>NC_063214.1:75404677-80404677 GCF_020740725.1 Corvus hawaiiensis
TAGCTCAAGAAGTCCATCAAGTAGGGACAGAAAAAGATTCTCTATGTATCTGAAGTAGTAAGTTATACTTCTCCCAATGAAAAATCAGAAGATTAATTATAGTGTCATTAATAGTAAAAAACCCAAAGCAAAACCTTTTTTTTTATTCCTCAGCTTGAGCAACACCTTAGTTAATTCCAAATTAGTTTGAAGACTCTGTACTGACAGAACAAAGGAGTTATTAATTTCTGGAGAAGAAAAGTAAAGATTAATAAGTGAAAAAAATGTTTCAGTCTGCTTTACAATAGCTATCATGGCTGTTGTGAGTTAGCAGAGCTACGGAAGTGATTCTTTTGCAATGAGGTGCTTACAGTTTCCTCTATGACCTAACAGAACATATCAACTGCCTAGTTTGAATATTGACAATTTTTTAAGCCACTTAAAAATCTTGACACGCCTCTGTGGTCCACATTTAAGAGTGGACAAACCCTGGGAAAGCTCTCTTGCTTCTGGCCTTGGGACAGGTAACAGGGCAGGGACCATGCCGCCCAGTGGGGCCCGGCCGGGTCCTGCTCAGCCTGGGCTGGGCTGGGACACAGCCATCCTGGAGCCGTGCGACCCTGTTCCACCCATGCCCTCCGCCCCCATCCCTGTTACGTGCAGGCGGTGTGGCCTGGCTCTACACCCCCCCTCCAGTGTGGCCAAAGATTCAGCTGAAGCTGCCCTGCTGTCCAGCAAAAGATCATGTGACCAACAGCAATAAGTGAACTCCAGCTGTGGGGCCAGGTGAGATTAACCCTTTTTTAGTGCTGTAAGTTTCCTCCAGAACAGATGAAGCCTGCAGACATGAATTCTCTCCTAAGAAAACACCATAGAGACACCAAAGTTAGTAAAGAAGGAAGAGCTGAAACCCTGAGGGAGGAGAAAAAGGAGATGCTTAAAGCTGAAATTCTGTTGTAAAGCTATGGTGGTGATAGACTATGACAGAGTACCCACTGTAATTTCATGGGGGGTTGGAGTGTTCCAACTGTACTTGTGAGCAAAAGCACCTGTGCTGAAATAAGCAAATGCTGAAGCAGCTGTAATTTGATGAGAAGTTTGAACAGGTAGAGATGGAAGTGATGAGGACTCTTGCTCCAAATCGGAAGGAGAAGACCTCTGTTCCTAGAGATACTCCCAGAGATATTCCTAGAGATGAAGATGATGAGCACCCTTGTCTCCCAGGGAAGGGGGAGGACCTCTATTCCTAGAGATGAAGATGCTCCCAGAGATGGGTGAAGAGAACCTTTGTTTTTGAACAGCTCAACCTTAGAATGGTACCCCCATAGCTCAAGATTGGACCCTTGAAAGCAGTTGTGGGGAAAGCTGCAAGTCAGGGGAAGGGACTCTCACATGCAAGCAGAGAACCTACCCGGGCGGCTGTCTCGTTGTAATACTGAAACCATGAGAGAACTTCTTGTGGAGATGTCTCCATAGCATGAGCAAGACAGACTCCTTTCCCTAAGTCAACTGAACAAGGCTATTATGGAAGTGGTAAACAGACTGAACATCTCAAGGGTTGTCTTTTTACATCGTCAGTGGGAGAAGGGGAGGAGAAGTGTTCTGAAGTTGTGGTCTGATTTTTTTTTTCCTTCTTTTAGGTCTGTTAATAAAATTCTTTATATTCTTTTAAGTTTTGTGCCTGCTTTGCTTTCTCCTAATTCTTATCTCACAGAAAGTAAATAAGTAAGTAATGAGTATTTTGGACCAAACCACTACACTCTAACTGGTGTTTCTGCCCAGTTTAAGAACTGAACCCGCTACAATGGCTCAAATTCTAGTGAAGGAAATTAGAAACTTTAAAAGGCTTTTCTAATGCCCTGATCTTTTTTTTTTCCAGAGTTTATTTGAGGGAAATGGTAAAAGTCACAGCATACTGATTATCAGAAGCCATACTCATTTTGCTGAATACTCATAACAAGTATGCCATATTTGATGTATTTTCAACTTTGCTGGTTTTGGAACTTAAATGCTTCTCAGGCATATCCTTTAAAAAAGTTTTTAAATGTCTGATTGGTGAAGGCAAGCCCAAAGAGTACAGCAAACATTTTTTCTTTCTCCAAGATTATTTGTCAACCACACACTATGAAGCAAATTAGACAATTTTCCCTGACAGCCTGACTGACAGTGAACTTTGCAGAGGTTTGTAAAAGATAGCAGAGAATATTTCTAACAGGTTATATGTAGTGCAAGGAGTTTTGAGAAGACCAGGAAGAAGGCTTTTACTAGCAATTGCTGTACATCAGTGAAAGATTACGCTGGCAAATAATTGTACTTTTCTCCTGTTTTAGGCAACAGCTGAATATTGGCCTGCAAATATATAGGATATATTTTAAAGTCCTGATTTCTTTATCAATACAGAGTAAGATGACTTAAGAATTTTCTTTAAAATTATATGCTTTGAGATCTAGCATTCTTATCACTGGCTAACAAGTTCTCTGGGATGTGGCATGTAGAAACTCTACTATTAAGAATTTTTTGTTCATTTCTACAAGACACGTATAATCACATTATAGAATTTTTTTTTAATTCAAGTAAGTCATAGTTTTTATCACTTGAATTCTTAGATAATCCAGAGCTAGATCAGATTCCAAATCAGACACTTAAACCCGGTTCATCATAAGATAGATTCTAAATAAAAATTAGGTTTTAAGTTAGTTAGACTCACATTACAATCAAGAGCTACTGATTACAAGGTAGAAAATACAATGAAATTTAGTGAGCTTTTCAGGAAGCAAAAAGGTTTTTAACTGGTTGTGTAATATCTAAACAGACGGGCAATTCTATCCTAGCCCTTAGCTTTCACTCTATTAGCACATAAGTTCTCCAATAGAGAAATCTTACCTGTTAGACTCATGTGCATGGCTTGGATTTATCAGAAAATACCTGATTCCTATGCTGATCCCCAAGTCTCCACTCAGACCCTAAATCATTGAAGCAGACCCAAACCAAAATCATCAAGACTATAGAGCTTCAGCTGCATTTGCAGCTGAATTCAATGCCCATGCAGTCATCATTCCAGTTAATTGAAAACAATTTGCTTGAACTGAGGATAAATTCAAAGCATTACAGGCAGTAAAATTGAGGTAAATTTCACTGGGCTTTAGATACCTTGAATACAGAAATTTGTATTTGAAACTACTTGTCCCTTTATACACAGTGTAGAATATAAGGTGTCTTTAGGAAACTATTGCATTGTCCCATGTAGGTATGTAAAAAAATCTGATTTCTTTCTCAGAATTGATTACAAACAGAGTTCAGAAAATTTGGGGTTTTATACTTATTAGGCAAGATTAACACGTATCTGCAAAGTCTGTACAGATCTGAGGGTTTGCTTTTAGGCTATTGATTTAATATAATTTTTATGATCCACGATAACCAGATCACTATATTCATTTAATTGAGAATCATACAGTTCTGAAATTTTAAAAACATCAACAGGAAAGCAACAGGTGCAGAAATTTGTATGGCAGTTTATAGGCGCTGCTTAGGCACCTAGATATTCTGGGAATTAGGATTCTCAAAGAACATCACTGTGCCCAGTGCTGAAATTAGGTGAGGATAGCTACAGGAGGCTTCCAGCAAACTACAGAAGCATCTAAGAAGTTCTGTCACTTACTCCTGATGGAAGAGTTCTTTGAGCTTTCGTTCCACCTAAACAAAGGAGGGGCAGCGCCCTTTCAGCAGGTGCTACAGAGAGGCCGGTGTTACTGCCAGTCAACAGAAGCAGTGATTTTCACAGAGTAGTGCCTAAGGTCTCTTGCTGAGATTGGAGAAGTGGTGTCCTTGCTTGCAAGTGTGTGCTGGGGGAAAATCTGCATTGCCAAGTAGCTGCTCAGTGGAGGAGCTCAGTGGACTGCACTACATTAAAGATATTGTGAAGGAGGCTGTCTGGATCTTCCTTAAAATAGTGCAGCTACAATAGCCTAAATGCTCAGCTGTACTGAAGAAGGCACAGGTAGAGTCTGTGCTCTCTGAGTTGGGAAATGGAGACTCCTATAATGGAAAAGTCTGGGAGTTTTTAACTTCTGTCACAAGGAAAGAGTCTCCAGTTCCTAAAGTAATGATTGTAGGAGAATCTATACAACTGTATATGTAAAACTACAGAAGAGTTTCAGTGTCCTGGTAGCATGTGAGGAGCTGGAAGTTGTGTTCAAGGATGCACCCAAGCAGGCTGGATCAGAACTCTATAGCAGCACCAAGAGGAAAGTGAATGAGTGACAGCAGTGGGAGACTCCCTACTCCAGAGAATGGAGGCTGCCATCTGCTGACCTAGCCTATTTTCTTGTAAGATTTACTGCTCAGATCTGGGATGCTGTGAACAGACTGATAAGGCTTTTGCACATAAGTATTGACTTTACTGTCAGGGGAGACCTGGTGAACAGCAAAGGTAAACATGAGGCACTGGGATTGAGGATCAAGGGCATGGGGACCCAGGTGGTTTTCTCCTCAGTGCTGCAGGTGGCGGGGAAGGGCTTGAGGACCAGTGAGGAAGAGTGGGCAGATCAACAACTAGCTGCACAGTTTGTGGTGATAACAAAGATTTTGGTTTTATGACCAAGGCACTCTCCTTGATGATCAAGAAAGCACAGCTAAGAGGAAGGATTGAACTGACCAAGTGGGAAAAAACTTTTGTCCATGGACTGGCTAGACTGTTCAGAACAGCTTTAAACTAGGAATGATGGGAGTGGGACATGGCAATCTACTATCATATAAGAAAGTGGTGGAACACCTGGGAAAACAAAGGGTGCAGGGGAGGACCTGGAGACTTTTTAATTAGCAGAAAAGGGCTGAATGTTCCGCTTTTCAAGAATGGGCACAGAAATAAAGAAGAGCTGAGATGGAAACGTTATGGGGAAAGCTATCCCATTTATTCTATGCAAACAGCATGACTGGATGCCTCTGCACTGCTTGTACACTAGAGCATGAAGCTTGGGGAACAAATAGAAGGAATTTGAAATCTTCATGTGGTTTCAGATTTAAAATCTCTTAGGACCATAAACATGAGCCAGCAGTGTGTTATTGCAACAAAAAAGCCCAGTGGTATCCAGAGCTGCTCTAGGAAGAATGTGACTGGCAAACAGAGGGAGGTGATTATTCTCCTCTATGCAGCACTGGTGAGATCACATCTGGTGTGCTTTGTCCAGTTCTTGGCTCCCCAGTAAAAAAGACACATGGATATAATTCAGTGAGTCCTGTAAAGAAAGTTCAAGATAAGAAAGGGACTGGGTCATGTGGCATACAAGGAGAGACTGAGAGAGCTGCAATTGTCAGCCTGGCAATGAAAAATCTTGTGATGATATAATCAATGTGTATAAATACTTGGTTTGGGAAGGGACAGTAAAGAAGAAGGAGCCTGACTCCTCTCAGTTGTGCCCACTGACAGGTCTTAAAACTCAAACAGTGGAAAAAGACCTAAACATAAGAATACAATCAGACACTAGAACAAATTTCCCAGAAAGGTCATGGAATGTCATATGAATGTCAATGAATATCCTTGGAGATATTCAAATCCTGATTGGACATGGTTCTCAGCAGTCATCCTAGATGGCCCCACTCTGAAAAGGGGATTGTATTAGAAAATATCCAGAGATTCCTTGTTACTGTTAGCCATTTTGTATTTTTCTGCTGTGTTCCCATTCTTGTCCCACTGAGATTATGCCTACATTCTTTTTTTCTATTTTACAACTTTTTCTGTTCCTCAGTTGAAAATGGACAAGATGATAAATCTTACAAGCTAGAAAATTAATTATGGTCAATTCTAACTAAATCTACTATTGTGCTGTATTACAAGAAGTGTGTTTGGGTCTGGATTTCTACAGTCACTTACTGTTTTGTCAATAGGTTCTTATGTTTTTATATCCCTAAGTCAATCATCTCTCTTCCCCAATTTATGTAATAATTTGGTTATAACAGAAAAACAGAGCATCAGAACTTTTCTCTTTTTCCTGACACTTTCTGACTAAAAGACCTCATACTTTGTTGTTTCTTTTTTCCCCCTATTCTGTATTGGAGGGAGCTAACATCCATAAGAAAGAAGTTTGAGTCCAAAGGGTTGGGTAACTAAAATTTTGAACAGCAACATGTCAACAGAGAAACTCATAGAGTCCAGAAATTTGCCTCCCAAAGATGATGGCACAGAGGAGAGGAGAGGTTTTTTTTCTTTTTTTTCCCCCTGGAATTTGAAATTTTCTGGCAAGGCCTCCTTTGTTCTGTGATAAACATAAAATGACACCTAAATGTAGCATATATAAACAAGCAACACAAGTACATAAAGAACCCCATCAAAACCAAGGAAAAACTTAATTTCTATCCTATGACATTTCTCATTTCCTCTTGTAATCATGCTTAAATGCACTTTTAGTTATCAGTGCTTAATTACAGAATAAGTGTTAATTTTCCAGTTAGAAGCAAATATTTAATTGCATTATTCACTTATTTTTGCTCAAGAGCTTGCTCAAGTTTTTGCACTATAAAACTTACAGCTAAAATGCAGTATAGGGATACAAATTCACTTTTTTTTTTCTTAACTCTTGCTTTTATGAGGAATCAGAAACATCAGCACATATATCTCCACATGCTCTCTAATCACATGGCATCTACTGAGAGTTTGGTAAATTTCTCATATATCTAGTTACTAGGTTTCTGAACATAATGTGAGTGCACACATTAATGAACACGAGAGATCTCCTTAAGAATAAAAAATGCCTTGGTTTAGAAAATTCTTCAACAAGAGCCTGCAAGCTCTCACCATCACCTGCAGGTCCCAGTCATTCAGAAGCACAGATATGGGAAGCTAGCCTTCACTAAGTTCTTGTGTGCATATCATGTGCTGTTAAATGCAGACATAGTTCTGGTAACTTCCTTGTAATGAAACTGATTTATTTCTGCCTTCCTGTAAAGCTGATGTTGATTTCTGGATGCTTGCATCCATATTGGAAAAATCTTTTATTTTATTGGTAACTTTCAATGTGTTTCATTTAACATCATATCTAAATTATACTCTTAAATTTGTGCTTTTGCTAACCAAATAACACCCCTTCTGCTCACATGTAAATCTCCAAGGGCATTCCTCTGTCATTGCTGCATTTTTAACAAAGTATTTATCTCCCTTTCTGTATTACTTTATTTTCATTTTCACATCCTAGCCCTCAAAAACTAGCCTTCAGAAAAAACAAACTTGCCATAATTATTAGCATTTAACACTGTGTACCCAGAAGCACTTTGATTACTAAAGTAGCAACAACATCTCAAATAAAAATATTCCTGCTGCTCAAAGCTTTAGATAGTTTGTGCAATTCTGTTACCAAACTTGTCAGTCTAATTTCCACCCTAAAATTCGAAACTGTCTTGTTTTATTTTCATAGCCTTGAGTTTAAGTCTTACAGATATGAAATGGGTGGCAGGCACCTGCTAAATAAAATAAATTTTATTTACTTTTAATAAGTTTTTGGCAAGGACTGGGAGGCAGAGCTCATTCCAGCTTACTATTCTGTCAGATATTTGAAAGAAAAAAGCATAATCTAATTTGTCATGTTTTTCATATCAGATTTATTTATATACATTAGACTCCCACCTCCATTAAACTTCTATCACCCCTGTGGTGTTGTAGATTATAGCTCTGTGTGGAATGATTTCAACATTTGGCCAATATATTTTTTGCAATAAAAAAGACTCATCATTATGAGTACTACTTTAATTGAAGAATGTAAGATATTCATCCTCAGTGCTGTATTCTGTTTAATCATATTGCAACTATTGCTTTACATTTTTATTTCGTAGAGACTTTGAAGAGATTGTGTCAGCAGTTTGAAGACTGAATAAAATAAAGTAAGTAATGAGTTTAATTGTTTAAGGAAACTCAGCTTCCTCCATACTAAGGGTGGAACTCATCTGCCTAACAATAAACATCTAGTGTGCTTTAATATTTCCTATGTTGTACCACTTAACCATGTAAATGCTCTTCTAGACAAGCACATGTCTCTGTAGGTCCTCCATCATATCTGACAGCCTGTGTATCTGTCTCTCATACCTTAAAGCATCTTGATGAAGCAGTGACAATGTTTGGAGAGCTCAGCTGCAACTCAAGAACACATAATTTCACAGGTATGCTGGATATTTTATTTTGCACCACTCAGATTTACAATCTGTGTTAGTAGGAAATTAGAAGAATAACTAGGTAATACACCATTTGTTGTTGTCCAACACTGGAAGAACGGATATTAAAAGAAGAAGAATGGAAAGAGAAAAAAAAAGAAAAAATAAAGCCTCACACTTGAAAGATTTTAAATCCCAATAAATTGCATGTTTTAAAGAGGGTTTGTGGTGTGTGCTGGTTTAACTCCCTAAAAGAAATATTTCCAAATGAACTTGCCCTTATTATGCATAGCAAACTTCTTTCTCTATGAAAACAAACTCAGAAGTTCCTATGGTAAATTTCTGAAAAAAATACAAATTGAAGAATTTCATTTTTGAGAAAAATTTGGTGGAATGTTCTCTCCTAAGAAGTCTGAGATAAAACCAGTTAGTCCTCTCCTAAACAGAGAGTATATGGAAATTCAAGGAGGAAAAGAACATGTAGTCCTTACCAAGGGACAAAATCAAGATTGTAAGGGTCAGAGGAACTCTGTGCTGATTTTCAAGTTTTCAAGGTTATTTAACAGTCTGTGAGCGTGTGCAAAATGAATGACAAAAGCATTGCTGTGATGGACCAAAACACAATGCTCTTAAATCCTATTATTGAATAATTGAATCACATGCTTGTATTATAAGAATGTTATTTGACACTCAAATATTTTTTAAATTTGCATACAGGTATCAGGAACATAGACCAGATGTTCTAAACAGATGAGAGCAGCAGCTGACTCAGAATGTGTTACACGAATGGCTTGACAACTGCTGTTTTGGATGGAGGTTTAACTCTTACTTGGAATTTTTATTTACCCACAAAACACAATTATCACAATTCAAAATGAAGAGTTATACTTAAACCAAAATTTTTAATTAGACCACCTCGGAAATCTTTTCTCGTCTATTTAACTTCAGTGGGACGGGTTATATAGATTCCCATCTTAACTGATTTTATTTGTATTACAAGTCACCAAAGTTTCAAATACGTTTAATATCTCTTGTCTTTAAGACTTCAAGCTCAGAGTTCCACCATTATCACTGTAAATGTTTTAAGTTTTGGTGTTAAATTAAAGACATGTTAAATTAATTAAAGACATGCTATATCAACCTAGAGTTTACCCTTTTGGGTTTCAGATCCTTAATTTATTACAATGCAGTAATTTAATTGCTACCAGTAGTCTTACACACTTTATCTTAAATTTATCGTGCTTTCTGTGTTGGTGACAACATTATTTGTTAGTTTAGTTCAAAGATGTCAGGATTTCATTTGAGGAAAACTAGGGGATTGACCATGATGCTGAATGCCTCTGGTATAAAAAAGTTATATTGTAGTGTGCAGAAATAGCCTACCAAGTGTTAACTATCTGTACCTAACCTCTTTTTATACTTCCTGGTATATTATCTACTGTACTATCAAGTCAGGTAAATCAATGAAACGGATCAGACAAAACATTCAATGATTATGTGTTTACATGCATACAAGTAATGGAATTTACTGACTCAGAATGCTTGTGAGGAATATTTTTTTCTCATATTGCTTCATTTTTTGAGAACCTCATGCATTTTGCTGGTTATTCTGTTAATTCCTCTATGGCCATCTGAGTTATGAGATTTTTCAACTGGGAACTTGAAGGCACAGTATCAGTTTTTGTGATAGGTTTACTAGTACAGCTGTGTCTGTGATAAAAATGTGCAGGTCTCCCATGCTTGAAATACTACAGTGATTCTTAAAAGTTTTAAATACTACATCATTCATGAAGGCTTCATAATGAATTGTTTGATAGATGTGAAAGAGAGGTTATGTAATCGCTTCATTCTAAACAGACAATAAAGGCAAAAATTTAGAAGGAGAAAAAAAGAAAGAACAGACATTTGCTAAAATCCTTTGCAAACTTCTGAAGAGTATTTCATGCTGCTGTGTGCCAGCGTAATTTGTTCTCTTCTGAGCCAGATTTTTGTCTTTACTTTTGTCTTAAATTGGAACAATAATGACAGGATAGCTATTTACTTTTCTTGGCCTTGTAGAATAGGAAAGTGATGGGCATAGGAAAATGACAGAGATAATACTGTACTTTCCACAACACTATCAACATAATTAATGGACTGAGATTACAAGGTAATATCATGCTTTTAATCACTGAGATACTCTATCATTATTGTTACGTTCTCTGACTTTGTTCAGCCTCAGTGAAGATGACTGAAAAGATGGTTTAAATAATGTATTAAATATGTTGTAAAAATGCAGGAAATAAAATGAATGTAATTCCAATATAGTATGTTCAAGATGTTTTAAAGTTTGTAGCTTGAATGTGTTTATTTTGTCTACTCCTTTTTTTTTTTTTTTGGCTGTAAAAATGCCCAATTTTACACACTTGAGGTTTTTTCACAGAAAGAAATGTTTATATTTGACAGTGCAGCAAGATACCTAACTAAAAACCATTCACTACTATTTTAACATGAATAGACCAAACTATTATCAAGAAAAAATAATCAAGGGTTCCAGTGTAATTGTTCATCTAATCAAATGATATTTTGATACTGTAGTATTTATAGCATAATTACCATTAAGCACTTAATTTTGTAATATAACTTCTCCTGATTGAAATAGTTACTTGAGGTCTTCAGTTTGTGCTAAGGAACAAAAAATAGTTGATAAACGCATTTCATTTATCTTAGTGAAATTATCACTCTCCTCATATCTCTTGCTTTTTGCAAAAGAATACTGTCAGAACTACCCAAATTCATTATACATATGTACGTATAGTTATTCTATCTTATTATTCTTCCAGAAAACACTGTAGTGAAACACTGAAATGAGTTGCCAGGAGAGACTGTGTTATTTCTATTCTTGGGCATGTTCAGAGCTCAGCTGGATAAGGCCAGACCTGATCTAGTTTTGACCTGGTTTTAGCAACAGGTTGGACCTGTTGAGAGACCTCAGAGGTTCCTTCCAGTATCCATGATTCTGATTCTATAAACAGCATTAATATGACAATATTACTGTTGCAGTTTATTGCTACTTGTGATATATTACAATTAATTATCAATACTGACAACAATTTACTATTAACTGATACTGTTACTAGTAGCTTCTGAAGAATGCAAAAAAATTATGAGGAAGAAATGAAAAAATATGATCAACAAATAAGAAAGGTAAGGCTCAAAGTTAAGTTCACCTAGGTCTAACCATTCCTTTCATTTGACATTCCTCTAATACCAAACTGTACTTTCATTTTTTAAAAATTTCTCATATTATTTTGTGATTGCATTAAGAAATGAGTGAAATTTTTGAAAGTCTGTAATTGTAGCAACAGTGTACATGAGTTTTTAATCTGTCTGCTGGGCCACACTACAGAAAGTACCCAGAGGCTGGAATTTTTCCAGCAGTTAGTTATAGGATTACATTTGATGTTGCAGTCATGAACTTCTAAATAATCCTTCTTGACCACTTTAATTCACTCTTTTAATAAAGAAGGAGAAAATATTTGTGTAGATTGCATCCTTGGGGGTATTTGAACACAGGTATCTTGTCATCACTCTTTCATTACTGAGACTTAATCCTCAGGAACACTTTCTATTGTCATTCATACTAAATGCATGTCATCAGTAGTAGACATGTAAAGCCTATTGGCATAACACTAAGCTAACAACCTGTTTAGAGTTTACCTGTATTGACATGAAAGACTGAAACTAGATGGACTGTTTTTTTCTTGTTAGCAGAGGCTTGCCATTATGGATATTCAGAAAAAAATTAGTATTGAAGACCATAAAGAAATCACAGAATAAACTGAGTTAGAAGGGACCCACAAGGATCATCTAGATCAATCATTCACTTAGAAATATTTCTAAGATGTATTTCTTCCATAAATATTATAGAAGGTTTCAGAAGCTCTTGTATCAAATTCTGTGCATTTCAAAATTGTAACTTCCTGACTGAGAGTTTTTACTGAGAAAAAGGCTGCCTGCTTTGGAGTTGATTTATTTCAGTCCCTGCTAATCTAGCCACTTAGTATGAAAAAAATAAGTACAAGATCTCTGAACTTTACTGACATTATGGATATAACTTACTACTAAAGATAACTGCATATGGATCTAGATATTTACATGAAGTATGAGAACAGAAACTAAATTTGTGTTTCCTTCTATACCTTCAGGTAGTTCTTCCAAGCTCTCCCTTTCCTCTCAAGAAATAGAAATCTCCTTTAAATGCAGCAGCCACCTATATAATTAATGGTTTTCATCCCATATTTTAAAGTGTTTTGATTTTGTTGCTGGAGAATTAAAACTGCATTTGACATAGTATGTGGCATTTAATATATCTAAGGCAGACATGACTATGACACAAAATACATACACAATGTGGAACTAAGTAGTGTGTTCAGTCAATAAAGTAATGACACCATCATAATTGCATTTTCTATTTTGTTCTGAAAGCTGACATTTTCTTATTGGCTTAGACAAAATATCATTTACCATTCTGGACTCTGTTGATCGATTTAGAAGAAACCGTACATATAGATGTATAACATCTGCGATGGTAATACGTCTAAAGAGGCTTCTGTAAAATATTACCTTTATAATATTATGTCCATAGACATTCCTTGCTACTTTTTATTATTAAAATTAGGTCTATTACTGAATAAATGTATATTAAACTCAGGGAAGCTTATTTATCATGCAAACATTTGAAAATCTATTGATTTTAATATCTTCAAATGTTTCCTTGCTTCCCATTACTTTTTGTTGTCTGTTATCAAATCTGGTAGGTGTGATCGTGACTAACACTTACATTATTGTATTTTTATTTCCCTTAGCTGAGAAAAGGAGAGGAGAGGAGAGGAGAGGAGAGGAGAGGAGAGGAGAGGAGAGGAGAGGAGAGGAGAGGAGAGGAGAGGAGAGGAGAGGAGAGGAGAGGAGAGGAGAGGAGAGGAGAGGAGAGATTCATGTGATAATTTAAATTTTTTTTGAAGAGAATTTTAGCCAATAATCTGTATTTAATTGTACAGCATTCATGAAGAAACAATGCAGGGGGTAATATCTGGGTGAATTTTTTCTCACATGTATTCTCAGTAAGGACTTATCAATCTACATTGTAATTATATTAATTGCCTTTATTTTTAAACGCAGCAGAGTGAAACAGCAGGAATCATAAAAAAACAACTGCATAAAGGCTTGCTTACTGGAGTGAACCAAGATTATACAGTAAACAATGGCTGTACACTCTTTTCTCCATCTTCTCTTCTCTTCTCTTCTCTTCTCTTCTCTTCTCTTCTCTTCTCTTCTCTTCTCTTCTCTTCTCTCCTCTCCTCTCCTCTCCTCTCCTCTCCTCTTCTTTTCCTTTTTTTTTTTTTTTTTTTTTTAATTTCATTCATGTGCCTGGAACAAAGTGCAGTCATATTCCACCACTTACAGTGTGGCAATGAATATATCAGGTACAACTGGTTATGATAACACAATAAGCAGCATCAAATGATAACTGTAACATAGCAACTGCTCCATTGAATTTAACTAGTGTTTCAAATAATGCAATATTGCAACTCTCCAAATAAACAACTGCAGATACTTAGAAGGATATAAGAAAAATTATGAGATCTCTTGATTATGAGATCTCTTGATTATGAGATTATGAGATCTCCTGCCTCCAAGGAGAAGGTTTCTTGTAAATCTTCTCAGTTAAATGAAGGTTTATGAAGTAAATGATGGAGTGTGTAGTGACTAAAGCTTATATGACATTAGACAGATGCTCTCATACCCACAGAAAATTATCAAAATTGCCTGGATCCCTTTAAGATCTTGATTTCGTTAGGCATGAGTTCCTTATGTACTGTTAGCCTGAAGAGCGTCTTTCATATCAGACAACCGCATGTGAGCCAAATGACTGTATGTCAGAGTTTACATGGGAATATCATACCTGAGTTTCTGTTCCAGTTAAAGGGGGCTTAGTTTGATTATTTACATGCACATCAGACTCTTATACCATCTAAAAAATCCTGGGTTATTTTGCTCACAGTGTGAATGCTGTTCAAGAAAACCACACACCTTGAACAGACATTGCCAAGCTGAGGTCTCAGATATTCTAGGACATCTACAATGGCAGTAGGGACCTATTGGTGACTGCCTATAGCTTCTGGACAAATCAATCAGTGCTGTGGGGGAGGATATTCTGTTGAACATATGTGTGATCTTCTCAAATTGGGTTTTGTAGCCCTTCATATTGATTACAAAATTCTCTCAGACACCTAAATTGGACTTTGGTGCTGTGTGAGACTCATAGGTTAATCAAAGCATCTTCACCAGGCTAATGTGGTGGTCTATTTATCCACTGCTTTTCTTATTCTATGTTGTTCCCACCCCCCCATTTCCCCTGCCCCTAGTCCTGGCCATTCCCTCAGGCTCTCCCTATTGGTTCCTGTACCCCAACTCCACCCATGCACCGCCCCTGCGATCTGAGAAAACCCCCCTGTGCCGAGATCACCAGGTCTCTTTGCCTTTGTGGATCACCGGGCCGTGATGCAACATTAAAGGTCCTCTGAAGTCCTCATGGAGGGACCCTTCTCGTCTCCTTTGCTGTTCACTGTGTTGCTGAGCTGACAGCTAGCTGGAGTAAGAGTGTGGGGCCGTCCGAAAAGGATTATGGGAGGACAGAATGGCTGCCTGCCCTAAGCAGCCCTGCTGAGCTCTCTGGGAAAGCTGCAGCTTGCTAAACCAGACCTAGCACTGCAACAGGCTAACAGAAATCCACACAGAATCATAGAATCAATAAAGTTGGAAAAGACCTCCAAGATCATCAAGCCCAACCTATGAACACCACCTTGTGAACTAAGTGCTGTGTTCTGTTGTTTATTGGACAGTGCCAGGGATGGTGATGCTCCCATCTCCCTGGGCAGTCCATTCCAATGTTTAAACACCTCTTCAGTAAAAAAAATATTCTTGATGTCCAACCTGATCGTCCTCTGGTGCAGCTTGAGGCCATTTCCTCTTGTTCTGTCAATAATTTCCTGGGAGAAGAGGCCGAGGTTTTGGAGTGGCACCTGGGAGATAACAATCAGCACACTCAGTCAACACATGATGCCTATACTGACATAACTATGTTAAGCTGCATGGTTTCATTAACTAGAAATGGAGCCTGAACAGCCATCTTATGTACAGATCCATATTTACAGCCAATTAAGGCACCTGCAAATAAAGAGCTGAATTCTTTCCTCTTTGCCTGTTCTTAGGCATTAACAGCCATTCAAGCTGTTCAAGCACATCCTAAATGAATCTGACTTACTGTTCTTATTTTCTGAGACAACCTAGTCTTTCTTTCCTATGGCTTCTGAAATATCTTTTTGGGCTGATGATACCCTTCTGGAGTATAATATTTTCAATGTGATGTCAGGGCACAGAAGGGGCCAGCAGTATCCTTGGTATCAGGGCACTTCATGGACCCCAAAATCAGCCAAGTGCTTGAGCTGAATTACATACAGCCATAAGGAGAGGAAAAGTGTGTGCAGAATGGGAAATTCTTGGAGACAGAGGCTACATTTTGGATAAAAATTAAGTCCTGTTTGTATCGTGGAGACATAAGTGGAGTTAGGACAACACCACTTTGAGCAGCCAAAAGATGGTGTTAGTTTCTGTTATTCTGTTAATCCTGTTATTTTTCACCTATAGCAGACAAGATAATGAAGTTTTTTGTTCTTTCAGAAAAAAAGTTTATTTTCTCAGACTGTTTTTGTCTTTTTCCAGACTATTTTTCACCTTTTCAGATGACAGGTTGTCATTATAGTTCTATGTTTTAGCACTTATTGGTGGTTTCTCAGAATGTCTCTGGTTTCCGGGTACGCAGCTGTACTCCAAAGAGGCCCGCTGCACTTTTCAAGGGTATTTCTGGTTCCTAGACCTAGTTCTCAGGCTGGCAGGTGTTTTCTCCAATTTGGTAATTTTCTTTTTCTAACCAGGTCACCTTTACAGCTTTTCACATCACCATGGTGATAAATGTTTCATATTAATGAAATTCCTCTGTTTTTACCCATTTTAATCAATACCACATTCAAATGGGGCTCCCGCAGAGATTCTATATTTTACCTACAGTTGTGAGATCTAGGTATACAGAGAAAACCCACACCTTATTCTTAGTAGTTATAATTTGTAAGAGTGTTGATTCATTACTGAATTTAGGAGATCTTTAGTTAACTTCTCAGATTATTCTTGAATTTTTATCTGCAGCGTTTCCAATTTCCATTGCAGTCTCATAACAAAATATTTCTGTTGAGTTTGCCTTTAATGATGAGAGAACCCTTTAATTATCTCATTATTCTGGTCTCATCATTAGAAATTACCATTTGTAGTTCGGCTTTCTTTTCTATGAACCTCAGTTTTTATATTCCCATAGCACTTAATGTTTAATATTTAAACCTGGTTAATGAATAAAATAGCAATCTTCCAGACATAATCAATAAACTTGAACTCAGAAAACAAAACTCCGATTTAATCAAATTTTCATTTAAATGAATCTGTTGTTTTGTGCTGCATTCTTGAAGTCAAGGTTAAAAATACTGTTTATTTCAGTGGTGCTGGAATTGTGCTTCAAGTGAAAAACATATAAAGAAAGCAAAACTAAAGAAATACTTTTGGGGATAGTATTTTAGCTGACGTTGGCAGAGTAATTATATCAACGATAAGTTTCTATTAGTAATGAGTAGTCAGAAGACAACAGGCGTTTCCATTACTTATTAGTGTATTGCTATAATCTTTTCCATATTTTCCAAAGGAAATGTATTGTAGAAAAAATTCAGTTACTGTCATCAGTTGGATGTATTTTATGTGTGAATTATAGTAAACACAAGCATAAAAACCTGTCTCAGTTATTAAAATTCTTAAATCCAATGCATGTTATGAAAAAGGCTTGGAAGCATGAATACAAAATAAAGGTTGAAGAGCTGTGTTTTGTGATATTTTAATGTACCTCAACTTTGTGGGTCAGCTACTTTAAAACTGTTTGCAGGCCTTGTACTGGGGTATTGAAATATTTCTCTCAAGCATACTTAATGAATACATAGTTTATGAACATTATAGCTCTCTAATTTCTCTTTACTGGATTCTTATTTTAAAATGTTTGCAAAATCTCTAAATTCAAAATCCACTTTGAAGTAAAACTAAGTATTTTTGAACTATCTGTACAAGGGAAATACTGTATCCATGATATATACAGCTAAAGCAGAGATCTGTTGCATCCATGAAGACAGTAACCCACCAAGCAGACTTTGGTGTTTGGTTGTTATGAATCCACACATAAACACAGTAATAAGCTATAAGTGTATGTGTACGTGTCTCTTCTATCTTTGTTGTCTCTGACAGGGACTAAAGGCTGGGAATTATTTAAAAATTCATATGTCTTGTAAAAAAATAAGGTCCCAAAATTGAAGGGGAAAATGGGACAAACTCAGTTATTTCTGAGGTCTTGTTCCTGAAGAGCACCCCATTTTGATCACTCCAGCCTCAGCAACAAGGAGTACCACAGACCACAGTCACTGGTGCTCGGTGCACAGCACTTTGGTGTACTCACAGCTGACATAGAATGTGATTGCTAAGGACTGATAATAAAGCAAAACTGAATTACCATCTGCAAGAGCTAATTAGCACAATACATGCTGTTAATTAATGTTAGTCTAGCAAAGTTTTCTTTTAAATTTTGAAACTGGCCTGATTTGTTAGTCATCTAAACAACACAGGCACACACATACTTAATTCACCTACAATAAATTGCATGAAGCAAAATGAATGGAGGGGGATGAAATTCTAGCTGAGGTAAAATATTGAAGAATGACATCATAACATCCTTAGAGGAAAATTATTCAGGAAGGACTTGGAGAAGTGTACATTAAATTACAGAGATTAAGGTAGAGTTTTGTGAAAGTAAAAAATTAATCAAAGCAATAAAGGATAAATTATGTTACAGAAAAGGGAACCTGAAATTTTTTTACACCATTGGAAAACAGGGCTGAGTGAGGTTACTGGTGAGAAAGCTAAAGATAGATAATATTTCACCCCATGTAATGCACTCAGTATCACGTGGTGTGCGACATAGACAACACTATGCAGTCTTCTCTCTTATAGCAGGGCAGCAGCTGCACTTGCTTGCAACTTATCTGGGGAGGTATCTAGGAAAATATTTTTGCTCTTCTAAACAGATCAAGATTTCACCCCTAGGGGATACCTCTATGACAAAGATATTCCTAATCCTGAAGAACTGATTTGAAGTTAAGATATTCCATAAATCATAGAAAATGTTCTAGAAAACATTATTTCAGACTCCCCTTCAATAAAGGCTGCAAGGGCAGGCTTCTCATATTTTAAGTCTTGAGTTTGTCTAAAGTAATATAGGCTTCAACTTGGCTTCCTTCCTGCTTAACACTGGCACTTAAATGCAATGAGTCACCCCAGTTTTCCCAGTACTACACTGCTTGAAATGAAGTTAGCGCTGAGAAATAAAGATTTATATCATATAATCTGATTTTGGCTTTCTAATACGCAATATCTGTTCTTTCATGCCCAGATTCACCATAGAAACTGAGACATCCAAAAAGCTCTGAAGTCAAACAGAATGTGATAGATATTGCTGAATCCAAAGTTAGCCCAACCTTGGTTATCACAGAGCTGTTAGATATGATATAGACAGGTCTGGCACAAAGTGCAGTCTGTGGACAAATACAAATTTTGTGTCAGTGAAGGAATACTCCATGCACTTTAGAGAGATAACTTACTCAGAAATCTGCTATTTACAAGTTCGAAATGCAAAAATAAATAAAAAATAGAGTGCTTTAATGGGGCAGAAGCTACTATAAAACTACAGCTTTATAAGCCTTTCCTTGCCAAACCTCTTAGTACCAGGATGAAAACAAATTCCTCCTTACTACACCCTCTCAGATCTAGTCTTTTAGGTATAGAAATGATGGAGAGTCTCAGAGATGATTGAGGGGGACTCCCCCAACATTTTGTTGGGCTTGTCTCTGAAGGAAAATTTTATTACTGGCCACAGACACTCCTCTCTTTGCAAGATCATCCCCTCTTTTGCTTTTTACCTTCAGGCCTTCTTTTTTCTTCTTTTTCCTTTTTTCCTACTTTGTATCTATCTTGTAGTCCCCAAATTATTTCTTCCTCATTGATCTCAATGTCTGCTACAAATATTAGCCACATCTGGAGTTTCCAGTGTTGTTGCTAAGACATTTTCAGTCTTATATGATATTACTGACCCTGCTGTCTGGGTGCCCTCAGTGTTGTCCAGAAATTATCAAGTTCATACTTGCAACACTTCTTTTACTTTAGAGACTTTAAGACACGGTGTTCTACTTTAGCCTTGATTTGTCTACCTAGTTTCAATTAATTACAAGCATTTTCTTAATTTTTGTACTGTCTACATACCACAGCAACAGTGTGGCATGTTTTCCAGGTTCTGCTTTTATGCTCATACAAAATTCTTACTCTTGAATTGTTTAAAGTGCTTTCCTGCCTCTCTGCAGATGTCTTAGCTAGTTAAGAACGCTCTACACAAATACAAAACAAATGAGCAGTTTCTGTAGGAATTACTGGAATTACATAATCATTTTGACTACAGGCAAAATATCTCCATCAGTGTGTTGCTGTCAAGATCCCCTTTTCTTACCATCTTTATCTCCTGGAAGCACAAAACTTGCATAAATAATTTCTACCTCAACCAACACAAATCTTTCTGCGTGGAAGTTCAGATAAATCAGGAAGGGAAGACAACTGTTTCTCTGTCCCCCCTTTTCATTTTCCATGTTATATCCAGTGGTTTAAAAATGAAGACTGTCTTTTAGGTACAAACCTCTGCAGGTTCAGGAAGGGATTACTCATTTCCTGCTTTGGCCAAGTGATTTCATTAGTTGGTTATTGTGTTTCAATTTTAGTCAAAGGAATAATATCTTGTGTTTCTTTACAGGTGACAAGTCTCCAGATGAATTAGAAAAAAACATTTTACATTCTACTGCTTTGTAAAGGATTTCTTTGAAAATAAAAAAAATAAACAGCCTCATTCTGTACTGTTCAAAGAAAGCTACAGAAAAATTCTTCCTGCTTTTAAAATATTTTATGAGTTACTATTCTACAAGATAGCTTCTGCAGCCTTATTGATTCATTAAGATACAAAGAGAAAATTCACCACCTTCATTCCCACTAAACATGAATTTATTTATTCTTGCACCTTGAAGATAAAAGTAAAATATGGAACTTGGAGTAGTCCATATTACTATACTTATAATATAAAATGCACTAACCCTATATTTATATATATTTTTTGTCTCATAAAAACACCGGTAGATTTCTGAGAAAATGTAGTTGCCATGGGAAACAAAAAGACAAAGTTATGCTTTTATTTTTGCCAGGGAGTTGCTTGTGCCTGGGGGTGTGCTGCTTAGGTAAGAGCAACTCTAAGATACTATTGCTTCAAGAGCATAATGCCATGTTCTGATCTCAGAATTCATGTGAAGATCGCACCTTATTTGGGATGGCCTAAACAAAAGCTGTGGAATAGATTAGTAATTGACTATAATTAGGAAATTTTCCTGTGCACCTGAAAACAATGACCAGACTTACCCTGAGGAAAGTAAATGGCAAATACCTGAAGGAAAAAGCCCCAAGCCAAACAACATTCTTGTTCATAAAGGATGTTGAATGAATAATAAAAAATCTAAATCATGTCATAAAATTAACATAATTGCATTTCAATGTACCACAATGAGCTTAAGAAAGATAATTTTCAGGAGTATCATTTAAGAAAACAATTATTTTACATCAATTATTCTATTTGGTTTAGATGCATGTGCTGGAAATAGAGGAAAAGTGAAAAGCCTGCTACAATAAATGCAACCTTTGATCTTTTTAAGGTGCTCTGTAGGTTTCCACTTTTTTTTTACTTTTTCTGATGTCATTGATCTCTGCTTTAGTCCGAATCTGTTCCTGCTAAAAGAGCATCACTTCTGTGACAGCTATCAAATCATTCTGTAATACTATGGCAATTCATTCTTTCTTTTGTTAAAGGAAGCAAAACTCCAGTGGAAATTTTCCAGTTACAGTGTATTTTTTTTCTTGGTATTTTCTTTGTCATCATCTTCAGCTTCTTCAGTGCTTCCCAGTCTCTCTATGGGAAGAAAGTCAGATGGGGAAATGACAATTAAGGCACATTGAAATATAGAAATCATTTGTTAGGTGCATTATTGTGAAACAGCTTGCTGCAACTCTGTCTTATTAGGAATGCAAGCTTTTCTGTCAGAGTATTGAAATGATTTGTGCAAAGTCGGTGTCTTGAAAGACTGCAATAACAGATTGTCAATTTTGTGCAAGGTGGAATTTCAAATAGATTTTCAAATCCTTAGATGAAAAAGGGCTATGAAGACTAGTATAAAAGTGAAGCTGACACTTTATTTTTTCCTCTTACATTACTTTCTAGTGTACTTTCAAGTCAAGGAATGGGAAAATTGTATAAATGTGTCCATCAAGTTAGTGAACTTGGTCCTCATTGTTATAAATTGGTTCCCATAAAATCCCTGAAATTTCTCAATTTTCTTTAGAAAACAATTTCTAAATAAGAGAAATTTACCTAATGAAATGTAACCGATAAACACTTTGGAAAAATCAAAGAAATTAATAATTATGCAGACTGTTTACAGAAATCTCTTTATAGAATCTCACCTTTCTTTTGTCTTTTGTCCTTTTGTTCTTCTTTTTATTTGTTCAATAAAAAGATTATTGTGAATATCTATCTCACCTGATACTTGAGAAATCTTCTTCAAAGTAGTTGTTAGACGTGTTCAAAATAATGTTAAGACACTTCATAACTAAAAACACATGAAATATACTTATTTCTGAACTGACAACTTGTACCCGAATTTAAATATGGCTGGAATATGGCTGCCCCAATCTCTGCCCAATACATCTTTGTGGCTGTAACCCAGAGTTTACAATTGCTTAAATTTGGGTTCAACATTGTTTTGGTGAGATCATCATTTATTTCTTGGAATAGACACTGAAGAGCAAGTTACAGGCACAAACTATACTGAGGTGATTGTGCGTAGAAGACGAGTTGAGTTAAATTAGAAATGTGAGTGGAAAGCAAAGTAATGGAATTCATTATTAAGAATAGCCTTACTCCTTGTACCAAATCCCAAGGGAATTTTCTCAGTTTGAAACTGCCTTTCAGCACAATCTGAACATAATCTGCATCAAAGAATGACCTCAAGTACTTGGGCTTAAAATCAAAATCCAAACAAACTGGAGCTCAGCTACACTTCTCACAGCCCTTTCTTACCCTGCTGCTTCCCAGCAGCCTGACCCGACATCATCCACCTGTACAGCACTGGACAGGAGGATGCACTCTGGTCCCTGATGGAAAGTCTCCAGTTTTGTCCCAGTCAAAACCAAAGGAAGGAGACCCTGCCCAATTTCGCCCAATTTCACATATCTAAGACTGCAGTTGAAACATCTTATATAAACAAATGCATTAATAGATACGAGGGGATCTCTTACTGCTCTTTTGCCTACCTCTCTGCTTAAATAAATTTTATTGCTTGGTGGTCTGAAGTGAGATAAATTGTTCTTTGTATTTCACCAGTCAGAAGCAATTCTTTAAATGACTAATCAATTTTAAAGAGAGGAAAAAAAAACCACCTAGTATTTTTCCATATTCTAAATCCCTGTCCAAAGCTTTTCTTTATCATACAATATAACATACCATATATATTATAGATGAGATACATGTAAAATGCAGTGTAATACTTTTCACATAAAAAGGAGATACAGAAGAAGGTTCCAGAATACATGCAAAAAGATGAAGGGGAAGCTGTTAGAGAAGAAGGCTGAAGTCTACATAATACTGTTCAATTCAAGAAATACATCACACATAGAAATATCACTCAAATCTTTACTAAATACCTCACCTTTTCTCAGAAATACGTGGGGTAGAATGAATGACAAAAAAGAAAAGAAAAAGGTCAGTTATAAAAATAAGTAAAAGCCACATTATATGTTACATATCAAATATAAACTGTGAAGGGATGAAACAATACCATCTGCAGAAACACCAAGGAAAAGCTTAAAAACAGCAGTTGCATCTGTCTAAAATTATATGTCTTCAATTGAAAAATATTTTAATGAAGAATTAAGTGAAGATCTAATCATTTCCCTTTTGGGATTTTATTATAGGAATAGGAGAAGGGAAAGATAACTTTTCCTGATTTTTTGCATTTTTGTCTCTAAATTTTTTTTCTTCCATAGTGGAACCATTTCCACAAAATTCCTCTTTGCAAACATACTCCATTTCTCATAATGTCTATGAAGATTTGAAAGTACAATTAACCACCAAAAGAACTAGCAAAACTTTGGAAAGCTATAGAAATCTTAACTACAAAATGCCTTGTCTGCTGAAATTTTCTGCTGAGTTTTACAACTGATCAGATAATTTAATAGGCAAAAAATGAACCCAGGGCTGTAATACCTGGAAACAAATTCTGTCTCAGAAAATATCTGTGTAAAATAAAATTAAAAAGCTGGGAATATATTCCAGGGCATAACACATACTCCTCTTGCTGTTGCCTTCTGTCAGAGAAAGATAAAAAACTAGAAGGAGCTTTGGATAAAGCAGCAGGCTAATCTTCTGTTCTTTGGGGTTTTTTTGGTTGCTTGTTTGTTTTTCCCCCAGAGAATAATTGTTCTTCAAAATCCTTTCTTTGTTTTACTTATGAATCAGTAGTCAGTGCTAAATTGTAATCTACCTTTTGCTTGGTCCTTCTTACTCAGAAGTTGTTGTGGTTTAAGCCCCACCTGTAACTAAGCCCCACTAAGCCCCTGCCTCTGGCCTACCTTCCTTGTGGGGTGGAGAAGAGACTTGGGAGAGTAAAAGTAGAAAATTCATGGTTTGAGACAAAGAATTTTAATAGCAAAAGAAAAAGCTGTGTACAAGCAAGGCAAACAAGGAATTCGTTCACCACTTCCCGTGGATAGGCAGGTGTTCAGCCATCCCCAGGAAAGCAGGGCTCCATCATGTGAAATAGTTATTTGGGAAGACAAACACCATTATTCCAAACATCCTCTCCCTTCCTTCTTCTTTCCCCCAGCTTTGCAGAAGTCATTGCTGACCATAACACCATATGGTCTGAGATATCCTTTTGGTCAGTTTGGGTCAGCTGTCCTCCCTGTGTCTTCTCCCATCTTCTTATCCTGGCCCATCCTCCTTATTATTGCCAGTAGAGGAGTGGTCTTTGAAGCATCTGGAATGGCTATTGTCAGGTGCCAGTGTAGTAAATTCCACTATGCTAAACTAGGGTCAATCTGATTTCTCACTCTTAAATGCAGATCTGGTAGCTAGAAAGAGAAATTGCTTCTGTAGCTGTGGCTACCTGAGGTACTCTTGGCCTTTTATAGATCCACAGCAAAACTAAGGTAAGAAAATGGCATGTGTTCACCTTTTCATGCCAGCTTATGCAGGATAGCAGAATTGGTGTAGTGACAAAAACAATACTAGCAACCAAAGTAAAGCCCTGCTCATATTCTTCCTGCCAAGCCTGCATTCAGAAATGTACTGAACATTAGACAGCAAACAATAAACAGTGAAATCTTCTTCAAGATGTTTCCTTACCACCTTTGATGAAAATTTTCTGTGACCAAAAATGTGTTTAATTTTTCCAGGTCTCATTTCTGGTTGAATACAGAATATTACCTCTACCTCTAATTTGTCTTGCCTTGACAGTAATCTTCTAACTTTCTACACCCATGTCTGCAGCATTATTCCTTTTATAAGAAAATTTCCAGGCTAATGTATTTTAGTATGATACTTTAAAGAGTACATTATATTGTACTCAGGGAAAATTCTCAATGAAGAAAAATACTTCCAACTCCAAATATAGAAATAAAAATTAATAACAATTCCTCCACTGATATTATTGTATTAACTGAATTAGAAAAGTCAGAAAACTGTTTATCCTGAGATTAGATTTTCTGGTGTTTGTGCTACAGTTATTCTTAAACATTCCTCTGGTTTTTATTAACAAGAAATTTGAACTGGAATCCTCACATGGTCATATTGAGACCAATTTTAAATCAGGAAGACAATAATGAAGACATTACTGCTATATGAATTATAGTTTAACTCATCATTCGCTGTTTTACATATAAACCCAAAATATTCTTTTGGTTTGCAGCATATGGTCTTAGACTTCACTAGGATCACAACTTTATAAAGTAACAATAAAATAATAAGTAAATAATAATTTAAAAAAAACCCAAATTATAGTAGAGCTATACCTGGATAAAAAATAAAAAAATCACTAATTTATAATAAGTTGGAAATTGTTGTTTATTATATATTGATCGTTTTAGACTTATCCTACTTTTTGAAACCATTTTTATGAATCATGATCATTTGTGGGTCATAGATCCTGGCACAATTTTTACAGTTTTTTGATGGAGAAAAACAAAAGCAAACACTAGTAAGTCAAAATAGGAAAACATGATAGAAAAAAAATAGAAAAACGTGTTTTTAAGGTATTATGCAAAGACAAATTGCCTTAAAAAATATGTGACTATTTTAAAAGTCTGGAGATAGCCTCTGAAATGGAAGTATCTTTTGAAGCAGGAATACCTCAAAGTTGTTATGTATCTCTAAAGTACAATTATGCAGCTGCAGTAATGAAGCAATTTGTGTTTCTAGATGAATAAAAATAATATAAAATACATTGTAAAGACTGAACCAGATTCTGATATAAATAGATTCAATTAGCTTTAATTAAACTTCTCCACCACTGAGAGAGAATCACTGTGTTCCACTTGAATTTTTATACTTAACCAGATGCAAAAGCTGAGATTAAATGGACTCAAGTACAATAAAGTATAATAAAGCAGAGTAAAAACAGTAAAAGAACAACACAAAACAAAAACCACCCCAAAGCAAAGCAATGTTTTCTCCTTGAAGTGTAGAAAACATTTAGTGATGAAGTTATTATGAGTACAAAACACCTTGACTCAGTCTACAGATATTTATATTAAAAAAAAGGAGAAAAAAAAGTTATTTCTCTAACAACATGCAGGCAGTGCATGGAAAATATTACTGAAACAAAGTGTAGATATGATGGGTGTTTTTACCCTAATTTATTTTAAGAGAAAACGGAGATTCATAATCAAGGACATCAACCTTCATGTTTCAGGCTTTCTTTTGATTGATATTTTTATACTACAATCCATTCTTCCCAGTCTGCTTCTCTGTACATTTCCCAGCATCCATTTCTTTTTCTGATTTTTTTTTTTCAGAGGCTTAACCTTCTGCAATAGCTATTTTGAAAAAGACCTTTGAACTGCCAGTAGTTAAAGCCAGGACAGCAAACTCCTGTTTTTCCTGAACACCTTTGCAGACTAGACAATGTACTTAAATATAAACTTGGAATATAGGTAATATGTATTATTGTTTTTCTCCTGCTCCTCCTTCCCCATATTCCAAGAGAAAATACTCTCCTAGCTCTCATAGATCTTCTTTCCCTCCATTATTTATGCTGCAAAGTCAGAATCCAGAAGTTTAGATATGGTATTTATAAAGGTTTGTTAGTATGTGAACACTTGTGATGACAGAAATAGATTGTAAGCCTAATGTCATACACAGAATAAATAAGAAAGAGGTGAAAATAAATGAATAATGTTGGTGACACTTCAGCTCTTAAATTTCTCCCTGTACTGAGAAATATGATAAAATAGCAACGTGTGCAGTCATGAAAATCCACATTCACAAAGTCATTCAAAAATCTTTAGCCAGTGAATCTAGGTCTAAACAATTTGCTGTCCCCTAATCGTTGGTAATAACATGTTGATATATTAAAAACAAAAACAAACAAACAAAACACCATAAAAACCCAAACAAATTTCTGATCATCTTCAGCACAGCCTTAAAACTCTGTCAGTGTTAGTCTGTTTCCTGAACACTTTTCCTGCTTCAGAAAGGATCCTTCTAGCGTAACTGGGAAACAATTGAATGAAATGTTATTAAAATATTTCAATGATTCTTGGAAGAGTTTCAGTTTATCAGTATTAAAGCACTGCTAATC
The DNA here is from genome assembly GCF_020740725.1 of Corvus hawaiiensis. Lineage (NCBI taxonomy): Eukaryota > Metazoa > Chordata > Aves > Passeriformes > Corvidae > Corvus > Corvus hawaiiensis. The sequence continues at coordinate 75,431,911 of NC_063214.1, forward strand.
CAAAAGACAAATGTTTTCAGTGTGTGTTAGCCAGATAAAAATTTCACATAATTAGTGCTCTTAAGATTAACACAGGAGGCCTAAAAGTATGCTATGCACATGCACACATATGTGCACAAGCTTCCTAAGCAAGCAAACAGAAATCAGCCTAAATCTATAGAGAGAGAAAAAAGGCAGTAAAACTAAAGAAAGGAGGAAGATTTAACGTTCTATAATTAAGGCATTTTAAAACCTCTTTTGATTTTGTAACTGACAATATATAACTTTACAGATTAAAACCCCAAGGTCTTTACTTTTTTTTTGTCACTGGATATTCGCATCACTTCTGCTATACAAAAAATTCTTTGTACATCTAGCATTGTTCATCTAAATAGTTAGAACCTATATCCATTTTTCACATTCATCCTTGGTTCTTAACAGCTGCAGAAATAGGAAGAGTTCAAGATAAGTCAGTAATAATTAGATCCAGTTTTGGTGACATGATTATACTGGACACAAATTGCTATATTTTTCTTCATTAGATATGATAAAATATTGATGTCTTTTCAGGATAGCTTTGTAGGTTGCCTGAAACATATTCAGCATGACTCATTTACAAGTACTTTTAGTTTTATCATTTTCTCAGTTACCTTCCTGCTTTTGAAAATCAAAAGAATGTGTTAAAAACAAGACTTCTATGAATATTTGTTTGGGGTTTTTTTGTTGATTTTTTTTTTTTTTTTTTTTTTTTTTTTTTGGTAGGAGAAGAGTTTAACTTTCTGAATTCTTAGATGACATTTTTGGAGATATTCCAAATTTTCTCTACATTTATGTGATACTAAAACCACTTTATCCCGTTTGTTCTGCGTCAGAAAACTGAAGTTATAACTTTATTTCTTTTAATTCAAGGACTATAAATTTTTAAAACAAATGTGATATTTTGTTAAAATATACTTGTATATTTGTCTTTTGGAGGATTAATACAGCTATTTTTTAAATTGTGTAACATTCTGTTCTTTGGAAATAGTTCTTTCATAGCCACTTTTATTCCAGCGCCAACAGATTTGAAGGTTAATTTTGCACCTATTTAATGATAAAAATTTCAGAATTTATTTTATTTATTTGTTAATGAGAAAGCATATATTCGTAAAATATTTAAGTAAGACAGTAGGATGCTGCCTGCAAGCAACTGTATATTCCCAACATTTATTTGAAACCCTCTGGTTAAGCAAGTAAAGCTATTTCTTGTATTCTGCTGTATTCTGCTTTATTTTCTCATGAGGAACAAAATTTCCATCTCATTTTTTCTAAAACTTTGGAGTTCTGGTAACAGATGCATTTAATTATTTATATTTCACCTTTCTGCAATTCAAGAAGCTTCACTTTTGGAATTGTCTTTGTTACAGATTAGTACAGTTTTTGACATGAACATTAGTTCTCGAGCTGCAGAGAGCTTTTTAATAATGTTTCTTTCGCAGCAGTGGTGCAAAGGCTGTCTCCTGCTGCTATGGGGGCAGCTGTGGCACTGAAGTACCAGAGATAGTTCAAGGTTCTCAGTGGTTTTAACACCTTCCCCCACACCACACAGCAAATGCCTCATTTGTTGTGACATTGTGACATTGTGACATCTGGCTATGCCAGGACAGTCATGTTCCCACACATCTATCCTCATGGGCAGCTTTCAAGGCAAGGACACTCATTTTGGCTCATACTTCTCATAAAGATGGGTCCATGTTGACCATGGCCCTAATCAGGCTGCAAAGCAAAGCTGATTTTGCCAGAAGTCCAAGGACAAAGAGATGATCCTGGAAGTTGTCCTGTGTGACGCTAGTGTCCTGGTTACATTCATGGTTGCTGCTAGCTGTTTCTCTGAGTCCTTGGTTGAGTTTTATCTCGGGCTGGCTTTGTTATGTCAGGTTATGATACCACTCTCCTTATTAGAGATCTACATGGAAGGGAGCATCAAATTATTTTGATGATTTTGTCCAGATTGTTTGGCCTTCCTTTCAGCCTTCTTCCATCTACTTTTTCTCTCTCCCTTTTTTTTTCTCTCACTTTCATCTGTCCTCTAAACAACTCTAATTTGAATACTTTCATGTCTAAAGTGATAGAATTATCCAACTGGGAAAAAAAAGAAACTCTGTAATATGCTATTAATTATCTCTTTTTAAATTATAAATAATGTTTAAATAGAACATCCTCAATGATTTTCCATACTTCTATGTAGACCCCTTAGAAACCACTAAAATTCAAATTTCTTTCCTACTTTGTTGGGATTTTTTTGTTATCTTTACTTCAGTGGAGTTACTTTACAGTCTTTGAAGGAGAGTAAAAGTCTGTACATTGACAATGTAAGCATCAAAGAGATCTGAGAAAATTAAATCTGCTTTGTGTCAACATTCAATCCTGCTCACTGTAATGCTCACATATGATTTTCTGCCACAGTTGTATCTACCACTGGCTCTACCATATCAATTCTTAAATTAAACTGAGATGAAATAAGTTTTTGGGGTGACTCAGCTTTAAGTATAATTTCCCTAATACTGCATCTACTATTGATTAAAACCTATATCAACTAGTTTACAGATATGCTTTATGTTCAGACTAAAACTGGCTTTTTTTGAAAAGAGAAAAGATATTACCAGAGATATTACTGATCTCGTTTTATTCTTCCCTGTGTAATCTAGTAGATATTTCAGAAGGTCCAACAGAGAGCAATGATCACCATTGTCCTATTGACATACAGGTTCCTTATGTATCATTTGATGATCCAGTAAGTCTTCTTCTAATTACTTTTCTCTTGCCTAATATTAAAGAAAGGAGTAGAATATATTTTTATTACTGCTTAAATAGATTTATGACAAAAAAAAAAAAAAATTCCAGGACAAGTTGAAGAATATTGCTACACGATTTGTTAATCACGGCTGAGGTTACAAGACTGTGTGTCTCTCCATCAAGTTGCCATTTCCATTTTCTAACTGACATGCTGTGCTGTCAGCAGCATTTGAGACTCTCATTTCTCTGTTGCCTTTCTACCTCAGCATTTAGTTGAAATCCTAAAAAAGTTAACACAGACCTCACAGTAAACGTTTTTTTTAAACAAATGCTGCCTCTATTCAAATGCAAATACAATGAAAAATAAGCTAGTCCCTACTGAGAATAAACAATTTCTGTACTGCAAAGATGTCTTAAAAATGAAGTTATTTAAGAAGTGCTAGCAGTTCTCTGAAAGGACTGCTTTAAGAATGAAATGACAAAAGGACTGAAGAGCTGTAAAAGGGAAAAGATAAGCCATTTATTTTCTTCTAACAGTTTTAGCAGTTCACTGAAGTGAGTGATGAAGAAAAGAAGAAAATACCCAGCAGCTTGAAGAAAGACAAAAGCGGCCACAGACAAGATCCAGTAAGCTTGCCATCGTGGTGAAGAGATCTTCTAAACTAGGAAGAAAAGGGAATAGAGGTTAAAAGCCACAGTCAAGTGTGGAAATGGTGGACACACATGGAAAATCAAAGATCCATGGCAACAGGAACATAGGAAACAGAGCAGAACAATGCCTTTGTAAAGGATACGCGTGAAAATGTGCACAGCCTTGGAAACAAGCAGGAGGAACCAGAATGCCACGTGTTGCTTCACAACTGCAGTGTTTTTGGATGAATTAAGATTTGGTAGAAATTGAGTGGTGTAGTGAGCAAATAGAGGTTGTTAGGAATGACAGGCAGGGAAGATGGGGGAGAGGGTTTTGTCTGCAGTGTGAAGGAGCAGTTTGTCTCTAGCATATGGGATGGGACAAGAGACTGACTGAAAATCTGAGAGTCAGGATCAGAGGAGTACATTTTGCAGCAGAAGTGTGTTACAGGATACCCAGTCAAGATCAGAAAGTGAACAGTGGATGGGCATAGAAGCACAAAGTAGGGGTAATGTTTTACTTTGTGTTATACCAACCACATACATCGTTAGCACTCAAAACTTTGTTCACAAATATAAAATTAATTAAGGAAACCACAAGTAATTAATAAAAGCAAACCTTCCCATCTTCTGATTAAAGGTATTATTTGTGTTAAAGAAGGTCATCATTCTTGATGGTTTGGAATCCCTGCCTGTCTCTTTATTTATAGAGCCAACTGTTCTATATACTTCTGGGGTGGTGTCATCACTCTATTGATTAGTTCCATCTCCTCTGAAATAATTTAGTGCTTATGATAAGCATGCTAATTAAGATTTTTCTTAAGGCCTATGCTGCCAGAATCTATTAGATAGCAGAATATTTTCTTCCAAAACTTTAGGAAATAACTAAGAAGAATGATAGAGAGTACATTAAAGATTGCAAATACTAACTTTTTTCAAGTAGTATTTAGATTAAAATCTCCTTCTAGCAAAATATTGCCTCTAGTAAAAGCAACATTTCTATATTTAATCATATTAGTGATTATGTATTGTTACATGAAAAATAGAAAATATAATGTATAAAAATGAAAATTTTTCATGATTTATCTTTTATGCAAAGCCAGACAGCGACAGAGAGTATAAATTCTGTGCTGTAATTACAAATCTAGTGAAGTCACCAGACAGAAGATCACACTCTCATTAAGGCTGTAGGTAATGGCAATTCATTTTCCATGCTTCAGAAGGATATGAAAAAATCAGGAAGGGATAAAAATACTTCTATGATTTCTACTCTGTACTTGCTAAATGCTAACACTACAAGATTATTTACCACAATTAGAAGATTAAGAAGGTCAAGAAAGCAGGTAGACACCAAACCATAAGTTTTTAAATAAAGAAAGAGAATGAGAGCGGACAATTCTTCAGCATAACACAGAGTACAGTCACAGAACTTCAGTACCATAATTCACAAAGAATGGGACCTGCCCACAGGTTACCTAGTTCAACACATACTCAAAACAGACATAATCATGTCAGGCTGCCCATGGTTGTGTCCAGACGAATCTTGAAAACTTCCAAGTGTGGAGATTTCACAATCTCTCTGGGAAACCTCTTCTACTGTTTGACTATCTCATGGTAAAAACCAGTTTCCTAACAGCTAATTGCAATTTCCCATATTTTAACTTTTGTCTATCACCTCTAGTCATATCACTGTCTTCATCTTCTCTGTATATTCCAGTGTGGTAGTTGCAAACAGGTCGTAAACCTAGTCCATAAATGGTGTCTTAGGGTCAATCTGACCTAGAAGTCTGACACATGAATAAACTAGTGTAATTCCACAATTTATGTTAGCCTTATAAAGCTAAATGTCACTAGTCTGTTTTGGATTTAAAATCTATATAGCTATCTCAATATATGTACCAGCACTACATAAGCACTCTAGGGGAAAGAAGAGAGGTAAGAATTGTGAGACACATTATCAGAAAACTAGTGAGAAAATAGTATTATCATCCAAGACTTAAGGTTCTCTTTAGTTTTAAAATAATGTTATTGTCTCAGGAAGACATATCCTACAGAGAAAGGCTGTGATGCAGAAAGAGACCCAGTGCAACTTATTCAGGTGCCTAATTTGTGCTTAACTCTTAGACACCCAGGATCCATCTTAAGCAAATTTAACTCACTTTGGTGGACCTGTGAGATACGCAGGACTCATAGAAACTGTAAGAAATGTCAGTATCATAGGTTGAGGTCAGAGTTCCATGCAGCATCTTTGGTGTGTTGTCAGCTGGATAAATCCTCAGTGCAGTAACACAGATGCTTTTGAAGATCTAATGAGAAAACTAGATCTTAAATTGTAGTTGTGCCACTTCAAGGGTACCTGTATGCCCATTGTGCATATTAAGAATTTTGACACTTCCTTTTAAAGGGATTAATGCATTAAAATTTAAGTGCAAGCTAATTGATTTGGATGACATGATTCAAATTTATCCTGTTTGTTACAATATCTTAGTTAGCTAAGATTAATTCAGACCACTTTAGTGCAGTGGGAGATTGCTCTCATCTTAATTTAAACATCTAAAAGTAGATGTTTAGTCCAAACTAATTGTGCAAATAAGATTTTTGATCAGTGGTGACATCTTTAAAAGGCAACACAATTTGGGTAGTAGAAATCAATTCTAGGATTAAATGAATCACACTCTGTATATGCCACTTTCTCTCCACATTATATAGAGAAGGAACCAAGAACAGTTTGAACAAGTCAATTATTTTCAGTTGGCAAGTATTAGGTATATTCTTATAGTGTGAAAATATTGCTTTATTTATTTACTTATTTATTATGCTAGAGAGAACTCATTATAGGAATTGGCCTCTCAAAGACTTTTGTGAAGAACTTAAGAGAAGATGCTTATTTTTTGTCAAAAACCCCTAATGCGTACACTAAAAATTACATGCAAATTTTAAGATAATCATAGAAATTTTTAATAAATGAGAAAATACAAAGTAGATTTATAGACAAATTTTAAAAATTCATACTAAGTTTTGTGTTCACAGACACCAATTTTGTGTATAAATAAGGTACACTGTGAAATTTTTGTAACCAAACCAAAACCATAAAGCACAGCAATGAAAAAACCAAAAAACAAACTGTACTTGAAATACTTCATATTTTATATTCTAAATGAAAAATCTTTGCTTTTAAAGCAGTTTTTGTTTTTCTGGGTTACAATTCTTCAAAAAAATTTACATCTTTTTCTGGGTTAGTTGGAAAATCCAACTATTGCTGATTTTAAAGCTTGAAATAAAATACTTTCTTCTACAGTTCTTCCTGAATCTTATTGCCGATAAATGCAACACTATGATGTTTTGCTTTGATTTGTTTATGGCTTTTCTTGTCAGTTTTACAATGTTATTTTCAATTTAAAAATATGTAAGCATTGCACCTCATCAAAGAGTTTACATGTTGAAATATTTATGACATCTTGGGATCCAGTTTCCACCATTTTTCCGTTTACAAAGTCTATAAAGCATAGATGTGCTAAGAGCCCCTCTTCAGCAAGTATTAAAATAATGTTTTCCTCCTAACAATATTTTGAAATCACATTGTCAGGAATAAAGTTCATTATATAGTAAAATCGCAGGTTTTAACATGGAAATCTCAGACATCCAGTGGTTGAGGACTTGATCTATAAATGCTTCATGTATTACACTTTTTTCCATGAGGGAAACGTTGTTAAATCATCAGTTTTGTGCTTTCTTTCAAGGTCTTTAATTTCTGTTAGACGTTTTGTTGGACAGCTAATCATAAAGGCTTTTTATCATCTCAGCGTAATTCAACAGAGGGACGTCTTGCTATTTTGGACTCTAATTTTTAAGATTATTCAGCTTCTGAATCTGCTCTCCTGTTTCTGTCCATCACCAGGTCCCTCTTTCTCTGTATACTAACTTTTCAAAATAAGCCCAGACTTGTTCTGCCTTTCTATTCTAATGGCATGCTATTCCTGTTTGCATACAGGAATTATTCCACATTTTAGAATAAATTCTCTGTTCTTTCTTTCTACTTACAGTTGTAGTTTTCTTGTTGCTATAAAACCCTTACTAGCTTCCTTTGTCAAACCTCTAGTTTATATATGATAATTTGTCTCTGAAGAATACTTGAGATTCAGTGAAGACCAAAGTTCTTCTCTGACTTGATCAAGGAACTATATTAAAGCAAACATATTCTTCTAGTAACATAGAAACAAATATAAGCATGAGAGGGTAAAAGTCTTTTTTTAACTGAACTAACTTTCTGTTCCCAATGGTATCACATGATTTGGAAAGAAGGGAAGATGAGTGAAAGAAAGATTAGGAGAGGCTTACACAACAATAAATCCCATTCCTGAAATTCTAGGTGGGCATGAAGGTAAGATAAATTTCAGGTAACATTAGGGGTTGCGTTCATGCCCAGGTTGCACATGCTTTAATTTAGGTATCTGAATGCAATACTCTGCATCTGAATTTAGGATTGAAACTTCCAATAGTCATGGCTTGGGAGCTACTCAGACAGAAGCATTTTCAACCATTTGAGATGCCCTAGTAAATACAAGACAGATGCATTATGATCAATGGCAAACTTGTGTCCTATTTACAAATGAGAGGTTGAGGAAAATCTAAGATATCTCAAAAGGCACCAGACACCTTGTGAACAACTAAACAGAGTTATAGAGTGGGCTACAACAGGAAATCAAAAATCTTGAACTAGACACAATTGCCTAATTGTAAGCATAAAGGGGTATTTGTGTTGTCCTTAATAACCTGAACATCCATCAGGGAGTGGCAGACATTACACTGAACACATGGGAGACAATTCTTTCAGGAATGATCAAGTCAGATTACCACAGGACCTCTGAGTTTACTAGTGCCATGCTAGACTATTGGATTGAGTTTTGATTTCTATTTTTGATCTATTCACTCAGTTATAGCTGCAAATTTCTTTATTTTTTATGGTTTGTAGATGGTAACATATACAGTATTTTGTCACCAAACAGGACCTACTGTTTAAAATTATTGCCTGCATGTTTAAAGATGATGACAGACAAAGAAATTTTGTGAACAACTCATAATATAATTTATTAGGTAAACAGTTTAGCAAGCAAATGGTCTGAATTTTGATGCATTTTCTATAAATGGGAAAAATACGCATTTAAAAAAAATCCAATGGATAAAGCCTGGATTGTGGAATTATGTCCACTTTCTATCATCTCTGTGATCAATGGGGAGGATTTATGGAGAAGCCTTTTAAACTGTGAAAGACATACAAACAAGCCAAAGCATGTGTGCAGCTTAGCTAAATCAAAGACCAAGAATGAGGGCCTGACCTTAAATGCACTTACAAAAAAGAGTAACTGGGGGGTGATGGGGAAGGCCACTGGTGAAGCTTTTTCTGACTTTTTCTTCACATCAGTCTAAACCAAGATTAGGCACCTTGGCTATTCCGAGGTCCTGACCCTGAGCATACAGAGATAAACTGTTATAAAGGAGAGAGAATGGCTCAAGTCCCGACAAAAGAAGAACTGAACTAGCACAGGTGAAAGCGGTGACAGATAATGAGGCCTGGATAATGATTCTGTGATTTTGATAAAACATGGTCATAACAATCTTCAGAAAGAGGGTTTCAGTCAGTGATAATTTCACTCATTATTTCAACGATACTTTCACTGAAGCTAAATCAGTGCTCAGTGAAGTAAAAAGGAGAGAAAGGAGAGAAGAGCTTGAAACTGTTAATTTGAGTGTCTTTTTTGGTTTGCCAGAATTAAGTCCCTTTCTACTAAAAGATAGATTGAGAATATAATTTTCTTCTTTAATTTTCTCCTTTTGATTCATTGGTATAGATAGTTCATACATATTGTCTAAAGATGAATTTTAGTTATTTTAGGGCAGGAAATCTGGTTGCGATTCCACAGAATTGGTTTCATTGGTCTCTCATAATACCAGGTGTTTTGATCATTTATGTGAAGTACTAGAAAGAGATGGAGCTTCAAAGAGTCTCTGCAGCTGGAACCTGTAGATTTTTCAAGATTAACTTTTCTATACTTACCTCATGCAAAACATAATTTACTTTTGTTTTTAGTTTTTGAAATTAAAACTTTTCTGATTGTGAAATACAGTAGGTTTTCCTATTTTGCCAAAATATAGCATCTCACATCTCTTGGAGTAGACATTGCTACTGCTGACTTGCAGGTCATCAAAATTTAGACATATTTAGGTTTGTTGTGTTGACCTTGTCTGGACACCAGGTACCCACCAAGCTGCTCCATCACTTCCCTTCCCAGATGGACAGGGGAGAGAAAATAAGGTGGAAAACCACTCATAGGTTGAGATAAAGCAGCTTACTAAAGTAAAAGTGCAAGTTTCTGCATACACAAGCAAAGAGAAGAAAAAAAATAGGTTTCTTCTCTACTTCCCATCAGCAAGAGATGTTCAGCCACTTCCCAGGAAGCAGGGTTTCAGCACGTGTAGTGGTTGCTCAGGAAAGCAAACACTGTACATAACAAATTTCCACACTCTCCTTCTCATTCCCTTAGCTTTTATATCTGAGTTGACATCATATGGTATGGGAAATCCCTTTGGTTAATTTGGTTCAGCTGCCCTGGTTGTGTCCCCTCCCAGGATCTTGCCCATCCCTTGATGGAGGGGCAAAGTTGAGAGCCAGGGCTGATGCAGTGCCAGCGCTACTCAGCTGTGGACAAAGCACTGGGGTGCTATCAACACCTTTCCAGCTGTCAGTGCAAAGCACAGCACTGCGAGGGCTGCTAAGGGAAAATGAGCTCCAACCCAGCCAGACTCAATACAATCTCCACCCCTTATTCCACACCATTTATTTCATACTCAGATTCTACACAATTTATATATCTTCTAACTATTCCACTGTATTTATTTCTTATTACTGAAATCCCTTCTTACTAATGCATACAAGTGTCTAAAAAAAAAGAATAAAAATCCATGTGCAGCTGAGGTTTTTGTGAAAGCATGTTTCAGATTTTTTCCCCCCAAATGTTGAACTTTATGAGTTTGACACTTTCTGACACATATGAACATTTTGAGCTTTGAGCCTTATAGAACACTATGAAATGTTTCACCTTCTTGTCACCTTTCCATATAAACACCAGAAAAAATGTCAGTATGAGAGAGATGACAGAGTGTAATACATAGAAAAAAAGGCAAACAAAATACAAAACCAGTATTTCTTTTGTCATGTCTTTGTAGCAGCCTCTTTCCCCTCTATATCACGTCTTTCTATTTCGCTGCTCTGTTTACCTCCACAACGATTTTCCCTTCCCATTATCCTTGTCCAGTCCCATTACTTTTTCTTTCTATATTTCCTAACATTTGCAGTCAGTAATTGGAAGATCAGAAGACTGAACTAAAAATAAAAATAACTAAATATTGAAATTAGAAGTAACTATTTTAGGCTCTCTAGTCAATGCAGAGAAGTATGCACCTGCAAAAATATTGTGGTTCGTCTTAATGGTCTATTTTAGAATCTTAATTTCTGTTTGACTATAAATACAACCTGAAGTGGCTAGTTCTGTTATGAATCTCTAACTTCTTAAAATATAAGTTTGTGTGGAGGAATACTCTCTTAATGTTTTAGCTAGAATTATAAAAAGGCAAAAACAGCTGCAGAGTATAAAAAATGTAATTAGGTGTACTCTGTCCTTAATTTCCTTTAATTTCTATTAATAACTTACTTTCCAAAGAATAAACTGATTTTTTTTCCCAGTATCCATCCAATATTTATATATATATTGTTATATTTATATTTGATTCAGTTCTTGCAACATTTAGACTTCTTAGGACTGCTTAATCTATGAAAAACTTTTTGAGACACTCAGACACATTCTTTTTTCTGCATTACCATGTTGTCCAAGAATATCTTCTGTTTTCTGAAGCATATGGGAATATGGACATTAGAGCACATGTTGGACTTCTGCTTGCACTTGCTTCTCGCATTAAAGCTTAAAACCTCCAATTTCCACATCTTTAAAGGAAGCAACAAACTTGGTTGAAGCATTCACAAGCAAACTTAAAATATTCACAATTACTGATAAACATGATCTTTACTGAGCACTTTGACCTCAGGAGATTTTGTTGGAAAAGACATATTTGTATATAAATAAACTAATTAGATATTTAATGTTCAGTATATCTTATATATATCATACATAAGTGTGCATCTATTTATAAATATAGAAATGGTCCTTTAATTTAAAGTAATTCACACAAGCTTTAAAATGAGGACCTGATTCTAAATTTTAAGAATGTCCTTATTTCATATATGGATGAGTGGGAGAGGCTGTTCCTGAAGATAAGTTATGTCTAAGATGAGACTGGTTGCTTCCAAAGAAGGCCTCTCTTTTTCAATTGGCTTTTGTAAATGTTTAATATGGTATAGGCTTAGACAGGTCTCTATCAGATGAAAAAAAAGCAGATGGATGAGATAACATCCCAGATTCCTTTAGCTCTTTTTATGGTGCTAAAATAATGGGAGTAGGGACATCATCATCTATTCTGTTTGATTGTCAGTTTGTTCTTCGCCCTTTATTGGAGTACCCTGAATAAGTCACTAGAAAGCAAAACACAGGTTCAAGGTTCAGTAAAATAGAGAGTCCTAAAGATACCTCATTCTGGAGAAAATTACCTATGAAACGGTGAAAATAATACCATTATGGTATGTTTTTCCATGCCCTATGCCTGTGTGCTGCACACCCTCAAAATCTTCTCTGTGCTCACTCCCTCACCCATACAGCAATAGGTATGTGATACACACACTAGGGCCACTAGGGTACACCAAGATACTTAGAAGACATGTAAAGTCAGGTTTTATGTAAAGTGAACATACTCACTTTGCTTTGCAGGAGCTAACTTTTGGTCAGTGGGTTAGGAAGGATTTCCTGAAACTGCTAATTTAGCACTGGAAGCGTTTTAATGTTTAACTTTGGTTTTGATGATATTCTGCTACTTGGTCTGTTGTCCTCCTTTGCATATTTGGGATTGGTGGGTTAACATATTGTACATAAAAAATCAAAATCTATTATTTGTGCATTAGCCAAGTTGAAGAAAACATGCCAGCTCTGTGTGTCTAAATATGTGATTGTGAACATATAACTACGGACAATGATTATCAATAAAGTGTTGGGAAGTGAATTACATTTTGAGCCGTGTGCCATGCAGTTTTCTCAAGCAAGACATCTGAGGGAATGAAGTAGAATTAATCACATTAAAATGCCTTTATGTTTCTGTTCCTGAAGGTATGCAAATATTCCACTAAGGAGGATTAAATTTAAAATTAATTTGGGAATTTTACTTCCCTTTTAGTGGGAATTAGAAAGAGTTTCTTTACTCCATTTTAGTGAATTATTCACTTACTTTTAGGGTTATCTTTTATTGGCAGGATTCAGACACTTGCTGAAAGCTAACCAAGTGTTTAAGTGGTTAGATGAAACAAATGGAAGTTTTAAATGAGGGCCAGACCCTTCATTTTGGGACTTAAAACATTTTTCATGGTGAAGAAGCCCACTCCTAACATTAAAAGAAAGAAAAAAATGTAGCACAAATGATAAAGCATAGTGCTAATTTTCTAATAAGTTGGAATTTTCCCTGGTTGCATAGAGCTATCCCTACAACCAGGGACCAAAAGAAATATATTAATTTAATTCCTTCCATGTGTCTAGACAGTAATGAGAGCTGGAAGGTGTCACCTTGCAGCATGATACAAGAGTAGGTTTTATGTTACTTGGCTTTAGATATCTATTATGTAAAATCTGAGCTTTTATCCTAAAACCACTTTATTAACTGGACAAAACAGGCTGCTGCAGTGTAATTGAGGTTTTTAAGCATCTAACAACTGGTGTACTTCTGGTGTCATGGGGTCAGGCCTCCCAAAAGAAAGCATGTCAACTGGGTTTAACCACCATGCATATACATCTCCTGCTTTGTGAGGTTTCCAGTAGCATTCCATATGGTCTGTAGCTGACACTTCAAAAATGCTTTTGTCTGCCTGTTCTTTTGTGCCACCACTTGAGACATGCTGGATATCTCAGATCATCCAGCACGTCTCAAATATCAATAGATGTCTATGTGTTATGTGCAGACAACTGAATCAACATCAGCAAGAGATAAATTACTGTCTACAAGTATTTTCTTTCCTAAGCCAAAAAGTGTATTTAGAATCACTAGCATTGATTACAGAACCAATCTTCACCACTTCCTTGTTGTTTTAACTTCCCAGATGTTCTGACTTACTATGTCTTCCTGGTCTTTTATTAACCCATACCCTATCTCTTCCTCATCTCATCAAAATTCTCTGTTCTTCAAACCTTTCCATCCTCACAACTGATCGTTGCTTCCATTTTTTTAATCTCAGCCCTGAGTTCAACAGTTACCCTTTCACCACTGGGAAGCCCTCGCTCCTGCTGACTACAGAGTCCTTTTACAGGGACCCCTTTTTACTATTTATCATTTTCTTCATACCAGTCCTCCTAAACTTTTCCATGCTTTCCTAATCTTCCACTGTAAATGGTGGGTTTCTCCTCATCTGAAGAGTCCTAGACACTGCTCCTCCAGTCCTTTCAGTACCTCCCCATTATCAGGAATGCTTACACTGTTACCGTGAGTGAAAATGCCTGTGGTCTCTCTGCCTCTGTCCACTTGCCTTCTGTTCATACCTCAGTTCCTTCAAAGCAGCCTTTGAGGGTTTCCTGCAAACAGCTCTGGAAAACTGTAAGGTGCAGCACAGGGCATTATTACATTTCATATACATTTTAACAATATCTAACTGTAAGGGATTTTATGACTTGATATTGTTGATACACAGACTCTCATTCAATGGAAAATGAGGGTATTTGTTGCATAGCTCCAGAGAGAAGAATTTATAACTTTGTCTAAAATAGCCAAGCTTTTATGGTAACAACATGGCTTTTATGGTACTGACAAATTTAGTGTGCTTTATAACTTTGTCGGTGAATTTAAAGACAGAATAGTAAAAAGCACTAGGTCTTATGCTTCTTAAAAAAAAAAAAAGAAAAGAAAATAAAAAAGCTATTTAATGCTTTTATTCAGCTTTTTAATGTACTGTGAAAGGCAGTGGTTAGAGTGGGTCATACATCACTATATTAAAATGTTGCTTTTAAATCCTAGCAGCTGACTAAAATATTTCAGGTGTAATTCATCTGAAACCAGCCTTGCAGCTTGATGTATTAAGGTTTTGATATGAAATGTTTTCCATGTACTGCATTATAATGTATTTTTAAAACATGATGATTTGGCTCAGTATCTGAATGTGGATTAAATTTAAAGTTTCTTTAAGAAAAGCAAGGCAGTTAATATTTTTGTAGCTTAGCTGTCATTTTTACCATGTTTTATCTTTATTTTTGTCTCAAAAGGAGCTGTTGTACAATAGGTCTGAAGCATATATCACACATTCTTTCTAACACAGGGTCTGTTACAATAGTTAGACTGCAGCTGTGCAACCAGATCCTGTTGTAATGAGCCAAGAGGAGCTTCTAATAATAAGGAATATTTAAATTATTTCAATTTCTAATGTACAGAAAGAGGCATCTGTACTGCATATAGGATTTTTGTACCATGAGTTAAAGAACAATCAATCAAGTGACAAATCCAGCAGCTAGCTGCTGCCTTGTCCAGGAGAAATCCCATACTCCAAATCTAATTAAATTACTGAACAAACAAACAAAAAAAATCCCCATTTTTTTTCATCCAAAGCTACATACATTGAATTAACATTCTCTGCTGCATACTCTGAAATTGGGTACTCTCCATTTTTCTTTTTTATTTTAATTCCTGACTTACACAGTCTTACTGTCTTATATTGCCAGCCATCTAACTTGTAACATAGTTTTATTCTCACAAATTCTTAAACACAGTAACAGATTTAGATAAGTAAAATCAAAACCAGTATTTAAAGGAAAACTTTAAATATATGTTCATGGAACTGATATTCTTCCAGAAAATCTCAGCTTCTTGTTCTCTTCAGTCTCTTACCTTCTTTCCTATTCTGTCCTATATTGATGAACTCTGAGTTCTAAATTGCCCTGAAATGTTAGTGCTTCTAGAATTGTAATTTAAATATAAAGGGCATGAGTAAGAAATCTGCATCCAAAGGATATTTTGTTTAATCAAAGATGGAATTAAAACTATAGAATCACCTGGGAGCAGAAATGTTAACTCTGCTTTGAGCTCATGTTTGCAAATGATGTTCGGGGAGGATAATTTCCATGACAGAAACAGGTTCTTTTCTTTGCTTCCTGTGTTTTCTCAATCACCACCGAATAACCAAAAAAACATTCTCCATTTTAACAAATTCAGAGAATTGGATTCCCTATCTGACTGTGAATTCTTTGGTGATTCCAAAATTTAACCAGGATGTCCTGTATTTCCACTGGTTTATTCTTATGATTGAAAGAAGGCATTAAATCCTGTAATTTGAATATTGTCCTTTTGATTTCTTGTGTTACACTGTGCTTTAAACACTTTAAGCTTTGCAATATTAAGAGGCTTCTCTCGGTTACTTGGAGGCCTTCACTTTCACTCCTGCAATCTCCCTTTGATTTGAAACTGAGTAAGTTTTCAACTAACTTATTGTATCACTATTTTTTTTCCCTTTGGTATTACTGCCATGCAATTATTCTTTTACTGCTCTTTTTCTGTACTTACACTTGAAAAAGGTAAGTACATTATTATTATTTTGAAAAGTGGCTGTCGCTGGGATGAGGATTTTTATCATAAACCTTCATTTTTACACTCCCCCTTTTGGTTTTTTTTTTTGTAGATTTTAGCTTGTCCAAGAGGAAAATCAAGACTTGATGGATGGCAACGTAGATAATTGTCAGCTAAATATGTGATGAGCATACCAGTAATATATATGCACAGAGCTTAGCACCAAATCAGAGTGCAATTTCTGCATCTGATCAAAACCTTCTCCAGTCAGCACTAATAGCATCATAATGAGGAAAAACTGACAGGGACTTTGAGCCTATTCCTGCAGAAACTATGTAAGTACTATCAGAAAAGTACTGTGAGACAGCCACCTGCTCCACTAGAGAGAACCTCCAGAGGACTATTCTCATATGGGAGACCCCTGTCACTCCAATTCCTTGGTGTCTACTGGGGAGATCTTTCCCTTTCCCTTTCCCTTTCCCTTTCCCTTTCCCTTTCCCTTTCCCTTTCCCTTTCCCTTTCCCTTTCCCTTTTACATTCCCTTTGCCTTTCCCTTTCCCTTTCCCTTTCCCTTTCCCTTTATCTCTGACTCTCTCTTTGTTTTGGTTTTACCCTAAATTGCTTTTATCAATAGGAGTCAAAATATGAGATCAATTATACACCTTGCAAGTATTTTTACTTGTGTATGTGTGTGTGTATGTCAGCCTGATGCCAGGACAATTTTTAACAAAAAAGTCTGAGCTACAGCTACATTGTATCCTGAAAGCTCTTCCAGTGTAGCTGTTCCCTGAATAATAATGATTATAAATATAATTAAGGCAGGTGGGCTCCCACTTCTCTCCTATATTTCCACTTTTCATTTTAAATGACATTTACATGTAATTAATAATGAAAGTACAGGAAACTTCAAATTCAGCTACCCATAGTGATTAGAACGACATTATCCTGCTGAAATCCAGAAGTTTGACAAAAAAATGTACAGCATTGATTAGGGAAGGAAATTATGTTATTAAATAAAAAAACCAAACCAAACAGGGAGTAACATCAGGACACACATGAAGTACAGTCCACTCTGCCAGGGTGCTGCTTGCTTTGCTCACCTGTGGTCTTAGGCCACAGCCTCTAGAGTCAGTCAAGCTGGGTGTTGTCCATACAAGACTAACCATCAACTGGAGGTCTCCAGAGTGTCAGAAGGGCTCATCAGGCAGTGTTCTGAGGTCGTCTGGAGCATGGTAGTGTGAAAGACCAGGCATAAGCATGTTAGCATGTTTTGTCTCAAATTGGATCCAGGGCTGTATCCATAGGGGCACTACTAGCAGATACAGAGACATGATCATGCCACTCTACTCAGCAATTGTCAGGCTGCACCTGGATTATTGAGTCCTGTTACTGTCAACACAATTCAATTCAAAAGAGACAAGGACAAGCCGGAGATAGTCCAAAGGGACATCACAAAGATGATCCAAGAAGCGGAAAAGGCATTTACTCTCTGTGAGCATTGCTTAGCAGTAACTAAAGCATCTTTGTTTTATCAACAGTTTACATCCCTAATCCAAAACACAGTCTCATTTAAGCTACTATGCAAAACATTAAGTCTATCCCAGCACAGTGTTCTTTCCTAGACTCTTAGTGTCCTACACTTTAAAACTGAAAAATTCACAAAAAAATCAGTGGCAAATTTTCACACCATAGACACCAAAGAAAAGTTTTGTTGAAAAAAATGTTTTTGAGAGAATATGGTATTAATTTAAATCTGTGTTTCATTTGCCTAGGAACTTTTAATCAATATAAAAGTCATTTTATTCTTTCGGCAAAGTATGTTAGAAAAGTGTTCCAAATTTTCTGCAGTGCTTTTCCTGTATATTTGTAAAATTTGGGAAATGGGGACAAAAACATTGAGCATTAAATCACCAGTAAGTTCATGGAACAATTTCTACCTTGCAGTACTTCAGTCAGGCAGATGGATGAAAATGTTACATAGGTTTGACAATGAAATATACTTTCCACTCAAGCTGAAAATCATTAATACTTGTATAATATTTTCTTTTGTGCTTATTGGAGTTACAAGTTTTTCACCCTTTCATTCCAATTCAATAGTTGATTAGTAAGAATTAGTCTAATGCACTCTTTTTTTAAATTTCTTTTTTTTTGTTTGTTTTTTTAATTTCCTCAGAAAACAATGCACAAAACCTGACAACAGGAGAGTTGTCACAGATTATTCTGAGTTGAAAAGAACCCACAAGGTGCACAGAGTCCAGTTCTTAAGTGAATAGCCTTCATGTGGATTTAACCCATGACCATGGCATTACTAGCACCATGCTCTGACCAACTGAGCTAATATCAGGGTCTCAATTATATCCTCACAAGGCACAGTAAAAGTATATCTTCTCACATTTTTGAGATCTTTTTCTCATTTCCTCATCTTCCTTTTGTTCCTGAGTATTCATGACAAAAATTGGTTTGCATACTACCTAACTTTCAGTGTTTAAAAAAAAAAAAGGATTCAGCTTAGTTGCTTAGCAATAGGTGTTTAGTTTAACTTAAGATGCAGAGGATGTTTGAGACCTTTATGTGAGGCTGTGTCTGGAAGATACACCACAGGACCCCTAGCTGCAGAGGATCAGCTCCCATTTCAGTCAGCAGCTGAATGTCAAATAAGATTCCTCTAATAACCTCAACTAGCACAGGAGTTATGGTTATACAATTGATATGAACCCTTGGACTTACGCACTTCACTTGGAAATTGCAAAGACATATAGGTATCTAAATATATGTATCTACTTGGTAACTAGCCATTTCATCTCCTGTTACAGTCAATGGAGGTCTAGTAAAAAATTCCTGCAATACCCAAGGGCAATGACTTTCCTTCTTAAATATTCATGTAGCATCAATACCTTTCTCTAGGCAAGACAGTTCACGGGAAGAAGACATTAAGTAGCAAGCTGAGCAATTATTCCACTGAGATCCTCTAAAAGTTGTAGAGACAACTAACCATTGCTTATAATCTACTGTTTTGTTTTTCCCTTTTTAAAACTCTTTTCAGTTCCCATTACCAGGAAATTAAATGTTTTCCTTTCAGAATAAATATTGTTCCCATTTTGTTATTCTTCAGTATCTTAAGTAAACATAACTTACCTGATAGTCTAGTCATGTTCTTCTCTGCAGAAATTGCAGTGATGTTTTGGGAAGTTTGAGAATATTAATAATTTCCTACTAAACTACAGGTCAGAAGTGAGTTATCATCATCAGTTTCAGGACTGAAAGGAGTCCTCTGCCTCTGTGTTCCCACATTCAACTACTGAGTAGAGTCTTGCATTCCCATTTGTTCTGTGGACAGCCCACAACATTGAATATTTTAAAGTGCTTTATACTAATTTTTTTAACATTCTAACTAAAACTAAAAATTGTACTGAGTTAAATTTGCTACAAAACATGGAAAAAGCATACATTTTAATTTCTTTGTTATAACATGACAACTTGGCAAAGAACCTGGTTAGCTTTTTGCCATATAATAATTACAATTCCCTAAACTTGAAGTCAGGTTGTTAACTTCCAGCCAACCAAATATTTTTGTTTAATGTTTAATGCATCCTTAGCTACCAGCCCTATTTTAATGTGATTTACTAGCATTTAAACATCTTAAGTGATTTGGATAGGTTATAAATGAAGCCTGGGACAGTATAGGAAGAGATATCCATGCCGTGATGATCAGTCATACCTGTAAAAATATTTTTTATGGAAGATCCGTGGCAGTTTAGCAGACAAAATCAGAGAGAGTTTTCTCCAACTCTAATGTTTCTGCATTAAAAAAAAAATAAAATCCAAGGTGCAGAAGCAGAAATCATGCACTGTCTTTTTCATATTCCCATCACTTCTACATTAGGTGAATGTGATGCTTCAGCTGTACGAATCTGTAATCTCTGCTGTCCTGCTGATTTCAGCTTGTCAAATAAATACTTGCTTTTGTAGAATCTTCGAGACTAGAGAAAGAAAGGAAGTTTTAAAAGCATTTCACACATCTGTAGTTTACATTTTGTTCATGTAGAACATAGAAATTACATGTTGTTCTACTTGACTTCTTTAATCTTTGATTGCTAGAGTGTCAGCTAGAAGGAAAACTCTTAAAGTGCACTTCTTGTGATCATATTTACAGGAATTACCCTCCTGGTAAGTAAGTTATCATGAGATTTCAAACATGACTGTACTTCCCATGATCCTCTGTTTTTCTCTCCACCCATCGATTTCAGCACAGAAAGCAACATTTCTTTCATGTTCTTGTCTCATCCCTTTCTATGTGCCACAAACAAAAAAGAAGAGAGGTATTAATCTAGGCAGTGTGATGTTCTTGACATCTTTCCTGGTATATTCAGTCTAGTGATTAGTCCAGGGCTGTACTGATTCTGGAATTTTCCATGCATTGCACTGTTTCCATAAGAATGCTACCATATAGAGTAATATAGAGGTATAGAGAGAAGGGCCTTGTATATTTGGCTGTGAGTTTGATCAAGAATAATTTACAAAACAATATCAGCAAAACCAGATAGTTAGCTTTACCTCTGCCTGATTGATGTATCTCTGCACAACCTACAGCCCTATGCAAAGTTAGTGTGTAACTTACCTCACAGCACCGAATCTTTGCTAGGCTAACACATCAGAGTGCTGCCACACAGTTGCCACTCTTGACATATTGATGATCTATGTGCTCAAAGGTATAAAAATCTTTAGTTACTACAAGCTACTAGTGAACCAGTCCTGCTTCAATTTGATTTCTGATTGCTAACTTGCCAAAGCTGTGATATTCAGTAAAAATATTTTAATTTTGAGTCAAAAAAAGTTATAATATCATTGAACAAATTTTTTCACAATGTAATTTACTGTTTGCTTTAAATATTTAGAAAAATCTTTCACTGAAAGAAAATGTTAATTAAGAATGTGTCAGTGCAACTTGCTTATTTCTCTAAAAATATGAAGGAGATATGCCTCACATCATACCATACTGGATGACATTAATATTAATAATAAAAGCAACACCACCTACATAATACATGTGCTCAGGCCTGTCAAAAGCATGAACTGATGTGTTCTGTTTCTGATGTGAACTTCTTTCGTGGTGAAAATCAATTAAGCAGCAAGAAGATATAACAGTTACAGCAAGTCTGGGAATGGAAAAAAAATAGCAGACAGATCTATTTTAGTCTGCATGGGCTGAGGACCTCAGGTGATTTTATTATTACTTAAATGACAACATGTACCCTTCCCCTCTAATGAAGGAGTAAACCTACTTTTTATTCACTCCTCACCACATTTCTCTGCTGAAGAAACAGCTGTCATACATAAAACATTATGAATGACAACATAATTAGGTTAAGTAAATTAGAATTCTGAAACTCAGTGCATGTTGTCTTTCTGCTTCAACCTTCCCACATGACAAGATAATTGATACCACAACACAGACTAGAGAAAACTAGGCTGAAAAACTATCAATGGTGTGGCAAATATTAAGTTTTTAAGCGTAAAGTATTGCTTTCATATTAAGAGTAGCTATCTGCATTGAGAGCTCCAACCATTCCCTTGCCTTGTCACAGCAGTGACATTCCTTTCCTGCTCACTCTGCCTCTATATGTGTGCAGAGATTGCAATAGCTTTTCTGGCTACAGCACTGTACTGGCAGCACTGCTCCTTAAAAATCTCCCATAAAGTCAATAGGACCTGTGTCCTCAGATGTAGATGTATGAGCTTGTACATGACTACATTAACACATATTTTGCTTGAATAAGGTAAGAATATCAGACTGTCCTGGAGTCTGATTCCCTTTCAATAGTATCTTCATTTTTTTTCTCTTACCATGCCCATTTCTTTTCAGTAGAAACATCATGTTTATTTGTAGACAACTATAAAAAGCCAAACAGATGAAGCATTGCGCTCGTCTTTGTGATACCACATTGGAAACTCAAGTCCGGTGAAAAATCCTTGGTAATAACTTAAGTCTTCTAAGTTTTCTGTTCTCTCATTAAGAAAAGAGTCAAAATACTTCATCTGTCTTTGCTTTTCTTTTTATTTTCTACATTTTTCCTATATGTATAGACAACATCACAAAAGATTGCTCATTAGTATTTGTCCAATAAACCAGAACAATCTCTGGTCTAAGTACTTATATTATCCCCAGTCGATGACCAGTACTGAAAAGCTCTGAATAATCTCTCAGCATAACTGTAATAAATATGCTACTTAAAGACAATCAGCTGAAACTTTTACCCAGTGGCAAAAACACAGTGGACAAGAGTCTTTCATTTCTTGAGCTTCATTGACTTGTGGAGTTAAATCATTCGTTTGTAAGTGATGGCACATCTAGAGAGCAATGCTTGTAAATAAGCCCTACCAGTCAAAAAGCATTACAGATGTACTTGAGGCCCCTTGTTTTCTGCTTTTGGCATAGTAATTTATTTCTATTCCTCACATGTAGCATCTGATGCATATATGTAGCAATAAAAATGCAATATAAAAATAAATAATACAGAGTAATATTTTGTGTAAATTTTTCCTTATTATTCTCTTTCCACATGTTTTAAACTTTTCTTGTCTTTCTTGAAATGGCTTACCTTTCACTGGAACAAATATGTATAATATTTGATATTGCATATTCTGTATCAAGTAATAGACTGACCTGATGTAAAGAATTTAATTTACTTGCTTCTACACATGTAATTATTTCACAATTTAGGTGATACTAGTTTAGTATTAAGTGGATAAAAATTCTTTGGGAATTGTGTTAATCACAGTTAAATATTATAAAGTATAAAAACTCTTTTCTTTCTACTGTTCTGATAACTTTAGAAAACTAGGTTATTAGAATTTATGCAGATTCTTTCTTCATAGAAAAAATTCATGTTTCATATTGTGAATTAGCAAATCATCACTTTTTTTTTTAAAGTTTCAGTTAAAATATTTCTGAAAATAAGATACAGATGATCACTGGAGAAATAAAAAAGAAAAATGTAAATGGAATCATATAGAATTTATGAATATTCATGAATATATCATGACTATTATGAACTAATGAAATTTTTGAGCTAAATGAGAAAGTTAAAACCTACATACCCATAGTATTTTTCAAAGTGCTGATGCTATCCTGAACAATATTTTTTGGCTTTTTAGCTCTTCTCTCTCATTTTGACACGTTTTTAACAAACTATTATTACACACATACTTATTTTACCTGTGGTGCTTTGGAGTTCTGTATATTTCAATATAGTAGCAAGCAATAAAAAAGGTGTCCTGACAAATTGGAAAGGCCAACACATGGCTGGTATGTAAGTAGTGTCCAGTAGACATGTTCTTAATTTAGAAGTTCAAAAACGATTATGCAAACTTTCCATCTTCTACAACTCATGTTACCTTATTTTTTACAGTAAAATCGGAAAATAAAACTGCTGATATTTCTAATACAGGCAACAGACTTGGTACCATGTCAGCAGCACATTGCATAGAAATGCTGAAAAAAACATCTGAAAGTACTCTGTGACCTGCAAAGAGCCACCAGAAGTGGTTTTGCTAAAGTAGTTTAACTTTAGTGCAGACTTGCCTGTAGAAGGATATAGTTTAAAATTATGCTGATTTCTGTTTCAAATGTAGGCTTTCATATTATGAAACTTTTTCTTACATCCAATTTCTTTTTTTCTCCTTATCTCTTTTTTACATAAATGATGAAGTGGAAAGAAAAAAAAAAGAATAATATTGAATATCTACAAGGGTAAAAATAGTCTAACTAAAGCAGAAAATCATGACAGTGTATTTTTAAAATATTCATAACTAACAACAGCAAAAAATGAGAGAAAAATAATTTTCCTCTTTACACTTCTTTTGATGAGAAATAAACAAAAGCCCCAACAAGATTTCATCACCTGGATTTGTCAGAGTGTTGATAAACATCCCCAGGAAAATGACAAATCTCTCCAATTGGGAAATTTATTAAAGCGTAATTAGATTTTTAAGGATTTCAGATTTAGCCAGAACAAACACTCTATGAATCAGAGTGTCATAGGGATGAAATGAAATGATTAAGAACACATATGAGAGGATAAATTTAATAGTAGTCTGTGCAGGTGAATGTCACTGAAACACAGATTAGAAAAAAAATTCAGATTAACAAAAACCTTACTATGTAGAACAAGCAAAGTAAAGACAAAAAGAAGAGATAGGAGAATGATTATAAATCACCTAAATCCATACCTCCAAGAAAGAAAGATTCCATTCTCAATTATTACTTGAATTAGGAATGTTCCATATGATTTTTTTCTTGATGGCTTATATACTGTGACTAAAACATTCCTTCTTTTGTATGTTTTCGTGGTCAAGAAGCATGAAATCAGAATAAAACAAATACAGACAATGAGTAGACTAATGAGAGGAATGGAGAATCCTGTTTTACAACAGGACACTACAGGAGCTTTTCCTTGTTTAGTCTAGCAGAAAAAAACCTGAATGGAAAACAAAATATGGATGGAATATGAGAGCTTTCTATAAATATCTCCAGGACAGAAATATCAGAAAAGGTAAAGAGATATAATATAGAGAAAATGTTGGCGTGGTAAAGAACATATTGAAATTGTTCCTGAATAAATTCAGAAGATAATATTCTTGAAGGTGGAAACACAATCCATCTGATATGACGTGATGGGATTTCATAACCCTGCAGATTTTCCTACAGATAAAAGAAAGATACCAGGTAGTACTGAACTCATAAGCACGAAGATTGGAGGGGATTTAAGAAGTTAAGATCCACAGAATGATACAGAAATCAAATAAAACCTAGAGTCTAACCGGATAGGGAACTAAGTCATAAAAGGCATAGATACTGGGAAAATTTCTTGGCGTTGAGAAATCACCGCCTACCCACCTGATTAATTAAAACCAGCATTTGAACTAAATGAGCTTCAAGACAGCTTCAGTTTGTCTAAGGCAATATGAACATAAAAAACTTGTGGCTAAGAACTTTGCATGGTCTCTTTTAGCTTCACTGAAAAAACAGAGTTAAATTTCTGTGTTCAGTGGAGTGGGTAGAGTTCAGTAGACTCCTACTTTTCCTGAAGCCAGGCCATGATACATGAGCTCTGATGCTGAAAAGAGCAAGGAAAACTAATAGTCCTCTTGGCTGTGCTTCCAAAAGTCAGAAGGGAACAGGAGTACTGAAGTTTAAATACCCTGCTTATATGTTAGTTCTGTTCTGTATGTAACAGCTCCCTAGTGTAAAATTCTTGAACAGAAGTCCCTGGCTGACAAATGGCTGCAACTTATAAATCAGTATAAATATAAGAGCCTTGAGACCTTACGCTATCTTTTCAGCCTTAATAATTTTATCTTCAAGTGCAGTCTGAAAATCTGAGATTGCATTTTGTAAGATAAGTGCCAAAACTGAGGAGGGTATAATATTTTGAAATGTAGTGTAGTTTCTTTGGAAAAGCTTTTATTTCTTTAAACATTGCTAAATCACTAGCATTTCTTTTTATTTTTTTATTGACTTAAAATAAACTAGTGTGAAAATATGCATATCAAATTCTCAGATAAAAAAAATATTGTACCTTTTTGTTGCTACCAAGTCTGTATCACCTATCTATTTAATAAAATAACAAACAAATTATCTTGTTATCCATATCAGAACCATTCCCTTCCGTGTTGCCTGCATTTTTAAATCAGTACTAAAGCTTTTCATTAGTTACACATCTGTTTGACAGTGTTTACCTGGTTTATTTTCCATAGAAATATCATGTAGCAGTTGTTTGGCACCTTCTCTTCATGTTTAGTTTTGCATTGCCCTCTGAATTCTGTTTAGCCTGGTAGAGCTTGCCATCATTTGCCTCTTACAAGATATTTCTTCTGTTAATTGCTCTACATCTAAAAGCTTAAATGTTGCAATTACATTGTTTCATATGTTGTTTGAGTAAAAGAACAATTCCAGTAGCCTGATGGTATGCTCCTGTTTCCAAGCCTACACCAAACCAAAATTTACAAAATAAAGAAAATGTTTTTTATTTCTATATAATTAGACAAAAAAGCATACCCCCCAGCAAAACATAGGGCATTATCTGTCTGATTTTGTTATATTTCTTTCATGTATCTACAAGCAATCTGAAGAGTTTGCCATTAATTTTCAACATATTCTTCCGATTATTATTATTCTTCATAACAGCATAACTATTAAAATTAAATATTTTGTGACTTTGCTGTGGGGCTATTTTTTTAGGAATTTGATTAAGTAAACAGCCATATACTTTAAATAACTCCTTTTTTTGTTCTATGCTTTATGATAAAACTCTGTCACAGCATTTTTAAATTCTGCTTCTGATGTACTGCATAATTTAGTCTATTATTTAAGAGGCTTTTTATATATAATTAGACTGGAAAGTTGTAATTTTCTTTAAACACCACAAGAGAAACAAATTATATTAGTATTTATCTATTTTCAGAATGTAATTTTATTTTAAAAAGGGGCATGTAGAAAATATCTGACTTTTGAGCAGCAATGAGGAAAGTCATGCTAAGAAATCAAGACAACAAAGTTAAACAAAAAGGGAAAGCTTGTTGAACCAAAATGAAGAAGAAAATATGAAAAAACCCCGCATACAATTCAATGGAAAAATTGCAATACTGCATTGTTAGTTGCATTCAATGAGAAATGAGCAACTGATCATGGAAGTTCTAAAAATCATCTCATTATATTAATCTCTTTCCTTCTAGTAGGAAAACAAAAACTTCATATTAACATATTCACTTGCAGCTGTAAGCTATGAGAATTCTCTACTCTTCTGACCTTATTTGTGTTCTCACTCCCTGAATATGTGATTTCTGCATGTCAGTAGGTTCACAGTAACAGGCTTTCAAGTATGGATAGATGAACCTAAGAGCCTTAAGACAAATTGTTATTGCAAAATGTTAGTTTGTTGTGGTTCTTGTTTGTTTATTTGTTTGGGGTTTTTTTTTGTACTGATCTGTTTGGGTTTTTGTGGGTTTGAAGTGTTTTTTGGAGGATGGGTTGGGGTTTTTTCTGTCATATGGAAATACATAGTCCAGAGGAGAATGTATTCCTTAAAAGGAAACAAGGCGTATTCAGACTCTGCATGGAAAATAAAGATGAAATGTAAGTGCAAGAGAGGAAAAGTCTGTTCCTAATCCCCAACACTTCTAAATTTCTGTCTGTCTGCAGTGCAGTTAAATGTTCTCTACATTTCACTTTGTTGAAAATAAATTCATAAAATTGACTGATCACACGTAAACTAGATTCCCAGGAAGAGAAACTCAGAGTTGGGACATTAACAGCCAGTAACTGCACACTGAGATCTACACAAGTTCTTAGCATTTACCTCCAATTTGTTTGTAATACAAAAAGGTACCACCCCAGTCATGAGAAATTCAATGATTCTTTTAACAAAATCACAGAATACCACCATTTATCAACTTCATTGGTATAGGTAATTATGAGAGAAAAACTATGTTGAATATAATGTGATTACAACACATTTTATTAAAGCTGTATTACCAGAGGCTTGTGGTAACACTTTTGGCTTCATAAACCTACAGATGTGACAGGTAAAAAGCAGTAAAACTAGGAACACAATGTACTCCAGAAATTTATGGCTTTTATTTATTTTTGTTTTAAAGAAATGGATTCAGATAATTCTTCAAATTCAGTTCATTTCACTGAAAATCAAAACCACACTTGTGTCCTGGGTTGCAGTGTATTCTATTACCATCCTCAGGAGCCGTTGAAATCAGGCGGGGCAGTGTTTCCTTGCCTCCTCCCCCCAGACTATCTTGCTGTTAATTGCCCATCATTGTCCTGCCGCATGACTCAGAGATAACTCCCTTGGGACCATCTTCTGTTATGAGCCTAATCAACACTTGGCCTCATGACTCATTACCCCATTGTGAGATGCTCCACCCAGAGGGAGGAACCAAGCATCCCATCGTGGATATAATCTGGGACTCTGACCACCAGAGGCAACGCCTTTCCACTGGATTTCCAGAGGATAGGAGCTACACAGCTACCACTGGACCTTCTGAGGAGGAGCAGGCCCTTTGTTTCTCCAGGATCACCACTTCGGGAGGACTGCAGCCACCACTCTACCAGACTGCCACCACCACCCTGACTAACAGGGTGCCAGGTTGTATCCTAACTCTGTCAGTTTAACCCAGTGTTATCCGCTTTTATTGTTTTTTTTTTCTTTCCCCCTCTTTTTATTTCCCTATTAGATTGTTATTCTGACTTGGTGTCTCCCACTAGTTTGTTTTCAAACTAGCATAACTTGGGATTTCTTTTCGTAATTGTCCTTGTGCAGTTACAGAGTTTAAAAGAAAAAAAATCTCACACACTTATTCAGTACAGAAATGAAAAACAGAATAGAATGGCAACTATACAAGTTTTTGCAAAGAATATTGTGTATTTTCAGGGTATTCCACTGAGGTAATGTCATGAGCATAAGAAACCTATAAAGAAAAATAGTTCTGAAATATAATGATTTAGATAATTTTTCTTACGTTTAAAAGAGTAATTATTCAGAAACTGTTGTCCAAAGGACTAGAAATACTAGGAATAAAACTGAGTGCAAAATATTGCTATTATAATAGGTAAATGGTGACATACATGTGTATAGTATGTATTTTGGCATTTTTCAGAATGAAATAATGTCACTGCGGTGCTCCTGGGTGTTGTAGGTTTTCAAAGATGTAAAATATAATATGCATTGGAGAACTTTTTGTCTTGAGTTCTGGGAACATTTAATACTTTGTGGTAGATATTGTTATGCCTTTGTTTTAGTTACTTTTCATGTTCAGAGAAAGAAAAAAGACTGAATTGTAAAGGCCATTACAATTTGACTGTGAAGTGAGAATTATCACCTTGTTTTAGAATACTGTGTTAAACTAAATTCTCCATGTACTGATCTCTCAGAATTATTTTGTCAGGAACTTAAGGAGAAGGAACAAAATATTCTGTTCTAAATCCTTTAAAAGGCTTCAGTCTGAGAGCTCCTGCTTCTTGAAAATCCTGCTTCTTGAGGGATTTCGGTTACTATAGTTATGCCATTTCTTATGGACAAAGGCAGTCACTCAGTGAACTGGTTGTTACATATTTAAGGTAGAAGAGGCAAGCAATCACCTTTTTCTAGCTCCCCGAATCTTGCTGTTAAACTCTACACAGTCCTACTGATTTCATATTAAACCACACTGTGTACTTAGTTTTTATATCCTGCAAAGAATAAAAGTTTTATTTAGTAAATCAGAGTTCATCTTTTCTATGTGCCATCTTGTTTTCCCCCAACACCTAGATTAGAGATTACAAAAAAAAATGGAGGATGTACACTCAAGTTAACTGCGGATTTAGTGGTCAAATACAAACAGCAAGGAAACAGGATGTGAAATTTAGAAAATGTTGGTTTAAAAGTACATATACGTTTTTCCAGTAATGTCAGAAGTGTCTCCTCCAATTAATGTCAAAAACAATTGGAAAAGAGGTCTTTAGCAAGAGAATATACTTTTACTTAGACAAAAAAGAAAAAAAAAAGTTGCATAAGAGTAAAGGGAAGGTAAAATAAATACCATATTACAAAATGGAGCAAAACCACTGAACAGTGCATATGGTTATTGTAAGGGTGGGGGGGAACAGAAGGAGATGAGTCCTAAATTTTCCACTGACACACTGTATGACATTGACATCAAACTGAAACTTTCCTTAATATGTTCTCAATGATCAGATTTAGATTTCTGATAACCACAGAAGCTTATTTTGGTTTTGAAAGCATCCCATGACAATTCGCCATGACTACAACAGGGTTTTTTTAATTGAAAGTGTGCTGAGTGTGTTACATGTAATAAATTGAAATCTCTACACTGTACATGAAAAAATAACTGAGAACACAACTGATATATCGCTCTGTGCAAGTGAATCCTGTTCAGTGGTTCCTTAGAGCCTTATGCAACAATACTGGAAGCAGATGACCTTGTTGTTGGAAAACACAAAGGTATCATAATTTAGTTACTTATCCTGAGAAATCTGGGGAATTTTCATGGGGTAATTACTGCCAAAGTGATTGTAGATTGGCTCAAGCCCAAAGCTCAAGAGCTATGATGTTTTTCCTGCTTCAGTCAGGACAATGCACATTATTCCATAGTAATTAATTTTTAAATTATCTATATAATATTTTTAATTAGAAAATTCATTAAATTCCTGAGACTTGCATTTGTCCTTTCAAGACTATTCATAACATTATTTTTTTTAAATAACCTATTTTTTTTAAAGATTATAGAAAGCTTAAGAAATTATTATCATATAAATTTATTAAAATGGATTCTCAAATAGCTTATGAAATTATTATACAATATAGAACTTTATTTTTTTTAATACTTCCATTACAGATTTTTTCGCACTTTCTTTTGGTGCTGACTTATTATTATTGAAAGGAAAAAAAAAAGGAAACTTTCCCTGAATTATTAATTTGTCCAAAAACAGATTTCTACTTTATATCAGACAAACAACAAACACTCTAAAGGCGTATGTTCTGTCCTTCAACTACAAAGGTGCAATTGAATTACTGAAACAGATTCACATGTCTGCACTGACGATAATTATTTATGTTCTCATGTGACTTCCACCTCTGTAGGTTAAGGGGGTTCTGGGGTCCTGTCGGGACGGCCGGACGTAGACGGTGACAGATGGAGACGAGAGATCTCTGTAGGCAGGTCTTGGGACACAGTCGGTTTATTGTAAAAGGCGTGGGTATTGGGGCACTGCTCAGAGCTGGTAGACTCAGCTCTGAGCAGGCCCAAGAGAGCAAGAGAGTGAACGGGTGAGAGAGAGAGTGTAAGAGCAAGAGTAAGAGCAAGAGTAGAAGTGGAAGAGAGAGAATGAATAGAAGAGAGAGAATGTCTGAAGTCCTGGTTACAATACAATAAATCATCTTCTGTACTGAATATTCTAATTGTCACTAACCAATCTAATACAAGATACAAATCCTATAGCATTTACATACAGCCTATAAGAGTTCTTATATTACCATAGAGTGTTACATCTTAACTTCTAAAAACTACTCTTTGGACCCCTTCTGCTGAGCTAGTAGGGTCTGCTCTGACCCTTGGACCTGTTTGCAAGCAGAGGGTATTGTTCCATCAAGAGGGGATTACTTCAGTCGGCCATACCATTGTTTTCTAGTTGTTCAGTAACTAAGACCTGGTATTTCAAAAGTGGCTTTCATTTCGATGTTGCCTGTAGTTTTCATATTCCCAAAATCTTTTGTCAGGCAATCATATTTCCAAGGCTTTCCTGTTTCATCTTCCCCAACACACCTCTATCATGGACTCTGGTTTTTGACTCCTTGGAGAGAAAAAAAAGCAACAAATACTTCATGCCCAATCAAAACAGTGAGCTGAAGTATGACCTTGAAGGAAAGAATGATATGATTTTAAAAGAAATATGTTTCTGGAAGAGAGGCACGAGGACATGATTGAAATATCATGTTCTTTTTAGACATCTGATATTCAGAAGCACAAATCAGAAAAAAAAAAATATTTCCAGGATTTAATTCTGTAAGCAAGTTTTGGGCACTTGTTAGGGTTTTTTTCACCACTTGATAAACTATTTTTAAAATATAGTAAAATAGTTCATGAGTACTTTGCTTTTGTATGTACACTCAGGGCTATTGAACTCTTACAAGGATTCTGTTAGACTAAGATTTGATACTTAATTCCACAGGGAGAAATGAAGCCACACGTAAAAATATTATAGAAACATAGGTTGCCAATATTATAACAGAGAATCCCACCCAAATATATCCTGAAAAAACTCAAAGCTTCAGTAATGGGCTACATAATATATTCTCCACTTCTAAGTGCATTAAACATGGGGTTTGATAGGCAGAAAAATGCCAGAGTATTAAAGCATTAACTGAAAATATTTATTCCCTTTTT
The DNA here is from genome assembly GCF_020740725.1 of Corvus hawaiiensis. Classification (NCBI taxonomy): domain Eukaryota; kingdom Metazoa; phylum Chordata; class Aves; order Passeriformes; family Corvidae; genus Corvus; species Corvus hawaiiensis. Next base: position 75,463,945 of record NC_063214.1, read on the forward strand.
TAAATGAAAAGTGAAAAATCGGGTTCCAAATCAATAAAATACAAATATTGTTAAATGTAATTTTTTTTTCATATCTTTTCATCTGTCAACACTTGTGCCAAAGGTATACATTTTGTCTCTCTAGTTATACAATGTAGTTATACTCATCTGAATGCATGCAGATGTCTGCATCTCACCTAAACTCCCTTTACAAACAATAAATAGGCACTTCTAGGGCATGGCTTATCTTATGTTAAAGCAGACTCCCAAAATAGGTCAGATTAATTGTGCCTTAAAGTAAGACTCAGTTATGATGCCTCCCATGTTCGTTCTGTAAAAATACATAAATGTTTACTGATGATATATATATTTATATGCAATTGCTCTAATTTTAATGAGGAATTAAATTATACAGTGTATCTAATATAACCTTCTACCAGTGATCTCACAGGAAAGCAGGGAAATATTATTCCTTGGCAACATATAGTACTTATTACAAACCAGTAGGTTTCTAAACTTTTATCCTTTTTTCGTTGCACCCCATGTATGAAGTACCTGTCAGAAGTGATTTAATATTATTTAAGATGAAGATAGAGCCATTAAAAAAGAACCAATTCCCAAAGCCAAAACAAAAAAAGAAAAGCAAACATAAAATACCCCAAAACAAAAAAATAAAAATTACTTCAATTTCTCCTTTCAAATTTTTGTCTGCAGTCCTAAAATACTTGTAGCCAAATAATAGTATATGGTCTGTCTAACTAATGCACTGGTTTTGAGCTACCCCGATTCAGCTTTAGAAATTCAAAAGTTTATCAGAAATCGATATTTACATAGTCAGTGTTTCACACAGGGAAGTGGGTATCATTTAAGAAATGTGATATGCTTTTCTCTTGCCCACTGTGGCATTGGTATCTGACCTCACTTAGCAGTACACATACTATCCAGAATGTACTAAACAACACCATTTCTAGTTTTCTTTTATAGGTAGGATTTTCACAAAAGTTAAATAAAGTTGTTTTTCTAACCTTGATTAATAATTTTTATTTCACTTTGTTTGGATTGTAAAGTACATTAAAATCTTTATCTACAGTTTATCCATCAAAGGTCTTAAAAACTTTTTAGATAATGAGGCCTTTGTTCTTTCCTGGTAAAAGTATTCAGAGCTCCTTATTCTAAGTGCTTAAGTACTGAATTTTTCATCTGAATGTACAGACCAGTAAGAATACAAATGGAGTCAGGGAAAGTGTTCTTCATTGATTGTATTTCTGAGGAGAGTCCTGATCTGTATTTTTTTTAGTAAACTAATGCAATATTTCACTTATCGAGATTTTACCTGGTGCAGTGCTTTCCAAGCAAATATGCAAACAATGATAACATTTGATTGAAACTTTTGTCTCTAACAGACTGTCTCAGTTCAATAAGGAGTCATCCATGAGTTTACATCTCTTCATTTCAGTCTGACATTTGGAATAATTGACAGCTAAATTAGGTTCAACCAAAGCAGGTGTGGATAACTCCAGAGCACCATACTAATCATTCCAGACTTATTAGCATTGCTCTTACGACACAAAAGACTACAGAAATTACTAGTAACAGAAGTGTTACTCCAGTAGCATTAAAAAAAACAAAACAAAACAAAACCAAAAAACCAAAAAGCCAAAAAAACCTAGTAAAAGTTGTCATTCCTGGGGAAATTCTGAAGCAGGAATATATTATCTAGAAGGTCTCACATAGATCTCAAAGTCATTACACAAATAAGAAAAAAGGCTACCTGTGCTAAATGGATGTATGCAAAACTACAGATGGAGAATAGAGGGAATTTTAATTAATTCCCTATCTTACAAAATGTTTCAGAAATAACTTTTTTTTCTGCAAACATGGCTAAAATTAAAAAAAACCTCAAAAGGGTGTCTATATTTAAATTGCCCAAGTTTTTTTTCTTTATTTTTAATTTATCTTCATGCTATGCTTAATTAAGTGCAGTGGAAGTCCTTTAGCATTTATTAGATAATAACAATTATTATTTTACCTAATAATTTTATATGGATTTAGTAAAATATCTTGTTAATTATTCAAGATTACACAATCATCCTCTTACTGCTGGAAAATATATTAATTTCTATATTAAAAATATACAGAGACATTTTAATTTAGAGTGCCATCAAATATGCTGTGACGAGTTTGTCTGAGAGCCAAGACCTGCCTTTTTATTCTCCACTGAATAATTATCTTCTTATCACATGGACTTTTCATCTGCTTTCATCATATACTTCAAACTCACAGAATTACTGATTTTTTCATGTTATTCGCCACTGTGTCCTAACAGAGATTCAAATCATAGTAGTATACTTGTAGGCAGTGAAAAAGAAATAACAAAACTGTAAAGCACTCTATGTTGTTCTACGCTTTTTCTATTTCTTCTTGGACACCCATTGTTTGGTGTAATTAAAATATCTGCTAGTCTTCAGGCTGTGAACTGGAATTCATTCAAATAATTATGCATGCTTCCTGTTGTGCCTAAATTTAGCTGAGTACATAGAATAACTAATTTCTACATAGCTTTAGACCTACAAAACAAACTGACAAAAATTTTGCTTGAGTGGGTTTTTGTTGTTGTTTCACCAGGGTTTGGTGCGTTTTTTTGTTGTATCCCCCCAATGCTGGAAACAGACATCGAACATAAATTGGATAAATATGCCTTAAAAATTCCTGTACCTCTCTGTTTGCTATGGAAGAACCCCACCAGGGAAAAAAAATTCTGTTGTATATCTTCAAGAAGAACATTTAATTTCTTTGTCATCCTTCATTCTTATCAGTTACTTTGACTAAGTAGTGCTTTCACCTGAAACAATCCTGTCTTGAAGCTTTTTTTTCTAGCAGAATTTATTAGTACTTCAACCCAGAGGTTTCAGATTCAAAAGTTTTGTGTTTTTCCAAGAAAAAAAAAAAATCCCTGGAAAATGCTATCATTTCCTTAGTGTACAGATACATGAAAGTTTGTATGTTCATTTTCATTTACAATCTATAATGAATTTTAGCTCAGAAAATGTAAGAATTAAGAAATGTACTGGCACTTAAAATGAACCACATTTTTTTGTTCCAATCTTATCCTCCAGTTTCATTCTTCCTCTGAACATCAAGAAGTTGCCACAAAGGGATCATTTACCACGATTTACTAGTCAATACAAAACATAATGTTTTAAATCTACTTGATTTCTGTTTAAAAGAAAAAACAAGGTAATAATTTTATTATATCTATGTGTGCTTGTTTCAGCTGGATTGAAGTTAATTTTCTTCCCAGCGGTTAGTATGGGGCTGTGTTTTGGATTTGTGCCAAACACAGGGTTGATAATGTAGACACGTTTTTGTTTTTGCTGAGCAGGGCTTACACAGAGCCAGGGGCTTTTCTGCTTTTCCTATTGCCATGCTGGCAAGGAAGTTGAGGGTTTCTTAGTTGATTAACTTCTTCATAGCTCATTCTCCTTAGTTCATTAATTTCTGTCGTAAGTCTCATTCGTTGTGACAGTTTGAAAAGCAATACTAACATTGTGCCTTAATTTTATATAGTGTACTCTTGGATGATGTCACCTCATACTCAGTAAATCCTCCCTAGTTATTCTATGAAATGAATTATTTCAAAGATAGCTTTTAATTTCTTTCCTCTTATTTTATAAAGATGTAGAACCTTCATAGATTGTCTTCATAACTGAGGTGCCTTTACGTTTTGGTGGTGTATAATAAAGTGGAAGCATTTTGTTCTCATCAGTTAAAGCAACCTTTGCCATTTTATTTATCACTTGGCTTTTAAAACACTGACAGGTTACTAGACAACATTTATACAGCATGGATGGAAGCAATATATTTGTTCTCCTTAACTGAAATCCATTCACCTTGAAAGTATGAGCTCATGAAGGATAAATGACCCAGAAGATAAGATCATTCCTATTAAGAAATAAAGTAACTGGACTCACAAGGATTTAAATTAAAGTGAAAGCATGTTTATCATCTTAACTCATTCAAGCAAATCTAATTTAAAAAATCTAATTATCTGTCTCCTCTGCATACGTGTATGTGATTACACTGAGCCAATTTACATTTACGGCTATTTATTTGGTAATATTTAATTATTATTTATTACTTATTGTACAAATATAGAGATCTACTTTTTGCTATTCAGGTGATGTTTATTGAAATTGAAATGTGTTATGTGCATAAATTTAAGCAGGATAATTTGGCCTCCAATTTTTTCCTAGTTGCTTGCTAACTCAGTACAGCAAGAAACACAGTACAAGAAACAAAGTACAGAAACAAGCAACAAAAAGAACAACTTTTCTTCTGCTGAGTTTCCACTTTCCAGGAAAGATGTGGGCAAATAATTTCTCCTCTCTATCACCTAGGAATTTTTTATGTATTTATCTTCACATGTCCCTTGAATCTTGGTATTTTCCCTTTTACTTCTCTCTATAAATTCACACTTTATTTATCTTCTGTCTTCACTCTTTTCTATGCATTTCTTTTTTATTCAATTCTTCACTTTTCTTTTAGCTTATAATTTGTTCTTACCATTGCTCTTTTTTATTTATTTTTCTTCTTTTTATTTTCTTTTTTTTGTGTGTGTGTGTAAATGATCCAATCCTTACCCCTTCCTTAAAAAATCTTTCCTTCATTCCATATACCCACAACAAATGGCTAAAATCCTGTCTTTTTCCAGTCCATTTTTCACCTCCTATATCCTCCATAAGTTGAGGAGTTATGTCCCTTCCCTCTACAGGTACTAATGAGAAAAAAAAAAAAAAAAAAAAAAAAAGAAAAAGAAAATGCAGGAGTATGGAAGCATAGCTTCTAAAATTTTTGACAATACAATGAAACTGATGAAGCATCATTGAGGCAAAAAAAATACACTGACATAGTGTACTGACTGTACGAGATGATGGTTCAGCAAAAAGAAATTACTTCAAAACCATCCCTTATTTCCCTAGCTCCCATCTTGATTTCACTCATCAAGATCTGCATTTGATAACTATTACCGCAGGCCTGGTTCCTACGGTATATCACCGTGTCCCGCAGCTATAGGGAGGAGGAGGAGGAGAAGATCCAGCAGGCAGGAATTGTGCAGCAAGATTGATTTATTTAATTATTTTACAAACTCTTTTATAGACTTTTTTCTTCATAGTCTAATTGGACAAAGGACCAGCCACCCCTTGGGGGCGATTGGCCAAAATCCTAAAACATCCATTATCAAAATATTTTCTACTATACCATAAACAAGACTTTCCAAGGTTGCAGGTGGCTTGGTTGTTTACATTCCCTGCTACCTCTTCTGTGAGAGAGAAAAGTCTCTCACGGACTTAGAAAAATAACAAGAAGATCCTCACTAACAGCATTTTTGTACCTACAGGTAACCTCTTTTCTGTCATCATTTCATGAATGAACCAGGAGAATATTACTTCTGTAAATATTTTTTTTTCTTTTATAAACTGATTACTTTACAGGTGTAGATGCCATCATGGAGCTTGCCACCCTTCTTCCTTGATCAATCAAAGTATTCTTAATGAGCTACTAAAATTAGTGTTCTTTTCAATTAACATATTCATGTGAACCATGCAAGCAGACTGCACACCCTTGATAAACACAGCATAATGAAGAAGTCTGTTCAAAGCTCACAGTTACAGGGAGAAATATTTTCTTTGCAAATCACTGACCCAACAACTGTCAACATCAACCAGACTGTTTAACTATGATTGTGTAACTGAGAAATAATAAGAACCTGATTCTGGTCTGGCAGCACCTTTTAATAGATTCTGGTGCTGAAGAAGAGATCTGACAGGACTGCAAAGCTGATATCTAGTATTCTAGATGCAGTTTCAGGCATTTGAAGCTGGAACGACCAAGTAGCCATAATATTTTATGCTTTCAGTTCTACTCTGGAACCAAAAAAAGCTACAAAAGAATACTTTTCTTTCACGCCAGGTTTATGTCTGACCTCAATAAGTCCTTATGTGATCTCTCTAGGCCATGCTGCCTCTTTGCAAGGCAACAAAATATGCTGCAGCTTGTCTATAGTTTTCTATCAGATACTTTTTTAATTTTTTTTTTTCACTTTTTTTTCTGCCTTAAATATGCTTCATCCTCACAACACATTCCACTCTTTAACATCCCCATCAAGTGAAAGTGATGTGAGTAAAACAGCATATGGATGTAACTCCATGGGCTAAGAGTAATCCTGCATCAGTTGTCCATCAAAAAGCTTATCTTCCACAGTGCATTTCTAAGGACTGAAAAGATTAGCATGGACCAGAGTGTGGTTATGGGACAGGATATATCGCTACTGCAAATGAAAGACAAATTTGACTGCATGTACTTCAGTACAATGTGTGTGTTGCCATGCAGATGTGAATACTTTAAACAGAATGACCAAGCCTGGGCTGATTGAACAGTGAAGGTCCACACAGCTTACTATTTTCAGTCTTAAGTTCTAAATATAATTTTTCCTGTTACATGAAATTTCTCTCATTGTACGAATGGCACGTGAATTTCATTTATTTGATTCATCCCTGCCTGTAATCTTTATCCAGACCTTCCTTTTCTCTTATCTTTCATTCTGTGATTTAAGAGTTTTATTATTATGTCTATTACTCATTTAAAAATATTTTCTCCACTGAAGTCCCTAATTGCTCGGCTTTACGAGTCCTCCAATACAGAATTGAAGATTTTTATGTTCTTCCAGGTGGAAATAAGATATGATAGCATCAGTCTGACCTTATGACCCCATTTCTCATGCTCTTCCATTCATCTTAAAATCAGTGCAGATTTTAAAAAGACCTCCAAACTGCCCCTGATATTTTTGTAAACCAAATGTTCATGCATTCAACTCATTTTCCATCTGCCTATGGTACATATATATAATAAATAAATTTTATTTAGAAATATTAGAAATTTATTTAGAAATTTTATTTAGAAAATAAAAAAAGAGAAGAAATAGCACAGAAAACTGTTTCTTCATATATGTGTATATATACAGGCATAGGAAAGAAATACCTAGATGAAATTTATGAACAGCTAGGCAATTTTAATTTTTTTTTAACAATAAGTCATATTTTAACACCAGCCAGCTGCCAAGCAACAAGCAGCCTTTCACTCACTTCCTCACCAGTAGGATTGGAGACAGAATTGGAAAGGTAAAAGCTAGAAAACTTGTTCAATTGGAAAAATAAAAGCTGCACACACAAGAAAGGCAAACCAAGGAATTCATTCCCTGCTACCCACGGATGGGAATGTAACAATTGGGAAGACAAACATTTCCCAAATGTTCCTCCATCACTCCAAACTTTCCCTGCTTCTTCCTTCTTCCCCCCATGCTTTATATACTGAGCATGATGCTGAGTATATGCATCATGATGCACCACGATATATATGGTATAAAACATCCCTTTAATTATTTTGGGTCACCTGTTCCCACTGTGTCTTCTCCCAACTTTCCCTGCACCCACAGCCTCCCTTCTGGAGTGTCAATATGAGAAGCAGAAAAGGCCTCAGCTCTGTGTAAGCTGTGCTCAGCAATAGCAGAAGTATTTTATATTATCAGACTGTTTTCAGTGAAAAAACAAAACACAGCTCCATACCAGCCCCTGTGATGAAAATTAACTCTGCCCCAGCCAAACCCAGCACACAGTTCAGTAAGGATTTCAAATAGCCCTATAACTTCATGTAAATGGGTTTCAACCCTCTATTATTAGTGTTACAGCACAGTGAGACAGGCATTGAAAGGGTGAATTAATGAGACATCAGATGAAACTGTGAGGGAACAATCTCACAGAAAACAAAGGGAGTATTTTTACCCATTAGGCAATTAAAAGAGTGACACTTGCAGCCATAGAACACTTCTGATGCTGAAGGTTTACAAGGACTCTGAGGATCTACGAAGATTGAAGACTGATAGATGCAATCTACAAGGACTCTTATTAGTAACTAAAGCCATAATAATCTACCTCAGCAAATTTACAAACTGCAAATGTTGGGAGGGCAGTAGGCTGAGCTCTTTAAACAAAGATTATCTATGATACAGTCTATGTGTTTAATCATATTCACAATATAGATAATAGGAAAGGTCATTAGACCTGACACCACATGGCTACAGTCATAAAAACTAGCAAAACTTCTATCTCCTCTATAAAGTAGATATATAGAGAGTTTAACCCAAGAATATGGATTTAGTGAAAAATGATGGGAAATAATTTTAAAACTCATAAACAAGAACGGTGGAAGGATGGAATGCAACATTTCCTAGGTGAGACATTATTTCACATCAATAAATTTATATCAGATTCATGAACATTTTGTGGTAGAATACTTGTAGTGTAGTTAACTAACCCTATCTACTCAGTTTCCTATTTCTTTTTTTCTTTAAGGGAAAAACTATCTATTATTTCCCACTCTTATAGTTTATAAGTTCTGCAGAAGAGCAGGATTTAATTGTCACTGTTTCTTAAAATAGCCGATCGTCCTCTTATTTAGTATCTCATTTGTCAGTTTTTTAAATAACACATCTAATCACTGTCATAATAGAACCTCATTCTTGCAGGATCTGTGTTTCTGCTTTGAGAAGACAGTAGGTCAAGAATTAGACTTAAACTTTAATTCAGGGAGTAAACTTTAGGAATAACCAGAAAGTTAGCAGGATACAACTTTCATACACATCAGACATCCAGATCTTCAGTTTATTCAACTAAATTCTGAGTGTTACATTTTAGCCTCAGTTGAAGTACAATTTATTAAGAGATGGATAAACACAGTAGAAAATAAAGCTAACAATGTAAACTTGAAACAACCATTATGTTGCAGTGAAATATCTTGACAGGTGCTATTAATAATTTGTAGAGGATAGCATAATAATATTCATTCAGTATTAAAGTCAGTATAAAATCCTTCATCAGTGGTAAAAGAACAAGAAAAGTATTATTTTACCTACACAGTACAAAAAAAGCTCTAGGGAACTTCAAAATTTTGTTAATAAATTTTTAAAACAATTTTTAAATGTGGAGTTGAATAGATCTTGGCACCTTATGGGAAAAGAGAACTCACAAGGCATGAAAACTGTGGAAAAAGTCATGCATACTCCAGAAAATAAGCTTGAAAGAGACAATATTTATGATCTCAAATAACACAAATGCCATTTTTGATTTAAGGTAATGCATCCTTTACATAGTCAAAAACTGAAAAATATGTTTTGGGTTTTCAAGCAAATACCTCAGGGTTTTCAGATAAAACTCAGTAGAGTTCTTATCCACCATATGATGAAGTAACGCTACGCTCAATACATCCACCATGGATTATAGAAAGCTGCAAAAATAAGGACTTAGGGAAGTATCAATCAAAGCACTCCTGGACAATTCAGAGAGGCGCTGATTATTATTTTCACTTTCACATAGCTACAAACATGAATAACAGAATGGTAGAGCAGTGTTCAGAAACACAGTCTCTAAATGAAATAACTGTCACAGTTCATGCCTGTGCACCCACTATCATCTTTTCACAAGATGAAGAGAACAACAGAGCCATAAAATATTTTCAGAACGAAAATTCACAAATTAATGGTGCTGCAGTATCATCTGGTTTATATATGTCTTTCCTGGCTTCAAAGCATGCTTATTTTTGTTGTCATGTTTAAAAAGAAGATGTATGCTATTTGTGAAACAAATTTGTTTTGGAAACAAGTAGAACACATTTAAAAGCAACACTGCATGGGTATTTTATAAAGAAAGCAGGATGTTAAAATGAAAATCAGTATAATAAAGACCCTATTATCTAATTATGGTGAAAAACATGAGGAAAGTTAAGAATATATAAATTTCTACAGTTGTCTTGACTTCAAAGTACTTGTGTGATAAAAAGATCTAATCTAATTGTATATTTTTTGCAAATGGAATGTAAACTCCATCCTCCAAATATATATACAGATTATTCACTTTCCTGGAAAGCATCTTTTCCAACATCATCAGTGGAAGATTTCTTGTGAATTAGACTTAGAAAGTGGACATTTAAAATCAAACGATATAAAAATCATAATGAATATGAAACAAATAAGCTAATAAGTTTATGTGCAGTGGGGGTGCTTTTTTTTTTTTTTAAATGTTTTGTTAATTACTTGTTGACCCAAGTTATTACTACATTTTCATATTCAGCACTGAGGAATGTACAAGAAAATGAAGGAAAAATGGTGTATTTATGATTTTTTTTCATGGAGGTTAAATCTCTGTGTAAAGATTAAAAACACAGAAAATGAGCATGGTAGTCGAAAGTAGCATAAGATAGGAGGAAAATAAGGAAACATATTAATCAGGTTTTAAAAACAGTGTTTTATGCATGTAAATAGATATAGTGTAGCTTAAGAATAGGAAAATAGTTGAAGACATGTTTGAAGGCTGTATTTTTATCATTTTCCCTTCCAGCAAACCTTGAAAAATTTTTTACATTGAATAACATGTGGTAGGACATCCTAGAGAAAGGCAAAGTGAATAGACACATTTCCCTATTTCCACATCAGTGGACTACAGCAAAGAGAATTCATTTGAAATGCAAGTAGGTTAAAACTGGATTTTTTGTCCCCCTTTGTGACACAATGTTCCTGGCTGAAAATGAGAGGAAATACTTTGATTTTACTTGATGCAGTTACTGTGGAGGTAAAGCGATGAAGGACTTAATAGCACTAATAGCAGTGAATCTATACTGGGGCTTTTTGATCTGCAACCTGCAGAGGCTAAAATAGAAGTCTAATACACTGAGAATAATGGAGAATGTTGTTTACTCTCTTTCCTAGTCAAAGGTCCAGGGTGCCAGATTTAGAACAAATAAAAGGAAATACTCAGCTATTGAACTGTTTGCCAGAGGACATTTTGAGTGCTCTAAGTTTATATGTGTTCAAAAGAAGATTTGGACAGATTTTTGAAGAAAAATCCTTTGAGGTCTATTAAGGAGAAAGAAATCATTTATGAGTCAGGAAGACCTTGAGCCACAAATCGTTGTACACTGGGAGAATACAAGCATTTGGGAAAACACCACTACACATGTCCTTATACTCTTTCCTAAGAATCTGCATTGTTCCAGTCAGAAACTGCACACTGAATGATAAGAATTTCAGTACTAAATTTCTGTGTTATTTTTCGTTATATTCTCAAAGATGCCATTAGCAAATAGGAACCTAATATATGTGCGTAGTCTTGAAAAAGAACTAAGTGAAGAGCTCTATAAAGAAAAAATATGGAAAACAGCCGTACAATAGTAAAAAATGCATTATTTTAACATTAATTCAAGTCACATCTTCAGTAAAGGTCTCTCTGAATCATCTTGTAACTGCTGCAAATGTACTCTGAGTTCAAGACGTCCAAGGGTTTCTCTTCTTTTCCGCCTCCCAAAAAGGAAAGTTTTTCTGTTTTGAAGTCAGTTGTAGGTTGTAAAATTGTTTAAATATATAATCATATATTTATGTATTTGAAATATAAATGTTGAAACTGAAATATCAACATAAGTATAGTTGACAGCCTCAGCCTCAACTTCACTTCTCTATTTTTTTTTTTTCTTTTAGAATTCTTAGGCAAAATGAAAAGATACACTGCCATAATCAATTTCATGATGTTGCTGCTACTCATGGTCAATTTATTTTATGATAATGTGATGAGGAAGACATAATTTTATATATTTAGTTGCTGATCTTGGAAATGTTACAACGGCAATTTGTAATCTTATGACAAAACTAATTTTTGTTATTGTTATCATATCTTTGTTTTCCAACTCGTCTGAGAGAAAGAATAGTTCTCCATGGACTAGTAAATTTCACATGCCAGGATTTTAATAAAAAACATGTCTGAGTTCAGAATAGAAATGACTCATTAGCATGAAATAGTTTAACAAGTGTAAAAATACAGTTGCTGAAGTCTTTTTATGGATCCTTGAACTCATGATCACAAATGGATCATTGACAGAGATAATTTTAAACTTGCCCTGAGATCTCAGAGCATGCATGATTTTGCTTGGTTGTGACTGTGCTGTTATTTCCAGTGACAATAGAAATAAGGGCTTGTTAAGCCATGATCTTATTGTAAGATTCACAGTCAGTGTTAAATTCAGACCCTGTATTCTGTAGCTATGACAATGCCTTAGAAGCATGAAAATGCTGCAGTACTGAAAACCTAGACGTTGAACTTTTATGGAGATTACTACAGGAAAAATGAATTAAAACAATTTCATAGAGATACCTACCTTTTTTGAAACTATACTATTATTATACTTTATTAATCTAATAATAAAACCATATACTTAAGTTTGTGAGGAATAAAACCGCATAAAGTCAGCAAAAACAATTTTAAGTTCATGCGGTGTATTTAAAACAAAAAAGTACTGAAGCTTCACTTTTCCCAGGTAGTTACTTGTCTAATATTTTGTACTCCTGAATTCCTTTCTTTAGACCAATTGGGTCAATATCTGCTTCCGGATCCAAAGAGATCATCAGTACAACTCTTTTTTTTTTTTAATGAATATGCAAAAGTCACATATGCAATAGTCTAGATCCCAATTCATTAGTTTAACCTACAATTATTGTCAGCCAATCTGCAAGCAAAAATTCTCCTGCTTCTTATAGACAGGTGGATCCCATCTCTCCCCAGAAGTCTGTATTGGTCAAAGAACTTATGACTGTGGAAACAAAAGCCCTAGTGACACTACCAGCCAAAAAGTCAGGTATTGATCTGCATGATGCGCTGACTTCCGTCTTCTGAGATAAGGGTGATACACCCTTATCTCTGACTAACAACAGAGAGGATTCAAAAATGTTTGAAGGAATTTTTACCTCTTCAGTTATTTTTTTTTTTTTTTTGATCTTTTATGAAACCACATTTCACAATCTCAAAATTGACCTTTTTTTAGCTTTACTCAAGAAAAGATAAATTCACTAAAATCATAATGCAGTTGTGGAGCCATGGTCAAGACTAACTTTACCCAGCAGCTATTTAATGTGCTTAGCATCTGAATCTTGTGTGATGAAAATCAGTAAGTGTTCATGAATACAGATACAGGTATAATTTACAACAAGCAAGAATATACACCCACAAGCCTCTTCTTTGAGGAAAAAAAGGTAGCCCTGCAGCCATTTCACTAATGAGCCTAATTCTTCATACCCAATTATTTCATTTTACTGAAGTTCAATGAAAGTAACGGTTGGACCAGCATAGTTACTGTACCTTTTCCTTAATGAATAGAGCCTAAAGTGCTATAGTTAAGACCTTCGTTAATTAAACATTAATCTTTTTGTTTACTGTATGTGTAACTTAATTACAGAACCAGTTTTAGAGTAATTTATCATTTATGGATTATGAAATAAAAATAAATCTGTTTAATCATAATTTAATCAAACAAGCAATTCATCAATTAATTCAGCATATCACACCTACTCCTCAGCTCTCTAAATAAGACTTTAAAATTTTCAGTTCAGAGTAAAATAATGCCTTCACTGATATCTTGGAGTCAAACTTCAATTTCTATCTCTATGTTTTGAAGAACTGATTGTATTTCACAGTTAAGATGAAAAAGCTTTCCAGATATCATTATGATGCTATTTTCTTCCTAAAGAAATTAGCCAGAGGTGAAAAATTCATTTTATGTTTGTATTTGTTTTAATTTTAATTTCTCATTAGCACCTTCAACTAAACAATCATCTCTTTCTGTAGCTAATGTTTGAGCTGATTTCTTCTTCATGAAAAAAACATATCCCAAGAAGTCCAAAAAAAAGTTCTAAAATTCCAACTGGAAACAGTTATTCATATTCTACAAAACTATAAGCCCACCTTTTTGATTCCTGCTTAACATTGTTATATCTCTTAGAAGGAAGGTTTTGTCACATTTCGCAGCCTCCTGATTTACATTCTGCTGGTTGAAGTGATATGTTTCAAATGAACAAAAAATTTTAAAAAGCAAATTAAAAAACTATTTAGACAATGGTCAGAAGAAAAATTTTATGGTGCATGAATTAAGTTCTTCCTGGGACACAAGTTATTCTAAAAGAGCCCCACTATCCATTTTCGTATGCACATCAATATATGCTATCAAGATTTATGAAGGGTTTCTTTCTAAAGCAAAATAATTTTCATTGCTTTCTTTTGTTCCATTCAGTCACCCTAGTATGCATTTCACAAATGTGTTATTTACAGGTGCTGTAACAAAGGCTGAGGCAATAACAAAACTTGAAGTAATAAAGTTTAATTGATATACTGCTTTGCTCATGGGAGTTGAAAAACCATTTTTTCAAAGTGCATTTGCCTTAAATCTTTCAGTTTCACTAAGCTGAAAGAACTTGTTTATCTTTTTCTGGATAAAGGAAATGAGTGGTAGATCATTTTTTGTGTGTGTGTAAATAAAGAGAAGGGGCAAATTAACAGGCAACTCTAATACAAGTTCAAATAGATTAGAAATGCCCTCAGCTGGCATTTTCTGTTAAAAATTTGGTGAGATACTGAAAACTTAACTGCTAACTAGCTTTCTATTTCTGCAGAACTGTTATTTTCAGACCTTAATTGGAAGTACTGACTAAATAAGGTAAACATTAATCTGCATTTCATATAGAAAATAAACTGTCCTGTATCAAAACTTCCTGGGAGAAAAGAAAATAAGATAATATGGATAAACATTTTCCTTCATGAATAATTCAAAGAAGGCCAAATTCAGACCTTAAGTAAACATTGATTTAAGTGGCTACACTTCCTTAACATCAACATGAAATATGCCCCATGTGCCCCTTGCAAAAACTGCAATTAACATAAAGATAGAACTAAATTTAAAAGAACGTATAAGTCTACATTATTTGTCACTAAAAGATTAATAGATGCTATAGCCTACTTAACAATATTTGGGGTTCTACTGAGCTTTAATGACCTAATGTTTTCCATGCTACAGATCCATGCTACAGATCCATCATTGAAAAACCATGGATCTTAGCTCTGCAGCCAGATAGCCTGTTCAATAGAAAGGTCAAACTTATGTAAGCTATTGTTTAATAGCTTGGGTTTAATCCAGATGGCAACCAAGCACCACAAGTCATCTTTCCTTTGAAAGATAGGTCATGGGTGCAAAAATACATTGAAGAACATTTTTTGTAACGAGCCTTCCATAAAGTCTGCTGCTGTGACTTTGTTCTTTCCTTTCAGTGCAGAGGCTGATTGGATATTTTTCCTTCTTAGAATGCTTACAGGTTCCAAATAAGCACCTAGGTAGGCATTTCTACATGTACCTTACAGGACTTAAAGCAAGGGAGAAAACACACAAGTTAAAGTTGTTTTCTATCATACCAACAACAAACCCACAAAATTCAAAATTCAAGAAACAACGTGTTCAAAAGTCAAGTATTAAAAAACTTGCTTAGGATTGAGAAATATCCCCATATTTAGCATTTCTACCTGTGTGTCTTTCCAGTTTCTATATCCTCTGCTACCTAATAGCTGACTCAATCATTTAATCAAACAGCAATCATTTAGTTTTTGAATCCATCTGGTACAGCTCACTATTATTGAGGAACTGTAATGCTGTAGTTTTATTAGTAGAGCCAGTATTACTAACAGAGACTGCATCATCGCTTATACACATTAGCCCCTTCTTGTTTCCAGAATTACCTGCAAACACTCTGTCAATGGGCAAGAGTCAATGGGCTCTATGATTACAAAAGCTTCTAGCCAGTTTTTGGGAGGAGTGCTTTCCCTTACTGTGGCCTCTCCTTCCCCATAGCTTTTAGACAGCTGTCATCTTGTTTGCCTCAGCACATGATCAACCACATAAAAACACTGATATTAAAGGACTGATATGCTCCTTGTGGTATCTATTTCCCCCTTTCCATTACAGTGAAGTGTTGTATTTGTTCCTTAATTCTGTTGTAAGCACTCTTCAGCAGAGATGACGTCTTACTTTGCCAAATACGTTGGCTCTAATCTTGCTTAGTACCTTATATGGTGACACAACTACTGTTACAATAAGACAGAGTGATGGGGTCTGACATGCTTCTTGACACTGGCAGATACTCTGTTTGATGTGGTAATTTTCCAGTGGCATTTTCACAAGGGTTTCTTGTGATAGCTAGACACATCAAAGATGATAGCATTAGGAGATAATATTTTAACTAAAAGATAAAGAAGCCATCCAGATATCAGTGGAAAGTGTAGCTATGTTCCAACAGAAACATAAAGAATGAATTCTTGGTACGTTTTCAGATTGGTAGAATTAATCTCACATATCCAATGTGTTCAAAACTCTCCATAATTTGTATCATTTTGTATTGATAGAGACTCATCGTGTTTCTGAAGTACTTCTGCAGCTTCTCATAAATATTAAAACATCATTTAGATTCCAGTGCTCTGGAAATTTCATCCTGGCAACTCAGGAGTGTTACGAACCAGTTTAAACACGGAAGAACAAAGGCAACTAAGCCTCTGTGAATAAGAGACTGGACCCAGCAATGTTCAAAATATACCTAAAAAACATGATTAAAGGCAAAATAGGTTAGATGTTGATGCCAAAATACAAGAAGGAAAGAAAGAAAGAAAGAAAGAAAGAAAGAAAGAAAAAAAGAAAGAAAGAAATAGAAAAAGAGTTGAAAAGAGTTGTGCATAGAACACTAGGTTTTAAAATGCCAGTCTGTATTTTTCAACATGTTGGGCTTTTTTTTTTTTTTAAAGATGCCCAGAGAAAACTTACAAGGAACCATGACTCCCAGCAGAGTACCCAAGTCAACACACTGTTACGTAGGTAGAAGTCCCTCTTCTGTAACTTAAAGGAAAATGTTTGTCTTCAAGAGAAATGCACCTGTGTGCTCTGGATCCCAAAACAAGGTCATGCACAGTTATTCAAACATATGTATTGAATACAGAGACATCTTTTTGCTCCAGTCTAGTAATGATACACCATTGCTCTGAACATAAGCTATCAGGAGGTATCTCACCCTTCCATGGATCTGGAAACTATACTTTGCTATAATGTGGCTGAAGCCAAGTACTGAATGTTCCGCCAAATGCTTTGGATCTCATTCAGATTTTAATTGCAGGCAACAAATGAAATACCACTTGTAATAAATTATGCTTGTTTCTTTTTGGAGGTACACCTCAAGCCTATATGATTCAGGCAACATTTATATCTCTAATTGCATCAAAGTCTGCTTAAAATCTTTCGATTTGTTAAGTTTTACTTATTCTATTGCATGGAAGAGGTAATTTTTGCCAATGAAATTAGCAGCTAGATGTACACTTCAGAATAATAATAATAATAAAAAAAAAACCACTTATAAATTATAATTTCTGTGGCTTGAAAATTAATTTATAAAATGAGAGAAATTTTAAAAATCATTGGTTATCTCAAAGCAATTTATTTTCTCTGAATTATAAAAATCTTCCCATTGCAGAAAACATATTCTGAAAAGTCTAACATTCATTTTTCTGCACACTTAAAAAATTAGACGTGCCATTGGATTACATTTTGTTAGGTATAAAAATAGGGACAATGTAAGTGAAATTAATTTTAGCCATGCAAAAAATATAGATAGGTATTTTTCCAAAATTAATTAAGTAAAGTTTTTAATAGATAATGATTTTACAGCATTATTTTCAGTTGCTTTGGAAGCTACAAAAGATTCTGAATTTCAAATAACTTCCAACTTAAAACCCTACAGAGAAACTGGACAACCATGTAGCCCAAGCATTAGAATAGGACTGAAGTCTCTTTTCTTACTGAAATCAAACAGAAGTTTTGATGCTGATTTTATTGGATTAATTGCTTCATGTATGATAGGTTAAACCTCCAGAGATCCAGGCAAATATTGAGAAACAGATTGGGCTTTGCTGTCTGATGATAAACTTTGTAGGTAAGAAGATCATATGGACTGTGTTTTCTATCTCTTAATGAGAGACAAATAATCTGCTGAAGTTCACGCTTCATTAAAAGACTTACCAACTGCATCTTGGAGTTCAAGTCTTAAATGGGAACAACTGGGTCATTTTGCAGTATTTGCAAGAAAGTAATTCAGAGAAGTTCTCCTTATGGGTCTTTCCTCTTATATTCCTCTGTAAAAGCGCCCAAGATTCAAAAGAATAACAGAAATTGAAATAATGCTGCTTTTAATATTGCTGAAAAGAATTCAGAAAATTTACAAGCAAACATCATTTTGTTGTTCTTTCTGCCCTACAAAATACCTTCCTTCTGTCTGCAAAGTTTGGAAGACAAGTATTGCCTTTCAAAATATAATTTACTCCTGTGTCAGTAGCTGCAGAGGCATGGAGGGCCTGAGAATTTCAGAAAAGGTCATAGTTGTGTTTCTTGGGGTTAGGATGATTTAAATGACAATTTCCAGTATAACTAATTTCTTTCTCTTGAGAAGGTCTTGGGGGTGCTGGTGGATGCAAGGCTGGACATGACCCAGCACTGTGCATTTGCAGGCCAGAAAGCCAAATGTGTTCTGGGCTGCATCCAAAGCAGCCCAGCCAGCAGGGCCAGGGAGGGGATTCTGAGATCCCACCTGCAGTGCTGCATCCAGCTCTGGGGTCCTGAGCACAAGAACATGGATTGTTGGAGCGAGTCCAGAGGAGGCCATCAAGTTGATCACAGTCCTGGAGCACCTCTCCTATGAGGAAAGGCTAAGAAAATTGGAGTTGTGGTTTTTCAGCCTGGAGAAGAGAAGGCTCCGGAGTGACTTTATTGAAGCCTTTCAGCATCTGAAAGGGGCCTATAAGAAGGCTGGAGTGAGACTTTTTACAGGGGTATGTAGTGATATGGCAAGGGGCAATGACTTTAAACTGAGAGTAGGTTTAGATTAGATATTAGGAAGAAATTCTTTACTGTAAAGTAGGCGAGGCAGTGGAACAATGAAGCTGTGGGTGCCCCATGCCTGAAGTGTTCAAGGCCGGGTCGGATGGGGCCATGAACAACCTGGTCTAGTGGAAAGTGTCCCTGCCCATGGTGAGGGGATTTAATACTAGATGATCTTTAAGATCCCTTCCAACCCAAATCATTCTTTGATTCTATGATTCTATGACTCCACGATTCTATTTTTTAAAGTTCATTGTCAAAAAGTTACAACTGTTTTGAAAAAACAAGTCAGAGCTGCACACAATTCCTTGCTCTCCTACATTCCAGTGAGTATTTTACGCCCTTTCAGTAAGAAACAAATATATGTTGTTTTTTCTTACCAGTGATAAGCAGACATTTGATGTACATGTGTAGCACAGAGATGAAATTTACTTTTTTTTCCTCTATCCAGTAATTCCATAATCTTTAGTGTGTGATCATTATCCAGGCACCCTGGGCAGAACAGGACTGCTTAATTTACCTTGAATGCAGATGACTGTCTAATTTAGCATTGCATAGCTAAGAGCAAGTTCTAACCAGCATTAAAATTGCCTGTTGCTTTCTTTTAAAAGCCACAGGTAAAAACTATGAATAATAAATGGGGAAAAGTAAACTGTCTTCATCGAAATTTTTTTAAGAGTCCTGTTTCAGATATACATTTCAATAATACTGGTTTCCCTTTTGCATTGTCCATTGTTAATAACTTCTTGGGGACAATAATTAAACAGCCACAACACTGCTGCAATTTGTCATTCTTTGAGTTGCCAATTGCTTAAAAGGAAGTTGATCTTATACATTTCTAAGAATTAACTCTGGAGCAGAATGTTCTTTCATTTGAAGAAAAAAACCCCACTTTTTTTACCCCTAATTAATTTGTCACTTAATACTGAAGCAATTAGTCCACATTGGTACCAACTGACATTGGTTTTGGTAGCATTTATTCCTTTTTTTGGAATATGCTTTAACAGACATCTGTTATTTCAGGCATTTATTGTACCGCTTTTAACATTTCTCTATGAGTCTCAATTTTGATCCAGATTAGGGCCCAGTGGGGTAGATTGGAGTCCTGAAGAGGTAATGTACAATTAGATTGACAGAGGGAGCCCTATAAATTGTCTTGTATGAAAAGGGCAGGAAAGGGCATTGTGTCCCACTGAACTTTTGTCACTTGGTATAAGTCATTAAATACTAATTAGGATGAGGACATTAAGAGTGATACACTGTGACTGTTGTAATTCAGAGAGTAAGAGATTTCTTACTTTAAATTAAGAAATCCAGAGCACATTCCAGTTCTGCTTTGTAGCAGTATATTCCAGTTAGTGGCAAGTCCAACTATTTTAGATAATCATATCTCAGCAGAAAATTCTGCAGTAGACTTTTACATGTATGTACACATATAGCACAAAGTTCTAAGATAAAAGTACTGTACAAAACAAGAACAGTACAGTTTATTTATATAGGGGTAATTCTGGAGAAGACAAGACTATTAATTGTGATACACTGGAAAACAGAAAAAGAAGGCCACACATTTCAATAACTAATTATTCACAGTAATTTTAGAGATAAAATTTTTCTTATCAACATCTGAGAGTATCTTGTAAAATAAGACATGCCCATGAGTCTCAAGAAGCACAGAGAGTTTGTGCTGGTTTGGGGTAGACCTCAGTTGTTTGTTCTCTATTAATGGTCCTGACGAAGAACTGAGTATTTTGGTATCTGTTGTGTTACTCGAATACAGTTCCACACTTTTCAGTGTACAGACTAAGATTTATTATTCTGATATTGTTATGGAATTTCAGGAATTATTGTCATTTCACGGAAAAATTTCATTACATTGTTTTGACTCAAAGCAAACAGCTGTGATGCAATAGAAATTAAATCACTTGAGACCTGCATATCTTTACAAAGTACTTACTGTTTTTTGATTTATTTTTTCCTAAAATCAGATAGCATTTGTTAAATTATTTAGTTCATTCAGGAGTTTGGTACACAAATTCTGCAACTGTCTCCCTATCTGCCTTGTGGATAACTGCTCTATCACAGGTTTTCTCCATAACTCAGATGAGGTCAGTTTTGTAACTTCTCTTGCCTTGTAAAAAGTGGACGTGACTTTTTTTTATAAAGACCTGTCAATCCATAGACTTGTTCCAGATTAGCTGAAATAGCATTTTTAAAATTTCTGCACTAAGGACCCAGTTATGACTGTATTTTTCATCTATAGTTTTTTACATCCACTTTACATAACTTGAGAAAAAAAGCAAAAGCCAAAAAAATTGTCTATTACTCAAAAGAATGAGTAGCCCATGAGAGTCATTAATGGTTGAAAAATTCCTTTTCCTGAAATTTATCCATATACCTTCTTAACTCCATACACTAAAAATCTATCAATTATTTGACATTTCCATCAACAATATTTACAGTTCTTTCTCTGAAATTTGTCTGTGTTACCTTTGGTCTCAGCACACCCTCCAACATTTTTTCCCTACAGAACTATATATATTAGAGTAAAGAAGGGAAATATAGAACAATACACAAAAGCCTCTCAAATTATGTGTGCTATGAAATACAGTGGTTGCCCATTGCGAGAGGAGTGGGAAAATGGGACAACAAAAATTCTTTTATTACTGACTGCACTTCAATCAATCTTCCCCTTACCAGAGCTTTGCTATTTCACATTTGGGGAATTTGTGTTCATGCACTTGTGTGAGCTTAGTAAATGGTGTTGGGGTGAGTAATTCACAATTTACTTTAGGATAACTTGAGAGAAAAGGGGGAGGCAAACTGCTGCTCAAGTGACTGAACTATTGGGTTTTTTTTATTTTTTATTACGTATGTTAAGCTCTGAAACGTCTGGAAGGTGCACAGGGAGGCAGCTGAGCACCTCATTATGTAGATGTACAAATCTCCCATAGTACAAATAATAGATGCCTCTCAAGCATGAAGAAAAACAGCAGAAAGGAACAACTGTTAAAAGGCTTAAACAAGATGAAAACTATGTACCACATGTGCAAATATTCAAAGTTGAGGCTATGGCTGGTATGTCAACAGAGTGGGAGAAAAAAAGTACGTATATTTCTCTGTTCAATATGTCAGACTCCTCCTAGAAGTATAGTTTAAGTCCTAGGAAGTGCAGACATGAATAAATAGCTAGACGTTATCTGAAAAAGTAATTAGATTTTTTCTTTTTTTTTGCTCAGCAGAAAAGTACATCAGCTTTACTCATGTCTCTTTAAAAATTTCCAAACACTAGCACATATGGAGGTTTTGTAAAAATATTTTACCTATAAATCTAAGAAAACAGAACTGAAAAATCTCACAATTTATTTGCTAAAGTCACAAAAGGCCAGCAGTAGTATTAATGTAGAATGGTGTATATATTATTGACTTTCTATTCTCAGTGTGTTTTCAAAACTCACGGAGATTCCATACCTCACAACATCATTCTTGCAAACTGTTTTCATCACAGGGATACTAAAAGGAAATAGTCATATTTAAGCTGATTAATGCCAATTAAATTATATTAAATTGGTGAAATACAAACCCAAAACCTAAAACACCTTCTCTCCCCAACAACTTTTTCCTATGCTCAACAACAATCCTTCATTCCCAACTCCTTTACCCTCTTCTCCCCTCTCTGAGCAGTGCAGGGGGATGAAGAAAGAGAGACTGGTCATTCTGTAGCAGGTGTGAAACCAGATGTGGCCGTTTTTGATATGATATATGCAGCATTTTGTCAAGTTTCCACAAAACTGTAAAAAAATTTGAGAATAAATCCATATTCTTTGGGTATACTCAGTGAAAGGTTTTAAGTCGAAGATTTTGGTTGCTCTTATTCCTCACCTTTGAATCACAGTTCACCAGATTATTCATTATGCAATGAGATTTTGATGTTTGAAAGACAGCACTGAGTACTGAAGTATTTGTGTTCCCTACACTATATACATATTCTTATGGACAGGAGCATACAAAATAATCTTGAGGGAAAAATAACAGGCCACACATATTACTTAACATCAGAAACACATTTGAGACTAGCTGTAGGATACTGCTGCTGATCATCATATAGCAGAGCCAGGGACACTTCATAAATACAGGACTCTGAGGTTAGACTCACTGCATAATGTGACAGTGATCAGAAACACATTCTCATCAGAGACTTTTTGACATCACAATATGCAAATTATGTGAGATGCATTAACAGGCTGAATTCAATCTGGCAGCCAGCATATTAAAAAGTAGTAATATAGATACTAGAGATTATTATAAGTTTTGGTGGAATGAAGTTTGCATTGAAAGCCAGTTCCTAAAGTTACCTTGAATCTAGAAGTAACCTTGGAAATTCCTTAGGAGATAATGTATGAGTACAGATAGATTACCCAATTGTTATCAAGTTTATTTAACACTTTTATTTAACACTTACCAGAACACACCATTAGTAGGCTTGAACTCTCTCTACCATACCAAAGTCCTAAAACTGCAATGTCAACTTGATACTAAGATCCCAAGACAATATTTTTTGACTAATCTATTTGCTGTTCATTAATTATCTTTGCTGTTAATATTATATGTTGTTGTTATTATCAGTGAAATACCTTAGATTTTCATTCTTTAGCCCATTATTACAATGTATCCTGTCTAAGAGCAGAGGAAAACTTTGTTATATCTATAAAACCAGGAAGTCTGCTAAGAAAAATGAATGCTGAAAATAAACACATATTTAAAAAAACAATAAAAAATGCCCGGACATCTCACCCCAAAGCTTAACTTATCCTCACATTGCTTATGCCTAGTAAATTCTTATTTCCATCCTCCATCAATTGTAGTTTTTATTGCCCAGAGAATAACTTCCCATTTGCTCACTACAACAGATTCAGATTCAGAAAACCTGCTATTCTCTAAAATGGGGGAAAAAATCAATATAATCACAAAAAAATATATATATTAACTGCTGGGGTGATTTGCTACAAAGACAAATTTTTTCTTGGAAGCTGAGTGTGGTACCTTGGAAAGATGTTATAGTATATTATTTACCTTGAGAAAGACAAAAAAGTAAAACCTTTGCCTTTAAATTCACTATTGCCTTTCAATGTCTATTATAAGATCTGATATTGACTGCAAAATTCTAGCACATATTGCTTCCAAATATATATATATATATAAATCACTACTCTGGAAAATGATTGTCTTGAGATATAAGATGGTTTTCTCCACATGAAAATATCTTAGTCAATTTCTTACTTCAAAAATGTCTTCATAAGCTTCTGCCTGCCCACAAGTGCAAAAGCTGGTATTTGTTTTCTGGTAGCAGGCAAGGGAACCATGGCTTTTTGCAGAGAAGAAAAGAATCATTAAAATTGCAACAGAAAAGCCACACAAAAAAATCTCTAATGGGACATATGTTTATAGATCCAGCGTTCATTCGAGTTTTGCATCTCTGCTGGAGGATCCTTAAGAGACTATTTCTATGGTGAAGAGCTCTTCCTAGAGCCTAATTCTTATCAACTTTGATGACTGTTTATGATTTGTTTCTGGATATTTCCTCATGAAAGGAACAGTTGGGAATAAAGCTATTGTAAAGCCTGTAGCTCAAGAAATGGCATTACCATAATGGAAATTGTCAATACAAGGGAACTGGGGAGAAAAAGTCTTAGCAACTGAGATACCAACAAAACCGTGGGTCTTCAAATAATCATGTATTTGTTGCATTCAATTAATATGTAATCTGTCTTTAACAACTGAGAATCAAATGTAAAGAACATATACTAATGAAGCAGGTAAGTGCATGATAGATTTGTTGTTCTGATAGCTGCAGTCTTTGTTGATTCTTATTTTCCAAGGTCAGGAAAGTCATACTCTGGGGAGCCAGGCTGAAAGAAGCAAAGATATTATCTTCTCTGGGACCCAAACTCTAGTGTGTATCACTGGTATCTATAAACAATTTTCCATACATCAAGATTGGCCTAGCATGAAGAATGAATTGTTGCTTTCATAAGTTAAAAAAGCAGATGGCTCTAATTTCTGGGATCTGGGAAGTATCAGCTCATTCAGGTGTGTGTTTGCATCTGGATAGTACTGGTCATTTGACTCCGTTTTATAGCTACAAGATAAATACTGTTATCTTCATCGTATGTGACTAGGCCAAGTCATATTTTAATATATGCCTGGGTAAAAGGCAGACAGAATAAAATCAAAATTAGGCCTGAACCACTGCTAATTATCAGGCTGAAACACTGATAACACCAGAGAGTTAACAGACTTTGCTCTAGTTCTGCTGGGATCAGGACTGGGCCATGTTGAATTTGCTTTGCCCAAATTTGTTTTAAAGCTTGTATGAAGATTTAATTTTTTTTTTTTTTTTTTTTTTAATTTAGCTGTATAGGCAGTTGTTTAGTGACCACTAAGGCATATCTGCTGTTTTATTTGCTAATCTGGACTGGAATTACCGACTCCTAACCACTGTTAGAACAAAGCTCCCCTCAAAAGAAGAAGCTATCCATGGGCCAGTTATGCTTTAACAGTCATTTGCTTCAATCACCAAAGGAACACAAGTTCTTCTGGCTCCATAATAAAGAGGAAGGGACATGAAATCACTTTCTGAGCAAACAGTCCTGTTTAGGTTCATTAGGCGTCCTTAATTGCTCTGAGAATGTAAATGGTTCTGAGACTAACAAACAATATTTCTCTAGATTAACAAGAAACTTACACAAATGAGTTTTGACATTGATAGGCACATGAAAATGAATCTCTTCATAGGTTGTCATAAGAAATTATGCAATATAATAAAACAATAAGATTTTCTTTATAGTCATATTTAAGTTCTTCTGAATAGATGCACTACATGTATTTAGCATAACTCTATAAAAAAATAATGCCCTGAATTTTTTATTTATTGAGAACATTTATCAAAAAAAAGGGCTTATGGAGCTATTATTTATTTAAATATATATATTTAAGTAAATGTATTTCATAACAGTGTTAATAAGATAGAAATGGCTTTTGGACTTTTGAAGATTGCATTTACACAGAAGATGAAAAATAAAAATTAACTCTTACATATATATTGAACATATAATTTATTTCATGGATACAGCTTGAAAATAAGCATTACCTGCCTTCATATGAATAACATCACAAAATTGCAGAAAATCATGAGAAAATAGATGAATTGTAAGACCTATCTAAACTCATTCTGAAAGTATATGTAAAGTTATAGATATAATCAAATAGAGGCTAGGCAGGTACTGAAATTTATTTCCCCTGTCCTGTAAATATCAAGACAGATTTTGTGTCCTAAGCAAGACAACCATGAATGCCTAGCTATAATTATTTATTGCAGGTTTTCTGTGACTAAGTCTTGAGATAAAGGTAGTGATTAATTACATCATTGCAGTTCTGTCTAAAAGGCAGGTATATAACTTAAAATAGTTACCAGGTTTCTACAATGAAAAAACACATACTTCTATGAAGGAAATAATTTAGGGAGAAGAAACTGGCCACTGAAAATTCTTATTTCTATTGACAGGTTATAGAGAGAGTTTACAGTAGTTGCTAAAAACATAAACTTTAAATACCAGTCTATATGTTCACTGAGTATCAGACCAAATATTTAGAGTTTCCATAAAAAAATTTAAAAGACACTGCCAGTAATTTTTGGTACATGCTTCATTTTACAGTCATTGTGTCTTCCACACAAAAGTTCTATGTATATGTTCCTCAAAAAGTAGAGCTAGAGTTTAAAAATAAAATTAATTTTATCATGAAGGTAAATTATTGACTAGTCAGATAAACTTTCCACAGACGTAGAGGTAATACTAGGGGCTAATAAATAAATAGAACCATAGAACTTTGGTTTCAGGCAATTTTATCCTATCTGTCATAAACCTTAGAGGCAAAATGTAACAGGTATGATTGATATGAAAAACAATTGCTTTCTGACCCACTAAGCAAATACATCTGTATAAAAATAACTAATGTCAATAGTAGTGTCCAACTTGTGGCCATTGTATTATTCTAAGAGTAAAATAAAACACACCGGTGGTAATAAATATCGTCTGAGTGCAACATGATAAATGCAATGTGCCTCTGAAATCCAAATTCCTGTCTGGAAAAAAAAAAAAAAAAGAAAACAATAAAAGTAAGATTGTGAGTTTATTGACTTCAGAAAATAAAAAGCACAAAAACATACTCAATATCATACTGTCATTATACCTCTGTGACCTGCTAGGTATTATATTTAGAAGCGATTGGGAATGTCTTAATGCATGTGGATTGACCACTTTCCCATTCCACGTTTGTAATTTACTGTTTCTATGAACTCTCTGTCCTATCTGTCTTCCAAAAAGCCACTGAGACTCCCTTAGAATGATGAATGGCAGGCCCAAAGCTGATCAGAGCTTAGTGGCCTGTGTGCAAAGCTCTTTTCTTTATCCTAGGTTTGGTCAAAAAGAGACAAAAATGATATATTTTTCTTTTTCTAATTCAAAGTCCAGATTTAAATAAAATATAAACTAGAATTACATTTTCAAGACACTGAAGCTGTTTGGTTTTTGCCAAAGATATATGTTTTCTGTATCAAGTTTTGCAATTTCTCCTTTAACTTTTTAGACCCTATTGTCTAACAGCTACGGGTCTTGGGATTGAAGGGACTCTGCAGTGCAGGAAGTCACCTGAATCCTTCATTAAAAGATTGATACGGACCCTCTTCCTCTCAGCAGACTCTCTCCTTTAACGGAAATTCACAGCCTCTTCTGTGATTCTTTTCTTTCTTTTCCTCCTTTGCATTTTAGCCCCTATAGATCACAGGGTTCCTTGGAAGACTATGTTCTGTTACCCAGCAGATAAGGAAACACCTTCCTGCTCCTTTTGGAACACTTCCCATCTCAGTCAATGTCTGTTTAAAGGTATATGACACTACAATTGAGAACAGATATCGTTCCTCTGTGCAGCTTTTCTGAACAGATGAAAGAATTCTGAAATAAAAAATTTTGTAAAATGAGAAATCATAGTGTGATATTTACCAAGATTTATTGTTCTCTGAATTGTCATACATTATATGCTGATTCCTTGCTCAATGAAAATGGAATGAAAAATGAGGACAGCAACAAACACTGGAATCAGAATAGAAGATTTCAAAATGAAGTACTAAATGTTTTTAAGTATGCAGCACAAAGAAGAAATTGCAGCAAATTAGTTTCAGTCATTTGCTTTTACTCTCTTTGAAAATAGACAAAACTACTTTCAAAAAGTAGACTTCAGGAGAACTCTTTAATTTATTCTTTAGCACAGGCTACCTCAGTACCATCATGCCATTTTTATTAGACGCATGCATGGCTCATGAATTATCTCATTCACACTTATTATTCTGATTGAAGGCATAATTTCTTCCTTGAAAGAATACTAATGAAGATGTTAATTCCAAGGGCACTCCACCAAATATGTTTGAAGTTTAAACTGAGATATTTCAGATCAATAGAACATAAAATGGCTATAGCTTTATTTATAGAAATTAATATGTTTAGGAATAAGCATTATTAACAGATGACAGACAGAAGTTTGAATAGCTACCCATTGCTTCTGTTAAATGGATATCAGTGTTCCTGTAACTTTTCCTGCTCAACTTCATTGTATGCCTCAAAATTCAGAAAATTACTCAGAAATCATAGAAGTTATGAAGGTTTAGGTCCTGATCCTAAAACCAACTCTTCATATATTACTTTTCTATACAGATGAAAGCAAGAAGCCAGTTTCTAATTCAAAATTATTTTCCTCTCTACAGTTGCTCAATTTGAATAGAAAAAAATGTATGTTTTCTCTTGAAGCTTCCCATTGATATCTTTCAGTCTGTGTAGATATTTTGGATATTCCAGAGGGTCTTCAATGGCATTGGATGTTTATCTTTAGGGCTCTGAGCCTTACCTTACTCTTGACGGTTTATGGGAGCTTAGAAACATAGTTCACGTGGAGACATTTAGAAACCTAGATTTAGAAATCTGAATTTGGAGCTGAATCTCAGTTACAATGGAAGTAAAATGGAAAAATCAATAATTAAGCAAACAAATAAAAAATAATAATAAATTAATAAATAAATAAAGGAAGATTCAACTTAATAATCTATTTCATAAAAAATATTAAAATGGATTTTCAGGAAAATAAGATGTACATAGGCAGAAATAGAGAAACTAATTATTTTATGTCTCTGAAATCCATGATTAGGCCTTACACATGTTGTTTGTATGCCATTAGAAGTTTCCATATTCATCACCTGACATTGCTGAAGAAACAGCTGCACTATCTTTAGAAGCTACTCCTATCTCTCTAGAACTTTATGAAAAGCACAGCTTTTGTTCTTGCTTAACCACACTGTTTAAACTTGGATTTAAAAAGGTTCTAGTAACGTGATGAAACATACCCATTTTAATATTGGTTTAAAGTTTATTGTACATGTTTCATGCCTTTACATTCTTACATGCACGTTAAGCTGCTAGGAGTAGCTTTAATAACCTGTACCTCTTCACTTAGATATAGATTGGCAATGATCAGAATTTTCATGTTTTCATCAGGTTTCTTAAACAGACAGACAAACTAATATTTCAAAACTGGTATGCTCTTTTCCATCTTATATTTCCTTCACCTATATGGGTGAACCAATATGTAGTATGCCATTTTATTATGTCTGTTATTTATAATAGCTAATGTTTAATCATGATGTTGCTTAATCATGATGAAAGTATATATATTATAGTCTTCAATACTGGTGTATATAGTTTTCTGTTTAACTTTTCATTAGGCAGCTGGTCAAAAAAAGCAAGCACACACAATTGTTAAATAGAATCAAGTAGGCATGTTAATTTCCTTACTGTTTTGACATCTTTGCAAATCATGCCTTTGTGGGCTTTTTCTCCTGCTGTTGTTTGAAACAATCTTTAGTCGAAAGCAAATAAAAGGATTCATACCACACACACTTGCCCAACTCATACTTTCAATGACCGAAAAAGGACTCAAGTAAGTAATGGAAAAGTAAATTGTAAAATACTTCAACAGGAATTTTAAAAGTTCACATTTGCAAAACTGTTTCCCTGCAGTTGATAAAGGAATGCATACAGACAAGTACAACAGAAAGCTAAAAGAAATATAATCTGTTCTCTATAAACAATTATCACTGGCACTGTGACAGTAGGTTTACATTGTTACCATTTTTATTTCCCTTTGTAGTGCAAATGATACAAGAGTAAGTACTCATTTTTTTCCTCTGTTATGTACAATAGCATTGTTTGCTCAGCCTAAGAGAAGAAAGAAAACCTTTTAATTCCTGCTGTAGAACACTGCCAGATGTGCCATTGACTGATGTATTTCAATATTTTCATTAGAAATTCCACAGCTTGAAGACAAGCACTTGAAAAAAATTTTGAAAAAATAACTTTTGAGATCCCTGCAAGGGACAAAATGAAGCAGTCATAATAAAAAAATCAATTATTAATCTACATTTCAGCATCACAGGTTTATGTTGCAGAGAAAGACAGAACAGCTACAGTAGTGGAAACATTTCACAAGCAAGTCAACTACTGATCCTACAAAGAATGACACTCAAAATTTTATTTGAACATCTCTGAGGCTGGAACTTGGAAATTTCACATCTGAGAGATAATCTAGTGCCAACTCCAAATGCTTTTCTGAAGAAGATAATAATATATTTTCCAGTTGTTAATTTTGGGTAAAGACACATCAGGAAGAGAACTCAAACCTTGCAATGAATTTATTAATTTAAATCCAGCAAACAAGCGTTGTGGCTCCTGGAATGCTGTGAATATGTTGTAGTTGATAGCCTCAGTCAATTGGAAAAAGCACAAAAATACTTCAAACAAGAAACTGAACTAATTTGAACTTGATGCGGCAAAAAAATGAATGATGCAAAAGCTATACTACTTGCAGATAGAATAAAATCTTTCTGAAGTCTTAGTACGAAAATGTTGTTTTAATTATGCATGATTTTTCCCTTTCTAAAGGAAATATCAGTATGATAATCCATCTTATTAGAAGAGCATAATCAAAATTTAGAAATGTGAAAAATAAAAAACAGTAATAGAAGGATTAAGCCATGGCAACTGTATTAATATCTAGTGGTGACATTTCAATAGCTATAGCTATTCCTGGATGGTATTTCATGGACACATTTGAGCACACATGGATTGATTCACAGAGTCATAGAATGGATTTGGTTGGATGGAACCTTAAATATCATCAAGTTCCAACCCCTCATGCCAAGGAATACATCATCTTGCTCAGAACCTCATCCAACTTGGCCTTGAATACTTCCAGGGATAGGGCTTCCACAGCTTCTTTGGACAACCTTTTCCAGTGCCTCACTATGCACTGAGTAAAGAATTTTTTCCTCAGTCTAATCTAAATCTCTTCTCTTTTCATTTAAAACCATTCCCCCTGGTCCTATCAATATCTGCCCATGTAAATGGTCCCTCTCCAGCTTTCTTGTAGGCTCCCTTTAGATGTTGAAAGGCTGCTGTAAGGTCATCCTGGAGCCTTCTTTTCTCCAGGATGAACAATCCCAAGTAGCTCAGCCTGTCTTTACAGGTGATTTACAGGCTAAGAGATATATCTAATAGTTTCAGCAAAGTCCTTTGGAACACAACTGTGTCAGCTGCTTAGAACAAGATCACCAGTTAACTTGAAATTTGTGCAGATTCAATAAAATCAATGCATCTCAAAATTTTTTAAGCGGATTTTAGGCAGAACACTTTTTTGTTTATTTGTTTTAAATTTACTTACTATAGGAGTAGTTATCCAGGAACAGAATATTTAATTAATTTAAATTTTAGTCCTATAGTAATTCATTAAAATAATTAAAAGAGAAATAAATTTAATTAATGGGTGATCCTTTCCAACTGCATTCTGAATCCCACGGCTGTACTAATCTTAATTGGAAGGCCTGTTTTCCTTGATGTTATGCTGCATTTTCTTTTATGCAGCATTTCATTTAGTTGTTTTGCAGTCACTCTCCTCCTAAAGTGAAAGATGGAAGCACAATGCATTTCTAAAATTGAGAAATACAGCAGAAAAGGAAGAAAATTCATTATTCTATTCAGCCCAAGAAAACTGAGAAGACAAACTAATGCTCTTAACCAATTTCCATCATTTCAGATATGTCATTTCAGAACTGATCGAGGGCAGACGTGCAGCTTGATTATTCTGGCTTGTCTCCTGGTGGCAACTTGACAAGCATCAGTAACTGAATCTCAGAGCATTACATGAATATATACCAGAATATCATTTCATATAATGGTTTTGGTTATCTTACTCTAGCAGTTCTAAATGTAAAACTAACCTCTGTCTATGTTGGAGCGAGAAAAGTTTAAAAATTACTGAGTTATCATGGATTTCTTATTTATAAATTGCAAATATCTTAGTTATAGACCCACTTCTTGCCACAAATCATTTTACCAAGGGGGAAATACAGAGAATGTCTTCCTATATTGCTGCTTAACTCCACTTATATAAAGTATCTTACATCTAAATAGGGTAGCTCCAGTGAGAAAGAGAGTAACATAGAAGTGCTGTTAGTTCCTGATCCAAGAATTCTTTGGATAAGCTGAATAAGTAATGGCGTAGTGCTTTTCCATTTTTGATATTTTTTTTTTTTGTTTTGCAAGAAAGTTATAGAAAATTTAATTAAACCATCAGAAAACCAAATCTGAAATAATAGAACTTTACTGCTGGCATCCAAGAAATACCTTATTCAGATTCTTTCATCAAATCTTTCAAGAATTCTTAGTATACACATTTTCTTTGTTACTAAATAGAGATAAATAAGGAAGCTGAATAATTTCATAAAAGCATTAGCACCCAACTTCTAACACATATGCTTTCTATAATGTTTTATTATGCAAAAATAAAAAGATTCTGAAAAGTAATAAACATTATTCTAAAATAATATCTTTACTGAGTGTTTTAATGGGGGGTTGGTTGATCTGGATTATAGGATTTTAGAGAAAGGAAGAAAGAGAAAGGATCATAGAGAAGTGCCTGGATCATGTCTAACTGTTCACTGACATTTCATAGTTTTCCCACTTGATTCTATTATGACATATATAAACAACATAAAATCTATTATTGTCTCTCTAGTAAACAACTCCATTTTCACATAAATTCCTTTCTAAATCACAGAAAATTAGTATTGTGTTTAAGATATTAAAAGAAATACAGTTTCAAGCATCATATGTAGAAAGAGTAGATAAATATGAAGAATGTGATCACACAAGTGTATAGAAATGAGTGGGAAGCAAAATGCATCAGAGAAGACAAGAAACAAATAAAAGGGAAAGGTTTCAATGGAATTCAGTAGAACGCCTACTCTTTCAAATAGAATATTAGCTTGGCTGAAGAATGTCACAGAAAATTAATTACCTAAAGATAGGAAAGGAAAAAGAAGAAGAAAATATAAGATACCCAGGTTATTATATTAGTCTTAGAACATATTTCTACCCATATTGATGTCTAAATATAAGTGAAAAATATATGCTATAATTATTCTTGTTTTCCTTCAACTCAAATGTAAGTTTACTAAAATAGTAAATGAACAAGTATATAACTATTTCATAAAATTGTGATGACTTAGTCAGATACAATATAAGAATTTCCAGAAGAGTATAAACAGTGGGACTACTAAAGGGGCAAACAAAGACTTGAGGTTACATGCAAGAGCACACAAGTTACAGAAAAAGAAGGAAATAGGTAATCCCAAGGAATTACAAGCAAGTAGGAGACCATCCCAAATACACAAAATGACTGCCAAAATTGAGACAAATATTAACAGTATTAGGGACAGACCAGAATCCCTTTTTCTTGGGAGTGCGTAAAGAAGATAACTATATCAAGAAAGAAGAGAAAATTCGGAGAAGAAAGAAGTCTACTTCTGTTCTGACTTGTTTTGTGTGGAACTCTCGAGCCTGGTCATGCTAACCTCATTGACTAAGAGTAATCAAGAACTGTAGTCATCAGTACTAACTGCATGGCATGAATTCCGTAGTACTGCTCACCCACAGCCAATATGGTATAGGCTTGTTAAGGACTGATACTATTGAATACATAGAAAGTACTAATACAGTGGCTAGGTATTCTGTATGAACACAGAGCGACATGACCTAGTGGAAGGTATCCTTGTCCATGGCAGGGGAATTGGAACTAGATGATCTTTAAGGTGTCTTTCAACCCAGACCTTTCTATGATTCTGTGATTCTATATTGAATGAAATTGGTATATAAAGACAACCTCTTCACATGCCCAAGGTGTGAGTGACAGGAGGCTTCTTCTCTGACATCCTAATGCCCAGACATTTTGAATTTTGAATACACCTTTATTCTTATTGCTACAATATTTTCTGAAGGAGCAAAAGCATAAAAAGACACAGGAGTGGAGAAGATGGGATAAAGGAAGTGGAACAAATCCTGATCTCTGTATTATTAATCAGAACTTTGGTTACCTATTAGTCTCAGCCAAAAAAAAAAAAAAAACAAAAAAACCCACCTTTACATTCCTAAGGCCTGTGAGAGGCAGAATCTGGGCTATAATTCCTATGACACTCTTGCACAATGTCTTTCCTCTCTTTTTCAGCTTTTCTAGTTAACCTTTATTCAGAGATTCTGTATTTCTCCTACCAAAGACAATATTTCTTCCAGTTCTCTTTCCCATATATTTTGAAATACAGCTGATCACTTGACATCTAAATATTTTTGACACAAGCATTTCTTTTCACAAACCTCCTTGTCTTCATTTCTCTTATCTGTATGACTACTTTTTAGCATCTTCTCCTTGTACTTGTACTGTTGTAGTTGAAGTTACAGTTTTAAATAAAATTTATTCCCAAAACTGACCATCATAAATAGCCACTCCTGGGCCAGTATTTTTTAAAACTTCAAACAGGCAGAAGAAAAAGGGAAGGGAAGGGAAGGGAAGGGAAGGGAAGGGAAGGGAAGGGAAGGGAAGGGAAGGGAAGGGAAGGGAAGGGAAGGGAAGGGAAGGGAAGGGAAGGGAAGGGAAGGGAAGGGAAGGGAAGGGAAGGGAAGGGAAGGGAAGGGAAGGGAAGGGAAGGGAAGGGAAGAGTATTATGCCTATTTCTTCATTTTCAGAACTTATATTACTTCTAAAACCTCCTTTTTCATATTCTGTATGGTGTATACATTTCATAGAAGACAAAAAATGGAGAGCATTTCATTAGCTGATTTTTCTCCTTAAAAAGCCATCTATTGCTCTTAGTAGAATAATTTTTATAAAGCATGAAATGATTGTCTCTAGCTTGTTGATAAATGGAATAATTTATTCCGGTTTTATGGTCCAAAAAACCTTCAACTCCCCAGTTTAGCAAGTTTCACTTCTGATAAGAATGTTATCTTTAATACAGTACTTTCCAACTCTGATAAAAATGTTATTACAATATTTTACAGTATTTTGCAAGATACGATCCTTAATTCTAACTCAATTCTACTCTCAGCCTTATCAGACAGAGAAAACTAGTAATTAGAAAGGCAAAGGTCAGAGATAGGCATGCTCACAGTCTTAATTTGGAAGTTTCTTTATACCCTTTCAGAAATTACAGTATCAGTGAAACAACAACAAAAAAATTGGATTTGACCTTATATCATGACCAGAGAAACAACCAGAAAATAAATTACTGAATTTATATCTGGT
The DNA here is from genome assembly GCF_020740725.1 of Corvus hawaiiensis. Lineage (NCBI taxonomy): Eukaryota > Metazoa > Chordata > Aves > Passeriformes > Corvidae > Corvus > Corvus hawaiiensis. The sequence continues at coordinate 75,499,486 of NC_063214.1, forward strand.
TTACACTGCCAAAAAATAAGTGTTTTTATAGCAGGCTTACACTACCAAAACAATATGGGCACTTCAGCTCCAGATTACAGACACAAACATGGAATTGCCTTTTAACAACTGAACAGCTACTAGAGTATTTATTCACCTGCCTACACAGAGACATAAAATTCAATTTGAGATCCTGTAAGGTGACAAAGGACCTATAGAAAACTTTGAGTTTCTACAGGAGATGCTGCAGGCTGTGGGTGTTTTTCTCTAACATTCTGACTACCTACCCTTGGATGCCATGCTGAGACAATGGACTCAATGTGTCTGTTTCAGGTGACATAGATTTCTGTACTAACTACATTTTGACTGACTACAGTGACATCCTGGATTCTTACTCTTCATGTAGATGCTTGCATGAAGATGACTGCGTGCATGTGTTAAAAATCTGAAACTCAACTATGAACAGAAAGTCAATTAATTTCACCTAAACTAACTTATGGCTAGGTATCTAACTGACTGGAGTGACTTATGGATTTAATAATGTACTTATATATATATAACATCATTCAATTGGCTGCAGTGTAGCTGAGATACCCAGAGGGGACCAGCAGATTAAAAATTTGTAAAAAAGTTGTATTTTTCTGCAGTGGCAGTTGCACCTCAGTCAGAATATCCTAGCAAATCTAAGGTGACAAATTTCCAAAATTTAGGCAACGGATCAAGCTGCTATAGCTCCTTCATAATGAATGTGCTGTGATAGTCACCTCTATATGGTGATGTATCCACTCCCAAAATTACTAGTAATGAAAAAAGGGTGTAATGAAGTCCATCTTAGATAATTCCTTAAAAATAAAGAAAGCAAGCGGTACTTTGGAAGAGTCATTGACTAGAGAGAGAGAACCTAGAAAAAGGACTGCTTATTGGCTGCAGTTTGGTAAGTACATCCCACTTTAAAATTTTGAAAAATGAATGCACCAGCTCTACTCAGTAGCATATGCAAAAGAAAAAGTAGAAAAAGTGTAGAAAAAGTAAGGTGGAATCCTATGGGATGGACAGTTACTTATTCTGTCCATCCATCTGTGAAAAGACCATCCATGACTGGAAGAGCACTCAACTTCTATCCTGTCTTCCAGTTAGGTATATGCACATAAAAGGTAAAATAAAGGGTAGAAAGGAAAAGTGGAACAGAACAGATGGTGTGATCAATGCAAAACTTTTGGTAATACTGCCTAAGTAGTTAGTTATAGATGAAAGGATTTCTGAGTTCATGCAGACACTCCTGGAGGTTTTTCTTATTTGTGATGTTTGAATATCCGGAATATTAAAAGATGGATTGAATTATCCTTTATTAATTCATTTCTTCAAAATGCCAAGAAGTTAACATTTCTCTTATTACATTTGCTGTAAACATTTTATGGTTGCCTGATAGCACTGATATCAAAATGAAATTTAAGCGATGTTGCTTCAGGGTGCATCCACTCTTCTAATAACTTTAATTACTAACAATGCTGTATTTACTATTGTATTGGATAACCCTAAGCAGCAACTAGGCTAGAGCAAAAAATAAATTCCCAAAGGATATATGAGATTACTGAGTTGTGGTTTTCAGAGGAGATTTCATTTGCTTGTATATAAAGTCTTAAGGAGTTTCAGCATTTCAAGTATCATATTTCTGTAGTGAGTCATCACCTAGAGAAGAGTCATTTTGCTTCATGATTGTCATCTGAAATATGGGCATCTAATCTGAACTATTTAAGGGGTCCTTCTATATCACTCCTTTATAGTTGTTGGTGTAGTTATTCTATTCTCAGTTAGCTGTGAATTATATCTTGAGCATGTGACATGTCTTGTTAAACAATTCACAAATGAGGCTTTCACTCCCAACCTCCACCACCAAAGAACCTTTTGAGGAATTCTGAGACTGGTGTTGGTCATAACCGTAAGAGAAAGACTGGAAACATGAGATGAAAACAAATAAGGGAAGAAAGATTGCTGAGTATACTGTACTGCTGTATTTTTAACATCTAAAAAAATATATTCACATCTGTTGTGGGGAAAATATTCCTTTAAACATCATTCCTTAGGACAGCCACAACCACAGAAAAGTCAGTGCAAGAAATTTAATTCTATTATAAACATTTATCTTCCTCCCAAGCAATTCCTATTAGCCATGCTTTACTTTAGTATTTATGAATTCAGCCCATCTAGATATTAATCAGCTTGACAGTGCTAATAACATGTTTTGCAAAATCTTGCTTGTGTGCCCTATAACCTGTTATCAAGCAAATCCCTCTTGCCAGAAGGGAAAATAGTGATATAGTTCCAAAGACTGTGACGATAGAAGACTTTGTGATGATCATTTACTCTTATGCCCTATAGAACACAGATGATAAGATAAAGTTAATTAATTTCCACTTCAAGCCCCATGCTTTGTGTAATTTATTTTTTAAAACAAACAAACATTTGTTCTCAATGCATAGTGTGCAGTAGTGGAAAAACTAATCATTACCCTTGACAACTTGGTCCAATGGCAATTTGCTCTTACTCCGCTTTAACATCTATTAATTTTTCCCTGTTTTAGCTAGCTAATCAACATAAGCTTGCTTTGCTTTGCTTTGCTTAATTAAAACTTGACTTTTTTCCCCTTAATTTCTGTCCATAAGCTTTTTGCCATATTCATCTTTTATCCACTTGGTTTTGCGAACAGCCTGTTACATCATACTAAGTCCAGGGAATAATAGTATTTTAAGCACAAATCAGTAGAATTTATTTCATTATTCTTCAGTTTAATTTCAGAAGTAAAAAAGAATGTGTGGACAGGCTTTGATATCACGTAGCATTAAATGTAGTTAAGAATTCACACTTTCCATAACTAACTATAACAAAAGGGAAAAATATGACTGATGTCATAATCAGCTGTGCTTCACGCTCTCATCTGTCCCAGTAAATAGCTATTTGATAAAAAGCTATTTTTGACTACAAATACAGATCAGTGTTAAAAGTCATACTTCTAAATCTCAGGTGACACTTCACTTATTCACTGAAAAAAACTCCTCATGCCATTGTCAGTCTTCATTGATATTTTAAAGCCTTTCCTTTTTTTCATATACTGGCATTATTTCCACCTGTGTTGTTATATTTGTGTTTAAGGGAGTTTGATGTTTGTATATGACAATCAAAATGTTCATGTTTGGTACCCAGGTGAGGATTTGACTAGACCAAGTTAATAGATACAAGAGGCAAAGCTGACAAAATTTAATAATCTCTTTTAGGTTCTTATGAAAAAAAGGGACTGATGAACAGAGATGGATGGATACAGAGTAATTTTTTGCACAAATTCAGGATTATGAGGAACAACACCAACCAGCAGGGTTCAATGTGGCTATTAGATCATAAAATACAGGATTACATGATATCCTGGTGAACCCTATACTTTGGGAAAAGAGATGTAAAGTATCAAGGCACCTGAAACCTCACCTAATGGGGTGTCTGTGTAGGACAGTAGATTTTGATGTAGACTTTGACTCTTTCTGTGTACTACATGAAAATGCATTAGATCTTGTATTTGATGCCATCCCCCCAAATTATTCACACAGTGTTCCTCCTCTAAATAAAGAAATAAAAGTTTTCTGTATATTAGTACAAGTTCCAAGAAGACAGTTATTGCTTCAATAATAGCAGTGAAAATTCAAAGAAAAATATAAATTTCAAGTAACTGTTTAATGATGAAGGGCTTGTGGGGAAGGTGTTTATTTCATCTCTCTCTCTCTACACACCAATAATGACAAAGTAATTAAGAATTTACACATCTTATTCTCCACTTACTTGCTGTCTTGAAGTGGGCATCCTTTAACACTCCTAAATATTGTACTAGAACATAATTCATAAGAATTTTAGACAATTTATTTCAGAATTGTTGTAAATTGGAAATACCTAATGCTATTTTTATACCTAATTCCACAGTCAAGTCCTGATTGTTCTTTTTTTTAGAAACAGGTTTTAGCATGGACTATTTTTTTTCCTAGTGCAATAGCAGAAATTACAGTTTTGAAAAATTAGAACAATCATGTAGAATACCATTAGCCAGCGTAAAAAACAGTTATAATTTTTTAATCTAACCTAGAATATAAGATTAAATATTATATGACAATATATGAAAATTGTAATAGAAACAATGATACCTTTCTCTCTCACTTCTTAAAAAAATCACATGAAGAGGGCGAAAATTAACTGAATTTCAATAGACTTAGCTGAATAGTTTTTGCAAAATAATAGAAAAATTCTGTTTTTTCACTTATTTAAAATAACATACTTGGACTCCAATGACATTTTGTTTGGAATCCAGGCTATTTTTAATAGCAATCATAACCATCAAAAGTAGATTTTTTTTCTGAAATGAGATACTGGAATTGGTTAATTTTTTTTATCCTGTAACTTGCAATAATGTATTTCTTTACCAACTGGCAAGCAAAAGTAAAAAATCTATTATGTGACCATTTATAATTCATATAAAATTTGTGAGAAATAAGCTACTTTCACAAATAATAATAAATAAAATATTATAACCTGAAATTTTCTAAGAAATTAAATAAGACAAAATATTAAGAAAGCAAGTACACACAAAAGCTAATCTCTAACAACTAAACATCCAGAAATTTATGCAATTATAACATTGGCTGCAGAAAATTATCTATTTGTCTTTGAGAGGTCAGTGCCTCATTCAATTCTGTATATCTGCACTAGGATCTACTGGACACTGAGTTGTCCTTTTGACATACATTTTCTCAGACGGATGTGCTATCAGAATTGAAACAGAAGAAACTCATAGGTCAAGTACTGTTTAAAAATTCTCTTGAGAATCATCAATTCTGTATTTGACTTTAAGTTTCCCCAAGACAAAAATTTGTGGAATGAAATTTAGATATATTACTAGGCTGTATTGATTGAATAGCATCAGTTTAAATGATAAAAACATGTCAGTGCCCTAACAAACCTTTTTAGTAATTTGTTGGTAGAAAAAAATCGGTGCTACAAAAATTATAAAATAAAGACCACGATGAAATTGTTACATCCAGAAATTGGTTAATTTTTAATTAATAATGACCTTAAAATAATCATGTCATTACTAGATCTGTCTGTAATATGGAATCTTTTAAAGTATTTAGTCTGATTTTTCTTCAGAGTTATTTATATTACCTGTGGGGACTATTAGCATTTTCTTTTTTAACGTACATTCCCTGGAAATAACTTCCTTTCTGTTTAATTAAATAACTACTTACCCTGAAGTCATCTCACTTCTAGCGTAGTTGCATCTCAAGAGATTATGCGCTGAGGTGGGGGGGTTCTCTGCCATCTTTTGCTGCATTCATTCAAGTAAAAATGAAAGATGGCTGAACTCATTTATTCACTAGGGAGAAACAGGCACTATTTTGGTGGTTTGCCTTCCTTGCAACAAATAAGTAGTATTAAGAATGGTAATCAGATAGAAAAAAAGCCAGGAATTTGTAAAACACAAACAATTGCAAACAGAAAATTTTGGTTTTTGTTTTGATCCAAGAAAACATTACTTTTTTGTCCACGTATTTTTGGGTATTCCCTGCTATGCTGACATTATATTGTGATTTGCAATGGTACCACTGTCCAAGATTTATTTTTGCTTTTGTATTCATGCTGTGATGATCCATGGAAGACATCCTATAAGGATGTCATATCATTCCAAGACAATTTTGGATGTTCTAAGTAATATTACATTAATCGAGATAAAAAAGTAGTATTTCAAAGTTTGTGAGGAGAAGAGTAATACTTTGAAAGTTTTGTATGTACCTTTGCATCTGCTGCAAATATTATTTGAAATGTTATCTGTCTTCAGCTGTCTTATTCATAAATGCAACATTTAGTTCTCTCACCTACCAATTACAAAAGTGATTTTTTTTTTCCAAGTTCTAACCTTCAGAGACAGAAAAACATGTGGCTGCAAACGTTTAAGACTGTGACACACTGAATATAATTAAATTTAAAAATATTTCTAAAGAATTTAAGGCGGATTTTCCTGGGAAAATGAATTCTATAACAACACTAATGAAAATGAGGAACATTAGCGAAACTGTTTTCATAACGCTACATAGTGCAGGTAACTCACCCACTTCCAAAAGAATTTACTAAGTATGGATGAGTATCAATAGTGAAGTCTATGTGTCTAAAAGTAGCACTGTAAAACATTAAAACCCTGTTCTAAAACTTAGCTGAGTTCTCTATTTATTGAATGTAGATTAAAGGAGTTAATTTAAGAAAGACCATGTAAGATGACTTGCACTTAGCTTAACATCTGCAGATATCTGCATTTTTCTTGTATATTTTGAAAGATTCTTCCTGCTCACATTTCTAATTTTTTGAGATTATGAAATTTATTAATGTTTACCAAATTTACCAAAACAAAGAAAAGCAACAAGCAAAAAAAGAAAATAAAACAAAATTAAAAAACATCAAACAAAGTTGATGTTTCAAATCAGTGTTATTTTGGTGCATATAATTTGATTGGTTAAGGTGAAATATTTCCTATCAAGATTAATATATGGAACAAAATGTTCAATGTAATGACAGCTGTATGCTCACCATGCTTCAATTTTCTTTTCTTTTCTTTTCATTGTGGGCTATTCACTAAATTACTAATATAATTATGCAAATTGTTGGGCTTAGACTTCAATAGCAAGCCTTTAAAGCTGGTTTTCAAGGTTCAAAACAACAACAGCTTTTCAACAGGCTCCTCTTAATCATGATCCTGACTATATTTTGCTGAAATCTCCACTCAGCATTCACCACCACTCCTGTATCTATGCGTTTTCCACACATCTATTTTCGATATCTGTGTTTTCTCTCATTCCATCTTCTCAGTGGATTAATTTCTCTATAAAACAGACTTGATTTTCAATTCACATTCTACTTCACCTTTGACACCTTGTTCTCACCTTCTCACCAGAAGGTTCTTCTAGTATTAATCAACCCCTACTTTATTATTATTATTATGGGATAAGGTCTTAAATTTAACGTTGATGGTATATTGTAAATTACTGTAATTATCATAAAGTATTTAAAAGTTTTGAAGAAATGCCTGCTAATCAGACTCCTCTAATATCCTCTACTTTTTTTCCTGCCTCCTACTTCACTGCATATCACTGAAATTAATTCTTTTGTAACTACCATTTCTCTACCTAATTCTATGTATGGTCTTCTATCTTTCTGCTGTAAGTATTAATGCAACCATTGAGAAAAATCCAGAATGAAATGAATATGGGCTATAAATAAATAATCTAAAGCCAGTCATATAAGAAAAGTAACCTGAGACACTTATATAGGTTCCAGCTATAAACAATACGGAAAGATTAATATCTTCAAAGAGCATCAATTTCCCTACTGTTGTTGCCTGGATTTTCTGCCTGGAATGCCCTACACTTCTCATCACCTCAGGTAATTTTTTACTGAATTTTCTTTTTAAAATCAATATTTTTAATCCTTAGCAGTGTGTTTACCTCATGAATTTAATTTTTGAACAGGAAAGAGCCTACATTTCTTTTCCTTGTCCTTGTAAAAATGTATGTGGCCTATGTACATATAGTTTACACAATAGAAACCAAAAAAATCAATATTGAAAGAAGGGGTGGGAGGGTTATCCCTTGCAGGGATTTTCCAGTCCTTGAATTTCAATTAGATTAATTTTCTGAATCTCTAAACCTTCTTCAGATGAGAGCCAGATCACTCTGCCAATATAATGACCTATACCTGCAAAGTTATTATGATCCATGAATGAATCTATAAAGCAAAATAATACCAACAGAATATAAAAATAACGTTTTCATATGTAACTGTCAGAGTGCTATGGTAAAGTTTCCAAATCAAACTGCTCTATTTACAGGTAGAGTGAATGGTGCAAAGAATTTGTAGCCTAGGCAGGATGTAGAGGTTCAGAAACACCTGTTACTTGTAAACAGGCCAGCAGATGTGAACATCAATTAATGCCTAAGGAAGGAATGAAGGGTAAACTAAGTACAGTTTTACTGTATTATCCTGGTCAGGAAAAATAATGTTTTCTAAATCTCTATGAAAAAATCTCACTTTTTTCCTAAGACAGTTTTCAGGGAAACCTTGTCTTTTCTCAGATAGTTCAGGGCAACAAGGCCAGTGAAGTGTCTGGAACACAAGTCCTAAAAGGAGCAGCTGAGGGAGTTGGAGCTGTTTAGGCTGGAGAAGAGGAAGCTCAGGCGGCAACCTTGTCACTCTCCACAACTCCTAGAAAGGAGGGTATAGCCAGGTGAGGGTTGGGCTCTGCTGCCAGGGAACCAGGCACAGGACAAGAGGACATAGCCATAAGCTGCACCAGGGTAGGTTTAGGCTGGACATTAGGAAGAAGCTCTTGCCAGGAAAGGTTTGGATCGGTGCTTGTCTTGTCTGTTTCTCTTTCTAAAAGATTGAAACTGGACTAATTATTGTTTGACCTCTTTTTTCCCCCTCATTTTTAAGGGTAGGAAATATAAACTTGGTCACAACACAAATAATGGTCTAGATCAGTGGTCTCCCAAACTGTTTGATCATCCATCCTTGTCAGTGAAAGCTTTCTGCTTGTATGTCCTCAACGTGTGTCTTTATTTATAAATTATACATTTATTATGTACTACTGATGTTCTAATATTTTCTTCCTAAACTACAATGAATTAAGCTCTGCACCCTCGTTCCCACCCCAGTTTGCAGCCCCCTTGTCAGATGGGGGTGAGGAAGATAACAAAATTTCTTCAGTGAATCTAGATTGAATTTTTTTTTTTGTTGCGGTGAACCATGGCCAAAGCCAGGGTCAGCCGGATCAAGTGGACCCAAAGGTCCATTGGTTTGAAACTACCACAGCCCAAAATCCTTGAGCATTCAAAAGGCTGTGAAAAACACACAAATCCGTGCCTTACCATTGGCCGCAGCCCTCCCCTCCCCTTATTTCTCATATTTGGCTGTATTTCCAGAGAGTTCCAGGTTCTTTGGTTGTTAATTGGTCCTTGTTATTCCTCCCTGCCTACTCCTTCTCCCATTTGCTGTAATTCCTTCTCCCCGCCTCCGTAACACCCCCTGGCTGATGTTCCATTGGTTACTGTGTGTGTTTTCCACGCTCAAATAGTGGAAGTACAAGACCACTTGCAAGCTATTCGGCTTCGGCTTTTTCTGTGGATTTCTCTCACCAGTAAACCGTCTATCCCCACGAAGAACTCCCTCCGCCTTTTTCCTACCTCCTTCTCGCACCTTTGCCACCGGTGGGCAAGGCAAAGGCGACCCGAAGCTTCGCCTGCGCTCCCGTGCCCTGGTCAGCTCCATCCACCCCCGTTCGGAGCAGGCAGAAGATTGTCTGGTGCCCGGGATAATGTGCTAGCCGGCACGGCACTGCAGCATTTTTTCAGGACCGGGGAGAGGGGAGGAGGGGGGGTGGAATAAATTAACAAAACAACAAAAACAAAAAAATTATTTTATAATTTTATTATTTGTTTCTTCAAGAACCCCCTAAAATCCATTTAACATAATTAAGTCTTCAAATTCTGTGTGAGAAGATAAGAAAGTCAAAATAAACAACCTTCGAATACTTTCCCAATCAAAATAACTAAATAGATTGCATCAATTTAATCTTGACACGTTTACTATAGTCTCTCTATCACATTCCCACAACAGGAGTTTCATTGACAAATACTACCTTTTCTGCTGAAGAATCTTCAATCTTCATGCCATTCATCCAGAAACATGATTGCTTTCCTTTCTTACACACAAAACACTTAACGTATTTCTGTACATCTCCAGAAAAGTAATATTGAAGCTAGAATTATTTCCCGCATTGGCATCCTACTAATAATGACAGTCTAAGATTAAGACTTCTAAGATTATCAAGAATTATTGGTAAAAACTGTTGTGTTAACTTCAGTTCCTCAAACTCCATGCAGTCTCAGCAGAAGAGAGGGCTCCTATTTTGTAGAGTTAGATTTCTTAGTTCAGGTAATCGAATTTTCAGTGTATTTGGTTTTGGACAGAACTACAGATCTAATAACCAGGAGAGGAAAGTGATCACTATACCATAAAGAGCTAAAATAATATATTAAGGATAAAAACAACAATAACCAACAACAAAAAAAGAAAAAACCAAAAATTAGGAGACGAGGCTACAATTAGGGAACTGTGATTGTTCATTAAAGTCTATGTATCTCAAATATTATACTAGATAAAAATTATAGTGGTTACGCCTCATATATATTTAGTTAGATAATCACCAGTCTGTTCTTTGTGAGGTTTCACACAATTCAGACTCTGAAAATATTTATAGATGTATTAGTTTGAATAGATGTGTTATCACAAATTTGGCTGATAGCATGCTAGGCTTCACTAAGTCCTTTCACACTATCAGACAAAAGGCAAAATTATTACTAAAATATTTTATAGCGTCAGTGATTTTGAAGGAGGTGATAGATAATCTGTTTCTGAATCTATTTGGCAACAATGAAACAAATGCATTTAAATCCAAAATAAATATTAAAAAAAAGATAAAAAACATATTTTAAAATAAATGTGTTCTGTATGCTAGTCTGGATTTTTTTTTCTTAATTTTCCTCTTCAGCCAAGCTCTCTGTCTGCAGGACTATTCAGAATCTTTATATTATACTTATGTTCTTAAGAATTCACATGATCTTAAAATGTCTCTCTGAATTATACTGTGTTTCTGCTTGAGAGTGACTTTTATTTCAAATTTCACTCTAGTTCTAATAAATCATCCAGTTTTCATATTTTTCTATTTGATTAGGAGTTACTTTCTCATTAAGCTCAAGTTCAGCCATAAATGAGAGCATCATAGCACCAGATTGTTATTTTTGAGAATATAATTGCTAATTTAAGTATGTACATTATATGTTAATAAGTTTAATGATATACTATTAAATTTATGAATTTATAAAATAAGTGCATGGAAGTTTAGAAAACAATTTCATCTAAGGGTGTTTCATGAACATGAGGCAGAACACCTGCTTGTCTAGGTATTCAGTAGTTACTTTACAATATTGAGTTGCAGGAAAAAAATCACAAAACCAAATGAAAGAGGAAATCATATAAAAAAAGAGAAAAATTCCAGGGAAACTGGTTTGCATTCCATATTCTCTAAATTGACTATGTAACTCCTTCCTGTATGTCTCATTGGAAAATTTTATGTGCCTTACTAGGAGACATTAAAATGGAATTGCAGGTATCCACACCTAAGAGACTTTCCTGAAAACAGCTACTAGAATGAGCAGTCATTACCTAGCCTCAAAATCTTAGTATTCTGAAAACACCTATGATTTTAATTGATATTTTTCTCAGGGATCTAAATGTTCTTTTACTTCACATATGAAACAGCAGAAGATTCTGGATAAAGATTCAAGCCTCAAATGTATTCAGATATAAGACTTCGACTTAGGCACATCACACACTTAATCTGCAAGGAATTCTTAGAATATGCTTAACAAACAGAGCTTTAGACAAAATACTGCAGTGTTTAAATGTAATTTAATTTTCTTTTCTTATTGAGGAAGCGAATTACTCATCTGAAAGTAGATAGATGTTTGATTCCTACTTCTGACTGAGTGGAAAATATTGTGTCCCTGTATTTCTTCAGATCCATTAGTCATTTGTACAGTACACTGTGGAAGTCCCAACCAAAAGTCCTCAATTATCTTCATGAATAGTATGGGTAGTTAGAAGCCCAGCCTATGATTTCATCTTTCAGTTTTAGGATAACTGCATAAAATAGGTATGCCCTGTTTACAACTGCAACCCCACTGTCTTTGGTACTGGCTCTTCACTTTCTTTCCCTTCCCTTTCCAAAATTCATGTGCATAGCATATTGCATTTTTTGGTTTTGTATAAATTTTCACATTGAATAGTTAAGTTTAAAATACTTACCCAAATTCCCATTACACTAAAAGGAAGTGAAGAGGTTCATGAGGAATGTAAATTATCTAATGATTTAGGAAGGATGAATTGCTGCATAGTGATCACACTTCCATAAAGTATAAAATGAAACTGGATAACTATTAAGACAGAAAACCGTTAGAGTTTTAACCTAGAAACATGAATCCTATCTATTTTGTTTGAAAAGAAAAATATACTGGTGATATGTATTGTGAAAATTTATCATTAATTGATATGTGGCAGATAATGAGCCTCACACAGCTGCTTGCTCACTCTTCCCACAGTTGGATGAGAGAGAGAATCAGAAAGGTAAAAATGAGAAAACTTGTGGATATGTAGGTAAGGGAAAATCTGTGTGCTCAAGCAACCAAAACAAGGAATTAATTCACTGTTCCGTGGGGAGGCAGGTGTTTGGCCACCTCCAGGAAAGCCACTATCTCCATCACACATAACAGTTACTTGTGAAGATAAATTTCACAAATCATCGAAAAGAAAAAAGAAAAGAAGCTATGGGTTCTCATCCATAGATTGCAAGTTTTTCAAGATTACAACTGTTTAGAAATAACTGTTTAAAAATGTTCTGCATTCTGTAGAAAATGTGTCATTTTGTTCAATCCTGTTGTAGGATGAGCCTAAATCAAACCTCTCCGTACCCCTAAACTATTAAAATAGTAGCTGTGTCCAGTCTTCAGAGATGTGGGAGGCATGAGCAGGACCTCTGTTTTCAGTAGTGTCTTCATTTCTGGGTCATATGATGGGTCTAAATACTAAAAAAAATGGTCAGAAATGGCATAAGTTCTTATGCCATTTCTGACCATTTTGTGTTATTGTTTATTGTTTCTGTTGGGTTGATCTTTTCTGGCTGTCAGATCCCCACCCAGCTGCTCTCTCGCTCAACAAGACAAGGAGGAAAAAATGTGATGAAAAACTTGTTGGTCAAGAGAAAGTAATACCACTTGCCAAGAACACTCTGGGGTAATACAGACTTGCATTGGAAAAAAAAAATTAGAATTTAATGCCAATTAAATTAGACTTGGAAGGTGAGAGACAAAGAAACTGCAACAGATTTCCCTCAACTTTACTCACCTCCCCTGCTTCGAGAGGCCCAGAGGAGACAGGAAAGGATGGTTGTTGTCAGTTCATAACTCTTGCTCTTTGCCACTCTTTCCTTCTCACACCTTTCCCCTTCTCCAGTGAAGGGTCCTTTCGATGAGCAGCGGTTCTGCAGGATAAACCTGAAGAATAAGTCTGCATTGGCTGTAGTTCCTGTCAGAAGAACTCACTCCTTTGTGTCTCTCCATGGGCTGCAGCTTACTTCAAGAAATATCTGCGTGATCCACTGTGGCCCTCTCTATGAGCTCTTGGGGAATCTTTGATCCACAACCTAGAGCACCTCCTCCTCCTCCTTCTTCTCTGACCTTGGTGTTCACATGGTTGCTTCTATTTATTTTTTGTCTTCATGCCTCACTGCTTATGCAATGATTTTATACTTATTTTTCCCATTCCTAAATAAGTCTTCCCACCCAGACCCAGGACTGCAGGACTCAATCATTCCCTGTATTCTGTCTGCTGGAACCAGCTGGAACTGTTTGTGTCCAGCACAGGTCAGCCCCAGACTCTTCTCACAGAGCCCACCCTTGCTACCAAAACCTTGCTCCCTACACTCAAGTCAACTGTACATCAGTACACTTAAATAATTAGATCAGTTCTGAGAGCAAGAGCAAAGGTTCACTGTAAGTTGGCCATTCTGATCAGAGAGGTTATTTTCCCAGGCAGAGATAATTCACAATATGTAGAGTAAATAAGAACACCACAGCCAACAATAGGTGAAGGCTTACAGATGTGAGAGATTGTGATTTATGATAAAGGACAGAATGGAGTTTTCTATCAGGATTTTTCTACTATTTTCAATCCATTTAATAGAAGTGAAAGAAATAAAGGAGGATAGGGTTCAAAATGAAAAAAATCCCACCTCGATATAGTGAAAACAGCTTTCAAGTAATTTCTTTTGCACAGTGGAAATCCTTTTTCTTCTTTAGAAATTGTATAAAGTGGATGACGACTTTTTGAATTACTCATTTCTCTAAGTGGTACTTTACTCTCATATCCTCTATGATAGAGGCTAATCAAAACAGTATCCAAAATGCAATCATATAGGAAAGCAGCAGAAAGAGCAAGTATTCCTTATAAATAGCAAGCATAAGATGCTTGTAGATGATAAGAATGATATGATAAGAATGGTATGATAAGAAAAATAGCAGTGACTGAAAGCAGGTGGAAGAACAGGTATGTGCTAAATAATCAAGTGCTAATGTTAAATAAATGGCTTGGGGTGTCTAGTGACACACAAATACATATCTAGCACCATCACAAGCAAAGGATATCTGAGTGATGTTGGCAGATATGGCACAGAATCTGAGAGACCTTAATACACTTACTTAGGAGCAGCACCTGGAAGTTGAGCAAAATATCCCAGGACATTACAAATGGCACAAGACACCAGTGTACAAATAACTGACCTACCAACGTATAAATAACTGGGAATATTCACTCAGTAAGTGCATGCCCAGGAAACAAGATGTGCTTGCTAAATACTGCTGCTTGTGGGAAAATGTTCTGCATTTTGTAGAAAATGTGTCATTTTGTTCAATCCTGTTGCAGGATGAGTCTAAATCAAAGCTCTCCATACCCCTGAACTATTAAAATAGTAGCTGTGTCCAGTCTCCAGAGACGTGGGAGGCATGAGCAGGACCTCTGTTTTCAGTAGTGTCTTCACTTCTGGGTCATATGATGGGACTAAATACAGTGGGGCAGGAAGGGGACAAAGAAAGAGCAGAATATTTTGAGATTAATTGTTGAAAGGTGTTCAGTATTGAAGGGTGTTCAGAAAAGCATAGGTGTTTATTAAAAAATTTTAAGTGTCTAGGGCTGTGCTTTATTTATTGTATTGCTGATAGTAATCCTGGTGTATGGTTCATTGATTGCCAGCTAATTTTATGTTATGATGGAGAAATTAATAAGCTTCATCTGTCCTGATTTGAGTTAAAACAGGTGACTTGAAATGCCGTTCCCCGCAATAAACATTGCAACAATAGACTTGGTAGCCCTAACTCAGGTAAAAATTATTTAATTAAATTTAATTAATTCAAACAGAAGGATTACTATGTATTTTGGACTATAATTATTTTAATGTAATCTTTACACTTTCAGGAGAAGAAAATCAGGACAAATAATTACATTTAATCAGGGTTATTGGGTAAGGTCTAATCCTAAGACTACTGAAATTGGTAGAAATAATCACACTCTTTTCAGCATCATTTTATTTAAAACATAATTCCATATATTGTGATCCTTTTTTTTCTTTACCTTATTTCATGCCTGGGTGGAGGCTATAGAAGAATAATGCCCTTAATAAACTGTGAAGTAAAACCACTGGATTTTCTACAGGCAAATACTATATACAGAGTCTACGCAAGAACAATTTCCTAATGACAATTTTGATTTTTTTAAATGTACTACAATGCAGTTTTGTTGTACATAAATCTTCTCATCATTACATTTTTCTGATGTTGCACAGTTCTTTTTATACTATTTGCAGTTGACACTAAAATTTGGGTGAAAGAAAGAAAGAAACAAACCAAAAACCACAACAGCAAAAAAAAGCCACAAAAACCAATTTCTGCGGTTTTTTTCAAGTCGCATATTATCACTTTTGCTACACCATTTAAATCCCAAGCAGGGGAGCAAATTCTTCATCAGAGTGTGGCATTTATGTAATTTTAATTCTTCTATTGATGTCTCATCTACAAACCTACTCTTTCACACTGTCCCTCTCTCTCACAAAACACATTTGAAATGTGATTCTTCCCTAAAAGTAAAAAAAATCTGTTATTTCTAGGCTATAAGTTTCTGAAGATATGTTCCCAAAAAAATCCAAAGAGAGAGAGAGAGATCGATTTAAAACTTGATCTTACTTTTTATCATTTTTACTAGGACAACTCTAGGAAAGAGTCATGTCTCACCTTCAATTAGGCAGTTGAGAGTCTTTTAATTTATTTGGATTTTTTTAAATATTTATGGAGCAGATAGCCAGGTGTTACAAATTCTACTTACATTGATCAGTGTTTGAGAAACATTGCTGTGTTTTTATAAGAAATGTAATTTTTCTGAATGTCATTACTTTTATTCTAAGTAGCAATGGGATTTAAACAGCTGAATTTATGTTTCATACTTCCTTTATCCCTCTCCATTCAGACATTTAACAACTTTTCATATTTTAGTGCTTTAAATACCTTGTAGAGCTTTCAGTATTACTTAAGCACATCACAGTATATATCTGCAGTATTTGTCAATTCTCCCCAAGGATTTACCATTTCAATGAGTAATATAAAGAAAATATTATGAAAAAAATTCACTTTAAAACCAGTCATCATATAAACCCGCATTTTTCCCCCAACAACTTAGGGATTAATCAAGCATCTTAATTTTCTGAAAATACTGAAATGCACTAGCAAGGCTTACTATGTTTAACTGAAAGCTACCTTCTATTGGTTTTTAATTAGATACTTCTGCTTTACAAGCACAAAAATCATGGACTGCATCCCAGTTCTGAGTTCTGTGAAACTGTGGGGGGAAATGGTGATTTGTTGTGATCAGTGTGATTAGATTTACAGTAGGTATTTCTTTTCTATAAAGATTCTTCATAGCAGGTTTTCTGAACCTGTCCAAGTAAAGGGAAGGGAAGAGAAGGGGAGGGGACACTGTAGTGAGTTTTGGATGTAATGGAGAGTCTGGAATGTCCAGAGCTGCAGTTGGTGTATCACAGATGACAGCCTCTGGTCAAGGACAGAGAGACAAACAAATGAAGTGAGTGTCATTGTGGGAGTTTGCTATTGGCCACCCAGCTGGGATGACAACAAATTACTCTTTAAGGAACCAAGGGACACCTCTGAATTAACCACCCTTGCCCTTATGGGGTAATTCACCTTGACAGGTGTTAACTACACAGTTGGTACAAACAGATCCAGGAGATTCCTAAAACACTTGAGGAAAAAAATTTAGTACAGATATTCAGGGAGCCAACTCAGAGGCATGTACTCTGTAATCTGTGGCTTGTTCCCAGAGAGGGTCTCATGGGTGAAGTGGTAGTTGGTGGACAGCGACCACACAGTCATCAAGTTTCAAATCTCTGGTGCCTTGCCTGCACCAACTTGCTCCCGAGTGGACCAGGGACAGGTGAGTACAGCAGGAAAATCAGCAGCTTTTATTAATGTGTGCATGACAAAGCCACCCTGGGTCACTCTCTCAGGGGGCCACGCCACCCCTGGCCAGCTGCCATGTCTGGGAACTGGCCTGATACCGGCAGCTGTCCCGCCATGTAGGTCACTGGGACAGCCTGCGCAGAGCCTGGAGTCCCTGCCCTAAAGCAGGAGGGCTGTTTCTTTGCTCCTGAGAGCATGGGATTCCAGCTGGTGAGGTGCGGTGAGAGGCTGGGTGGGCAGCAGGGGCTGTGCATGGCAGGGATATAGCTCTTTGCTCCTGCTGCTGTCACCAGCTCTCTGAATTCATCAAAAACTTAAAAATGAGTACTCCTGTGAAATATTTAATTTGTAATCCTCAAAAGTCATGTTGTGAGATCAAATTTTTGTGTATGCTAGAAATAGTCCCTTTTATAATTTCAACAGCTAGTACCACTCAACATTTCTAAAACTCATTCTAGATGCATGCAAGGGAGCACTGGCCCTCTGCAATTGCAGCTCTCTGGGCAGCAAAATATGTCAATTGTTGTGATTCTCACTAAAGCATAATTAAATTAATGGCATACTCTATTTTTTTCCCAGTAAACAGCAGCTGCTACAAGAACCTTATTTTGTTGTTTCACATGATAAGACAATTTTCTGCTGTTCATATTCACAGTGCAGGAAACCATCACTTATTACCACAATGACTGTAAGTGATGTAGCTACCATCAGTCATACGTTCCAAAATTGCTGCAGCTTTAACAACTGTTATTTGAAATCATAAAATTCATTTTAATGCTACATCTCAGGTTTTCTCTGGTATGAAATGTTCCTTTCTGCTTCAGTGCTCTTAATCCAAGAAATGTACTGGATCCAAGCAGCATCCTCAAGATGGTGAGGAATTAGACTTGTAAGAGCCGCATGGGGAGAAAGAATAAAGTGCAGAAGCCACTTCTGCCTGAAATCACAGAAGCCACACTCCTGAACAGTTAGCAGAAATAAGATAATGCACTGATCTACATATATCTGCTACAACCAGCTTGTTACTTTAAAAATGCAGCCAACAGGACAAGCATAGGTCTTTACAAATCTTTCATATATGTTTCACATGCCGAGCTAGATTATCCCCACTTTACTGCTGGCTCTGCATCTGTGCAACAGCCCTGCTGATCTCCCAGAGGACACAAAAGAAGGAGCTGTAATCTGCTGGTACTTTGGCAGCTGATAGGAACAGCATGTTCAAATGCAGTAATAAATTCCCGTTCCTTATAAAACCACTCATCCACGGGGGCAGTAGTGGGTACAATGTTGCTGATTTGTGTAGGTATATATGTAGGTATATATAAATACTAATTTATTTTTTACTCTCACTTTGAGGAATCAAGAACTTTCATTTGCCAGAGGCAATAAATCAGACACGACAGACCAGTGAGTTGGGCAAATCCTGTGCTGTTTTTTTAAGTGCTCCCTGCCAAACTCTAAGAATTGTTGAGTCATCTGTGATTATGATAAAGTTTTATGTTAATAAAAAACCTGATCAACAACCAATTTTTTTTCTTTCCATAGCATAGCAAGCCAGTGTTCAGAGGTGTTTCTTTGGACAGTGCAGTACCTCTGAAAATTAGAAAATATAGGCCAGTATACAAAGCGAACCTTAAAGGTTTTGGTGTTTTGGTTTTTTTTGTTGTTGCTTTTTTTTTTTTTTTTTTTTTTAATTTATTTAATTTGTTTACTTTGTATAAGAAGCTTTCAGCAAAATTGCAAAACTTGCTGCTTTAGACATTTTTTAAAAGAAAATTATTCTGGATTCAGCATCATGGTGACCTTTCCTCTCACACAGTCAGTTTGTCACAGATTCAAGATCTTACATTTGCTGGGGTGTGTAGAGCTGTGAAGATCACAGAGCACAAAATTTAATAGCTTACCAGTGTGGACAAATTAATAAAGTTAATTTAATAATAATATATTGTCAGTACTTAGTGTCTATTCCTAATAGCGATTTTTTTCCAACTGCCTATATCAAAATATATTGGGGCCTGCTGTAAGATTTCTGAGGGATTTCTAAGCAAAATCCTTCCCCATCTAAAGGCCTTGAGGGAAGTATTTGAACAATCTCACTCTCCTGTAACCACTATTCAAACTTCAGATGGTTAGTTAGTTGAGAGTCATCAGACAATAGGTTCATTTTCAAGATAGACTTTTTTGTGTGTGTGTGTGTGTGCAGTTTCTTCCCTATTAATAATCCAGCTTGATCTTCTCTACAAAATTGTATGGAAACTTTGGGTGCTATTATGCCTGATTTTTACTTATACTGGTGACATTTAACACAAATTTGACAAGTCAGTTAGACATAATTTACTTCTTAAAGTACATTTGATATAATGGTATTATTCAGTATAAATAAAATCATAGTTCCATGGTATATACTGCTATTGCAGCTACTACAAAAGGCCTATAGGGTAATAAATTAATATATGCATTTAGTATATGGTTTATATTCATAACATGTTTGTAAATACATTCACATACACATTTAGATGTGTATAAATACATAAAAATAGTTTCCTTCCTTTTCTGTCAGAATTTAATTCTATCCATAGTATTAAAACTCAGCTTTTTTCATTTCCAAACTCACTTTTGTTTGATTCCCAAAACTCTGTGTAGAAATTCTGTCCACAGTAATAAAGCAGTAGGTAAGAAGCACCTCTTTTTCTGTTGTTTCTTCTTGTTTATTCCACTTTCACAGCTCTTGGAAGAGTACCATCACCTTAAGATGTCACACTTCTGTCTTTCAGAACCAGTTACAATACTTAAAATGTAGCTGGATGCTGTGATTGAGAGCTTCTGTTCTCCTCCATGTTATTTACAGTGCCCTTGTACCCCTTGGTGTGTTGTGTTTAGCAGCAAGCACAAACCAACCATAACACAAAGATTTACTTGTTATTGTCAATTTTTTAAAAAAAATTACTAAAATGTCAACACTTTCAAGCTTTTCACTCTTTCAAGCTTTCTGACACTTCTGTACTCACAGAAGAACATAGCAAAGCTGTTATTATTAGTTGCAATCCTTTGTTACAGCAAGTGCTGTCATGAAGCTCCATGTCTTGCACAGAAAGGATTTCAGAATTTTTTTTTCTTTTACCTACATTTCATTAAATGCTGCTATGACATTTTTTTTTAAGCATAAAATAAAGGAAGGCAATAGTAAGTCCTAATATTTTTTTTCCATGTAATTTTGTGGTTGTTCTCTGATATTTGTTGGCACATCCAAAAAATATCACACCTAACAAGGAGATATTTATCCCTTTCAGGGATGCAAACGGAGTTTCTGTTGTTTTTTTAGTTAATCTAATATTTTCTAAGCATGAATGATGGACGTGGTGCACTCATTCTACAGATAGTCTGTTAAGCTATTACTTTAAGCAGTTGGCCAGAAGGTAGTGTCGCTGGAACACAGTTGGCAGTCTTTTCTACTCATCAAATTAAGTCATATGAATATTTATGTGGTACAAACTATGTATATGCATATATATAGCTATAACAGTAACAAAATTTATTTAACTTGATAGAAATCTTAAGTTCTTCTGTATATATCTTCCAGTTCCTTCTTTGCTGTGTGATATGTTTCAGTTGACTATATAGAAATATCGACATGTTAGACTATAACTACTTTTCATAGCATATGCTCTCACCAGCAAGATATTATCTTATGTACTAAAAGTTCTCTTAGCATTCTTACTCACTTTTTACGAAGCATTGATTAGGTATGTATAATGAAATTACTAAAATTGATAATTTCAGCAGTAATTTAAAAGTGGTCTTGATTGCTGAATTCCCAAGGATATTATCCGTAACAGATGATTTGATTTGATTAGTTGCACCTTACTTCTTTTAAATTATGTGAATATTAAGTAGGTGAAAACAACCCAACTCCCTAGTCATGTGTTTTTTCTGTTCTTTTAAGACAACCAAGTGCTTGGTATATAATCCAGACAAATTCTGGGCAGAGGAGTTTGCCTAACATCACCACGAAGCTCCTGCACTGGCCCCTCTCCTAGTTGGACTACTGTATTCTAAGTTTTGCAGTACATGAGCAGAAGTGAGGAAATCGGCCATTCTTTCTTCCTAGCAGATGTTGGAATTGTAAAAAGAAGAGAGGCCCGGCTCTGGTGGGGGGAGAGACTTGCAGACCAGCCAATGTGGTTGATAAGCGCAAAACTCCGTTTATTAGCAATCCAAAGGCACTTATATAGTATACCAGCTTGTTAACTCCTAAGTGGCTTAAAGCTTATCAAAGCGCATTTCTACTTCTACATAATTGGACTTACATTGGCAAGCTTCTACTGCTATGTTATGATTAAAAGAATTCAAAGTTCACCCCCCTTTTCTCCCGGTTAGCACAGCTTATCAGGACAGCTGCATCGTTTCAAAACTTCCTCTTTGTTCCCAGCCCTGCTTGTTTTCTTCACACAAGAATTTTCTCATGGAGAGTTTTTTCTCACACACAGGCCTTTTGCTTCCAGGCCTATTGCTTGTACAGTTCTTCTGTTGATCCCATAATTCTATCAATGACCCATGCCCCGGATCCTTTAATAATTGCAACAAGCAGATTCATGTAAGGGCATCAGACGCTATTTTTGAAGATAAAGATAACAATTTACATACTTTCCTAAAGATGTGAGATGATAGCAATGAGAATAATCTCATGGATTGGGAAGGATAGCCATGAATCTAATTTTTTGCTTTGATGGCAATGTACCCCACAGAGGCTGGCTTAAAGCAGAATGGGTGATGCTGTCAAATGGAACAGCTCTTGAAGAAAAAATCTTATGTCACAGGCCTGTTGTAGAGCCTACTCTTTAAACAGATCAGCTTCTTTTCCCCCCTCATTGTATATATATCTGTACAGGAGTTTCAATAGATTTACAAGTACAATCTCAAAGACAGGTTTATTCCTAACATTTACTTAAAATTCAAGTTACTATTTTACATGATGGGAATTTTATCTATAATCCTCTGAATTTATTAGCCTTAAGCACTGCTACTGTATCATCCTCCAGAGTTTAATATCAATAGGATATTACGGGATTTCAGGCTCTTAATTAGATTAGATTTCATTTAGCCACCTATAGCTAAGGAAGCTGAAACCAGAACTTGGAAAGTATATGGAAGGGAAGTACTCTAACTCATTCACCCAATGAAAGATAACAGCATATTGAAGTTCTGGACATAATAGACAACAAAAATTGCCAATATTTAGATCAAGCAATGTGCAGGTTAAACAGGCAGTGCATAACTAAAATTGACACTTCACAGACTAATCAATCAATAAAATTGTGAAGCTACATTTACTGGGGCTACCAGGAAAGCAGATATTTCTTAACCTATCTTAATAATAATTAAAAACCCCAACAAACCCACAATAAACCCACAGCTCAAAACAAAATGAAACAAAAAACCAAAAAAACCCCAACAAGCCCACAACTCCAAAATGCCAAAAACTCACACAAAAAGAAAAAGGGGGAAAAAAGAAGAAGACGAAAATAACCATTGTGTTATAATGCCAATACAATGTGTAGAGTGGCCATTTTAATGTTATTCCATTACATCATGAAATAAAATATTCCCAGGCACTGGGAGGGCAATCAGCTCCACTGCTAGTTGTTAAAATGGCTTCAAGTATGCTTTTGGACTTTGATGACAGTCTCCCCAAAAATTCCTAGGCATGGTCCATGAATTATGATCATGGCCAGGCATCATTCCCAGCAGACAGTTTAAATTTGCCCACTTGATTTAGAGAGTAAAAGTGTTTGTATTACTACAGCTTTGCGCTGTTCCGTATCATCCATCAAGTTATGTATTTTATTTATTTTTGGAGATATATTTAATGTGAAAAAATAGGAGTAAAACTATATATTTAAACCATAGAAGATAAACATCACTATAAAATGCAGCAATAGATGTAAAAAGAAAAAGGGCATATACTCCCTTTAAAGTTGGACATAGATAAATGAGACACTGCAATAGAAGGAGCGCATATGCAAAGAATGGATGAAATGCTACACAGATAACAAAGGCAAAATAGATGAAACTTGTGACTAAAAGTAATGAAAAAATCAGGGAGTTTGTGAAGAAATTTCATAGTGAAATGAAAGATTGAAAAGCATAGAGTTTACAAAAATACCACAAGAATAAAGGCAAAAAACCGAAATCATAATAGGCATAAAAATTAGTCAAGAATTTCATGTCATCAACAGAATTCACTAATTGGCTAGATGTGAAAAAAGATGCACTAATTGCAGTAGCTAGGAAAAAAAAATCAGAAAGAATTTTCTAATGTCTCTGAGGCATGAAGAAAACTCTTAAACAAAACTTAGCACTCCAAAAGTTCATTTACCCAATAGTTAATTTTAACTACAAGTATAACCCCTTTTTTGCAAAGGGAGAAGTGACTTGAGGAGCAGACTAGTGTTATCATTTTTGAAGCCTTTGATCAGGTAAGAGATTCAACAGAGGACAGATTTACTGACATTTTTAGCAGATAGGAGAAGGAAATAAAAAACAAGCAATCTCTCCTTACATACCAAAAGGATAAAGGATAAAAAAGGGATAACGTAAACTCTCCATTAAGGTATAAGAAAGGCGGGGAAGGGGAGATGTGTCCACAAGATCAAATAGCTCTCAAAAGAAGAGCTTTGGTTTAAGGCTAAAGAAGTAAAACAATAAACTAAAATCTGTCTAAAATCTAAGATAAAAGGGAAATGGCATTGATGACTAAAACACTAACACAGAGAATAGTAGAACAAATTAATGGGAAAAAAAGGTAGGTCATACTAAAATTGAAGCTGGAATTCATATGTTCCTGTATCTGCCAAGAAAAATCTTCTACAATATTAGAGAATGCATGCCTTACCCTGGAACTTGAATAAATGTGTTGTGAAAGCTAATGTTCAAATTCGACTACAGTGTATGGGATACTATAAGGAAGAGTGTTTTTAAACCAGAAGTCTAATAAACTCTTTTTTCTTTCATTCTGTTTTCCACATGCAAAGATTTAAAAATAGTAAGTAGGATGACAAAGTTCACATGTGATTTTACATATGTCAACTCAACAATAAAACCAAACATGATAAGCACATCAGTATCAATGCCATAGCAGAAGATAAAAACAGACTTTCAGTTCTAGAGCCCAGCAAGAAAAAAATAATTAAAATTACTTACAAAGAGTGGTTTGTGTAGAATGCTCTCAGCTGCCGGCAGTTTAAATAGGACCTTTCAATACCATAGGTACCTCTAATAAAATACCTGTATAAATACTGTACGAAATTGTATCATACAAAATTTTTCTCTCTTAGAATATATTTTAATGATTTCAAGTTCTTATTAGTTAAAGACATGAACATAGGTGGTTTAAGCTTACCTCAGTATATAATGATATTAAGAATGTGTTGACACATACCAAAGTAAAGGTGAAGAAAAATTATTCCTCATTCTAATTACAGGCAGCAATTAGAAAAAGTAGGCAAAGATTCTCTGATATAAATTTTGTATTTTTCCTAAATTATTATTTTTATTCTCCTGAACTCATTACTAGAAGATAGCCAAGCTAGGGAAAAGTAGCTGTACCATGTTTCTTGATTTTTTCTTATTCATATTAGATTGCAGAATATAGGGATTTTGTATGCTATGTGGATTTTCCCTGTCAGAAATGTAGGTGATTATGAACTTCATATGAGCACTATTTAATAAAATACTTCATGATCTAATCTTTAGCCCAGAGAAGAGGCAGCACAGTACAGCTCCCATCCACATGAATACACTCCTTTTGTTTCCTTTTCCAGGGTTACATTCATTCTGTCTTCTGGAACAGTCCTGCACCTTTGCTAACATCAGTGTGAGCTCTGCCTCAGAGAATGCCTATACCCAGGAATATACTAGTATTTAAACATGAAAAATTACAGCATAAACAAGACAGCCCCATGAACTAGTCTTGGACAGACTTGATTTCTAACTCTCCCCCCATTTCTGTTTTGGACTGCTTCAGCTGCCTCCTTTCAAAATCTGTTTGCAGACGGAGCTGAACGTTAACAATATGGACGAGAGGAAATTGTTGCCATTTGGTATCAGGGGCACCTAGTCTTTCATTGTTCATCTTATCTGCTGAAATACATAGCCATCTACAGAAGTGGTCACTGGTTTCATCCAGGCTACTTCTATTTATAGTACTTAGGTACTTTATGCAGCCCCTTCTTGATTTGGTACCGGGTGGAACTATACCCTTACTATCCCTAGATTTCCTGAAATTAGTCTGGTAGAAGGCTTCCCTGAAAAACTACATAGGTAGGATAACTTTGTAGAGAGACACAGTATATAAACCTCTAGAGTATGTACCACTTTGCAAATTGCTACTTAATAAAGAAAATTCCTTTCTTGCAAGTTGAGGATACAGTAGCAGGTATATGAGATATATAAAGAAGTTTAGCAGTACTGCACATTTAAAAATCTGAAACAAATAAAAATCACAAAAGATGAACTAATAAGCAAGTAAGACAACGTATGGAAAAAAGCGCTGCTAAAAACATATGTTCACATATTAAAAGTCAAGAAATAGAAATGTGCAAGTGTTTACATAGGTATATACAGAAATGAAGAAGGATGAAAAAATATTTGAGACTTTAGTAATAGAACTGAATGCATAATGCATAAAAGGATGCTGTGCTATATAACCTGTTTATTGGATAAAAAGAAAAAAATAATTACAAAAACAAGTAAGGCTAGCAGTCTTATTGGATTCAAGTGACTAGCTTTTGATTTTTGTTCCTTTCATCTTGGCAGAGTTCCAGGTTAAATTACAATCTACAGAAGTAGCAAGATTCAATATTCTTTCTCAACATTATCTCTTGGATAGCAACCGCTTGAACTCAAAGTCAGATTACATAACTGAGAATTGTTTTCCAGGACACGAACCATGAAGTACATAAAAATAGTAAATAACCACAGATCACAGGTTTCTTAGGCAGAGAGAAATAAAGGAAAAGTGACTGGTTTAGTATGTTTCCTAGGAAAAGACCTACTTTTGGAGCAACCATTTGGGAATGTAATAAGGCTTCCTGGACACTAACTGTGAAATGGTTTAATAAAAGTGAATAATTCTGTTTATCACCAGAAAAACAAAAAAACCCCCAAAACAAACAAACAAAAAAACCCAAAAAAACAAACAAACAAAAACAAGCCAAAATCAAAACATCTGAAAATATTCCTTCCATTAATGTGTTAAATCAGCTGTGGAGAGACACTCCAAAAGTGTACAGCAATTCTTAGTAAAAAAAGAAAAAATGATAACAAATTTGTTGGGGGCTTTTTTTCACTTGAAAACTTTTTCAGATCAGCATAACTAGACATTCCTGGGAAGTTATAAAAGATGACCTCAAGATAAAGGTCTTAAAAAATAAATATTTTTTATATATATATATATACACACACACACGGAGTGGCAGAAATGCTAGCACTTATAAATAAGGCTTAGAATCGTTGTCAGCCCTCTGAAATCATTGGCTCAATGTGAAACATCTGCCATAAAAGAAACTGAAAATGTTTCGGATCTTCAGGAAACACAATGTGAATACAATAGAGGTCATCATCTTGCTGCTGTATAAAACCTTATTGTGTTGACATCTTAAATATTGCACAGTTCTGCACTTTGAGACTGAGGGAGGATACAGTAGAGTAAGAAAATGTACAGAGAATAAAAGCCAGAATGATATAGGAGATGGAGCATCGACTTTGAGAATGAAATATGAAAACAATTAGGATACACTTTAGAGAAGAGACAGACAAGGAAGTTAGTTAAGCTTTAAAAATTCATGAATGTGGCAAATAAATCAACAATACATTTCAAAGATATAAAAGGAAATATCTCTTTGCAGAACAAGTAATGGACTTCTGTGAGACTGCTGTCATAGGAGAAAATACCAGTAGGTTCAACTGGGATTAAACACATTAATTAACAACAGGATGTCAGCAAAAACAGAGGTAACAGCAAGGGATGCATCATCTTAGAATCCTAATAAAACTACAGTGGATTTGGGGAGATGGTAAGGGTCTGAAGGAAACAGCCAAGCTCTTATACCTTCTTTTCATGGCCTGTCTCCTTGCTATTCCTGTGGACAAAATATTGGGGTAACTGAACTGATGTTTCCCTCCTGAGTGGCCTTGAAGGTCTCAGGCACTTGACCAATCAGGGGGTGATGACCCCATCACAGGAGAGGGAATTGTAACAGCACACAGAGCACTATATATAAAATCAAGCAGTTACACGTCCTAAATGGGACCTGGAGCAGAACTGCTGCTGGATGGCAAAACCCATGATTTCACCAGTGGTCAAGGACCCCTCAGCCCATGTTTCCTTCCTCTGAGGACTGAGTGACTCATGTTCTATTTTGTGGTTTGAGTCTCCACTAAAAGATTGTTATACTGACACAGCAGGCCAAGTATTAAGATTTGATCTGATCTGTGGAGGGTCCAGGTGATCAGGAACAGTAACCTAAACTGTATTGTAAAATTTTGGGCTACACTACTTATAAAATTAGGCTACATTGATTCTGTTTATAAAAATCTGTGCTCTTCTGATCATAATATTTCATGCTATGCTAATCAGAAAAATCTGTTAAAAAAATTAACTGTAACTGCAACTTAGTGCTGTCATCATTCTGCCAAGGATCCCCAAAAGAACTTATCTGTCCCCATAGTGTTGAGCGACAAGTCTATATGTTTCCAACACAAATTATCTTAATCATGCCTTTGGGATCTAGAGAAATAATTGAAATGGAATTAAATAAATTAGTACAACCATGGAAAGTTGTCATATATTTCTTTTCAATCTCCAAAGTTATTTGTATGTGTGATAAGTAATTTGGATGGAGAATAAACAGATGATGAAATGCATCCAACTATTTAAAACCCTTTAACAAGTCCTTGCAGTGTTCTGTTGTTTTGGTTTTTCTTTGTTGTTGTGTTTTTTTGGTTTTTTTTTTTTTTGGGGGGGGGGATGTGTTTGGATTTTTTGGGGGGGTTTTTTGTTTGTTTGTTTTAAAGAAACAAGGAAACAATATAAAAACATATGTAAGTATTGTCATTGATTGTAAAGTAGGAGAAAGAATAAGGAGCACAAAGCAGGGTGGCAAAAATACAGCAAGCACATATATGGCATTCTGTAGATTGGCTGTTATTGTTTATGGAATGTATTATTGATTCAGAAGAAGAATAATAATAATTCTGAAATTTTAACAGCATCCCAGCATCTGTGAAAAGTCTTTGGTTCTGTGAAATTTGAATCAATATAAACAATTTGTGTTAGTTAAATCTAAAGATAACGTCGCAAAACTCAGGAAGTACAACTACACTACATGAATACCACAGCGATTGATACCAAAACTTCAGTTATGGAGGAATAGATACTGTAGATGACACCAAGCTGAGTGGTGCACTTCATGTGCTTGAGGAAAAGGATGCCATCTAGAAAGACTTTGGGACAGGCTTGAGAAATGGACCCATGCAAGGCTCATGAAGTTTCAAGTGAAAGGTAGGGGGCATAACCTCTTGCCAGGACTTGCTGCCTGTGCTTCTCATCACGCAGCCTCAGATACAGTCAGTTATCTCTGCATCTGGCTCACATCCAACTTGCTGTCCCAGAGACCCAGAACAAAATAGTTCCAGTTGGAAATTACCTACACTGATCTTCTATTCCTACTAACCACTTCAGGGATGACCAAAAGTTAAAGTGCATTATTAAGGGCATTATCCAAATGCTTCTTAAACACAGTTAGGCATGGAGCATCAACCAACTCTTCTAGGAAGAATATTCCAGAGTTTGGTTATTGTTTCAGTAAAGAAATGTTACCTAATATTGTCTCAACCTTCCCTGTTGCAGCTTTGAGCCATTCCCACATATCCTATCACTGGATCCTGGTGAGAAGAGATCAGCACCTCCCTCTTCACCTCACCTCCTCTGGAATCTATGGAAAGCAATGAGGTCACCTCTCAATTTGTTGCTTCCTTCCTTCCCAGGGGCAGAACTTTGTACTTGTCTTTTTTGAATTTCATGAGATTCCAGCTGGCCCATTCCTCTAGCCAGTTAAAGTAATTTTGAATGACTTCCCTGCACTCCAGCATAGCTGCTGCATGCCTCACACTTTGGTGCCACCTATGAACTTGATGACAGTTCAGTGTCACCTCTTCCAGATCACTGGTCAAGATGTTAAACAGGACATGTCCCTGTACAGCTCCCTGCAGTTCTCTTCTTGATACCAGCCTCCAGGCAGAGCATGTCTCATTACCCACAACAGGCTTTTTACCTGTCTAGTTGTCTGCCTATCCAGACTGTAATGTATCAACTTAAATAAAAGAAACAGGGGAAAAAGGCTCACTAAGGTCAAGATAAAATGACATTCCCTACCCTCCATTTATACACTGACTATTTTTGTGCCTGAGGGCAATCAGACTGGATTTTTATATTCTCCTACAAGCTGGTGCTATGTAAATCCAAAGCAAAGTAATCAAGAGATGTTTTCAAAATACATTTCAGATTTTCATAATGTTTCATTAAAAAATGTGTCAAATTGGAACTTGCTAATTGCATCTTGAAAGGCATACATAATAAAATGAAGCTCTGACTTAGCAAAGCAGTGCAGAAGAAAAAAAACTTAATTCATAGTAATACAAGACTCATTGCAAACTTTTTTTTTTGCAAACGACTAAGGATGCAAATCCAATTAGCCATCAAGGTTCCCTCCACACAAAATATACTGTGCTCATTTATTTTGACAAGTGAGTTTTTACTTTAATTACTTACAATATAATTGTAAATTGTGCTAATAAATCAGGGATGTGTATCTTACTAGAGCAAAACTTCAAATAGTATGAGCTTTCACTGCAGCTTTCTTCTATTAAATCTTCTCTGCAAAAAGTGGTAAACAACTGGATTACAGATACATGAAATGGGACTTCACAGCTACTCCAGAGAAGAAAAGTCACACTCAGAAATTTTGTATGATTTCAAAGTGAGGGAGACAAGTGGCAATATATAGAATGTGTACTAAGAAGGCAAAAGGATAAACAGACCGTGAAACAGCCTGATAGACCCTGTAGTGAAGGGGGAACCACAACCCTTTGTGTTACAGGGTGAGAGAGGCACACCTGCTGCCCTTCCCTATTGTACCCCCCAAAAGAAGCAGGTGGGGCAGGGTAGGTGATATTTCGACACATGACATAGCTCATTGCTCCAACTAGATCACCTCTCTGGACTTCCTTTATGGAAAAGAGAACCCACCATAGGTCAAATCTGGGGCCTGTCAAATCTTGCCTAAAATATTTACCTGGATCCAGCTTGGCCATAGAACTAATGCCAGGCAATGAGAAATGGTTCAAATTAGACCATAAAAAAAGTGGCTTCAGTCCACCTTTCCTTTCACAACCCTCCATGTCCTAGATACATTTTAAGGGGGAGTTCCATAGAATCATAAAATCATAGAATGGTATGGGGTGGGAATGGACCTTGAAGATCATCTATTCACAACACACCCTGACATGGGCAGGGGCATCTCTCACTAGACTAGGTTGCTCAAGGCGTTATCCACCCTGGCTTTGAACACTTCTGGGCTTGGGGCATCCACAATATCTTTGGGCAACCTGCTCCAGCGTCTCACCACCCTCACAGTAAAGAATTTCTTCCTGATATCTAATCTAAACATACTTTCACTCCATTTGAAAATGTTCCCCTTTGTCCTGTCACCACATGCTGTTGTAATGCTAGGTTTAGTTTAGCAGGATGCAGCTTTCCCTGAGAGCTCAGCGGAGCTGCTTAGGGCAGCGCGACCATTGTCACTATCCCGCAGTCCATTTCAGATGGCTCCGCACTCTTGCTCTGGCTAGCTATCAGCTTTACAACACAGTGATGGCGAAGGAGGCGAGAAGGGTCTCCCCATGAGGGTTTCAGAGGACTTTTAACAGTTACATCTCGTCCTGGAGACCCCCAGAGGCAGAGAGACCTTGTGATCAGGGAACAGGGGGCTTTTGTCAGATCGCAGGGGCGGTACATGGGCAGAGTTGGGGTACAGGAACCAACAGGGAGGACCCGAGGGAGTGGCCAGGGCTAGGGGCAGGGGAACGTGGTGGGGGAACAATGTGAAAGGCGTTTAATAAATGAATCAGTGGGAAATACAACACGACATGCTGTTTGAAAATCTCCCTCTCCAGACTTCTTGTAGGCCACTTTAGGTAATGGAACACTGCTATAAGGTCACTTTAAAGCTTTTTCTTCTCCAGCTTGAACAACCTCCAACTCTCTCAGCCTTTCTTAGTAGGAGAGGTGCTCTAGCCCTATGATCAATTTAGCGACTCTCCTGTGAGTTCATTCTAACATGTCCACATTTTTCTTGTTTTGGGGTCCCCAGATCTGGATGCAATACTCCAAGTGGGGTCTTAAAAAACCAGATTAGAGAGGCAGAACCATCTCCCTTCACCTGCTGGTCACATCTTTTTGATGCAGCCCAGAATGTGGCTGGCTTTCTGGGCTGCTTGTGTGCATTGTTGAGTCATGTTCAGCTCCTCATCCACTAATGCCTTCAGGTCATTCTCCCCAGGGCTGTTCTCAATCCATTCTCTGCCCAATCTGTATTTATGCTTGGGATTGCCCCAACCCAGGTGCAGTACCTTGCACTTGTCCTTGTTGAAATGAGGTTCGCCCTGGCTCATCTCTCAAGCTTTTCAAGATCCCTCTGGAACTTTTTTAGTTTATCTTATAAATGTCCGTTTTTTATTGGATGATTTTAATTGAATTAGGTGAATTGATATAGCTATGGCAGTCATGCTAAAGTAAGCAAAAGGAAAAAAGCCAATTCTTTTGACCTATAATTCTCACAAAAATACAGTTTATACCCAGAAGAGATAGTTTCTGAGGTGTTCCCCCTTTGCATACTATAAGTAAGAAATAATTAGTAACCATGACTAATTATTTAATTAATAATGATAATAAATTAATTTTAAAACTAAATTAATTAGCTGCTAATAAGCTGGATGCTTCTTCTTCTTGTTCTTGCTCACAATTTATCTCATCTGGGTCTAAAACACATTCTGTAAATAGCAGATACTTCTCAATAAAGTCACGTTTATAGATAAATGTGGGAAGAAATATCCCCAACCTGTGCTGGGAAGAAGGCAGATGCAGAGAAACCTCAGTGGAGTTCTCAGCATTTAACTAAGGCAACCAAAGGGAGATGACACTGAAAAGCATACAGTTGCTGATGCACTGGTCTCAGAAAACACTGAATAATAACAGTAATTTCATTTACAAAGAGGAGTTGCTACAGAGGAAAACAAATGCTATGCAGAAAAAAAACCCAGAAGAAAAAAAAGGGGGTTGCTGTGGCGGGAGTTGCAATAAGTGGGTATGGATTTTCTGCTACAAATAAGGCAACAGTGAAAATAGTACCCCCAGTACAATGTAAAACTAAGTAGTCCTGGCTGTGGGAGCTTGTTGCCTTAAAAGAACAGACGGAATTGGTGAATAAGCCCTGGATAAGCATTTATCTTTCCTGCACTTCACTTCTCTGAACTTTTCACAATATCCAGCATAGGAGCTGGCAGTTATGTTTTTACCACTATCAAAATGAGACCAAGGAATGAGACCAACATTCCTGATTATCTGCAGGGCAGATTAAGTGGTAGCTTAATCCCTGGTTCTGTTTTGAACTGTTTCCATGAAAAAATTTTGCAGGACTGAGTCTAGTTGAGAGTATCATTTATATAAGCCAACCAAATAAAATTCTACTTGATTTGGGGGACAGGATTTTATAAACTTGGGTCTTGGATTCAGTAATGCAGTAGAACAAACATAGCCATTATATTTTTATATCAAATCTGAAATATTAAGCATGTGAGGGATCCAGACTTTTATCATCTCAAAATGCAACTCCTCATTCAACCTCAAATACAATCTTTTAGCTATTGAGCTCTCTACAAGACCAAGGCTCCATATTTGACTGCTGTGAATCCAAACATCAGTATATAATCATGACATAGCTGGTGACAGTATATGAATATTTTGTAATATTTATGATATCTTAGCACCATTGATGACCACAGACATAAAGCTAGGAGTGGACAAAAGAACTTCATAAAGATATGTGCAAGAAGTAAAATATGGTTAAAAAAAAGAAATATTGAGGAGCAGGTAATGACCCCCAAAATAATATACCAAGTTGAGATAATTTCCTTCTCTTTGGGGATAGGAACAGAAGCATTGGCACTGAGCTAGGAAAGATGGGTAATAAAGGATACATCCCAGCTTCTTTTCCAGTTTCCCTGTCCAAGAGCACAATCACCTTGATCTTGATGACTAAGAATGATCATGGATCACAGCCATCTGTGTTAACAAAAAAATGAGTTCCATGGTTCTATATATTTATAGCTAGTTTAGGACAAATTTGCTAAATAATAACTGTTCCTTCTATCCTCTGATAACACTTGTTAGTGTTTAAGTAGCAAATCTTAATGTGTATTGTTAATGACTATCAGTCCAGCAAAAGATTGCTTTCAAGTTTGAAACAGCTTGATTTATCAACCCTTTAATCTCTGCCCTCAGCGCAATCTTCAGTTCCCTAACTGATGTATAAATCTATAAACGGAGCTGCAACAAACTCTATCAGCCTTTGTTTTTTCTTTAACTATGTGCTGTAATGGTCAGTGGGAGAAAATTTATGGTTACTATGCAACCTTTGCTAAGGCAGCACATAGCAATGAGGTTGCTGATCCATTCATCATCAGCACACATGCTTGTCTCACAAATAGCCTATAAACAGCTTGCATGATTATAACTAGTAAAATATCCAATGCCATACTAAACTTTTGATTGTTTAGACCTTTATGCATTTTAAAGAGCTATCCATAATCTCATGAGGATCTATATTTTCAGACTGACTGCGTGAACCTTGTAAAGGGTGTACTTTAGCATGGGTGTCCTTACTTCGGCCAAGAAAGATTCAATTTTCTTCCTAGTTACTGGTATAGTGTTGTGGTTTGGATTTTGTATGAGAATAATATTGATAACACAGTGATGTTTTGTTGTTGCTGGGTAGTGCTTACTGTAAGTCAAGGACTTTCCGGGTTCCTGTGGTCTGCCAGTGAGCAGGTGTACAAGAAGCCATGAGGGAACACAGCCAGGACAACTGATGTGAACTAGCCAAAGGGAAATTCCATACTGTACAACACCTTGACCAGTATATAAACTGGGGGGAGCTGGCCCGGAGGCACCAATCACTGCACAGACACTGACTGGGCATTGGTCAGCTGGTGGTGAGCCACTGTGTTGTGCACAACTTGTTTCTCTTGGGAGATTTATTTCTCTCTCTTCTTTTCATTACTCCTCCTCCAGATACTTTATATAATTACCACTACTCTTACGATTGCTATTATAATTATTATTGTTATTTTATTTTTACTTTATTTAAATTATTAAACTGTTCTTACCTTAACACTCAGGTTTTACCTCTTCCTTATTCTTGTACCCATCCCACCAGGGATTGTGGAGTGAAAGAGTGTGGAACTTAGTTGCTGCCTTTCCTTAAACCATGATAATGGGGAACATAGGGAGATACAGATGTACACTGAGAGTTGGTTCTTCTAGTTCTTCATCTACCAAGAAAATAGTGTAACACAGACGTCTCAGTACTATTTTGATTTTCCGGTAGTGATCCTTACATGTTGCAATCCAAATCAGCTTTTTATTAGGCAGTTTCTATGCTGAGAGGTTAACTGCAGTATATTCATTGCTCTAAAGAGTACCTGAGAAGCAATTATTGTCTTTCATTTAAGATGTATTTCAGTGTACCATTTTACTGCTTTGTCAAGGGTTAAACAGAATAAAATATTTTAATATTTTTTTAATTAAAAATATTAATTTAAAAAAAAAAAGTTTATTAGGTATAAAATAAACGTCTTTACAAATGTGAAGATCTGCTAAAATTATATTGATTGAGACTTTTTGGTATCTACTGACCTTGAACCATGGGGCTCAAGACCAGGTTGGATGGGGCTTTCAACAACCTGGTCTGGTGGAAGGTGTCCCTGCCCATGGCAGAGGAGTGGAACTAGATGATCTTTAAGGTCCCTTCCAACCCAAACCATTCTGTGATTCTATGACCTTTATTGTTCAAACAAGATAACTAATCCCTCTCATCCTTGTATGTTTCCTTGGAAAAGACAAAGAAATGTAAAATAAATTTTATATGATGGTATTACAAACAGATTGGAATTTAATTGCAATAAGAGCTTTCTTCTATTAATAGAAATATTATTAGATCATAAATGCATATCTGTCAGAGCATTATGTTCTTTCACTTGGAGCCAAAATGCTATTTTATAGTTAGAAGTAGTGTTCACAACATTTGATTTGTGCTTTTTGCAATTATGTCATGAAAATGAAAATCATGACAGCAAAGATACTAAATTTTTACTGAACATTGTGAAGGAAGTATAAACAGCTTCATAAGATTCGCCAATGTAAGAACTGTTGCTTTGACTGTAGAATACCTAAAAGAAACCCAAACCAAACACCTTCTAAATTAAGTTAATTTTAATAATGATGATGTGTGAGAAGTCTTCTTCCTTTGCCTTTTTTTTGTGTTTACTCTGCTGCATTCTGACACCTCTTGATTGAGGTGGACCATTGACTGCCAGTTAGGGAATTATTAAATCAGAAGTATTTTTTGGCCAGAAGCCCTGCTTGACGTGCAGAGCAGAAAAACAGAACTTTGAAAGCATGTAAGAGGTGAACTCTTGAAGATAACTGCCAACATCCTCCTTTTTCTGGGTATGTTGTGAAAGGCCAGACTGCCTGAATAACTCTCTAAAATTCAATGCCTTTACTGCAGATATACTTCAAATTTTGAAAGTAATAGGTTAGTTGTTTATGTCAGAAAAAACTCACAGTGTTGCCAGACTATTTCAGAGCTGTTGTTCACCCTAGTCACTTATTTTTCTGATGCTGGAATCCCAGATTTGTATGGTAAAAAAAAAAAAAAAGCCAAAAGAGAAATCTAGTTTCTTGAAAATATGCTGTTATCAAATCAGCAACTGTAGGCCACAGCCAATATATAAGAAATACTATAGGAATTAAATATTCCTTTTCACTGGAGATATTCAAGAACCGTCTGGATGCAACCCTGTGCAATGTGCTCTAGGGTGATCCTGCTTGAGCAGGGAGTTTGGACCAAATGACCCACTGTGGTCCCTTCCAACCTGAACCTGACCCATTCTGTGATTTCGTGATTTTTCCATTATTTTCACATTCTATCACTCAATTAATAATTTCTTCCAGTTTAAATTAATTAATGTTTTTCTGAAATTTTAAATTTGTTTGTGCATAATTTTCCACTCTGCTGATAAGAAAATTGCTTTATATAAAATTAATAAGTAATAATTGTTGAGTCCAGCTGGAACATTTTTCTCAGAATTTTATGCCTTGCTGCAACTTTCCTTCCTATTCCTCTTTAAACTGAACAAAGTCCCACCTTGTCTTGCTCTCTCCACTTCCTCTGTAAGCTTCTCACTTCAATAAAAAAATCAGTTCAATCTCACTGATAAACGTTTAGTAAATAAAGTAAACACTCATTACAGTCTTCTACAGACACTATGTAGTCTTGGACACCTTTACACTTTCCAAACCATCAAAACTGAAATTATATAAAGACTGCAAATCGATTAGAACTAAACTGGACACTGATAACACAGGCATTTGTCAGTATGAGCAAATTATTTTTAGACTAGAATGAAGCTAAAAAAATGGAAAAGTTAGCCAGGATTTCCTATTAAGTTATATAATTTTTAAAAAGAGGGTAACAAAATTGGTTTTATTATAAGATTGCACAGTTGAAAATTTAAAGGAGAAAATTATCAAATTCCATGATGTTATTGTGTCTGCTTGAGCTCCCATACCTATCAGGTATTTATATCTACTACTCAAAAATGCTGTTTTGAAATGTTTTTTATAGTCACATATATATATTTATATCACATTTACAAACACTAGAGCCAAAAGATGACCTGAAAAACTCATTTTGTAGAAAAGTCATTAACAAAAATAAGGAAAAATATTGTGTCTACTTTAAAAAATTGCATAAACTTTAGAGCTGAGAACCATACTGTGTCTACTTTTAAAATGGCATGAACTTTAAAGCTGAAATTGACATCTAGTTGCCATTAAAACAAAAATGACTTGAATGTTTGCTCTAAAGAAAAGCGAAGAGAGCAGTGGCTTTGGGAGAAAAAATCTTTAATAATAAAAGTGATATTATTAAGTCTTAGAAGTGACAATCCTAATAAGCAATTTTGAGGAACTTATCATATGCAAATAGGTATATTTTCTCCCAGGACCAGATATGCTACCTTGATTTTGAAACCTGTAACAAATATGGTTTTTCTCCTTGTCTCTCTGCACGACCGAAAGTAATTATTTTTGACTGATGAACTCCTCACAGGTCTGTGGGTTAAATAGAAACAGAAGCCAAGTGTCAATGTAGTCTCCTTTTGTACTTGTAGAAAAATGCCCTTCAGGATCTTGCAACACCAAGTGCTATATTAATAAAGAAATAAACTTAGTTGTTTCTTGGGGTAATAAACATTCCACACCTCATTTAATATCTAAAGAGATGTCACAAATAAGGGAGCAAAAAGTAGACCAGTTCTCACAGTATTTGGCATTTAAATGGCACGGCCAATTTAATTCCCATCTTTTACTTGGAGATTCTTAAACAACTTCCTTATACAGAAGAAAAGACAAGACTTTCTAAGACCAACTGTGTTTATTTTTTTCAGTTCCTTATCAGAGTACAGAGTCTGCATTCTACAACCCTTTGGGCACAGCTGACTAGTTATGTTGAAAGTAACTTTTAAAATATTAGATTAATACTGACTTTTGGAAGAAGATACATTTTATTTTATATAAAATATTTTGGTGGCAAAGTACAAAAGATGCTTTGTAAATGACCAAAATTATTTATAATTAGTGAGATTTAATTTCTGTCCTTCTATACTGACAAGACCTCAATTTTTTGGTTTCTCTCACCTTGACTCCTCAGAACATTTCAATGTATAAAACTTAAAAAACTAGAAATGGTAAATAAACATCAATAAAAGTATCAAATACAAAAGAGGAAAAAGAAGAGTTTACAGCAATGAGAATTAGGATTTAATGCTTGGAAAAAATGGAGAGACAGGAAAGGAGCATAGAAGGAAAGCTGCAGTAGATAGCATTTGCTGGGAAAGATTTCTTAAAAATAACAGCTGGAATAATGTCCTATACCTAACATTACTCCATTGCTAGATATATATATGTAGTAACATAATCAATACAAATGTAAGGCCCCAGAAAACTCACTCAATGACACTCTTAACAGGGCTTACAGTTGTTCCCGTACTCTGAGTTAGACACACAGGAGAAATACCATCAAGATACTATGAAGAGGTCAAAACAACAAAAAACTTTACTGGCGACTTCAGAAAATCAAAGACCTTTGGCAAAAGGTTTAGAGCAGCATTCAATCAACATGAAGCATTTCACAAAGCACTAACTTAGCCCATTCAAAACTCCAAGCCCATTCAATTTTAAATTATTCAAAATTCCAAGAAGAGGAAATTAGAAGAAGAAAGAGAAGAGAGAAAGAGAGAAAAACCATAGAAAAGAGCAAGTATAGCTGATAGCAGTCCTGTTTCCAGCAGTGTTTAGCTGACAGAAATTCCAAGAGGATGTAGGGTCAAGACATGTACTCACCTCATGCATTGGCTTAAGTACCTCTTGGCTTTCTTGGGCTCTGCCCGCAGGTGGGACTTCTGGTCATTTGGCCACTCAGGAGCTGGGATAGAGGCTCCAGGGGCATGTGTGGAGCATTGCCTCCAGTGTGCAAGGGATTGGGCCACTGCAGGGCTGGGATACAGGCCCAGGGTTGGGGTGTGCAGAGCAGGGTGTTGCCTCACCAGAGCAAGGCCTGACCTGCCCTTTCCCCACACACCCAGAATATTTCAAGCCAACAATCCTTGCAGTCTCTCACAATAAGTAATAATAAAAAAGGGTTTATGTGTGTTAGAAATAAAAGAAAAAAAAATCAGAGTGTTGACCAATATGGAGATGACCTGCAAAAATATAGACCTAATATGCAAGTGGATTAAAACAATAAAAGGAGAGGGACAGAGAAAATAAATTGTACAGTGGGACAGTACAATTAATAAAAATCAAAATTAGACTAAAGAAAGTGGATGTACTGAAGTAATTGACTCCTTTAAAACAACATATCTGGTTGATAAATTTAGCAATGTTACTATAATATATTTACATTGCTGTTACACATTCTACTCCTTATTGTAATATATTTCAGGTAAGAGACTTACATAATGCAAAATCAAATGGTAAACATTTGGTAGACTTAAAACTGTGAAGTCTGAAAATACAGCTGAAAACAGAACATTGCAATTGAACTAATTACAATTTTATTCTAATTAGGTTTTGGCTTCTTGGGGCTCCCTCTTCTTTTTTTTTTTTTAATTTTCAGACCCCTGAAATAATATAATTGACAGGGTCTGTACATGATGCATAATTTAAAAAAACAATAAAACCCATGAAAATAATTGCCTGATTTGGTGAGTATTATTTTGAAGCAATCAAAGGAAATAATGCTTTCATAAAAGCTGAATATAGGTCATATATTGCTTATGGAGGGCTTTATCTTCAGGATCAAGGAAATATATTCTCTATATGATATTGTCCCCTTAAAATGGTTATACTGGAGAGCAGGATTCAGCTGTCTATTTGGGTTCATGTACCTTCACAGTGTCACTTTACATCCCATGGTAGCCCATCTCTATTTCATCTGTAACTTCAGAAGAGATGCCCATTTATTGTGTCTTGTCTACCAATCCATCACAGATGCTTTTTATT
This sequence comes from Corvus hawaiiensis, assembly GCF_020740725.1. Lineage (NCBI taxonomy): Eukaryota > Metazoa > Chordata > Aves > Passeriformes > Corvidae > Corvus > Corvus hawaiiensis. Next base: position 75,539,644 of record NC_063214.1, read on the forward strand.
TGTCATGTTTTTAAACAGCATTACATGGTTCTGTTGAGGTTACTAGTTCCTTCTCAGTTTCTTAAGGCAATATTAATTGTATTGACTGATTTTATATGGAATATAATTGTTGCTTAAACACCTGGACAATACAAAAAAAAAGTAAAGTAAAAATGTAAAGTAAAAATGAAAAGTAAAAATGTAAAGTTAAAATGCAAGAAAACAGTAGTTATCATATATGTTCTAATACTTTGACTCAGGATGAGAAAACATGGGCTGATTGGTGTTAATCAAAGAGTGTTATAAGGAAAGATTGAAGATTTCCTCCTTATAAAAGAAAATCAATGTATTATTTCTGCTTTGAAAAAGAGAACATAAACTGAAAATAACCATTCTGGTAAACTAATGGGGTTATGTCTAACACAGTTTTATGGGCCTGAGTTAATCAGAAGTGACTGTCAAAACTGAAGTTAACATCAGAAGGACAGAATCTTTAATAAACTTAGGAATTGAGTGGCAAAACATTTTCACCCAGCAAAAGGCTAAGCTAGATCATAATCACTGCTGACAAGTGTGAAATTCAAATTACACCTTTTTTGAAATGTTAGTTATAAAGGCATGAAATTGCATCCTTGTTTTGCAATCAGCTCAATGCTCTATAGGAAGAGTCTAATTCATCACACAATATTCTTTTTTGCATAACTGCCCTTTTATAGATGGTTTTAAATTTATTCTCTTGCAAGTTGAACCAGCATCTAGAAAAAAAATTGAAAAAATAATGACTAATTTGTAATAGGTTCTGATTTTTTTCTTCGCTTTTGCATTTGCAAATTATGGTAGGAGTACACAGACACTGATTTTGCCATCTGTCATTGTGCTAGAACACTCCACTTTCCACTCAATGAGGAAAAATATGGATCCTGGTTTAAACTTATTTTGGAAACAAAATATTTAGTCTTGCTTGGAAGTTGGAAGTAGTCAAGTGGCTAATACACAGAATGGAGATCAGGGAGTTATGGACTCTGCAGTAGGTAAATTTCTTTTTGTTCCCTGTTTCAGAACAGCCCTTCACCACACCCACCCAAAAAGAAGGGGAAGCAAATTTGAGCATGTCTGACAGTGACACATCCAAGCAGACATTAATTCACACACACATCTATATCTAATCTATGTATCTATGAACATTATATATATATGCATATATTTATGTATATATATATGTAAAATAAACATCTATAAACACAGTATATATATTAGCTGGGTTTGAATAGAGTACAGCAGGGTTGAAACCTCTCACAATAAATGGCATATAAGGACTCAGTACTGCAATAATAAATGGATTCTAGTTAACATAATTTGAATAGTGTATACAAGGGAGTTTGGACTATCTAAACTAGTTTCCCCAGCCCTGTTACTTACTCTTAGCATATCAGTCAATAACTAAATATCGGTCATTTGTGACACAGTTCTCATTTCACTTTGTGAAAACCTTCATGTTCTGCTATCTCCTAACACTTTTTATTATTCATAAAACATTTTTGATAGGATAGGTTCTTAATCCTTGACTATCTTTGGATAACTGTAATAAACTTTATTTCTCTTAATTGAACTGAAAGAATTACCACTATTTCATTTGTCGAGTTGAAAGAATATTTGTTTAAGAAACTTATTTCAAACTGAATATGCACTTTGAATTCCGTATTGTAAATAATCACGTCTATATTAGTAGTTGTCACATAGTGTAAAATTGATGCACCTCTACATGACAGAGCTTAGTGCCAATAAAAATATGATTGCAAGCATATCTTTTCAAGGTGTCCTAAGAGAAAAAATATAAGTTTAAGCTAGCTAGGACCTCAAAAATCATTAGGGTTTGTGCAAATTAGAGTGGTTTGGATCTATCTGTTATATGAGATGTTTTTAAGCTTTTAAAAAGCAACTTGCCAGATCTTCACACAGTAATTGAAACACAGATGCCAAAAAATTACTTTAAAGGACTTTCAAACCTTGCAAAAGCTTGTGTTCTTTTTTCAGTAACATTAATAAGAAAATTTATTTATTTGAATATTTAAACCATGGTTTTCTGGTTTGCTTTCTGATTTGTTTCCACTTTTGAAACAGTTCTGTAACTATTTACGTACGGGGCATGTTACTTTTTAACTGAGTTGATGGATTTGGTTTAAGATTTTTTTTCTTTCAGTGAAAAGATGCACAAAGAAATGTTCAGAAGTACATTATTTTTCTTCCTTGTTGTTTTTGTTATTTAGAAACTGCTGTTATCCTCACATCTGTAATAGTTAACTTATCTCAGTGGAAATATATAAGCTTCAGTGTCTTAAGGGAAAGCACATGTTGCAGAGATTGTTGAGACTGAGAAGCAGTGCTCGGATATCAGAAAGTAACACTGAGATAAACCATTGATAAAGGTTCTCAGTCTGTCTGAGCGTATTTGTTATAAGAAAATTCTAGAAATCGTCTCACAGCACACATTTGTACTTTTCAAGTTGAAAAATTCTAACCAAGTGCTTTCACCTGTGCTTTGTATGTGTTGTTTTAGCCCATTAAGCACCACAAAAGTATATTTGTACTCACAACTAAGTGTGGTGTGTTGGCCTTTGCCAGCTGCTAGATCTCTACCCAAATTGTCTCTCATTCCCCTTCTCAGTAGTACACGGGAAGAAGATAAGATAAAAAGGCTTCTCATTTGAGATAAAGGCACAGATTGCTTACCAACTGCTGGCACAGGCAGAACACACTTGACTTTGGGAAAATTAATTTAATTTATTGCCAACAAATAAATGTTTGGGTAGAGAGGAAAAAAAAAAAAAAGAGACAAAACCCCATATACCTTCCCCACATCCCTTAATCCCCTTGTTCCCTAGGCTCAGGTTCACTCCTTTATACCCAACTCATCTGCCCACCCCCTGGGTATGAGGGTTCATGGTCTACAAACTTGCTCTCTGCCACTCCTTTCTCCTTGCATTTTTTTCCCACTCCACTGTGGGTTCTCTTCACAGTCTATAGTCCTTCATATATGGATGTTCCATGATATCACCTCCCCCAACTGTTATTTTTATCTTGACCCACAAGACCTTTCATCCTATTTTCTCTCTGTCCTGTTGAGGAGAGGAATTGAGAAAGCATCAGGGTGTCTATCTGCCAGCCAGTCAAGGTCAACCTATTACTGAAGACAATATTTTGCATTTCATTAGATTAACATATATTTTGTTTTCAACATTCACAAAATTGAAAAAATTTATAGTAGAACCATAGAATATGAGGGACCCACAAAGATTATTGAAGTCCAGCTCCTGACCCTTCAGAGGACATCCCCAAGAAACACACCATGTGCCTGAAAATAAAATGTGCCTGTAAAAAAAAGCTGTCCTTAGACACAGCTGTTTTAACAATGAAAATTAATGGTAAAGCAAGCAAATAATGTTCACTAGTTATTGTCCTGAATGAAGATTAATTTCTAGAAACTCAACCTCATTAGTTACTGCTAATCAACACTATGGCAAACACAAATTTTATTTCCTCTAGATTATGAACTGTAAAACCTCAAATGATTGGGACAGTTAAGCATCATATTTTTCTGTGTAAGCTGGTAGCATCCAAAGGTCTTGATTTACAAACCTAAATAATCTGTGCAATGTGAAATCTTGGCTGCTTCATTTTGAGTGTTTAGATCTACTTCAAGTTCAAACCATTATATTGAAGAGAGAAAGGAGTAATTTAATTAGATGCTGTAGCTAAATATAAAAAATAAATTTAAAAATGCTGGTTTAATGTTTGCATTCGTTTTGTCAGCAAGTTCCGAATTTTGTTAACTTCGAATTTGTAGTCAGGTAGTTTTTGTTTAATTTGGACTGCAGAGAGTAATTAAAAATATTTTAAACCCCACAATACTAATTTATAAAAAAAGATATTGTGATCAGATTAGACTGCAGAACAGCTTGCAGATCAGACCAATTTTTTTAAAATAAAAACAATCAGCACAGTATATCCAACACAGGCAACTAAATACAAGAAACTGAATACTTTGTGCTGTAGGTACCCAAACATGGGTGCATGATACTTGAAAAGTGATGAACTAGTCATTTAAAAAGGCTCAAGAGTTATCTGTGTAGTGATTGCAATGATGTAGACATTACTGAAGACTTTCACAGGTAATCTCTGTCTTGCATTAAGCAACCCAACACTGGCAAAGTGTCAAGTCCTGCACTTGAATCACAACGCCGTGCAATGCTACAGGCTAGAGGATGAATAGCTGGAAAGCTGCTGAGAGGGAAAAAGGACCTGGCAGTATTTATTGACAGCCAGCTGAACATGCCCCAGCGTGTGCCCAGGTAGCTGAGAAGGCCAATGATATCTTGGCCTGTATCAGAAATAGTGTGGCCAGCAGGAGATGGAAAGGGATTGTCCCTCTGCACTCAGCCCTGATGAGGCTTCACTTCAAATCCTGTGTTCAGTTCAGGGCCCCTCAATTCAGGAAGGACTTTGAGGTGTTGGAGCCTGTCCAGAGAAGGGCAATGAAGCTGGTGAAGGGTCTGGAGCCCAAGTGTTATGAGGAGCAGCTGAGGGACCTGGGGCTGTTTAGCCTGGAGAAAAGGATGCTGAGGGGAGACCTTATCACTCTCTACATCTCCCTGAAAGGAAATTGTGGTGAGATGGGGGTTCAAGTTGTGCCAGGGAAGGTTTAGATTAAATATTTGGGGAAAAAAAAATCACAGAAGGAGTTTTAAAGAATTTGAACAGACTGACCAGGCTGTAGTTAGCATCCCTGGAAGTGTTCAAAAAACATATGGATATGGTACTTGAGGGCATGGTTTAATGGCGAACATGGTGGTGGTGCTAGGTTGATGGTTGGACTTGATCTTAATGGTCTTTTCCAACCTTAATCATTCTATGACTGCCCTATAGTTACAGGTTACATTGAAACTCTGAACTGGTCACTTTAAGATACCTTTGATAATTTAGAGGGAAAAGAAGATATTTTTAGGATTTTTAATGTAATGTTAGATGTTTATTTTAGAATCATATGAATTGCATTCTGTAAGTGCTTCATTTAAATAAAGAAGACTTGAAAATGTTATGTCTTGACATCTTGTCTGGCCATGAGTCTTAATCAAAGCAACAAATCCATCTGGGGTAAAAAGAAAAGAAAAAAAAGAAAAAAACTGTTATTCATTAAAAAACCCACAAAAACGTTATCAGCAAGACAAATACATTGAAATTCCTAGAATCCTAGATCTTTCAATTTACAATGTTTTGTTTTGGTTATCATGCAAACTGTATGAAAACTGTGCTGTTTCATTGACACAGTTATTTGACTATTTAAAATCCAGATGGAAAAAATGGTAACACCTATGTTGCTTAAATACCAGAGTAAGCATATGTGTAAAAAAAATCAATCACAGTTAACTTACGCACTTGTCCACAATCAAGGAACATAGTAGTTATGTTAAAGCCATAGAAACAACAGAGTGCCAGTTTTCTCAGAGAGTAATATAATAAACATGAAATGAAGCTGGTTTTCATGTGTGCTTTGTGTTCTTCATCTTTTGGTTTCATCTGGGCTCATCTGTCTTACTACATAGTCTTAGGTGAAGTACAAGAATAAGTACTATTTGATAGATACTCAAATTAGGGCTTTTGAAGACTTTAACTGGAAAGTTCCAAAAATATTAAGGATATAAATATAATTACTCAGACATGGAGCTCCTTTCCTGTTCAAGAATCAGTTCCTGGGCAAGCTGCTAAAAACCACAGGATTTGTGGCACCTATATTTATGACCTCTAAGTTAGATTACAATCTTAATATCTACCCATTTTATAAGTACCTCCCCCTCATAAGGCCATCCAAAATTAAGCAGTAATCTAACTTTCAAATTTATTTAGAAAAAAAATGTAAAGTTTATATTAAGTAAGATGATTTCAATGTTTTTCAAGTTATGCTATGTAGGCAATGACAATGTTTCCCCTAAGAAACCAGATTCACATTCTTTACAGCCCAAGTTTTGACAAACTAGTAAAATATCAACCTATCTAAACTTGTAGACATCCATTTTCCAGTCAAGATGATTAGGGCTGTCAAATATTCTGCTGCCAAGGGACTCAAGGCTAGAGGATTATTTGTGTCTCTGTTTTAGTCTTTCATCTTAAGCTGTCAATATACAGAACTCATCAGTGTCAGTGTCAGAATCTAGAACCAATATTTGTGGCAAGCCAAACACCTGTAGTTTAATATGTTTGTGTTATAGACTGTCAACTTTTTCACAGTCTTGCAGTTTTGAGATTGCCTCTAAGATAATACTGAAAATAAAAAGACAACCTGAATATATATCATACTCAAAGGAAAATGTTTATTACATACCATGTCTTTTACAAATTTCAGATATCTGCAACATCTTTTTGCTATTAAAGTAATTCTCTGGGACAAAAACCAAAAAGCAAATATCTGTCTTGAATTAGGTCTTTTGACGTAAAAATAAAACTAAGAACTGAAGAATGCTGAAGAAAGATTATTCAGATAAAATGATGTGTAAACAAGTGGCAGAACATTTTTTGCAATGTCATGGAAATTTGAGGTAAATTCCTCAGAAATAACTCTATAGATTATTATCAGATTTGGTCAACCTAGCATTTGTATTTTTATTTGTATTTGCATATCGTATACATTTGAGGTTACAAGATGTATGTAGTGATTTGGCCCAAAATACTCATTACTATTTACCTTCTGTGAGATAAGAATTAGGAGAAACGTAAAGCAGGCACCAAACTTTAAAGAATATAAAGAAATTTATTAACAGACCTAAAAGAGGGAAAACGAAAAAAAAAAAATCATACCACACCTTCAGAACTCTTCTCCTCCCCCCACTTTTCTCCCTTCTCCCACTGACAATGTAAAAAGACAACCCTTGAGGTGTTCAGTCTGTTTACCACTTCTGTAATAGCCTTGTTCAGTCCATTTAGGAAGGGGAGTCTCTCTTGCTCATGCTATGGAGAAACTATCACAATGAGACAGCCACCTGGGTTGGCTCTCCACTCGCATCATGTGAGAGTCCCCCTCCCATGACTTGCAGCTTTTCCCACAACTGCTTTCGAGGGTCCAGTCTTGGGCTATTGGGGTGCAATTTTAAGGTTGAGCCGTTCAGAAACAAAAGTTCTCTTCACCCATCTCTGGGAGCATCTTCATCTTTAAGAACAGAGGCCCTCCTCCTTCCCTGGGAGCAAAGGGTCCTCCTCATCTTCATCTCTAGGACTATCTCTGGGAGCATCTCTAGGAACTGAGATCTTCTTTTCCTTTTGGAGCAAAAGTCCTCATCGCTTCCACCTCTACCTGTTCAAACTTCTCATCAAATTACAGCTGCTTCGGCATCTGCCTATCTCAGTGCAGGTGCTTTTGCTCACAAGTACAAGTTGAACGCTCCACCCCCCATGCTTCATGAAATTACAATGGATACTCTGATATATCATAGCTTTACAACAGAATTTCAGCTTTAAGCATCTCCTCTTTCTCTTCCCTCAGGTTTTCAGCTCTTCACAGCACTAAAAGGGTTAATCTCACCCAGGCCTTGCAGCTGGAATTTCGCTTATCGCTGTCAGTCATATATGATCTCTGCTGGACAGCGGTGGGCAGCTTTCGGCTGAATCTTGGCTGCGCTGGAGAGGGGGAGCCGCCCGTCTGCACAGAGCAGGGCTGTGGGGGGGTTCCGCAGGTGGAACAGGGACCATCAGCCCCATGATGGCCGTGGCCGGCCCGGCCTGGCTCGAGCAGGGCCTGGGCCAGGCCCGCTGGCCCCCGCAGCCACCTGTCCCAGCACCGGAAACGAGAGAGAGCTCTGCCCAGGGTTTGTCTATTCTTAAATGTGGATCACAGAGGTGGTCACAATTTTAAGTGGCTTAAAAAATTGTCCATATTCAAACTGGGCAGCTAATAGGTTCTGTAAGGTCACAGAGGAAGCTGTAAGCACCCCTTTGCAAGAACATCACTCCTGAGACTATGCTTTGCTAACCCATGACAATGTATTTTGTGAAATCTGTCCGAAACCACTACTCTGTAAAAAAATCTATGATTTCATCTGGCTGCACTGAAATTTAAGAAAAATCTAAACAAATTTATTTGTACTAGTTGATTTGGAATAATCAGTTGAAATAATGAGAGGAGAAGTTCCATGCATAGCTCTAGGTACTGGAAGGACTCCCTGAAGCCTTGTTTATGTATGCTGTGAATTAGAGTACTTCTTTACTTCTCTGTCAATTTTTGTTTGGCGCTTTGTCGAAAATGAAACCATGGGAAAACATATAGGGATATTTAGAACTCATCAGATCCTTTCCTAGCTAGCCTCATTCAGTAAGGAAACTATACTGTGAAACATTGTGCTCTATTTTTGTCTCTTCCCTTTCGAATATCATATTTTGATGCTTTGTTTTTTCCCCAACTCCATGAGAGGAAAACAACATAAGACAGAAACAAAACTAAAATATGCATTTATTATACCAGACAACCTTGTTTAGAGAAGCTGAAGAATACAGCATTGAGTGACCTCGCCTGTATTTTCTTATGGATTAACATATCCAGAATTAAACTAGAGTTGACAATTGCTCACAGGAATCCATGCTCACAAATACAGACTGTAGGCATGTTCAATGCATTAATTTCTTTTGCTTACATAGCCATTGATACTCAGTTAGACCAGCAGCTCATTCTCTGCTCCATGCAGAGGAAACGGCCAAATGTGCAAGTGAAATGGATTGCCAATGTGTTTCAATTTGCAGTATTGAATGCCTGCTGGCAAAGAGAGTACAAGGAATGTTAAAAGGCAGAGCGCAGGAATGCTCATTCGGGGGGGATGAGAAGATATAAACTAGTCACATATTCCTAGTAGTGTCTATAAAAAATACTCTGTTAAATGGATAAAATGACTATATCTTTGGAAAGCATGGACAGAAATAGTGTTCATAGTCTATTTTAAATGTTTACAAGTTTATGGAAAAAAAAAAGAATTATCCTTTCTGATTCCCTGCTGCTGAAGATAAACATTCATATAAATCTACATGGAATTACTCTAATGATGTTTTTCTTAAGCCAAGGTGTAGAATTAAATAGATTTTTAGGTCAAATGTGAAGGATTTTCTAGTGGTTAAGGAACTTAATCTAATATTTAGCAAAATCGGATTTGACTCCCAACTCTGCTGTAAACACCTCCTGTTACACAGGCCTAGACACCTAAGGCTAATTTTTCAAAGCTAATTGAGTATGTAAAGACACAGATAGACCTGAGTGGGATTTTCATAAATGTCCAATGTATTCATACTACCAGCTTACTTACTGTTTTAGACAGCAAGCTATCTAAAGATCTGAGCCCTAACAACCTCCTCCCCTGCTGTGGTCTCAGTTTACCTGCCTGCAAGGGTGTACAACAAAACATAGATGTTTCACAAAGAGGGAGGAGAAGAAATGCATTAAGAATTTGAAAGTGGTCCATATACAGTATTGGGAGCTATATAGTTTATCTTTCATAATTGATTTTAGTCATAAACCACCTCAGAAAGTTACATGCAGAACTTACAGTTTCAGTCTGCAACCACAAAATGTCATCAGTCAGGAGAAGGAAGCCTGAGCAACATAATGTTCTCTCTGACACCAACGTGCTTGAGTGACTGTTGCTTTACCTCTGCCTTTCCTTCCAGAAGTTTCAGATTCTTTAATTGTGCACATTAGTAACTAATTGAATTTATTTTAGTGAAGAAAATATGTCTCTAGCAAACAAGAACGGGAGGTATTTGTGCCAGTCTCCCAAGTACTGTGAGGGAATCTGTAAGTGTCCAGAAAGGTGACATCATCTGTTGTGCTCACTCCTTTTTTACCTATTCCATCTCTTTTTTTGCTACAGTTGCTGTAAGTACTCAGCCTTTTTCTCATCCCAATAAAAAATTCCAAACCAAACCAAACCCCAAATTGAAAGTGATCATTGTACTTAGGACTAAGTATAGTCATGTTTTGTCCTCAGACTTTTTTTCATCATAGTGTTTCTGGGGCCTGCAGCGTAGTGGAAAGTGTGGAAGAAGGGGAGTGTTTCCAGTTGTCAGATTGAGACTTATAGAAAAATACAAAAGGACAACAGGGAAGATATATATGGGTATATGCATATGTGTATTAAAAAGTACTTACTATAAGCTACGTATCCAAAATGTCTGTACAATATTTGCTCATGTGAAACCCTGTTGCAGTGGGGATACTGCAACATGCATATACCAAACCAGAAGTCCCGTGGAAAGGAAATATATACGGACAGACAGATTCTTGATAGCTGTTTCAGAGAGATGTTTATTTCTCCAGCCGCATGGCCGGAGCTCTGCTGAGGAACTGTTCCAGTCACGGGACCAAGGGTCCTTCTGCCCGCGCAGGGAACACAAACCAACCAATGGGAACGAGGCTGAGCAGGGGCAGGGAAACCCCGTGTCTGTGCCCTCAGGGCCCCTCTCCCAGGGCTACACGGCAGGGAGAGGAGACCCCCAACAAAACCCCAAATTTTCAGGAGTGTAAAAAATTCCAAATAAAATTGATTCTAATTATTTACTGTTTATTAAAATAATTTAATATGAAATATATCTTACATTATATCACAGAAAATATAGTGCATCTAATTTTCCTTCAGTAATGACAAAATCACAAATTATCCACCACTAACGGAATGAAAAAAGATAACAGTGGATAAGAATTATATGATCTTTACACAGCTAAGAGACACACTGTGCTTTCCATTTTTAAGCAGGATTCCCCACTGTCTTTGGAAACAAAATTCCTAGTCATAGACACCACAGTAAACTTGTGGGAAACATGCCAAAAACCTTTACTTTAAAATAACAGTATCCCTTCTCTAATTGTATTGTGCTTTACTGTATTTTGCAATTATTATAAAATATTATATATACAATATATTACATTACATAAAATATATAAATAATTATATTTTATGTTTCTGCTATTTATGAAAAACAACAAAACAAAACAACCCAATAATAAATAAGATAGAAGCAAATCTGTTCCCCTCCCCTGATAAACCACAAGCTACATTGGCAAGCTGACATGGACAGTCTAGATGGATATTTTTTTCGTTTATTTTATTAATGGAAATATTTTCTGTGACAGGTGCATAGTATATTTAAATAATTAATAACACTTCTCTAAATGTTCTTCAAGATATTATCCTGTGTCAAAAGGTTATATTCATGTCCAACATTTAAGACACTAAATTACGTCACTATGGCCTTTTTTCAGTTTTCCATTCCTCCCTAGAGTAGGATGTTTCTGATGAATAGCTTGTTCAGAATTTCAGTCATATACATGTATTTTAAAATACATTTACAAATAGATAGAGTAACTTCTTAAGCATGTTCTGAACCAAGTGCATCAATACTGTGACACAGTTCTGATTCTTTTGACAGACTCATTTCAGTCATGCAGACAGAGGTATCTGGTGCAATACACGCTCCCAGAGAGTCTCCATGTGAGATGCTTGGCCTCCAGAATGGCATGAATTATCGAACGGTGTATGTAACATAAAATGCCTGAAAATTCTTTGAGGATGTCTCAGATCCCCTCAGTATGTCAAATAATACTGAATATCTGGTTGGCACAATTAAATTGAGCCCAGAGTATCTGCTCCCAGTAAAAACATTGTTGGTTTTTGTAGATGTTTTACCTTTGACAGTACATCCACATCTGCATACAAATTTAAGTAGGGCACTTTACTGACGTATCAATATCTTGTTCTGTGCTCATCTCACTTTGTATCATCCACATAAAACTTACAGGTCTATTACTCTTTGACTGCCTAGGCTTTATAGTCTCTCTATTGTTAATGGAAAAAGATAGGCACATCTTCACTAATTTAGACGTATTTATTTAGACTGAATAAATTACATTGTGAAGGTACCTAAAACTCCTAACAAATGACAAATGCACTCTAGATTCAAAAGCTAGCTCACAATGGCCTTTCAGGTGAATGAAGCTCAATTATATTAATTGAACCACTGATGCACGAAACAAAAGCTTTCAGAAATAATGGTAATAAGCATGGGAAGGGATATGAAGGACTGGAATCATATTTCATTTTTTAACTTTCTGTAAATCGTTCTAAAGGTCTGATTTTTGGACACCTGCTCACATGCACATATTTCCAACTTTACATTAGAGTTGCAACAATAAATTACCCAATCAATAGAAAAAAAATTAGTCTTCTGCTCTGAAAGTTTATTCTCTTTAGCGCAGAGGGGCTTCAGAGAATGACAAAATCATTGAAGTTGGGAGGAAACTGTGAAAATTGGCTAGTCCAACCCCTCTGCTAAAAGCATAGTGAGCCAGGGTGAGTTGCCCCAAACTGTGTCACGTGAGGGATTGAGTATCTGGTAGAATGGATACTCCACCTCAACCTCTCTGGTCAACATGCTCCAGCACTTAGTAACCCTCATAGTAAAAATATTATTTTCTCACATTTAAGTGTTGTTTCCTGCATTTCAGTTTGTTCCCATTCCCTCTTATCTGGACACTACTGCAAAGGGTCTCACTCCATTTTTGTTACTCCCCACCCCACGTATTTAAATGCAGTGATAAGTGATAACAAACTCTCTCAATTTCTCCTCACATGACAGATGCTCCAAGACATAAATCATGTTCCTGACCCTTTGCTGGACTCACTGCAGTATATCCAGGTCTCCCTTTACTGGGAGCCAAGGCCTGCACCCAGCAGTTCACATGTGGCCTCAGCAGTGCTGGGTAGAGGAGAAAGATATCTTCCTTGACCTACTGATGATGTTTTTACTAGTGCAGCCCAGAATACTGTTGGCCACCTTTGCTGCAACTGTGAGGACATCTACTTGTAGCAGTGTGGGAATTGACTTGAAGTATTTTGCTTTGCATACAGAGTAAAATTATGAATTATGGAGTTTTGGTTTTGATTTTTTTTCTATTTTACCGAAGTATGTTTTATCAGAAAATTAAATAAATCATTGGTTTTAAAAAGAAAATTTAAAATTGTCAATTAGGATAAATTATCCATTATATTAACAATTAATTGATAAAAAAATAGCTATTAGCAATTCTTTACAGAAAACAATGCAATTGAGAAAGACCATACAAAGAATTTATGATGTCTTTGATTTAAACCAGGATGCAAATTAGTAGTTCAGGCAATTTACCTCACTTGCACACATTACTGGTTCATTAGCATCAATATCCTGTCTTTGGCAATGTTGCTGAATGATGATTCACAAAAACACTCCACCCAACAACTTTCCTAATTTATCTAGGCAGCTGTGCTATGCTTTTTGTGAACAGAAAATAATTTTATGCTATATATAGAGATGAATGAATGTCTTTCCATACAATGTTTCATCCTCATCTTTTAGAGCACATCATCACAAATTCCAATAGTTCATACAATTAGTCAAAAATATCATGCAGTAAGCTACAGCCCCATATCCATATTCTTGGAAATATATATTAAAATATGTGAAGCAGATTCAAAAAAGAACAAGAAGCAGTGTTGAATATTAATAAATAGGTTTTATTGTAAAATATTTTGGGAATATTCTTTATCTTACTTTGGATTAGAAGGATTAGGGGGTAATGGAGTGTCTCGGTTAGCTGGAACAGGATGCTTTTAATATCACTGTCCTAGATGACATGAAAATCAAATTCTTTAAGTTTAGATTATGGAAAAAATTCTACCTCTTTTAACAACGAAATCCATAAGTGAAAAAACATTTCATAATATATACTTATTACTAGATATGAATGAAGTAAAGAACCATTAGCATTTTTTGACACATAATTGTCATTTAATCACTTGTACAGGAAGCAATCTAATAGCAGAGGAGCATTCTCTTGTCTGTTATAGGTAAAAACAAGCAAATTAAACAAATCAAAGAAAACCCCACAGAAGAGAGGACTAAAACAGACTTCAGACTTTTTTGTTTTCTTAAGGCTTTGATCTTAAGAAACTGTATTTCTTAAATGCTGTATGAACTTTCTCCACCGAGACTGAGAAAAATCAAAATCTCCATGTGGAAAAGTAAATTTGATTCCAGTCACAGTTATGGTTCATTTATAACAGAGAGAATAAAAGTACCTAGAACATGTGATTGTTTTTTTATAACTGAGTTGTTAACATTACTGGCAGTGGTACTAAGCTTACATTGTAAAACAGTATTTTAGATTTTCATTACATTTTTCATGGTTTTCATGATTTTTCATGGAAAGTCTTGTTGGCTACTTACAACTATTTTCCTTTAATTATTTATTTGTATTAGAGTGTGAAAGTATGTTTGTATTACAATATTTTAAACTAAAAGTTAGGAAATTATATAATCCTTTGTGAAGTTCATGTTCCTGAAATAACTGTGAAAGTGCATTTCAGATACATATTGTAAGCTTGCAATGACTGCCAAGGACACATTGTCTGAGCTAAAGTTATTTGATTCAGACATCATAGATGACATTTGTCTTTTTCAGACTTTAATCATTTCAATTTAATTCATTTTCTGTAACATTAGTGAGGTAATTAAATATACTTACAGGAATGTCTCAGTTAGCACTTTAATTACCCACCTACAGCACTCTTTCTTTACTGTGTTGGCCTTTCAATAGTGAAAATAGTTCAACAGCTAATTGAATGTTAATTCATAGATCATTCGGTGTTTGGTAGGCTTTTTATCTGCTTAAATAGACTTCTCATTTGCCATAAAATTTAATTTCCTCACTTCTGAATTTTTCAGGTACTACAATTTGCTCTTTTATTAAAAGTAAGAAGAAATAATCCACCCCACAAAAAGCAAAAAAAAAAGACAAACTTCATGAAATTTTGCACTGTTGGGATTGAACAAGGAGAAAGTAGGACAAGTAGGCTGGATATCTCCTAATAGGTTAGACACAGGTCATATAGTACAGATATAGAACTACTAGTAATTAAAATAATTCAACATTTACTTCTATTGAATTATAGTATATGAAAGAAAGTAACATTAAAATTCTGATAGAAGAAAAATAGCTATTTAAAAGAATAGTATGTAGGAAGGTTTAGAGATAAAAATTAAATAGAAATACAATCAAAAGAAGAATAAAATGAGAACAAAATGATAGAAAAATATAAATATAATCCAAAATCAAATTGATTTAAAGTATGTGTTATATTTTGATTATTTTTTTCACTTATTATTGTAAAACTTACAGTCCAGGACCAATTTATTAACACTAATGATTTTAGATTTGTAACATTCCAGTAAAACAGTGTCTAAGACCTTTACAGTTCCAGTCCCACAGAACATAAATAATTCTTAATTTTCAAATTTTTTCCTGTTTTACTGACACCCCCCCCGCCCCCCCCCCCCGCATCTCATCTCAGTATGTATAATGTTCTACAAAAGAATCAAACTGTATCAAAACAGTGATGGCTTCTTCAACTGTAAACATGTAAAAAATATGTCGGGGCTTTTTTTTCTTAAGCATTTCTCTATCTTCCCTATAATATTTTAATTTAAAATTGAAGATACAGTTGTTTATTTATATTTTATTAATTTAATCTGGTTTGAATTTTACTTGACTAATGCATGAAAGCTGTATGCCTTTGGAACATTCCTGATTTGATTCATCCTCAGCCTGTTCTAAATGAAGAAAAAGACTCTCCATTTTTACCTTGCAAAATGAAAGTCAAAAGACAGAGTAGATGCTGAATGAGACAAAAATAAATCTCTGTACTTATTAAAAGAAATCCAAATGTTCCAACTTATAAATTTATTAAATAAGAATAACTTATTTTTCCTATCAATAATAAATTCCAATACCACACATAATAATATTAATTCTAATAATTAATAATATTAATGCTAAATAATTGCTTGCTCAACTATTTAGTTTAGTTTCTTTTGTAAATATTTGTTAGGTTTAACTTAAAGATGTTTTTTAAATTTAAACTCATGTATTTTAAAATACAGTTCTGCACATTTTTTTGTTTGTTTGTTTTTGTCCCATGGTGCCTGAATGTGGATATTTATGCTAGGTTTAAAAGCAAATATCTGAGGCACTGACTCAGCACGCACCTGAGATTAAGCCAACTAAACAAGACCGGAGAAACTGCCAGACATAAAATAAGAAATTGCTGCAAGTCATAAATAAAAGAGTGAGGAGTTTACAAGAGTTACAGATAGCACTCCAAGGTACTGAGTGCGTGGCGAAGGGGGAGGTTTGAGAGAAATGGCCAAACATCACAGGTAGCTGAATGGGAGCACTGCGAACCTTCTGGAGAGCAGCAAGGCAGGCAGTGCCTCTGTAACCCTATTTGTGATACTGCATAAGGAAGGGATGGTCTAGGTGCCACCACTAGATAAACCAAATTCACACACGGACATAGCAAAGTTGGAATCAATGGGACTGTTTATTTGGGAATAGAAAAGCGCAAAGAAAGAGATATATTAAGCAATAGAAGGTAAGGTGGAGAAATGGGAAAAGGAATGGTAAGATACTGGTGTGATTTAACCCCAGTTAGTAACCAAGTATGAAACAGCTGCTCACTCAGTCTCCCACCAGTGAGGTGGAGGAGAGAATAGAAGGATTAAAGATAGAAAACTCAAGTGTTGAGATAAAGACAATTTAGTAGGGAATGCAAAAGCTGCCAAGACAAGCAAAGCAGCAGGGCCCCATCACATGCAATGGTAACTTGGGAAGACAAATACCATCACTCCAAACATCCCCCTTATCTTCCTTTTTCATGCCAGTTTATATTCTGAGCATGATGTCATATGGTATGGAATATCCCTTTTGAGTCACCTGTCCCAGCTGTGTCACCTCCCAACCTCCCATGTACCCCCACTTCATTGCCAGCGTGGCAGCACAAAAAGCAGAAAAGGCCTTGGCTCTGTGTAAGCCCTGCTCAGCAATAAAAAAAAATCATCCCTGTTTTATCAGCCCTGTGTTCAGCACAAATCCAAATCAGCCCTATATAGCCACTGTGAAGAAAATTAACTCTACCCCAGCCAAAACCAACATAATGCAAATCAGGTGACCGGGGATACTTGGGGATTCCTGCTAACCATTCCTGTCTTACAACTGGTCACTGCAATCTAAATCAGAATAATAACCCAAACTTGTGGCTCTGACCATACAAGATGTTTCAAATCATCTTCCAGGGCCAGGGCAATACAGTGTGCTTTCTCTAGCTAGCAGGAGAACACCAGGATGGATCATCCTGATAGTAGTGTCTCAGTGTCTGATTTGGGCCAGATGCCATCAGCATCTGCCCATCCCTTCTGGATATCTTACATGACATGTGCTGGAAAAAAAAATAAACATTGAGATGTTTTTGCATTGTACTGTCATAAGAATAGTCTGTGCAACTAGCATAGCTTTAATATTTTAATCTCCCAAAGGAAATGGTAATTATAAATCCTATTTCAAATATTCACAGTAAGATCAAGTACTGCTTTTTTATTATATTATCTTGTTAAATTACTATCTCTGTATTCATGCTATAAAATATACATAAAATACAGCAATACTAACTGCTGTTAAATTGCCACATGTGTAAACCATGAGATTCATTCCTCCTAAAAAGGAAAATCGTGAGGGGTAGCTTCTTAGCATGAGGAAGCAGCTTTTTGTAGAACCCTTTTAAAATTAAAATCTGAACAGTACATCAGTGTAACTAATAGTATGGTGTGCTAGATTTTTATTTTTGTTTTGTGAAAAAATCTATGATATTTGACTGAAAGTGTTGAAATTGATAACTATGTCTCATTATTTTTTTTATCCTTGTGAAGATCTAAAGGAAATTCTGTGCCACAGCTGCTGTCCCAGGTAAGACTGGTTTTTATTTCAGTATATTCACTCTCTGGAAGCTTATATCAGAGGTATTGCAGTTAAAAGCGCCCCTAATTTCTAAGCAAAATTGACATCCTAAACAACAATCCATCTTTTTAGTTGTTTTTTGGTGTTTTGTTTGTCTATTTCATTGTTGCTGTGAGTTGGATTTTTTCTGGGTTTTTGTTTGTTTGTTTGTTTATTTTTTTGTTTTGTTTGCTTGTTTTTTTCCAACTTTCTTCCAAAGGACTTGGAAATAGTGTCTTATGAACTCTATTTTTTCCACTCTATCAAGAGTACCAATACCACCAGAATAAAAGACTTTCATCATAATTCCTGTAGCACCTGTACAGGAAACATCAAAGTGAAGCTTAAATTTAAAAATATAAATTTATTTTGACAACTTTCTGAACTGGGAACAGAAGCTAAATTTTCTTTTGAGGGTAGAGTATTACCTGTTCCTGTTTCAAGTAAGGAGGAGGTGTCCAGGAACTTATGATGACCCTCAAAAAAGAAAGTTACATTTATTAAACCAAATAATATTTATATGAAAAAATTAATTTACTGTATAGACATAGAAGTTTTTAAAATTTTTGGATCATAAAGAAAATAAGTTTTTCCCTCTTTTTAAGGTTAGTATCTGTGACATATTGTACACAGTACACTGATACCCCACAGAGATCATTGCCTACCTAAAGAAAGCATAGACCACATATGAAAATAAAGAGTATATTATAGGACAACAAGGAGGTACAGATATTGTCCAAACAGTTTCTAAAACCTCTGTTTATACTTCTAAGAAAACTTTTTCTATATTTGCGTTGAAACCACAGGAATTCTCATCAAATTCTTGTACTTCCAAGGTCAATTATACACTTCTTTGAAGAACATCTTCATCTGAATAATGGATTTCATTATAACAAATATTTTGCTACCTCTCATAACACTTGGAAAGTGCACATTAACCCCATCCCTCTATCTGATTTTGCTACTGTAAACTAGCCAAAACCAGCTTCTTTGTTTATACTCTAAATCAAGGAAAAGCTGTGAGTTGATCGG
Source organism: Corvus hawaiiensis (assembly GCF_020740725.1). NCBI lineage: Eukaryota > Metazoa > Chordata > Aves > Passeriformes > Corvidae > Corvus > Corvus hawaiiensis. Next base: position 75,558,542 of record NC_063214.1, read on the forward strand.
GGTGTTGAATTTAAGCACTAATCACTCCTGAAACTCAGGGGATGCTAATGAGCTCAGTTTTCATACTGAAGGATATCTTATATATATTATATTATTATTGGTATTGGTATTGGTATTATTTATTTATTTATTTATTACACAGCATTTTGATCATACCTGTTAAGGGTCATATACTTATGAGAGCATTTAAGACTTCGTGTGCATTGCATAAGGATTGCTGGAACATAACTCAGTATGTTTGTAGGTGAATGTGAACTATTGTGTACTGCATATTGTTGTGTACCATCTCAAAAGGAGATGGAAATGTAGAGATGATGCCAGATCTTCTCTCCCTGCATTAGACAGACTGAACTGTCTGTCTCCATTAGACCATGCTGTCTCTTCTGAAAGAATGTCAAAAATGTATGTTCTCAGAAGCTCAACAGCTGGAAACTCTCTGAAACTGCATTTCAGCAGTCAAATTCCCTCCCATGTGCCTTCTGGGGTATTGTGCTCTGCATGAGCACTAGACAAAAGTCTTTGCCTTAAAGCACAGGAGTCCTTCTTCCATGTATGTGCAGTTTGCCTATAGCCAGCAGTTTTTATGATGTTCTGAAAATCCTAAATAAGAAAAGTTGATTGCAATGATTATAGGAGTTACTGCTCAAAAAAATAATTTAAAATTTGGAAAATTAAATATAGAGGTGTTCACCCAGGCAGTACAGCTTACCACTCTTAGGCTAACATTTTAGTATAAATGTCAAACTCTTGAGCTCTATATATTTGTGAAAGCTAGACAGGAGAAAAGCTAACTGATAAAAAGAGCATGGGAATGAGAAATGGATTTTGGGGTGCGGCGGTAGAGAAATTTGGTATTGAATTAATAATTCTTTTCCAAATTATACCTAAGTTCAAAGAGATCCTTCAAATGATGGGGATGTTTTGATAGCACATTTATCTGTACCTTTAGTTTCAAACTTCTTTGCAAAAGAACAGATGGAAATATAGTCTAAAAGCACGTAAGTATATATTTTTGGATTTTGAAGCAAGGCATTAAAAAAATAGAAATATGAAGGTGATTTAAATATGCTCAAACCCAACAAAATTGCTGACGAATGACTGCATTTATTAAGAAATTACAGATGTGCCTATTTTTTAACTTGTAAATTAGAAAAAGAAATATTGATATGCTTAGTCCTGGCTAATGAGCTGGACTATCTCCATAGGATTAAATCAAGTTATTAGAAAAATAAGGAAAATATTTTCTGTCTTGAAAGTAAAAAATTATTCTTTTGCAAAGCCTCGGAACATAAAGATTGAGAGATTATATGACCACAGTTGTAAGTACAATCACAGACTAAGTACTAGCCAGAGAAAAAATAGCATAGTATAAAACAAAAGAGTTGGAATGGTTCCCTCAACAACCTCTGTTTAATTGGATAGATGTGAGTTTGTTGAGTGGACTGTCAGAGGGTCTGGAGCACAGGTCTTTTGAGGAATGGCTGAAGGAGCTTGGGGTGTTTAGCCTGGAGAAAAGGAGGCTCAGGAGAGACCTTTTCCCTCTCTATAACTACCTGAAAAGAGGTGGTAGTGAGGTGGGAGTCCATCTCTTCTGTCAGGTAACAACTGACAGGACAAGAGGAGATGGTCTCAACTTGCCCCCATGGAGGTTTAGATATTATTGGATATTAGGAAAAATTTCTTCACTGAAAGGGTGGTCAGGCATTGGAACAATTTTCCCAGGGAAGTGGTGGTATCACTATCCCTGGAAGTGTTAAAAAACCCCATTTGGATGCAGCATTTGGGGACACAGTTTAGTGGTGAACATGGTGGTAGTAGGTTAGTGGTCGGACTTGATGATCTCAGAGGCCTTTTCCAACTTTCATGTAGCTATGATTCTATGGCCATTGGGACAGAGTGTTAAAGAATCCAATTTCAAATTACACTGAGTGATGTTTTTGTTGGGATTTTTTTAGATGAGTTCTACTTTAGCATTTTATGCCAATATATCTGTGAAAAAGCTGTGTATTAGAAAGCTAATACAGCATAGATTTCATGTATTAAAGATGTGACCCAAATAAACTTCATAAATTTATAACAAAAGAATCATTGGATAAGGAGATTTTTCCAATTTGGGAATGTTGTTTTTGCATTAATAGCCAGAGTATTTATTTTTTCCTTTATTATTAGCATGGGTTGAAAATACAGTCCTTTCCAATATAATTTTTTTTGTGTATGATTAATTTATAAGGCACAAGATGTAAAAATAAGGTTATGCACCTTATTTTTTTGATAAATATTTCCCTTTATTTGTTAAGAAATACATGCTTAAATACTTGGAAAAAAAGAAACCCTTTTCACTAATAGCGAAAAAGTAAATTCATTAGAATAAAAAAGATATTCCTAAAACAAGGTGAGTTTAATTTCTTTTTACAAAATGTATTTGTCCATAATTTTACTGAGCTATTTTCATTACAATGGCTTGATGATTTTTAATATGTGTAATTTCTTAAGTTACACTTTTTTGTTAGACATTCTCCACTGTGCAAACTGTCAGAATGTAGCTGGCTTAGTCCCCTGAAGAGTGTACTTAACAAACAGAAAATTCCTTTTTAGAGGAAATTTATTGACTAGATCAGCTTTAAATTAGCTGATTGTAAACTTCTTGTTAGAAGTGCAACCATTGACCCTTGGCCTCAGGTATTCCATTTTGTGGGTATGGATTTTATGACTGCACTGGGCTGGTCAGGATTTATCTTCATAGTGGCTCATATGGGGCTGTGTTTTAGATTTGTCACCAAAACATTGTTGATAACACAATATTTTAGCTATTGTTGAGCAGTGCTTATGCAACATCAAGGCCTTTACTGTTTCCCAGTCTGTCCCACCAGTGAGTAGGCCTGGGGTGAGAAAAGACTGTGAGGGGACACAGATGGGACAGCTGATCCCAACTGACCAAAAGGATATTCCAAACCATATGGCATCATACTCAGCAATAAAAACTGCAAGAAGGGAGTTTTTTCAACATAGCCATTGTTCAGGGATTGGCTGGATATCAGTCTGCTTGGGGGAGGTGGTGAGTGATTACATTAGCACTACTTGGGATTTTTGTTAGGGGTTGGTGTGCTGGACGGTTTTTCCCCTTTATTAAACTGTCTTCATCTCAACCTTTGCACTTTCTCAGTTTTGCCCTTCCAGTTCTGTCTTCCATCCCAGTGGGGCAGAGTGATTGAGCAATTGGGTCAGGGATTACCTGCCAGTTGTGGTCAGCTCACCACAGTCACAAAACTAACTGTCTGATGGAAATCTCCAAGCAGCTGTTTAAGAAAATTGCAAGTGTTTGCTCTTCTTAGATCACTTTGGTAAGCCTCAGCAAGAGTCTGCATCTGCTCTTTCTGGAAAAACATCACCCCTATCTCAATATGGGTACCACAGAGCCATAGAAAACTGATAAAATCCAAAGTGGGTAAGAACCCAGTCACTGATCAGCATTGTGAGATGCTACTTAACTGTCTGTCTGCTTTTGTCAGAAACAAAGTGAGATAAGGAAAACACAGATGTCTTGGAATATTTCAGAATGGACAGATAATTTTCTCTTTTCGTTGAAAGTGTCCTAGCTGTTTTGACTGTGTTGCCATTAAAGTCACATTACCTAAAATCTGATAATGTCTGAAAATCTTAAAAGTTTTATTCAGTCTTTTATGATTAAGTACAGCATACATTACTGGAGACCATGTCATTGACTGCAGAAAATGCCACATAAATGTTGTACTCTTCCAATTACAAAAAACATCACCTCCCACAGTGGCATGTGACAAGTAAAGAAAAATGTTTTCTGGCAATCTATGTAAATAATGAGCAGTGACATTACGCTTTCCACCTTTTCTTTTCAGTAATATAGTTCGAAAACTGATTCTGATTTCCATTAACCATCAGATTACAAAACCAGTTCTAGAGCTATTCAGTTAAACCGATGGATTTCCTTTCTTCTTCTTCTAGAACTCAGAATGTAAACCTAAGAATACATCTCCTTTGTTTCACGTCTCTCTTTTTTTCACTTGATTATAGCCTGTGGCAGATTTATCTTTCTCTTAATTTTCCTTAGCTCATGCACATTTTTCGTTACAATTTCCTTTCTTTATGCTTTTTTTCCCCATTATTCTATTGCTTTCCTTTCATTATCTGTTTAAATGATAGGCTAAAAATGAAAACAAAGGTTATGGAAGACAGAAAACAAACAGAATAATCAATTTTTAAATAAAAATATATATTTGGTTAGATATATTTTATATATCTGTGTATAAGGCTTTCAAAATTACACCTCTCATATAAAAAAAAATCACATTTTCAAATGTAAAATATTGATTTTCCAATCATGATCAAGATGTTAGAAAAGGATATATATGTTTTTGTATATCCATTGACCCTCAGCAAAAGTGGAAATATACACAATAGATATAAAAGCTCTTTAATGAGAAGAGAAAAAGAGAAACAGTAAAATCTTCTTTCTCTTTTTTCTTATTTAACAATACCTTTTAAGATTTACAACAAACCTGGCAGGATGGAAAGCATCCTACAGAAGTCAGTGAAAAACACTACCTATCATATTATAATAGCCACTGAGAATCTATAATATTTTACAGAACAGCAAGGGATAAATAAATCTGATTAACTAATGGACATAGATTTTGAATTCTGTTTTATTATCATTAACAAGAATGTTATGGGATTGATTAGTCTGTCCTTACAAGAGAATTTGAACTTTTTTATTCAAACAGACAATAAAGTCAATTATCAGACAAAATTGTATTCAATGCCAGAATATTACTTCCACTCTGTTCATATATATTCATTCTTGAAGTGGTCATCTGTAAATTACTGTTCTAAATTTGTATTCTGACTGGGGAATTTAGTAGAGTAAGTCTCCTCCAGAACAAATTCATAGCCTTCTCAGAATGACATCACAAATTCAATTTAAGCTAGTGACAGTCTGTCTGTACTACACCTGCATATTGTGAGAAGCTTGCTCTATGAGAAGCAATTAAAGAAATAAACTTGATTTGCAAATTTCAGTCCATGTTCTAAATGAAAAATTTGTAATTGAAAATGGTTCTGTTCCTTATTTAAGCACAGCAAATTGTCTACTAATAGAAGTGTTGGTAGACTAAATGATCTTTCCCTTGATAAACTCTACTGTCTGTTCTGCCTTTCTCTGACCAAATTAGCACATTACAGCATACAGGGTTTTGTATAATCAAATTCAATTTTATATATGTCTTTGTAACATAATTTTTCTGTATTTTCTCTAAAGAAAATGATTTAACAAAAGTTCTAAATTGATTGCAAGACATCTTGGTGGCATACATTTATTAATTCATGAAAAAAAAAATCCAAATGAATGTTTTTTTAAATCCATTCAATATATTTTTAGTCTATACTTAAACATGCAGTGACTAATATTAACTGGAGGGGAAGAAACGGAACAAATTATTTAACAGGAAAATTTATTTTATTTTATTGTTTTATTCATTTCATTTCATTTCATTTTATGTTTTTTATTTTCTGTCAACCTTATAAAGTCCATTATTCAGTACACTTTGAAACACCAGTGTCTGGCTAAGCAGAGTAAAATGCTTAGATTAAGATTCTAGTTCTTCAAACACAGATTGATAAAAAAAAATAACATCTCTCTGTATATGTGGCTTATAAATTACCAGTGCTCAAATTCATCACTTCAGTGAAGATGTGGGTCCCAGCCCTGTCTGGAGGACTAAAGGGCTTCTTTCCTGCTGTCTGTATGAGTGATGTAATTACAAAAACAGTCCCTTGCTTTCCCGATGACCGTCCCTAGCCCAGGAAAGCGGTAAAGCACACAAACCTTCAATCTCTGCTCCCATCCTTGTCACACAGCAGATAAAGCTCTGCCTTTTAATAAATAAATCAATAACCAGCTGCAATTGTTAGCCTTGTTAGTAATCCTTCCGTTATACACAGAGAGTATCTAATCAGAGACACTGGAAGCACACACAGTCCTGGTGACCCAGACAGATACTTACTCATTCATCTTTCCATGATTTTATTAAATTGTCATCTGCCTCAGGAAGACTGTGACTTTCTTCTGGGAATTTCAACCACTCTTCTTAGCATTGCTGTCAGTTATTGCTGTCATTGCTGCTTTTACAGCAGTAATGTTAAGGCTGGAGTTTTAAGGCAGATTTTTGGTGTCAAGGGAAAGGCAAGGGGTGAAAAGCACCGTGATCTGAGTAAAAATATTCTTTTTTGCTTCTCCATTATGAACCCTGGCAAGCAGTCCATGACTGCCTATGATGGATAGACCACAACTGGAAGAAACTGTGGCAGGTTGCACACCAAAAAAGTACACAAGGCTGGAGGGGATCAGTGAGTGGGAAAGAATGCTCCAACTGTAAGGAGGAGCTACCTGGTTGCAGCAACATCACAGATCCTTCTTCTGTAAGTTTAGAAAGGTTTCAAGTTCAAGAACTTGCCAACTGATATCCAGTCTTTTTGGACTGTGCTGAATCTTTTGCAAGTGCTCAAACTTCCAGGGACCTGCACAGTGTCATCCAACACCACAGCTGGGATTACATGATCATGATGCAGAAATTTTTTCTGGAATGGGCGAACCTCAACTACAGAATTCTTCAGTCCTGCTGGAAGTTGAAATCCTTGATCAAGTTTGAAGTTCTTGGTCAGGCTATATGAAAGCATGCTATTCAATGAAACTTTCTGGCTAAATCTGGGATAAAGATGTGTGGGCTTGGCCAGATTTCCATTTCCTAGAACATCCTTCATGTTGTTTCTTCACTGACCGGTCACTTCTTACCAGCTGTCCTCTTACACCTCCTGCTCTCAAGAAGATCTTAATGGTGATCTCTCCAGAGTGATGTAGTGTTTTAGAAGTCAGTCCTGTGCAGTTCAGTAACTTCTGTATGGAATCAGAAGATACCAAAATTCCCCTATAACTTACTTTTTCTTCCTGAAATTTTCTCACTTTTTGCAGTGAAAATGTTATCAATATTAATATAAGAAGAAGAATGCACCATATCAAAACTATTCTAGAGAGTTCTTCCTTGGGAAAGATCCTACCAAAAGTCAGAAAGTAGTTACTGCCATGGGTTTTGGGATATTACTTTTTTTAACAAAACACTTCATTAACATTTAAACAAATATTTGGTGTCTGGTTTTTTTCAGCAGTTTCCACTGCATAAAACTTGGTCATGATTTCTGGCTTGTAATTAAATTTTCATTTACGTTGATCGTGCAGTTAATCTCAGTAAGTTTTAAGCCTTTTATGATTGGAAAATGTTCAGAACTACTCAAACAAGAAAGAGTTTTGTCCACTGTTATCACAGTATGAAAAAGACACAGCAGTTAATTTTATGTTATTGAATTATTGGGCAGTGTTTCTAATATCTGAGTAGAAAAACAGTAGGGTGCATCCAGCTGGTTGATGAGAGCTCTAAATAAGGGTGAGTAGGAGCAGAGGACCAGAGATAGATAATCTTACAAGTGATTAAGCTGTTTACAAATTGCTGTAATTTTGGTTTTCTTCTAATGTCTCTTTTTCCTCTTATTTTTTCTATGACTTCCCCAAAGATTTTCTCCAGTTTGTCAACTCAGAAAATTTTATTGGTCATTGTATTTCTATTGCTGCTCCATTATGTTGAATCATTATTTTTACCCCCTCAAATTATCCTCACAGATGTATTCTGCTGCTTATTTTTCATCAATATCTACTCTATGGATATGCTTTCTGTATGTAATATTTTTATTTATGAACATCAGATTTCTGACTCTCTCATTTCATCTGAAAATGTTCTATATCACCATATGTCACCAGCCAACAATATTCACAATTGCCTCTTGCACTATGAATAAATTACTTCCAGTTCTTCAGAAGGAAAATAATGGATGTCACACAAACAGCATAAAAAACAAACACACACAAAAAATCTCATTTCCATACATTTGTCTCTAAAATCAGTTCCACAGTAATATTCAAAGTTTGCAATCTTTATCAAGAGAACAAAGTTTTGGTGTTTGGGGTTTTTTTTCTAGAAAATGATAAATTATGAAAGGTTTGTTTTGAAGACTGCCAAAGGAGTATCTCATATGTGTGTATATATACATGCATAAATACATATATATGTGTCTCTGTGTGTATATCTAACTCATGGAAATTCTAACACATGAAACTGAAAAAAAATGCAGAAAACATCAGTTTGTCAGTAGGCAGAAAAAAAAACCTGTGGGTGGTAGGACAGAAATGGTTTTTTCATCCATGGGTGCTGGAATGCAATTAGGAGATATACATGAGGATAGGAAGAAAGCATATGTCACCCTGGTCTTCAGAAAGGGCACTACCGGCAAGTCAGCTTCACCTCCATCCCTGGAAAGGTGATAGAGGGCCTCATTTTGGAGGCCATCTCTATAAATAGGATGTCAAGAAGCTGATCAGGAGAAGTCAGTGTGGATTTAATTAAAGAAAATCCTTCTTGACCAACCTGATTGCCTTCTATAATGAAACAACTACCTGGATGGATGAGGGGAGAGCAGTGGGTATTGTCTATCTCAACTTCAGCAATTCTTTTGACACTATCTCTCACAACTTCCTCGTAGGCAAACTCAGGAAACGTGGACTTGATAAGTAGATAGTGAGGTAGACTGATAACCGGCTAAACAACAGATCCCAAGGGCTGTAATCATTGGCACAGGACCCTGTGTGTAGTTAGAGGCCTGTCACTACTGGCATCGTCCAAGGTTCAATACTGGGCCCATTATTTTTTAATTTATTCATCATTGACTTGGATGAAGGGGTTAAATGCCTTCTCAGCAAGTTCACTGATGACACAAAGTTGGGAGGAGTGGCTGATACCCAGATAGGTGTGCAGCCCATCAGAAGGGCCTCAACGATTTGGAGAGATAAACAGAACAGTCTGAAATTCAGCAGAGGCAAATGCAGGGTCCTGAACCTGGGGAGGAATAACCCCATGCACCAGCACAGGCTGGGAGCCAGTGTGCTGGAAAGCAGCTCTGTGGGGAAGGACCTGAAGGTCCTGGTGGGTAACAAGCTGTCCATGAGCCAGCATTGCCCTTGTGTTCAAGGACAATGATATCCTGAGCTGCATTAGGAAGAACATTGCCAGCACATCAAGGGAGCTGATCCTGCACCTCGACTCAGCCTTAGTGAGGCCACATCTGGAATTCTGTGTTCATTTTTGGGCTCCTCAGTACCAGAGACATATGGAGCTCCTGGAGCAGGTCCAGTGGAGGGCTACGAAAGATCCCCAGCTGAGGAAGCTGGACCTGTTCAGCCCCAAGTAGAGATGACTGAGAGGGGACCTCATCAAGGTCTAAAAGTATCTGAAGGAAGGGTGTCAAGATGATTAAGCAAAGATCTGCTTGCTGGTTCCAAGCAGTAGGACAAGAGGCAGTGGACAGAAAGTGATACATAGGAAGTTCCACCTGAATCTGAGGAAGATCTTTTTCTCTTTGTGAGTCACTGCATACTGGAACAGGTTGCCCAGAGAGGTTGTAGAGTTTCACTCCTGCAAGGTGTTCAAGAACTGTCTGAACAAAAGCCTGTTCAATGTGCTCTAGGATGATCCTGCTTGAGCAGGGAGGTTGGACCAGATGACCCACTGTGGTACCTTCCAACCTTGCCCATTCAGTGATTCTATAATACCAAACTTTAGGAAGAAACTCATCAGTATTGATGTCATGGATAGCAAAAGACAGAAGAGGGATTTGGGCAACAAAGATATGAATATAGGAGGGTAGAGATTTAAATATCTTTGTAAGGAACCATTTGAAAATCTGTCAAGTCGTTCTGCCTACTTGACTACTCTGGACTTCTGTAACTGACTGCTTGTCAGGAGAGAAATGGCAGGCACAAATGTGTTTTATTTACACAGAAAAAAATGGAAGGGGAAATTCCCACCTGGGCTACTGCTCATTAAATTTTCTGGGTGTCTCTAACTAAGAAAAGAAATCCCATTTTCAACTAGCAAAGGCCTGGAAGAGATAATCAGTCTGTAATGACTTTATGTCTTTTTGAAAGGACTACACACACCAGAGTTTATATCTTTGTATATAATCTGACTTTACAGAAATTTTCAGTAGTCAGCCTTATTCCACAAAAGTTTTTCACCAAAAATGATCAGTTTCGCATGTGAAGGTCTTCATAACCTTCTAAAAACTCTTCATGCATTTACACATCAAGTTATTCTACACTTCTTTTTAATAATCTGATCTGTTGAGGTATTTACACAAGCTCCATATTAAAGTGCAATCAGATATTAAGATGAGACTAATTATAATTTTATGTTTAATGAGTCAATCACAATTGCATTTGTGTAACTGCAATCTAAAATCCCTCACTTGCATTTTGGCAGATATTCATGGAATCAGATGAAAAAAGCAACATTAGATCTAGAGAAAATATTATGTAGCTTATCCATTGAACTTTGAAAGTTAAATAGAAATCATTCTCGTTAAAATATTTTTTTTAGATCTTTTTTAGTTATCTCAGTCCTCGGTATAAATAACCTCAATGTTTCTTTTTTCTGAAGATTATATAAAGATACCTGATTCTTTATCGAATCTTGATTTGATCTCTCTTGATAGGTTAGTCTATACTGACAGTGATTACAAATAAATTAACAGCATATTGTCCTCTAAATACAGATTAGGGTAACTGAAACTTTGCATGTTTGGATCAAATTCAGTACTGGAAATGGACAAATATATTAAGAGGAAATATTGAAATGGTCTCATCAAAAGAACTGTTAAAAGCTTTGCATCCTGAGCTTCCCAGTCTCCAGGAATTCTAAAAAAAAATCTGCTCCTGATCTGTAAATAAATAAATTATTACATTTCAGATTGAGTGAAATATTTTGTAGAACCCAAAATATTCTCAGATAATTTTCATCTGTCTCAGAAAAATATATTTTAGACTGTTCCAAAACTTTTACTAATGACTTTTTCTTCAACCAGAAAATACAAAATATGTTATCTGCACAAGTTTCATTAAATATTCTTAGGTAGGTAGGTAGGTAGGTAGGTAGATAACTATATATCATATCAAGGCATACCAAAAACTAACCATATAGGCTCAGAAGGACTATCCATGACAGGTGTTTGTGCCTAACTTCCCTAACCAGAGCATGATAAGAGCTACATGCTGTTCAGACAGTATAATCAGGAATCTTAACGAAGAGTATCAGCTCTGGCCTGTAGGGAAATACCAAGGAGGCAAAACTGACTTAAGTCTCATATTCCTCAATTATTTAAGCCTCCCCCATTAAGAATCCTCATTAATTAAAACCTACCTGTATTGGCTTTGTCTGAGGTAGAGTTAATTTTCTTCACAGTATCTGTGTTCTGGGTTGACCTTGGCATGGGTTGATTCTTAAGTCCAATATCACATTGTGGAAGGGAGACAGAATTTAAAGTGTTAAAGTACATATAAGGTGTATTTGACATCCATAACTTTTAAAATGTCCTCTATAATTGCAACACCCAGGAAAAAAAAAAAGAGAAAGGTAGCTAAAGATTGTATCTCTCTGTTTCTAGTGAAAACTACATTGTTAGGGTACTATGTGATAAAATATGTCTTCTGCAATTTCTGTAATTTTTTTTAATTGTATTATTTGGATGTAAGCCGTAGTGAGATAGGGGGTAATACCATAAAACATCATCTGTTTTAGGCTTGAATCCATCTGGGATAATGAGTGCAAAACCCATTTTTTAATCAGTCTACTCTAATTTTTTGGCTGTTTTCCAAATGGTAAGCATAAATGAAAAAGAAAAGAAAATCAAACATAGTGGAAAATACCTAAATTAAAGAGCAGCTTTTCTTAATAGTACAATTAAAAATTTTGGTCCAGACAGGGAGTAGAAGATGAAGGAGGGCTTCAGACTGAGAGGAACATCCTAAGTAAAAATTACTTCCTCGACGCCTGATTGCATACCTGTCTGAACTTTAATATTCCTCTTAAATCAGCAGAAATTAAATTATTCTACTCAGTAGGTTTTTGGTTGGATTCAAATATAAAAGTCCATTAAGAAAAAATAGTCATAAGCAAAACCAGTCTGGGAACAACTCTGTAAGGTTCATTAATGATAAAAGAGTATGAGGAATGCTAGGTATTCCATATAGCTTCAGGGAGTGTCACAGTAGCTAACCAACATGGAAAATATATTTGGGTGCACACCTAAATATGTGAGATTCATTACCTTTATGGGCAAAAATGCTGAAGTTGTACCTGTAGCATCCTTTTTGTTACTTTACTTGGGGGTGTTTGTTCAGTGAAGATAGACTGTGCACAGTATTGTTGCAGCTCAGTAAGGTTCCTCTTGCATAATGAACTGCTGTAGAGCAAGACTTCCCCTGCAAAAGGTGTCATGCTTACTCTCTGTCCCTTATCTCTCAGTACCATCCTGACATCATGGAAGATAAATCCTGTGCAAGCCTCATAAGCATGGAGAGTTAGGTCGGGACTGTTAAATGGATTTGTTCCAGGAAATTGTCCATGAGTGCCAAACAAAAGCAGAAAAACTCATTTATGCTGAAATCAGCTTAAATCATAGGACAGCAGACATAGTTTAAATCATAGGACAGTGTTATGCCCACACTTGGCCTTTAATCCTGGCTGACAGCCATATAATGCCTTTCTAAACCGAAGACACAAATAAAGTTTCTTGAGTAGGGATTTTTATTCTCTCATTTTGAAGTATCTAGGGTAGTGAGGGATTGTTTTACAGTATATGAGAGTGGCAATTCTCATACAACAAAACTGAGGTTACCTCCTGCAAGACTGGAGTGTGACTTGAGTTTATAAAAGATTGTTTGAAAATGCTAAGGTGCCTGGGACAGGCAAAGAATCACATTTGGTACAGCCTCAGTTATAATATCTCTCAGAAGTGATCCCTACAGTGAAAAGCCCCTGAAGCACATTTGGCCATTATCTTGGACAGATGATTTTTGAAACAGCACAAGGCAGAGGCAGGCAGTGAGCAGGAAGCAAGCAGTAAGCAAGGAGTTCATCACTCAAATGCCCTTCTCCCCCTTTTTTCATTTAGCAGAGTAAACATCTTTATGCTACATTTTTAAATGTCTTGTGCATAAAAGTGTTAAAAACATTGCATAGGATATTCTTAAACTCTGATATTTTTCTCGGTTCTGTAGAGGAAACAAAACAAAAAGGCATCCAGTAGAAAAATGAAAATTTAACAGCATTTTTCTGAGAGCCATTGAGTAATTTCTTTTTGCAGTTGGTGAAATATTACAGCACAGAAGGCTGTACATCTTATCCTGGAATAGTTTTCTGCTCCGTATTCTGCATAAACTGTTCTGGCAGCTCTATTTTGATTCCTTTAAAATAAACATCTCTGAATTTATAAAACAAAATAATAAAATAATTACATTGATTACAATTTCAAACTTTAATGGAATTGTAAGAAAAAGAAACTAAAAAGTTTAGAATTAGAAATGAAACATTTTGAGAACACCAAAAATAAAACAAATATAAAAATGAAACCTCTAGACTTAACCTCTATTATCTGGGATCTTAATTTCTACTTTTTTTCACTAAGGTTCTCTCAAATCAGGAGCCCAGTGAAAAAAAGATTACTTCAACTCTACATGCCCATATCAAACAAGGAAGAAGGCTGAGCATGAATTCCCAAGAGACATAAGAAGAAATAGGCATATGCAACACAGACCTACAAAAGTACACAGCTGGTCACACCCACCAATCACAGACAGGCACACAGATAGTTCACATGAACACAGCACAAAAAACCTCTTATTTCTTTCCTGTGTCACTCATCAGGATAAAGGCCAGTTAGTGGAAAATATGTATATATAGACTGTGGAACATGGATCCCTCTAGCTCAGACACTTGGTCTGCCCAGTAGTTGCTCCTGCTTCCCAGTCTCCCCAGTTGCTGGAATGTGCACTGTGCCCCCATGCTGCAGCCCCACTCCAGTTTCTGGTACAGGCCCCCTTGTACCCACGCACTAACACACAAACAGACACAAACATGCGCATCTTGGATCCCTCCAGAACTGGGATCTCACACACAGTCCATCCATGTGCTGCTTCTGGATCTTTGCTCTTCCACAGTTGCATCAGGCACAGATGGACAGACACACAGACACACAAGTTCAACTCAGTTCACCTCTGGGCCAGGGCAGTGTTTGTCTCTCCAGCTAAGTTATTTGGCTTGCCTTGCCTGCCCTGTACCACTGCACTTCTCTGTGTGCAGGGAGATAACCTTTTTATTGCATAACCAAGCATTTTTCTTGAACTGCTTTTTCTAGCCACAAATCTTCCTCTTTCTTGTCTTTTATATTAACAATATTAGTTATAAATGACATGTCAATGTTTTGATGCAGTTAAAATAGCATTTAATTTTTTCTAGGACAAAGAATCTATCTTATTGGATTAGTTTGAACTTTATGGACACTTAAATAAACAATGTCATGCTATATTTCAAATTAATGAGGACATTAATTTAGGCAGCATTAAAACAGAGAGTTGCTGTTATGTGCAATTATTGCAAAAAAATTAATGTGACTTTTAGAGAATAACAGGTTAATACTGAAGTTAAAAAAATTACTTAGAACTGGTACAAGTTATCAGACATTAGTTTTTGCAAAAATTGTGTTGGGGAAGCTCAGTTTATTTTGCACTCTTAATTATACCATATTGTCTAGACAAGACCATCAAAAGAAAGATGATGCATAAGAAGGCTACATTCTGGAAAGCTGAAAAAAAATACTGTTCTTTGAAATGAATTTCTCTGTAAAACAGAAGAAAAATATTTTAATGACTATACGGATGATTCACTGTGGAATACCAAGAAAAATTTCAGAGAACAGCAGCCTAGTTAAGCCTCTTTTGTGCTGACTCATGGGGTACTCTACAGCTTTTGTTCCTGTGAAAAGAACAACCTACAGCTCTCAAATGAATGCACATAAAATGCAAGTAAATACAAGCAGTCCCTAAAGGAGGAAGGACACTACTGCAGGACACTACTACACAGGACACTACTGCAAATGAAATGTGTGGCAATAGAACAGATGTTGATGCATAGAGTATCTAGAAGACAGCAGAGGTGACATAATTTATGGTAACAAGAGTGTTTGCATAAGTCTGTGTCTTCGTAAAATGAAGCAGTATCACAACACTGATGTGAAATACATGTCATTACAGTTTTATTATAGAGGGAAAGTGGTGACTAACTTACTTGGAAGAGAGGGCAGGCTGTGGTATTCTTAAAAGGGCAAATGGAATATCTCTAGGATACTTCTCATGAAAGGAGAAGCCAGCCTGATGTTAGAACTTTTGCACTTCTTGCTCTACTGAGGCAGCAATTCCCATGGCACAAAATTGCAACTCATATAGTTGGAATGAATGAGGAGTCTGCAGTCTCTCCAAGTCTAATAAATATGGTTTTTTGAGTCTTGCATTTCTCCAGCCTGTGAGAATACAAACAAAATTACAATACAATATCTAAGTAGCTGCTGGATCACAGTAATTTCTCTAGAAAAACTCAGTCATTACAAGCATAGGTGGGTGTCCTCTTTTGTTTCCAATGAGGAGAGATTGAGATAGCAAGCAACTTTGACCTTCATGAACTGCAAATCTGCTTCTGTTCATACACAAAAACATACACAAAAGAAAGAGTAAGGTGGTTACAGACCTTTCCCCAAATGAGAGTGACCAACTCTGATTTGTCTCTTTGTCCATTGCCATATTACCTCTCCCTCCCCACCTCCATTCTTCTGAGTAATTATATGTACACCAACTGAGATACAGCAACTTCAGTACCTTGCAGCATACCAAAAATGCTAAAGAAGAGGAGATGATGGTTACAAAGGATATCTGGAAGGCAACTGGAGGCAGCTTACAAACGGTCACTAGTCATGAACTCTCTAGGGCATGAATCATATGACAGTGGACTTGAATGGGTGGTTATTTTTTCACAGTCTACTAAGGTAATGAAGAAAAATCTTAATACTAAGAATTTTGTAAAACAATTGCTGTTTCAATAGAAAAATCAAGAAATATGGCATATATTCAGGACATTTTCATAAGCCTGTTTCTCTTAACATCAGGAAAATTATCCCACAGTCTGTTTCACTGACTAATGTTATCACTGGCACCACAAAAAGAGCCAGTGTATGACACTGCATTCCTGCATAAGGCAGGCGCTGAATGGCATCCCTAGAAGCAAGCCCACTAAAGATGTAGCTCCTGAACAGCTATGTAGGAAAAGAAGTACCTGCTAAGGGTATCAAAAGGCCGAAAAGACAGGATCAGGCTTTTAAAACATAATAATCAGTTCATCATTATATTAATATTAGTAATTTAGAACTATATCTTCCTGTATGTGAGGTTTGTTGTTCTTACTTTACTTGCTATTATTTAAAGGTAATTTAAAAAGCTGCTTGGTAATTAAGTTCTCCGTCTTGTGGGCACAGAGTTATGTAGGCTCCCGCTCTCTTTCCCTCTTTGCACCTTTTAAGGCAAAAGCAGAGGCAGTTGTTTGCTTCTTAACTGATTTTTTTTTGAGCACTCTGCTTTAGTTCTACCTTGGTTTGTCTGAACAGAAATGCTTTCTGAGGTTTCAGAGTATTTTTAGTTGTCTCCAGAAAGTGAACCCTCTAGCTTTAAATTTCCCTGCATGACCAGTAGACATCACTGAGAGAAGATGGGGCTTTTAGTGTGGGGGACTGATATGGCTTGATGACTGCTAATAAACATAAAACATAAAACGTCTGAACGACCTTACAAATAAATGTACCAGATATACAGCGGTGCATATCCAAGGTGATAGTCTAATTTATGTGATATGCTCTGTAGTGTTAAGGTGTAAGTTATACTGAGCAAAAAATTCAGCATTTTGAAATGTAATGATGATTTATTTTTTGCTTTTATACAAATTCTGCAGTGATGTTGCTTTTTTCTCCATTTTTCTTGCTACCTTCACAATGGTTGCACATAATTTCTTTTCCCAACTAATGCTCATTGGGACGTCCAGGTGCAAGTCTTGTGGTCAGTGTTGGTACTGAAGTTGCAGCAGCTTTGACAATATGTTTCCAGCTGGGTCAAAAATTCTATGCAAATCATGCAAGTCAGGTACATCAAAAATATCAAAAATGCAGAAGTGGCATAGGTGGGGTAATTACAAGGTTTTACGTGAGTATGGCTTACTACACATTGTATTTGATGGGATGTCATGTTGCCTTGGATTTTTTTTCAAGACACATTAAGATTTGACCATGACTTTCCAGCCCCAAGACCCAGATCAATGTTCCAGTCTTAGCAAAATGGCTTAGCAAATTCCTGCAATGATACCCGAAATACATAATAATCTTCCTGTGGCCAGAATTAAAACTACAATTTAATCAGGTTTTTTTGATTGTAGGCAATTATCTTTCTCTTTTTGTATTTACACACCAAATCCAGTAAAATGCAACATAAAATCTTACTTTATTTTCTTTCCTTTCTAGTATCAGTTATTGTAAGACTTTGCCAGTCACAGGAACTACCTCAGGTCATTACACCTCTGTGTTACATATGTTATAAATATTTCTTCAGTTCTATAAATTAATAAATGTAAATGGTATAAATACTTATAAATTCTGGTTAGAAATTTGGATTTATAAATATCATAATTTTTCTGTCATTTAAATCAATGTGTTTTTTCAGTTAGTTCTTAGAGATAAACAATCTATTTCATCCTTAAAAGGTGAAACCTTAAGTAGTAGGAATGAACTCCAGGTTCTTCTTGCTCATCCTGATGAATATTTACATTGTGATCCTGAAAGCACTTGATAGCTTAAAATTGGGAGTAAAAGTGTGTAGGGTACAGACTGAAATTAGGAAGAATATTATGCTCCTGGTTTATGATTCAGGTTCTTCAGTAAAGACTGTAAGATAACTTTTAGGCTAGTAAAATACAAATAAATGAAAATGTTTATGATTCTATAAAACTATTTTAGGGATTTTTAGCTTACTGTTAAGGCTTTAAATCTGCCAGACTAATAAAGGTTTTTAAAATTCTGCAATTGTTCAATTGTATCTGAATATATACATACATACAAATCTCTCACTCTCTCTCTTGTTTTTATATATATATATATATATATATATATATATGTATATACTTAATAATATAAGAATGTCTATAATCAGCTCTTGCTGTGGATAAGGAGTTTGAGAATTGGAAAGAAAAAAAAAAAGAAATTGGAAGGACCAGTGAAAAGAAAAAAGAGAGAAAAGTATTTTTATGTAAATTCATAGATGCAGAAAGGAAAATAGACTTTTGTTATATGCAGTGAGTGAAAAAATGGACCAAACAAACATGGAAGAAACAATGTGTTATTTTATTATATCCTCTCTGCAGCAGGCTGTCTTTAAAGTATGCATTACACTGGGAACTCTTTCCTTTCTCATCTTTACAATATTTATGTGTTTCTACAAGTAATATTCTTATCCTCCCCCTCCCTACATCAAAAATATTTGTGATAAAATAATTTCTTAGGAAGTTTTTTGATTGACAAATTTATTTTTATTCCAAATAAGAAGAAAAAGAAGCTTGAAATGTCCCCCACTGAGAGCAGTTTAGAAATCTCACAGTTTATTTTCCTTTGTAGGCAAAATATTTTTGAACATACCAGTTCTGAAGTATCAAAGATATAGGAGAAATGTGAAGAAGAATGGAGGAAAAAAAGCTGCTCTTTTCTAGTCTTATATAATATGCCAGTATTTGTTTGTGTGCTTTTAAAAAAATACAAGACATAGGAAGTCTTTTGGAATATAGATTGAGTACTAAATAGTGCTTACTGTGGTTCTTTGCTCAGCTGAATGTTTTGCAATGAAGTTTAAATAAAGTTCTGTCAGGACAACGACTCCTGCCTATAGACACAGGTACTTCAAGTAGAGTCCTGTTCTGTAATTTAGCTAGGTTTATTTATGCGCAATCTCAAACTTCCAGCACTTTTCAGTAGTTCTGAATCAGCTTTTCAGTTTAGAGATTCGATCTCATTCTCCAATATGTTAATCACAAAAATTGTATCAGGATTCACAGGATAGAAATTATGGCATAAGAGTCAAAAAGAGTTACCCAGCCTCAGAGGAAGTAGCATACAACTCCTGGTTTTCCTAGTACAGTGTTTCATAGATGTATTTTTGGTTTTATTAATGATCTTGATGTATTTTAAGAAATATTGTATTCTAACAGATTTTACCAAAGAAAACTGCCTTTTCAGGAAAACCTCTACAGATTTACTAATTAACATATTAATGTAGCCAATAACTGTGACTACATCAGTTTCTGAAAACCTTTTTGTACAAGTTCCCTCAAAGGCTGCCAGTATCAAACATATGTGACTATATTTCTTTCAGCAGATCTCTTTTCACATTGTTTTTGTTTCCCCAGACATATGGGAGATGAAAGAATGTACAGGTTTTCCTACATGGACATCCTCAGGTAACATCTCACTTTAAGACCTGAAACAAAAAAGGGAAATAAATTTATAATAGTAGTAATTATACTGGCAAGTCTAGAAAACCTTCAAGTATTTTACATTACATGTTCTACACACAGTAATTCCTGTTAGCATAATTTATGCTCATTTTGATGCAGAAAAAAAGGAAAACTAAAAAGAGGAAAATGTGCAGATTGGAAGCAGAAGGTTTCTAGGCAATCTTTACATGTTGATCTGATACATACTGGATTTGCTGTAATTTGAGGAAAGATCTTAGGTGTTAGTTTGCATTTTTGCTCTAGGGGGATTTTGATTAGATATTGTAAGAAATTAATTAACTTTTACTTTACTGACTCATCTAGCAGACTGTAATTTAAAATACGTACTTAGGACATGAACTAAGACAAAAATAAATTAACCTGATTATTTCACTTCCACTGGAGCCATCTGTGGGTCAAGGTCACAGAGTCTGATACTAAAATTAATTTTGTAGATGACAAAAATAATAAATAGATCCATTCAAATCACCACCATTATTTGTAATTTGTCAACAGCCCTTGAGGAAAATTTTCTTCCACTTTTGGAGATGTAGTCATGTCATTCACAGTTTGCTAATCTGGACAAGATCTTCTGGTGTGAAAGTCTGAAACTTCTTATGATTTCTGAAAGGTGCTGCCTCTTCCTATCCATTCAGCACAGGAAGAGAGCAGATATCATCAGGCAGTTTGGTACCCGGCTGGGAGTAGCAGTGCTGTCCTTTCAAAAATTCTTCACTAGTCAGTGCAGAGGGGTGGGAGTACCTGAGACCATGGAGCCTGTAAATTTTCAGGATGTCTCATAGAGTACTGTGAACCAGAGTGGGGAACACAGTCACTATGATTTAACCCTCGTAGGTAGTTCAGCCCCACATGGCTTACTGTCCCACAGTGGGATCAGGGAGAGAATTGTAATGGTAAAAAGTGAGAAATTTCATGGCTTGAGATCTTAGATAGTTTAATAGAGATGAAATATACTGTTTTCCTGGTATCAGCTGGGATAGAGTTAATTTTCTACTGAGTAGCAGGAATAGTGCTTTTTGATTGAGGATGAGAATAATGTGGAACATACACTGATGTTTAGTGGTTGCTGAGCAATGCTTCCACTAAGTCAGTGTCTCTTCTGTCTCTTATGCTCTCCTAGTCAGTGAGGATACTGGAGGAAAAAGAGGTGCACAAGAAGTTGGGAGGGGACACAGACAGAAGGCTCAATCTGGCCATGCACTATAAGGCATCATGCTCAGAATATAGACTGGGGGCAAGACTGGCTAGGGGATGTTGCTCAGGAACTGGCTGGGCATCAGTCAGCTGGTGGTGAGCAATTCCATTGTACATCCCTGTTAGGGAAACTTTCCTGTCTGACCGTACAGGAGTCATTGCGGCGATCACACTGGCACCACCTGAGCTAGGGCCGAAGATCCTTCGCAGGGAACGGATTCAGTGAGCTGAGAGATGCCCTACTTAACTCCCTATACATACCACATGCAGTTTCTTCTTACCAGCTCGAACTCAGGTTTCACAGAACAGAATCTCAGACATCTGGATCCTTAAAATAATTTAACCATCATTCAAAGACAGAATAACAGCTTGAGCTGGTGCCTTGGAGGAGAGACCCTAAACAAAGGACTCCCTGGGCTTTTATACCCTCACAGTCTGTGTGTAGAAAAGTCTGGAGTCTTCCAACTGAGTCCTCGGCTTCTGCTGTGTCTGCCTCTGAGTGTTCACCTCCACAAGTCCTCATGCTTTTTATAGTGCAAAGTGTTGGCGCCAGCTCATGGTCTCATCTCAGACTCCAGCACCCAGAGCTCAACCTGCAGCTTGCACAGCAGCTGCACACTCAGCTACCAGCACTAAATGTATTTTTCAGTAGCTTTTAATACTCTTATTCTATTATGATCACTATGTTTTTTCCTTTTCTATCCCATTAAACCACCTTTATTTCAATCCGTGAATTTTACTTTTTGTCCAATTCTCTCTCCCATCCCACAAGGGGAGGGGTGTAAGAAAACATCTGTGTGGTGTTTAGGTGCCTGCTGGATTAAACCACAATCATAAATCATAGGTTATTTTTTAGTTTTATCTCTAGACATTATAAACCCATGTATTATTCTGAAAGAATTTAATACTGTTACAGTTAAGGAAGACAATTCTCAGCTTCATCTAAGAATGCATTGACTGCTTGTAGCATTGAAAGAAAATTACCATGACTGCACTTTATCAAACTCTTACTAAAAAAACCTCTTGCAGTTCTTGATTTATTTTCATGTATCTCAATACATGGGACATTGTTTTCTCTTCATAGGACCATAGAATAATTTAGGTTGGAAAAGACGTATAAGATCATCAAGTCCAACTGCTAACCCAACACTGCCATATCCACCAAAAAATCATGTCCCTAAGCGCTGCAGCTACACATGTTTCAAAGAACTCCAGGTACACTGAGTCTACCACTTCCCTGGTCAGCCTGGTCAATGCTTGACTGTGTTTTTAGTGAAGATTTTTTTTCCTAATATCAATCTAAACCTCCCCTGGTGCAACTTGAGGCCATTTCTTCTCGTTCCGTCAGTTGCTACCTTGGAAAAGAGACCAACCCTCACCTCACTCCAACCTCATTTCAGGCAGCTGTAGGGGGAGTAAGGTCTCCCCTGAGCCTCCTTTTCTCCAGGCTAAACACACTGTCTTTATGATGTGTATCCCCTATTGCTGCTCCATGCCCAGAAATTATTTTTGTGCCTTTCTGTGCCTTTAAACTGAGCCTGAGAGGGGGGAGAGGAGAAAAAACTGAGCAAACTTCTCAAAGTAGTTGTTCAAGGACACAGATACACACTCCTCTGTATCCTGCGGCAGTGAGAGGAGCAGGGGAAGTACCCTTCTTGCTTTTCAGCCAGTTTTTTGGCTCTTTTTCTCCAGAGAGGGATGAAGAGTTGAACTTTGTTTTCCTGGAACTTCGGGTTTTTTTCTCGTCTTCTCTTCTGGACTGTTTCAACATCAGAACACATCGGGAGAGTTCTCCATCAAGGCCCTGGAGGTGGGCCCACACCGACCCAGCTCCAAGTAGGGGGAAAGAGACTACAGAAGGACTCTGAAATTTTCCCAGGTTTATCTCCACAGCGAGAGGTTTTATTATTTAGCATTATTATCCTTTTCCTTTGTGTTTGTTAAATAAATAGTTTTTATCTCTTTCACTTTCCTCTGAGAAAAATTTCTTTTTTTCCTGAATCTGCTGGGGGAAGGTTGGTTGTAACCTGCCTTCTATCAGAGGATATTTTCCTCCAAATTTGTCCAAACCGGCACACACCCCCAGCTCCCTCAGCTGCTCCTCATCAGACTTGTTCTCCAGACCCTTCACCAGCTCTGTTGCCCTTCTCTGGACTTGCTCCAACATGTCTATGTCTTGTAGTGAGGGGCCCAAAACTAAATACAGTATTCAAGAGGAAACCTCACCAGGGCCAAGAACAAAGGGACAGAAACTTCCCTAGTCTTGCTTTTTGTGTGCTCCTATGCAGCATTTCTAGTTCAACATCTCTTTTGGCAGACAGATTTTATATTCTGTCACCCTATGGGTTAAAAAAACTATCTTTTTTTTTTCTCTCTTTTTTAGATTTTGAATACTTAGCATAATTAAATTATTTAATACTTCAGATTTGACTTTTAAAATCTGTTCTTTTTTAGCCTAAGATTCCTTATGTCTAATGTCATGATTACAACCTGCAACTTTTTAAATTGGATTGTCAGAACATGCTAATTTCAGAGTTATTTCAGAGTTTCTTCCACATGGAAATGTGTTCTCTCATGTGACTTCTGCCAGCCTTAGCTAACTATGCTGTAATGCTATTTTAATGAAGAGAGAGACTTTTAATTGAGCACCTGGTTCCCCAAATGTGTCTGATTTTCACAAAATGGGTAATATTTTGACTGGTTTTGAAGATTTACTTGTGTAAAAGTGGCTTTAGAAAATGCAGACTGAGTAATCTGCATAGTTGTTTTATGACATATATTCTTCTTATAATATTGAATTTTTTGTAGTTTCATGTTATTTAGAAAAGTCAGTCCAAACCCAAATTGATCATCTACCTTCTCTATGCAGTGTTCTATCCCAATCATATTTACAGGATGTTTTAGGGTCTAAAAAACCCACAAAACCCAAAGCTGTACTGAGAGGAATTTTCTTCATGATAGAGAAATTGATATAATGTCAGGGGTTTATAACAGACTGGTAAATGATGCAAAGCATTGTACTTGCAAATCTGCAAATAGTTGTGATGCATAGATGTAGCTAAATCATCTTATGTCTATGAATTTTTAGGCTTCTTACATATGACCTCTATAGTTTTGTGACTTTCATACTGCAAGTTTCTTTTCTTGGTAAAATAGCATTGCTGTAGGTTTGACTTAGCAGATTAAGTTCTCACAGAGAGGCAATAGCTTTATTAGACCAATTTTATTTAACAAAAAGTTGAGTTTCCCATAGATAAATTTTTTCTATACAAGAAACAGAAAAACCTGCTTTCAAAATTAAATATATGTGCTGCCACTAATAGTTTATGTTTAGCTTGGTTATTTGACTTGTGCTGTGGTTTAAGCCCAGACAGCAACTAAGTACCACAGTCCTGCTCACTGACTCCCTGCCTCCTCCTGTGGGATGGGAAAGAGAACCAGAAAAAAAGTAAAAACTTGTGTTTTGAGATAAGAACAGCTTAATAGCTGAAATAAAGTAAAATGCAATAATCATAAAAACATCAATAATAATAATCATGAGAGAGAGAGAGAGAGAGAGGAATAAAACCGAGGAACATTAAGTGATGCACCTTAAAATTGCTCACCAAGAATTGACTTCTTGTCACTTCAAGTGCTTCCTCCTGGCTTCTTGTGCACCTGCTCACTGGCAGAGCATGAGAACCTGAAAAGTCCTTGACTTAGAGTAAGCACTACTTAGCAATAGCTAAAACATTGTTGTGCTATCAGCACTATTCTTACAATAAATCCAAGACTGTACCATCTACCAAGAATAAAACTAACTATCCCAGCGAAAACCAGGACAGAGAGCACAGATGACAAAAAAAGGTATAGAACAGAGAAGGGGCTACACAGTATAAAGATAAATCAGACATATAGAAACAAACTTGGGTGCATGTCCTGGAAGTAAAAGCCAATCAGTGTTTCATTGCAAAAAGAGAATGAAAATGATTTATCATTAATAAGCAAGTTTGTGACATAACCATTATGTAAATAAATCCTCTGATAGATGTTATTGGTTTTATAAATTAAAATGTTTGCTGTGTAAATGTACAAATGAAGTGATATGGATAATCTTAAACTTTAAGGATTCTTACAAACTCTGAGCAAAATGTTTTATTTCTGAGTTTGTACATTCTCCAAGGAAAATGCTTCAATTAAAATATTGGAAGCCCCCAAACTCCACAATTTTAAAGGCATAAAGCTGTAATACCTTGCACATTCACATAAAGAGTGTGAAATACTCATGAAGAATATAAACAGGTGCAAATATGTTTCAAATATAACAATTAAATGATAGGCATCTATTGAACTGTAGGTGACATGCAGTAGAAGATAACACATTACAATAACAATTTTCAATGCTAATGGTTTTTCATTGGTTTGTATATGTTATAAGAAAAAAGAAATTTCCAGGTGTGTAATTCCTAAGAAACTGTTTAGGCAAAACTGCGGGAAATGATTTCAGCAAATTTTAATGAGCTGTAAAAACAGAAACCCTGTAGTAACTGATTTGTAGGAAACATTCCTTCAATAAAATGTATATCTTTCTTCATTTAAAATGAAATTTCTGTTGCAATACCATTAGTAACAGAATCTCACAACTGTTCAGTGAAAAGTTTTGATATTGTATAGACTACAGTTTTTAATGAAGGATTTTGTCTGTTAAATTTTATTTCATCAAAATGAAACTAAATATATATATAAGTAGATAAGTATAGAAAAATAAGGAGTATTTAGTCAGAATAAAGCCTCATGAAAAAGAAGAAGTGTTGTGAGAAAAATTCAATCCTTTTTTAAATTCTGATCTCTTCAAGTGATACTTAACTAGGGATGGACCTGAAGAATTTTATGTCATCATATGAGTAATTTTCCATCACATTTGATGAACCTCTTAGACCAAAGACTCTCTTTAAAATAAATGTGTGTTTATCTAAAGAAAATTTAACACTGAATCCTAATACACTCTCCTAAATTTGACCTTTCACATTGATTTGTGAAATTCTTATTCTTCTGCAAGAAAGATTAGTCGAGTCACCTTTGAATCAACATTTTAGGTTATATGCTACATGGTCATGTAGACACCCACAGAGGAGTTCAGAGAGACAATGCCCTGAGTGATGCACCAAATAATGTTCTGCCAGGGTACTCTCAGCTCCATCCCCGTGGGAGTCCCAGACAGACCATTCTGTGTACCTCTACGGGTGAGAGCAGAGGGGGCTTTGCCTGTTGGGAACAGCGAGGGGTTCGTGTGAGTGCTCTGAGGGTCTGCCTGTTATCCATGTACCTGGCATGTGGTGTATATGTTTTAAGGATGGGCTTGTGCAGGGCAAGGAATTGGACTCAATGCTTGTGGGTCCCTGCTGACTCAGCATACTCTGTGCATCTCTGATTCTGTGATATATGTGCTCTGTGGGCTTGTGCTTGTGTCAGTCTTCCTGCTGGTTAAACCTGGAGCTGTGGAAGCCTCATCTTGGCCAGAGTATATTTTCCTCTAACAATATCCATATTTTCCTCTAACAATTTCCATCTGATAATTGAATAAGATACCTTCTAACTTCCAGGTAATCCCTTATTTGTGGTGCATCATTGCAAAAATTTCCTTTAAAATATTTTCAGTACACCTGAGGAATGACAGAAAATAATTATGAATTTATGATTGCTTTACAATAATTGAAAATAAATAATAATTTACTGAGAAGATGATTGAAAGACAGAGACATAAATTCCAGTTTGATATGAAGAATTTTTATATAATTCCTACTCACTTGTTTTGTTCACCTTGGTCTTGTACTCCATGATGGGGTTTTTTTGAGCTTTAGGTTCAAATGAACTTCTTACTTCAAAGCAAGATTCAATCAATCCAGCGGTGTTGCTTAAGCTTTCATATCCACACCAAGTGAAACTGCAAGCAGCTATTTGATACAATTCCATAATAGACCCATTTTGTTTCTTAAAAGGTTTCTGTGCATTAGGAAGTCTGCTGAAGAGTTTCAAGCCTGCAGAAAAATCACAAACCCCAGAAAACTAGCCAAGTTATACTGTTTCTAGCTAACAGCACCAAGTGCTGAAATCTGGTTAATGACTAAACTACTGAAAAAACCCAAACCAAAAGAATAAAAAGAGGTCAGCATTGCAAATGAATCAGTGAGTGAAATCAACTTTTTGTAGGAGCTATTTGCTACCTGATTGTACACACATTTTTGGGTTTTTTTCAGTCACTTTTGAAACTGATATTATTTTTTCTACCAGAGTAAGTCTGATTTGGGGGGGGAAATATGATTTCTCACACTTCTTAGTACTTTGTGATTCCCCCACTGCATACTTTTTCTAATATTTTTAAGTGCAAAATTGCTTATTTGGCCTATAAAAATTATTTCAGTAAAATCTTTTTCATTGCCTTTTTAATAAGGATTATTTCTGAGTGTGCCGAGTTCAGTTGCTTGACTATAATTCCAGTAATGATTTTTCCATACTGTTTGTTATATGCCAAAATCGGTCAGATTCCTGTCGGCTTTGTTGTGGTTTTGTTTTGTTTTTTGTTTTTTGGTTTGGTTTTTTTTTTGTTGTTGTTGTTGTTTTTTGGGGTTTTTTTGTTTAGTTGGCTCCCTTTTTAATTCTCTGTGACATTCCATAACATAGAACTACTGAAATCTCTTTATCTTCACTTAGCTCTAATTATCTTTAGGAATCTACAAGGATATGTGTTTTGATACTTGAATGAACTGCTTCTGAAAGTGCATAGCAACAAAGTTTAAAGAGGGTCAGACATAAAGACTGTGTCTTCTCAGAATAACTTCACAGCATGACTTACTATGTCTCTGACAGTCCATTTCTATGTATTTCCTGAATAACAAATTATGTCCATCCTTGAACAGATTTCTGATGGTGCAGTTTTTTTGTGAAAATAGGAAATAGTATAGTAAAGACCAAATTAATTTTCACCTGTGACCTGAAAACCAGTTAAGCCATTTAATTAATTTACTGAAGTGTCATTTCTGTGCTCAGAATTTTACCACATAAACATGAAAGATACTGGCTTAAAGTGGGAAAAAAAATATGCTGATCTGAAATCAAAGCATTGAAAGCTGACAGAAGTGTCATAAAAGTTCAATATTTGTTCTAATTAACACCGTGGAATAGTTATTTAGATGTTGAATAGTTTTTCATTAAGAATCTACCCATATAGAATTTAACACCTCTTTGATAATTTTGCAGAAATCTGCTGATAAAATATGTTTTTCCAGATAAAATAGTGAACTTGATACTTGATATAACATCCATATCAAAAACTCCACAAATATCAACACTTAATCCTCACTTATTTGAATGAATTTATCAATTAAGGTCTAAATTCTGAAGTGTCTCATGTTGTTGCTGTTTGTATTTCCCTGATCTGCAGCCTGCAATATCATCCACAATCCCTTTTCTCTTAGCTATAGTGTAGCTTTATCCCCTTCTTGCCATAGTTTCTTAGAGAAATGCTTTTAGCATTGCCATTGTTAAAACCAAAGTTGTTGGTATAGTAAAACAGTAATATAAAATGTTAATACTGAGGATTTCAAAATACTCTTTAGATTTACATCTGAAAACTCCTTAAATGAAAGTCAGTCAGGCCAGACTTTCTAGCTTCTGATAAATGTTATTTTGATCCAAATACCTCAGGCTTAATCTGAAAAAGTGGTGCTGGTCAGTGTTATAACACAGTATTCTTTTTGAAAGTTTACTCCTTTTCCTGTTGTTGGAAACAGAATTCTTAGGAATCAAAATGATGATTACAAAAATAAAACACTTATTATTTTTTTCATGGCTTTGCCCTTCTTTTTGATACAGTTTAGAAATCTGTTTCTACTGTCCTTTACTGTTATTCTTGAATCATTAGATCTACTTTTACTGAAAAAAGAAAAACCAACAAATCCCTCCTTCAACCCTATACATTCAAGCAAAAAAGCCTAATGAAATTCATAGATTCTCAGTCTATTCTCTGATGCAGTCTCTCCATTTTTAGTGAACGAATGATCCCAATTTAATTAGTGAGCTAGAATAAATGTTTTTTTTTCTTCACTGCATGTCACAAAGCTTGTATATGACATTTCCCTCTGCAATGTATGCCATGATAATGTTATTTGAGCCCTAACTTTTAAACTATTTCTTCTAAGCAGAGAAGAGGTAAAAGCATTCTTTTTGTGTGAAAATACTTACATTCCTCTCAAATAAGTTTGAGTTACTATTTTTCTTTCCCCTTTAGTAATTAAAGGTGAATTGTTATTCTGAGTGTTCCTTTAGCTAAGAAAGAAAAAATGTGGAAAAGAAAAGGAGAGGGAAAAATTCATAGACTAGACTTCCTACCTTGGAGCTAATATTCCTAATTTTAGAAGAGGATCTTTTCCTCTTTTCTTTGGAGAGTATAATGACTACAAAACTACTTATCATGCTATCTGGGTCATGCTTTGGATGACTGAATATTATTTTTCTAGAATACTGCCATTCACAGTCTTGTGTTTAGGACTTTATATTCTTGACACGTTCATGGTATTAATTTCAGAATTTAAATTTTGAATTTTCAAAAGTCTGACTTAGACGTCTGGTTATACTTCTTACAGAAAAATGGTTCATGAAAGCATTTATATACAGCTGACTTCAAATGGTTCTCAAATTAGATATGTCTTTAGATATACCTATTTCTGATTTTGTATCTAAGTGATTTTTCCATTAACAATAAACACATATGCAACTGGTACAGCTGAGCTTTTAATTTTGTCTTTGTGTAAATTTTTATCATAAAATTAATTTCACTATATTCAGCAAGTGTTCCTGAGGTATTAAATTCTTACATCTCTCTTTGCCAATTAAAAAAATGGCTCTGCAGCTTACTTTCTTCAATAGTCTATTGTGTAATTTATATATACATAGATAGAAGCTGTCATGAATTAGAGGTCTTTATACAATGCTATCTGTACTTATGTCACTCTGATTAACAGGATAAAGTTAAAATCAAGGTAATTGTTCTCCATTATTCCATTATTTTTTGCCTTTAATTGTTTTATTTTAAACCCAAACCAGGTCTAGTGCTTGGAATTTGTCTTTATTATTTTTTTTTTAAATCAGTTAAAGTAATTTTTCTTTACTGCTTTTCCATTTGCACTTACGTCTTTCTTTCTCATATCTCACTGCCATTAACTCATCCTTTTGCTACTTTTCTTTCTTCTTTGTAGTTCTCTTCTTTTTGTACAACACATTACAATATACGAAACGCTTTGATGGAAAGTATTTCCCTCTGATTAGTTTATATTATGCAATAACAGCAGTTATTTAAGCTGAAGTGCAAACTAATGGTGATACTCTATTAAAACCAAATAAACACTAAATGGAAAGTCAAAACTCTTCTGTGGAGGAGAGGTATGTAACTTACTTTTTTCAGAACAATGAGATTAAAATTCCTTTCCAAGTATTCTTTGCATACTCTTGTAGTAATTGGGAAGTGATCCATTATTTAATTTTGGTATAAAAAATGAAAACAAAAAGAAAAAAACATCAAACCTCAGTTTTCTATATCTTAATTGATGTCCCTGATCTTTATAAAATCATGCAATGTTGTACATTTTCTGTACTATTTTTAGTCATTGCAGAAAAAAAAAAAATTGAATCTTAATATATAAAAGAATCTTCCCATATTGATACTTGTATGGTCAATGTATATAATTTATTGGATGTAAGATCTATCCGGTCTGGGAAGTGGATACATTATGTCATATTGGCTCAAGAAATTTCACAAAATAATGATGGGAGATGTCAAGTAAGGCAATATATAACACAAACAGAAAATTGCAACATCACTGTTTCCTTCTGATTTTCTAAATACAAAGAGAGAAAAATAAGTTAGTAAATTTATTCTTGAGCTAATCAAAAATCAGAAAGGAGAACAGTTGGAAAATTATGAACTCTTTTGAAATGGATCTTTTGGTCTTTTGATTGAAATTCCAAAAAAAAGTTAATCAAAGTCCCCAAAAGCTTCTAAGAACCAGAGTAGATTAGTGAGACAAACCGCAGAATTCACTGAATAAATTATGGGTATATTAAGCAAGGTAGCATCAGTAATCACAGTTATTCAAGTTTGCCACCTGCCTAGTGATTAGTTTCCTATGAACCTCATCATCGTAATGTTTTAATAAGGGGTTTGGATGAAAGTGAAATAGTGGCTCCACAGGTTTTTATGGGAATTCTTTTCCTACTGATAGTGTGTAGCATGGAAGAAATGAAATGGATGCAAAAATATTATGGATTTTTTTTCCATTGCAACTGTCTTATGGGTTATTTCACTGGGATGAAGCTACTACAGAGCTCCCAGCTGGAAGTCTGTCTTCCATAAAGAATCTAATGTAGTCTTACAGGGGATACGTAGACACCAAGGCTGGGAGAATTGCTTCCCATTTTTGGTCTCCCTAAATAACGTCTCTGGATAGGTTTTTTCCAAACCAGAAATAAAATTGTTCAGTGTTGGTGCATTTGATGAAACGTAATTAGCTCACTGTTTTTGAAACTGAGTATTTTAATGAACCCCTTGTCTCTTAGCAACTTCAAATAAAATTCAGCTCCCATGAGAAGCTTCTTAGAATCCATACATATGCATTTATCACAGCCAGGTTCTAATGTTGAGGTCCCTGTGCTTTCCCATAGAAGACACTCTACACCATAAGCAGCATGTCCTGACAAGACTCATAGACTTAATAGCTAAAATCTCTTTCTTCCTGCAGATCTCTACAGGCTGTCAGGACCATAATATACCCCATAATGCATTCCTGCCAGGCGTGCAATAATTCACTTGTCATAATACACCAAGGATACAAGTCAACAAAAGCAGATTTGTGTTTCATCTTACATTTTGATCTCTGAAGTTATGCTTAAGGAGAACAAATTGAAATACAAGGCATTTTTTTTTTTTTTTGGAACCCGTTTGTGGTGTATTATTATAATGAGATAAACTGGCCTGGCAGAAACATTTGATCTGCAGAGAACAACCTTTGATGTGAACTGAAAGACCATTTCCACTGTTTAAAAGGATGAACAAAGATCAGGACTGTTCCAAGAGGGATAGTGTGGACCTCAAAGAGTCAGCAAAACTCTTTACAGGAGTAACAGAAAAACAAAACAACACTGTTCACTCTGTCACAACCCAAACCTGTACACTATTCTTGGAAACTAAGTAGCATTCTTAGTATTTTATAATTGGATTTTAAAAATACCCCCAAAAAATCCAAAAATCCTCCGGATTTTTATGACTTTTCTTTCCCTATGAAGTAATTACAAGGTAAAAACAAAATGCGGTAACCTTCAGTGAAGAAGAATTTCAAATGGGAAATGAAGATTTACTTTGTTGCAGCAGATCTCGGTAATTCATTGCTGACTCAGTGAAGTAAGCAGTAAAAAAGAAAAAGTTACTGATATAATGTCATCAGTATTAAAATATGAAACAGCTGTCTTTAATTTACTGTTTGTGAACCTGAGAGACACAAGGTTTGACTGGTTTCATTAAGGGCTTTTTGGGTGTTTTGATAGTTTGGGTTCATGGGGTTTTTTAAGGTTAACATTTACTTTCCAATCTACAAGTAATTTTTAATGCTTTGTTTACAGTGCAACCACATTAGCTCTACCAAAACGTGTTATAGCTTGTTGTTGCCTGTTACTTTATCAGATATGTCACACCGAAAAGTATGAGGTTGATACAGCATCCTTTCCAAGTATCATTGCTTTTCTTTTGTATGTTACAAAAAGACACTATTTGAGGAAAATTATAGATAGTATCACTGTGTTAGGAAAGGGTTATATTGTTTGCTTTTTTTACTTTTATTACAAGATCATTGGGTTTTTTTTCACCGTTTTATTATGATGAAACAATGATGAATATTTGGAGTAAGTGATTAATAGATAAGAGGGTTTAAAATTTAACCTGTGAAAATATAGATAGTAAAGATCTTCATGCAAGCAAAGGAGTGTTTAGAGGACGTGATGTGGTAAATTTGGGGAGCTGTAAGAGAATACAGGAATCTTTCTTACTCCTTTATTAATGTATTGCATCATCAGCCCTGATATTTCTGGAAAACTGGGACCTTCTCCTTGGGACTTCACAACAGGTGTTGCAGAAGTTGCTTACAAGCCTCCTTCACCCCCTGCCCCACTGCATTTGTGATGCTCTGATTCACCACTGTACCTCTCCCTCACGTGATTTTCTCACAGATGCAATACTTTCCACCTCTCCTGGTTCATAGAGCATCACTGCTTGCATGCAGCATTTTCCTCAGAGGGGAGGAGAAAGTGAGAGGGAGTACAGAGAAAAAGGATGAGGGAATAAGTGCAGTTCTCATTCCAGTTCTGAAATAGGATGTTCAAATCCCAGGATCAGACTGGCTGTGAATGGCAAGGGAGGGGAGCAATGGAGTTGAGAAGGGATTATGAATCCAATGCACAGCAAGATGATCATTAAATAATAACAAAAAGGTCTTGCAAAGAAAAGCAAAAGGTTAATACTGCAGACATCAGTGCCTAAAGCTTTTGATAGTATTTGTTATAGA
Organism: Corvus hawaiiensis; assembly: GCF_020740725.1. NCBI lineage: Eukaryota > Metazoa > Chordata > Aves > Passeriformes > Corvidae > Corvus > Corvus hawaiiensis. The sequence goes on from NC_063214.1 coordinate 75,591,885, forward strand.
ATACGCACAGAATCATAGTACCCCTAATATATCAGCATATGTACATCACGGATATATGTGGTGGTGATTCCTTGGCATTTTAAGAAGATATTGCTATTGGCTTGTTTATTTGTTTGCTTCCAATTTTTGCCCCACTCAGAAATGGAGGAGCTGAGGTTCCATTACTCAAATAGAATAAACATGGAGAAAGGAGAAACCTCTGATAGCTTGCAGTTATTCATATCCTTTGCCTTACTAATTCTCTAAAATATTCTCAAAAAAAAAAAAAAAATATTAGCCTCTCACATTCTTTTTCTATCATCTGTTTACTCTGTGGAGTTATTTATAATTTATTGCCTACCAATGAATTTATTGTCTACTGCTTCCTGACGTACGGGATGCTATGTTATGTCTTTTGACGTAATAGAAATCATGACTTTTGCAAGAGAAGGGGTTTATCCAGTCTTGTGTTGATATGGGTGTCCTAATGCTCCTGCCATTGCTTACCGGGATATAAAATAACAACAAACATTATTTATCTGAATACCTTCTTCATTCCGTTTAGCTAGGCTTTTTGATTTTCTTTTCCCTGAGAATTCATAACAGATGTTAACTGTATGAAAGCAAAGTGATAAATGTTTTATTCTCAACAAACAAAATCTCACCATTAAAATAAGGATGTGCTTCAGGGACACAAATTGGACTGACTTTTGAGAGTCTGAAGCATTTTCCAGGTTATCAAATATGTTGCCTTTCATCACTCTTTAGAAAAGTATGTTTACATACGTACAGCTATACAATTCAGTTTGAAAATTTATCCCCATTCTCCAAGAGCCAGAATACTGCATAGTAATATAAGACATGATTATTACTAATATGTAATAAAACTTGATAGATAGTATGATATTGTAAGAATGTAGTATTTATTTTTTCAATAATATAAATAATTTCTTGTTTAATATTTGATTATTTACTTAGCTAAGTAAAAACTTAGGCCAAAGGAGTGTCATTAAAAAAATCTGCCTTCTTCTTCTGTGACCTCAGTTCAGACTGTGGAAAAAATGGCCAACTAAAATTGCAGCAGCCACTAATTCTGTATTTAGAACTTGTTACGTTTTCAACAGATACACAGAATAATGGTAACATAATGATCTTTCTTTGACATTTGAATGCACAGAATTAATTATATTCTAATAATTTATTTAATTTTTTTTAGCTGTATATATATTGATCTTTCAATGGCCAATGGCATCATGGGTATGGAAAAGTGATGAAAAATGGATCGTATAATTTTATCAATGATTCTTCAAATATACCTACAAAATGATGATTTAAAGGTGAAGTGTACTATAAATTTGCTGAACTATGATAAGAACAGTTTTAGTGGCAAAGTTTATTATAGCCCATAGATTATCCAGTGGAGGAGAATTATGTACTACTGCTTCCTCCATAAGTAGCAGATTAATCAAACTTCAAAGGGTCTTGGCATGTGGGAGGCAGTGAGAATCTTCTTGTGTTTTGAAGCAGTGTGAGAAGATCATAAAAGTCACTATTTTAAAAGGGTTGGTTTTCATGCTGCTTTTATACTGACTATATCCATATTAATAGCATATCATATGGAAAAATACGTCCAAAATATTTTCCTGGATAAAACCCATCAAAAGTTGTAGAACTGTTTTATAGTACTGACTAATATCTAATGCAAGCCTATTGAAATATATGTTGATAAAACTGAATAAGGTTTGTCAGGCATGCATTTCTCTGTCTTATCAGAGTAGATACAGATCCTATGGTTTGATAGTAAACTAATTATTTTTAAAAGTTATTCTGAATTCATGCAACATAGCATCAATACTCTGACAGAATAAGAGACTCTAGAGAAAAATACAGTAGATAAGACACTTTTCAGGTTTATTCACATAATCTTGTAACTTGTCTTTGCCAATTACTATTAACAAACTCTACTGTCAAAATATCCTGGAATCTTAATGCACTTAATTTTCCTTCTCTCAATATATACTGGACATTTTCTACTGATTTAAAAAAAGACAAATTTAAAAATACTTTTCACAGATAACAAAAGGATGTTAAAATACTTTTACAGGTTTGACCATAAGAAGAATTTCCCGATCTGCAGGAGAAAGTGGATGAGTCCTGTGTTGTACTGTTTGGCTTTTTTTTCTCCTAATGGGTCTACATAAAGAATGCTTGTACATGTTAATTTGTATCCAGTACATTTTTTTCCTATTTCTGCTAATGCTTTTCACCCACAGTATTAAAAGTTTATGAACAATAGGGTGTTAATTTTTTCTGTGAGGCTAAATATATTATTAATTACATAAAATTCCTGTCTAACAGTTTTGTCTTGCTCAGAACTTTTTTTCTTTGTTTTCACTATGGTAAATAAGTAAATGTAGGTAAACAGGAGTTGAGAAATATAGATTTTTATATTAATGTCAAAGAATGTATCCAAATTTTCATTTTTAAGCAAGAATTTTAGTTGCTTTAGACTTCCACATATGGAATAATTGTTATAGTACTCTTTGGTTTTAGATGTACCTTTTGTCTTTGTAGTCTATCCTGAAACAGTTACATGTAATGTTTCATTTTAGGAAGTATCTTCAAATTAAATGGTAATATATTTTCAGCTTTTTTTTTTTTTTTTTAAGGTTCTTATAATCAAACTGCCTACAAGTAGTTAAAATGTAGTTTAGAAATTGTTTTGGTAGGTGTTTTCAGCGGGTTTAACGTCCAAACTGCTGTAACTGTCTACACTGTGAAAATAATGCTTAGATCTATTTCTGGAGTTCTTGCAGGTTATTTGAAACCAGTGTATATCTAGACCATTTCAACTTGCCTTTTGTATGTCCTTCTAAGTGCATGAAGATAATGAGTATCATCACTTTTGCTAATATTTTGTTCATTGATTTTGACTCTGGGAATTCACTTAGGTTTGCAACATTTCAGACTTCAGAAATAATCAAGTGTTTGTTTAGAGGCTGAACAGAGTAGGCTGATATTACTCATGTTTTTGCAGTTAGCTATACCCATAAAACTTTTGTTTATGTATAGCATGTTCTGTGGTAGGATTTTGTTGCTTTTCAGCTATTGCGCTTCATTTGAGCAATTTTTACACGTTCTGGAACAGCAGATGATAAATCAAACAAGACATGAGAGGACAAAATATTATGCATACAGTACCTTTTCTGTAGCCATACAACCCAGGAACTTGCAGCTATTATGGCACAATGTAACAGCCAAAATGAGCGGATTTTTTTTTATTTAAGTAATGTAATATTAATTTTGAAGCCTGATTACACTAGTGGTTTCCACATATATTCTTAAAATAAATTTGCATTTTATGTTTAATTGAGTTGCTGTCATTATGTTCATTGCTGTGATTTTGTCTCACAATCAAGATAGTTATAGCAACGAATTTTTTCACTCAAATAACTTTAATGTTTTCATATTTTTATATTGCCTTTATATGCCTTCATATTTAGTGAAATCTGAATATTTAATGTCTCTATTCAAGTTAGGAAAATATAATCATAATACGCTGAGCAAACAAACTATTCTTGAGCCACTCTTGGTATTAGTCTTAGCAAAGAAGGTTCTGTGAAGTCAGAAAACACTATGATTTTTTTTAAACTATCAGCATTCTTGATGTACTACATAAATCTGTGTAACTTTAGTTTCGATTTATTTTCAAATAAAATACAGCATTGGAAAAGATATTGAAGCAGAAGATGAATTTTTTTTTTTCCTTTCTCCATGATGTGGGCTTTCTTTCTCTTTTTTTGTTTAGCTTTAATATGGTCATGTTCAATAAGACAGAGAAGAAATGATGTGATTAATAGGTACTGTCTGCCTCAGGCTTCACTGAGATCTATCATAAAAGTACTGTGGCTAGTAGAGTGAAAATTTGTACCTGAAAGAGGAAGTCCTGAGAGCACATGAAAAGTACTAAAAAAGGGTTTCAGCTTTTCATGGAGTCTTTCTCTCACACAGATTGCACTTTACTTGTAACCCCAATGTGTTAAAGGTACAAAGGACATTTTATTAGCAATGCAGTAAAAAACTGTTGCCAGAGATGTAACATCACCCACCAAGTCCACCTGAGTGGGCCCCCTGGAAGGAAATATTTAAGATATTTAAGATATCTTGATCCAGTGCACAAAAATGAGATTAAAGGGTTTTCTGTTTTCATATCTACAGAGGGTACACTGCAACTTGCATAAGAACCAGTTTTTTCAGGGCATCTCACAATTTACCATGAGTTATATTTTAAGATCTGAATCTTGAAATTGAATTGAAGATAACAATTAAGTGGCTTAAATCATTCATATTTCCCAAAATACATTTGAAATTGCTGTCAAAAAAACCCCTTTTAGAATGGTTGAGTTTGGACAATATTAAAAATAGTGCACTTTCAGACAACATGTGAAATTACAAGGTTTTACATTCTCAGAACTGTTTAAAGTGAAAAGAAGTGCCTGTATATGGATACATACTCTAAGTGATGGAAGGGTACTTCATTTTATCTGGCAGATACTTAGACTGGGACTTATGTGATCATATGTACATGTGTTGCTGCTTTAAAATTAGTAGAGAGAAATGAGCACTTCTATAACATATGCCACCTTATCTAAAATTCTTGCCAGAATTCTACTTTTTCTTGGAATAATTGTTTATTTTCACTGTCTGTAGAAACACACACTTACGCCTACATTGTTGGTCACTGAAGTAAGAAGGAAAAATATCACAAAAAACATATGTCTTCTAGCATGAACATCTATTAAATAAATAGTAAGGTGTATACACATATATTAAAATTATATCTTAATATGTAACATATGCATATAAATTTATATCATATTACAAATACAATTGCATATGTAATCTGAAATGTGTATAACATGACATCTAGTTATTGAAAAGACACCTTGATTCCAAATCAATATTCTTGAAATTAGAGAAATTACTTGAAGCCACAGAATTAGATGAAAAACTTGCCTGTTCAGTTCACAAATTATCCTTTCAAAACAGCATTATTTCATGAGATTTCATTCTACCAGCTTGAGAAATTAATGTCTGAACAATTTATTTTTCTCTAGAGGTTGTACTGGCAAAAAAGTCCAGAAGCAGAGAGGTAGAAAGAATCTGTAAAAAAGATGTATTTTGTTACTTACAAAAGTCCTAACACAGATTTTCTAATAATTGGTACTTCAGTGCCCATATCTGACAGTTCAACACTCAGTTTACAAAGTCTCCCCTGAAATAAATTGTTTGTCAAAGAGAAGAAGCCTTTTTCCTCTCTTTTTTTTTTTTAATTTTCTCTGAATAACAGACTTTCAAAACCATAAAGCTGGAGTGGCCATAGAGTCCTTAATGGGAGAGCATTATTTCACATAAAAGTAGTGCTTATGCATAGAGAAAAATTAAATTTCCCTGAGGCTGAATCTTAGATTTAGAAGCATTTCATTTTTCTTAGAAAAAAAGCAGTCAAGTGTTCCCTGATAAAATCAGATATATTCACACTTGTACATTTTGATGTACCCTTTCTACTACAAAATACAATTTCTTTGTTTAGTCTCATTGAGATATGACACAAATCATGTTGAAATTAAATTTTGGATTGATGACTGTATATTGTTTTCTTCAGTAGCAACCAGTTCTAGTCACCTGTACAAAAGTACAATGGAATATGCTCAAATATAGAAATCAAGGTGCTGTTATTTCTTCCATTATGTCAAGTGTGGGAATTTCAAGATTTTACTAAGATTTTATGCTAAGCAGACATAAAAAAAAAAAATCAAAAAAAATGTGTCTTATTCTCTTATCTAGTGAAATTGTTATAAGTAAGTGTAAAAGAAAAACTAAGATGAATTATTCACTTACTTCAGAACTAACAAGTCCACAGGCTCTTTAATCAATATTTATACTTTCTCCCTGTCTTGAGGAGCACCAAAATTGGATCACTATTATCTTCAACAGTCCTCTGTAGCAGTTCTCATTTCCTTATGTGTAATTTTGACACTTTGTTTTTATGCTTCTGTGGGATCTTCCATTAATTCTCTTACATCTCATACGTTTCATTAATTCAAAATCCATTATACCTCTTTCAGCTTTCCTTCCACTAGAAGAATCTGCCTGAAGTAGTTCAGGTGTAAAATTACAACAGCATAAAAAAACCCCTAAGTTATACATATATACGGATGTGTGTGCTCATAAACATAGGCTTATTTTAAGAATAGTTTCTGAATACTATTTTGATGTCACTTTCTTCGTATTACTTTATTTCTTAATGCCCCCTTAAAAATTGATTCATTACACCAGGAATGAGAAGAACAAAGGGTTAGATTAGAGGAGAGAATAATTTGACAGCTGAACAATTTGACATAATTTTGGTTCATGATTAACAAGACTCCTGGCCTGCAAGAGAGGAAGAAAATTTGCATGAGTTGGTTTTGATTTATATCCATGTAAAAGAAACATGAGGTTCATCTTCCAAGGAGCGTCTGAGGATGCTCCTGCAGTCATAAATAGTACTATACAGAATTGGGTACTTCCAGATGGAAATTCAATCCATCACAAGGGGAGTATTCATTAGTTTCAGAAGTCTTAAAATTGCTTGTTTCAACATTTGGTAAGCAGTCTTCTGTTTAAAGAAAATCTATGTTTTTCCAAATACAGATAACACTTGCCATTGTCTGAAATATTTTAATGGGAAACAGAGATAACAATACTGTAAATGATGCTTAAGCAAGATTCCATTATGAGATTGAATTCTGAATATTTATTTTGTTTTCTGAGACTTCACAACTTGGTAACTCTGAAGTAAATTATGTTCTAAGTACACAGTAGAAGAAAATATAGATAAAACCATATCACACTGTTGTCAGTCAAATGTCTATTTAAATAGCTAATCAAAACTTTTGTTATCAATATACAAGAAAAATTGTGTTTGTATTTTCTGTATTTAAAATTACATTCATTATCTTCATACAGCAAAACAGAGATGTTGAACCCTTATGGGGATTAAAGATGTTTAGTAACTTTGAAGTGTAGAGGATATTAATTTAAAAACCTCTTGAAACTCTCATAGAACAGGTCATTTCACTTCTGGAAATTCCTTGGTTTTATTGGAACAACATATCCTTGTTATTATTGCTATTAAAACTTGTTGAAGCATGTTAGATTAAAGAAAGAAAAATAGATGTAAATTAGCATAAGATTAATGATATTTATTAAATATATATATATAAATAAAAATATATATTTTAAAAAGTCTAATTTTATAAAATTTTTATTTGCAATAGGCTTTGCTAAACTGACAATGTGTTTGACCTGTTAGCAGACACATTAAAATGACCTGAGGTAAATCCTAGATTGTGGAAGAAGAAACTCTTGGAATTAACTACTACTCCCAGAAAAGGATTTTGTTGTTGTGACTTCCCATACAGATCCTTCTCGGGAAGAAATATCAGCTGTAAGACCCACCACAAGGAAGGTAGAAGAGTAGGGATGAAAACAGATAAAGGAATTGATAGTAGGAATTATATATATATTTATACATGCATTTATTAATTAGATGTAAAACTCATACACATTTAAAACACGCATATATCTATTTTAGCTACATACAATTTCAGCTGCGTTAGTGGCATTTTGACTGTAGTAGTAACTCGTTGGTTAGACTTGGTAAGACTTTGATAAGACTAAAAATGGACCGGTAGGACTTCAAAAAACCTGTCCTGTAACTCCAGAGAAATAAATTGGTTATATTGTCCCCTGAACAAAAGTTCTTTCTATCATTAGCAAGGTGAAAAAAATAAATCATCCAGATTTTGGATTCATGCCTAATGGATGAGAGGGGTATGAAACCCCTGGTATTATCATGTGGAACTGTCTGAAACAAGACACAGGGGGAAAAAATAAGGACTTTGAAAATATTTCAAGAATTTTTAGGGAAAAGTTGAAGGTAACTACCTTTCATTATGTTCAGGACTTAGTTGACTAATGTTTTGAATGATTGCTACTTAAGAAATCCCTGAATATTGCAGACAGGACAAATCTGTACTCCTTATTGTATTATAAGCATTAGATATGCAAAATGTCCCTTTGTTTTTCATAGCCTAGCTAGGTGGGCTGGTATGAGACTTTTTTTTTTGTCTTACATAGCTAAGAGACATACGAGGTAAAGTAACTGAAGTTAAATTGCAATTGATTTGTCACTTATGAATAGCAGAAACACTAAGTGCATGAATTGTGTGGCGTTGGAAAGATTGTATGAAATATAAGTATTAATTTTGTCATGGTAACTAGAACATTACAGTTGCCAAATATGTCTTAGCATCAGGGGTTAGATTCATGGGGGTGAGACTAGGTCTTGTACGGAGATGATAGATGATTAAAAAAAAATTGTGGTCCTGACAGGAAGAAAGGAAGAAAATAACATTCTCTATATACATCCTAAAACTTTATTTCTACATTACAGAATTGTAATGAATGTTACCTTGTGACATATTTATTTTATCTGAGAAGAAGATGATGGTTAGTAGCACAGAAGATGGAGCAGTAGGGAGGGGTTAAAATAACAAAGAAGAGCAGAGGTATGAAGGTGTGCAACTGAGGAAATTTATGAGAAAATAAGAAAAGCAGAGGTCTGTATCCAGTTTCAACATAGACAAAAGTCAGGTTCAAGTCTTGAAATATTTTCATTAAAAGATATAATAACAGCCCTGAATTCAACAAATTGAGTTCAGAGGAAATAGGACCAGGATTGTTGATGAAACCCACACCAAATAATTAGGTGAGTTTTGACAATTTCTATTGTATCAGGCTTTGGTGTTGTATGCATACTATTTCATTTTAATTAGGAATGTCAGGAGGGAATAGAATATTCCCTGCACTACACCAATATTTCTGGGGCTTGACATAAAAGGAAAATTGACTGTGGTGGGCTGACCTTGGCTGGTTGCCAGACACCAGACACAGCTGCTCTCCCCCTCCTCCTCCTTAGCAGGAGAAGAAAAAGAGAGCCTGCTGCAGCATGGGCTCATCTTGGGCTGCAACTTCCTTCAGGGCATGCCACCTGCTCCACAGTGGTGCTCCACAGGCTGTAGGAGAATCCTTCTCCAGCACCTGGAGCACTTCCTCCCACTCCTCTTCCCTGACCTCAGAGCTCACAAGGCTGCTTCTCAGTTGCTCTTCACTGCTTGCTCATCATTTTACACTTTCTTAAGCCTGATCTCCCTTAAATGCCACAAGCATGGCCGAGGGGCTCAGTCACACTCCGTGGTAGGTCCAGTTAAGCTGGCTGGAATTAGCTGTGTCCAGACTGGGGCAGCCCTGGCTGCTCCTCACAAAGGCCTTGCTTTCCCCATTGCCAACACCTGGGCACCTGCACCCAGGGCAGCAGCACGCATGTCAGATGTGGGGATAATACAGCTTGAAAAATACCCTTTTTGCAAAGCTATCAGTGGTGAATGGAAAAGGGAGTGTTGCTTCTGCTTTTGAAGAATGCCGATAAGAGCCTTACTTGTCAGCCCCAAAAAAGATCCTGAGGAAGAACAGTGTCTCCTCGTAGAAAATGGCACCAGGGAAGATGTGGCAGACCTGATAAAGGAATCAATGGATAATTGTACTGATAACTGATCTAAAGATGCTTAGCTGACACATGACTGACAGTAAATCACTTTGTACTATAAAAGCCCATCCCACATTTTAACAGTACGTTTTCCTAACACACCCCTTCTTGGGGTATGAGTATGATGGTATGGGTGAGTAACACCAATACCTACATAATAGTTTGGGGATTCATATAGTAGTGGGGATTCATTAGCTTTGATATAATTGCTTTGATGTTGTTTAAAAAATAGTGCACTATAGTTATAGTTATCCATACTGTGCAAGAAATAATTCTGATTAAGATATTTTAGTCTACTCATTATCAAAATCAATTTAAATAAATAATTTATTTATATAAGCGTATTTGTTTTGCCATTTTTGATCCTGAAAGACGAAGTCATATAAAGGTTCAATTACACCCATGCAATCTTCTGGACATAAGCCATTAACAAAGTCTGGGGCTAAGATTGGATCCAGGCACACGCAGGCTCCTCTCTGAGAAGGAGGGTAGGAAGCAAAGGGCTTCTTTCTCTACCTTGTAACTCAATGGGAGGACTTCTCTAATGAACTTTGTGTGAAGCTCCCGTTCTGCCCATGACACCAATACACTAACACAAGGTACTGAGATTAATTTTGCTTGGTGATTGTACTTCTTCATGAATCACACAGGATTTCTTTTTTTTTAATTGCATGTATCAGGAACAAAGAATTACATCAAAAACTGATAGTCCCATTCTAAATCCTTCATTAATTTAATCATAATTTGATATTATTATTTGTCTCATTGGCTCTGAAATAGACAGACTCTGAGGAGACAAATGTGAAGAACAAGATACCACTCTACTTCTAGTCTGAAACAGAAACGAAGCATTGCATAATGTATAATTTCAACCTCAGGGTATTTCTTGTGTGTGATGACTTCTTTTATTTGCAATAATTTCACTTTAAGGGCTAAGAAATCAGGGCATATAAATCAAATAATACTCAAAGTAATGTTCATATCAACATCCATAAAATTATATTCCTATAGAGTAAGAGACAGTAATGAAATAAATATAAATCCTTAATATACTTGAATTAATCAAGCTGATATAAGAGGCTAAGCAAAAGCAGCGTAACCCTAAGAATGAATCCTAGTATAAAATTTGTTGATATTTGTTATGGTTTGGGGGTTTGAGGGTTTTTTTGCTGATTATATAATAAAAATAAAATTATTACTCTTCAGCCTAACTTTTCTAATGCTGGATGTTGGATGGTATTCTTGTGACCAACATAAAATGCAGCAGTATTTCATTTGAAATTAAAATATTAAGTGAAGCAGAGGATCCTTATGCCGCACAGTCTGTTTTGTTTCACAAGTCAAATATGTTTTGTTTAATTTACTCTCCCTTTGGAATTTCATTTTAAGAAAAGGCAACATTTACCTTAAACCTGAGAGCTAAATATCCATATGCTTCAAAAAGATATTTCAATGAGATGAGTTCTCAGTACTAAGAAAACAACTATGAGAAATCAGTATTTCAAAAAGAAGCATCAGAATTTACCCTGGGAATTACCCCAGAGAACTTGCAGAATCATGATGAGAACCCATATGAAAGAATAGAGGCAAAATTTACTTTCCAAACCCCAATGCCAACATGGAAGACTATAGAGACTAAGTTATTTGTGAAATAATGAAGAGAAAAACCCCCAAATATCATGAAAGTAAGACAAATTTTAATATAAATTAATAACTAATTTGCCTCACCAAGGTAAAAGGGGTCCTTTTTAGATCTTATAAATGGATGTGGTGGTTATAATAAGCATACCCTCTGAATGTTCTCTCACATGCAAATGATCAAAAAAAAAGTGAAAAATACACGGAAGTACTGACAATAAAAAATATTAAATGTAAAACCCATAGACAGGAAAAATCACAATAGAGAACAATATAACAGTACTCAGGAGTTAAATAAAAAAAAAAATATCATTTCTACTTTCCCCTGGAGCATGTTGAGGGTAACAAAAAAAAATATTTATCTTCCCTAATAAATAAGGAAAATCCTATCCTAGGAGCTACTCCTAATCTTATGGGTAATATAGTAGTACTTAGAATTTGGACATAGTTAAGCCCTGGGTTTAAGAACACCTCTGACAAAACATGCCAATCCATTCATATCTGGAGCTACAATGTTTCTTTACCATCTCTGATCCTGAGGTAATCCATCTACATTCAAAGCAAAGCTGCCTACTTCCCAGAACGTATGTGCTTCATCAACTGGAAACAGAGCCACATAAAACAGCTACAAGAGCGCTATCTAAAAGAAAATACATCACTGAAAGAAAGAAAAAGGCAAGCAACCAGTCTGACACCATCTTAGCTGAAAAAAGGCCCCAAATTTACAACATCTAAAACAACTTCTGAATGCAAAGAATGGAGATCTAGAGTGTTTGACAGTTAAAGAACTAGGGTTCATTTATAGAGTTTTCACTCCAGTTTTTCAATTTACAGCGCTATCGCAGCTCTCCTATACATAATGACTGTGACTGAGGGGGGGAGGCACAAGAGAGGGGGATGTTTTCTGTCTCCAGCAGTTAGGGAAGCTGAGATGAACAGATGGGTTTACTGCCATATTTTTTCTATTTCAGTATCTACCTAATACAGTGATACTGCAAGTGGTTGAACAATAGGCCAAAAATGGATTTTTATCTGTCAGGGACTCTATAAACTGGGTACAGCTTGGGTCATTTGTAACTGCAGTACTCTCATCGTGAAAATGCCATCAGACATGTTGCTCATCTTCTCTGTACCATTTCCTTTGCCTCTTCTGCTCCCAACAATTTTTCAATTATTTCCCAATAATACATATTTAATTCATTCTACATTTAATAGCTGATATTTTTTCTTTCCTCAAGTGTTGGTTAAAAAAAAAATAATCAATTTCATATTTGAAATTAAAAAATAATGCATAATGTAAAATTCTGCCTTTTACTAATCTTTTATTTATGAGCTAAAAAGCTTATACGTAAAAGGGAAACGAATGTAGCATGTTTACAAGCAATTTAAAATTTTGGTTAATATATTTTAAGAAGATGTTTCAATTCAAAAAACAAAGAAAGAAACAAAAATCCCACAATATCTTCCATTTCAATTTTAGTTTGCCCTTTTCAGAAGAGAGAAGGATTAACACAAAAGTAAAGAAAAATGAACTCTCTCTTTTTCTATGTTACATTTTACAATATTGTGGGTGGGTTTTATTTATGAATTTTTAATCCACTAAGAAGCAAACTACTTGCATCTATCTCTGCTTAAGAACAATAAAGAACTTATGTACAGTGTAAGAAGTTTGAAATCAGGAAAGTACGGCACTGCAAGCAAGTGGACATTTTCTGCATAATATTTCTATGCATGAAAAGGAGCTATAAAGGGTGGGATAAATATGGATTTTGGGATAGTTTTCAGATCAGCTCTATGCAAGTAGAGAATAGTTTAAAAAAATCCCAAACACAAAAGGGGGAAAGGAAACCATGGTTTAAACTGCACATCCCTCAGTCTCCCCATCCCCTCTTCCTATAGACAGAGAAAATTTTGGTGTTTTGCTTTTTTTCTTGACATTAATGTACTTGTTTAATTTTGTGTTGCTTTGATATTCTGCACAATCATATTATTAACTTGGCATTCACCCATTCAAAAGCTAGTTGTAATTAATTTAATCTCTAAAAGTCAGCTTGAGACTCCACACAAATTCAATTCTGCAGAGAGGTGACCAAGTGTTAAGTACCACCATGTGAGTTGGTATGGTCTCATTACAGAGCAAATGGATCTAGTCAGTACAGTGGAATTCAGGCAGCTATTCAGCTCACACCAAAGTAGACACATAAAGAAAATAGGACAGGATACATTTGCCTAATTGCAGTAATTTAGTGTCACTAAAGATGCCCAAAGATCTCAATTTTGTACAGCACAGTTACATCACATGAATAGGTTTGGCAGACAGAAAACAGGACTTTTGGCATACCCCAGCTGGAAGTCCAATGAGAAAATTTCTGAATTACCTCTACAATAACTGGAAAGATACATCTGCTTCAGCCAATCCATTCATTCCATATGAAGACAAATATCTAACAGAGCTATCATGAGTCATCCTCGAAAGTGCCTACATCATGGAAAAGAATAGTCAGGGAGGTCTTGAAAAACACCTGGAGGACAATGCAGTCATAAGTCACAGCCAGCATGGCTTCATGAGGGCAAAGTCCTGCTTGTCAAACATGATTTCCTTCTGTGACAGGGTAACCCACTGAGCTGATCTAGGAAAGCTGGTAGATATAGCCTTTTTGGATTTCAGCAAAACTTTTGATACTATCTCCCACAGAGTCCTTCTGGACAAAACGTCCAGCACTGCCGAATAACCGTGTTACACGGTGGGTGAGCAGCTGGCTCAAAGGTAACATCAGGATGGCGTTCTGTCAATCTTGAGGTTCACAGGGCTCCATCCTTGGCCCTGCTCTTCAATATCTTCATTAGCAACTTGAACTCAAGACTCAAAGGAGTACTAAATAACTTTGCCAACTAAGTTTGGACGAGTTGTCCCAACAACATTCTTAGCTCTAAATTAGAGAAATACAGGTTTGAGTGATGGACAGTTTGGCTGTGGCCAAAGAGTTACAGTCAACTGATGAATGTCCAAGTGGAACCCAGTAACAAGTGGTGTCCCTCAAGGCTCTGTAGTGAAACCAGTACTATTTAGTATCTTAATCAGTGACAGTGAGATTTAGTACACCCTCAGCAAGTTTGCAGATGACAATAAGCTGAATGGTGCATTTGATACACTTGAGGGAAGGAATGCCCTCCAGAGGGGCCTTGACAGGTAGGCCTGTGAGAACCTTATGAATTTCAGCAAGGCCAAGAGCAAGTTGCTGCACCTGAGTCAGGGTAACCCAGTGGTAGTCCAGCCTGGGTGATGAACACACCAAGAGCAGCAAAACCAAGAATAACTTTGTAATACTGGTATGAAAACCTGGAACAAGAAATATACACTTGCAGCAGCTCAGAAAGCCAACCATATCCTAGGCTGCACAAAAAGAAGTGCAGGCAGCAGATTGAAGAAGGCGGTTCTCATCCTCTACTCTACTCTTACAAGAAACCACCTTCAGTACTGCCTCCAGCCCTGGGACTCCAGCACCAGAAATACAGGCTGTTAGACCAAGTCCAGAGGAGGGGCACAAAAATTATCAGAGGGCTGTAATGCATCTCCTGTGAAGAAAGGCTGGGAGACTGGGGGTTGTTCAGCCCAGAGAAGAGAAGGTTCTCACGAGACCTTACTATGACCCTTCAATACTTGAAGTGCGCTTGTAAGACAGATAGAGCAAGAGCCTGTAGTAATAAGACATAGGGTAGTGGTTTAAACAGAGAGTGGATTTAGATTGGATAGGAGGAAATTTTTTACACTGAAGGTGCTGAGACACTGGAATGGGGTTCCCAAAGAAGCTGTGAATACCTCATAGCTGAAAGTGTGGAAAGGTGCTTTGAGCAACATCATCTAGTTGAAGATGTCCCTGCCCATGGCAGGAGGATTTGACTGGATAATCTCTAAAGGTTCCTTTCAACCCAAACCATTCTATGATTTTATAATCCTCAGATGTTTGCTAAAATACACAGAAATTTAGGAAGAGACATGAGAGTGAACACAATAATGAAACCCTGGTCAGAAAGCAGTTTTAAACATACCACAATCTCCTGTAATGAAGGCAGCAGGCAGGTCAATGAGGATAGTGATCAAATGTTTATATCTATAAGTAAGAACGAGGTCATCAGGAAATCTGGCAATAGAATTTTCAGGTATTTCTTTCTTAATCTATAATATAATGCATTACTTATTAATAGAACTCAAACAAAAACCAAAAAAGTACAACTTATTTTATGAAGTACTATTAATCTTTGAAGAATCTGGTCCAGAGAAGAATTTCAGAGAGGGTGTTAGTGTGGAATTCTTCTATATCCCTCATTTGTGCTATCTCCAAAGATAATTTGAGAAATGAAAAGGCATAGTGAAGTAAACAAAAACCAATGCAAGAAAAAACCCAGATGAAGATCAGCACTCTTCCTGCACATATGTGTCTATTTAAAGTGTTACTAAACAATTTTCAAATAGAGAATAGTTATTAAATTACCATTTTAAAACACATATGTTAATATTTAGGATCACAAGTTGTCATCACTAAACTTTGCTTTACAAAAGTATTTCAAAATAACCTCTAAAAACTCTCAGTATTTTACAACCATATTTATTACAAAAAGCTTTTGCACTTACAAAATGTAATCAAAATATTACACAGTATGATATACTGACTAGAAAATGACAAATATGTTGGTTTATCTCTATGTAAATGTATCCAAAATTATTCTATGCTAAACAAAGTCTGTGCTGCTTTCACATATATAAAAAAATGAGAAATATGCAGCGTTGTTTTCCCGTCTTGTTTAGACAGTGGGAGTGTTTTTAATTGTACTATTCTGAACAGCTTTTCCTGTCCTTTCAATGCAGATGGTAAATCAGACAACCAACTTCACATATGTACACATATGCACACTAAATTTTCTTCCAACCATGCAACCATAGAAAACAAATATTATCAATTATTATTTGTAATTAGGTGATGAATCATATTTTGTTAGGATTGACTGGTACTGTAGAAATGATATTTATAGACTTTATGAGGGCTTACTCCATCCCAGTGTCATGTAAGTATGTATATACTGAAAACTCACTGATGTATGTTCATAAGAAAAACATCTAAACAATGTGCTTATTCTTACCTCTCCTTGTGTAATGTGCAAATTTTCTCATGTACTTCTTTCTATGAAAGAAAAGAAAAGAGAAAAAAGAGAAAAAAGAAAAGGAAAAGGAAAAAGAAAAGGAAAAGGAAAAGGAAAAGGAGGAAGGGGAAGGGGAAGGGGAAGGGGATGGGGAAAGGAAAGGAAAAAGGAAAGGAAAAAGGAGAGGAGAGGAGAGGAGAGGGGAGGAGAGGAGAGGGGAGGAGAGGAGAGGGGAGGAGAGGGGAGGGGAGGAGAGGAGAGGGGAGGAGAGGAGAGGGGAGGGGAGGGGAGGGGAGGGGAGGGGAGGGAAGGGAAGGGAAGGGAAGGGAAGGGAAGGGAAGGGAAGGGAAGGGAAGGGAAGGGAAGGGAAGGGAAGGGAAGGGAAGGGAAGGGAAGGGAAGGAGGGGGAAGGGAAGAAGGGGGAAGGGAAGGGAAGGGAAGGGAAGGGAAGGGAAGGGAAGGGAAGGGAAGAAAAAAGAAAAGAAACTCACTGGATTTTACTCGGACAAAACTTCTCAGCTTGTCATGTGTGGCATGAATTTCAGTAAATAATGCATTATATATTTTTGCAGATGACCTAGGTTTTCTGAGGGGTTGCTCCAAAATACTGAAGAGAAAGACCAAAAGAGTGTCCATCACTAAACACTGCTCTGATTTTTCTTTTTTTTAATATAAAAACTCCTGCAACACAAATATTAAGACCTATATCTATTGTATTAAGAAGTACAATCATGATTCAGCTAATATAACTCAAAAGCACTCTATGAGCCACTCAATGTAACAGGAAGGAAATATTGTGCCAATCAAAACTTTATATACCAGTTTATCTAAAATATAGTGATTTTTAATTCTCCACAACAAAGAAATGTTAATTTAGATTTATTTTATTTTTTCATTTAAAATCATAGATAGCTGGAGATCATCTAGTTGAGAGATTCACACAAACCAGGGCAAACATAAAAGTTACACCAGGCTGTTCAGCACTTTTTCCACTCGAGTTCAGAGTGTCTTCAAGGCTACACATTCTACATCTTCTCTGGGCTACCATTTCCAGTGTACGTTCACCTTATTTTTCAGTAGTTTTTCACTTACATTTATTCTAAACTTCTCTCAGCACACCTTTCCCCTGGTGCTTCTCATTCTTTCAAGTGCACCTCAGAGACAATTTTAGCTCCATCTTCTCTATAGGTATCTATCAGTTAGCTGAAGACTATGATTAGGGCCCCCTTAGTATTTTCTTAAGTCTGAGTAAATCCATTTATCTGAACCACTCTTTGAATATCTTTAAAGGGTGACAGTGGCCCTCCACTGAATTTATTCAAGTTTGTCAATGTTTTTATTGTACTAAAAAGCACCAAATAGCACACAATACCTTGGACAGTCTCAGAAGTACTGTGCACAGGGGGAGAAAAACCCCTTTCCTCTTCTTGTTGGATAATTCTTTCTGACACAGCTATAACCACTACAATAGCATGCATTTACTCATTATCATCTCACGAGCACACTGCTGATTCATCCTCAGCTTGCTGTCTGCCAGGACTTTAAGACCATTTTCTGCAAAGCTGCTTTCCATACAGTTGCCATCCACCCTGTAATGTGTGTGGGGTTACTCTGTTCCTGGTACAGGATTTTCCATTTGCTTTTATTGAACCTCCTGAGGTTTCTATCAGGACATTTCTCCAGATTTTTCCATGTCAGCCCTGCCCTCCCACGTATCAGCTGTTCCTCTAACTTAGTATTTTCATGCTAACTTATTAGTGTTTGATTTTCTCATATTCTGTCACTAGATGTTGGTACCTGGGAGACACGAGAACAAATATTATCAGTAAAAATAGAAGAAAAAACCTGAAGCACATCAGTCATTGATGTGTCCTCTTCTGTCCCTTTCCTTTTCCCCCAGCCCTTTATTTTGTTGCTGCCCATTCACTTGCAGCACTGCACCTGATTTTCTCACATTTAACAATGGAAATGAAAACTAGCAATCTACAGCAAGTACAGATTGGTCTCTAAAAGTCTTTGAGAGCAAATGTCCAGCCAATATTTAGTTTTAACTGGTATTAAATGATAACAGCTGAGCTTTCCAGATCAGGAATTTCATCTGCCTAAAGTTATCTGAATGAGAAGTCGAAAATATCTATAAGATTCATTAAAAAGCCATACCAAACTTACAAAATAAAATTTTGTAGGATACTGTATTTTGTAACAAGGAACACGTGCAAAGTACAAGGACAGCAGAGGTACTTTTGTGTACAAATTAGGCTTTTCTCCTCTACTGTAGCACACAGGATTGTTTGTTAGAAAGATGACCTTGAAGTTCTTCCATGTAGTTGATACTGTGTGGTTAGCACTGATGTTTATGGGTTTTGGTGTTTCTTAGGCATAAAGGTCAAGATGATCAGATTTGTGAGTTTTAATTTTCCAGTATAGTTATACTGCAGGAAAAAAACCCAAAAAAGTAACATAAACAAACAAGCAAAGAAACAAAACAAAGCAAAAATCTCCATTAGAATCTTGGGCCAAAGCCTGGATATTTCTGTCATCTATGGTAGAATTACAGCCAATTATCTCAGAAGTAAAGGTCTAGCTTACTCTTTTCTCTTCTTACTCATATTAATCTTTTTTCATATTTTCCCAGTTTTTACCAAGATGCTTAGAAAGAAATGAATTCAAGCAGCTTGACATTTTGTGGATGAATTTTTGTTCGTCTTTTAATGGTATTAGTATTTATAGCCTGTCTTAAAAAATTTTATGCTTTTGTGTCAAAGTAAGATTTAATGTCTCTATTATGGAAAGAATGCGGCTCAAAACCATTAATCACATAGTTTTCATAAAAATATTCCATTTTCCAAATAATGATGTTAATAATTGTATGAATTATTGCTTTTATTGGAAGTTAGTTAAATAATAAATGTTTATTTAAAATTAAAATAAAGATTCACTTCAAGTTTATGCTCTACATCATTGTACTTAATAGAAAATTTGCTATCGACTTCACTAAGCTTTGTCTCAAGCCTCATTAAACACAATAGGTAATACTATGGCAGTTAATAATAATGCTTTATATTAACAAAGATGAGTAACCAATCTTTGTTACAGCTGCTTTGTACAGAACACAAATTGAGGTACAATAACAACAGAAATTATAATTAAAATGGAGTGGAAAGGCCTTGAGGAGAAAATGAAAGCAGAAAATATGATACTACTTTGTTCCCTTCTGAGATGCTTCCATATTGATACTAGACAGTGTGCAACCAGAAGAAATAGAGTTTCTGGGATAATCCAGACTGCAGAAATAGCCTGGTGAAGATTATGTCCCACATTACAGGGAAATATTCATCCAGGCAGTGAACAGACAGTGTGAAGAGAAACTATACTGAATTCTGCAGTGGAAAACACAGCTGGATACAATTCTGACAAGAGTGAAAAAAATGTCATCTGTGAAGAGAGAGAGTAATTTTGAGAAAATTCATTTATGGGTTTTGGCACAATGTACTTAGTAATAAGTCAAAGTACAATGTACAAATTGTAACTGATGGAAATTTGGTAAAATCAAAAAGCTTATGCAAGTGTGTGTAGTAGATAAAATCTAAACACTGTTACATTCAGATTAAAAAGACATTCCTGCTTAAATCAAAAGTAGGGTGTTTTACTGCTTTTTGCTTCTGTACCAGGCAGATGGATGTCTTCATTTGGGGTTTTGCTATATAACAGTACAGAAATTGCTAGAAAATTTTACATTCAAAGTCATTTGTAGAGGATATCCAAATGCATACAGAATTGTAAACAAACAAAAAAAGCTTAAATTGGCATCATAAATTAGTGTTGAACTATGGAAGATTTCCTAGCAACGGATTATATTCAATCAGATGCATTCATGAAAAAATCCAAGGGCACATTCTAACAATCTTATTCAGCATGCCTAAAATACTTTTTACTATCGTCCATGGTATGGAAGATTCAGTTTTTCATAGTTTTGTACATAGGTCAAAACCTGAAAATCTGCTTTATAATATCATTGAAATACAGCACACCTTTCAACCTCCAAAATAAAGGGAGAATATTCCAAGCCACTGTTTTTATGTATTTTGGTTTTATTTGATTCTTTATTTTTAAAGCACTTAAGGATGTTGCAATTATTTCTGAAAAAGTCATGAGGAATTGAGTGATGCAGATTCTGATAGGAGAGTCTATTTCAAATATTATTAAAAATTCCTTAGGCCCTAGTTCATTGAAGAACCTCAGGATGTACTTAGCTGAAAATATTACTAGTCTGACTTAAGTCAGCGAACCTAATTCTACAAATCTTCTCCTTTTGAAAAAGGACATATTTCAAATAATATAAAAAGTGTCATTGCTTTATCTTCAGAATACTTCATACTCTCTGCATTGTAAATGAACCTAAGAAATGCAGGAATTGAAGCAGTATCTTCTTTGTAACATTGCTCCCATATTTATGTAAAATGCTTCTGCATTGTTTCTGGCTATACCATCACAGTATTACAAAATATTTAAATACTCTTTTTCTCAACACCATTTTAGCAAGCTTCCATTTGATTTCAAAGTAAACTAACTTCAATTACATGCTGATTAATGGACGTTTAATTTATAAAGCCTGGATTTTGTCTACATACTGAAGACTCATTAGAACTAGGTTGTCTTAATGAGTTATAGTCTAATAAGCATGCACTTCTTTCATAGAATTTCCTAGTTCTTTCCTAATATTTCCACAATTCAGTAGTTTTACAAGCCTTTGTTGACCACTTATACATGTGTATATGTTTCTATGATGTAAAATAAATTAAACATTGTCCTTATACTGTTAATTAAAACTTGACATATTCAAAGGTGACATTACAGTTCACTGTGACTTGTCAGATGTTTTCCTATCCTTTGTGGTTTTGTGTCTTCTCACAGAGTGCATGTACATGAAATACAGGTTAATCAAGGTGGCAAATCTCATAGCAGCCAAATTTGCGGTTCTCAAAGCTTGCAATTCAACACTACTTTCATAGTTGTCCTTGTTCATTTCTGGCAGGAGCTCCAGGTATAACATTTCTATGGTTTTATGATTCTTTGGTTGTAATTGCAGATTCTCTTTTCTCTGTCTTCTGTCACAGGGTTGAATAAGAGAATCATAGAATATGATGAGATTTTCTAATCTACACTTTGCTATACCTATTAATCCTTCATCATGTCCATAGGCATGTCCATACTTGCAATTCATGATACCTCTGCAGGGTTCTCCACTCCTGGTTGTGTATTGTTCAAACTCCACTCTCTTAAACGCTGTCATCTAGAAAAACCTCTTTTATACCTGTTGTGATTTCTGTCATGACAACATATCACAATGCATCTGCTCCGTCTGCCCTTGTACGCTTCCATAGCTATCCCCTGATCAGGTTTAATGTATAAGCCTAAATATGTATAAAATATAAATTATGCAGCTATTTTCTTCTTCTATATGTAACAGCAAACACAGAATTTAAATCGTACCAAACAAGAGGAAAAAGCAGAGGAAAAAGAGTAGCAGGCTTCAAGCATCACACAACTTGTTTAAGCTGGGATCAATAAGAGTGGGCATGATGAGGGCCTTTTGAGTCATCTGGAAGAAACCTAATTAAGGCTTGACTTTAATTAAGCAGTCTCTACCTAACAAGAGTGTACTCAATTATATGCTTATGTATTTTGTTAAGCTGCACAGTGCTGGTGTACATGTGTTTGGCAGAGTAAACAAGGATATTTTTAACCAAAAAGATTCATCACAAAATGTCAGTTTTTTGTGAATTGTACTTTTATATACCAAGAATAAAAGAGTTCTGATGAAACTTTTTGGAAAATAATCCCACTGGAACAGATTGAAGCAGCCTAGCAAGTACCAGTGAAGGACATAAAATGAGCATGAGTGGAAATATCTTGGAGGGTGCTCCTTCTCCCATAGTCAACATCAGCTTCCTTCTGTGATTCCATCAGGGGAGGGTGGTAGATGCCTCCGCCCCCCCCACCCCCCAAAAAATAAAAAAACCCAAAAAAAACATGACACAAAGGGGTGCTGTATATCTCCATCCTCTGACCACAGTCTGTCTGGATGTTGCTACCAACATCAGTCATGTCAGCCAGCAGGGAGGGGGAGCAAATCTGCTCCAACCAACCCTAACCCATCAAGCCTGCCCTGCCCTCACTCCCAAGGGAGACCTGCCCTGCCCTTCGCCATCCTGGAGTGGATGGGGATATGTGGTTCTTTTAGGAATTCTTCAAAAGCAGCATATTTAAAATTCTGCTGGTCATGCTTGGTCCTTTTGATATTTTCTTAAACTTCCGTTTTCAATTGTCTGGAGATCCTAATACTCTTGCTAAGTACTTCACTTTCAAAAATGAAAAAAAAAAAAAAAAGGAGATGGGAATATGATGAAACCTATTTCCCAGTACACATTATCTTAAAAATTCGCAGTAAATTTCACTATACATAAAATAGCTCTAGGATTTAAAATGTGTGAGGGAGTTTGTGGTGTTGTATTTCCCACCGATTCATTTATTAAATGCCTTTCACATTGTTCCCCCACCACGTTCCCCTGCCCCTAGTCCTGGCCACTCCCTCGGGTCCTCCCTATTGGTTCCTGTACCCCAACTCCGCCCATGTACCGCCCCTGCGATCTGACAAAAGCCCCCTGTTCCCTGATCACGAGGTCTCTCTGCTTCTGGGGGTCGCTGGGACGAGATGTAAGATTAAAGATCTTCTTAAACCCTCATGGGGAGACCCTTCTCACCTCCTTCACCGTCACTGTGTTGTAAAGCTGATAGCTAGCCAGAGCAAAACCGCGGAGCCGTCCGAAATGGACTACAAGAGGGTGACAATGGTCTCACTGCCCTAAGCAGCTCCACTGAGCTCTCAGGGAAAGCTGCAGCCTGCTAAACTAAACCTAGCACTACAACAGGAGTTTTACAGTTAAAACACCAAAACATTTATCAAATCCTCTGTCTCTGAAATTTGTACTATCTGTAGGTCTTCTAACTTCATGAAGCTATTTATTGCTGAAAGAAGTGAACACTTTATTCTCTGAAGTCTTACAAGATGGATCAGTGGTGTCATTACTGAAGTAAAACATCTTGGGGAACCACAAAAACCAAATAACTAGTATCCGTCCAAAGATTAATTTTGCTTGTCCTGGATATCATTTTGATAATTCCGTAATTTGGATGCCTAGAAGCACCAATACACTTTCTATGTATTTGTTCTTGTCATAAAATCCCCTTTCTAAACCATGTCTTTGGAGTCCTTATGAGTATGCAAAAGAAGTTAAAGGGCAAAGATACTGCTGATTAAGAAATTTTAGGTTTAGGCTTGGATAAAGCTTCCTTATTTTCAAGTTGATATGATCAGTGATTAGCACATTCATTCACTGAATGCATTTTCCAACTAGGGTCTTTTTTAAGGATGCAGAAAAAAACATTTTAGATTTGTCTCTTGAAATATATGAAAAGATCTGCCAGTGTTTATGTTAGAAGACAGCACTTGTAAAACAGCTTTTTAAAGACAATTTTTCTCTCTCTTAAGCTCAGAGCATCATTTTACTGCTAATTTAAAATACTGTGTCAGTATCTTTTTTCAAAACTTCGTATCAATTTTGAAAATGTCCTGAAGAAATATTATGTTTAATTACTATGGTAGTTGGCAGTTTATAAATAGACATTGTGGGATTTTGAAGACTTAAGCTGATAAGACTTTAATGAAAGCTATTCATCTCTGCCAGAAGTAACACAATTTAATCACGGAATCACAGAATGGCTGACGTTAGAAGGAATTTCCAAGTACAGAGACTCCACAACATCCCTGGACAACTTGTTCCGGTGTTCAGTCACCCTCACAGTATAAAAAAAGTGTTTCCTAATGCTCAGAGGGAACCTCCTTTACCACAGTTTGTGCATGCTTTTGTGGTCCAGCCACTGCACAGAACTGAAAAAGATATGGTGCCCTCTTCCTCTCTGCCCCTTACACAGCCCTTCCCCCTGCTTAAGTATTTTAATTGAGAGATGTTTAGGTCTGTTAACAAATTATAAGTAATATTTGATCTTTTTGGCACAATTGAGAGATTTCTTTTTCTAATTGCTTTTATTAACCATGACTGTCACTAGTTACAAACACAAATGCACACACACTAACATGCAGCCACATATATACTTATTGTCCTTCCACTGCCTTTTTTTTTCTCTTTTTTCTCTATTAGTTGCACAAGATTGCATGAAACAGTTTGATTTTTCCAGTTTTTCCAGAGCTTCAGAGGTAACCACCCTGTTAGATGGAACATTTCTGGAAGTTTTCAGGGACCCTGCAGCTTCTGTTAGTTGTTTCTTGCTTGGCAGGTTAATGATTGTAACCTGATAGATTGGCTCCTGATAAAATAAAATGGGCCCACCCCATTCCACTCCTTGGTGGATTGGACCAAACAAGTGCCAGATGTCCTTCAACATCAAGCATTCTGTGGTCCTGAGATACCATTATACTGACCATGGGATTCAGGGGGGTATTGGCCTAAGCCTGGGGACAAGAGTAGTGTTACTTACAGGAGTCATATCTAGTTCAAGACATTAAGTCATCAGGTGCTGGATAAAACAAGCATTTTTTTGTAATATTGTGAGGATAAACAGGAGATCCAGGGTATCCACATTGACTCAGCAAAGGTGAGAGCCTGAATCACAGGATACAATGGAAGTGGGGCATCTAGAGGCTTCACCTGAATGAAAAATGGACAGGAATAAACATTTGCTCCGGTGGGAGCAATTCAGGGACACTTACTCTGCTGATCTGACTCCAGTAGCTGTCATCAGACCCATTCACACCTGTCCCCCAGTAGCTGGCTCTCTGGGCACAAATTCAGTAGGACCCTCTCTAGATCCAGAGAGCTATGTCCTGTCCAAACTATTGACCCAGGACCCCCACTCACTCTGGTGTCTGACACCACAGGAGGTCACACCAGCAGCTGGCAGCTAGTCCTTGCAGCACATGTACACAGGTTTAGAGAGTGCCATCACACAGAGAGTTAAAAGTTTTAATAAGAAGATATAAGAAGACAGGACAGACTGCAGTGATGAGGAACAGGGCTCTGCCAGAGAAGTGTACTGATTTTTTTACATGCAGCCAGTCCCTTTATACCTTTTTCTGTCTGTTTACCTACACTCTCTGTCCCTTCCTGCTTCCCCATCCACTGCATTTCTTCTCAGGGGCTTGTACAACTCTATCACTCCTAAACTCCTTCCAGACTGGGTACCTCTGGGGTACCCTATTAGTTAAAACAGTGCAACCACTGTGGTCATCAATAAAACTGTTTTTGAAAACAAATATATTTCAACCTCTTCCATGAGCTGTCCTTTTCTACTTAAGATTTCCATAATGGGAGGTGAAGCTTTACTGGGACAAAAGTTGACATAGTTAGTCTGCAATCTTATTGTATCATTTCATTATCCAAGCCAAAATGATGTCAGTATCATCCTGTCAAGGCTGGCTAGCAACAAGTGTTTTATCCTGAGCGTTGTAGAAGCAGTTAGGTGCGTATGTCTCCTAAACGGAAAAGTGGAGTTTTCAACTGAAATGGGTTGAATAGCCAAAGAAGTCAGAATAAAACCAGTTCTGTCATACATGAACATGACTCATTTTCTTTCTGTAATAGTTCAGTCTGTGCAAAAAGAAAATGATCTAATAAAAACCTAGATGAATCTTCACAAAGGATAAAAGTTCAATGAAAAAGATATGCCTATGAAAATCACAGACTTCATGATAATCATGTATTTAAGAAATAGTACATATACAGAAAGCTTAGTCTGAATCAGAAAATGCAGAGTACTGTAACTCCATGTTTGTTTTCTCTGTGAGAAACAAAATTGACAGTCTTTTCAGAGGAAGCAAATAACAGAAAATAAATGTTTTCCTGAAGTTCACTTGAAGCCTTAAGGGATACTATGTTATAACAACCTACTTTCCATTCTTTGCAGCTCTGACTAGTATCCCACAGAGATTCTTTGCTAAGCTGTGAGTACAAAATAAAATGTGAAGAGGTCCAAGCCTGTCTACAGATTCCACTTATTATTAGCATCCATTCTTACCATAGAACATGTCACTGGAGACCGGTATTGTCCTTAGAGTGAAAGGATTTCAGGAAAGTTATTTTGGAGCATCTGAAAGAAAGAAAATCTGTTGTCTTTTTATAAAAGCCTATAATCTCAATTACCCATTTGCTTTTTCTTTAAAGAAACATTCAAGCTCCCCAGTCTCTTTCAGCAATGTAATTTCCCAACTTTGTTTGCAGTGGAGATAGTTTTAAATGTTGTGTTATTTCTGTAGTAACTTTGCAGAAAAATATAGTGTGGAAATTGCTGTGAATTAGTTCAGATCGGAAAGAACAGTTTTTATTCTACATTACAGGAAATGAATGTAAGTATAGTTGCCAGTTACTAATAAATAAAAAACAATGCCTCTAAGGAGGCATCTTGACAAATACATAGGGAAGGTTAACTATATTTAGAATAGCAGAATAGGACATGACTGACATAACATAAAACTACCTTGTATTGCTCGCGCATCAGCTTTTTTTTCTTTTTTCAAAGTAATTAGCATGACAACGTATTACATTAACTTGTGAAAGGTCCTGTGTTTCAGGGAGTACAATGGGCTGGAAGTGGTAATGGATGTATTTTTTTAAATGTTTATCTATATCTGTCTTTGCTAATCTAGAAGCTGTTTTAGCTAATGGTTTTAAATTACCAGAAGGAAGGCCCCTACAAGATTAAATTATGCTTATTCATAAAAAGTGTTTGAAAAAGTCAGACAGCTTAAAAAAAATTGCTAAAAATGTCACTCTGGAAAAATACTTGATTTTTTAAGCATCAAACAGAATCATGAGGATGAAACATGTCAATTATCAATTGAGCTTGTGACTCACAATTTATAATTTTGGGGCTTAAAAGCTAGTTTTCAAATGCATTTAAATTAAAGTATTAAAAATATCATATACCTCTTAATGATATTTATATCATACTAAAATAAAGCAAAATAAGCAAAACCCAAGTATAAACAAATTTAATACCTGTTTATGATGCCAGATGTTTAGCAGACACCTGGACTGCAAATTAAGTGTATTTGGAATATTTTTTCCTTTACTAACTGTAATTCTAAAAATGTATTCAAATATGTGACTATAATCCTATGTTCTCATTTTGATGTCACCTGTAGTGCCCATCAAACTTCAGTGCCCAGTAAAATACTTTTTTTTTTTTGCCAGCCTTGTCTGCTCATCAGTAGAATAGAGTGGGTGGTATTTGGATTGGTTAAGAAAAAGTCTGGCCATTAGGCTTGCAGCATCCAGAACCTTTTTTCTTCTCTTTTCATAAGGGACCCATTTCAGCCAGTGAACTGAGGACTGAGTATTTCTCCTTCTAGTCATTCCTACTGTTAGTTTAGTGACTTGTTCACTCACCTGGGAAAAGGGAACTACAGCCTGAATTCCTTTCAGTTACAAGCAGATGCGAACCTATGGAGTTCTCATGAGACTGATTTAAACCCACATCCTTGTTATGAATGGATGATGTGGGTTTAAATCAGTCTCTGCCTTTTGCCCAGGCCTCTGGCAGCAGGCAGTCACATTATTGAGGTGGCCAGCACCCCAAGACCCACTCTCATTCACAAGTTCTTTAATAATGGCTGATTTGGTCTATCATAGAATTAATTATTTATTAATGGAAACAAAACTAACAGACATAAGACTTAAAACAGACTATTACTACACAGGGATAAGACAAAAAGGGATTACTAGTATTACACGCAGGGTTAAAGGTACCATTAAATTTACAACTAGTAAAGAAATAGTATAACTTAGGATCCAGTGTTTTTTACTACCAAATTGTTGAAGGGGCACACATCGAGATCCTTTCCCTCAATTTCCAGAAAAGTAACCACAAAGTTGTGTCCAAGCTTTGGGAAGAAATTGTCGCACACGTTCCCAGGGAGTGTGTAAGAGACTTCTGCCTCTATGATAAGCTGTAGTACTTTTATAGTGTAAAAACAGGCCTATTGGTCACCTGTGGTTTTTTTTATCTCTTCCCACATCTGTGTCTTGGGGTGACTTTATGATGTTGTATCCCATATCGTTGCTGTATGCCCAGAAATTAATTTTTTTGCCTTTTCTATGCCTTTAAACTGAGCCTGAGAGGGGGGAGAGGAAAAAAACTGAGAGAACTCCTAAAGCAGTTTGCAGTTTGTTTTCAAGGACACAGAAAAAAAAAGCTCTCTGCGTTCAGCTGCTGCAGCAAGAGGCAGGAGT
Organism: Corvus hawaiiensis; assembly: GCF_020740725.1. Classification (NCBI taxonomy): domain Eukaryota; kingdom Metazoa; phylum Chordata; class Aves; order Passeriformes; family Corvidae; genus Corvus; species Corvus hawaiiensis. The sequence continues at coordinate 75,620,601 of NC_063214.1, forward strand.
GGGAGGAAGCACCGGGTTTGCTTTTTTTCCAGCAGCTTTCGGCCAGTTTTTAAGCTCCTTTTCCTCTGGAGAGTTGAACTTTGTTTTCCTGGGACTCCAATTTTTCCCCTTCTTCTCTTCTGGATGGTTTCAACATCAGAACACATCGGGAGGAATTTCCACTGAGGCCTTGGCCCTGGAGGTGGGCCCACCACTCCGTCCCAGCTCCAAGGAGGGGGAGAGAAATCTATGGAAGGACTCTGAAATTTTCCCAGGTTTCTCTCAGCAGAGTGAGAGGTTTTATTATTTAGCATTATTATCCTTTTCCTGTGTGTTTGTTAAATAAATAGTTTTTATCTCTTTCACTTTCCTTTGAGGAAAATTCATTTTTTCCCGAACCTGGTGGGGGAAGGCTGGTTGTAACCTGCCTTCTATCAGAGGATATTTTCCTCCAAATTTGTCCAAACTGGCACAATCTGTTAAGCTGGCAGACCTTTTGGCGCTAGGAGATGATACCCTCTGGGCCTTGCCCGCCTGAGTTCTCTCTCCTATCTCCACCAGCCACCTGTGGTGGGGAGAGGGGAGGTATGACCAGCCACACTCCTACTCTGTGTACTTTAAACCTACTGTTCAAAGAGGTTGGTAGAAAAGCCATTACTGTATTTTTTCAATGGAGATGTATGTTGCAGTTGTGATCAGCTTGGGTATTCTAGAAAATATACATTTGTACCTTGTCAGGGTAGTGCTAAGCATGCTAACGTCTTGCTTGTTGAAACACATCTTTCTGTGACTTTGGTATTTTCTTCTTGAACTCCAGTTATCGTTGGCATTTTTTTGCGGCTTTACTCCTAAATACTTGAACTTGGAAATTTAGACTGACTGTCTAAGTTTGTATGACAAGGAAACTTTCAGACTATCTGGAAAAGGATTTATTTATTGCCGGCCTCCACACCTGGGTGCTGCTGGACTGCTGTTTCTGCTACATCTGATATGAGGATATAGATTCTGACAGACATCCTTTTTTGCATGTATTAAAAGGTAAGAAAATTTTGATAGTTAAATCTTTATATATTTCTGTACAGGTAGATCAAGAGCTTCTAATCTTAACAAATTCAATTAAGCACAATTTTCAATAATGTCAACAACCAAAGTAACTATAATAATATCATGATGTAATAGCTATTATTTCTGATTTTTTTTTTTTTTTGTTACCAACAAATAGCAGTAGCCACAATCAGTTTAAACTGCTGTGTAATAGCATGTGGGTTTTGTTCACTATGGAGCTTACTTGATTTTCTCAAAGGAAAATCATCTTACATCTGGTTGGTTGTTGAGATGTCTTAGGAAGATCCAGTTGGCTGAGCTGTCTTAGAATCAATACATTTATTTTAAATATGTATCATTCATTGTTCTGGGAGTACGGATATTTCATTTATCTGAAAATACTATATATACAAGCATCTAGATCCACAAATCTGCAAGATGTGATAAAGTACACGTAGTGGTTAAAAAATATATTTTGAAATAACTTGTGAGTATAAAAATAAAATTTTGATTCTGGTCTAATGCAATACAGAAAAAATGTGATGACTTTTTTTTCACTTCATTATTATGATTTTCCGGAGTTTATAAACTGATCATTGTCCTGTCACTTGGAAAATGAATTAGCTTATAAATATTACAATAGAAGGAAGTTTATATTTAATTGAAGACACTATGTACATGAATATATATGTGTGCATTTTTACAGATATTAGTAAGCCTCATAACTCACTTTTCTTAATAGCAATAGTCAAGAACATTTTTTTTTAATTGCTGGATTAAAGGATTAGCAATGAACTGCACTTGTCTTCTAAAATAATTTTGAGTCAGGGGAAAAATAATGGACTGAAATATATTGTATTTTCTTCTACTCTGGAAACTATACACAAGACAACACACATAAAAGCAGTCTCCTTATTGCATGTCTTGTTTTCAATTAAAATGTCAGGATATAGGCATCTTTCCTCCTTGCAGGTCAGAAAAATAACCATATTTTAAGTAACTTATTCATTTTACACAGGATGGTGAAATGCAAGATCTCTCTCTTGCTAGATAGAAGAAAAAAGTGAATCTGTGTAGGTGGACATATGTATGTGAACAATGAGAATGCAGTCATCTCTCTTATTTAAATAAATTTCTGTGGGAAAAAAGTGTTTGTGTTCTCTACCTTCAGGCATGAAGAGTTACATGGTTTAAAAAGTAGCAACAGTTTGTTTTCTTTGAAGTAGTTGAGGTGGGGGTTTTGTGTTGTGGGGTTTTGTTTTCTCTCCTGGTAACTTTACTAGATCAAAAGTACAGACTTGGTTCATTCAACTACACATCAATGTCCAGAGATAGTCAAAATGCTCTGATGTATAATGCCAGGCATCTAGCTGCCTTTCCAAAATACTACAGGTCCCACGTATCTGCAACCTTCTTCACCATGGCTTGGGCAGATAGAGGACTGAAAAAGGTACTCATGTTCAGGTTACTGAACAGGGACATAATTTGCCTTACAGTGAATGACTAGCTCCTCAGTTTTGACAGAGGTGAAGATACGGACTGTGTGTACGTTGTGACTGTTATAGGAGCTCAGGTACCTAGATCACTTATAAATACCTAAATCTGACTGTTTGAATCAAATCTAAATCAAACCCTTAATACCTGAAACAACTGACTGTGACAAAATGAGGACACTGGATATATCATTTTCCCTAATTCCCCTGGGAGCACTTCTATGTAAGACTCATTGTACCCTACAGAAAAAAATCAAAGTTGGAACTGCCCAAGGGTGAACTTTTGTCATGTTCTTTAGCTTATTTGTTTTATTTTTGGAAATTTAAGTAAGTTTCCTTAAGTTTAGAGAATCTCTTCTGAACATGTAATTTTCAGGCTAACACAGTGTTAAAATACTAGAGAAGCTGGTCACTAATTCAAACTATAAGGAAAATGTACTCTATTTTTTTCTTCCAATTTGAGTTTTTCCTATGTCTTTGGAACTTAAAAAGATATTTTGGTATCCAAAAGAACAAAAAAATCAGGTAATCTATTTTCAGGTTTTAAGAGGTAAATTTGAACTCTGTTTGACGTATGTTACAAAGCAAAGGTATAATGCTTGGTTGTTTAAGATAGCCACAGAAAAATGAAGTGCATGGAATTACTTCTTTGGCCTATATTGGATATCACTTTTGAAATCAGTCAATCCCTTTGATGATGAAAAGAATTATAGCATGTCTAGATCAGGCTTTATTTGAGTCAGTACAAGTCATACCCTTATGTCATACCTTTATCCTTTAAAATACAAAATATAAACATTATTCTAGTTTTTTAGATGGAGCAAGCCCTGGGTCGTATTGATACAACATTTTTTTTTTCCATGCTAAAAATTTTTTTTGAATAGGTATTGTTAAAATTTATGAAATTTGGGTAGTAAGCAATTCAAATATCTGGTTATCTGCTGGAAAGTAGATCTAATCTGAACACACAGTCTAAATGTTCCTTGAAAAAGGCCTGGGTTTATAAAATGGAAAAAAGTTTTATGGGAGAACTTACCTTAATTTGGTTGGTTTTTTTGTTTTGTTTTTTTTATCATCAGAGAAAAATTATTGAATATCTCAAGCTGGAAGTTAATATGGGTAAGAGTAATAACAAAAAAAAAGTGTTACTATGCAGAAAAGCGAAGGTGGGAGCACAAAATAAGGCAAAACAATTACTCGCAAAATATCCTATTGCTGAGGAAAGCTATGAGGCATACTGAAATAATGTGATGGCTCTATAATGAGCTCTGTAATGACTTTAAAATGTTTATGTTTAAAAAAGGAATCATACAATACTGAAAATAAAGACATGACTGAATATTACTATAAAGGAGTAGGTCAAGCATGTAAGGATTGAATTAGAAAGATATAACCATGAAATCAGTTCCAGCTACACAGAGACATTAAAAAAAAGAAAAGTTTGATAAGTGTTTTTCAGAGTAAATAGAAGACACTGAAAAGAAGATTTCAGTTTATAGAAAGACAGGAGGAATGTAAGAGAAGGACAGATTGTGTCCTGTGTAAGAGAGCAGTTTGAGCAAACGGGGGCTATCCCGGCGATTTCTGGACTGTGTCAAAGACATATTCTTGACAGTTGCCAAGTATGGCAATGAAGATTGGTGCCTTTTTGGAGTCACTGCTTGCAAATAGCCAAGAACTCTTTGGAGATGGGTCTGTAAGCAGAAGCTTTGGCTGCAGTACCCCTACATTTTTAGAGGTAAGATCATAAAGGGCATGAGAAAGACAAGTAAAGTAATAAAGATCACTGACTTCAGAAGAGCAGACTTCAGATTCAGGTTCTTCAGGGAACCATTAGGAATAGTCCAAAGGGAGCTTGTCTTCAGGCACAAAAAGGACCTCTGAAGTGCTTTGAGAGTTTCAGGACATCATTCTGAAAGCACAGGTGTGATCTATCCTCATGTCAACTCTTGTGTCATACCCAAGAATGTTGCAAAAGTTAGCAGTTGCTTCTGTGTGACAACTTGATCAAGCTTTCAACATTCTCCTTAGTCTCCATAAATAAAAAAAAGAGCATACTCCCAGTAATTCATCCATCTTCAGATCTTCTTCAGATTGAATAGTCACTGCTTTCCCTCCTCTATACTCAATCCAGCTCTCCTCCATATAGATAACACACATTTATATGGATACAATATAAAGCCCATATTTGCTCATTGTTAATTTTAATATTTATTAGAGTGAATAGATTAGGATTGCAGAATAGTTATGGGAATTAGATGGACAAACACTATGCAAAAGTTGAGGGAGCCTGGCTCTGTTTGCTCTAGAGTATTTAAGTAATTAACTGAAGCAATCCCTGAATCTTTAGTGTTTATTGAGGACAAAGGAAGAACAAAGGAGTGAATAACAATAAGGTTTGAGTCTTTTTTGCAAAACATTAGGGGTTAGAAATGACCAATATAGTACAGTCCAAAAACGTCTCTGTTAAGTAAATGTCATTTATTTCTGTGATAGGACACCTAGTAGATAAAGAAAAAATTGCAAATTACATACTTGGAGGCTTTTGTTGTTGACATGATGATTACTGCATCATATTTGGATTGCTACCTTTGCATTAAATGAATAACACCTAATATGAAGAGCTATAGTTAAGCTATCATTCCTACGCCATCTTGACATATTCTTCCTTTACTGTCAGTTTAGTAGAACTAGTTCACAGCATCAGGCTTTTGGTCTTGCACAACTGTTGTAAGCAAAATCATCAGTCAAAAAATCTTCCATTAAATTAAACACGGCGTCCACATCACATGTTTAGAAGACTGAACTAGCCTAATTGTTTGGTACTTTTCAAATGTGAGGTATGTGTTAATTCCATTATTCAAATGCTAAAGACTTCTTCCCCCTAGAAAAAAAAAACCAAAACACAACAAAGCAAAGAAGAAAACCCACAAAAACCAAAGCAGCTCCCTCCTATGAACCTGACAGCAGTAACAATATATGAAAACAAAAGAGCACGATGAATGTCAAGTATAACTAGCCAAAACTATAAAGTTTGAAAGTCAGTTTGATTTCTTGAAAATTATTTGGAACAAAAAAAGAAAATTAGTGAGGGGTATACAAGCTTTAAATAAAGACAGGTTCTGTGCCAACCACTGAATGAAGAGAGCCTTACCAAGTCTCTCTCTTCAGAAATGCTTGACAGGAGACAACTCTAGAAATAACTCTGAAATCTTCAAGGATACCCACCAAAGTCCACAATTGCTACCAAACATGCGATCACCCAAGTTACATATTTATTACTTCTTCAAGACATCCCTCTTCCTACTACTTTTACAAAGCAAAGTTGTTTGAGAACTGCTCTATTTTGTGTCCCCTGTCACTGCCCTAGGACACTAAAAAAAGGAAAAATGGAAAGAAATTGACACAGGATATTTTTTATCCTACTATTGTTTTGCATTGATCAACATTACCATTCATCATTCTTTTGGCATTCTCTGTATTTCTGAACATAGACAAGAAATTACAAGATAATAATCTTACTCATGACGTCTTCATAATTAACAGACACTGAGGAGAAATACATGGCTTATTCTAACAGTTTTCTCTGGGGGTGGCCATCTAACCTGTCAATCTGGCACTCCAGAAAAGTGTGGGTTTATTTCAGATACTCTATGGCATCTTAGGGAGGACTAGAAATTCACAGAAAGGTTAATGAACTGAGTCTTTAATTGTCACATCCTAAAGCAGACACTACATCTGGTCAGCTGAAAAGGTCTCTTGACTCTATTAATTGCCCTGTAAATATATTTGCAATAATCATCTGACTTTCCTTTGTGATGAGATATTGGTGTTTTAAAGCTGTTTAATTGAATCTGAAGGCACATATCTTAATTGAGTCAAGTGACTTTTACTCCAGAAATTATTGCTGTAAGCATTAGGACAGGCTACAGTTGCTTAAACATGAGCATCTCATTCTCACTTCATGTGCTCTAAGGCACTTTATAGTTACAATACTGGACCAAGGGGACACTCACATGCTTCTTGAGCAGCAGCTGGAGACCATGCAGAACTAGGCAGATCATGCTCAACTTGCACAACTTGGCTGTTTTTTGGCAACTGGAATCTGTTCATAAAGATAAATGAATTTCAGCCAAACTGCTTTTATATAACAGTTCAAATTTAATCAAATCCATACTTAATGTTTCCCAAGGGTGTATAATAAATAATAAGCCAATTTTTGTTGATATTTGATATGTTTGAAGATTGAACAATAAGACTTTGATACTTGTGAATTTGAAATATGGCAGTTTTCTGAACCACTGTGGGCTATGAGTGATGTATGTTCTTCAGTACCTTTATGGATGTGGTTGTGAAGGTGATGATTTAAGCTCAATCCTTGGAATTTAACCTGAAAGAGAGGATATGCAATCCCTTTCTTGCCATCTAGCCTTAGCTAGTAAGTAGAAGCAAAGGTACAGCATTAGGGATGACATCTTCCCAAACCACCTTTCAGCTGTAACTGGCTGTTTGAACTGCTGCTGTAAGTAGGGGATCAGGAAAGTGACTTTAATTTCTGAGGCAGCAAGGAGAGATACCACAACATCCTCTGATACAGAAAAGAAAGTTGTCTCAGGGATGTAGATGGCTGTGAATACTAAATTAACTTATTCTTAAATGAGGTGTGAGTTACAGTGACATGGAGACAGTAGGGTGAATGAAAAAATATTTCAGAGGTATATGCATCCTCTGTGCATAGAGCAAGAGAAGGCAAATTAAATCATAACTCAGTAATGCAGAAAGTACACTCTTCACTTTCCCTGTAAATATGTCTCCTTTTGTTCCAAGTTTAAGAAGTATGTAGAACCTGGAGGAACTTGTGCTGTTGAAAGGAGATCATAGACTTCATGGTTGTTTTTCCTTTAGAAATACGCTAGTCAATATCTTTGATCAGTTTTGATATATAAAAATGAAAGCATGATAAATTCTACATTTATTTCTTACTAAGAAAGCAAGAGTTCTGAGACATTACTGTTGCTGAACTTTATTAAACTTTTTAAAATTATCCCCAGCGTTTTAGTGTTCTTATTTTTTTAGAGTTCTTATGTTAAAAAGAAATAATAAGTATTGACAGACAGTCATGTTAATAATGTATTTATACATTATACATTGTTTTTGTAAAGTATTTCTTGAGCTATGCTTCCCCCAGTGCAATCAGGAATTTTCCTTGTTAATTACGCCTTGTTAAACTGAAATAATATTGCACATGTATATATCAATGTAACTTTTGTAATATATACACTTTATTTAAGAATGCTTACATTTTATAGTGCAAATATGATTGTATTCTGCTTCCTCTAAGGTGTTCAGAAGTAAAAAATGCTGATAGTTGTTATATGTTCTAATCCTTCTATTAGAGTTTTTATTTTGTAATAGTATGCTAATCATAAATAACTCCATAGCAGATTTTGTTTGGTTTTTTTCCTTGACTTTCTTAATGTCCACAGAAAAATATTGGTCTTCCTGTTGCCAGTAGGAATTTGTATTCTGATTGCTACACATTATGATGTCTGCTTAGGAGGGGGAAGTTATATAAGCACTTTTTAGCAAAGAAAAACAGCAAGATTGTATTTTTTTCCTTTTTTTTTCTTTTTTTTTTTTTTAAAATCAAGTAAGCAAATTCCAAATTTAGTATATGTTCAATTTTACAGATGGGGTCTGCTTAGGATGTAAGACAGAAGGTCTACTGCAATCTTGAGCTATGTACTTGACAAAAATCCCTGTTGGCTTGTTTGGTTTTTTTTAAACAACCATATGCATTACATGCAGATGTGTCATGTATCACAAAATAACTTTTTCTGCCTTCTAGGCACCATACCTATTTCCTCCTTAGTCTTCTGAAATGCAACAGTCAGTGGAAACTAACAATTCACAGAATTCACAGAAGAACCTATCTGCTCTTGGAGCTCACCTGTCAAGCTTTGTTCCCTGTATGGATTTGTCCAGGCTGGAATTTTAAAGTTCTTTCAGCTTGAGGTAATTGATAGCCAATTGGATAAAGTTAAAAGATAAAGCTGTAAATGACAGTCTAAGCCTTATGCAAATGTTTGTTCTCGTGGTATTTTCTGTATTTTCCCCCTAGGGTTGGAAAAAAATACCCAATTTAGCAATAAATAAAGTTTTAAAAATGGGACTGAAGCTACTGCTTCAGCTATTCATATTTTGCATCTGTGAGCTTCTGCTAAGTAAAACACTGCAATTGTTGTGACAGAAAGTTGTTTGGCTGATTTTGGATCTTAGTGTATTTTATAAAATTTATTTTAACACTAATCAACATAGTTTTGCACATTCTGCAAGCTGGGTAAACTCAATTTCTGTTCCAAGTACACTGTCACACCAGTAGTTATTACAACACGGCTTGCATGGGTTGATTTCAGTGGGATTCCACTTAGTATGTCTCTCAAAATTGCATTATTTGATTCTAGGGGAATAATCTTGGGACCAAAATACACGCATAACAGTATGCAATGTTTGGAGCTGTGATTTTACATTGCTAACTGGGCTAAGAAATATTTCATCAGAGTAAATATGAATGAATCAGCATTTCAGAGAATCACAGAATGACCTGGGGTGGAAGACAGCTTAAAAATCTTCTCGTTCCAACCGCATTTCCATAAGCAGAGATGCCACCCACTAGATCAAGTTGCACAGGGTCCCACCCATACTGGCCTTGAATACTTCCAGACAGGGGACATCCACAACTTCTCTGGAAAACCTGTTCCAGTGCTTCACTACCCTCTGAATAAGGAATTTCTTCAAAACACCTTATCTAAATCTCTCTTCTTTTAGTTTAAAGCAGAGATTATGTAATTTTTTTTATACTCTGAAAAGTAAAATTCTCTGTAATTCTCTTAGCTTGGTAGCAATATAAAAGCTTATGTCAAACAGAGGTTTGGTTTTAACTTTGTTCAAAAAGCAAAATAAAAAGGAAAACTGCTTTCTTTCGTTCTTTTTTTTTTCTCTGTTGGACTTCATGAACAAAGTAGAAAAATGTTATATAGTCCAAATAGCTCTAGGCCAGTCAAACCAAATTTTTACATCAGATAATCCACTTATCATGTGAAAACCAGGATAAAATGCAGCTTTTCCTTTAATATAAGTCTAAAGAAGTACAAAGGTGTTGATTAAATAGCAACATCTAAATGATTTTCTATTTTCTGAAAAATGTGGCACAACACTTGATGGTGTTATTTTCAAAGTAGCATGTAGATAGGGAAGTTACTTTTTCAAGATCTTGTGCAGTGACTTCTGAGTACTTTCAGCTGAAATTAAATTATGTGCCTATATATATTAATTAAATTTTTGCAAAATTATAACAGGACTCAGTATTGTCAGTGCATGATGGGTGAATACATCTCAATACAAACATCTCAAAAAATCACATATGTGATTTTAAAAATGCTGTTTTGAAAAAACACTTTTCTAAGATGTGACATTTCTTTTCCATGCAAGCGAGCTGGCATGAGTGTGATGACCTTGAGAAGGTATCTGCTTTAAATAATTATTAAGCAGTATTTGTGATACTGTTAATGAATTTATGGCCTTCCCTTTAGATATCCAAGAATGCTGATATTCAATAGAATAGAATAGAATAGAATAGAATAGAATTTCCGTTGGAAGGGACCTAAAATAGACCAATTCTCTGACCACATCAGGGCTGAAGAAAAGTTAAAGCACACTTTTAAAGGCATTGTCCAAATGCCTCTTAAACACTGACAAGCTTGGGACATCAACCACCTCTCTAGGAAGCCTATTCAGTCAACACTGAATCTCCCCTGGTGAATCTGTGAACCATCCCCATTTGCCTTTTCAGTAGATAGCAGGGAGAAGAGATCATCACCTCCCTCTCTACTTTCCCTTCTCTGGATGCTAAAGAAAACAATGAGGTCCTTCAGCCTTCTTTTCTCCAAACTAGTAAAACCCAGGGTCCCCAGCTGCTCCTCATGGAACATTACTTCCAGCCCTTTAACCAGCTTTGTTGCCCTCCTCTGAATTCATTCAAGGACCTTAGCATCCTTCTTAAATTGTGGGGCTGCACCAATGCTGAATGCAGCAGGATAATTGTTATAAGAGAAAATTTTTGTACCCTTCCAACTTTCAGACTTTTAAAAAAAAATCTCCAGGGCCTACCACAATTGTAGTTGATGGCTATTTAATTTTCTATACAAATTTCACCTGTATTCTCTGTTGCCTGTGGTGAAAACTCATTTTCCTTAATTTTCCCTATTCTTTTAATAACATGGGACAAACTGTGGTATTATAAATAAATACAGCCTGTAATGCTCCTGCTAGCCTCAAAAGCTCACACTGATTTCTTGCAATCTGAACACAATATGGAAAGAAAAATATGACATTTGCAAAACTGACAATTTTAGTAAAATATTAAGATGGTTTCATTTGAAATGAAATGTCTCCTGTTATTGTCTCCTGTTCTTGGTACACATTTAAAGCAAATTATGTTCCATAGTGCACATCTTGCTTGTTATATGGGCATCACATTGAAATTTTTCACTTTTAGTAGATGACAGATTTCAACAGGAAACCTTTTCAGTAAGAATACTTTAAAAAAGAAGAAAACTGCATCTGCAGAAAGCTCGACTGAAAAAGACATTTGATGGGTAACACCTGGGGTTTTAATTGTAGCACAGTCTGTAATGTAAGGCATGTACACTGCTCTCAGATGCTGAAGCCAAATGACACCAGGTCATGCTATAACTGCAGCTGGCAAATAAGCCTTGCCCTGCCACTTGCTCACTTCTTCCCAGTGGGGTGGGGGAGGGAATCTGGAGGGTAAAAGTGAGAAAATTCATGAGTCGAGATAAAGACAGTTCAATAGGTAAAGCAAAAGCCATGCATGGAAGCAAAACAAAACAAGGAATTCATTCACCACTGCCAATCGTCAGGCAGATGTTCAGCCCTCCCCAGGAGAGCCAGGCTCCTTCACACATTAACAGTGACTTGGGAGGACAAAACTCCTCAACTCTGAATGTCTTTCTTGAAGAGGTTATATGTACAGTTATATGAAGCACAGGTTCTTGGGACTACACAGGCAAGGAAACAAACTTGCCCTGATTTTCAATAAGGAAACATCCGGATAGTAGGAGGATATATAAATATTTGGTATCATTCCTTTGCAATATTGGGCATGTTAATCAGCAAGTTCTTTTCATACTGACATATATCTCTGTGAAAACCTGGGACCATTCTCATCCAGTCAAACTTTCTATAGTTTTAACTGCCTATGTAGGATAAAATGTGGGCTAATTTTAGCCCCCAAATATCTAGTACATGAAATAGAAGTATTTTTAGTCAGTAGTTTTCCTTCCTCATGTTCTCTTTTAGTGATTCATATGCCCTCCAATGTTTGAAGCACCACAATAAATATTATGCAGTTACTCTTTATCAAAGCCGCAGTTAGTGTATTTCTCATTCCTCAAAGAACACACACAAGAAGTGCATTCCCAGCATTTCCCACTGAGCCTGTTGGTAGCTGCATGTTCAAGTCCCCATCCCTGGAGATATTCAAAATTCATCTCGATATAGCTCTATATGGTCCTGCTTAAGCAGGGCGTTTGGACTAGATGATCACTTCCAAGCTCAGACACTCTGTCACTCTGGGACTCTGTAAACATAGGTGTCCTGACTATGTCCCTAGGATATATCAGATATGTGTGTATGTAATTGTCTCCGGTGGACTGCTTTGCATATGCATTGATTTTTTTTTTTTTTTTTTTAATATTTTCACCACAAGGTCAGTCTGAAGTTTTCACAGGTTTCTGTCTCTGGTTCTCTTACACAGTGAAAGGTATCATCTCTGTATTCATATTGACTACTATGAACATGTCAGATGTAACTTCATATATTCTCGTATTAAGACTTCCTAATGAAACTTTTTTATACTAGCCAGGCATGTCCTTTTCAGGAATCACTGGTTGGAAGTGGTTTTTTTCCTCTTTTCTTCAATTCATTCTCTAAAATAAAACCCAGAGGTGGTGACTTTGTAGTTTATTACTATAGAAAATTAAATTTAGAAAGATGGTTTGTAATATTTTTTGTACTTTATTTCCTTCATTTTCCTACAGATAAGGATTTGGGTTTATTTTAGACAGGGATTATATTCTTTATTTATGCAAACCTATTTGAGGTCATTATCCTTTGTCTCATGTGTTGCGAATCTGAGAAAGGTTCGATACTTCCTCTACTGATTTTGAAACTTCTCATTCATACTGTTAAGTAACTGTAATAGTGTTGAACAGAGTTTTCCTTCAGTTGCAGGGGTTTTGTTAAAAATTTAGGGTTTAGAGAGTTTTGATCTTTTATAAGTATTAGTGCAGATGCCTGTGTTTACAGACACACACACACACTCATCTACGAAACCCATCAGCATTGTAACACAATATATAACTTTGTGTGAAAATGGATTTGATAGCAATCAACCTAGATACATACACAAGTAAAAAAGCAGACAACCTGAAGTCATAGTCTCACACATCAGTGTCTAATACTGTGTGCTATGTGGTAAGGCTCTAAAAAGACACGTGACACATGACCAAAATCAGAGTACCAACTATAGGTGAGACAGAGTTGCAAATGACATTAGACACCTCTGTGCAGAAAACTGATTTCAGTCCACACTTTATGAATGAAAAACAACCAATAAAAAGAAGTTCACTTTTTACTTGTTATTTAATTAAAAATAGCTCATGTTCAGTAAGCTGTTAACATCCCTGAGGCAAGATTCCAAAGAAGTGTTTGAAACAACAGACGAGCTTCCTTACTGAAGAAATTTTTTGGATGGTCTTCAGACATCTCATACAATTCAGTTGCTTAGACAGAGTTTTCTGCTGTCTTTTGAAAGGTCCTATGGTATCCAGCATGGGACTGGCTCATAATAAAATAGTTCTAAATCATCACAGACCTGTCTGGAATAGCATGTGGAGACCGAGTGAAATACCCTTGGGTGTTTTTGATGACACTGCAAACCTATGTTTAAGGAACATAAGTTTTGTCCTTTTTTCTCAGGAGGCAACAATAACAGGTAGAGTACCTGCAGAGAATGATTCAATTCACCCAAAGTTTGTTAAATGTTTGAAATAAATTAAGTTAATGCCATCATGAATACATTTCCCATGGAAATCTATATGCTCCCAGGGAGAGGACACTATCATTTCCTACAGTAATGTTTGCTTAAAAATGGAAGGTATATGGAGAATTGAAGGTATGTATCATGGACAGATTCATAAAAATATCTGTGTGCAACACACATAACATCTGTCACGTATAATGATGTACTAACTCTTTCATTTTCCTTTCCTTTAAAAGAGAAAACATTTAATCTCCATCATTTTGGCCTTGTTTTCCATGGAAATCATCACAGCTATGAAGGGCTTAGTTCAGTTACCTAATACCTGTGAGAGTTCCTAGAGTATCCAAGGCATCCATAAAAGACTCAGCTATATTACAGAAGATCTGCAGGGAACCTATGCTCTTCTGAACCAAGAAATCCATAATGCAGTAGATATCTATGTGCTAAGAACTGAATCAGTTTTAAGTTTCTTATATTGATATATGTTGTCATTAAAAAAATGCATGGTGTTTTTCAGTGTTTAGGAAAAAGGACCAAGATTGCAGTAATGTACTTCTGATGTTTTTAATTAGCAGTTTACTTCATACAACAGTCCCAAGGTAAAAAAGAACTTATGAAAAATGCAATGTCTTTTGTTGTTTCAAGCAGAATTCCATTGTAGTCACATTTTTTACAAGCTTTAATTTATTTTAATATCTATAAGGGGAAATAACATAGCTACGGAGAATGACTGTTCTCACCTAAACCGTTGAAAGTTTCATAGCTTCCAGTGGTTTAAACCAAGTATAATCCTTCCAGAAAAGAAGGACACTTTATTGGGAACAATGAGTATGACAATATGCCCTAAAAATAGATAACATTGGAATGGATGGATTTTTTTAAGACTTATCTATATGTTTAGGAAAATAACTTGTTGCTGCTTGTAAAACATTGTAAATGTATACTTTATCAATTTAAAAAGTCATTTGGTCACTTAATGTTAGTGTCAGAATTTCCAAAGGTAGTCAAGGAAATAGAGACTATTCTACACGTGTATCTATAATGACATGGTAAAACTAGTCAATACAGTCAAGATCCACCAAATTTTGACAATGACATTAGGCGAGGTCATTTCCTACCACTAAATTCCAGGTTTTATTTCTGATTACTTTTCAGTAACTCAGTGTTTTAAACAAACATATTTCCAGAGATACATATGGTAATCAAGCTACCTAAATCCCTCAAAAATCTATCAGCTGCTAACTTCCTCTGGTGATCTACTATTAATGCAGAATGAAGAATGATGGCTTAGAGATAAAATTTTATCTGACTTACTCAATTAGAATTTTGGACACAGAGATGGAGCCACAAACAAAATTTAAATCTAAAGCTAAAATGAATCAAGGTATTGTGATGCTTGGTAATGTATTCATTTACTAGAAGTTAGAAAATTCATTTCAAGAATTGAATTCACAGTGCTAATTTAAGCTTTTAAAATTTTTGCATAGATTACATGTGAGAATTAAACAGCACAGAAAATAAAATGAGCTTTTTAAGCCAATGGGAAATGTTGGAAGGAAATATGTCTGAAAGTGTATCGCTCTTGGATTTAGGCACCTCACTTATGGTTGCAGTTAGCCACCAATGCAAAATTGAAACCCATGCTACACGTGGTTCATATATTTTCTGTAGGAAACAAATCCCAAACACAGTGTCAGTCATAGTCTGGGAGGTTATAAAAATCCTTTCGTAATGGATTGCTGCAGCTTGGGTCCCCCATGGGGTCACAGATCCTGCCAGAAATCCATAGGGTCCTCCATTGGCTGCAGGAAGAGACTTGCTCCACTGTGGTCCTCCATGAGCTATAGGAGGACAACCTGCATCACCACGGTCTTCTCCATGGGCTGGAAAGGAATCTGCTCCAGCATCTGGAGCACCTCCTCTCCCTTCTTCTTCACTGACTCTGATGTCTTCAGAATTGTGTCTCAAATTTTCTTTCTCCTGTCTCTCCCAGCTACTGCACAGCCTTTTTTTGCCTTCTCTTAAGTATGTTATTTAAGAGGTGCCACCAGCATCACTGATGGGCTCAGCTTTGGTCAGCTGCAAGTTCAGCTTGGAGATGGTTGAAACTGGCTCTGTCCTACATAAGAACAGCTTCTGGTGTCTTCTCACAGAAGCCACTCCTGAGGGAAAAATGTCAGATGAGAGAAAATCTATCTTTCAGGCCTGACAGTAAACACAGCTATGTGAAATGTGAACAAACTCCTTTGTTCTATTATTAGACACATTAGGAGGTGAAGGGGTGCTGTTCTTTGGTTTGGTATTCTTTGTTTATCCTACAGTGTCTCTAATGTAAAGCAAAGGTAAGACAATTCCGGTTTCCATCAGATTAGATTCCTTCAGATTTAGGAAGGAATATGTATGTGTGTATATATATATATATAGATACATATATATATAGATACATATATATATTCTATATTAGAATTGGTATTTATTTCTAAAGGCATTTTAGTCCTCTTTCAGTCATTATTACTATTTTCATTAGGGGTATTTATTCATATAATTAAGAAAAATAAATAAAATAATAGCATGTCTGAATGTAAAGCAGGAAACAATGCAATCATATAAGACAGTGTCTCATGGCTTATCAGGAATATCAAAATTAGTGAGATGAATAATTCAGTATTAAATTTACATATAAATTACACTTGTAAACAACCATAATAGCAATAACTATAATTAATTGCATCAATCATAAAATATATGATTATATGTTCAAATAAAATAAAGACTACACCTTTAAAACACACCCGGATAATTTTACACAAAAGAACAAACAAGACAAATTACTTTCAAAAATCTGGCAATGAGGAGAATGTGTATCTGTCTCACATACAACTAAGTATTCCTCCTAGTGTCATAAAATCTGTTTGTAAAGTATCAACAAAATAGATTGACTGTTCAAGTTTTGATCTACTATTTGCATATATATTGCTATACTGTAACACCAAGAATTTAACCATTTGTTTACGCACCCTTTATTTTGAAAATTAATTTTCTTAGTGGAATGATTTTTAGTATTTCTAAGAAAATGCTGTAAGTTATTCTTTATAAATGTCTTTTTTTCATTAAAAAGTACAACAAAGATGCTAGTAAATATACATAAATATATTTATATGCATATACAATTTGCATAAAAATTGTGAATTTTAAGTTATGAAAATATTCCAAAGTGGAATCACTAGCTGCTCTGGCAATCTCATTCTAATATGCATTTGATATATAATGGATTAGGTCTAATCACTTCTTACAAGAAACTATGCATGATACCTGTTCTGTCGGCCAGAGATTGTTCCCTAGCCCTTTATTATTTAGCCACAGAGATGAGCCAGGAGATGGTGAAAATCACTTAGCACATCTCTGGTCAGCTTCAAATTTCCATAGTGCCTCAAGGCTGCATCCTGCCTGCCTATCGGGATGAAATCTCAGAGATTGAAATATCCATTCCTTGTTTCTTCTGTAAGGACAGATTAGTGTATGGTCAATGACAGAATTGTGATGTATTTCAAGAAATCTCAGCAAACAATTGAAGAATTGGACTGCCAGGGCATAATGGCTGTACCTGCCTTGGGTTAAGATGCAACTTGCAATTCCAATCAGGCTTTATGTGTCAGTCACACCGCGTGCTGTACCTGCATTACTGCAGAAACAAAACAAGGAAAATACAAAGGCATTAGCAGACTTAGATAAAACTTCCATCCTAATATCAAATCTTTAATAAATGAGCAAAACATAAGAATTTCATTTCACTTAAGTTTACAACTTCTGAAGAAGCCCAAAGATTAGAATTTTAATAGAAAAGGAATAAAATAAGCTTCCCCTTTACTGTTCAAAGAGCATCTGAATGGTACACTTAGTCATATGCTTTAGTTCCAGGTAATCCTGTGAGGAGCAGGAAGCTGGCCTCAGTGGTCCGTACTAGGTCTTAGGTCCTTTCCAACCTGATATTCTATAAATTTATGATTCTATTTCTTGACATTATATGATGGACTCGGAGCTCTTAGAACTGACTTGCAAAAGTATTCTGAGATTCTGGTCTGAAGTGATAGGATAATGTTCTCTGACAGAACAAACACTTGAACCATAATAGAGCATAACAAGAGAGGTAGCACTCCCCACAAACTACATTAAAAAAAAAAAAAAAAATACTGGTATATACCTTCGGGATTTTTTGATGTTTGGGGTTTTATTTTCATATTTGAATGACAGTGATTTCAAACACTTTTGCTGCATAGGAATAGTTGGTTTGTTTTCAAGTACATCCTGATCCAGGTTCACAAACAGCTACATTTAATGCTCTTGGTGTAGCTGTCGAAGTTCCAGGTATTTTCAGTGGAGTTGGCAGACTTTACTGTTGATGTGGACAGCCATGAAGATGGTCTGGTTAGAAGAGGAAAATTACTGAACAGAATGAAATATCTGCTGAGCAGTACTGGTGGGAATTGTCTGCCAGCCTGGGAGCTTTAGGCCTGGGAACTGGGGTTGGGAACCAGAAACATTTTTGAAAATCTTAGCCGGTGTCTTTGAAGTACAGCTGGGTACCTAGAAATCTTGGGGTACCCTTGGTAAGTGCAAAAGCCAAGAAACTGCAATGGCAATTTATGATCCGAAAAAGTGGAGACAGGGTGGTAAAATAAAATTGGTGAGATTCTGTAAAATAGGTCATGCAAAGATGCAGATGCTTGGGAGAATGTAGGAGAAAAAAATTGAAAGGTAGAAGAACATGAAAAAGTGCAAGAATCCCTGCAAGCAGAATTTCAGGAGTGGCAGGAAAGTACTGGGCTTCTCACAGAGACATATGCAACTGCAAGCACTTTGCTGAGAGCTGTTAAGCAGGAAGCTCAAGATGTTTTACAGTGGCTTAGAGCATTTAGAGCAACTGTCCCTCGAAACTCATAGTCCTGATAAAAGTCAGCTGTTTCAGGGTTTAGAAACTAGTGTCAGACCTCTGGCTTTAACACAGCCAGAGCAAGAACATATGTGGTCAGTCTCAGAGAGTGAGACCATTGAGAAGATACATATACTGAAAGGAGGGTGATTCCAGGCCTTCTATCCCTGCCTCATGGATATGGTTCTGGCAACAGGCAACCCCTGTTTTGTTATGAGAATATAATGCAGACAGAACAGTGTCTTTGAACACTTTCTGTTACTCTATTTCTTTCTATAGTTCAAACTTCCACAACACAGTTCCTGGCTCATGCCTGAAACAAAGGCCCTTCCCTGCTACCCCAGGTCACAATGAGCATTAAAATCTACACTACACAACAGCTAGTGGAGAAACAAAATATGGCAAAAAGACCAGTGGCAAGGGGCTACCAGGCGGGAGGTGGAACCATTTTTCTTCATTAGAATAAGGCCAAACAAATATTTCTGGCTGTATGCCCTCTAATACTGGGGTCCCCTTTGGGACTCACAGAAAAAGGATATTGGTGGGGATTGTGTCAACAAGTTTCCAGTGACCCCAAATTAAGTAATATTTTCCTAGAATTAGAGGGGTGTCAAGGTTTCCAAGCATGATTTTCACCTTGGGAATACTCATTACTGGCTGTTTATACAGTCCTGTTAGATACAGTAACCATCACATTAGATGCAACCTTAGAAATATTCCCTGTTTTTGTAGGAACTAGAGAACTTACCTCTTTTCCACAGGGAACTGTACTCTCCAGACATCCACATCGGTCTCCCTGACATACACAGATGGGAAGATCTAAAAGAAATTGATACATTTCTGGAGCAAGAGCTGGGAGCTACAAGAGATATCCTGAAGGGTCAAGGAAAGAAACACTGAATTTAGGCAACTCAGCTCGACCTTGTATTTTTCAAGAATTTGGATATTAAAAGAGAATGAAGGCTTTACTAAATGATAAGTAGTTTTTAACATGTGTGAAAATGCTTGGAGGCATGGAGCTCACCTTGAACACTCTCTTAAAATTTAAAGTTCTTTAAGGGTTTGGGGACTTTGGCTCAGACCAACTGAAAAATATTCAGAGTATAAGTAATAATTTAAAAACTGATAAATGTTTCCATCTCTGTTATCAAATCCTAAAAATTAATAATTTCACCTGAAGTGATATATTGAATATTTTAGTGTACAGTTGGTTTCAAAAGGCTATTTTTATTAAAAATAGTTGTAATTAAATTCACTTTTTTTTAAAATAAATATAATTATGTTTAATTTTCTGCCCAAAAGAGAAGATAATTATAGCAAAAAAGGTTTTTTTTCATGAGGAGGTTGATTGGAAGAGACTTCATAGTATTCTAATATGAATACACTTTATTTATTGCTGAAACATACCAGTTCATTTAGGAGTTGATAGATTTATTTGGTTTCCAACTGGTCCTTATTAATTATTTGTGCAAAGATATATATGGCATATGTACTGTAAAACCTGCTTATGGAAACCTAACTCGAGAAAAAAAAAGTTATTGATAATTTCGCAAGTATTTGAGGTCTTAGCCTGAATTGGCCAAAAAGGATTGTTTGAAAAAATGACATGTGACTGCTAAGATCACAGATTTAATGAAGAGTCTAATGCTTAGAGCATTCATATGCAATTTAAGAAAACCTGATTCAATTTATTAAGATGACCCAGGAGACTTAAAACTGTATTTGCTAGAGGATATTCTTAAATACCAAGCTGTGAAGTGTCTGAGAAAGAGAAAAAAAATTTATGAGTTTTTTCACTTCTTGTTTTAAGACATCCTTTGATATATGGAACAATGGATTTGAAGCTTAACCCTCTGTTTTCAGATGACCTTTCAGTCTAAACCACAGGCTTTTGTTGCCACCTTTGTTATCTGCACCAACATTCAACACTTTATTGTTTAGAAGATCTATGCAAAGTTCAGGAACCAAAAAAGTAGACATTAAAACTTTCTAAATCTCCCCCTACTTCTAGGAAGTTTTCAGACAGTTTGATCAAATTGTACAGAAAAAGGGTTCATTCAGTGTCAGAGGGCTCAATTAATACTGTTGCCCATAAAAATAGTACTCATTTTGAGAAGATATGTAATCTTAGTCCTTCATTTTCCTCAGCATTGTTAATGATGCTCAACAGAAACTATAACATTCCACTTGGTGTAAAACACTGTAACTTTTAGCAGGTAGGACAAGAAATGCATGTTGGAGTTAAATAAATTACAGGAGTTTAGTAGAAGAAGCCTTATGTTATGCAAAAAGATAATTTACTTACCGAGCCCTCATTTGTTCATATGACAACATTTATTCCTTTATTAATCTTCACTTTATTTTTGATAGAAAGATTAAAGAGGACAGTACAACTCTCCAAGCCCTCACTAACCTCCCATCTGTTAGAACCCCTAAGGGAGAGGTACATTGACTATTGAGTTTAGGTGGCTCGTGAGCCTGTAGAGAAATTAACTATGGGAAAGGGAATAACATTTTAATGAGATGAACAGCTTGAAAGTATGATTTTCTTTCTTCTGTTTTCAGAGCATTAATCTTCATCATAATTTTGACAACAGTTTTACATAGTCCAGATTTGAGTATCCTTTCTGCTCTAGACACAAATATAATAATGTGTTTTATTGTTATTAGACATACCTTTTATCTTGAGCACTGTGGTACTTAGAATGTGTAAAAAAAATCGTTCATACATATCAGGGTTCATTCATATTTTACAAGTGAAATGACTGAGGTGAAACTGATTTGGTCCCTGAAATAGTGGCAAATTCATGTTAGGAACAAAAATCTAGCAGTATACCTAATCTTCCTTGCATGGATGTAGTACCATTATTTGGAATTCAGTAACTGGTACTCTAATTGTTCAGATCCAAGACCTGAAGAAATGCATGGCAGCCTGAACATAAGGGAAAAATAAACTGCTCCGTGACACCTTAGTGGCAGCCTGTGTCTGTTGTGAGTATATGTATCAGTGGGACTTGTTTAGTGAATGGAAATTACTTCTCAATAAAAACTTCATTATTTAGTTAAGGTATTTGTACAACTTCCTTGACAAATTTCTGACTCATCTGAACAGTGAAAATAGTTATGCATGATAATTTTAAGCAGTTAAGCTTCTGCCATTGTACTTCAGTAACGGATTTGGCTTTTTAACCCTATCTTAATCATTAGAAGGATCTGATTTTAATTATCTTTTTGTTTTCAAAGAAATTGCTCCTCCTATTACACTTGGAAATTACAATTGGTGAATATTAACCTCATCTACATGTTGTTTATTCTATGGGATGATATATCAATTTTAGCATAAGATCAATACACAGAATGGAGAACTATTTTGAAAAATTGCATCAATGTGCACAACAACATATTCAGTACTTTCTAAAGAAGATTTGAAAATGGTTAGTGTTTATAATCATTCTTATGTTACCTAAAAAATGGAAAAAAAAAATTAGGATAAAAAGGATTATGTAAAATTGAAATGGAGAAAGTTCTAAATAGATGATTTATGCATTATGTATCTTTCATCTGATTCTTTTCTTGATAATAGGAGACTTGATTTAGTAGCTGTGACATTTTCATCATAAAACTGAAACTGAAACTTAATTTAAAGGAAGCATTTCTAATTTAAAATCTTCTTTGTTCTGAAAATTTTATAGATTTACACTTGTGTCATGCAGTGTTTCATAAGAATTTTTCACCCATGCTTCAGAGAGCTTGCTGTGTCCATTAGAATGACACAGACAAGGAGAAAAGGGAAACAGATGGAGGCCTAGAGAAATAAAGGTGATGAAATGTTACATTACTTCATCAGAAGAATGTACTGATGCTCTTCTTTGGGGAATGATGTGTCAGAAAATGAGGAAGCAATAACAGAAGAACTAGTTTTGAAGAAGGACACTACAGTGCAGGGAAATTATTCCATTTGAAGGAGAGAGGGGACGAAACACAGAGCTTGACAGTGGCAGCAGCAGCAGCAGACAAATAGACTAAAAGAATGTGCAGGGTATTCAAGACAGAAAGAGAACTGTGGTGAAAAATCAGATACCAGGAAGGAATTAGGAATTAGTCATTCCACTGAGAAAATTGAAGACGGAATTAAGAAAGAGAAGTTACAGTGAAAAATACTCAGGGCAAGGATGTGGAAAGGGCTTTATCACAGATATTGGAAGAGAAGAGTGCTGTGTCTGTGGATATTGCTATCTTTCATATGGGGGAAGACAAAAAATTGTCTTCTGGGGCTATAGGAAAAAGAGGCACATGTTGAAAAGCAGTGTAAAAATATGAAATGGAGAGGAAATGTTTGATGATCAGTAAAAAATAGAATATTAGGATTTAAGAATTGTGACAAAGTTGATTCTGTAGTTTTGATTTGGGGAAGTGAAGAAAAATGTGTTCAACATAAATTAACTAAAATTTAATGTGAAAGCTCAGGGACGTTTTATGAAAGTATCCTATTATTTTCTTAGCCTTGTGACCTTGATGCCAAATTCATCAGAACATTCATCTGTGATTTTTAACCCTTACTGATTCAGATAATTTCAGTTAAGTATGCAAAAAAAATTTCCTTTTTATCTTTTAATATCAGGACCAAATTCAGCTAAAAAAAAATTACAGAATTCCTCTTTTTTTTTGCTTCCACAGTTATCAATCAGTTTGGTATTCACATGTAGTAGCACCTGACAGTTCACACCTGCCACATACTGGTCCTGTCTGACTAGAGGACAGAAGTACTGACACCTGGGGGGAGGTGGGTCTGTCTGTAGCTGGTGATACTGTCAGCTGTAGGTTAAGCAGGATCTGTCCCCTCACATTTGGCTACATCTTATTCATGTAGTCAATGAAATTCAGTGTACGTAAGTGTGAAGTCCATCAGAAAAAGTCAGTACTCTGCAGTTCAGGAAGATTCACCTCACCTGGGTCCCCAAGTACCTGCAAATACAGGCAAGAGAAAAAAAAACTAGTGGCAAAAAGATATATATTTCTGATCATCAGGGAAAGAAAGAAGTCTGTTTGACTTGATGGTTTGTGGGCTCTGTGCTGAGGCAGTTAGAGCCTTCCAGAAGAAATAAATCTCCTCAGTGAGCACCAAGTGGAGGGCAGGTTAGGAGAGATAGGGAGACAGTGGAAAAGGAGAGTGGCGCAAGACAGGGCAAACATGAGGGAAACTGAGAGAATGCTGAGAAAAGCGTAGGTCAAAAAAAGCCAGGACTCAGAGATGACAGACAGAAAGCATAAAATAACCTGTAGGAAATTACTGAAATAAGAGCACCTTCATAGTATTTTCTTAAAATAGGTTATTGTTAGCCCTCTGAGAAAAAAGATCCACATAAGTAAGAAACTTAATTTGTATGTCACTCAAAATAAGATTTTTTTTTCTTGCTATTGTTTCTTTTTTCTTCTTTTTTCCTTTTAATTTTTTTTTTCTCTTTAGGACATCAAGTCTGTAGTCTATAGGCTCAAATGCTTGAATTTTGGTGCTGTATTCAAATAGTCATTCTAATATGCTGGTGGTAAAGAGCTCCAGGAAAAAGACATGTATTAGCTATGTATTGCTTGAAAGTTTAGTTGCAAGCCATAACTGATATTTGGAAGGGTGAATCATATCTGCTTTTCCATTAACTGTTCACTATATGTTGCTGATAACACAGTTACCTGACTAGGTTTGTCTCTGATTTGACTAGTACTTCTGTTCCTGTGCTAAGGAACTCTTCTTTGACTGCTGCCTCAGTAAAATTTGTACTGTAGTAGTAGTACTAGTTTCTCATTTTAATAGTGGCTCCTACAACAATAGAGCTGACATGTCTTTCCTATTGAGTGACACTTCAGCTGACCAATCCAAAGAAAATAATTTTAAGATACTAGTGATGAAAGCAGTAAAGAAAGAGAAGATTTTATTTTTAATGATATCAGCTTGAATAGCCATCCATGCAAAAGCAGAGACAGTTGTCTATATGATGTTGATCTTGTTTTCAAGAAGAAGGGAGAATGAATTAGAAATAAATGCCTTTCTCTTTTAACTCACTAACCACTTTCTCTAGGACAAGTCCATGTCTCATCTTGTTACCTGTTGAAAAGTTAAATTGCATGCAATTTAACTGCATGCCCAATTAGATAAGCAATTGTCAGTGGCTGCTGCGACAACCTCATCTTTTTGAAAAGGTAGAACTAAGAATCAATATAAGACAGAGATAAAACAGAAAAAAAGAAATTTGATTTAGCTATATATTTCTTTTATTTACAAGTTCATTCCTAGTTGATGCCATTACAAAGCAGTATTTCAAAATGGCATTAAAATCATAGTGTGAGAAGATATTTTTTAAAATGACTTAAAACTACATATAAGTTACAGACCATTTTCTTTGAGAACTCTTGTGATAAATGTATGGCAACTGAGTGGAAAACATTCCTTTTCCTGCTGTGATTGCACATTTGTACTCTTGAGCACAGGCAAATGTATTTGCAATTTCTTCCTGACAGCTTGATTAACCTTGAAAAGTTGCAAAATATAAAACAACAAAAAAAAAAAGAATTGTCATAGTTAACTTTCCAAATATACTTGAGAAAAACTACAAACCTAATAGCTTATAAATAGTGCTAGTAGCTTCATTGGGTTTCTGTATTCTTCCTGTTACATAATGTATACGGTTTCATTTTATAAAATTAATAATGTCAAAATAAGAGAGAGGTTCAGAGAAATACACCGAATTTGTATTTTGGTCTTTTTACTTGGTGTACTTGTCAAGGTGGTTGTGGAAGGGGCTATGTGGGGGGTTTAGGTACTTCTGTAAGGAGAGACTGGGGCTTCTCTGTGATGATTCCAGCTTGTTCCAGCCAAGTGGAATGGACCCACTGTGGGGCATAGCTGAGCCCCTCACTGAGGATGGTGACACCTCAGGGAAAATGTGTTTAACAAAGAACAAAGTTCTGCCTGAGAGAGAGAAGGAAGCAAAGAAAGTGTGGGAAACAACCTTCCAAGCACTAAGATGAGATAAGAAGGAGGGGGAGGAGGTACTCCAGGTGATGGTACAGAGACTCCTCTGGAGCCCACAGAGAAAACCATGGTGGAACATATAGATATTTCCAGAAGAATCTACAGTCTATGGAGGACCCATTTGGACGGGGCAAAGTATGAGTGGGAAGGAGTGTTAGACAGGAACTGGTACAGACTGACCACAACCCTCCACTTCTCCCCTGCCTTGTGCCACTCAGCAGAGTGGGGAGGAGGTAGAGGAGTCAGAAATGAGGAAGAAAAGCTGAGTCTAGGAAGAAGGGGTGATGTGAGGGAAGGTGTTTTAATATGTTTCTCAGTACCCAAATCTACTTTAATTGGTCTAGGGGGAAAAAAATTCCCAAGCTGAGTCTATTTTACTTGTGATGATAGTTGGCAAGTGATCTCACATGAGATTTTTCATCTTATTTTCCTGTCCTTTTGAGGAGTAGACTAAGAGAGAGTGTAGAAGGCATCTGTGTTGATGTCTGGCAGCTGGCCAGGTTCAGCCTACCACTGCCATGAATCAAAGTGTCCTCACTACCTCCTGGTGCATACTATTCATCTGGAGAAAAATATATTCAGTAGAAGTTTTATTTAATGCTGATCTTAATATTTATTCTTATCGTGTTTAACTGAGGCACAGTAATAGAATGCATAGACTGAACAATAAATTATGTCACTAAACACTTAAACCAGTAATTGAAATATTTAATATCTTAAATATCTGTATCTCCAGGGATTTTTATTTTGATAATGCATAAGTGGTATGTATTGTTGTGCCAGAATTAAAAAGAACTGTATCAAAGAACACCATAATCTAAATATAAAAGGAAGATGAAGGGGAAAGATTAGACAATATCAAAAAACCAAGACATTGTAGTGAATTGTTCAAATCAATGCAAGCAATAATAATTCTGCTCCTTCTGTGGTTAATTGGTAGGTTAGCTTAATTAAATCAATGTATACAAAATGGGAAAGACCAGACAGATTCTTATTAAACTGGAGTATAAATAAGTATTTAGATGTAATCAAAATTATTTGGAGAAAGATGAAAAATATCAATATTCAGAGCAGAAGATAAGACTTAAGATACTAGTTCTGACTTCCACTACAAAGACAACAAATGTTTTATTGAATAGTTACAAATAATATTTGAAAAGGAAATCCTAGAATATGTGTCAGTTCTAGAATTTTCAGCACATTTTGCCATCTGCAAACAAGTTTATTCCATGACCAATTTAATTTCTCCTCTCTGAATTGTAATGTTGTCCATGACTAGAATTTTGTATTTAAGATACTTAATAGAGGGCTTTGATCTTTTTTTTTTTGCACATGAACAGCTGAAAAGTGTTGATATTTTTTCTTACATTAGAAAAGTCACGTGTAAAGTAGGATTTCATTGTAATTGTCTGCATAGACCAAAGTAAACTAGGCCCTAAATGATGCAAGTATCCCCTCTGTTTCCTCCCGCACCCCAGACTACCATGTGTATATAAATTAATTTTCTGTTTATATATAAATTGAACTATATTATTGAATTAAGTCTGTTCAGCTTTCTCTGTTGGAAAACAATGACACTGCGCCAAAAAAAAACTCAGTCAGTCTTCTATATCCTATCTAATCCAACTGATTTTAAGAGGAAATATTCAGAAAAGTGCTATATTACTGCATTCAGGGTTGCGGGAGTAATTGTTAGAGAAACATCTACAGTTTTCATTGGCCTCAGCACAGCAGACAGAATTACTTCAGCCCACCTCCTACTTCATAGTGCTATGGATGTTACATTGTTGTCTGCAGTTACTGATGGTGTTATCACCTAACAAGCCCATGTAGCAGATGTTCCCTATGTTTTTTGACAATTAAGTTGTAGTCTGGGTATTTATGGACTGAATTTATACTGTGAACCGTTAACTCAATGTTACCCAAGGCACACTTGAGAGAAGTAATTGTGATGCACTGTAATTATATAAACAGAGATACTTGAAGGTATTTAAGCACTTTACTGCTGTTATCTCCTAATTTCAATGAAATTAGCAGCAATAAAAGAATAGGGTGCCAAGTTTCTTTTTTAGTGCAATCTGATTAGTAACACCAAAAAAAAAAAAAAAAAGAGAAAAAATTTTAAAAGTCAACCATGAAAGTGTTATAATAAATATACCCATTAGAAAACCAAAAACCAAAACTAAACCCCAATATTTCACTAGTTGAAAACTTTGCAGGGTTCACATTGAAATCTGTGACATGAGCTAAGAAAAAAATTTATTCCAAGCCAAACTTTGAAACTAGTGAAAGGTCAGGGCAGTATCTCTTAATATAGGTTTGCCCTGTCTATAATTTTTGACACTTAGTTGAGACATCTAAAGGGGAATCGTAGAATTGTAGAATGGTTTGGGTTGGAAGGGACCTTAAAATCATCTACGTACAACACTCCTGCCGTGGGCAGGGGCACCTTCCAAGAGATCAGGTTATTAAAGCTCCATGCAATCTGGCCTTCAACACTTCCAGGGATGGGGCATCCACAGCTTCTCTGGGCAACCTGTTCCTGTGCCTCACAAATGCCTCTGTAAAAAAATTCTTTCTTTCAGCTAATCGAAATCTCTCTTCCTTCAGTGTTAACCCATTACCTTTTGTTCTGTTACTACAGGCCCAAGTAAAAGTCTCTCTATTATAAGCCCCCTTTAAGAATTGAAAGACTTCACCAAGATCTCCCCAGAACATTTTCTTCTCCAAGTTAAGCAACCCCAACTCTCTCAGCCTTTCTTCACAGGAGTGGTATTCTAGACCTCTGACCATTTCTGTGCCCTCCCCTAGGTCTGCTCCAAGACATCCATGTCTTTCTTGTGCTGGAGACACCAGAGCTGAATGTAGTGCTGCAGGTGGAGTCTCACCAGAGGACAGAGGAAGATTCCAGGTTCTGTGTGGATATAGACACTCCAGCAAACCCAGTCCATGATAGTATAGCTTCCATAGGAGACAAAGAATGATTTAAAAACTTCACTTCTCTAAGTCCTTGATGATTTATACACAAATGTTCCAGTCTGAATTCCATGTCAAATTTCTCTTTTTCTCTTACCCAGGCAACAGAAATTTTCTTGAAGACCAAGGAACAATCGTCTGTAGGTTATCCTGGCTGTTGGAGTCACACTATTAATGTGACAGCAACTGACTAAGATTCTATTTTTCTAATTCTATTGTGGGTCTACTGCTTACATTAAGCTATTGCTATACAGAAAATTGACTTGAAACTTAATTTTCTTAAGTCATTTAAATGCAAGACTGAATTACTGTCATGTCCTTTATCATTTTTGAAAAGCAAGACTTTCAGGCATCTGCATTTTTATGCTTTGACATCAGGATTTGGATGAAATATGCCTACCTTCACACTAAGAGTTTTCACAGAGCTTCCATCTCCATAAGAAATTAATTTATGACTCACGTTTGCTGCATCATGTATTTTCTGTTGTTTTCTTAGTGTGATGGCTTTTGTGAGCTCTTTCTGAACACACTGTGCTTCCCAGCATGAAGTACAAAGTCTACATATGTGACCTTGGAATACGGATTCTCCTGCGTCATTGGAGAGGTATGCAGATGGACACTGCAGTACTGTTACTGCTACTTATCACAGAGACTTTTTATTTATCACTTGCTGCTACTTTTCAAATTAAAACACCAAGAGTGTGCAGAAATTCTGAATGGATATACAATTAGAAGCAGTAAGGATGAATGGAGTATTCTGTTCATCTAATTAAACTTTCCATTCGTTTGCCTCTGAAATGATCCCCATAGCTTTCCTATTGACTCATTTGGAACAAATTATGCCCTAGATAAGTGAAGGCTACTGATAGCATGGAACTGTAATATATGACAAACTAAGTAGAACTTTCCATCCATTAGTTCAGAAGTCTTTGAAGTACAAAATAATGAACCATTGCGCTAGGTTCTTCATATGCCTGCAAGTGAATAATATTCCTTAATGTAGGTAGATATGCTTGCAATAAATGAATCATCCTTCATTATTTTATCAATAATAACAAATATCTATTGATTAGCAGAAAGCTGTCTTTGTGAATTTCATTGTCAAACGACAAGTCAAATCAAGTTCTATGAAAGAGGACAAAAGCTAAAAATCGACATATTTCTCCAGCTGCCAGAAGTTCCTGTGAAAGTAAAGGAGGCTAAAGAGAGGGTGAGAAGTTAGAGACATCAAATACTAACCCTTAGCCTTTGCTTCAAATGTATTTCTTTCAGTAATCTAAACACCTGTTCAATTCAACACAAGTATAAATTCAACACAATGCTCTCAGGCACAGGGTCTGATTCTTAGAATGTCCTGTGCAGGGTCAGAAGGCGGGCTGAATGATCCTGCTGGCTCCCTTCCAACTCAGTGTATTCCATGAGCCCATGATTCTATAAATCCCACAGCATGGAATAGAGTTTTATCAGTGGTTTTAACCATGTTACATGACAAGATATAAATCATTTAGTAGTTGACTTTCTGGATGCATAAGAATATCATACTTAAATTACTCTATTTTTTGCATTACAGATTACTACTAAGGAATAAACAATGTACTGTGAAAGAAAATAGTCCATTCACAAGGCATATTTCTGGGTATTTCAGACAAGGCCAGCTATTAGACACCTATGGTGATCAGCTAATTGCAGAAAGGCAATCTTTTATGTAAAAAATCCCCAAAATTAATGTGACTAAAAAGCTACATTTTACTCATAAGTTCATGTCAAACTTCCTAAAAAAATCCAGTAAGGCAGATGTGCCAGCTGCAACAATACAGTCAACTAACATAATGGAACGATAAAATATAGATTTATCTTTTTTTCTGAATAAAATGGAAAGCACTAACTTTATGCTCCAATATAGTTCTTTCCAGTACAAAAATCTTATCTGTCTTCTATTAAATATGTCTCCAGAAAACAATTTTATCCCTGATTGTGATGTTACTAGCTGTGGAACAAGTCTGAATATAAGGAACAGAATGATTTGCAGCTGCTAAAATGAATTTATTAAACCCTCTTTTCTATTTCCGTCATGGTTTTGTTGCTGCCAGCACTTTCCCTGATGTGATGCTTAGCAGTGACAATACCAATTGGCACATATGCAGATATAAATGTGTGCTTGAGAGACAGGCAGGAATTGAATAGAGCAAGTAGTGGCATTTGGTATAGCCAGGATTATTGAGATCTGTTTGTGAATGGAAAACTTAAAGACTAAAATCTTGTGGAAAATATCAGATAAAATTACTGGGTTTATTAATTTCAGGTAGAAAATGAATTTTCCTCTATATTTGCCTTAAATATGTTGATCTTTCTTATTATAGTTTTATATTTATCAAATCCCCTGAGTAGGACTGAATTTTTTTCTTTTATTTTCTTTCTAAAAAGTGCCTATTTAAAAGGTCACAAATAAAACACCCACAATCATCATTCAACAGCTGATGTTCAGACATTTTTCTCAACACTTTGCACCATTTTTTTAGCAAGAAAGAAGGAGTAAGACTATCTTTTCTGAAGTCTGTGTACACATGCTATCTTTCAAATGCAATAAGTCTGACTACACCATATATCACCTAGTGGTGTCTAGATTTTACCATATCAGTTATTCTCAAGTAAGTTTTCACATTGCAATACAACTGTGAGAAATCAAGAGGGTAAAGAAAGGAATAGCCTGGGGAGTCTAAGGGATAGAGATAAAGGATGTTCCTACAGAAGTGTTATGGCCATGCATATTAGGACGCTGCCCTGGAATTTAGATGGATCTGGAAATTGCTAATTCAGTCATTATATCGGTTTAAATGAATTTAGGAGTTAAAATGGATTAAAAATAATGTAAAAATCAGAGAAAAGAGAAAACAATTTTAAAAAGGAAGAAGAATGAGAATGTGCAGTAGTTATCAAAAGTTAATATACACATTTAAAAAAACTTAAGTAAGAGATGAGAAAGATTTGAATTTTTTTTTTCTCATACAACTATATATTTAAAACAAAGTCATATAAATTCAGGGAAACCTCCTGTCGCAAATGTTCTTATGTTAAATTAAATGAAATAACACTCAATTCATGTTATATAATAATAATTGTAATACCCATGCTCTAAAGTAATAGTTAGTCCATAGGTTTTAAAACAGATTTCATAAACCTTCTAATTGTTTTCTCTGGTATGACTTCTAGAAACTGAACACATACTTCTGAGAGATAAATATCCTTCATATTTCCAAAGACATTCTAAGAACTATGGCACTTCAGAAAAAAAATTTTCTTGAATTCTAAAACAAAGATAGTTTTACAAAAACAATTAAGGCAGATATTAACCGGAACAACACTGTTTTTCTGGCAATGTGTACCAATCATGTTTAGGGGAGAGGGAATGGAAATCAAAGGTGTATAAGCAAAAGGCTTGGGGGTTTTTTGTTCAATTTTTTTTTGCTTTATTTTCTTTCAGGGTTTTGGTGAAGGGGGGCATTGTGGGTTTTTTTGCTTTTTTTTTTTTTTTTTTTTTTTTTTACACAAACAAAAGCACACTAATACCTCATTTCTTATTCATAAAAATCTGTAGAATTTGTTTCATATGTTATCTTCAAACCATTCTTTTTTTTTTTTGCTAATCATTTAAAGTGTATTTCATTATTTTAATGAAACATTTAACATTTCAGGGTATATAAACAAATATGTATCTCTTTACATTTGTATTTTAAAATTTCAAATAAATAAAAAAGCCTCTTAAAAATATTCATGTTTTTGAGACTTTCTTTTTTACATCAGCCATTACTCTGTCAATCAAAATATGCCCATGTAGCCTTTCTCTCAAAAACTTCGGTGGATTTGTGCTTTTTTGCCCTGATTCTGAGCTATGAAGTCCTTTATTCACTGTATTTTTCCATTTTTATTTCTTGGCTTATTCTTGGCTTATTTTCTTGGCTTTTTATTTCTTGGCTTATTCTATTTATTTTCTAAGGACTTTAGGTAGTCAGACATTAAAATGTTTTTTTATTCTAATTAGAATATTCACAATAGTTTATTACCTTTGACAAAGAAAGAATTTAACTCATTATACAGGCATCTTGGGGAGCAGATGGAAATGTAGTGGGAACAACCATGCATAAAACTTAGATTCCAAAATTCTAAAGAAGACCAACAGAACTGCACTTAAAAGAAAAGAAAAAAGGGAAACCATGACAAAATTGTTCAATAAATTTTAAAAAAAGTAAAAGAAAAAAGGAGAAGAGGACGCGAGGAATTTGTTATGCACTCTTTTTTTCTTAGGATGCTTGCACGAGAGGAAAATATTTACAGGGCTATATTGCATGTTCTCTACTTCCAGTCAATCACATAGAAACTTGTCAAGTCAAGGAATGAAAATAGACATAGATATCATCTATGCTTCTTGTTAGAAGATAGATGTCTAATATTCTAATATTGAAATGAAGGAGCAAAATTCAGTAAAAAGAGAAATCTGTTTATCAGTAATCTATGTTGCCGTATGTCTTCAAGTGTGCTAATGTTCTTCCATGTTATTCTGCCCAAATTTTCTTCTCATGTATGATAGAAGTTTTTAATCATGAAGAACCTCTGAAGGATTAAAGTGAATCTTGTTTATTTATAATAAATTCAGGATTATGTACTTACTATTGCTTCTTAATCCTGTTTTTTCCATTCAGCATCTCTTCAATGGACATATAAATGTGTTTCATTTTAATTGCAGTCATTATGTCCCTAAATAATTCATGACTGAAAAAGAATGAAGAATATATTCTCATAAATTCTATTGTATTTAAGTTTATGCATTTTTATTTATTTATTTTTACTCCATTTTTGTAACCATTATATGTTCTGGTGTGTCTTGCTTGACTACCTCATAATAATTCTGGATTGTCCCTCTGGGACATTGCAACTGTATTTCAAACATAAAACACTCAAAACGTATTCTGGCTGAACATTCACTGCTTTGTGCTCTTTAGTTTACACAACACCCTCCCCATTGTCACCAACTATCAGATAACTAATCATAGTCAATAAATAAATATTAAAAAGCAAGTATCAAGTGGAAAATTACTTGCAGGTGACAAGACAGATTATGTGAAGTTGTATTATACAGCACAACTGAATTTGTTTGTTATTTTTTAACAGCTGGAACACTGAGGGAGTTTGTGCACAGCCCTGAGAGAGGCACAGAGGTGTTGCAGTCATGCTCTATTTATAATATTGCAGCTAATGGGAACTAAGCCAAAGGCATGACCCAAATGATGACCAAAAGCTGAACTTTGCTTGACTGACTTGAGAAAATATATTATTTTTCATGCCACCACCTATGCTAATGAAGTAAAAACTGTGCATGCTTTATGTGTATGACAAAAGTGTCTCAAACTCCACGTAATAATGAAATAGTATTAAACTAAACTTTATCTTTTACCCAACCCTCAAAGAAAACAATATTAATATATCCTAGGGGAGGGATATGAAGAAGGGAGAAGACTCTGCTTTTGTATCCTGGGATGGTTGATGATGTGTAGCCATCTCCTCCCTCACAGTGATACCTTACCATCAGGTAAGCTTTATTCCACAGTAACACTGTTTCTTATGCTTTCTGATATCAGTGTATTTATCACAAATTTCTGAACTTTATCCTGTCACAACAATCACCTTTAACATGCAACCCACACTATTTCTGTAAATGGGATTGTGGTTGTGACCAGACTTACAGTGTAACCACGCTTTTTGTGCATCTGGCACCTTACCAGACTTATAGTGCCAAATTA
The DNA here is from genome assembly GCF_020740725.1 of Corvus hawaiiensis. NCBI lineage: Eukaryota > Metazoa > Chordata > Aves > Passeriformes > Corvidae > Corvus > Corvus hawaiiensis. The sequence continues at coordinate 75,654,970 of NC_063214.1, forward strand.
TTTACTCTACGGTTTTACTTGTGAAGGTCTCCTGGGGACTCGATCAGACAGATACTGTAGTGACTAAGAAAGTTCAAAGCCTAACCCCCCCTGGGCCCGCTACCTCTGCTGATAACCCAGAAAGCAAGGGGGTTGCCTTTTCTTAAATTTTTACGAGATGCTAACTTTCCTTTCTCATTTGTTGGAGGGTTGGTATTTTCACTGTTTCTGTGCCTGCTCATGTCCTTCCCACTTCCTTTTGAACCCTTTACCACTTTCAACTCCAGCTGAGCATTGGTTTTCCTAATTACCCCTGTGAATGCTTAAGTCTTGCATTTAAACTCCTCAGTAATCTGCCCACCTCAGTAACCTATACTCCTCAGTAATTTGTCCCTTTTCCACCTCCAATCCATTTCCTTTTTGCCTTTAGACTGAGTCAGACATTTTGAGCTGGGCCAAGCTGAACTTTCCTATTACTGCTTGTTTTCTTGCAGCTGAGAATGGGCTGCTCTTGTGCATTAAGGACATTGTCCCTGAAGCCTTCTTGAAGGAATAGGCTGCTCAGTGAAGTGGTGGGATCACCATCCCTGGAAATGACCAAAAGGCATGTGGATGCAGCTCATGGGGAAATGGTTTAGTGGTGAACAGAGTGGTGCTGGGTTAACTGTTGTACTTGATGATTTTAGAGGTTTATTCCAACCTTAACAGGCCTATGAGATCTCATGGGCTTCTTTGCCCTTCCTAGAAAGGGAGCTTTTCAGGTCCTAGTGAAACCAGTACCAATACTCTTGAAGCCCAGGGTCTTTGATCTGCCTTTTGCTGTCCTGAGGATGTTAAACTCTCTTTTAGTCACAGCAGCAAATTGACTAACACCTTCTTGGTCAGTTCTTCTTCCTTTGTGATTAGCACACTTGGTGATGCACCTCCTCTTTTTGGTCCATCCAGTTTCTGCATCACATATTTGTCTCCCAGACACTGGAATGCACCTGCCTTGTTTGTGCTCACCATGCTCTTCTCTCTATAAAATCTGTAGTTGTCAGTTTCCTGTAACAGTCACCTTCTGAGATGAAGAGGTTTCTTCTGTCTGTTAAAAAAAATATACCATCAGAGTTCAATTTCTTCCTGTCCCACTGAGACCTCTGATTACATTTGATCTATTCAAGATTTTCCTTAGCATTATTCTTGTTGAAAAGAGTAGCTACTGTACTGGACAAGCTTTGACAATCCATCTGCAGTGTCCTAGGTCCAAGAGATGTGGCAAACCTCTAAAGATAACAGGTTTTTTAAAAGGAGCCCAACACTACTTTTATCATTTCTTCCTTGTGTTTAAGTCAGACACAGCTGGACCAAATGCCTTCCTTAGCACAATTTACTCCTCTCTGAAAACACAGTGAAGGATAACACAGACCTCTTTTTGTTGACAGAAGTCACAAGACCTCTTTAGATCTGTGAGTGGTAAGGCAGAGAGGGGAAAGGTTGAGAGATATGAATGGAGGGGAAGAAATGTAAGGGTTGTTCATAATAATGTTCAAAATATCCCTTAGATGTAATTCTTTAGAAATAAATTTGAAGCCTTGTCTGATGTTATGTGCTGTAATTGCCAAAAACCTTGCATTTTGAGTGAGCCTGCCTATAAAGTTTCCTTGTACGGAGTTAAAACTTTGTTAGGTACCTTATATAACTGAGGCAGACTTTTAATCCTGTAATAACTTAGTACAAGTATTCGCTGACCAAGTTTTTACACCTTCAGGGAGATCAAGCTTAGATCTTGTTTAGAAAAGAATTTGCAAGGTATATCATTATAATGTATCAGTTTGTTGAAAAATCTTTAGTTAAGTTTGCAATGTTTCAACACAATTTTTTTTTTTTTATATTTCACAATTTAAATCTTATTTTAAAAGCTATGGCTATTCTTGTGAATTACATGATGGAAAGATGGAAATGCTGAGGTCTGAGTATGTATATCCTATACCAGAACATACCATGAGCTCTCAACCACACAGGTTTGAGCCAGGAGGATAACCGAGTGTCCATTAAACCATATTTCTCCACAATCTTCACAAATATTCACAAATTGTATCTGGTAAAATTATTTCTTCCCCAGTTTTGGCAACAGACTCATACTTCCCATTCATGAAATGTAAGCACATTCACTTTACATCAAACTTCAAAGCTTTAGTAGAAGATAGACAAACACTCAAAATTCAGAGTACAAGCAGAATAAAACAGGAGAAACATGTGTCATCAATACTGAAGAATTTACTGAGTGAAAGAAAAGCTACTAGTCTATAAGCTTAAAGGGAATACACAGAAAAGTATTTAGTCCCTGCTAACCTGACTGACTCCTTCATACCAGATCTGCTGAGCAACTTAACCTTGGTTACATGAAGTGCAAAAAACACCTAACAGTTTTCCAAGTGCCAAAAAGTGCCAAAACCCCTTTTCTGCTAGAAAAAAAAAAAAAATATATATATATTCTTAAAAGACTGATTCTGATTCAGTCCAGTTACTTAAAAAATTAATTTAAAAATGCAATTATGAATTGCTGTTATAGGCCATTGATAATTGTCTCTAGGTTGCTCAATGAGAATTTTTTGCAATCACCCTCTTTTTGTATACTTTTGGTATTAATTTTGCTGCTGTTACTGTTTGTTTTCTTATCTCATAGCTGGTTCCAGCAAATTGTTCTTATTTTAACCTTTTCACCTTTTTGTGCCTCCAATTCTCAACTCCATCCCCGGAGCGAGAAAGGGGAGGAAAAGGAGGGGGAGAGAGCTAGTGGCACCTCATTTGGGAGAGTTTCAGGGAGGAGGGGGCATTAAACTGGGGAGTGTCATCCCTGAACCACGACACATCAGAGTCTTGAACAAGGGAATTTATAAATTAATATGAAAACTTCAAACCCTCAGGCACAGTTCACTAATAATTCGTTTGAATCCCATGTCTAAACTGGTCATTCACTATTTTTTGTTTGTTTGTTTGTTGGGGCTTTTTTTTCTTCTAAATTTGCAGGTACATTCTATCGGATTTTCCTTTCACCTTTCAGTAGTCATGAATCTTCTATGACACCTTATTACCGCAGGCCTGGTTCCTACGGTATATCACCGTGTCCCGCAGCCATAGGGAGGAGGAGGAGGAGAAGATCCAGCAGACAGGAATTGTGCAGCAAGATTGATTTATTTAATTATTTTACAAACTCTTTTATAGACTTTTTTCTTCATAGTCTAATTGGACAAAGGACCAGCCACCCCTTGGGGGCGATTGGCCAAAATCCTAAAACATCCATTATCAAAATATTTTCTACTATACCATAAACAAGACTTTCCAAGGTTGCAGGTGGCTTGGTTGTTTACAGTCCCTGCTACCTCTTCTGTGAGAGAGAAAAGTCTCTCACGGACTTAGAAAAATAACAAGAAGATCCTCACTAACAGCATTTTTGTACCTACAGATAACCTATTCAAAATCATATGAATATATAAGTGCATATATGTGGACACACACACAAATCATATATATATCCTTTGTCAGCATTATAAGTAATTGAAAAATCATATTTTATCTCTTCAGAAAGAGGTAGATTACAGCAAATTGGCTATTTGTTCTTCACATATTGCTTATAGTCCTTCCATTTTACAATACACATTTTACTAGCTGGAGATGGAATTGTATTCTGTAGGAAATTTTACTGGAGCATAAACAGACACACTCATACCCTCACACAGCTTTTAATAAAGGTACATATGTTACATCTTGGGGAAGTCATGTATTAGCAATCATTTCTCTAAATGTTCCATTTGATTTTACTCTCAGAGAAGCAAATTTCAACTTCTCTTATAGTTAAGACTAAAGAGAATATTAAAAAACCTAAAAAACCAACCACAAAACAAATAAGAAATTTAAAAGTTTCTTTTTAGAATTATATCATTAGTAGTCAAAGAAATCAGAAATAACACTTTCTAGTCATACTGATCATGAAAAACATAAATATTAATTAAAAAATATAGATGAGAGAGCATGCAGTTTATATAAAGGTCAGTATATTTTTTTCATTTTAGAAAGGGATTTAAAATTTTTAGTTGGCTAAATATTTGAAAGAATTTTGAGACCATATAAGTTTAAAGTGGAAATAAAGCAACTTGAAACTCTAAAGCTGTTCGATTAATAGCGCTTTAATACTGAATAATAATCTTTCAGTCTGCCTAATGGAAAAAAAAAACTGCATAGTTATGTCTGATAGGCTCTCTGAAACTATTCCTTACCAAAACATTAGTGACTAAGTGGAGTGTAGAATCTATAACCACTTGGTGCTTCTTGTGTTTGGACATAGACTATAGAAGTATCATACTTGTAACTGTCAACATTTTGATATTCTTTTTACTCTTCAAAAACCCCAATGTGTTTTGTTATATCACAAGTCTTAAAATTTTCTTCCACTTAGAGAAGACTGGTAAAAAGGAAGTGTGTGAAAGTGTTTTTTTTAGTTCAGAAAATTTCAATATCCATGTGATTATTGCAAACACAATTTATTTTTTTAACATACTACAGATGTATGTAATTAAAAAATAGGTATTTTTTTAAAATTGTGCACTGGTGTAACTTACAGACAGCTTTTATCTAGACACTGTAATGTATACATCTATATATAGATTATTTCTACCTCTATAATGTATATATGTAATTACTACAGCTATAATAATAATACATTATATCCCCTAAGTTCAGTCTTCTCCAGTGCTCAGTCATCCTCACAGTAGAAAACTCCAGGAAACACTTTTTTACTGTGCAGGATATCAAACTGTGGCACAGGTTGCCCAGAGATTTTGTGGAGTCTCCAACTTTGGAAATATTCAAAAGCCATCTGGACATGATCCTGGGCAACTGGCTCTAAGTGGCCCTGCTTGAGCAGTGGAGGCTTGGACCAGATGACATTCAGAGGTCCTTCCAGCCTCAACTCTTCTGTGATTCTGTGGTCCACGGTATAAATAGAAAGACTCGACATAAATAAGTGACCCAGAAGAAACAGGTTCTTTTCCTGTATAAATGCTTGCTTCTTTAACCAGATTTTTGTATAAACTTTTGACCCGTCTTCAGTGGGAATATTAGAACAATTAGTTTCTGAACTGAGCAGACCTGAAGGTTCTAACAGTTGAAGTCGATAGGAATTGCAGTTAATTTCAGCATAATCAGTACTCCACTGAGTCTTTTTTTTATCTAAAGAGTAGAGATATTATTAGATCAAAATGTGTTTTTCTTATTTAATAAAAGGCATTTAGCCATGGAAAGCCATTTCACTCCTTGCATATTTATTTTTCCATAGATTTGGAAAACATATAAAATTTAGACTCAGACAGGAATTTTCTCAGTAAAAAAACATACGAAGTGAGAGGAAAAGATTTGTTTTCTACTGAACTGTACTTGAGTTCTTATTCGTTATCTTTTTTTTTTTAATCTCATCACCTTGTGTGATCTTTATTTCAAATTTGTGAAAATCACCAGCTTAAAGTTTACGGTAGTTTCACACAAATGCACACACAGAGCATCACACTCCCCAGTAGCTGGCACCTTGTCCTACTTGCTGGGTGGTCCAATGTGATGTTCATACACAGAGGCTCAAAATAGGAAGGACATTAATATAAAAGACAGTTAGAAATAGGATTTAGTAAGAGGATTTAGTAAGAATGTAGGACAGTCACAGTAGCATTCAGCGTGACAAGTATAATGACCACCTTCTACTAATATGCAATCTGTGCCTTTTATCCCCCTTTTTCCAAACTTGTTCTTTCTGGGTTGGTGTTGATCCCTCCAACATTCCATAAAAATTGCTGTATAATCTCCAGAATCTCTGCTCTATTCCAAAATAGTTTTTCCCTCCAGCCCACAGTAAGTCATATGTCCCTTAAAGCAGCACCTCCCCTAGTTTCCTTGCATTTACCCACTGACAAAATCTTTGAATGTCATACAGTGACTTTCAGCTGCACATTTATAGAAGGACTATAGAGATGAAAGATGAAATTCAATTGTTGTAATTGGAAAATGATGTTGTGACATTCATGCTCTCTGACAGTCCTTTAAAAAAACCTAGACTTTAGAATGTGCATTTTAAAATTGCAAGACCAAGGTTACTACCATGTAGAGCAAGTATCATTTTTTTAAGCACCACTACTATTTTTTTCAGGAGCATATTTTACTGAAAACAGAGGCCTGCAACAGCCCCAAAGTAGCAATGCAGTAATCAGAACATAATTTTGGCTTGCCTTGAACCCAGATAGAAGTATATTATGATAGCGTTAACAATACTGTATAGTATGTACACTGTATAACCACAATATATAAATAGTTTGTGACATCATTAAGTCAAGGTTAGGAACAATCTATAAATATTTTGCTTTCGTTTGTGACCACCAAAACAGCAAAGATCTATGTAGCTCCACGTAGCAAAAGGTAACTATATTTTTACATATTGGTGAGAAAAAACAGTTGTACTAGAAAAATGAATGAAACAAATCCAAACCAAAAATCCTCTTGAAACATTTGTTGAAATCCTTGTGACAAATTTGCTTTCAAAAAGGGACTTTAACCATAAAACATAATAACAGAATTTAGATATAAAGAGATATTGAGATGGGGATGCAGAAAATTCTTAGACATGTCTAAGCTAGTGAGATATGATTTCTCTCTTAAGATTGTTGAAATACTACACCAAAAACTCCTGGGATGAATATTTTAAAAATTGTGTTCCTACTTTTTCTTTGTTTATTTTCTAAATTTTGCATATTAAAACTGAATGAGGTTTATAGGTATGATTAGAAGATTGCTATCTAATACATTTGTTACTGTTGTTTCAAATAGCATTTAAGGAGTGTAAGAACGTGTCATATTACTGACAATTTTGAGTTTGCAGTTAACATTAAGCTTTTAAGATGAAATAACAAATTTTTACTTGGAAAGATGTATTACTCAGGTCTCTTTTTCTTAAGAAAATATAAACACTGAAAATTACTTAAAAAAAAAGTCCTTATATCTTTCAGTAATCTAAAAAAATACATAAACTCAGACTACTGAAAATTAAAGAAGGTAGAGTAGTGCAGGCAGAAAGTTCAGAAGAGGACTGTAAGTCAAAAATAACTGCAAAAACTGTTGATTTTATCAAAATTATGCCATGTTTTGTCTCTTGACAATCTGTATCAAAGCATTTTTAAGCTGAATAAAAAACATGCTCCTAAGTATTTGTATGCATAAGAACCTACCTAGTTGATAGAGGAAAAAAAAAGAAGTACTTACCATGTTCATCACTTTATTTGCTAGTTCTTGTAGCATCACTAGGATTTACCAGAACAAACTATCAACTAGAGAGCAGAGATGAAACACAATTAATGAGCAGATGTGTCACCAAGGCAAGTTGCCACACTCAGAGTTCTGGCCCAAAGGTATAAATAAATCTACTCTTCATCAAAGAAAGCTACTCAATAGGTCATTTTTATGCAAGGCCTAGGGAAACTGAGAATGCTACCATTTCTGAAGGCTGTATGGGCTTAACTATGATTGAAAGTGACAACCAACTTTCCCTCTCAGCTGTGTACTGAGATGACCTTACTGCAGCATGCCTGTATACTCACATATTTACACTGTTAACATTGCTTTGCAGAGATTGTTAGTGATAATCAGACTGTAGTCTTTCATACTAGAAATATAGCTAAATATGCTGTGTTCCTCAATTGTTAATATTGTTTCTGTTTAACACAAGAGATCCTGAGAAAAAAAAGTGGTCTCTATTTTTATTTGTGCCATTTCCATTTGTTTCTGACAAAATATGCCTTTGGTAATAGAAAATTAATATTAAAAAAAAAAATGTTGTAGTGGCAGTTATTCTAAGAAGACTGAGGGCTTGAAAGAGCAAAAAGATTCAGTATGCCTTAATTATAAATTTTGATTTTTAAAAAAAATCTGAAGCACCATTTTATTTTTCTTCTTGTATGTGGGAAAAAAAACAACAAACCAAACCACAAAACAAAACATTCAATCACCCTGCTTAGCAGCAGTGAAGAGTGAAGTAATTCATGAAGACATAATGAGATGAAAGAGAAATCTCTCATGATTTACTTCTTAAGTACTTACTACTTACATTTTTCATCTCTATAAATCTATCTTATATCCCTATGTAAAAACATATTAATAATAAAGCACAGTTCTGTAAGAATGCATATGTGAAAGCTGAATCCCCTAGTAGTTAAATTCAGTCTTTTGTACTTTTGCTTGCACTTGCAAATTTAAATGCACTTTTTTTTTCCCCCAGCCATTCTTCTGCAGTTATTTTTCACCCAGACCAGTTGCAGAAAGCTTGAATATACACGTACTTTTGCACACATAAGCACAGCATCAATGATACTCAGCTAACTGGGCAGAGACACAAACCTATTAACAATGAGATAATCTGGGACATGAGAATTGCATAGTCTGTAGTTAGTACATCTATGCTGTTCTACTATTTAGACACAATAAATATAGTATGGTCTTAATATATGCTGTGGGAATAGAAATCCAGAATTTCAGCTTCAAGACCTTGAAAATAATTCAGGATTATATTCCTGAATTACAGAGATTTCAGGGTTCTATTCCAGAAAATTATTAGCTCTTAATTCAACCCATCTATACATTTTTTCTGCAGGGCTTTATATATTCTAAACTGAAACACAGCTGCTCTAAAGGTTGCACAAATATCTCTTATTATCCCAGAGATTCACTTTACTACTAGTAGTAGTAGTAGTAGTAGTATTCATAGGAAACTTCATCTACAGGATACTATTTTTTAAATTTGGTAGTATCAAGAATGAATTTAGCCATCACAGAAGGAGAACATTTGGGTATGGAAGTAATTCTCTCTATGGCATTGCATCAAAAAAGTGGATAAAATGTATTCAGTGTAATGCCAACTTGCTATAGCAATTTCACCTCTTAAGCTTCTTTGGCTATGTAGTGAGATGAGCAAAAGTGAGACTTTTGTTAAGTCCAACTAAAAACAAGTATTCAGAAACATAAGTGTTACTGTTGGAGTAAGTAATGTGAAACTCTTTTCAGAACTTTCACGTCATAAAGCTGCTAAAAAAATAGTCTTTTCAAAATGTTTTGAGCCAGATTCACAGCAAGTGTAAATCAGTATGAATTTATTGAATGAACATATTCCTATATAGTTCCATAATGAGACTCTGTGACAGGAATACATACTGGAGTGCACAAAGATAAATGGGGACTGAGTATGATGGCACAGAAAATCGCTAATTTGATGTCGGAGGTTGGACTAGATGACCCTGGTCCCTCCCATTACCCATTCCGTGATTCTGTGATTTTTCTTATAATTTTTAAAAATCTAATAAAATATTTTCAACATACATTCAACACAGCAATGTTCAGCTGCAATTCTTCTCCTTAAGTAATGACCTGATGTGAATGCTGTGTGCTGATGCTGACAACCTATGAACCTTACTTGCTTGGTTATTTCCCTTTGGAAATGAAGATAGTGTCAGTTTTCTGATCACATTGTGTAAACCCAAAAAAATTAGCAACAAACCTTTCAGTGCTTGAGTGAATTTAAATAATCATTTAACATATATCTCAGATAAAAAAATAAGCAAAAGAAAGGCATGCACACATTTTAATGCTGAGAAAATACTTTTATATACACTTTAGTTAAGTGACTTTTTTTTAAATCCATGTATAAAATCTAGCTAAAATGGAATATGCATCGTTTAAGTGAATATGAATCAGTAGGTTATGTTCCTTCTTACTTTTAGCAACCAGTTCTAAAAGGCAGGGTACTGGAACATCCCTGTTATTTTTAAGTTAAAAACAATACATACAGCTTTTTTAGTATCTATCTCTTCTGTGTTGAGAATGTACTTTTTTTTTTTTTTTTTTTTTAAATAATTAAACTGTTCACAAGGTCTACTTTTTCTTTCCAATTCTGCTCCCCACTGTGGGTACAGGAGGGAGGAAGTGACTGTGGTGAGTTGTTACCAGCTGGGATTAAACCACAACAGGTCAATAAAACCAGATCAAATTAAACAAAACAGGGACACAGGAAAAGTTAGGTGACTTATTCTAAGTGTACAGCCTCAGATATGTAAATCATATATGCCTGCACATGTATAAAACCAAACTTAACACAACTGAAATTGAGGACTTAATTTCAACACCTAACTTTCTCCTATTTTAGGGTCAGTTTTTCTGTCAAGACAAACAAAGTTGTCAGAGGGAGGTCATCACCTCTTATCTATGATATTTTAATATGTGCCTAAATTTAGTTGAACCGGATCTCAGCTTTATGTTCTATCTCAGAAAGGGCAGAAGTAGTCAGGTCAGATCAGCACAGAGGAAATGGAAATAAAGAAGACAGAATTCATGGGAAGTTGAACTCTCATTAGAATGTATTGGTCCACTTTTTCAATGTGATTATATCATCCAGAAGAAAAAGCTGCCTTTTACTTCCACTGATGATACTTTAAGCATATAAAGTCACAGACTGAAAGAACTGCCTTGATGTCAGTGTGTTCTAGAGGCATACCATAAGGTCTCAGAGCTTCTTCATCTGCAAATAAATTGTTTACTTTTGTGTATGAGACAGTAGTGCTGAAAGATACTTTTCATACTTAAGAACCTTGAGATACTTTTAAATAATGAAGTATAGAAAAGTTTGCAGGAATTTTTCTAAAGGAAATTTTCATAGAAGTTGCTTTTGCATCTTCCAGAGTCTCATATAGGATAAGATGTAGGGTCACTTAGGAGATATTTGTACATATGCTAATCATTTAAAACAACAGAATTGACTGTATAAATTAAAGATATATTCATGCGCACACCTGTCTGTTCAAAACAGTTCCTGTTCATCTTTGAAAACTAGATCCTTACCAGAGGAATTCCTCTTTACTGGATTGGAACATTAACAAGCTGGACACCTACATTTGAGTTGTTACCATTCAGTGCAAATGAAGAGAACCATGGCTGCTGGGGGAATGATTCCTTTGCTCCTGCTCTGTAGACCACCAGAAGGAACAACTTGTTTGGCTCTAAAGGAGACTTTGTGAGGCAAGCTCAGACAAATTACTTCTTTCATAGTCTTGTGCAGTTGTACTAAAATAAAATAATGGGCGGTGGGGGGGGGGAAGAGGGGAATCCCTCCCCAGCTCTTAAAATAATTTGATTTCTTTTTTTTAATGATACTAATTTTTTTGCCATTTTTTATATTTTTTTCTTCATTCAGACAATGCCGGTATTAACTTGTACAATTTAGAATGATAAAAAAGGCCTGTAGTTTTGCTCTCAGTATGAATCCATGAAAGTACAGCCAGCTTTTCATAATCTGAGGGCAAATTGACCTGTTCTAAAATGGGACTTATTAATGTCCCTGACTCATGAATTTGTTATTACTTTTGCATTTTAATGGTAGTATGTTTTTTTCAGGTTTTTATTTGTTTGCTTTTGGGCAGGCTTTGGCTTTTTCTTATAGAAGCTATTATGAAACTGTGTCTTACATTACTGCTGAAAAGAGTGTTGAAAATACAGGGATATTTTTGTTACTGTTGAGCACGGCTTGCATGGAGTCAAAGCCTTTTCTGCTTCTCACCCCACCCCACCAACAAGTAGGCTGGAAGTACACAAGAATTTGGGAGAGGACACAGCCAGGAGAGCTGAGCCACCAAAAGGATATTACATGCCATATAGTGTCATGCTCAGCATATCAGCTGGGAAAGAAGAAGGAAAGGATGGATGTTTAGAGTTACTGTGTTTGTCTTCCCAAGCATTGTTACATGTGAACTGTGCTTTCCTAAAGGTGCCTGAACACCTGCCTGCCCACGGGAAGTTGTGAATTAATTCCTCGTTTTGTTTTGCTTGCATGTCCAGCTTTTGCTTTATCTATAAACAGTGTATCTCAAGCCATGACTTTCCCCAGTTTTACCTTCCTGATTCTTTCCCCATCCCATCAGGGGGGAGTGTGTGAGTGGCTGTGCAGGTCTTAGGTATGACAATTTGCTTTTCTTTCTCAGCTAGACAGCTTCTGCATTCTATAAATAATAGTAATAAAGAAAATAAAGGGCTAACTGTAAAAAATAAAACAGTAAGAAAGATAGAAAAATAAACCAGAATTTTTTGGTATGGTCATGTCCATATTAACAAAATTTATAGGGTATACATAGGATATAATTTTCCAAGCTAGCTTGCAGACATGCTGATATGATCTACCTAGCAACCCATACCAGCTATCATAAGGCAATCAGTGACAGTTTGGATAATGAACAATAATGAACAATTCCACTAGAGATTCATTTCAACTTCCCCTGACAATATGTGTGTGTCTGGTGTAACTACAATTGTCTAAGTTAGTACTCAGTTATCCTTTCTATGTTAGTTTCTCACTAGGAGATTTATCCAATGGCTACTGAAATCAATAGACATAGAACCAACTCCCTCTCAGCACTTAAGGTGGCACACATATATACAAAGATGGTACTATAATGTCTCTTTAATAGTAATGATTGACAAAACTTGATATTTCTTAGTTCCTTACTTCATGCTATTATGGGAAGAAAATTTTTCAACTAATAGAAAGTAAAACAATAATTGTTCTGTATCCAGAAAGCAGTTTGTGGCAATACATTCTCCACCACAAACAAAAATGGGAAAAAAAACGTATATAAAATAATGTGAGATAGATTATACGTGTATATGTCCTCATATAGATTATATTCATATATGTCTTCATATCAAAGGCAGTTTGTAAAAAATAATCAACCAAAACAGTAGTAGAGAATACTCATGTACCAGTATTTGTCTATTTTGTGTATCTATGATTTTTCTAACAAAAAGTGTATTCATCATGACAGAATTTCTATGAAGAGTAGACATAGTTTTTATTTTTGGGATTTTTCTTTTGGCCTTTCACAGTCATAGTTAAAGCATTTCATTTGCTGGATAAAATGTGAGGCAGCTTCAATGTTCAGCCATAATAGAGACAAATGACATCTTCATTCCCATCACAACTGGATGGAGGTAATTACTGATACTGTCACAGGCCTGGCACAGATCAGTGCTTGTAGAATAGCCACAACCCTGCTAAAAAATATGAATGTCAGAATGAAGGATTTTTTCCTTTTTTAGCTGTCCAATATGATTAAAAGATTTTGAGTTCTAAGGCCCTTTTTACCTAATATTATTAACACTGAAAATAGTTAATAGCCATTACTAAATTGGATGTTCCATTTGTGCATCCAATAACGGGATCATAAGCTAATAGAAAACTCCATGCTGAAGCTCTTGTAATGTATAGTTCATTGCTGACTATATATTTTAGATTGCCTTATGTGCCAGCCAACTTAAAGGCAGATTATTAATTATACACAAAGTTAAAGAACCTTGTTTTGACTCATTTGGTATTAAAACTTTTCTTCTTTTCTAATTTTTTAAAATGTAAATTAAATTTAATCATAATGCAGAACAAAAGCTGGCAGCAGGTGATCAGGAATCTGAAAGGTAATATACAGCTGACTGTTTACAAGTCTAAAAATATCTTATCTCTTCTTCACTATTAGAAGCATGAAAGTCAGAAAGGAAGCAAGTAGGAAACAAAACTGCTGCTTATTTAGCCTCTAGTCTCCATTTATGAGTGCACTATTATGTACTTTAGAAGTAAAAGTCATGAAGATATTAAGGCTAGTAATTTTCTTTTGTTCAGATTAATTGAAAGAAACAATAGATGGCTCCCAAACCAAAAGGAAAGCATGCAGCTTCTAAAGCCAAATAGGTAAATCAATTCACCAATTAAAGATGTGTAGATTATTAATTTCTTTCCTCTTGGACAATGTTGGATAACGATGTCTGAGTATGTTTGTGCATTTTGTGAATGAAAATGGTTCTGAGAAATAGAATAAGACAGTCTGAACACAGCTGGGGAAAGGACAGCACACACTGTCCTGAAAGAAGACCAGAGGGGAAATTTTAGGTCAGCTCCTGCCTGAGAATGCCTTGAGGATGTGAGAATGGAACTAGCTTCTCATAGTTTCTTTACTCTTCTCAGAGAAACAGCATGTTATTTATTTTTAGTGAATAAAAATGACTGTGACAAATTCAGTACATTACCCCACCATTAAATTCTCCTAATTTAAACAGTCCAAAAATTATCCAAGCTCTGGATATTTTAAAGTGGTAATGCTTTCTTATTGTCAGGCAATTTTTATATTGGTAATTATTATATAAATCTGATGTATAGGAAGGTATGGCGTTTAATTTAATAACATACCTAAATGAGTCCTGGTTCAGCTTTTAAAATTTTTGGGTTTGCACTCCAGAAAAATATATTTTAAAAATTATTATACAATTTGTAAGTGAAATTAGATCCATCAGCAATGTATTTACAGGAAAACTACATGCACAGTAGAAAGCTACCAGAAGGTAAGCTCCAATAATGTTGAAATACTAGGATTTTTCTTTTTTTTTCTTTTTCCCACTTTTTATTTCATTAAGAAGGCACTGATTCAAAAAGACAGCTGTTTCCTAGTATTTAGGGCACAGTGAAATTGTCTTCTGAGACTAGGTGCCCAGAGACATCCTCCAAAGAATTTAGCAAGTTACTTGGTATGAAAGCTGATCAGTTTTCTATACTTGAGGACCACCTGTTCTTTCCTTTGAAGACCCATTTGTGGCACAGATCATACAATGGGATTACTATGAAGTCACTATTACAGTCAATATAACTGTATTTTTTTTGAGACTATGGGAAGATATCATGATCCATAAAGTGGAAAAAAAGCCTGAAAGCAAAGGTGTCAGATGCAGATACTATCCTTACATACTCAGAATCACAGAATGGGTAAATTTGGAAGGGACCATAGTGGGTCACCTGGTCCCACCTCCCTGCTCAAGCAGGTATGGCCTCACCAGGAATGAGTAGAGAGGCAGGATCACCTCCCTCGACCTGCTAGCAATGCTTTTCCTAATGCTCCCCAGGATACTGTTAAAATCCAATTATTGAGAGATGCCTCTACCCAAATTAAGGTTCAAATGAGACCATATGCCAGAGTCAATAGTATGGATTTTACGAAACAGTAAATATGAGGTTGAGAGAGATAGAAAGAAATAGGGACACGGCAGAGGAGGAGAGAGAGAAAGAGTGAGAAAGAGACAGATTAAGTAGAAAAATATCACCACTTGTGGATCCAGCTGTGTCCCATTGGATCTTTCTTCACCCTGGGTTTCTTAGTGGTAGGGGTCTTGAGGTCATTCAGAACTTTTCACTATTTATATCTCTCAGCAAAAAAAAGGAATCAATGCTTACTGGCTACCCTGTTCTCTTATTCTATTGGTTAAATGATTCCCTCACTTCCAATGTTAATTAGTCCCATGTTCAGTCTTTCTCTTGAGTCTGTGGGCCTCCTATCTTCAGTCAGTGGGCTATGACCTCCTCCGCCAGACCCAGACAGAGCTGACCTTCAGCACAGTTGCTGAGCTGGCCTTCCCTGTGGACTCCTTACAGTGATACCTTCTTCTTTCCCAGCCTTTTTTACCTCCCCCATAGGCCTGAGATAGTTGACAAATAGTAGTATCCTTATCATGTCTCAAATTCCTTCAGCTGGTTAAACTTACAGTCCAAATTCCAGGAATTAATGGAGGTGTATTTGGGAGGGTGGGGAGTGATTTGGCTTAGGGTTAGGGTGGTGTGTATAGAGATGGCCTCCAGAATGGGGCGCCCAATCACTTTTCCAGGGATTGAGGTGAGGCTGACTGGCTGGTAGTTCCCTGGGTCCAGTCCTCAGGCGCCTCTCCCAATCACCATGACCTTTCAAGGATGATCAGGAGAGGCCTTGCTATAGTGTCCACCAGGTCTCTCAGCACTCCTGGATGCATCCCATGAGGGCCTATGGACTTGTGAATATCGTTTGCCTATGTGTTCTCTAACCCAAACCTCCTTGATCAAGGGAAAGCCTTCCAATATTCCTTTAAACTGGCATCCTGAGTCAGAGATTCCTGAGGATTGGTCTTATCATAATTTTTATCTTTCTGTTTTGTGAGCATAAGAACATTTAGTTTTAATTTTTAATACAGTTTCACTTTTGAATTTCAAGATTCCCTTTCAAAATATACCAGATGTTTTTCTTTCTGCTTGTTAGAAAATTTGACCAAAAAAGGTTTATAAGTCTCAGCAGAGATAGGGTTTTTTATATTTTCTTAACACTTCAATGCATGCAGGTACTTAATTTGTTTATTCACTACTTACCGAAATCACTGTTAATAGAATAGTGGTAACAATAAAAAGGACCTTCCACAGGAATAGTGTAGGCTTAAATGACAAATGAGCACCATTTATTTGAAGTTATAGGTTGTTTGTTCAGATGTATCCTTGGTTAGGAAATTGTCCAGATTGTTAGATGGCTTATGCAAAACAAGCATTCCACTTTCTGATGGAGAATGGTGCATGATAAAAAAGTACCATCAAGAATAATGTGTAGTTACAGCACAGAAACAACATTTCACAGGATGAAAGCACAAATTGACTTCTCGCCTCCTGCAGTGTTTCCTCAGATCATATTTTAAACTCATTGGGAGTAAGAAAGGCTGAAACTAGAACAGTCTCAGCTTTGTGCAACCTTTGTTAATGAGTTTATCAAGATTGTCAGTCAAGTTCTTTCCATAAGATAAAATTGTGCAACACTAATAACTGGAGAAAACTAAAAATTAAAATAAATTTTCTATTTAATAATCAGAGAGAATATTTCTCTCTGTGAGAGATAACCCCTTTTCCATTATTTTCTGTCGTAATTCCTGTAGTTCATAACATTGTCATTCTGCAAAAGTCTCAACATTCTTCCAAATCTCTGTGATTTTTCCTCCTTTTTCATTTTCCTTGCTGACTCTCCTTCGGCATAATACCTCACTTGTTTGACATCCCTGAGCACTAGTCAGACAGAAAAGCAGCATGTCCTAGGCTGATACGCAGATATTTGTGGTCTGATTAAATACTCATAGCATGATTAACCACAGCACTTATCATAGAATCTTTTCATATTCATTTTCTTTTCTCTCCACCTATATGCTAATCTTTAGCAAAATTGTTGGGAATTCCTCTCTTTGAAATCTCTTCTTCCTTCAGCGCAAATGAAATAAGATAATGGGTTCAAGAGTTATCTAGAGAGAATTCAAAGTCACCCTCCTTGTAAAATGAGGCCAAAAAAAAAAAAATACAAAGGGAGTAACATAATTATTTAGTTTATTTCCTAGAGAGTTTTGGCTGCAGATTTTTCCTGAGGGTAGAATTGGAGCTGATGGAGAACTTCTGGTTTAGAATTAAGGAAACGACATGCAAAGGTGATGTTATAGTGGGTGTCTGCTTAGGCCACCCAACCAGGTAGAACAAGTGGATAAGATCAATAGGAGCAGTCTCACATTTGAAAGTCTTGATTGTCACTGGGGACTTCAATCACCATGATATCTGTGGAGGGTCAACACACCAAGGCATACACAATCTAGAAGGTTCCTGGAGTGTATTGGTGATAAATTCCTCCTACAAGTGATAGAGGAGTTAATGAGGAGAGGTGCATTTCTGGATCTGAGAGTTGCCAATGAGGGGATTGAGGGGATGGTTGGCAATGTGGAGATTAAAGCCAGATGTCTATGGCTCGTAAGATGAAGGCGTTCAGGATCCTGAAGTCAGGGAGGAGAATGAAAATCAAGTCCCACAAACCTGGGTAAGGAGAGAGCAGACTGTTGCCTCTTCAAAGACCTGTTCAGCAGAGTCCCATGAGATAAGTTCCTAGACGGGAGAGGCCCAACAAAGCTGGTTAATATTTAAGTATCACTTCATACAAGCTCAGCAGACCTCCATCCCAAATTAATAACCGGTCAGGTAAAAATGCCAGGAGGCCTGTGTGGATGAACAAAGGCCTCCTGGCCAAACTCAGAAATAAAAAGAGAGCAAATAGAGTGTGAAAACAAAGTTAGATAACCTGGGAGGAATACAGAAACATTGTCTAAGCATCCAGGGATAAAGTTATGAAATCTGAAACCCAGCTGGACTATGATCATATACAAATGCAGAGGCAATAAAAGAAAAATGTGGGGCCAATGTTCCATGATTTGGTTACAGTGTGAGTTATAGAGTGCCTTTTTCTGTCCCAGTCTTTACTTACAAGACCTCGCATATGATAGAAGGCTGAGAGTGCTGGATTGCAGCCTAGAGAAGAGAAGGTTTGGGGGGCTTGTCACTCATGCATATGAATTCTTGAAGGAAGGATGTAAAGAAGATGGAGCCAGGAGCCAGGCCCTCTCAGTAGAGCCCAGTGACAGGCCCGGACAAATGGGCACACACTGAAATGCAAGAGGTTTCCTCTGACGATCAGGAGGATTTTTTTTTTTTTTTTTACTTAGAAGGGGACTGAGCACTGGAATATGTTGCCCAGGAAGGTTGCAGAGCCTCCATTCTTTGAGATATTCAATATCTGTCTAAACAATGTACTTGACATAAAGCACTTAGTGGCCTTACTTGTGCAGTGTGGTTGGACAAGATGATCTCCAGAAGTCCCTTCTAACCTCAACTCTTCTGTGATTCTTGATTTTAAAGGTATTAATCCAGAATAAAAGCAATGGTGTCAGGAGATAAGAAAGCTTCACAAGTTTAGGATAATTTTTTTGTCTGAGAGATTGTTTCCACTCCAATCTGCAATAATATTATCTAAAATCATTATTAATTTTAAAAGAAAATGTCATCAAGTCATTTTAGATGTTGGCACACTTCACGGAAAAGTCATGAACACAACAGGGGCACCTCTACAGCCTTCCCATACTGTGAAAACTGTGACAATCTACAGGCTGTTAACACCAGAATGAGTCAAGATGTTAGCATAATGTAGAAATTCATAAATCAGAGTTCAGTGATATTCAAAAAAACTTTAAATATAACTTTAAAATTCTCTGTTGTAAAGCAGGGAGTTTTAAAAATACTACTACCTCTTCAAGAAACAAGACCATTTAAAAAGCACCAGATAATTTAATAATGAGTTATATTTTCAAAATCATATGCACTTCTGATTGTTCTACTGAGATTTTTTACTCTTATTCCCATGAATTTTCATTGCCTAAAATCAATGGTAAAGGAATGTGAAACATGTAAAGTAGATAAAGGAAATATTACTAAAGAATTACATAATAATTTGCCAAATGTTTTAATTCTATTACTATTCAAATTTTTTGTTTGAGATAATAGTTATGCCATCTCCACATTCTTTCTGGGAGTATATTGTCTACAGTTTTACCTATTTTGGCTTTATATGTCTCTAAGTATCCATAGAAAAGTACACTAATATTTTTGAGCCTTGTGATGCGCAAAATCATATCGAATTATTAAAATGAGAAGTTTTATGAAAAAAATTAGAAATGCGCTTCAAGAAAATAAGCTGAAAAAATTTAACACATTTATGTATTTTTATATGGCTTTCATTCCAAAATAAGTGGCTTACCTTGAGCTCTAATTTCCAGTTTAATCAATAAGAGGTTCCCTTCTGGTGGTTTTTATTTGTTTTTCTCCTATATTTAGAAATTTCTTTATAAAATTGATATGAATAAAGCAAAGATAAATAAAAATGCCAAAGCATAAAAAAAAAAAACTTTTGAGAAAATCAATATTAATTGCACCAAAAAAAATGAATCTATGTTCTTATAAAGGAAATAAAAATCAAAGAAATTTATTTTCCTTCATGTCAATATCTGTAAAATCTATGCCATCTAAAAGAATGTAAATAAAAGTTAAGGCCTAGGTGTAATGTCACTCCAACATGGATATCTACATCACTTATTGTTACTGAATTCTCTTCTGGGGTGTGATTAATTTATTTTTTAAATGGACATTTACTAATTGGCTTCTCCCAAAGTGCTTATATAACTCTGTTAAATTGAAAAGAAGTTTGAAGTGAGTATCAGATGTGTTTATGTTATGCAGACAGAATCAAGTGAGATTTATCCACTAAAATCATTTTGATTCTTTTACTTAGTATGAAGTTTGGATTTCAAGCTCTAGCAGGTTTATAGAAATGACCTTCAATAGACCTCTAGTCAAGGACTCTCTAAAGATAAAAAGGTCAGTTATTCATTGTCCACTTAAACCTGTACAACAGATGAGTGAAAATTGCAAAGTGCAAGAACAAGTCTCATCTCTTGCTTGAGAGGACATTTCAACATCTAAGTTGAATCAGAGGTACACTTTAAACAGTTCTAATTACTTGCTCAAGCAGAACTGCTTTTAAATATATAAAGAGGACATGAAGAAAAAGAAGGTAGTAGTAGCTGCTCTTGGCATAGTAACCTAGCCATTAGATACATACCCAGGAAAAGCTAAAACTAGATTCCAAACCCTCATGAAGCTCCTGAGTCTCAAACACATAGGTGAGAGAATGATTTTATAAGGGCAAATTAAGATAAAAACAGAGATGTGGATGACTCCTAGCTAACTTGTCTATTTGATTTTTCAACATCTTCTTTGCGGATTTCATATTAGCCTGTTTGTGTATAGACAGAAAACACCCATAAAGACACTGCAATCCCTTATTTTCTCCTCCTCTCTAGCTGAACTCTGCAGCAACAAACTAAAGTAATATTTATTTTCAACTGTTTTTTTAGATCCCCATGATTCTTCTTTTGTGTCCTTGATTACACAACAGCCCAGCATCACCGGGAAATAAACTTAAATCCTTGCCTTCTTTTCCCTACATCCCAGAATATCTGATTCACATGCAATATAGTATAAGGCTTTCTTTTTTCTGGAAGCTGCTACTGGTCGTTGTAATTTAGCAATACTTAACACCTTGCCTTACAAATCTGGGGTAAGTTTAGAAAAACATGAAGGGTTAGAAAGTATTGGAGAGGAGACAATCCAGTCTGCTGTGGAAGTAGAGAGTAAATCAACTAATCTGCTTGCAGGTATCCAGATTCTCTGAAAATTTGAAAATCCAGTTATTCTCCCATAAGTGCAAGTGCCTATAACCTCTGTGCCAAACAGCCTGGATCTGGTCATACTCTACCTGAGCTCTGAGGCATGGATTTAATAAGACAAAAAGAACTGAAGATACTCAAGTTTGCTTTCTAACTCTTCATTATCGCAGAAGAATTTCAGTCACAGGAGTCAGTACTAGTCATATCATTATGGTTGTGACTTTGAATGGCCTAATAAATACCCAAAGATGCTTGCCCATTGGTCAGAATACAACCAAAAGATAATAATGGCTGTGAGCAGAATTCAGACATTTGTAAAAATAATTCAGTTTCTTGTAATACTCCCTTCACCCTGAAGATTTTAATTATTTAAATAAACCTTGTCAAGCATGGCATTTCATTATTACAATTCTTAATTACAAGTGAAATGTCTATTTAAAGCTCTTGTGACTCTTTGTATTTATCATCAAAAAGCTATCTCCAATAATATGCAAATTACACTGCAAGCTCCCACTTGGCAAGACTTACAAGAACTTAGAAATGCAGCAATTTATCTAAAGAATGGTACCATTTAACAGATTAATTGTGTGGTAAAAAGTATCCATAATTGCTGTTATACTTCCTGGAAATGCACTTATGGCTCAAAAGACTGGAAGTAAGAAGAACTTCTTCTGGTAAGAAAAAGTTGTCCCAACAAATTGAGTTTTTGTACAACTTATGGCTGAGTAAAGGCCTCATCATAGTGATTGTTCAATGACCACAATCTGCAACTCAAAAATTTTTGAGTAAGGTCTGTATGTACATTCATATAAAAAGCCTTCAGTCAGTGCCTCGTCCCACTGATTTAAACAGCTCCTATAAAAGTAGTGATCCACAAATAATAAATGAAACAGATAACTGGTTAGAGCAAATGAAAACAACATAAATTTTTAATAACATATTTAATTTTAATTTTAATAAATTATACAAACCATTCTTAATCCACAATATTTCTAAACATGTGTATATTATGTTATTCTTCTATTTAACCTTGTATTGATAAGCTATATAGTAATTATACTATACACAATACGACTTTTTGAAGTATTGTACATTATTAAAATATAAATTTTCCTGCTAGCCAATCACAGTATGTTAAGACCAGCCAAAGTTTTACAGAAAGAACCTGTCTTCAGGTGAAAAAAATCAAACAAATAAAGAATACTCCTAGCTCTCCATTCACAATGTTCTTTCTCAATTTTTCCTGTGTTTCATTGTCTGTTGTCTTTGAGTTTAAGTATGCTTATGAGCTCATGAATCATAATTTTCTCCGGCCTTCTCATTAGCTATCAGAAACAATATGTTAAACAACTTCTGTCGTTGATCTAACCTGGTTGATTAATATGTTGCTTGCTCAGCAAAATTTAAGTCTCCCTTCCCCCAGCCCCCATGCCTTTGATTTATAGAGAACCTTTTAAAGAGTAACAAATTAAAAAACGGCTGTATTGCTTTTTTATTGCTTGAAAAGCATAATGTTGACAGGAAAGCTAAAAAAGCTAATTATTAGAAAATAAGAATTTCACAGAAGCAATTTTAAAATTCTAAGAAAACTGATTAGTTCTCTGTACATATCAGTTAATACTGACATGAAGACTTTGAAGACATTGCTTAATAAGGTAGGACAGGTGAGGAGTTTTGAAAATTGTGTTCCATGAATATACACACGACAATTTTTAGATTTCTCCATCTTCCAATTTTGACTCATTCTAGTTTGTTCTCTCCAGGACAATGTCCAGTTTGCATGATTCTGGGGATACTTTATTGCAGGAACAATTCCCAGAAGGCACTGCTTCCATCTTCTTTTCACAGTCCTCCAATATTGTTTCATCAAATTTTTCACCCTCCAGCCCTCACAAAATGTTCAAGACACACCCTCAATTTCATAAAAACATCACTCAGTTGGTCTGTGCCATCTTCACATTATTTAAATACTCCTAAAAGAACAACCCAAAAAAGTAGTAATGAAGACACAGAAAGTCAGGGGATCATTGTGGGACTCAGGAAAAAATGCTGTGGTAAAAATAGTCCACTCTAGGAGATGTGTCCACATGAGCAATATGGACATCTTTCAGTGTTCACAACTTAACAAACACATCATGAACTCTTTGAAGCTGAATATTTATCAAACCTGTAGCATATTAAGCAGATTCTGGACCCAAGCTGAATGATGAAAAAACATATAGGGACCATTTTACTGTAAAGGTTAGACTAATCCTTACCATATACCAGTATGATTAATCAAAATAGGAATGACTAATGGGTAAGGCTTTGATTCCCTTTATTGCACATTTCTAATTACCTCTTTGGGCTACTGCCCACTCTGTAAATAAAAAAAAATCCCAAACAAACAACTGGAAAGGTGACCAAAATCATATCAGGGAATTACTGATGACTACCATCAAAGCTACACCACAGCTATGTTTAATTTACTATTACAACTGCAAACCGGGTTCTTGTTTTTGAGAGGAGATGTAGTTTAGAAGATCTCTTTAAGAGTTCATCAGTCATTGTGGGCAGAGACATAATTCTTAATTGCAATCTGGAAAGTAATAAAATATAAATAAATTATGTTGCATCTTGTAAAAGTCTTACATTACCAGTTAACCTAATAAAGTACAGCTATCCCCAAGCAACTTTTTTATTTAACTTTATTGTCAAAATACCAGAGCTGAAAACCAACTGCTCCATTTCTCTTTATTGACCTAAAAACTAGGATGTAAGTACACACATACATAACAGGGATGAATGTATATACAAATTTGTTTACCATTTATTTATTTTCTAATTTGTTACTGAGGCAAAATATTTTCACCAAGAAAATATCAATTATTTTAGACATTCAAAAAATAGTTTCATTAAATTTGTATTTAAAATCCATATAATATGGAGAATACAAATAATTTTTTTATTACTCTGTAGATGAGATTCACCTTGCTTGCTTGATAATCTGTATGTCTTAGTAGCTACATTTGAGACAGTCAGCGTGGGTCCTATTATCATTTAATAGATACAGGCACTTTCTGGCATGGTTCATCTGACCCATTAGAGTCCATACCCCTGCCCACATATTTTTGATATATGTATGAGGAGTTAAGTTTCATGGTGGCTCTTACACTAAAGATTTAAAAATATATTTATCCAGGTTATGCACCTGTATATAACAAGTTCTTCCAATTTAGACAAACTCTTAGTACATTTTTTTACCTGAGTTGATTTTTCCTGCTTAGAAATAAGACTCTGTGGTTCTATGTCCTAGTTATATAACCCCCAGGTCCTGGATTACAATTATTTTGGTGCTTCATTTTGTTCATGTGCTCATTCAAATCTAGTCATACTATTTCTAGCTAAGACCTGCAGTGCACTGGATAGATCTCAGAAGACATTAATCCTAAAGAAGTCCCAGAAACTGTTGTAAGAAAGTGCAACATGGAAATACACACACCATATTGTTTACTGTTATGTACTACTTTTGACCAAAGACAAATCAATGTTTAAGTAGAATGCATCTTTTCTTCTTACTTCTTTGCTAACACATATTTCTGGAACTGTAAAATAAAGATTTGTTAATTTCTGACAAGGAAATGGGAGTAAGGTATTGCGCTATCCCAGGTATCAGCCTGAACTTGGAAGGGAGAGTGGAATAGAGAAAAAAAGTTCTGTACTGAGAAATTAATTACAGCAATAAATATTCAAGGTCAATAGATTGTCTACTAAAGAATTAGCATTATATCTTTATCAGCAAGTCTGGTAATTCAACCACACCTTCAAGCACTGATTACAGCCCAGAGGCCCTGCACCCAGAGGAGCCTGTATGCTCACACACACCTGAGAAAGCCCCATGGATCAGCACATCTGGTGACAATCTCTAGGCAGTAATATACAGCACCATGTTATATTTTGACTCCATATCCAAAATTTCCATTTTCATCACCTTCAGTCCTGCTATTTCAATACTTTGATTACAACAAAGTTATTTTCTTATACTTTCCTAGTCTCTAGACATTTCTAGCCCAAGAATGGTAGAGAATGGATTCTGAAAAGTCTTTCTGTAGTCACCTAAGGCTGCAGTAAAAGCCTATATGGGGCACATAAATATAGTTCTACCCACATATAATTGCTGATCTCATCTTTGTACTCCCTGCCCTGGTCACTGGCTTCCTTTTTCTCACCCCAAGGCAGAAAGTGGCATGATTGGGCAGAGGTCCTAATGCTGGGACACCTGGTAGTGTATGTAGTCCCTGACTGCTCAGAAAAAACAATTGATTAAGGCTTCTTAAATTGATACTTCACATTGGCTGGCTACTAGGAAAGGGATAATAACATATTGAGCATTAACAAAAAAAAATTTGAACACTAATGGTTGAAGGTGAGAGAAACAGGCAAGAATCATTGCTGGCTTACACACTCCTGGCTGACACTGCTCACCTGCTGATTGGTGGATAGAGTACAAAGGTGGTTATTGCTGCCTTCATCTCCCCATGCCTCTTAGACAGACACAAGCTGCATGGAATGGACCTCTGGTGGAGCCTATATCTATACAATCTGTTTCAAATAAAAAGAAATCCTTGAAGCTTACAGATAAAATTCACTCAATTTAGAAGAAGCAAAGTTCAAAAACTCAGTGTGAGTAGCTCTCCTGGTCTCTAGGGGACACAGACTTGAAAAAAAAAAAAGAGAAAGAAAAAGAAACCAAGAAAAAGTAATCGACCTGAACAGGAGACAGTAAGAGCAGAGAGAATGAAGATACTAACTACTTCAAGCTTAGAAAAGATAAAAGGAAAGGCTGACTTTAAAGCAGACTCACTGCCGAAGGTAAGTGATACTATAAACATGAATAGGAGTGAGGCACAATGAGCTCACTGACATGCATAAGGTGTAACCTAGACAGAGGGGGTTCAACTCCTTCATATACATTGTATCAGGTTAGGAAAAAAACCAAAACCAAAAATAGAAAACAAAAAAACAAAACCAAAACCAACCAACCAACCAAAAACCCCCCAAAAAGCCCACCCAAACCCCTCACTAGCTATGGGGAAAAAAAGAAATGGTATGTAATTGACCAAGCAACCAATACCTATACGCAATTACCCAAAAAATTCCTTGATTAAAAGTTTAATAAGATGAAAAAACTCTAACAGATCTCAAGAAATACATAATAATTAATATGTTAATGCTTATGGCATGTTTCTTTTGGGGGTTTGATTATCACTGGCAAGTTCCAGATTGAGGTTCTTGAGGAGAATGAGCAACCAATCACCAACAGTCTTCCACAAGGCTCAATCCTATGTCTGGTTAACGGATTTTTGAATTCTGTGGATGCAGGAGTTGAATGTACCCTCAGAAAGTTTTCTGACAGTACCAAACTGGGAGGTTCTGTTGACTCACTTGAGGCATGATAGGCCAAATAAAGGGATCTAGACTAATTAAAGCATTAAGCAATGATTAATGGGATGAAGAAAAATGAATTATAACTTAAAGGAGTTTCCAGGCTCATTGAGAACAGATTACAATAAAATATTCACTTTCGGAGATTCAGAAAACTTATTTTTAAAAACCAGGTCTTTAGTTTTCATCCTTTTATCTCTAACAGGAAAATTTTAATGTTCTCATTGTTCTGTTGATTGGAATACTTTCTAAATTTTCAGCCTATATTTATTTACAGGACTTCTATACCTGTTTATTTTTGTTCTCTGCATTGCATTTGAGATTAATGATTAATTTTGCTTTCTGGGTTGTTGTATGTTTGTCTGTATTATGCCATCTTTATTTATATCTTCAGCTGCCACTTAGACTTGTTCAAAAAAATGTTAATGGTTAAAGAAAGATAATCAAAGCAAAGCATATCTAACTTTCTATCAGGGCTTTGTAGACTGAATTTTATACTTTTACATTAGTTATTAGCAACACACCCTAGGATTGTACTTTACTTTTACTTATATCCTTCCTGTACCTGACTAGACATACATGAAGATTTTCTCTCCCTCTGTTACTCCTGATGAGTGACATACTAGATCACAGAGGATTTTTCTTGTTGCTATCCTCTAGTTGTGTAATATTATATTTGCCATTAAATTATTTTTTTTCTGTTAATCAAATCTTCCAAGTGTAATTTTTGTCCAAAAGAGGTTACACAGATGTTTTTACAGATTGTTCAGATGACACAATCAGTCCAAACCAAATACTTTTTGTTCCTTTCAGATGATAGAGTGATACACCACAGCAAATCATACAGACTTCTTTTCTATAGTGGATGTATTTCATCATGTTTATCTTTGTACCAAGAAGTGTTATAATTTCAAAGCTGTATTAGGCTGAATATAAATATTCGGATGGTGTAATTACACAATATGATTGAACACAGAGCACCCTATATATACAAGAAAAAACTGGCAGTCTTAAGAAGTATTGATTTTAATCCAGCTCATGGAACTGATTTTGTACTTTACATAAGGCATCACTTTTGCCTGCAGGAAGAGGTGTCTATTTATAACCTTAGATATTAGCCAACAGCACATTTAGAATTCAAAAGACCTTTGAACATGTTTTTCTTTCTACTATATACAAATGACAAGTAAAAGTAGAAAGTGAATTGTCATCATAATCTTTTACATTTTTCCAATGCAGTGGAATTCAGTAACACATCTCCTGACCAATTGTTAACAATGATTAATATGGATGAAAAAAAAAAAAAAAAAGAAAAAAATTAATTCATTATTCTATTGAAACACAGCTTTGCAGTGAATATATTACAGTAACAAACCTGTTACTGTACAAAACTTAGAGGATTCAAATGAAGTTTCTTGTTTTATTACTCTATTCTTTACCAAACCATGTATATATTCATACATATATGCAGATTTTCCCTTGTGTATTATAACTCAGTCCTATCACAGAATGCTTTTGAAGAGGAATCATTCACTGAAAAATGATGTCTTTTTTTCCACCACTTTTGTTTCTTGAGGGAATCTAACACCAGATTAAAGACATACTTTCCAAGATTATGAAAGTTAAATGACATGAATCTTTTTTATTTTATGTTGCTATAAACTATGCTGCTAAAAGTGAATGTGGATATCTCCAGAATTCAACTCAAACTTGAAGTTAAAATAGTCTTTGGAGATACTTTGCATGATGATAAAAGTGATGAGAAGAAATTAGGCCTTTTATATATGCCAAGGACTAGATTCTGCTGAGGTTTTGTACACATATGTAAAGATTAAACACAGCCATGACTCAAATGAACAGAGCACTCTGCTCCAGGAGTAAATGCTTTTTATTATGGTATTTCTTCAGTGCACCTGCTGCTGTTGCACAATATTGTGCCCCCATTTAAATAACTGCACTAGAGAAAATTTTCTTAAAAAGCTGAAAATCTTCAGTGTTGTGTCAGCGTAAGACATCCACTCCTGGATACCACAGCAGCCAAACCTCTCCTCTTTTTCTTAATCCAGTAAGCTGATAAAACATAAGGTTAAAGTGCAATGTTCTTATACACAATATGTAAAAACCTTGGTTTAGTTTTTCTCTTGTGTGGCATTTGCCATAACTAAAGACATTGAATACTAGCAGTTCTCACCAGAGGGCACAGAATTATCTTCCTTGGAGATGTCTTTCACTTGACAAAGAAAAGATTTTGGTTATTCACTGTAAAAGTCCACAGCGCTTCCGTCCCAGCAGGCACTCTACTTTCTTACAGTTTAATTTTATGGCTGACACATACAAATGGCAAGCATCTTCGCCTGTTATTTTACTATGCAGTCCTAATGAAAAAAAAAAATTAAGGTAGCTGAGTTTAAGTTCATTAAAAATAGCAAGAAGGATCTTTTTTTTTTTAAACATGTTCTTATCCAGAAAAAAATTCAGCTCATTTTTGAAAATTAAATTATACATGGAGGGTATTTTATTGAAAGACCTTTTAGTCAATTATCAGACACTATTCAGCTATTCACTATTCATTCACATAAAAATTATTGCCTTGCAGTATGTTTAATGAATTAGCTACACTAAAGAGTCTCTAACTGCTTATCCATCTACAGATGCCAAAAGCCCAACGTAATTGTTTCAGCTGTGATTTGGAGTGACCTATCAAGGTCATGGTGCAGCCCTCCTGAAGGGAGTCCACAAAAAAGATGGAGGATGCCTTATTTCAAAAATATGTAGTGATGGGACAAAGTGGAATGGCTTCAAACTGAGAGTAAGTTTAGATTAGATATCAGGAAGAAATTATTTACTGTGAGGGTGGTGAGGAACCAGAACAGGTTGCCCAGAGTAGTTGTGAATGCCCCATCCCTGAACGTGTTTGAGGCCAGGTTGGATGGGACTTTGAGTAACAATGTCTAGTGGAAGGTGTCCCTCACCATGGCAAGGGGATTGGAAGCAGATGATCTGTAATGCCTCTTCCAACCTAAGCTATTCCATGATTCCATGTTATGATTTAAAGCAAGCACAGGGTTACATAATATAACAAAATTCAAAATTTGTTGAAGCTAATAGACTTCTTCAATGAGTACAGGCATCTTACCTTCTCTCAGAACTGGCCCAAATGCACACTTTTAAATAGTAATCCTGCTTGGAGAGCTCATGGTATCAGTGCTCACACAATTCAATAAACACAGACATCTAACTCAGCTTGAGTTTTTCACTTTTTCTTCGTGCAGCCTGACTGCAGAGATAGGCTAGGCTCCTAAAAGTGAAAGTCTAGTCCAGATATTAAGCATTACTTTTTTCAGGATGTTACATCAGGGGAACAAACCAGCATCATGAGCTCCAACTGTTCTTTATTCCAAAATGCTAGAGTGAGAATGTTCTATCTCAAGGGCTTTCCACCTGCTTTGTACACAGCCAGAACAGCACATGTAGCAACTATTGTTTCATTTGCACCTTCACTGATGCACTCAGCCACATTCACAGCCCTAATTATGTGCCTGTTTATTAGCTTAACTCATTAAATTATCAAGTTATAAGTTATTAAGATCATAACTTTTTACATCATCCTCAAATACTGACCTTCAAGGCTATCTCGGGACTTTAACTGTTCAATAAGAGATTATAAAAAAAGATAAAAGGAGTGTAAACACAAAGATTTAGCAATTTAAAATTTCCCCAAGAGCTTCTGTTTCCCCCTAAGTTTTTCTATTCCTTTTTTTGGCCATCAGGAGTTCAGATTCCCAGTTTAGGAAGACTGATTCTAACCACCAGAAATATATATTCACATTACTACCTAATTATATCCAAATAGGAATCAATTTTGAAACCAGTAATTTTGATACATATAATAAATTAAGACTTGTTTTGAGATGTTTTCTTGAAATTACAACCATAGAATCATAGAGTCATAGAATGGTTTGGGATGAAAGGAATTTTTGAAGATCATTTCTCCAACTGTCATGGGCAAGGATGACTTTCACTTGATCAGGTTGCTCAAAGCCCCATTCAGTCTGATCTTGGAACCGTCCAACACTGGGATATCCACCTCTAAGAAATGTGCTCTAGTGTCTCATCAACTTGAGCATAAGAAAAGTTTCTTCCTTACATTCAATCTAAATCCACCCTCTTTCACTTTAAAACCAATGATCCTTGTCCTATCAGTACAGGCCCTATTAAAAGGCCTGTCCTTTCTTATAAGCCCCACTAGAGTATTGAAAAGGCACAATAAGATCATCCCAGGGCCTACTCTTCTCCAGGCTGAACAATCCTAACTCTCTCAGCCTTTCTTCCTAGGAGAGATATTATAGCTCTTTGGTCATAAATGTTGCATTAGGAAACACACTGCCAGCAGGTTGAGGAAGGTGATCCTGCCCCTCTACTCAGGCCTGGAAAGGCCACATCTGGAGTTTTGAGTCCAGTTCTGTACTCCCCAGTACAAGAAAGACATGGAGATCCTGGAGCAGATCCAGTGGAGGGCAAC
The DNA here is from genome assembly GCF_020740725.1 of Corvus hawaiiensis. Lineage (NCBI taxonomy): Eukaryota > Metazoa > Chordata > Aves > Passeriformes > Corvidae > Corvus > Corvus hawaiiensis. The sequence continues at coordinate 75,685,859 of NC_063214.1, forward strand.
GAAGGCAACTGAGGGACTGGAGCATCTCTCTTATGAGGAAAGTCTGAGGAAGCTGGGCCTTTTCAGCCCAAGAAGAGATGACTGAGAGGGGACTTCATCATTGTCTATCAGTATCTGAAGGGATGGTGTCTAGAGGAGGGAGCCAGGATCTCCTTGGTGGTGCCAAGCAATAGGACAAGAGGCAATAGGTAGAAACTAATGCACAGGAATTTCCACCTTCTTTACTTTGCGGGTGACGACACACTGGAACAGATTGTCTGGAGAGGCTGCAGAGTCGACCTCACTGGAGATACTCCAAAACTGTCTGGAGGCAATTCTCTGCCTTGTGCTCTAGGATCACCCTCCTTGAGCAGGGAGGTTGGACCAGTTGACTCACTGTGGTCACTGTCTGCCCCATCATGTGGGTCTGTGATTCTCTGCTCTGCTGTTCTATCAGGTCCATATCTTTCTTATGCTGTAGACCACAGAGCTGGATGCAGTACTCCAGGTGGGGTGTCACCAGAAGAAAGTAGGGCAGAATCATCTCCCTAGACCTTGGTTCCATGGTGCTTTTTTATGCAACCAGGGATGCAACCAGATTTTTGGGCTGCAAGCACACATTACTGGCTCATGTCCATTTTTTTACTCAACTAGTATTCCTACCTCATTCTCTTTAGGGCTGGTCTCAATCCATTCATCCTCCTGTCTGTAATGATACTGGGAATTGCTCTAACCCATGTGTAGGATATTGCACAACTGATGGTAGCCTCTATTTCTATGTGTCCTGGTGAAATTAATCAATTTGCATGTGGGCATAGTGAAGTTTGAAAAAAAAGACATGGTGCATATGAAATAGAAAATCCCAAAGTAATGACCTCTGGTCAAGGTGGGTTTAAAAATGAAAATATAGATGAACTGCAGGAATTAAAACAGCTAAAGCAACAAAACAGACACGCAACAACAGTCCTTGGACAATTCACTCAACAGTTTCATATAAAAAAACCTGAAGATGTTAGCTTTTGAATACCTAAATCTAGCACATTTCGTTGTTAGTCTGTCAACATTAATGAGAACTCTTCAAGTATATTGAAGAGAAAAAGATCTTTAAAGGATTTCATTTATTTTTTAAAGGATCACTTTAATCTAAATTAGTATTAAAAGGAAAGGAGTGCTGAAGTAGAATTGCATTAAAATTACATTAATTCTCTCTCTAGAATGGCTGCCATGAAAGTATCAATAATGTATTGAAGAGGAGGGAAAGAGAAGAGAAAAAGAAAAAAGAAAATAATGTTTGCAATAAAAAAAAGTTTTACTTAAAGTTTATTAGAAAGTATTTTAATACCTCCAAAATATTACCCTTATTTTTCTCTTATGAATCAGAAATTCATATGTAAAATACTTTATATTCTCATTTTCAATTTGATTATTATAATCAAGGTTATTTTAAATATATGTATTATTATCTTAGAAGATCAATTAACAATTTCCTTTAATTTAAATATTTATGGTGAATAATTTTGTACATAGTGGAGCATAAATTACTTTTCTCCTCATATAATGTACTTTAAAATACAATATATTTATAGTTGACTCTGCATAACTATTTCTTGTTGGGTCTTATAGTGTCTGACTGCCAGATACCTACCCAGTCACTCTCTCACTCTCTCTCCCCAACATGACAGGAGAAGAAAATAAGATGAAAAAGTTCATGGGTCAAGATTAAGACAGGGAGGTCACTTATCGATTGTCACCATGAACAAAGCATAGCTGAAGCAAGGAAAATGAATTTTCCCCAAAATTTAAATATTTTTGGATAGTGAGAGACAAATATATTAAAATACTAAAAACTCCTTTCTTGCACCTACCTCATTTTCCTAGGCTAAATTTTCTTCCTTCAAACCCAACTCCTCTGCCTCCTTAACCTATCCCCAAGGGAAGATATATATATATATCAGAATGGGTCATTCTAATAGAATCATCTTTTCTCTTTAATTTCTTTTATTAAAAGAAATTTGAAGCATATATCTTATATGCTTAAAGTTGTTCATAACACATATATATTATTTTAGATAGAACAATTTGCAACATCTTCTTCCAGGAACTCCAGGATGACATTCCTCTAAATCTTATAGATGAGAATTTGTATTCTTCATAGTGAGATTTTGGCCACATAATCTATGTCTAAATGATAGGCATTTTGTGAAATGTTACAAAGAAAAATAATTATCTATTTTCCAAAAAGTCAATGCTAGGAAGTAGGTGTTATCTTCCAGTTATCCAAAGGATTTTGTAAAATGTTTTGCAAATAATATAATCAATTTTATTTCCAGTGCTAAAAATCTTAGCTAACATTTTTTTATTTGCTTGACAGGACAGCATTTCTAACATAAAATATTTAAATATTCAGACCCTGGGTCAGCTTTGCAGCTGGTAGAACCAGAATGATTTATACCATCTGAAAGATAGGCTCTCCTATTTTTGAAAAATGTGTAACTAAAAGTGATATAGTACAATATGTTTTCTTACATGACAGCATGTCTCGTGTGTCAGTACATGATTTATAAAGAAAAATTTTAAAATGCTATATAAAGCAAGAAAATAAAATAAAAGAGACAGCATGTATGGAAAATTCTTTATAAAACCTTGACTAGCAGCTATTTGTAACTTGAAATAATCATTAAGGCTGATTTCTTTTTAGTACTACAAAGCATACCAGAAGCAATGACTGTGTTTAGCCATCAAAAAGGCAGTCTTTTGACATGTCTGAACACTTTATTACACAATTCCTTGTCATGCTATATTTTGCCACAAAAGCTCCTCTGTATTCAGGTTCCAAGTTTTGATACGAAGTGGGGGGTAGAGAGGTAGAAAAAGGATATTTTTAATAGTTCTTAATATTTTTCTTCTAATACTGTTTCACACTGTCTTTCACAGAACTTTCAAACTTCTGCTGAAGCTTTTCCTCATACTGTAACATCTATGAATAGGTGAAAACTGGCTGTAAAGAAAAGTCAATCAAAACAAATTCAAAGTTATATGATCACTGACCTTTTTTTTTTTTTTTTTTTTTATACCAGCCCCTGGTATATATATAAAAGCCTTTTACCTGTCTTTTCTAAAGTCAGGTCTTTGGCTGCTATAATTTTTATCAATAAACTACCTCTGATAAGGGCTGCTGCAGTGACTTTGAACATAAATATACGTTTTGTGAACTTTTCACTATCAATATCATGCCCGGTATGACATCTCTAAGACCTTTACCAAAATGTTTTACACAAATGTTCCTGCTCAGTATATGAAGAAGTTCTCACTAAGCACAGAGAGCTAACAATAAGAACTAGTGAGTCAGTATTGTTTCTCATTTCAACACTCAGTACCTAGAGTCTAATGTCTTTAATTGTAAATAATTAAACAAGAATTTAAATGCTAGGTAATTCCCTTAACAATGCATGATAACATCAACATCTGTTTCAGTGGAACTTCTCTATCATATCTTAGCAGGTTATCACAGTCCCAGGTTCTCTTGCCATGGATTATTCCTAAGCAGATGTGTAGAGAAAAACAAAAGTAAGTGGAAATGTATTGAGTTCAGTTTTCAGTGTGATACAAGTCCTTACATTTTTTGAGGGTTACATCAAGTTTGTACACAGATATGAACAATAAGTGTTCTTCAGACAGGAGGGCAAAATTCATGACACAGCTGGCATCCATATAGTCCATGGAGGTACTCCTGCAGAACAGCCTGGCCATCTTATTGGGAAAGTCTACAGGCCATGTTGTTCAGTGGACAGTACTCAGGTTTTGTCTTTGAATTGACTGGCATGGGTGAAAATCAAGTAAATGCATAATACTAATAAAGAGTTTTCATTATAGCAGACAAATGCTTAATTTAGCTCTGTATCTGGTCTTGTGTAAGTTTTGATGTAACCTAAGAACTCAACTAAATAGTTCTCAGAGCCAGGAGGGTATCACAAGTGCCAGTAATTATCTCACAATTTAGACTGGAGACATATGCAATAGAAATAATAAAATACATATAGGCAGAGAATGGCAGACTAGATAAATGTGGGGCAACTAAAAGTATAGCAGAATACGGAAGATAAACTGTCATGTGATGGTAATATTGAAGGCATCAGGTCATCAATATCACAACATATATATGTCTACTCACAGCTTTTAAGGACATCTCTTATCAGGAAAACAATGGATAGCCTATACTCTTGCTGTCAGGAAAATAGAGTAAATAAAATCAGAGCCATGGAGACTCCTTTATCTACCAGTCTCTCTCCTTGACCTTGAAGCGTCTGGGAAAGAAAGCAGCTGTAATACACTGCTGCCCTCTACCTTTAAATAGGTAATACTTTTAAAGCATTCCTGTTCCACAGGTGTACAACTGGACAACTACTTGTTATGTGTCCTTTATATGCACAAATGCAAGGAAGAAATTATTTAACACTAAACTTTCCACTGCCATTCATGGAACTGGGTAAAACTAGTTGATATAAAATAGAGGTGTTGCACAATCTATCCCATGATCTTGCATTCCTACATTTCCAGATTAATTAGTTCATTAGCATGGTCACTAAGAAACGCTGAGTTAAGGAGGACTTTGAATTTCATGCCTTTGATTAATGTGGATTCATATCCATAATCTTTTAATAGAATAGTTCAGTATGACATCAAAAATCCAAATACATGATAGCAAAGTTAAGCTAGAATCCATAAATGTACTATAGGGCTGTTGTTAACAATGATACTTTGTACTAATACTAAACATATGGCAATTCAACATCATAGCCTGTTATCTCTCTTGGATTATCTAGATATGGTTCCTTTTCCTATAAGTAATTTTTTGCTTTTTCTTCTTGGTAAATCTTGGAGCTAGTGTGCTGAACATATATTGTCTGCTGAGGATGAACCAGTCTTATTCAAGAGGAGCTTTACCTGCTTTGTGTCTGCAGAAGAACTGGAAATCTCTAGCAAGGTCAGTACAGGACTCGCAGAGCAGAGCTGATTTTGAGTTCCCTAAAGTGTGCTCCACATTTGATCAGACAGTTGACAAGTAAGCTCCAAAATATTCTGTTTATGGGGAGAGATCAGGATGCAAGGCGTATCTCATTTAGAATTTCTATTTTATTATAAACAGAGATATTTAAAACAGTATATTTATTTTTCACTCTGTATGTTGTCCCTTTTGAAATATTGAGAGAGAGAGAGGACCAAAAACCACCAAAACCAAGCTTCTAAGGTGAGGAAAGCTTTTCTCCCTTTCCCCTATTACTTATACTGTCTTTTTGTCAAAATTCTTCATTGTTGACTTTTGTACCTAAGGACAGGGAAAAGTAAAAAAGAGAACTCTTTCTTGAGACCATTTAGAATGAAATACACCAAATAAATTTATATCATGATAATTTGTTGTGAGAAAAGCTAATAAATCATTCTTGACTTTCCAATCCCTTATGTTACCCCTATATTTATAAGCATAAATTGAATAGAGGGAAAGGTTCAAAGACTTGATTACTGGATAAAAGAGAGGGTTAGTGGATAAATTTTAAGTGCCTGCATGGAGAACTGAACATTAATAACAGAGGCTTCTTCAACATATGAGGGGATTACAAATTGAGATGGAACAAAATCTAAACATAAATAGATTCAGATTAACACTAACCATAGAATATCCTGAGATGGCAGGGACACACAAGGATTATTGATGCCAACTCCTGACTCCCTACAGGACAACCTAAAAGTTGAAGCATATAAGACTGTTGTCCAAATGCTTCTTGAATGCCAACCAGCAGGCTGTGTCCATGATCACTTCCACGGCGAGCTTGTTCCAGTGGTCAACCACCCTGTCAGTGAGAACTTTTTCCTTGTATCCAATCTGAACCTCCTCCAATGCAGCTTTAAGCCATTCCCTCATGTTCTTTGACTGGACACCAGAGCAAATAGATCAAGAGCTGCCTCTTTACTCCCTGTCCTGAGGAGGCTGTAGACAGCAATAAGGTCACCCCTCAGACTCTTCTATACTGAAGAAAACCCTGCTCCTCACAGGCCCTGCCCTCTGGTCCTTTCACCATCTTTCTTGCCTTCCTTTGGACACATCCTAATATTTTTATATCCTTTTAACATTGTGGCACCTGAAACTGCACACAGTTTCCAAGGAGAGGCCACACCAGTGTTGAGCAGTGGGACAATTACTTCTTTAGACCAGCAATATACACTGCGCTTAATGCACCCCAGAGTGTGGCTGGCTGCCAGGCTGTTGGCTGCCAAGGAACACTGTTGACTTGTATTGAGCTTACCATCAACCAGAACTCCCAGATCTCTTTCTCCAGGGCTGCGCTTTACAAGATATCTCTACCCTTGTGGGAATTAACAGCTCCTCATAATTTATTCTTTGTTGTCGGACTTTATGCTCTCAATTCTTTTGTTCGCATCATTGATGTAGCTCAGACAAGATGATCCTTCAGGCTCTGCAATCTGTTCATATATTTTGTACTTAGAGCACTATATTACTGTAGAGGATCACATTTTGGTAATTATTATTATAATAGCTATATATGTGTGTTAAAATAATTCCTTGCAAATATAAATAGCTTACTGATCAAAAAAATTTTACCTTTAATGCTTAAAGTGAGACTTTAACCATTGCACTGAAGTATGTGTTCTAACCACTGCTTGCAGGAAGGGGGCCTCTACACCTACAGCACTTATCTTGATACAAAAGGTTCTATATGCTATAAACCAGAAGTCTAATGATGGATGAAAATTGTGATCACTAAATTGAACTGGAATATAATAAAAATTTTAAATCTCATTCTTCAAAATTAAAGGGTTTTTTATTACTTTTCCAATGCTCAATGAATATATTTCATGCTGGTTTTCAGTGTGCTATAAGAAGACAACACAAGATTTTAACACTTTTGATCAGAATGAGTTTTATATAGATAGACAGACAGATAGATAAAAGGCCAGAATAAGGTACTGAAGATTTACCAATGTCCTGAACTCACAGCTGTTAAAATTTCCTAGGTTAATGGGCAAAATTTGAAAATTGCTTTTATTGTAGATTATAGACAAACAATTATAGTTATAAGGGTTTTCTGAACAGGTTTTAGTCAAAAACAGGGAGTAGTGGAGACTCTAGTCTTCCAGAATTGATGAGAATGTTAATTACATACAGCTAAATACTTCCTAAGAAGTTCCTACAGATTATAGGAAGGCAGGCATTTAAGAAATGAATGTGTTTTCTTCAGCCCTGCGGTGATAAGTTCAGCACTGTTCTTCAGGACAGATGACATAGGAGCATAAAAGTGCCTAAGAGTAGAACAGACAGTTCCTAGAAAAAGAGGATAGCAAGAGGTTGATGTTTCTGTAGGTGAAATTGATTGATTGTTTTTCTAGACAATATCTCTGACAGTAAATATATTGATGTAAACCATAGATTATAGATATAGAAACTGACTGAGAAGTGAATTAGTCTTTTATTATTTAACACATAGCAAATTTCTTCCATCATGAAACAAAACTGCAACAGGACAGAGCTAGTTCAAGATTCTTAACAATTTTTTAGCATTGCCTATAGGAATAGCAAAGCCAGAAGTCTGTGAAAGAAAGTTTTCAGGAACAAGGAGCACAAATATATTTATATGCTTTTTACATAATTTATTTTCCACAGTATTTGTATTATGTATCTCTGCGTCTCAATCTGGTATCACTAAGACAAAAATATGTTTTTACAAGTTCCCATTGGAACATCTTGTGTTGTTGCCACTACTTTGTTATTATTTCAGCTATATTTATTCTCAAATAATCAATACATAAGCAAAAAGAAAAAAAAAAAAGAAAAATACTAAAAAAGAATAGGATAAGACTGATCTTGGTTCTTCTTCTTTGATTAACAAGCTACTACCATAATATCTCTTGGGTAAAGGACTGGTTTAACCATACTGGCCATCAGCTCAGCCCCACACAACCTCTCACTCCCTGTTACAGCAGGATGAGGAAGAGAATTGGAAGAGTAAAAGTGAGAAAAATATTGCGTTGAAACAAAGGCAATTTAATGACTGAAGTAAAAGCCATGAATACAAACAAAGCAAAATAAGAAATTCATTCACCACTTCCCATGGGCAGGCAGGTGATCAGCCATCTCCAGAAAGCAGGGCTCTGTGGAGATACAGCTAGAAAGCTGAAGTGAGAGCACTGCTAACCTCATGTCAGAAGTGGATGCACTAATGCTGCTGGGCTGCAAACCATGGCAGGCAGCACGGCCTACCATGAAATAGCATAAGGGAGCAGCATGCTTGGTATGTACCTGTGCCGGTTAGTGCTAGCTTCTAGTTTTGCAATGTTATTAAGAAACCTAGATATGGTTGTTATAGTGATTGCTGCTTATATAAGAATCTATTTTTAGTAACAGCTGAAAAGGTATAAATACTCATCTCTGTATCAATAAAATCGGCTTATTGCATCCGAGCAATCTGCCCCGTCTCTTTCATCGCCAACGCGTGACCTGTAATGGTGACTTGGTAGGATAAACACCATCCCTCCAAATGTCCTTCCTTCCTCCTTCGTCTCCTAGCTCTTATTGTTGAGCATGATGTCAGATGATATGCAACATCCCTTTGGTCAGTTGGGGTCAGCTGTCCCATCTGTGTTTCCTCCAGGCTTCTTGTGCACCCTTAGCCTACTTGCTGACAAGGGACCGTGAGAAATAGAAAAGGCCTTGGCTCTGTGTGAGCACTGCACAGTAATAACAAACATCTCTATATTACCAACACTGTTCTCATCATCAATTCAAAGCAAACACCATAAATGCAACAATGAAGAAACCTAACGCTATTCCAGCCAAAACCACTACTGCTAGCAGCTACCTCTGCTGATATGACTACAAGTATTTCAAACAGGCCAAGTTACTCCCAATAAATTCATTTATAGGATCCACTAACTACATTCAGTAGGTACAACTTTCCTTCTTTTAGTCCTAGCTATTTCTTTTTTGCCCTATTTCTTAGGACATCAGCTAGGGAAGATTCCAGAAGACATGTTGATAATTATTTTATGAACCTATCAACGGTGCTTTAACAAGTAAAGCACATCCAAGACCCTTCAGCAGCAGCTGATTTAAGATGCTGTCATTTCCTCCTGGGTGCAGCTGGGGTGGGATAACTGCTGATGCTGTTGTGAAAACAGCTGCACAAGCTATTCAGCCAACTGGAGCTGGCTGGCAGCAAGCTGCTGAATACAAGCTGCTGCTTATTTGCAACAACAGCACCCTACCAGGGAGCACTCCTATTTGTTGCTATAGAGGCTTGAAAGTAGTGCCAGGTAGGAATTTCAGAGAGTTTAATCCTAGGTCCCATTTCCAGCTGGTATTCCATTACATTCTTAAGATTACTAAAGGCCAAAAGACTAGCTGAGTTGTTTGGGATATGATACTACAGTGAGGAATGGAAAATGAAGAAGCTTTTTTTCTGTATATCTAGTGGTAAGAGCCAGCTGGCTGTATGGACATAGCCCACTGAGAAATATGCAATAATTAATGTATTCAGCTTTTTGGAGTAGATGGATATAAACTTTTTGTGAGATTTGATATCCATAAATCATAAAGGGCTGTGACAGATAATTTTGTTTTGGAGACACTTCCTAGACTGAAAATATGCCCTCATATTTTACTAGTTTGGTTAGCGTGATGGAATAAACCCTAAAATATTAACAGAAGCTATTCACATAATCAGTACAAATAAAGAATGGAGTCTCATAAATGACTAGGATCATAGACAAGTCCTTCCTGAAGCAGGATATTTATTTTATATTAAAAAGACAGCAATCTAATAAGACAAATCTCTTAGTTTCCTCTGCTCCAGCTTTTTTTTTTTTTTTCTTTAATTCAGGGAATTATTGCAAGTTCAGTTTTTTATTAACTTCTTTATTTTTAATTTTTTTTTATTTTTTAAGGTTGTCAAAGGATTAGATTTCTTATGCTTTGAAAACTTTATGTGCTAGGGTTGCATGCAGCAAAGAAAGATAGTATGCAACAGTCCTTTCCAGAACAAAAATGAGTTCCTCATGAGGGTTCTTTTTATTGATGTGACAGCTTAATGACAAGAAATGGAGCAACATAAACTGTTTATTTATGTCATGTCCTATTTCACCTGTATGAAGCAAAAAATATCTTGAAGAGCAGAGCGGTTTAGAGGTGGGGTTTCCTTTCCTTTTCCTTTCCTGGAAAACTACAAGAAACTATTCAGAGGATGAAGAATAGATCCAGGATGTTGCCTTTGGGGCTCATTTTCAAAGAACAGAAAAGGGATCTCCTGCATTATAATTGTAAAGCTACAGCAGAATACAGACAAAAACTTACTAGAACATTTGATTGTTTTTTTTTTTAATATCTCTATCAATTTCCATAACAAAACTTAAAAACTCCCAAGGGATCTTTGCAGGACTGACAAAGGGGGGTTAAGGACAAGGAAAGTGGAATCTCCATACTCTAAATATCACTGTTAAATCAGAATTTTTTTCTTTTTCTCTAGAGAAATAGGTGTGATCTTGAACAGGAGAACTGTTTTTTTAAAAGCTCCCACTAAGCAAAATTCAGCTATGGGAACAAAAGGCAATGTGAGGAAGCCAGAAACAGGATATAAGAGTGTGATGGAAAGTTTGGATTCACTTTAATGGAACTATGTGCAAAAAAAACCCAGATGACCTTTACCACATTCCAGAAACATTCAGAATTATTATTTTTCTCTATTTTCAAGTACCTTCCTTTGCAGATATTTTGGAAAATTTTTGTATGAAATATTAAACCATGCTCTGGATGTCTATGCAAAAGGTGAAAAATTCTTGCTGTATAATAGATTATATCAAGCACCTTGTCTAGACTTGAGACAGTTGTAGAGAAAAAAAACATTACAGCAAGATTACATACAGAAGTGACAAAGAGGTTTTGAACATTAGTGTATAACTGTTCTGAAGTTATTTCAAAAATATTTTGCTTTGATCCTTATTTCCTCTCTACTACTATTTACTTAATGCAAGAATGCTAAGAAGAAATGGGAATGTGTATTTTTGGAAGCTAGAGTACCACAACCAAGAATACGGAGAGAAGGACTCTTCAGTGGGTTAAGATGGCCTTTTTGTTGTTGTTTTACTTATTACTATTTTTTTTCATTAGATGTTCCAGATTTTCAGGTGAAGCTTCTTAAAAACAGATTCTTAGATTTAAGAGCTGTCTTTGTTACTCTTTCATTACCATTACTTTTTCTCTGTTAAATTGGAGTAGTTTCATTTTACATAATAATTCTGTGTAAATAATTTTCTTCAAAGAATTTCTGCACATAGCCAGCTAACACATTCATTTCAATTTCCCTTTCTGTTAATTATTTACTTTTCATGATTACAAAAGTGTGAGTCTAGATGGAATCTATTAAAGTCGATATATTTAAAAAAAAAAAAAAAAGAGACATAAAGGCTCAGTGGGCTCAGTCATTTATGCTGAAGCAGTTAAAGTTGAAAACTGTCCAAAAATGTCTGACAGTCTCTCACACGAGTGATTTTTGTTCTCAGGAAAAAAAGCTTTTGATAGCTCTTAGTGTTTGTTCAAAAAGATAAAAATTGTTTGCTAAACTGCCTTCTGGAAACTGAAAGCACACTTTAGAACTATTCTTTTTCATGTGGTGGGAAAAGAACCTCCTAATACTTAAAAAGAGAAGCCACAAAACTGAAATTGAAAATTCAGAAAAACTTGTTTGATATCATACTAGCTGGGTGATTTGCCACAGGATGATGGATCCTTAAAACATTTTTTTTGCTTCATTTGGCTTTTAAAACAAAGATTGTCTGCAAAACTAGACTGCAGGTGCTATAGCAGGAATTAAGGCTCCTTTTTCTAAAGAGCAACTCCAGTAACTGAGAAATCTTTTGTGACAAACACACTATATTCTAAGAATGTCCCTATAAGAAATATAACTTTCAGATTCTAAGAAAAACTTTTAATTGATAAAGGCTCATCTAAACCACAGCACGCAAAAAAAGGCATCTGTGAATAGCTTGGCAAATGCCCATGTGGGGGTCTCTGAAGATTTTAAAATCCCTTAAAAGTCAAAACACCAAAAAATTCTCCCCCCAAATTTTAAAGATAAAGGTAATAGAAAGGACATTTAGTAGCATTTGAAAGGTCCCAAAATTTTAAATTAATTACGTAGAGAAAGCTTTTTCCCAATAGCTTTTTATTCCTTTTTTCCCACAGTTTTACAATTTCCATAGAAATCTTTCTGACCTCTAGAAACTGTCAGTGCTGAATTTCAAATATATACATCTCTATAATTAATGTATGCTTTAATAATTCAGAATTAGTAAAATATGAATTTTATAAGCCTCTACTATATTTACACATATAAAAGTCTTGCCTACATTGTCAGCAATAATATACAAAACATAGAAACTTATTTCTCTTTGTGATCTCACATCCACTGTAAGGTATGTTTGAAACTGGAATTTAAAATATATGGGATAGAAGGAAGAAGTTAAAATGGCAGAGTAAGCCTAGAAAACCAGGCTTAAATCACTGTAGTTTTGCCAATGTTTTTATCTGACTTTGGTTCTTATAAATGGTCCTACTTTATGTACCACAAAGTAGTGCTTGCTGCTTGCTCTCCCACAAATGATTTTTATATGCAGTATCTATCAAACCACTAGCACGATAATCTTCTTTAAAGTAGGGTAAATAGAATTCAAAAGCATAATGCAATGAAGTGCTAGGTTGGCATAATGCCAATTTAATTTACCTGATTTAAAATCAACTTCATTATTATGTGCATTTTTCATTCAATAATCTTAATTATACATTGAAAACATGAAGAATGGCATAGTAAATATGTAGTTAGGAGACTTTTGACCAGGTTTAATCTCAAATGGCTTTATATACAACAGGTTTATATATTTATATATTTATATACATCAACTGATTACTGACCACCCAATGATTTTCCTAGCAATGGAATGATAACTGTGTTTTTCCTTTCAGGATTTCACATCTTTTCAAATGGATCTTTTTCCTCTTGACTCCTTAAGCTTCTGCTTAGAAGGAAATAGAATAGACCAATTTAATTTGAAGGGACCTACAATGATCATCTAGTCCAACTACCTGAACTATTCAGGGCTGATCAAAAGTTAACATTGTTAAGGACATTATCCAAATTCCTCTTAAACACTAGCTTTGGGCATTGACCAATTCCTCTAGGAAGCTTGCAATTTTTGACTACCTTCTAATGCTTCCTAATGTCCAGTCCAAACTTCTCCTGGCACAGTTTGAACCAACCTTTCTTGTGCATCCTGTTGCTAGATTTCAGGGAGGAGAGGTTAGCATCTCCCTTTTCACCTCCCCTCCTCAGGAAGCTGTAGAAAACAGTAAGACCACCCTTCAGCCTCCTTTTCTCCAAACTAGACAAACCCAGCCTCCTCAGCTTCTCCTCACAAGATATGTCTTCCAGCCCTTTCACCACCTTTGATTCCCTCCTTTGGCTGCATGCAAAGACCTTCAGATCCTTCTCAAATTAGGAGGACCAGAACTGCATGCAGTACTCCAAGTGAGGCCACAGAAATGCTGAATACAGTGGGATAATTTTGACTGGCTGGTGATGCTGTGTTTGATGCACATTTTCTCCTAAGTTCCACATTCATCTGAACTTTTATGTTTCTTATGCCTGTACAGATATTTTTACAGCTAGTTCTCACCTCTTACCAATTTTATTGAAAGTCTGAGCCATGATTGCACAGCTGTACCATAATAGTGCAAGACTTCAGATCCTTGCAACAGAAACAGTCAAATTTCTAAGAGACACAAAAAAATTGTAGTAGAGGTTATGGAGTAAAGGAGCCTTACTTATTATTTTATATATCAGTTGACTCATACATTTCCTGAACAGAGAATCTTGGAGAAGACAATTACAAAATATAGATACTTGTTTTAGGATTTTTTTGATGTTAGAAGGCATTGCATCCTTTTTTTTTTTCAACTTCAGCATCACTGAGTTAGGAGAACAAAACTTTAATATTGTATGTGTCTAAATAGTATAAGGGAAACACAAAAAATCTTTGTGGTGATGGCTTGATAAGTAATATGTATGTCATTTAGAAAGACAATCCATTCAAAACCCCCAAAATATTTAAAGCTTTTCCCTGATGGTTTACTAAGTGTTACTCCTGAAAAGCAGAATGTGACTGAGGTGAAAGGAAAGGAAGAAGAAAAGAAGGGAATATTAAAGGAAAAAATAGAAGAAAATAAAGGAATATTAGCATTGTCAGAAAACCATAATCAGTACAATTTATGCAATTTTTGTTATTATTTTGTTATTCCTTGCCTAGGAAAACCAGCTTTGGCAATTTTTTTTTTCAAAACATTTAGAAAAGTATTGTGATAAAGTTTGGGTTTCTACATAAAAATGCACTTCACAATGGCAATATTCTTTTTATTTTCTCATCTAGTTTATGCAAAATACTTAGCTAAATTAATATTAAGATTACAAAATAACTGCCTGTGCCTATCAAAGACATTGTAAATTCTGTACTTTTAGCAGTTTACCAGTCCGAGATAACTTGAGGGTCTTGGTGTTCACATTAGAAATGTTAGAGAGAAGTGAACCCATATTTTTTCAAAATTTTAGCTGGGCAGAATGTGAAAAGGTGAAAACCCACTGGAATCACCTTAAACATTGTTTCTAAAGTTAAGTCTTCATTACAAGGTGAGGTTATAGCATGGATTCACATAAAGTTCTTAAGGGGAAGATGTGCCCACATGTATGACAAGCAAAGCAAATACCCATGCATCCTGGATAGTCTGTAGGCCAACTTCAAAGCAAATCTCCTCTTGCACATATTTGTGGAGCAGCATTTCACCATTTCCCGGGAGTAAGTTAATGACTGTAATTGCAATATTGAAAGAGAAAGAATATCAATAACTGTACCAAAATCTATATGAATTTTGTGGCTGAAAAGACAGCAGAGGGTTGAATAAATGTCATTCATAACGTGTCAAGTTAGATTGAACAAAAGCAGTTGACTAATATTTGTCTATAATCATACTGATCTTTCATTTCTTTGTAATTAGAATTTAAAGGCTTTTCATTCCATTATGCTTTCACCCTCTTCCATCTGTTTCTTTGATTTCAGATCATCTAATTCCTTCAACCCGCTGTCAGTTCTTTGAAATTTCTCTTGAGTTGTTTTCTCCCTGTATTGATTACCACTGAACTGCAAGAGATCTTCCATCAGCTTGCCCTCTTTACTGAAGCATTGCCACAGATGGTAAACAGTTTGGAAAGAACTTGCAGCACCAGTTCAGTGTGTTTCTTAATCAAATTCTCATTAAAGACCAATATCCTCTATGAATTGCCATCCATAATGTCATCTGTCCCATGAATTTCTATACCAGCCATCACTGTAATGACATCTGTAAAGCCTCTTACAGACTTTTTGAGGTAGACATTAAGAATTTACACCCACGATGACAGTCTTTACACCCAACTACAGATTAACTAGCTGGGAAAAGCAATTACTTTAGAAGTATATTTTTTTTTAACATAGTGGCAGTGAATGAGCACATTCACTCACATGAGTGAATGTTTTATCTAATATTGGTGACCTCAAACAGAATGTGCGGTAAAATAACAAGTGAAGGGAGTATGGAAGCGTTTTTTTTAGGATCAATATCCTTATAGCAAAAGGTGTACTAATGATAAAAAATGAAAGACTTGTCAAAAGTAATAAAAATAACTGTATCTGACCTACATAATGGGATGCTTTTTAAAAAAGGGTAACTGAAGATCACACAGGTTTTTCAGGTAGATCTACACTTTTCCTTTCATAGTATCAGGAATCAGACAACCAGACAGTAAAATTCAAATACAGAAATGTAATACGGGGGAAAAGAATCACCTTAGTATAAGTGCTTCATGTAGTGGAACACTTGAATTTCATTTTTGGCCTTTTTTTTGTTTGTTTTAGTTTGTTTGTTTGGTTGTTTTTTTAATTATTCTCTAGGACCAAAATAAGAAGCTTTTTGGAATCTTCACATGTTCAGCCCGGCTACTTTAAATTAAGAATGACTATAAACAAAGTTGTTCACAATTACCATGACTAGGAAAAAAAAAATACTCTGTCATTGGATGCTGATCCACACTTAGGCAGTAAGTGATGTGGTCTTGATCCTGTACCCTTATTACTCGCAGTTTTATTTCGATTTAAAATACAAAGACAGCCTAGGACCTCCAGATCTGTAGCTCCCAATTGTGAGATGCTATACTGGATGCCAAACAACATGCTCAATCCATAGCATCCTTTGTCTTTCTTTTCTTCTCAAGAAGTCTTCATTCCTTGTGCCAGTAGCAGAAGGAGCTGCGGAATTTCTCCCACCTGTACCCAACACTTGTTGATGATAGAGTTTTCCTACTTAAAATGGGCCAGCACAGGCGAGTGGCTTAACTAGAAATCTGATATGGAAAATGTAGACAACAGCTGCATCATAAACTCCTACCTCCTGTTATTCAAAGTTACTACCAACATTCAGGCCTACAGGAAGAAAATATTGTAGATAATACTGACTACCTGTTGCTGTACCTACTGGTATTGACTAGAATTTATTGAACACAGATGGTATCAACTAAATTATTTCATTATTATTAAAAAAAAAATGCAGAAAAATATTGATTACAAAAACCTTATGACTGTCAAGGAATCTGGCACATAAATCCTCAGTTAAATGAAGATCTGATCTTATTATGATTTTCTCTACATCTCACAGTTCTGTCTTCTTTCTCAGCTTCAATTCTAAATGAATTAATACAGGCTATATTTTATATTTTCAGACAGCATTGCAATATATGGAAATTAATTAGTTTGAAGTGGGACAAGGACTAAATGCAAGTAACTAGTCTTTTTAGACCAAAATTCAAACATCTCAAAGTCTTTTATCTCTTCAGATTTCTTAGAGCTACTTTTTTAAAATTAAACTGATTTGTATATGACTATGTAAATATACAGGTGGGGGGGTGGGGACTGATGGGACACTTGATAATCTAGAAAATCCAGTAAAATATTTTTTTTTAATATAATTATAGATCATTTCAGTTGGAAAGGTCCTGTAAAATCATCAAGTACAATTGTAACCATAATGTTGCCACTGCCATGTCCACCAATATTTTATTGCCTTCAGTGATAGTATCATTGTATTAAATGTAATGTAAATTAAATGTATTAAATGTATGTAATACTTATTCTTCATATAATGGTGCTTCTTAAATTCATGACTGAATTTGCTCTTATCTGTTCTGAAAAAAACCAACTAAAACCTTTGAACTTCCTTTAAATAATCAAGTTGTTTATAATGTTTTATAGCTAATAAACAAAGGTCGGGAAACCTGATGTAGCAGAGAGCTGATACAAGGCTGTAAGTGTCATGTGAATTGTGATGTGGTGTGGTGTGCTAATCAAAACATTAATCATTTTGGAGAACCTGAACTACTGTGTATGACCTTTTTTGCTCTTCTGAGAGTAGATGCCATACCAGAATTGATTTGGGGTATGGGAAAAAAAAAGGCGGGGGGGGGGGGGGGGGGGGGGCTGGTTAAAAAGTTTGAAATACAATATTTAGATATTTTAAAAAGTAAACTGACTGCAACAGTAAACCATCCAAAAAAAAGTGTTAATGAAAGAGGAAATTGAATGAACATTAGAGAAAGAGCATTTTTGCCTGTGTACATATCAGGATTTGGTTTTCTGGCAGGTTAAAAAAGGAAAAATAGAAACCTCCATGTAAATGTAGAAGATAACATTTTATATTGATTTTGAAATTGTACTTTCAATACAATTAAAAAAAAAAAAAAGTGGACATAAATGTGTCTGGAATTTTCATGTCTCATAAAAGCTTCCCCAAATCTGAATGCCCATGCAAAAACCTGTCATTCAAATATTAACAAAAATTGTACCTTTGTCCAGGATTGCTAGACAGAATTAACAGAAAATATAACATACATATATTTGAATGTAGTGTTGGTTGATGTTGGTAAAGAAGGATAAGTTTTTGATGTAGAGAAACAAAATTATTTATATTTGGATATTGCTTAAGCAACTTCGGGAGATGAATAATGTGATATCTGCTCTCGGGAAAGGAGGCTCTGGTGTCTTCTGCCCTTCAGTGCCATTTTGAATGCAAATTAAAAAATCATGTAAAGTCTTTGTAAATGTTTAATTGAAATAATAAAAAATACTAAATTAAATTCTGGCGGTCAAAATTCCTATAGAAATGAATGTCAGAGATTTGTTACTGGCTTTATTTCTGTGTTGTTTAATTTTGATATTGGAAGTCTTCCAATCAAATCAGATAAACCCAAGTAAAGAGCAAAACCCAGAAGACTCAAGACAAGAAGCAAAATTATAGACTTTTTTTTTCTACAAGACTAAAAATAAATATAAACAAATAAGAGTCTGAGATCGTTGACTGGCTTGCTTGATTAGAGATGGGGCACAGAACTATATTGTAATATATAAATAATTAGATTATTTGATGGCCAAATTAAAGACTGGCCTGAAAGTAAATGCTTCAAGATTCTAAATTATGAACTGAGTTTTAGATTAAGACAAATTAGAAACCCACTTAGATGTTCTGATTAGACATTGTGAATTCTGGTCTAGAAATTAGACATTGTAAATTCTGGACTAGAAACTAATGACAATGTTAGAAGTAAACTGGAGGTGATTAAACTACCTAACTGTATCCATTGCTTGTGGTTTAACAATGAATTTAACATGATTTACACAGAGGAATCAAATGAAAATAAAAAATCTTTTTCAGTTCCAGCGTTGAAAAAGTTAAAAAACCTGAAAACAAGAGCAACCATGTGGGAATAAATCATGCACCACTTTATTATGTTGATTAATGTTGGAATCATTTATATTCACCATTATAATCAAGCAAAGATGAAATTTCGGTGAGTCAAAAGCCAGAAGTTTGGCAGATATTAAAGATTCAGACAAATGTTTTTGTTTTTTTAAATATTTTGTTCTTGTATCAGGCTGTCTGACAAATCTTAGTTTAATATCGAGTCATGAATGGCAAAAGCAATTTGGAACTGATTTTCAAGTAATGTTTCAGTGGATATGCCACTTCCCCCACATAGCGAGACTTACTACCTGTTCAAAGAATGTGAAGAGGGAAAAAGAGTTGAGGTTTCCATAGTAACCTTTAGTAGTTCAAAGTAAAATTGCATAAAATGAAATCATTATCACTCAGCAACTAAAGAAGACAGCTCAGCTGATGAAGATGCCAAGTTGTAAATGACTACCGGTGAGTAGCAATTTTTTTTTTCCTACCTTTAGTATTACTATGCCTTTTATGACAAAAAAAGAAGAAAAATATAACAAACCAAAAGACAAAATCTATGCTTCTATTATGTTTAACAATTCTGAAAACTGATTTTTAATTCAGAAACAATGTGACTTAGAATACATGGTATCCATGGTAACCCAGGAGTTCCTAAAGATCACTCTGTTCATTTATCGGGAGTATGAGCAGACTGTTTGTCTCCCAGTAGACTGCAAAATGTCCTGTCACTATATGGCTTGAAAACAAACTCAAAATGGCTAATAGAGCTTTCATTTCTCTTGTACTGCAGAAAACAAAGGTAGATCTTTATTCACACCAGATAATAGTAGTATAAAATAAATTGAAAAATCTTTTAAGTAATTAATTCCTGAAATCCTCCCAAAAGAAGAAGCTGACACTTTGAGCAAAAAAACCTTCTTAGAATCAATAGAAGAAAGCAAATCCTGAAAAATAAACAGTCTTTTTGTGGCTTTTTTTCTTCCCTCTCACCAAATGACTGAAACTAGACAATCACTTCAATGCTGTTGATCCCTAAGGGGGTTTATCAGTTACTTACTATGAGTGACAAATGTATCAGAACATTTATTTATTAAGTTATTTCTTTATACAGATAATCTGATACAAGGAGACATTTTAAGCATATGGTGGAGGAGGGGTTTGCTGGTTTGGTCTCTCTTGTTTTTTTGGTTTTTTTTCTGAATATATATTTATTGAGAATGAAAGGAAGAATTTTGTGTATCTTACATTTCAGGCTCTTATTATTAAAATATCTTTATGCAATTTACTGTGCTGTCAAAAAGATAGAGCTCTTCAGTCAATAGAAACCTAGGAAAACATATACCTAGTGCCCAGTTGCTAATCCCCTTTAGGCTACCCAGTAAATAATTTGAAACAAAACAACAATGCCAAGAAGAGAAAAAAATCACAGGCAATAGATGAGTTTGGTATTGTTAGGCTGATTCTGCTATAGCCACTACTGGGATAGAAACTGGCGTGCAACCTATTTCTAAAGAATGTTTATAACTTCCAGCACTGCATGGTTAGGATTTCTAAGAACCCTGACAGTAAAATAAATAAGAGATTTTCAGTGCATTTTTCTTCTGGTATGATATTTGAAGTAAATTTAATCATTATACTTGAAGAAGAAATTTCTGTTTTAGACATCCCTGCTTAGATAGAAATGTGTTTTGACTGATGTTTGGGCAATATTACTAAGCTGTGTGTTAGGATGTGTCTTCAGACAGATTTGGTCTCGACCTTTGCTAACCAAATTGTCACCAGGGTGGAAGTCATGGCATCATATAACCCTGATGCTATGTCCAAGCTAACAGAATGGTGCTCCAAACTTCTCCAAGCTCTTGTGCACCATAGCATGGCACTGCACTGCCATAGCTGTGTGCCCACCATGCATCACCCCAAGGTCAGTGCCTCATTCATGCAGTGACTTGACTTGATTGGATGGAAACTGAAGCTGAAAGCTTAAAATAACATTTTTGAGATTTTGCATAAAATTCCCATAGAATGGCTTTGGTAACAGTACATAGTTTTACAGTGGAAAGATGAAAGAAAGATGGCTTTGAATGATATACACAAATTTTTAGACCGTTGTCTTCCTATACACTTTAGTTTTCTAAATGGATTAGTTTATAAACAGAAAGCATATCTATTCATTCACACATCAGTTGCTTTTTTTTCGGTGTGACTTCAACAGAAAAATAAAAATAAAGGAGCAGCAAATCTGAAAGGAATTAAGCCTTTCTTCCTCTCATTCCTGGATCCCTGATGGTTTCAAACCATCTGTATTTTTTATCCATTTCCAATGATTCTCCCATTATAATCAATTTTCTAAGGACTAGTCAAACCTCCACTTCTGCTGAATTGCGCTACTTAAAACATATTTTTACTTCATAACATTCTCAAAGATCTCAAGAAAATTTTCACAATATATCATAATGAATATCAGAAAAAAGAACAAGATATCCTTTCAAAAATACTTGAGAGATGTATTTTTTAAAATTAAAAACCACATCTAAAAAGAAATTAAAGTGCCACTTTGTAACAATTTCTAATAATTTTTCTAAAGAAAGAATGCATAAGTGCATCCGAAGCAATTGGACACAGCTAATCATTTAACTTAGTCAATATTTTGTATAAGAACTTCTACAGAAATAATATTAAAGAATATTAAAGATGTTCAGCTCAGGCAAATTCAGAAATTAGCAGAGCTAAATTTATAAAATTTATAAAAAGCAATGTAATATGAGAAGTGAAATTGTATATTGCTGCAGAAGATCATTCAAGATTGAAAAGTCTATTTCACAAATAATTTGCACGAAGGCTTTATAAACGAAGGAAAAGCTGAATAATGATTATAAGCCATCCATAAAGTACATTAACATTTTTTCCTGCTACTAAATCTTACATGGATTTAGGTACTGTAGTTTTTGTAGGAATCTCTACAAAATTTTGTCTCAGACATGGCAGTATTCAGTCCTTGCTCCTTATCACTGAGCACTGATTCCCCTGTGATCCTATGCATCTATTATTTTGTAACTTCCCTCTCCACTCTCAAAATTAGCAGCCAGCATGATTCTTTTGCTGTGGTTAGTGGTCCTTTTCTCTCACAAATATGTCTGTTCCTGTTACCTTTCTGAGAAGGTTCTGAAATTAGACTGCCATACTGTGATCAATATACTAAGTCACAGAATATCAGAACTGAAGTCTTTAAATAGACCTTAGTAGGGAAAATATTCAGTCTGATTTTAAGTATAGCAAAACTTAGAACACACACTGGAGGAATGGCATAAAGATACTTTTCATCTTAAACACCCATTTTGCTCTCTTTAAGAAATAAAATTTTAACACTTTTGTAGCAGTTTAAAAATTGCCTGTAGTTAACCATTGAAGGTAGTGTGTCAGTTTATTAGTGTTTGAATGACATTACAGTGATAACTGAGTGGCTACTGAGGAGGATGTACCGATTCTAATTCAATCAATGGTGTGATTTTGAGGGTACACAGAGTAGAAGCTTTACTAACACTTCAGGCTAAACATATATTTTGAATGTAAATTTTCCCTTTTCCTCTTTACCACTCCCATGCAACTTGCTTCCTCTTCTTTTTTTGACACTTAAATACAGTGAATAATTTAAATCATACCAATAGCATCTAAGAGAACATGCTGCTCTCGAAATAAATTGAATTGTAAAAGTATTGTCTAATTCTCTGCTTCCATTATATCACTCTGTAAGTTCCAGTTGTAACAAAGCAGCATGCTTTTCATTATACTATGTGTATACAGGCCCTTTTTGGTCCTTAACTCTATGAAAGAACTGTGAGTGATGGTAGATGTGAAAAAAAAAAGAAAAGAAAGAATACTTGCTTTTTAGAATGCTTTCAGGATTGAATTAATGGTAAGTTATTCAGATTCTCCAGGTTTCATTAAAAAGTACAAAAAAGAAAAGTATTATTGTACTGTATTTACAGCACAGTGCTGTTTTTCCATAGCTCATATATATATTCTGTGTAGATGTTGACACTAAGAGTACAGCTTGGTGAATCTGTTTTGATTTCACTTCCCACCTATCTGACAAGCATTCACATCAGACAAGAATTCAAACTGTGTGAAACTTCTTTGCTCCTTCCATGAGTTCTGAAGCTAGATATAGGTACAGGTAAACAGGCATACACACAAAGCAGGAAATTCTGGAATTTTGTTATTTTCTTATAAAATAAGGTGATCTTTATGTAATAAAGTAGGAGCAAAATGGAATGCTTGGGTCATTTTGCAACTGTATTCTTAAAAATGCAATAAAAAATATTACATGGTAGGTTATTTTTAAACCCATGTACACTTATATGCCAAGCATGTTATATGCCAAGCACAGTGTTGAAAAAGTTGAAGAGAGATTAACTCAGATAGTTGGGGAAAAGTTAGAAATTTTTGGTTTAACCTGAAATGTTTGTCTTGCCATCAAATGCAACACAGGATGGCAGATCCCTGGGGAGAGAGCCCTGGCTAGGCCAGCAGGGCCATGGAGATTGGGACAAGCTGACAGGCCAAGATATGGGTTCATATCTTGGAATCCCAGTGTGTTCTGTAATGCCAGCAGAACTCCAACACTTTCTGTAACTGGATTTTCATCTGAAAGTGCTTGTTACTTTCAAAGCAATCCTGAAGACTCACGCTATCTATTTAGTCTTTCAATATGTGTGTTTGCCAGCATTCTTTGGCTTGGATGTGAAAGTTCTTGACCAGGTCTTGCCATAGTTTATCCAAAGCAAGACTGACAATAATTCTTTCTCCTCCATTAGCCCCAGTCATTCTAGTTGGC
Organism: Corvus hawaiiensis; assembly: GCF_020740725.1. Classification (NCBI taxonomy): domain Eukaryota; kingdom Metazoa; phylum Chordata; class Aves; order Passeriformes; family Corvidae; genus Corvus; species Corvus hawaiiensis. The sequence goes on from NC_063214.1 coordinate 75,709,552, forward strand.
ATTATCACACAAACACTAGTGGTGACTGTTAAGCATCTTCCTTGATAATTCCCTGTGGTCTTTTTTCCTCTTCAGTCAGGACTCTGTCTGACCTTGTCTTCAAGCTGCAGACCTTCCATAGCTGCAGGAGAAGTCCAGTAAATGGCCATACAGCAGAAACATTCATGATATGAACAACATTAAAGCCATTCTCCACTCCCCCTTCAAACCAGTTTAGGATGGTAAACTAAGATGTATACTTAGTTTCAGCTCCCTTCAAGATAAGTTAATTTGAATAAGGCACCAGTCATGATAACTGAGTAGTTAGGCTCAACTCCTCTTTTTGTTTTCCTGAATACTTAAGTGAACATCTTTAGTACTAGTCTTTTGCTTCAGACGCCAAAATTTTATAGAAATTAAAATTGAACAGTAGCTGTTGTTTATAAAACACTTTTAAAGTGTTGTTGTGCATTTTTATTACTTTTCTACATAACCTTTTCATTACTAGGTGACCATCTGTTTTATATAGCATCAACAATTAATACTAAATCATTGGTGAAAATTCCAGTAGTAATTAAAATCAACACAATTAGTTTATACAGAGAAAATAAGTCCTTTGGATTGCAAAAAACCCCATACAAATCAACAAAAAAAACAGCAAACAAGAAGATTTCAGAAGCTTCCTTAATCCTTTGTATCAAACTCAGCATACAAATTCCAAACCCAGAATTGCTGTCTTCCTTATTAGAGAAAACTGCCTCTTCCTTTCTTTTTTTTCCCCTCAGAAATACTATTATTTTTGGTGTTGTTTTTCTGTTTCGGGTTTTTTTTTTTTTTTTTTTAATCTCTCTCTGTTGAGTAAATCAGTTTTATGACATTGTAGTCTCAATAAAAAGATGTGTCAGTATTCATGTTCTTTCTGGAAAGGGTGGTTTAGTCAGTACTGAAGATAAATAAAGACATTTATGTAACATTTATACTACTTCCCCTGGAATAACTGCACTTCATAATTTAATTTTCTTTTTTATTTTCCCATTATAAAAATACATGTTAGGCTATGAGTATTTCCACTGACATTCCTGTGGCTCCAGCACTTTCTTTCTATAAGCAAGGTAACTCCATGGCTTAAATTTAATATACTTTTTACAATTGTACACTTGTTTTTGTATGTTTGATGCCACATTAATGGGTAACAGTGCAGTTCCTTGTACTGAAGAAGTTGGTATAAATGACCCATTCCAAGCACCTACGGGACTGAACTTTTCTACTAAAAGGTTAAAGTAGGACTAAGTCCTCAAAAATTTCATTTTTCCATTGCCTGATTGAGACAGTAGTAATAGTTGCAGAGTAGAGCCTTGATATTGGGAAATATTGAGCTATGTAATAACGTACCATAATCCACATTTTCAAAATAAATAAGTTGCCCAGAGCACACAGAGGGACATTATCTGAGCTGAACATTAGAAATCAAGTCTTTCAACAATTCTATGAAAAGCAAGTAGTGAAAGTCGGTTATTCTCAAAACTGATATCTCATTCAATGAACTACAAGGATCTCCTTAAATTAAAGAAATACGGATAAAATACAGATAACTTTTTTTTCCGTCTTCTTTTTTTTTGTGATATATATGCCCCATCAAGCCTTGTGTAAAAATCAACACCATGCTAACTGAGCTGTTTTGCTTCTCTATTTTAGACAGTTTTAGGTTTAAAACATCCCCATTTCAACAAAAGGACCAAATTAGTTTTTGGGCAAATAAAAGTTTGTTTCAATATATGTAGATGGAAACTGACATCTCCTCTCCCACTGTAATTTGTGCACACCATGTTTTGTGTTGTCAGTATTTCTTTGGTCAATAGTTGGTTTTGTTTTTATATCTAAGTGGAAGCCTTGCACATATGTGCCAATGCTTACACACTTGCATAGCATGCCCGTGTGTTCATGTGTGTATTCTTAAACTGAGCATATGTGCGTGATTGGATGTGGGCTGAACCCGATGCCACCAGTTTTAGAAACGTCCATTAGCCTTTGATACACTTTGGCTACATTGCTTCATAAAGTACAAACAAAATTTAACATCTTTTTGAAGCCATCTTGCTGAGAGCCAGTCCCTCCACTACTGACAGTAGTTATTTGACCTTGTTTTTTGATTATGCTGGAATTCTATTAAGGAGCAATCTGCAGGCAACCATTCTAGTCTGTTCACTTGAATGCAATTTATTTAGAACTTTCCTGCATGCTTTGTCCATCATTTAATCTCAGTTTCTAAGGGAATTAATCTTGAATTTCTTAGCTTCTAAATGATTAAAGTAAACACAGGCAAGAGTGAAAAGGGAGAAGAAAGAACCATAGGAAATCTTTCTTCCCTTTTATTCTTTAGGGAAAGGTACATTCAGTGCAATGAATAAAACTATCTTTCATGTGGAAATACTGCTTTAGCAGCAATGCAGAGTACTTTATTTATGAAGATGAGTAAGCTAATGCTCATTAAAACGAAGTATAATGAAGCATGGAGGTTTTTTTTTTAAGTCCTAGAATTTTATAAAGATGTCTGGGATTTGAAATATGATGAAAAATGAAGTACAACACAAAATGAGGAGAAGCTTTCATTACCAGAACAACCTAAAAAAATAACGAAATACTTAAAATTAGTTTATAGGTTGAGATACTAGAAGAGTATCCCTACTTCCCAAATGCAAAAGTGATATTGATCAGTAAAATAATTAGGGCTAAGATATATTCTCTAGAAAACTAGTGTGAATGAAGTAGTGGGAAATAACAAAAAAGAAGAAGAAAATGCAGGAAAGAAACAAATTGGGGACATGGAGCTACACCAGCCTTCCCTCCACTGGGCTACTGAACTCAGCAATCCCCTACAAAACCAGATGCACATTTACAGTCTATTTTCTTATAAGTTCTTATGTCTGTTTTTTTGTAAAATGCATGATTGCTGAGAAAATCTATCATCAGACTTGAAATGGGAATATGTAAAGGTGCCTATGGTACTTTTGAATGCTGTTGTACAGACAGCCACTTTCCACAAAGAGGCCTAATATAGCAGATTTTTCTATTTATGTTATAGTGGAATTTTTCTTGTTTGTTTGTTATTAAGCTTCAGTTACTCTTCCTCACATTTTGCAGCACAGCATTTAATTTTACTTCATGTTCATTAGCCCATTCTTTAAGGTGAATTCATACTTTCTATCCAGTCATCTGATTTTCTTTGATGCATTAGATTTTCTTCAGCTTTATGTCACAAATAAATTTCCTTCGCACACTCCCCCCCCAAAAAAATTTATGAAATTTTTAAGCAGAATCAGTCTTGGGGCTGATCTTGCTTGAATACCTCTAATAGCCTGGGTCTGAAGCATACTCTTAATCTCAAAAACTACTTGCATCACATAATTCTTGCTCCTATTCTCACCTTCTCCCAAATAGCTAATGTGATATCCTGTGTTTTACTACACAAAATGATTTAATAAAACCAGGTCAGCAACTTTTTTGTTCCCATTTTCTGTAAAATTTCTTATCAAGAAAACCATCAAACTTAAGAGTTATATACTTGCAGTAAATCCAAGTGCATTGTTAACATTTCCCCTTTGTAGTATAGATATTATGGAACACCAGGCTGTACACTCATTTTGAATTGGAGAACTGGATGTTGCAGCCCAGAGTGGAAGAAAATCAGTTTGATTTTAGAATAAGACATAGATCAGTTAGTGAAGTGATTTAATTAATTAAAATAGCACATGTTAAAGAAAATACTGAGAAGGCAACACAATCTAACATATATGTTTTAATTAAAATACTACATAAAATTTTGGTGAAATCAAAGAAAATAGAATAGCTTAATTATGAACATTATTTATATAACCGTCTCTTACACAAGTTGTGGCAAGTGAATAGAAAGAGTAACGTTTAAAACTAAGCATCAGTAGAGCAAAGTATAAGGAGATGGAGACACTGAGGATGAAATGTTCATTTTGCTAAATTAATTATACTTTGTGATGAGCAATCTTTCTCCTATCCAAGAAAATACTTCACACATCAAAAGCAAGTCAGGAGCAATCCATCGTCCTGTGAGTAACATAATGCATTAATGTATTCTGCTGGAAAACATCCCAGGGTCCTCAAAAACTCTGAGTGCTGAAATAAAGGATATTAATGACAAAACAAAATGTTATACAGGCTCATGCTCACAGCCTGACTGTGTGGCTGACATGGAATCTATTTTTATTTTTTCCATACAGACACACAATTATATCCTCTGCTAAGCTGTGTATCCTGACAGATCATTAAGAAGATAAACCATGGCAAACAATTTTGATGAAATATTTTTTATTGTCTGTGAAGGGATAACAGCTTTGACAAATAAAATAAAAAAACAAACAGCAAAGAAAAATCAAGTGAAGCAATTTAAATACTTCTAAAAGTGGTTAATTGCCATAAAACCAGAATAAAATTATTTAGGCCATGTGTAAACCTGATATAAAGGAATGCAGTCTTGAATGCATTAACATATTTGTGGTTTACTACTAGTTTTCAATTTAATCTAATTCCTTTTCCAATTTATTAAATGCTATTGAAATACCAGTCATTTAACAAATATTCTGTAAGTCTCAACATGTTAGGGCATGGATGTTTGACTTTGATAGCCCTGGCTATTCCATTATGGGCTTTGGTTATAATAATTTAAATAAATGGAACAATGTTATAAAAACAACATAATATCTTTGAAAGGCACCTTTAGGTCTAGCACACAGCCAGCACTCTTTGTTAGTGTCAGAAACAGATTCAATTAACAGAGTATGATGAAAAATAAAAGTATTTTTATTAAAAATTGCTTTAAGAACCTAAGAATAAATATCCTTAAACTTTGGATGGTGGATGTTTGCCATGACTTCAGCTGTCTTAGAATTTGGGGGTTATAATTCAATTGCCCACACATAGGCACGTCTAAGCATTTGAGTTTGCTAGGTATCCTCACATCCACCTGTGCCTTCAGGAAAAACCCCATGAACTATCATTATGTTCTCTTTCATATGCCCACAAGAATATCTCAAACACTCTACAGCACCCCAGTTCAAATACACTTTAGGTGTGGATAACAGAAATATGTTCTGAGTTCTACTTTTGTTCTAATCATCCTAGACTTCAGCAGGAGAAATAAAGGCTCTGCATGGCAATAAATAGAATTTTGATCTAAAACCATATAAATTTCCTCGGGAGATTGCCAATCTATCTATTACCTGTAAAATAAGCCTAGGTCAGTTGTGGCCAAAAATGAACCTAACACTGAATATTTGAATGACTAAGGTCAAGGAAGAGGAGTCCTGCCTCCCCCAAGAGTCTACGTTAACTCTGAAGGTAGAACCTACTTTCTAGGTCCTTTAAGTCTTGCAACACTGAGGAGGACTACATTAGCCTACCTTCACATAACAAATCATAAAAGCACAATGATGTAAGAAGAGTCTATGTGTTTTCACATCTGCAATAGGATTTTTTTGTATTAGTTCCTTTAAAGTTCATACAGCTTGTATCAGCTGCTTTCTTTCTAGTACTTTAGAAAGACTTGTCTTAAAGGTCAATACCACAGAAAACTATTTTGTATTGCTCAAGGGAAACTGTAAGTAATCTCAGAAGTTTATAGGACAAACAACTGAAGAATATTCCTGAATTCAGTTAAAATTTTACAGTGTATAGTTTCTCAGTGAAACACAGTAAATTGCCATAACTAATTAATCAGAAGGTTTTCTTTAGGCTGTTCAAACTTGCACCAGAAATACGTATTTGACTGTCATATTGTATATGTTAATATTTTACCTACATAGTATTAGAGTGGATTTAGCCACATTCATCAAAAACGCTACATTGAAATGTTGGCAGTTTGAATCTGCTCATAACTGTAACATATTTGATTAGCCTCCTTATATATAGGTTAAAAACTAAGGGAAAAATCCATTTCAATATAATTTAGTCATTATGAAGGACCATCAAAGGTTTGTGATAGTCTACTACTGTCCTATTATTTATAAGGCCTTAGTGCTAAACCCAGTCTGTGGAACCAAGGAACCCAGACCTCTGAGAAATTACTGCCACATGCAGGTGGAGCCAAGAAAAAAAGAGGTGCGGTGGAGGGCAGAAACCATTAAGACTTCTAAGAGTTATAAGACTCGGTAGTAAAGGAGATGATGAAAGTGCAGCTTAGTAAGACCAGCACAAACAACACAGAAGGACCCAGTGAACCTTACAGTGGAGAACTATGAAATGATTCTATTGAATTGGTATTAAACACCATCAGTGTAATCCTATCTCCATGAATATTTGGGTGTATTTATTCTGTACAATGAGATATAGACTATATTATGTTTTTTATGATCTAGAATGACTAAAATTTACAGCTGTCTCCTGTACACAACATGGGACTGTAATATTTTGGGAACAGAAATAGTCAACTGGGTTCATACATTTTGCTCATGTAAATATTGCTTCAGGACTGACCTAGTTGTGAATCTCAGTGTTCACCTAAAATTCCATCAGCTCAGTGGGTTCTAGGCTTATGCACATATATGTAGGAAAATATGTGCTATGTATACGTTTAAATCACACAATAGATATAATCTGATATAATGAAATATTTCCATAATCTTGTAACAGAAGGATGCACATACGACATTTTCAACATTATTAATGATGAAATTTGCATGTTCATCTTTGCAACAGAAAAGTGCAAAGTTCTGCACCTCGGAGAGAGTGACCATCTGCCTGAGAACAGCATGAGAACAAAATGGCTGAAAAATAGTTTAGCTGAAAAGGACCTCAGTGTTACTGCAGACACCAAGCCAAGAGTAAGCCCAAAGTGTGACTTTCACTGCAGATTCATTGCATAGTGGGCTACATTAGAAGAAGAACCAAGAAGTTGAGTGAAATTATTATCTCAGTATCATTATCTCATCTTGGAGTAGGTTACATTTGAAATACTGGGCCCAGTTCTATTTTACTTGGCCCCACAGCAAAAATGCCTCAAAAAAAAATATTGAGCAATTGAGCAGGTCCCAGTGGACAACTACCAAGATGGTGAGAGAACTAGAGCATGACCTGTAAAGGAGGTCAAACTGAGGGAACTGGATTGATCTAGTCTGGTGGAGAGGAGACTAATGATCTAATAATTATTTGGAGGGGAGTTACAAAGAAAGCAGATTCAAATGCTTCCCAGTAGTTGCAGATGGGGTAGCAGAGTTGTTTTGAGGGAGAGATTAGACATCAGGAAAAACCTTTTAACTTAGCAGGAAGTTCACCACTGTAAAATATTTTCCTGAGGGGATGCATGAAAAACCATGTCTATGGATTTTTCATGCTTCAAATCTGACTGATCTGGCTTTGTCTTGATGATAATCCTGTTTTGAGACGGATAATGGACAAGGCATCTCTAGAACCTGCTTCAAGTACGCATTTCTGGTTTTCTGTTTTGCACAGATGATAAACTCTGAGGACAGCATGGCCCTATTACTTGAATTCATTAGATTTTAAACTGTATTTTATTATTTCACTATTTTAAAATAATTTTCTCAGGATAGGAGCAACATTAAGGAACCGTTTTTATATATTCTTATTTTTCAATTACAAATAACATTATTCTGTTTCTTTACTTAGCATTAGGTAAAGCTGAGGAGAAATATTTGGGAGGTTGGTTTTTCTCGGTCCGTCCGAGCTTTTAAAGCTTAGTTTTAAAATGGAATAGTTCATCCAAACAGAATGAATGCACACAACATCAATATTTAATGTTTACAAATAGAAGTAGCCTAGTCATCTCTTTTAACACTCAACTTTATCACAGAGTTACCACATATATGACTGCTTTGTTCATGACTTTTTAAGTGACACAAATATCCTCCTTTGATCCATCACTTCTTAACCTAACTTCCGATCTATAAATGCATGTTTGTATAAGTAATTTTCGTTATTGTGAAGAAAGAAATCATAGGAGCATCTCCTTTGGAAGCACTTTATCCTTTGATTATGTTTCTACGTATTAATTTGGAATAGCCTAAATCTAATAGCTTTGTTATATGTATTGACTCATGCTCTCTGCTAGGGTCAAGAAGTGCAGTGGAAAAATAGACTAAAGTGTGGCTTCACTCAAAAATGCTAAATTTTAGTCCGTACATATAATTCAATAAGATTTTTATTTTATTTTAACCAAAAAATGCTTTATAACAAATATGGAAAAAGATGAATGAATGAGTGCATTGAACATGAAGAACCTTGGATGCATAACTGAGGGTCATATAGTCCCTTCAAATATTAATTAATCTGTTATGAACCATCTGGTTTTCTTATCTTAAATTTAAAAAAAAAATCAATTTAGCCAGCTATCAGTCATCTGAATTCTCAATATATCAAATCCAGCTACAGACTAAGTCCTCTTGTTTGATATTTATGAATTGCACTTCAAAACAGAGGCTTCCATTTTAGTCATCTACAACATAGCCAATAAATATGCAGGGATTAAAAACATACTAACACAAAAGTATAACTGGAGTGATACACTTATTTAGATTTAGAGGTAAAGATCCCAAGACAAAAGTCTAATTTTTACCTTTCTCATTTAAATTATTATTGAATTCAAATTCAAACCTTTCCAGAAAATGGGAAACAAAAAAAAAACCTGCCAAGTCAGAATAAATCCTTAGGCAAAATTTTATTGACACAAAAAGATGACTTGAAATTTCAGACAACTCACAGGAAAGGAAGGACATTAAGCTTCTGATAATTTCAGAGGGAACATGAAGTCCTGACACCATCTTTTTAATGGAAAATTTCATATGTAGTTCAGTCACACAACTTGAAAAGCTATCTAATCTGGATCAGGAATGCCATAGGAATCCCACATTGAGGCCATCTGTGACTAACAGTGTAGGAGGGACCATGATTTTGACCTTATTGTACACCTGGGACAAGGATAGAATGCTACAGGCGGTAGGGAAAAATGAAGAGGTTATGTTTAAGGGCATGACGATATTATTCTTTCTTGATGTAGGTCCAACCTCAGTTAAAAGAAGAGAACTGAATGAGAATTAAAAGGTTTCCTTGAAAGGAGAGGTTATGGTCACATAACTGAGAGTAACTTTTAATAACTTCACACTGGCTGAGTAAAATGGCAGCAAATAAGCTTTCATACGAAGTCAGAAAAGAAAGCACCCAGGAAGACCATGAAAGTAAAGACTGTGGAGAATGAATACATTGCTGTTTGGGCCTGCTTGCATCTCTAGTTTTACATGGTCTTCAAACGTCACATGGTCTGTTGTAAGCTTTATTCAGAATGTCCTGCTAAGTCTACAGCCACTGCAGTCTTAAACAAGAAGGTAAAGGTCATATGTTAAATATATAGTGTCTGCTTTGGTAGATACTATTCTTTAAAGCTAGTATTAGTGTTGGAATTTGGAGCGCCTTCTTGATCTGATATGTATATTAATAGGAAATAGAGACAAATAGTTTTGTTACTTTGTCGTTTTTAACAAAATAAGTGATTAAAAATCTACTATATTTATAATATATTTATGAATTTTTCTTCTTTTATGAATAGCAGAAAAAAACCCCCCACCTCTTCACAGTTACACCACATTTTTCCTCTCCAAATGTCAAGCAAGTATTGGTTTTATGCTAATTTCAGTTGTTCATAAGATTCTTTTTATTGCCCTTACTAGTGCTGAAGATCATCATGTTAAGGACTGTTTAATATTTGTTATTTTTCTCCAAATTATTAATAATATTTCTATTTTTCTAGTAGATATAATAATATCTGTAATGGTTTACAATGAACTTACATCATATAAATATTTTAGACATTTCTTTTCTTGATACAATTGCATATAAATTCCAAGACCTACAGGCCTCTTTTCTAATGCAAAGGCATATCAAACTCATGTTTATTTTGCTACCTGTTATCCCATCAACACCTTCAAGAACTGTGGTGTTTTGCAAGATTTTAATCCTTCCAAGTTAATATTTAAATTTTGTATTCTATCTTTTGTTGTTTTGGATTTTTATTCCCCCCAATGGAAGCCCATTTTTAATTTATATATATTTATTTCTGGTTGTGTTTTAATCTCCTTAGATTAAATTTTCATGTTTTACCTTACCTGCAGAAGACCTCAGCAGTATGATTTCTTTTCCTCTTCCAAAGATTTTTTAGTTCACACTCTTTTTGCCATCAAATATTACTTTAATTAAAATTGAGAGCTAGATATGAGGTATGTCAAGCTATTTAAGTACAATTATGCTGTAATTACAGAGAACCATATTTTGTCCAGAGACTACAGGAAAAAAGAAAATAAAGGGTTTTAGATATTTTCTAACAATCCTTTTCTCTGTAGACAATAAACAGCTACATGGCAATAGAAAAGCAAGTGAATTATAAAGTTCTTTCTTTTTTTAAAAGGAAAAGTTATAGAAGTCTGCATTAAATATATTTGCTGCATATATTGACAGGAGTGTTCAAGATGATTATTGTTTCTTATTTAACCAAGAATACCAGGAACAGTTTTCTCTTTCAAATTTTATTTCTTTTAATACTAAGTAGAGGTGATTATTTATTTCCAATGAATGTGGAATGCATAGAAGCATAAGAACAATCCTACAAATATTAAAAATAAGACTAAGACAAAATCAGTATGAAACTAACAATGTTTTCTTATACTACCCTTGATTTTTAATTAGAATACATGTGATAGGAGAAACTTTACAGAAAAGAGTAATCCAGTGATGTTCACTAATAAGGTAGAAGCCAGGAAAAATCTGCTGAGAAATTACCACATGACAAAATGCCCCAAACTTGGAAATGATGCTGAATATTTCAAGAGAGTGTTCACATTATTGTTATCCATGGGACAATTACTTTGTTCCCTGGCTGATGGTTCAACCATATGGCCATTTCAGCTGTTTGTAATCAAGTAAATATATCTTTTTACTAGAAATTCATCAAGCAGGCTTGATTTGAGACTTACACCATTTTAGTTTGAATAAGACAGCTCTTCTTTTTCATTTCCTTTCACTATAGAGAAGCTAGAGCAGATTATAAACCCCCATAAAAGACAAAAGTAACCTGTAAAATCACCCAGTATTCCTTACGATCAGCTCCTGAAAATATGTGGGGGAATATCTCTCTTAAAAGCTGTTTCATATACAAAACCTTATTAAACAGAAAAGACTGAATTCATTCCCTGAAATTAATTTCTTTAATCTAATATCATATTAATTCCAGTCATTACAACAATTTTTAAAAGGAAGAAACATTATTAGAAAGGTAAAATTCTAATTTCATTACACAAACATTAAATTAATTTTAAGCCCAAGAGCCAGTCTTTTCTTTTTCTCCTCTATGGGGTCTTTCATTAATTTTGAACCAAACACATTCTATGAGGGTGCATTGTAATAACTCATACTTAAATAAGAAAATCTCATTTTAAATAATTTTCTGTTTAGATTTTCTGGGCAATGAACCTGCTTATTAGTAAGAGACTAAAGTCAAAGCTCATTTTACTTAATGAAAAAGTTTAGTCTGTGATGGAACCTAGATTGAATTCCATTTACTTTGACCTTTAAGTTACACATGCTGCTGAAAAAACAAAGACCGCACCTTTGAAAACTAAGTTCAGAAATACTAATTTTAACTAATTCAAGGAAAATGAAATAATTAGAGGTGGGTTTAAAGTTTTAATTCATATATTAATATAATGTACCAACACATCCATACCTCTTTTTGATAAATTTTGAAATATGCCTTTGAAAGATATACATTGTAAAGGATATTTTCTTTATTTTCTTTTGATGAGGAGTATTTATCTAGGAATTGAAATCTATTGCATGGTTGTTAGTCTTACAGAAGATGAAATGCTGGCCAAACCTTGACTGTTTCCTGCTTAAATTAAAAAAAAAAAAAGATTGTCATCGATTACTTACAGACTATGTAGAGAGCAAAAGTTTAGGCTGTCTTTTGTTATCTATGTATTAATGGCCCAGAAACATTAAAAAATTCCTATAAGGAAAGTTTGAGTAATTTGGTTCTTTTCAAGGATTATCAGATGATCAGGACTATGCTTTCTTTAATTTCTGGAGATGCTCTGCACTGTCAGCACACAGCATCACTGATAAAAATTCTCCTTCCACATCTCACCACACAATTACTGCAGAAAAATGTTACTAATTTATTTCTATCTCTATTTTGATCTAATTAGAAGGATAAAAAATAAAATTACAGACATAGTTAAAACATATTTTACATCATTAGAGCATGAACACTTTACTCCTATATATGTTGAGAAGTATGGAATATACCATAATATACGGAATAACAACCTGAAAAATGGAATATAAATCCTAGTATGAGAAGGTCTTAGCTGAGTAGAGAATGGGCAAAACTGATTACATTTAATTACATCCTATTTTGAAGCACTCAGTGTTTCAGTGTATACCCAGACTAACTGGGTTCTGTTGGTGAATTTTTATTTTACTCCTTGAGGCAAATTAAATGCATAATTGTGCTTAGATATAAAGAGATTTAATGAGCAATCATAGAATGGTTTGGGTTGGAAGGGACCTGCAATATTAATTCAGTCTAAACCTCTTGCCATGGGCAGTGACATATATCATCAGATCAGGTTGCTTAATGCCTTGTCCAGCTTGGCCTTGAACTCTTTCAGTGATGGGGCATCCACAACTTCTCTGGACAACCTGGTGTTAGAGTGTTCCACCACCCTCATCGTAAAAAAAAATATTCTTTATTTCCAACCTAAGTCTACCCCCTTTCAGTTTAAAACCGCTACCCACTGTCCTAACTCAACAGGCCCTATTTAAAAGCTTGTCCTCATCTTTCTCATAAGCCTCCTTTAAATATCTGGAGATCACCATAAGGTCTCCCCAGAACCTTCTCTTCTCCAGGCTGAACAACCCTTGGCCTTTCTTCATAGGAGAGGTGTTCCAGCATTCATTGATCATTTTTGTGGCCCTGACCCAGGTGGAGGACCTTGCACTTACCTTTCTTGAACTTTACAAAGGCTTTGGGCAGACTCCTACCTCCATAAATGGCTCTTCAAGGAGTCTGCAAAGATAGATAATGAGCCAATTACTTATATATTCTTTCAGCAAGACAGACCTTGTGGACAACATCATTAGGTTGATGCTGATTTCATTCCCCAGCACCAATTCTGTTTACCAGAACGAGGCCCTGAGCACTTTTAGTCCATGATTGTTACACGAAAGTACTTAAGCATTTCTTACCTCATCAGCAAACTTCATTCTCTTATATGGAGTGAAGATTTTTATATCTATATCTCTCATCCTTCCAGAGTTTGGCCTTTTTGTCCTCCATGCCATATCGTTCCTTGGTCACAAATTACTGCAGAATGGCTACAATGTGAATTTTCACTTCAATTTCTAAAAATACAGCCTTCTTAAGCACATAGAAGAGTTTTTCTTCAACATTTTTGAAAAAATCAAGTACAGCATTAAGAACACAATTATCAAAAAATAAATAAAAATCACAGTGCTATTTAAAAATCATTGAGCTGCATAAATATACATTTGCTAGTTTTCTCTGGAGCTCTTCTCTAAAGAGTAGAACTTTAAATTTTCTGGTTTAATCTAGGGTGTTCCTTCAAAACTGAGATTGTAAAGCATGTCAGGTAAACAGCACCACTTAATAGTCCAACCTTGAGATTGTGAGGGTTTACACAGGCTTCAAAATAGGTACATTTGAAAAAGACTAGTCAGAAGAAAATATAGATCACATTGAAGAATTGATTAGAAACTTAAATTCAACATCCTATTTTTTTTTTTTTTTTTTAATATGTCTCTCAAATTCCATGGTTAATGGAAACACATTTCCAGGGTATGACTCATCTAAAGTTTTTAGGTATCTGTTTCATATTAACAAAAAGTACTTTTCTAAATGCAAGTTTATCTTTATTGGTTATGAAGGAAATATTTGCTGACTAGAACAGGCTTAGATATTTATCATTTCAAGCTCAAACTCAGTCCTAAATTGTCAGTCTGAGACTCGAGCAGAAGAGTTCCTGTCTAGTGAGTACTCTAACAGCTGATTATTCAATGGTAACCTTTCTTTTTCATAAACTCTTTCACCCTAGATCTGAGAAAATTCAGCTGATGTGATCACTGTGATCAATATTATGCATATTGCAGCACATAGATTCTTACTGAAACATTCCTCATCAGTTCTAACACACTCCATTACCAACTGCTGCATGAAGAATGGAAGTTCAGTTCACTCAGCTAATCCGCTCCACCTGTACACTCTGTCAACTTTTCATTTGTGAATTAACTCAGACTGTCTTGGGGCTGGAGAAGAACTCCACGCACGTACCTAAAACAGAGCATGTTTCTGTACAAAAGCAGAAAGCCAGAGATGTCTCCTCTTTCTTCTGAGTACTACTAGACAGATTTCTTTTTTTTTCACCTCTGACAAGATTAAATGGGTAGGAATAGAAATAATGGATCAATAATCCAGTTAGGAAAAAGAAATTGTTTTTCTTCATTCTGACTTTACTTCTTTGAAATAGTTGATGTTATAGCACACAATCTGCAGCAGGATAGCTTAGTACCTTTGCATGGTGCTCTAAGTTAATAAGTACAGATAAGTCACTGTAATCTGTTGTGGGTTGTGGAGGATTTTTTTAATTTTGATTTTTATTTTTGGTTTCACTTATTTATTCAATTAAATGAGAATTAGAAATGAGCTAAACTTTGTGTTGGTGCTTATAACTATATGCTAGTTTCCTACACCTCCCCTCCTCCTCCCATGAATAACTTCTGAATCTGTGCAATTTCTGCCAAGTTTCACAAGGGTCTCTCAACCAGCTGAGACAAAGCAAGTTAGTTGCTGCATACTGCAGGAAGTATATAACTGAAATTTATATAAAGCCTAGTTTTAGTTCTAGTGTTTACAGAGTGCCAAGTTTTAAGGTTAAAATTGAAAAGATTGTCTATTGCTTATTTACTCATAATTATAATGATAGAAAGAAGCTTTAAATTTTCTGGTCTTTTTAATTTTGTTTATCAAAAAGAGCTAATTAGAAGAAATATTATTTCTCTACAACACCTAATAATCAACTATGTTCTTATCAATTGACAAGTCATAGGAATAGTATTTTTCTTTCGCTTCTTTGTTCCATTAAAGCTAGCTTTTATAAAATTTGCCTTTCCCCTTTTTCTTCCCTGCTCTCTTCTGCTATAATGTTTTTTACTAATTCCAAACAGACTTGAAGATAGGAGTTTTACGTAGACCCACAGCTCCTTGAAATTTTGTGACTTGTAGAAAAGAACGGCACAAATTATAAATAAAAAATGCTGCATATCCAAAGAATTGTCCTTTATAGTTCGACAGGACCTAAGAGTGCAGAAGACATTATGGCTGGCCAGTCATTACAAGCAAAACCCTGGATAAGTGACAGTAGACTGAACACATGTTTTTTCTATTTCTCTTCTTTACAGGAAACATGTACTTTGGGGACAAGCTTATATAGCTCAGTGCTTAATCAACAATCTAAATGTTGTATTTTTAAGTCAGCTATTTCAAAGACTTTATAATTTCACTACTTCCCTGCAGTCTATATTCCTTTTTTTGCTATTGTATTCTGTTTTTCCAAAAAGGTTCCTTAGCTGTGCAGTCCCAGTTAATTTTTTCAAGTTGGAGAGATATTCCCACTCCTCACCTCTCCCACAAGATTTCACCAGAGAACAAAAACTGGAGCCTGTGTCACTTTTGTCCAGCCCCTGCTCCTTAAGAAACTAGCTGTATATTTGTATAATTACATGTGTCTCTCTGCACCTGTATATCCATGTATGTGTTTATACAGATTTATAAAATGCATATTCCCATACATGTACACTGGTACGCATTGCAGGACGGATTGCAAATAGATGAGTTTTAAAGTCCCTCCCACCCCAGACCATTCTGAGGGGGCAGTTACCCTGCGGTAAAAAAACCAGAGAGAGTTCTTGGTAAGACACGTCCCTAGCACCAAAAGAACCCCCTCAGGTCAGGGTGACCAGAAAGTCTTCTCCCAGGATGCATTGTTCTGTTATGTTAATCTACCCCAGTTCTGCTCCCTTGGTTGGCTCATGACTGCTCCACCCCCTTGCTACCTTATATGTTTCATACCTTAGAAGGTTTTCCTCTTCCTGTTCTCTCCATTGGCCTTTGCCCGTCACCACTCCCCCAGCGCTTCCTCATTGCTCCCCATTCCCTAGTCCCGCCTTTGTACCGCCCCTGTGCCCTCAGCCCCACTCCCATACTTAAACCTAGACCCTGCATTGTTCTCTGTGTTTGCCTCTAAAACCCTTCACAGTGTGGAAGCAGTGAACTGCTCCTGTGGAAGTCTACGCAAAGACCCTTCCTGCCTCTTTGCCATCGACCCATATCACTGAAGCTGTCTGTGCATGTGTGCGTGCAGGCGTGTGTGAGTGTGTGTGGCTGATCCCGCTGAGCAGGCTTCGATAAGAGACGCCTTTTAGAGATCGCAACACCTCGTGCTCCGGCATAGAAGCTGCAGAGCCAGAGGTAGCGATACCATCCTATGATTCTATAGAGAAATCACTCATTATTTCCTGTAACCAACCAAGCTATTACAGGTTCTACTATTTTTGTGTGTTATAACATGTCTAAAAGTTGATGTATGAGTCAGCGCAGGCCAGCAGCCGAGACAACTACAAATACACAGCTAAAACACAGACTGAACGTATTTCCATTGCCTTGCTTACGAAGAATATCTGTTTCCTTGCTTACTGGGGAATCCCCGAAGGAACGCCTGGGCAGCGGTACACAAGCAAGAGACCCAGGCACTGCTAAACTTCTTCTATGCCGGAGGGTCATTGGCATCCTGTTCCCACAGGTTTATCAAGGGTTATTTCAAGATGCAAGGTCCTTTGAGTGATTTACATTCCTCCTTGACAGTGTTCTGCTTTTAACCCATTCCTCCCAAAAGCTGATTTGATTTCAGTGAGGCAACAGAAGTCTCACAGGGTATATATCCATACTTCTGAAGACAGACAAAGGAAAAGTTTGAACACTGTTTGAGCACTACATATTTCCTATCTCTATACTTCCCAGTTTGGTTTTGAGCCAATCCAACTGCACCTCTAGTATAAATGTGCCATATTTGAGTCTAACCCAAAATAATGGGAATTAAAGTGAATATATAGTGCCTTAGATCTGAGAGTCAGAGACATGTCCATAGTTTGTTTCATTTTTTTATTTATTTATCATAGTAGACAAAGGCAAGCTGTCTGGTTCCCCCTGGACTTCAGGAGCATGTCAGGCTACATACATTTTTGTCACAGAAGTCAACTATTCAGCAACTGCCAAATCAGCTGTGACTCTGCAATAGGTCTCATGGGATATGAAAAAGATTTAAGTAAGAAAGGAAACAGATGCTCTTTGTACAGGTGAGAGAGTATGTTGTTTTCTCCATGTGTCCAAAATTTTATGCTGTTATGGTTTCAGTGCTGAAGTTTAAACTCTGATGCATGTATACACATTTAAACATAAACTGATTTGTATTTAACCTGCCTTCAGAACAAGCTTTCTTCTCCCAGTTTATTGTGAACTGGTAGTACAAGTATTCACACACCAAAAAATTATCTGAAGAAGTTTCAGTTTAGATCAGCAAATCGTATTCAAATGGGGTTTTTTTGGTGGTGGTGGGATATTTTTAGTTAATGTGTGGTTTCATTTGTTTGTTTTCCATCCTCTGTATTGGTCTTTCAGTTTACAGTCAAACTACACATTAACCTTCCCAAATACTAGTATTTCAGCTTTCTCTGCACAGTTTTTTCCCCTCTGATTTACTTGGTGGTATGTGTACTCTATTTTTGTCAGCATTTTCTCCTTAATTATGCCTTCTTAGATCAAACACAGACATCTGTGCTGTCTTAAGCATTATGTGAAGAATTATTTCTGGCATAGACTGCCTTATGCATGGCTTAAAACTAAGACCTATTACACTGGTAGTGTTCCATACTAGAATAATTTTGATCAACTCTCACTGCAGTTATAAACTTTGTAAATGTTGGAGAGAAAATGGATATTATAAAAAGATTTGAGAGACAACAGCTGTGGACAAGCTGTACAGCTGGCACATTTCAACTCATCATAGCTGTAGAATGAAACAGACAAGTGTAGTTCATTCCCAGATCTTGATTGATTTCCTTAAAATATACAATTACTCAGTGCAAGTGAGATTTCTGTCTTTTGGATGAAAAAAAGGAAAAGAGAAAGAAAAGAGAGGAGAGTTAGAGAGAGAAGAGAGAATAAGGGAGGAAGGATCTGTCTTTATATAAGACAGAAGAAGTAAGACATTATGTAAAGATTTTTTCAGTCCTTTAATGGTTTACCTCAGAAACTGGTTGATTTTGGGGGGCAGGGGGAATATCTGCTGCTTTATAATGAAAAAGTGTAATATTTGTTTCAGAGACATTTTTAGCCATTAGTGTTATAATGTAAATCCCCCATCCCCAAATAGGGGTAGATAAAATTTAAATCTTTTGAGTTTTAATACCAAAAACTTCTGTAAAGATGTTCACCTAATGCATTTAAAGCAAAGTAGATATCTTGAAAAAAATAACAATTTAAGCAATTATTAACTCTGCAAAGTTATATAGTCAATTTAAGTGACTAAGTGATTTTTTTACAGGTTTTACATTAGCTATATGAATTTTAAATATGCAGAAACATTTTGGGGAGAAAATATCATTAGGATTAACAGAAAGCATTCTGCAAGTAAAGTAAACTTCATTAGACATACTAAGAGTCAGAAATACACTCCAGCACTAGATTAAACATATGTGCAATTCGGTTTCTGAAGTTGGGTGTTCATCTGCAAGCTGGGTGTTCAAAGTTCCACTGCAGTTAATGAAATCTAGAAATCTATTCAGCTTACCCTAAAAGTAAACCTGTGTGTTTGGTCAGCTGAAAATTTGCCCAAGCTTCACTGATTGTACAGACAAAATCTTCACTGACTGTAGTGGGATTTAGATATCTATCACACCCCAACATGACTGAAGTGGAAGAGAGTAGCTTACACATAATCAGACAAATATCCTTGTCTATATATTAAACAGATGTGGATTTGATAGAGAATATTTGATGGATGAAAAATTGGCTGGACAGCCATATCCAAGGAGTTGTAGTCAATGATTCAGGGTCCAAAAGGAGAATAGTAATAAGTGGTGCCCTCAAAGGTCTGTATTGCAACCAGTATTGGTCAATATCTTTGCTGATGACGTAGGGAGTGGGATTGAGTGCATCCTCAGCAAGTTTGCAGAGGATATCAAGCTGAGTGGCACAGCTGATTTGCTTGAGGGGCAGGATGCCATCCTGGGGGACCTTGACAGGCTTGAGGAGGCACGTGAAACTCGTGAAGGCCAGCAATTATGTGCATCATAAAAAGCAAAATACAAACTTAGTTTTGAAATTGTCTGTGGTTAATTTACAGTCTTACTGATCATTTTGTTGATAGCTTATGGCTGGGGTTTTTAAAATAATTTAGTAAGGTAATTTTTTATTTTTTAAATCTATAAAATGAGACATAGAATGATGTATTTTTGTTATGAATAATCGACCACTATAATATGGTATTGAATAAAATCCACATGCTAACACTGGAAAACAGGAAATACTAGCAGATTCAGAAAATGGTAAGCATGTAGCTTGATGTTTTTATGCACTGTTATTTCCGAAAGAATGATTTCTTTGTTGGCCAACTTTTGTCAAAGAACAAGATAATACCACAGGAGTAATTATAAAGAGCCAATATTTTAAAATGTAAATCTTTAAAACCAGTTTAAAATGAAACCAAACAAGCAAAAAAACAGTTAAAAAAAAAAAGCCCCAAATGAAATTTTTATAACAGCATTGAAATGCGTGGGGGCAACAGATTACTGAGAGCCAAGAACTTCAGTAGGGGAAATAAAGGGCTAAGGAATCCCCCATGTATTTCAAATGTTAGTAGAATGACAGAAATATGGGTAGACTGACAACAGTATGGGTAACATTCAGGAAGGATCTGAAGTCTTAGAATATCAGATAAAATTGTGCATTAGTATACACATGAGTCTTGAGGGGGCTGTTACTGCAAATCCAGGTATTGAAATGCCAAACAAAAAAATATCAAAGACACTGCAAGTTCTAGGTGAAGTTGAAAGAGTTAAAACCCAAGAGCGATGACGTAGGAGGTTCATCCCTGCTCTCTGTCAGAAAGGAGTGATGTTATAATTCTATATGAACTGCATGTAGCCAAAAAATACAGTAGTAAACATGTTGTATATTAACTTTATGAAAAGTGGTGATGTTTTTGTTAGTTGGACACAAATAAAATTGATTACAATCACTTGAAATTACTGTCTAGGAGACAGTTTTGGTGGAAAGGCTCAATACACAATGGAAGTTGCTAAATATTGATTCAGCAGAATACCACGCACACACACGCTCACGTTCACATACAAAAAACCAATATGACATCAGATGTCTAGAAAGTAAAGTAACCAAGGGCAGATACGAATATCTTTTAAAAAGAGAGAATATGAACATCATATGAAGAAAATAGTAAGAATTTGTATATATAAAAGGAAAAAGCACAGTAAGGACTAAAGGTTCTCCATTATGACCTAAATAAATAAATGAATAAATTGGCCAAACATGAATAAAGGTTTTTTTCTAAGTGGGTAAGAAATATCACAATGTATCTGCATACAAAAACTGACAGACTAACACACAGAAACCAGAGAAACATAAGACCTTCACTACTGTGGAAAGTGCTTAAGTGCTGAATTTATGACTTTTCTGAGGACTATAGCTGATAGCAATAGAAATATAGTAAGATTGATGTTAACTCCCAAGCTAAAGCAGGGAAAGCATGTATTGAAGAACAAATAACTGGGCTGCATGCATGCAAATTCACTAGGTCTGCTGAAATATACCTTCAAGAATTTTTGAAGTGTTTGTTTATGTCTGAAATGCTGGTAGTTATTCATAAATAATAATGTCTCTTGTCTTTGATAGCCAGCCAGTGTTATCTATATTGGCTTTATTAAACCCTTTGATACATTCACTTATCATATTGTAATTTTCAGAATTAGACTTTTCTCAGTTAATGGCAATTATAATTAATACGATATTTGAAAACCATTCATTAGAGTTGAAATTAACTAACATATCTCTCCCTCTCCCCAATGTATGTGCATTGTAAAAAAGAAAATTTTGATGAAATTTTTTCATTTCAGAAGCAGAAAATTATGTTTTTAAACTTTCATTAATATACCATTTTTTGTTTTAAATATTGAACAGAAGTATTTTTTATATTCTAAAATATTTTGCGTAGAATACAATTCCAATGCCCTGAGGTGCCGATATTTTAATCCCCCCCAAAAGAGACAGGAAAAATAACTTCTGCTTGAACTGAACCAATTTTTTTGAAAAAGACACAGTTGCTGTAGCTGCAGGGGCCCCAAATAAATGCCAAGTACTGGGGAGATGTCATTTCAGTAAGAACTAAACTGTTGTTGCTCTACTGAGGGGCTTGTAACAAAAGCGACTGTTCAAAATTGTTGATTATGATATCTGTCAAGCTAGAATATTAATTTCTCACTTAGTTTGACATCTAAATTAAAAGATATATGATGAAGAAAAAACCCATCCAGGAGAAATGAATAATTGGTTGGAAAAAACATCCTTACAATAATTATTAGTAATATGCTCCAAAACTGGAAGATTATTCACTGTCATTCCTCAAAGGGGTCTGTTTTATTTCCAGTGTTGTTCACTGAATTATAATTTTTTTAATGAAGAAAAGAAAAATTTTAAACACAGTGTAGTCAGTGGCCAGACTACAGTTCAGAATTTTCTAAGTGAATAAATTTAATCTCTGGTCCATAATATTGATGTATACATTTAAAAGCATTTTCTTGGGAAAAAAACAAGAGAAGGAATTTCTTACAGTATTGACTTCCACACTGTAATTTAGCAATACAATGTCCCAAGGGCCAAGGGTATAGGTATACATATAGGCCTATACATGTCAAAAGGTGCTTAAGAGAGGTGATATTGCTTCTTAAAACCAAATAATTACACATGGGAGATGGGGCATCCAGCCTGCAGAAGATTAGATATTAATGAATTATTCCATTCACTTAGATGAAGGAGAGTGAGAAACATAAGGTAATGAACTTTGGGAAAATTTAAGAAACAATAAAAAAAGTAAAAGAACTTTACTTGAAAATTAGTTGCAGAAACATTTATAGAATAAACTTTCAGAAAGTAACCTGAAGGTTCCTCAAGCATTTAAAGACACAGGAAACTGTGCTGTTGTTGTAAAAAGACAAAAGACATCCTGGGAATACTAATGAAAGTATTGCATGAATGACATGAAAGATGCTATGGCTTTTTTCTGGAAAGATGTGGTCAGCTTCTGCCACTCTCCCTTCAAAGATAAAAGGACACTGGAGAGTGATATCTTTATTTTGTTATGCCTGTATGCATACATACATACACACTTTTGCAGACCGTCTCAAACAGAGGTGCTCATGTTCCAAAACAACATGGTGCAATCCAGCTTCAGTCCAAAAAGTGTGTTGCTACATTGGACGTCAGTGTGATTGAGATAATTAGCCCAGTTTCTCAAGTGTATCATTATGCTGGCAGCATAGGAGCTTTGAATCAAAGCTATGCCGTGTTGAGCCAGTTTGGACAAGCAGAACACACTTGAGTCTATTTCCATGAGACATTACAAATATATTTCCAGGGGTACTGGAAGTGAAAGACAGTAAATATACTACAAATGAAGTATGAGCAGTATGAAAAAAAATGAAAGTAAAGAAAATAACCTTGTCAAAAAGTGTGGGTCAAAATGTGGTTTTTTAAATGTTATTTTGAGGTTCATGTTGCTAATTTGTTAAAGGGTAGTGGGAAATACACTGTAAGTTTGTGTCAAAGTGCTAGTTTTCTAGCTATTATTTCCCTGAAGGCATGAAAAAGTGTCACTGACATGTCCGAGGCAGCACTTTTTAACATTTGTTTAAAAAATCTGTGTAAAACACATTAGCAAATCATAACAGGATAGCAGCTGCTTCACTTGCAAACACTCACCTTCAAATCCAAGGCAAAAAGTCATAATTTTCTTTAGTTCTCAAAAACATTACGTGAAAACCTTTCTAGCTTCTTGACTTTTTCCTTAAATTTGGTCACAGGTATGTTATGACCTTCAGCTTTGTTCCTTTACAAACATTGAATTTCTTCTAAGGTTTCTTCTAGCTACATTAGTCAATAAAGAATGGTTAGATTACCTCAAAAGACTTGTTTCTAGTCAAGCTGTTACTTCATCTGGCTCACAGTTCCCACTTCTTAATCCCAGTGCATAACCTCCTATTGTTACTTAGGATTTATTTTCTGTATGATTCAAGATAGCAATAAGGGGTTAGTTTCAGTCACATATGTTCTAACATTAGTTCTGTGGAAGAGAAAGTAGTTTAGGTTTCTCAGTTACTTTTTTTTTTTTTCCCATGGGAATGCACCATTATTTTAGGACTTAAAAAAAACCCAAACCAAAACAAAAAACTTGAATAATTTCTGGGTTGAATTACAGTTCAACTCAGATCGCTCAATATCTCAGTGGTTAGAGCATTGATTCTGTACATGTCATAGAATTACAGTTATAGAATGCTTTGGGTTGGAAGGGACCTTAGCATTCATCTATTTCGAATTGACTTGCCATTTGCCACAGGGACACCTTCCACTAGACCATGTTGTTCAAAGTTCCATCCAACCTGGCCTTGAACACTTTGAGGGATGGAGCATTCAAAGTTTGTTGAGGCAACCCGTTCAGTGCCTCATCACCCACAATGTAAAGATTTTCTGTCCATTAATGCTCATTAACCTGAAGACTTCAGGAATATATTTCATTAATGAATTTAATATAGGGGTGTGATTTTTTTCCCATTTATAGACAGATAAATTTAAAATAAATGCATTATTTTTCTTCAGCAGAATTTAAATGTCTTCTATGAAATTTTATTCAGAAGATGCCTGAGTATCTCCAGCATGAAAAATCAAGAAGGGATCAGAAAATATATATTTAACTCTTAAAGGATACTGGTGAATGTAGTAGTTCTTTAGCTCAGTAATTTTGGAAGATTGATCTACGTGAAATTTAGTTTGAAAAACAACTTTTAAAATAAATTATTGGACAGCACCATAAAACTTATAAAGTGCATATATTTAAATTGAATTATTTTGAAATTCACTTAGTTTCATTCCCTTTTGTCTTACTGTGTATATTGCTAATTTTAGTTTCATCTATTATCAACATGGCTACAGAAAACTATTTTGATCCTTTCACCTTGTTTCACAGTAATACTTTAATCTTTTAATTTACTCATTTAAATGGTCTGTTCATCAGGGACTGAAGTCTAGTTTAATTGCAGATTTCTGCAAAGACGTATTTTCATTCATGTATCATGTTGGTCTCATCTGTTCAGGGCAGAACAGGATCTACGAAAACTGACACTCTGTTTAGGGGGCTAAATAGACTGGGGAGAAAAGCCACTTTATATGCATATAAGTTTATCTGCAGCATAATGCCTTCCAAAAACAGGGAACATCTCAATCTACCTAAGGCTTCTTAAATGCTATTAAATGCCTTTATCTAGGTATTGAAGTGAAAGTATGTACATGTGAAATAAGAAAGGGATGCAACTACCTGTCATTGTTGTTCTAGCAGGACTAAGGCCTCTAACAGTTCCAGGGCCACACCAGTCAGACAGGAGGAAGTGTTGATTCAAATACATCAATGTTGCTAACTGTAAGTTTAGTGGGTGAAGCCCATGTCAAAGTATCTAAGTAACTGGTGCAGTAGAAGGTAATTTTCAGTGTAAGAAAGATTATTTTGTTTCATTTGACAAGTTCTTCTATATCTCATTTACTTTCCAGTTACTACTTCAGGAAAGTATAAATTTCTGCTGTCAGAATTATCATCTTTCAGATGTCTTCTCAAGAGCATTCCTCCTAATGGTATATGTCTGTGTTCTAGAAACTGAATCACGTCATTGGACTCATGCCTAGCCAATTACATTTGAAGACTAAATTTAGATCTAAAACCTGGTGATGAGTCCACCTCAAGCTTCAGTTCATTAGCCAGATCTTAGGCATCCAGGTTACTAAAACTGGATGCATGAATTTTAATCAGCTAAAATTATCTGTGATAGATATTACCATTGGAATCAACCCATCTAGACTACCTAGCAGAAAAAAGATTATGTACCTAACATAGTATAGAAAATGTTTACATTCTTACATTTTTAATAAAATATTTTGGTTTATTCTTTGTATTTTAAAGCAGTAAAATGATAAAAGAAGCCATTTAGGAACGTAAGACTTGCAGGATTTTCATTAATTAATAAGCTGGGATTTTTATCTAAAATTTGTTATATCTATGGATGACATCCAGAGAGGAGGTACGTTCAAAGTAATACGTAATTTTTAATGAATCTGTCAAAAATCAAGTATTAATATGAAAGTGCTTTAGGCTCCTAGTTCCATGTACTTCCTAGCTCATTAACCACTTTCTAAAGCTGGTATAGTGCTTATTGAGGCCTTCACACGGTGGAAACAAAATTGAATTAGCTGACAGAGTTGATTTACTGTGGAACAATTTTATACCGTGTATTAAACAAATGAAGAAAAAGGGTTAAAATGCACTTTCCAGTGTTTTTCAGACCTACTCTAGTGCACAGAACTAGTAATTACTTGATTAAAATCAAATCTGACATGTTGATAATATTTTAATTAGTAATACTTCTATGACTTGCTGGGAGGTGGCATGCTAATTTTGGCTTGCAGCTTGAGAGACTGGCTGGGAAGCAGATGGAGATAACTTGTAGAGCAGTCTCCCTCCTGCCTTCCATTTTTATGGTCTGTGGTAAAGTGAAGCTCCTTGGTAGGGCTGGAAAAGGTGGTATGAATTCCCATTCTCAGAAAATCATGACGAAACTTTGCCTTTCTGGTTTATCTTAGAATTTATCAGCACAGCAGAAATCTATGGAAGAGGTATATTGCTGAGAATGTTTATAGAATCATAGAATAGCATTATTTGGAAAGGACCATTAAAGATCATGTAGTCCAATGCCCCTGCAATGAACAAAACATCTTCAACTACATCAGGTTGCTCAGAGGCCTGTCCAACCTGATCTTAAATGTTTATAGGGATGGAGAATCTACCACCTCTCTGGGCCACCTGTTCCAATTCTTCAACACCTCGTAAAAAAAATTAATTACATATAGCTAATCTAAATCTATCTTCTTTTAATTCAAAACTGTTGCCCCTTGTCCTATAGCAAAAGGCCCTGTTAAAAGGTTTTTTCCCCATCTTTCTCGTAAGCCCCCTTTAAATACTGAAAGGCAACAATATGATCTCCATACCTTCTGTTCTCCAGGCTGAACAATCTCAACTGTCTCAGACTTCTCATACAAGAGGAGTTCCAGCCATCTGCCAATGGCCCTCCTCAGAACCCACACCAACAGGTCCATGTCTTTCCTGTATTGAGGGTCCCAAAGCTGGATACAGCACTCCAGGTAGGATTTCTCAAGAGCAGAGCAGAGGGGCAGAATCCCTTCCCTTGCCCTGCTGGCCTCGCTGCTTTGGATGCAGCCCAGGATACAACTGACTTCCTCTGCTACAAGCACACATTGCCAGCTCATGTTCAGATTTTCATCCACCAGCACTCCCAGATCCTTCTCCTGCAGTCCTGCAGGGCTGTTATCAATGCCTCTGTCCCCCAGCCTGTCCTGATACTTGAGTTGCCCTGATCCAGGTGCAGGATCTTGTACTTGGCCTTGTCGAAACTCATGAGATTCCCATGAGGCCTTCCTATGACAGAAGGCTAAGAGGCTTGGGATTGTTCAGCCTGGAAATGAGAAGGCTTTGGGGGGACACCACTTCTCCTGTCCTTGTTTTCAAGATCATTTAAGAGGTATGTTTATAAAGGTCTTGGCTAGATTTCATAGGTTTTCTCTGTCTCTGCTGAGGTATTAGGCTCATTCACCTCACTTCAGAGGTGAGATCTTTGCAGATGAAGTTTACTTTCAGCTTGTAAACTTCAAGCACAACACAGCAGGCTCATGACTCTTATGAAATACCCCTATTACATCATGATAATTTTATTCTTTTGTCAGTTGGAATTATTTCCCACTTATTTTATGCATGTAAATTATTTTTCTTTAAACAATTTGTTTTCATTTGTTCCTCAAAGTGTATGAATGTCTTTTCCATGCCATACTATTCCCTTTAAATTTACATTCCTATTTGTAATAAATTGAGCAAATATTCATGAGCTGGCTCTTGCCTGTAGTTCTGTTAGAGGTAAATGACACAGTGGAAATATGTTTAATAGAATAAACCACTCTGTTTCCAAAAAGGACTGTTAGAAAGTAACAGATATTTGAACATAAGCCAGTCTGGCTGAAAGTAACTAGATAGGAGGGCCAAATTAAATCCAACAATTGTATGAAGCTAAAAGAGTATCTAAGATTTTAATTAAGTAAGGAAAACAGTCATTTTGTCAGATTCAAAATAACTGGTAACTCCAGAGGCAAGTATAACAAAGGAATTGAGGTAAGTCAGTGATTCTCATTAGACTTCAGTTAAATTAGAGTTCCACAGCAATATAAGCTTTCAAGAACAGGCCTTAAATAATTGTTTTGCTGACATTAACTTTATACATTCAAGTTAGGTACTGAAGAGACTTTGCAGTGGCCTTCAGCATGGCCACACAGAGAAAGGAATTGCTCCTGCTCTGATGCCAGAACAGCAAAATTGTAGAGGTAAGCAAGGCAGTGGTGATAGAAGATGTCACTCTTAACAGTAGAATAACTTTTGACTGTGAGGGTTTTCCTCTGTATTGTGTGCTGAATCCTTGAGCAATTTGAGGGAACAGGCATGATATAATCTCATAAAAGCAATTGAATAGATAGAAAATGGAGTCTGCTCTGGTTAATTTTAGTAGGAAATGTCTGAAGAGAACAATGAACCACAGACAGAAAAGAATAATTTACTGCTATTTCAAAAGTGTTGCAGGAAAAAGAGTGCTACAGTAGAACTATTTCCTGTTAGAAGTTTTATATACTAACACAAAAGAAAACCTAAACTGAATTATTATTTTTATAGTTGATTTAGTTATGAAATCTAAAAATATACAATCAGACAAAATCTGCAAAATGTATTCTTGAAATGATGACTATGACAATACAGTTCAAAAATAAAGATGTCATAAAATTTGAATTAGGATGCCTATTTTCACTGTCGTCCTTGGAAAACGAGTTTGTTCATAACAGAGAGATTTTATTAAAAAAAAGCTACATAGCAAAAAAAGAGTTCAGTGTTCTATTAACAAACTCTGTATTGATTGACCTCTTAAAATTAGCCAAGTGCTATTCCAAAAAGAAAAAAGCCATCACGTAATAGGAATATTAATATACAGTAATTTTAACTATTTCCTTTTGATACAGTTGAGATGGATTTGTAGCTTCTCAGCTTCATTGATGCCTCCTTTATTACAGCCATCAGTAACTTATTTTGAGAAGAATGAATCAAGTTAAAATTAAAACCACTTAAAATAAATAGAGTAAAATGGGACATAGGGAAGTAAACTTTCCATAAACATTTAAATAATAAACATTAGGGAAAAGTATCAATATTATTAATTTTTAATACAGCTACAGATACCTTGCCCATTTTACTGTTAAATAGAGAGAGCTGTTAAAGATACATAATAAATATATTCAATAAATAAACTAACACATTTATTATATAAACTATATTAAATCTATTACATATGTTATTATTTATATGTTTGATAATTGATATTTAAATATATTTATGAATATATGTATGTATCTGTATGCACATATAAACACATATATATGTACGACTGTGCTAGTTTGAAAACAAACCAGTGGGAGGCACCAAGTCAGAATAACAATTTAATGGAAATTAAAGAAAAGGGGAAAAAAAGGTAAAAGAAAACACTGTCAAACTGACAGAGTCAAGGTACAACCTGACACCCTGTTAGGCAGGGTGGTGGTAGCAGTCTGGTAGAATGGTGGCTGCAGTCCTCTGAAGCAGTGATCCTGTAGTAAAACAGTCTGCTCTTCCTCAGGAAGTCCAATGGTGGCTGTGTAGCTCCTGTCCTCTGGAAATCCAGTGGGAAGCCCGTGTCTCTGGTGTTCAGCCTCAGATTATATCCACGATGGGATGCTTGGTTCCTCCCTCTGGGCGGAGCATCTCACAATGGGGTAACGAGTCATGAGGCCAAGTGTTGATTAGGCTCATTAACAGAAGATAGTCCGGAGGGAGTTATCTCTGAGTCAGGCGGCAGGACAATGATGGGCAATTAACAGAAAGATAGTCTGGGGGGAGGAGGCAAGGAAACACTGCCCCACCTGGTTTCAACGGCTCCTGAGGATGGTAATAGAATACACTGCAACCCAGGACAACGACATATATATATATATCTCAAATATATTAGCACACAAGAAGCCAATTATTTCTGACACAAATACTTGTGGAAGGACTTAAAGAGAGCAGTTGTATCTCAGACACTGTTAATGCCACAGAAGGACTTTGCCATGAGACAAGCACAGAAGGGATGTGCTGTGGATGTGCAACACGATGGTGCTGATTCCAGGCCTGGCAGAGGCAAGATCTGGGTAGCACATCCTGGGTACTGCATCTGGATAAAAATTCCCACTGTGGCAATTTGTAAAGCAACTTCTTGCACACACATCACTGGTCAAACAAAGGTCACCCCAAGTTATAGGACAGATGACATCTTTCCCCCCCCTCCCCCCCCCCAAATATGTCTTTGTGGATACCTGGAACTTGGACTGTAAATTAAGCCACATTGACAAGAATTGAGATAAGGTGAAGGGGATACTATTGTCCAGGAGTTAAGGGGGTGGTTAACAAACCTGGGGGAGAAGAATATATCACTGATAATGGATAAAAGAATGAGAAAGAAAAGCCAACTCAGCAACTGTGCTAAAATCAGCTCAGAATGGGTAAAAGGTAATTCCAGCAGGGGGAGACCACAATCAACAACCACTGACTCAGGAAACCCAGGGACTCAAAAGAAAAGACTGAGCATGTGGATTGATTAACATTAGAGTTGGGGGAATAATTTAACCAATAGAGTAAGGGAACTATGTAGGCAATGAGCATTAATTCCTCTGTTAACTAAAATCTATAAATAGTGAAAAGTTTTGAACAACCTTGGAACCCCCCACCACTGAGAAGCCCAGCATGATGAAACACCAGTGGGACACCACTAGATCCATGGATGGTGACTATTTTCTGCTCAATCCATCTGTCCCTCTCCCCCTGAAACTTTTCTTTCTATCTCTCTACCTCACATATTTTTGTTCAATAAAATTCATACTATTGACTTCATCATATGGTCTCATTTGCACTTTAATTGAGGCAGAGGCATTTCTCAGTAAATGGATCTTAACAACTTGATCACTGAATTTTCTTGCCCTGTTACATCTAACGCTACTGAAAGCATTCATTTTTTTCTGGAATTACCAATGAACATTAAAAGACCAGGTGATAGTTTACTGTAGGTCTATTTGCACTTCTCATAAAGAGCAAATTCTTGGAAAGAGTATTTAAGATTGTTTAACTGCAGCATAGTGTGTATTTTCTAAATGTCTTGGGGACAGAACAATATAGTTTTTATATTAGATGCATCTAAAGAAATAATGAAATAAGAAAAAAGGACAAAATATAAGAAAAAATTAAACTGCTTGGATAGGAAGGAGAAAATGGCCAATAATCATGTCAAATAGTACAGCAAAAGGAAATTCAAAATCCTGTACCTGGGAAGAAATAAGTCCATGCTGGGGCTGGACAACTGGAAAGCCTCTGGGGAAGAGAAAAGCCTGATGAACAGAAAATTGTAAATTAGGCAGCAATGGTCTATTGCAGAAAAAGAGGCCAGCAATCTCCCAGGCTCCATTTTAGGAAGAACACTGTCAGGAGGTTGTGGGAGTTAATTCTTCCCCCTAACTCTGCACTGGAGAGGCCACCTCTGGATTGGTGTGTCCAGGTCTGAGCTTCTCAGCAGAAAGGAGACATGGACATAGTGGAGTAAATCTTGAATGGATCATGAATCATTAAGGACTTCAATTGTCTGACACGTGAGGAGAGGCTGAAAGAGCAGGGACTGTTCAGCTCAGAGAAGAGAAGGCTTGGGGAAATCTTACCAATGTGTCTAAATACCTGGTGGGATATACCCTGCTGGGGGAGTGAAGAAAAACACCATCTCTCAGTGATATTCAGTGAATGGACAAGGTATAAGTTTATATACAAGAAATCATGCATAAGCACAAGGAAAAGTGTTTTTTACTGTAAAATTGTCAAACGCTGAACCAAGTTTCCCAGAGAGGTTGTGGATACTCCCTCTTTGGGACATCGATAACTCAGCTTGACACAGCCCTAAGTAGCCTACTGTAATTGATCCTGCTCTTAACAGAAACACTGAACTAGAATTTCAGAGGTTCTTTCTTACCTGAACGATTCTATGATACTGTGGTGTACAATTACATTATGAGGAGCACTAATTTCCATTGATTTCAGCAGCTTCTCTAGCTATGCCTTAATACATTGTTCAAATGGTTGAGATGAGATTGATGAGACTGATATCAATCTCTCTAGAGACTGATAATCTCTAGAAACTTGTTTTAGTTCCTATTTCCTTGATTTTATAATTTGCTTTTGTCTACAAAGCTGCAAAATGAAAATGTATTTTGGTTGTACTCTTTGAAAAACTGAGAATATTAGTACCCTTTCCTCTTTTCAAAAGGGCTCGGTACCCAATGCCAAGTCACACTGTGATTTTTTTACTTAGATGAAATTCATGCTGAGCATTCTCAGTTTGCCAAAACACTCAAGAACTTTCACAACAAATGCAATGTAAGCCGTAACTAAAAGAATTGTGACTGTGTTGTCAGTTTGATGAAATACAGATAAAAACAGTGGTAATGCCCAGTGTTTGTAACTGCCCATTGTGTCTTTGTTGCAGAACTTTTGAGCAAACTGAAATACAATCTTCCTCTGTCTTACGCACTAATTTAAAGCTATGTGACTTTGCTGTCACAGTGACACAAATGAAATTAAATTGCTGAAATGGTCTTCTTTGCCTGAAATAGAAAATAGAGAAGTATATATATATATATATGAATCTTTCTTTTCTATTTCATATGAAATGAAAAATAAAATTTATTTATTTATTTTTTAATGTTTTGTAGCCTAAGAAAACTGTCTGGCATGCACCCTTGGAATAGTATGACAAAACATACCTACAGGTTTTTTTTCAGAAAAAAACCCCAAAGCTTACCTGTTATTGGATTGAGAATATTCTTGTTTTAAATCTTTTTTCAAGATAAAGCTATTATTTATACTTCAAATGAGAAACTCTGGAAATGGAGTTACTGATATTACAGGAATCTAATAAAACTCAAGATTTTAATATGAAAATGCATTTATGTTAAGTTTGGGTCTTGTTTAAATTAAATGCAAACTTGTTTTCATTGTCCCCTTCCACCTCCCAAAAAACCTGAAAATCCAAAATAATTAAACAGCTAAAAAATATAGTACTGACACAACTTGTCTGAAATGTCATCTATTGTGTAGATGCTGGAGACGTGCAGTGCAGTTGACATTCTTGCCAATTTCCTGGCTATAAAGACATAATTTCAACTGTGCCTGGTATACTTCAACCTCAAGGGTGTCAAAAGGTCTTGGAACATAGTCTGTTGATTCAAATATCTATAATGCTCTTTTTTTATCCAAGCTAATAATTCAGATTAACTTTAAGGAATTGGCATGTTGCAGTGGGGATACTGCAACACGCATATATCAAACCAGGAGTCCCGTGGAAAGGAAATATATATGGACAGACAGATTCTTGATAGCTGTTTCAGAGATGTTTATTTCTCCAGCCGCATGGCCGGAGCTCTGCCCAGGAACTGTTCCAGTCACGGGACCAAGGGTCCTTCTGCCCGCGCAGGGAACACAAACCAACCAATGGGAACGAGGCTGAGCAGGGGCAGGGAAGCCCCGTGTCTGTGCCCTCAGGGCCCCTCTCCCAGGGCTACACGGCAGGGGAGGGACCCCAACATCTCACCCATTTTATTTTAATAAAAGGAGAATGAAAACAACTGGATAAACATAACAAGAACCGTTTCAAGACAAAACAAGCCACCCTCCTGAGTCTTTAAATGTCCAAACAGATTCTGTGGAACATCTTAGGGCTGACAGAAGGGAGACAGAATTCTCTGAGCATGCTTTGTGGGGAAACTGAGGCAGGAGAGGGTTTAACTTCTTCCCTCCCCCTTTTCATCCCCCACTCGGCATTGGAAAGGGATTTTTGGGGAAACAATTGGCAAAAGCATGGTTTTGTGAGGGAAACCATGGATGAAAAAACGGATTGGGAATACACTGGGGGTAATAGGACATAGGGTAAAAGGGAAAGGTGGGATTAGGAAAGGGAGACTGTAGGGGGGGCTTACAATGGAGATATTGTCTAACATGACTACGATTTTTTGCATATATACTGCCTTTTACAGAAACACCATCAGGCCCAGTGACCTGCGATGCTTGTAACCCTTTTCTCCCTAGTACAATATTAAATTCCACCACCTCTCCATCTCCCAAGCTTGGGATGCATTTTTCAGGGTTATTCTTTTTAATAGCAGTTCTATGCACGAATATGTCTTGCTGGTTGTCACACCTTGTTATAAAACCATAATTTTGCTTAACATTATACCATTTTACTATCCCTAAGGTCTTAGTTACTATGATCTTTTCCTTTTTCCGAGTGGCTGCTGTTTTCTGTCTCGCTGCGTCTTTGCTCTCTCCTTCGGTTGCTCCCGTGTTGGAATTGTCGGAGCTGCTGGTGCCTGCGCGCTCTTCCCGGGGTCGCGTTCGGGGCTGCGCGGGCCGGGCCGGGCCACGCCGCTCAGTTCTCCGTGCGTCGCCTCCTCTGGTCGCAGCTTCGCTGCCGATGCCAGGTGCTGTACCCACGTCTCGGCCGGGCCCCCGAGCGACGACTCCCCCGCGCCCCGCTCCAGCGCGTGTTTCGGTTCGGTGCGGCTCCGCTCCACCGCAGCCAGCCACCACCCGCATGCCGCCCCTCTCGGTCGGGCGTTCCCGGGGCTCGCTCCACCACGCGCTGCGCGGGGCCGGGCAAGCACCGCCGGGTCCCGCCGCTCCCGCCGCGCCTCACTCCGCCACCGACACTGCGGCTCGCGTGGCTCCGCCCGCACACGGGAACTGCCTCGCTGCTGCTCTCAGAGCGCTCGGTGCACGTGGCCTGGGCCGCACGGTCCCTGCGCCAGGCTTCCCTTCGCCAGGACACAGCTGACATTGCTCAACAGTCTCGGTAACTAAATAATATTAATGAAAATATTCTTCCATCGGCATATATTTTGACTCAAATATTAACTGTGTCCAAACGGTTTTCCAAAAGCCCTTGGTAATAATTAAATCCCAAGAAACATAGAAAAAGTTCTTAAACAACCATGACAGGAAGTGTTTCAGTTCTTTTTGAGCTTGAATCAAGCTAAAATTTACAAATCGTTGTTCAAGAATCATTTTAAGTTTAAGATAAATGTCCATATGCGGCTCTGAGAGCCAAGAGTCTTCCCACGGTTCCTCCATAGTTTAGAAATGGAATAGCAAAGCAAAACCAAGAAGAGGAATCCAAAGTTTCCAGGGTTTACTCACACAAATCAGTCGCTTAGGGATCGGGGATCGTTCTGCTCTCAATTCTCCACCATTTGTTGCAGTGGGGATCCTGCAACATGCATATATCAAACCAGGAGTCCCGTGGAAAGGAAATATATATGGACAGACAGATTCTTGATAGCTGTTCCAGAGATGTTTATTTCCCCAGCCACATGGCCGGAGCTCTGCCCAGGAACTGTTCCAGTCACGGGACCAAGGGTCCTTCTGCCCGCGCAGGGAACACAAACCAACCAATGGGAACGAGGCTGAGCAGGGGCAGGGAATCCTCGTGTCTGTGCCCTCAGGGCCCCTCTCCCAGGGCTACACGGCAGGGGAGGGACCCCAACATTGGCACTTCTAGAAATAATTAATCTTATCATAAAATGTATTTTAGCAACTGATCATCCATTTGAGTTCTGTTCCTGACTGTGTGCCTCAACTGTGAGGAGTCAAATATTACCAGCTCAAGAAGATACTATGCTGAACATAACAACATGAGGAAAAGGCCCAGGTTTCCTAGTAAGAACTAAAAGTTCTGGAGGAACTTGATTGACAGCCATTGGGGTCACCCCAATAATTTTTTACAGTATCAGTGACAATGGCAGTTGCAAATTTGTGAAAAATAAAGACTGTTAAATCACTGCTGAAACTGAACTGCTTAGAACAGTTTTGCCCAGAAGGCAGAAACATGGTTATACCTAATGTTTTTGAGACAGTCTTTAAAGCTTCCACAATTACTATTTTATGTGAAATGTGCCTAAAAACATCTGATTGCACAAGCTGTGACATTTTTATCATCTGTTCTTTGCATTTATTATTTGCTTGGCAGACATTTAAAGCTAACATTGGTATCCATCTATGCTGTGAAATATATATGGCAAATCCTGAGGTTAAATAGACATAAATATAACCTCTTTACATGAGTCTCAGAAAACAAAGCAAGGATAAGCCCACACAGGCACAATATATGTAAGGACCAGCCAAAAGAGATACTGTAGAAAAAAAGAAACAGAGCAAGAGAAAAGGCATACCAGAAGGACCAGTCATGCTGACTGTGCTTTCAGAACCTGACGAAAGTTGCAAATGTTACAAACTGAGTGGCACTGGCAGTATGACAGAACTTTGGAACATTATTCATGGAAAATAGGGTGAAACAATTGAATTCTTCAAAAAGGAAGATAGTTCACTGTACTAAAAGAGCTCTGGCTCTGACATTGTGAAATGTCAGTGTTTTCTTGAAATTTGGTGTCCATGAGTTGAGGAAAACAAAGACTGTACATGTCCTGAGTATCACTGAGTAGCAAAAACAAAACTAAAACATAACCATGAAGCACAGAAAGATGTACTCTGCCATTTAATATGCTGAAGGTGATCCTGGTGGATCACTGGTTGCACCAAGAGAAGAGGTATTCCACAGCTCCTATATCATACCAATCAACCCTCTGATGATGTCTAATTTATCCCAGCACATAGGTAACAGCTCTGGGTGGATTGAGAAAGTCTGGACCTTCAGTTCTTTCAGCAAAATCAGCCATACCAACAGCTCCATCAGGAAAACTAGGGAACATAAAAGTAATATAGGATGTCAAAACATGTCAGCAGATATGCAGGCTGCTGTGTTCTTTACTAGTTTCAGTTACCAGGCTGATTTAATTCCCTGAAAAGCTCATTACCATACTCTAGTTTGGAGTATTTAAATTACCATCATGTAATTGATTAAAAAGGAAAACACACATATTATCAAGTTATAGTAAACACAGGAATTTCACAATTCCCTAAAAATCACCTTATCAATAAGTCCATTAAAGCATAATGCAGGAAAACAATAAAAAAACCCCTCCAACCAACAATCCCCCTCCCCCCCAAAACCTAAGTGACCTAATGGATATCCCCCTTAGCACTTCAAAGACAATCTTTAAAACTATTCAGATTGCTTTTTTCTCACTTCATACACCAGGCACGATGCCTCAATTTATAATCAGTTTTGTCAACTATTTATAGTCAGCTAGGAATTATTCAAAGTGTCCTCATTAAATGTTTACCCATCATCTCTGTTAAATATGCTTCCTTTTCCCCATATTAATAGAAGTATTTGACATCATCTCAGTATTTTGAGAAATGCAAAGGAATTTGCAATGAGAGCAAAAATACTGAAATCAAGACAGGAACTCAGATATCATTAGCTTTCTTTTAAAAATGAAATTAATATTTTTCCATCATGTAGATAAGTTTTTATTATTCATAGAACCACAGAATTGCTAAGGTTGGAAAGGACCTCGAAGAATATCAAGCGCAACCATTAACCCAGCACTGCCCCAAGTCCACCACTATACTATGTTGCTAAGCTCTACAGCTACAGGTCTTTTAAGTATTTGCAGGAATGGGGACTCAGACACTTCCCTGGGAAGCCTGTTCCAACACTTGGCAACTGTTTTGAGTTAGAAACTTTTCCTAATATCCAATCTAAATCTCCCCTGGCACAATTTGAGGCTTCTTATTTAATCTCATCATGTCACTTGCTACCTGGGAGAAGACACCAAGCCCCATATCTCCACATTGGTCAGAACTTGATGCTAATAATGGCAAAGTTGTGAGTTCAATACCCATGTGGGCCATTCACTTAAAAGTTGGACTCCATGACCCTTGTGGGTCCCTTCCAGCTCAGGATGTTCTGTGGTTCTGAATTCTGTGATTCTGCACCTTCTTCCCAGTTGCGGTAGAATGGAATAACGTCTCCCTGAGCCTCCTTTTCTCTGGCTAAACAACCCCAGCTCTCTCAGCTGCTCCTCATAAGACTTGTCCTTCAGACTCTTCACCAGCATCATTGCCCTTTTTAGACACACTCCAGCACCTCAATGTTTTATTGTTGTGAGGGGCCCAAAGCAGAACACAGTTCCTTACGTCCCCATAATTCAAAAACTCTATTTTCATTATTTCTATGCCAAACGTGGCCTTCAGCCATCACATCACCCACCAGTTCTTGTCTTTCCACAAAGAGCAGGTCCAGTGAGGCACCTCCCCTGGTTGATTCATTCACCAGATGTGTCTGCAAGTTACCTTCTTTAGGGAAGCAATTTTGATGCAGGCTGTAGGAAACTTAGCCTCAGCAACATCCCCAACTTAGATGAACTTTTATGCTTGTTATTGTTCAGTTTCACTTGCAAAACTTTGTGCCTGTGAAGTCATGGGCCATCTGCTGTGCTGGGCAGGAATTTATCACTATTGCCCCCAATCACTTGAGTCAACACATTCAACCAGGTGGAGAAAAGATAGGGAATCCTCCATATCATGCATCCTGTCTGCCTGTCTGGCCTGTCCCAGGGAAGGTAGAGTGTGATTCCAGTAGTCTACCTTTCAGAATCTCTGATGCTCCTCATCTTAGTCACGTCCTCTTTGATACCCATTACTAAGCAGAGAATTTCCTCTGTGCCAGGACACTCATTCCACAGGTGTGCTCAGTGCTGCATGTCCAGTATAGGTCACATCCTGGCAGCTGAGACCTGGTTGTGCAGCATGTTCCCACCGGAGCTCTGTCTGGGCTGCTGCATCAGTCGCGGGTAGGTACAGAGCTTG
Source organism: Corvus hawaiiensis (assembly GCF_020740725.1). NCBI lineage: Eukaryota > Metazoa > Chordata > Aves > Passeriformes > Corvidae > Corvus > Corvus hawaiiensis. The sequence continues at coordinate 75,747,948 of NC_063214.1, forward strand.
GAGAGGCCATGGCTTTGTGATGGGCAGATGCCATTGCACACACCCTTCCTGTGTGCCCTTCCATGTGAACTGCCACACAAATGGCTGTACAGTGCCCTGGCTTACGCACCCTGCCTGTTTTCCCACCCCGTTCATGGCACTCCTTGCTGCTAGTGCCCCCTAAGTGTTCTTTTGTAAATGGGGAGGCCTGGCCACCATTGCTTCTGGCCCTGCATGGATCTCTCATCTGCAGTTGCACAAGCTGCAGGCTCCCAGTGGCTTTCTTGCTGCCCCTGGGGTTGCTCCAGTTCAGGAACTCCCCTGTCCACTGTGCTAGAGTGCTCTGCTGTGGGTCATGCTGGCACTGGAGCTGCTTGTGTTGGCAACTGGGTAACTAATGTTACAAAGAAAGGTTACTCATATTTTTATACTTAACAAGCAGATGATACTTACAGGTAGTAAATGTGGTAGGTATGTAAAGTAAAATTTAGCCTTTTTTTTCATCAAACAGAAATCTGCTAATATGGAGCAAGACCACACCTAGCAGGGAAATGTTACCAAATAATAATAAAAAAAAATCAGCAGCTGGACAATGGTATATTTAATAGGAGTAATAAACACCTTTCTTTCACTAGATTCTATTAACATTTTTCCTTTCACGTGTTGTCATCCTTAAAAACCCTACCTGGATATATTATTAGCAAACACATTGAGATAAAGCATCGTTTGAAACAGAATATAATTGTATTTATGGAAAAGCTTGAAATAAAAGAAACTGGTAACAAATCTGCCATTTTTCCTTCTTTGTCCTTCCTGGGTAAGGCTCTGCTTTTTCCTTAGTTCTGAGTTCAGAGACTCTTGGGGTCTAACTGTACTGCAACAAAGTCAACCCCCAGGAAGATTTCTTTTACCCTTTTTTTTTTTTGGATTTGTTTTGTTTCCTGACTTTTTCTCTCTGTTTTTGTGTGATTCCACATTACCTTCATCTCATCTAACTTTCCAGATTTCTCCAAACTACTCATGATAATTTGGCTACAGAAAAATAGCAATCCCTTTTTTCTTCTACGCAATTTCACTTAATTTAGAAAGTACTATCCAACAATAAGGTAAACAGGTGGTTGTCTTTTTTGGTGTTCTGCCATATGCTTTGAACAGAAGAAAAATAAAAAAGCACACGGAGTAAACACCAAAGAAATTAAACAGTTACATCACACACCTCAGTTTGGAAATTCTTATCAGACTATGTGTAGGAATATGAATTAAATCTTTCATTAAAATAGCTGCAGTAACATCCTTCCCCCAAAGCCCTTAATAACCTTTCTAGTAAAATATGTGGTAAAACTAAAAGTATTAAAAAAACAAACAACAAAAAAAAACCCACCAAAACAAAAATTAATAGAAATAAGAGAAGTGTGGCTGATGAATCCAAATATTTAAACTCTTTAAATATTTGTACTTTCTTTTGAAGATTTTAATTTATATGAAACATAATTATGCCATTAATTCGTTTTCTATGGTGTAAAATCCTCCATCATTACCACAATAATAAAACCTTTAAGCCTAAAAAAATTGTAGATGGTAAGATGAATTCCGTCTGTCTGTAGACAGAATATTAAGCACTCTAATGCTATTTTTCCTGTTATATTTAAGAGGTTTGATACACTTGTTGAATTAGATTTAAGATCCAATGGATTGTAGTCTCTTGCATTAGAGTATTGTATTCTTTGTAACAGGCACAGAACTGTCTCAAATGTTTCCTGCCATTCAATTAGTGTAGCTGCAAAGAAAGATGTTCCATGAGAACTTTGTCTACATCTCCAAACTGATGCAGTTGTGAATCAATTCAGTGGTGAAACAATTTATCAAAAAAAAGTAGGAAGAGAAATGATTTTTTTTGTCTGTTTAGATTGAAGCCTGAGCATGTGTATGAATTTAGGCAACTTGATAAAATAATAATGTAGTGATAAACTTTTCAAAAACTTACTTAGCTCTTTCTAAACCTGAAAGTCTCCTATGCAGAAATATGTTTCTAAATGTTTCCCAGAAATTCATGACAACTGGTGACCCAAGCTGAAGCCAAGTTTATTCTCAGACCAGCGATCTCTACAGATAAATTTTGTAATGGACAGAATTGGAAATAATACACATTTTCAGAGTCTATACGGGAAACAACCTTCAGGTTGCCTCTTCTGTACTTCAGAGAGCCAGATGAAAAATCCAGGTTTCCTCATGTAAGAAATTAATCAGTAGCTTAATATGTATTACAGGTGAGGACGAAATTTTGGTCAAATTCCCTAATCCCTCTGTATTAGTGGGAACTTGCATGTAGAGCTGGGAGACTTTACAAAGCCAGAAAACAAAATGATCAAGCAATCACGTTGATATCACGTGGATCACTATTTCATGTTTCAAAAGTAAATGGAAAGGATTTCTCCCTTCTCTCCAGAAGTCTATTTATTAAAAGGTAAGCTGCTTATTGGGGAAAGACCCTTTCTCATGTGCTGTATGTTGGAAAAAAAGAAAAAAAAAAAAGAAAAAAAAAAGGGGAGAAAAAACTCTTCCATTTTGAATGCAAACTCATGGAATCTAACTGGCTGGCTGTGTGTTTGTGAGTAAATATGAAAAACTGAATTCTTGAACTTTCAAGGGGAAGCCTGATACTTGCTAGCTGTCCCTGGTATGATCTTGCTGCAAATTTTGTCAACACTTGGATTCAACAGACGTGAATCCTCCATTTAATAGAGACAAGAGATGAAAACCCCAGAAATTACAAAACTGAGAACATTTGTTCATGCACACTGTTGATTTTCTTTGTGAAAACCAGGAACTTGATGTTCCAGAAAGAAAGTGCTACAAAAAATAAGGAATTCTGAAACAAAGAGGTGGCTGAGGAAAGAAGAAAGAAATCCAGAAAGAGTAAGGGGAAGATCCTAGCTGTAGGAAAGCTCTCAAAATTGCAGGAAGGTCCTGGAGATGGGAGGAGACCGTGGAGGAGGCAAATGCCTGACCTTAGCTGGTGATGCCCAAGACTGGTAACCACTAGCAGCTTCATAGCAGGAAGCAGCACAACTTTATGCCTGACCTTCCCACAGTAGCAAAGATGTTCCTGCAGGAAAAGGAAGCCAACATCTAGTGAACTGCTTTATGATCTCCAAGGTCTTTTTCAACCTAAATGATTCTATGACTCTATAAACTTATGATTCTATGACTCTATAAACTTAATATTGTGAGTAAGTGAGGGAGATAAACAAGCAGAATACAAGTTCTAACTTCTTTTGTTTATTTTCTATAATAAATTTGCTTAACTAAATAAAGATTTGTTAGCTCAGGGACTCATCCCATACCTTCTGCCATCCATACTGGTCTCCAAATCACAATCTTTTTATTTTATATTCACAATCTATTTATTTTATATTTGGCAAACACATACCAGTATACAAATATTAAACTGGAAAGGTGTAAGACCTCTATTGGTGTATCCAAAGTCTTCATAACTAAGTCTTTATTTGAATGCTTTAGAATAATTTTGTCTATCCTTTTTGAATTGGACTGTCAACTGTTGTTGCTTTTAGGAGGGATTGGTAAAAGGTGAAATATTTGTTCTCTTTCTATCCCACTCTAAAACAATGAGCTGAGAAATTATTCACTTCTAATTGCTACTTAAGAAGAAGACTTTTGTGAAATTCCTGAGTAGGAACAGGTTGCCACTCCTGACTTTAAATTAACTATTCCCATCTGTTCCCCAGAATATCACAACAGGAATGACAATAACTCGTATGGACTCAATGCACAAGTAATCCCATAGCGGACCGGCATACTGTGATTTTCTGCAGACAATTGAAATGCCTAGTGTCTGACTTGCTGCTTACAATTTAGGAACTAGAAATTATTTTTATTTCTTTCTGCACAGTGGATGATATAGGAAAACTACTTGCTTAAAGAGAAGTTATTATCCAAATTGTAGCAATTGAGTTAAATAAATGCTATCAGGAACTTTCTACCTCATCCACCATCATTCCTCTTCATAGAAAAATCTGTGAAGCATAATTCTGGGCATAATATCTATAGAGAATTCTTTTTTGTTATTTCTTTGTTGTTGCTGATGTCTTGCAATCAAATAGTCAAATGTTTATTTGAGAACAGAACAAGTAATACACACACACCAAACACAGAATGTCACCACTCCTCTGACATAATTACATGGTAGAAAAAGATCTAATCTCCTCTTCTCAACTTTGATGGTCCTAAAATATTCCTAATACTCCTCTCCTTCCCCATCCTCACCCAGTATTTTCTAGGGTTAAAACAGGTGTCTGCTGTCACTGTTGTTATTAAGGGTTTATTCTGACAGATAGAGAAAAGGCAGCAGTGGTAGTAATACAGCTATCTCACAACCCCAGCAATGTAATTTCAGAATTTTTTGAAAGTACCGTCTTTTCTTGACACTTCTCAGAAGACTGCTGAGGAGAAATGCTCATTTACTAAAGTGATTGAAAAACACTGTCACTCCAAATCAACACAGCCATTTAATGAAAATGGGATTTTCAGTAATATAATAGATGCTGCCAAAGCAGTGATCAAAGAGAGAAGAAAGGGAGTGAACTAAAGAACACAAGCTGTTAGAAATTTCAACTGTGTTTTGCTAAGCTGTCTGCCACAAGATGATATCTGCCCTGTTGAATAATTTCCTTCACCAGCTCCAGCTACTTGAAAATGTCTCCAGTTTTTTTTCACAGACCACATATTGGCAAATAAGGTGAAAGTTTTAATTTCTGTCATGTTAAAATGAGTCATTAATACAGAAACATTTTTAAAGTTGCTTTCACTGAAACTGTTGTTCAGATGATGTCCACGGAACATCTTTTGGTTTTTGTCTCTTATTTTTTTCCTTCTGAAACTAGTGCTCCATCTTCCAGGTTCATTAATTACTATGAGATTTACCTTTAGGTTTATATAATAAATAGCTGGTTATGTGTCTAACCTTTTCTTCTACAGTTTTTTATGATCAGGTCCAATATTTCAAAATTTTTTTTGTCCTGATTGAGAATGAAAATCTGAAATATGCGTTTATTTGATGAAGTAACTTTACATGATGGAACTCCATTCCTTAGACTACTACTGAAACTAGCTCATGGGGAAACATTTAAAGCCATAACAAAACTATCCAGAATTACAACAACTGTAACAATAGGAGTCTGGTGATTCAAGTAAAAAAAAAAAAAATATTTTGGGGTTAATCCAAGTGTTTTTTCTCACTGTGAAATAAAACATTTTATTAATTTACTCAATTCTCTAATGAAAATTGTTTTACATGAAAATTAAAATGCTACTTTCTTTTTCCTTTTAATCCATCATTTCTGCCAGTTACTTCTTTCTTGACTCTCACTTGATTACAATCCAAACTCAGGAACACTTCTGGCTGACCAACAGTGCAGGTTTCAAAGAATAGTTCACCCACTAAATCTTCATTGATCTTAAATATTAAATGCTAGTATACTTCTAAAGGAAGTCTTATATTCCAGGGCTGATGAAATGTCTCTTAAAATCAAGGAGGGAGGCCTAACATAGAAACACAGTACTCCAATCTGTTAACTAAAACATTATTTCATCTTGCTTTTGAAAATTCTAGTTCAGACTGCTTAGTATTTAGATACTCTCAGCAAACTGTTTTCACTCAAATTTGTGACTTAAATTTTATCACATTAGTAGAGTGTGTTGATTTTCCCTTTGAAAAACAGCAATGGTCTGAGGGGGAAAAGGCTTTTAAAAAGGTATTTTATTCTCTGCACTTTTCTTCTGTTATGCACAAGTAATTCCATTAACTCTGTCACACTATGGTGAAACTTAAGTAAAATAATGGTTTTTTTAGAATTTAAGAAATATAATCAGAAGCACTTTTTTTTTTTCCAAAACACATACATGCCATTTATTTCTACACGTGTCACAGCTAAATCAGTGATCAAAACCAATGAACAATTTATATTTGTTAGAAAACTTTCAGGGAAGACAGGATGAGAAAATACTCAAACACAGTATTTTCCATCACATTCTGTCATTCTAACTTCCTAGAAAATCTGGCTTACACATACATAATTGATGCCCATCTTTGCAGGTGATAAAATCTCTTCTAACATCTTCAAGGTTGTATGCATAATTGAAACTGAAGACTCTGCTCAGCCAACTTCATGGCAATCTTATCAGGAACAAGAGGCATCTATGAAGTGTAAGGAGAGGGGGGAAAAAGGATTCTCAAGTTCTTAAAATAAGTTTTTTTTCTCTCTGTGTCAAAAAATGTAAATGCTTCAGGCAGTATCATTATTCCTACTCAGAATTTTTCTAGGTTTCCTAGATGGAATTTTTGCCCCTGTCACAAATACATTTGCAATCATGTTAACATCTAAAAAAATCTCAGTATTAAGCTATGAAAAAACCAATGTCTCTTCTATAAATGTAGTTCATTCTAAAGATGCTGAATCACAAATATCTTCTTCCCTCCATTTGTATTCCTGTCCCTTTTTCATTATTTTCTGACCATGATTTGTAAAGATATTATTGTTTCTTCATTTAAATCCCTACTTCCTCATCTAACTCACTTCTGCTACAACATCTACAAGATTTGAATCTTTAAAAAATGTTAAAAGCAATAAAACTTAAATGACTTCTCCTCAATATATATTAGCTTTTTTATCTGTTTTATGGCTTGTAATTTTCAGGGTGTTTGGATGAAACTCATCCTGTTTCATTATTATCACAGCAGGACGCTGTGAATATGCAGTTTTGATTTTTGTCTGATTCTCTTTAATCTGTCTCCAGTTGCCCCTCATATCTTCCACCCTGTGATATAGTGTCTATTGATAATCCTTAATAGTCAACACATCCCTTTTGTTCTCCATAATACCTGGAGACAGAATACTAAGAAGTAACTTCATTTCTGTCAGAAAAGTGTCATTGTTTTAAATCTGATAATGTAGAAAAAACAGATGTTTTCAAAGTCCTTTAAATTAGTAGCTTGCCACTCAGTAGCTGATGATTTACATCAGAAGATTCCGCTTCCAAGTGGTTAAAAATTAGGTCTATTGGAAATAGAAAATAAGTCAGGAAATACCCATTTTTTCTAAACTCCCCCAAATAAGTAATGAAAAAAGATTGTCAATTTTGAAAAAGTAATTTTGAAAGGAATGGTGCTGGAAAAGTCTTTTATGACTGATGTAGCCAAGGGTGTATCATTGAATGGCCCCATATTGCAAGGAAACAGCTGTTAAAAAGCCTTTAATTCAGACTGCAAGTGTAAGGACTTAGGATGTACTGAATTTTCTCTTCCCTTTGCTCCCCCTGACTGCACCTGATGTCAGTTTTATGTTGGAATAATCCTGTGATATCTTCCTGGATAAAAATTTTCAGTCTCCAAACTAAAAAAAAATGAAAAATATGATCAAACCATTTGTTATCCATTTGTTTCTACATTACTAATGACCCAGGACATTAGTCAAATATACACAGTCCAACTGCTCATTTTACTGCTTGGAATGATAGTTACAGTCCAATGCCATATCTGGTATGTTGGCTTGTCAGCTCTAGACTGCAATCCGTTTTTCTCATGAGTTACAGATTAGCTGATTAAAGCCGATGCAGCAGCATGAAGACAAAAGCCAATCCTTTAATAAATAAATGAACTTAAAAAAAAAAAAAGTCTCATGAATCTTCTGATTCATTCTTTCTACTTGCCTCTTCCCCTGGGGCTGCATATTTTATTCTTCACCTTTTGGTAAATATTTCTTGCTCTGGAGTTTATGTCTACTCTCTGTAGATTCCCAATTTGCAGTAAACTTCAGTGGGCTTCATCATTAGTTGTCTCTAACTTGCTGCAACAGGGCTTTTTCCTCATGACAGTAGTTTTCTGTGTTTCTGTTTCTATATTACAGTTAGAGCATGAAGGGAAGGCTGTGGTGCACTACTGCAAAAGCAGGAGTGAAGTATCTGTGTTCTGGGTATGTGCATCTTTTTGAAATCAGTGCATATTTAAAAAATGAAAGGGAATTTAACTCCTCAGGGAATTAGAATAGTCAGAATGATAAGCACTGGGATACCTAAACCCAGAAAACAACAAAATACCAGAGGCTAATGCAGAGAATCTGCTCCTGAAATAAACAAAGATATCCAAGTGAAAATTATAAAGAGAGAATAGAATAGAATTACACTACCATAAACAGGAAAGGGTCAAAATTAGCCATATCTAGTAGCAGGATCACAATTTCTCTTAAATAGTTTCACCTAGATTTTCAGTGGATTCTAATTAAGATGAAATGTTCAGATTGGTATTTTTGTAAGTTTACAAACTACAGGTTTTTACATGGAAATCTGTACATAACATTTCAAATTTTAAAAAAATTAGAGAACTGTTGTAAAACTCAATTTTAATAAAATAGAAACCTTAATTTAAAAAGTCTGGGATGAAAATAAACATACAGACTTAAAATTTTCCAGGTTTACTATTCAGTGAGAGGATTGGTAGTTATTTCTTGCCTTTTAATCTTTTTTTAAATTTTCTCTAACAGCACCCTTGCTACTTTAAGGGTTTCTTCAGCAGTGAATATTAATTACAAAAATTACTGCTAATTTAGTAGGTTAAAAAGACTAGTGCATAAATGAGTTCATTTAAACATTCAGTAGGGTTTCTAGAGAATTTTCAATCAAAACTATTATGCAAATTTGCATCCATTATTTGCTTGATTTTTGCTTACTTTTCCCTTTTGTAACAATTACTTCCTCTGCCAAGTGTGTCAACACTGAAATCTGAAGATCTTTTTCCAATCTCTCCACAAACAAAAGCAGAATGAAGGTAACAGTTTCCTAACATTCCCAGGTCCTAGGAGGGAGTGTTCAGTGGGAAGAGTTGTTTGTTCATTTATGTGGGTGGATCAAGGGAGAATGAAAAATAGGGATTCTCTATGTGTTCCTTCTATACTGCATTTTAAAATTAAAGCACCTACAAATACTAAGGAGGAGACTTAATGAAATTCATCAAGGCAGAACAATAAATATATATGTATGTACAAATACATATATAAAAATTCATATACATAACCAGACTTGTGATCACACACAGATTCATAAATTAAGTAAACCTGCTCCGCTGCTGCCTGAGCTTGCTTGACAGGCATCAATCAATTTTAAAGTATTGAGTTTAGTTAAAAGAAGTGCCACTGATCTCGTGCATGTCTCATAACTGGATAACTCAGGAAGCGCTGAGAACTTTATGTGACCTGTAAAGAAGTCTATGTCAGGACAAGATATAGATTTATTCTATAAACTCAATTTCTGTATATATTCTGCACCTGTTTTTGAAATAATATGTTCCTCTTGGAAGAAAGTTCATGGTGTTAGCATAGGGATTGTGAAGTTTCAGAGAAACTCTGATAAGAGTACTACAGTGGCAGAAGGCATAAATGTCACAAGCAATAAAGAATAAATATTTTAAAAAAATTTTAATCATTACTCCACATATTACTATTTTTTACCTAATTTTTATAATTTTAAGAGAGAAAAAGAATGTATTCTGTACAAATAATATGCTCGGAATTTCTCATCAATCTTGGTGTCTTTAAAATTCTGAAAATTTATTTTCTGGCACATTTTGCTTTTAAGAACAAGAAAATCTTTTTAAGTCAGGTTTAATTACTGAATTTTAAGTAATATTTCTTTTCTTTCTTTTCTGATCAGCAAACTTCATTTCACTCAAATTGTGTACTTCAAGCCCAAAAGCACTAACTTCCCTCATATCACTGTATATGATAGGAAAGTCCAGTAGGTAATTCAGAAGAAGAGAATAATTTTAGATTATTTTTTATATTACATCTGACTCTTTGCAAGTACTATGGAGACAGTTTTATGAAGTCATCTTGTACAGGATAAAATTAGCTTTTGTGAATCCATCTTTTATCTCTGCTCCCTTGGCTTCACCTGTGGTTTTTGTCTTCTCTCAGTTCCTTTTTCCTGGGAGTTCTCTCCTACAGTAGGTCAGGTTAAATTCCACCTATTCTTTAATAGCCATCAGAAACTTTCAGTATCTTCCTCTGCTACTCATAAAACTTTAAATCAAGGAAAACCAAAAAAGTACTTCAAACAGATCTCTTTCTGTCTCTACTTGCAGAGATGTGAGAGAAATGAAGTTGCTTTCTGCTCCTCTGATATCTGATAACCATAAGAAGGAACATAAGGAATATGGTTTTTTTTTTTTTCTTCCTTAAAATTAATCAATCTTTCTTTGAGAACATAGAAGGTCTGTGTCTGTCAGCCTTATTTTTACTGATGTGGTGAGAAATATTGGATTTCTAGCTTAGACATAATTATATTCTTAGCAGGTAACTTGGTTTGAACCTCTCTCCTTCGATTCTGGGTCTCCTATATCATTAACCTTTACTAATTGTGCTCTGGAGTTCTGTACAGAGTCCTTGACATTGCCATTGTTTTCCATATATTTTCACTTGTGTCACAAATGAATGATTTGGTTGGCTAAAGAATCACTATCAGAGGTATTAGCAAAAGTGGTTTTAATATGATGTTGAGGGCATCCATCACAACTTGCCTAATTTCAGATAGTGTCATAGAAAAATACTCTACCTTTGTGTAGGGGGAGAAAAGGAGAATTAAAAATACCAGGGTATTTCTGAATATTTTGCAAAGTTTATATTCTGCTTGGACCTGATCATTGACCTGGAGGCCAGGCTGTGCAGACTGACTGGGTTTGTGGTCAGACTGCTTGTGCTTAACCCCTTCTTGAGCAGCTGGGCTACACGTGCAGCACATGGTCCTGAGTCTCCTTGAGTCCTCCACGGTGCCAAAAACATGTTTGCTTTTTTATTTCACAACATCTAAAATAATATGATTGTGTCACCATAGTGGTGACTGTAAGAGGAGCGTTTTTCTAACTTCAAAAGAGCAGTGTGACAACACATGGGGGAGTTTTGGGGTTCAAAGTCTGCTGTAACTGTGCACGACAGCTCAGAAAGTTGGATGGGGCCAAGTCCCAGCTAAGATTCATCTATATTTCACAATGGAGCTGCCCTCAGAGTAGCCCATTCGCAGAACCAAGAACATATTTTAGAGGGAAAATCCTGACTGACTTCAAAGTAGTGAACTTGCATTTATACAGCATAAATGGTGAGGCTACCAAGACCCAGAGATGAACTAACTAGGGAGCTATTAATTAGCAGTATGAAACACCTACAGAGAAAGAGGAAAAACGCTTGTAGTATACAGCAAGAAAGATAAAAGATACAAAGAGAGCAAGAGATCTTTATTTCTGATGGATTTGGAAAACAAAGGAAAATTTTAAAGAAATTACACAAAACTAAATGTTAAATAGTATTCTTTCAAATTTTTAATTAATTTCATGTAACTTATCTCACATTAGACTGAAAAGCTTTAAGAACTATTATTTATTTTTTTAAGAGACATTTGTGGAAGACAAATATGTTTTGCTCCAATCCCAGAGGTATGCCGTGTAAATTTCATTCTGAAATATTAGGAAGCTGTGTTGTTCAGCCTGTCCATTTTTAGTGATTGTTTATCTTAATAATTTTAAATTCATATTTCACAAATTATGTTGATACTTCTATTTCTTGAAATTAGAAGTTTAAAATAAATCGTTTCTGCATAATAAAAGGCAATGTAATACAAATCTTTAATTTTGATCGAGAAAGGTGATACACATTAACTGTAGTTAATTTTATTAATTTATTTTAGGTCAACAGTCTTGCCAAGAACTGATATTTCCTTTTTATTGCAAAAGAAAAATTGTAAGTTCTGTAAATTCTGAAAAAGAACATGGAGTGGCTATTCCAAGTCTAAATAATTTTCTTAAGACAATGTTTCCCATTAAAAATTAATAAATCTTCTGAGATACAGAGCATTTCAGCCACTCAGTTTCACTACATTTCTATGAAGAAAATTTTTATTTAACTTTTACCCATTTATTCCATTTTATCATATTATATATATCCTCTTTTTGCCTTTGGCCTGTGACTTTAAAAGATTTAATGGAAGTATAAAAACATTTAAGTAACATGAAAAAATAGAATTTCTGCTTCTTGTTCTTCATTCATAATCACAAACAACAGTGAGAGAGTATAAACACACATAAACATATTTAAATAACAATACATGTAGAAATGAGTATATAAGACTGTATGTGTATACAATTAATATGTGTATATATGTGTATATGAGTAATATTTGGATTTTGGCAAAGCATTTGTTACTCTCTCACAGGATCCTTCTGGACAAAATGCCCAGCATTCAGCTGGATAAACACATCATGTGATGGGTGAGCAACTGGATCAAGGGTTGGACACAAAGGGTTACAGTGAATGAGGTGACATCACACTGGAGACCTATCACTAGTGGTGTTCTCCAAGGCTCCGTTCTTGGCCCTGTGCTCTTCAACATCTTCATAAATGACTTGAACACAGGACTGGAAGGGGGTACTAAGGAAGTTTGCAGACAATACAAAACTGGGAAGAGCTGTTGACTCCTTCAAAGGCAGGGAGGCCCTGCGGAGAGACCTCAACAAATTAGAGAACTGGGAAACACCAACCATATGAAGTTCAACAAGGGCAAGTCCTGGATTCTGCACCTGGGATGGAGCAAACCTGGTTGTGTGTATAGACCAGGGAATGAGAGGCTGGGCAGAATTGCTGCAACGAGGGACCTTAGAGTCCTGGTTTCTGGCAAGCTGAATATGAGTCAGCAGTGCCCTGGCAGCCAGGGGGGCCAACCGTGTCCTGGGGTACATCAGGCACAGCATTGCCTCTCCTCCAGGGAGAGGATTGTCCTGCTCTGCTTTGCACAGGGGCGGCCTCACCTCTAGCCCTGTGTGCAGGTTTGGACACCACAGCTTAAGAAAGATATCAAGTTATTAGAGAGTGTCCAAAGTAGGGCAACAAAGACGGGGAAGGGTCTGTGGGGGAAGCCTGATGAAGAACAGCCGAGATCACTTGACTTCTTCAGCCTGGAAGAGAGGAGACTTGAGAGGAGACCTCATTGCAGCTGCAACTTCCTTGTGAGGGGAAGAGCAGGGACAGACACTTCTCTGTGGTGACCAGTGACAGGACCCAAGGGAATGGCCTGAAATTGCATCAGGGGTGGTTTAGGTTGAATACTAGAAAAATGTTCTTCATCCAGAGGGTGGTTAGGCACTGGAACAGGCTCCCCAGGGAAGTGGTCACAGCACCAAGCTGACAGAGGTCAAGAAGCGTTTGGACAGTGCCCTCGGGCACACAGTGTGACTCTTGAGGATGGTCCTGTGCAGGGCCAGGAGTTATACTTGATGATCCTCATGGGTCCCTTCCAACTCAGCATATTCCATGCTTCGGTGATTCTGTGATAATCTTACAGACCCAAGACTTAGTGCATGTAGTACTGCCACTTTTTGGTTCTAATTCTCACTGCTACATATAGGTAGTCACATTACAAACATTTTGTCTTAAAACCTTTATCTTAGTCAAAACTTAAACATGCTTTTAGGAATTTTTAAGTTCCATGACAGTCTTTCAGGATTTTTAGAGCAAGATGTTCCAGTTTATCTAAGTGTGTGGTGTTGTGTTTCCCGCTGATTCATTTATTAAATGCCTTTCACATTGTTCCACCCCACCACGTTCCCCTGCCCCTAGCCCTGGCCACTCCCTCGGGTCCTCCCTACTGGTTCCTGTACCCCAACTCTGCCCATGTACCGCCCCTGCGATCTGACAAAGCCCCCCTGCGCCCAGATCCTGGGGTCTCTCTGCTTCTGGGGGTCTCCAGGACAAGATGTAACTATTAAAAGTCCTCTGAAACCCTCATGGGGAGACCCTCTCGCCTCCTTCGCCATCACTGTGTTGTAAAGCTGATAGCTAGCCAGAGCAAGAGTGCGGAGCCATCTGAAATGGACTACAGGAGGGCAACAATGGTCGCACTGCCCTAAGCAGCTCCGCTGAACTCTCAGGGAAAGCTGCAGCCTGCTAAACTAAACCTAGCATTACAACACAAGTGTACTTGTGCTATTTACCATTAAATTTCTAAGTTAGCCAAAGCTTATGTGTGAGGGATGAGTCTACAAATTTGGTGATTTGACTTCCCGTAAAGCTGACTTACTCAATATATGTTTTAAAACTGGTGACATCAGCTGATGCATTTTCTTTCAATTCATTTGAAAAACTATACTTTAGGGGACCGTAGATCTTGTAAACTACCAACACCTTACCTGCTTCTTCTAGAGATCCATCAGAACCCTAGAGCAATCACACATTTTTCAGACTCCTGCTTTCTGGCAAGGTTTAGAGCTAATCACAAACTTTCATATTTAAATATCTAGAGGATAACTTGGGACCTATTATCTTCAAAGATGTGTTCTGGTAAAAATATTCACCCAAAATAAAACTGGCTGCAAGAAGTAAAAGAGTAAGTGAGAACTATGACGTTTAACGTGGGAATTTGTGTCATTCACAGCTGATGCAATTCTAAAATAGGGCCAAGATTACTGTCATATAAAGTCTTAAAAGTTACTGAAATGATGTTGTCCATCCATATCTACATGTATGTTGTAGTCGCTTGATTTAGTTTAGCAGGCTGTAGTGTCCTGAGAGCTCAGCAGGGCAATGCAACCTGGTTGCATCCCGTAGTCCATTTCGGACAATCCCACACTCTTGCTCCAGCAGCTATCAGCGCTACAACCAGTGATGGCGACGGAGGCGAGAAGGGTCTCCCATGAGGGCTTGAGAGGATTTTAATCACATCTTGTCCCCGCAATCCCCAGAGGCAGAGAAACCTCGTGATCCAGGCACGGGTGGGTTTTGTCACGGGCTCAGGGGCAGTACCTGGGCGGGGTTGGGGTTCAGGAACCAATAGGAAGAGCCCGAAGGAGTAGCCAGGACTAGGGTCAAGGAAAAGTGGGGGAGAACAGATCGCCACACATGTAGAAGTCTACATGTAAACTGCATATCTAAGCTCCTGTTACAGCCAATGCAAATCTTAAATTTGGTTCAGTTACCCAAATAGTGATATCTAGTGCATGATCACTCACGAGGAAATACATATATGATACAACATCTTGTATTATATATGGAACTGGAATATATGATACAAGATGTTGGAAACAATCATGCTTTTCTGTAAGGTCAGATGAAGTTCAAATGATATATGTATGTTAAGGTATCTCAAATGCCAGTGAGCATTTACGTTCAGTCTTGCCCTTACGTATTACAGGTAATTTAAGTGCCCAAATCCAGTGTCTACTTCTGTACCTGACCTCACCCCATACTGCTGAATTTAAAGTCTGTTCTCACCATTGATTTCAATACCTATATGTAGATCCAAATGTTAGTCAAAAGGTTTTTTTTGGGGAAAAAAAGCACACACTTTTCCTTCTTAGAATCTCAGCAGTGTAATCAAGATACAACAAATAGTTGTTGCTAGCTCAATTACGACAATGCAAGAATATATGGAAAGAGGCCTCACTCTTAGCAGATTTCAACAAACAATGCCAACACAAACTCTCTTGAGTAACAGAAGACTCACTACTACATTTGCAACAGACATTGACAAAATCCTTTCAACTCCTAACCCTTTTCTTTGGCGTTAGACTCATCCAATGTTCTTCTGGGTCCAGAGGGAAAAAGCTCCTGAGGTCGAGCAAAATAAGGTTATGTGGACTTATGATGGAGTCACACCAGTACCCCACAGTCACAGCCTGTGGCCCCCTCAGACGAGAAGATGACCTTGGGGTCCCTGTGTGGGTTCAAAGAAAGAGAAAAATTCTCTATAGCCATAGGTAACATTGAAAAAGATATCAAAATGGGAAAAGCAATGTGTTAAGTAACACTCAAAACTACTATTTCTTAGACTGGAAGTCCATTATAATCATTGTGAGATGTAGCATATAAAAGAACTGTAAATGAAAAAAGCAACAGAAGGAAATAATGATTCTGGATAATTGTCTCTCCAGAGTAATCTGCAATAAAAGTGCTATAAATTAATAACCAGTTCATCAGAAAATAAAACATGTTATTTAAATTTAAGGGCCTATTTCATGTGAGAATCTTGCAGCACCACAGACAGAATACATATTTGAGCTAAACACACTAAATCATTCGGGCACTTCATCCAAGTACAGTGTTTTCAATAACATGATTCTTTTAGTACTGTGTTTTAATATAACTTCTTCAGTATTGTTATACTTCAGACTAATTTTTCCCTTCTATTCAATTTACTCTGTGTATCTGTGTGTTGAAATGCTTGAGGATCTTACAGAAAAGATAGATCAGCAGTTTTAATACAGTTTTTCTCCACAAGACATTTTGCTGGTTTCAAAAAGCTGTAGAGAATACTACTTATGATGTGACCTTTATCACCTGAAGAAGTTAAAGTTATAATGAGGTTTCCCAAGCTATTTGCAGGAAGTGTTATGAACTTGATGTGATATATACACCTGAATTTTACTGACATCATGCTATTTGGGATTCTGAGATAACATTTTAAGACAAATCTTTCCTCATGACCTTCTTGGTTACTAAAAGTTTAATTCCATTTTTATTTCTTTATAGAATTTAAAGTGCAGCGAGTGATACTTGGTAATTAAGAAGCCATTTGACTCCAACTGTCTTCAGAATTGGGTGCCACAATCTAAAACATCTTTTGAATTTCTTTCTTTGTTTGAACTAGCCTTTTCAACAAATTGGATTGGACTGCTCCACTCAAGAATTCTGATGAGGCAGGGAAAATTCAGTCTTGTGTCAGACTTATGGCCCTAATAGCATTTAAAACAGCCTGTTTTGCTATCCTAGAGAGTGAAATCCCTTAACACATTTTGCCCCGCCCCCAGGGGATTCTCACATTATGATGTGTTGTGCTGTCTCCCTGCCAACTGAAGAAACAGATCTTGAAGTCATGACAGGTTCTTCTGATGGGCATTTGCAGAAAGTGTCCTTTGACATGGGGAAGATAAACTGGTGGTTTTTTATGACTCTATAATCATTCCCGCTGTGTTGCCTGTATAATAAAAATGTCTTCAAAGGATCTGCCCCATTATATTTTTCTCACAGAAACAGCTATCAGCTACGAACAAATAAGCACAGAAAAATAATAAAGCACAGAGAAATGAATCCCCAAGAAAAGCTTCCTCTTTTAATTGGTCAACTTATTGTAAAATGCTCTGTGATCTATTTCGGGTCTGTGAACTCCCTCTAACAGATATGCAACCCTTGCAGAGATTAATTTGTTAAATAAGATGAAAAATATGTGCATTTTTTAATTTTCAGATTTCATTTGAATGCACATTTTAAAAAACACCTGAGCAAGAGGCCAATGGAAAGAGAAACTAATATCTGTATTGTTTAGATATTACAATAGTGAATATGTTTAATATGATGTTGATATGGTTTTAATTTGTTGAGTCAATCAGCAAATCCTGGTGACATTCTTGAAAGAAAACCAATCACAACAGAAACAAGAATCGGTTTTGCAGAAAAGCTAGGAATCTACTTCAGGAAGACTGTCAATTTCATTTAGAAACTTCTTCTTCAGAGATAGAGAGGGAGGCTAGGTTAGTAAGAAAAAAAACCTCTCACAAACTGGGGACTGCCTAGCTGGGCAGCTTTTATGCATGACCCACTGCTGGTTACCTATGCACAGGTTACACAATTCAGAAAAGAGTATGTCCTTCAGTCACAAGTAAGCATGGCAAAATGTTATGTTTTAATAAGAAAAGAGGGAAGGTACGATTTAAGAATTCTTTTTACCAAATGATGTAAATTTGGTTAGCTACCATAAATTTCTGTTGAAGATTCAATACTTTGATCAATAGAAAGAGATGCAATCTTTGAAACAATGAATATATAATATTGTCTACTGAAAATATTATTGAGTGGTAAACTAACATCACTAGTAGATGTGTTGATCAAACATGAATGATTTTACTAGGCAGTGAGATTCATCATCCTTAAATATTGTGAGTGTTTTAATTTTTTCATACAAAATTCATATCAGTAAATCAGACTATTTCTAATTTTATAAAAAATACTGTTTTGGAGACATTTCTATTTGTATTTCAACCTTCCAGTTTATGAAGGAGGTACAGTTATTTTATGTATACCTAGCTACATCTATCTATCTATCTATCTACATACATATATATATATATATATACTTAATTTATTGTGGAAATATAATTATTAGTCTTTCATTTTGTGAATTTTGGAGCCAAATCAGTTTGAAAATATTCAAATGATCTGAGATTTTTTGACTGACTCTAATTTCTTCCAAATACCAGTCTTCCACTAAAAACCACTGTACAACTCAGCAGAACTGTCATGTTTTATTTGTATAAGACGTGGAATACATAAATAAGACTTTTGCAGTGAAGAACAAGGTAATTTGACAGAACATGATAGAAAATTATCACAACAGCTTCCTGAACAATTGTTTTTCGGCCTGCTAACTTACCTGATGGCTTGTGGGAAGATACAGAAATTAACAACATTGTATGATGCTATTTATGCAGAAATTATTTTAGGATTAAATCTTTTGTTATGAAAATCTACCAGCTTTTCTTTTGTGTGTGCATGTATATAAGAAAATACTCATAAATAATTTTATAAAGAGCAGGGACAAGGTGCTGAAAGACTTGATGGACAGTGCTCTAAAAAAGTCTTATTGCTATGAGTTGCTCTCTCTCACAGGAGGCTCTTCCACTCCTAATTACTACCTTAAGGAAAAATCATCTTGTCTACCTGCTATTCCTGTAGGCTGCTAGCTCTTGTACTCCTGCTAAGTGTCCCACTTTCTATTTATAGGCTTAGATATTTTTTCTTTCTCTTTCATGCTCTCCCACTTTATCACACCTTTCCTCTCCATAGTAGTAGACTCCCATGTGCTCAGTAGGGATATGTACATTACTATATAGGTTGGAGCTTAGAACTGTACAGATCTGGGGTGCGAACAGAGAAGTGTACCTGAACTGAAAGTATTTTCAGGTGAATAACAGAATGACTGACTTTTCTGCAGAAAGAAGGATCTTTCTTCTCGTGTATGTTTTGATTCATTGTCTTTACTGTGTATTAGGTGCTTCTGTAAGAAATAATAGTAGAAAAAACTGACAACACACCCAGGTCTAATCTTTACAACTTTTACCAAGTGTGGGGGAATGCAAGTTTCATCGTTCCCTTTAGATCTGTGGAAAAGCCTAGCTGTGTGATTAGAAGATCTGCTGCAAGCTGTGGCCCTGTTCCTCTTCCCCTCACATCCAGTTGTGAATTCCTGTTCCCTGGGTGATTTTGCCCCATAAACTGGCTCAATGTTTGTGCATACTGCAATGATGTGCTACTGCAATTCATGGGGAAAGGGAGGCCAGGACAATCCCTGTGAATCGAAACTACCCATAAGACTCCTTTCCTCGTTCTGTCAGTCCTGAGTTATATTTTAGGAACAGGTAACATTGTGATCTCAGTTTCAGATGTCTCGCCTTATATAAGTTAATGAAAGTAATTGTCTCGCTCTACAGTTACTGTGATTCCTTAGCCTTAAATGAGGATGAGTATCCCACAAGGTTCTGGCTTGCAGGACTATTTAAACTTTTACTATTTAGATTTCTATGGACATCAGATCCAATAGTGAAGGGATGATTTGCTTTTGTTTTTCCTCCACATATTTTGTAATGATGTTCTTGTCCCACAGAGTATATTGTAGTTTTATACCATATTTAAGATATATTTTGGCCCAGTATATGCATCAATAATTTATCTCTGTTTTCTTCATGTTTTAAAGCTCTACTTTTATCTGTTAGCTTTGAAGAAGTTGGAGATAATTATAGGGAAAACAGAGAAACTTTAGTTTTTCAGAATACATAAATTAATTTAAGACACAAAGCTCCACAATTAAAGGAAATCTACAGCATTGCTGTTGATTTTGGTATGAAACAATTCAAGATATTAAATTCCTTCAATTTAATATATTTATGAGGACTAGGTTAGGAAGAGTCTAGACGATGTCTCTTCTGCTTCTCTTGAGATTGTCTCCAAGTTTGATAATATTTATGGCACACTTGCACTTTTGGGCAAACAGATGTTCATTCTTGATTGAACCACAAAAGACTATGCAGAGATAGTACCCACTGGTGTCCTCATAGCCATTGTCTGATCACATGATTAGGATTATTCAACAGAAATAAATTATCCAGAGCCAATTAGTAAATACAGAAAAACTAGTGGGGGTATTTCTGGGAATTTTACATATGTATTATAATGCTAGTGCACTGGAAGTTTAAATACTTGTGTTATACAAATGAAATGTTCTTAGCACTATTTTTGGCAGTGAAATATAATTTTCCACTTCCAAAAAGGAGATGGAAAGAGGGTCCCTTTCATGTAGTCATATTTCAGAAAAACTTGAAGGAAGTGGGAAGCATAAAACTCTAATCTTATTACAAACCTTTTGGATTCACTAATATCCCTGCCCTTGCCTGCTCTAAATCATTATTTCTTTCATTAAAATTTTAGCACGATACTGTTTGCGTCTGTTTACATATGTATAGCTCATTGTTTTTTGCGGGGTTTAAAAAACAAAACAAAACAAAAAAAACCCAAACCAATTTATTCTGTGAGAAATAAGAAACAAAAGCCATTAAAATTTACTATCAGATTACTTCTATGTAACTTTTGCTCACATAATTTTACAGTGGATATCCTTTCTGCTTATTCTCCTAAGTCTTACAGAA
This sequence comes from Corvus hawaiiensis, assembly GCF_020740725.1. Classification (NCBI taxonomy): domain Eukaryota; kingdom Metazoa; phylum Chordata; class Aves; order Passeriformes; family Corvidae; genus Corvus; species Corvus hawaiiensis. The sequence continues at coordinate 75,768,670 of NC_063214.1, forward strand.
TTAGATGGAAGAATAAAGATAAATACCATATCATCAATATTCTTATAGAAGACACTGAAAACCAAAATCATTCAAAATGTAACAACATTTTGTTATGGGTATCTGTGAACATTTTGAAATCTAGCTCAGAGTGGAAAACCAAACCAAAGCAAACCAAAGCAAACCCAAACTCAAAACCCAGAGTCACATAAAAGGAGTTTTAAGAATATTCTAATTTTTTAAAAGAATTTCCACTTATTTATGAAAAAATCCCAAACCATGTTAAGTAAGATTAGGCAAAAGGGCACATACAATTTTTTTCTCAGTTCTTTTATTATTAGGGCAAAGAAATTTTTACTTTCTCTCAGAAGCAATTGAGTTTGGAGCAACAACCAGAAGGGATAGAGCAAAAATAAAGAAGACATATATAAGGCTTAATTGCATCTCTGCAATTGTTCTTATGAACGGCTTTAGCAGTGGCTAAGTTCAGTCAGGATTTGCAAATGTTTTTCAAGCATCATGTATAAGGTACTTTTTCCCACTCCTCAAACCTAAATGCAGACCAAATATCTTCCTGTTGATAAATTCTACCATGAAGTAGGGTTTTTTTGCAAAACTTTTTCGCATATCCTACCCTTTCTTACTCTTTTTCATGTTCGAATAATGATTATTACTGAATTTTCTTAGTTAACACCATCATTCTAGTAACATCATCACATCTATTTTTAATTAATAGGTATTTTGTTCTGCTATAAAGAAACACACTGAAAGGAAAATTAAACAGATTGATTTTAATTTTCAAGGTATTAGGCAAAAAATCGGAATGTACTGTGAAAGTTGTGTCAAATCCTTCACTTTGCATGACTTACACAAATAACAGTAAAAATACACACAATTCCAAAAGTGTAAATACCAGACTCTGTGGAAAGCCCTAGAACTCAGAGCAAGTCAGAAATTAAAAAAAAAACAAAAACCAAAAACTCAAAAGCTTTTCTTAATCATCCTTACTTATTCCACCTCTTAAAAGAGATCATGTGGGATAAATTACTTACCTAGAAAAGATTCCTGCCACTGTGGAAATGGATGGCAATTGTATTTCTTTAAGAGGATCTCTAGAGATCATATCCAGTCCCTCTCTAAAGAAACAAACCAGAAAAAGTCACCTCCAAATGCTAGTGGGGTTTATACAAGGATTTCTTTGTTTGGCAGGAAATTTGCAACCTTCCCTTTTTTCATCTTTTGTTTCTAAAAGAATAACTGAGAAAAGATAGTTAAGAACAAGCAGATAATGCAGTCAGAAAGCAATCTTTCAAAAATGGAAGAGGCTGGACACATTTCCTCTAGATGACTAGACATTTTTGGCAGTTGTGTGTGCCCCTTTCACCTTTATTTAGATGCATTTCTTCCTTAAAGACAGAAAGCTTTAGAAAGGAAGTCATTCCATAAAGTAAAATATATTTGCCAAGAGCATATGATAAGCTAGAAAATAACAGCAGTCTTTCTGGTCACTGTGGTTTTATCTTCCAAGAACTTGGAAGAAAGGAAATAAATTCACTAGAAGGGACAGTTATACATTACCAAAATCTTTCCTGTGCTCCAGATATGGCCAGAAAACAGAGATGAGTTTTGCCTTCACAAATGAAACACGACACAATCTTGTTTTGCATGGGCTTGCTTTCTGTAATGAAAGTTTTACACAGCTTAGCTTCATGAAGTGAAATGTTGATTGAAAATATTTGTGACAGTTGTGGGTAGTTAACAAAGTTGCTATTACAGTACTTCAATAAAATGTTGCCACTTTAAATGCTAGGTACTAAACTGGTTGGAGTATACAGCAGCATTTTAGACACTATGCTATGTGTGAGCTCACATTCCATTAAATGAGTCACTTCTTCTGACTGACACCCCATTTACTCAGTGGAAACAGTGAAGTTATTTACTAGATTAAAAAATGAAGCCAACATGAATTTATATTCCTTTATTTTGTGATGGTAAAAAATCTGGCTTGCTTGTCAAAATTTGAAGAGCATGAAAAAGCCATTTAAAATTTGTTAACCCTTCTGAAAAAGTATTGATTAAGTATTCTGAGTGAAAACAAATATTGTTACAGTAAGTTTTGTGAAATTTATATGTGTCAATGGGTATTAAAACTGTAGATTATGAGAGATAATAAATCTCATAACACAACCATATAGAGTTTTTTCTTTATTTTTTACAGTTATTACTTTCTCAGGGTATTTGAAGTTATGGTTACAATGGATCAAATAAAATAAAAAAATGAAAAATTGATACATCAATACAATAAATTACATTTGTAGAATTGTTTTCACGAGCTTTGCACTCTTTATTTTAGTTGTCTTACATTAAATCAACAATTTTGCAGATTTTCTTGCCTTTAGATATATTAGAGATTTAAATGGCTCTAGCTAAAAAGTTTATTGAATGAGATGTTGTATATTTTCTAAGCTCTTCTACACTAACTGTGCATTAAGAAAGTATCCATAATTCAATCACATACATTGTATAGGAGCTGAAAAGTTAAATAAGAGTCTGATCTATTCCAGGAAACTTGTATCCCCAACAGACAGGATTTCTATAGGAAAGAAGACTTGCTTCTATTTCTCTGTCCTCTTCCATTTCCTTTTTTTCTTTAGGGTTGAAAGAACTACACAAGTTCTTAAAGGAAACTAAAGAATAAAGGTTACAGTAGTGTACTAGACAAGGTTAAAAATCTTCCTGGGGTGCAGTTAAAAGCAGTTTAATATTCTTGTAGGTTAAATGTGCATAACTAATTAGACAGTATTACAGGCTGTGCCATAAAGTGTGTATACTAGAGGTAGACTGGGAGATAATGGTTTGGAATCTGTCTGTGCCTTGCTGTCATGGAGCATAGACCAATAGTAGGAAATTCTCGTCAGGCCATTGTTCACACAAAAAAATTATAAACTCTGTAAGGTAAAAATGAGAATCATAAAACAGAGTCCAAGAAGACTTTTTCCTTCCCATGGTCCAAGCTTCTCTGAGAATAAACAAATAAATAAATAAATATAAAATGCAATTAAAATCTACTAAATCTGAAATCAGAAGATATGTTGTGTTTCATACAACTGCAATATGAAAATTGAAGTTCTGATTTATATTTTTTTCCCAGATCTGATAACTCAAAGTGAAGATTCAGAGACATTTGGACTCTGAAGTGTGTAGTCAAAGAGTCATATCAAAGCTCTTCAACTTAATGAAAGACATTTCCAGCTAGTGATTCATTCAGTTTTAAAGTAGATAAATAATGTTCATTTCCCCCGGTACAGCTGCACCGATTATTGACAACTACTAAAATATGAGTTATGCCTAGATACTTACTTATGCTGTAGTTAAACAAATGTAAATCCCACTCTTAGCACTTTTCCTTTCCCATTCTTCTGTAAAATATGTGGGCTTGTAATGACACTTTAAGGGTTTTTTTTCAGATTTAATATTTAATTTTCCATCTCTTCATGGGATATAACATGAATTTTAAAGTCTAACACTGGCAACACTCAAATATTTTTATATTACAAAGAGTTAGGTCTGCTTCTGCAAGCCACTACATTTATCTACTTTTATAATATTTCTTTATGGTGGACTTGCACCAGGGAAAATATAAGCCGAAAGTTCCTTATAATAAGCATAGTAGATGAAAACCAAAAAAATAAACCGAAAATGTTGAAAAGAAAACGAATAATCAGGTGGCAGGTCACAAAACCAGAACATATATTGTGTCTGTATTATATAAAATAAACACTTTTTCAGCTGTCTCTACAATTTTAGTAAAGCTCACTAAATAAACTCGGAAATGAAAATCCTTAAGTTAACTACCAAAGGTAACTGGAGTTCAATGCATATTTTGTATTCCAGTTGTTTAAAAGAAACATACAATTTCGTGAAATCAGTGTTCGATGTGGAAAACAAAAAAAGCACATAACATAAGTATTGTCACCAGAAGACTGGTCTACAGGGTTGTGATGACTGAAGCATATGGGTAAAAGCATCTGGTTGTGCATTGAACGCTTTGTTATACTTCATTTCAGCATTAAATTGCTCTTTTCAGTGCCTGCCTGAGTCAAGAGGAACAAAATTTGTGACATCTCAAACAAAGATGAGATTTTGAGATGAGACTAAACAATACTATGTCTCACATGTATAAAATCATGTTTCTACAAAGTGGGTATTTTGTTTTGAGCTTCTTCATTATTGCTATTGGAGATATAAATTAAAGATAATGTATAAACTACTATTCTCCAAAGGACTGCATTAATTTTTGAGAATGTACTGACTTTACCATGCTCTTACATAAACTTTTGGTGTGACTAAAGGGCCACAGTATTAACAGAATATATTGATGAACCAGAGTTATGCTGGTAGTTAATTCTGTGTATTAATAAGCATTTTACAAGGAGAGAGTTTCTCTTGTCTTTCCATGCCTTTTACATGACCTAATTACTGGAATAACCTATTTGTATTAACTAGCTTTTTTTTATTCTGATGAGCAATATTTTGTGGTTTCCTATTTAGTTTTCAACGTCTATCTACCTGTATTTAATATTTTTTCTTTTTCATTATTTGTAATACAGAGTGCGTGACTTGTCAGACGAATAGATAGAGCAAGTCCATCTGATTTCGATGCCTAATTCAGGGAGGCAGATTCTGCCTCTCCAACATCTTCGGAACAACCTGCTTACTTTATATTCCTTATACTAGGAATGTAAGTACCCTCTGCGTAAGTGCTGTTTCAGCTAAGCTATATCTATGCCAGCAAATCAGACACTCCCTGCAAATGTTCTCATGTCATGGATCTCATTCCTCTGAAATGTTAAGCTATTTAAATGATCTGCAGGCATGGCTCTGGACCATTCCAGCCAGTACTTAACCAAGCAGTTCCTGGATTTGATTTGGGAGCTGGCATGCGTCAGATACCATTTACAATGCATTGTTTCCAAGCAGTACTTTGGTTTGGAGAAGAATAGTGCTTAATAATATGGAAGTTTTTCATGCCAGCCACATAACAGTCCCCATCCTATTTATTTTACTAGTATAAATGTCACTTTATTTACCTAAGTAGGTGAATAAAGGTGTTAATACATAACTGTGCTATTGCCCAGTGTCTAGATGTCCACCCACAGATCAAGAACTTTAGAAGAAACAGCATTTACATACATACATATTCTGTACCTTGAAAAGACTTAAAAAATAACATCATCCTTGAATCACATGGTTTACCATGTCTGTAAAGAATAGAGATCTACAAAAGTAAATAGAGGAGATTATAACAATTGCTAATTTTTTTAAGTTGAAGAAATGCTTTCCAAATTTAGGTATTATGAAGTGACCTGTTGAAGAATTTTCCCCTGACTATATTTCCTTAAGCATGGAAGTCCTAATTTTAAGACCAAACTGCCAGTACAAAAGTACCCTGACTGGCACTAGCAGACTGGTAGTCTTTACTATGATCTGAGTGCCAATACATGTTTAACAATTGACTCATATATGTCAACTTGAATTTTATCTCAGATTTTTGGATTTAAAAATTGTTAAAAATTAGTCCTATTTTCTTCAACAGTATTGTGGAAAAAATATTTAGAGAAATTCATATTGATAGTTTCATAGCCAAACAGGAGCTTTTACATGAAGGGACATCTATAAACATCGATTACGAGACCAAATCAAAAAGGAGGTTACACTACTGTGAGTACTTCAGTATAACAAAACCTGTCTCCCAAGCTATAAAATATTTCTCTGAATTAAAAAATGCATGTTTCACTTGTTTATTTTAAATACTAGTAAGGACTTTGCCCTATCTACAGGTCTATGAAGATGGAAATGGTTGATATTTTTTATTGCTGTAAAAATTTATTGGTATTAACATTCAGATTATTATCTCAAGTATCAGTTTAAAATTAATTTAGAGTATTTAGGTGTCTGATGGCGAAGTGCAATGGATATATGGAAGAAGTATTTTGTGTAGGTACAAAAATGCTGTTAGTGAGGATTTCTTGCTATTTTCTAAGTCCGTGAGAGATTTTTCTCTCACAGAGAAGAGGTAGCAGAGAATGTAAACACCCAAGCCACCTGCAACCTTGAAAAGTCTTGTTTATGGTATAGTAGAAAATATTTTGACAATGGATGTTTTAGGATTTTGGCCAATCACCCCCAAGGGGTGGCTGGTCCTTTGTCCAATTAGACCATGAAGAAAAACATCTATAAAAGAGTTTGTAAAATAATTAAATAAATCAATCTTGCTGCACAATTCCTGCCTGCTGGATCTTCTCCTCCTCCTCCTTCCTCTGGCTGCGGGACACGGTGATATACCGTAGGAACCAGGCCTGCGGTAATATATTTTGTGCAGGTTTATAGGAAGAAAATTAACAGCAAGTATAAATGAAACTCGTACTGGAAAAAAAAAATACTCTGTGAAATAAAAATAGGGAGAAAGACTATTTAGTTGGACATTCAGATAGGTGTACCATAAATGCTAGCCATTTCTTCTGGAAGGGTCAAGAGGGGGAGCACTTACAACCCTTTCTAGAAGCTAGTTTGCATGGATAATTTTTCACAGTACAGAACGTATTAATCAAAAAGGACTGAGTATTAATATTTGACGTACAAAATGTTAGAAATCAAGTTTCCTCTGTAGCTTTGAAGTAAATTCTCAAAATATGCTTTATTTCCTCCACCTCTACTAAAACAGATCTCAATTTATCAGATACTTTTCTGTCACAATTTTTCTTTTATTTTAAAGTACAAGAATTTTATCTTAAAACAATTTAAACAGAAATGGGAAGACTGGATCTGCCGTTACTTAGATACTGGAAAACCTCTAAACGTACTAGCTTGAGTGTATTGGTAAGCCAAAAAAAGACATTCTAGATCATGCACACTTTCTGTATGCCTTTATAGCAGAAAATAATAGGGATTACAGGCACAGACCCTTTGAAATGAGTCTTATCCTGAACCTTGGAAAATGGAGTTAAATTTAAGTCTGATATAAAGATGTTTAAAAAGTAAGCTTTCCAGCAATATGTTAATGACTCATAATACTTTTCTGGTTTTTTGCCTGTACTACGGTAAGGAAAATTAGGAACACTGTTTTGTATTTTCCTTTTTATTTCTCATGTTCTTTTATATTGCAATATTATGATACTTTTATTGCATTGACAGATACAGTAGTAAGCAATTAAGATAAGAACATTTTACAGCTGGTGAATGAAACTAGATGCTTGTGAAAATATGAGAACTCTATTGAGAAGAAATATTTGAGGGTCTTTAAAATGCTTGGTACTACTGGAAAATAAAATTGGCAATTTATGTTTATATACTGAGAAAGCAATATACTGAGTCTCAACAGTTTTCTAGTCAAGAACTTGAATTTGAAGAAAAGTTACAGCCTTTAACTCTATGGATGCCAGAGACCTCCAAAAGTAAAACCGGTGAGATTCCCCTGTACTCGTGCTCATTGACCTGCCTCTAAGCATCACCCTATTTCAGATACACCAAGAAGGACCCTGTGCCAGAGTTGTTCAAAGTTGTTTGAATGTCATTGCTCTGTGTTTAATGAAAACTTTCTGCCTTTGTGCTTTTGAGAGCTAATATAGGAAAACATCCGTACTACAGGCTGTACAGAAGAGCTCCTGCTGCCTTTTTACAGAGTTTAACAAACTTGGTATTTATGAAATGCTGAAATGAAATCAGCATATCATCAAGACATGCTTGCAACAGCTGAAGAAACCTTCAGGGAATGTTACTGGTTATAGCACCTTTAAAATGGCAACTTCTAAATTAAACTTGTCCTATAGGAGATATCTTCAGCACAGTGTTCTGGCATTCTCACTTTTCTTCCTGACTGCATGGTCATTGACATTCTAGGGGTTTTGACAGAGTGTTGTGTTGTGGGTTTTTGTTTGGCTTTTTTTTAAACTATGCACATACAACTATACTGTAATTTATTTCTTGAAATAGGTCATAGCCATGTGAATGGAAAATAGATTGTTTTTTTCAAGAATTAACTACTTCAGAAAAAAAAAAAGCTTGTAATACAGTTTAACATTAATACACCATTATCTCTAAACACCACTCCAAAGAAAATTACACATTCAAGAAGCAAAATACTGTGTTACCCCTACCACAGTATTAGCTCAAAAGATATACACAGTCCTATACATTCATACACATTTGCTGGTCTTGAAAAATGCTGATTTGTTTAATCAGGCAGGATAAGCAGAGAGCATTAAGTAATAGAATCTAAAATCAATAACAAAGAAAATCATTCCTGGCTCATTTTAGTGGAAATGTGATTTGCACCAGAATGTTAAATTAAAGTCAAAAGTGTGCTGATGCAAACAGATTTTCCTTTTTCTAATTTAGTTCAGAGAAACTAGGACTCATAGAAATTGTTCATGTACAAATTTTTCTGAATAATTAAATAAAATCTATTGGTCAGCACAGTTAGAACAATAAAAAAGAAAACACCATGGCTATGAGTTAAATTTATAGGCCTTTGTTGCCCAGCTTGTCCCTCTTTATGGTGATTTTTTCCCTCTGGTGATGAACAACTAGAGCTGGCAGCATTCTCTGTCACCTGCTTGAAATTTTCTGTCTCTAGAAACATCTTTCGCTGACATAGCTTAAATGTTTGAAGCTGCAGCCCTTCCTGTACATTACATAAAAATTCAGGAATTTTTCCAATTCATTCCTTTCATTCCCATGGAAGAATAATTATCTCCTTTATAATGGTTTAGAGTAGTCAGAAGTATTCTGGAATAAGTGAATTCTTTCAGTGTATTGACCTTGTATGAACCTGTCATTTGGATCCAGGGAAGCAATAACCTTTTCTCTCAATGAAATAATGTCTTGCGCTTGGTGCTTTTCAAGTTGTGTTTAAGACACTTCTGAAACTGTATAAAAGGGACTTTTGCTTTGGGACTCTTATATAAATACATTACTTCTCTGAGTGGTGAATATTTCAAAGGGGGTTAGGAAAAACCTACTTTGTCTCTTTCCTGGAAGAAAGAAGCTTTGTTTCTCATTTAAATCTGTGTCTTTTCTCAGAATATTCCTCTTCCTTCCTGCAATCAAAACCTTAATAAAACTGGAGTTTTGACATTTATTGGTGAACAGTCCCCCCATCTTATTATAAAAACTGCTTTAAATGCTGCTGTTTCAAACATATTTCTTTCCACTTCTTACTAAGGTATAGAGGAAGATGTGGGGTAAGCAATTAATAAATACAACACCTTACTAAGATAAACTTGTAGTTAATTGAGGAGTGTTATATTTGTTATTGTCATGGGTTAGCAAAGCACAGTCCCGGAAGTGATGTTCTTGCAAAGGGGTGCTTACAGCTCCTCTATGACCTGACAGAACCTATCAGCTGGCCAGTTTGAATACGGACAATTTTTTAAGCCACTTAAAATTTCAACCACCTCTGTGATCCACACTTAAGAATAGACAAACCCTGGGCAGAGCTCTCTCTTGTTTCTGGCACTGGGACAGGTGGCAGCGCGGCCCCATACAGGGGGCCCGGCCCAGGCCCTGCTTGGGCCAGGCTGGGACGGGTCATGGCCATCCTGGAGCCGATGGGCCCTGTTCCACCTGTGGCCCCGCCCCCCCCCCCGGCTCCCCCTCTCCAGTGTGGCCAAGATTCAGCTGAAGCTGCCCACCGATGTCCGGCAAAAAGATCATGTGACCAACAGCGATAAGCAACATTCCAGCTGGAGGGCCTAGGTGAGAGTAACCCTTTTAGTGCTGTGAAGAGATGAAAACCTGAGGGAGGAGAGAGAGGAGATGCTTAAAGCTGAAATTCTGTTGTAAAGCTAAGATATATCAGAGTATCCTGTTGTAATTTCATGAAGGCATGGGGGTGGAGCGTTCAACTTGTGAGCAAAAGCACCTGCGCTGAGATAAGCAGATGCTGAAGCAGCTGTAATTTTATGAGAAGTTTGAACAGGTAGAGGTGGAAGCGATGAGGACTTTTGCTCCAAATGGAAAGGAAAAGACCTCAGTTCCTAGAGATGCTCCCAGAGATAGACCTAGAGATGAAGATGAGGAGGACCCTTTGCTCCCAGGGAAGGAGGAGGGCCTCTATTCTTAGAGATAAAATGCTCCCAGAGAAGGGTGAAGAGAACTTTTGTTTCTGAACAGTTCAACCTTAAAATTGTACCCCCTTAATTCAAGAGTGGACCCTCAAAAGCAGTTGTGGGAAAAGCTGCAAGTCATGGGAGGGGACTCTCACACGATGCGAGTGGAGAGCCAACCCGGGCGGCTGTCTCATTGTGATAATGTTTTCATAGCATAGGCGAGTCTCCTCTTCCTAAATGGACTGAACAAGGTTATTATGGAAGTGGTAAACAGACTGAACATCTCAAGGGGTGTCTTTTTACATTGTCAGTGGGAGAAGGGAGAAAGGTGGGGGGAGGAGGAGAGTTCTGAAGGTGTGGTATGATTTTATTTCTTTTCCTTTTTCCCTCTTTTAGGTCTGTTAATAAACTTCTTTATATTCTTTCAAATTTGGTGCCTGCTTTGCTTTTCTCCTAATTCTTATCTCACGGAAGGTAAACAGTAATAAGTATTTTGGACCAAACCACTACAGTTATATAGTACAGTAACTATACATTAGACATGTTTTGTTGCCAGGCATTTCAACAAATCACTTGTAAGGTTGTTCTGTTACAATAATAATGGATAATAAATAACTGATTAACATAAGGGTCAAGGAGTGCCTTGAAAAATCCTAAGAATGAAATATTCAAACATTGTAACCAACTGTAGATTTGGAAAATCATGTGTTAAATGATATGGCAAGGTAGGATAGGATCTCAAAAGGATCACTTGAGTTTTCCTGAGACAGAATTAGTATACCTCGCTATCTGTTTTTACTGCAGGGGGACACAAGTCACACCTGATCTTGCCTATTCTATTCTGAGTCTATATACACATAAATTGCTTTGATTTTGGCACTAAAGGATCATTGACCTAATCTCTGCATTTTTTTTTTCTGAGTAGAAATACAGAATTTGATGAAAATTTTAGGGGTACTTTTTGGTGAATTGAACTGAAGGAAATACTGCACATTGAAGTGAATTTATCTAAAATAATTCTAAATTTTAATTAATCTGAACAGAGCTGCAGCCTGGTCTTAGAGGTCAGTTTTTGTTGTTCAACTGATGATGGTAAAATTTGCTTTCATATGTTCTAGTTAATGTTTCTTCTCAATATTCTGCTTCCCAAATATCAGGAAGTACCATTACCACCAGAACAGTGGTAGCCAAATCCTTTGGCCCAGGACTATACATACAGATGTGGGAACTCAAATACTGGAAGCATTTGCTTGTTAAGGAAAAGGTTCAACTGTTGTAGGGTAATAAATCTTCTCCTTTTTATTGATTTTTATTTCTGTTAAGTAGAAACATTCTCACTCTTTTCAGACTGTCTAGAACTGATCAATAAAAAATCCGTTTTCTGGAATATTTTTCTCATCGTTAACTTAATTCCTAAATCCTTAATGGAAACATTTAACTACATGAAACTAGCATATGACTTCAAAATGCATTATTATTAATCTTTTCTTACATTGGAAATTGATAATCTATTTTTCTTTTAGGTATTCTATATACTTTTGGACAGATGATTAAATGTTCAATCTTTATCTATGATTATTCATTTTCTGTAGTAGTTTCTTGTGTGGCACCTTGTCAAAACATTTTTGAAAGTCTACTGAAATTACATGAACTGTTTTACATCCGCTTAGGTTTTTTTGTTTACAGTTCCCAGGAATTCTCACAGACTGATATGATTCCCCTCTGTAGAAACTATTGTGATTAGTTCCCTTTGAAAGCTCAAATGTTCTGAAGAATAATTAAAGTAGAATAGAAAGTTGACAAAGGATCTTTTTAATGAGACTAAAAGAACTTCCTTTTTTTCATTAATAGACTACTTAGAGGTAATTAAGGAACTGCCATTCCCAAACCAGATTAGCATATTAAAATAATACACTACACAGAATTCAGAAATTAATATCAGGAATTTCTCAATGTCTTATAAGATGTCTTTTTTATCACAGGTAGTCTTTCCCCTCCTCTTATTAACTTTCTTTAAATCCTTAATTTTTAAAGACCATTTTAGTATGGATGTAGAACTGTTAGCACACAGATTCTAGGAAATACCAAGATGAAAAAAAGTATACCTAGTTGCTAATAATAAGTAAATTTTAAAAAAGTATGGATTATTCACTTGTATTTCATAGAGAGAGATTTAGAAAAATATGTTATTATTTTCCATATAACTCTGAATAGAAATTGTTTTTCCTGAAATGTTGATAGATGTGCTCTGATCTTCCACAGTGACAATCTGAAACTGCCTTAATACCTTTTCCAACCTACCTCAGCCACAAAATTTTCCAAAATGTTATCTGGAATTATGACAGAGGGGAGGAGCAACTTATGAAGTAATTCCAGATAAATGAAACATGAAAAACACATATGAAAGAAAAAAAACACACAATAGTGAAGGCTCAAAGTTGTCAGAATGACAATAAAAAATCCTACACCTTCATAGAATATCAAAATAAGTAATTTGATTTGTCAAGGCAAGTCTGAATTATTTTGTTTAACCTCTTCTCTATAAATCTGTACACTATAGTTGGTCTAGTACTTCATGAGTCCTGTAGTTTTGCTACTGAATTCGTTGATCCTAAGGTCAAAGAATTGTCAGTGCTTCTCATTATGCATTAGTTATTTGTTTTTCAAAATAAGCCCCAAAAATAAAAGCAGAACTTAACGTGTATATGTGGTTTATATGCGACGCCTGAGTAGAGTCCATTCTCTGAAAGACAACAGAGGCTTGTGTACTCTGTGTGATAATTTCTTTCAGTCACAGTATCAACCCAGAGAAACTCACATTAATGTTTAGTCAATGTAAAACAAAATGGTTTCAGTCATCTTAACTATTAGAAATATTCTGCTTCAAGATGAAACAAACAAAAGGCTAAATTGAAAATTCCCAACTGTGAGCATTCTAGAGGAAAACAGAGTATGAGAAAATCAGTCTTTTGTGTCAATATTTTTTTTTATTTTCTTTCATTATTTGATCCATTTAGATATGCCCCAAAAACCTTTTTTAAGGTATCTCTTACTTGTTCATGTGACTTCTTTCTTCCTTTGGTTATAAATACTTCCTGGAGTATTAAGTTCATGTTGTATCACTAGAGATGTGGAACACACATAATTATCTTCCATGATGATACCATCAAAGACATAAACTGGTTTTTGCGTGTAAGAAAAAAAAATTTAAATACTTAAAACTAAGTTTTAGATAAGAGTACGTAGATAATATAAGCTATGAAGATATTATTGGTGGGACTATTAATAAAATGCTGTGATCAATATTCTTAAAAAGAAAATAAAATTAATTTAAAAGTTGGAAAGATTTCAAAGAACAGATCAAATTAATCTTAGAGTTTAAGAACCATCTGGGAAAGATATACTTATCTACTTTCACTGTCTTTGTGGTAGTCTTCTCAGACTTTGTAGATTTAATTTAAAAGATGAAGAGGTATAAATTCCATTTAAGAGAGAAATGAAAAAGAAGATATAATATCCCAAAAACTGAAACATGAAAAATAAATAACCAGAATAAAATATTTTACCAGTAAAAGCAAGTAATCATAAGTGAAATGGAAATAGGATATTAATCTTTTTTTTCATTAGAAAGAAAATAAGATCAAGGATGTACTGATAGTAAGAACATTCTTGCCTTCAGAATGTTACTTGTTTTTCCACCTGGAAAGAAGAAACTTCTCTGAAAAAAGAACAGGTAGCTATGAAGTGTTTGAAGGACAAGTGACAACTTCCAATGCTTGAGAGAGAACACATTTTGATGCTTCTGAGTAAAACTAATTATTTACTAGTTAATGTGTATCACAGGAAATTAGGAGATGCAATCAGAAATCATGAGGTTTTTACCCAACAGCAAAGGAAATTCAGAACTAGAAAAACAATTTATTTATTGTTGATTCCCATGTATGTTAAAAAAGAAATTAGTTCATAAAGATTCAACAGATTGTGATCCTTGCTAAGAGATGGATCTTAAAATAACATTCATATTGCTCTATATGGTATACTGCCAACAGAATGAAATCCACGTCAGCTGTAGCGTAAGAGATTTTTATTAGAAAATCTATGAAAGCTTAACTGAGAAGTTAATTTTTGGTAGATTGTATGACCTTGAAATTAATACTTCTGCTCTTACTTTTGAATAGATAATGTAATTTCCCTTTGGATATATTTTAAAGACCAATTTAGGGCAGAGAAGGAATTTGTAAAATAAATTCTGTAAATACTACTCCTCTCAATAAATTTAAATCAATTTAAACCTCCATATAAGTGAATGAGATCAGAGTTTCTTTTTTAGTTCATGTATCATCAACACATTTATTACAGTTCCAAATGTGAATTTTTTTTTTGTCACTGTTAATGCTTGAACTAGGAAGAACAGAGTTTAACTGTTATAGAAAAACTCTATTTTTATTTTGAAATACCTGTCATTTCATATCTGTATAATAGAGGAATATTGTAGCATCACTGTGAAACAAGCAAATTCTATTGATGTGTTAATGGACATCAGAAAGGACTCTAGCATTAGGCAATTTACATGAGACGTGGAAGACAAAGGTTCAAATCTTAGTTCTGAATAGTCAGTGTATGTCCAGAAACTTTTATATTTAAATTCTCTTATTTAGATCTGTATTTTTCATTGATTTTATATGTAAAAGTGTAACAAAGACAAACAAAGTCTTAATTCCTTTAGAGGTAATGGAAGAAAACTTTAAATCTCAGAATATATCATGGAAGACATTTTCTCTAACTGGAAATTTTGCTGAGAAATGTCGCACATCATTCCATTAAACTTATCAATTTGTCTTTGTATTTAAATACATACTGCTTTATCTGACCAAATATTGGATTTTCCATCATACTAATTGACAGAGAAGTCCTGACAAGTATAAATTTGCAGTAAGAAATAATATAACAAGAAATCATGATCAAACAAGAGAAAAAAAATTTAGCAATTTTCTGATGAAAACACTTTCATTCTTGTATAGTTTTTCAGATACCACCAGAAAGAAAACAAAGACAAAGCACACTCTACATAATTCATCTAGGAAAGAGTGGAACATAAGTCTGCCCCATTAGCAGTAATTTAGTTTCTGCATTAATAAAAAATTATTCTAGCAATAAATTAAATGTAATGAACTGTATAGATTCAATTTCTTGACAAATCCTGTGTTCTCTATCTTGTGAAGTTCAATTTATAGCAAAGATATTTGTATTTTAATGCCCTAACTACTTCTTATTTTCTGTCCTTCTGTATTTTAGGATAAAAAGCTTTAATCAGAGTGTGCACTGTTTCACTAGGAAAAGTTTTTCACTAGGAAAAGCTAATTCATTAATGAAAGGCACAAAGTTATAAGAACCTGCTCTTGTCATGGTTTAACCCCAGCCAGCAGCCAAGCCCCAGGCAGCTGCTCACTCACTCCCCCACAAGCAGATCAGTGAGACAATTGAAAGCGTACAAGCTAGAAGACCTTGGGCTGAGATAAAGGCAGTTTAATAGGGAGAGAACACAAGCAAAGCAAAACAAGGAATTAATTCACTGCTTCATATAGGCAGGCAGGTGTTCAGCCATCTCCAGGAGAGCTGGGCCCCATCACACATAACAGTGACTTGGGAGACAAACACCATCACACAGAAGTCCCCCTCATCCTCCTTCTTCCCCCTCTTTATGTACTGAGCATGATGTCATATGGTCTGGAATATCCTTTTGGTCAGTTTGGGTTACCTGTCCTGCTGTGTCCCCTCCCAGACTCCCACGTACCCCCAGCCCCCTTGCTTGCATGGTAGCACAAAAAGCACAAAAGGCCTTGGCTCTGTGCAAGTCCTGCTCAGCAATAAAAACATCTCTGTATTATCAACCTGTGTTCAGCACAAATCCAAAACACAGACCCATACCAGCCATTGTGAAGAAAATTAATTCTCCCCCAATCAAAAGCAGCACAAATATTTAGAAGTTGTGGGAATTTTCTGTTGACTTAAAATACAGTGTAGGGGAAAAAGGACTCTACGCTGCTAGCTTTTTCTTGTCTTATTTCATCTACCTTCCAAAGTCAGTATTCCAGATATTTGTATTAAGTGTATAAAAGAGCCTTTCAATACTCATGTATTTGTTAGCATTTTGTGAGGAAGACTTACAGAAAAAGAAATCTTTTAAATGTGAGCATTAATGAGAAGTTGAAGCATTATGCTAAGTGTGACAGCGCTCCAAAATTACGTGCCTCCTTGTCTGTTTTTTTTGTATCAGTATGTAAGTGGTATTTTTTTCTTTCAGTGCATTAAATACTTTAATTAACTTTAAGAGCTGTTTGGCTGTGTCACTTGAAAATAAAAATAAATTTGATTTCTGTATTTCTTCAATATTTTTCGGATGAAAAGTTATGAGACCCTTGGAATTCTGTTCAAATGAATGCTATGTGACTTCCTAGGTTCTGGCGACAGTGTAACTCAACATGTTCAGGGTGGGCACCGTGTGAGTAGAACACCAATTAAATGCTCTGTTCTACAAATGGTATAATGAGTTTCTTGACCCTCAGCAAAACCACACCTTTCTACTCTCTTTCATCCTTTCTCACCTGAGAAAAAGCAAAAGTAGTATTTGCAAATGCATGAAGGCATTAATCCTGATGTACTCTTCCAGTCAGCAGTCTGTTCTTCTGGAGAAAAAAAAAGAAACTCTGTTATGAATGTCATCTATTTATTCCTTCTGAGGTAAAGCAGAAATTACTGTTAATCTGAAACTCTAACTGGTTTACAGTTTCCATGAAATGGCACATATTTACTTTTCTGCTATCAGCTACCTTAAATTTCCAAAGAATTTTTATAGCACCAAACAATATACACAGGCTTACACATCTTTATATGTTCTTTATTCAAGGTGTGCAAGAGGCACAAGAATCACATATTTTATAACAGCTGGCCAAAATAATCTTCAAACATTTATTTTTCAATTCAATTCTGCTCACCAAAAGACTCTGTACAATACAGGTTTTACAGTATATAGCAGTTTACATTCCTTTGGTAGACTCCAGACATCTCCCAAATCTAATTCCTCATCAACCCAAGTCCCAAGTGTCACATTATTTTAATCACACAGCCATAATAATTAGATTTTATCTTTTCCCAAGCTTTAAAATCACTGCACCAGCCTAAAATTGCTGTAGAAATTGTGCTTTTACATACATAAAATTTAAAAATCTAATATTGGAATTATTTTAACCAGCTTAGCTGTCAATCTTGCATCTCTATCTTCAGCATGCATTGAAGCAATGCTCCAAAGAAGGTGCATAAGTTCTGTACATAGTCGATGGACAGCAGTGGGTACACTTGAAGATTTGCACACACTGAGCACCCCATTTAAACTGGCCTGATTTCTTCCTGGAGATTCTAAAATACCTACAGTCATAAAATGTAAGATCAGCAGCTATTACACAGCTGAATATATGGTACAAATTAAAAGAACTGCTTGTAAGACCTTTTTTTGACTTTTTTCCCCCAAATATGAGAGTTGGCCTAATAAAAAATACTGACTCTCCATTTTATCTTACTCTGAGAATGTAAATGTGGTATTGTGGTAGTTTTCCCACCGAGAAAGGATTGACGCAGGGATAGTTTTATCCTGTAAAAATCCTCTTAATAACTTCTGGTTCCCAAGATAAGGCAGTCAAGTCAGAATCTATTAATGTTTAAAATTTCTATTGACAAAGTAAAAGATGATTTCTGTAACAATCACCTTTGAAGAAATTAAGTAATCTTTGATTGAATGAATTTGCTTATACAGAAATAAAGTTTTTAGTATATTAATTAACTAAATGTTGCTCTCAGGGTGCAACACTAATAGATTTTGTACTTTTCATTATGTGATTAACATAAAAATGCAGGTATGCACTCATTCACAGTGTAATTTACATTATGGTTAATAAAAATCTAATTAGAGTAAAAAAAAAAGGATTACAGTTATATAATCCACAATTGAATTATTTAACTTAAATAAGTTTTATGAGAACAACAATTCAATTGTCTTTTTTTTTTCTTTTAATGTGAAAAATATTAAGGACTGCTCTGCTTTTCAGTAAAAATCATGGGGTTTGGGGTTTATAGGGGGTGAATTACTGAAAACCACTGTTTCTAGTAATCCTGGAATTCTTCAGAAAAAACCCATCACAATATTGACTCAATTAGAGTAGTTACATATGATGTTATTTTTTCTTTTAAAAAAATAATATCATGGTGGTTTTAATTGATTTGGTTTCTCAGCATGGTCAAGTGCCTTATGATAAGAGAAAATATGGATAAAAGCAATAATTGACCTATGAATCATTGGAGGAAAGAGAAACTTGCCAAGGCTACAGGATCAAGGAGAATGTTGAAAATGTAGTGGATATGAGGGAGAAAAAGCTAAAATACTTCTGAATTTATCTACAAAGAACACGAGAAATTAAAAGGGCAGAGAGGCCTTGCATAGAGCAGAAAATTGAAATGAGAAAGGGAGTCATGGCAGAGTTGAACAAAAAAAATGTCAAATTGTACTGGACAAGAAAGGAAACCTGTATTTTATGGTAGCCTAGAACTTGGTATTCACTCAGGTAAACCAGGAGAATGTGCATGAGCCCTGTGGTCTGAGAATAGTTACAGAAATTACCTCATGTAATTTTCCTGTTGATGAACAGATTAAAGAATGGCTTCTTCCAGTTTATTTGCCAAGTTGTTTTGTTTTTTCTAAACTGTTCAATCTGCAGAGGAACTTTATTTGGGAAAGTGTATGAGAACTGTACGAATGTGAATTTGAAAGAAATGGGAACCACAGACAGGTGAAAAATATTCTTTTATAGCATTATACTATGCACAGCTTTAAATTCTCTTGAATGCATCTCTACGTAAATTTCAGGAGTCTTTTAGTGAGGTAGACTGTAGATACTTAGGACATGATGAACTGACATTTTCCCTAAGGCTTAAAGAAAGAAGAAAACAGGCAATTTCTGTACTTTTTATTTTTATATTTCAGAGCATGAGGCTTCTTGATAGGATGTTAGGATTTATTAGACAGATACACAGACCAAGGATAGATTTTAAGAGCTCTGAAGTCATGCAATGTTTATCGGATTTATTTATAATATACATGAGGCAAGTTAAAATCCCTGCTTTCTTGCTTTCTATCAATGACTCTTTGGCCTGCATATTCCAAAGCATTTTAAATTATGAAAGGGAATGTTTTCCCTTTTCTTTTAACTAAGAGAAGGAATCTCAGATATGAGATCTTTGATGGTCAAGTATAGACAGCTTGCTTTTTGCTTATTTTTAAGCCAGACATTACTTTTTTCTTTTTCCCCTGAACTTTTTTTATTTTTCAAATTGATTTTTTCTCATTGATGACCTGAGAAATCCAATATTTACCCAGCTCCAATAAAAATCAGAAGCATATGTATGAGAAAAGGATAAGTATTCTATGTGTAGTCTTCTTATACTGAATTTTAAGAACTTCCACTAGAAAAAACTGAAACCAAACCCAACCAAAAAAAAACCGACCAAAAAAACCCTCAAAAACAGCAACAACAACATAAAAAAACAAACCACAAAGCCCTTCTCTAAATAAGAACAACTTATAAAAATAGAAGGTAGGTATTTTGCCAATGAAAATGTGTAAAGCCAAAACAAATGAGTCCTGATCTTTATTTGGTTACATTTATATGGACCCCATTAAGACATCTGTTTCTGTGATGATAACGTAGAGGAGTTGTATAAAGCATGAGGGACCACTTCTACCTAAAACATCACACTGTTTTTATGCACAAATTCCACTTCCAGTTATTTGCATAGGGGAAATTTCAGAGCAATACCTAACATGTTTGAGGTGTGCTTTATTTCTACATGCAGTAAAAGGCTAGCATTTGAAAGTGGATAAGTTTTAAAATGTCTTTAAAGCCATATGCAGAGTTCTAGGACCTTTGATACACAAATTATTGTCCCTGGAGCCAATGGAAATTCAAATGAGAAATGTGTAAAATTCCAGTCCTAAAGCTTGATCTTGAACTACCACTACACTTGTTTCAATAACCACTGCTGAAGGTGGAATCAGCTGCAAGACCATAACAGAGATCAGCCAGGAAATCGTAAAGCCGCATGGCATTGATGGGAAATACATTCCAGAATTGTCGTCTGGTTTTATTGTTGAAGGAGATAAGGAAATACCTCTTTTCAGAAACAAAAAGCATAAATCACTGTAGGGTCAAAGTCTGACAATACACATCAGATGATTTAGCATGCAATATGTAAAATTAAATACCGTTAAAGTTTCGAAACCTAGTTTTGCATATTTAGGAAAGCTGCTGTCTTCATTTATTTAGATTACAATATGAATTGGCACCCAACATAGCAGAAACATGCCCAGCTTCTTTTATTTATTTGTTTCATTCATTAACAAAGTAAGCACAGTGGAAGGAAAGCATTTCAACGTCTTGCCCTTCATTATTATTTTTATTATTGCTGCTATTCAAGTCCCTTGCAATATATTTCTTGTTATGTAAAACCAGTCTATAAATCACAAAAAAATCTCCAAAAACTCCCCAACCCCCCCCCAACACTATGTACATATAAAATACATTGTGCACATGTATTTGTAGTTCATATGCACATATAATGGTTTGTGTATAGATATGTATACATATACAGATATATATATGTATATGTATATATATATATGTATTATATATATTTCCTAGAAATATTTGATTCAATTATGTCAAAAAGACTGGAAAAGTACTATTTTTAAAACCAAATTATAAAAAATCTATATTAATTGCCAGATTTTAATTTTTTTAACGTCAAAAATTGGTAGCGTATTTCTTATTCTAGTAAAACATTGGTGTTAATTTTTTTCATTTATTCAGGAATCATTAAACTTTATTGTTTAATATCTTTGTGACTTCATAGAAACATAAAATGATGAAATATAAACAGATAATATAAATTGACATATTTTAAAAAGCTTATTTTCTTGAAACAGTTACTTTCATGCTTAAAATAAATGTGAAATATATATGTATCAGTCAGAATTATTGAGAGATTACATATATAGAGATAAGTGTACCTGCACTAAGTGCAAAAATTTTAAATTCTTCAAAATTGTTTTCCATTTCTTACATTTTTATTCATTAATTTTTTCCTGTTCTCCACAAGCTTAATTTGTTATTTAAAATAATTGTATTCAAGCTGTTTGCATTTTCGTTAGCTTTCTTTACTGTGAGATATATGACAAGTTTATGACTAGCAATTCTGAAGAAGATCTTAGGCTGGGTCACTGCTAATACAATCTAAAAATTTTCTTCTAGAGAGCACTATTAGATACTTTGGAGGATAAAAATGTTCGAGTAAATGTGATTTTAAGGCTAGTACTAGTTTAGAAAGATTGGATTTGTGGCAGCTTGGGAATTTGTACAATTTAAGCTCTGTAATGTTTGAAATCTGAATTCAATCTCAATTCATTGCCTCTACATACTTGTAAGAATTGTTTGAAGACCTGGAGGACCAAGAAGGTGCCTTACACATTCAAACATCTTGATATTTTGTTTACCTTAGCATACAGTACCACCACTTGAGACGCTTTACTGATTTGCTTATTTTCAAAATTTAAAAAGTGTCACACTACAAAAAGAAACTAAAGCTCTACAGTGTATGCCAAATAAGATGCCCCAAAATAAAATCACTACCTGGGGTTTTTATTTACTTCTGAAAATCCTACTTATGGGTTAATCTTGGCATCTATCTTAATAAATAATGTATGATTATTTAAATGCATAAAATGTATTAATTTACAAATATGATGATGATAACTTTTGCAAATATAAGTCAAGTAATAGAAAATTAACATCAAAATCTCTATTGGAATGACTAGTTTTTTCAGAGACTGCAGCAATGTTGCAGTTAATACTTGTCAATCACAATACATTAAACTGAACATTTCATATGAAATGTATTAACATCTCCTAATATTTGAAAGTAATAATAACAACAACAATAAGGTTTTTTTAACATTTTATTATTTCCAAATTTTGCTACAAGCAGACTATAAGGAAAGTCATTGAACAATGGCTAATATGAAAGAATATGAAAGACAATGCTATCAGTTTGTTCATTTTTCAGAATTTTCAGATTTACTAATTTTTATTTGACAAGTATATTATAAATATGAATTGATATTATATTTTTAAATTCCCCAAATGAATAGAAGTTACAAGGAAGAGTGGAGGAAGGAGTTAATGTCTGTATTCATATTTATATTTATAAAAATATTTCAATTATGTTCTCTTTTAAAGATGGATAGTGATTAATAACCATAGGAAATCTCTTCCAAAATCTCTGCCCACTAAGAGCTAGGCACCTAATCTAAGCTAGGTGTCTATGAAGCCTGTGACCACTTCATAAATTTTAGATGCTTAATAATTCTGTATACTACATATCCCTCTTAGGTTGTGTTGGAATTTCCTCTGGAAAGTTAAATGATATTAATTCTGTCCCTACATTTTAGGATACATAAATATTGATGCAATACAAATTGAAATAAGAGCTGTTAAAGAAAATATGCATTTAGTCTGTATAACCTGAATTCTGTGATCAAATTGACGAAATTTTGTTTAGACATGCTGTGTGGGATTCATCTGACCACACGTAGGCACATGCAGTAGCTATCTAAGGAAGTTCGGTTCACTTTCCTCTGAAGCATCTACCACTACTCTTCATTCTACCATGAAAGCTTGGTTTAAACTGAGAAATCTAATTTTCAGGCATGAAAATCTTCATGAAATAATTCCTGGCAAAGGTGTCAAAGAACAACAATGACAAATATATATTACAAAAATCTTTGGAGGATTTGCCCAATATTTCCCTGAATTTTACCATTTAATCAGACTTAACTAATAGCTGTGATAGTAAAACATGAATGTGTCACATGTCAACACTGATATTCTTCAAAATCTGGTATGACATAGTTTTGATATTCCTTCTTGTTTGGCTTGAAATGGTTCATATCTGTTGAATCAGCATGTCAATAAGAGCACAAGTCAGAAACATAAAAAAATAGTTGCATCAGGGAATTCAGAAGACACAGATGTAGATCGCAGAGGTCTAATCCTGTGATTCCAGTTGGTATGAAAGGTTCTGTTACTGTCCTTGGTTATTGCTGTGGCATATTCTTAAGGTGGAGAACATCTCAGTTTGTCCTCTCTAAAATGCTAAAATCACGGAAATGCTCATTGCCTCTTTCATCACAGAGGAAAGATGTAGCTGACTCTTGAAGTCAGCTCTCAAGCAATCCCTAGCATTGTTAAA
The DNA here is from genome assembly GCF_020740725.1 of Corvus hawaiiensis. Lineage (NCBI taxonomy): Eukaryota > Metazoa > Chordata > Aves > Passeriformes > Corvidae > Corvus > Corvus hawaiiensis. The sequence continues at coordinate 75,792,111 of NC_063214.1, forward strand.
AGAATGGCTGAAATGAATACTTTAGATTGAGGATATGAAAAAATTCCTTCCATTCTCTAATTCAGTTTTTCATTCTATTATGGACAGTACTATGGATTGATCTAAAGTAGAAATTGTTTTTCTCATTAATAATAAGAGAGACACTTTTATGACCCTGAACAAGTGTTTCAACAATTATTTGAGATTCTGTACAAAATCAAGAATACCATACCAAAATAAATTAAAATTCCTATTTTAGTGTCTAAATACATCTCTGTGTTAGGAAGATTCTCATGACTGAAATATTAAAATCGGGAATGTTATTCGTAGCATTTGCAGTTAAAACTGAATTGGGACAAGGGGAGTGAGAGTGTATTTTGTCAAGCTAGGTTTTATTGTTTGGACTCCCTTACCAAAATATATAGCACTAAGTCCCCAAAACACATTACAGAGGAGGTTAACCAGTGCATGAAGTAGCAGTTTACTGGGTTTCATTTGAGAAAAACAAAACATGTAGTGTTCAAATCTGTGATATACTATGAGGCTCAACCTTCAAATATAAAATATCTACAGAATTTATGAGTTGTAGAGAATTTTATTTTTTCCTCTGAAAAACCTTTATCCAATATGGGAGAGCACTGTGGTAGCTCTCACAAAGTTTTTTGGTGAAAGGAAAAGGTCAACTATTACAAAAGTGAACCTTGTGAATTTGAAAACTATTAAAGCTTAGATGATAAAGGTATGAGCAGAAATGTATGAACAACAACTGGTAAATATTTAAGGCATTTCCAAGCTAATCAATATCTTGAATTGCTAACTTTAGTGTGAAAATAAATAGTGAAAACATACAAGCAAAAAATCTATACTTTCTGTGAAGCAAATGGAAAAAGGTTATAAAATATAAATGACACCTCTTTCCACCAATATAGAGGCCTTCAGCATATATAGACAGAAAACCATGAAGGTTTTATAAATAAATAATAAACCAGAAGCTAGAAGAGATTGTGAATATGGAAAGAAATAAGAAAATGCACTAAGAATTTTGCAGAACAAAGCTGCATTATTTAATTTAGCATAATTATAATTCCACAATTACATACTAAAATAATGCAAAATAATAATGCTATTTATAAAAGCATACACTACATTTAATTTATTTTAATGATTTAATTATTTAATTTTTTAAAAATCATTAATACAGTGAGGTGAGTTGAACAGTGTGTGAGCTGACACACCCCAACCCAGCTGCTTTTCACCTCCTCTTCTTTAAAGGTGGCGGTGGTGGGGAATACAATGCAAAAGCTTGTGGGTCAAAATAATTCATATTTCAAACTTACCATCATGGCCAAAACAGACAAAGGTTGGGGAAAATTAGCTTAGTGTATTGCCCGTTAAAAGTAGAGTTGGATAGTGATAAACAGAGTCAAAAATAAAAACACTCTCCTTTCTTTGCCATTTCAAGTTCGTTCCTTGCTTCCTGACTCTCCTGTCTCCCCATCCCCTACCTCCAGCAGAGGATGGCTGGTGTGGTCAGACTATAACAGGACTTTTCTGCTGCTCCCTTCTCCTCTCACTTGTGGCTCCTTTGCAAAGTGGGCTGGCATCAGTCCCTGCCTCCTTCTCACAAAGGCTACCCCTGCAGCCCCCAGCACCCAGGACTTGCTACAAAAACCCAACATAGCCAAAGGTGGCAGTGTCATAACATGAATGAAAGGTTGTGAAAAAGCATGGGGCAGCCTCTCAGGGGTTTGCTGTCTAGAGCCTGGAATACAGGACTAGTGGGTCTGGTCGTTAATTGTAATTTAGTATGTATTGAAAATTTTCTTATTTTTTAACCACAAAATAAATTCATATTTAGCTACACAGTTGGCAGCTTGGACATATGTACGATGAGTATACCATGCAATTTAGCAGAGTTTCCTGTGAGCAGAGCAATTTACTGCTACTATTGCATTGCTATTACAATTGCATTGCTATTGCAATTGAATTACATGTATTGCATATATCCTGAGAGTTAAAAGAAAATGGAAGTTGGCAGGTTGAAATAATGACTTGATAGAAAAGGAAGTAAAAGGTGCTAATTTCCTCTCAGCATGCCATTTCCATCACTCATGGTGTCTCCACTTGAAAATAGGACAGCCTTTAAGATCCACAGAAAAACACAAACTGGACATATCAGGCCACTTACATATCTTTCAGCATACAACAAAAACACAAGCTCTCATATCCATTACTGGTTTATCTTATAGATGCTTTTACCTGTAGATACTTTTCATAGTGTTTTTAAGACATATGTAATTATATATGCTAAAACATAACTGCAGGTTGACTTTTACGTCTTCATATTATCCATGAAATATATATAAATACCAGTATTCAATTTGGCACAACTGTCTTAAAAACACACTTTAAAAACATTTTAACTTCAGAATTTTTTCCAGGATTTTTTTTTATTTTCAGTGCTTGACGTGAATTGGAGGAATAAGAATACTCTTCCTCTTAAAGCATCAAACATTGGTCTTCGTCACCTTCCCTACAGCTGAATATTGCCCTACATATAGAAGAGACTCACAGGAACTGATGCAACGTTTTCAGCCAAGTATAGCCTATGTTATGCCATGAAAAACAAGGTCTACCACTCTATGAGTAACTTTACACTGTTTCTGTCACACAAATCTGAGACAGCTCCTCGACTGCTGCACTACTGTATACTGTCAAGTAATGTGCAGATTTCCTTTGAAGTGCAGAATTTATAAGCCAAAATAAACAATAAAGAAGCAATGAAGAGCTCTGCCAGACTGAATATCAAACTGCCAAGCAACAATCTTCCCTCCTCTTTATTCATTCACTTAATTTGTGTTTTACTAATTTTGGCTATAAAGATTGGCAACAACAGGAAGAACTGAAACTAAAGTGGCATGTATAGAAGAAGGAAACAAGTAATTAGGGGAATAAAAGGAGGTCATAGAATTTCCTGAAATTTCCAGAACCTGGTATATTGAAGAACTGGAAAGGAATATTATCTTTTCCAGAGAGTGTGAGATAATAGCATACTAAACTAAGATAATAGTATACTAAAACAATACAAAGGAATATTTGAGCATTGTATCTGCTTATTCTATAACAGAAAAATAGTTATGATAATAGTCTTCAAGTAGATGAAAGGCTGCTGTAAATGTGAGGGGGATAAATTGTTTTCCAAGTCTCTTGTAAATAACTTGCAAAATGGACTTAAGCTACATTGAGAGATTCAGAAAAGGAAAATACAAACAAACAAAAGCACAATCAAACAACAATCACACACACACACAAAAACAACCCAAATTCTACCGAACAGGAAAAAGCCTAGCAAACTTCCCAAGTCTAGCTGATAGCTACTTCCTAACCTACACTTAACATGGGAATTACCTGCCTACAAATTCTGTAGAATAAAACCTATTTGAAAGATAAATTAATATTGATACATTAATAAGTACATATTAATAAGTTAAATATTAGTCTCCTTTCAACAAAACTTTGAAAGTCTTGTAACAGATTAGTTCTCTGCTCTAGATAAACACCCACAGAACAATTAATGTTCTCAGTAAGAATGCTTTCTAAGAAATATCAAACACACTGACTAAAATACCCCTGAGCACAGCACCAGCCGCACACTAGGTTTGATGATTCCATGGCTGTGAAGGCCTAACAGTAACACCTTTTCCTTCTGACAGGTTATATCAACCTGGGTAACCACATCATGGCAGGGAATGGGTCTGAAAAACATGTCTAGATTTTTCCTGAAACATCTTTCTATGTGTGTGTGTGTGTATTTATTTACATATCCATTTCAGCATGATACACAAGCTGGACAGAAAAGAGAACACATCCTGGAGTATTACGAATAATGTGTTTAACATAACACATGTGCAAGGTTTTCTAAATGTAAACCCTCTTTGTGCCTTCATATCTCTACTTTACATGTTTTAAGGCTAGAGATCGCGAGTGCCATGTGTCATGTTATTGAAATAATTGATATTTACTTACAGGTATTAAACACATTTTTGAACCATGGGATGGCTAATGTAGAGTGACTGACATCAGTGTCAGGTATTCTACACAGTGTTTTTCTTTATTTCAGCTCATGATTAAATTCAGAATTTCTAAATATTTTATGCATTTTATAACACATTTTCTACTGTGGATTCATAAAATCTTCAAGTCCTTGATACAAGAGCTAAAAATGTGGGTGACTTTTTTGTGCTCTTTATGTACAGTCAGTGAGACCAACAGATGCAACCTAATATGCAACCAAAAACAGTTTTGCTTTTTCAGTTCTCATTGTGAGCTGCACAGGACAAGTTTAAATATTAAGATATGAAAAAATGGTCTGATACTTATTATTAATTACCTGATATGGTTGATGAAACTTAAGAAGCTGTCTCATTTGTGGTAGAAGTGGCAAAGATTTCTTTCCTTCTTCCATGTTCTCAAGGAAGATAAGTTTCACCTCACATTTCAGATCAGAGTATAAAAAGTGAGTTAGTGGGATAACATATTTAGTCTAGTATTACGTTAATGTCTACTGTTCCTGTAGCAGGTAACTGCTCCCATAAAAGTTATGTATTATCACTATCATTAATTTACCAAACTAAAGTCAGGTTCATTTGCTGTTGAGTTTAAATGTTCACAATCATTACCATCCTAGAAATGCTGATGCAATTTGTTTACACATGAGTGAGATACAAGGGCTTTTATAACAGGAAATTAAGTGTTCAAGGACACTTTTTCAGATTTTCCAGTAAGTGTGGACTAATTTTTACATACTCTCTTGAAATTAAATCTTGAATTTGGTACAGCTTCGCTAGCTGCATAAAGCTTTTATTCTTCTGTTTGTTTTTTCTTTAAATTCTTTTTGTCATGACCACCTGAAACTGTCATGTGGGAAAAAAACAGTTTTTCTTTCCTATATTTTCCATCATCTTACATACCATTAAAAATGGTTTTACTCCTTGGTTTTCTTGGTTTTTTTTTTTTTTTTTTTTTTTTTTTTTTTTTTGGTTCTCTGGTATTTTAAGTATAAATTCCAAATAATTTGTTTTTTAAATTAATTAATCTGCCAAGTTAAGCATAGGTAAACCTGAACATCATCTCTAGCTATAAAACCTCCTCTCTCTTTCTGAAATCTGTTTTTGAAAAATCAAAGTGTGAGTTGTGGTGTTTAATGAAGCACCAAAACGAGCTGTTTTTTTAAAGGAAGAGCCTGGATTTTTTTGTAACATGTAAAATTACTAACAGCAACCCCCATGTAATTACCGGAGTGAAAAAAAAAAAAAAAAGGTTAAAACTGACATGGAGAAAAATAAGACTAAAATTCTATAGTTTTATCCATGTGTTTATTCATGGACTGCTTTCATGCTGATGCAACACTCATTAAATATCACTTTATTCTTGTAGTATCATCGAGGCCTTCCTTAATATTCTCTGATAGCATTGAGGCCTTCTACTTTTAACAATCTCCAATGACACAGATTCCACGCCTTCTCTGAAAACTTGCTCTAACACTTGATCACTTCCATGGTGAGGCAGATTTTCTACACAGAGTCAGAATTTCCCAGGATTTTTTGATTTGTGTTCATTGCCTCTCATCCTTCTACTGTCCACCTTGGGCAAAAGTCTGCCTGTCATCACCACGATGTTCCTTTAGGTAGCTGCAAAAAGGAAAAAAGAAAAATGCCCCTTGACCTTCTAGAGGTAGAAAAAACTCTAGTTTTCTCAAGTGTCGAGGAAACTTCCCAGTCTGACCATTCCCAAGACTCTCTGGCAGTCACACTTCCAGTGCCAGAGATTTTCACTGATGGAACTGAAGCCCCTTCACATTGGGTGGGTCCAGTGACTCCATGGGTGCCTGGCTTGACTCCCCACACATCCTACCCACACAGTCAGACCAGGTGTCCTTACCGGTTTCCTTACCTAGGTTTCCCTTAGCAGAATCTCAGACGTTCTGTTTCATAAAGCCATTTTTTCACTGCACAGTGACACAGAAACAGCCCAAACTGAATGACAGACTCATTCTGCCTCATTTTTTTCACAAAGGTTATTCACTCTTAAGTATGATCACAGATGAATTTGTAGATTTTGGTGTCTGGAATTCTAGCTTTGGGATAACGCTTAGGGCTTATGGTCATGAAATTGCATCAAATGAGAAACTATTTGCAAAGCAGAAAGTCATAACTATCACTGTTGCTGAGAGCTACATTAATTTTCTTTTTGTTAATGCAGTTCATGGGTTGTTTTCAATAATAATAATAATAATAACAATAGTCTGAAAATACAGTGAATTAATAAATCAGAGGCTGAAATCAAGCAAATAATAACCAAATTTCTGAACTTCCAAACAAATAAGTTACATAAGCAAATTTGAGATGGTTTGCTTAGCTAATTCTCATCAGGACAGGCCTAAAATGAGAGAAAAGGACATAGGATATCTGTGGTTGATAACTAAGTAAAAATTCAATTTAAAAAAACTAAATTTCTGTAGTGAAAGGATATTTTGCAGTATGTCTCCTCTGCATTCAGCATATGTTTTGGAAATCTCAGATTTCAAATAAAAGAAATATATGTAAGAAATCCAGAACTGATTTCTAGGCCAAAAATGTTTATTTTTATTATCAAGTAATACTATCTGTGATTTTTTTATAGTTAATCTTTTCTTATTCCTTTGAACATGATCATAAGCTTACTATCATTACATGAATATTCATTTTCATGCTGGAGACAGTGGCACTAAGACAAGAACCCTGTTGCTTTCTTCTTTAATTTTTCTAGAAGTTTTAGAAGAGCCAGGTTGTCCCTCTGGGTATGTATGTGTTACAAAAGCTCAGCATAAATGTTCAAAGACAGTGTTTTGATTGCTTGGGGAAAAAAATATTGTTGAAAATATTGTAGTATTTCTGCCATCATGTAACAAATAAGTAACACAAATAACTAGAAGTTCTGTACACTATGTGCCTAATTGTACCACAATAGAGGTCTATAATCCATTTTCAGATTCCTAGATGTGTCACAGAAGCATAGATAAATTAATTAATTAATATAAAATTAATCCTTCGACTGAAGGGTTTTGTTTGGGGTTTTTTTTTTTCAATTTCTGCTAATGCATTAGTTCTGTAGATGCTGCTCCACGAAGTCTGAAATGACCTTTTTCAGTCCTAGCTTGAATTAGTATATTAACAGCAGTAATTCTGCAGTCCGAAGACTGATGATGCTGTAATTTTCCAGTCTAATCATACTGAACTTCAAACATATTCAAAGCAATTCTATTGAAGTTACTGTCTCAGAAGTGTTTTTGCAATGTGTGTGAATTACACATGAGGACACAACCATTAAACAAGTGTTTGTCAAGCTCATTGGAAATGAAATAAAGGAAGATACTTCCCTAACATAGCAGCTCATGTGAACCTGGCCCCAGTCTTTGATCATATTTAGACCTCACATGATTATAAACTAGAAAAAAAATAGGAAATCTAGGCAGAATCTAACTTTTTTTAAGCGATCATTGGCAACTCATGCCAGCTACTAAACTTGAGGGGCACATGAATAGTTAACATGAATAGTTAAAATACATGCCTCCATCCACTCACACAACCCACACACCTCCATGAACAACTGCTGTCATGCTGAAGGGCCAAGACAACATTGAAACTGTTGCACTCTCACAGTATTTGGAGAAATCAACCAGCTGGAGTGAATGATCTGATTTTCCAAGACCCTGGTACTGACACTTTTACTGTCATGCATGTGTTATCTACAGACCACGTGTATGTGGGTGAGATAGAGAAATCATTAACAACCTGCTATGCCCATCTCAGTCACACATTAGTTTTTATGTCACAGAGTGACCCAGATCTCTTCTTGAGATTATCTCACTCTATATTGCCTTGTGTCAACAGAAAACCCCATAATACCTTCATAATCTTATAGTCATTTGGATGACAGAATTGCTGAAATCAGGAGTCCTCTGGAAACTCTCTAGTTCAACCCACCTAACCCAAAATGGGTCAGTTAAATTTTTAATCCCCTTCACTGTCTACTTACTAAATCTGTATTTCATCAGATAAATCTAGTATAATGTTATGAAAAGACTTAAAAAAAATAAAAATATAATTCAGTGCTCTCCCATTACACACAGAGCCAATCAACTCATCATAGAAGTCTATGTCAGAGGTTAAGCATGGTTTCTAACTCATAAATTCTTGCTGTTAACTCCCATTCTCTTCTTGTCCTTCATATCCTTGGAATCAAGGTGAAATTCAGCAGATGAAGTTCTTTAGTTCTTCATTCTTTCTCCTCTTGGAGATAATAATGACATTTGCCTTCTTTCAGTCCTCAGGAACCTCTTCTAATCAACACGACATTTCAAAGGCAATCAGGAGTCTTCTGAGTCCTATGTTTGAAGACCATTCCTGGGGGTGATAAATTCCCAGCTGAGACCGAATTTTTTCAATATTTGCTTCTCCAGCTGGATGCACGTATGTCTATGGGGCCTGACAGGATTCATTCCAGAGTACTAAAAGAGCTGGCTGATGTTATTGCAGGACCTCTCTCTACTATTTTACAATGGTCTTGGGAGTCCGGAGAGGTCCCAGCCAGATGGTAGCTGCCAAATGTACTTTCAGTTTTCAAGAAGGGATTTTATGATTCTATGAAGACCAAGGTGAAGGATGCATTGAGTACCTTGAACATTGCTATATTTTCTGCTACAAGTTTACTTGCTTGTGGAACATTACCATCACTGGACCAAAAATGTCCCTATCCTTATTTTTTTTCTGATCATAATATCATACAATTATAGAATCATTTAGGTTTGAAAAGACCTTTAAGATAATCAGTTCCAAATGTAAACATAACTCAACCAAGTCCACCACTGAACCATGCTCCTAACTTCACTACTTTAATGATTTCATAACTCTCAGCTATGTCCTAGTTCAGACAACCAAATTAAAGAGTAATATAGGCTGTAAGAAATCTCTAGGAGTCACCTTTCACTCTCTCTCCCATTTCTGAAAGCCAGACCTATTCAGATCAACTTGCTCACACCTGAGTCTGGCCAAGTTTTGACTGTCTACAAAATGAAGATTCCACAACCTCTAAATATCCTTTGACTAATTTATTTTCCTGTAACATTAATTGGCACTTTCATATATTTTATTGCAGCTTCTGACCACTGACTTTCATCCTTTTGCTGTGTATCTCTGAGACAATAATGCTAGTATCTCTCTCCTAAGTTTTAACTGTCAGTTCTGTGTTCAGCATGATGCAAACTATCTTCCTAGAATTTACCTTATTTTTTGTGCATAGCAACTCTTTTTTCAACGCCAGACACAGTTTCTTAAGGTCGTCTAAGACCTTATAGCCATCAATACTATATTTAAATACCTTCATATATTTTCCAAACTCACAGATGTTACCCCTTAGCTTTTTCCAGGCTAATAATGGAAACTGAATAAAATTGATCATACCAACCATCCTGAGAGATCTTTCTGTTGACTTTTCTCTGTTATGAAAAGTCACCATAAAGTCATATAATTTTTTTCAATTCCTTAATCAATTCTTCTAGTAAGTCTGACTGTCATCCCCCCTTATGCTCAGGGACAACACCCACTGCTTGGACTGAGGGCTCTGGTGTTGGTGGCCCACGGGCCCCAGGACACAGACAGGGCTTTGTAGCTGGACTAATAGAGTTGTTTTTCTGTATATATGCTTCCTTTCTGCACATAAAAAGATTTTGACTATATCAAATCCAAGTACTCTTCCATGCTTGTTGGTTTTCCCTCTATTTTTACCGAAAATAATTCTGCATGATGTTTCTATTCAGACTGGTTCTCTTTTAGTTGATGTGAAACACATCTGTCCCATATAGTTCTTTAGGTTTTGCATATGTAGCTGGCAGTGTTACACAAGCTGTTTTCAAGAGACTTGGACTCCTTGCTGGTCAGAACCCTAGCAACCTGAATGTCACCCTTAAATTTTCCACCTATTCTTCCCTACTCAATTGCTGCTAGCATGGGTTAGTACTAATAGTTCTGCCTTTCAATATCAAATAGCTTTATTTGGTCATTTTTAGTGCCACAAAATCAGCAGTCAACTTGAATGTTTACCAGAATTACTGCTACAGACAACTTCTTCTGCCACCCCTGAAGATGCTTCATTCCTTTTTTCTACAGTATCTCTTGAATAACTTAATAACAAAGTCAGGCCTGGTCTTGAAGGCTACTTACACCTCAGATTCAGACATACCTAAAAGTATGAAGAAGAGAGCAGGGTGAAGTGAATTTTATACTCTTAGAGATTCTGACTCCCAATGAAAACTAAACATTTATTGCACTCTTTCTCATGGCTGAATGATACAAATTAAAAATTCACCAAGCTTACCAGCTTCCAGAAGTCAGCCTCAGATCCTCCTCTGGCTCTTCCCATGCAAAGCTTTCAGGAAAACTTCACTGTGTCCTTTTGTAACTCACTATTGTCTTTAAATTGCTGAGGAACAATGTAAAAAAAATGGAGCAGCTCTAAATTTAAAAGAGGCTCAGGTGCTATATAGATTTTTAGCCTTTTACTCCCACTGCCAAGACAAAAATATCTAATTAAGTCCCATTTTTTACTATTGTCAACTCTGACCTAAAGGATATTTGAGGGAGAAATTAATGAGAACTGACATAAATAAGGTAGATTTTCCAGACCAGGAATAGGACTGCAGTTGGATGACAGCTGTAAAAGGTTTTAAGCAAGCATGGGTGTAAAGACCATTTTTGTAGTAAGAACTCTGAATTCAGGTTGGTGCTCTGTTTTCTCTTTTTTCACAGTTTAGCCAGTTTCTTTCTTGATTAGACATCTTGTCTACAGCTCATTTCAGACACAATACTCACAATATTTCTACTTACATCTTCCCACTCAAGCCCTTCTGTTATTGAATTTGTAGGCCATGTTATCTTTTGGTGTCTATTCAGTAGTGTTAAACACAGTGTTATTCTACCAAAAGTTCAAGCCATCAGCTATGTAGAAGAGAATTAGAATATATAAATTCTGATGAATTTGTTGGAAAAAACAGATGCAACAGATACACTGCTGGAGACAATAAGTTCCCTGTTAAGTCTCAGAGGATAATAACAACAACAAATCTGACATCAGAAAACTGAGTGCTAGAAGACATGAAGCTGAGAGAAGAAAAAGGTAGGAATTTGGTCATGGAGAGGTGGGAATCTAGCCAGAAGTTTGAATGATAACTGAACTTATTTCAAGGAACTGGAATGCTAAAAGAAATCAGTTTGTGATCCGTTTAACAATTTAAAAAAAAAAATAAACTTCTGTAAGTTTTTTTTTAACATGCGTGATTACTGAAAGAGCTTGGTGAAATCACAAATAAACAATATTTGCAAAACCTAGATTTGATCAGCCTTGTGCTCTGGGATACAAATACCAAATCTCAGTGTTCTATGTCAGACAAATTTTTATTATAAAATCATTAATGTGAAGTTATCTGAATATAAATATTTCAAGAAAATGCTCTTCATTCTGATAATCTGAAGTCCAACTAGTGTTAACTAGTCCAATTTCTTCATTGTGTGTTTAAATACAGCTAAATGTCAGCTGTGGCACATTCAGCACCTCTTAAGTGTTGTCCTTTTATGATTATTTCCTTTCCATGTGTTTCCTTATAGCATTTCTTCTTAATCTAACTTAAGTTCTTATGCTAATTTATGCTAATTTATGCTAACTAATGCAGCCTTAGACCTGTACAAAATTATCAAACACATATGAGGATCTCAGCTGAAACAAAGTATTTCAGCATTCTGGTGATTTGTACCAGGATACTTAATATCTGACAAGTCATTGCAGTTTTTCTGTGAAAATCATGCTGAAATATAATGTGGCTCCAAAAACATAGCTTAAAGATCATACTATATATTTACGTTTATGTTTTATTTTGAACTATGGTCCTTAAAAGAACAATAAGCTGGGTAGCTGTGAGTGAGCAGGGTAGTGTAAATGTATGTCTGAAAGGACATGCTGACTCTGAATCTGTATGTAAGACCATGATCTATAAGATCATGACTGCATGATCATATATAGACAAGTCCTACATTAAAATATATCTTGGTCGAAGACTTCTTTTTCTTTTTCCTTTATGTTTTTTCCATTTTGAAGGGACTTCTGTGTGTTTGTACTCAGTGCAATTCACTTCCATCACCACCTAGTGTAAAGATAAATGTTTTCAACTTAGTTCTCAAACGGGCTTTGTTAAAACTTCAGTGCAAACATCAATTGACATTTTGAAGGTCATGACCAATCCCACTTAAAAGTAAGATTAAATAAAAGTTCAATTAATAATCCAAAAAACAAAAGTGCAGAGTTCACAAAATGTTATTAACAGCTATATTGTAGACACAATTAATTCTAGTATCTGAATCTCAGGACAAAGCCCATCTTGAGAGACCTATATCTTATTTTATGTAAGATATATTTACATTTTATATATCTTATTGTAGCATTTAAAAACCAAGAATAAAAGTTCATAAGAGAAAATAGTTTTGCTTTTAGGTGTTGGTTTTCTTTTTCAGTTCCTTTCTATCAGAAAATATACAGCTCCTACTTATTAATTTTTGAAGTCTTTTCATAGTGGATTCTTTACAAGACATTTATACCTTCATATACTGTTCATTCTTGTAAACTCCCTGTAATTTCCAACTGTAATTGTGAAAAATGATGCATATGAAGTAGCAATGGTAGAGGCAAATTTTAATAAGTGTGGACAAATAACTCCACATTTAAATCACCTATTTAGTAGGCACATATCTACCTATTGGATGCCCAGATTTATCAAGTATAATCTAGATCTTTATTGTTGATTCTTTAAAAAAATAGTAGTGTGTGATCCTAAACAAAAAGGAATTAAACCAAATTTGCTCTGATGGTGCTCAAACCCTCAGTAATACAGCATGTCTTGGAAAACAAACAAAAATTTATATGAGGTATTTGTATACCTCACAAAATGAGATGGAAGGAAAGCTGTTTTATGTGTTTTTAGTTTCTTGAAAATACAGTCTTTTCCCTGCTATTCCTCATTATGAATTACATGTACTACTGTGCAGAACAAGAGACAATAGTAGAACAAGACCATAGTACCAATGGAAATATCAGAAAGAAATTTGCAAGGATAAGCTGTGTTTTCAAGTTTCTCTGTTTTCCTTCAACATACCTTACATTCTCATTCAGGAGATGCTGAGAAGCAAAAAGTTATGTAATTCTAAATTCTATGAACCCATCTCACCAGCACCAAATATAGCTGCTATATAACAGAAGGGCTTTTTTTGTCTTTTACAATAACAAGTATTACTATCTTTCTACATATTGCTTCGGTCCAGTGCTGCAATGAAAGAAGAACAGGATTACCTATGTTTACTTGTTTGCTGTTATTCTGCCATTTTCCTCATCTTTACTTTGCCTTATATTATTTTCTTAACTGCAGTCTTGAGCAGGTTAGAGATTTGATAAATGTTCCCATTCTCATTTTCTGCTCATCTACAACTTACCTCTGTCTTACTACCTTTGATATCTTCTGCTCTTGGAATCTTGACACTCTTCAGTCATTTCTGGTTGCTTGATTCTACTTGTGCTGTCACTAATCTCTTTTCGCAAATATGCTTCAATGCTTCATCTTCATGAAAATGTTAAAGGATGCAACTGCTCCAGTGCTGAAATTTTATCTTGTAGCAAATCCTGCTCCAAATATTAAGAGGTTGAACAGCTTTTTACAGCTTTTTACAACTATAATACATCAATTTATAAGTTACATAAATATAGGAAACTATAGAAAGAAATTCGAGAGATATATTTTTGATGTTTCAATTATTAAGAAACTTGATTTTGGGGGATGAAATGCTTAATGGAAAGTATTAAATAAAAGAATTAATTAAAAGAAGCATTCAAGATTGTAATCTGTACAGAATAGAGGAAAGCAGGTAAGAATGCACCTCGTAATTCCTTTATGGTTTATGTTTGCACAAGGCATATTTTCTAGGCAGGGCTTTTAAATATCTTCAGCATTTTTTGAGTTTGGTAGTTTTTTAAAAACAGATACTGCTTCAGCTAGAGTAGATTTAAGAATGAAGAGAAGAAAAAACCCACAAAAAATGTTACTAGATAATTTGCAGAGGAAATGGAAAAATTAATGTCAAATTGAATTTTTTAAAATATAAAGTTAAGGTTGTGTGAAATTTGGTTATTTCTGAATCTGTATTTAGGTTGAATGCCCACGTAAAACTTTTTTTCAGATTTCTCAATTCATTTTTAAATCTGGTTCCTTAGTATCTAGGGCATTGATTGTACAGGAAGATACCCAAAAATATTTTGCAACACATGATGAATTACAAACACTTTACAGAAGCAGTAGGAGGTATTGTAACTCAAGTAGTATTGAGGGTCTTGTAAAGCCATCTGGCCAGTTAAAATTAAAAGGGAGGAAATAATGAATAGTTGATCCCTTATCCACAAATGCACTGTTTAACTCAGTTTAACAATAACTTAAACTAGATTTAGGATGTTATGAAAGTTATCACGAGTGAAAAGAAATGTGAAGCAAGAGATGACTGCAATCAGTAGTGGACAACCAGACATCTGTGATTAAAGAAAGGTACCAATTTTGCACAGCCCCTCACAGGTTACATGAAGAATGACTGCTGTGGAAGGAGAATGCAGAGACGAAATTAACAAGCTCTGCAGTCCTGGCCTAACATCATCTAAGAGGAGGACCAAGATGCATGAAGATGCATTGGACCTCAGCCTTCTTTATGGAGATGGGGAAGATGTGACCAACAGTTTCTTAACTATAAAATGACATCTTTGTAATAAATATGGAGCTATATTGACATGCCCTATATTTTATAATATTACCCCACAGATTACTATCTGTGATTTGTATGCATGTTATGGTAAGTCAGAACACCTGTTTGCTGCTACTGTAGGATTCCTTTGCCCAGTTTCTGAAGAAAATAACTAGTGAGTGCACCCAGAATATTTTCCCAGTCTATTGATCCTGTAAGTGGCACCAGTCCTCCTGTAATATGAGCAGGAGAGCATTCCAGATCTTGTATGCTCTAGGAGAAGTGATAAAAGGGAGGTCTTTGGAGACAGTGAGTAATGGGAGGGCCTCATTCCTTTTCCAGAGTGTTGACTCCCATGTAGGTGGCATGCTGAAGAAAAATTAGAGTATATTGTATATAATTTGTCATGAAATGCAAAAAAAAAATGCTTCTATCTTGATTCTCTTTGTTTTCAAGGTTATTACTGAGAAAAGAGTAAATAGGCATGAATAGAGGAAAATTAAGTAAACTCTCAAAATTTCAAAGGTTAAATCTCTGCAGTGTTCAAAAGCTGTTTCTAGTATGAAGCAATTAAAATTGAAACAAATGTGTACAATCAAGATGAGTGAAAAATTTTAACTGTGAGATATAGTTGTGTTAGATCAAAAAACACAACTACATATCACATATGAGAGACTCAAAAAATTGGCCATTTGAAAAAGCAACAGGTACTTTGCTGATGCCAGGTTTGCACCCCTAAACTGACGGGGCAGAGGAGAGGTTTGGGTATGTGGTAGTCAAATTCTGATCTGCATAAAACAGAGGGGGTGCACACCCACTACCAGAGGATGACCACAACAAACTCACTGATTGAGCTCTGTGAATTATTGTGTACCTGATAACCTGTGACTGATGTCTCAAACAAGCTGTTTTCTTGCCAGATAAGGGAAAAGTTTGGTAAGAAGCAGATCCTGCAGAGGTGGTGTGATACTTCTGTCACGCAATTTCCCCTCTGATAGGCACAACTGGCTCAACTTGGGGCAGAGTGATGACAAAATTAATAGAGTTCTCAATAATTGGTGATATCAACAGGAACATCAATAAGACTCTTACACTGAACTTCCAGAGGGCAGACTTTGGCCTATTTAGGAGACTTATTCAGAGAGTTCCTTGGGAAGCAGCCCTTAAAAACAAAGGAGTTCAGGACATGCTTCAAAACAGAGATCTTGAGGGCACAGGAACAGACTGTCCCTGTGTGCTGAAAGATGAGTCGATGAGGTAAATGTCCAGCCTGGATGGGCAAGGAGGTTTTGGAGGAACTTAGGAATAAAAAAAGGATGTATCATCTTTGGATGGAGGGTCAGGTCTCTCAGAAAGTATTTAAGAGGGCTGCTAGAGCATGTAGGAAAATAATTAGGGAGGCCAAAGCTCAGCTTGAACTTAAGATGGCGACTTCTGTAAAGGATAATAAAAAGTGTTTTTACAAATGTATTAATGGTAAAAGGAAGGGTAAAACCAATCTTTGTTTTTTATTGGATGAGGGAGGGAACTTAGTGTCTGCAGGTGAGGAGAAGGCAGAAGTACTTAACGCCTTCTTTGCCTCAGTCTTTAGCAGAAAGATGGCTTGTCCTCAGGGCTGTCCTCTTGGGTTGGTTGATAGTGTCAGCAAACAGACTGGTCCCCTGTTATCCAGGAGGAAGCAGTCAGAGAACTGCTGGGATGCTTGGATATTCATAAATCTATGGGACCAGATGAGATCCATCCCAGGGTGATGAGGGAACTGGCAGATGGGCTTGCAAAGCCTCTCTCCATCGTTTACCAACAGTCCTGGCTCACTGGTGAGGTTCCAGATGACTGGAAGCTGGCCAGTGTGACGCCCATTTACAAAAACGGTAGGAAGGAGGAACCTGGTAACACAGGCCAGTCAGCCTGACCTCAATACCTGGTAAGGCAATGGAACAGCTTGTACTGAGTGTCATCACACAGAATTTACAGGACGGCCAGGGTATCAGACCCAGCCAGCATGGGTTTAGGAGGGGTAGGTTGTGTTTGACCAACCTGATCTCCTTTTATCACCAGGTGACCTGCCTGGTAGATGCAGGAAGGGCTGTGGATGTTGTCTATTTGGACTTCAGCAAGGCCTTTGACACTGTCTCCCACAGCATACTCCTGGAAAAGCTGGCAGCACGTGTCTTGCATAGGAGCATTCCTTGCTGGGTTAGGAACTAGCTGGATGGCTGGGCCCAGAGAGTGCTGGTGAACAGAGTGGCATCCAGCTGGCAACCAGTCACCAGTGGTGTCCCTCAGGGGTCTGTCCTGGGACCAGTTCTGTTCAATATTTTTATTGATGACATGGATGAGGGAATTGAGTCCTTCATTAGTAAATTTGCAGATGACACTAAGCTGGGAGCATGTGTCAATCTATTGGAAGGTAGGAGGACTCTGCAGAGAGACCTGGAATGGTTGGATGGATGGAAGGAGTACAATAAGGTGAAGTTTAATAAATCCAAGTGCCGAGTGCTGCATTTTGGCCACAATAATCCCCTGCAGCATTATAGACTGGGGACGGTGTGGCTGGACAGTGCCCAGGCGGAAAGAGAACTGGGGGTACTGGTCGATAGCTGACTGAACGTGAGCCAGCAGTGTGCCCTGGTGGCCAAGTAGGCCAATGGCATCCTGGCCTCTTTCAGGAACAGTGTGTCCAGCAGGAGCAGGGAGGTCGTTCTTCCCCTGTACTCAGCGCTGGTGAGGCCACACCTTGAGTGCTGTGTCCAGCTCTGGGCCCCTCAGTTCAGGAAGGACGTTGAGGCGCTTGAGTGCATTCAGAGAAGGGCAAAGAGGCTGGTGAAGGGCTTGGAACACAAACCCTATGAGGAACGACTGAGGGAGCTGGGGTTGTTTAGCCTGGACAAAAGAAGACTCAGAGGTGACCTTATTGCTCTGTACAACTTCCTGAAGGGTGGTTGTAGTCAGGTGGGGGTTGGCCTCTTTCACCAGGCAGCAACTGACAGAATGAGAGGGCACAGTCTCAAGCTGCGTCAAAGGAAATATAGGTTGGATATTAGGAAAAAGTTTTTTACAGAAAGGGTAATAAAGTGCTGGAATGGACTGCCTGGGGAGGTGGTGGAATCACCATCCCTGGATGTGTTTAAAAAATGACTGGATATGGCACTCGATGCAGTGATCTAGTTGAGGTGCTAGGACATGGGTTGGACTCAATGATCTTGAAGGTCTCTTCCAACCCAGACATTCTGTGAATTCTGTGAATTCTGTGTACTAAAGTGAGAGAAGCAGGGCCAAACAGCAGCCATATCATTAAAAGGGGCCATAAACAATCAGAGTCCACTGAATCACCCACAGGCTCATTTCTGGGGCCTTCCACCAGAGGACTGCACACTATCCACAGTGTTGTAAAAGGCAGTGTAAAATTCCCCCCTGCTCAGGGGAGGCACCTGAGCCTGAATGCAGGTCAAACCACTGAACTTTGTGTTTCATGGGCTTCCCCCACCCCCAATAGGTAAAGACTGCACCCATCACTTTCACCAGTGGACATCAAAATTGTCACATTCGAGTCTCATCACTGCATCCATGGGTGGTGATATAATTTCTCTCCACCACCTACTTTTATCCTTTCTTTCTCTTTCTTTTCCTTATATATTTTCTTAAGCAATATTTTTAGACTTTTATACTGTTATATTTCTACAGATAATAACTAAAACAGTTACATACCTGCTTTCTATTTCAATCAAATTGTTCTGAAATAAACCTGCCATATATACATCTATATAAACACTGGTCCTTTAGTGTTGTTTCACTTTGTTTCTCCCCAAGTGATCTATTAACAAGAATTTGTTACTCTCACCTTCAGGTGCAGGTCATAACACCATGTACATTGTTAAGAAACAATTCCAACACATAATTCCCACAGAAGTTATAAGTATGTTGGCCCAGACTGGATATCGTTTCACAAAACGATTTTGGAATTAAATTTCTGTGGAATCTTCATTCCACAGGCTTCTCAGAACCTAACTGTCCAAGACCTAGAGCAACCTCATCAAGCGCTGTAGTTAGACATATATCAAGTAGGAAGTTAAACTGAAAGAACTCATGGGCTCCCCTGCAAACAGATTTTTCCCTGTTTTTCTACAGGTCTTCAGAACACATCCACTCCAAAACAGTTGGTATGGGGACTCATGTATAAAAAAATAAACAGTAGGAACAAAGACATTGCCTGATTTTGTTTGTTTTCTTTGCAAATGCATTTCTTATGTGGGATGGGGACTAGTTTTGTCAGAAACAGAAAAAGATTATGAGATCATATGCATATGTAATTTGTGATACCAAGAGCCATCAGAGGAGAAAAAGTTTAAAAAAAAAGAATGGAAGAAAAAAAGAAGCAAGAAAGTAAAAGCTCTGAAAATCAGTAGGCATGTGAATTCTTGTAGTTTTATTTCAGGGCTAAGTATATGCACTGGGAACACAATATTAGCTTGATCTTGTACAAACATCTTGAGTTCTTATTGCTGTTGTGTAGTAAGTCAAGATTTATATTGTGAAGTGTACATTTACAATCCTTTCTACCCACGCTAAGTACCTTTAAAAATGCATCATCTGAGACAAATGATCAAGAGCTTATTGAAAAAATGCTGCACATTTATAGCTGACTATGACTTTATTACAAGTCACAGACCATACATTACTTAAAATCTGGTCAGTATAGCAGCATGCCAAGGAAAACAATGTTTATATCCTACTGCAAGTTGGTTTTTTTTGGTTGTTGGGGTTTGGGTTTTTTTGGTTTTATTTTTCCTACAAGGTGTCTTCCTGGTAAGGATGATTTTCTGAGCATCTCCGTGGCTACAATTCTGCACAGGCTGCTTAATGAACTTTGCAGTGTCAGAAACCCCTGACTTTGCATACTGTACAGATTTGGATCAGAACTTTCATAACAACACACACAGCTTGCTGGATTTTACTTCATACATAATCTCTCTCTGTATATCACTGTTAATATGTAGCAACTGTCTGTCTCAGCAGTCTATCATTACTATTCATGATGGGCTGGCCTGAATAACTCTCCTTCAACAATACTATCTATAACACAGATTCTGTCTTCTGTTTAAACCTAATTTCTAGCATACAGGTGTTTTTGCCATGTCTGAATCTAGCCTTATCCATTTTCAACCTCCACAGCTTAGTTAGGACTGAATGCAAACTACCTTGTATCCTTGTTTCCTTAAAAAGAGGAACTGAGGCTCCAGCAGGCATCTAATCTACTCAATTAATGGTCAAGAACCCTGGGCTGTTTTGCAGCATGTCTGCAGATAATAAGTTCAAGAGCATCAGAAAACCATAAAACCTTGAAGGAATTATTTCTGACTTTTGCAGGAGTCATTTAATACATTGATAGAAACCTATGGCTGTACTTGTGTCACTTCATGAGTTTCTCATCAAAACAGCAATAGCTCTGGTAGTGTTAATGAAAGAACATTTAAAGCATGCAGTTCTTTACTCTCCTTAGTTGTCCACTCTACTTCATAACTGTGATTCAGTGATTCTGTAACTGCACTTTGATAGAAAAAGAAGGGGAGTTTTTGAGATAGCAAGACAAAAATCATGACAGGCATCTGAGAGTATGAAAATATTCTTATCTCTAATTAAAATCACTGAAATATATACTCATGGACTAGTCACAGTAATTGTTTTGTCCTGATCACACATTATGAATTCACCATATGGGCTGTTCTGCTGAAAGCTTTTATTTCCATACCCTCCAACTCTCAGAGCTAAGAAAATAACACATAACATTGAATAAGACTCCAACAGTGCATTTATATTGGTTCTCAGCTTGGTTTTTTTCCTGTGGCATTATCATCAAAAAGGACAGTGCATGCTTCTTCTGTCATGAACTAAATATGGAGACTTAGATGTTTAGAAAACTTTCCCAGATACCAGATGTATAAATTCACATTTGTTTTATTTCCATGTTCAATCTGGATTTTAAAAATGGAAAGATATTGATAATAGAATTTATATACACTTTAGCCAAAGGGCACTCATGTTCACTGAGAGGTTGCTGCTTTTTTCTTCCCTTTGGGCTCTCTGAAGGAGCTCTTGACTCCATGCAGCTGACTTGCTTAAAGCTGAATAAACCCACACTACGGAACATATCATTGTGCTGGTAGCTTTTATTTAAACAACAAAAAAAAATTACACTAATAATCATTTCACAAGGATAATATCATGTGTGTCTTGTTATTCTGTTCAATGCATATGGGCAGATTTTGTTCAGTTACATAAGGACTGAAGTAATTCACATTATTCTTGTTTTAGATCAATAAGAGTGTGTGGTGGGTTGACCCTGGCTGGGTGCCACATGCCCATCAAGCCTGCACAATCACTCCACTCTGCAGCTGAACGGGGGTAAAAAAATGTAATGAAAAGCTCGTGAGTTGAGATAAGGACAGGGAGAGATCATTCACTCATTACTGTCATGGGCAAAACAGACTCGACTTGTGGAAATTAATTTAATTATTAACCTAACAAATCAAAGTAGAGCAATGAGAAGTAAAACAGATCTTAAAAATATCTTCCCCCCATCTCTCCCTCCTTCACAGGGTCTACTGGCCTCCCTCCTGAGAGGTGCAGGGAGAGGGGGAATGGGCGTTATGGTCAAATCATTACATGTTTCTTTTGCTGCTTCTTTCTCAAGGGGATGAGTCCATGTTCCAGTGTGGGGTCCAGTCCTCTATTAATTTCTCCAGTGTGAGTCCTTCCCACAGGCTACAGTTCTTCATGACCAGCATTGGTCCCGCATGGGGTCACAGGCCACCTGCTCCAGTGTGGGCTTCTCTTTTCACAGGTCTCCAGGTCCTGACAGGAGCCTGCTAAAATGTGGGCTTTCTACAGGATTGCAGCCTTCTTTCAGTCATGGTCCTCCATGGGCTGCATGGGAACAGCTGCCTCATCATGACCTTCACCACAGGCTACAGGGGAATCTCAGCTCCAGCACCTGGAGCCCCTCTTTCCCTTTCTTTCTCCCTGACCTTGCTGTCTCTATGCTATCACATATTCTCTCTCTTCTCTTCTCTGGTCTCTATCACTTCTGTGTCATAATTTATTTTTATTTTCCTTCTTAAATATGTTATCACAGAGGCATTACTACCATCTTTGATGGGCCTGACCTTGGCAAGCTTTGGGTCTGTCTTAAAGCAGCTGGCATTTGCCGTGAGACATGGCAAAAGCTTCTGGCAGGCTTTTACAGAAGCCACTCTGGCAAACCCCCGTGACCTGCCCCACTAGCAAAACCTGGCTGTGAAAACCCAATACACAGTGAGATCAGAATCCACCATTTTGTTTTCGAAAAACCTAATTCTTGTTAAATTTATGTTAGACACAGAATTGCAAATGTTAAACCATATCCTCAGTCAACATAAATTAGTGCAGGTCCATAGAGTTCAATTGAGTTATGCAAATTAATCCCACCTGATGGTTGTCCGATCTGTTATAATTAGGATTGTAATCTCAAACCTCTGGCAAGATAATTGTTCAAACAATGGAGATCAGTAAGAAGTGGTATATTTACTAAGTTTAGGAAACTATATACAGGCTTTCAAACAGAGACATTCACAGGTCTTTGAACAAAGTACAGATCTGCAATTATAGCAGAATTTAAAATGGATGTGAAAATAATTATTTAATTAGCTTGCACATTCCATTAAATTTAATAAAATATCCACATAGAGGACACAACAAAGTTATCTCTTTCTCCTTGCTTTGTGGTATTCTACTGTACAAGCATTGGAATGAAAATTTTATTTTAAAGAGATAGAGTCACATGGGGATATATACAAAACACAATTAAATATGCTTAATTTACATGAAGTTATATGAATAACTTCTGATGAATGTGTTGACAGGAAAAATATTCATAGATGTTGGAAGGCCGATGCTGATTTTAGTAGAATTTATTTATAGAAACATACTGTGGTTATTATTTACTTTCCAGGTACCAATAAAAATAAATTTCACAAGAGGATTGCAATTTACCTTTGAATATTTTCCATAATCCTTCATTGATGGATTGTGATGATAAAAAAGATGAAGACAGATATTTCAGGGCAACTGAAGAATCTAGTTTAAACCCGGAAGAGGTTGAATGGTCTAACAAAGTCCAACAAGTTGGTGACCCTACTCGCACAGGTGGAGAGTTCCTAATGTAAAGAAAAAAAAAAAAAAGGACAAAAGGAAAAATAAATCTTCATCTTTTGACAAGTTTTCAGTCCTTTTCCCTAGTAAGCTAAACTAATAAAAGTATAAAGGGTAAAGTGGAGATTAATGCTACTCTACAATTTTGCCCCAAATATCAGAATCTATTTCCAGCCTTTTCATAGTAAATCTTGACTAATATGAGACCAATATGGAGAGAAGCAATATGTGTGAGACCCATAACATATTCCTAACAGCAGTTGGAGCAGTGAAAACCATTGCTTTCAGCAGTACTGATCCAAAATCAAATCTGACTTCAATGAAAGTTCTCTCTCCCTTTTCTGTCAGTAGCAAACAATGAGGCTTAAAAACCATCCTTCATTGCCTATTCCTTTTCATTTTCCTCCAGCTTGTAATTTAGGCACTTCCTATTAAAGAAGCTAACAAATAACTATGGAGATCATTAATTTGTCTGACAATTCTTAAATAATATCACATTCTTTACGTTCATAACACCTTTTTGCACAAAAATTTTCACAATTTAATGGACCATTTGCAAGTCTGTATAAGGCAGGTATCCCTCAAAAGAGAGAAGTACTATGCAGATAGTAGATTTTTAATTTAAAACATTATTTCTTATAATACGTCCTCACAAATCTTGTAATTATTTTCTTCTCTATCCATAATTTCCTCACAGCATGTATCTCACGGGAAAAGGACAAGATAGTCTGTATTCTTTTGCTGTTTGTTCTCAGTCTGCAAAGATTCATAAAAGTCCGGAGATAAAACACCCACCAAGAGCTGTTAATAAGGCTACTCCTGTGATTCGCTACAAAGAAATTCAACATAATCTTTCAAAACCTGCAAAGAATCAGACAAGAACAAAGAAAATACAGCGTTGGCATGCAGTCTGCAAACACCTATACAGATGAAGAAATTCCTGCTCAGAAGTGACCTTGCAATTTAACAAGACTTGAAGTTCACATCATCCTCCTAGTCTCCAGATTATTCTGAAGTATTGTTTTTAGCCATATATTAACACCTATTTAGGACTTATACTACCCAAATGCACACATACATGACATTTGCATAGAGGGCTCATAGTAACTTCATGTGAAGGACAACTGAAGTTCATATTTAGTCTCACAGATCCAAACACATTTCTCTGAGACGAATCTTGCATGCCACCTGAGAAAGACACCATTAGTCCCCATGAAACTCAAAGTATGTTATGAATATCAGTTCTAAGTAACATCCTACTATACCTGAACATCCTACATTCAAAACCACTGATTAATACAGAAAGTTGAACTTCAATGAGAAACAAATAAAAAAGAAACATAGAATAACTCCCTTAAAGGCTGCAGTATTTTCATACCTTTTTCTTATTTCTACTTTTGCACTGAATTCTTTGAGCCTTTCCAAAACATATTATTATTTCCAATACACCCATTCTGTATTTTCCTGGTGAGAAAAATATAACACCTAGTAGGAGTCTGATTCATATCACTCTTTGGATACAGATTTACATCCAGATTCTTCATTTAAATAAATTTAATTTAATTAATTTAAATTAAAATATAATTTTATACCATTGCTTTTTTACTCCTTGTAATTAGGTTTAATCAAAACTTTAATCCAGCAATTTATTTATTTATTAGAGGTGGTAAGAGAGTGAGACAGATCATTACCTCTTTTCCTGTTTCTCAATGCAAAACTCAGATTTTAGTTTCTGTATCAGTAGGCTTTTACATTAATTTAATTTCTTAAATTGATTTGTTACAATTTTTAATGAGTTATAATTTTTGAAAACATTCAATATGCCACTTATGTTCATTTTTAATGACCCAACCCATTACACTTGTTGCTTGAGACTATGATCACAGAAAAACTGGGCCAGGTCCTTAAATCTTCATCTTTATAAACTTATTTTCAGATAACCAGGTCAATTATTGGCACTTGTGGAGAATTTGTCACTTCTTTCAGGAGCATAAGTTTCAGATAATGCGTGAGTTGAAGATAATAACAGAGACAAATTGGCTTTAAAGTGAAAACACTGAACTCCACTGCAGGGCAATTAATGTAAACATGTGACTTCACTCCTCTAAAAGAAAATGCAAGCAGCCCTTAGAGACTGGATTTGCAAACACGAGCTACAGAAAATACTATGATTTTTTGATTGCTTCTCAAATTTTGTTGTTTTCTTCATTTTTTCTCTTTACCTTTCATATGTGTTGTTCTGTCTTTTTCACTTTCTGTTTGTTACCTACGAAATCCATCTCTCTCATTCTTTTCTCCACTCCCTGCCCTCCACACCAGGGAGGAGTTTTGTCTCCATTTTCTCCATGCTCTCTCATTTGGCAGTGTAGACAGCAGTAAGTCCCCTGTAGAATTTTCTTCTTCAGGCCGAACAAACCCAGTTGTCAGCCTCTTCCCATATTTCATCGGGTCCTGCGGCAAATGACATAGCCTGGGAGTGGCTGTAATTCAATCATAAGGGATAAGACAGGAGTGAGATTGCAATCTAAGGTCAAGAGACACACCAGTCTCTGTGGGAGATGCAGAGAATCTTTAAGAAGAACTGACTGAGAGCACCTACAATGGTGACAACCTGTTCAGGTGCTTCAAAAATCTGAATGGATTGATCAGGTACAGATACTCTCCACCCAACCCTTTACTTGACAGGATCTGGAGTATCTCGGGGAGACACCTGAAGGAGACCAGTATCACACACAGAACAGACAGGACTCCTGCACTGGCCAACATGACCTTTCTCCAGGACTACATTTTTTTCCCTATGGGAAAAGGAGGTCATGTATCACCTGTCAACATTAAACATGTCTGTAAGGGAATGTGCATTGGTATTCCAGTCCAACATTTTGTATTAAACTGCAATCAATTTGGTATTAAACCACAAGAATGATTGTTGATATCAGAAGTGGGATATCATTAGACTAATCACATATCTGTAACATGGGGATGGATGAGCATCAGGTTCTGGAAGCTGAGGTCATGGCAGAAGCTGTCTCTGGGCAAGGGATATCCATCATGATAGAAGGGTGCATGCAGATGCCTAAGTTTGGCCAGTGAGCTGCAGAGTTGTTGATGGCCTGAGGGCAGGCCAGAGAGATGGAGGTGCTACTCAATGGTGAGCCCGAGAATAAAGGGTAAATATCTCACAAGAGACTTACTTAGGATATATATAATTCCAAACTATGTGCCAACATAAAAAAAATCCTCAGCAGAGAAAAATATTTGCCATCTCTTTCTGATATAGTTTTATTTTGCCTTTTGAGATCATTTAGTAATCTAATTTGAGCTAGTTTGGAAGTCTACTGTTTGGTAGTTCAAAATTATAAATGTTAATAAATGTTACAAAATCTTCCTATATGGACTGTTGTGAATAGGTAAATTACATGGAAAATTTCTGGAGTTTTTATGTTAGAACTTCTATTTTCCCCCAAATTAAATATATTTTTAGAATTTCTAAGTTAGCTTTAAAATACTGAGGGTTTTGTTTTTGTATCAAGAATTGGTGAACCAAGTCTTTTCACTAAAATTTCATGTTCAGTTTAAGGACTGTTTGTTGCGGTGAACCATGGCCAAAGCCAGGATCAGCCAGATCAAGTGGACCCAAAGGACCATTGGTTTGATGCTGCCCCAGCCCAAAAGCCCTGAGCATTCATAAGGCTGTGAAAAATACATAAATCGGTGCCTTACCATTCGCTGCAGCCCTCCCCTCCCCTTATTTCTCATATTTAGTTGTCTTTCCAGAGAGTTCTGTGTTCTTCGGTTGTTAATTGGTCCTTGTTATTCCTCCCTGCCTACCCCTTCTCCCATTTGCTGTAATTCCTTCTCCCACCTTGGTAACACCCCCTGGCTGATGTTCCATTGGTTACTGTGTGTTTTCCATGCCCAGATCGTGGGAGTACAAGACTCCCTGCAAGCTACGCGGCTTTGGCTTCTCTCTGTGGATTTTTCCCTGCAATGAGCCCCTTCCCCCATGAAGAAGTCCCTCCGTCTTTTTCCTACCTCCTTGTGTGCCTTCGACACTCGTGGGCAAGGCGAACCCAAGCAGGTGCTTCGCCGGCCCTCCTGCACCATGGTCGGTCTCTGTCCATCCTCGCTCGAGGCAGGCAGAAGATGGCTCGGTGCCCGGGACATCGTGCTAGCCGGCACGGCACCGCGGCTCCTGTTAGTTTCTGCGGTATTAGTACAACACAACAAACTTATTTACATATTTCTGTTAAAGATGTGAGGATGAAAAACATGAGATTTCTATAATTTCATTTTATATTCTATGGTATATAGCATGCACTAAAGTTCAAGAGGATATAGTGTTAGAATTTTATTTAGATAAGAATCATTTGCCTTATGTGAGGCAAGAGGATGTCCCTGTAACTCTAAGGTCAGCTGATTTCTGACCTTAAAAGCCACATCGTAATCTCTTGCTTAAGAGGTTCTTATACCCATTGCCATACTTATGATGGGTGTGGAAAGTCACTTTTTTGACTATTCATGTATTTAAGGTTTTTTTTTTATAGCTATACTTATGATAAAATCATGGGACATGATGAAAAAATTACACATTAATTTTAATAATATGGTTATGAGACCCATTCTATCCTAGATACACACACCCCAGAAAAAACCTCAATCCCCCATAAAACCCCCAAACCCACCAACAAACTTCATCTATGATATACTTAGTTCTTCCTCAGCAAGAGAGAAGAACCAGATTGAAACTCACTTTCAAATATCCAAAGGTAGCTTTTTAATTGAGCCAACCCTTTTGCTGGGATTTGCAGGAAGTATTTGCTTTCCACCATTCCTGATAGATTCTCTGAGGAAAAAGAACTGTTAGACTGTGTTGTCAGCTTTCAGCCTGCTTTATGCTGTTCTAATGCTGAACCAGAGATAGGAAATATTTAATTCATACACATGGTTACCAGTGTCACAACCCAGAATGACCTATCTTTCCAGATTTGCTACAAAAGGGAAAGAGCAGAAGCAGAAAGATATTCTCATGCAAAAATTAGCATCTTGTGATTGTATTCAAGACATGTCCCCAGGGAAATGCAGGAAAATTAAAGTTTAGTAGGATAAGGAGTTGAAATTTTCTGTATATTTACTTTGTTGTAGATATAGGTGTTGCTTTGGATTATTTTTTGCGGGAATTGGTGGGTTTTATGAGGAAAAAATATGTTGTGCATCTCTTTTCTGTATCCCTTATGCATGTTAATATACCTGTCTTTTATTCATAAGCTATTACAGTCATTCATTATTCTCAAAACCATAAGAAAATATTTGCAAATCTACCACACATGACAAATTGTATATGGCTTTCTTATCTCTTTATTATATAGACTTTGACTTTAATACTACACATGGATTTGTTAAAAGCAACACTTAAAATTAAGGGAAAGTCTCTCCCTCTTTCTCACTCTTCTCCAGTAGACTGACACTTTGTCAATGCTGACATAATGCTTTACCTAAGCTGATAAATGCCTGAATTGGTTTCCATTTCCTTATGAAAAGTAAAGATAGAAAGGCTTTAAATTGAGATTAAAGAATTTTCTCATCATCACTGTAATAGTTAATAATTCCAGTTTGACAGTTTTTATGCAAAGATAATATTTTTGTATTTTAAAATGATAACAGATTTTAAGAATATTAAGACATTATTCATTTATATATTCTTAGAGGAATTGTACCCCAGAGAACAATTTGGACATACATATTCTCAATTTCAAAGATTTTCTGAAATTCTGTTCTAATAAAAGCATCAAATGGTATCATATATATTAAAAAAATTCCTAGTAAGAACTATTCTACAAATTCTTCCAAGGTAAGTAATTAGTTTTGATACCTCTTTATTTTATAGTCATTTGAGAACAATAATTTTAACTCTTTTTTTGGCTACTTATGAAAAAATTACATGTTCACATGGCAGACTCTATTATTTTCTCAAGAGATCCTAGTGGCACAAGCTCACATGGGCTTCATGATAGAGACAAATGCATCACCTCGATGCATCACCTCGTCTTTTCTTTCAGAGACCAGTTAAGAAATTTGATATAGGCCAAGTTTTGGGGAATATGCATAGGGGATCATTATCAGAGGTTAATCTAAATAGATCATCTAATTATTTTATTACATATATATATAATTTATTGAATGTATATAATAAAAATATAGTGTTTTGTAGCCATTAGAAACAATATTTACTGCAAGCAATGTTGATAACAGAAAGATGTTTTAGCTGTTGCTGAGCAGTGCTTGCAGAATCAGGGCCTTTTCCACTCCTCGCACCACCCCACCAGTGAGGAGACTGGGAGTGCACAAGAAGCTGGGAGGGGACACAGCCAGGGCAGTTGACCCAAACTGACAAAAAGGATATTCCACACCATATGGAATCATATTCAGCAATAAAAGCTGGGGTAAGAAGAAGGGCACAATGGTGTTTTGTCTTCACAAGTGATTGTGGGATGGAACCCTATTTTTGGAGATACCTGAACACCCGCCTGTGGTTGCGAAACAGTGAATGAATTCCTTATTTTTATTTGCTTCAAAGTTCAGATTTTGCTTTACCTATTAAACTGTCTATATCCCAATCCACGAGTTTTCCCATTTTTGCTCTTCCAATTCTTTCCCCAGTTGTACTGGGAGTCAGTGAGGGAGTACCTGTCTTGGTTTTACCTGCCTAACAGAGTTAAACCTCAACACTCTATTTTAAGTTGGTTTTTGACTAGTTTTTGTGCACTAATTTTTGGAGAAAATTGTTTTAACTAATTTTTTTTTTAAATAAAATATTTGCTATCTTTCTTATAACTATTTTTATTGCATATTTAAATACTTGTTAAGGAATTTCTCTGGGGAACATTGATGGACAGGTATATTAAAAGTGTGTGGTTTGAGCATATTTCCTGTGAAAAATTTAATACCTTTATTTTATCATGGATCCAAACCCATTTTAGTAATATTTTATTTCTTGTTTTCAAGTTCCTTAAATTTATTTTGTTTCTGGTAGCAAAACTTCTGTGCTGCAGGGTGGAAAGACTGGTGTCTCCGCAGGGGGTTAAAGTGTGGCTTGCACCTCTCTAATATAATAAGACTTCTAATTTTCATAAGTAGAGAAAGCCCTGAATTATCAATTTTGTTTGAACAGGCAAGAGATGACTCCATATACAGGTTTGAAGAGTTCAGTTTCTACAAGGACCTCTTCAAACCATGTGTGGGAGCAGGATTAATCTGTGCTAGGTAAAATGTTGGTGTCAGTCAATAAATGTGTTAAAGCATGCCATAATTCAGCTACAGTTCAATTTCTGCTTTTAAATATTTTTATGACTGTCTCCAAAGCTCATAACTCCACATTCTAAGATTAAACAGGTACAATTGTTCAGTACAGTAAATTTTTGGTGTGATTGCATGAACATAAACCCTAATGATTCCTCATCTTCATAATTCAGCAACAGTTAAACCTATACATGCTTGACATGCATATAAATGAAATATCAATGCATTTTCTTAAACTATTTTATTTCTACTACTGACATGTCTGCTTTTGATCCCCTTCTGCCACTAGCTCTGATTTTGCTTGAGTCATCTAAGGGTATTCATTATATGAGAATGTATTTTCAAAATTTTTTTCTTTTAAAATAGAATGTGTTCATCAAGTCACGGACTGTACATGTGAAAGTATACTGATTATATAGTAATTGATAACTTCAATTATTTCTCATTTTGTTGTCATGCATTTCAAAGCTCTTTTCTCAAATAAATTGCATAAAGACTATTTCTTAATAATAGATTAATTTAAAAAGAGAAAGCATAAACTATTTCTTATTTTAGACATATATCTGTTTCAGCTTCACTTGATCAAAAATTAGTTCATAGTATTCATTTAAGATATTTTTAATATATATATGACAAATCTTCTTTGTTTCATTAATAACTATGAAAACTGTGAAATTACTACAAAGGCTCTTTTGAAGTTCTGTTTAATTTATTAGTGTATAGGCTTTCCTAGAACAGATGTAACATTTTTCTGACATTTTTGCATTTCTGAGATGCTTTTTTTTTCTGTAATGCTTACATGTCACACCTGCTAAGCATGCAAAATTTTCAAGTATAGTAATTCTTGAGGTGCCCAGGGAAGATTGATATGATGTTAAGAACCTCACAAATAATGAAGAACAACATGCCAGTGCATACCATGAAATGACACAGACTTCCAGCTTCCAGAAATCATGGATTAGAAACTTCCTAAACAAGTAGACAATACTTTATGGTTTAGAAATCTGAATTCTATGAGGAATAATTTAACATCCAAATGGTATGGCATGCCTATGTGTGGTAAATTAAATTGAGACAAAGCATCTTAGTTTAGTTAAATCAGACAAAATTAGGAAGAATTAGATTGGCCTAGATACCCAAGGATATATTTACAAGCAAGATCGCAGACCAAAGTTTGGCTGAAATTCAGTCAGAGAGAGTGAGGTTCACCTGTGTCAGTGGTATAATTTCAGTATGTCCTGCCACCAAGAGTAACTTATTGTTTTAGGTAAAATGAAGCAGTGTCTTTGTTTTCTCTCTGCTGGATTGTGTCTGGTTAGCTGAAATAGACTGTAGGAATATTCCTGGTGCTTCTTTAAAAAAGGGGTGTCTGAAAATCCCTTCTAACAACCCAACCTACCTAACTCATATACTTGGATATGGATGACTGCCTTTCTTTGCTATTATAAACACTCCCTGAACCTGTCATTTTAGGTGAATTAAATAGTCCAGGAACTGAGATACTGATGCTTACTTCTCCTCTCAGCTTTGAGCTCATACCTAATACAAGTAGTAAAGTTGAAGAAGTAAAGTTGAAACCAAGTTGGAACACAGACATACAATGATCAATTGATTAAATATGATGGTAACTCACAGAAAACCAGGAAGAAACAGGTGAAAATTATATTCTAAATCTAGCAAAGCTAATTTTAGATGTGAATAGTAGTATGTTTCAGTTCCTGCTTCCAGGAATGTGTATGCACTTCTGTAAAAGTCATATGGAGAAAGAAATTATCCTATCTGCTTTAAAAATCCTTAGAGGGCAAAAGTACAAGATAAATTTCCATGTGTTTAATTCACTCTAAGGAATACTTCTGCACTGCAATAGCCACTAAATAGCTTCCTTATGGAGGACGGTATGCAAAGTCTTAGCAGTGTAAAGATGACACTTTGCTTCAGGTAGCCAAAGAGGTATTCCAGAAATTCTTCATCTGTAGATTGCCAGGGTGTGCTATTCCTTCATTTTGAGTGGCTTGCAGCAGTGCATCAAGTAACAATAGTAACATAATAACTGCTTTGCATCTGTCTTGAAATAACACATGCTCTGAAAACAACTCGGCAGCAGCAGAAAGTGCTTGGACAGATATCAAAGATATAGGCCATAAGACAGAGCTGAAAAAAAAAAAAAATTACGACCACTTCTGAAGGTTACTTTCATGAGTTCAGCCACACAATGTTGACTCTAATTTCATAATAGTCAAAAAAAGTAATATTTTGCTTTTGTTATAAATGTAACTATTTCAGCCATTTCATCCATCAAAACATTTTGGAATAGAACTGAATATACTTTTTTACAGTATTAAGTTTCCTTTATTGAAACTCTAAATAAAAATTCTATTACATTATTTGCTCATTCAAGTATTCCTAATCAGTTTTGCTGCTATGGTTACTGTCAAATACAGTTTTTCAAAGGATGGAACAGAGCATATATGAATCAGGTGTTAAATCCTCTTTATGTATGCATGTATGTATCTATCTATTGCATGCAAAAGATACTAGGGCAGTATTTCTAAACTTCCACTTGCTGAACTCCTGTTTAAACTTTCATTTAACTACATGCTAGACCCAGCTGGGATATATCATTGTCCCAGGAATTGCTATCAATCTTCCTTTCAGACTGAGCATGATCACTCATTTTCCCATTATCCAATTTGCAACTTAAAAGGTTCACCAGTTTCATTGCCCTTATCTGGACATGGTCCAGCACCTCAGTGTCTTTCCTGTAGTGAGAATCTCAAAACTGAACACAGAACTTGAGGTGTGGCCTCACCAGTGCCGAGTTCAGGGGAATGATCACTGCCCTGGTCCTGCTGGCCACACTATTGCTGATACGAGCCAGGATGTCATCGGCCCTCTTGGCCGCCTGGGCTGACTGCTGGATCATGTCCATGGGACTGTCAACTAGGACTCCCAAATCTTTTTCTGCTGGGAGATGATGAAATTATTCTATTGATTGGAAATAAACATACATGATGAAATAAACATAGATGTTGCCAAGTCTCTGTGTGAGTTATTGGGTCCTGATGATCTTGACCAGATTCTCCTGGGGCTGTCACTTACACCCATGGAGCAATATTTAAGCTCAATCCATTTTTAATATTATAGACCATTCCGATAAAGGCTCAGTAAAGTGGGAGAAATTGTACTGAACTGAGGCATGTATCTAAAGTGATTTATTTCCATGAAGTCTAAAGCAGAGCAAGCAATGGAAAGATTCAGGTGCATTAAAGGAAAAAATAATTCTGCAGCTGAGCTCCTATAAAAAGGGCACTAAGTAAGAAAGTACAGATCTCCAGTTTACTGCAGTTGAGAACTCTTTTTTCATAATGTCATGCCCTCTCTACTCCCCAAGTGTAATTCTTAGAATCTGTAATTACAATAAGCTCCATCCTGTTGAAAAAGGAGTTTTAAAGATGGAAGATCTGGAAAAAAATAATGGAGTAGCAAGGGAAAAGTACAGAAAGAACCACTTCTAAGCTGTTTATATTAAGGACTTATGAATCTTACTGGGTGCCAAAGGATAGTCTGAAACCCAGATCTTTAAGATGCTTTGTGATGTCAATAGGATAATCTCAGGTAAAAGGTGTAAAAGGTGACTGCATCCTTAAGCAGTGAAAGCCTAGCAGAGCCAGATGCCAGCTCTTTCAAGAGTGTATTATGAATAAGCCCATGCATCTTTTCAAGTTATCCACATTTCTAAACAACTTTAAGGTAAAAATATGTTTTCCAGGCTTGCTTCCCATCTTGGTTTTATTTGTTTGTTCACTTTTCACAGAGTCAAATTACAGCACACCTTAGAGAGGAATTTATAGACTTAAACCAACTGTAATTATACACACACAAAAAATGTGGGTACCAAGGTCACTCTTCAATGTCAACATCAAGCACAATAATGATTCACTTACATCCTAGGATGCTCAGATGAATACACCTCTTTCCCCATCTAAAATAATGACAAAAGCTTTGCACCAGTGTTTAACAGCAGGAAATATGGAGGAGAGCAGTAGAAAGCCATCTAATTTTGCTACAGGTAAATGCTTCCTTTCTGCTTCTGATGCATTCTAAACAATATCCCAAAACTAGGGATACTGGAAAACCCTGCCCAATCAGATATACTTAATGAGGCATTTTTACTTGTTCAATAAGTCTTTTTACCATAAAGTTAATGGTGAAAAGTATCAGTGACAAATATTGTCTTCCTGTTCATTCTTTTATTACAGTGTTGGAATTATTAGACCACAAACAGAAGCAGCAAAGAGCACATTTTTAATAACTGGATATTTTTCATTCACTTCAGTTATAAGGAGTTCATGTTAAAGGAAGAGAAATCCCAACTCTCTATCAGAATGATTAAACATTTCCTTTAATTTAGACTTTTGCCTCTGTGTAAATATACTAGACATTCGGGTGTGGTTCATTTGTTGTCCTGTGTATTAAGGTTATTGGAAGGACCACTACTGATAAATGTAGATAAAATGTGGCAATCATTCCATGGACCTGAATCCTGACTCCATTGCATGTCTGCAATGGCATTTACGTCTTCATACAATGAAAGAAAGCTTGGCTTTTTAAATTTTCAGTGTTCTTTTTGTTGACTATTATTTTTTTTCAACCTATTTAAACTATGACCATATCTTCCAAAGCCATTTTTCAGTGCTAGGATTTTAAGTGAAAAATTGAACTGTCAAAATTACCAATATCATCTCTGGACCAGACTGGATTTCTTTGAAGCACTTGGCAGCCAAGTTTTCTCAAAGGACCTGTACTTGTGTAGAGCATCACTCCTCTCCAGTGACTTTCACCAGCTGGAGGCAACCATGTAATGAACATAACAATCCAAAATTTCTTTGATGTCAGGATGAAGGAGGCTACAGGATGCTGGTGTTCATTGCTTTAAAAAATGAGGGGTAAAGAGTGTGTAATGGCCTAACTGAGCAACTTCTCTACAGAGCATCACTCTCAATACTCTTCTCTTGTGTCCAAACCCACAAGTACATTCCTAAATGCACTTTTTTTTTCTAAGAGCTCACAAATAGATACCAGGTATTATATAATTTTAACAGAAGATCGTACAGCCCTGTCAGTGAAGTGGATATGGAATTATAGAGTTGACATCACCTCACTACCTCAAAGTAAAACCCAAGTCTCATTTAAGTGTAAATACAGGTTTTTTCTTTGGACAAAAAATATCTAGACTATCACACCTAGTATCACATTGCTTTTTTTCATGAAGAAACAATAATGTATTTAATAAAGGCCAATTACAACCCTAATAGCTAATATAGCAGTAGATATATGAAAAAAAGAAAAAAAAGTTACAAGAAACAAAATCACCGTAGCAATTCTGTGAGCTATTCAGCATGAAAGGTTTTATTATATATCTCTCCAGCTCATTGAGATAGATGTTTAAATACTGATGTACCTCAGAGACCAATGAATTTCATTGTGATCATGTCACTGCACAGATCATATGTTGTATTTTTTTACCTTTGCAAGATATCATAACACTGTATGATTGTTTGACCTTGTAGCAAATATAAGCATCTATCTGTATCACCTATATCTATATCTATATGCTATCTATAGCATTGTTTGCTACCTATTTCCCTCCTCTTGGCTCACTGGAGACAAAGTGTTGTGCTTAGAGTGGGGAGTGTAATTCAATTAAAA
Organism: Corvus hawaiiensis; assembly: GCF_020740725.1. Taxonomy (NCBI): domain Eukaryota; kingdom Metazoa; phylum Chordata; class Aves; order Passeriformes; family Corvidae; genus Corvus; species Corvus hawaiiensis. Next base: position 75,828,143 of record NC_063214.1, read on the forward strand.
GCTTTGAAAACACACTATTTTCCTCTCTAATTTTTCATATAAATTATTACTCAGTTAATAGTCTCGGTGGGAAAACAGTTACTGGATTATCCAAATGTTTCAGCAGCTGTTTGTCCAAACTAAATTTGAAAGATACCTGTTACCTACCCAGAGCCAGTGCTGCTGCTTTTTTCTCAGTGCTTCCCTTTGAAAGGACAAGAGGCAATGGGCATAAACTGAAATACCATAAATTAGTTTTAGCTTCAGAAAACATTTTTACTATGATGGTGATCAAACACTGACACAGGTTGTCCAAGAAGGCTGCTTATTTTCCATCCTTGGAGATATTCAAAACCTGGTTGGAGAAGATGCTGATCAGCCTACTGGACTTAGGCCCTATTTTCTGTTGAGGCATTATAAAAGGTGATCTCCAGAGGTACCTTCCAGTGTCAACAGCTCTGTAATTCTGTGAAATCCTATAATAATTAGACTGTATAGAAAAAACATAGCATACCTCTAGCAATCAGAAGCAGAGCTGCTATGACACAGGTGTGTACTCTGTGATCTTGCAAAATGTATATATATGAAAATTTTGTATCTAGGGAATAACTGATTAGATTCTTCTAATAATCTGCTGCTTATGTATCTTGAAATCTGTTTTTCCCTCTGTTCATATACCAGAAACAAAATTGTAACAAGGTAACCTTTGTTGATGATACCCTTGATTCAGGGGAATAGCATAATTTATTTCTCCCCCAAAGGAGAAGAGCAGGAGAACTGAGTAATATGGTCTGCAGCACTGACCATAAGCAAGAAGATTTCCGGACAAAGATAAATGGGAAATGCTGTTCTTAAACACAATTTTCTATAGCCGTTTCAAAGGGCCAGCAAAGTACATTTATCACCCCAGAAACTCCAGGAGAACAGGAACTGTATTTTTATGAAGTGTTCAGGATAACTGAGTATAACATTCAAGCTCAGCTGGTTTTGTATCAGGTAGTGAGAAAATGCAGCAGACTTAACTATAAGTGAAAATGATAAATAACAAAGTCACAGGAGATTTTGAATTTTTATCTTTTATCTGGCCTTACTACATGTAGATATGTGGGATAGCGTCCTCATAACTCACATAACAACTTATTTGTACTGCTTGGACTCCTGCATCCATTCCACTCTTTTCTTTTACCTTAGCTTGCATGCAGCTGAAGGCATTAGCTTGTGAATGATCTGTCACCAACAGTCTGTGATGGACGCCATGAGGTCTGTGAGTAGAAAGAATTCCTAAATCCTGTGTAGCCCCTAGCAGAGCTTACAAAGAGCTTGCAAAGAGCAAATGCTGTGGTAGCAGAAAGCAGTAGGCTAGGTGGTCCTAGCCTAAGTGCATCCAGGAACGTACCCAAGAAAGAACATTAGATTACAGACACCCTGTGGGAACATGAAAAATGCAATCCATGGTTTCTTTATGTTATGACTGAGCATAACATTTTCAATAGACACAGAATTAAATTGAGGTGATGGGATTCTCTGTGCTTCTTGCTGAATCAGTGATTTAAATATGAGGTATGATATGCTAGAAAAGCTGTTTCCTTACTGCAGGGATTCCCTTGCCAATGTCCAGAAGGAACCAAAGCATTCCCTCAGTCTGGTGGTATAGTTGGTTCAGGGCAAAAATCCTTGGATGATAAGAGCTATGACTCAAGTGCAAAGGCAAATTGCATAATTTTACAGTTTTTCATATTATTTAATGCCGTGGACGCTGGCCGTATGGCTAGCTCTGAGGCCGAGCCCTGGGCAAGTCTTCACCAGCTACAGCAGCATAGGATGGGTGCTGAAGGAGTGCAGGAGGTTAAGAGAGGTCCTAGGCGAGGCTTGCCTCAGCCACCGACGGATAAGGTGCAGGGAGAGATGAAGTGACGAGGGACTCTTCTTGGGGGAGCAGGAACAGATTTATTGGAGCCAAAGGAAAGGGGCCAAGAAGAGCCACGAGAAGCCTCTGACAGGGGGTTTTATACTCCACTGTTCGGGGCGGAGCAAGCATAGGACAACCAATAACAGAGCAAACAAGGGGTGTTACATAGGTGGGGATATATACAACTTGACCAATGAGGAAAAGGGTAGGTGGAAAGGGTGAGCATGGGCCAATAACAAAGCAATGAAGTAACTAGGGGTGGGGAGAGCAGGAGCCATTGCAGATATTCAGGGTGTCACGTCTTTCCCACCCATGGTCAATGAACTTTCCCACCAGACTGCTTGAGGGTGGCCATGTTGAGGCAGGCAGCCATCTTAGGGTTCCTGGGACTCATGAGAGTTAAACCACTGGACTTTCTGTCCAATGGGGTCCAGGACACCATGGCGAGAGCCATGGCTCACCACAACAATTTAACATGGCACAGATGGAAAAGAATGAAATCTCCTCTGAGATTTCCTTCTAATCTGTCCCTGATGTAGTCCAGTATTAAATAGGTCATTCTTCTCAGTTTAATGCAACTGCCAGAAAAATAAATTATATAATTTTTAAACAGGATGGTCAGGCAGTGAAAAAATTAGTTGCAAATACATAAAGACTGCTTCTACAAAACATATAAGAATGAAAGAAAATGTTTAAAAAATTGTTTCTATTCTCACCATGAGGAGGTCCGTTTAGGGGGATTAAAAATCTGAACATCACAAAAAGAAATGGCTGATACTCTCAAAATCTCATTACCAGCAAAATGAACAAACTATAAAACTCAACTATTAGTCCAAATAATGTGCAAGCCATACAAATTGTGTAATGAATATAGAAAATATTTTGTAGTAATACAGATAAAAATTATACAACCTCCCCCATCAACAATTCTGAATATGGAAGTCTTTGCTCCAGCGCTGAAATCACCCTTCTACTCTGACTTTGCACCTGAAGATTGACAGTGTCAGTCATCCTCAAGGTAGCAGGATTTGGGGATGTGATCTCACCTTACCAGTACCTTGAATCATGTGCTGGGAGGAGTGGAGTGGGGTGCCTGTAGGTGCATTCCCTTTGGCATGGGTCCTTTCTCCTTCAGTTGTGTTGGGGCAGTATTTCTCCACCCTATCACCTGGCAATCAGCATTGTTGGTGGGGTACATCTAGACTCCTGAGAATTTAACAAAGACTATAAATATTATTATTTTGCTTTAAATATGCCCATGATATAAATCTACTTAATGGAGTTCTAAGAAAATTTTCCTGTTGCAAATTAATGTATAAATTCATATTGCAATTATTACTATTAAAGTCACTGACTGGATGCTAGACTAGATGAATCACTTTCTCAATTAAGTATGACGGTGCTTATATTCTAGAGGTTTTACTTCAGGGACAAACTAATATTTCACACTCTGATTTCAGTGTTTGGGGAATTTTTTTATTTAAAATGCACCCTTAGTGTTGGTTCAGGTCCCTAGTACATTTAAAAGCTGAAGTATTTAAAAATAAAGAAAATGTGGTATGTATGTCATGAACATGAGAAATAAAAAAGCATATATGAAAAAAAAGTTTGCCACAATAGCATGAAGAATTTATCACGTATGAATCAATTTTTTTATATATGCTGACATTTAGCAAGTATTTTAAATCTATAGAGTTATTCTATAATTTTAGCAAGGAAATTTAGGGAGGTAATTGCAACCAAACACTTAAATGGAACATCTTTGCTCTAATGTCAATATTGACTTCAGTCAGTACTTGGACTTCAGATTATTTTTTTCTGTTGATATGTTCTACTTTTTCTTGGCTGTTTTATCCTGTCCCAAAATGCATTTCTTAACACCCTCCTAGGGAAAAAAAAAGAAATCCCACAAAAAACTTCCCCTCCCCTCTTACTTTCTCTCAATATAAGCAGCAAGAGCTTCGAAAAGATAGAGCTATATACTCTAAAAATACTACACGGAAATGTATTGGTCAGGGCTGAACCAGCTAGCAAGTAAACACTAAAAACTGAATTCTGTAGCTGAGCCACGCTTTCATTCCCACCATCATAACAAAGTGGTAAGATTTAGAAATTGGTTGGCAATGGACAAGTACTATGGACAGCAATTATTTTCTCACTTGCCTGCCTTGCCTGTACTCAAAAAGAGTCAGCAGTCCAGTGACATGTTGGATGAGTTAAAATTATCCAGATAAGGCAGTCTAAAGTCACAAGCTTGATGTAGTGTATATACCCTTTTCATTCTATGGAATTCAGATTATAGAAGTGGGGACACATAAACCCTCCAACATGTTGTAAGACTGCTGAGTATAAAGAATCAATACAGGGAATGGACTTTCAAATGCTACTGATGCATATTTCATAACATGAAGTAGAAAGGAGTGAGCAATCTCTGCAACTGTGGTTTGAGGTTCACATATCCAAACGCAAACTTATGCCTCTTGGTATTAATAAAGACTGGAGGATGAACAGATTGAAAGCAGCCTGCTGAGAAGGGCTTCAGGGTTAGGGTGCATGGGAGGCTGGACATGACCCAGCAATGAGCACTTGCATCCAAAGCAGCATGGCCAGCAGATTAAGGGAAGTGATTCTGCCCCTCTATTCTGCTCTGGTGAGACCCCACCTGGAGTTTTGTGTCCAGATCTGGGTTTCCCAACATGAGAAAGACATGGACCTGTTGGAGTGAGTCTAGAGAAGGGTCACGAAGATGATCAGAGGGCTGGAGCACCTCTCCTGTGAAGCTAAGTTGTGAGAGTTGGGGCTATTTTGCATGAAGAAAAGGCTTCAGAGAGACCTCATTTTGCTCTTCCAGCTCTTAAAGGGGAGCTAGACAGGGACTTGTTACAAGGGTATGTAGTGATAGGACAAGAAGGCATGGTTTTTATCTGAAAAAGGATAGATTAAGATAAAGGTAAGAAATTCTTTGCTGAGAGGGTGGTGAAACACTGGGACAGTTTGCCTGGAGTGGTGATAGATGGGGCATTCAAAGTCAGGCTGAACAGGATTCTGAGCAACTTGATCTAATCAAAAATGTGCCTCCTCATAGCAGGATGTTTGAACTAGATGACCTTTAATGGTCCTTTCCATCCCAAACTATTCTATGGTTCTCTAAATCTGTGATTCTACTCTTTTCAGTTCTGCTATTGGAGCAATATAACAATTTTCTGTTTCCAACTTTAGACATAAAAGCATAATTTAGTGTTGCCACTTGCTTAGTGGCATAGAGTGTGAGTAATTCACTGACTGAATCACCCTTTATTTTTCATGTTGAGTGTAATTTTAATCCATAAAGAAATTTGTTGTTTGAAAGGCACCATAGAAGAAAAGCACCAATCAACAAGAGTAAAAGAGCAAGAACTGGAGCTTTAATTTAAGCACAAATTACTGAACTGCAACTAATGTCAAACTGACTGCTGGCCTTCCTTAACTGAAGCTTTAATTAGATGAACAAAGGGAGCAAAAAAGTACATTATTTGACATTCCATTTAAGATGTAGTGCAGTACAGTGGTCTTATAAGTGAAATGAGAAAAAAATTAATAGGAATGCTGTAATGGGTTAGCAAAGAATAGTCTCAGAAGTGATGTTCTTGCAAAGGGGTGCTTACAGCTCCTCTATGACCTGACAGAACCTATCAGCTGGCCAGTTTGAATATGGACAATTTTTTAAGCCACTTAAAATTGTGACCGCCTCTGTGATCCACATTTAAGAATAGACAAACTCCCCCCCAGGCTCACTCTCGTTTCCGGTGCGGGGACAGGTGGCTGTGGGCCCTGTGCGGGGGCTGGCGGGCCCGGCCAGGCCCTGCTCGGGCCAGGCTGGGCCAGGCCACGGCCATCCTGGGGCCAATGGGCCCTGTTCCACCCACAGCCCCCCTCACAGCCCTGCTCTGTGCAGACAGAGCAGCCCGGCTCCCCCTCTCCAGTGTGGCCAAGATTCAGCTGAAGCTGCACCGCTGCCCGGCAAAGATCATGTGACCAACAGCGATAAGTGAAATTCCAGCTGCAAGGCCTAGGTGAGAGTAATAACCCTTTTAGTGCTGTGAAGAGATGAAAACCTGAGGGAGGAGAAATGCTTAAAGCTGAAATTCTGTTGTAAAGCTATGATATGTCAGAGTACCCATTGTAATTTCATGAAGGCATGGGGGGTGGAGCGTTCAACTTGTACTTGTGAGCAAAAGCACCTGTGCTGAGATAAGCAGATGCTGAAGCAGCTGTAATTTGATGAGAAATTTGAACAGGGAGAGATGGAAGCGATGAGGACTCTTACTCCACATGGAAAGGGGAAGACCTCTGTTCCTAGAGATGCTCCCAGAGATAGTCCTAGAGATGAAGATGAGGAGGACCCTTTGCTCCCAGGGCAGGAGGAGGGTCTCTGTTCTTAGAGATAAAATGCTCCCAGAGATGGGTGAAGAGAACTTTTGTTTCTGAAGGGCTCAACCTTAAAATTGTACCCCAGTAATTCAAGAGTGGACCCTCAAAAGCAGTTGTGGGAAAAGCTGCTAGTCGGGGGAAGGGACTCTCACATGATGCAAGCAGAGAACCAGCCTGGATAGCTGTCTCATTGTCATAATGTTTTCATAGCATGGTCAAGAGAGACTCCTCTTCCTAAATGGACTGAACAAGGTTATTATGGAAGTGATAAACAGACTGAACATCTCAAGGGTCGTCTTTTTACATTGTCAATAGGAGAAGGGAGAAAGGTGGGGGGAGGAGAAGAGTTCTGAAGGTGTGGTATGATTTTATTTCTTTTCCTTTTTCCCTCTTTTAGGTCTGTTAATAAACTTCTTTATATTCTTTCAAATTTGGTGCCTGCTTTGCTTTTCTCCTAATTCTTATCTCACAGAAGGTAAACAGTAATGAGTATTTTGGACCAAACCAAACCAAACAAATGCTAAACTTAAAGAATTTTCTTGCAGATAAGAATTGCTGCAGTAAAATTTCATCAGATGAAAGGAATAAAGCTAGCTTTCCTAAAAATAGTTACAGCCTGTATTTAAATATGCATCAAATACACAGACAACAAAGGAAAATTAAGCAATAAATAGTTAATTTTTTTATATATATGTATACAAATGGGAAAGTATTTATTTGCATCAGCTCATATAGCAACAATTCCACACTCCTCCTTAATCTTTTTCTACATGTGACAAATAATTTTTTAATATAAAAAGATTACTTCAAATATATATTCAAGTAAGTGTATAAGCTTTTCTGTGGTGCTTCTTAGAGATAAGTTCTTCATAAATATCAAGGAATTTGTCTTTAAAATATATCTATTAGACAGAATTAAACCCATTCATAACACCTTTTTGATGACATCTTTAGGAAGCGGGAAAAACTGCTGCATGGCAGCAGCTGGGACAGAAGAGTGAGAATATGTGAGAGCAACAACTCTGCAGTTACAAGGTCAGTGAAGAAGGAGAGGGAGGAGGTGCTCCAGATGCTGGAGTTCAGATTCTCCTTCAGCCTGTGGTGAAGGTCATGATGAGGTAGCTGTGCTCCTGAAGCCCATGGAGGTCCACAGGTGTGCAGAGATCCACTTGCAGATCATGGAGTAGCAGCTGGTGTCTTTCTGGATGTGTCTTTAAAGAAGTTGTGACCTCACGGAGAGGCTCAGCTGGATAAGGTTCATGACTGAAACTGTGGCCCATGAAGGAAGCCAATGCTGGAGGAGGTTCTGCAGTAGGAACTGTGTATCCACAGTGACCCATGCTGTAGCAGTCTGTGAAGGATAAGAAGAGACACAGACAGGAGATATTTGTGAAGAACTACAGCCTGCTGGAAGAACCCATATTAGAGAAATTAATGAAGGACTATGTCCCATGGGTGGAATCCCACGCTGGAGCAGAGAAAGTGCATGAGGAGAAAAGACTGGCAGAGAAAACCTTTGGCGAACTGCTTGCAACAGCATTCCCTATTCCCCTGTGATGGGAAGAGGTAGAGAATTTGGGAGTCAAGCTGTTGCATTAACAGTACAGAAATTTGTGATAAAGCCCTCTGCATTCCAGATGGTACTCAGAGATCAGAGGGACTGGGTGCCTTAATTTATGATTATAGACAATTCAGCACTGTCAGCCTGGTTGAGTTCAGTAAGAAATTGCACAATCACAAATTCAGAAATACTGCAGTTTACCAGTTCTATACTACAGGTCTTGGCATGTTCAATAAGAATTTAGACTATTCAAATTCACGAATAGCAGAGTTTACAGAATCAACAGAAAGGCAGATTCAGGATTGCTGGTGATAAATGCACTAACTACAGAGTGTTAATATGTGTCATGACAGAATGTATAGTAACACAGGTCTAATAGTGAGAGGCAGAGAGAGAGACAGAGAAAGAGAGAGAGGTTGATTCCCAAGTCTTCTCTGATGCAGTTGGAAGCACAAAGCTCACCTAAAAGTGTCCCTTCAGGGGAGGAGAGACAAAGTCTGTTGACTGATCCTGAGCAATCAGAGGTATTTCCCCCCTCACTTTTTGCCCTAACAACCCCCTTCTATACTACAATTTTTGTCCCTTCCCAAAAGGGTGAAACAATCCCATGTTATAGGTGGAGTTTTGGGGATTGTGGTCATACACGTACAGCATGTTCTCTTTTCTCCTCATTTGCTTTCTGAGGAGTGTGAAAGTTAATATGCAAATAGGACTTAATGAGAGTCTCAGTTACTTTCAGTCAGAATTTATAGTTGACTGAAGAGCTAGAATGATCTCTTTGGTCCTCCTACACCCATTATGGTGGCAGTAAAAGCTGTCTGACCTTTGTAGGACAGTCTTTCCTTGCACCTTTAGCTCCTTAAATGACCAGATTTATAACAAGGCTTGCTTTTTGGGGTGAGAGAGGAATAAGGCCAAAGGCTGGTAGAGATATGTGGGTGCTCTTCTTTGAGCCTCCACTTCAGAGTAGACACCCACTGTGAGGACCTTGCTCAAGCCAGGGGACCAACTCATGCTCTTTTCAACCAGCCTCACCAATTCTTCAAATTATTCACCAGCTTAAAGCCCCTTTATAGAAAGTCCAACAATTTACCACAAAAGTTGAACTCTGGAGGTTAAGGAGGGGGAATATGTAGACTTTTAGGTTTGTTCATATTTCTCATTATCCTATTTTGATTTGATGGGGAAATATTAAATTAATTTCTCCTAGCTGAGTCTGCATTGCCCATGACAGTAACTTGTAAGGAATCTCTCTGTCCTTGTCTTGACCCACAAGCTTTTTGGCATGTTTTCCGCCCCCATCCAGCTGAGGAAGAGAAATGATAGAGAGACTTTGTAGGCACCTGGTAGTTACTCACCACAATTATACGTAGAGAAATCTTCATGTTATAGAGAAAACATTGAAATAGATTGATGAAGAAAGAACTTGATAGCTAAGCCCCTGATTTACTATGGGGTTTTTCATTTGACATTTTCTGTTTGTTTGTTTGTTTCTGAGCCTCACCATTCTAACACTGCAATATTTTCCAATTACACTTTTCATTCAAAGTGCACTGCAAATGCTTAGTGGTTTTGCTTGTGGGAACCCTGATTTTCAGTTTAAGCACCAGGGAATGAGAAATGCACAGTTAATGATCACCTGTGAAGAGTTATATTGAAATAATTTGTTCAGGATCTCATTAAAAATCTACAGAGGAATCGAGGGAATAATTGAACATTCAGTGCTGACATCCAGGTGCCTCAGCCATTTCTTTCTTAGTTGTATTCATTCACTTTGCAATTCCAACAAGAGAAGAGGCTGGGTACTGATAGCACTTATAGCTATGCTGCCTAGTCTAAAATGGTTTTTCATTTGTGTTGTCACAGGTTCTAATGTTTCTTTGGCAAGATTAACAATATAATTTCTTTTTCTTTTTTTCTTCTTCCTAGAGGTTTAAAGCTATTCCTACCAAAGAATAAACATACCATTATTTGAAATCATTTAGCTCCTCTACAGTGGTTGCTTGCAGGGTCGAATCTTTGCAATCACTACAAACACCAGCTGTAGTAAGTAAGGCAATTGAAAGCAGCAATAGGCAGCTTTGTGTTAACACTTTGTTAGTATGGTGAATGAATGCTGGAGGGAAGGAGTCTGTTCCTTGTGTAGCAGTATTTCTTGTTTGGTTTGCTTTGCTTTTGTAGATATCAAATCACTCACTGAAATTTGATGCATTGAGTAATAGCCATGATAAAATACTTGGCTCTATGGTAGAGTCATTGATTCTGAGAAGTCCTTTAGTTAAACGTATACCCAAAGAATGGTCTACATTGTTCTCATACCAAATCGCTCAGGAATTTGTCCAGAAATTAACAAAAGGCAAACTCTCCATTGTTTATAATTACTGTTTAAAATTATTGCAGAGTTGTATTTACCATTGCATATTAAACTTCTTCTTCAAGTCTGAATGAAACAACCTCCCTTTTTTCCCCTCATGCTTCTGATTCAGAAGCAGTCAGAAATTTATTCATTCACAGCAACCTTCATTTTGTTGTTGCGTGCCCCCTCAGAGGTTGAAACACTTGGAGAGAGTAGAAATCCTACTTATCCCCCACAACCAAATCACATTTCAGAAGTAATTGCTAGGGTTTTTACCTGATAAGATGCACCAATTTTATAACGACCATATGTGAAGAATAGCTTTCAAGATATAAAACATTAGTTGAAGTAGGGGGTTTTTTGAGGATATTTTGAGGCTTATTTCTGATCCCAATGTAACATGATGCTTACAACAGTTTTTTTGTCCAAAAAATAATGGCAGTATTTACTTTTTTTTTATTTGTTTTTTTTTTAAAAAAAGACTGTTCCAAGTAACTATTAAAACAGGAAAAAATAACACTTTCCTAAACCTTTCTCACATTCACTTTTTCTGGTTGTCACTTCTCCCAGTTAAAAGCCCCAAACAAAAATGTGATATGCAAAAGTGAATCCTGTTTGTAATAGTCTTACAGAAAGTGTCTGCCAACCTCAGCTGTAAGGGTTTCTCAGCTTCTGGAAGTAGCACACAAGAAACATGAGACAATTAATTCATATAGCTGCAGATTCAGCAAAATACTGCAAAAAGATACAAAAGTGTCCTCCGATGTCTAGTGATATCTGTTTAAATGAAAACACTTTTAGAAAAAAACATGTAGAAAATGACATTTTGAACCTCTGCCATGAAGTTAGGAAGATATGTTGAATCTTTATCTTCTTTTATCAGGTATATTAATAAAACAAACATTTTCTTCAAGAGAGTATCCAGAACATCACATTTATTTGGATGATAAAAGCTCATCACCATTTATTCCTGTAGTATTTGTTTATTGTGTTTTTGTATTGTTATCTTGAACTAGAACTAGAGTTGCACATACAAGCAGTTATAAAAAAAATTCTCCAAAATCTACATTCTCTTTTCTACTCAGACTTCTGTAGAATTCATATGATGTGTATGTGCATGGAAATAACTCTGTCTCACTGTCCTTCACAAACACAATACTCTTATTTTAAAAGTTAGGTGTTCATTATGGTTGTAACTATATACCCAGAAACAGATGAACTGTGGAGGTTATTTTCAGTCCATAACAACTTCTCACTGACATTTGTTTCTCCTCAAACATTTTCCTGGCGATGCTGCCATCACAGTTTCTCGGTACAGCTGTGGCCTGAGGTGTGTTGGTTGGAGCCAGCTGGAACCCTCTGTGTCTGGCACAGGGCAGCCCCAGCCATTCCTCAGAGAGGCCACTGCTGAAGGCTTTCTGCTACCAACACCTGGGCACCTACACCCACAACTAGCACGCAACATAGACACAGTCATTCTAATAAACAAACCTGCCATGCCTGAGAATCTGCCAAAAGAGGAACAGTGTCAATAAGGAGGCAGAAATGGGTTTCATGCAATTACAGACTCTGTCATGCCTTTAACATTTCACATAAATCATAAATACATGCAATTAATCTTGAAGCATAAGCACCATTTTGAATATTACGTAGATAAGGTAACTGGCAATAGAAAGGCACTTGAAATGTGAAACAAAAAATACATTCTGATAAAATATTTCTTCTTTATTTTTCTGATTTAGTGTCATTTGACACAGTTACTTGAGCAAAGAATTACAACTTAAAAATACAACTATGAATGTGCAAAAATCTATTATATTTTGTTACCTAATATTTCATAAATTTCATGTTGTACTTGAAGAATAAAAATCAACAGCTTAAAACAGGATGTAACATTCTAAACTTGTTTTATGATGGTATCTCCAGTTCTGAAGTGTAGATTGCCAAATTGCTCTTTCCACTTTAATAGAAATGTCCCTGCAACTTCTATTTTCTTTGCATTTCATGTCAGGGTTTTTTTTGTTATAGAACAGAGGTGGTCTGTGAAGTTGCTTTGAGAAGTGCACTTAGTTGTTGGAAGTATGTTTGTTCCCTTAGTACTGAGTTATGTGTATAGAATACATTCCATCAGCGATATATACTTTAGGGAAGAATACATATATGTGTTTAAAACTGGCCTTTTTAAGTCACCTCTATTCAGAAATGCCAGTGTTTCAGAGGTTGATACAGCAAGCATTTCTTATAAAAATGATGGGGTTTGTTTTATCAGCAAACCATGTTAAACATCACCTTTTATAAATGTTGAAATGGATCAAAGTAGTCGACATCTGACCTTTCAAGAGATTGTTTAAACTTACAAGGCTGCATAGGAAATTATATGCTGGAAGAAATAAATAGAAGTTTCAGGACTGTCATCTGAATGGAATGAATAGTGCCATATAAACTGTTCTGAGTTGTATGCATCTAGTCAAATGTGGACAGCTATGATTCACATTTCTACAGCTGAGTTAATCCTGTAGACTTCCTGTATAATGAATGGAGAATATTAGGTGACACCTACACTGCTTAATCTAACTCCTGACTCCCTGGTCAGTTACACCAGAGTGATTCATGTCATGGCCTGTTTTTCAGGCCAGACACTCCAAAGCTGAGTGGTGGCATCCACACTTTCTGGACTGTCATTCAGCTCCGGATTTAAGGCATATAGGTGTAGGTGTCTAAACAAACAGGGTTAATGCAGCTGCCAGTAACCAGATGGCTTGCACTATTTGGGATTTCTCCTGATGTCCAGCTACCAACCTGGGCACAGATTTTCTTTTGGTCCTCTAGTAGATCTATTATCCTTGTACATATGGGAGATCTATGTCTTTTCTGAGCAGCAACTGAAGACCAGGCAAGATCCCGAAGGGAATATCACATGACACTAGCTTCCCACATAGGGGCAACAATGAAATTAAGCCTTATGTCCAGAAACATATGGGATTATTATAAACCTTGCAACATATTTTCCAACTCTAAGTAGACCCTCTGGATTCCATAGAATATCTTAAATGACATTAGGTACATCTGTTAAAAAACTGAATCCCATACCAAATATCCACTGACACTAAAGAGATAACGACTTGTAGGTAGAACCCTATATTAGACACATATATTTTCTGTATTTATAGGTTATTTCCATGCATATATTCTAAATATGGAAATTCAAGTAAAATTAATGTAATTCTGTCTGTGTGGTTATTGCATTTATAGTTTTCACATTTATTAACACGCTTATCTGATGACACTGTTATATTATAAGCCCAAACATTTGCAAAGGGTTGAAAGAAAGAATGAAATAACATTTTCATGACCCATCTGTTCATTGTGCATCAAGATTTAAACTGACTGTCATAGGTTAGCAAGCATAGTCCCGGAAGGGACGTCCTTGCTAAGGGGTGCTTACAGTTTCCTCTGGGAACTGATAGAACCTATCAGCTGGCCAGTTTGAATATGGACAATTCTCTAAGCCACTTAAAATTGTGACCGCCTCTGTGATCCACACTTAAGAATAGGCAAACTCCCCCTCCAAGCTCTCTGTCGTTTCCGGTGCTGGGACAGGTGGCTGCAGGCCCCGTGTGGGGGCTGGCGGGCCACGGCCATCCTGAAGCCATGGACCTGTTCCAGCCATGGAACTCCCCCCACTGCCTTGCCGTGGGCAGCTGGAGCGGCTCGGCTCTCCCCCCTCTCCACTGCGATAAGAAAAATTCAACATTCCAGCTGCAAAGCTGCAAGGCCGAGGTGAGATTAACCCTTTTATTGCTGTGAAGAGCTGAAAACCTGAGGGAAGAGAGAGAGGAGATGCTTAAAGCTGAAATTCTGTTGTGAAGCTATGATATATCAGAGTATCCCATTGTAATTCCATGAAGATATGGGGGGTGGAGTGTTCAACTCGTAAGCAAAAGCACCTGCGCTGAGATAGGCAGATGCTGACGCAGCTGTAATTTCATGAGAAGTTTGGACAGGGAGAGATGAACCAGATGAGGACTTTTGCTCCAAACGGGAAAGGAGAAAACCTCAGTTCCTAGAGATGCTCCCAGAGATAGTCCTAACGATGAAGATGATGAAGACCCTTTGCTCCCAGGGAAGGAGAAGGGCCTCTGTTTTTGTTTCTGAATGGCTCAACCTTAAAATTGTACCCCAAAAACCTTCAAGAGTGGACCCTCAAAAGCAGTTGCGGGAAAAGCTGCAAGTCGGGGGAAGGGACTCACACGCAGGCAGAGAGACTCCTCTTCCTAAATGGACTGAACAATATTTGGAAGTGGGCGGCTGTCTCCTGTGATAATGTTTTCATAGCACGAGCAAGAAGAGACTTCTCTTTCTAAATGGACTGAACAAGGTTATTATGGAAGTGGTAAACAGACTGAACATCTTAAGGGTTGTCTTTTTACATTGTCAGTGGGAGAAGGGAGGAAGGTGGGGGGAGGAGGACAGTTCTGAAGGTGGCACAATTTTTTTTTTTTTTTCCCCTTCTTTTAGGTCTGTTAATAAACTTCTTTATATTCTTTCAAGTTTGGTGCCTGCTTTGCATTTCTCCTAATTCTTATCTCACAGAAGATAAACAGTAATGAGTATTTTGGACCAAACCACTACACAGACACATTCATGAAATGCAATTCTAGCCAGAAAAAAACAATACTGAAAAACTCTGGTACCCAAGTAAGAAAAAAGTACTGGAAATCCTTCATAAGTAACAACTGCTATCAATACAGTAAAGGATTAACTGCTTAATATTTAAAAAGTCATTGAAGGAGAATAGTAGGCAACTCCTGTAGCAATTCATACAACGGTGTTTTTAAAAACTGATTACACTGAGTTGTCCAGTTGTTTGTTGGATCCTAATTGTTTGTGATTCTAATCACAGAATCACAGAATCACAGAATCACAGAATATGTTGAGTTGGGAGGAACCGACAAGGATCATTGAGTCCAGCTCCTGGCCCTGCACAGCACCATCCCCAAGAGTCACATCGTGTGCCTGAGAGCATTGTTCAAATTCTTCTTGACCTCTGTCAGGCTTGGTGCTGTAACCACTTCCCTGAGGAGCCTGTTCCAGTGCCCAAATACCCTCTGGGTGAAGAAATTTTTCTAATATCCAACCTAAACATCCCCGGACACAAGGGCCATCCCTTTGGGTCCTGTCACTGGTCACCAGGGAGAAGAGATCAGTGCCTGCCCCTCCTCTTCCTCTCACAAGGAAGCTGTAGACTGCAATGAGGTGTCCCCTCAGTATCCTTTTCTCCATGCTGAACACACCAAGTGACTTCAGCTGCTCCTCATATGGCTTCCCCTCAAGGCCCTTCACCATCTTTGTTGCCCTCATTTGAACTCTCCCTAATAGTTTAATATCTTTCTTATATTGTGGCATCCAAAACTGTACACAGCACTTGACAAGAGTCTGCACCACTGCAGAGCAGAGCAGGACAATCACCTGCTCTGAACATACACTGAACATACAACTTTTAATAAAACTTAGCGTATAATTTACAAGGCACTATCAGCTTTGTTCTGTAACTGCTGTCTCTTTAACTCCTCTGTGTGATTCTTTGTTTCCTCCGGTATTAAAACCCTCAGACCAAGGCTCTCACTGACACCCCTTTAAATATTTATTATTGATACTATGCTATTACAAAGCCCAAAGCACATGCAGCTACAAGCACAACACGCACATAAGAGCATACAGAGTCTGTACAACAAGTTATTATTGCTAGTGGGCTATTGCATAGCCCAAAGCAAGAAGCATATAACTGTTTATATGATAATTAATTAAACAGCAAACTGACTCTATTTCAACCTCATCTCTAAAAAGACTGAGTAGAAAGGGTTATTTCTGAGAGATGACTGACTGATGCTCATCTACCTTCTTACAACATTTCAGGTAGGTGTAAATTTATAGGCACAAGTTCTAGGTGCCTGTCCAAGTCGTACTTCAAGCAATGGCAATACACAATGTTAGATAAGTGAACTTCCAAGAACATTTAAGTCTTCGGCATCAAAAGATCATGAAACAACCATTGTTCTGCAAGTTCTTTTTGAAAAGCGTTATCTAAAAGTCAGAGAAAAAGCTGATGATAGTGATGAAAGGGGGATAATGATGAAAACTATGCTCCATTGAATAAGAAAATTTGAAAGAGCTCAGTGGTACATAAAATGAAGAATGATATTCCAGGGATATTTCAGGGAAAAAAAAAAATATTTTGAAGTTTTGAAAATGATGTCTGCTTTCTGTTTATCTACAGAGAGACCTAGTATTCTATTTTGCTCATTAAAGAGAGAATAAACTCCTTCAGTCAGATCAGAAGACCCAGTCTTCCTGCTGACTACTTTTGTGACTTCAAGCAAGTCACTCAACTGTGTTTGGTTTTTTTAACGTGTATTTAATCATCTCACCAAAATGCACTTCATATTTTGCACAAAGTTGGTGTATGGTGACTGTATTAAGGAAAATGTCAGTGTTTGTACTTATAAAGAACACACAGAAATAGAAAGTGTATAGATATAAAAAATATATTTCTAAGATATGGGATCTAAAGGTTTAAGGCTTTTGGCAGCAGATAATATTCATCTGTTTTTCTGTGTTCACCCTGGACTACCTTCTAGAGAAAAGTAATGAATTTCAAACCTCTCTCTACTTGAAAATAGAAAAAACTGGATGAAAAAGGAGGATGAAATTGAAGTCACAACTGGACATGCACACAGAATGAAATTCATATGCTTGAGTAAAAAAAATCTGTGAACACAAAAAAGGATGTTGATTGGCTGACTCTTTTGATCATTCAAATATTTAAGCGAATGACTTTTACTTTCCTCCATAAGAAAATGCTGTGCTTGTGAGCAAATACATTCATTTTAATTCATATGAAGGGTAAGTATCATCTAGCAGGCTATCAGGACTTAAAATTATTTTTTCTAATCTTGTGTACATATTGATTTTCAAGTACAATTCTTTGATCTCAGTTTGAAGATCCTCAGAAATAAGAAACATTTAAGCAAGATCTTAAGGCTGCATGTATCCTAGTAGTGCTAGTCTGCATTAGAAGTGCTCTGGTCTGTTCCTGGGCACTGAAGACAACTCCATGATCCAGCCTGTTTCTATGCTAGAAAACTGCCCTAGGCTCCCAAACACTGCATACCGGGCAAGTACAACTTCAGAGCTAAACCATGTCCAGGAAATACTAGGGCAAAGGCTACTTGAAATAGGTCAAATCTGTGCCAAGGAATATGCCAAAATTTTTGGTAAACACAGACCAGTGTATGCTGAATTTAATACTACATATACAGATGTTCTGGTTTTGTCAGTTAGTTTTGTGTCTGAATTACCAACGATATCTTGCAAGTAGACACAAAACTGATATATTTCTATTTCCCACTCATGCTATAGGAAATCATAAGACCAAAATACTTAAACCTCTATTTTCAAATATGATCAATATGAAGGATAACTAGAGAACATAACCCTGAAGCTGGACTCTAGAATTTATCCAATTTTCTTGCCAATAGCAGGTTTTGTCTTCTGACAAACCAACTCATTGGGATTCCATTTCTCTCTAGAGTAGACAGAAAATATTGAAAAAGGATTGGAAGATACAATAGCAGGAGATGAAAATGACTTCCCTAAAACAAAGACAAAAGGAAATAGGGCAGATTAGAATAAGAACCAAAAATCCTGCCTGATGAAGTCTTTAATCAGTATCAAAATTTTCGGACTCTTATTAAAGGGACAGAGTATGAACAAAAACAACATGTGCCTGAATTAGATCTTTAACAGCATTTATAGAGGTCTACGAACTAGGTAACATGAAATAAAAGAAATATTCAATGTTAACTTTTGTCTCATAGTTTAAATATTAGTATTCTATGTATAATTACAGTGTACTTGCCTTTGTACTTGACAAATGTACTTTGTCATTTAATTCCTGTTGTCAAACATAAACTGCCAGCAACATCTATGAAGTCTTGCAGACTCAATTTAAACACTACAGAAAACAATTGTCATAGTTAGTGTATGAGAGATTTTTGAGCAATTGTGTTTACCACAGGAAAAATGAAGAAGCAGAACTGAAACTCTTATTTAGTAATGTAGTAAATGTGGCAAGATGTGTCTGGCTCTTTAGAAAGGAATTACTCATGGGTTGACTCTAGAAAATATGTTGCTTTCATTTATTATTTTTAATACATTAAACTGGCAAAATAAATTTTTTAACAGCTTCCCTAAATAAAAGAAACATACAAGCTTGGGAAGATCAGACAAGTTATTTGGATCCATTTTCAGGATAACGTATCTGCAGTCATCTCAGTATGTGATGAAAGTTACAAGCAGTCTTTCCTACTTTCCTATAGCAGGCCTTACTTGGTTTAGTTTGGAATTCCTCTGAGAAGATACTGCTTATATGAGGCTCACTATATCATAAAAAGGGGACTGCCCCAGTGTTCATGAACAAACACCGGTCAGTATTACTGTTAAACAGAAGTTATGACTATGATTTGAAAAGGCATGTTCAGGTCTAATAAGAAAAGAGGTTAAATGCAATACTTCACAGTTTCCTGTTGTGGATTAGCCTTGGCAGGCAACTAAGCCACACAACTACTTACTCACTCCTCTGCAGAGGAACCTGTGAGATAATCACAAGGTGAAAGTGCAAAAATGTGTGGGTTGTGATAAAGATAGTTTAATAGCAAAAGCAGCATATACAAGCAGTACAATAAAAGTAATTGATTCACTACTTTACCACTTCCAGAAAAGCAGGGCTCCATCATGTGTAAAAGTTACTTGGAAAAACAAATTCCCCACCCTTTCCTCCTTCTTTCTCCATCTTTTTTTACTGAGCATACTGGAGTAGGATATGGGTCATTCATTTAGTCAGTTGAGATCAGCTGTCCTTGCTCTGTTTCCTGACAAATTCTGAGCATCATAAAGTCACAGAAAAGTTTGAGTAGAAAGGGACCTTTAAACATATCCTAGAACAATCCTGCTGCCATGGCCAGGGACAAATCTTTCACCAGATCAGATTGCTACTCACCCATCCAAACAGACTGTGATCACATCCAATGATGAGACATCCACAGCTTCTCTGGGCAACCTGTTCTGGGGTCTCACCACTCTCACTGAAAAAAAAAATCTTCCTTATGTCCAATCTAAACCCACCCTCTTTCACTTTCTCTATTGTACTGTCTCTTGTCATTTCCAAGCCTTGGTTAAAAGTCTCTGTCTGTGTGCACCCCCAGGCTCCTCAGTCTCTGGGCAGGATGAGAAGTAGAGAAGGCTTGATGTTATGTAAGCACTGTTCAGCAAGAACTAAAATATCACTGTTTTACCAACACTATCTTGGTCACAAATCCAACTACTATGAAAAAAACCTAACTATCTGAGTCAAAACCAGTACAATATTAATTTACGCTGCATATTAAGCGATGAAAGTCTCAAAGAATAACTGACATAAAGAAGGCAAGCAATAACTGAAAACCACGCTAAGATTCACATTAATCATGGTGGTGATAGAGAACCATATTAACCCAATGTGTATTCTAGGATATTAATGATAATGAGTAAATAGTTCTCTAAAATTGTGGAAAAATACATATATTGCTTGTCCAGTCTAGTACTGGACAAGTATAGTGTATAGTCTACAGTATAGCAATGGAGTAGAACCTGCTATATTTGGGGGTTTTGAATTATTAATTTAAGCTGTAGATGATGCAATTAAATTGCTTAAAGTTTTGCTGCTGGTCAAAATTATTAAGTAACTATGAGTTTAATAGCTCAGATAAAATTATTCTTGTACAACTATTTATTATTCTATGTGTAGACGATTACCCAGCAACTATTTCACACAGTGAGATTTACTTGGAAAGCATGAAAATAGTACCTGGAAAATAAAATTCTACTTAAAAAATCCTACATAGAAAAGTAGGACAAATATTAATTGACTGATCTTTTGATTACATAGGTATTTAAAAGCAGTATTTTACAGCTGACTAGAAGGTTTTCCTATTATCTCATTTATACTGCAGTTCTCACAAACTTACTTGTAACTGATTTTCTTTCCAATTACTTGGTCACATATTGTATGCTGATGCATGAGAAGACCAATTTATTTAATCAGCAATAACACAAATTCTTTGGGAAGTGTGAAAAGCAATAATTTTGAGCAAGAAGATAAAATAAAGAGTGGGAGAACTACTTCAGAAAACAAATGTAGTTATCACTTACTCTTAAATAAAACAGCTGGTTAAGTGAAATGCTAGAGGGAGGACTAGCAATGTAATACTTCTCTCTTATCAGATACCAGATAAACAAATGTTTCTGACAGAAAGAAAGAGGCTTCATCTGTGTTGTCATGTTAGTTCAAGATGACTGCATGTCGACATGTGTGTGGGCTTGAGTTAGGTCCACAGATCTGGCTTTCTTCATACAGGAGCTTGCTTTAAAGAAGGATGTATACCACCAAACCTCACTAATGCTCTGTGGCAATGTTTCAATTACTTCAGGAGGAGCATCTGAGTGTTACACTCAGAATCATGTTACAGGCAAAAGGGAACACACCATATGTTGAAAGCTAAAACTTTGAATGCTAGACCAGTTAATGTTTTACAAATCTGAATTATCTAAGGAACACAAAGTAACAATGATAATACACACTTATGCATACTTCCACATGCTGATGCATTATGAGTATCTACTTCTTTAATGCTGAGATCACACTTCCACCACCTACTAGGAGATGGGAAAAGAAAGGTCTTGTTTTCATAGTTGACTTTATTTCTCACTGTCCTAATCTATTTTAATTAGCAGTGATGCAAATTAATTTTTCTCGATTGAAATCTGTTTTGCCCATGGCAGTAATTGATAAACAATCTCTCTGTATTTATCTCAACCCATGAGCTTTCTATTTTCTTCCCCTGAAGAAGAAGAGCTGAGCGAGCAGCTGGGTGGGATGTTGGCTCTTAGCCCATCAAAACCAACTTCCCGTGTGCACTCTTGAGTATCTACACCTTTGTTCTGGTGCTGAAATAACCCCTCCACACTCCTTCTAGGTCTAAAGGTTGTCCTTGTCAGTCATTCCCACAGTTGCTGGGCTGCAGGATGTGACCATAGTTCACCTGTGCCTCAGGCCTTAGGCCAGAAAGAACAGGATGCCTATGGCAAGTGTAGCCCTCTTGTCACAGGACCCTATTCAGGGCTCTGGGAATGTGCTTCTCCTCCCTTCCTCCCTCCTCCCTCCCTCCCTGACACCTCTCTACTGGAACCTTCAGGTTAGGATGGCAAGTGCTGCCGCCCCAGCTCCTTATACAAAGGTCTATTACTCCCACTTCTGCCCAAGGTTTGTCAGGCTGTTGCATTCACACAGCCGACTGTGCTCCCCAAGTCAATACCTGCTTCCACCAGGAGGACAAGAGTTGCAGTAGGGAGCAGGGCCAAAAGACAGGTGTGCTCCTCTTATGACTCTCAAATGTTTCAGATAGAAACAACTGAGTGATTCTTCAAGTCAAACCTTTTCTGAAAACATCTGTTACAGTTGAGTATCTATACATCTATGAAAATACCAGGGAATTAGACACACATACAATGAGATTATTTAGAAGATTTCTAAAGAAGGTCAGTCTCATAAAACTTGAATGATATTAGCATCACACTGCTTATTGTTATTCTTGTATGTTATCAGTCAATGTTATCAGTGTATGTTATCAGTGCATTTGCAAAAGCCAGTTCCTAAAAATCATATCCTGCTTTACTTTTGAGTGTGCAATAGCATAGCTGCAGTTACTGATGGTCAGCCACTAAGGCTGAGCTGGTCAGCCTAGAGAGCTCCTCATTGAGATGGGTTAGGATTAAGGCTGAAGAATTTCAGTACTTGACCCTATGTCAAAACAGAATGCTTTCTGACCAAGTTCTCTGAGACGCTCCATGTATGGAGGGTGAAATATTTAATACCAATTTTACTGATATGAAGATTATTGATGTTTCACAGGATTATGAGTTTTGCCAGTTATACAATGTTTGCATACAAGTTATACAAAATTCCTGAAAACACAATACAAATTTAAGGAGCACTTAGCAAAATACAGCAAGCACAATGCCCAGTTCAATGACAATTCCAAAGTGATTCCCCTTCCTGGTGTCTATAAAATGCTCACCATCTCTATATTCATGTCCCACATCACCAGGAAGGAATACATGGATTGAAGACAGCTCAAGGCCATTGGTGTATTTGAAATATTTTTGCTAGTTGTCTAGTTTTTGTCATCTCTGTTGCTCTGAGCTGTATGTTTATTCCTCCTATTCCAGGAAGACAGGATCAGGGAAACCTTTACACCACCAGCTGATCCACTCAGCTGTTGATAGTGGTTTTCAAGTTGTTTGCTCTTATCCCATACTTAAAATGCACATCATGACAAGAGATGTCTGGGACCAAGGTTTTACACAGCTTCCAGCACACCTCCAGGAAGGGCAATTTTCTGCTTTATATTGGCATGAATTTTTTAATACGGGCTTATTCATTTTCCATAGATAGGGAAAAAATTGGCATATAATTACACCTGCAATAACTTTTAATATAATTTTGTGCATTTTTAAAATTATTTTTTAAAAGATACAGTTTAGTGAGAAGAAACTATGCAAACAGTTAGAGAAAAATATTTTGAAAGTAATCCAAATAACTAGTTGACTAGCTAGCTATTTCTCCCACTGTTTCCTGGAAACTGGAATGATATCTATGGCTTCAGATACTTTCTTAGGTATTTCTTTGTTCAAAGTTGACTAATCATTTCAAGAATGTTACTTCACTTTCAGGCTTTGAAGAGGATATTGCAATACACCTTTAAAACATGCACTTGAGGTGTCTTCCTTTTTAAGCTTTCTCTCAAGGTGTGTTGGTAAGCATCTTTTCTGGAGATACTGAGATTTATTTATGCTTCTTTATTCAGCAATTCCGAACCGCGTAAATAATGCAGGAATGTCAGTAACACTATAGAACTAAACACAGCAAACAAGTAGAAAGCTTCGAATATTGCTATAGACCATATTTATTGTATTCTCAGGAGTTTTGAGATTATGTTATCTAAAAAGTAAAATCTTTACCTGATTTGTGATTTTTGAGATTTATGTGTGATACTCATTTTATTGTGATGAATTTTTAAACACCTATATGCTGTGGTAAAGAAGAATGTGCAGATACTTCACGAAAAGACAAGTTTGTAAACATAAAACTGGGGAAAAAAACCAAAGGAAATTTTACCTGTTTTTTAATCAGATGCAATACTACCAGAGGTTTTGTTGATCTCCATTTGTTTTTTTCAATAGTTACCTTCCAAAAGATAGGTAATCTAATTTAAATTCATGCAGAGTGAAAAACCTGAAATCTTTCTTAATGTCTGATCTGGATATATGCACCAGCAACAACCCAGTTTTTTTATCAAGCCACTTCAGACATAACAGCTTCCTCTCCCTTTTTAATTTGTGTGGTTGCTTTTATATGTGATAGTACAGCTCTTGCATGAAGATGGAATAATCTTAAATGAAGAAAACTTCCTTTTAAGGGTCTGTAATTAATGGCATACGCAATTAAGGCTACCAAACATAAAGCAGAGAAAGAAAGGAAAAGAAAAAACTAAAGGGAAACCTCTCTCCAGTGCTCAGGTCAGAAGAGCAACTGGGTCACCAGAGAAGCATCCCTTGTGCATCTTCTACAACACACCAAGTAGTATGACAGTGAAGATGATAGTGATTGATGATTTTCATCTTTTCTCCCTAGTACAATTACCCTTTTCAGTGAGACTACCTCAAGATCCCCAGTGGTAGATTCTGTTTATGGCTGTATCAGTGCTGGTGAGAGAAGATTAATTAGATGTGCATGTTGCATGCTGATTAATTGTTAAGTTTTGTGCATGTATACTAATTGGTTAATATATATCAAATATGAAAACTGCTATTATCTTGTTATCTACTATTTATTTACCGTAATATCATTGTTTAGAGTAAGAACTGTATGGTGAATGATGCGGGATCTCAGTACAAATGTCACTTGAGGTCACTTGTGTGGGTAGCCATATTGAGCTGTAGATATTCTGGATTTGTCTTCTGGATAATCAATGTTAGCTAAAATAAGCTCTATTATCAACTTTCATTAGTCAAAGAGAAAAAAACAAACTCTTTCAGGAGACAACACAGTACATATATTTTCTTCCTGCTTATTGCACTCTGCTGACTAAAGATGGAAAATTAAGGAGTGATTTGGTTTTAAATATTGTTTGTTAGTGTCACTTTTGGCATTATGGGGTATCCTGTTCGGTCTTAGGATGGTTTCCTGCAGAAGTATCTACTAGCATCACACAGAGGTCTGAAATAACCTCTGCTATTTTGGGACTTCTTCTTTCTAAAAAATACACTTAAGTTTGGTCTGCAGTTTTCATGGCTGGAGATATAATGTGGCCGCAAAATTAACATTCATATATTATAATATCTTTTACTGAATACTTTTAGTGAGAAAACCCCACTGTTATTCACAAAACTAATTCAAACCTGCATCATCACACTGATGGAAAACTGCTGAAAGTCAACTAACAAAGTTATGTTAAATTGCAGTGGCCAAGGAGGTGTAGCCAGGATTTGGGTTAGACCTAGTTTTATTTCTGTTTTGGATGGAGAAACAAATGCCACATTAATTAAATTTTCAGATAATATGAGATTGGAATGTATTGCAAATACCATTGTGGATAAAGAAATAATCTAGCTAGACCAAAAGAAGTTTGAATTATTGGCTGGAAATAAAATTATGTTTAGTCTTGGGAAATATGCAAGCTATGCATCTGGGGAATAACAATTCAGAAAGACCATTTGAGGGAAGGAAGGAGGGAGGAAATTTTTTGGCAATAAAAACTAGGGGTGAAAAGAATAAAAAAAATCATGTGAATGTGAAGGTACTGTAACAATCAAAAAAATAAAGCAACACTGAAATGCAGAAATATGACGTTGGAAAGTTAAGTCAGATACTCCTAGCTTTTTGGTATTAGAAATTAGGTTTTAGAACACTGAGGAGACCGTGACACGTTATAATGAAAAGTAGCTTCACAAACTGTAAATGTTTAGAAATTCAAATAAACCCAATTCATGGTTTGGAAGAACTAATGAGAATATTAAATAATAAGAAGTCTGCATACTATATATTAGTTACAGGAAATTGCTAATGAGAATAGCAATTTGAAATACTGGAAGAGTACAAATACTGAAAACAAAGAGCTGTAAATAGAAAAATTAGGTGACATTTGTTCAAAGAGAAATTAAGCTTTCAAGGTAACCAACACATTGTAGATATATGTGTCTGGTTTTTAATTGTTCATGTTTAGAGATACTTGCATAAATCGTTGTGTTGGTTTTGGCTTGGAGAGAGTTAATTTTCTTCATAGTAGCTGTTATGGCGCTGTGTTTTAAATTTGTGCTGAAAATGGTGTTGATAACAGAGGGATGTTTTAATTACTGCTAAGCAGTGCTTATACAGCTTTTCAGACTCTCACACCACCTCACCAGCCAGTTGATGCATGGTGCACAAAAACCTGGGAGAAGACACAGCCAGAACAGCTGACCCCAAATGACCAAATGAATATTCCATACCGCATGATACTATGCTCAGCATATAAAGCAGGTGGAAGAAGAAGGAAGGAGGGGATGTTCAGAATGTTGACATCTATCTTCCTGAGTCACCCTAACTCATGATGGAGCCCTGCTTTCTTGGGGGATGGCTGAACACCTGCCTCCCAATGGGAAGTGGTGAATGAATTTCTTGTTCTGCTTTGCTTGTGTATGCGGCTTTTGCTTTATTTATCAAGTTGTCATTATCTCAACCCAAGAGTTTTCTCACTTTTACTCTTCCAATTCTCTCCCTCATTGCAATGAGGGCAATTGAGCAAATGGCTGTGTGATGCTTAGTTACCAGCTGGCGTTACACAACAACAACAGTTCCTCTGGTTAGTGGTGCATTTCACACAATAATTAACACTTAGTATTGAACAGCCTTTAGTAAAAATTTTTCTAGAAGTTCTTCAGAACTGGATTCTCCCATCTAAAGGCAAATAAGTAGATAAAGACAATGGTATATATACCCTTTGGGGATGGATGGTTTAGATATTGTGCTCATGGCAAGCATAAGAGAGAAAGCAGTTTTTAATTACATTTCTTTAGGATCTTCCTACTCAGTTATTCTGACCTCTGGCTAGAATTCTCTGTACCAAGAAACTTTGGAAGGCTGAGGCTATACTGTGACCAATGTTTGGAATACCTTTATTCTGCCACTCCTGATTTTGAGCATCTGGCCCCTGTCCGTTCAGCTCAATCATTTGATAGAACAGCATCAGCCCCCAAATATATGTATATGTAATGGGGCTGACAGACTCTCTTTATGTGGCCTCTCTACAGGTCTCCTCCTGTACTGCCTCTACACTGATATATTTCATTGTGTGATGACTGTGAAATATTAGGACTTTCCTTACATTTTATAGTAGTTTTTAATCGGTAATTGTTTTAGTACCAATCTGTAATTTTCAGCTGATTATGTCTTTGTTTCACCTAAGAAGTTTCTGCAAGGTAGATTCAGAAAGGGGAAAAAAATCACTATCCTCTCCCATTCTTTTTAACTCTCATTTCCTTAAAGTCTTAAATTATGTAGACTCTGCATGTATTCCATATGTGTGGTTTTCTTGAAAGGAAAGTTGCAGTATTCCAACGTGGTTCTCATTTATATGATCCATGTGTATCTATTCAGGTTGTCTCCAAAGACAGACAAGAGAAAACCCATTCAGTGACATTGCAGAACTAGGAGACAAGAAACAGAAAGTGGGGTGCTTATTCAGGATTTGAAGGAGAAATACTGCACAATTTAAGAAAGCTATTGCATCAGAACAGTTACTTCAATCCTTTAGTCCACTTCCAGCAGATGAAGGGAAGTGATTATTTCCTTCTGTTGCCTGAAGACTGCATGTGTAGGACTGTGTCCATTTGAGACTCCACAATACAAAAAGACACCACCAGGAGATAGCATAGCAGAAGCCCATCTGTACAGGGGCTGCACCACATAATGTTCAAGGAGAGGATGAGAGGATCAGGTTTGTTCAGCCTTGAAAAGTGGAGGATACCATGGGGATCTTACTGCTGCCTACAAGCTTCTACAAGAGGTTGTTAATACAAAGCAAACAAAAACAGAGCAAGAATTTTCCAAGGAGGGCAGTGGATAAAAAATTATGTTGAAAAAGCACAGTGGGAAAAAATTGAAATGGGAAATTCTAATTTGATATAAGAAAAAGATCTATCATTGTGTGAGTGATTGAACTCAGGGAAAGTCTTCTTGGTGATATTCTTGAAGATATTCAGAACCAGACTGTCCATGATTTGAGTAACCTGCTTAGTGTAGAACCTTGGAGTGTGTGGCTTCTGAAGATCCTTTTCACCTTGCATGCTTCTGTGCTTCTAATAAAACATGAGCCTTTATGGAGATACAGAGAAAATGTGAAGGGAGGAAAATATGTTTACATGTTCAGATGAGATTAGAGAAATACAGTACAAGCAAGTGTGTACAAAGTATTAATTCTTTCATAGTGACTGAACTATGTCTAAATGTAGATGTTCCTATTTCCATTTTCAGTACTTAATTTAAAGTTTACTAATCCCTGCTTGTATTCTAGCCCAATACCATATTGATTGGCAGATTGTGGATAAATCTTTTATCATCTGAGTTCTCTCATCATAGGGACCTCGTCAAATAATAGCCCTCTCATGGAGCAAAACAGTAGCAACTGAGCCTACTCTCCAAAATCACATGGGGAGAAAGGATCATGAGAAAGAAGTAAAGAGAGATCTAGTTTTGCAAAATAAAAAAAGTAGCTAAATCCAAAATATAGGTATATATTGAATTTTGGCTTGAATTCTAGTGAGTGCATATTCTTAGCATGTAACTACTAAGTCCCTAATTCACTTTGGGCTTAGCTTACCTTCTAGCACAATTTTTTACCTATACCATTAATATATCACAAATTCATTTCTCTCTTTACTAAATACACTTCCATATCTGACAGGTATATAGTTTTTTATTTCTCATCACAGCAAATTCTATTGTCTGATGTAAGGCAATTGTTTCCAAAGTATATTTTTAAGCTTGGTATGGCAGGTTTTCAATATCATTATCTATTTGGACAAAATGTATGTGGGCTATGAAGATATTAAAGTGAAAATTTGACAATAACATGAAAAAAAATCTTTTCTGACAAAAGAAGCACATCTTTATAGTTGGATTTAATACTGAATTTTGAAGCTGCAATCCAATTTTAGAAAAAACCCGAACCTTTGAGTTTCTTTTTTTTTTATGGTTTTCACAAAAGACAGTGAAAGGGAGACAAGCCTATAATATTTATGCTACATTATCGACAAACATCAGTCTGTAAACTGACCTTGCAGTGACCCTACATTCAGCAAAATAGCATGCTGCTATTCAAGGATAAATTTAGAAAAGGACTTTGTCTTGTCTAGATTCAGTGGAGTATTTGCTGAACACCACAAACTTCATTTGCTAGTTCTACATCACAAAATAGATACCTAAAAATCAAAGGAAATCTTTGAAATAGAATCTGTAAATAGCAAGCCTTTGACCTGGAACTTAATAAAGTTTATATAAAACTTAATAAAGTTTAATTGCTGTGCTACTTTTGCCTTCCTGACCGATCTCCCAATATACAGGAATTGGGAGTCACTGTTAATACCTTCCCTTTGTGGCTGTTTCCAATGGCTGTTTACTTGATTATTCACAACCTATCTTTTAAGCTGTTTTTTAAATGTCTGTCTTAATAAATAAATACAATAATGAATTGAACCAACATTTTTGCAATCTAATAATACAAATTCCACTGAACATATAATTTCCATTCTGCCTATGACAGACTTCCTTGTCAGTTGATTTACTTAGTGATGCGAGTATTTTATAAGAAATGCCATTTTTTTCACATTCCACCATTATAGGGACAAAGGAATCTGACGAAATAGAAGATTTATTGGTAAAATAATCTGTAAAACATTATGTGCATCCTCCACATATAGTTCAATAAACTGAAGAAAAAAACCCCAGAATATTTTTTATTGAAGAATAAATAATTTGAAAAAAAAATTAACGTTTGTCATATCCACATTCAAATAATGCCATCAAAACTTTATAAATTTAACTAAAACTAAATTTATGAAAACTGACTGAATTATTAGACTGACAATAAAATTCCAAGCTTAATAAACAACCACCTCACTAATGAAGTGTAAAGACAATTGCAAGGAGACACTTAATTAGATCATTTATAACTCATTAAGTAGCAAACTGCTATACCCCCTGTTGGTTACTGTTAGGGATGAAAAGAGATGAAACAGCAGAACTGTTGTTTCAGATGTTAAGCTTCATTTACATCTTCCAATGTAAGTCTATCTTCCAAAGCAGCTAGTCTACATGTGTCCATTTATTTCAGTAATACCACTTTTTCTGCTGAAGCATAATTAACAGGTCCTTGAAATATGAGAGCTTAGTATCTACAGAGTGTGCTGTTTTATTGTCTCAGTTTGCAATGTAATTGCAATTCAAGTTAAAAAATGTACACAAAACTTTGCTAAGTGGATGTAAGAGCTAAAGGTATTCACTTGTCTACAACAGGACTTTTTTCATTTGGAAAGGTGGCTGAATCAGACAACATTCAATGGAGGTGATGCTGCTTTTTCTGAATTCGTGAGTACCAACAAACTAGTGTGAAGAAAAGTAACTTCTATCTATTATACTTTGAGCAGCAGAGCTTGTCAATAAGTAGGTCTTCCAAGTGGAGATGTGAACAAGATGTCATAAATTATCGCATGGTACTGTCAGGTCTTCTCTTTCTAACATTCTTTAAACTTAAAGAATTAAGTTACAACTTAACTGTCTTTCAAATAGAAATGACAGTAAGTGAACTACACCTTAGTGGAAGGACATAAGCATGTAAATTTCCAGTCTATACATTTTTGGAATTCAGATAACATCTCTTAGAATTAATATAGGTGATCACCTTAGGTGCTACTTCATCAAAATATTACACATTTGGCTCAGATATGTGTGTCATTGCAACTTGTATGATTACCCCATGATATCAACTAAGCAGTTTTAGTGGCTCTGAAGATCCACAGAGATATAACCACTATTAAACCAGATGTCTAAGGGATTTTGCATACTACAGGCTTGATCCAGTCTGGAAAGTTAAATACCTATCTCTAAAATATTCTTTACTTTAGTGGTTGCCATATTGCTGACAAATGAATATATTTAGCCTCCTTTGGGACTAAGAAGTTCCCACTTCCTGGTTAAATGTTAGACCTAGGGACCTCCAACACTAATTCTGAAATTAGCTGTGGTACATGAAAACTTGGAAGGTCTTTAAGGGGACTTTAATTCACTTTATCTTACATAGATCAATACCAATGTCCTAGGACAGATGTTCCTAAGAAATCCTGTGCAATTAGACACCCAGAGAATCTCAGACTAGAAGGAAAATAATTAAATATTTTTGAATGCCAGTGAGGTTAATAAGTCATGGGAAAAACACAGACAAAATTGCTGTCTTGGTCTTGGTTTGACTTTAAACACCTAACTCATAACATGGACCGTGTGTTACTGAAAAAATTGCACTCCTTCTCATAAGGAAAAGGATCTGAAGTAGGAAGCCCTGGCTTTTTGCTCTCCCACAAGTCTGTGATAAGGACAAGTGTATCTACCTTTCCCTAGAATAAATTACTTTAATTTTATCGCCACTATTAATTGATGAAACATAAATATTTTGAGTTAAAAATGCATTATTATGCAATATAATGACTTGTAATTTGGACTTGCTTCAACATAATGTATTCAGAGTGTCATCACATAGTAAACAGCATGCATAACATAGTACAAATAATCATATGCTTAAGCAATAGTTCTGAAAAAAGATCTCCATGGTATTCACTTTCACCTTATTATTCTAAACCAAACTCATGTTGGTTTTTTGTGTATATTCTGGCTGCTGGAGAAATACTATTTCAATTTTGAGTAATGCTTTGGGTTTTAGGGTTTTTATATTGTAGCTAAGTTATGTTTTTTGATTCTAAAAAAAAATAATGATAGCTTTATGAATTTTCAAGTTTGAAGAAAGAAAAAAGGAAAAACCCATTCTTAACAATGCTGGTGGTTTTTTGTTTGTTTGCTTTCTTACATGTATTGGTTTTATCTGGGACAGAGTTAGTTTTCTTCACAGCAGTTTGTATGGGTCCATGTTCTGCCTTGGTGCTGAAAAGTGTGTTGGTAACACAGGGATGATAGAGTTACTTTTGAGCAGTGCTTACACAGAATCAAGGCCTTTTCTCCTTCAGACCCCATCCCTCCAACAGGTAGGCTGGAGGTGCAGGAGAAGGGGAAGCAGCCAGGACAGCTGACCACAACTGACCCAAGGGATGTTCCATACCATACATTGTCATGCTTAGTATATAAATCTGTGGGAAGAAAAAGGAAGGACATTCAGAGTGATGGCATTTGTCTTCCCAAATAACCATTACAGGTGATGGAGCCCTGGTCTCCTGGAGATGGCTGAACACCTGCCTACCCATGGGAAGTGGTGAATTCCTTGTTTTGCTTTGCTTGTGTGCACAGCTATTGTTTTCCCTATTAAAATATCTTTTACTCAACCCATGAATTTTCTCACTTTTATTCTTCTGATTCTCTTCCTAATTGCAACAGGGCAGGAAGTAACTGAGCAGGTGTGTGGTGCTCAGACACCACAACAGAAAATTTTTTTGGTTTATTTTTTTACTGGAGTCTTTCTGTCTTATATTTTGCTATCAAAATCTGCTCAAAACTAACAAGTAAATTTAAGCCACACTGTGTAGATGGCACAAATCTGGCTTTAGCTAATCAAACCAGAGAATAATGTAAATCACTTTGATAGAGCCAAAGAAAACTTGCTTACTAATCAACATGATGATAAGTGGCATCTTCTACTGACTAATACACTGTAGTATCCACTGAAAGGGTAATTAAGTTTTATGTCTGACTTTAAGACTAGAACAGCTACAAAAGAAAAAAATAACATAATTATGTATTAAAGAAGTTGTCGTCTTTAAAGGCTGTGATAAAATCCATAAGAATAAGAACGTGGAATTGAGTTAAAAACTGTTTTGATCTCTACAGTGTAAATTTTGTTTTCCACAGCGTAAACAGCAAAGCATATTTTTATTGGAAAAATAAGTGTCATAAGTTGGAATAGACAATGGTAAAATTCATTATGTTTTATGTGACCTAAGGTAAGTAACTAAAACCAGGGTGATTTTTCATGTCCTAGATAGCATAGGAGTAATGATATTTTGAGACAGAGAAGAAATGAGAATTTAAGTTTCTACTTAAACTATATAAAAGAAATCAGACTATGTACCTGAATATCTTATTTTGAAAAGAAAAGTCTTAAAGCAGGACAAAAATTAATCCCAAATATTCATAAATGTTTAAATGATACTGTCTTTTAGTAGTTCTATGCATTTTATTATTGACCTGCAGGGAAATTTGAAGTCTAGTGTATGCCTTTGAGACCTCAAGCACTTAGGATTGGCAAAAGACAAAAACACTTCCAAATCTAATTCAATGTTTAAATAGCTCTAAATGAAGAACCCTTCTTCTCCCTCTTATTATGACCTTTAAATTTACTTTTTTAAAGTATCTATTTCATTCTGCACTGAACAGTATATTAATACAAACTTTGAATGATCAGTTATATTTTACTGTGTAATTTAGTTATAGCTAGAGGGTGAATGGGCTGTGATGAAGGTTAGAATATCCATTATTCTAATGTCCCTTGGAGAGAAAAGATGGGGAAAGTGGCCAAAGACCTAATTTATCACCTAAAAATTCTAGCTTCTCTGAGATATTGATTGCAATGTTTCTCTAAAGAACATGATAAATGGTGTAAGAGACATGAAATATTTGAATATTAGAGGAGGTATCCTTTGCTTTCATGAGAAATGTGTAGTTTTCTTATATATCTATGCTTGCTTTGATATTGTACTGTAAAATATAAGTCTTCTAGTAATAATTTTTAGGGAAATGTCACCATTGCTCTTTAGAGAATAATTTAATATGCCACCTTAGTCTTTCCTCCTAATGCCATACTCTGCCTCTAAAAGTTTATATCTATAGGTGTTCTATATCTATAGGTTGAAGGAAGGTCTTTATAGCTTGACTGATATGAACTTTCTAGTGAGTCTAATACATATTTTTGGTTCAATCAGAAGATTGGTAAGAGAAGATTTTGGAATATCTAAAATCTGATGTGTCACTTAAAGTATTACAGGTACCAATGAAATTAATAATTTTAAACCATTGTTTAAAATATTGTGTATTTTCAAGATTACTGTGATCTTAAGAATTTTTCAAAGTTGTTAAGTAAATGAATACAAAATGAAGTCTTACTTCATTGGTAGAAAGAAATTAATGGCTGGTATCTGCTGTTGTAGGATTCGAAGTTACAGAGGTAGGTTCTGTAAGCAGATACACTTATGAATAACTATAATAAAAATGAATTTTTTTTTAAGTACAAGCAAAAAGTAAAAATCACAGAGAAAGGACAACTATGAAGTTAATACTCTAATATTTAGGGTTTAGTAGCTTGCAGTATATGCTTGTCACAGTCTTTTAAAATTGGTCAGTCATAACTCAGGGATTTTGATCAAGGATGTTTCTGTGTTTAGATTTATTAGAGCAAGATATATCATGCTGGATTCAGCAGCCCATGAGAGCTGAGGCTGCTGTTACTTTATGTCCACTTGTCCAGCCAGCGGTGAGCCTGAAGATGTATTACCAGCAGGTACATGCAGAATGAATGCATATGTGACATATATATATCAAATATTATATATATAAAAACATATATACATTGCTCACCACACAAGTCACAGGCAGATGCCCAGAGTACTTACCTGGGAAAGAGTAAGAAAGGAGGCATTATCTGGAATTCCAGGTCCAGGTTCTGAGGTCTCCAGTGCAAGTAGTATGTAGACATGCTAATAACAAGTTTAATAAAGGACCGTGGGGATGATTAAGGAATTGCAGCATTTGTCATATGAGGAAAATCTGAGAGAGCTGTAACTGCTCAGCCTGGAAAAAAAGAATGGTCAGGAAGATCTTACCAATGTGTATAAATATCTGGGGTGTGTGTGTAAGCAAGAAGCACCAAGGTTCTTCTCTGAATCCCTTCCCATCTTAACGATTCTGTGTTGATATGATTTTACTAATTATTCATTTCAGAATGGATAATATATTTCACTTCACCATTTTCAGAATCTGTAATTCCAATATATCGTCAATTTTTCACCCCCAGAAAAATTCAGTCTTCCACAGGGAACTTAGCTTGTAAGACTTCTAAGTGCCTATTGCAGATGCATGTCTATTTTTACAGGTATAGATACATTTTTTTAATATAGACACAAAATTGTCCTTAACCATATAAAAAAAATGATATTTTTTAGGAGGTGTTATACTGAGATAGGACTGAGATGGGTGTGGCGCTGGTGTTTAAGCAAACACTGCTATTTCAATTGAGCAATCAATGGTTCCTACTCAAAATATTTCTCTTTCTGCATGTATAAACTGTTATGAAAGTCTTCAGTTACTTGATGAGATTCAATCTGAAACCTTCATTTAGAGGTTGAGGTCTGCTCTGAGCCAGTTATCTCAACTTCTGTCACAATTAGTAGAGGCTGAGATCTAGTGTCCCATAAATAAGTTTCTGGTGATTTTTTTTCCATTTTCTTAATGTGTCCCTCCTGATCTCCCACAGTCAGTTCAAAAAGTTTTGTATTCTCCACAGCTCCTGTTTTTAAACTATTAGATATATTGAACTATAATCAAATAATTCTCAAACATTTTTTTATTTTACAAATAAATCAAAATTAAATAACAACATTTTAAGTAGTATTAGGCAGTCTTCCTGCTTTGAAGGAGAGGAGGAAGAGCCTGATACAAAAAAGGTGGTAAGGTATTTGAACGTATTAGCAATCAAACTAATCCTGTGCGTTACACAGTAATACTAACAAATGACACAGCTAAATTTGTTAACTAAGAGAAACTAACTTAACTAAGAGAAAAAGTATAATAGTTCTATTTTGTATTTTGAGAGAAGGAAGACATGTTATACAAAGGGATGATTGAGTATTTTCCCCTGTATCAGCAGCTAAAAATAGTATATTAGTAGCCAAATCAGTGTCTTGAAAACTTGGATCCTGCAAGCTGTACTTTATAAAACTTCAAAGTTAATAACTAATTACATACTACAGAAATTCTCTTAAAAAAAAATATAAGTATTTTTGGTGGTATGCTAATATTGCAAAAGGAAAGAAGATGAATTAGAAGTGTGTTTTTAATTTTCTATATCCTCCTGGAAAGAGACCAAAAGAGGAGATGATTTAATAGAATACACAGCACTAAATTAATATTTAAGTCTTTGTAGAACTAGTGTAATGATACCTTGGGGATGATAGCACTTACAAGCATCTAGGGAAAAGAAAATAGTTCAATTTTTGCTTCATACATTTGCTTGGATGTTCTGATAATAACTTTTCGGGAACATGATAATTTAAGACTGCCCAGTTATGGTTTCAAAGGACTATTTCAAAGGTAAGGATACAGCCATTTCTCTTATTTAGTTTGTTTAAGTTATCAGCAAAAAGGAGTTTTAATTTCAAATGGCACAGCACTAGCTATTTTATTGCATTTTGAGTCCTTACATTAATATGATTAAGTTCATCTGTCTCTACATGTGCTGCAGTTTACTTCATTGTCAATTGGTATTGCTAGGATTTTAATGGTTTCCTGTGGACCTGGAAGATATCCTGCAGATTTTTACACAGTATTAACTTAATTACACATCTACCTCTATTTGCTTTACTTGTTATATTTTTAATTTTTTATGACTTTGTTATTGAGCTCAGATTATTCTAATCACACCTTGAATAGCTCTTTTAAGCCTTTTTTTTTGTTTTTGATTATTCGGTTTGGAGGAATAGTTAGTGGCTTTTACTGTTCTCAAGAACCAGGAAGCTCTGAATGATCGCTAGAAAGGAATCTATTATTTACAAGCATGACATTAGACATCAGCTGAGATAATGTATCTTTTGATAGCCAAGAGCAATAAAATCACAGAATGACAGAGTTGTTAAAATTGGAATGGGCCATTTTAGATCATCTACTCTTGTTCAAGCAGGGTCAGGCAGATCTGGTTGTTTATGGTTTTGTCCAGTCAGGTTTTGAATATCTCCAGGGGTATCTCTCTGGGCCACCTGTGTTTACTGCCCCCAGAGGAATTTTGTTTTGCTTTTGTGAAGATGAAATGTCATGTATTTCAGTTTGTGCATATTGACTCTTGTCCTTTCATTGGGCAACACTGAGAAGAGCCTGGTTCCCTCATCTTTCTTCCCATCCATCAGTTATTTTTGAGTCAAAGGAGAAAAACAGTCATTCTCAAGAGTGTAGATTGTCTCATTTAGCACATATCCGACATACATTGGTTGCATCACAACTTCCTGAACAGAAAAAGACTCTAAAGTGTCCAGGTCGAAGGTAAGTTTCTGTATTATAGCTGTCTAAAGTTAAATAAGACAACCCCTCTGTAGCCTATCAATACTTCAATTAAATACATACTTATTCTGATTATAAACTCATAGCTTCACATTCTTTAAACTTTTCCATCAGTACATACACTGTTGCTCCCAACACTAAAATTACAAGGTAAATGTAAGTGTAAGCACAGGTCCACCTTCATATTAGATTATGAGCAAATGCATACCCTGTGTAGACAGAATTTACTACGTAAATATCAGGAGAGAGTTGCTTTTAGTGATACAAGCTGCAGCAGACCAAAGGGAAACAATCTAGAAGTCAGTCAGTACAACAGGAGTGTTTACACAGCTTAAGCCAAACTGGAAGGTTTGTAAATTCAACGATGCATTAGCAAGGGTATTTCATTAAGCGAGAATGAATGTTATTTCTGTGAAGACTCTCTTACAGGTCAGCACACTTTTGGTGTGTGATAACCAAAGAAAATACTTCTCACACAAGCAACTTTCTTCCTGTTTCCGATGAGAAAGCTTTCCAAAAGAAATGGCATTACTTATCATTGAGCAATAATTCTGACATTGGTCTGAACCTTTAGGCTTCGTAATACCAGATTTATAAATGCCCTGAAAGTCAAATTCTGATCATCTCATTGATGTATCATAGTGACATTTCTAAAAATCTGCACAACTGTCAGCAAGTAATTTTAATATAAAAGTAGAAACCTATATTGTCTGTGAAGTATAAGTATATAAAATGGCAGTTACATAACAGATGTAATGACAAATATTTCTCTTAAGAGCAATAGTTCTGCCTAGGTCTTATTGAGCTCCCATATACTTTTTTTTTACCTTTTTCTGTTCTAATCTGTAGAGTGAGATGAGATTAGAGATTTCATTTTGTGGGACTGATGACAGTGGTTTATTTGAACTATTTTTTTTCTCCATTCACAATTCTTTCTTTAAACTATTTGCGTCCATTCTGGAAACAAACTTCTGTTTTTTGCTTTTCTATTTCTTTTGATTGTCAATTGCAATAACCTAAAGGCCACAATAATAGCCTACTCTTTGTCATTTGTTTTGTCATGTTCTGATGCCTCTGTTGGGCATCCAAACATCTCAAAAATAATCCGCATAATTGCATTTCACATATGGCAGACATTCCTGTTGTGGATGAAATAATGCACTTCACTTGTGAGAGAGAAGCTGCAGTATGCTTATTGATATAAACCAGTATTTAACAAAGTTTCATAATAAATGAAATAGTGGTTTAACAAGATTTCATGTCAAGGTGCACTTGATTATTTACTACACACATGATGAGGTAACCCAGATGGGTGGTAGCCCCTCCTTTTGGGTCACCAAGTTCAGAGATGACACTCTTGTTTTCCTAACTTCTACTCAGAAGAGTCTGGATGCACCTGAATTCAGTCCTAGTCCCAGACTTAATCAAAAGTTTATGTCTGAATGAGTATATGTGCATATTGAATCTAAGATACAACCTGAAAATTTACAAAGTCCAGCAAGCTATTAGTCCCTTATGGAGGATCTGTTGAGGCAAGAAATTTCTCAGTATTGAGGAGTAAGGAACCTCAGGCAGGCATAAACTTGAGAGATGTCCATACTTGGTGTAAGATCCTGTGGTGCAGTCCTCTGCCATGCAGGATTGCTCAAAGGGCTCTTGGGCTGCTCACTATTTCTGGGGTAAAGTGATTGACTCAGTCATATTTGCATACTGACTAGAGATGTAAGTTTCTTCCAAATTTGCATTGATTTGGACATATACCAGCACTGTGATTAGGTTGGGTGCATTGTTTAAATTAGCCCTTGGCTGTTGTGTTGCTGTCTGGCTTCCCCAAATCCAGTTTGAGCTGGTTGCAGCCATCATTGCCAAAAGCATCCATTACAATTGCCACTGATGGTTATCTCTTGAGGATGGGGATAGAGGTCAGGCTGGGGGAAGAAGGAAGAACACTACCACAATTCTTTAAAAAACAGGAGTTTGTTTCTATTGCATCTTTACCATGAATGTAATATTTAATTTTAAAATCAGTTTCTGAGGTTTAATTGATACAAATGAATAATTAGATTTGGAGACAGGTGGCAGACAGGCAAATTATATGTATTTGCTTTGGTCATCATGTGCAAAAATTAATAAATAGGTAAGTATACAACAAGAATATATTCCTTCAGAAAAAATGTTGCAATTGTTAATTTGGTGTCTTTGAAAATGCTCCTGGAAGGCTCACTATTCATGTAAACATATGACTGACATATATGCAGAAATCTTGTGATTTCAGGTTTTCTTTCTTTATATACATTGGCATCGTCCAGAAACAAAACAATAACCATATGGCCATTCATAAATTATTAATTCAGTAAAATAAATTGTTAAAACATGATCTAAATAACTACTGTGTAAGCAAAACTCTAAGTTAGTAAATACCCATGTCAGGTCAGTTAAGAATAAGTAGCAACCCTTAACTTCTCAGCTCCTTTATTTACAATCATAAAAGGTTGACACAAGTGGGAATTTTGCTGATTTTTTTTATGTACCTTGCCTGTATTACCAAAACTGAAAAGATGTTATAGCATGGGAAAAAATCCCAACCACCAGAAAACAAACAAGCCCCCCCCCCCCCAAACAAACAAACAAAAACCAAACCAAAACCCCAACATGTAGAATTATGAGATGTATGGAAATTTGGTTAAAAATTAACAGCACTGTGGCTTGTGATTTATGTTCTCTCTGGAGAGAAGGACACAGCTAAATATGTATCACATGAAATACATTAAATAAGGTAAATACTGGGATTCAGCACTATCCAGAAAAAGATTAAGCACTGCAGTATTATGCAGTATGAGGCTGAGAATTTCAAAACTTGATTGCAGAAGGAACAGAACAATCTGATCTAATTTTGAACTTGATATTGCTTTAAACAAAGAATGAGACTAGATGAGCAGAAAAAATGAACTTGTGAAATATGTAATTATTAATGCAAAGTGATAGTGTTCCACAACATTTTGCATGCTATTTAATTTTTTAAAAAATTCTTTCTTAAAGATATTATTCATATTTAAACTGTTGGGTTCAAAGTATTTTGCTTAAACTTTTCTAAACAGGGAAGACTTAAATCTTGGATTATTCTAATGAACTCCATTTTTTCAGCTTCTTTCCAACCATTTAAACTTATGTCAAGAAGATCCCTGGTTACATGCATACCTAGGAAACTCCATTCTTCATTAATAGTTAGGACCAATTCCTTTCAGATTAAGGACAACGACTCTGTGAAGGAAGAACAATATATTAGGTGTGATTTCTGATGAGCTCAAACTAGATTGAATCACAAAAGAGGTATACTTCAAGTACTTTGAAAGTATGTCTTACAAGTGGACCAAAGAAAAATGAAAAAAAAAAAAAGCAAAAGAAAGTCGTAAGGTAAAAGAGAAAAGTATGCACCTAAGATTCAAATCGACTCTGGAGAATAAAAAAGAAGGAGCTGGCATGAAGGAAGAACTTTGATGAAGAAAAATATGTTTCTGTACCTGCCTGAATAGAATAGATTCTTTTTCAGTTGGAAGAGACCTACAGTGATCATCTATACTGGCTGCATGAACACTTCAGGGCTGACCAAAATTAAAGCATGTTATTAAGGGCATTGTCCACATAAATGCCTCTTAAATTCTGACAGGCTTGGGGTAGCAGCCACCTCTCTAGGAAGCCTGTTCCAGTGTTTTGACCACCCACTGGATAAACAAATGCTTCCTTACCTTGCCTGTAAATCTCTCTTGAGACAGTTTTGAACCATTTCCCTGTATCCTATCACTGAATAGTGGGAGAAGAGATCAGCACCTCTCTCTACACTTCCCCTCCTCAGGAAGATCTAAAAAGCAATGAGGTCACCCCTCAGTCTCTTTTTCTCCAAACTAGAAAATCCCAAAGTCTTTAAGTGCTCCCTCTGTTTCTCTCTAACATTGTCAGAGAGAAAAGAATTTCAAAAGTATTTTAAAATACTATTGAATAAAAAAGTTGTAATCTGCTGTATTTCTCCTCAAATTTTGGTGGAAAAAAGAATTTTTCAGTGTGATAGATTGAAAAATAAGTAAATTTGTGGAGGTTTATGGACTATTTTATACTGAAAATACTGAAATAAAATCTTCCCAAGTTTCATATTTTACATGTAGTTCTTGGGATCAAGATGGAAAGACAGTGTGAAACTATTAATTGATTTCACAGAGTTGCAGTCACAAAAAGTTTAATCTTCTTGTAAAATTAGTCTTTACTTTTAGATCTTTGTGATCTGATTTTACACTAGCAAATAATAACGAAAATGACAGAATATAAAACTCTCAAGTGATTTTTTATCTCTCCCTAAGGCTGCTGAATATCTTTTCTTCTTGAACCCATGTTTTTTCCTTTCAAGGTCACTCTCATTAAATTTAGTTGGTGTTTAATTTTTAAGATGCTCCCCATTTGATGTAGAAGCCAACTGTGTGTGAGAAATAATAATTTTTCTGCCAGTCAGAAGAAATTTGATTTAATTGGCTTTTATCCTGAATCATGTCATTAAACTTCAAGAAGATTCGTAATTAATTATTTACAGAGCACATATCATGTTTCATCCAGTGCAAAATCTTAAATGCTTGGACTTGAGAGTACAGTATTTTAACAGCTGAGTTTCTAGCAAGGTAGAGGTAAGGATGGACTTCAGGTATATACAACCTTTTAAAAATATCTTCTCTTTTATAAAGTTAGTGGCAATGAGAAGTGATGGTGTAGCATAACTGCCTTCACCTCAACTTCATTTTAAAAGTTTAAACTTAACAAAGCATAAGTAACTATAATAAAATCCTCCTGAAAGAGCACAGCATGTCTCCTCCACAGTGTTCTTCATCAGTTCTGATTCAGAAAATGGTGACTGCCTCGAAGGGTGGTCTCTTTAGAAATTTAACAGTCCAGTTCAGAGAAAACTGAGCCACAAAGGTTACAAAGATTCAAACACCACAGGACCTAGTAGGGAAGCTATTATAATTGACTTTCCACTGCTATCCTTAGCTATAAGAAATGTGTCACTATCAGAGTCTTGGACCCCTTGTGGGCTGTAAGAGCATCTGGAGATTTGAAATGCCAGAGAAGAGGCCCGGAGTGTGTGCAGTAAAATGGCAGAAGGGTTCTCTTGTGTCCGTATGCAGTTTAATCACAGTGTTTTGCTGTAATATTTTACAGCAGGAAGAATGTATCTGGAGCAGCTATACAAGGACATAGGTTTCATCTGTACTGGCTTTCTTCTAAAGCCATTTTCCAAGTTCAATATTCTCAATAATTACCTATCTTAGTTATTGGAAAAGTTCTACTGTATAAGGGCCAATGAATATAAAGGCTCCATGTCATAGCTACACATGATTATAACATCGCTAGTCAAATCTCTGTAA
The DNA here is from genome assembly GCF_020740725.1 of Corvus hawaiiensis. NCBI lineage: Eukaryota > Metazoa > Chordata > Aves > Passeriformes > Corvidae > Corvus > Corvus hawaiiensis. Next base: position 75,870,440 of record NC_063214.1, read on the forward strand.
TGGTATAAAGCAGATTCTATCTGCAACAAAAGATCCAGCAGATCAATCTAGTACTACTGCTAGTAATACTTCTGTATGTATCTATGTGTAGTGGTTTGGTCCAAAATACTCATTACTGTTTATCTGCTGTGAGATAAGAATTAGGAGAAATGCAAAACAGGCACCAAACTTGAAAGAATATAAAGAATTTTATAAACAGACCTAAAAGAAGAAAAAAAAAAAATTATACCACCTTCAGAACTGTCCTCCTCCCCCCACCTTCCTCCCTTCTCCCACTGACAATGTTCAAAGACAACCCTTAAGACGTTCAGTCTGTTTACCACTTCCATAATAACCTTGTTCAGTCCATTTAGAAAGAGAAGTCTCTTCTTGCTCGTGCTATGAAAACATTATCACAACGAGACAGCCGCCCACTTCCAAATATTCTTCAGTCCATTTAGGAAGAGGAGTCTCTCTGCCTGCGTGTGAGTCCTTTCCCCCGACTTGCAGCTTTTCCCTCAACTGCTTTCGAGGGTCCACTCTTGAAGGTTTTTGGGGTACAATTTTAAGGTTGAGCCATTCAGAAACAAAAACAGAGGCCCTTCTCCTTCCCTGGGAGCAAAGGGTCTTCATCATCTTCATCGTTAGGACTATCTCTGGGAGCATCTCTAGGAACTGAGGTTTTCTCCTTTCCCATTTGGAGCAAAAGTCCTCATCTGGTTCATCTCTCCCTGTCCAAACTTCTCATGAAATTACAGCTGCGTCAGCATCTGCCTATCTCAGCGCAGGTGCTTTTGCTTACGAGTTGAACACTCCACCCCCCATATCTTCATGGAATTACAACGGGATACTCTGATATATCATAGCTTCACAACAGAATTTCAGCTTTAAGCATCTCCTCTCTCTCTTCCCTCAGGTTTTCAGCTCTTCACAGCAATAAAAGGGTTAATCTCACCTCGGCCTTGCAGCTTTGCAGCTGGAATGTTGAATGTTTCTTATCGCAGTGGAGAGGGGGGAGAGCCGAGCCGCTCCAGCTGCCCACGGCAAGGCAGTGGGGGGGGTTCCATGGCTGGAACAGGTCCATTGGCTCCAGGATGGCCGTGGCCTGGCCCAGCCTGGCCCAAGCAGGGCCTGGCCGGGCCCGCTGGCCCCCACTCGGGGCCTGCAGCCACCTGTGCCAGCACCGGAAACGAGAGAGAGCTTGGAGGGGGAGTTTGCCTATTCTTAAATGTGGATCACAGAGGTGATCACAACTTTAAGTGGCTTAGAGAATTGTCCATATTCAAACTGGCCAGCTGATAGGTTCTATCAGTTCCCAGAGGAAACTGTAAGCACCCCTTAGCAAGGACGTCCCTTCCGGGACTATGCTTGCTAACCTATGACACTAGGCTTGATTAAATTTACCTTTAGACAATATGAAGCTAATCAAAATCTATCAACAGAATCTCTTTTGTGATGGTCTGTATCAGTATAACTACAACAGTCTTCTCTTCACCCCAGAATAATCTTATAATATGTGAAGGAAAGAGTTTAGAAGAAATGGTTAGGGCTTAAATTGGAGTTTTCAGCTAAAAAAAAAGTTTTGCATTTAAGCACTTTGAAGTAAAGCTGTAAATAGAGGTGACTCAACTGTAAAGCAAAAATATTTAATGTTTTCAGCCACAAACATATTTCTGTGTGAAAATTTTGGTCCGTGAAATAAGAAGTTTTTTTAGTAAGAATCTGGTTTTGCTCTCAAGATAATTCGCATATAATTAAACATTCTATGAAGAATATACACTAAAACACTAGTGTTAGAAGAACTGCTATTGTAAAACAACTTTTATTGAACTATGATAAGTTCTAGTAAAAATAAATGGATAAGGGGTTTCTCTACACAGACGAATGATTTCCTGCAATGTTTTTGCTGAGTATATTGAATTCCTGCAATTTTTCTTTATCACTATGATATTAGGTATATTTTGCAGCAATATTTAATAGTAAATATTATTTTTTTAAAAGGCAATTGTAGATAAATGTTTTAAAACAAAAAGTGACCTACATAAGGGCCAAATCCTAAAAAAAAGAAGCCCCAAAGTGTTTAGCATTTAGCATTATTTTACCTACATTTTGCCTTCTGTCAGGGGGAATCTGTCTCCAAAGAGATGCTATGATTCTTGTCAATATCACAGCATTTTATTTGTTCTTTGACTGCACATTTATTTCCCTTTAAAATATAGACAGGTTGCATGCTCAGGAAGAAAAGAAGGCTACTCTTTCCTTGAAAAGAAATTAAGTATACCTAGAAGAAAGAAAGACTCCAGAGTACAGGGTACGACTGTAGCAGCAAATATGATAATCACAGGAAGGAACTAGGAAATAGCAGCTCAAGCAGAAACTGGAAAAAGAAACTTGGTAGGCACCTTAAGGGATGTCAGCTCATAAAATACATAGAGTTAATTAAAAACAGGCCTGAAAGCTGAGACCTGTTCTACAAAATCCCAACACAAAAAACTTCCTATATATTTTTTTTAACTTGTATTCCTACCTTGCCTCCTCACTTAAAGCTTTCTCCATTTATTAGATAATCTGAATTATCTCCATTTTTTAGATAATCTGAATGATTTTTTTTTTCATAAGGCAGCTCCCTGAAAGCAAAATGAGTAAATCTGCCTCAAAAATCTTGCTGACTCAATATGCATTTACAGTGACTTAATATGTATCTACATGAAGCTATATGAATAACTGAACTTGTGTTCCCTTTCAGCCTGAAAACTGATTGAATGACTTGGTTGTGACTTAACCCTATGTTAAGAAGAAGTTACACATTTTTTCCCCACAAAATATGGCTTGGTTTAATTGGCTCTGATTATCTTGAAATCCAGAACCCAGAATGACAACTCACTGAGTGGAAAACTACCAAAATTGGCTGTCATGAGGGTTTTGGTAATTTCACTCAGTACTACTACAAGAAATGTCTTTATTCAGAAGTTTTAAATGCCAACATTTATTTTTCAAAGAAGAATAAACTTTTCTGATTCCTATTTAAAGCGCATAAGAATAAGTAAACAGTACCATAACCTTATCTTTCATTAAACAAATAAGTCTTCAAAAGTCTCGCCTGAATAATGGAAAACCTGTATCAAATTATTTAATTTACTAATCAGGTTCAAATTGCACCATTAAACTTTCAAGAGAATTAACTAGCTGCATATTCTGGATCATATAGACCGTGATTATATAGTGAGGTACTTTTAAAGGATGTTTCTCCTTTGCATTAAAACAAATGCACAAACAAAAATGTGCTAGATAGAGACATAGAAAGAATAAACGTGTTTCTTAATATTATTAGGGCAGACATCTAGGATAGGAGAATCACAGATTTTTCAATTTCAGAATAAAGTTCTACTCACTCTTTTATCAGGTTACTTCAGTGTAAAATGTAGAAAATGTCTCTTGAACAGCAGCTGAATTCCACCCATCTCTTCTACTAATTGCGTTGCTTTCCTGCAAATTATATGGTTTACCTTTTGGTGTAGGTTGGTTTTCCACAATTAAATGGACTGGTCTGAATAACTTCTACTAATCACCTCAAAGTTTTAACTTAAGAGAGAGCATACTTCTGAGGGGAGAATTTTGTTAAACTAAATCCTCAGTGACTGCAGCAGGAATTTAAATTGGATATTCAATGGCCTTAGTAAGTACTGCTTGTGAGATATTGTGTAACATGGGAGCACTGATTGCTGCAGGTATGTTTCTTTAAAATGACAGTAGATACTGTCTTTATGCGGTACAAGGTTTGAATGAAGCTGTTTACCACACAGGTTTCACATCTTGTCTTTCCAAAGAACTCCTGACTGACATGTAAAAGGAAAAGCACTGTGAAAATCTAGGAGTTGCTGACTGACTGAGGTACTCCTGTTCTCTCTACGAGCCATCATGGGTCACTGTTACTTCCTTTGGATCTTTAGATCCAAGGGTAAGATAGAGGCTCATTGTTCCAGAGTCATTGGCATATGGGTATGTCACCCAAGACTGTTCAATTGGAAACGGAATAAATATAAATGGGAAATAAAATGAGTGTCAATTGGAAATAGAATGAGTGTCAATCCTATTACAAGATTCACTCTTTCTGTATAGGAAAGGCATTAAAAACAGCTTTATGAATGCCACTAATGTTTGTGAGTCAGATTACTGTCTGCCAAAATATGGAAAAATGAAGGAGATTCTGACCACGAGGTTAGTTTACCTGAGGAACTGTAGTGTACAAGACTACACACGTCTGTGGGTTAGCAATTTTCCTGGTTAGTTAGCAAGGTGCTGAAAGGTTTTGTCATTTTGTTTTGCAGGTGAACAAGTTTGGACCTTTTTTTTCTAATATTCGTACTGACACAGAAACAGAAAGTTCAAGTTTTCTTCCTTTAAGTTAATTTTCACCTTGTAGAGAGAACTAGAAAAAAACCTGCACATCTTTTATTACCCATGTACCTGGACCTCAACTTAAACACTTTCAACAAGTTGCATACCTCTTTTGTGGTATCTGGACAATAATGCATGGCAACTCTTTGCAAAACACTAAATTAAGGAAACAAATTTTCTGCATTATCATCCTTGTAAAATATTCAAAGACCTACTTACGCATCTCATTTCTTTGTATTTTATGATTTTATTATTTTGTGTTATCCATGAGGGTGATGACTCTATTTCTGATACCAGCAGATCAGAACATCTATAAAAAAGATCACAGAGGGGTGGGACAGCAATTCATCAGGATAATGGAATATTCTGAGTTGGGGGGGACCCACAACTCTTATCAAGTACAAATCTTAAGTGAATGGTTCGTACATGTAACCCTGTGACCTTGGTATTATTAGCATCATGCTCTAATCAACTGAGCTAATCTCAAAATGGAAGACATCAAGAATTCTGACAGCTACACCATTTCAAATGGACAAAAACCTGTAGCAAAAATTAACAAGTTACATTTTTAAAAATATACATATATTCTCAGTGTAAAATATGTGCTTTACCCATTTAATGCAAAGATAAGTAAGATGAGTTTGCTTATCGATGTACATGTATTGTTACTGTATCAAGATAGCAGCTTTAAATGATAAGAAACATGATATATCAAACGAGTTCCTTAAGATTATGCCACTTAAAGGTCTGGAGAGCAGTGTTTCACCTGCCTCAAAGAGCTGACTTACTCTGGGATATGAAATTCATAGACATGACTTCAAGTAGAAGACCAGTAAATGTAAATTACTGCCTTGAAAATGGAAAAATATTGAGTTTTCATTTGGAGAGGTATAAACGGTTTTATGCCTGATCAGCCACTCTAACATATAATAAAAGAGTGCTTTGCACCACAATGATCAATATATTTAGTCCATTATTGGACTTTTTTCATGTGCATAAGTAGAACTAATGCAGATAAAATCTGATTTTTGAGAAAGCCAAGAGGAAATATTGTCCCTCTCTCTCTTTAAGCAAAATACAAAGCTACATCAGTCCCATCGCTCACAGTCTGCCTTTATGCACTTTCAGATGTACAGCTTCATTTGCTTTTGGTGTAGCTGTTAAGCTACTCTATGAAATGTGCTGTTGTACAACTGGCTTGCTTTTTTTCTGAGCAGCAGAACAGTCCTGAATTTTTAAGTTTATAAAGGACAGTTTTACAGACAGTTATAAAAACCAGGTATAAGAATGCAAATAGACAGATAGTGTGTTAAAAGCAGGACGTGACTTTTGGACAAAACAGGGTGCATCTTAATCACTTGATAGCAAAAGGCTAATTGAACTCCACCAGTAAATTAACACAGAACAGGCTGGGAGAGTGCATGCAAGTTATCATTACGCTATGCAAGATGGCAAAGTTTACAGTCAAAATTGTAGCTTTCAAGGGCAGACTGTCAAATGTACAGGACCTCTCAGAAGTAATGTGGGACTAAAATCAGTTTTAATTGCTTGATAAAAAATTTGTAGCTTTGGCATTTTTTTTTCTCTTTTTTCCTTTGTTATTTTTTTCTCTTCTTCTTTTTCTGACAAAGAGCTGGCTGAATCCACCAAGCTTTGAAAAGGCTTTTTTATTTCTTTCAGGCTTTGAGTCTTTGTTTAGAGTCGAATGGCAGTAATGTGTGGTACTGCTCACAAGATAATGCCTCTTGGCACCTTAACAGCCTAGTTGTAATTTTCTGTAGCTTTTATTTGTAGTAAAGAAAATAAGTTAGGTTCAACAAAATGATTACTGATGATCATCAAATATATACTGCATAAGCCCAGATAATGACACTGTTTGTTTTGTATGAGACCCAACTTTTTCATGGGAATAGTTCTAGATTTTGTTCAGTGTAAAGCTAGAGTAACTACCTTAAGAAAAGTACTTGGTCCACTTTTCTGATGTGCAGCAAAGAACAGAATTTGGCCCTTAAGCCTACAGCTTTAATGACAATCCCAGCCCCTTTGGTAACCCATAATGAGAATTATTGATAGTGAACAGAGAGATATTTGGTTTAAATTTAGGGGAAATAATAGAACCCACACATTCAATTCTGGTAACAGGAATTTTAAAGAATTTGTGTGGAAAATAGAAAAAAAACACCTATTCCCCCCAAAAAATCAAGATTATATATGCTTTCCTTACTTCCTGCTATTCAACTTTTACTGCATCTCCAAAACAATAAACAGTGATAAAATGATGAAACAATAAATGGTCTTTCAAAATAGTCTGAAAAGTATTATGAATCACCTCTTTTTTCTCATTTTGTTTCATATTGTACTGAGCTTACAAATCAAGACTGGAGTTTTACAGGCTTGAGGTTTGTCTGAGCTTATTTTGAGTTGTCTGTAACTTTGTTTTTCTTGGCTTAGTTCTGACAGCATTTTTTCTAATTGATCAGGTGTCTATATATGCATTTTTTTCTTCATTTTTGCTAATCTTTGCAAGTTACAAATGTATTTTCCTAAAGATAATGGCAACAAGAAGTTGTTCTAGGCAGAAGGAAATATTTACAACCCTAACACAATGATCTAGTGTTGAGAAATACAGGTTTAGTATGACAGAGGCCTTGACACGAATAGACAGGATGCATTATAGAGGAGCACAGACATGGGCTGGTAAGAGATGGGGCACAGGCTTGATACTGGGAATCTTATGCCATAAACAACCCCATCACGTCCAGTTAAAAAAATCCAACAGATGTGGATCTGGACAGATCTGACTTAATGGTTAAAGAAGAGAACAAAGAAATGCCACCTCATACACACCTATGTAAAAGGTGTTATAAATAATAAATTTGGATGTAACCTGGAGCTGCAGACCAAAGAAGAAAAAAGTTTTGAATGCATGTTAGTGGGCATATTTAAATGGCCATAAGTGTGGAAAAAAAAGAAAATATGAGAAAAATAAAGATAAAAAAATGAAAAGAAAATGAGAAAAGGAGAAGGAGAAGGAGAAGGAGAAGGAAATAGAAGAGGACAGGAAATGGGAAAAAGAAATTATATTATTCCTCACTGAAAAGGATTCCAGATGCTAACAACTGGCTATAACAGATCACCACCACCAAACCCATAATAGAGTTGTTGGCCCAGAGGAGCAGTTAAAGGGTAAGGAGAACAACAGAAAAAGGAGTAGAAAGTAAGAGTACAAATTACAATTTTAAATGTGCTATTGTTATTATTGAGACTTTTTCTGCATATAAGTATTCTATCAGCCTTTTAATTCGTTTCTCTAAAAAAAATTTGATATAGACTTATGATGATTTTTGAATTAGACTATTATGATTTCAATTATACTAGCCAGTAAAGTCTTAGCTTTACTTATATAAATGGATGTTATTCTTCCTATTTGCTAGTAGAAAGATTTTTTAAATAATGTGCTATTCAGTTAATTTACATATTAATTTAAAACTTCTACCATTTGCACTACATTAGGTGTTGGAGGCTTCCATCTGCAACAGGAACCTTATTGTTATGACTGCACTACAAACTGAACAGCAAGACCCACTGGTACTTAATTGTTTATATGGCTAAAATATTACAGTAATTCCCAATATTACCTAAGCCTGGGCCACCCATCATTTTTCCAAACACTCTCCATTAATAGTTCAAGATTTTAATGGATTGGAGACCTTATTCACTGAGAATTTGGCTATACAATCTGGATAATACAAGACTGGGAGAGAATGGACAAGGTATACTCCTGAGATCTGAAGCCCAGTTTGTTGCAGTCTAGCTTTGTAATCTCAATTTTGCTCAGAATGTTATTAAGTAGATATAAATAATAGCTTTGAAGTTGAAAGAGAAGTGTTGCTGACATGAGAGGATATAAAACCTAGAAAAAATAAAATAGCAACAAAAAATCAAGGATCAGCCTGTTCTAAGGGAACGACCATACCTCACCCAGCTGGCACATGCCCAGCACGCAGATACCTGTCTCATCCAGAGTGCTGAGCATATTTATATAATATTAGCTTAATAGCACATTATTCCTAGCTACCTACTTGCCAATAAATAATTGCTATGTTAATAAATAATTCTTAAGTCGTCTGTTTGAGAGTATCTCTCCGTGTGGTAAAGGTACATGAAGAAAAAAGACCCAGAGAAGAAAAGCTTCAGGGGGTGCAGAGGATCAAGGCCTTTGCTGTCCTCCATGCTGGGAATGGACACAGAAATGCTGAGTTTTAAATGACAGACTATTTTTCTCAATATGCTTAAGAAAATGCTCCTCAGCTAAGTTACTTACAACCTCTGTATGGTATTAACTTCAAAGTATGACGCAGAGCCAGTGAGGCTGAGTGGTTTCATTCTGACAGCTTCAGAAAATTCATTTCTTTGCGTGCTCACAGGTCTGTAACAAAAATTGCTCACCACATGTGCTTTCTCAGCCAGGCTTGACCCTTATAGAGGAGGTAGATAGTAGAGGGTTCAGTTTAAGTGAGTTTTTAAAGCTCTTGCTGTTTGAGCCTGGCAATTAGGGAAAGTGTGGTGGTGAGTTTGTAACACCGGAGCTCAAACTGAAAATCTCTGATGTATAAACCACTGAATTTCATTAGATAAAAACAGCTTTTAATTCCTGCTGAGCTGGGTGGAAATCAAACTCTACAAGTAAAAGATTATCTTCTTTATTATTAATAAATTCCCCAGTAAGTAATAATTTAATAATCCGTTAAAAATTTTTTAAAAACCACCTAGAGTTAAAAAATTGCAAACTTTATTTTGAAATTAAATAGGCAATGCTTAAATTATCTGGTCACAAAGACAAAATCTCCCACATCTCCTGTAAACATGCTCAGTTATTCTATGCCCTGCTATAATTTTCTAATTATAGAAATGAGTTTTGGTTCTCCTTTGAAGAAATAGGAACATTAAAGATGCAACCTGGCAAATATAATTTTTTTGTTGTTGTTGTTCTATAAAGCACTGTGGAGAATTTCAAGGATAATTTTCAGAGGCAAGTGATGAACTCTTGCCTTGAAACCACATAAATTAAACATGCTTAAAGAACTTTTGTTAAAAAAGCAGTCTTTATGCTTTCTTCTCATTTCAGGAATTATAAAAGAGAAAATTCTTAGACAAAACAGCACAGCACTGGAGAGTAATGCAACAATCTGTTATTTTGAATTCACGAATTACATAACTGAGACCTTACATTCATGATCTATGTATGCCTTGCAGATATTTCTTTTATATTAGAAGTATGCAATGAACATGATTTTTTTTCCTACAAAAGTGAAATACAGAGGAACTAATAACTATGTTTCATTAATGAGTTGAGAGCACACACTTCAGCTGCCATCATACCTGACAACACTTCCCTTATCTTTTCAAAATGCAACATAGCAGGGTTTCAGGTTAATAATTTGGTCTGAATAAAGTCTCATGATAAAACTTTTATCTTGAATATGGTAACTGGTCACTAAAAAAATCCTTTTTACTACTAGAATATTTTATGGGGCTTGTTCCATTCCAATTTAAATATAAAGTTAGTATGCTACCTTGTTTATCAATATTAGATACAGGGTTTTCTACTGATTTTGAAATGGCAATAAATTACTTAAACTGGTAAGAAATATGTCAAGAGGGGCTATTCTATATCAGGATGTATGTCCTATCCATTGAGCCATGTTTTCGCTCCCAGAAACATGAGTACTTCATCAAGACATGAAGAAACTCCTCACAGCCTATGGACCCCAGTATTTCGCTCTGACTTTGGATTATGGATATGGAGTGCTGACTTTGATCTCTAAGACTAGAATTCACATTGAAGTTTTTCTACTAGAGGCAAATATAAAAATCTGCTCCCAAAGTCTAATCTGGACCTATGCATAAGCAAGCCATCTTAATTTTCTTTTTAAACTTTGACTAGCACTATTATGAGGAAAAAAGAAACATTCCTTTTTCTGCATAAAGAACCAGCATATTTCTTACAGCTATTCTGAAGAACACAGGTGACTTCAGTGTTCCACATCATTCCTCTCTAAAAGTCTGTGACAGTGACAGAGAAAATGGAAATGAAAGGGCCATTTTACAGCCCACAATGGTTCAGGTTTTGTAACAGTCAAACAGAGTGGAGAAACTCTGATGCAGGATACAGTATAATGTTATAATGAATGTTCTACAAGGTGTTCTGAGATCTATTTCCAGCACCATGAGCAAACCTGGCGTATCCAGATTTGGCATATTGCATCAAGTACAGGGGTACACTTTGAAAGGTATGAACAGTATTTCTGTTAATTGCAAAGGATCAGAAACAGAAACTGAGATATCATCAACCTGTAACCAGCATGTATGATAAGGCAGTTATACCTAGCTTTAAAGACAAGAGCAAAGCTGCTCAGTAGTATGGGTATAAGCTGTGTAGACAAGAATATGTGCAATGAAACAACAGAGTAAAAGAATGTATAAAGAGGACAGAAAGAGAATCATGCAAAGTTTTGTAAGAAAAAAGTTTCCTTAAAAGCCTTGACTTGTGGGTTCTGATTGCTGCTTAAGGACTAGATTTTCCTTTCCTTCCATGTTCTCTTCAGCTTTGGTTTTTCAACATTTGGTAGGATTTAATACTAGGAACAGGATATAGTCCATTAGAAATTTTTATCCATTTTTTGAAGGAACAAGATCAGAAAGTTAACATTCCTGTAAATGGGAAAAATCTTTTTGGTCTTATGGGACATCTATATGTATACCAAGCATTGACTGGAAATTGTTTTGTGATTTCATAAAAAAGTGATGGCTAACACTTTATGGCTAACACATAATGAACATATGATAGACATAACAGGATATCTGTTTCATTTGTTACTTTCTGTTTGGTTGGTTTGGGTTTGTTGAGGGCTTTTTGAGGGGGGTGATTTTGGGGTCTGGTTTTGGTTTTTGGTTGGTTTGGTCTTTTACAAGAGACAATAATACAAGGAAATATTTTTAATTCTTTCTATGCTGATTAATCAATTATTAAATTCTAAAAATTTCATTACAAATAATACTTAGTATTGTAAATGATGGATATCAGGTTAATTCCTCTTTGCTTTTGTAATACAGCAACTAAGTCAATAAATCTCTTTACAACAACATCTATTTGCATTCACAGTGAAACACAGTTCATAGAAATTCATTATCTAGAGGACAGGACTTTTCCACAATATTCTGATGGTAGAAGCACCACTTAAGAGAGCTGAAATTACTTTGCCCATTACTGAGCACAGGGATAATGAACATGTTTTGGTTGCTTCTGAGTGTCTTCTGAGTGTCTCCTTCGATGCTGCAGTGCTGACTTCAAATAAACGACAAAATTTTCAAGCCACTGTGTAGTACTGTTGAAGAAGGTTACAATATTTTTTTTTTTTGCACCATATGCTTGAATCAATGTTCCTTTTAGCTGCTCAGCATAGCCCATGCTACAGATACATCTAAAACCAGATTTTTAATATCAGTATCCTTTAAAGTGAAAAAACCCCTATGTGGTTATTTTTTCCCATATCCTGAAATGATCTTTCCTTATTAGCAGAACACCATATTTTTTCTATAGATATAAAGCAACAGGAAATGGAAATATCTAGGCTTCAATTTTACTTTTAGAGTTTAATTCAAAAAAATAATTCTTTCAGAATGACTCACACCTGCTCCAAGGAATTGTTCTGCCAATTGACAGTAACAAAAAGATTAAGAAATTAACACTATGGCCCTACAAATTTTGGCATGGTCCAAGAAGATTTTAATATATTCTTCACTGTCTCTTGGATAATTTAGACGTCTTTAAGAGAGTAAAATTAAATAATCAAAGTATTATTCCTTTCAAGAAAGACACTTGCGTGACTTTTACTCAATGAGCAATTCTTTTTTTATTTTAAACTGTAGATTCTCAGGTGTTAAAATAAATAAGTGTTGTCTTCTTCATTGTCAAGTCACAAGTGTAAGAAAAAGTAGGGTTTTGGTTTTTACTTTTCCTTTAGAATTGCAACATTAATATGCTACGAACATTTGCAGAACTATACCATAACTGATTTATGTGGCATTAAATATTTCAAACAATTGCCTGGAAGCAATGCCCTCAGGTAGTGTCTATACTAGCCAGCTACCATGTTAAGAGTAATGTAATTCCCACAAGTGCTGCTTTCCAGAAATATGACTTTTTTAACATGACAGCAAATGCATGGTGACAGACATATTTGATGGAAACAGAGGAAAATTTTTCTTTTATATGAAGTCCTTGCAGCAATCATTTTTTAATGAATTGGGAAGTAGTACAGATATTAACAGATATTTTAATTTTTCTGAATCAAAATAGACATGTCTTCAAAGATAACCAGAATACAGAGGTGCCATCTTTCCATCCATCATTTCTTTTAGTCATATTCAAGCTATTATGTGATTGAAGCAATAAAAATGCTTCTTCTTTCTGTCCCATTTCTCCTTTTCTCATTCAGTCTAGACCGAGTGATCAGAGCCAGCTTGAACTTAAAATCTATATAAAATTCAGAACACACTATTAATTTCAGAAGTTAAAGATGAGGGTAATATCTCAGCATGATAATAGTACAAAATTTAGTTTTAGGCTCTTCTTGTGGTTTCATGTAGTGTATTTTGTTTTACTTTGGTTTGCTGTCAAGCAAGAAAAAGGCAATACTTGAATAAGATAAAAATTGAGGTCTGTCCCTGACTTCAAAAAAACCAGATACAAAACTGATCCACAGTAGAGTTAAATTCTGGTATTGTTTTACTCAGATTTACCTCCAGTTTGCTTTTGTAATTCACTGCTGATTTACACTAGTGTAAATTAAATTAAGCACCACCTCCATGGAGTCCAGGGATCTAATTATAAATAAAACAATTTTTCAGGCAGTGAGCAAGGATAAGACATACTTTTTATACCTGCTGGTCATTAAAAGCTCACAAAAATGTAGCTTGAGGAAATAATGCTGCCAAAAAAGTTCTAAGTTAAATCATGTGGGGCTTCAAGGAATGAATAAAGGATGGTGAGACAAGAAAAGGAAAAGAATGAATTTACATAGGATCAGTAAGAATATGCTGAGAATATACAACTGAGCGGCCCACAGAATATCATTCTCACTCCTAAGTTTTGTGTGGTTAGGACTTCTAAAAACAATACTAACATTTAAAATATATATATTATTGTACTGCCAGTATGACATAAGGAAGAGAAAGAACACCAACAGTCACTGGGGGATGTTTTGCTTCTCCATAATAGTGCATACTTCCAGAAGAAGAATGGGATGATGAATGAAGTCATCCTTATTTATGTGCTTGCTCTAGAATCTGTGTTGCTTGGAAACTCGGTATCTTTTTGTACATTTTTCCCCGCTGGGAACCCCTCTTTGCTCACTGCAAAGTTATTTGGGTGTTTTATATAATGAACAATGAGTTAAAAATGTGTGACATTTGTATCTTATTTTTTTAGGTTCTAGACATAGTTTCCATGTTTCACTGCATGCATTGGGCCAGAAATGCAAGTTATCTGTATTCAGATGTGTACCAGGAGTGCTCCTTTACAATGACTAAAATGAGCAATAGAAGCTTAATATATTAATCCAGTTTTGCTATAGCCTAGTTTTCCTTTTCAGCCCCAGGATATGAAATTGACAAGTTGCACATGGAAGCAATGAAAGATTTCACTTCTGCCAGAATGTCATTGCTGTGCCTTGCTTGGTACATAGATTCAGGGACATTCCAAAAATGAATAAATCAGTTCAGGTGATGCTGTGTATTATTTCTATTCCAATAAGTTTTCAAAGACAAGTTTTGTGTGAAGCAGTAAAACACAACTCCATTCTTTTTTTTTTTTTTTTTTTTTGCTACAAATAATTTTGTATTTTAGTCATCAACTATTAATTGTACTTAGGCTTTCGAAGCAGTTAAAACTCAGCAGGATTTTTTCTCCATGTTTTAGCTTTCTTTCCCATCTAAAGAAAATGAGAACAAAAGATACATGTAATTCATTACCAGTCTTAGGATAAGACTAGAACAGAAACACTCCCATGCTTAGCTGCTAACAGAAGAAGTTTATGTAAATCAGTGATGAAACTCAGTCCTGGAGAAAAGGTGCTCAGAAGGAAAGGTAAAGAGATGAAAAAGGGCAGTACAAATTACTCATCCAGCAGGATCTACAGTGACTCAAACAGGTGAATACTTTGGAGTCATCTTTCAGCAAGATTGTGGGTAGACAGCAACATTTCCTAAGAGGCATATTCAGAGTTGAATTCCAGGAAGTATACATGTAGGATAATGCAAGAAGAGTGTAAAGACTAAAGATAAACATTCTATTGAAGGTCAGGATGATCTATTTTAGGAGCATTTGCACTCATTTAAACTGCAGTGCATTTGTTGGCAGGTGAAATTTTGGGTCATCTATTGTCTAAATGAAAAACTTTTCTCTTGCGGACATTGAAATATCTTGTTTCTATATGACAATGAAGGTAATTTCCTGTAATATTCACTATGGTTACATTCCTTACCTCATAATGATTTTTGATAAGTAACCTTAAAAAGTCTAAATTTACTACGGATTTTACTGACTAAAGGAAAATAATTTTAAATTCAGCAGACTACCTCAAGTACACCACCCTCCCCTTTCACTCCTACCAACCTTATGTTTATTACTGTGAATCATTCTCTTTGAAAAAATGATGCATGATCTGTGTCAATTGTTGTGTTAATATACAGTGCTAGTGTTGTCATAATCTGGCATATTTAGGTTCAGTTTCCCATCTTTGCAGAAACTGAAATGAAAACTTAACATTAAACATTAATGAGATATGTAAGCTTACCAGAAATGTTTGGGGATTTTTTTAGTATATTCCTGTGCAATGAATAAATATGAACAGCTAAGAACAATTTCCTGATAGCTCAAAAAAAAAAAAAAAGATAACAGTCACTTGATTACATATTCTAGTTCTATATTTTCATGCATTCAAACACCATCAGACACTGGATAATTAAACAGTTTTAGAAATTATCAGAATTGAACTGAGTTGAGAAATTTGTTTGATACCTAACAAAGGTAGATGATCTAGCTTTCAGGGGTTTGTCCATCATTGTTTTCCATTGTCTTTGGTTTGGGGACAGGTAGAGCACTGTGAGGAGCATTCACCATCCTGTCTTTGTCCTGGTGGCCACACAGAGCTAAGATGAGGTGGTCAACATCTTTTGTGTATAAAGCACCCTCTCTTTTTTTTTTGTACACTTTTGTTATTAATATTGCTGCCATTATTACATGTTTACTTTTCCATTGTGCTTTGTTTTAAGTAAATTCAGTAAATTGTTATCTCAACCCATAGTCTCTGTCTTTGTCCCTCTCTTGCCAGAGAGAATGGGGCAAGGAAAAGGGCTTATCCCAACAGAATGGCAGATGCATATTTGTTAACAGCTGAAGCAGAGGTTGTTGGTGGCATGAGAAAACAAGAAAATTTGGAAAGTCACTCCAATAAATAACCAACCATTTACTAGAGCATACCCTAAGACTGGGATTGCTCAACATAATTGTGCACTCACTATCATCCCAAATCAACCAATCATCTAGAGCTAAAGCCTAGTCACACAGCCACCCTGTTAACTTTACAGAAAGTCTCATGACTCTTAATCATCTAAAGTAAGATAAATCTTCATTTTAGTGCAGAAAACTTTCTATTTAGGAAACAATATTAGTAGAGTAGACAAACTCATATTTTATTACTAATGAAAGTCTAGTGACTTTCCTAAGATTTTTAATTTTTTATCCTATTGGGATTCCTGATATGCCACTTTGTGACTGATCAACAAACTCCTGCAACGAAAGAAATCTCAGTAGAGATTGTTGATGTGTCCAAGAAGCTCAGGGAGTGATGCAAAGAAACTAACCTAATCTCAACACAAAAAGGACCAGAGGGTGGCCTTTGTTCCAGATAAACCACTATCAACAGCTGTGTTGGTTAACTGGTGGTGTAAATGTTTCTCCCTGTGTTCCTTAAAAGTGTATCTCTCTGAGTCAGCCAGACCAACATGAAGGGGAGTGAATATGTTGCTCAGCCCAACACAGAGTAGAAAAACAAAGCAAGTTTTCTTCTACTTCTACAAAAAAAGTAAAAGAATTTCTAAGAGAGCAAAGGACTTGGGCTGGCTTCAATCCATGTATTACTTCCTGCCAACTGAGGACACCCTGGATCGTGAGAGTGAGCATATCATAGACACTGGGAATGGGAATCACAATGATATTATGATTGAACTGTGCACTGCATTTGCTGTGTTTTGCTAACTGTGACTTATATTTGGTGGTGTTATACAGTTTATTTTAAATCACTCTGATAAGTCAGAAATCCTTTTCAACATCAGCTGTATTTAGAATAAGTAAAACTGATATTAAATACTACAACCTCCACAATCTCAAAGGACCCAGTGAAAGTGTACTGCACTCTGACATATTTAAGATGGGTAAATCTGTCAAGTAGCTTATCTCACTATTTGTCACAGGCAAAAAAATAACCTGCTCTGTGGGTGTATAAAAATCGTGACTGTGGGTTCTTAGGATTCCATAATACACAAGGGTACAATCCTCTAAAAGTCTCTTTATTACAGATCACCAGATATATTTCCCCCACTTTACCACTAGCAGGTATACCAGCACAAAATCACCACTAGCTAGTAAAGCTGTGATTAATAAAGTGAATATATATATATATATGCATATATCAAGCTATTACAGATTGCCAGAGCATTCAATAATACAGTATCAATCAATCAATCAATAGTATAGAAGCAATCAATCATAACAACACTCAATTGTAAAGCAGCAATCAAACAGTTGTGTTCTATTACCAGCTACCAGAAACTTATAATTAGTGAAACAAACTTATCAACAATATAACAATGGGTAATTATAATAGAATAGTTACATGGATATGTATTATTAGTATCAAGTGAATTAGACAGATTTCAGAAAGGGAACTCCAACGAGGAGGACATATTGTTACAAGAAAGGAACTGAACCATCTCAGAGGTAGATGACAAACCAAACTAACCCCAGAAGTGGGACCAATGAAGTAACAGAGTGAGTCTGTCCTCAAAGATAACGTGCACCACAGAATCTGAAGTCATCCAGGCATCCCCAGCCTGGGTCCAAGATGCCATAGAAATTTCTTTTCTAGAATTCAGCCTATATAGGAAAGGAAAATTAAGTCCTTTCTATTTCATAGAGACATGACTACATCAATCACCAGCATTCTGAACAGCCAATAGATGTTGTCAATCTCTATTGTTCATCTGTAAGAGCCAATACATGATGAAGTTTTGTGTTTTATCAGACCAATTTAATTTTACCAGACTGTTTCCACTTTTGGAGATGGTAAGTTGCCATTGCAGTTTCTTAGGTTTTGCACTTATTGATGCTATCTCAGGATGCCTCCTGTTTGTATGCAGCTGCATTTCAAAGATGCCAGCTGCACTTTTCAAGGGTATTTCTGCTGCCAAGGCCTAGTTCCCAGGCTCACAGCTCTCAGGCTGGCAGGCAATTTGTCTGTCAGTATTTTTCAACAGACATTTCCTTCTGTTCAGTAACATTCTCCTTCTAATCAGGCTACTAATTATGGCTGCTCACATCACCATTTTGTTTCTGTCTCTGCACATCTATACTGTGCAAATATTAAATTTTGCCCAGGATCTTTGTGAATATGAGTCAATATATTCCCCCAAAACATATCCTTGCATGGTTTTAGAGGCTGATTTCAGTGCTGCTCTCCAAACCCAGCACAGGTGAAACAGCACCAGACTCAGTTCTTTTTACATTAATGAATACACTTAAACCCTTTCAGGCATTAAGTCATTATTATACTACCTTATACCACATCCTAAATCAAGAAAAACATAAAAATAACTCTCCTACAGCATAATCTGTGCAGTATGTCAGAGACTTTTAACAGGAAAAGAGAAATATTTTAGTTCTCAGGAGCTACATGTGACCCAAGTAGCCCAGGGCTACTTGACCTGTAGTGCAGATACCACCAATCTGCTCTGGAGATAGCTAGTCCTGAGCTAAATATACAAGAATCACTGTACCACACAGTGGGGTGACATCTCTCCTAAGATGGATATAGTGATACAGTCACCAGTGTAGATAGAGACCATGAGTAATGATTTATTTTAAAAATAGTTCCAGTAAAGTCTAAAGTAGGGCAATGGATCTGCTTGGATAATGAAGGCCAGATGCCAGAAAGTAGTTTAGTGCCTTATGAATGATATTGGTAAAAATCAGATGTGGAATTTAGAGCTCAGCTGCCATCTGAACCCACAAAATGTCTAAGCTCTATAAACATCTCACTTTTCTTCCTTTTTTTTTTTTTAATATATCTATCTGTGGGAGTCTGAAGTAATGTTTCATTCTGTGAAGGACTGAATTGTGACAGGAATTTGATCAGGATGAAGGAATGGTGCATTTCTCAACTAAGATCTTAGAGTCTAACAGCAAAGTGTCCAATCTTGGAGCACTCCACGCACATCTGTAGGATCATACTCCACATAAAAGTTACAGAAATCAGTATCTTCTTGTTGCAGTGAGGATCCTGCAACACGCATATATCAAACCAGGAGTCCCGTGGAAAGGAAATATATATGGACAGACAGATTCTTGCTAGATGTTTCAGAGATGTTTATTTCTCCAGCCGCATGGCCGGAGCTCTGCCCAGGAACTGTTCCAGTCACGGGACCAAGGGTCCTTCTGCCCGCGCAGGGAACACAAACCAACCAATGGGAACGAGGCTGAGCAGGGGCAGGAAACCCCGTGTCTGTGCCCTCAGGGCCCCTCTGCCAGGGCTACACGGCAGGGGAGGGACCCCAACACCTCACCCGTTTTATTTTAATAAAAGGAGAATGAAAACAACTGGATAAACATAACAAGAACAGTTTCAAAACAAAACAAGCCACCCTCCTGAGTCTTTAAATGTCCAAACAGATTCTGTGGAACATCTTAGGGCTGACAGAAGGGAGACAGAACTCTGAGCATGCTTTGTGGGGAAACTGAGGCAGGAGAGGGTTTAACTTCTTCCCTCCCCCTTTTCATCCCCCACTCGGCATTGGAAAGGGATTTTTGGGGACACAATTGGCAAAAGCATGGTTTTGTGAGGGAAACCATGGATGAAAAAACGGATTGGGAATACACTGGGGGTAATAGGACATAGGGTAAAAGGGAAAGGTGGGATTAGGAAAGGGAGACTGTAGGGGGGGCTTACAATGGAGATACTGTCTAACATGACTACGATTTTTTGCATATATACTGCCTTTTACAGAAACACCATCAGGCCCAGTGACCTGCGATGCTTGTAACCCTTTTCTCCCTAGTACAATATTAAATTCCACCACCTCTCCATCTCCCAAGCTTGGGATGCATTTTTCAGGGTTATTCTTTTTAATAGCAGTTCTATGCACGAATATGTCTTGCTGGTTGTCACACCTTGTTATAAAACCATAATTTTGCTTAACATTATACCATTTTACTATCCCTAAGGTCTTAGTTACTATGATCTTTTCCTTTTTCCGAGTGGCTGCTGTTTTCTGTCTCGCTGCGTCTTTGCTCTCTCCTTCGGTCGCTCCCGTGTTGGAATTGTCGGAGCTGCTGGTGCCT
Source organism: Corvus hawaiiensis (assembly GCF_020740725.1). Taxonomy (NCBI): domain Eukaryota; kingdom Metazoa; phylum Chordata; class Aves; order Passeriformes; family Corvidae; genus Corvus; species Corvus hawaiiensis. The sequence continues at coordinate 75,890,496 of NC_063214.1, forward strand.
GCGCGCTCTTCCCGGGGTCGCGTTCGGGGCTGCGCGGGCCGGGCCGGGCCGCGCCGCTCAGTTCTCCGTGCGTCGCCTCCTCTGGTCGCAGCTTCGCTGCCGCTGTCGGGCGCTGCACCCACGTCTCGGCCGGGCCCCCGAGCGATGACCCCCCCGCGCCCTGCTCCAGCGCGCGTTTCGGCTGGGCGCGGCTCCGTTCCACCGCCACCGCCGCCCGCCGCTGCCCGCGCGCCGCCCCTCTCGGTCGGGCGTTCACGGGGCTCGCTCCACCACGCGCTGCGCGGGGCCATTCGGGCACCGCCGGGTCCCGCCGCTCCCCGCTCCGCCGCCGACACTGCGGCTCGCGTGGCTCCGCCCGCACGCGGGAACTGCCTCGCTGCTGCTCTCAGAGCGCTCGGCGCACGTGGCCTGGGCCGCACGGTCCCTGCGCCAGGCTTCCCTTCGCCAGGACACAGCTGACATTGCTCAACAGTCTCGGTAACTAAATAATATTCACGAAAATATTCTTCCATCGGCATATATTTTGACTCCAGTATTAACTGTGTCCAAACGGTTTTCCAAAAGCCCTTCGTAAGAATTAAATCCCAAGAAACATAGAAAAAGTTCTTAAACAACCATGCCAGGAAGTGTTTCAGTTCTTTTTGAGCTTGAATCAAGCTAAAATTTACAAATCGTTGTTCAAGAATCATTTTAAGTTTAAGATAAATGTCCATATGCGGCTCTGAGAGCCAAGAGTCTTCCCACGGTTCCTCCATAGCTTAGATACGGAATAGCAAAGCAAAAACCAAGAAGAGGAATCCAAAGTTTCCAGGGTTTACTCACACAAATCAGTCGCTTAGGGATCGGGGATCGTTCTGCTCTCAATTCTCCACCATTTGTTGCAGTGGTGATCCTGCAACACGCATATATCAAACCAGGAGTCCCGTGGAAAGGAAATATATATGGACAGACAGATTCTTGATAGCTGTTTCAGAGATGTTTATTTCTCCAGCCGCATGGCCGGAGCTCTGCCCAGGAACTGTTCCAGTCACGGGACCAAGGGTCCTTCTGCCCGCGCAGGGAACACAAACCAACCAATGGGAACGAGGCTGAGCAGGGGCAGGGAAGCCCCGTGTCTGTGCCCTCAGGGCCCCTCTGCCAGGGCTACACGGCAGGGGAGGGACCCCAACATCTTCTGACTCATCGTAGTGATCCACATCCTAATATTGGCTAGAACATGGTGTCATAGGGTAGCCAGGATCATTTCCTGAATTATTAACTTTTAATTTTTTTTAATTCTGGAGAGTGGCCTAACCACAAAATAGAAATCTAGCCCATGGTCCCTTATTTTCCCAACCTCTGAAAGTTCTACCACTCTCCAGAAGAGAATTCAGGAATCTTTGGAATTCAGCAAACTTTGGCTAAAGAATTCCCCTGAATGCCCTCTCTTAGTTACATTGTAGAGCCAGTATTAGAAGATGCTCATCCTCATGCTGCTCATCCTGAGATGCGTGATTTGGGTAAATCATTCTGTTAAGGCATCTGACTCTTCTCATTCAGCCTACTGAACACATGACAGCTATACTATTGATGACATAATCTTGAAATTTTGAGTTAGTATGTTTGAGATTGAATATTTATTTTTATTTTTTAATCACATGTCTGGAGAAGTAGTCTGATAGAAACCTCATGAAATTCAACAAGGGGAAAGATAATGGTGTCCTGGGCTGCGTTAGCCAAAGTATTGCCAGTAGACGAAGGGAGGTGAACATTCCCCTCTATTCAGCACTGGTGAGACCACACGTGGGGTCCTGTGTCCTGTTATGGGCTCCTCAGTACAAGAGTGGCATGGATACACTGGAGAAAGTTCAACAAAGGGTGACTTAAATGATGAAGTGATATAGCATTTCTCCTTTGTGTAAGGGCTGAGAGAGATGGGATTGTTTAGCCTAGAAAATATTCTAGTCTCAGAATGCTTAAGAGAACTGAACCCACTGTTCATGTGAACCATTACTGGACTACTCATGTACAGTACAGCCTCATGATATGATTTCTGGATCCACCTAGGAAAAAAATAGTTATCTAGCAACTTCAGAATGCAGTATATAAATACTGAACATATGGATACGTTTATGGTGACAATAAGCTCAGAAGAAAAATAGTGAGGAAAGGTTTATAGAAAGACAGCAACAAAAAGAGATGAACTGTTCTTCCTCTTAGTACTCTGTGCTTAAATTATTCTGTTTATCATATCCTTATACCAAAATTCTGCATTTTTAGTTTCTTAATAAAGTGCTGCTTAGTCTGATAGGCATTTGAAAGCCACAGTTGGGTTAAGAAGAGTGAGCATCCTCCTCCTTCTACAGAAAGGCATACTAAGCTTCACTGCAAAAGAGATTCATGGCTCCAAGCAGTGTCTGAAGTTAAAAATTCTCTTGCAGCTCTCTGTACATCTTAACTGTACTGAAAAGGAGCTGATCAAAATAGAGAAGGTTGCATGGCTATGCAGCAAAACCACAGGAGAATGAAAAATCAGTTTGGTTCTTTCTTTCTAAAACAGTTTACTTCCAGTTTACATGAAATTTCATCTTTTTCAACTGTAAAGTTATTACAGTGGAATGGAAAAAAGGCAGGTACAATTACCCACCTTTATCCCAATATTATTTAGTATTTATTCAGTACTACATTCATCAGTAATTTTTTAGAGCATATAAGGGTCTGACACTAGATAGTAAGGTCACTAATGTTCCTGCATTCAGTCCTTTTCAATATGGTATATCCCACAGTATTTCTTTTGATCCCTTTTCTTTCTTATTTCTCCTGGTTGGAAATGTGTTTCTTTCAACCACCCTGGAAAACACAAAACAATCCAGAAACGCTACCAAATCCCAATCCTCCATATGAACAATTTATAATGTTTATATTCTGGAAGATTTGTGTTATAGGTTTACATGGAAAGACTTAATGTCTGTGAGAAGACACCAAAATCTGTACAGATGGCAACAGGAAGATGCTAATTCCATGCTTGGTGGGGCAGATCTGGCTAAACTCTCTGGACAAAAATTCGTATGGTGGAAAACTGTGAAAAAGGAAGAAACTGGTTATGCACACGCCATCTCAAGTTATGGGAACAGCATCTATGCCTCACAGATACCTGGGATTTGGACTGTATAAAAATGGTACCTCCAGAAGAACTGGGGATTCCCACCACTCAGGAGACCACTGTGAAGAAGGACCAGAAGGATGCCACAGCCACAGCCACAGCCAGGGATCCATGGTGCTCACTCTCTCTCTCCTCTCTACCCTTTCTTTCCCCACTCCCCATCTGGCCCCTTTCCTCTCCCTTCCTATTTCTTTCTATTTCTCTATCTCACATTTACTGTTAAATAAAATCCATACTATTGACTTTGGCATATGGTCTGGTTTGCACCTTAACTCAAGAACAGGCATATCTCATAACTGGATCATAAGATCAAGATAAAATAAAACTATGATAACAGTTAGGAGAAGTAAAAAATTGATAAAATCATATCATGGCAATCTCATTTTGACACGCCTCTGTTATACTTGTCTTTTTAGCCAACATGCGTGGCCTGACTATAAGCAGTTGTCATGGCTTTCTTTAGCTGCACCTTTTCATCACCTTTCTTTAGGGGAATATGTTTTGTATAGCATCTTCTTTTTCATGTCCTAGATCTCAGAGTCCCACTTTCATAAGACTCCAAGAAAATCACAATTTCATCTCTTACAGGTTTTCAGTGACATTTTATTTCCTTTTACAGTGAGTTTCACAATACTGCAAGAGAGTGAGGTGAGTTGAATAGTTCCAATTAAGTTTGTTCTAGGATGTTTTTGTTGCTTTGCCCAGTTCAGTAGATGTTTCTAGAGGTGCAATGGGGGTTTTTTTGTGGTATATTTTCAGCAAAGACTCTGAAGAGTCATCTGTTTTCCTGAGTTGACTTAATAAAGCTTTATTAAAAAGGAGCAGGGTGCCAGGGCTTTATTTAATCAATTTCTGGTTTCGCCCACCAAGAGTTCATCCTTCTCTGGAGTAGCTGAACGAAAACAATCTGATTCAGCATTTCTGTGCTGGCTAGTTCATGCAGTTAGAAAAAACCAGCTCAATAGATCTAATGTCAAAATATATCCTTTAGTAGTTTTCAATCTAGAGACATTTTATATTTGCAACTCTTTACCCTGGATTACCATAGTTCTTTTTACTATTTTGCAAGGTGTTAGCTGTATTAGCAACTATGCTATCTGAAGGAGAGTTTTACTGCATGTATTGACTTACGTGATAATGAAGACTATGTCAAAACCTGATTTAACATGTCTAGAATTATTTTTTTGGTAACTTTTCAACTGCAGAAAAAACAGAGTAAAGGTTACCGTAAAGAATATGAAACCAAACAAGTTGACTAATATATTAATTTCATCTTTTGATCTTTATCATTTTTGTAATAGTTTTAACTTAATAATTGCTGAAAACACAAGTTATTTTAAAATCATTTGAGTTGTAGTGCTACCAGTATTTTTTAAGTCCTCCTAATTGGGTACTCTAATACTACTGAGAATAAATGTATTTTATTGGTTGACTAATGTGATATATGAGAGATTGAGTGTAAGTAAAAATGCAAGGTATGAAACCATGATATTACTGAACTCTACTGAAGTTTTGTCATTTATTTCTGAATTAAAAAGATATCACCCAAGTAGCTCAATCATGATGAAAGTCATTAAAACACTGATACTTTGCATTTGCTTGTAGACAATTATTAGAGCTGTGTTTGGGTGACATTCAAAATTTATTTAAAGTAGTAAATTGTTGACAAACATTATTAGGAGCTTCAAACATTATGAAAAAATTTTCTCACCTCATAATAGTAGCCCACCAGACCAAGATAAAAAAAAGGTGCCATAAGCATTCAAGCAAGCAGTCCCAATGGTGCTCAGTGAAGCTGAAAGACAAAATCTGTTTGTGGCTTCAGGCCTTCAAGTCAAAGAAATATGTCCCCACGGTGATGATAGGAAGAAGGCAGTGACTTAGTGGTGATGTCTCTTCTCTGTGATTGGGAATATTGACATTGTTTTAGCCCCTGTCTGCAGGAAGAGCTGAAACCTTCCTCTCATCATAAGTCATTCCATTTTTATTCATGTGCCTACCAATGTCTCACCCAGAAGTGCTATCCACTGACATCTATTTCAAAAATAGTGTAATCATCCAGCTACAGATAGAAATGAAGGTGAAGGTGGAAGGCAGTTTAACTAGAAAGAGAATATTAAGTTCCTGTGTTAATAAAGAAACAATACACAGTGACAGAAAAATCATTGCTAAGAAAAGCTGACTAGATCAGTTACAGTACAAAATAGAAACCTGGATTCTAGACTTGTCTTACACAGTTGGTTATAGAATTTATAATAAGCAGTTGTTAGATAAAATGGTGCTTATTGTGGTCTAGTGAATATTTCTTCCTTAAAATTCTAAATTGACTGTTGAACTTGAAGGAACAGTTTGGCTAAGAGAGCCTGTTTGGCTCTTCTCTGGAAGCAATCAGTGGTGGAAGAGTCACAAATGACGGGCTATGAATTTCCTTCCAAATGGGAAACTGATGTGGAAGGAAATTAGAACACCATGATCCATGTTCATATGCAGAATCATAATATCATTTTTCTGTTATTTCTTGATGTACTACAGCCCTTACTTTTGTAAGAAAGATGAACAGCTAGAGAAGTTCATAACAGCTTATAGTCATGATAAAGCTGATTTGTTCCACTTGTCACGTTACTCCATGACTCTTGCTTAAGTTTAGTGTTTGTTACATGCATTATTTGCTTTTCTTTCTCTAGGTCTAGAGAGTCACAGAAAATTTCCTTCAAAGCTGTTGCCAGCATGGAGAAATCAACAGCCTGCTATCAGTTTCCTGAAAGACCATAATTTCTTTTCCTAAGAAATTAAGAACTGTCTGCCAAAACCCACTGACAACTAAAGGATTTTTAGGCTTATTAAAAATTTGGTTACATCGATACACTGTGCTTTAAAAGCATGGATGATGCCATGAAGATTTTTTGCCTTTTCTTTTATACCCCTGTTATACCTTTTTATAACTTCTGTATTCTTAGTGCTTTTTGCCTACATTCTTGGACTTGTTTGTTCAGCTAGGAGACTAAACATTTTAGAAGCTTTATAGGTAGGGGTTAGTGTGCCCCAGACCCCAAGGTTCCCTCCAGAACACATTCTGTAAACTAAGATAGACCCATCCAGGAGAAGGCTCCTTGGGGAGGGGGGCTCATTCAAGCCTCTCATTGGAGAATTTTTGGTAGATATGATAATTAGTAAGACCTACAATGTTATACCAGATTTTTTGGGGGTGTGCATTGTGGTGTGCATTGGGGTGCATTCGACCTGGACATAGTGCACCTAAGGATCCTTAAAATAAATACCAAGGTAAAATCCCTTTTTCCCTTCTAACCGTGTTTGATTCTTGATTTTAAGACCAGGAAAAGGCATCAGGACACCTTAGGTTATGCATTGTCTTCTTTTTTTTTGTTTGGAACAGCACATTAGGCAATTGAGTTCAAATACTGTGTCATTTTAATTGGTGCAGGAGAGCAATTGACTTTCAATGGCAAAATGTCAAGTGCTTCCTTTGCCTCATCAAAGCAAATTTGTCAGGAAAAGACTATCATCTCATATAAATAGCAATCAGTGCAATTAATTTGTATGTTTCAATTAGCTCATGATCTAATTATTGCACGACAGCCAAGGACTTCAAAGAGAAAAAAGTGTTTCTCCTCTCTACATAGGTGTTTTCTGTGTTGTTGACTTATATTCATATACTTGAATAAATCCTCTGTGATAGTTTGTTGAACTTTGCTGCTTCATTTCACACAAACTTTCAAGTTAGTTATACTGTGAACCTCAAAGTTCAGTGCTACTAAACTGCCAGAGGAATTAAAGATAGCTCAAGTGATAGAAGAAAGACAGATGTTTCACGAAGTGATGATTATATTTAAATTACTAATATATTGAGACTAAATCCCTAAGACCTCCTAGCACATTAAGAGTATTAAATAAAAACTGAAATGAGGCAGAATGGGATAGAGCCAACAGAAGACTAATGTGTCTGTAATGTTGTTGCCGTTGTTTTGAGATGCCAGAGGCCCACCTTTAGTAAAACAGTAGACTATTCTGAACAGGAAGAGGGTTTTGGATTTATTTTTAGTTCGATAGAATTCCAGGCTTTGCCTAGAAGAGTTGTTTTGGTACTTTTTCTATGGAGGGAATACTTTAACTGTTTCTGAGGCAAGAACTTTATCCCTAGCTCCTTTACTTTTCAAATAATTTCAAATAATTACCAGTAAAATACTAGAGGATTTTGCTTTGAACTCTTTTTGCTCAGTCAAGCTGAAACACATTTCTCTTGCTAATAGAAGCCAATACCTCATATTGTTTTCAAAATACATCTTGTTTCCAACTTTTCACCATTCCTTAAAATAAATCTCCGACAAAAATGGATGACTACATTGTAATGCAGAATAATTTCTACTAATGGGAAAATTATATTTAGAAAAATAAAGTGTGAGCAAAACTATATTTTAGTGCTAAAGATAATATTTGTCTCAGAATGCTAGAATTCTTAAAAGAATAGGAATTAATATTAATTTTAAAAATTATAATTTCATTACAAAATTAAAGTATGCTTCCTGTTTCATAATATCTTGTACCTTTTTTGGTTTTCCTTTTTTTTTTTCCCTTTTCTTTCTATGCCTTAGGAAAAGAGGGGAGCTTTGTAGGAAATGAGGAAAAGAAAATTTCCAGAATTCTTACCTGACAACTTTGTTTGTTAATTGGCAAAAAGTGAGTCTTTTGTCCTCTGTGATAAGTTCCAATCTTCCTCAAGATGAGAAATGGGATTAAGTTATCCTGGTCAATATGATGTAGAAGTTTTCCTCCTAAACACTTCTATTGTGAACTGTCTCGTAAGTGGAGCAGACTTTTATATAGGGTAAGAGTTTGCAACTATCACCATTTATTGCTAGGTTAACTCTCAAAGAAAGGAGCAAAAAAATTAATAGAAGTAACTTATATTTCATGTTTATATCATGCTGCCCATGTCCCTGAAAGAAGTCGTGCTCGAATGATCATTTTTGCTACTAAGACTGTAGGCAGACTGACACGACCGAAACATAAAAGTAGAGGTATTTTATCCAGCTGCAGTGGCTTATGATCTGATACTGGTCATGGCAGTCATTGAATAAATTAAAGAAATTCCACCTAAATATATATCAAACATAACCCTCTATTCTCTCAAATTAGTACTGCTTTTATGGGATTAGATTGTTAACAATGATTCTTGCATCTCCTCTGTTATCAATCTGGTTTTTTTTATTCAGTGTAACTTATTTTGCAAATGTAGACAGCATGAACAGGAAAAGAGATTTTGGTGTTCATAGTAGAACAGCATGTAGCTCAGGTTGTAATACTTTCTTGAAAGTGTAGAATTTAAACTTTTCTATGAAAACACTGCAACAAGAATCTCATACATATCACATGAGAGTGATGTCTGTTATAGCCTTTTTTTCCAAAAGAATACTCTCTATTGTCTTAAGAACGAAAGAAGAAAACATTCTTTGCTGCACTGTTTCAAACTCCTTACGTGAGGAAGAGCCTGTGGGCTGTAAATTCTGTGTTGAAATAGCTTTTCCCTGCAGCCCAGTTCTATAGGCATTTGTGAAGGGCTGATCTGGAGTCGCAGCTCTTTTTCACAGTTTCCTCCTAGTTGCTTCAGGCAAATGTAGAGCCATTGTTATAAATTCTGTCATTCTGAGTGATTTAGTTCTTCAGTGCATTAAACTAGGAGCTCAGGCTCTCCACACTAGCTGAATTTTGCAACGGGACTCACACATGTAAGAGCTACATTGTGAGATGCTTAGGATTACAATGTCTTATTTGTCTGTTTCATCTAGTCCCTTGTAATCAGTACCTTTTGCTTTTTTTTTTTTTTTTTTTTTTTTTTTTTGACTACATGAATGGCTTTGCTTTTCATTTCACATTACTCTAAAATATTCTCCATGTTATGTATGGATTGTCCTGTTTCTCAGGGTAGTTGTCTCTTCTGTGAGGTTTCTGCTTTCTTTCAGGATGGTTTTGAGGAAGTATATTTTATGTCTTGCTGACCCTTCTGCTTAAATATATTCTATAGCTTTAGTAAGATTTTGAACCACTTTTTTTTTAAAGAATTTTCTCCCCTGGTAGTTTTCCTTAAGGTCTTGTTACTACAGTTATGCAACACCGGTTGGATACAAGCTGAGGATTTCAGTTGTTTTTAAAAGTTTTATAGTAAAGAATATGCAGTAATCTAAAAGAAAATATTTTCAGAGGCTCACAACATTAAAAAGAAAGCAGCAGAAGTATTTCGTTAGCACACAGATACTCTAACTCCACAAATGAAATTAGTTTGCAACTCAGATCAGAAACATTTAAATATCATCTGGCAGTATTTATTAAGTCATGACAGATCTTTACAGTCCCTGTTGTAAACACCCGGCTGGTTTTTAAGTTTACTTTGGCATTCCTAGACTTTCAAATTCATTCTGAAATTAGTAATTCATAACCATTATAGTAATTTTTTTTCCTTGTCATATACTTGTCTTACTGGAAATCAAATGGTTGAACTTCAGCAGCATTATTGCCTCATTAGGAGAGGAATAAAGAGATACAAAAGTTCTGTTAGTCAGCTGTATTTATACTATTTCCAGCATGCCAGCATCAGTTTCTAAAAAGTCAGCAGGTCTTGCAACTTTCTACTTTTATCCTAATACTTAATTAAAATCAGAGCTGTCAAGGAAAGTATGGCTCTGAAGATATAGAGAAACTGAAAATCCAGGCAATATTACTAATAAAATTTTCAGCAAAGGACAAAGAATTCAATCAAATTTATTATGGTTTTATTATTGTGTCTTAGGGTGACCTTATGATGTGTATCCCATATCGCTGCCTATGCCCAGAAATTAATTCCTGTGCCTTTCTATGCCTCTAAACTGAGCCTGAGAGGGGGAAGGAAAAAACTGAGCAAAACTTTTTCAAAGCAGTTTGCAGCTTGTTCAAGGTCACACACAGATAGCAATGGGTTTTCCCTGCTGCAGCAGGGGAGGGAGGAAGCACCCTGCTTGCTGTGCCCAGTACAGTTTTTTTTGGCCAGTGGTTCAGCTGCTTTTTCTCCGGAGAGAGACTGAGAGTTGAATTTTTCCTTCCCTGGAATTCCGGATTTTCTCCCTTTTCTACTGGACTGCTTGATTGCTTTAACATCAGAGCACATCGGGAGGACTTTCCACCGGGCACAGAGGGCCTGGCCCCAGCCCAAGCCCCAGCTCCGAGGAGACCAAAGGGAGGACTCTAACACTTTCCCAGGTTTTTCCTCCATAGCGAAAGATTTTATTATTTAGCATTATTTTCCTTTCCTGTGTGTTTGTTAAATAAATAGTTTTTATCTCCTTCACTTTCCTTCGAGGAAAATTTATTTTTTCCTGAACCTGGTGGGGGAGGGGTGGTTGTGCCTTCTCTCAGAGGATATATTTCTAAATTTGGCAAAACCGGAACATATTGTTATTTTAAAAGTCCCATTGGAACCATCTATTTTTCTTTTCTGCAGGTGAAAAAAAACACTTTTCATCCCTATCTTAAGCCTTAAACACACACACACAAACTGCTTCTTCTCCAATTCTTTACTAAATGTAAAAATATCATATTGATTCATAAAAACTCATAGCACTTTGTAGTAGATGTCCTGACTGTTTCCTGAATTCATGTACTTTCCCTTTCTTTCCATCCAGACACTGAGTGAAATGAAGAATCACGTCTTGTTGAATGAGAGCTTTGGTGGATCAATGCTGCGTTTATTCCACAGGGTCCCTCGTGGAGACGCTCAGGCGGCGCTCTGCCAGCACCCACGTGTGCACACCATCTCACCTTCGCAGGCGGTCGTGAACAGCCGCTCACACACACAGTCCATGCACGAGCTGGAGACAGAGAGGCGAGAGGGGCTCTCTGCATGCAGCTCCGAGGTGTTTGATGGCAACACACCCAAAGGGGGCAGAGGCAAGAAGAAGCCAGAACTGAAAGCCCGCACCGGTTTTATCGCGAAAACTCCCTAAGGTGGGCAGAGCATCCAAAACCAATAGTCTGAGGGCTAGGGGGCACAGGCAAGGTTGAGTGACATAACAGGGGCCATTGGGAAAAGGGATGGGAGGGGGGAAAGGGCAAGTGACCAGCAGAATGTAGACAAAGGGAGAACTTTCTAGGACAGTGTTGTAGGGAGAGATCACTTTTAGGGTAACTTGGGGGGTGTAAAGTGGACTTAACCACCGCAACAACATCTCATCAGACCCTGTATCCAAACTTCTGAGGGATCAGGAGCTCAAGAACACCGCAGAATCAATCTCCCCTACAACAGAGACAGAGTTTAAAACATCTCTGATAGAGCAGATGCTTATCCACAGATCACTCTATCCTCTCCCACTAAATTGCCTTAGAAGAATGTAATTACATTCTCCAGGACCCAGATCATTGCTTAGAGTCATTTTGTAATGAAGAAAATATAGGATTAAAAAGGTTATCTTCTGTTGTAGGATCCAGTGCTGTCTAACATCAATCAATCTTCTTAAAATTGTTTAGTTTTTTTAAGCTATTCTGACATGGAAGTTAGGTTCTAAAGTAACAGCTTTCTGAGGGGTAGTTAAAGACCAGACTTATTAATGTTCAGTTGTGTTCACTTACTTCAGTGCTAACATTGCTCATTAACTTACATACCTTTTTTAGAGGTGAACAGAATTAACAGCCTCAGTCCTGTACTATTAAGTTTTCCTATTCTACTAGCATTTTATTGTCTCATCCTGGAAGACTGAAGTCCCTTTTTCTCATATATTCTGTTTTTAGAATGTAGGTGACCTGAATTGTCCATAGCAATTTAAGTGTCATCTCACCAGGTGAGATATATTGAAGCAAAGTTAGACAGTTATATATATTACCATCTATGCCAGAAATAGCTCACCTCATATATTCTAAAAATAGGTTTTATTTTTTTAATGCCTGCATCACATTAATAGATTATTGCCATTCTGCTATTAAGTGCATTAAGAGTGCTGTATCTCCTCATTTTTAACTGAAAGAAAATGACTTTTTAATTTGGCTAATTTTTTCATATTGAATTTCCAAGTAGTTAGTCCATAGCTCTGTTTGTATCATGATATTATATTATGTACTAAACAAATGGAGTCCACTTGTTTTCAAGACAGGGCTGGAAGTGTAAGTGAAATTGGAACGATATGTGGAATGAAAGGTCACCTGTAAGGTGGTAAGGACCTCTGGTTTGTGAGAAAAGTCAACAAGGATTCAGCATTTAATAATAAATAAATAAGAGACAAGAAAATATGTGTCTACCTGTGTTCATTTGTGTGTGTGTGCATGTGTGTAAGTGCATTGGCATTCTCTGGAACACTTGTTGGAACTACAAACAAGAGCAGCATCAAAAAAACTGAGAGAATAATTATTCTTAGTCTGGCATCAGGCAATCCAGGCAGCAGATCATTCCCAAGACATTCTCATTATGATTATTAAGAGACAATGTATTCTTCTTAAACATTTACCTCTTCCCATTTTCCTTTGCATGTGGTACTTTATTATGAAAAGACAATTTTCATATAGTTATATGTAGTTACTTAAATATGGTGAGATAAGCTGCCCATGATGCAAACATGACACTCTTCAAGATCACAGCAGTTCCCTTGTGATCTGAGCAAGATTTATAAATATTAAAGCTACTTCATGTAAATGTTAGATATAGCATATGCAAATGCCTCTAGATGTAAAGATAGACTTTATATTTGCAGTTGTACCTTAAAACTATCACAAATTGTCAAATACATTTAGACACTGTGCTGGTTTGGACAAATTTGGAGGAAAAATACCCTCTGATAGAAGGCAGGTTACAATCAGCCCTCCCCCACCAGGTTCAGGAAAAAAAGAAATTTTCCTTGGAGGAAAGTGAAAGAGATAAAAACTATTTATTTAACAAACACACAGGAAAAGAAAAATAATGCTAAATAATAAAACCTCTCACTGTGGAGAGAAACCTGGGAAGATTTCAGAGTCCTTCTGTAGATGTGGTCTCTCTCCTCCTCCTCCTTGGAGCTGGGTCGGTGTGGGCCCACCTCCAGGGCCTTGATGGAGAACTCTCCCGATGTGTTCTGATGTTGAAACAGTCCAGAAGAGAAGAAGGGAGAAAAACCCCGAAGTTCCAGGAAAACAAAGTTCAACTCTCCATCTCCCTCCAGAGAAGAGGAGATGAAAACTGGCTGAAAAGCAAGAAGGGTGCTTCCTTTGCTCTTGCTGCTGCAGAAGCAGAGGAGTGTGTGTCCATGTCCTTGAACAACTACTTTGAAAAGTTTGCTCGGTTTTTTTCCTCTCTCCCCTCTCAGGCTCAGTTTAAAGGCACAGAAAGGCACAGAATTAATTTCTGGGCATAGTGCAGCGATAGGGGATACACATGGTAAAGTCACCCCAAGACAGACACTAAAGTCATATCTTTGGAAATATACATTGCAAGGCATTAAACAAGTATTTCCAAACATTCTGGCTGATCAATGTTTTGCTGTTATTAAATCATGAAACTACACAACAAATACTCCCAGAACTGACAAACAACAGAACATCCACTCTTCTTTGTGTTGCTAAGGATCAATGTGCCCAAAGTCCACAAAATGAAAACTGAAGCAGTGCTAAATTAATTTTTGTGCTTAAGAGGAAATAAAAATTTCAATTATATAACAACCTGTGTAATGAAAAGAGAAGTCAATCCAACAGCAATTTGACCTCAAATGCATCCTTCTTGATTTCTAAAAATCTTAGAGACCATTTTAAATGCATGTCAAAGACCAACACCTGAATGCTTACGGAAAAATCAAAAGACATGAATGATTCATAGATTTGTGAAAATAATGAATTCTGTAAAAAGAAAATATAGTAAATAAAACTATTTTTGAACATCCTTTGTGGTGTTGTATTTCCCATCGATTCATTTATTAAATGCCTTTCACATTGTTCCCCCACCACGTTCCCCTGCCCCTAGTCCTGGCCACTCCCTCGGGTCCTCCCTGTTGGTTCCTGTACCCCAACTCCGCCCATGTACCGCCCCTGAGATCTGACAAAAGCCCCCTGTTCCCTGATCACGAGGTCTCTCTGCCTCTGGGGGTCGCTGGGACAAGATGTAACTATTAAAAGATTCTCTTAAAACCTTATAGAGAGATCCTTCTCGCCTCCTTTGCCATCACTGGCTGTAAAGCTGATAGCTAGCCAGAGCAAAACCGCGGAGCCGTCCGAAATGGACTGCGGGATAGTGACAGGGTCGCACTGCCCTAAGCAGCTCTGCTGAGCTCTCAGGAAAGCTGCAGCTTTCTAAACCAAACGCAGCATTACAACAATCCTTGAGAAAAAAAATTGTGCTTGTGTAAAGCATGCCAGAGGATTGGTAAGTACATGCAAGAAGTAAGACTGAATATATAGAACATGCTAGAGCCTTTTGATAATGGGAAATTGTGTCTGAAGCTAGATGATATTAATGCTGAGCAAATCTAAGCTATGAGATATCTCAGTACATTTCTTACTTAATTCACACATAGTATGCTAATCAGAGAAAATGAGAACTTCTCACAAAATTCAATTTTTTCCTATCAATTTACTTTATGTCCAATAAAACATTAGTTTAAAATAAATATTTTTTAAACTCAGAAATTAAAATATTTTGTACACATTTTGTGAAGTTACATTTGTAAATACAATTATATTTTCTGTGGTCAATTATTTTCCTAATAAGTAAAATCTAGCTTGAAAAAAACCTGAAAGCTGTAAGCTTTCAGTCATGCCTGAAATTTATTGCAATAAAAATATAAAAACTCACAAAAGTCCAGACAAATACTTAACTCTTTGATATATAAATGTCTAAAGCATAAAATATTCTTTAATTTTATGTCACTATGATGTAATAATAAATGTCATTGATATTTGGCATTATGCCAGACACACGGCACTTTTACAAGCGCTTTTTTTTTCCGCAGTTATTTCTACTGTGTCAGCTATGCTAAGTTTACCCATCAACATCCACTTTAAATCAGTGGACCACTTCAGTAAATATAGATTATTCAGTGGTAAAAAACACATTTACTCTGCCTAGCTGTTGCCAGAATGTTTAGCAGAAATCTAGCTTCTATGGAATAACTGAGCTCATGAGATGGGGTCTCCATTTTATTCAATGTCGGAAACTCATCATTCATTGTAATTCAACTGCTTCGTGTTACACTACTGATACATAAAATCTGAGGAGCAAAATTAAGTTGGGAAAGTATTTCAGAGCAACTGCATGAGACCAGACTGGAACACAAATCTGCTTTTCTCCTATGTAAATAGAATAAATAAAATGAGTTTGTTTGGATTCTAGGGACCAAAGATGATAATAATAAAGAAATGACTGTATGGAAATGTCTACTTCTCAGTTAACAAAGGAAGTTTTTTACTTCTGTGACATAGCCCTTTATTTCAGGCCTGCCAAGTATCTCTATGGCTAGAAATTTTTAGCTCATTTCTTCTTAATGCTATGTGCCTACTGACCACAGTGACAATGAAGGAAAGACAGAACCAGTTTTGCCCTGTCTCTCTGGGAGGAGCCAATTCAGTTTTGTTCTGCCTCAACAATGGTTGTCAGAGGCATGTGGAGGAGGGGTGCACATGTGCCACATGAAGGAGTCAAAGAGAAGAAGCCTCGTTTCTGGGGGGACTTCGCCTGGCAACACCCCACACCAGGCAGGCAGCAGGGGACACTGCGCGGGGACGTCTCCAATCACCTGATTGAAGAGTCTCCACCAATGGATGGTAAAGAAAGGTTGGACCGGACCAATGGTTCCTTGTTAGAGGCGGACTTTGGGAGGGGCAGGAGCGTATAAAAATCACCTGTGTCACTATTTGCTGGAGGTCATTACTGTTTGCTGTGCTTGCTTGCTTCCCTTCTTTGCCCTGGTTCCAGCCTGCCTTCTGGCTCTCCTGCCCTCGCACCTGTCCTGCCTTCCTGTGCCCCTGACCGCCGCCTTGCCTCTTCGCCTCGCATCTTTGCCTGGGCTGGCAGCTTCCTTCCCTGCTGCCCCGCTGCAGCCGCCACTGCCCGCGCTGCCGCCCCGATCCCGCCGCTCGCCGTGACCCTGTCCAGGCTCCTGCTCCTCCCGTCCGAGCGCCCGCTCACCGCGTGTCCGGGGCCGTCGCCGTGAGAGCCGCGCCCCGCCGGGCGCCGCGCAGGCCCCGCCAGAGCCGGCCCGTGCGCAGGGCGGCAGCGAGCACAGCCCTGCCGGGACAGCGACAGCGCTGCCGGCCTCGCTGCGGGTAACGCCCTCTTCTGCTCGCTGTCCCCTCTCTCTCCTCTCCCCCAGTCCTCTGCCATTTTCCTTTCTTCTTTGCTGTCTCCCCTAGCCGTCTTTTGCTCGGGCAACTCCTTTTCCTTCTCCTTTTGTTATCAATGAACAGTTCTCAGATACAACGTTTGCCTCCTTTGGCTTCATTTCGTTCCCGACCATCCATTTTTAAAAGAACTCCTCGCAGTTCCCCCCACTGGAATGCAACCCTCTCGTTGGTTAAAAATAATAATAATAATAATTATCAATAATTATTCAGTTTCTGCTTCCTTGGAACATGGTCCACAAGTCTGCTTTTATTTTTTTGTCCAGAGAGGTTCATGAGTCTTTCCAATTCTTTCCTCATTTTAAAGAAATATTCAAACACTGGCTATGCAATATTATTACAATAAATATAGATAGCATATATAATACAATTCCTTACCTCTGTTCCATTAACCTAAGGACAAATGTGGGACATAGATATGGGTTAATTTGTAACTTGTAACTCCACGGTAGAATAGAGACAGCATGCACACCTAACCAGAACATAGTCAATAAAAATATCCTTAGAGAAATAGCTTAGCAAAATAGCAATTTGTTTTAAATGAAACCTAAACAAAGAAGTTGCAAATTGTCAGCTTGCATCTTTGCAGAGTTACTTGTTTCTCACATTAAAAACAAGACCATTTCATGTTTCCTTCCCCCCCACAGTACATTAAATTCAACACAGTATAACATACCATAGAAAAATTAGAAACTATACTATTTTTTTCTGCATTTCTAATTTTTTGTATATTCAATACTTCTTTCTAAGTATTAAATGGTTTTTATCAGTTCTATTTTCCCATTAACCTTTTTATTTTCTCTTCAAACAATATTTCCTTTTAGCAAATGCACTTATTTAGGTTCAAATTTTATTTTCAGAAGTGGGAAACAGTATTTTGAAAGCAGTTTTGGGGGGTACTATTGGTATGCCTTTTACTGGGAAAAAAAAGTGATTAAATAGCTTTGCTGGTCATGACTAAGACAGTCAGAACCTCTCTAAAATTCTAAGAACAGTTCTGCCCAAAGAGATACCTTTCACCCTCAAGAGACACCTTCAGTTCTTCCTATAAACTCAGCATTTGTCTTAAACTGTGATGAATGAAAGCATTCTACATGCAACCCCCTATTGCCTACTCAGCTTAACGCAATGAATATTGTATATACAACATGAAACACATATTATTTTCACTAGTATAGTTGTTTTAGTATAATGTAAGCATGGTTATGATAAGAATTCAAATGTGTGTAAGTTATAATATGTTTTGAATTAGCTAACTAGCCATAATACATTAACATCCACTATCTGTTCTTGTCTATCTTCCTCAACGTTTTTAGTGATTCCATTGTAGAAGCATCTACCTTTATTACACAGGAAGAAAGGAGATGAACTAGTCCAGTGAAAATTTTTGGTATTTGTTTTAAAAACTTGGCAGTGTAGTTAAAGCTGATAGAATTTGCACTGAATCCACTGTGTTGAAGACATTTGCCAGCAGAGAGAGAGGGATGGAGACCAGAAGAAGCTAGCCGGAAAAAACAGACGAGAAATGTAACTTTCTCATTTGTAACAGCTGGACTTGTAAGCATGTATCTGTCAAAGCCTTAATGAAACCCAGACTAGTAGCCAAAAAGTTCAAAGGCAGGAATCTGTGCTGTTAAATGAAAGGTCAGCCTTATCTCATACAGCAATTCAAGCTAATTAAATACAAAATAGTAGTCCTAGATTCACTTTATGCTAATGGAAAGAATTAGGTATATCTGTTTTGTGATGAGAAGACTTTCCTTTTGGTTTTTCCCTCTTTATTAATTTTTTATATGGAATACCTTAACTGCTTAAAATTAACTTTTAAGCCCAGAATTATGCAGCGTAAACATTAGCCAAAATTATTGAAAAAAAAAATCCTATCTATATCTAAAAGAAAAGGTAGATTTCTCTTCAGAAGGACTTAGCTTCACAAGTTGATTGTGCTTGGAGCTTGACGTTCTAAGCAAAAATGTCTTCTTTTATCTTCAGGTTCTTCTACTAAAATAGGAACTGTATAGTCACTCCAATACATTGAAATAAAATAGCTGAGTCATTTAGTATGGCATGAATCTGTAACTTAAAGAAAAAATTTCTCCTGATGAGGTTCTTTGGAGAAGAGTGTAAGTAGGAATCCATAGAAATTAGTACAATGTTATCTGATTTGCAGTGTTGATCTTAGTGGGATCAGTGAGTAAGAACTCTTCAATTTTATTAAACAGAACCAAAACAATCCCCCAAATAACAGCAGTTCCCCCCAAGCCTGCCAAAATTATCTTTATTCCCTTTTTATGAAGTATAGTGTTTTCTTAAAGGAACTCCAATCCTAACCTGAGTGTAAAGTGTAAACTTCACTAAATTGGCCACTGTTTCTCCACTAGATAGAGGCAGACAGTGTAAAACTTTTGGTGGTAGTTATTTCAAAGAATCACAGAATCATGGAATTATTTACACTGGAAAAGACCCTTAAGATCATTGAGTCATCCAACTATATTTGTTTTCTCCTTTTACCACCTGTAATGTTCCACCCTATGAAGTCAGTCGCTCTTTTAAAAAAGCAGTCTGAAAACTCTTTATTGCATGCAACAGCTTCACAAGCAGGTACTCAGATCAGAACTTAAGAAAGTTGAAGAGTTTATTCTATTTCTGTGGCTTTTCCTTGGTAGTAAGGGGTTTTCTCATTGTTTAACTTTTGTATCTGCAAATATTATTCCCTAGAATAAATGTAGGTGGTACAAACACCTGAAATATATTTGAATTATTTGACCATTCCACTATTAATGAAAAGGCAATAGATATAAGTGTTATTCCAAAAAATCCCTATGAAAACTTGCAGACATACATCATATTTGAGAAAAAACTGCTTCACCAGATATTGTAATAAAATTTTTTGACATTTATGTAAAAGATTGGAGTTTACATGTAAGATAGGATTACACAATCTTGATACTAGGATTGCCTTGCCCAAAAGGTCACAGAAATAGAGCAATGCTCACCTCTTAGCCTATTTCCCATTAAAGAGATATGATAGCAGCCAAATTAGGCTGATATTTTTGGATAAAATTATTATCATTACTGAAATGTAGTCCTTCTGGGCACTGAGTTACAGGTTTTTTTTTTGTTTTTTAAATTCTCAGACCTTTCAACGAGTATTGCCAACAATTAACAGTGCGTTTTGGGTTTACAGTGTTCATGGTATACAAACAACTTGTCAAACTTCTTGTTTTTCTGTAGGTTATATTTAAGGCCACCAGTAAGAGCTACAGTATCAGCAACTTCATTCGAGCTGAAACATTGCCATTTCTGGCTGTGTTTGACTTCTAAGTCTAACCTGTTCACCCCAAACAAAATCTGGAGTAATACAAACAAAAATGCTTGCTTGGCCCTTGTAAAGCAAGGCTAACAGCATTCATACTTTGTAGTTGCTATTAATTCTGAAATCTACTTCTAATAATTTAGAAGAATGTGTGTCTATGAGCGAAAAAAGAAAAAAATTGTTGGAAAATATATTAGTGGACACTTGCAGGGAAAGTCTCTAACTGGGTCATGTGGTTTAAGTAAAAGGCAGTTGTTCAACTGTTCCATTTCACATTTTATTTACAAAGTGCTTCACATATTTGCATGAGAAATATGGTGAAGGTAGACTACAATGTATTTTACATTAATTCACGACTCTGATTGCCCTCCTCCAAGGAACCAAACCCCCAGGTTGTTCCTTCAAGCCCAGGTTGGCAGCCTGAGAACTGTCTCCTTGGTATTTCTTGTACACCTGTTGAAAGCTGAGAAAAAACAGCATCAGAATGATCCCACTTAAGCCCTGTGGACAGTTAAAAACCTGACCAAAAATCCCAGTGGAAGTAGAGACAGATGAGTCTGCTGTTCTACACAGGAAAATCAGTAAAACACTCAGTCAGAAGCTAGGAGGCCACTGAAGGTGCGTAAGTCGAACAGATAGCTGTACAGCCTTGAGCATAAACAGGAGAGAAGGATTTTGTCTCCGTCAGAATTGTATTCTCTTGGAGTAGCATAGAGCATTTCTGGTTTTCAGAAGGAGATAACATTTTTTTTCTTTCAACTGCTGCTTCTTCTATTTTTGATTAAAAATAACTTATTTATTTTCAGAAGCAAGAACTGATTCAGGTTTTTTATTTTTATGTGGTGGTTGTCTTAAAATGATAGAAAAGTCTCTAATGATGTTCTGTTTCCTTCTTACAGATAGCAATGAAATCATGTTTAAGTGGCTTGAAGAGTCACAGAATGTTTAAATGCCTTTTTTTTTCTTGTTCACTGCAATTAAAATCAGAATCTGATTATTTTATTTTGCTGTGTTTTATTTACTTAGAATTGCTGTAATTTTTCATTTCAACAGAGTTTAACCTTAATTAAAATAGATAGAATTTGTTTTCATTCTTGGTTTATGCAGGAGTAAAACTGCTTCTTTCTCATTTCAGGATTTTTTGTCTTGACCATTTTTTCCAGTGTCTTGTGCTCAAGGTGTTTATACACCCTTCTCCATGCCCACTCTTGTGTAGAGGTAACTGAATTTGGACATACAGTGTTAAATCACCCTCCTAGCTGGTTTGAAGTTGATTGAGTTTTAAAGAGATGTATCTTAAAAATAATGACTTCTCCATTTCCCTTGATAGTTATAATTGTTGAATTCAGTAGTTAACAATTTTATAATAATTATATTATTATATTATAAAATTTTCATAATTTGTGAAGCCAGATTAAAAGATTTCAAACCACTTATTCAAAGTCTTTGTAGAAAGCCATTTTCATATTTTAAAGCATATTATCTTGCATGTTTTGTGATGAACTATTCCTAACGTTTGATTCAAACTCTATGTTTAAACCTAACAGGAAAAAAGCAGGTTGTGCAACTCAGACTCAGTGAGTTTTTATGTATGCGCTTTTTTATATCTGCTTTTCGCCGTGACTGCCACACTTGAGAAATAGGACAGAAATAGGATAGTCTCAGCTCATACATGGTAAGTGAAGAGAAGAATGGACTAGGACTTGGTTCAACAAAATATCTGCTGCTCTTGGCAGAGGTATCTTCTAACATCCTTCTTACTTTATACACACCAGACAACATGGAAATCAAAAAAAATATTTACATCACAACTTTGAAACATTATGTGGTTATATCAAAGCATATCTTTATCATACTGAGGGCAGAACATATTTGAAATATTTGGCACCTCTCTCACCATAATGGTTCAGAATAGATTTTTTGTCTATTCTGCCCCCTTTGTGATACTCACACTTTGCAAGGGTTAGAAACACAAGCAGCAGCTCCTTTCTTAAGTGTGTAATTGAGCTGATGGAACAGAAGAATCAGTAACTCTACTCCAACCTGCTATTTGCTGATTACTGGGTGGGGGGGGGGGGCAGCGTGCGATTATTTGTTTGTTTGAACTTGACTCTCACTAGTTTCACTTGACGGTCCTTGGATCCTGATCTGGGAGGATTTGTATACTTGAACGTCTGCATTGAAATGCATTGACATTCACCATCTGAATTTATGTATTCCTTGGAACTTGAGCCAATGCAGCCTTTTTTCCTTTGGTTACTGATACTATTTTACATTTGCGTAAAATTGAGCTGATAAATCTTTCCTTATAAGTACCTTTTTTTTTTTTCTTCTAGCTGAAAAGGAAATTTAGGAAGTCTACCTCAGCTGCAGAGATCTTCACTACAGATAAATCAGATACGTACAACATGGAACCACTCTTACTGACCAAGTGAACACTCCCCTGAAGAAATTATGAGCTTCACTATCACTGATGTCTAAAGACATTCACATGATGGAGTGTCAGCAGTAAAATTCTCACTTATAACTGGTATTTTCTAGGTTCTGAATATGTTCAGTCTCTTTTAGTCGTAAGATATTACGAAGTGGGTGATAAGGGATAAGTGTATACTTAGATGGTTCAGATACACCCTTGTAACTTCTGCTTTGTTAAGGCCACAGGTTTTCCTCAGGGGAATATATGTTCTTGCATTTTGGGATAATCATGTCTTTGAATGACCAAGGACTTATGAACTTTACACTTTTTACCTCTGCCATTTCACATAAAGACAGGTTTCCTTGTAAAACAATGTATTTCCTTTTATTATGCTGATCATTTCACCTGCTTTCATAGTTTTTTCATTTCCCTGACTTTACACATTTTAGCATTAAAAGATATTCCATGTTTGCCCTCTGTTCAAGTTGTGATTTTATAAAACTCTTTCTGGTAACAAAACATGTACTGCATACTATACTTGAGATGGAGCTCTTTCATGCATTTCTACAGTAAAAGTTTATCAAAAAGAAGAGAGCAGAAAAAAATAATCTGGTTTAGCTTGTCATTAAAATATTCTTCTTTTTTCAAGAAATAATTGCTCATTTAATTTTATTATTTCAAGATCACATTTATTAGTTTTTCAGCATGTTTTTAATCAACAGTCAAGAATACTCAGAATTTTCAAGGCATTCTGCAACAATTCACAGCCAGCTCTTACAACTTGTGTGTACCAGGAAACTAGAGAGAGTTGTGATTGGAGTGCTTAGAAGACTGAAAAATCAGGTCAGTCTCAAACTGTTAAAACAACACTTCACTAGATTGACATTAATTAACATCACACGTTGACAATAATTAGTTACTGCACATTGTTAATCATTATCACTGCATATTGAAAGCAATCCTCCCTTAACAATCATACTGCACCAGATGTGAATATACAAAGTCATAAAGCTAATGCTGTGCAGTCAGCACTAATGGCTGCAGATTGTGATGCTCTTATTCACTGAGCTCAATATGTGCTCCACCTGAGGTCCTCTCCCTTCTTCCACCTCCCCATACTCTAATTCACCTACCAACCTGTTCTTGGCTACTTGCAGTTTTTTAAAGCAAAACCAGTCCTTATCCAGCTCTACAATATGCACATGAAACCTCAAGAGATCTTTAGTCCAACCTCCTTCTGAATGGTCAGATCTGAGTTTGCACCAGAATGTTTTTGTAAACCTTTGAAGACTGATGCAGCACAGCATCCCTGGGCAATCTGCACCACTGCTCAACCAAGGGGAAAAACACTTGACCAGCATGGAGTTGTTTAGGTTCCCAGCGCCTCACCGCTTTCAGCCTCTGCTCACACTGGCGAGACCATAAGAAAATCGCCCAGGGCAATGAGCTACTTGCTGCCAAGTTCATACAGCTGGTTCCCATAACAAACTGGTAACAAAAGACATGGCTAGGCCTTGTATTGTCAGGCACAGATACTACAAGGGCTGTGTGGCCTGTCACTAGTAGTGATAGTATTAATTTTTTGGGCCACTGAAAACCATCTCCAATTCTGCAATTGTTGCTAATATGTAGGTGCAAAATAAACTGAATATAAAATCTGCTCACTCTTCTTCATCTCTCATGGGTAAAACAGGCCTCCATATCTGGCTAGATAAATTTATTTATTGTTATCCTGAAATGTTTTAATCCATTTAATTCATTTTCGAAGCAGTTTGAAAACATGAGGCACAGTAAAATCATCAGCACAGAATCCTGTGGAATGAAGTCACTGGTGGCATCCTGTGGGGTACGCCCAGCCCCTGCCCTGGAGGGAGGCCTGCTGAGATAAGGAGACTGCATAACCTCCCAGCAGAATTCCCTTGGAAAAGGCAGCACTTTCGGTGAGGGTGAGAGAAAACAAGAACCATGATCCTCTGGGAGCCCCTATGCAGATTCTTTGTAACCCATTGGCTTCTACCCTCTCACACCCACCCTTGTATCCCTCCTACCCTTTTGAGTTCGAGATCTACCCTTCTCCCCCTTTGAGTTCGGAGAACTCATCCCTAGCCTCCCCTTCGCGGGGTGTGGACTAATAAAGCTGCCCCATGCAGAACTGCTAAACGAGCCTCTCGTCTCTCTCCTCCTGGTCCAGCCTGGGGTTTGCCTCCCAGAACAAGAGCTGAAGTCACTCTCGCTGAAATCACTAAAGAGCTGACAGCCTGCTGAGACAGGCACCTTTCTGCAGAGGCACCCCGGCGGCTGAGGAATCACCGCAGACCTCTGGAAGACTGTCCCTTGCAGGACACTCTCTCTGGGTTGGTCACGGCTTCCTGGGTCTGAGCCACAGACCCCAACCCGGCCGCTATAGCATCTTATTGCAAATAATAATCCTTACTTAATTATAGTTTCATATTAAATTAGTTTCTGCAGACTTCATAAAAAGGTATTTTCTGTAAGTCCAAGCATACTGTAGGAGCCTGGTGGCAGGTAACTGTGTGCTTAACTATTTCAAACCCTCAAGTTTGTTATGCTTTAAATACCTATCTCTGAAAGTGCCATTAATGTTATTTCCTATTACATATATCTCCTCATGTAAAATAATTTTACTAGTTTCCTAATCATTATTATTCCTACTGATTTTGCATACATTATGGAAGGACTTATTTTTGTAAGGACTTCTTTAGTTTTTTTCTTGTTTATGGGGTTTTAGTACTGTTTTAAGTTCTGTGTTTCTCCTGGGTCTTCACATCTTCCCCTCTCATATCTCACTATATCTGCATGTTTCTTTTGGTGATTTTTTATATTTCTCTCAGGTTTTCATTTTGTAATCAACTTTGGAAAAAGAGACAAAGTTAATATGCCAACTGCACCAGACATTGATGCTTGTATATGTCTATTAATAAAAGAAACCGAAATCCAGAGTTTCTTTCATCTCTTAGCATGATGTTGGTTTCTAATTGCACTGAAATATAACACAAGAATACAAGTGGGGTTTTTTTTCAAGAAAAGGAGAGAGATACACACACATTTTAAATCTCTGATATTTTTCCTCTTTTATGGTCTTTGTTCTGTAAATCTGTGTTGCCATCCATCTTAATATTGTAATTCAGAAGACACAGAGGGTGAAGTCAATAATGAAATTCCAAGTGATCAAGGAACATCTTTTTATCTCCCAATACCATTTTAATTTTTTTTTTCCCAAGATGTTATGTTTCATTTTTTTGTTTAATATTTATTTCTATTTATTTAATTTTTATTCTTTCATATTGTTCAATTTTATTCTCTAGGGGAATAACAACATATATGAATAAGTAGGAATATCAGTATAATATTTATGGTAGAATAACACATCCAGAACAGCATTTCAGAGGGAGATCAGATGAAATTCACTCTGTTTAGGAAATGTCTTCCTTTTAGTGAAAAAAACCCGAAGACAAATCAATCTTTCTACCACATTTGATTATCCCTTTGTTTCCTGAAATAGGCACTGTTAAATGGATTAAGGCTTGAAAAGAAATTCAAGGATTAAGGTATTACATAAACCATAATCAGAGTGAGTTACTATGTATCATTCTGTGTTGGCATATCATAGTTTATATCAATTCTAGGTTAACTTTGATGAGATTTCTGAACATTTCTTAAAGTCAGATTGCATTAAAAGGCACACGTTTTCTTACTATTGTGTTCTAGTTTCAAAGTTCAAATTACTATAGTTTATTAGTATTAGCATAGCATTTAATATACTGATAATTATTGGCTGCTGATCTTATATGCTGCTTTCTAGATGTTCACTTCTTAACAGTTTTCTTCTTTTTTTTTTTTCATTTATTAATCCATTTGCTCATTCTTTCTGCAAAAATAGATGGGTGGAAATAATACAAATCATACAGAGAACCACATAAATTTGGGGTAGACTATACAAAAAAAAAAATTTGCTTTTTTCCTATGTGATAATAAGGTAAATGAATATAAAGAAATTTCATAAAACAAAGTTTTAGGTCAGAACACTGTTCTAGTTTTTTTTGGGAATACGATTAGTGTCTCTAATTCTTTATGTGGCTAACAGACTTTAGACTGTGCATTTATGCTCTTGGAATACTTAGGGCTATACTCGCCCTAAGATAGTAAAGCTCTGCTCTTCTTCATGACAGCAGTTTTCTCTTTTAAGCTAAGATGGGAATTTCAGGCAGTACTTCACCACCAAATCACTGAAGTTGTACATGGCATAGCAGGTGTCAACTTCATCCCAACTTAGTGAAAGACAAAGTAATCAAATTAGCTGATACCTTACTTAGCATACACAAAACATTGAGTTGAATATTGAGATGCTATTTCCACAGAAGAGAAAGATCTGATCTCTAGGTGTAACTCTGAAGATATTAAAAACTTCATTTTTTCTCTCCAAGCAGCACAAAGAAATCTGCCAATTGACTTTGTCTCCTATCAAGGAGTTACTCAAGACCAGATATCTTACAAAAGCTCACTACCTCATCATGTTCGACCTAAATGCAAAGTTCAAAATCAAGCTTCAAAATGGGGACCAAAATGTCACACCTTACACTTCCACTTTCACCAGCAAACTACATTGTTTACCCACATTTGTGTAGCTTCACCAGAAGACAAAAGTTTGCAACTAAATTAGATTGCAGTAATCACTATAATAGTATGCTGAGAGGAGGGATCTGTGGATCAAAGCCCAGGGAAAACACAGGTCAAGGTGAATTCTCACTATTTGTCTTTTTGGCATTGGGTTCTGAGGTGAAGTGACCCTTCATAATTAAAGGAAAACTGCAGGCATCCACCTTCAAATGCTGCTTCAGTCTATGAATATTAATCTTACCTTAGTACCTGTACAGATGAGAACAGCAGAGTTGTATAAGAACTTCCATTATTTGGCATTTCCTTTTGGCTTCCTAAGGCACTGGATTATTAGGCAATGGTTATAATAATTAATGCTTAAAAAAACTCAAGCTAGTTCTCTCCACTTAGTATCTAGAGAATTCGTTTAAAACGTGAGTTTAGAAAATCTAATTCCCATGTACATTGTAAATGCCAGGCATGTCAGTAATATGCTTGACATAATTAAATCACTATTTTTCTCAATTGCTTTCTCCTACTGAAAAAAATGTCGTTCCTGTAATACATTCCCTTGTTATTTCTTTGACCAATTTTGCTCTCATCTCTGACTTTGATGACAAATAGCAGATGTTGTGGCTTTTACTGCACTGTGATACTGACTGGAAAGAATTTTGTATAAAGCAGTACCTTTATTTAGTAGTGGTGGTACACTACCCTGTAGTGCCCACTTCATTTTTTTTAGTTATGTGAAAGCATAATGGAAAATTCAGGTGTGTTGTCTTGCATGGAGTGTTTCAGAAGGTAAGAATTGGGTCTTCATATGAATAACCCAGGCAAGTTACTGAAAGGCATGCTGGAAAAGATGATCTGAAAATATTTAGTGGGAAAGAATGATGTCAGATATTAAAAAAAAAAAAAAAAACAAAACCAACCCAACACAAACAAAAAAACCCTGAACCAAAACAGATAAATAAATATGACTTCATTGTACAAGATATATAGACAATTGAAGGTACAATATCACAGATCTAAAATTGAGGAGTGTGAAGCATTGAATTGTCTTTTCAGAGGCAAGGTTTTTAGCATAAAGTAAGAAAAATAAAATAAAAGCCAGTCATTCTGTTGTCTTACTTGTGGGAACCAGGAATCAGAGCAGTATTTTATTTATACTATTTATATTTATTCCCCTTCTGCATTTATTCTGGTTTGTTTGTCTTCATCTGTCTCAGATACATTTCAATAAAATAAAATAATGTCTCTGGTTTGTGTTCAGGTGCTGTTAAGAATCACACAGGAGCCTTGGTTTTCTATAGTTTTTAAGATGCCCCAAACAGATTACTAGTGAAACAAAGGACAAGTTATAGCAGATGAATACAAAGAAACAGTGAAGTAATAAGAATGTTCATAATGAAAATAACTCTTAAAAAATTTAATATAGGTTCGACAGTGACTAAAATCAGATACCATGGGAGATGTGAATGAACCTTTGTAGCAAGTGCAGTGACTTCAGCTATTCCCCTTAACAACAGAGAACCAGGATCAATCCTTGGTCATGAAACTGAGGACTGTGGGCTGGCTTGCATCCAGGCTGCTTAGTACCAGTTGCATTAGGATGAAAACAGTACATCAATGTTTTGTATCATTTGGGTCCCCTGTAATGCCTCTGAAAGCCTGTTTTGTATCTTTATTTTTTTTCACAATAAACGACATACAATGAAAGGGCTGTGCTGCACATGACCAAAGTGCATTTTTTACTTGATTTTGAGAGGCAGAGATTCAGTGTGGATTTGTAGAAAGGCGGAGCAGAGGGAGCAATACTTTGTTCAGTCTCATGGTTTTGCTGTCCTTTACGAGTACTCCTTTAAGAAGACTGTCTTTAGAATGAAATAGAGTATTTCCTTGGTAGGACCTAAACTCACTGAGAGTAGATTAACTGTTGAACTAGGTGGGCAAACGAAAGTCCAAACCCTTTTCTTCTTTCCTGGCTGGCTGTTTCTTTAGCAACATAGAGGTACTCATGATGTTTATTTACTTTCCTCCTTATGAAATGTGGTGGGTTGACCTGGGCCAGCTGCCAGACCCACAGGGCACAGGAGAAAATGAGTTAAAAAAGCCCCTGTGTTGACATAAAGACAGGGAGATCACTTGTCATAGCAGGTCCAAAGAAGACTGACAATCTGTATTCCACTCAAAATTCTCCATATATTCAGAAAGGATACACTTTCCATATAATTTATCAATTAGCATTAAAAAACATTGGTTATATCCTCAGAAATTCTAGTAGAACATGAGACTGAACTCAGGCTTTATCTAGTCTTATCTGTGCAGGATGGCTCTCACATATGTGGGTCCTCAAACAGTCCACACAAAGCATCCTTTGAATTCCCATTTCTTCAGCACCATACCACTACATTTATGTTTATTTGTACTCTTCCATGCCAGCAGCAAATATTTTCTTAAGATGCTGCATTTCACCTCATAATGGTATAAGAAAACTTAGAATGTTCCTTTCTTATGAAGAGTGGAACTCCAGCACTCAGTTAGTTCAACAGCCAAGGTAATTTCTGTACATTCAGATCAGAAAATTGGAAAGTATTATTAGTTGTTGCAATTTTGATGTATTCTCAGCCTAGGAGGAAGAGATTCACCCAGGGTCAACAGGCCAAACTCATCTCTCACATCTGAGTGCAGAGTTAGGTATAAGGAAGACAAACCTTAATGGAGAATTTATGAAAGATTGCAAGTTCTGCATTATAAGGGAGGCTGTCAGTAGGTTCATTATCGTAACATGGGAATTATTATTGCTTGTCCTCTGAGTGTGGCTGAAAAAAGATGGTTTTCAGTCTCATACTTTCTAACTGGAAAGGTTAAAAATTGGTGTCTTGAAGAAAATTGCATATAATTGCAGCTCTGCATATTAAAAAAAGTTGGAATATTGTTCTTTTTAGCATGAGGGAAAATTCAAACTTTGTAATTTGATTAACAATTTAAAAATTTTGCTCTTGAAATGAATCTGTTTAGGCTAATAGACCAGAAATATTTAATTAAGTTTGGACAAATATTCACATGATTTATACTACATACTTCATTCTTCCTAAAGTATATTATTACGACATTGCAAAGTTTCACCTCTGTCAGTTTTAAGGCCTTATAAAGGTGCATTTTTTTGAAGTAGATTTGCAAAAAAAAACCACCCTCTTTTTATTTCATAGTATTGAATTATAAATAGAAAGCCATTAACTGTAATCAAGGCATTTTTTCCTGTATTTACAAATTAATTCAATCAAATTAGCTGTCCAGAATATATTATTTCCTGACTATTTGGGGGGAGAGGGGTGTTAATAAAAGCTTTAGTTTTCTTTGCTTTTACTTTTTTTTCCTCAGGTTTTCCTTCTTTGTGTGATTGAAAAGGCATTTTTGGTTGTACTTCAAACAACAAATTAAAGACTTTCATTCTCAAAAGAATGAAGTTATATATGTGCTAGCTAATAGCTTTTGATAGCTTTACAAAATTACTTTGTTCTTTCTTTAGAGTAAGTTTTTGTTGTTTTAACACCTTTAAAGCTTTCTTATATACTGTAACATAGTGTTGTTGCCTTAATACATAAACAACTCTCCGAAATTACTTTCTAGATTATGTTTTCAATAGTAATCCAAGCTAAGGAGTAGTCACAGTTTAAACAATGCTAAGCATGGCCATCTGACCATACTCTAATTCAAATCCATGTTGGGACATTTTTAGGACACAGTGTTGTTATGATGTCCTCTCTCCCTCCACCTGCTTTACACTAAGCTCCAAAATAGTCTCAGAGGAGAGCCTTCTCCTGAACTGCAGCTTCTTTTAAGGACACAAGGCAAGTCCTGATGAGTTTATTCACAGCCTGTGTCGAAGTCTGATACTTTCTGACTGGGTTCTTTGAGGTATTTCACATGTTGAGGGTGAAGTGTTTAATATCAAATTTATTTACTTGTAGATTATTGATGTTACATATCATGTTACGTATGATGTTACACACTGATTTTTCCAGGTGATAAAAAATATACTGAAAACGCAATGCAAATTCAAGTGACATCTAGCAAAATACAGCAGGTGCAATGCACAGTTCAGTCACAATGCCTGATTCCCATTACTGATCTCTATAACTCGCCCTCATAATGTTCTCATCCCCAGTCACCAGGAAAGAATACCTGGGTTGAAGCCAGCTCAAAGCTGTTGGTGTCTTTGACATACCTTTCTAGTTGTCTGGTTTTTGTACTCTGTTGGGCTGAGCTGTATGTTTACTCCTTCTATTCTAAATCTGTGACTCAGGGAAATATTTACACCACCAGTTGATCCTCTAGGCTCTTGACAGTGGTTTATCTCTAACAGAAGTGACCCTCTGGTCCCCTTTGTGCTGAGATTTAAGTCAGCTTCTTTGCATGGCTGTCTAAGATGAGCAGGCATATCACCACCCTTGCCCATATGAACCTTCTTCCTCTGGTGGGTTTTACTCAGTGAATGACATTCCAGCCCTAGGGGTTTAGTCAGTAACAACCTGCTATTGATCTTGAAAATTCTCCTGTCTTTTTCTTGTTCCATTTCCTTTACCCTCACTAGGACTCTTTTTTTCCCTATCCTTGCTGTGTTTCTATATTTGGCTATATAGTTATTTTGTAATACAGTAACATATTTTTCATAAGTATATGAATACCAAATATTTCAGGAAGGGGCCTCAATCTGCTTTTCTACACCAATAATTTTGGAAAAAAAGTTAATTTTTTTCTTGACTCACAACATTTTTGAGAATTATATTGAACTGTAACCTTTCTGACTACAAACCAATATGGAATTTATGAATATTTTAATGCTGAACAAGCAAAAATATATAATGGTATAATCATGCGTACCTAAAGTATGATTTTTACTTGTCATTCTGTAGCACTGTATTCATTCTAATTACCATAATTGCTCAAGTTCTGCATTTGACTAATAACCTAAAATTAAGGTAACTCATTCATATTTAAATTAAATATTAATTTTAAATTTAATATGATTTGCCTAACTTAAAATAAAAATACCTACATTAAATTCTGTTGTCTTAATTCCAAACTATGTTTTATTTAAATCATGGAACTTTTCCAGTGCCCTGAGGCACACATTTATGTTTGGGACTAGATGATCTCCAGAGGTGCTTTCCAACCCTAACCATCCTCTGATTAAATTATTTTATAATAAAAAAAATACTTTTCCAGTGATTCTTAATTACTTTTATGCTTGTTACTTCATTTTTCAGTATCTGAACTGAAAACACTATTCAAAGACAATTCATGGTTATTCCATTTAATTGGAATTACATGGTATGGGAGGCATAGACCATCACCATCACTTGACTGTGAAAGTACATCCTGTACTATGTAAAGCAGTAAAACTCACATCTGTTAGACAGGCTCATTCTTATACTCAATCAAACTGAAAAACCATTTACACAATGATGGAGTGGGGGATTGTTTGCTTGTTTGTTTCTCTCAATCACTGGAATTGAGATCATGACTAATATTATAGATCATGTCTCCCTGAGAAAGTTAAAGACAAAAAGAAATGAGATCAGACCTATGCACTTTTAGGACATGAATTTGTTTCTGAATTTCTTTTTCCTTCATTCCTGCTAAAATGCCATTTAAACATTGATATTTTCAGTGCTTAAAAGGTAAAATCCCTCTTTTGAACAGTCAGTAGACCTCTCATGGATGTTACTGTTTCTTCTCTTCAAGTGAAAATCAGATTGCTATATGCAATCTAACTTTCCTCAGTTCCATTTTCTTAATAGCCTATGTTCAATCAGTTTATGTGATTATTTATTCATAGGGTCCTAAGGTAAAGAGTCACCATCTAATAAATTCTTCAGCTCTTCTTTTTGCATAGCAATTAAAGGGGATGAGGTTTTTCATTTAAAATGTATGGAATATGTAATATTCAGTGACACAAATCAACTGAAACTCTAACTGAGACTTTTTTGAAAATACTGCACTTGAATTCCACTTATTTAGTCATTATGTTTCATATATTCTCTTCACGTATATTTCAGTTGATGTAAATCCAAATTTTATCTAGATAGACTAAAATATTGCTTCATTTGTCATGTCTCCATTGTCATGTACAGCTGGAGAAAGCATTTATGTATGAAAGAGTATTCAAAATAGAAGTAGCTCCTTAATAATTTGTCATTCTTAGCATTTCTTGTGGTTTTATATATATGAAAAGTGCAAAGAAGCATTAAATAATCTTGTACGGTTAATGAAGACATTTGAATCTAAAAACAAAAGGCTTTTCTTAATTGGTTACCAAAAATTAATGGCACTTTTTAAGTTTTTAAGCTACAGACAAAATGGGGGCAATTTCAAATGTATTGTGGTAAAGACAAATGCATGGACATAACAACAATGCCCTGTCATATAACCGGAAGGTTTGTGCTTTAGAGGTAAAGCTGATCTGAAATCTCTTCCTAGCCCAGTGCTCATTCTGCTGACCAAATTAAGCTGCTCTAGCGCTTTTCAGGATTTAGAAAGGCAAGGAAAGGCAACAGAAGGTAAAATATTTCTAGGAGTGTTTTTATTAACTTTTAAGTTATTTTCTTTCTCATACATGAGCTTATTTAATCTCCAGTGGTTAAAATTTCTTTAAATTCCACATCAAAATTTGTAATGCTTCCAGCCCAAACTATTCTATGATTCTGTAATTCTGTGATCAAAAAATTATTGTACAAGAAGCATTTTCTGTCATTTGCCTATGCTGTTCTTGCCTTCCTCCTTCCTTTACATTAGAAGAACTTCTTGTAGACTGTACAGTGAACCAAGATTTGGCTTGAGCATAAAAGAGTAATTTATTCTCTTTTTTTGTTTATTTTGCAGCTGTTTTATGCTCTGGTTCAGCATGTGGTCTTGTAAGCACTTACGCTGGTCTAATGGTGTAAGAAGCAGAATGATAAAACTGAGTCACCGTAAGAAGAGGGCTGGGAACTTTGTTGGTTTTGGGTTTATGTGTATGCTGAACTCCAGTTCAGAGTACTGAAAACAACGTATTTTTATTGCCACAGCATTTCAGTAGCATTTCTCAGATGCAAAGCACATTAATAGGGGTTCCCTGCCTGTGTTAACTGCTGCCAAATTGAAGTACTCTTTGTAGCTTGGTCTTGACCACAGGAACACAGAATTTAGTACTTGGTAACCATCTTATGCAACCTTTTCTCTTAATTTATTGCACCCACATTTGAAAGCTGTCAGGTTTCTTCTACGTTTTTTCCTTCTGAAAATTATTCTTTTGAAGCAGGCTGGCTCAAAGGGTCGACGCTCGCAGCGTCACTTCCACAACGTCCTCAGGGAACGCCTTCGGTGGCAAAGCAGGGCGCAAGCTGGACGCGCATGCTGCTTCCTCTCAGAGTAGGCAAGACAGGTAGCCGGTGTTTGGGCTCGCATCAGCCTGGAGGTAAAGCAATAGAGAGGGGCCTCTGGTGTAGGTTCCAACCCAGGTTTATTGCCGGAGGGGCCAGGGACCAGAAAGGCCCTGAGGGAAGCCGTGCATGGCTTTTTAAAGGAGGGTGGAACAAGGTGGGACAAAGGGAAGCAACCAATGGAGTACAACCAAGGGTGAGGATACAATTAAACTTGAACCACTGGGGAAAACAGGGAGGTGGGAGTCACAACAGGGAACCAATGAATAACTGAGGAAAGGAGAACTTTCTAGAACAGGAGGAGGTAACTGGGGTCTGAGAACCACCCAGGGGGATGCTGCTTAGACCTCCAAGCTGTCCCATGATCCACCCTCCTGTCATGGGCAGGGAAATCCACCCAATGGATGGCCCTGACTTGAGTGGCGTGTAACAATTTCGGCTCCTGAGTGAGCTGAGCCACCCCAACATTCTTTTATGCTTATCAACTTTCTTTCAACATCTTTTAAAAAAATGTATTTATGGTGAAATTGTGCCCATTTGTTCTTGTATCAGTACTATTTGGTAGTTTTGAATACTCCTCTTTTTCTGTGACGTCCCTTTGTTATGAATTTGTAGAAACATTTGGTCTCAACCTTCTTCTTCTTCTTCTTCTTCTTCTTCTTCTTCTTCGTCTTCTTCTTCTTCATCTTTGTCTTCTTCATCTTCGTCTTCTTCGTCTTCTTCATCTTCTTCTTCTTCTTCATCTTCGTCTTCATCTTCTTTGTCTTCTTTTTGTCTTCTTCTTCTTCTTCTTCTTCTTCCTCTTCTTCTTCATTTTCTTCTTTGTCTTCTTTGTCTTTGTCTTCTTCATCTTCATCTTCTTCGTCATCTTCGTCTTCATCTTCTTCGTCATCTTCTTCGTCTTCGTCTTCTTCTTTGTCTTGTCTTCTTTATTTTTTGAAGTAGAATAAACTACATGGTATCCTGAAATACAACAGGTTTTCTATGATACTCCTTATTCCTTACATCAGTTTGAGCTGAGCTTCCTTGAATGAGGATCACCAAAATGTTACACAGGACTTCAGTTTGAGGAGATTCTCATACAGTGGCAGTCAGATCTATTCCTGGACATAACCCTCCTGATGTATTCTGACATTGTAACTCCCAGTTTTGTGCCCTCTATAAATCTCACTACCTCGTTTTGATTCTGATGTTAAAGAAAGATTAGTCTTAGAATAATGTTTTAGTCAGATTGAGAGAAATTTCCACAAGATTCATTGTTCCTCTTTTCAGAAACATTTTCTGTTTTCTTTTCTTTAGTTTGGTCTTGGTCATAATATCTTTCACCACTTTAAAGCTGTTTCCTGTTAATCTATAACTGTTTAAAGAAAAGAAAGAAACACAGATCAACCAACCAAACTATTTCTAAACTGTCACTTTTGACTAATAGTTATATCTATACATATGGAAGATACAATTAATTAAATCTATACATTTGTGTTTCTTGAAAGCAGATTTAGCTAACAAGATGTAATTTTACTCATGTTAATGCAATTGCCAATTATAATCTGATTTAAGAAAAATACAGCTGTCCGTGTTCTCTTTTTTGTGTGTCTAAAAGGAGCTATTTCCAACATTCTGACCACATTTGCAGGACATGAACTTGCTAGTCTTGAGCAGGCAGAATATAATAACTGATTGTGTTATGCCTGCTGAATGCCTTGTTTTTCCTAAATTGAATGGCATGTATATCACACAAAATTGTTCAGAGTCAAGGGGGAATTGCAGCTGGGAAAGGCTCTGACACAAACATAGAAGATTACAGTTATTTTACACCAACAGAAACAAATGTAGATCTCAGTGGATAAAATTTCTATCTTCAGTTTGCAAACAAAATAAGTGAGCCTAATAAGATGTTGACTATTTCAGCTGTGAAATAGAGCCAGCAAAGGTATTTTTTATTTTATGGACCAGATAACTCTTGAGGTTTTAGATTCTTATGAATAACAATTTTTTTGTTTGTTTTATCAAAGAAGCAATAGTTCTACAAGACACTGTAATGAAGCCATAGTTACCTTATATTTCCTGAAGGGACACAAAGATGCAGCACTATTTTACTAAAAGCTTGTGCCAGCATACTGCTTCTTTTGTCCCATATTGCCATTTTATTATTCTCCAGAGGGAGCCTTCAGCCCTCATGGTACACTGGCAGTGGGACATCCATTTATTAATGTGGTGCTGCTCAGTCCATGTCTTCAAGCATAGGCCAAGTAAAAGCGCTCTGTCATGCTGTGCAACTGGCTGTTCTACTTATACCTCAAAAAAAATGTCAAAGGAAGAGAAACTGAGCATAAGAGTAACAAAAAACCATGAGAATAGTCAGAGATATGAAAACCATGATTACTGAAAGAAGGATTAAGAAACTAGATTGCCCATTCTAAGAAAGAACCAAACAAGAAAACAACATGTAGTGATGAGTAGTATGTTCACCAAGTTCCTCAGATATTTCTGAATACAGTGTATTAGACTAATATAGATGAAGGACTGAGGATTAAGGAATAAGAACTGCAGCATCTATACCCCAGTTCCTAAACTCCAGTGGGGCAAGTCATACCGTCTAAATTAGGTGCAAAAATAGAATGTGCAATCAATGAAAATAATCAAGAATCTCTGAAAAAGGTAGAGGGCATCAGCACTAAAGCTCTCATTATGGGGAGAACTACTTTTACCACCGCACTTTTCTCCAAAAACTGGAACTACCTATTGTTACCTTACTAGCAGATGCATTGAACGTTATTAGATTAATTGTGGTAGCCAACACAAGATTAAAGGATCAGCCTTTCAAAAGACACAAGTAGGGTGCCTTTGTCACAAGGCCATGAAGCTCCACAACATGCTCAGAAGCCTTGCTAAGGATGTGTAGATGGTTAGGATACCCTACAGGTTTTCTGGAAATCTTAGCCTTCTGAATCCTTTTAAAGTACAAATTTTAGAATATCCACTAACAGTTTTGCCCAGGTTCCTCCCTAACAAAACTAGTGAGCTGAAGTGCACTTGCAAATGACTGGGGGTTTTTTGGTTTTGCTTTATTTATTTAATTTTTTTTCAGTTTACTACATTATTTTGGGATTTGTATTTTAGTTTTCTTTTTCTGTTTTTTTTTTTTTTGCTATTAAAAAGATTATGCAGTAACAGATTGCTATCTAAATGAATAGGTACTTCTGCCCTTTAGTTTAGTTTTGTTTGTTTTATTTTTCCACTCCGCATAAGTTTCACCCTAAATTCTTATCATGATAGTGATAGTGCTGAAAAAATCAGTACTTTTAATCATCTGTCTGAGACAGAACTCTGCTGATCTATTACAACAATAACATTTTTTCTTTAAGGGATTAGGAATATACTGAAATGAAGAAGATATTTTTTCTTCTGTTTCTTTTTTTATTCAGAAGTATTATGTATAAGCATACACTACTTTAATTCTTGATAGAGATGAAGAGTTGATCATTTACCTTTGCATTGAAACTAAATTCTTCTCACTATTGCAAAGACAGGCTATAAGGCCAGCCTATTAATAGCTTTTCAAGGAGCTGTCTCAGTGGCTCAGCAAAAATTTGGAGAAATCATTCTTGTGTAACTAACATAGGGATTATGAAAAGAGCTTTAGCTACATCATTCCAGCAAAATTTTGTGTCATATCAGAAGCTCAGGACCACTACTTGCTGTGTGATAAAACACAGTTATCAGGATGCTCCAACATATGGAGACATTGCTGAATTGCTGGCCAAGAACTAGAAAACGCGTCTGAAAACACATACTTTTCTGTCTTATGCCACATGTCCTGCAAGTATTGCTGAATAACTCACACCTCCTCTGAGATTTTGGAGGCCAAAAGTTCTGGTTTAACCTGAGTGTGTTAAGAGAGAGTTATAACAGACAAATGGATGTGAATTAGATAGTTTGAAAGAAAAGGCAATAAAAGAACATAGAGTAAAGAAATAAAATGGAAGTTGAAAAATATTCATGGGAAAAAAAAAAAAAAAAAAGAAATCGAACAAGAATATAACCAGAATAAACCGAATTATCCAAAGCATATATCCTATTCAAAATTACTATGCACATCATCATGTGCTGGTTTAGGTACTTTGACTCATAAAACATTTTTTCTTAGATCAAGAGGGCTTGTAGGTTACGGGGGTTCTGGGTTCAGTCGGGACGGCCAGATGTAGACGGTGACGGATGGAGACGAGAGATCTCTATAGGCAGGTCTCGTGACACAGCCGGTTTATTGTAAAGGGCGTGGGTATTGGGGCACTGCTCAGAGCTGGTAGACTCAGCTCTGAGCAGGCCCAAGAGAGCAAGAGAGTGAACGGGTGAGAGAGAGAGAGAGAGAGTAGGAGCAAGAGTAGAAGTGGAAGAGAGGAATGAATAGAAGAGAGAATGAATAGAAGTGAGAATGAGAATGTCTGAAGTCCTGGTTACAATACAATAAATCATCTTCTGCACTGAATATTCTAATTGTCACTAACCAATCTAATACAAGATACAAATCCTATAGCATTTACATACAGCCTATAAGAGTTCTTATATTACCATAGAGTGTTACATCTTAACTTCTAAAAACTACTCTTTGGACCCCTTCTGCTGAGCTAGTAGGGTCTGCTCTGACCCTTGGACCTGTTTGCAAGCAGAGGGTATTGTTCCATCAAGAGGGGATTACTTCAGTGGCCATACCATTGTTTTCTAGTTGTTCAGTAACTAAGACCTGGTATTTCAAAAGTGGCTTTCATTTCGATGTTGCCTGTAGTTTTCATATTCCCAAAATCTTTTGTCAGGCAATCATATTTCCAAGGCTTTCCTGTTTCATCTTCCCCAACAAGGGCTGAAGCTTTCCTTCATGGTAATATTTTTGGAATATAATTTACCAGCTGTAGCCAGAAGATATTTCTTATTTTCACCTGGATAGAAGATGAGAACAAGAAAGTTGTTACTTCTGTCTGCTGTGCTTTTTTTTTCCACCTCGACGCTTGATGGGATTGCACATTGAGACCTTTAGAGCTGAAATAAGTGAGTGTATCAGTCTAACAAAAAGAAGATTGAACTCAGGTCTCTGACAAGCAGGTCTTTTCTTCCTTCTTTTCATGTTGCTCTCAGCTTTACCCTCCAACAAAAATGAATGTCAATTAACATACATATGTGTATGGAATATATGGAAAATATTTATATATTATCTAAATTATACACATACGTATATGTAAATGTACCCATACATATGTGAATACACATTCACATACAGATTTCCATGCATGTATCATCCTGTCTCACACAGAAAGACATGAAAAAACTTATACATATCTGTGACTCAATATTGTTAACAGTTACAAGTACACATTAAACAGCATTTACACACATCCATTCTCTTTTCACTGTATAAATATATAAAAAGTTAATTTTCTCATAATTTTTTGTAGGTAAAACATAGACATATGTATTAATTATAAAACTAAATATTTTCCAATTTCAAAGTCATTCTAGAAAACTGCCACTGATGAAGGACCAAGTTATGAATCCCTGACTGGAAATAGCAACCAGATATTCAGATTATTTTATATTAATGGCTTTCATATATGCTAATCTTTATTAATTATTCACAATGATCTCACAGGATAGCAATGACATAAACAGATTTGGTTCTTTAGAATCTTACGTGATTTAATATTTAGTAAGCAGTCTCACTGACACTAGTATGAATGTATGAGTAACTTGGCTGGGCCAAACTTCTTTTATTAAGACATACTGCCAAGACTCAGTTGAACGGCTACCTGAAATATTCATGTGTTTAACACAGCTAAAATGCCATCCCACTGTGTAACAGTTGCATTTATCTTCTATATTCATTAATTATAATGAGTGCCTATATAACTATCCTAATAATTTTTTCTTCCTGAGATGTACAATATATCTGTCTCTAGCACCTAAAAAAATAAAACTAAAATAACTTTCAAAAACGTTTAGAGCAAGAAAACACCATTACATTTATAAAACTTAACATGTATGCAGTTTTCCATACCAAGTTAATTTTCAGATTCAGGAAGACACACTCTGCAAATGAAGACACAGTGCTCTGTGAGCTGAATGTGAGCTAAAATGCTGCATTCAAAAAATGCTATAGACATTTCAGAAGTAGTTTTGAAAGGTGGTCTGTGGCACTTCTTGCTGCAATATGACCACAACATGATAATGACAGACAGCAGTGAAGATGTGTGACACAATTATTTATTGGAATGACAAAGCTATTGGATAAAAATCATTAACTTCAGTAAAACCAGAAAGGCAGTATAACCCTGTAGTGACTATGGTGCTAATAGGAATTCAAGTCCATGACTATACACTCATTTAGAGACTGAGATTTTAAAATCTAGTCTACTTTACCTTTGACTTATCATAAATCTAAGCTTTTAGTACACTTATACATTATCTTTGAAATACATTTTGCAGTGAATGGCTCTTTGACATCCTTTTCTATTTAGGTAGGCCTATACCTGTTGTGCACTTTTTACTGTTTAAAGATGAGACCATATACTTTTTATTGGGTTTTGCTCCCAGTAAATCTATTTATGAGACGCCATTTGATTTAGATGTTATTTTCTTATACATATAATGTAAGTTTCAAAGCTTTTTAAGGTCTTTTTAATCCTTTTATCTAAATTCATTCAGCATTGGATCAGATCTATCATCATAAACTGACTCACAAATGTATTTAACAGTAAAACTTACAGGAAATGATACTTTTGCTACCTCAAAATTCAAATGGTTTTTCTACTTATGATATCATCTACAGTTTGTCTAGTTGATATCTGACTCTTTGATCAGAGACAAAAAAGCCCAAAACCCCCCCACAATTCATTTTTTTCTCATCATCTGACACTTTTTATACCAATGAAAACAAAAATTAGCTTTCTTGCCCATTATACACTATTGATACAGGACTGAAATTTCACATAGATTTTGAAGTTTTCATAAGCAGGAGTCTTCATCTGTGAGAAATAAATGCCCCTGTATATTGCAG
Organism: Corvus hawaiiensis; assembly: GCF_020740725.1. Lineage (NCBI taxonomy): Eukaryota > Metazoa > Chordata > Aves > Passeriformes > Corvidae > Corvus > Corvus hawaiiensis. Next base: position 75,931,794 of record NC_063214.1, read on the forward strand.
TACTCCAGAACATTTTCCACCAACCCTTATCAGCATTGTCATGCACCCCAAAATTACATGGACACAGAGAGAGTATCTAGTAAAGTTCTTAAATCTTTTTGCAATAGTTCTAGCATTTGTATCCAGTCAGGAAATGCATCTCACTGACAATATCACTAAACATCTAAACTTAGATAGTAGTTTGATTCAGTTACCAAAATACAGGTGTCCACTGCCAGCAGTCATGCACCAGGACATCCTGTCTCTTGTCCAGCTGCTACTCAAAACAAATTTTGTTTGTCAGCCATCTACCATTGTCTCACCTATTCCCACCCTTTCTTCCTGTAACCATATATCGTTATATTGTTTTGAGAAGGAGCAAGAGGTAAAGAAATACATCTCCTAGCAAATACTTTTGGCTCTTTGACCTATTTTTTTAAATTGATTTTTTCTGAACTAAACTCAAAAATCCAAGGATTTCATGTCCATATTACACTTAATAACTGTATAGTATCAAGCATGCCATGGTTCTCTGAGTAAACACAGGAAAGCTTATGAAGCTTGTGCAAGCTTTTACACCATGCCAGCTTTAAGGCATCAGTCTTTAATCAACAATATCCATGTCTGAAACAATGGAATTATGTTTTGTCATTTTCTTTTCTTCCTCAGGTTTCTCTCGGCCCTTGCCTGAATTTGGCTCAGAAAAAGTTTCAGCATTAATTCTAAATCAGATACAGGAAAGAGGGAAATCTTCAAACACTTTTCAGGTGTTCACAAAGAACAGTTTTAAAAAAATATATTTTCAAAGCAAATTACTTTCCGTGTGTGCTGCTGGTGTATAACACATCCAGGCTGCTTTCTGATTTGTCCCTTTGCTTTGTTACTGTGTGACATGTTGATTCTAAAGCTGAAAGGCTCACTCTCGTAAATTTCTAGTGATAGAATTATTATCAGAAACCATATAATTTGATAAAATGTCTTACTGGACACAAAATTACATTCAAATTAAAGCTCTCAAGGAAACCATGTGCACAGCCTAGTAGCAACAGCTTAAGGGCAATGGAATTTAGTCAGAAAATGGAAGAAGGTCAAGAAACAGAATTTTTTTACTGTAGGAACTATTAAAATGTAACAAATCAAAACACCATCTTGGTGTATGCAGCTCCAATAGGCAACAGTAGTTCCTGAGAGAAAGATAGAATATAAAAAATCTGGTGTGGTCTTTCTGATGATTTAGTACCACAAATTCCACTACTTCACAATTTCAGTTTTTGAACATCCTGAGCATGTGGACCTCTGGACTGATCAACAATTCTTGGTTAAATAGTAATTACATACTGAAGTAAACACAAGCATATTTCTGGCCTCTCTTTGACGAGACTGTCCATATGTATTTTGATGGTATCAAAATGTGGGACTAAAAGTTAGTAATAATTCATTATTGTGTATCACTAATATCTCTGTAAAATGTGTTAGCTTTTAAAAATCCTAAAGGTCTTCTCAATTACTAGGACTGTTGGAAACCCCTGCAGCCTTGGCAGAAATCAGAATATCCTTTGGCACATTCTCTAAAGATGCATGAATTAAAAATTTTACTGCTATTAGATGTATTTTCAACTTGTCAACACTATGAAGAAAAATAGTCATCAAACAGTGATTTTAATCTCTTTGTTTCTACCTCTAATAAAAAAAGACACAAAATTTGTAAATTGGATTCATTGATGTCCTGCATTTTCTCTTCCTCTGTTGCCTTGTCAAACACGCTTTTCCCTATTCTGTGATTTATTGTTTCCACATGTTAAAACTGGGTTGTCTTCTCCAGAAGAAGATTATAACCTACTACATGGTCTTTGCAGCATACAGATGAATCCCACAGAATTTCTAGATTTCAGAGTAACACAAATATGATTCATCTGTTTGTGAATATAAGCAAGAACATGTGACCAGCAGCTCTGTTTATCTTCACTGTAAAGAAGTTTCTGGGCTGCAGTTCATGTGATACAAATTTTTATGTATCAAATAGACTATGGGAGATGTGGATAGAATGAAATCTATGTCTGCATTCATCACCCACCTTCTGGTAAGTGCTTTTATCTTTTTTTTTTCCTTACAATAGTAGAAATATGAAAAAATTTCTTTCCTGACCTTGAGGCAGTAGCTTGCCAAAGCCTTTCTAACCAATAAATTTGTGAAGCACATAGAGGACTACCAAGGCGATTCTCATTAACATCACTTCAGTAGCTGACAAGGCCCAAATAAATATGCCCTTGCCATTTCCTTATGACAATGAAATGAAATAAAATTCCTTAGTCAGTATTCAAGTGTGCTTTCTTGAAAGAGGAGTAGGCTAATATTCAGTCTGTGTAAGGGGAAAATATGTTCTAGAGCAAAGAAATTAAAAGAAACAACCAATTTTGTACCATATCCCAGAAAGACATTTTTATTTGTTACTTTGTCAGAAATGACAGGATATTTAGATTCACTTCTAATACAGATAGTCAGCTATGAAGTTGTGGCTAAAGATACCTTTAGTTTTTGAAAGCTATATATTTTTTAAGGTGGTTTTGTTCACATGTTCCTTTCAAAAATAAAGCTACCTGTGGCTACTAATGTCTTTCCCATTTCTAAATTAGAAAGAAATACACAATGTTTTTCTACCCTTAACTGTGCTGACATCTGCAAGAGTGACCCTAAAGATAGATACTGAATAACAAGGTGTGACATAAGAAAAAATAAGGATAGTTGAAAAATCAAGACCCTCTAGATTTTTTATTATTTTCTGTGCTGGGAAGATGGGGCTAGACTTGACAGAGTGCTTTTTAATATTTCCAATAAAGAATTTTTTATAAGGTAAGGGTGAGTTTCCTATTTGAAGGAATCATGAGCATTGCTCAAGAACAGAGTCCTAATATGAATTAGCTTTCATGCAATGTGTACAGTCAGGGACTAATAATTTGAAGCAAAACAGAAAGTTAGCCGAAGAGCTAGTCTAGGTAACACAAAGAAACATATCTCAAATCTAATCAGAATTTATGGCAAACATTTGATTTTCTGCCTACTTCTATGAGTAGTTTGCCACAACCAGAACACAGGACATCAGAGCACACACTACACAATTTTCTATCATTACTTTTTATGGATAGTTCTTAAGATATTATTTTTGACTGAGAAATCATGTATAGCCAGAATGTCTCTCTTTGACAGTTCATAATTTTCTTGGTACTCCAACCGTACTTAGAGAGTAAAAGTTTTGCAAAATGCTTTGAGCAGTCTGAAAAGTTAAACATTTCTGGAGTACCATGTGACTCTTGTGTTCTGTAGTTTGGTCTTGTTCCCATTTGTACACTTAGTGCATATAGTGGATCAACGTACTATTGAATTACTCTTTCAAGGTTTTTCAAGGCCCTTCTGGAGTATGTCTACAGATGGGTACAGATGTACCTTATTTCTCTCAGACTCACTGTGTTCAAGTTAATAACTTTGAAAGCAAGACTCTTAAAATGCTTCTATGCCCATGTAAAAAAGCTTTGGCTCCAGTACAAGTAGAAATTCACAGATGTCCCACTTAACATTTAAAACTTTTGACTTTGAATACCTGTTCTTTTCATCCTTTGTTTTCCAGAAGAAAGAAATGTAATTAACATTACTGAATGCTCTCTACTTCACATTTCTAACAACTTGACATCAGTGTTTGCTGTGCTGGTAAAATCTGTGGCCTCTGGCTTGTTTCAGAATATTAAGATTCAAGAAGTTTCACATAAAAGTACAGTGTAGAAGATCCTAACATGGGCATGTGAGCAATAAAAGCTCCTTTCCTTTTTTTTCATAAAACTATATGATAATCCATTTATTTAGGTTAATATTCTTCTTTTTTACAATCATAGAATCACAGAATATGCTGATTTGGAAGAGATCCACAAGAAGCATCAAGTCCAGCTCCTGGCCCTGCACAGCACCATCCCCAAGAGTCACATCGTGTGCCTGAGAGCATTGTCCAAACACTTCTTGACCTCTGTCAGGCTTGGTGCTGTGACCACTTTGCTGGGGAGTCTGTTCCAGTGCCCAGACACTCTCTGTGTGAAGAACCTTTTCCTAATATCCAATCTAAACCTCTCCTGACTCATTTTCAGGCCATTTCCTCACGTCCTGTCACTGGTCACCACAGATGAGATCAGTGTCTGTCCCTCCTCTTCCGCTCACGAGGAAGTTGTATCTGCAATGAGTCTCAGTCTCCTCTTCTCCGGGCTGAACAGACCAAGTGACCTCAGCCGCTTCTCATTTGGCTTCCCCTCAAGGCCCTTCAACATCTTTGTCACCCTCCTTTGTTCACTCTCTAATAGCTTAATCTGTTTTTCATATCATAGCACCCAAACCTGCCCCCAGCACTCGAGGTGAGGCCACCCCAGTGCAGAGAAGAGTGGGACAACCCCCTTCCTTGCCCAGCTTGCGATGCTGTGCCTGATGCACCTCTGGACATAGTTGACCCTCCTGGTGGCCAGGGCACTGCTGACTCATATTCAACAGTGGATGATGTAACTAGGCATTTATTGAAAAAAAATCCTTCCCAAATTATGTAGTCCAAAAGCCACCTAACAATTAAGTTTCCAATGGCTCAGTCATCTATTTAAATTTCTGCTCTAGATTCTTTTGAGTCACTGAATTGTCCAATTTTACATATCCCTTCTTAATGGACTTTTTTTTTAGCACTGAAAGCCTCCTTAATAAGTCTTTGATTTGTGATAATTTGTGTTTAAGACTGTGTAAGAGGATGGTGTCAGCAACACAGTAAATCAAAAACTTAATAATTTCTTTCTTCTCTCATTCTGTTGAGTTTGCAGCTACAGTTGCAATTCATTACCTTGAAAATCATAATTTGATTTAAAAATCCGGATATTAAAAGGGAAGGCTCTCAAACCAATCAAGTATGAACACTCAGTTATCTTGAGGCTAACGGGTCATTTGCTGTAAGGGTCAATGTTTTTTACCTAAAATGAAAGCAACGCTTTATTTTTTTTCCTCCTGTCTGTGATTTGCCAGTCTGCCTCTACTGTGTAAAAGCACTGCATTTCAATAGTGTTATGTATCTAGGAAACGTATTTTATTTTATTCTTGTAGCTAACCTATGTAAGAAATGCAGATACAGACAACATAAACATTCATCTTTAAAATATATGCCAACAGAAATCTTTGGCTACAGAGGAACTAAAATTGCAGGAGACAGACAGATTTTCTCTCACTATATTCTTTAAGGAAAATATCAAATTGGACACTTTTATTTTTTTCTCTGTCTCTACCTTTTATTGGCAGGAACCAGAGGGATGCTGGCAGACAGAAGGTTACGGAACATTTTTAATGCCTCCTCTTTAGCTCACTGTAAAGCTGGTGAGTGAGTAAATCTCTGCTGGATGATTTCACGGCTCAGCATGACCATCATGTAGCAAGGCAGAGAAAGTGCTTTTGCCTTTTCTTTTTTTCTTTTTTTAATGCTATAAGCAGAGGTCCAAAAAAGCAAAAGGATCTCAAGTAGCACAAGGGGGGATGACCAGCTGATAATTAAAATAGTGAATGACATGGAGGCAATGGTGTACAAGAACAGTAACTTAATTCCCTACATTGGAAAGAGAGCTATGTTTCTGACTCTTTGTTAAAGAAATGGTGAGCTACTATGTGACTTTATTGTGGGGATTTAGACATAATATAGCTTGCCTAACCTAAGGTTTGTGCAGATCTCACAGGATTCCAGCTTGTTGGTTTTTTTTTTTTGTCTTGATATTGCCCTTAAACATTTACATAACTGAAATTTTGATTCAGCTATATTTTCACTTTAGCTTGAACTTTAACTCATAAAATCATAACTTCAAGATAGGAGTCAGTGGTTTTATTCAGCTGGCCTGAAATTGTCAGACAAACCAATGCTGGAAGACTTAAAACATGTTTATCCAACATAATCTGGATTAAATCTGTTCAGCAAAGACAACTGATATTTTCTTGACCAGAAATCCTAGTACATGACTTCACAATGATCCTGCTGCACATGCATAGGTCAAGTATATATGCATGGAAGGTCTGAATCAGGATGTGTTGGACTAATTCGACAATGGGCAGATACGATTTGTATATTCTCAGAAAATCCCAAGCATTAGAATTATTGCATGTGCAGATTGATTGCACTCTTGATGAAGAGTGGAATATCTGGTTTAGATCTAACTTGAAGTTGTTCTTCATATGTTGAATGAAAATTTATTATCTAGGATTTATGTAGAAGTAATTTTTATAAGTGTTTTCAGAATGTTAATTGAAATAATTTTTATTTATAAGAATGGTGCTATATTTCAGCCATACCAATATTTTAATATTTGCTGGTATTCAAGAGACTTTTACATGCACTTTAAGATACAGACCTTACACATTATCAGACATATATCTTCTGATTAGCATTTAATTATCTTTCTCACTCTGTTACAGATTATGACAGAATAATGAAAGTAATATGAAAAGCAGTTCTGCATATATTTTCCATGAAGAGACACTCATCTGAGATACTGAATAATTCAAGATTAATAGCAGGTTGCTCGAGTCTTGACAAGAACTAGTTATCTTTCTTCCTGAAAAGGGAGTAAAACAAGAACAGGATAGTAGCAATGCAGAAAAATAGAGTGCTTGTTCCTAAGTGTATCCATAAACTAGGTCATCCATTACTGGGTCTCTGAACTCTTGTAGTATTACTTACAGACACATCCAGGGTAGCATGAATTTTATCTTATGTTAGTTGTCTACCATACAGCTGAGCTAGTCACCCTGGGTTCTCTTTATAGTCAATAAAGAGGCACTATTTAGGGAGAAATTCACCTGACCTATTTCTGACACCTACTTTAGGATGAAACGATTCGTGCCCTAGAAGTGCTTATTTCTCTTCACTGACCAAAGAAGGAGCATAGAAAGACTAGCTCACCTGTAGAGACATATATTGAAGAGGCCTGAGAGGAGCCTTATCATTTGATTCTGGTCCCTACTTTAATCAGTAAATGACTAGTTTTACAAGAGAATGAGCTTTCAAAACATGATTGAAAGCCTTGTTCTTCAGAATATTCTGCTAACAGGTATCATATGCAATGCTCAGTAAGAACAGTGATTCCAGTTAGATGGAATAGAAAATAAACCTGAAACCAAATGGTTTCCTACACCCCAGAGACTCACTATGATCATGAAGTTTTGAACTAAACAGAAATGACATCAAACACCTCCACATTCTTCCTTAGCTCTTACTTTCCTTGAGCATACCACAACCCTGGTTTCTCTCTAATGAAATATCTGATCAAAATATTTTTAATAAATTTTTAAAATAAAAAATAATATTAAAATAGCATGAACTACATACTTATACTTTTTTTTACTTTCCTTATTTCTGGAGTAATTTGACAGATTCAACTTAAATTTGTAAATTGCTTTGAATGTTTCATACTAGAGATTTAAAAAACAGAGAAAGATTTATAATTTATTCCTTAGCACTAATTTTGTTGTATCTTCACTGAAAAAGTTTTTTCTCTTCTTCTGAGAAAAACCCCAAACTCAAACTTTCAACAAGTACAATAACACTTGGTAGCACTAATGTTCCATTTTTTTTATCTTCCCTATAAAAGAAGATTCAGTTGTCATATAAATATTTTTAATTGCCATTATTAATGTTTTTTCGTAAACCTTCACTTCTTTTATAATGGGGAAGTGATAAAATCGTTGCTTTTTATAAACTTCTTGAACTTTCTTCTTTTTTTTTTTCTTACTATCTTTTAATACTTATCTGTTGATGACTCACTGCTTGACCTATTCTAATATTCAAAAGCCAATCCCTCAATCCTTTAGGTATTGTACTGTAGCTGTTACACTGGAAAGCAAATTTCAAGGTATATCATTGAAACCTATAAGGATTCTATGTGCAAAATAACAGCTAAATGATCACTCATATTTTGTAGATTAATCCTCTGAATAATAGATAGTTATTACACTCTTAGTAAATTTTTCATGCTCTGTGCATGCTCTTCAGGAGCTGCACTAGAAATGACACAAGAACTCTGGCTACTATTAACAGACAAAAGCTGATTTTGAGTTTCTAATTACTTTAAGTATGATTAAAAGAACTAAATGGTTGGACCACTCAGATATTTTACATGCACATAATTTTCCTGTATGAATTTAAAGAAAACGTCAGTCAATTTCAATTTGAACATACTTGCTTTTTTTAGTATTTTTTCCCACATGCATATTCATTCCAACAATTACAGTTCAGTCAAATATTTGTAGCAGGATGTGGAGCTGATAATTATTTGAATATGCTTGTTTTCCAGACAACACACATATTCATAGCCAGAGTTACCAGTAGAGTAGAGTTATGCTTACTATAAGAGGAGGAAAGGATAAAGAAGACGTAATGTAAAAAAACCTGAATTATTCTTAATATATGACAAATTTACTATAGAGATTTCAGAGCTACGTATTTTTCAACTATGCTAAGTGTAAACGGTATTTTTGTGCTGATTTCAGAGCTGGTAAATAGCAACTACTTAACAAAAAAATTCCATTTAATTCTTTGTAAACAACCATAAGTCTAGAAATCATTTTTTTTGCTTATCACATGTTGTGTTAGATTTAGTTTCAAAATTTTGATCCCTAAAATTATTTTTGTAGCTATAGGGAAGACATAGATACTGATATTAAGTCTTCATTGACTATGTTGGCTACATCACCACTGAATATAAAGAAAGATTAGATACCTAATTAATATATAAACAACTACATTCAGCCATCAATGTTAAAGTCTCTACATCTTGGAGCTGAATGTAATTCTTTAATACATGGACGTTTAGGTTGTACTAAACTGTAGCCCTCCTCTCTTTCTTTTCAAATGCTAGATCATGATAATAATCTTCTGGAATGTGGCTGACCCCCCTGTAGTTCCCCGGATCCTCCTTCTTGACTCTGGAAGACAGGAGGGACATTCGCTTTTTTCTAATCCTCTGAAACCAGCTCATTATGTCACCATGTTGCCATTACTTTCCATGGATGATCACAAGTGGTTATTACTTTCCCTGGATAATCACAGTGATATCAGCTGTCTGGTGTCAGTTCCTTCAGTGCTTGTGGGTACATGCTACCAAATCCCATAGATCTCCTTGTGTCCAGTTTCTTGAAAAGGTAAAACTTCTCAAGGTCAGACTTTTCTGCAGGTCTCAGGAACCAGGGATCATTGAAAGCCAGTCTTAACAATAAAGACCATGGAAAGAAGGCATTGCATATCTCAGCCTTTTCCATGTCCTTTGTTGCCATGCACTCTGCACCCCTTAGTAACAAACATATTTTCTAGGTCTTACTTGTGCTGCTGATGTACCTGTAGGAGCCGTATTTTGATCTTCATGGCCCTTGCCAGATGCAGATCCAAATGAGCTTTTTCGTATCAGGTATATCAACAGCAAAAGCAAGACTTATCCTGGGCTGCACAGCCTTCCCAATAGTAAGGAACTTGTGTTAGGAATCATTACAAGCCTTCTTTCTTGGACTGTGCCATCTTTCCCAAAGAACAGAAAATCAATGTAATTCATAAAATTTCATATATACATGTGATTGAAATGTTTTACTGTCTGAGTCCCTCTACTTTCTGAACTGTTACTTGCCCTTCAACACCTTTGTAACATCACTGCCTGTATTTCTTTGTATAAGGAATGAGAAGGGTACAAATATTTTTGGAACATTTTTCAGCATTTTAGACCATACATAGCATGAGTGATGTTCTAAACATGGCTATTGAATTGACTGTGTAAGGTGCTAACAATTATCCCTAGTGTGGAACTGTCTGGTTAATATCTACATATGCTACATTAGAAATATTGTGTGCCTAAGCTTCATTCACCTGCCCATGTTAGCTGGCATTTGTCATTACCTGCAGGCAATTGAATTGAGCCCCAGATGCCAGAAAAAAATGACATGAGATGAACACTTATAACCAGCAATGAGATAAAAGAATTATTTTAAAATACAAATCTCTCAAAATAAAAAAGCTTTGTATCTGTTTTACCAGGTCCTCATTGCTTCATTTTGATAAGTGCAAGTCCATTTTTAATCTAAAAAATAATTGCCAATTTTTTGATTTTTGAATTTTGATTTTGTTAACTAAATCTAGGCATTGAAGTAGAACATTGACTGCTAATGTCTTGTGATGGTCATGTTCACTTTCCTTGTGTTGAGGATGAGACCTTCAAACTCAGAATAAGGTCTCTCTGACTACAGAATTGAAAAAAAATATAACAAAAATATGACTATAATATAATATAATATAATATAATATATCAGTTGAGTTACTGGTAAAGCATATGAAAGCATATGCATGGCCCCTTAAATATATTATATTTGCAGGACTGCTACAAGCTGGTAGATTGTTTTATATTCAAATGGAACAATTATTTTGTTTCATTTAATTTCACTTTTGGTATAAATAAATACTCCTTTTTTTGCATCCACAGCAATAAAGTCATATTTTAAGAACTTATTTATTTTCATGTTTCCTATTCCTTATTTAGACTGGTTTTGCATTGTTTTATTCCTTTTTTTTTCCCCTCAGTTCTGTCTGAAAAAAATAAGATTTGGAATCTCTAGCCTGTTGAGAAGACTAGATCTGTGCAAGAATTGAAGTAATATTGAACTGCTTAATAAGTATTTCACAATAGAGATTAGTATGCTTTTCATGACATGCACTGGACAAGGACTAGAAAGTAGTATGTATGAGCTGTTCATAGTACTAATTGTGATTTATAAGCCAATTAAAGGGGGGAGACAGTTGCTATTCAACCTTAGTATTTTATTTAAATGATAAGATAGCCTCTAAACTTTAATAGAAGGAACTGGTTAATTTAATCCACAGATCACTTTTTTTTTTTTTTTTCCTAAAATAAATTCATTATTTATGGGTATACACTGAAACATTTCTACTTTAAAAATATTGAAAATACTTAACCTAGTAAGTTACCTGAATTTGAGGTAAATAGATAAATAACCAAAAAAAACCCTAATCTAAGTGTATGGCTAGTGAATATACTAAATAATCCACACACTTAAAATGAAATAATTGCTCAACCTAACTGGTGAACATAACCATATAATGCCAGATAGATGAACCACCTCCAGAAAAACCTAGAAAGCAAGAAATATTTTGTTTATACAAGGACAAAGAAGCTTGTACACTGAAAAGATAAAAAAATTGTGTTCCAACTTTTGCTTCAAATCTCTCTACTCACTGATTCAGTACTGTCAGTAGCTGTGGTTTGCCTGACAAACTTACAACTTTGATTTTCTTTCAGCTCTTCCTTCATCAGTATCTACACTGATACAAATTCCTGCCACTCATCTCTTTACAATATCTCAGCCTTTACATTCAACCTGCTGACAGCATTGCTGCCTTTTGGTGTTCCCTGTTTTTTTCTGCTTTGCCCCCATGCCTCTTTGACCTCTTACCATCTTTCTTCTCTCCCTACCAAGAATAAGAAAGAAAACTAACCTAATCTTCTGGTTTCCCTGCCCTTTGTATCAACCCACTATTTTCTAAATCTCTTCAGCATCTTCCAAAGTTAACCTTTTAATCCTCTTTGTCAGGCTTCTTTTACTTTAACCTTTTCTTTATTATTTTAATTATATTTTCCTTATTCAACATTTCTTGCCTAATCACTTCTTGGTACTACTTGGTCCATTTTAATGTCTCATTTTCACTCGATCTTACCTACTTTTTAAAATTCTACAACTTAGTCCTCTTCTTACTTTCTTTATGGCATGATTTTTGTCTACCTTTTAGATTTGAATGTATAGTCTTAGATGGACCCAGTCCATTAACATACAACTCCATGGGTGGTGTCACCATCACAGTTAGGGCCACTCAATAGTGGAGATGTCTTCATGGCACCAGGTCTGCTGGCATCAGATAACATTCATCTTTCTCATCTTTATGGAAGATATCTCTGGACATCATTAAGTCCAACCCCCATGCCAAGGCAGCATCACCTAGAGCAGGTTATACAGGGACACATCCCGGTGGGTTTCGAATGCCTCCAGAGAGGGACACTCCATGACCCCCTGGGCAGCCTGTTCCAGTGTTCTGCCACCCTCAGTATAAAGAAGCTCTCCCTCATGCTGAGGTGGAACTTCCAGTGTTTTAGTTTATGGGCATTGTTGCTTGTCCTGTCACTGAGCACCACTGAAAAGAATGGTGTCAAGGAGATAAAGCCTCCTTGCTGCAGCTATAAGAGACACTGCACTCACAGGCTCTTGTTCCGCAGGGAGATTTCAACCACCCCGACATCTGCTTGGAAAGTAACACGGTGAGCTGTAGGCAATTCCAGAGACTCCTGGAATATACTGAGGATAACTTCTTGAACCACATAATAAACATCCTTTCCAGAGGGGATACATTACTGGATCTCTTGGGGAGGTGATTTGAGACAGCCATGGGAACCTCATGAGATTCAACAAAGCCAAGTGCAAGGTCTTCCACCTGGGTAGGGGCAACTCCAAGTATCAATACTGATGAATGGATTGAAGAGTAGCCTTATAGAGAAAGACATGGGCTTGTTGGTGGAGGAAAAAATGGAATTGAGCTGGAAATCATAGTGTCATGGAATCATTATGGTTAGAAAAAACCTACAAGATCACCAAGTCCAACCTTTCCTCAAACACCACCATGTCAACAGAGTGCCATGTCTAGTTATTTCTTGAACATTCCCAGAGATGGTGACTCCACCACGTCCCTGGACAGCCCATTCCAATGCCTGACTATGGCAGAATGCTCTCCCTGGAATGTGGCAAAAACAGCTTGAACAAGGCCCTTCTTGCAAAGCTATCAGAAGAAGAAGAAGGGGTCATCATGCTGCTTTTGTGTTGAATAATGCTGAAACCAATCTGACTCATCAACTGCAAAGTTAAACATTCTTCTAATAAGATGAAGATGTGCTAGACCTGGTAAAATACTCAGATAAAGGAACAAACAAGTGATGTTACTGATAACTTCTCTGAAACTGCTGAGCTAACACAGCTGACCTGGGGACCCAAGTCTGAAATTTTAAAAATGAGGTCCTCTAAGGTATCCTTTCTTGGATTGCATGTGTAGAGATTCTGTCCCCATGAGTGGGGACAACCCTTAACGTTACCCCTCAAAGTTGAGCAAAAAAGGTTTGCCCAAGGTCTTTGATATGGGTGAATTACATCAATCTCCACTTAATACTTTGTTTTACCAAGTTTAGTACAATTGCTTTAATAGAATTCCTTCAATATTGCTTCATAGTGCACTATATTATAATAGTTAGAGCTCTCATACTATGCAATAAATAATTCTGATTAAAATCTTTTGTTTTATCATTATCATAATAAAAACAGCTCGCCCAGAGAAGCAATAAATGCCTCGGTCAGGTTGGACAGTGATCTGAGCAACTGGATCTAGTTGAAGATGTCATGCTCATTGCAGGGGGATTAGATTAGATGACCTTTAAAGATGCCATCCAACCCAAACTATTCTGTGATTCTGTGATTCTCTTTCCCTGTCCTCTAATCTTCATTCCAGTCTGTTATATATGAAAACATACACATTTCTTTCTCTTTTCTAAGTTTATTCTTGCTGGGCTTAAAAAGAAAAATGCACAGAATTCAGGTGAGGGAGCAAAAGCAAGAGAGGTCAGACAAAATGTAATGGTGCTGTCACAACCTTTTGACATTGTGAGTACTCAGATGTTAGTAAATGGGGCTCAGTTAAGCTTTAAAATAAGAAAAAACTCTCACAACTTCTTCAGTACTTTCAATCTATGTGCTGGCCATTTTAAGATATGTTTTATGTTGTGCGGGTTTGTTTGATTTTTTTTTGCAAAATGCAAAGACATTTATACTTGCTGAATTGCACAATACCCAGTCATTCGGCAGCACCTCCTTCAGTGACATTTTGCCTGGATATGCTCATTATCACCATAGTAACTGAATCCCTTCCTTCACTCAATTCTACATGTGTCTTCCTTTTCTCTCATCCTTCACGCTGCTTCTGAGGAAAAATTTATCTGAAGAAGCTGTTATATTATAGGAACAGCTACATGTTGTGTATTCAAAGCAATTGACATATTTTTACTCACTCCCCAAATTTATGATAGGCTGATTTTTAACTTTTTATATATGTGTGATCAATAATCACTTGTCTAATTATTTACCAATATTTTGTGATTGGTTTTAAACTGAAAGATGTTGTCTGGCAGATCAGACAACAGCATCTCAAGAAGAGGTTTTCTGCACAAAAAACGGAGTAGTTCTACAAAAGAAATGGACAGCCGAAATTGTACTCTACCAGCAGATGGGAACAGGCTGAGGTAAAAAGGAAGATATCTGGTAAATTACCAGTGAGTTACACAAAGAAGCTCATTCAGATATTAATCTAAAATAATATTAGTAATAACAATAAAAAAATCTTCCAAAGGTCATGAGCATTCATATATATTAGTCTCAAGTGGAACTTTCTGCATTTTCCATCACTTCAGTGTGAAGCATAGACATTCTGAACACTGTCAAATTTTTTTATTTTGGTAGTAATTGCTTCTCATGTGCACCTTAATCATGTAAATGTATGTAGACACTTCTCTCAGAAAGAATATTTTTAATTTATTAAAACTCTAATAGTAGCTGAAAATATATAGTAGAAAATGAATGAATAGTAGAAAAATATATGTCCAAGGAGAAGATCTTTATATTGCTGCTGTTCACTATTCATCACCAAGTGTCTTCCTGATGCTGAAATACATGGAGTCCTGCCCCAGGAAAACTGTCTTGATGGAAGATTATTTAGACAGACTACTTTTAAGTATTCTACCTGAGGCAAAGTTGATTAAGCATTCTCCTGGGATATCTTGAATTTCCGTGAGAACCTGCATGTCATTGATTGCCTGATATTAGTCACGAAGCCAAAGGAAATAGCAGGAAACAGTGATCAGACCTTTCACAAAAGTTTGAAGCACAACTTGAAAAATAAAGTTATTCGTCAAAGGTTGAATACACAGCCTGCATCAAAGATCATGACAAACTGGTTTTTGTACCCACACTGAGGTGGCTTAAGGCTAGTAAGGCTTAATTTATGATGCCTGAGAAGATGGAATTTGAATAGAAATCTTAGGGGGTTCAGGTAATCTTTTTTCTAGGTCACATCTGTTCTTCCAGCCATCTGGAGTCATATATGGAAGCCAATAACAGCTTTACCTGTTACCTTTCCCTATGATACCTACCTCTGCCTATAATACAGATCTGTCAAGAACTGAGCTGGCATCCTAGTCCATATCTTGTCTAGCTATTCAATTATTTGTGAGGAGCTCCCTGTTCCATTACTGAAGTAAGTATTTCCCTGGTTTGCAACAGTCCCTGTTCAGCTTACCAATTTTGATCAAAAATCCCAATATTGTCCCTCCTTCCTGTCTTCTATTTGCTAGCTGAAGCTTTGGGGTAAGCCTACTTGAAACACACTTTCATAATGGTGGCTGAAGCTTCCTAGCAGGTCCAATTCAAATCCAAGCTAAAGGTGTCAAAAGATCTGAACTAGGATCAAGATAAGTTCAAGACCTGAGTTATAAGGAGAAATTTATAGATAATAAGGATAGAATTTGGAGTTAGGCAAAATTAATTAGTCAATTTATTTATTGACTTATTTATCAATAGGAACAAGTAAACAAACAAGCAAAGCCAAAACAAAAAACTTAAAAGAAAGAAACCTTGTAGTTATATTAGACATTTATATTATGACGGCACATGGAATTGTGCGGGTTTTTTTCTGATTACCTCTCAAAGAAAATACATCTGACTTTTTACTGAGACAACTGTCTCTTAGGCAGCAAAAAAAATTGGTAAGTACATTAAAGTACTTCTTTACTTTTGGGATTGTAATGGATTAAGCCCAACTGGCAACTAAGCAACATGGAACCACATGCTCACACTCCTCCCCATACCTCCCATTCCCTTCTAGTGAAACAGGGCAGAGAATCAAACGTAAAACTTGTAGGTTGAGACAAAAAGAGTTTAATAGTTGAAATAAAGTAAAATATATCAGTAAATAATAATAATGAAAATAAAGTGAAAAACCAAACCAAGTGATGCACAATACAATTGCTCACCACCCACTGACAGATACCAAACCCTATCCCCAAACCCTGATTGGCCCCTCAGGGGGCCAAAAGGCAGCATTGTACCAGCTACTGAGATTAACTCTATCCCAACCAAAACTGGGATGGTGATAGATCTAAATAGGAAGAAAATTAAGCTACTGAAAAATAGAAAAATCAAAATTGTTGACTGCTAAAGGAACATTAGATAACTATGCTCAAAAATAGAGTTAAGACAAATGTAAGAAAAGTGTGAAAAATAAATAGACTTTTGGAAATTGAAATAGTTTTCCTGTATATATTAAATAAGTTAAATGTTACTAATGCAGCAGAATATTGACAGAAACTAGTCTAGGCAAATTTACAAGTTGTACCAGACTCTTTAATATTGAAATACTTATTCAGAGAACTGGATGCAGAGCTAGCCATCTTAAATACAATGTAATATAAACATTTAATAAACTTTATAAGCATGGAATGAAATCAATATAATTAGGAATTAATCACATAAAATCAGCGTTGATTTTCTTGTGAATTCTTTAAATATAAATTGAAAATAAGTCCTATTTTCTGAATTTTTACCGTGGTCTTGTGCTTCAAGAGGGAAAGAACTCTTTATTCTATTCTATAAATACCTCTATTTTTTTTTTTTAAACCACATCTCAAATAAAATAGAACACTATCAAACATCAGGAAAAAATATTTCCCTATATTTTAATTTAGAATTTTCTGAAGCTTATTTATAAGCTTATTTCTTATGTTGACATTTAAGACGGTTATTAGCTGTTTTATTTAAAGGGATGGGCCAATATAAACAGAAGCAATCAGAATAATTTTATCAAATTAATGCATACATTATAGTGCATGGGGTGAGGGAGATGAGATACATTGTTGTGTTTCACCATGGCAATAGTTTACCTGACTTAATTAGTCCCTAGAGAAAATTCTTACCAGTACCTGACTGTTGACTGTGCCTGACTTTCGAGATTATGCCAGCATTCGTTGTTCTTGACAGTGGTATAATCAAGGTTTTTTATCCTAGATAGTAAAGCATTAAATCATTAAAAGGACTTGCATGTTTACAGGTATATTGTTTGCATGGGGATATTCTTTTCCTTTGCATTTTTCTGCCCATTCTGGATAAGAGATTGTTATTCTGTATTTTTACACCCTTCTGAATAGGAATTTGTACAAGAGGATTTGTACAAGGCATGATGACTATAGAAAACATAGAAAAAAAAATTCCAGCAGTTTTGGTTGGTAGCCTTCTTCTTTCCGGAAACTATGATCCTTGTGGTTTTAGACATATTTTATCATGATTCCATAAATTGGGCAGATATCAAAAATCCAAATGAAGTGTGGAGATGCACTATGTCTAGTGAGGACTGGGTTTAACTGTGTGTGTTCTGAATATTTTATGTGCTTCAAGTAATATATTTTGATTAGGGAATGAAAGCAGTGTGCATATATTAGAGTGACATTTTAAGGATTCATTACATGCAAATTTTTTATCTTCAGCACTTTTTTTCCTTCAAAATGGATCAGATTTAGAAATTTCTTCTTCTTTAAGATATAAAATGTTTCCCTTTGCCCCTAACTTTGGCTAAGTATTTTAAACATCCACATAATCTGAACAAAAATAGTCTCTTTGAGTTGCCCTGATATATTACAGTTTGAAGAACAACAGTGTTTATTATACCTCATAATTTTTTATTTTAATACTCTAGGTATCCCACTATTCAGATTCCCTGGATTCTCTTGTGTTTCTCCCATGAATGTACAGAAGAGCAAGAATTATCAGTCTGAAAATTGTGGAATTGTAAAGAGAAATTAAAATATTTTAGATTTGTTTTGAATTAAAATAACTAGTATTTTAAATGTTATTTTGAATCTCTGAACATTTGCTTCTTGGTTAAGAAATAATCAAAAATCTTATGAAATACAGCATTTACAAAGCCTAAAAAACCTCTTTTGCCATAAATATTATCCTTCAATATTTTATGTTTTCCACTCTTCCCCTCATCTCCCTTGCTAGGGTGAAAATACGATATTTAATTGAATTAAGAAAAGAATATAAAGTATTTACTATTCAGTTATGAAGGACTTAATCTTTAATCAACTATTAATATAACTACTATAATTAATTAGTGAACATTCTAAAAAAAATGCAGCATTTAAAAAAGCCTAGAAGGTAATCAGACAGTCTGTCTGATGAAATTTGGCAGTTGTGATAGACTGCATAGAGCTAATAACAATCAATATGGAAATGTATACAGAGAAGCTTAGATCATGCATTTTATTAAAGTAAATCTGTAGATCTTCATTGCTTTAATTTGCACACTCTGAAGATGCATCACTTTAACTGGATAAAGACTTTTCCACATCATGAGTCTATTCTAGTCTGACATTAATTAAGTTTGGATCTCCCAGATTGTACGAGACAGACTGTATGTGGGTTGTTGTGGTTTTTTGGGTTTTTTTCTTTCTAATAAATCTTCTCAGATCACAGAACCACAGAGACTTCAGAGTTGGAAAGGGCCCACAAGGATCATCAAGTCTAACTCTTGTGTGAATGGCCCGTGAAGGGATCAAACCCATGACCTTGGCATTAGGAATATAGGTGAATGAATACTGTACAAAAAAAGAGTGATATCACCAACAGCTTTGGTATGAGGAGAACCATCTCTACTGCCCAGCAGTTTATACTTTTTGAAAAGATCCTCTCTGTTTAATAGGCATTTATTTCCCAAATTCTATTGACTTTCCTCCTATAGCATAGTTGAATATATTAGATTCTAGTGGTAAAAACAACCAAACAAACCACAAATCCAACAACCAAACAAGCAAAAGACCTCATACTGAATTCTTAATTTGGAAAATTTCTAACAGTAATCCAAAGACTTTTACTACCGTTGCTCATCAGGAGAACTGAATTCTCAGTAGACTCAATCTTATCTTTTGTATTTCTATAACAAGTCAGTTAACTCAAACTCCTTGAGAACAATTGTTTAACTGACTTCATAGTTAGGTATCTATATAGGATACTTCTGCCTCTTTGAGAGTCTCAGGAATTGTTTTGACCTGATTAAAATACCCAGGAAGATATGCATTAGTTCCAGATCACACCTTTCTTCCTAAATATATCTGAATGTGATTCACTTTTGAAGAGGAATGGGGAAAACTTAAATGCCAAACTGATTTTAGGAAAAATGAGAGCAATTGTTTAGGTACACAGAATTCTAAAGTGAATTAGGCAGCGGCACAAGTCCTTCAGGGTTTATGTTGGACTTGTAATTTCATCTTCACAGGTCCAGTGATATGTCAGCTTAGTGTCATAGTGTTAAAGGTTCTCCCAAACAACTGGACATGAAGATTTAATTCTTTGTTACACTTTCTAAATTATCATAAGTCAAAATAGTCCACAGACACAAAATCTAATATGCATTTAGTGCATCACGGAGCTGTACTATTCTCTCACATCCATTGTGCAATCATCTTCTGATATATGTTTAAGGAAAAAAATTATAAAATCCCACCTAATCTACATTATTAAACATTCAGCTTCAATTTATTTCAATTCTAGAAATAGAAATATCATTCAATTCCCTACAATAAGTAATGGTGGGGAAAAAAAGTCATGCATAGAACAGTAATCTTGATACTGGTGTTAAAGGTGTGTGTGAGTTAATGAATATAGCTCTAATGATGGGATTCAGGAATAGTTAAAAAGAGACTAGAAAAATAAATGTTGCATATACACGCTTTATGATTTGCTATACCAACTGATGTTTTGAATGAGACTGAGAATAATTCTGAATGTTGATACCTTCGGTACGCCTAAAATTTAATACTTGCAATTTTTTTTAAAAAAAGCTGACCTTGTAGTGAGTGTTATGTTTACACATTTACTGAATACTGATAGCTAGGTAATATTGTTGTGTCACTTCTCTCACTATTCAGAATAATATTGAAATTAAATGATACAACTCTGGTAGGAACAGCTGAATGCATGACTCTAACCACAGACTAACCTTTATCAGAGTACAAAGCTTCAAAATTATGAATTCAGTTCACAGGCACTGATGCAAAATTTTTTCAGCTATTCTGCTTGACATAATGAATTGACTTTTTTTCATTTATGAGACTGAGCCATTGAAAAGCAGGTGAAACTTTGCTGAAACATTTAAATTTTTCATGGCTCCAAGCAAAATATCAATAACCCACAAAAGCCTGATTCTGAGCCTTGTAAGAGGTACTCTGTTTTAAAGTATCTGAGGAATCTAGTCATTTATGTATTTGTCTAAACTGTAAAAAATTAATAGAAATAGTGAGCTTTAAAACAAACATTTGGCTAACCTTTTCCAGCCCTGCATACTACACCATAAAAATCTCCATCTCAGTTGCTGTGTTTCATCCTTAGAACTTTGTTATATCAACTTTTGCCATTTCAATTTGTAACTACATTATCTTGCAATAAGTACCACTGGTTCCCCCTCTGTAGTATATTCTGGAGTGCTATATTTACAAGAATATATGTTGTTATTCCATGAATAATGATTGTGTAGCTATGGGTTAAACACATCATTTTTTTTATGTTACAGGTGGAAGATACATATTCTATTGATTCCAGATAGGAGGGTGGATAGTTCATTTTATATTCCTTTGAAGAGTTTTGGTTTAGTCCTTTTTTTCGTGCTACTCCTACAGGCATAAATGAAGAGATAAAAATAAAGCCACAGTAATATAGAACACCAAAAAATAAATTCTCATCCCTTTTTTCTGAAAATGTAAGATCATAAGTCTCTAGCCTATTCTTTGGTATTTTTCATTATAGTGAAACTGACCTTTCTGAATAGAAAGGTCTCTTTCTTCATGTATAATATTTAATACAAAGGTAAAAATAATTAGGAATAATTTTAGGCAGTGGAATTCATGACCATAGCACTCCAGGAAGGGGCCAAGTTAGAATCCATGTGTTTTCCAATACCAAGTGTGGTTCTGGAAGCTGTAAACCTAACTGAAGGGGACAACTGGAAAGCAACTTTATCTTGCAGCCTTATGGTGTTGTATTTTAAGAAATTCAAGTGTAAAATTGTAACAAACCTGATGTAACTTTTATTTTTAGAGGAAAAAGGGGTGAATAAGGGTAACTAAGGCCTATCCATAAGACATGATGTAAATCTTTAGGATACTGAACCCCAAAGGACAAGTTCTACAGATCAGCATTACATGAAGAGAAGGTGAACTGTGGACCTGGGTGATGGGTGATAAATAAGGCTGGCTTCCTGTGCATCTTTACTGTTGTACAAAAAATAAGAATGAGGAGCGAATACGATGACTAAACCCTTGAGCATCCATACTGCACAATTATCCTCTTTTTTGGCTTGGGAACTGCTCCAGCTGCCTGTCTACAAGGGCCATCTATTATCAAGAGAGATACCCACAATTAGTGCAACTAATGCCACTGCAGAGGTAGTGGTCCCATATCCATTCCTATTTAGGCAGGTGAGTGGATGAGTAGAAAGAAAGATACATAGATAGATAGACAGATAGATAATGTATATCCCACAAGCTTCAGCACTTTAATTTATGGAGAGTCACATTGAATGCACAACTAAATCTGATAGTGACTCAATAACATTGGCTTTACTAGAATCTGCAGGTTATTTCCCTGTATTAGATTTCCCTAAATGTGCCTGTGTCAGTAAATCACAGTGCTGGTCAAATAAGACAGTCTTGCTGTGGGAACCAGGCTTGAGTTATTTCTGAACCACATCCAGTTCAAGAGCCAGAGACCACCAGTCTGAAATTAAAAATTAAGAACTTTCAGCTTTTCAACACAAACACTGAGAAGAAATGAAAAAAATAACAGAATTCTACATGGCATTTATTTTCTGCATTTTGCCTTCAGAGAGAAAAAGTAAAAGATGGATCACAAAAATAAGATTAAATCTTTTTCCAAAAGCAAAGTACAGGTGAAGTACTACTTCAGGCCAACATGGAGATGTACAATATGATATAATGTTCAAGGAAATATAATTGCTATGGATTCTGATTTGAACATTTCTATGAAGGTGCATTTAGAGGGAGTAAAGAAAAGCTAAGAACATGAGATAAAAAGTGAAGTCTTAGGAAGCAGTAGATAAAATGCATTTATCAATCTCTTTGTTTATCTAGATAAGTGGTAAAAGATCTTTTCTTAAAAGGTACCTTGCCTTACCTTGGGAATAAATACAGGCTTAATAAGAGCAATGAGTGAAATCTAGCATATGAGAACCCCTCAGGATTATTTGTTGGCTTTACATGATTTCACACTCCAGGCATTCCTCCCTGGAGACATTTCATAGAAGAAGTATAATTAACCAAGAAGTGTCACAGATCAACTTATTTAGAACTCAGCCACAAAAGCAAATCTATCCCTGTCTTTGCCACATTTATAAACAATCCTAGGATGTGTTTTCCTTACTAATATTTTGTTTCTTTCTTTTTTTTCCCTGAAAAAGATTTTAATTAGCAGTTCTTTATTTAAAGACTTCTAATTAGATTTTTTATATAGCTTTGCTTCTAAAAGAAGGTCCAGACTTTTCCAAATGTTTGACAGGACTGCCTGTCTGACAGTAAAAAATTTGCCTGGACTGGAGTTAAACAATGTACAGAGAATGAAACTATCAAGCACAGTCATTCTTTAATGTCAGGATGAGTGATAGATGGTTTGTTGCTCCACAATGAAGCATCAACATTCATTATAATATTTCATTTTTGACTTGACAGTCCTTGATTCTCTTATCTCTTTCTTTCTGCACAGAAGTTATTACAACCAAGAGAACTTGTTAAACTGTTCCTCAAACTAATCTGTTATTTTAGTTTGTTCTTTCTCTGTATTTTTTGATACTTTATATTGAATTAGTATCAAATGCCACTCTAATAAATATTAACTTTCTTCTATTAACAATGCCGACATCAGCAAGTGTCTTAGAGTCTCCAGTTTCTGTTATCAGAGCACACATTGAAAAATGAGGCACCAAGACATCTGGTTGAAGCCTTATTTTTACTGAAAAGGAAACTGTGCAGACTATGCTCAACTCAGACTGTAGTCCCAAGAAGTTCGCTGCAAACTTTGATTTTTTCTGAAAAACTTATGCATTAATTCAGCATAGTGTTTCTTTACAAAATTTTTAGTCGAAGCAGTAAAAAGTGAGCTCTTGGAGATTAGGGAATAAATCTCCTTTCATGTTATACTCCAAATCTTGCTATAGGCAAAAAGCAAACACACTTCATATTAAAAAAGCCCACGAATTTCTTCTTAGTGTAACTGAAATATTAACATGCTAAACAAAGATTATTAGTGGTCCATATCTACTTATTGCAGGAAAGTTAAAAAAAAAAATAAAAATACTTATATCTAATCCTTTTTCTGGTATTATGCTGATCCTCCTGCTGCCCCTGGCTTCAGTTACAGGAGTGACTACAGTGAGTCACCTACATGCTGAGCTCTTCACCAAGAGGCATGTGATACTGACAGTTTCTTTCTTTTCATTCTAGGATCTGCATAGTTTTATTTTTGTTGCTTGTGAACTGACTCCACAACTGGCTCCACATTCACTGGTCTGCAAGTCCATGTTATATCCAAACTTTCTCTACATTTCATACATATGTATATGGTATAATAGATTATTTTTCTTCATTCTTTTTGTTATCCTCAAATTTGTTTTGCCCAGCTCTTAGGTCTGCAATTCTCCAGCTATTGGTAGGTTATGTACAGTCTCAAGATTTCCATTGTCAGGATGTGCCCTTGCTCTAATCAGGCAGCACCTGTACGTTTCTCCCTTATGGAAACTCCTCAACATAGTGGGAATATCTTTCCACTTGTCAAGGCCCCTGCTGTCATCTGAAATGTATCCATACTCACCCGTAGCTCAGGACAAGCAAGCAAAGATCTCTGGCTCTGTATCTCAGCTGCCAGTAGCTGCATACTGAGTAAAGCAGTAAATTGTTCTGTGCTGTGGATGATCACAGTAATTCCATCAGCCATTTAGGCCATTTCCTCTTGGGTGGGATTGATAGTTAATCCTATTTTATTAAACAACCACAGATTTAAAATTTGTTTCTTATCTTGAAATCAATTCCACACTGGTTTTCCCAACAATATTTCCCATACACTATTGCATTGTCAAACTGGGACTTGGAAAATTATCACTTAAGTACCCCAATTTGTGTCTGTTCAGATAGCCACTTTGCTGCTTGATTTGCCTTGTTGTAAAACAGAGGGGAAATCCTGTACTCCAGCTGCATGTATTGAAAGTGGGAGGAATTTCCATTGCAGGGTGTATCCATCACCAAGTCTGCATGAATACTGTGTACTACGTGAAGACTTTCAGCTTCTTTTCTTCTTGTGTGATTCCCACTGATCCTGGAGTGATTGGTGTGGATTGGATGCTAAATGGGTGTACTAGACTGGGAAACCCTGAGTCACACATAATGTGTGCTAACTGGGTTTTGGTATTATCTGGGCCAGCCATGGCCTGATCTTCAGCCACATTCTTCCTCTTTTTCTTAAAGAGCTCAGTTAAAAGTCTGCTAAATCCTATACATATGGATATGAACCCTGAAAAAATTAAATTTTTTCTACAGAGATGTTAACTCATGAACATTTGGAGGGACAAAGATTTTTTTCTCGTTGTTTTATTTGCTGCTCAGTAGTTGTGATCACTATCACATCACGTGATCGATGTTCATATCAACTTACTTCTATGCATTTCACTTTGTATTATTTGAGATTTTTTTTTTTAACTTTGGATCTTTTCACAAAACTTTTTGTTGTTAACTTCTCCTCTAATTGGGTGTGAACAAGAAATAATAATAAGAAACAAGAAAATTATTGTGTGAACAATAAATCATATGCATATGAAATTACTTGGGCTCGGTTAACTTCTGATATTTTTCATGTGACCAGATACCACGAGCACATTATGTATCAAGGGCATTGTGAAGTCCTTGGGTAACTCAAGGAAAGCAGAGTCACTGACCTTTGAATGTAAAGACAAGCTTGTATTAACAAGTCCTAGAAATGTGATTAAAAAGAAATAAATTGTAATTTTTTTTCCCTCACTTTGCCTTAGAAGATGCTTCTTTCAGAACCTTTGGCATTTTTGCTACAACACTCTTTAGTCATTGCAAGACAAAACAGTCCATAGGTAACAATAATCACACTTGGGCAGTGTTGTAAAAGAAGTGGATAATTACCTTGACAGAATAAAGTCTGACAATTACTGAGCACCAACCTTGGGGGCATGTGGTCTGAATCAAAACATTTCACAGATCTGGGCCCTGAGACATTAAATAACTTGAGCATTTTTATAAGTTCCTCAGAGTGGCTTAATTCTGCACTGTAATTTTTTCAGCAACCTCACTCAAAGGTACAGTTGCTATTGTAGCAATCATCTACCATTATGAATGATCTCTTAGGCTTGTGTGGGACTACACCTGTGCCTGTGTGTTTAAATGCATATTTGATTTGGGCCTGTGTAAATAAAATAATATGGTTTGCAATGCCATGATTTAAAGAAGATTCATTCCGAAGAAATAATCGCAGGAAAGTACAGAAAAAAAGGTCTCTGAAAACTGAGTGCTTCTGGAAAAGCAAAAAGAAAAAAGAACTGTAAAGGAGAAGGTTATAAAATTTGAAGTAATTTGAGAATTGAAATAAGTGTTGTGATAATATAATAATATAATTCCAGAAATTAGTGACAAGTTACTAATAGGTGGGATATGATGGAGTCGGTCCTTTGGGGAATTAACTCTCATGACAAAATCTTTTAAGTAAAATAATAGATATATTTCTTTACTTTCTTAGCAGATGTGTATGAAATATGTGACACCAAAACAGTTTTTTGGGGCAGCTTTGTCATCAGAGAAAAAGGACAGAATTCTCACAAACTGTTAATAGTTTCCCAGTGTTACAGACAGAACAAAATTTTGCTGCCCCAGTAATCAGAAACTGAGGCTAAGACTGCTATTCAGAAAAGAATGAGTTGGAATGGATCACTGTGAAAAGAAATGAGGAAAATAGAGGGAAATTTTCTCTATTAGAACCCATATACTCCTTCTCTTTTCTAAACGCAAAGGCAGTGGTTGAACAGGGTTTCCAGGGCACTGTAATAGGCAAAGACGTTAACAGCTGCATGGTGCTTCTGCTGCTTCCATCAATCCACTGCCCTAGGAATAAATTGTTTTGCCTATGCTTAGATGCGGATATGAGGTGAATTTTCTAACAATTCTTTCACAAACTAACATTGAAATCAGTGGATTTATAGCAATCTTTAGATTGCTATATTATATTAGAATCTATGCCCTTGCATGTATTCTTATTCTTGAAATGGAAAATGACAGCTGAAAATGCTCTTATGCTGTCTCCCATAATATATATGCTAGTGTATGAAAGTGTGTGCTTGTATTCACACATATTAACATATGTCTCTAATTCCATGTTTGGACATGGTCTTGTGTTCAGGAACACTATTAGGGAGTTACAGGGTGAATTTTTGCAAGGTCTTTGTCTATCAAAAACATTTGGGTAAATTTAAACACACCTACACACATTTTGACACATGCATTTTGTAAGTGCAAATGTTCAGGGAACATTAGTCACCCAAACTTGTTTTTAAAGAGCTTACACATCACTTTGGAAGCATAAAAACAATGTTATGTACAGCAGAATTCATCCATGTAAAATCAATGTACTTATGCTACTACATGTTGAAATTCATTATTTCCTTTAGGGAATATATAGTAAACAACTTTACCCTTTAAGTAACTATAAAAATCAGTAAATACTAGGATCACCTTATTTTTTATCAAAGGCAAAAAAGCAAAGGTGATATTTTTTAGAATCAGTTTTTCAGGTACAAGGCACTTCTTCGTGTTCACTGAAGGTAAATAATATATGAAAAATATTTAGGAATTTTTTTCAAGATTTCTGTTATAGTCTCTGTGATTTGCAGAAATATATACCTTAGTACTAATCTAGATATACTTTTGAAACAGCTGTAGAACACTATCAAAGTGATGTGTAGAAGGCTATCCAAGGCATAAAGAAAATTTTCATCTGGTTTGCTTCTTATTAAAGTGAAAATGTCAAAAAATTGACTGCTTTTATGACCCATAATGTGAAAATCTCTCTCCCTTTCTAAAAGACTTAGTGGAATTTGAACAAACTTAACATTTATGATCCTATAAAAGTCTGAATCACTAGAATAGTTAAAGAATAATTATTTTTTCACCAAAAGTCAGAAAGATTTTACAAGGAACAAGTTGCCCTAGCAAGTCTGGCACAAAGCAGCCGAGGTCAGTTAAAATTACTCTTACAGCTAGATACACTGTTATCCTAGAATGGTGTCAGCTCTACAGCTCAGGTTCCTCCTTAATTTCTGGTGGAAGCCGCTATTCTTAGGGGTTATTAGTAATTTGACCACTTGGAATTGCATCCAAGACTTGCACCAAAGATTTGGCATACACGTTGTCATTACAGACACTTATTTTTTTTTATATGAAAAAGTTCAAATTAATAAGTTTTCTTCAGTTCTATGGTAAAATGAAAAAACAGACAATGATTTCTGATACTTTTTCAAAAGTGATAAAAATTAAATAGCTTTCTCTTTCATTGCTGGATAACAGGGGTTTTTTGCAAACTCTTGAAAGTGTGCGCCCTTCATCATACTCAGAAGCACTTGGAAATCACATAATCATTCAATTATATTAATTTGTTGGTTGGATGAGAATTTTAAATACCTCTGGAAGTTATCTGACTTCATAATCACTCATACATATATTTTTGGTTTCTTTTCTTATTAAACATAACTAAATATATTTTAGCAGTCATGACAAGCAAGATAATCAAGAAATGGTGGATATATAATATAAATAGAATACATAAATACTTAATACAGGTTCAACTTTGAATGTCAGCAATTAAATATACAAGCTTTTGAAACTTACAAAATTAGTTTTTGACCTAATAAAATAAGTCTAATAAAAGGCCTAATAAAAAGAACCTAATAAAAGAAGACATGAAATCATTGCATAAACTGTACTCTCACTTTATCATTCTATATAGAACTAAACTATATGTAAATTAATATTAAAAAATTAGGTGAAGCCTAATTTATGTAAGTTCCTCAAGGCAAGTGACTGGTTCACATATTGTCTCAAAGACTGTGGAGCAAATAAGACTTTGGAGCAAATAAGATTTTGGAGCAAATAAGTCTGCTTTATCAAAATCTAGTTATATACATACAATATTTTGTGGAAAGCAACAGTGCAAACTGATTAGAAAAGAATGCCAAGCAATGATCAGGCAGAAAGCTATTGAAAGAATAATACCACCTGTTCTCATTTTCAAGCAGCAACCAGAGTCTCACACCCTCTTTATAGTTTTCCTGACTTTACAGCTCCGCTTTCACACAATCGTGACATCAGACCTGGGTCCTAAAGAACCATTTAAATGTCTTAGGAAGAAGTTCAATATCCTAAAATCGATATCCTTTCCTTTGCTTCTTTTCAGATGCTTAAAAGCCATGTGCTGGTTTTAAATGTTAAAGAGCTAATTTATACCTAAATATGTGAGGAAAGATTAATTTAGTTTAGAATTATAGCTTGTCCAAGACTTTAAATGGCTGCTCTAATACAAACCCCATTTCGGCTTATACACATTCTGCTTTTTATCTTCACAGGATTTACTTTAACCTTCTGGAAAACTAGTGAGTTGCTCATTACATCTCTGCATATAATGTACATGTATATATATAATCATAGGTTCACACACATACACACACTCATACAGAGCCTACAGATAAGACTTTCAAAATGGTTACTTTAATGAAAAAAGTGAAGTAGACTAAAAATGGAAAAAATCTTAAAATCATATAAAAAAGGAGGTTGAAACAGACCTCCAAAGGTCACCCAGTCACACATCCTGCTCAAAGCAGGAGCAACTTCAGTATTAGCTCAGGCCTTATCTAGGTGAGTTTTGAACATCTTCAAAGACAAAAATTCTGAAAGCTGTTGAAGTAAGCTGTCCCAGTGCTTAACCTCTCACTGGGAAGAATGTCTGTATCCAGTAGGAATTTTCCTTCTTGCAGCCACAGGGTTTTGCCTCTTGTGCTTTTTCTGTGCATGTATGACAAGTGACTCCATCAGGTCTACAGAACCTCTTCAAGTTGCTGTAGAATAATGTGAGCTCCCTGCCCCACACTTCTCTTCCTTGGGCTGGACAAGTCCTGCTCTGTCAGCCTCTCTTCACACATTTTATGCTTCAGACCCCTGAGCACGTTGGTATCCCTTGGCTGGAGTTTATCCCATTCACTGACATTTTTCCTGTACCTGGGAGTCCAAAACTGGATGCAGTATTCCAGGCAATCTCACATGGGTCAAATAGAGCAGAATAATAATTTCCTTGACCTGTTGGCTATACTCTTGCTGAAACAGCCCAGTTAGTCTTTTTGCTGCCAGAGTACACTGCTGGCTCATAGTCAACTTATTCTATATAAGGACTTCCAGCCTCTTTTACATAAAAAACCCCCAACCTTTCTGTCCAATCAGTTCTGAGCCTATACTGAGCCATGAGGCTATTTCGACTCAGGAAGGACTTTGCATTTTTTCTGCTGCAGAACTTAATGAGGTGTCTTTTGGCCTGGTCTTACAGTTTGCTGTCTGCATGAATGGCAACCTGGCCCCCAATATACCATCATCTCCCCTTGATTTACTATCACCTAGAAAATTGCAGCTGGTGCATTTCATCACTTTATCCAGGTGACTGATCAAAATTCTGTCCCTAACAAAGGAAGGATGATATCTGCAACTCAAGAATTTGCTGAAAAAAGTAATTTGTATTTTCTTCTTAATTTTATTTGCAAAATGGTGAATATCAAATTTCAAAGTTATAGGGAAAAAAACCCTAATGTTAACTTCTCCCATTTGAGAAGATTCTTAGAATAAGACAGTTAAATTGTAATAATTTGAAATGATCACTGAAGCAGATTAACAGTAGTTTGTTTAAACAAAGTTCTTTTGGAATGCCTGAACATTACTATGCCTT
This sequence comes from Corvus hawaiiensis, assembly GCF_020740725.1. Lineage (NCBI taxonomy): Eukaryota > Metazoa > Chordata > Aves > Passeriformes > Corvidae > Corvus > Corvus hawaiiensis. The sequence goes on from NC_063214.1 coordinate 75,962,016, forward strand.
CAGGTTTTGAGGACAGAAAAGGATAAAACACTCTTACAGAGAATTAAAGGCGGAACAGTAAGCAAATTATTTAAAAGTCAACTTAGCATATTTCATCATGTAGCCTTTATTTGCATTTTAATTCATTCTGTTTCTCTACTGCATATATAAAAATTTATCTTCATCTGGAAGCTGAATCATTTCCTAGAGTTAGGATATCTAGCAGTTTTGATCATAAACACAGAACAAAAAAGAAGCAATGAACAAAATGCTCTATGTCAGTCAAATCTGTTCATCCCTATAATTATACAAACTGATTTAAATAGATTTTTTTCAAAAATTTAGAGAAAATTTCATTTCTCTAAATCATAGTTTGTTTTGTTTTGCTGTTTACTGTGGTTACTGATTTATGCTTGAAGCAAAAAACCTTTCTTGTCAGCATTCAGCCTTATTGCTTTTGATTTTCTTCATACGTGCTAACACCCAACATAAAGAATAGGAACCTCATATGTTGAATAAATATACTTCTGGGAGGAACCCCTCACATACCCTTTTTTCCACATGTAGTATAAACACATTTCTGTATCTTTTTCTTCTCTTTATTTCACTGTGTAATCTTGCTTTTTCTTCAGTGTCAGCTCTCTTCTATCCTACTGATCTTTCTCTATTTATCCAGTAAAACTTGCTTAGTCTTCCTAATAGGATCTCTATACCCTTTATCTTCACTTTTGTCCCACTGGGAAGCTTCAATTCTCTTTGTCTTCTCAGAGGAGTTCAGTCACCCTCAAGCCTGTCTTTGTTCATCTCTGCAACTTGTTGAAGACTTTGTGGTATTCAGGTGGGAAAGGACAGGTACCCTCTGCTTCATTTAGATTTACAATAAATAATTAATAGGTAATGTTCTGCCTTTCTCCAGGATTTTTTTTTTCTGCTCTAGGTAGAGAATGTCCTAAATATAAAAGCATATTTTGCCTTGAACCCATAATATTAGAGGACTGCAATCTGATGAAAGTAGTAGACGATGTTATGGCAAGGGTATTCTTTCCTTATACTGTAAATTGTGTCCAATTTCTGACATATGATGCCCATACCACAGTATGACAGACAAATATAGTGAATTTTTTCTACAGATTTGTTGTAGTTTTCTTGATGCATTTTGCAAAGTCATAATGGGATAAAACATTCTTTTTAAGCTAATAGTTTCTTTAGATTAGCTATAGCTTCATGTACAGAACTTGTTTTGTGATTAATATGTGATATGAAAAACCAATTTCCACTGAAAATACTGAAAATTGAGCGACTGTATCCCAGTTTAAGAAATTTCAGAAGTCTCTCAGGATGATTAAAACAAAAATATAAATTAAATATGTGAGGTAGGAAATTACAGTTTTCACTTAAGTTCTAATTTAGTTTTCATGGAGAACTAATAGCAGGGCTTCTTCCCTAAATTTATCCATTTTCAAATGAGAGGATGGTCATTTATGTTACCTATCTGCTCTCCTAGAATCTTTCTATAATTAAGTGTAGGTGCAGGCACACGCAAAGCATTTTTTTCTATTGTGTTAAAAATGGGAATAAAAAAAGTGGGCTTTTATTTTAGCTCTGTGATGAATCCAGAAGTCCTACTTCTTTAAAAACCAGTTTTAAATGCAGTGAGTGTTCCTCCAATGAACTAAATTATAAAGAATTCATAAATATCTTCTTAGATTTAGAACAGATTAATTTTGCACTCTATCAGTCTATATAAGAGTGTTGTTTTACTGGGTGTTTTTAATATCCCTGTGTGAATCAACACACGCAGGTGACCGAGGGCGACAAAAAAACCCCACAGCTGGAATGCCAAGAGTAAATTTATTTAATTACCTCACTGGATGGAGGATCCCGAAACAACACTGGGCTGCAGAGCCACACAAAATGAGGATGCAGGCCCCATCAGGCTCAGTGCAATCCTAGCAGGTGGCAGGGCTGCTGTTGGCACCCATTTATAAAAGGCCCGTGCACACATAGTTTACCATCATGCTGTGATCTGCCCTGTGCTTTTTATGGTCTTTGCTTTGGTGCCTCTCCCAACAGGGAGCTCAAGCAGCCTGAGAGAGGGCCTCCAAGTCTCTGTAAACACCTGTTATCTCTACACAGAAATTCTGCTTCTCAAAACAGATGGAGGATAAAGAGCCGCAGGCATAATGTGTGGTTTCCTACACTGGTATTCTCCAGTCACTCCCAGCTGCAAGGTCACTTGAGTGAATCTACCCTCTCCTCACCATTCTTCTGCATTTAACCCTTTCTTCCGAACAATCCCGTCTTTTCTCAATAAAAATATCTGAAATATTGAGAACAATGTGTCAAAAAATGTGGGACCTCTCTCTTTTAAAGAAAAGATACAAGGAAAATACACTAAACAGAGTGACAAAATACAGTGAGCCATGCCAATTTCCAGGACAAAAATCATATGAGTAAAATGAATTTGGACCGCTGCAGTATTGCATGGATTTTAAAGGTATTAGAAAGCATTAGGAATTAAATCTCTGAAGTAGAGGAAGTGGGTGTCATTGGTTGAGAAGTCTTGAGTTCTGTAACAAGTCCATTAGAGTAAGCAGATAACTTTGGTGAAATCAGAATGTACATACACAAACAAGACATTTTGTTTTAAATCACAAAATCTGTAACATTTTTATTTTGTAGATTTGCAAAAAGTATAGTCACATTTAATCCATTTGAAAGTGTTTTATTAAATCTTATGTATACCTCTCTAGAACTGTGGGTGGAATTTCATTCAGTTCTTACAGAGGGAAAGATTTTAGAAAAATTAATGTATGAAGTTATCTACATTTGAGCTGATTTTCTAGAACCTGTTTATAGTAAGTGAAGTAAGGTGAAATTCGTCTCTTTTTAAAATAGATTATCTTGTGGATTAACCTTGGTAAACAGCTAAGATCCACACAGCCACTTACTCCTCCACAGCAGGATGGTGGAAAGAGTCAGAAGAGTAAAAGTGAGAAAACTTGTAGGTTGAGATAAAGACAGGTTAGTAGGGAAAACAGAAGCTATGTGCACAGGAAAGCAAAATAATGAATTCATTCAGCACTTCCCATGAGCAGGCAGGTGTTCAGCCCTCTCCAGAAAAAGTAATGGTTACTTGGGAAGACAAATGACATCACTCTGAACACCCCTCTCCTGCCTTCTTATTCCCCCAGCTTTGTACACTGACCATGATGCCACATGATATAGGATATCCTTTTGGTCATTTGGGGTCTGCTGTCCTGCCCGGATATACTCCCAACTTCTTGTGCACTCCCAGACTTCTCACTGGTGGGGTGGGGTGAGGAGCAGAAAAGTCCTTTACTCAGTGTTAAGCACTGCTCAGCAATCATGAAAACATCTCTTTGCTAGCAATGCTGTTTTCAGCACAAATCCAGAACATTACCCCTCTTCTGTGAAGAAAACTAACTCTATTCCAGTCAAAACTACCACAGATTATTAAATAAGCTTTCCCTGAAAATATTTATATCAATTTAGTCGCTACAAAGGAGTTCCCAGAGATTCCCTCGGATGTAGACATATACAGTATAGATATATAAAGTTAAATGACATTAATTCCACCCATAATATCTAGTCATCAAGCTTCCTCATTAACCAATGAAGACAAGCAATTACATCAAAAATTAAATTAATCTCATTCTAAAATAGGTGTCTATTACCGCAGGCCTGGTTCCTACGGTATATCACTGTGTCCCGCAGCCATAGGGAGGAGGAGGAGGAGAAGATCCAGCAGGCAGGAATTGTGCAGCAAGATTGATTTATTTAATTATTTTACAAACTCTTTTATAGACTTTTTTCTTCATAGTCTAATTGGACAAAGGACCAGCCACCCCTTGGGGGTGATTGGCCAAACTCCTAAAACATCCATTATCAAAATATTTTTCCACTATACCATAAACAAAACTTTCCAAGGTTGCAGGTGGCTTGGTTGTTTACATTCCCTGCTACCTCTTCTGTGAGAGAGAAAAGTCTCTCACGGACATAGAAAAATAACAAGAAGATCCTCACTAACAGCATTTTTGTACCTACAGGTGTCTAAGACAAGTAGGATAAAATAGACCCTTATGGTGGAAATTATTTGTTTCATATTATTTGCTCAACTTTCATTTAAACCATGGGATGAATCCCAACTTACAAATTAATAAAAAAAAAAACCAAAACAGTGAAACCAAACCAACCCACTGGGAACTGCCAGCACCCATGAAGATCTCATACTAACAGACTACAGGACAACACTCTTTGTTAATAAAATTGTGTCAAGTTAAGGTTTGAGGACTGGTGGTGACAGTATCTGACTGGTGTTACAAGCTGCCCCTGAGGAGGGTAACTGAGGTTCTTGTTAATAGATCCCTTGGGGTAGATAAATGTAAAATAACACTGAAAGATCAGTGTTTATATATGTGTATGTGTGCATATGGCAAGTTTATTTTAGAACAATTTGGTTGCAATGTGTCAGTTTTCCGTGCATTCACGAGTCGGAGGAAAATAACTTTCAGGGATGGGACTATGCAATTACCCGAATTTATTGTTTAAAATAACAAACGCATCAGCTGAGGCGTGAGATTTTACAACACCTCTGAGTAATGGTGACTAGTCACAAGATTTAGGGTTACATCGTAATTTATAACTTCCTAATCCAATAGGCACTTAAAACAACACTTTGTTTTGGATTTATGACCTATCACCTGTGGCACTTCTCACTGCAATGCAACTGTGTCTTGACCTAAACTTCTCATGTCATGTACACACAGATGTCTCTCTTGTACCATCTACATTCTTAACTTAAACTATATAAAATCACACTATTATATTTTAAAACCCTCCGCCAAAACACCCAGTGTACAATTTTACTTATAATTATAGGAATACAAGTTTGTAATCTTTTTACTTAAAGTCTATAAATCTCTGTCAATTAAGCCAGACCTAGTCTCTTCCAGGGTTGTAAATCAAAGCCTTCTTTAATTGCAGGAGTTTCTACTCCTCTGTCTCCCACAGCAATGGAAAGGAGGAATGTAGCCATTTTGGTTTTATTTATAGAAATATAAAAATATAAATGTATTAAAATATCACATAAGAAAACCTATAGGCAAAGGGAAGAAAAAAAGAAGAAAAGAAAGTATAAGAGTAGATAGCAGAGGGGAAAGTTATCACCACCAATGCATCCAGAGACAAGACTTTATTATTGCAATATAGAAGCCAATTGGCCAAAGCAATAGGCCCAGTCTTGGTCCTTCAGTGGTGAAGGAAGTTCAATGGGTTAATATAAATTCAGGTTCTGGTGGGAACACCCAGGCCTCACCCCTGGTAGGGAGTTTTGCACCTGAGCCTTATCAGGAGGGAGAACATTGGCATGATAAAAAGCATTATCTCACCTTGCAGATTCTGCTTCTTATGGACCTCTTTCCTTACCTGGCTCTCAACCAGCTTGTTGCTAAGTAAAGGCCAGTTTGTCATGGTCATCCCCCAGTGATGGGTGCTCACCTCCTCTGCACCTGGGCTGTTCTTATGTGTGGTATGCCACATGCCACACACCACACACCAGTCTCCTCCCCCTCAGCTGGGGGTGCAAACCTGGCCTCAGCAAAGCCCCTGGGGTTTTTGTAAATGGCTGATTGTTAGAGTCATTAACCTTTAACATTTCAGTCTCTCACAATTGGAAGAACCTATCCAAAGCAATATACTAAGAAGCAGGAATCTAAGTTTTGTCTCCCTTAGACTGTGTGTAGGAAGTCAGCCATACTGACTGCAATGTCTCTTTATTACAATGTAATTTTACACCCAGACTTCTCCCACACACAGCTACAAAAGTACTTTAAAATAGTGACAATATTGTCACCATTAAATCTGATTTGCACTGTAAGGGGGATCTGCATTTTTCTATAATCTGTAATTTGGACTTTTCAGGGAAAGTTTTGGGTTGTTTTCATTTTTTTTTTTTTTAATAGTGCCTTATTCATTTAGTTTGTTATTTTGCTATTTTAATTAAAATAAAGGTTTTTACAGTCTTTAATTTTAAATTTCCCTTTGTGATCATGTGTCTCAAAATTTCTGTGCTTCTTGTTCCTAATTTGAAGGATAGAGATCCTGATTTCCGAAAAACATAGTAATTTTGTAAAGATGATTTGAGGTCTTGAAATGAAGAGATTGGAAATGTTATTTATTAAAAACGGAAATTTGACTCATTGAGTTATAAATTAAACTTCATGAGGTTATTTCCCACAAAGTTTTAAAAATCTTTTTAAAAAATCTCACAATGACTGAAAACCAAGAGAATTTTGATCTCTGTCTCTTCCATTTTATGTTCCCTGTGATTGGTGTTGCCATCTTCTGTGTGGCTGTTGAATGATGTGCTCAACGTTTGATCATAAGAGCAGAAAAGAACAGCATAGAAGAACATATCTAAGAATAGATATCAGAGGTCAGTTCAAAGGTCCATCTAACTTAGAACTCTGCCTCCAAAACTGGATGACAACAGAAAAATAGGAGCATAATAGAAACAGAGTACTAGGATAAGGTAAAGCCTTGGTGATACTTCTCAGAACATTTCCCAACCACCAACAATCTGCATCTGGGAAACTTGTGAAAAAAGTTTGCCAAGTTTTTAGTATCTCTTTGTGGTTTTCCTTTGCTCAGCATTGTCCGTTACCTCTCGAATATCCGTTAAGCTTATTAAACTCATCAGGATACTGTGGCAAGAAATTATACAACTGAAGTCTTCATTTTATAAAAAGATTCCTCCTTATGTTTATTCTGTATCTACCATCTGCTAGTTTCATTCATTTGTATTTTGGGAGAGATAATAAACTCTCTTCCTCATGCCATTCACAGTTTCAAAGATGTCCCTTTTTGTTTATTCCATCATTCATTTTTCTTATTTAATCTTTGCCACAATCCCTGGTCATACTTGCTCTTCTGTGCACTTTTTCCAGACCTTATGGGTATTTTTCAGCTATAGAAAGAGGGGAAAGAAATTATATCTGTTCTCAGTAATCAGAACATAGATTACCGCAAATATGTGTAGTGGCATAGAAATGTTCTCCAAGCCCTTTCAATATACTTTCTATTATTCCACTTGGTATTCTTGACTACTTCTGAGCATGGAACCTTCTCCAGATTTTTCATTCCAGGAACAAGCATTTTCACTAGTGTTAAAGATAAAAGTGTGTGTTCCAACACATAAAATTTAGGACTGAGTCTGACTTCTGATGTTTTAATGTCACTTTCTGAATTAAGTCACTAGAGAATCTGAAGAGTTTCAGTCTGAGAGCTAGGGTAAAGTTTTTTTATTGCAAAACCCCTTCTTAATTGACAGTAAAGTCAGTGCAATAATATAATTGCATATCATCATTTCAGGAAATTTAGAGGTTTTTTGCTAATTAGAATGTATTTATTGTAACTTACAGAGTTTGTGAAGTTTGTTTTCCCAAGATGTCTTCTTCTATCTTTTTTTTTTTTCAATAACAATAAAATCAGGATCTATGGGGACAAAATGTTAAATAATGTGAAAATATATTTTACTGGAAATTAATAATTTAGGCAATAATTTCATATGTATCAAATAATAAGAACTATTGATTTATATTTTATTATGAAAACTGCAAATTTAATGCTGTACCTATTCAACTTGCAATGAAGGTATTTACAGATCATAATGAAATGAACCAATCAAGAAAATGATCAATGCAGTTTTCCAGTTTTTAATAACATCAACATTTTATTGCAGAAATAGGCAGTCTCATTGTAAAACCCAAATCATATATCATTTTAAAGTTATAAGAGAAGAACTGAGTAGCAGAGCTAGACTCCTTTCCTTATTCATCTCTAGAATCCACTTCAGTTGTCTCTTTTCTGTCAGGGTTTTTCTGATGAAGTAAAAGATAGATTGATTTCTGTGTAAACCTGAAAAAAATATTCATTAACAAACACATTTTTTGTATCACTTTTATAAAATTTACTCATCAGGAGGGAAGCATAGGAGATTTTTTTATGAAAAGCATGAGGGTACCTATCTAAGCAAAATGGTTGATAGAGTTCTGCAATGGATGTGTCCTGCTGTTGAATGCTGCTTAAATTGTGCCTTTAAAATTATTATGCACTAATACTTTTGTTTTCACATTTCTAAATATAATTTTATCACAACTGTGATCTTCATCTGACATGAATTTTGTTGTTAGCACTCTTATAATATCAACATTGCTTTTCCCAAAAATGCGATGTGGCATTTAAAACAAAGTCTTGTACTCATCAATATCTTAATACCAAATATTTAACTTAAAATTATGCTTGCAAAACTGATATGCACTATCTCTTTCTGGTTTTTTGCCTTTAGAAATACTTGGATTCTGTATTAAACAGAGTTATAACATTGCAAAAATGAAGTTATTTGATTGTATACAAAATTGCACAATCATTGTTAGAGATATCAAAAAAGCCCACATTTTTGCAGATATCTCCTAATTTCAGCTTGATAAAGATATGTAGCAGAAATATTTCACTTTTTTTTTAAAATCACATCAGTCAAGCCTCTGCTCAAAAATTCAGAAACCTTGAAGAATTTAATTTCTAATTTTTGATATACGTGTACAGTCTTTTAGAAATACAAAGAATCCTCTACAGAGAAAATTAACTTGGTGAAAGAACAAGTTTAGCAGTTGTATGTGGACATTTTGGTCCAATTACACTTTACAGGTTTTTTTTGCATTTTACTACAACACACTAATATTACCTTCACAAAGGCAATCCAAGTCTTGTTCCTAGTACTATCATACATTTTTGTGTGACTCTTAAAAAACCAAAAAGGACTGTAGACCACAGTTTCTCCATCTGTAAAATAAAATAACTTCCTGAAAATAATATTATTCAGCAATAATCATAGTTTTTAAGAACCTCTGATGAACCCACTAAGCAATAGCAATGAACAACAATTATTACTCAGCCCTAATTAAAAAAAAAAAAAGCTGCTTTCTATTTGTAAATCAGATTTATTTTATGCACTAGTAAAAAGCTGAATCCAATCTAAATATTTTCTTACTTAGAAAATGTATGTGACATCTTTGTGGTATGAATCCTGTTGCTTTTATTATTTGAAAATTATCTGATTTAGCAGTAGACAGGATATCTTGCATAGTTTACCCTTTACCACACTTGTTTTGATTGCTTTGATATTATTTGTAATTAGGAGTGCAATGCTGAATTATAAAAATATTAAGCAAACATAAAAGCTACTGACTGGAACATTTTTTAATGGAGAAAACAACTCTGAGCTTTCAGAAAACGATCGTAAGTCTGTCTAGCATAGTGTCAAGTGATGAAGTATTCAGTTAGTGAAATGTCAAATTAAGGATAGCTATTACATGATTTATATAAGCTTCTGTACATTGAAGGTGGCTTGGGGGTTTTTTTGTCATTCACTTGAAACTGACTGCAATTAGCTCAAAATAGCTGATGATACTGTGATACTGCAAAATGTTTGAATTTGGAAGTAAACATCTTTAGATTTCTAAATGAGTAATTATGTCATAGGGATCTAAATATCACAGAACTGTTGAGGTTGGAAGGGACTTCTAGAGGTCATCTCATCCAAACCCCCTGCTCAGGTTACATAGAGGCAGTTGCTGATGACCATGCCCAGAAGGCTTTTGAGTACTTCTAAGAATGGACACTCCACAATCTCTGTGGGCAACCTGTGCCTGGTCATCCTGACCACAAAAAAAATGTATTGCCTGATGATCGGAGGGAACCTCCCATATTTGACTTTGCACCCATTGCCTCTGGTCCTGTCATCACCACTGAAAATGGCCTAGCTCCTTCCCCTTTGCACCCTACCTTCTGGTACTTACTGGCATTGATAAGATCCCCCCAACTTTTCTCCCCACTGAACAGAAGCAAAGGAGGCAGGCCTTCCAAGGAGTTCTAGAAAAAAAAGAAAAACTAGTATAAGCTACCTTTTTCTGAGGCTGCATTCTTTGACCCCAATATATTTGTGCCAAGTCAACTTCAGGGTGGCTTTATCATAGCTGAGTCTGTCGCTTCTGAGGTCAGTCCTCACATAGCACTGTAACGACATCATTTTCTATTACGTGATATCAGCAAAAATAAGATTCGCTTTAATTTCAGGACATGAAAGGTCACTTTCATCCCCCTCTGCTCTCTTTTCCCTCTCTTCTTCCCTCCTTCTCTCCTCCTTGACCCTGAAGCTAGGCCATACTTCTCAGCCCTGTCCTCATATTCCAGACATGTAGCAAGACCTCTCCTCCTCTACAAGATGTTCTCAGCTTTGAAGAACTGCAGCACGTATCCTCACTAAGGATCAGAAGCTGAAGGCTGTTCCAAAGGGAATTGGGTTGAGAAAACAAGCATATGCTGTGAAGTACAAAAATAATTCATTATTGTCATTGCAAATCATCAGAAAAACAGCAAATAAATAATGTACTGTTGCCAAAAATAAGATAAATTCAATAGCTTCACCTCAAGATGTAAGGGCATGGCTGAAGGCACTTTAATTGCCTAGTGTAGATAAAACCTGTGAGGTCAATGCAAGCAAGGCATTGAAAATGCACAGTGAAGCAGAAAATATGAGCAACCTTATACAGAATAGACTGAAGTCATCACTGCCAGGAAGGGAAAAAGATGGGAAATAAAAGATTAGTAAATAAGGCAAAATGTAATTGAATCTATGTCTAGATTCTTTACCCCAATATAATTTATCAGGAAGCAGACAAGACATCCAATGGGAAATTAGGCAGAAAAGAGCAAGCCATCCAGTGGGAAACTAGGCAGATAGTTCTGGTCATTTAACGGGCATCACAATGCCAGTCAAGGCAGTGGTTCTGTCATGTACCCATAGCCAAGCTCAAGGACTTGTGTGGCTCTGAGGACTGTGACAGTAATTCTGTGCGTATGAACCCTGGCAGAACAATCTGTAAGCGTGTTAAATAATGGTAATGGCCCAATATGAGCAATGCCCACCTAGGAAGATGAAAGTGTAAGTTTATGCCCCAGACACGATGTATGGGGATGACAGTAGAGTGGTGGAAGGTAATACTCAGATACTTTGTTGAAGCCACAGAACAGAATCCATTAGCAATTATGAGCAAATGAGACTTTCCTGGACAAGTGGGAGCTGGGCAGGATCATGTTCTCAAGGGTAAAACTCTATTCTTTCCGGCAAGTGACACAGAAGTTGCTGAATGAATTGCAGCAGTGGTGCACAACCGCATATAAAGGCATCCTTCATGCTGAAATGTCTCACTGCACAACCCCTAACAGAGTATAGAGAAATTACATAGCTCCCCTAAACTACATCTCCCACTGTACTGCATCTTTGTCAGATGGCTGCTGTCAGCTTCTGGACTATTTTGTTCAGCACTACATCTCACCATGATATTGTTCATAACTGGTACAGTGTTAGTCTTTCCATGGTTATAACCATATTGTGGTGCACTGGTAGCAGCCTAAAGAGCAGGAAGGGTGCATTACATCCAAAGTGATCTCTGAACTCTGAAGTAGCCTAGAGAAGATTACAAAGTGGGCAGACCGCCCTGGAGGACAGACCAGGTTACAAAACATAGTGCTAGAGAACAGTGCCTTTGGCCAGTGTCCTGAAAAACAGTGATTCCCTTGGGGAAATCAAGCACTGGATTGGTGCACAATGTCAGGGATGCCTTAATCTTTGTAATGCTAAGAACCCTTCTGTTTGCAATTCAGTGGTTTGTTTTTCACTTACATCTGCATAACCCTTGACCTAAGTTGTTGTGGCTGTATTTTTCTGAAACTTTTGCGGCAGTGTTTTTCCCTTGTTGCTTCTGTGCATACTTATGAGTATCTGTCTAGTAAAAAATGAGTTGAGCCTATCAAGCCTTCTCTCAACAAGCTGTTTTCTGCTGATTTTTAAAATATGCCAATATCTTTTTATGTCTACTAAAATGCTTTGAGAAATAAAACTATGTGAATATTTAAAAAAATGGAATAGATGTTCTATTTTGTTGTGTTCTACCTTGATTTTCTTTTTTTCCCCCCCTAATTCTTTTCTATGTCTTTATCTTTTAGAATTTCCATCAGTCATCTTTAAAATGATCATGTGTCTTGTCTGCAAAAAGTTGTTTTCTGGATTAGGGGACCAGTTTGGATGCATCTTTTTTTATCCCCTTAATCATGAGGTAACAGGAGACATCAGAATATCAAAGGTGTGTATTGCTGTTCAACACATGAATCCTCCTTGGAATTATCTATATGTTTGTTTATCTCAGAAATATGGTTTCACTTATTTTTATCTGACTCTGCAGTTTCAAAGAAATGGGACTTTTGCTCCCTTACACCTGTTCTTCCAGAAGACTAACATCAAAGTGAAACACCGACATGAAACTCTTGCTTAGGAATATGTGATTTGGGGTTTTGATTATTGCTTGGGTATAGATGAGAAAATAATGACCTACTCCAGCAATTATTATACATAGGTATAATTTTACTATTCACATATTAAGTGTTTCAAAGCATTTACTATTAGGATACAAAACAGGTCTCTTCCTCTTTTTTCCAGACCAGGATAGAAAACCGAGAATTAAATAGTTGCAAAGCAGCCTTTGCTGCCTAATTATGGTATTCCTAAAAGCTGCCATGTCATAAAAGGTTATTGCACTGTTTTCATGATATGAGAGATGTCATTCCTGTTTCAAGAATAAAAGTGTTTATGGAAGATGTATGCCCACGGTCTTTATTATATGAAATTGTTTTGGAACTTCAATTTATGCACATACCGTATACATACATATTGTTTGAATTCTAGAAAATCCATACACATTTTCTGGGCTAGTGTTTTCAAAATGTTATATTTTGACAGTTGGAAACAAGTCAAATTTGGGTTTTAGTGGTTCTCAGTTCATAAAGCATCAACATCATGTTAACTGAATTCTGTATCTTAGAATGTTAATATGAAACGATTTCTGACAGCATACTAATTTGCAGAAGAATGAGAGTTCTCTCTCTAAAGGTATGAAATTAATACATAAATAGGTAATGAAGAATTTCAAAATCATGTTTTCCTCAATAAGTATGCATTCAAGTGACTTCAATGAAGTCCATATTTGACTAATTATGTTGTAGGATAAAAAAATAGAAATATACAAAAAAACTTCCTTACTGTGCACAGTTGTTTTTAAAACTCATCTAAAAAGCTTACAGGCATTTAATATTATAGCTGAATTTCTCAGCTGTCTTTAGACATTGTGTGGGTGGACTGAAAGGAAAAAAAAAGATTAGCTTCTTTATTTTTCTTGACTTTTAAATTGTGGATTTATTTCTATTTATTTCTCTATATGTCCTTTATGACTAACACCCAAGGATAGAGTCTATCGATTAGAATTTTGTCCTTTAGGTGTCATAGAGGAGTGTAGACTACCAAAATCTTTGAAATCTCTACAGAAAAATGAGCATGATTTCACACTTACTGTTTTATTCATAATATTAATGAAAAGTAACAGTCAGTTTGAAGATTTTACACAGGGAAAAGTTTATTTTTAAAAAAAATATTATGGTGGCATGTAGAATTAAGGTTGAAGATTAAAAAGCTAAACTAATATTCTCAAAATGACAGTAGATTATCATGAAATAAACAAAATTACACTAGCATGAAATAACCTCTGCTGTGTAGGAGGTGAGATCAGATGATCTAGTGGTTCCTTTTGACCTTAAATCCGTGATATTATGAAATTTCCCATCTTTTCACAGTGTAGCATCTTTTGTTGACGAAGCAGTATGTTCAGCCAGCACCCAGGGATCAGATGAAGAAGGCTCTGTGAGGGACAATAGAAGTGAGGTTTGGGAAGTTGAATCCAACGCATCAGAAGTGTCAAAAAAGTTGTGAATTTGAAACTGGGGAAAGTAAATGGCAGGAGTAAAGGAGAACTTTATGAAAAATGTACGAGGAATATAGAACTCTAACAACTTGCATTTAGATCATTTAACTTGGCTAAACTTTCTAATGCCTCCCTTTAACAAAGTACGTACTTCCTTTCTCAGCTTGCTGTGCTTGACTCCTTGTTGCACAAACCTCGATGTGATTCCACTAAAGGTTTATCTGTGCTGTGTATAACCTGGGATGTGCAAGTAAATTGATTAGCCCTGCCACCTTATACAGTCACCATCCAATTCAGTAAAGAAGAGCCTGTTTCTTGTGTGATCCATCTGTTCCGCTGGCTGGCAGCTCCCTGCCATGGCAGAAATCCAAGGACTGGCCAGGTTTACAAAAGAAAGAGGAAAGGCTTACAACAGCCATGCTATCTAGAAGGTCATGACAGGATCCTGACAATGGAAATTAAGGGCTTTCTGTGAAATATGATCACATTAGCACTGAACTATTCAATGCACCTATTGTGATGTGGGTCATATTGTTTCATGTTTGGTATTTATTCCATGGCAACTATGGCATCAGTATTCATCTCTCATCAGTAACTGGTAACTGTCAGTATGCATGTGGTTTGGCAAAGAACTTGATAGACTTCTGTGACAGACAAGCATTTCCTAGCCCACTGAGAAGCAAGTTGTTAACAGAAAGGCCCAAAGATTCACTAAAGGTATCGGGAACAGAAATCTGAACTGGAGTTGAATGCCAGTATAAGCAGGATATTCTAGGCTGCTGGCATAATTACTGTGTTCACAAAAAAATGGCTTTCATCCTGAAGCCAGTTAAGACAAATGCAGATAAACTTCCAATTTATGGAAAGACACAAACCACTTTTTTTTTTCTCTTAGTCCACCCACATAAAGGCAGCTGAGAAATTCAGTTAAAATATTAGATGCCTGTAAGCTTTTTGGATGAGTTAAAAAAAAACAACTGTACACAGTAAGGAAGATTTTTTTGGTAATATTTCTGTCTTTTTTAATGCCACAATGCAATTAGTCAAATGTTCACAGTTTAGCTGTTACAGATCTTTCTTCAGAAACTGTTTGTCAAGTTAACAGCAGCTTTCATGAGTTTGAGCAAGTTGTTCTGAAAGGAAAAAGAGAACAGACACTGTGACAGGAGAACTCCTTTAAAGTTTTGTGCTCAAGGCACCCAGCTTTATATAAAAGGTCACTATCACCCCTCAGCAGTTCATGTATATTACCACATACTCTTCACTTTCTGTAAATCAAAAGGCAGAACATGGACACCTGTATACTTACAATAGGCAATTTTGTGCCTGCAGGATGATCACATGCTTGTAAGTTTAGTCACCTATATGTTTAGACAGTTTTGAACTGATCTGTTTTTATAGTGTATACTGAGTTTTAGGCAGTTATGCCCAATGTGACTAATGCTATTTGTCTTAATAGAAAATAGCAATCATTAAAAGCAGAGCTTCTCTGAAACCTTTAGACTAAAAGATACAGACACAAAAAAGCCTCTGTCACACATTGATTCCAGTTGTATTCAAAGCATTGTTTGATTCTCATCTGTTTACGATAGGACACACATTTTCAGTATGTTCCAGAAAAGAAACAAGTAGATCAAGAATGCAAATAAATATTTGAGTATTACATCAGGTGCCTTCTGTTCCCTGGAATTACTGACTATCTATCAGCAGCTGGTACATTTGCCATACTCATTGTGTAGTTTGGCTCCCTGGATGCTAATAAAAATGTAAATCCTCCATGGAAATCCAAAGTCACTGGCATATTTCAGAACTTTCAGCAATCTTATGCTTATTATTTAATACTTCTGCTACTTGACCTGTAGCCTTGTACATGCAGCCCAAGCTTTCTGAAACCTTTTGGTGATGCAACAGATACAGAAAAAGGACCTTTTCGTCCATTATGTATCAGGGAATGTATAACCATGCCAGTCAAATTTGTCTACTCCTGCAGCTGAAAATACTTAAAAAATACCTCAGTGCATGTTGCTTTGTGAATGTGTTTGCAGCAGTAAAGATCATTGTCACAGCTCAGTAAGTCACACTGTACACTCACTTTCCCCCCCCACTAACATAGTACCTCATACTACCTACCATATTACTTGCAGGCATCCTGTACAGAAAATTACTTATTCAAAGCCTATTCTGAGAAGCAAATAGAGAGAAACACTAAAATAGCTTAGGTTAAAAATCATCATAATGTACACTTATATGATGTATGTACAGAGTGGGGAAAGAGATGCTGAAAAGCAGCACTGTGGAAAGGGACCTGAGGGTCCTCGTTGATTAAAAGTTGAATTTGAGTCAGCAGTGCCCTGGCAGCCAGGAGGGCCAACCGTGTCCTGGGGTGCATCAGACACAGCATCACCAGCTGGGCAAGGGAGGGGATTGTCCCACTCTGCTTTGCTCTGGGGTGGCCTCACCTCAAGTTCTGGGGGCGGTTTTGTGTGACACAATATAAGAAAGACATTAAACTGTTAGAGAGCATCCAAAGGAGGGAGGGACATGAGGATGGTGAAGGCATAAAAATAGTGGATGAGGTCACTTGGTCTGTTCAGCCTGGAGCAGAGGAGACTGAGGGAAGATCTCATTGCAGTCTACAACTTCCTCATGAGGGGAAAGGAGGGGTGGGCTCTGATCTCTGTGGTGACTACTGACATGTCCCAAGGGAATGGCCTGAAGTTGTGTCAGGGGAGGTTGAGGCTGGATATTTGAAAAATGTTTTTCACACAGTTGGGCACTGCAACAGGCTCCCCAGGGAAGTGATCACAAGACCAGGCCTGGCAGAGTTCAAGAAGTGTTTGGAGAACACTCTCAGGCACATGGTGTGATTCCTGTGGCTGTGTTGTGCAGGGCCAGGACTTGGACTTCGATGATCCTTGCAGGTCCCTTCTGGCTCTATTATTTTATAGTTCGATAGTAGTCAATAGTAGACCACTGGGTGAACATATAATAGTAAGTGCTAATATGAACAGGAATGTCTTTATCTTGTGGTCAATATTCATGTTTGCACTGTGGAGATCTTGAGATGATACTTTTGTCAAGGGCAGGCAAGTGTATGTATATAGACTTCTATGATAATTTTTATCCTTGCAAATAACAGCTTCTTGCATTTTTTTTACTATATATTGATCACTGTGATAGCAGCTGAATATTTCTATAGAGTGGCTGAAAAGTATAGAATACCTAAAAACTAAAACTTCTCATGTTTCAGATATCCTATATATATTATTATAATAACCAGGAAAATTTCTTGAATTCTGTTCTCTCTGAGGCCACTGCTTCATAATTCCATAGAAGATCAGATTTTTGTTTGACCTTTTCAAAAATTTGCTTGTTTTTTTTTTATGAAACAGTGAAATCACTTGAAGAATTCAAAACATTAAGTAGCTCTATCTTTCCAAATATCTACAGTTAATGTAAAGAAATTGTTTTTTTTCTAAAATCAAAGTTTGTCACAGTTACCTCTGATTCCTATAGAATAAAGGTGTGTTTTGCTAATCGTTTGACTTTGCTAGTGAATTTGAAGGTTTTTTGTTCCCTTAGGTTTGATTATATGGCTTTGGATTATAGCTACTTCAGTTTTTATTAGCTGATTATTTGCCTAACTAAACAGAGCATCAGTAATACCAAATTGATTATAATATTATTATTATTACAGCAAGTGTGGTATAACTGAAGGTAGTTAAGTGATACTGGTGAAAGATTTCAGAAAAAAAAGGAAAAAGTCAGGCTTTGTTATAACTCTCAAAAAGAGAAATAATGGAGATAAGCATAGCCTTTGAAAGCAAAAGTTTAAGAAGCTTTTAAAAAGTTGCTGCCTGTGTATGAAAGTAAAATTATAGAAAAAAACCCAACCCAAACAACAATTACTGTGTGTCTTTCAAGCAATAGTGAAGAACATGCTTCAAGTGCAGTATGTACAAATACAAGGGTCAACACTCTGAGTGAGAGGTCTCTCTTCTACTGGAGATTGACAGCCATGGTGGAGTAATCTAAGACAGAACAATATTTTCAAGACTGAAAAACAAGAATTTATTTGAATTTTAAAATACTACTATATCAAGAAGGAGAAAAGTTCAGTTCTTAGTGCAAGAAAAATCTGTAATGCAAACCAGTCAGGAAGTTTCTCCTCAAGGCAAGTAGTAAAAAAACCCCATTCCATTGTATTCTTACAATGCTGGAAAAATGTATTATGAGTATCACATTTGTAAGAATACGTTTAGTGAATATGACAGAGTGATTATTTCTACTTGTCACACCACTTATCTTGCCATCTGTGAATATAAATTATAAATAGACTGTGACACTGAGGTTTACCTTCTAAGTCTTCCTACATTCCTCACTGCAGTAGCCACCAACTTTCTTTTATCAAAACTGAACTATGGTTTTTTTTCTTTTTTTTTCTTTTTTGTTTTCCTCTGCTAAGATATAGTGCACCTAAATGGTTTTCTGTTGGGTTTTTATTTATGACAGATCATATATCTAAACATGCATTTAGAAGAAAAATCAGTAAAAATATGTATAAAGAGAGAAAAAAATATTTTCTGTGTTAGTGAGAGTCCACCAAAATTCACTTTTAGATTTGCATCATTACAAATTATTTTACCTTATGACTGTGGCTGATTGTTATTTTTCAATAAACAATACATGTGTATTTATGATTTCATTTGTATTTCTATTTCAGATTGTTTTCATTTGTAACAGGGAAAGTTCTCTTTTTCTTTAAGAGTACCTAAATACTAAAAAAAAAAAAAAAAAATACTTGCATCTCTTGAAATACATTATTTAATATTTTTTCATTAGTTTATATCCTTTTAGAGATGTTTCATAAAGGTCCTGGAGAGGAATTTGTGTGATCTGAATTTGTCATCTCCAATAAGGATGACTATGTATCAACAGACCATTCTGGGTTCCATTTTTTACTGTTACAGAGCAATGGCATTCTTGGGGTTAATTACATCTTGTCATACTGCTAAAAACAAAATTGAGGCTCAATTCAATTGTCTAGATGTAGGCACCTTGCACTTTCTAATCCACATTACAGTCTCTAGAATATCTGCCCAAGAATGTCAGGGAAGAATCAGAAACACACTCTTGAAGAGTCAGAAGAGAAACTAGAAGAACCAGCCAAGTGTCTGAAATGGTGCTAGAAACATAGACTTAAGCAGCAAATGGTGCTCAGGAACATAAGCTCTCATGTAGGTATCTACAAATGTTTACACTTAGTCAGAAGAGTCATATCCCTTTACAGGCACAGACACAGTTGTGCTTCATAAAGATGCTTCTCACCATGGAATGGAGTGGGTTGTTTTTTTGCTGTTGGTTTATCAATTTCCTTCAGTCTGATTTCTAGTGTATAGATCCCTTAAAGTTACACCACATGGTAGATGGTTGAAAAGGGTGAGGAGTGAGCTGTAGAACTGCTTTTATAGTCAACCTATTCTTGACTAGTCCTTGACAGGATGTCTGACATATTCACACCAACATATATAGCTCACTCCCTCACAAAAATGGAAAAGGGTGTCCTCAGAGGACAATCTTCAACCAGGCTTGAATAATGTTTGGCAGAGCTCTCCACCAGTCTGATTCAGGATTAATGGTTATTCCTGTGTGCAGTGCCCATACAAGGTAAAAGAGATCAAAAGTGCATGTGTGCTACTGTGTGACTCAATTAATTGAATGTACATGTAATAAAATAGGACTTTTGTAGGGACAATTGGTTCAAATTTCAGATTTTTTTGAGCTCTGGCAGCATCTAACATCAACACTATTATCACTATTTCTCCAACATTTATTGATCTGGTCTTGTCATGGTAATTCTTTTATATTAAATAAATGTGCAGTAGTCTTCTTTGTTTCATAATGTTGATTTATTAGTTAAGTCCTTTATTAATTTTTGGAAATTTCTCTTCAAATATAGAAAAAAAATCTTGCACTTTTGTGGTTTTGCTGTTCTTGCATAGTTTGCTTAGTTGAGAAATAATGGGAATACCATTGTATTACTTTAGAGTGCCAAAATGAATATGATGAGTAGACGGAAGTATAAGACTTATTTTTGGTAGTTATTACTTAGATGTTTTTATTAAAGACAGGTGTGAGTACAGAAGACATCAAAGCCTGTCAGAAAGTGAAATTATTTTCAAGTCTGAAAGTTTGCTTATTCTTCCTCATATTCCAAATGTGCTGTTTGAAATTTATTTCAAAGGGTGAAAGCTTCACAACAAAAACATGACAGAAGAAGGTTAGAAATGGAAAGTGTTAAGAGCTGGCAAATCTACTTAGTAAAAGCAGAATTAGAAATCTAGCTGGGAATCTGCACATTTGGAGTGCTAAGGCTATAGAAAACTACCCTTGCAGATCTTCCACTCGCATCTTCTGAGGATGACTAAGCACTGCAGAGGTGGCTGTATAATAGCAGTAGGAGTGAAAAGATTTTGAATGCTAAAGCAAATACTGTTTGAAATGTCAGGAAACTCTAAGATGTCTCTCTTTTGCCTAGAGGTAGGCATTCCTATGGAAAAGTCTGCACTTATTATTCATGAAACTCATTGTTGAGTGTGGTGGTTTTGAAGCAGATCCAAAGCACAGCAT
The DNA here is from genome assembly GCF_020740725.1 of Corvus hawaiiensis. NCBI lineage: Eukaryota > Metazoa > Chordata > Aves > Passeriformes > Corvidae > Corvus > Corvus hawaiiensis. Next base: position 75,982,517 of record NC_063214.1, read on the forward strand.
TGAACCAGCTACTATGAAGAAGATTAACTCTATCCCAGCCAAAACCAGCTATGAAATTACAGCTCTGTAAGGAGCACTGTGGAGGCCCCTACAACTGCATGATTATAGTGGGTGAAAGTTTCCCATGACTTATTTTTTGCTAATGGTAACTAAAGCATGAATAATTGCCTTAGAGTAGTATTCTTGTCAAGAGATAGATGAGCAACAGTCATGCATCCTCATATTCTCATCTCATCATAGGATAAAGGAGCAATAAGAATTTCATAGGAATTTTTATTATGATCAACCGTAACACACTGAGGCTAAAGAGGAAGCTCCATGGCAACTTTTTCTTCCATTAGTTAGTACAAGAACTAATTAAGTCTTGTCTCTTGGATTAGAATTTTGGGGTTACAAAATATAAGGAGACCAAACACCCCTTTTGTTCACTCCTGTTTCAAAGTTCTTTTCTTTCGGCTAAATCCTGCTAACGTTTTTATTTGGTGTTAGCCTGAACATGGCATTTTGTTTGAGCTGTTTCATTCCACAGATAGTAATGACGAAAATCTTTCAGTAAGAGAAATTTAGAGTGGACTTTCTATTGCCAAGAAGGAACACAAGAATTGAATAACACTTTTTTTTTTTTTTTAAGAGTGCTTTTTACAATGTATTAGCAGCAAATATGATTTATTATGATTAAAAGAAAAGGATAGAACAAGGTAGTTCATTTAAATGAGAATTGACCACCTCCTAGTTCTTTGTGTCTTTTAAATATTGCTAACTTGAATGTCAGACTGCAGGAGGCTTTGAAAGTAAATCTGAGAAGGTCTAACCAGGAAAAAAATTTGTGCCATAATGTATCAGAACAGATTTTTCAGCTCAGTCAGTGGATCTTGCTGATACAAACCCTCAGAGAACCCGACTCAGTTAATAAATACTTCAGTATATTCAGTCACCTTTTATTTTTACCTGGAGCCTTAAAAACTTCCACTGAATTGCAGCTATAAAAGCCTTCATTTCATAAATCTAAAGAAAAAAGAGTGTAGATGCTCAGTGTGCATACAAAGCACAAAACCTTTACCTATTCTATCTATTATAGAAGCCACATAAATTGGTAAAGGTTCAAGTTCATTAGTAAGTCTTGGATCAATTCTTAAATGCCCACAAGTATATGTAGCATCAGATTATATGATTTGTGCCCTTTCAGTATTTTCTTCTTTAAAAAAAAAAAAAAAAAGTGAACTGAAATACACACAAGCTAACTTAAAAAAACCCAACCAAACAAAAAAAGACGAAGAAAGTATAGGCACTGACAGCTCCCATATATGTTTTCAGTCATCTGCCACTATCCCTGTCCCTTTCCCTCTTTGAAATGGAAATTTTGAAAAGGAACTTCTCAGCAAGATGTCTACAACGTAGTTAAGCCTAGAGACATTTCTGAGTAACCTTTCTTATTGGGTGGGTATGAGATCTTTTGCATCTGCTTGGAAATGAATCACCAACAGAAGCACCAGCTGTGCTAAAACAGTCCCATCCAACAACAAAATGAGAATTTAGACTGAGAGGATAAAACTTTTTTTCCCAGTTTATTGGAGAGTGTGAAAGTCATAATGCAGATGAGGCAAGCACGGTGTATTTAAGAAGGATTTGATGTGTCTGACTTCAGCGGGAATGTGGGTAGATGGGGATACTGAGACTCTATACTGGGCTCTACAGGGAGAACAATGCTTTCTTTGGGAGGAGAATGCCAGCCTTTAGCCATTAGGGACTGCCCTGACCAGCGATGTGTGGTTCACTTCTCCCATGTCTCTTCTCCCACCCCGTCTTTATCTCAGTGTCACTCCATGTTTCTTTATTACTCTTCCTGTCTCCTCCCATTACACTTGCGCTTTCAGTAGCTCCCTTCACTTTTCTTACCACTGAGCCTATAACTTCCATAGTATTTACCCATTTCCTACTCATATGTATTACTGACATGTTTGTTTTTAAGCTCTGCCTCAGACCAGTGTCTGACCTTTCCATTTGGATCATCAACTCTATCCAATGAATGTGCTTAATTGCGAAATCCATCAATATGGCTGATTTTGGTTAAAAAAATTTAGTTTGAATTCACATTAGAAGGAGCTGATCACCTGTTTTCTTCCCCTCTGAAAATTAATTAGCAATGTATATAGTTTTGGACTAGCTTTTTTTTTTTTTTTTGCTGCCTGCTTAATTAGGTTGCTGTAGGGAGGGAAGTTTTGTGCTGGTAGCTAGCATTGTAGCACAGAGATAATGTAGACAAAAGAACAATCATCAGAACAATGTGACTGATAATGTAGTCTTGTATTCATTTTCTCCTCTGGAAATGAAAATATGTGTTCTTTCTTATTTTGTAACGTGGGCTGTTTCACTGAGCTGGTTTACAATGCAACTCCAACAGTTACACCATTAGCAAATGTTGGAGCATTTGTAGAAACATGGAGCTGAGAAGGAAAGCATAATCAGAATCAAAAAATCTTCACCCTCAATTAGATATCTCTATTTGGTAGGATGACAATCCCTCTACACATTGTTTGCTACATTGACTAGAAACTTGATTCACTTGAGAGAACACAAAATTTTTAGTGGAACTGGAGACACAGTAGGATGATTGACCTAACCTCTAGTGAGTCTTGTACCGTGTGGTAAAGCAAGAAGAGGTTCAAACTGATATTTTCAAGCCCTGTGTTGATGTTTTGCATGGCACAGGGTGTTTCAAAACTTAAACATAGTTAAGTTTTGGCAATTGAATTAAGTGTCCAAGTTTATGTATAAAAATTACATTTCATTACATTTAGATTTTGTGTATCACTGAAGATGTTGAAAGGGCTAAGGAATACTATAAAACACTGTTCTTGCTGTATCTGCAGATCCAGGTTCTGATTTTTTTTTATTTTTGTAGTATACTTACCAAAAGAGGAATGACTTATTCAGAAAACTGACAGATCACTTAACCTTGTAATTGTGGAGATTTTTTCTCAGAAACTGGGTTGACAGTCAACTCTCTATTACCTCAGAATCTGTTACCTAAAACTGGAAGACCATAGCCATGTATTTTGGTACTGGTTAAGTAATTTTTCACGTTAGACAGGAATATTAGAAAGAACAGTCAAAACCTATTCAAAATGTTCAGAGAAGTAAACCTAGAATTACAGTCAGATGTGAACAGATTTGAACAGACTAAGTAGTAGCCATTTGGATATTTCTGTGTTTCTAAGACCACATGTATACTTTAATTTCTTTTTTATTTTTTTATCCAGATCCAACACTTCATATTATGTTATCTATTGTCTTGATTTTTTTTTTGTTTGTTTCTTCATGTATTTTAACTTTATATAACCAAAGTAGTAACAGCAGTAGTAACAAAAATAAGTAAACAAAAGATTCCTAATGGACACCAAATGGTGTACTAATAGGAGGACAGGAATAAAAGAGTACTTTACTTTTAGACCTATTGCCTTAAGACTATAGTTGAAGTGTTTGACCTGTGTTAAAAAAGTTTATGCTTTTTGTTGTGTATCATTAAGCAAAGAAAGATACATTTAGGATATGATGTCTACTAAAAACTATCAGAGTTATTCTCAGAAATGTCAGGCATCTATCAAAAATCCTTGGGTTGGCAAGCTCATTATAATTAGAAAAGGTTCTGAATATGAACCTAAATATTTCTTTATTTTCATGCAAGTGATATTATTATCAGTGTCATGAAAAACTGCAATAAGTATTGCTACTCCTCAGTTGCCATCCTGAAGCAGCCATACACAGAATAGAAAAGGGTTTTTAAAATTATGTTGACAGTTCAGACAAGCTCTTTATGCTGTGGGCTTTTTTATTCCTTTCAAAAATGAGAATTTGAAAATAAAATTATTACTTCTTTTTTTTTCTCCTATTTTTTTCCCAACAAGACTTTTTTTCCTAGTCCTGTTGTAATCAAGGTACCTCTCAGAGTGATGAAAGTTCTCATGATTGCAAATGACCTGTATGCTTCAAACATTATCAAGATTGCTTTTGTTAACATGCTTTTGTTGAAGCGAAAGAAAGTAAAGTTTCTGGAGCAGTGAACTGTCTTGGTCACAGACTATTCAACACAATCCACACAGCATTATAGAATGTTGAGGGGTTGGAATGGACCTTAAAGACCAACTACTCCCAAGCCCCCAAGGGCAGGGACACCTCCTGCTGGACCAGGTTGCTCAACCTTATCCAGCCTGGCTTTGAACATTGCCAGGCTTGGGGCATCCAAAACCTTCCTGGGCAACCTGTTCCAATGTCTCACCACCCTCACAGTAAAAAATGTCTTCCTAATATCTAACCTAAATTTCTCCTCTTTTAATTTGTACCCATCACTCCTTGTCCTATCACTACAATCCCTGACAAAGAATCCCTCTCCCTGTCAGCCCCATCAGATACTGGAAGGTTGCTATGAGGTTGCAAAAATACTCATTACTGTTTATCTGCTGTGAGATAAGAATTAGGAGAAATGCAAAGCAGGCACCAAACTTGACAGAATATAAAGAAGTCTATTAACAGACCTAAAAGAGGAAAGGAAAAAAATTATACCACCTTCAGAACTCTCCTCCTCCCCCCACCTTCCTCCCTTCTCCCATTGACAATGTAAAAAGACAACCCTTAAGACGTTCAGTCTGTTTACCACTTCCATAATAACCTTGTTCAGTCCATTTAGAAAGAGAAGTCTCTTCTTGCTCGTGCTATGAAAACATTATCACAACGAGACAGCCGCCCACTTCCAAATATTGTTCAGTCCATTTAGGAAGAGGAGTCTCTCTGCCTGCGTGTGAGTCCCTTCCCCCGACTTGCAGCTTTTCCCGCAACTGCTTTCGAGGGTCCACTCTTGAAGTTTTTTGGGGTACAATTTTAAGGTTGAGCCGTCCAGAAACAAAAACAGAGGCACTTCTCCTTCCCTGGGAGCAAAGGGTCTTCATCATCTTCATCGTTAGGACTATCTCTGGGAGCATCTCTAGGGACTGAGGTTTTCTCCTTTCCCGTTTGGAGCAAAAGTCCTCATCTGGTTCATCTCTCCCTGTCCAAACTTCTCATGAAATTACAGCTGCGTCAGCATCTGCCTATCTCAGCACAGGTGCTTTTGCTTACGAGTTGAACACTCCACCCCCCATATCTTCATGGAATTACAACGGGATACTCTGATATATCATAGCTTCACAACAGAATTTCAGCTTTAAGCATCTCCTCTCTCTCTCTTCCCTCAGGTTTTCAGCTCTTCACAGCAATAAAAGGGTTAATCTCACCTTGGCCTTGCAGCTTTGCAGCTGGAATGTTGAATTTTTCTTATCGCAGTGGAGAGGGGGGAGAGCCGAGCCGCTCCGGCTGCCCACGGCAAGGCAGTGGGGGGGGTTCCACGGCTGGAACAGGTCCATCGACCCAGGATGGCCGTGGCCTGGCCCAGCCTGGCCCAAGCAGGGCCTGGCCGGGCCCGCTGGCCCCCACACGGGGCCTGCAGCCACCTGTGCCAGCGCCGGAAACGAGAGAGAGCTTGGAGGGGGAGTTTGCCTATTCTTAAATGTGGATCTCAGAGGTGGTCACAACTTTAAGTGGCTTAGAGAATTGTCCATATTCAAACTGGCCAGCTGATAGGTTCTATCAGTTCCCAGAGGAAACTGTAAGCACCCCTTAGCAAGGACATCCCTTCCGGGACTATGCTTGCTAACCTATGACAGAGGTCTCCACACAACCTTCTCTTCTCCAGGCTGAACAGTCTCAACTTTCTCAGCAGGTCTTCATAGGGTAGATGCTCCAGGCCTCTTATCAACTTCATGACTTTCCTCCAGGCTTGCTCCAATAATTCTGTGTCCTTGCTATAGTGGGAACACCAGAACTGTACACAGTACTTCAGGTAGGGTCTCGCAAGGGTCAGGTAGATGGGGAGGATCTTACATCATGTGTAAGAACAAAGCACAAAAATACAACCACGTCTCAGACTCTGTCATTTGGTGGTCTTCATTGTTTATGGAAATATTTTGATTTGCATTAAATTCTTCATCAAAATGCACTTAAAATTTCTCTACACATATTCCCTTTCATCCAAAAAGCATATTGGATTTATAGCAAAACCCAGGGACTATTGCCAACATTAGATACTTGTTACGCACACCATTCTGCTAGAAAATTTCTTCCAGCCTCAAAAGCTTATAACCAAAAGAGCAGTGCATTCTAATGTCAGGAAAAAGGAAGTATCACTCTCACTGTTCACAGGTGGTAAGATAACAGCCAGTTAAATTTTCAGTGGAAGCCATGTTTGTTCATTTACACATTTGTAAAAATACCGGACTCTATGAAAGCTTATCCTCAAATCACTTTTCGTTTTACTGACGATAAAATAGTCCTTTAGATAACCTGTTTTTTTCAGACACATTTGCATCATGTATTACATGGCACTGAGTTCTCTTACTAAAGTAATGAGAAAGTACTGGGATTTCTCCACACGGTTCAAACCATTATTTGACATAAAAAAAATATTTTTTGAAATAATGACTATGGTAACTCTGCAAATTCATGTAAGATATTCACTTCTCATAGATATCACTGAAGCACATTTTACTTATATTTTATCTCAAACTCTTAGAGAAATAAACCTATATGGTTGTTTTAGCACTTTCTACAGCATGGAAGACTTTTAGTTAAAAATTCCTTTATAAAACTCAGTGAAAAAGTAACATTTTTTAGTTCAGCTTTAGTTCTTGTTATTTCATGTCATGAAGTTGGGATTTAGTAATATTTTTTCATCGTTTCCATTCCATAATACTGTATGTGAGGGGATCTGCTAAGCAAATAATAATGACTTTGTTATGCATGTAGGTGGTACCATCAGTGAGAAATATTTCCCCAGAGATTTAAAGCCATATATTTTTACTTTGACTATTTCCTTATTTTCTTGATAATTTTCTCTTTTAACAACTTCTCTATTGCACATGTTTAGTTTCTCCTCCCAGGTCCTTGGTTTGTCTTCTTAAAAAAAAAAAAAAATCAAATTTCTAAGTTATACCTGGTGTTTTGTTAATGTTAAAGAATCTCTTTTGTACATGCAATTACTTTGGGGGTTTTGGTTTTGTTTTGTTTTTTTCCCCCTCCACTGTTAATGGTGAAAAACTGCTACCTTGTTGTGATGATAACAGCAATAATGTCAGAAGTTTCCTTTGGCTACCTTCAGACACCAAATAGTCCATACAAAACATTTCACAGAAAACAGAGTACAGAGCTCAGACTGGTCATGACTACATCTGCATCCAGGTTCCATTGGTTTGGTGCAAATAGAGTGGATTGGTACAGTGAACAAAATAAATACAGCCTTACTGGTAGCCAGCTATTTTCAGAATTATTAGTAGATTTATATGTTTTCACAAGGAGAGGTTTGATGAGTCCATCTCTCTTGACTAATGCATAGCCATGATTTACATAAAGTGTTGTGTTGCTTAGAAATTATCAGTGTCAATATCAAATGCTGACACCACAACTATTCATGGAAAGGTACCACTTTTGAAGACACTCTGGTAGATGTGATATTTACTCTGAGCTGCAGAAAACGCAAGTACAAGTCTGTCAATTTAACATCTTATTACTTATACAAAGTGGAAAATTCCCGACAAAAAGAATTAGACAACGTGCATGTAGTCAGGCTAGCACCTCAGCAATTGAGATACTAGAATCCAGTACTCTAGTCTACAAACTATAGGGTCTTCTATGTTCTTACTTTTTTTGTCTGTGGAAGGTAATGTACATTAAAGAAGAAACAAGCAAACAAGCAAAAAAATTAAAGAAATATCATTGTTAGGAAAACGGTTTCCTGTGCAGCTCTGAAAGTTGATTTGCCACTAGTATTATCCATGGGTACATGGAGGGGGATTTTTCTATGTCACACTTAAACACCAGAACTCTGTCTAGTTGTGCATATATGTTCTGACGAGAAAGAAGGGTCTAAAGGAAGCGTCTAGGAAAGTTATGAGAAATGAAGAGAGGATATACCTGTGAAAACTGGGTGTCCTAGGTTACAATGTAAGATGTAACCAAAAGTATGTATTCTATTATCATTTCCACAAGCTGTTAAAGCAGGTGGGGCAGTGTTTGTTATCTCCTACCATGACTCATCCCTGGTACCTCCCTCCAGGAGCTATCTCTGTTTAATGGACAATCAAGGACCCACTGCAGGACTCATAGAATTACATCAACCCATTGTGAGATGCTCGGCCCGGGGGGAGGAGCCAAGCATTCCCACCTGGATATAATCTGGGGTTTGTAACAGTATAAGGGGCTTTTACCTGCTGGATTTTTAGAGGACAAGAGCTACCGTTGGGCCTTCAGGTGAAGACCAGACTCCTCTACAGGATCACTGCTTCAACAGAACCATTTCATCTGGGCTGCTACCACCACCCTGACTAACAGGGTCTCAGGTTGTATCCTGAATCTGTCAGTGTTCTTGTACTATTGAATTTATTTTAGTTTTCCTATTAAATTATAATTCTGACTTGTGATCTCCCACTGGTTTGTTTTCAAACTAGTACACTAGGAGAGGGAAATCCTTCAGTGGACTCATGCCTAAATTAGTCATTAATGGACTTTGTTTCTAGTGGGTATGGAGAAAACATGACTTGGAACCAGCCAATAGATTTTTTTTTTTTTTTTTTAATAATAGGGCAAACTGTATCTCAGTTATGTTGCTGCCTCATGTAAAGGGAAGATCCGAAGGAAGTGAGACAACACAGGAAGTGGAGAAGACTGTTCTATTCAAAGGTCTATTTAATGAAAATAAGAGAGAAAATGTAATATCTGAGCCAGAATACCACAGGGACAAATGAAGGCAGAGTAACAAGAAACAGAAAAGAAATCTTGATCCATTGAAAGCAATTAAATCAGTGGTAATTTAACAAAGTTGAGGGTGCTGTGAGAGCTTGGGGAGGATTGATAATATTTTAGTGACTGGATGAAAGAAACAGTTGTTTGGACATACAAAAGGAGTGTGGTGGAAACACCCCTGAAGTTAAAAGATTGCTTTATGAAGCAAAAGGACTTACTTTCAGTTACTGGTGGTGCTGTGAGGACTGATTCCATGGGCAGTAGCCCTTCCTCTTCTGAAATGTCCGTCACTGGAGATATTCAAGAACAATCTGGACAAAACCCCATGCCACATGCTCTAGGATGACCCTGCTTGAGCAGGGAGGTTGGACCAGATGACCCACTGTGGTTTCTTCCATCCTGACCCATTCTGTGATTCAGATGACTTTTCCTCTGCCTGGTTATGCAACTAAGAGAGAAAGGCATCATAACTGCAGGTAACAACACATGGCCTTGGCACAGAAAATTACTTAATGTACTACAGAGCATCAGGACAACCTCTTTCCAATAACAGAAATCTAATTTGTGTTCTGACATGTTTTTCCTCTTTCTCACCACTGTTGTCTGGAATTCAGTCATAAAACCTTCTCTTTACCTGTTGCATACTTTGAAATAAAATTTAAGGAAGAGAATGATGTATACACAGTTCAGTCACCCATATGAGAAAGGAACGTACTGATCTAATTTTTTGGTCTGTCATATCAATAGTCTCACAAAGTTTAGGAACTAGTAAAAATTTGAGTTTGATCAGAAACACAGCTTCTTCAGTGACTATAGCTACTAATACCGAATATATTGAATGATCACCATCACTTTTGAAAGTGTTGCAATTTATATGTTATGATGTATATATTTTAGTATATATTTTATTTAAATTTGAATTCCTGTTTTATTTCAGATCCTTGTTACATCATATGAAAATTCTTAAATGAAATTGTTCTGAATCTTTTAGATATCTAATAAAATTAATTAAATTTATGAAATATTTAACTTTTAGCTGCAATGTAAATTAAAAAAAATTATCCAAGTTACATGTAAGTAAGGCAGGAACATTTCTGGAAATTCTATTGAACTTTAGCTTTGAAAAGTATCAGCTTTAATCATCTTCTACTATTATTTTCAAAATCAGGTATCTACTTCATGTTTAATGTCTCATGATGTAATACTAAAGCATCAAATAAGGGAGACCACCAGGTCCCCATGGTTTAACTGCTACAGCTAATTCTATAATGCTTTACCCTCAGCTAATTCACTAAACCTATGCATCTAACCTATTTCAAATCATAATCCATATCAAAGGAGGACATAAACAATGTTTGCCACAAACATAGAGGGAATTAAAGTTTAGGGGACAGCAATGTGAAGATGTACTGAATAGAGCACACATTAAACTGAAAATTGTGTAAATCCTGTAGTGGGCAGGAATGGAGCATCCATGTACACAGAACTTTGATTTATCATTGTAGTAATTGCAATTTTAACAATCTCAATAAATTATAGCAAACAGACATAATTAATCCAGTCCTATAAAACAAAGATCTGTTGTTCCCCCCTCATAGGGTCTTTCAGGCCTTTGATCCAGGCCTTGGAAATTTAATAATTCACAAGTATTTTTATCCTCCTCTTCCTTCCTCCATGAATGACAACAAAAGCTTCATAATCCTACCTTAATCTGGTTAATTCAAAGTTCGTTGAAGGAATGTTAGATAGAAAAATTCTTCAGAAAAAATGTATGGAGTGACTTCTTTAGGTGCCACAGACAGAGATTAGGGTGGTCTATGAAAAATGGAATCAATTTCAAAGAGCTTTGTGAATTGGTGTCTGGTCTGGTTGATTAGAGCTAACACTTGATAACCTGTAGTGAACAGCAGGACTGAGCTAGAGTAAGGTATAAAATAATGCTGTTAAAATTTCTAGAAAAGGGGAAACAGGAAGTCATTAAGAGGATTTGTAGGATGAAAGAGAAAATATGGATAAATGTTCATGTAGATAGCCACAAAAATACTTTGAAGAGACCAAAGGAGACAGCATTTATACCACCTAGATCAGAGAAAATACTCTGATACTAAAAAGAAAATGAATGCAACTGTGAAATCAAGTCTAGTGGAAGTATGGAGTCAGAAGTATTACATCTTGGAATAGCATAAACAGTGCTAAAGAAATATGTGAAAATATGGAACTCTCTACATTACTCTGAATGCTGCATCATGTGGTACCTATCCTTTACAGGCTTTGCTAGAAATACTTTTTATATTAAGTTTTCTGAAATTTTATCACTGCAAAACTGCAAATACCTTTTGAACTTCATCATTAATCAAATGGGAAATTTCTTTCTTCATATCTTCATCAGAAGTGTCAGTGCTGTCTGTTATCTCCACTAGAACAAGAACTAGACACCCAAAAGTAAGACGCTATTTTTTTATGCCTCTCTGCTTCTCATTCTGTTTATCATTCCATCTTTTTTGATGCTTTTCTCAAGGGGAAAACCTCAGCAAACAATACATCAAAGACCACAGGTTCCTCAAACACCATAGCAGTGGTTTAGGATGGTAACTGAGATGTAAACTCTTTTCTAGAGATTAATGTTGAGTTTTTATTATATTTTTATATGCTGCCTCTAGCTAGGTCAGTGTCTAGAAATACTGAGTTAGGCAAATATGGAATAAATGGAGGAACATAAAATAGCTTTTTGGTTTGCAAATATATAAGTGTATATATATATGTAGAGAGAGAGAGAAAAGTATTTATATTTCTCAAAGCTATGCTGCCTTTAAAACACCTGGAGAAAAAAAGGTTTGGTTTTCTCTGGATGGGTAATTCTTCTAGTAATTTACAGTTGATGATAAAAGTATAAGAGAAGCTGTGCATATACCCCTAATGTCAGCTAAAAAACATAACTGAACACTATCAGCAGAACTCTTGACCACCTTTGACTGCTACTACTAAACAGCTTGACGATATTTCCCAGTGGTAATTCTTTTTAAATACTGCACCTACAGACAAGAATTCCTATACATCACCTTCGGAGAATCTTATTCAAAAAAATATCTACATGTGAACAAAGGAACCATGTGTATTTGGTCTGGCTGGGTTGGAGCTCATTTTCCCTTTGCAGCCCTCACAGTGCTGTGCTTTGCAATGGTAGCTGGAAAGATGATGATAACACTACAGCGCTTTGGGTACTGCTGAGCAGAGCTGGAACAAGATCAGTGCTGTCTCCCCAACATTCCTCCCCATCAAAAGGGGCTGGGGGTGGGCAAGATCCTGAGAGGGGACAACCAGGCCAGCTGAGCCAAATTAACGAAAAGAATTTTCCATATGACATCAGTTCAGATATAAAAGCTAAGAGAAGGAGGAGAGGGAGGGATCTTTCAAGATTTAGGATGTACTTCTTTTCAGTTGACACATAATTAAATATTTTGGACATAAATAGCAGCAGAGGTAACCAAGTAACCTGCTACTATTTTTCTGCCTACATTTATATCACACTGAAACCTCTCTCAAAAGAGAACATTTATTTTCTTATGACTGCCGAGGATGTGGAGGCTTCATAAGGTGCAAGGATTCCTCTTAGTAATCATATTATTAACAGATTATTTGAAAAAAACTTGGTGCACATATACAAAATCTTGAACATGTCATTGGATTATATTGTTATTAACAAACTGTGTCAGAAATACTGAAAATGTTTGGTCCTAGTTTATTAAGTTCTCTCCCTTTGTCAGCAGAGAAATAACAGAGACAGAAAACAAACAAATTTGGAAGTCTTGTCCACAGACAATCCAGAAATACAGACAGATATTTAGGTCCAGGTAAAGGTGCCATCATACCCTCAATTTCTTACAGCACTGCTGCTTCAAAATACAGGATTTTTACATCTCTATAAAGGACAGAGGGAGTGCTTTTAATACCATAATTTATTATGGGATAGAAACAGCTGTATACCTCCAGACGCAGAAGTAAACTTAACCTTAGTGTCTCTCCCTACCTTGCCTAGTAAACTTTGAAATTTACATCTCTATTCTTACAGTGTACTTGGGCATAACAGCTGTCACATGACATATTTCTGATAGCTAGAACCTGACTCTGAAAAAGGCACATTTCAAGTGACATTATCTCCATTGGGAAAATATAGATAGGGGTCATCTAAATTAAAAAAAATATATAATTTAGGAAAAAAGCAACTGTTATTGTGTTATGTGTTGGACAAAAGAAAAGAGCATGTGATGTCACCTTCCAGCATATAATGTATAAATATATAGGGAACATAGTCTGAGATGCATTTAAATGTGTTAACTTTTTGTCTGGTTTTCTGTTTCATTGCCTCTTAATATATGAATGCTCATATGCATTTATTTTTAAACATATGATTGAACAAGGAAAAAAATTTTAAAAGCGTGTATTTACCTCTCTAGTAATTACTTCTTCTCTGAGAAAGGGGTATTTAACTATCTATCCTACTGATCAAAACTAATATATTTTCTCTCTCCTTTCTTTTAACATATTATTATTAGTAGTGATTATTTCTGTTATTATCATCTTCTAATTTTCGTTTATTTTTCATATCTGTAGTGCTGTATCTTGGAGAAAAAAATAATGGAAAAGGATTAAGTAAAATAAGTAAATGATCTCTTTAGTCTTTTTAAGTTTGAATTTAGTCAGAGAGAATTTCTCTGTGTGTGTGTCTTTTACTGTTCCAAAATCTTCTTGGAGTTTTTTCAAAGCTAATATTTTAACACTGTTGCCAGGAAGAAAAAAAAATTGCAAGCACAAGCTGCTGTTATGAAAACAACGCTCTTGTAATTCCAGGCTTGTGTTTAGTGTCCCCATGAGTGCCATTCCAGCACCACTGGCTTCTCTTCTGTTCTTGCAATTTCTGTTGATTGTGTGTGCATGGCCTCTTCCATCTGCTGACAGTAGGTTAAAGAAATAAGCAACACTGGTAAATATTTTTCTTTACATAAATACCACTGAATTTTGAGTTAGGCACACAAAACAAATAATGTAAGGTTAAACTTAATGATATTATCACTCTAGCAGTACTCACACATATTTGTAAAATATATGGAGAAAATGTCTTAGGAAAATAAAATTATTTGGATAATTTGGATGATATGATACTACTACATGTAGTTTTCTTAACAATTTGTTGTATCCAAGTTAAAAAGTAAATTATACAACCTCAAAGCAAGGCTGGGGAGGGGAAAAGCAAAAGAGAAATCCTATTCTAGTTAATATGCTTAGTCAAGATTTATTGGTTAACCAACACTTAATTCCAATGTGCTTTTTAAACACACTTATGTGCACACATGCACACAGACACAGACATGCACATTAATTGAGACAGATGTACTTTACATATACATATTTACTGCAACTACCTTTCTCACTGCATAAGCATAAATTAAAACAAAATATTCATGTTCACAAAAATACCTTTATAATTTCCTAACATCTGTGATAGCTTCCCCAAAGCAGCAATATCAAAACAAGCTTATGCAGTGGTAGCAGGACTTGTGCCTTCAGATCTTTGTTGGTCCCCACCTTGTTCATCCTGTTATCACCAAAACTGGCTCTAGCTCCTCACTTTGCATCTGCCTGAAAACTATAACTGACAGGTATGGCCCTGAGCCGTCTGATATCACCATGTGCCTGGACTTTTAAGGCCAGTGATATCATCTTCTCTGCTCCATTTTTTACTTTAGAGTCACAGACAAGACATTCTATACAGAATAACCAGTTGTTATCACTGTCTGTATGTTTATATTCCAAAATGACTGTAACCACAGGCATTACATTACACATTTGCATAGCACTGAAACTTGAAGGAGTTTACGATGCTACAATTTGAAAAAAAATTTGCTCTCAAGTTACAAATAGTATTTCTTCCCAACCCCCTGTCCTCCCTTCTCTATCTTTTTATCTTTTTCCCCCTTCTGTTTCTTTGGAGTTTCTTTCAATGCAAACTGACTGTTTACCTTCATCTTCTTCATGTTTTTTCTTTTTGGGGATACAGCTGTGTGGAAAAAAAAAGGAATCAAGTCCCATTTCTTTACTGAAATTTACCACACTATTTTTATAGATAAGTTTATACAGAATCATGAAGAACTTATTTCTCTCTTTTGTGTTCAAGGCCTGAAAAACGAGAAAGTTATCAAATGTTTAAAAAAACCCTGTGAGAAGTAGGAAGAAAAATTGTCTTAAGATCCTCTGAAGTCATGTTGAAGTGCCTTTATTTTCAAGAGCTTTTTTTTATTAATATGTATTTAATACCATAATAATTTGGTTCTGATTCATCAAACTATTTGCCGTGTAGGAAAGATTCCATGCAGCAGTAATATCACACTGATTACAGTAGCAGCTTTGGGTTGAGGTAATATGAAGAGCTGATAGTTGGTCAGTAGATGCCTTAAAAGGTCCACGACCAACCTTATTTTCTAAATCCTATTAAAAAGAATACCCAGAGGGAAACAAACAGGACATAATATCTTTAGACTGTTCATACATATGTTGGAGCAAATAGTAGCTTGAGCTAGAGTAATGTCTAAATATTCCAGCATTCATAAGACTACCCTGAGAATTACTGCTGATTTTCAATGGGATTTATTAAACTGTCCTATTTTTAAACTATTTGTAAACAACCACAACAGTGCTGTATTTCTCAGTTGCAAAGAATTTAATATGTAAGAACTATAAAGATTACAATGTTAAAGCTATGTCTGTAATACATCTCAGACACGTTATTCCAAGGATTATGTCAATGAAAAAGTGAAATTGTATCTACTTTGTTTACCTGTGATAAATTCAAGCAATAATAAATCTGGTATTGTCATTACAAACCCAAGAGAAATTAAAACTATTCCTATTTTGCATACACTAATGATTGCCATAGGGGCAGTCTGAAAAGGTTTGGAGTGAAAATGGAGATGAAACTGAAGCTTGTGTAAGTTTTCAGATGATAAGAAAAATAGGCTGCAATTTTTAAAGGAAACTTTGGATGTAACTGCTGATGAGGAGTATTGAGAGGCCAGCTTCTAGACTAGATGGAAAACACCAAATTTGAAATTCAAGCTTTCATATTAGAGTGATAGTGATCTTGCTCTTAATTGCAATTTGTGTATTTAAGCCTATCATAAGGAATTTTGACACTGAACTTATTTGACTTATCCTTTTTTTATAATTGATAGCATTTTTCAGTGCCACAACACTGTAAGAAAGACAATAGAGATGTCCGTTTTGGATATAGCATGAAGGCATAACACAGGTAGCCTGGAAAAGGAGCAGCTTGTGTCACTTGTATCCCTCAGAAATTAGCCATCTAGATTTAATTAAATTCTCTCGTTATAGAGAATCCCTGTGAAGACAGTGGAAGACAATCTCAGAAAAAAATTTATCCTTTCTTGTAGCAACTCTCAAAAACAGATGGACTCACTCATCTTTTTATTTTCTCTCTTATTCTTTTACCAGAAGGAAACCATTTACCTGAGTCTATCGACAAAATGAAGGTGTCTGAAGTTAGAGAAGATGGATTCCTCCTTGATGGATTCACCATGTACTGGCTGTGCTCCTAGCTAGAAGTAAGGTTTCAAATAAATATCAGTCATGACTTATTGCTTTTGTTTACTTGTTTTTTTATAAGTAAAAAATGCTTCCAAAAGGACTGCAGAATATTATTGATAATCTCTCACTGGTTAAAAAAAAGAAAGATTAGAATGTTTGGAATTTTTTTGTCATTTGTTCTTTGTTTTGGGGTTATTTTTTAAAGACTATATTTGAGCTACTCAGACTAAAGTCCTGCCATAATCAAAACATGTACTTTTATTGTTCATCAAAATTTTAGATGTTTATGGTAGGGAGAGCTGGGTGTACACATAAAAAACTGGGTAGATGAACTTCATCTGGTAATATCCCATCCACTAACACATGCACACATGCATGGGGAGAAGAGGACATAAAAAAGCATTACAAAGATACTCATTTTATACTTATGTGGAAACATAAGAAGTCTATACATTGTAGTCCAAAAAATCGTGGAGTGCAATGTGTAGGTGGTCATTGACAACTGCCAGATTTAAATCAAATTCTGTAGTACCCATACATTTTGCTGAAAAAATGTGCTGCCTTCTTTATGAAGAGCATGTGTAAGGGTTTATTTGCCCAGCTTTAATCCATTCTACCGAGGGAAATATTTCAGCGGAGGAAAGAGGTACATCCTATTCAAAAGGGTTTCAGTGATTTCTTGTATTATGCAGATTTACTTCACTGCTCTCGAAGAATGACATTCAAAAAGCAGACAAACACTAACCTTTTTGAAAATGAACATGATGACTACCAAATATTTGTCTACTGTTGAACTTGTTTCTCTGTTCCAGAAATCGTTCTGAGTTAATTTCATCTGGATTACATATATGCTTTGTTCTGTAAAGGGAAAAATACTTGAATTATACGCTGCATTGTATGCTGATTCATCTCTAAAACTAGGAATTAACATGAATATGTATCTGCACTAGGATCTTTCTCAATAATTTTTCCAAGTGTTCAAAAATTATGAAAACCAATATGATTTTAATTTTAATGTGTCTTTTCTATTTGTGAAACAGGATATCCTTTTGTTCTACATATTAAACAGAAAGACTGAATAGCAATTCTAACCTTGTGTGCAATTTGGTGGAAATTCAGCAGTGAATAGCATGAAAAAAGTTTAACATAGAACAATTTTTTAAAAAGCACTATTTCTAGTGGAAGCATCCCAACTAACTCATGACAAAAAGATTATAGATGCAAGAATGTAAAAACAACATAAAGTCATACCATCATTACCTTTGGTGCACAGTAAGACCTTTAAGAGCATCATTAGTACAATTATTTTTGTCCAAAGAAGATGGTGTCTTAGAATTTTTGAACATTTGAACAGGCTTAGAACACATAGATCTGATGGCTTTATTCTAAATACTATTGTGTATTTGTTTTTTAAAAGAAATAAGTTTAAAAAAAAAAAATTAAAAAAATACACCAAACCAGGATATTGGAAGAACATCTTCCTATTTCACAATTACCGACCAAAAGGACGCATATTGTAGTAACATAAGGATAAGACTTATTTCATATGCAAAATTACTGTGAGATAATGATACATCATCTACCTATTACCACTATACTGGGTGCCTGATGACTTAGAGATTTGTGTTTGGTACATGAATCATGTCACAGAATTGATTAATGAACTGTTTCATGGTAACAGGCACTATTTAATTGCTAGCATGCTTAAGAAAGTTTTGGGTGATGAAGACACACTACAGGAGAGATTTCAAACCTACAGACATGACCTGTGCCCTACTGTTTGCCTTTTGGGGCTCTGGCTCTGTTTAATTTACAAACTTTTTATGTGGTCAAGGCCAAAAGTTTCTTTCTCCTTTTCCTGAAAATAATTCAACTGCCAACTTCATGACTCAGTCTAGTATTTTATTACAGAGGACACTGTTAAATTTTCAGAATCAAAGGCATAAATGAAAGGTAGAGAATAATCCTGATATAGCAGCTAACTGCAGTATATGATGCAAATATGTATCTTGATATATAATGGAAAGAAATCTTTATGACTTTTTAAATGTTGACTAATTTAAAGGAAAAAACATACTTCAAAGACAAGATTGCTCTGAAAGATCATATGGATCATTACTGAATTGCTGCTGTTAAATTTCCCCAAGGACTTCTTCAAAGGGGAGGAGAGAATCATTGATAATTGGGACTCAAAGTGACACCTGTATGAAACTGCTGTAAAGAAGCTCCAAAATACATTAAAAAAAACCCCAAAACTAAACTAACAAAAAAAAAAACAAAAAAAACCCAAAAACAACAACCAAGAAAAACCCCAACAGAGCAACCTCTTTCCAGGCTTTTCAAAATCTTATACTTAACACATCATTAGGAGAAACTGCTTAGCCTTGCAAATTATTCAAGTAAATCAGAGGTACTGTATCAATTCAAGGAAGAACTCTAGGATACAAAAGAAATGAAGTGGTGATAGTTGTAACTGTCATAGTGAAAGAAGGTAAAATTTATTAATCCTGATTGAATTTATTTTCAAATTTGGGGAACATTGTCCTGAATGGTTAATACTATGAAACTAAAATAAGTTTATTACATCTATTATTGGAAAACTTTGATTTTATGTTTTTGTCACTCATTGATTTTACTGAATTTCATAGAATCATGGAATGGTTTGGATTTGAAGCAACTTCAAAGGTCATCTAGTTCCAGCCCTCCTGCTGTGGGCAGGGACAACTTTCACTAGACCAGGCTGCTTGAAAGCCCATCTAACCTGACCTTCTATATAAGTACTTCTAGGAAAGGAGCATCTACAATGCCTCTAGGCATTCTGTTCCAGTGTGTCCCTAGCCTCACAGTAAAGAATTTCTTTCTAAAATCCTATCTAAACCTACCTTCTTTTAGTTTAAAGCTATTTCCCTTTGTTCACTCATTACATGACCTTGTAAAGAGTCCTTCTCCAGCTCCCTTGGAAGCTGTGTTTCAGTATAAGGTCTTCCCAGAGCCTTCTCTTCTCCACGCTGAACAACCCCAGATCTCTCAGCCTGTCTCCATAGGTGAGGTGCTCCAGCCCTCTGATCACCTTTGTGGCCCTCCTGTGAACATACTCCAGCAGTTCCATGACCTTCTGATGTTGAGGGCCCTGGAGCTGGATGCAGGTGGGGGCTCACAAGAGTAGAGTAGAAGAGAAGAACCCCCTCCTCAGCCTGCTGACCACATTGCTTTTGATCCAGTCCAGGTTACGACTGGCTTTCTGAA
The DNA here is from genome assembly GCF_020740725.1 of Corvus hawaiiensis. NCBI lineage: Eukaryota > Metazoa > Chordata > Aves > Passeriformes > Corvidae > Corvus > Corvus hawaiiensis. The sequence goes on from NC_063214.1 coordinate 76,002,188, forward strand.
CCACAATTTCACCTGGAAGGGTCATGTTGAGCTTCTCATAAACCAACACCCTCAAGTCCTTCTCCACAGGGCTGTTTTCAATCTGTTTTCCTCCCAGCCTGTACTTGTGCTTGGAGTTGTCCTGACTCAGGTACAGGACCTTGCATTTGGCCTTGTTGACCTTCATGAGATTTACACAGGCCCACCTATCAAGCCTGTCAAGGCTCCTCTGAGTGGCATCCCTTCCCTCCAGCATGTTGACTGAACCCCACAGCTTTGTGTTGTCAGCAAGCTTGCAGAGGATGTACTCAATCCCTCTGTCCATGTTGTCAGCAAAGATGTTGAACAGCAGTGGTCCCAATACCAAGCCCTGAAGAACATCATGTTCTCAATTTCACTCTGAAACATCTCTTTAATAGTAACTATCATGGCAGAATATGAAATCCAATTTTTATTTTAATGCTGACCACCTGTGCTTCTTTGTTTCAATGTCTAAAATTCACTGTTCTAATTCCAAGGTCAGATCTCATTCCAGTTTATGACCCTATTCACTATAGATAGGCAAATCAATGTATTACTGTTTCTTTCTGGTCTTTAGTTGTTCACTAGAAAAAAGCTGTCAAATATAATCCAGGAACTCCAGGGTGCTTCTCTTGAAAATCCACCTCCATTAACTGATTCTACAACCCTTTATGTAATCATGATCATATCCAAATCCTTTATCAGATTTTTTCCTTAGCAATACTGTTTTATTTCTGTTGATAATTTTCCCATTTGATCAGTTTTTTACTGATCATTTGTTGTTTCCAGAGACATTACACCTCAAGAACCAAAGAGAATCCTGTGAGTTGTTGCATGGTGGGCTATGAAATATACAAGGCCAGACTTATTTGAAATATCTGATCTTTGTACTAAAATATGCCTGTAGTATGCAAATAGTTAAGCAGTAGTTAAATCAGCAGTTATCACCTCAGCAGGTTATGGCACTGCTTTATTCCAACAGAACACATGCAGATATCAAATATTTTTTTCTAAGTTCTTTTGGATCTAAACACCTTTTCTGTTTTGCTTTGGGATTTTTTAATCATCTAGTATATATGTCCTCCTTAGAAGGACAATCACATAATATTAAATCTGCATGGAAAAAATTTTTGATCACAATTTTTAGATTAAAAAACCCACAACCTCAACCTGAAAATGCAGAGGCATACATTTGTGTGTAACAGAGAAATTATGACTCACTTTCCAAATGAAACAGAATTTCTTAATCCATAAGATTCAATTTCTTTTTCTCTCTTCTCGGTTTAAGCTACAGATGCAATGTTTGGTCTTGCTGTTCCAGCTGTGAGCTTTCATCATCAGTTCTTACAGTCTTTCTTACTATTTTGTCTAAAAACTAATTAATTTTAGAACTGGCAGAATTCCAGGAATCATTCCTACTTTTAGAACAGTCAGTAGACATAATATTGCCACACCATTTAACATGAGAGTCTGAAATTTAGGTTTCTAAGTTAATTCTGTTGGAAGAAGAGACTAGGGCAAAGAAAACTTGCTAATATATGGCTTCTGTTGAGTGTGAGGTACTACCTCATAGATCAGTTCATAAATTCCTGCAAAACTATTGTTTTCTTTACACATATATTACCTATACTTGGAACCTAAGTGGTATTGATTGTTCAATTGTATCGTCTTAGATATTCTTCTTTGATTTAACAAGACACAGATCTAGGAAATCAAATTAAATCTGTATTTGTCATATTCCATTTCATTCACAATAGATGTATTAAGTTATATCACTATTTTCTGTGACAGTCCTAAAATCAATTACATCATCTGTTGCAATTTGAACCATGTAGCTAAACACTGAAAAATATCTCTGTATTTAACTTTTCTATCAGTCCTTTCAATCACCACTTATTTTTCCCAACTACAGAAATTCTTAATTTGGTGTATGTGAGATACTTACTGCAGTGGAGATCCTTTAAGTCTTTCAAATATTGATTAATCTTTGATGTCCTATTACCATCTAGTTTCAAAATGCTACAAAGCTTTAAGACAAAGAATTAGAAGGATTCAGGGTAGTGTGAGAGTGGGAAGATGTCTTTCTCTCTTTTTTTTTTTTTACTAACACTCTCTTGCTTTCTTTCCCTTTTTCTGCAGGGATAATTTGATCTTTTATCAAGAGTAGGAGCTTGGATCTTCCCCTGAGGGTCGTTACTCTCTTGCTGTGGACTATTACACACAAACATGAAAATCTCCCCAAAGGGAATTATTTTGGTATGAGAAACACTATGCTATTACAGATTAATTTCTCTCCTAAAATCTATTGATTTCACACTGATTTCCCAGTGCTCTGTTTTGTTTCAACGTTTTGCCAGGGAAAAGAAGAAATATTGCAGATGGGGTTAGGAAGAACAGAGGGACATATTCAGGGTTTCCAGTTCTTCTCCCTGTTGGAATGGAAAGATCAGTAGCTGTGCTATGCTTATAAAAAATAATTGAAAAAGAAGCTAATTGTAGTACAGTAGGTTTGAGTTGTGCAGGGTCCAATACAACAAAGTCAAGCAAAATAAGACGAAGCCTGAAAAGGTAGCAGCACATGTACTCTGCTATTTAGCAGTATGTACACCAAAGGATTTGGTTTTCTGGAGATTACACAATGCAGAGATGAACAGTATATTGTCTAACTCCAATGTGCTTCTGTTTTGTAAACCAGATGTTGACTTTCTTACATGATACTTCTTATGGTATGCTGCTCAGATTTTAGTTCTTATTTACTGTATCTTCTCTGTGCTTCAGCCAATATATAGCCCATTTTATCAGCCTTTTTTCTCTTTCAAGATGATCCAACACATTAAACGTTAGCCTTTGATATGGACTCCTCACAAGAGATCTCTAAAAAATCACATCAAAAAATGTTTACTGCACATCTTCATCATTCTGGCAACTTGACTAACACTAAGATCTGACAAATTAATAAGATGGCCTTTACTTTAAAATGATAAACCAAAAAAAGGTACAAAAAATTTTGTGTTAATCAAGCTTTAGTTTTCCAAATTTGCACTCTTAGAATATCTTTTAAGATTTCAAGTGGCTGTGAGTATAACTGATCTATAACTGTTTACTATAACTGTAGAACTCTAAGGTTTTTTTCAAGTTATTATATTACAATTCTTCACTGCTCTGAGAAATTTTCCTTCTACCTATTTCATAACAAATAATAATCCATATTCAGTGGTTTCTTTTCTTAATTGTTCCTTTTGTTCAGTTGTAAAGAAATTTATAAAATATAAAAAGATGTCTACTATGCATTTTTTCTTGAAGTTTATTACTTTTCTAACGCTATGTATATACATAAACTTTTAAATATTTATTTATATAAATATATAAAATAATGTAAATAGTGTTAAAATAGATGCTTTTTGTGTTTGTGTTTTTTAACAGTGATTCTATATTGCATTTCACTAGTTAACGTGATATTCTTTATCATAAATGCATTTTTTCGTGACTTTCAAGTTTGAATCAAAGCCTTGACTACGGTAAAAAATCTGAAAATCTGAGAATAATTAATAGGCAACACAATATGCATATATGCTATTAAGGACAGAGCATGTTATCTTTGTGAACATTATTGAGAGTACCTAACTATTATGTTCTGCTTTTCCCCCATGAATATTGAAGAACTTTCTAATGGCATGTAAAATCACTGCCTTCCTGTATGAATAATATTCATGAATCACAGAAGATTAATTTGCATTTTCCAAGCTGTGCTATCAGAGAAGTGGTGGTGAAAGTATTACAAGGTACTACAACTTGGATTTTCTCTGTTTCCTTGTCAGTGTGAAATCCTATTTCTCTCTTGTAGAGAATATAGCGACAGCTTTATTTTTCTCTTACAACCACATAGATCTTAGGAGATGATCAGCAGCAGAAGGCCAAGCAGGTTATTCTGGAATGTGTGAAGAGACATTAAAGACCTATGATTATACAACTGAAATGAGCTACAAATAGCTGAGCTCCAAGCCAGAAACTCAAATTGAAGTTTCTTGAACTGTGCCCCATTGTGGCAGTTGGAAATTCATGCTCACACTTGCTACTTGGATGTGGAGGCATAGAGCTGCAGCAGTCAGGTCTCTGTTGGGCTGCAGGATTTAGCAACCCATGACAAAGAAAAATGGGTGTTTAAAGAAAACATGTGGATTTTCTCATTAAGAAGAAAGGATAAAATCACAGCAGAGGAGATGAACAGATAAACATTTGTATATAGATTTCCATCTCCCCCACACTCTACAGGGGTACATTTTCAAAGTGTAATGCATCTTAACATAGATGCTTACAACAGTTTCTCTACATTTTTATTCCTCCAATTAAGCATGAAGATAGCCAAGAAAAATAGTTTTACTACTGACACTAATTTTAGACATCTAAAAGATTTGAACCACTCTTCCTTAGACCCATGCTTAAATGCTTGGTGAGTGTTCAGGTGACAACTTCTGTTGCTTCATTTAAGGTATTAAATAGTATGACTGATTATCTTTTCATGATTATTTCATATACTCTATAAAGCAGAAAACATATCCTACTAAAATACTATTTTCTGCAGATTTGGACTTCTATATAATGTGTTGTGATTTTATTTTAGATTTGGAAGAATTCTGTGTCCCTCTTACATGTACATTAAGGTCAGTCACTGTTCTGTTTTTTTCTCTTGCTAACATATCCTGTATTTGTTCACTATATCATTGCCTTGGTTCACCATACACTGTTTCCTATCTTGTTATTTCTTCCTTTGCTGCCTACCACTGCAGTTCTAGCTTTGGAGGCATTATTCATAAAGACAGTAACCTTGATATTAATGTCAGACTCTATTAATTGTAAAAAAAAAAGAAACTTGAGGGAAGTATATGGCCAGACATGGAGAGGTTTTTTTTTTTACAGGGACAGAAAACATTGTTCTTTAACCTGAGGGTGACATCATTTCTAATTTTTCTGTTCATAAAGTAAATCTCATCAAAGTGATTGCACAGATTTTTTAAAATGGGAAAATCAATGTATTTTACCTAAATCTCTTTTAGGAGTAAAAAAAGTTTAGCTCTGAAAGTCTAACACACTTTGAAGCACCTGATAATAGGGGTCTATTATGGAAAGTTATATACAGATATTGAATACTGTTCAATATTTTTCTGACGGCTCAGTCATCATTCTTTCCTCAGTTAAGAGGAAGGATGTGGAGAAGCCTTTGAAGAAACTTGGAGAGATGTCCATTTGAAAAGAGGATAAAGTAAAGAGAGGAAATACAAATAATGTATTGCTTCACTTGAAAAAGACATGCAAAAAAGAAAAGATGACAAATCATTGCTCAGACTGCTAGTTTTCAAATTTTCTAGTTTGTTGTGTGTCATCTAATAGTCTGATTTTGTGTAACTTGGTTTTAACAACTAGTTGAGATCCTTTCTTACTTATATATTTGGGTATAAATTCACAGGACTTTTTCAGATTTTTTTTTTTAATGAAAATAACTTGAGAAAAATAATTTGACAAAAGGCATTCTAATGATTGTTCATCACCATCTGACGATCTGAAATTCTGAAAAAGCCCAGGAAGAGTATTGAATTTTTGCATAAAACAATCTGTATATTTTGTGTCTCCTACAATGTACTAAGTGAGATGAGATGCTGAGAAATTATTTTGATTTTCATTGTTGCTGGTTTTTTCTAAATACAATGTATTTTGGTATTTTTTTTTAATATAAAATGGAAATATCCATATGTTCATTTTTTTAATTGAACAGCTGTGTTTGCTCAGTATATTTTGTCTTTCATCAGTTCATCCATTCCTTACTGCTTGTTGCATTCCTTTGTTAGAGCAGATCTAAAGTTAGACTGTAAATAAGGCAAAAAAAGATCTTGACATGCCTACTTCTGTAAGCAGCAGTACGAAGCCCAAATGAAAGAGGATAAAACCAGAAGTCTATTTCTGAATGATATCTGAATAAGAAAATGGAAGTGGAAAATGGAAAATATAAATGTGTAGAGAGTATCAAATAATCTTCCCTTTTGTACAGTCTCACATCTTCCAACAGTCAGTATCCAAAGTATTGTCAAAGCTTGGGTTAGCTTTACCTTATATGTATGCAAGTTTCACTGTTTTGTAATTTTGACTGCATTTATGACAATATAGTTATGTCAGTAGAAGTGTAGCAGTAGAATGTAAACTGGGCCTAATAGCTTTTGGACATCTTCATTATGTAGGTTGCTGTGAACACAGTGCATTTTTATAATTCAAATAATTTTCAGATTTACTGTAGATGTACAGCAAATCTAAGTCCTGGAGTTTGCAAACTCTGGATATTCTGGATCTGCAGATGTTCAAGGGCACCTAAACTTTCTGATGTTAACCAGGAGTTGAATTACTGTTGCAGACAGGTTTGTGTTGTGGGTTTCTGAATACCACAGAGCCTCAGTTCTGCAATGTTTCTCTGAAGAGGCAGATAAAATTATGTGCTGTACCTATGTAAGGAAAGTAAGTGCTGCTAGAGGACATTGCCAGGCTTGGGACTTGATCATTGCACTGTTTAATTCTTAGAATATTCTCTGTCATGTATTTTGTCTAGGCCAACTAGTAGAATCTCTGGGTCAGGGACCATTTGAATCAGATGGTTTGGATGCAGCCAGCCTGCTTTGGAGTTTAGGAGAACCACATTATGAATAATGATCATTCCATGAGGGGTGGAACTGACCTCAGTTTCTATGAGTACCCATCCATCTAATTTTTTTTTTTAATCTTTAACATAAACTGAGCTACAAGATGTTCCAAGTAAAACTCCTGTAAGTGAGTTTGATTACAAAATAGAGCTATGATGGAGTGATCAAGGACTGGGAGCCCAGCAGCCTCAGCACATGACACAGCTGTGCTTATTTGAGGGGGAAGAAAATTTAGGCAGGCATTTTGCAGTTGTATTCTACCTCCTTTTTTGAGTGATTTTGATTCTAATGACTGGAACTTTAAAGAAACTGATCTCTGCCTCTGAGTTCATTGGGATGCCACACACTCTCCCCTGCTATATTGAGAAGCAACTGTGGAAAGCCCTTATTTGTGCCACCTCTCTGTATGAACTAAAGGTAGCTGTTGCTAAAAATTATAATAACCGCTTGGTTGACTTTTCACTATTCCTCTCTGCCTACACATTGCATATAGAGTATCTTCTAGTATAAAATAGGATTTTTCTTTTCCTTTATTTTATCTGCTACAGAGGAGGGAGATGAAAACAGTGGAATAATACATGTGCTCAGGTCAACCAAGAGCAAAAGCTGTAAGTAAGGACTAAGTTGCAGGGTGTTGGTGTGTTGGTGCTAATTGAAGAACAGGGCATTATTTTATGCAATCTATTTAGGCAGTCAGCTGTAATGCCTAATAGATTTTCTTTTCATAATGCAGTGTTTTTTCTCCCACATACTACATTTACTTGATAAAGTGAGGATGATTTTCATAATTTGAGTTTAATGGTGTAGTGCAAAAAGAGGAACTCGTTCACTCCAAATGTGTTAGCTAAACTGTGATTGAGAGCATTCAGCTATGAGCCTCTGGGTTTCACAGATACAGTTTAGTGTAAAATATATGCTGCTGCTGCTAAAAACTGATCCTTTAGGGAAGTGGGCAGCAGGGTTAATTTTCAGGCAAATTATTTACCTGATATAGCTCCCAGCAGGGCAATGAGAAAACCAGAGCCAGCACTAGGGAAACAGTGGCAATAAACATTTGAGAAGACAAATAAAACTGTATTTTTATAAAGAATTCTTACTTATGATGTGTTAAAGAGAATGGATAAAGAAAAAATTAAGGTGGATAAAATATGTTTCAGATTATAAATTATTTATTTTTACCTTCTTTTCCCATAATTAAAACCCCAATTTTCCCCATAAGCATTCTATCTTGCAAGTATAAAAAAAAAAAAAAATTGGCTAGCATGTCACTGTCCATTCTAATTTTCCTTCCTCTCCACTTAGATCATGGGAAACAACAGACAAATGGAAGCTTCTCTGCACATTACAGCCTGGTCCAAATAGGTTGTCACAGCAAGGGAAAAAAATCTAACAATTCTGCCTAGTTAAAACAGGGTTACAATAATCCCTCATGGTATATTAAAATACTTTTCTAGTGACCCAAATTCCAGAATATTAAACGATACACAGGATATTAAATAGTATTTCACAAAATAGTGTTTATTTTATTCACTTACATATATATATTTACACATGCAGCAGAGAAAACACTTCAGATGACATTATTATGACATTATTATAGCTGACATTGAAGTGCTTCCTGACTTCTAAATACATAACTCTACAACCTTAATCTTTTTTAAGGTATTATATTGCATTCAATATATCATATTCTGTGCAGATAATGCATTGTATTACACATTCAGTGAGGCAAACAACTTGTTATATATAAATTAAATAAACTCACCTTTGACCTGCTTTTCTCCAAGCAATCTGATTAGACCTGGTTTTAGAAGCCATGCAATTTGGTGAGTAGTGGTGGTATTTTAGCAGGGGAGTAGACTACTTCATTGAAAGAATAGTGGAGCTTTTTGAAATCAGTGATTGCAAAGTTTAGCAAAAATAATTTCTAATCATAATTTCTTCATAAGCCCAGAGGTAAGGTGGTTACAGGCAAACTAATCCATTTTATTGTCTAAAAACATTTCATTTAATATTTTACACTGGGGAGGCACCTGGTGGTATTTCATTTCTGCTTGGCAAACTTAGAAAGCAGTCATTATGTAGCAGTTAAAAGCATGCTCGAAACATTCCACATTGGTCGATTTATTATTCTGACAGGTCATTTATATACAATCATGCAGTGCCTCGTTTTCACAAGAACACCATATTCTTCCAGTGAAAAATGCAAGAAATAAAAAATCAAGCAAATCCTGTTATAAGGAGGTTATTTTAGGAATGCATTAAACTCCCTGAAAGATAATGTCTTTCTTAAATATATCCAGGCTTCATATAAACACTAATAGTTACGAGATACTGAAGGAAATGAAAATGAAGAGAAACGGGGATTTTAGACATCTTTTAATTTGTATGTCCCAGGGAAAAAAACCAATAATTTAAAAAAACCCTAAATTCGCATCTGTAAGTCACATCACAGTTTTAGAAATAACTAACAGTGCATCTGAAAATGGACTGGTGAGAAATAGAAGTCAGCACTGACGTAGAGAAAGATTAATTTTTTTTCTATTGGTATCAAATGCTGCATCTCTTTCCTAATGTTGAAAAAAAAGGAATACAGAGGCCAGAAAATATTCTGAAGTGTGAAGCATTTACTTTTTGACAATGTTAAATCAGGAAAATCTTTTGTGAAGTTGGAAACTGATTGTCATCAGTGTAGAATTTTTTCCAGCATGTCAGAAGACTAAACAAAGACCTATTGATAGGTTTACAAGCATGGGCACATATGTGGATCTTCTGAGCACTATTAGGTCTCCTTTGCCCTCCTGGCACTCCTCCTCAGACCAGGTTTGTTTCTGGCTATTTTGTTAAAGCTAATTGGTCAGGTTAGGGAGGGGAAGGTTGTCTCAGTTACTCTCTTTATCCTCCCAGTTAAAAACATAAACATTTTCACACTCCACATCCTACCAATTAGTGTGGCTGATCAGGTTTCTTCTTATCATGACCTTCCTTATTATTTCTTGGTCAGTTTTTTCTCTGCATATTCTGTTTCATGGCCCTTTTGATAAGGTATCCTTGAAGAAGCAAACATTCTCCTTCCACCTACCCTCGCAGAGACCACTTGGAAATCTTGTGGAATCTTTCTCCTCTCCTTTTTTCTTCCATTGTCTTCCTGATACAATCCGGCTTTCTACTCCAATTTCTACTAATTGGAAGACAGTGGCTTGGCATTGCACCAAAGTAATATTTCTTTAATGTGTGAATAAAAAGCTAAGGCAGAAAATGAGTTTTGATCTACTATGAAAACAAAGTTTAGCCAAAAGTCAAGTTTGGTTCTGGGTGGGTTTGGTTGTTTGTTTGCAGGGATTTTGTTTGTTTGCAGGGATTTTGATTGTTTTGGTAGGTGGCTGTTGTGGTTTTTTTTTTTTTGGGGGGGGGGTTTGTTCTGTGGTTTTTTTTGTTTAATGTGTGTTTTTTTGTTTGTCGGTGGTTGGGTTTTTTTGTTGTTTTTGTTGTTGTTGTTTTAACTTTAAGCCCTTTCTTTCTTTTTGGTAGACAACAATTTCTCATCTATATGGCAGAAAAATATGCCAGACTAAGATAACTGGTTGGTTTTCCAGGAATGCCATTCTTTTCTTTAAATCCACAAATATTTGAAAAGCTTTGGCTAGTTGCACTTGCTGAATGTGACTCTGTAGAGGACATCCTCTTTTCATGGATTTTCATGTCTAACACACATTAAAACTCAGTTATGATCACGAGTAAATAATCCACTTTTCATCAGTGACTATTTCTGTGGCATTTATGGGTCTAGAGGAGACATGAAGTGCTTAACTAGTTTTTTCTGAAGCTTTAATAACTAGGTGTAAACCACTTTGAAATATCATGTAAAGGTTTAAAAAGCAGAGAGCTGCTGTTTGTGCTGTCACAACAAAGTTCTTAGCCTTGCAACTTCTCTGTTTTGTAACAATGTTATACACTTATTTTTCTTTGCTCTCAGAGACAGGGGTTATTTTTCTTCACAGTTTTTTGTTGCCTAGTTGCTTCAATGCTGAAGTCTATTTCTAATGTGTTTATTTCAGCATGTACTGTATAATTTCCATATGGCTCTGCTTTTGATGGCAATATGAGTCACTGATAATGATAGGTGAAGGAATAGTGCTCTGAATGTACCCTCCTTTTTCTAAATTGTGGAGGAGTTAATTCTACCTAATATTTTCTTTGAGCCATTTATCAAAATAAGGATTATAAAAATATTAAGACCTTGTTCTTATGGCCATTTTACAATTATATGTAACTCTTAAGATTATATGTGAAAAGACAGAATTTTTTGATAGCAAAGTTCTCAGAGGCATCTTTGGCCATCAGGAAACAGAGGATGAACAAACAGGTCATTTTATTCAGTTACAAAGTCAGTCCTTTTGTTAGGCAGGTTTATAGAGAGAAGTGATGTTATTTGTCAGAGCGTTTTCCAATAGCAGAAAACAGAAAGTTCTTGTGCACAAAAGCCCCATTTCAGGTATATATCCATATTTATGTCATACATTTATGACACCAGTAGGAGGGCTTTCAACTGACAAGCAGCTCTGTTTTTTCCAGGTATATTATCTAGTATAATAAACATATTACCTCTCCTTACAATGTCTGGCTTAGCTATTATCCTCAGACAATCATAGAGGCAGCTACATGACTCACATGTGATTATACGACTTTGACCAACCTTATTTTTGAAGAGGAGCCTATTCAGGGTCTGCTGTTTGAAGCTGTCAATTTATTTCAAATATTTCTCAAAGTAGCACTGTATAGTGAGTCTCTAAATCATATCGCCAATCACTCTTTATGTATCAACAGTTTGGGTAGCACTGGAAGTGTTAACTCTTCCTGCTTCCCTTCACAAGACTGCTGTTTGTGTTGTGACTGTGGGAAGACCTGAGCTAGACAAGTGCTAGGGAACTTGAGTAAGAGACAGACCTTGTAACTACAGCTAGCAAGGGGGTCCAGAACAAAGCAAGTAGAACCCCAGGCAAAGGCTATAAGATTCGTCTTTAGAGTCTGAGTATATGGCAGACAATTACGGACAGGCCTGTAAAGAGGCTGTGTGATAAGGGCACAAATTTTTTTTATAGTCATACCTTAAAAACGTAGGTAATTTATTCTATCTTCCTCAGATCCACCATCTTTTTTTTCACTTCTTTAATACTGTCTACTTTTTTTTCCTTTTCTACCTTTTTTTGTGGTTTTTGGTTTTTTGGGGGAGGGGGTTGTTGTTTGGTTTGGTTTGACTGTATTTACAGTACATCTGAAAGACTAAAGTCCTGTTCCTGTAGGAAGTGGCCTGTTGCCCTGAGAATTTTTCATGTATTTCTTTCCTCAATTTTTCCTCTGTAGTAGACAAGCAGTTGTGGATGGAATGCCAGGTACTCTCTTTTAAATATGTCTTTTCTATCTTGTCTTTTCTATTTTGTCCATTTCTGCAAAAATAAAATTTCTCTTTCTGCTCTAAAGAATTTTCTCTACTAATATTTTGCATTTCTTTAATTTTGTAGATGATTAAGACTGTACTTTTCTTTTTTTCTATTCTCTTTCTGCAATTCTAGTAAACATGCCTCCAAGCACTGGTCATGAAGAAAACCACAAAAACAAAACAACTTTAAACCTAACACAAATCTTATTGAAGTTGATGGGAGCTACTTCAGTGGCTATTTGGTATAGGTTTGTTAGAGCAAATTTAACGGGGATCTGTAGTGTATACAGTCAAACAGAACAGATTTTAGCTGTCAAACAGGCTTTTCTGGAATTGCAAACCTTAAGCTTTATAATTCACTTTATATCTCTCGAGACATAAATTAAAGGATGATTTCTCTATGAACTGTACAACAAAAGAGCAATAGATATCTTCATTGCCCACTCTCTGAGTTAATAGGCTCTAATTTCTACAAGTATATGGAGACACATTTAAAGACTTAAGAAAGTTTCATTTACTGCATTGATATTCACTTCAAATTTAATATTACTTTTGGTTAATTTTACTATGAGCAAAGATCTTTTATAGCAATTACAATGTAAGGAGATTATTTACATTCAGTTTACCATACACATTTAACACTACATTAAATGTCACCAGAAACTGTAAGCATTGTGCAGCACTGAAAAAGACAGGAATGATTGCATTTTAATTAAAAACACACAAACTGTGTTTAAAGTCAATTTGATATGGTCAGTTCTTCATTTTTTGAAGTATAGCCACAGAATTAAATCAGCCTGCTAATACTGAAACTCATGAACACATTCCAGTTATGGGCCTAGTATAGCTGTCTTTGAGTTGGCATTTGTAATCCTTCTTAAACACAACCTGGACCGAGTACAATTGCTCAGATGACTCCATACTGCATCTTCCAAGAAGGGATCGTTATGCTAGCACACGGATAAACCCAGTCTAGCATTAATACTGAGCAGCTTTCAGGATAATAGCTGTAACTATAGGGGACCACAATGCAGCAACTTTTACTGTGCTTTTCACCCTTTAGGTAGTGTTGTATGGAGATTACTTGGGTTCAGCAGAATTTAATAACTTGGACACTATCCAATCCAAGATAACTAAAAGGACTTCTAAGCCCAAGTGTAACCAGAAAACGGTGCAGCTGTATTTTTATAGTCCTGTGATTAAGCTAAAGTAGACACAGCTCATTATCTTTATTTCAGTGAAACAGTTAATAAGACACAACTCTCACAAATTATTCAGGTATTTATTATAATAGGCTTACCACTCAGAGAGGAAGTATGTATTGAGATAGAAAGTATTAAAAATAGTATCAGAAAAAAATAATAAAACATAAGCTCTGAAAACAGAATAAAACTATTTTAAAAATAAATATTATTTTGTAACTTACAGGAATCTATTATCTTCTTCGATGTGTTGCCTGGTCTAGAAGTTGTGGATTAAGGTTCCATTCATGCAATGTTTCTGTGCTTGGATCCAGCATCACCTGTGACTTCCAGGAGACTCTAAGTGGTATTAAAATAAGCAGGTGATAGTTCAGATATATAACCAGTCTGTCCTTCAAGTAATAGCACTTATTTCTCCTTGCATGTAGAATGACTCATCTGTTTTATAGCAATCTGTATTCAAAGGCATCAGTAGGTTGGAATTTTCATGTTCAAGTCCTGAAGTTAGGTCACGTAGTGGGACACTCTGGATTTGTTTGCTATTTCCACCCACAAAACAGCAAGAACAGGTTGGTCTCCTCTGAACTGGATATCTTATAGGAGATGCACAGATCAATTTTTTTATCCACTTTTGAATGGAATACAGAGTATGCAGTTATGAGCAAAAGAAAATAAGCATTTTGAATTCATTATCAGATCTTTTATCAAGACCTAGAGCATAATGTGTAGGAACAGTTGTTGAAATATATCTGGTCATTTTTTGGTAAAGCTGACCTAGGAATACAGAAACCTTCATTGGTTCTATCTTGCTAAAATTAATATCTTCCTAATGATACATTTTCCCAGTCTGTGTTGTATTGTAAAATAATCCTGATTATATATATTTTGTTAATTATGCATCATCATGGGGTTTTGAGCAAATCCTTGATTTATTGGTCTTTAAAATGTCTCTTACCTTGAAGACATATTAAAAGAAAATTATTACAATATGTTATAATGTTAAAAAAATTGGTGGTTGTGGTTGTGGATTTTGGGGTTTTTATTCATCCTGACAATAAAATAATATACTGGGTATTTCCAGGATAATACAAATTACACAGGATACCCTCTCATCAACACCTTATATGACATACTTCACTCAGACTAAAAGATAGGCTACTAATTTCACTTTCTGTACTGTTTTTACCCCACAATAAAAGAAGCTAAAATTTGAGTAACATTTAAAGTATATTTTTTGCAATCACATATGCACAATTTATACATGTATGAGTAATAACATCTACTTTCAATCTCTTTCAGGGATTCTAGATGTTATTGTGACAGTACAATTACAGTTGCAGCTAAATTCCAAGTGGTTTCTGGTCCACATTTCATTCTTTTCTTTTTACCAGGAGTTAAATACAGTACTTCTATTTGAACAGGAATAAAGAAACACGAAGTGTTTCTGCAAGTACATAGGAGAGAAGAGGAAGACTGAGGAAAATGGGGGTCCATTGCCCAGGAAAAGGGGGAACCTGGTCATATGGAATATAGAAAAGGCTGAGGTAGTGAATGTCTTCTTTGGCTGGCTTTACTAGCAGACCAGTCTTCAGGAATCACAGATCCCAGTGGCCATACGGCATTGCTGATATAAGGAAGATATACCCTTGGTAGAAGAGGATCAGGTCACAGAATACTTGAACATCCTGGGCATAAATAAGTCTATGGGCCTTCACAGGCCAGCCAAGCCCTATACAGAAATATACACAATTATTGATGGAGCTGATACATGTCATTGTGCAGCCACTGTCAATTAATGCTGAGGGCAAATACCACTCCTCTCTTCAAGATGTACAAGAATGAGGACCCAGTGAACTACAAGCCAGTCAGCCTTATCTCAATCCCTGGGAAGTTGACTGAGCATCTAATCCTGGAAAACTCTTCCAGGGATGTTAAAAACAAGAAGGTCATCAGGAGTAGCCATCATTGCTTCACCAAAGGGAAGTCATACCTGACCAATTTGATAAACTTCTATGATGAAATAGAAGGTTTGGTCCTATATCAAGTTCTGGACTCCTCAGCAGGAGAGAGATGTGCACATGCAGGAGAGAGTCCAGCAAACATCCACAAAGATGACGAAGGGACAGATACACCTCTTCTCTGAGGAAAGGCTGAGAAGCTGGGACTGTTTAGCCTAGAGAAGAGAAAGTTTAGCAAGATCTTATAAATGTCTATCAACATGTTAAGGTTGGGTGCAAAGAAGATGGAGCCAGACTCTTTTCAGGGGTCCCCAATGACAAAATCTGAGGAAATGGGCACACACTAAAACACAGGAGGCTTCATCTGAACATCAGGAAAGGTTTTATACTGTGAGGATGGCTGAGCACTGAAACGGATTCCTCAGAGGGCTTGTGGAGTCTCCCTCCTTGGACATATTCAAAATCCACCTGTAC
Organism: Corvus hawaiiensis; assembly: GCF_020740725.1. NCBI lineage: Eukaryota > Metazoa > Chordata > Aves > Passeriformes > Corvidae > Corvus > Corvus hawaiiensis. The sequence continues at coordinate 76,017,945 of NC_063214.1, forward strand.
ATGGACATGGGCAACTGGTTCTAGGTGACCTTGCTTTACCTGTTCGTAGATTCTGTGATTTTGTGATTCTGTGTAATATTATGTGTATTTCATTTTCACCGTACACCTATAAATGTAGTACAATTCAATTTAATCTCTCTTCTTTTTTCCTAAACTTGGCCACTTAAAAAATAAAGAGCCTATAAGGTGCTTCAGTTCTTTTAAGTTGTCTCTTAAAAAACATTTTTTTATTTATTGGAGCACTTTTCAGCTATATACTTAATTTATTTTCAGATTGGAAAGAAGTAATAAACAATCAAAAAAATCAAAGAACATGCTTATAGATTAGTAGATGTTAAAGGAACTGTCATCATGTACTTTTGAAGGATTCAATTTGCTGAAGTGTCCAAAGAATTCCAGCAGATAGCTAAAAAAATGATCACATCCTTATAGTGGTATGTAGAGTCATAGAGCCATAGAATGGTCTATATTGGAAGGATTCTTAAGGGTTTGTTCCAACCCATCTGCCGTGTGCAGGGACACCTTCCAGTAGACCAGGTTGCTCAAAGCTCCATCCAAACTGGTCTTGAGCACTTCCAGGGATGGGGCTTCCACAACTTCTCTGGGCAACTTTTTCCAGTGTCTCACCAGCCTCACATCTAAAAGAATTTCCTCCTAATATCTAATCTAAACCTTCCTTCTTTCAGTTTAAAACCATCCCCCATTGTCATGTTACTACACTCCCAGATAAAATGTCCCTTCCCATATATCATTTAGGTCTTCTTTAAATATGTTAAGGCTGTGGTAAGGTTTCCCTAGAGCCTTCTCTTACCCAGGCTGAGCAACCCCAGTTCTCTCAGCCATTCTCATAGGAGAGGTGCTTCAGCCCTCTGATCATCTTCATGTCTTCCTCCTCTGGACCTGGCTAAGCAGGTCTATGTCTTTCTTATGCTGGGGATTGCAGCATAACGGTATTTGAAGTGAGGTCTCACAAGAACAGAGGAAAGGGGAAGAGTTACCTCCCTTGACCTGCTGGCCTGATACAGCCCAGGATACTGTTGGCTTAATATGAGACAGGAAGAATACTCACTACAATATTTGCTTGTCTCATCATTGTTCTTCCTTAGTCATCTCTTTATGGTTACTCTTTGAGATAAAACACCAATTTGAAGGGTATTATCTAATCAGGTAAATCTGATCTTTTGCTCTTGAAGTAGCTGTAGTCTTTGCTACAGAGTGGTTGTGTATTGATATCACTGATGTTTGAAGGACTATTGAGTACAAAAGTCTCTGCAGTAGTTTAGCAAATGGTTGATTTCACAATTCAAATGATTTCTTGTTTTCCACTTTCTTCATTGTGGCATGGATTTAAAAGATATTGTGACGTCTTCTAGAAAACTGGAATACTTTGACACAACATACCGGCTAGAATCTGTGTGGTGTTAGGAAGTCATTGATTCAACATCGGTATGAAATGATTTTTCTAATGCTGCAACTCTGCCATAATTGATTTTTAACATCAATACCCTGCTGATTTTTTGTTATTGTGTATTTTTACAGCACTAGTACTAAAAATCTTTAGCTAGTATTACAGGGTGCTGCAAATGAAGACTCAAATATTCAAATAACCAGAGGACTGTTTATATGCTTACCAGTCATATTTCCATGCAGCACCATGTGTGGAAAGTCTATTTTCCACACAGTTGGAACTGTAAATAATAATGGGTGCATGTGGGAACCTAGAATGCAGAGAATATTTCTCTGCCTGTTTTGAAAGGTTTTACCCCCCTGGACAGTACTGTTTTTGACCTTTGTCCATGGGAAAATTTGCCTAGCCTCTGGGAAGAATTTGAATCTACAATGGTGTGAATTAGGTGATAGAATACTATGTGAGATTATCACAGGGTGAAAAATTTAGAGTTTTTAGGTCTATTTGCATAGTAAATAGATAGAAGTAGAAAACCTCAAAATGGAGGATAAGTTGTAGTTAAAAAGCTTCTTTCTCCTTCTTCACTAACTCCATATTTTGCAGCAAAAGTGGTTTGGGATGATTGGATAAAGGATTCTGCATTTCCTGCCTATGTGATTTAGGAATCTGTTGGACGCTGGTAAAAAAGTGAAAATATCGTGCGTTTCAAGTTTTCATTGGGTAATTTACCTTTAAAAAGGCTGTGAGATCTTGATAAGTTGTCTCCTTGCTGCATTCTCTGCTCTGTGCTATGTTTAAGCCATGCCAGTGGCTTGTACTCCTTAGGTAAGAATTAATAAACATCTATCTGGAGACTGAGAAGCGTGAAGTCCCATTCACCTCCTTTTTTCTCCTGGCAAAAATCTGAACATCTCCCCCATCAGGGAAGATGACAATTAATGACGTGGACAGCGTTAGGTGCACATGTGTATATGCATGCATTCTTGCAAATATAGAGTTTCAGATTTCATCCATTCATGGGATTTGATCCCAGAGCCCTAAATGCATTTGAGATTTCTAAATGTCAGGCATTAGCTAATTTTTAGTTATCAGGTAAAATGGAAAAAAAAATGTATAAGAGCTGTAATTTTTTTGAAGCTCATGTAATCTAAAAATGGACACACAATTTGAATGCCAAGTTTTAACCCAAAGCAAAATTTCATGGATAAATTATACAGTCCTAGAAATACTAAGATTATAATGGCAGCAGTTAAATGTTTCTAAGTACAGCAGTGCAAACAATGACCAATTATCATACAGTTTTACCACTTCAACACAAAAGAAATGTGCTACAACTATCAAATTTGTAAATGCCAAGGCAGATTACTATGGGTCCAAATGCAGCTTTTAGATAATGTTGTAAGCTATAAAGTTCTTTCCTTAATTGTCATAAATTGGAACAAATTAGAGAATTTTTAGGAAGCTATTGTGCAGTCATTCACAGAGCTTTAAAATGCTAAATCAAAAATAAAACCTAAACCTGCTGAATATGGCTTTCTGTTATCTTTCATATTTGCTGGATAATCTGAACAATGGAAGCTTAAATTACTGTTTTAAACTCACCAAATGAACAGAAGAACCTTTTATTGACCAGCCCTTACCTTACCATTCTACACAAGAACTGCAGCATCATAAATAAATTACTATAAATAAATAAATAAACTATACACTCTTTGATAATTAAGATATACACATTCAAAAGTTTGCATTTGCATAATTGCAAGGAATTAAATGCCTTTAAGATTTTAAAGAATACCCATACCACTAAATTGACTATTATTCATCATTCCAACTTCATAACACTGAGTATAAATCTCTGCTCTTCCAACCACCTTATGTAACCAAAAGTAAAAGATATGTGCAACTATTATTTTCCCACTTTATTTATGACTGTCAGCAGGAAAGAAGATGAAGTCACTCTTGTTAGTGTTGTTGTCATGCATATCAAGAAGACACCCAGAGAAAATCATCCAAATCAAGGTTGTAATATCCCAGGAAAGCATACTTTTTTCAGCAATACCTTAAAGCTCAGGTGAAAATATAGAACTGGAAAATGACTAAAGAAAATAAAACATGAGAAAAGTGTCTATATTCTGAACCTGTATGAACTTATTTTGAAGTAGACAGCTGTGAAAAGAAGCAAGAACTGAAGCACTTAGTCCCCACAGTTTGTGGGTCCTGGTACAGTGCATTGATTTGTAATTTGTGAGTGTTCAGAAGCCCTGAACAAATGTGCACACATGATTGAACAGCACAAACATAATAAATATGATAAAGCATGTTGTTTGTACAACTTTAGAAAATTGAATATTTCTGGTTTATCCACCCTGCAAACAATGAGCAACAATATGTTGTACTTAAATGGCTTTGAAGCACAATACAAATTAGTTTACTTTTGTGTCAAAAATCAAACGTCCCTATGGAAAACATTTTTTGTTATGGTTGTGATTATTATTAGACCTTTTCAAAGATGCAACTGACTTTGAGACAAACACAGGTTTTGATAAATACTGAAGGGAGACCTACTAGTTGCTTCCAGCATCCTAGTTCAGAATAACAACTTGAGGAGAGGAAATAGGAAGAATCAGGGAGACAGAGAAAGATACATGTCAGGGAATTTTATTGTACCCCTTGAGGTAAATTAAGCACAAGTTTGTGCTTAACTATATATTAAAAAAATAAATGAAAAACCTCCCAGTGCATTGCACACAGTCGTACTGCCACAAGCAGTTCTACAAGGAGTCTGCAAAGATGTGCCAAGAGCCAATTCCTTATAAACAGTTACACCAGCACTGATCCAGTGAGTCTTGCATTAGAGGTCCATACCTCAGCACCAGCTCTGCTGCTCAAAGGTGGCATCTGAGTCATCCCATTCCACTTTGGCTACAAGAGAATGCTTGGGGTGCTCCTTATCTCATTACCAAGGGAAATGTCCCTCCTTTTCAAGGAGGCCTTCCATCTCTGTCATTCCTGCTGCCACACAGTTTAACTCCTTCTATAGTTGGGACTTTTTATCCTTTGTGCCATATAACTCCTCAGTCACAAATTGCCACTGATGTGTAGTTATAATTTGATTTTCTTTTTAATCCGTCTTTTGGCACAACTTAACAGGAGCAAGTAGAAAGGAAAAGGGAAAGTTAAGAAAGGGAAAAGAAAAGAGTGTAATGAGAAAGGACAGACTAATCACAGAATTGTAGAATCATAGATCAGCTTGGGCTGGAAGGGACCTTAAAAATCATCTAGTTCCAGTTCTCCTGCCATGGGCAGGAACACCTTTCACTAGTCCAGGCTGCTTAAAGCCCCATCTAACCTGGCCTTTAGGTAAGTACTTCTGGGAAAGGGGCATCTACAATGTCTCTGGGCAACCTGTTCCAGTGTGTCACCAGCCTCACAATAAAGAATTTCATCCTAATACCTGAACTAAATCTACCCTCTTTCAGTTTAAAGCCATTACCCCTTGTTCTGTCTCCTCCCTCCAGCTGTTGTTCACACTTCTTTTGATGCAGCCCATGATGCTGTTGGCTTTCTGAGCTGCAAGCGCACACTGTAGGTTCATGTCCACCTTTTATTTGCCAGAACCTTCTCTGCAGGGCTCATCTCAATGAGATCTTGTCCCAGTCATTCCTCTTGTCTGGGATTGCCTTGACGCAGGTGTAGCACCTTTCACTTGGACCAGTTGAACAACTTGAGGTTTCTGTTGGCTCAGTTCATGAGCTTGTCCAGGTCCCTCTGGATGGCATCCTGTCCTTCAGGTGTGTCAGCTGCACCACTCAGCTTGTGTCATCTGCAAATTTAATGGGGGTGCACTCAGTCTTGCTGCTGTTCATGTCATTGACAAAGATACTAGACAGCACTGGTCCCAAGACAGAGCCCTTAAGGACACCATTCATCACCGGCCTCTGCCTAGACATAGAGAATTGACCACAACTCTCTGGTTGTTATCCGCACTGCAACATCTGGTTGTGCACATCCAGTCAATTCTTTATTCACCAAATAGTACACTTTTCAAACCCCTGCTTCACCAATTCGGAGATAAGGATATCATGTGGAAATGACAATTTCTTACTAAGTAACAGAGAATGCCCATGACTTTGTTTTTGAATGGCGCTTTCAGCTAAATTGTTAATCATGTGACCATTACTCCACCAGAATCACCTTTTTTTAATTTTTTTTTTTTTTTTTTTTAATATAGCTCTTAGGCCAGATTATAAAATATATTGTGATAGTTCAGCTCTCATTCACATGTCTTTAAATGTCTGGTCTTTACTTTCTAATCAAGTTTGGAAATTGAAAAACTGAATTAGTTGATATTTAGCTGAGACAAATTAGAGAGATACCAGAAGGGAGGGGAAGATGATGAATTGGTGTCTATATTTGAAACAATAATTTTCTAATTGACATGAAGAGTCAGAGGTGCAGTTTCTACAAATCTGTTTTGAATAAATCTGTAACCTATATTTTTATCAATAATGGAAATTTATTTCTGAGCATTTTCCATAATTCTGTCATTATTTTCCATGCACTCCTTGCCTCTAAATTGCCTTAACACACTGTAATGTTTAGAAGTTGTACAGAAGCTTGAAACAATATCAGCATTCTGTTAGTTTGGTGTATCACATGCAGAAATACTTCTGCTCTCTGGAGCTTGCATCACATTTCTTTCTTACAAACCACCTGTCACAGAGTGAGCTGCCATGAAAAAGATGAGCCAATAGAGTTAATTTTTAGATTAAAATTGGGAGTTGGCAAAAAAAAGAAGTGTTATTTGTGGGGCTATATTACCTGAAATTTATTTGACTTGTTGATACAGAGTCTTCCTATTAACAATTTCATAAAAGAGATCATGCTCTCAATATCCCCGAGAGAGATCAACACCACTGGGTTGTATGAGCTTTTCTTTTTCTCTCCACAATAGAGTCTGGGCCAAATGGCAAAACTGGAACTGCTGCTGGCTCTTGGATGTATGGCTAAAATTAAGAAGTCACTGGCCAATAATGTTAAGCATAATGCTCACACAGCGCTTTTGTGATTGCTAACTCTAGCAAAAAAAAGTTCCCTTTTTCTTTTTAGTCTATAAAATTGGATTAAATCCAGCTTCTGTTAAAAGCCGTCAGACATGCAGCATGAAGTCTCAAGTCTTGGTATTTAGCCAAAATGGATGGCTCATAACTTTCTCACTTGCACTACTCATGTGAGAGGAAAATACCACAGCCAAATGAAAAAGTTTACCAGCATCAGAAAACATGCAGCAAATTGAGACCATGTACCGATATAGAAATAATTTCAAGTGTAAATGCTCCTCATTGTGAATGTTCTGTTGTTATGGTTTTTTAGGTAGTTTTGCTTACTGCTAGACTTTTAAAACTAAAATAAATTATGAATTTTCATAGAAAATAGACTAAAGCTTCATGGGTATCCACTTGCTTAAAAAAGGGGGACAAGTGATGTCTAAGGTATCCAGCACATATTTATGCATTTAACTGTAGATATCCATTTTTTGTAAGGTGGATCACACACTTCTAAAATATATTTGTCTTTTAATGAAGAATGGATTGTGGGAACTCCTAAAAAATGTAAATGTAATTAAAGCTAGAAAGCCTCAAAATACTTAAAACTTTTGAACAGAAGTATGGAGACAGACCTTGAAGAGATTCCTCTGCTGGTAGGGTAGATCTGTTGACCGTTCCCTCTTTGTGACACTGGCAATTTTTCTCTTTTTTTCAGTGTGTCCTGAGAACTCACCTCTAGCTCTGTCTCATGACGCAGATTCAGAAAACAAGAGAAAAGCTGAAGAACTGTTCAGAGAATGAAGAGCTTGTGTCTTTCATTAGTTACAAATATACGTAGATGCTGGGCTTGCTATATGATCCAAAGCATGTATATAATCTTGCCAAGTGACCCAGAATAGAAGCAGCAGTCCTGCACCACACATCTCGGTCTAATAAAATGTTGCTAATAACATGTTACCAATCCAAAAAATTCCAGTGAGACACTAGAGTTAAGACTTGGATAGGCTCATAACAGTTTCTAGGCAAACCTATAGAAATAATGATGCAAGATTTATTTAGTAAATAAATATAGAGTATTAATATAAACAATGACATTTGACATAGTTTTATGGAAAATGAGTTTTTGGGTTGATTGTATTCCATGTTGAAATTACAAGTTTGATTTACAATTTAGCTATCTAAATGAAATAAATTAAATACCATTAGTATATTGAAAGGTCTGAGTTTTATGTGTGCCATACTGTAGTTTGAAATATTAAAGTTGTCTAATAAACATGCCTGTCAATAGGAAATGATCATCAAATGATGATGATAATTTGGCTTTGTAGAAATATTGAAAAAACAATGTAATTTATCGTCTTTACTGATGGAATTTTAAATACTTGAATGAAACCACAGAGCCACAACAGCTGAAATTTAAGTCAAACTTATCAAAAGGGGAGGAAGATTATCCACGGTAATAGTAGCATCTTAAACCCCAGGAAAATGGAACTGTGGTGATCCAAGATACTTCTGACACCATCTGCTTCATCTTTCTTATACAGAGAGCAAATTTTACAGTGCAGACTGAAAAAATAAAAAAGACCCAAGCAAAAAACCCCATCATTTTAATCTTAGATGATCCATTTCCTAGCCTGGAGCACTGATGCAAAGTAAAAGGCTTCTACAAGGCTTCCACAAGGCTTTGCACCAGGCACTTGAGCTGTAGGCATATTTTTGCAATCCTTTTAAAGATTTTCAGGTTAGGCAGTGCTGTTCTTTCATTAATACTGTTTCTGCCTTACTACGTCAGGGATGAGCTTTGTCATTTTACACCTACAGAAGGTTTTAGCAACTGATAGTCAGTTGCATAGCAGCTGTCCTTGATTCATAACATATTTGTTTCATAACTTACTGTTTTTCCTTCCTATGCGTGCCAAGAAAGACACTAAATCTGAATCAGAATTCATTATGCAAGTTTCTGTATTTTTCTGAAAAATATCTTTATTGCTGCTTCTGTCTTGTCACTTAATATAAGGAGCAGGTGATGAAGATAACCAGCAAATTCCAGCTTTTGAACCACGGAGTGAAAATGGAAAAGGTTTTTACTCTATTACCTTTGAGTTCTTAGACACTCAAGCCTATCTTAGATTACACAGTAGACTGCTCTGAAGAAACAGCATACCTGTATCCTTATGCTATTTTTACTTAAAAAATGCTTTTACTTATAGTGACCCTGTCCATATTTACAGGTGTCAGTTTCTCTGACATCTTATCTTCCATGTTTGTCACATGGTAGCCCTGGTGCTCTCAATCCCTCCAATGCCTTTGTCTGTCACATGGGGGCTGTGATGGCTCATCAGCTAATGTGTGTGTGCTTATACTAGGAAAATAGATGAGCCCTAACTGCCTACTGTGGGCAGGGGTGCCTTTCATGGGGTCAGGTTGATCAGGGCCCCATCCAAACTGACCTCAAACATGCCCAGGGTTGGGACACCTGCAGCTTCTCTGGGTTACTTTTTCCAGTGTTTCACCTCCCCAACAGTAAAGAATTTATTCCTAATACTGGATTTCTAATCTAAATCTTTCAGTTTAAAACCGTTACCCCTCATCCTGTTACTACACTCCCTGATAAGGAATTCCTCCCCATATTTCCTGTGGACCCCATTTAGGTACCTGAAGGCTGCTAGAAGGTTGCTCAGGCTGAGCAGCTTCAGCTTGCGACCTGTCTTCATAGCAGAGGTGGTCCATCTTCATGGCCCTCCTCCTCTGGGCCTGCTCAAGTAAGTACATGTCTTTCTTGTATTGGAGGCCCCAGAGCCGGACACAGAGCTCCAGGTGGGGTCTCACAAGAACAGAGTATAGGGGGAGAGAATCACTGCCCGTGCAGTCACACTGCTTTTGATGCAGCTCAGGATACAGTGGTTTCTGGGCTCCAAGAACACATTGCCAGGACATGTTGAGCTCCTCATCCACCAATACTCCCAAGTCCTTCTTTTCAGGGGTGCTTGCAAACCACTCATTATGTAACCTGTTTGAAACTGCCTTTACTCAGGTGCAGGACCTGCACTTGGCCCTCTTGAACCTCATGAGGTTTCCATGGGCCCACTCCTCAAGCTTTTCAAGGTCTCCATGGATAGCAACCCTTCACTCAAGTTCATTGCAGCACTGAACTTGGTGTCATCCACAAATGTGCTAAGGGTGTACCCAATCTCACTGTCCACATCCCTGACAAAGATGTTAAATAATACTGGCCCCAATGCCAAATCCTGAGGGATGCCACTTGCCACTATTCTTCAGCCAGCTGTTGACTACAAACTTTGCATTCACCACCCAGAGGATTCACTATACATGAAATGGTTGACCTGTAAAATCCACGTGTCTCAACCATGTTGCACATAACAGTGTATAAGGCTTCGCACAAGTCCAGATATATGGTGTCAGTCCCTCTTCCTCTATCCACCAATGCTGTAACCCTTTTGTAGAAAGTCACCAATTTTATGAGCAAACATAAACAGCAAAAAGTGACTTATGAATAACAACAGAACACATGAGGCTCTTCATGTGGGGTAAGTTTTCCTCCTCTGGCACAGTCATTCTGCAGAGGACTCAGAATGCTGGCACCTGATTCTACAGGCCTTTTGGAGAATCCCAATTTACGGTTACACATATCACTCACCATCTCTTTCTCTCTCACAAACACACTTAATGCATACATCAACTTCGATTTACGATGACAGCTTTATTCCATTGGTATTTTGGTCTGAGTGCTACATGGGCTTTGCAATGAAATATTACTTTGAATGATTTCAATTATCTCTTTCATCTTCTGTTCCTGTTCCTTTCTCATGTTATTTTCAGGTGCTAATCTCCAGTTATTTGCTTTTTCATACTACTTTTATACATTGCATTCACACATTTCCAGGCAAGCATTGGTTAGTTGGTAATTGGTTTAGGTCCCTTTTCAGACATTAACTATAATAACTGCTGAATACAAATTTGCCTCTGGCAAGTTTGTGGTGATGAGAGATTGTTGTGTAAACTCCTCCATCAGGCTATTATATCTACAGCAAAAGCTGTAACAGTCTGAGGGGCTTACTTTTGATCACTGCAAATTTTTCAAAATTCTTATTGCAACAGAATTCTTTGAGCATATTATAGACTAGAGCAAGTCTCTGTTCCTATTTGAATATATAAATAACATTTTCATGTCATTCATTCTGACAAGTTGCTTAAAGGCAGGCATCTCGTAGAGGGCAATGACATTTCAGCTAAAACGAGTGTATATCCTTATGGCAATAATCAATATCTCCATCTTATTACTACAGAGAATCTGAAATTTGTCCTTGACCACATTAGACCCTGGCAGTGCTAAACTATCTTTATGCAACTGAACAAAACCCTTTTTTAGTTTTTGTTGTTTAATACCAGTAGGCAGTTAAGACCCTCGCAGTTGCACAGTCACTGTCCCACAGCAGGATGGAAGAGAGAATTGGAGGGGTAAAACTTGTGAGTTAAAGACAATGGAATAAGTAAAGCAAAAGGTTTACAATAAAAGCAAAGCAAGAAAAAAAAAAAAACATGCAAAAGAACCAAAATAAGGAATTAATTCATTACTCCCCATCAGCAGAAAAGTGTTCATCCACTTTCAGTAAAGCAAGACTTCTTCATGAATAGTGGTAATCTGTATTAACAAATACCATAGCTCCAAATGTCCCCACTTCCCCCAGATTTTGTTGCTGAGCAGGACATTATACATATGATGCAGGGAAACTCTTGGTTAGCTAGGGTAGATAAGATAGATAAACAGTACAGAAGATACTTTCTATTTTCATTAGTGAAGCTGGACTATGCCGTCTATTCATAAGAGATTTTTAATGGGAGTTTTATATTTAAAATAGGTGACTATTCCATAAATATTTTTTAAAGGAAGAAGTAAAATGAACCTATCTATATCTAGTTCTAAAACACTGTTATTTTTACAGTGGTTTTATGAAAATGTCATCAGGTAAGTTTAACCATCATAATGGAAGAAGCTGCTGAAGGACTGACTACCACAAACTGAAAACAAGTGATCAGTATTTTAGTATATCTTGACTGAGACAATTTTTTTCTTGGATTACATCCAAAATTAGAGCAGAGTAAGAGCACTGGGGATTTGACCTATGGTGCAGCTTCCTGGACCAGCTGTGTGCTCCATGAGAAACACACATCACTGCTGTCAAACAAAATTGCAGCAATGATAGTAAACAGTCAGGGAATATCACAAACTGACAAAGAGCATAAAAAACACCAACACAATATGTCTGAAAGTGTTTTCAGAAATCAGTGTATATTCTTTGGAAAACAAAGAGATTAGGCAAGTAAGGCATCGGCTAATGACAATCCAGGTTATGTGAGCTTTCCATTTCACAGTTCTAAATTAATTATCATCTAGCTGTTATGCAATGATGCACTGCATCCCTATTGATGCCATGATGATTTTTTGTCTTTTCCTTTATACCCCTTTTATACTTTTTTATAACTTCTGTATTCTTAGTGGTTTTTTAGCCTACATTCTTGGACTTGTTTGTCAAGCTAGGAGACTAAACATTTTGGAAGCTTCGTAGTTAGGGATCAGTGTGCCCCAGACCCCAAGGTCCCCGCCAGAACACATTTTGTAAACTAAGATAGAACCATTCAGGGGAATGTTCCTTGGGGGGCCCACTCGAGCCTCTCATTGGGGAATTTTTGATAGATATGCTAATTAGTAAAACCTACAATGATATACCAGATCTTTTGGGGGGTGTGCATTTTGGTGCATTTGACCTGGATGTGTGCACCTAAGGATCCTTAAAATAAATACCAAGGTAAAATCCTTTTTTCTCTTCTAACCGTGTTTGACTCTTGATTTTTAAGACCAGGAAAAGGCATCACTATGATAGGTTCTTATACTCTAGATAAATTGTGCGCAAATTTAAAACCAAATTCCATTTTTTTCTAAAGTAACAAAAATTCTCTTAACTCCATTTCAGTTACATTCAAAGTCAAAGAGTGGCAAATATAATTATTCTGTGTCCTGTTATGGCAGCCTCAGGGGCAGGTGCACAATTGTGCTCAGTTGAATAGTATTTTTCAAACCAACAGCAGCAAGCATTTCAAGGATTTCCACCTGCCTTGTGATCACATCCTATCCCAACAACTGCTTCTCATCAGTACACTACTGATAGGTAGCCTGGGGACAGTCCATCTGGTATGTTCAATGGTATGCTAACCCTTGAAGCCTCTTTGCCTAAGAGAACTTTAAAATACTCCAGGTAGTGTGCTTGAATGTCTAAAGCTAGGCTGTGAGAATGCAAGTTGAATCTGTTCAGGGAGATAAACTTGGGGTCTCAAGATGATTTTCATGTAAAATAAAGATATAATCAATCACTTTATTTAAAATAATTAAAAAAAATTATTTCTGCACTACAAATGTCATAAGGTTTTAGAGGTTCCTCCTTGCTGTTTTTTTTCTACTTGTTCACTTGAGTTTTATCACACTTAAATTAACTTAGTTGCAGATATGTCCTTATTTTCATGTGCAAATTATGTTCCCACCTTGAAGCGTGACATAATAAGGTCTTTAAACTTTTGTATTTCAAACAGATTGTTTTCCTCTTCCAGTCTTGCTACTTATAACTCACTGCAGTCCTCAGGGAGCTGTGCCTTTTTCCTTGCATTTGAAGGTTTATCTTGGAGACAGGTAAAAGGAAGCAGCACACATTTCTACTCTGGCACAGATTATATTTTATCATTCTACTGCTTGCACAATTTAAAACCATTGGCAGCACACTGTGATCATCCCAGTCCTGAACAACTTAGTCAAGCTTCATTTTGATTACCTCCACTAGAAGTTTAGTTTCAAAGGGAATTTTAAATCAGGCCAAATAATTGTGGTATATAGTGATCAGGATTACCTGAAATCCTGATCCAACATTCCAGAAATATTTCATGTACAAAATACTTTCCTTTTAGGTTTGGAATATTAAAAAAAAAAGGTCATTTTTAAAGATATCAGAGGCCTTTATTTTTTATCCCTAATTTTGATTTAGAAAAAATGTATCAAAATTTAGTCAGAATCTGAAAACTTACATCACATCAGTTTAACAATTAAATCAAATTTTTCATGACTGAATAGCATATTTAAACAGTATATTTTTATAAATGCCTGTCTGTATGATATATCTGCTATGTAGCCTCTTTGCAATTTCCTTTTAAATGTACCTGCATTTCCCTGCATATTTCATTTGGTTTCAGCAGTATTCTGATACAGCATTAACCATTTAAATAACTATGCATTCTTATGTTGCTGTGTAATTTTAGGCAGGAAAAACCTTTTTTCCCCGTAAATAATTCTGTCAAATGTGTTAGAATTGTGACATTGCAGCATTATAAAGCTTACACATATCAAACAGTGATAAAAGAGAAATTCTATGAAAAATAATTACCAAATGCTAATATGGTATAAATGATATTAGAATCAGGCACATTAGACCTTTCATGAAAAAGACATCATGTTAAGAAGTCATTACTAAAATACCTTTCAGACCTAAAGACAATCTGCTTCCTGAAGTAACACAAACTTGGAACTGAGGTTTCATGATTTTAAATGTCACCACTGAGAACTTAAAAGACTTTGTCAAGTTACTGTGTTTACATCGTGTTCCAGCCTATAGTAAATACCTATAACATCATCCTTTCACAATCTGAGATTGCATGCCAACATCAGTCTACATGGGAACACAACAAATTTCAAAGCTTATGAGCCAGAAATGTAGGAAAATATTATTCTCACGGAATATTGCATTGAGAACAATAATAAATTCTATATAAACTGCTGTGGTTAACTGAGGGGTTTTTTTCAGTGTTTATTTTAGTCACCCCTGAAGATCCATCATGCTTTGTGCCTACAAAGACTACTTCAGGCTCTGTGAATTTACAATTAAATAACTAAAATCACTAAGATATTTCTGGAAGTAAATCATGAGAAAATATACGTACTGGAGTTTTACATTTGAAAATATTATTGGTAATAACTGTAGCTGACCTTTGTCATTTCCAAAAGTAAGACAGTATTGACTGTTATTGTCTTTCTGTTTCTTTAAACCCATGCTGGGAAATTAAGTATGACATTTGAGCAGCAGGCCCAACTTTTTGTCTGAAATAAGTAGCCTCAACATACCTATGAAACACACAGTAAAAGTTTAAGCTTTCAAAATAAAAGTTATATTAGTAGATCAGTCTAAACTTTGGAATTCAAACTTAGACGCTTTATTTCAACTTCACTTTACTGCATCAGCATCCTGGGAATAATAAGGGCTTTCGATGACAAATAACATCAGAGCAATAAATAAATAAAATGCACAAGGCTAATGGAAAGTAAAGTAAGCAGCTCACAAATACTAAGGTGAGCAAAGTAAAAAATTAAGAGGACAGTTTCAGTCTGATGCTGCTTTCCATGCAGGCAGTGTAAAAATACTTCTCATTTCTTTTGGGAATAATATTCAGAATACTGTTCTTCATTAGTGAACTTGTCATACACCACTCATGCTTGAATATAAATACAGTAATATCTCTATTACTTTTTTATGCCTTCTTAGGAAGGCATATCTTTCCTTGTAGGCACTCAAGGATTTCCTAAAGCTGCACATGCACATCAGAGACGGTATTAGGAGCCAGTATTAATCTTCATAAAATTCACAGTGCTGAACCAAGACTGTAGAATAGGAGAAGTGATTTTCTACTGCTTTTATTTCCAGATTTTATTTACATTTCTCTATATTGTATGTATTAAAATAGACACATCCAGTTCTATTTGCCAGAAGACGATTTGTTTTCAGACTGCGAAGAATAAAAGTAAGGAAACAAAAAAAAACAGGGAGTGAAAAACCAATATATTGGCTACAGATGTCAAGATGTTTTCAGCAGGGGATGGAAAGTAGCCTCTGTTAGAAGAGATGTTGGAAGAGGAGTGAAGTTGAGCATGGGAAGAGGAGAGGGGAAAGCTGTTATTGCTATATTTCCTTTAGTTTCTCCCTACCCAAAGATATTGCAACTGACAATAAATTAAATTTATTTTCCCCATTTCTATTCAGTTTTACCAATGAGGGTAATTGTAAAAGCAACCTCTCTGTCCTTCTGTCAACATATGACCTTTCCCATACTATTTTTCTCCCCCTGCCATGCTAAGGAGAGGAAGGGAAGGAGCAACTGTGTGGAAATGTGGCTATTGGCCAATGATAACCCACCACAAACAGTTTAAGTTTCTTTGGGTTTTTTTGTGTACAAAAATGATACATCTCTGAAATCCTTGTACATTAACCAAGAAATAAAACCACACAATTAATAACTAAACTTTTTTATTTGCATAAAATTTACCTATCATTCAAAACAATGTTATTTAAATATACATTTTCTTCACTACTAAAACTTTTGCAAATGTATCTTTACATTTTATAACAATAACAATAAATATAATAATGAGATATTACATAATTTATTTCATTAAGCAGTTGCATTAAAATCATGCTTGACACTTACTAAACATAAGCAGGATCAATTTCTGCCCACTTAAGAGCAGAAACTCATTTTAAGCGACTTTTAAGGACCTAAAAGGTAGGAGTCTGGATTATGCAAGTCACTTTAGATGTCTATATAGCTGTTAGAGAAAGAAACGTGCCTTTGGAAAGTAATTCAACCCACTCTGAATGACTTGTATGAAAGTCATCCACCTTCAGCAGCTAAAGTCAGCTAAACTATTCCTCCCACCCCTCAAATGAGATTTTTTTCAAAGATGAGTGTTACATGAACACCAATAGTAATATTTCATCATCAATATTTTGCTAAATTCATGTTCTCTTGGGTAGGAACTTAACATAAATGCTAGAAAATACATCTACAGCTAACACATGGAGAGGAGACAGATGAAACTGATGATATGTATTCAACTGATCCATCATCACGGACAGCTCTTTATAAAAAGATAAATAATAAGCATATATATTCTTCTGTTATGCTGGGTGTCAGACGTGCCACCTAGGGCTGAGTACCGAGGATTATGTTACACCTTCAAGCACAATGAAGATGACATTAAATGTTTTTTTGCTTTTTGCAATGAATCAAAGACAGACTAGAAGGTTGGAGCTAGAAGCAGGGTTGAGAGCACATAAGGAAAGTAGAGACATTTAACATCTTCCTGAGATGAAAAATTCAGGACAAAAAAGCTCCTGGAAGAGTCTTCTCTGGGATATCATAACAACTCCTGTATTCCCCAGTTAACCTGGACAACATTGACTGTAACTTTTTTCCAGTATGTGTATTTAAAAAAAAAAAAATCTGACAAACAAACCTATGCAAAATACAGACTGAAAACTCAGCTGTCCTAATCAAAGCTACAGAACCTCCATAAGTATGTATTACAATGCAAATTTAAGAGAACAGAGACAGGCATATTTAATCCATTTTTATGTAAAATCAAATGAGATATTTCCTAAGGAATCCTGTGTGGAAAACATCCTAGCTCTGTGAAGGTAATGCATGCACTTGCTCCTAATTTTTCCCTACCTGATTTTTGGTTGTGTTGCCTCTGCTGAATGTCTGCTTCCCTGTGTACCTCTAATACATTCTTCAAGGTAACTGGCTCAGTTCATGTCATCTTAAAATAGATAACTAAAATAGGCCAAATTAAATGGAAGGTTAAACTATCAACTCAGATGGGGATTCTATACTGTAGGATAGTAGAGTTCAGTGAGGTGAATCCCACCTTTGGTGTACTATTTTTGGGATGTTCTATAGCTTATAAAAGTACTTCATTAACAGAGTGCATGTATGTCTGTATGTGCAGTGAAGGACTCTTGAATCAATTTCATTGATGTTCATCTCCTTAAATAAAAAAGAAAAATTTACATTATAAAATAAGAGAAAAAATGGGCACATATATAATCAAAGAAGATAAATTTTTTAAAAAAGTAAAATTCCTTTACTTCAAAACTAAATTTTGGAGTGGCAAGTTATTCAGTGCTATTTTAACAACCTATCAGACATATTCTCTAGAAATTTCAAACTACTTCCACAGCTTACACTAGTTCTGAAAGAATGCTTTAATGATTACGTGAGAAGACTTGAGGTTTTTTTATATATATAAACCATAACTTTCTATATGACCATAACTATACATAACACCAACTTTCAAGTAAATTAAGAGATTAAAAATATTATCTAGGAGTCCCAGTTGAAGTTTTTGCAGCTCAGTTTCCAAGAACAACAAAAGATATCAGGGGAAAAAAAAGACTATATTTCTCTTGCACTAACTTATATAACACAAGCCTAGTGAGAAAAGATTTTTAATGTTCATTTTTAGAAAGTAATTGGCTAGATGAGTGTAAAATCTAATCTGCAGTAGGTATAAAGAAATGTAGGACTTTATTGGAAAGGAAAACTCAGCAGTCTTCCTTTGCTATTCAAAATGCTGTGAAGAAAGCAGGACTAATCAGCGAGATGCCTGCTTTTTTATATTAGGTTGCTATGTGAATAAGCTCAATAATATCTTATATGTTCTTTTCTGGAAGTCAAAGAGGGTGAATGTCTAGCTACAAATGTTTTCTAAATACATAGATACTGTGGCTATCAGAAAGATGGTTTTCACTATTCTTGAGCAGTCTATCTGTGGAGATATTTGTTCTACTTATTTCAATGTTTTAATTCACTGGAAATCATTTTCTATTTTATAAAGAACTGAATAATAGCTAAATAATCATTTCATCATATGTATTTAATGCTCATGAAGAGGTATGTATCAACACAATTTTAATTGCATAATAGAATACAAGATAAATCATCATGTACAATTACCAGTAACAGTATAAGAACAGCAGATATGGATTGGATAGGAAAGCTGAAAATCATAAATTCATCAATTATGTTGTTACTGTGCGATTTTGAGTCTACTCCTCTATAGAAGGAAATATCCCTTCACTACAATTCCTTCCTAACTTCTCTGCTTTTATCTCGGTTTGAAAAGGTCTAATCCATCTGTCCATTTTACATGATAAAAGGGCAGCAGTTAAGGCTCTCACAGATGAGCAGCTAAACTGGGTGGGGGGATAGGGGGAAGGGAAGAGGGAATGGGTGTGAGGGGAGGGGAGAGGGAATAAAAAACAAAAGAGAGAGAAACGCAGTATTTACCATAAAGATGCTTCTTTTTACTGAGTGTTTTCCAAAATTTCCCAGAAACAGTAATTATGTACTTTGTGAAGTCTCCTGAGAACTGAAGTAAATATTTTGCTAAAGATTTGTATGAACACTTTGTTCTACTGCATGTTCTTTCTGTAGACCATATGCATTAGAAATAACATAGATCAAATGAGACAAAAAATTTCTGCAAACAAAGGCTGCAATAAAACATTTTTAAAATATTGTTATTTAAGACAGTAAAAATTGTCTATCTGTATAATGATTGTTAATGTTAAAGGAAAGTACCATGCTTATCTTTTGCCTCTTTCTAGATAAATAAAGAAAATACAAATATCTAATCTGGTATTCTGAGACTAGCTGAAAAAAAAAAAGTATTAAACATAATTTGAGAAGCATATAGTCCTTTCTGCAGAATAACTTTTTAGTTGTGAAATTTCAGATTATTTGACAGAATGTCTGATTTTCTTGGAGTCCTGCTGGTTGTCTTTGAGAAATATATGAATAGTAATTTACAAGAAAATAAAAATTACTAGAATGGATGTGAATAAGTGCAAAAGAGGTGTAGGTACAGTGAAAGGACACACTCTACAGGAAGGAAATCCTCAACATAATGCCGAAAAAGTAATTAAAACTTGACTACATAAACACGTTAACACATTACTTTAGGTCAGTAATGTTTCTCAACATCTCTTAACAAAATTATGACTATATTTTTGTGTTCTTCTATCAGCTAGATAAATCAAGTATCATATTACCTCTTAGAAATGTATTAAGATTTATACAAAATTTATTCTTCTTAATACTTATTACTTCTTAATTATTACTTCTTAATACTATTCTTAAATAGTATTCTATATATTGAGCTTCCCAAAGCAAAGACAGAAAATGAGTCACCAGGTTTCTTTGTTCTTATCACACCAAAAATTTCCACCTAGCAATACAGCATCCTAATCTCTAGATTATAGGATGTAAGAATGAGGAACCCCTCATTTCCTGTGTTGAATGGGATAAATGGTGAAAAAAAAATCAAGAATTTCTCTGGTTGAAGACTTGAATGCAAGCTTACATTCAGGTGGTTCTTCAGCTCCTACTATATGACAAGGCTTTCATTTTATGCAAAAGAGGCATTGAGTTTAATTCAAACCAAATCCTGCCTGTACATATGTAGAATACAGAATGTTTGAAGAATGCCATCTCCTTTCTCCAGGAACAAAGTTCTCCTAGTTACTTCTCTTTCTCCTAATGTATTTTTTCTTGGTGTTGAATCTGAGACACTTTGTATGTAGTGTATTTAACAACAAGATATGTATCAAAGGACCTATGGACATATGGATCCTGCTTATTTAACTTATATATTCACGCAGTCAAGTTTAAACTGGTCATGTGGATAAGAGCCACCTGGTTGTTATTGAATGACCAATTTTCTAACATAGATAAAAGTATTTTAGATCTTAAACAAACTAGAAATCTTGCTCCTGTCTTTCCACAAATAAGTAAGTGTCCTTTGATTAGATACTCCTTAAGAAGAAAAAAATTGAACTCGTATTTTCTCTTTGTAAGGTTCATGATAGGTAACTCGAGTTTGAACACTGAAAGACAAAAGAGTTAAAGACCTATAATATATATCATTTAAAGATTCATATGAATGATTGCATAATATTTTACTAGTCCTCAAAATGACTCATTGGTCCACGTTATTAGGACAGCTTGATATAAAATAACTTTACTGAAGTAATCTTTTAATTCACACTGTGGGATTAAAATGACAAACTGAACAGTTGCTCTTTCATCTTGAAAGGCTTGTTATGGTGAAACATCCTATGCAATCATTCAAATACCTAGAGGTCAGCTAAACCAAATCCCAAAGGCATAGGACTTGCCTAAGTAATTCATGCTTCAAATGATTTAGGAAATATATCTGTTTAGATTTCTGCTGTCATGTCAGCCATATGTTATGATCTGAAAGAAGTCTGGTTAATTACCATAAAGAGGATACTTCAATCTGTGGAAGAGGTATGCAACAGAAAATTTTAAAAAAATTACAACACCCCCCTCTCCAAATAGTTACTATTCATTCCACCTGAAAAAGAAAAATCCAATTGATGATTATTTTATTCTCAAGGATTATGTAAGTGGATCTTCTGTGAAATTAAATTTATCTTTGGGTTTGTATATTTGAGCTAAAAGTTAATGTTATTCTAATCTCTCTTCTTCTGTAGAAAGTCTGGTGAATAAGATTCTGTTTACATTCATATTTACAAATATATCTTAAGTAAACTGGCTTTGGCTGAATGTTGGAAAACCATATTGATGAAGAGTGTGATGTTAAACCTCCCCTTTGAAGACAGACTGTGAAATCAATGTCTTACCTCAAAACTTGTTGTCAGGCAGAGAGCTGTCTTCAATTAGAAATCACTCAGAGGAAACAAATGTTAAAAACCAAACAAATGGGTGGAGAATCTGCTGTAAGAAGTCTGCACTTTGCCACCTCTCTTGTTTCTTATTTCGTTTACAATTACCTGTATTTGGCAAATTCTGCTTCGTTACAGAAGATACTTAGATGTTTGGGAGGTGCTTCAGCGTGCCTTACCCAGTGATAAAGAGATGGAAATATGTTTTGTGGGTTGTTGAATTGTTATTTTTCAACATTTCTAAGGGTTTAATTATTATTAATGAACACTTCTGTTGCAAACGTATGTTTCAAAATAAGCTTAATATTATGAAATGGTTGCTTGTAGGAGACTGGAAGAATGGCTAACTTGTTCAAAACAAGCAGGTGGAAAGTGTGTGTGTGGGGGTATTTCAGGGTGATTTCTGCATAGGTGGGACAGTGCACTGCTCCACATTCTGCCTCATGGAGCCTCTGGTCCGGTCCAAAAACAGCTGCTGAGCATGTGGCACACTGAAAACCACAATATAGTGCCAGCCTACCTCATGTCTCCTGAGGGGAATATTAAATTGCAGGCACCCACCTGAGGGAGGGCCCCAAGACACCAGAACAGGTAAAAAGACAGCGATACAAGTGTTGGGCAGTGCACGCCACTGCCTTGGATTTAAAAGCAACTGAGACCATGCTGGATCTGAAGGAGTGACTATACATAAATATCTTTGTCTGTCTCTTTCTTCTCCTAACTTCCTCTTCTTGACGTATCTTGTAAACCAGACTAAAAGATTTCAGTCAATGCCTTAGTAAGTGCCTTGTTGTGTCTGGACAACTTAAAGTTGGATAAGTTTGCTAAGATAAAGTTTGGTAAGTGCCTTACTTTGTCTGGTTGTTGCTTTAAGATTTGCCAAGTACCTTATTCTATCTTAATGTTCTAAAGTTTACAAGTAAAAGATTGTTATTCAATGTCCTGAGAATTTTGCTGTTTCTCCCATGCACTGCCAGAGTCAATCTAATTACCTTTCCCTTAAACTCACCAAGTGAGCTGGGGCTTAGCATTATTGTACTTGTTTTTTCTAAATAACATAAGAATTTCTTTTTGGGTAAAACAGGCTGAGTATTTTAAATTTTCATTGGTACCACACCTTGTTTTAAGTGAAATCTGCTGTAGAAATAAAACACAACTTTTTTTGTTTTATTCTTTACAACATGAAGTAGTTTGGAAAATAAAACATGTGAGAGATAATGGTCTTCAATTAGTCAATTTTTTAAGATATTGATTGTTGAAGGAATAATTATTTATATCACAATACCAAGCAAATTTGTTCAAAATACAAACCATTTCAAATGTCACAGCCAATATTTTATATTTCATGGTCAAATCCCTGTGCAACAGCGATGCAGTAGACACAGAAATGTATGTTTATAAACCTGCTCATTCCTCTTATAAGATGACATTTATCATTCCAGTCAGCTATTATTCTGAGGGAAGCTGGGGTGGGCAGAAAGCTGTGATCCAAAAGCAGAAGAGCCTCAGGTTCTGTACCCTTCCAGTTCATGCATGTCTGCTGTGTGGTGTAATTGAACGTTAAACTATCCTCAGGGATCCTTAATGCATTACAGGGCGTGAATGACTTTGCTTGTTGTTACTAAACTGGACCTTTTCTGAGAATTATCATTGCTGTGCTTTACCAGTGTGGTATTTTTGCTATCTATTCCACACTCACTCATCTCCTTTTCCTTCAGGATATGGAACATGTTAACATCACTTTTTAATTTTTTTTCCTCTTTTTAATGTTGAAAAGAATGCATGTTATTTCTGTGTAACCATCAGCGTTTTCTAAAAGATCATTTCTCTTCAATTATTAACTCATCTCTAAGTGGGGAGAGAATATACATAATTTCTCACTGGTATGTAATACATTAATATGATAATTATATTTTTAAATTGTCTGTTATTATATTTCTATCACAATCACAAGATTCTCGCTCTGAAGTTTTCATATGAAGATTAAAATCTTTTTCTGCTAAAGTATGTTATCTTCCCCTTAACAAATAATTTGCATGCAGTACATACTGTAGGACGCATGTACACTGCACTATTTTATGAGAATCATTTGAGAGAATGATAATTTTCTCATCCTTTTATTAACATAATACATGTCATGTCCTCTTTCTCAGGCATGATAATAAAAGGATTTCTGTTTTTTGGTTTTAGGTGTTCCACTGCAGAATGAGTTGCAGTTCGTGATGTTGCATAATTGTATTTACCCATCAGCAGGAAATTCAGTCAAGTCATCTTTGTTTAGTATTTATGTTTTGAGTTTTCTCCCATTTTGTGCGTATGAAAAGTGTCTGTCTCTTTAAGATTTCATCTTTTCTCTTCAGGGAGAGATTTTTGAAAGCACCTTACAAAATGTGCACGCCTGCTTGATAACACGCAAGAATCCATTATTGTAGACAGAAGGCTGGAGGTCAGATATGCAATTTCACACGCTTTCCCTGAGCCAAAACTTTGGTTGCTCAGTAGTAGATTATTACAAGCCAAATATTGTCCCTGTTGGAATCATTGATAGAACTGAATTGACCCTTTCAATAGAATTAGCCTTTCTAATGATCAGATCTGAAAAAAAACCCCACTCATATATATGTATATTCTTAATTATATATACACAAACACATTTACACTTATGGGGAGATGCTTACCAGCATCTGTTCTTGCTCATCTCCAGAAGGGATGGGAGAGTTGACTCCCATGCAGAGTATGTTAATTCTTGTCTCAGATTTACATATTCATTAATTAGATTTATTTTACAGACATGTTCCCAGATACTTTAAAATAGATATTTTAATTCTTTCACTAGGTTTTTCACTAGACGCTCTCACTTTCGAAATTGTTTCATCATTCTAAATAATCTCTTTATTCAATCTCTGAATAACTATTCTAATTATTTTAAGATACTTTCTTAAGAGGAAAAGAAACATGCTGTCTCTCACTAACTCTTCACAACAGACAAGCTGTTGTAAAGAAAATATAATTTCCTTCTTCCTCATACTTTCTTTTGGTTATATTTGTGCCAAGACTTTGCAGTGCTCTCTGGTGCCTTTTTCAAATCTTTCTGTGGACATTTGACCATTCATTTTCTAGAGATTTTTAAATTTTTTTATTTCCATTTTCTTCTTCCTTACTAACATTATATTCCCTTAATGATGTTCAAGGTAAACTAGAAATCTTCTGTGCTTCCATGGATTTTAATTTCACCAGTGTTGGAACTGTTCTGCCATTATCATTTTACTACCTATATCCCCCATATTTTTCTATGCAAACAGCATTGCTGCTGAATTTCAGCTCCTTTAAAATCCACCAGTTCCTTAGGGCAGTATCAAAGAAGACTGTATGTATGCTCAGACGCTTCCTTCTCATAACATAAGAGAATCAAAACATAAAGCTACTGACAATGTATCAGAGCAATCCTGCAACTTGGCCTACTGGGGAAAAGTATCCTCTGGAATATTTTTATGGATGCTTATGAAAACAAGGAGTGAGGTAACCAGATTTATTCCTTTTTTTTCTTGTGAATAAATCCTATTTCTAACATATCTCATGAGTAGAGAAAGCATAAAAGTAAAACATTAACAGAAATAATGTCAAGTTCATTCTAGCCTGAGGCAACCACAACTGAAACCAACTCTTCAAAGAACAAGAAAAAAAAAAAAGTAGCTTAGTATCAGCTTTGTCTGTAAATCAGTTTCTCTCTTCAATAAAAAGTATACAAAATTGTATAAATAAACCAAAATCTAAAGATGCCTTTTATTTTTTTCTGCTAATTCCCATTATACAAAATTATGTCAAAGATTCTGAAAATAATTTGATTGTGTATGTATTTTTAGCATGAAAATTATACTCATTAATCTTCTAGAGATACTAGCAGTAATTGGTGTACATCTTTATTTTTCTTATGATAGCAAAGCAGTATCTTTATTACTTTATTTCTTGTGTATTAGATAATTTTAGAAATTTTCTTGCTGCTGCAGTCAAAATGAGTGTCATCAAAAAAATGGGGAAGGTGTCTTTGTAAATTTTTTTTATTGCATAGTCCATTTTCTTAGTAAGGATGTTGTGAAAAACTAATTAAGGAAGGAGAAAAAAATGAAAGAAGGAAACTAAGGAAACTAACTGTTAGAGAAAACAACCCAGCAATTAGATGCTATTTATTCTGTTTTAATTCAGCAGGTAAAATGTGGGAAATAAACCTGATGAAAATTCCAAGAATACTGATTTTATTTTTTTTTTTTTTTAATTTCTGGGAAAATTTGAGGAGGAAAACATTAAGTGGCAACTTTTGATTAACCTCTCACACAAACATCAAGAGGAAAACAGAAAAGTTTTAACATTTATTTAACAGTTATTATCTCTTTGGCCAGGTGGTCACATTTTCCCTGGATGGTTCTGCAGCATTTAACTGGCAATCTGAGGTAAATTTATGATTTCTGCATATGTATCATGCCTACCGTCATTTCTACTGAGCTCAGGAAGGCAAGAATATCAAAAAGAGTAAAAACATCTGGTCAACAATAATTAAAAAAAACCCCAAAACAATAGTAATATAAAGACAAAAATTGAAAAAAACCCAACAAAATTAAAAAATACTGACAGCGACACAGAAGAAAATTATCTGGTTGAGATCAGATAGGTAATAAAATGTAGAGTGACACCATCACCATGCTATAGCAATGTTTATTAAAAATTCAGCACTGTCTAACTTGAGCGATTTCAAAGTTAACATAAAGCAAACATGAGATGACTCGAAGTATTATAAGCTTTTCCCTAACTATCCCAGACACTGTTTGTTTTAATTAAAAGTTGAAAAGGGCTCTTTAGCTCACAGTGTTGCTAGAATTAGCATGTAGACAGGACCAACAGACAATATTTACTGAGTCTCTTTTTTTTAGAATGGGTAAAAAAATACGATTTGCTCTACTTTTTCCTTATCATTTCAGCAACACACAAGGATCTGTGATTACGAGCAGGCAAAGATTCATTCTTAAAGGCAGGGGAATAAATAAATGGTGAACTTCTTGATTATGACAGTCTTCTAAACAATATTGTGTTTTGTAATTTTTTTTTCAAATATTAGTCAGCTAACACTGAGCTCAGATTTATAAGACAGAATTGAGCTAATCCAAAAAGGATATTATATAAGATAGGGCTTTCATAAACAAAACCTGTTTTAATTTCATAAAATGAGACTTCCAAACAAAAATATATCCAAGCCTCAGAGTGTACCTACCTATTGCAGTTTTTTTTTCTCACTTCCGATATAGCACCTGATATGAAATATCACTAGAAAGGTAATACATTACCTTAAATGGACAAATCCCTTATCCAGTAAAATGATCTAAATACCTAACACTATTTCAACATTTCTGGTTTTGTTCCTTTCTTGGTGGCATCAGTAGCTATTAAAAGATGGTTGTTAGGCTTAATTACTCTCCTAAAGAAAGATTGTCTTATTGTTTAAGTAAACTTTGAAGGATTCCATCACATCAATTTCATGTGCACCCTTGACTGTCTTATGTGTCATAGCAAAATAGAAATGGCCTTGAGATCTTAGCATTCACAGCAGAAAGGAGTCTGCCATCACCTGATCTGATGAATGCTCTTCACAGCTGAGGCTATTCTACAGCAATATTGGTGATACATGGTAGATTACTTATCTGCAGAACTGCTCACTATTAGTATGACTATGTTTATCCTCTGTCCTAGGAGTTCTGATTTTAACTGAAAGGTTCTGTCTTCTTGATTAATTCACCAGTATTTAGTTGTGGGGCTTTTTTTTTTTGGTTTTGTTGTTGTTTTTTTTTGTTTTTTTTCCTTTTGAAACTAAATAGCTGGACTTCAAGTTCTAAAACAACTTGTTGTTTACAATGTCCTGTGCGTGCTTAAAAATTGTTTATTTGTTCTGCTGTATTAGGACTTGGTAAAAATAGATGATTCTAAAAAATGCAGACTTCTACTATGCTCAGTGCATGTTTATTTAACTGATGGTACACTATACTCAAAGTCTAAAATATATGTTCTGAAATAGTTTGCTATCCTATCCTCCATGTTTTTCCACTTCTTTCCTTCTTTAGGTAAAACAAATTGAAACTTGCTTAGAACATAATAATGTTTCTTTTTGTGTGTGTGTGTGTGTTAAAAGGACTAAAAATAATATATTTCATTCGGAAATGTCAGCAAATACTTTGTAGTCATACAAATAACTGCAAAACATGTTCATGCAAAATGCTACCCTGCCCTCAAAGTCAAAAGCAGCAGGAAAAGGGCCATGGCCAGCTGTCTTGGGAGTCCACCATTGCCAAGAACAATGACAGCATTACGATGAACCATTATGTTATCCTTGAATACACAACTGACCGGTTTGGAGACCTTATGAGATGCAACCTTCAGTGTACTCCAGTGGACTGGTACTCTGAGAGCAACTAGCCTGATTATTTCACTTGGGGCCAGGCAAACACTCTGAGTTCTGTCTAAAATAACTCTTTTGGTTAACTTGAAATTTCTGGTCTGATGATTTGCTAGCCTGGTACTAGGAACAGAAAAAGGTCTCCATCTTTGGCTCTAAAGAAGTGGATAAACATGGAGGATGGGAAAAATAACTATTTCAGAACATAAAGTTCTGGCTTTGAGTATAGGGTACTGCCAGATTAATAAACATGCTATATGAGGGGAAAAAAAATCCCCAAACATACTGCCATGTATCAAGAGCTACATTTTTACAACATTCTCTGTTGTAAACTTGTAAGACCCCAGTTGTTTTTCCTACTTTGCATGCAAATGCTATTGAAACATTTTAATATTAATAGATAACATTTTCAAAATTGCTTAAATCTATTGGATTTTCCATTAACTTATTGAGGCAGACTTCAAAAACTCTTCAAAGACTACCTACCAGGATGTTCAGAACAACCTCCAAGATCATTCATGCTGTGGAGGTAAGGGCCTTTTCCCCCACTGCTCAGCAAGTTGAGCAGAGCTTCAGCTGGTTACAGGGTCCCTCCATTCTTTTATCAAGGGGAGAGCTGTGCCTGACAGGCTCATCCAGAAATGAACTCCTCACAAGGCACAGGAACAAGCACCATCACATCAACACTGGGGTCAGACTGTGGTTCTACAGAGACAAAATAGGGTCCTGGCCTTGAGTAGAGCAGGTGCCCCAGCTGAGATTCATCAGGGACACTGATGTGTGTTGTCCTCAGCACCCCGGCAATTGTGAGATAACTCTTCCTTTTGGATGCTAACTTCTAAGTGAGTTCTACCTGTGACATTGTTCTTGCTGCTTTTCCATCTACCTTAACTATTCTCATCTATATTATTTTGATATGTGGTAAAGCAAAATAAATACTGCACATAATTGGCATTCCATGTGTTATCAGATATTTCTTCCACATAAATGGCACTATTTGCAAAGTTATCTTAAAGCAACCTAGCAAATTTTGGATCTGTTTTGACCCACAACTATTAACTGTTTACCTTTGCTCATAGTAAGTTCTATTGAGCATCAAAAGGGTTTTATTTTGTTATTTAATGTCAAAGGCAGAATGCTATGTATATTCATGCACTTCTCAGAGTGTGTAACAATCCACTGCTAGCATTTAAAGAAAATACTGTCAGTTTGTTGCTTTGTTTTTGTTTCTTCTTCCTTGTACATCTCTATTAAGGCAAACCTATTATTATCATCCCTAACAGATACAGAATCTTTAGTTCAGGTCTTCATTGCATAAAGTACTTACTATTGTATTCCTTTGTCAGTGAGACATTTTTATCAATCCTTGTAAGACTTCAGGCTATATAGAAATGCTGTCTTTGAAATAAGCCTAGCAAAAGATTAAATCAGGGAAAGATCAAATCTCAGTAACATGGGTTTGTCTCTTGTCCATGAACACATATCAAGTTTTGTAATAATGTAAAACCTTTTCTGTAAAAATGTAAAACCCTGTGTAAGCCCTATCCTTAACAAATATAATTGAAAATAGGATGAAGAAAAATATATAAATTTTGTTTTCTGTTTCAATACAGAAATACTTTTAAATATGTGACTAATCATCATAGCAAAAAAAGCTCCAAATATTGTCTTACAGTAACTAGTGTTGAAATTGATGATTTGGGGGGTTTTGTTGGTTTGGTTTGGTCTGGCTTTGCTTTTGGTGTTTCATTGTTTGGAGATCTTTGTCTAGTGTAATTTTTAATCTTTTTTTTAATGGTATGCCTTAATTTTTCTTTCACTTTTCAAATTGGTAGAGACAGTTTAATTCATGTTCACCCAAAATCCATCAGCAAATGGTCAAATACATATTACATAATTTAATTTGAAACAGATTTCAAAGCATTAACGAATTTGGTTTTCCTTGATCATTATTGGAGTAAAAACTCAAACAGGTAAGACGTAACAAGTTTATAACTTTATTAATTTAAAATATCTGGAGAAAAACAGCCAAGAAAAATTTACAGCCTGTGCAGATATGTTCTTCTGTTTTACAAAGCAAGATAATTTTTAAGTTCCGTGTTCTTGACCTTGCATTTTTCCAACATTGTTCATCAGTAGTGCCCGGTTCATTATAATTACTCTTGCTATGATGAGAAAGGAAATAAGAGGTTTTTTATCCGGTTGGTTTTCACTTAAAATAAAGTTATACTAATAACAAAGTTGTTCTTTTAATTTTTATTTGTATTATTTATCCTTTAATAGGCAGACTTCACTGCTACAAAAGTAGTACTACAACATGTCATCCATGAATCATGCTTCACCACCTGACAGAACTGGCAGGCATGACTGAAATATAATTTATTTCACAAAAAAACCAAGAAGTGGAAAATAACAAAAAAAAAAAATAGTTTACTCTCTTCATGAGAACATCTTAGACTCAGCAGGCTATTTGAAACAGCTCTATTACATGTCATGTGTCCTCCCCTCTCCAAGGCAGCATTTCTCAAATTCTCAAAAAAGTTTCACCTTCTTTGTGAAAGGCTATGACAACAGTTCAAGAGGAAAAACTCTCCAAACCCTTTCTAATGATGGAGAAGATTTGTCAAGTGGACATGAACAATTAAGAAGGCACAGAGGACAAAAGGCATGTACTTACGAAGCTCAGAGAAGAAGTGGGGAGTAACAGACCGTTGCAAAGAAAACTGAATTCATCCCAACGCAAAAGGGACTAAAAGGTGGCCTTTATTTCAGATAACCTGCTGTATTAGAAGTGTGGATTTGCCAGTGGTTTAAATGGCCTTCCCTGAATTAACCAAAGATATTTATCTTCCTGAGCTGGTTATACCAACATGGGGAAAATGCATATGCAGCTCAGCTCAACACAGATTATCAAACAGCCAAATAAAAATCAACTCTGAAAAAAGCAAAGAACTTGAGCTGGCTTCAACCCACAGATTCCTTCTTTGGAATTGGGGATGCTCAACTTGACAATGGTGAGCATATAAAAACTAGGAAAAAAGGAAACATGAAAAAAGTAGAAGCAGAGCCAAGTGACTTGGGAGAGATACAGACAGTTTGCATGCACAAGGAGGGGGTTAGAAAAGCCAAAACCCATGAGAAGTTGAGCCTGGAAAGGAGTGTGAAAGGCGATAAGAGCTTTTGCAAGTAAATGAGTAGAAAAAGGAAGACTAGAGAAAATACGGACCTGCTACTAAATGGGATGAGGGCTCTGGTGACAAAGACAATAGGAAGTGCCAAAGTACTCACTGCCTTCTTTGCCTTGGTCTTTGCTGATAAAATTCATCTTTGCTGTAGAAAATTCTGAAGCAATGAAAATATTTCTTCTCAGTAGAGAAGCATCAGGCTGGGGGACATTTCAACAGACTGGATGTGCACAAATCCAGGAGACCTGCTTTTGGGCACTCAGGGGTGCCGAGGCAGCTGGCCAATGTCATAGGCCATGATGCATAAGAGTATGTTGAGACTGTCTGCTTCACTGTGATTATCCAATCAAGCACCTTTCAATGAAAAGAGAATAATAAGTAAAGGGAGAAGCAAAACCACAGAGAGATAGAAAGCTGAAAGATAAGGGATAATGTGGACAATGTAAAAGGCCAAAAGTCTCCACCCACTAATTGATGAGCTGTAAAGAAACTGCAAACTCAGCTATGGAGAAGGCAAAGGTGACTTTGCAATTAATAAAAATGATGAAAGGAAAAAAAAGGGGCATGAGGATACTTGATGGGGGAAGCTGCTGGCCTGTGAAGAACTTAAAAGAGAATGTTTAGATGCACAGGACTGGGGAAGAAGCAAATTGGGGAAAAGGCAAAAAGGGGTATAAAACTTGCCGGTCACACTGTAGCCAGTCAGTTTTTCTTTTAGCCTTCCACACAATCACTGCAGTTTTTCCTGTCTTCTTATTAAATCTTTTCTTAGCTATCTGTCTGTGTAATCTCATTCTCTACTTGATGTGTGTGGGAGTGCCTTTAGGACTAAGTGCTAGCCACGTGGGAGACCAGTGTGAGTGGGTATGGAACACCAACAGGTGTCAGCCAGGGAATGTAGGTGACCCTTGGCCTGCGGTGCCAGCAACTGGAACAAGGTGATTCTCAAAATCTGTAGTTGAAGTCAAAGCATTCCTGGGCATGTCATTGTTGCATTAAGGGTATGGAAATTTGGCAGAAGATAAACCCTGTTGCTAGTCCTAGGAGATCAGAGGGGCTGGCTGTGGCTGGGCTTAATTCTGATTATAGCCAATTCAGCAATGTAAGTCTGGTCATGTTCAATAAGAAATTCCATGAGCAAAGATTCACAAATAGTGCATTTTCAACACTATAGGTCTGGTAGCATTCAATATGTACTTATGTGATCTCAGATTGAATAGTGGTGATGAATAGTGTGATTTGCCAAGCCAATACTATAGGTCTGCCTGAGTTCAATAAGAATTTACACATCCAGAGTAATGCATAGCACAGTTTATTGAAGAAACAAGGAAGCAGGTTCAGTATTGCCAGTGATAAATGCACTAACTACAGAGTATTAATACATGTTGTAACAGAAGGTATATTAACAGAGATCTATTAACTCTGTAGGTGCCCCTGGACTGTACTGTCAACTACTGGAATGAGTGGAGGTCTCAGGCTGAGCTACTGAGAGGGACCAGGATGAGCAAGGCGAGTGAGGTGCTCTGTTACTGCAGCTGGAATAGGACCATGGGTAAAAGCCCATGGGCCTGGTGCTGACTGATAGGGGAAGACATCTGTACCTTCCCCACACCTGGCGTACATTGGGTGTGCATGTTATCTGGCAGCTATCTTCAAGCTGAAGCAGCCAGTAAGAAGTGTGGGGGGGCTGGGTCCAGCATGGGGTACCAGAAGGGCAAGGTTTCATGTTGGTGTGTCAGGGGGACTTGCAAATGTAAAGTGCGTGTGTGGCAAGCATGCGAGTGCTGTTTATTCCCAGAGAGCATCAGGCTGGACCAGTTGGCAGGTAGGGAACCTGCGCAGTAGTTAAGAGGACCCATGATTCAGGCAGGCAGAGAGGTTTATTGATGTTTGAGGGAACTGTGAATGGGCATGTGCTTAATGAGGACAATGAAAACTCTGTTCACTGTGGTGAACAGATTTTCTATGCCCATTCTTTCCATAACAAAGAACAACGGATCTTTGATAAAAAGTGGAGATGCTATTTTGTCCTGCTTACTGAAGCAGATTTTTCTTCCAGTGATCAACATTGATACAGTGCCTTGAGGGGAAGCCGTGTGAGGAGCAGCTGAGGTCACTTGCTCTTTTCAGTCTGGAGGAGACTTGGGACAGACCTCATTGCAGTCTGCAACTTCCTCATGAGGAAGAGGGGCAGACATTGATCACTTCTCTGTGGTGCCTAGTGACAGGACACAAGGGAATGGCCTGAAGCTGTGTTAGGGTAGGTTTAGCTTGGGTAATAGAAAAATGTTCTTCACCCAGAGAGTTGTTGAGAACTGGAATGGGATCCCCAGGGAAGTGGTTACAGCACCAGCCTGACAGAGTTCAAGAAGCATTTGGACAATGCTCTCAGGCACATGGTGTGACTCTTGGGAATGATGCTGTGCGGGACCAGGAGTTGGACTTGATGATCCTCGTGGGTCCCTTCCAACTCAACATATTCTGTGATTCTGTGATCTTGATCTTGTGCCCTGGTTTCAGATGGAACAGAGTTAATTTTCCTCCTAGTATCTGATACAGTGCTGTGTTTTGGATTTAGGGTGAGAATAATGTTGATAACATACTAGTGTTTTAATTGTTGCTGAGCTGGGCTTATCCTAAGTCAAGGACTTTGCAGTTTCCCATGCCTTGCCACTGAGCAATTGCAGAAGAAGCTGGAGGGGGAACATGCACAGGACAGCTCACCTGAACTGGTCAAAGGTATATTCCATACCACAGAATGTGGTGCTCAGTATATAAACAGAGGAAGTTGGGCAGGTGTCACTGATCACTGCTTGGAGACAAGCTGGGCATTGGTCAGCAGGTGGTGAGCAATTGTATCATGCATCACTTGGTTTTCTTGGGTTTTATTCTTCTCTCTCTTTCCTTTTCATTACTAAGATTACTATTGATTTTGTTGTTATTATTGGCATTATTAATATTATTTTTATTTTGTTTCAATTATTAAACTGTTCTTATACAAACTCACAATATTTACTACTTTTTCCCCTCATTCCCGATTCAAAGACAAACAAGATAGTGTATCCTTGCAGCAAAGACAGTGAATGCTATCCTGAGCTGCATTAAGGAAGGTGCTGCCAGTATATAAGGGGGGGAATCTCTACCCTGTGGTAACTGAGCACTGGCACAGGTTTCACAGAGAGGTTGTGAAATGTCTCTTCTTGGAGATACTCAAAAGCCACCTGCATATGCTCCTGAACAACTGGATCTAGGTGTCCTTGTTCCAGCAGTGTGCTTGGACCAAATGATCTCTAGAGGTCCCTCTGAACCTCAACCATTCTGTAGTTCTGTGAGTCCAAAATCTTTGGGTTTGACTACATTAAAAAACAGATATTATATAAATACAAGCCATTACATTTATATACAAACGAACATGTAATTAATTTATGGAATATTTAAATGTAATATAACATAAAGACAGCATTTTTTTCCCTCTTCTTATCATACTGTATTGACAAAGCCAGAAACAATTGCAATAATTCAATAATAGCATAGGATGAAGTAACTCACTTTCATGTCAACCTCTAGAAAGCAGGTCTTGTGATACCTAAACATGTTAAAGGAATTTGGGTTTATTTCTGCATAAGTTTGAACACATGAACCATGGTTTTGGAACTCTTCTCAGTTCTACCACCTTCTCAAGTTAACAGCTCTGAACTGAGCAGACTATAGTGGGTTTCTGAGGGTGTTCATGCAATCCAAAGACAAGTAATCTGACATTTAACTTCAGAGGATATATACGGGAAAAAAGTTAATGTAAAAGAAACTAACTTCATTTACTCTATACTAAGTATTTATGTTTCAGAATGAGATACTGTTGTCTCTCTCACTGATATGGAACCTACCCCAAAAGAATAGTTTCAAATCCAATACTTTCAAAAGGAAGATGATATGTTAACCGCACAAAAGATTTGTTCACTTTTTAAAACATAAAAATTTCTTTCTACTCATATGTAGCACACTGGCTGTCTCACCATAACTAAGATGCCATTTGTAATTGGTGTCCATTTGCTATACTGATTCAATAACCTTGCATATATTAACAGGTTTAAATTTTTTCCCTTTAAATTAATAGGTTTTTTTTTCCAGCTAATCCCAAATTTCTAAATAAGTCAAAAATTCAGAACTGGATTACATGACTGTTGCTTCTGTTGTTTGCATTCTCTCACATTCCATGCTGTAAAAAGATTAGTTATGCATGTTTTTGTTACTGTTAAGTTACTTATTCTCACCAGTTTTAACTGTTTTGGAAGGGAGATCATATTTTTCAGTATAAATGTGATGTGACGTTTATACTGGTATTCTGAATGCTAATTCAAAACTTCAACACTTTTAGCCAGATGTTCATTCTTCAAACCAAAAATAATAAAAAAAAAGAAATCAGGAAAAAAAAAAATTCTGATGCTCAAATATCTTCAGGTTTGGTGAGCTGGAGTAGAAGTTGCAAGGACATAACAATAGAATTGAGAAAACATAGGTAAACTGTGTATTTGAAACCTATCAATATCTCGAAAAGAATTGAATTAGTCCTGAAGTGAAATTTCATTCGGAAAAATTGTGTATACTACCTCATTACAGGTCTCCTCCTTGGATGAAGCAATCGGCTTTCTTTGAGCCCGAATCTGGTTGCAGTTTTGGGTATTACTTTCTCCTTCAACCACTCTGTACATTTCATGAGTCAGACTTGATTTACTCTGGCTTTCACAGCCCCCCACCACATTGCACACTCAGACTATGGACCAGTGACACACTGCTGTGGCATGCAACAAATAGCTGTGCCATCACCCCATGAAATCACTGCTGTGAGAAACTCAGACATGATTCTCAGAGTATTTTAAGCTCTTAGAACTGAAAATCTCTCAGAGAAGACCTAAACAGGATGATATTCAGGGTGCACAATCTACTCTGAAAATCTTGGCCGGTCAACCAAGAATAGCTTTGTGACATAGTTTTCCTCAAGAATGTGAATGTAGGCTCTGCTCCTGTCTCTCTATTGCAGTCCTTCTTATGGCCAAGAGACAGCCTTCTAACCAAGGATGAATCGTTTTTAAACATGAGATCACTCTCTTCTTAAGCATTTGTCTCTTTCCTGATTTATTCAGTATACCCGCAGCTTTGATTTGTTGCTCATTCCATACTGTGTGTTCTCACAAGTTGTTTCTCAAGGCACCAGTCTGGCTTTAAGGACTTCCAGAAGGTGGTGGTATACAGGGGAAGTAGGCAACTTAAAGTGCAGCATTGCCTCACTTTACACGTTGGCAGATTTAGTCCTGCACTCCTACCAATGTTCAGCATTATGCAATATTGAAATTTTGACCTTCCAGTGAACATCTGTAGCAAGGCTTGTTGATATTAAATAGTCAGTGCAGAATTACTCATAAGTCAACTTCTTCCCACTTGTCTATGCTTCTAAAAGGCAATTGTAACTTTCAGCATTGTTGCTCACTATCAGCTTTCCTTAAAACTTTTTCCTGTTGTCTTCATTCAATTCTCCTTGTGAACAGTAATCATAGTTTCATCATAATGCATGACTTTGTTTGTTTGCACAAACTTTAATAATTTCTCAGAAATATCTCTTTTGACTTTATTGCACTTTATACAGGTAAGAGGACTACTGAAGACTCAGGTCTGATCAGTGCTGGCATGAATTACAGAAGAAAAAAGATGAGGTAGCAGTTTAGATTTTCTCTATTTAATGTTGGTTAAAAAAGACAAAGGACTTTCTTCCCCAAAATAACACCTATTTGAGGCATATTTATTAAAAGATTTTCTTTCTTTTTTCAGAAATAAATATGTATAAATGACTGAATTATATAAATGTCTGCAATCTTATGTGGCAAAACCTGTGATTCATTTAATGCTCAAGCTAAAGAGAACATAAAGATTTCTGTAAGATTCTGTGAAGTGAATGAATCATTAAGAAAAGAATGTGTCATTTAGCTCATTTTAAACTTAGTGATGTTATTACATAGAATGTCTCATCTTTAGATCATAATGTCACAACATTTTTTAACATTGATTTTAATGGACACTTCAAAATCTTTTTGAAAATTGTTACACTCACAGTCACCTAAAACCCAAACAGCTTGACTAGAAGACTCAAAGTATTCTAGAATAATACAGTAAACTAGAAAAAAAACCCCAAACAATAAAAATGTAGCAAATCAAATTTGCATTAAAAAATTAACTAAAAATCTAAGTCAATTATCTATGATAGAAAGACATTTTCAAAAACAAAGCTATAAAATTGTTTTAATTTCTAAATATAAAACCAAGTTCATCCCTATCAAGATTTCCTTTGACTTCCATTGCTCCATTGGAGGTATTTTCTTCCACTGTTTATATACAGACTGTCTTCAACAGTAGCTTTGTTTGCCATTTGCTGGTTCCCCCTAGAAATGGGTGAATGCATTTTCATCATGACTAATCTATCCATGAACACAAACAACATTTCTCCTGTAAGATTCTGAAGTGCCTCTTCTATATATTTCATATTAATGACATCTTTTCTTCTCAGATTAACAGATTTTTTTTTTTTTTTAATTAAAGAGAAGTTTGATATAGGCAAAGTAATTGCTGGAAGAAACAGGACTCAGCAAATATTTGACCTGAAGGAGTAGTTCCCATCTTGTAAATCAAGGTGTTCATCTTGACCATTTGTAAATTTCACAATAGACATAAACCCACTTTTATTTTCTTATTGTACACAAAACTCATCAGAAGAAAAACTAGACCAAGGAAGGGAGAGAGATAGGGTTCACAACAAGACATCATTTGTTCTGCTTTATTATGAGACTAGGACTATTGGTCATAGCACAGAATGTACACAGAATGTAGTTTAAATGTAGCCTTATTAAAATTCCTTTAACTGTTAAGAATTAAAAATAAGCAGTTAATTTCTTTGCAAAAAGTTCTTTAATTTCAGTGTGGTTTCATCTGAAATGTAGGCCTAAAGCCTCAAAAAAAGTAATCTCCCATTTAAGAATTTTTTTGTCTATTACAAAAGAAACTTACTGCAATATTCCAAATTAGAAATGCATTAAGTATAGAGAATGACATTTCTGAAGAACTCACAAAACTACTTAATTTTTTTGTATGTAATTAAAGAAATGCATAGTTTCAGAGCAAGATGTATGTATTTGCTTTGTCATCTGTATTATTCCATCACTAATGGATGCACCTGTGTAGCAGCTTTATCTCCTTATTCATTTACTGGCATAGGTTTTTAATAATATGTACTCAGAACACTGAGACTATATGAAACGCAGAAATTATAAGCTAAACTCTAGCCTCTCGGGTTTATACCACTTATGCTAAATGTTGCATCATGAGCACGGAAGGGGAATTCCTTCTCTCAGCCTTCCTCTCCCCATTTCATGCTACTGCAATTATTGCACCAATTAGATTCATAGAAGATAATAAGAGATGATGTAGTAAGTTGACCCTGGCTGTATATCAGGTACCCACCCACCTCTCTCACACTCCCCTCCACAGCTGGACAGGGGAGAGAAAATATAACACAGGTTTTGTGGGTTGAGATAAGTACCAGGAGAGATCACCCATCAAACACCATCATGGGCAAAACAGCTTCAACTTAGAGATATGAAGGGAATTTATTAGTAACAAAATAAGAGCAGGATAATGAGAAGTAAAAACAGACATCAAAAACACCTTCCCCCCACCCCTCCCTCCTTCCCAGCTCTACCTCCTCCTCCAGCAGCACAGGGAGATGGGAATGGGGTTATGGTCAGTTCATCAGCTGTTGTACCTGCTGCTGCTCAGGGAGAGTAGTTCCCCTGCTCCAATGTGGGATTCCTCCCACAGGAGACAGTTCTCTATGTACTTCTCCAACATGTGTCCATCTCAGAGCAAGAGTTCTCTGTGACCTCCTGCAACATGAGTCTATTCTGAGGACAACAGTACCCCTCATACCTCGGCATTGTGAGTCACTCTTCCACGGAGTGAAGTTCTTTAAGGACAGGCTGCTCTAGTGTCACAAGTCCTACCAGAAAACCTACTCCAGCTTGGGCCTCTCTCTCCACAGGTCTGCAGGCCTCTGCCAGGAGCCTATTCCAGCATGGGCCTCCCACAGGGTCACAGCCCCCTCTCAAGCATCCACCTGCTCTGGCATGGGTTTCTCCCATGGGCTGCAGGTGGAGCTCTGCATCCCCATGGACCTCCATGGGCTGCAGGGGCACAGCTGCCTCACCATGGTCTGCACCACAGGCTGCAGGGGAATCTCTGCTCTGGAACCTGGAGCACCTCCTTCCCCTCCTTCACTGACCTTGGTGCCTGCAGTGTTGTTCCTCTCACACATTCTTACTCCGCTCTTTTCTGGCCACAATTACATCTGTTCAATAACTTTTTTTTTCTTCTTAAATATGTTACCACAGGGGTTACATGACTTTCTGTTGAGCTTTTGATGGGATATCCTTCCTTCTCGGACAAGGGTGAAAGAGCAGAGGAGACTGCTGTCCTGCTAAGTTCTTTATTTCATAGTCTCACAGTTTCTTGAAGGCAGAGTTTGAAGGGGTTATGTGATAAGGCCAAGCAACAACAGCAGCAGCAGGCAAACAGCAAGTAGCAAACAGCTTTTTCTTCTAATTCTAATAATTCTGATTCTAATTCTAATTCTAATTCTAACTCTTTTTTACTTACAGAAGTGTGGATTATATTTGTTAATTGACCAATAAAATTAACACACGATTCTAGGTATTTTTTCTTAACCTATCCTGGTCTCATTCTAACAGTCGTAAATCTTACCCAACTATTACATAGGTATTACACAGATTTGCGTATACAGTTTCTATCAGCTCTTATTGTTTATGTGAACACTCTATCTAAAAAATGTGAACAGTATAGTTCTATCTATATTTTGTCTAAAGTAAAGAAATTCTGTGAAAAGGTAACACTGCTGCAGTAAGAACTGTGTTTAAGATTTCTTTACTGCAGCTCTTCAATGTTTAAAGCACTTAGCATATATTTCTACTAAAAGTTAAAAATCTATATTTCTATTTCACTTTGGTGTGACTTCATGTATCTCAGCTTGTCTAAAGGTTTTAATTCAACCCCTGTGCTTTGGCTTTCCTCTGGGCCTGGGTCCAGCAGAGCTTTCACTCTAACAAGTTACCATCATTTTTAGTTGGCCCAGCTTTGGCCAGAAGCACATCCATCTTGGAGCCACCAGGGATTCTGCTGGACATGGTGGAAGCTTCTGGCAGCTTCACACAGAAGCCACCCTATAGCCCCCCTGCTCCCAAAACTTGGCCACACAAACCCAATATAGATGTTAACCTAATCCTAAACTCTCCAGGCTTCTTCATATTCATCGAGGAGCTACAGTCAGTTCAGAGAAACGTCATGCAAGACAAATGGTTTTAAAACAAATAAATTAGGATTCTGCTTGAATTCTCTTTAGTGATTTCAGTCACGAGTGACAATAAAGGACATAAGTATACTGGTGTCCCCAGTCTGTAGCAGTTTTTCGCTAGCATGTACTCCTTGCTAATGCTGAGAAGCAACTAGTAGAATATTTTCTTCATAAAGGTTGAAGAGAATTAAGGTATGAAACTATGGAACAGGAATAACAAGACATCCCATTTTAAGGAAAACTGAGATATCCAAAGTGTTCAATAACAGCAAGAACTTACAATGGAAAACATTTTCATTTTTGGTGCCATTAAAAACAAATCATAGAATTGCTTTTATTTATCTATTTATTTAATAATCTGTTTAGCCTAATTATGCCCATTAAAAAAAGTCTGAATTGTTCTTAATTATAATTGGTTTCAGCAAAATTAATCAGTGGAATATTATCTGGTATCTATAATAGCCATGTTCATTCTAATCACATTAGCCTGTGTTATTTGCTGCATGTTCCAAAACACAAGTTAGTGGAATAAATTTTGTTTACATAAGAGACTGTAGATTAAAGCATTGCTGATCCATGCCTCTTTTTTTTTAAACTCTTTTAATTCTCATTACCAATGGAAACACACAGAACAAACATTTCTTTCTTTATCAAATATAATTAATAAATCACTTTTCTTGGTTTTATTACATTGATTACTAGATATTGTGTCCGAAACTTTAAGCCATTATTCCCTTAGAATTTTTTTTGACATATCTTCTTTGGACAAAGTATTGAGTTTATATTTGTGCAACATTTAACCACCTAGCATGTCAGTCCAAAATGAGGCTTGTAGATGCAAAGGTAGTGTAAACATTTACAGTCATTTTATCTCAGTCAGAAGAATAGAATTTATACACACACATATCCAAGGAATGTACACAATTGGAGAAGTTGCTTCCTATCTTTCAATATTAAAATTTATGCCTGTTCTTCATCTGTTTATTTGCAGAAATTAAAGAGCAGAAGTGTAAGGTAAGAAATATTTTAAAACCTCTGATTTGCGGTCCACAGTATTTTTATTTTGTTAAGTAGCAACTTCTGTAAAGATAGCATTATTGATGATGAATACTGACATCATGAGATTGACTTGTCTACACTCTTTTATTTAATCCCTCCCAATCCTCACTGCTAATGTTAAATTTTTTTAACAAATATTTTGTATGAATTCTGATATATTATTTCTAAAAACCACTGTATGACTAATGATTATTATTGCATCTGTCCATTTATCACCATGCTGTTATTGTATTGCTTGTGCTTACTCTCAACGGTGTGTGAATTTTCCCAAGAATTTTACAATTTTTTCATATGATTCTGACACTGATTTAGCTATTATTTTAGTTTTAGGAAGACGTAAAAGCATTTAATCATTGTGCCTCTTAAAAGCATGAGATTTATATTTGGATCTACTTTCAATTTCTCTTGGGGTTTGTAGGTGGTGTTCTCAGTCAAAGGCAAAGAATTACCTGACAGTGACTACACCCATATCATACTTCTTCCTCAAGATAAAAAACATCACATGCTTCTGGGTTATTTTTAGACAATTCATAAAAGAAGCTGGTAGGACCCCTTGGCAGACCGGCTTTGGACATCACCTTACATTAAAAAAATAGAAAGGTGAATTGACAGTCAATGCTTTTCAATTATGGTTGACTGAAAGATTACACATTGGCTTTTTATTCAATTTTTAAAACATGCCTGCAGGACTGAGAGATTTTTAGGATCAGTGTGAATGGGAAGAGGAAGACAAGAGCAGCTGTACAAAAAATGTTACTGTCCGAAGATGTCCTGCAAAATCAAGAAGGTCAGTACATAAAAGGGACTTGTCTGCTGAGTTGAAGGAACTTGTAGGAGCTTTGGATTTCTAATTGGGCTTCAGAACTGTGCAGCTAAGAGCAGATAACTTTTCTATAAACATGAACTTCAAAAGATGTTTTTCCATCCATTAGTGTCAAAAGAAAATCTGAAAAGACCAATTTCTGCAATTTTTGTGCACTAAGCAATTTAAAATATTGCAGGAGAGTTGGTTGTGACACAGCCAAGGTTAGTCTATATAGTTGTGGCTTTCTAAAGCAGACTATTCAATCACTTCTTTGTATGTTGCATCAGCTGCCCAGTTCGAATTAAGTAACGTTAAAGACTTTGTATGTGTTAGAAAGTCAACCCTTCACAAAAGTTAAAAAAGCTACAATTACACTACTGTTTATAACATGAACTGGGTCCCTCCATGTACATATGGTCTGTAATTAGATCCTCTCATATGCTTTTCTTAGAAGCCATGAGCATCGTTTTGTATATGGAACAGGCTGTGCTTACTTCGAATGCGACAACTCAATAATTTCCTATCTTTTCCCTGATAAACATATGCCTTATTTATAGCACAATATTCAAAGAAGACTCAGAAAACAGGAATAATTCCTACTGGAATTTTTCCATGTCCCGTTTACTATAATATGCAACATTAAACACTAATGAATGCATGGTAATAGCATCCTTGTGAGATAAGTATGCATCACTCTCTCCACTGCACATGAGAGAAACAATGGCCCAGAGATATTATGCTCTGTTTTAGAATTTATTTTGAGAGACATGATCTGATTTTGCATATTTAAAAAATCCAAAACACTGAACTGTAATTTAATGGCTTAGAGTTGAGGGAAAAAAAGAAGTGACACTTCACTACCAGCTCTGACTGTGCCCTTTGGCAACAACAGTTGTAAAGAATGGACTGGTCTCAAGAATCTGAGATAGCATTAATCTCATCAGTACATAAAAGTGCAGATCCAATTCACTGTCTGGAACTAATTTTAAAAGTCCAGCTCAATGGAGTTTTGGGGACTGACTGTGATTTCTAAATACAGGTCTTAAACACTATTTGAAATATCTTAGGCTGCTTGAGGTCTCAGCTCATGAGACATATTCCTGGAAGACATATGCCTGTCTGCATTGGCATCTGGAATACAGGTTGGATTTGCAAGTGTATCTCACTCATATTTGAGGAAAGCTGAAGAGCTGTTAGTTCATCCTAAAAATTGAATAATTGAATAGAGTATCTCTTCAGCAGGATCCAGATGACTGAAACTGTAAATGTCCACTGATGAATAAGTGATGATGAGGTTTCCTATTTGGTTTCTGCTTTTGCTGTTTCAGGAGAACACATATCCCTTTGCATATCCTTTGTCATATCTGTCAGTCACATGTAAGACTGCCAAATACTCTTCAGATTTTCAAATTGCACAGATATTCATGTACAGGTACCTGAGCTGAGTCACCTCATGAATGATTGAGTTCATCTCGAGACAGACAGCTAACATGCCATTGGAATTTATACCTGGAGTCAGTTTTGTGGATATTTAAAGATGGAGAATTTATTTTCTACAATGTGTCTTGAAAGAATGGGCTACATTGAAATAGAGGTGCTTTCTTTTTTCTTTTTTTTTTTTCTTTGAGGCAATATTTCATTGTTCAGTCTGTATTTCTCTGTCAGTCAAATTCCTTCCTGATTGCACCTCCCCATTTTTGTGTTATTCTACACAGACACTGTTGCACTCTTTCAGCTTATCCTTATGCACAGTCCAGTAAAATCTACTTGACACCGCACTGACCTACTCTTAGCATATATTTTGACTTATTTGCCCATCTAAATCTTGTTCCACTGAGCTGTTCTGTCCTTTCATTTCAAGCTTTTTGTCACAACATACTCCCTTTTACTCTCTGTCCTGGTTTCATGATCAGATTCATGAACTTTGTTCTCTCTTTCTATCTCCTCCTGGATCTTCTTGGAGATTGAGACACATAATTTCTGTCTTCAGTATTTTCTACCTCCAGCATTGTGTTATCTCTTCTTCCCACTCTGAGAAACTATAGAAAATTTAATGAAATAACAAGAAAGTGCTGAGTGCTAAAAGTTGTGATACCTTATCCCATTCTGGATAAGAGCAAAATCTATCGTGAATACTGAAGTCCTTTCCTTGCTCTCATTCCTAGACTCACATAGGCTGGTGTTTTCCAATGATAGATCTGACATGGAGCTTCTCAGACAGAATGGCTAAAATTTGGTAGTTTTAAACATCCCAAATGTTATTCTCTAGTAAAATGTTAACTATTTGATAAATACTGTCAGTTTTTACACATTTCCATATCAGGTGCCAGGATCTCCAAGGCAAAGAGAATAGAGAAGAATCTGAAGGATGCCTTGACCAATGCATTTCAAAATGTTAGGAAATAATTACCTTAGATAAAAATGGTTTGGTTTTGCTGTTGTTGTGGTTCTGAATAGGTAGTGGCCTAATTACAGACCTATTTATAAGCAAATTTGTTTGGATAGAATGCTTTGGAGCTGTTCAAAATGGACCCAAGGAGTAAATACAACCTGAGTAATTTAATCTGTCAGGAACTCAACTTTTGATCTTATTCTTTGGTCTTCATCAATCACTGTATATCTAT
Organism: Corvus hawaiiensis; assembly: GCF_020740725.1. NCBI lineage: Eukaryota > Metazoa > Chordata > Aves > Passeriformes > Corvidae > Corvus > Corvus hawaiiensis. The sequence continues at coordinate 76,062,525 of NC_063214.1, forward strand.
GTTCCAGAATCACTTCATCCTATCTGTTATGCTGAAAAGGCATTTTGGCACCCATTCTTAGCTATATTATGGTTAAAGAAGGGAAAAAAAAGAAACAAAACCAAACCAACTAAATTAAGCTTCCTGAATTTACAGCTTCGTTCAGTTTCCAAAACATGAAAATCTATACTATTTGACATAACAAAAGGTTTTGTGCATGACTGCAAGGTGCTGGTTCATAAACCAAGGGTCACCCATAGGTCTGCTGGCAAACACGCCATTCCTCTCCACTGGTCTTGCATTCTCTTTAATCCCTCAAATGTCAGTAAATGCCTATGTTAGCATACAGATCTCCAGAAAGTTCTGGCTCCCTATCATGGATGCCTCACAATGGTGTCAAGGGTATGCAAGCATATGAATCTTTGTGAGTGATGTGGATTTTTATTTTTCATTTAATTTCCACACAACTAATCCTTGAAAGATGAGGGCAAAGCAGCCCTTTTCTGACATGTTTTTACACATTCCTTGACATCTCATGCTGGAAATGTTTACTTCCTGAGAAAATTAAAATCACTATAATCTAGTGAATGGATTCGGCTTATCTCCCTTAACTTGCTGTTGAAATTTTAACAAGAGCTTTCCAGAAGCTAAATTCGTCACTATTCAGGTTCAAAATAACATAGAGTCTGCAGACAAAATGTTTTATATAGAAGGTTGTTCAAAGTGGGAGCACATCATTATCACTGAAAAATAATGTAATAATACACTACAGCAAAGTAGGCTATAAGGATAACAATTAGACACACTTTAAATCTGTAAGCGTCATCTCTTATTGGCACCTTAGCAGTTTAAACATTCATAAAACTACAGGAAGGAATTGGGGCAAGGGAGAAGGAATGGCTGTTGCTGGAAAGCATATGGATGCATTAGATTAAGAGACATCAGGTACATATTATATTGAACAGTTACTGAACTTATTGCCATGCACCCCACCCCAAACAGATATTATTTAACAGTTAAATGAAACCTTCATATGCATGTTCTTCTACTTATTTACAGTGAATTACATCTTCCATGGTGAATTCCAAATTCATACTACTTGTGCATATTAAAAATGCTTGCTTACACAGAAAATCATTTTGTTTTGTGACTCTTCAGAAGCTGAGCCCAAATTTTCAGCCACTAAACTCCTTATTTTTAAATTCTGCTGTCTCGTGCTACATATTTATCCTTTTTGCACCTTGGTTAGTTCTCTTTTCTTCTATCAGGATTTCCAGGTTTTCAACCTTAACAAAACTGAAATATAAAATTTTGCTATTAGAGCATTATTAGTATTTGCCTTAATAATAAAAATATAATAACAATAATTAATTCCAGTTGATATGGTGCATTATCTCAGAAACAGCTATATAACTATTTTCATGTTTGCATTTCAGAAGAGTTATATAAATTAAAATATGTTCAAGCACAGCATTATACTACATGGTAAATGTGTGTTGCAGATAGAAGTTTTGGTTTTCCTACTCATGTTAAAAAGATTATAAAAATTAAAATTGACTATTGAAGAGAGCAGGAGACTCAACAACACAGATCCTTTAAAAGCATTTCCAAATAAAAGTCTGAGTATTTAGCTTCCAGAGGAAATTATTTTACATGTGAAATTTTCTAGCAGCTTATTATGAGAAGTTTTGATTTGATTCATCTCAAAAATTAATGTTTTGTTCCTAAAACATAAAAACTTCATGAAGATCTAAAAAATTATGCTTGCTAAGGCTAAAATGCACATGTTTATATTTATAAAACAGAGTTCTAAGTTAGTATGTTCAAATAACAGATGTAGTATTAACACAAAAAAACCCCAGTATTAAGAAGGAAAAATAAATCTAAGTCACAAATAAAATATAATGGATGAAAATGCAGAATTTATCATTTTCTAAATAAGAAAAATCCTATCACTATCAGAATAATCTTCTGTTTCCCCACCAGACATCATTTCTAACACGATTTCACTTGAGGAACATGAGAATATGTTCAATAACATAAGTGGAAAAAAAGCGAAAAAAAGAGAGATACAATGATGATTCATTAGAAGGTGATGAAATTAATGAAAAACACAACAATTAATAAACAAGCTGTTAACTTGACAATGCATTGAGTGCACATGTATCAAAGTAATATGAAACTGGAAAAAACATGTTCTAAAATTTCCTATTCTTCGTCTGGTTACTCTTAAATAAAAATGCAGATAACTTTTTGTCAGGACAGGTCACAAGATAATTCTGGCTATTTTCCCTCTTATTGCATGTCTCTAACATTTTTTTCTTACCAATAATTCAGACTTCAGAGGAAAGACATCAAATAACCCAAACCAATATTAATTTTTTTGTTTTCTATATTTTTAGCCATTTTCCATCAAAGTGGAACTGGTGATTGTAATCTATTCAGAAATAAAAGGTACTTTAATGACTCACTGGCCAGGTAAGTTTAGCATGCATAAAATTCCATCAGTTTTCAACTGAATCCCATGCAGCCCCAATGAGTTGCGCAAAGCCTGGCAAAACTAACAGATTAATCTCCAGAGGAAAGAGATCACTCGGTATCTCTGGTCTGCAGCCAAGCTCAGGTGTAGGGTAGAATATATTCCACAAGCTAGCAGGCTTCTTAGCATGCATGGGAACCTGTGTGCCACATGGAGGTGTCAACAGAGTTTATGATATGTCAGGATGACAAAACATAAGGATTGAGTTTTCATATTATTAATAATTGCTGTATTATGCATTACTTCACTGGTCTGATGGAAGTGAGCAGAGTGAGGCTTATAAAGAAGGCACAAACATCTAAATATAATCCATGTACCAAACTTTCCAGTGACATTACACCAGACCTGTTTCACAGTGTTCATTGTAGTATAAGTTATTATTAACTGTTTCAGAAAAAGAGAGGACAGAAGCTTCAATTATTATTTTATTTCAAAGATGAAAACAGGAAAAAAATGAACAGAAAATGAGACAACATGAAAGAAACATGATCAAATCTTAGCAACTAAAATTTTTGCATCATTACTTAATATTTGTTTATACTAGTAGCTCAAATTACTTATAACCTGAACCCTAGAACTCAGATTTATATGCAATTATGATTTTTAACTCACATTCTGCTGCCAAAAAAGACTGCATAATAATTTCCACAAAAACTGTGCTCAGCATTGTAATTTGCAATTTATGGAGATCATAAGACAACATCTTAGCACTGTTTACTACACATTCACTACATATTGAGCAAATAATGTATTTAAGAGAATTTTGCTCTTCCCTCAAGAATTTTCAGTTTGAGAACTTAGGGATCCTTAGTTCCTAATTTTCCCATTTGGCTTTTCTGACATATTCTGCATTCCCTTAGGCAACAACATATTTTGCACAGTGGATGAGAGAAGGGAGATGCCACAGGTTGGCCCCTAATCAGAGAGAGCACAGAGCAAATAATGTCTACAGGTCTGGATACTGCTGTGGCCAACACAGAATGTTAAATACTGAATTATAAACTTCAGTGTATTTAAAGATATATGTATTTTACATATATGTGTGCATATGTATTTTACTTTCTTTTTCTGGATGACACCCCAGGTATGCTACATAAAGTTGGCAGAAAAGCTGAACAGGTTTTTCCTACTTCTATCAAAGGTATTGTGGAAACTTCAACAAACAGTGGGGTAACAGAAGGAACAGTTCTATACGTGGGTGGTCAATACTGCATTCAATCCTCAACATCCTCATTAATGATCAGGAAAATGGTCAGAGTATACACTCAGCAAGGTTGCTTATGAGAGAAAACAGGGAGAGGTGTCTGATATACCAGAAGGTTATGCTGTTATTCAGAGGGACTTTGAATGAGAAGGTGGAGCCCAACACTTTTTAGTGGTCCCCAATGACAGAAGTATGGGCACAAACAGAAGAGCAGTTGGTTCCCTCTGAACATAAGGAAACACTTTTTCACTGTGAGGTTGACTGAGCACTGCCACAGGTTGCTCAAAGAAGTTTTGAGGTCTCCTTTCTTGGTGGTATTGAAAGGCCTTCTAGACATGTTCCTGAGCAACCTGCTCTGGGTGATACAACTTGTGCAAGGGAGTTGAACCAAATGAACCTTCAGAGGTCCCTTCCAACCATTCTTTGATTTTGTGAAAAGCACAGCCAGGTAATATCTCACATTTCAGCTTCTAATTTCACATTTGTTGATCCCAACCACCTTAGCTAATTTTCTACATGGCTGATGAACAATTAACCAGAAATGCTATATGATGAACAGTTCCTAGAAGAAATGTTAGGGCTATGTTTGAGCTTTTCACTTTTCTAAAATAGGTGTTAGAACCAGGATGGAAATTATATGTCTTTATCTGCTTAAGACCAGCTCCACTTATTTATTTTACTTAACTGCAAATATCTAGAAAAGGAAAAAAAACCCACTTTTTTTCGTACAGTAACCCAGTTGTAAGCGTACTTGCATAAGATGCAATCCTTTCCCAGAAAGATATTTTAAAACAAAAACCCAAACAGGCACATTGCTGTGTGTTGGGGCCCTCCTCCTGCCACGTGGTCCTGGGAGAGAGGTCCTGGGGGGAGGCACGGGGTTTCCCTGCCCCTGGTCAGCCTCGTTCCCCATTGGTTGTTTTGTGTTCCCCTGTGTGGGCAAGGACCCTCGGGTCCCGTGATTGCCTCAGTTCCTCGGCAGAGCCCTGGCCATGCGGCTGGAGAAATAAACATCTCTGAAACAGCTATCAAGAATCGGTCCATATATATTTCTTTTCCACGGGCCTCGTTGATTGATACGTGTGTTGCAGTATCCCCACTGTAACAGCTGTGAGGCTGCAGACCATAGTGAGAGACACCAGCCTCATATTAATGAAATACATTTATGAATGTTAAGGGTTTACAATGGTCACAACTACCTCTTTGTTTTCAAGTCAGTAGCAAAATCCAATTATTGATCATAATTGATTGTCTGAAATGTTTACAAAAGACTGTATTCTTCTTTGAAGAGTTGCTAATTTATGCAAATGGTAACTTACTCCTGTTTGTAAGGGGAAAGAATATAATGGTTGCACATTCCTCAAGGAATTACTAGAACTCTGGAGCTTTAGAAAATGTTCTATATACAATCACAGAATGGTTTGGGTTGAAAGGGACCTTAAAGATTACCTGGTCCCAAACCCCCTGGTGTGGATAGGGACACCTGTCACTAGAACAGGTTTTTCAGAGCTCCATCCAGCCTGGCATTGAACTCTTCCAGGGATGGGCCATCCACAACTTCTCTGGGCTACTTGTTCCAATGCCTCACCACCTTCACAGTAAAGAATTTTTTCCTAATGTCTACCCTGCTGCGAAGCCCATCGGGTGGCTAGCTCAGAGGCTGAGCACTGGGCAATTACCTTGCCTGCCACAGTAGCATAGGACAGGTGTCGAGGGAGAGCGGGAGGCTAAGTGAGGTCCAGGCGAGGCTCGCTTTAGCCACCAATGGAGAAGGAGCAAGGAGAGACGAAGCAACAAGGGACCTTTCTCAAGGGGCCAGGAACGGATTTATCGGAGAGGGGGAGAGAGGGGCCGAGAAGAGGAAAGCAAAGTCTCTGACAAGTGGTTTTCTACCCCACTGCTCAGGGCGGAGCAATCATAGAACATCCAACAACAGAACAGACAAGGGGTGTTACATAGGCGGGGATTCATACAACTTAACCAATGGGGAGAGAGGTAGGCAGAGAGGGTGAGCATGGGCCAGTGGCAGAGTGATGGGGAAACCAAGGCAGGGGAGAGCGGTGGCCATTGCAGATGTGCAGGGTGCCACATCTTTCCCGCCTTGGCCAACAAAGTTTCTTTCCGGACAGCCTGAGGGCATCTATGTTGAGGCGGGCAGCTATCTTAGGGTTCCTGGGCCTCATGAGAATTAAACCACTGGACCTTTTGTCCAACAGGGCCCAGGACACCCTGACGAGAGCCATGGCTCACCACAACACTAACCTAAATCTACTATCTTTTAGTAGAATTAAGCCATTTCCCCTCATTCTTTCACTACATGCCCTTGTAAATATTGTCTCTCCATCTTTCTTTTAGCTGCCTTCACATACTGGAAAACTGCAACTAGGCCACACTTAAGCATTCTGTTTTCCAGGCTGAACAAACCCAATTCTCCCAGCCTTTCCTCATATGGAAGGTGCTCCATCCCTATGATGAACTTGGTGGCCCTCCTTTGGACTCACTCCAACAGGTCTGTATTATCACCATGATTTTTTGGGGAAAGTTTTATTTGCTGTAGAAAAGTACCATTCTGAAGATGATAGCTCTATAAAAACTAGGTTTATATTGCACCAGAATGAGTTTTGCAGTCACAGCAATTCTGATCTGGTGCAAAAAGTGTGGGTTTTTTTCTAAATAGTCCCCAGGAATTACTGAGGAGTATCAAACCCTGACCACTGCAGACTATTGAATGTCTAATACACCAAATGATTGTGACAATAGTTACACCCCCATAGATATGTTTTCGAAACCTGTGTGTTTTTTCTGATTTCAGAAAAAACTGGCTAGAAACCTGGTAAAATGATTTTAATATCTACTGCACAAGCATCTAGGCGGGGTTTCAATTCCTTTACAATTTTGAAACGTATGGTTAAATCATCTCATATATTCTCCAATTACTAGTGACAAACAATAATTATGTAGTTTATAAGTGCTACTTATAAGTACTCTCCTCGTAGAAGAACAAATTTAAAATTTTATTACTTTTTATTGCTCTAATTTCATTTTTATGTTATTCTATTTTTAGATACTTATTTAATTCTGAAGTTAAGAAAGTATTGCCAAATTCAGAAGCTAAGTGAAAAATATAGTCTTAACCTAAAGCATGGCAGGTTACTCTCATTTTCTCATAAATTTCTCTTCTGGCAATGCTGATGTCTCCCCTTGAACATTAAATTGGGGAATTATCATTGCAGGCGTGTTTAGTGTATCTATTTACATTTCCAGGAGAAGACAAGCACATATTAAATGTATTTATTTATATTACCTGAAGAAGAGAAGCATAATTGTTTACGGAACATTGTAACAAAGTCAGAAATGGACATCCGCAACCTAACCTTGCAGTAATACATATATTTTATCAAAAAGCCTGAGTATTTAGTATGTCTCAGGAGGTAATTGTTGCTGAAATATTGCAGCAGTCTTTAGAGGTTTCTGGTGGGGTGACAAAGAGATGCATTCTCATCTTTGTACTAATTAGTTAGCATACACAGAAGAAAAGTAGTCACGGCAGATAAAGCCTTTCAGAGATGACCTTTTCAAGTGGCACAATGTCCATTAGAATGGGCCACGATAACGAGAACAACCTTGAATCCTGTGTCCAGTTGTGGGCCCCTCCCTACAAGAAGGACATTGAGGTGCTGGGGTGTGTCCAGAGAAGGGCAAGAAAGCTGGTGAAGGTGCTGAAGCATAGATCTTACGAGGAGCAGCTGAGGGAGCTGGAGTTGCTTAGCCTGGGAAAAAAGAGTGCTTAAAGAGGATCTTCTCTCTTTCTACAACAACCTGAAAGGAAGCTGTAGCAAGATGTGGGTCAGTGTCTTCTCCCAGGTAAAAAGAATTGAGAGGAAATGGCCTCAGGTTGCACCAGGGGAGGGTTGGATATCGGGAAAAAAATTCTTCACAAAAAGTGTTGTCAAGCATTGGCACAGGCTTTCCAGGGAAGTGGTGGAGCCATCACACCTGGAAGAGCTCAAAAAATGTGTGAGTGTGGCACTTGGGGACATGGTTCAGTGGTGAACCTGGTGGTGCTGGGTTAATGGTTGGAACTGATGATCTTAGAGGTGTTTTTCAGCCTAAACAATTCTATGATTCTACAGTTGCTATAACTTGTTTGGCTTAAAAGAAGCTATGATTTCTTTAGTGTTTTCTGAAAGATGTCCCAAGTACATTACCAGCATCGTGGCACCATGAGGGCCATGGGCTCCCTAGCGCTGGAGCTTCAGAGGTGTTGGGATCATGCTTAGCCCTGTCAGGGCAGGACCCATGCACCAGGGTCCATCCCAGGACCTATCAGCCAGGGTCCAGCCCTAGCCAGAAGTAGGAAAACCATGAGGCAATGGGGCAGCCACAGCTCTGGCACTTGGCAACGCCCAGAGGATGGGTCAAGGTGGGGCTGTGCACACACAGAAGGGCCTGGCTCGGCTGGGCAGGACAGGGCTGAACGCATCTGGAGACCAGCCCTGCTGTCGCATGGCTGGGGTAGGGGCTGATGCTTCTGGGTTCCTGGTCTTTGGGCAGGGTGGAAGGAGATGCAGAGGGTTGTATAGGGGCAGCCAGGCCTGGTGGTTCCTCCAGGGCCTTGACACAGAAAATTCAGTGATAAACTCTGATCAGGCTTTCATTTCCTCCAGGAAACAGCAGGAACCTTTTCACATTTTAAAAAGCTGGGGCTTTTGAAAAGCAAAGTTTAAGAATATTTGTTTTTCCAAGTTACAGTGGTTAAAACAATCATCTGTTCTAAATTCGTATCCTGTTATGATCAGATTTTATGTTTCTTTAAGAATAGCTCCATTGCAAGTACGGTGATAGGTTGTTTTTAAACACAACTTCCCAGTTTCAGGTTTGATGAGAGAGATGGTGTTGTCAAGAGACAGAGAAAATTTCCATTGGTGACGAATTCAATGCAGGCTCTGAAACATTTTGATATACATACGAATTATCTCATATTAAGAATGGCAAATAACATATCTTTCGTTTGCTGTGTTTTCTCTTGTGCCATACACTGTGTTTTGCTGGAAGGTGCAACTCAGCTGGGAGAGAGGTCATGTACTTGCTCACTGCTGGCTGTCATATATTGGATCAATACACAGTCCCTTGGAGCGAATGGAGCAGCAGTCCTCTCCTGAGGGAAGGAAGCAGAGTGGGAGGACTCAAAAGTCTCCACACAAATGCATATTCCCAAGAATGGAAGGAGACACACGGTAAAGAGGCAGAGGCAATACACAGGTAGTTTCCAGAGGTCTCCAGTTTACTGCTTGGAATTATTCATTACTCAGCAAGACACTAATCGTTTCTGTACTCAAAGCAAGAGTGAGGTGAAGGCAAAGACCTACCTCTGAGATGAAACAGTGAGCAGTGAGGACTTCTAATACTGTTTTCATTTTGATTTGATCTGACCAACTTGATCTGAGCTTCTGTTACACAGAAGTCATTGCATTGTATTTTATCCTTCAGTGAAATGTAATGTCAGCAGTCCAGAGTCCTTTCAGTATTTTTAGTATCATCACTTTAAAGAAAAGGTATTGATATACACAGTTGAATTTCACAGTCAGGATTCCTGGATTTCAGCTATGCATCCCAAAAGGAATGCTATGAAACCTCTTGAAGGTATGATTGATTCTGTTAAGTAAAAATCAATAAGACAATCTTTGGTCCCACACTCAGAAAGCTGAGATTTATTAGTATCCTTCTTGACTCAATTAATGTTTTTTATATGTATAAATTAAATCCTGCATCAGTATTTTTCAGGATATATTATTTAAATACAAGATAATAGGACCTATGGATGAATCTTCCTGAGGACATTACCAGATTACAAGTACTTAAATTTAATATTAAAATTCTAGTAGGATTTTTTCCCTTCTAATTCATTGAAAATAAAATACAACCGAGAAAGAGAGAGAGAAACAGAAAGAAAGAGCAATTTAGTAAATGTTATGACATGCTATCAAAACAGAATTCCTTACAGGTTCATTTTCTTCAACATATCCTTTTTCAAAATGTATCAGAATTGTTAGGTAATATTCCCCATTTGCTTCACTATATTCTTGTAAAATGTTTCATAACTTTTAACAGGAAATAATCAGAAGTTGTGTTACTGATTTCCTTTTAGATAATGGAATAATGAAGAGATTGCTTGTTGTATAGACCTCTCAGAAACAATGTTAATACATGTAAAAAAAGTTAAATTTGTTCTACCTCTAATGTGAGCCTAGAGACTCACTAAAAATTGCTTTGTAGATTATACTCTATTCCCAGAAAATTAAAATAATAATCTTTCCCTCGAGTGTTGAGAGGAACTATATTGAAAAGACAATTTTATAACATCTTTTTTTATTTTTTTTTTTCCTGTAATATTACAATTTGTGATGACTAGAGAGAAGTGCAGATTTTCAAGTTACTGGGCAAACTCATTCATTCTAGAAATCTAGTATATGAAGATTTATCCAAGTATGGATGTGAAAAAATTCCAGAGAGATTGGCACCACTTTTTTAATCCAACCATCAAGATAATCATAAATGAAACCAGGATATAAAATCCTTCAACTGGAAATTCCAAGTAGATCAATTCATGAATGATGGATATAAACTGGTATTTGGTTACAGTTGAGTTGTCTTGGCTTTGTTTGATACTTCAGTTATGTCAGGCCAAATGGAGATGATTCTGTGATTACTGTATGTGCCTTCAGTATCTTTTGTACTTCATTAAAGGTGTCATTACTACCCAAGTTCCCAAATAATATTTGCTCCATACCCTTCCTTTATGAAATTGACTTTGTATCCTGGTGTGTTGGATTTGCATGTCCTGGATTTTGGTGGCAGGGGGACTACTTTATACTAATAAAGTAAAATCTAGCCTGTGACAAGCTGCTAGAAGCTTCCTCATTGTCCAGCAGAGCCAGTCCCTGGTGGTTCCAAAGACAGACATGCCAATTAGGCTCCAAAGACTGGGCCAATTAGAAATAGTGGTAATGCCTTTATGATAACATATTTAAGAAGAAATCAACACAAAAAGTGGTTGTGCAGTTGCAATTGTGATTAGAGAAGAGTGAGAATGAGGGAGAAGAACAACTGTGCAGGCGCCAAGGTCAGCGGAAAAGGAGGGAGACGAGGTGCTCCAGGCACTGAAGCTGAGATTCTTCTGCAGGCCATGGTGATGGCCATGGTGAAGCCGCTGTCCCCCTGCAGCCCGTGGGGTCCACAGGAGATCCACCTGCAGCCTGTGGAGGAGGTGCCCATGCCAGAGTGGGTGGATGCGTAGAGGAGGCTTTGAGCCCATGGGAGACCCGTGGAGAGAGGGAGCCCTGCTCCCCTTCTGAAGCAGCTTGTTCTTGGAGGACTGCACCCCGTGGAAGAGTGACCCATGCCGCAGCAGTTCGCAGAGAGCTGTTGCTTGTGAGATGGACTCACTTTGGAGAGGTTCATGGAAAGCTGTCTTCCACGGGAGGGACCCCACTGTGCAGCAGGGGAATGACTCCTCTCCCTGAACAGAAGGAGAATCCATGGGTGATGAACTGACCATAACCCCTATTCCCTGTCTCCCTGCATTGCTGGGGGAGGAGGCAGGGCTGGGAAGGAGGGAAGGGTGGGGGGAAGGTGTTTCTTTAAGGGCTTATTTTACTTCTCATTACCCTACTCTTATTTTATTAGTAATAAATTCACTTCATAGCTCTAAATTGATCCTGTTTTGCCTGTGATGATATTTGATGAGTGGATTCTCCTGGTCTTTATCTCAACCCTTTTTCTCCTCTGTCCAGCTGCAGAGGGGAGAGAGCGAGAGGCTTTTGTGGGTGCCTGGCACCCAGCATATTTTCATATATCTTATATTTTTATTTTTTTAGTGGCTGATATTTATTAAAACTTATGGGATGTCTTGAAATATTTGTTCCTAATTTGTTATAAAGTTAACATTAAGTGGCCTTAATGCTGTATTCTGTGAGCATTTAATGGAAGTGTTTGAAGACTATTGAATTATTGATATTTTAGCCAATGTAAGACTAAGACATTCCTAAATTATTAAGTCTTTTCTAATATTTTTTTGGTATTCTCAACATTCATTAATTGCCCTGAAATTTTATGAAACAAAACATTGTAACTGATGTAAGTCTAACAGCATGAATTGTGCACTGGTTCCTGTATAAAGTAGTACTTCTGCTTTGAACAGACTGTAAGATGTATGACGGACTTCTGCACTCCCTCTTAGAGAATCTGAGCCAAAATTCAGTAGAAGTAGGCAATTTATCTGGTTTCTTTTTTTCCTCTAGAAACTATGTTAATGCTGAATTGCCAGAGAGGAGATTAAGTTTTTTTTAGCCACAAAATATGTTTATTTAAAGTACATAGGACCATTCATGTAATGTGAGATAACTGGATAGAACAGGTGCTATGAAGCTTACAGAACCTGGGAAACTTATGATTGTAACACAAGCTTTATATTAAATCCCCTCTCAGTCCCTTGTGAGCTGTGCATATCCTGCACGCATCCTTGCAGCCACAATGACTGTCAGGGCATCCAGCCCCATATTCCATCAGACTATTGGTAAGATGCTCCATTTTGTACTGTTTCCCTCTTTTCTCTCTCCCTCTTTAATCCTTCAGATTCAGACTGAAAAAAAAAATGTTGCAAATGGAAGCAAGCCTTGAGTGAAGGAGTGTCTATGATGATATCTATAAATTCCTCAAACAGCTGGAATTCAGCCTAGATCTTTCACCTTGTCATTGTTAAAAAGGTGATTTACTTACATGTGTGAAGAAATGTATGTTTTCTATAAAATATCCTGCATGTCTACACATGAGATTATACAGCCCATTATACTGCCTTTCTTTTAATGTGTGAATATTTTCTTCTTACACAAATAGAAAAGAGCTTTTGTGGAACAAAAAAATTTCTTTAAATCAAAATTAAAATCAAAATGCTGTTTCTTTTGTTACAGTACTTACTATAGTAACTATTAGAGCAGTTATTACAAACACTCTGTTACCATAAAAGATATTCGGAGATTACGTCAGATTAGATCTTTCATCAAATTTTGATGGAACATTCAGAAAATTTGTCATTTCTCCAGAGATATGACTAGGAAAAAAAGCACATGATACTATGAATCTGTTGCTTCAACATTGAAAATACTGCGGGAACTTCTTTGTCTTAGGGGCTTCAATTCAACCCCATGGCTACCTTTGAAGTACTGGAATCATCATATCAAAGAAACAATTAAGAGCTACTTAAAAGTACGCTTGTGTTATGGTCCTTAAAGGCCATCTAGACTGAAAGTACAGATTGGGAGAATAATTTTTATTCCTGATAAAGTCAGGAAATGAGTGTACAGCGAGCGTCTTAGTCTGAGGATTGGAGAATCAAGCTTTCAGAGCCCTCCCTGCAACATGTTGATGAAGTTTTGATGCAGTGTTAGTGCCTCCTGTTGCAGTAATAAAAATATCAGGGACATAATTGTGGCTTCTGTTCCACTGGAGTCAAGAAACTACTCTAAATGTTGTTCATTATTCTGTGAAGTGGCATTTTGGTTTAGGGTACAAATGATCTGCCTCAAAATCATTTAGATCCTGAGCTGATGACTTGATTGCATATCATCAGTAAGGAGACAGCATGACTCTACAAACTTGTAGTTAGATTTGTCATTGGGAAATGGAGTTGTAAGCCTTGACTGTTTTTGTATTCAATGGGGAAACACTGTAATAATGCCAGAAACAGGAAATTCTTTCTAACACTTGACCTGAGCTCTTCAATATGAGGTTTCTGAGTTAAGCACGTATATGTCTTCATTCTCTTATCTTAAACTGATTCTTCTCCCCCATGCCTCTATCCTGACATTACCCTTTAACTCTTTTCCACAGAAAAAAAGCTGTGAAAATAAGATGAGAAAAAATTATATACCATTATGATGAGCACTTTAACAATTGAATTATCACATAACTATCATACCACCTTTATGAAGTCATGCAGGTGTTCAGAGTTCCTTTGCATCTGGGGGTAAGGCTGCCAAGTTATCAATTGGTGATGGGAAGAAGCACCACAGAGCATTAGTAAAACAGACAGGTAACTTTGAAGACATTCAGTGTCTCTGTTAGTCAGCTCTCTACTACTTCTGACTCATCATGCCATTATCTCAGTCCTCTTGCATTGATACGAGGTTGTATAATTAGAAAATGAACAAGGAAAGACACATATTTAAATTTCTTGTTGCAAATTTTTGAATGCCCATTATTGGATATATATATAGAGACAGATACATAGATAAATATGTATACATACACACATATATTAATATGTATATATAAAGAGAATGTAATTCTCTTATTTGGAAAAATTCTTTTAATAGGATGTGTCAGATGGAAATATATTTTACTATTTCCTTTTTTTCATCTTGTCTTCAAGTTAAAAATGAGAATATAAATTTCACTCTGTGGATTTTGATACCTAAATCTATGTCTGAGATCCTAATCTGTCTACTTATATAGTCAATACAGATGTGGTCAATGTACTTACTGGAGTCAAGGGCATGATTCTTCTTATTCTAAAGTAGATATCTAAACACAGCTAAATGAACCATAACCCAAAAGTTCCTTTTTCTTTTTTTTTCTACTGTGGCTCTCATTTCCAGACATCTATTTTGTGATCATATAAAGTTGGGTTACTGTAGTCACACTCCCAATATTTGAGTAGTAAGCTTACATGAATTTAACCATCTTTCTGATTTTTTCCATTCACTGTTTTGGAGTATTCCTTTCTAATTTTTCACTTTATTAGGGAATAGCTGTGGAATGAGATAGGAAGAAGGTTAATGTAACAAAAATGAGAGTAACAAAAGCTGTAGAAGACAGGGGAATATGTGTAGATTTGTCATATGACCTATTTAATAATAAGAAACATATTTTCAGGTATCTAAATCGTAAGCCTTAAGGAGTAGGTTCTTAATGCTAGAGTTAGAAACTTGTAAAAAGACTTATGAAAAAAGAAAAGGCACACTCCAGAGAAAAAAATCCCTTAGAGCTGTCAACCCAAGCCAAAAAGGGAAAGCACTGTAGGTATATAAAAATGCCAGCAGAAACCTTGGAGATTTCTCTCATTTGGGGTTCTGTCTAGTAAGAATCAGAGTTCCACATGGTGAACACCCACGCAGCGAATGTGATACCTCTCCCTTGACTTTCATGAAAGATTCTTCTATTGAAGAAAAAAATCTGGTTAAATATAGTCATAGAACTTTTATTACTCCATATTTCTTACTATAAACTTAATAGAACTTTGTAAATGAAGCACTGCTGGTCTCTCATTGCTGAATCATTATTTTCAAAATTATAGATAAAAAGGTGTTTCAAGCAGAACATAATAAAACTGAAGTTCAGTTAAACTATTACTTTATCTAAATATTAAAATATGGGGTTTTTTGTTGTTTTGTTTTCTGGAATATGTTCTTAATACTCTGGGAGAGCAATAATTGTCTGTAGAGGGCTGCTATATTTATAGCCAGATATCGGATATCAGGAAATGGCTTCCTCTCATCATGTATTACATCATCATGAATTATTATTAGTCATTGCTAACAAAATATTGATCTTGTGTCTATAAAGTGTGTGCTAAGAGACTGTATATAAGTCATCTCGAGAAAATACTAGCACTTTGGCATTATTTTCAGCTACCTTCTTCTACCGTGTATCAATCAATCACTCTGATTAGCCATGCCAAATGTTCCAAATACAAAATAAGAGCATGGAAATAGAAATGACCTGTCTGGTGCAACTTTACAGATCAAATGATTTAGAAATAATTCTATTAGTGATGACAGCAGCCTTTGGCAAAATGAACATGAAAAAGTCAAAAAAAAAAAGAAAAGAAAAAAAGGTGTCCTTGAAATTAAGTTCTGCTTACATTTTGAACAAATTTATCTGTTCAGTTTGGTGAAATGCCCTTTTCAGTAGCACATAGAATAGCTTTTGATGAGCCACAGATCTTCCATTTTATTATTATTTTCCATCTTAATTAATTAAGGCTTTAGATCAGGAATAGTAATTTTACATAAAAATGCCTATAGCCAAGCTGCCAAAACTTTTGCTATGGTCTTGCAACCATAGTTGCTTAGGCATAATTGACCCATAACTTTAGCAACAAAGGAGATCAGTTGCTGAATCATAAAGATACTATACAATTTGCATAAAGATGAGAGTATGTTCTTGAGTTTATGGAATATTGAATAACTTTTCTAAAGACTGTTTAGTTTTCCCTAGTATTAGAAAATTACTGTTTCCTCAGGTTTTACTATTGGACACAATGTGTTTTTTCCTAACTGAATAATACTGACTTAGTTATAGAGAACTAAAATAGGAAGTCAGGTTACAAAATACGCAAGCTGTGTGATGCCTTTTTTTTCAGGGTAATGTATTCCATCTATGTGCAAGATCAAATGAGGATAAATTTCCTTCTCAGGCTTAACCAAACAGCTCATCATGATTCTATTTTACCTCTTTTAGACAATCACAAGACATTAAAATAAATATTTATTAAAAATATCAGTTATATGTTAAAAATACTTTTTTGTTTATTTTCATTTACCATTCTTAAGTGCTTGATACAGAACTGTGTTACATAATTATGAGTGGGCAATTGTCCTTGCCTGTTCTGTGAATTAGGTATACATAACATTTATAATTCTCTTGCCATGAAATACATTAGCAGTTATGTCCTTTAAGGCTCTCAGCATACAATGTAGAGTGTGCTTCTGCGTCAGTGTGAACCTTCACTCAAGTCAAGTGGAAATTGCTAACGGGAACTTGAAATCAGCCTTTATGGTTCTCACTACTTAGATTCGGACCCCCATTATTTTTCCGGAACAGAACACCACCCTTTTTAACCTGTTCATATCGTATTTTCTAATAATAAGGATATAAATCAAGTGATACAAACATCATAAAAGTGAAAATGGTGGGTTTACTACTCTGTTAGTTTCAATAGCTGATCCCATTTTTAAGGTAAGTCTCTCAGAAGGAAAAAAAAAAAAACTAAAATACTTTGATTGGCTTCAAAGGCTTTGGGTAGGTAGCCTGTTGAAATTTTTCAGTATATATAATAAGAAATTTTGTTCAGAAAAAATGGTTTGTAATTTAATTTAATTCTGCAAGTCTGTACCTGAATTACTATTAAATCTATGTAGGCTTTTTATTCCCAGAAAGGTAAAATGAACCAACCTTTCAGCAGACCTACAGGGCTCTTCAAAGCGTATTATAAAATAAGATGGGAAAAAATTTGACTTCTGAGAAGATATGAAAAAATGAAGAAAAAAAAAGAGATCTTGTGAGAAATTTAATATGGAGAGATCAGAGCATATTAATATAAACTTTGAAGAATGGTCAAAAAGAAAATGTAGTTTATATAATATGTTAATTGCTCAGGACAAGGGGGAACAAAACACAAAGTAGTTGAATTAGACAGAATGAGTTCCAACAGTTTCTATTTAAATATGCTTAGAATTAAAAAAAAATCTTTCTCAAAAATGGACATGGATTTTTATGTTTAATTCAATGTAATGTATTCAGTGACTAAGGGAAACAAACAATTCAATATCAACACCAGCAGAATCAGTGAAATATAATGGAAGAATATAAAGAGTCTGCTTTGGCCCACAAACCCTTCCCACCTCTTTTACCTTCCATTTCCTAATATTATGAGCTGCTTTTTAGATCACAAATTTCCTTTTTGATCTAGGCCAGTAAGCCTCTCACCCAAATACAAAATTAAGTGTATCAGAAATAAGACAAATCAATCTCTGAGGTGTTGTTTTTCACTCTTGCTAAAATAAAATTAGGCTTTCAGGTTGACATGAAGTCTGTTGGAACAATGGCTGTTGTGGACATTAATGAAGAAAATTATGCTTCTAAAGTCAAAATTGGACTCTGATTTCTTTGAAAATCTGATTTCAAGGAAATAAAAATAATCTGTAAATTCTCATGGAATGTAAATATACATAACAATAATTCTGAAATTAAGAAACTTAAAATACGAGAAATACATAAGTATGTCAAAAGATGAACATGCCAAATAAATTGAAATAGGCCAAGTCTGGCCAGAAATCAAAATGTAGAAAGATTCCTTCTCTCTCTTTAATTTTATTTTTAAGTATTTAACAGAATCATAGGATGGGTCAGGTTGAAAGAGATCACACTGGGTTGTCTGGCCCAACCTCCCTGCTCAAGCAGGGTCATCCTAGAACACAAGGCACAGGATTGTGTCCAGACAGTTCTTGAACCTCTCCAGTGAGGGAGACTCCACAGCCTCTCTGGGCTACCTGTTCCAGTGCACAGTCACTCACACAGTAAAGTTCTGCCTCATATTCAAGTGGAACTGCCTGTGCATCAGTTTCTGCCTGTTGCTTCTTGTCCTATTGCTTGTAAAAGAGTTGCTCCAGTCGATTAATCATCTTTGTTGCCATCTCCTGTACCCATTCCAGGAGCTCCATTTCTTTCTTGTACTGAGAAACCCAGAACAATATTCCAGATGAGGCCTCACCAGGGCTGAGTAGAGTGGCAGGATCACCTCTCTCAACCTGCTGGCAATGCAATAACTCTTTGAAACTCTTTCTTTACAATAGTTAATTTTTTAAAACTCTTAATTTTCTAATTAACATTATTTTACATAGTCCTGAAAATGTGTTAATGAGAAATCTTCTATTTTTTCTACCAACATAGCTTTAAAATAATCAACATCATTAGTATATCTGTTCATAGGGGTTGATATAAAAAGGGCTGATATTTTTAAATTCAAACGCAAATATGCACATTCAGGAAATACTTAACCCCTCTACATATATCCCTTATACATAAGTCCCTTTGTGTGTAAGAACTATTACTAAAATCCACCACCAGTGACACTTAGACATATCTCCAAAGCACTTTATAAACTTTGTCACCCTAAAAGAGAAAAAAATCTTATTCAATCCATAAAAATATATTAAAAATGGTCTTATTGCCAAAGCTACTGAAGTCATGTGTAATGTACACCCAGTTTGGTGGTTGTGGTTTTGTTATGTTGTTCTTATTATTAATATTATTTAATTTTCTTTTTAAGTCTTATAATTTATATTTATTATACTATACAGCAAAGAGCATAAATACAGCTGTAGCATGTGATGGTGTGTGGATATTGAGACATTCATTTGATTTTAATGACTTTTGAAAATCATCTGAAGAATGCATACTGATCTTCATTATATGTTCCACTGTGTAGTATTGTTAACATTCATATTTCATAAGAGCAATTTATGTTGAGAAGAATGATACCTTTATTTACATTTCCAGTCTTCCAAAGAGAATGATTGTGCTTCTGTCAGCCTTTTATGTCAATTTTTTTCTCTGCATATTTTATGAAGGTTTATTTTTTCCAATGGATTTCCTTTCTCTATTTTGAAATTGATTTAGAAAGGTTAAATGCTGCCTGACTCATTGAAAATAGGGCTATGTAGCTAATTTCATGTACTCAAAAAATTGTGAGAATTTCAGACATGCCCAGTATCTGCCTTCAAACATTGCTGAAATTTCAGCAAGAATTAGGCAGTTTAGAAAAGGTATAAAATAAATAAATATAATGTAACTTCACCCATATGTGTCTATTTCAAATAATCTCTGCTTATCCAGCATCACTGAAACCATTTCAGTTTGCCCACTCTTCAAATAGTGATATATACTGGAAAAACTGGAAGGTGAAAAATAATCTGTAGTTAATAACTGGAGTTGTTAGGTATCCTAAATGTTCATGAAGCCCAGAGAGAAAAGTAATTCATGAATGCATTGGTCAATCTAAATTTTCATTAATTCCTTAATTTTGTGACTCTCTAAATACCATCAAAATTGAATTCATCTTCATAACAACTTTTCTCATTTAGAATTTCTCCACTGTGACAGATGTTTAATCTGTAAAAGGTGGTAAACTTATAGCCTATGAGGATTGTTCCTTAGTGCCAGTGTGGGCTAGGTGTGGTGTTTTCAGGAACTGGGTGCACCATGAAAATGTATTCCATCTGCATTTGGGCATCTGTTCTCCTGGGAACCCACAGAATGATAGGAAGAGGCAGGAAAAAAGGAAGATGTGTAAGGCCAGGGCAGGGCAATGCAAAGAAGAGAAGGGAAGGGAAGGGAAGGGAAGGGAAGGGAAGGGAAGGGAAGGGAAGGGAAGGGAAGGGAAGGGAAGGGAAGGGAAGGGAAGGGAAGGGAAGGGAAGGGAAGGGAAGGGAAGGGAAGGGAAGGGAAGGGAAGGGAAGGGAAGGGAAGGGAAGGGAAGGGAAGGGAAGGGAAGGGAAGGGAAGGGAAGGGAAGGGAAGGGAAGGGAAGGGAAGGGAAGGGAAGGGAAGGGAAGGGAAGGGAAAAAAAACGAAATGAAGAGAAGGGTAAAAATACAGAAGAGAAGGAAAAATAAAGAAGTAAAAAAAAGAAAGGCAAAATTGAAGAAAAAAGGAAAAATTAAAATGGGAAGAAAAGGGGAAAAAAGATAAAAATTGTGACAGGAAAAAAGGTCAAAAGGGAAAAAGGAAGGAGGAGGGCAAAAAGAAAGAAGAAAAAAAGAAAAAAAAAGAAAGGAACTGCTCTGAAATTTCTAAAATGTATCTGGAACATGGCCAAAACCATACAGAGTTTGTAGACACAGCTTTAAACAGCTCTGCTCTAGTGTTTTCTCTCAGCCCTTTTCTCCCAGCAAATCATGACAAGAGAGTAAACCTGAGTCAACATTTGCAATTGCTTCATTAATGAATAAACAGGTTACTCACTAGACTACATTCGGAACTAAAGACTCTTGCTTGATTTGACTGTCTATGAGTTTGAATCTCTTCTTTTGTCATAGTTGTCTCCAATACTCTATAAAATTGTTTTGCTTTATTTTTGTGTCTAGCATATCTAAAAAAAAAAAAAAAATCTACAGTCTTTTAGAACTCAAAGCCGTAAATCAATACATTGTCTGCCTTTACCATTCTGGCAAGTTGCAACATTACATTCTAGTTCAATGAAAGTACCTCCTTTATTTTTTTCTTAAATAGACCTCTGAGGTCCTAATATTTTCTTTGCAGAATCTCCTTACTTTGACATATTAGTCAACCTACCTATACTTTTAAGGTTGAAGTACACATAGAAGGAAATAATGACCTACTAAACTTGACATAAAGTGAAAGGTGCTGGTAGCTGGCTGTATTTTCAGTTAAATATAAAAATAATCTTTTACTTTCTTAGCCCTTATCTGAAGTAATTAATTTATACTCCACATATTACTTATTATTAATAATAAGTCAAAATTTTATTTTTATGCATAAAAATATGCAAATCTTTCTTAATATCAATAACCATCAAATCAGAAACAATACCCTAAGAAAGATTTCATTATTTTTGTCAATTCAAGACAGGCATTACTCTGGTTTCTACAGAATTGTAAATCATGCAAAAACCAGGCTTAAGCATAATCTACTGTAAAATAAAGTTTATAATTTAATGACAAAATATGTCTTCCTAGCATTTTATACTACAAGTCCTTTGTAAAATTGATCAGAGCTTTTGGGCTGTATTTTTACCGTTTGTTTTATTTAGTGTTCAAATAGAAACAATTCAGTTACTTCCTATAACATTTTTGTGTTCTTGCTAAGGAAATCTCATAAGCAACTAATAAAAATGTCAAATGACTGATGAATGAATTTGATACATTCAAGTGGTGTCATGTGGACAGAAAGGTGTCAGATACTTTTGCTTTTTTTCTGGTAAAGCAAAGAGAATATAGATATATGAAACTTTCAGGTAATTCTTTTCTGTGTCTCTCTCCTCACATGTGTTCTGATCAAACTGTAAAAGTACACCCATACTGTAAAAAAAAATTCTTTCATTCTGTTTTCATTAATTATTTTTCATGCTCTCTGGCATGATTTTAATTCACACCAGCCAGTGACCTCTGAGATTGTGCCTAGACGCTGCTGAAGGGTCAAAGTCATCCAAAACCACTCTCATTGGGGAATGTAGTAGAGTCCACAGTTCAGGTCCAGTCGACCATGATCAATCTTGGAACATTAGTGCAGGAAGTTATGTTTTCCAAACCTCCTCGAGGTCATGCCCCAGTCTGCTCAGTTGCACTCTTAATACACATCATTTGATGTGTTGTAACAGACCCCACACAATTTTTCAGTACTTTGACCTGAAAATGGTAAAGGTTGTGAAAGGGCCCCTTACTACCAGTGGGGCTCAGGTGCTGTCCAAGGCCATGGGCAGTCCAGCATTAAAATAGTGTTTACTCACCCTCAGGGCCAGACTGCAGTGTCTATCATGTCTCTGCAATAGGCATAGGCTGAGCAGGCATAGGTTGTCATGGAGCTCAGCAAAACTTCAAAAGTCATTTTGATAGCAAGTTTATCATCTTCTTACTGGTAAGCAAGCTACAAAGTGTGGGTGGGAAGGAGAAAAGGACAAACTCAAATGAGAGGGGCCCAGAAGCAGAGAGATGCTGACGGTGTTAAAATAGGAGTAAAAGGAGCAGAAGTAGAGAAAGAGGAGAACAAAAAAGGGAGCCACAGAGAAAGTCTGCTAGAGCTGCTTTTGATCAGATAAAATATTATGAAATGCTAAATACACTACAAATTTGGACTGTAGGCATGTCAAGTGGGATCACCCCAAGCTAATAGACATTTGAATATTCTGGTATCAAGCTTCTTTTATCTTAGACTGGTGTAATTGTGTTATCCTTCCTATAAGTGATGTTGTGTCTGCAAAATAATGTGTCTGTTACTCTGATACCACAGTCATGTGTGTAACATGGAAATGCCCCAGAAGTTAATAATTTTTAATTCAGTTAAAATGATGTCCTGTACGTAAGATATGGACAATGTTCTGAATGATGAAGTTAAAAAATAATCAGCTGGCTGGCTAGCTATTCTTTGCACAGACTCTGTTCTTTGTCCATTGTAAGAATTTTCTCAAGAAAAACAAAATTAAATGGTTATATAATTACAGTTTGTATCAAAAAGCACATCAAGCTGCTGAAATTAAAGTTGTAAAGGAAATTTAATCTGATGGTACTTGGTGTTTGAGTATTTTTCTTCATACTGTTAGAGGCCTGGTTTTAAGATATTGCTTGATCCAAACAGAGAAAGGTGTTGGTTTTGTTTTATATTTGTACTTTTTATATGTAAGATGTATCTCTTCACCTGACCAAATCTGGGGGAGGACATGACTGGCATTAGCTGATCACATTACTATGCAATACCCTCTCCTGAGGAGCAGAGGTCATGAATCTTTTCTTAGTTCATGAATCTTTTCTTAGCTCACTTGATAGGCCAGGTGCTCAGAAACTGCAGACAAAGCATTTCTACTCTCCACAATCCTTAGAAGGGATGCATAGGGCTTACAAAGATCTGAAAAAACTGCAGATTTTGTAGTGATGCAGAGAAAGAATGACTCTTTTGTAAATGTTATTCTAGAAAGCAAGCTACTAATTTTGGGTTCAGTTCCAGTGATTAAGGTTTGTGCTAAACAGTATCCTTACTCTCAGTTTGCCTATTTACATGGTTAATTCCTTCTCTTTGGTTGTAAAAGAAAAAAAATAAGTGGCTCAGTTCAAAAAATATGTGTAACAGTATACAGGAATAAAAAGAAATACAAATTCATTTGTAAGCGCATGACAGCAAAGTCTGTACTTTTTATGTTTGCTCAGCAGCAAATGAAACAGAGACACAATCCTTGCTGTGCTCTTGGGAAAAACATCAATATCATCGCTAAAAAATTGTTGGCTTTTGATTATGTTCTCAAGTTCTGTTGCAGTTCCTGTCCAACTTATAAGAATGGCCGGAGCTCAACAAGACAAAGAAAAAAAAAATTATTTCATAAATTTTTCAGTCACAGTCTTTTAAATTCTCTTTACCTCCATGGGACAAAGAATCCCACAACCTCATAATTTTGAGATTTGTGCATGTGTTGTAAGGTTTTCAAGTTTTTCACTGCTTCTATATCCTATTTACCATTTAGAGGAATAGCGAGGCACCAGTTAACCATTTATCCCTGGCATTTGTCAAAATAATCTTTACAAGAATGGTGCCTCGCATTGCAGACAGACAACAAGTTATAATAAAATAAGTTAATTATGGTTTCTCTGTATCCATCATGACACAGCACTGTCTTGAACAGTCAGTGAAAATGATGTGTTAGGGAATTTTCAGCTAGGAAAGCGGGGGAGGGTGTAACAGACTGTTTCTTCATGAAAGAAGTGCTTTGTCCAGAAGGCTAAAAATGAGCTACTTGTTGGTGTGCAGAGCTGGAACAAGTCCAGAGTCTTCAGACCTCACATTTTCTTAGCTTTTCTTTGAATCAGACACTGATTGGTATTTCTAACTGGTGCAAATATATCTGACATTATTCTTGCTTCAAAAATAACAATAAGGAAATATTAAGGAAGAAAAACAGTTTTAAACCCATTTACACAAAGCAGGAGGAGTCTCCTCATCCCAGTTGATTAGAGATGCTTAACCAGACTCAATATGGCTTTGCCTGATTTAATGAAATAGTCTTATATTAAAATTAAGATTTATAGATAACATCCATTCATAGTTCCTTATAATGACTTTTTGTTTTTTTCTATTTTTTTCTTTCAAATACATACTCTGTTTAAACAAGTACTTGCTATTGCACTTGTTTTAATTCTGAGAGGTTTGTGGGATTTTTCCCTCCTTTCCTTTGATGGTGAGTGAAAGTTTCAGAACAATTTGAATTCCAATACTTTTTATTATGGTTTTTTTAATTACTATTTCAAATGCATTTTTGGAAAAAGGGTATTCATATTTATTTATGAACACAGGTGGAAGATTAACAGATTTTTAATCAAATAAAGTTTTGAAGATAAAAAACCCCAACAACTTACTGTTTCAATTCAAAAGTTGAAAATTTTTTGACAAGTCAAGTTTGGTTTTTGCTGATTAAAGTTTTCTGTTCCTCTACTTACTACATCCTTTTTAAAAAATATATAATTTCCAATGGAAAAACTAATCAGAGATGATCTTTCCTTATTGAAGAGCTTTGTTTTTCACTGAGAAGTACTTTCTTCTTATCGTTTTATTATTATTAGCACATTTTCCAACAGTCCCAACAGTCTCCCTTTCATTTCCAGAAATATTCATTCAAGTAATTCTAAACATGAATACATACATTTTTGAAAAAGCACCAAGTAGGTATGTGCTTAATGAAAAAGGTATTAGCAATTTTACTTCTGCCCTATTTCTCTAAGTTTCTGTTTAGACCTCAACAAGAAAACAAATAAACAAACCCAAAACAAAATAAATTGAAACAACCCCCCCAAAAAATACCCAAACTAAGAAGCAAAAAAGCCCACAAGCCCATTGTGTTCTGAGCTTTCAAAAGAAAAATGAAGAGTTAAGAAAATTCTCTTTTAGACCCCATAAAATATCTCTGGAAATACGCTAAAAGATAAAATACCTGTAAACCTCCAAAGCTTTCCTTCAATTACTTCAGACACTGGAAATAAACACAGCACATTTATGGTTATATTTCTAAGATTTAATGCTGGCCCAGTTCCTCTGTCTTTTGAACCGGTGGAGGTTTCATGGTTAGAACACTATGCCATTCTCAGGGCATTCCTTATGCAACTGAGACCCTTAAATGTGTTTAAATGTGCCTTGAATATTCTTCAACACATTAAACAATTAATTTTATATAACATAAAGTGCAACACACATTTTGGGGGTTAAAATTCCTTATCTAGACTGAAGAAAACACAATTTTTTTTTTTTTTTTACCTCTCCAGTATTCCTTAAAATATAGATTATCATATCAGAAAAGACTAAACTATATGTGGACTCTCGTATAAAAATCTCCACCAAATAACTATACTCTTATGTGCTGAATCATGAACTTAAAAACCTCTCTTAAATAAAAACTTTAATTTTAAATGTGGTTACATTTTGATAGTCACTGTATAGTCCCACATCTAGAATAACTTTTGCCTAGGTGAGTTCAAACATTGAAGCACATATATTTTCTTTTATTTAAGGTATAAAAAGTATTAAATAAAAAAATATTAAAAGTGTCTTTCTTTTATATTTGTCTTTTATGAGAAGGTGTCCTATCTAGCTGACCAACAATACACTTCAGTCAGGGGTTGTTTTTTCCCTTCTTCAGCTTTTTATTCCAAATAATCCAGAAATGTGAAAGGAAAAACACTGAAGGTGGAATTTGACCAGGACAAGTATACAGTTTAAGAGGATTGGCATGAGGAGAGACTAAACCTTTAAAGTTTTAAATTAGTTTTTCCAAATTATAGAAGCCAGAGCTTTATTCTGTGGTCTTTGATGTAACTTCTCTTGATAGCACCAGGGACATAAAATTTTCAGCATATGATCTTTTTCTCATCATGTGCTGAACAGCTACTATATATTACAGCTGAAAAATACATCTTAATCTCTTTATTGTTATCCTAAGAAAAATCTGTTGATACAGTCCATTGAGATTTAATGGAATATTTTTATAGGTTTTGATCCATGGAACCAATAACATGAAAAGGATGATTTGGCCCAGTCATTAATTACAAGGTATGTATACCTGCAAAGAATATGGAACAATAGATATCTACACATAATAAACATTAAAAAAAATATGGTTTTTTATTAAATGCATGGGTCTGTGGTGGACTTGCAAACAGTACCACAAACATAAAGGACATAGTCGGATCTCAGAGCCCTGGTGCTGGGTGTAAGAAACCAAAGAAGAATGAGTTAACCTACGCATGCAGGTAGCAAAATAAAAGACCTTATATTTTTACTTTATATACTTGCAAACTAAATTCGGTGAGTAACATGGTATTTGATAATAATCAGGTTTAAACACTGAGGTACAGGCGAAAAGCTCATGCACCAACTAAGACTTTGTCTAAGTTTCACAATAATTGCCTTTGCACTGACCATGGTAAGCAGAGGATAGGTTTATGTGATAGGATAAATTGACTGGGCTTTTGAAGTTTTCTATGACTGATACAGGATGAAAATTAATATATAATAACAGGTACTAAGAGGGTCACAGTGTGGTGCTTGGTTGTTAGTACGCATCACAGAATACCAGGCCACTTGGTGAAAAAAGGTGCTGTCCATGTGAGGTCTTTTCAAATAAGTATCTTATGATGACATCTTTTTTTCTGCACTGTGAAAAAAAAACCCAAAACCAAACTATAACAACAAAAAACCACCCACAAACCCCAAACATATAAAGCATGAAGAATAAAATAATAACAAGGGTAATGTGAATATGTTAATTCAGAAGAATAACTGTTTAATAAAATTCTTAATAATTTTCTTTTTTTGCTCTTATGTTCTCTTAAATTTTAGAAAATCTGTGACTTCAGGCTTCATAAGCAAACAAACAATACAAAATAATAAAAAAAACCCTGATCTGCAAAACTTAAGTTTTTATTTAAATCTTAATTGTTTTCAACAGCAATTTTTGCATAAGTCAGAAGCATATGTAGTTCAACTAATTGGTGAAAACTGCCAGGGACCTATGGGATGTATATTTCTTTTCCTTAAGATAACATGAAGAGAATTAATTTTTAAGGGAGAAGGTGAAAACACAGATCATCAAAGCATCAGAAAACAAACTATTGAAACATCTATATAATTTTGAATAAAATTTAACTCTGCAGAGGACTGATACTACAGTGTGCAGTCTCCTTGCTTACGATTTAGTGCTGTTCAGCAAACAGCATCAGAAGCCAAATCAAGAAAAAGGTAAGAATTATTTTGTGATTGAAAGTCCTGGTCTTTTCTGAGAGAAAAAAAGAGCAGTTGATTAGATAAAAGTATAGAGAAAGAAGAAATTAGTTTTGGCTACAGTAAAGGTGAATCCGGACCTAATTTGATTTTCTAAAATAAAATTTAAAAAAAAACCAACCAAATACTTATAAGTTAAATTATAAAAGTGCCTCTTCTCAGCAGTCTTGCATTTGTCTCTTTCCAGAGGGAATGGGTGTCTGTAGAAATAGAAGAGCCATCACAATTTTTTTGTGTATGTGTGTGCGTAGAAGCATTTTTGGGATACCAAAAACTTTCTATGTGTTCGCATTGACTGAAGTGGGTTTGAACAGGCAGTGTGGTTCACTGCCTGAAGCATCAGATAACACTGATGGTAACAATGCTACACTCTCTAGCAGCATAGAGAAAAGGAAGTAGATATAATCATATCAGACAGACAGTGGTCTGTATTTGTTCTGTTTTTGCCAATAATTTGAACTCTTTGATGGAATACTGCCAAATTTATCTATCACACTGCAATACTGATTTTCCATAGTCATAGAAAGAACTTAGTACACTTGGTAGTTTATTGTTTGTTCTTTTTTGAAAAAGGTATGATTTTCATGTAGTGATAAGTGCATTGTCTAAAATGACTAGTGAGTGAAATTGTTGATATAGTTGAATCATTCAGAAGGAGTTTGACATCTGTTTAGAACTCAGATAACGGAGGAAAAGGGATACAAAATGAGCAAGTGAAAGGATGACCCAGGATCAGCTGCCCTTTGAAATTTGGCTTTCAGGATACTTACTGGATAGTGTTAAGTAGTGAAAGTACTTTCACTACCTACTGGATAGTGCTCTCATTTACATGCTTATAAACTTCCATATTTAAAGGTCATAACTAATAAATGACATTCTATTGAGTGTCTTAGAAGTTTAAAATTTAGCCACATTATCTTTTTTTATCTGGTTAAAACAGACTCTCCACTCTATTCACAATCAACATACCAATCATTTCCTTGCCAAATTACTTTTATTACAGTGATATGTCATACTGACATAATCTGGTCAGAACATCAGATTCAATTTCATCTCTATAATCTGAGCCTTTAAGTAATTGTATTTAAGTATTTTTCACATCTGCAACCAAGTGAAATAGAAAAGGCTCAATTTGAGAGGACAGAAAGCAGAAAACAACTAATATGAACAGAAATAATATGTCCTCTTTGTAGGACAATTTAGTCTACTTCTGAATCCCATTGAAACTTTTCCTCTATATAGACATGATTTTTATGAGTTCAGTATTCCAGCCCACAAGATTTCTCTCCCTCAGTCATTCTGTTCTCTCCCCCTCAGCACTGCAGCTTTTCTCAAAAGAGCAGCTTCTAGCTAAGGAGTCAAAATTTAGTGGTCACATTCACAGGCGTCTTCAATATGCAAGGAGCTCTCTTCGAAAAACTTGACCATTCCAATTAAGTGCTTAACCAGAAGCTACTGAGGGTTCGTTGGAAAAATCTGTCTCATTGATTCTAGAAAGTAACTTCTCTAGCTGGAAGTAGTTACTTTTGAAGACAGTAGTTACTTTTGAATTCTTTCTGTACTTGCCTGCTTTCTGCTTAGAGGCAGCAGACAAAGCATGATAGCACAGCAGTATGCTTAATAAGCCACTTTCATGCTGTGAACAAAGGGATAGATGACATCAGAATTCTCCAAATTCTGTAAATTGCAGTACATACCCAAATTTACCAGTTAGTTAGACTGCAAGGTTTATATATAACTTTTTTTTTTCAAAGACAATATTTTTTTCAAATACACATACAAAAATATTTTTAAATACTTACCTATTAACACACACACATTTAAAAAATATTTTATCTTAAATAACCAGAAATTTAGCAAATAAATCACTAGGAAATAATTTAGTTTGGCCAATGAATAGAAAACATACATATTCAGTTATCTATTTCAAAGCTTTAATTTACATATCCTACAAGTAATCCTGCCTATTCCATATTACTGAAATTCAAAGACAGAAAGCAATGTTAGAGTTAGGGGGAAAAAAAAATGGTTTACTGAAATATGCACCATGTGACATGTACGTATGTGTGTCTATAGAACTGACTAAGAGTTACATAATAGATAAAAAACAATCGATGTAACCTCTTAAAAACAGAGGGGTGGGATTGAAATTCATCACAGTCTAATAGTTTTTTAATGAGTAATTTTTTGACTAAAAGTTTTTTGGGTTTTTTTTACTTTATTTTTATTAGAAAAACCTTATATTTTGCTGTGACTTGTGAAATCACAGAGATCACATACTTGTTTTCCATGTAATTTTAGATGATTCCCAATACTATTTTTCAAGGTATTTTGTTAATTTACTTTTTGTCAATAAAGAGCTTAGAGAAATCCTTGCATCCCTAAGTAGATATGCTAAGGTATAAAAAAGTTAATATGTGCAGGAACTTCATTCTCATATTACAGATTTGCTTGTATACATCACCTACTTTTCTGTGCACTAACAACGAGCTGAGAGTCAATGAAAATATACCCTGTCTTTGAATTAGACCCTACTAAAAGAAATTAACTATGCTGCACAGAATAAAAAAGGAATCTGCCTTGATATATGACACTGTGTGAGATCTGATTAGCAAAAATTCACATGTATACAGAAGCATCTGTTTAATTTGTATAACACACTTCCATTTGTCTTAATGAAGTCCAAAGTTCACACTCAGAAGTAAGAAGGCAACTGCTGTCATTTCACTGTAAAAAGTGAATACTTAGCTTCATGTAGTAAGGTACAAAGTCTGCCTCAGGACAAACTGTACTTACTGTTCTAATGCTACCATTCTCAGAGCCTGAGGAAAAGAGATCCTTCATTATTCTTTCGTTACATCTGAAGCTTTTGAGTCCAAGAAAAGAGCAAGAGAATTCTTCTTTTGGAGTTCAGTGTTGGAAATAAATTTCGGCATCCAGCAGAAGGAATTACCGGCACAGATATTAATTAAATGGCACTAGCCACTTACTGCACTGAGCTTTCCCTGGAGTTTTTGTAAGCAATTGCAAATGCCAGGTAATCTCATTCATACCTTTATTGGTGTTTGGTCTCTAATACAAATACACTGCAGCTACTGTATTTATTTTTTTTTAAAAATCATCTCAAAAATTCTTAGAATTTTTCTTTTCCATGGGAGTGGCCTTGGATTTTGAAAATATAACAATTTTTTCCTTGCTTTGTGTTAATTCTCCAGCATTCCTAATGCTTTCCAGATCCTCTGTCTTCACCCTGCCTTAGCAAACTTTCCTGTTTGTAACATCATTTTTATTTTTCCCCAAGTTTCCTTCTCTTAAAATGGGAGAATGCTACTGAATGCTATCTTAAAGTTACTCCTGGTGATCTCAGAAAATAAAATTTAGTGCAAATTAAGGAGGATGTGAGGTCCCAGAGTGCAACCCAAACATGATCCAGATATCTGGATCCAAGAAAAAATCCAGCCTGAGAAAAAAATTGTTTAAGTCATTGCAGTAGAATTCATCTTACCGAACTCTAAGTGCCTCTACTTTAAAAGTCCTTACTTGCTCAGATGCATACTATGGCCTCTCTAATTCCCATGTGGTTTAAAATAATATTTAATTGACCTAATTTTCCTGCAGTCCTCCCTTCCCTTGGTACCATCACAGTCAAACTTCCCACTTTCAATAGTAAAAATGTGTTCTAGGCAAAGCTTACACACGGCATCCTGTGAGCCTGTAATTTTGAACTTGTTGTTCTTTTGGACAAGCGGTTCTCATAAAACAGTTATTGAGTAATCATATCTTAAAAGCAGACAATGAAGTTAATCTAGGTACTCTATACAAAGCAGTAAACACACAATATACATAAAAGGTCAAAAGAAATATTTCCTTTCAGTTTATCTAAATCTCACATTCCAACTTTTTCTCTATGTCCTTTAATATCTTAAAAAAATATAAATCTCTGGCAACTTCTTCCCCTTTTTTAATATTTTTGGCTTCACTGATCTACCTGGTGTCTCAGTTCATATTTTTCTCTATCTAAGTAAATTTTTCTCTGCCTACATTTCCTCTTTTCACCTGTTCCATTTATTTTTTGCTATTTCCTCAGTCTGAACTGTTTGATATTTCACTATATCAAAACTTCATTATTCCACATGCTGTGATTTAGGTCACTTAAAGAGAATAAATCTACAATTTTCACTACTGTATGGACTGCTGAACTATATTATTATCACTTTATCTTATTTTTTTTCAGAGCAATAATACCTTTGTGGAAAGGTGAATAGAAAGAACTAAGCATATTATTCTAAATAAGTGTTAAACATAATCAACCCTTTGCATAGAAGCAATATTTCATTTAATTTGTGTTACATACCTTTGCTCATTCATCCTAAGATCTTGTTTATGTTTTCAGCTGCAGCTACAAACTGGCTTAATGGTTTCAATAATTTTTTTCACCATAATTCCTCAGTTTGGGGATGGGAATGATAAGGTGCATGCTTGTTTTATGTAATGCAAACAATATATTTTATTGTTTCTTATCCACTGATCTAGCTGGTTTGTATTCTGTTGTATGTATTAGTTTTTCAAAAGTTCTGAGTCCTTATTTTTGTTTTTGTCCCAAGTCTTATTCTTCCTCTCATTATATTCATTATTATATATATATACATATATGTTTAGTGTAACTCTATAACTTTGTACTGTTCAAAATTAGAAAAGCTCTCTAGGTAAATGAGTGAATCTTAAAATCCATTTGTCTGAAAAAAGAAGACTCTGAGCAAAAACTCAATCTTTGACAGAAATAGGGAAAAAATATAATCTAGACCTTTCTTGGTAAAGGAAAATATACATAATTGCTCATTAAAAGTAAACGCACACACATGCACATTTAACACAGGCATGCATGCAATAAAAAAACCAAATTCCATAACACAAGAAATTAATAATCTTCCCAGGTAGCAAATATGCTTTTATAAATTATTTCACACACTTTTTGGCCAGAGTGTATCTCCTTGCTCCCTTTTATTTTATCATTTCAGTGACCCATATTTGCTGAGGCTCCAATAGATTATTATTTTTCAGGGTAGAAGGAAGAAATAAAGAGGGGCAGGGAGGAAGGGAAGGAAAAAAAAAAGTGGTGTTTGACTCAATTTCCTCTCAAACACTTAGGAATGATTTTGAGAATCAGAGATTCTGATATTACACAGACTACTGAGTACATCTATGGTTGGCTGTGTGATATATCACTTTGGTTTTCCAGTCTCCCTTTCTCATCACTGCAAAAGCCCCTTCACGAGTTTGAAGTAAATAAACTTCTAACCATCTCTGCATGGCCAATCAAATGTTCATTAAGGCCCATCACACTGTCCAGCTGGATCTTAAAAGTGTCTTACTTTGAGGAATTTAAAAGTGTCCAATGCTGCCCACTTTCCTGAGGAGATAATTTCAATGGCTGATTGTTCTCATTGAAAACTTTCTTCCTGTATCTAATCAGAAGCTCCCCAAGAGTAACTTGTGCCCATTACCCTTCATCATTTCCATGGGACTCTTTGTGAAAAGGGAGTTTCCATCTTCTTTGTAGCCACACTTTAAAAACTGGAAGATGATAAGGTCTCCCCTAAGCTTTCTATTCTGAAGGCTGGACAAACCCAGTTCTCAGCCTTTCCCATATGGCAACTTCCCAGTCCTTGGATCATCTTTTTGGCCCTTCTCTGGACCTTCTCCAGCCTGTCCTCATTTTATTTTCTTAGCAGGGATCAAAACCCAGCACTGTATTTCTAGGTGTGGCCTGACAAGCACAGAGGAGAATAATAAAGTGGCTTTTTTATCTCTACTGGTGATGCTCTCGTTGATGCACCCCAACATCTGCTGGCTTTCTCTGCCTCAGCAGCTCACCTCTCATATTGAGCTTGTAGTTCACCAGGATCCCCAGGTCCCTTTCTATAGAACTGTTCTACAAACAGGTAGATGCCAGCCTGAGATACACTCCTGGATTATGTCTTCCCAGGCACAAGACCTTATGCTTGTCCTTGTTTTAAAGTTCATAAGTTTCTTGCTAGCCCTCTCTTCCAGCCTATCCAGATCTTCCTGCAGGATGGCCACTCCCTTCTGAAGTGTCCCCTTCCCCACTCAGTTTGGTATTATCAGCAAACTTCATCAGAGTACATTTGATCCCATCATCCAGATCATTTATTATGATATTAAACAACATGGGGCTCCAAGTATTTCCCTGGGGGACCCCACATGTGAGAGGCTGCCAGTTTAAAAAGCAGCTATTTACTACCACCCTCCGGGTGCAGCCTGTCAGCCAGTTCCCTATCCACCATGCAGACTACTTCTCTAGACCATAACACAGATGCAGACTGCTCCATAGTTCAGTACATCAAAAAATAGAGAAGATATAAAAAATGGTAATTAGCATTTTGTGTTAGACCCAGATCATGTCCACCAGGGAGCAAGTCATGAGGCCAGTCCGTTAAAAGTGCTGAAAGGTCTGGTTGCTTATAGAATATATGATCAAGTGAGTGGATTCTACAGTGTGTACACAGTACCCTTGTGTTTTGTCACCTGAAGGATGTTGCTCAATTTTGTGTGTATTTCTCAAGGAAAAACCCTAATTTGAAGAAAGAAAATAATTTACTACTGAAACAGTAGGCTTCTCGTCAAGAGTCATGTAAATCTGTCACTTCATGGTTTTTTGTTTTTTTTTTTTTTTTTTGTGGAACTATTCCAGCAAGTACCCTTTCATATTAATATTCTAACCTTCTTCCTACCTTTGCATAGCTGTAAAAACATTTGCCAATTTACTTCCTCTAACAGCCTGCAGCTCTCTAGCACTATCCAGAAATTACCTGATTTCTTTTCAATACCCTCAGCTTCTCTCTAAAACAGCTATGCTGTGTCAGCAAAGATATTTTTAGTGTCTTTTCCTTCATCCTCAATATCATCCTCATAAAAGCTTGTCATCCAGTCCTCCTGCTTTTTTTTCATCACTCATTCCCATTAAAATTCTAATCTTTTTTTTTTAAACCCACAGGCATTTTTCTACATTAACTGTTTCCATCATTCCAATGATGTCATATACTGCATAAAAAGTACTGCAAAAATACTAAATATCAGTTTGACAATTTCAGTCTGCTGACTCTTCCCCCCCCCCCCCCCCCATTTTGTTTTGCAATAGATTTTTAACCATTTCTTATATCATCCAACTTTACCTTATATCTCTCTCACCTTTGGTAACAGTAACCTATATAAGTAGTACATATGCACGGAACCTCTATAAGGAGTTATTTAACATGAAAGAGTCAAATGAATCAAGCAAGTGTCCTTGCAAGTAATCTGATCAGTTAAAAAATTAATCTGATTGGGTTACAAACTTCTTTTTCTCAGAGAATGTATGCTAAATGTTTTGTGAGAGATTATGAAAAGATACATTTTCTGCACGTGTGTAACAAAGCTCCTAGATGAGAGTAGTCATCCTTATTCAGAAATCACAGATCATGATATAGTACAGTGATGTTTCTTCCCAAGAAAAGAAACCAAAGTTAAATCAGGAAAAGTGGGGGGAAAAAAGCAGAAGAAAAGAGGAAAAAAAGTTTACCATGATGTATCTCCAAAATTGGATATTTTGACAGCTTTTGTAGATGTGCATGCAGGGCCACAGCAAAATGCACAAGCATATATTACCTGATGAAGAGATTGGCCATCTGTGTTAGCTCCTGCTGACAAGATTTATGAGAGCAGTTTTATATATCATATAAAAGAATTATCTCAAATATTTAACTAGCTTATATTTCAAATTCCACTCCATAATAATAGCATAACTGTTGTTAATATATCACACATATTTCATGCTTTTCACAAAGGATATAGTGTGCCTGTATGTATAAATATGAATGTGCAATATAGAAAGAGAAAGAAAGGGAAAAGAGGAAATTTCATTTTGATTAGAGAGAAAAGCCTTTTATTCACTCTTTTTGTATTAACATTTATCTACACCTTGCATTTATCTAAGCTATCATAATAGACTTCAGCGGCTTTAGGACCTGATTTAAGGTTAACTGCAAGAACTTCTTTAATTTGTTGCCTTCCTCCTTTCCTTCCTCCTGTGCAGCATTTGAGCTGAGAACCAAGATTGCCACATATTGACAAGGTTTTGCAACCCCTAGACTTCCATGTAATGACTTTGAGATAAGGATTTCTGCTCAGTGTCTAATATTGCATCTTTTCAGCTGTACAAAAGAGAATATAAAAAGAATCCTATGTTTTCTGCACTATAAAAATACAGAATTTAATCTTTATAAAAATAACCTGTATTAAGTGAAATAGTTTGGCTCTGTATACTCAGGACAACTCTACCAAATGAAGCTCTCCATGGCACAACATTGTACACCATAGCTCACGGAGTGTTTGAATGGGGCAATTAGTACATGTAATCAGAATCTGTTTCCTAACACTTTGCTAAAAGGTGGTGCATTCCAAGGCTGAATAAGATATCTTTATACATATATTTTTAAATGTTACTTTGCCACTGCAAATGAAAAGTTAGTCTTTATTTTATTTCATAAAAACCAGGTTTTAAACTGAAAAAGTTTACTTGATAGTGAAAAAATATACTAACACGCTAGCTCAGTCCATTATCTTCATTATTTCTCATTTCTGTAGAAAAGCACATTTCTGATGAAGTAGCACTATGTATTAACCTGAGCTTAGGATGTTTAAAAAGGGTTAAATTACTCACCGTTTTATGTACACTTATAATTTACTATAAATCAACCCTAAATTTCAATATTTTCAAATTAACTCTTTTCCATTGAAGCATACCCCAATATATTTTGTCTTATAATCTTGCAAATGAAGTGAACAGCTTTAAATGCTATACTGAATCATCTCTATGAGCCCTAAAGCATTAAATATGATTTTCTTAAGCCTGCTTGTTATATCTATAAGGCATGACTAAAAATACTGATTGCTCAAGAGTGCTCAATTCAGTGTTCCTTTGCATTTCTGCATCCAGTATTAGGATGCAGAAGAGTATGCCTCTATTTTAGGAATTTAATTTTGTTAAAATTTGTCCCTTTAGACCTTTCTTGAATGATGGATCTTCTGCAGGGTAGGCACTATCAAAACTGTAGCCACAGCTGAATACACTTTAGTAATATATTTCCCGAGTTCTTTGTGCTAATGTAATGAGCTACATCATAGCTGAAATTCAAGATGTAGAAGCTGTCTTCTTATCAGTGTAAGGCATCTCTGTATTGAAAAAGTAAACCTTTTCTGCAGGTAAATATGGCTTTTGTAAACCAGTGATTGAAATTATGTTTAACTGTACAGAATTCAGAAGTTAGAAATATATAACAAAAGCAGTACCTGGAGTGTCTTTGTTGAATTTCAACTACTCAGAATAAACAAGTGCTGTAATGCATTTTTTATGTACTAAGTGTCTACTTGAGGTCTTGTTTTGATCTTTCAATTTCTAACTTAGAGGAACAAACAGGTTCTTTTTCATAAATGCTGTTTATTTTATGTTCTTTAATTTTATATTACGCTATCAAAATCTGAATATAAGAATAAGCTGATTATAGGAAAGTGGCTGTAGACATTTATCATCTGCTTTCCCACCCTCCTTCTTTTATAAAGACAAATGACTAAAGCCAAAATATACCTTAGCAAAATTTGGTTATCTCCGTTATCTTCAGAATAACATCATAGTGATCTGCAAACATTAAGGGATACAGTCTAAGTACTTACATACCTGATGAAACTGGTGGTAGTTATGTAGAAAATGCATTCTAAGGCCACTGTACTTTTTTGTGAGTTCATTTCCACAGTCAGGAAAAATGTAAGTGTGTCCACTTGGAAACTTGCAAAAGCTGCCTTCTTTTTATAGATATTGCAGATAGATGGTAGCTATCACAAAGAGACTCATGAAAATAAAGTCTTCTATTCAGCTTTCTTAGACAGTGCTCACCTCAGTAGCAGATATATGGGAGTAGCTCATCTTAATTTGGGGACAAACTAAGAAGTAAAAGACACTCCAGGCATACATTCATAACGAAGACAGAAATGTATTAATGACTCTTAAATGCTTATTTGCATCTTAATGGTTAATTAAGGAATGGAAGATTAACAAACATATTGAGAGAAATAGAAGTCTGAAATTACATGAAATTACAATCCTTTTTATAGATTATTTTTACCTTTATACATTTCACGCAAAACAGAGTACCTGTGGTGCTCCATTGTTCTGAAGGACTCTCTGACATAAGAAATTAATTACAAGTGCTTGAAATTAAAATCTTACATTCTATATTAGATATATAAATATGTGGCCTTAGAAATATTTCAAAATATTGGAGTTCTAATTTAATTCTCATTTCTGTGTTGCCTATTTATAGGAAGACTGGGGTCCTTTTGCACTACCTCATCAGGAGAAATTTATTTCAGGGGGACGAGGGACTCCCCTGGACTTCAAATAAATAACTACATGTAGAATCTACTTTGTGCCATTAATGAACCCAATAATTTGTTTGCAGGCTGTGTGGAAGAGTTTGTTCCCTTGCAAGTTCTGTAAACTTAACATTTCTCACTTAGCAAGGTTCCTTCAAGGAACTGGAGGATGGATAAACATGACTGAACTGATGAACTGTCATGGCATGATGTGTTCAGATATCTGATTTAGGATGCTTTAATTCTAAATTCCTTTCCAGGTTCACAAAGACTGCACACATACTTTTCATTGTGGCAAAGCCCATCTCGTGGAATATGCACTTTAAACTGTGCTTTGTGAACATAAAATCTTACTATGAATTGTCTCAACACAAGCTGCTCTTGTTTTTTATAACTCTTAGGAATCCAAAGACATTTATACTCATATGTCTTTCACTCTCAGGAAATACAGATTCCTTAGATACAAGTGTGTCACAGTGAGTGAAACTAGGGTACCATTCCTGTAGTTTCCTGCATATACGCAGACATATACAGACACTTACAAAGCACCAAGATATATTAATCTTTTCTCTAAAAGCAAGTTCCAATAACTTTGGATGTATAGTAGAATGTTCTAGAAAGGAACAGAATTTTTTAACAAAATAGTAATTTAATTTATTACCTCTGAGATTCCTGTTAAATATCAAAGGAAATATAAATATGAATGGAGATGTAGATTTTCTTTTCTAAGAGCATAGTTCTAGTTAAAAAAAAAAATAGAAAGTTGAGATCTTCATGCTTAAATGTGTAGGCCAGCCTCTCTGTGCTCCATGAACATGTGAAAAAAATATATACACTTTTCTTGTGAAAGAAGTAAAAATTATGTAACATCTTTCATACTCTAAGTACTTCTGTACAAAGAAAATCCATAAAGTTGCAGAACCCCTGATCAGGCACCATAAGAGAGCACAGCAAAGTAAAACTTTAAATGAACAAGAACTTGGTAAAGCTTCTTCCCAACACTTGCTTTGGTTGCTAAAATGAAGTTTTGAGCTAGTGACATAACTATCATTTATTTCAGAGATGGATCAGGTCTTTAAATTTCAACTTATTAAAATTGATTTGGGTTACATTTATGTAATTGACAACAGGATTTTTGCCAGGAAAATTAAGCTCTTTCAACCATTTGAATAAGGAAGTTTTGTACAGTCATCTATATTTTATTTCTACTGTGGTAGAACTGTCTGAGACTGAATGATTCCTTTCTTCCCCTCTAAATCAATTCCATTATGAATCAGAGCCAAAAGAAAATATAGTTCCCCAAGTCCTATGTAATTCACATTTATAGGTGCTGAAATCTATATCTAAAATCTGAGAGTGGATATTTATGTACTTATGTTTCAAGTTCTCAAATGCACAAAGTTTTGACTGTCAACATAATGAGAAAAAGCTTCTGTCTTGACAAGCAGTGAGCAGCTCTAAATGCAGAATGGAGGTCTACAGCAACTGGAGTTACTGGAGTTTGTCATGGTAGATGTGCTCAAATGCTCTGTCTGAGTTAACCACATGTGTCCTCTGTGCAGCTTGAACTTAGAGACTGTTCCCTTTTGGGTCTCTGTCTTTCCCTGGAGAAAGCAGAAACTGGCTGTTCAGGCCAAAAATGAAGCTTCAGGTGCCAAATGCTGTTCAAGCTCTGCCTACCACAGAGCAAACAAGAGATCCTGCCAGCTGATAGTGTTCTGATATCTCATGGCCACCCATTCTTTGCATTGGGCTAGAGCAGTTTTTGTGCACCTCAGACAGACTTAACCAAGAGAAGCAGCAGCCAAGTGCTTTGGACTGGTACGAGGCAGAAACAGCAGCACAAGTTTTGCCGCTTCTGCTAAGACACCAGGAATCCCAACACTGGATCTAGTTCAAGTGATGCTAATAAGGTTGTTGATATGCTTTGATGAAATTTCAGTGCCCTCAACCCCCTGATTTCCCAACCCAGATGTTACATATAGACGTATGTTATATAGAGGCATATAGTAAAATTAAACCATTGACAATTAGCATAGATCTTGTGGATTTAATCAAAAAGGTGTGGCAATTTTTAATAATTTTCTCCCATCTTTAAGTCAAACTTCATCATCCAAAGATGAAAAAGGAAGGGAGAAAGGAAGACTGAGGTAAAAACCCAAAGCTGAATTTTGTTATAGTGATCAGAAACCAATAGCAGGTAACTCTTTTCTTCTGAACTTAAGTGCTTAGTTTTGCAGAGTAGAATGGTTTCAACTTCAGATTTCATCTGAATCTGTTGAGGTGAATCCCCCTCCAAGTAAGAAAACCCTATAGGTAGCAAATTAAAGTTTGATCTGCTCTCAGACATATCAGAGGGGGAAAGCTCAGTTAGATCATTGTGTGTAACAGTAAGAAACACGGGAAAATTAATTCTTCCTGAGATATATATATATATATATATATATATATATTTTAGTATATTAACACAGGTTTAATCTCTTCCTTCTTTTAAAATCCTGCTCCCTCCCCTCAAAAAAACCCTACCAGCTTGTCAAGTCTCCATGACTTGACATAAACTTAATTTAAAACCTGAAAGAATTTGAAGAGTGTAGCTCTCTAGCCGTCACTGATGCAGTTTGGAAAGTTTGGAATGGTTTCCCACTTAGCATAAGTTACAATGAAGAGCAGAAGAGAGATGAAAACTCATTAAATCCTTCTTCTCCTTACAGTCTCCTTGGGAATCCACTCAGTAAACAAGAAAAGTAACAATTTTTATATTTGACTTAGGAAAGCAAACCTGCTTGGAAGCAGCCCAGTAGTTAGTGGGAGAATGGAATGAGAAGAGTCAGTAGAGAATGGAAATAAAAACAAAGAGAAAAAGTGAGTAAAATGTGAAGGAAACTGCAATAGAAAGAGTAATAGTTCCAGTTTAATCAAAGGACATACTTTTGTGTTTAATGGACCCCTGTGTTGTTTTGAAGGAAAACAGGGAAGTGAGATTGAAAAATACTGTTGAAAACATGAATATCTACTCTATCCTGCTAATGAGGAAAGGCAAGGCAAGGACATGAAAGGAAAGGAAAAGAAAGAATAAAGTCTAACATCATCATCACTGTGTATGGAAAATCAGAGAAGACTTTTTCGAAAAGTAGTACTACTCAAAGACTATGTGTTCTCCAGAAGAAAATCAAGACCTTTCTCTTAAAAATGTGTTAAGAAAAACTGAAAATCACAACTGAGGCGTCTTTCAAGTCTGTTGATGTATTTATAATGACAGTTTTCATCAAAGGAAGGATGGAAATGTGTCCCTCAAAAATAACTCAAACGAGCAAGGAATTATGTAAATAACCAACTATACAGTGCATATGTTTTTAGAGAAAAAACCCCCAAAGTTTATACTTGCTAATGATTAAAATACATGTAATGATATGTGTATCATTGGTTTAAATGGGAATATTTGCATGTGGAATAGCTCAAATGAGCCATGTAAACAAAAGTATTTCAAGGACACAAATAATGAAGAAGAATCAAGAGAGGAACATAATTATGTTGAGTTCAAGTATGTTATTAAATGCAAAATAATGATGATTAAATTGGTTTCTATAACCACAGACGGAACACCAGCTATGTTTGGATCCAAAGTTTCATGTCTCATCATCATCAACAAGCAGTCAGAGGAAAAGTGATAGACTAGACACACAGGAAAAGGAGTGGTGGTTAAAAAACTTGACTCCGTTCAGGGAAAAGACCTCTCATAATAGAAGGTCATGCAATATGCTACAGAC
Organism: Corvus hawaiiensis; assembly: GCF_020740725.1. NCBI lineage: Eukaryota > Metazoa > Chordata > Aves > Passeriformes > Corvidae > Corvus > Corvus hawaiiensis. The sequence continues at coordinate 76,104,273 of NC_063214.1, forward strand.
AGTCTTCAAAGACAAAAGTTCGCAAAATAAGGCATATGGAAAAATTATTAGTCTTAGTTTTAAAACCTTTGCTTGAAATTAGATATGCTTCACCTACCCATTTCTCTACAAATCAATATTTAAATAAATTAGGTTGCTTTGGAAGTCTCTTCCTTCCTCACTAAGTGAAAATAATTGGGATTGAAAACCTATGGAAGATGGACCCTTACTTAAAGTCTTCTTTTCAAAATATATTTAAAATTCTGGTCTCTATAGCACCTTACATTTTGTTGCCTCAACATCCAGAACTATCTGTTAATTCATCTGTTCAGTCTGACTCCCACAAATTGTGCAAAATTTGGAGGACGGGGAGCCCTAAGAAAAATAAGATAAAGTGTACCAATAAATATTTATTTAAACTGAATTCACTACGTTTTTTTCCAAGCTGGTCCCAAAGGTTCCTTTGGTTTTGCTCAGTAATGTTAAATTAAATACAAAGCATTAAAATAGTGCTAAAATTTCCCTGAAACTAGATAATCCAGCCAAAGCTCGTACATCTGAATGAACGGCAAAATAAGTATTCATAATTAGTGACTCATCATATTATACTGAGCAACAAGCAGAGCAATGACTATTTATTGTAATTACAATTATTAGTTTAAAAACACTGTTCATGAGCATGGTTCTTTTACAAAATTGCTAAAGGTAAATTTTATGACCCTAAAACTAGGTTTCTGGAGGCAATGGGACAAACTGAACAGGAAAAAAAACCGGGGGATTGAAGAATGACAAATTGTAGAGATAATGCTAGAAACATATAACAGATAATGTCTTGATTATGGAACAATATCCTGAGTAATTTGATTTAAAAGAAACAGTTAGCTTGTTTTCTGAATATAACTTTTTCTTGCTAGCTAGAAGGAGAATATATATTAATGTGCCCTGCTTCTTGGAACAGAATGCCTGTTTATAACAGGATGATCTTGAAATAGCCAAATAACCAGCTTAAACAGCCTGTGTTTGCAGATATGTCTTTCCTTCTTTCTGTTTAGATGATCATGTATGCAGACAGAGACTGCAGAGATGGTACGTATCCACAAGCACAGACGTGTTTTCATGTGTGTGGTTTTTTACATATATACTTTTCATAGTTAAGAGTACTGCATGTATATTTATGTAGATCAACTTGCTCACAAACACATTCATATGTATATACACACCCACATACAAGTATACACATACATCTGTGCAGGGATCTATGTATGTGTGTGTATGTGTATTTTTGTGCATATGGAATAAAACAGGTTTTTTCTTTCCTACCCCTGAGTCTTCCTCCTTCCCTCCTCACCAAGTTGTGTGCAAAATTCATTGTGCACCCACTACTTTTTTTCAGCATAATGATGCAGCAGGTTTTGGACACTACCACTGAGGCAGGGTTTATTTTGAAGCAGAGCAGCTTTGTCCCTAGTACAGTATTCTAGTGGTATGACTTAAACCAGCAAAGCCTTTCTTCTGAAATCTTGACTGTAGACAAAACATTTGCCTACTTGAGAGATCCTGTTTGGCTACTTTACTCTCATGAAGCTCCACTTACTCAGCATAAGTAGAAATCTCACTGATTTCTAGACAGTAATGAACATGTTCACTGAACATGAACTGTGAACCTGGAAGTCTAGGGGTCAGAGGTACCATGAAAGTGATTACAGTAGAAGCTGACAAGGTGCTTGAAACTGATTTCCTTTCAAAGACTTCTGAATCTGCTTGTTTGAAACATAATTATTGTTATCTTTCAAATTTAGGATGGATTTCTCTCTAACTGCTCACCTATGCTATTTTACTAGCACATTGTGTTGGTATGTCCTCTGGTGATGCAAACACTGTGCCTTGCTTTGTATTAAATAGGCAGCAGATTAAGTCAAAATCAAGCTCAATGTCTCTCTCATTTTTATTGTATAGCTGTGGGCTGAAATCTTGTTTTTACTATATGTCAAGCATCTGAGTTTCGGTGCTAGGCAGTTTGACAGGCAGTTTGACAGACAGTACTGGAAAAGGTAAGGAAGAAAAAAACATCTCTTGGCATAGAGGCTCTGCAGCATTCAACACAATTCTGGCTCTCACAGAATATGCCTGGCAACTGCTACAATCTGCTTCCCAGAAATCAGTGACCTGTGTTAAGTTATTAGCCACTGGGCTCAGACAGCTCACTCTCCAAGAGTCTTTTAAGAAGATTTTCACCTCCCAGTCATCTGATGCATTACCTGCATCCCATACAGGTTTATTAAAAACTGCTCATAACAGATGCTTTTCACACATCAGGATCCCAGGATTTGAAAGTTATTCATGTGAAGGCTGCATGTGCACACAAAGTTGTCAAATTTTCCAGGACACTGCTTTCTACAGCTTCATATTATTATTATATGAGGTGTAGTGTATGTGTCTGTAAATCTTTTCTGAGAAGCTATGCTTTGAGTGTCTTAATAATGTAGCTAATAGCTACCCAGACTGGACAGGGGTTGCTGAGGTCCCTCAAAAAAGCCTGAAGCTGATTCTTACAGCCTGCATCATCTTTGGGATCACTAAAATTTTAGCAAAAGGAACAAATAGATGGGCTGGGCCACCTCAGTCTGTGAAGAGGATGACAGGTGGGGAATTGAGACAATGGTTTTTAGCATGCATAGCATATAAAAGCTGTGAGTGAGCAATTGTTTACAGCTCCTAATATAAGAACTAGTAGGCTTCAAATAAAACTAGCAGGTTGCTTATTCAGAAGAAACACCAGGGAACATCTCTGCAGGCAGTGCAATGTAATAGTTCAGTTCTGAAATGTGTTACTCTGAGACTTTTGTAAAAAGTTTAAATAGTTCTACAAATTGTTATAAAAGAAATCATGGAATAAAGTTGCTTTGAGAGATTCAAATACAGATACAATCCAATCTGCAAAGCACTCACAGCACAGGTGAAATACTATTCAGAAATGCAATACTACCTGCTTGTACATGTTCTTCTGCTCTTTCATGTGCTAACACTACCGCACATGTGAAAATTCTGGAGGATCTGACCTGACTGACCTGCTGCTGGATCTGGCAAGGCTGTTCGTATGTTCTGCTCTTTGAATAATTCATTCTGACTCTGCACAGGACTAGTATCAGTAACCCTCTTCAAATTCCATTTTCCCATCAATGATAGCAATTGACTGTACTACAGTGTGATATTTTTATGTAACTTTCATCAACACCTCCTACACATTTACAAACTCAGGAAAAGTTATTTTCATTTTGCTTTGAAATGGTGTCATTATAGCACATAGGTCATGCAAACATTATTTCTCATTTGCATAATTATTCTATTTTCAATTATAGATTTTAAGCCATACAAATATCAGGTTTACCCATGTTAGAAGTCCAGTGATCATGAGTTCGTGAATGTTCCTGCTGCATACCAATGGCTTCATGCACTTATTGCAGCTATACGTTAATTAAATAAAAAAAAAAGAGAGAAAGAAAAAACCTCACCTGCATACAAACCAAAGCAACTGTAAAATATGAAGCCAGAAGATCCTCCTTTTAAATAGGTATCATAGCAAAAGCTATGTAGCTGTAGCCAAGTGCATTGAGAAATATCAAGTTTATGTTGTGAACCACATAAAAATAATACATTAGGCCAATTCAGTATCACAGATTTGCCCACTTTGAAAGCTAGAGACTATCAACATGACAGCAAAAAGAGAAATTCTTGCAGGAATCCAGGTCTTTGTTTGATAGTAAGTATCAGTACTCCTCTTAAAAATGGCAAGTCATCAAGAAAAGTGAATGGTTTTCCTTTTAAACAGAACATCAGGTGTCTTAAGTGTGGTCAAAGGCAGAAAAATGGCTACTTAGAAAAAAACATTCTTCAACTGAGATACCTATATGTTTTCAACTTATATCAACCTAGTTTACTAGTTTACTGGCAAAAAAAAAGGAAAGGCATAACTGTTGGTTCAAAGCTAAGGTCCTCAAGAGAACATTTGCCCTCATGAAATCTGCTAATAAGTATCCACTAAATTCTGGTATTACCATATGAAACATGATTGATTTTAACTGAATACTGTCTTTATTCTTTCTTGGAATGCCATGGTCTGTATAATTACCTATAATTTGGGCTAAATAAGTAGAAATTCAAGTGTGTAGTGCTGCAATTAGATCTGAAATTAGATCAGCTGTTAAAAATTGAGTGGCACTGAAACTATTGCAAGAAAACTAATATCCAACTATACACTAATTTTTTTTGGTTTTTTGTCTTATCCTATCCTGATCCTCCTCTGCTTCTGTTTATCTTATTCCTTTAACTGCCTCACCTAGCCTGTAACATTTCTCATTTACTGAGGCTGTACTCACACAGACACTTGGATTGTAAGTACATCCATTTGGAGATACATTTTTTCCCTTTTGGATCTTGAGAGAAGGAAACTGCCATGTAAGAATTATCACTTTTAATTAGTGAACTCACAGATTGGCAGCATGTAGAAAAGCTATGACAGCAAAAGGAAATGAGATGATTTTAGCAGTGATAATCTTTATAGAGCCAAGAAACTTTCACAGCAGTTCATTAGAGGGGAGATCTGTGATTTAGGCAAGACTGAATCAGCACTCATGCTGGCTACATCAGTAGTCCTCAGAATTTAAAAGACCAGAAAAGGAGGAGTGGGTCACACATGCTGGTCTGGGAAGGCAGGGTACATTCCTCTGTGTGTACTATTCTGTCCTGTGTTTCCTTTGAGTCCTGTGAATGAATGATGAAATAGATGTGGTTTGACAGCTCACAGTGTGAATAGTAACATGAAAACTGGCATATTTTTGCAGCATGAAATGTAGTGTATACATTGCATACCTTGGGCTCTACTTTGGTTGTGGAAGGATTCAGAGACTTCTGGGAGGGTATTACAGGATTTTGCAAGCTGGGAGCAACCATATTGGCTATTAACCAGTGACAAACCTGCTTCATTAAATTAAGGTGCCATCAGCAAGACAAGTATGAGTGAGCAGGAATTCTACCTTTTTACCTTCTACTTCCATGTAGTCATAGCTGTTCCCACGAACACAGGGTAGTGGGAACAGGTGGCCTGCTCTCAGGGGTTTTGAATGATGCCTCCTTTGTCTTCTCTGTAGACTCTAGTGTCCACCAGCTCTTCAATGTAGACTTCTGATGCTAACCAATTCTTCAACAGTCATTATTGCTGAGTGGTTTTAATGGCTGAACTACATGAAACCAAAGTGATTAAGGTACATTTGCAATCTAAATTTTTTTTAAAATTTGTTGTTAAAATTGTTCCTGATAAAAATGCTGCTGTCCTTTATGCAATGAAGGTTAATATTAAATATCAAGACAGTGTAATATTGAAATACCAACATTCCATTACTATTGAAAACATTGACAGAAAGTATGAGAAATCTTAAACAACGTTCTTTTCACATAAGGAAACTAGAAGCTCTCTATTGCAGGCATCATATGTGGGTATACATATATTTAAAGCCAGGTACACAGAAAGTATTTTACCCTCAGTCTTTCCACAGAAAATTTCTACTACATATCAAAATCATTGTAGAATCACAGAATTCAAAACTTCAAAGGAGGACTTTCAAATTAGGAAAAAAAAAGAAGAGAAAAAAAGAATTTTCAAATATATGTGTGTTTTAAGCTATATAACTCTAGTTTTTAACCTTACTATTATAGCTATCGTAAGAAGACATTGTCAGTACAGAGTTAATGCCACTGCCTACAGCCAAATGGCAAACAGACAGCCTGGCAGAAGGGGAAGTTCCTCCTCTCATAACAACCTGTTTAGTCTATTGGAGGGTTAAGCTACTTCCTTAATTTTACACAGCCTCTAAGACTTTTTGAGAGTCATGTTTTCAGGGATAAAAAGTGGGTCTCCCTAGCTTCATGTCTTACAGCACAGTGCTCAAATAATAAAACAACAGTAAAACAAAAATGTGGAAGTATACCCAACCAGTGGAAGTTTTACAGCTCAGGTATTGTATTAACTTAATGATGAGGTAGAATTTACTCTTACTAACCTGTTTTATGTAACGTATCTTTTTTTGTTTTTAATAAAAGCAGAGAAGAATCTTAACACTAGATCACTGAGGAATTTTTTCTTATCTTACACAGTACATTATCATTTTGATGATTCAAAGAAATAGTGTTAATTGTCCAACCAGCTTGAATTAATAATTTGTCATATAATAAATGCAATACTTTAAGAGTACACTTAAATTTACTGAGGTGCATATTCCTACCTAATTTTTGAACTTTATTTTTAATTATTTTTAGGAACAATAGTGCTGGAATAAAAGATGACAAAATGATTCTAAAATTCTTAACAAGCTGGAATTTGAAAGGTAAGTAGAGATGTTTCAACGACCTATGTCTTTTAGTTGTGAACTTGACCTGGGAGTTATATAAAATTTTGGGGTTTTTTTCTGAGAAGCCATGATACAGTTAGATACCCCTTAATGTGGCTACAGAAGACAGGTATACCATTGTGTCTTTGGTTTAGGTTTTTTTTTCCTCATCTCTAAATGGAAGAAAAGTTTTAATCTTTGTTTGTGAGACAACTTGAAAAAAAAATCATTTTCTTTCTCTACCAGACTCTGTTTTTTTTGTGACAGACTTTGAAATCTTGACTGAGCCTTACTATTTCACACACAGAAGCACGCATGGTTCTAGCATGAGAACTGGATGCTTCCTTTTTTTGTTTCAAAACCCCTTTAATGACATTTATTTCCATCTTTGGTATAATACAGGGAAAAAATACTGCTTGTATTTCTGAGTAAAGAAAACAAAAGACAAGAACAGCTAAATGAAGTATATCTGAGAGAGCTAAACTGGGTGAAAGCTTAGATCTTTGGCTGAGCTCAAGGTTATACTTGTTCTAAGAAATGTATTTGGGGCTGAAAGGCATCTTGCTGCTGTCTTTGGTTCCTCTCCTTTGTTCTTACAATTGTAAGTGTGTAAGTTACCTTTGAGCTCTCCAGACCATTGCAGCAACAAATGAGGAAAAAAATATAAACTAGAAGTACATGAAACTACCATGAAGGTGTCTTTCTTCTTTGGTTCAGGTGTCAGTCCTGAGACTGTATATTTAAGGCATATCTATCATATGTACCTTTATATATGTAAATATTTGAATTAACCTCTTGCTCATGGGGTTATAGTTACATGTAGTTATATTTGTGCTCTCTGGGGCTTTGCTTAAAGTGGCTATGTATGACTACTGTTAATAAAATTGAGATGTGAAACCCTTTTAAAACTTACTTGCCTTATGACATCAGAGATCTGGAAGACACCAATCTGACAAACCAAGTTAGAAAACTTCTCAATTCAAGGAAAAAAAAAAGAAAAGCAAGAACACAACAGTGCTTCTCCTAAAGACAGTTCCTAAAACACATACTACACTTGCACACAAGGAGATTAAGAAGCAGGAGTGTTCTTAACTTAGCAGTAATCATCCTAATGGAAAGCATGGAGAAGTTTCCTGATGTTTTCTTGTTATTTTTTAAGTTTTTTTTCTTTGGGGAAAAATTATTTAAGGTTTTGCAAAAGACTGTGATATTGTTCCTTGTAACCCCTCATTTCCCCTATGCAACTCAAAAATTATGTTTCACAAATTATTATGTATTAGTGGAAGTTATTAAAGCTTCATGTCTTTCTTATAATGGAGCTATCTAGGTAACATCCTTGCAAACTGAACCTGCAAATGTCATGATTATACAGACATATCACAGTAAAATAATAATTAATAAAACAATACGTTCTCAGGGCAGACAGAACAAAATTGGTTTTCCTATTCCAAAGTACTAAAATTTACTTCAATAGTCACAAAGTAACTGCTGTATTGTGTAGACACATTTGAAATGGAAACCCAGCAACTTAAAAGGTGTTTTGGAGAGCATTTTCGGGTAGGGCTGACTGACTTGCAGTTTCTGAAAGAAATAAATGGAATGTGATGCTCTTTTATTCATGCAACATATTTTCAGGTTTAAAACTGGGGAGACTAGACTGGTGAATAAACAGTTATTGTTAGAACAAAGGTGCAAAACTCTGTTTCTCTGGTATGAATATTTTAGTTGTTTCTACTCACCATGTGCAAGTCTACAAGTAATGTTTGTCTCAAAGGATATCTTAGAAGTGCCTTTTTTTGGGGGGTGGTTGGTACACACTGAAGTAAACCATCTGCCATGGAATATAAGTAGAACTAAAGAGAGAAGATCAGGTTTTAGGAAGAATATATATCATAAGAGATTTGAGCCACTTACATTAAGAAATGTAAGACCGAAAATTGCTGCTGTGTGTAATTTGTAGAAAAATACCAAAGTAGAAGCACTAACATGGCCTCTCCGTGTGTCTGGTAATACACTGCTCTGTAAAACAATTCTTTCTGATACATTTCCTGTGAAACTGAAAGCTCATATGGGTGCCCTTTGAGTGTGCCATATCCCTCATTTCTGATAAAATGCTTGCTTGGGAGCGAAGGATTTGCAGAACTCAAAACTATAGGAATTGGAAGAAATTATTTATGTCTATGTATTCTCTAATTATGAATTGCGTGCCAGAAGGAAATAGCACCTAGAGGATATTTCGATATCAATTCTCATTTTCCAGGTAAAGCCACATTCATTTTTAACCTACCAATATCAAAATCAAATAAAACAAATAATTATTTGTGAACACACTTAAAAATAGATATGATCTTTCATCTGAAGCTATCCCACAAGTTTAATATATAGTTTAATTGTTTTCTAAATACTCTGAGTCTTAGGGTCTGTCCAGACGTGGAAACTGAGTCAATTTCAAATTTCTGCAATATCAGTCAATTACTGAAAACAGTAAATACAGAATAGTTTCAGCTATCATTTAATAGCATAAGTAGAACCTAGGAGTGCTCATTTCCGAAAATATATGTTTTTTGCTCTCTAACCATACATTGTCACAGTGAATCGTGGCAACTTAAACTTTTCATATTGATATTAATATTTCTAACTCTGAGGACATTTTTTTTATGTTTCAACTCTAGAAGTGTACTGTAAGTGGGAGTAGTTGCCTGCATGCTTGATGCCTACTTCATATATCCAGCCTGTAGACAGTACTGCTCCTCCTAATATTAAAAGCATAAATTCCAGATGTTATATAGAAGGCATTTCTGTATGCACTGCAAGGAACTGCTTTTCAGCATTCAACACTGACAGACACTTGGATGTTGTGCAGGAGATGCAGTCTAAACATTAATATGGAGTATTCATTAATAGTACATGCTTCTTTTTTCCTCCATTAAAATATGTAATGTGCTACAAGGACCATCTTTTGTGATGCCAAGGATTTAAACTGGATAATTACCATCCAGAATTTAACAAAAAGGTCTTAAAATTAAGTTTCCCTGAGTTCTCACAGAAAAACTTTCAGCTGTTATTCTTAAACCCTTTGTTGTAAACGAAGTGCATTATGTTGAATTGATCAATGTAAATATTACTTTCTGCAGTCGGCCTCCCAGCAGTGCTGGTAGCCTGAGTGCTAATTGTGTGCAAGTGTTGAGCCCCAGCCAGTGCTGGTTGCAGCCTCATTAGCATATTCATAAGTCACAGCTTCACGCAGGTGCCAGAAAGAGCAAAATGTTTTGTGACTATTCACTGCTGCAATAGTAAAAATACTGAATTACTCCTAAAAAGCTATTATATGCCATAAAATAAGCTTCTAATATTGCAAAGTAGGTATAAAAACTCTTGAGCAATTGCTCTGTGAAAAATTGAAACAAGACCTTTTTTTCCTTTTCATTTTTCCCCTTTTTCCTGACTTCCTTTCTCTCTCTCCCATCCCCCTTCCCCACCCCTCCCCTTTGCCCTGCAGAGTGGAAAATTCAGATCAGGCACATTAAAAACAATGTTTCTTGCTTCATCCCCTTTTGAAAACTGGCTCTGGTTTTCTTAACAGAGGCCAAGGAAGATAACGTGATAATTACTAGATTAGACATCTACAGACCCTGCTGCATGAGTGATAAACCAGTATAATGGAACTAAGCTGCTTCTAAATGTATCGGAGCAATCTGGACTCTCACTAATTCAAATAAATTCAAAATAAAAGCACGTTCTCAACGTGCTGCTGCCAGTAGTAGCAGCATGATAAAGGGATTGTCTGGATCAGTGTATCTCTTCACTGCAGGTCACTTTTGGCCCTTTCATCAATACAATTTTATCTTTCTGTAATAAAAAGACAACTGATTCAATTAAAATTGTATTTCAAAACCTTAGTAAAGCAAAATGTTTCAAGGATTTTCCAGCAATGTTAAATCCAGATAATAAGACTCCAGTTTATCATTCAAGCATATCTAGCAGTGTCCTTTCTCAAATAAAGTTGCATCACTGGTAAGAATAAGAACTTCTTAATTTAGTTACTTTTACCACTGCTCTTGCAGAGAATGTTTATAATTTCTGTGTAGTATACTGGACTAGGAAGCCTATTTTGTTTCACCTTAATGGATCCTGTTAAATCATAGATTCATAGAATGTTAAGGGGTTGGAACGTGCCTTAAAGATCATCTAGTCACAACCCCCCTTGCCATGAGACACCTCCCGCTAGACCAGGTTACTCAAAGCCTTATCCAACTTGGCTTCGAACACTGCCAGGGCTGGGGCAGCCCCAACCTCCCTGGGCAACCTGTTCCAGCCTCTCACCACCCTCACAGTAAAGAGTTTCTTCCCAATATCTAACCCAAATTTCCCCTCTTTCAGTTTGTCCCCATTGCTTCTTGTCCTATCCCTACAGTCCCTGATGGAGTCCCTCTCCATCATCGCTGTAGTCCCCCTTCAGATACTGGAAGGCTGCTATGAAGTCTCCATGCAACCTTTTCTTCTCCAGGCTGAACCCCAACTTTCTTAGCCTGTCTTTGTAGGTTCAGCCTTCCTGTAGATGCAGATAAGCAGGACCTTGGTGACATAGACTTTAACAAAACGTATTAGATAGGGATCCACAATCAAAGTACACTCTAAGATTTTTATTTTTGGCAGAGGATCTACCCTAATTACACCACTAAGAAACATGCACTAATCAGCAGGATTTTGAAATATACTTTGGCTATTGTCCTTTCATGGAGGGACAATATTAAAATTATTAAGTACTCATTTCCTTTCGCAGTATCCTACATATCCTACTTGTTCATGTTTTAATGGGAGGAATGCTTATGTGAAAGCTATAAAAAACTACATGAAAACTATAAAAAAAAAAAATAAGGCAAGTACAAGGTACCTGTATAAACATCTACATTTCAATGCTACCCTTACAGTCTTAACTATATCTTGCATAAAGATTTTGAGATTTTTACTCAAAAATCTGTGAGGAGAATTTGACATTGCTTACACAAGGTATTTCCTACATATTTCTAGTATTCCAGCTAGAAAAGCCTTTGAGACCTGGGGAGCCACACTCATTCCCATCACAAAGCTGGCAGTTGCCAGTCGAGTGACAAAACATGTCTCCACTTTAGCCTTGGATTTCTCCTGCTGTGTCACAAGATGGGAGCCCTGAGCATAAAGAGCCCCTGGGAGCTGGCTGTGAGCTGCTGAAACAATCCACCCAGCACAGTCCACTCCTTGGGGAGATTTGGATGTCCTCAGAAAGAAGGGCATCAGGAAGGAGGTTGCAGACTGCATTATAAGCCATTTCTGATTCTTGGTGTGTGCATCACAGCCCTTTTGCCTCTCAGACTAACAGGTTAGTAGACTTGTGTCCAGAAAGCCCTACCTGCAGGTGAGCTGTAAGACCTCAAATCCCTCAGATGCTGCAGGAAATATATGGCTTTGTTTGGCTTGGTTTTGGCTTTATCTTCCTGACTTCTTAATTCTAAGCATTCGGTTACCTTGTTAAAAGGAGGAATTGTCTCTAGAAGATGATGAAGCTCACACCAGCCACTGAGTCCTTCTGGACAGGTTTGAGCCGTTCAGTCCTGTTAAGAAGGAATATATTCTGCAGGGTTATCAAGGCATAAACAGAGGCTGCTGGGGAAAATATGAGGTCTAAGAAATGGCTATGTATTCTGTTCTTAGGCTACAGCAAGGTAAATTCAGGAATTCAATTTCACATTTAGGAGAAGTAGCCAACTTTAAGTCAGTAGTAGATGAAAGATGTGTTTATGGCTGGCTACAGGAAGCTATAGGTTTGCCTGATCTGTGTTTTGGCCTGAGGGACCCTGAGGCCAGGTGGGTTGATCAGTGCATCACCCTGCCTGAGCCATGGCATGGTTCTGCAGAAGCCCTCTGAAAATCAAGACACGTTCAGTGCACAGAGAGAGTGTTGCAACAGCACAGACACATTGCTACTGGAACAAATCCAGAGTACAGAATAATTAAAAGTATGGACAGTGTATGTTTACCCTTTCTAATGTCAAATCATGTGAAGATATTCATGTTTCATTACTGGGCATGGGCACTGGCCCCTACAAAAGCCCTGCTCACTTGAACTGTGTGAAATTTCAGCCTGCAAGAAGCAGCCAGGCCGTTATGCCTTAGACAGACACGACATCCTATTTCTGTCTCTTGTCCCTCATTGATATTGGTAAAGGTTAAGCTTTAACTCAGCACAGAACATCTGTCTGTGTGTGTGTGTGTGTGTGTGTGTGTGTGTGTTGGAATGCAAGTGTCGTCCTTGGGCTACAAAGATTCTTAGAAACAGTGAAACTTTGTTCTCAGTTTCACTTGCACAAAGAGATTCAGTGGGTGTTGTCTCAACAAATTGGAACATGATCTTGAGTATACTGAGCCTTGAGAAAATTATAGGAAGTTTTGGTCTCCGAGGAGAATGCCCAGTTAAAGTAAAATATCCTCACCATATCCTAGGGAGTACTATGACTGTGGCAGTTCCCTTTATAGCTAATGGAAAGGAACAAGCACCTCTAGAGAGTCATTATCTCATCATAAGATAGAACAGATGAATATCCCTGGAGGAGCCTATTTTTCTCCATTAACTATAAAGGGATTCTAAAATGCCTGGCTCAGATTTTAGATGTCTAACTTTCAGATGTTATATTACAACCAATTAAGTCAATCACGTTGTCCCCTAGCAGAACATATTCTTTCCCTCCACAACCAGTCACCTCAGTCAGTATCCACAAAGAAAAGGCTGGAAAGAGAAAAATCAGTCCTGAATCTTCCCTGAACCTCCTCACACATTTGCAGTAATTGTCACCCGTAGCATGCAAGCGGGAAATAATGCATATTCTCAGAAACTTCTGAGTCCAGCTCCTTTTAACAGTCTGTTATTTCCAGTTTTGGGACATGGATACATGAGGAAGAAAAGTGTCACAAAGGGTATTATCTGTTGCTGCATCTAATGAGTACCATCTGGACAGCCTTACATATATGAAAAGTATTTTGCACCTGTTTTGCACATCATTAAAAGCACCAGATACACTTTTATATACCAACATCAGTGTTATCAGTAGAAACACTATATTTCCAGCAGCTGACTATTTGGATTGTGATGCATCTGTTTTCTACCTAGATAGGCACAGGTCTGAAATACGTAGAATTTCAAAGTCTGTTGCTGTGTCACTTGGAGGAATTCACCATAGTTTTGCTGTTATGTTCATAAAATTTCCATTTTCATAATTTTTTTTTTATAATCAAATGCTGTGTGAGCTTTCATGCACATATATTCTTTACAGTTAAAAAAAAAAGAAACAAAAAAAAACCAACCCCAAAATCCAAAACAATTACTGTGCCAATATAAGTTGTTTCAAATGCAAAAGTAGCTGTAGAAATATGGTGACCACATACATGCTACCTTTTACTAGTGTTTGTATACTATATACAAAGGATTATATATTTCTTTTTTTTCTAGAAAGCTTCACTCTTCATGGCTAAGTATTATTTTTCTTAATATCTTATTTATTATGAAATAACTAAATAAGTTCTGGTTATTTTTTATTGAGAGGATTATTCTTTACATGACAACCCAGGGTGCCACAGAGCTTTGCTGAGAGGTCAGCTCTGAACCCCAAATTCTGCAGAAGCCAGACAGAAAATAACTGAACACAAAAGAGTATGAGGATGCATGTTTTCAAGAACAGTATTTTCCTTGTAGCTACTGAAAATTAAACCACTAAAGCACAGCCTTTTTCTAAAATCTAAAATTTTGAAGATTTTAAACCCCTTATAGTCTCTTTCTCCATTGCTAAATATTAAAATACTCTCTTTTTTCTCTGTTTTTATTTTGCCTGTACAGACATACACATGCACACAGAGTGTCTTTATCTATCTGTATGTCTACCTATATGCATAGGTATATAGATAGGAACCTCTTTAGATCCAAAAATGCAGTTACATGTAATTTAATGTGAAAATGGGAAGGAAAAACTGATTTACTCATCCAAATTGTTAGAGATTTTTTTGTCACAATTGTATGGTAGGATATAAAAGTCCATTTAGGGCTAGGGAAAAGAAAGAGAATCCAATTTCTAAAAACCATGAAGAATTACACATTATTGTAACATCTGGCTGCATAAGGTAAGACTGCACCTGGGTAATATTTGCCAACATGACTGTAAGATATGCAGGGAGATACAAAGATCCACGGACCTCAGCAGCACTACAGGAGTAACAGAATGAACAGCTTCTGAAAAATGTCATCAATGTATTATGTATAAAATAGATCTGTACTACACTTCAGTGTCAGCCATGCATGACTTTTTGTTCCTCTGCTATCCTTACTTAGCATAGGGAAGGAAAGTTAATTTCCATTCATCTGGGCTTCTCTAAAAAGCAGCATCTTTTTAAGTCATCTCCTAGGGAACTTCTGAAAAAATACAAAACTAGATCATAGAGTCCTTGAGTTTATGAGTAAAAATTTCCTGGGACAATACAATTTGAAAAAAACCTGCATGTATCTTGGGAAAAAGATATAGTCAGAAAGTTCTTAGTTGTTTTTCATTATTTGGCTGGCAGTCTTCATAATAAATATAGCAGGAGGCATCTGATGGGGAAAGTCATAAAATAGCCTTAGCAATTTAGCTGGAAAAGCTTAAGAAGATGTCACTACACTCCTCAGCTGAAAGTTACTGTCCTGACAGTTGTGACATCAAAATAAACAGTCTGAGCACTTCAAATCCATTTCAGTGCAGTGTCACAGGGTTATCTTAAATCACTGCTGAGGGTAATTACAGATTATTAGGTTTTCGTTTATGTATTAGCTGATAAATACTTTATCATGAAGAATTATCTTTATAGTAGGTAGATAGTGATGAATTTCTAAAGTTCTTTGTTAATTTCTTTTCTAATTGAAGCATTACAGTGAATACTTCATCTTATCTGCAGATGTGTTCAGCAGGTATTTAGTAAGTTCATTCCATTGTCAGTTGGGAGAGAAAGGCCCACAATGTATTTGGCATGATTTATACCCATTAAAGTGTTTACCATTTGTGGCTGGTTTACAAAGTAAAAATCTTACGCGTAAAAATGTTATTGATATTTTAATTTTATTAATAAACTAATAAAGTGTTCTCTTTTCTTCAGCCATGCATTATAACTCTATTGTATAATATTAAACCATATGATGCTGTGGAACTATAATGTTCTTTATGCTGTGATTTTTTGGTGTTCCACTAAACTCTCTGGTCTAATTGAACCACCTCATTAGAGACAGAATGCATAAATGAAGTTCTGTTGATGTGATAGAAGTCTGGTTAGATATTTGTGAAGTTGTTCCAGTTTTAAAATCTATATGCTTCTCATGATGTCTGTCCATTTTGTACATTGAGAGGACTGAGTAAGCAGAATGATGCTGTGTCACATACACTGCTGATTTTATTATTTTATCAGATTTATATAATCTGGTGAGTCGAGGTTCATTAAAAATGATGTTACTCCTGTACAGAGCTCTGCAGAAGCAGCAGAAGCTGACCTGTGGGGCTCTGTGCCATTTGTGATGAGCATTATATCAAAATTCTTTTGAAATGCTGTCACAGATGCAGGAAACAAAAACGGGTGTTATGTAACATATGATTTCTACATCTTGGAGCAGAGAATATTAGGAAACCTGACCAAGGTAGGAATTTCTGTGCGTGTATGGGTGTTGAGTGTGCAGTCTGTCTGACAGGATAGCTGTATTTTTTTGGAATGATTTCAACAACTAAGTTAATACTACTATGCAAAATATATTAAAAAAAAAAACAAAACAACAAAAACTAACAGAAATCTTTAGTTTCTCTTAAGCACTGACTATATCAAGGTGCTGTGAGCACGTCAAGCAACCGTATGTTGCTACATTGAAACAAAAGTACTCTGGAGTCATTTTAAACAACTGTGATCCATCATAGCTCTACTTCATGAAAAGAATAACAGAGCTATGGGTACTTTTTGGCCTCAAGAGCTGCCTAACGATCTGTCAACACTTCTGCTAAGTTACCTGCAAAAATAGGGTTTGAGTAGCTCTGTTCTGCTGTGAACAGAGCTGGTACACATACAAGCTGTTTGGCTGGCCTTGCTTTGAAACCGCTGACCTGACACCGGGAAAAGCAAGTGATCAGGCAGGAGATGCACAGTCTGCACAATGAAAAATTTAATAACTTGTAAATGGTGTAAGAAGGAAAGAGGAGTTTGAAAAAGAAGAAAGAAGGCAGATAACCCTAGCTTTCAAATAGACATTTTGCCTTCCTAAAATTACTCTCTCTACTTCCACATTGATCAGGAAAAAACATCTACTGTTTTCAGAATGCCGAGTTTGATCCTAAAATCACAGAAATAAATTTAATGTAGCAATATTTCTTTATCACAACAATAAAATAATGCATAAAAAACCCTATCATTACTCTTCAAGAAGAATTTAAAGCGTCCATTAGTACTACAACCTCAGAAAATCAGGCCATTTACTTGAATACCTAAATATGGTTTGATGGTGCCTGCTCCCAGGCAACCAGCTTTAAAAAATTATATTCTTTTTTTCATCATTATTATGATGAAGAGAGATATGAAAAAACAGCTGAAAACCCATAGAGTGAAAAAAATGCTATGTAGAGAAACAATTTTTTAAATTGTTACAATTTATAAAAGAGACAAATTGAATAGTGTTGCATTAATACATATGAAATAGATATTTAAATTGTATAGCCATCAGATTCAAACAAATCTCTAGACAAAGAATTATGCTCAATTTTTTATATTGTTATTTTTCACATGGTTCTTCTGCATCTAAAAATTAATTTCTCTGTCCTTCTAAATTTTAGAAATGGCAATGCTTTTATACTTGCTTTTCCTTCCCTTAAGAGTGATATGCAATTTACATTTAGTGGCAACTTACATGTGACACATGGTATCATCCAAGAATAATTTATTGTAAAGAATGGTATAGGTGATTACAGTAAGGAATGGAATGTAATAGTACAAAAATATTAGAATATATATACTGTTAATTCTATTTTATTTATTCTTTGAAAGTTTCAAAAATAAGTTCAAAAATGTTCCAAGCATCTAATAATTACTGTGCAGGTGGTGGTGTTTCTTTGTTTGCTTTGTTTTTTTTTTTCCTGGCAATTATCACCAAAAAAATATTTATTTGTACACTGATTTGTCCATATTTATTCATGGGCTAAAGTTTTGCAAAAAAACCTGCACAGTTGTATATGGCAAATATTTTAGAATGTGTATGTTAATGAAATTCAAATAAATAAATAGAGTACTTGCCCAGGATATTTATCACAAAACAAATGAAAAAATTAAATCTTTTCAACAAAATTTAATTCATTAGTAAGCACAATAAAATGAAAGTGTGTAAATTAGTAATCATGTATAAGTAATGGACGTCTTTAAAATTCAGTTATGTGGTGGAAAATACGCATGGATTTAACATCATTTTGATGAGACCAGTATAAATTGCAGATAAAATACACAGAGAACAGACAAAAAGCATACTCTTCATGTGCCCAAGTGATTCAAAAGGTAATTTATTGATCAACAATATTAATTACTCTGATCATCTACTTCTGTGGTAGGTAGTATACTTTACACATACAAAATACATTTACAGTCTTTCTGGTCACTATTTTGTTCTCTGATATTATAACGCTCTATCTCTGCCATTTAAGGATCTCATTCATTTTTCATTGAAGTAACGGGAATCTTCAGGCTGAGGAACTGTATTCTCTAAGAATTTGACATTTATGTAAAGACAGGTTTGGTTTGGGAGTCTGTTAAGTTCTGTACATAACACACATATAATCTGCACATATAGTAGTAGACCTGATAGCATACTTACTGTAAACATTGGAAAGACTATTATTAATGTCAATGGCTTTTCAACTAGCAATTTAAGTATATTGTATGAGAACACTTACTAAATTCAGATGTTCCAAATTCTGATATTTCTTATACCTGAAAAGTTCTTTGCATACACCACCATGCACTGCATAGTGGCACAGGCTCATGTTACACTTTTGCCTCTGTTGTATACCTGCAATAAATTTTATGCCTTGAGAAGATTGACAGTGAAACTTAGCATTTGTTACTTTGCCAATAGAGAGGGGTATACTCCTCATTGTCAACAGTAAAAGCCCACTCACACATCTAGCATGTCTGTCTAACTACACAGAATAAATTATGAGAATGCAACCTATCAGAAAATATTAGAAAATATTTCTACCCGAAGTCATATAAATGTACTTTCTCCTACTTGTATGGTGTCACCTAACATATTGAAGAGAAGATATCGTACATAGCAAAGCTGGATAAAGAAACAAAAATTTGAATTCAGCTATGAATCCTTTTTTTTTATTCTTGGAAGTGCCAGGTGGGACTTTAAACCCTTACACTTCAAAATGGTGAACAAATTCTTTCGTTTCCTGAAATTAAAGGAAATATTTAACAAAACCTTCACAAATGTCTTTAAAAAATCAGTGTTCATGATGTCAACATTTCAGGTGTTTCTTAATGACACATCCACATATCCTTCCATGATTTGAATGACATTTATTTTTGTTTTGTGTTAATGCATTGGGGAAAAAAGAAAAGAAAAAAATAAATCTAAAAAAAAAAATCGTTTGACATCATTATGGAACCTGAGAAATTAGATAGGATAGAAAACATTGTTTAAGAATATGTTTTTTCTCTAGAAACAGGGCATCAGACAATAGGCACCTCTATTATTAAGTTTGTTCTGCAGTCCTTTGAAGCTGGCAAAGGTGCTCTCCAGTCCTGGCTCTGCAGTAGGTTGACCATTGTCACAGGTGAAGCTATTGCAGTGGAAGCCAATTAAGAGTGAAATAATTTCTGCAGTGGTAAATTGCAATGAGATGACTTGGACACATGCTTCTTTTCTCATTTGTTAAGGTGTGCTCTCTTCCAAGTTTAAGTACAAGACTTATGGTTCTGCACAGAAAGAGAAAAACAGGTGTCCTCAGCAGGCCACTTTGTTCTCCTCAAACTCATAACAATATGAGAGCCTCGGGCACTTTATGGCTTCTCTCTACTCTTTGTTCTTATTTTAACTGCAAAAATAAGAGCATGCATGTACATCTATATACATACATCTCACTGAGCTTGTGATGTACTTACAATATATTTTAGCACCACTGCTAATCTATTTATGCTGAACACATAAAAACTATTTTTTTGTCTTTTTTAACAAACACAATGTATGTATTTTTAGATAAATCCTACTTTTTCTTCCTTTGTCTCCCCAGCTGTGAATTTTCATCACATAGTCCTAAAATCTTTGGTGTGACTGGGATTAAGGACATATTTTGCTTGACAGTATTTGTTTCCTATGAATAATGCAGTCACCCAAAATTAAGTATTTTAAATGCCTTCACTCTTTGTACATATTTATTTTTATTTTCAGCATCAAACAACACATCTATGTGACTAACGAGACCCATAAATATTTCTTATGGATAATTCCCTCTCTCCAATACCAGCCAAAGTATATAGTATTTCCTTCTTTAATTATAACTCAAATTCAGATACCTTTATATTCTAAATACACTTATTTTCCTAGGAAGAAGGGATTCTAGACAAGGACATTTAATGGAGGATCCCTCATCTTTCTGTAAGCAGCTGAAAACCCATGGATATGTACCCTCATGTCAAGAATCCAGGTAAAGATTATAAAATACCTTTTGCCTTAAATATCTTGAGTTAGGTCTCTCAGGATGGGATTCACCTTTCAAATTACACAAATTTAGATGTTATTTGGTAGATGACTACAGATTGAATAGGTACCTGATACTTCCCAGTCAACACATACCTAGGTATGCAGCAGCCACTCACCAGCAGGCATCCTACACCACTTTAAGTTCTCTGGCATGCTGGAGGCACCTGGAGAGCTGACAGGTTGCAAGACCTAAGTGGGAGCCCAGTAGACTATCTCGTGGTATTTCAGACCTACCCAGATGTGGGCTACTTAATGCTTCTGTCTCTTAATCAAGAAAGAGAGGCTGTTCTTTCCATCTCATGGAGGTAGTCATACTTTGACTAGAACATATTTTTCCGTTCTCTTGGCCAAACATGTTATGCAATACAGAACAACATATGTCTGTTTTAATATTGTTAAGATGATTAGAGCTAGAAACTAAAACAAACTTGTAGGAACTAAGATAAAAAAATAATAAGGAAAAAGCTAAGAGAATACAAGGAACAGAGGATGCTAAAGGTGAAATTAGGAAAGAAGTGAAGCCATAAGTGAGACTTACATAATTACTTAAAATTAATTGATCGACACTTTCACTGGAAAGAATTATTTTTATGTAGATTCCCAATTAAAGAGGATCAATTACTGGTCACTTATTTACATATCTGAAATATCAAGGTTTTTAAAAACCCTTCATTTCTGAACCCTATATAATTGATAATTTTATCAGTGTTTTCCTCAAAATTTGACTTTTCTTAGGAACACTGAAGTCATTCATTTGAAGACACTATTTCATCTTAAGTTTTCTATTTTATCATAACTTCACAGTTTTACATGCATATACACACCAAAATTAAGTTGTGCTAGTCTATCATCTCCATTGTATAAATAAAAATCAATACACTAAGAAAACCTATACAAGTTTAGAGGGAGACTGAAGAGAAGCAGAGAAGTTGTAAAAAAATTAACTACCATACAAATAAAATCTATTTTAATGTACAGACTGTGGTTTTACTCCTCACTGGGCCCATCTTGCCTTTTACTGCATATATATTTCTCCACCTGAGTAAATGGAATACCCCAGGTTTGAAGAAAAACACCCATGAAATTTCACAGTCCTTCCTTCTAAAAGTCACATATGACCATCTCTCACGCTGAATCAAAGTTGATCTATTTTTCTATTTTAGAAATTAGGTTTATGAATAAATGTTATAAGTACATTAAAAG
Organism: Corvus hawaiiensis; assembly: GCF_020740725.1. Lineage (NCBI taxonomy): Eukaryota > Metazoa > Chordata > Aves > Passeriformes > Corvidae > Corvus > Corvus hawaiiensis. The sequence continues at coordinate 76,125,621 of NC_063214.1, forward strand.
CTGTAAATAACAGAGCATTATCACTGCCCTGGAAAATGCATCAGCTGCTAAAAGCTAGAAGTTTCATTTTGATGGTATATCTAAAATACGGATTAAAAAATTTATGGGAGAATATGAAACCAAGTCCTGGCAAAAAAATCAACTAAGCATAGCAAGGACTCATCAAATTATAAAATCACTCTGAAATGGTGCAGGTAAAAAGGGAAACTGATGTTTTTCAATAGAGGAAAATATTATTTTTAATTGGGAAAAAAAATCCTAAATTAATCTCTTTCTATTTTTGGAACTTGGCTGCATGGGAAAAAATGTACGAGCTCCAGCTAGCTGGAGAAACATTGTATTACCAGCAGCTATTAATATTTATTCAAAATATTTCAAGTTTATCCTGTGAACAAAGTAAGACAATTACATTTACCAAGGGTATGGGCAGTAGAAGAACAAATGATGGTATCTGAAAGATTTTAAGCTACAGATGACACATTTACTGCAAGCATGTAAACTCTTCACATCATTTGTGTCAAAATAAAACTATTCATGCTGAAGTAGCGGATAGTAGTTGTTTAGTATTACAAAAAGTTTCAGTTTAAGCAAAAGAATATTCAGTCCTTGAAAAAATTTTCTTGTATTCTTCTTGTGTAGCAATAAAATAGTATGTGAATCATTATTTAAGTATCATCCCAGCAGAGATAGTCTTTAACTGAAGGAACAAACAAATGTGTTCAATTACTTAATAAAGAATTCAAATGTAGATATTAAAAAAAAAATTAAAAAAAAAATTAAAAAAATAATACAATGTGCCGCATTTTTCAGATAAAAAGAGATTTGAATACTGTAAGAACATATCTGCACTGCTTTTCCTAGCTACTGGCGTGTTTGTAGAAATACCATCTGTACTCAGCTGTAAGTTTTCCAAGCTTTGCCATGGAACCTTTGAAAGAGGTATGTCTAGTAGTTGGCAAGCCCAGTGTCTGCTCATTTCTACTCACAATTACAACCATACATATCAATTTACTTTTTTAAAAAAAATTATTTATTTAACATTTTGGCCTTTATTATTATCTGGCTAACTTCTGTTCAGCTGGCTACCTGTTAAAAATGCAGTGTTCCAACACATATGAATGTAAGAAACATAAAAATATAAGCCAACTCAATAATTATTATTAGCCCTATACCTGCCTTTATTCATTTTACTAAGCTTTCAGATGTACAGTTATGAAGAAAGTGCCAGAAGGACAGGGCTACTTTTGACCTACTTTTCAACTTAACTAGTCATTAAAATACCAAGAAAACACACTTGCTTTTCTTGACAGACTTTTCTGCCTAACAAAAAATAATGATTGCCTGTATCAATCTAGAGTTCATGGCTGTGGGTTTCTTATTTCCTCAGTTGTAAAGGCACTCAAATAAAGCACTTGCCTTTAGAATAAGCCCTCATAGATATAAGTTTTTAGTTGTACTGTGGGATTAAAAGCTATGTTCTGCCTGCATGACATTTATTGCAAGATCAAGGTATTAACTTGTAGATAAGTGTAGGAGAATGCACATGAGCATGCTGAGTCCCTGTGCTAAAAACTCCTGAAATGCTTTTCCACTGAGAATGTGAAACATATTTTATTTTTTATTAAGATAATAAAAAGGATTAGTCACATTACAGATTAATTGCCAGCACGATTTATAATCCGTATTATAAAATGAAGCTCTTCAGTTAGCTGAATTCAGAAATTCATCTGAAAATGTAATTTTCCCTTGTGTTCGCAGGTCTGTAAAATAAAAATTAATGCTTTTCGGTGTTAAAAATTTTGCTTAGCAGGGAGACAGATGCCATGGTTTAGCCTGGAGAAATGATTTCTGGGACAGACATTTAGAATTAAAATGAAAAATCGGGCTGTCTATTTGAGACAATAAAACTATCATTATTTTGTGAATATTTTGAAAAGTACATATGTTAAATATCTGTATTGATGAATTTATCCAATCTCTAAATAATAAAAGCATTATGACACTTTTTAATTTTTTAAAATATTTTACTGTTTCACTTATGCAAAATATGAAATAAAATAAATGTGTCCAGTAAAAGTTAAAACCTTAAATACTCTATTTGCTCTAACTTCTTCTTTCATTTATTCAACACTATATCGGTACTTTGGCAGAACTGGTTTGAATATCTGCAAGTATCGATGTGACTATTTTTTTTTATATACCATCATTCCATCCTTTTAGTGTCCAAGAACAGCTGCCAACATCCCTTTCAAGAACTTCTATGGCATGCTAGAATACGCCAGCCATTTGCATTGAGTAATGTGCAGTGAACGGTGATGAGAGCATACACTAGCCCTCTGCACCCACCGGTGTCCAACAGGAAAAGATAGGTAGACAGACAGACAGACACCGTTTCTGTAAATTCTCAGTCTTGTGGAATAAGTTTGCCACATGCTGTAGAAGATTTACTCCATCTAAATTGATGGTGAATTGATAAAGAACCATTCTCTTCCATCTGTATGGATACCTCTTGGTTTCTTGTGCCACAAATCTTGCTGATTTTGTACAAGCTCTTCCAAAACTCTATTACCTTACTTTCATTTTCAACCATAATCAAGAAAGAATTCACTAACTGAAATGCAATTTTTCTTTGCAAAAGCTAAACAATTTAATGATTTTTTTTTTAATTATTTTTCTTATGATGTAGAAATATACTAGTTTTCTGTATAGGCATCTAGCTGTCTTGTCTTCTAATGTCTGGTTTTTGTGCTTTAATAAGGCATGTTAAAAACAGCATGCTAACATAATATTTTTACTTTTCAATATTTTTATTTCTAGTATTTTATAATAACCACTAATTTATTATTGTTATTAATTAAAGAATAAATGAATTAATATTAAAATATTGAGTCCCGGGTAGGAATCTTAGAGCATAGGGTCATAGAATGGAATGTTTTGTGTTGGAAGGGATTTTTAAAGATCACTACTTCAGCTGCCTTGCCATGATCAGTGATGTCTTTCGTGAGGTTTGCATGAGACTATTCTTCAAGGTTTCGGTGGGTGTCATGCCTTCCTTCAAGCCTATGAACTGCACCAGTCATGTTGATGTGATCTGCAAATTTGTTGAGGGTGCATTCAATCCCACTGTCCATGTTATCACTAAAGACAATGACTTGTATTGGTCCCAGTATGGACCCTCGAAGGACACTGCTTGGTTTCCTCTTGGACATTGAGCAATTGACTGTAACTCTTTGGACAAGGCCATCCAGCCAATTTCTTACTCATCTAACAGTCCATCTGTCAAGCCCACACCTCCAAAATTAGTGACAAGGATGTTATGGAGGATGGTATCAAAAGCTTTACAGAAGTCCAAGCAGAATGACAACAGCAGCACTTTCCTTGCCCACTGATGTAGTCATTCCATCATAGAAGGCTAATGGGTTGGTCGAGAGCAATTTCCCTTTCTCTAATCATCTCCTTGTCTGCATAGCTTCCAGGAGGTCATGTTTCATGATTTTAGCAGGCACAGAAATGAGATCAACTGATCAGAGTCCTCTTTGGTACACTTTTCAAAAACTGGGAGAAATGTGGCTTGGCGACTGCCCTCAGGATCCTGAGATACACCTCATCAGATCTCACAGACCTGTGCATATTTATATTCCTCACATGGTCTCAAAGTGGACCTTCTTCTACCATGGGAGATCCCATTTTCCCCAGTCCTGATCTTGAGGATCAGGGACTTGACACAGGCATTTTGAACAAACTGATAATAGTGTCAGGGTGCCCTTCTCTTCCAAGTGCATTTACATAGGTGTCAGTGACATTTTAGGTGTCCTAGGACATGGTATCTGGTCTCCATCTTTCTCTCCAGGATGATATGAAGTTCTCTTCAGACCTGTGCACATCTGCCATCACTATATACATTTCTCAGTTATCTAAAAAATATCTTAAATGGTATTAGGCACATACATTAAGGCCCTAATTTACTTGCTTTATTCCACAATTCTGACATCAACATAAAAAAACATTTTTTCACTGTATGTAGTTATTCAGTTCCCAAAATAGGAAGAAGCAACTTAGTTTCTGATGAACACATGCCTTCTCTCCACTAGCCAGAATATTCATAACTATATATCGGTTCTAATTCAAAACCTATGGTCTACACATTAATATAATTCAACACTGGGAATTAACTAAGAGCAGAATCTATTGGTTAAAGATTTGCCCATCATTACTGCATTACTTGCACTGAATACATGGAATTTTTGAATACACAGTGAATACCAGACTATGGCATTAACATGGCCAAGCAACTAGAGAATTAACTTTGATTAGGCCTCATTTACGCTGATTTTTCCATTAATGTAAAATACCATAGATAGACATAAGTCAATTCTACTATTAGTGAGTCTCACACTTCTTGATTTGAATGCCAGTTTACAAAACTATACATCAAATATGAAATCAGATTACCATATTTTATATGTGGGTAGGTGTGTGGCACACTAAAGGCATGTTAAACCATATTCTTATATAAAGCTCAGTAGGAAGAAAGTGATTATGGAAGAAGTTAAATCCTGCTCCAAGTGTCTGGCAATTTAAAAAGTATTAATTTTAAATTTTCTAAACTTTAAAGCAATGCCATTTATTTACCTTTTTCCATTCTATTACCAACCTTATTACTGCTTTTGAACTGAAACTCGGAATTCATTCAAGATGATTTCCTAATATATAGATCTGTAGCAGAGGGACTGCTTTTGAATTAGCCTTTCCTCTGCATGTGGTCTGAAAATTCAGACTGAGCTCAAACTTTGAGTACAAAATAAAGATTCCCATTTTGTAAAGCAATTCTTGGGTTTTGCCCTAATGCATTATTATTATTATTATTATTATTATTATTATTATTATTATTATCCCAGTGTCTGTTGAACTAACAAGGCAAAAGTTTTTCTCCATATTTTTGAAGACTCATCTATATGTTGCAATTGATTTTCCATGTGACTATTTCAAAATACTGGGAAACAGGTAAAAATGTAACATTTGTTTCAGAAAGCTGCATCAGGATCTAACCAGTTGTTTACAAATAGCTTGTTATACAAATTGTATGATAGAAACTTTACTTTGATAGACATGGAGGAATAAGAGAAAAATTAATAAATTGAAATTGTTCTACCATTCCATAGGGCAATTCAATGAAAATTTTAGTAACACACTGAATCCAGTGAGAAAGATAGTGTGATGAGGAGCATAATAGTCATGTACAATATCTGGTTGGAAGTATTATATTAACATGAAAAATAATTAAAATTTGCTTACAGAACTATGTTCATATGCATAATTTACCAGGAATCAGAGTCAATTAGGAATAAAAACTTGAGCTGTTTTTGTTTGCCACACACGGACTGCCTAATGTAGTGAAAAATCCAGCGTGAAATTCCTCATTCTGTTTCACCCTTCTCAGATATTTCTTCAAACAAAATTTCTATTTCAATGCAGACTTTTGAGGAGTTGATTTTTTTTCCAAATCATTATCTATAAATTATGTATAGTGGTTATGTTGTACAGCCTTGTTCATGAGAGCTAGAAGGCAAATGACAACACTGACTTTATTTAAAACAATCACTAATGTTTTTAAATCTAAGTGACTTAAGCCAATTCATTCTCATTTTTACTCTGCTTCTTGCAATCTTTTAAATTTTACAGAAGGTAACAGGGCATATAGTTAATTACTATAAATCCAAAGATATTTCTGGTGACTTTGACTTAAAACTGTATTTTACAATTCGTTTCCGAATCATGCAAGAGAACTTTTTTATAAGTTTTAACTCCTCTTAACAATTTATGCTTACTACTGAGGTCTCTACTAATCCTTCTCATAACTTCAATATTAGTTTCAGCAGGAATTTTCAAACTTTTCTTCATCATGGATTTTGGGTAATAATACGCAATTTTGTGCAATAAATACTACAAGGATTCAATAAAGGAGGAAAAGAATACTTTCATTATCAGCCATCAGCATGATTTCTTCGGAATTAGCATGACATTTTTGCATATATGAGCTATTCTGGAGACAGGAAACTACTTCCAGGTATTTTCATATTTTAATTTGTGCTTTTAATATCTCTGAGATATTAAGAGCTAAAACTTCTACATTCTTCCCCCTCCCCACTCCACCTCCTTCTCCTCCAAGATGAATCCAGAGCAAGGATGTCTGCGCTCAATAGAGCCACTTCTTGATGGAATCAGACTCCTTGAAGTGAAGGAAGGTCCCCTGGGGTTCTGAGAACTCAGATGTATTATGAGGCTGGTATTTTCCAGAATTCCACACAGCTGGAGCAAGGGGTAAGAGGGAGATGTCAGGCACCTGAATCCTTGCCTCTCTATTCAGGTAGGTCACTGACACTATGCTATTTTACAGCAAAGGAATAGATGGCCCAAGTGAAAGACTCAAAGTGTGGAATCAATTTGAGGAAATGCAGCTGTTTATGGTTGTAGTCGTATATTTAGACTAGGTGCCCTAGATTCCCATTAGAATGAATGGAAAGAAATAAAACTTTTAAAACATGCTTTAACTCTTTCTAAATATGGATAAGGCTTATTTAGAGATTCATACTTCCAAACATAGGTGTCCAAATATGAACTAAGGATCTAAGTTCCACATACAGTCAATGACAAACTTAAACTTGGCCAAAGCATAAATGGCTGGTTTGAGATGTTTTAGGATATCTCAGACAACCAGGACACTCCTGGTTGTCTGAGATATCCTAAAATTCACACACATTCACAGATATGAACCAGAACCTGTAAAAAAACCACAAGTTTCTCAAGTGGCAGCTAGAGGATATGTTGGATACTCCAGGAAACCCAAAATAATATTACATTTAAAAGCTGAGTTTTACGTTAAGTTCTGTTTAAACTGACCTAAGGCACCTTCTATTCTCTGTTCTCAGTTCTCTATTCTCTACACTGGCCATTCCTTTGACTGCAATAAGAGTCTAGACACAACTATTTACACCCATATGACAATATTTAATTATCTAAATTTGGTGTCTATGTCTACAGTTGAACTGTTCTTGGCATTCCAAAATGTCACATGAACCTGAACAGTTCCCATTTCTCCCCACTGACCTTACAGAAAGACAAAGGTGACTTGCTCAGCAGGAGAACTCTAGAGTGCAGGTGTGGGAATTTCAGCAGAATGAGTACACTGAAACTCATCTTTACAACTGAATGAAGAAAAAAATCTTAATAGGCATATCTATTAATCTGATTAATATAATCTGTGTTTTCAGAAAGTTACGTCTTTAGTCAGAACCCATGCATCATAGTGAGGGAAGGGAGAAAAAAAAGATTTAGTATCTGGTTTCTTGGCCTCTGCCCTAATACTGTCAATTTGGCGTGTCAATTAGTGTCAATTGTGGTTATATTGATCTGTGTGCTTTATGGATTCTAACTAGAACTAGATTCATTCTACAAACTCAGATACTACAGCAAAGTCCATGGCTTCTAACTTTCAGTCACAAATGAATTAATTATTAGGGGTACTTTTCTAAGGAGGAGTTGGATTTAGTTAGTTTCATCTTTCTCCTGTATTTACTGATGTTTTTTGGACTGACATTAGTAAAACAAAAAAAAATTACTTGTTTATTGGAGGCAATATTACATATATTTTTATTTTATTTCATAATTAGTATACTGTGATCTATTGAAAGTAAATTGGCTGATATTCTTTGGTTTATTCTGATCAATTTCTGTGACATGAAATTGAGGATGTCCTCCTGAAACCAATAGAAAAACACTCTTGGGAAGCAGGAAAAAAAACCCAAACCAAAAAAATCCACATTTTTATTGTTGCCATTGTTATTAGGATGTTAGTCTACTTTTTGATTTCAAGTAATGTAAGATTGAATATTAACATGGTGTAAAAATTTAAAAGCAAATAGGTATCTGTCTGTGTCCTAATATTACAGCAAACATCATTAAAAATAATCGATTGTGTGTATTGTCTGAAATGCTTTGATTTTATTTTAATAAAATGTGATTTGACAGTGAAAAAAATATTTGAAGGATATTGTTTGGCTGCCTTCTTTTATACGTGTGTTCTTATTTTTAATTGAATGTTCCATCCTGACGATGTTATTCACAAGTGTGAGATTCATCACACTTATCTCTAGCAATATAAAAGTCAAATAGCTTAGCTGTGATTTAGCTCACCCAACCTTAGAAGCTGCAATTCAGTTACAGACTGAGATGTGTAAATTCATGTGGTCACAATACAGCTGTTACATTTCAGCTGGGGAACACTTAAGAGGCTTTAACATAATCATCTGTAACGCTTAAGGTATGCTAAAGTATCTTGCCTGAATTCCAGCTGCCAGTTCAGAATAGAAAATGTATTAACTCTGGACACTTATCTCAGGTACCCCAGGATGCCTTAAATTCCACCTAAGCATGCACATCTCAAATGATATTGAAACCCTTTTTAAAATCCAATCCCAAACATCTGCCTTGAGTTCAAAGAGGACAGAATTATATACAAATGCCATTGGTCATAACTACAGCAATTTAAATTAAGGCGACAAACCATTCTAGCAGTTTTAACATAGAATATTAGTGCGTATGGGAAAAAAGAATTTAAAAAATTATTTAATTAAATAAAATTTCTCATTGCTATAATCTAGTGTGCTTGTCCATTGTCAGTCAGAGTGAAAGGCAGGGACATCAGAGGCTGTCCTAGAAATCCAACAGGATTTCTGAGAAGGAATTGCATAATAAACTGAAGAAAGCAGAAAGGAAAACAAAAATAACAACAAAACCTACAGTTTTTAAGCCCATCTATGAATCTCTGGCCCAAATGCTGAGACCACAGGAGATACACTGTGGATAGTCACACTTCTAAATGAGCAAGAAACAGAATTAAATCATAGGCTCAACCTCCAAGTACAAATTGGCTCATGTTCTCATTGCCAAGGACTTGTCCCTTCTGCAGCAATTTTGTCTTGGACAGAGTTAGTTGAGAACTATGGAAAAGAGCTAAGTTGTGATAGAACAGTTGTTAGTTTAGCATAATAAAGGATCCTGTTCCAGTCAAAGAGTTATGGGACACTCATATGGGGAACTCAGACCAATGCAAAAGGATTTATGTCACACAATTATGTTTTCTAAGTTTGCTTCTTCTTCCACTGTTGTTCAAAAATTTGATCCTGCATTGATTGGTCATAAATCCAGACAGAAGAGGGATTTGCAACTGGGTTTTTTTCTCTCTACAAGAGTAATTTTTCTTATTTCAGTAAAACCTGACATTCGGAAAAACAGTATTAATTCACTGAAAACTACATAACCTTACAGTGAATGGGATTTTGGCTACAAAAATATATGTTCTAATGAAACATATATTTTGATAATTTCCATTTGCTTTCTGTATCATACTAGATGTGATTACAGTTTCATTAATACTGGTAGTATCAACCCTTCTATAGCAATTATCTTAAATTTAGCTGTCTTTACTTAATGTCTTTACCCTATTTTTTTGTTGCTTCATAATGAGAAATTTACTGCTTTCACAAAACCATCTATAGAAATAAGATCCATGTAAATCATCTGTCTTACATTATCTGACCAGAACTGTGCTAATGATGTAACAATTCTAACCAGAACTGATCCTTTAAAATATGCAACCTATTTCTAAACCTCATTAATAAATTTTTTTCTTCACTTTTGTTCCATTCCTAATTCATCCATGTAACATAATGGACATGTTCAGGTACAGTAAGAATGCAGCTAAGAATCCTTGGATTCATTATTCAGATTGGAACTTATGAATGCTAAGAATTTGTTCAAAGGACAAATGGGCTTAATTTAATACACATCTGCAGCTGAGCTAATAAGTTTGGGCAGACAGCAATTCATGGATCTGTAATAAGAAACACTCCCTTCCCAGCTTAATTTCAATATTGCCTTATTGCCAAATCAACAGTCTAATCATCATTCTAAATATACATTCTAATTTATTTAGTTACAGAGTACTGTCTTATACTAAAATTTGAGTTAGTTAAGATCATCTTTCATTAATAGCAGCATAGTCATAGAAAGACCTTTCAAACACTTAAGTGCTTCTTTTTCCCATGGGCGCTCTTAGCCAATGTCAGTAACATCTTTCACTCTGCTGCTCAGACCAGGAGTTCTTCCTTCTGAATAATTTCAGCAAATCTGCAGGGGCTAACACTGTATTTACTGCATTCCTTTTGTTCATTCTTACAGTATCATGTTTTGTTTCTGTATCATGCTCTTACATTAAAAAAAAAAAAAAGTGTATCTAAATTAAAGCACAAAAAAGAAAAAAAAAATATTTAAAAGTAAAAAAGGTAGAGAGAGAGAAAACAAATAAGGAAATAAACAAAACCTCAAACCGGAAAGCCCTTAAATGTAAAAGGTATCTTCATTATTTTTACTGTTACTAATATTATTGTACTCTGCTACACAGTGTCATAGGGAACACAATTTCTGGTAGGGATCTAAGGTTATTGCAACAGTGAAAATGCACCCCAAAATTTAGACTTTTTTTTCTATTTTAGTGATTTAGAGGTATCCATTGACCTAGCTTTTTGAGGAATGCTTCCAGGAAAGGATAATAATTTCATACACAGAGTTTTTTTCAACTACCCTGATCTTCACCATCCTGTTTGTCAATATTTCCTTAACAAGCTAACTAAATAGAGACAATTCCACAATAAAGACACCTCAAAAAATAACCTTTATAAACAAACTAACTCCTTTTGAAAAATTTGCTTCCCAAACTGCAACAGTGGGAAAAAATCCCATATTGTTTTTATACTTGCATTCTCCCCATTCGTGCCCAAGGTGAGTTTTGGCACTTCTGTCTAGGAGTCCATATTGTTTGCAAAGTGCCCAGTACACAATACTGCCAACTTTGCTGTACCATATTTATCCTGGGCAATTGAGTAATAATCTCTAGAGTCTACCTACATACTCTACATCCTGCACTTAAATCTTTCCTACCATCTGTCTTCCCTTAAACATCTCTCATGTGAATACGTTGTTACTGTGTGTCCATAATTAAATTATATTTTTCCCTTTTCAAATCTCCTGTGACAAATCACTTAACGGTTTTGCACTTTATTTTCATAAACCAGACTTTCTTTTTTCTGAAACACTTTCCACTGCATTTTCTCATCCATTTGTGGCATTTATCTTTCATTGTGATGAGCTTAATGACTTCAATAATGACTTCAACCCTGGAGTATTGTATTCCTCATTTATATTTCAAGCTTGACCCAAGAACCCATTATTTATTATTATGGTATCAGCAATAACTGTCAGGAATTTTTGTAGTTGTTACATTTTTTGTTTCCTGAGCCCTGTATTACTTTATGAGGTTACTGTTATAGTTATTATGTACTATAGCAATTTCTAAAGGCACCGACTAAAATAGAAGTCCCATCCAAAAGCAAGCACTAGGATGCAATCCCAAAGTCAAAGAGCTAGAAATTTGAAAAGATGAAAATAAAATCCCGGGTAGAAAAACAGATGGAAAGAATGTGTGGTATGTATGTGGCCTCTATCAATAACCTCTGAAAAATAACAGTAATCCTCTAAAAATTGTCATATCTCAGCAAACCACCTCTGATATAATTTATTTAATGTAGTTTCAAGGGTTTGATTTAATTCTCAAATGCATTTAATTATCTGCAGCACAGGTGTATGTAACTGAGCTACATTTAGGATTCAACTCCTCTGCCTACCCACAGACACACAGTGCCAATTGTGGTGTCTTAAAGTACCTTGCCTGGGACCCAGCTGATCATATGTCCTACAAGCCTTGAGTCTTTTCTGTCAGCATGTCAGACACCAAGATATTTCAAATTACTTATATGAATCAAGATATTTCAAATTACTTATGTGTATCAAATGAACCAACCCGCCAGGCTCTCAGCACAGATCAAGAATTCAATTCAGTTGTTCACACATGGGTGTCTACTCCTATTTCAAATGCCCTAATGTATCCTAGAGTCCAGGTGCCACTCCAGAAATATTCAAATGTGCCCTAGTTCTCATTTTGTGTCTATCAGTCTCATGCACACATCTCAGATACTCCAGGACACCTCCTAGGGCACCACTGACTGTTAAGGCAGCTCATTCAAGCCCATCAAACTAGGTGAGAAAGATACTATCTAATTCCAGGTCAGAGAGTAATCCAGAACATGAGTCATATTCCCTAAGTTTTTCCACCAGACTACACTGCTTCTTAACTTCTTCATAGGTGTTCTACATTATACCAGCCCATCTTTACTATTTGAACCTTCGTTTAAATTAAAAAGAACAATTATCTTTACATTATTTTGTTTTCCTCAAGTCACATTTTAGTGTGTCCTGTTTGCAAAAATTCCCACTTGCAAGAGATGCGGTTGATTCATAAATTAAATAAAGTAACACAAACCAAACATGACAACCCATGGTTAGACCTGCTTTGAGACCAAAGCCTGAGGGGTCTGTCTGAACGGTCATGACATCATCAAAAGTCATTAATAGCTAAGAGAATTTGTTACGGTGGCTATCTGGAAACTAGCTGAGGGGAATCAATCTACTACCTAAGAGAAAGGGAGAAATACTGAGGAATTCTGATGGTACTATTGTTTCTGTGGAGCCCGTGCTTTCTGCCAAAAGCACTTTGTGCCACTCATACCAGTGAAATAATGGTAGTTTAAGCAGTCATTCACCTAAAGTCAACTCAGTGTGTTCTACAATGGGCTTTTTCTGTCCATTCTTTGATATGAATGTTCAATCTTAGTCTTCAAGTGTATGATGCAAGATGCTATTTCCTTCCAGGGGACTTTCTGCTGACTTTTTTTCTCTCTCACATGACTGAAGAAGGTGTATAGGAATTATACACAGAAATTGATTCAGAAATTTTAACTAGTAAATGGAACCATTCAGCATAACTGTATGTACATTGACCTGGTAATTAATCTTGGAGAAGTAATACTGATGGATCTCATTTATATTTCTTATCCCAAAAAGATAAAATTATAAAGGTTTCACAGATATTATGTCTGATATCATCTTCTGTTACAAGTAAACCCATTAAGGTACCATTGCTAAACATAATCATACTGAATGTAGTTTAATATAATACAATGTTTGCAACATTTTTTAGTCCACATTTTTTCCAGTGCTAATATTCCTCTGAGGAAAACTGAGTAAAATAAAATTATTGTTGTGATTTTGATTGGTCATGTCCATACTTCTAATACAATTTAAACACAGTATTAATTTTAAACAGATTACAAAAATATCTGCATGTATTTTGGACAACCATAGCTTACCAACACAACCTATTAATTCTTTGCCCTCTGACTTGTCCCCAAATAGCAAAAAAAGCATTTGTGCAGTAGTCAAATACTCAGAAGTCCTGCTCAATGCCTGGAAATTTCTGTTCCATAAATCACAAAAAACTCCCACAAATTTTCAAAAATATTCAGCCACAGAAATTGTCCTACCTCCCATCTTTCTTGTGTATGTCTGTGGGAACTTCACTAAATACAGAAGGATCTACCTAATGAGAACCTTTAACATCTAAGAGTGCCCATTTTTGATTACCTGTGAATAAAATTGTAGCCAAAATCTCTCTGACTGATTCAAACAGTACAAAAAATTACAGAGCTGGATGCAGAATAAGACAACTGCCATGCAGATTCAAACTCCAAATATAAGAAAAATGAAGCTGTTAAAGATTTGAATATATCTTGTGCACCATTTTCCAAGAAAGTCCCCAGATGTAGCCTTGTCTTTGAGAAAGTTACACAGAAAAGAAAAAGAGCAATTGAAAGGTCTTCCATTTAATCTCAAGCAAATTCCTGCTGTCTTTTGCAACTTAAGAAACCACCAACAAAAATACAAAGAGAAAGAGTTTGTCACTTTACTAAGAGCTACTTGCCTTTGGGAAAATTTTATATTTGTGAGAACTACAAATTGTTTCACGGATAATGGAAGATAGAAATTGTTCTGTTGGGAAGGACTAGCATTTTTCAGCCTCTTTCTGCCCTAATTTTCACCCTAATGCGTTTTGCAACCAACATTAAAAAAGAGTGAAATATTCACCTTTTGTAGTTCATCGCTTTTCTACCTGAGTAAAGACTAGTACACAAAGCCTTTTCTTCTACATCAGATAACATCTGCCCCCACTCTTGCTAAAAAAACCCCTAAAGCTAAATAAAAAACAACTCAGGAAATAAACTCCAACCCAAACCAAACAATAAATCCCCTCAAAGATTACATCACTTAGTTTGCAAGCAGATCTGAAACTGTATTTTCAGTGCAACTGCACTGAAGTTATAAAACAACCTGACACAACCAATACATTTAGTAAAGCAACATAATAACACATTTCTGTGCAGTTCCAACATTACAATTCTGCTCAAAATGATACATATGGGTATGAATTTAAAATTTTATCAGGTTGCTTCTAGAGTTTCATTCAGTCTTCTGCAATGACATGCAGGAGACTACCATGTATAAAGTCATATATTTCTATGGCAACAGTTTAAATTCTAGGCTATTCTTAGTTGAAGTGCTTGCAGAAATAAAAACAAACCACAAACAACCTTCTTTTTAACTAACTAAATAATGTATCTGTTCCTTTTCTTCCTTTTCTGAAAGAATATAAATGTCTTTGCTGTGATGATTAAGCAAAAAGTAACTTAATGTGATATATACTGTGCTTGAAGTTATGAGATTCTTAAGTTAGTAGGAAAAAATGCATATTTTGACACAGCATGGATAGTTCATAGGCTTCCAATATTAGAAATATCATTACAGTCTTTATCAGCAAACAAAACATTAAGTTTTTGTAAACTGAACATGCTTAATATATTTGCACTTCACTCCTCTTCAAAACATCCTTAATCCCTTTTCTTTCTCCTATGTTTCTTTTTTTGTTGAGTGTTTTGTTTTGATAAAAACAATTACGGAAGTGCTAAACATGTAAGCAAGATAAGCATTGTAATTCAAGGCCTGGTAATTATTACATCATCTCAGAGAGCTGGGTGATCTATGTGTCTTAAGGGCAAGTGTCTGCAAGATGAAAGAAAGAATCCTGTGAATGTTAAAATCAGAAAATGACATAGAAAGTTCCATTTTGTTATTTCCCCACAACCTAGAAACAGGGCGATAAATACATGTCTTCAACATTTCAATTGAACTGACATTTCTATTTAGGTGTGCCAATGAACTAGCACTTTTAGGAAGCTAAAGGAGAAAATTTGCAACTTTATGCTACTTTTCAATGATGACAAATTAAAATTACATATTTAGCATTATATTCTCTAAAATGCATGCATGTCTGATTTCAGTCAGTGATTTTGCATTTTAATTTATTATGTGTTTTATCTTAACTTCCGTTACAGTGTTTCTAACATAATTATTATTCTTTTTACCATGGGACGTATTCTTAATTTTCTCAGTTACTCAATTTTGTCACTACAATATCATGAAGAAGGCAGCTAGACTTAGGTAGTCTTCTAAGGGTGCACTAGCTTATACCTAAACAGGTTGTTTTGGACTATTTCTAAGCTAAATTTGATGGCCTCCTAAGGACAGAAATACTGGCTCACATGTAAGTGCATTTGCTTTTTCCTCTCAAACTGCACAACAGTAGATTGCACAATGGCAAACTAGTGCCTCTGCCGCCTTCACTTTGTCTTACACAGAGTGTCCTGGCAGAAAAATCTGTCTAATGAGGCAGCAAGGTGGAATAAAGAAGGGACCTTGAAATAGGAATGGTTTGTATAGTTAAGCAGGCCATGCCATTTTCAGAGCTGCCCAGCCAAACTTCAAGGTATTTTCTAGGAGACTGCAGATTTTTCCACAGTGATAAAGGATTCTGGAGGAGTGATGGATTCCCTGTGTTTAATAGTTCATGAATATCTGGGATCAGGCTTCTGCGTCATTTTCAAGAGCGTACCTATTGCAGTGTGTATGTATGTCTGTTTTCTCCTCACAGATCCCAAAGGTGGGCATTTCCTATAAAGCAAACCAAATCAGTATTTGAAGTTTAGCAAGTCCCTTACGGTGTTTCACTCTTTAAAAGGATTCTCTGCCTGGAGAAAGCCAGGAGCAACGTGACTGAAATTCTCCACATCTCCACTGGGACTTGAGCTGTGAGTTACAAGTGATTTGCAGAGACTTTCGCCTTTACAAGTTTGACTGAGTTTAGGGGCACTTTCCCGTACAGGAACGGGATCAAACGCGAGCTGCCTGAAGTCCAACTGCAGCACTGCGCCGTGGTTTTTTCAGCTTTTAATATCAAAGGGTGGAGGTACCCAGTGCAGGACCCGGAAAACCCCTGCGCGCTAATTCGTTTTCCCACTGGCGGCAGCTGCTGGAGCGCGGCCGCCCGCAGCTGCCCCACCGGGCAAACTGCTCCCGGGCGGGAATGCCGGCCGCGGAAATTCGGCTCCAGCTTAATGAGACCAAGCTGGGCAGAGGCACTTAAAGCAAATTCCCACTAACATCCCTAATACATCTGCAGTGTGTGCAGCAGAGGCGGTGACAGCAGCGGCAGCAGAGAGAGATTCACAGTATTAATAAAGGGATTCACTGCCTCGTTAAAAAAAAAAAAAAAAAAAAAAAAAAAAAAAAAATGGAGGCGAGGGGAGGGAGGGAGAGGGGAGGAGGCAGGCAGCAGGAAACTTCTGTGTGTTATTTACATTGGGAAAGGGGGGGAAGGAAGGGTGTTTGTGCCTCTGCCTGTGAATGAATGAGATAGAGGAAGGGAGGGAGAGAGAGGGAGGGAGGGAGAGAAACACACACAGAGCACTGAAAGGAGGCTCTGTCCCCTAAACCCAAGTAACCCGTTTGCAAGAACTGGATGCTGGAAAAATGGTGAGGACCCGGAGTTGAAAACATTTTCACTTTAATACTGAAAAAATATGCCATTATAAAATCCTCGAATAGAATTAGTAAGTTTCACTTGCTTCCTCAGTTCTGTTTTCCTCAAGTTATAGTAAGATTTACAACAGCACAGAATTTTCTACCATTAAACTTTGCAGCCTAAGCGCTAGAGTGACATTAATTGGTCATGCTTAACTGCCTTGGATTTTTTTTTTTTTGTAGTATGTTTACACTGTTACCTTAATAGAAATCAAGGGTACTAATTTTTACATTCAGATGGAAAGGCAATACTGAATATGTATATTGAAAAAGAAGAGAGAAAACAAAACCAAAGCCTACCCTCCCCCACGTCCCCCGAAAAACAAAACACAACCCACTATCAACAAAGCAAATCTCCCAGCAAAGTAATTCCCACCAAAAAATAAAAATTAAAATTAAAAAATCCAATGAGAATATTCATGCAACTATGTCTTAAATAAAATCTTTACAATTTTTTTCCACAGTAAAAGTACGATCTCTACTTCCTATTGATCACACAAAAAAACTGGCGAAATGGCACTTTTTATTATTATACTGTATTTCGTATATAGAAGGTTTGATACGAAGGGACTTATCAGGTAAGAGGGATGATGGTGTGAACTAGACGCTGCTTCCAGTCGGGGCTGGAGCGTCCCTGGGGTGCGTTGTATCCATGCGAGCCATGCAGCACTTTTTTTTTTTTTTTTTTGTCCATTTGTCTATTTGTTTCGGAGTCGGAGTCATTTATTTACATTACATTCATGCCTTCGTGCAACTTTCCCCTCCTGCTTTGCCATCAGGAGGAGGCCAACACCAGTCCTCTGCCTCCCTCCTTTTCCCGGCCTCTTGGAAAGGGGTCGGTCCACAAGGGAAGAGGGCAAAAAAGCAAATCAAACCCCAACACAATAGAACAAAAGCCCAACAAAACCAGGAGCCGTGTTTAGCCCTGCCGGAGCCGAAGGATGCGTTTCCTCGCCTGTCCGTCACCGCCCCGGCCGCGCACGGGCGGGAGATGCGCGCACTGTGCCGGGCTGCGCGGCGCTGCAGGGATGCGCCCCGGCGCCGGGCTCCCCCCGCCGCCCACTGGGCCTCGGCGCTTGCTATGGGAGTCGTGAGGAAGGGCGTGCGTGTGTCTGTGTGTTTCGTTTCTCACAAAAGGTAGCAGCAGAGGTGCAGAGCTGTCCCCGGCCGGAGAGGGAAGGGGTGGCGGCCGCCCCCGCCCCGCCCGCAGCCTCAGTCCGACAGGGAGTGGGAGCCGCAGTCGTACACCCTGTGGGCCCCGTCGGCACTGTAGGGCCCGTTGTGCCAGTAGGACGAGTCGCAGACCGTCTGCAAGGAGTTGATTTCGGATGCAGAAGAGTTGGCATCCCTCCTCTTGGACCGCTTTCTGTTCCTCAGGATGAAAACCAGCATGCCAACCACCGTGAATGCAGAGGTCACAAAAACCAGCAGAAGCCCTGGCACTAGCACCGAAATAGAGACCCGGCTGGTCTCCAAGTAGGAGTTGGAGTGAGTACCTGTCTCTGTCAACCCGGTGCTGTTTTTGTTAGTGGAAGTTAATGTGGGCGAGATTTTTAACTGAGGGCAAATCACATCATTGGAGAGAGACTCGAAATCCTCCTTGAAGAAATCTTCAGGGGACTCACACCTCAGGTCGCTCATAATCACCTTGGGGCGAAGCATCTCTGCCCACTGTTTAAAAGGCACGATAGGGCAAGTACAGTCCCATGGGTTGCCGTGCAGGTCGATCTGGGTGATGGAGGTGAGCTGGTCCAGCACCCCCGCCACCGGGAGGTACATGAAATAATTGTTGTGTATGCTCAGCTTGGAAAGAGAGACCCCGGCGAACACGTCTACTGGGAGAGACCTCAGCAGATTGTTGTTGAGGATGAGGACTCTCAGTTTGGGCATGGCATTGAAGGTGCCAGGCATGATCATCTGGATCCCATTAAACTCCACGTTCAGATACTCCAGGTTTTGCAGCCCAGCAAATTTCTCCCGGGACAGGGTGTCTAAGTAGTTGCTATCCATGTAGAGCCATCGGAGATCAAAGAGGTTCTTGAAAGTGTTATTCTCAACGGTGGCAATATTGTTGTTGCCTAGATCGAGTAAATTAAGTTTTCGGTAATCCAGAAAGTGGGATTTCCTGATGGTGTGTATTTTGTTGTCTCTCAGAAACAGCTCCTGCACATTGGACGGCTTGGGCTTCAAATCCACCAAGCTGCTCACATTCCTATCATTGCAATTAACTTTTAAACCTGAGCCAGGGATCTGATCACAGCTGCAGATGTGCGGGCAGGAAAAGGTAGCTGGTAGCTTGCTCTTCGCACTCACTGTCGACACGGCAGCAGTGGGTTTGGTCTTGATTTGCCAGTTGACAGGAATCTTTGTACCTCCGTTTGGAGCAGATCCTGGCGTGGCAGGGTCTTCTTTGCCATGTATTTTAAAGGGGGTTGGAATGGGACCAGGATCGCAGGTTTCCTCTTCGGCAGGGGGAGCAGCTAGGCTGGAATCTACTCTGTTCTTTTTACACAGCTCCTGCTCTGTGGTCTCATTTAAATCTTTGCCCTGCAACCTAGTGGGAGCTTCACAAATCACTCTGCCGATCAAAGCGTTTTTAGGTATGTTTTCCAGCCATTCTTTCAACGACAGCAGATCGCAAGTGCAGTCCCAGGGGTTATCCTCTAGCAGGATTTCAGCAATGCCTGGGATCTGCTCCAGGACCTCCTCGTAAGGCAAGGTTTTAAGACGGTTTCCCCGGAGGTCGAGGTGGGTGATCGGCACATACTGAAACACGTTGGGGGGCAAGGTGCTGATGAGATTGTCATTTAAAATCAGCACCTCTAGCTTGTTTAAGTCCCTAAATGCTCCCGGGTCAATATCCCGCAATAGATTAAAATCTGCCTGGAGGTATTCCAGATCGTCCAGCCCCAGGAAAGTCTGCTTCCTGAACGATTTGATCTTGTTGTTGTTTATGTGCAAGCGTTTCACCAGCTGCAGCCCAAGGAAAGCCCCAGGAACAATCTCATGCAAACCGTTGTTTTCCATGTGCAAACTGACCGCATTGTAAAAGTTAGCAAACTCATTAGGGAAAAGTCGAGTCAGGGAATTGCCATGCAGGAATAAATGGTAAAATTGGGAAGTTGGGGCGGTGAAATGTTGCAGGCTGGTAAATCCCTTTTTCTCACAGTCTACGTGCAAATCCCCTTCTATCTCGTTGCAGGCACAGATCTTCTCTTTGCAAACGTCCCCTGTAACGTTTCCAGCAGCAAAACAAAGAGACGTCTCCAGCAACAGAATCCAAAGCAGCATTTTTAAACCGAGCAATTCATTCCCGATCTCATCACAAAGTAACAGCAACCATCCTCCTCACACGGAAAGCAATTCCAGTTCATTCAATACATGAAATGTCCGAACCACCAGCAAAGGGGGAGGAAAAAAAAATGTATGTGGGGGAGCAGGGAGGGTCGGCGGAGGGGGGGGGGGGGGGATGCTTTCTTTTCTCCTCTCTCCCCCCCCACGCACAACTGCAACAGCCCAGATTCCAGTCAGTAATTATATCCACAAACTATCCAGGCACGTACTGCAAGGCAGGCGAAAAAAAGAAAAAAAAAAAAAAGAAGTAGAAGGAAAAAAAAATCCCCCTCCTCGCTCGCCCTCCCTGACGCCTGCCGGGCAGCTAAGTGGAGGTCTGCCGGCCGGGCTGGCTCACCGGCACCGTGCTGCTGGCCCCCGGCCACCGCTGCATGTCAGGTAGGCGCGGGCGGGAGCGCGGCGCTGGCCGCGGAGGCTGCGCGGTGCGCGGCTCCGCGCGGACTGACCTTGCCGCGCGGCCGCGGAGCCGCTCTCCTCGCCCGCCGCCCGCCGGGCGCTGTCCAGCGCCGCGGTGCTGAAAGCGCCCGCCCCAGCCTAGGCGCTGCCCGCCGAGCCGCCGGCGCTGCGCCGCGCCTGCCCCCGCTGCTGCGGTGCGCGGCTGCCCATGCCCGCCGGCGGCCGGAGCCTGCCGCGGGGCCGGGGCTGGGGCCGCCCGCCCGCCCGCCCGCGCCGCTCCTCGCCTCGCCCTGCCGGCCGCGCTGCCTCCCCTCCTCGCTCCCTCGCTCTCTCCCTCACTCGCTCTTCTTTCCTTTTTCTTCCGCTGCTGCCGAGCCGCAGGCTCGCACACACTCACATGCACGCAGAGGGAGAGTTGCTAAGAGGCTCTGCTCGTTTCAACCTGGTGCACACTGAAAGATCTGACACCCTCTGCTGAGCTGCAGTGGCAAAAATCCATCTGCTGAGGGAATGCTGGAGAAGAAAAAAAAATCAATCCACGTACAGGGCAAGCGTTAAAAACGCTGGCATTAAAAGCTGTCGATCTATTTAGATGCGTTCTCCTAAATTGATTATTTAATTTATTTCTTTTCTTTTAAGATGGAAAGTTTAGCATTCCCCTCCTCCCGACCGGTTCCGTATTGCCCCCATTCACACACACTCACACCTGCACAAGAAGGATAGGAAGGCTCGTTTGCCTTATTGTATTTCCCAATGGCTTGTACAGAAATAGTGTCAGGGTGTCAAGCGCATAGCAATTTGAGGCAATTATTCTGCACGCCATTTTTATCGTTGCTTTAAATGCATTTCTTCCTCCCCTGCAGTCTAGGGTGTTTCATGCTGGATTTTGTCTCTTGTTGGTGTTCTCTATGCAATGTCGAACCGTGGACTAATGCACTCTCTATTTTTCATAATTTAGATCATCACAGAGAAGAGGATAGGTAGGGGGAGGGGATTGCTGCACTGTTAGCAGTTCACGCTACCTGTTCCCAAGGAGTGTAGTGTCTCCCTTAAGGAGGGCAGGGAAGGTAGAAACTGACGGTTATCCTTATCTCTGTATAAAAATCTAGAGATGCGTGTATGTCCACGCATAGATATTTCTCTAGGGATGCTCCTTATATACTCTCTGTGGAAATAAAACGCCTGCCTCCCTCGACACCCTCCTTCTCGCTGCTTCCCCCTCCCTCCAACCCCCCCTTCCCCCCCCCCCTCCCCCCCGCTGCCCTTTTCCAGCTCCCACCCTTCTGACAAAAGAGATTACACAGCGGAAAAATCGGTGCCTGGCCTTAAAGACAGGAGCTAAGCATACAAAAGTTTCTGCATCATTTGGACGGGTTTCAGATGACTACGAGCGAAGAACCAGTTGCACCTCTGGTGGTGCATGTGGAAACCCGCGTTTCCCCTGCCTTTTCAAACCGCTCTGAGGAGGCGGAGGAGGAGGAGGAGAAAGAGGAGGAAGAGAAGGAGGAGGAGGAGGAGGAAGAAGAAGAGGAGGAGGAGGAGGGGGAGGGGAGAAGGACGGGAGGAGGAGGAGGGGGAGAAAGCGCGAAGGCGGGAGAGGCAGCCCAGCGTCCTGGTGCCTCCTGCAGCCCGGCGCTGTGCCTCTCGAGTCCGGCGCCGCTGGTGAACTTTGCGGCATACTGGTAGGGGGGGATGTAACCGCGGGAGTGGGCTGGAGGAGGGTTATTTATAGGAAAATCCAGAGAGCCATATGGAGCCTGCACCCCCTGGTCCCGGCGGCATGTTAATTTGGTCAAAGCTTCTCCCTGGCTACCGCTTGCAAATAAATTAGACAACCTGCCGATGATGATCTTATCAAATTAATGTAATTAGACCACAGACAAGTTACAACAGTTACTGTGGCCATTTCAAGTCCCCAGGATGAATATTTGGTCTTTAGGTTTGTTCTGGTGGGCAGGGACTAGGGAGGGAGGGGGAAAAGGGGTAGGAAGCGGGGCAGGAGCAGGGGAAAAAAAAAACAGACAGAAAGAGAGAAATCCTGACCCTGAAAAAGCTTATCCAATAAATTACAAAAGGGCTAGAAGAGATAAAATGCCACTGAGACAGCAAGCACCACAAGAAATATATTGGTCGTTTCACTAGGAAAAGAAAAAGAGGAAAGGAAACTTGGCGCCACACTGGAGCACATTAATTCATTTCTCCTGATGGTTTCTTTGACTTTGTCTCTCAGTGATGTCAGGGTGGAAGGGTGGGGGTGTAAGGCTGTCTGGAAACATCTGTGGATCAAAAACTGCAGCCTCAAAGTGCAAGGGGAACTGGAGGCAAGAAACCCCTAGGACAATCCACAGAGGAAGGTGGGACAGTCAGAAGAAGGGACATGGGTCAGTGTGGGGGTCAAGGACACATTTAGCGGGTGTTAGCAGCAGTAACAAGATCATTGTGAACAAAGTCTTTGCAGAGGAAAGACTGAAAATCTGGAGCCTGGTGAAGACTCCCTGGGATGTGGGGCAGAAGGACTTGTTCTCCTCCTGCCTTAGAATAGAGCTTCCAAGCATCTTTACCTTCATGTTATTAAAATTGCTCAGGCACCGTAAAAACAATCAAAATGCAACCAAAGGACCTGAACATTAACAAGATATTAAATAAATAAGTACGAATTGAGAAAGTAGAAGGAGACAATGACCTATTGCCAAAGCATGAAGGATGCTTCTTACAAAGGATCTGCTGAGAGGTGAGAACTGGTGGAAGCCATCTGGGGACCTGAAATTTCAAAGTGGTAAAAACCCAAAAAGTAAAAAATACACCAGAAGAAATAAGAGTGTTTATGGATGCTATGTAACTTCCAAATGAGTATTTATCTAAGGAAGCCATTGTGTTTTCAATTGTATACTTTGGAGATTGATGTTTTATATTTAAAATATATGTATTGAGAGAGCATCTGCTATGCAAAAGTTAACATCTAGGACACAATTCAGAGAGGAAGAAAAAAAGGCAACATCCATTTTAGATTTGGTATCTGAAGTTTTTTATTCTATCAGTCAAGCTACACAGAAAGATCCAGAAAATTAATTTATCATTACTCAGTGCCATAATCCTTACTTTCTAGGTTTTTTCATCTTATTGAATAAAGTTTGGAAACATGTATCTTAGGATAAGAGGCCTGCCTTTGAGAGTTTTAAGGAAATACCTCTTCCTGGGTCAGGTTGATTGGGAGCTGAGATGTTTTACTCTGTTACTTAGAGAGTGTGGTAAAGTGGGAGATCATACAGCATTGAAGTGCCAATTAATCTGGGTCTTTAAAATTCAGCATACGCGTCCCAGTTTACAATCCATACACAGGTTGTACAAACAGAACTCACATAATCCCCTGTAAATTATCCAGAAGATCAGATAAGGGAAAGAGCATACAAGTATATTGTCCTTGACTTATCTGTTATTTTTTACCTGGTGTTTCCATCTACAAATTCTAGAAGCCTAAAACAATGGGCTTCCTACTTATACCTTTCCTCTGGGTGTAAAGTCCATATTTAACCACATACAAGCCAAATGAAGCCATTTTTAATAGAAATGGGTTTCTCATAATATGGAAAATTACTCAAAATAGGAAAAGGTAGTGGGATACTTCTTCATTTTCCCAATTAGTAATCTCCCATCTCCCTGTTGCTATGGCTATGTAAGTAACACTGGGTAAGGGTATATTTGTGCTACATCGGAACATGTTAAAAAGCTAGTTACTTCATGTAACATTGTAGAACTTGCAGAGCAGAACTCAGACCATCTGCAAAGGTTCTAGAGAAGAAAGCAATTATTACTGTAGATATCTGATTTCAGTGTTTGTGCTGTCTACTGTAAAATTGGCTTCATTATTTCTGTGGAGGTATAAAGATGTCCTACACTGTAGACATGATGTCGTGTGTGGATACACACACACACGCACGCACACGCACGCACATATATACATATGCATATAAACATCTGTGTATGTGCACTACAAATCATGATAGAACAGCAAATAAAAGAATTATAGGGTCATTATTTAATCTGAAATGATGCCTTTGTTCAAGCTTTGGCTATGGAATTCAACACAGGCTGGTGGTTAACACAGATGCCTCCATATGTTGCAACTTCCGCAGAAACTATGCTTCTCAGCGTATACAATGACTTTAAACCAGTACAGATAAACAAGTTCTAACCAAGGGTAGAAGGGTTTGAGCTAATATCAGGATCTCATCACAGAATTTTCTATCTCAGTGTATTTCACAGGCCAGTCTTCACACATAGCTACTGGATTTCTATCTAAACCACAATTAGACCTAACAAGGTTTCCAAAACTAGATAATTTTCTTCTTCATTTTTCATTTTGCTAAGGGTAATGGCATGTGAGCATGTTCCAAGTCTCCCTGTGATATGTTCACCAGACGGAGCTTTGCAAAATGATGCAGTAGCAGATGATGATGACTAAAAAAAAAAAAAAAAAAGAAAGAAAAGAAAGTTAGAGAAGTGGTTTGCCTACTGGTATCTAGTGAGTAGGAGACTGGCTCATGATGAGAAAATAAAAAATTCCCTATCTTTCGCAGTGTAAGAGCCAGCCCACATGTTCTTCTTTCTTGGCTCATACCCTCAACCACCGGGCTACCAACCCTCTTGCTGCAGCTGTTCAACATTACAAGAAAAATAGTTTTGAGATCCTTGAACCATAGAAAGGCAGTAGGGGAGCATGAGTTACAGCACTCATCAGGGTGTGCACAGCCCTGGGAGGACTTGCTTGCATTGTGCTTTCATATTAGGCTGAGCTTGCCCTAATGGACTTCACATATCAGCTGTTGAGATTATGGAGCTGGTAGTAAAACCCATTGACATTCTTCTCATTGTCATCAGACCTTGAGGTAATTTTGTGCTGGAAACAGTGTCTGAATAGGTCACAGGGTTAATCTTAAAAGGTTCAAACACTAGGTGTCAGAAAAGGGAATAGGAGTCAGAAAGGTGGACAGATTTTGCATCCATCTTGTGTGTAGTCTGCCATAAAACCCGTGTAGTCATCTCACTTTGAAATCCTGATGATGTGAAAGAAAGAGGTGTATTTAGTGAGTAGGCCAGGCCAAGGTCCTGACCACAATTTCTTATTTAAACTATATATATTGATCTGAGTTTCTGACCCAGTTTCTACTATGATTGCTTGCATTAAAGTCACTAAAGCACCTGAGGAGCTCTTAGGAGAGGACCAAGCCCCACAGCTACACAGTACTTCGTGGTGAGAGTATCCAGAATAGGTGTTTGGTAAAGGAGACGATTCAGACAGACAGACATGTTTTATCTTTCTTTCTCTGTTTCTTTAATTTTTCTTTTTCTCTTTATCTTCCTCCAGCCTATAGTCTTCTGGAGTGGCCTTTTGTTGAAATGTAAGGGTTACTATAGGGACATACTTAATCCCCTTCCAACTTAGTACTGATTTGACCCTGTGCCTTCTCTGGGAAAGTATATTCTGCCCACTGTGCTGTTGGTTAGAAGGAGAGAGATAGGGATCTGAGCTGAGTCACCCACCTCCTTTTACTCCTCTCATCTCAAAATTCACTCTCACACATACACACACACAGCGACTCACACACACATTTACTTTAAAACTTTGACACAACAGAAGTGGGTTGTCTGTTTTCAGTGGAGAATTTCAAGTCGAGGAGCCCAGATGGAGAGAGATGGTTTTGCTGCAGCCCTGACCCCAGAACGTGAACTGAGATTTCACTGCAGCATTTCACTTGAAATGTCCTCCCAGCTGCACCTTCCATGCTCTCAGTCCTGATATGAAGGCCTAGTTTCTGCCTTTCCCAGAGCAATACATGAGATGGTTGGTTGCTTGACTTGGGGACCGGGATTTCACTCCAGGCTTTCACTTCATAAGTTTGGCATTGCAGCATTCAGCACTGCAGCACAGAAGTACACAGAATTCTTTTTTTTCTTTGTAATGAAAGACATACATTTAGGCTGGGGAAAAACATTACAATGAAGTTAACTGGAGCTGTGAGAAATATTTGTTCTTTTAGTCAGCTATAACAGGAAATTTACTAATATAACATTGCAGCCCTTAATAAGAAGTGATAACATTTGCACCATAGTCTAACCTCAGCAAATTTTTTTCTTAAGATTCCAACATTATCATTTTAAGTACCTTGTTACAACAATTCTCAACATCTTGCAAGACATGACTACCATGTAGTGTGATCAATACACAATATAGTACTACACTTTTAATATGACCATTTTGTGGTTTTGATTGGTTGCTTATTTCATTCTTTCCCATGTCCCATGTCTGACTGAACACAAGCAAAAGATTGAAACAGGTGGTCCCTCTGCAGCATATTCAGATGACTGAGGTAGTTTAGTAACACTCATTCATTCATACAATTTAAAGTAAATTAAAAATTACTTTCATCATTTCATAAAAAAATTAATGATGAGACATGAGACAAAAAATCAGTGTCATTTAGATGTACACAAGGCACTAAAAAGTATCTTTCTCAACAAGAAAAAAATCCTGCAGAAAAAAAATCCAGACTTTCAATCTATTGCTTACACAAGTAATCCCACTGAATCACATCAGCTTGAATAATAGATCTATAATGCGTTTTCAATAATTAATTATTTTCTTACCAATTTTCATAGCACAGTCTCAGAGCAACGTAAGGATCATATAAATGAACAAAAGTAGATAAGAGCTTATGTTTCTGCTCTCTCTAACTAGAACTTATTTCCTTTGTTTAATAAAGAAGAGGAAAAGGCTTCTCAGAATGCAGAACTGAGGCAAAGACCTGCCTCTAATAGCTTCCTGACATGACTATGGGCAAATCATTTCTCTTTCTCATGCCACAGTTTCCCAGTTTGAGGAAGTGGAAGGTATTTTAAGTGGAAGCACAAAGGTGCTTTGAAATCTGTGATGAACAGACGTGGTGACTAAAGTAATTATCATCATTACTCAGGGGTACAACTGAAAAAAGTCAAGTCTTATGTAAGAGTAATACCCAGTTCTTTCTCTTATTGTCAACCCATCTCAGAGGCTTTTACAGCAGAATACAATATAATTTTATTTGCTCAACAGATTGGAAAACAGAAGCACTGACCTTGGGAAGGTCACATGTCAAGCCATTGATAGCACTAGAAATAGACCCAAGTCTCAGAAGGCTCAGCCCTGCCTTCTACCCCAGTATTTCAGAGAGGCAGATCTACCAATTTATAGAAAAAAACTGTTCAAAAAACAAAAGAAACCAAAACTAAACAAAAGGCTTCCTGCCTCCTTCTCCTCCTCTCTCAAACTTGATTTTATGCATCAAGGGTTTCATATGCCAGTCATTTTCTTTCTGGAGGCCTAATGTAGTTATGTGGTGTGACAGTAATACCAAGCCTTGGTTTTCTTATTAGTTCACATCTTAATTCCCTGTAATGCAATTATTTTAACTTGGGAAACAGAATGTTTTCATTCCTTAGACTTTACCTGACTTAGACTTCAGACTTTAAAAACAGGGATTTCAGAACCAAATGTTAAAGCATGTGAAACACAAACTCCCTCTCATCTAAAAAACATCTTGGAAAAAAAATTAAAAAGCCTGTTTAATCAGAGAAATCTGAAGAAGTGGTTTTGTTTTCAGGAAACAGTAGTTCCTTTATTCTGCTGTAAAAAAAAAAAAAAAAGGCAACCAGCGCAGTAAAGATGAAAACCAAATGAATACTTTTCAGTGTGGTTCAAAACAGAAATCTGAAACCAAACATTCAAGTTTATTAAAATATGAGAAGTTTTGTTCTGGTAGGGTCTTATTTGTTTTTTTATCTGTTGTGTTTTGTCTAATATAAAAAATCATGTTTTGAACTAGAAAATCAGAATGGAATATCAGAAATCAGAATTTTTTTATCTTTCATGGCCCTCCATAATCATATTTTGTTAAAATTACTTTTCCTTTCCCTTGATTAATTTGAATTGGAATTTTCTGATAGAAAATTTCTGAAAACTTTTCTGAAACTATCTATTAAGTCAACACGCAGTGGTGTCTGCATATTAAAAGGAGAATTGCTGTGCATCAGCAGACTGGAGAAAGACTGAGTAGATGAAACATTATTAACAATAGAATAATACCTTCTTCCTATTTATGCAATGCCTAGAAACCATACCCTGGGACCAATCCCACATGGCATTTTAGTTTAAATTAAATAACGTTTTAGAGACATAAGGGAGAAGAGGCTGGTGACCCGATTAATCATTGTACTGCTCGATTTTACATCACAGCATCCCAAATGATTTCAAATGTGTTACTCTGATGTAAAGCTAGAGTATTGCAGGGGTGTCTCAGGATGCAGTTGGTTATTTTTTTCTCCATGGGCAAAGCTGATCTGAGATATCCCTTACTGCCTTCACTAACCTCCAGAAACTAATTTTAACTTCTTGAGTCTTCTTATATAACCATGATAATTTTTATTGATTCAGTTCATATTGCAGTCCACTAACAGTTCTTTCCTGAGCTGATGAGATCAAGTCAGCATTGCTGCTGAGGTGTCCAAGGAATGATCCATATACCTAAAGGGGATGAATACATACCAAGGTCCAGGATTTAGCCCCCAGAAAACCCTAGCTTGAGTGGATCTGGACTTTAATGTCTTTAAGCTATTGTGTAAAATATACAGAATCTAAAATGCAATTTCACAGGTGTCTTGGTTTGAAAGACAAGTGTCTGCTAAGGAAGGCAGGAGCCTCCCTTGGAATGGAAACTGTAACTCCCTTCCCTCCAAACTATTATAATTTTGAAATTAAGCAGCTTTCAGGCAAAGACGTGAGAAATAGGAATAACAGTTCTTTACTAGTATATATAACAAGACAATAATACACAAACACTGGCTTAACCTGACAGAGTCATGATATGACCTGACACCCTGCTGGGCACAGTGGGGGTAGCAGTCCAATTAAGTGGTGACTGCAGTCCTCTTGAGGTGATAGATGTGGTTCTGTTGAAGCAGTGATCCTGTAGAAGGGTCTGGTCTTCCTCTGAAGGTCCAGTGGTGGTTGTGTAGCTCTTGTCCTCTGGGAATCCAGTAGGCAAGGGCTGGCTGTGGTGCTCCAAACGTCAGATTATATCCAGGTAGGAATGCTTGGCTCTTGCCCCTGGGCAGAACATCTCACAATGGGATGACGTAATTTCGTGAGTCATGCAGTGAGGTTTGATAGCCCATTAACAGAAGATATTCCCCTGAGGGACTTACCAGGGATGTGTCATAGAAGAGATAAAGAACACTGCCTCAGCTGGTTTTAACAGATATAGAGCACATACTTTTGGTTACATCTTACACTGTAACCCAAGACAACATAAGACTCTTGCAACTGAGTGTATGTATGTGTATATGGATATTGATGCACACATATATTGGGGAGTTAGATGTGATGGTGATGGGAGAATTTAAAAGAGAAATAAGGCCAATATCAAAGTGGCCTTTGACAAAAACTCTATCTAGTGTTTTACTAGACTGGCATTCATTAACAATACACATTTTCCAATGGTAAGTTCTTATACATTATTAGTTATAATTATCACATATTTAAGTGCTTCTTAATACTGTCTCATACAGTAGCTGTGTGTATTCAATACCAGAGAGCTTATGCCATGTAGTCAGCAGGGATGGCTGGACTCAGGTTTGAGGATCAGTTTTGAGATCTTTTTGAAGGGGTAAGATGGGGCCAAAGCCAAGGATCATCTATCTTTCTTTTTTCATGTGTCCATGCTATTTTTATGATCCTCACAACCTCCCCAAAAGAAAGATCGAATCTCATCTATTTCCAATACAGATTGTCTTATTTCCAGGAGCAGAACTTGTTCATTTTCCCAGTCATGTTTCCTGCTTGTTCTAGAACTACTGTTCATTTTCTTCAGTTTATGCCTTATACATGAATTTTATTGTACCCTGTTTGCATAGTTACATCACAGAAGTCTCCTTTTGTCTCTCGCAGTTACAGATGATGTTTAAATGTGCAGTTTATGTAACTGTGCCCAAGTGCTTAGACTTTGTTGCTGGTTATGCCATTACTGACATCACAAAATGTAGTATTTCACAAATAGTTATGCTTATGTTCAGATTCCAGGCAAACAAATACCAAATATGCTCTCTTCAATGTTTTTCAGTTTTATGGGTGTAATAGGTCACTGCTTTGTCAGTAAGACTTTTATTTAAGCAACATATATACTCACTCTGTAAGCTACATAGATACTTTAAATTCTTAAATTTGTCATAACTTCTGCAGAAGTTACTTTAAAATAGCTTATTTCATGTTTGCTTGCAATACTTGCAGTAAGAATTGGGCCACTGTTTATTAAGTAGGCTGGTACTCTCTCCTTTGAATGGAAGTTCCTTGCTTACTTGGATATATAAGGGCTTTTCTGGTGTGTTTTCTGTTGGAGAGGTGAAGGAAAATCAGGATAATTTATCACATTAAATAAAGTACAATTTTACTGTTTTACCTTCATTCACATGAATATTTATTTACATTCTAGAGTTTCAGTATTTATAACTTGGAAAAAAAAATTATAAACTCTAGACTAGGTCTGTATTATATGGTCCTGTAGGATATGTGTGACCTGGGATTCATGTGCTTGGCTCTCAAACAGATAATTTGTTTGGTGCACAGAGTGCAGCATTTGCACTGCAGAACCACAGCAGTGAGGCTTGGTCAAGTCAGGAGGCATCATTAACCTGCTCTGCTGCACACGAGTGGTTCATGCCACCAGACATCTGAGGAACCTTTACAAAGGTATATTAATTCCAAGAGAAATTAAGAGGCCTAACTCTTCTGCAAAGGCAGCATAGACATCCCACAGTCCAAACATACCCCTCCAGCAATCAAACCACTGCACTGTTTTATTTTTATAGCACCTGGCTGTGAGTAGCACCACTAAAATATAGTAGTGCTGCCCTCTCTATGGATGTGGAACAGCATGGTAAAGGACTCCAGCACCACAATTGGGAAATACCTGTAGGAGGTCACACGGGGTCAGTGCTGAAAGGCCCACTTCCCTTCTCCCTGACTTGCTTCTTCATTTTCCTTCCCTGTGACACTCATCATGAAAGTTCAAGTCATTGCAGACTGACTCAATAACTTCTGTACTTTCATTCTAACCATGGAAGGTCATCTACAGGTAAAGAAAACCAAAACAAAGTGAAAAAGAGATGAGAGTGTAAGGCTTTTTGTCTGAGGAGTCAGAGTAACAGCTCCTTCTTTTGGTGGATTTCTGAAAATCTAAAGAGATTGAACGGTAGATATACATTTCTCTGAACAATTGATTTATCTCTTTTTAAGTCATTGCCAGGCTATGAAAAAAAAAGAGAAGTTTAGATTAAACCTTCTTTTTTTCTTAATTGCTATAGTTTCTACCCCCTTTTTTCAGAAGCAAAGTGCAGAGAGATTGCAAAATATTTTTGTAGCAATTACATATTTAAATAATTTAAATAAAATATTTTGCTGTTTTCAAACTTAGCTTTTAAAAGTCAAACTGAAGTAATCCTAAGACAGAACACTTCAGCAGTCTGGCGATAGCTTTAGCTTTTAGCATTCTGTCTGAGGTACCCACCAAGACATCTTTACAGTCAGGGGTGAGAAATTAACCATTCAGGTTGTACTAAAATATGTTCAGAACAAATAGAATAAATTGTGTTGGGAAAGCATTACTTGTGACACTTTATTTCAAATACCTTAACTGTTTACATCAATTTACACAAAAACTAGCTTCCTTTTGATGACTATATCTAGATGGGGTTAATCTCATTCAAGAGATTAACTGACATCAAGAAGATGTTTATAAAAAAATAATATTTTATTAAAAAATATAGACACATTTTTTTTGTAAAGTCTGGGTTTTTTTCAGTCATTTTTGAACAAAAAGACCATCAAAATATTTTCTCTCATTACTGTATTTCCAGAAGAGTTGAACAGAAAGTTATCATCTAGGTGTAGTAAGTTATTCAATACAAAAATAGAAAATTATTTTTTGAAGTAGAATAAACAGAAGTCATTATGTTGCATCTTCAAAATTTCCTTTGAAAGGATAAATATACAAAAGGAACATTACATTGTTATTCCTTACCTTTCAGTATTGCAGAGGGCTCTTCATTTATTTTCTCTTTTACAGCTCTACCAACATAACAGAGAGAAATGAAGGGTGAAACGAAAGAGTGCTATGTTGATGACTGTTATAAAAGTTGGATTTTATTGATTATATTATGTGTATCAGTAGCTTTATTGTTCTGAATCTTGTCTCATTAAAATTATGCTTGGGAAGCAATTTTCCTAATTATTACAAAACTCATTGAATTGATGATTTTCTGTGAATCTTTAGGAGTATTTTCTTCCATACACTATTTATTACAAACATTTGAAATATTATCTATTTTATAAGTTAGCATAATCTTGTCTATACCAAGGAAATCAATCTTTTTTAAGATCTCAATCTTATGACAAAGTAGTGTTTAAATTCAGACACTCTAAAGAGTCAAGGATATTTAAAAGAGTAATGATTA
The DNA here is from genome assembly GCF_020740725.1 of Corvus hawaiiensis. Taxonomy (NCBI): domain Eukaryota; kingdom Metazoa; phylum Chordata; class Aves; order Passeriformes; family Corvidae; genus Corvus; species Corvus hawaiiensis. The sequence continues at coordinate 76,158,837 of NC_063214.1, forward strand.
AAAAAAAAAAAGAAATTGCATCTTAATGACATTGCTGTGGCTAGGAGATTCCAGCTACTTTTTAGGAGATGAATGTGTCCTTTTTCTTAATTTAAAAATGATTAATAAATAGATAAACCACTAAAATGCCAACCTTTTAGTAAATTTGTGTGGAAACATCCAATGTGTAATATGTTTAAGCAGCAGCAGCAACAAAAAATCACACAAAGGACAGGGGACAAAAAATAGGCCAATCTTTCAGTTGTTCCTTTAAGCTGTCAAGCTACACCTCCCTGATGCTGCAAAAAACCACCTTAATTAATATTGGTCACTGCCAGGAAAAGGATATACAGTTAGATGGACAATTTATCCAATATAGTACAATGTTTATTATGGTCTCTCTGTCCAGTCTGCATGTAATACAAACTTATAATTTAGCTATTACCACCTAGCTCAGTAGGTATAATGGGATTTTTTTACGGCTTAGAAGCTCTCAAGGTTTCACAAGGAAGCTAAAAAGCAAAACACTGCTCAGGAAGGCCTCCTGGAAAAGTTTCAAATTTTTCTTCATCAGACTAGAAATTCTTGACTTCTTTTTTTATACTGTGCTTCTATTCTCCAAATATCCAGTCCAACTTATTGATAAAAAATAATAGACTAATAGTTTCAGTTCGAAAAACGTGTAAAAAACCTGAAAATTAGGATTTATTACAAAACCATGTTAGATCATAAAATCACAGAAGGGTTTGGGTTGGAAGGCACCTTAAAGATCACCTAGTGCCAACACCCCTGCCATGGAGAGGGACATCTTCCATCAGACAGGGTTGCTCAAGGCCCCCATCCAACCCGGCCTTGAACATCTCCAGACATTCACAGCTTCTCTAGGCAACCTGTTTCAATGCTTTAACACCCTTACAGTAAAGAACTTCTTATTAATATTTAATCTGAATTTACCCACTTTCAGCTGAAAGTCATTATTCCTTGTAATATCTTACCACTACATGTCCTTGCAAAAAGTCCCTCTCCAGCTTTCTTATCAGCCCTCTCTCTGTACTGAAAGGCCACAACAAGGTCACCCCAGAGCCTTCTCTTCTCCAGACTGAATAACCTCAACTCTTTCAACATTTCCTCATAAGAGAGGTGTTTTTTCTTATGTTGGGGGCCCTAGAGATGGATGCAGTGTTCCAGGTGGGGTCTCACCAGAGCAGAGCAGAGGAGCAGAATCCCCTCCCTGGCCCTGCTGCCCACACTGCTTTGAATGCAGTCCACAACACGTTTGGCTCTCTGGGCTGCAAGTGCCCATGGCTGGGTCATGTCCAGCCTCTCATCCACCAGCACCCCCAAGTCCTTCTCAGCAAGGCTGCTCTCCATCTGTTCATCCCCAGCCTGTGTTGGTACTGGGGATTGCCCCAACCCGGGTGCAGCACCTTGCACCTTGCCTCATGAAATTCCCAGGGGCCCACTACTCAAGCTTACCCACATCATCATAGCTATAGTTAACTCCAAAACTAATGTGAATTTTCTAGAAAATAGACCATTAAAATGAATTTTTTTTTATTGTCATGTGCCCTTACTTCAAGATTTGACACTTGCATATGTCAGAATGAAACCAAAGAACAAGCATACAAGCTTACCTGGAAGTCAGAGACAACTTGAAAAAGAGCTAAGAATTTCTATAATCAGAAGAAGATATGTGATGTTTATTTCATTGAAATTTAAAAAGTGATTTTGATCTTTGCATGTAGTTCAGGCCAATAATATTTATTTGCAAAGCACTTAGGTAGCCTTAGGAAATCTTTGAACAAGCTCTCTTGATAAAAAAAAAACCCAACAAAACAGTATAGATGTGCTACTGATAAAAGTTTAAACCTGGTAATTTTATCTATCCATTGTGCACCTATAAACATACACAACCACAGATTTTATGTTCCAAACATCCTTTTAAAAATGCAGGTTCCGAAAGTGGTAAAAACAACCCCCAAACTGATACACGGAAAAGGCCCCACTACTGAAATAAGTAGTAAAGTAGGTATGTTTATTCCAGCACTGGGGCGCATGTGGATTGCTCCAGCAAATGCATGTGTGCCTGCAATACCATTTGGCTGGGTATATATCAAGTTACAAGCTGCATATTTATTAAGTTTCCCAATGCGCCTACACAAATTCATTTCCTAGCCCCGCCTAGCCCCGCTTCGTATTATAATGAGCCCAAAGCCATTTCCATGTGGCTTGTGCTTGCGCAGTGCCTCGTGCAGGCGTCTCTGGGATGAAGTAAGAAGTCTTCTTCAGATGAAGTAAGAAATCTTCCTCGATTTGAACTTTTCACCTTGCTTCCTTGCACATGCTCCCTGAGTCCCTGGCTCAAGTTCAAACCCCAAGGCTGGTTTGAACTGGTTCCTAGGACCAAAGCAGGATCTTTTGGTCACGGCTACTTCTCCTTATCAGCAGTCTGGTATCCTCCCTTTTCCTACTTGATAAATGTAAAAAGCTATATGCATTGCTTTAGCAAGCAGCCCTTTTAGTAATTCACTTAACCTTGTTTCCCCAACTCAAGACAACATTGTAGTTTCTTGCAACTGTTTCCAAGTCTTTAAATGTCCTTGTTTGGATTTTCGGTGTTTGTTTCTAGGTTTGGTCTGAGGTTTTCTTTTGGGTCCAGTAGGGTTGGTTTTGTAGCATAATTAATATGAAAGCTGATCCCAAAAGACATAAAGTATTCACAATTCCCAGAGAATTCTTGGGAAAATAGAGATGTTCAGTAGTTTGCAGAGTCAAACTAAAACAGAGCTCTATGAAGTCTTGGTGGTTTTGGATTTTATTTTAAATTTCTGAACAATGTGAAGAAAGGCTTGTAGGACATTTTTGGCTTGGTGATGCCATCTTCAGTTCAGGCAGGAGTTTGAAAACTGAAGTCAGAATAATTGCTAAAACAGAACTTTTCTGACAGAAATGCACAATAAGATTTGACCTCTGTATTTGTTGCATAAATTGCTAATTCTCTATTTGCCTATTGAATATTTCTTTTTACTGTATTTAAGAACCTGTTGTTGTCCTACACTCTTCTTTTTGTGTTTCAGATGTTAAGATAATTCTAATATCATTTACTTTCTCCTATGATCCAAAGATAAACAAGTTGAATCCAAGATGTAAAATACTGCAAAATAAGTCCTTCATTTTCTTCTTAAGTATTTGGCATAACTGATTGCTAAAACAATATTGATAGTATAAAAAACGAATCAAAAATGAATATGAAAAATAAACTAAAAAGCAAATCACAGGGCGCAGACTTTGACTGGGTGGGAGCTTTGTTGCTTTTCCTCTTCTCGTGACCTTCTGTCTGTTAAGGAGAGAAAGTGAGTAGGTGTGTGAAAGAGAGAGAAAGCCAGAGAGGAGAGAAGACAGAGGAGGAAGGAGGAAATGAGTGAAGGAGGGAAGGAAAACCAAAACAACAGCAATATAAAAAGTAATATGGTTTGGGACAGTAATATTAATTTAATAAGATTTTAAATACATGAAGCATTGTGTTGCTCACCCATATGTAAAGAAAATGACATATAGCTTAGGCAGTGTTTTTAGGTCAAGAATTAGATTGATTGGGGGATAATATTAGAAAGAACTACATGTTATTTCTTAATTTTTTGTTGCACAGATATAAATCCACTGTATTCACTGTCTAGGAAAATTCATGTAATTATTTTTTAAAGACTAAAATGTGTAAAAGAGAAATATTTTCAAAGGACTTCCTAGTAACAATATTGCCTGGGAATAATACAGATAAAAGTAAAAACAAAACATACTTGCCAGCAGGATAGGAATCCTGTCTGTTTATCTGCATAGAAGTCTGTATTCCTCTCAGTTTGACAACAGATATGAAGTAACTTTGATGTCTCTGGTTAAAACAAATATGCAAATAAGAAAGATAAACAACATTATCCCATCAGATGTAATCAAAATAATTTGGCAGTTATCAATATACAAGTTAATTATGGTTTACCACTTGCAAGAAACAGGCAGAATACCACATCTCAATGGTATCAAGCTAGAAATTAACATTACTTGGAGTTTTGTTTAATATTTTTGCAGCCCAGTGACATCTTGTAGACTTGATCCTTACTCTGAGGACAACTTTGGTGTCAGGAGATCCCATTCCCTTTACTGGCAGTGAACATCCCACGACAGAGTAAGAGACACAAACTGCTCCAGATCAGGAAAACAGCCAATCACTTTAAGACTCAGCGGATGGATGTGCCTTGATAGTCATGACCTAACCCAAAGACCCTAGAAAGAGAAACTCATTGAGCTAGAACAGAAGAGTGGAAGAATGTACTCAGCCTGAAAGAACTGGTGTTAAAACAAAGATTTGTATGAGCAGACTGGTTTAATAAGATTCTGTTTAGGAAGGGACCTTACTTTAAGCTGCAGTGAAAGTCATCCTAAGAAATCAGAGGTGTTTTGGCATCTTTTATGTACCCTGTAGAAGAAGGTAGTTGTGGTTTTGAGCTCTGAAAGATTAAATATCCCACTCCAAAAGTATTAACTAATTTTGATTCACTAAGTACAGGATGTGCTTTAAAAATATTTAACAGCCACTCAAGTGGGACAATTAAAAAAAAATCCAAAAAACAACGAAAAGGCATTTATCCAGGAAGGCTGGTTTTATCCAAGTGGGCTATGTTTTCTCTTTTTTTTCTGGTCGTTTAAATCTGTAGTCTGCATAATTTCCAGTACAATATTCTCTACATCCTGTTGGATTTAAGACACAGATAAAGGTGGATTAGTGAATGAAGGAAGGATCTTGGCACAGCAGAACAAAAGAAACTCTTCTATTTGAGGAACAAAGAAACCAAATATATTTGTTAGTAGGCCACAAAACAACTCACCAGATTCTCTTTTGTATATGCATATATATGGCTAAATACATCTATGTATACATTTTATTTATGTATGTATTTACATATACATATGTATATTCAAGAATTTTATGTTTGCAAATTCATAATAATGAAAAATATGATACAAATACATATAGGTTAACAAAATAAAATAGCATAAATAATAGTCCCTAAACTCTACCTTAGATTAAACCCTCCTTGTCCAAAATGACATATTTTCTATAAGGAGATGCATCAACTCTATCACCATCAAATTTTAGTGGAGGCAGATTTCTATTGCTTTACTAGAAGTAAATATATGAGGCTACTTCCTGGGACATAAGTAGGGACTTAGGGCTATCACTTTCTTATCTGACAGCTTGATTCACTTGCAAAATATAGAAGACAGTACAGACAATCAAATGCATGACTGTCTAAGAGCTAAACCAGTCCAAGCAAATGTTTTTCAATGATTCCTTAACAGTCATTACTCTTACCACTGATAAATCCCACAAACAGCAGCAACATTCAAACTGTGCTAATGAACAGACATAGGACATACGGTGATCATGCTTGTTGACTTCTAACTTCATGGCAACCTATACTCACTGGATGCTCACACACCAGATGTTTTAGATCTTTATCTACAAAATAACTCTGTTTGGGTATGAGGCACCTCAAGTAAAACAGCACATCTCTTTCAACAAGTCACACCAAACCCAGCACCAGCCAGGGCTGGTTCAGGTTAATGATGATACTTCCGCAGTTAAATCTGTTCATATGTACACCCACATACTCCCACAGCCTCTGCCTTTGGGGTGTAAAGGAAACTACATAGAGGAAAGGATTTCTTTTCTTTCAGATCCTGTTATTTCCTGCACAAACCCCACAAAATTCTTTTTGTGTGTGCTTCTGAGCTATGAGAAGGGGGAATGACCCTATTTGTCTCTGTGTTTTGTTAGCACTCAAATGCTATCTCTGTGCCTTTTTAATATTCCACTGCAAATAAAGCTATTTCAAGTCAACGGACTTGATTCAACAATGGAGCGCTCTAGTTTTAGGTGACTCCAAGGAATGTAGCTGAATTGATTTCAGTGTACTGAAGTGGTTAGCCAAGATCAATATTGGTAACAGTAGTAGTAAGAAGCCAATATCCACAAAATATTATCTTCACTAGCTGGGACTGAACATGGATTCATCTACTCCCAACTTTTACCAACTAACTGCACAGAGAATATTGATTTTATTTGCAGGACTGTGGTAAATGTTGCTCAGTAAAATTGTACAATTAAAAAAGTTTACCAGCTGATCTTTATCTGAAACATTGAATGATAATTTATCATATTGTAAGAATTGAGTTACATTACTGTAACTCAGGGTAATGTTATGCTTCTCAACTTGCAGAATAACCAGAGCTTATTTTCTTTTTAATTTCATAATTCCTGAGAACTATATGAAATTTTCAATTATTTTTAATTAACTGTCCACTCTACATAATAGTCTCTTTGTGAAATGAGAAAAAAATGACCTTCTGAAAGGTCCTATCCTCCTAATGTACTAAGGATTTAGCAAAGTGTTTAACTGAAAAAAATTAAAATATAGTAGGACAGCTGATGACAATTTAGGCCTACAGTGATACATATATTAATAATTCTTGCCTTTTATTGTCATCTTCTCTAATTGCCACTGTGGATTCTTAAGTGTATTTGTTTTGGGTTCTTTCCTCTTCTATTTCCTGGATTATAGGGATTTTGATTGCTTTTTCTTAGCTGCTTCTTTCAGTTCCTCCTGGACTACCAATTAGTAAGACAGTACTACAGGACACATTTTTGCAGCACTAATCCAGAACACTTAAAAAAAAGGAAACAAGCTACATAAAACACTGTTCTGAATTTTAAAAAAGGGGTCAAAGGTACCGAGAAAAACTTTGTACTTTTTTATTTTAGGAAATAATGTATCATATCACACACTGTGGAGATGTTCCTTTTTTTTTTTTTTTTTTTTTTAGTTAATACAAAAATGCCAGGGGACTCACTCTTTGGGTCTGCATAACTCCACTGCAGGAAAGAAGAACCAAAGTATTGTCACTCGGCCTTGGGTTTTGCACTCATAAATTGCCCTGATTGCAGGCATTGGTGGAGCTGCAGAGGTACAGCAAAGCAAGATATTATTGCCATGGTTTCTCCTGATCTGAAAACTTGCTTGTCAGAAAATGAGCTGGGAAACTGCAGCTACATCAATGCTTGACTCTCCAAAGTACACAGGACCTCCTGTGTCACTTCAACAGCTGTTCAGGAGACTTGCTGTGTGAACTCATTCTCCTCAATTTAATATGAATCAAAGGCATTCCGTAACTGGCAGGATTATCTTCCTTGTTTTTTGCACTGATGAGGGAGGTAAGCCGTGATAACAAGAAAGAAAGAGAAGGAGTAGGAAGGCATTACTGTTAAAAGGCAAGGCAGTGAAGGCCTACAATGCAGGTATTAGCCATTTTCAGTAGTTTTATTGTTTTGCTTATTGAGTACTTAGGGTTTACACTCACAAGACAGCAGCAGTGATAGAAGTCTGATATCATTGCCAGAAGTCCCCTGCAAACAGTGCGCCAGAGGCAGAAGCTTAGTGTCTCATAACTGGTTCCACTAGGGAAATAAAATTCCTAAGGATTTTCCATTAGAAAACACCAACTTAACAGCAGAAATAATTAAGTAATTTTCTTGATTCACGCAGTATTTAATTTAGAGGAAATAAAAAGGCATTTGAGGATCAAATTTCTAAACCTTACAATCCTAGCGTGAGACGTCTCAATGAAAAGTTTAAATTTTCATTCCAAAATTATTTTGCTTTGAGTTGTAGATAGAAACACACACAAGAATTAAACGACTAAAAAAGATTACAAATACAGAAAAACATTCTGTCTTATTTGGGAAAATAAATATTCAAAACTTTAACCTGAATTGAAATTATTTAAGTGAATATATACTTTGTTTTCATGAGGTAGGGACCCAGTTTTGGCCATTGGTCTGGTTCAATGCTTTTCCTGGTTTCAAGAATAACCCATTTTCTCTTGGTGTTCAGCATCATCTACCAATGTGACAAAGCTGCTCTGCTCTCCTATTAAAGTTTTTGCAAACCTTTTGGTGCTAGCTGTTGCCCTTTCTCAGGGCTGAGTAGTGACTTATTCCTCAGGTAGTCCTCGAGTTCAGTGAGCCCCATGTTTTCTCAGGCACTTGAACCACATAACGTATTTCCAGCTTCAGATCAGGTGTGCTGCACTTCTTCTACACAATGCCATAAAGTACACCAGTACTTACTATAGTGCCTTGGGAAGGATTAAAGACCCTAAACAGCCCAGTGTAGCCATTATATTTTAACCCTTCTGCTGATTAAACATGCCTGAGTCAGGACCCAAAAAAGAGATGTGCCAGTATGCTGTCCGCCTGATATCTGAGGAGCAGCCAGATCACTCTCTAGACTATTATGTTCGGCAGTAGCAATAAAAACGGTCCTAAACAGAAGATTCACATGGATGGAAGATCAGGCCCTAAACTCACACCATACACACAAATTCATTGGGATTTTCCCACTAATGACAGATTCTACAGTTAGTCTGAAGTCTTTGCCTGTGGAGAATTTTCCAGTTTGCAAAAAATTAGAGATCTTCCAAGATTCCCTGAAAGCCCACAAAACCACATCAGTATCCTTGGGAGACCCAAAATAACAGAGGGATTGGCCCTCTTTTTCATCATGAAAAAAAACCCCACATCCAGAAGACACCCACAGATACAGGCACACAGGAATGTAGAAATCAGAATTTCCTGAAACTCTACATGGAGTGTACCCTAGTCAACCCACAGAAAAGTCTTCATTTGAAAAAGTTTTGGATCATAACCTTTTTGTACTCTCTTCTTACAGGTTAGTGATTGATCTTTGCTTAGAAACCTGTGCGATGTCAGAGCTATGGAAGCATACCTGTATCTGTGAAAGAAAAAATGTAGGCACATTTTTTCCTAATTGTGACTGTTATGACTCTCTGACAAGTTTCCTGATGTTAATAGCTTTTCTTACAAGTGTATTCCCTACAATACTCGTTGTATTGTAAGACTGAAAAAAGGACACTATTATCCCATGCTGTCGCTTCAGTAGAACCTTTTGTAAATTACAGGCTTTAATTACAACTGTTGGGGTTGTAAGTTTTAAATTTTCTTTTTTTTTTAATTTTGTTCTCTTCTTCCTCATGTAATCTGTAAAGACTTTAATGCATTTTTGACTCGTGAAATACTAGCTAATAATAGGGACTTGTTCTTGCCATGTATTGGGAGGTAAGCCTTTCATAATATTTATCCAGAACCAAATATACAACTACACATTTCCCATTTCTTTCTTGACCTGTTGAACCAGAGATAGAGGACTCAGTACACCTAAAATGTGTAATATTTCCCCCATTGACTATAGTAAGATCAGAGAAATGGAGTAAATAACAGATAGGGCCCTATGTTGCTAGGCAACTTAACATCTATGCATATATCTGTTCCCTCTAGGAATAAGATCTAGCACTCTTCTCCCTTATGACCCTGTAAAAATATTCACCCAGGACAATTTGGACTCTTTGTATGTGATTTTCAGACAGGATATTTGTATTGTTAAATGCAAAGGTATTCTGTATAGTACTCAACTCTGAGCATTTAGTTACATTTTCTTCTGTATGGTTTCTTACATGCTAGTGTGTGGATACCTTTTATTTTATATGCATTGCAACACATAATTGTACAGCAAAATAAAATTTAAAGAGTTAAGAACATGTAAGGAACTGATTTAACGCAAATTTAGATTTGAAGTTAAACCCCTTATCTTTCAGTGCAAATGATAGCAAAAAGGTGTGTAAAACACCACTCATCAATGCAAATATAGGAGGGCTGGGGGAGAGAGACATTTCTTCTTATTAGCAAGGTACTGAAGTGCAAAGTATGCAATTTGATTAAAATTAGGCTAGGGATTTTTTATTAAAAAGTAGAGTCAGAAGGAAGGCTGAAAACAAGCAGAGATTAATCATCTGAGTTGGAGGAATATTTACTTCCCCAAGGATGCTAATGAAAACCTAAATATAGATATCATAATACCTGGTGAATGTGAAGTAAAAAATGTGCAAATTATTTTAATAAAATGTCTCACTTATCTAGAGCACCCATATGTTTTCATTTTCCTGGGATGACAACTACTCTGTCAGGTGGATCTCAAGAGGAGCATGTGCCATTGTCATTAGCAAGGTTAGTTACCATCACAGGCCACAGAACAGTAATTGCTATACTCTAGTTTTTAGCTCCAGCTCTCTCCAGCTGAGCATGTTCAACTTAATCTTGGCAAGAGGGACATAGAGAGAAAGTAAAGTCCCAATATGAATTGTAGGGTTAGGACCTCTGACAGCTATCACTGTGTATTTCATCCACAAATCCCAGCCTGAAGCAGCTCCACAAGACTTGAAAAAAGGTTTGCATTGTGGAAGAAGAAATAGGATAGCTTTGCATATAAATGGCTGTAAATATAATTCTTGCATCTATCTTTGAAGACGTATGTATCAACATATCCCAGCCTGCCTATAGTCCCTTCAGAATGATTAATGGTACGAGATGGAGGAAGGAAGGAAGGAAGGAATTTGGAAGGAAGGAATTCGGAAGGAAGGAAGGAAGGAAGGAAGGAAGGAAGGAAGGAAGGAAGGGAGGAATTTTCTTTCTTTTCAGTATTTTAGAGGCCTTTTTATGACTTTTCACTCCCTCCTTTACTTTGGATAGAAATAATCAAATCCTTTTTTCCCTCAGGTTCTACAATGACTGATTTATTTTACCTTATCCTTTTCATTCAGTTTTCCTCAAAGCCACAAAGCTAGCTTGAAGTCTTGACCACTGACCTCAATAGTGAAAAAAAGGCAAAGAAAGGACTGGAAGGTGAAATGAGATTTATTACTTGTCACAAATAGAAACTCTGATTTCATTAGCAGAACTTATCTTTCTTTCCATTTCTCTTTTGCTCTCTCTATTTCCTCACATTATTCTCCTTGGCCTGAAGACTATAACTGCAAAAAATCAAAAAGCAAATAAGCCCTCTACAACAAAGTTTCTGTCTTCTCTTAACACACCTTGATCCCTTTAGTACCCTCACCTCTCTGAAACCCTTCACTGAAGAACACAGAGCAGCACCACGTCAAAAAATCCTCTGCTAAGTCTTTGTCTGCTTTTCCACAGAGAAGTTCTAACACACAGGCTATCCTGAAGTCCATCTATCCATTTGCTCTTCATTTTATGAGAGAGCAAGTACAACTATCAGTGGTAATAGTCTGAACAGGAGGATGAATGATACTCCCTGAGAGAACTCTACTCTTGTGTGGGGATTATACAACTGTACTCATGAAATCTCTTATTATTTTTTTTTCATGTATTTAAAAAATATAACATTTTTAATACTAAGAGGTGGTAAGATTTAATAAGTTTCCTCTTTTTTTTTTTTTTCTGAAAGCTCCAAAGCTAGAAATTTCAAGTAAGCCATTATGTGATTAGAAAACTAATCAGAAAAAATTACAATTTAATTTTTTAATATTATAGGAAGCAGCTAATCTGCAGCAGTTTACCTGCCACTTATTTTGAAAGTTGGCAGATTGGCCCATATGAGTAAAAACTTTATCTTTTTCACATCAGATTACTTATTTCCTTACATAGGTATAATATTAATATCTTAATTTTTCAAGCAATATGAATATCCTTCTTTAAGAAGTATGTTGTGCAGTACTTCAAAAATAATTTTGAAAGAACACAGTGTATCAGGATTTACACCTTTACACCTGTACATGTTTTAAAAATATATGTTAGTTATTCCTCTTCAGCCTTACAAATAATAGCCTCAGGAGTGTTATATAATAATAATTTTTATAATGTCAGATATAACAACAAGAAAAAAAAGTTAAAAAAAAGAGGAAAAATAAGTAATCTTACAATAGATATTCAAGTAATCCTCTACACAGGGACATTTTAAGAACTGAATAACCATGTATCATTTTAAATTGATGGCTATTTTACATTTGTGAAACCAAAGCTTACAATTTTTTTTTTTAAGAAAAGCTTTTAAAAATCGGAACTGTTTTCTTCTCCTCCTACACAGAACACACATCTTAAAAAGTTGAAACATTTACATCACACATAGTTACAGACAGATTTGAATCACAAAGTGCAATTCATACTCCAAGTTAGTTTGAGGCTAATGTTTGAAATAGTTTCAAATATAAACCTAAAAAATATGTTTAACAATATTTTTTTAATCATATAGTGCAATTCATATTTTAGGTTGGAAATAATTCCAAATATAAGCCAAACAAAAATGTTTAACAATAACTGCATCCCATATTTTCTCTAGATATGTTCTTTCTTTATTGCTCAGCATGAAAGATAACATTATTTTTTCTATTAACAAAAGCATATCATGTAAACCATTTTTTTCAGCATATGTATCACAGATTTTGAGAGAAATCAGGAAAAAAGGAATCCAAATTTAGCACATATAAGCAAAATTAATAGATATTTGCAAAGTTTGGGTATATAGATTGATTTTCTTTCCATCTCAAGAGAAAAAAAAAAAAGGTAACCATCCATTAAAGTTTGCATAATACTACATATTTGCCAACTGGTAAGTGACTTCCATTTTGGATAGTTGTTTCTATCTAAAATAAAAATGTATGATTTGAGGTTACTGGAAGAATCACTAAAAAGGAGAGAAGATGAGTAAATTTCTCCTTACTTATTTGCTTATTTACTTACTTATTTAGGTCTTGAGATTTACTTTCATGACTTCATAATTTTATATTTTCCAGATCATAAAATACTTAATTATTTTATATTTTCCAGAATTATTTTTCAAATAATTACTTTACTAGTTATTCTCAATCAAGAAATTACAATGTGGTTTTGTAGGAGACAGCCAAACATAGTTCAATTATTTTTTAATGGTGTATATCAAGCCATAAGAAGGAAAGAAACTCAGGTTGCTTCCAACTTTTGCACTGTCCTTTGAGATTAATACTGAATCTGTTTTCATCTGCATACACATTATAATTTAGGATGTTATTTAAATAAATAAAAGTTTTATCATTAGTATTAGACAAACATAGACAGTGATTGAAAAAAAATATGGAAAAATGCACCTTCCTATCTTATATTGCTAAATCAAAAAGCATACATTCCTCTCATTTGTAGTTTAAGAATTAGTGTGCGTAGAACAGCAACTGGCTTATTAAGAGCATGTATGTTGAATGTTTTGCTGCCCTCACCAGGACACCATATAATTTTGCATTTTATTTGGCAAACTTCTAATTGAATGAACTGGTGGTCATATTCCTTTCAATAAATCAGCTACAATGAAGCAGTAACTAATGCCACATGATATATGCACAAATGCTATCAGCTCAAATTGATTTAAAATAAATTAGGAGAGGTCCAGATCAAAGACCTTCTACAATTATGGAGTATAAGTAGACTTTCTAGGGCAGATACTCTAAAATCTATTGATTGAGAATCAGAAAAAAAGCGATCATTCATTCATTGACTACAACAATAAATATACTAGCAAGATTTCCTTGTGCAGATATATTTTTTCAGAAGAAATAGAATTCGAAGCTCTGTTATATCCTAATGTTTACATCTCTGATCTTTCTCTAAACAGAAGAGAAAAACATCAGCTTGTTAGCAAAAAAATTGTTCAGGTGGTGGCAGAAGCATGCCTCTAATCAAAGCAGAAGAAAAAGTTTATTACCATTAAGGCAGTATGCTAGAAAATTTATAACTGCTGTTACTATAACATTTCCTGTGGCAATTAATTATATAGATATTAGTGCATAAAATACTCTTTGTGGTTTATTTTTGCCTGTGGCCTTTTCTTTGACTTCACATATTTTACAAGTGTCAGTGATTGGAATCCATTGTTTCTATTTTAAGAGGACTAGTGAATCTGTTTAGTATTCTCTGGTCACTGAATTACCTCATATTTAACATGGAAGAAAATTTATTACTAAGGCAATAAAAAATTATTATTAGTAATAGACTTATTTAAAAAAAACACTAAAATACAGAGTCTTTCTATAAATATATTCTGTAATTTAAAAAGGTTTAAAGGCAATAATCTTAAAAAAGTCACTGTTTTAGGAATAATTTCCTTAGCCTCATTTAGAAATAGAAAAAAGATAAAAGCAAACACATTTCTCTAGGCAGATCATGGTCATTAATGGATAACATGAAGTTCAAAAGTGAACAAGCAACATTCTCTCTCCTTGCTCTTTTTTTTTACTTCCACTGAAATAAAACCCTTGCATGAGAATTGACATATTATCTAACAAATTCTTTTGCCTGAGAAACAAGGAAAAAGCCTCCAAGGTGCACCAGGGATCATATTTGCCCCATGATAAACACAATCTAAAATAAATATTCTAATATCAGATGGATCAGCCTCCAAAATTTTTCATCATATTTAATCCCTATGGTATTAATAAAGCTAGAAGAAAAAGACTTAATAATTTTGCTGCAACCACATAGAATGGTAAAAAAAGGAAAAAAAGAAAAAAAAGAGTGAAGACTGAATCCCTAGATATCTCTGAACTGCTAATTATTTAAAGATGTATGTTCTATCCAAGTATTTCTATTCAAATCTATTTCCAAGATGGTTCTAGAGCTGAAATTATAACTTTGGTATTGCTCTTTCCAGACTTTATGCTACACTAATATTCCACCACTTAAGAAATCTATTTCAAATCTAAGGAAACAAAAAGATTCAATTTCTTTGAAAGTGCTGCAAAGAGACTCCAGAATGGAGTGCCCCAGGTTTTGTCAGTTTCTGTGTCTTGTTTTGACTTCTAGAAAGTCACAAGGTTTGTATACAGTAACTTTGGGCAGATCAGAATAAGGGCAGTAAAAGTTATCACAAGAACTCTAAACCAGCATAAATTGTTCCTTTGCTGTCATCTTTCTAGCAAATGTAGAGGGGAATCTGGAAGAAAGAGGAACAGATGACTTGTGAAGAACACTGCTTAATCCCTGAAAGAAGAGTTTAGAAGTCTTTCTTTTTCTTCACGATTTTAATTTGTGTTAGGACTGGGCCACAAAATATGAGGGATGATTTGTGGTTTTCTTTTTTCTCACTCTTGATCTGTCTTTTTCTCTCTGTGGGGAAGGACAACAAATATTTATTAGTCCTTTCTCCAAGCTGAGCTGTGGTTTCCACAGTCTGACATGGAAAAAAAATACTAGAATAACCAGAATTGCTTTCTTTTTCCCTTTTTTTTTTTTTTTTTTTTCTCATCCTGCCTTGAGGTTTAGCTTGCCAGCAATGCTGCAATAAGGGAGAACTCTCATTACAGCATGGGTACTTAAGGATCCCTGCTTATTACCACTGACCTGGACTTTTCTCTTATTGATCACGTAGACATGAAAATATATGTTTTATCCTTTTTAGTTACAGTTGATAAACATCCTTGAAATGTTTCTTATGGTACATGAATAAAATATTGAGCTCTCATGATCCTGTAAAGCAACATAATGAAGGATTTCTGAGCATGTAACAGCATAACACGTGCATTTAACTGTAAGACTAAAAGATAAATATGCATCCAAGGACAATTTTCCTCCATTTAATTGTCATACCATTATGTAGGAGTAACAATCTGGTAATTTCTCCATAGCATATTTTTGCCTTATCCCTTAGTACTTTAAAAAAAATTAAAAAAACATTTAATGAAACAAAGCTGACCATAATCTGTTACCTGAGCTTAAAAAATACCTTGCACATTAATAAGTTTTATTAACTGTATTATACAGCTAAGTGATAGAACATCTGGAAATTCCACCAGCAATCAAAAGACAAGTTAATGCTTCTGAATGGGGTCTGTTTCTTATCCATTGTTTAGAAAGAGACAATTAATATTTAGGTATCAAAATACAGCTATACTTCTAGTAGTTAGATGTCTTGCCACCAAAGTTGAAACCAGAGCCATGAGTAAGGTATATCCACGTTTTGTAATGTTCACAGAGTTGCTCATAGTGGTGCCATTCAGAAGAGATTTTAAAGAGTGTAATATTGTGGATGTTTTTATTAACAGAAATATTGTAAAAATTCCAGGACACTGAGGAAAAAGATGTAGAAGCACTCACTAAGAAAGAATGTTGGAATAATTCCTTCAATTGTCCTTCAAAGACTAAGATATTGTTGCAGTGGGGATACTGCAACACGCATATATCAAACCAGGAGTCCCGTGGAAAGGAAATATATATGGACAGACAGATTCTTGATAGCTGTTTCAGAGAGATGTTTATTTCTCCAGCTGCATGGCCGGAGCTCTGCTGAGGAACTGTTCCAGTCACGGGACCAAGGGTCCTTCTGCCCGCGCAGGGAACACAAACCAACCAATGGGAACGAGGCTGAGCAGGGACAGGGAACCCCGTGTCTGTGCCCTCAGGGCCCCTCTCCCAGGGCTACACGGCAGGGGAGGGACCCCAACACCTCACCAGTTTTATTTTAATAAAAGGAGAATGAAAACAACTGGATAAACATAACAAGAACAGTTTCAAAACAAAACAAGCCACCCTCCTGAGTCTTTAAATGTCCAAACAGATTCTGTGGAACATCTTAGGGCTGACAGAAGGGAGACAGAACTCTCTGAGCATGCTTTGTGGGGAAACTGAGGCAGGAGAAGGTTTAACTTCTTCCCTCCCCCTTTTCATCCCCCACTCGGCATTGGAAAGGGATTTTTGGGGAAACAATTGGCAAAAGCACGGTTTTGTGAGGGAAACCATGGATGAAAAAATGGATTAGGAATACACTGGGCGTAATAGGATATAGGGTAAAAGGGAAAGGTGGGATTAGGAGACTGTAGGGAGGGCTTACAATGGAGATATTGTCTAACATGACTACGATTTTTTTGCATATATACTGCCTTTTACAGGAACACCATCAGGCCCAGTGACCTGCGATGCTTGTAACCCTTTTCTCCCTAGTACAATATTAAATTCCACCACCTCTCCATCTCCCAAGCTTGGGATCCATTTTTCAGGGTTATTCTTTTTAATAGCAGTTCTATGCACGAATATGTCTTGCTGGTTGTCACACCTTGTTATAAAACCATAATTTTGCTTAACATTATACCATTTTACTATCCCTAAGATCTTAGTTACTATGATCTTTTCCTTTTTCCGAGTGGCTGCTGTTTTCTGTCTCGCTGCATCTTTGCTCTCTCTTTCGGTCGCTCCCGTGTTGGAATTGTCGGGGCTGCTCGTGCCCGCGCGCTCTTCCCGGGGTCGCGTTCGGGGCTGCGCGGGCCGGGCCGGGCCGCGCCGCTCAGTTCTCCGTGTGTCGCCTCCTCTGGTCACAGCTTCGCTGCCGATGCCAGGTGCTGTACCCACGTCTCGCCCGGGCCCCCGAGCGATGACCCCCCCGTGCCCTGCTCCAGCGCGCGTCTCGGCTGGGCGCGGCTCTGCTCCACCGCCACCACCGCTGCCCACGCGCCGCCCCTCTCGGCCGGGCGTTCACGGGGTTCGCTCCACCACGCGCTGCGCGGGGCCGGGCGGGCACCGCCGGGTCCCGCCGCTCCCGCCGCTCCTCGCTCCGCCGCCGACACTGCGGCTCGCTTGGCTCCGCCCGCACGCAGGAACTGCCTCGCTGCTGCTCTCAGAGCGCTCGGTGCACGTGGCCTGGGCCGCACGGTCCCTGCGCCAGGCTTCCCTTCGCCAAGACACAGCTGACATTGCTCAACAGTCTCGGTAACTAAATAATATTCACGAAAATATTCTTCCATCGGCATATATTTTGACTCCAGTATTAACTGTGTCCAAACGGTTTTCCAAAAGCCCTTGGTAATAATTAAATCCCAAGAAACATAGAAAAAGTTCTTAAACAACCATGCCAGGAAGTGTTTCAGTTCTTTCTGAGCTTGAATCAAGCTAAAATTCACAAATCGTTGTTCAAGAATCATTTTAAGTTTAAGATAAATGTCCATATGCGGCTCTGAGAGCCAAGAGTCTTCCCACGGTTCCTCCATAGTTTAGATATGGAATAGCAAAGCAAAACCAAGAAGAGAAATCCAAAGTTTCCAGGGTTTACTCACACAAATCAGTCGCTTAGGGATCGGGGATTGTTCTGCTCACAATTCTCCACCATTTATGTTGCAGTGGGGATCCTGCAACACGCATATACCAAACCAGGAGTCCCGTGGAAAGGAAATATATATGGACAGACAGATTCTTGATAGCTGTTTCAGAGATGTTTATTTCTCCAGCCGCATGGCCGGAGCTCTGCCCAGGAACTGTTCCAGTCACGGGACCAAGGGTCCTTCTGCCCGCGCAGGGAACACAAACCAACCAACGGGAACGAGGCTGAGCAGGGACAGGGAAGCCCCGTGTCTGTGCCCTCAGGGCCCCTCTCCCAGGGCTACATGGCAGGGGAGGGACCCCAACAAGATATCTCTGTAAGGCAGATTTATTCCATACATTTATTTATTTATTTATTTATTGATCCTTTTGAATGCAGAGAGTAGAAGAAGGCCTTTATAGATCAATCTTAGGACACTAAAGCAGGCAGTCAGTGAGCCAGTGGTGTGTTCCACGTGCTGCAAAAAACAATATAAACCAGCATGCATCTGTCTCATAGAAAAGTTCACAAGCCTAAAATGAGCATGTATTATATACTGCACAATGACAAATGTGAGTTCTTTTCACTGCTCCCAGAATGGTTTGGATATTCTATTGTGAAATAGATATTGGTTGAAAACATGAAAGCTTCTTTGACAGAGTGAAATGAATGCCAGGACTTATACTTCCAGACTACTGAAACACATTCAAATGTCTATTTTCAGCTCATCCCAAGGACTACACCTGGAAGTTAGGAAAATGTGAAAATTTATGGCACATGAGTTTTCAGATTGCAGTTTTGGATATAATACCTTTATGCTTCTGAAACCCGTGGTTTTTTTTAAGATATTTATTGTGAATTGTTTTAAGTTTTATATTTTCTTTTTTTCTTCCTTCTTTTTAATAATAAAACACTGCCTCCAAACCAAATATTGTCAAGCGATTCAACATTTTATTAGTTTTATAGGAAACTGTTTCTATTTTTTCTGAAGGTAAATTATGATTTGGTATGATTTGGAGTATGAGAGGAAAGATAGAGGAAAATTAGGTAAAATTATAGAAAATATAATAGAAGACAATATAATACAATGGAATAAAATATAAATGAAACATTTTCTTGTGTAAGAACCTGACAAATGATCAGAGGAACACCATGTCTTCTCATAAGCATGTTTCCAGCCTCGCTGACACCAAGATGGTCCTGATGATCTTCCCTCTCAAGCACATCAGACAGTGTCTCTATTATCTTCTGCTAATCTTTTGTGTCTAAACAAGTGTCCAGATTTAATCTTCTCATTGTGGGCCATTTTATACACCCTCCTTCCAATTGAGGTTGGTAGTTTGGACATGATCTCT
Organism: Corvus hawaiiensis; assembly: GCF_020740725.1. NCBI lineage: Eukaryota > Metazoa > Chordata > Aves > Passeriformes > Corvidae > Corvus > Corvus hawaiiensis. The sequence continues at coordinate 76,178,191 of NC_063214.1, forward strand.
ATGGAGGCCATTAGGCAAAGGAGAGCAGGAAGTGCAGCAAGAACTTGTATCTGTCAGACATGGACTACACTTGGCACTGGTCAAATCACACAAAACATACATCACCAAAGGTATCACACTCTGGAAAGTGCTTTCTGGAGATCTTTAGCTATTTTCAGATACCTTCAGATAAGTTCTCAATGTTAAGGCAATTCTTTCCCATGACTTCTTTTTTATTGCATTTTATCCTATGGGAAATTAAACCAGAATGATGCTGTGCCCCAAGCCTAAATGGTGATGAAGGATACATGTATAAATAGCTAATAGAAGGTGCAGATGATGAATCCAGGCACTAATTCCAAATTGTCACTCAGACAAAAGGGATTAGATTTCATTCAATCCTAGACATGGAAAGACCAACTGAAATTTTGATAAAGAATTGGATTGAATTATTTGGTTTAGCTGATTATGGATACTATGAGTAATGTTCCTTAAAGTAGTGCTACATGGACCTGTAAGGGCTTATGAAGTAAAAAAATGGAGTCTGTGAAAGACAAGTAAGAAAAACAATCAATTAATCCAACTGCCAGTTGGTTTAGCTTTTTTATAAAGGGTCAAGTTTAAATTCTGTCAGGATCTGTGTGCTGAAGGAGGTTGCAAGCCACTGTTACAGAGGAACATTGGCTGCTATAATTGTTAACTGTTAATTGGTTGTGATAATTGTTATTGGTTGTTATAATTGTTAATATAGTTGTTCAGTTAAGAGAAAGGAACACAATAGTCAAGGAAGAAAAAGAAATATTTTTAATCAATATGGAAGTTATAAAAGTCCTTTTGAGTCAAACACAATTACCTTCAATTAAGATTCTTTATTATACCTTCTGTATACTAGAGGAATGAAGTACCATTTTTTGACTTTCCATGCACCTGAAGTGATAATCCTGTTTTTACCTCAAAATGACCAGCAGTTATTAACAGCTTAATCAAGCAGCATAATCCAAGGCTAACAGACATTCACATTTTACTGTTCATTTACCCCTTTAAAACTTCTCAAAATTTTAAAGTGCAACTTTAACACTGAATCTTTTTACCATAGCCAGTGAAGTCCAATACATTGTAATCATAACAACCTGCACTTCAAGTATTGAAATCACAAATAATATTGGTACATACTGTTCCCCATCAGAAGGCAAGCTCAGTCCTTCAGAAGCGAGGTATCAGTGAGTTTTACCAAGTGCTTTAGCAGAACACAGACAACCAGAATGAGAAATTTGTGAATTTGACTGTAAATCTTGGAGCTTCATGGAAATGTATTATTTTAATGAGGTAAAAAACAGCATAGAAAGCACTTAATAGAAGTTAACCTAGAACAAGGGAATATTAAGTTAACAAATAATGACATTATCTTTAGTGCTGGCCCCAGAGGTCAATTCTTATCAAAGCTCCCCTTGAATGGAAGCCTGTAGTAATAGGTTCTCCAACAGCTCCTTCTAAAGATCACTACAGATAAGTTTTCCAATCTGTTTGAGAACTGAGGTTTTCTTATTGACTACACTCTACTGGTAGCTTTCTACTGCCATTTAAATTAAGGCTTTACTGAGCCACATGTAAGAAAATTTACTCTGACTCAGAATGCATAGGAGGATATATTCTCAGTAGCTCTGCCAGCCAAAGCTGTGAGAGCATCCCAGAAGGAAAAATATAACCACTTTGGTAGCAGCTGATGTTCATATTGAGGATTTTAAATATTCTCTGCAAAACTGATGAAAAATGCAGACAATGAATGATTAAAAACTAAAATAGAAATATTCCCCACAAAATGAAAAAGAATTTGAAATACAGGTTTAAGCTACATTCTGAAATCAACACAGATCCTGGAGCAGCAGTGATAAACAATGACACTGAGACGTACCAGTTAACACACAATTAATTCTGAGGTAAATTTTCTCAGAAATGGCTCCATGATGTCAGGTAGCAGAATGCCATGCATGGGTATACCAAAGAAAGAGACATTTACAAATCTTCAAGTAGGCACGCTGTCATTTAAATAAATAAAAAACTCAATAATTATTTCTTCAGTCAGTAGATAATAATCATGTGAATTCCTTACAAAGAATTCCTTGTGGATGCAACAAATGATGTACACTCAAAAAGACCATGCTGGACCAAAGAAAAAACCCCAACACTGAGGGAGACAAAATGTGAAGAACAAGATCCAGCTCAGGAAATCCTCTCAAGTGAAAATGAGATGAATGAATGGAAAATGAGATGAATGAAAATAGAAGAATATAAGGGAGAATATCACCTCTGCTTTTGTTGATCTTCCTTTTCTTTAAGCATCTATCTATGTCTCCTGCTATGTGACCTGTACATTGGTGAGCCTTGGTTTGATTCTCTGCCCTGTTCTTGTAGCTTGTGTGGCAATCTAAACAAGTAATAGCAGAAAACCAAGCACAGCCCTCTCAAAACCTCCAGCTTACGAATACTGCATCTATAATCTCCCTTAAATCTTTTTCCAAATATATCTGCTAATTGAAAATGCATAAGAATCATAAGATTCTTACATGAAGTGAGTTGTAGACAGTAATACCTTGGCTGCACCAGACTGTCACAAAGCAGCAGAATACCTTTTTAGACTTAATATGTTGAGATTTGTTTTCTAAATGGAAACACACCTTTTACAGAACACAATGACAATATTCATTCTATTGCTGCATGCATCTCTCATTCTGAAGTGATTTCTCACTTGTTCTGTGCACTAAAAGCATGTTCTTCTGTTAATGCTGACTGTGTAATAATTAACAACGTGAGTAGCTATCAAAAAAGAAAATAATTATAAAAGTCCTACTTATAAAAATCTGTTCTGTCATGAAAGAGAGGAGATGACAGGGGGAAAAAGAAGAAAAAAATCTCTGCAGCTTTGATGTGGTTAGCATTGATACACTAAGTTTAAGAAGAATTCCAGAATTTCAGAAATAAACTGAAAATTAACACAGGAAAAAGATATTTCCACTTTTAGCATTTTGCTGTTAAGGGCATTTCACTACTGTGTTTTTCAAAATAATCTCTTTCATCACCTTAACCATAGAGAAAGGAGTTAGCTTTCTGCATTTAACATGGAAAAGAAGCAAAGCATTTAGTTAAATATCTTGCAGAATTTGTGTCTGTAGGTTCAGTTTAAAACCCAGCTGATTTTTTCAAGCTGCAGTTTAATCTGTGTAAGCATCTATAACATAGAGAGAGGTCTAAACTGTGTATTTAATGGTGCTACCTGGACACAGTTCAAATATAAACAACCTCCTACCAATAAACAATGACTTTCACAAAAATAATGATACTAGCAATGGATTATCTATAAATGGTGTGATGAGAAGTAAATAGACTACCTAGGACAAGGCAGTCTCTAGCCAAAATCTAGACTCTCCATAAAATGCCATAATGACTTTGAAACAATCTTGTGTATTGATTTGTTGTGCTAAAATTAATGATAAAAGCCCTACAGGTGATAATTTAAGCCAAAAGAAACAAATTCAAAAAGTCAAATGAGTATATTTTGTTCTTAACTTTGAAAGAAATAATTGCAGAGTGGTTAAAGCTGGACATGGCTCCATTGTGTCTAGATTCCCAGGAAAGAAAAGCCCAGTAGATACCATGGTCTGCATTTTAATGCCTAATGTCTTTAAAGTACTCCTTGTGACACCATCACAACAATTAGAAGCTACAGATATTACTAACATTTTTATTGATAAATTTCCATAGGGAAGTTTTAACAAAGCCGCTGGAAGGAGACAGAATGGAGATCAATCCTGTAGAATCCCAGAACACAGGAGCTGGATGGCTGTGGAGCCAACCAAGGATCATTGGTAATAACAACTCTATGAGAAAGAATAAGTTGAGACTGGAGAAGGGGGCCATATGGAGGTACAGGCAGCATTTTTCCTGGACAAATGTCCTTGCTCTTGTTTCTGGAAATAAGCACAACACAGTACTGTGCAAGGGCAGGAATGATGCTGAGAGGAGGAGTTGGACTGTAGGAGGGGACCAAGATCACTAAAGACCTCTGAAGCCATCCAACCAATTTCCAGAAAGGTTTGCAAGAACAGATTGCACATTATAACTAATTTGCAGAGAAAGTGAAAAACCTATTTTTAGAGTGGGAAAAACCTATCTACAAATCACCTTTCTTTCTTTCTTTCTTTCTTTTCTTTCTTTCTTTCTTTCTTTCTTTCTTTCTTTCTTTCTTTCTTTCTTTCTTTCTTTCTTTCTTTTTCTTTCTTTCTTTCTTTTTCTTTCTTTCTTTCTCTCTTTCTTTCTTTCTCTTTCTTTCTTTCTCTCTTTCTTTCTTTCTCTTTCTTTCTTTCTCTTTCTTTCTTTCTCTCTTTCTTTCTTTCTCTTTCTTTCTTTCTTTTTTTTTTCTTTCTTTCTTTCTCTCTTTCTTTCTCTCTTTCCCTCTCATTTTCTTTCTCTACCTTCCTGCCTTCCTTTGTCTCCCTTCCCCACCCTCCCCTCCTCTGTATTTCATCTCTTTTTTTAATATGTGCTTTTCATCCTACCCCTTTATCCAAAACCCACTGCGGTGTGCTTACCCACAGCAGCTCAGACAACTTTGCCTATTTTTAGTGACTGTAGGGGGAACCTAGAGAACTGCTCTTAATAGCTTAGCAGATCACTTGTGTAGAAACCAAGGAGAGCTGTTATCATCTTAAAAGCCTCTGGGAAAACCAATAGATGTGCGACATCTCAGCTGTGGCTGGAACCTGAGAGTGGAATGTACATCATAAGGCACACATGAAGTGAATTTGACATTGCTAGTATTGCTAGGATGCATTTCAAATGTGAAAATATGTAGTTAAAGATAGATAGATACATGAGTACAAAATAAACACACACACACACTTCACAGGCTGGTGGAAGAAAAGATTTGTGTTTCATTCCTACTTCAGTATCACTGGCCTGGTCCTGATGAGTTAATGTTTGTTGTCAATATGTCTTACAAGGAAAAATAACTAGCAAGCCAATGCACCACGAGGAAGCAGTCTGTGACTTCAAAGTAAAAGAGGTCAGTCAATACATTTTACCAAGGTCTTTGTGTTATTTTCAAAGAATGTAATAGTTGTTTAGGATGTTTTGATCAATAAGTTTGACACACTGAGCATTTCAAACAATATCAACAGTCTACAAGTCTCCACCAGGATCTCTGTTCTTTTTCTTTTACATAAGCCCCTTTTGTCCCTAGTGAATTTGACAAAGGATTTCAGTATTTCTACAGTGATAGCTGTCTTGCTTTTACAAAATTCTTTGAGAATTACATATTCAGCAGTATACCTGTTTTCTGCACAAGCCCGTGAGAGATGTCATTTATTAGATTTATATTACCCATGGGTATGGTTAGTACCTTCCTCAAACATGGATACTGCACCAAAGAAATTATTTCCTATATGGGTTGAAATGTAGCAGGAAAAAAAGGGAGAAGTGTAAGAATCAATACCATCCCTGCCCGGCTCCGTGGGGTCCCGCGTGCCCCCACAGCCGCACGGGTGGGTTCAGCAATGCCGTCGGTACCAAAGAGTCCAGAAGGGCATTTTTGTGCGTTCTGCCAGGAGCATTTATTGCTGCTACGCTGGCGAAGGGTGCAGAGGCAAACACCAACATGATCTCGCAGCTCACAGTTTTATCTGGGGGTGGGGAAAGGGCAGGACTAGGGAACAGGGACCAATGGGCAAGCTCTGGGGGAATGATGAGGGGTAGAGGTGACAGCCAACCAGGGAATCCAAACTGGGATAGATTCACATAACAGAACATGGCATCCTGGGAGAAGCCTTTCTGGTCACCCTAACATGAAGTGGTTCTTGTGGTACTGGGAACTTGTCTTACTGAAAACTCTCTGTCCCTTGTAATGTATGTTCACCAGCCACCACATAAGAATAATCTCTTATGCAAATTTAAGCTACCACCCTGTAGGCAAGGGTAGCTCAGGTTCTTGTTCAAAGATCCCTTGAGGCGGATTAGAGTGAAACTACACTGAATGATCAGTGTTTGTAAATATATACAGTTCTGTGAGTGAGCCAGTTGTGGAAGAGAGGACATTGCATGATAAAAACCATCATCCCCCCTCTGCAGGGTCTGCTTCTTATCAGTCTTCTCCCTTATCTGGCTCAAATCCCAGCTTGTAGCCTCTGGTGGTGGGTATTCATCCCCCTCTGTCTTATGTGGATCAGAGGCTTCATCACCACACACATAAAACTCTTCTCCTCCTCCTTGGCTGGGGGGTGGGTGGCACAAACCTGGCCTCAGCAAAGCACCCTGCTGCTTTTGCAAATGTCCAGTTGCTGGAGTCAGTAACCATTAACATTTCAATCTCTCACACAGTGTTACTTTTTTATCTTTTTTTCTTCATATACACCTTTTTCCCCTTTTTTCTGCAAACACAAAGCAATGTATATTAACACATTTTTTATATACGCACATTTTACATTCTTTCCTCCTGTTTTTTTTTTAACTATAAAATATTACTGCTTATCCACACAATATTATTAGGCTATTTTGAGAGTTTCTTCATATACATAAGTGCATATACAAACATATATACATGCACGCATATATGATACATATACATTAATAGCTTAAACAAATGACATCAATTTCAGTGTCATTTCAAGTATCCTAGGTTATCATGCAAGGGCTATGATTTTCTCTTAAAACTTGTGTCAGCATGATGTCACACAAGTCAAATGATATCTTTCATATACTAGAACATCTAAAAGGATACTAAATGCTTATGGATGATTTTTTCCTTTAATCTCTCTTGAGCACAATGGGACCTCCAGCAACTAGTTCACATAAAGGCATTGTAGACACATGAAGTTACAGATGCTGAGTCCCACCAGATGCCTAATCATAGATATGTAACATCATTTAATATGCTCAAAATTGTTTCTCCTTTTTCTAGTTATTATTTCAGAAGGGGATGAACCTCCTTTGGGTCCCGTGTCATATCTACAAATCCTAAACAGGTAACTTGGAAGCTCAATAACATCACAAGCATCTTAGGATGTGTGTTTTTTTAAAAAATTGAATTATCATCCCTGAAGTCTTTATTCAATGGGTAAAGATGATATCAATCAAAAAGGAAAGGGATATGGATACAGATATCCATTCTTTTTCTAAGGTTTACTTGTTTCTTCTATGTTTTTAAAATTCTGTGAACCTTCAGGCAGTAGAACAGCTGTGTTTAAAAAAGAAATTTCCATCTCCTGGGAATGAGTCTTTTAATTTATCATAAAGAGACAGAATGAGATGATATGTGTTCTGAAGGTGTCTATTTTTATTGACTATATAGAGAGCTTAAGATAACTCACTCAGGCTTAAATAGGTATTTCTATACTTCTAAATTTATAACAGACTAGATTTTTTCTTTGCTTACTTTCTTCTTTTCCCAAAGAAAAATTGCACTGTGTGGATGTAGAATTATCAAGGCCACCTAGGCTCTCTTTACTGGTGAATAGGAGCTGTCAGCTCCAAATGAGTAAAAGATATTGAGGTATGGTTTAGATAATGCAGAACGTGTAAGATTTCTTATTCATTTCTGCACAGAAAAATCAGGGTAAACTAAAATTTATAAAAAGTGAAAAGAATGTGATTTTAAGGAACATACCAAGATTGGTTTACCTTTCAATTGCTTCTTCAGTCACACAAATCTCCAAAATATTGAAACATCAGGCTTGCTTATGAAGCAACACTGCAGAATTTCCTTTTTCTTAATTTACGTTCAGTCCTACTCTGTTAGTTTTTAATAAAGTGGAAAGTGCATACCTATTCTAACCAGTAATTAGTACAACTACAGAGTTAATTAAGACTTTAATTGTTTTTCTTCATTGATAATTACAGTGGTAATATGCTCTTCTCTTTTACTTGCCTGATAAGTTAGAAATATTGCTGCAGTAATAACAAGTAAGAGAGAAACTCTGCTGTAGGCAGAAGTAAACTATTGCTACGAAAGTTTCCTTTAAAATCCTATGAACCAAAATTAAATTTAGAAAAGGACAGATGTTTGTTCATATGCAAAGAAAATAAGTTAAATTTGGAGCAAATTTAGAGGAATTTATGTAAAGCAAGTACCTACAGTAGGACATGAGGAAATTAAAAATCCACAAAAAGACTAGAAAGAGTACAATAATGGGAACAAAATAAATCGTAAGAGATAATTCTTAGAGTTTATCTTACTCCATACACTGACCAGCCATGAAGAGAAAGGAGAATGATTACTTCATAAAAGAATGAAGAATCATTTAAATACTCCGTTATAAACACATTTTTTCAGACCCTTCCTCTCTCATCATGACCAGAAAATCAATTCAGTATATAGTGGTTTTCTAATTAGTTTTTTTTCCCTTTCTCTCAGTCCCCACAATTGACAGAAAATTTTCCAATATGTGTAATAGCAACAGCTCAAGTACTGGTAAAATAGGTGTTCTGCCATTGTGGTTTAGTAGCAAAACTGTAACTGGCTCAGAAAAATGCTTTACAGGATGTTGTTTTCTCCTTTTAATGAAAAAGTCATCAGATAGAATTAAGAATAAAATAAAAGTGTCAGTCTTCAGGACAGATAGAAAGAATGAAGAGAACCATCGACTAAAAGAGAAAAATTCTGTCTGTTAAATGGAATAGACCAAAAGTGCTGCGACCTATTATTCCTTTTACCAGTGAGGGTTCCACATCATAGCACAAAAAAAAAAAAAAAATCACATACCTTTCAAAGTAATAATGATAGGTAAATGAAAATTATAGGACATTTGTTGTGGAGAAACTTTCATGCACCTGAAGGTGTTAGAATGCTTTCTTCATTGAAAGATTGTGGTAATACCTATAGAATGACTTTTTCATGAGAAGACTGTAGTAACATCTTTGATAATTGCATTGATTTGAAAAAAGAAAACCTTAAAAAAATTAAAAGACTAAACCAAAATTTGCTTTGTGTGTGTGTATATATAATGTATATAATAACTGCTTTTAACTATAAGCATAAACCCCAAAATATCTATATTTTTCCCTTTTCCCAAGTCTATTCACACATGAATTTGGGGGTTTTCTTAAACAAAAAAGATAAATAAACTGTGTTGTGTAATCTAATGTAAATATATTAAAAGTCATTCAATTCCGCAAAAGATCAGTTTTTATTTTCTGTACGTATCTGTTTTATTTGTCAGTGAATAGTGACAAGTATCATAATAACTTTAAAATAGAGTCAAGACTGTAAGGAAAAAGATATTTTCTTTTTGGCCAAAGGTAATTGTAAACTATGTTAATAGCTGAAATGAAAGTTGCCTGCTATTCTGTGCATGTCAATCTGAAATGAAACAATCCTTTAGACTTGTCAGTGTAAATAAAACATTAATTAAATGCATAAACAACATATTTGCTTTTCGTAATAAAATTGCAATCACTTATTTCTAGAATAATTCCAAAGTAAAAAAATTCTTTCTGTTGAGAGTCCATTTTGAGAAATGAGAAAATCACATACTGGATTCTTTCCTCTTTCTTAGCCCCCTCTTTCAATGACCAACAACAATAATTTTGAAGCAAAGAGATACAGATTTCTTCAGGGATTTGGTTGCTGTTAATGAATACTGTAAATAGTTGTGAGACAATGTAAAATGAGGACATGATTGATACAATAAATAAACAAGAGACAAGACACCACAGATATAGATAGTCAGAAAAATAGCAACTCATCAAACAGAAGCCAGTTAAACCTGAATTTATCCGTAAGACAGTTTGTTGGGTTTTTTTCAGTTTAAGTCAATGAGACACCAGTAATATTGAAATTCAGAAGGCAAAACTATCAACAAGAAAAATGTGAGTACAGGCAAACAGGTACTGAGCACTCTGCAAACTATAGGAGATTTAAAGACTGGAGTTTTGTGTCTTATATCTCTCACCAGGTCCGAAAAAGCAGCTACTTAAATTATATCTCTCCCATATTACCCTGTTTTATTTAAGCTGGAAATGAATTCATGTATCTTGTATAACTGAAATTATATTGGATCTTGCTTATCAATATTGGCTTATCAGAAACTTTGTTTTAATGTTTGAGATTAGTTATATTGTACTTTGACTCAAGCTTTGGAACATACAATTTAGACATTGTACATAAAAAAATACTCCAAACCACCAAAACCAAACAATTCACATCAGTTAATTTTAGACAGCTAAAAAAGGGAAGCAGTTTTTACAGAGATGGATTTCTCGAAGTTATTTTGGATAGTGATTTTAGGATGGAATTACTTTTTATTTGGAAACCTTGATTTTTTCTTTTGCTTAAAAGGATAACTAGCCTTGACTTAATATTTAAGCACATGAGTTACATGACACCTTGCAAGGTGAATGCACCTGGGTTCCCCTGATAGTCCATTAAGTTAGATTAATCCAAAGCATAAGCCAAACAGACTGTGTGTTAAATGAAGCACTGCCTAGAGCTAGATGAAAGAAGTGTTCAATATGGATGAGTGTCCTTTAGTAGGCACTGAACTGAATGTGTGCATTTATCTGAGGTAGCCAGTGGTGGTATCCTTCAGTTATATAACAGAAATATGCCAGGGTTCTGTGCGCAGAAATGTGAAACCTCGGTTCTGTTACTCTCCAAAACCCAGAGAAAATTCACCCTCCCTGAAGTCCAGGAAAGGTCTTAACCATTAGGCTATAAGGCATTCTGGGAAAAGTTACCATTTCCTCCATGTGAAACTGCATCATTTTACAGCCAGCAATGTAGAAGCCACATAAAATTAATAGATTGCATCACTGAAACACAACAAGATGATTTTCTTGGGAGCAAAGAGCTGAAGGGTCAATAAAACATTTCTCCATATATTTTGAATTAGTCAATCCCTACATAAACAGACAAAGGGAGACTTACAGTGTTATCTTGAATTGGTCCGCCCAACTAGAATGTTTTACAGAATAAATTATAGACATTTTTTAGGGGTGTAGGCCAAATAAAAGGCCATGAAAAAAGTAACAATGGTTTGGAAGAGAATATAAACAGTCTTACATAATAAGCGCTGCCTGAATCACAAAGTGAGTCATAATACTGGGTAGTTCACATTAAGAACAAGTTTATGTTTTCATGTCTGTATTCTTAAAAATATTCTGTGGTGCTTTTGCTTTCACTTTCATTCATTTTTTTCTGCACATTTTAATTAGGATAATCATCCAGCATAGGAAATTACTGTCTTTCACATATATAGAAACTTGTAGAAACCAAATAACATAACTGTAGATTTTTCTTTCTCAAAGCAATATTTGCATTTTGGGATATGTTATTTCTTCTAGTGTAAAATTCCTTAGCAATATCATTCATACAGTGGAGGAATTCATGGTCTTTGTTAAATCTTCAGAGAAATTATCTGTTTTTTTCAATTCTTTGGTGACACCTTAACTGTGGATCATGCATGCTCTGTTGCAGTCCTGGTCCCTGATCCTCTGGATAGGGAGGATCCCACCTGATTGCACATTTTTTTGTCTTTTCTAGCTGAATCTGAGGAGGTGGTAAGAAGATGCACCCTTGGGTCTCACACTAAAACGAAATTAGAATGCCTCTAGCCTCAAGAGCTGAAAACCCATACCAGATTCCTCACTTTAATGTCTATGACTCACTTGTTTTTTCTTCTGCTCCTTTGAACCACTATAGGGGGAAATGGCTTGGCATTGGGCATCCAAAATATGATGTGGAATACCTCCTTCACTGTGGAATTATATCCATGGCAAGAAACAGGGACACATAACGCTGTTTCCTGCAGTAATTTGGTAGTTTCTGTGAAAAGAGAGATTATGGAAAAAAATAATGATATCCTGCCCTGTTCTGTTTTCATTTTCCTTCTTTCTGGGAGTGACAACAGAGGGGTGTGTAGGAAGAATATACAGTTATTTAGAATGGATTTGGGGGAATGAAAGAGATCATACTGTAGTAAGTAACTGTCCATACTCCACCAGGCAGAGGTTATACATGGCAGGTAAAAGTGAAAATATTTTAGCAGTCTCAAATGAGTTTCCAGAAGCTATATTTCACCTTGCTAGTGTTTAAATAGAAGCAGGAAAAGACATTTCATTTCCTCCCCCTTTTATCATAGGAGTAATTATTATGTTCTGCAGCTTGTTGTATTTTGTCACTTTTACTCTACATTCCTATTTTTTTTTTCTTCCTTTCCCTTTCTATCTATGAGTACTTCTGGCATGCATCACTGTCACAGGCTGCATGAGGATTAACCCTACTGACCTTAATTAGCTTCTTTACTTTATATTTTATTAAACCAAGAATCCAAAGATGGAAATTGTTCAAATTGTTAGAAATTACTTCACTTTATACTGAAGACTTGATTTGCTTTCCTATTTTTTTCCCTATTTAAAAAAACCCCATTGATGAGTACTCTAACCATCAATACCTTTTCTTAATATTTTGTTATGGAGAATGGGAATTTTGCATCGTGGGAACAACATTTTTCCCATAGATTTTCAGCACAAACAGGATATCTATCTTTTGGAATAGCTGGACAGGAAGATGAATTAGTGCTGTGTGAAGTGCTAATGAACAGCAAACATAAAAAGGAAATTGACAGTCAGTGGAAATGGCAAGAAACCCCTACATAAATATAGGAGTGATGTTCTAAGATTTTTATAATCTGCTGAGATTCTACAACTCTATCTACATTACAATTTTTTTCTCTTCATACACATTTTTCCTGAAAATTGGAATTTGAAGTGCCTCTGCAGTTCTTTTTTTTCCACCTGTCACAAAAAGTGAATCATGCCTGAATTAGATGTATTCTTTGGTCATAGAGATCACAAATAAATATATCAGACAATTGGGGTTTGTGTCCAAAAATATCCCAGCAGGGTAGCACATCAGAGAAACACACTAAACCTTTTCCATGAGTTTCAGAATGGATATATGAGAAAAAGTCTAGAAAATTGGAAAATTCAACATTCTAAAGAAATAGATAAATATCTTTAATAGAGTAATTTAAGGTCCAGACGGTGCCTATCACATATAGTCACACAAGAGAAAATCCAACAGAATATAGTATAAAATAAAGAAAATATGAAAATGTGAATCCAGTGATATAAGAACTCAGCTTCAGCAGCAAGTGTAATGTTGTCAGATATCCCACAAGAAATGGTGTAGCACTCTGACTTGACACAAGTCAGCCAACTGAGTCAGAAAATAAAGCCAGTGAGATAAAACCAGGATTGATACTTCTACATTATTATATAAATTTCTTTTTATATGAATTATTATGATTATGATTATTATTATTATTATATTTTGCACTGGTTTTACCTTGTCCTGGGTAAAAAAAATCATTAAGGTATATTTAAATTAAATCCTTGATATAATTCCAGTTAGCTTACAGACATTATTGTGTTGTTCAGAGAAGCATGTATTTCTTAGAGATGATTATACAAACTGACCTTAATGAATTTCTCTCTATCCAAGCAGACTTATGCTACAATGATAAAAAGTTAATGGTAAGAGTGTAATCATTAGCAAAAACTGTGGATATTTGTCTAAAGCACAAACTAGGAAAATAAAAGAGCAATGAATTCCTAAGTTCCTACATAGCCTAATATAATAGGATTTGGAGCCATATAGCTGTGCTCTGTATACCAATGAATCTATATATACTATTTCTGTGTATGAACCACCACAAGGTTCATGGTTTTGTAAGAGTATTCATTAGACCAAAAATAAGTGTTCATTGTAGACAATGGATTCAATTGTTATTCAGAAAATATGAACTTTTTAAAAAGTTTTGAGATTATTTTTTTCCACTAAAATATTTAATCTCTATAAAAACTATTCCAATAGCAGAAAGAGGATCAAAATCAAGGATTATTTCCTTCACTTTTATTTATAATACAGAGGGAGAGAAGAACTAGAGGAAACTATTTCCTTCCCTTAGCAGATTTCATAATTAAAAATACTTGGCCTTGCAAGGCAAATTGGCTTGTATCTTACAAGTCAAAGCTGTAATGCTTTAAAAAATGGTACAGGTTCCATCTGTGGTTTTGATTTTCTCTCTTCTAAAAAAATCTGTTGTGACTTCAATTTAGAATGTTGCCTTGCAATTTTATCACAAAATATTCACACAAAGCAGTCCTGTGTGTCAGTTAATTTATGCATACAGATGCTCGTGCATGCACACACACATACACACACATACACTGAGGCACATATTTTATACACTTCATCACATCTACAAGATAGGAATAAGAATTAATTTTGGCAATTATTTATCCCAAAGTGTAGGCTCAGACTTGTCACATATGGGATTTTGCATGTCTTCTTGGCTAGTGTCTTTCATGGCCAAAGCATTAATTTTCTATTCAACACTCAGCAATCAACAGGTTAGGGGAAGATTAAAAATAATGTTGTGAAAGGTGATTTTTAATCTTGTGTTTGGAAGATGAATTAATTTTACTGAAACTTCCACTTAAGAGAAAAGCATAGCACAGGTTTAATGAGTTCAATGTGTTGATGCATTGGGGATGCATTGCTTTCGTTTACTAACTCTGATACCCCTTTGATGTATTATATGACCTGCAGAACTGACTTGCTGTTCTCCAGAATGTTTTATAATTAGAGAATATCCTCTATTTCAGGCTCACTGTTCTGGCAGTTGTACAGCATGTGTATGAGTGACACGTACACACATTTTTCATGGAGCTTAATAGACAAAAATATCAAAGCTTCATGCATGCATTCATGTGACTCAGGTACAATCACCCATAACCATTTCCCACTTTGTGGTTTGTCATTGTTTCTGCCCTTCTTTTCACCTCTTATGAGATTAGATTCCATTTTACTCTCTTCAGTTCATCTTTCATACACTAGATGTTCACTTCCTTTAATTACTATTATGGTGACACAACCATTTATTTTTCTTTTCAGCAGTAATTGGTCTCTATTACATTATAATTTTTCATTGGCTAAATCCACCTGTTTTATTAGACCTGTTTTATTTATTACAGTGAACTGATTTAACATCAGTGGAACACATTTAATACCAAGAAAAAAATATCTCCAGTGCTGGAAGCCAACATTTAAGATTTAGACATAAAAATCCTACAGCTGGGCACCTCCCTTACCCACTAAATTGATAAAGCTGCATTTAAACCTCGGAAACTGTGTACACGACAGATTGTTGCTATGGTAGTAATGCTATTCTTTCTCATCAAACCTTTCCCTTGAGTACTAGGTTGCACTTTGTTTGCAGTTTCTTCTATTTCTTTGTCAGTTCTTGGCATTATGCAACAGTAAAAAAGAATTTTAATCAAGTTTTCCCACTGAATGGAATAGGGATGTATGTATTCTATATTGTAATTCTATTAGCAATTCTATTGACAATGAAAATTTCTGCATGTTTGTTCCTTGAACGTTAAAGCATTTTTCAACTCTCCCATGGTATTTTTTCCCCAGAAGAACAAAAATATTTTTTTTTTCTAGTTTGCAAATCAATCCCAAACCGGCAACACTGGGAAATCACAGAGCATGCCACAAATACAGATGGGGAGAGCTATTACAGAATGTTATAATCACAGACACCACCTTCCCAACTCCTTTCCTTTTTCTTCTATCATTTGAGTACAGAAGCCTCATCCTAAAGTAACACCAACATACTGTTTAAGTGTTTTTAAATGTAGGTTTTAAATGTAGTAATATTACTTAGGTGTCTATCCTCACTGAGTGCTTTCCAGATAAATACAAATCTTCATGAGGGGTAGTCACACAGGTGCAATAGACCACAACTGCCTTGCACATGCGTGTGACTTTGAGGCACAAGATAGGATTGCAACTATCCATAGCAGGACATGAGTTTTCCCTTTCTAAGAGTTGATCACCATGATCTTTAGTGATCAAAGTCAAGAAATCCAGGAGAAGTAAATTTTAGTGGGATTTTTTTAGAAAATCAGCATAAATGGCATAAACTGAGCATTCACATAACATAATAACTCCTTCTAAATTACTCTGAAGAGTATCTTAAAGATACATTGCCTTTCATACAATAAATAGCTTATTAATGAACATTTTTTAAAAAATAGATACATTAAAGAAATATGATGACATTTTTGATAGGTTGACTAAAAAAACAGTCTCTCAGGCTATGTGTGCATAACCATCTGCAGGTCTTTTTCAAAAAGATTAGTCATAAGCAATTATCTGAAAAGCCTGACACTATAAAAAGTGTGTATGAATGTTTCTTCAAGTTTCACTCACAGTATGCTAAGTATCCTTATGTTGTCAAACCTTCATGGACCATCATGGCGATGCTCTCAGCTAACTGAAAATCTCAAAATCATTGTATTTTTCTAAAATTTTTCTTCTGAATTTCTTTTTTTGCTGATTTTTCTGCATTTGTCATGAACTGCTTTTTAATTCCTCTTCATCCAGATTTTCAGATTTCATCAAGAATGAAGTTCGTTTTCTTTTTCTTTCTTTCTTTCTTTCTTTCTTTCTTTCTTTCTCTTTCTTTCTTTCTCTTTCTTTCTTTCTTTTTCTTTCTTTCTTTCTTTTTCTTTCTTTCTTTTTCTTTCTTTCTTTCTTTTTCTTTCTTTCTTTCTTTCTTTCTTTCTTTCTTTTTCTTTCTTTCTTTCTTTCTTTTTCTTTCTTTCTTTCTCTCTTTCTCTTTCTCTTTCTCTTTCTCTTTCTCTTTCTCTTTCTCTTTCTCTTTCTCTTTCTCTTTCTCTTTCTCTCTTTTCCTTCCTTCCTTCCTTCCTTCCTTCCTTCCTTCCTTCCTTCCTTCCTTCCTTCCTTCCTTTCCTTCCTTTCCTTCCTTCCTTCTCGTTCTTTTGTTCTTTCTTTCTCTCTTCATGTTCAGTAGATATCAAAGCCAAAGAAATTTGAAAAAAATAAAGGAAATCTGATGATATTCTGCTTCTTTCACTTCTCAGGATTTAAGCCCAGATCCAACCACCTGGGAATATTAATTTCTTGTTTTCCTGTTATTGCAAAGATGAATATCAGTTATTAAATTATTAACTTAATTAAATCATTGGCTGCCTACAGGTCTGGATATACTGCACTATTTAGTTTGTGCTGTGCATACTTTTAACCTCTTCTCCAAAGTCACTTTAGGAAAACCATCCCCCTACGTAGGTGACAAAAATTTTATACTACTGAAATGGCATAAGAATTAAAATATTTACATATAAATTTTACCTAGATTAGTAGTTTTTAAATTATTTTAGGTTTTTTATAGCTTTCACGTGACCCCCCCCAACTTTTTTAACTTAGGGCATTTGCTGTAACTGTCCTGCAAGCAAAGAAAACAACCAGCCAAGACTCATGGTTATAGTGGAACACAATAATTCTTCCCATTTTTCCAGATACAAAATGTAGAGTATACAGCAAAATCTCCTTCATTCATAAATCATACTTTTGGTTTGTTTCCATTCATTTTTCACACCAATGCATTTATTTTATTTAAAGCTATTACATAAGATAGCTGTCCGCTACTTCTAACTTAGGACAATGAAATGTAAAAATTTCTTTCAGTTCATCATACTATAACAATGGTAGCACATCTTTTAATGAATTAATTATGACACTGAAGACACTTAAAATGGGTACCACTTATACAGTTCTATCTTCTTTACACAGTCTTCTTGCATGCTTGAGTCATACTACATTATTCAGATGACAGTAAAGCCACTTTTTGCCATTTCTCCTTTTTAAATTATTGGTTTTGCCCATGAGCATTTTAAACATTTTTGAATGGTAGTCCTCTTGGGGGTATTCTAACTATTTTTTTTTTTTTTGCATTGAAAATTCAGCATTTTTTGTACCTCTGTTATTTCTATGAAGTCACCAATGTAACCAAGACATCAGGTTAAATTATCGATATATAGTTCAATGAACATCATCAACTATAAAACCAAGTTTACATTTGAGACAAGAGTGAAGAGTCACTATTTTAAAAATAACATTACTTTCAGTTTCTTCTATTTTAGTGAAACTACTACATTGTCTCCTAGAAACAAAGCTCAAAACACTGAAATATCTTGCAAACATTTTGTTAATTTCATTAACAATATAAATTTGCAAAACCAATAATTTCCATGTGAATGTTTTTTTGCTTTCTGCTCCCTAGAATTTTGACACAAACTTTTAAAAGGATCGGTCCTCAAGTGTGTTGTTTTTGACATTTTCACTTCTATTCAAAGTGTTTTTTTTGAAAATGCTGACTGTTTCAACATTTTGACACAATGTATACACATTTACAGAGCCTTTTTTTATTCCTCTGGACGATGACCCACTCTTTCTTATAATTAATCTGTAAGGATCCTTAGGAGTGTTATTAAAGACTTCTGCTGATTTTGATCAGTCACTTAAATATATTAAAAAATAAAATAACTGGGTTTTTTTTTTTTTCCATTTTTGTATATTAATTACAAGCGTCCTCCTCTTGAAGTAAATACTAAAGTACCTTCTGAATTTCTGACAAACTTCTATCATACATAATTGAATTTAAAATGATGGGCTGATTGAGACACATTTCACATTACATTACAAAATGTACTCACTTCCCACATAATTCTACACAGTCATTCTTCCCATTGTAAATATTAGATTTCATTATATCCTTAGTATATTTTAGCATGAGGCTCACAGTCTTCACTCTTTTATGGGTGTGTTACAGAGCTTCATAGTAATTCTTTCCTTTTTTGTATTTTATGAACAATTTGTCCTTGTTCAAGTAGTAGGAGATACAGCAAATTTCAGAAAGCAGAACAAACAAGGGGAACTCTAAGAGGGGAATCCAAGGACCCCCTGCTTCAAACTTTCACTGTATAGACTGACTATCGCATATCCACTAGTCTATCAAACTTCCATCTCTATCAAACTTCCATCTCTAGCAGCAGTTTTCAGGGGTTTTTCTCACTCAGATATGCACCACTATCACAAAATAGAAACTATTTTGTACTGGCAGCATCAAATTTACAACACGTGTATGGACAAAGTAGAACATACTTTGAGGCCCACATTTGCCTTCAAATCAAGCAGTGAAACCCCATCTCCTGATTCTTTTGTGAAATAGATCAGGAAATAGTGGATCCCTTTCTTATGAAAGCTTTTATTCTTGTTTTATAGAAAGGCTAAAGTACACATTCATTATGAACATACCTTGGACTATGACCAAGTCAGTTGTTACTCTGGGCAAATTACATAGTCTGAATTACATCTGCTTTTCAATAGACAACATGTTTCCCAAATCCTATATCAGGCATTCATATCAATATTTTCCATGGATACATTCTTTTAATAGCCTTTTGGTCAGTGGTCTGTTGACTTTTTTTTTTTTTTTTTGCTTGTTTGTTTGCTTGGTTTTGTTTTTGTTTTTTACTTTCAGAATGTTTACTACTCATCCAGTTAAATATAAATATAAAATATTTTTTATCAAGATAATTGTAATTTTTTTGCCACATAACAAATTTATTTGCATATGTCTAGTGTATCTGAAGTATTAATGCCTTTCTTATTCCTTCTAACCTACTACTTCACTTCTTCTGAAGTATATATTAAGAATATTAAGAAATTAATGATTATTGACCTTGCTTCTGCTGCCCACAGAATTTTTTCCCCCACTGATAGTTTTTGCTGCCCTTATCTATAATTTAAGCTACACCTACAGAAAAGATATTGAATTATAAAATCACAGAAAAAAAACTGTTTGAAGGGGTCTACTGAAGGTAGTCCTCTCTTTGAACCTCCTGCTCAAAACCCAGCTAACATTAAGATTAAATCAGACTACTAAAAATCTTATCTATCTGTACGCTGAACACCTCCAAAGATGAAAATTCCACAGTATCTCTAGACAAACCATTCCACTGCTTAACCTTTTTATTGTGTTTTTTTGCTCTGTTACCCCCACCCTTTTATTTTATCACTTTCCCTTTGTATACCTTGTGGTCTTTGTCCCTCGTTTTTTCACTGTGCACCCCCAAAACGAGTCCAACACTGTTTTCTGTAACCTCTAAGTAGTACAAGACTATTATTAAATCACCCTTTAAATATCTTTTCCTCAAGCTGTTCAGCCACCCCTCATGTTCAGTGCTCTTTAGTGGCTCTTCAGTGGCTCTTCACTGTACTATCTCAGTTTGCCACTAACTTTGAGGCTTCAAATGTGACACAAAGCATAAATGTATTTCTTTTCTGCTTTGTTTGGTTTTCTATTTATGTTTTTCAGTTCAGATTCAGTTTAAACATTTAGTTTATCTTTCCTTAAAAACATCTTTGCATGTTTCTCAGTCTTTCTTGTCACCGCTTATACAGAATAACTGTTATAAACATACAAGCTTAATAAGTTGTATCATAGAATCATAGAATCATGGCTTGTGTAGGAAGGGACCTTTAAAAATCACCTAGTCAAACCCTCTCTGCCTTGGGCAGGGAGACCTTATACCTGACCAAGTTGCTCAAAGCCTCATCCCACCTGACCTTGAACAAATCCAGTGACGGGGCATCCACAGCTTCTCTGGGCAATCTACAGTTTGCTCAGTTCCACTGTCTCACCACAGTCTTCCTTTAAAAAATTTCTTCCATGTAACCAATCAAAATCAAACTTCTTTCAGTTTAAATTCCCTTGTCCTGTCACTATTGACCTTAGTAAAAAATTCTTTCTCATTTTTTCTTATAAATTCTCTTCCAGTATTGAAAGACCACAGTGAGGTGTCCCTGGACCCTCCTCCAGGTTAAACACCTCCAACTCTCTCAGCCTTTCTTCCTAGGATATGTGCTCCAGCCCTCTGATGATATTTATGGCCCTCCTCTCAACCTTCTGTAACAAGCCCATATATTTTTTGTACTGGGGGCCCCTGAACTGAATGAAGTCCTGTGGGTGGGGTCTCATCCTGTGGCTGGAGTAGAGGAGGAGGCCCTCAAACTGCTGGCCACTCTTCTGATGCAGCCCTGGATAGGATTGCCAGTGCTTCTGGGAATGGAAAGATGTTGCGCAACAGTTATTATTTGGGAAAAAAACCTAACTTATATTTATCAAGGGAATTTTTAATGACAGGCCATCATTCCAAATTAAGTGTGGTAGGCTGACTAGACAGTTTAAAGCAAAAACTCTTTGAGAAGAAAAAAAGGGCTAATCAAAAAAGCAATGTAGACTCAAATCTGGAAAGTCTTCTGATTCTTCAAATTCTTCTTTCCTAGATTCTCAGCTTTAACAACAAGGTCTTCCAAACCAGGAATTATGGCAATATGTGAAATAGAAGTTTGAGGTTTTACAGTTCTTTAGTTGGAAAGTGTCTAGAATTTTGGTTTTATTGTAGTTTAACTGAAACATGGTCTAATTCCTCAGCAGGGAATATGAGGTAAAAGATAAGAAGCAGAACCATCACAGTCTTTCCAATTTCTTTTCTGACAGCTGCATTTCAGAAGGCTAATAGCAAGCACATATAATTCTTGAAAAAAACTCTTCTATCCACTTATTTTTGTAATGGGGATCTGGACATAGTTGTACTGCTGCCTTACCTGAAATAGTCTGTGAGCAGTACCTGGAAAAGTCTCTGATTGCTCTCTTTTGATTTCTGGCTCTGCAGGTCTCTCTGAACAATTTTGCTTGCTTTTATATCTCAGCCTCAGCCACAACCTCAGGAAATCTCATAAACAGTAAAATCATATTCTAAGAGGTATAAAGAAAGCAGTGGGTTTTGACATCACTGTAGGAGTCCTCATGCAATATTTTTATTGCTTCTTCATCCTCATTGGTTCTTCTACCATTCTTGCTACCAGACAGAAGCCATCACTAGCACAAGTCTTTCTTCTCAGGTGTTACGCGTCCCTGACTGGCACTAACCTCCTTCAAGGGCGCATCTCACACCCACTCACCCCACCAACTCCTGGCTGCCCCTGGGGGTCAAGTGGGAGTGGTGGAAGTTTTCCCACCAGCCACATGACAGAAAGAGTTATTGTTCCCCCGCAGTCTCTCCAGCTACTGTCCCTGAGTAAGCAGCAGCTCCATCTGGGTGGGCAACAGTCACATAAGGACTGGGGGAACACACTCTAGTCATCTACAACCACCTCCAACTGGCCAGACTGCCCCAGCCAACTAAGAGAGGCTTCTTCTGCTTCTGCCAGGGCTGTTCTGAAGCCAGGGACTCCCAGGGACAGGGGACAGTATAAAATAAGTCCACACATATCTGTATACATAAAATATGCTCCAAGATAGAAGAATAATTTTAATGCCATAGTGTTTTAATTAGAAGCTACACACAGGCTGAACTGCTGGATCAGCCCTAGGACTTGTCAGTTTAGGATTTTTAAGCACCTCTAGTAACGCTTATTTCAGAGAGCATTACATGAGGTGTGTTGTAATCCCACATGAGACTTGCCAAAAGCTTGTCACTTTTCCTATTAAATTTCAAGTATAACATCTTCATTTTGCAAAGGGCCTAGGCATGGTACTGAGTCCACCAGAGTGTGTTATACCCCTACAATTAAAGTACACTATTTATTTCAGTATGTGAAACAGAAAAAGAGCTTGCAGCTTGTTTTCTGCTTAATTTTGTGAAGCAAAGGGAGGGAAAGCATTCGGAACCAGGACAGTGTTTTTATTTTTTAAATACTCATCCTGAATTTCCCAAGATGGGGGGGACTGCATAGATAATCAGTTTCTTACCAAACCATGGACTTATTTTCCTTCAGTTCTGCCTTTAAGAAATCATAAGCCTTTAAGGTTTATATGCAGAAACACAATTTTCATAAAACAATGGTAATTGAAGCAAATTACATCATTAGTCTACATTCATCACCATAATATCTGACAAAGAAATAATTACTTTTATGTGGAGGTTCTAAGTAATGTTATTGACTTAATTATGTCAAAGCATCCTTGTGAGTAGTATTTTAGAAAATAAAGTAAATCACTTTTCCAAAAAGCCATGTTTTAATGACATCAGAAAATGAGCTTAGAATATAACATCTGAGGCTTCAGAAGCTGCAATTTGTGTTAATACTAATAGCACTAGTGCAGGTAGAAAGGCACTAACAGAACATTAAATATTCAAAAATGTTACTACATTTTTGAAAGAAAAGAAGATTTTTCCCTAGTGTTTGTTATATGCTTGTTTCTGGACCTTAAACTATTCAGTGTACTTGCCTATTTGCCTTTTATTTTTGTTTCATTGTGTTTTCTTTGTATGGAAAAAGAAATATTTCAAAATAAACATTCTATGGCTGAATTCTTAGCAGTTATAGAACATGTCAGAATGCACATTTTTATCCTTGTGTACTCTACTAAAGTGAAAGGGGGAAATGTTTTAATTTAATATAAGTAAAAGGTAATCAAAACATTTTTGATTTTTTGGTTATTTTTTATTTCTAAGGATCTCTTTGGAACTCTTACTCAAGGAAGATAGTAGACTAGGTGGAAGCCCCCTGTGGCTAGCATCCAGAACCTGAAAACTTTCTCTTGACAAGACCTTTGTAGGTGCTTACAGTGACATATGGAGTACACTCTTAAAACAAAACTACAGATAAAGGTAAGGAGGGCAGAATTTTACTGACATTGTGTAGCTAACAGTCTACTAAAGAAATGTGTTGAATGGAGCATAGAATAAGGTGATTCAGTTTGTTTCTCACCTTGAAAAACAAAAATGTCAAATAAAATAGCCACACTAGTTAGTTTTGGGGGAAAAAGGACCTCACTGGAAGTCCTACATGCTTTCAACTGAAACTAAATTGCTGTACAGCAAAATCCAGAGACAAAAGAAATAGATAAAAGGCATGATCTAGTAGTTATGTTATTCCACTCCAGTGGAAGAGGAAGACTTTGACTTCTCCAGCAGATTCTCTAGGGTTACTTTGTAGGGTTTTATTCCTCTTTAATTTTTATTTTCATCCAGTTATTGCTTTATGTAAAATGCACTAATATTCTGAACAACATTATACTAACATCTGAAAACAGGTTTTGTTTCTTGTTATGAGATTGTGAACCTAGTACCTACAAGCTCAAGAATCCTCTCAACACTTGAAAACTGAGAAGGTTAATATCCTGCTGTTCTCATACTGAAATGAATATCTCAGTGAAATAGAGAACAGAATTTTAACATAAATAATTTTTTTTAGTTAATGGATTGATAGTTCACCTACCACTGGAACAATTATGCAATTATTGATCAAATTAACACTCAGAAAGCTATCACCCTGTTGGTTACACAGAGGAACTAATATTAAAGCTTCAAGGAATTCTAGCAACAAAATTTTCTTTTTGTTTTAAAAATAGAAAGATAAAAATGAAACAAGAAAAAAGCCAGAAGAGAATATCCTTCTTCTTCCCCTTCTGTCAATTATTTCAACATTGAAATCTGCTGACAAGCAGATGACTTTAAAAGATTAAATTTCATGTAGGTAAATTATGTGTTTAAAGTCATAATTTACCAGAATTTTATTAGTATTAGTTTTATATCCTGAGAAATAAGATATTTTATGAGAAATGGAATACAATTTTATCTAAACGTTCCATAATTGGTCTAGAAATTCAACACTGAATTAACTAATAAATAGTAGTTGAAATCTGATCCAATGTACACCATATTGCGTGGACCTGAGAACAAAAATTATTAATGAATATCCATGTATGTAAAAAGATCTCAGCTCTATGGTTCATCTAAAAAACAAAATAAACCTAAACCAACTAACCCAAACTGATGAAACCCACAAAAACCAAGCAAACAAACAAAAACCCATCAAACCCAAGCCTGGTCAAGAATCACTATTTCTTCTTCATAAAATCTTCAAAAAAGATCAGGATTTCAAAAGAAGAAATGGGAGAGTGGTAAGGAAATATTTTATTTTAATGGTTGTCTTGCTTTCTCCCTATCCAAATCTATTTTAAATAACAATAAAATAAATAAATTTCTCCCAGTATTTGGTAAACAGTCTCCAGTCTTTATTTTGGCCCAGAAGATTTTTCGTCCTATTTTCTGTCCCAGTCTCCCTAAAGGAGGGGAGTGAATGAATGCCTGGGTTGGGGTTTGGCTGTTAGTCAAGGCTAATGCATCAAAACAATAAAAATATTCTACTGAAATAGTCTTACAAGACAGGCTTAAACTTCTGCAGAATCAGTCACCACTGAGAGAAACACTGTTTAACCAAAAGATGGAAGTATTTGTCTCAGAATTAGTAAGAATTATACAACGTTTTACATTTTCCCTTATGATGACTCTGACTTTGATATATAACCCAAGTTCTGGAAACAGCAGAATTGAAAATACTTGCAGTGAATTATCGTCAATGACTGGCTTATTTCCAGAGAATGCATTACCACTGAAGTGATTTACCAATGTCTTTCACTACATATTACAACTACCTATCATTCATTTTTGCATTTGTAGCTGGAGACAGTTGTCACTGCGTCCTTCATATAGGTACAAACACACGCACAAACACATTATTGTAGCCTCTTTCTCTCATTGCCTGACTGTACTATTCATTTTTCTTCAGTGACATACAAGATATCTGCACAGGGGTTAAAAATGTAATAAATAATTAGAGGTTCTGTCACAGTTTTAGGTACCTCAAAGAGTCTAGAATGATAATCATAGTCTTAGCATATGAAGTTGAATTTATCTCTGGTATTTCTTTTGGTTCAGGGAAAGTAAGTGTAAATTCTCCTGTCTTATGTTACTGGGTTTTCAGTAATAAACTTTACCAGTTAGGTGGATTTTGAATTCCACACCACAACCACAACGAACACTCCCTACTACACTCTCTAAATGTGAGAAAGGAGAGTTAGTTCTTAGAAAGTGTTTTCTTTTAGGTGAAGTCACAAAAAACTCTGTTGAAGACCTGTATCTCCATGTCACATAAAGCTGTCCTGGTATTTCCAATAAACTCCAAAAAGAGACAAATGCAAGAGACTGAAGAATTCCCAGTATGTTAAATATTTTAAATCTCTTTATCTGGAGGTGAAGAGTACAATGGCAAGCCAATTCCCACTCGAGGACTGCTGTTCAAGACCTGTTATTTCAGTGCTTGGCTAAATCTTTAAGTTTCACTCTGCTATAGAGAGGAATGGGAGCAGAGATTTGCTTTGAATTTACTCTTCAAAATTTGTTCAAAAATAAAGATGAAATCTGAAATATTTCAAATTTTGGGACTGTGAGAATGACTTTAGTTCACGCTCTACACGCACCAGAAGGAACAACTTGAATTGTCAGTGGATAAATATTGATTTTTACTACGATTATATTAATGACTTCAGTTAATATGAAAGCAGTTATAATTCAGAAATATTTTATATTTATCAGTTGTCCATTTCTATAGCATAAAACCAGATTAAATTAGTTAAAGTCTATGTTTTTCTTGACTAAAAATACTGCCAAACTGGGCCAAAAGGAAAATTATACATTTAACTGCTTATAAATAAACCACAATTTGTGATGAAATTTGAAAGTTTCTGACATAGTAGCCTGTTGAATTTGAAAAAATTACAGAGGCTGCAAACATTGCTATTCATTAAGTCCTACTGGTGGGTTCACAGTTACTCACATATCCAACTGTATTGTTTTCAATGCTGATAGTTCATAGTGGGTTTTCTTAATAGAAAAAAAAAATTGGATGTTAAACACCACCAGACAAAACACACATAAATAGTTAAATAAGATAAAACTGACAAAAAATACATTATATATAAATATTTACCTGTAAATGTTAAAGCATTTACATATCTGTCACAGTGTTTTAAAAGAGATAAAATAGTCTGGTTTGAAACTTAAATAGTGTCAGCTATATTCAAGAACAACTCTGTGAGAGGACTGATGAGAAAAGGGCATCTGAGGATAGTAAAGAACTGTATTTGAAGCTAAAAATGTCAAGCCTAAGTGCTTATAAATTCATATTTAGACATCAGACATGAAGAACCACACCCTTATACTGTTCATCAACCACAAGCTTCCATGCAGATAATGAAAGGAAAAGGCCAGACTTTCAAAAATTACCATACAAAGCAAATCTTCTTGAGATCTCATAGGAATTTTTAGTGTAGAGACAGTTGATTTTTCATTAAAGTAGGTGCTCTTCCATTTTGCCTTTTACTAAACAGTACTGAGTTGAGCAAATGCGATAGACATAATCTTGTATGTTATGATGATTTAGAGGATATGTCTCATCTTTGTGTGTCCAGAAAACTGCCTGAATCAATGGCACACAAGGCCCTGCTTTCTCTCTGGCACAAGGGATACACGTAAGCAGTCCAGCCCAGACTCAGCAAGAGAAGCAAGGAGAGCAATCAAGTGTGTCAATGAAGCATGATGCATGATGTTGACTCAGATTCAAAACACAGGTAGTCTGGAGAGTATGGCACTGCTGTGAGTCTCATTACACTACTCCCTAAATAATAAGTTCTGATACAATGCTAAATTCCTATAGATATGCTGCATTTAATTGGGAAGTTAGCTTTGTCAGCTTTACTAAGAAATCTTCATAAGAGGCCATAACATTTTAATACAGTTTTAAGATCTGATGGCTAAATTAATTATCTTGGGTTTGGAAAAAAAGTATTTCAAATCTCTGTAATGTGTATCTGTAGACAATTTGAATATAAAAATATCATACTTGCAATATCAATCAGCTTCAAATACTTTTTGGGAGGGAAACTGAGTGTTGTGGGTTAGAAATGGTACTTCCCATTTTAACGCTCCCACTGAGATTTTCCAAATCACATCGTTGCTCTCTTGCTCCACCTCCTCCTCCCTCTTCCCCCTGGAGTGGGCTGGAGAGGAGAACTGGAGACAGAAAAGATAAAGATCATGGGCTGAAATAAGAAAAATTTACAGGAAACAGAACAGGATAAGAAGACAAACAGTGTCAGCAAAATTATTAAGAACAAAAGTGTACAAAAGAGAGAGTGTGATTCACATGGAAGATGCTCTCCCACAGTGCCCAACCTGACCACAGCCACACTACCCCAGCTGCTACCCCAGCTCGGAACTAGCATTACCCAGCCACTCCCTCCAGCTTGGAACCAGCATTCCCCTCCATCAGGGTCAGAGCTGGCATTACCCCACCACTCCCTCTGCCACATTTATTCAACCGCAAGGAAACGCTTTTCCCCAGAAAGGACTCCCTTCCCCCTTGCCCCTGGCAATGATGTGAGATGATACAGAATAACCTCTTGATCCCAGCTATTTTCCTGAGAAAAACAGCTTGTTTGTGATTATGGTTGTGTAACAATTTCTGCAGCTGGATACACACCCAGACTAGCTATTTGCCCTCTTCAACAGGACAGGATGAGAAAATTGGAAGAAAAAACTAAGGGGTCAAAATAAACATAGGCAGACTGCTTATTATTTACCATAAAAGACAAAACAAGCTCAGCTTGGGAAAAATTTATTTAATTTATTGTCAAGTAAAGTAGGTTCAGGTAATGGGAAACAAAGGGTTCAAGTAATGGGAAACTCCCCAGAGTGGTCAAGGTGGGATGGGTGATTAAGTGTCATGAGCCCATATCAGCTCCTCTCTGCCTCTCATTCTTCCTCACAGTTTTCTCCTGCTTCAACGTGGGCTCTTTCACAGACTCAATTCCATTGCAGATCTATCAGGAACTGTCTGTCCCTGGCATTGGGCTGCTCCAACCTCTTCTTACAAAAGACCACCGCTGCAGCATCTCTGCTACCAAAACTTTGTCATGTACACCAAATATAGTGACAAAGCAGCATTGGGAGAACCCATTTCAACACCTGAATAAGGACCACTTATGTTCTTTCTGATTTTTTAAGAGAAAATCAAAATGTCATTGTCATTCTGATATCAGAAAGAATAGTTTTCACCAAGTGTCACTAAGAACATATATATGTACAAATGCATGTTGGCCAAACAGTCCTATTTATTGAAAGACAGACTAGCATTACCCTTTCTGGCAATGTGAGAGTTTACATGAAGAGAAAGACAACACATCTTATTGCCTTCAAAAAAGAATTCTTCACTTAATCTGCATCTGCTCCAGAGGTATACACTAGGAATTTCATCCTCCAGATGGGAATTGACAAATAAGCTTGTACAAATGATAGTACATCTGACTTTTCTTACCCGTCAATCTTAGAATGTCATCAAAGACTCTACAATGGAAGTACACATCTCACTCCTCTCACTGCAAAAATTTTATAACTTTTTCAGATTTAAATATCTAACTTTGATACCTAAAGGAAGACAGATTATGTATTTTATTCCTTGGATAAATTCTACAAGTAATGAAAAAAACCCCTTAGTTTTTGTGAAGTGCTATCATAAAGAAGGTTTTAGTTATCCAAAAAGCATCCACGTGTGCCTTTTCCAGTCTCTCTGTTACTGTGAAGGGATATGCTCAAGCCATGTAATACTTAGGGACACAGACTTCAGCTGTTAAAGAAGCCACAGGACACACACAAAAAGAGACCTATCTTAATCTCAGTGATGGTTTCAGTCCCTAGATGAGAGCTTCACTAAAAATGCATTTGTAATCATTTTTTCTTTTCATAACAAAACCAGATACTTGGTAGCTCTATGTGACTCATAATCTAAATACATCAAAGGGCAAGAATGACATTTTCTTACTGAGCTGAGGTTTTACACTATGACTCCAATAAGGAGTTTGGTGGAAGAATGAGATAAAACAATTTGCTTTTCTTCACAGTGTCTAGCTACTTCGGCATATAAATTCTATAATTAAATCAATGCAGGGGATAAGGCAAAAAAGTGAGGTTAAATGTATAAGAATTGCAATGTAACTCTTTTCCACAATATGAGGAACTTGCTTTCCTTGAATGAAAAACTACGTTATACATGAAAATAAAATACCTCTGTTGTGGGAATTTTGAGCTAAAATTTATTTGCTCTAAAGAACACCAAGCTGAGGGATGCAGCTGATGCACTAGATGGAGGAAATGCCTTCCAGAGGGACCTTGACAGGCTTGAGGAGTGCATCCAGGTGAACCTCATGAAATTAACAGGGCAATGTGCAAAGTCCTGCCCAGAGAAGCTGTGGGTGCCAAATCCTTGCAAGTGTTCAAGGCCAGCTTGAAAAACGTTTTGAGCACCCTAATCTCATGGAAGGTACCCCTGCCCATGTAATCTGGTTTGAACTAGATGATACTTAAAGATCTATTCCAATTCAAATCATGCTATGATTCTAGAATTCTAAGTTGTTCCCTACTCTGATCCTTTGCTACCAAGGATAAGTCTTCCTTGCTCCAGACTTTTTTCTCTGGTGTCCAGGACCTGGGATTCCTGAGAAGAAAAAAAAAGAAAATAACTTGTTACTCCTTGGAATAAGGAGGATACAAGAGATTTTAAGACAAATGTGACATTAGAAAGTAACAAAAGACAGAGGAGGGACAGGTATAAATGAAACTAAATGTACGAAAAGAAAAAGGAGGAGGTAAGATGAATGTCAATTATTTTACAAGGCAAACACTCTGAAAAACTGTGTTTCGAACCTGTTTTGCAATCTTTAAAAGAGATACCGTTTTATTTTTCTGTAAGATTTGCTTTCCCTTGTCCACAGACAGCTATCTGTATGTAATGATTTTCAGGGCTGAAAAACATTCCAGGTTTTATTTAAACAGATTTGACAATTGAAATTGTACAGATCAGGTGTGTATTTATCTAATACTACTAAGAATAACTTCACATTTTGGGAAAGTGAGAATCACAGAACCTCGGAATAATTTAGATTGAAAAAGACCTCTAAGATCATCAAGTCCAACCCTTGACTGGACACTACTTTGTCAACTAGACCATGGTGCTAAGTATCACACCCAGACTTTTCCTAAACTTTTCCAGGGAAGGTGACTTATCCAGGGATGGTGACTCCACCAGCTCCCTGGGCAGTTCATTCCCATGTTTAACAACCCCTTCCATGAAGGAATCCCTCCTGATGTCCAACCTGAATCTCCTCCGGCACAGCTTGACACTGTCTTCTTGTCCTGTCACTGGTTGCCGGGGAGAAGAGACTGATCCCCTCCTTGCTGCAATCTTCTTTCAGGAGAGAGGTAAGGTCATCCCTGAGCCTCCTCTTCTTGAGGTTAAACAACCTCAGCTCCCTCAGCTGCTTCTCATAAGACTTGTGCTCTAGAGCCTTCACCAGCCTTGTTGCCCATCTCTGGACAAATGAGTTATTACAGATTTCTTTGGCACCTAGATCACCAAGACCAGTGCTGTTTTACTGTGGAAGCTGCAGATATTTCACTGTTCTGAGATAATATTTAAATACACAATAGAAGTACCTTCAGAATGTGAAAAAATATTAGGAAATGAATAAAGATTTGTTAACTCAAACATTATTTGTAAAACCGGAACCAAACATTTACCTTACAACTCCAGCTGACACAGTTTAAGCTGTGGATATGGGTATTTGAAGTACATATGTAAAAATCTTTAGAGAACCCAGAGAGTTTGAACAAATTTATTATTGAAAGCCAAGCAAAAAGACTGCAGTAAGCTGAAAAAAAAAAAAAGAAAAACGAAGTGTTAAAAGATACACTTTCTTTGTCTCGAGTGACTGCAGCTATAATAGAATAGAGGTGTTAACCTTTGGCTTGCATTTCCCACATCTATTTTTGAGTTTGATTAAAGCATGAAAATAGAACATTGCAGATTAATAATAGAAGGTTGGTTGAATTTTATTTTGGTTTATTATATATATAAACAAATAGACATGAACATATAATAATTACATAGATATATTTGACTAAGAATGGAAAGGGAAATGAAAAGAAGAGAAAGAAAAAAATAGTTGAAGGTAAAAATAGAGGGGGAAAAAGTAGGCTAAGAGTTTAATCTCCTGTTCTGTTTTGTTTCCGTTTGTATAATGAAGAGGTGAACCATTAGGCAGTATCAGGTATATAAAAACATCTGCTGGCCATTGTCACATGTCTGGTTCTTTCACTTCTCTGGAGCTGGTCTCCATATCTTGCATTCACCCAGATCTGAACCAAAACATTTGACCTGAAGACAGAATAAAATGATAGCCATGCATAGAAGTTTAAGAAATTCAGATTGCAGAGGATAATTAAATTTGTTGGAGTTTGCAAGGTCAATGATCACCTTTCTTTCCATGAAGGCATTGTACTCCATACACCTGAGGTAATTCTGATTCTAATAGCATGGAATGAAGACACCCAATAGTTATGGAGAGACAAGTAAATCAGTAACTTTCAGTGACCTTGTTTTCAATGCTTGTATACATCTCAGATGAGGAAAAAGCAATCATTCCCCTACTGGGCCTGAAAAGGGAACATGCTGTGAAGTTTTTCAAGAAGAAAGTGAACAGTACTTAATATGAGAGTGGTCAAATGCTGGAACAGGTTGCCAAGAGAAATTGTGGGATGTTTATACTCAATAGTCAAAAATGTACTGCATACAGTTCAAAGCAATCTGCTTGATCTGCTCTGCACAGAAGATGCATTTACAAACTAAATGACCTCTGGAGGTTACTTCTAAACTTCATGATTCTGTGATTCTGTGAACAATTTGTATACCTCTACCATTCCTTTATGACAGGATAAAGATGACCTAAAGTTATCCAAGCATCCCCTGGATAGTTCCAGTGTTAGATCTTGCTGTATTATACATCTTCAAAACTCACAGCTCAGTCCTAATTTTGGCCCATTTTAATGTTTGTTGCTTATTTGTTGGGTTTTGTTGTTGTTGCTCTTTTGCTTTGTTTTGTTTTGGTTTTGTCATGTCAAAGATTCTGATTCTGAGTCATATGACAAGCTACTGTAAAATGAAGGTATATTGCCTAAAAATATGCTTTGAAAGACGTACCCCTCTGGAGTTCAGCTATTAAAATTAGGACACCTGAACCATTAATATCTCAGAAACATCTGGGGGTTTGATGATTATAAGTTTTTCTTAGCATCATGTAAAACATGTGGCTTGTCTTGATTTGAACTGATTGTTTTTAGTTGTCAGATTACACAGATAGGAGATGCAATCTTCTGAAATATTTATGCCACTTCAAAATATTAACACTTCTGCTGATATCCACAATACCCTGGATTTGGGCTGCCTGATTCTTATAAACTTAACTTTCATGAAAAAAAAATCGTTATAACTGCCAGGATTTTTTTTAGAAACCAAGCTAACTGCAATTTCTCTCATTGCAGAAAAGGTTTGAGAAGTGATTTCCAAAGGCAGTAGTGGCAACTGAATGTCTTCTTACCAGGAAGTGTTAATGGGAAACATTTTACTAAGGCCATGAAGTGGTACAAGTGCAGACTGGATAAACAGCAAAAAGTATTAAAATATATGACACTGGTCATACTTTGTAAATTATTTTCTTCAGACTATAAAAATTAAATGTCCATGCAACATGGATTTAAAGACATGAACTAAAAAAATAAAGCATTTGTTTAACAGTAAAAGAGCTGTATTTCTAAATTTCTGTTTAATTCTAATGAGCTTCAGGTGTTGGGTTCTGCTCAGTAGTAACTGTATTTACCTGCTGATACTCAAATGTCTTTACATATCTATACCTAAGTGTCTTTATATGAGCCAGGTGTCTGAATTTAGACTACAGTCAACGGAAATCTAATCAGGAGAGTCAGGGATACCTAGAGACCAGTTCAGCTCATCTCAGGTTGCATACCAGGGGTTTGATTCTGTTGCCTACACATGAGAATCTAATACTGTTTGAGCTGTTGCAGAATATTCTGCCCACCTGCAGCCAGTGCAGGTTTTCTGTAGCTCTTGTGTGATTCCATTCCACTTTGAGAGAGACCTAACCAGTGTTAAATGAACCTGGTTTAATACAGTTGTCTGCTGTTAGGCTTTTGTATCAAATACTTCAGTTTATCATATTAGGTCTGTTTTTACAGCAAGCTGACGTAACAAGATCTTGAAGATATTGATGTATGCAAATATATAATAAATTTATACTGTGATGATGATCTCTCTAGAGGCATAAAAGAGTCTTTTGTTTTATAAAATCCTACTGCTGTTCTAAAATCTTTTTAAAGCCTGGAATCTTTTTGAATTAATTTTTTGTTTTAAAAAGTTACTTCATAGTTTTTAATACATTTTACATTATATCACTCTTTTTTTAGATATAATTGCACTTTCTCAGAAATCACATGAATGTACACACATCAGAAATTGCATAATGCTTTCAAAAATTATTTTGGGCAGTCCATTATAGTACCTTGACTCGTATCTCCTGCTGGGAAATGTACTTGTCATTGTGGGATTAAAAAAGTTATTATCTATTTTCTAGTATGGCTCTGTATGGACTTTAGGAATTGAAGCATAGCTATGATATCTTGTTTACAATTCTATTCTTAAACCTCGCTTTAGCTAACTAGGAAAAAGTAGTAATCGCTTAATGTTGAGCAGATCTAAATAATTTGTATCTGCAGCTTTCTACCCAGCAGCAAAACTCAGGAAAAACCCTGAAAACAATTCAAGCAATTGTGCATCTGCCAAGATTGGGAAGTTAAGGAGAAGCTAGTAGAGTATTATCTTTATGCACACTGGTCTATTAGGACTTCTGTATTGTGATGGGTTGATCCCGTCTGGACACCAGGCGTCCACCAAAGTCACTCTGTCACTCTCCTCCTCAACTGGACAGGGACAAGGAATTGTAATGAAAACCTAATGGTAAACCTCAAGGTAAAGATGGGGAGTGATCACTCACCAGTTAACATCATAGGCAAAACAGATTCAACTTGGGGAATTTGGATTAATTTATTACCAATAAAATCAGAGTAGCATAGTAAGAAATAAACCCCAAATCCTAAAACACCTACTCCCCACCTGTCCCTTCTTCCCAGTCTCCGCTTTTCTGCTGAGTTCTCTACCTCCCTCCCCACAGCACTTCAAGGACAGGGAATGGGGGTTGCAGTCAGTTCATGACATATCCCCACTACTTCTTCCTCAAGCACACGTGCACCAAGGCTCACTGCATCACTCTGCTCCTTTGTGGGTTTTCAGAGAACAGAATGGAACTGGAGAAGTTCTTGGACTGGCTGTGGCTCATGCCTTTACCTCCTTTCAAGCCTGTACTGAACTACTGCTGGGTTGGTTAAGGGGTTGAGTGCATCCATCACAGACACCTAAGACATTTGAGACATCCACACTGAACTGGAATATATGTCCAAGGATGTCACTAAAATGAAACACAATGCCTGTATTAAGGCACTGGAATCACATTTTTTGAGATGCCTTTCTTACACAAGCAGCATTCACATTTTACTAAGGCCTCTATTTTTCTGCTTGTAAATATTCGGATTTTATTTTTACCATCTACACTTTCACTAGCTTCTATTCATGTCAGAACAATAGCTGCACTAAAAAACCACCCAGAATAACCCCAAGGACCTCAAGAACTGAGCCTTCAATAGCAATGATATAAGCTGAAAGAGCAGAAGAAAGAGACAATATGAATTTTGTATGAGTCCTGAAGAGTTGTCACAGAAAACAGATAGCTAGAGACTAGTAGCAGATTATACATATTTGGGCAAAAATCAAATTCTGGACATGGATATATTCTCCCTAAAATCTAACAGTCTATCACAATGCATGTTGTTCAACCAGAACTTTTCTCAAGTGTTTTTACATTATATTTGGTTATCATCAGCTGTGAGTATAGAAGATGTTTGTTGTTGTTATTTTTCTTTGCCAAAATATGTCCCTGGAGTTATCTTACCATAACTTTCCAACTATTAAAAACACTTTATTTTCACACTGCCATAGAACAGATAACTTTTATTATCTTCTTTGCACACTTCTTACTTCCGTCTCTAATAAATCTCATTGATTTTCAGGTCCCTTCTTCCAGACAGCCCTAGTCTCTCTCCCTTCCACTTTTTTGTATTAAACTGCAGTTTTCTCTAGGTAATCTGAGAAACTCTGCAACTGACAACTATTTTTCCTTACTCAGGCCTGTTATAGTTTATGGGTGGGATTCATCTTCTGATCTGTTTCTATCAAATGAAGAGAGGTGAGAATTAGTTTAATTCTTTTAGCTACGGGGTAATGTGCAAGTTCATGCTGAGCTAGAGGCGAATTGAAGATTTCTTCTTAAAGAATTCCTAAAAAAGAAAGTTCTTTCCACCCTGTAGAGATAGTAGAACCTTTTATTCCCAGGCCTGCAGCTGACTCCACAGCAAATCATTTGGTTAATTTTATTCAGATTCATATTTCCAGCTGTTTGACCAGATATCTTAAATCATGCAGACCTATATTCAATGTCTATATTTCGTATCTATTTATGTCTTTCAATGGATGTGACAAATTAATTGTTCATGCAATACATTCATATAGCAATGAATTCCTTTTATTACAGGAATCACAATCATTAATCCTTTAAAAATTATGAAAATCTATTTAAAAGTAACCCTTGTTACTATTTGTGTTTTCTCCCGTTACACACTGTAAAAGCTAGGCTTCCGTATATTGCAGAGAATTACTAGGTATTCTTCAGTTTCAAGCAAAACACATTCATTCTATCTATTCATTCCTTTATAGATATTTTCCTTTACCTTACATAGTCTATAACCTTTGCTGAATTTATAGGTAGCAACCTTATCCCTTCTTTGCCTTTGTGTCACCAGACTAACCAAGCCTAGTGCTTCCATCTCTTCTCATATAATAGACTTCCAATTTTCTACATTATCACAGAAGCTCTCTCCATCTGTCAGTTTGAATTCATCTCCTTTCAATATGAATGACCAGACCATATATTTCAGAGACCATCTCACCAGAATTTTGTATAATGGAACTAATATTGTCCTAACTCAGCTGACAAATCCTAGGACACCATCTGCATTATTCACAGCTGTGACATATCGGTACCTCATAGGACTGAATATGACACAGCTCCTTCAATGAGCCTGATTTTCTGCCCTCAGGTTTTGTCAGTGATTTTCTTAATAGTTTCCCATTACAAACCACAACATTTTGTACTATCAAATATTGTATTATTATGTCTATCTCTTTGGTACCATAATTCACCCAATTTTTCTCCTGTGAGTATGAACAGACAATTTAAAAAAAAATCAGATTAAAGTTGTGAAGCTACCGGTCTGTCAGCTAGAACTGATTCATCAGTTACTCACCAGTTAGTGAAATGTACACATCTGTACAAGTAACTTTCTGCAACACAAAGAATATCTTAGCCAAAATTGGCATTGAAAGTCAAAGTAACAGATTTTATTTTATAGAACAGAAGAGCAAACACTTTTGGAAGAAGATGTTTCCTTCTTTGTTTGTATTTTCTTCAATGACTTCATTCTGATTACTTTTACTCATTTAAGCAGTATATGTGTGGAATGAATCTTCATTATCTCCAGGATTACAATGATTTTTGCCTTTGCAACTTTGGTAAAATTCCTCAAGGTGTTCCGGATTCATATGTAAAATCATTAATTTCACGTAAGAGTATTGCTGAACTAACCCTTGAGAAACATTATTATTTCATCTTTCATCACATGTTTAATATCAATATTTCTGCTGTCTTCTTCCCTTTAATTAGAACCTTGATCATTTTGTAGTTCTAGTAATTTTTCTTTTCTCATCTGACCTGTAGTTTTCTACATGGTACTCTATCAAGTGCTTTGTTGAAGTGGAGACAGATGCATGCTTTGCATTTCATTCCTCTCATAGATTCAAGCCCATACACTCTATATGAAATACATGTGATATTCATATATATACATATAAATATATATATCATCAAGTAATCAGAAACCCCCTAAATTTTCTTTAAAACCCTTTTAATATTTTATAATTTTTCTTACATTACAATTTGTCCTATGCTTGGTATATTCAGATGACCAGATCTATATGCCGGCAGTAGTACATATAATTTTTCTTCAGTATTGTACTAGTTTGAAAACAAACCAGTGGGAGACACCAAGTCAGAATAACAATTTAATGGAAATTAAAGAAAAGGGGAAAAAAGGTAAAAGAAAAACACTGTCAAACTGACAGAGTCAAGGTACAACCTGACACCCTGTTAGGCAGGGTGGTGGTAGCAGTCTGGTAGAAATGGTGGCTGCAGTCCTCTGAAGCAGTGATCCTGTAGTAAAACAGTCTGCTCTTCCTCAGGAAGTCCAGTGGTGGCTGTGTAGCTCCTGTCCTCTGGAAATCCAGTGGGAAGCCCGTGTCTCTGGTGTTCAGCCTCAGCTTATACCCACGATGGGATGCTTGGTTCCTCCCTCTGGGTGGAGCATCTCACAATGGGGTAACGAGTCATGAGGCAAAGTGTTGATTAGGCTCATTAACAGAAGATAGTCCGGAGGGAGTTATCTCTGAGTCAGGCGGCAGGACAATGATGGGCAATTAACAGAAAGATAGTCTGGGGGGAGGAGGCAAGGAAACACTGCCCCACCTGATTTCAACAGCTGACGGGGGATGGTAATAGAATACACTGCAACCCAGGACAAGTATAAATAATACATTAAATATTTATCACTCCCATAGCAGAAACTAATATTTTTTTGTTGGTTTGAATTAGGATGCCTTATAATTACCCCTTTGAAAATTATCTAAATACATAAATGTTCCCCTTACATTTCTTTCCCAGAACAACCTATTTTAGAAGACTCACTGTTTACTAAGGCCTCTATATAACAGAAAATAATGTTGATTTGCAGTAATTAGGTTGTTGTCCTTTAACTTATTTCAGATAAATCCCAAACTTTACTAATTTTTCCAGGACAGCTGTAGAAAGACATGGAAAGACTAGGGTATTAACATTCCCAAGTAATTTTGGGTGCTCAGAAAAAGTAAACAATCATTATGGCTTCCAATTTCACAATTAGCTCTGAGTAAAGGATATTATAGAAGTTTCAGAGAAGAGGCAGATACTGAACACAGCACATACTTCTCTCTCAAGATTTGAAATGTCTGAAAGCTGTCCTATCACTTTTCATTAAGATATTGCGTATAAAGTTCCAAGACACATTAAAGACACATTAAAATAAAGATGTATGAAAAACCTCCATGTTCTCTTGGAGCTTAGAAAGGCTTTGGTATTTCAAGACTATTCTTTCAAAGGGTACTGAAGTAATTTTTTCATAGTCCTTTATTAGGACAAGATATTAGAATTGCTTTAAACTAAGCAGCTGTTGAATATAAAAAGGAAAATATTTTAAAAAATTTCTCTTTGTTCTGAGACTGGGATTAGAAGAGACATTTTGAAAAGTGATGACAGGTTTTGAATGACGGGACCTGGCTGGTTCTGGAAGAAGTAGCTTGACAGGTAAAGGCTGGAAGATTTTTATGAGATCTGAGAGAGATTCTCAGGCTAAAATTAATGAATAGGTAAAAGCTGTGCATGCAGCATGTCAGGCTCCTCCTATTAGGTGAAATATCTGTGCCTCACTTTATGACTGTCTGTTCAAAACACACATAACTTATGCA
Organism: Corvus hawaiiensis; assembly: GCF_020740725.1. Lineage (NCBI taxonomy): Eukaryota > Metazoa > Chordata > Aves > Passeriformes > Corvidae > Corvus > Corvus hawaiiensis. The sequence continues at coordinate 76,217,573 of NC_063214.1, forward strand.
TAGTCACATGCACAGAATGAGTACCACCAACCTCTGAAGGTAAAAGAAATTGACTATAGTCACGGCATGGAGTGTCACAGTGTGCCTCTCTCCCTTGCCCCTTGCTTAAGCCATAATCACCAGTGGAGTTTTGACAGCCACATCCAGCTTGCTGGGGACTTTGGGGGACAGACGGCAACATGGTGCACTAGGGCCGTCTAGAACAGTGACTCAGACCTCTTGGTAATACACAAATAAGTCAATCATGTTACTTTGAAAATAGTGACCCACCCAGGGCCTGCTGAGCTCCCCTGCATAGCAGTGAGCTTCGCACTAGGACCTCACCTTGAGCCGGGATGCCCCTCAGGGTTACTCTAGAGGCTGAGAAATTCCTTGTTACAACAGATGCTTGGTAAGTGATTAATAGTGTACCAAAATTTGAAATCTTAGCTAAGTGATATGTTGGATTCATTGTGCATATAGAATCCTTTAGACACAAACTGTTGACCAAGTCTGGGACTAAGTGTGAATCTAGATGCACCTAGACTCCTCTCTGATAACGAAAGGGTGGGTTCTTTCTGAGCCTCATGACTCAACAGAAGGTTGTCCCTGACATCTTTATCTGACCCTGTCCTCTATGCAGTAAATGACCAAATGTACCTTCCCATCCAATCTTGTTAAACCACTGTTGCATTTATTATTGAATTTTCATAATTAACTCACTACTTTATTAAAGTATATTGTTTCTTCTCTCTTACTAGTGAAGCATATCATTCCATTTGCAACAGTTTATCAGGACCTTTATAGGTATGCTTATCCATATAGTTATAAATGTTCAAACCATATTAGATTATTTAATATTTTGAACTGAACACTTTTAACTTATCAGTGACAGCAGTGAACTGTGCTGTAAGATCCGCAGACTGTTAAACAAATGTTTACTCTGAAAAGATTTATGCTTGCAACATAGAAGATGCTAAGACTAAATTCAGCATGCTAGAGCAATAGCCTATTAAACATTGCAGAGTTTGAGAAGATTGCATTTGCAGGGAAAACTTTGCCTCACCACTTTGAATATTTATGGCAATCATTCATAAAGCCATGTGCATATTAAATTTGACTGTTCCTTGAAATATTTCAAAGATGCGTTAGTTTCAATTACAATGAACTGAGCACCAGTGATAGTCAAAAAGGTTTTTCTAGACATCATTTTATAAGAAATCAAACAAACAAACAAAAGTATTTTCTACTAGTTTGTTAATTTTGTTGTATCACACAGTATACAATGAGTGTCGGGAATATCAACATGACTTGAGGTGCAATGCCAGAATATTTTACATTGTGGCAAGTTATGTAAAACTTGTTACATACACTGATAATAGGAAAATCATACCAAATTTAAATAGGTTCAGGTTAATTCATAAGAGAATTCTTGGTGCTTTTTTCGTCAGGATATGGACAAAGAGGTGAAAGGTTCTTGTAAATAAATGCTATATTTTCTCTATGAATAAAATTCTAATTATAGAAATGTTTTTATAAATATATCTCTACATTATGTCTTTTTTATAATAATTTCTTCAGCTGGATTTTATTCTCTTAGTTATTTAACAATGAAATTATTGTCACGCAGAGACATGATATTAGAAGAGGTATGATATACAACGACAATAAAATTTAGAAAATAAATCTGCTGATGTTAATCCTTTGTCAAGTCTTATGAATAGTAACACTTAAATTGCATTTCTGATGCTTTTGAGTAACCATAAATTCTTACATAAATCATATAACTTATGAAAATTTTGAAATACATGGAAATATGACTGCATTTGCACACAGAGGCCAGTACAGCTGTTATCTGTGCCCATGAATTACAGGCACTTCATTCTGAAAAACCGGCACTTAAAAAATTCCCTTAAGAAGCAATTTTAATGGCATCCTATTCCCATCAGCCTGGAAATTGCTTTCTATCTTTTTATGATATAAAAAAAATATGCAGATTTGTTCATTTTTCACCTCTTCATAAGTAATTGGAAAAGTCCTTTGTCTCTAGACCTACACCTTACCATCTGTTACTTTATTATACATAAAAACCATCATGTTAAGGTAATTAAATAATTTGGCTTTCTACAAGCATTTGTAGCATTTGTTTAAAGGCTTTCTGTTCTGTCTTAAATGGCAGAAGACAATTCTGCCAGAATAAAAAGAGGAAAAAAGATCTCAAAACATCATTTGTCAGGAAGGGTTCCACTTGGCTCAGTAGTATTTCAGCCTCCATATACCACTGCTCTTATAACCTTACCAGTCTCCACTATGCAAATCTTGGTTCTTCTAACATTAAGTTCCATTCTACTGAGCCAACAGTGTGACTTGGCCACCAGAAGGGTCAGCTGTGTCCTGGGGTGCATCATGCATAGCATCACTAGTTGGTCAAGGGAGGTGATTTTCCTGATCCACTCTGTGCTGCTGTAGCCTCACCTCAAGTCCTTGCGTGTAGTTTTAGGTGCCACAATATAAGAAAGACTTACAACTATTAGAGAGTGTCCAAAGGAGGGCCACAAGGATGGTGAAGGGCCTAGAGGGGAAGGCATAAGAGGAGTGGCTTAGGTTGCTTGGTCTGTTCAGCCTGGAGGAAAGACTTCATTATCTACAGTTTCTGCACAAGGGGAAGGTACTGATCTCTTCTCTCTTATGACCAGCGACAGGATCCAAGGTAAAGGCATGAAGCTGTGTCAGAGGAGGTTTAGGTTTGATATTAGGAAAAAGTTCATCATCCAGAGGGTAGCTGGGCACTGTAACAGGCTCTCCAGGGAAGTGGTCACGGCACCAAACCTGACAGAGTTAAAGAAACATTTGCACTATCCTGTCAGGCACATGGTGTTATTCTTGGGGCTGTCTGTTGTCCTGGTTCTGGCCAGGATAGGGTTAATTTCTGCAGTAGCCAGAAGGAGGCATGGCTAGGACATGGAGGTTATTCTGTACCACCTCATGTCATTGCCAGAGGCAGGGGGAAGGGAGGCCCTTCCGGGGACAAGGGGTTCCTTTGAGTTGGGTAAATGTGGCAGAGGGAACACTGGTTCCAAGAAATCACATGTGTATCTTGTACACTTAGTTATTTATAGTGCTGCTATTACTATTAATTTTCTTATCTCATTGCTGTTTCCAGTAAATTGTTCTTTTCTCAGCCTGTGATCTTGCCTTTTGCGTCTCCAATTCTCCTAAAGGGGAGGGCTAGCAGGGAGTAAGTGAGTGGCACATGGGTTTCAATAGGAACACTAAACTGGGGAATACCATTCCCTAAACCATGACACCGGTACAGGGCTAGAAATTGGATTTTGTTGATCCTTGTGAATACCCTTCCAAATCAGGATACTCTATATTCTACTTTTTCATCATCTTTTGAGTTATCAGCTCTGCTGACATGGAAACATTGAAGAGAGTTTAGGAAGAACAACAGGGAGCTATTTAAACAGGGAATTGCTGAAAAATGCAGGAACAAAAAGACAAGACCAAGATATGGATAAGTCAGGATGAATTTTACCAGTGTCTTAATTGAAGTCTACCTGTCTTGATGTCTTGTTACTAATCTAAATCTGAACAGTTAGAAGGGATTAATCTGGAGAACTAAATACTTCAGCATTAACCTGTAGTACTATGGGAACTATGACAGATAGAAGCATCGTCTGATGGTTAATGCTAAGATATATATAAAGATTCAGACGATTCAGAAGACATGTACTCCAAAATGAGGTCTTTGGAAATGTGCTTTCACTCACCCACAAATTTGAAAATGTAGAACTGCAGGATACCCAGAAATGAAGAAAAATGCCAACTGAAGTTCAGCCATGTCAACAATAAGTAGTACTGCTTTAGAATGGTTCTAAATATTCTTTTAGACTACATCAGAGTATGAATATAAAAAAATAATTTCTGTCTGAATTACAATATATTTGCTGCATGTGACTTAAGCATATCAAATAGCTTCAACATTGTATTTTCAAATGTCTAAAATGTTCCATGGTTTAAACCATTCATTCACGGAAGTAAATAAAATAAAACAAAACAAAAAGTTTTGCACAGTTATATAATTTGTGAGGATTCTATTTTAAAGTCACTGCATGATTTGCTACATTTGGAAATATCCAGAAAAACATAATTTCCATTCAATATTCTAATGTTCCAACTCTAAAGAGGATGCATTATATTTTTTATAAATAACACGGTCAAAAATTAGTCAGACTTTGATGAAGTAACAATCATAGTATTACTTCCATAATAAGGAACCAACTACACATATGTTCTGCTTCTCTTAAGTCCACAATGCTTGAAAACCTGACAAGATCAGAAATGAATAGGACGCAGCAACTTATAAAGAAACTAAACCATTATAGCTAAATTTTGTAAATACTCCAGAGTATGAATGATCAAATCATTTAAGACCAAAAAATTTGTACTTAACCTTAGACAGACACAGAAATTTTTTTTCATTACAAATAGAAAAACTGAGATAATTTTTCCCACATCATCACTGAAAAAAGGACAATGTTTTTTCATGTCTGTTCTCTCAAATACATGAAATATAGGCCCTCATGACTAGCCATTTATCTCATGTTTTGAATTTCTGTCTGTTGAAATCTTTGCTCCATCTACTTAGGATTGTTACCATGTAGACAACACAGCAATCCAGTTGACAGGTAGTTAATTATTCAGGTGTGAGCTTTTACACAAATCCTTTGTGGATTTTTATTTTAATTGAATGAAAATCCAATTAAACCAAAACCAACTGAACAAAACCAAGTAGCTTTTAGCAGCATGAATGCATTAGAATAGTGTAATAATTTTTTTTAACTTTATGAAAGAACTAAATCACATCTAAAGAAGGCCCACTTCATACTTTAACAAATAAATTCTCATAAATTTATAATAAACAATTATGTATTAACCATGGACTATACCAGTTATTCTTTTTCATTCAAGATACTGGGGTTTCAAAATACTCTGAAAGGATACAGTAAAACAGAAATTTTATAGATTTTGTTAAAATTCGTGATATGTTTAAATATCAAGTATGCCTCAGAGATGATGTCAACAATGTCACTTCCTTCTGAAATACTTTAATTCAAACCAGGCTCAGCAGCACACTCCTGCACAATCTAAAATAGACTGTTTGGGACTTTATTCCCTAATATTAATTGTAATGCTTACCCTCCCCCTACTTTCCTATAGTGTTCACTTACTTTGTAGCAAAGCCCTGCATTCTTTTATGGCTTTTGCCATTAGTCGAGAAGTGAATTCTGTGAGAATATCTCTTTTATTCTTATAAAATTTCCCAAAAGTACAAGAAAACAAAACAAAACAAACAAATAAGTATAAGCCAATAGGCCAGGTATTCTTTAAAGGTACTTTGTTTTTGACAACTGCACCCTCAGAAACAAGCCTGAAAACTACCTAGAATATACACTTGCAATCTGATTCACTTTTTCTTTGGAGATCAGAACAATTAAGTTTGTCTGAACAGTTTTTGTTCCCCCACACCTTAATGCCTATGAACATAGGGACCACTAGAAGGTCACTGTAGAGACCCTGGGCTTTACATGAATCACCAGAAAAATTTGACCTTACCAGATAAATAAGAAAAACTCTAGTATGTCCATGCTGAAATAATACTTCAGATAGTTGGCTGAACTATCTTGAGAACAAGCACTGTCAGAAGGATAGATCATAGACTCACAGAATCAACTACTTTGGAAAAGACCTTTGAGATCATCAAGTCCAACCTATAGTTTAGCACACTGCCATGTAGGTATTGTTTTATGGCCTTGAACTTTTTAAACACATTGTAGCTTACTCTAGTGACCTTAACCTCATCCTGTGACAATAACTCTGAACCATCCAGGTTTGCAGTCCTTTTCCTTTCATACTATTCACAGATGTATCAGAAACTGTAGGAGTCAATTTTAAGAATTTTAATTCTCTTCTTTTATGAGTAAGCAAAATATATCTCCTTGGGCCTGCTTGAGCTTTTTATCAGACTTCAACAAATTTTATTTTGGAGCTAAGCACTATTTCTTACGTATCTTGGTTTTATAAATCCAAATAAACATAAGAAAAGTTAAATGATGTAAACTGACCACTTATGTTATTTTAAACTATTTCATATTAGTTCCTGTTCTCCATTTAGTTTATGTACTTCTGATGGCCTACACTCTCTAATAGCTTAATTTAAATGCTTGTTCAGGAGAAAATCTATAGATTTTTGGGTTAGAAACTGAAAACACACACAAGAGTGTTTACCGTACTCTACATGCATATATTGACACAAGATTGAATGACACTGTTGGGGCTGCCTGAGGCAGCACAGCGTCCAGCTGCAGACGTCCTTGGCATCTGCTGCTGCAGGCAGGGGTCAGCTTCAGATAGCAGGGAAAGCTGTCAACTGCAACAGGCAGGGGTTGGCTGCAGCAAGGAGGGAAAGCTGTCAGCTGCAGCTTGCAGGGAAAGTTGGCTCCTTCTCGAGGAGCGAGCCCCAAACAAAGGTGGTGTAAAAGCGTCGGCAGAGGCAAAGGATGAGAGAGGGGTCTCTGTGTAGGTTCCATCTGGCTTACTGCTGGCAGAAAATCCAGGGACAAAGACCAGGGAAAAGGGGAAAGCACAGTATTTTATATGGAAGTGGAACAAAGGGAAACAACCAATGGGGATCGACTGAAGAGGAGGAGATAACAGGGGAATAACCAATGGGGATAACTTAGGGGAGGGAATTACATGAGTAGACCAATGGGGCATCGAAGAAGGGAGAACTAATACATAAGCAACTAGGGGAAATACATAAACATGAACTTACACATAAAACAGAATGGCGAACTCCTGAACCAATAAACTTAAAACATGTAAACTAAGAACCACTAGGAACATGGGAACTCGCTGTAACCACAGGGTGAGAATCAGACCTCTGTGTTCTGGAGGCCTGTCCACCAGTTCTCTGAATGCTCTATTGCAGTGGCCACTGCCACCTGCACTGCAACAATTGAACACACAATCTGGCCCAAGGACCATGTAGTCCTCCCTGGTGTTGGTAACAAGGAGAATAACTAAACAGCCTTGTAAACCAGATACGTGGATAACAGAAACTTCATTTATATTGGTGCTTGGAGATGAGCACGATTTGCTGATAAAAGACATATTTAGACAACATAAATGGATCAGAAATATTAAAGAACTGGTGTGGGTAAGAATGAAGGCAATTCTGTAAAAAGAAACAAAGTTAAGTTTGCTTGTGATTTATTATTACTTGCTGTCAAGAGATTATATTCATTATTTAGAAAATTTTATGTCTTATAGTACATGCAACAAATATATGCTAATCAAAGGTATCCATCAAAAACCTGATTACATGCTAGTATATATGATTAAAAAAAAATTATGCAACAAATTGTCTTGATCTTGAAGATGAATGTGAAAAACTGGCCAATAGAAAATAGCTAGCCTTAAACTGAATGAGTGACTGCTCCTTACATCTTTTCATGTTAAAACAGATTTCAATATGGACTGTAAGATCTCTCATATTAGAAAGCCCAGGTTTTTTGATTTTAAATAGACCTCAAGAAATCCATAAAATATAAGTCCCCCATTCACACTTACCGTAGGGACTCATGAATTTAAGATTGTTTCCTTCCTGCCTAGTATGTGTCAACGACTTAACAAGTTGTTCCATAACTCTTGCAGTTGAAGTTGATTCCATTCAGACAGCATGAAAGATTGATATCTTTGAGGAAGGTGTCTCAAGACAACAGTTTGACTAATGCTGTATTTTCGCTTTGGTTCAAGTTGTCATTTGTAGAAATCTTAAACATAGTTTGAACAACTGTTTTGTGAACTGTGGGGAGAAAAACAAACTTTCTCCTGCACATGGATAGAGTCCATAAAAACCAGCTTAAGAAATAAATAGTTCTATGTTCAGCTTTCAGATATGACCAGAATCAAGCAATTCTTCATCCAGTCTTTTTTGTTTGTTTCTGTTGAGCCCAGATCAAAATATTCTGTGGACTATCTAAATTCCCTTCTGAGCCATCAAAAGCTATCCATGAGCTATAACTTAAAATAAATGATAAATATCTGTACAGCTGAACGTTTCCTTTCCCCCTGTTGTGGTTTAGGAAGGGTACTCTCCAATTTAGTGCTCCCACTAAAACCATGCACCCTTTGCTCCCTGCTCTCCTTCCCCCTCCCCTGAGGTGGGCCGGAGAGGAGAACTGGGGGCATAAAAGGTAAATCATGGGTTGAGATAAGAAAAATTTACTGGAAACAACAATGAGATAAGAAAACGAACAGTAACAGCAAAAATATCAATAACAAAGTGTACAAGATTCACATGTGACTGGTTCTTATATTGAATTAGAATAATTATTTGATATACAGCAATATATTTTGATGTGCAGAAACTGATCAGAAAAAGCAAAAATGAATTGGTTTCCTAGCTCAACTCCAGGTCTATATTTACAAGTTCATCCAATTAAAAGACTTCTTGATTGTGAAAATATGGGATTTGGTATCTCACCACAGAAATAATTTGCAAAATGTATTTATGTCACTTAACACCTGTAAGTAGTGTCTGACTTCAAATATTATCAGTAGGGTATGTGTACGTGTGTGTGTGTGTGTGTGTGTCTGCAGTCTGGCTCTCCAAGGCAGGAAGATAATTGCACGTAAAATCTAGACTAATAAGGCTCTTCCAGTTGTATGGGTTTCAGCCTGAGCATGTCACTGCAGGATGGTGCTTATTCCTCAGCAATGGGCTGCAGGAATAAAGAGAAAACTGAAATGGTAGTATGGGGAGTGACATCTGCTGAGTGGGAGGAACTGTTGTATGGCATTGGAGCAACCATCCTGGAAATGGCAAGAAGAAATGTTCATATGCAATGAAAAAAGTTCAGATCATTGTTTTAGTGTTTCCCTTGCTGTCTCTCAAACATGCAACTGGAACTATGTAGATTTTAGTTGAATATTCCTTTGAGTCTTGACAAAGTATTTATACACATGGACACTATATTGAAAATTATGATTAAAAACCAAAAGAAAAACTACTTGAAGAAGTGAAATAACCTTAGTAAAGGAATATTTTTTATGTTTGACTAGGAAACAGAGTTGTAGTAGGTTGCACCTGGTTGGATGCCAGGTGCCCACCAAAGCTGCACTGTCACTCCCTCTTGTCAGTGGGACAAGGGAGAAAAAATATAATGACAAGCTTGTGGGTCAAGGTGAAGACAAGGAGAGATCACTCAATCAGTTACCACCACAAGCAAAACAGACTTGACTTGGAGAAATTAGTTTAATTTATTACCAATCAAATCAGAGTAGGATAATGAGAAATAAAATCAAATCTTAAAAACACCTTGCCCCCAACACTTCTCTTCTTCCTGGGCTTAACTTTACTCCCTAATTCTCTACCTCCTCCCCCTCAACATCACAGGGGAACAGGGAATGGGAGTTGCGGTCAGTTAATCCATCACAGGTTGCGCCTTCCATTCCTTCCTCCTCAGGGGAAGAATCACTCACACTCTTCCTCTGCTCTGTTAGGGGGGTCCTATCCACCCATGGAGGTTCCTATTCACAGGAAAAAGTCCTCCACAAACTTCCCCAAGGTGGATCCCTTCCATGGGCTGCAGTCCTTCAGGAACAAACTTCTCCAGCATGATCCCCTGCTGTGTCACAAGTCCTGCCAGCAAACCTGCTCCAACCTGGGCTCCTCTCTCCATAGGTCCAAAGGTTACCCCTTTGCTTGCCACAGGGTCACATCCTCTTTTGGGCCTCCATCTTCTCTGGTGTAGGGTCTTTCACAGACTACAGGTTTATCTCTGCTCCACCATGGACCTCCAAGGGCAGCAGTGGCACATCTGTTTCACCATGGTCTTGACCATGGGCTGCAGGGGAATCTCAGCTCCAGTGCTTGAAACATCTCCTCTCCTTCCTCCTTCACTGACCTTGGTGTCTGAATAGTTGTTTCTCTCATGTATTCTCAGTCCTTTTTCTGCAACTGGCTCTTATGCAGCAACTTTTCACCCTTCTTAAATCTGTTATCCCAGAGGTGCTACCACCATTGCTGATGGATTCAGGCTTGACCAGTGGTGAGTCTTTTTTGGAGCTGCCTGGAATTGGTTCCATCAGATACAGGGAAAGCTTCTGACAGCTTCTTACAACAGCCACCCATGTAACTTCCCCGTTATCAAAACCTTACCATGCCAACCCGATACAAGAGTACGTAATAGTCTCATGGGAAAAATTATCTTTGTGCATTGAGAATAAGGACTTATGTTTGTATTTATGTGCAAAACAAAACTAGAAAATAATATTATATGAAGTGTCAAGCTGAATGGGTTATATTTACTATTTTTATTATGCTTGTATTTTCTGCTTACGGAACTGTTAGAACCCAACAGATATGCAACATTTTGCATAATGATTTTGGAAAAGTATCCTGTTGCATATATTGATTATTAGATTAATTTAAGGTATTAATGGAAATCGCTAAAGTACAAACTGAGAAATACTGCCATCTCATTGTGTCAACATGTTACTTATTTGTACTTAAATGAAATGGACACCCTAACAACTGTGAAAGAACTGTAAATCAAGAACCTTGGTTTATAGTGGATATTTACTATGGTGTCTCTGTTAGATATGAAATGTAGCTCCTCATTTGACTTCCGGCTGATCTGTGATTCCACCAAGCTGAAAACACAGTGTGAACCTCTTCTCCTCTCTTCCAAATCCTGCCTGAACACTTCTATTACATTATCTGCTCCTGTGCTTCTGCAAGGTGTCAAATTACCTTTCTCATCCAAGTAAAGGAAAATCTTGCAAAAACTGGAATTAGCTTTCATATCAACAAAATAAATTATGAAATTCATTTGTGGCCACATAAAAATAGGCAGATGTGAGTAGATGGTAAACAGGATTGGTCTCAGCAGCAGGCAGTGGGCCTAAATGATTGAGCCAGTTATAGATGGAGTATTATTAAATGGGAAATGAAAATTAATTTCACCAGATTGCTGAAGAGCTGGGTTATAAAAGTCAAAAGGAAGAGGGTTTGAGGACATACTCTTCCTCTAGTTCTCTCTTTTTCAATTAAATTAGTCTAAAATACCACTTGTTTAACAGGTGAATAAATCCAGTTATTGAAGAAAAAAAAGATAACCTTTTTTTAACTTTTCAGGTAGTCCTAAATACATGTTAAAAAAGAAAAAAATGGGTCACATTTCTTATGTGGATGTTAAAAATTACACCTTACTTTTAAAAATCCTGCCTAAATGCTATAAATTCATCCTTTGAATATTGTGTGAGACTCTAAAGAAGGAGGGATTTGTCTTTAAAAAAAAGAGAAATCAACCTAAATGGTTGGGATGAAAATAATTTCTATTAAAAATATATTCATGTGTGTGTGTATGTGTTTATCTGTATCTTGATGTGTGCACCCAATAGACATATATTTGCATATACCATCATTTTCTATATATATAACATGTCTTGTGTTGTTAGTCCCAGTTATTTTGCAAAGCCAGGATCTTGAATAAGGTTGATAAAGGTTCTCAACGAAGTATTTAAAACTGGTACAACTTCGAAAATGAGCTGTAAATAAATGTCTGTGTGTTCTGTTTCAAAAAAAGCATAGGGAGAATACAAAATGTGCTTGACATTACAGTAGATATAATTAAGAAGGTCTATTTTTAAAAAAAGAGAAAAATTTGTAATTACAAATTTTGAAATTAAAAGCACCTATAAATATCAGCCCATGTGCAAACTGATCTGCAATGGAGCAAGATCTTGGTAAACCCTGGAAGAGCCAAGGATGATGCTTTAAGAAGCTTCTGTGATTAATGGCTAATGGTAGGAGTGGTTTTAGTAATGAATGAAAGCAACTTCAATTAATTGATTTGTTCTTCCTCTCATTTCCTTTTTCAGGGTAAAGCTCTGTTGTGTTACATCTTGATGAGAGAGCAAAAGCATTGTCTGAAGAATGATTAAATAAGGGCCAATTCTGTTCAAAGATGTCTTGCATCTCCTTGGACTGAAGTCTCTGAAAATGTTTTTCTTGCATCTATATGGTCTTTCTGATTCTGATGATGTAAACTATTTGCCAAAGCATGCAAGTGACTGATTAAGTACTTGTTTAAGTCCTAATTGTTTCAATTACTAAATGAAAGGAAACTAAATGGCTAAAAAATATATTTCTGCATAATAAGAGCACATTACTCATATGGCTAGAATATAAATCACAGGAATAGTCTGTTACTTCTTCCCAGAAAGGATGGAACAGAGCCAGTCTGTCTAACTTAAGTACTTAAACTTAGTTTTGCAGATGTGTCTCTGGAGGACTCAAAGACAACCACATTAATTACTTTTCATATGATGAAAACAGCACTTGAATTAAAAAAAACCAACACAAACAAAAGCAAAAAATCAATCTAAGCATCTGAAGTTTAGGCACAAGTTAATTGTCTAGTTAATTTGATCCATATTTTAATATTTCTTATGTGGCATATTGATAATTGAGTTTTTGCGTAGAGCTAGCCAGTTTATGCTATAAAAACAATATTGTATTTGGAATTAAAAGAAAACAAACAACATCCACACATCCACTAGAATTTACTCCAGAGTTATTTGATTAAATAATAGAGGGAATATTATATTTTTAATTAACTACATTTATGCTTGAAATTTCTATAATTTTATTTGAAATCTCCAGTGTTATTTGAAGAGGTTCAGTCACTCTGAAAATCAGGCCAGTAACTCAGTAAATGTGATTTACCATGGGTTCAACAGCCTACAGGTATGTCCAGTCTAGTGCTGTGTATTGTGCAGAAATGTCTCAGCTAGTTACAAAGGAGCTAGTTATGAAATCGGAAATGTATCAGCTCTGGGCTAAACACCGCCCTGCTGACCTGACTATACTGTTTATATGCCATGAGTTAGTATCCTTAAATAGTTCTGTGGTAACTCATGCAAACCTACCAACTAATTTGAGCTCTTATGATATCTCTAGCCAGTGCTCCATTTTGTGGTACAAAAACATACAAAACTCAAACATCTGTAAAAACAGGCTTTATAACAACTTTTGCAATAAATAGTTCAAATTTTTCTACAGATTTAATTGAATATATTTATTGTTAGATGTCCTCATTGGTCATAGCACTGCAGAGGTGAAAAACAGGGACAGAACCTTATGTCCTGGACTGGTTTCACTATTGTTGTTTAATTGACAGGAATAAATTCTGTTTTAGATTATCATGGAGGAACTTAGTGTAGTTGAGGTAAAACAGAAAGTGGAATCTGCTTCATAAAATTATTTTTCGGAATCAAGTAGCTGATGACCCTGATTTTTGAGCAACACTACAAGCAAGAGAGCCAGCACACTCAAACTGATTGTCACAAAGCATAGTTGAAATTTTTACTAGCGCTTTGTTTAAACAAGCATAGATGTGTTTCCTTTCTGTGTTTTCTTTCTTAGAGAGTGTTACAAATCTACAAAGCAAGCTGTTTCAAAACAGTTGATTAGAAACAAAGAGTAATTGAGGTTTCTGCACACAAAGAATTTGCTTACAAACACTTTTTCCCATTAATGTTTTTAACAGCATGCTAGGTAATTGTTACTTTTACATATGGCTTGGTTCTGAAGCAATTCCTGAATGGTTCATTTTCTTTTCTCTATTATTAATAGTTTACTATGTCTAGGATAAGTGCTACCTTTTCAAAGACAGCAAAGTAGCTGCCTAATAGCTGAGAAGCAAGGCATCAAGTCCTAAGGCTCTAGTATTTAGGTTCTCTGAATAACTAATAGAGGGAGAGATTCATCCAAAATGCAGTTTTCCTCTGACTAAAATAAGCCTTTAATGGAAAAAACATAATTTCAGATTTTCTAATCTCTGTTCCTGAATGAAAGAGATTTTCTAGATGTCTAGCTTTACTTTCCATCACCATTTTAAGAAAAAAACCCTCATTCTCTGGAAGTTCTTATCAGTCTTTGACTAGAAGGAATCTAATGTTTTATTTATGCAAAGTAAGTCTCTACATAATTCAAGTAGCTGCTCAATTTAAGATTTTGTTTTAGGCACTACTGGTTGCTGGGTTTAGGACTCTGATGTTCTTTGATGTCCTTTATTTTTTCTTCCTCCTTTACTTAAAATGTCAGTGAAAATTATATTGATAATATTGAGTTCTGTGGGGTTTTTTGAGTTTGGGGATTTGGGGTTTTGTTTGTTTGCTTGTTTAAGTTTAGGTATAATAAGTATATGGAAAACCTGCTTACAGCCTGACTTAGGAGACCCTGGAGGGACACGGCTCTGTGCTTCTACATAAAAGTCTCTTAACCTCACAAGAAGTGAAGAACCATCAAGAACTGTACATATTGGAATACTATTCCTAGAATTCGAGTTAGTATAAAATAAATATCTGTTAACTTAAAATATTTTCATTTACTGCATGTACTGAGCTTTACAATGCATTAATGTACTGGATATGCTAACAGTCAGTCTGCCAATATTTGCCTTACTAAGATTACTAGATTTGCTAGACTAAGCTTATTACACTGTTACCTAGACTTATCTTACTAGATGAATGTTAGAACAAGAAAAGGTCTTTTTGTTTAAAGACTTCCAGACGAAGCTGCAAATCACATAGAGACCCACTCATTAAATAGGTTATCAAGAGCCTTGCAAGAAGAGGAACATATATTGACCTAGAGCTTTTTTTTGTCTGCATTCTGTTTCTGATGATAAATTACTTGTGAATAGAAGGAAATATTTGCTTTCTGAAATGCAAGAGCTCGATGACCTCAGTGAATACTTTCTGTGCCATAGCCGTACAGACTCTAGCAATATAGACCCAGTCATGGATAGTCCTACTGTAAGTATATAATACATTCTGTGGACACCTAGAGACAGAATGGAAGTGCTTCTCTTGTGACATGATGGCTGTGTCAGCACAGAAGTGAACACTGGCATAGCTTACAAGTGTACGGATTTCATAATACTAGTATGAAAATTTAGTACTAGTTTCAGTCTACAATTAAAACAAATTTAACAGAGAATTAAAATTCTAAGCTAAGTATCTAGATTTGCACTATTTTCTGTAGAGATTGGGACCTTGGCTCACCAAACATGGATTTTGAAGGTCTTCTGGTATATCAGAAATATACATGAGCTTAGAAGTTATGATGAAGATGCACAGTAAATCTATATCCTCTCTGAGAAGAATCTGGGAGTCAGGACGGATGGTTTTGTTATATTAAATTCCTCCTGATGTCTATGTTAAGGTTACTGCATTTCACCTTTAAAAGATTCATTGACTGTATTCTTTAGATCACTCTTAATTAAAAAAAAAAAAAAGATTAAAAAAAGGAAGTTTAATCACCTAGACCACCTGTAGTCACCTAAAATCCAATATTTTCTCTTGAATTGAATCTTATCCCCACAACTTAATTCAGTTGCCTGAACACAAAGAGGTAGAACTGTGTGAGATGTCCCAAGGAGATTTCTCAGCCCACAGCAGTTAAGGCAAGAGAAACTTAAGCATAGACACACATTGGCAAAGATCTCTATGTTTCTTTGCAAGGATTCTAGTGGAAGGTCAGTTCTAATCATAACATATAAAAGCCTACATAACAAGAGTACCTGATACGGCTTTATTTCACAGTAAGGGCCCCAGAGGCCAAGAACCAAGCTGATTCTTTTAGACTTTGTATCTACACTGGCTGTGGAATTGATGATAGTGTCCTCTAAGTCTGTTTGACCCAGAGGGCTGTTTTTTACTGTCTTTAAACTTCTTTTAGCATACCACTGCCTCTTTATCTTCGTGAATCAGAAGGAAAGCCTAAAGTGACTTGGTCAGACTAGTCATCTGCACTATAAATAGCTGCATCTAGTCAAGATTTTTTTCATCCTTCAATTCCCTTTGTAGTATATATTATCTTCAACAAATTGTTTGTTTCTTCCTAAAATAGGTACCTTATACAGGTCACATGAATTGCTCAAGAGTATTGTTTTTGTCTTGGTTAATGACAAAGTACAGTGAAGAAAGTTATATGAAAGGAAAGAAACTGAAGAATCTGAAAAACAAGGACTGTGATCTGCTCAGTAAAACTTAAAAAATTGAAAGTTTTTCTAATGTGTTTCAAAAACTCTTTTCAAACAAGGATTACTAAGTGCATCAGAATGGTGAAAGAATCATTCATAGGTTTCATCTGGCAGCCAATGATGACATTAAAAGTGCTATTCACAAAATCAAATCTCTGTGCAACCAATAGTTTAAAACGTCATTTAGATGGTTTACCTAAAGATAAGACATTTACAGGGGAAGATCTGTGAATGTATTTATATGTAAATGCAATAAGACAAGGATGAAGAGTTATTTATAACCAAAATTTTTAAATTTTACACAAAGTAATGCTCCTAAATCCATTTAAAAAATTATTTTTAGGAGTCTTGAACCTCCAAAACTTGGAATATCCAAGTAAATATGTATTTTCTGGTCTACATTCAAATTATGTTTAAAAGCTTAAATAAGTCTGGGTACCAGCATGTGGATAGTATAAATTGTCATAGCTCTGTAGACATCAGTGCCAGTTTATACTAATTAAAAACTAAAAATTTTTAAGAATACATTTTGAGGGAAAAGAACATATTAATACATTTCATTTCATTAATAAAAGTATTTAAAGGGAGAATTTATAGTAGGCTAGTTGGTGGATGAAGACCAAACTGCAGAAAAATGGAGGATGGGGTGCAGGGCTGAAACATCTAGAGAGAACATGTTAGGAGAGGCTCTCACACTTCCCTGCAGCAATTGTCACAGCTGTAACCATCTCAAGTGACAGTACATGAATGCGTATGACCTGGGAAATATGATGGGAGTTCTGGATAGAGCTGGCAAAGAAAAGTCAGGTGGGAAGATGGTGCTGTATGCAAAGGAGCAGCACAAATCCACAGTTTTGCTACTGAGTCGATGATGTTTGTTTGAGAATTTATGGGTCAGGATCTTAGGGGAGGCCAGCAAGGAAAGCAGGCTTCTCATGCTTCCCTGCCACTGAGTAGGCTGGGGTTGCACAAGAAGTTTTGAGGGGACAGAGCCAGGACAGCTGAAGCCAACTGACCAGAAGGATATTCCATAACGCATGGCATCAGGCTCAGCAATAAATACTGGGGGAAGAAGAAGGAAGGAGGTGACCTTTGATGTGGTTGCGTTTGTTTCCCAAGTAACGTACATGTGACAGAGCCCTCCTTTCCTGGAGATCGTTGAACACCTGCCTGCCCATGGGAAGCAGTGAATTTATTCCTTGTTTTGCTTTACCCATTGAACTGTCTTTATTTCAACTATGGGGTTTTGCATTTTTATCCTTTTGATTCTCTCCCCCATCCTGCTGTGGGGGTATGAATAAACAGCTGTGTGGGGCTTAGCAGCCTACTAGAGCTAATCTCGAGCAGCTGACAACATTGTGAAGCTGCTCTCAAAATGGAAAAATGGAAATTTCACATCTATTTTCAATAAAAAAAGGAAGAAAGATCTGGGAAATGAAATTATAATCAGCTTTACCTCATTACCCTGGAAGATTTTTAAGCAAATCCTGCTGCAAGTCATTTACACCTACATGAAGAAGGAGATTGGGAACAGGCAGCATGTATTTACCAAAGCTTCTTTAGCAGCCTGATGGTCTTCACTGGTGAGATGTCTGGCTGTGTGGGTGGGGGGAGAGCCATGTATGTAAATTACTTTGATTTTAGCAATATTCTCACAGCCAGCCATAATATATTTGCAGCCAAATCTCCTGAAGTTTGACAAAATTTGCAACGTTATGTCCTTGGAAGGGAATAATCCCATACTGCTGTACAGTCTCAACATTGCCAAATGAGAGAGAGCGGGTTTCCAGGTAATAGTAACCTGGGTATCCTTGTGGCAAATTAAATATAAACCAGCAGAGTAATCCTCATGGGAAAGAAGGCCAATGATATACTGTGCTGCATTAGTAAGCCTGTAGGCAGCTGGTCAAAAATGCTACTCCTTTCTGCTTGGTATTGAGTGTGAAATTGCTTCTCAAGTACTGTGTCCAGTTTTAGACTTCCCTTTACAAGGAATACACTGAGAAACTGCAACAAGTTTGTCTTTAAAATGATTTGGGGATAGGAGCATGATGTACATGTAGCAGTTTTGCTGAGATCTTCTTGGAGGTGCGCAGTGAAAGCTCAAGAGGGAATGTACACACCAGTGATGAGTGGTTTTGCTTAGGGGTCAGTATTGGGACCAGGCACTCTCAAACATCTTTCTTGGCAACATGAACAGTGGGATTGATTGTACCACCACCAAGTTTGCAGACAACACCAAGCTGTGTGATGTGATCAACACAATGGAGGTAAGGGATGCCATTTAGAGGGACCTTGACAGGCTTGAGAGTTGGCCTGTGCAAATGAATTTCATTTTATGAAGTTCAACACGGCCAAGTGCAAGGCCCTGCACATGGATCAGGGCAACCTGAAGCAAAAATACTTGCTTTTTTTTGGATTGAGAATGGATTGAGAGCAGCTCTAAGGAAAAGGTAATGGGAATGCTGGTGTATGTGAAGCTTGGCGTAAGTCAGAAATACTTGCTTTCGGCCCTGAAAGGAAATTGTATACTGGGCTGCACAAAAAGAAAGGTGATCAGCAGGTCAAGGAAGGTGATTCTGTTCATCTACTCCACTCTGGTGAGACCCCACCTGGAGCACTGCATCCAGCTCTGGGGGCCCTAGTATATGAAGGGTGTGGACCTTCTGGACCAAGTCCAGAGAAGGACCACAAAAATGATCAGAGGGCTGGAGCATCTCTCCAAAGAAGACAAGCTGAGAGAGTTGAGATGGTTCAGTCTAGAGAAAGCTTTGGGAAGACCTTAAGCAGTCTTCCAGCACCTAAAGGGAGCTACAAGAAAGACAGAGAGACTTTTTACTAGGGCATGTAGTGATATGACAAGGTGGAATGGCTTTAAATTGGAAGAAAGTAGGTTTAGATTAGAGAGTAGGAATAGATTCTTTACTGTGAGGGTGGTGAGACGCTGGAACAAGTTGCCCAGAAAAACTGTGGATACCTTATCCCTGGAAGTAGTCCAGGGCAGATTGGATGGGGCTTTGAGAAACATGGTCTAGAGGGTGACATCCTTGCCCATGGCATGAAGTTTGCAACTAGATGATCCTTAAGGTCTCTTCCAACTCAAACCATTCTATCATTCAATTAAGTAATTTTAAGTGAACATACCTGTGTATATTAGTATACTGCAGGTATCCCTATAAGGATAAAATCATGTTACAAATTGAAACAATTTGAAGTAACATCAAGATCAAATTAAAACAAGGAGACAATAAGGAGCTAAAGCAATAAATTGATGCACATTAACTAGACAAGGCTTTAACAGTTTGACTAAGTTTGCCAGATCAGAAGTAGTTTTTGAGCTCTTCAGAACCTTACAGTAAAAAACAGAGCAATGGACCAGATTTGACAACCAGTGCAATAATGTGTCACAGCAAGGTTTTACAGAAAGAGAAACCATAAGACAGAATGCAATGGTAATAAGACTGTTGTGGTTTTATGCCTAAGAGAGAAGGAGGAAGCTTTTAAACATACAGTCTTCTGAATGATTCATTCTTTTTTTCTCATTAATTTTTAAAATGAAGAAATGGTAAAAAGTATTTTTTTCTTATGTCCTAAAGGTTTGTTAATTAATATTGGACAGTTGCATCTATTATCAGTGCTTTGGGAAAACCTAAGCAAATATGGCTTATGGTAACAGCCAACAACATGAAAAATACTAATGACAGAAATTAATTGACAGTAAAATTCAGAAATAATAAAAGATTGCATATGGTGTCTAATTTAATTTTTTCTTAATATTTCATAAGAATGTTACAATCATAACTATAATCTTTAAATAACATTGGCATTCCCTCAGGATCCCAAACTTTTTCTATCTTTTATAGGCAGAAAATCATAATTAAAAAAATGCTATCTTGTTCATCATAGCTGCTGTTTATATGTCACTGAGAAAGAAAGATTAATGAGCCAATGTGCTTTTATCCAAGAAGCATAATTAGTCTGCTTCACTGAAATGAATAATTAAGAGGGACATTTTAAAAGAAAACAATATGTTAAAGGCTAGCTAAAGTTTTGGAACTTATATGGCAAACCATGCTTTATGTGTTATTGTAAGACATTTAAAGAGTCAGGGTCACAGTTTTCAGGTCTTGTTCTTTGCAATTGACATAATCTAAAATGCTCTTTTTTTAAGCAGTATTTCTTACCAGAGTTTTAAATGCCCTGTGTTTCTAAGATGAAATGCAAATTCATTTATATTTTGTTTTAGTGTTTTTATCACATTTGTGATTTATGCGATAATTTCTTGTGAACTATAAAAATCTGGATCCAAATTGTACTTCAAATGAGTACGAATGGAAAAAGTTAACATGCCAATAACATTTATATATTGGCAGTTATGCAAATCTTTTTCATATTGCAGCATCTGTGGAAAAGAAAATTAAAACTATTTATTCACATGCACTTTTTCGGGTCTATTTGGTACAATTTTTATAGTTTATAAATCAATGAAGTTGTACACAAATTGTGTGCAAACATTACCTTTCTTCTGTTTCCTTTACACAAAACAAGTAGAACTATTTCTTGATCTATTTATAAGAGAAATACCATTATATTTATTTCTTGTACGTTTTAACTTGGTGAACTGTGAAAGTATATCAATATTTACATAATTGCAGGAGGGGTAGCAGTGTCTTAGCAAGAACAACTGATGGTAGAATATGCAAACTGTAGGCCTTGTCTGTTGGCAGTGAGAGTTAACACAGGTACATAATATGATGGTGATAACTATTTAAAAAGAACTTTGATTTAGAGATGCCTATTTCTGTCTACTGACTATAAACTCTAGTTGACTTAGATTAATTGCCTAATTTTTAGGCAACTAAATGTAGTTGAGATGAACCCTATCTTTTGTGTAAACGATGAGTAGTTTTAGTGAAAATTAAAAATGTGAACTGCTAAAATTGAAGCATGGAGATTACTATGTCCTGAGGTGCATTAAGCACAGTATAGTAAGTATAGATTAGTATAGATTGTCCCACTGTACTCAACACTGGTGTGTCCTCACCTTGAGTCCTGTGTGCAGTTTTGAGCTCCACAATATAAGAAAGGTATAAAGTTACTAGACTAGCTGGAGGGCAGGAAGCATGGTGAGGGGACTAGAGGGAATAATGTATGAGGAGTGGCTGAGGCTGCTGTGTTTGGTCAGCTTAGAGAAGAGGAGACTGACAGGAAACATTGCTGTCTGCAGCTTTGTCATAAGGAGGAGTGGAGGTCTCCACATGGGAATGGAGATGGAAGTGCTGATCTCCACTTTCTGGTGTCCAGGAAAGGATGCAAAGCAATGTCTTAGAACTATGTCAGGGAAAGTTCGGATTGGATATTCAGAAAAGAATTCTTCACTGATATGGTGTTCAAGCACTGGAAAAGGCTCCCCAAGGAGGAGATCATGGCTGCAGGCTTCTGATGTTAAAGAAGCATTTGGACAACACTCTTAGATGTTTGGTTTAACCCTTAGGTTGCCCTATGTGGAGTCAGAAGTTGATTCAATGATCCTTGTGGGTCCCTGCCAATTCAGGATATTCTATGATTCAATGAATTATGTGGCATATGTAGGTAGAAAGCATTAACATTTCATAATAGGAACCTATTATGCTATGAAATACTATGCTGTGAAATTGTCAAATTATGCTAGCAATAGAAGAAAACATTTTGCCTTTCTAGAACAAAAACCTGCAAATTTGTTGATATTTAAAAGAGCACCTCTTTTATGGGAAATGATCTGAAAAATAGTTATTTGATTTGGAACAAGAACAAATTTTGAAATACTGGTTTCAGCTAAATAAAAAGTAACATCTTGCACAGCTCCAATGATATCTGTGTGTGAAATAAAGGCTAAGTGTAGACATTTAAAAATGTGATTTTTGGCAGTAGAGCAAATAGCGTTTGAAACTATTCCGGTCTGTAAAGGCTTTTTCATGATTACTGGCTACTGGAACATTTCTTAAGATATTTCCGAACTCAGTTACTTACATAAACTGAATATTTAAAGATAGCTCTTTACAGCCATTCAAACAATCACCGTAGTAAATATAGAGGATATATCCAATTAATATACATAGGGACAATGTTGATCTTGCTATCAGTATTGAGAAAAGTAAATCCAGGGGAAAGTCAGGAACAAGTGAAAGAAATACTGGTGTGAGACGGTTGAACTATTCTGAGGATATTCTGAATTCTCAATTCGTCAGCTTTAGAAGCTGACAGCTTTCACAGCTGTGGGAGATAAAGGTGAAGTAGAACCATATTTGCCTCCCAGATGAGTTCTCTGCATTTTAGGCCTTACAGAGACACAGTGAATTCTTTTAAGAGACTGACACACAAAAGCCCAACAGTGCTACAGTGGTGAATGTTTTGTACTGATTGAAAAACTAAACCATGTTGAAATTCCTGTGAGACCAGATGTTTTATTTCAAGGTAGAGTAATTCATAGGAAAAAAAAAAAAAAAATCTCAAAACTCTCCTGCTGAAAAACTAAAACACATCCACTGGCAGGTTTGATCAAGCTCCACTAAAAATTAAAAAAATCCAAACCAAAACAAAAAAACCCCTGTGATGAAGTTCTAGTAGATGCTCATGTCAACTTTCATCTAAATCATTTAATACATAGATATAATTTGATTAGTGTCTTGGACTGTTTTCTTCTTACACCTCTCTCATTAAATAGAGCTTTTCTTTTTTCATTTCTCCTTCATATTATTAGCAAGTGTACAGTTATGCAAACAAATTATTTGGTAAAATAAATCTCATTTATTACCATGTCCTTCAGATCCTTTCCCACTAGTACAGAATGCTCTCTTTGCACTGTGACTGTGCTGTCATTTCACTCCATAGCAAGCAGGAGCAGAGAGCTGTATCATTCTAGGGTAGTAAAGACTAGGAGTCCCACAGGAAGTTTGACCTTTGCATCGCTGCCAAGATACATTATATTTAAATAATATCTTTCAGAAAAGGACATATAAAATTTCATCCTTTGCTTTGCAAGGTGACAAAGTTTCTGAAAAGGATTCCCAAACAACTGCTCTGGCCCCTCTACCAGTGTTCTTTGATCTTTCTGGCAGAAATTTCTTTTCAAATGGTTTCACCAGGTTTTTCTTTATAAAAAGACAGCTTCCAGAGCTGCCCAAGTTCCTCATCTTTTAACCAGTCTTGCATCCTAAAGGCATGACAGCCCAGTAATGTGTTTTGAAATGAAAATTTGTTTACAATTTTCAAGCATAGGTAACAAATCAAGCCTAGACTGTATTTTGTCATATTTGTAATGTGCGTGTTGAAATTGAGCTCTCATTTGCAATTCGCAGTTAAGGCTACTCTGAGTCTTTTACATTATTTAGAAGGCTTCGTTGCAAAAAGTAAAATGGAGCAATAATACTTTATGCTTCCTGAGGACCTAAACACAATTGTAAGCTTCTCTAACTCCTTTTTTTTAATTTTGAAGTATCCTTTACCTTTAGGGGGGTGGGAGGGATTCCTGCTTTTATATGCTTTGATGACTTAGAGGATCTATTGCAATAAATCATTCTTTCACCTTTGTCCCTTTTGCCAATTTGTCTTGCTTGTTTTTTTTTTTTTTTTTTTTTTGTTTTTTTTTTTTTGTTTTTTTTGTAGTACACTTTATTCTTATTTCTATTTTCTACTGAACAACCTATGAGAGAGCTGCTGAAATCTTAGCAAAATACTTAAGTTTTATGTCAAAGGACTAAATGATCCACAAATATCACCAAGAAATGAACAGTTAAAAATACATATGATTCAAAGGAGCATTTAAAAACCTTGGGAGCCTCTCTGATCTTAAAAAGAGTGATGTACCTGAAAATAAGATTAATTCACTTGTGAAAGGTCAGTACAAGAACTTCAAGAACACAATAATTGAAAGCATGATTAACATGCCTCAAGGAAGCAATTTGTGAGTTTTTAGAAAAGAGAAAATAATGAATAACTATTCTCTTAAACTGAAAACTGCTAAAAGGAGAGAATTGACACGCTTGATGAAAATGGCATTTTTATTTTTCAGAGTACAGTTTTGAAAGCTCAGCTTTGTCTACAGCAATACTAAAATGTAATGTGATCAGAATCAAGATGAAAGAAGTTTATAAAAAAGGAGAGAATAAATTTGTGATTAAGGCACTAATCCAAGAAATATTTTTATACTGATAGAATTAACTGTTAAAGAAATGTTCTTTATTCTTGTTTCAGTTAATTTTAAAATTATGATAATAAAATATCTCATTCTAAGTTTAAAATCTTCATGACTTTTAAGTATTTCAGATTATTTCAGAATATCACCATAATGTTCTGTTGGGTACTAAATAGTGGGCCTTTTTTATCCAAAAAAAAAATCTGAAATAAAAGATATATAACAGACTGAGCTAAAGGAAGAAAAAAACTCACCGCTTTGACATATTGTTCCCATCTAATCAAAGACCCTTATGTAGAATTTTCTAAGAAAATTAATGTGTGTATAAATATATATATATATATTATCTCTCTGAATGTTTTTCTTCATCTTTTTCTTCATCTTTCAACTTTTTCAAATTCCCACTGGTAAACTGAAAATCTTCCCTTATTTTTCTCAGTTTTTCCTTTTCTGCAGTAAGGCAAGTCCTGGACATCACCTCCTTAAAATACCAATGATGTAAATACTTCAATGATGTAGAAGAGAATTGTTGGATTCCTTATTGAAAAAATCAACAAAACAATAACAACAGAGTATGAACTCATCCTTGTACAGAAAGATTAGAGTGAAACAAACAAAAAAGACCAGTATAGGTATGGACATAGTCAAAATCAGGGTTAGATTCTTTACAATATAGACACATATAAGAATAAGGATTCAAGACACATATTGTAATTTTCTTCCTATTCTCTAGCCAACAGGAAGATGGGATAAACTGATAAGTGACTATGAGAACCAGAAAAGTTGAGTTCTTCTTAAAAGTAAAATGGGCGAGTGCCAAGCAACAACATCTAATGGATATCATCAGATGAAGCTTGGTCATAATTCAGTTAACAACAAGGTAGAACCACTGATTTTTTTCATCTCTGCTTCTTCTCTTATGTTCCCCCATGCACACAAATCATGTATAAGATCCTAGAAAGTAGCTGAATTTTTTTCCTCTCATTTCTGTAGCTACCGTATTTTTCCAGTGAAAGCTGTCTGAAATTCTACCTCTAGTCATTCTGAATTTTTGGTTTCTTTTTCCATGTAGCTTGTATTGATCCTCATTTGAGCATTTTTCATGTATTGTTAACTTCTCCCAAATTTGATAGAGTTCCTTCTTGGTCCTTAATTTAAGTTTCATTAATTCTTTCATTTCCTTTGCTCTTTTATTTCCTTAAACAGTTAATTAATACCACCTTGCCCTTTTAACAGATTCTTTTTGAAACATTTCTGTACAAATTCTTCTTGAGTTTGTCACAATGACTGTCATTTCTTGTGTAGCAGACCACCACTGCATTCAGAACAGGGCATTTGATCTGAATGAAAGGCACGAGGGTAAAAGTAAGTTTGGATAGTAGTATGTAATGTGAATTGCCAACTCTAACACATTCAGAATCACTTAAAAGATGGCTGCACTTTGTTACAAAGTTCATGTTCCTTGGCATGTTCTCCTGTACCATTTGCTGCCTTAGCAGTGTCTTGGCTCAGAGCTTTTTACATTACCTACTGATGCTGTAGGCTCTTTTTACTCAGAAAAGTGGTCTGACCTTTCTAGTAAAAATCAGATATGAGGAATTATAAACTTCCCTCAACAAAAATTGTTATTTTTGAGATGTATATGAAATATTAAGTAGATAAAGTTGTCCCCATGGGATGTTTTTTGGGGTTTTTTGATGGCACTATTAACCAAAAAGATACCAGAGTTTATCTTCATTTTGAATCCATTCAAATTTAAAAAATTCAAAGCAAATAGTTTATTTTACTACAAAACCTACATTGACATGGCTGGCACATTAAGCTGTTACTGCACCTTTGGGTCAAAATTAGCTGTCTTTGAGTTGACTACAGCCTGTTCATCCCTTTAAAAATTCCAGCAGCTGCAGGACACATTCAAGCAAGTTTGCCTGGCTCTAACATTTCTATCAAAGAGCATCTGGCTTGGTTGGTAAAATAAACTGTTGACTGCACAGTATTTGAAGTACTTGGCTTGAAGTACCTCCCCAGACTTTAAATATCAGTCTGCCTGAAACACTACTGAGATGATCTCAACTACAGCCTTTTCCCTCAGCAATATGCTTCTTTCTCAGCAATATGTTTCTAATTTATCCTTGCCACATTCAAAATAATTGCTACACTGCCTGAATTGAAATTCAAATTTGCCTCAGCTCCTCCCTTCTAGTTTTGAAATCATCACTATCACTCATCTCAGTTCTCCACTTTGAACAGCAGTTCAGTTTTTGTAGATAACTGCTTTTTCACTCTCTTGTTAGAATTTGATGGTGACATGCTTCACCAATTGTCTTCACTCAATTTTTTCTTAAAACAGACAGCTTCACTTTGAGAAAAAAGAAGAGTGTAAAGCACAGTTTTTGTCTCCTGAGATAACTGAGATATCTTATCTACTCCTCAATGGTTCCAATGCCTTATCCTTCCTACAGGAACAAACAACTGGGAACTGTGGTTGTTATGAATGTCCCAGCCCTACCAGACTCACATTGTCTTCATACACATCGGGAAAGAAAAGCAAAAATTATCTGTCTACACTACTACTCATTTTAAGAATCTGCTTAATGATTTTGCACACAAGGAACCACTGAGGAAGAAAGACCACAAGGTATATATGCAGATTTTTTCACAATGAAGTCTAAAAACATGAATCATTTTCACTACAGTAAAAGTTATGGGAACAGTGGAATCAAAGGCCTAATTTAAAAATTTAATACTCTGGATAAATTCAGATGGAGCTATCAATGTTAATAGATGAAGAAGTTCTTGCTAGTGACACAAGCTGAGCACATGAACAGGAAACTTAACAGAAGATAGAAACTGAACTTAAAAGACATAATCTTATCTGGCTTGGGAATACTGTTATTGAACAGTAAGTCTAATGTATCTTGCCTTGCAAAAAAGAGAAGATGAATGGAATAACAGAAGAGAGTGCATTACCTCCTACTGTCTAAATTGAGTACAGAAAAATTGGTGAACCTGGGTGTTTGTACTTTATCCTCAAGAAGATGTTGCTCTGGCCTAGACCAGCATAACAGCTTGTAGCTGGAATCACAACTGGGCACTAGATGAAGCAGCCATAGACAGTACACAAAACACAGGGTAATGTCTACTCCTCACACATTGTAAATATCAAAAAGTTATCCAAATACAAAAAAATAAGCCTAGATTTCAGTCACTGAGATTTCAATGATAGTAAGTGGCTGCTATCTAAGGGTAAATATCTCTTTTATGCTATTCTGCTCTTTAGTTTTGTCTGGAAAGATTCAAGGTAAATTAATGGAGATCTTATATCTAAAAGTTAACATGCATGCCTTTCAGGTTTTAATCATTTCAGATTATCATTACATAAAGCAGACTGACAATGTAACACCCTGAAAGGCTGAAATTTTGCTTCAGCCTAAAGTTCTTTGAGATAATACACAGTTTTTGCAGCTGCTAGCACTTGAAAAATGCTTTTTACTTACTTCCTCTCTTTTTTTTTTTCTTTTAATAACAAGCTAGAGACAGACCAATTTCTACACAATATATAACTCAGAACACATTGTGACTACCAGTGAGTTTTTTCCTAAGAATATATTTTTCCACCCTGATTGGAACATATAATGCAGAATTTATTCATCACAGTAATTTCTTACAAAACTGATTTTTTTTCTTTTTTTTTTTTTTTTGCTGTTTAAGTAACTTTACAAGCAGCAAAATTTCATCTTTTCTTCTTCAAAAAAAGGGACACGCCATTAGCCTCTGACAGTTTATATTATGAAATATTGTATCACAAAGCAGTCAATAGTGAAGGAGAGAATATCTGTTTTCTTGCACTTAGCTTTTTGGTATTTTTAGGCTACAACCATAGCGAAAAAACTATTATATTATTAATCTTCTAAGTAATGCAGTGTAATAAAATTCAGCATATTAGTCCTATATTAAATTGCACTTTTCATGCTTGTTTGAAGCATTCATTACATGTATGTCGATCTGCTGGTACTCACTTTAAATTTACCAACTTTTTCACTGAAGACCGTATTATTCAATGGTAGGTATCATTGCCACAAAGTGGAATTGTTTTGCTGTTGATGTTGTGATTATTTAATAGTAGTTTCATGCAGCCATAAATACAGTTTTGTAAAATCCTGTGTCCACCATTGTGCTTTCCAGGCACATAATTTCAACTTAGTTTTGCAAATTTACAAGTATATTAGTTGCACATGCCTAAAACTCATGGAAGAAAAATAAATACCAATTATCTAAAGTCTACTATGGTGAAATGCATAAAATCTATTATGCTGAATGTGATTTCCAAGTTATCATTTAAGTTAAACAAAAGTCTCGTAATATCTTAAATTATAAATTTCTAGGTATGTCTTTGAGAGGGGATGTGAATAAAGATTTTCAGCTCTCATTTCCGACAGTGCAAGGATCCTAAAACTCTGAATTTCCCTAGGTCTCAGGCAGCTATTCAAGCAATTTTCTACTGTGATGCATTGTTTCATTATATATATACACACACACATTTAAACTTTTAAGTAGGTATAACAATAACTTGTAACAGTTTTGGCACTTTTATACTAAATGCCCAGCTGTGCATTCATAACAGGGGTATCAGATTTTCTAGCACAGACATTTTAGTATTTTACTTCATATTGCCAAACAAACAGAAAAGTAATCATGACTGATGATGACTGAACAACTAAGATATTCAGTCAAATTAGGATGCAGACTTCTCTAAGATAGCCCTCACTTAAGCATTGGAATGTAATTTAAAGGAATTCTCTGATACAATGAGAATATTGTATTTAGAGGTTTTTTGAAAGAAGGAATTAAGGATTACATTTTAATAAAACATTACAGTATTATGAAAAAAAGTTCTGCAGAGTGAAACTTTTTGATCTCTATAAACAATCTTGTTGCTACTATTTTCAGAATTTTGCTTTTTGGAATAGTAAAAGAAGTGTTCTTTTGGCTTTTTACTTCTGTATGGGGTTGGAGCAGCATAAAAAATGTAAAATTTCTTACAGAACTGAAATCTTTATTCAACTGTCATGTGTTCCCTATATACTTAAATACTCTTAAAAATTTATTTCAGGGAACACTATGTTAATTTCTTAAAATTTTTATCCTGCCAAGTTTTTCAGAACAATCTGTGACAAGCTGAATCACAGTATAATAGAATAATTTAGATTGGAAACAGCTCCTGTAGGTCATCTGGTCCAATCTTATGCTCAAAGCAGGCTGACTTCAAAGTTAGAGTGGGTTGTTCAGTCTTCACTGGCTTGATTTTGAACATCACCAGGGCGGAAATTCCACACAGCCTTCCTGGGTAACAATTTCCAATGTTTTTAACATCCTTTAACTGAGATGAGGTAGTGATATTTCGAGCAGGGGTTTCTTACTACCCCTCTCCTTGCACAAAAGTACATTTAGGTATTCTATTCATAACTTTTCCTCCTCCTAATAGTTTTTTTTCCTGACTCAAATTATTTGTCTTAAACTTATATTACATGCATCCCTAAAACCATATTTCCAATGGCCTCTGTAACCCTAAATCCGTTTTTCTTCAAGCACTTTCTGAGCTTTTTTTCATACACAGCCTTTTGCATTCAGAAATATATCTCAAAAAAAAAAGTCTCTTACGCTTCTTCTTAATGCACCATTTTGTTATTCTCTTTCTGAAGCAGTAGCATCTGTGGCACAATTAATAATTCTGAGACCTTTATTCATTTTGCTGAACACAACCACTTCATGTTTTCATATGCCAGAGGTGATCCACCATATTTCTTCCCTATTTCTTTACTTGGATTGTCTCACAGAAGAATCATGAGTTTTCAAGAGCAGGATGAAGTGCATACATAAACAACAGTTTGGTCTTTGAACCCTTGAAGATAAAACCAACAATAAGAAAATACAGTAATTCTTCTTTTAATTTATGCTTCCATCTCTGATGGGCAATAGTACAAAATTAAAGCTGGAAAAGAAATAGCTGTTTACTTCTCCCAGTGCTTGAAACTCAGGTTGGCAATAGAGTTTTAAAGTAAAATAAGGAACACTTTGTACTAGGCTTGCAGTTTTAGTAGCAACTGCAGATAATCATTCCTGCTTCCAGCAGTAGAGCAGCTAGACATGAACAACCAGATAGGAATATGTGAATAACTGAATTTTGATTGCTGACTTGACTGGAAAATTACTGCCATTGAACTGATTTTATTTCCTCAACTTCTTCTTTCCAGAATGAATCCCCCCTAGATTTCATTTGTTTGATGTGAAAAATTCTCCTTCACACAAAATAAAACAGTAATTTTGGAAGATTGAGAAACAAGATGATACTAATGCATAAAATAATGTATATTATGTAGGAATATTTTTCATATCTCCTTATGTCAGAACATCCAACAATTGGCTCCTGTTTTACTCTCACGAGGCTATTTGTCAGAATCAAATATATATAAGCACATTAAAATGAAAATGCACATCTAACAATTAACCAGCATAAGAAAGTTCCACATATCCTCTATTCCTGACAAAATGCAGGAACTGTCGCTTTGACTTGGTTGTATTTTTAAATTTCATGCTGTGTATGACAGGAAGAGACTTCAAGACTACAAAATTCATTCATGGGCTTCAAGACTAGAAAATAATTTATCTTTTCTCAGGGCTTTTATGTTTAATGATTTCATTTATATGACTAATACTGTGCTATCATATTTAGGTAGGCATAGGTTTCTTTTCTTTTGGTTTTCTTGCCCCTGAGTGAAGCAATTTAATATGTCAGTGGAGAAGAGTAGGAACCATGCGCTGAAAATGAGGACATGGTAAATGAAAGAACAGTTCATAATATTTCTACAAAAATGTGAAAATGCACACAACTCCATGGCTGATGCCTGCAGTTAAACCATGACACTCATCTAAAAGAATTAATCCATAGAAATGAATCTGTTGCAAGAGGAATACAGACAAAGTGATCAAAATGTCTATAGATCAAAAATCCTTTACAGAGACTAAACTGGTTAACATTTTAAAAAAAAATTATGAATATTCAGAATCTGTTGACTATTTACTTTTTGAGACGTTCTTTTAACTCAAGTCAAGCATGCAAGAAATTCCTGATTTCTAAAAGTATCGACAAGAATTTTTCTGTGTCTTTATGTGAAATATTACTTAAGTTGTGGAGTACAACCACACACTTTAGCTTAGCGTGTCTTAGAGATTGTACTTCATGTTTTCAGATGAGGCAAGATTAATTATTTTATTTTTATTTCCTCTGAGAATTACATCTAATGCTAAAAAAATCCCCAACCAAACACAACGAAACACCACAGCAAAACCCAACCCATCACATATGCTTCACAGGGCCCTTATACAAAACAAATTTGTTTTCTGATGATTCTTTTTGCTGTGATGATTTTACAGTAGTTACCATAACAGATTTCCTGATCTGAACAAAGCTCTTTTATTCATCCCAAATCTGCTCTCCCTCCCACCCAGCTGAATGATGCAGAATTGTCACTTACAGCCACAAGAAAGAGAAATGCAAGCAGAATGTTGTATGATTTGTTGATTCTGGCTTCTGCTGTCTTCTTGCAGCTGCTGTGGTCTGAAGCGTTGTATGTTTGCTTGAGCTAGGTTTCAGATTAATATTTGCTTGCTTGTAATTTAACAACAACAAAGTTTTAAAAAAAATGTTTGTCAATGATGTATGCCTTCAGGGATGAATGCACTGGAATAATTAACAAAAAAGCAAGACAGTTTCAATAATTAGACATAAGAATCACAGAAAAATATTATATTTCAATATACACTATAAAATATTAACCAGGATATTATAACTCTACATTGACTAGACAAAACAGAAATTAATTAAAGATTATCAGCTCTTTCTTGCTATCAGACTAGTAAGCAATTTAAAGAAGGTCTAAAGCATACTTGAAAAGGAAAACCTATGTTTCAGAAATTTTCTGTATTCACTCTATTCTTCTTCAGTTAGGAACAGCTGGCTATTTAGCATCATCAAAGGAAGAGAAGAATTAAATCATTGAGAACTTTTGTCAAGTTTCATCTAGCAAGATTTTTGCTTCTACAAGAAATTACTGAGGCAGTTTATGCTTCAGTCATTGGTACATCACATTATGACAATGAACCTGAAAATTTTAACCCTAAAAACCATAGACTAATCAGTACCTTCTGTCAGGTTGTTTGGTTTTGTTTTTTTTTTAATCTATACATAATACAATGACTTTGATTATGGTCTACCTTTCCTTATATTGTAACTCCTAACATTATAGGATTTGACAAATAGTGATCCTGCACTGTTATTTTACATCACCAGTTAAGAAATCTAACCATATTAAATATGAAATACTATAGCAGCATTTTTCAAAAGTGTCTCTGTAGTATATCTGCTGTCTTCAAAGCTTTGCAAAAAAGCTGTGGTTTAGATGGAGTGGGATCTTGAAAGATTTAACATGACTGCACACTACAGGCAGGCAGGAGGTATACTCCAGCTCTGAATTACGTAAATGAGATCAGGTCTCTTAGGACATCCTTTTTGTTGACTACTGGCACTACACACTTGTAATAGAGAAACAGAAAAGAAGCTTTATTTGGTGTGGCATCCATCTCACATAAATTTTGATATCAGCAATTGTCCTGGATTTGGTTGAGATAGAGTCAGTTTTCGTTATAGTAGCTTGTATGGGGCTGTTTTGGTTTTCCAGTGAAACCTGTTGACAATACAGAGATATTCTTGTTATAGCTGAGCAGTGCTTACCCAGAGCCAAGGGGTATTCTGCTTCACACCCCACCTCAGCAGAGAGTAGGCTGGGTGTGCAAAAGAAGATGTGAAGGGAGACAGTCAGGGCAGCCGACCCCAGCTGACCAAATGGATATTCTGTACCATATGGCACCATGTTCAGATAAATCTGGGGGAAGGAGAAAGCAAAGGAGTACATTTGAAATGATGGCATTTTTCTTCTCAAGTACCCATTGAGTGTGATGGAGCCCTGCTTTCCTAGAGATGGCTGAACACCTGCTTGCCCGTGGGAAGTTGTGAATAAATCCTGGTTTTTCTTTCCTTGAGCATGCAACTATTGCTTTACCTGTTGAATTGCCTTTATCTCATCAACCCATGAATTTTCTCACTTTTAACCCTCTCTTTCTCTTTCTCTTCCCCATCCCACTGGAGGGAGAGTGAGCAAGCAGCTGTGTGGGGATGAGTTGCTGGCTGGGGCTAAACCATGACAGCAGTGTAGAAGTCTAAAATTACCCTGGTTGCTATTCTCCGGAGAAACAGACATTTCTAGTGAAGAATTCCTCTGACCTAATTTAGACTATTACAGTAGAATGAATTAAATTTTTCCCCATGTTTTTTCACTTTATAAAGTGATGTCAGAAATACTAGGTCATAGATAAACTGCATAATAAGCATTTAGAGGAAGAGAAAATTAATCCTGCTGAGTTGCAAATTTAAGAAATAAAAATTACAAATAAAGCATGACAAATTACAAATAATCATTCAACTTAAAATTTCACTTCCAGACAGTGCTCTTTGCTCTACATAATTTCCCTTAGTTGTATTGCTAGTGTTAGATTTGGAGACTTGAGGTTCAAAGCAACTTATTTAGCTCTGAATGCCCTCTACCTCTCTATATTCACACACACTCTCCTTATTAAAAAAAAAAAAAAAAAAAAAAAAAAGTAAATGACCTCTCTTTGGTGTGACATTTTGTATATTTAAAGAGCTTGTCCCCCTCATTTCCACTGGGAAACACAAGAGTAAATTTCCTTATCCACCTAAATTGTCAGCAAGAAAGGTATCTGCATTGTATAATTCAATGAATTTTTTTCCAATCATTTTCCCTTAATTTACAGTTCTCATTTGGTTAACCCTTAGTCTAACCAGAATGTTTTTTTCATATTAAAAGTTCCCTGTAAGTCTAAAAAAAGTTTACATTGCCACCTGTAAATATACAGAATTTATAACCTGTATAATAATTTGGCATTAAAAATCATCGCTTCTTCAATTACAAAAAGCAGTTTTATCCCTCATGTTCCTACAACCATCTGACATTCAGGTCACAAATCCTCTGCCCTTCTCAGAGGGCAGGAGCCTAGTCTAATACATCCTGCATCATTTATAGGAAATGGATTCCATGTTATTTTTCATATCTGTAGTACTGCTAAACATATAAGACTCCTGATAATAGCTATGCTTGTGGGAAGCACTGTGTCCTTGTAGCACCCTTGAGCAGTGGAATGTATGCAGAATATCAGAGGTTCACATGACTTGGTGTGAGTTTCAGCACCGAGCACTGGCCCAGATTGCTCGGAGAGGTTGTGCAGTCTCCATCCTTGGAGATTTTCAAAAGCTGCCTGGATATAGTCTGAGGCCTCTGGCTCTAGGTGGCCTTGCTTGAGTAGGGGGTTTGGACAAGATGAACTGTGAAGGTTCTTTCCAAGCTCAAGCATTCAGAACTTTTCCAATTTTTTTTTTTTAGTTCAGCCTATGTGAGAAAAAAAATGCCATTTTTATGTAGTCAGACTCTGTTGATTCATACAGAACTTAATTTTTACCAGGCATGGATCATGGGAAGTTAAATGTTCAAGGGATAGAGAAGAAAAGTGAAAAAATGAAACCGAAGTTGAAAAGATTTATCTAGAAGCTAAATACTGAGATGGCAAGGACACAAACAGAAGAAGCAATTATTACTTACTGTGTCCATTTACTTTATTCATCACAGCTTTAGGAATGCCATGGAGTTATTAGTGATTATGTTACAAAGACACATTGCTGAAAGTTGGTGAATAGCTATAATATAATCCAAAGCACCAAATAACTAATCAGGACACAGCTTTTAAGTGTCAATCATGTCCTAAAGTGGATTACTGTAGCACAATTATGAGTCATTAATTTTGAATTTAAAGATGTAGATGTGAATAATTTAATAGGGTTTATGCATACCTCCTTCTGCTGTGGAAGATAAAAAAAAAAAAAGATAGGGGAAAAGTTGAAAATTGAATTTCTACTTTATTTTTAATAAAATGTTCTTCTTCCTCATTCTTCTTTTGTGCCTTTTTGTTCAATTCTCATATGAATCTGTATGTTCAATGAGAGATAGGAAACTCCAGCAGCTCAGAGAATGCTCACATATTTTGTAACTGAGCTCTTTTTCACTTGCTCAGGACTCTGACTTCTTTCTTTCTTTCTTTCTTTCCAATTTGTGAGTGTTAATTTCCTCCCAAAGAAGAGATTTGTTTGGGATCAATTATGACTTTTATATCTATTTACTGTAAAAAAAAAAATAATTGAAGTGAGAAATACCTCTTTCAAAAAGTTAATTAAATGTTAAAAAAACCCATAAAGTGTACCAGAAAACCTAACATCATTCTTTTTTTGGTAAAAGATGCTTTGGGGATTTGCCTTTCACTCCTTTGTCCATCCCTATGGTCCTCCTAAATACTGATGTGTCTCTGTACAGTTCTTCATCTTCTTAAAAAAGAAACCCAGAAGAGTTATTTTTCTATTCATTAGATGCAGTTCACCAGCAGCTGTTTTGAAACTATCCTTGATACTCACAAATATCTCAGAAGAGGAGCTGTCTGCAAAGGCTCGTGTTCTCCCAAGCACTGGGAGAAGGTATAACCAAAACCTGAGAACTTTTCTTGTCAGGATAGGAAAGCCTAAGCATGAGAGAATGGCAGACTTTTCTGATACAGTCACCATGTAAGCAGAAGGACAAAGTTTTTATTTCTTTACCTATTTCTTACACAACTGCTCTTAAGACATATTACCATTTTCGAGGTTATCAATAAGGGTTTCAGTTTACCTTTTAGTTTTACCCTTATCTGGTGTGACGAGCATGTAATTTCAGGTCGCTGGATGACTCCAAGACATTCTTTATCCAGGAGATTTATTTAACCACGCTGCCAGAAACTGGGGCTGTGGGAAACTTAGCAAATGTCCTAGTTCTCCCAGCAGACTAACAACTCTATCCAAAATGTGACTGTCTTGCTGTTGAGCCACATAAGCTAGAAAGTGAACTATCACTACAAGGGTTTGAGATGCAGAGCTGTCTGCCACCGACTTTGAAGGCAGTCCCTCATGCTGTTCAGACACATGAAGGCTGCAGGGTAAGAGGGAGTCTATTACATTTTGTAAGTACTGTATTATACAGTGTTTTTCTTTACACAGTGTATTTGTTGATGATGATCTATATTGCTTACTGGCTCATTCATTAAACCCTAAATAGCCATTTCAGAATGACTATTCAGAGAGAATCCGATACTAAGTCTAAAGAAATCAATTAAAATCAGGCAACTGCTGGCTGGAGTTGTCGTAAAAACAGAACGGAAGAAAGGTAACATCAGTGGTCTGTAAGAAGACATGTCTGGATTCTGAATACTAGAGGCAGGTATCTAGAGACCATCTTTCAAGAAGAGACAAGGTCAAACACTGAAACTGTTCTAAGATTAGAAAGTAGCAGAATGTAATTTGACGTTATTTATTTGATAAGGTATCGGCTCCTCAGGATATTCTTAACACGAATTACTTGACATCCTCCTATTTCTATCACTCTTTCACTTTGTTACCATTGAAAAATGACCATCTTCATTAATCTAATGCAAATATAACACTAGCAATACCACTTTAATTTTAAAATATGGTAAAATATTCACAAGCAGTTGATTTAGCCTACAGAGGCTGTTCAAGATTTCTGTGGATAAACTATGTGTTTATATCTCACACTGAGGGACTCATTTGAAATAGATAGTCTGGATAAAATATTTTTATCCCTTTGAATGAATTCATGCACAGATGTTAAGGCAGTTTTTGTTATAATCAGAGCTTCATTTAGAGGAGGTTTGTTTTTGTTTTGTTTTGTTTTGTTTTAATAAGTAACACTTAAGCTTAATTTTTTTTTTAAATAAAGTTTCATATATATATATATATATATATATATAAATTTATTTTCCATTTGTTGCTGCCTTGGATGTAGGCATTTGAGCTATTTTAC
Source organism: Corvus hawaiiensis (assembly GCF_020740725.1). Taxonomy (NCBI): domain Eukaryota; kingdom Metazoa; phylum Chordata; class Aves; order Passeriformes; family Corvidae; genus Corvus; species Corvus hawaiiensis. The sequence goes on from NC_063214.1 coordinate 76,254,880, forward strand.
AATATAAAGAAAACATAATTCTCTTTGTACTAAAGTACAAAAACTGCAGTGATATTACTCTTTATAACATGAAATTATATCTTTCCTAGTAAAACAGCATGGTTTTGTACATTAGGTGTTTATTCTGGTAAGCGAAAACTGAATGCAGGATTTATTTGTGACTTTTAGTAAATAATTCACTAATGACTTCTGTACAAGCAAGACAATATTGATTCCCTTTGCGTGATAATGTTCAGCCTAGAATGATCTTTGAATGACTATCCAACATGTTTAAATGAAAATTAATTGATTGGCAAACTGCTGATAATGAGGGGGGAAAAGAAGAAAGTTAATGAAGACAACAGATCAAGTTGTCAGTTGTAAATGATGTAATATTTTTACTTCAGAATCATATGAAATTGATAGCTAAATGAATATTTGAACACATGACAAGGAAAAATGGGTAACCAGTGATCCAAAGATTAATACCTTAGGAGTCCTTGCATATTGTGACACTCCCAGTCATAGTGCTTGAGGGCATGTGCTTTTGCTTGGCTGTGTTCTTCACAGTTGTGTACAAGAATGACCACAGCTGCTGCCCTAATGGGAGTGTTAAATAACAGCAGAGGGAATGGAATGGATGCTATCTGCTGTTATAAATGAGCACATTATGATAATCCTGATAAAAGAAATAGCACGCAAAAGCAGTATCTTTTGCTGTAAGCTGTGACATGTACTAATTTTTAAGACAGCTATGCAGTTGTAAGGCACAGGGTAACAAGAGAATTATGAGAGCAATGATGATGACATGTGAGATCAAATACTTTTCAACATCACCCACGTGTCAAAATTCTATTGTTGTCTGAACATTTATGTGAACAGAGTTTGAAAATAGAGTAATATTGCCTTGGAAACCAACCAATACAGGCAAAACTGAAACAGAAATCAGAAAAACCCTTTTACCAAAGCAGAAACCATCAGGGCTTTTTGTCTGAACAATACTTCGGCATTCCTTTTTATTTCAAATTATTGGGGGGGGGGGGCAGGAATAAAGACCATGAATGTTGACTGCAAAACACTTTGTGAATTTCATAGTTAGAAATGCAACAGGTTAAGAATAGCAAGCTAGTTCATTTAACTCTGGCTATAAGGGCCTTGGTACATGGCCCATTATCCATCAATGCCTTATATGGCACACCATCCAGTACTACAGCTACATGAAAAACAAAATTAAAGTGCTCAGCAGAACAATTCACATCTAACATGGTAAATAGAAATCAATGGATACACCAATGATTAAAATGTCAGCTGAACCAGCTACCCTCAAATTAAGATCATTTGGAGAACACAAATTTATGACAGTTAAGATTCCAGCCAAAACTTTGTAGAAAAGGTCAGGTAGTAAAAAAGTACAGAACTTGTCATACCTGTCAAACTGTAGAGAGAACAGAAGTACCTTATACCAGAATGAGACATGGAATTTTGCACCATGTTTCCTGATTTCCCAAGGTTATATCTGAAATAAACGGTATGCCTTGTATCCATGGGTTACTGAAGTGGGAAGTACTAAAAACTACTTACATGAACTTACATGAACTGGTGTAAAGAAAGTTTACAAAAGTTAACACCCCTGAAAAAACTATTGTCTTTTGTCAAGGTAGCAGATCTGTACAGAATAGATTTCAGTAATCTAGCAAATGTTACATGATAAACATCTCTCTTGCTTGCTTTGCAAGAGACAGAAGGATTTTTTCCCATTGTTACTGCATTTTATTTGGCTTAAAGAATTACCTGATAAAGATTTACCTGATTTACTTTGAACAATATGAATGTATTTCATGCATAGCAACTGTGTTTCTGTTAAAAAATGTGATGCATTAAATGGAATTCATTAAATCTGACTGTAAATTTCAGCTGTCTGAGACCATTCATAGGCAATGAGAAGGTGTCACTAATGTCTAAAAATAGATTTTTGCAGAGTCTGTCTCTATTGACATTTTTTTAAAGAAGATAAATCAAAAGTTATTATGATCTGCAATTTGGATTAGGAAATTGTCCCGTTCTGAGACAAATTGGAGAAAAACGTCCGAGATGAATATCCTCTGTTGGAAGACAGATTTCAGCAGCCCTTCCCCCACCAGGTTTGGAAAGAAATTTTCTCAGAGGAAAGTGAAAAAACTATTTATTTAACAAGAAGGGTGCACCCAGGCACCAAAAAAAGAATGAATAATATTAAATAATAAAACCTCTAGCTGTGGAGAAAACCTGAGTCCTTTCTGTAGGTGTGGCTTTGCTCTCTCCAGAGCTGGGGTGCGGCTTGGGCTCCCCCCGGGCTGTGGTGTGGGACCTCCCGGTGATGTTCTGGTGTTGCTGAACAGTCCAGAAAAAAAGAAGAAGAAGCCAAAGTCCCAGGGAAAAAACCTTCTTGCCTCAGCTAGCAGGCTAGCTAAAAAGCAAAAAAATTTAACTCTCCGTCTCTCTCCCCTGAGAAAAGAGAGCCGAAAGCTGGGGAAAAGCAGGAAAGTTCCTGTGTGTCCTTGAGCAGAAAACACTCTGAAGAATTCACCTGGCTTCTCCCCCCCCTCTCTCCTGGACCCAGTTTAAAGACACAGGAAGGCACAGGCTTCATGTCTGGGCATAGAGCAGGCGATAGCGGATACAGCATCATAAAGTCACCCCAAGACAGAAGTGTGGCTTTCTGAAATTGTCCATATAAATTAATAGTAATCTGATTCTTTAGTTATATTTCTTGAACTGATTCTTAGAAGAAAAACCTTGAAAACTGAGCATCAGCAACATTTTTTTTTTTCTTTTGCCTTTACTGATGGATTCACACCTTTTCTGACATTGTGTATTTTTGAGGTTAAAGTATACTTTTGAAAATCCTTTTCCGACCATTTGCTTGAAAAAAAATCTCTTGAAGATTATTTCAGGTCATTGTGTCCACTGTTCAGTTCCAAATATACAGCAGAATACTTGTGTTCTGCCTTCAATATTTAATAGGGAACACAAGAGCAGATCCTTGTTTTTTTAATAGATATTATCTGATTTCTAGATATGTTGCAGTTTTCTTTCGTGAAACTTAAGAAGTTTTTGTTTGTTTATTTTTATTTCTCTCTTTGAGTGGTTCCAAATCACATATTTTCTGAAAATACACATAAGCCCAGCTAGGAAGAGCATTAGCCAAAACTCCTTTTGATTTTCATAACATATATTTATTGTTTCAGATGAAAGTGTTTGAACTTATTTTTGTAGATATCTACTTTCTCCGACAGCTTCCTGCTGCTTGATTGGACACTGACAAGTAACCGAGTGCTCTACTTAGGACTTTATTTGCATATTTTAATTACAAACACAAAAATACATAAATAGTTTTGTCGAAGATATAGAGCTCTAACATCTAGTGGTTTTAGAAGTAAACAAATTATCTGTTCCTTTTACCAGAGCAATTAACCCCTTCATTAAATTTTGTGCATTGCAATTAATTTTTTTTTTTTTTTCTGAAAATGTCACTATGCAATTGGGAAATTAGCTTAAGGGCAGCAACTTGGCAAATAGGGACATAGGAATGTGGAGTATGACAACATAATTAGTGAATGATAAGCAAGGGTATTTAGTGAGATGGCAGAAAAGAGATCAAATTCTAAAGATGCTGGACTGTAAGACTAAAAGTATTTGCACAAAAAAATGGGTTAGAACTGGTGTAGTGAATGAAAAGGTGGATCATGTAAACAGGCCAGTGAATACAGGTGATTGTTGCAATAGCTGCTTTTTTTTTTTTTTTCCTATTGTTCATGGTGAAAATTCCAAGGTCAAGTGAGTGATTACAGCAATCAAAAGCAAAGATAAGATACTGATCTGAATAACATAATTTAGATATAAAAAAGGATTTCTAATCTGGAATGAATTTGAAAATAATTGGGTGAGTGTGCATGCATAGAACGTCTTGATTACTAATTCTAACAATCTAAATTTAAAATATTTAGCAGTTCAATCTAATTCAACTAAAGAAAATGGCCAGTCTTTCTCTGGAACAAAAAAAAAAAAGATCTGCTAGGAATCGACATCATATTGTTGTCTGCATGGATTCCTTCATTGTGCCGATTGATACTGCTCAGGTATATTAGTAAACAGTTTATAAGGCTCTCATACAACATATTTATGCATGAAGAGCTCACAGGGGTAATGAGATTCATTTCACCTCATTTTAAATACCTTAAAATTAGACATGTCTGCTATTCATCTAAATTTCCTCCACAGACATTAAAGAGAGAAACGTCTCCATAGATATATTTGTCATGGTTCTAATAGATACCTGTTTAAAAATTCACTCTCTGGATGTCTCACTCCCTTCTTATCATTGATTAAATGGAGAGTATAAACATCTGACTTGGACTACGTGCCCAACTTGAAAATGAGTCGAGTGAGATGGAATGGATGTCATTTACAGTCACTTGTCCCTTTGTGAGCTGAATTTCTCCATGAATCATTCAAATTTACATTGTACTACTCAAGCTTTTACTGTTATGTTAAAAGACTGTTTTGAAAATTCCATGTTGAAACTTTCTTTGTTGCTTTTACCATGAACATGTTCTTTACTTTTTCTTTAATTAGATATTGTTACTAAAAGGGAAGTGTTTTGATCTATTATGTTCTAAATGTAAAACCAGTCAAAATTATATATATTGAGCAGATGAAGCAAAGAAACTTGTCAGTTAGTTTGAGAAGAGAGTTTTCCTTTATAATAAACACTTGATGCACTTGAGTTCAGAAGTAATGGTAAACACTTGTGACTAGTATGTGTAGTGTGTGTGCAATTAATACCACAAATAACAAAATTACTTTAAGTCTCACAAATAGACAGAAACACACATGAATACCAAGATACAATCTTCCTTCTACTCCTCACTTTAAAGTTTTCACTCAAAATTAGAGTAGCAAAAATAAACACCTTAGATTTCAGGAGTACAGATTTCAGCTCCTAGGAGAGTTTTTGTTCAGGGAACTCTTATAAGGACTCCTGTGGGAGTCTGAGCAGGCTGTCTGAAAATTTCTCAGCACCTTTCCTGAAAAAGACAAAGCCATCCATCTCCCTAATGTAGGGAAGAAGTGGAATAGAAATAAACCAGACTTCTTGATAAGTAGATAGCAAACAGAGAGCTCAAATACAAAAAAGAGATGTGATAGATGGGAAAGTGGGCACATGCCTGAAGTGGAATAAAAAATGTATTATTTGAGCTTGCAGATATGAAGTTAGGAAGGGGAAATTTCAGCTGGAGCTCAGACTAGAAAGAGAGACTTCTATAGATTGGTTAGTACTGAGTGAAAGCACAAGGAAGACACAGACTGCTGCCGAATGGAGCTGGCAACTTAGTTAGAAATGACACAGAAAAGAAGTACTCAGTCGTGTTTTCACCTCGATCTTTAAGGTTGGTGTCAGCTCTCAAGTCTCTATTCCAAGATGAAATGGAAAAGCAAATGGTGAGTCACTGACAGCAAGGGAGGATTGAGCTAGGGACCATCTGTAGCAATTGTACTGGAAGAGGTTTTTAGGACCTGATGGGATGAATCTGAAGACATCAGAAGATACTAGTGCAAACCTCCTCTGTCAATTTTAGAAGGTAATGGAAATTGAAGAAGATCACAGATAAAAAAATAGTCAAATATGTCCATCAACAACAGCAACAACAACAAAAAAAAATCTAGGAAAAAATACTGACCAGGTAGTCATTCCTGGGAAAATAATAGAACTAATCCATGTGGAAAATTTATCCATACAAATGACAGACAAAAAGATTAGGAAGAGCCAACACAGGTTTACAAAGATTAAATTGTGCAGAGCCAGTCTTACTGCCATCTGTGATGAAATGGCTTCCTTGGTGAATTGAGGAGAGCATTGGATATCCATTTACATTGACTTCTGCAGGATGTCTGACATGATCTCTCACATACTTGTTGAAGCTGATTAGACAGCTGGACAAATCAGTCTGAAGATGGATGGAAAAGTGTCTCAAGTGCTGAACTCAAAAAAGTCATCAATATCTCAAACTGTCAGTTGGTCATGAGTGGATTCCTCAGGGTCTTTAAGAACACCCTAGGTGATGGCACTGACTACACTATCATCAGCTTTGCAACTGACACCATATTGGGAAAGGAGATAGATAACACTGGATGGAAGAGGTAAAATGCAGAATCCTCAACAGTTGAGAAAATCAGGCCAAAAGAAATTGCATAAGGTTTAACAAAGTAAAATGTGAAATCCTGCAGCCAAGATGGAATAACTCAGTCAGTAGTACTGACAGGGGACTGACTGGTTGGGAACTCTGATAGAAAAGATTTGGGGCTGCTGATGGACAGTGAGCTGGACCCAAGCCAGCAGCATGCCTTTGCAGCAATGACAAACCATTTCAGTGATGGCACCAGCAACTGCATCACAAGGAATGTGATTGTTTCACTCCACACAGCACTTTTTAGGCCACATGAGGAATATTGTGCCCAGTTTTGGTAACCCCCCCTGAGTAAAACACAGACAGAACAGAGAGGGATCAGAGGAGGAGCCACAAGATGATGGAAGCACTGGAGAATTTGATGTATGAAGAAAAATTAAAGGAACTGGGAGGGAAGAACTAAGGGAAGAAAAGATTCAGGAGGGATCTAATCACAGTTTTCCATCACCTGAATGGTAGTTATAGAGGAGATGGAGGTATTCTTTTCAAAAGGCTGCAAAGTGAACAGAGAAGAGATAATAGGCATGAATCAATTCAGGGGGAATTCCATTTAGATGTAAGGAAAAAAAAATTCCTGAGGACAGTTAAACAACAGACAGGGTGCTCAGACCTTTCCCTTGCTGGAAGCACTGAAGACAGTTTGACAAGGCCACAGATAGCCTAGACTAAGGCCCTGCTTTCCACAGAGAGTATCCAGAGGTCATTTCCAATCTAGACTCTTACACCATTTTATAATTGTATCTTTCATGCAAAAATGTATTTGATTCATGAAGGACCATCAGTCAAATTAATCTGAATTTTTTATAGAAATAAATTTAAAATCAGCTAGTTTTATTGCATCAAACTCCTCCATGGGTACTCTCATTTACCATTTAAAGGGTCTTAAGTTGATTTTCTGTAATTCAATTTCCTTACAGTCAGTTGAAATACTACTATTTTCTCAAAATGTAGGCATGCTCCATTTTTATATGTTTACATTTAAATTTCAAATATGTGCTCAGCATTTTGGTAAATCACATCTAAATAAATAAACACATGTTCAGAAAATTGCAGCTCTCTCTAGTCAGAACATTAAGATACCTCTAATACTCACTCTCTATCCTCAGTGGACAATAAAGGGTTATATCAGTATTGTACCAGTCTGGTCACTTGATGAAAAATCTCAATTGATACATCCTCATTCAGACAGTTATGCTGTACTGGTGCAGATGCCAAGTTATTTGACTAAGAGTCCATCTGCAACAGACACATTATGATTTGGAAACACTGGTGTATTTGGAACCACACAGACGTTAATCATTACAGAAAAATGTTCTTTGCCACCTGAATGCTGAATTCCACTGAACAGCACCATGAGAATAAAAGTGTCTAACACCAGCCATTAATCATGTCTCAGTCTGTTGAAATGCAGACGCAGCATGGATATTCATACGACTTGCTTCTGTATCAGAAGAAACATGGACATTTAAGAAGGAGTCCTGGGAATGCAGGATAAATGCTGATTTTCACTGATATGTAACCGTAAGGAGAGGAGCAGTGTCACAAGTCTGTCTTCCCTGCAGTAATTTTTAATCTCACAGAAATATCATGTATTGGCCGACTTAATCTACACAGCAGAATACTTGTCCTGCAGAGGTACAAACTGTATCATGTCAGCTTCTTTCATCTTAATTGGTCTCATTTTTTCTGCATGGAAATGAACACTTGAAACTGTACAGTGACCTCTTGAACTCATCTGCAGGCCTATGTGGAATATGAAACCTCACTGTACTTTACGTAATATGACAAAATGACCATGAAAAGAAATGCAAAGCATGCTGTGCCAATGCCATAAAGAAAAAAAAAAGTGACTAGAGGTTATCTATTTTTTTCACCATTTAATTCAATTTCTTTGAATTTTGTTTTGGATTTCAATCCCTGTTTAAAGAATATTTGCACCCTGAAGTAAGAGGTTTACCTTCAAAATAGGGTAATAATGATGCATAAATTGCCTGCTTTGAAGCTTTGTTAAAACCTCTTTGAAGCTTGGGGCTAATCTGGATATAGGCACTACAGAGACAGGCAGAGTTGATTGAACAAAATAGTAAAAAAAAGCTTTCAAGTTCCTCTGCTCATTCCTATGCACCAGTGCACCTAATTCACATTTCTTAAGCAGTCTGTAACCTGTGTCAGTCTCCAAGAACAATGATGCTTCTGTAAGAGCTGATTCAGCAGAATGAGAACCAGCAAGAACAGCCCTGCAATATTTAAAGTCATGAATACAAAAAGGAAATGAGAAATTGAACTAAACCCCCTGTTCTGAACTGCTCCCATTCAGAAATACCTTTGTTTTGCATATGGTCTTAACAATGAGTTGTACATAAATGGTATCAATTTTAAAATGTTATAAATATTAGAAATATCGCCAGCACTTCATTTTTATGCACAGCTGCAGTGAGAGTTTACCTTTAAAGAAAATGTAAGAAAAAAAATCTCTAAGAGTACATTTTAATGAAAGAACGAGGTTCCTATTATTCCTAAAATGAAATTGATTTCTACTTTATACTGTGAAAGGCTGGTGAAGTGACTTCATTTACACCAGGGACTTGTCACTAACGGATCTTCCCTTTAATAGATCCAGAGTTCCTTTTGATTAGACCACTGTCTCATTTAGCACAACACATTTTCTGCACCTGGGGCTTATGTTTCTAATGTTGCAGCTGCTAGAGGACTCATCTTAGAGGGCAATCCCATAAACTAGATATTCTATCAAAAAGTTTTTAATACAATGTATTACATACAATTATTATTTCTGGGGTGCATAAAGACCTAACCCTAAAGCAGAGCTCTTTTCTGCTGTGAGCTGTGAAGAACTGCAAAAAAAAAAGAAAAACAAGAAAAGAAATTAGGGCCAGAGAGGTTAAATGTGCAACAGGTAGCAAAAATTACAATAGTGAGATATTAAATGTAGAACTGGAGTGTCCTGGCTCGTGTTCAAGTGTCATTTTTATTTGGCCTTGTCATTTCCCTGCAGCTATCAACAGATGCCTGGCAGAAAAATATAAATTCCACATGATAGATAATTATGCACTACCATATTCACACGGGATCATTCTCTTTGTCTTCAAAAAATTAGTGGGATGCCTGTGTCCTAAGCATGGGATTGTCTTTTGCAATTTTCTTCTACCAAATATATCTAGAGACATTCTTGTAAGTATCAAAATTTCAAAAGGAACACAATAAAATTAAGAATAGACAGATTCTTTAAAATTATTTTAATACATTAGAGATGTAGACAGGACTATGAGCAAAACCATGTCACAGTGATTGTAACATGATATAACATGATTCATATGATCAAAAGTAAGTATTTGTGCAACATACAACTAATGCAAGCTCATCATTTTAATTTTCCTTTATAGAGGGGAAATAATCGATCTTCATTAGAATATGGTTGAACTTATTCTAAAGTAAGTAGCTTCACAGGCAAATGAACGAAATCTAAAAAGTTGTTCTGTTTTGGTTTTTTCCCCTATTGATTACAAAGGATTTTTAAGGTGATAAGCTCAGACACTGCCATTTTCCCTGCAGGTACCTTAGCTTGGGTGAGATGAAACTTGCTTTAGAAGTCTGTTCAGAGATTTGCTGAGAGCAAAATAAATAATTATCAAAAATTAAACATTAATTAATTTCCTGCTATATGACTTTTGGAACTTAGTTTCATTCTAATTACTGAATAGTAATTTCTAAAATCCTTAAGCCCAACATACTTTTGTATGTGCAACTTTCTCTCCTTTCCATAATATCCATATATATGTATCCAGATGTCGTGGCTTAGCAATGGTACTCCCCAGTTTAGTGCTCCCACTGAATCTCCAAACCATGCATCCCTTGGGCATTCCCCCACTTTCCTCTCTCCCTCCTCCTTGCTGCAGGAGGGAGAGGAGAATTGGAGGCACAAAAGGCAAAGATCACAGGTTGAGAGAAGAACAATTTATTGGAAACAGAGGGTACAAGAGATCCACACAGGAAACCCCCTGACAACAGACAATACACGACTGCTTTGTCTATGTTTACCTGACCAGAAGGAGCCCTTCTCCCCAGTACAGACTCCCTTCTTCTCACCCCGTAATGACAAGAGGTGGTACAGAACAACCTCCATTTCCTAGCCACAGCCACTCCTGGCTACTGCAAAAATTAACCCTGTCCTGGCCAGAACCAGGACAGCAGATTATTTTACCAAAGTGTACAAGTTTTTTTTAATCTGTGCTTTACTTCAACAGTCTTACTGTCCTTATCTGCATGTAAACTGGCAATTTTTATAAATACTATATTAAAAAAGTCAAAATCACAAGAAAAAAAAGCCCTATGAAAAAATAACTGATTATACTTTGGAGTTAAGTAATTATATGCCCAAATTTTATTATTTTACCTTGTTGGAAGAGAGATTGCCATACTTAGAGCAATGTTGTGAAGGCAATGTCTATATTTATAAGACACTAAGACCTGAGTCAGTCACCTTCAAGTTATCTCAAGTTAGCTTACAAAAATGTATTGATAGCACTCTCAGGTAACATTGACTATATTAAAATTCCCAGGCAGTTTGGAAGAAATTTGCTTATTATAAGAAATAGGAGCAGAAAGTGACACCCATTGAAATAAATTCATTTCCTTGAAAGATGGTGAAGAAAACTCTTGTAGAAATAAGAGAGCTAAATCAGAGGAACCTGCTTAGAAAGTGTTTTTGCTACATTTGTTTTTCACCAAAATTTTTGGGAGTTTCATGAGTCTTTCTCTTTTCTCAAGTAATATCTTATGGCTGCAGAGGCATAGGAGGGTATAGAATTTTTAAAAAGTTACTTACTAGACAAGATGCTGCCCATCTAATTCATTGTGATAAGAACTGGGATACTCAAAAAAAAATACAGAGATAAGATGTTAATCCAAAAAAATACTTGAACCCTTAAGAAAAAAAGTCATGCCACATTAAGCACATCAGGTTCTTGCTTTTTTAAAACAAAGGCAATGTTTTCCGAGTCACTGAATTGTTACATTATGGCTTTTCCTTAAATTCAACTAGGTTGAAATATATGTGGTTTCTAATATGTTAATTTTAAAGAAATAAGTCCTCATTTTGTAAAAAAAAAAAAAAAAAGAAATTAAAAAATGGCATCTTATGTTTTATTCATCTGTTTTCTAGTATGCAGAACAGATTTTATAGAGAGAGAGTGGGAGGAGAAATAACTGGTCTGGAATATATGTTACATATATAACATAAGAAATGAAGCTGCCAGCAGTGGAATAATTATGGCAACATTAAAATTTTCAAATGCTAGACCATGCTTGCCTCTGGTAGATAGATGGGAAGAACAAATATCTTTTGTTAAAAAAAAATATTAGGACTTGATTTGTTTTTATTACTTTTTCCCCAATGACTTTAACAAATTTCTAATGTATTGTTTAGTAAAATGTTTTACAAAAGCATGGCAACCTGAGAATTTGAAGAGGTGATTTTATTTTTTTTTTTAATACTTTACCAGGACTGTTTAATTTGTGAGATCTGAGCTGAGGTATTTTTCAGTCAATTGGTTTTTTTGGTTCGCTTTTCTTGAGATCAAAAGCAAAAAAAAAAAAAATAAAGCAAACCCTGGTTGAGCAGCATACCTCAATTTTTCTGGAATTGGATGCTCTTATAGGAAATTAATGAGCTTGTGACCTGTCCAATCAACTTTATTTTTAATCTCCATTTCACCTGTCAGACTCCAAAAACTATCAATAGCACAGTATTCAGAATCAAAAAAATCAATTAATGCTTTAAAACAGCTGTTAGGAAAAAAGATTATCTCTAAGGGAAATAGTGAAGTCATTCACAGCAACGAAGCTGAGGAAAGACAACTTGCACTGTATTTTACCCAAGAGATAGTAAGTGTAAAAGGGGAAGGCTGGGTTGCCATTTGTGTATACTGATTTTTTGCCTTTCACTACACAACAAAAATCATGGCAGTGAAGAATCCAATCTTCTCACTAATTCTACCACAAATTAAGTTGTCATAAAAAAAATAGGGAGGAAAAACCCAAAAACCCTCAAATAGAAACAGCTTTTGTTATCTAAAACAAATAAACCCCCCCCACACACACATTTTAACTTGCTTTAACTCTCATACATAAAAATATCTATTTGGTAACTATAAATCTCTTTAGTAAGTTATTTTTAATTTTTTTTTTTAATTTTTAAAGAAATAAGCAATTTTCAGGAAACGAGGAACATAGTTCATGTTTTGCTACTAGCATTAAAATTCTCCTCAATTATAATGATTTATTAATTTTAAGACTTTAAAAATGTCCTTTCTATAAAACTCTACTCATAAAACAAAGTGACTTCTAGGGAAGTGTCTTTGTTTTAGGAGGAGTGTTTTCATTTTCAAGCTTGCCTTCTATCGATGATCATACATTCTGTAATTCACATCTACAAAATCACTGTGATTATAGTGTCTGCTTTGAAGGGAAATCAAATGTTTCCTCTGTTAAGGTAGGAGAAATTTTAGTTGGACAGTGCTGCTTCTTTTTTCCTGGCTTGAAGAAACTCAAAAATCTGAACTGAATATGAAAATGGTTATTGCTGACTTAATCGAGATCAACTAGGCCATCTTCTCACAGTCACTAGACCTAGGAGTCACTGTTGCTTTCCAAGCTAGGAAAGATTTCCCTCTAGGGTCTTTTGGAGGGTATTGCTACACAAATAATCGATGGGAAAAACAGAAGGAAAATTTGGAAGCTAAGACTGTATTTTAGAAATTCAACCAGTCAGTTACTTAAATGCCTACTCCTGTCCAACATTTTTATCTAGTTCCTCATTCTTAAGTTGTGCTTTGACATCAACACTGTTCAAAATTGTATCTTGCCTAAAGAAGAAAATTACTAAGTGAAAATATCACTTTATTGAGTCTACTTTGCATTTCTTTAAACTAACATATACTTATGGAAATTACTTACTAAATTTAATCCTTCCATAAATGAATTTTAAAACAGGAACTCTACAAGAACATTCCTGAGAAAATGAATTAATTAGAATGTGTTAGAAATTGCTATCAGTTATAGAAAATAATCTCTGTAAAACAAAAAAAATATTACTAGCATTATCAATAAAAACACCAAGTTTTTGTAACCATGAAAGCATTGTAGTCATATAGAAGCTTAAAGTTATAACAGTGATAAAACTCAGCGGTTTTGTTTTGTAGGTTTCTTCCTTTATTTTTGGCTTCTGAGTGTATGTCATTACTGCATAAGTCAATCAGAATAACAGCACTTTTTTTCCCCCATAAGGCTGTTTTTCTGCATACTTGAGCTTCATTCATAAAAGAAACATTGTTTTGTTTTGCTTATTCATAATTCAGAGATAAATTTTAGAAGGACAAAAAATCTCCAAGAAGGACTGTATGAACCACTATGAACCCTGGATTCCAGAACAACAGAAGCCACAGCTAGAGCCTATGGTTCAAGCCCAAGTAGACCTTTTTGTACTTGGAGAACTACAGAAGAATTTCAGCACTCTTTTTTTATTCTCTTTGGACTATAACAAAGAATCGAAGGAAAAAGGAAAGGAAGGGAAGGCAAGCAAGGGAAATGAGAAGTGCTCCTTGCTAAAAGTAAACCTTGTTTGTACTTTATATGTTTTCAAAAAAGGATCAGATCAATTTTAAATTCTCCATTTCTGAATTTAAAAGAAAAACACAATTTTACTGGTGGTTGATGGAGGAAAGGACCTCTCACCCTCTCTTTCCTAGAGGTTTGCTCCCAACAAGCCCTGGAGCATTCTAAGCAAGCAAAGTTACAAAACAGGTCATATCAACTTATGGTAAAATAATTCAAAAAATCTTAAAATAAACTTAGATTTTGAAACCTGATATTATTTCCCAGACAGCAGTTTTTCTTAAATATATAAAAGAGGAATAAGAGAATTATTAATACTGTTTATCATCTAAACCTCCATAGCCAAATTTGAACTAGCTCCTTTACTAAAAGGCATTCAAATGATTTCTGTGCTTACCTGCTAAAATTGAGTTATTTGTTACAGAATTAAACAGTTGTTGTACGAAGTTATTTTATGTAAAAGACTGTCACAAATCAACTGAGTCACAGATGGTTTTCTTGGTGAATGATTCTCAGCCATTCCAAGGTGGTGATCTATTAGTTGAAGAAAACAACAACCAAATTATATTTACTATGAAAGCAAGAGTATATAGGGAATAAGCTTAGTTATTTTTTCCTATATTTCAGAAGCTGGCAAAGACTAGTTGAATGAGAAGAATAAAACACAATGAAAATGTAAAGGTTGGGGTTTTCTTTGCTTGATTTTGTATTAGCTAGCTAAGTATTTTTGAAATCAAATTAACTTTCCTGATCCATTGCTGTTGTGTTTTAGATGCAAGAGCTGGGAAATACTGCTCGAGAAGCAGATTTTTTATTATTAGTTTAGGGTTTTCCCTTCCAAATCTACAGACAGTAGGAAACCTGTCCACGAGAAACACGAAGATCCATTTCTGCAGTACAAAAAACATCGAAGTTAATTTCAATAAATTTATGTCCCCAGACATGCAAGAACACTACACCATGATTATAAAAATTGTATTAGATACAAAAGAGAAAAAAAGTAAAAAAGTTATAAAAACTAAAATTTGTAGGTAGTAGTTTCCCCAGTCTGAAAGTTTATTTTATTCCACTGAAAAGCACCAACCTGAGGCATCCATCTTTACACACACATGCAGATCCTTTTCAGAGAGGAATTTCATTAAAAGCATTGAGGTACATGACTTTAGTAAGCAATAAGTCAAACCCCCACACTGGAAAGTCTAGCAGTTCCTGTATTAAACAGAGTTTCCCATAGGAAATGCACTACTTCTGTCATCTGCCTTTCCCACCATCTACTGTCTAATTTCAGGTAAAAGTTGAAGTCATTAGAAGCATTGAATGGTTTCCTGCATTTGTTTAGACAACTAGCATAGCATTGATCTAGGTTTACCTTTCTGAGTGGTCGTTTTCTGTCACTCCTTGACAGTTTGATCTGAATAATTGTTGGATTGATGATTAAGGGTTTTCTGAGTTTGTTTTGCTTTGTTTTAGTGTTTCTTTTCTCCTACCACATGCTGCTTCTTTCTCACAGCAACTAAATGATCTATGACACTTCAGCTAATGGCTCAGTAGATTAAATGAAGGGTAGCCTTTACACAGCCCAGTCTTTTTGAGGCATAATCAGCTCTGGAAATTGGTTTGACTAAAGTCTGATTGTTTTCAGACCATGAAGTAATGCTGAAACTTAGAATAAAAATATCTAGCATATCTGAAAATCTATTGATACTGCCCATGTAAATTGATCTAATAAAATATATTGTTTTCTCATTACAGACTTTATCTTGTTCCAAATATCACTGTATCTAAATATGAATGATAGTGTTGTATTTAGATTTGGTATGAAATTACTGCAGTGTCATGGAGGATACACTGTGGAGCTGAGTGGCTGAGTGATTTATTATAGCTCAGAGAGTTTGATTTTGTGTGGAATTTCTGTGGGGTAAGGTGCACAGATACCTTTTAATACATTTGTATGATCTGTAATATAAACATTCTCATGACTATACAAGATTCTTGATCACATTTCAGTCCTGCTGACAATAGAAACACCTCATCAAATGAGATAGTTAATATAATCTAAGTTCAGACTCTCACTTGACAGTTTAACTTTCCTTTAGAGCTGATGAAGAAAAACAGGCTGTTCTAACAGATGCTACAGAACAGATAATATAGGATATTTGCTCTGAATGAGTATAAGATAAGAATCTCAGGCTGCTAAGCTTGAGAAAGTTAGTAGCTTTTTGTAAAGAATCTCTAAAATCTTTAAGAGAAAGTGTCACCCTCTATATTGACATAATGTCTCATTCAGATGTGATTTTTGATGGAACCTGGAAATATTACTGTAACACCAGTAGAGATACTGGCACTAGAGATATGAGTGGTAAACCCTCTGGAAAGCTGCTCATCCCTTTCAAACATCAATTTTTAAAGCAGATTTAAAATTTTTTAAAACCAAGGTAAGGAGACCAGCAGACAGATAGTATAAAGAATGGTAATACACCCCTTTTTCTACATCTTTAAAATTCTTGCTTTTTAGAGTGTTGTTTCTACTTAATAATATTCTCTTTATCTACATTCATTTATTCAGTATTTCAATTACACACAGCTCAGAATTGATTGTAACTTCAGATCTCCAGTTATGACTTGGATCAACTGCCTACTGTAATTTAATTGTGTTTTCGGAAAATTAGTTTCATCTGCAAATCAAAACATTTGCATCAGCTGTGCTGTTGCAGACATGTTGGAATACTTGCAGCAAATCTGAATGTTCTTTTCTGCTAATAAGAAGGGACATTCAAGTCATTTGTTTATAGACTTTACGAGTCTACAGTGTTTGGAACATTCTAATATGTGCAGAAACTGCTTTAGTTCTTATAATACAGAAGTTATGCAGCCTCAACAAATGTGACTTGATTCAAACAATTTTTAAATGTATTAATACTGAGGTTAGAAGATGAGAATGAGCAGAAATCTGAGAAAAATACTGTCTCCTAGTATAATGTACATCATCCAGTGTTGGCTTATGCTTAGAAATCCCCCAAAATGCAACTGGAGTCTTGCTGACTGCATGCTGTCATAACACAGGAAATAATAAAACATTATAACAAAAATTAAATATAACATAACCAAAGTACAGGAAATAAAAGAAAAAAAAAAATAGATCCATTGTAATAAGAAAAATGGGGGAAAAAATAAAACTTAAGAGAAGAAATAAAAGATTTCTACTGTAACACAGCATGACAGACTGCCAATAGGATGGAGGAAAGATAATGCAGTGGCTAGTCTTGGAAAGCAATGTCAAACTAGAGATACAATGGTAATACAGAAAAACACCTACTGGAAAGATGAATAGACTCTCTTTAACCATGACTAGAACATGAACTGCAAAAGAGACAATTGGAAGATGTACTGCATCCACCCAGCAGTGAAACCAGTGCAGCTTCCCCTTTGCTCTTTCAGATATGAAAAGATAATGACATTATGCACCTTTGAAAAGGAAGGTTTAGAGCAGGTCTACACTCTGTGGTCATGGTATTCATTATATATTAACTGCCATTACATGGACTCTAAAACTTCCGTTTCTCTCTCCTGTACATCTGAGCTCCTCCAGCTCTCGGAACACGTTTGTTTCATTCTCTCTAGTTGCTCTGCTTTTCTTTCCAAGTGAGCTGCATGGCAAAGGGAAAAGTAATGGAGTGCTAAAATTTGGAAGCAAAATATATAGTACAATGTAGTGGATGTAAAAAAAAGAACTTCAACAAGATAGAAAGAATGACATTGTTATAAGCTGCATCTAATTTTTTGAAACATGAGTAAACAGAGCCTTGGGCTTGATCTACAGAATAAACTGGAATAATCCATATTGACTTAATTTAGCAGGACTGTAGGAAGTTTATTACATAATACAGAGATACTTTCTCATCTTTAGACCCAAACTCCTATTGAAGCATGACAAAAGCTTGTAGGGAAATGTTAGAAATAGTCATAACTGACCCTGAAAAGATACATATTTGCTACTAAATTTCCAACTTTCAGATTTCTTATTTAAATAGTCTTCAGGAAAAAATAAATTCCTCTATAAATTGTAAAATTACCTATAATTCTAAAAGATGTCTGCTCATTGTCTTTTCAATGGGCTGCCTCTGTCCAGTCTGTAACAACAGATATGTTTTTCTGAAATATCTGTAAGCTTTATATTTTAAAAATATTTTTATTCAAGGGCTTAATTTTCCTGAATATTCATAAGGATCAAGATGAAGCCAGGATTGTTTAAATATAATTAATAGTAATAGAACTAATTATATGGTCTAAAAATTTTGAGCTTGTTGCTTGTACAGAAGGACATGTCCTTCAGAAAGAGGTACTTGAACTTCACCACAGCAGAAATGAAATGACAGAAGAGTCATACCAGAAAAAAAATCATCTATAGAGAAGCAAACTCTAAATTGGTGTAGCTATGGCAGTTTGTACCAGGCAAGAATTAAGCTGACAGCCTGAAGGCACATACTCCATTCCTGAAAATAAAAATGGTTTAGAAGAACTGCATTAAAAATTTTGACAATGCCACTCTGATCTCTTGAGACCAGAGAGGAGGTCTAAAAAGAATAACCAGTGGGAAAAATGCAGTTGTGTTCATATCAGTTTACATCAGTTTCTATCTGATTTCTAGGACAAATTACTGCCTGCAGCTGATGTACACTAGCTTCTTTAATTGGTTGCTTTACATGGACTCAGATAATATTGTTAAGCAACAGAATGTTATAATGAACTGAGGACTGCACTTGAAAAATAAGCTATGCTATTTTTTCGGGCTGGTGAAACACAGATTGCTTTCAGTTATTTTTCTTGGCAGGACTATTGTTTCTGCCCATAGCCTGTCAAGATAGCATAGTAACCAGATGGTTACAAGGCTCTAGGGCACCTGTATAACTCACATCAGACTTTAACAGAAAAGTAGTAATATTTATATATTTACATTTTACTTCCCCCTCCATTCAAAGCAAAACACAGCTGTTATATTTTCACCCTGGCCATTACCTTGTGAAGTCCTATCCAGCCATTATCTCCAGTCATTGCCAATTTGTGGTAATGTTCCTGCATTTCTCTTGTTTCTAGCCCTTGCATAAAGCTGCATTTGAATTAACACATCTCCTGTAGCCCAAAGAAGAAAGCAGCATACCAGGGGATGGTTCTGTTTTGTATAACTTAATAGCATAATAATTTTTAAGGTATTTTTTACACCACTCAGACTTACTGATGAAGTGTTATTTCTCTTATCTTCAAACCTGCTTTCTGCCTCCCTTCCCGTTTGCCATGTGCGTCATCTGCACCATCTGGGATGACCTTTCTACAGTGACTGAGAGTACAGCACTAAAATGTCTGACTTCCCTGATTTTAATTTGACAATATTACATTCCTTTCCAGAGTTGTTAAATCTTTTCTATTAATCATTTTGTGAGTGGTAGACACTCAAGTTATCAACATTATTTGATAAGACTAGTGTATACATAAGGAAAATATAAATATTTTAGACTTTGATGGATAGAAACTTGTAAACAAGTTTCTCCTCATTTAGAGAATGACTTTTCAGTAAGTTAACACACTATTGATTGTGAAACAGTCCCCAGAGTGCTCTTTCATCTATCCTTATCCTTAATTAAGCATGACAGAGTCTATATGTAATTTTAATTTTAAGACTCTAAAATGTATTATATTCACTGAAACTACAATAGCCACATGATTTAAAGATAATCGAATATGCCCAAGTATTTATACAAATAATTAGGAATCCTTGGGGGGGAAAAAAAAAAGGTTGTTTCAGGAGTGTAAAGAAAACATTTAGCTGAAGGAAATATTCTATGCTGACATGTAAAATGTATGGTATTCTCTAGAAACATTACAAAAAGTGGTCACATAACGTGAGTTATAAACTGGACACACCCCAGACAATTAGGGCAACAATACATGGAAATAATTAGTTAATTCCAGGTAAATTGTATTTAATTAGACCACTTCTCCATGTTCAGTTTAATTTTGAAGGTAGTGTTTGCATAGAAAACATAACAAAAATATGTCACTCTTAGGACTTCTTGTTTACTGCCTTGTATTACTCTGATAAATGATGTTCTTTGTTGAGATTAGATCAGTCTGCTTGAGAGTATTTTGTGGTAGGTAGAAAATCCAGAAATTGGATGGAGGATTTATATCTATAACCATA
The DNA here is from genome assembly GCF_020740725.1 of Corvus hawaiiensis. NCBI lineage: Eukaryota > Metazoa > Chordata > Aves > Passeriformes > Corvidae > Corvus > Corvus hawaiiensis. The sequence goes on from NC_063214.1 coordinate 76,274,911, forward strand.
TTGCTTTAAATATATTAGAATACGTGCATTTATCACTTCTTGTCCACATCTGTTCTATCAAATAGACTTAAAACTTGAATGAGTCTGAGAACTGTACTGTGCACTTATCTGCCAGTTACTATTTAATAAACAAAGTTCCTGAGGCAGTTTTAAGTAGGACTTTTTAAAACCAATTTGCTAGAATGACAGTAGCTTTTCTAGTCAGTATTTCAGATATATATTTTTTCCTCCCATTCAAATGTTCTAATATCACAACAGATAAAAAGGAAAGCTATAGAAATTAATCCAGAAAGTGCAGAATTAAAATAGAATTAAAGACAAATTTCAGGTTATTGAACATAGATCTATTTTATTTGGAGTAGGCTTGTCATAGTTGTGGAGCACAATGATTCACAGAATAACTGATTTTCCAGGGACTCCATTAAGAGCTTTTCAAGACTTTCCTAAGCATCTGACCACTTCTCACTGTTAATGAATGACAATGTAGAAGAAAATAGAAGATGCATTTGTAACTTTAGAGCAAACCTTGAACCCCTCTGTTGTAGGAGTTAGTGACAGAACACTTCTCCTATGAGGAAAAGCTGAGAGAATTGGGATTGTTCAGCCTGGAAAAAAAACATCTTAGGGGTGACCTAATTAGGGCCTTCCAGTACCTGAAGGGAGCCTGCAAGAACGATGGAGAGATACTATTTACAAAGACATGTTGTGACAGGACAATGGGAATAGCTTCAGACTGAGAGTAGGTTTAGATTAGATATTAGGAATAAATTTTTTACTGTGAGGGTGGTGAGGTACTGGAACAGGCTGCCCAGAGAAATTGTGAATGCCTCATTCCTGGAAATCTTCACAGCCAGGCTGGATGGAGCACTGAGCAATGTGGTTTAGCGAAATGTATCCCTGTTCACATCAAGGGAATTGCAGCTAGATGATCTTTTAAGGTCCCTTTCAGCCCTAGCAGTTCTATGATTCTAAATAAATCATAATTATAAAATTGGAATCTAAATCAGTTCTAATCTTTAGGGAAGAGTTGTGACCACACACACACATACTCCTGCAGGCAATCCAGAAGTGTAAACATCACTAGTGTGGCAGGCTCAAGACCTGATAGCAAGCTGAGAAGATAAATTTCATCAAGCAGGGTATTTAGTACCAGATAGATTACAATGTCTAAAAATATTAGCCATTGTAATTTAATTTTTCAGTCATCATCTTAAGAATAAAATCTTTAACAACAGATGCCTTGCAGGATGGACTTGCCATACAAGAAAGTGATTGTTTTTTACTTTAAAGAAGATAAATTACTCTTGGAAAGATTGTGTGTACAAAACAATACAGTTAAAATCTTTATTATATATATAAATATTTTAGAAGGTGTATATATATGTACACATACCAAATACATTTGAAGTCTAAATTAGCTAACTGAAATCAGTCCCAACTTTATGATCAACTTTGTTTCAAACGTAGCTGCACAGGATATGACAACTTGCATATTTTTTGTTTCCTTGATACTTAGCTGTTATTAAGATCTAAAAGTTATCTAGATTTTTTTCTTTCTCTTGAATTGATCAAATTGCTAAACAAGAAATACTTTAGAAACTTCTCAGCTGCCTCTCAGCACAGAAATTCTGGAAAGAGACATTTTCTTTCATAAACATAAATAAATTCTAATTTTATTAGATGGATATAGGTAGAAAAAATAGACCAGCTGCCAACACAAAAGTTCCTCTCCAGATCTGAAACAGAAGCAGTAATTCAAGATGATTACAGATTAGAAGTGTTTCAAGTTTAAATTATGCTGTAAATTCAACCATTTCAACAAAAAGTGAATTAGGTTTAGAACAAAAATTATGTTAGCAAAGAGAGTAGTATTAAGTTGTTAATTATTCTCGGGGTTTGTGGCACAATTAGAAAGTGGAATAGCAAGATATTAGAAGGGAAAGCAGGTAAAAGGGAATACAGCAATGTCTTAATTGATGGCACAACTCTACTTGAAATTTGTGGGTAACACTTCTTTTGGGGACCAAAGCCTTTCGTTTTCTCTGGCTGCTTGTTCTTGCTCTTCTAAAGCATCTTCCACTATTCCAGAAGTTTTTTATGCAGGCACATACTGAATTAAATTGGGAAACTGTGGTTGTTTTGGAGAGTTTGGGATTTTTTTTGGTTTTTGTTTTTGGTTTTTTTGTGGTTTTTTTTGAGGGTGGGTTTTTTGTATTTGTTTATTTATTTGTTTGGCTTGATTTTGTTTTGGTTTTTTGTTTTGTCTTGTTTTTTGGCGGATTTTTTTGGTCTTTTTTTTATTTTTTTTTCTTTTTTTCGTTTGGCTGGTTCATTTCCATAGTCCAGTTGAGGTCTGGGTAGAGAAACAGATTGGCCAACTGATGTAGGGGCAATATCTCACAGTCAGGTAAGAGGGAAAAAGGCAACACTAAGACCAAACCCAAAGATGGAAAAATTAACTGGCAACCCCAACCTTAACATAGACATCCTTTCTTAATAGCACGTGGCCATTTTTCCCACAATATACCTCCTTTCATTTAGAGTGTAGTAGCAGCTTTGTTTTTGGGTTTTTCATTGCTACTAGAGATTAAAGTTTTAGGTCAGTAGAAATAAGATAATTTAATATAAATCATAAAGGTTATGGATGAGTAGGTAAATAGAGAGGCCTACTTGTCATCTGCCAGGGAGAAAATGTCTCAGAAACTGATGAATTTTGCAAATTTTAATTTTGTATCCAGTCTTACACAGAGAGAAAAATACAACTACTGTATTATTTTAAAAGTTACAAAGTTATTTAGATTAGAGTCCTACTTCTTAAAACATATTGTGCTTCTCTGACAGTACAATAAAACCTACTATTCTCCAGCCTTTTAAACACAGAAAATGCCTTGAAATTGCATGCAAGTATCTACCCTGAACTTTTAAACCATTTATTTAACTAGTTAATGCAACTCACTATATCATTGAGAATACATTTTTAGGGGAAATTTTTATTAGCTTTGGACTAAGGACTGTCATAAACCTGATTTTTTCTTCTTAGCTAAAACGTGACAAAACAACTCTGGCACCTAAAATACTTTTTCTTGCACTTAGAACACGTTAGGTAAAATAATATAAATCACAGAAAAGAAATTCTATTTAATTTACATGACTAAAATCCTACAACAATCCACTGCAATAGAGAACGTCTCCAAATACAGAACTAATCAAGACAAGATGGGACAGGTAGTGTTTATTCTTACATATCATTCTTCAACTTCTAATAAAGAAGATTCTGACAAGGGAATACAATATAAAAGGAAACCCTTTTTCCTGTCTTCTTTGTTCTCTGTTTTTGGCTTTCTCTCATAGCTCTTTTTTCTGCCGAACACATAGCCAAGCAAATTAAATTCCCTAAAGAATGAGCTGATGGACCCTGAAGCAAGGTCTGATAATATTGTGGCTTACAGAAGAAAAAAGACATAGAAAAGAGACTAAATATAGGTATACTATTTTCCTCATCAAATATATTTTTTAATTGAAATTATTTGACTGTTACTAATTAAAATAACATTCATCAGAATGTTCTGCTGCTGAGTAAAATTTCCTCCTTTCACTTCTTTCAGTTCTTGGAGTTCAAAGCTGTAGAATGTCAGCTTTTCATCTTGTGAAGCTAGAATTGTTCCTTTCCTGCTTTTGTTCATCTCACACACCTCAGAAAAATGCATATACGTGTCATTGTCCCAGTGCCACCATGAGCCCAGAGCAAGGGGAAGGATTACAGGTCAGCAGGAGAGTACCTGGAGAGCAGCACAAAGGAATTCCATCTTCTTGGTCAGAAAATTAGCTTAATCGGAGGCCCAAATTAAATGTGTCTATACACACGCACATAGCACGGGAATAAATAAGAGAAGTTGGAGACCTGCACATGCCTGAGGGCTATGATCTTATTGGCATCACAGAAACGCGGTAGGATGGCTCCTATGAGGGGAGTGTTGGAATGGAAGAATATTGGCTGTCGAGGAATGACAGGCAGGGGAGACGAGCAGTGTCAGTGACCAGCTGGAGTGCATGGAGCTTTGTCTGTGGACAGATGAGAAGCCAACCACGAGTTTATTGGCCAGGATAAAAGGGAGGGCAGGTTCAAGTGATGTTATAGTGGGGGTCTGCTACAGGCTGCCTGACCAGTGAATGAGGCCCTTTCTATGCAGAGAGGAGTAGCCTGAGGTTCACCTGCCCTTCTCCTGGTGGAGAACTTCGACCACCCTAACACCTGTTGGAGTGACCCAAAAGACTAAGTTTTGTGTAGCTCAAATTTCATCACATGTGGAATTCTTAATATTTCAGATGTAGACAAGAAGATAGCAAACAAAAACAAAGCTGATTACTTGGAAATGTACTTTATACATGAAAGTTAGCATGATCCAATTTTATTTAAACTAATTTCAGAATTATTCTCCTGTGTTTCAAGTGATGAAAGCCATTCAAAACATAATTCTATTTAAAATTAAAATATTGATGGTATTCTATTATATCAGTGTCAATTATTTCTTCATATTACCTCAAGATTAATGCATAACATACTTTATTACTAAGGTCTGAATAATTTAAGAGGACCAGAAATTGAGTAGTATTATCCATTTTTTAAGAGGAAAACTATATTACAATTACTGAACATGAGCAATGTGATTGATTCTATATGAAACAAAGTTTTATACCTAGAAAAAATCAGTTTAATCAATTAGCAAGTTTCTCAGATAATGATTCTTCTCAACAAACATGATGTGACTTATTAAAGACCTGAACCAGAATTTGTTGTAACCAGAGGAATAAGTATAGTTGGTATAAGAAAGACCTCTGTTTTTATCCCAAAGATAAAGAAAAGGTAACTTTCTGATACTGTAAGCAATAGCTGTAATATGTGCAGCTGTTTCATTACTTTAGTTTATTTCTTGCTTGAAGAAAGTGATTACTGTGGCCAATCTTATAATATTAAACCTCAAGATATTTTAAACCTGTTTTGCTTTTTTGTTTTAATGCCTCTTCCTTTGTCACAGCAGCTGCATTTGTATGCTTTCACAGATAATATTCAGGATACAGTGTTGCTACTTTAAAGAGTAGTACTGTAGTTTCTGGCTGCATCCCCAAAGTACCTTCAGTTCACCACATGCTCAGAAACCAGAAGAAAAAGGGGTTTTTCTTTATGGATGAGTGTGTGTTTATTTTGTTATCACAATTCATTTCAATTAGGCTTGTTTTTTTGTTTGTCTTAAGATTTTGGAAGTCACACAGCACCACAAGAAATTCTGGAAATAGTGCTCAACAAACTATTTCTAATGCCATCTCTCTTGGAATCTAATGCAGTATTCTAATGGTGCTTCTGTGTAGCCATTCGTTGCATCATAAAAAAAAAAAAAAAAGAAAAAGAAAAAATAAGTAATTAATTAAATAATGAATGCACAAATAAATAATATGTTAAAAAATAGATATTTTAAAGAAAAATATTGTTCAAGCCAGACAGAGAAAGGGAATCTTTAGATTTTATAACAAATAAAATATACCTTTATGCCTGCTGCTCTTGATTTAAAATTTTTTACATTCATGGCAAAAAATACTTTCCTGGGATACTTCAGTGTTCTCCAGAATGTTACTCACATCACGGAAGTCATATAGAATTCATCTTACCTAAACTTCAGTCATTGAGATGTAAGGATATAATCTAAGCCATTTGTTTAAGTTACTGTGTACTAAATGGAAAAGATAGGCATGACTTGTTCTTTCAAGGCAACTCATTCCATCTGGATGGATTTTCATCTCCAAGTAGCTTTTTATTTCAATCAAATATAATACATATATAAACACACCATGTGGGTAGAATGAATGCCATTTACTTTAAGCCTCAAAAACATCCCAGATTATTTTTCCAGTCCCAAGTTAGCACATTTGTACCACAACTAGCTTTTAGTTAGCTGTTTTCTAATCACTTCTCAGTCTTTTTTCCTTTGTTCTTCTTGCCAGGTCTTTTAGAGCTTTAAGTTGTTTCGACCACACAGTGACTGGTAAATATAAAGCCTTTACTGTCAGAGTTGTTGCCAGTGTGGAAATAACTTGTTGGGATCACTATCAACTGACAACTTTTTTTGCTCCCAGAGTGGATTATTTTCAAAAGATAGTATCTCCTTAGAGAGAAGAAAAAAAGAGGAATTGAGATATTTGATCAATTGTCTTTTCATATTCAGGAGGCGAACCAGGTAGGCCAAAAGACAAAGTGGCATCTTAAATGACTTCAAAATTGATTTTTTTTGTTTCAGGATATGGGGGGTTTTAGTCTCTTAAAGCATGCTTTCTAAAACCTGTGTTTCTATTTGATTAGAAGTGAAGTGGTTGAACTGTGACTGCCATTCTGGGAAATGGTGAACTATCAGTTAAAAGAAAGAGGTACTTGAAACGTATAAAAGGACAGGAAATCAGTAAAAGGGACTTGAGAGACAGAATTAGCACTTGAGTAGAAAAAAAACATACGACACCTGAGAACACTGCCAGACCAAGAGGGAAAGAAGGGAACAGAACAACGCTTTCTGCCAAGGCCAATATTCACAGAATTGTAGAATGCTTTGGATTGGAAGTGATCTTATAGATGGTCTAGCTGCATCCTCCACTAGATCAGTTTGCTCCCATGCAGACAGGCTGAGAGAGTTGGGGCTGTTCAGCCTGGACAAGAGAGGGCTTCAGGGAGACCTTACAACACCTTCCAGTACCTAAAAAGTGTCTAAAAGAGAGCTAGAGAGGGACTTTTCACATGAGCATGTGGCAACATGGCAACATGGATTTAAACTGAAAGAGGGTAGGTTTAGATCAGATATTAGAAAGAAATTCTTTACTGTGAGGGTGGTGAGATACACCTCAAAGCAGTTTGCCCAAAGAAGTTGTGGATGCCTCATTCCTGGAACTGTTCAAGGCTAGGATGGACAGGGGAAAAGAAATTGCTATAGTGATATTCAATAAAAACGTTTATTTTCTCTCATAAGGAATAAATGGTAATCTTATAAGATATAGTAGAAGTCTGATGACACAATATTGGCCTACAACACTCCAAACATGCAGTGGAATAAATAAACAATAATGGAAAATTTAAACCAAAAATAAATTCGTATGTTACAAAAAACTACAAGCAGAAGAAGGAAAAATGGGATGAACATTATGATCACAAAATAAGACAAAAAGACATAGCAGGTGCATGTGGGATGATGTAAAATATCTGAGATGATTGATATGACATATAAGAATGCCATGCTGAAGATTTGCACTCTGAGACAGAATCATAGGCTGATTCAAAATCAGAGAATACAATTCAAGAAAGTTGTGATAGTAATCCAACAGGAATTTCAGAAAGTGAAGCAGTAAGTAAAGAGCTTAATATTCAAAAAGCATGATAACTGTCTTAAAACCTGATAGAAGATACTTTAGTGATAAATACAAGTATGCATTTCTGGATGTTTTGGAGGTTTTGTATCTTTCCCCATAAAGCAGTGGTTCATTTGCTACCATATATGAATGTTCTTTTTCCAATCTGCATGTTGGTCTTGTCCATGTACTTCAATGTTTTGAATGAAGACTGTAATCTGCTGTGTAACCTTGATGGTAATAAACTTCAAATATCTCTTTTACTATCATTTTATTTATTACTATTATTTTTGCAGTTTCATCATCAATTCCAGTCCTCACAAGTTTGTAATTACAAATATCTTAACAGTAGACCCACATTTTCATTCATTCATCAAAACCCCAGATGGTACAAAAAGAGGGGAACAGGTTTTGGGAGGAGGGATTGCCATATGGAAAGCAAGTACAAGAAAAGAGCAAACACAGAATAAAACATATGGAAAAATGTCTGTATGGAATAAATCAAGTTAGTCTTATGGAAGTTATCTTTGGCCTCTCCTGACTTTTATTTATGTCTCTGACTAGCAATTGCCTACATCTTATCTTTTACCAATGCTGAGGAAAGAGAAAAAATGTATTAAAATTAAATTACAGGAAAATAAAATTGTACTTGAATGGAGAAATTTCAACTTCTTTATGAGATAACCTTCAGATAGAACTACAGAAGAACTCTGATTCAGGGTATGAATATGCTGCCCTTTACAATGAATTAACTTCTTGAGGACTCCTTAAAATGTACTACGTGATACAGAGTTTTTATTCCACTGGTAGCAAGTTAATTTGCATTATGTCCTACTGCTTCAAATACAAATAATGAAAAGATAAGGACAACATTTCATGAAAGGTGTGCTAGATTACATGATCTGGGGTTTTTTTGTAGAATAAAATTTTAATATAAGCTTTCACATCCATGACTTGTTGCTAAGATAAAGAGAAAAGCAGGTGGTTTATTAAAAATGTTTTCAATACAACACCTAGTCTTTTTATTAGTTTATAAAATTATATAACTGAACATACAAACCAATCTAGCATATTTTCTAGTAAGAATTTTGTAGGTAAGCAAGCAATGCATTATATTTTAGATAGTGTGGGGTCTGAATAATCTGGAAGATTACACAGCTATTACTACTTGCTGTTGAGACGATATTATTTAATGCTACTGCACTAAACAAAGCAAATTTAAGAAAAATAAGCACCATTTGTAGAACTGAAATTTTATGGCAAACAAAATTTTATGTGTCAATATAAACATGAAATAATATTACATTTTCTTCTCTTTTTATTTTATTTTCAAATAAGGAATAGAAGAAAAATGTAGCTAGTTAGAATGGAGTCATTATGATACTGTTAACTAGTAAGCTATATATGTGGATGAATGTAGGAAGTTTCAAAATGTGCCAGAAAAGACTGCATGTCTATCAAGACAGGTGTGTTAAAAATCACATCTAACTGTAGGTGTTTAAATATAATATCTTTGCACAAATATATGTTTAAGCTTGTATAATAGAGCAAATAGGCCTCGGGTTCAGATGAGCTGATGAGCACTGAGCATGGGTGATGGAACAGAGAATGCTATTAACCTTATTCTAAGACAAAAATTTATGTGTGATTTTTATCTAACATGGATTTACAGCTTCATTTGAGATATCCAGAATATCTGCCAAGCTTCCACTTGCATTCCAGAAATGAACAAGACTACCACTTGGATCACTGCCATATTTGCCAGCCTTCTGGGGATTTCTTGGATCTCTTAAGACATTTCAGACTGCACTAGACATCTATGTCTAGCAAATTCAGTCAAATATCTAGTTGGATGCTGTCATATGCATTTAGAAATTTCCATTTAAATGCCTTGATATATGAACTCATTTCCATCCCAATGGTCCTGGGATGACATTATTAACTTGAAAATACATTGTAAGAGGTTGAAATAGGTTCTTGGAACAGAAATAGAATTGGCTGATTGCAGACCAAAATCTGGCTCTGCCACACTGGAAAGAAATTTTCTAATCCTTATATTATTTCAGGTTGGTAAGAGCTGAGAAATTTCCTGCTTGCCAAGGATGTACTTTCTCCTGATTTTTTTCTGACTGTAGAGTTCTAGCATAGCCATTGTAACATTGCAGCCACCATTGTAATGGCAATCTGTAGCACTTCTTTGCCTCAGAATGAACACACAAGTTATTAAAATCCTGGCTGACAATCTTCTGCCTTAGTCACATTACATTATAAATAGAACTCAACTACTAAGTGGAAACAAAGTGGAAAGAAAACAAGCAGTTAAACCTACAGATAGGAGTTTCTTCAAGTAGGTGTATTTTCTAAGGAATATTTGCTGAAATGTGGGTTGAAAATAACTTAGCCCAAGAAGAATATCAGAAATGCTAATTATCTTGCAGAACAGTAAAATAGGTAGGTATTTAAATATCAGTAAATATCAATATTGATATTTAAATATCAGTATTTGTACACCAAGGCGCCCAGGTTGGGTAAAATCATGTTTTAGATCTGAAGGTAAAGGACAGCAGGACACACAAAAAGCATTTACAACTCGTTTATAGTAAATGTAATATTTTTTTCTATCCTTTTTAAGGGTATAATTCACAAAAATGGATTAGAGAAGTCTTCTAAGTGAATAAGGAAAAGAAAACATAGGAAACATTGAAACAAAATGAGGCACACACCTAAAATTCTGACTGTCGTGAGGGCTCTGGTAACCACTTACAGCCTCAACAGAGCATCTTTGAGTGGTTAGATACCTCCAGGCTTCCTACTTCTACGTGACTAAGTTGTATCTATAGCAACAGATTATTAGCTTTAGCTGTTATTTCAAGAAAGGCAGCAGAAAATCTCCCTTCTCCTGACTGTTTTCTTTAGGTTGATAGGTTGATGGTAAAATATTCTAATTCCCACCCCCTCCCCCACATCCCTTTGGTTTGGAAAGAATCCTGACTTCACATTGTTTCTAAGTCCTTTGAAGTACTTCTAAGTAAAGATACCTGTGTGTGTGTTTTCAAATAAGCTTAACAATGTCAAAGCTAATCTTTGAAATGAACCTCAGTACCGGTTTTGATTTGCACATTCTGAAAATACCTACAGGTATGGACTTCTTGGTGCTTAATTATGTACAGTAGCAATGGTCTCACATAATTTTAGATTTCACCAACCTAGACAGCTGTATATAGACTAAAAGTTTTGGGCAAACCATGCTCATAACCTCTCTCACTGGAAGAAACTTTATCTAAAGTTTATTCCTTATTGTCTCTGTTTCAGTATCAATCACACATTCAAGACCTCTGTCATATGTTTCAGTATAGCTCAATTTTAGTTTCATAGTGGCATGAATTTCCTGATTCTATCATCTTAACTTCTTAAGTGTTTAATGCCACTTGCATTGCCGATATTGAACTTGATGATACAGGTCACTGATTTTCAGTTAATTACAAATTAATAAATCCATAAACTTCTTTGATCCTTATTAAACTGCTTGAGTTGAAGAGTTTTTACCTGCAATTACATCAATATTAATTTACCAAGTATTATGCACATGAAAAACTGCCTGTGCTTCCCAGTCTACAATCTAGCACAGAACCATCATGCTCAAATATTTCTAAGGCAAATGAAACTGCCTTAGACTGTTCCTCTGCCTGAGGACACTGGCTTGTTTACTGCTCAGTTTTTCTGTTACAGGTATCCAAACCATTCATTTCATCTGAACACAGTAATACCTGAGCTAGGTCTGTCTCAAATCTTTTTTAATCGTATGTTTTCAGGCTGTGAGAATTATGTGAATTATCTCAAGGAGTCTCTTTCTACAATGCGTGTAGCACAATGAAAGTTTATTTTCCTGTCTCTTCCCTGAACTAAGATATCAAAAGCTGCTCTTGAGTCATCAGAGCTTTTCTGAGATGGTTCCACACATGAATATTATTTACTGTATTGGTTGTGTCAATACTATCAATGTGAAATCTGAAATACCCATTGCAGAGTTTCCAAGTAGTTTACTTTGTGATATCTTGTGCAAGTGTCTAGGATTTCTGATAGTTTGTCTATACCTAGAATACTTATATAAACCCATTGAAAAATTTCCCAGATTGATTTTTCATTTTTATTTATTTTCTTTTGAGATCAGATACCATTGAAATGCTATGAATTTTTCAATGATCCTCTAAGAAGTAACAAGTGGGATTCATGAGACTGAGAAATGAGTCCTACAAAACTTCATAATAACACAGGCTCCACGGTTTGTTTTTTATTTTTAACTTGGTTTCTTAATATTCAGACTGTTTTCTGTCTGTAAATATTGCTTAGGGTCAGTTTTGGACTATTATGGTTCTAATATGAAGATATAGTTCTGGGAACTAGTGAAGTCACTGTAACCAGAACTCAAGGTCTTCCATGGCTCTAGACAGTAATGGTTTGAATTCAGACTCCTAAGTGAATTGGACTGATATTCAAAGAGCTTAAACATACACTCTCCCAATAACACCAAGCAGGAACTGTAAATGCTGAACAATGCTTTTTAGAAGCAAACTTCTCTATCCATTTGCTCTATCAATTTTTAGTTCCTACTGTTCAGCTCTCTCCTAATTCATGTTAATACATATTTCTTTCAGTTTCCTTTGTAGCAAACAAAATTAGAAACAACTTATGTTCACATTGTATTAAGTCATATCTTGATGCATTTCACTTAGTTTTTTGTTAAGGTACATCACGAAGCTGTTGTGTTTGGGACAGCTAGATGTATAGAATTCAAATTATGGTGAGACACCAGAAACACAGCATTATGGGGTGATTACTTGTTCCAAATTTTTGGCATTAGGCTATTCTGTACATTTGGAATGTATCAGAGAATAGATAAAAAGTTCCCTGGGGAATCTGAAGAATGATTTCCTAGCCAGCCTTGAAGACACTCCACTTGATATACAGAAAGAGCTTTAATGACAGTGCAAGAAAAGTCTGGTTCATTTCACCTATTGAAATCTGCTGTAATGCCAGAAAGGAACAGTTTGTTAAAGCATCAAAAGGACAAATAAAATAGTATGTGTCTTCTGCCAATACTTTCTACAGTAGCAGTGGAGGAACAGACAGAAAATAGTTGAAATCTGAAAATCAAGAATAGCTGATAACAACAATTTAAAGTGTTTTAATTGACTTTGGTAATCATCTTCCTTATTACTTAAGCTACTTAATTTTATCAAACTTGTACTTCAAAGGAGGTGAGGCTGCAGAATGCTTTGTATGATCTCATAATTACGAATTCTTTGCTGCATCTCTCTTAAGCTCTGTATTGATTTACACGAGGGCAAACAGCTTCTTGAGGCTGATCTATCAAACATGACAAAATTTTAAAATAAAATTAACAGACACATCCTAATCACCCTCACCCACCCAGCAAAGCAAACAGCCACCAACAAAACAAGCCCCAAAAAACAGATTGAAGGCTGTGACTCAGGTTAGGTACAGGAATTTCTTTCATCCTTTATGATACTCTGTTACTTGTTATGTCTACAGGTTGTTTAGCTTCTACAGCAAATACAAATTTAACTTGTGTAACAGGACCATCTGTTGAGGTTACTGTGTTTACTAGCTCCTAGTCATAAATTTTTGATGATGGCAGCAGAAAAATATTCAGTCTTTTTGGACATATGTTTCCATCTTCTATACACTAACTTTCAAGTCAATGGGATTGGTCTCCTTTTTCCTTTTCTAAATGTTTTGAGGGAAAGATTTTGTCTCTATTCTGCTGATATTAACCTGCATCACTCTAACGGCATATTCTAATCTGATGTGGTCATTATCTCACAGATGATGTGAACTAGTGTAAATGCTTTCAGCAACTTCTGTGGCACACATAGCCTAAACCTTGAGACAAGGGCAACCTTCACCTTCATTCTATGATCAAAATGCCACTAAATAACATACAAATACATCTTGACATCATCCAGCTGCCATTCTGAATTTATACCCAAATTCATATCCTACTTAAACCAGAAAAATTCACATCAACTGCTATTTCTGTTTTCCTGCTTCAGTTTCTTTATCAGCTGATTCTCATTCCACTCCAGCAATTGCTGGTTCCAAGTATGCTTATAACACTATCATTTTATTTCTTTAATCAGTATTTATTGTTTTCAAAAATAACAAAGAGAAAACTGCAGGCTTGGTGATCATCAAACTAGTGTCAACTCACTTTGTTTTGAAACTTAATACAGGACAGTAACCCATTTATATATAGTTGTCAGTTTTAGAAGTGGCTATTTCTCTAGTGACTTCACTTGCTTTTTGGTGGAGAAGAAAAAACAAACTAAGAGTAAACCCTCAGAAAACTATGCAACATATGAACTTGCCTTTTGCTCCAGCATGTTTTAGTGGTGGGTTTTCTGTATGATAGGTTTAGAATAGCTGTATTATAGAAATCCAGGAATTTTGTAACTTGGTGCCAAATTCCTTTGATTTTATTCACTCTGATTAATGACTTTCTTGAGAAAACTTTGCAAATAACTTATATCATACTTAATATTCAGTATCTTACTGACATATTAACAGTAAAGCATCTCTTCCTAACAACAGTCTCACACATTTCCTGAGTATATATTCTTTTTTGGACTAAAACTTGTAGAAAATCTCAGAGTAATCAAACACAGTGATAAGAACCTTTCCAAAAACCTTTCTCACCACTGGTCTCTTATGCATTAAAAAAAAAGTGTTAGTTAAGTGGTTTATTATCTCCAGTAATAACTTTCAGAGTAATTTATTTTATACTAAGCATATGTTGTTTTTATTTTTCTATAGATGTTTCTCATGATCAATCTGTGGCATCACACAGCTTTCAAAAAGCTCACATAAATAATAATAAGAGCATAGTATCTCATCTGTCTGCAGGATTATAGAAAAAAAGCCATATCACACTAAAATATTAAATAATAGAAAAAGAAAGTGACTATTCTGTCATTAATCTGCTGTAACAGCTGATAGTTTCTTTATGTTCACAAAATTTAGCAAAGAAGGTATCAGCAGCAACATGCTTATAATTCGTTCACTTACACTTCACAAAATAGCTCAATGCTTTTGTGGAATGAAGAGAGCTATGGGGATGAGAAAGGATGGAGTGAATTCAACAGTGTAAATAACATGCAGTGTTACAATAATGTGTATGGAAAGATCACTGGGGGTAAAATTAGAGGAGACTGAAAAGTTATATTCACATCCCAACAGAGGTCATTACAATACAGAAATTATAAGGCAGAATACATTTGCTACTCTCTGCAAGGAATGTGGTTGGTATACTGGAGACTTATTCCACAATGATTCCCCACACCCACAATCTGCAGCCATAGCTCCTGCTAAGGGAGATGGAACAGAGGGTAGAGCGAAGTGGAGACACGTCAGCCGGACTCTGCTGAGATCCTTGCAGGCAGGGCAACTTGATGGTACTTTGCAGCTGAGAAACTGCATACCACCTGTCAGCCAAGGGAAACAGGAGATGTCCTGTTGCTGAGCCAGCAACTGTGCAAAATCACTCTCGTCAGGTGAACTTGGTTCACTATAACCTAATTTTAATATTAATGCACGCCTCCATCCCAAAGATACCTGTCTCCAAGGTGCAACCACCCCTCATTGGGCACATGCTATTTTCTTTTTTTTTACTGTATCTTTAAAAGCAAAGTGAGAAGATTTCACACCAATCAGTTACAAAAGTATGCATGACTTGAGTCACTCCAGCTTCACCTAAACATAAAGAAATAGTATAAAAGTAAGTCAAGAATGGAGGAAAGTTAGTGGAGACTCCATCTTAATTGCTGGGATCAGTCAATGGGCTGAACCTGTCTTCTCCCCCACAGGGACACCTACTGCGTAAGAACCACACTCTGTGCATGCTGAATATTTTTACTGGGGATTAGAGCTTGTCTGTGTATTGCTTTGAATATGTTTTTGCAGTCACATACTATCACCAACAATCCTCAACATTTAACCAGTTACAACTTTATATTAATAAAGAGTGTTATTCTGTAAACTTTTAGTGCCTTCACAGGTGCGGGGAGTCACTGGTAGTGAGTTTTATACTCAAATATAGAGGAAGACCCACTGACGGGTCTCCCTTATGCTTTTGGTGTTTCTCCCTGACAAAGTCAGTCAAACCATCCTCTGATCCAGTAGGACTATCCAGTGAAGTTCCCCCTAACAGGATGCTGACAGACTGTCAGGCACAAGAGTCTTGACTTTTCTGGGGTGCTGACAGAAAAATTAAATAATAAGGGTTGAGTAAATGTCCCCACACTAAGGGTCAAGAAAATATCCCCTTTTTACATGACAAATGTGACTGCAACCCATTATGAATTTGGTTTTATTTTTATTTTAATCATCTCAAAATATGAGAACGATTTTAAAGCTCACATAAGGACAATCAGATTTCACTGTTATGAGTGAATGAGGTGAATGGCTTTTACTAATTCACTAATCACTCTTTCTCCATTCACTGTAAACACTATGTATCTCCTGCTACATATCATGAACTTATTAGAACTGCAGAAAAAAAAAATAGTCATGACATGGGAATTTCATGGGCATGACAAATGACAGCATAAGGAACTGCGACATTGCACAGGTGGCTAAGGGAGAAGAAATGAGAAACATCCAAACAACACAGGCGGCAGAAGGAAAACACTGGGATCATTTTGGAGACCAGAGTCCTGCAAGGCCACCATTGCCTTGGTAATTCCATTGTCTCAAGGAGAGTGGAAGCTTCAGACAAAGTTTATTAAAGAAGTCCTGCTGCTGTGTTGGAAGGTCAGAAAGGACTCCTTTGTGTATTTAAACTCTTTCAATGAAAGGGGTTTAAAGACAGGTAAATCCTGCCTTTCCCTCAGATTTTGGCAACAGTTTAAATTTAAGGAATTACTTTGGCCCACAAGTTCTAATGATGGCAAATCAGATATATTTTTAAAAATAAATTATGCGTTAAACAGACAAAAGATCTTAATCAAAATTGCTTACTACACAGTATAAAATTAAAAGAACTACTGGTAGATTACAGCATAACAGAAAACTATCAAGCTATCAAGGTACCTATATTAAAGATAGCAAAGGAATAGTCTCAATTAGGAATGGAATTTAACTTACCATCAAAATTATGATAATATACACAGATTCCTTCACTTAACCTCTGGGAAGTAACTGGGAAACAGGTGTCCCTATTCACAGAAGAAACTCCACACAATTCCAGGAAAAACATACAGATGATTTCTACTTTTTGAAAGTTTGTTGTGGATTTTATAGTTGTAAAGTGAATGTTAGTCAGAAACCCAGCTTATCTTTCCAGATCTCACTTCAACAGTAAGATGTTTATTGGAATTTGGGAGATGCCAGACTAATGTTAACCCCATTGTGCCAAAATAACTCACTTTAAGACAGCTTGTTCTGTTTAAGTTATCTGACTGGTTAACAAGCAACAGATAAGCTGTTGGGAGCCAGGGGGTGGGGCAGGAGGGGGAGTAAAATGCCCTCCTACATCCATCTGTGACATCATAAGATTCACAGATGATCCGTATTGTGGTATCAGAACTAGCAAGCCTGGCTGCAAGTGCAGTAAAATTGAGATCAGTGGGGAAAACATAGTAAGGACAGGTTGTGTATTTGGAGGAGACTTGAAAGGAGAAATGGGAACAAATAGAATGGTTAAGAAAAAGGACTAGAGGATGACATGAGCAAGTTGCGTAACTGGGGCTTTTTGGGACTCCGTGCTGGGCAGCCCTGAGCTTGATCACAACAGTCTGCAGTCTAAATAAATGATAAAGTAAATCTCTTATTCTTAGCATACTGTAGATATCAAACCTACTTCCAGGAGCAAAAGAGGGATTAATGGGGTGATTTTTGTGGCTACAGGTGCATACTTACATGACTGGATCCAATGATCAAATCATTTACGAGTATCATGATGCTAATTCCTGTTACAGGAAAGCATCAGCAGCTACTTGTCACTTTCTAATGGAATTTACCTATTCAAGTGTTAGGGGGAAAAATATTGTAAACTTTGTTTGTTATTTGGCAAACTTTCCAATTTGCAGTTACCTGAATTATTTAGAACTATTCAGCATATTTCCAAGATAAATTTTACACTTTCAAAAATTACAACATAGAACAAAAAGCCACATCAAATGTTCCTGGTGGGGTCTGGTGCTTTCAAAACAGGTGAATGCTGTTATTTTTGTGCAATTTTAAGCTGTACAATACAAAATCAACAGTGTAAAATAGTTTTGTATGACAAGGCTAATCGTCGCTATTCCAATAAAGAAAAAATATATGGTGTTTATTTGTAGAACAGTTGGGAATGAGAGAAAGCTGGAAGTATTTTGTGCATTTTTCCTACTCTACCAATGAACAGCTATGGCTGAGTCACTGACAAAGAGTTATTTTTTTTGCTTGTTTTTTTTCCAGAGGAAATTAATGAAGGTATTATTTACATCCTCAGCATAATTCAACAGCTAATATTAAATAATTATCCAGTATTCATTGGTTCATCATGATTCACTAGCCCTTTTATGCCACGGTGATTTCAAGTGGGCAGTAATTGATTTGCCATTTTAAAAGACTAAAATTTCTACCCCTCTGCCTCTCAAAATTCATTTTGACAATTCAGCTTTAGTCTGTTATATATTAAGCCAGTAGCAAGGCCAAGCATCTAACCTGAGATCTCAAGTCAATAAGACGACTTTCTAGCAATGTTTTCAACCAACCTACTGATGACTGACATGTGAAATCTTCATTCACATTTATACACATCAAACATTAGAATTACTTAATAGAAATTAAGAAAAAAATAAAATCACAAGCTGGAGTATCATGAAGCACTCAGGTATTTACGCAGTGTGTGTTTGCTTTGGTATTCTAGCTTTTGGATAGAAGGTGCCACAAAAGAACCATTATTTTCTTAAAAATTCATGATTTTCTCTTTCTCTTCATCTTGTCTTCACTAAAAAGTCAAACTAACTGTTTCCTATGTGGTAGATGATCTTTTAGGACTGTCAGGCATTTGCTCATTAAACACAAGTAACTATAGACTATAGAAAGCTTAAATCTGCAGGAGCAATGATATGACAATTTTAATATTGCTTCTCATATTTTTCAGGTTTACCATGACATGTATTTCTAAATTTCTTGCTAAGTCCTCAAGAATACTTGCAGTGGCAAAAAACTTAAATCAGAAGAAGCTAACTTAAAATTTATGTGTCAGCAACTGCCAGTAATAGCATCATTCTGATTATTTCCCACAATGTTTAACCATGAGAATCAAAATCTGTTTTAGCACATGTGACCAGGAGTGAATGTATGAAATCTAAAAAAACCCCAACAAAGCTAGTTCCTAAATATATTTAAAACTCTAGTGTGAGGTGTGTGATAGCAAGAAAGGGAGAGGGTACAGAGATGAAAGCCATAAAATACTGGTGTATGAATTGGCGTATCAAGACAACCACCAGCATAGTCATCGCAATAATAAAATGGCCTGAAGAACTCACAAGGGCTTTTGATGTCTTGCTGGTGGTGGTGGCAAAAATATACTTGTGAGTCTCCATTAAGCCTCAAAATCAGAAAAGGACAGAAAAAAAAAAAAAAAGCCCAAACTCTAAACATATTAACTTGCCTGTTTGGAAGATGAAGGTATCCATCAACCTTTTAAAGCAAGATTCATAGCAGTTTCTGAAATATTTTATACTTGATGTGATGGAAGAGGGGGGACTGGCAAAATGACAGAAATGCAGGATAGTGATATATATTTTGTGATTTATAAAATTTCTGTTGTGCTTATCCAGGACCTTAAACTCTGGATTTCACTCAAAGTTTACTCTATGTTCAGACTGTATAAAAATCCAGCCACAGGTTACTATACTCATTTAAACCATATTCTGAAATCCTAGAAGAAGCCACAAGAAATACAGCTTCCTGGAGTAATCTGGCTGACCTGCATGATCCAGTATCACCTAAGAAAATCTTATCCTTCTCCCAGAGTTTTTAATTTCTGATTCATTCTCAGAAAGAGTTCTGTCCTACCCTTTTCCATTGCCTATTCCTTCAACTCACTCACAACAGAAGCAGAACAAAATCCACAGATTCCACACATACAAAGCCTCATTTCACACTTAATTCCACATGCCAAATGCCTTCATGGAATCTCTGATGCTGAAATTGGTAAAGAGGAATAGCAAAAAATGGTAAAGAGGAATTGCAAAAAATTGCAGCTAGGAGGCCTCATCCTCTGCCCACTAACTCCTGATTCAAATGTGATGTACACAGCAATCTCCAAAGACAAGCCTGTGAACTGAATTATAGATGTACTTGTTACTAAAAATTGCAGACTCAATAGATACCAGTTGATAGCATACTCATTTTGCCTAGCCTTCATCCTAGCCTTCATACTCTTCATTATACCAAAAGTAATAATTAACTGCCTTTCTCTTTCCATTAGGAGCTGGGATCTCACCCACATCTTCCTCAGCTCCAGTGCTACATGCCTTTTCTTCAATTTGTCTAAATGATTAACATAATGAAGTTAAACCCAGAGTAATTTCTCTTACCCTGTATTTGGCCTGAAGGCTGCTCTATTTTAAACCTGATGATGGGGTTGCATGCCCAAAAGCTTGTCATCATTTTACCCATCTATACTTAGTCTTAAAAAAAATCCAAAAACCCCCAACCATTACTTGTCTCTTAAAATCCTTCCTCATAAACTAATAGGAACTATTTATTCTATTTTAGAATTAACCACAAGTTAAAAAACAGTGCAAATCCTCAAAATGAATAGCTAAGTTTGCCTGTTGCTTTTTGTGCTTAAATATACACCATCAAATATCAAATGCCTGAAAAACTGGACATAAAAAACCCCAAACCGAACAAACCAAAAGACAAGTTTGTATTTAAGAATTCTCTCTACCTTTAGACTAAGGTTAGGGACACTGGTGAGTTTTCAGTCCATTGTCACAGCTGAGACTTAGCTCTGGTTTTACTTTCACAAGTTCAGACTTCATCCTGGCAACTTAAAACTGCCTATGTTCTTAATACAGAAGTGCCTCTAGAGGGTATGAGTTCAAGGTTAGATCCACAAATTAGCACTGTAAAATATACATGGCCTACAGGAAACAAAAATGTAATTTATTACTTCACTGCCTAATACAGTAGTATTTTAGGATAATTATGACAAATACGGAATAGGACCAAACGAAAGACAAGTGTGATATTCTATGTGTGTGTTTGTGCATGCTTAATAGCTATATGAATTTAAGAATATTTACTATGTATCACTTTTAAAATGGAATATATGGAACAATTTTCTGCAATTTATAAAGTAACAGCAAGCATCAGAGAATATTTGGAAAGAAATACCAAAATGTGGGAACCTGAAAATAAACTGAGTAAGCAAATAAATTAAAATTAACAGAGGAAGACTGTAATTATTCTCTGTTAGAAGTGGGAATTAGTTTGAAATGAAACCTAAACAGAAACTTAAAATTTGTCTGTCAGCAATTTGGCATACACTTAGTTACTTAAATGGCAAACCTATTGCCATTTGCAATGCCCCAGGGACTTCATCTTCACCTGCCACCCCAAAAAAGCAGAGGTGTTTGAACAGCCAATTGGCATCAAATCTAAACCATCCCTGTTGCAACAGGAGGCCATTTTCTCTTGTCCTACAACTTGTTGCTTGGGAGACCATCCCCCACCTGGCTACAATATTCGTTCAGGTAGTTGTAGAGAGTGATAATGTCTCTCTTGAGTGTCCTTTACTCCAGACTAAACCACAGCTCTCTCAGCTCCTCCTCACAAGACTTCTGCTCCAGTGCCTTCATCAGCTCCTTTGCCCTTCTGTGGACTTGCTGCAGCACCTCAATGACTTTCTTTGAGTGAAGCGTCCAGAACTGGACACAGGCTTTGAGGTGTGGCCTCACCAGTGCCAAGTAAGGCGGTGTGATCACTGTCTTGGTCCTGCTGGCCACACTATTTCTGATACAGACCAGGATGCCACCGGCCTTCTTGGTCACCTGGACACACTGCCAGCTCATGTTCAACTAGGTGTTGACCAGCATTCTCATGTTCTTTTCTTCTGGGCACTCATCCCAAGCCTCTGTCATTTCCATGGGATTGTTGTGACACAAGGGCAAGGCACGTCACTTGGCCTTGAAACTCATACAATTGGTTTTGATCCATCAATCTAGCCTTTACAGATCTCTCTGTAGAGCCTTCCTACCCTTGAGCAGATCAAGCACACCACCTGGTGCCATCTGCAAACTGACTGAGGGTGCACTCGATCCCTTCAACCAGACCACTGATAAAGTTATTAAACGGGACTGGCCCCAATATTGAGGTCTGGGTAACTCATGACCATTCACCATCTGTGTGTAACTCCATTGACCACCACTCTGGGCCCAACCATCCAGTCAGTTTTTAACCCAGTGAATAGTGTGCTCATCCAAGCCTTGAACACAAGGAGTTGGGAGGGAGCACAGCCAGGATACCTGGCCAGAACTGGACAAAGGAATATTCCATACCATGCAATGTCATGCTCAGTGTGAAAACTAGGAGCTGACTGAGTGAGTGGTTGCTGCTTGAGAACCAGCTAGACATCAGTCAGCATGAGGTGAGCAAGCAATTGTATTGTTTATCACTTGTGTTTTCACTGGTTTTATTCCTTGCTCTCTTTTTCCTTATTTTATTACTAAACTGTTTGTATCTCAATCCATGGGTGTCAATTTTTTCTGCTTCTCCTCTCCATCCTGCTGGGGCAGGGACTCTCTCGTGCAAGACTTCTTATAATGTCCCCTTCAGCTGCATCAGGGCCTGGGGTAACTCCTGCTGGTAACACTGGTCTCTGCTTACTTGATGCTCAGAAATGCACCTGGGTCACCTTGCTCTACTCGACATTATCTCAGTAAGGAGGGCTTTATGAGAACTGCTCTTCATCTGGAGCTTGCAGGAGCACCTGGAGTGCAGCACTGTTAAACAGCTGTGTATTGACTTGAGGCAAAACACCCCAGGCTGAGTTTACCAGGAAGTAGAAGGTGGTTTTCCCCATGTCCAGTAGGGGCTGGTTCAGAGAGTGTCTATGAGGTTAGTACCCTGATTTTTACTTACCAGCACTCTCTGGGCCCAATCATCCAGCTCAGTGCACCCATCCAAGCCATGAGCAACCAGTTCCTGCAGGAGAATGCTGTGGGAAATGGTGTCCAAGGCTTTATTAAAGTCCAGGCAGATAAAACCCACAGCCTTTCCCTAATTCCCTAAACAGGTCATCTTGTCATAGAAGAAGATCAAGTTGGTCAATCAGGACCTGCCTTTCATAAGCCCATGCCAGCTGGGCCTGATTACCTGTTTGTCCTGTACATGTCACATGATGGCACTCATGACCTGACACCAAAGTCAGGCTGACAGGTCTTTTGTTCCCTAGATCCTTCTTCTGGCCCTTCTTGGCAATGCACATCGTATTTGCTAAATTCCAGTCAGCTGGGACCTACCTGGTTAGCCAGGACTTCTGGTAAATGATGGAGAGTGGCTTGGTGAGCACTTTTGCCAGCTCCACAAGTATCCTTGGGTGGATCCTATCCGACCCCAAAGACTTGTGCATTTCCAAGTGGTGTAGCAGGTTGCTGACTATTTTCCCTTGAGCTGTGGAGACTGTTTTGTCCCCTGTCCCTGTCTTCCAGCTCAGATGTTTGGGGCATCTGGAAAACAAGTGGTGCTACTATTAAAGACTGAGGAAAAGAAGGCATTAAGTACCTCAGCCTTTTCCTCATCCTTTGTCACTATGTTCTGACTGCATCCAATAAAGGATGAAGATTTTGATTGTTTATGCATTTATAGAAACATTTTTTTATTTTCTTCTTTTATTGACTAGTTCACTCTTTAACAGCATGTGTAGAACAGGTAGGATATCCCAGGGCACCTTCAGCTATTCTGGTGATCTACGTGTTGCCTGCTAAATTGGGCCTCCTGTGCCTAGGAGTGAGTTTAATGTCTAATATCCAGTTTAACATCATTGTGATTGTTTTTTGGTCAGCTTAGATTGTGGAGCCCATCTCATCTGTATGGCCAAGAGCTGGATCTCTCACCAGACTCTACCAGCTGAGCAGACAGGATCTTCAGGAACAAACTGGAAAAATGAAAACTGCCCCACTTGTAGACACTTATACTTAGTCATATGAATGAAGACATCAGAGCTTGCAATGGAAGCTTTCCCTTACAGACTTACCTGGTAAAACTGAAGAAGAATGCTGATGAGACCTCGGTTCAGTGAACTACTCAACACATTTCCATGAGGACTGCTCTGTAACACCTAATGCCCTTTCTTCCTCTGCTACAACTTCTAAGTCAAGCCTTGCAAGTATTTCAACTCCAGGCAGTTCATGAAAAAGTGCTTGTTTTCTATGGGCAATAGAAAAATTCCAGAGCACGCCTAAATCCAGTGAGTGATATTGCGGGGATATACTACTTTTACTGTGCTAACTAGAAGAAAACAGCATATTCTGTGGTCTGTATGGTTTTAGTTCTTATTTATATCAGATAAAAACAGGCCTTCTATTGCCAAACCTGGACTTTGCTTGAACAGAATCATGCCAAATGACAATATGAAAAATAACACCAGATGAAACAGCTATGAGTCCAACATTCTCTCTGGCTAAAGAGAGTTGAGAACAGGTTTCATGAAAATATCTCTTTTTAGGGAACAATTTGCAATCATTACAAACACAAGCACTTTTCCAAAATAAAGAACCATCATGATGATGAAGTTCACTTTACATTTATGCATTAGTAGTGTCGTGGGGCATATTTATTTAGCAGAAAGCAGGTTAGGATCTGGCATGTATGATCTCTAGTTGATATTAAAAATGGCATAGAGATATACTATTCTATAAATAACAAATAAATTTTACCTTTTGGAAAACTGTTCCATAAGAACTCCCTGTGCTATTCTTTGCGGAATTTTGTATCAAAGAAGCTAATCTTATTTTATGTTTTTATTGGTCTACAAGTCACCAGTGGGTATTATGTTAAAAAACAAGAAAACACGCTTGGAAAAAGAGTGCTTAATGTGTATTTTATATTTATGTATATACACATACTTTTATAGATAATATTGTCTATAATATAATAAGGTTAATATCTAAAAAAAGAGAAATGAAAAAATGCATTTCTATTGTAATATGTAGCTAGAAGGGGGTAGCACAGTTTAATTCATGGTGTTAGTAGAATTTAGCCATGCATGTAAAAGAGAAAATTCTAATTAAATATTCATTTAGGTACATTAATCTTAGTTTTTTTGCTGACTTGAGTAGCCTTGTGAGGAACATCTCCTTTTTTAAGATTCCTAATTTGATTTTTTTCTTACTAGAGAGCACAAAACTTACAATATTAGAGGACAACCCTCCAAATAAGGTTAGAAAGAAACAATTCCATATGTGCTTTAAGTATCTGGTCCATTTAAGTGAATTAGGAGGCAGTCACTATTACTTTCAAAAAGGATGTAGCAGAACATGCAGGCAAAAATAGTTATACTTGATAAATAATCAGATTATGCTGTTCGAATTTAAACACAGAGTTTATTCTGTCTGCTCCTCCATTCTTACCTACAACACAACAAAAGAATAAATTTTGACTTCTACATTGAAGCCATACAATACCTCCTACAAGACATGGAAATTTTTGGGGGAAGGGATTAAGAACCAAAAAACTTAATTATAATTCAGCACTATTACACACAGTTAATGTACCTGCCACCCAGACTCTCACAGAGACTTACACCAATAAAAGTTATATTTAGGGGGTAATAACCATAAGGGTTGTATAACTTAGAAAGCAGAATGTGGAATCACAGAATCACAAATAATTTGGATTGGAAGGAGCATCTTGATATTGTAGATTCTAATGCTCTCTTCAGATCTGGTCCAGTAAGGCAAACGTCTTCAGGGCCTCATCCAGCTTGGAGCTTTGAATACCTCTAAACATGTGATTTCCACAGCTTCTCTGGGCAGATCGTAGGCTTGATCACCCACATGACACAAAAAGTATTTTCTGACATGTAGTCAGATTTTTAAGTGTTTCAGCTTGTGTCCTATCACTAAATCTTTGAGAGAAGTCCTGCTTTATTTTTTTACATCCTTATATTACATAGCCGTAAGCCGTACAACAGTAAGATCTCCCATCATATTTTCTTCTCCAGCCTGCCCATCTTAGCACCTCCTTATATGGCCCCTTACCATGTAGGTGGTCTCTGTTGGACTCACTTCAGTGTATCCATGTCTTTTTTGTAGTAGGAAACACAGCACTGAATGTTGTACTCCAGTGCTGGACAGAGATGAAGAATCATTTTCCTTGACCTGCTGATGATACTCTTGCTAATGCATCCCAGGATGCTGCTTGACCTTTGTTGCAAGGACACATTGTGAGCAGCAAGAGCTAATAGAGGACTAGAAAGGCTTTAGCAATCTCTCATCATCATGTACCATATGAGCATCCACCACGGAGCTAAACTCTTAGGACATCAGGTTGGGCTGGCAAATGGTTGGACCCATCCCTTAAGAACTAGTCTCCAGTCACTATCATTTGCCACCATATTCCTTGCAGACACTTGTTTCAATCTCAGCAGACACAGGTGTTTCCATTCTGAGTGTTCTTCATTCTCACTTGTTCCTAGGGTGAATATCTTTTCTGAAGCTGCAAATATGCAGGTGGAGAGTGAGTCCTCCTGCCACTGCCAGAAGGCACGTCTTCTGCCTTGTCATCATCCCTGATGCTTTCTTCAGTGTGGTCTGTACCTGCAATTTATTCCTTGCAGCTTGGGACTCAGGCTTTTGTCTCTCCAGGGTCTCTGCACAGACATTGTTGATTTATGTATGTTGTGATTTAACTCTGGTAGTCAGCTAAGTCCCACACAATCACTCAGTCGCTCCTCCAACAAGCGACTAGGAAGGTAATAGGAAAGGCAAAGCAAGAAAAACACATGGGTTGAGACAAAGACAATTCAAAAGGTAAAGCAAAAGCTGTGAGCTCAAGAAAAGCAGAATAAGCAATTCATTCACTACTTCTGATGAACAGGCAGGTGTTCAGCCATTCCCAGGAGAGCAGGGCTCCATCACATGTGATGGCTATTTGGGAAGACAAATAGTATAACCTGGAATGTCCACTCCTTCCCCCAGCTTTACATGCTGAGCATGAGCCCATATGGTATGGAATACCCCCTTGTCCCAGCTGTGTCCCCTCCCAGCTTCTTGTGCACCCCCAGTCTCCTCACTGGTGGGGTAGTGTGGGAAGCTGAAAAGGCCGTGACTGCTTACCAATACCTAAAACACTGCTGTGTTATCAGCTCTGCTATTGTGTCACAAATCTAAAATATAGTTCTGTACTAGCTACTATAAAGAAAATTAACTCTATCCCAAGCAAAAAAGCAGTACAATGTGACTCTGTGGGTCTGACATCACCTGTTTCCCCTTTACTGATGCTGCAAGGAAGAAGACCTAATTAAAGAGTTATCAATTGCATGTGAAACTCTTGGTGTTGTTATCCCTGCAATAAAAAGGGAGGATAAAGAAGTCAATGCATATTCTAGAAATCTAAACATTCATGTCCCTATAGCAAATGGAGGTTAACTCTTAGAAAAATTGATGGGAGATCATTTACGGCATTACAGAGGCAGTAGAAATGGCAGACAGTCAAGAATGGTCTAGCTGGCCATAAATTGGAAGAGTACCAATCCCAGAGGGAACAAAAAGAGAAGACACAAAAATTTTAAGTGTGAAGAGCTCTCCCGATTTCAATAAGATTAAGAGCTTCTCTAATGAATACAATCGGCAAGGGAAGTATTTAACAATGTATAGTACCACTTAAGACATATTAAGCACTTGCATTTCCTTATGACTATTCCTTAGAGATGATTTGAAGGACAAATGGTCTCTTGTGGCAGGGTAGGAAGAATGTTTTCATATTGTTTTTTCTTTCTGAATGTGGCAGAAATAGAGGAACTTTCCTGTGCAGATGACTTATCAATTTTAGGAGAAAAAAGTTTACAACTTGCAAAAGCTATCTGTCTTTGGAAGACACAGTAGTACAGAAGAAGGACATTGAAATGTGCAGCAGGGCTGAATTTCACATTAGTGAGAGAACACAAACAGAATCTTCTGGGTCCACTATGTATCTACACTCATATAATGCATTTTAGTCCTGTATCTTTCGGCAGTTCTCGCAGTTCCACAACAATTAACTTCAATTTTAACAATATCATTGCAGAAATTGGAAATTCTGGGCTTTTCAAACACCTCCTAGCCTGAAAGCAAGCTACTAAAATATTGTATGGCCCACTTTCACCAAAGTACTTAAAAAGACATCCTTCCTCTCTGTGGTGTGTAAGTACAGGTAAGACTCCTGCAGTGAGCAAGTTCTAATGGGGCAACAGGGCATTCTGTCACCACAGTTTGCACAAACTTTCTGGATTTTATGTCAGGATCAATTCTTCTACTTCATTGTCACCACACTGTCTCAACCCAACCCCCAATAAAGAGTGGATGAGTAGCTTGCAGGCTTTGAACCCTCAAGAAAAGTGAGTCTGCTCTGTATCGGAATAGGTAGTTGTGTTATCAGGGCATTCATATGTGTCTGCACCAATGCAAATTAATTTAAAAAAATACTGCTGTCAGTTGCCTCCTCTCTGAAACCTAGGACAGAGAATTTCATCAGCTGCCAAGAAAGCTGTAGAGGCCTTACTTTAGAAAGCATCCAGTCCTATTGAAAGGGAGAGAGAGTTCATCAAAACTCTAGACCCTAGATAATTCACCTGATAGTCATTGTGTATTGTTAGGTCCTGCATATGGACATCAGTTACAAAAACTTACCTAGATGACATAAAGGAATGGCCATATGACCACCTGAAGAAGGGGTTGGAATGTAAGTAGAAAGATTTTCAATGGAATCTAAAGGAAACTCCTGGAATTTTTAAAATCAGTTTTAAGACAAGAATGCTTTTTTTGAAGAAGCGTGTAATTTTGTTACTCTCTATTCAATAAATCTAGGCAAATTTTTGCCAATAAATTTAACTCTCAACTGTTTTTTTAAGAGACAATGTTCACCCTGGAATGTCTGAGCATAGATGTACAGAAATACAGGCTTCTGGGATTATGACATTAGAAAGACACATGAATAACAACAACTGCTAATAAATGACGTGTAACTCATGCAAATAAAATTGTCAAATGAAATCTCAATTTTGTTTTCTTTTGCTTTGTTTTAATTTAGTGGGGATTTTATTTCATCTATTTATTTATTTATCATATTGTTTATTGATGAGTTCAGTTTTAATGGCCATCAAGAATGCTGACAAAGGGCTTGTAAAACAAGGTCTTTTGGAGACCTTGAACATACAGTCCTGAGGAAATTACATGGGATATATTGTTGCTCCCTTTCTATGTTAGCATGATAAGCTACTGAACAGCCACAATTTCGCATTTCATTAATTCATTAGTTCTGAAAACTTAATTTTTTCTTTTTTGCATTTATAATCTTAATTCTAAATCAAATAATTTTTTCCTCATTGTGTCTTAATATTTTTCTAGGCATAACTTTTGTGCTTAGGATCTGGAAAGACTCCATGTTATTGTTGAACTTGCAAGTGGGACCCTTTCTGAAAGGTGGAAGCTTCTGCTATTTTTTGTCCAAAGTGGCCTTGGACCTCTTGCCATGTTTATCATATGTGTCAGTCAGGTTCACTAGACACCCACACAAAATACTTTTTCTTCTCGCTTGAAGAGAAGCAACAGTACTGAGAAGGTGATCTAACCACAGAATGCTGCCAAAATGAAATTTGTTTGTCAGTCAAGCATGCATTTAAAAAGAAACATGATTGCAAAGTCCCCAAAACATTTTTTTAAAAAGCGATCGCAAATTAAAATCTCTCCAGCAGATGGAAAAGTGGAACCACCTGGCAATAGGCCAGAAATCATTTTTGTTTCGCATTTAAGCTTTTTTGGATGTGTGCCAGCAAACCAAATCCAGCATCTGTTTCTGCAGCTGCTGCACAGGGAAACAATAATTCCTCAGGCTAAAAGTTGCACAACAACAAATATCAAAGTAACTCAATTATTGAGTGGTCAGTAAGGGACGGGAGAATTCTTAATTCTCACCTTTATGATCTGTGAATTGAAATAAAGGTAGTGAATTTAAAGTGATCTGATTTAAAGCAAATCTCAGTATCGACAGTTTTGCATTCTCAAAGAATATTTTCCTACTTTAATTCAGAAAGACACAGGTGTATATGTGCAAAGTACGTAGCATGAGTGGATGTGCTGGTTTGGCCAAATTTAGAAATATATCCTCTGAGAGAAGGCACAACCACCCCTCCCCCACCAGGTTCGGGAAAAAATAAATTCTCCTCAAAGGAAAGCGAAAGAGATAAAAACTATTTATTTAACAAACACATGGGAAAAGGAAAGTAATGCTAAATAATAAAATCTCTTGCTGTGGAGAAAAAAACTGGGAAAGTGTTAAGAGTCCTCCCTTTGGTCTCCTCGGAGCTGGGGCTTGGCCCAGGGCCAGGCCCTCTGCGCTCGGTGGAAAGTCCTCCCGATGTGCTCTGATATTGAAGCAGTCCAGTAGAAAAGGGAGAAAATCCAAAATTCCAGGGAAGGAAAAAAAGTTCAACTCTCAGTCTCTCTCCGGAGAAAAAGAAACTGGACAACTGGCCAGAAACTGACCCGGGAGCAGCAAGCCGGGTGCGTCCTCGCTCCCCTGCCGCAGCTGGAAAAAAAAAGTCGCTATCTCTGCGTGACCTTGAACAAGCTGCAAACTGCTTTGAAAAAGTTTTGCTCAGTTTTTCCTTCCCCTCTCAGGCTCAGTTTAGAGGCATAGAAAGGCATAAGAATTAATTTCTGGGCATAGGGCAGCAATATGGGATACACATCATAAAGTCACCCCAAGACAGTGGAAAAGTTATTTTTTGTAAATCACTCCACCTTCCTTATAAATCATTTCATCTCCCATACAATGGCTTTTAATATTGGTCTTAACACAGAGCTCTCAATACCCTAGAAATCAAAGCTCTGCCTTCAAGATGTTTTGAACTTCTCTATTGGTTTGATAAGGGTGTTAAGCTGTTGCTTTCTGTAAATTGATTCAAAAAACCTTTAAATATCCTATACAGAATGTGAAACATGGAGTGAGACAAGATCCTTATTGTATAGACAGGACAAGTTAGTGATAAATATGTTAATAAGGAACTAGTAGCTCCTGCATTTCTATAAGTAAATTTATTCTTCCTTCCTTGTTACACTCAAAATCTTGCTAACAGGAACTCTTGTGCTAAGAGTTAAAGCCTTCTATGTGGAACCAATAATTTTTTATTAGTCTAATTAAGGCCTTAGGGTTTAATCAAAAGGAGTTATTATTATTGCTGGTACATTGAAGTTAACACATTCAGTAATATAATGCAAACACATACATATTATATCCACTTTTCCTCTAGTGTTATGTTTGTACATAAGAGTCCTAAGGTCTACAGCTTTGGTCTTCAAGAAAAATTGGTCCAGAGAGTAATGAAAAGTCACTGATATCCTGAGGTTCTTGCTCAGAAAAATATGATGTTGAGAGTGGAAATTTATTCCTCCTAGGTCTTGGGTCCCCTTTTAAAACTATTAATTTTTTAATACATACATGTTTATGCATGAGATAGTGGTATGAAAAGAAAGAGCTCCACAACTGCTTTTAGGAGAACTGAAGGTTCTAGAATAATAATCAAGTGGGTCATATTGTGTTAGATATATGTGGGGTTTCTTCTCAGTGCACTCTAAATACAGTTATTCTCATTTTCATTTAATCCATGTGTCCTTTCACATTTTAGAGTTTTTCTGGCATCTCCTATTCTGTGCATAATTTTGCAGTCACACCTTATTTTCTGGTTTTCTTTTGATAGCTTTCAAAACTGCCTTACAAATATTTCAAACCTTTTCAGATCTGTTTAATTTTAAAAGGTAGTCATTACAACTTTTAGACCCCTTTTATCCAGTTTTCTCCAGCACTTTTGCAAGCTTGGCATCACTGCTGCTGTCAGTGAGTAAGACACAAATGGGAAGTAAACACACTTCAGCACCATCTTGGCTTGGGGATGGAATGCTGCCAGCCTCCTGTTCTTGCCTTTAGTTCACTGAACAGTAACTCAGCCGCAATCCATGACTGAGAAATAAATTTTCACCTTCATTTATTCAGTGCTGTTACAAACAGGCTACACAGACATTGTCCTCAGACTAAGTCAGCATAAATTGATACGCCAACTTCACCAAATGAAGAAAGAAACTGAAGTCTATTATCTCCCCCATATTTAACAAACCAAGGATCTCACTGTTGTAGAATAACTTTGCATTTTAGCTACCATAAAAATAATTTGATTATGAAAATATTTACTCTTTCTACATTTCTAAGTGGACATGAGCAGTTAGTCCATTTTCACAGAAGAACTGAGAAGGAAACAAAATCATCAAACAGAAAATGCCACTGCCTTGAGGGTAAGCAGCTGAGGTCACGTGTTTAGTTCTGCTTGAAGAAGAAAAGGCTGAGGGATGACTTTATCACAGACTGCAACCTCCTCAAAGCAGACAGTGGAGGGGGAGGCTCTGATCTTTTCTCTCTGATGAACCCTGATAGGACAAGAGGAAATGTAGTGAAGCTGTGTCAGAGGAAGTTCGGATAGGACACTAGGTAAACTTTCTTCACTCAGAGGGTGGTCAGTCACTGGAACAGCTATCCAGGGAAGTGGTCACAGAACCAAGTCTTTCAAAGTACAAGGAGCATCTGATGTTCTTAGCCATGTGGTTTAGTTTTAGGTCATACTGAGAGAAGCAGAGAAATGGACTTGGTGTTTGTTATGGGTCCCTTCTGATGAGATACTCTATTATTCTCTTCCCCCAAAGGAGAAAAATTGTCATATAGAAGAGCTGCAATATTATGAGTTGTCTAGCAACGGGGATACGAAACAAGTCTTTTTGAATTTTGTTATTTTTTCCACTGACAGCTGTCTTGGGTCAGGTCTATAGAAAAGTAAAAAAACCAAAAAATCTTTTTGCAAAACAATGATATAGGAGTTAGTTTTCTTCTTTCTTTCTTTTTTTTTTTCCTTCTTCTTTTTTTCCTACTTTTTTTTTTTTACTCCCCAGAAATCTTTCTCTCAAATTCCTTCCTTTCCAGTATTCTGCTAATAATCTATAGATTATGGAACCGTAAGTCTGCCATATAAAACAAAGGCTTAAATTTAGGACTTTTAGTTTACAGCTTTGTATATTAAGAAGAGTGTCTATCAAAAATCCATCCTACTATAAAATCAGTTGAAACTGTTCTTTTTCCAGATGCATATAAATTCAGATTTCAGCAATTCAGCTTCAGCTAATAACTCCCCAAAGGACTAAAATTAATTCCACCATAAGGAACTTTTACTGCTGACATCCTAAAATTTCAACATTGTTCCACCTTTTTCATCCAGAAACACATTTTATTGATTGTGTAGCTATTAAATAAATCAGAGTATTATTTTTTCTGTGACGGTACATATCATGGGCATCATATTTCTTGTGGTATTTCAAGGAAATACTAAATTTGGAATGTGAGCCTGGGCATAAAAAATGAGTTCACTGCTTTAAAAAAAGTCAATTTTTTTTTTTTTTTTTAAATTTGTCTAACATTTTATCTGTTCCAAACATTATTATTTTTTTAAAATAACTTAAGATAGAGAATACTCTTTCTTAAAATCTTTTAAAAATCACAATATTTTCTGAATTAAAAGGTTTTGATATTCTTTTTTCTTATGCAGGCAGTGTTCTTATCCACACATGACTAGGAAATATCTCCTTGGCAGTTCCAGGAAAATGGCAATATTCTAGAAAGAAGAGAATTAATGGGTAAATTCTTCATAAAATTATTCTTCTTCTACCTCAGAATTAATCACAGAATAAAACCTAATTTTAAGATTATAGCTTATTAGGATAAATAATCATATTTCATGTATTTTATTTCCTAGAATTTAACGCAATGAGATAGTCAGTTTGACATTAATAAGAACCAGGTTGTAATTATTGCTTTTATAGGAATTTTATTAATTTAAATAAAAGAGCAAGATGGTTAAATTAAAATAAAAAATTCTATTGGAGTGTAGCCTAGTTAACACTTTCTTTTAATGTCTTAATAAATTAATTATTTGCAAAAACAACTAAGTGTTGTCAAAGGTAGAGTAGCAAATATTGTAAAAAAAGATTTTGTTTAAGCATTAAAAGTGAAAAGAAAATGCCATTTTCACATCATAGATTTCTTTCTCTGGATAAATAACAAAATATTGGTATTTGTCTGCTGTACTACAAAAGCAGCATTCTTCAGATTGGTTGTAGACACAAAGAGCAGATGTTTGATTTAAAACAAGGATGTAATGCCATGCCATAGCAAAAGCAGGGCAGCTTAAGAAAATGACAGCGCTAAGGTTCTGCTACCTTACGCTAATGAGAGTTGGCAACATAACAGTGTATGTCATTATAAGCTGTCATCATGAAAAATTATAAGAGACACCAACTTGCCAGAGCTGTTACATTTATTGAGGACCTTATATTTAAGTTGTTCTGCTTGCAGAAGGGAAGGAAAAAAAAAAGACAAGTCAGAATAGTCTTCCTTCTTAAAATGAAATATTTTTCCTAGATTTTTCTGCTTCTTATGCATTAACGCATTGCAAAACTTATACACTAAACAAAAATATTAGATTTTATGGCATTAAATGGACAAGATGATCATAAAAGTTTTCATATGAGAAAAATTCTTATTAAAAAAATGCAAAATTTATTAGACTTTATGATGTTCTCAACAGTATACTAGGGAGCATCTTCTCAAAAATGTACAAGTTAGCTCTAGATTTGTTAATTGTAGAATTGGAAGAAAACCAAAAATACCAAACACAAATCCACCTGAGCTAATTAATCCTGTTGCAAAAGGCTCCTGAGACAAAGCTATTTTCTCTGTCATGGGATTATGCTGTTTAAGCACACTCGCTCACTTGGGGATTACATGGATATTTCTAGAAAAATGTTATAAGATTATCCCTATTCTAAGATATTCAGAACTAACAGAGGAATTCAGGATATGAATGCAGAAATCTGTTTTACTTCCAAATGACCACTGTCCCTCAGGGGTCTATATTAGGACTGGTACTCTTCCGTACCCCTATTAATAACATAGACAGTGGGATTGAGTGCACCCTCAGCAAAATTGCAGATGACACCAAGCTGAGTGGTGCAGTTTGTATGTTTGAAGGAGGAGATGTTATATAGAGGGACCTTGAAAAGCTTGAGGGGTGGGCCCAGATGAATTTCATGAGGTTCAGCAAGGTCAAATGCAAGGTCTTGCACCTGGGTCAGAACCCTCAGTATCAATACAGGATGAATGGATTGATAACACCCCTGCCGAAAGGAATTGGGTGTACTGGCAGATGAAAAATTCTACTTCAGCTGTCAGTGTGCACTTACAGACCAGAAAACCAACCTGTATCCTGGGCTGTAAAAGAAAAAAAGCACAGCCAGTATGTTGAGGGAGGTGATTCTTTCCCTCTACTCTCATGAGACCCTCATCTGGAGTACTGCTATAAGAAAGCCATGGACCTGCTAGAGCAGGTCTGGAGGAAGGACAGAAAAATGATCAGAAGGCTGGAACATATCTGGTATGAAAAACAGACTGAGAGAGTTGGGGCTGTTCAGCACGGAGAAGACTCCAGGGAGACCTGATTGTGGGTTTTCAATACTGAAAGGGGGTTTACAAGAATGACAGAGAAAGACTTTTTAATAGGGCCTGTAGTAAGAGGACAAAGGCAAACAGTGTTAAAATGAACAGCTTATATATATTATATATGATTCAGCTTATATATAAGGAAAAAAAATTTTAACATGAGGCTGATGAGATCCTGCAACAGGTTTCCCAGAGAAGCTGTGGCAAGTGGAAGTGTTCAAGGCCAAACCGGAGCAACCTAGTCAGGGATGTCCCTGCTCATGGGAGGGGTATTCGAACTAGATGATCTTTAAAGTCCCTTCCAACCCAAGCCCATTCTATGATGCTATGATCCATACTTATTTCTCACGTGTCAACTATTGTACTAAAGCATACAGAAAAGGAGAATGATTTCATGCTGTGATTCGTCCCATTAAGTCTTTTTATAGTTTTTAAGTCTGTAACATATGTCAGAAGGAAAAGGAGTCTGAGATCTTAATATTGTTGTAATTTTAGTGCTGAACACTTTTTAAGGTGTATTTACTCAGATGGAAAAATAAAGCTTGCTTACTGCTCACTGTAAGGAGAAAAACACACCAAAAATTAAAAAACGAGACAGTGCTGGACAAATGAAGGTAATTACTTTCAGATTTAAAAAATATTCTAGATGGAAAATATTTGGAAAGATAATCCAGGGATTAGTGCATTTTATGAATACCTGTGCCTCAGTGACTGACACTTCAAAGGATATCTTTTTCAAGCTTATTACAAAATGAAAACCGATAACCAATTTCCTATGACACATGTAACACAATCCTTATATATGACTGTGGAAAATAGCTACCAGAAGTGTTAAAAAAATAAAAAAAAAACCTAAAACCATACTGAAAACTGAAATAAACTGAAAGTATAACAAGATATAATGTGATATGAAGGACTTACCTGTCAAGCAGTATTCACCATACTGCCACTTACATAACCACATTTCCCTTGATATTTTATATGTCAACAAGAAAAAGCTCCAAAATATGTACCAGCACATTATGCATCACAATACTTTATCTAACTGACCTCTTCTTAACTTTATTAATCTCAGATACACGAAGCTGAACATTTGCATCTTATTATTAGACAAGAATGATAGAAATCAATCATTTTCATCCCTGGCTTACTTATGGGTCACCCATGTGACAAAGCCTACACATCATTTTAATCTTAACAAAACAAAAAAATTTAAAACTGCAGTTAATAGCTCTATTAACACCCTAAGACTGATGCCAAAGAGTTTCTGTGAATTTTGTAAAAAATTCAAGCAGGATTAATTTTGCCTAACTTGAAATAGCCATAGCATGGATGTGTCCATGTCTGAGACAGAAATCTAGAATTTTCAGTCAGAGAAGAAAAATAAGAGGTTTATCTAGGCTCTTGTAAATGTTAATTAGAAATTACTTGTGCACTGAAAGTGACCGTTTCATTCTTTTGATTATAAGGAGAGTGAAGGTACCTTAATACTGTCTCTGTCCGTCTCTGTGGGGTCACACGCACGCAGGCATAAACGCACGGCTAGCTTCAGTAATGTTGTCGGTGACAAAGAGGCAGGAAGGGTCTTTGCATGGCATTCCACAGGAGCATTTATTGCTTCCACATTGTGAAGGGTTCCAGAGGCAAGGGTGACAGAATAATGGCGAACCAGGGTTTTATCCAGGGCCAAGGAAAAGGTGGGACTAGGGAACAGGGACCAGTGGGGAAACTCTGGGGGAATGACAAGGGGTAGAGGCTGACAGCCAACCAGGGAATTCAAACTGGGATAGATTCACATAACAGAACAATGCATCCTGGGAGAAGCCTTTTTGGTCACCCTAACCTGTGGTTCTTGTGGTACTAGGGACTTGTCTTACTGGGAACTCTCTTTGACTCCTAACGTAGGTTCACCACAGTATTTAGCTCATATAGAGGATGAATAAAGAAAACACATGAAGTAGAAATACATTTCTTTAATTAGTCTTCACTATTGAAGAAACCAAAACAATTGAATTATTTGTTTAACACAGAAGATAAAAAGGAAGATATATCTGATGCCCTAAACCTTTGTAAGTGTGCTTAGCATTACGGACAAGAGTCCCACTGAAACCCTGAACATCTCGCACAGCTGTGTTCAAAAATGTTGATAAAACAAAGTCATTCCCCACAAACACATCAAATCCAGGAATTTTACATTTTTAAGTCCCCTATCATGCCAGTGAAAAAACCTGAAAATCATTGTCTCTCTGTAAAAAATTATAATGTGTCATTAAATTAAGCCATTATAGTAAGGATTTGGAGAAGACGAGGAGTATATCTCTTTTATAAGCTTCTTAATAACTATTGCATAATAGAGTGAAAGGCAGAAAAAGTATGTTCTATTTCATGTAGATTACTCTGAAAATGAACTATATGAGATGCTTATTTATTGATGCATTTTATAATGCTTAATTATCTCAGTGAAAAAACTCTGTGTGTGCATGTGTATATGTATGTGTATTTAAACTACATAGATAAATGAATGTCTTGTCTGTAAGCACAGGGGTATATTGAAAAATATCTATGCTGACATTCTTCATAAAATTCATGTTTAATTGAAGAAGAGCATTCAATTCCAGTGGTGTAATAGAAACAAAAACATAGTTTTCAAACTTAGCTGAATAAACTGTTTAGTATTTGAACCAATATTTATGAGAAGCAGCAGGTTTGTTTAAGAATACAGAGACTTTATAGGTTTAGATATTGATATATGAGAAAAACAAAAACAGCAAAGTTAGAGATGTACTCTTTTAAAATAACTTTTTTTCTCATGTAAGTGATATAAAAAGTCATTGTGAAAATTAGCTTAGTCCTAATGTATCATATAAAGGTCATTGGGGGTTTTCTTTTCTTTCTTTTTCTTTTTTCCTTTCTCCACTTGATTGTTCCTTTTATTTCTGTCTCAACAGGAAAATATGTCACTCAATCATGCTAACAGGATCGGCAAGCTGAGTTTTCTCCAGTGAAATAAAAATGTAACATCTGGGTCCCAAACAGCACTTTCTTTAAATGTCTGAAGACACCAAGCACTTTTGAGACTTCAACAAGACTCACAAACATATCGAGAAGACAGTACAGATGGAAAGGAGTCACAGTTACAGGCATTGCTCCTCTGCTAGTGTCCTACAGACTGAACAAAACATATTTTGGCCTTCTGTAGCCTAAGGCATCCAACATAACTTATCTCTCTGTGACAGAAGGCAGTTTCAGAAAAAAACAGAGCTCAGATAACCAAAGAGGATTATTAGACACATTTGACTAGAAAGAGAAAAGAGTCAGCATAGTTGACCTCTGAGAATAAGTAGTGTAGTTCTCAAATCAAAACAAAATTCTGTGCAAAATATTAGATTGTTTGACGGCAGTGAAAAGATCTCCTTTGTTCTGCCTTTTGGACTTGGAAGAGCTGAGCTCTTTATGATTCCTGACCTACTGCATTACCATAGCTCATGAACGTAAACAACCATCAGTCAGGAAAATACTAAATGGGAGGTGGAAAAAAGTTAACTGGAGGCCTCTGGAGTTTCTGAACTCTCGTCAGAACGTGCAACAGCACTTAGTGAGTGTCAGACTGCTTTGGTTTCTGCAAATTTTCAGTTAACACCAGCATCTGAAACTTTTAGGGTCTTTGATTAGACACTTATTTTCCTGTGTTACCTATTACAAATATTTCTACCAACACTTTTTTTGGTTTTTTTGGTAGGGTTATCTTCCTATAGCATTTAGCAATAGTGATAACTTGCTTTCCTAGACATTAGATAAAATATTCCCAGTCACCCAATGTTTTTCTGGTCTTCGTATTGGAGGCAAAACAGCTTCCTTGGTCATGAACTCAGCTTTAATTTTTTTTTTATTATGCATTTTATTCTAAATATGGTTTATATAGGCCTATGGTTGGAGTAAACTTAAGCAATGTATTTCACCTATTTACTCTCCGTATTTACTGTTTTTACTTCAATGCTACTGCAAAAAATTGTGAGAAAGGCCAGTTTGTGCACCTATGTACAATGGTGGAAAAAATTAATTAAACAAGGTTCCTGATTTTATTCAGAATAGTAAACCATTTTTCTTCTGATGCAATGATCATTATTATGATGGGAATTTCTGTAGAGTTTCCTCCTTTTTCACAGTTTTTACTTCCTTTCTTATTGTTCATGCCCTATTTGTAGACTAGAAATAAGTCATTGTCTTATGCTGTGCTATGTATCAAAAATACTCCACCTACACTAGGAGATAGAACAGGCCAGAGAGCATTTGAAAGCCCTTCAGGTCAGTAAGACGGCGTGGCTTATGTCTGAACATCTACAATGCATAGTAATATCTAAGCTGTCAACCACAAATGAAACCATGTGCGGGACACTGCTAGTTTTTCATGGACCATAATGGTACCAGGGTCCATGGTAATAATTTGATAAAATAAACAGCCATGTGCCAGTGCTTAGACTGTGATCTGGTCTTTTTAATTCACAGATGCAACTGAAATGTACCATCATATGTGCTGTTCTCTGAACTTGACATGTCTTGTGTTCTTAATACTTTTGATTCACTAAAGCCCAAGAATGACTAATGCATATGTTGAGGGTACTCAAACTAACCCTCAGCCACAAAGGTTTTCTCAAGGACTGTTTTTCTAACTGGCTATTAATTATCTCAAATTTATTTAAGACCTTTTCAGTTTTTACTTTTTTTTTTTTCTTTAAGACTTAAGACTTTATTCCTTTTTATTTCTTAGATTTAAATCCTCTCTTTTTTTTCATTCCTCATATATTATGGATTTATAGTTCAATTCTTCTTCCAGAATTAGTAGAACTATCGAAAGCATGAACTTGTTTTCCAGTGCATGGATGCTTGTCAGAAATTAAGTTATGTGGTGGTTTGACGCTGGTTAGGCACCAAGCACCATGGAAAACTATTTACTTACTTGCCTCTGCTATAGTTGAGCAGAGAAGGGCAAATTAAAACTTCATTTTCATGAGGTAAAATAAGGATTATTGAGGAAAATCGAAAACTTCAAGGCAAAACAGGTCCAAATTTAACAGTATAAAGAAAGTTTATTACTAATAGAATTAAAAGTAAAAAGAATAATGAGAAACCAAAGCAAACTTTCAGAACACTTTTGTCTTCCAGTAACTCCCTCTTTCCACCAAACTGGACAAGGGAAACAAACACGGGGGTTTTGGTCAGCGTTTCATTTCTTAAGAGTCTTTCTTTATGTTTAAGGAAAAGTTTCTTCTGCTGTGCCATGGGATTCCTCCCACAGAAGATAGTTCTCTGGAAACGTCTCCAGCGTGGCTTCAAACATCAGAAAAAACAGTCTGCCCGAATCTGCTGAAGTGAAAAATATCTCTCCCATGAAATCTTGCAGTCTTCTCACAACTGCCATCATGGGTCATAATACTCATGTGGTTTTAGTCTTTTAAGGACAAGCTATTCCAGCCTGAAAACAAAGGCTCTCCTCTTCAATCTCTAAAAGCTTTTCACAACATCTATGGGCTCTGGCATGAGCATTTTTCCTTCACAGGCTGTGCGTGATTTCTGCATGATTTCCCCCCTCGCCACCCCTCGTCAGGGGAGCAGGAAAAGGAAGTTCTTGCATTTCCTCCTTCTTTAAATATGTAATCATGGAGGCGTTATCAGCTTGTTTAACTGTTCTAGCAACCTGTCTATCAACTATGGGCTCTGTGCTGTTTCTAAACTGCTAAAAACACCACAAGTTTCCTTCCATCTGTCCTCCTTCCTATTGGCACCCACTCCTTACTTGGAGAAGTGCTTTTTCATATATTTCAGATTATCCCTGATTTATCTAAAAAATTGAAATTTGTTAAGTTGCTAAACTTCTCCGTCGAATTTCCTTGAGTCTCATGTTTATATGTTGAAGGTTTTGGTTGCTTGTCTGCTTTGTGGTGTTTTTTTTGCTTTGTTGTTTGTTTGGTTTGGTTTGGTTTGGTTTTCTTTTTTTTCATTCTGTCTTTTCAGATTCATTTCAGCATTGGTACTTGATTTTGTTCATTTACCAGTAAGACTTACAAAAGCTGCTGGGTCTGCATTCAGTGTCTGAGACCCAGCTAGTAGCAAGGAGTATTACAAAGAGTTCAAATGAGGCCCTAAGGGGGAAGAAGATTTAAAACACCTTTGAGAATATACTTGAATGCAATGTGAAAGATAGCAATACTATTTTATACATAAAAATGTAAAGAGAAGGAAATGGAGCCAGAATTAAAAAACTCTACTGTGAACAACATAGGTGCTGGCTCAAGATGAAGACATTTGTGCAAAACAAGCACAAGAGAGTCAGGTTGCCTCAAAGATTAATGTTATGGTGAAATTTGCTGAAAGGGAAGGTGTCGTTCCTATAGCATTTCTCTCTGAGGAGTGGAGGAGGAA
This sequence comes from Corvus hawaiiensis, assembly GCF_020740725.1. NCBI lineage: Eukaryota > Metazoa > Chordata > Aves > Passeriformes > Corvidae > Corvus > Corvus hawaiiensis. Next base: position 76,316,527 of record NC_063214.1, read on the forward strand.
GAGGATGAGACAAATATCTATTGTGGGGATTTTGTTCTTGTTTATGTTTTGTTTTCCCAAGACAGTAATACATCTCCTATTGTCTATGTAGTGATACCCCAGAAACTGGACTGGTAGATACCACCTACATACAGATGGCATTCCTGATTCTTTTATATATGTTGTGGTATAACATTACACCTCGTATACACTTTTATTACTTTTTCTTCTTTTTCTCTCTTACATCTTGAGAGTTTGAACTCAGTTTGAATTGAGATGCAGGAGATCAAGGATTCTTGTTTGGACTTAGTTGTTTATTGTATCTTATCAGTAATACAGCTGCACAGAGTGTGCCTCTTTGTTGGTAGGGTGGAAAATGGCCGTGAGTTTTAATTTTCCAAGCTTTTTAAAGTCTAAACTAACCAATTATGAGATATGTTTTTACTTACAATCCAATTACTAACTTTTCATGTTCTGCAATGCGGAACTTTTGACCCAATGACAGAACATTCAGATTTGTGAAGAAGAAGGAGAAGAAAGAAGACATAAATCAACACCCCAAATCCTCTGTATTGTAACTTATTATTACTTATATCTTCTAAACCTAATTTTCTACATTTCTACGTATTTTCCCAGTGACATAACTTTTAATTACACAGCAACAACCTCAGTGTTATCACACAATTTAGGAAACTTTCCCAGGGTTTTGGGTTGAATACAGTGTGTTTCTGAGGATCACTGCTTCTCAGCACTGAAAGGCTGAAATTCTCAGGACCCAGGGTTCCAACACGCTTTCAGCAGCTGTAACTGTCCATTAGCTTACCTGGATAGGATTTTTCATATAGTCAGGTGAACTTCAAATAGCTTATTTATAAAACCACGTTGTCGAAGGAACTTTGATCTTCTGCCAAAATACTGTCACTAAACTCTTGTCTTCCCACCGTAAAAGAACGTGTTTCAAGCTTAGGATAAGCAAAATTTATATCTATTTTTCGTTATAGTTATGCCTCCATTCTTTGCTGGTTTATTTGTTTTCTTAAGATAGAAGTTTTATGTCTTTTGGTTTTGTAAGGCCATAGTGAAACATTTTGTTCCACTGGGAAGAGATTGTCCTCTTGAGACTTGCACTCACTTTTAGCCTGCAGAGCTATGAGATACTGGACTGTAAAGCTGTGACATTTTTATGAATAGAAACACTATTTTAGGTCCTTTAAAGATATTTCTGTGGCTCCCTCTGGGTACTATACAGTCAAACTGAGATTCAAAAATAGATCCAATTAAATTTTTAAAGACTGAAACTTTTGCAATATCTTTGCTTATGCTGAGAAAACAGAGTGTCAGGCTGTAAATATGTGTGGGAAATGGGCATCTCAGCTGAACCAAAATAAAAAGAGAAATAAAGAAAATAATTTAAAAAAAAGTACTTGCTCTAAAATTTATCCTGAATGTCAGGGTAAATATAGTTCTTAAATTAATTTCTATTAGAGTAAATATATATAAATATTTTCTCCTTCCTTTACAATACAGGTTAAAGCCTCCACCCTAATCTGTTTTCCAAGTTAAAAAAATCCATTTGAGAAAAGAACCAAAAAGATATACTCTAAAGGAGGCTATTCTTGAAATACAGTGGTGTTGGGATGACCCTGACTGGACAATGGATACCCACCAAAGCCAGTGTCTCCCCTCCTCAGCTGGACTGTGGAGAGAAGGTAATGAGAGGCTTGGGGGTCAAGATAGAACTGGGAGAGATCACTCACCAGTTACTGTGACAGGCAAAACAGATTCAATTTAGGGAAATTATTTTAATTGATCACCAATCAAAATTAGATTAGATAATGAGAAAATAAAAACTGAATCTTTAAAGTTTCCCCCTACTCCTCCTTTCTTCCTGGGTTTAACTTTACTCATGATTTTCTCTACCTCGTCCCCTGTCCAGCAGTGAAGGGGGATGGGAAATAGGGGTTTTAATCAGTTTGTCAATTACGTGTTTCTTCTCCGTCCTCCTCAGGGGGAGGACTCCTCACATTCTTTCTCTGCTCCACCGTGGGAACCCTACCATGGTAGACAATCCGCCAAAAACCTTCTCCACTGTGAGTTCTTCCCAAGGGCTGCTGTTCTTCATGAACTGCTCCAGAGTGTATCCCTTCCTAATTTTTAAATAGAATTCAGTATTTCTCCCTAGTGTTTGGTTTAAATTTGAATAATGTAGCTATAAAAATTATTTACTTCTATGTTAAGAATTGTATGGGCTAATTAGATTACATGCATTGATAATGTAATATTTGAAACACACAAAGTTCTCTTCTCTTCTCTTCTCTTCTCTTCTCTTCTCTTCTCTTCTCTTCTCTTTCTCTTCTCTTTTTGTTTATTTAGTGGAGAGGGAAACGACATAGAGGAAACATATGATCTGCATATAATGTCTATATTAACTTCTGCTCCTATTTGTCTTTAGGAAAGAAATCTAATATTTAAAGTATCAGCACTAACCTTGCATGTTTGCACACCATGCTCATTCTTCTCACCTTTGTATTCCTGCTCTGTATGGCAGCTCCAGTCAGCTTCCCTGCATTCTTGTTTTCTGATAAAGTAATAAATTTATTTGCTTCTAGTCAAACTTTTTTTTAGTCTAATTATAACATCTAAGTTTTAACATTCCTTATTGTGCAAGAATTCACTGTTATACCTACGAGTAAAAAAATCCAAAGCAAACTTCAAAAACACTGTCACCCACATTTACTAATACAGGTGGAAAAGCTACACTCAGTCTGGTCTTTAATGATGGACATGTTTATATAGCATGTGTTAAATAACAACTTAAAATACACCTAATAAGTATTTACTCAGGATGTGCCACCAATGTTATCTGTATTTAATGTAAGCAATTATAAACTATATATTATGCAATAGGTTCTAAGATTGGTGTTGATAGCCCCTAAGAGCTGTACAAGAATTCTTACTGGAGCTGTAACAGTGCTATGCAGCTGGAAGTGGAACAATAGCCTGAACAAAAACAAGAGTGAACAAAGAAAATTCTTTTGATTACTATATGTTACAGAATGCACTGAATGGAAAACAATCATATAGTTTCTTCTTTTTTTTTTTTTTTTTAGTGTATCTCTTAGTGCTTCTAACAGCTATTCAACAACAGATACACACATAAAATACACATATAAAAAATCCCTTACAATGCATTGTATTTCCAATAGTTGTTCTGTGTTGTTATTCTCATACAGGCCATAAAAGGCTTATTTTTCAATGATGTTTCCCTTAGAGGAAAGGGAAGTAAAAGCAATCGGTTAAAGAGATTTTAAATTCTTTGCAACTCTTACAAAATAAACTAGTAAGTTACTATATCCATTTTTTAGGTGCATAAAATCTGAACTGGAACTTCTTTCACTTCATGCAGGATTACATTATTTCCCTCTTGGATTTAAAACCCATTTTAAGCAATGGGAAACTTGATAAGGTTTGGCTCAGGTCCTATTTATGAACATTATAGCAGTAAGATTTTATGATGTTTGCACAAAAGCTAATAAAAATAAGTTTTGAATTTGTTTTCCAAAATGATCCACAAACCCATCATCTGATCCATGAGAAATCAATGGTTAAATCAGCAGACAACAATCTTACTATCTGCTTTTGAGCCCAGACCACATCTACCTACACAGTGAGCCAGATGTGCCTTGTGCAAATAAATGTATTTCAAACAAATTCAGCTTATCTAAGTCAGTTCTACCAGCTGGGGATCTGCCTCAATAACTTGCACTAGTGTTGAAGTGAAAGAGGGGTTATACACATATTCACTTAAAATAATTTTGGCTTCTGCCTGAGCTGTTCTTACCCTGCATAATAGCAGTAAACTTGTTTTTAGTGATTTTGTTTATTGGTAAAGAAAGAAGTTGTCTTTTACAATAAATGTTGTTTTGAAGAGTGCATTGGGCTTGATAACTCACTTACCTATTTGATGTATTACCTTACTGGTACCTGACAATAATAGGAATTGCTATGTCTCAATTGATATGTTCTTTCCACACTCATTTCAGAACCTTGAAGCTGGAAAAACTCTAAAATGCTTGTAATGTTGAAAGGTGTTCATATTTTCTTTTCTCTCTTCTTAAAGGCCATAACACATCAGAAGTGGGGCTGTGAGTTCACCGACACTACTATTCACTTCCCAGGAAAAGTGTACATCATGGGCTGACCTCCATCGGAGTCACTCTGTTCTTAAGCTTCTTCCCTTGTGAGATAAGAATTGGTCTTGCAAGTACCAGCAAGATGCACTCTCATGTGACATGCATTTTTGACATTTCCCTCCTCAGGCAGTCTCTTTTTTTCAGAGTCTCTCACTTTAATTCAAGGTGTCTTTTCAACAGCCAGAAGGGCTGGTTGACACTTCTGTTTACACCTTTTTCTATTTTTGGAACTTAACCATGTTATGTAATTTTAGAATGCAGATTTAAACTCGTCTGCATCAAAGATTGTAATATCTTCAGAAGTTGTAAAAACTTCCCAGAAATGGTTCTGCTTTCTTTGAATTACTTGCAGACACATCATCGTCTCTGCTTTAACTCCTTAGCACTCACTAATACAAAATTGTCTTGGAGTCAATGTATAAGAGAGTTGTGCAGAAAGACTCCACAGTGAAATATCAGGTACTCCTTGAAAACTTATTCTGAGGAGCATGCAGAGTCTACACAAGGATAAATTGGACATTTGCAAAAAAGGTCCACACCAAAATTTCACGCAATGGAAGCATGCTCAGCTACTATATATCAATTGGTACTCAGCTGCTGTAGCTTCCTCTCTGCAGTGACAGCAATGTTGTTTATTGCTCAGGTACCATTAGTAGGCTGATGTATAGAGACTTCTCTCTCTGCAGAGAGATATCACTGCTCTACAAGCGAGGCTATCACTGCACAGACAGATGAGGAAGGGCACATCTCACATGTGGCTTTTCCCATTGCACATTGCATTTTTTAATAATGTTACTTTTTTTCTGAATTAGCTAACCTAAAGTTGATGACCTTTCTCCAAAAGCATTTAAATATATTTAATATTACTTTTACTGTGAGTTGGTTTTTGCTTGACCTGTATACAGATACAGATTTATCTCCAATGGCACTATTCTGTGCAGTACATATCATCATGAATCATTTACTAAGATCATACATTTCTCTGTGTTCCCCATTCAGACCAAACCAGAACCTTACTGGACACTGGGGTTTGTTCCTACTGGGGAAGAAGCCTTGATCTTCCATTCAGGACTCTCCAGGGAAAATGAAGATGAAAATACAAAAGGCAAGCATTAATTAACATTGCGATCTGAAAATATGTGAAATAGGTTCTTTTCCTGCACAAATAAAGCCAGATTCCTCAGAATTAAAACCAGTCAACTAGTACTAGCGAATCAAACACCTTTAAAGTATTGAATGATGTTATGCACAAGCTAGTCCTAAAGCTTGTAATGTTTTCTGTTCATTGGCATTCAAACTTTATAAAAAGAGCAAGTGTTCTGAGGCTTTCTCATAAACTGTTTATAAATTGATTACTTGGACTTTATACAGTATTATTTGAACTTCATGATAGATCATTGAAATTTCTGCTATGTAACATAAACCAAGTAATGAACAGCAAACAGCTTATGGAAAATGAAAACATGAAACTAGAACAAGATAGTAAGTTAAATATTTAGAATTTTAAAGCATCTGATTATCATCTGAATATTCATGACTGCTCTGTTTCAGCAAATGACTTACTTGCACGCATATTAATAGACATAATTGCTTTTATGATTTGGTAGGTTTAAGTTTTATGGGTAGATTACAATATCTTTCTTTGTCTCCAATATCATCTGGTCTCACAGTTTTTTAGTTACACATATGCTACCTTTTGTAATCACACATAAACCTCTATGTATCAACATTTCTCTTCTGTCATATTTCCTTTCTAACCTTCCTTTGCTTAAGGGGATGATTTTTTTTTTTTCTCTGCAGTCTTAGACAGAGATTTTCCTTTCAATTTTTTGCTTTCCAAGGATTGAGATTCCCAATTTCTTTATTCAGGCTGAATATAGAAGGAAACTGCTTTTGGTCTATCCAGCAATTTTCTCTTCAGCAAGATGACTGTTTGGCTGTTGGCCTTCATTTCTTTGTTTTATGAGTGTCATTTCTTCTGAAACAAAGAGCTGTTGGTTAAAGAAAGAAGAAATATTAGGTAATGTCATATAGTGAAACCTTTAAAATACATGAACACATATATATCACATGTTAATTTGAACAAGTGATGGCAAAAAGATTAATCAGCTCCATCCCTACAGGAGTCCAAGACATGAATTTTTAAGTTAATAGCTTCCAGACAAGACAAGAAACTTCTTCCTATTGCAAAAATAATGATTGTTGTAAACTTCAGGAAAGGACACTACTGTGACTCCCAATATAGAGGCCTAACAACATCCAAATAAAATACACAGGATTTTTTGTTCCTGTGAGTATCTAATATTTTGGTGCACAAGAAGACAAGAGTCTTTCTATTTTTCCTTCTTTTTGTGAAGACCCATCTTATTTTTCAACAACAGGAAAAGAAAAGGCTTCTTAATTCCTGGTGGTAAATCATTTGGCCAATAGTTTCAGAGTTGTCTATTTACTTCAAAATTGCATAAGGAAAGACTAAAATGCAAGCTATAATATTATGGGCTCTCACTATCAACAATGTTGAAGGATTGCTTAAACAGGATCAGTCGTGCTTTGTGATCTGATAATGTATGAGTACAGAAGTACCATCTCTAACTTCTCTACCAAAAAAATTAGCTTTTGTTATGTTTTTTGAGTTGGGTTTTCTAAGTGCTCATCCCTTCCTGTCCACTATATTTTCCAATACCTTCGTGAACCAGTGGTGCTGGGATAACAGCTCTGAAGAGGTAGTCCCAAGGTAGGGATGCAAATACAAGGCTGCAGTATTTCTCCTTGAAGTGTGAGTATGTGGCAGGAGTAGATTTCACTAGAAAGGACTGGGGTACTTGCTTTCTTCTCCTTTTCAGTTACATCTGGGCAGCAAGTTAGGTGGGAGGATTTAACTTTATTCAGATTCAAAGTTTAGTTTATGAACCAGAATTGGATTCTGGAAATAAAAGGGAAGAAAATTCTGAGTCACCTGACAAAATAGAGGTGCTTTGAAGGACAATCTCCGCAGTAAGGTTTATTATCAAGCTTAGTGGGTCTTCCTAGCCTTGTGAGTTAGTTACTGAGAAAAGGAAAAAAAACCTCTAGCAATGAAGTTGGTGTTTTCTTTATATACAGTGATGAGGAACTCAGTTTCTCACAATGTGAAGTGTTTAACTCTGAATTGTCATTCGGAGGATCCCAGCATAGTGTCACATGAAATGAGACGACCTCCTTGCAGACCACCAAACAAACTATTTTTGTACTGGTAATCTGAGGGAACCACAGAGTTGCAGCAACATGAACATAAAATTGGGATCAATGTCATGGTGTCTCTTTCCACATTTGAATATCAATATGGTCTGTGTGATTCCAGCTTCCATTTGGCATGCTGACCTAGCCAAATAAAGAGGATAATATTTAAGACATACAATTTTTCATTGATTTTTTCCTCTGTCATCTTGTGTTACCCAAATCAAGTAGAAAGCTCCATTTCACAGAGCATGGCCTTTGATGACATTGCAGTTTTTAAAAAGCTAGGTTTGAACAGGTAAGGGCTGAATCAGTAATGTTTATAAAAACAATCCAATCTTAAAATTCAATTGTTTCATTGACTTAATGAAATATTCTGAAAGAAATTGGTAATCTCCTACATTCTCCCAAATCAGAGGCTTGGTTTCAGAGTTTCAGGTCAGTCATAAATCTTTGTGAAGAAAAAAACCAACCCCAAAAAAACCAACCAAACAAAATACCCAAACTAAATATCTCTGGAAAAGAAGGAAGGGAAAACAACATATTAAAGAAAAAAAATCAACACATGCATTATGAAGTCATATTTTTATATGAAGAGATGTTCTAATCTCATTAAATGTTACTCAGTGATCCCAAGATCAAGATTCACTTAAAAGAATGGTCAAGAGGTTATTTCAAGGGGTTCTATGAGGAATTCATAAGAGGGTAACAAAAGTGGTGAGGAGCTAAAAAATTATTTTGCATTTAGTTCTTCTGTCTCAGAGGAATAGACTCAGACTTGCACAGAATGAGCAATATGCTGATTAACATAAGAAATGGGTCTTTTATCAAGACCATGAATTTTTGAATAAGAATTAGGAACCATCCCTTGCCTTAGAAGACAAACCTTCAAAGTCCTCTTTTCTAAACCTAGGATACTTATGCTCGATGGTAAAAGGATTTTTTCAGGCTATCTCAGCTGTAGAGGGCTTTTTAATCCACAATGTTTTGAATACACTTACAAATAGACTAAGTGATTACTGAAGACATTGTTATTCCCCTCCTACCTGCCACCCTAACTCTCTCCTAAATGAAGCGCAAACCCTGCAGTTAATCTCGCAGAGGTCACTGAAGGAACTCTAAGAGGATCTTAGCGTAGGACTATAAGCTGCTGCTGATTTCACTTTTCCCAGGCACAGAAGGCACCATAGGTGACATGTCTTTTTCATTTATTACCATAAATAGCTGTCAAAAAAATGCCCACAACCTTCTTCTCAATGGTGAACAATACCTCACATATGTTTATAATAATATGAATTTGGTTTAATGTTTTAATTTCCATTATTCACTCAAATTTAGTTTAAAGTCTTGTTTTGATCTAGTAAAAAGCTTCTCTCCTTCATCCTCTTCTAGATACAGAACTCTCACTTCTATCCTTTTATTATTCTCTAGTCTTCAAAGTAGATTGGGTCTCTTCAAATATTCAAAAAACCAGATCACAAATATTTGTCACTGTCTGAAGAAAGTACTGCTTTGTGGGACAAAATACATTCAGACTAGTAGTCTTTGAATTATCTGATTTAACCAAAGTGATTCAAAGCAACTAGGTAGCTAAGCCCCACAGGGACAATAGTTCATGCCCCGCTAATGGGATGGAAGGCAGAATTGATTGGGTAAAAATGAGAAAACTTGTGGGTTGAAATTAAAGCAGTTCAATAGGTAAAGAAACAACTGTGCACACAAGCTAAGCAAAACAAAGAATTCATTCACCACTTCCCATGGGCAGGCAGGTGTTCAGCCAGGTCCAGGAAAGCAGGGTCCCATCAAGCGTAACAGTTAGCTAGGAGGACAGGCACCATCACTCCTAATGTTTCCTCTTCCACCTTCTTCCCCCATCTTTTATCACTGAGTATGGTGTCATATGGTATGGGCTGTCCCTTTGGTCAGCTGAACAGTTCTGACCTCATCTGCATAGCCTTAAGTGTTAACAGATTTACAGTAGTCTGAATAAATCAGTCACATCACATTAGTTTAATCTGAAATATTACTCCATTCATATTGTAGCTTCTCTTAGGATGAGATCCATCTAGACTAAACAAGATAGTGGAGTTAAAGCAAATCATTGGAGCTTTATTTCAAATCAATAGAGACACAGAGGGAGAGAGAAAGTCATCTCCAAAAGAATATTCATCAAATTTGTTTGAGATGAGATGAATCATCTTCTGGAGGTGTTTGTTTTCTTTTGACGATCAAGGAGTTTTCCTAGTATAAATTTTCCCTGTCCAACTTACATTAGAAAAATTCCTTGATTTCTCAGCTACTACAGCATTCTGACATTTTACAAAGATTAATCACTGTTGTCTTCCTCTAACAGTTGTCAATTTCTTTCTTCTTCCCACTTGCTCTGTGAAACTGTGAAAAGAGTATTTAATAATTTAAATACAATCTGTTAAGTACACAAAGTGAAAAAAAGATTGGCTGGAAAGTAAAAATGTTTTCTGTCTCAACTTTTGAATGGTTACTTTCACAACCTAACATTTTTTGTGTTTTGCTATTTGTTGGGTTTTTTTCTTTCTTTTTAAAATTCTAGTAAAAACAGCTTTACCACAAAGGCACTACTTAGATAGGTTTTGGGGGTTTTTGCGATAATGGTGGTTTTTTTGCTATCCCTATAGCTAGGCATTTTGATGTCTGTGCAATTTAGTAGACATATAAACAATGATAACCTTTTCTGATTACCAACTACTGTGTAATTGACATACAAATGCTCTAGAACTAATTGGCATAATTTAAGAGTTATTGAGATTAAATTGTCCGTAGTGAAAACAGTCACCCCCTACAAAAAACCTTCCTAATTTCTACCAAAAAAAAGCCAACAAATCTTTCTTTTTTAAATAAAACAATAATAGAAATAATAAAGATTGTGTGGGTTGATCACTTGAACTTTGTCTTTGCTCTATTAGCAGAAGAGTATTGTATTAAAGAACACAGTTTTTCAGTCCATCACAAAATTGACTCAAAGGGCAAATATAACTCTAACAAAAAGACCTATTTAACACAGAAATAATCGTAATAAGAATTTGTACTTCAAATGGAAATAATTTAGGCTTCTTCACAAAAATAGAAAAAACTCTATTGAACAAAAAGCATACCAAAAAAAAGAGATATAAATTATAACAGGAAAAGGGGCAATGAGCACTACTGAAACACAGGAAGTTTCATCTGAATATGAGGAAAATCTTCTTTACTTTGAGGAGGACAGAGCGCTAGAACAGGATGCCCAGAGAGGCGGTGGATCCTCCTTCTCTGGAGATATTCAACACCCACCTGTACCTGTGCAACCTGTTCTAGGTAAACCTGCTTTAGTGAGGTGTTAAATTAGGTATCTTCAAGAGTCGCTTCCAACCCCAACAATTCTGTGAATAAAAAAGGAAAAATATTTTCTATCTAAGAATTCAGAAAATCAGAACAGAAAGGAGCAAGAGAACTGCGGAGGTGCAATGACATGACTGATACTATATAAATTGTGTCAGATGCTTTTTATTTTATGACCATATGAATTGATTAGATTTGCTTGAGCGGCCTGCAGGAAGTATTACTTAAATACACACTCAAGGTTCCTGGATTTATATACTGAAGATAAAAAGAGTTAAAGTTAGCTTAAGAGTTAAAAGAGATGATAACAACCCCCGAAAACCCTACACTGTGTAACTTTGTTCACCTTAGTTCGCAAACAATGAATTAATGGCAGGACAAGTAGAAAGAAGGGCTGCCTGATTCACCTGGGGAATGTCAGTTCCTCATGTAAAAATGCTCTATGACAGCTCAGCTTATTTAGCTTAGATGAATGAAGTTTTGGTAGACATGTTTTCTTTCCATATCAGGGGGTAAAATCAGGAAATGAGACTATCTTTTTCATCAGACAGAAAAGTACCTGTAGAAACACATTCAGCCTTAAAGTTAGTATGAGGCTTCCCAAACAGATGTGTGAGTTTCTGGAGCAGCTAATTACTTACAGTCTTACCCTTATACCAGATGTGTAGGAGTTATCAGTGCCTCCCAGAGCTGTCTCTCTGTTTTACTTTAAACAATTTTGGGATAAAACAGAAATAACCAGTGAAGAAGGGACCTAAACCCACAATTCCTTCTCTGTGTCCTAGCCTTTGTGAACCAGCTTCCTGCTTCAATTTTGAAATGCATCCAAAATTTCACCTTTTACAGTGAGGTGCTACAACCAGAAAGATGATCTCTCAACCATTTCTAGCCTCATTATTTTGGACCTGATGTTTGAGATCACAGCTAGAGAGGGAGAAAGGAAGGTTTGAACCTACTAATACCAAAATTAATGTTCTTCAGACCTGTACCTTGTGAGAACAATGATTCATTAAGCCCTTTCTACAACCACTGTATCTAGTCTGGGACAACTGATGTTAATGTTTCAGAGGACTTCAGCAGAGGGATTTCTCGTTAAGAATCTGTCATCTTCAGCACACAGCTTCTAGTCTAATTTCCAAAGGACACCCTGAAGAAGCAGTGGAATTAATCTCAGCTGATTTTACCTATTTTATATTAAGCACTTATTATAAGACAATTGCTTGCAAAATATCTGCAAATTAAAAACATAAAAACCAAATAAATAATAAACAAATAAATAAAACAAATAAATAATAAAAAATAAATAAAACATTAAAAAAAACAGAAAAACAAATAAATAAGCATATATGATCCATTCTAGGGAGCAGCAGAGACCAACCCTTCACCTCAGGGGTGATGCCTACCTGGCCATCAAAGATCCTTTACCTAAATTATCAGCATGATTTCCTAGAAAATCTAGTTATCTTTTGTGTATCAGCTAATAATAATTTTTTACTTTTAAGTTATGCATACTATGCTTGCATATTATTTGCACACAGCAAAAGATACTGAAACAAAGTTACTCATTGTGGAAGGAATACATCTAGAAAATCCAACTCCAGAGGGTCATCGCACCCTGCTTCCGGAGTGGCTAAATTGCTCTCTGGGAGTAATCATTTCCCTTGCTGGACTTTAGATGGAGTCACCAGTATGTTTGGATTAATTCTCTTTCTACCTTCTAGAGGCCCACTCATGGCAAGTGTGGGCTAGATAATGAGCGGTAATCCTTTCTTAATCGGTTGAGCCCTAGTGACAAAGGGACAACTCTGACCCTCTTGGCAATTTGAAGGTCAAAAAGTGAAGTGATCAAATTCCACAATAAAGTACGTAGATTTTATATTTCTTGAACTCAGGCAGTATCCAAAAAACCACAAACAAACAAACAAACAAACAGAGAAGCAAAACCCCTAGAGGTATTTTCCCAAGATACAGTCCAAAGAGCAAAGTCCATACAGAGGCATTTATTGCCATTTTGGCTGCCCCAAGAGATTAGAAGCAATCAAGCAGAGATGATAAATTTGGTGCACACAGTGGCCTTTTACTCCTACAGAGAAGCAGCTGGAAGCCAGGTTGAACACTGCAGGATGTCTCAAGCAGCACTTTGTGCAGATGTGTAGGAAATATCACACTAAAAATCTTGTTACAGGCAAGAAAAAAACATCGAGAAGGTATGACAACAATTTATTCTTATTGTAATGAAAATCTTTGCAGTTTAGTTCAAAAAGTATTATTCAAATATATTTTGAACCAAAATGAGAAAAACCAAGAAAATAAAAGAAGATAAAGTATACTACTGTACAAAACATCTCAATAATAATAATAATAGTAATAATAATAATTCACTAAAAAATGCTGCACACACACTTCCTCATTACTGTTGCTTTTCCTCTGATGTTATGGTCACCCTTAATGGTAGTTACCCTTTCTGGGTACCAAGAGTGTACAGTACTGCTTGTCATCACATAGGAAGTAGGAAATTCCAGCAAGTTGTAAGTGTCTTTTATAGGAAGAAGTGAGAGGTGTATGATAAAGTTTCTTCTTCTCCTTCTAGGATTCAATTTGGACTATTTTTCCAACACACTTTTACACCTTGATATTTCTTTGCTGATCTGCATCTTCATTTTGCTTCCAAATTTAGTGCACCAGATGGATTTTACATATGTTGAATCCTTGTTATTCTTTTCTCATTATCCCTATAACTGTTCCTGTCCAACTCCTATTTCTTTCACTGATGATTGGTAAGCTATTCATAGCCTTGCAATCACCAGTAACAAGCTGTGCCTCCCATCTCATCATCCCATGCCATGATCTTTCAAGGCCCTTGTTATCATTCCAAGTATTTATTTCTCTGTGCTACATCAATATGATGAAGTCATAATTACTCTGTTTTGCACAGAATAACTTTCTGCTACTAATATCTATATAAAAACTATGTTTCTAACAAATTAATTGTGAAGACCTGATTGTTAGAAAAAAAAAAGTTATTTCAGCTAAATCAAGTAAAAGCAAAACCACAGAGAGGTTTAGAAAAGCTCAGACAAAAACTGATACATTTCAGGTCTGAGGCCTTTCAAACTTGATACTAAGCTTGTGGCTGGCAATTAGTAAAGACAATGTTAGATTTACTGGGTTTCTGGGCCAGAGAAATAATTAAGTCATGAACAACCAAAGATGAGAAATGGGAAATAAGCCTCTGAATGACACCAATATTGATATTCTATATTTGCTTAACCCTTTACTGTTCAACTGCCATAATTCTCTCTCCACTGAATATTTCTTTCACTTTTTTGCACCAGCTTTTACTTTATCATACTATTGGTTTTGTTCATAGCTCAGTACACTGAAGGAATCTGCAAAGCATGAAAAAAAAAAAACAACCACTCAAGTTCAAGTCAAGAAACAACAATATGCACCCAAATGAGAGGGAAACTGGGACTTCAATGTGCAGAGGTTTAATATCAGTAAATTTCTACGGAATTACCTAAAGTCTGAAGTGTTATACCAGACCTAAGATAATAAATTCTTTTAGAATGGTCTTCCATGTAAAATTTTCACAGTATTTTTCTTCCAAATATGATACAGAAACACTTAAGGGATATACAGGAAGTTGTGTTCTTATGTTGCTTAAACTCTCTTGAAAGTCCCTATAATTCCTAAAATCCAAATAAGAACAAACCAACCAGAAAAACAAATGAAATAAACAAAATTAAAAGGATGTTCTTGCTAATGTCAAAACAAATCTGTATTTTTCTTTGCATATTTCTACAGAAATCTGAGTTGTGAAGTTCATACTTCACCCTGTATTTAAAGTAAGAAAAAATAAAACAAAAATAGCAAAATCCAGTAATCCAATCTGAAATGGAATGAGCAATGTCCCCCCTCAAAAAAACATGGTAAAAAAGGCTTTAGAAATGTATATAAGTGAATTAGCACCATTTCAAAAGATTCATAGTCTCAGTTCATTTATATAGAGTTTTGATGCCCTTAACTTTGGACAGTAGCATTTGATTTACATCCAAAATTTTGCTAAAACCCCCGAAACAGCCTATAATACAAAGGAGGTTTGATGCACACACTGCAAATCACACTGTTTGTGCAGTAACACATATGGTGTTACAAAATTCTGATATAACAGAGTTCTGTAAATAGTTCCTTGCCAGTGAGATTGCTAAGAGGAACTCATCGGGATTTCAATATTTCATGAGCAAGCTATGATTGTGTTTTCTTTACTAGGTAAACTATGAAGGTACAGAAACAATAGGTAATGCAAAAAGAGAATGTAATACAACATGCTATTTCAGAAGACATTTCAAACAGATATGTACTATTATATTTTGAAACTTATGAATACATTAGAGAGATCTATTAAGATAATAGGGAGAAAAAAGACCCTAAGATATGACATAAGAATAAAAGAATGTCTATACTAAATGAAAGACAGTGGTAAAGAAATGTCTGACTTATGCAAAAGAGCCTTCTTGAAGACATTGTCTCAACTCTGAAAAGAGATTTGGTTTCTCAGACTGGCACTGTGCTTGCAGACAGGAGATAATTTTTATGAGGACATTAGTATTGTCACACGAGGATACATCTTTCACAGAGTGACAGAATCAACTAGGTTGCAAAAGACCTTTGAGATCATAGAGTCCAACCTATGACCTAACACCAACATGTCAATTAGACCATGGCACTGAGTGCCGCATCCAGTCTTTTCTTAAATACCTCCAGGGATGTTGACTCCATCACCTCCCTGGGAAGCTCATTCCAATGCCCAATCACCTTTTCTATGAAGAACTTGTGGCAGTATCTCTTCAGTAGTGCCCAGTGAGAGGACCAGAGGCAATGGCCACAAACAGAAACACAAGAGGTTCTGTCTAAACATCAGAAAACTCTTTTTCTCTGAGGATGACTGAGTCCTGTGAAGTCTCCCTCACAGAGATATTAAAAATACACCTTGAGATCATCCTGGTAAGGCTGCTCTAGATGACTCTGATTGAGCAAGGGGAATGGAGGAGATGACCTTCAGCTGTCCCTTCCAACCTCAACAATTCTTGTGATTCTGTGATCTTTTGGTTCTGGAGAAATTTCAGTTAAACTTCAGTAATTTCTACATCATCATCCCCTCTAAAAAGTAGTCATGAACCCAGAAATATTTGTGTTATTAAAACTGGAAAAACAAAGGTGGAGGGAAAACATGGCTGCTATCTATAAATATAGTTGCAGAAGTAGCATCAGAGAGGAAAGAAGATCAATGTAAGCGAACAGATACTGCTGGCATGAGATTGGGAAGGTACATAATGCCAAGAATAAATTTGCATTCCAAAGTAGAGGTAGATTCCAAACAAAATTGTTGAGTTGTAGTAACCAAAAATAGATAATAGTACAGTTTTCTGGAAGAGCAGGGAAATTGTCTCAAGCTACTTTTAAAGTGAAGCTCACACATTTAGAAAAATGTGAGATTGACAGTCTCCTAACAACTGAGACTTGGTTAGACTCACTGAGAATATCTACACTATTAAATAAAGGCCAGTGAAAAAGTGAGCTCAGAAGCTACAGTTTTGATTATTATGCACCACTTGAAAATTTCTACTGCAATAATTTGATTTTAAGGCTACACAAGGAAAACAGGATGATTCATAAGACTATTTCATGCCAAGATTCTCCGGCCAGCGATAGTGTTTTATAAAAATAGCACAGGATTCAAAGGTCCAAGTAATTATTGAGAATTTAGAGATATCATTTCTTAGTGTCTTGTGAATAAGAAATTGGAGGATTTGAAACTGTCTCTTAAAAGCAAAGGAGATAGTTTGAGGTTCTATTGGGTATGCATGGCAAGGTTTTGGTAGCAGGGAGACAAGGAGGGGTAGCTTCTCTCAGAAACTGCCAGAGGCTGCCTCTATGTCCAACAGAGCCAATGTTACCTGGATCCAAGGAGGACCCATCCCTGGCCAAGGTAAAGCCCATCAATGACAACAGTAGAACCTCCAGGATAACAGTTTTAAGGGGAGAAGTTACCGCAGAACAGCAATTGCAGCTGTAACAGAGGAGTGAGAATATGTGAGAGAAATAGCCCTGCAGACACCAAGGTCAGTGGCAAAGGAGCAGGAGGGGGTGATCCAGACACTGGAGCAGAGATTTCTCTGCAGCCCCTGGTGCAGACCATGGTGAAGCAGCTGTGTCCCTGCAGCCCATGGAGGTCCATAGTGGAGCAGAGCTCCACCTGCAGCCTGTGAAGGACCTGCAGATGCACCAGATGGAAGCTGCAATCCTGTGGGAATCCCACACTAGATTGGCTCCTGGCAGGACCTGTGATCCTCTAGGAAGACGTGATTCCATGCTGGGTCAGGTTTGCTAGTGGGACTTGTGACCCCATGGAGGACTGCTGGAGAAGTTAACAAAGAACCATAGCTTGTGGGAAGGACTCACATTGGATAAGATAGTGGAGGACTGTCTCCTGAGAGAGGTATTCCCCACTGGATCAGGGGAAGAATGTGAGGAGTCCTCCTCCTGAGGAGGAAGGAGCATCAGAGACAATGTGTGATAAATCGACCACAGTCTCCACTCCCCATCCCTCTGTGTTGCTGGTGGGGAGGAGGTAAAGAATTAGAGAGCAAAATTAAGCCCAGGATGAAGGGAGGGGTAGAGAGGAAAGGTGCTTTAAGACTTGGGTATATTTTTCCTTAGCCCACTCTGATCTGGTTGTTAATAAATTTAGCTAATTTCACCAAGTTGAATCTGTTTTGCCTGCATCAGTAATTGGTGAGTGGTTTCTCCCTGTCCTTATTTTAATACATGAACATTTGATTACATTTTCTCTCCTCTTTGGGGAGTGATAGAGCAGCTTTTCTGGGCACCTGGAATCCAGCCAAGGTCAACTCATCACAGAACTGGAAGCAGAAGTTGCCACATCCTACACATACTGAGATATTTTCTGAAAACAAAATTTTATTAAATCTTCAGTATAATACAAGCTGAGGTAATTATCTTATCAAATAAGTGTGTTTGCTAAGGCTTAACTATTATCACTCTTAGATTGGTATAAACCTCATAACAATTTAAAGCTGACCATGCTACCATGTCTTCCATCCCTCCAGATTCCTTAGCAGTACAGGATTATAACAGCAGGGATATTAAAAGTCCAATTAGGTTTAATAAGGCTTCAGCTTCTTATCAGTGCTTATATATTTCTACCATATTTCTGGATATGATTAAAATACCTAAAGCTAAAATAAGTAGAATAAGAATTTAAAAAAAAACCCCAACAACAAAACAAACAAATAAACAAAATCACAAACACAAAGCAACCCCCTAAAAAGTCCTGATTGTCCTGGACAAGAAACATTTGCACAGAATAATGTCATCAGGGTGTTGGAGAAGAGGAAAAAACATCAGTGGGATGCCATGAAGTTAGATTCCTATATTAATATCTTAGCAAATACACAAGATTATCAAATTTAAATATCTGAGATCAAGTCAGTGATTGTGAAAAATTTACAGCTGTTAATGTGTGAGTCTGAACTCCATGGAAGACTCAGGTTTTCACTGTGAAATGTCTGAGGCATAAAATTTTCTCTTTTCATACATGCTCATAAATGTTCCATCTTGAAACAGGCAGAAGAATTCACTACTTCTATATTGACTAAGTAGAGTCCATGACCAGAAATTGGGCATTCATCCTCCTAGAAGCTCAGAGATTTCAACCTACTGGGCATAACCTGTGCATGAATAACCATTTCAGCTGTACACAGTATGAAGTAACAATAGCTACTTTCTTTAAAAAAATGACTGGAGAGTGCTTCTTGCTTTTATACAAAATTTTTATTAGTATTACAGTCACACAGCTTCTGAGCAATATAAATTTGGTTACCCACTTCAGTTATAGAATATTTCTTATGAATACTTCAGCATGATACAGAGATGAAGCACTCAATAAATACTCCCAAAAATACTTCAGTTTTCAAAGAAAGAACGAAAGCTGAATTAGGTGATAAATAAAGATGTGAAGAACATCTGTGAGATGAGAATAATCTTACAGCCCATTATTTAATATACTTGCCTAGAAAGGAAACTCTTAAAACTGTTTAAACATGTAGCATGGATTATTTGTTAGTCAAGATGGACAACAGGACATCCATCAATGTAAGATTCCTAAGTTCCATAGAGGAAGGGGATTTAGGATATACAAAATCATACTGCTTGCCCCATATATAACCGGAATCAGCTTCCCAGTCAGCATGACAGATACTTTGAATACCAATTTAGTGAACTTCTGGATATTCCTAAAAGCAGTGTAAGAGACAACACGTGGTGTCAGGTAGTTAAATAGATATGTAAATTTCAGCACCTAATAATGTTGTTCATTCAAGTTTTACTGACTCAGCTTAGGTGAATCTTGAAGCACACCATTTTGTATTGTAGTCACAGAAGAGATGTGCTACAACTGTCCGCAAAAATCTTTATATGAGTTTGAAAATAGCCAGGCACATGGAGTTGCAAGCTGTCACTCAAGCTTACATGTCTGTCAGAATGCATACCAATATTGGCTACCATCCCTTAATTTGCTGGGCAAAAAGGAAGAGGTATTTTTCTTTTTCTCTTTTTTATTTTGTAGAGAGGAAACAAATAGGAACTTCAGAATGTCACCTGTTTTTAATCTGGAATACCTTTAAATATTTAAATATAAAATTTGTAGAGCATTAGTCACTGTCTAAATGTGAAATGTGTTGTGCTTTTTATGTTCCTTTAATTTAATGGCAAAGAATGTCATGGTAGGCATGTACCAATATATTTATGAGAGCAGTATACACATAATGATCTCATATATCCTTCTGATTGCACACTGTAGATGCTGCAGAGCAGGTGGTCCTGCAGATCAGCTCAAACTCCTTCAGCTCTCTACTTTCCCACAGTACATAATGGAGAAAACAAAATAAATGGTGTGAAACTACTGGTAGCTATGATTGTGCACCATGCTTTCCTATTTTCACACACATAAAATCTGTAGATATTAAGATTTGGGTTAGGCACATACTCTGAAAGCAACTGCTGAAACACAATTCGCCATAGAGAAGAGTGTGAGATTGCAGCTTATTGAGGTTTGGATATTAATATGCTTGAGCAGCCCTAGGAACAATGGTAAGCTTTGCACAGTTAAGCAGAAAAGTGTTATCATTTGTCTTCAGAGAATACTTTGAATAGATACTTTGCATAACCTTTTGGTATCATGCTAAAAAGATTCCTGGAAATAATGGACCTCCAGACTAACTATAGTCAGGCATAGATATCTGAATGGTGTTTTCCAAAGTAACTCATTTAGTTAGTTAATTAACTTCCAAATTAATTAATTCAGTTCTATCTGAAAATTAGAATCAAGTAAGTAATTGTTGGGGTTTTAGTTTAGTCCTAGTTTTTTTTCCTGTTAAAGGAATTTTTTCCCATATGCATGTTGCTAGGGGACAAATGGCTGTATTAAGAGAAGACAAAAGACCTGGCTACTCTTCTGTTTCACCTGGGTGTGGGGTCAGTTCGCTCTCGGCGTTCTCGGGGAGAGGAGCCTGGTTCTTTTCAGCCGTTTTTCTTTCTGCGGACAAAGATCCCAGGACCCCTGGCCCACCTTCCCTGTCCTGCTGGAGGCCGGGCTGTGGCTGCCCTGCCCCACTGCTGATTGGAGCCTTCGCTGCTTTGTAGCTGTGCTCGCCCTGCCTCCCTGGACCTCCGGGGGGTTCCCCGCTCGGATACATCGCGTCTGCCACCCGTGATCTGTGCTCATCCCTGCCGCTTCAGCTTTCCGCTCCAGCCTGCCATTCCAGCCTGCCGCTCCAGCCTGCTGTTTCCCGAGGCTCCAGCCGGACACCGGGGCCAGCCGCCTGGGGTTTGTGAAGCCTTTGTCCCATCCCTTCCCGGGATCCCAGGGCACCAGAGCCGCGGGTTTCCCGAGCTCGCTCCGGAGCGCCCCCTGCAGCCGCGGGGGAACCATCGCACCTGCCCTGCTCACCGGGAGCCGCCAGCGCCCCTGCCGGCTGCGAGCGGAACTGCACCCGAGGGGAAAGGGCCCGACAGCCGAGAAGGCTGGCACTGGGTTTGTGATTGCTGTTACTGCCAGAGTTACTGCTGTTTGTTTGATTGGTTATATATATAACAGTAAAGAACTGTTATTCCTATTTTCCCACATCTTTGCCTAAAAGCCCTTGATTTCAAAATTATAATAACTTGGAGGGAAAGGGGTTACATCTGCCATTCCAAGGCAGGCTTCTGCCTTCCTTAGCAGACACCTGTCTTTCAAACCAAGACAGTAATGTAAACATTTATCTCTTTAAGATGAAGTTGTCTATTAGCTTAAGCTAATGGCACAGGTTTTCTCTAGGTTCAATAATAAAAGATTTCTAACTAAAAAAAAACTGAATTCCTGTAAGATAGGTGAATTACACTGCATCTATATCCACATCCATATAATTGCTTTAGCATTCCTGGATCCAGGTGTGCATACTGGGGACCACCTGATTGTACACAAAAACCATAATGAGATAGACATCAGCATTTTTTCCCCATTCAATTTTCTGATTATATGTACAATATACATGAGTGTATATATAAATATATACAAGTATATACTTTATACATATATCTATAGATATACATATATATATATATATATATAAAATAAGAACTAACATTTACCTAAAACTGATTGTTAAAGGGTATCAAAGGTAGAAATTTGTGTATTCAACTTGCTGCCACTTAATGTAAAAGATATATTACACTTCAATTGGAAGGCATACTAGACTGGAACTGGCATGAAAATTCTGACAGGAAAATAGCAAAAATGACTAAAATATCCTGATTGATAGACTATTCTGTCAGATCTGGTCAGTGTAGAGATATTGCTGGTTTATATCCTATTTTGTGTTAGATTTCCAATAAGAGATAATGTATGATGTTAACACATTAATTTAATATGCTTTAAACATAGGGACACATTAAATATTAATATGCATTTTAGTATAGGTTGCTTATAGTATACAATAATTACGTTATTAATTTATAATGTGAATATTATAAGAGTGTGTTGGAAACAGAAGTTCAACAAGAGAACATAATGAGTACTGGTTTAAGACTATGGTTTCAGGCAGACTGAACAGTAAAAGTGGGGTTCATTTTACTTTACTTTAGATGTTTAAAGCTCCTCTGAAATTCTGGCAAAGGAAATTATGCAATAATCTTCTCATCCTTTCAGTAGCTGCCGAACGTCAACATCTAAGTATGGTGAAGTGAATCCCACCACAAAACCTATTGAGTAAACTTACAAAGATCTTATTTAATTGTATTTAATATTACTTGTACTGCTGACTGGAATAACGTTTTGAAATAGATCTCAATAAATTAACTTTCTAGAAGTAAACTTTCATCTTTTGAGGGAGAGAAATACTTTTATATGTTACGTGTTATAAAAGAGGGATGTAAAGACAAATAGCTAAAAATAATTTTGTAATAGGTCATTCAGTAAAAAACAATTTTCTGCAGCAAAAATGTGTATGTGAAGAATGCCTTTATCCTCACTCATTTGTGTGGGATCAGTCTTAACTAACCTTAATCATCTAAACTATGTTACTCAGAATTCATTTATTGACTGGCAGAAACTTTTTAAAGGTGATTCACTGGCTGTATATCCAATTTTTAGATGGCAAAAGCAGTGAATTTCTTTCTGCTTAAGATTCTGCAATTCTCTTAACCAAATAATGAAAATATGCTGGTGATGGCATTTATTTATTTATTTTTAAAGTGTTTAGAAATCAAAGATGGAATTTTGCCTAATATATAATCTATGATAAAACTGTTGTTGATTTAATTTGCTATTTTAGAATGCAAATGCATCTTCTTGTGGACAAAATAAGCATAGGTATAAATTTGAGCATATAGTCTCCTTAGACACTTTTTTCTATTCTCTAGAACATGCAAGGTGCATAACCTTGTATAATAAATCTATTAAATAGATTCTTTTATACCAGAATTGGGTGCCAAACTCTGGCATAAGAACTAGTTTGGTTGGTTGGAGGGTAACGGAGGTGGTGTCTGGCTGTTGGTTTGCTTTGCTTTGGTTTTTTTTTTTCTCAAGCTTCACATGAATATCTATTCCAGAATTCAAGTCCCCGACTAACATATTTTTGGATGGAAAGGTCTGCTGGAGCAGACATGTAAGACATGCAATTGGAAGACTACATCAAGTTGTTTGCAGAAGGTCTCACCCACTTCATCTTCTCAGTCAGGTGTTTTGTAGCAGATGCTCACTGTGACCTCCTCCTCCTTGCTGGCATCTTCTCTGATCCTGTTTCATACATTTGAGCTGTTCCTTTGCATAGAACACAACCCTCCCACCTTGCTTCCTCTTCCCAGTTTTCCTAAAGGGCCTGTGAGCACTCATGAAAACCACTCAACTGTGATCCTCTGTGATGAGCCATAACTGTGCAACTGTTTGTAGGTTTTCCGTTCCTTCTCTTATTTCTCATGTTGCCTACAGTCTGTGACTGGACATCTGTGTCCTTTCCTAAGATCTCCTTCTGGATTAAGGCCTTTGACAATATGGGGTGGTCACAGCAGGTTTTACCCTATAGTTGCCACTACTGTCCCACCAATTTTTGCAGCATTGAACAGAAACTACAGCTTCCCCCTGTAGACCAATCAAAATGGTAGGTGCCTTATACCTGTACACCTGTCTTAGTTATAGGGCTTTTGGTCACTGACGGTGCCTTGTCACTGGTGTTAGTTAAATAGGAAGCTGGCCATGAGTCTCTCCAGCTCCTGCATAAATTCCCACTCAGTAGGCAACTTTTCATAGTCTCTTTTGCTTCCCAACTGCTGTAAATGCTGGTTTCTTGGCACTTCTGTGCTGTGCTCCCCTTCATCTCACACTGTGATTGTCAGACATTGCATCTGCAAAGACCCTCTGGTGAGAATGAAAGTGTTCAATAGCTACCTGTAGCACCTGTCTTTTGGTAAAGGAAATGAGGAACAAACATTTTCAAGACTAAAAGATTCAGAAAATGTCTAGGTCTAAAGATTTTGTGCAGGATGTTGCTGTCATTGAAGTCAAAATTAAAAAAAAAACCCAAACAAACCGAAACACCAAAAAAACAACAAAGTGAAATTCAATGAAAATTCTCACTGAATTTAATGGAAAAAGATAAAATCCTTTGCAGACTCCCAGAACTACATGTTTACAGCTCTGAAAGAGCCTGGTCTCAGGGACAGTAATTTTGTAATTTTTTTTCCTCTTCAGAAAAAATGCTCCTGTTATGATTTTGAAAGAAACACAATCATCACTTTCACTTCACTTTAGCATCCATGGCAGTGAAAAGCTGCTTGGTAAAAACAAAAATAGATTAAAATATGCAAGCATTTTCTTCTTAGCAGTCTAGTATGCCTTCTTAAAGCCAGAGTCTTGAAACATAAAATCATAGGACCATACGATAATTCAGGTTGGAGGGAACTTTAGGAGGTTCTAGACCCACCTCCTGCTCAGAGTTACAATGGTAAAGTCAAGTCAGGTTGCTCAGAATGTGTCCATTCGGTTCTGGAGACACCTCCACTATGGAGGTGACAAATGCTCTCTGAGGTACCCATTCCACCAACTTTCTGTCCACATGGAGAACTCTTTATATGCAGTCCTAGGCTGTCTTGGTTTAATTTGTGTGCCTTGTCTCTCATCCTCCCGTAACACACCGCTGTTAAGGGGCTGACTCGGTCCCTTTTATGACCTTATCACAGACACTGCTGCCTGTTGTTGGGTCCCCCTTCTGTCTTTGGCTGAACAGGCCCAGTCCCTCTGCTATTTCATGTGACACCACATCTAAGGCTTCCATAGTTTATTATGTCACAAATCAGTTTTGCCTCATCAGTGAAGAGGAGATCCGCTGTGTGTTACTCTTGCTGCCCCACCCAGCATCTGAATCAAAAAGCTATGTTAGAAACTGTCCAGAGATCTTGGCAGTTTGCATTTCACCACATTTTCCTTTTCTGTGTCTGGCAGGCAGATAAAATCTCCCACACAAATGAGGAACTGTGATACTGAGGTTCCCTCAGGTTTTGGAGAAATTTCATCCACTTTTTGCTATGAGGGTTTGAGGTTGAGTGGATGCCAGGTGCCCACCAAACCCACTTTATCACTCCCCTCCTCAACTGGACAGGGCAGAAAAATATAACTAAAGGCTCATGGGTTGAGATCAGGGACAGGGACAGATCACTCACCAGTTACTGTCACACGCAGAACAGACTCAGCTTGGGGAAGTTTTTGAATTCATTACCAATCAAAAACAGAGTAGGGTAATGCGAAGAAAAATCTTAAAACTGCCCTCTCCCCACTCTTCCCTCCTTTCCAGGCTTAACTTTATTCCCAATTCTCCCAATCCTTCTCCCTGCAATGGTGTAGGGAGATGGGCAATAAAGGTCAGTCAATCACATGTTTTTTCTGTTGTTTCCCTCTCAGAGACAGGATTCCTTCCCCTGCTTCAGTGTGGGGTCCCTCCCATGGGAGACTGTCCTCCATTAACTCCTCCAACATGAGTCCTTCCCACGGGCTGTAGTTCTTGATGAACTGCATCAACATGGGTCCCTTTCTATGGGGTGCAGTCTTTGAGGAAAAAGCTGCTCTAGTGTGGATCTTCATAGAATCACAAATCTGCCAGCAAACCTGCTCCAGAGTGGGCTTTTCTCTCCGTGGGTATGCAGGTCCTGCCAGGAGCCTGGTCCAGTGCAGTCTTCCCACAGGGTCACACCCTCCTCTCTGTCACACCCTCCTCTCACACCACCCTGCCAAATCACATCCGCCTGTTTTGGCATGGGATCCTCCACGGGCTGCAGGTGGAGCTCTGCTCCGCTATGGACCTCCATGGGCTGCAGGGACACAGCTGCTTTACCATTGTCTGCACCAGGGGCTGCAGAGAAATCTCTGCTCCAGTGCCTGGAACACCTCCCCCTCCTTCTCCACTGCCATTGGTGTCTGCAGGGCTGTTTCCCTCACATATTATTCCTCTCTTCTCTGGCTGCAAGTACTTCTGTGCCATAACTTTTTTTTTCTTCCTTGTTAAATATGTTATCACAGAGTTTTTACCACCATTACTGATTGATTCAGCCCTGGGCAGAGGTGGATCTATCCTGCAGCCACCTGGAATTGGCTTTGTCAGATATGGTGTAAGCTTCACCAGCTTTTCAGAGCAGCCACTCCTATAGCCCTCACCACTATCAAAACCTTGCCGCACCATCCTGATACAAACCCTCAGGTTCTGTGGCAGGACATCCCCTATCTCTCATGACTGGGGCATTTGGAAGAGATAACTCAGGCCAGATTAACAGCCCAGCGAGGGGCCAGAGAGCCCAGCAGGGAGCCACCCCCCAGGCGCCTCAGAGTCTAAAACTCCAGTCCCAGTACACATATTGATATGAGAGCAGGTGTGGAAAGAGATAAAGGAAAATAGACATCGGTGACCAAAAGACATAATTCTTGCATCTATAAAAGCCCACACAAATTATCACAGGGGCAGAAGTCTCTTACACACTTGTCGGGAACATCCAAGGAGCCTTCTTCCCTTAAGTCCAGACGTGGGCTTTTGAGGTTACTTTCCCAGGAACCGAGAGAAGGGAATTTAATGTCTACCCCTTCAATGATTGGTGATAAGAAACACTGAATCCTAAGTTATACTATTTCTTGGCTAGCTGTAAATTTAATGGTACCTTTAACTCCATGTGTATTATACTACTATTGCCTTTTGTCTTATCCCTGTGTAGTAACAATCTGTTTAAAGTCTTACGTCATTTAATTTTGTGTCTATTAATAAATATTTTATAATAGACCAAATCAGCCATTATTAAAGAACTTGTGAATGAAAGTGGGGTTTTGGGGTGCTGGACACCTCAATAACATGACTGCCTGCTGCCAGAGTCCTGGGCAAAAGGCAGAGACTGATTTAAACCTACATCATCCATTCATAACAGGTTCATATTTCTGCATTCTGGGGCGTGGAAAAAAAGGTAGAAAAAAAATTAAAAAAGGAAAGAGGAGGAATGAATTAAGCAGGAAGGTTCACTCAGAATAGAATAAAAACATGGAATAGAAATATTTTCCTGATATTTATCTTTCATGTGTAATGTGGGAGACTCAATCCAGCTAGCTCTGAGTACAACAGCATACAGTATGATTACAAGAGTGCAGCAGAACGACAAGTTGAGTATTATATGCTTGTGGATTTTATTAACTTTTCTAGTTTTCTACAGCATGAACTGTTGTCACAGGCTTAAGGTTTGTTGCACATTATTAGGTCTTCATAGCGGTGATAAGCTGCCTTTGCTTCCTGGAGTTCTTTATTGACTGTCGGCAAGACTCCTTCCACCACAGGAAATAGACCTGCATCCAAAATCCCTTTCTATGAAAGACTGATTGGCTTTCAGCTGCATTAGTGTGGATGATAAACAGATGTTGATATTCTGAAGAGTCTGACATATTTCAGAAACATCATTAAACGTGAGTGTCACAGTAGTATGCTGCAAGTAGTCACAGTAGTCACTGCAAGACCTGTACCAATAAAAGACAAACTGCAATACAGCAATTTTTCTCAATGCATGCAATAGAGAAAAAAAAGTAAAATTAAAATTTCATTGTTGACAATTGATTTAAAAATTTTACTGTACTTTAACTAGTGGCAAAAATATAAAATATTTTAAATAAATATAGACATACTCTGATTACTGATGATGTTATACGTGTTTAGACTAGGCAGGTGACATCGTAGTCAGTTCAAAACTCCATGAGATCTAACCTTTTCTGTAGTTCAAATTCTGTTTATGCTATTCTTTTAAGTCCTGCAGTTAAGTACCCATTCCCAGAAGCCATACTTTTTAAGGCAGAACTTTTGAAAATGATTTTATAGAAACAAGAAGATCAGCCCTTTCAGATAAAAGAAGACATTGCCAGAATTACTGTATACTGAAAGCATCACTTACACTAATTCTTAAAGAAAGGTACAGCTTTTCTCTCTCATGTAGACAAATTCCCAACTAATGAAATTACTAATTTACCTGTGGGCCAATATATGCCTGGATACCCTAAGGTCAATTAATGTCTTTGCACAAAACAGAATTTAGTAGGCAACAAAATTCCTCTTACGACCTGGAAGAAAAAAAGAAAAAGAAAGAAAAGGTAGTTGACTTAAAAGCAATATATAAAACCATATATATTGAAATCTTGAGTTGTCAAATCAACTATCCAAATTACTGTTAGGGAAGAGGTCATATATCCTTTCTAGTCAGATATTTTCTTGGATTTCTTACTTGATTTTATTTATCTACAAGATTATGATGATGATTGTAAAGGCAAACTTTTCTTCTTTATTCTTAAAATATTTTCAGAGTTGCAACTTTTCATATTTTTATATGCTTTTGTGCATGTATCTGTGGACTTGTAGATAGGTATACAGCTCTGATATTAATTAGGGAGCTGAGAGAAAGGCTGTAAATGAATGATCAATCACAGGTCCATACAGAGTATTTGGGGTACGTTCTGACTACAGATTACACAAAATCACAGTTCAGCTAAAACAAAATGCAAAATAGAGTTGGAAGGGGATGGGGAATCATTGTATAGGTTTGGAATACCTATACCACGTAGATACTGGTGCTTCTTGGCTACCAGAATAAAAAGTTACCAGCTATCTCTGCAGGAAAACAAACACGTAGTAGAGCAGGAGCCAAAAAACTAATGGAAGAGTGACATTAAATATGGGCAGAGACATTAACTACAGGGAACCATATTTGTTTGAAAATGATGACAAAGAAATAGATCCTTGCATAATGAGATAGTTAATTTCAAGCCTTTCCCACGATTCAGGCTCAAGAATAATAGATGATAGAAGAAAAAATATGCCATGGAGACAGACTAGGGAAGCCGAGGGTAAAATGGTTTTAAATGCAACCTGTCTTTGAAGCACTTAACTTTGAACTGATCTCTCTGGACCTATTTTTCTCATTAGGCAGAGATGGCTAAAAGCAGCACTCATTAAAGAAGCATGAGATTCCCCAGGGCTATTGAATCAAGCTTGAAGTAAAAAATGTCTTAATCATCTCTTTTTAATCTCTGTATTTCACTCTGTCTTTTTTTGCTTGCTCTCCTTTCACCCATCACAGCTGCATAATTACCAGGTGAAAAGTTTCTAAATCCTGGATTCAAAAACTGAACATGGTATATTTTTTAAACAGCAAAGCACCCACAATTTTGTAATCTTTTTTGATAATTTAGGTGAAAGGATGGAAGAAACATCAAAAAGGTGTGTGTTATCTATTTAAATGCCAAATCTGCTTCATGCTGGTTACGTCTACGCTGCAAGGTAAAGGATGTGACCTCCCCTTTCGTAGGTGCTCAGCTGTGTCCTGACTTCACCTTGGGAAAAGTCTGATTTCCTATCTATGGTCCTCTGGAAAAAATAAACCTGATGGCTGGATAGGAAGGGATCACAATATCTGCTGTAGCTGTCCTTCTTTGGATACTTCAGGTGGGGGCACGTGAGTTTTACAGAGTGTGACCAACCCACAGTTAGGACCTAGAAAATTTTCACACATTCTTAAAGAAGAAGAGAATGTTGTGTGAAACAGCACACTCCCAGACGCCCATGGCTTGGACAGGTTCACTCTTCACTGGGTTAAGGACTGGCTGGATGGTCAGGCCCAGAGAGTGACGGTAAATGGTGTCACATCCAGTGGACAGCCAGTCACTAGTGGGGTTCCTCAAGGCTCAGCACTGGGGATGGTTCTGTTTAATATCTTTATCAATGATCTGGGTGAGGAGATTGAGGGCACCCTCACTAATGCTAAGTGGAGTGTGAGTGTTGATCTGCTGGAGGGTAGGAAGGCTCTGCAGAGGGATTTGGACTGGCTGAATCAGTGGGCCAAAGCCAGTGGTATGAGAGTTAATACAGCAAGTGCCAGGTCCTGCCTTTCAGTCACAAAAGTCTTGGGCAAAATTACAGGGTTGGGGAATAGTGGCTGGAAAGCTGCACAGTGGAAAAGGACCTGGGGATGTGTCGCGGGTTGGGTTTGTAACCGGGCGGAAACACAAATTTAGTGTAGTGGTTTGGTCCAAAATACTCATCACTGTTTATCCTATGTGAGATAAGAATTAGGAGAAACGCAAAGCAGGCACCAAACTTGAAAGAATATAAAGAAGTTTATTAACAGACCTAAAAGAGGGGAAAAAAAAAAATTATACCACCCTCAGAACTGTCCTACTCCCCCCACCTTCCTCCCTTCTCCCACTGACAATGTAAAAAGACAACCCTTAAGATGTTCAGTCTGTTTACCACTTCCATAATAACCTTGTTCAGTCCATTTAGAAAGAGAAGTCTTCTTGCTCGTGCTGTGAAAACAGTATCACAACGAGACAGCCGCCCACTTCCAAATATTGTTCAGTCCATTTAGGAAGAGGAGTCTCTCTGCTCGTGATGTGAGTCCCTTCCCCCGACTTGCAGCTTTTCCCTCAACTGCTTTCGAGGGTCCACTCTTGAAGGTTTTTGGGGTACAATTTTAAGGTTGAGCCATTCAGAAACAAAAACAGAGGCCCTTCTCCTTCCCTGGGAGCAAAGGGTCTTCCTCATCTTCATCGTTAGGACTATCTCTGGGAGCATCTCTAGGAACTGAGGTTTTCTCCTTTCCCGTTTGGAGCAAAAGTCCTCATCGCTTCCATCTCTCCCTGTCCAAACTTCTCATGAAATTACAGCTGTGTCAGCATCTGCCTATCTCAGCGCAGGTGCTTTTGCTTACGAGCTGAACACTCCACCCCCCATATCTTCATGAAATTACAATGGATACTCTGATATATCATAGCTTCACAACAGAATTTCAGCTTTAAGCATCTCCTCTCTCTCTTCCCTCAGGTTTTCAGCTCTTCACAGCAGTAAAAGGGTTAATCTCACCTCGGCCTTGCAGCTTTGCAGCTGGAATGTTGAATTTTTCTTATCGCAGTGGAGAGGGGGGAGAGCCGAGCCGCTCCGGCTGCCCACGGCAAGGCAGTGGGGGGGGTTCCACGGCTGGAACAGGTCCATCGGCTCCAGGATGGCCGTGGCCTGGCCCAGCCTGGCCCAAGCAGGGCCTGGCCGGGCCCGCTGGCCCCCACACAGGGCCTGCAGCCACCTGTGCCAGCGCCAGAAACGAGAGAGAGCTTGGAGGGGGAGTTTGCCTATTCTTAAATGTGGATCACAGAGGTGATCACAACTTTAAGTGGCTTAGAGAATTGTCCATATTCAAACTGGCCACCTGATAGGTTCTATCAGTTCCCAGAGGAAACCGTAAGCACCCTTCAGCAAGGACATCCCTTCCGGGACTATGCTTGCTAACCTATGACAGGATGCTGGTTGACAGCAGCTGATCTTGAGCCAGCAGTGTGCCCCAGTGGCCAAGAAGGCCAATGGCATCCTGGCCTGTATCAGAAAAAGGGTGGCCAGCATGACCAGGGTAACAATTGTCGCCCTGTATTTGGCACTGGTGAGGCCACGCCTCGATTCCTGTGTCCCGTTCTGGGCCCCTCACAACAAGAAAAGCATTGAGGTGCTGGAACGAGTCCAGAGAAGGGCAACAGAGCTTCTAAAAGGTCTTGAGCATGACCCAAGAGTAGCTGAAAGAAATGGGTTTGTTAAGTCTGGAGAAAAGAGGGCTCAGGGGAGACCTTATTACTCTCTACAACTCCCAAAAGGAGGTTGTAGCCAGGTGGGTATCAGCCTCTTCTCCCAGGGAGCCAGCAAAAGGACAAGAGGGCATAACCTCATTCTGCATCAGGGGAGGCTTCACGTGGACATCAAGAAGAATTTTTTTCACTGAAAAGATGGCTAAACACCGGAATGGGCTGCCCAGGGAGATGCTGGAGTCACCATCCCTGGAAGTGTTCAAGACACAGTTGGACATGGCACTTTATGCTATGGTTTAGTTGATAAGGTGGTGTTCTCTCAAAGGTTGGACTTGATGATTTGGAAGTCTTTTCCAGCCTTAATAATTCTATGATTCTACCCTTGCTTAAGACAACTGGTGGATTGAAAGAATCCCTTTCCACTGCTGAACAGTTAGGAGACAAAATGGGAGACAAGCTTTAATTGGTTTATGTATCTCTTCTCCCTCTTCTGCATATTAAGTAAAACAGTTCTCTCCAATTCCTCCACTGTGCTAGCTAGCATGGCTTTACAAGGATAAAGCAAGCATGAATAAAGCAAACACCAAAATCCTGTGTGATATCATCACAGCAGATATTGGTTACTGTTTCCCTAGAGATGGGAACTCAGTTCCAAATGAATTTACCTAAATTTAGTTTCTTGCATGTGTGGTGGGTGTCTGAAGTACCACAACTGTCAATAGATATAAGCCCTGACTAAAACCTCATCCACTTGCCCAAATGTAGGCATCTAGTGTCATTTTAGAGCCTGTGGAATAGTCTTCTCACCTCCAGATCCATGAATGACACAGATCTCCTGTAAATTATATGTCATTTTCTCTCATCTTGGACAGATGTATTAGATGTCAGGGCATCTCAGGATTGTCTGGCTTCATGAAAGTAAATCTATCTCTGGACTTTTATTGATTTAAAATGCATTTATGTTGAGAAATACATTCAGTGCTGGTACATTTAGCTCAGTACGCAGCTGCAGTTTGAGCTGCAGGTTGAGCTCTGGGTGCTGGAGCCCTAGGCAAGAGGCTATGAACTGCTGGCCCTTTGCAGAACAGAAGGCACAGGGACCTGTGGCCCAGCCATGTGACCGGACAGTCAGAGAGACAGTAGGAGTTGATGACCCAAGTGTTGCGGTGTTCTCACTGAGGCTGTGAGGGTGTGGAAGCCCAGTGTTTGCTTTGTTTGGGACCCCTCCTCAGAGGAACCAGTTCAAGGTGGTTTTTTGCTATTTAGTTACTACACCAAAACAACTATTTTAAAGATTGAGACATCTGAGAAACCTCATGAGATTGTGTGAATGTGAGATGTGTAGCTGGGAAGGGGCCTTGGAGACAGTTCAGGTGGTGCAAGTATCACTGTCAGAGTGGCTCCTGGGTGGTCAGATAGGGAAGTTTCCTTAACATTTATACAATCTTTTCCTAAAATCTAAACGTGAGACTTGAGATGTAAGACTTGAATCCCATGCCAGAAGGTAGTTAATGCAGGATTTAGGCTTTTACATATATTTGTCATGTGTTGCTTCAGACACCTCAGGCTGAGACAGCCGTGTGAGCCAGCAGTTACAACAGAGGGCTGTCATAAATCCAGAAGGCTTTATTATTAGTAGCTAGTAGAGGCAAGACCTACAGCACTTAAAATGGCTCTAGGTAGCTAAGCGTGGACAATTGAGTCCTTTTACTTATTATTTCCATGTCACATCAAAATTATTGCTGTGTTCTACTATGTGGGCAGAGGGACGATCCAGCCCGTGAGGGAACATTCTCAGTATGTTTTCTTTCTTCAAAAATTGAAGACACAATCTTTACTTAAAGGGATGTGTCTTGTTTCATTCACTTGTCAGATGACTGTTCTTGATTGAATCTTGAAAACAAAAAGTTATCTTTTCCATCTTAAAAAATAGGGGGTTTTACCTACTATGTGTATATATATATATATATATATATATATATGTTTTTACATGTATGTATGTATGTATGAATTGAAGTAGATAAAATAAAAAAATATAATACTAGAAATATAATTTCTGGGTGCATCTGCATTGCCAAAGAGGGACAGTGAGTGAGCTTTGATCCTTTATATTGGACAATTGCTTAAGTGTTAACTCATTTCTTGGCTATTTGGAAGAATTCAGGTATTTCATTCCAAGACAGTAAAAGGCATAGTTCCAAGGCAAGTGAATTCCAAGGAACACTACCAGAAAACAATGAGCCTAAGACTACATCAGTCATAGCTTCAAGAACCCTACAGTCTGCCAATATTACTCACTTCTACTCATATTTTTCACTTCTTTAAACTGAATTTTTTTATTACTGATAAAACACAAAAAATAAATTTGAAGTTTATTTCTACATACTAATTGTATATGGTCAATGTTGGTGTGTGCAAAGAAATAAGTTTTCAAATAAGGCTTTTTTTTACATCATATTATATCTCCAGTATCGTAGATTCCTCATGTTGAATGAGGCCCAGTATTTTCAGTCTGCTTGCAGATAAAGGATAATTATTACCGCAGGCCTGGTTCCTACGGTATATCACTGTGTCCCGCAGCTATAGGGAGGAGGAGGAGGAGAAGATCCAGCAGGCAGGAATTGTGCAGCAAGATTGATCTATTTAATTATTTTACAAACTCTTTTATAGACTTTTTTCTTCATAGTCTAATTGGACAAAGGACCAGCCGCCCCTTGGGGGTGATTGGCTAAAATCCTAAAACATCCATTATCAAAATATTTTCTACTATACCATAAACAAGACTTTCCAAGGTTGCAGGTGGCTTGGTTGTTTACATTCCCTGCTACCTCTTCTGTGAGAGAGAAAAGTCTCTCACGGACTTAGAAAATAACAAGAAAATCCTCACTAACAGCATTTTTGTACCTACAGATAATGACCCAAGTGTCTGCCTTTGTCAGCCTCAGATCCATACATAGATCATGAGTATTATGACGACATAAGATGACAATATCAAATAAGTTTTTATGTGATTTTAAAACAGGTAGAATCAAATTACTTTTTCCTGAATTATCATAGAGAGCAGTGACTGCCATTTGTCTTATTCATGGAAGAACTGCCAGATGTAGGACTCTATGTAAATAGAGCAAATACTAAAAAAATTCTACAGTGTTTCTAGAAGTTTTGTGGCTGGAAATAAATGGGAAAAATAGAAAAGAAAGTGAGATGACTGCATTAAAAAAATACTTTAGTAGATGATTTGACTAACAGCAGATACCTTTTTTACTTCATGGTTCATCTACTGTCTTGCTTGAGCACATCTGTGTAAGGTATTTCCACAGAAATTATCTTCTTTACTCAGGAGAACAATCAAACAGATACAATTTTTTTTTTTTCTTAATTACTACTTATGCCTAAAACTTAGCATGTGTGTTAATTTATTACCACAGAAATAGAAATAGTAATACTTGCTCAACTGATTATTAGGAAGAATACATTAAAATGTATTAGGAATATTGAAAGGATGCAAAAAAGTTTGTACAGTCAAACTGTGCAAATTTCACCATTACAGAACCACTTGTACTGGTTTAGTCCCAGACAGCAATTAAGTACCATGCAGCCTCTTTCTCACTCCCCCCACCCAGGTGGGATGGGGAAAAGAAATTGGAGTGATCCTGGCTGTGTTCCCTCTTGGCTTCTTGTGTACTTGCCCACTGATAGAGCACAGGGAAAAGGAAAGTCCTTCACTTAGAACTAAGCACTACTCAGCAGCAACTCAAACATTAGTGTGTTATCACCTTATTCTTGGACTAAATCTAAACCACAGCTCTGTACCAGCTACTAGAAAGAGAATTAACTCCATCCTATTTAAAACCAGGACACCACTTTAACAAAAAATACTATCTGTAAATTTGGGACAAATCACTTCATCTGAGATGAAAGAAAAGTGAGAATTGAGACTTTATCCAGCTAATTACCCTAAAGGTCTACAGCATAAAACAGAATTAGGGAAGTTATGCTTCCACTACAGGGTTATAGCACTTTCTGGATCCCTCTTTCTCATCTTTCAGAATTAGACTTTCCTTTTGTTCCAACTGCAACAAAAATAGAGGATATTCTGTGACATAGCCATCTCTTTGATCAAAAGAATCTCAAGATATTTGTTGGCTATGAGATATTGTTTTTGTACATTACAAGTCATTATCTTGTAAATTTAGGTAAGTAATTTTTAGTGATAATTACACTGATGCTTAAGTTATAATGAGATACTTTCAATTCCTGAATATTTAATTCACATTTAAAATACCAGAATTTATATTTCACTAATGGAGCAGAACAGAGCTGGCAGATCTTTAAGGATATTTTTCGTACAGGAGAGGAACTCTCAGTTCTCAGGTGTAAGAAATCATGAAAAGAAGGCAAGAGTCTGGTATGGCTGAGCCAAGATCATCTTGTCAAACTAAGACGCAAGAAGGAAATGCACAGACAGTGGAAGCAAGGACAGGTGTCCTGGGAATAGTATAGGGATTCTGTCTGGTTGTGTAAGGATGAGGTTCAGAAGGCCAAGGAGTACCTGGAGCTGAATTTATCAAGAGATGCAAAGAATAACAGGAAGGGCTTCTATAGGAATGTCAGCCAGAAAAGAAAGGACAAAGAAACCCTCCTCAGTGAGCAATACAGGCAAACTGAAACAAAGAGACAAGGAGAGAATGCTGAGGTACTCAAGAACATTTTTTTGCCTCACTCTTCACTGGCAACCTTGCTTCCCACACTGCTTGAGCAGGTGGACTGCAAGAGAGGGATGGGGGAGCAAAGTCCCACCCACTGTAAGGAAAGATCAGGTTCGTGAGAACCTGGTGAGCCTGAACATACAAAAGTCCATAGGACCTTATGGAAGGCATCCCAGAGTTCTGACGCTTATGTAATTTCCAAGCCACTCTCCATGATATTTCAAAAGTCATAGTAGATGAAATCCCCAGTGACTAGAAAAGGGAAAATATTTCATACATTTTAAAGAAGGGTAAAAAGGAGGACCCTGGGAATGACCGACCTGTGAGCCTCACCTCTGTATCTGGAAAGATTGTGGAGCATATTCTCCTAGAGGCTATGTTATGGCACATGGTGGACAGGGAGGTGATTTGAGACAGCCTGTATGGCTTCACCAAGGACAAATCCTACCTTACCAACCTAGTGGCCTTCTATGATGGTCTGATATCAGTGGACAACGGAGGAGTAATGGATGTCACATCCAGATAAAAGTGGTCAATGGCTCAATGCCCACAAGGAGATCAGTAACAAGTGGTGATCCTCAGAGGTTCATATTGGGACTAATACTCTTAAATACCTTCATCAAGGATAAAAGTGCGATTGAGTGAATTCTGAGCAAGTTTGCAGATGCCACTAAGCTGGTTGTTGTGGTTGTCACATCTGGGAGACACTATGCCATCAAGAGAGACCTGGACAAGCTCAAGAAGTGGACTCATGTAAACTTCCAGGGATGAACTAGGTGACTTTAAAGGTCTCTTCCAATACAAACTATTCCATGATTCTGTAAGAAAGGGTAGCATAAGAGGAGCACAAACTGAACACAGGAAGTTCCCTTTTAACACCAGGAAACAGTTTTTTACTGAAAAAGATGACTGAACTCCATCACAGGTTGTCCAGAGAGGTTGTAAAATCTCCCTTCTTGAAGATACTCTAAAGTTGTCTGGACACGAACTTGGGCAGTCAGCTTGAGCAGGGTGGCAGGAGTAGATAACCTCAAGAGTTCCCTTCCAACTTCAACTATAATATGATTCAGTGATAGTCACTGCTTAAGGAAATTGCTGAAGTTCATCAACATTTGGACCCAGAATGGAAAACAGAATATCTCAATAAAAATTAAATATATATTTTCTTACTCTTTCAACAAGTCTAATTAAAAAAGCCCAAAAAAACCAGCAACCAACCCCCCCCCCCCAACCTACATATTTACAGGAAAAATAAAAAAACCCAGAGTATTGTGCACTTGACTTACTGTCTGTTTTACACTTGTTAGTAAGTAATTTTTAGTTGTCTAGGGTAAAATAAAATATTTCTTTCTTCAAAGTCAAGTGAATATGTCAACATGAAATCAGTAGATAACAGTAGAATTCCAGTTCAGTGAAGCTTGATATTTAGGTAGAGATGTAAGCACCTTAAAAGGGAAATTAAGCACACTCATTTTGGGCACTGCCTCTCCACTGACCATGTAATAGGTCGCTTATCTTAAAAGCTAAGCACTTCTAGAAAGTTAGATTCTGTTTATCTTTAGCAATTATCTGAAAATTATTGCTCAATAGAGAAAAGTTGCATCTTTTCTTAAAAAATATTTTAAAAGCAGCTCTTACGTGTTGCTGCCTGTTTTGAGCTTCCCATCCCCCCTCCCAAAGACATGTGCTCCGAGTTCTTTTGTTCCAAGCGCGGGCAAAGCCAAATGTAACTCAGACTCTTCAGCAGTGTCTGATTGGCCGCTCACCCCGGGTCCGCCCCCAGTCATCCCCTTGCCCCTTCTCCGAATAAAAAGATGGTCGAGGGGAGGCAAAGGCGCTCTCTCAGCTCAGCTACCTTCCTGTAAACATCTCTGGTCGTCTGTCTCATTTGAAGGCTTCTAACTGCAGGGAATTGAGCGAGCAGGGAGCTATATTTCTCCCTCTTTGCTTCTGCTGATGGTATTTGCTCTGCAGCTGATTCAGGTACCGATTTTAGAGCTACTAAAGTGCTAGATCGCCCGTGCTACCTCTCAAGGCTGCTCGAGGCTTTCTAAGGCATTGAAATACAAGCGCTAGCCGGTATAAAGCTGAAAAGACACCTTTTACATTTGGCGCCCAGCGTGCTATCTCTGAACTCCGGTTCTGAGAGACTTTCAGGGTGTCCCGGCAGCTGTGTGTCTGCTGGAGTTAGCTCTGCACGTCCTGCTGTGCCAGCTCTGTGTGGCGAGGTGTTACTTTTTGTGTAACATCGAGCCCAGAGCCTCAGCCTGTACCCTCCCCCACGCCACGTGGCGAGGGAACGGCTGGAAAGCAGAAGACCCTTCTCGCGTTTTTTTTTTCTCCGGACCTGCTTTCCTGTGATAAATCCAGAATTCTGGTGAGTATTTCCCTGCTGGTTTAGGGGCTCCTGTCTTAAGCTGGTGCCGGTGTAAACTTTCTCTTTTTTTTCCTCCTTTTTCGTGAGTAAGGGGTTGAGGTTTCGTGTGCATTCATAATGGGATCTGAAGTTTCTGCACACCATAGAGAAATATACCACCAAGTTCAAAGTTACCTTTCTTTAACTGGGCATAAATACCCTAAAAATCTAGTTCAATCTTTTGTACAATGGCTTTTTCAGTACTTTCCTAATCTGACCTCCGAAGACATAAGATCTGCTGAATTTTGGGATAAGGTGGGGAGAAAACTCTCCTCTCTGAGGCGTGCAGGAGATGAAACAGTTTCAAAATTCTTTCCTCTCCTGTTACTAAGTTATGCTTTGCCGGAGAAAAAGGCAGTACATGAAAAGCCACTGCAAAACCCCCCTGTTAATTCCCTCATACCCTCTTCCAACCCCTGTGTCCCGGACCCCTCTTCCCCTACGCTGGAAAACACAGCTAGAGCAGACTGCTTCTCAGCACAGGAGAGCTATCGTCCTCCTGGCTCACCCGTGTTTCCTCAGCACCCTGCCTTGGATGGGAATCCGGAGCCCATCCCAGGACCTTCCCAACCCCTCTTCTCCACTCCCTTTTCCCCAGTTTTTAGCCCTCATGTTTCAAGCGCGCGTAAAAACCCCTTCTCCCCTGATCTCTTTGTTCCCAGGGACAGCCATTGCCATGTGCTCGCAGCCTGGGAAAAATCCCCTCCCCCCAACCACTTTTCTCCCAGTTTGTTTGTCTCCAGTAATGGCGGACGCAATGGTCCTTCCTCTCCAAACTACACCTCCCACAATCCCTTTCTCCCCCATCCCACAAATCCCTTCTTGTCCCCATCCCCTCCCACTCCTGCGTCACACCCTGACCTCGCCTCCGACCCCGTCCCCACAGCGTCGTGTTTCACCCCTCCCTCTGTTCCCGCCCATGGCTCAAGTGCCGCCCCTGCCTCCCACAACCCCGCCCCCGACCCCTCCCCTCCGCCGGCCGTGTCCCCGCCTCCACTCCCCGCCCCTGCCCCTCCACTCCCCGCCCCTGCCCCTCCACTCCCCGCCCCTGCCCCTCCACTCCTCGCCCCTGCCTCCCATTGTCCCGCCCCAGGTTCCCACAGTCCTGTGACTGCCCCTCTGAATCCGAGAACCCATGGCTACCAGGAAGTAACTCCAACTGCTTCTACTACACTCTCTTGTACTAGCAATGGAGCTAACCCTGACTGGAAACCCCTTTCTTATTCTGATATTAAGGATTTGTGCAAGGCAATTAAGGAGTTTGGAATGCATAGTAATTATTTTAAGAGCCTTTTAAGTGCTACTTTTGCAACTCACTTACTTGTACCTCATGATTTACTTACATTAATGCAAACTCTTCTCACACCTGGTGATTTTATGGTGTGGAAAAAACAATGGAAAATAATTTTATCTGATTTATTGAAAATTTTGTGGCAAACTCCAGATAATTACCTGGATTTTGAAAACAATTATATCACATTAGACCTTTTATCTGGTGACAATAATATGGCAAATCCTCAAAAACAAGCAATGCTTATCCCTCGTCCAGTTCTTACTGAAATCACACGTGCTGCTGAAAAGGCCTTAACATTATTACCATCTCAAACTCCTAATTCTCATTATACCACCATCAAGCAATCGCCAAATGAAAATATTATTCACTTTTATAACCGTTTGTACGAAGCTGTCTCTTCCCAGGTCCCTAATCCTGACCTCCAACAAGCACTCCTACTCGAACTTCTCCAAGTTAATACAAATGATGCTTGCAAACAAGTCATTCTCACTCTCCCGCTGTATCCTCCTCCTACTGTTGAATGCATCCTCGAAGTCTGTACTAAGAAGGTGCAGCTGAACACAGCTGCTCCCTTTTTGAAAAAAGTGGGGATGGTTGGGGAGGTTGTGGAGAATGTTACAGGTACAGGAGAAACTCAATCGCGCGGTAACTTTGTATGCTATCGTTGTCAGAAAAAGGGACATGTAGCTCGCAATTGCAGAGCAATTATAACTGCTGATAAAAACTCTCCAAAGACTGTTTCCCCAGGTCAACAGCAGGGAAACTAGCGACTCAACGCGTCCTAACAGCTCCGCGTTCAGACATAAATAGGGCTGCAGACAAAGCAACTTGGACTTCTGGACTCAGGTTTAAGGTAACCTGTGATAAAGCACACCATTTCAACAACAACAAACAGACTGTAATACCCATTTCATTCCAGAATGTGGACCACATGCCAGAATTTACATACCTTTTTGTTATTGGGGACACTCGGGAAACACCTGCTGGGATAGAGGTTACACCCACACTCATGAAAATGGATCAGAACGGGTGTTCTAACCTAATTGTACAATGTATATATCCACCATACTTTATGCCTAAAGGTCAAGTCATTGCACAGGCCTTTCCACTGCCCAAATACCTGCCCACAGATGGTCATATCCCAGCCATCTGTTGGACTGAGGTTTTGGGAAATGACAAACCTGTAATAGAATGTAAGCTCCGTTACAAATCACATAAAATCAGTATCATGGGAATGTTAGACACAGGTGCTGATGTGTCTGTCATTCCATTTGATAAGTGGCCTACGCAATGGGAATTGCAATCTCAGGGCATCATACAAGGGATTGGAGGTACCCAAATTGCAAAGCAGTCCAAACACACCATCCAAATTGAAGGTCCTGAAGGACAAATAGCGACACTTCGTCCGTATGTCCTAGACACCAAATTCACCCTGTGGGGAAGGGATGCCGTGTCTCAGTGGGGAACAAAAATTGATATCACCCCTAGACATCAGAATTTTCCCTTGCAGGCCACTGAAGCAGAGTGCCATCCACATAAATTAACTTGGAAAACAGATGAACCCGTGTGGGTTAACCAGTGGTCGTTAAAAAAAGAAAACTTAGAGGCACTCAAAACATTAGTGGCTGAACAATTGGCTAAAGGAAATATAGTTCCAACTAACAGCCCATGGAACACACCCGTGTTTGTAATACAAAAACCGGGAAAGAACAAATATAGGCTACTCCAAGATCTTAGAGAAGTTAATAAGGTTATTGAAGACATGGGACCCCTTCAGCCAGGTATGCCATCACCTTCAATGCTCCCACAACATTGGCATTTAGCTGTTCTTGACATTAAAGATTGCTTCTTTCATATTCCACTCCACCCTGCAGATGCCCCCCGATTTGCATTTTCTGTACCATCTCTTAATCATGAAACTCCCATGGAACGTTATCATTGGCTTGTGCTTCCCCAAGGTATGAAAAATTCCCCAACTCTCTGCCAAGAGTATATTGCTAAAATTCTATCTCCCATCCGTGCCAAAGCAGAGAAAGCCATCATCCTGCATTACATGGATGATGTGCTGGTGTGTGCTCCCAATAATCAGTATCTCGAGCAGACACTTAACATGGTGGTTGAGGCCCTAGAGGCCAAGGGCTTTGAATTACAACCTGAAAAAATGCAGAGAACAAGCCCTTGGAAATACCTCGGACTCAAAATCACAGAAACCTCTATCACCCCAACACCTGTCACCATTAATAATAACCCAAAAACATTAGAGGAAGTGCAACAGATCTGTGGGACACTGAAGTATTTAAGGTCCTGGTTAGGACTCACCACAGAGGATGTAGCTCCTATTGCAAACCTAATAAAAGGGGAAGGCGGTCCAGCATCCCCTAGATCCCTGACAGAAGAGGCAAGGCAGTCTCTCAAAAAGATACAAGAGCTCATTTCCACCAGACAAGCACACA
Source organism: Corvus hawaiiensis (assembly GCF_020740725.1). Lineage (NCBI taxonomy): Eukaryota > Metazoa > Chordata > Aves > Passeriformes > Corvidae > Corvus > Corvus hawaiiensis. Next base: position 76,358,836 of record NC_063214.1, read on the forward strand.
GGTATCAGCCCTCCCTACCCTTTAAGCTTGTCATTCTAGGGAAGGTACCACGCTTTCATGGCCTCATATTTCAGTGGGACAAAGAGCAGAAGGAACCCCTCATCATAATTGAATGGGTATTCCTTCCACTCCAACCTCCTAAAACCATCACACAGCCACAAGAACTAATGGCAAAAATTATCATGAAGGGTAGAGCAAGGCTCCGCACCCTGGCAGGATGTGACTTTGCATGCATCTATTTACCTGTAACAACTGACGCATTAGATCACCTGCTCCAAAATAATATAAATTTACAATTTGCATTAGATAGTTACTCAGGCCAAATCTCAAATCATTACCCAAAACATGACATGTTTAATCTGCCATTCTCTTTCATCCCTCGAGAGATTCAAAGTAGAAAACCCCTCGATGCGATTACCGTTTTTACTGATGCCTCAGGAAAAAGTAAAAAGTCCGTGGTCACATGGAAAAATCCAAAGACGCAAAAGTGGGAATCTGACATCGAGGTAATCCAGGGATCACCACAAGTAGCTGAATTAGCAGCTGTTGTTAGAGCATTTGAGAGGTTCAAAGAGCCCTTTAATTTGGTCACAGACTCAGCATATGTAGCTGGAGTAACTGTTAGAGCTGAGCATGCTCTCCTAAAAGAAATCTCAAACAAGAAAATTTATGATTTACTCTCAAAATTAATTTATCTGGTCTCCCACAGAGAGCATCCCTATTTTGTCATGCATGTGAGGTCACATACAAACCTGCCAGGATTTATTGCAGAAGGTAATTGTAGAGCTGATGCTCTGGCTATGCCAGCAGACATAGTTCTATCAGCCGACTTACCAAAGCTCCCCCAAGTTTTTGAACAAGCAAAATTGAGCCATGCCATGTACCATCAAAATATTCCTGCTCTTATCCGCATGTTCCATCTGTCGCGGACACAGGCAAAAGCAATAGTGGCAACGTGTCCCAACTGCCAGAAGCTACAGCTTCCATCACTGGGCATGGGGGTCAATCCCAGAGGTATTAATAGCGGTGAAGTGTGGCAAATGGACGTCACACATTTCCCTGAATTTGGGAGATTAAAATACGTTCATGTTTCTATTGATACCTTCTCTGGTGCTATGTATGCCTCTGCACATGCAGGTGAAAAGGCTAAGGACGTTGAAAAACATCTTGTCCAAGCTTTTGCTGTGCTCGGTATACCTGAGGAGATAAAAACTGATAATGGACCTGCCTACACCTCCCAGGAGTTTAAAAACTTTCGTCAGCAGTGGGGATTTCGACATGTTACAGGTATTCCTCACTCCCCAACTGGACAAGGCATTGTTGAACGTGCCCATCAAACCCTCAAGCGAATGCTGCTACAACAATCAGGGACCACCAAACTCAACTCACCTGTCCTCAGACTCAGCAAAGCACTGTTTACCATAAACTTCCTGAATGGCACCTTTGAGGATCCAAACCCTCCCATCTATCGTCATTTCCAGAACACCAGGAGACAGAAACTGCAGGAAAATCCAGAAGTCCTGATCCGGGACCCAGAGACTCAAAAAATCCAAGGACCGTACAAACTTGTGACTTGGGGACGTGGGTATGCCAGTGTATCTACCCCTCAAGGACTGAGATGGATCCCAGGGAAGTGGGTAAAACCTTATGTCACTTCCTCAAAAGTTAAGGAGGTTAAAACTGCCTCCTGGAAGAGACGCCGTAAAAAGAATCCTGATTTTGCACCTTCATGTAAACCCCCTACTGCAGATCTTTATGTTAATCCCTTAAGTTAAGTTGCACTGTTTTGCACTCAGGTTTTTGCACTGTATTTTGTAAATCTTTGTCCTGATACTCCATACCATAGATGTCCTGACTAAACCCCTGAGTTTTGACTGGGGAACTAGTTTAAAGGCATCCTAGGTACTGTCGAGTTGTAGGGACGATAGATTACAATTATATTTTGCACTATTGTTTTGTTACTGTTCTATGCACTTTTAAGTTACTAAGAGTTACAACCCAGCTTTAAAGAAAAAAAAATAGGGAATTGTTGCTGCCTGTTTTGAGCTTCCCATCCCCCCTCCCAAAGACATGTGCTCCGAGTTCTTTTGTTCCAAGCGCGGGCAAAGCCAAATGTAACTCAGACTCTTCAGCAGTGTCTGATTGGCCGCTCACCCCGGGTCCGCCCCCAGTCATCCCCTTGCCCCTTCTCCGAATAAAAAGATGGTCGAGGGGAGGCAAAGGCGCTCTCTCAGCTCAGCTACCTTCCTGTAAACATCTCTGGTCGTCTGTCTCATTTGAAGGCTTCTAACTGCAGGGAATTGAGCGAGCAGGGAGCTATATTTCTCCCTCTTTGCTTCTGCTGATGGTATTTGCTCTGCAGCTGATTCAGGTACCGATTTTAGAGCTACTAAAGTGCTAGATCGCCCGTGCTACCTCTCAAGGCTGCTCGAGGCTTTCTAAGGCATTGAAATACAAGCGCTAGCCGGTATAAAGCTGAAAAGATACCTTTACACTTACGTTTCCACTTCTGAAATAATATTACAGTCCAGTTATTAAAAGGTCTCTGCCCAAATTAAGGTGCAAATGAGACCATATGCCAAAGTCAATAGTATGGATTTAATTTAACAGAAAACGTGAGAGGGAGAGAGATGGAGACAGAGAAAGAGAGAATTATAGTCACCACCCCATGGGTACCCTTTTTCTTGTGGTCTTCTCTGTGGTTTGGGTCTCCAGAGTGTTTTTCTGGAGGATACACATCTGTACAGTCCAAGTCCTGGGTATCCAGAGGTGTATGTGCTATTTTCACAACTTGGAATGTTATGTGAGTAAGCAGTTGCTTCCTTTCCCACAGGAAAAGGTTACCCAGATCGGCTTCACCAGGCCTGGCATCTTCCTGCTGTTGTGTTTTTCCCACAGTCTGTACAGTGGAGTCTTGTCTGGTGTGCTAATTCCAGACCTTTCACCTCCATGTAGGCCTGAAATTAACACCTTCCTTTTCACTACCTGTGCCTGTCTTAAGTTAGCTTATCTTGTGTGAACTTCCTCCTTTGTCAGTGTTTGAGACAATTTAATTGTGTTAAGTCCTGACACCAGCAGCTACTGGAATGGAACTTCAAAGTCCAGACACAGTCCTTACAATAAATTTTGCAGCAGTATTGTATGAAAAATAGAATACAATTAAACAAAACTAATTGCATGAATGGGATTCTTATGTCTCATCACAGATGTCACTCTCTCCCACCTGGCTGCTCAAACGGAGAGGAACAGACTCTGCCTTTTCTGCTTTCTGCTTCTTGTACTCCTGGCTGACCACAACACAGCCTCGGGAGGAGGGACACAGTGATTTTGAAATGTCACTTAGCTGGTGAGGACACCAGTCTGCAAGGGCTACAGAGCAGGAACAGCGCGCACCTGTTGCAGTGTGTACTTTGTGCTCGGTGGGTATGGAGGCTGGGCTCGGTATTACTATGGGTACACTCTGCACTTTGGGCAAGAAGACATATAATGCAGACAGATTTTACAGAATATTTAAAGTTTTGATGGGAATGCACTAAACTAGCATCAAGACAAAACCTGGACCTGAATGCTTGGCTGCAGTGAATCTCTTTCCTTTTTGTCTGAATGTCTTATAATCTAGTCAAGAGAGCACTTTCCCAAAATGTGGGATATGACAGTTTTATTCTCTCTAGGCTGAGTATTTTATTTCCTGAAAATTTTAGACCAGAAGCCAAGTCTTCCACATCCAAAATAAATGCTTTAATCATAAAACTTAAATTCATAAGGCAAATATCATTCTGTTAACCCTATGCTCATGTGCCCAGGCAGGCATTTGAGAGTTTGTGTGAACACTGGCAAAATTTAAATAATTAAAATAATTAAATAATTAAATAAAGTAATTAATACTGAAAATTAAGCAATGAGTGAATTCCTACACAGTCATTAAACCAATATTGGAAATGTATATCACTTAATCTGATTCTAGGCATCTTCAAAATAGACCTATGTCTGAGCTAATAATGCTCAGTCATCCTTATAGCCAGGAAAGGCAAATGGAAATTTTAGAAATCTCTCAGTTGAACCATTCTTGAAATCATCTCTTGCATTATAGTTAATACATCCTTCCATATCTAATAGCTATATCTTCATTGCTGATAAAGGCTCAGATGTAAGTGAACCTAGATACATTTCAACTCCATTATTAGAATATTTTTCACCACTTAAGTCTGTTTAACCAGTAAAGACATTAGAGGCACAAGTTTTCTGAAACAGAAGACTTAGACAACTGTAGTGCATCTTGAAAAAACCTGCCCAGTCAGCATCCATAACTAAGAAAAGAGTATCCAAGTTGATTGAGCAAAGTACAAGGCAGAAAAAAAGAAATGCTAGGATTCTAACAAAATTCTGCAGAAAACTGAAGGAAACTGAAGTGTGTGGGATGGGGTTACTTGTTATTTATTTTGACAGTGTTTACGTCTCAGTTTTGAACTGTCAACAAATAGTGCAATTATTTTGGAAATGTCTATAGTATGTGCTTTATTTAACAGGATTCTGTGAGGGTCAAAGTTATGGTAAGCAGAATACTGTGTAGTTTAGGTACATGACATCTTTGGCTGACCTAACTCAGATGGCCTGAGAATACATCAACCATGAACTAGAATCTAACTAAATTCTATAGAAAAGTAATCAAAGAAGTGAAACCAATTAGATTATAATTCTGAAAAGTACAATTTGAACAGTGGGTTGTTTTGTTTCAGGGTTTTTTTTCCCCTTTAGAACTTAAGGAGGATACGTCATGAAACATCCATAAGCTGTATCTTTTTAATGATACATCCACTCTTTCTCAGAGAGTGTGACTGAAAAGTGTAAGAGACATGGCTTATAGATTGAGTGATTTCAGCCATCAAAAAATATATCAATATGAAAAAGAAGACTCCCTAGCAGGACTATCCTGTGTTGGAGAAGTTAAAAAAGAACAAACTTTGCCACACCCTCAAGTAAGATAGCTATATGTTGAAGCTATATAGGCTCACCTATGCTAGTTATTGTCTATTTAAAGCTAGAAGAAGCCTTTTCCTTATGCAGTCAGTGGACTCCATCTCCTGAGATGCTCCATGATCTAAAAGTACAGCTGTATAAAGGACAGTTGATATACTTAAACACCATATGCTCTTAAGGCACCTTCACATATTGAACCCCATAAATGTAATGCATGGCTGTTGTGTAGGTTTTTGTTGAACTAAAATGAAGTCTTGCTGCTGAACATAATTCTAGCTCAGAGGGATAACCAGAATTTGAATCAAACCTATAAAAAATAGTCATTCTTTTCAAAGACCAACATGACAGATCATGATTTGTAGGATTATTTTATTTTTCTGTTAACTTTATATACATATGTTCAGACTATACACCTACACCATACACACTGGTGTTAACATTTATCCTGAAAACGATGGAATTAAGGGAGGCTTTTTTTCTCATTATTCTGAATCTGTTTAACAACTGTGAATTTTATCATAGAGCAAGCTAAGATTAAGTATTTTTATGTAGTTGTGATCTTGTGTGTGTGTGTTGCCCTGCAAAGTGGAATCTAAAATATTTTCTCTCAGTGAGACTCTACCTGTCATTTACCTTCTCTATCTGGATTCTTATTTTCACAAAATATACAAAGAGTTAATTTCTTTTAGATTATTTGCCTTTTTTTCAAATTTCATAAATAGCAGACTGTTAGTTCAGAAGATATGAAAGAGAAAAAACATAAAAATCCATGTAATTAGAAGCATTTGTAGTAAAACATCCACACAATTAATTAATGGCCTCCACACATTCTAGTGTTTACATCTATTGTCATTATAGCTCCTTGGGTTTGATCCCACAAAATTCACATGCAGAGCAATGTGTGCATTAACAAGTGTAATTTAAAGCCCTGCAAGCACACAGGAATTTGTATTAATGAGAACCCTGCTGGAAGTCACTGCTGAGAGCCTTAGAAAAGGTAGGGCTTCTAAGAGGAACCAGAACACAAACATCCTATTACCATGAGAAAGCTTTCTCTTTTCTTTTTTTTTGGTTTTTTTTTTCAACTGTGTGTGTGTGTTAGTCTTTGCACTCCCATTTATATCTACAGCTATTGCTACCCATATCATTACCTAAAGAAGTTGTGTAGATTCCCTCAAAGCACTCATTAAATATGCATCTGATGACTGATAATAAGCGATATGATTCTCCATTCTTTTTAGGCTCCTGTCTTATTAGACAAAGGGGTAAAACTTTGTATACCTATGCAGAATACATCAGTAACAACTAAAGTAATTATCAAAAACTACTCCCCCACCTCCAGTTGAGATAAGCCCGACATTCACAGCCAATATCCAGCCAGCTCTACTGTGAAATATCTTCTGCCCTTCAATTCACTTAACTGTTCTATTTCATAAGTCTAATTTAAAAATAAACAGATAAAGTAAAGGTAATTATCAGCCTTTGGTGGTTGATCTGTTTTAAACAAAAAAAAAAAAAAACAAAAACAAAAAACCCACACACAAATACACCCACCACAAAAAATACAGCAAAATACAAACAGCAACATACAAAGTGAAAAATAAAACCCCCAATAAACTCTTTCCTAAGAAACAAGACTAACAGACAGCAGGGTATAGTAGAGCAGGCAATATGCACAACTGGCTAATCATGTGGTGGCTTGTGTATTTTATCAATAAATGGATTTTGCATGAGGCTTTTCTTGTATTTGGGAAACTTGAGGACAATTTCTACTCCTCAGAATGCCTAGCTATTAAATGAAATTCTCTATTCCCAAACCTAAAGTTTGTTGAGATGAAATTGAATTGAGAAAAATATCAGTAATTTAAAGAATAAAAAGAAACTCAGAAAAGAATGGTTGCAGTTATTGCATAACCAACAAAATAAGATTCTGAACTTCCATTTAGATATATATTTTTTAAGAGCATAAACATGATAAAGAATGAAAATGCTCTCACAATTATTTTAAGAACCCTTTGTTTTAAGATTGCAAACAGTAAGTGTTATAACAACAATCTGTTTTACATTATATCAGAATTTATGTTTATTGACATTTTCATATACTCTTTAGGTCATGATGAATTAATTACTTGATCATTTTCAATTGTGAAAATTTTTCTTCCTTAAATGAGATATTTATCCATTCAAGTTTAGTCTTGTTCATCATGCACAGTTGAGTTTTGGGAGGTTTCTTTGGGAATATAACTATTATTATTAGGTACATTATTAATTAATACCCTCACTTTTTAAAAAAAGTCATGGTTCTTCATATATGGCTTGGGTATAAGATCTTAATGAATTCTCAATATGTGTAAAATTTGAGGTATGTGGTCTTTCACATACCTCAAATTTCTTCTTTAGGAAACAGATTGATAATGCAGCTGTATTTCAAGAAAGATTTACATTTTGAATTCTTTTAACTCACAATCACTTGCAAATTCTCATAACAATTATCTTTTCCTCAAAGGAAAGAGCAAGATATATCTCTAGGTACTAATATGTCTAATTTAAGGCATTGTCTTATTCAGAACAGACTGTTCATATAGCAAAATAGCCACCTCAGGATAGGAATTAACATCTTCAGAATAGTTGAATCTTTCCCTGAAAGAACCTATCCTCCTCCACTGAAAACTTAGATGAAGTATCTGTTACTGAAGTGCCTCAAGTTAGGCAAGATGTATCTAGTACTAGGGTTCATGGAACAGGGTAAACCAGTACATCGTTTTTACCACCTTTGTAGAGATTCTGGTTAAAATTATGATATGAAATTTGTGATCAAATATGAGAAAAAGTTAAAAACAGGACCACTTATCTCATCTGAAAGGTTTAGACAGGTCTGAAGTGCAGTCTTTGAAAAACTGCAAATATCTGTGAATGTTGTTTTGCACATGTGGAAGACAGATGAGTACAAATTTTCAATTTGCAAATTTTCAGGTATAGCAGCTCCCTGAGTCTGAGGTGCTGGGAGCTATGGGGTCAAGATCAGACCCAGTGAGGTGAACAGGGTCAGACACAGCCCTGGGATATACATGAAGGGCCACAGGGACAAGGTTGTGCAGGCAAGTCCAAGAGGTCAGCCCACTTATGCGGTCTGGCTCAGTTGGGCCAGGCAGGGCAGGGCTGCACTATAGCTCAGGCAAGGCTGCACTCAGCTGAAGGCAGAGCTCAAGGGCTAGGGGTGGACCTCAGCTGTGACCATCCTGCAGCTCTGTCTGGGAGTCTCCTTCCACCACTACTGGCTGGATGAGGTCCACCCCCAGCTGCACTGGCTCTACTTTGTTCTTGAGCCCCCAAAACCAAGCCTCTGGGGAAGGCTGGGATTGAAATACTCTTAAAAGGCTTCCACTGATAAGCTTTGCAGATATAACCATCTGTGCAGCTCTGTCTTATTTGGCATTAGTTGTTACTTTCTTTTTCATATGGTCTCCTTGACAGGTAAATTAATTTTAAAAAAGGACTGGCCTCAAAGACAGACTTCTTCATAGCAAGAGTAATTACTATTTTCATGATTTTCACATAACAACACAGACTCTCAGCACAACAGGATGCTCAAAAGAGTCTGATTCAGTGGTTCTTAATGACACTGAATAAGTCTAAAATTACATGCATCTCCATGAAAGCATCAACCACGAAATGGTTCACTGTCCATTATACATTATAAGGTACATCCTGATACTCTTCAGCCTATGCAAATTGCTTCCAAAATAATAAATGAAGTGTCTGTATTTGGCTGTAACTGTTAATGAAGTGAAAAAAAAAAATTAGAGATATTTACTGCAGCATATTCCACATTTCAAAATTAATCTAAATGAAATTTTCCATTGTTCCCTTATTGACTGTAAAAATTTTAAAAGTAGCTGTTTGGTAACTTATATGATTTATACTTGTCAATGCTTGTACTTGGAAATTTAGAGGCAGCATAAAGTTCTTTCTTATACACTCAGCTTTCAGGGTAAAAAATATCTAAAGATTAAATAACTGCTATTTGATTCATTTAAAATCATGCATATTCTCCGTGCTTATAGTTTACTTATATTTATGAAATGGTATTCAACATTAAAAGAAAAACTCTCAGTCACAACAATAACATAGTTATTGTAGCATTCTGGCTTCTGAGGTCATTTAAGAGTGAAATTACTAAGAAGTTTCCTTTTTTTCCTCTCTTTTTTTTTCTTTAGCTAAATAATAAGAACACAGGGATAATGCAACAATCCTCTAAGCAGTTCTTAGGAAATTGTCTCATATTGATGAAAAGAGAAAGAATCCTAACTGTAATTTCTATAAATGCTACAATTGGTTGTTATCTACTTAGTACAAAAAAACTTAGTTGAATTTACTGAATCATAGGAGCTCTTTCAAAAAATATTGTATTGGTCTAAGTCAGTGTTGTCATAGTTTAACCTCACAGGCAGGTGAATAACACACAGCCATTCACTCTGCCTTACAGAAGTATGGGGAAAAGATTTATAAGGGTAAAAGTGCAATACCGTGGGTTGAGATAGAGATGGTTTAATAGAGAAAGACAAAGTTGTACATACCAGTAAGGCAAAAAGAGGAATTAATTCAGTGCTGCTCTCAGCAGGCAGGTGTGCAGTTATCTCCAGGAAAGCAGGGTTTCATCATCTATATCAGCTACTTGGGAAGATAAAGGCCATAACTGCTAATGTTAACCCCTTCCTCCTTTTTCTCCCAGTTTTTATTGTTGAGTACAATGTCATATGCGTGGAATACCTCTCTGGTCAGTTGGAGTCAGCAGTCCCAGTTCTGTCCCCTGCCTTATCCAACTTGCTAGTGAGACTTATATAGCCTTATCCAACTTGCTGGTGAGACAGCTTGAGAAGAAGCAGAAGATGCCTTGATGCTGTGTAAGCGCTGCTCAGCAACAGCTAAAACATTTGGGTATCATCAACATTGTTTTCAGCACAAATTCAAAACATCATCCTCTATAAGCTACTATGAAGAAAACTACCTCATCAAAATCAGGACAGCCAGTTACAATACTTATAAACATTAGTTGATATTAATAGATGAATCTCATTTTGTGTCTTGCCATCCTGCTTCTACTGGCAGGGAAAGAGTGAATACTTCTCATATACAAACAGAAGTGTATTTATTAAATGCTGCAATCATTCAAAGACAAACAGATGGCTGCTATTCAAACAGGGATAAGCAGTGATTATACACATCTGTACAATACCAATAAACTCTAATATATCCGGACGCAATTAACTGCTTTTTTTAGAGTAAAGCAAAGAGTTACTCAGAACAGCTTTCATTTCATTATTTGGTCAATTTTACATAGGAGTTCTAACTATGCATAAATGGTTTTCATAATAGTGAACACAGTAGGCTTCAATGATTGCTTACTGTGAGTCGGAAAATGCTCACATGGAAGAATAATTTCTTTCCGTCACAACCCCCGATTTCTTGGATTTGCTGTTAATAGGAATTTGAGTCAAGATCACTTTGTACAATTGTTGCCCAGTTCTCTCTTAGCCCTTCACTGGACTGCCATGCCAAAAATGTTAGCCCCAAATCACATGTTGTATGTCAAGCTGGAAATATACATAGGAGATGAAAACTAAAAGCTCTTGCCTCAAGACTTACGCTCTCTTGTGAGTTTAATGTGCTGGCATCTATGTCTGCTACTGAACTTGAGTTTCACAGCTCATAGTACTGAAACAAAAGTTCAGCCATCTGGACACCTATGTTAATGGGTCATATTATCCTACTACATTCCTGTGCAGCTTTTCCAATCAGCCTTTAAACAACTAAATTCTCTCTCTAGAATTAACATTCATAGGCAATAGATTGTTATTTAAAGAAATTATTTTACTTTGTCTATCTAACCTCATTCATATTAACATCCAACTGACTTTTACTATCCAATCCAACAATATGTTATCAATTCCCAGATTTTGACTTATATCCAAAAAGCACATCTGAAGAGTGGACTCCAGCTGCCCACTGTCTTAAACAGTTGGGTTGTCTCTTGGCTCCATTTTGGAACATCCAAGTGGTTATGTCCAGAGAAAATTCACTTTATGCAGGACTAGCTTTAGTAATAGAGATGTAAGGTAGTCTGTCTTAACTGGCCTTAATGCTTGAAACAGGTTATTTGTTCATTCCTTATATTCATTTTTTTATTAGTGATACAGTCATGGAAATCAAGGTCAGCAGAGAATATCACCTTATTCAATTTGACTTTATGAATATAATACACTTTATATTTCATGCAGATATTTGGTACTAAGCACAATTATATTGGGTATCTTTACTTGTACTTGAATAGACAGACCAGATTTCTTTTGCCTGGGCATAAGAGCAAAGCTTTGGTTTAGAAGCCACCACAAGACTGTGTTAGCACAGACCTCTGAGAGCATGCTGATTATGAGGAATTTCCTTCTTCTCTAAAGCAGTGACAAAGCTTCAAGAACAGATGTGACTTTCATCCCCTTAGGTATAAGTCAAGCCAAAGCAGTGTGTGTCTGTGTGTCACCTTTCAGGGGTAGCAAAAATTCCTGATTGTCTAGTAAGTCACTTATATTTTTCTGGTCTAAATCAGAAACTAATCCAAATAATTTGATTTGTTCTGAACTATTAATCTGTTTTTTTACTTTGCTTATTTTTAATAATTCCATAAACTTTGAATCACTTCTAAATTTTCTAAGCAAAGATTTTCCAAAATTAAACCGGGCATAACTAAGCCCAGGAACTGATTTCTCAGAGACTCCATGAGAGCAGGACATCTTACTATTATAATAAGGTTAGTGGGTATTTGACAGCAAGCTAGCTTTTTGTCTCATCTAACACACATACTTTGAATTCCACCTAATTTACATTTTTAATGCTATATAATTGTGAATTCTCTGATCTGTAGATATCCAGCTATCTTGTCTTCACTGTTGCTTCCATCAACCAGATGTAATCCTATTGAAAATAAAATTATAAACAGCAAAAAATCTTGAAGACTTTAAATTAAGCTTTAATAATAGTATAAACACAGTTGAGTAAATTAGCATTTTTCATTTTTCTACGGCATAAGTGTTTGTAGATCCAAACCAAGAATTCTAGTATTGTATTATTTAACTGAACTATGAATAATTATGTTAATATATAAAGGAAAAATATTTTGCAATGCAAAAAAAAAGTAAAGTTAGAAGAAACATCTCATAGACTAAATACATTCATGGAGACATGTCAGTTTCAACTGCATTATTTTTCTATAGGATGTGAGTGGGAGGTGGAAAGGGAAAACTGAAAATCAAATTTTAAGACATTATTGAGTCCTGAAAGAAAGATGCATTTTAAAATCTGAAGAAAAACACCCAAACAGTCAAAAAAACCCTCTAAAAACAAAACAAAAAATTCCCCAAGAAAACAACAACAAAAAAAAGAAACAAAAAAACCTAAACAACAACAACCACCACACAAAAAAAACCCCCAAAAAACCTTTAATCCCACATATTGCAAGTAAAAAGGAATATACTGTAAGAGGTACTCATGAAAGGACAAGTATGTAGAAAGATTGAAGCTTCAGGGGTAAAAGCAGGGGACCTTACAGGAATTTGGTCTTGGCATACAGTATTAAAAAATAAGGAAGCAAAGCATTGCTGTCAACATACGTGTAAAATTTTATACATAGCTAAAATGCAGAGACAGTAAGATGTTAACAAAGGGTCAGAGTCCCTGCAAGAAAACGTACACAGGATGGACAGAAATTCCTTCAACATTAAGGAAGCTGTGCCTGATCAGTGCAACTGCTTCTCTGTGGCAAATTCTTCTTCACTTCCAGCAGAGAAAACTTTGCCTTTTGATTTGCCCCTCAGCACACTTTGCAGAATGCATGTAAATATTTACCCACATAAATCATACTTTCAGGATTGCAGGCACATATAGAGATGCCTGGGGCACAAACAAGTTCTCCAGAGGTGTCAAATGTAATCTATGTAATGCTGCAATCAATTCTGAAGCAATATTAATTTACAGGAAGACAGTTTTTCAGCAGTAAGAAGCTCACAATTACTTTGAATAAGAAGTGTGTAGGGAGACATCAACTTTCCCACACTTAGTACCCTTCTGTTTTCTTATCATAGTATTATTTCAATAAAGATACAACGTGGGGGACAATATAAAATGGGAACACAGTAAAGAGCTTTGATTGTCTGTGAATCTATTAGATTTTGAACTACAATTACGTTAAGAACCATCAGCATGTTTGGGCAAGTTTGAAATTCAGTCAGTATCTATTTATCAGGATATCTGTTCTGTTGCTCAAGGAAGATGCAAACTCTTCTTTATAGAAATTGTCATGGGATCCGCATAAGAAATAAACCTGGAAAAGGTGCTTATATGAATTACATAGAACTTAATTTTTAGTTCATTCCCTAGTTCTTATCTGTATACTTTTCCAAGTGGATTTTTCCAAGATAACAATATTCAGCAATAACAATTTCCAGTATAATGAGACTAAGTCTAAACTCTGTGAGTATAAACTGATGGACTGCCTTGGGGATATGCACAGGCTCCTGGCACTTTTTTATTTAGTATTATAGATACTGTCAAGGAGAATATCTCCCCTTCTGATTCTCCCCAGCAACTAAATGAATATATACATGTGCATGCTTATGAACCTGCTTGTGTTTGTAGACTGTTGAGAGGAATGTGTTCCCTTCAGATCCTGTGTACTCTGAGTTTCAACACAGAATAATGATGTAGCTTCACTAAACTATTTGACATTGACCTATAGGATACAAACTATCAACATCAGTTATATTTTGGCATATATCAAGTTGCAATCATATCTGAGGGAAACATGCACAGTTTTATAGATATTTATATCTTGATACCAGTCTTTGAAGTTATAGATACTGAATAGGGGAGAGAGCCCATAGTTTATGGGTTTCCTGTAAGGCTGGAAAATACAGAAATAAAGACTCATATTTCAGTATTAACTGAACAAGGTCTTACTTCTGTGTCTGCCTGACAAATCAAAAATAATTCAGGTAACTCAACATCTAGGGAAATAAAGTGATAAACTGGGTTTATTTCTGGCTAACTGAAAAACATGCAATCCTAATAACCTTATTATCTAATATTACCACAACACATTAAGTCATAGCTAGGTCACAAGACCACTGTCTTGGCTAGAGTTCAAACAAAAATATAAATGTTTTGGAGTCACTGAGGCTGCAGACACATGAGCTTTCTTGAGCCCAGGAAAATTCTGCCTTTCTGTTAAAATTCTCAGTAGTCCAGTCCAAACTTCCACTCTAATTTAGTTATACCTAACTGTAACTAGTAATCCGTCCTTATTGACTTTGAATACTGTAGGCAGGTTTCTTTTAAACAGGTACTGTACATTCAGCTATGTCTCAAAAGTAAGTTTACAAAAAGTGAAGGAAAAAATTTTGAAAATATAACTGAAAATAAAATCTTTTTGCCTTCTTTCTCCTTCCCCAACTTTACATGTGAACATAAAACCATTTTACCTAACAATGGTTATGAGTTTGAACTTCCCCATTTTGGCTGTCTCAAAAATTAACTGTGTCCACATTTTGGCATCCTAGACTCATATCTGAATAGAAACCTGGTAGAGTTTCCTGCAGCACTTCTTCAACCTGGAGACCCTGGAGTCCTTTGTTTTCAAAGGAAAATTGTAGCTCAGGTCTTTACCTAATTTCAGATGTTGTATGCAAATCTTAACTGAAAGCCTATGGAATAATAGCAGGTTAGAATAGTGATAAGTTAGAGAAGCAGATAAAAACCCCCAAACATCTTAAAAATATCCTCATCAGATACATATATTTCAAAGAAAATTAATATATTGACTCTACTCAAGTTTACTGAATCAGTTAGACCTATTAGAAATTCAAAATTTAAGAGACTGATAACAAGAAAAGAACCAGAACACATTGTCTTTGAAAAAAAACAACTCTTCGCATAAACATTTCTGGAAGACGTTTTTTACACCATAAAGAACTACACTTAAAATAGATAAAAAAGAACAAGAATCTCATGTTTTGTTACTTCCTAATGATATTCATTCTTGTTTATAGCAGAAAATATGCAGCTCGTAGTGACAGTGCCATTGGTTTATTGCTTTTTTCTCCCCCTCTATTTGTTAATGTTTCTTTTGAATTTGCTGTAACCAAAATGATTTGGTTTATATTGCAGTGTTGCTCAGATTCTCCTAGATGAGCATCCCATCACTGATGGTAATTGTTGTTGGCTGCCATGGAAATGCTAATTTGGTAGCAGTCAGTGTCAATCAGTCGTCATCAGTTATATTCACAGGAAGTATGTGGTGGTCACTGGGAAGACTCTAACAAGTAATCAAAGCTACTGACAGAAGGGGAAATTCTTAAAATACAATTGTGCATGTACATTCTTGGTCTTTTTTCCTTGTCATGCTCATTTAAGCATTATAAATTGGAGTGACAGGTAGCAAAATGTCTTAAATTCATATGAAAATTTCCTTGTCTCTCATGTGCAAAAAGCAAGCCAACAGCTACTTTTGAATTTTAAGAAATCCAGTGTTTAAAAGTATAGTCTTCCACAGTGGCATTTTATAGTCAAATGCTTAATTATTAAAAAAACCCCAAACCTCTTTCTTCTAACATTGGCATTGCTAGTACTACAAGCATTCTAAGTATCTGTACCTGTAGGATTTCCCTAGCAGAAAATAATCTCTTTAAAGACAATAATAAATGACATATTGGAAAGATGGAAACACCACAAAAATATGCATGAATCCACCAAGCAATATTTCTGTGGTTTTATTCACTCCAAATTGGACTAACTGGAGTTACTACTTTTTTGATAGAACAGTGCTAGCCATCATAAAGAGTAAAAATTTTCACTAAGAAGATGTAGTTCTTCACAATTCTGCATGGCCTTCTGACAATGCAATGAATATTGATCTCATTTTAGAATGCCTACTAGCTTCTTCAATCACCTGAGGTAAATTAAGATGAAAATATGAAATATTATCATTTGCACTGGGATTTATTTCCATCATACTGACAGTATAAACTATTCAAATTACATTTAAATTGCATAGAGAACTATCAGTAGAGCAAAAGAGGTCTTGGGGCTTGTGTGAATGCTTTTCAGTTTTCCTCGCAAATTTTAACCAAATATTCTTGCACATTTATTTAAAGGCCTCTGCCTGTTTTGCTTCAATTGGAGGTAGTTTCTACAATGAACAAATCCCATAGCCATTACTGAAATTTGTCTTGGTTTGTTGAAACTAGGGAATAGAAAACCAAGGGGATTTTAATTGTGGTCTTCAGCTACCCAATGTGTGAAGAAAAAAGTCAAAGTTTTCTTGGAGGAGCACATCAAAACCCAGGCTGTGAAATCTCCACCCTTGGAGTTATTTCTACTTTGCCTGAATAAAGATTGATCTTACTTTGTTGGTCCTGACTCGAGCAGTAAATTGGACTGAATTATCTCTCCCTTTAATACTAAGACACTAACTTCAAATACATAGCTTTGAGAAATGGAAAAAAAAAAAAAAAATTCTATTTAAAGGATATTGATTCAGTAGTTTTTCAGGATTGTTTGAGTTTGGTGTTGGTTTGGGGATTTTGCAGTGGGAGGATGTTATTTTTTTTTTTTCCCTTTACTTTTAAAATGAAAACTTTGGCTAAAGTTCAGCAGAATTTTCATTTCACATGTGAATACATCCAAAATAAGAAGAAAGAAGACATGGAGACTGTGTAAAAACTGCTGGTAAACAAAAGAGAGGGAGAGACAAGTCTCTGTGAGGCTAAGAGAAGACTATCTTCTTGGTGTGGTTTTTGTTTTGTTTTCTCTTGCAGTCCAAACACTTTGGTGTCTATAAATGATGAACTTCAGACTCCATTTTACAAGATGGAAGGAGAGAGAGATGTGGGTATATGGAGTGATTAAGGTGTGAGAGTCCAACTTGTCTAGTTGGAGGATTCTGGATTCTGTTGAAGTAATAGGTAAGATACGAGCAGTTGAAACTGGAGCAGTCTTGGCCATTTTACTGTTTGGAAGCAGTCTGTAGAGTGACCAGCCCCCACAACAGTTCCTACATCCCGAGTTGGACAAACCTATTTGTGTTTGTCCAAAACAGAGGAAGGGAACATAATAATACTTAACTAGCAATAGTATGAGGATCAGTTCCTTGCTCTGTTTTCCGTGTCAGTACAGATGTGCCACAAATCTTCTGAGCTCCAGTTTGCAAAGTCCAGAAGTTGAGTGAAACCGTAAATGACAGATTGGTAAATTTGTAATAATTTGGATAGCATTCTGTGTTAATGGTCTTTCAGTACTCAAACATGATTAGTTGGACAAGAAAAGGGAGTTTTATTTATACAGCAATGCAGAGTCATCTATTTAGCTATTTGCGGATGATTATGTTCATAGAAAGTTTTTTCTTAGCCACATACTTCAGTTGCATTTAAGTATCACTGGAGAACATCAGTGATAAACAAAGTAAATGTTCAGATTATTTATTCATCATTGATGGCTATTTTTTAATTGAAAGCTTCTTACTCCCTCTTGAAGATAACCAAAAAGATTTTTATTTCTAGACAGTAAGATATAGTATACTTTGGGTCTTCATCAAATTCAGAAGTATAGAGTTCTTTTTGCAGTTGAATCTAATGGAAGAATAATTAGAGAAAACACATGGAGAGGGTTGGAAGGACAAGATATAAACTCAAAAAGAGCAGTCACTGATATTTTTTAAAACCCTCCAGAGTACAAGTAAATTTAGTAGGGATGAAAGAATGCTGGTTGAACTGTGTTTGCACAAAATTATTATATGTTTATATTATTTCTACAATAAATAAAAATAGTCTCTGCAAAGATTTATTATGGTTAAGAGCATGCAGTTAATTTATATTAAAGCATGATGATACTCTAGTATTTAATTCTGATTTATCCAGGTTTTAGAGAGGCTATTAGAATATCTTGAACAACTAAGAAAACACTGTAGTGACCTCTAAACTTCACGCGTTTTTTTATTTTCCATCTCCATATCTTATGTACTTCATGATACCTCTTCAAATTGTCCAGAGGAAGACAACCTGCTCAAGAATTTCCTACATTTATTTTGAAGGGCCTTTCCAAAATAATACAGAGTGAATATTTTGTACTAGTTTCTTAACTTTTTTTCTTTACATTTTTCTTTCTTTTTTCTTTCAGTTCAGTGTCAGATTCACCTATGTCAGCTTTAACTTCACCTAAATTCTCTTGCTGAAAACAAAAGTCATGTGTAAGACTTCCTGTGCTAAAGATTATTCCCTGCTATAAATCATTCAAGAGCAGCAAAACCTAACCCATGTCCAGCAATAAAGTCACCGTAACGGGGCAGTTATGAGAAGTCAATCTGCCATCTTTTCATAGGTTATAAAAATTTACTTCATCCATTATAATCTACCTACCTGTCAGGTGCTAGGGGTTTCTGTGGGTAAGGCAGGCCCTAGGATATTCTCTTTGTTCCATCATTTAGTTTACTCCTGAAAGAGGAATAACCATACAACTATTTAAAACATATTATTATATATAAAGGTGTTTAGCAAAACAAGACAAATGGCCACAAGCTCAATGACCACCAAATGTAGAGAGAAAGCTTCAGTCCAGACCAATATCTTTCTAAATTAAATAGGATTATTGCTTTCACATCTTCAAACTATGAAAAATCTGTTTTGTATTCTGCATTTTCCATCTTCATTTATCCACAAGAGCTAACTGTACTTAACAATAATGAAAATCACACCGCAAAACTAAATTAATTAAAGCCCTTGGTAGAAAAAAGTTATGAATATGGTCTAGCAATTTTTTAGTTTGAAAGGAATTGGTTTTATGAGTTAGCATGAGCATCACCAAGAATAGGCCTATGTGGCCTTCTTTGATTTCATCACTATATAGCTTGATAAAATCAGTACAGAGTGTCTCTGTCAAAGTCCTGACACCATGCTCTAGAAGTCATAAAGGACCATACTAGCCACATCTGAGATTAAACTAGTATGTTCCTTTTTGAAAATTCATTAGAATTCAAATGAGAAGTCATTAATAGAAGTTGGGAGAGTGACATCCTAAAAGGCAGCACAGCCATGACACAGAGACTTAGAAAGGAAAAAAATAATCACACATTATTTAAAACATGATGATTTAAAAGAATCTTCAAAATTTTTAAAAGTGCACCTTTATATATTACCCATCTAGCATATATGAAAAAAAAGAGTACATCTTAGATGATATAGGAATACATGTCAGTAACTTTCATAAGTGTCAGTGCGTGGGGATGTGGGTGTACGTGTGTACATGTGGGGTTGTTCAGTTTAACACATCTACTGTTCAGAATTTGTCCTAGAGTCAACTTTTACCCAGAATGATATTATCATTTTATGTTATCCTTTTGATATTTAATTCCCATATTTAACAGAGCCCTCCGGAGAAGAGGAGTTCAAAATTATTTCTCTTTTGTACATTGTTTGGCAGTTCTGCTATTTCTATGATTGCCATCTGTCATATTTTCTGCCAGGGTATTTCAGAAGCTACAACAGCTGTTTGTGGAAATGGATGGTATGACAGTATTCTTAGGTGGCATTAGTGAAAGGGGAAGGTGAGACAAACATGATTACTATAGATAATACAGGTTGACTAAATCCATTGTAGGAATTAATTTCCTTAACTATTTTGATAATTCACTGTTCAGTTTTAGACTATACAAGTCTAAGGACTGAGTGATGCACAAAAGAGAATGTTGTGGGGAGGAATGAGAAACTGTTCTTTGTGTGGAAGAGGAGTAAAACTGAAAACTGACCGTACATAATACAAGTCACCTGGAAAGACTGTGTTTGCAGAACTGCTTCCTGTCAAAGGTCATTGTGGAATGGGATTTTTGCCACATTTTAGGTGCAGAATGCATGGAATATAGGACTGTATGTATCATGTGTACATTCCTGTATGAGATCAGTGACTATGTAACTTCTTTCACTTAATTTACCTATACAACACAGGGTATGATGAACCAGGCAGGTAGAACGTGTCCTAGACCATGTAATATATGATGTCTATTTTCAACACTGGAAATTTCTAATGGATAAAAATAAATAAAAAAAGAGACAAGTTAGCAATTTTCAAGTTATGAAAATCATATCAGACAAATCAATAAATTATTTTTAATTCAGATTTTATTTTTACAGAAAAAAAGGGAAAATAAAGAAACTAATAGTTTTGTGGAAAATGCTAACAGTGAGCAATTAAAGCTGTTCCATACATACTTCCTAGTAAATTCCCCTTCCTTTGCTGTTATGCTCATGTTTGTATTTCTCCTCCACCTCTCGGAATGAGTGTTTTAGTTTTGGGAAGAGTCACACCCAGCTGCCAGTATTGCTAGTTCTAGACCAGAAGGGTGATTTTAATGACAGGGTTTCTTTTCCAGGAGTAATGTGATATTGATGATTTCCTCTTCCTTACTGAAGAGTTCGCCTGGGGATATTTTTATGTTTTCTAACATGCTTTTACAAATAAATACAAAAATGAGGTTTATGTATTTTCCATAAGGTTTCAAGTACATGTTAGCATTAACTGTATCAGAAAGCTTTATGGTCATCTTCAGATATTTGTACAGGGATGTGCAGCAGCCTTATATGAGACTAAAGGTGCAGCTGACATCTTCATAGGTCTAAATGAAGCTGGCATCACAGTATTACATTGCTACAGGCTGTTCATACAGCTGTTCAGACATATTTTACCATGTCACCATCTTCTGTTTCATATATTGCCAAACACAATTTTGTACCTGGAGCATCTGGATATAAATCAGGTTGAACGCGAGGAATGTCTTAGTAGGTTATTTGAAACTTTCTATTTGATGCATACACGGGATGTTTGAAAAAAAATACACCAGTCACATCATCTTCCTGGTTTGAACAATAGGTGAATGAAGGAAAGCAGAAGGAAGGTCTTACCTAAATTCAGTATAGTACAGTATAGGTGCAATATGGCATAATCAAAAGTTGTAATTTATCAAAATTCAAAGCAGGGGTTTCTGAGGGGTCTTGTTTGTTAGTTTTCTAATATAAAATAATTTATCTTTTATATATTAACATGTGTTATTTATTGAAATTCAAACATGTTTACAGTTCTTAAAATAAGAAGAGTATTTTGGTTTACAATATTTATATTCATTTATGCCTACTGTACCTGCAAATTCTCCTGTGGAAAAAACATGCCATTTATAGCCTTAAACTCAGAATCATCCATTTATAGTTAGAATTTAACAGCAAAAGAACCAGTCCTCAGATATTGTATCTGTATTTTGGTGGACAGTTGTCTCAGTGAACCATTACCAAGTTAAGGGACTAGTCCTTTTAATTAAGTTTCAGAATAAAATCTATAATTAAAAGCTGTATCTTATCTATGAATCAAGAAAATGTCTCATCAGGTTTGTTAGGTAAGTCAGTCATGCTAAGATTATTTCTGCTCATATCCAACATAGAACTTTCAACAAGATCATTTTGACTTGAAAAATACCTAGTACTGCAATTTTTAGATGGAACAATTCCAGTAGTAGTCAGAATCCCCTCTGTTTTCTCAGTTAAAATATAAAAGAGCAAAAATAGTGATGCCCTGGATGAATAGATTATATAGACACTTCAAGATTCAAAACTGTATCTGACACATAAGGTCTATCAAACTCTTTAACTAGGTATTATTCTATTTCATTATGATATTGTATGCTAGCTCAGTGGAAATGAAACAAAACTATTATGGTGTTTTATTATATCTGAATTACTTTCTTATCTAAAAAGCTTTATTTCAAGCTTTTAATTTTTATTATTTATTTCAATACTGTACGCAGATGTTAAAAACCCCTGCATTTGAACTCTGCATTCCTACTGTGTTTGTTAAGTGATCATTCATTTGAGTTCTGATAACATGGCATAGAGCATGAACATCTTTTATCCCACTGAAATGTTTAATCACACAACTATTACACTTTTAAAGGAGTCAGCAGATAGACTTCAAATCTGCATGTCTCAAACATGAAATGTCAACTTGATTAGTTATGAAAGTAGGAATGAGTGTATAGATTTAACAGCAATGAACACTTAGAGTTTAAAATGACTCAGTCACACATCTGTAGTGTCAAGATAGCTATCCTAAACTTAGATCTCTAATTATAATATTTATACATTCTGTTGCTCTTGGTTGCAAAAAGATTCTTTCTGGTATAAGCCTAATATAAAAATATCATATAGAGTCCCTGTTTTCCCACATAGAAATTCTGGATAGGTGCTTTCTTAGTTTATGACTCAAAATGCACTAGAAAACTATGCAGATAAACAGCTGACAGCTATTGGATAGCACATTATTTTCTGATTTCATTTTTCAGGATGAAGGACAACACCCTGAGATGTTTAATAACAAGGAAACTAGAATTTTGCCTGGCAGCAGCTGCACTAAACATTTAAAGGTACTCTACTAAGTATTTCTAGGACTTGTGGACCAACTGATACCCGGTATCTTAACATATACATGATTTAAAAGATATTTCTCTCCAGAATAACAAGTTCTCTCCTATATGTATACAGGCACATTGGCATGCATGAGGACAGAGTGCTCGTAACCATGATCAGAGAACCGGAATCCAGCACTTGTTCTTGTTAAGCTTCATATTGCTCATGATTGCCCAGCCCTCTGATTTGTCAAGATCTCTCTGCAGGGCCTCTCTGCCTTCAAAAGAGTCTACAGCTCCTCCCAATTTAGTGTCATCAGCAAACTTAATTAGTATGCCTTCAAGTACTGCATCCAAGTCATTTATGAAGACGTGGAAGAGAAATAGCCCTAAAATGGAGCCCTACAGGACCCTGGTAGTGACTGATCACCAGCCTGATGTAACTTAATTTACTATACTCCTTTGTGCCTGACCCGTGAGGCAGTTGCTCACCCATCACATGATGTGTTTATTCAGCTGTGTGCTGGACATTTTGTCCAGAAGAAAGACTGTGAGACACATTATCAAAAGCTTTCCTGAAATCCAAAATAAATTAGATCAACTGGCTTCCCTTGATCAGCTAATTGAGTAACCTTGTCATAAAGGTAATTAAGTTTTTCAAGCAGGACTTTCCCCTCAATGTATTCCCTCAATGTATTCCCTCAATGTAATCCCAATGTATTTGTGAGTGCTTGCAAAACCAATTACCCACTGAGAGGATCAATTACACCTAAAGCAGAGATGATTCCTTCAGTTTCAAAAGAAAAGGATCAGAGGGTAAGGTCTACAGGGCTAGAAATGAGATGAAGTCATACAGTAAGTCATTTAGCTCTTTCTGTATGCATAGATCTAATGGGGTCATCTGCAGGAATTTTGATCCTAGCTAACTTCTGATAGATCTAACATAGAAAGGTTTTGGTTTTTGTTGTTTTTGGGTTTTGGTTTTTTTTTTTTTTTTTCTTTTTGGCTCTGCAGCTGCTTCTGGAATGATGTAAATACTTCTAGTGCCATAATGCTACAGAGGGAACCAGCAAAAAAGAACACTGTTCGGTCATCAGGGCATTAAAATGTTGTGCAATAAATTGTTCAGGAGAAAAGAGAGAACCTCTGAAATGAGGTCTGTCCATCTGAAACTCTATATATTAATTTTGCTTCTTCATAATAATTCCTCCTCATAGTCCTGCAAGTCCTCATTCAAATACAGTACACAGAAGAAGTACAGAGACACAGATTCAACTCTGTCAAGTTCCTGAGAGAACACCTGCAATATCACAATAGAGCTGTGAGGCTTAGACTCATTTGATATCTACCTTTCCCCACTGCTTAAACCTCCTCTGATTATTGTGGTTTAACCCAGCAGGCAGCTAAACACAGCTGCTCCCTCACTGCCCACTCACAGCCTAATGGGGGAAAGAATCAGGAAAAAAACCCTAAAATCCATGGCTTGACAAAAAGGCGGTTTAATTGCACAGAAAAATAAGGGAAAATAATAATAATAAAATTACAAAAACATCATCAACAACACCACTATTATTAGCAGTATTAGTATTATTAGTATTAGTATTAATATGCAACAACAACAGTAATAACAGAATTTGAATATACAGAACAAGCGATGCACATTGCATCTGCTTATCACCCAATGACCAATGCCCAGCCAGCTTTCTCCATAGTTGTTATACTGAGCATGATGCCATATGGTCTGGAATATCCCTTTGGCCAGTTTGGGTCAGCTGTCCTGGCTGTGTCTCCTCCCAACTTCTCGTGCCTTCCAGACTCTGCTGGTAGGACACTCTGAGAAGCTGATGAGTCCTTGACTGCTCAGCAACAACTATAACAGCAGTGTGTTATCAACATTCTCATCCTAAATCCAAAACACAGTACCGTACCAGCTACTAATAAGAAAATTAACTCTGTCTCAGATTAAATCAGGACAGGGATGCATTCCTGCAATTAACATATCCAGTTAATTGCTTCAATGACAGAACTTGGCCGTAGGTTAGGAATTGAACCTTAAGAGTAGAAAGGTTAATAATAACTTTTAAGTAGACAGTTAACTTAGAAAAAAAAATCTAAAAAATAATCAAAAAGAAATATTCATGACAATATAACAATTTTAGAAAAAATACATATTAAAATACAATGAAATCTCAATTGTTTCAATAGTTGCTTTTTTAGAGTGTTTGCACAAGAAGTTACAGACATTATTGAAAAGCATTATCCCTGAATTCTTTTTTTGCTACTTTTCACCTGAAAGAAGATCACTGAAATAAAAAGAATTAAATAGAAGCAAATAAAATCAAACCAACACACCCCTCCCCCAGTGACAAACACTCAAGCAAACAGAATATTAAGGAATCAGCATAAGTTTTTAGGTAAATGTTTAAATGGAATGGATAATCTTGATTTGGAATTGAATAATAAAAAAAAAATAATAAAAAAGTTAAAAACAGATGAACATCTGGACAATGAGAAGCTTTACATAAAAACACTTTGAATTCAAAGGCATTATATTTTAGTTCTTTTGCTTGTTTTAATGGTAAGCACTGATTTATAAATTTCAGAAGACTGTTATAAAGAACATGCCAGTATTTCAATAAATAGAATAAAACAAAGCATACTAATATTGGCCCAGTACGAATTTTCTTTCCTAATTTTCTGATTCATTCTATTTAGTTCACAATTTCAGGACGGTAAAGCTGGGACAGAAAGACAAATGATAGGTACCTACTATGGTTTCCAAATTTAGGTGTCAGATCAGAATCCCAGTGGTTGCAGATTCCTAATCTAAATTAAAATGAAACAATCTTGTTATTCCTGCTCTGCTCATGCAATTGAAGTGGTTGATCTAGTATCTGAAAATATGGGGATTTAAAATAATTTCTCTTTGATTTTTCATTCCACTGTCTCTGAGGTTTAAGAGTATTTGGAAAGAAATGCAGGAATTATGGCATCTGTGTGCCAGTTTAGGTTTTGCACAGGGAATATACTCTACTGGCTGTTTACAGTGCTAATCTGAACAAAGCAACCACAGCAGATCTAAAGACTTGACTCTTTGTGCAAACAAAATCCTTTCCTCCCTTGGCTATTGGAGAAGCAACATTGGAAATCAAGATATACATCTGAATGTCTGTGTATGTGTGAAGCCTATAATTTTTTTTCTGCTCAAAGTATTTTTTTTTCCCTAGGAGAATTATATGACATTCTTTAAATTTTGAGTAGGAAGTAAGCAGATAAAAATTTCTTAGGTCAAAATTAACCTACTCCAAGAGCTATATAAACAAAAGCATTTTACTAGCTATGTGTCTCACTTAAGATTATACATATTTTTCTCTTTTTGAGAGTCTAAACTTCACATATGATATCAGTCTAAGGACATGTTTAATTTTTTTGATTTGAAATGTCTCACAGTTATGTCCCTAAACCCACGTTATTTGTCCATATTTTATTTATGGTCAAAGGAAGCACCTTTAAGAGTGAGTCATCTGATCAAATTTAGAGTTTTAGGATGTTGTAATTGCCTTTTGGAGGTGCCTATCTATCTTTCCCAATTAGAGTCCACTTATCTTAGTTGGCTGTCTCTGACAGTAGTCTGTTACAGAAATAGGCCTAAAAACGTTGTCAGATTCTAGCAATTATTAGAAACTGATTTTTTTTTCCTGGCAATTGGAAGAGACTGCCGTTTTCAACAGACCTTTTGTTTCTTCATTTGTAAAAATTTTTACTAATCTTTTAAGTGAGTAAAATTGTGACTTATTTTTTTTTCTTACATAGGAGTTATATCTTTAAAACATACACTCATACTTTAGAATTATAAAATCTCTTGAGTTCTACAGTTTCCTCCAGTTTTCACTTTACTAATGCGACAGAGGACAAGTTATTTTTAACCTGTCATTTAATTGGAAAACTGCTATTTGCTCATGGATTTTTTTCCTAAAGATTAATCCTATTATGAAAGAAATTATTCTGGAAAAATAAGTAACAGTGTAACAGTGAATTTTGCTATGTACTGAAGGGCTTTAGTTCACAATTTTAGCATGTTCTATTCAGTGTGGGCAACCACCATTCAAAGGATTGGAAGACAACCAGGTGGTTTATTGGTACATTTCAGTAGTTCATGACTTCAAAGATACACTTATGTAGATCTATTTCAGTTATCATAAATACCTACAGCAATCTGACCACAGCAGGTTGAATTTCAGTACAGGCTGCTTTATTCCTACTTAGAATCATAGAATCGTGGTTTGTGTTGGAAGGGACCTTAAAGATCACTAGTTTCAACCTCTCTGCCATGGGGAGGGACACGTTCCATCAGACCAGGCAGCTCAAAGCTCTATCCAGCCTTGCCCTGAACGCTGCCAAGGATGGAGTATTGGCTGCTTCTCTGGGCATTTTCCAGGGAGTCATATCCCTTTTTTGGCCTTTTTTTCCTCTCTTCGCTTCAAGCCCCACCCTGCAGCAGCCCTCCGCAAGCAAAAGCTTGCACCCTACTCTAACTCTGCCCGTACCCCTCCCTGCTGCCCTGCCCTCAGCCCAGCCCTCACAGGGCCCTGTTCATCCATGCCAACATGCAGGAGGATGCATTCACACCTGCACACCTCCAGGCCCTGCTGCCCATGGGTGGCACAGGGTCACATGTTCCAGCCATGCTCCTTGGGTTCTCTCTGTGTTCAGAGCTGGGACTGACAGCATGTAACAGGAGAAAGCTATGCCAGTGAGATATGACTGAGAGATTTTCCAAGGACCAGGTGAGGACAGGCGGCAAGCCAAAATATGGTCGGGCTCCTGTGAGTCATGTTGCTGTGCAGTGACACTGAGTGTCCCTTGATCTTTCTGGTGGAATTGAACTGTCACCACAGAGATGCTGGAGAAAAAAAAAAAAAAAACAAAAGAAGATGGATGAGCCAGTCAGAATTACGGCCTGGCCTCCAGAAGAATGTGGGCTGAATTTATACCCCTCCTTCCACATCCACAGTCCCTTCTGGATTTCTTACTCCTGCTTTTATTGCTCTGGAGGGGAAAAAATTTTCTGAGAGAAGGAATGCTGCTGAGAGTTCACTTCTGATACCACAAGGGGTTAAATGGTCGAGATTTCCAGTTGCTGGAGCAGCAGGTATTTCAGTGTCCCTGGTGTGTCCTGGTGGGTTGAGAGCTGTGTTCTGCCCTCCCCCCGGTGCACACTGCTGCTGATAGACAGCTGTGCTGCAGCCTGCTCCAAGCTAGTCTGGGTCTGTGCCCCTAGGGAAGCTTTGTCATCTACCATGCAGACCAAAGCATACTCCAGAAGTGCTCAGCACCTCCCTGTTGCTGCCCTGCCTGAGCACATGGACAAGGTAGTGGTTTTCCTGGGCAGAGGTAGCCTCTCCAGTGCCACTGTGTCCTCTGGAGCCACCCTTCCAACCCAGCACCTACCTGCACTGCAGCCATTTCTGTTCACTGAGCATCCTCAGAATTGCTGAGCATCCTGAGCCAGGATTATGATGGGAGTGTCCATACTGGGGCTACTGCCGTTCCCTCGGGAGGTCACAGCCTGTGATGCAGAGTACACAGGACAACAACCAGCAATATTTTCTCCCCAAGTGGGCCATCAGTGGCAGCAGTACTGCCTGGATTCTGAGATTATGGGCAAGGGTTCTGATTTATTGAGCTCATTAGCTGCTGAAAAGCCAACTTTGATTACTGTGTTTTATTATTCTACTCTCTAGTTTCAAACTACTATATGAAATAACTTCACAAAATGCAATGGACATTTCCCCTACATATGTACAAAAAATTATTGCTTTTGTTACACTGTTGCTTTTTCAAGATGACTACAGAAATTACACAGACAAACCTGTTCAAAATTAAAAACAAAACATAAGAATAGAAAACAGTAATACAAGAAAATAAGGAGTTTAAATTGTTTGCATTCCAGTCTCACCCTGAAACAAAATACACTTTCGTCCACAGAATCTTCTGCCTCTAAGCAAGTGCAGCATTTGATATTGTTATGGCAATTAAAGCACAGATCTACTGACACAACGAATGGATTTTAGATTAGAATTCTGTATGCAAAAGCACATGGCTGTGTAATTTAGAGACAAGTTGCAACCAATATTCTACTTTTGTCTGAAAGGAAGGCCTATTTTTCACACCACAGTACAAAAATTAATTCTCCAATGAACATGATACATTAACTGAAGCATCCAGAAAAGACTTCCTCACCTTCAAAATTAAGCAACAAAAAAAGTAAATAAACAGAAAAGGTATCCATGAAGGCTGCATGCATTTATTTTTCTTTGTATTTCCATTCTGATTATTTGGTAGATTCTAACCATCCTTTAAATTTGGAATTTGCACTAAATAAACACCTACCACTAAAATGAAATTGTTCCTGTAGAAATGAAAAGTAATGCCAGCAGGGTTAGGAAAACTAGGATCTACTTAAAATAATTCATACTAAAATAGCAATTGATCTTGCTTTTTACAGTCCATGATTCTACTTCACAAAAGAAGACTATTATCTGAGAAGATGGGTAGACTGTTGACAAATGCATGTTTTCTACATTAAGATTGAGAAGGTTTTAATAATAATTAAGAATATTTGAAAGGTAGCGCCTAGAAACACTCCTACAAGCAAAGCTCTGTTGTGCCTGTTACTGCACTATTATACAGAACAAAATGCAGTACAGAAGCTGGACACAGTAAGTACCTCAAGTCCCTGGTAAAGAATCTGGGTTTTTAGCAACTGCATCTGAAGTGTAAGTGATGACACAGAAGTATTTTTGCTGATTTCTCTTGGGAAGAGAATGCTTTTGCTACCTCTCCTTCATAAAAGTAATGTTTGCTTGTTTGACATTCAAATGCAATATTCTAGCTAATGTTTATAAATGGAGTTTGGATACATTTAATATTAAAGTTGGATTTTTTTCTATATTTACTTGTTTAATATATTATTTCAATTTATGAAATAATAATATTGAAGTAAAATGCACTGTACTAAAATAATATACTATCATTCAAAAAAGGAGGTATTTTTGCTGAGTTGGCAAATACTTGCTTTTAGGTTACCTCTGGATTATCTTCAGCAACAATGAGAGCTTAGCAACACGCTGCATTTTTGTTCCTTTTATTATTTTCACACTTAAGTTAAAAGAAAAATGGCTTAAGGCACAGCATGATATGGAGACTTCCAAAATAAAGCAAGAAGGGTGAGTGTACAGCTAACTAAGCATACGCTGTTTAACAAAAAGAAAAGGAAAAAAATAAAGGAAAAAGGAATCAGCGTGACAATTTTATTTAGGTTTTTTCTATTCCTAGAGGGTGTCATGTGTGTTTACTATGGAGATCATTGTTAAATTTGGGCCTCTGTTTCACTAAGGAATCAATACATGGCATTTCTAATAATATAAGACTTATTACTGAATCTGGTGAAGAGACAGGAATATTGATGTACAAAACCTATTTAAACTGAGATAACCTGTACCTGAAATTAAAGGATTAAGGTGCAGGATGCTGTACTGCACGCATATTTTACTTCTACAGGACATGTATCTGCTGATAGGGCTGTTCCTAATAGTTTTATTTAGTTGCTTATTTTTATGACTCAGTGCAAATACAAATGATATTTCCAATGTGATTTGGGCTAAAAAGAGAGCAGCATTCTGGAACTCTTAGGCATGTAAACACAGCAGAACAAGTAGAGTATGATGCACCACTAACTAAGCATGAAAAAACACATTCTGATACAGATTTAGCAAATATTTTTCTCTTATGCCCTTTGGAAAGTAACCTTTTGGAGAAAGTTATATAATATTCTGAAAATCCAGACTTTGCTGCCTCCCCAAAATTTATATAACCTGTCTTCCTGCTTCCATCATCATTATTACCTTAGTGCTAAGCAAAATACCTTATTTTCAAATGCATAAAAATTACCACATTTTGTTGAAGTCCATGCTAAAGTAGCTGCTACTTCAGAGTTTGTTCTAATGATGAGGTTGTTTGCACACGAATACTTATATCTGAGTCCCTAAACCATTGCGCATGGTTTCTCTTATTAGAAAGTTTTCTATCAATTAATGGTTACAATTTAATTAAGTCTGTTCTCCATGCTTGGTTTTTTGTTTGTTTTTTTTTTTTTTTTTTTTTTTATTCTTCTTTTCTTATTTGGAAAGTAAATATTCAGACTTGGTAAAAATTAAAGGGAAGAAAGTGTAAAGGGAAGGGGGAGAAGGTCAGGGAGGGAGAAGCTAAAGTAGAGGGAGAAGAAAGAAGGAGGAAGGCAACAGGATTGTAGGGGATCAAGGGAACGAAGGAAAACAAAAGAAAAAAGCCAAAAGATAAAAAAAAAGTAAACAAATAAGAAATTTGAGCTCAGATGATGGATAAATTGAGTAGGAAGCTGTGAGAGATTTTTCCAGGAAAGTAAGATGCTCAATGTGATAAGTGGAGTTCTTCAATCAGTAACAATGCCAGCTGCACTACTAAATATTCACTTAGAACAGACATTCTGAAGCAGGCAAGTCAGTTTGGAATGCTAAACAATCCTACAGCTGCTTTCTGCCTTTCTTTTGCATTAAAAATTATACTTTTTTGAGACAAAATTTATATTTCATATGCCAGTGTTTTTCTGTCATAAATGAAGCCATTTTTATTTTCTGTGGCAAGGTGAAGGGCTAAAAAAGTCTTTCAGTGTATTTCCTTTGTCTTCTAAGAGAATCGGTCATGACTGGAAGGTATTGCACTGCAGGCATTTTTTGTCAGATGCTGAGAGTTTCATTTTTATTTATATGATGTATTACTTTTCACCCACTTCAAATGCTTCACTTAACAACTAACACCAGCTCCAGTAGATATTTATCAAATTGGCAATTGGTAGAAAAAAAAAGATTGGTTTTGTTATCCTTGTCCTCTCTCTTGCTCAGACCTCCCTTAAGGCCCACTTAGTATTCTCAATTGTGTGAAGATTTTTGGAGGCTTGATTATTACTGGACACTTGGATATATTTCTGTCAACTGTTAATTGCTTGCTGGTGTTTAGAAAACAATTTTTGACCTGGAAATCCAAATAATATGATCAGTGACTCTGATGTCACTCCCAAACCATCTAGAGACCTGATTCAGTCATCTAAACATAGCTTTCAGCTCATCTGAGATGCCTTTAAACTCTTTTTCCATAAAGACATGGACTTCCTATAGACACTGTGTCCAGTATGTCAGCCCCATGCAAGTATTCTGCTAAGAAAGTATATTTCATAACAGTGGGCATGTTTCTTTGGTGGGAATAACTACAAAAATATATTTTTATCAGTGGATCCTCTTTGTGTAAAATAGACATTCTTCCAATAAATTATATCAATGAAAAGTAAGGAATACACCCTAAAATGTGCATGCCTATATACAAGCAGAAGAATATTAATTTATATAGGGTTAACAGGGCTTGTAGAAGAGGTTCTCTCATTTGAGTAATACTGCAAAAATAAAGACCCTGTGCATTTTTATGGAAAATCAAGTACTGATGTCAGTAAGCCCCAGAAGTGCGATTTTACTAGCAGTTGCAGGAATAAAAGCATAGCTGTTTGCAACTTGTAAATGTGGGATGTACTTCAGTAAAATCAAATAAGTGATGGAACTATAAAATTTTCCTTTTTAAGAAGGAGCAGTTATGAAGATGCAGTACAATATATTGGAATTTACATCTGTTCATTCCATTTCTGATTTTTTTTCAGCAATAATAATTAGAAAATATCATTGTAGTTATTAAATTTTAGAATGCTCTGCCTTTTCAGTATCTTACACATGCAAAAAACTTCAGAGGGTCACCTCACTCAAAAAGTGCCATCTAAATTCAAGAGGTCAGCATCAGATTAGCACCCCCTAAACTGGTGCACAAGTTGAAGTGTGCTGCTGCCTGTGCCTACCCCAGCTCCAGATCATCCCCATGGCAGCACCAATGTGGTATCTAGGGACTAGAGATACTCTTTGTTCTCTTTCTCTCTTTTCTGCCTTTATTTCTCTCTCCCCTTGCTTTTCTCAGGCAAAGCGTGTCTATTATATTCCACCTCATACTCTGCGCTGAAGTTTGTTGTGGGAGTGGGGAGCTTGTGGAAGTTTATTGTGGCTTGTTAGCCAGAACCTTTGAGAAGTTTGTTGTGGGAGTTGAGAGCTTATAAAAGTGTACTGCAAAAATTTAGGGCCTGTTAACCACCATGTTTGAGAAGCACATGTAAAATTTAAAGGCTTGTTAGCCACCACTTTTGGAGTCTAAACAGTGGGGTTGTTGCCAAAGTTAAGGTGACTGCACAATAACAGCAGAAGAGCTCCCTGACACGTGTCTGGTGTCCTTGTTAAGCCCCACAAGAGTTTCTAACAAACATCACGCCTCCTACTGATGGGTTGTGACTGTGTTGCATATCACAACAGTACTTCTGATTGCAATTCAAGTTATATGGATTTGATAAATACTTTTTAGGAGAACTTTTTTTTAGGAGAATCTACTGTATTGTCACTGCTGGTGACAATTTTATAATTTATAATTTATAAATCATTTATAAGATACATAGCTATTTCTGGAATACAGCTTTATTCTTAAAAGCACTAAATACTCCCCTTTGATGCATAACAGTAATCTTAACATAGTTTCAGTGCTTGGAATTCCTCTGGGCCAGATTTTACCTGTGAGGGAAATCCTACTTTCACAGTTGCCATAACTCGTTTTCCTTATATTGCTGCTTTAATAAGAGTAAAAAAGAAAAATAATAATAAAATTGTATTTTGACAGATGTGTCAGAGAAGAGGTATCTTCAGTGGTGCACCTTCAGAGCTGAGATATTGTCAACATGACAGAAGGAAGCCAAAAGCACCACAGGCTGTGCAGTACCTGCATTTTAGCTGAGCAGAAAACTACAGCATACATCATTTGTCTGACTCAACTACTTTTGAATGGACTTAAACAATTACAGTGACTAATCATACAAACAAGTGTTTAGAGAGTTTCAGACATATACATTGCCAGAACTTACATATTGCTTTATATTTGCTGCATCATTTCTACAAGCATGGATGCTAGAAATGCAGTATGTGAAAATGGTCATGGGAATTGCTGGACGCCTTTGGACAGCAGGTAAGCATGATGGAAACAGTGTGTATGTAGCTCTGGTCAGACCTGGTAGAGACAGGACTGAGAAATTCACTTGCATATTCTTCTAAAACATTTTGCCTTGTGTATTTAAGAGGACAAGACCATTAAATGTATTAAGCCAAATATATTTTATTAGTTTTGGAAGGCTGCTTTGCTTCAGCCATTGCTACCAGAAAAGGGCAATTTTTGCACAAACAGGTAATGAAAACCAATAGAAGTTTTGGGGTTTTTTTTAAGCAAAACAAGTGAAAATGGTGTCCAAGCATCCTGACACAGGTATTTCAGCATTTTTTAATTTGAGCCAGCTGTAGGCTGGTTCTAAGCATTACAACATTTGATGCATTCTGAAAAGGTGAATGTGATGCTTCAAATCTTGTTCTGGATCCAAGGAACACACCATGTAGATGGAGCTACAAATACCAGAGTGTAAAGGGCTCTACTATGAACCCTGACCTTGTGCACCAGGAGGAGTGGGGTGCCCACAGTAGTTACAGACCCCTCAGCCTGAGGTCCTGCTCATGGCTCTGGGGTTGTGCCTTTCTCCCTCCCCCCCCAACTGGCTACAGCCTGGAACCCATGGTGCACTCCCACACTGTGACACAAAGTACTGTTCCTCCCCTCTCTCAAGGGCCTGGCAGTTCCCATTGGAATGACACGTATCCCTATTCCACAAGTCTCGTCATCCTTGCTTTTGGTGTAATTCAAAGAACAAATCCCATTCAAGCAGTGAGGACCCTTTCCCACAAGTTTTGTGGCCCCTAGTAGAGCCACATATATTATATAACCCTGTAAAAGCAAAGAAAAATCAGGAAATGCTGCAGATCAGTAAACCTGTTAGGAGAGAAACACAAGCCTTTTTTATCAAGTACCAATGCAAAGAGGACCAGGGCTCTGAAAACACAACAAGGCAGATCAGTTTGCCGCACTCCTGGTGGATCCATCTAGTTTGATACCTCTGGCACTTAGCAGCGTTATGCTGTAGCCTGCACATCCCACTGTGTTAACAAGATAGAAACCTGTTGGTAATTCTTCCTGTTCCTTATTAGGGCAATAAAGGTGTCAGTTGATGTATGCTGTGGTTGAATGACCATCTGTTCAGGGGTAAACAAGTCACTTGAACGCTGGAATAAACATCGAGAAGCTTCTCTGTGTTACAGCTTCTGCAGTAAACCCTGCTACGCAAAATGCAGTCACGATTTCAGACATTTCAAGATAACAGGCTGGCAACAGCTTTAGATACCCTGAATTTACCTGCATAGAATCACATCCTGAAGCAATCGCGTTTTTTGTAAGAGAAATGCTGCTGATTTCTCTGGACAAACTCCTTCACAGATGGCACATATTTAGCTACATTTATGCAGCTGATTGCTCCAGGATAGATTTAGTGCCAGCACTCTTGCTCCCTGAGGATGTGTTTTTATTTTAGAGTTTTTATTTTTCTGGGTAGCTCTTGGAAACTGGTGTTACTTGCTCTCAGACCAAAAGCTTGGAGAACTGACTGGACTCCATGGTGTTCCCTGAACACTGCAAAATATAAGGGCTGTAAATAATTGCTCTGGGTTATTATGAAAGTATTTTTTATACATTTGAAACAAACAGAAGACAGCTTTCCTGTTTTTATAAAACTCTGTGGGTTCACATTTTTTTTTCTCTGTGAAATATCAAAAGCCCCCAAAATTTCATTGGGCTTTCACAGATGTATGAAAAATAATTATTGCTAATAAAAAAGAATGCATTTAGATAGAAGATGATCAATTACATTTAATTCTGCTCTTTTGTATAATGTGAAGGACATTCCACAGAAGAAAATAATTTCAAATTGAGCAATCAAAATGTTCCATTCCATTTCAAAAGGGAACACACTGACATTGAAATGCTCCACTTAAAGGAATTATCATAATAGTCATTTATCCTAAGACACATTTGGCACAAGTCACTGTTTTCAAACCCCTTTGTAATCTTCCTAGGCTTTCATTTTAGTCACAGACTACTTATTTTAAATGTAAAACTTATCTTTAATATGAGTATGCTGGACACACAGTTTGTCCACCTAGATAAAGATTTTCTGTTTTCCTAGACTATGTTTTGTCTCAGTACCTTTCTCTTGCCTGACAGGAACAAACTTCTGCATTTCATCTGGACTCGGAGTATTTATTATTCATGACAGTATAGCATTGCTGGGATCGATGATAGGGCAGAATTATGGTTTGACTGTCCATATTCCCACATCATCCTCTCTCCCTCCCCCCTAAGCTCATTGTTAACCCTGCAATTCATAGGCCTGCTCCTGCAAGTGAAGACGGTTTTCAGCCATGCAGGAGACACAACGGGACAACAACTACCTTGAGTAACCAGTACCTTCAATGATTACTGCAAAAACTCTTTTTCAACTGTACATGTTTAGAACATGTAAACTCTTAGTTTCCTATTAAAGTATCTATTTTCGGGGGCAGTCAGAGGGGGAAAGTGGGGTTGGGCAGAAAGTAGAAAAGATCCTCTTTTCATTTTTAAAGGAAAGTATTCTATAAAAGAAATTATTGCATATTAATAAGGACTTAAAATTATTGCTGTAAAGACAGGAACTTAATCATAGTCTTTCTAGAAACTGATTGCTGTTACACGTTGTTACACTTGGTTTCTATAGTTTTCCTTGCTTCTTTCCCACTTGAATACAGTGCCATACTCTTAAGTAATGACAAAGCATGTTGTTTTGAGGCTTAGAACTTGTTCCCTTTGTATTATTCCTTTCCTTTCCCAGTTCCTGTTCCAGCTTCACCATCTTTTCACCTCACACTA
This sequence comes from Corvus hawaiiensis, assembly GCF_020740725.1. Taxonomy (NCBI): domain Eukaryota; kingdom Metazoa; phylum Chordata; class Aves; order Passeriformes; family Corvidae; genus Corvus; species Corvus hawaiiensis. Next base: position 76,395,251 of record NC_063214.1, read on the forward strand.
TAACTTCATGGATGCAATCCTCACAAATTCCTCTAGTTCCTTAAGTCTGCTGCATCTTGAAAGTCAGAAGGGAGCTGCAGCTTGGAGCAGCCAGTGGTGACAGAGGGTCCTTTCAGTTGCAAGCACTACAATCTCCTGTTTCACTTTGTGTTGTCACTGCTTCCTTTGTCTGCCTCAACAACTCACATTTTTCCTTTCACCAAGACTTCTCACAGCTTTTCTTTTAATAACCTGGTGTTAGTGGCAGCCTGTAGATGCCAGAAGTACAGGGCAAGAGGGAGAAAATGCCATGGTAAGTCTGAAATATTTAGTTTCAAAGAAACAGAGATAGCAATTATTGTCTTGTTCATGGTATATTTTCATGAAAATTCTTGTTTAGATATCCCTCTCTTTTCTTTGTTACTTCTCTTGCCTTATGTGCATTATTTCAAGATGCTAGAGTACTAAGTACTTCTGAAACATCTGTCTTCACAGGTAAAATTGAAATACATCTGCTCCCTGGCTCCTTTTTACTTATGAAATGGTATGCAGGGAAAGAAGGGGGGAAAGGCAATGGTCTTTTACATCAATTGCATATTGTCCTGCTTTATTTTCCCCTCTGCTTTTAAAAGCCTAGAGACCAGGGTGCATTAAGCACAGCATCACCTGATGGGCAAAGGAGGTGATTATCCCACTCTGCTCTGCACTGGTGCAACCTCAATTTGAATATTGCATGCAGTTTTAAGCACAAAAATATTAGAAAGACATTAACCTATTAGAGAGCGTCCAAAGGAGGGCCACAAGGAAGGTGAAGGGTCTGTAGGGGAAGACTTATGAGTAGCAGCTGAGGTCATTTGGTCCGTTCAACCTGGAGGAGACTGAGGGGAGACCTCACTACAGTCTACAACTTCCTCGTGAGGGGAAGAGGAGGGCCAGATACCAATCTCTTCTCCCTGGTGATGAGTGACAGGACTCAAAAATTGCATGAAGCTGAGTCAGGGGTGGTTGAATTTGGATAGCAGGAAAAGGTTTTTCACCCAGAAGGTGGTTAAGCATTGGAACAAGGTCCCCAGGGAAGTCGTCACAGCACCAGCCTGAGTTCAAGAAGTGTTTGGACAACATTCTTAGGCACATGGTGTGACACTTGGGGTGACCTGCACAGGGCCAGGAGTTAGAATATGCAGAGCTGGAAGGCACCCATCGGGATGATCAAGTCCATGATTCTATGAATCAGAAGCTATAAGCATCAGAGACTAGGAAAATGTGAGTTCTAATTTTAATTCTAAAAGTAAAGTTTAATGATGAAAGATATATGTATGTTTTTAATTCAGTTTGCCCATCTTTTAAGATAACTTTTTTCAAATATTAACTGCATTTGTGACTCTTTCTTTCCTATCTTTTCCCTCCTATGCTCTCTGTAGCTGTTTTTGTCCACCTCAGTGGTAATAAGTAGATAAGAGAAACAAGGATGGCAATACAAGATGAGAACTCTCAGGTTCATATTTGGAAACAAAAATACTAAACTTCATTTTTGATGGTGATGGAATACATGTTGTCAGAGAGTCTTCATTTCCAAATAATCTTCCTAGTGATGGTGCACACTAAAGCAGAACAGCTAGGCATACTAGGACCGATACATTGTAAACACCACAGATTGACAAAATGCTGAATAGTAGCAGTCCATGATGAGGTGCCTCCAAGCATTTCTAAAGAATCCAGGAGCTTCCATTAAGTTAATGGCTGTTCTAATCTTGCAGTAATAGACAAGGGAGTTGAATCCTTACCTCTGTAAATCTATGCCACCCTACGATCGAGGGTGTAAGCAGATACGGTTGTAGCATTCCACTTTGCTGCAGCAGTTGTAGTGCTTGTCCACTCTGAGATGTGATGAGTCCATTAAAACTTAAGACAATCAGGGAATAAGACAAAGTATCTTTTTTGAATTTTGTTTATTCGTTTTTTGGGTTTTTTCTGCATCTGTTTCAAGACTACAATGTTCTTTTAGAGATAGAGCCTTACCCCATCGATGGAACAAAAAGCAAAAGGCAACATTGTCCACTGCAACAAAATCACAGGCTACAATGAAGGATTTACAATGAAGTGCAATATCGCACTGCAGATAACATAAATTATAGGTGCTGCTAATTGTGTGTGACATTCACTCAGTCCTGTGATAAATAGCAAACAACTCTACATCTGCCAGAATTGGTGTGCTCTCAAACACATAAGAACTTTCAATTTCATATCCAGTTCCATATCCAGTTCATATCCATGTTTTAGATTAGTGTAGTGGGTTGACCCTGCCTGGACATCAGGTATGCACCAAAGTCACTCTATCACTCCCCTTTGCAACTGGACAGGGGAGAGAAAATGTAAGAAAGGGTTCATGTGTTGAGATAAGATCCATGAGAGGTCACTCACCAAATACCATCATGTGCAAAGCAGACTTGAATTGGGGATATTAACTGAATTTATTACTAACAAAATCAGAGCAGGATAATGAGAAGTAAAATAAATCTTAGAAACACCTTCCCTTCCCCCCCGCCTTCCCAGCTCTACTTCCTCCCCTCTAGTGGCACAGGGAGCTAGGGAATGGGGGTTATGGTCAGGTCATCACAGGTTTTTCCTGCTGCTGCCCAGGGAGAAGACTTCTTCTCCTTCTCCTTCTCCAATGCGGGGTCCCTCCTGGCAGAGAAGTCCTCCATGGACTTCTTCAACTTAAGTCCATCCCATGGGCTACAGTTCTTCACAAACTTCTGCAATGTGGGTCACTCTTCCAGGGTTGCAGTCCTTCAAGGACAGGCTGCTCCAGTGTGGGTCCCGCATGTAATCACAATTCCTACCAGGAAACCTGCTGCAGTGTGGGCTTCTTTCTCCACAGATCTGCAGGTCACTGCCAGGAACCTTCTCCAGCAGAGACCTCCTACATGTTCACAGCCCTCTCTCAGGTATGCACCTGCTCTGGCATGGCTCTCCACCAAGGCTTACAGGTGGATCTCTGCATCCCCATGAACCTCCATGGACTGCAGGTGCACAGCTGCTTCACTACAGTCTGCTTTGGCACATGGAGCACCTCTTCCCCTCCTTCTCAACTGACTTTGGTGTCTGCAGTGCTGTTCCTCTCACATAGTCTCACTCCACTCTTCTCTGGACACAATTACAACTGCACAATAACTCTTTTGTTCTTCTTAAATACATTATTACAGAAGTGTTACCACCACTTCTGACTGGCCCAGCCTTGGCCAGTGGCATGTCCATTCTGGAGCCTTCTGGCATTGGCCCTGCCAGACATGGAGGAAGCTTCTGTTAGCTTCTCTCAGAAATTACCCTGTAGCCCCCCCACTACCAAAACCTGGCCATGCAAACCCAAAATTCAGTCATGGCATTCAAAGTGGTGCTACATAAAATGTATGGCATCGGGCTAATACACCTAGACTTTCAACAGAATTGCTACAATAGAACTGCAAACTGAATATTCAGATATTGTTTCTGCACAATAGTTATTGCGGAATATGGGATTATATTTGTTAAAATGGTTGAGGTTTATGCTCACCAGAAGGCCCTGTGGGAAAGGCCCAGCTGCGGGCGGGATGGTTGGAAGTCGGGTGAGGGGTGAGAAACAGTTGTGAGTGAAGAGAGAGTTGGTTGAGTGCCAGTTGACAGTGAGCTTGCGATTGGCTGGAGGAACACGTGGACGGCATGTGAGCAGGAAGCTGATTGGGCGATAGGACGCATGGACAGCAGCACCGCAGCTGAGCCAGCCAATGGGTGCCCTTCTGCTGTTGAGTTCTGTCAGGCTTCGGTGTGGTGTGGGTTGAGATTAAGGGTGTCAAGAGGGGGTGGTTTTTGGCAATGAACGGATCTTTTTTGGGCGTACAAGGGGGTCTATAGGCTTTGGTCCCCACTGCTGCAAGTTATGACCTAAGAATTATTTCTATGGGAATAATGGCCCCAATGGCTCTCCTGAGCTGAACACTATGGGGTTGCTGTAAGCCTCTGTTATGGCATTGAATTCAAACCCCACCCTGGACTCCATCAGTTGCGTCCTGTACTGCACAGTTTCCTTAGCTGCAGCCTGAACTCGTCTTCTGTCTCTCACTGATATATAAGCTGTGATACCTATTTTTAACACTTATTTGTTTCTAATTCCTTCACATAATTTTTACTCTTACTGTACAGTAGTTGTATAGTCTACTTCTTAAAAAGAAGGCTTGAATACATTATTTTAACATATATATATGTTCTTGTTACTTTTTCTGCAGAAAGCTAAAGACATTTTTGTTAATTCTCATCTAAAGTTAGAATAATATACTTGGTAACTTGTTAAAATGAGTGTGAAAAGTAGAATGAGTTGTCAGACAGTTTGGCCTTTCAGTTGGTCATGAACCATTGGTGTGATTAAGGCAGGTGTATCTGAGCAGTGAGTCAGAGAAGTCCAAAGATTTCCACAAAGTCTTTTATGAACTGATTTAAAGCAGGTGAAGATCTGGTTCAGCACATGAAATCACAAACCGTGAGATATATTTTTCATGTATTCTTACACCTTTACTCTTCTTTGCAATGTGTGCTGTTAGTATTTGCATATGCACAGTCATCCTTTGTCTAATGATAACTCATCTAAGTATATATATATATATATGTATATATATATATATGTAAGAACCTGTGGGGTAAAGCAGCTAAGATAGAATTAGCATGATTTTATTTTAGATAGTGAAAAATAAGAACAAAACAAAACCCAAATTCCCTCCACCCCCTTCTTCCCAGTATCATCTTCACTCCTGACTCATCTACCTCCTCTCTTTTCTCTGAGCACTGGGGAGGGGGGGGGGGTGACTGGGAATGGGAGTTATGATCAGTTCATCACACATTTTTTTTCCTGCTTCTTCCTCTTCACACCCTTTCCCTGCTCCAGCATGGCATCCGACCCATGGGAGACAGTTGTCCACAAACTTTGTCAACATAAACCCTTCCCACAGGATGCAGTTCTTCACAAACCCCACCAGCATGTGTTCTTTCCATGGGGTAGAATCCTTGTGCCAAGAACGGCTGTAAGGCCCCAAAACCTCATTTGGCAAACCTCTTAAAAAGGCTTATGTATTTTATGTACTCTGAGTTGGATGCACAGGAGAAATACCAAGAAGATATTCTCAAAAGGTCAAAATAACAAAAACCTTTACTGGCAACTTCAGAAAATCAGAGAACCTTAGCAAAAGTTTAGAGCAGCATTCAGTCAACATAAAGCATTAATTTTGCCCATTTGACTTAGCAAACGTCAAGCCTGTCCAATTTTGCGTTACTCAAAACTCTGAGAAGAGGGAATCAGAAGAAAGAGGTAAAAAATATAGAAAAGAACAGGTGTAGCTACCAGTCCTGGTTCCAGAAGTGTTCAGCTGATAGAAATTCCGAGAGGAGGTAGGGTCAAGACATGCTCACTTCATGCTTTGGTTTAAGTACCTCTTGGCTTTCTTTGGCCCTGCCCCCAGATGGGACTTCTGGTCATTTGGTGACTCAGGAACTGGGATAGAGGCTCCAGGGGCATGTGTGGAGAATTGCCTCTGGTGTGCCAGGGGCTGGTGGCCCCTGCAGGTCTGGGATACAGGCCTGGGTAGGTGGGGTGTGCAGAGCAGGGCATCACCTCACCAGAGCAAGGCCTGACCTGCCCTTTCCCCCACGCATGCACCCAAAATGTTTTGAGACAGCAATCCTTAGTCTCTTTTGCAAAGTTTCCAAAAGAATAAGTTGACCTCATAGCAAAGAGTTAATTACTTTAAATATTTCTTAAAATTCTTTAATGTTTAAATTATGTGTGAGAGGTAGTATATTGTTATGAAATCTACTTCTAGCATTAAAATATTCCCCCCCATGTTTATATTTCTGGTACAAAACCACTTGCAATTAGGACACAAAATTAATAACATGAATTAATGAAATCACAAGCTTTGATTTCTTGCTCTAGCAGAGAAGACACTTCAGATTTTTGTCTGGTACATCTCAGTGGCAGTTCTAATATTGCAATCAAGCTCTGTAATGAGCCTTCTTGAGTGAAAGGGAATCAGTTACAGGTCCTTCCTCTGATTAATGTTTGAAATACTGATTGGATATGAGGTATTGGATTTTTAAAAGCACCTACAAGTATTATAGGGATACCTGGCCATTTGTATGATAATAATACAATCATTCATTCCTTTCATCTTCCTAATAATATTCCATTTCTCTTTATTACCTCATGTTATTGGAATTTTGAGCAGTCTGTAGAGATTCTCCAAATATATGTTGCAGTTTTCTTTTGGAGTCTTTACTACTTCAAAAACACCAACCAGTCATAAAAGATTTCTTCACCACTTTTTTTTTTTTAATTCAATATCATTATTTCCAGAAGTGTGCCTTATCATTAAGAAACTAAGTAAATGTCTTTCATTTCTGGAAGTTTCTGTTCTTCCACCATCTATCCCATGTCCATGCAATGACTAACCTCCATTAAGCTGTTTGATATGATAATCATGTCTTCACAGAGCAAAAATTGGCATTAGACTTTCATGGAATCATGGAAGAAGTATTAATCAGTAACCTTAATTAATTATAAATATTGGGCTATTCATGCCTCCTTCCTGCCTACGCTCAATTATATTGCTACATAAATTCATGACCATTTTGCAATTTATTTCTTGGTTCCTTTTGATTTATCACTATTATTCCGTTTGCAACAGTCATAGGATCCACAGCAGTATTTTTAGCTGTGGAGTTTACCTGTATGGCATCAAAATGCTGTATGCAAAAGAATTTTTCATTGCTAGTTTTATGAGGAACATTACTGGTTATGTGGTGTAGGCCTGACTGCAGATTCATAGTCAAAGTTCCAGCAAACTGTAGTGTCTTATTCTCTTTTAGTCTTTGTATTCACCATATTTTCTCTTTAACTTGAATACCAGTGCTTCAAATAAAGATGCAGTATTATTCAGTACTTTTTCTCCTTAGTGTAAAGGGTAATCTTTTCTAACTTGTGGGTTTGCATTATTTATGTCTCTTAGCAAATATTTTCACTATCTCTCAATTTAGAAAAAAGCAAATAAACAAAACACCCCTCTTTGTTTTCCTAATTCATTTTCCTAAAATCCAATATGCTAAATAATCCTAAAAAAGCAGATATTCCTGAACTACCCCAACAGATGAATCTTTTAGTTAAATACACCTACATTTATGTTTTCTTTACAGCCATTTAGTTTTTGAGTTCCTTTGACAGCACAGTATGCAAATCAATCCTCTCGTGTTTTAAGATTATTATATTTTTTCAAACCTACACTCCCCAATGTTGTAATTGTATTCAAAATGGTACATTTTGGTACATTAATCAAATGTACATAAGTATTCAAATACGTAAGTATGTCAAATTATGCTTAATTCTAAAAAGCTATATCAAACTAGAAAGCTTTACCATATCATAGCATCCAGCAAAACAGGCCATTTACATTCAGGTTGACTGAAAATGTAAAGGATGTTCTTCCTTTCTCAAATTTGAAGTCGTTTACCTTCCCTTTTTAAAATAACAGATCAAAATAGTCTATCACACTTTATCTGAATCCTATGCAATATTGATTTGGCTTTTCTCTCTGAGAAATAATCAGCAATGAACTTTGTCATGGGTTAGCAAACATAGTCCCAGAAGTGATTTTCTTGCAAAGAGGTGCTTACAGCCTCCTCTGTGACCTAACAGAACCTATCAACTGGCTAGTTTGAATATGGACAATTTTTTAAGCCACTTAGAATTTTGACCGCCTCTGTGATCCACATTTAAGAATGGACAAACCCCAGGAGCTCTCTCTCTTGCTTCCAGCTGGAGGACTGGTAATTGGCCTGGGCCGGTGTGGAGCCCAGCAGCCCTGCTGGGCCCTGCTGGGACCTGCCCTGCTCGGGCCAGGCCGGGCCATGGCCATCCTGGAGCCGTGCAGCCCTGTTCTGCCCGCGGCCCCCCCAGCCCTGCTCTGTGCAGACAGGCTGCTCCCCTCTCGAGTGCGGCTGAAGATGAAGATTCAGATGAAGCTGCCCTGCTGCCCGGCAAAGATCATGTGACCAACAGCGATAAGCGAAATTCAGCTGCAAGACCCATGTGAGATTAACCCTTTTAATGCTGTGAAGAGCTGAAAACCTGAGGGAGGAGAAAGAGGAGATGCTTAAAGCTTAAAATCTGTTGTAAAGCTATGGTGGTGACAGACTATGACATATCAGAGTACCCACTGTAATTTCATGAAGCATGGGGGGTGGAGCATTCAAACTGTACTTGTGAGCAAAAGCACCTGTGCTGGAGTAAGCAAATGCTGAAGCAGCTGTAATTTGATGAGAAGTTTGAACAGGGAAAGGTGGAAGCGATGAGGACTCTTGCTCCAATTGGAAGGAGATGACTTCTGTTCTTAGAAATACTCTCAGAGGTAGTCCTAGAGATGAAGATGAGGAGGACCCTTTTCCTCCCAGGGAAGGGGAGGGCCTCTGTTCTTAGAGATAAAATGCTCCCAGAGATGGGTGAAGAGAACTTTTGTTTCTGAACAGCTCAACGTTAAAATTGTACTCCAGTAGCTCAAGATTGGACCCTCGAAAGCAGTTGTGGGAAAAGCTGCAAGTTGTGGAAAGGGACTCTCACATGATGCGAGTGGAGAACCAGCCTGGGCGGTTGTCTCATGATACTGAAGTGAGCAGAGAACCAACCCAGGCGGCTGTCTCGTTGTGATAATGTCTCCATAGCATGAGCAAGAGAGACTCCTCTTCCTAAATGGACTGAACAAGGTTATTATGGAAGTGGCAAACAGACTGAACATCTCAAGGGTTGTCTTTTTACATCATCAGTGGGAGAAGGGAGAAAAGTTGGGGGAGAAGAAGTATTCTGAAGTTGTGGTATGATTTTTTTTTTTTCCCCTCTTTTAGGTCTGTTAATAAACTTTTTTCTATTCTTTCAAGTTTTGTGCCTGCTTTGCTTTTCTCCTAATTCTTATCGCACAGAAGGTTAACAGTAATGAGTATTTTGGACCAAACCACTACAAACTTTCAAGTCTATTTCAAAATGTCCTGGTCATATAAATTTAAGTCTAGTTTGTTTTGGTTTTGCTTTGTTTATATAAACATGTGTTTTCCAATAAACATTTTTTAGGATGAAAATATGACAGTAAATTTTCCTGCCTGTCTGAACACTGTTAAGGAACAGTTTTACCATTAATTTTATCTTCTTTATCTTTATCTATGATTTTTAAAGCAGACAATCTGTTAATGCTTTCATTCAAGATTGGCTGAGTGTTTAGTTCCAGAAACAGTTTAGGTGCAAATCTGGGCTTTTTTATTTTGGTTTTGTTAGTATCTGCTTTAGTCATTGCTTTTCAGTTTACAACATATAATAAATTCAGTAATGCCTTTCAAGTGCACATGAAAGGATATAAAAATTGTAAATAGTTACAATATTTATAATTTTTGTGATATTCAGGCTTTGTACTGCTCACTGTCAAACATAACATGAGAAATGCCTGAGGCAAATATTCCTTGAAGGCAGCCTAAGGCTCTGCTCTACCTGGAAAAACAGTGTATGCCTGAGCAGCAGAAAATACAATGATGTTTTTTCATCATTAATGTTCTTCACATTTTCATATTGTGTAACACTGTATGACAAAAGGAAACATATTTTTACTGTAAAATCCCTTCCCAAATAATTTCAAATCATTATGCATTGCTTTATCACTCAAAATCATCTACAATGATATATAACACTGAAATACAACAAATTAAACTAGAATGAGACATACCATGACAAACGTTACCTAGTTTCACATTTGCAAGACAGCTCTGGCTTTCAAGTGATGAACTTACCAGTGAGGCACAATCAGCAAAATTTCAATTGTTCCTTTCATCAGAGGCACACTGTCTTCAAAGCACCTGCTGCTTTTTCTTGACTATAGGAGGTAAGTGCTATTTGTGAGTTAAAAACAGTGACCTGACTTACTTGCTTCCTTTCTTTGAAGACAGCTTAAAACAAAGACAGTTTAAATGTCGCTATAAAGATAAGATCATCTCAAAGTTTAATTTCTCTAAAACTCATTCTAACTCTTGAGACAGTGCCTGTCATTCTATAAATGTTCACTGGAAAATATGATAACAAATCCACTACAATGTGAATGAAGACCACCAAAAGGACTAGCAGGAAGCACTTTACCTCAAAGAGCAGGGCATCTGCAGATTGGCTTAAGGTTTATAAATGAAATGAAAATAAGAAGGATCCCAAACCAGCTCACATATTTAGTAATAAGTAGGACAGTCTGACAGCACCTATATAGAATGGGAGCAGACCAACTCTACCAGCAGATCCATTGTGTTGGGTTGGAGATCCTATTTCTGCCTGCCAAGCTTCCCAAAAAAGAAAGCATGTAGATCAAAAATGATGTGGGTCATAAAAGCTCACTGTAATTTTAGATGACATCATGTTAAGGAAACTTCCCTGTCTGACCATACAGGAGGCACTCTGGCTGTCACACTCCCACCACCAGAGACTTTCACTGCTGGGTCCAAAGACCATTCACAGTGGGCAGCTTCAGGGAGATGACAAGTGTCCATCTTGATGCCCTACACATCCCACTCTCACACAGACCAGGTTTCCATACTGGCTCAACCCTAGGATTTCCATAGCAGAATCTCAGATATCTGAATCCTTAAAATAATTTAATCATGGTGCAGTCATAGAATAACAGGCCAAGCTGGTGCCTCCAAGGTCGGGCCCTGAACAAAGAACTCCCTGGGCTTTCATACCCTCACAGTCTGTGCATGGCAAAGTCTGGTGTCTTCCAGCTGAGTCCTCAGCTCCTGCTGTGTCTCTGACTGTCTGGTCACCTGGCTGGGCCACAGGTCCCTGTGCCCTTTGTTCTGCAGAGGGCCAGCAGTTCATGGCTTCTTGCCTGGGGCTCCAACACCCAGAGCCCAACCTGCAGCTCAAACTGCACCTGTATCCCAAGCTACTGGCACTGAATGTATTCCTCAACAATTGCAATAAACCTCAATTTTATAATTATGAAACAACATTACCAAAAGCAGAAAGGATCTATGAGTCCCATCTGTTTCAGATTAAAAGCACTTTTAACTAACAGTTAATAATTGTATATCACTACCGTGAGAGGGTAAAGAGGGAAAGGCACTGTCTTCATCACTGTCAGGTAGAGAGCAGTTTACTTTTGGACAGAAGGAGGGGTTTGTTCTTTGTACAATCAAGGAACCTTACCAAATTGAAGATCAGTTATTTCTGATTCAATATAAAATTTCTTTCCAAGGTCATGAAAATATGTATTTTCAGTTCAGTTTTTATAGGGAGAAATTGAGAAATTATTTTGTAGAGCCCAACAGACTAGCTCAGACACTGAGGCTAATGTAACTTAATGAAGCACATGATACTGATAAGCTACAGAACAAAGTAGCCACGTGTCTTTGGGTGACTTTATGGTGTGTATCCCCTATCACTGCTCTATGCCCAGAAATTAATTTTGTGCCTTTCTGTGGCTTTAAACTGAGCCTGAGAGGGGGAAGAGGAAAAAAAAACTGAGCGAACTTTTCAAAGCAGTTGTTCAAGGACACAGATACACACTCCTCTGTGTCCTGCTGTAGTAGGAAGAGTGTAGGAAGCACCCTCCTTGCTTTTCAGCCAGCTATCGGCTCCTTTTCTCTGGAAACTTTGTTTTCCTGGGACTTCAGGTTTTTTTCCCTTCTTCTCTTCTGGACTGTTTCAACATCAGAACACACTGGGAGAATTTTCCACCAAGGCCCCGGAGTTGGGCCCACACTGACCCAGCTCCAAGGAGGAGGAGAGAGACCACATCTACAGAAGGACTCTGAAATCTTCCCAGGTTTCTCTCCACAGTGAGAGGTTTTATTATTTAGCATTATTATCCTTTTCCTGTGTGTTTGTTAAATAATTAGTTTTTTATCTCTTTCACTTTCCTCCAAGGAAAATTTCTTTTTTCCCGAAGCTGGTGGGGGAGGGGTGGTTTGTAGCCTGCCTTCTATCAGAGGACATTTTCCTCCCAATTTGTCCAAACTGGCACACCACAGTACTGTGAAAAATCATACCACTGCAGTTCCAAGCTTGTTCCACATTTCTAAACAGTAAAAGTAAAAAGGACAAATAGGTTTGTTTTTTGAGAATATTAGTTTTTCCTGGATATTTCAGCATTGTACACCTTTTCAGAGGAAAATATATATAATTATTTATCCCAGAGGAATACATATATTGTTATTTAATACAAGAGGAAAATTGTTTCCTTTTTATACATTTTGTGCTCCAATTCTTAAAAATTACCTATTCACTATCCTTCAACAGGAAAGCAAGAGGCTGAGCCCCTTGCTGCTCTGAGGCTGGGCATCTCTGTCTCAAGCATACAACTTTCATCTCTTCTTAAACAAATGAAATAGCAAGCCTGGTTGTGTTAATATGGACAAGTTACAGCTGTAAACTATCCAGTGTTAACAAATAAATTTATTTTTGAAATTTACACATATGGTCACTTGATTTTAGTCCACTTCATATTTGCTACCACCTGTTAATCTTGGGCTATTGATTCAATGGTTTGATCTAGTAGCACCATCTGATGCCTACAGAAGTTTACATGGTTAGTGGAACTTTCCAGTTCCCCAAAGTACTATCAATACTACTGCAACATTTTCAGCAGATTTTGTCAGTATTCTAAGAACAAAACATCTGATTTGGCAATACATCTCTTCCATGCACTTGGTTGTTGATATCGACTATGCCACCATCTGAAGCTACTTTGAATACTCTAGTTTTCCCTCTTCTGAACAATTTCCCTTTTGAAAAAGAAAAGAACAAGAACAAGAAACAAGGAAGATGATAACACTTTTTCTGTTCTTCATGGCTTTGAAACTGACACACCAGAAGGGTTTTTAAAATTCACAGTAATTGCAACTTTCATTCAAAGTATAGGCCAGTGAAAGCTGAATCAAAACCCAGTTTAACATCTGGAAAAAAGAAAAAAATCAACCAAAAACTAATAAAAAGAAGCATCAGTTACCAATTGCAAATAACACTTCAAAGCAATAAAATATTCATTTACTCACAAGAAATTTCCAGTCCCTCAGCTGAAAGCAAGGAGCTTGTATGAGCTGCTCTATTAAGGAAACAAGTGAATATGTTCCAGTTAAGAAGGGAAAATTCTTTTCAAATATAAATAGATTCCTTGCAAATTGGGAAAATTAATCACAAGGCTAATTTTGCAAGGAAGGGAAATTAACAAAACTTTTAAAACCTGATTTTTGCTTGTATTGAGTGTTATTCCTTGACAATTTAACTCAAATTAAACAGTAATTTTGTGAAAGTGTTTATCTTTCTCCATTATTACAGATGGAATTTAAAGTTTTAGCTTAGATATATCACAGAAATGAAGATAGTCAGAGTGAGCCTGCCATATATGACAAGTAGAACCTAATTCAAATCTATAGAAATTATTATAAATTTATTTCTATGTTTACGTTTGTTTGTAAATTTTTGTATATATGTATAAAATGTTAGGAGCAGGAATGATTCATAAACTAGAAAAAAAAAGCTAAAAATATAGTCAAAGTTAAATAAACTTTGAACAGTCTGAACTGAGACAGGGGACAAAAACCCAAACAAACAAAAAAAAAATTACAAAAATTAAAACACCAGAAAAAAAGAAAATAACACCCACCAGACTATTGTTCTCTGATCTGATAATGGAAATATTGAAGGACATAGAAGGAAATGAAAGCAGGTAAAAAGCTCTTCAAAATCTATGAAGTGAAAATGTAAATCAATGAAGACAGAAGAAGTGATAATACCTTTTATACTTATATTGCAAAGAAAATAATAAGAAATTAATGAATTAATTTACTGATCTTTTAGTTTTGAGGCTAAAGTTTGAGCAGCAGCAATTGCACTATTAAGAGTTACAAGCATTTTGGATGTCTTACTAAGATTTTTTAAATTAGACCTTAGATTCATCATGACAAACATGTTTTGCCATTTCAATTCTTTTAAGTTCCACATAATTTAAAAGAATACATAAAATGATCACATCTACTTACGTGACAGGATCTGCTAACCTTGTTTTGCTGAGCCTGAGGGGTAACTGGATGCCCGTCTCATTTTCTCAGAAGAGATTTGGCTGTAGTTCAGTCCAGTCATGAATATAATGTCACCCACGTTAAGGTTATTTTTGTGTTTTTGCTCACAGCCTATAGGCTTATTCTGGCAGCAAGAGATCTTTGACTAGCCCCATTTTATGAGGGAACCTTCTCTGGGCATAAGCCCAAAATATACACCATTACAGTAGCTCTATATGGTATCTTCAGGAACTTAATGAATCAGCTTTATGACTTCTTTGCACTGAACCATTACAAATTTGCTGTGGAGTATCAGTGAATCTGATCCAAGAATTCATGTTATTGACTGGCTTAGCATGATTATTGCAGAGTTAAGATTTAACCTAGAATTAAAGAAAGGTTTTGGTGTTTTTTAACCAGAATCAGATCCAAACAAGCAAATTTAAATTAAGATTTACGTTCATTCATTCAAACTGTAAAACAGAATTATGTGGAAGTTGCATGAAACTTCCATGGCTATACGTATGAAAGTAACCATTTTTTAGGGGTTCGTGCTTCTACCTTTGTATTAGAAATGGAATTTGTAAATGTTTTGAGTGTCATTACCTCCTGCTGACTTCAGTGAGAAATGAAGTTACTCAGTGCCTTAAAAGTATGGGACTTTTGTTGTTCTGCAGTGTTATTAAAGTTGTCAACTCAGTTTAAAATATCTGTTAAAGTTATAAAATTTCTAACCAGTATATTTTTTGAATTTACCTTTGAATGCAAAGAAGTCTGTTGTAGTTTACTCCAGCATATTTTTCTAGTCTAATCTACATTGATTAGATTATTTCCTTCAATTTCCTATTTTAGAAAAAAAGAGAAAAGGATTAAAAAAAAGGATAATTCCTCTACTTACTAAGCTGAAGTGTTCTTAACATTTGTACTCAAAGCCAATAATTCTGAAAGTGTACTGTATTTGCTGTTTTATTAATTTTCCAGACAGCTTGGAGACACAGCCTCCTAATGTGGCATCAATACATAATGTGAGCTTTTTCTGCAGAGGGTCATTCTTATCTGGAAGACACAACACATTATGATAAATGGCACCCACAGTATTTTAGACAGACATATCTGAAAGGGTACATAGTGTTCAAGTGTTGATAGAGGTGGGGGGAGCTGCCATTTTCAATGTAATAGCTTTTTTTTAATACGTTTACTGAGGTTTTTACCCTTCAGTGAAATTCTGTGACTTAAAAAATAATTTTTTTTTGTCTTCTTGTTTAAAAATTATTTAATAAATTATTATATTCACTAAAAAGAAACCAATTTAATGCACTGCGATCATATTAACCTTGACTTTAAAACAGTAAATAAAAAATTGCTTTTGAAGTAGACCTTTTAGCCTTTGGATTCTTCTTTTCAACATACTATAGTATATTGCTTAATGCTGTCATTCAAAAGTCAAATAATGCATCACTTATACTTCCTAGCCTTTGTAGGGGTCAAATCCCTTTTTGTATCTGAGTCAAAGCCAGATTGCTAAACTACTTCACAGTATTTTGGAGAAAAGGGAGAGAGAGATTTATGCAAGAATTTATACTAATAGTTTTGTTGAAATAAAAAATATAGAACTGAAAACTAAGACAACTAAGGAAAATAAATCCATTCCGTCACTCTTGTTGCAGTTTTGCCTTCCTTCATATAGGAAAGAGATGAAGGAACCAGGGCAGAAGAGGCTAAGGTCTGTTTTTCAGTTGGGAATGGAGACAAAAAAGAAGGGAAAGGGAAAGGGAAAGGGAAAGGGAAAGGGAAAGGGAAAGGGAAAGGGAAAGGGAAAGGGGAAGGGGAAGGGGAAGAGGAAGGGGAAGGGGAAGGGAAGGGGAAGGGAAGAGCAAGGAAGGGAAGGGGAAGGGAAGGGAAAGGGTGCATTGGAGTATTTAGAGTCTTCCACTATCTAAAGAGAGATTATTCAGAAGACAGACATACTCTTCTACTCTTATTATAGGCTTACAGAAGAAAGCACACAGTCACAAGCTGCAGCATGGAAAATCACAGAGGCAATAATGAAGCAATTCTTAACAAGAATGGCTAAACACTGAAATATTTTGAACGTTGTCCAAAGAGGATATGGAGTCTCCATCCTAAGAAACTCCTTGGATAAAGTCCTGGACAATTTGACATCAATTTTGAGAGCAGACCTGCAGCAGTGGAACATTGGACTAGGTGACCTTCAGAGATCTCTTTCAACCTACATTTTTCTACGATTATGTGAACTGTTGTGTTACAGTGTTTTAAGGACATAAAAAGAGTTAGATTTACAGAACTGCAGCCTGTTCTTCACAGTATCTGCCAAATTGTGGCACTCTATTGACTTGGCCAAGGGTTTTGGTGATCCATAGAGAGCTCGCTGGAGTGTGTTACGGGGGCAAACTCTTTTAAATCAAATCAGGCATTAAAGTAGCTTATTTCTTTATTAATGACATTCAACTGTCAAAGAGTGAACAATATATTCAAGATTGATATCAGCCATACACTAGATACCAGACATTCAAAAAATGTCAGTAAGCACCTAGACATTTCTAAGTATACTTTTATAACTAATACCAAAACATTCTAATTCCCACATATATCTACAGTTTCACACTTCACAGGGCATGGAGATGCACATCCTCCTTTCCTATGAGTGTGAGTTCCTCCACTTATCTACACCTTTTCTAGGAGAGATAGTGGTGCTCTTGCTCTATATCTACCCAGCTCCCTACAACCTGCTAGTGCACATGCCTGTGAGACAGAGTACAAGCCTAGTGGGAAAGCAAAACAGAACAAAACCGTCAAATCAGTCAAAACAAGCAAACAAAAAATCCTCACAATATAAAGAATGAGAATCAAACCTAAATGCCCAAAGCTGTCTTCTGATCCTGCCTGGCACCCAGCTGACATTCCAAAAGCATGCACGTCCTCGCTGCATCTTGTGTCATGCCTGACAGCACAGTACAGATGTCTTGGATGTCCTAACCCATTGCAGTATATTTACATTCCTGAGTCATACACCTGATGCTTGTCACCATAATCATTCCATAGGCTTCTTTTCTGTATTGTGCTTTGACTACTGTATGGCAAAGATTCCAGGATCCATGTGACTCATATGTAGCCACTGACATTTAGACAGCTTAATCTGAAATGGAATCCCTACCTAGGTTTCACTAGCAGTGTTTAACTGCTCTATAGTCAGCAAAAGAGAAGAGGCTCATAGAGGGAGGAGTGGCTGGGGAAATGCTGCTTTTGATAACAGGAGGGAAATAACTGGATTAAAAATATACCATGCTCATTATAGCAGAGAGGATAGAGAACTGAGGGTAGAGGGTCTGATAAAGTCTCATGGGACAATGGGATTTATATGCACTTTAGACTGGTTCGTGTTGTTCTACAGCTTGTGCAAAGAAAGAACAAAATTATTTCACTCTAATTTTCAGTGTAAAAAAGACAATTTGCGTTTCTTCATTTTACAGACATTGGATATATATAAATGAATTATCAGCATAACTATTCTGTTTAGTTTAAAATCTGTACATATTAAATTTCAAACAAGCTGTAACATGGTTCATGGTGCACGGTGGTCTGTTTCACTGTGTTTAGTTGAAGCAATTAATCTTATGATAGAAAAGGCAGGTTCAGCAAATGAAGTTTTAGCAAATCTGGCTTTTCTAGATCTGAGACCCTGAAGCACCTGCTCCTGCAGCTTGTCCCAGTGTGAAAGGCTGATAAAGCACTATGTTATTACTGCAATGGTCAGATTTATAGAATCACCCTGCCCTCTCTTCAGATCTCTAGGAAGCTTTATGCCTACAGGGTTTCTTGTCCCTATGGGAATTTCAGGACAAGGGTCCTTTAAGACCTCTAAGTCCTTGGGGACTGAATATTCCTCAGGGGACATTAATGGGTAATTTTGAGGATTAAGACAGTTTTAACTTCAGCTAGTCCATGAATGAGGATTAAGAGGAAAAAACAGAATCTGTACATTTCTATCATACTCTGCAATTGCATAAAAAATCAACATGAGGTACAGTATGTAATGAATCAAAATATTTTTTAAAGATCTATTGTTACTTCCTTGGTTTGCTAAAGCAGCAATCTCAACAGATTTTTAAAGGATAAAAAATACTATGCTGGAGCAGCAGATTTATGAATACGCAGGAGAAACAGGTGCAAGAGACATAGGAGGAAAGAAAGATGCTGAAACAATATTAGCTGAAACTGTAGCATTGTACCTAGCCATGCATTTTAGCTTGAGTCCTTGCTGAAGGATAAACCAATTTTTTGTTTTAACTTTAGGATCTTCAAGAAAATTTTTAAGTAAAGTCCATTACACTGTGTCCTATGAAATTAAACACAATACAGAAAACATAAATAACATCTTGGATATTGTGGAGAATATCAAAAGATGTGGAGAGAAAAAGCCCTGTGATTTCTCAAACAGACTTTTTCTCTTTCTTGTTATTGTGGGCTTTTTTTCATTCAAAAATTTTATAGGCATGATACTTACCACACAGACTCCTGTCTAGCCTTCATTCAGAACTGATGTCTCAGTATCTTTAGCATAACCATAGCATATCATCTGTAAGATGCAGCCTCTAGTTGAACAGCACATTCTCAGTGCAGATGACCATTTTCAGTTTGCTTATGACCACTACAGAGTATAGTTTTAAGTTGATATTTAATGTCTTCTCTACTAGCAAAAAATATAATCCAAGCATTGGAATAGTATCTAAGTAATCTCATTAATATCTGGTGGAAAGATACTGTGCTGAAGCCTACACCACAGGCATTGTGCAGGTGCCCCTTGTCTATCCCTCAAAATGAAGTTTTAGACTGCAATGAGGTCTCTTCTCAGTCTCCTGTTCCCCAGGCTGAACAAATCAAGTGACCACAGCAGCTCCTTATATAGCTTTCCCTCCAGACCCTTCACCGTCCTTGTGGCCCTCCTTTGGATGCTCTCTGAGAGCTTAAGGTCCTTTTTATTTTGTGGTATCCCCAACTGCACACAATATTCAAGACGAGGCTGCACAAGTGCAGACTAGATTGACACAGCTCATTCTGTCTGATCTCTGCTATTTACATACACTTCCAGGTCTCTGATTCTTTCTGTATGTACTTATGCAAGGTCTGCCTCTTCACTAATTATTTTAAAATGGTAGGGAATGTTCACATTGAGACTGTCATTGGAACTGCTCATTTATGGGCTTAAAATATTAAAATAGCTTCTCATGTAAAAAGGTCATGTATCATTTAACACTTTCCAAAATAAATGCCAATCTCAGCCAAAGATTTGACATAACTCTTCACCTATTTCCAGCTGGCAAATTGCAAATATCAACCCTAACTGGGTGGACTTGAGTAATTTAAAATCTAGGGCATAGGTATTTTAACATTAGCTGGATCAAGCACACGACTAAATAATTTTTCTGAAAGCATAGATGTAACCAATATTCTGAGTAGAATTCTGCCTCAAATTAACAAGAACTTAGCTCTATATCTAAACAATAGAAATAAACCCATGTCCATTTTTAAGAGAGTGGGATTTCTTCTGTGTATCAATGCTTTTCACTATGGTTGTAATAGCAATTCCAAAGTACTTAAAACTTTTACTACAAACTTTGTTACTTTGGGACCTATACAAGCAAGAGATTAATGATAAGGCAGAGGACAGCTTTTCAAAACAAGTCTGGTTTTATTACTCAACTGGAATGTAAAGTTTTATGGATTGGAATTGAAAAACAAAAGGTTTGATGTCCATATTGGCAGTATTTTGTTCTGCTGAATATGAAGCTTCATCTCCATCTCATTTTTGAGCAGCAGAGTTTTTATCACTAATATCCTATTGAGAAAATTCTTTGTTCTAAATTCTGCTCATGCTGTTTTTCATATGCTTCCTCAGTCAGGTATTCATTAAAACTTGATATATAGTCATTCATCTTTCATTGTACTGTTAAAGCAACTTCAATCCACCTTTCGTATTTTTGTAGTTCTTTTGTGCCAATACAGATATGTTCATTTGCATAATTCAGGTCTCTTGTTTCCTTTTTTTAAGGCACAGAATTATCTTCACGGCCTTTAAAAATGAAATTAAATTAGAATTTTAAAAAGTAGATGTAGAAAAATGATGTCTACTTAGCTCTTAATGAAAATAATGCAGAGCCTCTTAATACCCTGCACACTACCTATATATCACTGGTTTGTCATGGCATTATGTGCACAGCATGCTCAAACAACATCTGAAAGCCCTGTTGATTAGATATCTGACACTATATGTGGAAAACAGGACTTTGCAAGATCTTTGAGGCTTTCAAATCTAGACTTGTGCTTCAATACCTCCAAATTCCAGGTGGACAGGGAATTCCCAAAACCTCTTTCTTTCTCTGTCCATCTTTATTGGCTTCCCTAAGCTGCCTTCTCCTGTGATTTGTCCTCCTAATAGAAAATCTAATGTCTCAATTAGGACCTTTAACAAAAAAAGATAAGGTGGTTAGAGTCTTGAGATGAACTGCTGTATGAGTCAGAAGTAAGTACGATAAAACACTGAAGAAATTACTTCAGTACAACTTATTTCCTTTAGGGTCTTTTGGGGACCATCCCGTAGTACAGCAACTTTAGTGTTTTAAAACCCATAAAATATATAGTTGTAATGGATTCACCAGGATACCAAAGGTAAACTCTTCTTCCTCCTTTACTGTTTAATTCCTCCTATTTGTAAAGAAAAAGATTATTTATGTTTCTTATGACATTAAACTTTATTATTTATGTAATGTTGCAAGTACACTTCACCTAAATATGATGAAGTTAGCCAATTACAAAGTAGTGAGTTATCATGAATACCTATCCAAATTATATATGGATTTCTTTCTGTCAATCCAGCTAGCAGTCAGTTTAGCCATTTATAATGTCAATAGTAAATATTAGAGGAAGATTTTAATTGTGAATGACTTTCACAGTGTCACAGAATGGTTGAAGTTGGCAAGGAAACTCAGCAGGTCATCTGGTCCAGTCCCCTTGCTCAAGCAGGGCCACTAAGAGCAAGTTGTCCAGCATAGTGTCTAGATTTTTTTTTCCTATCTCCTAGGATCAAGACTCCACAGCTACCCTGGAAAACCTATTGCAGTGCTTGGTCCCCTTCACAGCAAAAAAACCAAAAAAAATGTGTTTCCTGGTGCCTCCTGTGTTTCAGTTTGTTCCCATTGCCTCTGGTTCTGTCACTGGTTACCACTGAAGGAACCTGGCTCCATCTTCTTTGCACCCTCACTTCAAGTATTTATGTACATTGATAAGACCTTCTCTCATCCATGCTGAACAATCACATCTCTCTCTGCCTTTCCTCATAGGAGAGATGATCCATTCCCTTTCACCTCTTTGTGGTCCTTTATTGGACTCTATCCAGTATGTCCATGTCTGGGGGAGCCCAGAACTGGATACAGCAATCCAGGTGTAGCCTGAGCAGCACTAAATACAGAGGAAGGATCACCTCTTTCAACCTGCCTTTCAATACTTTGCTTAAGGTAGCCTGTTTTGTAATGGGCACATTGCTAGTTTATGCTCTACAGGGTTATCCACTGGGACTTCCAGGTCCTTTTCTGCCAAACCCCTTTCCAACTAGAAGGCCTCACCACATGGAGGACTTTGCACTTCTGCTTGTTGAACTTCATGAGATCTCTATCAGCCCACTTCTCCAGCCTGCTCAGGTCCCTGTGGATGGAAGCATAATCCTTTGGTGTCTCAGCTACTCCTCTCAATTCAGCCTGCAAAACTCAGTTCTGCCCCACCATCCAGATCTTTAATGAAAAGGTTAAAGAGGACTGGATTCAGTGTCAGCCCCTGGGGTTCACCACTAGTCACTGTCCTCCAACTACATTTGGTGTTGCTGCTGACCCCTTCAAAACCATTCTGATAGTTTTCAATCCAGCTCACACTTCTCCTTTTTGTTCACTGTGAACTTTGATAGTCCAACAAAGGGTAGCTGATGAGGTTTTAAATACATCTCTGCTGATATTAGTTTGCTTATAGGCATTCCTGGCTCATAACTTCCTGAGTCAGGCTAATACTGTAGTCCTGATGCATGCCCTGTTTGCATGATTTTTAATGTATCGATTCTAACACATTGCCTTCTAATAACTCACATTCATACAAAAGAGAAAGGTTTGAAAGCTTACTTCTCCATACCTGCTAAGAAAATAATCAACCTCGTCTCAGTGTATTAATAATAACATTTTGGTCTACACCTGATACCTGGAATTCATATAGAAGGAGAAGTTGTAAAGCAGTTCTGTGGTCACACATACAGTCCATATATTCCAAGTGTTTTTCTAGCTACAGAATGCTGACATTCAAGTTAATGTTCTGAACTGGGCAGGAAAAAGCTGCTATGGAAACTTGCCCCCAAAGACTGCAAATGGATGAGAAAGATTACTCCCATATCTTCCATTTGGTTTCTTTATTTTAAACTAAGATAGATAAAACACAGTTATTAGTTTTATTATAGACCAAATGCACTTTTACTAAATTACTGAACCATGTTAAACAAACACTCAATAATGCAACCATCTTGGCTAAATGTAACATGTAAGCACTTACACTTGACACCATTTTTGTTTTAGGTTTGTCAATTTCATCTACAAGTCCACTGAGGTTGTGCCTCTTCTGTGAAATAAAAAACAGGACCAGGGACTTCCTGTGAGAGTGATAACATGTCTTATCCCAACGAAAATGTTGTAGTTCTGGAGAATCCTCTGCTGTATGGGATTCTGACTCGTACACCCCAAAAGTTGCACTGCCTTGAGCCCTAGGACTACTCAACACACTGCATATCCAGACAATGATGCAGAACTACCTTTCCTGGCTCATTTGCATTTCCATTTGGTATAAATACAAATGAGCAGAAAAGAAATCCTGTTTTGGGTATTTGTGCTCAATAAATTACTTCCTATGAAGGCATAAATAGGATCAAAAGAATGGGCATGTTCACAGACACACAGGAGAACATAAAGGGTGAAAGTGAAAACAGAAATTAATTCAAAGCTATAAAAAAAATAGTTTTGCATTCCGAACAGTGACCTGCTTTCATAGTCTTCACTATGAAATCAGTAACAAACATCAAAGTATAAATATATAACAGAGGAAAGTGATGCTTGCTTTACATAGCAACCAAATACTTCTTTTACATCCACAGTATTGTCTTTAGTCTTCCCAAATTACAGAAAATAAGATTCCTAAAACTGTCAATCTTGTGTTTGCTTGGACAAGTTTTCAAACATGACTCCTCTTTCATCATAGTAGGGAATTTACTGGTTTACTTTTAAGTGAACTATTTTAATTTCTGCACCTTCATAAAGGATTTAAATTCTGGAATTATATACACTGTATCTAAGTCCTGGAAAATGAGAAAGCCTGTAAATAATTTGAACAAGTTTTAACCACATGTACATCAGGGAGAGAGAGCATAGATTATAGAAAGACATGAAAGTAACAATCCTTACATTTTTTCCTCTCATAAAAAAATGCAAGAGCACAGGGCAATCAGTGTATATGTAAATTCTGTTACTAAAATATTCAGTTTAATCAGTAAAATAGGCACAAGCTCAACTGTTATAGTGTGCAGCTCACTCTGTGATAAATATCAAGGCATGAAGCATGAGTCATAAAGGAAGAAAATGCAGTGTATCAAAATATTTCTGACTAGTATATATTAGCTTCAGCCAATTATGTAAATAGCAATATGACCTGAAAAGTGAATAGTCATTTGAATGAGTTGGAGTTGACAACGAAAATGCAGTTTGATCACATTTTGAAACTTAATTTCCAGGATGGATATGAGGCGCTGTCCTTCAGAATGACATTGAATATAGCCTATGTTTTGAGATTCTTCCCCAACAGAGGAAATTAGGCTCAGGATTCAGGTTTCTTGCTATAAATTCTCTGCTAACTTGTTCCTGAGGTTCTCCTGTCTTATCTTCCCATCACTTGTCCCTTTGCACACACACACCCCCATCACCTCAGTTGTTTTTTTAACCAGTGACATAAAATCTTTTCCACCCACTGTAGCAACCAGAGAGAAAAGGCAAACATTTTAAAACATTGCTTGCAACAAACTTATATGAAACATATGGCCAAAAATATCTTAAAACTTATCAAGACAAAAACAATTGATGCAGCAAAGAACAGCAGCTCTTCATGCCTGTCGCCACTTCATCTTCTAATGGAACACTTCTTCCTTTGGAATACCTGTAAGACGAGAGATAAAGAAAACTCAGTCCCACTTGGACTGGTCTTAAAAAAAGAGAACTTTCCATCTGGTGGTATTTTGCGTTTTCTGCCGTGGTCATCTGTGGCCTTTAGTTCCGAACGACTTTGGCAATTCCGTTCCTTGCCTCTAGTGGCAGGCAAGGCTCTGTACTCGCTACCGCCGGAAGGTGGCAGTGTAGGAGCATTTTGCAAAGCTTCGTTGAGTCTGCATGGAAACTGACTCTCCATTTATTTCCTGCTTTGTTTCTAGGAAGCTGTTCAGGATATTTGGACTCACCACCCTCCCCCAACTCACTTTCTGGGGGCAATGCCAAGAGTTTGTTTTCTTAATCTCGAGCTTAAATTTTGCAATAAATAACAATAACAGAGATGAAGGCTGATGGGGCATCAGCTGTTTCTCCTGCATTGGTTGGAGTCCAGCTGCCTCCCACACTCTCCTTCCAATCTCTCACAATGCCCTTGTAAAAAGTCCCTCTCCAGCCTTCCTGTAGGTCCCTTTTAGGTACTGTATGAAGAGGTTATTTTCAGAATATATCACAGAATAATTTTTTTTTTTTTTCCTCCACAGGTATGTACTCTTCTTGGTTTTAAACTTCAGCAAATTTCTTATATATTACTCAAGTACATTCTTCTTCTAGATTCTTTCAGTCTTAAAAATAAAGAATTTCAAACTGTATAGCATTTTAAACTGGAAAAGAAGCATCTTGAAGGACAAGAGATCATTTTCTTAGGATTTTTCAAAAACCTGAGATATTAAAAGGCAGTAAATCAGTTTTAACTAACTTGGTTCCTTGGGCATATACCTATCAAAACTGTTATGAGATGTGACCTCATCATTAAAATACATGGAAATCTGGCTATTAAACTTAACAGGAATTGGAAAGACCCCTTAAGAAATAATTTTCAAATATATTTCTCTTCCTAAGCGCTTCCAGGGCTTAAAAAAAAAAAAAAAAAACCACAAAAACCGAAAACAAACAAAAAAGAGTGAAGTAAAATGACCCACAATAATCTATTTTAGTTTTTGCACAAATCTCTATCAAATAGAAACCTTAGATCCTGTACCATTAGGAAAAGAAGTATTTTTATGTGTTATTGGAAATACATATAGGAAAATAAAGTAACTTCAGAAACACAAAGGTCAGATTAATATTTGCTGGTTTGTTTACCAAGTATAAATGAAAATTTTGAGCAGAATTAGTTAACAGAGTGACAATGAATAAACAATATCAGAAATATATCTGATTTCCAGGGAAGCATGAGTGTCATAGGTTTTGCTCCCTTAGACCTTTAATTTTTCACCATCTACTTTACTTGAAATATAACTTTTGATTCACATAGAAATACTTAATTTATGTAAAGAATTGGAAGAATCCATTCTTTCCATTCACCAGATTTTCCTGTAGAGTTAACTTTTCAAGTTTCATATTTTTATATCACTGTTTAAATACTTTTTAAAGTTGGTTGCTAACACACCAATAACTCTTTACATTTTTTTTAAAGGTTCTAATTTTATCCTTAACACAAACAAAAGCCCTTTAAAATAGATACAATATAGTTACAAGTGTCCAGGCTTGATATGTATTTTTAATTAAAAAAAACCAAACCAAAAAAAACTAACAAAAAAACCCCACCAACACAAGCAACAAAGAAATAAAAATAAAATGCTAGCAAAATTTAGAGAATATGGATCGCTAACATTTCAACTTTACTCTAAAAAGCATAAATATAATGAAAGGTCAGAAACATATGCCTTATTTTAATAACTACACTGAAAGTAAACTTGGATAATAAGAATAGTGTTGTTAAAAGAGACTCAGACTATCTTTAGTGACGCTTTCTAAAAATGAAGTCTGAAAAGAGATTTGATATTAATTAAATCACTAATCAAAGTGAAAAATCTGTCGCCTTTTTATATGTTGCTTGTTTATTTGAAGAATTCACACTATTTAGACAAATGAAAGACTTAAAAAAATTCAAGATATTCAATCTTCTGTTCATCATTATTCCGTCCTTGTAAATTACTGAAAAGTATTGCATTTTAGCAAGTTAAATTAAAATCTGGATATAGAGGGGAAAAAAACCAACAAAACACACATAGATTAAAAATAACTCCAAGACAAGGGAGCTGGAAAGAGCATACCAGAAAGACAAAGAAAGGAGAAGAGTGTTTATTTATTTTAACAAAGCAGTTTATTTCCTGCATTAATTCTCATCTCTATACATAAGTTCTGTAAAGAAAGGCGATAACTGAAAGATTGCAATTTTATCACATGACTTTCCATTATTTTTTTTCACTATTTTATATGATTTGATTCCTACTATTTCTTATCTTGTCTACAGTTGAAAAAACTTTTGATTGGGAAAAGGTAGAATGAAGAATTAATTGAAATTTAAGTATTAAATAGGTCTGTGAAGGAATGTAGACTAATAAATTCAATTTAGAATTAGAATTCAGACATTTTAGCCATATATACTAAAATGATCATGAAAGTTTACACTCATGTTGTTTTGTGGATTGGAACATATTTCTTTATCTGATTTTTGATGCAGTAATTGTGACAGACACTGAGTGGCATAAAATGTGGTTTTCTCTTCTTTTTTTTTAAGTAAGGAATACAATTTTCCCCCTCCATCACATTTTTTGCTGCTGAGTCCTGCAAGTACAAACTTCTTTACTAATTATGGTTTCTTAGCTCATCCTTTGATTAGACAACAAAAAGAACCTCACAATTGCAAAGTCTGTGTGGTTTTGCTTCTCTTTCCACACACCCATATTAGCTAGCTAGAGGAGAGTACATATGAAAAGTATACCTACATTTGCATACATAGAGATGCTTGGTCTGTTCAAGTAGTTAAGAATTTATGTAACAAGTTAAAAGAACCTGAGTTATTATAGAATAAAAGACATTTTCTTTGCATATCCTAGCAGTGAAAGCTTCAGACAGTCCATACCTACATAAATAACCCCAGTGCCCTTAGATTCATACAAAATTTGATAAATAAGGGACAAGCATAAAACCACAGATGTTGAAAACAAAGCCAAGACAAAAGACAAAATACCCCTTGAAGCTACTATGGGTTGAGGGGAGGATTTTTTTTTTTTTTGAAAGTTGACTCAAGTACCTGCATTCCTTGTAATCAAATTTAAGGCCTTATTTGAGTAAATAATATTATAAGCTCTACATGCCTGGGTTTATCTTCATAGAAACCAAAAGAGAGAGACAAGAACTTGTACAACATCTTGATGTGGGTTCAAACTTTGGCTGAGATAATCCTCTTGACCTACCAACTCTGAAGCATTTCTGGGACAAGTGGTTCCAAGATACCCTGAAAAACCTCAAATAAAGTGTTTCTAGAATTAACCACATCTTAACAAAATTATACCAGTATTTACTTTGTTCTATAGGAAGCAATAGAGAGTACTTTAAACTAAGTAATATTTACCATAGACCGACCTTCACTTCTGTCAAAAGAATCCAGAATTGCAACACTATAGGAATGGACATGTCACCAAATAATTTAATTTGACCAAAGCTTCATAAAAGTAAACTTGGGCTTATTAATTCCAATTATCATAGGACATATTAGGTTTGAAATTCAACATTCTCACTTTTTAGAAATGTAAATAATATTTCTAACATTCAAGACCAAGCAATGTCAAGAAAATTATACTAATGCAAAGCAGCTCTAAATCTGTCTTGATGGAATTTTTCTATCAACGGTGCTTACAGAAAGGATTGCAGATCAAATAGCTTAATTAATTAATGGCATATACTCATTTTCAGTATCTAATTTGTATTTTTAATGAAAAAAATTAAATTATATAAACATTTATTAAAGTTATTACCAAAATATATCTATTTGCAGTAGTTTCCAAAATGCTTATTGCTAGGCTGTAGGAGAAAATTGCACCTAATAGGGAAGGAGGGATGTAGAGGAAGCAACAAAAAATCCTTTCAGAGATTAAAAACCTTTAAAAAAAAATACTAAATAGGAGCATGAGCATGAGCATGAAAATTAAGAATTAATCCATTTATCTGGTATCTCATAGAATTTTTGAGCAGACAAAGTAAGGGAATCTCTGAGTATTACACAGAAAAGATAAAAAAAAATATTCTTATTTACTTATTCTAACTGATAATATTCCCTTCACTGAGATATTTTTAGAGGAAAATATTACATCTAGGTAGATGGTGATACACATCCAATCTGTTTTTGAAGGTTTGCTATATCTCTTGTACCAATCTCATGTTTAATAAAGTTCAATCTGGGGGATAAGAGTACAAGAAATTTGTAATTCAGTTTCAGTTTAGACATACGAGGTGAATTGATGTGCAAGGATAATATTTTACTCATTTACAAGTTGATTAAGCATCTTTTACTTTGGAGATAAGTAAGTATTTCCTGAGAAAGATTAATCTTATTCTCATATATGCATCTATAAAGAATTTAATTAAACACATTCTGGTCCCAAACACCTACTCATAGAAGTTTAAACTAAGGTGCTCATAATTTCTGCTCTTATTATTACAATCCAAAGCACATCCCCCACCCTGCTCAAAGAAAACAGAGTGAAAGTGTTAAAACAGCTTCTGAAAATGACTATGGAGTTCTATTCTGATTCATACAGAGTTGTTAAACTGCTGAATGTTACAAATGAAATAGCTGCTTGTAATAGCAAACAAAAGGTTTGGAAGAATGGGTGACAGTGCAAAGCATAATAGGACAGGTATAAGCCAGCTGGTGACACAAACCAGTTAAGCACTGCAGAACAGTCGTGAACACTTTATCCATATATCAGTGATCTCAGCCAGCTGTGTGTGCAGCACAACACTGATGTTGAATGAGATTGCCCACCCTATCGCTGTCACAAGGAATTGTCCTATTCCCAGTCTCCTTTCCTCTCCAATGAACATAAATTTCAGATTAGAAGATAGTTCCTTTGTTTGCAAAACAGAAAATCTGGAAATATTTTGCCTGAGAATGTGCCAGGTAATAATCATAAGTTGCTGCTGAAACGAATGAATTTAAAACAATGGTATTGCCTTTCGGTGAAAAACTCTAAGCCTAAAAAGAAGGCATTTGAATTTATTTGAACAGTATACTTTCAGTAAACTTTTCAGCTTGGCTTTAAGCTTTGGAATTCTGTCACACATACATACACACAGATACAAAGACATATATATATATATACATATACATATATATATATACATCAATATGTGTATGAACTGTTAAAAGAAGTGCTTGGGCTGTGAAAATGTGCAGTACTGTGAGCCATACCTTTGACAGGAAGCTTTCAGAGGGCAGACATAAGATGGCCATATGCACCAATTTCTCCAACTACTTAAGAGTAATTGCTGCAGTACTTAGCTGATGCTAGCAAATCCTTCTCCGTGCGAGAGTCTAAACACTATGCGTACAAAAATAGCAGCACTTCTAGTTATCTCAGAGTGAAAGCAGAACAGGCTTGTTGTATTGCCTTTGGGGGATTATAAAGGCCTTGCAGTGTACATTCCCATACAGAAAGGCTGGGAAAGCGGCTGAGATGAGCAACAGCCTTTTATGTCAAAGATTTGGGGAAACTGTGCCAGTGAAAAGACTAGATAATTGCCATGTATCTTATTCCCAAAGCAGTTATCAAAGGCTAAAATCTGCATTATTAAGCATTTGCTTTTAAACGTCTAGACAATTTATACCAGATAACAGAGAATCCATAACACAGCAAAGAATTAAACTAAGATTATCTCCTCAGCAAGTTATAGACTAAGCCACTAGAATACTCAGTCTTTTTGCTGACTTAAAATGAATGAAGGACATTTATTTTATTAGTACTGGTTGCTCTTACAGACAAGAAACAGAAGAAATATGTGCAATTTTAATGGTTGCTTAGTTTTAGAATAGAGTTTTCTTGTGTTACAAACAAGTGTCTTTCATTTCTACTTGATAAATTTGATCAAAATGCATGCAATTACTTTTTTCCCTAAAGGCAAAACACTCATAATAAGATGTGTAATATATTTTCATCTCATATATCATATTAGAAAACTAACAGAAAGAAAATGTGAAAGGCTAGTCATTCCAGGCATGCATAGCCCATTAATTAAATAAAGGAGTAAATCTGCAGTAGTTGCTTATGTTATTTATGAAAGCCTGATGAGCTTGCATGGTGCTGTGCTTTTTGGATGTCATTTTTGTTCATCATAACCCAGTGTCCCTGAGTTGTCTAAATTAACCAAGAGCTACTTAAAGGCAAGAAGCAGAACACCATTATGATTAACCCTCATTTCTTTCAAGAATATAAGTTCAGGTACCTAGAAGCTTCTACAGAACACAGCACTAAGAATTCAAGATCTACTTTAAAATTCAAGAAACATTTTTGATGAACTGGGACTTGAATTAGTCAACTTGAGAAATAATTAAAAATTAACCTTCATGTAATGTTAAAGCAAAAGAAAGAAATATAAAAAAATGAAATATGATAAACAAAAGCTTTCCATTGTGACTCACTGAAAGGGTGATTTTACTGCTATCATTTGAAGGCTTTTCCACATGGCAGTTAAATTTAATAAATTATGAATTATATCATTAATGTTAGGAAAGGCAGTACAGCCTGATTTTAAATCATTGCTTGTTTGATGATTTTATCCAGAAATACTGCATGTGCTGGAGCTCTAGGAATCCCATAATCATGCTAAAAACTACTTTTGAACTCACAGTTTTAATTAGTAGGGGGGCAGTCATGTTAGGTTTAATATAATTTTATCTCCTGTAGTCCTTCAGAAATGCTATTTTAAACTCCAATTTCTAACTTAACTGTTAGAAATTTTTTCAAGGTTCTAGCCTGGATTTTGAGCTTTTTGTGATTGTTAGTATCTTTTTTCTTCCCAGTATTTACATCCATTCAGAGAAATACTAGAAGGTCAACTCTGTGCCAACACAGAGCAAGGACATTTTGTTTGATAAAACTGTTTTAGCCATTGGAATTAGAAGCAAGGGGAAAAAAATATTTTTTAAAAAAAGTACAAAAATTACTTTATTAGTTGCTACAGACTTTTAATCTGGTTTTCCATTAAAATCATCACCAATTTAGTCCCTGTCAGTTTAATGTTTTCTAAGCCACATCCACTGTTGCATTCTTATTATTTGAGGAAATACTCCTACTATTTTGGAACTCACCCTGATTAACTGCTCTAGTGATATATGTTTGTAAATTATAGTCAGTACAGACTTTTTACCCCATTTGAGGGACAACCTCTGTGATCTCATGGTAATTTACCTTTATTGTGCACTATTGATTGCTTTCCCAGGCATAATATAAAAATAAATATATAACAAGAATTAGTAATGTTCACAACTTAACATGACTGCAACATGACTTTATACCACTGATGTCGCCAATTAGATGACTATCATTTTGCAGTCTGACAACAAATTCAAAGGGACAAAACTCAATGCATATGAGTAAAAAACACAGTAAAACTCATCAAAATATCTGTGTGGGGAACAACAAGGTTCAGTGAAAAATCAAAAAATTTCAGAACTTCTACTTATCTCAAGCAATAATTTAAATTATTCAGAAGAAAATTAGAGCAACTTAAATTTCATCATGCCTTTGTACTTTCTGAAACTGAGGATATTACAAAATCTAGTTAAAATTGTGAAACTTGATAGATGTATAAGAGAATTGAATAAAGCAGTAAAATAAAATCATGATTTTCCTAAAAATTAAAAATATAACATAAAAAATTACATCTATCCAATATTTAGAGGAGGGATTCTTTCTCAGTAATCACAAGGAAATACTGTGTGACATCATATAAAACTATCTGTTTATAGAAAGATAATAGAGAAAAAAATCTGTAGCTCTTTTTTTTTTTCTTTTTTTTTTTTTCCTTGTGAGGCACATGCATATTTTATTGTCATAAATGCCATAATTCTTACCTGGGCTTTTGTTTTCATTAAGCCTAATGATAAACAAAAATGGGGAACTGATTTCTGTCAGTGACAGTGCAATTTTTCCAGAAGGAAGAAAGAGTTTCTTTCCAGTAAGGTATCTCAGATGCAATATAATTTCATTTCTCACTTGCCCAGATCATGTCCATATGACAGAGACACAGGAAAAGAATTTTTTGTTGGGTTTTAGTCCTCCAAAACATGAATCAGACTTTTTGGACTGAAATCACCTACTTCTGTAAGATAAAAGCTTTCTGTTTTATCTCCTTCAACAATAAAAGTAACAGTGAAAGCACATTTAGCTCCTAAGAAAAGTGCCTGGAAAAATTCTCACTATCTTCTGTTAAAACAGGTACTTTCCTGATCAGATTTAATAAAAGAAGCTGGTATTGCTTTTTAAGACAATTTTAAAAACAGAAAAATCAAAATTAGATCCTTCATTATTTGTTTCTTCTTTTTTATTCTCTCTCTTAATGATTGGACTTGTTTTCTATTTTTGTGTTGGTAAATACCTGTATCGTTTGCACGGTTGAATGCAGGTAAACCTTAGAACAAAGGCCAAAGAACTGGAGAGTGACTTTGATTAAAGAACTATAGATAGGTCAGACAGTGATTTTCAACACTGGTAGGCAGATGCCATACACGATAGCTCCAGGACTTTTGTGTGGCAGAATTTGCTACTTAGCTTAGTTTCATCTAGGGTCTCCCTGAAGTCAGTAGGGTTACTGTATTTCCCTCAGATTAACAGGTATATCTGTGCACAGAAATACTATTTTTTTTTTTTTTCTTCTTGTAGGGGAATAGTTTGAAATAAACTTCTGTTGATAATCAATGTAGGGTGCTCTGGGTTGGTTTTCTGCCTCTTTAGAAAAGTGTGGGAAAGCAAACTGCAAACCCCATGAATCATTTTATTATAAGCAGTCAGCCTCTAGGCTTTGTCTAATTTTACTCCTCTCCCCTCATAAGTCACTGAGTATATGTTTTCCATATGACGGGAGAGCCTCCTCCTGGTGGTTGTCACTACCCTTGGAAGTGAACCTTTCCAACAGTCATCTTTCAGGGAACACCTGGGTGAAAGGACAAGCAAGAGTCGCCCTCAGCAAACTGCTTTGGGTGGCCCTTGAGCAGTAAGGTGAGGCTTCCCTCACAGCTGTGACATTTCCTGTAATGTCTCACCTGCCTCATGGGAAAAATCCCTCCAGTGCAGTCATTTGCCTCTGAACTGGCATCACTTTGTCTTTGATAGAAGTAACATAGAACCAGCTCATGGCAAGCAGGATACCAACCAAAAGGAACCTTTGGAAATTAAATTCCCTTAAATTTCTTCTAAACAGCTTCTAGTGCTCGAACTGTCTCTTTTATGGGCAAAACATACTCTTCTACACTGCAGCACAGCATGCAATAGGTACAGATGCTTGGGGCTGACTTTTAACCCTAGACAAATACGATGCATTAAAAAGTGCCAGGTGCTCAGGGCTAGGATGTTAAAGAAGCCAAGAGCACTTACAGCTCCCACTGACTTCGGGGGCAGCTGAGGCTGCTTGGCAACTCTCATGAAGAGCTCAGCAACTTATAAAAGTTAAGAACTGTTTTAAAAAGGTTCCTCTGTTTCTTTTTTCTTTCTTAGAATGGCATGTTATTCATAAAATACTTATTGCCTTAATTTGATATCTGCTAACAGATTTAAATAGCAATGAGCAAAACTATTCTGCAAAGTAAACAAATAAAAGTTTAGTAAATAACAGAAGGACAACTGTGTGTTAGCATTTAATTATAAGAAGAAAGCTATATTTGGCAAAAGGCATCTGTAATTTGTGTTTCCATCATTTTATAAAGCTTCTTTTAATGGATTAAAATCTCTTCTGGCAACTTTTTCCTCTTTGCTGCCATAAACTAAACCCAAATCTCTACTTTAGGGAAGATAGCTGTTAGAAATGCAAACAGAAAGTTCTGAATAGGAATAAATAAAAGCATTACCATGATTTCTTCATTTTTTAATAGCCAACATATTTCATAAGATGCTTTACTTTGCTGTAAAATAAGCTTTTCGCATCTTTGCAGCTGTTTCATGTGTACCTGAAGGAATATGAATACATTCATATAATCTTACAAATATGAATATATTATATTGAGATAGTCTTACAAAGTATTAATCATTATCACATCTCTCTGATGAATGGAAAAAAATATGGTTTTGCTTTTTTCCTCTAAATTAAATAGTACTAGGCCTTTTTTCAAGCTTGGGAATCTGCAAATGAGGTAGCTATATGTACTTTTCTGAGATATACATTGCAGCACTCCATGATCCAGCCTGAGAAAGAAATAAAAATGAAAGCTTTTTTCGTATAGTTTTTCTGCTCTTTGTGAATTGTTTGTTTTTCTGTTTTTCTTCTCCTCTCTGATACTTTGTGAGAATCAGTGTTAATAATCCAAGCAAAATGTGCACCATAGAGGATTTCTGCAACACATGCTGGTGTGTTGAAGTGGCAAACCAGCACTCTAAATCCATATTCAAAATAGGAAAGAACAACATTACAATCTTGTTAACCACTAACATAAATATACACCAATCCTTAAGGCAGGGGGTGGAGGGGGGAGTGTGAATCTAATCTTTCCAGAAATATGATTGGTATAATGCCAGAGATTTGCCTCTTATATATAAATTAGGACTGCGACTTCAAAAACTTGAACATTTATAGTTAGATGGTGTGAATTTAAAGAACTATTTATAGAAAGAATAGTTTACATAAAAATGCAGAGAGGAAGTATCAGCAAATTTTATAAAAACAATTTATATGTGCAGTATTTATAAATAATGTCTGTAGAGATCTACAAATAGACAAAAACTCATTCCATATATTTTTGTTTTGTTTTCTAGGGCTATAATGGATCATGAAATATATAAAATGCATAGCAGTTCAGCTACTTCAGAAAGGGAAGCACCTCAGGGAGATATTGTGCCAGATTCTCAAATACAGCTATGATCCCATTGTGCCACTCAGCTGCTACAATTGAACCATAACCCAGCTGAAAATTTCTGGCAAAGGATTGCCTGTCTTCCACAAATTCTCTTCTGAAATATATCTATCATTCCCAGGCACTTTATGTGTTCACTGTAAAAAGCATATGTCAAGAGTAAGAAAGTTCATGGTACAGTCTTGCTACACTCTTTCTCCACTGATACAAGAACCCCACCAAAATTCTGAAGGACCAATAGAATTGGATCAAGGAAACTCAAAACCAGTCTCAGACCCTTCATATATTTTATCCCCTGTGTTGAATCAGACACAGGTAAAGTAGTTGTTCTCTAAGGAATTTTCCTTCATTTATTTCCCTTCTTTAAAAAAAAAAAAAATTAAAATTAAAAATACATTTCAAACTAATTTTTTTTGTAGCATAGTAATACCTTTGTGTTTACTATGCTAGTTACAGAGCACTTATCATACACATACTGCTTTGATTTTGAGCACTTGACTACCTGGGAATTTTCTTTTAATTTTTTTTAAATTTAATTTTTAAAATTTTCTTTTTAAATTTCTCGTTTAAAGATTTCACCAAGAAGATATCTGTTTTATCTATCCTGAAAAAACAAAGACCATTTTTTCCTACAGAAATGGGTATGTTCTTTGTAGCTTTGTATCTTTTCTTATCACTTTACCCTAATGGCCATTGTCATGTGTCTTGTTTTACCTTTCCTCCTTCTTTTGAGATCTCTCTTGTTTCCTTAACATACATCAAGAAAACAAACAAAAGCCCCAAGGTCATGTCTATTTCAGTATCATAACTTCTAAAGGATGCAACAAAACTGTCAGTCTCCTTGTCAGTGACAGTAGAGCTTCTCTCTAATTAAATAGAAAATGGGATTTTCTCCCTCCCCCCGACAAAATAAAGGAAACAAAATTCTGAATAATGCAATTCTCTCTGACATTTCAGCATGAATGGATGGAGCTGTTATCCACCCATTAGCAAATAGTAATGTGCAGAGCATGACATTTATAGTAAATATAAAATCTGTAACCATTTGGATTCTAGAATTGTCCATGGTTACAGCTCTTTGTTAGTGGTAAAGGCTTGAGGAAATAAAAAAATAATATGGTTAAAAGCTCAAACACAAGACAACATGATAGAACAGATATTAATTTTTTAAATTCAAGAAAGACGTAAATGGCCATGACATTTAACATTGCTGAGCAATAACAGTTATTAACGTAGTCAGAATGAAGGTAATTACATTAATATGTGGTATTGTTTGGCAAAGAAAACAAGGAAATTACTGTGCAGGCTTGAAGTCTATTTATAATGCTCACATGTCTGTGACTGTGTGACCACTGAAGGGCAATGAGCAATTTCTAGATAAAATCTGTATCATTATGCTCATATGCAAGAAGAAAACATAGGGCACAAAGAAAGACAGCAGTGTGGTCACTCAAATAGAGTGTCAGACTTAAAAGCAAAACCTGGAGCACATCCAGTTTGGGGATGGAGAAAGAGAGTACTAAAATGTCACTTGTAATTTTAATTCCATAAAAAATGGGGAGCACGAGAGCCTTTTCAAGTGTGTTTGAAATGGTAATATTCAAGAAAATGACTTTACAGAGAACTGCTCATGTTACTTTACGATGTAGGAATGTATTTAATAGTACTCTCTGGAGAAGTTAAAAAATAGAAATAGGTCAGAATTTCAAATAAGAGAAGAGGGAAGAAAAATGGAAAGGAAATGAAAGGATGAAAAATAATACATACAAAA
The DNA here is from genome assembly GCF_020740725.1 of Corvus hawaiiensis. Lineage (NCBI taxonomy): Eukaryota > Metazoa > Chordata > Aves > Passeriformes > Corvidae > Corvus > Corvus hawaiiensis. The sequence goes on from NC_063214.1 coordinate 76,432,305, forward strand.
CCAAAGGCTGTAACACTTAACTCCATGAACAAGCAAGTGAACCCAAAGTGTATGATATATTGTGTTGTGGAATTGTAAACACTATGCACATGACTCAACACAACATTGTACCCACAGAAATACCAGCAATTTTTTTGCAACTCAGAAGGTCTTCAAGGCTTGGTGCCTTTTCATGTGTGTCATAAACTGTTGTGTCAAATGTATGCCCCTCAATTAATAAAAAATCTATCAAATCAAATTAATCCAAAGGCCTATAAAATTAGTTTGGTTGTATTGATATTTCATCTAACTACTGTGAAATGTCTTGACCTCCAGAGAGAAATGAGAAGTTTATCTTCAAGAAGGAAATGCTATAGGAAATAATGACGTTACATATGCCTGAAAAGGAAGAGCAAAAAAAACACCAAACAAAAAACCCCAAATCCACATTAAGTTATTAAATGCGTGCTGAATGTGCTTTACAAGATACTGTCATCAGAGAACAAAATCCTGTAAGATAACTGTTATAAATTAAATAATTGCTTAATACAGCAGCCACAGCAAAGCTTTCCTTCAAGGTGATAAATTGTGCTTTTTAAAAAATAAACACATGTGCCAAGGAATATGTATCAAAAAACATGAAACATTTTATAGTGAATGATAATATTCTATTTTCTTTCTACACAGAAGGAGCTATTGCCTCTTTGTATACTATTTCCAAGGACCACTTTGATTTTAGTATTAGACTTGAATTGAAATGTAAGAGATCCAAAGCAGAATGGAAGTCAGTCATAACAGAGTATACCTTAAGTATGCTGATAAATAGAAATGCTTATGATACAAGTATTTGCAAGCAGGAAAACTTTAGAGGTACAACAAAAACAAAACAAACAAAAAATGATGAGAACACCATCCAGTATATTCTAATATAAAATTTAATTAATAAAAGTGTTTGGTTTTATCAAAAAAAAAACCAAAACCAGAAAGAAATAAAAGAGGCCAGGTTACACTCTCACTGAAGATCCTATGTAATACCTCAGTTACAGCACCCTCCTTTCAATGCTCAGGGCTACCCAAAGAAAAAAAGAAATCCATGTCCAGATGACACTTCACAAAATAGGGATCAAAAATACACTTTTCTTGAAGGTTTTCTGAACAAGATGCACTACCTCTATTGCATGCCCAAGTTATTATTCTTTTACCCAAGCCAACATTACTGTGTTACTTCCCTTTCTACCCCTATGCTGTAGATTTATTGATTCAACAGTATCAGGCATAGGAGTTTAACAGTAACTGTTTTGAAGTTTATTCACCTAATCTGGAGTTCCTACTTGCATCTCTACACAATATAGGTCCCCTGTTACTTATACAATATGGGTGTGAAGGAGAAGCATAATTAGTTGAAGATGTTTTTTCGTGCCTAATGGGGAATGGGAACTGGGCTGGTAAATCAGTCAGACCAGAGTTTCCTGTAACCACAGTGCCCAGACAGTCTTATAAATACCACATAATCCTCTCAGGATCATTAAAAAAATTCATTATGATGTTTAAATCACCAGAAAAAAAAAACAAACCAAACCAAAAAAAAACCCAAAACAACACCAAAATAACAACAGAAACCCATAACTAACAAACAAAAGAAATCACACTAAAAAAAAACCCCTCAAAACCCAAAAAATTTACTCAAAAGAAAATGTTTTGCAAAACTCATCAGTTTTGGTGAAACCTGTAAAGCACTGCTCAGCAGCTTATCTGAAAGGATAACTCAGTTTCATGACCTTTTCTTCAAAGAATGCCTCATCCTCCTGTCGCATCGTGCAGTGTGGGTCCTCACTGCTCTCTCTAGCACAATGCACTTTGCAAACAGTTTTGGAGATGGAAAGCTATTCTCCTTCTAACTTAGACATCCTGAGTTACCCTGCTGCATCAGAACTACACATAATGTGGATATGGAAACTCATTTGGCAAATTTTCAAAATACACTAATTAGATTACAGTAAATTATTGTTTTTTAAAAGAGTATTCCTATGAGCAATTAATGTTACAAAATTTTCTAGTTTAAAGCTTTTACAGTGGCACAGGCCTTAGTTTAACTTCTTGAGAGAGGAATGATTTGATTTCTTACTACTACTACTTTCTTTCTACATCTCATTGAAAATGACAGCTTTATATCTAAAACCAGCATGAACTGTTATGTTCTGATAAATTATGTACTTGAAACAAAAAGATATGCCCTAGTGTTTATTTATTTATTTATTTATTTATTCATCTATTTGCCTGCTTTAAGGTAACGATTTAAAGTTGGTGTTTGGAACTTTTAGGCTTTAAGATTATTTGTAATGATCACATAGGTATTATAGCATCAGAGTCCTCATGTGGATGGTAAGAATTAAATGTACTGGCAGTCACCCTTGAACTGTGTGCCCCCATGATTTTCTGGGAGATGTAGAAATACCATGAGGGAGATGTTTGTTTTTCATTCATCTGAGTTTTAATAAAAAATGTTTCTGCTATATAATGTGGGTTATGTTTGTGTGTAATAAAAACATTTAAAGAAATTTCACCATGTACAAAAAAAAAAAATAGGCCTGGGGCTATAAAGGATGGAAGCAAAAGATTATCTGCATAATTCCTTAATAGTGTGTAGAGTATCTCCAGAGAACCTACATAAAAATTAACGTATTAAAACTGTGATCTTTAGTATTTAATATACAGTATGTTTTTAATTTATTCAAGGTTTGAGATCAGTTCTGGGAAATAAAAAGCACTATATAAGCCTTGGGAGAAAGAATTCCAACTGTTTGCAAAGAACAGACAGAGTGGCAACTGACTGATCCGACTTTCTGGAGCAGCAAAGTTTACAGCTGTACTCTCCCAAAGGCTACATCTCAGGAGGAGAACCACAGTGCTTTACCATAGTTTTTTTAATGCTGTAAATTAAAACCTTGCAATTTTTACACAGGACAGTGAAAAACTCTTCACCCAACTGGATCCTGGGAGATTTTCCATAGTTGTTTCATTGGTATAATCTTTTTCATCCTTCATTTAAATTTTCACTGGAGAGAAGTAGTAAATAAATATCAAGAAGGGAGTCTTCTAAATTTCCAGTGAAAAGGTATGCTTGCTACATGTCCTATGATTCCTTTATCTCCTTTTTCTCTGAGTAACCTGAGTGCCTGCTCAGGATTATAGAATAACATAATATACGAAACAATACAAAACAGAATCTCGTGAAGTTCAAAGAAACAAAGGAGGACAGAGCGACGGTGGTGGTCCACCTGTCTGAATGCAAATGTCTGCAGTGCAGACACCTCTTTACATACACCTATTTACATAAATTCCTTTTACTGTCGATGGAGACAGACAGCTATGTCTAAGAGATGATTCATATCATCTTAAGTAGAAGCTAAAAACGCATGGAGTGTTATGTTCTGGATTATTTATTTCTTACCCCTGGTTTTGGAGTCCATATACTAAGCTTATCTAGAATGCAAATGTCTAAGGATATTTGATATTAATTCAAAGAATGTAAACAAAACTTCTGCAAGAAATTCTATTTTCCAGTACAGTTTAATACTAACCAAGTCCATTTAAAATTAATATATTAAAATGAAGCATATCTGTCAGTGTTCAAATCTTTCAATAGATAATGTGGAAATAAAAGATGTAGGGCAAAACTAGAGTTAAATGTTGCAACTCTTGTGCTGGAGACATTTCGATTTCATCCAGCTCTAAAAATGGAACTTCATATAAGTTCACAATACAGGAATATAAATAATTACACATAGGTAACTATACTGTGGGAGTTTAATAAACTCTAATTTGTTAAGTAAATATAGTTAAGTCTAATAAAATCAGATGTGCATTTATTAGAATATTCTGTGAGACTATTAATGAATTTTTTATTAAAACCACATTTTTGTTGAGGTATTTAAGGCAGAAAATAGGTTTTAACACTTTAGCGTGTAGCAGGATAGCTAGCTTTAAATTTGTTTTTAATTCATTATTGTGATTAAATGTTACATGATCATGTTCTAAGTCAAGTAAACAAAAAGACCATGAGTGTGATTAATACCCACTACCAATGAATAAAGGATCAAAAGTCACAAGTATTTACTTTTTGTGTGAGCATTACTCAATATATAATGACACCTTACAGAATCATTCCAGTTTGTATTACTTTTTAATTGAATAATCTTGATCAGCATTTCATTAAAAAATATTCATTTTAAACACACATCTGTTCAATATTCAGTCTCAGGAACATTGTTTTGCTAAACCTTTGAAAAAAAACCCCTACACTGTCAGGTTTAGTAGCTGATACTACTAAAGCCAGTGTTTGTTTGATAGTTACTTCTGATGTCTTTAATAATTTAACCTAATTTCTGTATAAATATGGGAGACCAGACTTTTTAAAATCCCATAAGTTATCTTAGAAGTCACTCCCCAGTTAAGTTTGCTAGCAATATTCCTCTGAAGAGAATGAATATAAATCTAGTCTTAATGCTGAATTTGAAAGGAAACCTCATTCCGAAGGCAAACTCAGCATGGTAATAGTGTGTATAATACAATGTCGTTTGTTTCATGTAGTTTCATGAGGTGACTTCATTCAGCAGTTGGCTTGAAAATAAGAACCTTTTAATTTATTCTGTTGCCCAACATAGTTTTAGAAACATATAGAGTGTAAAACTAGTGTGATACCAGAACTTTGCTATTTTTATTCAAATCATGGGTAGTTATATTTTCTGAGTAACATATTTTCAACTTTGAGAATCCTTATACCAATTGCATAAGTATTTTAAAAATTTAAAAGAGTGAAAATAGGATTCCTCTTATCAAAGTAAAGATTCCCATAAATAAAATATAGAACACCAAACTGATTTTTTGTACAAAATAAAATATATAGGTACAACAAAGTGAAGTGCTGGATCCAATCCTTGGGTTGCAATGATCCCATGAAGCACTACAGGCTGGCGAAAGAGTGGCTGGAAAGCTGGCAGAAAAGGACATGGTGGTGCTGGTTGACATCAGTGAATGTGAGCCAGCAGTGGGCCCAAGATGGCTAAGAAGCCGGTGTCATCCTGGCCTGTATCAGGAACAGTGTGGCCAGCACGACTAGGGCAATGATTGTCCCCCTGTACTTGGCACTGGTGAGGCTGCACCTCAAATCCTGCGTTCAGTTCTGGCCTCCTCTCAGCAAGAAAGAGGTTGAGGTGGTGGAGCACGTCCAGAGAAGGGCAAGGGAGCTGGTGAAGGGTCTGGAGCACAAGTCTGATGAGGAGCAGCTGAGAGAGCTGGGGTTGTTTAGTCTAAAGAAAAGGAGGCTCAGTGGGGATCTTACTTCTCTCTATACTTAGCTGAAAGAGGATTGTTATAAGGTTGGGGCTGATCTCTTCTCCAGCTAACAAGTAATAGGACAAGAAGTAATGGCCTCAAGTTGTGCCATAGGAGGTTTAGATTGGATATTAGGATAAAATTCTTCACTGGTAGGGTGGTCAGGCATCAGAGCAGGCAGACCAGGGAAGTGGTGGAATCATCATCCCTAGAAGTGTTCAAAGTTTTTGTGGATGTGGCACTTGAGGACATGGTTTAGTGGAGAACATTATGGTGCTGGGTGAATGGTTGGAGCTGATGATCCTAGAGCTCTTTTCCAACCTTAACGATTCTATGATTCTGATGTTTGTTTTATGTTAACCCACTTTTTCATGGTGAAAAGACAGAGGTCCATTTGGCATCATCTGTATCTTCTTATCTCTCATTGGAAAGTGTTGTAACTAGAAATTTTGTGCCTACAGTATTGTTTTTAAAACAATTTTCTTAAGAGAAATTCTAAGCTTTCAATTTGGGTATGTGCTTAGACTTTGTCATTTGTGCTAAAAAATGTATTTTAGACTAATATCATGTACTACTGAAATCTTAGTTGGAAGTAAAGTATGTTCCTTCTTCCTCTGGTGTGAATCTGAAATTTGAAAGTTGCAAGTGGAAAGCCACATATTTTTTAGAAATTACTGAGAGCTGTTGTTTTGGAAAACTGGAAATCAGTTGAAGTATTATTGGCATATTAAAAGCTCTAACAGGAAAAACAAAATGGTAATTTAAAAAAATTATTAGATCTTTAGTCATTTCAGAACATAATCCAAAGTGGAAAAAATTGGTGTTTTTCTTCTCAACAGTAGGTAAATTTTATGTTTTATTGAGATATCTTCATAGAAATTTTTCTTACAAGAGGAGAGAAACAAAACAATTTGAAATTGTAAGGTTTATAATTAATATTAGAGATCAGTTACATATCCTTAGGCACCAACATTGTACACAAGCTTGTCTTCCTAATTCTATTTCAGATTCAGAAGGGAGAAATGGACGCTTATCAGGCAAAATTAATCTGAAACATTTTAGACATCTCCATTAAGGCAAGATTAATTATGTCCTGAAAATATACCATCTCATTTATTTTGTTAACCATTAAAGCAGCACAGGGATTTTAACTCAGATGTATCTGACTGAGTAATTTCTCCTCCTTTACATCAATATAATATTCTGTCATATCTGTGACTGGCTTAGCAACAGCACAGCCAACTATTTCACAGCTAAAGGAGGTCACTTTTATGGCTTCTGTTTCCAGAGAAACTAAGGAGCAATACATCAATTCTCTCATCAAGATCAAGATCTTCATCAATTTTTAGTAGCTAAACTGATGATTCAGCCATTGACTGAATTCACTGAATCACAATCATTCATGGACTAGTAAAATGAAAATGCTTGATAAGCCAGGATGCTAATATCCTGCTAAATTTTCTGGATTCATTTCCCAAGTGTGTGCAATTTGAGTTCGTTAAGATTGAGGTAGCTTCTTTTGCTTTCAAAGTACTGAAAGTTACCTTGAGCTTTATGCCTTGAATTTTGAAATTGTCCTCAATTCAGCCCACTAGATGGACCTGCATTATCTACTTTCCTGTATTATAATGTCTTCCTAGAAACAGCATCCCTCATCTGGAAGAAACACTTAATTTAATCATGAGGTTTCTAGGTTCATTCCCATAAATAATGGCATTGTTTTTATTTTTACGTTATCTTGCAAAAACCACTGAGATGCATCACAAACATCTATTGATTTCTAATGGTGGGAGAAGGTGTTCTATGGCAGGTAGGCCATAATGATTTAAGGACAGAGATGTTGTATTGCAAAGCTGCCATTTCCAGTGATGCTGTAATGTACTACTACCTCAGAGCTGCTGGATTTCTCCTCTAAGTCAAGCCTAATATTTTAGTTTAATGCTAATTCACATGAATTCTCTTCTAATTGCTGGCAGTCTCATTGCTGGTTTCTCTCTGGAATGGAATATCACTGTGATGAACCCTTTAGGGGGACGTCTTTCTGAGGAGTTGATATCTTAATTATAAACATGGTGAAGTAAATCACTGATACACAAAAAAATTACTTTCAGATTTGCTTTTCTTAATGTAACTGGAAGTAAATTCCAGGTTTTATGACATTTCTAAGCTGGTCCTCAGAGAAAGATACTATGCACAGGCTGCTAGGAGAAAGGGTGGGGCAGGGGGCACGCATCATTGATTGCTCTCAGAGGAGTGGCATCATGTTTTCTATATTACTTTCTAAATAACTAAAACCCTACTTGTTTTTAGCAAATTGATAGTCATTTAAAAAGACTTGTCAAGGGGACAGTCAGAGCAGAAAACCCATCAGCAGAGGAAGGTTTTAGCATACATCTTCATCTACTGTCATCCTTCTACTTAGTTTGCCAAGGAGCCAGAATAGCTGGACAAGAATAAGTGTAATGCCCTCCAGGGTTGTCTTTGGAGCTCTCAGCCCATAGAAAGGCATCTTACTGGACAGAGATTTATGGAGCAATCTTAAGTTGCATAATTAGTAAGAAATACAATTAAAAAGCTAAGACCTCAGTATCAGAATCACAATGGAAAAATAAACTAAAATTTGAAGTTCTTTTCATTCATAAGCAGCCATTTTATTTTTTTTCTCTGTAACATATAAAATCAGAAAATTGTGTGCTATCAATTTCATTTTGATTTTAAGTATTGATCATGCAAATGCAAACTTTTATGTATTAGCAAATTATTAGCTTATATGCACAATTGACAGAATTAAGCACTTCTTTGTCTGAAATTTGAGGCATTTTGCTTTGTACTGAAATGTTCTAGACATGCTTGCTTCTTTGACTGACGCTGTGGGGAAAATTTTTTGTCTAGTCAAGGTGAAAATCTTTACATTTCATCAGCTGAATCTAACCTTTAATCATTGTGTCTTGATATTTTTATAAAGCAAGTTAAAGGGACAGATATTACTATATTGTTAGTTTATAAAGCTTATGATTGTTTTGAACTAAAGGCATATTGCATTAATGTAGAGCTTTGCTAAATTTTAAAAAGTAGTTTTAATTGACTTAATTATGTTGATTAATCTCAATTTTATCTTAAAAGGTGTTTTATTAAGTTTCACAAATATAAAACCAAGCCGTGCAATATCAAATGCAGGCAGATAAAAATTCTGATCAGAAGGATGAACAAAACTTTCCAGAAACATTGACAAAATATATGAAACTACCAATCAGAAACTCAGGTCAATATTCAGAAAAGATGCCTTAATCAGTATATCTACAAATGAAACAATATAGAAGTAGAATAGTTAAACAATAAAAAAGTAAAATGCTTTCATGAGGAATTGCTATATTTTATAATTATTATAATCGAAGTAAAATAAAAAGATTAATTTAATAACAAAATTTTTTGATTATGTAATGTTTGTTACAGGCAATCTTACATATACAAACTTTACATAAATAAAACCTTTTATGAATCCATGGTTTTGGTTCTATGTATAGACCATTGGCTAAGCCATAGTTGTTCGGGGGTTTTTTGAGTGTTTGCTGGTATTGCAATGTCTTTTGAAAAAGAAATGGAACTATTAGATTTATTAGAAAACATGTAATCAGATTTTCTCAGATATCTCTGGTTTTTGTTCATTATGGGACTGATCCAATTTCTTTGGCAGTCATCAGCAAAATTCCCCTTGACTGCAAGATGGAAATGAGAGAAGGCTTAATAAGTGAACATAATCTGTTACTCTCTCTTGAATATAGCAGTTGTATTTTAATAGTATAATTTCCTATTATACAATATTGTATTAGTTTAGTTATTTATTGTATTTGAAAAACTCAACAAATAATTCTAAATGCAAACATATTTAGTAACAAAAAGTAAAATTCTGTAGAATCTGTAAACTCTTGTGTTGTGGAAAAAAAATCTCTTCAGCAAACAACTTTGTATATTGTATAAAGTGGAGGCAATTACAGTTAATTTTATTAAAATGTTAAGTAGAACAGAGAGAGAAAAAGATAGGTACACAAAAAAAGAGCTACACAATAGACTGCTCAGATTCTTGTTATCCTGAGCTGCTTCTCTAAAGCTGTTTGTTACTAGACTACATCTTATTTTGACACATAATCCTCTTAAGAACTGATCCCCCCTTGTAAATGCAGCTCACTTCAGAATGTAAGCAAATTGGTTTGCAAGGATTGATTGATAAAGGGAAGTATACATTCATCATGCACCATAGTTGCCTGTAATAGAAATGTGAAAGGATGACATTTTCCTCTCTCTACCCCTTCCTTGAACTAGTCAAATATTGGTCTGGTTTAGCAAATAGGAATTGTATTACAGTAGCAAAGCAAAATAAAATAAAAAAAAGAAACATTAATTTAGAGGTTCATTTGGAGCTTGACCCAAAATAAGCACTGTCTTATTAAGAGAATATTACTTAGGTAAACCTTAAGCAACACCTTACTTATCTTCTTATTCCTAAACAACACTTGTGAAGCTTTACAGTCTTTCAGATCAAATACTGCATTTTGTTATGTGCAGCCTGTGAAAGTTCTACTTTTTGAGAGATTACTGTTTCTCATAGCAATTCCCTAACACTTTCATTCTTGACTCTCCAGAAAGTAAGGACTGAATTAATCTGCAGGTTCACTGCAATGATTACTATTTGTAGTATTCTTATGCAGTAGAAATCCCAGATACAATATGATATTTTTATTCTCTGGTCATATAGTGCAAGAAATAATATGAAATAATTCAGCTAAAAAAAAAAGTTAAAATAATAAACATGTTCTATTGCAATATTTTTTTCATAAGGTATATTTTTTCTCATTCTTCACAGACCTGAATGCTCATCAGGTAAGTAAAAGTAGAGTAGGTAGAGTAAGCTGGGCAAGCACAGCATGTCTGGGCATCTTCAGTGTGCAAAGTTGGAGCAAAAAGCATAAGGTCCAAGCTCAGCAGGAGATCAGCTGCTACAGAGCTCAGCATCTTCTGGGACCAAGTGACAGCTGCTTTCCTGCAGACAATAATCTGCTTTATGCGAGACAAGAATCTTTATTAGAAGTAGTAAAAGAGGAAGGATTTATGACAGCTTTTCAAACATGTAAGAGTCTCCCTAACGTAACATCATTTGAACAAAGAAAATCTCACACTGAAAGGTAGGGATTTTGGGCTGCTGTTGAGCTGTGAAATCAGTGTTAGAGGACAGTATCAATCATATCTCCTTGCAGAAAGTTGTGGATTGCATCTCCCAGCAAATTCTGGTGCCAAAGGTGGCTGAGCAGTACTGAGAACCCTGGAAGACTCCCAGGATCTCACACCTCTTGGCTTATTCTCTTTTTAAAAGTAACACCCAAGCACTTATCAATACTCTCTCATTTCTTCTTTATAGTGTCTTGGAACAGAGTAGTGTTACAGATTGCATAAAAAAAATGAATAGTATTTATTTGATAGTTGAAAGGCTGAGACCCTGTGACTGACAAACTCAGTTTAGACACAACTTTTGCTGCTTGCAGACAATAGGTTTTGCTACAAGAAGTGTTTCACACATGCAAGATGCCAATATCAGATGACTGGCAGTTTTTTCATCCCTGAAGATTGATGTCTTGTGCTCCTGTTGACTCTTTCAGGTTTGCTTGCAAGAAATTATTTTGGTCTCTTTAGTAATTCTGGATAAAATCCTTTCCTTAATAAAGAAGCTGTATGCTCTTTCTAACAAAAAAAACAAAAACGAAAACCAAAAAAAAACCCACAAAACCAAACAAAACACCAATAAACAAACAAAACAAAGCAAAACAAAACAAAACACCCAAAAAGCCAAAAAAAAGAAACAAAAACCCCAATAAAAATATTCCCATTTTAATGGGTTTTAACAGAAGCTGTGGTACTTCTGGCTATCATATACATGATCTACAGAGAGAGAGAGAGAGAGAAAAAGTACTAAAGCTGTATAATTTGTTTGACCTTATCATGTGTTCAAATGTGACATTCAAAGTCCTTGTTCAAATACAATACCTGCTTGTAAAATCATGCCTCAGAGAGTCTTTAGCAAAGGAACACATAAACCCATGATCTATACAAATATAGCAATTTGTACAGATATTTCTTAAAAATACAGAACTTTACAGAGGCTGGCAGTTAAAATCACATACAGAAATATTAGCCATACTGAAGTCACAGATTTTATTGCTATTTAGTTCACTAAATACTGCATTTTTTAATGCAGAGTAAGTGGGACATACAGGCATCACATATCACCTTTTCTTCACTAAGATATCTCTTTGACTCTGGGTTATGAATCCCAGTCCTTTGCAGTTTCTTACATTTGTTTTGACTAAGTAGATGGGAATATGAAGGTAGTTAAAATAAAAAAAAAAAGCTGGTTTATAAATAGAGGCTTTGAATGTAACTTGAACCAGAGATACATTATATGCTGTATCCATGGGTGACTGACTCTTGCATGGTACATTGGGTAGTGAGCTCTTTTTAAAGAAATGAGCCACAACTGCCTTGACCAATTGTATCATTTATATCTGTCCAGCTGGACTATATGTAAAAAGAATGCTTTTGCTGTTATAGAAATCCATCAACTTTGCACAGGCGCAAATGACAGGCCTGGAGAATCAGACCTTCTTTCTGAGAAGAAAGAGTTCTTGGAAGCTGCCCTATACAAGTAAGATTAAGAATAGCAAAGTTCATAAAATCCCTCAGGTTTTTATGGGTAAAACATAGGTGTTTATGTCAAAGACACTGATACTCAAAAAATTATTCCTTTTTATATTTTTCTTTTTCCTTATGAGCCTTAGACTATCCTCCTAAACCCAAATTTTTCTAATACCAGTTCCTCCCAAAGTATGATTTGTGGCCATTTTCCACTGCTATGTATCTGCCAGTACTGGAAATATCTTGGTCTTACCATCTTTGGAACTAACTTTCAAACAGTTGACTCTGCTGCTGGGGCATCCCATAGCCTCCTCTTCCCCAGCACAAAAAATCCAGTGCCCTCAGTTTTTCCTCCTGAGCCATATGGTTATAAGCCTGATAATTTTGAGAGCTCTTCACTGAGTCTCTCCAATTTTCCAGGCCTCCTCTTCCAGGCCTTCTGAGAAGAAGAGCCTTTCATCTGTCTGCTAGCCACATTCTTACTGAAGCATCATGGGATGTATTTGCACTTACTGTGGTAAGAAGTTCATCCCGCTTGCAATGAGTGAATTGTTGGCTTATACTCAGCTTGGTGTCCACTGTAACCCACAGGTCCTATTCAGCCACCAGTTCCTTAGACTGTATCAAGCTTCCTTACTGAAATGGTACAGAAGGGGGTCTGAGAACAAAACTCCTGATTACATTAAGTAAGACTTTTAGAGTAGTCCCTTCTTACCTACCCTAGTTTTTCCACCTCTGTTATGCTTTGTGTTTGTGCCTTAGTTCATAAACAAGGCCCTGCTTATTCAAGTAAGTTTTCTGCTTAAAGTCTTAGTCTTTGTCCGCACTGGGATGATTCATGGATGAGTTATTTTATTAAACATAGTGTTTTATTAAAAAAAAAAAAATCAATAAAATATCATCAACTTTCCTGGGCAGCTTTGTTCTTTATGGTTACTCTTCAGAGAGTAATCCTAATTAGAACTAGAAATTCCCTAAATAAGCCATATTCTTCTGTTGTGAAGCCCAGAATCCTAACTCCTCTGCTTCCTTTTCAAGACTTCCTTAAGATCCTGGGCTCAGTTGTATCTCAGTTTCTGAAGTCCAGACTGATGTACGTGTTTTCATTCACCACCAGTTTAGGTGGCAGCAGGTCAAGAACAGCATTATGATCAGAAGGGCCTTCTTGCATATGCACCACTATCACTACTGCTATATAGGCACTTCCAGAGTCAGATAAGGCTCTGTGACCAGGACAAATACAACAATGAATTCTAGAGAGCCTTGTACATAACACCTTTTCACATAATCATTTAATATCCTGAGCTGGAAAGGATCCAGGAATTCTTTAATTCCTGACTCCACACAGGGCAACTTAAAACTATCTATGTAAGAGCCTTATTCAAATGCTTCAGGAACACCAGCAGGCCTGGGACCATGACAACTTTCCAAGGGAGCTTGTTCCAGTTCTTGGCCACCCTCTCAGGGAAGAACTTTTTCCTAATATCCAATCTGAACTTCCCCAGATGCAGCTTTAAGCCATTCCCTCACATTCTATTACTGGAAACCAGAGAGAAGCGATCAGCACTTCCCTCCCCCTCACTCTTCAGGAGAAAGCACTGACACAACTCCTCAGTCTCCTCTTCTCTAAGCTGAACATGCTTCTTAGGCAAGTAGTCTGGAACTGATCCCAATTTAATTCTTTTACAATATCCCTAGAATTGCTTCCTCCTGATCTTGACTCAGTGTGGATTTAGGACTAACTCTGCATTGTGTATAGTCAAGGTAACGTGAGGGAAGGTCATTCCAAACTACAGTCCTCAGTACCAGGCAGCTCCCCCCAACCTCCATTTTTTTAGCAATAGACCTACATTTCTGATCTGGGACTCAGCTGCATGTCAAAGCTAAAAGAGTTTTGTCTGTGCAGTAGACAATGCAGTAACAGCCATAAATGACTCGTCACTTAATATTTACCTGTTGCTCAGAAATTGTAGGGTTATGTTTCGATGAGATCCTTGAAAGAGGAAATTAAACTTTCTGAGATGGTCTCAGACATAAAGAACACTTTATTAACTGAACATCACAGCAGTATTATGGTTTATAGATTTTTCAGATCAAGTGAAGCAACCCATGCATGTTTAAAGCATGGAGAGAGGGATCTTGTATAATTTAAACATGTCCAGAACCTCTACTGTTCTGTACAAAACAACATCAAAATTACCTGAAGTACAGAGCTGGGCCTTGTAATAGATCTAAAGTGATATCCAAATGGTGAAAAAATGAAGAAGAGGGAGAGAAAACATGATCATCAGAGTTATCTTCTCTATTTTCAGTTTCACTGATACTGCCTTTATGGGATCTTTCAGGGAAGAAAAAAAAGCTGTAACATTTTAAGGTTTCTAGGACATGGAATTTTTCATTGTTTTTACCATTGTATGTGACATCCAGATTTTTAATATTACAATGGGGATAAGATTGTTTTTTTAATTTAACAGTTTAGAGAATTTGGAAAATAGCAAACAGTATGTTGGGATGTTTAAATGTAATTTTTCCTGCAGTCTCTTAGCACAGAAAGGTGTTCGCATTGAGTTAGTTGATGCAAAAAGCATGCAGATAGTGGAGTCTTTTCTTGATGTGAGACATGCAATTCAAGGAGTAGTATTTCCTCAATCAAAGATAATTTAAAGGAAGGAAGGAAGGAAGGAAGGAAGGAAGGAAGGAAGGAAGGAAGGAAGGGAGGGAGGGAGGGAGGGAGGGAGGGAGGAAGGGAGGGAGGGAGGAAAAGAAAAAGAAAGAAAGAAAGAAAGAAAGAAAGAAAGAAAGAAAGAAAGAAAGAAAGAAAGAAAAAGAAAGAAAGAAAGAAAGAAAGAAAGAAAGAAAGAAAGAAAGAAAGAAAGAAAGAGAAAGAAAGAAAGAAAGAAAGAAAGAGAACAAAAAGCCTGATTCAAACAGTTAAAATATTGAGCTTTAAGGCACAAAATTGTGAGATTACTGATTGTGCTAGAGCATTGCTACAATATTATTACTACAAAAAAATTACTAGGATTAAGTTTTTCAAACAGCAAATGAAAATAAAACAAAACCACAATAATCCTTCATCTCCTTGGTATCAGTTACTGAAGAGCGCTAAGTTTTAAATTTATCTACCACATATGAGCAGAATGAAACATTTGTTTGCAGTCAATTTTTGTAAGAAAAGATGTTCTGAAGAACTGTAAAGCCTAAAACACAGCCAAATTTTGTAAGAAAGGATATTTCTGAAAACCTATAAAATGCTTATATTATCCAGCATTTTTTGATGTCAGCAACTCTTTGCAGCAGGTGCATTTTGATTATTTCCTTTGCAAGCTTACTGAGAGCAGTTCAAAAATATATGCAGTTTTGTAAAAGCTGGTCCTTACAAGCATAATACATGAGAAACAGCTGACAGGATATATTGACCAAGAGTACACATATACCTATATGTGACACTTTGCTTTTTTCAATAGAACATATTTAATAAACCATATTTTCTTATCGATATCATTCTAAACTTTTGGAGCTAAGAACACCAGATAACAATGTAACTACTTTTATTTGAGGTAAAAACAAGCACTATCTTCTTTAACAGATGGTGAGCTGAGAGAGAAACTTCAAAGAAGCTTTCTATCTACAAATGCCTAAAGTTCACCTGTCATATGATCATTATCTACGTTAAAAAACCAAAGCAAAACCCCAAACCCAACAAACCTCGTCCTTGCTTTCACGTGATTATTTTATGTCACAGACATTTTGTTAAACCTGGAAAAATTCCAAAAGAAAAAATAAATTTATCTAGATAGTCAAGGAAACACCTGTGCTAAGATGTCTAATTCGTGAGATGAAGCCTACTCAGTCTCAGTACAGCTTTATATCAACATTAATGGAGCATCTGAAAACCATCACAGAACCTCAACATGTACTTATGGCCTGTTATCTTACTGAACAAAATTATTTTTGTCTATACTCATGGCTTTGACAAAGATTTTTGCTTCTGTTTCACCTGTTTTCATTAGCAACTACTTCAAAAACTGCTATCAGAACTATAAAAAACCAGAAAACAAACATGAGGTAACAACATCAAATGTTAAATATGGTTTAAATATTAACAGTATATTTTTTTTTCCTTCAGTTGTGTACTCTAATAATCTTTTGATATAAAGTATGAACTGTTCCTGGCTTTATTTTAAAATGTATTAAAAATGGAAAAAAATACCATTTTTGAAGAAAAAAAAAAAAAAAGCAAGATAGCGTGGAGCCATTGTTGCTGCTGTAAATTGCAGTCCCGTTTTCCAAAAGAAAAAAGAAGAAAAGTTGATAAAAAAAGAAGAAACACAAAGCTTAAACTGTAGTACTTCTTGCTAGTCATGACATTTAACTGGCAATTGTTTTGTCAGAGGAGTACATACACACAGAGACGCCCACAGTCACACACACACAGTGTCTCTCTTGTGAGCCTAGAAAAGACCAACCAAACCTGTAGAAGCATCAAGCTGTGTAAAACATTACTTTTAGCTGCTTCTCTCCTCAGCAGTTCTCAGCAGTGTGTCAGAGAATACTCTCATTAGCTGAGCTGGAGAGTTATTAAACCCAAATTAAAAAGAAGAGGAAGATGGCAGCAGAGAAACAAAACACAAGAGAGGAAACCCAGCTTTCTTTCTTTATCCTTCAGAAATTTACCTGAGTACTCGGTGTGTGAACAGGCAATTTGTATTTTAAATGCTGTGTTGTACACCTGAGGTTAGATACTGTGAATCTGGGGTAGGGCACACAGGCTGCATACTCTGAGCGAAGTTAAGGATTCAGCTGACATTTCTGGGTGTCATCTGGATTCACATCTCGTATTCCTTTTGGTTAGGTTGTTGCTCAGGCTCTTGATTATTGACCTTATTGGTGCTATGTTGCATCTTTGAACATTTTAGGGGATTTGAAGATATAGGTGATATTCAGATGAAGTAGTTCTGTTCAGTTCTTTCCTTCCAAGCTAAATTACAGTTTCTAGACAATTGTAATCACTAGATGCTGCATTGAATCATGCAGTTAGAATTAATTTTCAATGCAACATATTGCACTAATTTATGTTAATTTCACAATTATTTTGTTTATAAATTATTATGTCTCCTTGGATTAAAAAGATGGAGAGGCCATAATGGCTAACATTGACATTAAGCCTTGGTATCATGAAATTAACAGTGTTTTGTTAGTTGATAGTGCCGCAGCAGGTAAAGTAGTGGCAGCATATTAGTCTAATTTTGTGATATATCTGAACTTCAAATAATGGCAAAGCTTTCCGTACCATGAACAGTCCTTAAGAGGGAACTGGGATGTACTGATTCATGATAACTGACAATATGCATCCTAAGTAGGCTTGAAATGTCACTATTTTTCACCTTGGTGTGAGAAACATTTCCTTTTTGTAGGAGATTTGTCTATCCAACAATCAGAAAACAAAAAGTGACTCATCAGATGGTGGATTAACTGGAAGAAGGATCATTCTGTTCAGAATTAGATGTCAGGATTAGTTGCTGTTTGTTCTGTGATTGCAGCAGAGATAGAAAGCATTACGTTTTATTTTAGTAGGAAAAAGGCTTGGCAGGATTTATTGTTTAATACTTTGCATAAAACTGCGAGTCATCTTCTACAGCAATACTATGACTGGAGTCAGAGCATTTGTCTGTGCATTTGTTAGATTTAACAAGGTAAATGTTGCGAGGATGAGGCACTTTTGAAGGAAATCCTTAAATATGCAAACATTAGCTTTGGAGATCTAATTTCTTATTATAGAAATGCCACTCCATTAGGGAAGAGAAAGCGGAAGAACTGAAAACTATGAGGTCTTGTTTCAATGCAGAGTGAAAAACAACTTCCAGAGTAATCAAAAACTTTAAAGATTCAGTGATTTTTTCATGATAGAAAAGTTAACCTCAGCAATTTCCATATTTCATTCCATCTTTTAAACAAGCTTTCTAACTTGGTAGATTAAACATTTGGTTCTCCATCACTTGTTCGGTGTTATGTACATTTAAACAGCATCATTGCACTGTACAGAAATTACTGGTTTATGACAGGGAAGCAATTTCTTTGTGTCTAATGCACACAGAAAAAGTTGGGGGGGTGGTGCAAAAAACTGTAAGGTACATCAAAAACTTGCAAATGGAAAGTTCCTTTTATATTTTCAAAAACCTGTCACTTCTCATGCGTCCAATTAATGTCTTCTAATCTTAATTCAGTTGTTTGGGTTTTTTAATTAATAAAGCCAAAACCGAAAGGGTGGACTTTCTTCAACATATTTCAATCTTTTTGGTCCAGGCAATATTATCTATTCCTCTTTGGGTCCTCAGCAGACTTTAACACACTTTGGCAAAATAGAAGTTTGAGGTCATGTATATGATGAGACAACAGCTTTCATTAATAAATAAATTATAATAGTTATTGTGTGCATGTAATTAACCGTGCATAATTGTACAGTTTATTTTAAAAATTGGTTGTTCATAGTGAATAGTGATTTTGTATACTATAGTTTTTCATAGCCTTTGCAAATGATGTTCAGATTGGGGTATGATGAAAAACAAATCTTCTGAACCCTACTGCCAACTTATTTACATGATAGATGAGATTATGTAGGAGGCCAAAAGAATACTATATTCTATCACAGTGTATTTTAAGGGCATTTTTGTCCATCTGTTGGTTTTTGTTTCCTTAATACTTTTATTCATATTTGTCCGTTTTGTTTTCACTATCTTTGGGGCACTGTAAAAGATAAAATTTCTTCAGCGTTTGAGTTGTTATTACCTTCATGACATTTAAATCTTTCCTATATGCTATAAGTAGTAGTCATGAGATAGGATAAAGTGATTATGAAGTTTAATCAATAATACTATAAAATACTTTATTTCAAAAGGTTTATCATGTCTAATAATTATTTCATTTTCAACTTCTGTTTCATTTTTCAGAAGTCAGAAATAAGTTGTGGGGATATCCCTGCTTATATGTAAAATGGTACAGATTGATTCAGTTTGATTGGAAAAATCATGTGCAAGAAGTAAATATTATGTGTCCATTGTTACTATTTAAAGTATCATTCCTCTATTTAATTTTTTTATCTGTATAATTGCTAAAATAATGGTCCTTTAAATTCATCTAATATTTTCCAGTAATTCCAGTATTAAACAGGGTCCAGAAAGTTATTAGACAAATTCTGTTAAAAATATTTTCTTCATTTATTCACGGTATTTTTACTGTGCTTTTTCTTCTTTTTCTAATATCAAATTTCACTAAAAGAAAACAGAAATTAAATAATATAGGTATTGCCAAGAGTGTACTCAAATACACCTTAGAAAAATACTTGAAGTTTGTTAATTCTATTATTTTGATGTTCTAATGCTTTCCATAAGTGAATTGCCATTAATATCACATATTAGAAATCCATTATGAATAAATATTACCAAGAGCAAATACATTTACTTTGCAGAGAAAACAAATAGGGAAATAATTATATAAAGCAAATTTCAACAATTTAGTACCGTGAAAAATATAATATTAAGAGAAATAGCCCATTAAAAGTTAAAGAGCAAAGGCAGGATTTATACAGAATCAGATCTTTTTTGTTATGATAACTCAGCATTTCAGAATAGATGTATTTTCTTACATTTGATATTCAGGTAAATAAATAGACATCTCAGACACAGAAATCATAAATGTCAAGAGAAATATTAATTTTAAAAAATTGAGATTTTCTATCCTTCTTAGTTCTTCAAAGAGAGAATCTTTTAAAGAGAGAAAAATTCCTTCTTTCATCATAAAATGTTTAAAGTTTTGGCTTCTGATATAGTAATGAAAGAGAATAGCTAGAGCTATATTATCATCACTGTTAACTGGAACACTAGGTAATTTGATTTGTTTCCTCCATGTGTATTTCCTCTACTATGTTTTTAATTAATAGTTCATTAACCTCGAGAATAATTCTGGGTTTAGCAGTTGGGGAACTTAACAAAAATTAACCTAATAAAAGAGAACTTTGGCTAGATACCACTTTTTAAAATCTAAACGAGATTATAACATATAGATAAATGCCGTTTCTTCTCAAGGATAAGCCAAAATTTAGACTTGTGTGCAAATTTGAGATTTGTTTGATATTATCATACTTTTTTCCATTTTCTTGTTTTTCTGAGAAGGAGGAAAGGGGCAGAAATATTGCATGGTTTAGTGATCTATTTCTCATCAGTATCACTTCTTAATGCATAAAGAGGTAAGCCATTTAATAGGTCATTCTTTGCCCTATGTAGACCTATGCATTTGCATTTCATTTTTACCCTGTTAGTTCCTTCACAATCATATGGACTCAGTTCTTAAGAGTAGCACTATAAATCCTCTGACGGAATTATTAATATAGAACATTTAGTAAAAAAAAAAAGAAAAAAGGTCTGAAATAATTTTAAACAAATTTCTCTGGTATTTAAAGGCAGGTCTGAAGATTTTTACCCACATTAGAACATTATCCAAATGGAGACATCTGTTGTGCTCTGGATGAGTGGAGAATTAGAGCACTAAAACAGGTATCTTGGTGGTTGGGCTTCATGGGCACTGATTATTAGGTGGTATCACGGGGTTTGTATTGGGCTGAATCACTTGCCTTGTCAGAAGAGCATGAGGGATCAGAGATTGTTCAGGTTGGAGAAGAGATGGCTGTAGGGGAGAACCAAACATCAGATCCCCAGGGCCTGCAAGGAGGTGGATCCAGGCTCTGCATAACTCTGTGTGGTGAGAGGACAAAGGATAATGGACATATGTTGGAAAACAAAACATTCCGGTTGGGTACGATGAAGAGAAAATTCCCAACAGGATAGCAAAGTGATGAAGAAATTTGCTGTAAAAGATTCTAAAAGCAATGGTGATTTTTAAGATCTGACTGGATGTAGCATGAACAGAGCTGAGCAGATTGGACCAACTAGCTCTGACTTCAGCACATCCCTTGCAGCAAGATAGATTGGAGACTTCATGAGATCCTTTCCCAGTTGAATTATCCTACAGTCATATGGCTCTATATCCAAATACAGGTCAGAGGCGTCATGATAACAGCAAAAAAAAAAAAAAAAAACCCAAGGAAATCTCACTAAAGATGAAAAGATGACAAGGTATACTTTTATGAAACTATCTCTTAAAGTATTATCTATTTATTTTAGAACTTCTCTGTAAGATTTTATAGCACTGTATTGCAGCTATATAGCTGGAAGTATTGACAGGGAAAGAGTGAACTAAACATATATCAACTTGGAGAAAAAACAAATGCATCTTTGGTGGACTAACATTTGTGCATAGTTTCAAAAGATTAAATTAAGCATAGGACTACAACATTCAGACAATTTTTATGCTCGACATTGCCCTTGCTTGCTCATTTTCCCTTAAAAGGAAAACAAATTAAGGTGTTTTGTTTGTTTGTTTGATTGCTTGATTTGTTGTGGTTTTTTCCCATGTTGCTAATAGTATGTTTAATGATAGTTCTGGTCTGACAAAGCTTCCTGGAAAGAAGCCTGGGTTTAGGGGGGTTGGGGTTTTTGTTTGCTTGTGCTGTATTGTTTTGGGTTTGGCTTGAGTTTGTTTTGAGGGTTGTTTGGTTTTTTTGGCTAATGAAAGCAAATTAAATTACATGCATCAAGTTTAAAATATTGTATTAATTGTACTCTAACCACAACTGGCATGCTGTAGCTACGGAAACATAGAATTACCTTGTTCAATATTTTGTAAATGGTACTGTGAATCTGCAAAGAATCGTTGTTTAAAATTTGCATAAATGTCCTACATTTACAAAATTACTGAGAAATTTTATTGTGGCAAAATTGTGCCATTTCCTCCTTTCTATTATCACACTAATGTACATACTCTATTCATGACAGAATTTTCTCTCAATAACATTATATTTAGAGCCAGGAATTGACGTCTCCATATAATTTATTTTTATTGAATGACTCTGTAAAAAGAGTCTTTGTTTTCCCCTCAGCTAGAGGTATTTATGATAGTGAATATTCCCTTCTATCTAACACACTTTTGTCTTTTGCATGGAACAAGACATTATAATTCCTATTTTCAATCTGTCAAATTTATTTTGAAGTGCTAAGAAATTTTAAATTCTCACACTTGAATTTCCATTATTGTTTTTAATAAGGCAGGCCAAGTGTGATAATTTGCAATACTGTATTTCTCATGGTTGCTAGTAACAAACATCTGACTGAAAGTAGTCGAATTTTTATTTTTTCCTTTAGACTCAAGGGCATTCTTTGTTTTATTTAATATTATCTATTTTGTTTCTAAGTGGCAATCAAGAATATGAAATCTTTCTAAACATCAGTAATTGCTGTATGACAGTTTCGATTACACCAAGCTTACTGTACGTCAATTTTTCCTATTATGATGTGAAAATTCCCAACCATTTTTTTTCTTTTGGCTTTTATCTAAGCCTAATTAAGCACTTCACAGGGAGAGAGAGCACTCTGCTTGTCATCTTCTTTATGGTCAAGTGCAGCTGATCTCAATAAACTATGTTTATTTCTTCTCCCAAAAACTCTTCTAAATAGCTTCTGTGGTGGACACATATTAAAGAATTTAGCTCATTTCTTAGTTATATAAAGACAGAGGAATGCAAGAAAATATCAAAATATTTGGTCATAAATAGGAAATAATTATTCATACTTTTAGACTGATATAATTCCTTCCTGGTAGCTGGCCTTTTAAAGAACTACTTTAGATAAAAATTGCTAATAAAATTCTCTTCTGAATTTCCTGGGAGAGTAAATCAGGGTTGTTTTTAGCTTAATTTTTGCAAATATTGTGATGACTTCTGATAGCTGCAAGGCTGGGAGTTTCTGCATGAGACTATTATCTCTCAATTTCTCTGACTCTTTCAAGTCCTGGAGTGATGCAGGGACTTGTGCCCTTTTTTCCTACCACTCCTTCAACCAAAATAGTGGTCCTCATAGATATAATATGAAGGCTGTAGCAAGTCCACATGGTATTGCTGAGGATTGTAAAGGACCAACCTTCTCCACTTATGAAGAGAGACTGTGATATGAAGATGTAGACAGAATGTTCCAGTCAAGTAAACCTCAGCTCATTACTGTAGGAATAAATGAGATTCTGTGTCTGATAGTGGTCATGGATGTTGAATATCTGTGGCTGGATTCTTCTGTGACACATGGGATATACTTCCTGTCAGACAATATAATCCTGTCATATCAGCCTGGACTGCCAGGTAAATGAAATGGCTCGGTCTTGTTCCTGTGCTATGGTGTAAAGAGGATATTTACCTGTTAAAGAGCATCCAGCGAAAGGCAACAAAGATGGTGAAGGGCCTTGAGGGGAAGCTGTATGAGGAGTGGCTGAGGTCACTTGGTCTGTTCAGCCTGGAGAAGAGGAGGCAGTGAGGACCTCATTGTGGTCTACAACTTCCTCTTGAGGGGAAGAGGAAGGGCAGGCGCTGATTTCTTCTCCCTGGTGACCAGTGACAGAACCCAGGGGAACAGTGTGAAGCTGAGTCAGGGGAGGTTTAGGTTAGATATTAGGAAAAATTTTTTTACCCAGAGGACGGTTGGGCACTGGAACCTGTTCCTCAGGGAAATGGTCCCAGCACCAGTCTGACACTGTTCAGACAATGGTCTCAGGCACATGGTGGAATTTTTGGAGCCAGATGTTGGCCTCAATAATCCTTGTGGGTCCCTTCCAGCACAGCATATTTTATAATTCTATTCACATGAAAGAGAAAAATTTCACAAATTGTGCTGGAAATAGTTTACAAAAGACAGATTAGAGTGTTTGATAACTGATGTCGTGTAAAGCACTAAAAGTTACTTTTCAGCATTTTGAAAACAAAAGATAGAGCTGTAGGCAGAGAGAGAGAGTGCCTAAGGGAGAGAGAGCAAGAGAAAAGGAAAACTTTCCTCATCAGCCAGCTGCTAATAGAAGTGATGGGGTTTCCAGGTGAACATCCTCCCCTGAGCTTCTTCTCCATTGCATCAGATCATCCTTCAAAACATTTTTTTTTATATAGTAACTATATCACCTTCATCAGAAACTAGTCAGACTATCTGTGCTTGTTTTTGCTTATGATCTGCCAGTATTACTTGCAGCGTGTGTTGAACAGGGACATATGATACTTGCTGCTTGTTGTTAAACTTTCTTCATATCTATTACTTGGTCCCTTAAAGTGAAATAAAAGTTATTACAAAAAATTAGGAAAAGGGCAGAAATGCTGGCAAATTAAGAAGAGCTATCAATGCGCTATACATGCAATGATTTTTCTTAAGAAAATTCTTCAGCAGTGTAGGTTTGACTGAGACTATAAACCTTTTTTCTCTTTTTTTTTCCCTTTAAAAGAAAGCAGTATTTCCTGTAAAATACGCTGAATGCAAACACCTAGTAAAAAAATGCAAATGCTGTTGAGATAATTATGATTTTAAATTTAAACTTCAAAGTAACATTATGAAAAACAGACCTTTCTGTCCTGTAGCTGGGTGAGACTACTGCTCTTATTAATAGCAAGACCCAAATCATTTACTTCTAGGAAAAATCCCTACTAGATCCCAGTCTATGTATCTTAAAACATGTACACACATGTGGGATAGGTGAAACTTGAGGTTGCTCTGTGTTTTTGCAAAGAAAAGATACATTTGGAAATACGTACTTTTTTATTAATTTGGTTTTTGATTCTTTGTTTGTTTTCTGTAAAGTACTTTTATTAGAAAATGTCAGGTCAACAAAATTGTATCTTATTTATGGGCTACCATCTGGCAAAATAAATAAAATCAGGTACCAGAATTTACCCCCAAAATTACTGTCTCCCTAACACTCAGCTAAATTCATTAATATGTGTCCACCACAGAAGCTATTTAGAAGAGTTTTTGGGAGAAGAAATACCTTGTATTGTCACAATTTATATTTATTCAAGCTCATCAGGCCTGGTGACAAATACTATTTTTTACCTATTACAAAAGTGAATTCTTCACACTAAATATGGAAGTACTTTCTTTAGCAATATGAATCTAAAAGTCTTAAATTCCCAGACAGGTGTTAAATCTGTGAAACCATTCATCAACTCTCTCAACTCATTCACTCTGGGTGATTGCCTATGTAAAGACATCCTATAAAGCATGTAAAATCATTTTATGAATTCAGGACTTTGTGTGTGGATGTGCATGTAAATCTTACAATATAAAAAAGACAAGTTATTTGGTGTCCATCCAAAACCTGTTATAGGAATGAGGTATTCTTATACTGGGAATCTTGTTGTCATCAATCAATGGCACAAATAGGAGAAAATATGTTCCTACTTGTCCCTTCAGATGACTTCTCTGACAATATTTTTAAAAATTTCTTCTAAAGTAGTATTTATCAATATAGGCAGAATAAACAATAAAAATGTTTAGTATTCTTTGACTTCCTTTTAATCACAATTTTAATCATAATCAAGGAGATTCTAAATCAAAGAATTTATTCTGTTCAGATAAATTCCATTGTAACAAGTATTCAGCTGTTTATCCATGGAAAAGAGACATTTGTTACCAATTTCTTCATGAGAATGTTTTACAGGATCTGGTCCAGACACATTTAAAAAAGAGCAGATATGCCAAAGAAGCTACTAAACTCCTTTAAGTTTCTTAAAACTGTCAGCTGGGTAGTGTAACACATCCAAGTGAACAGTACCACTGAGGGAATTCTTTGGTTTGAAATCAGCTTTGGTTTTTCTTTCGGCCATTAAGTACACAGTTTTACAATCTTTGATCTTCTGTCCAGCCATTGTGAGACCTTTGCATGTGGTGGTAGGTGGAGAAAGACTAAGGGGACAAATATGGTATTGTAAGAGAGAGGAAATAATGAGAATAATGAGGAAAGCAGGTGACTTGCAATGGAGATGTTTTAATACAGAAAACTTTACTCCACTGAGAACAAGATTTCTGTATCTCATGCTATAGCTAATATTTTGTTGACTTGAACTTAGCAAATATTATTTATATATACAGAAAGTTACTGAAAATGTTTTTCTGTAGAATATTTACAGATATAAATTATTTATTTTTGTTTAAATTATGTGATTTGTGAAAAAAGTGGAAGTTTCAGAAATTGCAGCATGCTTTTAAATAAACTGAAGCAGAATGTTAAGTAGATAGAAGATTTTATGAATTTCTAATGCAGGTGAGATTTAGGAAGTAAGATCTACAGCTGAAAGGTGCTTTAAGGTAAACAAATTCTGTGACATATTTTAAAATATTGCAGTCTAATATCTAGCTCTGGCTATGACATTCAGTTCATTACTCTATATAATTAAGAAGTAATGTTCTTACAGATGGAAAATAAAAAATTTTAAAAACCACACATTCATTTGAAAACTTGCTGTATTTGATATATACAATAGATTGGAATTTTTCTCAGACCTGTCCTCATTCCTCAAGTGAGATAAAAAGGCACATGTAATAACACAATATCCACCCAATTCATTGCACTGTAGTAGTTATATACCTTTTCATCTGAAAATCTCCTAAACACTTTCAACTATAGTTGTTTTCTAAAATGTTGTTCTATAGCAGTTTTCTAAAATGTTGTTATGAGAAGCCAACCAGTATTTTTACAATATTTGGGCTCAAAGTTCAGTGTAGAATTTGATAGGATAGTAAGCATGTAATGAAGAAGAACCTGACTGGAGTGAAAAATTTTAACTAGTATTTGGACAAAATTTCCCAGGTTCTGTTATGGATGAAATTCTGAAGTATTATGTTGATTTACACATCTGTTTAGCCTTATTTGTTTTGCAGTTGATACCGAAAAATAGCCATTTTTTTCACCTTTGTTCACAAAGTATTAATTCATGCATTGTTTTTGTCTTATGAAAGATATGGGGTTTGTTCAGTTCTTATACAAAAGCTTTGACACCTTTCTACATGTTATATAAAGCCTTGTCTTTAATTTAATTAATTTAATTAAAAGTACCAGTGTTTTAGCATTTGTTTTTATCCTGGAGAATCTGAGAATGTGACATGTAATATGGATTAGAGACACAAAATTATATCATTTACAGAAACATGGAAGAAAAACTTTAAAAGTAAAACTTTTCTTCAGTTGAGAATTTGGGGCTTTCTTCTACTGAAACTGCAGAAAGCGGTGAAATATCAAATTATATGAACTGTGATGTATTTCAGAAATGTTTGAAAGGGTATCCTGAATTAACAGGTTTACCACAACATAAAGAATGTATGCAGAAAAGGTGGATAAAGCTGTTTGACTACACTGTCATTTCTGCTGCAAATCTAATTTCTTCTGAACTTGAAGTCTAAAGAACTCGATTGTGTTCATTTTATTTTTTTTTTTAATAGTTCCATGGTTTAGAATCCAATCTTATGAATATGTATAAAGTAGCACAAACTTGTCTGAATTTTCAGATAATTTTGCTGCATACAACACAGATTACAAGAAAATGGTATTAGGAGTGGCAGAGAGATGTAAAGATGTAGCTGTAGAGCTATTTATCCTAAGGATGGAGGAACAGCTTAGGGTAAGTTTGCACAGGTTTGCTTTATAATAGAATGCTGAGCAAACAGTTTGAAAATTAAATTGTTTTGAAAAGTAAAAAAAAAAAAAAACAAACAAACTCATCTAAAAAAAATCTCATCTTAAAAAAATTACTTGTCGCATTTTATTTATTAAAGAAAATAACTCTACAAGTTTATCAGTGGCAATATGGTTATTTTGAAGTTTTAACACACCATCTTTGTCCTGGCTTTTTTTTTTGTCAAAATGATAACACATGGACTTAAAATATTTGTATAAAAACATACACTAACCTTTTCCAGATACTGTGTTTTCTATGAAGCCTTACAGTAATGCTGTGAACCAACATCAATTGAGACAATTAGAAATTGTAGTGACATTAATTTTTTCTATATTTAATTTGGTATCAATTATCTGTAAATCATCATAAATCAACCAGCAGGAAGTAGAACTTCTCTTGCTACTTCGGATGCATCAGTCTGGAGATTAGCATTTCATCTGTTGAAATTAAAAATAGTATGTATGCCAATATGTTTCATTTATTGCCGTACTTCGGTAGCAAACTATGAACCACAATATGTTTCAATATTAAGGACAAAAAATACAATACTGTACACAGCTGCAGTTCTGCTGACAAATGATCAATGTAGAGTCACTCTCCAGGGTCAAAGATGTTATTTGAAGGTGATAATACAAACACTTAATAAATCATGTTATAAATAACAGAAAGAAATTCAAGTTAAAGTGCATTCAGGAAACTGAAGTAAAAGATTTGTCCCTCTTGAATTTAAGCTGCTGAAAATTTTAAGACAATAGAAAAAATAAAGCAAGGATAAAAAACAATGTTTGGAGCACCATTCAGGTGGCACTCTAGAAAATTTGAGAGGCAAAAAGTTGGCAGAACACAAGTTTCAATTTCCTCTCTATCAGTATGGCCAATATTCATAGAAGACTTAGACCATCGGTCCTCAAGAAAACAAAATTATTGTAAAAAAAATTAAATATTGTTTCAACAAGTGACTGATTTTGAAGATTTGTAGACACTGAGATTTCTACAATATTCTCTCCAAATTAAGAAGTACTGCTGGATTAGAAGGCAGAGTTAGTCCATTATGAAACTGTTGGTGCTTATCTCAGTCTCTAAATTGGATGCATTCCTTGATACAGCAATGTTTTTGGAATACAAACAGTACTGTGCTTTGCACAAGTCCAGGTAAATGACATCAGTGGCTCTTTCTTCATCTACCAACTCTCTAGCATTGTCATATGTTTTAGGTCACAATGTAAGATGTAACCGAAAGTATGTATTCTATCACCATCTGTTAAAAACAGGTGGGACAAGGTTTTTTATCTCTTCCGTGACACATTCCTTAATAACTCCCCCCAGAGGGATATCTTCTGTTAATGGATCATCTAGCCTCACTGCATAACTCATAAAATTACATCATCCCATTGTGAAATACTCCACCCAGGGGGAGGAACCAATCATTCCTACCAGGATATGGTCTGAGGTTTAGAACACCACACTCAGCCCTTACCTACTGGATTCCCAGAGGACAAGAGCTACCACTGGACCTTCAGAGGAAGACCAGACCCTTCTACAGGATCACTGCTTCAACAGAACCATTTCATCTGGGCTGCTACGACCACCCTGACTAACAGGGTGTCAGTTTGTATCCTGACTCTGTCAGTGTTCTTGTACTACTGCATTTATTTTAGTTTTCCTATTAAATTATAATTCTGATTTGCCATGTCCCACTGGTTTGTTTTCAAACTAGTACATATTTTAGTGCCCAATGTGAGGTTCGACATGAGAGAAAGTCAGAATTACGATTTTGTATTAACAGAAACTTATTCATCATGGTGCTCAGCTAGTCTATATGGATACTGTACCTTGCTCTCTATATTTTTCCTCACATGGGGAACTACCTTCCTGTTGTATTGCTCCTGTTGAAACCAGGGAATGGTATGAGAATTGCTTTATTGGTTTATTATGTCTATTGCATGATAACCTGTGAGTCAATGAATGCCATTTGGAATATATATAGGCAATTTTGTTTGCCTGTCCTAGTCTGGGCTGCCACGTTTGGGACCTCCTCAACAATTGCACCCAGCCCCTGAGGGGAAGAGTAGAGAATGCTTTCTTCCAGCCTTTCAGGCCAGGCACACCAGTTTTTGAAAATACTGAGTTCCCTCTGGATGTTAAGGATGGCACAATCTTCTTGTCAGTTCTGTTTTCTTTTTTCTCTATGACCTGCACCATGTACGGCATGCTTAGAATCAGAGCTATGGCGCAGCATTCTCAGGGTGAGAGGTAGAAAAGCAGCAAAACAACAGGTACGATGTCCATCCAAAATATCAAAAAGAGAAAAGGAATCAAGAGAGTAGTCAACGCTTCCACACAAACCGTCACTGAGTCAGAACAGCCTAAGCCGATAACAGTTGCCCCCGTTCAGAAGAAAAAATCAAAGAGCAAATCAGTCTGCATAGTGACTGACGAGGATGCAGCAGGACCTTCGCACCCAGCAGAAGAGACAGAGATCATCACTCGGTCGCTATCCCTGGGTGAGCTGCAAGACCTGCAGAGGGAATTGACCCATCAGATGAACGAACCTGGCATTCATGTCTGGGACGCTGCAGCCAATGACACCATTCTGGACAGAAGTGAGGCCAGGCAACTGGGATCTCTGTCCCGGGATGTGGCCATTGACCAGGGGATCGGGAGAACCCAAGAAACTCTCAGCCTCTGGCGGTGACTACTGATAAGTGTAAGGGACAGGTACCTTTGTAAAGAAGACCTCCAGGTGCATCAAGGAAAATGGAGCACAATGGAACAAGGTATCCAATGTCTGAGGGAATTGGCTGTGCTGGAGATCATTTTCCCAGAAGACGAGAGATTCCCCAAGAGCCCAGATGGTGTCCAGTGCACACCACAGATGTGGTTGAGATTTGCACATCTTGGACCAGAGATGTACTCCTGTTACCTAGCGACACTGCAAAGGAGGGAAGGAGAGGACAAAGTAGGCTCATTGGTCAACAAACTAAGAATTTACGAGGACGCTGTCACCGCCCTACTACACCCATGTCTCATCTGTGGAAACAAAACTGGCAGAACACATCTAGAGCTTGGAAGAGAAAATTGAAGAGGGCCACTAGAAACTGGGAAAGGAGCTTAAGGAAGGAATTTACCAAATATCACCAGAACCAACAAGAGTCTCTGCCATTAGGAGCAGATGTACCCTGGCCACAGAAAGAGGATACACCCCACGAGGTAATCTCTGTTTTTTTCTTCAGGATCATAGAGAAGACATGAGGAAGTGGGATGGAAAACTCACCTCATCCTTAGCAGCCTGGGTACATCTTTTTAAAAAGAGGAACATCTACCACAAGAAGCTCACCTAGAGTTACCGCTGCTCCAGTCTCTCGCACACAGAACTCCAGATGGTATAGGAATGATACTATGACTGATCCTCTTGAAGGAACCTTGGGAACATATTTACAAGAGGAGAGCAATGTGTACCATGACCAGGATTAGATGGACCCTGCCTCTAGCCAGGTAGAGGAAAGGGACAATGAGATCTATTGGACTATGTGGATCCGATGGCCTGGCACATCTGACCCACAAAGACATATGGCTTTGGTTGACAATGGTGCTCAGTGTACACTGATGCCATCAAGTTATGTGAGAGCAGAATGCATTTCTATTTCTGGGGTGACACTTCACTACCTTGAAGAATATTTGCCATCTACAGAGGAAAAGCGTCTGTCCAAATATCTAGTCTGTACTCATCCAAACAACAGCTGTCACCAAATCTCATGCCTGACTTGAGTCTGTGAAATAATACTCCGTAAAAATAAAACTGAGTTCCTGCAAATGCTGACCACAGTTCTCTTTCTCACTATATATCACAGTATATTAGCTCATAGAGTTCTCTGCGTATATGAGCTAATGGTTTTAATATGTGCTTCTCCACCTGAATTAAAGGAGTGATAACACACCTGATAGCATTACTAGGTTGTTGTCTTACAGACAGGTCAATCCGTTTAGAAAGAAATGATCCCACATCTCTCAGAACATAATCAGGTTCTTTTTTAAATAACATAAAACAAAAACTGTTTTGCATAAATGCAGGGAAGGGTACAAAACAAAATGAAAATATAGCTGGAGGGATGCAGCTTTTAATCAGGTAGATTGGCTGTTAGAACAAGGGGAGATGAACATCAGAGAAAATCATGACAGCTGACAAATTCATTCAATACAAAAGCCGCTCTCTAAGTTTTTTTTTTCCCTCCTCCCTGGGTTTTTAATGCAGCATGAAAATACCCCCAACAAAACAACAGAAATAACCACAAATTAAATGAATGTGAGGAATCCAGAGCTTCCCAGGCTGTTTAGAACATATTGAACTTTAACCATAGACATTATAGCAGAAGTAGCATGTCTTTATCATCGAAACAGTTTTCTCTTTCACAAATTCTTCTCTCTTTCTCTTTTTTTTTGGTAAATACATATATTATTTGAATAGGAGCTGCAGATGAAATACACATCATCTATACTAAAAACAAGGTCTTTTCATGTTTTCAATTCAGTAAATACGCTCTGCCTTGACAGAGCAAAATTTTCTATAAACGTAATGATTACAAGTTAAGGTTTCTCCTAAGCATTCTCTCTTTGTTTCACCCATCTATTACACCGTGGTTCTGTTGTGCATTGGAAAACTGCAATGTGATTGTTTTCCTTTTTCATTTTATATTAATCTACCTTCCATCACCACACTCGAGCACAAATGACAACAGTACTGCCAGAGAAGACATCCTAGTTATGACTGCATGATTAATTTTTTAACTGAAACAACTGAGGATAAGGAGAAAATCAGAACAGTTTAAATGAAGTGTCTAACATAAACATTTCATTTGGAAGATGAAACAAAGATGTGTATACAGAGTCTCAAAACTAGCACTGGGAAAATCTACATGAAAGGAGCTTGAGAAAACTATTTATAGAACAAAAAATGCAGATCCTGAAATCCTGCAAATAACTAACAGATAAATCAAGACTATCATGCAATTAGCTCATAATTACAGTAATAAAAATTATATTTTACTGCTGGAGAGTTCATTTTAATTTTAGGGGAGCGATGCTCTCCCTCTATTCTGTTCTTGCAGCAATCTACCTAGCTTATATCAAGTTCTGGAGTCCCCAACATAGACACAATACAGACCTGTTGGAGAGAGTCCAGAGGAGGCTGGCAGAGATGACCAGAGGACTGGAGCACCTCTTGTATGCAGACAGGCTGAGAGAGTTGGGGATGTTCAGCCTGGAGAAGAGAAGGCTCTAGCGAGACCTTATGGCACCTTCCAGTAAAAAAAGAGAGGGACTTTTTACAAGTACATGTAGTGACTGGACAATGGTTTTAAACCATTTAAAAAGAGTAGGTTTTAATGAGAAATTAGGAAGAAATTCTTTACTGTAAGGGTGGTGAGTCACTGGAATAGGTTTCCAAGAGAAGTTGTGAATTCCCTGACCCTGGGAGAGTTCCAGACCAGTTGGATGGGCCTCTGAGTAACCTGGACTAGTGGGAGATATTCCTGTTCATGGAACCCAAGCCACTATATGATTATATCATACAATGAATGTTTTTTTTCAAATTCAGAACACTTAGAACTGTATTTATTGAGTGATATTGGAGTCTGATTATATAATAAGAATAGGAGAAAAGAAAAAAAAAAAGAAAAAAAGAAGAAAGAAAAAGTTGAAGATGTATATTAAGAGCTTATTTCCACAGTGCCACACACTTTATATTTTATGTTAGCATCAAAGACCTCTAACCTTTGGGCAGGATTACATTGGTTTACGCTGTACATTAGTTTACATGGAAACAAAGTTATCTGCCAAATGTTAAATAATTTAGTTAGGAAAAAACATAATTAATTTTATTAGACAATCTTATGTATATGTTTCCTAAAACATTCACAAAAATCAAAGGGTAAATGTTGTAGAGTACACATCTTTCATGACGTGGAGCCCTCATGCCATGAGATAATGAATTTGGTTCTAGACTTGCTAGTATAGAATTTGTTACGTTGCATTCTAATGGCACAAAACACTGATTTAATGTAGTACTACATAAATCTCTATCAACTCCTGAAAACAGTGGTAATGAACAAAAAGGTTTTATTAGCTATCTGTTACCCTAATCTAATAGAAAACAACTTTTCATTAATGACTGATCATGAAGTCAGTCTATTTCTTCTCTCATATTTTATTACTATTGCCTTTAAGGTTTTACTTACCACATCTCTTCCTTATCTCCCATGTTGTGATTATAATCTTCAACTTTTTTGCCAATTCCATTGTCTTCATCATTCTCTATTTCTTCTTCTAATTCATAAAAATTATCTTCAGTTCCATCTATGAGATTTGAAAAAAATAGCATTTCTTAACGTCTTTTGCTATAACTTTGTCTTATCTCTTCCTTTTAATCCAGCAACAAAACTGTGTGGCACAAGGCTATTTTTTTTCCCTTGAAGGGGTTAAAGCATGACTGGATGCCAGAATCCATTTTGATTATAAATCTGAATGGTCTATTGTATAAAGGATTTGTAACAGCTTTCCTCCGCGTGTGACAAGATCAGAGTTCCTTTCTCTAGCAGCAATCTTCACTGCTGACAACAGATAATCTTTGAATGCTTCTACAACAAGCATTCCTGTTTCTCTTAGTAGCAGATATGTTCTACTTCAAATGACATTCAGGCAATCCTCCACTAAATTTGTAGATATTCATCCTTTCATCCTGGGTTTGACACTTGACAACTGTTCCAGTAGGCAGCTGTTCCTTTGGCATTGTTTTATGTATCAAGAACACATAAGATGGTAATTTTGTACCATCTGTTGACACTGTCAATGATAAAGCAATGTGCATTTCTTTTCTGCATTTTTTATTATAATGGATTTTATGCTTCCCATTTCAACAATGTAACTTGATGTTTCAACTGCATTACCCATTTGACTAAGCAGATAGTCACGATCTTTACATCATTCTTGGAATGCAATGAGCTTTTTGGTGAGGTCAGAGGTAGATGTTGGTAAAGTTCAGATCTCTCCCAAAGGCAAAAATGTATGAAATCACATCTTTCCTATTCCACTCTATTGTCATTTGCCTTCTTACTCTAAAATATTTTCTGATTATGGTATTTCTTGATCTTTCAGGTTAATGATTTCCCATGTAACTGGGATTCGTCTTTTGTTTGAATATGTACAAATACCACAAGCCGTGGAATTGCAGAATCATTCAAATTGAAAAGTTCTTTCTAGTCCATCTACCTACTCAAAATATGACAACCACTAAATTCAGATGAGATTTTTCTTCTGTCTGTTAAAAACATTCTTTTTTGGGGGAGTCAATGGAATGATTTCTGAATAATTAGCAAATGAAAGCTTCATGTTTCCATTTTCATAGTCATATTCCCTTTTGTTAGTTTTCCTCTCATTCTCACCATTATCAGTCTGTTGGGTTTGGTGGTTCAGGTATTTATTTGTGGGGGTTCTTCTGTCTTTTCTTTTTGTTTTTCTGTTTTTCTTTTTCTTTCATATAGAACCACCATGAGTATAAAATTTGAACCATAACTTCTCCTTATGCCTTTTTGAAGTTGGGTGTCTCACCTCCAAACCCCCTGCCACTTTATAATTAATAGCAGAATTCAAAATAACTCATAAAGCTACCAAAATCATAATGAAATTCTCTGAGCTGCACAGTTCTGTAAGTAGGAAAG
Organism: Corvus hawaiiensis; assembly: GCF_020740725.1. Taxonomy (NCBI): domain Eukaryota; kingdom Metazoa; phylum Chordata; class Aves; order Passeriformes; family Corvidae; genus Corvus; species Corvus hawaiiensis. Next base: position 76,467,603 of record NC_063214.1, read on the forward strand.
AGAAACAGCAGCAATCTATTTCTCTTGACTGTGTCATTACTCAATTTTCAGGAAAATTCATCCTTCTTTTAAGAAAATAAATTCTGATGAAAGCTTGAGCTGGGAGGACAAACTGTCGATACAGCAAGCAAATTTACCAGCTCTTTAGTCTGGTTAGGGTTAGGGTTAGGGTCAAGGATATAGATCCAGAGTACTACAAGGTTTCCATGGCAGAGTAGATGAGACTTTCAGATTTATAGAAAGGAACTTAATCTTTCCCATGACAGGGATTTCAAGAACAATGGCTAGATTCTAGTGAGAGAAAAAAAACGGGGACCTCTTCTAGTTCCCCACTTTAAAAGTCTCCAAAAACAAATGGAGCAAATACTGTGTTTGAAACAAACAAGGATTCTGCTTTGAGATCTCACATCTGCCCTATGGGCTTTTTCTCTTTCTCTTAGAATGTGGGTGTATCGTACACTTTGAAAATGGGTTCATGCAACACTCTAGTTTCATCAATTCCCAGTATGCCCACCCTGAGGCCATTGCTAGATCTCGTAAAATTAATAAATCCCTCTGACCTTAGGAAGACCCTTTTCCAAAATATCTCATCATAGGGACTTTGGGTAGTTCTATACTACATGCAAATTCTTTTTTTATCTCTCTTCAGTAGCGTAAAAAAACCCACAGAAAATGCAAGTAGACAAGAACCTAGAACAAATTCTTGAATGGGAATCAAAAATGCATCTGGTGAATTTTAACTAAATGGAACATTCATTCAAAATAGCTGATTAACATTCCAAACAGACTGGGAGTTGACCTTGCAAAGATTTTATTTCTTGTAAAAATTCAGTTACTCCTCAAGCACTTTCACTATCAAGATAGATTCATTGGACTCTGCTCAATTTAAACAAAGAAATAATTTAACTTATTTGGAGTGATACTGACTAAGTATCACCCAACAGTAATGCTGCTTGCAATGTGTCCAAAGCATCACTCATTTTTCTAGATCCACCTCTTTCTGTCCAAGACTGGAGCCACAGGTTTGCATGAACACTGTCACAATCAGAAACCACACTTCCTCACTGAATTAAAATATATTCAGATAGATTAACCATCACTGCCTTACATCTAGGGCAGTAGCACTGACCTATACCCCTAGGTTTTTTCTTCAGTTAAAGAACAACCCACATCACTCAACTCGGTATGCAATAGAACCTCTGATCACCAACTGCATCCCACACAGTGAAGAATTAGGCATGGGGATCTTCAGTTTTACGAGGAAAGGTTATTTATCTATATAATGACAAAAGATGAGAGAGAAAAATAATTACATCTTCTTCCTTATGAAGTCCCAACTCCTGTCATCAAAGGTAAACAGACAACGACAAGTACAGCTCAGAGGATGTCAAGAGAAAAACAGCACGACCAAATAGGCTGCTGTAATAAAAGAGAATAAAGCAAAGTGATTATGTGCTTCCCCACAGAGAGAACATTCCTTAGCAACCATGAATTGTTCAGCTAGCAACAGCATGGAAGTACTGTAGGACACAGAGCAAAACTGTAAACTATGTGGAAAATTAGCTGAACGGCCTGGGCTCAAAGGGCAGGGTCAATGGTTTGAAGTATAGCTAGTAGTCAGTCACTTGAAGTGCCCCCAGGGTTAATGGAATAAAAGTATGCAATAGTACACCCAAGGTGGGAGCTACACAGAAAGCCATTCTGCAGAAAATAGCATTGGGGTCCTGCTGGACAACCAGTGAACAGAAGTATGGATGTACCTATGCAGCAAAGGCCAATTGCATATTGGCCTGTACTAGCAAGAACATAGACAGCAGATTGAGTGGAGTGGTTATTCCAATCAATGGCAGCACTTTTGAGAACCCCTGTGGAGCACAGCATCCCATCTTAGCCAAGATAACAGCAAACTGAAGGAAGTGTGATGGAAAGTGGATCTTTAGGGAGCTGCAGGTCGGCATTTATAATGAGAAGTTGACACAAATGGATTTGTTCAGATTTAAGAGAAGTTACAGTGGGATCTTATACTGTCTACAAATGTCTAATAAGAAGTATATGCAAAATAACAAAAGAAAACAGATATAAGTTCCAAAAGAGAAACTGCAGTCAGATATTAAGATAAATATTGGTTTTTTTAAATGATGGTAGTTAACTAAATATTGGAAAAAAATTTTCATAGATGTTGTGGAATCTCTACCCTCAGTTGCATCAATTCAAAACTCAAGTGGACAGTATAGTGAGCAACTTGAGCTAATTCTGAAGCTTGAATTAACTTGAAAGTTGTTCCTGTGGAATTGGACACCTCCATATGCCCCTTCCAATGTGCATCATTTTGCTGCTTCTCTTCTAATGACTGAAACAGCTGAGGTATCAATCAAAGTCTTACACACCTTCAAGTCAAATCTGCAATCACTCTTTATGAAAGGAATTCTCATTAGGCAGAAGTAAACTTCAAATCTGTCATTCCCTCAGGATATCTGTGTAGTGGGTTGACTTTTGGTGGGTGATGCCAGACACCCACCAAAGCCTCTCTATCATTCCCCTTCTCAGCTGGACAGGGAAAAAAAGTATAACAAACTTTCATGAGTGGAGATAAAGACCAGGAAAGATCACACACCAAATACCATCAAGAACAAAACAGATTCAAATTGAGAAAATTAAGTGAATTTACTACTAACCAAAAGCATATCAGGATAATGAGAAATAAAATAAATCTTAAAAGCAACTTTCCCCTACCCCTCCCTCCTACCTAGGCTCTATCTTCTTCCCCCACAGAGATGGGAATGGGAATTATAATAATTTCATCACACATTGCTCCTGCCACTGCTCAGGCAGAAGAGTCCTTCCCCTGCTCCAGTGTGGGGTCCCTCCCATGGCAGACAGTCCTCCACAAAATTCTCCAGCGTGAGTCCATCCCACAGGCAGCAGCTCTCCACAAACTGCCAGCATAGTTCACTTTTCCATGGGGTGCAGTTTTTCAGGCACAGCCTGCTCTAGGATGGGTTCCTCAAAGGATCACAAGTCCTACCAGGAAACTTGTTCCAGTGTGGGCTCCTCTCTCCACAGGTCTTCAGGTCCCTGACAGGAGCCCTCTCCAGCACAGGCTCACAGATTCACTGCCTCCTTTGGGCATCCAACTGCTTCAGCATAGGTCTCCTCCATGGGCTGCAGGGGTACATCTGCTTCACCATGGTCTTCACTACAGGCTTCAGAGGAATCTCATCTCCAGCACCTGGATCACCTCCTCTCTCTCCTTCTCCACTGACCTTGGTGTCTCCAGAGCTGTTCTTCTCATACATTCTCAATCTGCTCTCTCTGACCACAATTATAACTGCACAATATCTTTTTCTCCTTCTTAAAGATGTTATCTCAGAGGTGTGTCTATCATTTCTGATTGGCTCAGCCTTGGCCAGCAGTGGGTCTCTCCTGGAGTCAGCTCGCATTGGCTCTGCCCAACATGGGGGAAGAATCTTCTTGCAGCTCCTCACAGAATGATTCAAGACTGCAGAAGGCAGGCAGTGTGACAAGTTACCAGGAATGGTTAAGAGATATTCCCATTAAATTTACATGATTACCAGACACAAGAGCTGTTGAATATCTGCGATCAGAAATAAGCAACTTGCAGCATTATTTATTTTGCTGGTGATGGTATGGCAGGCAACAGCTAAGCATACACATACTCTCAAATAGTTTTCACAAAATTTGAGGGATATATGTGAATAATACCATTTGATTTTGTTCATTATCCAAAACTTGTGTGTAATGAAAGCCTTGTGAACACCAGAGATCAGATCTTAAGTAACACAGATTGATGATGATGGTGAGAATCAATGACAGATTTTGATGTAACCTGTAAATGTAAGAAGTTCTTTCCCAGTCTTTCACCATAGATTTGAATTTTTCACTTTAAACTTGTAACAGGTTATAACAGCTGCAAAGAGATTAAAGAAAGGCTTTGCATTGAGTTCCTTTACTCAATTTCATTTTATGTTGAAGCTCAAAAAGACTTCAGGGGTGGGGGGAAAGTGTAGGCAGAAGAAAGAAAAAAAAAGAAAGAGATAAAAGAAAAAATGAAGGAGAAAAAAAGAAAAAGGAAGTCTTTGAAAAAAGCGTTTAAAATCTGAGCTCTAATGACAGGAGTATAATTTTGAGTGTCTCTGGGAATACATCAGAATTCATAAAAGCAGGGTTTCCATTTGCCACAGTGTTATTCTTGTGTAAACATTTACCACTCCAGTTGAGTTGCTGAAGGCAGATTACAAAGATGAATTATTTCTTTCTCTTTTTTTTTTTCCCTGATAACTTTTGATCCATGAAAAAGATGTTCAGCCTCTGTCAGATGATCTTGCAGGCTTTACTTAGGTGATTGTACTCCTAATTAAAAGTAATTTGAAAGTAATTTTTCCTCCAAAGTATAGCCTAAAAAATATAATTTTTGCTATTACAAGATCACAGTCTGTGATATTTGTCTCATGGTCAGGTGACTACTGAGTGTCTTTTTGCACTTGCGGCTCTGTGACTGCTTCCTGTGACAACAGGCTGACAGACCAAGGACTTTCCTGCTGGAAAAAATCATAGTCCTTTGTTTCATGTGCCAGGGTGAGGGCTACCATGAAAGCAACTGACTGGAGAGAGAAACACATTAATAGCTCCAGAATTTAAGAGGATGGAAAACCCGGCTCTAACATCAAACTCCTCCTAGCAACAAATTCAGTAACCTTGACAACTCACTGTAACACCTGCCTTTACTTCTTAAGCTGAATTTTCAGCACTAGACTTTATTTTCTAAAATAAAGAACTGTTGAAGTGGCTATGTAAGACTATAAAAAGCATTATAAACAATCTGCCCCTGTTAACTGCATTGTTGCAGGCACATCCTACTTCTTGTCTCAGTATCAGCTGTCATTACTTTTCTGTCGCAGCAGACACTGTTTTCTTTGCATTGTTGGAAGGCTCTTTCCTATGATCCCTGAGGTCTGACTATCTGTTCACTGCTCCTTACAGAAATTTCTCTATCACCATAGGATCTGCCATCTCCAGTTCCTTGTTTTAACTCTCCTCTCCTTTGTTCAGCTTCCCACTGCACACTCTGGAAAAGTAGTCATTCTGGTTTACACTGTTGCCATAAAGGAAAAAAAGATGCCGAAAAAGTCAGACACTGTCAGTCAGAGGCTCTTTCTGACACCAGCTGCCCATTTGTACAACTAAGATCAGGATCCATACCAGTGAAATGCTGCATTTGTTCCTCTCTGAAGAGGTTTATTCTAGAAATGACATAGTATAACACTCTCTTTCACCACTCTGCTTGTCAAAAATGCCTCCCTTGAAATTGAAGGTTGTGGTTAAACCTTAACCTGAGTCTTAGCAGTCCTTGGACAAAATGGGGAAGGTTCATGTGAAAGAATATAAAACCCAGTAACTGATGTGATGTCTGCATACAGTCTCAATGTATTGCTGAGAATAGACTGAATAGCTGCATTTGGCAAGCTCTTAAATGTTTTATTCGAGAGCTTCTTTAGTGCAATGCTCTGTTTTACCTGCTGCTTCAGACTTTCTGAAAAACAGTTAAAAAAGAAGGTAAAAATCAAATAAAAAATTTCTTCAGGTATTGCCTAACAGTTTCTTCAGCTGGAAGTGAAGAGGCCAAGAGGAGTAAACTTTTAACATCTTTATTTCTCTCACATGCTTTGTCATTTTCACTGACCAGTAATTTCAGACTACCTTTGTATTTGTCTGCTTGGGTAGACAAAGTATGTGCAGGGACAGTAGAGTCTCATTATTCTTATTATCTCTATTCTCTTGAAGACTATTCCAATTTGTGACCCATCCCCAGTTTTCTCTCCATAGAAACAGAGTTACGGGGTGTCTATGGGTCCAGGTTTTTCCTGAATGACATAGAGATCAGATGTGGATGGTGTGTGACTGAAATTTAACTCTCCAGCCTACCTCCACATGTAATTGTTTCTCAACCCCCTCCACCTAATCCAATAGGTTATATTTTTAAAAACTCTTATTGCAAAATGAACACAAATAGAAATTTTTTCAAATGTGTTTGCATAAAGATACAAACTCAAAATCACATGCATAGCTGCAATTTTAAGCAGCATCTTGTTGTGAAAGGGAGTAGCAATGTTCATAGACTCAGAATCACTAATGTTGCAAAAGATGTTTACAGTCATCAAGTCCAACCATCAAACTAGCATCACCACCTTGTCTTCACGTACCATATCCACATGTTTTTCCAACATTTCCAGGGGTGGTGACTCCACCCTTTTTCCAGGGCAGTCTGTTCCAATGCTTTGCAACCCTGCCCATTTCTTTTTTCCCCCTAATATCTAATCTAAACCTCCCCTGAGGCCACTTCCTCAAGTTCCTGAAGTTCTTTGTCACATGACCTATGATACAACATCTAGTAACAACATTTCCATGTTGATAATAGATGTTTTCTCATAGGTCCTGCGATAAGCAGACATCTTAACCACAACTTGAACATAAAATTCCTTAGATAATTTCATTCTGTTGTCATTGTTTAATCATTCATGGTCATTCAGTTAATGCTGCTAGTACAGGATATAGATGTTTAGTGATATATAAAAAGGTATATTGCACAATGAGTCAAGATGTGTCCTTTGCTTTTCACTTCCTGTAAAACAATTATGTGCATAAACATAGCACAGCAAATACATCCAACAAAACTAAGAGCTGATCTTCAAGCTTGATTGGAAATACACATTGTTAATCCTTATAATCTTGTAATAATTTAGGTTCTTTAGTCCCTTAATTTATTTTTCAACTTTTCTGAATACCCCAAGAAGTGTAATGCCCAAAATTGCAATAGTAAAATCATAGAATCATTAATGTTGGAAAAGACCCTTAAGATCACGGAGGCTACCCATTAATCCAGCACTACCACATTCATCACCAACCCGTGTCTCTGACCACCACATTCACATGTTTTTTGAACTCTTCCAAATATGGTGAATCAACCATTTCCCAGCAGCCCATTTCAATGCCTGACCACCCTACCAGTGAAGAATTCTATTCTAATATTCAATCTAAAATTCCTCTGGCACAACTTGAGGCCATTTCCTTTTGTCATATCACTTGTTACCTGGGAGAAGAGGCCAACCCTGACCTTGCTACACCTTTCTTTCAGGTAGTTGCAGGTAGTTATGAAGTCCTTCCTGAGCCTCCTTTTCCCCAAGCTAACCATCTCCAGTGTCCTCAGCCCCTCCTCATAGGACTTGTTCTCCAGACCCTTCACCAACTCTGTTGCCCCTCTCTTGACTTGCTCCAGCCTCTCAATGTCTTTCTTGCAGAGAGGGGCCCAAAGCTGAACACAGGATTTGAGGTGTGGTCTCATCACTGCCGAGTACAGGGGGACAATCACTGCCCTGGTCCTGCTTGCCACAATATTCCTGATACAGGCCAGGATGCCATTGAGCTTCTTGAGCACCTGGGCACTCTGCTGGCTCACGTCCAGCTGCTGTTGACCAGCACCCCAGGCCCATAAAACCTCAGCAGAACAATTTTTCCTTCTTCTAGTTTTCCCTCTGGAAATATTATCCTTCCTCCCCAAGTTTTAATGTCATTTTGCTGTTTCTGCTCATATTTATGATATCTCTAAGCCCCTTAAATTTGCATCAATGACCTTGTAAGGCTCAACCAATTTAACAGTATGTGATTTTATTTCCAGTTCTGCCTGAACAACAAGTCAACTAAAGCTAAATCTAATAATGGTGGTGTTGTAGAACCTCAGTGGACACACTTTCATACCTATTTTACGCAACTCATTTTATCCTTTGCAAGTTTCAGACAATTTAAATACATATGTTAACAACTCAAGGGAAAATTAATTTAATAAATTTAATTTTGTGAGGTATAGTATCAGAAATGTTACAAAATCCTTTTTTTTTTTTTTTAATCAACTGGCCTTAGTAAGAAACTGACCTTTAACAAATGTACTGAAAATAAGCATCAAGCTCACAGATCTTAGTTACTTAATCTGAATTAAGTTCAGAACATTTTTGTACATGGATGGTATTTACTAAAGTATATAAATTCTTAGATTGTGCTTTTCACTGTGTTTTTCAATTAAAGTAGTTTCTCTCACTATCCTTAGATTCATATGTATAGATATAGAGTCATAAAGAGACATATATAAGACTGGTGTTCATCAAGTTCATTTTGGTTCTTGTTGTCAAAAAATTGACAAGTTACTGTATTTGCCATGAAGTACTCAAACAGTAGTGACAATAAATAATCAGTCATATGGGACTTCTATTAATATTCTGTGCTTAAGAAAAAGACAGTTTCTGAAGTGCAGCTTTTATTCAATGTTTCCATGTCATTCAATGGTATAATTAAAGTAATAAAGAAGAGAGAAAGTAAGAAGTTACATGAATAACAACAACCAGACTTCTGTTCAAATTTTTGGAAGAACCTGCTGGGAAAATAATTCTCCCTTTATAGGTAATATGCTGTATTGTTCATATTTACTTTCTGAGAAAAATGCATCTCTATTTCTAAAGAAATTGCTGAAAGCTGTATTTAATTTGTCATTAAAAGTTTTATTAAGAACTCTAAAAAAAACCCAAGTAACTGAACAAAAAATTAAATCAAATTAGCATAACTCAAGGGTCACAATGGAATATCTCTTGACAACATATCTCAGAATACAATATTTTCTTTTGTAACTCTTAAAAAATATGGATTCTTGTGCTTTTTATGTGGTTCAAGAACTGTAAAAAAAGGCTGAGGCAAGATTGAAAAGCATAGGAAGCATAGCCTAAATCAAGCTAAAATGTGTGGAAGCCATTGACTCTGTCGGTCTGTAATAAGAAAGAAAAAAATAATTGGCTTATAAAATAAACACTAGACTACAACACAAGAGGCTGAGAGAGCTGAGATTGTTCTTCCTGGAGAAAAGAAGGTTCTGGGGAGACCTTATAGCAGCCTTCCAGTACCTAGAGCGGGCCAACAGGAAAAATGAGGAGGGACATTTTATAAGGGCAGGTAGTGATAGGGCTTTAACTGAAGTAGGGTAGGGCTAGAATAGATATCAGGAAGAAAATCTTTATTGTGAGGTTGGTGCGACACTGGAACAGGTTGCCCAGAGAAGTTGTGGATGCCTCATCTCTGGAAGTGTTCAAGGCCAGGTTGTCCCAGCAGCCACCCATGTAGCCCCTCCAGCTACCAAAATCTACACAAATCCAAGATATAGTTTTTACAAGACAAATTCATTCCATATACAGAGAGAACCAGCAATCCTATAAGGTAGTTTTGTGCATGTTTTCTGTTCTCATTACATTCTTTTTGGGGAAGAAGATCCAAACCTGGCTAATAGATCTTCAAATCCCTTTAACTCTATTTGCTGTTGATATGCCAAGTCCTTACTAATAGCATATCACACATTTAAAAATATTAGACAACCTAATACCTCTTCTCATCAATCATTCTGGCCTTGGATGCATGTAGTCACTTTTCCAAGAAGCTTTCACATTAAATCTCCTCACTCTAAAATTGCTTAGTCTCCTTGACATTATAGATTCATTGTACAATGTCAGAAAATATTAGGAACACACCATTTATGCAAGAGACAGGAGACTCAGGGAGACTGTGAAGAACATGTAACTATACTGGAGGAGAATCTGAAACCGTATCAGAAATCTTCCTTCTTCCAAGGGGGAAATTGGTGTAAGTATTAAATTTTCAAATGAAATCCTGAAGATGAGTGAGCCCATGATGCAGGCTGTGCTTATGCACCTTACACTGTGCATACTACAGAGAAATGAGATTTATGTTGGAGAATGAGGTAATCAGCAGCAGCATTGACAAGTGCTAAAGGCAGGTTCCTGCCCTTGTTATGTATGACAGTGTAGGTGTCACTTCAGGAATTAACAACATCACCCCTCTCTTCTAAAAAGAGAGAAGCCAGCAGTTTTGTCATGGGCTTACCTGTGACAGAACAAGACCACACTTCAGCCTGTAGAGGACCCCATACTGGAGCAGACGAATATTCCCTAAATCATACAACCTGTGGAGAACCACACAGGACCAGGCTGTCCTGACAGGAACTGGGTCCATGGAGAGGGCTCAGGCTGGAGAACAGGAAGTATTAGGAGGAAGGAGTGGCAGAGTGTAGCTGTTATTAACTGCCATAGCACCCATGTCTCATCTTCCCTGAGCTACTCGGGGTGTAGGGAGAGGTAAAGGTGTAAGGAATGAAGGAACAACATTGAGCTTGGGAAAAAGAGATTAAGTGGAAAGAGGGTGTTTTTATTTTTTTTCTTTGTTTCTCATCATCCTACTATATTTTTAATTGACAACCATTAGAATTAATTTTGATGGCACTTAGTAAGTGGACTTCCTCTCTTTGCTTTGACCCAGGAGGAAGGAAGTTTTTTCATCTTATTTTCTCCTCCTAGTCCTGTTGAGGAAAGAGAGTGAGAGAGCATCTGGGTAGCATCTGTAAGTCAGCTAAAACAGCAAAAAAATGATGGTGAATATCTTCAGAATAAGAGAGGAAGCAGAGTGTTCCATATAAACTTTTAATATTTTCTCCTCAATTAACAGGTTCACAGTAAGGCACACTTTGATTCTTTTTATAATTTTTTTTTTTTTTTTTTGGTAACTGGTACATTCTCAATTAAATTTATACTTCTCTACATTCTCACATAAATCAATACAGTTTTCCTGACTGCAAAAATATCATCTTGCCATAAACCATTCAAAAATGAGAACAGAATACAGTATACCTAGATAATTTATCAGATTATCTTCAGTGTTGGGTATATTGGGTTTGCATGGCAAGGTGTTGGTGGTAGTGGGCTGTCAGGGTAATTTCTGTGAGAAGGCAGTAGGAGCTTCCCCCATGCCCAGTAGTGCCAACACCAGCCAGCTCCAAGACGACATGCTGCTGGCCAAGGATAACTCCATCAGCGACAGTGGCAACAAAGAAGGGCCAAAAGTTGCTGTATGACAGCACCATCAGCCAGAGATGAGTGAGAATATTTCACAGAAACAACTCCTGTCAGGACCTGTGGCCTTGTAGATAGAGGAATCCATGCTGGAGAAGGTTTGCTGGCAGGACTTGTGACCCCATGAGAGACCCACACTAAAGCAGTCTGCTCCCGAAGGGCTGCAGTCTGTAGAAGGGCTCCATGCTAGAACAGTTCATGAAGAGCTGCAGCCCATGGGAAAAACTCACATGGAAGAAGTTCAAGGAGAGCTGTCTCCCACTAGAGGGACTTTATGCTGGAAAAGGGGGAAGTCTGTGAGGAGTCCTCCCTCTGAGGAAGAAGGAGAGGCAGAAAAAACATGTGATGAACTGACTGCAATCCCCATTCCCCATCTCCCTGAGCTGTTGTGGAGAGGAGGTGTTTCAGAAGTGAAGCAAAATCCAGGGTGGAGGGGAGTGGGGGAAATGTTTTAAGGTATTATTTTATTTCTCATTATCCTATTTTGATTTGATTGCTAATGTATTATTTCTTCCCCAAAAATGATGTCACTAGTTATCAGATTAACTTAAAATCAGGAGAAGATTTACATTAGATCAGTAATGAGGCATTAAAATGAGAGAAAACATATATAATTAAATTAATCTGAAAAGTTTGAAATCTAATTCGAGCATAGAATCGTAGAATGTTCTGGGGAGGAAGGGACCTTTAAATATTATCTAGTCCATTGTGCCTGCCATGGGCAGGAACACATGTAACTAGATCCAGTCCCTCAGAGGTCTGTCCTGCCTGAGTTTGAACACTTCCAGACACTTGAACCTGTTCCAGTGTCTCATAACCCTCTGAGTTAAAAAATTCCTTCTTATCTCCAATCTGAACATACACTCTTTTAGGTTAAAACAGTTGCCCCTGGTTTTTTGCTACAATCTCTGGTAAAAAGTCTCTCTACATCAGTCTTAGAAGCCTCTTTTAAGTACAGAAAGTCCACAACAAAGGGTCCCTGGAGTATTCCCTTCTCTAGCACAAATAACCCCAACTCTCTCAGCCTTTCTTCATAGAAGTATTTCAGGTGACTCGGTATTTTCATGGGTCTCCTACGAACCCTCCAAGAGATTCATGTCTCTCTTATACTGGAGGCTTGTGAACTGGACGAAGTGCTGGTGAGACCACAGGAGAGAAGGAGAGAACAGCAACAGCATTATAGTCATATTTTTGAAATGCATCTTTCACAATCTTTAACAGTCTTAGGAGAATATCCATATTTTTATTGCAAAACTAAGCTAATGGAAGTGTTAGAATATCTGGAAGTGAATAGCCGTTCTTTTTCATACATTAGGAGCAAGGAAGAAGATATGCACTTCAGTGAAGATTAAATTCTTTGAGGCTATGATTGCCCTAAAATGTGAGACATAAAAAACTTCTAATGAACTTGGGCTTACAATTTTACTACAAGGCCTGAATCCTATGAGCTGAAACTTTCAAGTGAGTAACTGTGAAAATCACAAACCTGTGAAGGATGGAAATTTTCTATTTTCAGAACTGGCTTGTAGGGTGGACAAGACCACAGTAAGTTATGGCATTGGTTGTGTCTTATACTGCATGTGCTGTATGACTACTTAGAAAGGCATACTCCTGCGCCCACAGAGGTATTGTCAGTTCAACATCACATGCTGTTGAATGCTTTGGCTGAACTAGGTTCATAAAAGTTATGAACTGAGGGATAAATTCTGCCTTTGATTGTGGGAAAATTCCTGAAACAATAGCCTTTGATAGCAATTTCCACAGAAGTAAGTTTGCCTGCTGAAAAGCAAGGGCAGAGTTTATCTAAATGTTAGACCTTTTGTTCTAAAATTGCATGTTTTCATTGACATAGGTTAAATTATTTATTATATGTAAACACAACTTGATACATTAATAATTTGGTGTATTTTTAGAAGAAACATTGCTTAGAAAAAGTGTTTTAATCTCTAACACAAATTAGTTTTTTTGTCTGAAATTGTATCTGGTGCAGACAAATATTGATTTAATTATAATGACGACTTGAAATCTACACAGCATAAACTGAATTTCCCTAACATCATTACTAAGAGATACTACACAGAAAGTTTGAACAAGATAATATGAGCATGCATATGTGAGAGAAAAACGAATGGCACAGTCTTCATTACAGAGTCCTTGGAGAGTCCTTGATCTGTCAAATTACTGACATGATACTCTGTTACTGCTTCATTGGAGCCCCGATGCCCTGTCATGTCAATATACACAAGGGAGATGAATTTCACAAATACATCTGGGCAGAAACAGAAATAGAGCACTGAGAACAGAAGTGATGACAGTTTGCCAGTAAAACAGTTTTCCATTAAGAAATAGCAAAATAGCATTTTTATTTTTTTTTTTTTTCTGATTATCTAACAAGTACCAGGGACAAAGATATGGAAGATTTCTTAAGTTCCTTTCCCAAAATGTTCATGTAGCAGCCTAGCAGGACCTTGTAGATTATATCCAGATGTGACCTAGTCTGTCTTCTAGTTTAAGAACAGTAGATCTCATTGTCCGGGCCTCAGAACCTCTGAACTTTACAGGGTGAAAGAGAAGCAGGTCATTTTGGAAAACTCTGAAATGTCAGTTCACTTTTCTGCAGACCAAATTTAGAAATTCTGTTTAACCTGGTCCTATTAAAAAAAAAAGTTGGTATTAATCCAAAATTGTATGTGTGAGTATTCATGTGCATATTTATGCAAATATACAGCAATGCTCAAATGTGTGTATATGCTTCAGAATTTCCCATAAAAGGGACTCTCACAGTTGTCCCTGATAAACAATAAGATTTGAAGAAATTATCATGAAACCATGTAAATCTAAAGGCAAGCAAAGGCTATGTCTAAATAATGTCAATCTAATACGAGCAAATCTGAAAAACAAAACACCTGTAAGGATAGGATGCCTGCCCTGCTTATTTCAGGGACTTTTCTTCAAAGTATTTCTAGTCTGCTCCCATAGATTAAATTCCCAGTAGTGTCTAGGGTGTAAAGAATGCTCCTTGCAATTTATTTTCTACTTTAGTTTCATACAGTTACTGCACTACAACTGAGGTGATCAGATATTCACTTCAAAAAAATTTGTGACAAGCCTATTCATATACAAGCTATATACTACCTATGCACTCTTCTCTTACACTCTAGTAGCCATTGAAATTACTGAAATTGAATGCTGTGAAGTTTCTAAATGATACAGTGTGAATTGTGAAAGTGATTAATTGAGTTTCATAGTTGACAGTGCATAGATGTAACAGGTCTGTCAAATTGAGAGAGAATCAGTGATAGACCCCAGATCAAAAATGTACAGCTGTGTGGTCTAGCTAAAACCCTGGCTACAGAGAGTGGAACTGAATAAACAGCCATGAATATCCCTATCCGGGACCAGGAACATTAACTAGAAAACATGAACCCACAAGATGAGCCTAGCCCACCACAACACTATTTCTTGATATACTTTGTGTAATGTGTATAATTGAGCTATGCTCTCAGCGAATTTCAGTCACGGAGATCTGAAATCCTTCAGAAGACATGATAGCATTGTGGCTGCTCTGAGTTATCCACTGTTAGAGCACACATGTGAAGACACTTGAAGTAGCAAGTTTGCTTACCTCTAAATGCTGTCTTGTATGAATTTATATTGACAGGTACACTTGCATTCCACCAGACCTTGCTCTTTTTCTCAGTCTCTTTCAGCTTTGACTTTGCCGCAAGAAGAGCTGTGATGCATGCGTTCCGTTCTACAGGCTTCAAAGTGAGCAAGACGTGTAAGGAATGGGATCAGAGGCCAGGGTCCATCATTTATAAATAATGGATTCTTTGCTTACACAGTAAAGTAAGACTTATTGACTCTTAGAGGCTGGAACAGTTAACCACATATCTCAAAAAAACATGTTTCTTGTAAGCAGCCCTTCTTTTCAAATTTCAAAGCTTCCAAAGCCATTTCTGAGAATGATATATTTCTAAACCTAAATTTAAAAATGGCCATTTAAACAAACCAAAAATAATAAAAATGCCACACCCGTTTAAAATTCTTTTACACTATCCACATTTCAAATATCATTAATGTGTAGATATAGCTATGGATTTAGAAACCACTATGATGGGCATATTTAGAAAACTGATAAACAGGGTAAGGCTTAAGCATCAAAACAAAACTTTACTGGACTGAAATTCATTAACAGATACTACTATTGGATAATTCAACCCATTATTATACATTATCAGTCATTATCACTGTGTGTTATAAAAAGCAATCGCTCTTTAATAATCGTAGCTTACATTAGCTGTTAATCCACTGTAACACCAGCTTGATACTGCACTGCTATTATTGGTTGGTATAGCTCTTAATGGCTTCAGTTACTGATGTCAAGGTGGAGAAGCTCAAGAGCTCCTCAGGGGGCACCCGCAAGGAAAAGTGACTTCTTTAATTCCTCACCATTCTTAATTCTGGATCTTAAGCCCTTCAGGTTTCCAGAAAGTACAATTTCTCTCCTCTGCCCCTGGACTACTTGTTGCACAAAGCTTGACAGGAAAAGGTGGGGATTATTTTCCCAAGCCCAGGTGGCTTATGTGTCTTATCCTCTTCCTTGATGGTTTTTGTTCCTTTTTTCTTTAGTTTGGTTAGGTTTCTTGGTTTTTGTTTTTGTTTTTTATTTTCCCTTATGTAGCTGCTGCTCCTTTCCTTAAAGCAAAAGGACTTTTCCCATCTCTTGAGTGTGAGCTTCTTCAATGACCAGCATTTGACCACCACGGAACTCTTTAAGGTTTTGAGGCTCTGCTTTTGATCTGTGTAATAGTTTCCAAACCTTTTCCAATATCCCACTCTTAAAGTGTACATCATAACAAGAGACACACGGTACCAAGATCACACAGCCAGTTCCCATAATAAAATAATAACAGCTGCCCAGGACAGGGGCCTTGCACAGTCAGCCTAAGGCACACTCAGAGAAAGGCCTATGGCCATTTATTAGCAATAGCAATCCTATTTTAGCAATCCTATTTCTTTTATGGGGCCAGCTGATAAAGAAAAGGCTTCTCCATTGCTACTACATTAGCACACTTATTTCTGGAACCAAATCAAACTAATTTATGGTATGCTAAATAGATTTCTATTGTTATGAGTGTGAGAGACATCTGCTGTACCTAGTTTCTGTAAATAAGTTGTATTTCAGTCCCTGATACATCATTCATATATTCCATTACATCTTTCTAGGTATTACATCTACATTTTCATTCTTACCCAATATTTGAACACAGCTCAAATTTTTAGCTGTAGAAAGTATTCCTGACTATATTTTGTAAATGAGGGCACAGAGAATATAAGAAACTAAGCCTCGGTCTAGCAATACAGTATAAGGCATGCATAATTTCACACTTTATGTGTTTTATGTAGTATACATGACTGGTTGTTGGAGTTATAGCCTAAGAGATTTAATGCAAGTCAGGCAAGAAATACTTCGAAGAGCCAGGAATAGAATCTAAATATTCTCAGTTATGCAATGTCTCTTTCCACAAGATTGTCCCAGTCAATATTCTGTGAAAATATTAGTAATATTATATACATTAATGTTTTCTTATACCTGTCATCAGACTTCCTATCAGTTATGTGACACCATCTTCCTGTAATGGACAGAGAAACACTTATTAGTGTTTTTCAGTTTGTGGTAGTCATAACTCCCATCTGGTTGTTTCTTTTCTCTTCAAGATTTTTGCATAAATGTGGTACATTTTGCATAAATGTGGTACAATCCCAATATTTGGTATTTCAGAATTTTGAAAAGCAGTGAGATTTTCTTTTTCAAAAAAGCCCCCCCCCCAAAAAAAAAGAACAAACATGCAACCACAAAAACAAAAACACAAAAAACAACCCTCCCTACTGCCCCCATAATATTTTGCAAGGTAAAGTTCTTCAAAATGAGTTAGGAACTGCTTTTCATCTCATTCTGTGTAAATCCCTAACTTATAATCTTAAAGAGGCTATACCACATTTTTAGTGAGATTGTGTTATTTAGACCACAGCAGAGCTATTCAGATTGTATGGTCTTTGAACTGCAGGTTTTCAGGTCAAATACAATAAAGTACAAATACAAATACAAATACAAGCTCCAATACAAAAAAAGCCCTAATTATTTTATTTTAACTACACCTCCCTGAGGTTTTATTTCCCTGTGGCCTCTTCCAATATTCCATTGCTTCAGTCTTGATACATCACTCACGCAAGGTATTTTAAGATCAGTTACCAAGGCTATCATCAGCTTGCTTTCCATTATATTGTCCTTGTAAAGGATCTTTCATCAGATTTCCTCTTCTGTAAATCATTATGCAGGAAGGAGATAATTTGCTATCCTTAGTTCTATCTTTAGTATAAAACTTCCATTTCCCGCAATAATATCCACATGTAATGCTGAATAAAGATTTGGGAACTTCATGGTCTGTAGATTTGTTGCAATCCAAAAGGCATAGAAGACAATTTAGATATTTTCTGAAGTTTTCAAAGGGAAAAAATAAAATTAAATCTCGAAAAATCATCAGTTATATCAGAAAGTATAAATAAAACCAAATTATGACATTTAATAAATGTGAAAATACAGATCATATTATGGTCTAGATAAAATTGAGAAACATCTGTCAAAAAAGTTATACTAGGGATTATTGCTTCAATAAAAATAAAATTAATTTTATGAGATAAAACAAGATTTGCCATGTTGTTAATTGGAATTAAAGAAACTCAAAAATTATACCCAACACAATGAGCAAAGAAGGTATAGTAGCAAATAAACTCTTACTCCTAATTATGAATAGTTTTATCAGGTTATATCGACAATGGCCAGTTGTTTTATAATCTGTGTTTTAAGACAGTCAGTGGTAATATTTATACATTAGTCCTTGGATTAATTAAAATGTTGTTGTAACAGCTAACTAATTTTCATTGTAAACGCTCCATTGTCTTATTCTAATTCCATAGAAAGTGACATTGAGATGAGTCAAGTGTCATTGAAGGGTTTTAAAGCATGAGTTTGTCAGCTTTCTAATTCTTGCTCTAAGTACAGCTGTCTCAGGGGATGAGAACTATCTATTTTAGATCCTGATAACAGGAAATAGTAATGCATAGGTTTTATCTTTTGGTATTACCTGTTTCTTTCTACTTTAAACTTCAATTGCTTGACAATGAAACTGTCATTCTTTATGTGGTATATTGGACATGGTGCCCTCTAGAAATTGTCAAAGATTCTAAATGAGATGGGCTGACTATAATAAAATCTTTCCTGGCCTGGGAAGGAGGAGCTGGGGATCTGCCATCTAACTCAAGTCTGTTAAACAAAGTGGTACAGAACACAGATGAGTAGGTTAAATCTTTCAGCTTTGAACTTGTGCTACAGTTGAGTTTCCTGAAAAAAAGTCCATCATTTTGAGATGTGAAGAAACACAAGAAGAAAAGTAAAAAGCAGATTAGGGTTATAATTACTCCAAACTTTAAAATGCTAATAATCAGTACTATACTATCTCTGCTATAGGATGATGAAATCCTGTTTCAAAGTACCCATCTGAAACAGCTGGTCACCATTCAACACAGGTAGTGTTGAGCCAGAGGAAAGGAAAATATAAGCTTTGACGAAATAGCTTACATCAGAAGCATTGATTCTTCAAGCATTAAAATCCATCAGCATTAAAACAGGTTAGAGATTGAAGAACTACCCTAAAATGCTATGTTGATAGATGCGTTTTATTCTATCTTTGTTCACAGTTCAGAAAAGACTCATAAAATAGATTAAGAAGATGCTTCAACATAATTATCCAGAAAGGGCTCAGTCACATATGACTTTTGAAATCTCACAAGAACTTTTTTTCTTAAACACTAATGCTGACTGTAAGTTCCACTTCAAAGATCAGACCCATAAAATGACCTCTTTGCTGCCATACGCCTTGGGAAGAACAGTTGAGTATATTTTTATGATATAATTTTGATATCAAAAATTTGATTGGCATGAATTTTGTCTAGACTAAAATGTTAGAGATGACAAACTTAATTTCTCTTCAGCTCTCAGTTTTCCACTTTTCAAATAAAAATATATCTGTAATAGAGCTGAACATAGAACTTGGATTTTTAAAATATTTTTGTAATTTTAATAGATGAAGATGGAAGACATCATCACTTTACGAGTGATTTTTAAGCTGTTTATTAAATGTATTATGTTTCATACGTTTTGAGTGGTATAATAATCTATTGCAAGTGCAACTTGCCCACACTCTCCCCCAAGGAATTTATACAAAGAGTGTTCTAATTTATGTCATCTTAATCAAAACTTTCTCTTTAATGAATAAGCCATTCTGCATTTTTCTGTACAAAGATTGAGACCAAAGAGACTTCTCAAGATTTCATTATTTTCAGTAGGTTGTGTTATACTGAATGAAAGAGATTTTTAATTTACTGTTTTCAGAAGCTGATGTCCAGTTCGGGCTGTTTTTTGAGGTTTTATTTCAGGCCAACATGGAGGTTTTTTCTCATGTTTTCTTGTTGAAAGCTGATTTCAAAGAAATGAGAATGGAAATAGTCGATGACTAAACTAGATATTGAGGGTAGGAAGGATCTACAGAGTGATTTGGACAGTCTGGATAGATGGGTAAAGGACAGTTTTAAGAGGTTCATCCAGGCCAAGTGCTGTGTCTTACACTTGGGTCTCAACAATCCCATACATCACTACAGGCTTGGGGATGTCTGGAAAGCTGCCCAGCAGAAAAGGACTTGTGTGTTCTGGTCAACAGCCAACTGCCCATGAGCTGTCAGTGTGCCCAGGTGGCCAAGAAGGTCAATGGCATCCTGGCCTGCATCAGAAATAGTGTGGCCAGCAGGACCAGGGTAGTGGTTCTTCCCCTGTACTCAGCACCTCAATTCCTGTGTTCAGTTTTGGGCCTCTTTCTACAAGAAAGACATTGAGATGCTGAAGCACATTCAGAGAAGGGCTCTGAATAACAGAGCTGCTGAAGGGCTGGGAGAACAAGTCTTATGAGGAGCAACTGGGAGAGATGGGATTGTTTAGTCTGGAGAAAAGGAGTCTCAAGAATGGACCTTATTGCTCTCTTCAACTACCTGAAAGGAGGGTGTACCTAGGTGGATGTTTTCTTCCAGGTCACAAGTGGTAGGATAAGAGGAAATGCCCTTGAATTGTGCCAGAGGAGGCTGAGATTGCATATTAGAAAAATAGGGTGGTCAGGCTTTGGAACAGACTACCCAGAGAAGTGTTGGAGCCACCTTCTCCAGAAATGTTCAAAGGTTGTGTGGATGTAGCACCTGGGAACATGATTTAGTGACCATGACATTACCAAGTTAATGGTCAGACATCAGACTTGATGACCTTAGAGGTATTTTCAAACCTTAATGATTATATGATTCAAACCCTTGCTTGTCTGGAGAAGAAGCTGGTCACTGGACTACTTTAGAGCAAATTCATACATAAACCCCTCTGTCATTAAGCTCTGCAGTTCAGTTTACAACTATGGATTCTTAGGAATAGCATCTGGTTTAGGCACATTATTGGTTTAGGGTAAGGTCAAGAGCTATAGTACTCCAAACTCAAGTGAAGGCTCTTCCATTTCAGAGAAAGCCTCTATCCCTAAACCCAAACTGAGATGTACTGCAAGCATCTTGTTTTAAGTCAAATTTTGTATTATTTGATTGGCAGGAGTAATATAAAGTTTCAGCTTTGTTACCTATTTTTTTTTGTTCTGGTCATATATATTAAATTCTGATAGCAGCTGTGTGACTGTATAGAAAAAATACTTTTTACTACTTTTTCCTAAAACCTACTTTTTACTAACACATCTTACTGTCACTGAGAAATCCTTTGTTGTCCTTTCTGTTCATTATGCGTAACTATGTAATTGAGTAGTTATTAATAAATCTTTATTAACTAAAAATATCTTGCAAGCCTTAAATTTCTACTATTTATTTAGATCAATTATCTGATGGACTACAGCATGTACCAACCTACCAAGTCCTGACTTTTCATTTGAATTTAAAAATCAGAGATAATATTTTATAAAAAAAATTCATGAAAAAATTTAAATAGAAATACTGGTTTTGGTACAAAATGAATATATTTTAGTTCTTCAGATAATTTCAGCATTAGGACTTTCTGGTTGAATTAATGCTGAAGATGTTGAAAAATATACATACGTGTAATTTTTTTTTTTTTACATACAATTATATATTTACCAGTTTTAGCATTGAATACTAACCAAATTAGTCTTCCTCAAATACATATAAATAAGCTTCGCATTCTCAGAAGGGATTATTGACCCCTGACAGTGAAGAAAATTTAACAATTTGCCATTGCAGTAAGAAAGTTGGAAAACCTAGGAAAAACTGGGAACTAGCATTTTGGTTTTGTACTAACTTTCCTTCCAGAACTTAGAGCTCAGTAATCATGTGCACTAGACAGGAAAGAACATTAGTGTAGACTGTGATTTACAGTATGTCCTGTAGGAATTACTTTGCACAAGGCTTGGCACAGCAAGGTGTGGACTGTGCCATGGCTGCCTATTTTCTCACAGAATGAGTGTGCTAGGGCTCTACCCTTTATCACTGCATTGAGCACAGTTAGCTGGTGCAAAGGGTGTCAATGAACATCAAAATTTTTCCTCAAAGCAAGCAGAAATAGGAAAACAGACACATGTGAGATAGCAGTCTTCAGAGAGTAAACCAAGCATTTCAGCATGTACACATTTTCCCCCATCTATAAAAAAAAGGAGCAAAATGGAGAAAAATGCTCTGCTGTTAATTTCCTTTAGTTTCCTTTTTCCTTTTTTTTTTTTTTTTTTTTTTTAAGGAGCTTTCAGATTATAAGAAGTCCTTTAACTAGGTATATAAGATGTTTCTAATGTTAGGAGCAAAACAGTTACACAAAGGAATTAGTTTGTTTTTAGAATTTTTATTCATTCTAGTAAATAACTGCCATCCTTTAATGAAGGATGGATGAAGAGCTGGTTATTCTGTTACTGTAACTAAGGGTGTTGATAAGAACCTGTAGGGAGCTATTTTATACTAAAGCTGCAAATATATGAGCAAGTATCTTTCCCTCATGATATCACTCAAGCAAAGTCATAAGCCTGATGTATAGGGTTAAAAGGAAGAGTAAATTGGATGGGTTTTGCTAGTCCTGCCCCATTGGTTATGAGGCACAACAAATCATTGAGCTGTTTTCCAGCTACCTGTTACATGCTGGGATTATGTTATCGAATCCCATTCGATTTCTCTTTCCACCCTGCATTTAGTCTTTCAGTTCCTAGATTAAATCCTATCTTAATCCATAGCTGAGGGCTCATTTTTAATTTTTGTACACTGTTAGTGCCCTCCTCTGGATTTTTTCCAACTTGTCCACATTTTTTTATATTATTCAAGGCTTCAAAATTATTGTCTTAGTGCCCAGAATAAACTGTATTATCAACAGATTAAAAAAAAAAAACAAGAGAGGAAATTAAATTACCTGTTGCGACATACATGTAGCATTCTTCCTGGTAAATCTCAGATTTCCTGGGTTTGCCATTGCTTTAGACTTCTGATTCCAAATCAGATTTTGATATTTGATAGCCTCTTGCTCTTTTTCACAAATACTGATAGTTTGCATTATCACCCATTTAAACTGTATTTTTTTTCTCCTCCTTAATGAAGTAATTTTCTTTTTTTTTCTCTTTTAGAATTTCTAAAAATTTTTTCTTTTTATAAACCATGCCCCAAATTTATAATTCTGAATTTTGATCCTTCTTTCTGATTGCTTTCACCTCTGCCAGTATGATGTAATCTAAACATTTAATAAACCTTTTCTCTATTCCATCATTCAGCTTGTTGGAGAAAATATTTAGTAAAACCATTTCAATACATGCTCTGTAGGATTTTAGTTTAAATGCTCTATCAGTCTGACGACAAGACATTCATAAGTAACTTTTATAACTGTTTTCAAAGAAGTAGGACTTTCATCTATATCACTCAAGAGGTTCTTTGCCACATTTTTGTCTTGATAAATTAATTTTGTATCTTTATCCTTTTAAAAGTGTATAATAAATTGCATAGTTTGTTCAATATCTGTGTAGATATTAAAGTTGATTGGGCTACATTTTACCAGAACCTCATTTTTTGTTTTCTCCTCCGACTGTTGAGGATGGCTTTTTGAATTCCATTATCTTCATTCAATTACTTTTATTCCTTCCTTCTCTCAGAATAGTGAGGTATTTCTTTCTTTTTACTTTGATAAAAATTACCTTACAAGTTTGGATTTTCAATTGGTTTGTTGCTTGTAACTGGAATAATTCTAAACAAGATGCATCTCTGTGAACTAGTATTTTACAAACCGAGGAACAAGTTTTTTCTATCATGTTCCAGAAAAATTTTGGACTTTGTGTCTTGTAATATTGATTGGAACAGGTTCCTGGAGATGTAATTAAAACATCATTTATATAAGTTTGATATTCAGCTTCTCATTTTTCTCTAATTTTCAAATGGATTTTTGTATAATACAGTAATTTTCATTTTTTCCGTAAATGAACTACAATGTCAGAATAGATAGACTAGTTTGCATTATTTTCATTGAATTTGAGTTGTATCAGTTAGGCTGAAAAATCAATTTATTTCCTTATGCTGGTCATGAAATAGTTTGGTTTTTATGATAAGTTTTCGCACATTTTTTCATAGCACTTTTTTTTAATGAGTCCATTGACATTAATTTAAAGTTTTGGCCCTATGTCAACCCATAAAAAGATATTTTTTTGAAAACTCTTGGCTAATACAATGTAAATAACAATCACTTTTATAAATCCAATTATGATTAAAGCACGTAACTAGGCAGTTTCTTAGTCTGATAAAAATATAAGAACAAATTATTGTGGCACTATTAGGTTATAAATAGAAGAGGAAGATGTTATTTTGAAGCTTCTGCATTTTCTATGTATTAGATTAAAGTGGCCTTTAAACCATTTTGGTTTTAGATTTGTCTGCCCATCATAATGAAGAACTAATTTGGGTACCAAAACCTGCTACAGTCGCATCGCCATGGGATGTTTGAAGTAAACAGACATGCTGAGAAGCATAGTAAGCTCTGAATAAAAGAGAATCCTTAGGATCATCCTAAGAAAAAATAGGATGTTATGTAGGTCATGTGTTTTAGGGTCCCAACACAAATATGAATAAAGGTTACATAAATAAAAATCCTCCATCTTCTCTTCCAAAAATGACAACATGCTTATATTATTAAGGAAACTTCCCTGTCCTAACATCCAGGATCCACACAGACAGTCACACATGCAGCACCTGAGCTGGAACCGAAGCCAGTCCACAGCTCCACAGCTAAGCGCCCCACTCACACACAGTCTGATCAGGTGTCCTCACCAGCTTGACAACAGGTTTCCCAAAGCAGAGCCTCAAAAGTCCCTATCCTTCAAATAGTTTAGCCTTGGTACAATAACTAAATAAAGTAACTGCTTGAGCTGGTTCCTCCAAGGAGGCCCCCCAAACAAAGGAAACCCTGGGCTTCCATACCTTCACAGTCTCAGTGAGAAAGTCTGGGGTCATCAATTCCTGCCATTTCTCTGAATGTCCAGTCGCCTGGCTGGGCCACAGGTCCCTGTGCCCTCTGTTCTCCAAAGGGTCAGCAGTTCATGGCCTCGTCTGAGACTCAGAACTCAACCTGCAGCTCAAACTGCAGCTGCACCCTGAGCTACCAGCACTGAATGTATTCCTCAACAATATTCACTTTAATTAGGCACAGAAACTAATCAAGGTTTGAGCTGATAGGCAAACTAGCAGTATGCTTGCTGAACTTGATAAGTCAGATGTCAATTTATGAATTCTAGGGTAATTCTTACATAGTTAAAAGCAAGTCTTTAAACACACTATGTTTATTCAAACTGGCTGATCGTGTTCCTAAAATGGAGTAGAGAGGAATTTACCTATAGGTTTAAGAACATGATTCAGCCAACCTACCAAACAAGGCTGCCAGGTCCCAGAGACTCACATTTAATTGGCATGATGTTTTCTTTTTGCAAACGTACTCAGATGCTTACTGCCTACACTTTAATATAATTCAGCAATAAGTACAGAAGTATGAAAACTATCTATAATATACTTGGGGGTCTTGACTTTATGGGCTTGATCTAAAAACCACTTAATTCACACTGATATTAAATTCAACTCAAAACATAGCCAGAGGCATAAAAAGTAGAGCTTCACCACAACTTACTATAAGATGTGTGATATTCTGGTTGTTAGAACACTTAAATAGGATTTTTGGGGTTTGGTTCTCCTAACTCAGCAAGATACACTCTTCAGTCCCTTAGGCACTCCATTTTTTCAATTGTCAGCTAGTGACCAGCATACAAATCTGACATACCTTGGCATATTCTTTTTTCTTACTATCTTAACAAAAAATTGCCTTTTTCTTGGTGAGCACGGAAGAGTTTTTATGAAAGCACATAAACCTCTTATGCAGTAAATGGAGAAAAGGAAATACCTCACTTTAGCAATACTATTTTCATTTTTTTTTTCACAACTCTGTTACTGCAGAGGGAGTCAAGGTCCTGACTAGGTATTGTGACAGGTTAGATGTATAGTTGAACTGTTCTCTGGGGCAGAAGGAGAGTAGAAACAAATAGAAAAATAGGCAGATAGCCCTATGACTATTTTTCTATGATCTTCCATTAAGTGTACAGCACAGTAGCATATTTAAATATTACAGATATGGCTTGCAGCATTAATTGGCAGCAGTAAGTGGTACAAATAGCTTGACTTTTTGTGCAACTTATGCTTCTATAGATTCTGTCCACGTAAAGCACAAAATATAGTACTGGCAAAAACTTGACTGACAACAGAATACAGACAGGCCAAAGATTTCACTGCACAAAAAATGAAAAAGATAAAGAAAAAATAAAAATAAATAAAAATAATATTATTTATTTAAATTTTGGTAATCTGTATGCAAAGTTTATATATTTTCCACAAACATATTTTATATTTTTTAATAATCATTCTCAAAAAATAAATTATTTGGTACAAAGAGTCTCTTAAGTTTTATTACAATGTGTTGAATATATGTTCTATACATGTTCTTATAGCCTAATAGATATTTCTTCATATTTTTTTGTTGCCTATAAATAATAAATAATGCTCATTGCTTCTCTAAAAATGTGTCAAGGTTGATAGCCCAGCTGAAGTGCCTCTATACAGATGCAATTTACCTAGTAACAAACAGGAGGATCTGGAAACCACTGCACAGGTAGAAAGCTACCATCTAATTGCCACTGCTGAAACATGGTGAGATGACTCACACAACTGGAGCACTGCAGTCCATGGCTGTAAACTGTTCAGAAGGGACAGGCAGTAAAGGAGATGTGCAGGTGGGTTGTCGCCTCTGTAAGAAAATGGGTTGACTACACAGAACTGGCTTTGGAAAACAGCGATGAACGGGTGGAGAAATTATGGTGTTAAGATCTTCTGTGGCCTTGATAGTTGTAGGTACAAAAATGCTGTTAGTGAGGATCTTCTTGTTATTTTTCTAAGTCCGTGAGAGACTTTTCTCTCTCACAGAAGAGGTAGCAGGGAATGTAAACAACCAAGCCACCTGCAACCTTGGAAAGTCTTGTTTATGGTATAGTAGAAAATATTTTGATAATGGATGTTTTAGGATTTTGGCCAATCACCCCCAAGGGGTGGCTGGTCCTTTGTCCAATTAGACTATGAAGAAAAAAGTCTATAAAAGAGTTTGTAAAATAATTAAATAAATCAATCTTGCTGCACAATTCCTGCCTGCTGGATCTTCTCCTCCTCCTCCTCCCTATGGCTGCGGGACACGGTGATATACCGTAGGAACCAGGCCAGCGGTAATAGATAGTGTTTCAGACAGGCAAGAGTGCTCTTCATGTCCCTGCAATGGGTAAAAATAATGGGCTAAGCCAACAAAGGAAGCCTTGTGGTTGATATTTACTACAGGCTACCCAACCAAGGGGAGCCTGTAGATGAAGCATTCTTACTTCAGCTACAGGAAGCATCAAACCCTCAGGCCCTGATCTTGCTGGGAGACTTCAATCACCCTGACACCTGCCAGAAAAGCAGCACAGCTGCTGTAAGTGGTCCAGAAGACTCTTGGAGTGCCTCCACTTTATCCAGGTGATAAACAGCGCCCCCCTGAATTTTAGGAAAGCAAATAGGAATTTCTTAAGGAATTACTGGATTAATTCCCTGGGAAATTGTTGTCAGAGGCAAAGGAGCTGAACTGGGCTAAGAGCTCTTTAGGGACATTTTTCTTATGCCACAAGACTTCTTGATTTTTGTGTGTAAGAAATCAGGCACGGAAGGAGGGAGACCAGCATGACTTGGTAAGGATGGTCAGACTAAGGTGTAAGAAGGAAATGCACAGGCAGTGGAACCAGGATCAAGTATCATGGGAAGATGCCTGGATGTGAAGAGATTGGATCAGGACAGATAAGGCACAGTTGGAGTTAAATATGTCAAGGGATGCAAAGAAAATAATCACAGAATCATAGAACAGTTTGAGTTGGAAGAGACATTAAATATCATCCAGTTCCAACCCCCCAGCCATGATCAGGAACACCTTCCACTAGAGCAGGTTGCCAAAGCCCCATCCAACCTGTTCATTTCTGTGCCTGCGCTCTGTTTCTGCTTTAACAGGTATGTTTCTTGTACTGGTGGCCTTGAAATGGAAGCAGTACTCCAGAGGAGGTGTCTCACTAAAACAGAGGTGCAGAGTTATCTCCCTCAACCTACTAGCATTAGTTCTTTTCAAGCAGCTGGGAATGCTTTCAGTACTTTGGGGGATCTTATATGCAGGATGCAAAAAGACTCTTTGCAAGAGCATGTGGTGACAGAACAATGGGCAGTGATTTTAAACTGAAAAAAAAGTAGGTTCAGATTGGACATAAGGAAGAAATTTTTTACAATAAGGGTAGAGACAAATAGAATCAGGTTTCCTAGTGAAATTGTAGATGCCCAGTCCTTGAAAGTGTTCAAAAGCTGATAAAATGGAGCTTTAACAAAACCAACCTAGCAAAAGATATCCCTGCCCATGGCCAGGGAATTGGGCTAGATGATCTTTCAAGGTTCCCTTCAAACCCAAACCACTCTATGACCATATAGACATAAATACATATTCTGATATTTAACAACAGGGTGTTTTTCCCATGTCTTACAGAAAAATCTTGTGATCCTAATATAAAGAAATAACTAACGGATGTTGGCTGCTAATTGTCTTAGATTTCATTTAGCTTTGCTTTTGAGGTATTTAAATTGATGTACTTAATTTAGAATGTAATCTGTTGGATATTATATTCTGAAAGGTAGTCTTAGACTAACATAAAATATACAGATAATGTAAGATCTTAATTTAGTAACAAGTAGCAGATAGCAGAGTGCATGTCAGGTTATACTAGGATCAGTAATCTATATACAGAATGAAACAGAAGCATAATAATAGTACAATCCTGTTGGTGCTTGGAAACACCATGTCCTAAGATGAACGCTGAAAGACCAAAATAACTAATTGTGAGTAGAAGCTGAGTTAATAGACAGCTCATAATAATCGTGGGACATATTAACCATTCTAAAAACAGCATAGGGGTTTCAAAGTTTATTTTCATCTATTTCTGACAGTTGAATCTTTTGCCTAACCATGTATTCTTATATTTTAACTCTGAGATATGCACTGCTCTTCGTGGTCCTCAAAAGCTTTATTCATGGTATTCAAAACTGAAAATTTTATATGTAACTTTTCATTTGAAATTATTTGTTTTTTAAAATTCTATTTTAAATTATTTTATTTATTTGAAAGCCCCACCGCAGTACACAGAGATAAGTGCATATACCAAAAGGTAAGCATCTGAAAAATAGACATTCTCTTACAAATTAGCAGCAATCAATGTAAAAGACATATCCAGGAAAAAGAAAAAAATTATTATCTCCTGAAAAGAAATACAAGACAAAGAAGGACAATCCTTTATAAAATGTAGTAAGTTTAAAGAGTTTATAGTATTCTTTATCTATTTTTTATAATTATTATAACCATTTCATTATCTTTATGTAAATCATGCCTCTGAATCCTATGTTTAATAGATTGCAGATATCAAGATGACCTAGGATACTGAACCTGAATTACAGATATACAGCACTGAGAATTCTATAAAGTTCCCACTATTTCAGAGCACAAGCTAGTGGTTACATTTAAATTTAAATCCTAAAGACTTTAAATTTTGTACATTAAGCAGCCTAGAATATTGTAATAAGCATTTAATAACATAAAATCATTTTCTTTTTTAGATTAAGGAGCTTTTGAAATTCAGT
The DNA here is from genome assembly GCF_020740725.1 of Corvus hawaiiensis. Classification (NCBI taxonomy): domain Eukaryota; kingdom Metazoa; phylum Chordata; class Aves; order Passeriformes; family Corvidae; genus Corvus; species Corvus hawaiiensis. Next base: position 76,496,933 of record NC_063214.1, read on the forward strand.
GGGAGTATCTCAATATATTATAAGTTGACTGATTCTTTCTTTTATGTTCTTTATTACTTGATAGCATGGTAATAGGCCTTAGGAGACTTCCTACTACTACACTAGGAAAAAGTGAAATTATCTGATTAATCTGTGTGACGGATTTTGCTTATAGAATGAGGGTAACATGTTCCCTGTATTCTAAGGAGAAAAGAAAAAAAATGTTACAGTTCAAATTCAGAGTGCCATCTAGTGCTGAACAGAAATGTAAAAAAGTAACCATATTTAACCTGAACACCTACATCTCTTAAACCAATTTACGTCATCACGGTCACATAGTACATTACAAGAAATAATTTTTAAAACTATGATATATTGGCTCTCGAAGAGGCTGCAAAAATTTGTCTGGAAAATCTCTTCTATACCACAGTTCAAAATATCTGACAGCATAACATAATAAATTGAAATATTTCTTTCCAGTATGCAGAAACGGTTTCATATGAATTCATTATGGTCTCCTATTCTGTCTTCCTTCCTTAATCATCTATAACAGAGAATATCAACCTATTTTTGATTAGGTTTTTTTTTAACTTGTAGAACATAGTTGCTATTATGTTTGGTTTGTTTTTTGAAAGGTATTGAAGCTATCAGTTTCTCTTTTTTTTTTGGTGTATCTGCTTGGACTCCTTTGTCAATAAAGTATATTTCTTGAGAATTTCTCTTCCAATGCTGATAAAAAGAAAAAAAATCCTTAAGTCTTTGACTGAAACTTATCACTAGGGTTGTTTACATTATTTCTTTTGTTAGTTTGTTTTAAAGTTTAGAACTCAAAAGCACAGCAGGATCCAGGAAAAGAAATACTTTTCTAGAAGGTCATGTGGAAAAAAAAAAAAAAAAAAAAGCCAAGGTATTGTCTCTTCCTTTTACCAGAAAAGCTCCAAACTAAAGGAATAATGTTTTTTAAAAATGTGCTCTTACTCTATCAATGCAGTTTTCGCTGTCACTCATGTCTTCTGGAAATACCGAATATTCTAGATTACGAACAACTAGGGCTTTCACACATAAGATCCTGCTTTACACACCTGCAAATGTGCTCCACAGATCTGTCGGTAGTCCTTAGAACAGAAGTCTCAACTTATGAACTACTCGCCCTTCTGCTTTCCTTCCACTCTTTACCGCAACTCACCAACATGTGCAGATTTTGTTAAAAATACCTAAAACTAAAATGATACAAAATATTTATTGATATCTTTTCAGTACATTCAGCATTTAATCCAAACCTTTGCTCCAAGAAAATAGGCAAGCTAAGTATATTTTTCAATTAAAATGAAATTTTTACTGAAAGGATATCTTAGGCCAGTAAGTAAATATCTTGAGAGAGCTATCCTTTATTGTACAATTATGAACAATATCAGCAGTTTAGAACAGCACACCTTTATCTGGGATCTTTTACTGGGTACATACACTTAACCAGCACTCTCTTCTTTGTGTTAGGATTATGCATTTCAGCCTTGATCATATGGCATTTTCAGTATATGAAATGTGAGTGGTCAAGGAAAGCTGTAAGCAGAAAGAAAAGCTGTAAGAATCCCACCAGAAGAATTTAAGCCCAGATGCAATGCATCACTGAATCTCTTTCATAACATTTCTCTACTGCTTTCCTTCAAGCACTTGAGAAAAATTTATCCTGGTGGAAAATCCTGTCTCCAGGCAAACTGCCTATTGGGACCCAATAGATGATGTATCAATTGGCATTTATTTATTTCTAAGTTCCAAATTATAACAAATTACCTGTAGGTTAAACAACAAATAAGCAAAGCTCAAATTAAGACATTCTTCCATATGTTTGGAACTGATTGCAAGGGAATTCAAACATTCCCATACAATTACCTTCAGCGTCAGGAGGAAGTTGTACAGATGGGCTCTACAGATAAACCAGCCGATCACTTAACTCTGTCTCTTATTTCTCCTATTTCTTGAGAAAGATAAATTACTTTCAAATTGAATACAATTAGGTTCAAAATATAAAAATAGGAATTAGTTTAATAATTTCTAAAAGGAAATTACCTTCTCCCTCCAAAATAACAAATAGAATCATAGAATCACAAAATGTTAAGGGTTGGAAGGGACCTTAAAATTACCTAGTCCCAACAACCCCACCAAGGCCAGGGAGGCCTCCCACTAGACCCAATTGCTCAAGGCCTTATCCACCCTGGCTTTGAACACCTCCAGGCTTGAGGCATCCACAACTTCCCTGGGCAACCTGTCCCAGTATCTCACCAGCCTTATAGTAAGGAACTTCTTCATAATATCTTGCCTAAACTTCCTGTCTTTCAGTTTGTACCCTTGTCTTACCCCTACAATTCTGGATGAAGAGCCTCTCTCCAGCTTCTCCGTAGGACCCCTTCAAATACAGGAAGGTTGCTATGAGGTCTCCACACAACCTTCTCTTCTCCGGGCTGAACAGTCCCAACTGTCTAAGCCTGTCTTCATAGGGAAGATGCTCCAGTTCTCTTATCAATTTTGTGGTCCTTCTCTGGACTGAGGAGTTTCATGTCCTTCCTTTATTGGGAGCTCCAGAGCCAGATGCAGCACTCCAGATGGGGTCTAAGAAGAGAGAGTAGAGGGACAGAATCACTTTCCTCACCCTACTGGCCACACTGCTTTTGATGCAACCCAGGATTTTTTTGGCTTTCTGGGCTGTAAATGCACACTGCCAGCTCATGTTGAAGTTTTCATCAAGCATCACACCCAAGTTCTTCTTCATCGGGCTGCTCTCAATCACTTCTCCACCCAAACTGTGGGTGTGCCCAGAACTGTCCTCATTTTGGAGGTCTTCAAAAGTGATGATAATTGCCTCATTTTTAGTTACTGACAGACACTTAAAGGCAAAAGTCTTTTTGGTTATAGAATCTTCATCCTGGGAGATACTCAGAAACCACCTGGACATTATCTACTATTTCTTTAAACAGCTGGAAGTTCACTTTTCTGAAGTTCATGGGACTTTGCTCTTTGCCAGGCCCATATTTCTTCAGATCACAAGCTCAACCAGGGCATGGTCACTACAGCCCAGGCAACCTCCAATCTTAATTTCTTTAATGAGCTCATCTGCATTGGTGAGCACCAGGTCCAGTAACATTTCTCCTCAGGTTGATTTGTCTGGTAGGTAGACCAGGAAGTTATTCTCGACACAGTCCAATCTCCAGGATTGCTTGCAGCCAGCTTCATTTCCTTCCCAGCAGACACCTTGGTGGTTGTAATCTCTCGTCAGGATGACGGCTGGTGAGCTAGGTGTTTCCTGTATCTGAAGCAAGAAGGCCTCATCAAGAGGCTCCCCCTGATCAGGCGGCCTGTAGTAGACCTCAGCCACAAGGTGTCCTTTATTGATTTAGTCCCTGATTTTTACCCACAGGCTCTCAGCCTTTTTGTGGCTGTTTCTTAGAGGCAGCTCTTCACAATCTATTTCTACTTTAACATGGAGAGAAACACATCCACCCCTCCTTCCCAGACAATCTCTTTTGAAAAACTTATAGCCCTCAATTGCAGAATTCCCATTATGTGACTCATCCCTCCCACCATGTTTCCGTAAAAGCAGTTAGGTCACGGTTTCCTAATCGCACCATGGTTTCCACCTTCTCCTGCTTGTTTCCCATGCAGCGTGTGTGCATTGCTGTAGAAGCACTTCGGCTGGGCTATTGGCCTCTTCACCTTATGGGACCAGCACTCCCACTGCCCAAGCAGCCAGCTTGCTTCCCATAACAGTCTTACCCCATCTGGCCAGGTGTACCTCATCTACTGTCAACAGGTCTGGTCTCTCAAAGGTGTATCAAAGGTACATCCTGTCACTTCTGCACTGGTTTTGGCTGAGGTAATTTTCTTCATAGAGTCCTGTGTAGTGCAGTGCTTATGATTTGTGACCAAAACAGTGCTGATAACACACCAGTGTTTTAGCTATTGCTGAGCAGCTCTTACAGAGAGCTAGAGCTTTTTCTGCTTCTCAGTTCATCCCTTAGTAGGCTGGGGCTGCACAAGGAAGGAACACAATTGGAATAATTGATCTCAACAGATCAAAGGTGTATCCCATACCACCAATGTCATGCTCAACAATAAAAGTTAGGGGAAAGAAAAAGAAAGGGGCTATCATTTGTAGTTATGGCATTTGTCTATCCAAGTAGCTATTAACTCATGACAAAGCAAGTATTTCCTCAGGATAGCTGAGCATCTGCCTGACAGTGGGCAGTAGTGAATGAATTTCTTATTTTCTTTTTCTTCGATACACAGCTTTTGCTTGATCAATTTGTTTCTATCTCAATCCATGAGTGTTTGCACTTTTACACTTCTGATTCTCTTCCCTATACAGCTGCAGGAGAGTGAACAAGGAACTTTCTGGGGCTGAGTTGTTGACTGGGTTAAACCACAGCTTTAATATGTGGATTGATAATACTGAATACATGCAAACATATACAGGGAATCTATGGCAGCCAGAAAATCTCGTCTGCTGAATTCCCTTTATTATACCCCTGAACTGGTCAGGTTTTTTCCAGCTTAAGAGGATGGAGCCAGACTCTTCTCTGGTGCCAAGCAATAGGACAAGAGGCAACAGGCAGAAACTGATGTACACAAACTTCCACCTGAATGTGAAGAAAAACTTACTTACTGTGTGAGTGACCACCCGCTGGAAGGGATTGTCTAGAGAGTCTGTGGAGTCTCCCTCACTGGTCACAATCCTGCTCAATGTGCTCTGGGATGGCCCTGCTTGGGCAGGGAGATTGGGCCAGTTGACCCATTTTGATTCCTTCCAACCTGACCCACTCTGTGATGCTGTGAACCAGTAAATTCTTTTGACTCCTCTACACTCACATATACAATACATGCACACACAGATGCTGACATATTAACATTCATATTAATAGATATTAATATATGAATTCATTGTATAAATCTAATGAATTAAGAATATGCACTTATATTGTGTTTTGAATAGAAACATTCCTTTTTACTGATTCAAAAGTTGCTTGGTGGCATTAATATGAGCCCAAGGGAAAGAACATGTTCCAATTAATCCTACTTAAGGCATTGCTATTTTTTCCCAGCCTTTCGAGTAATAACACTGCTCAGGTTAAGTAACAACTAATAAACTACTGTTTCTTCACTTCACCATCTACTCAATAGACAGCCTCTCCCTTAAGGTAGTAACTAACAAGCTGGCAACTAAATGTCCAGATTCAGTGAAATCAGTTTCAAAGTCTGAACAGAATTATATTTCAGGACTTCATAGAGGCCCCAGTCTATGTTGTTATTTTTTTTAATACATGAAAAAAAACAATGCAGATACAATTTCAATTTATTATTTTCCCAGTAGGAATTATTGAGTTCTGCAATTTAAAATCATTTGGTATCTTGTGAAAGAAACTCTAGGGATTTTATGGTTTTGACTCCTGTAGGGCAACTCCTTAAACAAACAATTTTTTTGCTGACATCTATTTTCCATCGAAATGCTTCATATTGTAAAATTAAAAGTAGACAAGATTCTCAAAACGCAAAAGTGGTTTTACAGTTTACATCTTATTATTAAAAGAAATTGGAGTATTTGATAACTTTCAGCTATTTAGACATATATTAGTTTAGGTCACCTTTAGCTGTCACAAAGCTATTCATCTAAAACAGTCTAACTCAGCTGTAGTGAGTATCTTTTTTAGACTAGGAAAAATCCATCAGATTTCTCTTCTCTCTCTTTTACCTAAAGACAGATTTCTATCTAGAATGCCTAGGCTTCTGGAGGATAAACTTCCTTCTGACCTATCTGCTTAACAGCACGAGCAAATATTTTCATTATGGATAACCTATGGCATTGATTAAGAACAAAGAATTATGTTAAATTTACTGGGTTTAATCAGAGTTCAATAGTCCTAATCATAAAAAAAAAAAAAAAAAAAATTCCTTTTTTGACATCCACACCATTCTTCTGAGAATGTCTTATTTTTTTATTTTTAACTTCAATTTTTATTTGATCGATATATATGACCTGTTCTATGTTTTTTAGTTTATCTCATCTTCCTAGCTTATGGTTCTGTTTGTCTTTTTTAAGGATCGGAGTTCTAATTTCACTGGAAACCTCACAGTTCTTGTAACAGAAAACTTAATAAACCATCACACACTAAAACACAGTAGCCATGCCAAAAATTTCTGAAATTACTGCAGTTTCTCCCTCCTCTATCCACTCCCTTTAGATCTTTTCTAGATTAGGTATAGCTTTACACTTAAACATGAGCTTACTCATTTTGCATATGGAAGATATTTTGCACCATCACCCTTTTCATACTTCGGTAGACTTAGGTCTTCAGCTCTGCTATAGATATTAAAATAGCACAAAACTCTCTCTTTTTATTGTCTGTATTAATTCTCTAGTAATTCCTATCATGTGAATCCTTTAAGAACTACTGTACTTATATTTTGTATACAACTAACAATTATAATGTCAAGACCTCATTTAGTATGAAATCATCCAATTAGAACCAGTGACTGTGCATAAAAATATGGGATTTTCTACATCACTTTACACTTATCTTAATTTACTTTCATCTGCTTTTCTTTTAGTACCTAGTTGGTATTCTGAAATAATTCTGCAGTTCTTCATACTTGGCTTCATCTCTGCTACTTCAATAGCAGGTTTGGTTTTTTTTTTTTTCGTTTCAGTATTTACCAGTTTTTGTAACTTTTGGAGTTATGCTGAACAGTTAAACACAAGAATCACAGAACCATATTCATTGTTTGTGTTGCAGAGGACCTTGAAAGGTCGTGTAGTGCAAATTCCCAACCAAAAGCAGGGACATCTTGCACTGTCAGATTACTCAAAACCCCATACAAACTGACCTCAAATGATTCCAATGATGTGGCACCCATAACTTCACTGGGCAACCTGTTCCAATATTTCATCACCTTTTTTGTAAACAATTTATTTTTTATGTCAAATTTTAAAGCAATTGCCCCTCATCCTGTGACTACAGGTAAAAAGTCTTTCTTCTTCTTTCTTATAAGTGCCCTTTAAGTATTGAAAGGCTTCAGTTAGCCTTCAATGAGGTCACCTCAGAGATTTCTCTTCTCTAGGCTAAAAAACCCCAGTTCTCTCAGCCTTTCTTCATAGGCAAATTGTTCCAGTCTCCTGATCACTTTTGTGGCCCTCTTCTTGACGTATGCCAATATGTCCATGTCCTTTTTTTGTTGGAAGTGCTGGATACAATATTCCAAGTCGGGTCTCACAGGAGAGGAGTAGAGGGGTAGAATCACCTCCCTCAACCTGCTTGTCACACTGCTTTTTATGCTGCCCAGGGTGGTTGCCTTTCTGGGCTGCAAGTCCACATTACAGCTTAATGTCCAATTTTTCATCAAGTCCTTCTCTGCAGCACTGCTCTTGCTTCCATCCTTACCCTGGGACTCTGGGGAATTTGGATTCCCATCAGCCTTTGTTCCCCTGTACTTATCTGGACTTGTTAAGATTGGTCTTTGATAGGCTGAAGGCTTCTGCAATTAGCTTAGAAGTAGCCAGAGCAATGAATTATTTGGACTCTTCCATATGCTCTTCTTTCTCCATGCTTCTTTTATGGGTGTGCAGATGAGTTTTTATCACATAACCTAATGTAAAATGCAATTAATTATTCAGGTATTTAATTCTTCACTTCCTATAGGATTTGAAGTAGATGCCAAATGTTTACAGAAAACTGTTTCCTTTCACTTTCCTTTTCCTGATAATTTACTGACCAGAAAGATCTGTGATGTGACCCTTTTCCCCCAACATGAAAAAGAAAAAAAAGCTTGCCAAAGTGGTGAAACTTTCTAAGTCTTGTTCATTTTGAGTAAAGATGGAAGAGAAATCCTTATACCTTCCAGCTCTGACATTATCTTCTCTGAACACTCATCTCAGGTTTTAGTCATCTACTGACCTTATAAAGTTCCCATCACCCATCAAGCTTTGTTCACCTGATTTACTTGAAGAATGACTTACCATTATTTTTTATGCATTCTTCTAGTATTTCCTCAATGCTTCATTTTGTACTGACTTACTGTGTTTTCAAATTTAACCAGTCAGGTTTTAAGAGCTTTTATGATTTTCTTTTTTTAAACTTGAATTTATTAACTTTCCTTCCCTGCTATTTAGCAAGAATGTTTTCTTCAACATGTTTTTTAGACTTTATCCTGAAGTAGTATAAATTGCTTTTGAGCCTTCAGTAAAGTATCTTTTGAAATCTCCTGACAGTTGTAAATGTTTCACCCTTTCCTACACTTTCTTTATCATCTTCTTTGAGAGCTTCATAATTTTCATGTAACTCACATTTTTTTCCTCAAAATTAAATACAACAGACATAAGGGTTTCTGGCTTTTGGTAATCCTGGAAAGGCCTTGACTCTAAGTACCTGGTAGTCACAGATCAGATTTGGACAGTAATATTATAAATCTGGGACGCTGATCAGGACCAGGTCCAAATAGGCACACACAGCACAGACAGAAACATGTATTTCCATTTTCAGGTATCTGAAATGGAATCAGATATGCTTCATATCTGAACTGTCTAAAAATTCAGCCTTATTTTCCCTTCCTAGTTTGTAGTTAACATTTTAACATGATGGTTGTCAACATCTATGTTTTCTTTCTCTGTGGCATTGATGATTTCATTCAGATTCAATATGTCACAATTTGTGTTGTAATTCTCAATGACTAACTCATAAAATGGTGCTAGTATTACTTTTTTCCTAATCAGCATTGAATTTCAGTGTTGTTGATATATGGAATATCCCTGAGTTTATTTTTATCAATAAAAATATTCTTTCACCAACCAAAGGAAGTTCTTCCAGCATATATTTTGCACCCAGTATCCTACAGATACATTTTTTCAACAGTTTCTATTGTTATTACTATGAAGTCATTAACTGAAAACTAAGCTTCACAAAATGCATCTCAGTTATTTACTGTCAGAATGTTCAGGTGCTACTAAAAGCCGTTCACTTTTGAATGTGGTTGATGTAGCCTGCTTGCATTTCAAACCTCAATATGTATAAGCTTGATGACCAAATCAAAAATGTTTCTGTCTTTTGGCAGATATCACCAGTGCAAAGGCATATGTTGCCACTTTCCAAAGGAGAACAGTTGGAGACAATTTATTGTCCTTCTAGAGACTTTCCTTTAAGCCCTTTTTACATGAAGTTGAGTGTGTTAGCCTGAAGACAAGGCTATTCTCTGAACATTTCTTTATGATTTTTTGCATCCCCCTTGCTCCTTTCTCAGTAACATTGATATTCTAAATGGTGGTCTGTTCAAACACATCTTTTGAAGCATTGCTGATATCCCTCTATTATTTCTTGAGTTCCTCTGAGTAAGCCATCCTGGTCTCAAGAGTTCATTTGTTGTGTCAGAGGATGTAATCTAGTTACCTGGGTTCACCTTATTTTGCTGCAGGGGGAATACAATGCAGTACAACAATCTGCAAGCATTTCAACTAACACATAACACCTACCTGGAAAATTAACTGCATTCATATATTTATTTATTTAACATCATTCTACTTTCTTGAGTCATTTTTCCACAGGGAATGTGTACACTGCTCTGTAAAACCCAAAAACTCTTCAGCATGAACTGACATCTTATTGCCTGGGTTTTGACTGGGTTCTTCCTATCTTTCCATGGCAAAGATACCTATTTCTTTCTTCTCTTTTGTCAAGTGGTGCAATGCAAGGCTACTCTGAGGGGGTTAATAAGATGGGATCTGAGGGTGACCCAGCACAGGCATTGTCTTCACTGATCAGGGTCAAGTCCCACAGCCCCTGAGTAAAGGGATGAACCAGGGCCCAGGTGAGGCTGGGTGTGTCCTTTCAGTAGAGTGGGATAGAGAGGGTCCTGAGCTGAGGCCAGAGACAGGTCGTAATGCAGGTCCAAGGGGCCCATCCAGGAGACAGACGCCCCATAGCACTGGGGATGGCACTGGGCACAGGCACCCCTGCAGCATTGATGGCACCAGTCTGGAGATCAATTGATCCCAACACCCATCAGAGGAAAGGAGAAAAAATAAGTCTCCACTGAGAGGAGAAAACATCAGTCTCAAAAACAGAGCTATTTGAAAATACAGTAGACTAAAAGCCCCTCTGCAATTTAAGATAACAATTCCATTTCAACAGGACCAATCTTCATGAATAAAAGAACTATACAGCTGTAAACTATTGTTATTATTATCTTCAAAACCAGCAGCTTTACACTTCAGCTATGCTGATTGTTTTCATCCTGTTTATAACAAGCAGAGTTTGCATTCACTCATGAGAAAGGGTGCCATCTAACTCATGGCCTTAAATGTAGCTCAGATACTAATCTCATGTTGTCTATGTATAATTTCTAAAATTTACAATAAAAAATAATCTCTAGTTTCTTCCAGCCCTGGGGAAAAAAAAAAAAATAAAAAGCTGAATTATTAAGGGAGGAACTCTTAGTTTGCTTTATTTGGGGACTTTTATGTCCAATAACAAAGAAGTTATTACAGAATTAACATCACACCTTAAGAAAGATTATATATATTAATCCATGTAATAATAAGTCAGATTTGAACTTCACAGTAAGTTAGATTTGAACTCCATCTCAGATAAAACAAATTTTTTATTTGAAAAAAAAAAATGTGGGGGATTGTCCTTTGCTACCTGCCAGGTGCCCACTAAGACTCTTCATCATTCCCTCTTCTCGTCAAGACACATTGAAAAAATGTGATTAAAAGCCACAGGGAGATCACTCACCCATTGCTGTAATGGGAAAAATCATCTTCACCTGGGGAAATTAATCTAATTTATTGGCAATTAATTTTAACAGAATAAGATAGTGAAAAATAAAACAAATCTAAAACTACCTTCCTTCTACCATTTCCTTCTTCCCATGCTTCACTTGACACCTAACTCTTCTATCTTATTCCTTAAGGAGCCTACTCTGGCACCACCTCTCCGTGGTTTGCAGTTTACTTCAGGGTGTATCCACCTGCTCCAGTATGGGGTCCTACATGGGCTGTAGGTGGATATCTGCTCCATCACAGTCCTCATGGGCTGCTGAGGGACAATCTGTGTCGCCATGGTCTTCTCCATGGGCTGCAGAAGAATCTTTGTTTTTCCTACCTGGAGCATCTCCTTCACTGGCCTTGGTGTCTGAAGAGGCTGTTTCTCTCACATTTACATATTCAACTTTCTCACAGCTGCTACACAGAGTATTTTACCCTTTCTTGAATATCTCATTGCATGGGCACCACTAGTATTGCTGGTTGGCTCATCTTTGGCCAGTAGCCAGTCTATTTTGGAGCCAGATGGAAGAGGCTGTGTCTGAAAAGGGGACAGCTCCTGATCTCTTCTCACAAAGCCCCCTGCTACCAGAATCTTGCCATGTAAGCCCAATGAAATATCTTAAGCATAATGTTCAATGAATGCATTTTAAAATCTACCTATTTTGTCTACAGCATTACATATTTAATTTTGTCTGTCCATAACATATTTTAAGAGCAACATTATATTCTATATAAAATAGCTATAATGTTGTATTAGTTTGAAAGTAAACCAGAGGGAGATGCCAAATCAGAACTATGATTTAATAGGAAAATTTAAATAAAGGCAGAAAACACTGGCAAAGTCAGGATACAACCTGACACCCTGCTGGTCAGGGTGGTGGTAGCAGTCTGATTGAATGGTGGCTACGATCCTGTTGAAGTGATAGATGTGGTTCTTCTGGAGTGGTGATCCTTCAACACCTCTGGTTGAAGGAGGGTCTGGTCTTCCTCTGAAGGTCCAGTGGTGGTTATGTAGCTCTTGTCCTCTGGGAGTCCAGTAGGTAAGGGCTGCCTGTGGTGTTCCAAACCTCAGATTATATCCAGGTAGGAATGCTTGGCTCCTCCCTCTGGATGGAACATCTCACAATGGGATGATGTAATTTTATGAGTCATGCAGTGAGACTTGAAGGCCCATTAGCAGATGATATTCCCCTGAGGGATTTACCAGAGATGTGCCATGGAAGAGATAAAGAACACTGCCCCACCTGTTTTTAACAGTTTATGAAGATGGTGATAGAATAACTTTTGGTTACACCTTACATTGTAACCGAAGACAAATGTATACATAGGCTATGGGTATAAGAATTATATATATATTTATATGTTATATCTAGAAATGCATCTGTGTGTAGCAATCTTTGTTGCTAGATCAATAGCAGATTTGGAGTGTAAACCAGCTGGTCTGCTCAGAAGGGATTCAGCTGTTCACACATAAGTGCCTCATGTGGTTTGTGATTCTCTAGGCTATGCAATACACCTGAATAGGAGTAAGCTGTATGGCACAGCACTTAAATGAGATCTGCAACCTGTTGAAGTGGAAACTTTGAGGCCAATACATGTCACAGTACCTCAAGTGACAGTAGGCGCCTATTTTTATGCTCTGCAGTTTCCCTTTTTTTCTCCACTAGCAATAATGAAGATTTGATATGCTAGCTCGGATTACAAATCCTCATTTCAGAGGTTCAGAATTGGTGCAGATGAATTCTCTCCTCCAGCATTTTGTCTATCTTAAGTTATAGCAATTCTTTCTGTAGAAGCCTTCATTCTACCAATTGTTCTTCTCCCCCAAGTATAGGTTAAAGGGATTGAATAGATGCTAAACTGGTCAGTGGCCAAAGCTAGCTGGCCAGAATTCAACCTAAGAGAACAACTCATGGGATGACGTGCTACTGCAAAAGCAAATGAAATGGAAATTGTCTTTCAGTGTGTTTGCCTATGAGGCTGGTTTCTGTAAGACAAACTTTCAATCTACAGTTGGGCTAAACTATTAAAATACAGTGAAATTATGCAATATCATCTGAGAAAATAAGAAAAAGAGAGGGGACAGACAGAGGAATGGAATCCATGAGCATATATAAATTTCCTTCATTTGCAAAAATCCTTTACTATCTTTTTACAGAATATCCTCCATATCCTTTTGAAGGTAGGAGGAACAAGGAATCTGGTACAAATTTACTCTTCCTTGGAAAGGAGTAACTAGCAGATTAGGAGAAAAAGTATGAGTCATAATCTGAATTTTTTTCTAAAATAAAGAAATTAGAACATTGATTGACAGCACATCCTGTAAGAACTATTTTCAGGAAATTGTATGGTTGCTCTCTAACTGTTCAGCAGCAGTCCTGTGATTTGTATATGACAGCCACTTTCAACTATTTTCAAACTGAAATTACCTAAACATTAGAATCTTTGGGTTTTTTCCTGCTTTGTTCTAAGAAACATTTTTAAAATATCACGTATAAGTATGACTTTTCTTTTATGAATATAGCCATTTAAAGGGGGTGAGAAGGCTTAGGCCATTTTCTTTTAAAAATTGTCAATCACCTGCCTCTTTTCATAAGATAAAAGGAAAGTATGGATAAAAGGAATGATATTGCTTTAATAAATACTAATTTCAACCTGTGCATACCATCTGTGACAGGGAATAATATGGCAGTTTCATTTCTCATGCTGTAATGAGCTGTTAAAAGTGGAACAAAGCTAGTTATCATCATATTTTTCAATTTTGCCGGCTGCCAGTGTTTATGACATCTAGTAATTCAGTCATTTAATAGCTCGAGGTTTTAAACTGCTTAAACCCTGTCCAATTTAGTGTGGGTTTTAGATGACTGAGTCCAAATAATGATTTGGTCTGTCTTCTTTTCAAGACCTCCCAGTATTCCTTTAATTTCATTGGTCATTTTCTTATTTAGCCAGAAAGCTCCTTGAATATCTAACTGTAGTCACACATAACTACTCTGGAGAGACAGATGCTAGATGTGTTTAGGGCTACAGTCAAGCTTGTGACTACTTTGTAGACAATAGATTAATGGAAGTCAATTGGATGCTAGATTTTTTTTATCTTGAGGAAGTTTGAACCTGCGCATTCCACATACTGGAAAGGTGTCTATGCTGGTTTTGGCTGAGGTAGAGTTAATTTTCCTCGCAATGACTGTATGGGACTGTGTTTTGGTTTCATTCTGAACACAGGGTAGATGATAATTTTTGGTTTTTTTATTGCTGAGCAGGGCTTACACAGAGCCAAGGACTTTTCTGATTTTTGTACTGATATGCTGGTAAAGAATTTGGGGATGCATGGGAGGCTGGGAGGAGACACAGCCAGGACAGGTAACCCAAAGTGACCAAGGGATATTCCAGACCATATGACATCATGCTGAGTATATAAAGTGGGGGGAAGAAGGAGGAGTGATGGTGTTTGCCTTCCCAAGTCACCATTTTGTGTGATGGGGCCCAGCTCTCCTGGAGATGGCTGAATACCTGCCTGCCCGCCCATGGGAAGCAGTGAATGAATTCCTTGTTTTGCTTTGCTTGTGTGTGAGACTTTTGCTTTCCCTACTAAACTCTATCTCAACCCATGAATTTTCTAGCTTTTATCCATCCAAATCTCTCCCCTATCCTGTTGCTGGAGGAGGGAGCAAGTGGCTGCGTGGGGCCAGGCTGTTCATTGGGGTTAAACCATAAAAATGTCTTAGCTACCAGGCCATGAAAAGAAGTCTTGTAGTTTGTTTGGTTGCTTGCAGTTTTTTATTCTTTGTTTATTTGGTTGGGTTAATTTCTTCCATTACCTATTAATACTGTCCTCTGGTGCAGCCTCATCATTAGAAAATGCATAAATCTTGATGACAGACTCTTTAAGAAGTCAAACATCATGACGGTATCATAGGTCAAACCACAGCAAACCCAGATTAACAGCAGCAGTTACCAAGTGAGGCTTATGACATCATAAGCATGGAGGGGAGTGTGAGGGGGTTTCTGAAGCCCTGACACCCTTGGGCTGTATGTGTGGAGAGATCAGGCAGCAGCAAGGATGACAATCTGATGAAGGACACCAAAGATACTGGGCATCTGTGGCTTCACCAACCAGATTGCCTGATCCCAGAGTCTTACCCCCAGCCATAATCCCCCCATAGGAAGCTCTAAAAATGGTGACCACACAATAGAATGTCATGTCTTCTGAGCCTCCTGTGGTACTTGCACCCAGTGCAGCTGCCCAAACAGAGCTCCCAAGGGAAGCAGCTATCCAGGCTTCTGGATGAAGAGTGTGCCTGAGCTTTCCACTTGTGTTTGAGGGCAGCAGAAAGAACAACTGAGAAATATGCCCAAATAGAAGAAAAAAGTGAAAGAGGTTGAGGAGTATCCAGAATTCTGAGATTATGATTGGCTGGTGGAACCACACTTTGCTGTCTCTGGACATCTACCTTGCCTTCCCAGATGCACATACACAACAGATAGGAGGTTTTGGAGATGGAAGTATTGTTTTGGAAATCTGGAGGGTTCCCATTCAAATGAAAGCCAGCAAATATTTTTTCCAGTTTTCAAGGACAAGAAGGAAGACCCTGATAATTATAAGACTTTCAGATTCACTTCCATGTTTGGTAAAATTAAGTATAGAATTATTCTGGGAGTTATTGAAAAGCATTGGAAGATAATGCAGCCATTGATCAAAGACAACATGGCTTCATGAAGTGAAAATCATGCCTTATTAACTTACTATACTTTTATGATAAGTTTATCAATCTAGTGAATGAAGGGAAGGCAGTGGATGTGTTTGGTTTTTCTCTCTGGTGTCCAGTGAGAGGATGTGAGGGAATGGCTTACGGCTCCGTCTGGGACCACCACTGAGAGGGTGGTCAAGTGTTAGAACAAGCTTCCCAGGAAAGTGGTCATGGCTTGGTCCCCAAGCCTGCTGGTGCTCAAGAAGAATTTGGGCAATACTCTTACCTCATAGAATCCTATAATGGTTTGTGTTGGTAAAGACCTTAAAGATCACCTAGGTCCAACATCCAACCCACACCCATCCCCCCCATAAGCTGCTATTAAGTCTCCCTGGATCCTTCTTTTCGCCAGGATGAACTATCCCAAGTCTCTCATCCTGTCTTCATAGGAGAGGATCTCCAGCCATTTGATCATCTTTGTGGTCCTTCTCAGGACAAATGGTTTAACTTTTATGTTGTCCTGTGTGGGGTCAATGATCCTCATAGGTCCCTTCCAGCTCAGAATATTCTGTGATCCAATGGCTTAATTCACTATTTGTTAGTGACTTTTTCAAGTGGAACTCCTACTTGATCAAACAAAACTATAAGAGCAAAGGAGATTAGTGGAATATTTTTTTCCTGAAATCACAAATAAAACTGTAAAGTTGTCTTGCGTAATGCTTGTCATTGCTAAATTTAGAAAAACTATGAGTCAAAAAGACATCTGCTTCCATCCACTGCAAAAATACTTTTCCATAAAATCTGTACCATTTTACTTATAAACAGGGATATCCCCATAACTTTTTTTTGACTCTTGAAAAATGAAACAGAAGTTTTAAATGAAAGAATTATTGAACACGTTAAACCTTTCAAAATAAAGTATTTTATAGTATTACTGATTTAACTTCATAATCACTTTATCCTCTCTCATGACTACTTCTGATAATATAGCATATAGGAAAGATTTAAATATCATGAAGGTAATAACAACTCAAACACTGAAGAAATTTTATCTTTTACCCCAAAGATAGTGAAAACAAAATGGACACTGAATGATATGAACAAAAGTATTAACAAAACAAAAATCAACAAGAATAGTCAGCACGGCTTCATGAAGGGGAAAACATTGTTACAGCAGGGAAACTGCAACACGCGTATCAAACAACGAGGCCCGTGGAAAAGAAATATATATGGACCGATTCTTGATAGCTGTTTCAGAGATGTTTATTTCTCCAGCCACATGTTCGGGGCTCTGCCGAGGAACGGAGGCAATCACAGGACCCGAGGGTCCCTGCCCACGCAGGGGAACACAAAACAACCAATGGGGAACGAGGCTGAGCAGGCGCAGGGAAACCCCATGTCTGTCCCCTCAGGGCCCCTCTCCCAGGACCACATGGCAGGGGGAGGGCCCCAACAAAACATGACCACCTTTGTGGTGGTTTAGTTCAAAATATCCATTACTTACTCATTTCCCCTCTGTGAGATAAGAATTAGAAGAAAGCAAAGCAGGCACAAAACTTAAAGTTGCACCACAAAGAAAGAGTTTTATTACTAATAGAATTAAAAGTAAAGAGAAACAACAAGAAATTAAAGCAAACCACTTCCCCCCTTTCCAGTACTTTCCTCCTTTTACCCAACTTGCACAAAGGATAACAGAACATGGGATGTTAGTCAGTGGTGCAGTTCTTGAAAAGTCTCTTCCTTGTGCTTAAGGAAAAAATGGTTTTCTTCAGCTGCACATGGTTCCCAAACTGCCACCAACAGCTGACCTGGCCGGAAAGAAACAATCTGCTGTGGTATAAAACATCTCTTCCATGAAAAATCTCACAGTTCCTTCACACTGCCAAACATAAGCTATCACATGGGGTTATTAATCTTTTTAAGGATGAGTTATTTTGGCCTGAGCACAAAGGCTTTCTTCACCACAAGTCTCAAAAAGCCTCTCAATACTTCTATATAGCCTGACATAGGCACTCTTCACAATTTTCACAGGCCACACGTGAACTTTTCATCCCCCCGTGTACCTCAAATGGATTAAAGAGACAAACAGTTTGTGATATTACAGTTTCTTACCATGGCACGCAAGAAGTTTTTTTAAGCTACGCGCAAGAAACGTGGCACCGCCCTCTTTTCTCCTGTCGCCATTTTCAGCTTTGTCTCATGTGACTCACTTTCTCTTTCTCTCTGACTCTGAAACCGCCATGTTGAAGAGCATTCTTGTTCAAGCTTTACGGTGGAGAGAGCCTCGCTCTTTTCGTGCTTGTCATGGGTTAGCTAGCCTAGTCTTGGAAGTGATGTTCTTGCAAAGGAGTGCTTACAGTTTTCCCCATGACCTGACAGAACCTATCAGCTGGCCAGTTTGAATATGGACAATTCTTTAAGCCACTTAAAATTGTGACCGCCTCTGTGATACACACTTAAGAACAGACAAACTCCCCCCCAAGCTCTCTCTCATTTCTGGTGCTGGGACAGGTGGCTGCGGGCCCTGTGCGGGGGCCAATGGGCCCGGCCCAGGCCCAGGCATCCTGCAGCCAATGTGCCCTGTTCCACCTGTGGACCATCCCCCCCCCCCCCCCCCCAGCCCTGCGGTGCGCAGCCAGAGTGGCTTGGCTCTCCCCCCCCTCCACTGCCATAAGCCACATTCCAGCTGCAAGGCCGAGGTGAGATTAACCCTTTTAGTGCTGTGAAGAGCTGAAAACCTGAGGGAAGAGAAAGAGGAGATGCTTAAAGCTGAAATTCTGTTGTGAAGCTATGATATATCAGAGTATCCATTGTAATTTCATGAAGATATGGGGGGTGGAGCATTCAACTCGCAAGCAAAAGCACCTGCACTGAGATAGGCAGATGCTGATGCAGCTGTAATTTCATGAGAAGTTTGGACAGGGAGAGATGGAAGTGATGAGGACTTTTGCTCCAAATGGGAAAGGAGAAAACCTCAGTTCCTAGAGATGCTCCCAGACATAGTCCTAAAGATGAAGATGAGGAAGACCCTTTGCTCCCAGGGAAGGAGAAGGGCCTCTGTTCTTAGAGATAAAATGCTCCCAGAGATGGGTGAAGAGAACTTTTGTTTCTGAACGGCTCAACCTTAAAATTGTACCCCAAAAAACTTCAAGAGTGGGCCCTCAAAAGCAGTTGCGGGAAAAGCTGCAAGTCGGGGGAAGGGACTCACATCGTGAGCAGAGAGACTCCTCTTCCTAAATGGACTGAACAATATTTGGAAGTGGGCGGCTGTCTCGTTGTGATAATGTTTTCATAGCACGAGCAAGAAGAGACTTCTCTTTCTAAATGGACTGAACAAGGTTATTATGGAAGTGGTAAACAGACTGAACATCTTAAGGGTTGTCTTTTTACATTGTCAGTGGGAGAAGGGAGGAAGGTGGGGGGAGGAGGACAGTTCTGAAGGTGTGGTATAATTTTTTTCCCTCTTTTAGGTCTGTTAATAAACTTCTTTATATTCTTTCAACTTTGGTGCCTGCTTTGCATTTCTCCTAATTCTTATCTCACAGCAGATAAACAGTAATGAGTATTTTGGACCAAACCACTACAGTGCTGCTGGCTGCATGGTGTCTTTAGTTCAGCACGAAGTGTGCTGGCTGCAGACAGGAGGCTATGCTGGCTCCCGTTGGCTCCACCAGCTCTGCATGGAGAGGAGAGGATAAGGACCTGCCAGTCCCAGGAAGCCGCAACGGATGGGTTTAGCTCTGTGGCAGTCCGTGGCTGGTTTTAGCTGCCTGCAGCTCTGGGACAGTTCCCCCCCACAGTGACCCAGGGTGCATGCCGCGGCGCTGGGAAAGGAGGGGGGGGTGGCCAGGGGCCCCGGCCTGGCCCAGCAGGGCCCGGAGGCTCAGAGGCCCCCCCACATTCCTGCAGGTGAGCTGGAATGAAAAGAAATTCCTGCCTTTCTGCTTGGTTTAAATATGTAAATTGTGAGAAGCGTCATTAGTCTAAAAGACTGTCCATCAGCTCAGGTTCAACCCACTACACTACAATGAAATGACTGGCATGGTTGGTGAGGAGAAGGCAGTTGTTACTGTCTACCTGGACTTCAGTAAATTCTTTGACACGGTCCCTCATAAGATTCTCAGAGACCAACTGTTGTATGGGCCAGATCAGCAGATAGGTTGTAAACTGACTGGAAGCTGGGACAAGAGGGTGGTAATCAGTAGAACAATGTCTAGTTGAAAGGCCAGTAGGAAGGTGTGTATCCCAGGGGTGATTACTGGCTCCAGTGCTGTCTTAACAGATTCATTATTGATCTGGATAGTGCGGAGGAGCGTACCCTCAGCAAGTTTGCAGCTGATACATAAATGATGATGGGCAACCTGCTCTAGGTAAACCTGCTGGAGCATGGAGTCAGACAACGTGACTTCCAATGTTCCTTTCAATCTCAACTACTCTGTGACTCTGTGACTACATTTATCTTTAAGTTATTTATTGACAAATCTGTGGTGCCATTGTCACATGCAAAACACAAGAAAACTGTATATGACGTAAAGAACTGCTCAGGTTTTCACAGTTTTTTTCCTTGTTATCTGTTATCTCTATTCTAGAAGTATCATTGTTTTTTCATTCATTTCCTTCCCTCTTTTCTTAATTTTCAGTTCTAATATTCAGTATTTTCATTAATTTCCTCTATTTTTCTCCCAAAACTATTTTCTGATTCTCATATTTCATTCTCCTCCACATCTACACAGTTGCAAAGATTTGTCTGAATCTTATCCAACAGTCCTCTCTTTTGAGCTTTCCTGTTTCTGCTGTCCCAAAATTTTTATCATATGTATGATAAATATTCATGATTTTACATCATAGCATAATAAAAACAGTAACTTAATTGATTTCATTCAATAAATTAACAAAATCAATTAATATAAGGGACCTCAACAGATAATGGAGTAGTCACTGGAGGCTTTTGGTAAGATTAAGTGAAAACAGTAAGACAGAGACACAGGCTTCCTAAAACCATGATTTCTGCTTTCATGGGGATATAAATTAAACAGAGAAGTACTGTATTAGCATCTTAATTAGTATAGAGGTTCATCCACTCTTTCAAGATGTGAGTCTGAACCATCCCAAATTTCAGGATGCCTGCTATCCAAGTACTCTAACCATAGCTAACTATTCAGATGTGGACTGTCATGATATGCTTTTCTTTAACTGTCACCATGTTTAGGTAGCTGAACTTAGCTTTTAACTGCTCAATGAACAAATTTCTCCACTAGCTTTTTTGGAAATGGAGATAAGAATACTTTATTCCACATGTAACATTTGAGAATAAAACCACTAAAGATAATTAACTACTCCAATAAAATATATTGACTAGGCAGCCTAAAAGTGCCTGAACCTTTACAGCATTGTGAAGGTATTGGTTACAATATTTTATGCTGACTAGAAAGCCTGGCAGTGAAGTTTAAGACAAAGTGCTAAATTAGTAGCTGAAGCCTATGATCAACAAAGTAAAATTTCAAAGTCCGTGAGGTCTGAATCTATTGATGCTTTCAAGAGTTCAGTGTGGCAAGATAGGAAATGAAGAAAAAACAGGAAGCAAAGCTAATTCAGTTTAAAGAAGACCACTAGTTATTGTAGTTCAGATTCATCCTTCCCATTAGAGGAGTGTCAAGGCTCTTTATGTAATCAATAAAAAGAGTGACGCATCTCCAGAAAGCAATTTGGATCTTACATGGAGTGTCCCTCTTGAGATTTTTTATTTCTTTCTTCTGACTGTAAAGTGAGCCTGGAGTACTATCATTTTATCAGGCTTCTAAATTTAAAGACATAAATTTAAGTGGAAAAAAATATCTTCATTTAGATGGTGCTTAGAATCTTACAATATACAAAAATAATAAATTAGAAATTTGAATAAATGCAAATTTAGCTACTTCATCTCTTGAAAAATGAGTTGTATCTACTTTTAATAAACATTTCAGTAATGTTTTTGTTATAATTTTTAATTCAAACCAGCTCACATTTGTGCTTCTGAAGCATTTTTACTCTGGTAAAAGCAGAACTCAGGTCAGGATTAAGACTTCAGTACCCATTTCCATAAAATATATAGCAACTTTATTTAGAGAAAATAATTGCCTCAATCATAAAATAGAAGTCATATATGCATTTTGGTGGTTATTTATCATTATGGCAGAGCTTCATTTCAACCAAATTCCCTATATGCAGATTGGAATCAGTACCAGCTCTCTAGTGGTGCCCTCAATTATTTATTTCACCAGGAACTTACACAAGCATTTACACTAATAATGGAAAAAGTGAGGCATAAAATCTTGTAGGAATCTGTAGAATTGCTTTAATTCTAATCAGAAATGCACTTTTTAAGTCTTCTAAATTTACCCACATACCTTACTTTAGTTATGTGACAGACACATTTTTGAGTGGGCAAATTAGAATGTTTAAAAAAAAAAACAACTATGCAAAAAGAAGTACTTCCAATGCCATCTGGTCTGTAGTAAGCATACAGTCCCCAGGACTAGACAAGAGCCTTCTCAAACAAATTACCCTCCTATTTTGGAGAGTATGAATATCTTGGCCACAGCACCACTTGTTTCACTTTGCAGTACTATTTCTGTTTTGGTGGCTTAACCTTGGCTAGTGGTCAGGTGCCTAGCAAGCTATAAGCAAAAGCTCACCTACAGAGGTCCCAAAGGGCTGGGTCATATGTTCTAGGTTACAACTTTATTCTCACAGAACACCAAGATAAAAGATATCCATGTCTGACGAAACTCAGGCTTATGTTCATCTAAGGAATGGTGTTGCTGCTTATACAGGTACACAATATAATAATAATAATAATAGTAATTATAATAATAATAATAGTTGTCATTGTTATTGTTGTTTCTCGTCTGAAATGGATGATAATTCTCGGTAGTAAGGTGTAAATGTAGATCTATTCACTGTGAATCATACATGAGAAGTGAAACACATACTTGTTGCAAAAAGTTGGGGAAGAGAAGAGGTGATGAAATGGCTGATGTATTTTTCACTACTGAAAATGGAAGTTTGTGCATATAATGGAAATAGAAAAATTTATTTTTAACTGCAGGATGCACGCAGTGATTCTGTCAGCAGCATAGCTCTGCAGAGCAGGCAAAGAATAAGTACACCCTCACCCAGACTAGATGTGTGAATCTGCAGGGCATTAGCACGTAGGGTAACAGTATACATCAATTAGGTTTAGGTGGCAAGGTTTCCACAGCAGCTGGACTGTAGCAGGGGTATCTTCAGTGAGAAGACATCAGAAACTTTACACATGTCCATAATAGATGGTTCCAGATGGCTCCAAGATGGATTGTCTGCTGGCCAAAGCCAAGCCCTTCAGTGATGTTGGTAGAAACTCTGTGGTAACAAATGTAAGGAGGGTTACAGAGGCTGCACATCAGCAGTTAAAAATCAACATGTCAGTACACAGTCTTTTCTCTCCTCCTTACTAAGCTTCAGACATGAGGGAATGCCACAAGTGAAGTAAATAACAAACCATGAGACCACAATGTAGAAATTCCCCTGAAATGGATAATTTACAAGAAAAGGGATTTTCTCCTAAGAAATGCAGCATAGGCACAGCCTCAAAAGTTATATCATTCTGTTAAAAATCACAGCCACCAATGACTAAATGAATTGCTAGGAGAAAGCATAAAGCCAGCCAGAAATACAACAAAAACAGTATGACTAAGTTAGTCTAATTTCAATGGAAAGAGGAATAAAAGCAATATTCAGGCAAGGCATTAAAGACAGAAGACTTCTATGCAAGTTCCATTAGTTACATGACTAGCGATATTTCTTCCTTTTTAAGTACATTACAATTTAGCAAGTCATGGCTGTGACATTAAACGTTCTAACATTTTTGTCCAGTTGAATTTGGGAGTTTTTTTTTTTTTTTTTTTTAATTTCTTAATCAATCATTTAGGCTGAAAAAGATCTTTAAGATCATGAATTCAACTGTAGACCTGATACTGCCAAGTCCATCACTAAACCATGTCCCTAGAGTGCCACATCTACACATCCTTTAAATACTTCAAGGGATGGTGACTCCACCACTTCCCTGCGCAGCCTGCTCCAATGCTTGAAACCTCTTTTGGTGAAATTTTTTTTTCCTAATATCTAATATAAACCTCCCCTGTCGCAACTTGAGGCTGTTTAATCATGTCCCATCACATGTTACCAGGGAGAAGAGAAGGAACTACACCTTGCTACAGTTTCCTTTCATGTAGTTGCAGTGTGATAAGATGTACCTTGAGTTTCCCTTTCTCCAGACTAAACTGCCCCAGGTCTCTCAGCTCCTCCTCACAAGATTTGGTCTGTCACTGTTCTCAGTGAAGACAAGACCATACATCTTAACGCAATTCACCGTTGTAATTTGCCATCAAATTCTTGACAAACCATTTACAATTGATGCATTTACTACATCATTAAGGTTTTTTTCTGGATGAGGGTCAAAGTTGTCAGCATGACTTGTTCTGGATAATTTGTCATCTTGTGGTGTAAAGGATGATAAATTAGAACATGTGCAGACATTAATTTTTCTTGGATATCCTTTATGTTCCCAAATCTGATCTCCATTTACATATTAAAAAAAATGCTTTAAAGTCTTTCTTAGGTTTAAATTTGGCAATGCAAATTATACAACTCTTAAATGCTTATTAGTAAGGGAATGCCTCATATTTTCATCTTTCTAGTTTTTGTCGCACTATGGTGGTTGGGAGCATAATGGGCTGGCATGCAATTATTTGTTACTAATAGCTACCTACCCACCTGGGAACTTGTAAATAGCCATTTTATAATTACAAATATGTTTTATGCCTTAAAAGTACACCTTCCAATTACTTAGTCAAATTGCAGTACATGGGCCACATTCATTCTTCATGTTCATTATGAATTAAAAGTAAAATTAGTGTACATTTAAGCCTAGACAGCAGATGGCATTCAATGGTACAAGCATACTGCACCATATGTCTGCAAAATGCTTTCAGAAAGTACTTGACAGTTCCCAACATTAAAAAATAAAATTAGATAGTAAAAATAATACATAGTTTGGATATCATTTAACTAAAAATATTTTAATTAAGCCATTAAAATTTAGTCCCACTCACATTTGCTGTGAAGAGAATTGAATTGTCAAAAATGTTTGCAAAGATAGGACACCTTTTTTTAATACCCAAAAAGTCATATTTTCATTTCCTTAGTTTTTATTTAAAATCTAAATATTCAAGTTGAAAGAATATAACCTTCAATTAGTACTAGCAAAAATTTCATAATATTTTTTAGCTATCATATTTTCATGCTAATTTTGCTTAAATTTAGAGGTAGGTCTACCTATATATAGTGCTTTCTTGTCCATAGCCTATGAAGTTCACTACTGTATCTAGGAACATCATGGCAAGTGTAAGTACTGCAATTTTTTTAAGTGACAGTTTAAATTCTTTGAAAACAGATGGGTCTGAAACATTTTTCTGCACATATGTTAAATCCTATCCATCATAAAGTCTAAATTATTCTCTTTTGCCGTAAAAGGAATGTGTAACAATCTTGATAGCAAAAATGTGCAAATCACATAATACAGAATGTAAGTCCATAGATAAAGTTCAGAGCTATGCTTCACAGAGCCAGTGAAGAAGCCTGGTGTTCAGAGGATCAAATGGAAACAGCTCAACTCAGGTTGTAAATTATGCATTTGGAAGACAGACAGGGAAATATAAAAGGAGAGTCTTTAGTCTGGCTTGTGGAAGTAGAATGTAGACATCCCTCTGAGAAAACAAACTATTGCTCTTTTGTCATAGACCTTTTAAAACATCTCTTATTTTCCACTTCATTAATTACTCATAAATGGAATGGCACAGGGTCATACAGACACTAGATGGCGAAAATAAAAGAAAAAAAAGAAAATTTTCATACTTAAAATCTGGGGCATTGTTGTGGCCATTGTTAGTGGATTAACACCTCATAAAATCAAAAAGAGTATCTTGCAAATCTACATATCAAAATAATGATAAATCTTTAATATGTGTAAACCAATGTCTTTTACTGAAAAAAAATTATGAACCTGCATGTACTCTAATACTTTAAGCTAGAAAATTTATTTAGATGTTATATTTTGCTAAAGACTACTCTCAGATCAACAGTAGCACTTTGTGTTAGGTGCTTTACACATAAATGAAACATTAAAAACCCTCTGTTTTAAAGAACCCTGAGCATTTGCATGAATAAGTGGGGATAGATTGACAGAGATATAAGGATACAAACGTATTTCTATAGATGTTAATGACAATTTATTTAGAAAATTATGACTTAAAAAGGCCCATGCAATATAAAACCAAATGTAGATTACTGAAGTCATGTTTGAATCACTGCTGAAGAAGTGAGCAAAACCAGTGGTGAGAAAATGAAAGGGACAAGGCAAATTCCATATAATTTTGACTTAGAAAAAAGTAAATTTGTAAGAAAGTTCTATGATTTAATATGGGTTTTTTAAAGGTCTCCTTAAGGTGAATGCAGATTTCTAGATATTGTGTATTCTGTATTTTCTCAGTGTTAGAGAGGAGATCTTTAGTGTTATTAATGATCATTTATTAATAGATTTATGTTGCTTTTCAAGCAACTCAAGCATATAAAGGAATGCATTCCACCTGGCACAGTTTTTTGGGCCACTGCAGAGAAACACTGATTTGCATCTTCGGTTCTCACAAGATGTGACACGTTGTGAATGCTTAAACTGACAGCAGACTGTGAGTAATAGCTAACTTTCCTCCTACATTCCTATTGTGTGTCTAGGAAATCAGAGACTGTCAAAGAGTAAACAAAAGATGGCATTTACACAAACTGTCCTGTAAGTCTCTCACCAACTTTTTCTTATCAGGAATAATAAACACCAGGGACAGACAAAACTGGTCAATGTCGCCTTCTATCTCGTTATTTCCACACCTCCACTGGAGAGAAAGAATTTTCAAAGTTGCACAAAGTCTTTTGGTTGTCTCCTGTCAATGACACCCTCCATAAAAGGGAAATTGTCTTTTCCTGAAACATTTCACAAGTGAAATATAGTGAGTAGTTCATGTGGTTCTTGCAGGCTATTGATAGCATTCTTGCAGATGTCTCTCTCTATATTTTGAAAAAGAAATACCCCATTATTGCTGAGTTGTCACTTTTACTCTAGAGATATTCAAAAAGAAAGTAGGAGCTGTGGTACACAAAGTAGTGAAAGTGGCAACATCTTCCAATAGATATCAATGAAAATGAATACACACGATTTCCTCTCTTTCTCAAGTTTTTAATCCAACAAGTGCTGTTTTATTCTTTGTAAACATGCAATTCTTGATCTCACTTCAAAGCTGACACTATTCCCTGATGTGTCTTTGCTCTCAGACACCCTCAAACTCTCTTAACACCATTCCAAGAAGCCTTGAACTCCAAAAAATATTACAGGGTCACAATCCAATATGTGTTCTATGACCTACTCTGATTATTTGCATAATAATTTCATTATCTAATGAAATCTAATGGATTTATTTGTTCTTGAAGTCCAGTATCTGGATCTGAATTAGAGCACACTTTAATATAAATCAAAGTATATCAAATCTCGAAGGAACTTGCAGTGAATCAAGATTATTTATTGACATAATATTCCAATGTTATTTGTGATTACTCATGCCAGAAAGTGGGTGAATAACCTTAGTTTGGCTTCGTCTGATTTCAAGTTGCATGCATTATGCATTATGACATTACCTTCCAAAAAAAGAGTCCTTCAGTTCTGTTTCAATTATTCTCTAAAATTACTTGAATTTTGATCTGTTTTAACAAATAAAACTTTATTTCTTAACTACAGACATTTACAGCTTGACATCATTGCATGGAAAATCCTTGGTTATCTGAGGCATCCTCTCAGGACTGGTGCATAAAACATGGCAATCCAGTTCACTCTGGCTGAGCAGTCAGCAAAGTTTCCCGATAGCAACTCAAACAGCACTAACTGCCCATATTTCGGGGATTAAATTATATTCTGTGAGGTCAAGACATCTGTTTGAATAACTCTCAAGAAGTAAAAACTCCTATATTTGTTGTGCTGAATAGCTCCTTAGACACTTTGCCAACTTTCTTTCAAAGGAAAAGGATTTGATTCCCTAGACATAGGCATCTAGCACCATCTTGGACCCCCTGAAGTGTACCCTGAGGGAGGTGTATCTCTTGGATATACAATGTCATATGTGCCAGCCCTGTACAGATATCTTTGTAAAACCCGAAGCATCTCAGATAACACTGCGTACATATGTTTAGGCAAAAATTTCCCCAGATTTTCCTAGTCTTGCCACTTAGACATTGGAGTTTCGTAGGGACACATATGATATACACCAGTGTAAAAGTGTTGGAAAGTAATTCCATTCCTAATAATGTAAGGTGTCCCTAATCAATGCTTCTCTTTAAAGCTCCTTTATTTAAATAACTTGGCTTACAACTGTTTAAAGATTCATTAAATTTTTCAAGTACTTTTGTGGCCTGCATCGATTTCTTTAATTTTGTAATTCCATTCAATATGTCAAAGATATTGTAACATAAGGAATATAGTTAGTTAGCTAAGAGTATCCCCCGAAATATGAAAAAAAGGGTCAGTGGCCTTCTGCAATGGAGTGACTGTAGGAGTGGACAAGGGAAGTGGACAGATGTCATTTATCTGGATTTCTGTAAAGCCTTTGACACAGTCCTTCACAATATCCTTCTCTCTAGATTGGAGGGAGATGGGTTTGATGAGTGGACTGTTAGGTGGATAAGAAATTGGTTAGACAGACACATCCAGAGGACAGGGTCCATTTCTCAGAGTCCTGATGGACATCAGTGATTATAGTCTCCCTTTCTTGACTTTTAGAAATCCCGAAAATTTGGAAATTTTAACAACAATAAATGTAAAGTTGTCACTGTAGCTCCTGAGTGTTGGGTTTCTGAAAGCTGCTTTGATCCATGCCATAATTTAAATTAGCACAATGGTGCTGTTAATCAAACTGGATTGCAACAATATCTAGGAAGCATTATACTGGTTGATTAAATTAAAGTGCCCTTCCAGTCAAGACCGTCAGAGTTAGGAAAGAAAAAAGTGACAGTAATCTTTCTACCAGCTGTTGCTGGGAAAATCCCCATCAATCTCTTTAGGACAGAGTTACAACCTGTGCAACATCATGCCCAAGCAATTAGGAATAGTCCCAGTGGCTGGTTTGTAAATTATTAATCTATATCTAAAAATGTAACTAAAAGTACATTTTATTAATACAGTCTAAGAATATACATATCTGTGACAACTCTCCCCAGCACAGTCATCTTCCACTGCTCCTGCAGCAGTACGGGATTCTTTGATCGTCTTCTTTCAGCAACCCTACTGTTTGATATTCTCTTCTGAGCTATTTTGTTTCAGTTTCCAAAGTTTCAAACAATTTTAAACTTCTGACTCTGAGCTCCTAAGATTATCTTTGCTTCAATATCCAGCTATTCTAGATACTCAGGATCATTTCTAATAATATTTTGGTTTCATGGGCTAGCATTTCCACTGCTCTGGACAATTTAACCCTATTTTTTACTGTGTTAAGTTACTAGCTTTTTTCTGAAGCAGTACTGCACCTATTAATTTCTATTGAGTGTTTTGCTTCTGCTATACAATTTCCCTCAGTCTGCCACTGGAATTATGATTTAACATACCTTATCTCTTTAAGATGAGATGGTTGTACGGAAAGTGCAGGTAAACAATGCTTCCTCTAGGAGATCATTTAAATCTTTTTTCTGCCAAAAAGACCTTGGGGAATAATGAGAAACACATATGTGTTAGAAAGGTAGTTAAGAAGAACATGTAACAAAAAATTGTGGAACAGAACTTGCTATAGAGAATTTGTATGAATTAACATTAGGAAATACCTTAACTAGCACAATATTAAACTCAATTTTGCCCTTAGGTAGAATGAGGAAAAAGCTATTAAGAAAATGCTGATCCATTTTTAAACATCACTGGCCTTTCCAAGAATCTTGTTTTGCACTGGGTTTATTTCCATGTTTTCTTACACAGTGCTATACTATAATGTATGAAAGGATAGAAAGGATCAGGTGAATGAAGGCATAAGTTACTCATTATTCATCACTTAGACATTCTTTGTTCCTGGGTAATCTCCAACCTCATTTCTAACTGAAAAACATCCTCAATTTAAATTCCTTAGCATGTAAGACTCTATATATTAGAGTGTATATATATACATAAAATATATGTAGATTAAATTGTTTTCAAGCAGTAGAAGACCTAATAGATATAACAAATTCCCACAAGAATTTATTGCTGACTACACCCGTGTCAGTACAGTGTTTAAATAAGATATTTACAACTCTGCTTTACATTTTTGAATTATAACAGCTTACAACACAGCACCACAAATACATCTGGTTTCAATTAGCCTAGGAGATGAAAGGTGATTGCAGGTTTCTAAAGTTTATTAAATAGGTGACCTCATATTTTTAATTAATTCAGTCATGACCTACTGCAATCTATTATTAGTAATGTGATCCAGTTTGGCTTTATTATTAGCCTTTTCTGTACTTTAAGGTTTTTGGTAATTTTAAATACTGCTAAAATTAATATTTAAAGTTTAACTGCACTGAAAAAAAGAAGTCCTGTCCTGTCTCATTCTTAAATTTGTCCTTTGGTTACATTTGATGAGACAATCTATATGGTGACTTCAGGAGTTGGATAAACATATTCCAGTATCTGAAGTGAGGAATTTTCTCCTCTGTTATTATTTGAAACGACATGTGGGAGAATAAAAATCACAATTTAGCCTCATGCAGATGATCTCAGATACCAAGCTGTCACAAATGGCTCTGACACATATATTTGGGCAACTAACGCTTACGTGCTTAATATTAGGCAGGCTGAGTTTAGTTGTGGCCTCAAAAACTGAAACTCAACCCATTTAATTTTCTGAATTTTGTGCCATTTCATAAATAATGTGTTGCAACTCTACTTAAGAATATTAGTATTAATTGCAATCACATTAATTTGCGCCTCATTTAGAGGAAGTAAATTTTTGTAACACAGGAAGAGCAAAATGCAAGATTCTTCTTTTCAACCCACCAATGCCTTTGAAGTTATACATGCAAAACATACTATTATGTAGGTTTATTATTTTTAAGACCATATGCATGATTTTAGCTCAGAAATTTCACTATGGACTTGATCATTTAAAAGGTGAATACCTCAGATCTGAGTATCACATTCCTAAGACCTGTGTTCAGGTTAGTAGTAAGAAGATTGAAGATTTTTATAATGGGATATAATGGTATTGAGAGAATTTGTCAAACTGCTGTTTTCAGGGCTGTCTACTACTGTAGCACTTACTACTACACAGATACAGAAAAAAATCAACATTAAGTACTATCTTATATCCTAGCAATATATTCATAATATACATGCTATAGGATATAATCTCTCTGTAGAATGTATATAAGTACATATACCATATATAATACATATCTACACAATCTATAAATTTATATACATACACATATAAAAATGTTTGTCTTTTTTGTCCTATTATAAATGTGGCACACCATTGTTTCATTTAGTTTCTTGAGACTCTGACTCAGTTTGCCTCATCACTCTGTAGCTGACTGCTGGGAAATCAAAAAACGTAAATTATCTGACCAAAGAGAGAGTCTGGAGGCAAGAGTGCAAATGGGTAAAGGCAATTTTTCAACTTAGGGTAACAGAATGGTTTGCATTGGAAGGGACCTTTAAAAATGATAGTCTAAACCCCCAGTTATGGGCTAGGACATCCTGGACTGAGTCAGGTTGCTTAAAGCCTATTCAACTTGATTTCGAAAACTTCCGGTGATGGGATATCCACAGCTTCTCTGGGCAATCTGTTCCAGTGTCTCATTACTCTTGTCATAACAAATTTCTATTTAAACCTCCTTCAGTTTATGCTACTAGGTCTTCTTCTGTTGCTACACGCCCAGGTAAAAAAACGTCTTCTACCATCTTTCGTATAAACACTTAAGTATGGAAAGGTAACATCAAGATGTCCCCAAAGCCTTCTCTTCTCCAAGCTTAACAGCTCCAATTGTCTCAACCCTTCCTCATAGGAGATGTTCTGGACTGGAAGTCCTGTTCTGGGCTTGCTCTTGCAGGTTCATGTCTGTCTTGATCTGGGGCCCTCAAAACTGGATGATACAGGTGACGTCTCATGAGAGCAAAGTAGAGGAGGGAGAATCACCTCATTCAGCCTGCTGGCTACATTGCTTTTCATGACTACCTGGGTATGACTGGCTTCCTGGGTGGCAAGCACACATTGTCACAATGTTCAGCCACTCATGTTCAGCTCTTCACCCACCAGCACACCCTAACCCTTCTCTACAGGCCTGCTCTCAATCCATTCATCCCACAGCCTGCATTAATACTGGCAGTTGTCAATCTCAGGTGCAGGACCTAATTTTATGGTTCCAGTAGAGATATTTGAGGGGCATCACTCAATATTGATCTTCCTTTGGGCCTAGAGACATTGATTTTAACAGCTCTTTGGATGCAGACTTTCAGCCCACTTCCTTATCCATCTAAACACACATCTCTCCCATTCAGAGATAAGAATCTTCTTTGCAAAATATTGTAAAAAATTGAGCATTCCTGTGTGGGGAGTGGTAGTAAGAGTCCAAAGAAGGAACTTTGTAGTGGTGGCCCTCTGCACCTCTGTGGAAAGTAGCTTTTTGCTGAGGAGGCAGAGTTTCAACCCCTCAGAGAAATTAGACAAAGTGGAAAGATAATGGAGAGTAGATTAAAAATAAAATAAGAGAAACATATTTTTGAAGTCATGAAACTTAATAGCATTGTTATACTTTTTTCCATACTGGTGTTTTGAATTTATAAAGTAATCTGCATCTTTTCAATGCCCATAGAGAAGCCTAGGCTGGGTATAGAGGGAAAACATCAAAATTCATTGGGGAGTACTTGCATAAATCTCTAGACTTATTTCTGCCTGAAATCAA
This sequence comes from Corvus hawaiiensis, assembly GCF_020740725.1. Lineage (NCBI taxonomy): Eukaryota > Metazoa > Chordata > Aves > Passeriformes > Corvidae > Corvus > Corvus hawaiiensis. Next base: position 76,529,444 of record NC_063214.1, read on the forward strand.
CAGGAATTATATTAGCACTACATCAATTTCCCAGCAAGTAAACAGATGACCATGTGGCTTTTGAAACATCTGTGTGCAAATGTGAGAATGAATGGTTGCAGGAGACTTAGCTACCTAATCAATTTTGCAACAGGACGTCATTGTAGAATTGGAGTCATTGTGACCTTAGATACCCTATCTTTTGGTAAAAAATTCAGCAGAAACTTTGGCTGTATTTCACCATTTAATGGAAAAAAAGAAAGGTTGTTTTATTTACTCAGCCATTTTTTAAAATTGCTGGGAAAAAAGTAAAATTCAACCCAATCATTTGACTGCGTCAACTGATTACTCAAATGTTATGTCACTTCTTGCTAGACAAAACCTAGAACTAAAAAATGCAAAAAATAACAAGAAAAAAACCCAACAACACAGCACAACAAAACATAGCTGTGGTGTTCTCTGTCTACCTAACATGCTGTAATGGAGCTAATTTGAGGTTTACTTCTGATCTGGCATTTTTCTGAAGTGAAATGAACCATTAGAAGTTTTGTTTCTTGCGCAGTTTGGTAAAAGGCAATAAGGGACTTTGTTCTTGCTTTGAAGAAAAATCTGGAGGCACATGAAGCAACCAATTGATTCTCGCTTACCATTTTGGTTAATTTTAGTTGAACAAAACAGTCACAGCAAAATAGGGAAAAAAACCAAAACCACAAGAGTGCTGAACAATTTTTAAGTGGTGATCCCATTTGCTTTTCCTTAAGTTGAATTTCCAGAAAGTTGTGGAAATAATGTGTTAACACAGAATTTTTCTAATATCTGAAAGTGTCACTTAGATGGCTCTATCCTTGATAAAAATGTAGAACATTTTCAAAATGTTATGTGGGTGTCTGAAAAGACTAACAGTGAAGTAGTACTGAATATGAGTAAGACTACAGTAATAGGGCATTATAATGGAAAATAAGTGCAGAGAAAATAGTCTTCCTATGTAATATCCTCAAAAGATTGTATGCTGGTTTCATGTAAGTATTCACAATGTATTTGTGTATAGATATGTCTACATGCATACAGATAAAAGTATATGCCTGCATATGTAGATATATATATACTACAAAACAGGGATGAAGTAAGGTGATCTGCATGATATAAATAATTATGGTAATGACAAAAGAATAAAGTTGCCCATTAAAAGACAACTGAAGAGGATAAGCATTCCATTAGTTAGTAGAAAAAATCAAAAATATTGTAACTACAATAGCTGCAGTGTAGTTACATTAATGATAGAATAATACTGCTCACATAACACTTTTCATGTGCAGAGCAGACAACAGAGCACCTTACAGAAAGGCTGCAATGCCAATATACCCACCTTACAGAAAATGAGGTAATTTGTAAGTGCCTGAAAAATATTTTTATTTTTAACTTCTTAGAATTTCTGCATCTTCCATTTTTGCAAAATGTGGCCTAAAATATCCAATTCAGCCTTCCTTCATTTGATTAAAAGTGTTATAACCAGTAGAGTTTGACTACTCAAAAGTGTCTTTGTGACTTTGCATGTTGCAGGCCACACATTATATATCTGAGATTAGGACTCATTGATCTATATTTATTGTTTTCAGCAGATAACTCCACTGAGAGAAAATGAAAAAAAAAAAAAAACAAACAAAAGAAAATATTTTTTTCATTTTGAATTTTACCTGAAAAACAAATACACCTACACAGTACAAATGTTTTGTATGTCCTGCCATTGTTTTACAGTCCTACATGTTCTGTGACCTGACAGTTGCAATCACTTATGAAATGGCTTAATGTGCCTCAGTTTATTTTTCTGCTTTACAGATCACATTTCACTTGTGCAGAGGGTTACAGACATGATTTGCCTCCAGATGCCAACAAAATATGTCAATAACCAACTCACTACATTTTCGTTATTTCTTTCCCATTTGTTTCTTTTTTTTTGAGGTCTAGGCACAGTGCCTTGCAGGCATTGTTGTTTTCTCTATCAAACATTTACAGAATACAAAGACACACTATTGTATTGTAACAAAATACCATCATCTGCTAGGGTGCATACTTCTGTCCATATTGTAAAAAGACCAGGTTACCTAGAAACACAGCAACTTTCCACTTTTTTTACCTTCCATTAAAAGTATCTAGATCATTCTGATCTGTCCTTATTAATGTAGGCTTTTTCCTAATCTTTCCTTTCTCTCATCTTTCACTGACAAGCAGACCTCAGGGATGAATTCCAAAGGCACTAAATACCAGCACTTTGCATTGATATCAAAGTATAGATCAGTAGGATTTTTAACATATCATTAATTCAATTTGCAACCTAATTTTTGCGGACCTTATTTAATAACTTAAACCATTAAGCCAAAAGAGAGCCCAAAAAGTGGTGAGCAGTATTTTGGACTGCCAGAATGCAGAATTTAAAACATACATGAAAAGTACTGCAAGTTGAAGACATCAGGAATCTCACAGGACTATATTTGTGATACGAAGTTACTATCTAACATATTATTTTTGCTCCACAAAGCAGAAGCGAGGAATTTCAGCTTCTCAGCTTTCTCAATTCATCTGCCTAGGAATTCATATACAGTCGAAGTAATCAGGAGAACTCTTGGGAGTCTGGTCTGATATAAATCAATATACATTGATTTATTATTTTTTTCTGCTTTCCTCATCTTTTTCTCCCTCAGTAGTTGCTCCCTGCCAGCCATCACAATTGCTTACCCTTGTAAGGTCCTGTATTTATGCCTTCTATAAATCCACCTCCTGATGAACATTTTAAGACTTTCTTTTCCCTTCATTGATACAAAGAGTTCGCATTAAAAGTTTTATGTCCAGATGTCTCCACATCTTCCTGGTTTTTAAAGATCAGTTCAAAGCTGATGAGTTTTCTCAGCCAGTAAGAAGCAGTATGAAACACAAATATGTTGTACTAAATGACTGTCACATTCTTCTGGATTCTGTTACTAAAACTTTGGAAGTCCTCATTACAATTTTCTTAATTGAGACTGCAAATGCTGAAAATTATAGGCTGATGATAAGGAAACCACAACCAAAATTTCTGAAGAGTTGCAGAGTATTTTCCTTGAGAACTGAAGAATACTAAAGACATGAAAAGTTGTTCCAGACTGACATAGAGGAGGTATGTCCAGCAGCAAGTATCTATGCTGGACAATTAATTTTTTATAACAAATAGTGTTTATTATTGAAAAATAGGGCAAACTAGGAGAAATCCTGTTCTTGTGCTTGGATATGCACTTTAATAACAGTTGCATATTTTCATGGCCATATGTTTGGCTTCAGAAGCCAAAATTTTGGAGTTTTATCTATCATTGTAAGCCATATGATCAATCTAAACTCTTGGGTAATTGATAAGCCTAATAACCCTTGTGACAGTTTTGTCCTTGACACAATGTTACCCTTAGAGATTAAGTGAGCCCTTCAAGAGATCTCTCCTTCACATCTGTCTGATTGAAAGAGAAACCTATAAACTAGCTTTCAATCTCTTTATTTTCAATGCTGTGATTAAAAGAAATCCATAAGCGTTATCAACATCTGCTTCTTTTCTCAGTCAGATTGGCAAATTCCATTAACTTTACTGGATGTTACTGACATCAATCTATTTGGATTGAAGTATTGAACAAAAAATGGCTAAGGTTTATCACACCTTAATGCCGTTGTGTGCAGATGCATACCCAGGACTCAGAAATGTTGATCCACTCAACTCAGGTCTAGTTTCTTCTCAAGAAACTAAGATAGAATGGCCAAAACCATTTTGATGTTAGTTTGGAATGAAGCAGAATTTTTTGGTTTTGTTTCTTTTTTCCCCTCCAAATGACAAACTGGCTTTCACTTTGCCAGGACCTTTTAAAGTTTAGAAAAAGTGTAGACAAAATTCACTGAGTGACTGAATAAAGAAATACATAGTTTTCTCTTTATTGTTTTGATGGTTTTGGTGTGAATGATCGCCTCAACTTTTTTTTTTTTCTTGTGTAAATGCTAGAGGCCTCTTAAATTTCTTGCAGAATTTCCTATTTCAACAGCATCTCAAGAGCTGGATGTTCTGTTTTGCTTTTCTCTCTCCTATAAACATTACTGATTTCTTGAAATACATAAACAAACAAAACAAACAAATAAATAATCACACACACCCTTTTTACCTCTTAGTGAAATGTAGGATCCTGCTTACAAAGAATGATGGCCAGAAGACTGCCAAGAACAGAATGTGCAAAGCAGGTGACTCCTGTTAAATCAAACATCATTGATTACTCCACAGTAATCCTGAAGTCAACTAATATTTACATCAGTCTGCCACACCAGTGATTGATTATGGCTCAGCTATAGCGAAATATAAACATTTATGGAAAGAAACAAAATAGAGCTATAGGTAGAACGGGATAACACACACACACACATACACACACACACACATTCCCAAAAGTAAAAAGACAGCAAATACTATTTTGTTAAGAAATTAAAGAGCTGGGAACAATTTTAGCAAACAAAAATGCTCTCAAATGCAATGAAGAGGGAATGTTTTTATCCCTGTGTACCAGAAAAAAGTGGCCATTGCTATATACTTAATTGCTTTTCCCTCATTCTTCCTCTAAACAAGCACTGTTATACTTGATTAATCTTCACAACCTAAACTTCTCCAATGCTGGTTTGAAACTCTAGTCTGAATTACATAGGTTTTGATCCTTATCTACATGTTTCAGAAAAATGAACATCAGGTAAAGAGTTGTGCAGTCTGACCAATAAAATATAAATAAAGCTATTTTAAAATCTTTGTTTCAGTGACATGAAATAATTTCTTTTCAGTGTCTTTGAAAAAAGAGTAGCCATTTATTGTTACAATAGGTAGATATGGAAGTGATTTATAATCCTAGTTTACCAAGACCATTTAACCTTTCAATACATACTTCTTCCAACCTGTCTCCTTTAAGTTCACATCATTTCTGCTGAAGTTTTAAGGCTCAGATTTAAATTGGAACAAGTCATAACCTTTTAATCTCATCATATTTTAAAACTGAAGTGAAAACATTATGCATAAAAGAGAAGGGGGACCCTTTTAAAAAATGTTAATGGAAATAGTAATGGAAATAAAGCTGCAGTTCATCTCAAAGAGATGAAAAGTGTTGTGCATATAAATAGTACCTGTAAGCTTGGGATCTATTTATATGAATCACCATAAGTAGGAAATATTTACTAGTAAAAATGGTACAGAGATATGTTTCAGGAACCATCACTGAGTGATGAAACATGCCTTGATTTGGTCCATGACTAAATTTTAGTTCTTCAAGCCAACAAAAAGCCTTTCTCTGATTTCTCTCATCAAAAAATTATCACTGCAGTATCAAAAGGTAGTGTATACATCCAAAGTTTAACCTGAAATTGAGGAAAAATGAACTAGTTGGAATGAATGAAATATGTAGATTTCACTGATAGGACAGCTGCAAATTTATTTTCAGTATTGAAAATTTTGCTGATAGATTGATTTTTTTTTTTCACCTAAAGATTTTTCTGCTATTTTAGCTTTCAGGACAAATCCTAATAATTTTAGTCAAGTAATTATTACACTGACTTTATTGAAATAAACATATCTCTGTTTTTGACTCCATGTTGAGATTATTGTGGAATTTGTACACAGAGTTTACCAATGCAAAGATTCATGACTTGAAGGAAACATGCTGCTCAGAATTGTCTTTTGTTTTCTATTCTATTACAAGGAGGCCAATTAACTATTATTTTCAAGGTCCCCTGAAACTTTAATTTTAGGACAAGATTTCAGATGCTTATAAAGTCATTTATTCAGATTTAATCAATTAAATTAAGTTACCTCAAGCTGAAATTGTTATGATGCTACAGGTACTTTTTATCTTCTAACAAAAATGCTTCAGCTATTTCATGAGCCTAACGAAAAACCCTGTGGGTTTCATGTTTTGGGGTTTTTTAATGCTAATAGGAATTCTGGCAATCTATTATTTGGAATGCTGTCATAGCACCAAGCTGTAGGAAAGGGACTTGAAATTTGGCAGCAAATCGAGTTTTGCATACTCTATTTCTCTTTTTTTGACATTCTTGTGAAGATTTGTCCTTGTTTGACCTAGTTATAAGCTTAAAAAACACTGTAGTTTGCATATTCTTAGGAGAGACTTCCAAGAGGTTAAGTGTTAAAACCTCCATAAGTTTCGGTAAATACTCTAAAGCTTTCTACAGCTATTAGAAATGTGTAAGCTGCCACTTGACATCTGGCCAAGCATTACAGGTGCAAATCCATCACTCTGTCCTCTAGTGACCATTCTGGGTGAATCTGGGACCAGACTGCAGAAGAGAAATCAGGAGAGAAATCACAGTCCGGTCTTTTGTGTGCTTTTGGTAGTTTCCTGTAAGAGAAAGACGATGCTAATTTAGAACATGCTTACATAAAAATATGCAATTCTACAAGTCTAACATCAGCTTCTACTCAGCTTTGGAGAGTTTTACCTGAGGTTTAGTGTTTTTATTATACTTCTGTTTAAAATCTCAGAACCTTAGAAACACAGAATCTGGAATTTAAATAGAGTTTAGAGACAGTGAGAAATCTAAAGAGAAGGAACAAGATACAAGTTCACTTTACAGAAAAATTAATTCCTATTGGAAATTTACTTTGCTAATTTATGTAATCAGCATGACATGTCATGAAAAACTTCTGGATACATTAACTGTCTGAAGAGAAAATAAGAGGTATAACATTAGAGTAGATATGTAATTCAGAATTCCTGTGGCAAATTTTGAGATGCCAAATGTTGGATCAGTGTTACAGTCTGAAAAGAAATTAAGTCTTAATAATTTATTTAAAGCGAAATATCCACAGATTATTTCCTATTGTCATCATATATGGTTAAAATATGCTTTTAAATGTGTTTATAAAAACAACAGCATCACATTCAGTGTTTTAATCATAAAAGGAGTCATGAAAGTGCTGATAGTGGTATGTTTCCACTAATAACTTAAAAGTAGAATGACCATTTTCTAAATGAAGGACTTTCTAAAAAAAATTTTTAAAAATCACTGTATCTATACCTTCCTGAGAAAAAGTTACACTGCATTTTTAATTTATGCATATTAATGAGTCAATATTTTCCATTTTGTGTGACTTTAGTCTAGTGTTATCATTTCGTTAGGGCTTATAAGCAGATTGGTTTAAACAAAATACTTGTCAACGCACCTGGCTGAACTAGAATGTGTCATATTTTGTGTCCCCCATCTGCAGTAAAGAATGAGATACTATTTAGAATTCCAATAGTTTTCAGTCACAGAGACCCCGAGTCTCCAAAAACTCATGTATTTTTCTCACTTCTACAAAATGTGCATATAGCCAATGACATAAAAATTATTCCATTTACCTGAGCTCACTTATTTTCTTTTCAGAGACACTCTTAAAATGGTCATTACAGTAGTGGACTTTTCCCCTTCTCTGGCCTTCTTATTTTTTCACAATGGTGACAATTTAATAGATTTAGTAGATAACAGGAGAAGAAAATAGATTTAGTGAATTATGTAGTGGAAAAGGTGTGGGGGAAATTTGAGCCAAAATAATCATAGGAATAACAATTATTATATTTAATAAGAATGTTCTATAAACACAACTGAAGACAATAATAAATAATCTATTTTAATATTAATAGTAAATAAATATTAATATTATATTAACATTCTTGGTATTTTTATGAATAAAAATAATAATGATATACTTATCCATAAGGAATCTTATGAAGGTTTGCAAAAGGCCTCATTTGTCCAGAGTCCTGCTCAGAGCTGTATTTATATATGCTCCTTAAAAAAAAGAAAGAAAAAAAGGGATAAACTGGGGAAAACAGCCTTAGTCTGTCTTCTCCTAGATGATGGAGCTACTAGAGAGCAGAGTTATGCTGGTTTTCACTTGTTCCATTTCTATTCCTGCCATTCCAGGATTCTCAGCTGCAGTCAGTTATCTAGTTACTCAGTGGTAAAACTGCAGGAAAAGGACTCCACCCAGAATATTTTAATGCCTGATAAGGTAATTGAAGTGAAAAATTGTTTTGGCTGAAAAAAATCACCTGAACTCCTACTTTCAAGGTAAAATGTCCAGGCAACAGGATAATTCATTTTCCTAATCTGGGCTGTTTAATGAAAATGACTGGGCTTATGCTTGACAGAAGGCTACCTGAACATGTGGTAAAGTTCTGTTCCGTTAAGTCCACTGGCTGTATCCTCTGAGAGGAGGATAAACAGACAGGTGTATGGATCAGGACAGACTTTACACAGGAAATTCCTCACCAGGCTGTGCCTTCTGTATCTGTGAATGTACTCCTAATGTAGACACCATAGGCATCACAAAGGAGAAGAACAGAAATACTGTGTGAATTTATATGTGCTGTCATTGCACCTACCTCAAAATATCAAAGTAAAACAAGTAAATTTATCCATCCAGACCTCAACTAATTGGTTTCTATTAGCTCTCGCTCTTTGACACACTGATACCTGTCATGCTGATCAATGAATTGTAATCATGTCTTAAGGATCTGATGATTTTACTCTGAAAAGAATATAATTTCTTCCTGCTCCCTCTCCCAACAAGAAATCAAAACTTAGAAGCTAAACACAGCCTCAGAAATTATGCAGTATCATATTTTGATCTTCAGCATACTCACCCAAAACTGAAATAGAATTCAGCTCCAGATTGTAAATAACTAAATTTAGTAGTCTACAATCTGGAGCTGTATCCCATCATTAAATATAGATTTGTGCAATCTGGAGTCCCACCCCTTGTTATAGAAGAGTAAAATTCGGACTTCCAAACAACAAAAATTATTAAGGTATTAGAAGGAACCATTGATGAGCTAAGATTAAAGCACCCACATTGCATAATTTAAAAATTTAATGATTGAGAGGATTACACAAAAGTAAATGACAACATATTTAGGAGGTTTACCTTAATGTTTGAGGAAATTACTGCAACACATGCATTTATATATATAAATAGAAATTATGGAACCAACACTGAAATTTTCCATAAAGAAAAATTCACATCATGTAAATACAGAGAAAAAAAAATTAAAAAAAGACACTTGAGAACAAGGAAGAGGAAAAAGGCTTGGAAAATGTCAATATGTAAAAAAAATCAACCTAGAGGTATATTCACTTCAAGCATCTTTTCATCTCATTCTGCCATATGTTCTACCACAATAAGATGATTGACACTTTTATTTTAAATTCCTGTATGCATAGTGATTTCCAATTTTAAAGATAAACATTCCTTTCATAATTTTTAAAATACAAAAAATGGTGAAAAAATCATCTTCTACAAAGATTTAATGGGATTAGTTACCCATGGGCATTTATGCATCAGATAGATACCTCCTTCCTCTGAATGTCACAAATATATCTCTGTGCACATTTTTAAATCTAGAATTGTTATATAATAGTCAAATGCAATGTAGGAACTGAAAATGAAACTGAACTGTAAAATCTTGGTAAATTTGAATTTTGCTATTACTAATGAAGGACCACACACTTTTCATCAACCTGTTGAAAACAGAATTAGGACTTGTCTAGTCCTGTCTTGATCTGAGATGATTTTATCTGGGCTAAGGCGTAGTAGGAATTGTCTGACAGTGAAGTGAATATATCCTAAATTTGCCTTGACTTATTCCTAGTTTATGGCAATACCAAGTTTGATATGAACTGTGTGTGGTCTCCAATTGAAATGTGGTGTAGAAAGATACAGAAACAGGATGATAACAGAAATCAGACAATACCTGACCATCCATTTATTATAAGTAAAAAGATCATGAATGTAAAATATTGTCCAAAACTACCACTTAGGTGTTGACCCAAAATGTATAAAAGAGAAGATAATTGCAAACATGATCAACTATAGGTATAACTGTCTCAACTGAGTGTGTGTCTATGTATGTCAGAGATTGTTGTGAAGGGAATATTAAAAAGTGATACATCAAACCAGTTTCAGAGTTCAAAACATAATTTTACAAGACTAACATTGGCTAACAACACATGCTACCAAAATACAGTTTTTAACATTTTTGTATTTTAAGTCATAAATCCTCTAGGGGCATATCTTACACTATCTTTGAACATCCAGTGTTCACAGCTGGTGTCACACATTCCTGATCACAATGGTCCTTGATGGTCTCAATCATTGACCTGATCAGGCTGAAAAACCTTTCAAGGAGAGAATGCAGAAGAAAAGTGTGTGGGAATTCTTTGACCTCATGCCTCAGTTTGGGATCTTGTCCTTTTATTAGATAGCTGATTTCCTTGGCAAATCCCAGCCTTTGGCACCATGTTTGGTGGGGTGAGATGGAGGTTGCTTTACCATTCCCAGTAGTTGCCCTGTCCTGTTCCTCCTCTTGTTTGGTTATTTTTCATTTAATTTTCCTTTTCCCTTACTTAACCGATACTCTTTTCCTTAAAGTAAAAGCTGTCTTATCCCATCTCTTTACACTGAGCTTCTTCAATGACCGGCCCTTGACTGTCACTGAGCTCTTTATGCTTCTGGAGCCTCTGCTTTTGATCCGTGTCGTATTTTCAAAGCCTTTTCTATTACCCCACTCTTAAACTGCACATTATGGCAAGAGAAACCTCATACCAAGCTCACACAGCCAGTTCCCAGGGTAAATTGAAAACAGCTGGCCAAGACTAGGGCCTTGCATAGTCACCCTAGGCACAGCCAATACAAGGGCTGTGTTCCTTCACTGGCAATGGCAATACTATTTTTCATGCGGCTGCTAACTCTAACAATGTTTCTTGAGTTGTACTATATTGGAAGCCTTATCTTGAGGATCACGAGAAGCTTCTGTTGGATTTTCCTTGATATGCTTCTAATTAAGGAGTGAAGGAAGCATTTGCTTTACCCACAAACTATAGAATATACTGATTAATATTACCTCAGTTTTGAAAAGAACTAAGTTAAATATTAACATTATGCTTCAGGTCTGAAGCACTTTGAACATAAAAAGAAGTGGAAGAAGTTTCTTCTGAGGGTGTGAGCCTGTGTCATGATCCGGTTACTAAAGTTCTTAGAAATGCCTCTGCCCAAATTAAGATACAAATGAGACCACATGCCAGTGACAATAGTAAGGGTTTTATTTGATATTAAATGTGAGTGAGTGAGTGAATGAGTGAGTGAGTGAGAGAGAAAGAAAGAAAGAAAGAAAGACAGAAAGAAAGAAAGAAAGAAAAAGAAGTAGAAAATAGGTGGGGGGGACAGAGAGTGACAGGGACAGAATAAGGAAAATATCATCACTCTGTGGATCCCAATGATTTTCTGTTGATCCTCTCCAGCTGATCTTCTTGGTGGTGAAGATTCCCCCAAAAAGCATGGAATCCGATGTGTTAATATGTGCTCAGGCCAGGTAGGAAAACCCAGGCATCTCCCTGGGGGAAGGAGTTTGCCACTGTCTCTTACAGCAGACTCTGGGTTTGTTGCATCATGTGCAGTCCTGTGGTGCAAGGCTTCAGGAATGACTCAAGGAGGCACCTCGGGAGGTCTTTGACACCCCCTCAGCTGCCTCTTATGTGAAGGTCCCATGGATGTGGCCTGTGGCGTTGGGGGTTCCACAGCTGGGCAGGTTTGTGTAAGGGAGATGTGATGGGTGTTCACTCCTCTAACCAGAGGTTACACCCGAAACCTCCTCCCCCTTGCCTCAATTCGGGGGGGGGGAGTTTGTGTAAACCTGGCTTCTGCGGGCTATGCTCTCTCAGCAAATGGGTCTGTGGGCCATAGCCTCCCCCACCCTGAAGCAATCCAAAGATGATTCTTAGCACAGCTGCTGGGTTTGTCTCACATTCTTTTCCTTGTTTACTTGTTTGTTTCAGGTGATTGAAGAATGGGTTTTTCCTTTATCTAATCTCAGCAGTTTGACTTTCAGTCCAAAGTCCCAGTCAGGTGTCTTCAGGGAGGTTTCTTTGGTTGTAGCTTCTTTATACAGTTTTTGTTATAATGAGCAAACTTTATATCAATGTTTGAGGCATGAACTATTTCAGTCTCTGACAGCCTGATACAATCTTTTTTTTCCTGTTTCTTCTTTTTTTTTTCTGTTTATGCTGCCAGGTCATAAAAATGAGATATGATGACTTAATAAAATACAGCAAGCTTTCATATTGAAATTAGTGAACAGTCTAGTTTTTCATCAAAAGAAGACACTGAAGAGAATGTATTTTTATTTGGAGTGGCAAGGAACATCAATAATGCCATTAACATGTGTGTCTCTGAGGCTATACCTCATGGAGACATTCTAAACAGCTTATATTTAATTATGTTTTTAAACTTTTAAGTCAAATTTCCATGAGATAATAAATCCATTCTTAGGAAATGACCAAAAGTCTACATTTTACAAAAAACAAGTATACATTCGAATTTCCTACCATGTGTTCAAAGGGATCATCACACGCTGGAACTTACCAGATCAGTTACTATCAATAAATACCAACATAAATTTATGCCAGATCAGGAAACATGTTCCCACACAATATTTTCTTTGTTTTTTTCAGCAAAGATGTGATTCTGTGTTTGAATGTGATTAATGTTAATTTTATACTGATAGGTGGTCTGATACTATACATATCCAACACAAATTACTTTGGAAATCCATAATGAATTTATTTCCTACTTTTATTTTTAAAGACCCTTGTTTTTGCCTAGTAACACATTCATTTGTGTCTCTTAATGGTCTTCCTATAACCTGTGGATAAAAATCTTTTTTACACTGGTTTTATGATTTATTATTTCATTAGGTAAACAGGTTTACTGCTTAGTTTGTCTTTTTTATATATGACCTTAATAGAATATTCACCATTACATTTCAAGGACTTGAAAGATGTAACTGAAAATGCTGAGCATCAACGTGCAGTTTTTTATTTTTATTGTGTCTGCTTTGTTCTCATTATCTTGTGTTACAAAAATTTATGTGAAATAGCAAGGAACAGTATACTACAACAGTTTTTTTATTTTTCATTTTTGGAATGAAGTAGAAAAGTATGTTCAGGATATGTTTAAATTTGAATGATTAGGCTCTTTGAACAGGTTTACTTAGTTATCCTGAAATGTTCTTTTTAAAAAGGTCAACCATTTCCAGAGACAATAAATCATGTTTTTACCCTTCCAATTTTGCCCTTTTACCTCTCCCTAATCCTGCTGGTGGGGGAGTGAGCAAGTGGCTGCATAGGGCTTGGTTGCTGACCAGGGTTAAACTACAACAAATCTCTATTTTCTCAGCACAAGGGAAAAATTTTTGCAAAAACCAGATACACATTACCATGTTAGCAGTTTATCTACAGTATAATACACATTATTGCAGTATTTAAGTCTTTCTTTCACTAGTCAACTTACAACAAATGAAGGATCATTAATTTAAAAAATGGCTTTGAGAACTAAAAATCAGAGATGGCAAATTTGTAATTTTTTACCCAACAAATTTTAAACAAGGAACAGCACTTGTAATTAATTGTTAACAACAAACTCTCTGTTGCTTCCGTTGCAAAGGCATCTTTTACATTTAGAAATTATAAATGCACTTGTTTATAAAAAGAGTGTTCTGATGAAGCTGGGTTTTTTAATCATTTTATCTTTAGAATTCATTAAATATTTTACAGTGTAGGATCTGATCTTTAAGGCATTACTCATCTGATAAGTCCTTGCTATGAAAATAATTATATTCTCTTGTAAAGTCACTGGCTGCATGAGTAAAATGTGTATGATTGACCTTTTATATTATGCTATTGCCTACTTCACAAAACGGAGAAAAATCTAAGAGCTCAAGGCTTCAACATGTCAGTAAGGGTTTTCCATGGATTTCAGGAGAAAACAATCAGGGTCTCAAAGACATCAAAAAAGCATTAACCATAATCTATATTACTGACTTATGGAAAACTTTGACCCCTCTCAGTCTGGAACTTTGTCTCTTGAAAATATACCAATTTGATCACTATTGAACATGGTGAACTTTGCTGTCACATCTGACCTGGAATATATGAGCTTTTATTGTTCAAAGAACAGAACACAGCAGGTTAAACACAAACCTTATTTCAGTCTGTTGAGTAAAAATTTAATATTTATTGCCCCTTGTTAAATTTCACAATATGAATGAAGAGTACTCTCAGGGTTCAGAGAGAAAGGCAGTTAGACATGCTCATATTCAGACTTCTTGTTCTTTTCAGCAGCTTTTGATCCTTTGTACATTTCTACACTTAAGAAAATGTAGTTGACACAGTGTATTTTTATACTTGTGATAAAGAAGGGAAAAAAAATCATTCTGGTTTGACTTGTGCAAGAAGTTTGAGGTACAGCAGTAGTATCTAGCATGTCATAGTGCTCTAACTGCACCATTTTAAGTAGATAACCTCAAAAAGAACTTTCATTCAGTTTTAACCCTTTAAAACTGTAATGCTGCTAATATTGTTTCACCTTATAAATCTTGAAGTCCCAAAACAACAATTATCAAGGCCCAATCATTACAAATCTCATTAAATCATATGTTCCCTTTGAGATAACCTAGGTAAAATGAATAATGGTTTCCTTAGCAGCATCCTGTTTTCCTTCACAGGAAAGAGTTCATGAGTTATAGTCTGTCAAGGACAGAATTCCTACTCTGCACAAAATAGTAGTTTTGAATTATGTAATTTAGAAGATAGCCAAAAGTGCTTTGCTTGATACCATCTGCAGAGAAGGCCATACATTACTTACTATTGAAGAGGAAAATTTTTCTTTTCCTTTTCAGGTATCTTCTTGATTAATGTTCCTAATATTACACTGATAAGATTATGCTGAAGGTTGTAGAAGCTACACATCACTTTACTTGACCTATCTAAAAGAATCTTAACATTACTGGGAGCACTTAATAAAAGAAAACTTATATTTTTCTGCTTTACACCCCCTTTTTGAAGAAGTTACCAATATTTGTGTGCTTAGAGTGTATAAACCTATGTTTATGTCAAATCAAACATAAGAAATGTAGAACCTCTTAATTTAAACACTGAAAATATAAGTATATATACATACATACATAAATTCTGCATTTCATCTTAGGTTCTCACAGGCAAACAGAAGATGCACACCCTAAACCACACTGAATAGGGCCTTTTTCTTTTTTTCTTTTTTCTTTTTTATTAAGTTTGTATTGTTTAAAGCAGCAAAGTATTTTCAGCAACCTTTTCAGAGATACATTTCAACATTCAGCTGTATCAAAGTTAAGATATAAAAGAATCCAGCAATGCAGTAGAAAATAAAATTCAGTGAATGTTAAAATTCAGTCCTCCAGTCAAATTTCTGAATTCTGTAACACCTGTCTCTTCTTCCTAATTCCCTGGGTTTATTTAAGAATGCTTTTCATTTTCCTTATTTTTTTTGGCTCTGGTTGTTATTAAAGAAAACACAAAGAGCACTCCAAAATCCCCCAAACTTCCTGACTCAAGAGCTCCAGTCAGAATGAATGATTTAAGGAAAATGTTCCTCACTGCTTAAATTACTCGGTTAACAAATGCCCAGTCATTCCCAGGGAAAGGTATATGCACAGGTCAGTTGAAAAGTATCAGATGTCCAATGTTGTTAACAATTTCAGAATTGAAAATCATAGAATTCTAAAAAAGAGCCTAAATATATAAGGATTTGTCTAGTTCTGTTACTTTGATAGTATTAAAAGAACAATAAAAAAAAGTTGAAGATATTAAGGTGGGCACTTGAGAAGTTAAATGGGAAGACATTCTTGCCTCTAAGGATGGCAAAAAATGTTGGAGCTTCTAGAGAGGATTTTTTTTGTGGGGGGAGGGGGGACAACCTACTGTTTCCCCACTTCCTCCACCAGATTCTGAAGAAGCGTGGAAAGAGTATTTAAGCAGGAGACATGATACCTAGCTATTTAATTTGAAATGTTTGAAACCTGGCAAAATTTTAAGCAGTGGAAAACAAGGTAATAAAAATTGACATTCCAGGAACATTAAAAATAGACATCCCTGCCTACCTCATCTGTGATCAACAAGAACAATAATTAGTTTTCCAGAAAACTGTATGCTGGCTGAAAGATTTACTCTAGTCATCAGTTGAAACTGCACCAAAAATAATCCTATAAAGCTGATGGAGGAAAAAACTCCCTTGAAGTCCTCAAATCTCATTTCCATGTCCTTTAGAATATTCAGGGCTTCTGATTTTGTGAAATGCAGATTACACTCCTGATTTTTTTTATCAAATTAGTAATCATTAGCATTTTTATGATCATAGTATTTTAGTTATAAATAAATAAATGCTCAACTATTTCTGAAATTAAGATAAGGCATGGGGGAAAAAAGGCAATTAAGAAAGTTCCCTAGTTAATTTCATTACAAAATTTGCAAACCCCAGGACACTGGTCCATCCAAATTCATATTCTTTTTGGTTGTTTGCTAAACAACTGCCTTCTGATAAGTGAGTGACCTACTGTTCCCCTGCAGTGGTGATGTCTGTGTAGCTGGTGAGTCATACCACAGTTCCCAGCAAAATAAGCAAGCTTACAGGGATTTTGGCTGTTTGCAGGACACTTTTCTGGGCAGTGAGTGCAAAGGGGATCCAGGAACTCTCCTCCAGACAGTGAGACTGCATAGCAATGGTGGTGTCCTCACCAGGGTCAATGTCCAGCCTCGGCTGGAGTAAGAACCCTGGCACATTGGAGGTCATGGGTCTCACACATTGTCAGAGGGAGGATGCTGCCTCCCAGGGCTCACATCTGTTGCTTTATTTGGAGCAGGGTGGAGTGAGAGCAACGGTGACCTCACTTGTGAGGGAAGGCAGTCGGACAGTGGAACAACAGGGAGGATGAGTAGGAGGTTTGTATGATCATCATAGAGACTGCAGAGGCATGAGGCTGAGCTACAGAATGAAAAGAAGGAGAGACAATGAAAGATTATTCATGAATAACTGTGGATGGACACTCCCAAGATAAAGATGGATGGGGATTTGTCCTCTCTGTCAGCAAGAGAAAGGCTCTTTGACTTACAGATCTGAATTTACAGAATTTGTACATTGCACTAACAGCCAAGGAAAGGGAATGAACTTCATTGAAATAGATTTCAGAGCCACCTGAGCCTGAACCAAGAATTAGCATCAAGAGAAGGCAGCCGGCAATGGTGTTTTGAGATTCTGTTCTACAAGAAATAAAAGTATCCACCTGCCAACCAAAACTGCTGCTACAGGAGATTAATTCTTTGATGGGGCTTGGATCCAGAATATTGCATAGTGGATGACAAATCTCAGGCAGCTTTCTGATTTTTGCTCATTCATGTGTGCACCAATAATACTGCCAAGGGAGACCTGGAGCAATCAGGAGTGAGTACAAAGAGATGAGGACAAAGATGGTTTTCCCCTTGGTCCCATGGATAATTGGAAAGCCTCAGGTTCCTGAGGTATCCTGAAATAACAATCAGATAGTGACGTTGTCACAAGTAGTACTTTGATTTTTTATGACAAGGATTTCTTAGGAATAAGGACTGCTAGTGAGACATGAGATCTGTTTGACAAAGTGTGGATTAATCTTCTTGACAAAGGACTTGCCAGACTGGTGATGAAGACTGTAAACCATTCACAGATGGTGATAAGAGCTTTCAGTTAAGTAAAGAGAGGTAAGACAAGGGTATGCATGGCACAGGGTGATGGGTGTAAAGGAGGTCTTGCGAAGGATAAAGAACATTAGAAACTGACCTATCTGAAGTTCATGTGCACAAATGCATACAGCCTGGGAAATTAACAAGAGGAATTTATGTTCCATGAATGGATGAAAAATATTTACAACGCTGGCCTTGAAGGTCTTCAAGACTCAGCTGAATAAAAAGAAACTTGTTATGAAATCAGTGTTGACCTTCCTTTGAATCAAAATTGGATTAGAGACCCCTTGACATCCCTTCCAACCTGGATAATTTTGTATATTTGTAGTTCTCTTATTCTGATAATCTACACTAGGCTGACTACTGGGTACGATACCTTCACTCTCTTTAGTTCAGTATAGAGAGAAAGTAGCATAATACTGTACAAGATGGTGCAAGCTGTCTGCAGAAAGACAAATAGGCTTGTTAGTAC
This sequence comes from Corvus hawaiiensis, assembly GCF_020740725.1. Lineage (NCBI taxonomy): Eukaryota > Metazoa > Chordata > Aves > Passeriformes > Corvidae > Corvus > Corvus hawaiiensis. The sequence goes on from NC_063214.1 coordinate 76,547,517, forward strand.
ATGCTTTGCTTCAACAAAGAAACTGATTCTTGTACATAACTTCTTGGGTTTGAGATTACGTTTATAGCTCAGGCACTAAAGACCTAAAGTGAAGCCAAACTATAGGATTGCAATACTTCTGCATCAGAACTCTGTATTACACAAGCTATTTAGAACTGTGATACAGGCTTTACACTGGTAACCATCTTACCTCAGACAAAGTAACAGATTTTTTACAATTTCATTAGAAGTTATTTTTGTTTGAACTTTGAAACAGATCAAGTGGCTGGCCCTCCAGAAATATTATCACATGCAAATTCAGTATAAAATACTACTTTGCAGTTTATCTAACTCCACCTTTTAAAATCAATTTCATCTCCAATATTCAATATTCTTTCTTTTTGAAGCAGTGTTTGTACTACCTTAACCCCCTTTCAATGCTATTTAAAGTCACACATTTAGGATGGGCCGTCCTGGTTTTCTGCAGATATATGTGAACTGCATTAGTAGATATCAATGGTGTTCCTCCACTATTTTAAGCCACAAAAAGTCCTGAAAATTACTTTGGTGAGCTGAAATAAGCTGAGTTCTGTAGAAGTGGAAAAAAACCTGAGAAAACTTTGAACAGGGATTTTACCACTATCAAAAATAAAACATATGTTCTAAGCTAAGTTGAAATTGACCTTTATAAAGGTAAACATCTTCATTGTCATTCAGCTTGAACAGACAGAGTTTCTGGTTAGATGATATAGTTAAAAATGCCTGATACTATGCATGTGAGTTGTCCCAGATGGTATAATAATAATATTCTCATCGTCACAGCAAAGTCAATATTTAAGTGGTTTTGGACTATGGCAGGACCCTGGTACAAATGCTGTATATCTTTTTCTGAAATAAAAGTTTTTATTTTCCTTACACAAGTAGGAAAAAATGAATATTGAGAGGCCAGTGGCAGTAGTAACACTGTTATATTGCTTGGAAAACCAACCAAACAAACTATGCCCAAAGTCAACCTTGACCCCTAACTTACAAATTGTGCAACATTATCAGTTTGGAAACAGGAAACTGCATTTACTGGAAGTACAGAAATTTGGCTCTACTTCCTACTTAACCTGTTACATAATATATTTTAATCACTAGAAAAAGTAATCAACATAGTCTTTCATTTTTATTGAGCTGAAAATAGTTAGTTATATTTCAATTTTCTAAGGATAGAAGACATGCAGTTTGAGATCACCCCAAGCTCTCTTGCCTCATTTATTTGAACTAATAGAGTCAGTGGAGTATGGAGACCTGTTCTGCTGGCCAGATCTGGATGTCAAATTTAAGCAGGGTAAAAATGCTTTTCAGCTTCTACTGTCTGTCTGAGGCAGGTGATTCTCTACTTCTTCTCTACTCTTGTCCAGCTGTGTCCTTCTTGGGGCCCCAACATATGAAAGACATAGACCTGTTGGAACAAGTCCAGAGGAGGATCACAAAGATGATCAGAGGGCTGGACCACCTCTCCTACGAAGACAGGCTGAGAGTTAGGGTTGTTCAGCATGGAGAAGAGAATGCTCCAGGGAGACCTTCTAGCAGCCTTATAAAGGGATTCTGTAAGAAAGCTGGAGAGGGACTTTTTACAAAGGTATGTAGTGACAGAATAAGGGTGAATAGTTTTAAACTGAAAGAAGGAAGGTTTAGATTTAAAATTAGGAATAATGTCTTCACTGAGAGGGCGGGGAGACACTAGAACTGGTTGCCAGGGAAGTTGTGGGTGCCCCATCCCTGGAGGTGTTGAAGGACACGTTGGATGGGACTTTGAGCAACATTTTCTAGTGAAAGGTGTCCCTGGCCATGACAGGGGTGTTCAAGCTTCAATCTTTAAGGTCCCTTCTGTTTTTACAAAAAATCTCTAACTCTCCGGACAATGAAAATAAATAACTACCTATAAGCAAATGTACGAACTTGAAGAATTTTTCTTTAAAAAAAAATTCCAGATGTATTCTTTGATGAATAAACCCACAGTGTATTAGTCACATATAATTGTCATACTTTATTTCCATTTAGAACCAATATGTGAGAAAAGCAGGGTTTTTTTATTTTTCTTAGATGCAAAGAAGTGCATAAAATTGCTCGTATACCTCAACTGAAAATATGTTTTTGTTTATTTCCACAGATATTTACACCCAAACCTAAATGAATGCTATAACAAATAGATAAAAAAAGGAAATTTTCACATCATAAAGTACAGAAGAGGTTTAATGGACATAATTCTTAACAAAGTTCTCTATGTTTCAAAGCAGTTTCATTAAAACTCTGCATTCAAGAGTTCCCTAATGATTTTATGCCTATTAAGTTCCATTAAAATTTTTCAGTGAAGGAAAATGCATTAAATTAACTCATATATATTTAATATTTCTACCTCTTTAAACTTTGTACTCCTGTAAGACTAGTACATATTTTCTGAGACCTCTTATCCCAGCTTAACTATGGCTTAGTAAGTTGTATCTGAACCTTAGCATTCAACATTAGACTCGCATAATTCTAGGAACGAACATCAGTTCTATAACCAAAATCCAGTTCATGTCAGAAAACTGAAAATTTAAACATAATTTTTCCCCCTTCTGTTTGGACGAGCTACTTCAGGAAGTTATTTTTGGTGAAGCATATAGGTACATCACAAAGCAATACAACACCTGTCTGATCAGTGTTTTTCTCCTTCTCTAAACAGCCTAACACTAAGGGTTTCATCCAGAGACCTATAATGCAAAATAAGTCTTCACTTAAATGTGAAGGTGACCATCTGTATATGCAGGATACAAATCCTCCTTTTAAATAAATACCTTTAACAGAGAAAAGTATACGTCTGCTCCATGTTAGGCAGCACTTCAAAAAAGTAAAATCTCATTTTGGCACTGAAAAGAAAGAAACCATGGATTGACTTAAAATATAGGATCTGAGATCTAAATGGGTGTAATTTTTTTGAGGAAAAAGGAGAAATTATACCATAAGTTTTCTTTGCCTTCCCTTATTCTTTACTAAACCCCTAAGCTTTCTTTTCTTGTGGTTGCAAGTAAGCTTCCATTATTGTCAAGAATTTTTTTCTTCATTACTTAGCAACCTCTATTATTTGGCTAATGTATCACTGAGGTTTTCTAGCTGAATAGCAAGGAGCGTGGTGACAGTTATGCACCCATTTAGATTGTTATACTGGTACTTTTATCTAGGCTAAAACTCTAGCCTTTTTAATATAATTTTTATCCTGTATATGAAAGCATAAGTTATTGGATTTTTTTATTGTAAAACTGACTCTTGAATGTATGTCTCTTGTCTTACGGGAGTTTTACTGAAATTTAGGATGAGATTCTGCCATCTTTGTTGATCTTGCAGTATTCAGTCAAACTATTCAGACAGAAATGCAATTATGGTGAATGGCAGTGGAGAGAATAGATTTTTTATATATTATAGTCCATAATACTATAATAATATATTTCCTTATCGAAGAGTTCTCCTTTCACAGCTCTGAATTTAAGCAGGGGACATTTCAGAAAGATCCCAAGTCTATTTTATTTTCTTGTGCTGAAGTTGTCCTTGAGGGATACTCAGTTTCAGTTACACTGACTAAAACATGCTTCTGTTTATGGCTTTTTCATATTATTCTCTAAAGGCTAAATATACCTAGAGGATAAACATTTCATTACATGGAGATTTTAAGATCTTACTTTCCAGAGTACTTTCAGTCACTGGAATGATCCTGGCCAGGAAGCTGCTGGAAGTAAAGGAATTAGCGATCCACAATACCATTAACCTGAGTAGGTGCAAGCCTCTGCTGCACTGTTCTGCGTGTCCGGGGTGGTCTTCAGGCTCTGTTGGGCTGCACAAAACTCCTGACTATGGATAAACTTAGAACAAGGAGCCTCCAGACAGCTCCCACTTGCTGCTCGCACTTATGCCTTGCCTTCCTCTAAAATTGCAGCAAGAAGTCCTTATGTGAACATCCTTTATGAAAACAGTTGTTTTCTTGTAAGAAAGTTATGTAATATCCCACTGAGGGATCTGAGGATCTGTGCAGCATGAAGTAAGAAAATCTATCTCGTGTCCAACTGATGCTGCATGGCTGTTGCCAGAATGGGTTCCTCCTGCAGCCTTTCAAAGTGTGTAACATTTACTTCTTATCTACATTCCTGTTCTAATTCTGTATTAATAGACAAATTTTATCTTGTTGTTGGATCCTTCTTATTAAAAGCCAGAAAGAAACCTGCAACATCTCTGCCTCTTTCTCAATACTCACCCTGCTCCTCCCTTTCCCTGGTACAGAACAGTCACTAAATATTTCTATGCATTCTCTATGAATGAAGAATTCTAAAATTTCTTTTTAAATTTTTTCTACTTTAAAGAATATTTTTGCCTTCCATTCTTAGGTAATGTCTTATAAAAACTGACAGAACCCTAGGAAAAAAAATCTTTGAGATTCTAAATTACAGAACTTGCAATCCAAAATAATTCTTCCACTTTATAAAAGGCTAGATTGAGTAATGCTTTTCAAACCTCCCTCTGATTTCTTACATCACTTATGTGGTGCTAGATCATGAATTTCTTTGTTGGATTTGTAGATATCCAATTAGCATCATTTACAAGGATATTGTTTTGAAATATCCAAAAATACTCACTTGACTTTCTTGTCAGGAGGGAGAAATCAAACCATTTCAGTCTGAAGCAGTAAAAGTAAAGGAAAAAAAAAAAAAAAAAAAAGAAAAAAATATTCCTAAGCATACTTTTAACTTCAAACTTTCAACTAGCTAAGTGAAAATCCAATCTGCATCATTCTCTATGATTTAGCCTACACAGCATGAAATTAACAGAAACCTTAAGATAGGATTTGAAATAGTGAGTAACATTCTTACTGTGTGCAATCTTATAATTTCTTCTAAATTTCTTTGAGTGTAACTGTAGTCAGAACTCAGCAAAACATACTGTAGAGAAAATCCAAGGCTTAATTTTCAATTGCATCATTGCACAAGGTGAGGTAGCACTGAAAAAAAAAAAAAGCATTTCATTTTAAATGAATCTGACATGAGTGAAATGGCATTCTGTATCAGATGAATGTAAGTGAAAATAGGACACTGGATTGTTAACCCACTCTGTCTTCCTGCTCCAGAAATACCAAGTAAGAATATTGCTTGCATTTTTAGCACATAAAGTTTGTTTGAATTGGTGTTTTACGTATAATTACCATTATTTTTGTGTGCTGGAGCCATTATCAGAACCTTTAAGTGTTTTTTCATAGTGAAATATTAGAGGTTAATTTACTTTGCCTAAAGTAAAGTGTATGTTGCAATCAGGATTTACTAAAGTACCTGAAATGTTCACAGTGTGGCAAGGTTACACAAGAACCATTGCCTTTTGGATGAGCATCTAGAGGCTCAGCAGTTTACACATGAACATCTTCATGATGTACAAAATTAGGTGTGGCAACAGAATCAAGCCCTAACTAAAACTAGCAGGAAACAAGATGGACTCTACTGCACATTAGGGGAATCAAAGGGAAAAAAAACCCCTAGATGGAAAATTTGTATAATGAAGGATGTAAACTTTTTGCCTACTGACTCTTTGTTTTAGTCACAGTAGTTCAATTGCGTTTGCCAAAGAATGACACAAACTGACAGTTCTCTATGTAGATATGTATTCACACTGCTTGCACTTCATAAAGTCATAGAATCAAAGAACATTCCAAGCTGGAAAGGACCCACCAGGATCACTGTGTTCAGTGTAAACTTGACCATAGTTAGAAAACCAAAACCGTTCGAAATGTCTCAGATTCTCTGTATCTTAGATAGTATAAAAGTGAACCTACATCAAGCCTTTGGTCAGTACAATCAACGTTACCTTGAAAGCTGCTCATGTCAGCCTAAATCAGGCACCTTCATTTAGTCAGCTGAAAAGCTCTAAAGCTCCATTACCTATACTGATTAGGGACTTTATTAACTTGTCCACATATATATGTATAGTGACAGCTGAGATCTGCACAATTCCATCAGATAGGGCACAAGACTCCAGGAGCCCTGCCCTCTCTGGAAAGCCAGATGGTGTATATATGTGGGACAGTATAATAAAAAAGATGGCACTGGACACCTTTGTTTAGGCAACAGATATGAATGCACAAGTACAGATTTATATTTATATTGTATTTGCAGTCAAATGCAAGATGGGTCTTGTATCCCATCTAACATATGCTTCTAAGTTATTCACAGACACATAAACAAATGTTTCATTGACGTATGCTTATATCATTCTCTTCCTCAAAAGGAAGGTCGCCAGGAACCTTATATAAAATTAATTTTAAATTAGGAAGGAAGGTTTTTTATTCTTATCTTCACTAGAGAACATGACTTCCACAGCTCACATTTCTCACTATTTATTTGTTTATTTCCTGCCTGTAAAATTGAGGATATTTTCAGCCCCTTTTCAATTAACTTCATAAAGAAAATTTATGTAATTATTCTCAGTTGATTTATTTTTTAATCTCTGCTGTCTGTGTATTACTGTATACTGGTCATAGAGCAGCTTACAGGTTCTCAGGTCCAGATGTGTCTCTCATGTTCTCAAACATGAGAACATGACAGACATATCACTCTTCCTACTCTGTGTTTAGGTTTCTACATAAATCAAACCAGTCAAAGCAAACTGAATAAGAGGCATGACATGTACACATAGATTCTTGACCTTGGTGATTAGAGACAGCCCTGAGATTTTATCACAGCACTTGACAGTGAGTTTATTTCCAGTTTCATTTTACAATGAATGGGTTGAAATAGAAACCATATCTGTTTCCAGTATTGTTACACTACAAACACTTTTAATTTCTATAGCATCATTTTTGTGAAATGCTTAAATCTGATCCAGTCATACTTTGGAAAAAAAAAAAATGAATTAACAGAATAGCTTTTCTATGTGTGCAAAATTGGAAAGTGTGTAGAAATAAAAAGTACCATTATTATGGTATTAATAGGAAATTCAGGGAAAAGAACAAGCAGAGTCTGCTTTCAGATGTGAAGACAGGACCTCTAGATAAATAAAATGGAATGATACCCGAGGAGTTCAAGAAAATGTCAAGAGTTTTTGTTTGCTTTCAGAGAAACACGCAAAAGCTGAAGAACATAATTTTTCAATTTTTCAGCAAAGTCTGATTGCATCGATTTTGAGGGAGGGAGAAACAGATTTTAAAAAAGGACATTTCAGCCTGAGATATGGAGAGAAAAAGCAAACTGTAATATTCAGAGAGATTTTCTAACCTTAACCTCGAGCTAAAGCCATCAGGACTTGCTCAATAATGGTGACAGCACATGATTCATTTCAGTTATTTCATCTTGCCAAGGACAATTGTACAAAGACGGGAGGGGGAGTGTGTAGGGATGGAAAGCAGTCTATGCTTTTTCTTGTCTGTGACATTTCATAGGTGCCTTGAAAGTTAATTTTTTTTTCACCAAATTTTGCAGATGAAAATGCTCAGGAAAAAAACTAAAGCTCAGTAACGGTTCTTTTTTTTTTTTTTTTTACTATAGAAATAGTAAGATTTGGAAAAGTGTGAGAAATCCCATTAAAAGCTCTTGGTTTTATTTAATAATATTAGCCACAGTGTACAGTAATTCAAGTGGATGTTAAATCGTTGAATGCTATTACATAAGGTTTTGAATTGCAACATAAATAAATGAATCTGTGTGAGGGTATTTTTCCAGGCATCATTATGAAGACATCTTGTGATACTTCCTGCATAACTTTGAATCCTTTCGCTTACCTTCAGTAAAATTATTCATAACTCAGACTCACTGGTGCCAACACGATGTTCTTCTCACTAATGCAGCATGGGAATAGCTTTCTTACATATTTCTTCTCATAATGCTGCTTTACTGAAGAAGTAAAATATTATCCCAAGTACACAACTAAGAAATAGCATTAGAGAAATATCAAAGCCCTAAGTCTACAATGATTTAGACATCGAGGAACAAAATATTGGAAAGTCTCTTAATGCCTAAGAGCTTACTTGGCCCAATATTGTTTTTCTTAATGTGAGACTTACAGAAAATGAATGAAATTGGATTACTCACCTTTTGGAAATTTAGACCATTTGAATATTCAGTTTTTCATTTGAAAAATAGGGGAAGGAGAAAAGGAAAAGAAGAAAAAGAAAAAACCAAAAAAAGGAACAAAAACCAAACCTAGTTTTTCTTAATGGTACCTTGGAGATGTGTTAACTTCTAAAAATCTTTCTGGGATTCAGTAAAATTCTACTCCTCTTTGATTTTAACAAAAATAATTTCATCATTAGCAAGCATTCTTCAGACCCACAATGTTCATGTTATCATAGAAAGTGAGACAAAAGATATAAGTCATAGGACTCTTTAAAGTCTCTGTGTACCTACAGCTACTGATGATATTTTCAGCTTAATTTTCCGGATTCCTTCCAGAGTCCACATGGACAGATAAAAGCAATATAGCAATATGCTGCACTGGAAAAGCAAACACAGACACTTAAAGTAGCTTTGTTTGCCTGATGCACGCCTGTATTTTCTGAAATAGTTCTTCCAAGATATGTGACATTGGCAACACATAATTCCACAGTGTGACCTTGTATCAAAACATGATTTGCTTTCAAACATTGAGATGATTTTTGTAACAATTTCTGTTTTTTCTAAACTTGTCTTTAATTATCTTTCTGTGGTGGCTGTTTAAGGAGTCACTCACTGTCATGTAAGCAGCATTACAGGAGAGTCAGAGGTTTAGCAAACCCCTGATGTGTGTTCCAAATGGATATGAGATTACAGAGGTTCAAGAGCAGCCCTTTTTTGCATAAATTTTGAAATGCTCCTTGAAAATTGATCATTCCAGAGCAAGCACAACTATGTGAAGATAAGAAACAAGCTTTCTACATTATGCAAATTCCCACCCAAGTCAGAAAATGTCGCTTCACTTCTGGAACAGAGAGGGTTTGCACATTTGAACTTCACAGAGTTCAACTCAGCTCTCTGTCCTTTTCTTTCCTCCTCAGTAATTATTCTTAACTGTGGTGGTGTAACTCTAAGATATGTGTGAGCAAGTGCATACAAAATCAATCTTCACTTAAGGTTTCTTTGGATTTTTTTATCTTTCTGTTCCTCCCAGTAATGAGTAGGTTATGACATTTAAATGTGCTTATGTGTAGGGTTCAAATCAGTCATTTTTAGAGGTTAAGGAGTCAATGGCTGCAGCAAATGAATCCCGTGACTGAGACAAGCTTTTCCGAGTGCAGTTTCTGTTCTGTGTCATTCCAAGTGTTGAAAAAATAAACACATCTGTAAAGTAAGGAAACATCCTTTTTACTGACAGCTGGACTATTTACAATTCCTGATGCATAGGCATGATAAAAACATAAAATGGCACTGTTTTATTTTAAAATATTTTTAAATCCAAGAAAATGAGAGCTGAATAAAAAATTGCAAATACACTCTAGCAAGACACCATGCTACATAAACTGTACCTGAAAAGCCTGATAGTGACAGAACAACTTGCTTTCACACATCTTGGGGGAAAAAAAAAAAAAATTGATTGAAGTCCAGAAAAAGTCTACAGAGAAAACAGGTATTCTTTGTTCTTTGGTCAGATGTATTTGTTTTGATTTGTCTCCAGAAAGATCTGTTCCACTGAATGTTTGTCTAGGCCAAATATAGGGGGTTTTTTTCCACTGGAAAGTGGAAGTCACAGGTCAATTTTTCTGCTACACAAAAGAAAAATGTGAGAAGTAGAAAGAGTGAGACAGCTGTGTTGGTCCTGTTGTGGGTGGAGGATAGGATCATCTAATATTACTACTGAAAAGATTTTATACACCTTTCTTGCTCTACAGGGGAAAGTGAGATTTTCTGGGGTACTAACACTAGCAAAGGAGGTGTTTAGGGCTATAGTCTGCTGTAGGTCTGGTGAATGCTAGCCTGAATCCTTCCATGAAATTGTAACTTCTGTAAAGTCAGTGGGAGCTTTCTCACTGACTTGCAGGGAGACAGAATTTCACATGTGCTCTGAAGAGCTTGGTCATGAGATGTGAAGCAAACACTAACAAAGTCAAATAGGTATAATCATTCTTTGTCTGACGATCACTCCTTTGGGTGGAACTGTCTCTACAGTACAACGGGATGGATTAATATAAAACTGAATTACTTTGGGGTTTTTTCCTGCTCTAGATAGACAGGCTAAACATTTAGGTTGGGAAAAAACTTCACTATCATAAAATCTACATAGTACTTCACTGAACTGCTTTATTGGATATTTTTCCTTTACCAGGACAAAGTTCTGGGAATGTGATTATGAGAATTCAAGAGGGTCTGGCTGAAACAGTGGACTTGGAGGCTATGTCAAAACATCTAACAATCTGCCCAGTCTTAAAAGGGTGCTATTAAAAATTGAGACTGAACATGAACATGGCAGATCTGAAGAATTGCCTACATTTTCTATAATTTAGTAAAATGCCTAATTAAATTAAGGTAAATGCTGTTTATATTTTTTCCTTCCTGAGTGAGAAAAGTTTCATTCTTTCAGAGTTTTAACAACCAAAATTTCTCCTGTAGTTTCCTAATTTAATGAACATACACTGTAGTGAAGATTTATATATATCAGTTTAGAAATCCTAGATAATTCTAGTTACTCAGTGAGACAAAGTAAAGGGTATTGTTACCTTATAATTTATTTAAAACAACTAGAAATCTTTAGTTTCTTCTGCAGGTGGCCTGTTTGAACTCACATGTAAGACTTTAAAGGAAAAGATTTTGCAATGAGCAACCAAAAGAAATTTCCATTATTTTTAATCTTCACTCCTATTAACATCATATTATGCCATGAAATTGCAAGTAAAACACATTAGCTTCTATGAAACATGTATGAAAGTTTGGGGTTTTTTTTAGTTTTAACCTTGAACGTTAGAATATAATTACAATATTTTAATGTAATAGCACAAAATACTTCATTATGCCAATCAAGAGATTAGCTTTGTGGAAATAAAGCCAGAGATCACTTCAGATTTCAGTATCGTGACTTTGTAGGTCATTTATCCTGTGTAATGTAAAGCTGTCTTGGAGTGTTTGGACAGTACCTTTGGTTACAATGACCAACGGTCATCTGAAATAATAGCTCTGGTCCCTTGAACAGATAAAGAAAAATGTTGTCTTGATGGATGGCTGGATGGCTTTTATGCATTATTATTTTAAAACAGGCAAGAGGATACCTTATACCTGCTCCTGTCAATTAAATACTTTATGTGTGCCATTTTTACTGGTTTGGCAGAAAGTGTAGCTATGAATTTAAAAGAAAGCAGCATTCACATATCTTCAAAAAACATCAAAGCCCTTAAAATTTCAGATGTAGCCACAGTCTGAATAGAAGCATGTAAAAACTAATCCCATGAAGTCACAGGAAAACTCGGAATCCGTGACAGTCTTTTAGACTGATACTCTTCTAAAGTGACAGAACGGGCGCTAATAGATGTATACTGAATGCAGAAATGGGTAAAAATGTAGGGAAGGGGAAGACAGAGTCTGGAGTGTTTGAAATGTTCACACAATATTGCTGTAATTTGTGGAAATGACTCGTGTTTGCACTGGATTAATGAAAGCCAGTCAACTGAAAATCATTGCCATCCTAATCATGACCCTCAGGGCTGTTTACATTAAGAAAAAATATATGTTCAAGTGTTGTATATTTCATATTCAATGTATAAAGTTTGGGTTCACTTCAGAAAGCTTAGAATAGTGTTCATAAACTGCTCCTAAATCACTATTGTATCATTTCCCAAAGTATGCACAACAGCAAGAGAATTTTTTTTGGACTGTAAAAATACACTAAATGAATACTACAGATACAGATGTCAAGCAGGTGAGAGGTTTCAAATAATGCACAAGAACTGTTGAAAAAAAAACCTCAAAGAAATGTAGGCTTTTCTTTTTTAAATACCCACCACTTCCTCCTGCCTACAAAAGGAAAGAAAATGGGAAAAATCCAATTTTTAAAGGAAAATAATTGGCTGTAGTTTGTAGGAGCTTTCATATTAATTCTCAAAGAATATGTGATCTTGAGCATATCTAACACAATTATACAATTTTTGTGAAGCAGAAAGTGGAAAATTCTTAATTGTCAAATCCTGAAAATAAAAAGGGAAATGATAAATGACCTGCAAATTAGGGAGAAGCTCAGCCACCTTTTTCACTAAGAGTATAAACTCATTTCATTTGTCCAGATGATTTAATTGCAGATTATTTGCTGAAGTGTGAAACTGTGCTGTTACTGTTTATTTTTCCAGCAGAAACAATAAGGTGCCAAAAATGAACCCCTAAAAATTCTAAGTAAAAGTATAGAATACCTAAAAATCTATAGTAAACCACATATCAATTTGAAAGGGAATGGAAAAAAATAGAATACATAGTTTAAATAAAGGCATACGTACTGCCTATAAAACAGAAGTGAAATCTGAATATTTAAGAGCTGAGATAATGAATAAGGTGAGGGATTTTTTTACCACTAGCACCCATATTATTTTATGAAAGAAAATCAGCAGCAGAGAAGAGAATTTTTAATCTGGTATTGATGGCTGCCCCCATCTAAGGTACTTTTCACACCTCAGTGATTGATTCTATGATGTTATGAATTAATCTGCAGTGTCAGTTGTCTATTCCTATTTTTCTCTGTTATGATGACATTCCTTTTAGCACAGCAGCCACTTGATTCCTGATGAATTTCTGCTTATTTTTTTTCCAACAGGGACTCAGCATTTGTACTAGCGCTAAGAAACATTTTTGAGACTGGGTGCTCAGGATAATCAATAAAAGATAAACAGTGTATCACCACCACAAATACAGAATTTAGAGTCACATATTACTCTGAAAACTGGTCTCTCTAATGACAATAATAAGTAGAGAAAAATTTTTAAATTATCTGTAGAGAATCAGCTAAAATATATTATAAAAATGAATAGCCATGTAGATGTCATTCATCTACAGATGTTGTAGATGTGACAGGGTCCTGAGGACTGGCTGTCCCTATCCGGCCCCTTCAGGGCTACCCCAGCCCACAGGCCAGGACTCCATGGCACCCCCAGGTCCATCATCCCCTGCCCCAGTGATGCTGCAGTAGAGCTGGTCTCCAGCTCCCACAGCCCTGCCCTGTCCAGCCATGCCCCTGGTGAGCCAGGCCCACCCTTGCGTCATGTTCTGCTGCAGTCTCAGCCTGTTACTATCCTCAGAGAGATGTCTGATGCCTGGGGCTACCCCACTGCCCCTGTCTGTCTGGCAGCTGAGAGTATAACTAGGAGTGGTCCTCCTGTCAAGGTCTGCCCTTCCTGTTCCACTAGCACTCCTTATGCCTCCGAGTGCTTCTCCCTGCCCAGGGCTGACTCCTTGTCTAACACCAATGAGTCCACCTGGTCTCCTGAACTCGTCATGAACAACCTGACACAATCACTTTCAGTTCCAGCACCAAGTGTCCCCGTCACATCACATTCCCTGTTCGTTCTTCCTGCCCTTGCTCCACGTCCCCTGGGAGAGCTGTGTGACAACCCTCAGCAATTAAATCTCCCTTCTGACCCAAATCTTTGTGCCCTGTCAACATGTTCATGCTTTCACCAGTCTCAGTTTCAAAAAGTGTAGGATGTAAATCACCTGACCTCTCTAAGACTCCCTATACATATATGTACATTTATAAATTTAACATTGATGGTGACTGGCCTCATCCTTATTATCATATTCATAAGACTGCAGGTTAAGGTTGTGTAACCTACGTGCCATGTTGTTTGTGGTAGCTGACTCCTGTTAGCTCCCAAATTGTGTCAGGGACCAGGGAGTTTGGGCAGAGCACAGGAGCAGAATCCAAGGCTGAGGGAGGGTGACTGTGCAACAATTCAATGAATCTCTTAAATCTAGACAAGACAGAGAGGGGAATCTCATTAAAGCATATAAAGATCTCAGATAATGGTGTCAAGAGGATGGTGCCAGATTCTTTTCAGTGGTGCCCAGTGACAGGACAAGGAACAATGGCAATAAATTAAAACAGCAGTTCCACCTCAACATAAGGAAGTACTTCTTTACATTGAGCATGGCAGAGCACTGGAATAGGCTGCCCAGGGGCCCATGAAGTCTCCTTTTCTGTGTAACCTGCTCTAGGGTGACCCTGCTTTGGCAGGAGAATTGGACTAGATGATCTCCAGAGGGCCTTTTAAACCCTAACAATTCTGGGTAATTCTATGGATCCTGTGGGCACAGTCCCCACAGTACTCAATCAGGAAACAAAGTCCAGCATGTGGCTAGTGACAGGTGCCAGTCAGGAGCCTAGAAACGGTTGGACAAGTCCACAGTGTCCAGGTAGGCCCAAATTCAAGCTGGGAAATCAAGGTTGAGCTCAACAAGGTGAGTGACCTTGCTTAGCATGCTGACATGCAGCTCAGGCAAGCTAGATAGGAGTGTTTGGGTTCCCAAGAAGAGAAGAAAGACCCTTCTCAGCCTGCTTTTTCTCAGTAGCCTGATCCCAGATGACCCAATTGCCCTACAGCTGAACAGCAGAGAGAGTAATGCTGCAAAACATGATTCTTTGACATTGTTTAATATGTTAGTATAGACAGATGTCTTAATTCTATGGATCCCCTCAAGCGGTGTTATAGGAGAAAAATATTTGATGCTCACACACTTGTGGAGACAACTAAAATTCTCATATTTTCTTCCTTTTTACAGTAAAATCTATGTAGTTGCAATAGGTCTCCTGCAATCTGAGTATAGAGGAAACTCCCTGGAATTAGAATAGATACTGCTTATTCAGCCAATAAAGATGGGTAATCAGCTTCGTCTTTCTCTATATTTATAACTCTGTAGCTTTTTTATATTTGTAGTAGTTTGATTACATGATAATTCTACTCTTTTTCCACAGATAAATTTCCCCTTTTATGTGAAATATGAATTATAAAATAGGACCATAACAGTCCTGGGTTGTCTATTCATGGGCGAGTATCTCAATTAATGGAAACCAATTAAGATATCAGCTCAGACATAAATTGTCCATTTGTTTTCCTAAATTTTCCCCATAAAGAATTTCTCCCAGTTTTCTCCTTCATGTACTCAGTTTTCTTGTCCATACAAGTGTTTCTCACTCTCATCAAGGATGCTCTAAAGAAGAAAGATCTCTAAGGTTTCTATTGTGGAGATTATATTTTGATACAGTCCATAACATGTTTTTTTCAGAAATCCTGTCTTGAAATTCATTTCTTTAAGTGTAAAAGTGAAAATAAAAGTTTTTTGTTGACTGTTCTGTCTTAGACAGCATTCACAAAACCATTTTCACTACTATTTTAATGCAGAAGCAAAGATACATGTTTTGGAGCCATTAAAGCCACAGTAAGGAAAGAAGAAGGAGATTTTATAGTTGCACATACATGAACAAAATGAAGAATTTATCTGTGTTTATATTGAACTCTCCCTAGATTTTAACACTTAATTCCAGGAAGAAGTAATTTTTTTGCATGTGGTAACATCACCCCTATGGAAAAAAAAAAACACTTATGGTGCTTTTTTATAAATTCCCATCTAACTGAGCAACATGAGTCAGTCTCTACACCACATAACATTTTTACTTAATAAAGAAGAAAATATTTGTATTATGGAATAACTTTTGCTAGATAGCTTTTGTACAGTGAAGAGGACATGATCCTTATCCCTTTTATGTGCTGAGTGTGAAGGTAAGATGTGCCAATGGGTCAGCACTCAGTGAAAGAGTGACTGTTCTCTCTGAAACAGCTTTCACTACAGCTAAAGGCAGGGGAGTTCAGTGTGACACTGTGAGGCCCACGCTCTATTGTACTTGTCCTCATTTCAAATAAGAGCTTAGAATATGTAGGTTTGTCCAGAAAAAAGAGAACTGAGGCGCAGACAGGAGGAAAAAGCTTCATGAGAAAAAAAAGACGGCCATGAAGAGGCAAGCTTTCTCCTTCACTCAGAAGAGAAAAATAAATAATTGAACTGAGACAGAGATCTGTTAGTATAGGCAGTAGTTAAGAATATTTTTTAATGAGACACATGATTAAAATACTAAATAAGTTTTTTAATAGTTTTGGATGTTATAAGGGTAGCAAAGAAATATTTTAAGGAATGGATAGAAAAAAAATGTCTGCAAGAAAAAAATTGCTTACTTAAATTTATTTGATTCTGCTTTCATTAAGAGACAGACTTAAGATTCCTTCCAACTCCATTTAACAACAATTCTATCACAAATGGAAGGATGTTTATAGGGGCTTTTTTTGGGTTTTTTCAAAGCACGTTCAAAAAATATACTTAGGTTTAATTTTTGGTTTATGGGTTTAGGGCTTTTTTTGTTTTGTTTTGCTTTTGGTTTTGTTGTTATTTTGTTTTTAAGATATTTTTAGTTCTTTTTCTAGCTTAGTTAAGATATTCTCTCCCCAGCCCAACATGAGAACTTTGAGGAACTTGATGTAAGGATAATATCCTCCAACTATTTCCATAGAAATGCTTGAATAGCAGTTTGAGTTATAAAATATTAGATGGGCCAGTGCATTTTTTTTCTTGGAGGAGCTGTGTGTAGGATCAGCATGTTCAAGATCTTAAGTCAGTGTTCATAGTTTTCATTGCACATTTCATTTTATCCCAGCAAAGTGCCTCTAAGCTAACATCTGCATCAATCTCCTTGCAGTCCTTGAATGTTTAAGTAGAAAAATAAATGGGAAAATAAAGTCTACTGTGTATAACTTAATAAGGACTCAACTAAGGCTCTACTCCTTATATTGTTTATGGATTTTTGCATTTGACAATGCCTGGGAACAAAATCAAAACAAGTTCTGTAGCTGTGAACAGAAGCATTGTACTCTTTTTTTTTCCCCCTATCTAAATAAATCAATTTTTCTCTGCATATCTTTCTTCCAAGGAAAGACTGCTCACACTTTCTGTGCTGCACCATCTAACAGTGTCTTATTAATCAAAAGCTGCAATTTGTTGTATGCTTAGTGTTCATTCCTGACAGAGATTGGACTCAGTATTATCATTTTAAAGCTTGAATGAGGCATTTCATGCATTATTTTTACCCCTCTAAGAAAGTTCTGGAGTTATATTAGTTTGAGTGTAAAGGTTTCCATCCAAGGTTTTAACTTCACAAAAGAGCTAATGTCAGAAATATACAATTTCCTTAACAGAGAGTAGGCCACAACCAGAGGCATTGTATCAGCTAAGAGTAGCTATAGTTCCATCCCAGCAGGGTAACTCTTCTGTTGTTGTGTCTGTGTAAAGAACTATAACCTCAAGTGAAAATAAAAATCCTTGTTCCACACAGAGGAAATAATTACAAAATCAAATTAGTAGGAAAAGACAGTGCTAAAGGTAGAATGCTAGTTTTTCCTTCCTTTTTGAATCCAAAAGTAATATATCAAAATGTTAGAGTATGATTTTGGTGAAGAAATAGATGATAAACCATTCAAATTTAAATATCTATGAGAGCTCCACCAGTGCAATCACAGAAAACACGATCGTAACAGTGGCAAAACTTATCACTTGCTTTGAAAAACATAGAATGGAACTTGTTATTGCATTAAGTTTAACCTCAAATCTGTTTGTGCACTAATTTAAAATCCCAAAGGATAGCACACTATCTGCAGAACTAAAAAAAAAGGTGCATTGTAACTGGAATTTGCATTTAAAAATAGTTTGGGGTATTTTTTGGTAACACAATCAGAGCTGTTCCACTTCACTGAAGTAATTCAATATGAACCCAACAATAGAAATAGTATTTCCTTATACAAGTAACCTTCCCAGTGCAAATCTAGACAATCTCATAAAATATTAAATTGTATTCTTCAAAACTGTGCAAATAAGTGATGTTATTAAAATGCGAGTCTTATTCTACACCATATTTCTTTATTAATGCAAAGTTTTCCAACTTTCTGAACATGAGTTTTCTTACATGGTATGATTCTTGGGTTTGTTTTGTTTTGTTTTGTTTTCTGGAGGCAGTCCACTTCACATCTTTCCTAAATCTCCTAAAAAGTCCAATAATAAGTATACCAAAATAAAGTGTAGTGTTAAATGTTTGAGGGGTTTTTTTGCTGTTATGCTACTGTTATTGGTCCATATAAAACTGGCTGAGAGGGTAGCAATATTATCAGGCTGTTTTAAAAAGTCTCTAGGATTATGTGGTAAGGAGTATGTATATGATAAGACAGACATTGCTGTCCATTAAAAGTTTTGAAAGGAATCACTAGAGAGCACTTAGCAGAAGCTACAAACATCCTCAATTTTGAACAGGTAAGGTTATCCAAGCCCTTTAATGCCCTCTCCAGAGACAAGCCTGAGAAAGCTTGATTGAGTTCAGAATATTTTAGCTTTTATGTTGACAAACTGATGCTACTAGAACTGTAAAAATGAAGCTTAGATGACAAAGTTGGCAACAACAGCATTTTTCACAGCAAAGGAAGCATTACCTGCTTACTATAACTAAAAGAATAAGGAGCAAATGGTACATAAAGTAAATCTCAAGCTGCCAAAAATTTAAAAGAACATTTAAATCACACAGTCTGTTCATTCTAACTTGCTTTCAGCAGGAGTTTTTATATAAGTTGTACCTGCTTTTCTGAGACTTTTGTTTTGTTTGCATTAACTTTAACTGAAAACATGACAATACCAATACCAGAACAGAATACAACATATGGAAATTGGCTTAAGACTCTGAAGGATTAGTTTTTATTTTATATTACCATGAACTCTGGGATGTCTAAGACTGTTTTTCATTTTTCTTCTGCCTGAAACAAGAGCTTACTGTTCTCCCAAAGAGCACCCACCAGTAGCATAAAACCAAAGCATTACTTTTGGTACGGTGTACAACCCTCTCCCCTCCCTAGCTGACAGTGCACGATCTTTTCAGTATCAGTCTGGTTTTTTTTTTTTAATCATTGCCTCAATTAGCTGAAGGGAAAATGTTTTAACACATAAACTCACTCTTAGTCAGATACATAATACATTATATCATTTACATAGTTTTTCTTGGGTAGAAAACCAATTTATTTTTCTAGTAGACCTGTTTATCATGACGAGTAAACTTAATAAATGTTAAACCTAATAAAAGTGGAGAATGTATGTCTTTAACTTTTTTTCTATGACTATATTTCTGTATATGGGTGCATAATATGTCACAGGAATTGATTCTGTGACTAGGCTGTGGAGACATTTGGGAATCCAGTAACATGAAAAAGAACATCTGCCTTGATGTCTGTCTTTTTACCTTAAGGTAAAAATTTCAAAAAATTATCCATTTGTGAAGAATTTCAAGAACAATTATCATGAAGTGACAGAGAATTTCTAGTTTCTTCCCAAGAGAGAAAAATTACAAATAACACCTTTTAGCTGTGTAGCTATTTATAGAAATTATATGTCAAGTACCATTATTTGAAATACATCTCTGCCATCTGCTTGAGTCCCAGAATTCAAAATGGGAAGATTCTGCAGTTATGATATACAAGTCTGAGATAAAATGTGAAAATGTGTCTATAGGCAAAGCATTCCTGTCCAGCCTAGTCTAAAAAAGAATATGTTCTTATTAGTCATAGGCCTTACATTTGCATCACAGATACGAAGATTTTTGTACCTTCCAAATATCAACAGTAGCTTTATTAAAATGAAAATTTAATGCAAACCTATTAGAGAGTGGGCAAATAAATACTATGCAAGGTTCCTCGAACAGTGATCTCTGGTGTTATGTAGTATGAAAAATACACAGGCAAATTATTTCCTGCAAGATGTTACCATGTAACCTGAGAAAGGTTTCATCAATTATATTTTTAAAAAATCCAGTTTATGCAAGATGTTCATTAAACTGAACTTGACATTCTGTCTTAGAACAAATCTCCTCATACTGCTGATTATATGTGTGTTCTGAGATATAGCTACAATATCCACTCCTACAATGACATCATGAGCCACAATAAATTTTCTGCTTTCCTTGAAACTGCAATGCTTACATCCATGCTGAATCAGAAATTCACAGGTCTAGATCCATAAGTTCCTCCACAAAAGAGGAAGAACATATGAAATCTCCTTTAAATTTGTTCTTTAAGTGTCTTACTGTTAAACTGTAAATAGATTCATGTTTATGCCACAGAAGTACTAGCCTAACAGTTTTAATAAAATAGGGTCAAAACAAAATAACTGCTACAAACCACAGAAACAAAAAACAAAAAAAAAACCCTTAAAAAATAGGGTAAGTAGATCCTTTTGATAAAATCTGAGCTTTATTTGGTGAAGCTATATGATTTGACATATAGTGATGACTGTAAGAAGAAAAATACTGGAACAAAAATATAAATAAACTGTGATATAGAATTTACATATATATAGTTTTAACTTCTGTTTAACCTATGATATTAGGTATTTTCGTGAGACTGATTTTTTTACTATAGGTGTAATTTCCATAGCTTTTGCAGCAGAGGGAGGAGAGCAATCTTGGTTTTGTTTATTAAAATTCTGTTTGTGTTCTTTTCTTCTGTTTTGTGAGTTCTTTTACTCAGAGTTTGGGTTGAAGCACAGGAGATGCAGAGTTGTTCTTTAGACTCAGACGTTTATTGTTTCTTATCTATGGTACAGCTGCACAGAATGTGCCTCTAAGTTAAAAAGGTGAAAATGGCCCCGACTTCTAACTTCCAAGGTCTTTTAAAGCCCAATATATCCAATTATGGAATGCCAACTAATTTATTTTTACTTATAATCCAGTAACTAATCATTTATGTTCTGCACGGCAGGTTTTTTGAACCAATACCAGACCACCCAGATTTGTGAAGAAGAAGGAGGAAAGAAGAACTAACGTACACCCAAAATCCTCCATCTTGTTACATATACATATTACTGTATCACATAAACCTGAATTTTCTACAGCCCTACATATTCCACCCAGTGATACAACAAACTTCTCTTCAATGACACAGCAACAACCTCATTGCTATCACATAATTTGGGAAGCTTTTCCCAAGGCCTCAGGTCAAATGCAGTGTGCTTTTGAGGATCATTGCCTGTCAGCACTGAAAGACTGAAATTCTCTGAACTCAGGGATCCAACAGTTGTTTAGGGTTTTTTTTGGTTTTTTTTTTTTTTTTTTAATTATTCCCATACAACTTTAACATAAGGAAGACTTATTTCCACAGATCTGAGCAGAAAACCAATCATGGAATAGCTCCCACAGATAAATATACCTGTACGTATATGTAAATTGTTAAAACACAATTTCGCTGTAATTCCCTAGGAATAAAGTTCATTTTCTGAAAAATTTTGCTTCTAAGTCACTTTTCTTCTAACTCCTAAACACCGCTGCACTTGCCACATACATCTGCATTAGTGGCAAGCATCAACAGATCTTAAAATTGTACCACCCTTTTATACTCAATTTTCTTATTCTTTGTGTTGAAGAGCAACTCAACGTCATAATTCACACCTCAGTCAGAGTAGAAAACCTGAAAGCTGTAATTCTTACAGTATGCCTCACAGTGTAGTGGCATGGCAGGGGTTCTTGGTAGTGGGCTGCTTCCTTTCACACAGTAATAGCTAATGAGCAGTGGCTTACTTCTCTCCGTCAAAATGAAGAAGGGTTTGTGCAAGAACACTATTTATTGCTTCATGTGCTATAGCTGCTGTGTTCCCTTCTCCCTTCTTTACTCATTGTGTGAGATTTCAAACCCCTATTTTAATGCTCCTCTCATTGTGAAGAGCTCACCTTCATTATCTCCATGAAAGGGCTCCAGCTGTGTTTTCAAAGAAAATGGCTGCAACTGCATTTCACTGGGAATTCAATATTCCTGTGGTTTAAATATTTCAGCAGTGAGAATACCTAAGGGTTCTCTAGTTATATTTTCAGAAAAAAAAAACCACAAAAAACCAGTCACTGGTTACTGAGAAGGCAATCCCTAAAACACTCAGTTCTTAATACAAAACTACTCAGAAACTTTGAAGCTGCACATGAAAGCAACTCCCAAGAAATTGACAGGGATAAGTATCAGTACAGCAGGTTTTTCTTCCCCTTGTGATTTTTGGAATCTGCACACTAAAATACCCAGGAGGTTAATAATAAAAGCTTAAACCCCTTGGTAAATGTAAAAATCATAGAATAGAGCAAATCAAATGTTGCAGCTGCACCTTTAATGCTGTTATTACTATGTTGCTTCACTTGACTAACATATTCAGTCAGGAAAGGGTCTGATGTTTTCCATATTATATTCTCTTCCTATGTAAGGATACTGCAGCAAATAAAAAAAAAAAAAAATCTCATTTGTTCATCAGCTGGGTTATTTTAGAAAGCTTCACAGTGGCATGTAATAAACTACATATGAACATGGCTCCCTCTACTGACTGCCTTTAGAGGCTCCAAAAGCATATTTTCCCAGGCTTATTTTACGCCTCTAAGATTCTAGCAATAACTATGATATACACAAAACAAATAGAATTTCTGCAATTTCTTCTATTCTGAAAAACAAGGATTTTCTTTTCTTCTGTTTTTTTCTCTTAATAACATTACATACTTTTTGGCCAAAAACCTTTATTCCTCTAAGTCCAAAATTCCAATATGCTGTTAGGGCACGCCTGACAGTGCATAAGAAGTTTAAAGAGCCTCAAAAGTGTATCCAACAAGTTCATTAGCAGGAGAATTATATTGGCTACACAGTATCTCATTTATTCAAAAATGTTGAAATATAAAAAAGTCAAAGGTCGAAAGCTAACAGACAAAGACATGGGTAAGGAAAATCAGTAATTAATAGAGTTGTCCTTGAATAGGTCATTAATTAATACAAAACAATGACCACCACAACCAAAAAAAAAACCCAAACAAAAAGTCTCCACACAACAACAAGCCAACCAACCAATCAAAAACAATGAAAGAAAACAAAAACACACCTAAGAATCAAACAAAAAATCACACCAAAAAAACCCACCAAAAAAACAGCAAACCGACAAAAACCCTATTCAGCAAATTAGAGAGAACATCTTTCATTTCATGCTTAAAACATCATACATAATTATGAAGAGTTACTTTAGAAGAGGTTTATCTCATTCACAGTTATCATACTGTAGACACACACATTCCAGGAGTAGTCTAGGCTTCCTTTATAGTCCTTCCAGGGAAATGGTCAGTGTAGGAAGAATGGGCCTCTGACATATTTTGGATGTCTTCTTTACAATAGGAGGAATAACCCAAGCTGGGTGGGAGTGTTGATCTCCTCAAGGGTAGGAAGGCTCTGCGGGGGGGATCTGGAAAGACTCGATCAATGGGCCAAGGACAACTTCATGAGATTCAACAGAGTCAAGCACCAGCTCCTGCACTCGGGTCAAAACAACCCCTTGCAGCTCTACAGGCTGGGGACAGAGTGGTTTAAGAGCTGCTCATCAGAAAGGGACTTGCGGATGCTGGTTGACAGCCAGCTGAATATGAGCCAGCAGTGTGCCCAGGTGGCCAAAAAGGCCAATGGCATCTTGGCCTGTATCAAGAATAGTGCGGCCAGTAGGACCATGGAAGTGATCTCGCCCCTGTATTTGGCACTGCTGAGGCCTGCCTTGAGTGCTGTGTTCACTTCTGGGCCCCTCTCTTTAGTAGTTTAAAGGTTAACGCGGTAGTGCTGGGTTGATGGTTGGACTTGGTGATCTTAAGGGTCTTTTCCAACCTTGATGATTCTATGATTCTTTAATTTCTGAATTTTCCCAAAAGTTTCAAATCTTTCCAAAATCTTTGGTGTAGATGTAGTAATTCAGCAACCTCTCACGTTAAACTGCAAAGTGAAGCTACATGCTGTCCCCAGGCAGAATAGAGGATTTGCTGTGACCACTGTCTGCCATAGTATTACTCATATACTATTCACTCTATTTTGCTCTTTTATTCTTCGATGACTCTAAATCTGGTGCCATTACATTGTTTTTAGGGTGTCTGTTACCATAGTGATACATAACGTGTACCTAGCTGTCTCTTCTCCTATCAGTTGAGCCTCAGTTAGTAATATAGATATTGAAAAACTCTCTGCTTAAAATGCTTCCAAATTTTCCCTGCATTACATGAAAGCCTTGGTTCAGGTGATAGCTTAGAATTACCGATCTTTGACTTTCCCATCCCTTGGGTAATTTGTATGAGTTTCTGCTAGGGAATTGGGTTACTTGAAGCACTGGTCCATAATATCAATGACACTGCCAAGCCCTCCTTGCCGTGTTGTCAATTCTAGTCATTTATTATATCTGCAGTCCTTTTAATACCCATCAGATTATTTTGCATCCACAACAGATGCAGAACATGTGGAAAAATACTATTTACAAGAGCATGTAGTGGTAGGACAAGAGGAGATGGGTTTAAACTAAAAGAGAGTAGACTTAGATTCAATATTATGAAGGAATTCTTAATTGTGAGGGTGGTAAGGCAGTGGAAGAGCTTGCCCAGAGAAGTTACTGATGTCCCATCCCCGGAAGTGTTTCAGACTAGGTTGGATGGAGCTCTGAGCAACCTGATCCAGTGAAAGGTGTCCCTGACCACAGGTGAGAGTTTGAAACTAAATGATCTTTAAGGTCCCTTCCAACCCAAACCATTCTATTATTCTATTCTAAAGTGCAGGAAAACTCAGCTGTTGTAGTGTTAATACATAGGGGTCAAAATGGGCCAAAAATAACACAAACTCTATATCCAAGTCTATATATTCTCATGAAGGCATTATACTTGTTTATATCATTTCATAAAGATGCAATTACCCCCCAAGAAAAAGATTTTCTGCAAGTATAATATGCATTATTTTTTCTGAAATACAAGTATTTTATAGATTCAGATATTATTAATAACTATTATACTAATTCAAAATTAGTAACTTGGAATATAAGACAGAAACTACAGTCCTACTTATATGAGATAACTGAATCTAAGCAAAAAAAAAAAAAAAAAGAATGCAGCATGAACTCAGTCAACAATGGATACCAGATAATCACATTTTCTTAGTTAAAATGTAGCTCCTAGCAAACTAAAATATTCTTGCAAATTGTGTAAGCTTCGGTCTGATAAAGGTGTTAGTATCTGAAATTGTATGACATATGCAGAGGAGGCATAGCATTTCATTTGGCAAGCTGGATCTAGATCTTTAGCAGATGTTAGTAAATTCTTCTCTACTTTTAATCTTCAAAAAAAGAAGGAAAAGTTAAATTTAATCTTATAACTGAAATTGTAACTATACATGCACCCTTACCCAAAAAAAACCCATAAATGTTGATGTCCTGATTAGAGGCAACAGTAAAAATAGAGAAACACATCTAACAGGCAGAAAACTTGGAGAATAAGTTGAGAAAAATGCAGTTATAAAAACAAGATAAAAATTATCTATGTAAATAAACTTGTTAGTCTCAGGAATGACTATTGAACTAAGGTTACTTGTTTCTTGTCACGCGGTGAAGAACACACTACAACACCAACTATACTCAAGAATAGAATAGCATATAAAGACATTTATAACATGCTACTCTTAAATTATATTTCAAAGAAAGTGATCATTTTTACAGAGCAAAATTAGGCAACTGCATAACTGAAAATGAAAATAAATTCATTCAGGTAATATGTTATGAAAGAGTAAAGGAGAGAGATTTTCATAGGTGTTCTTTAAACGGATGAAAGAGTCAAGAGGCAGAAATAATGTAACATTCATTTAAAAATGACATGCAGTCTGGTCATCAAAGCCATTTATTTGGCACATATTCACAAGGTAAATTTTAACTTAGGCATCTGAACTGGAACTAAATGTGGGCATTGATAAAATCCAAAGGTTTATTTCAAAAGCCTCATTTTACCCTGTACCCACATAAACTCAAGGAGATAACTGTTTGGAACCAGGTCTAAGATGTCTTTTACAATACTTCGTAGGTTATGATTAAAGATGTAGAGTCTGCTTCAGGGATAAGGATGAGAACAATTAGGTCTAAATATATCTAATGTATCTAATTATAACATTAAAGATCCACCTCTGGGCTGTTCCTTCTAGGTCTCCTTCGTAGTAATTGGAAGACAAATAATACTTTGTAAATCACGTTTTTTGGGTGCCTTTTTTGATCCATGGACAAAGGGAAACTTGGATGATTACTTAAGATGATATCTGCATTATAAGATGACTAGAAAGAGGTAAGAATAGCATTTAAAAATTAATGGGTTTGATGCTTGTGATGAGAAAATATGTAGATACTCTCTTTTATTCCACATAAGGGTAAATGTTCTTCATTTCAGAATGTTTAGATGAAATTTCAGTATAAAGACACATTGATAGAAAGCCATATTACTATTTCTAGTGGTGATTTTTCATGCCAGGTGTACTACACTTTAAAAAATGGAAAAACAGGATTAATTTCTCAGTAGTCCAGAAGTTAACATTGTCACAGTTTACATTTAACATTATGAAAAACAGCAGACCTAGGATACTTGTGTTTACTTTGTCACTACGTCAGAATAATATTTCATCAGATTCTTATCCAGTAGTCTTTTCTGTATCTCTGCATTGTCCTACAAAACTTGTAAAAAAAAGTAGGAGAAAAAAAGAGTCACCTTGCTTCATGAAGTGTCATCTCTGATGCTATCAGTCACTGTATTGTGCTAAGCAAGATGATTTTATGAGCTGGAGAAAACCCATGGCTCATAAACTCAGCAGAGGTGAGTGAGTTATGATAGTCATTCAAATACGCTAATGAAATTCCTAAAACATCAGTATGGTACATTAGTCTTCCTAACATTTAGCTTTATTAAGCACACAGATCAATGGGAAGCTGTCTTGTATGCCAATTGTTTAGCTTCTTTAAAATCCATAAATTTTTAAACTGTTTTTCTCCCTGTAGCTCAGGAGAATCTTCCGTGGTCAAATTTCAAACTTTGGATGAATCTACGGATTTCTTTTGGTGTACATGGGAGCTAAACCCAATCTGTCAATTCTAAGAAGTTGTCATTGTGAATATATTTGTTCACTAATGCTAGTCCTGACATCCCCACATAATGTTTATCTACAGCTCTTGACTTCCATTAAATTTGCAAGTGCTCATGTGTTCCAGAATCAGTTTTGGAACTGCCTACACATATTTCTCATTTCCACCCTTGTGAAAGTGGAATATGATGTCATGGCACATATTGCCAAGGTACTGACAATTTTGTGATGAAAAAGTAGCAAAAAGTTTTCATAGATAGAAGAATTATGATTTTCTGAGAGAGATTTGAAACAAATCTTCAGAAAAAAAGCTCAAGAAATTCATCATATTGTAAATAAAATAAACCTCATTTCAATTCTGAAAGCATCATATGGCAATCTTAAATATGAGTAATCTTTGTCATGGAAATATGTTTATGCGGAATACTTATTGACTGCATCAATAAAAAACAATCAGGAAATTGTATAATGCTTTGTATTTGAGTGTGAAGAAATTGGTTGTAAAAAAGAGTTAAGTCATTTTGTCCATCAGGGAGCCGATTAGTTACTCAATAATGAAGAAAGTGCTCACTCTGTGTACTAGCTGTAAATAATAGACCATGCTGTTCTGCAATTTGCAACACAAAATATGCTTCTCAGTTTGATTCTTACGCACCTTTCTTTTTTTTCCTTGCTTTGTTCTTTTTGATTATTTATTCTGAGTAGAATAAAACCAACAACAGCAGCAACAAGAAAAACTCATAGAAGAGAGAAAACTGCTGTTTCCTGAGGTATATATGAAGAGCATGTAAAAATTCTCCACTTCAGATGCCTATATCCTCTAATTTAAATTTGTATTAGCTGTTCTTAAATGAAGAATGTTAAATATTTTAGTAAAATTCTGGAATTATACAACATCAGTGGATTAAAAAAGGACCAAGTGACAAACCTGGAACAGTTCCAGTGATGGGAAGTCATTGTTTGATTATGTTTGGTTTTGGTTTTTTTTTTTAATAATTCAGAAATAACCAGAATTGGTTATTATATATATAGTATATATATAGTAATTGAGAGAGTCAACCAAATCTAACAATGGATAAAAAAAAGACTTATGGACCATAAATAGTGCTAATTATAGTAATAATAAAAAATAGACATAAACAGAAGAGTCAGAAAAATTAGTCTGGATCACTTGGTAATTTCAAAGGAAAGGATCACATTAATAAAAGTGCTGAAATTCAAAGAAATATATTCAATAGGAATAAATAGACAAAGTTGGAAATCAATGATTCTGAAAAAAATATAAAAATTATTGCAATTTGCTGAGAGTATCTATTGCAATGTAGGTGGAAAAGAATATAGAAAGACACAACAAGGAGGATCATAAGAGTAAAAGAGGTGATGCTATCTCTGCTCAGCTCAGTGAGACCAATGTACAAAGTTAGTGTCCGTATTTTTAAAAGACTTAAAATTGTAAAATCTACAGAAAAGAGATATTTCCAAGAGCTTTAAAAAATGATTCATGGTGGAAGATTTAGAGCATAGTCTGTTTGGTTGATCAAAAAGATTAAGTGATTTGATTGCACTCATAAGTACTTATATGGGGGCAAAGTGCCCATTGCTAACGGGCTTCAATCTGGCAGAAAAAGGCCTATCAAGGACCTATGCCTGGAAGCTGAAGCCAGATAAATTCCAATTAGAATTTAGGCACATCTTTTTAGCTGCAAGGGCAATTAATCACTAAAACAAGCTACCAAGGGGTGAAGTAGATTTCTCTGTCTGTGGAAACCTTTAAATAAAGAATGGTTGCCTTTCTAGGAGATATACTTCAGACAAGTTATTGTCTACTCAAATAAAAGTTATTGAGCTCAGAAGAGCTCAATAAAACTGGGTAAAGTTTAGAGTTTTGTAATTGGAAAGGATCAGCATTGATGATTTAATGATGCTGTTTGACCTTACTCTGTAAGATTTTTTGGTGGATATCCTCAGTCACTTCTGTACCTCTTGCAATTTGTTTACATATAAAAATTTTGGGCCAGAAAACTCAATCTACTACGTGAAAACCCACATTTTGTCTTCTTTTGCATTTGAAGAACAGGTATAACATTTACTAATATAGAACTTTGTTGGTTTTATTGAAGTCAATAAAAAGCAATAAAGTTAATATTTTGCAATTGTTTCCAAATATATATGAATTTCAAATATATAAATAGCCGAAACCTATATTATTTTTAGCAGATCCAAATACAGTTCAAGTATTTAAAAAAATAAAATAGAAGACTGTAGAGCTCAAAGCATCATGGGGGTACTCACAATTAACTTTGCCAAAAATAAATAACACCAGTTTGAAGTCAGTGAAGTCAATGGAACAGATCACAATTAAGTATGTGTATAAATCTGTGAAGAACCAGTGTTTTAGTTTTATCACTGTAATGATTCAACATTACATGTCATCACATGACTTTGAATACATGTGGGAAATAGGGATACAGAATAAAATAATGGAATATTTAAACTACCACTAACAAATAAGAGATATCTTTAATGAGATGGAAGTTAAGTAGAATATAGATCCGGGCATCAGGTGTCTGGGGGTAGGGACAGCTGGGGTGTGATTGACAGTGTTGTGGGTGATCTGAAGACTGATCCCACTGTAGTGTTGCTGGAGAAGAGGTTGGTGGCCCAAGCAGTGGCTAAAATGGTTTCCTTGGCATTGGTCAGTGTGGGGGGAGACTTACGGGGGTGGACAAGGACAATCAGGGCTGGTGGTGCCTGCAGGTTCCTAACACTCAGCAATTTCATACACATCTCCTCTGGCACCTGAAAACAGGGCACAAAAAACTTTAAGTACGCCATCCATCTCCACCTCCTTTGTTTCTGGGTGCCCTACCTCACTGAGAAACAGGATAAGGTTTTCTTGAACATTTTTTTATTGGCAATATACTTCGATTTGGGCTTTGCTCTGTCTATATCTTTGTTAATTTCATCTGCATCTGAGTTTTGGCTTTCCTAACTCCACGCTGCACACTTGGGCAATGTCCCGTTATTTCCACTCTCCCTGCTTCCACCTTCTGTATGCTCCATTTTTGACATTTGAGTTCAGTCAGGCAATCACTGTACAGACCTTGTTGGCTTTCTGCCATATTTGCCTGACCTTCAGGAACAGGTTGCTTTTGCACTCTGACAATCTTGTTTCCTGAAGATCAATTATCTGTCCTGGGCTTCTTTGTCCTTCAGGGAAATTTCCCATTGAATCTTTCCAAACAGATCCCTTGACAAGACAAAATATGCGCTCTTGAAGAATGTCTCTCTAATTCTGCTATCCCTCTACTTCTCACTCTGCTCAGGGTACACCCTCTCCAATTCTCCAGCATTCACAACAGCCAAGTCTGCCATTAACCTTCACAACCCTGGCCAGTCTGGGATCAGTAAATCTAGTGGCACACTGGTTTGTTGAGCGTGTAAATCAATAAATTGTCTTTTACATTCTTTAGAAATGACCTGGGCTGCCTGTATCCAGACTCATTGCCTTTGCAGGATGTACTGAAGTGGTTATTTTTCCCCATGAATACAAGTGCCTGCAGCTGTGAGGTTTCCTTTGCTGTTTATATGAGGATTTCTAAATAGACGCTATCCCACTGTTAAATATGAAATCTGGACATTTATTTCATGTCAAAAAAAATGCACAATTAAATGTTTGGTAAATACTAGCTTTTTCTAGAGATGATATGTCAGACCAAATAGTAAAAGTTGCTAAAAATTGTAGACTAATGAGATGATATAGGCATTGGAGAATTGGTTTTTAAAAATTTGATACAGTCTAATTGACAATGATTACTTACCTAAAAGAATCTGAGGTTTTGTTCTAAGTGCAAATGAAAACACAGACAATTTAAAGAAATAAATTTAAAAATATTCTTTAAAGAACATACAAATTAGGAAGATAATACCAAGAGAAAAATAATTAGGAACTGTGTGAAGACTTGCCATAACATGACACTATATTCTACACTCCTACTTTGAGATACATATCTCTTTGAGAAAAGTAAACAAACAGTAAGGTCCTTAACATACACCATCCAATAATAAAAAATTCTGTGAAATAACTTTACTTATTTTCATCTTCTGAAACTTATGACTCAGATTTTTATTCCTATTTGAATGTTGTACAGAGATGACAGTGTTTGCAACACTTATGTCATTTATTTTCCTTTGCTCTGGACTTGCTTTGGGACATCGATTAATTTTATTCATTGACTAACCTAATATTTATGGCAATGTGAGAACTAAATTAAAAAAAAATAAATGGGATTTGGAAGACTTTCATATATAAGGGCCTATATTGCACTATAAACACATTGAGATTTCACTTTGTGATTCACGTGGCAGGAATCTTTCCAGCCTTATGCAGAGGTGCAAAGGAAGATAGAGGCAATATGACAGACAAAATTGCCCTTGAAGGGGAGGGAAAGAATACAGGTAGCATCCTCCTTCACAGTAGTCTCAGGCTGGTTTAAAGATATAGAACTTATCCTGTATCCTTCAAGAGTCTTTTGGTAGATGTCACTGAAGTGGTTTAAGAAATAAAATACATCATATATTGGCAAAGAAATATGTCAAAGTTATTTTATATTCAAATTGTTATAAGACATTTCTAAAAACAGAAGTACAATCACAAAGTACATCAGCTGCATTCTGAGGTCATTCTTACTTATTAAATATATTTTTGAATACTGAAAAATGCATAGGGATTTCTAAACCACTCCATCCAGTTACTGATTTAAATACATAAACACTTAATACACATCAATAGTCCTCTAAGTAAAACTGTAACTTAAATGCTGAACATGAATATGATTCTTTCTATTAGAAAAGGATTCCAAATAGCTCATCTGCTTAAATGGATGCTTCGTAGAAACATCTTTCTCAAAACATCTTTGCAAAACTGATAAGACTATTTTGAATAATGCTTTCCACCTCTAGTTCTGAAAGGAAATTTATATCAGAAGGCACATATATTGTCAGTCCTCACATCTGGTTTAAAGCCATTCCCATACTCATTTTGCAGAAAGTTAGTTATTCATGTCACAGAAGATGATATACATGCATGCATGTGCAAACACACAGACACAGGTATTTTCTCAGATGGAAAGAAGGCTTCATTGCAACTATTTTTTATATCACTTACAAAACATTATTCATATCTTTATTTCTAAATGAATTCTGCATATACCTTTTAATATTAGGATTAATTTAATTTTTTAACAACCTCTTGCATAGCAAATAATGAAAGGTACATCAATGCTGAAGAATATTTCCATATATATAATATATAAATATAATTATATAAATATATATATTTATATAGACAGTACTTATGTATTTGTAAATTTTGGGTTCAGAAAACTGGGAATCATTGTAAAGGCATAAATCATTTAATGATTCAATTATAAACAAATTTTGTTAAAATAAATGCTTTATATGGTATCAAAATGAAATATTTTAGGTATCAAAATGACTCAAAACCAAAATTAATCTAATATTTCCATTAAAATTTCATTAAATCTGCATATATATTCAAAATGTGCAACTCCCTCTTACAGTAAGCTGTATTCTCACAAAGCGGAAAAGACTCCCAAATAGTTTTATATTCAGTGTTTGTCCAGCGAATCTTATACTACTTTAGACAGTCTGAGAGGTGTTCTTTTGCAGTTGATAAACAAATACTGACAATATTTTTTTTCATTTTGTCTAACTGATGAGTAACTGAAAAGAAATTATTCATTTTGACATGCTTTGGGTTCATAGTTATAAAGATTTTAAGTGACAAATGTTACCCTGTTACTTAAGCATGTCTGCAAAAGTAGTATTTGTATAACTATTATTTTTATGCAATATATCCTATCTATTTTAAAATATTACAACAATTTTTTGCAGTTGCAGATAAGTTTCTGTGAAGGATTAGATCATGAAATTGGGTTATGCCACCACAAAAGTTGTTAACTCTTTTAGCTGTAGAAGGAGGTAAGGGCAACAAAGATCAACGAGGCCAAATTTTCTGGTTGCCCTGGAATCCAATTTCATGCTTAGATAGAACATAGCACAGCAGGATTGCCGAAGGGTAGCCTTTCTGTAGCCCAGGAAATATGATGTTTTGTCATTACTTGTAAAAAGCCTCGGGCTTTGAATTGACCTGGCAGTGCTGTCTCTCAGGACTCGCTTGCACTTGCTTTGTCCTGGGCTGATGTTACTTTGCTTTCCCTGCGATAAAAATCGTCTCACAGTCTGGTAACTACTGCAGAAATCTTCTTCTAATTATACAGCAGTAACAAATAGCCATTCCGTGTTAGGAGAATTGCTGGTCACACCAGCATTAAATGTGGTGTTGAAGAGTGTGGATAGAGGACAATATCCACAGAGGTTCCAGTTTATGAAAACAAAACACAGTGGTCAAAAGCTGATCAATGCAGGAGTGCACCTGTGTGAGCCAGCTAAAACTAACTTCAGAGAAAAAGAAGAGAACAGAAAAATTGAAGCCCAGGACAGAAGAACTCCCCACCATTAACAATATATTTCTTCTGGCAAAAAGCTCAGGACACTGATGGGTTGCCGTATCCCCCCCCTTCTTACTAAGATGATTGATGTTCCTGATGTTAGTACCCAGTGGGAAGGAAGGGTAACATAACATCAGAAGAAAGGAATACATAGTAGGAAGCTAATATTTGTTAACTGTTTATATTGAGTCAGTGTTCTCTCTCTTCATTTTAGCTTTACTGTTATTGAAATTTTAACTGTAACTATTTCTTGCATTTTTTTTAGATTTCTGATGCATTAACAGGACATAAATTCTTAACTCCATATATAGCATGTATGACCTTTTGTCCTGAAGATTTTCATGAGCGTTTCTCATTCCTATTCCATGAAAGTGTTTTGGATGTCTTACTGATGATGACTGTGGTGATTCCCACAGCTCCCAGACATCAATTTTTGCATACTGCTGAAGCTTGGTAATCTTAATCTTGTTGATTTAAATTGTTATGTAACTTTTCAACTTAAAACAACTGTACTAAGTCAGGCAGTATCCAAGAAGGCATGAGAAAGTTATTACTACTTTGTACAGAAGACAACTTTAATTCAGTAAAAAAAGGCCATTTACAAATTAAGTGGAACCCAAATTAAAAGCTAATTAAAGAATTTTATTTGAATGACTCAATAAGAGTAATGCAGTTTTGTTTTTTTCTTTAGGAAATGCACTCTAGTGATAACCAAGATACACCTCACCATAAAATTGGTTTAATAAAGCATATCTTGCTTTTTATCTGGTATGAATACAGACCAGTAGTGGCTCTTTCTACAAAGAAGGGAAAAGATTAACATGTCCTTCTACACTGACTGATTAAAAAAAGAAACAAACCTTAATATTAATATCTCAGAGTGAGAACATTTCTACTTGGTCACATTCTCAATTGCTGTAAATTGCATTAGTTTCAGAATCAATGAGCTATACCACCAGTCTCTATATTGTAGGTAATTTTGTAAAGCTATATATATGTAAAAACCAGAAACTTTTCCAAATTGTGTTTACAGGATTATTTGGTCTAAAAGTAAGTTAAACAGACAGTCCAATTCATCAAACAGTTGTTAATCACTCCTTTCTATAATTGTACAAACCAAAACAAAGATCGTATTTATTTAGCACTTTCCAAATAAAGGCTTTAAAGGCTGTTTGTTTTCATTGTAATGTCACAATGTTTAAATAAGAACAAATTAATTTCCATAGTTTCAGTAATTTTAATTCTGTGTTTTTAAGAGTAATAGTAGCTTGCTTATACTGTCAAGTAATGCACCAGTTTATTTGCCATAAAAGTGCATATCTTTATTGGGTACACATAGTAAGGCAGCTTTTCTGCTCCTGGTTCTCTTCCTGTTGTTCTGTGGATTTGACATTGTTCCAGTCTTCCCCTGGAAAAAGTCAATTTTTTCATTCAAAGAATATTAAAATCTCAATATAAATAACTCCTTGTCCCAGCTAACTTTAACACTCAAAATTATGCAAAGGTGATGGCATACGAAAACACTTCACCAGCCATGTTAAATTCTTCAATTCAATTATTATAATCTGAAGATCTTTCAATTCTTTAAGTCTTCATACAGTCAGGATAGAGAAAGACTCTTTACATTTTTTAATAAATGAAATACAAAAATCTGTATGGAGTAACTAGCCTACAGAATTGAGTTGGTATTCATCTCATCTAACTGCAACTAATTAAAAGTTCAATGCATGATCTAAATTATTGTAATGTCCCTTTAAAATTAGTGAGAATTAAGAATATTCCAAAGATTACTTACTGTACATAGGCCATCTGAGGATACTGTGGGGGTGACTATCCCTTTTTACTGTCCCTAGAGGTAAGGCAAGGACAGAACTTTCAGCTTTTTGATCAATAGGACTAGATGAGATGCCTTTTATTTTAACACACACTATCAAATAATGAGATTTGGATACAGTGTTGCTGAGTAAAAAACCATTCTTCTCAAAAAGTGTAATTTTATCCAAGGCAAAATAAAACAAAGATCACCCAGCCTTTTTTCCATTAGATGGAGGTAAAACTTGTGTCCGAGGGAGATGTTGCAGTGATCCTCACTGGAAGATTTTTTTACATCAGTGGATTTGTGACCCACATAATAGGCCCAGGCATGTGCTGTCCTTTGCTGTGCCAAGCTGGATGTACAGCCTGGCCTTCAGGATATTGTTGTGCTGAGAAAATCCCTTGTCTGCAGAATGAAATTGGCCAGTAACAGAGGACCTGCAGGCAGCTCCCACTTGATACTTGACAATTATGTTACCTCTGTGGTCTTGCCTTTACCTAGAAGTGTACCAAGAAGTTCTCATGCAAACATCCTTTCTGTTTGATAGTAGAAATGATGAGTAATGTTGTTTTCTTGGAAGAAAAATCTGCAACAGCTAGAAGAACCAAAATGAAGTAACCCTTTCCACAAATGGGGTCTTCTTGGTGTACTGCCTGTGGATTGGAGATGTTCAATGATGCATTTCTCAAGGTTCCCACCACTGAAAGAGATATGTGATTGTCTATATTATTCTCTCTTTCTTTAAAATGCTGGCTCTAATAAATACCATTTTAAGTGAGACTTTACAAAGTCGAAGTGTCTTTCTTTGGGTTATCATAAAGCCCCAGCACCTCCTGGTGCAAAATAGATGATCAAAAGTTTATTGTATAAGCACAGAGAAAAAGACATTGTCTAAAAATTTAGAAATGTTTGAGAAAATATTTAACATATTTTCTTCTCCTAGAAACTGAAAGTTCTTAAAATATGTCTTACCATTGCATTGTCTGAATATTTTTCAAGTTGTATGTTAAGTAGGATATACAATAAAAAATAACAAAGAGTTCTTTGTTCTGGTTCTGTGTAAATAAAAAAAACCAACAGGTCTGCAGATTAATTTCTTCAATATGTGAAGTTTTCTATCTGTGTAAAAGGGTTAACTTTATGAAAGGATGCCAAAAAAGTGTTCTTTATATTTGCTGAGGTTTCTGGCAGCTTTTTGACTCCCTGCAGAGGTTCTTACCATCATCATCTGCACAGAGAAGAATTACCTTTCTGGATAAAAACACCTGTTGGCTCAAGGAGCAATGCTGACTGCTCTGATTATCTCTTGAGAAACTTAGGTTGCTATTTTGAGTAGTGTTTGATCTGTTAATTGAATATAGAGCATTATATTTATATTGATGCATTTGTAATACTATCCACTGCTGAGAAGTGCAGTGCAAGGGTTTACAAAGACCTGATGACTTCATCCTCAAATGCAGTCAGTCGGTTTTACTCATACTGCAGGAAACGAACACACATGCAACCAAACAAACACACGTACAACCAAAACAAGGTCAGTTGCCTCTCAAATCTTCTCAGCAAACTGGTGACAGTAGAGGATAAACATGGGAGTCCTCTGTGAGAAAGTGACGTTTTCTTGTGTAAATACCTGTCCTGTTCTGTGCCTCAGCCATGGCCCTTTTTAGGGCAAAAGAGTAAAGACAATAATAGGAGGTAGAGCAATAAGTGAAATGAAGTATAAAATTGCTCAGTATGCTGGCTATAAAGGTTTTAATGCTAATCCTATTATTTCTCTGCTCCAGTTGTTAAAAATTTGAGATTTATTTAGCTCATTATCTGAGTTTAGACCTGCTTTCACTAAAATCGAAGGCATTAGAGCTTTACTAGCACAGATACTGAATTTTCTTAGGGCTCTCTGTCTATTCAGCAGGAAGATAATTTCAGTTGATAATTAGATAATCTCTGTTGAATTTTCAATCTTAATTGCTGCACTAGTCTTTTTAAGTAGATATTTAGGCTCTGATTATCTCAGTCTAAAAGCATACATTTCTGACCATTTTCCTCTTTATTTTCAGGACATGCTGTGGCTATTCTAGAGAGAAGCAAAACATAAATGAATTTAGGCCATCTCTGCTTTAACTGCACAATATTGTCAACCTTCTGTCAAAGTACACTTTTTTACCTGAGATTTAGAATGAAACAGGAGCTGATAAAAAGTATGTTAGTTGCCATCTCTAAAAGTTTTACCCAAGGGCTTATGGATTTGCATGGCTCTAAATTGGTCTGGATTAATGCATAGACTGAAGGAGAGGAGGACTTACCAACTGGATAAACCAGATCTTAGATACTTGCTGAGATCACATGGCAGAGATCTCCTGATAAGAGATAAGAATAGTAACAAGCTAAAGAGTAGCACAGAGAACCTCACTTCACTGAAATAGTCATAATTTCAAAAAAAGGAAAATTACTGAAGCCAAGCCAGAGTGCTCATCTTCAATACACCTCAGCTCATGCCACCTGAAAACAAGAGATATTTGAGACTTTTGTTACAGCATGCTTGAATACATTGTTACAGTAAAAATCTCACTCTGATTTGTTATAAATGAACAAAACCTACCTCCTTAGAGCTGTAATGATAGGTTGAAATATGACCTGTCAAAAGCTAAAATTAAACCAAAAGAAATTTTTACTGTTTAATTACACTAAAAAATGTTAAATTGCTCAATTGTAATTACAGTATGAAATTGAAAATGTAAGCGAAACTTTTCAGCAGTTAAATTCCTCTAGATTATGATGACGATGTTTTTATTACTATTACTATTATTTATTATAATTCTATTGTTATTTTAATTTCTGTTTTATGCTTCCCTGTCACATTCAATTTTCTCATTCTAAAGAGAAAGAAACGTCATAGTTTTTATTCAACACCTCCATAACATACTGAGTTTAAAGCCTTTCAGAATTTGTGAGGTTGTACATTAGAGGCAGATTCACCTCAAACACAGGTTCCTGCCAAAATATATATGCATATTATACATCTTATTATGTAAGATTGAGTTATACTTTTATAGAAATGTGAACAGAAAAAATGCACAATAGAGATCACTTTTTTTATCACACACTATCATATTTTGGTTTAAAATCATGTAACAGAACTTTTTGTAAGGTATATTTATCATAATTACCTAAAGAAGAAGATACTGACATAAAACAGTGAAGTAGACAGATTCACTTTGAGGAGCTAGTCAAACTTTTTTCTAGTACAACTTTTGAGGACTTGATAGCAACCAGAAAAGAGGCAGAATATTATTTTCTTATTGTTATTATCTCTAAATTGGTTAAATTGCTGCTGAATAGAGTGAAAGATACAAGCTCTGAATCTGAATGTTTTGAAGTAGACTTTTATGCAATGTTGAAACTAGAACACTAAAATTAACAAGGCAGCTGTTCTTATCCATAAATTTTATGCAAAGCTATTACTGCAGGCCTGGTTCCTACGGTATATCACCGTGTCCCGCAGCCATAGGGAGGAGGAGAAGGAGAAGATCCAGCAGGCAGGAATTGTGCAGCAAGATTGATTTATTTAATTATTTTACAAACTCTTTTACAGACTTTTTTCTTCATAGTCTAATTGGACAAAGGACCAGCCACCCCTTGGGGGTGATTGGCCAAAATCCTAGAACATCCATTATCAAAATATTTTCTACTATACCATAAACAAGACTTTCCAAGGTTGCAGGTGGCTTGGTTGTTTACATTCCCTGCTACCTCTTCTGTGAGAGAGAAAAGTCTCTCACGGACTTAGAAAAATAACAAGAAGATCCTCACTAACAGCATTTTTGTACCTACACGAAGCTTTGTTATTTTCTTTACTTGCCATTGATAAAAGTTGGAAAACTCTTGAATAATTTTCTTCATGAAAATTACTAGTAGTTGAAAATATTTGGAGGGGGGCAGGGGAGAGAAAGAGAGGGAGATGCAAATTTCTTTCAGGCAATATTTATACATCCTGATGTTTTTTTGATTATCTACAAATGCTGTGGTGGCTTGACCGTAGCTACCAATTAAGTGCCCACCAGCTGCTCACTTAGTCACATCCCTCTTAAGAGAATACTGGAGAGAATGGGAACAATGAAATCAAGAAAATTCTTGCAGGTCAAGATAAATTCAGTTTAGTAAGTGGAGGGAAAGGGAAAACAAAAATAAAACAAACACGTAAAACAAAATCAGTCTGTGAGCAGACCATTGCTAGGCCAGTCTCTGAGTAAAGCCTGACTGGGAAATGCTCCTGGCCAGCCCCTCCATGTTTTTATTGCTAAGCATGACACCATACAGTATAGAATATCCCTTTGGTCAGTTGGGGTCAGCTGTTCTGGCTGTGTCCCTTCCCAGCAACTTGCCCACCCCCAGCCTCCTTGCGGGTGGGTAGAGTGGGGAACAAAGAAGTCCTTGATGTTGTGTGGTGTTCAGCAATAACTAAAAACACTGATCTCTTATCAACACTGATGTAGTCGCAAATCTAAACCACAGACTCATATGGCTGCTTATGAATAAAATTTATTTTGTCAAAGCAAGACCCAATACAAAAGCTTGTGTTAAATAACTCAATGGCAGCAGCTTGACATCAAATAAAAGTGAAATAAAATGGGGGAACACTGGTGAGATTGGCTGATAACAGGTAGTTAATAGAAGGTTAACAGATGTTACAGACGTTTATAAAAAGCAAGGTAAAACATTTATTCAGAGCATGGAAAATATAGCAATGTCTGTTAGTCTCATGAGACAAAGCACAGAAGGAAAATCAGAAAAAAAAAAAAAAATAGCAACAGTGTTTAGTTTGTGTGTTCCAAGAAGCAAGTGCTGTTGCTGATTTTCTGTATCGTTTGGTTTAGACAGGACCAGATGAGAATTTTTTACTTAATTACATTTTTCAAGCCATCTGTTTGCTTTCTTAAATAAATATGCATCTGGATGTCACATAGATTGTTGACAAAGCTACATTTAGAAGGACCTCCAAGACGTTACTGTCATTGCACAACTGCTTTTTCACACAAGTAACTACAGAATCAGTAGATGATATCGATTTAATGTAACTTTAAAGTCAGGTAGTCAAAACCAAACCAAATTACCTTTTACAGAGAGAAATAGACACTTCCTGAGGGCAACTCATCTAATCTTAGTTGCATACTAGAGGACATATCAAACGAACCTCTCCCTGAAGGCACAGATAGTAGTTGTTCTTTGGTCTTCTCCAGGTAGAGTGACTTACACTACAACTTGGAACTCTGTTAGGTGTTTGGTGTTTACACAAGTTATAGCTCATCCTAATTCATATAAAAATTCATATGGAAATCCTATAGTTAACTTGAATACCAAAATTTATCGAAGATAATATACTTGTCACTTGCAAATCAGCATAGCTTTGTTGCCTGATAAGGGAGCTCTGTTGCCTAAGTTAAATACAGACATCTAAATCTTGGAGATACAAGTTTTGTGAAATTATTTACATCTCATGCTTTTAAAGTCAGAAAGATTAATGTGGCATTTCTCATTCTGGGGGCTTCACTGAACAGCTGTTATATGTACTACAGGTCTTATTTTCAGGAATCTGTGACTCACATAAAAGAATAACTGCAAAAAAAATTGAACTCAATTGTATTCTCACTTGTTCCATATTCCATGGATTCTTTAATTTATTCATGTAGCAGTTAATTTGCCATTGAAGACTGACAGACATGCCAAGCTGAGCAAAATTATAATTTACTTCCCCACTAAGACAAGTGCCTATTTTAAGGTTTGTGTGGGGAATAGTGCTAGTAGATGGGATTTGCTTATTTCCTCAAGAACAGTTACAGGGAACAACTTAAAACTTTGTTGTCAAAAGAGTAGTTTTTTCGTCAGCTCAGTAGCCTGGGACTGTGTGCACTCTTTTTACCGATACATTTTAAAGTATTTAGGGCCTTTTCAAATACTTTTTGAAGTTCCAGACCAAAAAGTTAGTATGTGTGCTTCATGAATTTTTCAAGCAGATCAATGTATTTCAACAAAATGTCACAGAAAACCCACAATGATTTTAAAGTAAAGATCATCCTGCATTGGGCTATTCTGATTCCACAAGACATAGGTGAACTTACTAAGAGTTGCTGCTTTTACAAGTTCTTAGCTGACTTACCATTCCAGTTGGAAATCAAGTTATGTAAACATAAATTAAAACACCTTGCGATTTATTTTTCTGTCTTTTCCAGGCTTAAAAACTAAAGCTGCACAAGGAAGGGCTTCAGTAAAACTATAAAACATGCCATAAGCTAGAAAACAATTTCAGTATGCAGCATCTTAGTTTTGTGCATTTAATTAGATTGTAGTATAATATTATCTTCATCTACAGAGTATTTCATTTTGTCATGCAGTGAAATTAATATGTAAGTATAGGTACTTTTTGTGATTGATACAGATGATTATAGAAATGTTAACTAATATAAAGTTTGTGAACGGTTTTAATGGAAACAGCTATTTCAGAAATAAAAGCCTATGTCAATTTTGCCAGCAATGTTCATGAAGTGTAGAACTGTATCAAAACTATTTGTCTATAAATGCAAATAATTTTGAAAATTTGATCACGTATAAAAATGCAAACAATAACATTTTAAAGTCATTTTTGAAGGTCAAGGTTTGATTTTTCATCTTTCTCCTTCTCTCTCCCCCTTTTTTGTCTCAGTCCTGGTAGAACAGAAGAGAAATGATTTCTTTTTTCATGGTGACTTCCTTAGAAAACATTATTACTCACTGGTGTACAGCTTCAGTACATGACTATCTAAGTGAAGGCATTTCCATCACAGTGTTCTCTCCTTGAAGAGTGACTACCATAGAATATTATTGATTTGCTTGGTGTATGATGATTCAGAGGTTAGACAGCTCAGAGTACAGCTGTTTTAGAAACTTTATGACAAATAAATAGGATTCTGTAGATGAAAAACTCAGGCATTTTCTGCCCCCTGGTGAAAGTATAATTTTTATCTTTTGTATTTTATTTGTATGGAAATTATTTCTTTTTGACCCCAAGACAAAGAAATACAAATCAGGAAAACTGAACAAATTTTGCAATTGTTACATATAAAAGCTTCTTTTCAAAAAATATTTGTCAAAAAAAATGCACAAGTACAGTCTTATTTTCCATGCTTTAAGTAAATTTAAAAATATAGCATCAAAAAAAGCCTCAAATATTTTTTGTTTGTTTGTTTTTGGGGAATTTTTTTTTTTTGTTTCTTTGTTTTGGGGTTTTTTTTGTTTGGTTGGTTTTTTTAAGCTCTGTTCAGTAACAGAAGCCAAATATTTGCATGATTTCATCATGAAATGTCATTTCTCTTTTGCATATTCATAGAAGTTTCCCAGAGAAAACTAGTACTTGAACTGGAGAGCGGTTTATCCATTAACATCCGCACCTAGGATAGGAAGCAACCCAAAAGCCAAGGAAAACCTTTCTGATTCAGAGGTAAGATGTGTTTCACACCAGCTGGGTAAATTCTGTGGGCTGTCACGCAGGTTTCACGGGAGTGATGCTGAATCAGGGGCAGCTGCCATCTGTATGGTTATGCTTTGAGTTACATCACACGGCAAGAACAAGGCCAATGCAAATGGCAAGAGTTTGCACCTGCAGCTCAGTACAGGCACTGCAGTTTTTGTCTCGGTGTTTCTCTTGCTTCAGGAGCCCATCTACCAGATTTACTTTCTTATCAGGCTGGCCAGAAGAACCTGGAGAAAGTAGAGAAGATGCAAAACTTTGATTAAAGAAGCTGCATACATTCAGTCAATAAATGTTGGGTTTAAGGTTAAAGAAGTCAAAAGGCTATTGGAACTCCTGCTAAGCCCTCATTTGGTCTAAAATGCCTCTTCCAAATCATGCAAAAGAGAGATAGAGTTCACCGTCTTCCATATGCTAGCTAAGTGCTGCAACTTTTGTGCTATTAACAGTCCATGATATTTTTTGGCAAAGTGCTTTTTGCATGTAGCACAACCCCAAAATTTTTAATGCAATAATTTTCTTTTTGGAAATGGAATTTTTGTTTTCAAGCCAACCCATAGCACCATGGCAATGTAGATGTTAAAATGAAGCGAAAGCAAAATATTCAAAACTTTAAGTTTGGAATCTTTGTTACTATATTTCAAAACCTCCTTGTCGTTAAGGTTAATAAAGCCTTTGTTTTTGCAATACTACTTGCTGTGACTGGGTCACACAATTATAATTATCCAGAAAAAGATAAAAATACATAAAGCTGATGAATCTCTGCTAGTCTTTACAGGGCAAACAGCTGAGTTCCATAAAACTTCAATTCAAAAAGGTCAAAAAGGCAAACAGAGCAATTCAGAGTCACACAAATCACCAGTTCTTACCATCATGCTCCCTGTTCTAGGAGAAAGAGATTAATATAAAACTAAGCCTTTCTGTTACAGTGATAAACAATAGTAAACTCTTCACCTCCTTTCATTACTATTGTAGTGATGCCAATTTTGGTCCCTGGGGAAGCTATAAAAGTGTAGGGAGGACTCATGAGACACCTGTGAGAGACTGGAATA
Organism: Corvus hawaiiensis; assembly: GCF_020740725.1. Classification (NCBI taxonomy): domain Eukaryota; kingdom Metazoa; phylum Chordata; class Aves; order Passeriformes; family Corvidae; genus Corvus; species Corvus hawaiiensis. The sequence goes on from NC_063214.1 coordinate 76,591,336, forward strand.
CTGATGGCTCAAACAATCAGGGTGCAAGCCGATGATGTGCTCTGCTCCCAGGTGCAGAGGGTGTGCACACCCATCACCTCAGGCTACAGCTGGGTGCTGAACAAGATGAGGAAATAGGCTGAGAAGAGTTAGATCCCGGGAGGTGGGGTAATGCTTTTTTTATCATGCCTAAATCCGTGCACAAATGGCTCAGCTGTAAAAACTCCCCTCTGGGAAAACACTGTGACATTCACCATAGCCTGAAGGTATTCACCCCTTCTCATGGGCCATAATTGACTCAACTGCCCTGAGAGGCAGCTGTAAGGTCTTAAACCATCAAAGATTCCTGAAGTATCCTGTGATGCACATCATTCCATCATTCAATGTGAAACTCCCTGCCCCAGGGGAGGTACCTGGGCATTCCCACCTGAACCTGACCTCTCTCACAGTATTTCTGACATTGTCATCACAGATATTAAACACAAATACAAGTAAACAAAAAGGCCAGTACCACACAAAATGTAATAAACTTTCACAAATCTAATAATTAATCTCTTAGAAATGTAATTTCCGTTGTCATTCATTGTAGTGACAGTAAAGGACTGTTGGATCATACCAGTCCTTTATATGGGGAACCAAAAATCTGCCAGGTTGGAACCCTGGGTTTAGAGAATTTAGGTTTCTGGGATATAATTATATATATATATATATATATATATATATATATATATATATATATGTAATAATATGGAGGATTTGGGGTGTGGGTTTGTTCTTCTCCTTTTCTCCTTCTTCTTCACACATCTGGGAAATTTGGTATTGGTTCTAAAAACCCACAGTGCGGATCATGAATAGTTAGTTATTGGATTATAAGTAAAAATAAATTACTTGGCATTCCATAATTGGGTAATTTGGACCTTAAAAGACCTTGGAAGCTAGAACTTGGAGCCATTTTCTACCTTGTTAACTAAGAGGCACATCCTGTGCAGATGTGTTATAGATAAGAAATAATAAACATCTAAGTCCGAAGAACAACCTGGCGTCTCCTGCCTTTTAATCCCAACTCTGAGTAAAAGAACTCCCGATTCAGAGGAAAAAATAAATAGAGGAAATCAACATGCCAGGTTACCACAAAAAACCTGGACCTTCATGCTGTCCTCAATGAAAAATATTTATGCGATTAAAAAAAAAAAATCTATAAGTATTTTTAAATCACTCTTGCAGTGTTAAACTGTTATAAGTATTTTGTAAAATTCCCATAGGTCTCAGTGAAAAACAGTAAAGACCTCAAAATTATACTGCAATGTGTTTGTAGATCGTGGAGCAGATTTCAGGCTATTAGATGGCTGTAACAGCTAATGTATTTTTCCAAGCTTTATTCTTGAATATATTTTCAAAATGTACTAAGGTTTTTCTCTCTGCTTCTTCTTAAAGAAGGATTTTTTTTAAGACAAAAGCAAGAGAAACCCAACTGTAAAATAGCAGATAAGTCTTGACAATTCCATTAAAATTGTAGCAGTGTATTGGTTTGGAGTACATAATTTCCTCTTGTAGATGCATTTGACTCTAATATATACATTCTCAGAGGAGCAGGCTCTGACTGAGCCTTCTCACTAAAATGCATCTTTCCTTAAGCAGTGCCTCTGCAATGAGTATTTATTTGTGCCACAGAAGTCTTGATGACTTCTAAGTACTTAAGTTAACAAATGCTTTGAAATGGCATGGGTTTTTTTCACTTCAGACTTTCTCTGTATTCACAAAAAAAAAGTCCAAACAGAATAAAAAGCTTAAGAGAAAGGGGACAGGAGGAGATAAGGAAACAGAATAATGAGGAAGTATATTTTTTTTATCTTGGAGTACACTTTTTTGATTCTCCTTTTTATTTTCTCTTGCTGGAGATTATAGCAGGGACTCTCTTCCTCACTGTGTACTACCAATGAAATATGGTTTCTGTTACCTTTGGGCAACATAAAGAATAACAACTAAATACAAATAAAATGGTACTGAAAGAAAAGAGAACACAGTATGGACCTAAGATGCAAGACCTGCTGATTATTCTAAGGACATATTTCTGCTTGTTTATAATGTATTATTTTACTTCACTGTTCCAGTTATATTTCTGCAGCATATATATCAGTCCTTTAATGGAATATTTTCATTTATTTCTCAGCAAGACTAAATTCATCTAGTGTGAAACATCATCTTAAACACAGACTGAACACTGTTAACCAGTGGGAATGTTTCAATTTTGTATTTAATCTGTAAATGAAGATTAATGAAATAGCGTCCATTCCTTTCAAATAAACAGAAAATGTTACATTCAGGTTAAGAACCAGTGCAGATGGCAACATCCCTCAATCCCTTGTGGAAATGACTCTTCACTTCAATGCACAGCTAAGTGCATAAATTTGAGGCGGGAACAGGATGGAGTGAAACTGAGCTTTAGTGTCTCCCTCCCAGAGACTTTGCCTTCATCTACTTCCTTGTCCTTTGCTTCCTAGCCTGAAGACTGCATCTCTCTATTTCAGTCTTTTCCTTCATAGCTCAGAATAGGATATGTTTCCTGACACCTGATCACTGCAGAAATAATTCAAAGAAATTAAAATCCCCATTGTCACTTTGAGTACAGTTAACTTCCCTGCCGCTAAAACCTTCACGACAAAGCCAAAGTGAATTGACATTGGATTAACCCTTGCTTACTCTCTCAGCAAGACGGTAATAACCAAACCACAAGAAAGATATACTTTTCCAAGGGAATTAAGATCCTTATTTCTAAAAATTATATTTATAAACTTTTATTTTATGTAGAGGAGATCTTTAATATATAGACATAAGTTTGAAAAATATAAGGTACCAAAATTTAGAGCTATAAAAATGTATGCATGTTCAGATATTCTTTTGAATTTTGTAGTACTGGCTTGTAAAGTGGTTCTAGATTATCCTATTGTATCACTAAATCTTGTCAGTCTACAATTACAATACATTAATCTTTTTACTTTTTGTAGGATACATAGGAATAAGCAAAGATAGGACCTTCTCATCTATATAAATAGAGATATTTCTTTTCAGATACCTTTTCCTTAAGCATCCACCAAAGTTTGTAAAGTACTATAGTGTATTCAGATTAAAAATTAAAATTCACTTACTCTATCTAGCTGCAGTGTCTTTGTGACACTCCTTGAAGGTTATTTTCTGATGGGGTAGATTTTTGTTAGGGAAAAATGTAAAAGTAGCCTTACAGAGGCAAAACAGGGCGGCTATGGCCATTCCATCTTCTCCCAAACAAAACAGAGATCCAGTAGCAGCCCTGCATATGCCCAGAGGAAGGCTCCTTGTGGCATTGTAGTTTCTCCCAACAGAAGAGAAACTGCTTCAGCTGGACATGTTTACTGGGATGTGCGGCTGGCAAGCAGGGCAGTGGCCAAGGTGAGAAGCAAAGGTCACAAAATGTGCTTTACATCCCTGCAGAAGTTTCGGCTTATGAGATAAATTCAAAATGGCAGATTTCATATACCAAACTTTTATGTCACTTGTGATACAGATTACTTGGATTTAAAGTGACAATACAAGATTCAGGAGATAAGAAAACTGACAAAATGTTTTACTGAAACACACTGAAAGCACCTATGTTAGTAACTTAAACTTCACTTCTATTAAATCAATAGACAAACCCCCAGAAAAATAAAGATGAGAAAGCCTTTAAAACTTTAAGTAAAATGTTACTTAGGATGGGGAAATAGAGTGATAAAGTGGCTTTCATGTTTCTCCTTCCCTCACAACCAAAATCTGTATCACTCCAATATGCCAGAAGAACAGTTTAGAGAAATAACTGATCTGATCACAGCTGGAAAAAAGCACAATGTTTTAAGTAGTCTTCTAAATCTCCACCTTTTTGTGAGGTAAGAAAAAAAAGAAGAAAATATTCAGTTGTTATGCATGACTCATATGATTCTCAGAATTGGAGAAGTGATTAAAAATATTTCTGGATCATCACTGTTAAAAGACTGCCTGTCTTGATTAAATGAAATTTCGCTTTTATTTTTATTCTTATGGAGCAAGTCAAATAATTATATTCATAATTAAATTCATATTTCCATCAAAGAATAGCCATTCTCAGCACTGATAGTTCTTCTGGATATTTTTGAGACAATTAAAAAAAGATCCCTCCCCCTTCCTGCTCTACATTTAATCTTCCTATTTCACAATGAGGTATTATGATGAGGTACCATGGGGAAACAAGCTTGGTGTAAGTGGTTACAAGATTATGTGATATCTTTCCTAACTCCAATTATATAAAACTTCAGCAATCAATCATGGATTTCTACTTAAATGAGAAAGAAATTAAAACAAACAAAAAAACAGATTAAAGTTCATTACAAATAATTTTTGTAAGGTAAATTTAAAGAAGGCAAAATTACTGAATGTAGTCATTTTGAAGATTAGCTTAAATGTGTTTATGTTCAAGTCCAGAAACTAGCATTTGTTATTAAGTTCAGAAAAAGGACATGAACCTCTACAGACTTAATCTAAACCTTTACACATCACTGACATTTACAGATGCGTTTTCTTAAACTGCAGTGACACTTTGTCACATTTTCACATACCAAACTCCTCGTGGATTATCATTCTACAGAGATTTATTTATTTTGCTGTTGAATAGCAAAAGAGACAAATACTGCTGAAAAAAATGAAAATGCAAAATGTTATTATATAAGGGATTGAGTAAGTATGTAGTAACCTGCTTGGATGTGTTGTCAAATTCAAACTAACAAAATATTTAGGAACAGCAACTCACCGGCCTTCCTGTGCCTTTAAACAAAGGAAAAATCCAAATAGAATGGCTAGAAATAGAGAAGATTGCTGGTTGTTTCTTGGGCGATAAATGTTTTCTCACTGCAGGTCTGAGAAAGCAGGAATGGTAAGCATTTGAATGTTAAGATGTTGTCTTGGTTCCAGGCAGGACTGGGTTAATTTTTGTAGTAGCCAGGAGGGGCTGTGCCCCAGGACACAGAGGCTGTTCTGTACCACCTCACAGCTTTGCTGGGAACAGGGGGAAGGGGCTCCTTCTGGTAGGGTAACGCTGGTTCAGAGCAATCACATGTGAATTGTTTGCCTATCTTGTACACTTGTACAATATTGTTTGTGCTACTGATTGCTTTCTTATCTCGTCACCGTTTCCAGCAAATTGCTCTTATCTCAACCCATGATTTTTACCTTTTGTGCCTCAAATTCTTCTCTCCAGCCACCTGCAGGGGAAGGGGGGAGCAATCAAGCAGCCCATGATTCAGAGAGTCTGGCAGGAGCACTAAATTGGGGAGTACCATTCCTAAACCATGACTTATGTAAAAATTAGGATGAAGGTGTGTCAGGAAAACTACAGTTTCTAACTGGAAGGGTTAACATGTTACATAAACTGCAGATGAAGTAGATTAATTAGTATCAGGTATGTGCTTCAGAATGTTTCTAATTTTTAACTGAATCATTCAAAACCACATTTATCTGCTTGTTTAGATACTAAAAAAAAAAAAAAAAAAGGTGGATCATTATAATAGTTTTCCCTGGTTTCTACATTCATCAGTGCAGTCAACATGAGAGAACACTTCACTAAATACCACATTTGTCAGAAATAGGTTGATGAATTAGTCAGAGCCTTAAACCTCATTTGTAAATTTTTGTAAATTACGAGATTATACCATATTAAATCTTAAAAACCAGAAACTCGTACCTGCAGGATGACACAGACTTGATATTAAAAGGTGTCTGACTGTTACTTCCTTTTCCCTGCTCATCTTTTTTTTAAGCCAATTTTACTGGCTTCATGTATTGTAATAAATTCCAGATGGGATCCTTTTTCCCACTGGGAAAAATTTTCTCTATTACTTCTGAAGGTGACTCAGGATCCCTCCCTGGTATTAAGATATTCTTTTTTCCTCCCAGAAGCCTGCAAGTCTCTAACAGATTCCCCATTCTACCATTTAATACAAAAATTCTCCCACTTGAGCATGTTGTTTTAATCATAGCAGAGTGTAATTTCTCCCAACCCCACCTCAGTAATAGGTCGTCAAAGCAAGACAACCAGGCAGGTTTCCTCCTCAACCATGTTTTTCCTTCTAACAAAATATTCTATGTACACATTGCATACACACAACTGTGTGTACCCATAATGATATAGATATATACACTGTATAATTAATAGTTGATCAGTTTTACTGTTGATCCTTCCAAATAATATCTTAACCACTGGGTGGGGTGGGAGGCATGGAGAAAAGGAAAAAAAAACCCTAAAGGCTAAATAAAAGAAATATTTACAAATGTCATAACCTAGAAAACAGCAAATGCTTTGGCTGTGTTGTCTAGGATGAATTCTCAACATTTAGCAATGAAATATCTTCAAATTCTTTCTAGTATTATAAGGGATAGAAATACACTGTTGTTAAAGAAGAAAATTCTTGAAGTGGACTCAAAAATCTGGGATACTTACATAAAAAAACCAACACCAATTTAGTAAGACTTCTGTGAAAAATCATTAGTTTTGACATATATCGGTACTGCAAAGTGCTGCAGAGACATTTGAGCTCAATTTCTGCAGAATAGTGAAGTTTCCTTACTCGGAGGTTCTTGTTGCTTTGTCTAACATCACTGGTTTTGGTGGCAAACCTAGCAGATTAGGAGGTTAGACTGGATAACCATTTGCTTCATTAATTCATTGGAGACTTCAATTTTCCTTTCCACCACAAATTAGATTCTTGAGGCAGAGCTGCTGATTTTGACAACTAATAGTCCAAAAAAAGTCAGTCTTAATATGTTCTGGGAATTAGGGCTTTAAAAAACCTTCTTGTGAGGCTTCAGTTTTATAGGGGTGATGGAGGGCATAAACATAGTGCTGTTATCTGGACTAATTTTCCTTTAAAGTTTGACTTCTTGGTCTGTGTTGTTCAGGCCAGATGCCTGACGGCAGAGGCAGGCAGACCCTTGCTTGCACCACCAAGTGGAAATGCTGGTGATTTTTTCAGTCTGATGGTAACTTAAGGCTGGTTGCTGTCATCACAGGCAACATTAATCTCTGGAGTGTTTCTGGAAAGTCAGAAGAAGTGGAAAGGTTTCCTGTATTCATCTACAATCAACCTCTTCCAGTTGCAACCCATGAAAGAGAAGCCCAGACCCCTGCCAAGTGACCATTTTCTGTACGTTGAAAGCTAGACCAAGAGACATGGCATATCCAGTAAGTTTCTTCAGCAGCATCCAAAGGACCACATAGGAAAGAACCTGTTTTTCATTTCCTGGTCCTTGAAAGATCACTGTTGGCTTTTGCTTTCCTGGAAAAATAATAATTAAGCTCTAAAATGAAGATTTGGCATTCAAATCATGAGTAAAATATGTAAGATTTGACCATGTGCTTTGTTTCCTGAAAAAAGGCAAACCACCCTTCCCTTTCACAATAATCCCTTTGATCCTTACGGAGCTTGCAAAAGGAGAGGGCATTTAATGCCTGGGCCATGAGGGATTATGGCTGTAGGACATGCCATCATGTCCTGCTTCTGTAGTCTGAGGAGGATAGGGCACATTCCTGCTCTATGCAGCAACACTTCCATTCACAGCAGATGACCTCACCGAAGGAAAAAAAAATCTGCAACTCTGTTTCTATGTGCTCTAGAGTCAGAGTTAAAGCTTACAGAAAGAGCAGGAAAAGACTGACGTGAAAGGTCTGAACCTGAGTGCAGTCAATGATGTCACATTTAAGAACTTTCCCCATGCTGTCAATGTCGATAGGGCATGCCAGTGAGGTGTGACATGTTTCAAAGCATTATAAAATGGTGGAGCAGGATTGCAAAACGCCTATAGTGAGTATTGGGTGAGCAGGAGGCAGGAAAAATAGGAATGTGCTGCCAAGGCTCATGTCCAGGGATGTGGACGGAGAAGTAGAAAGCACTAGGCATTTCTCTGCAGCATCTCAGGAAAGACAGCCTACTGGACCATTTATGTAAGTAAATGCTCCATAAACAGGGACGATGGTTGTAGCCAGGTGGGGGTTGCCATCTTCTCCCCAGGCAACCAGCATCAGGATGAGAGGACATAGTCTCAAGCTGAGCAGTGTTCAGGTTGGACATTAGGAGGAATTTCATCACAAAAAGGGTGATTGGACACTGGAATGGGCTGCCCAGCAAGTTGGTGGAGTCACCATCCTTGGAGATGTTTAAGGAAAGACTGGATGTGGCATTCAGTGCTGCGGTGTAGTTGGCAAGGGTGGCGTTTGGTCGAAAATTGGACTTGATGATCCCAGAGGTCTTTTCCAATGGAATAGATTTTGTGATTCTGTAAAATCTGCTCAGTTCAAGTAATCACAAAAACCATGTTAATAATTTTATCCTCTGTATCTGAGTTTTGATTTCCTATGAACCGTAACACCACTTGGACAAAAAAACTAAAGAGATTTTTTCCTCCTTTTTTTACAAACAAAGCCAAAATTCACTAATTATTGCCACATAGAAGCAAGTAACTTCATGTTCCCCAAAGGTACAGTTTGTATCCCCAAAATGTGACAGGTACCTTGGAAACCATGGAAGCTATTGCAAGATGCATGAGCATTGCTGTTTAATGAACTAGTTTTGTTTTTATTTAAATACAGAGCTTTAATACCATAACATTTTCTTCCTTTTACCCTTAGCTTTTTCTCTCTAATTCTGTCACTGCTCTGTTTTGTTTCTTCTCCAGGGGACATTTTCTCTCATCAGGCCATCACTAATTAGTTTGTTTGTGGCATCAGCTGTCACTTATTATGAGATTCTAAGCTCATGATAAAAGCATTTTCCCTTACTCTCTTCACAGCCTTTCTTTTAAATTCTTAATGTGCCATCCATCCTTTGTTTCTTCCTAAGGAAATAAGGCGGTTATAAAAATAAGACTACTCTTTTTTTTTCCCTGATATCTGGGGTTTTTTAAAGAATGTATTGTCAGTCCCTCCTTACAGAATCCTACTGTTGCCAAGAAAATGTTTCTTATGGAAGCAGATGCAGATATTTTATAGTTGTGAAGCTGGAGAGAGTATTAGGAACATGCATGACACAAGTCAATATAAACCAAAAGTAAAAAGAGCAACATCATTTCCCCCGCTAGGTAGTAGTGGATGAGACAGACCATGGGTAACTTAAAAGTACTGTTCTTACAAATAAACAATAGATTTTTTTTTTTAATTTACATCTTTATTTTAATTAGGGCCTTTATTTTAGATCACAACTTGTTTAAGAGCAGCAAGAGATATCATTGCAAATGATGTGAATCTTGTCAGCTGCAGTACGATTATTCATTTTTTGGCCCGAATTACAATGATTTAAGTCCAAGTACTCCTCATCCTCTAAAAATATTCAGTAGGCTAGATGTCACATAAGAAATAACTGGTGGGAGCATAAGTTTAAGCACTAAGAACATCAACACTTTTTTCTTTTTTTCTAAATCCAGAGTTCCGTGTGTCAATTGTTAGCTATGATGAACTCAGGTTGTGAGTTATTGAAGATATAATTTTTAAAATATCTCTTGCAAAATATCTAATGGATATGCAGCATGTTGCTAGAAGACATGGGAGTTTGAAACAGAAGGGCAGGACACAGCTGCCAGCCTGGAATATTTCCTGAGGTGCTGATACTGGCATGTACTTCAGCACCTGATTTTTTGGCCACAGTGGCATGCTTTTTTTAAAGTGTGTTTTGGATCAGACATCACTCCTCTTTCACATTGACGTCATAATTGACGTGCAATTCCATTTCAAGAGAATAATGTACCAAAGAAGATCAACTGCTGCAAAAAATGTTAGGATTACTCAGAAGGAAAATACAGTTAATGGTAACATCTATCCTCATATCACACCAGAAATGCTATGTTGATTGTTCCTAACCAAAGTAAATAGATTATTCATGTTTATCTTAAGTGTACCTTAATATTGTGTGTAAGGTGTGTGGGGGGGGGGGGGGGGGGTGTTGCTGCTTGCTTGCTTGTTTTTTAATCTGGATTACCTGTTAATGTACTGTACCTCTTGAGCTTGTTGGGCCAACAGTGTATGAAAATGTTTCATGGAACTTATGGAGGAACAGCAGGTTTCATTAAAGTCATTAGAAGCAGCCAATGCCCAGTGTTCTTGGAAGTCAGCACTGAAGTCTTCATGACTCTAAATGCTTTGCTGGCCTCAAAGCTCGTTCTGCTTCTGACAAGGGAAAATCCACAGTTCTAAAAGAGTGGAACTCACACTTTCTCGGTTATATTTTCTGTTGTCTGTGTAATCTTCAAATGGGTTTTATTTTGTGAATGCCATAAATGTCTGTTCCTCTTCCATAAAATATCATTGTCTAAGACATTAGAAACTCTATTATGAATGCTACTCTTGAAACTCAGACCCTCTACTTTAAATACTACAACTCTGTGCAGCAAAACCCTTTTTTCTGAGATACAGTCACAGACTAAGTTTTACAGGCAAGACCATAAAGGGTATCATAAAAACTGGAAAACCGACACAGCACTTAAGCCTGTTATACTTGCATCATCACTGTTGCAGCTGAACCAAATCCTACAGTTTTGCAGTTTATTAAAGCCACATTCCTACCAGCATATTCCTATTGGTCCTGCACGATCATCTGTCTAGGCATGCAGAGTTGTTTCCCATCCTCAGTCCGACGGGATGCTCTTCTCTATAGGTGCTGTCACCGGTGTCCTTCTCTCTGCACAGCAATGTCACTGCACGGCTCTGCCCTGTGTCCCTGCTGGGAATGCAGAGCCTGTACAGCAGTGCCACCCAGGGGAAAGGAGGCAGCCCCTCATCAGCCACGGTGTGCTTCTGTTAAATCCTAGGCAAAGCCTGGCAGCGTGAAGCACATTGCTCTCACCAGAAGAGACAAGGTAATGACTGAGTGACAGCTCCTTTGAAGGATTTAGGAGCTTTCTAAAAATACAGCTGTGCCTGTTGGGAAAGACAACTGTAATAAACTTCAGATAGAAAACATTACCTGGGTAAATGGTGTTAAAATGATGCTCACCTGTCACAATGTTTTTCTAAACTGTAACAGGATTAATTTTTTTGGAGAAAAATTGTATTTCATATGGGCTTTTTGTTGGGTTTTTTTTTGTTTGTTTGGCTGGTTTGGTTTCTTTAAAGAATAAAAATTGATACTTAAAATTCTATCCTTAACTGTTGCTCAGAAAAAACTTGAAAACCTTCAGGAACACTCACCTTTGCTGCCTCTTCTCATTTTGTCTAAATATCTCTGACATAACTGCCTCTCTTTTCAGCCCTCAAAGCCTCTGTTCAAAATAGTCAAAATACATTTATTTGTATTTTGATAAAAATGTTTGTTAGGAATATCTGGGAGAAAAAAAGCAAAAAAACCCAAAACCCAAACTAGCAAAATCAAAACTGAAACACAGATCAAAACAAAAAATATTTTCAATCATATAACCTTCTTGCTCACTTTTTCTTTTCCTCAGAATCAATTCTACAAACTTTTAAGTACTGTTGGTTCATGATCATGTATGTTACTCTTCCACAAGCCTTTTTGCATGAATGTATGATGTCAGCCTACTTCTTGCTTATAAACTCAGTGCCTATTCATGCAGCTAACGACCTCCATTTGCACAACCATATTGTGAAGGGAAATTCACTACTGTCCACTATTTAAAAGCAAAGCATGTGAACTAGCTTCTGTTTTTGGGCTCACTCACAGTGCAGCCTACCCCATTCTGTGGAGCTTGTTTCTGCTCTACTTTGCCCATTCTTCTAGTCTATCAAACGGAAATAGATCCTTGACTGGACTTTTCATATCTTAGTGATGTCTAGGAGGTTGCCAGTGTACACCCTGTCAATGAGAAGTTCAAGAGTTTCAACAAACACATCTGGATACATGCCCAGTGACTCCCTCCTAAAAGAAGCAATGTGACATATGGAAACATCTGGCAGCCTGACCAACCTGACCACCTTCTACAACATAGTAGGGCTTTCTGTGGATATGGGGCAAGAAGTGTATTCTGTTTAGCTGGACTTAAGAACTGGACACTGATGCCTATCGCCTCCTCCTAAACAAACTGGCAAGAGTGGATAGCTGTTCTGTGGGATAGGCAGAGTGTTGATTAATGGACCACAGAGAGAGGTCATCAATCCATGGCTTTTACTGGTGAGGTCCCCCAAGGACTGATACTGGGTCTGACACTGCTCAACATTGTAGGTTCGGACGGTCGGAGACGAGAGATCTCTATAGGCAGGTCTTGGGACACAGGCGGTTTATTGCAAAGGGCGTAGGTACAGGGGCACTGCTCAGAGCTGCCAGACTCAGCTCTGAGCAGGCCCAAGAGAGCAAGAGAGTAAACGGGTGAGAGAGAGAGAGAGAGAGAGTGTAAGAGCAAGAGTAAGAGTGGAATGGTAAGAGTAAGAGCAAGAGAGGAATAGAATGGAATTGTGAAGTCCTGGTTACAATACAATAAATCATCTTCTGTACTGAATATTCTAATTGTCACTAACCAATCTAATACAAGATACAAATCCTATAGCATTTACATACAGCCTATAAGAGTTCTTATATTACCATAGAGTGTTACATCTTAACTTCTAAAAACTACTCTTTGGACCCCTTCTGCTGAGCTAGTAGGGTCTGCTCTGACCCTTGGACCTGCTTGCAAGCAGAGGGTATTGTTCAATCAAGAGGGGATTACCTTCAGTCGGCCATACCATTGTTTTCCAGTTGTTCAGTAACTAAGACTTGGTATTTCAAAAGTGGCTTTCATTTCGATGTTGCCTGTAGTTTTCATATTCCCAAAATCTTTTGTCAGGCAATCATATTTATAAGGCTTTCCTGTTTCATCTTCCCCAACACAACATCTCCATAAATTAACTGGAGGATGGGACTGAAAGTACCCTCATCACGATGAAAACAAATTGAGTAGTGAGGTGGACATGTCAGAAGGGAGAGTCATCTTACAGAGAGACCTGAAAATATGGGTTAGCAAGAACAGTGTGAAGATTAATAAAGTACCATCTCCTGCATCTGGATGATAATCAAAGCAACAAGTACAGGATAGGATCTGTGTGGCTGTAGAGCATCCTTATGGAAAGGGACCTGGGGGTCCTGGTGGACAACAAGCTGACCATAAGTCAGTGCACATCTGCAGCAAAAAACAAAAGAACAAATTTAGATCCTGGGCTGCATCCATGGTGCCATTAGTACCAGAGATAAGGACATGATCATCCCCCTAAGAACTTGCAAGGCCATACCTGGAGTACTGTGTCTGTTTCTGGTCCCTAAAATTCAACCAAGATGCAGACAGACTGGAGAGTGCTCAAAAGAAGGCCACAAGGGTGATCAAAGGGCTTGAGAACCTGCCCTATGAGGAAACACCAGATGAGCAAGGTCTTTTCACACTGTAGAAGAGAAAGTTCAGGGATATCTCATCACTGTTTTCCAGTACTTAAAGAGTGGTTACAGAGGGGACAATTTCTCTCCTTTAAGGAGCCACACAACAAGGTTATGAAGCAATGAGTGGAAGTTATGCCAGTAGAGGTTTCATATTGATGTAAAAAAAACCCCACACTGTGAAAAAAATCTATTTCTGAAACACTATCCCCAAGGACATGATGGGGTGTCTATTCCTGCAGGTTTTCGAGACAAGACCAGACATGGCACTAGATAATCTCATTTAATTTCTCTTTTCTGTAAAATGTTTGGACCAGCTGATTTTTCAAGGTTCCATCCAGCCTGGGATGTTTTATGATTTAGCGATTCTGTGATCTGCAGGATTATGCCTCACCTTGCAATGCAACAGAGGATGCTCCAGAGGAGAGGATGATAAGACTTCAGTACATAAAAAGAGAAAACTAGGAGTGTTACTATGAGGGGACAGAGTCTGTATCTCAAGACAAGGTTGTGCGAGCATTGGGGGAAAAAGGGGAGACAGCAAATTGTCTGGCCATGAGGACTGTAAGGAGGATCATCCCAGATACTGAAGGCAACAAAGCTCAGATTTCCACAACCACAAAAGAAACAAAAACAAAACCACACAAAACCCAAGACCATGTTGACAGAAACTGAGAAATAAAAGAGGTCACAGAGGAGAGGGGGAGAGTTGATGGTTAGTTCCTTAAATTAATGGCAAGCGATCCCATTAGGCTTTCCCTAAATGCAAAAAAAAAAAAAAACCCAAAAAAAAAACCAACAAAAAACCAAAACAAACAAACTCATTGTTAAATTATAGTAAAACATATTTATCTGGTGCTTCACAACTCTCTGTGTCTGGTGGTTCTTTCTGAGGCACGTACATGCACACACTCACAGAGTGAACTACACGGTGGCTGCTCAGCTTTCCAGATTGCTGGTTATGTCCGTTCTGCTTCAGATCTGACCTCAGGCAATGGCACAGCAGGAAGGACTGTGAAGCAAAGAGAACAATCCTGTGGGTGGATTTGGTTTATAATGTTCCATTTGGCCCTGTTCAGAGAGCAAAAATGAACCCTTTTGCAGTATGACAGTGGCTACATTCTTTTCAAATAAAACACCAAATGGATTAGAACATGTGTCTAACAACATGTGAAACATGCACTAATCCAATATCCAGGGGGGAAAAAAATAAAATAAAGAAGTCTAAAGTTTTATAGGGAAGTAGAAGAAGCTCAAGATGTGCCCTGAAAAGCATTATCTCCTTGTGACAAATAAATATTTGTACAAAATCTCTCATGAGACAACTAAGATAAAGTGTGTGTCTGTAGAGTTTTTTGGTCTCTGGAATATGAGAGATTTAATTGTTTTGGTCCAGAAATAAAAGTTATAAGACAAGTATTACATGACTTGGAGAAAGAAAACCAGTAAATACACATTTATGAAATATCAGCTATTCCATATTATCTTCTATAGTTAATAATTTATGTTTCTGATTTCTGTGTTCCACTGCCTGTGCAGATGAATAATATCCCTTTCTCCAGTACTGAATTAATTTCATTTGTAATATAGTAAGTATTGCTTTACATTTTTTATATGTTATGAAATAAAACAGATGTCTGTACTCCTTATATGATTTATAGTTTTGTACATATCTTTCTTCTCATTTATTTTCACATAAAGTAAAATATAACTTAAATCTCTGGTGAAATCTATTTATAGTCTAGTTGTTAGCATTCTAGTTTAACTCTCTGTGAATCTGGTTTTCTTTTCCTTATTCTCACATGGAAAAACTGGTATTAACCAGAAACTAAGAGATGATGATGAAAAAATGACACGAAAATACTGAGGAAAAAGTGAAATGGCTATTCTTCAAACATCTTCAAACATGTTTGATTTTCTATTTAAACCACACAGCTGGCAGAAATAGTTATGGAAATGGCTATGGTGAGAAAACATTTTTAATTGTTAAGTAATGTAAAAATAATCGTAATATTCTGTGCAAACAGTGACACTATGGATTAGCATTTTGATGTGCAGAAAATTAATCTTTTTTTTCCTCTTTCCCATATTTCAGCTAGATTGTAATCTCTATTATTATCATTTCACTATATGATTTAGCTTTAAGGGATCTTTTTCCTGAGTTACTCTATCAATAGTCTTTTAAAAGCCTTATGCAATTCCTTTCTCTTTTATCTACTGCTTTATTCCGAACTGAATATAAAAAATACATTAAAAAAATTCTAAAATATCAGCAAACTACAATCTCCTTTTGAAATACTGTTGGTGAATATACAAAGATAACCCTGCTGGTTTACTAGTTTGTAATTTCAACATTTTTTCTAATTCACACATAAACCCTGATGATCTTTTATACCTCAGTTGGTACTCAAGATGTAACTTTTTATTGTTTTACCTTTTAATTCTCGAGTGTGATAACTATGTGCGGAGAAGACAGCAAATCTTTGCTGACATCTCACTTCAAGAGTGTTCAGAATTATACGGTGCTCAGGCAAGAATTATGAAAGTGGTATTTTAGATGAAGGCCATTTTGAGACATCTAGATTCCCCTGTAATTCTATATCATAAAGTTCCATAAAGGATTTATTGTAAACCACAGTGCCTTTCAATTTTTATTGAGTTTTTTGGATTTATCAAGTTCAGTTGAGTTTATCAGGAGGTTCATTTGTAAAAAAAAGAAATTTGGCACTCAGAAATGTTGTGTTATCATATCAGAAGTACCAGTTCTGTGTGTAAGTTGGTGGAGCTGCATGAGAAGTATCTGAGTTGAAAGTAAAAACTCATAACTACACCCATTTCAGTAAATTATTAGTGCCACAATACTTTCCTGGGCACAAACAACTATTTCTACAGTTTATTCCACAGTCCCTGGCATGGCTTCATTCTATGGCAACTTAGCCTTTTCCAAAGACAATCTGATAACAGTTCAGGAGCGCGTATGTGCAAAACATTGTTCCCTAAAGTATCTTTGGAGGTGATTCTCTTTGTCACTTGGCCTCAGGCCAGAGAACATTGATAGGCTCACCCATCTAGCTGGAGATTCAGGCTCTCATTCAGAGATAAATAGGTCCCTCCCCAAGACAGTTCACCTTCTCCTTAGGTAGATGCACAGGACTGGTTTATCCAATCTACTTCAAAACCAGCCTGTTTTCCCCCATTGACAATAAGGGAATTATAGGATAGGTCAGACATATATGATTTTTAAAAAAAGCTAGGTGTAAAAAATCTTACAGTTTTACAAAGCCTTATAAAAATATTGGTGTTTATTTGTGCGTTGAATAAATCATGTTTTCTTCTTCAAAATAGCAATGCCTCTAATCAAAGACCTTTTAACAGACTAAGAAACAGTAAATTTAGAGGCTGCAGGAATTTCAGTAAATGATTGAAAAATGCCAGAGTTATGGTACGTTTGGCCATTAAACAGGTTTCTTGATTGGTTTTTTGTTTGTTTTCTGAGTTATCCATTTTAAAATTCTCTATAAACTCATACAAAAACTCTTTACACCCATTGGTCAGAAATTTTTAAACAATCTTATACAGAATAAACATGCTTGAGAGAATTTATAGGAAAATATTATCTGACTTTTCCAAACTCTAGTTTTCTAAGAACTGCACTGAAAAGCTCATTTAAAAACCCAGTAAATTTCCAAAAGAGAGTTATGGTAACAGTCAATTTTTGCATGACCATGAAAAATATTTTGAAGAAAAATTAAAAACAGCTGTAGAAGTAACAAGGATTCATAGGGATTTTCACAATTTGGCGTATATTTTATACTCATAACTGCAAGTTTTTAGAGATTCTCTTTTAAGCAAAATCACAGCATCACATAATCACAGAATTGTTGATGTTGGGAGAGACCTCTGGAGAACATCTGGCCTGGCCCAACACTCCTGAACAGGTAGGGTTGCTTAAATCTTGGTTGCTCAGGACCATGTCCAGAATGCTTTCGAAAATCTTCAAAGATAGAGCCTCCACACCCTCTCTGGGCAATGTGTGCCAGTGCTTGGTCACCCATAGAATAAAAAGGTTTTTCCTCCTGTGTTTCAATTTGCGCCCATTCATATTTTAAATACTAAATAAACACTATGGATGTGATTTGTCTATGCATCTTCTTCATTTAGGAGATAACCAGACATGGGTGTTACTGGAGTGTCAGGAGACATGCTATTAAGGGCGTGATTATGGTATTCCAAGTTGATGTCATGAAAGTTTATGATGAGGTAGAAGGAGTTAATTGATACCAAAACCACTGAATTAAATGAGAAAGAATATTTTCCCATAGATAATTTTCCAGTGAGCAAAATTTTGTTTGTAAAACAGAGAAGTAAATATTACTTTATTGGTTTATATTTATAAATATCAGAATCTGAAAATTTAATCTACTGAAGGTTTCAATAGGTGGGAAAATATTGATATATTCTTTAGTTATCTGACACAGAACCCCCAGATTTTAACAAATTAACTGCACATGAGATTTAAAACCCAAATAATTATATTTTTCTTTTCTTCCCTTCTCAATCCACTCTTGGAATCCCAGAAAGAAGTCAGAATCACTTCTCTTTATCACTGAGGGAAATGTTTTTCAGTTCCTGTGTCATCTGCTCTGTATCTGCCAAGCACAAATAAGAATATTTTTCTATACAGTTTGATAAATCAAAGTGAGAATTAATTAAGTTTTGTCAGCATTTGCATTAAGGAACAATGCATTCCCAGCTTTAAAAGTACTCTTATGATCTTATAGTACAATCAAAGTACACATTGCTTCAGGTTGGGTTTTTTTGTTTTAATGATTGCTTTACATTATAAAAATAACATTAAGTATACTTGTAATTATTTTTTAAATAGTTAATGACAGTCTTACATGTTGTCCTATTGACCACCAAGTGGAGCTCTAACCTAAGAAAAGAAAATCCTTTGCTAAGAAGTGCAGATACCAGCAGCACAAAACAAGCTAAAGAAAAAAAAAGAAAAAGAAAAAACAGTCAGCTGCATGCTCTGCCAATTACACCTGTGCCAATTCATGTTTTTAGGACCTGTTTTGTCTGTAACTCAAGAGTTACAGTCAAGTGCTGTAAGAATAAAGCTCATTGCAGGAAAGCAGAACAGTGATTTAAATTAACATGGAATTAGACTGCAAAAGACTGAAGATTTTACTTCAAAGAAAGTACAGTTAATGAAAATGATGCTCGATCCCTCAAGTGCTCTGTGTTCAAGGATCCAAGTTACAGATAAAAGAAACTGACTTATAAACTGTATAATGATTAAAAGAACTGAATAAACCCTTAATAATACACATTTAATGGCTCTGATTAGATAGACTTCTACTTAAATTTGAAAGTTGAATGACCTATTTTAGAGGACCATCTAATGCTTAAATAAACTAGACCAAATACTAATGCTTGACATTTATTAAAAAAAAAAAAAAAAAAGTGTCAATTAGTTGGTTGATGTCTTTATAATATAGTCTTGTGGTTATTTAAAATCATATTTGGAACTGAATTACTGACTTGATATATGTAGTACATTACATTACATTAAAGTTGCTCTTGTTTTTTGGGTTCTTTGTGTGTTCTTTTTTTTTTCTTTTTCACTGAAAACTTCTGTGCTCTTGGCGGTTATGAACACTTAGAATATTTTGTGCAATTCTTTTTGCATTCAGAACATACTACGCTTATAGTAAACAGGAACAAAGCTGTTCCTAATTTAACTTCACTGATGTCAGTGGCTTCATATATTTTAATGATTTATTGTAGTTTTTATGCATATTGTAACATATTTCTCCTAAGTAAATTCAAGTGCTTGATATTCGTCATAACAGATCTGTTTAACAAATTCAGTAACAACAGTATTTTGCATTAGGAATCATCTAAGAAGAAACATAGCTAAGAAACCTTCCTTTCTATAGTCTGAATGTCGGCCTGAGAAAAGTCTGAGTATTTTAATACCAATTAAACACAGACATAACATTTTAATATTAATTTTAAAAATACTACTTCTATCTAAATTGAGCTTAGAGAACTGACAACTAAATAGCTAAACTAGCAACTAAATAGTGAAACTTCTACTTCCACTCACTCTGATGTGGAGACAAACTCCGAACATCCAAACGTGATTGCCTTCTTTAGTTCACAGCTTTGAAAACTGATATTGAATAGCTGATGTGTGATACAGAGACAGAAGGAGGCAGTCTTCTTAATCAAAATTTTACCTCAGACTACACCTTATTCTAGAAAGACTATATCCTATAAAACGTTTTGATGATTATTTAAATAACCTTTACTTAATTATGTCTTCTCTTGGACTAGTACTTCATTGCTTTCCTAGACCCTTATGCTTCCAGACTGTCAGACTGATTCTGTAGCACGTAACCTAAAATTATAGTAAGAAGCTTGTTTCTGGGGTCTTAGCATGAAGAAGCCACAGAAGAAGCCTGACACTCACAAGCTGTGCAGCCTGTGTTAGGCAGTTCAGGACCTGTGGCATTGTTTGCTGCCTCAAGTCTGTGTATTGAAGAAAAATCGTGATGCACAGCAGCACACAGAACCCAGGCAGAGATTTTCTGAACTCTGCTTTCAATCTCCTAATGATTTCTGGGAAAATACTTCAGGCAAGATACTGTAGTCTTTGTGAAGCAATGTTTTTTATTAAAATTCTCTTTCATCATGTTTCCACAAATAACTGTAGTTGGCAGATCTCCACTTTCTCTCTGTCCTCCATTTGGATATTATTTCTAATCACTTTTTGATGTGTAGATCACAATCAGATTTTTCTTTCAAAATCTCTTGGTTAACTTTTTAGTTATGCATGGACTCATATGCACTCATATATATAATAGCTAAAGACAGTTTAAATTAACTTATGTCATCACCAACAGAGAAAATTTAAATGGCACAAGGCCATCTACTTTCCTACTGTCTTTACCTTGAATAAGGCAATGGCTGAGACTGGTGGTTATGAAACTGTTACAGATCCCAGGTAGATGTAAAGACAGGAGATGGCACTTCAAACAGATTTCAAGGAAGGGAGGGAACTTTTGAAGGACCTACTGAACCAATTTATAGCCAGGAGATGCTGCAAACATCAGACTGTATTATAACACTACATCCCAGATGGTGCCATGCATCATCACATCAAGTAATACTCCCTTATGTCTTTGCCTTTATTGTGTTGTGAAATCATGCATTCTCTCAGTGAATACAGAAGAAAACTATCAGCATAAGTTCTAAATTGTTCATATGAATACTGAAGTGATTCAATTCTATGACTGAGTGAAAATTATGCTGCTTTGTGTTTCATCAACACTCATGAAATAGTTCTCCAGGGACTATAAAAGAACAGACAAAAGTTCTGTATGACATACTCACACACTTGCATCCTTCCAATGATACTGAATTTTAAAGTGATTTGTAAATTAATATCCTCCAAAGGTGCCCCTTCTTAATGGCTGTTACTTCTTCTACAGAATATCACTCCCATGACTTCCCAAATATAAATCAATAGAATTTATTTGTTGCTAATTTGGAATGATGAGAGTATATACTGCAAATTAACCTAGGACAAAAAAGATTGATAAAAAAGGTGCAAGTTTTCATGATTAAAAATTAGGTACTATTAAAAAAAAAAAAAGAAAAAAGAAAAAGCATTTACTTTTAAGCAAAACCCAAAATGTTTAAATAATTGATGGTATTGGAACATAGAGAAAACAGCCTTGGAGTTAACTTTGTTTCTTTGCAGTGTATGCCTGTTTTTGGCTCTTTTTTCATTACCCAAACCCAAAATCTGTGTTGCTTTTTTATAATATTTTTCTTGCAAGTTTTAACTTTGGTGTCTTTTAGTATGTTTCTGCCAATCTGGGATCTAGCACCAATGATTCCATTACTCATACTGATCCCATTTGAAACCACAAGATTTTCTCAAGGCTTTAGAGAATATGTTAAGGGCTAGAACAGCTCCAGTAAGTACATCAGATGGCAATGTGGAAAATCTTCTTTTAAAGTTTCAAGACCATAGAGTTATTCAGATTTCAGAAACCATGTAAAATTCACACCTGACTGTACTTTTTCAATTCCCAATCAAAGCTTCAAACCTTTTTTCTCCTTGGAAAATTTTCAACCAGAATTTCAATTTATTTTTAGTGTTGTAAAGATGTAGTAGGAAGTTATGATAACATGCTCCAGTATAAAATAGTCTGAAATGCAATGTGTTAATCCTTTCGTTAGAGACCAGCCTGTCTAGTCACTTAAACTATACTGTTAGATAGTGTAAATTACTACTAGTAGATTCTAGTAGATCTACTATAGATCTACTATTCCAGTAGATATGGCCCTGAGCAAGGACATGCTTTGTAAACTCACTCAGCTGTAGAAATACTGTGAGAGACATTTTATCTGACTATGCTGTGTTTGACTGCCCTTGAGAGCAGATTTGCTGTTTGTCCACTCAGCAACCTGCAGGTAGAGATGAAGGTCATTCCTAAAATATGTAGGGTTCTATATGCTTTCGACTTTTCACCATGTTCACAAAACACATTCACCTTAATACGCTTGCAGGCACACGCCGGGAGAGTGCCCGCAAGGCTGCCTGCAAAGCCATGGGTCATTTCGAATGGTATTGACATTGCAATTGTGTTTTCTTCCTCCTTGTGCTTTGCAAGGTTATGAATTTGTGCTGATGCATTTCTGTGCTGCCTCTGCTCTCTTTCTCATTGCTCTCTGCTGCTTTACTCTCTCTGGCAAGTATGAAGGAGTGTGAGAAGGCAGATACATGGAATCTCGTTATTTCTAGAGGTGAGTTACTTCAGAGAATAAAGTAACTTTCTTTATGGGGTTACATACCCCATATTTACACCTGAAATTCAAATTCATATTGTTTCCTACTGCTTACCCAAGTTTTCTCAGTGATGATGGAGACACTTCAAGCTACTACCTTCCTTCCTTTCTTAAAAAAAAAAAAAAAAAAAAAAAAAAAAAAAAAAAAAAAAAAAAAAAGAGAGAGACAGAGGACAACAAAATAAAAGAAAAAAGAGAGGGGAAAAAACAGACTATTAACACTATATCTTCTCATGGATTTCATGCACAAATTTATAGCTATTTCACTGTTTTGCCATATGCATGAAGTTCCTGCAGACCAAGATCTGTGCTTACTGGGGCACAAAATCAGTTTGTCTTGTTCATGTTTCTGCAGTATGTACTTTTTATGAACATTGAAATGCAATGAAAAAATAGGTGCTATTTAAATAATTTCTTAATTTGGGTCTGTTTTAAACATAAGGCATATGAAATAAAATCAAAACTGTTTCAGCGGTGATTTTGCAGCACAAAACTGAAGGAACGTTAAGGGATATTTAAAGTTGTGGCAAAACTGAGGGAATGTAATGGATTTAAGGTTGTGGCCTGTGAGTACATTCAATCACAAGGATGCCTGAGTTAATATTGAACTGTGTGAGGCGGTGTTCTGCATCTGGATTGGGGCAATCCCAAGAGCAAGCACAGGCAGGGGAGAGAATAGATACTAGCCCTAGGAAGAAAGACTTGGGAGTGTTTGTGGACAAAAAATTCAATAGTTTGGATGGGGTTCTGAGCAACATGATCTAGTAGAAGGTTCCCTGCCCATGACAGGGGGGTTGGAGCTAGATGATCTCCGAGGTCTCCTTCCAACCATAATAATTTTTTGATTTTATATCAGAATGTTATAAACTCTGTAAGTTACAGGAGATGTGTTTTATTTACAAGCAGGTATTCTAGCCACTCAATCTCATAATGCTTTGTTTTAAACTGTAGTGTGAAGTATGAATAAGTACATGTAAGTAATCCATTATATTAACAATAATATCTTAAATTACTCAAAAGTGTCAGAATTTTTTTTTAAAATATACAACAGCTGTTTAAGGAAAGTAAAAATATAGAAAGAAAGTATACGTCTTTAAAATTCTATCCTGCACACACACACAGATTTTGAAACTGGTTATGAAATTGAAGAAAAGAGAAACCTAATAAAGAAAGTCATGTAATGAGTTGCTATTGTTGTTCTGCCAGCTTTCCCTTAAATAATAAAAACACCATTATATAATCTCTATTTCTTTTGTCCTGGGTAATTGGTGACTATCACTTTCATGTTTAAATTAAAACTTAAAAAGATAGCCATAAAAAACCAAAAGCTGTAGCAACTGAATTCCCCGTTTTCATTTTCATTCTTTAAAACAGTAAGACTCACTGCTGCATCTTATTTTAAAATATTGAAAGAGGTGAGGGGTTCAGACTGAGTTCATGCTTTCATCTGGGGGAAGAAATGGATGTATTCATCAATATTCTTTAGGACATTTCATTCCTTTTCACCTTTTTGTACATGATTGATATTATCTCTAAATGAAATATATCCTTGCTGAAAGATACTAAAATAATGGCAATAAGACAGAAATTTATCAAAATATACCCAAATCATACAATTCTGTCTCATTCCTTCTTTCCTGTTTTTCTTTGCTTGCAAATTATTTTTGGGAAGAACAGTCGTTTTTATCATATACAGGATATACCAAAGATAACTGAAGATTCTTTTTGAAAAAATACGATGTCTGATTAGACAGGTTCATAAACACAACATTTTAAAGGATACAATTCTGAAAACCATCAGCTTTCCCAAGAAGACAGAGCAGTAAGTCCTTAGTACCTACTTTCACTTACTGAAGTGACAGAGATGTGAAAAATACAGACTCTAAGTTTAAAATGTGCAGCTTCAATAGCCATTATCTGTTCTTAAGGATTAGCATGATTGTGGGATTAGAGGTTTGCAAATATATTAGCAAACAGGAAAAAAGCATATTCTGTCAGTGATCTTTGCGCTTTTTCAAACATACTTTTCATCTTGGTAAAAAGGGGAGGGGGGAAATCAAGAATCTACTTTCTGTCTGTGTGATCTAGGATATACCAATGCTTTCAGCCTTTCAAACTTAACTTTTTATCAACACGTAAATGTTAATGGTGAAAGTCGGTTTCAGGATGTTCTCCTTGTGCTGTCTTGAAGGAAAGGAACTGTAGCTGTTTGGGTGGGAAGCAGCTGCACAGGCTTCACCACATTTGTGCCATAAAAAAATTTTCAAAAGAACTGCAAATTCACTCTTGACTGCCAAACAGGGCTTGAGCAGCTGATTCCCTGTGAAGGAAAGAAATTAACAGCTGCACACAATTTCCCACTCACTCAGTTCATTTGTATTTGACCTTGTCTGAAAACTATCCCTCTTGTAAACTATGTGACTGAATGAATTTTTAATATTTTTATTGAGTTTATTATGTCACTTTGTTAAGTTAAAAAGGTCAGATATAGGAGAAATGCATTGTTGTATCCCCTCTCCCCCCAAAAATAAAATTGAATTTAATTTATTTTCCCCTTACGTGACTGTCAGTGACAAGAAATCATAGTAACAGATTCAGTCCAGTACATTCTGTGGGTGAAAAATATTCAGATTTGAAACATTCATTCTTATTTTTTGTAACATTTCACAGATTAGAAAAAAATTAATAATTAATTTTTATGCTGTAGCCTGAAAAAGTGTTTTTTATTATCAAACAGAAAATGAATAACATGCTTGTTTCATTTCCCATTTGTCAACATGTTTTATTCTGTAGGTTGTTAGTATTTTGTTGTTTGTAATGTCCCTCCTAAAATTTCAATCAAATCACTAGACAAATACCTTATGTGAGAAAGACTTATAGAGATAACTCTTTGTAATTTTGAGATATGCTGGGGATACTGAAAACCCTCTAAGCAATGTCTGGAAAGAATTTATGAATAGCAGATTTCAGGCTTTCTACCTTGCTGGGGATACAGATATGGCAGAAGAAGCTTCACAAATATCTAAGCAAATACCCTGGTAAAATACTATAGAACATTAAAGAAACAAAAGAACCTGAAAACAGATTGTTAGCTCCTACGAATCAATAATTTTGTTCACACCCAGACACAGTTGATACATATACTGCAGGTATTACAGACTGATTAATGATTTAGGAGATTAACTATGGGGACATACAGAAGTTAAAAAACCCTCCAAAACCCAAAAAAGCCAATCACAGGGCTAAAGTCCAAAATAAAAACTTCTTTATTGGAAAAAGACTTGAATGAAAGAATCCTGTCTCCCCCGTGTGACAACCTCACTGTTGCAGTGGGGTCTCCTGCAACATGAGACAGTGAGGCCCGTGGAAAGAAATAGGGACCGATTCTTAATAGAAGTTTCAGAGATCTTTATTCTCCATCCACACGGCTGGGGGACTGCCAGAACTGAGCAATCATGGGACAGCCAGGGTCCTTCCTGGGCAGGGGAACACAAAATAACCAATGGGGAACAGGACTGACCAGGGAGTAGGGAAACACCGTAGGCTGTGCCTCTACTCCAGGGTCCCCTCCCCCCAGACCCCACGCCAGGGGGGAGGAACCCCAACACCTCACCTGTATATTTCAGGAATAATTTTCTTTTCTGATCCCTCTAAATTTGTGATAGTGTATATAGTGACAGCATATATTATATCCTGAGGCTGTTTCAGAGTTACCTAGTAAATGTGGCTGCTGAAAAGTTTTAAAGATTTAGCCCTGGAGAATAGAGACACTTTGAAATCTTCTTTTTTTTTTTTTTTCCTTGCAGTTTTTTTCTAGGTAAAGATTTCATGGAATGAAGCCTTCTTGGTCTGAATGGACCCCATCTCATTAGAACATCCATGCTTTGATATTTTGCTTTATTCAATGCAGATCAGTTACAAGAAAATTAAGATTAATTTTCAAACAATTAGCAACTAAAACAAAACTAATAAAAAAGTTGACCTAATAGACATTCAGGAGAGTGTTTTCAAAATTTCAGGATTTCTGTTCCTGAAGTGCTCTCGCACAACTTCTTTTATCGGTCCTTTCTCATTTAGAAAAAAATAATTATCCATAATTCAAATGGTTGTTGAATCCAATAGTACAATGTTGATGAAATGCACTCTTTAGGAAGAAAAAAATTTGCCTCAGGTATCAGTGAAAATGCCTGTCTGATAGAACTCAGTGTTAATCCCCAAGTTAAATTAAGGATTTAAGGCAGTATGTTCCCAACTCAAGTGAATTCATCAACTGGAAAGCTTCACATTGAAAGAAATCCTCAGTAATATCCTGATAATGGTGTTTTAATTTGTATAAACCATCAACTATTTGCTAGACTGAAAAGAAATCGTCAACCAAAGATTAATATATAATACCCACGCAGAACCTCAGAGATCTCAGACTGTTTGGTACCCTGACTCTGGGATATCCCAGACTAGAAGAACCATGGGGAAAAAGCCCTGAACAAATAGCTCTTAAAAGTGCATTTTAGAAAAGAAAAAAGAAAAAAAAATCCCCAAGTTGAGTCTCTTTTGCCCTTGATCAAAACAGTTTTGGTAAGACACCAACGTTTTAGGACTTTCTGAGCAGTATTTATACAGCATTGGGGCCTTTTCTGTTTTCCACGCTGCTGTCCCTCCCACCAAAGGAGAGTAGACTGGGAGTGCAGAAGAGGGTGGGAGAAGACAGTCAGGACAGCTGTGCTCAGAAGTAAGAGCTGGGGGAGCGTTTTCCAATGGTTACCATTGCTCAGGATGTGACTAGCCATGAGTTTGCTAGTGGTGAACTACTGCATTTGCATTATGTATTTCTTTTTCTTTTTTTTAATTTTTTTTTTCTCCTTTACTTATTAAATTGTCTTTATCTTCCCCATTCTCCCACGTGGCAGCAAGATAAGTGGCTGCATGGGGGTTAGCTCGTCTCTCAATTAATCCACAGCAGTGTGTCACTTCATTTTATTTCCATTGACTTTAATCTATTATTTTATTGAACTTCATCATCACCAAGTCTAGACAATCTATTTAAACTTGATCCAAGAATGCCAGACTGTGCATTGAGTGTTTAACTAATAATTATCATTTATGCTTCTTTGCTATTAATTAGTTTCTTAGAGGCTAACTGCTCTCAAAGACCTGATTTTTATCTGAGCTTTTGTTCCAGTAAAAAAAATATTTAAAATCCAAATTAAGATATCCTTCTTCAGGTCAAACTTACTTTCATGTCATTATTGATAAAAAAGAGCCTACAACATAGACAAAAGCACTCATCATGCACAATGAAAGCCTGTGATAACACTGAAACACCGTGTTGAATCATTTTACCAATTCTGTATCCAAATACACAGAAATTTCTGGTTATGAAGTACTGCATTAGCAGTCGATTTTATTAGTTTGCTTTTCTTTTAGTATTAGAACAGGTCTGCCTCCAGAATTTTGCTTAAATGATATAGACTCTTCAATCCTATTCTCAAGTCCAATTAAAACAATCATACATGTCTCTAGCGTTTTTCCTTGCTGTAGGCAAGATGAACAAAGAACCACCGATTACAAAAAAGCCATTCTGAAAATGCTCACAAAAGATGGATTTTGGCTCTGAAGTCACCTGGAAACAATAAAAATAGTAACAAAAAATCAATGACTGTAGGAAGAAATGCTAGAAATTATTTGTTCTCTTTATTCAAACCAGGAGTGGACTTGGAAGCAGTATAATTCACTTACTTTCAC
This sequence comes from Corvus hawaiiensis, assembly GCF_020740725.1. Taxonomy (NCBI): domain Eukaryota; kingdom Metazoa; phylum Chordata; class Aves; order Passeriformes; family Corvidae; genus Corvus; species Corvus hawaiiensis. The sequence continues at coordinate 76,619,310 of NC_063214.1, forward strand.
AGAATGACAGAAGCAGTATAATTCACTTACTTTCACAGAATGATACTAACTGATATATGTCAAGAAGCTGGGCCCGCTAGTACTTAAATTTTCAATATTGAACAAATTGGTTTAAAATATTAGGAAATATTTTGAAATAAAATATGTCTGTGACTTCACAATTTAGTTAATATTTGATAGCCATCCAGATACCCCTAATGCTGAATATAGAAAGCAAGTAGAAAAAACAGCACGGAAACTAGATTGAAGATTAAGGGACAGATCCTCAGTCCACATAAATTTACCGACTTCCACTGGTTTTAATGGATCTGTGTTGCATTACATGTGCTGAGCATTCAACCCTAAGATTTTATCAGCTCAGGAATTTAAACTAAATCCTTGGCTCCCACATGTAATCATGTACCGTAACTCTGGAATTTTAGCAGAATTGAAATTTTTTTTGAAACCAGATTATATATTTATCATGTGCTTGCAGACAAAAACTTAAGCTCAAAAAAGTGACAACTGGATTTGTTGCAGGAATAAGTTCATGGCATTCTGAAGCTTGCATTATACTGTGGGACAAAATAAAGAATCTCTGAACACAGTTAAAAGATTAACAAGGACTTTAACTGATAAGGAAAAAGTCAAAGATAAGCATGTTTTATTCTGACCAGTTAAACAGAGCAAACTATGCCTCCACCTAGCTTAGTGTTTAAGTTATTTTCTATTCAGAAGGTAAATAAACTCACTGACTTCCAAATTAAAATTTGAACATTAATTTCTTCATTTTTTATTTTTATTTTTATTATTATTATTATACATTCCCTGGTGAATCAATACTTTTTTAGAAATTTACTCAATTTTCAATGCAGTTTAACTTTGAGTGCTTTGATGAGAAAGCAATGTCGTGTAACATGAAAAAAAAAAATGGAGGGATGTTCACAGAAGGATCCTCCAAAAATAAGAATATTAAAACAACCACATTCTTATTCCCAAATAATGCCTTGAAGAGAACAACAACATTAGCTGTAACTGCAAGAAATATACTGACAGGAATATTATTCCTTTTAGTCTCCATTTAGAACACACATTATTAGAAAACTATTTTCTCCTCCAAAATCATTCAGAGCCAATGTAATTTTTTTTCCTATAACCTTTGACAAATAATTTAAGAAACATAAACTTATCCTTTAGTGATTTCATTATCCAGTTAATCCACATGAAATATTGAAAGTCATTAGAAGAGATAATGGGGAGTTCAATTTCACAACAGCCATTTGAAAAAGGTATTAAATTTAATCAAACTTCCTTTTATGAAGTAGTCTTTGACATTAACTTTTCAAACTATCCCTGGGATGTAATGGACAGAAGTTAAGTGATTTTGAAATACCTCTAAGGCAAAGGAGACCAGGTTAGAACACTGGACCTAAAGTTGAGTCACTCAAATCCATTTTTCACCTGTCACCTGTCTGTCTGCAAATTGCTTGGGTTCTGTAATTGTTCTCACCAACTGTATAAATTCTTTTGATTTGTTAAACTTTCTTGGACAAGAGCTTTCCCTCACTATACATGATTTTTGGCCTGACAGTATTGTCTAGAGACTTACTGCAATCCTTTAAAACGTCTTCCTTACATATACAACTAATTGTTGGGTACCTGAATAACACTGATAAAACATGGATTTTGAAAATAAGACAGTCTGATAGTTCTGTTAAATTATTTTCTACCAGTAAATTTCAAGTTCAGATTTAAACAGTCACAGATTCGCCGGATTTTTTGTTGTGATTATGAAATTCTGAATACGTAGCAGCTGAATTCTGCTTTTAATGCCTATGGAATATGTTCTCTTCATTTAACTAAAATAAGTACACCTGGTCTTCAACTGGATTTTAATTAGATTAATTAAACTAGGTTTAACTTAATTAACCTGCCTACAGAAAGTTTGTGTGGATTTGGCAGTTTGTGTCTATTAAATTAACAAGGCATAAACAGAAAAAAACCCAAAAAAACCAAAAAAAAAAAGCCCAAACCAAAACAAGTAACACCCAACCAAAAACCATAATAATAATAAGAAGAAGAAGAAGAAGAAAACCAAAACCCTCAAGCCAAAACAAATCCCCAAATACTGAAATAGTATATAGAGTCTACGTGATGTGAGTGTGAGAACACAAAATCCCCTAGTGTCTGTGACATTATTACCCTTCTTAGAAGGACACAGAATGATTGAGTGAGGCATTACTTACCCATGCTCCTAAGTGCTCATTGAGATGACCTAGCTTTTAACATTGTCTTTTGTATCTAGTTTGACTTGCATAAAACGTCTTGTCTGAGACTGTACATTAATCTGTAGATTTTTCAAAAGCTATTTTGTTCTATTCCAGCAAAAGGGGAAGTAAAAGTTGCAGGCAATTTGTCCTTTTTGTCTGAGTAGATTTCCCAAAAGTGAAAAAAAATTACTAAAACTTGAAAATGTGATGAAGTTACAATTTTTCATTTTAAACTGCAAATTTTCTTAAAATGAAAAGCTTGCACATTCAAAGTATGAAAACTCTAATGAATAGACTACACTTGCGTGCTACCTGAAATAAGAGCTAATGATGTAATGAGTCCAATATAGATATAATGCTATATATTTCTTAAATTCTGTCAATTTTCATATCTTTTCTTTAAAGAAAGATTGGTACTCAATTTTCTCTTTTCTTCCAAATGTGAAAAATTAGTTACTAATGCATTCTATTAAGATACCTTTCTAAAGTTTTGATAAGAAAGTATCAGCAAGAAAAGTTATCTAAAGTATAGGGGTTTTATGCTTTGTGGTTTTTTTCAAGAAAAAAAAAAGATTATTTCTACTTCTCTGTTTCTGCCTCTAACTCTTCTCTAAATGCATTCAGCATGGTAAAATTGCAGAGTAGTTTGATTTGAAAGGGACCTTAAAAACCATCTAGTTCATGGACAGGGAAGTCTTCCACTAGACTAGGTTGTTCAGGGCCCCATCCAACTTGGTCCTGAACACTTCCAGAAATGGTGTACCTTCCATCTCTCTGGACAACCTGTTCTAGTGTCTCAACACCCTAAAAAATGTCTTCTTTATGTCCAATCTAAATCTATCCTCTTTCAGTTTCAAACCACTGTGCCCTGTCACTACAGGCCTTGGTCAAAAGTCTCTCTGCACCTCTTTCATATGCCTTCTCTATGCATTGAATGGCCACAATCAGGTTTCCCCAGAGCCTTTTTCTCGAGGCTGAACAAGCCTAGGTCTCTCAGCCTGTCTTCATATGCACCTTTCTATACAGTTCAGGATACAGTTCAGCAACTACAGCTGCTGCGATATTTTAAAGCAAAAACTAGGTTAGAAGTCAGAGTACGTTCAGTTGGAAGCTGGAAGAGACCATAGTGATCATACATATGAAGTTTCTTAGTACAAAGCAGAATATGATTCAGTCTTTAATTCCCTGAGCTAATTTATGAGAAGATATATTCCCACCAGGATATTAACTCCATTAACCTGAAAGTGGTCAGGTATTTCCTACTACCTTTGGCAATGCTTCTGATGTGTAAAATGAAAAAAAAAAAAGCAAACTGGAATGAGCTTTACTGAAGCCTGTGTTCAAGATCTACAAATACTGTAAAATACCTCTTTGCAGCTTAGTGAATATGCAGTCCACCTTTTGGCATCACGAAATATCCTGGAAAGATTAACTTTCAGTATCTCCTAACCTTTCTGCTGCTCTTTACTTAGCTGCTGGTATGGCATCTGACTCCTAAATTTGCCCCTTAAAATAGAAATGCTTTCTCCATTGATATATTCCTCCTCTTTTCCCTTCTCCCTTTTTCTTCTCTCTTTTCTTTCCCTCTGTGTAAAGCTTAACAGGGCTTGAACTCAGCAAGCTGGTAATTAATTAAATAAACTAAAAGCATACCCCTGAGGTTTGACCTGCGGGAGGAAATTGCTCTGACCGCTCAGTGACACAGAATGTGATTACTGAAAGATTAACAATGGGAAAGACAGCTGAAGAAACCACCTAAAGAGATAGTCACAAGATCCATTTCCACTCTATTAGACCAAGAGCCATCCAGCTGGATCTTAACAGATGGTCTCAGTCTCTTGTAAAAAGTTGAAGTATGCCTTAATCCTGTTTTAGGATTTCCACTGAAGAAAGAGCCTCAATTTATTGTATTTTTACTGCTGACAGCAATAGTCCATTGAAGTGGCAGTGAAAGCACAGGGAGACACTGGGGTTACTCTGTCATTCTGGCTGACTGCCCACAGAGGCAAGGAAGTCACTACTATTGTAATGCAGATGACAGAAAGCAAGGCACACACTGCAGCTGAATTAACTGAAAGGAACTCACTGCACACCCAAATGTCATTTCAACTTTAAAAATAAATTTTGGCATATTAAGTAGCATCACATGTTTCTGAGAGATGTACACCCAACTGAATTATTAAGCTGTAAAGATCAATAGTGCAGCATTTCAAAACAAAGATTTACATGCAATACCCAGTTTGGAAAAACTTTCCTTGGGTTTTTGTTGGTTTTGGGTTTTTTTCTTTTTTTTTTTGAGAGGTGTGGTTTGGGAAGAGAAAGGGGAAAGGTAGAAGGACTAAATACAGAAATATTAGTCACCTTTGAACTTTCTCAACTCTTGTTCCAAAGAGGGCTCTGTGATCAGAGGACTTTTCTAAGTAAATAAACTGCAATGATTTAGATATGAAATCCTCTTAAAGACATGACCTGAGACTCTTAACTGCATGCCAGCTTTATGGAAATAATCTTACTGACTTCAGAAGAATTATTTCTTACTTGCATCAACTTTGCAGAAAATAAAGTTGCCTCAAAATTATGCTAAAATAAAAATAGCATACTCTTACCTCCATCTCCACCTTTGCTTTGCAGACATTACCACGCCCTTTCAATAATTAAAGGAGACTGTAAGAGGAACATAAGGAAGACTTTTTTTACAATAAGGGTGGAGAGGCACTGGAACATTTTGTTTCCCAGAGAAGCTATGGATGCCCCATCCCTGGAGGTGCTCAAGACCAGATTGATGGGGCTTTGGTCCAGTGGAAGGTGTTCCTGGGGGCTTGGTGCTAGATGACCTTTAAAGGTGCTTTCCAAGACAAACAGTTCTATGACCCTCATTGCCTCATTGAAAAATTAGAAGAAAAAAAGATTAAAATAACATGTATCATAAATGTGACCTACATGATTTATTGTATTGTTATAAACCATTTATTTTGTTATTGTGAAAAACGCAATACAAAATGGAGAACTTCAATCAATACAACCTAAAATCTTGTCTTCCCAAATAATGGTTATTTCTGAAAGTGAAATAGAGTGCATAGTATCTGAAAATTATATTGAAGAAAAGATGAAATACTATATGAAATTCTGTAACAATGACTGTGACTAACTAAAAGTTTCTTTGATATATGCTTTCATTAAATATTTGCCTCTTTTTTTTTGCTGTTTTTGGGCAAAATTGAATGCCTCACGAGTAATTTACAAACAAAAATGTGACTAAAACTATTACAACAATTTATTGTTTATTCCTGTCCATGCCAGGGATGATCTGCAGTGACGTACTTCAACGAAGTTCTGAGCTTTCTGACCGAGGAAAAACAAAAAAGATTTGTATAATTATATAAATGTGTTTGAAGGGAACCACATTTATGTTCCTCTGGAATTTTTGTCTGTAGATCCTTTGCTCAACTGTTATTCCAAATCATCCCCTTTAGAGTATTACGTGATTATTTTTTATAAACTTCCAATGTTTACTTCAAGTATTATGGATAAAAATTGTGTAAAATTCCGTCTCATTTTCTACAAGGAAAAATTCTGTAGATACCCTATAAATAGAAATTTCTTTTTAAGAAGAATTTGAGATACAGATGCAATAGCTAAGTATTTCTTGATTAATTAGAAATAGGATATTGGCGGATTATCTGAAACAAGCTCTTCAGAGTTGAGAGCCATAGGAGAGGAAAAAAAAAATCTATAGTCGTGCCCATGAAAACTATTCAAAACAGCTAGGAAGGTCTTTTGCAGAGAGAAACTGAGAAATCTGTATTACTAAAATTTGCAGGTCCTGCCAAATTCAAAGTTTACGCTTCAAAGTGCACTAATTTCTGTTACAGAAACCTTGTTAGATGAAATTTTTTATGCTAAAAAAATAAAAGCTTCACAATCAAATGAAAAGCTGTAAGAATCTATGCAATATTTACCTCAAAAAATCCCAAAAGAAAAAAAGAAGCTACCCAAAATGAATATTAAATGATCAACAGATTTCCCAGGAATTTACTCCAGTTGATAGTTGTAGCCACATCTATCTTTCAGTTAATCATTATATAATCATAACAAGTTCCAGGGTGGGAAGGACACTGAATATTAAATGTCAGAATTTTATTTCTAGAAAAACATTTTTCACATTCTGTCTGCAGATGGCAGCAAATACCCAGTGAAGAGCATTTTTTCCAAGATTCATTACATCATATGTTACCACATGATACCTATGGGCAGATCAAGTTAACCATCATATATTTTATTAAGAAAATTATAAAAGTACTTAGATAATATTAAAAATATGCATCCTAAAGTATTAATTTAGTTAATTTAATGTGTTTTCATGAGTAAAATAAATTGACATCATATATAGGATGGAGCTCCACAGCTGTGGAGTTTCAAGCACTGTAACATGTAGGATTTTACTTGGAGAAACTGAAAATGTAGCACTGAATTCAATAGCTGATTAAATGTCTTGTGTCATATGTGCCAGTATTTCTTATATCTGCCATTTATATTATTCCCATATTTAGAAATTCCCCTTGGTCATAAAGCCATTCCAAATGCAAAAGTAATAAAAAGATCCTACTGTTCATCCAGAAAATAAATGTATTTGTGAATCAGTTGAGACATTTCTGCTCTTTACAAAGATTTTTTCTTCAGTAGAGATTGGATGTTGGTATAGCTTCCAAAAAGTAGGTCAAAAAGTAGGTATAATTTTTATTTTATAACCCTTTAGACATGAAATGTTGATCAAATCTGAATCTAAGTAGACCAAGCTACACCTAGACCTCTCTGAGAAGTTTAGAAAGCAAGAGGTTCTCACTGAGCCTCATGACTCAACAGGAGGAACCAACAGCTGATGACACTATGATCCATTGTAATAAATGACAGAGCTGTTTAGATACTGCATTGACAATATTTAGCTCCGGACTGGCAGATTACGATTAATCAACCACATAATCAAAGTGCCCTATTTCTTGTACCTTGCTGTAGTGGTTTGGTTCAAAATATCCAATACTTACTTATTTTCCTTCTGTGAGATATGAATTAGGAGAAAAGCAAAGCAGGCACACAACTTAAAAGAATATAAAGAAGTTTATGCACAGACCTAAAGAAAGGGAAAAAAAAAAGTCAGACTAAACCTTCAGAACACTTTCCTCCCCCCACCTTTCTCCCTTCTCCCACTGACAACGTAAAAAGACAACCCTTGAGATTTCCAGTCAGTTTACCACTTCTATAATAACCATTTTTAAGTTCACTTAGAGAGAGGAGTCTCTCTTGCTCATGCTATGGAGACATCTTCTCCACAAGAAACAATTCTCTCCTGGCTTCAATACCACAGCAAGACAGCCGCCCAGGTTGGTTCTCTGCTTGCATGTGAAAGTCCCTTCCCTTGTCTTACAGCTTTCCCCACAACTGCTTTCAAGGGTCTAATCTTGAGCTACTGGGGTACCATTCTAAGGTTGAGCTGTTAAGAAACAAAGGTTCTCTTCACTTATCTCTGGAAGCATCTTCATCTCTAGGAATAGAGGTCTTCTCCTTCCCTGGGAGCAAGGGTCCTCATCAAATTACAGCTACTGTCATTTGCTTATTCCAGCACAGGTAATTTTGCTCACAAGTGCAATTTGAACACTCCACCCCCTCATGCTTTCATGAAATTACAACGGGTACCCTGATGTATCATAGTCCATCACCACAGCTTTACAACAGAATTTCAGCTTCTAGACTTGAAGCATCTCCTCTTTCTCCTCCCTCAGGGTTTCAGCTCTTCCTTCTTTATTGACTTTGGTGTCTCTATGGTGTTTTCTTCACTTGCCTCCACCTTTCCTCTTCCTCTGACTCGGGAGAGGATTGATGTCTACAGACTTCATCTGTTCTGGAGGAAACTTACAGCACTAAAGGATTAATCTCACCCAGCCCGCAGCTGGGATTCGCTTATCGCTGTTGGTCACATGATCTTTTCCAGGCAGCTGCCTCAGATGAATCTTCGGCCGCACTGGAAGTGGGGGGGGAGCCGGGCTGTGCCGCCTGCACGGAGCAGGGCTGCGGGGCTGGCCCGCACTGAGGGGCCGCGGGTGGAACAGGGCCCCACGGCTCCAGCATGGCTGTGTCCCGGCCGGCCTGGGCTGAGCAGGGCCCGGCCCGGCCCCACTGGGCCGCACGGATCCCCCAGTCACCTGTCCAAAGGCCGGAAGCAAGAGAGAGCTTTCCCAGGGCCTGTTCATTCTTAAATGTGGATCACAGAGGGGTGTCAAGCTTCTTAAATGGCTTAAAAAGTTGCCAATATTCAAAGTAGCCAATTGATTGGTTCTGTCGGGTCATAGAGGAAGCTGTAAGCACCTCTTTGCAAAAGAATCACTTCCGTGGCTGAAGCCCTCTTTTCTAAAAACCCAAACTATGCTAAACCGTGATACTTGCTGAGAATATTCTCTTTACCACTCTGCTGCACTGATGAAAAAAAAAAAGAAAAAAAGAAGTTGAACATTCATATACCTAGGGACAAATTTTTCTCTTCATAAAGAAGGCATTGTAGGATGTACCATGATCCCATTTGCCAGCTAACCACATAAATGCTAAGTGTTTGTAGCTGCTGAGATAAATGTTGCTGTGAAATAGAATTAAACTGGACATGGTGGAGCTAGATAGTCCCATCTATGTTTTTTTAAATCTCATCTCTACTGTGAAAGTTTGGACCAGTCATTCTTTCAAAGTTCTGTTCAATCTGGGCTGTTTTATGGTTCTGTGAACATCAGTAAATACACGTGGAACCTTTTTTTCTTTATTTTTTTGGGCCTCCTATGTGCATTAAATCCTTTCTTGTGTTTTCACACATCTTCTGTATCACAGCAACTGAGATCTTTGATCCCATTCTGTTACAAAAATGTTGAAGAAATGTACATGAAATCTGTAGGGGATAAAATCTTCCACAGCACAAAAATTCGTGACTTGTACTCAATTCTTACAGATCTTCCCATCAGTCAGTTGATTCCTATTAAGAAATAGAAGTTTAAAAAAGCTATATGGATGAAAAGCAGGTAAAATAATTAGTTCTGTTACACTGAAATCCAAGATAATGAATTGTCTTTGGCCTAAAATTCACAGTGAAATATTGCCTGTATGTACATGTTAAAATCTTTAATTTATCCTTTTTTTTCCCTTTTCATTTAGAATCATTGTTTTCTTGTATCAGCCTCCTTCATGGAATAGATACTCCTAGAAGCTATGCTAAGGCCCATGAGGAATAGGGATATGATTTGAGGCAGCCAGCACAGAATCACCAAGGGAAAATCCTGTTTGTCCAACCTAGTGGCTTTCTGTGATGGAGCAACTACGTAAGTGGATAACAGAAGACCTACAAATGTCATTTACCCAGACTTCTGTAAACCATTGACACAGTCCTCCACAACATCCTCCTCTCCAAACTGGAGAGTGATGGATTTGATGGGTGGACTGTTAGGTGGATTAGGAATTGGTTGGATGGTCACTTCCAGAGGGTAGTGGTCAATGGCTCAGAGTTCTGATGGACAGCAGCGACAAGTGGACTATTTACACGAGCATGTAGTGACAGGACAAGGGGGAATGGGTTCAAACTAAAAGAGAGTAGGTTTAGGTTAGATATTAGGAAAGCATTCTTTACTTGGTGAGGCACTGGAACAGGCTGTCCAGGGAACACGGGAGCGCCCCGTCCCTGGGAGTGTTCAAAGCCAGGCTGGATGGGGCTCTGAGCAACCTGCTCTAATTGAAGGGGTCCCTGCCCACGGCAGGGGGTTTGGAATTAGATGATCTTTAAGGTCTCCTTCCAACCCAAACCATTTTATGATTCTATGATTCTACAAAAGTTTTAATTATGCAATCTGATAAAATGGAAGACTTTAAGGAGTATTCAAGCAGATTGTATACCTTTCAATTGCATGCATTCCTTTCAAAGCGATTTATTCCTTCTTATTTGTTGATACAAAAAGTTGTTTCCAGTCAACTTTGCTAATAGCTTTCTCTGATTTTTTTTATTAACGTACTTGTTCCAGAGTTTTTGAGTTCCTATTAAAAATCTAAAATATGCAGCCTAAAACACAGAAAAAATTAATCCAGATCATATGATATTAATCTACATAATGTTCTCTGCTTTCTTGGTCCTTTGATTACTGTGTCTGTTGAGCCTTAGTTGACATTGCTAGCTCCACTGCAGTAGCAAGCAATCAAAAGTTCATACAATTCTCATGTAGCACTGATTCTGATTTCAGTTCTAGTTTACTTTTAAAAAAGCTCTTTATTTCTGGTGTGATACTGTACATCTAATTAATTACTAGTGATGTTTCCCAATATTTTTTTTCTAATGTTTATTTATAATAAATTCAGAGGGGTAAAAAATGGCTGGCATATATTATTGTCTTATGATGAGCAGAGTGAAACTGAGTACCAACAATTAGAACATCATTACCTCAACAGCTGTGCATACTAATACTGCAATTCTAAGCAAACATTAAATTCCCTTGGGTAGCTGCCAGCAAATCCTGGAAGTGCTTAGTCTTCTTACATATTTCCCCATGAATTAGAGGTTCCTTAGCTCCTGAGGCAATTCTGCCTCTGACCATGCATGAGTTTGGGCAAGCTTGAGCATCTTAACATCTCTCTCATCTAATTCCAATTTGGATCCAGCAGCAAGTATTCCTCGCTTTGTTGCCCTAACCTGATTTACACTGCAGTAAGGGAGGCTGTCTTAAAAGAATTGCTGCCTGGAATATTTACATTTGTCAATAAAACTTCCTCATGTAACAAGTTTTTTCAATCACTACTATGAGGCTCTTGGGAGAGGAGTGTGCGAGTGTGAGTGTGTGTGAGGTGAAAACAAACTTCCAAGGGATTCACTGGAAACTAACCTCCAGCTAACCACACTGTTGTTTACAAGGAGATTCCTGTCTACAAGGCAGTTGACGAGGATGATAAATTACCTGATATGAATGATGCAAGGAGGGAGTGTTTGTCACTCAGAGAGGGAGGTTAGCTTACTCAGCCTGAAGACAGTTTCTGTGCTACCTGTGCCTAAACTGAAAGACACTGTCTTTTACTAATCTGGCCACTGGGTAGGTAGGACTCTTAGAAAGGCCATAGATGAGAGCATTCCAGGTGTAAAATTTAAAAACAATTTAGCTACTTAAATAATAAATACACACATAAAGAAATACAGTGAGAAAAACCCCACATAAAACTTTCAAATTTTTGCTATCTGCCTATGTATGAGCCTTCAGATCATTAAAATCATCTCTTATACACATTGAGTGTTTTAATACATATCAAATAAGAAGAATATTTAAAATAAAATATTACCCTTCTTTCTAGCAGCACTTAAAATCTAGGTTTTTAATTCTAACAGAAATATATGAAGCAAGAGCAGCTTTACTTATGATGATTGTTTGTTATTTTCCTCAATACAATTACAGAAATCATTAAAGCAAATGCATTTATTCCCTTATCTAGGAAGCTCCTTGAGATTTTTTTTTCTACTTTGAGAATTTTCTTTTCAATTTGACTGGGTCTGCAGCTGTGCTGCTTTGCAATTGCTGCACAAATATCCAAAGACTCCACTATTAGAAAATTAAACAAAATTAATCTGTCATAAGGGCTTCCTGTTAACTCTACAATGCTCTCTGGAGCCTATTATGTCATGTAAGTTGCTGTGAATGATGGATTCAAACATAATGATTGTGGAACACGGGGAATAAAAATGTTGACATTCAGTCTTCCCATATGAATACAAGAACTTTTTTGTCATGTTTGTGTACTTAAATTCTCTTTGTGCAGACTAGCCTTTATAAGATTTATTCACACCATAGAAATCCTTGTTTCATATTGACTTTCCCTGAGGTTTTAATAATATAGCATTTTATGTTACAGGAGGGTTTGGCATTAAGTAAAAAAAATATCCTGAACTTTGTAAGATACAATGATGAATAATAAATAGCGAAGCTTACAGAGATATAAGGAGTTTACATATGGCATGATGAAAATTGTCTAGAATACTTAAACCCCCATATAACAGAAAGGTAAGAAACTAGCATGCTTTGTGGCAAGAGTAGCAATACCCTGAAGTTCCATGAATTGGTTTTTCATTACCTAATACAGAAGAGTATAATCCATTACCTGACAAAAAGTTAAAGTAGTCAATTCTTGGCGGTTCATTTTTTTCATGTTAAAAAATAATCACAGAGCTTTTTCACCAAAAACCCCCACCCATCCTCTCATGGACCCCTGAATAATGGGTTTTATTCGTTGGTTTTCCAATGGAAAGCAACTTACTTACGCTATCTTACTGTGAACTCCCAGGGTCATTTCAATAATTTATAAAACAAAAGGAAGAAACAGAGGCAAATACTGGTGTTCTTTTCTTCCTATCACTGACTGTATTCAACAATAAAATTTCTAGTATTTCATCCAGGCTATTTGACAGACCACAAATCTGCTCAAATCACTCCATACTCTTTTATGTGTGTGTGTGTGTGTGTTGTGGCTTTTTCTTTATTCAATTTCATATCTGCTTTCAATGCTTCTATATATACATTTATGTGCATTTTTATTATGACATTTATTGATTTGGGGATTTCATAAATTGTTTCAGTTTAGGATAATATACATTTAGTAAGACACATAGTACACTACACTGGATATCAAGAAAGATTTATACCTGTCCTGAACTCCTGTTCAGTTTTTTTCAGTTTATTGAGATCCTAATTTTTTTATCTAGAAAAGACCCCAGTGTGTAAGAAGTATAGAGAAAAACTAGGATAAACAGAAACTTATTCAATGGAAACATAAAGCTTAACAGTAAGAGGGATGGCAGACATTTCTAGAGTGTTTTGTATAATCAGATTAATATTTTGATTTCTCCTCTGGGAAACTAAAATGTAATTTAAAATTTTTCACTAATATATCTGAGTGATTTTAATATCCTAGAATTTTCTTCTTTATAAAAAAAATAATTCAGAATTAATACTTTTAATGACTGGTCAAACTTATATTGATTACAATTTAAACAAATTATTTTTACCAAATATGTATACTATGTAATCGATTTATGCTGATTTGAAAACAAGTATTGTAATGTCCTAAATTTACTCCTACAGCAGGTCGGCCAAGTCAATGTCACCTGGTATTTGTCTTTTCTCCTGAAGTCCACATAGTGGCCTTCTGAGACTAAGGTGCAATTTGTTAGGTTTTTTGCATTCAAAATGAATTTTGCATTCATCCGAAAAAGTGGAAGGCAGTGTCTCAGTTTATCAGAGAAGTATGTTTATACCAGGAAACAGGATACATTGCCTGTAGTGCATCCTGGAGTGCAAAAAGAGGACATATGAAAAAATTACCTCCTCAGAATTTCCAGGGGAGAACTGAACGAGAATGAATGGCAGTGTTCTGGGAAAGTTTGAGAATTTGTGTTCAGCTGTTTTTTAGTTTGTTTCTTTTTCTAGTGATCTGTTATCACTCGTAAAAGCATTGATATATTCGGATGGTCAAAAGCCTTTTAGCAACTAGCATTTAGCATTTAGATTTTATGTGTCTCCTAAAATGTGTGAAGCAGTAAATTTACACATGCACTGGATTTTTTTTGGAAAAGACTAAGGACGGGATTCCTCATCTCTAATCCTTCAGAAGATGATTCATAATACTAGAAAGAGATCTGTACTCAGACAGCTGTTCTCCTGCCAGAATCTTGAAAATACCAGTAGTTCCCCACAGCAAAGTGCTGAGGGAGCAACAGAAAGTGTTTAACCAGATCCTGTCACACACTGTCCAAATAAATGTAATTACGTTTTTGAGGCTTCTTGTAATTTTGCCATCTAGACACAACTATTCAAAACTAGACAATGTAATTATGAGTAGATGACAAATAAACTGTAATTTAAACATACAAGGAAGGTGAAATTTGTCTTTCTTCTTTTCTCAGTAGGATGCTCTTTAAAATTCTATACAGAAGAATATTGCAACAAGGTCTCAGAGCAGAGATGACACACAATATCTTTACCTATTTCTAAAATTTTGTCTGCTCTGAGTTCCTAATTCATTTCAAGGAAAGAGAGTGCATTTCACAAATCTCTGCTTTAACCCAGGTTCATCATGAAGCGCTGAATCTAGAGCATCAATTTAGGCCTCTATATTTGCACCAGAAGGAAAAAGAAAAATAAATCTAATGTTTTGTCCACACAATGAAGGAAAAAAAAAAAAAGTATTATATATGTAACTGAGATTCCCTTAAGGAAAGTTTGCCCCATAAATTTCAAAATTAAATTTACCAAAATCTCCATTAAAATTATTTTCTAAGATACTATCCATAACAAATGACTAGTCAGAATCAAAGCCTTGAGATCAGAAGTGCATTCCTGTAATGCTCAAACAAAATCTTATTTCATATTCCTCTGGCTGATTAGTTACTAATTACTGTATCAGAACGTTTCAAGGTTAATGTAATACAGAGATGGAAAGAGCCTGAAACTAAAGGGGAAGAAGAATGAATCTCTCCAACCAAATATTAGTCACACTGAACGATATAGCAGGTGTTGACTACAGAAAGCTTTCATATTCTGTAACTAGATGGCCTCAATTGCACAAACATAGCTGCCTGTGCCCATGTAGAATACGTGACATGTATTTAGCATACACTGCTAAATGAGAAAGTGCAACAGAATGAGATCAAGCAATGTTCTTGGATGTCCTACACTTAGAGGAACATATGCAGTAAATCAGTGTGCTCCATGTGCCTTGGCCCTCCTATACTGACCACAAGACCACACTTTGCAGAACACATTGATCTGCACAAAACTAATTAATCTCAGCAGACCACATTCCTACTGGTATACAAAAATCCTTCAAAATACTCTGACCAAACATTATTTAAAGTGGTGCTAGCACTCCTATCCTTGACTAAAAAGTGTGTGTGCTGGTCTAGTGGTTGTTTATATCCTCTGAACCGGATGAGCTCATCTTTTCAGTTCCATCTTCTACCTGTTCCTTCTAACCCAATTTAACTTACATTAACCAGTGTTTACTCTTAAAAAATGGAAAGACATCTCAAAAGCATGGTGAAATGGTATAAATAATATATGCATGAAGTTTTGAAAAAGCTGCAGTTGAAAAGCACGTCAGAGTTAACTGAATACAAACACAAGAAATTAAGATGCTGTCAGAAAACAAACAAACAAACAAACCCTCATGTTGAAAAGGAGAGTAGAAACACAAGGGGATTATGCATGGACTGAATCTATTTGAAATGGAAGAAAGAAGTCCACAAAGAATGCAAAGAAATATTATTCAAGGTTGCTGAAAATAGAAATGTCATTCCTTTATGACACACTTATCAGTTAGACTGGACAGAATAAATAAGTGGTAATAAATAATACATAACAAATATTCACATGTCTTATTCTGTAATAATAGTGAGAGGGGTTTTTTTCCTGAAACTTCAACATTATAATTTTCCTGAGAAATGTTTGCTGTCAATATAAAATCCTGTTTATGTGTTTTAAGTCCTCTGGTATATATACAGAACATTTCAACAAAAAAGCTTACCTCATAAGTAAGTGAACATCAAATGAAGGAGAAAACAAGAAACTTTTTACTTGGCTTTTATAATCTGTAGGTTAAATAATTAAAATGAGATCTTTATAAGGTCATGCTTAGAGGTCTTTCCTGTAAGAGGTCCACAGTTACTTCTGAAAGTCACGTAAATGAGTATTAATGTACATTCCTGTATTTATTGTAAGGTAAGATTTAATGAGTTTTTAGCAGAGGGCTGAAATTTTCTGTATTAGTGGAATTTGTTTAAGAATGGAACTATATGCTTTATTGATGTTAATTTACCCTTTGAGAATTTCAAAATATTGATTCTCTTCGCTAAATGAACAAGTGTTTATTTTACTGTGATAATCGTGGACACTCAGTTGAAACTAACTATAATTTTAAAAAAGCATAAAGTGTTTAAGTCATGCATTTTTAAAGCCTGCTTTCTGGTTAATGAAGAAGTAATATTCATGAGGCTAATTTTATTTCTTAAGACATAATTTTGCTCCAGACCGTAAGGACGACGGAATGCATACCAGGTACCAAAGCACAGATTTCAAGTATATGCACATCAGAGATATATCTCAGAATGTGGTGCACAGGAGCACAGGCATGGGGTGGTGATAAAAGATAGAGCATAGGAGACATCACAAATGTGAGCAATTCACTCATACAGAAGTTCTGACAAGGAGCTGGTCAAAAATGCTTTCAGGAGTGCAAAAGTGAACAAAAGCGAACAAAAGTGAATAAAGTGTCTGACATATGTAAAAGGCACTACAAATTGTTCATGTGGGTTAATGAAGAGCTTTAGACCAGTGATGAAAAGCCAAGGCACAGAAGGGTATTAAAGAGAAGAATAACCCCAGGTGAATCCTAGACTGAAAAAGAAGAAACTGTTGGCATAACCAGCACATCTCTCTGGCTGGAGAACTGCAGGTGCTAAATGTTATCCTGTCCCCTCCCTCCCCACATACATTAAAATGAAGCCACCAGCCTCAAGGTCCAGAGGAGCAGAAGAGGGTGAGCAGAGCAGCAGGGGCACGGCTAGAAGCAAAGTGTGGATAAACCAATTTTAACTGTTTGGGTTTTTTTTCATGGAACAATTAGCTCTGAACTAACAAGAGCTGGTATTTCTACTCATGAAATGAAAAAAAACAGGTGTTTTGCAGTGAGCATATTTTAAATGCAATAAAAAAATGTGGTAGCTAATTTTTGGTATCTTTCTTTAATTACTTTGTTTACAGAACACTTGGTTTAAAGAACTGCATAAGCCTGTAAGGAATCCTAATCACTTAATATTCCTAAGTGTTCTTACTAACTCAAAGAAAGATGGAAAAGATTTTTTTGCCTTTCATTTATTTTTTTTATGGTAAGAAATGCAGTCTTCAGAGAGTTAAGTAATATTATTGACAGTAATCAAAATAGAGTTATATATGTAATATTTAATTTTATTAAATGTAATTAATTTAATGAGTGTATGTATCAGAAATCTCCAAACCCCCTCAGCAATAGATAAGCACTGTGTGAGGTTGAAGATATATTGATTTAAAGAAACATGAGTATTCTATATTCTTGTAATTTACCTTTTTGTTTAGCAATGGAAATACTTGGCAATAGAACCAGCTCTTCTTATCCAATACAGTGTATTTTGTCATCCAGATGGTATGTACTTACTGTAAAGAAGAGAAATATTGGGACTTTTATATGCTCTGAAATTCACATTTCTATTTTTTCACTTGCTGTCTTGTGTTACTAAGTGAACTCCCTCTGTTTTTTTCCTTTCCCTTTCTCAGAGGTTGTATACTGCAGGCCTACAGAAAAAATCTACATAATTGCCCTCTGAGATTATTTCTGCTGAGATGACTTCTCAGTACTTAAGACCTTTCTGGAAAACAGCAGCACTTGAAAGCTTCTGTGTCATCTTGGTGGGCTAAATATAAACAGAGTTGAGAAACACTGTGTTCATTAACATGTTCTAACAGTCAGACACTTTCCCTCTACTATTGTTATTATTATTATTGTAACTTTTATTATCACTGGCATTGCCATTTATAGTCCTGCATTTTCACTCTAAGGTATCAGCAGTGTTTCAAACTTTGAAACAGGTTCAGCAAAACTTAAATATTTTTGCTGTTTTGGGCAGAGCAGAGTTGGGTTTATCTTGCTTTTTGGCTTTGTCTGTTTGGGTTTTTTTTGGTTGGTTGTTTTTTTTTTGTTTGTTTGTTTTGTTTTTGTTGTTGTTGTTTTGGTGTTGTCGTTGTTGTTGTTGTTGTTGCATTTTTTAAGAGTGGGCAAACATTCAATTTGCCAGTCAAAAGTTAAAGGGCTTATAAAAGCAACAGTTGAAAAATAAATACAAACATTTCATTTGTTTGCAAATAAAGCAAAGCCATTTGAAGATTCCTTCACTGTCCAGAGTTCAAAAAAGCAGACTGTGAGGAGCTAATTCAGTTTTGTTCTGCCTCAACAATGGTTGTCAGAGGCATGTGGAGGAGGGGTGCACATGTGCCACATGCAGAAGGTAGCTAGAAGAAGCCTCATCTCTGGGGGAACTTCGCCTGGCAACACCCCACATGAGGCAGGCAGCAGGGGACACTGCGCGGGGGACGTCTCCAGTCAGGTCGCAAGGAGGTCTCTCCATCAATGGACGGCACAGGAAAGTTGGACGGGCACAGGAAAGTTGGACGGGGCCAATGCTTCCCTGTCCTCGGGCGGACTTTGGGAGGGGCCGGGGGGTATAAAACCCAACCGCGTCAGGGCTCGCTACTGCTCGCTCGGGGGGGTTCGCTGCTGTTTGCTGCTCCTGCTCGCTCGCTCCCTCCTTTGCCCTGGCCCCAGCCTGCCTTCTGGCTCTCCTGCCCTCACTGGCTCGCCCTCGCACCTGTCCTGCCTTCCTGTGCCCCTGACCGCCGCCTTGCCTCTTCGCCCCACGTCCTCTTCTGGGCTGGCAGCTTCCTTCCCTGCTGCCCCGCTGCAGCCGCCACTGCCCGCGCTGCCGCCCCGATCCCGCCGCTCGCCGTGACCCTGTCCAGGCTCCTGCTCCTCCCGTCCGAGCGCCCGCTCACCGCGTGTCCGGGGCCGTCGCCGTGAGAGCCGCGCCCCGCCGGGCGCCGCGCAGGCCCCGCCAGAGCCGGCCCGTGCGCAGGGCGGCAGCGAGCACAGCCCTGCCGGGACAGCGACAGCGCTGCCGGCCTCGCTGCGGGTAACGCCCTCTTCTGCTCGCTGTCCCCTCTCTCTCCTCTCCCCCAGTCCTCTGCCATTTTCCTTTCTTCTTTGCTGTCTCCCCTAGCCGTCTTTTGCTCGGGCAACTCCTTTTCCTTCTCCTTTTGTTATCAATGAACAGTTCTCAGATACAACGTTTGCCTCCTTTGGCTTCATTTCCTTCCCGACCATCCATTTTTAAAAGAACTCCTCGCAGTTCCCCACAGTGGAACACGACACAGACAAATAAATTTAATTCCATTATTAATACTTATGACGGTGGTGTGGGAGCACATCCACTTCTACTATACAGTTTACAGCAGTATCTATGAGACTTTTGCTAAGAAGGAAACCTAATGTGTTAAGTGTCTCCCAACTGATAATAGGACAGCCCTGATGGATAATCTACTGCAACCTGCTCAAATTTTTTCTTAAGTCTAATTTTACCCCTATTCATTTTCCCACAAGACTTAAACATTTTTCAGGCCTACTTGTCACTTGTCTTTTCTTCAAATATCTTTGTTACTGGATAAATCATCATTGGAGACAATATTATTTAATTTAATCCTCAATCTTATTATACTGTTTATAAACCATGGACACAGGAAATTTGAAAAAAAAAAAAGGATTTACTTTCTCTAGGAAAAAAGTATATATAATGCATAATTATAATCTACATGAATGAAGAAGCTTTCTTAGACTAGATGACCTTTTTGGGATGAAGGTGACTTTTTCAACTGCATGTACTTCTGTCTCCAGAAACAATTTAAAGCCTTTATAGTCTCCCTATGGGGTTTTCAGGACTCTACCACAAAATCTTTTGTGAGCCTTTTAATTATGTACAGAAGGTCACCCACTTCCTAAAGCCCAAGAATGTCATATATGTTGTCTTATCACAGTTCACAAAACCCCCCAAAGAATGTAGCTTATCTCAGGAACTAGAGTGGCTTAAAAATAATATTCAGACAAAACTTGTGTCTTCAGTCGTGAAGCCTGAGCAGCATATTTGAACAAGTCATTATGCTCTAGTGTTCCTATAGCTACCAATTGTCTCAGGTAGTCTTTTCAATCTGCACAGAAAAAAAAACTGCTTTGGGAAACGGCACCAATACTGGTGGTGGAAGGGTTTATTTTATTATTTATTTTTCATTTCTAGTCTTTAAACATTGTAGGCTTGACTGATTGATAGTTTTATGGGAGACTATTGTAATATGAATAAAAGAATAATGTAAGGGAGGACAAGGCACTCATTGTGAGTCCTCCAATGTTGTTGCTCTGACCTTAAAAAATGTGTTCTAAGACAACTTCAAAAGTTTACTCTAACAATTGTATTTATCCACCATGCCTCAAAAAGGCTCTTAAAAAGGTTAAATTTGTCAGATATTTGAATCCAAACCACAGACATGATGTAACTTCTCTTGTGCCCCAACGGAGTAAGCAAAGTGTGATGAATTTCAGGATCCAGAAGACAGGGAGTGTACCCAGTGTGTGTTCAGGTATTCGATACTCTGTGGATTCCAAGTGCATATTAACACAAATATGTCTTAGGATGCATCCAACAGAAACTCTGTTAATTACAATCACAGTGAGAGAACATTTTGACAGCAATGTATTTGCAGACACCCAACCTCTGTACTGTTTCAGAAAAAAGGGGAAAGAAATGAAGAAAATCAATTGTTTCAATGTTAGTAATGCAAGGAACTTAAAAAATGCTCCTTCACTCAAAAAGCACTAAGGCATAGGGAGGACCACCCATATCTAGAAATTTATTTTACCTCTTTCTCACATTCATTGTCATTTATATTCAGAGTACCTAGTGGCAGCACCAAGTGCATTTCACACTTTAAGAAATCAAAGCTACTGTTATTCAAGTTCATTGGCATCTTACAGAACCCTATAAAGATAGAAGCAAATCCAGACAGGTGAGACAAAAAAAATCTATTTGAATTCCCTGTAATTTCAATGGAAAAAGCAGCTCCCAAGCTCCTTGGGTGTAGCATTTTTCATTGGTATTGACAAGCCTAGCCCATTTTTCATTATCTTTACATCTCTTGTTCTCTTTCTCTCTAACGCTTTCCCCCAGGTCCCTTGGACATTAGGCTCAATATTCTTATAGCAGAAACAGTAATTCCAGAAATTTCAGTGTAATGCCAATGTGTTACCATAGAATCACAGAATGGTTTGGTTTAGAAGGGACCTCAACAATCATCAAGTTCCAATCACCCCATTCTGGGCAGGGACACCTTCAAGTAGACCATGTTCCTCAAAGCCCCATCCAGCCTGGCCTTGAACCCTCCCAGGGATGGGGCATTCACAGGTTCCCTGGGCAACCTGTTCTGGTGCCTCACCACCCTCGCAGTAAAGAATTTCTTCCTAATATCCAATCTACTCTCTTTCAGTTTAAAGCTATCCCGCCTTGTCCTATCACTACATCCCTCTCCAGCTTTCTTGTAGGATCTTTTTGTGTGCTGGAACGCTGCTGGTAAGGTCTCCCTTGAGCCTTCTCTTCTCTGGGCTAACAGCCTCAGTTCTCTCAGGCTGCCTTCACAGGAGAGGTGCTCCAGCCCTCTGATCAACTTAATGGCTCTCCTCTGGACTCACTCCAACAGGTCCATGTCCTTCCTATGTTAGGGCCTCCGGTTGCAGCACTCCAGGTGGGGTCTCACCAGTGTGGAGCAGAGGATCAGAATCCCCTCCCTTGCCCTGCTGCCCACGTTGCTTTGGATGCAGCCCAGGATATGTTTGGCTTCCTGGGCCGCAAGTGCACATTGATGGGTCATGCCCAGCCTCTCACCCACCAGCACTCTCCAGTCCTTTTCCTCATGAATAATCTCAGCTCCTTCATCCTCTATGCTGTATTTGTGTTTGCTCTGATCTATGTGCAGGACTTTATGTTTGGTCTTGTTAAATTACAGACAACTACCTGTACCTTAAGAGTGAAAATCTCTGTGTTTTTCAGAGGACAGTTTAGGGAAAGCATGCGAGATTACAATTCTTGTGCACTGGTAACAGCAGAACTTTCTCCTACGGGAGCTAAGAACAATACACTTATGCAATTTACTGTGAGGAAGGGGATTAACTAGATGTCCTCTAATGTAATTTCCACATCTATTTTCCATTATTTATTACCTTTCCTCACCTCACTGCCACCAGGAAAGAGCTTGCCTTTCCCCAGGGCACATTAATTAAATGCATCAGACTCCCTCAGCACAAACAGGTCAGCTGCAACACATACAACATAATCACATTCACCAAGCCACCACTTCAGAGAAACTGTCTGAGTTGCAAAGAGTATCCAAAAGCTTAAAAACCTGGCTGCAAGTGGCAGGGCATGTGAAGCATTCAAGGCTATCTTTCAAAGGAAGCTTTTTTTTGTAAGAGTTGTGTATTTGCCTTTTTACTGAATGGGCTCCTTCCCTAAATTTGCCAGTTATTTTCTGCTGGAGATTATAATGTCCACTTGGTGGTAATTATGAACGTTAGCCTGAGGAAGGCACAAGGATTAAAATGTGTAAATATGCATAAAAATTCCCTCTGTACACCCTGGTCAACAATGTTCCATGCATTAGCAGGCTTTACCTAAGGGAGATATGCTGTATGGTTTTTTGCTTTTTTAATCCAACTTATTGCCCCCCTTCCTCCAATAAAATATATTTTTGGCAAATATAGAAACTGGTAAAAAAAAATTATGGCTTACAGTAGTGAGTGAAAATTATATATATGATTTACTGTCACTGCAGTTCAGGCTTCCCAGTCTCAGAAAGCCCTTTAGCTGTATTCACATTCTTAGTAACCCAAATATACATACTCACACCCACACAAATTACTCTTTTACACAATGTAAAAGATATGGAGAAACAAAACAGAGCATTAACACACCCACTATAATTTTCTCTCCCACACTTGGGAATTCTCAGTAAGAGAAAATCCCAGACCCACATTCTTTTTTCAGCACTCAATGCCCTGAGTCCTCAAGCTGTGGCATAAGAGAAAGCTTCTTCAGCTATTAGCCCTTTCAAGCTATAACAATCTCTGTTGTAACTATAATGATTCAAGACAATTTGAAGGTACATGTTGCTGGATCTTGTATTTTAAAGAAATTAAGGCAAAGAACAAAAATATAGGAAAATACAAAATAAAAATCATTGTATACTCTTAAAGGTGCAAAGCCCTAGAAAGCTATAAAGTAAGTTTATATTAGCTTGAAAAATTTCAGCACTCTTCTCATATGTATATTCACAGATTATTTTCACCAACCTCCCTTCTCAGAAGGACATTCTCTCATTCAGAATTCAAACTACCGGGAGTCTGCTATTTCCCTGCATTATAGAAAGTTATTTAAGGGTTTAAATATTTTTTCTTTTATGTATCTGACCTCTGGAGCTGGAAAGGCAAGAGCTAATGGTAAGCACTATAATACTGAAACTTGTTTCTTTAATGGTGGTCTGCAGCCCATTTGGAAAAAAAAAAAAAACGTAATTGGTGAAATGTTATTAAAATTATAATGTGATTTTATATTGAAGAGACTATTTTCCCAGTATTAGTTTTGCCCCAATATGCTCATTTTAGTAAACTTTTTTTTGGTTACAAATTAGCATAAATCACTTTCTACTACTGTTGCATTTTCCTCAGGTTG
Organism: Corvus hawaiiensis; assembly: GCF_020740725.1. Classification (NCBI taxonomy): domain Eukaryota; kingdom Metazoa; phylum Chordata; class Aves; order Passeriformes; family Corvidae; genus Corvus; species Corvus hawaiiensis. Next base: position 76,642,965 of record NC_063214.1, read on the forward strand.
GTGCAGTATTTGCACATAAGATGCACTAATTGCCCCTTCTTCTCCATACAGCACCAAAAAGGGTAGAGGTGAAAAATACTAATAACACTTTCTTTCTTTCACTCATCTTAGTCTCTTTGTCGTTTGCTTTCCCAACATATCTGTGCTGTTACTGAAGTTCACTACCAGTTCTGACATGTTCCTGATCACAATATCATTAATTAAATAAAATCTCCGTTTTAAATTCATGCCTTACTCATCCTCAGAACCCAGCAAACATGACATTATGATTCAGCCTGATGTCTAATATAAACTGGAGAACAGCCTTTTACATGGTTGGACGTGAAATCTATCTAAAATATCACTTAATAGTGTAAAAGACGAAGATAGGATAGAGAAGTAAAGATCCTATTTTTTGAGGGGGGAGTTTATTCAGAATTTCTGTATAAAAATGAAACCAGCATATTCTTTAGCAGTCTCAAAATTATAGCATCCTAAACATGGCTATTCACCTTCTTAAATCATCAGGGGAAAGAAGTGAAGGAATGTTCTATGATAATTAAAATAAATTCATTCTAAAATGCAAATAAGCAGCCACCTTATAGCAGCTTGAGGAGCTAAATGCTAATACCTGTGGCCGACAGCAGCCCCATAAACTTTAAAGACCGAGATTTAAGCGAGTGAACACATGTGCTTGTTTTTCATGAAAGTTTCTCTAGATGGAGCTCTAGGTCAAACATCCTTGCAGTTACCTTAAATCGTGGTAATTTTGGAATTTGTTTTAATATTCTCAGTTTACTACATCTGTTGCTATAAAATGAGGTGCAGAAACTGCACTGAATTTATTTTTTTGTCACTTTATATTCACTGATTACGTAAAAATGCAGTTGTCATGAATGATGAAAGGATTAAATACAAAATCAGAGAAGCTGTCAACCTAACAGGACTGCTGCTGCAGTTTAATGGCATATACAGACATATCAAGATTCGTCATGGTTCACATTTTAGTTAGCTGTGCCATAATGCTTCTGCCCTGATGTCTTGTTAAATAGTAATTCACAAAGTTAATAAAAAATCAATTCTTCAAGACATATTCAAATTATTGATCTGTCTTAATTGTGCATAACCTTATAGACCGTAAAAAAATATGACAAAAAAGATGACAAATGTCAAATTAATTTTTTTAGTTAGCATATATGTATAAAACCATGGCATACGGTGATTTTTCAGGAAAGACTGTTAACAACAACATCTTTTTAATTAAGTCTCAAAAATAATAGTCAGAAATCAAGAAATTAATTATTTGTTTGTTTGTTTGTTAATTGGTTTCTTTTTTATCTCCCTTCCTAAAAAAAGAAGCTTTGCTTAATAGAAACTTTCTCTTAGAGTTTAGAGAGCTCCCTGGTTTTAGGATGCTGCTGGGCTTTGGAGGTTCTATTTTGTTTCATGGAGAACTCCTAGACCCTAAAAATCAAAAATAAATGAAAAAACTTATCATTCTGTATTTTTTTTACAGTGTTTAACACAGCTATGAACTTGTCTTTCATTCAGGATGACATAAAACATTATATTCTTGGAAAGTTTCTGTAGCAACAATGCAGGGGGAAATAATATTATCACAGATATCAGCTACCATTGAAAAAAGAATCCAAAAAACCCACTCTTGGTGGGAGAGAAAGTGAAGTGCAGTATTGTACTATCCACGGTGCATAAAAATCAGCACGTTTACACGACTATTAGCTCACATTTTCTCCAAAAAATGTTGTCTTTTCATTGATTCTTGAAATCTGGCTTCTTAAAGCAACCTACTTCAACTTTTTGGGTCAGGCTATTAGGTAACGACACTTGCTGGATCTGTTGTATTTGCTTCTTTTTTTTTTTTTTTTTTGTCTCTGAGAGATGAGAGAAATGAGAGAGAATGAAAATCACTTTGCTGTATGAAATAATTATTTTGCTGCTGTGTAAAATTGAGTCCCTGCTGAGTCCTTGGTCTAACTGTTATACAGTGTGCTTCTGCCACACGAAGCCCTAGAAAAAATAAGTAACTTACTACTATATTCCTGGAACATTTCTCAACACAGAAATGAGATGAGATGTGTGACTGAGGTCTGAATAAACCTCAAGTGCTGAAGTTTGTAGGTACTTTATATATTTATACACTTTAAAAAAAAAAAAAAAATCATGTGAAGGAAACAGCCACAACAAAGCAGGGGAGACAGGGCTCTTTAGTTTGTTCAGTTTTGGTTTAAGTCAGTCAAGGGTAGTGTATTACAATGCTTTCACCCTCATAGCTGAGTACTCCAGAGCTCAGAATGCATCCTCAGGCCCTCTCAGTGCTTGGGAAAATTGGCACAATCAGGAGTTACTGAGAAACTTCCAGGTCAGCATGGACAACAATAACAAGATGACTCTAAGTCCCAAAAGAATTACACAGGATGGCAAAATGCCCCAAATTGTAAACCTTACTTTAAAAAAGGTTGAAATACTTAGCTCTCACATGTTCTCTTCTGGATGGAAGGTTATTCCTTCATATCTCATACTGACTACTTCCCAAGACTAAATGAATAAGAGCTAATTGAAATCAATAAAAACTAAACCTATACACAGGAAATGCAGAAGGCATACTGGGGAAAGACATATGAAAATGGGAGTACTTATTCTCAGGTGAATATCTTAGTCACTTCAGTGTGAAGTTATAATTTTTCTCTGCTTTTGTGGATCTTGACTTCTTCCATGCAGTATCACAGCTTTATCAGGACCAGTGGAAAGTAACCCTCTCAAGCATGAGTGCTATGAGCTGCGAGCCCAGTGCTAAGTTAAAAGATGAGAATTTGAATTTGTACTTTCAGGCAGGAAAAAACATTTATCTTTCTTTCACCACTTTTTTTTGTTTGAGATCTGTTGTAAAGTATTTGAACCTTGATAGTGTGCCCCAACCAAACCATTTTTAGTTATTTTTACCAGCGCCCTCAGAGTGGGACCAGGCTGGAATTACCCTCACTGGCTTCACCTGGCCTTTCCACCTTCAGCTGCAGCACATCAGCCCCAAGTGGGTTTTTAAGCTCCAGTCTGAAGGCTTGAGGTGAAAGGTAGGACAGATTTATATCTGTTCTTTGCTGGCTTGTTTGGATTTCCTGGACTAATTTGACTGCTGATCACTGGATTGGTTTTGTTGCTATCATCACCTGGATTCTGCTTGCCTGGATCAGGAGTCCCACCTGTTGCAGCCCTCAGTAATTCATCAAGGATGGAAAGGTAAACTGTGCTAAGTTGGAAAAAAAAATTGAGAAAGAAGTAGCTGAAAAACTAGATACCAAGACAGCAAGGAATAGATAAAAAAGGACTGTGCTGCACTAGATTAAAACCAATCATATCATCAGAAAAGTGTGTGCAGAGATCATGGACAAAATAGAGAAACCAATCAAGTAATGTGAGATCTCATGCACAGCAGGTGTAAAATGTATATGTATTGTATTATGGATAAGTTGTAAAATGTAGAAGTAGAGTATTATGTATAAGTAAGTAAAGTGCATAAGTACTGTGTTATATAGAAGTTGTAGAAGGTGTAAGTAAGAAAATGTGTAAGTAGAGTGATATGTGTAAGTAGTTTAAGATAAGCAAGTGAAATGTATAAGTAGGTAGAATGTATAAGTAAGGTATTATGTCAAAGCTGGGAGATATGTGAACACAGGGGTATTTTAAACAATAAGAAGCTTCTGTGTAATGATATTGATTTGTTGATCAGAAGGCATGAGTTCCTGCAGAGATACAGGTTGGAAAGAATATACAAAGAGTGTGAGTTTAAAAATGCATTGAAATCTTTGGTTTAAGCTTTGTTTTTTAGTTATGTATTACATGTGGTGAGAGAACTGATAGCACACAGAAACTTTTCAAATCCTTCTATTAATCAAAAGCAGAAAGGATTAAACCGCTTTGGAGGTGAAATCAAGTGCTGTAAACCTAAAAAGGCCCTGAATAACTAAGTCATCACAGGAAGTAGGGATAGGTGAAGCACATGAAAGAATGGCTTGAAAAAAATACATCTGCAATAGATAAAAACTTCTAAAACAAGAGCAGCTGTGATTTTTTTTTTTTTTTTTTTTCCTTCATCTCCTCTAAATTGATGAGTACTCAACACACAATTCTTTGTCCTGTAAGAGAATCTTTCTAACAAAAATCACAATGCTGTGGTTGGGGTTCAGTTTGTCTTTTCAGGTACAAAACCACATGAATTAAGCACATAGTAAATTTCCAGCCAGCTGGGGCACCACCTACAAAATTCAGTAGCTGTCTGTCATGTAAAAACAGAGACACTTCAAAGGAACGATGACTACAACAACAACAAATATGCACACACCCTAAGCCATCAGTGAGCAATAGGTCTACACTATTCACAGATGAAGTTTTATTGTTCTGGCTTTAGTGGGCTCAAGAGTAAAGGTGCACGTTTGAAATCTGTCTTTGCAGGCGAATCAGAAATATTTTCTGCATTTGACTTTTTACCACCATTATAGAAGTTTCCATGGCCAGTGATTTGCAGGTGTTCAACAGCACTGTAATTTTCAAGCAAAATAAAGCAAGGATGAAACATCAGATGTGTGTTCAAAGGTGAAGTTCTCTCTAATGTGCTCTCACTAACCACTGATGAGAGAGACAGATTGAATGGTACCAGGATTAATGAAAAGCTGTGCAATGTACAGAGAGACAGACTTTTCCAGCTCATGTTCTGAGGATTTGAGCCTTCATGTAATATACATGATGTATATATGTGGTACGCAGGAATAAAAATATGGTCAGAACTCCTTAAAGGGGCAATTGGTCAACTGCCTAAGTAAAAAAATAGAAGTCTGGCTTGAGATAGCCCCCAAGGTTTGTGCTACTATACATAGATTAACATTCTGGTAGTATTTGTCTGACTCAAAGGACAACGGCAGCAATTAATTGGGTACAAGAGGGAATTGCTATATGCTCATGACTGAGATAATGATTTTTGGACAGACTATGAAGTGGATAACTTCAAAATTAATCAGTTTGAAACAAAAATCCATTTCAACATTAAGGGTATAAAAATTTTCCAGTGAGCTTTTAAATGGAATGGCAAATGTTGTACTGAGAGAATATGAGGGTATCTGTTTCAATCCTATAATTCTGTAATACTTTCAACTACATATGAAAGATCACAGACTAAGTCTGTCACAAGGCAATAGAATTATCCACATTTTCTTATATACAGGTTTATCTTAAACTTTCTTATTTATTCAGATACCCTTTCAAATTTTTATATTAGGTTTCCAACAGATACTCCCACAAAAAGACAACAGTTTAAAGATTGTTTATAATTTCTCAGTCTCCGAATTGAATAATTGAGTGCATAATATGTATTCGCATTAAGACAAGACAGGCTTGATAATATTGCTTATGAAGTAGATTTTTTTCCTCCTCTGCTCCCTCTCCTCTAAAGTATCTATAGCTAACCAACATATCATTCCTTTGGATTTTCTGACATTATAGATTGGAACCAAATGAAATCAATCAACAAGAGAGTCCACAAAACCCCAAAACACAAAGCAGTAATTCATTTAACTTTCTGTGATTCATAGCTGTTAAAGATATTTGTCCTTCCTAAGGGACAGTTGAAAATCAATAGAAGCCTTAGCAAGTTACATTTTTCGTTTCTGCTAAAATAATGTACTACTTTCAACCACAGAGTGGTTGAGGTCCAAAGGGACCTGTGGAGGTCGTCTAGTTCAATCCCCCTGTTCAAAGCTAGGTCACCTGGAGCAGGTTTCTCCTGGGCCTCATCTGGTTGGGATTTGGATAATTCTAAGAATGGAAATTCCATAACCTCTCTTTGAAATCTATACTACTTTTCAATCATTCTCACGGTAAAGAAGAGCTCTTTACATTTAGGTGGAATTTATTTTAGGTTTGTGGCCATTGTCTCTTACAGGAGCATTACTGCTTGTTACTGGATACTACTGAAAAGAGTATGGCTTCATCTTTATTCCACCTGTCAGATGTTTATACACTTTGATAAACTCTCCCCTGAGCCTTTTCTTCTCACCCTCAACAGTCCCAGTTCTCAGCCTCTACTTGTTTGACAGATGCTCCATTTAAGGGGAAAGAATGGGAGAGTAAGTGCCACATACTTCCTACAGTGATCTTAGACAATAAAAAAACAAAGGAAGAAAAAGAGCATAGATTTCAGATTAGGACATATTAAAACAACTAAAAGTAGGTGTCTTCCTTAGATGGCCTATATGTTAAAGCTCCCATCATCATTAGTGAAAATGTAGGACTTAATCCAATGTCCAGATATTAGCTCCCTTCAGTTTTCTGCTCTATTTAGGCCTACCTGTACATGTCAAAGAGCCAAGAATGGGATACTCTGTACTACAGTGATACAGTAAGATAAACATAGGCAAGGAAAGGCCTGAAGGAAGGTGAAAGATGGTCATTTTAGTATAATTAAGACAGCAAGGAGAATTATTCACTTCTCGTTAAGGCAAGTATCAGAAAGTTGTTTCTGTTGCTTAGATTCTGTGTCTGAAAACCGGTGTCTTGGCTATTAACAAATTTATTCCTTTAGGTTCTTCTGATTTTAATGGAAGATATATTTTTTATTTTTATTATCATCAGAGTATTTGTATATGTCTTAGTATCCCAGTTCAATAGAGTTAAAATACATCATTTGATTAAACTAGAGTGGCCAAAATATTACTAAAAATAAAACAGAGCTTGTAGGGAAAAATTAGATATTCATTCACTAAACACATAGGGTTATTTCTTCTTTATTTTATTATTTTCTTTAATTTCCCTTGCAGTGCAGTCTATGTATTTTTTTCTCCACTTATCCATCAAAATAGAAGTGTGTCATTGATAAATTTCTTTTAAGACAAAAGCATGCAACATATAATGGCATTACAATCTAGAAAAAGATGATCACTCTTCTTGGAAGTATACAATATTTTTTAAAGGTTTGTACAGGTACAGTACATTTGACATGTTCACCACAATACTTGTTCTTGCATAATGGCGAGTAGTGATATGAAATGATGAATTACTTAACTTTCAGTGAATTTGGCTAAGAGCAGTCCTTTTAGTATATTTTTTCCAATAAAAAGTAAAGAAATTAAGTTCAGAGATAATATTGGCCATTTTAATAATCACAGTAATAAAGAACTTGTTTTGAGTCACAAAAATATTTTTCTGTGGTATATTTAACATATTAGAAACAACAACTATATTTAGCAGATTTTGAAAAGGTGCTTGCTATCCTTTTTATTGCTAAATTCTCTTGAGAATTTGTCTCACAGTTAGTAGATTTACATAACTTTATTCTTTGTATTGGCTTAGGATATCATTACAGAAAACTTTTGTTAGTCTAATAAATTTGGATTGCTCATAAATCTTACCTGTTCACATTGTTGAAAACTACAATGCAGTAAAATTTACAGGTTTGTAAACAACTACTTTATATCTGTCTGTTACTCAATAGACCTATTTATACCATTAAAGTGCTTTCTGCCACTTCATCTACTTTGTTAATCTCAGAACGGCCCAATTTATCTTTTCATTAGGTTTGCTTTTTTGCTTTAGTACTTAAATCACATGTTAAAATTATTATTTTTTTCACAAACTGAGTGCATGATTTGTGAGGTAGAGCATTCTTGACAAATTAATGCAGTTTTCTGTGGTTGTCTCTGAACATTTTATATGTTTATATTTTTAAGTCTTTCACCTAATATAGGCTTGAATTTACAAGACAAGGTAGTTTAAAGCAAAATAAAAGTAGTAAGCTAATGGCCAGTACTGTCAGGCTATAAAAAAAGTAACTAAAGGTTTTAGAAATAGAGTTGACACGATTCACAGATACATTATCAAGCATGTGTTACACAGATGATTGGAATTTCAGAGAAACATATTTAAAAACTGCAAGTCAGCAACATCCTGTTTACATTTCTAAGCTTTTTAAAATTTGTGGGGCTCTGAAAATTCCTCTCTTGTTTCTACTAAGAGTTTCTTCTTCAAACGTAATTTTGCACTGAACAAATAAGAACAGCCCATTCTACATGTCAGTAACAGTCTAACCAGTTATTGATTATGGAAGTTAGGTTTGCTTCCTGGTTTTCTTTCTAATGAGTTATTGTGAATTTCATTCATTTTCATTCTAATGTGTAACTCCTAAACAATCTTTAAATCACTTTCCTCCTCACCTACCAGTGCAGTCATTCTGTGTACTTCATTCCATTGCACATATACAAAGAAGCATATCAGTATTTGACTAGATATAAACAATCCCAGAGCAACTGAATAATTTTCAGATATTTTTGTAGGTACATTGTTATCCCCAGCAAATGCTAGATGGAACTTTGGTGAAGCATTCAGTGTTTTCCTTATGTTTTTGAAGGAGCATAAGACATGCAGGAAAGGACAGTTTTTCTGATTTCTGGTTCAGTGTTTTGGCCATGAGCACAGAACTGTGTGGTCCAACCATGCACAGAGCTCAGGCTACGGAGTATTTCAGCTACAACGGATTTAGCTTTGTGTGAGCTAGTCCTAGGAAAGAAACAGACTAGTTTGGGCAGTTTCTTGGGTTATTGCAGACTGACCTATTATTCTGTCTGGACAGTAGTCACTATCTTATATTCTTTTCAAAAAACTTAGGTAACTTTACTCTGTTACTGTACTGTCCAGTGCAGACAACCCTGAGGAAAAGTTGGGAGACCATCAGTAGAAATCTAGTCTACAAAGTCAACCCTAACTTTATGGACAGCGTTGTATTTTGTTTCTGCCCTTCATAGCTAGGGCAGGAAAAAGAACCCCACAATGTTTTCCTCAAGTCTTCCCCATTCTTCATACAGTTCCCTTTCCTCCTGCAGCCTGAACTGCCTGTATCTCTTCTGGAGATATCTCCACAGAGGTTTGCTACAGACAGGCAAACAGATTTATGGACTAATCACTGGATTTATGGACTATAATCAAAGTCTTATATTCTAAGCATTTTTGGACACAAGCTACTTGTTCTCAGCAATGTACAAACATGACACAATGGATGATAACTACAACTATATAAATAATCATAATAATAAGCACTGGGAGTGACTGTGATGAAGGATGTATAAATTTCTGTCAGCCAGAAATTAAATTTTCTGTGTTTAATAGTAGATTTCTCAACTTCTCCTCCAGTTCTGTTTCCAAATTGTGAGGTATGATACCCAAGAGGGTCACAGGAGGATTCAAAGAAGATTATAAAGTGTTTATACTAATTGAGTAGCATTAATTACCCAGCTGTTTCCAGCAATTAAAGGCAGTTAGCTGTTCCCAGGCTAATGGTACACTTGTAGACAATAATTTAGAACAGTTTCTTGTAGCACCTAAACAGCAGCCCTATGTTTTGAGAGGGAAAAGAGCAAGAGGTTTCACCTGACATTTTGTCTTCAAAAATGGAAGGAACTTGGAGGGACTTTTGTTAGCAAAAAACACAGGAAAAGGTGATCTGCTGCTGAGAAAAGTAATATTAGTAAAGTTACCTTTTCTAAAAATATGTATTTAGATGTGAAACTCTAGTCTAGCTTTGGTCACACCACTAATTTAAACCAGTTTGTAAAAGCAGTTTTCTTTGTACAAGCACATTCAGATCACAAAAGTCTTCTCTTTTTACTTCTCTTTTTAGAAAATACTCTACATTAAGTTTAACCTAAAGTCTATTACAACTTCTGTAACATAAAATCTAAACATGAAGTCTCTTCACAAAACCAAGCTTGTTGTGACTGTTTATGAAGTATAATTAAATGAGAGAAACATTTAGATATCATTTAATTTTCTAGTCATTTTGGTATTGCACACTCTTGTGCGATTTAAGTGGTATTTACTACTCACAGGACTTTCTATTATGTAAAAATCAGATATTCAATCTCCTATTTCATGTGGAATCTTAAAATTATATTCAGTTTTAGTAATTAATATTTTTTTAGTTACAACAGTAAACAAATACCCAGTACAGCAGCTTCTGCTGAGATACAGCAAAGGGTTTAAGTGACATTTGTGTTATTCTGTTGTCCTGTATCTTCATATTCTTGCAACCTGTTAGATATTCAAGCATCTGAAAAATGAAGGGGCCTCTCAAGGGATCCAATTCTCAGCCCGTGCAGGATCACAGTTTTGATTTCAGCACATCACAGGTCTAAATAAATATTCTTTCACTCTTCTCACAGGAATTTTAAAAATGCCTAATACCTGCCAATAACAGGTTCAAGCAATTTCACTTATAATGGTGCTAGTGCTGTACAAGTTTTACACAATAGGATACCTGCATGTAGTGCCTAGGCTCAGTTTTCCTTTCATTCTCTACTGCATCTGCCATGTACGTGTCCTAACTACCTGCCTGGAGGCATTCTCTGTACTCTTTCTTGAGTACTCTGTACTTTGATTGAACTGTTGAGTTGAAGATTCACTAATTTTATAGCCCAGTGAGTGGCCCATTTACTTTGAAAGCAGGAGTCTCAAATTCTGCTCCTTCTCCTCTGTTTCTTTTAGTTTCGGAATTAGTGTCTCAGTGCCAGCAATATAAAACTAATCATTATGTACAAGGTATTGAGTACCACCATTTCTGGCAAAACAAACCAACAAGAAAACAGAAACAAATACAAAACAACAACAACCCCCCTTTTAAAGTTAAAGAAAGAATATATTTTAAATCCAGACAGGATTAGGGACTGTAATCCCAGTTTCCAGCAGTGATCTATTTTATGTTTGCAATTATTAAATTCCTGAGAAATTGTAGCTACCATCTTCTACCTAATGGCTAACCAAAGAACCCTTTTTCTCAGCAAGGCTACTATTGAAAAAGTGGTAAAGTGATTTGATGGAAATATCAAACGTCTCAGAAGACTGGTTGCTAAGTTCTGTATAGATTCAGAAAAGACTCTGTACCCTGAAGTTAAAGTGCTTCCATGGAAGTCACTGGACTCCTATCCTGTGTCCATTCTGGAGGCCTTTTGCAAGTTCTGCAAATATTACAATCATATCTCCTTTGACAGATGTAGGGAGAATCCTGAGAGGACCTTCTTGCACGTTCACAGAGATCTTTCAACACTTTCTCCCATACCACATGCAGCTGTTGCATCCTGTCACGACTGGGTGTGCTGGGAACTGTGTTAGAACAAAACCAGACCAGATAAAACCTCCTATTTTTATGCCCGTGCCAAAGTTCTGCATGATAGGTATGAAGGGAAATATCAAGTCTGGGTGCACAACACAGGTGGCCAAGCCAAAACTGATGTGACAAATGCTTTGAATTGGAGCCTTCTGGTCTACAGAGGATGTCTTCACCAGAGCTGTCAGTCCTACTTGTTCCAAATAAGGGACACTGCTGTCCTATTCTCCCATCCAAATTAAACTTAACATTCCTAGCAGATGATCCGATCAGTAACTCCACAGTGTGGACCATCTTACCTAGGGCCTACGGTGTCATTATTGTCGTAATTTGGGACACAATAAAGCAGATGGCCCTTAAAATAGGTCAGCATTCTTTTTTGTATGAGAAGGGAATTTTAACTCTCCAGAAAAAGAAGACATAAAGACGGCCCAGATGTCAAATAGACTAGTCTGAAAGGATTGAATGAGGGCTGAAAGACTGGTGCTGAGTGTAGGAGATGTGGCTTCTCTGTTGGCAATGTGTCTGGTAGGGATGAGAAGGCCGCTTTTCTGCTTTTCTTTCAAATAGCTTTACCTTGGGCTGATATATGAACATGCCTACTGGGTGGTTATAATTCTGTGCATTGTGATGACTTTCACAATAACGGGCTAAAGTTTGATTTCTCTATGAAGTATTTGCTGCTGGCATTGACTGGTAGTGGCCTGACTAGCGTGGCGCTAATCTGTGGATGTCTTGGAACTGTTGTACAGAACCTGCAAAGTTTTTATGAAATAAATGTAAGTTAGATGAAAATGAAGACAAAACTGAGAAAAAAAAATAGAATTCTAGTGTGAAAATATTTTTTTTTTTTCCATATGAGGGTGAAGGACAAGTTTTAGATGATTTTCTTTTAAGAGAAAGTGAGAATAGTTGTAAAGGCATACACATATACAGAGATGAAAATAATGGCAGCTTTATCAAAACCACAAAGGATTGACATATTATGCTGAACTACCCAAGCCTTCAGTTTCTGAGACTGGACATCCAATTTTCCCTAGAAATAAAAAGAATAATTAAATGTCAATTTATGAATGAATGAAAAATAAAGCTTAGGTGGAATACTGATTCCAAAAGGATGGCAGAATCTACAGTGTCAGATTTTACTCAAGACTTTTACTCAAGAGGTGTTTTTTCTCTCATGCATGATGGAGTCACAAAATGATTTTACTCAAGGTTGTTTTGCTCAAGATGGGTGAGGACTGAACACAGAGAACAAAACTTGTACTAGTGAGAGGCAAAGAAAAACAGTCTTCCAGTTTACTTACGTGGAAATTTTATTAAGCAAATTAATAGCAGGTAGGAGACAAATTCTGAATGATTTTTTAATTGAGAACGCTGCTTGTCCTTTATTCATTTATTTTTACTGCAGTAGTCAGACCTACCCAAAAAAGGACATTCCAGTGTTTCATCATCCCTAATGTCAGCACGTCTAATATTGCCTAAGCCCATTCCCGATGTCTTGTAATGCTCAAACCATATCTGTCAATTTTATTCAAGAAAAAGATTTCAGCAACATGATACTAACACCACACCTATTCCTCAGGGAGCAAGAGTGTCTATGGATTTCATGGCATGTTAGCATTAGACTGTTGGACAGGTTCTCTTCTCTTTCTCTCTTTATAAGCAGCAGCAAGATTTTAGTTTGTCCTGGGGCTACTAAATGAAATGAAAATAAACTTACATCAGATGTTTAAAATCAGGAAGTGGAAGTAGTGTTAAGTCAGAAAATATTAATGCCAATTTGCCATGTGAAGCATCATTCAGGGAAATAAAAGCAAACAAACATCAAAATACCCTAGATTCAGATTTTCTATTATACTCCAAACACATTCCATTATGGCTGGCTTTATGTCCTCTAGAGTACCTTGTCTTTGGAAAACAATAACAACAAATCCTCTCACAGACTGTTAGCTAATGCACAAAACTAATCTCTATTCCAGTTTCCCAGCTCTTGCAGCACTCTAGCTTAAATAAATGGACTAGCATGCTGTGTTTTTGAGTGAAATATATTATGATCAGATGTTTACCATATGTCAAGCATGGATACCTCATTATTGATAAGATTAAAAATATATCTTTAGCGATGCAAAAATCTGTGTTTGAAATTTCAGAGTGGTTTTAGGCCACCTTCTCACCATTACTGAGACCAACCATCAGCAGAGACGCTCTTCAAACAATATTTTTGAGGGTTTTTTTGGTTTTAAACAGTAATTTGTTACAAATTTTGATCAGCTATACTTATCAAGTTCTGCAAATCATAGAGAAGGAATTCCATGTCAATGCTGTTGTTCTTGGGTATACCTTCTGTTGACAGCACAGGAAAGAAGAGGTAAAGCAAAACATGCATGCTAGGCCTATGATCTTTGAGGTTTTACAATCAAAGGGAGCATCCCACAGACTTAAATATCTTAGTCTTAGTCTTTAGACCAACATTACACACTTTATTATGTTATTTGTAGTCAAGTTACTCAATTTAAAGTCTTTATTAGAACAGAAAAGGAAATTTTAAAATAAGTTCTTCAGTGAGATCTAAGGGTGGAGTTTTCAAATAGCTACATAATTTAGGAACACCATTTCTACTGACAGATAATAGAAAAATTGCATAGGAAGATCCAGAGTTATTAAGCTACAACTAGTTCTCCTGTTCATTGCATGAATTGGACAGTTCTGTCCTACCACAGTGGAACAGTTTGTGATTAAAAGCTGCAACAGAGACTAACTGGTAGTTTATATCCTTCATACTTTCATGTTTCACTTTTGTGCATCACATTTAATGTTACTGCAGTGCAAATTCACTGCATGTAAACTGTGTTCCAAACTAGTCTGAGGTAGTGCTTGCACTCTAAGTCATATATGCACATACTGGATGAGGAAACTCTGCTTTACCTCTAAGAATTTCAAAGCTCAAGACAGCTGCATTTAGTCACTTAGCACCACTGTCTAAGAAACATTCTGGAGATGGTATATCCTTACAGAAATTAAATCTAATAAAGATAGCTGTAATATCACAAACAGATGATCCCTACCTATGACAGCTAAAATTGTGTAATAAGCCTAAGTGAACATGATTTAAATTTTTTTCCCTTGTCTTGATAAGTAAAGTTATTGTAACATAAATATGTGAATCAGAATCTATTTTTATTTTTCTACGAACAGAATCAAAATATTAATATGAGTGGATCAATGACCTAAATTACCAAAAAACCCAATTTGTCTCATGTAAAATAAACCATGCATAATTAGAGTTATGGCTTTTTTTTATACTTTAAACTTTTTTATCTCTGAAAATTTCAGCTGTATCATAATGTGGTAATAATAAGTAAGTCCTCTGAAGTGCTAGAAGGTCCTCCTATTGCAATTATACCAAAAATAGGGAAGATTAAATATTATAATTAATCTGAAAAATAAATATTCATTATGTAAAAATAACTGCTGAAAATAAAAACCTTAACAATTATTCTGCTATTGGAAAATAAACAGAATTTAAGTAAATATTCAGAAAAACACAGCACATTTCTTGTATGTGATAACATTCTAATTTGATTTTCTTGTATGCCTCTTTTCAGGGTAGTTTGTAATTGCTTATAGTTGCAAGGCTACAGAGACTTTATTGTTATACAGTTTGTAACTCTTTATCAGCTGAGATATAAAACTACTTCAAAGGGAAAAAATGACCCCTCAAAACTTACTTTGAAATATTCCGTGCTGCCAAGACTCTCTTTCCATTGTAGAGAAATGCAAAACAACAACAACAAAAAGTTGAAGTGTCTTAGCAGTATCATAGGGCTGTAAAGGAGGTCTGTTTAACATGGCACAAGTTTACATGAAGAGGGTAAGGTGAACTATTCTATGTTCTATGCCACACTGAGATTCCATATGGCTAAATAATAATTTAACTCATTACTAATCAAATCACAGTAGGATAATGAGCAATAAGAACAAATCTTAAAAACACCTTTCTCCCACCTCTCCCTTCTTCCTGGGCTCAGCCTCACTCCTAATTTCTCTCCCTCTCCCCCAGGTGTCCCGGGGGAACTGGGAATGGGGATGGCTGTCTGTTCATTGCAGGTTGTCTGTGCCATTCCTTCCTCCCCACACTCCTCCTGTGCTCCAGCATAGGGTCCCACCCATGGGAGACAGTCCTTCATAACTGCTCCAGCGTGGGTCCCTTCCACAGGCCTCAGTCCCTCTGGAACACTCTGTTCCAGTGTGAGTCCCCCAGGAGGTCACGAGTCCTGCCAGCAAACCTGCTCCAGCATGGGCTTCCCTCTTCACGGGGCCACAGACTTCCAAGACCTGCTTCAGCATGGACTTCTCATGAAGTCCCAGCCTCCTTTGGGCCCATGCACTTGCTCCAGCATGGGGTGCTCCATGGACTGCAGATGGATATCTGCTCCAGCGGACTTCCCCATAAGTGCCATAAGTTAGTGTATTGCACTCCACCAGTTCAGTGCAAAATTAATACACAACAGAAGAAGAGTAAGTACTAGAAACATGAAGAAATTACAAAAAGTGATTTCATAATCTATTTTACATGGAAAATTAAGGGCATTATCTATTCTTTGTTGCTTGGTTTCTAAACAGTAGCTGTAACTTTGAAATTTAGCAAATGTAATGCAATTTTTTTCAATGTTTTTTCACCTTAAATTACCTTTGCACATTTGTTTATGATGTTAGAAGCATTCATTGTGTCAAACTATCTTGAAATACTTTCATGTTAGTACTTTGTAAGATGGTGATATTTATAATTTGGAAAAAACCCCATAAATTTGTTATAAAAAACACTGCCCAAAGCAGACTGACTTGCACTATTTCTCTTTAAATTTGATAATATTTGTTTTTGTGTGTGTTGCAATTATATTATACTGTAGGCTATAGAATTTTTGTGCTTCCTTTGACTGCCACATGATTTATGATCCAGGTCTTTCAAGATTATAAAAAGAACCTGTCTCACAAGTGATTTTAGTCTTAACAAAAACTGAGTGGGAACAAGGTTTGGGTCAATCACTGCACAGACTATCAGAAGAATCTATAAAAACTGACACAGACAGCTCTATACGTGATGGTCTGCAAGAAAGTTATAAACTTAGTTTAAAGAGTTGACAGAAGATCAGAAAGATTTTCTTCTTTATTTTTTTTCCCTTGGAGATAACTTAGTTTTTCTTTTCATACCATATACAGTTACAGTTACCTGTCTAAAAAGGTATAAAAAAGTGTTCTTCAAAATGCCGACCCCAAAGCCTGAAATACATTGGATGCCAATACTAAAATATTGTATCAACCTTCAAAGTATGAAGTTATGAAACATTATGTCAAATGAATCTAAAAGTCATGAAATTTATATGTACATTGAAAATGAAAAACTTGTTTTAGCATATGAAAAATATCCATAAATATGAAGAAGACATTTTTATTTCTATTGCATTTAGTAGTGTCAATTTTTAAAACAAAATTTGTGTTTGTTTGTTGTATTGTTTTAGGTTTTGTTTTTTTTTTTTATTTACTTCATAACTTTCCATGGAAGGAAGGAAGGAAAAAAGGCCAGTAAGATTAAATGTTGAATTGTGGAGGATTTATGCTGGAAGGAAGACTTATTGAAATCTGTGAGCATAATGAAAATGCTCCATTGTTGCAGTGGGGATACTGTACCATGCATATACCAACCCAGGAGTCCCGTGGAAAGGAAATATATATGGACAGACAGATTCTTGCTAGATGTTTCAGAGATGTTTATTTCTCCAGCCGCATGGCCGGGGCTCTGCTGAGGAACTGTTCCAGTCACGGGACCAAGGGTCCTTCTGCCCGCGCAGGGAACACAAACCAACCAATGGGAACGAGGCTGAGCAGGGGCAGGGAAACCCCGTGTCTGTGCCCTCAGGGCCCCTCTCCCAGGGCTACACGGCAGGGGAGGGACCCCAACACTCCATCTTAAAAGCAAGATCTGGTATAATCACAGTTAAAAATTATTGTATGTGTCTGACTCCTAAAAGGATCATATTTCCTAGTTTTCTCTGGTGTGCTGAGGTCTCTGTTCCTTGGCTTACTTAGCAGTAGGAGTTGGGACTCATTAGGACTTTGCCCACTTTTGACCTCAAACTCACAAAACTGAGACATTCTTTGGAGAACTAGTACAGCAGAAATCTGGAAATGTCCTCTCAACACTGTTCAGGAAATGTGAAGCCCATTCGTTTGCATTCATATTTGTAAAGGAGTTTGGGGTAACTCTGCAACCCCTTCTAAATCTGCAATTATCTCAATTATCTGTTAAAAAAGATATTTTGTCAGTATCATTCTGGACAGATATAATTTCTTTGATTATAAAGATATCATCTGCAAAACACAGCAGAAGGCTCTTTATCTTTGGAACAGTGGCATGATACAACACATGAAAAGAAAAAAATTGGTCGAGCAATTAAACCTTGCTTGTTCAAATGTAATGACGTGCTGCAATTTGGCATTATAAAATCTTGAATGATGTGACATCAAGAGCTTTTTTTAATGGGAGAATGGCATTTTCCATATCTATGATGATCCTTAGTGCCAGTCTAAGGATGCCAGCTGTTCCATGACATTTTGCTACACCTTAGTTTTGATCTTACTCGAAAAACCTTTAAAAGGCAAAGGTCTAAAACACTGTCATAAGAGCAATTAAAAAAAATCAAAATTACCAAGGATCTTTAAATTCTCTCCCTTAATCAAATAAAACCAAGTGTGCTTAATCTAAAGAAGATTGTGTAATTAGAAAACAGTGAAAAAATCAAACTGTAAAATGGATATTCTGCAAAGAAAGAAAGAAGTATCCTTGTTATCTAGTTCAGCTCAGCAGCTTTCTTCTCACACAAGTAACTGTGGTACAAACACCAGTGTTCTTACTAGACCCATCTCTGATGTTCTAAGTGTGCACAGCACCTTCAGATAGGGTAAGCTGCATTTGCCAGCTTCTTAGGGATTTCAGAGACACTACACCTACCTGTGGGAGAAATCCTTGGATGCAACTTTAGTTAAACTGAAATGAGTCAGGACATTCTCTTTGACTTGAATGGGACAAGGACTTGCACATGTATAGGACTATTTCATTTTATGTAGCTTGCCTCCTGAGTCTATTGTCCTGACTTTTGGGTTGGGTATTTTGGGGGGCAGGGAATAATAAGGGAATTATGGCTGCTTATAACAAAGTTTTTAAGTTTCCAAGTCTTTGCAAGGATGTGACTAGTGGTCAGATGAAAATGCATAAGGAAAAGGATTCTGAGTATAAATGTGCTCCTGAACTCAGGTTCCAGCCTTGCAGTCTTCCAGGTCATCCTGCTGTGTTAAAGCTGTGCTCTATTCTGCTATTATTTCCAAAGCTTACTTTCATGGAGTCAGTATGAGCTCCTTTTTTTTTGCGCAGTGTGAAAAAAGTATGCAACATTCTCCTTTTACTTTTGCCGTTGTCCAGCTGGTTTAGAGTTAACTTTCTTCCCTGAAGCTGATACAGTGCTGTGTTTTGGATTTTGTTGAGAATAATGTTGATAACACCCTGATGTTTCAGCTGTTGCCAACCAGAGGTCAAGGACTCTTCAGCTTCTCATACTGCTCTGCTGGAGAGGAGGCTTGATAGTACAAAAAGCTGGGAGGAGACACAGCCAGGACAACTGACCCCAACTGACCAAAGGAATATTCCATGCTATATGACATCATGCTCAGTACATAAAGTGGTGGGAGAGCTGTCTGGGGGCCACTGTTCAGGAACCATCTGGACATCAGTCAGTAGGTCTTGAGAAATTGCATTGTACATCACTTGTCTTGTGTATTAGAATTTTACAATTAGAATTAATATTTACCCTTTATTTTCTATTCTGCTAAACAGCCTTTATCTCAAACAAAACATTTTCTTTTGTTATTCCCATTCTCTCCCTGGTCCCAATGCTGGGGGCAGAATGAGCAAATGGCTGTGTGGTGTTTAGCTACTTGATAGACTAAAGCACACCATCTCTTTTTGCCACCCAACATGGGGCATGAACCCATGACCCTGAGATTAAACTCTCATGCTCTACCAAGTGAGCTAGTCAGTAATTTTAAAACACAGCGTCATCAAAATTTGTTCCTTATTAATATGGGTGATTTTTTACTTTGATACTGTTGAGCAACATACAGCAACCATAGTAGTGATAGAACCAGACAAGTACAGTGGTGATGGAACCCAAACTGGCTTCAGCATGCAACAATTCACCACCACACGCTATCTCTCCTGCACTGATGGACTATTAAAGATAGATACCAAAGTCATTGACTAAATTAAGTCAGTAGAAATTTTAAAGAGGTACCTATCTGTATGTATATATCAAAAGACAGGAAAGATCATGGTCATTAATGGGGATATATTGAAAAGTATGGGATCCAGGCAGGATGTAAATTGTATAGGGTAAGAGTTGATGTAATACACAAAACAAGTGGTGCACAGTGCAATAGCTTACCACCTGCCCAGCCAGTTCTGAGCGCTGGACTCCAAACAACTTTCCTCACTGTTTATGTACTGAGCATGACATAACATGGTATGGAATATCACTTTGGTCAGTTTGGGTCAGCTGTCCTAGGTGAGAGAGGTAGCACTTCCAACATATTTGCATTGAAAATAATTCCTGTTCAACCTGATGGTTTTGTGGATTTGTTTTTGTAAATACCTATTTAGGTACTTAGTTCCCTCCTCTACAGTTAAGAGTGAGAAGACCTAATTCAGGGCCATGTTTTGCATAAACTTTTGCATGAACTCTTGAACTAAAGTCTAAGCCCTTTACTGAGACCTCACTGAGGATTCATCACTTAGGAGTCTGTTGCTTGGAAAGTACAAACAAATAAGAAGTACCAAGCTACCATAATAACATGTGATACTTAATTTTTAATATCGGTGTGAAATGGTTAAGTGCTTTTGCCATATCCAGTTCTTTAGAGACGAGAAAAAAATGTAACTTACTGTTGCATTTCTTAATTTTATAGTAAATACACCTGTTCCTCATATTTAAACAAATTTTTGAGCCATAATATTTGTGTGGGTTTTTTAGGAAAAAAATATATATCAGTGCTGCAACTTCAAAATGTAACAGCTATAAGTAGCAACTAATACCATACCAACTGTGTTTAATAAACACAAAACTTCGGTTACCTAATTAAAACTTCTCAATATATTTAGAGGTACACAACCTCTGAGAGAAATAAGATACAAAAGCAAAATCTTTTTGTCCTAGTTTTCCCTAATTATTGACTTAATGTCATGAGTCTTCTACTTAAATCCAAGTACCTTTTCCAGTTTATAGCAGAAAAAAGCAGATGGAACTATTTTGACCCATCTGCTTGTTCTGGGTATCTAACTACAGCAGCAAAGCCAGAGGAGACTGTAGCTTTGCCTTCAGGAGAAGCAGAAGCCTGCATATCCAAAATAGTGACAGCAGTCAGCTAGACTGTAGCTGCTTCTTATGCAACTGTCTTGTTCTCTTCTTACTCTGCAGTCTCATAAAGCGAAGATTTGTTCAGAATCAAGGTGATTCTTTGAAACAATCTTTCCTGGAGATAAAGAGGCCAGTGTCCTTATCAGATCCTTCCAACACTTGAGTAAGGTGTTTAAAGCCTAGCAAATGGCCATGGAGAGTCTTCAGTCAATATAAAAATAAGCTGCACTGAGTAATTTCTATGCTTCCAAATCATTCAAATAAAAGTCAGAAAGATAACATGACTTTTTTGTTTGCTTGTTTGCTTGTTTTGGTGGGGAGGGTTTTAATGTCCAATGTCAGCATATCTTGCTCCTTTTTTTTTTGCCCCATCCTTGCTAGCACACTACAGCTTCACATAGCTTTTCAGGGTATCACTGGTCTTAATTTGTAGAAGAACTGATATTCAGGTGTCTTTTTATAAAGTCAATTAACTATTTGGAGCTACATGAGTTAAGTGCACTTCCAGAAGAAAATGCATCAAATTGATACATACATGCAGAAAAATACAGAATATCCCATTCTTCCTCAGCCGCTTGCATGATAAGAGGTGGCAGACAACAGAATAAGGTTGTGTCAACTGATAGTCAGATATCATGGAGAGATACCAGTCCCATAATCTGAACTGGCTGAAACTCTGCTTCATCCTTTACCAATTTGTATTCAAATGTTAGAACAGAGGCAAACATACAAAGTGTTTCACCATATGGCAGCAAATTCCCCAGTGTACTTGTAAATTATTTTGAAGGCCTTCATCTGGTTCCATTGAACTCTATTATTGTAGATTTTGCTTCTCATTTTACAGTTTCTGTTTTCTTTCCCCCTTGAATTTATTTCTTTTGTTGTATTTTAATAGTTTGTTTGTTTGTTTGTTTGATGGGGGGGGACTGTTTGGGTTTTTGGTTTTTTTTTTTTTTTCCCCCTAGCATGTTTTGTATTCCTTCTACATCTTTTGGGGAAGTCTATCTTATTAAATAATAAGTGAGACTAAACAATGCAGACTTAATTGCCCATGTTGCTTAAGTGGTTCCATTTTGAACCTGTCCAAAAATCCTTGAGAAAAATCTGATATAAAGTGTACTAGCCTTAAGCACTGTACATAAGAGCCAGTTGGTAGCACTTGATCTCAAACAAGAAGTCAGTGCTTGGCCATCTTATTGAGAAATAAAAACATAGTCTTTTAGACCACATTTACTGAGCTGAATTCTTTGGTTTCAGGAAATCTTTATTTACAATCCTTCTTAAGATATTTATTTCTCCCTGTTAAACTTTCCTGTATCTCTTGCATATTTTGCATCACTGCCATCAGGGTTCTATCTTTCTCATTATGTAAATCAAGTCTATCAGCCTTTTATCTTCTGTTTCTAACTTTATTTTTCTAGCTTCCTATCAGGTTTTTTAATCCTCATTTTCCTTGTGCCTATCTCCTTGTTGAAGATCTCTCCTACACTATTATGTATTCTTTCCTCACAAACTATTCTCCTTATTTTTAGGCTTGCTCCTCCATATTCACAGTATGGAATAAAAGGTCTCGGTCACTTCACTGATTAAATATGAAATAAAGATCTGTCCTTGCACTGCAGTTCCACTGGTACATTAAAACCCAGTGATGAATAATGTCTTTTCTGGCCTATCTCCAATTCAGAAAGATAA
The DNA here is from genome assembly GCF_020740725.1 of Corvus hawaiiensis. Taxonomy (NCBI): domain Eukaryota; kingdom Metazoa; phylum Chordata; class Aves; order Passeriformes; family Corvidae; genus Corvus; species Corvus hawaiiensis. The sequence continues at coordinate 76,665,261 of NC_063214.1, forward strand.
CTAGGTATGAACAGAAATGGCCGAATTGAGAGAAGATGGCAGAGACAGGCCTAAACAAAACGTTTAATAAACTGACACTAATATTCTCCCTGACAGTCCTAGACAAGGGAATAAAGCTTTAAGTTTGAATGCCTACCAGAGTTAATGTAATTAATGCTGTAGTCACTGACTCTTATAAGAGTTCATCATGTGGCAAAAGGAGAATTTACTTATTTATAAGAGTTACAAGATCGGAAAATGTCCTTCCTGAGTGCTTGGAATTTAACCCTGACTTGTTTAAAGGTCTTACAAGTGTTTGAACTTAGAAACATAACTTCTCTAATTTCCTGACTCAAGTTCACAATGAAATATAAGCATTTAGCAAAATAAATTTTACTGACTTGATGCAGTTGAATGTTGACACAAATTAAACTAATTCTTGAGGAGTTTTGGATGGAGGGTATGTAAAACTAATTATTTAAAGAAACCCAAACAAACCCAAAAATATCCCAAGGAGATAAACTATACGTATAAATATGGTTTTGTGTTTGTGCAAAAAAACCCATATACCCATGTATATATAACATAAAATATAAGCAAGTATATAAGATGAAGGTGTACCATAATTTTTATCTTAATGCAGGCATTCAAAATTTTATTGCCTTTATTTGTCATGGGTTTAATGCCAACAGCCATGCCTTCTAGCATTTCATTATTTCCATTTAAATAGATTTCTTGTGCCACCGGAGCATGAGCAAACACTTAAATAGCTTTGAAAATGGGGTTTTCCCCACAGCCTTATTTTGCTGAGAACTTAAACAACATGATATCTGAGAGGCAAGTTCAAATTTTTCTTCACAGTTGTATGCTGACCTCTAAATTGACAATATATTCATCCCATTCCCTGCCTGCATAGGAAAGCACACCAAACAAAACCCCAAGATTTTTAAAACACGTAATGTAGAAGAAATTTGAACTATAAAGGCTTTTATGTGCCATTTAGGGGTTTTTTAGCGTCCATGGACAATGCAGAGCAAAATGAATTTACTTTTTTTAAGCCTTCAGTTAAAGCAACTGAAGACTTGTCATGATTACCGAATATGAAGGACAGAAATTGCAGTATGTTTTACTAGGCCATGCAAGAATTACTTTAACAGCCGTGGAAGTGAATTGGTTACTCTTGGGCTATTCTGGAGAGTGCAGAGACTCTTAACTACTGGACGTTTCTCTGGTGGAACAAGATTCCTAAAATCTTCTAAGTAAATGAACATAGATTAGACATGGCATACTTTCTTAATTTCGTCTCCTCCTCCACCATCACAGATGTTCTCTACTGGAAAAGCAGTCTGTGTTGATAAAATAAACTGCAGAAGACCTGCTCATGCACATTTAAACTTGATGTGTGCACGTGGATGAGTGTTTGGGTAAATCCACAAGCTCTAAATCAACCCCACCAAACAGCATCTGTGTGGTGCACTCCTTTTATTACTTCTTTTTTGATTAGGCAGCTGTTCAATATTCCATCTAAGGAACATTGACCTCAACATCATATCTATCCTAAGACAGTTTCATTATCAAAACAGCTTGTTAGATTATTTTGCCACTAAATCAAGTTCTGCAGTTTACCACAAGCAAAGATCAACAAAGTGGAATTTAAATATGCAGCACAACTCTGTTTTAAATCTATAGTCCCAAATACTTGAAATTGTTGGCAAATTGTTGTCTTTAAGAACAGAGATCAATTCAGAAACAATATAAGAACAAGAAAAAGGATAACAGAGGATTTCTCTTCTAAATTTAGGAGATGGGATGCACTCCAGCTAACTTAAATGCTGAATTTCTCTCTGTGTACTTATTTTTGTGGAGAAAAATGCTGTAACAAGAAAGTGTGTACTTTTAGCTGTACTCCTGATGAATGAGGGACAGAAAGAGAAATCAATCTCTGCATGCCTAATCTTAGCTCTTAGCTCAAGTTTGACTCTGTTTTGAGCAGCTCCAACCAGCCTTCTCCAAACAATACTCAGACAAGGTCCTAGGATTATTCCATTTTCAGAATGTTATGGCATAAAGCCAACATAAGAGTAAATTGCCCTAAAATTCTAAATTGTTTCAAACGTCCAAGCTGGAAAAAAACCCACCCAACCACCACAAAAAGTCATAGCTGGGAGCAAAGGAACACTATCTGACCAAAGAGGATATCAAATGACACAGTAATGGTAAAGACAGCCTCCTCTAGGTGTAAATTGGCAAAAACAGTGAGAGCTTGTTTGTCTTGGTTTATTGGAAAGTAATTAATGGTTCTGTTTTACTTATTACTGTACAGCTTGGGATTCTTGTTCAGCGTATGAGGAACAGCAGATATCTTTCAAGGGCTACACCTGACTTAGACTGAGAGCATTTCCTTCTGTCAGCCTGTCTTTATTGGCTATACAGAGAATAAAGTACTTGCTGCAGGTGTCTAATCTTTCAGCCATAGGAAGGATCCCTAAAATTAGGGTCACTGACTCACATAGGCTGTTTTTGCTTTAATTTACCTTTAGAACTATTATGAAAATCACCTGAAATTATGAATATTAATTTATCTTGCAGTTCTTACTGCTGAAGCCAATTGATGTTTCTCCACAGAAAATTTTCCTTACAGTTTGTAGTTTTCTGTCACTAAGAGTAAATTATAAAATTAGATGTTATTCCCAGTAGAACTAATAAGATTGCTCTCAGAATCTCTTCCACATTAGTCACCTAAACCTGTTACTGAATCACATATTCTGGAAGTGGAGCCCTCTAAAAACATGCAGTGATCTTAAATAGATTATCACTGGACCATCCATTTTTAAAATTATTTTCCTTACTGATAAAAAGCACTAAGAAAACCAGTGTTTTAGAAGTGAAATTACAGAAATTTTTTGGTATTTTTTTCCTTTTCTCTCGAAAACTTTTCGTAAAACTTCCCACATTCCTCCATAGGCTCACTAACTCTCTTTATTCTAATATATTTTATGGCACACTTTTTCTGATATGTGACTTCATGCTGCAGATTTTTCCAGAATACTGACAAGGTGACTAGCCAGTAGTGCCTTGATCAGCCACTGGGACCATGATGAATGCATCATTCCCCTCTGTTCAGGACTGTCTATACCCACCAAGCTCTAGGACCAGTGGATAGGGACAGCCAAGTCAAGCACACTGTCTACAGTCACTACAGTCACATCAGTGCATAGGGGTGGCATGCCATTTAGTCATTGCCACTTCTCCAACTCCTTTCCAGAGTCTGAGTATTCCTACATCATCAGCAAATATCTGTGCTCATTAGAAAGATGAAAACACTTAGTCATCAGACAAAATTACGTTATCGTCTAATGTAACCACTTTACAACTTAGATTTCAGGCTGTATGATTTACTAATTTCTTTATGTTTTCTACAAGACTTCAGTTCTCTTTTGTTTGGAAACACATGCCATCTCTAATCTATTAATTTATTTTATATTATTAGACATATATATCTTCATAGCTTTCCTTTAAAGGAGAAGTGAACTTGTATCAAATTAGAGTTTCTGGCCACATTTTTATTCTATGGAAGATGATTAGCATGCCAAAGAAGAAGGAAGAGAGAAAATACACTTAGTGCTCCTTGAATACAGATGATAAACTTGCATTGTCATTTGAAGCTAAATGATTACACAGCAGAGAAAAATAAAACATTAAAAAAAGCATAAAACCCTAAAATTAAAAGTTGGAAGCTTTGGGGGCATAAATCCCCTTTTGAGGCTGCTAAAAGATAAATTGCTGGTCTGAACTAATGCCAAGTGTCAACCTAGCTTGCAATTCAGGATGCTTACATCTTACACACAACAGTAAGAAAGCACTTGAAATAAGGTGACTGTGGAAGACATGGATACACAATGGGAGGCAGATGTGGCCAGTGTGCAACAGTTCCCCAAATAAAATGGCAGTTTTAAGTACAACTCAAAGGTGATAATCATATTAGTCAAGTATTCTTTGCCAATGGACTGAAAGATAAGTTCTGAAACAGCTTGTGCTTTTAAAGCACATTTGAGCGAGGGGCACAAGTCTCAGAAGGCACAAACTGACCCTACATTGTAAAAATTTTTAAACCAGTGCAATGTTCACCTTTTTGCTTAACAATTCTACATTTTTCAGATCCATTCCTGCAATAATTTCTGTGATAGCAAAACAGAGGTTGTTGCTGTTATTTACATCAATTGAATGATACTGCTTTTTGTCTATGATTTTTGGATTGGATATAGATCACGGGGTCTCCATACCCCATCCCCAATGGATTTTGCATATTTGCACTGTCAAGAAGTCTGAACAAAATACAGTTTGCTTTTATTTTGCAGGACAGTACTGACCCAATCTGAAGCCTTTGCTGCATACTAAGGGTCACAATTGAGGACAGTTGCAGGATGGAACTGAGCATAATCACAAGGTTCAACCAACTGATGTAAATGGTTACAAATTTGCTCTTCCCCTGTTCGGGTGGTTTGTAAGCTCCATAAAGTGCTACCTGCCCTTAACTAAGAGATTTGTACTCTTCTCCGTATCACCTCTCTGCAGGCCATTGCCAGTGCTGAATATGCTCTATAGAAAGCGTGAGACTGTCTCCTTCACCACCTCTTCTATTTTTGAGGATGTGGTCTAAAGCTGAGGTTTCAAATTAGTCATTAAGGTTTGGAAGTGCAGTATGTAGACATCCCCCTGGGAAACATCCTCATTGTGTTCAACAGCCTCATGCTCTGCAGAGGTTTGCAGTAACAGGGAAGTCCCTTCCAAGATGTAATTTCCTACCTAATGGGAGAAACAGGCGCTGGTTCACCAAGTTCAGAAAAGCAGTTTGTATTTAAAGGTCCTTCCGTTCCCCATAAAACTTTGCCAGCTATATGCTTTCAGCAATGTAAAATTAGTCCAGCTTTCCTAATTATCAGTTTTTGTTGTAACAATTGCTTCTGCTTGCCAGGGCCTCTCTGACCAGCTCACAGGTTTAGGATCTTCTTTGCGCAGGACAGGATTTTCACCAGGGACTCCTTGGTGGGCATCTCAGGATGTGTCCCTGGGCATCTTCCAAGTTGTTCATGCCCCCACTTTCTGTAATTCTGCTTCTCTGTTCTCCTGAAGTAATCCACCAATATGTTGATATGTGTTCTACAGCCTTGTAGAGTTGGGGATACCAAACCAAACTTAACTTTTATTTAATTATTTTCTACCATAATTTAAAATTTATTTATTCCATTAGCTCTTATTTTAAAAATGTTTTATTTATTCTATGCCTATACATTTACAGATGCATAGGTATGCGGATACTTCTCTGGAAAGTTGGAGGTCAGATACCTGTCATCTGTCTTGGTAGAATGTGTCCCAGTACTACTGAAGTGGAGCAGTTGGATATCTTGAATATATGAATCAAGAGAGTGACTATGCTTTTATCCAGCAACAGGTTTAGAATAATTCATTGAGATTGAGGCTGATGAAAGATGAGAGCAAGTCCAAGCACTTGTACTTGTAAAAGAAGTAAAATGAAAGATTTGTCCCTTTTTCTTAATTTTTAGAAAGTTCCAAATATGTGTCTGATGGATGGTGGGAGGTTCTGGAGAACTTCATATTCTAATTTCAATCAAATGTCTATGACAAGACTGTCCATGTCCTCCAAGTTTACTACAGCTTATATCATTCTGTAGTTAGAATGATACATAAACTCATGGTCCAAAGTATTCAATCTTCTCATTAAAGACTTCACCAGTACAAAAGGTTAGTCTGTCTAAATGGATACCTACAGTTATACACATGCGCCTAAATGCTGCCTATAACACTCAAAATGGGAGCACGGCTGCACCGGGAAAGACCTCTCATACCCATCCGACCAGAATTTTAAATTGGACAAGCATGCATGTGTCTTCTTCTGTCCTCGTAGATCACATAAAATATGGGTTAGCACTGTTGTTTCATTGTAGGAACCCAGAGTGCTGAGAATATTTCTCTGCCTGTTTTTAAGGGTTCTTACCCCCCTGAACAACACTGTTTTAACCTCCAACCTTGGAAAAAATTACCAACGATCAGACAAGAACTAGAAAATACAGTGGTGTGAATTAGGTGATAGACTACTATGTAAGATTGTCACAGGGTGAAAAATTTAGAGGTTTTGGGCTTCTCTTTGTAGTAAATAGATAAAAATAAAAAATATCAAAATGGAGGATTGTTGTTGTTCTCTAAACCTTCTTCTACTACTCCATGTTCTGCAGTAAAAGTAGTTTGGAATGACTGGATAGAGAATTCTGCAGTTCCTGCCTGTGTTACTGAGTAATTGGTAGGAAAGTGAAAATAATGTACGTTTTTAGTAACTATTGGTTAAATTATCTTTAAAAGGCTGTGTAAATCTTTATAATTAGAGACTTCTCTCCTGCTTTCTGTGCTCTATGCTGTACCTGGGTCATGCTAGTGGCTCTGTTCCTCTGATAAGACTTAATAAACAACTATCTGGCAGCATTGAAACTCCAGGAAAAGTCTCGGTTTATCTTTGAAACTCCTTGCAAGGACTTTTAGAAAATTCTCTCCCATCAGGAGGGATTTGATTTATGGCACGGTTCAGTGTCATTTCATGACTTTGGTATGAAAACTAGTAAGAAAATAATGTTATCTTACAATTCTGACATAATTTCTTCTTAGAAACTGTCTGTATTCCTTGCACTTTTTTATAACACTACTTCTCATCAGTGCATCTGAATGCTTTTGATATCATGACCAGTTTGCTCTGAAAGGAAAAATGTATGATTTAGTGACGTATGGTGGATAACTGCATGAACAACACAGCAGGAGACACTCAGGCTAAGCTGACATGCAATCTAAAAAAATAATTTTCTAAAAGCTATACATCATCAAGACGTTGAAACTAGTAGATAAGAAAAACATATGAAATTCTACCTGAATAAGACCTACACTAATAAGACCTTGTGGTGTGGTGAAGTGTCCCTTAATAGTCACTACAATTTCCCTGCAGTGAGCAAAGTCTAATAATATTGTTTGAAAATTTCATTTCACAGTGCAACTCATCATCACCCAAAGCAGATGACTACATTTGTTCAGACTCAGTGACTTCAGCAAAGCCTTTGACACTATCTCCTGTACCATACTCCTGTAAAAGTTCTCAGCCCATGGCTTGGACAGGTACACACTTCACTGGGTTAAGAACAGGTTAGATGGCCAGGCCCAGAGAGAGGTGGTGAATGGTGCCACATCCAGCTGGAGATCATTCACATGTGGTGTCCCCCAGGGATCTAGCCTGTGTGTTTAACAGGACTAGTTGGGCCTAGTCCTGTTAAATATCTTCATTGATGATCTGGATGGGAGGAAGGAGTCTACCATTGGCAAATTCACAGACTACTACAAGTTGGGTCAAAGTTTTGATCTGCTGGAGGGTAGTAAGTCTCAGCAGAGGAACATGGACAGGCTGCACTGATGGACCAAAAACAAGGGTATCAGGTTCAACAATGCCAAGTGTCGGGTCCCGTGCTTTAGTCACAAGAGCCCCAGGAAGTGCCACAGGCTGGAGGATGACTGGTTGGAAATTGTCCCAGCAGAAAAGGACCTGGGGGTGTTAGTGGACCTGAACATCATCAAGAAGCCACTCAAGATGTTCAAGAACTGTGCCCGGGTTGGCAAGAAGGACAATGGCATCCTGGCCTCTATCAACAATAGTGTGGCCAGCAGGATCAGGAAAGTTGTCATCCCCCTGTACTCCACACTGGTGAGGCCACACATCAAATGCTGTGTCCAGTTCTCATTCCCTCAATTCAAGAAGGCCCCTGAGGTGTTAGAGCAGGTCCAGGGAAGGGCAATAAAGCTGGTGAAGGGTCTGGAGCACACAGCTTATGAGAAGCAGCTGAGGGAGCTGGGGGTGTTTAGGCTGGAGAAGAGAAGGCTTGGGAGTGACCTTATTACTCTCTACAACTACCTGAAAGGTGGTGCCATGGTCTGGTTGACATGGTGGTGTTTGGTCATAAGCTGGACTCGATGATCACAAAGGTCTTTTCCAACCTAATTGATTCTGTGATTCTGTAATTCATAGGTAGACCTACCTTATCTGGCATGGCTAGTTCGGGCAACCAGTTCAAATTCAGACATGTAAAAAGAAGTGAAATTAATCTCATCTTCACTGAGAGTTTTGTGAGTATGTAGAATCAAAATCAGAATCCTCTCAATTTAATAAAACAAATGTCATATCTGGATGATAATCTGTGCTTGTCTATAGTTATTTGATATCTGATGGTGAATTCTTTCAGTAATAAAGTGAAAGTTATGAAAGACAGACATTATGAAAAGGAGCAACTAACTTGAGTTAAAAACTGTCACACAAATTGTCCTGTTGCAACAGGACAATCAGCCTTACAAACATTTTCTTCCAACAAACACTGCTTTGGACAGTTGTGTCCCTCTCCCATTTTAAGACTTTTGGCATTTTTATATGGTTGTTTAAACTATCTTTCATTAAACAGATATGTGTGCTATCAGACAAGATTGCTTGAATTCATAATAACAGCTACAGCTCCTGAAGTCACAAACATGTATTTTTTTTTATTTATTTCACTGTCTTTGTGTTGCTATTTGTTGGCAGAATTCCTAAGGTCCTGTAGGAGAGAGACTGACTGATATCATCAGACAGAGTTCATGGTGATGGATGTGGCAAAGTTGACTTTTCATTGCATTTTAGCCACATTTTAAAATCTGCCTGATGTGTTTCACAAAATCAGGGAAACCAAGATGATAATAGCAAATACAGGATTGACATAATTTGTCATTGTAAGATTGAGCTCGATACACCTTCAAGTGACATCTTAAATTTTTTTCCCCTCCAACACCTGAAGTAGAGTTTTTCTTGATATATGCATTCTACACCAAAGTCCCTAGTTGATGCATTGAAGTGGCTACCTGAAAACAGAGACTAGACAAGATTAAGAGAATAAAAGGAGGTATTTATTTGAAGGGCCTTCAAAGGTACACCTTGGGAGTCAAAAGCGTCTGGGGCTACACTCACAATGGATGCTAGGTCACGGGTTTTTCACACTTTTATAAGTTTGGTCTATTTGCATATCAGGGTTAATTCTCCAATTATTAATTTCGATTAATGATGTAATTACCCAAAGTTTGCTCCCCCTGTCCAGAGGCTCAGTTTACATATTTCAGGGCCTGGGACAACAAGGTGTCCTTGAGTTCAGGCCCAGACAGGGTTTGTTACATCTAACCAAAATGTGAGAACAGTAGCTAACAGGCTATATGAAGTTTCAGAGTTACACACTAGGCAGAACAGGATCTGAAAAATATAAAACTTTAAACCTAAGGCATCAAGTACAATGATTTAAGAAGCTCTAAACCCAGCACAGACAAGGATTTGCCTAATGAGAAAAAGTTCATTTTGTCCTGTTTTCTTTGACTCCTGGCTATGCCTGAGATGACAAGATATGTCAGCTAAGATAATTACCAAATAAAAATAAGTAACACTCTTCATCTCCTTCAATGACAGCTGTCAAGAGATTCTCCAAGAACCAGAAAACCAGAAAAGAAAAGAAAATGTGTTTAAGGTCCGTTTAAAAGATCTTGTATTACAGATTACTCTCTGCATTTTAATTACAAGGCAGCAAAAAGATCTGTAATTTTTATCACAAATACATTTAAAAAAAACCCAGTGAAAATCAAAACCTCAACACAAATAAAACCAAATTTAATAAATAAAGCTAAACAAAAATAAGAAAAATCTGTACCTAGTGTGCCCACAAAAACTAGTTGATTCTCCCCGAATCATGCTATCTGTCTATGCAATTTATAATTCTGGCATGAAATTCACCTGTCATCACCTGCCAGGTGGTAAGTCTGTAGACAAAAGGCAGTAAACCATTTTGCAACCCAAGTAATCAGACCAAAAGATGCAAGCTGCATTTAACTCAAAAGAGTATTCTTATTAATAGGGTGGGGTTTTTTGCCGTGCTATTGCAATGCAATAAAAGATTATTTGAAAATTTTATTTTCTATCTGTCTCCATGAAAAGCGTAAACATTTTGTTTAGTTGTATGTTTGTTTAGTGTATGTTAAGTATGTTTCATATATTAAGTATGAAAAGTGAGTTGCTGGAAAGCAGGAAGGATGGATGTTTGAAAGCTTATAGGCCTTGCCTAAGAGGATAAAATTACTGAAGAGTTAGGGATATTGATTCTTCATTAAGTCCATACACAGCCTAAAGTTATTTCCAGATGAAATAGGCAAGGAGAATAAGCAATAAAGCTAACCAAAGAGGAGCAGTTTGTTCAATTCATCCACTGCAAAAAAGACAAGTACAAAGATCCTGGCCTTCAAGACCAGGCTAGTTTTCTAACATCATTAGTGGTGTCACCATTTTCTAAAAGCCTTAGCTATTGAATGTGAAAAAGATTTCAAAGCTAGGTTGTATATACATTGTGAAAATACTAGAGAAAATTAAAGTAATAAAGAGGGCACATGTGAAGGATAAAAACTGCATTGCATCACAAACATATATGTTAATGCCAGTTATTGTCAAAGGAGATATCTGGAGCAAAATCAAGCTATGTGGAGTCTTTGGAGCACATCTTTTGGTCTTTGCTAACTGAGTGTTTAGGTATTTTGGTATATTTTTGAAATTTATTCAACTGACACTTTCTTTAATAATTAGTTGCTTATATATTTACAGACACCGACCTAAAAGTTAAAATTGCAGATGCCAAATTTAGCATGCTATTCACCTATTCAGCATATATTCTACAGGGCTTTATAATGTTCTATCACATTCATGTAGTGCCATACAGACACAAATGAGTAAAACTTGCAAATAATTAAGTGGTGAGTTACAACTACCTTAGAATAGCAGTCTGTGGTGAATTATAACTACCCTAGAATAGCAGTCTGTCCCAACTGAATTCTATACTTGCCAGTATAGTCAGCTTTAGGCAGAATGCAATTATGTAAATATAAGATTTCTGGTCTTCAGCTCCAGAAGTGTGATAGTTTCCTGTTAGACCTGTTTTATCTGCCGGACTTATGCAGATGTCTAGAATGAGATTTAAAGAGCTCTAGGTGCAAATATTTCAGGAACTGAATGGTATTTTAGGTGTATACTTCAAAGCTAACTAAATAATAGTGTTGAGGGTCTAGACAGCATTTACTTCAATAACTAAATATTCATCAACTATATAGGGAGCTTACATATCTAACTAACCTAGAGACACCTAAAAGTAGTCCTCTTACTCTCAGACTTATGCCACCCTTAGATTTATACATCCCCAGCTCTCTGTTACTTTCACATTTTATGTATTCATTTCCTAGTAATCACTATCTTCCCCCTCTGGGGTAAAAAAGGATGTAATTTGCCAATCAGATGTAGACACCTTCATGGCAGGTATCTTTACTTGAGCTAATCACCACAGACTCACTTTGCAATTCCTAAGAAAAGCTATTGTAAGATTTAGTTAATCTCATCCTCATATAGACACCTCAAGATGATTCACTTACTTCTGTATAGGTGTCTGACGACATTTAATGTTCTCTATGATATCCCACTTGAGCTTTAGCTGCCAATTAAGTAAGTCATTTGTCTTGGTTTCTTTACCTGCAAACCATGTGTGGATGTCAGAAGTCTCCTAGGGGATCTCAAATGGTAGCTGACATCAATTCTGAAATAGCAGAATTAACTTGCTAAAAGAAGTCATGTTTGACACAGAATTGTCTGCTGCTTCCCGTGGACTGTGATGGGCACATAGGATGATTTTCTACTCGTCAATGTCTACTAGGTAGGCATTTGATTTTGACATTTAAATTTAAAGTACGTAATATTTTTTTTTCAAGTTCCGGTAATTTCAATAGCCAAAAATCTTTCTTCATTTCAAGTAATAGATTATCCAATCTCAAAGTGAGACTGACTTAGGACTTTATTTTGGACTCTAACTTACTGAGCAAATTATGCCTGCTCTACCTTTAAAACTACCTATAGGACTTCCCCTTGTTTAGGTTGCTGTCACAGTGGGTGTGGCTGTATCAGAAGCAGATGTGCCATTTTATGTGAATATGTTGCTCCTAAGATTTTACACTTTTGTCTTAAGAGCAACTTTTGTCACACTTAGTTTAGATTCTTAGCACTCACTATCCATATAAATCTTATGTCCTGAGGATTAGAGGTAGCTCTACATTCTCAGATGTCAACAAAAATTTGGAGGGAGAATAGAAATAGAATTTCTTAAATGCAGATCTTATTTATCAAGGTTCCAGAAGGACAGAATTTCTAGGAAAGGGAGGATCTTTCTGCTTTCTTTTGTTCTTGAAGTACTACTATGAGTATTTCTAATTTCATAGAGATCTTTTGCTTAAGTTTATAGGCCACAGTTTATCTGCTGACTTTATGATACCAGTACAGACATTAAGTATTATGCATCTTGCTAAAAATAGTTGAACATATCTGAGAAATTAGGAGAAAGATCTTGTAAGTAAAACTTACCATAGGCAATAAGGCTTTCTTATAGTGATTTAGAGGAAAATTTACCAGAGAAAACTAAGACTATGCTAATCGTTAGCAGCAGATTCTGATGAGATTTAAGAGATATGGATAGTAACAAGGATATAATAACGGTGTCTACTGGAAATTTTCATCAGCATATAAACAGTTAAATTCAGAGACTACTGTTGAAACATGAAAGCAGGAATTTTGTCATTGTCTAGGTATGTATGTGAAAATAGATATATACGCATACATGCATAAATATAATGCTATTCAAAATTATGTAAACATCTTTGAATTCACATTAAAAATCATTTTGTTAATGTATTATTTCCTGTTCTATAAAAGTTGTCTTTTACAAAATATGAAATCAGTACTATAAATGTAGTTAATGCAGCCTAAAATTCTAATCCAAGCTTCCAGCTGACAGGCTTCAGTAGATGTGTTGAGAGCCAAAACTGGCTCTCATTATGTCCAGTACTTCCTGATAATAGTTTAGAATTGCAGGATTTAGTAATACCTCTAAGATGGCAACTTAATTATTTCAGTTGAAACCAGAGGAAAATACTTTGCTTTGAAAAAAAGAACAAACCAGAAACAAAAAACAAGGCTTATAGTAATTTCTTCCTGAAATTTTTTTGCTGTTCATCTTCTCTACTTCCATTCAGAACTGTTTGTGTCCTTTTTAACTGTACTTAAGGCTGATGCTATATTAATAAAACACAATAGGCAGTTGTTGCCTTTTCCTTTCTTTTTCTCACATGATTTTCTTAAAGAGAATCAGAGCAAGATGCAAGCATTTCAAAGGACCCAAAAACAACATAGTTCACAATATCTTCCTTTATAGTGTTGAAACTGCTCTTTCTGAACAGAAGGAAGAGAAGTAGCTTTAGCATTTCTCATTTGTAGCATTCATAAGCAATCCCATCTGACTGTGGTATGAGTGTATTGGTAGAATCTTCAACAGAAAATGCCACTATTAAACAAGTAGGCAAAATGTAAGGGTGAAATCAGAACTGTCATAAGGGAATTTGACAGCAGAGAACTTGATTTTTCCATTCTCATTCAAGGTCAATAGTATGTTACTTATAAGGGACTTAACTGATTTACAGGGGCTTCTCTCTGGCTTCAGCTCTGAAGGCAGAAAAGTGATGGAACCAGGCCCAGAATAAATTATGATATCATTGTTATTTCCACAAATAATTAACCTTCAGAGAACATTGATATAAGTTATACTGATGCCAAAAATATATCCTGTAATCCTTGGAGAATCAGTGATACAAATAATCTTGTAATGGATCTCCAAACACTGATGCATGAGAGGTGAGATCTGCATTGAATGCAGAGAATAACATGCAGCCTACTGCAGCTTCTTTTTAGCAGTTCAAGTATATGCAAAGTTTGACAGACAATTTGGGAATTTGTCAAGTATATTCACGTTTTGAATAACCTGAAAGAATCATAGAATCCTTCAGGTAGGAAAATACCTTTAATATCATTGAGTCCAGCTATTAACCTGACACTGCCATGTCCCTAGGTGCTACCTCTACCCATTTTTTAAATACCTGCAGGGATGGTGACTCAACCACTTCCCTGGGCAGCCCATTCCAAAAGACAACCCTTGCAGTGAAGAAATTATTCCTAACACCCCGCCCAAACTTCCCCTGGAACAACTCGAGGCCACTGCCTCTTGCCTTGTTACTTGGGAGAAGGGAGCAACCCCCACTCAGCTACAATTTCCTTTCAGGTAGTGGAAGAGAGGAATAAGGTCCTCCCTGAGCCTTCTTTTCTCCAGCCTAAATAATCCCAGCTCCCTCAGACACATATGACTTGTACTCCAGACCCTTCACCAGCTCCACTGCCCTCCTCCAGCACCTCGGAGCCTTTCCTGTGGTGAGGGGCCCAAAACAGAATACAGCATTGGTGCAGCCTCACCAGTGCAGAGTACAGGGGGTCAATCACTGCTCTGGTTGTGCTGGCCACACTATTGGTGATACAGGCCAGGATGCAGGCCACCTGGGAACACTGCTGGCTCATATTCAGTAGGCTGTTGACCAGCATCCCCAGGTCCTTTTCTGTTGGGCCATTTTCCAGTCACTCATCCTCCAGCCTGTAGCACTGCCTGAGGTTGTTGTGATCCGAGGGCAGAATGTGGCACTTGGCGCTGTTGAACCTCATAGAGTTGGCCTTGGCCTGTTGATTCAGCCTGTCCATATCCTTCTGCAGAACCTTCCTACCCTCCAGCAGATCAACTCTCCCTCCCAAATTAGCACTGTTTGGAAATTATCTAACTCACATGCCATTTAAGACAATTTTTCACAGGTAATATTAACTGGAAAAAAACCCAAACAAACAAACCCAAACCCCCTAAAACCCAAATATGAAAAACAACCCAATCCAAAACAGCAGATATCATCAGTAATAGTATCTACCACTCTCCAGAGAGCAAAAGACCTTACTCCTTCCACATACCAGTGACAATTAATTTGATTTCTTGTCATTATAGTTTTGTCTTTTAAAGAAATACTACTACAGCTACCAGTCCTAAGACTTGCTGATAGCATATTTTTCAAAAAAAGTAATTTTTTTTCTCTAAAAGATCAAACCTACACTGTTAATCACTAACTATTCCTTTGTGTAGTCTTCCATTTTTGGAAGACAAACAGTAGCAGTACAGAGCCTTTTTAACTTTAACAGCCCGGCATTTCCAATTGAGGGAAAGACATTGCAGATTTCAGACACAAACACATTTTTAAGCCAATCTGAAAAGGGTTCTGAAAAGCCCTTTCATTCAGAGTTTGGAGAAAATGAAGTATTGACATATATTGAGGGCAAGTACACCACTGAGAATCTAAATGTTATTGTAAGCATACTAATGGTGTGCTTAACTATATGATATTCTTCCTGTTTGGTAGGAAGTTATTGGCAGCTATACAGGACGACTTCCAGTAATGCAAAACCATGTGTGCTACTGCACTCTCTTTCCAATTCACATTTTTTGCTCTACAGTTATATACAAGAAGCCATGTATAATGCTATGCACAATCCAACCCTCCTCTTTCCTTATGATTATTTTTCTTGCCTCAGAAGCAAGCCTGAGATAACAAAAAATATAATTTTTTGTCTTCTCATTACAATATAATTTTAATAAGGGTAACTACTCAATAATGAATTCCAGTTAGGCTGAAATTTTAAGTCTTTCTCTACTGGTAGGGACATTCAAAAATAATGAAACAATAATGCATAAAATCCAAGGTCCTCCTTGTTTATTTTGTCAAGTGTTTATTATGCATTTTTCCCAGTACCATGAATCATAAATGCTGTCTGGATTGAAACACTTCTAGAAAGAAGTAGGATAGTTCCAGAACACAAATAAGATAAATAATATGGGTCTTGGAATTACACATCCTTTCCTTTTCTCCCTATGATATGAGCAGCCAGAAAGACATCCTTGTTAGAGGGGGAAGATTACTGACCAGAGGAAAATGCCTTCTGAAATACTGATGGAAAAATTGCCTGCCAGCCTGGGAACTGTGAGCATGGGAACTGGAGCTGGGAACCAGAAGCACATTTGAAAAAAAGGAAAAAACTGGCATCTTTGAAGTACAGCTGAGTGCCTAGAAATTGGACACATCCTAATTGCAAAACCAAGAAATTGTAATGACAATTAATAGTTCTAAAGTCATTAAAAAATTGATTTGTAATAAGAAGTAAAACACCCTGGGAAAGTAAGGATCAGTACCTACTGTTGGCTGTTCTAGCTTCAAGAACTGGAAAACAATTAAAAAAAAAAATTGGTCTGAAAGAACAGAAAGCATCACCATCACTTGTCTGCCCCAGGTGAAATATAGAAATTAACAGCACCTATTGGCTGCTTGAAATGGTGGTGTTCTGATGTTCTAAGCTTTATTACATCTTTTTGATAAAAAAAGGACTTAATTTTTATCCAAAATGGAGCCTCTCTTTCTGAGGTTCCTTCCTGTGCTGTACATACTTTTATTTTCTTAAATAGGTCAGTTTTATCTGCACGAGCTTTCTATGAGGCCTTGGACCCTCACCAGGCACACCCAGGTGACTCCAAACTCTGTGACCTGGATCATCTTTAAAGTGAAACTGATGTCTGTTATTTTCCTGGGCTCCCTCTGGGCCCACTTCTGGGGTCAGTTTGATTTGTCCACCTGTTTCAGGGTTGTTAGGTCTCTCTCAAAGGATAAAGCCTCCATGTCTTTATGTATTAAAGTATAAAAAAAGGTATGTAATACACACTTGCAGGTTGGATAACCCTTCATGTCATCACACCCTCTAAGACAATAACTGCTTTTAGAGAAGCAGTTTTCCTTGTTGGCTTGTTATGACTGAAGTAGTATGAAGGTGGAAATACCATAAAGGTGGAAAATCCACCGTTTTTTTTGCTCAACTCCTTTCAAATCATTATGTGCAGGATCAGAACAGTATCTGTCCCTATGGCACCTCCAGAGGCCAAAACTAAAGAACGGAGGAGACATTTTTGCCACTGGATTCTTTGATATGGGCTTTTAATGATATTCTCTGCCTAATATTCACTGTGCATGCTTTATATTATATTATATTTAGTAAAGCTATACATTTTGAATTAAGAAATAACATTCTGTTCTAGAATGGAAGGCTATATTTAACCATCATTTATATTTATTTACATGTTTACATTAATGCCCCCAAGAATGAAAACAGGTATATGAGACTAACAAGATGAATTTAAAAGCCAAGTATACAACTGCCATCCTGATTCAGGGTGCACATCACTATCATCAGGCATATTGGCATTCATCACCAGCCTTTGAAAGATGCTAGATCACTGTTTTCTTAGAAAACCACGACTCATCTCTGTGTCTACATGTATCTGTATATACAGAAACGGTACATAAGCAGTTTATGAATTTTACCTCTGTGAAAAGAGAGATGGATCAGTAACTTACTTGCAAACAAGCATCAAGGTTTATTCTTGGAACTCTTTTTCATCTCTCTTGTGAAGTCTGAGAACTATATGCAAAATCTATATCACATTTTTTCCATTAATTTTGTCTAAGTGAAGCAAGGTGAAGCCTTCAGTGTAACTAATTGATGTTAATTTTGATCAATTCTATAATGCATTTAAAGCTGAATTTTGGGAAAAAAAAAGAAAATTTGACTTTTTTTTTCTGATTATAATGAAGAATTACAGCCCTTAAAAATAATTAAAGATACTACTTTTCTTTACAAAGTAGCAGTTCAGTGACACAAGCATCACTACCAGAACAAAGATTGTAGCATGGGTTTCTAGTACTCAGGCCATCATTAACTCACAGAACAAGGAACAGAACAAACTTATACTTGGAGTGACACTGTCCTGTATTTTTCTGCTGATTTTCTTTTTTTTTAAATGCAACTTTGCCAACTGCTTCTCTAATACCTAAAGATTGCTTTTGCTGTTGGTTTGTTTTGTTTGTCCTTTTCTGTGGCTAAGATGACCTTTTGTTAATCATAAACTTCTTGATTTCCTGTAACGCTATCTCTGGGGTTCTTAACTAGAAACAAGAGCTCTATTTGCTGTGTAGCTGCTGAAAAAATAGTGTCAAGGCAACTGTGGTTTTGGGAAGATTTCTGAAGTTTTTCTAAAACCTAAAAGTAATGAGACTGTGGAATGCCACTACCCTAGAAGGTGTCAGACATAAGCTCTGCACTAAATCTGACTCAATAATACGTTTTGAACTTCGTGGGAAGCTTTCTAAAATCTGGGTTTATTCCAAAAAAAGGCTGAAATTAAATAGCAAGGAAACAAAGAAACACAGCGTTCTCATGGACTAAGCTGCTGCTGTCCCACAAAACCGGCATTCCCAGGCCAGCGCTGAGCAGATGAAAGGTAAATGGCACAGTGTTGTACAGTCCATCTGGAAAAGAACTGTAGAGCATCCACTTCTACTTCATAGCATGATCAGACTTACCTAGCTCATGGCTGTCAAGTGTATTTTCAGGCTGCCCTCAAAAGCCTTTCATCTTGGAGATTCGTATTATTCTTTGGGCAATCTGTTCCAACTTTCCTCAAGTCCAATCAAAATCTCCATTGTGTCACTTAAGCCTCCTATTCATCCTGGACATGAAGATTGATTATAACTGCATGGAGACAAAAAAATCAGAGGCATTGATATTTTGGCTGTATTGTTTTATATATTTTTGTTACAATCCTCAGTTATTCACATTAATATAGATGTTGTTATCCAATATTTATAAAGGGTTATGGGGTTTGTTTTTGGGTTTTTTTTTTTGTTTGTTTTGCTGGGTTTTGGTTGGTTTGGTTCTATTTGTCCCTTCCTTTCCTTCCTTTCCTTCCTTTCCTTCCTTCCTTCCTTTTACTATCTCATTTCAAGTAGAGTCTATGTAGATATCAGAATGAAACTTCTTGCTGAACATTTACTGAATATAGTTATCAACTAAACTATTTTCACAGGCTTATATTATTTTTTTTTCTCCCAAGTCACATAAAATAGCAAAGCAAAATTCTTTAAAATTGGTGACAGTAAGATGCACATTTTACTGCTAAAATTACTTGATAGCACAACGGTTATCAAGAAATGTGAAGACATTACAGGACACTTAAGCTTGCTGAAAGCCAAAAAGTAAGAGCCTCTTATATGTAAAGCCAAGATTTCACTTTTAGGATGAATCAAATAATGAATCTAATCTTCATTAGTCTAGATCTAGTTGTTACCAGAAGAAAGAATGGAGATAAAATCACTGTGCACACACTTTTCAGATTCAGCCCCTATTCCAAGTATTATGCCCACCCTACCAAAGGTCCTCTGGGGCCTGAGGCTGGTGTTCATTCTGCTCTGTATGGGTCTGTTGCAGGCAAGGAGGTTGGCTGTGAGTTGTGGACTTCTGGAATTCTTTACAGGAAGGACTGTGGTATGCATTTGATGGATATCCCTACCTCCGTCTAAGGGACCAGTTGGGGTAACGTTGACCCATTTAATAACGCACTTGAACAGCCTTTTTCTTTCTTCATTGGTCTGAAATCCAAATGTCCTATGCATTCACATGCTCTAGATATGGGGTTTTTTCCTTATTACCCCTAAAACCAATATTGTCCAGCTCCATGTCAGAATTTCTTTAACTGACTATGGGTAAATTGTGCACTGTTGAGTTGTCTCCAGTTCCCTGTCTGTGCCCTGTCTCTTACTACTCCTGTACCTGAACTCCTCTGCATCATGTCCTGTGTACTCACTTCTCCAAGTCACTGCTGTCCTACCATATATGTATTTCTCCATTTTATGGCATTGTATTAGAGCTGTGTATATTTTTCTGAATAAATACTTTCTGCAACTATGGTCGTGCTGTTCTAAAAGTAGAGCAAATCATCTGTAGTCACCTGATCAAATAAGGAAATTTCTGTCACTGCTAAACCAAGCAAAACAAATTTGGAGGCAGGTCAACAAAAGTTCAGACAGAGGAGGCCTGATAAGCCCCAGCCCTGAGGCCTTACAGACATCCAGCATTAGCAGTGGCAATGCTGTATTGCAGTGCTACATCTCTGCAAACTGTTCTGCTCACTTGCCCCTTTTTTTCTTAACTAGAAAGTTGTGAGGAAGATGTGTTGTGGAGAAATTTAAGGTAATTTGAGGAGAAAATTAAGGTAATTTCAGGTAGCCATGAGGACTGAACCCCAACAACCAAATGCATTAGATTTTATTTTGGATATTAAGAAAAAATTCTTCATGAAAATAGTTGTCAAGAATTGGAACAGGCTGCCCAGGGAAATGGTTAAGTCATTGTCCCTGGTAAATTATGATTTCTATTCCATGATCTCTATCCTACAGCAAATCAACTTTCTGCACAGAATAAAAACTCATGCAAAACATTCTGGTCTAGCCGCGACAGGCAAGCACAACAGGTTTGAGGAAAAAGCACACTCTCTCCAACACATCAGCACGTCTGATTTGGCTGGTAGCCTGGCCATCACCCACAGCAGCTCAACCTCAGACACAGCCTTCTTCAAGATTTTGGTAGTCTGTGCATTTATTCCCACCAAGGGGCTGTTGTTTTCCTGGATTTTTTGCTTTCCAACTCAGATGGTAGCCATATGCTGACAGCAGGCTTTTGGTCGCATCGCCCCAGAAAAGCAAACTAGCTGGTTTTTACTGCTTTACAGTTTTGTCTCCCTCCCCAAACATGTTATAAGAATGCAAATACATTAAGAATTAATTTGTACCTTTTTTTTAGTTGGTTTTGTTTTGGTTTGGTTTGGTTTGGTTTTTTTATATCAAGGTTTTTGTTGATCTTGTCCATAATACTTATTTGTTTTTCCAGTGGACAGTTTTGACCTGGACAGCTTTAGTTCATATCTCTCTTACTGAAGCAGTGCCTTTCACCCCAGAACAACTTTCTTTTTTTTTATAATTTTCAATCCAACCCAAAGCATGTTAATATATATGCATGGTTTTCATACAGTTTTTTCACAAATTACTTAGGGCAAATTAGTAGATTCAGAGTAATGATCAGTCATTTGCTTTATATTTGAAAAACCAGTAGTTCCTCAGAAAACAATGTTTTATCCTTTCTGCTCAATGAAAATATTTTTCCTTGTTTAAGTAAATTAAAACAAAAAGGTTTTAGCTGCATAAGTTCTGCTGTCAAGCCCAGCATCTCTAGAATTTTCACAATCATTCTTTTCTAAATATTAGCATTGCAAGCTATAATTTGCAACCTATAACCATTCAGGCATCATAGCAACTGTGCCACACAAAAAAGGATGTCATAAAAAGCTAGGGCTTAGTATCGCAGTAGAAAAGTAAATCTGATGAGTGGCTGACAAAATCAAATCAGCCATAAGAGAGAGAATTTGCTGAAAACAAGATTTTTCACCAGTCCACCAGAATGGAAATACTATTTTAAAAAACACAGAATCTGTGATTCACAGAATCACAGAATCACAGAACTGTTTAGGGTGGAAAAAGACCTCCAAACCCATCAAGTCCAACCTATGGCTGAACACCACCTTGTAAACTCGACCATGACACTGAACGCCACATCCAGTCATAGGGACAGTGATGCAACCACCTCCCTGGGAAGCCCATTCCAATCCTAACAATCCTTTCCATTAAGAAATTCTCTTTGATGTCTAACCTGAACCTCTCCAGGCACAGATTAAGACTGTGTCCTCTGTAACTGCTTGCCTGGGAGAAGAGACTGTCTCCCACCTGGCTACAACCTCCTTCCAGGTCGTTGTAGAGAGTGATAAGGTCTCTCCTGAGTCTCCTTTTCTGCAGGCTAAGCAATCACAGCTCCCTCACCAGGATACTTGACGTTCTGAAGAAATAAACACTAACCTCTTCTTTTTATTATCATACCTGTCCTTCTAACTAGAATAATTATTTTTAAGCAACCAATGTATCAATCTCTACAGGCTAAATTCTACTAAATTCTATCTTCTCTGTTGTAATTATTAGCTTTTTTTTAACTTGACTCTCTTCAGGATTTGGAAATATGTTGGTTGTTTACGTAATTACTCAGAGATGCTTAAAGGTGTATGATATCTCTGTGGTTCATTCATATATTCCAAGTCAGGAAGCAGATCATAAGTTTGTCCATCTCTTATAGATGATGTTAAAGAAACAAAACTACTGTGAACTGAGAAAAAAACCTTGTTTCTTAAGTTTTACAACAATGTAGAAAAAAGGAAAAACTTAGATTTCTTGAAAAAGAGCGTGCCAAGGAAAATTGCCAAGGTAAGAGATCAGGGTGTTGGTGGGGTAGAGGGGCTGGTTTTATCTCTAAAGTATTGACAAAAAAAATGCAGAAGAAACACATTTTCCATACATCTTTGCCAGTGGGGAAAAAGTAAAAGATGCCTGAATCTGGAATACTGTATTAAACAGAAAAGTAGAATAAGTCAGTCCAGCTGCAAACATTGAAAACTTACACAAAGGGGAGGTTTGAATTAAAAGAATAAAGGCCATTCAAAAAAGATAATCTCAGTGGATGCATTCAGAAAGTGTTTGGAGAGTTGTTTCATCAACAAAATGCAGAGGAAATCATAATTGACAGGCATTGTACCTTCTGCCCTCCAGTTCTGGCAGCAGGCCAAGGTATGGAATAGTGAGGTTCTGTTATGATTGCCAAATGCAGGTCATTAGAAAGAGTGGAACTGAATGTAAGACATTTTCAAGGTCATATAAAACAATATGGAGAGAATTTTCTATCTTGATTTTAATGGACAAGGCACCAAATGTAATAAAAGCAGGCTTCAAAGAGGCAGACTGATGAACACCATGAATTTTACTTGGAGATCTTGTTTATACATAGCCTGGCATACTAGTCAGGAAAAAGGGGAGACTACCTAAAATTTCTGATTCTGGTTGTTAAAAATAAAAGCACAGTAAGAAAAGCAGAGAAAATCATCCAGAAGTGAGACAGGCATGGGCTGGGATTAAGAAGCAGGTAGAGGTGGAAGCAACTAAAACCCCTGCTCTTGTCTGCTGTACATCTGTAAGACTGAATGGTTTTCATAAACAGACTCCATCCCTTTCTCACAGTTTTCTTCATGCAGTAAGTTAGAAATGTTTCCTCATGTTTTGTTTTTCTTTATGTTCAGAAACACAAACAATTATAATTTTAAAAGTACACATATTTTTAACTCATCATTTTATCATCTATATAAGTTGTCCAGTAGACTTTTCAGGGAGAGGTAAAAAGGAACACTAGGGGAAAGTGTAATGCCTCTGTTTAGGAAAAAAAAAAAAAAAAAAAAAAAAAAAGAAAAGGCAGATAGAAAACAAGATATTTGATTAGGCATCCGAATTAACTGTTTTCCCCATTATAATAGAAACCTTACTTATAAATGTTGCAGAAAAGGCCACTGTAATGCAATGTAATACAAAACCAAAAATCCAGATCAAGAATAGTGTATAATCTACATTTATAGCTTCTGTAGAGTTCTCTGAAATAAATAAAGGGGAAAAAGACAAAGAAGTATTTCTTCCTTTGGATAGACTAATCAAAGGAAAGAGTTACAGTATGGTAAAGCTGAGGATAGCTGAAGTTTATTCTCTAAACATATTACCAAATTAAATACTTAATCCAGAACCAAGACTCAGCAACATGAAAAAGGAGGCACACATGTAGATCTAGTTAAGCAGCAAGAGATTTGAATCCTGTCATCTATATCTCAAGCAAATACTTTAATTTTACATAAAGGGAGTAAGCATACAAGAGAGGAAAACAGTGTATTTTCATGAACAGAATTTCTTTGGTGAATGCAGGTGCTCTTTAAGTTTTCTTCTGGATTAAATCCTGCAGACAAGTTTGGTAGTGAAATGCCAAGAACCAGTGCATGATCCTGTCACAATTAGCTTAATGTTCTAACAAGCAACAATTAGGACTGCAATGGGCTTTACTGTAAATACGTAAGCTGCTAGATAATTTATGCACTATCATTATTAGGATCATGATTTTAGATAACAACCTTCAGCTTTACAAATGTGTGCTTATGCTGTACTCTCTAGCTCATAAATCAAGCCCCATATTACAGCCTTTATAAATCTACTCTGTTAGGAGTCATAATAAAATGTAATGCCTACAATAAATACCTCAGAAAGTTTGTAAGTGAGATAGAGCCACAGACCCTCCTGGAGCTCCTGGCTCAGCACATACAGATTTTTTTTAACATATATGAAGAAGTATGTTATGAGATGACTGATATAATATCTCTATTTTTACCATGTTTAGTTTAATATTGAAACATCTGCATTTACTGGTTTTCTTGCCTTCCTGGAAATAAGAAAATGGAAAAATTAAAATGTGGAATCTTAAACTCCTTATGGCAAAACAGATATCAAACACATTCATTCATGCTCATCTGTTGGTGCACATATAATTGATGCTATTTTTTTCCAGTTGAAAAGATTAGGAGTAAAAAAGAAGACTTTCTGAGATGATAAAAGAGAATTGAGGAAGATTAATTGCTAAAGAAAGAAAAATGTAAGGATATACAAAAAGTACATGCCTAGAATAAACAATAAGCTAAAAGAATAAGGAAAAGCATCCAAACAAAAGAAATATAGAAACAAAAC
Source organism: Corvus hawaiiensis (assembly GCF_020740725.1). Taxonomy (NCBI): domain Eukaryota; kingdom Metazoa; phylum Chordata; class Aves; order Passeriformes; family Corvidae; genus Corvus; species Corvus hawaiiensis. Next base: position 76,689,828 of record NC_063214.1, read on the forward strand.
AACTATGAATCTTGTCTATCTAGCTAGCATGGAACTTTGAATTATTTTCTTCATAATAACTTCTTTATCTGCAATTCATTATTCATTTACTGTGGTTTCCAATTACAATAATGGGTAACATGTATAAAGTCGAGTGTCAGCAACCTACTTATTACAGAAAAAGAACTTTAAGTATCTCATTCAATATCACATGCAAGAAAAAAATACAAATATATTCAGGAAAAATAGTTTATATGAATCTAGGAGAAATTTCTGTAAAAAAAAAAGATACCTGGTTTGCACTGGAGAGTTTGCAGGTTTCTTCCCAGATGTCAATAAAAAAGAAACAAAAGCATACTAAAATTGTTTAAATAACAAGAAAATTAAAGAAAGATAAATATGGATAATGAGTAACCCTCACCTCCCTTCAGTTGTCGGGAACCTCACTTTCATGGATCTTCCAACCGGTGGTGGACAGAAAAAGCACACTACACAGAATTGTCATCTGTGGAGTGGTTCAGACTCCTTGTCAAACCATGGTGCCATTTCATTTAGTGTAACAAGCAAAACTCAATTTCTTGCCTTGACACATAGGAATGTTGTCTCTATCTGTCCATTAGAGGCATGGCTTGCCGAAAAAATTGTGGAGTTGGCAGTGATGGCACCCTGCTGTGATGCCCTTGCACTGCCTTTTCCAGTGCCAGTGTCCCAGGAGCTGTAGGCTCTGAAGCTCTCTGAACCCTAAACCAAACCCCACTTCCTCAAATACAGTATGTTCTATCATACTCCTAATACAATATATGTAGAATCAATCAATATACTGCAGAAAGATGTAAAGCCCTTAAATACATTCTCTTCCCCTTAAATATATCCCTCTTTTCTTTGTTACATGTATTTATCAACAGTAATAATACAGAACACCTGTGGAAATAAATGTATATCTACCTCTTTTTTTCTTAAGTTTGAAATTTTGTCAAGACTGTAATCTGAAAGAATATGTATATATACTGACAGAATATATATATACATACAGATAGAAATATTTCTATTCATATTTAACAGGTTACTTCATAAGCCTTTTCTGAAATATGGGATTTATTAAGGATATCCTTATTGTCTCATTTATTTACAAAAAGTTCTGTTTGAGAAAATTAATTTTTTATTATTTGAGCTTGAAACAAAGGTCAGCATATTACACCTAACCAGAATTTCAACAGTTTCTTGTGGATAATTGCTTCCCTGATGAAGAGGTATCAATCATGTTGTATTGCTTGCGATTATATATGTATACATACGTGTGTACATGTACAAATGCAACTTCCAGTCTGTCTAGATGGAGTAATTTTTTATAGATATTCCCATGATACACTGAAAATTGTCAGAATTCAGTTTTCAGTGAGGTAATTGAGAGAGACTTTTCACAATTACTTTGCCTGCGCGTTTTTGTACAGATATGCAATTTTGTTCTCAGTGAAACTGGTATTTCTCCTTATTTCTTCCTTTTTTCTTCTTTTTTTTTTCCATCTTCAGGAAAATGCTGCTTCTGTGCTTCAGGAATCTCAGTTAAATCTTAAAATTGGTCTATAGAATTATAATAGTAATAATACTTTTGAACCACTGAGTCAGTTGCATGCCCTTGAAGACAATCACAGTGTGTAACTACCTTCATGATATATCAAACATTTGCTTGAATGTAGCAACATTTTTTACTCCTAGTTCACTCGGAGTGAAGTTACTGTAGAATATCGTTGCATGATAGATGGAAAATGTCCTTTCCAGACTGAATATATTCATGCACAGTTTATATCCATTTACTCATGTGTCAAGATTGCTCTTAGTTTGGATACCTATCTTCCATCATTTGTAGAGGTACAGATTGCAGTTATATGTCATAACCGTCAAAGATCTATTAGCCTCTCATCTCATTTTTCTAGCAATCCTTGCATCCATTTATTCTAGTATAAGCTCATATTTCTTAGAGTGAACTACCAGAAACATCTCCTGTATTTTAGACAATGTCATGTGAGTGACTTTTACAATGCCATTCTAGCTATTACTTTTTCTGCATTACCTATACATATTCATTTTCTTAATAAGTAACTTTAGTTCTCCTCTGGCGATAATAATTCTAATTCTAATTTTACTATAAGACAAGTGGCAATTTTAAGTATATCTATTTCAGTCAATAGAAGAGTGCTGGTATAAGAGAAGACTTGGCACTGATGACTTCTATGTATTCCTGTCTGTGTTAGTTTAGTATTTAACTTTCAGGTAGAGAAAGACCAGAAAGGCCAGAAGAGGCTAACACCCCAGATGAATAAAAGGATAAGGTACTGGTGAAGAATTGCCAGATTTGCTCATTTTGCAAGAAAAGAAAGACCAACTTGTACTTCAAGTGATGAAGACATCAAATAGACAAAGTAATGCACATTTTTCTCTTGCCATAGGCTTCCTTGAAGCTTCTCTGATCTCTCATAAAATACATGTGGGGAGACCTCCAAGAAAATTCTTCTGTCACTTTAAAAGGGAAGATGGAGAGAGAACAGTATTTCCTAGTCAGCTGCAACTTTATGTCAAATAGGGAGCAGAAGCAATGATAAAGAGGATTACGCTCTGTCAGCTCCATGAATAAACTCAAGAATGCTGTTCAGACCATGATCCCACTGTATTTATGCCATATGTGTCCATGACATGATTATTCAACTGAACCAGTTAACTTGATTCTGCATGTCCAGAAATGAGCTTCTGTTAAGGTATCAGGGCAAAAACCATAAGTCTACTGATTGTAGGGTTATACCAGATTTATCCTGTCTCTAGAGGACAGATGATGCATTATTCTGTATAAAATGCCATCTGGCAAAAAGCTCAGCTGCTAAAAGAACACAGTTAGAGCAGTCATGGATTTTTAGTTTTATTTTTTGTTACATGAGACCAACATTTTCTCATCTAGCTCTGTTTTATTTTCATGTGGAAGCAGAATTCCTAAAGTTGTAGCTGTTCTTTTACTAAAACATGGACTCAAAAATCTGTTGTTATTGACAGTTCTGGAGTGCTTTGATGTGTTCCATGCATAATATTCCCAAGAAAGCAAAGGTGCAATTTCCATCTCTCTCACCTAGCAACAAACCACACCATAGTGTAGAACTTCTGTTTCTCTGAAATTGGTATGTTAGTGGGAGAGCAGTGGAGGTAGTGGCTTTTGCCCACATCTGACAGTCTGTCAAGTGTTTTTCCTTTTCACCATTTAAAAAAAAACAACACTTTTTTCTGCCCCTCATGGACCTATGAAGTAAACTATCCCAGAAGGAAAAATGTCTGCTTAACCCAGGTGCCTTAAAGTTTTAATGCCCTGGGGCGACAACATGAACTGTATATAATTGTCAGAAATTTTCTATTACTCTGCTTCTCCTCTCACATACACAAAGGTTTTTCTTGCTTTTGTAGTGGGATTTAACACATTTTCCAAATCCATTTTCTTGTGTGTCTGTGAGATGGATACGGTTTCTAGGATGTGTCTTGTCCCTTTGTCTCAGGACACGTATCCCTCTATGGCCGCAGTTAACAGAAGTTTGCTCATGTGGAGACACATACTGGTTGTAGGAACCATATCTTAAACCCATAATATTCTTTGCTAATGCCCTAGGCTTCCCTGCTCTCTGGGCACTAGGAGTTCACTGCTATTTTAGGGCAGTTACTGAAATGTTAACATGAATAAGAAAATATGAAACAAGCATAATTTAAAGGCAATGGAAATTTAACAAGAGCTCCAGGCTTATCATAATTGACAAAGGATTTTAACAGAGATTAAAATGAAAATAACTAAAAATGCAGTCTTACTGCATGCAGGACAACTAACAACTATTACAGCCTCATATGGATAAGCCTCAGTTGCTTTTATTGATATGTAGGAAGAATAGGAAGCATCCTTGACCGTCTGTCAAGATTTAATAAATCAGTTTTTAATATTGCATTATTATATTGCATAGATTAATATTATAATATTACAATATATTATATAATTGCATTGGAATTATAGTACAATAATGCTACAATTACATATAGTGAAAAAATAATATGATAATATGATATACAGTATAATCAACATGTAAATATAGCATTTAAAATATTTATTTATTTAATTTCTAATACTTTTTCTAAAATATTATATTTCATAATATATAGTCATATAAATTAATTAGTTGATAAAGGATATAAATATACTTCCTTATACTGTATTTACTATATAATATATTATTTATTTATTTATGCTTTTAGATTTAATAATTTAATGTTTTGATTCCTAAAAAATGTGTATTATTACCCTATTTATAGCGACAGTGTATTTATAGCTATCAGACACATCATACGAGATACTATTTCAGCTATTTGAAATAAACCCATGCTATAAATTTCTCTTTTGAGATGAACTTCCAGAACTGCAGTGGTCTTCAGCAGGTATTTCAAAATATAAGAGAAAGAAATCACAATGTTTAAAGCCTAATGCGTAAAAAATAGTGAGCATTTCTGTGCAACAAAATGCTTTTGTGAAAGGATGTCAAACGGATACAACAACACATCATAGATATATTTGTTTTGAAAGAGTTTCTTGTGAATAAACTTTAAATTAGAAAAGTATTTACTATTGTAAAGTGAACAATTCTACTTATTTCTCTTTCTTTAAACTGGAGAATATGAACACCAGTCACTCACTGAGAGTTGCTTTCAAAGGCTTTCAAGATTTTCAGCTATGTTGAATGGCTTCTAAAGGACTAGGACAACTTTTTTTTTTTTTTTTTTTTATTATTTACTGTTATGGTATAAGCTAAAGGATAAACAGAAAATATTTGGGTGGCTACATTTAAAGATGTGCTAAGAGGACGTTTCACGCTTATAGACCTGCATGTCAAGAGTCTCTTAATGTCAGCAGGAAATATAAACTACTTTGTGTATTCGTGAGGATGAGGCCATCCTCAGCCTAAATGGGAGAGGAAAACAGCTATGAACACACCCAATGTTCCTGATCTCATGCCTTAACACTGCATTCATGGTAGTGATGTGCTACAGCCCTAACTGTTAAATCCACAGCTAAATAGCCTCCTCATGTTTATGAGAATAAAGCAGGAATTTCAAATATTATAACAGTCACTCTTGACTGATAACACACGTGAAGTCATTCCCAGTGAAGCACTTAATTAATATTCCTCCTTTACCTACATGTGACAAGTTTCTCTGTCACTTCCAATCCATCTTATGCATGTGATTAATGATAAAAAACACTGATAAAGTTAACTTTTCTTTCTAAAATTCTGTTCACTTTGTCATGGAGATGGCAGAAAACAGTATCTACAGTCCTTTAGAAGTGTTGGTCACATATGTTAACGCAAAAGTTAAAAAATTGCTTAAGATGGAATTGAAATATATTGCAAAAAATCAGATGCATCCCCATTTGAATTCTATACTGGTTTCTCTGACAACTCTGTACAATGAAATAATAGCAGTGATAAATGTTTTCACTTTTCCCAAAACTATTTTTTAAATTGTTATAACCAATATGCTGCTGCTCCTCAAATTTTATTTCATTTTATTTCATTTGATATAATGAGGCCTTTTCACTAAGAAGTTGCACCCATTAAACTTTTAAATATTTTTTTTCCGTTGTTGTCTTTCTGATGCCTGCCAAAAAGCATGGAAAATAATAGAAATGAGTGACGTCCTACATAAACTTGTATTTTAATGGCTCTCATTTGGAAAAAAAAAAAAAAGCAACAAAAACAAACATTTAAGACTTCAGTGAACAGCATATTTTCCAGTTGGTTTCCCAACAATTTTCTTTATAGACCCCCTTGGATGGTGTTTAAGTGAACAGTACATTTTTAGTAATCTAAATTAAAAACAGTAACTGCATGAAATGAAACTGCACTACACGTTGCATTATTAGTATAGTTCACTACACAAATGCAAGTGCAATGCTATGTGTGAGATTGACACCAAATATAAATTAAAAAATGAATAATAGCATAGAAATAAGTTACTGTTTATTAATAAAATCTGCATAAAACAGAGCTCTCTGCTTAACTATCCATAGAACAGCTTATGCAAATGTCACATAATATCACTAGGAACAAATTCTGTCCTTGACTGTAAAATGTTTCGTCCAATGTTGCCGAGAGTCCTTCATCATGTATTAGTGTGGTGAATGACTTAAGAAGAAAATAACTCCAAACTAATTTCTATTTAATTTTTACCACTTCTGCATGAGTTCCAAATTTTTTGTTTCTGAACCTACAAACAGTTTCTGTGTTATTAATAGTGCTTTCAAGTACTCAAGCTCTAAAGTGTATATAGTAAATTAATACAACTTGATATTCTGAATAGTTTTTAATTATTAATTTTTAATTACTGTTAATTATGAAATTTAATTAAAATGGTAAACTGATGTGTAAGCAGAAGGCTGAGGTACTCAAGAACTTTCTCATTTCAGTCCATTGGTTATGTCTCTCCTCACAGATTCCAAGTGGATGGGCTGCAAGGCAGGGACTGGCAGAGCAAAGACTCTACCACTGTTACAGAAGATCAGGTTTGAGACCACCTGAAGAACCTGAACTTACTCAGGTCTATGGAACCTGATGAGATGCACCCCAGAGTCCTGAGAGAATCAGCTGATCTAGTTGCCAAGCCCCTATCCATTATATTTTAAAAGTCATGGCAGTGGTAAGCCACTTCACTCTTAATCTCCCATGACTTTCTATACTAGTTCTGCTGCGTTAAGTAACTGAGCTTTTATTCGGAGGATTTCTTACAGCAACACAGTCACCCTCGGATTTTAAAAAGCCAGACTGCAGCATGTGAGAAACACCTGATAATCACAAACATCTGAAATTTACTTGAGCTAATTTGATTATCTAGCAGTAAAAAAGCTGCTATTCTATATATGGGAACACAGTGTACACCAGAATAAATTTTTGTTTTACTATTATTTAAAACAATAAGTAGTAAAATAGTGTATCAATTGGTAACTGTAAATATCTCTCTTTTGCAAAGGTATACTTTTCAGCTGGTATATTTCTTTTACTCTTCTTAAAGTTCCACCAACAATTTTCTTTTTCATTGACAGCCAAAGCAAATTACACACAGTAATGAAAGGTAGTATGCAAGATGATGCTGTGATTTTAAATCTGCTGTAGCTAAGGTTCTTTCACTGCTTATATCAGAGACCTATTTTTAATTACTTAAACTGGTCAATTTTAGGCTTATAGGGTTAACTAGTTATACAAATAAAAATATATAATTATTCAAATTCTAATATTGCAGCTTTCTGTTGTACTGCAAACTCTATCCAATTGAAGAAAAACTCAACAAACAAAACAAAGCAGACCTAAAACCACACAAAACCACAAAACATAAATGTAATTTTTAAATCTATGTCTATACAATTAAGAATTTGTCTTCATTGTTATTATTTATGCATAGCTTAAGGAAACAATGCAATATGCATTTGGGACTGGAGAGGAAGCATGGGAGCATAGCTAAGGAAATGTTCTACACAGTTGAAGAGACTGAATATACATACAATGTTTCCTTATCTGGCAGAAGCAGACTGAAGTTGCTGTTGAAAATTATTCAATCTGTCAGGGAACGTGTGGTATGTGGGTATAAAAGTACTCTAAAAAATATCTTCATTTTGTCGGTTCCTTGGACTGAAGTTATTGCAAAATGAATACAAACTGCAATACCCTTCAAATAAGGATTTTGTTTGCTTATTTTCTGGAGTAGCCTAATGTAATTCACACACAATTCAGCAAATAATTGCCTGTATACAGAATACATGTCCTTTCAGTACATTTTCTTTATAAGCCTGATTAAATAAGACATAAGCAGTTTATCACTAGTTAGTTTTTCACTATCAGTGTTACATTCCTCTGTAGCAAAGCACAATAGGTGTTACGCTGTGGAGGTGGAAGTCTGAGAAGGAGAATGTTCCATGATAGTTCAGGAGTGCACTGAAACAGAGTATTACCCTTTTAGTCCTGGTGTTTCTCTTGTATCCCCCTGACCAAAAAAAGTAAAGTATTCTTTGCCTAATTGCAGTCTATGGTGTCAACCTGACATACATTCTATTTTGGCAACAAACTCATTGCTCTCACACCACGATGGTAATATTGCATTGGCAATGCAAGGTTTCCTTTACTGAAGTTCTTTAACTGATCTCTTTTTCCTATGCCAGTTATAACTCAAAAAGCTGTGAAATTAAGAGTATAGAATTACTCATAAATAGGATATGTAATTGGCCTATTTTGTGCAAGTATACTCAGTATATTTTTTGCTGCTGCTATCAGTGTGGAAAAATGAGCCTGAAATGTGGCATGTGAGCTTCAGTATATAAAGAAATAGGGGTTTTTTTCCCAAGAAATTAAAACTCTTTTAAAGAATAAGGCCAGAAAAATACCTGTAATACCTTGTGGTGGGTTTGACCTTGGCTGGCTGCCAAGCCCTTATTTTGGCACTCTTTCATTCCCCCTCCTCAACAGGACAGGAGGAGGAAATTAGATGGAAAAACTTGTGAGTCGGGATAAAGACAAGATCACTCATCAGCTACCTTCATAGAAAAAAAGACTCCACTTGGGTAAAATTTATTTAATTTTTTTTTTCCTCATTAAAAATTGAGTAGGATGATGAGAAGGAACAACAGAAGTTAAAACAAATAACACCATTCCCCACCCCTCTGTTTTTCCTATGATCAAACTCGCTCCCAATTTCTCAGCCTCCTCTTCCTGAGCAGCACACAGGGATGGGGAGTACAGGTTGTGGTCAGCTAGTAACTAGTTGTCTCAAATGTTCTTTCCTTCTCATGCTCTTTTGCTCTAGCATGGAGAGCCACCTGTGAAGACAGTCCTGCATGTAGTTCACCAATGTGGCTTCTTCCCATGGGCAACATCTCTCCACAAACTGATCTAGCATGGGCCCTTTCCAAGGGGTGCAGTCCTTTAGGAGCAGACTGCTTCAGTGTGGGTCCCTCACAGGTTCACAGGTCCTGATGGAAAACATGCTCGCATGTGGGCTCCTCTCTGCAAGACAGCTCCAGCCTGCTCCAGCGTGGGCTCTCCATAGGTTGCAGCTTCCTTAAGGGCATATCCACCTACTGAAGCATGGAGTACTTCACAAACTGCAGCCTGTGTACCAGCTATTAACTACAATAAAAATTTTCCTGCCCTAAATACATGTACGTAAAAAGATTGTCCACACTCCTCCAATATTTCCATGATATTAGAATATACTAAACAACATGAAAATGAGAAACATCAGCAGTCATCCTTTATTTCAACCTGTAGTTCAAGGTGTAGCACAAGCAGCACGAACTTTATTGAATAAGAAAATGATCTCTCGTGTAGTGTACTTAAATGGTATAGCTTACTAATGGGAATTTCTAAGTGCATTTATTACTTACATTTATTTATTAGTTCATCAAATATTCAAATGTTCTTTTGATTCTGCCAGAAGATATGTCTAATGATTCTTGCATATAATATACACTCCCAGACATCAGCTGTCTGTTGAAATGAATGCACAGAATACATCAATGGAGACAATGAAAAGGTTCCCTGGAACATCTGGCAGATAGCTCCATGGACAAGAAAGCCTAAGAAATGTGATATGCCATATGTGAAGCAAAGATTTGAAGAGATAAGAACAACTTGGTACAAACATGCCTTTAAAAGTAAAAAGCACATTACCAGAAGACATAAAGGAAATCAATGAAGTGAGAAGGTTGTAATATTCAAGGCCTTGTACATATAAAATTATGCACTAGTGAAACGTCTTTTATAGAATCAAGGGAAAACTCCCAGAGGAGGTAGATCACATGTTCATATTGTCATACATTTATTGTACATATCAAAGCTCTTTATTAGTGAAGCTGTTTTCTTCCCACAAAGGAAAGCTTTATCCACAGTTTACTTCACACTGAAATAAAGTAAAATTCTTCCCTTGGGTTTTCAGATCTCGAGCTTTTAAACATAGTTTATTTCTTTTAATTTTTTTTTTGTTCTCAGTTTTCTAAAATCTCCTTTTTCTTGTTCCATTGGGTTCCACGATATTCACCCTAATTTCCTATCCCTATTCTTTTTAGCTCCCCAACAGTGTCTATTAGAAAAGAAATTAACAGGAAGCACTATGCAAAGCTTGGTTTTATTTGAAATGCCTTCATCAATTTAACATTGCTGTAGCTCAAAACATGATGTCTTAACCTGATGAGCTTTTCAATCTCTAGCTCAGTGTGGAACTTTCCCTAAGTTTGCAAAATGCTAATTCATGTCAACACCTCAAAGTCTTGCCCATTTAAACTGACACTGACAAAACTGTAAAACTTGTATTTTTTCCAGGGTTTGTTTCTTAGATTTTATTCTGACTTACAAATTGCCCTGAACCTGAAACAGCTTGTCTTGGCTGTCAAACAGAGTGAAGCAGAATTAACATGTAATGGAGAAGGCAATAAAGGTCTCATGAATAAAATATACAAAACTTACGTATGAATGGTAACACTGAAGCGTGTACAGAGTCATTTAATGTTTCAGATTGCCCTACTTTTTCTATAATACACCTTTATTTTTCCCCATAAGAGAGCACCTAAAAATACATTTTCAAAGAAGATTTAAGTTGCTTATCTAGTTTGAACAGAATAAATCATTGAAAGCAGAAAACAAGTACAGTGTCTATATTCCAGAGGGAAGTTTGGTGATACCATTTCAATCTCAATAGCAGCAATTTTAGTAATATTTAGCAAAGTGCAACTGACAGGAAAGCTGAGACTCATTACAGAAGACAGAAACAAGTAAGTCCACAGCTGTTCATGTATTCCTTAATTTTTAAAGTTCTTATTACACATTTTAAAAATAAAATATTCATACCTTTAATTAGACTATGCAGGTATTATATTATTAATTACTGTGTGCATGAAAATAAATACAACAAAGAGGCATTTTCCAAGACATTAGGAATAACAGAAACTAATTTTTCTCTCTTTTTTGCAACATAGGAAACTTATCTTTCTTCAGCTCTGAAACTGTATTAAGTAATCTTTGATTCTAAGCGAAGAAAAAAAAAAAAAGAGCATTACTTGTTGCAGCTGGGAGCTGGCAGAAGGGGGTTTATCCCCTCGCCTGCCGACACAAAGAAGCCCGGATATCAACGCTGAAACCCCTCTGGAAGGCCACACAATGAAAAAGGGGTAGAGCTCCTCACCCAAAAGGGGCTGTATCTTCCTGTCACTGTTAAGCAGGCACGCAGGCGAAGGCAAAGAGGAAAAGAGAGGGGACTCTCCGCATGTGTTCCCTGCAGATTTACTCTGGTGAAATGACAGGGACGAAGAGGCCAATTGGTGGGAGGGTCCAGGGATCTTATACTGGGTACAGAATAGGTGGGGAAAGGGATCTCAGCCAATAGGATAGGGGCAAGCAGGTGGGGTTGACAGCAAGGGAACCAATGGGAACAACACGAAGGAGGGTCTTAGGTAAGGATCCAATGGGGCGTCGAGGAACAAAGAACTTTCTAGAACATTTCTAGAACTTTCCAGATATATATTAAAGAAGGGAAATTAATATACATAACCTCATACATAAAACAGGGAGGGGAAAACATTAACCAATTGGGAGAAAACATGCAAAAAGCAAAACAAGGGAATCATGGGTTCTCACCATGACTGGAATTTACATGCTAAACTTGGGTTGCTGACCACCTCAACTGGTTGTCTGAGTTCTCCTCAAGAGATAGAGTGGCTGGAGCCACTTGCACCGCCACAATTTGTAAATTAACAAAAATTACTTGTCAGATGAAGGACAATTACTGTCTTGTCCTGTTCTTCCTCAGAAGTGAGAAACAGTCTCAGCAGTAGGAATATTTCTTCTTGGACCTCCTCCAAAATTAAGAAAGCAGAAACATAGAAAGAACTGGTAGCTGGGTGATTACACTGAAACTTAAGAGTATCAGGTCACTGAAAATGCTACATCTCAGATCACCTTCTTATCATGCTTCGCGAGAACATGGTTTTGCTGACTCATATAGCTCATGAGCTTTTCTGGACATCTGCCTTTGCTAGTGAATGGTCTTACTTCTCATTCTTAAATCACAGTTTTCTGTGCTGACAGTTTGTTATAGACTGAGTAGCTGTTTCAAGAACCAGACCCTAATCCGAGAGAATCCTGGGGTTTTGCACAGGATAACAAAAACTATTTTACGCAATTCTTTCAACACTGAAAGTTAACAAGAAAAAAGCTGCTCCTGCTTGTAATCTGACATGTAATTAGGAACTTTTTAAACTGAAAAAAGAAATGTAAATGAAAGATCACACCTGCCATGTCATGCTAATCTTTAAGCAAGGTTTCAGGAGACTGCAGTTCCTTACAATACCGACAAAATTAAAATATCTTACTTAGGCTATTTCCCCAGCCATACTTAGTGTTTTTCTTTTTTTTTTATTTTCTGAGGGGAAACAGAGGTCTGCCTATTTGCAGACAGCTGTCTAGTGTAGGACTAAGATGTCATAAGAAGATAAATTAGAATTATAATATTTATAAGCCTACCTTTCAAGTTTCATTATTACTGCCACTGACCTATCTGAATTTGTTTATTAAAAGGATCAGAATGAAATGTACAGAGATTTTGTAGAAAAATGGCATTTTCTAGTAAATAATTCTCTTGGCATATGCATCTGGCTATTATATATCTATCATTGATTTATGTGAAGTTGTTAATTATTATAATACCTATGAAGAAGTGAGGAGTAAAGTAAAAAAAAATGTAAAAATTGAAAAAAATTGAGTAATTTTTCCATTGCTTTAGTCTGTACTTGAAACCACTTTCTATTCTAACAGACCATTTGACAGAATATCTTGCCTTTTTGCTGAAAGTATTAATTTCTTTATTGTGATTATAAATTAAAATGTATTAAAAGAGATGCATTCTCTTTTACTCCTTCAGAATTTATGTTATAGAAAACAATTGCTGTTGGCTCTGATGTCCTTCTCTGCTGTGCTGACTGCAGCATCTTAACAGTCTAAACCACTGAACAACATGCTAATAAACTGAAGAAAAGGAATAAGAGAGGAATTAACTAAAACTGAGTGACAGGGTCCCTCTTTGGGGTTTTGCTTGTTTGCTTGCTGCATTATCAGAGAATGTAAAATACAGCTCAATGCACAAATTGCTGTACAAGTTAGTTAAAAAGAAATAGCTTGGTATCTTAAGGAGTTTATCATCCCCTAAAGAAAGAAATTGCATATAAAAATATACCAAAAAACATTGAAAGTGAATTTACTGAAGTTTGCTTGTCATTTTAATTTTATGGCACATTCACAGTTACTTAATTTTGCTATGTTAATTTTGGCAAATTAGTGTATGTCAGTTTAAGTATGTGTGTGCACATATATAAGATTATGTGTTTTATGTGTGTGTATGTATAAGATTATGTATATAGAAAGACTATGTCAAAACAATGTAAAGAATAGTTGAAATAGCCTGTAATGATGAGAATAAGGTGGGTTTTTTGGCATACAAGAAATGAAAATGTCAGAATTGGAAGAAATAAATAAGAGTGTGCTATTACTGGCAGCTAACAGAGAATTGAGTTGAAAGAAATGCAGATCATAATAAATAGAGAGAGGCCTGGAGCAATAAAACCAATCAATAAACTGAAAATTGAACAAATTTTGATAATATACAATGGCACAAGAACAATAAGTGAACGATTTTTTGATTTATTTTATTCCCAATGTTTGTTTTAAATTATAATTGTGTGGACTAATCTGTAATAAGGGGTGTGTGGGACAGAAGAAAAAAAACAAACACAAATGAGGTAGATCTGAAATAAGTTGTTTAATTTCAGATAAGGAATATATATAACATAAACCTTGTTCATTGTTCAGAAGTAATCTTAATCAGTTAATTTTGATTCAATTAGTTCAATGTATGAGCAGTATTCAAAAATACTTTATCATTTATATATAGATATGTTTATTACATTTGATGCATTAAGACATTTTTTTCAGCTTGGATTTCTTCCTCTTCCTTTTATTTAAGTAGCTTTTTTCTTCTCAAAGTCAAGTATTGACAAGTGTAATTCCCACAATTATAAGTGGAATATTATTTCATCTATTGTTGAAAATAGATGGAAAAAAGATAAGCACAAAGATTGCAACTTTACAAAAATAAAGAGAGGGAAAGAAAGAAAATATACTCTTTCTTTCTCTTTAATTTACTGGAATGTTCTTGCCAACTCTATCTTCTTCAGACCTAAGAAAGAAGAGGAAGGACTTCTAGCTCCAGAGAAACACCTTAATTACTTGAGTTTTATTGGAAGATTAGGTAGCTTGAAGATAGAAATTTATTGGGTTGTAATCTTGCAAATACTTTTTACCAGTACTGTAATTAATAGCACCATTGCTAAAGTGCATAAAGTGTTGCAAATGTCAAATAAAACACAGTTGGTTCTGCCTTGGAATACTGGAACATATTCCCTATTTGCTTTCCTTTATCAATATTTCTCTTCAGTTCATAAATTAAACTCAACTCTAATTCAGTTAAACCTTATTAATTTGTTATTTACTGGTTCACTGCTTTTAATTCAAAACTTCTGTTTTGCTATCTGAGCACCTACCTCACTGTAGAAAATTAGTTCAGAAACATTCTGTTGCAGCTGCTCTTGAGGTCTTAAATAATAACTGAGAAACAATTTTGAAGAGATAATTGAAATGACATATTGCTCAAATCATGCCAACATTATAAACACCTAGTTAGCATATCAGCACTGTCGTTGAGCTTCAAAAGAATTGTTTCTTCTTTCAAGGAGACCTCAATGACCTTTTCATACTGAAACAATAAAAAATAATACTCATAGAAAGTAAGAATCTAAAAAATAACCCCTCTATGGGTGCAGATAGTGATTTTTTTAAGCATCATATCCACTTACACTTAATATAGTTGTACATGTTACTTGGCAAAAAAAGAGTGTCGATCTTTCAGACTTTTCAGTCTTTTCATGTGACAATGGAATGACGTTGGAAGAATAGGAAGTCACGGTGCATGCTAGTTTAAAGTCCAAGAGGAAACATGATTCTATTTCATGCTTGCCTGGTTGTACATGTTACCATTTTAAACAGTGTTTCAAAGAGTTTTTTAAAGTGTTACCAACTCCGCTGGTAAGATTACTCCTTAGACATACTGAGAAATTTTAAATAGTTTCTGGTTGCTTGAGGTACTTTTGGTTTTTCCCAGTTGATTATAGACACTTTCAGTTATTTAATTTACAAATTATTTTCAAATTTTCTTCTGCATTATTTGAATTGATAGAAATAATTTCCTGAAACATATTTTTTTAAGTAGAAGTTAGTCCTGTTAACTTAATGGCTATAGCTCTTTTTAAGTATCTGAAACTTGCTGATACTTAAAGTGCATGATAGATATTAAATGGTATGCACATAACTTTCAAAGTTGCCATACAAAAAACTCAAACTTTGTTTTCAAACATCGTGTCAAATTATAGGTCAGACTGTTCCTTTCATTCTGTGTTCACACTGACAAAGGGTACAGTAGCTCATTTCAATAAGAGCTCTTCAATTTTCCTTCTGAAACCACATGCAGTGCTACATACTGGCTCTAATTCTGAACAGTTTATTCTCCTTATTTTTAATTACATTATTGAGGAGTAATGAATACTTCCTCTCTTTTGAGTCTTACAAATTGGTAAGCTTTATAGCACTCCACTGAACACACCATTACATTTAGTACAATGTCTGTTGCCAAAGATAACATTCTTTTAGAGTCTGGGTCTAACCTTCATGCTCGGTCAGGGTCATCCTAGAGCACATGGCACAGGATTGTAGCCAGAAATTTCTGAATATATCCAGTGAGGGAGATTCCACAACCTCTCTGGGCAATCTGTTCCAGTGCATGGTCACCCTGAGAGTAAAGAAATTCTTCCTCAGTGCTTTACTGATGCAAAATTGGCGAGCTATGCCATGAAACCAGCAGCAAGTAGCAATCAGGTTTGGTTTTTTTTTTTTTTTCCCAGAATGTGATATAGCTTGAAAGATGAAGGAAATGTAACTTTTGTACAGATACTCTCCAGGACAGTAAGAACAAGAAAGACTAGCCTGAAGTCACTGTGCATGTCTCTAATAGAAAAGTCAAGAGAGCAAGGTGAAAACTCAGCTAAGTTACGAACACAAACATAGTCTTGCCATAATTCAGACTGAATTGTCAGGATGTTCCCAGGTGTGATTTTGGGCAACTGCTCTTTCAGTCTTAGATGACAGCATGGACCAAGGACAATGCCAGTTTATATATATATATATATGTGTATATATGTATATGTGTGTGTATATATATATCTATACACATACATGTTTTCAGGGGTATATGGTGAGGGGAGATAAGAGTTTAGCAGCCTTGGCATTAACTGTACTCTGTAATTTGCCTCAGGATCAGTAAGTGGTTCCAGGTTCATTTTAGTTGCTAATATAGACACAGCTTAAGACAAGAAACTACTGGAGAAGGTCCTGTAGAGGGCTATAAAGACGATTTGGGGACAGAAGCATCTCTCTTGTGGTGGAAGGCTGAGGAAGCTGGGCCTGTTCAGCCTAGAAAAGAGACAATTAAGAGGGTATCTTATCCATGTCTGCAAATATTTTGAGGATGTGTCAAGAGTACTGGGACAGGCTCTTTTCAGTGGTGCCCAGTGACAAGACAAAGGGCAATAGACACAAAAGGAAACAGAGGAAGCTTCCTGTGAATAAGAAGAAAAACTGTACTATGAGGGTAACAGAGCACTGGAACAGGCTGCCCAGAGAGGTTGTGGAGTCTCCTTCTGTGGAAATATTCAAACCCCTCCTAGATGCAATCTTGCTCTAGGTGAATCTGTTTTAGTAGGGGGGTTGGCCTAGATGAGTTCAAGACCTCCCTTCCAACCCTCAGCATTCTGTGACTAAAACAGAATGAAAGCTCTGGGAAAAAGAGCTGTTAGAGCTTCTGTGAGATTGGGAGGAGAAATTCTGTGAGATTTCCTGGATCAGAGAGGAACTGAACAAGTCAGAAACTTAAATATTGGAACAAAAGTGACACAAAACCCCCTGGAGAAAAAGATGTGGAGCTGAGAAAGGAAGGAAGATTTATTTATAAAGATAGGATTAATTATATTCCCAAGAATAAAATGTTTCTTTTAATCTTCTGTACTGTGAATGCTGAAAGTTATAGAGGACAGCCAGAACCTTTTGCATGCAAAGAAGTTTTTCTTAAGTGATTTAATTTTGACAAGTCAAGGTTGGTTCCAAAGGTTAAAAAAATGAAACTTCACATATAGTTCAGAATTCCCTTAAACAAACAAGGCTTTACATAAGGTTTCTTACTGTCCAATAATTTCACTTTTCTAACTGTAGGATTAGATTTATTTTCCGTGATATTTGTTTTACTTCTGAGGAGGCATCATGTTTTGAGAAATAATTTGGTTTGGTGAAAAATTTCTGAATTTAATTTGGTGACATATTGTGAAAAGGTTAATATTAACTCTTATAGGAAAAGGAACTGTCACATTCACATTAAATAATGCTTCATCCAGAAGAGGACAGTACTATACCTGCTCTAGTGAAAGGTGTTCCTGACTATGGCAGGGGGGTTGGAACAGTGTGATCTTTAAAGTCCCTTCCAACTCAAATCATTCTAAGATCTGTGGTTCTATAATGTTGTTAAACAAAGGAATGAACAAGGCTAACAAGACTAGATAACAATTTTCTGCAGTAAATCAACTCATTAGTGTCCCTGTCAGACTATTAAGAATAAGAATTCACAGTGGATGTCCTTCTTTCTTTACATCTCTTCAAAAAAATCAGAACAGTCTAATATTTTGAACAGTTCAAGATCTGTTTTATCTGAGGAGGAAATAGATGCTCATCTAGAGACTACTTACTGCAACAAAAAAGTTCGAGACTCTATATGCTTGATTTTTCCTACTTAATAACTCGTCTTTGGCTGCAAAATCCCACTGTATCATATTGAAGTTTCCTTTAGAAGTTCTTTTAAGACGACTCACATCCATTTCTATTCCATATAAAGCATATGTCGTGGGGTTTTGTAGTCCTCTGCAGGGTAATTCTTCTTTGTTTTCACCGCAGACTTGTCCAATGCAATAGATGGTATAACACCCATTTCTTTTTACACTGTTTACTGCATGTGCAATGACTATCACCTTTTTTTTTTTTTTTTAAATAAGTTTGTGAACCAGAAGTGAAAACCACCTGCTTATCTTGTCCTTGAGTTGTGACTAAGTAAGGCAAAATAAAAGGTTGTTCTCTTTTTTTGGAGTAACTAAGGAAAACTGTGTTGGTAGCATATCCTGGAGTGCTAAGTGGGGCAGGTACACAACAAGGCATAAAAAGTAGGGAGCCTGCAATGTTGATAAAGACAGGAAGACTCCTTTGTAATGACAAATAGGGAACAAAACTTGAAAATGGGAAGAAGGCTTCCAAAAGGAGACCATATTGTCTTACAATCAATAAATTAATTGATAATTGATGAACCCCTACTTGTGCAACAAAAGGCTTGTTTTCAAATTTCTCTGACTCAGCTGATTTGAGTGTTTCCTATTTCAGAAAAATCATATTTTATTTTGTATTCTGATAGAAAAGTGGAAAGACACTGCAGTTTTAATCAATATTGTTTCAATTAATTTTTCACCAACCTTGTTCTAGGCCTATACAACCACCATGTTCTATCAGGAAGAAGAGATTAAAGAAAGGGATCCTGCTAACTGTGAGATTTGGGGTTTTTTTGGCCCCATCTCGAGGTAGAAAACCATTTGGCCCATCAAGGGTTCTTTGATCAGTGTCTACCTGTTATTCCTCATTTTTACATTTTTCACCTGCTTATACCTTCCCCTCCACTGTTTTATCCAAGTGTTGTCTCCAAAAACATTTTTTTTTTTCTCTCCAGGCTCCTGTAGAGATGGTTTACACGAATTTATAAGGGAAAAACCTAGAGGAAGAGTAGCCGGAAGAAAACAGGTCAACTCACCCCTTTCCTGCCCTACAGGGAACTGAACTGCAGTTGTTCATTCTGTTGAAACCCATTCCTGAGCCCTTGCCCATCGAAGGAAAAAGCAGAGACCACTATGGCAGGGACTGACACCTCCATGACTCCACAACCGACCATCATTACTGTGCCTGCCTCATGGGACCATTCTGACTACACTTTCTGAAGGTTATACAGAACAGGTGGTGGAATGGGCAACACTTCTTATATCAATCATGACCATCAGCTGCAGATGTGGCCTATAAAGATACCTAGGGAAAAAAAAAAGTAAGGATGAATACTTTCTACTTATTTTCCTGTCTTGTAGTGTTTTACTATTGCGAGAATCAAGAAGACTGAAAAAGGAATGAGTTGGGATTCAGTCTGACACTCCCAAATAGCTGGTATGGCATGCATTGCTATTTCTAAAAATATTTCATCTAGGCTTTTTTTTTTTCTTTTTATAAAGTAAGTTTTTCATGAAAACAGGACTTGGTTGTTGATTCTGTATTTCCTTTCTGTTCTTATGAGGCAGCCTGTTTTAACCATAAAGTATAAATGGGTTTTAGAAATCTTGATTCTCCTTCTACTAGTAAGCATCTTGTAACTTTAAGGTCACTTTACTCTGTTACTTTTTTTATTAAATAGGATGGCATTTGATTATTTTCTCACAAAAAATGATAAAATATTGAACAGAGGTTTGACTTTAAGATGCAATTTATATTTTTAGAAATGCTCTAAGTTTAAAGCACTGAAACAATACTGTTAGCCTTTTACTACTGTATTTGACTTATAAACAGTTGAAACATTGAAATGATTATGAAGTAAGTCAAGATATCTAGTGGAAGGATAAACAGTTTAGATTTAGCTAAATTAAAAGCATTCTTACTGTTAGTATGACTTACTATCCCACCATTATAAACCAAATCCAGATGATTCTTATCTCTTTTCTACCACAAACAATTTTGTTTTTCTTTATGAATACATTGCACAGAATTGTCTGGGAATATTTGAATTATCATAAATACAAAGCTATTTTTATAGAATACATTCTTTAATCTGAATGTATATTTGGATAGAAGACAAGAATCTTTAAATGAACTGTGGATTTTTTTTAGAGATAATGCTGATACTTTCCTCCTCTACTTCCTATAACAAACTTTAGCCAACACAATTTTACACAATGTGAAATAAGATTGAGAGAAAGCCACAGATTATACTTCCATAGGAAATATAATTTCTCATTTGAATCAGCATTAATACAAATCTCAGATTTTCACATCAGGGACTGCAGAGTATCTGGTATAAAACTTTGGACTTCAGTTTGGAGACACTTAAGTAATGCATAATTTCATGCATTTGGACCAAAACACAATGAAGTTACAAAGAACTACACTGAGGCTCACTGAAATCAATGGAAAGCAAATCCAAATTTCAGTTGACTTTTGATCAGGCCACACATGAAAATATGAATGAAATTAATATGTAGGTTTGTATATATATTTGAATTTGGGGTTTCTTTAGGCCTTCTACGTGTAGTACATGGGGTTTTTATCTTCAGTCTTATAAAGAATTATCTCATAAAATTTCATGAAAACTTTTCACAGATCATTTAAGCAAATATTTCCTTTTAATATTAAAAAGACTCATAAATCACAAAGAAAAAATCTTTTCTCATTGATAGGAGGGGTTTTTTTCATGTTTTTAATTCTATTTAACATACTATTTCCTAGTATATCTCTCTGTTTCTGTCAAATTACAGGGTGGATCCACCAATCTGTTTCTTTGTTGGGATTTTTGCCAACAAATACAATGGGAAATATTATCTTAAATCAAAATCTGCATTTAAATTTGCAATTCAATCACAGATTCTTAGTGATTCCAGCCTAAGTGATGCCATCCACTACACACCTGATAGACTGTCCTACACAATTTACTACAATTACTGTAGTAAAGAACATAGATTAAATTAGAAGAAAGATAGTTCTGCAGGTCTCACAGCTTAAAGATTAAGGCCAGCTCAGGGGTAATAAAAATAAGCCAAAGATTACACTTCTCTCTCTGAGTGAAACTATAAAGACAATCTTTTACCTGCCTCGGTTTTCCATGCACTGTGAGGAATTTGGGAAAAGAGCCAAGAGGATGTAGGTGAAATAATGCTAAGTTTTGCAATGACGAACCTTTAGGAACCTGGGTTCCAGACCCCTGGGCCATGCACCTGCTCTTCTTGCACATGTAGATCTCAAACAAATCGTATTCACAGTGTGAGAAGTTACTTGGTGTTTACTACACAGGAAATTTGGGGAGAAAAATCAAAGAAGAGCATAATCTGCACCTTTAGCAGATACTTAGAAACACCACTTCTGCATTTTACATTTGTCCTGAAGATATTCTCTGATGTCCTTTCTGTCACAAAGAAAGACAAAAATGTATTTCCATCTGGGTGATTCTGTGCTCCTATTAAACAGTAATTAGGAGACAAAGCACTTGCCTAAAATCATTTTCCTCTCAGCACACCCACCTGCCCAGAATAAAACAAAAATCAAAGAGCTATAGGCAGTCATAGCAGTTTCTGTTCTTATTTTGCAGTTGTGTATTTCACCTTTATTTTATTGTCCATCAAAAATGTAAGGTTTGACTAGATCAACAACTGATAGTGTGATTCTATAGGCAAAATGTTTTTGCATTTTTTAGGAACTGTAGTTTGCATGTGCTGAATAATATTTCTGTAAATTAATACTAAATATGAATTGGCTAAAGCATACAAATAAAGCCAAACTATCACATTCTACCCTTTCCTTCCTAAGTATGAAATATGAATTTTAGACATTAACAGACTTAATATCCATTTGTGTAGCCCTGTAGTTGATCAAATATAGTACTGCCTTTGTTACTGTAAAACCAAAGGCTTTGTCCAAAATCTCCAAGGCCTCAGAACAGAGGTTTTCTGATTTTGCAGAACCCCTGCATCTCCACTTGTCCTGACTTGTCTGGAGCTTTATTTATCTGACTTAGCTGTAACAACAGTTTTCAAATATCCAAGTGATTATGACTTAATTTTTTTTTGTATTTAGCTTACTTCTGTACCATACTATGACACTGCACCTATTCTTCTAGTAATTTTGATTGATGTCTGTAACTAGTAAATGCCAAACTCAAATGAGTACATATAGAATAAATTGTGAGCCTTGAAAAAAAACTCAGTATAGACAAGTGACAGCATTATAAGGCCTTGAAAGTGTATAAATGTGATGATGACAGAGGCTACATCTGTGAACAGCTCACCAATGATCAATTTTTAGTAATTAAAGGGATAAAACAGGGGGGAGAAAAGAAAACTGCTTTTAGAGGTTATAAATATGGATGCTATATGGAAATGAACACCAGTGAAGAATGAAAGAAGTTAAAAAAAAGCTCAGAAAATACGTAAAATGAGACCTTAGAACGAGGAGGAATGAGCACCCTTGTTAAACTTATAGTTTCCCCTATGGTGGAGCTGAGGTGCTGATGACCCTTTCAAACTCATACTCCCCACTTCTTTCTTAGTGAATATTGATTTGACCCTAAGACCCAAAAGGGCATGAAGAGACGAGCTTATGTTGAAGAAAAGGTGAGGATGTTGAGAGATTATGTATGTATGAGTCTGCTTGTGCCTTTGTAACAACTTAAAACTTTGTTATAAGTGAAGTTTTTTTCTAGATAATTTAGACTCTAGGGGTTAGCACTATTAGGACTGGACTAATACCTGTTCAGCTATACCAATGTTACCTGTTGCTTAAATTGCTTCTTATAAGACCATGTCTGCATGGGGCTGCTCTTGAGGAACAGCTTTAAGGTCATCCCCCACAACTTTCCTATTTAATCATATTTAATTAAATTCTTATTTATTATTTTTTCCTATTTAAACACTGCATCCAGAAAGACATCTAACATGTAGTTCACTTCAAAACCAATTTGACAAATCAAAAAATCAAAGCAACAGAAGTACAAAACAGAGGCAGCCTTTTGCCTAGTTGAAATAATTGAAGTCATTACCGTGTTTTTAGTGACAGAGTCTGGGAACTGAAGGATTTTCCCACTGTATCCAAGACATTTCATCCAATAAAACAGAAAAGTTAACTCTAACAGTCTATATAAGCTTCTGTCCTTAACCATGTATTTGAGAAGAAATAACCTATCAAAAAGAGACTTTGTAAGATGATTTAATCTAGCTAAGTATGATTTCACATTTACTTGTTATGCAGTCTTCTGCCAATTGTCTCCAGTTAGTAAATACTGAATCCATCAGCTATATAAGAAACCTATGATATACTTCAATTTTTTTCCTGGATCTGACTCTAATTTCATCTGCCTAATGAAAAAGCACAGTTCCATTTGTCAAAAACAGATGTGAAAGTAATTTTAGAGTGACAGCAAAACGAGGGGAATTAATGAGTATATCATTATAGGGAACATATGTGAAACAGTCGCGAAGCCATTTGACATTCATAATTTTGTGACTTGCACCAGACAAATTCTTCAAGAAGTTTCTACAATTATTTTTTGTGTGTGGTACTTTTTGTGATAGTTTCTTTTTTTTTTTAATCATTATATTAACACTTTGCATTTTCTTGTTGGAAGATCTACAGTCATTTGTGAGACTGATTATTATAATTATGATAATTATGATAACTCCAGGGACATTTGATGGAGTTGATAATAAAACAGTTGCCCCCAGAATATTTCACTGGGGATTATTGGTGAAGCATGGAACTGACCCTGACCTTTCTCACCAAATATAAGCCTATTTTGATAGTTGTTATGCCTTGTTTAGAAGGCAGAACTCATTATATAGTGTGACAAAATAAATTAATCAAAAAATACAAATTATATCAGTCTCTCACCTCGACTAAAGACAAATTTTTCACAGTTAAGGAATTTATTTCATTTGCTTCTTCCTTTATTGACCTTTTCCCGCTTAGCTAAATTTTTAACTTAGAAAGAAAATGAAATAGGAAATGTTAGAAATAAGCAAGAATATACTTTTCCATCTGCTGGAATAAGATTTTATTTTCTCCTGTACAAATGAATGTATTGTGGATGAATGCTTCCCTGTAAACCTGCAGATCCCATTCATCAAAAGCAGTTGAAATGTGATGAAATTTGTGATGAGGCCAGAAGTAGAAGAGAGTATAAGATGGAAAGACATATGGTGGGAGGCTGAAGTTCCCTGGTAATTCTTAGTCTATTGAAGTCCTCCTGAAGCCTTTTAAGCCTGCTCATATCAGTGAAACATTCCAATTCTAAATTAACAGCAAAATTAATCTAGCAGATGACATTGGGCATATTTTTTACACCTAGGAATTTCTCATGGAGAAAACAGAGGAATAATGAAGAAAGTATGATAAGACTGCATTATGTTCTACCAGGAATGGTGAGGAAAGGAGCGTTTCTAGTTTTATACAAATGATACAAACTTTGCACTGGATTTCCAGAGAGAAAATAGTTGTCCTAATGATACCCTTGTGACTGAGACCCAATGACTTGTGAAAAGAGGATTATAACTGAAGTAATGCTCTTAGCACTAGTACAGTACTAACACCTCATGAACATTAGATTTCTGTTTTCTATGAAAAGGAACAGAAAAGGAAATAAACCCAAATAATTTCTTATGTCAGAAGAAATATATTTTATAAAATAAAACATATGCTATCTTGAAAGATTACAGTTGAACTTGATCATCATAAGCATGGGTCTGTCATTGCCATAACACTAAACAGCAAGTTTATAATACTAATCTGCTATTGGATTTTTTTTTCTTTAATCAGAATGCTGAAGTATAAAATCACCTTATTTATAACTCTGAGATCCATGAATTCAAGTGACTGTAGTAGAAGTCTTCTGGAAGACAGGCAATTATGTATTATGCTGTCAAATAGATTTAAATAACTTCATGTAAGGAGAAGCAAAATAAGGGAAGAAAGGGGAATGGAATCTAAAAAATTCTGAGCTAGTTTGGTTTCTGCCTTTATATAAATTTCTCCTTCAAATTCTTTATCCATACCACCTTTAAAAAGAAATTGGACTTATGATAGAGATAAAAAATTGGTGGTTTTTATTTCCCCCCATAACAGTCAATTATTAATAGAAAAATACTCCACTAACCATTGGAAAAAAGCCTTCATGTTCTTTAAGGATATATCAGAAGGCTAGAAACATTGCACTAGTGACTGCTAGCATAATTTTTCAGGATTCTTGGATTTTTTTTTTTGAGTGGAAATTTAAAGGAAGTATCATGATCACCTTGTGAGAAATATTTTCACAGAATAGAAAAGGTCCAGATCAGGCATCATAAAGACTACATGAGGGACCAGATAGAGCACCCTGGTTATTTTATTTCCATAATGTGCCAGTAGAATCCTCACAAAGACAATCTCCACTACTCATCCAGAGTGAGATTTTGAATGAATCTCCCAGTTGTCCCTGTTACTTTTCTTTAGTTTGTATCACGGAATGGTACCCAAGTGCTTGAACTAAATTCCTTTCAGATTAAGTTGAAAAATGTGATTCATGGCTATACCAAAATGCCATACATGCATGTAGTTCATTACACTGGAGATGAACTAGTTTGAAGAACAAAAATCAGTTAAATATGTTTAGTGTGGACATCAGTGCCTCAGCACCAGCTGTTTCACTCTACAGATCCACTCCTACTGGCCCTGACCGTACACTAGTGTAGACATCACCTTGTCACAAAAGAAATGATGGAATTTCACCTTAGAATGAAGTCTCAGAGTATTTTTATAGGACACGTAGGTAGTAGATGCACCCTCCATACAACTTAACTCCCTAGGAAATGTTGCTTCTCTTTCTTCAATTTTAAATCTAAATAACCTATTCAAATTTGGGGTTTCCTACATCTTCTTTATCTTTTCTGACAGATAATTTCCCATCTTGTTCCTAATGGCAAGATTATATTTCTCATTTTCTTTTCTAATGCAAGTATCCACCACAGCATAAGAGATACAAGTCAGAATTTCAGTCCAAAACCTGCTTTAGATGCCTGAAATAACAGACCAAGCTCGCAAAAGGTAATATAATTTGCAACTACCTTCCATAATTAAGGCTTCTGAGAAGTATTCACAAGGCAGTCAACTCAGCTAAAGTTCCCTTTACAGTATCTGGACTTCACTACATTGCAGCAGTTTTTTCCTATTGATGCCACAAATTTGTCCAAGGCAAACCAATTCTTTTTTCTCAGATCTTTAGAGGGAGACCTATAAGGTGAACCAGAGCACATTAAAATATATATTTTTAAAATATATTTGCATTCCACTTAATCTCTCTTTTTGTACTTCTCACCTTGGTGTATCTCATTTGTCCCACATCTGTTTTATTTATCTAATTTTAATATAGACTGCAGTGTTAGGTAAGAAAAAAGAGAGTTCACAGAAGATTTTTCCCCCACTGTGTTGATTCCAAACAGCTGTGTTTCAGTGTTGGTTGGTTTACATCAAGACAGACCTTTAAATCTCATTCTTTGTTCTGAAGAAAACCCATCGGGGGGGAAATAAAAGGAGCGTAATAATTGAATAGCATTTAGTTTGCAAAATTTAAAATTTTCTGTTTCCCAAAAGTTCATGTGAGGTGTAAATGCATGATTCACTGAAGATCAAAGAGACCAGTCATGTACAATTCTTGATGTTCAGAGCAAAAATATTTGTACTGAGCTTATAAACTATGGCCTAAAGCACCAAAAAGTTAGGCAATGTCTCATTTTTTCATAAAGCATGGATTTCTTAAAAAAAATGAACTAATTTAATACAGTTTTTATGCATTTCTGCAAAGTTTGTTATGGGGTAAGGATCATAATTTTATTGCTATGAAAGTTTTAGTGGCAGACATACACTTCTATCTATGAAAGGTTGAATTTGAGATATGAACTGTCACTTTCAAATAATAGGAAAAAAATGTAATAATCATAAAAGATAAAGAGTGAAAAGGAAAAATGGAATTAAGGACTCTCAAAATTTACCATTTTCGTCTTCATCCTAAGTTTCTCGTTACTAAACCTTATGCAAATTTACAATAAAATCACTTATATTTGCAGTAATTTACATTGCCATTTCTTACTTAAGGTTTCTAATGTATATCCTCTTCATCTGACTTCATCAGTTTGGTAATGTGACAATAGCAGAAGGTGTGTATTATACAGAGGAAGAGTTCTAAATGCATCAGTATAGATCTGATATAACTCACTTTTGTGTGACTAGTTTTCAGCAAATGCCTCTATACATATACAGAGATACGCACTCCAAGTATATTTCTCTTTTTAGTCTGACAGCTGAACCCAGTGGAAGATGTTCCCTGATCTGAACAGACTTTGGTCAGTCTCTCACTGGCAATCACTCAGAATGCCTGATTTTTCTGGTGCAGCACTGATTTCGGGAAACTCAGAAAGTGAAAAAAAGCAAACCACTTTCCTTCAGGGAAGAAAACAAGCTGGAAAGAAGCTACATTTATGTATGTGCATATGGTAGTTGGTTTCATTTTTTATCTTCTAATTATGAAATGTTTATTTTAATGTATCATATTTTTCCTTTCCTACTAATTTTAATAGTCTGTTAACTATCTTGAAAACAAAAGAAAACAAAGCAAAATAAAACAAGACTGACAACACCCAAAATATGACTGTGGAGAGAAGGTATTCATTTTCAAAGGGTATTTATGTCTTTAAATAAGTAATTTAATTCATGTTGATACTGCTGTCCTTGTGCTGCAAAGACTGTACAAGAGGTACTGTACTGAAAAAAATATATCTACCTTCATGATAAAGTGGGATTACGAAATTAAAAATATATTTGAAAACCAAGTGCATCAATAATTTCACAAGTGCTTCCCCAATGCAAAATATATCTTAAAACGATGCTTTCCCCTTTTCAAATTCTTCCTGGCACATGTTAAATCACTTGCTGTGTGGTTGTTTTGGACAAAACATTTTTGCTGCCAGGAATGGCTTGAAAGAAGTGGTTTTTTCTCTCGAGAATTTGAAGAAATAAGAACATGAAGAAAAAAGAAGCTTGAGTTTTGCCAAACAGGGACTTCAAAGTTTGGCCTGCAGATGGTTATGCATGCGTGCAATACTTGCACTTCATATGTTGCAACTTCATTTCACTTCCTCCTCCATCTTTTCAAGTGTTTTGTGAAATGCCTGCAACAAAAGAAGTGTGGTGTGCGAGTGGGAGACATTTGAAAGAGAGTCTTTTTAAATAAGCTTTGAATGTCAAAGGAGATGTGCTTATGGTGTGACAGATGACAGTGCTTGTTCATGGAAGATTTAATTTTAAAGAATAGAGCTGGCCTGAAAACTTGAGACAGGAAATTTTTGGTTTAGTTTTTCTTCTAGCACCAGGATTAACTGATTCAAGACTTTTGTGGTTATAACAGTTTGGCTTTCACTGAAACTCATGAATGTTAGAATAAGAATGCAAAAAAATTAGATTTAATTTTGAAACATACAAAACACTTTGAGAGGGTTTAAGAGCTCTTATGGTCATAGTTTCTGCAAGCAATAAGAAAATTAATAGTTTCATTTAAAAAACATAAGCCACAAGGAGGAAAAACTATATTTATTTAGTATTCATGAAATATAGTTTTATATCATATTTTTATATCATAGATATGCAAGCTGTCAATATAAAAATAAGATTGTCATATCCACATGTATCTATTCACATATATAGAACCTGAAAAATTTCTGAAATACATAGATGAGGTATAAAATTTTAGCAGTGTTACATAAGGCAATGAACTATCTTAAATTAAGCTTCTGTACTAGATGTGGCTAGATTTTTAAGACAGATATTGTGACTCTTACTATTTAAAGTACAATTATATCCACAGAAAGATTTCCATCAGAAAATCTAACACAAAGTTTCATTCCATTTTATTTTATAGGATGAGATAATCAAATATAAGTGACATTCTGCTTCTGGAGATATTTGTATGTTGAATATTAAAATAATTTGCCTTTGTTTGATTTTTTTCCCCCTTGGGGCATTCTGAATGTCATACTGAGCTATATGTTCACATGGATCATAACAGACTGTCATTTCTCTTAAGCCTGAGTATAAATTCTTGAAAATAGTACATATGGGAATGTACAAACATCTCTTAAAAAAAAAAAAAAAAAAAAAAAAAAAAAAAAAAAAAAAAGAGGAAAAAAATTAGAATCTATTTATACTGAGAAACACTGCTTTTAGGGGAAAAAAAACCCACGTGCCTGAAGTCCTGCCAGTATTGTTTTGAAGGATGGAAATAAACATGTATGTTCTATTCCAAGGGACATTGCACAGTTTTAAGAAAACATTACTTTTGGAAAATAGAAAGTAAATCAATTTCATCTTTAATTTCCCACCCTCCCTTATTTCAGAATTATTGGTCAAAATCTTTGTTCCAAACTTTATAATCCAACCTTAATTTAAATACATTCTTATATCATCATCTATGTTGTTCTTCAGCTTTGAAAGACTGACTTTTCTGCATTTGACTTGCCTTAGTTATGCATAGTAGTGTTTAATCAACTTTAAAAAAATTAAAATGCAATGTTAACTTTGCATATTCTAGGGTCACATGCTTTTATTCTAGTGAAAATTAAAATACATGTAATTCTTTCACCTTGCCATCTTTCCCTCTTACATAATGATATTTTACACTTTTTTTTTCATAAAAATTCTCTGATTTTATGAATGTTTTTTCTTATTAAGTCAAAGAAGCCACACTGATTTAATTTATGTACCATGCCTTCCAAAGTAGATAGATTTTATGAAATTATTATTAATACCATCAATAGATATAGCAGTAAAGAACAGCCACTTTTTTTTATTATTATTTCCAAGTGAATCTGTGCCTTCTTTTATTATTAACCAGAATAGGAAAAGCTGTTAGCAAAATGATGTATCAGCTATGTGTTCATGAGTTACAGGAGCATAGTTAATCCAGGCTTGACATGTTGGTTTAGAATATATTTTAACTTTATTTTAAAGTGAGAAAAGTAAGTATTTTCTCTCATTTCAGAAGAAAAAAAGAAAAGAGATAGTTCATAGCTCACTATAGAAGACCATGTTTCAGTTAAAACTGGAGAAGCAGCATACGGCTAAAATTAATTATAGAATTGACTTATTAGTAAGCCATGGATATTCAAATTTGTCTTATTCCATGATTTTGGTGAAACATTGTGACAAATCAGTATGATCAGTCTGGTGGATTTCAAATTGAGTTATTCAGATTATGTTGATTGTTAAGTACTGATATTTTCTGGGAAAGGGACATTCTTCTGCTGGAATCTAGCCAGAGCATAGGCTGCATGTGGATGAGAAAAAGAGGGAAAACTGGCTACCTAAACATAGGCTATATTATTAAGAGAATATTATTTACATATTTTAATTATGGAATGAACATAAATAGTTAAGAGAATGCAATAAGACAGTGTTTTACTATGCTAGAATGATATTTCATTGGAAGCACCAGTGAAGGATTTTTTATTGTATGTATTTTTGCATGGATCATCTGTTCCTTGGTTTCCATGACATTTTCTCAATTTGGGTGGCTTCATCCTGGATAGTTTTGATAGGTTTGATAGCTGGATATCTTGATAGTCTGATCAGTCTTTCTCTGATGTTGCTTGGCTGTGTGGGAGTATTCCTTATGCTGCATCTTGTGTGATCCTCCTGTCTCATGTGAGGAACAGATCAGTGAAGCAGATCTAGTAGCAAATGGGCAATACATGTGTTAAGTAGTGCCAGACCAGAAGCAGAATTTGGAGAAGGTTCAGGCGTCTGACAAGTGTTATTAGTGGGAACTAAGGCTTACTGGACAGAAATGAGCATGTAATAGGCTTTTGTAATTAGAATGATATGGTGGATGTGTGAAAGTATCTAATGTGCTATCCAAACAGAACACATAGTAACTACTGCTACTTTGCCAGTGCTCAACATGGGTTCTCCCATTTTGCTAAAATAAAATTTCTAGTTAAATTCTAATGTAGATGAGGTATTTAATTTCCATGTACTTGCTAAATTATAAAATGGAGAAAAAGGCGGCAGAGGTGAACAGTAAAAATATAAAACTAAGCACTAGAAAGCAGAAGAAAGTAATAGATATGGAAATAGAAAGTGTTGAGAGAAGAGGACTTCAGATGGAAAAAGAGAAACAAGAATATTTATAAGCTATTTATTTAAAGTCTAATACCACAAGTGAAAAGATCCTTGTAAAGCTGAGAAGTACGACTGGTGGAGGAAGATACCAAGCTGTTTAGTGAACAGGTACCTCACAGAATTGTCTGCTCCTGAGGTCTTCCCAGAAAGAGCATTTAGTGCATTGGAAATCTGCAATAAGAACAGGGTGACATATACCAGGAGGCCTTGCAAACAAAGGGGAACAGCCTGCTTTCTGTGTTTGAGAATGAAGCAAAATTTATATTGTGGTGACCTAAGAAGATATTGGGAATATACAAGAGTCGTTATAAGGTACCACAAACAGCATTGGGAAGTTGTGCAAGACCTGTTATTGGCTATTTAGTGGAGGAGTCAAAGACATAGAAATACACCAACCAAGGAGGTTTGGGTTAGAGCAAGTATGGGGACGTAGAGGGGAAAAAGGCATAAAAAGTGTTGGTCAGTTACAAACAGGTTGCTAATCCATGCAAACTTATGGCCATTCTTTGCACCTGATCACTGCAGTCTCTCCTTTCATTAAAATCCATCTCTAACTCCTTCTCTGGGCAAATAAATCTGTTCCATATGCATGGCTTTTTATAGGGATTTGACTGCCAGTCAGTGGAGCATGGGTCACATATACTTTCCACTAATGAACTTCCATCCTGTTCAGAGAGGGGAGCAGGACAAAGCCACAGGTGTTGTCTGTGTCCTTGTGAGTGTTGAGTGTTTGTGCTGATCTGTGTGTCTGCCTGTGAATATATTTGTGCATGTAGTATGTGTGTGGGTTTGCCTGCCTCCTGGTAATACGTGCTCAGCCTCTCTGCGGGCTGTACCTATGGACAGGGAACTGTGATGGCTTTATCTTTTTCAGACAACTGAATTAGTCAGCTTCTATCTGAAATAAGGTTAAACAGTTAAAAATCAAGATTTGTAGGTGGGGAAGAGAATTTGAAATAAAGAATTGTGAAGGAAAAGAGAGAGAACAATCTATAAGCAACAAGGCTGGGTGGTGAGGAAGAGAAAAACAGAGCAGAAGGAAAACTTGTAGTGTCTGTTGCAGCAGCAAAATTTAGCATGATATAATATATGTAAAGATCAATGTTTTTCATTACACAATACACCAGGAAATATAGACATTGCACCTATTTCCTTGAAACATAATAAAGCAACCTTTTACACCTACTCAACTTCCCAGCACAAATGTCAGTAAGATGCAGAATGAATGTGCTATTTGTTTAAAGGTTATTAGATATATTTAGACTAGTCAATAGGGAGACAAAATTATAGAACTAATCACTATAAAATAATCCAAGTATCAATACAGTGACAAATGCTGGCATCAGCAGTGGGAATAAGCTATAAGTTGCAAAGTGTGCAGAAACAAATTCATATACACTTTATAAGAAATGATCTGGATATTAAACAACAATGCTTGTAAAGTTAGCTTGAATCTTGTCTTTCTAAGAAAAAGATATATTTAATTAGAAAAACAAGACTTTGTAGGACATAAATATGGTGTGTTTTGTATTATGTGCTCAATGCAATCTACCAACACTATTTTCTCTTGTGAACAAATAAAAAAGTTAAAACCAAGTCGAAACAATAAAAAAAAACCCAAACCAAACAACAACAAAAAAAACCCCAAACTAACACTCTGCTTCCTACCGAGTACATATAAAAACTCTCAATGAAACAAAATTATGTAAGCCTTGTAGTCCTGTTTTGGTTTTGCATAGTCAATTAGAACATCTTTACATACACTCTATAAATTTTTTGTCCTATACTGCTATGAAACCCTGTCGCTTTTGAGCATAGAACTGGAAACTCCCAATTATGGACAGCAAATATTTTTGCTAGGGCAGCTCTTGCATCTTCTTACTCTGCATCCTCATTCAGAATGCTTACCTAATCAAGTGAAGAAAGTCCTTCTCAACCTCAGGAGGCCTGCTGTTAACTTATGCTTTCAATTTGCTTGCTTTACTGAATTTGTGTCATCCTTAATGAGGGTACTGACACACATTATCCAGCTCTGTTGCACAACTTCCCTTCCTGACTATCATGTTACACAGCAAATGGGTGCCACATTTTGATTAGCTAAAATGAAGGGTGATAAAAGAGTATCTTATTGAAGTATTTCAAGCGATTTTCCCCTGTGTGAGTAGTAATGAAGCATGTGCATGCTGTCTCTGAAATTCAAGCTCTAGGGAGCACCATTTTACTCTAGAAATAAGTTTGTGTTATTTACCAGAGCAATCTAGGGCAGAATTTGAAGAGACTGTATATATCTAGTCCTCTGGAACTCTTTTTTTCCTATACCTCACTTAGCTGTGAGCAAGGTTTTTGAGAAGGGAAATACTCCCCTTACAGCAGGTCATGGTAGACAGTGTTATTTGCTGAACAAAATTGACACCTAGGAATAGTTGCCTTCAATAAATTTACGGTGACTTTTTACACATTATGCTGGAATTCAGAATCAGGTCTCTCTACACAGTCAGAAATAGCAAACTTTTCAGACTAAGTCATGAACAACTCTATTCCAAATTACCTGACAAAGGAAAATAGACAAAACTCATATGAGATCATGAGACTGGACCATGAAATCCTTCTTACTCCCATAATTTTGTTGAACTTGTTTTTAGGCCCACGTAAAAACTTCAAAGAGCAGTTTATTGACCTTAGATCATCTTGACGACTATATACAGATTTTTACTGTTTCAATT
The DNA here is from genome assembly GCF_020740725.1 of Corvus hawaiiensis. Lineage (NCBI taxonomy): Eukaryota > Metazoa > Chordata > Aves > Passeriformes > Corvidae > Corvus > Corvus hawaiiensis. The sequence continues at coordinate 76,723,774 of NC_063214.1, forward strand.
GTTATTATAAGAGCTTTTCAGATCTTTTGAGTTCTAACTTCAAGGGAAAAAAAAAGACCAAATCATAGTTAAAAATGACACTGAGGCTGGGAGACAAGGGTCTTTGTTGGTTGAATATTTCAGGTGGCATAATGTCACTATGCATTAGTTTCATGATAATGTGACCTACATGATCTGAACCATACTATAGCCTCATTTTATTTATTTACTTATGAAAAAAAAATATTAAACTAAAAATTCATGCTGGGAAAATATTGGAAGCATTAGTGTTTGACTTTTGGTTTTGAGCAACTTCTTTTTTTTATTAAAACTTTATGTGTATTAGGGGAAAATCATTACATTCTTTTTTTCAAAATGCAACTAGTTGTGACTGAGCTTTAGAATTTTTGGTAATCAGCTAAATAAAGAAAGTGTAAGGAAGAGATTTCAGGTTTTAAGATCCATATAATAACTTGACTTTAATTGTCTTTGAAGTGTCTTGAGATTTAAAATCCTTGCAATATCATTTTTTTTCTTATGATAATTCTAAATCAGTAAGCTTCATTTACAGGCTCCAGAAATAGACTGCCTTCTATGGGATTGTTCTTTCCAAAGGTTAATTACTTAAATTAAGTAATAATAGCATGTAGTTTTTCAAAATCTGCCTATAACTTGCTGCAACAGTGTTTCTGTAATTTTCTGTAGTCTGCCAGACTAGAGACGGTAAGACTCAAACGGGAAGTATATAATAATATTTTTCATGCTAATACTCATACCCGTCTGTCAGTATGGCATTTTGCCTGTTCAGAAGATATAAGACCACTATTTACAAGACATTAGCCCTATCCAAATAGGACAGACTGACATACACTTTAACAATCGGCTCCTCTGCCAAGAGATCCTCCTCCTGTTTGCAACTATTGCCAATCTGAAGATACGTGCTTCAGAAGATGGGCAAGTATCTGTAGATAGATATTCTTCAGCCTACATATTTGGCCTGTTTTTCTACCCTATGTCACAATTTCTTCTTTCATCTTTTTTTTTTTTTAATCTGATTTAGTATTTTGATATTTTGTCAATTCAAAGGGCATATGGCTTCTTCACTGATGCAAATGTAATATACTTGAGCAGTCCCTTAATGACTTTATTCTGTAAATAAATAAATAAATTTAGGAATATAAATTAATTTCTCTCAAAATCAGTTACTTTTATGGTCTTTTAAATCCCTCTTTTATCAATTGCTGCACATCTTTGGCATTTCTCATAGTACTAAAATCTTTTAAAATTTAATCATTCTGTTAGGTTGTCTTGAAATATTTTAGCAACTGTTTTGATTACATCATCAAGAGTTTAAGTCTTCTATTAATGCAAGTTATGTATGTCTATGAAAACCACATCAAAAATAGCCTAAAGAAAAAAAAACCTAAACAAAAGAAAATTATGTTTAATGCTATGGTGTCTCTGTGTAGCTATATAAATTACAACAGCAATACTTGTGCAAAAAGCTGCTATACCAGGTCAGCAGGAAAGACCACATTACTTGACAGCTGGACTTCCCATTGGGCCATTATATAAATTTACAATGAAAGTTGTCAAAATCCAGAATTTAAAAGTGTCATTCTGTTTCTCTGTGCCAAACACTCTCAAATGAGCTATCAGTCACTGCAATGTAAGCATTGTATCAAACAGAGAGGAGTAAATAGATACATCATCTGATTATTTGGTGAGCATTAGAGGCAACGGACCATAGGATGGGGCTGCCACTTAATGGAAAAGCTGCCATCTGTCTGTACCCACAGTTGTTTCTGAGGTATTACAGAATTGATGATAAAAGCTCTTTCATTCTTAGCAATGTCACGCTTTTCACAGATCTAAAGATCTCTTGCCAGTTTTGTGCATATCAGCAATGTAAACTTAAATATCATGTCACACACCCTGAGTGGGGTTTTAGACAAAAAGTACAAGGACAGGTTTATAAAACATAGTCAACTATTTCTAAGAACTCCCAGGAAAAAACCATGATAGCTCATACAAGTGCTTGGTCTTATCTTTTTTTCAATAAACTTATGTGTTCAGCACTGAGTCTCTGATCTATGTGAAAATATAAAATATTTTTAAATTGCAAGATGTTTTATCAATGCAAGATATCTATTTGGACATCATAAAGTAAAATACAATGATTTAATGGGAAAATAATCCCTGTTGGAGGTGGGGACCTGCTATGTCTTAGGTCTACATTTACCTATTACAATGTCTCCTATAAATATATGTGTCTCGAACCAATTCTGTCATAAGTCCAAAAGTCACTCAGCTTTGAAGTGAAAGAACAGAACATTCCTTTGCACCAGATTTCATCAGGAATTCATTATTTTAGCACATGTGCGTAGAGTAAACAAATGGTTTTACAAGCCAAAAGAGGAAGATGAAAAAATCCACAGCCATCAGGAAATTGGTTTTACATTAAAAGGCAAGACCTATTTAAAGTTAATGCATAATTAATACCAACAATTTGTTACTCATTTAGAAGCTATAATATGACCTAAATTATAAGCACAATTTAATTGCCCCTCTGTCTCTGAGGACTACAAAGATTAGGTGAATATGGTTTTCAGATGCAGCTATAAGGTGCTGATTTTGTAAGTAGCAAATTGATGTTCCTTAGGAAAAAAAAAATCTCTTCCCAGAAAAACCACTGTTTGTATTTGCTAGGACTTTTCAATAAGGTTAATGAGATGAAAGAAAGAATACATAAATGTTGTTATATGTATATTTCACATCATCTGAATAGATCATACGTAATTCTCATTGTTCCTGGAATTTCAGTAGAATCAAGAGTGTTAAGGTTATGTTTTCCATATTTTGATTCTTGTGTTTCTTTTCCTTTTTTCATTTGAAGCAAAACTGTATTTATTCCATCACTCTAGATGCACATAGTTTTTGACAATATATTTTTAAAAATATTTTTTCTACTTCTCCTGGCTGCATAAGTTGAATTTTTATCCTTTTTTAATTATTCTTACTGGTAGTCTTTGCTAATTTGCTAGCAAAACTGTAAAATGATGCATGATAGAATCTACTGTAGTTATTTAGAATAACTTTTGCTGTGGTAGTTCATGAACAAGCAGATATTTCAGAAGTTTCTAGCACTGTTAGAAAGAAAACAAGCAACTTTTCCAGACCAAAAGCAAAAAAAAAATTATAAAGAAAAATAAATTAGGGAAAAAGAAAAGAAGACATGAAATAAGCCCCATAGTGTTCCTGTGATTTTCTTATGATGGTAATTAAAACAAGAGTGCAACATCGTTTGTGTTAAGAAGAATGTGCCAGAGCTGCCAATTTCATTGTCCCAGTAGGAAACATGCCTTCTAGGCAGTCATTAAAGAGTCAAGTGGGCTAGTATTTTTCTGAGACCAGGGATGGTCTGCCTATATGCTGTGGTTTCAAGTCACAGATGGTCCGCAGATTTCTATCTGAATGCAACTGCCAGCAAAGTTGTTATTCTATTTCATAAAGTAAAAATAGCTTTGATTAAGAAAATTTAAATAAACCTTTATTAATAGACATTTAAAAGGAATGAATAAAAAACAATATGTGCTTTATTTATATTTATTATATACTGATAAGGGTGGTATGTGTGTGCATGTATCAACCAGTCAACAAAGAAGAATATTCAGAGATTTTTTTCTTCTTTACTGATGGGTTAGTTTTCTTATTAGTAAATCTAGTGTTTAGGTAATTTCCGTGTTAGGTCTTGAGCAGTTTCCCAGATACGTGGCCAGTAGCACTATCTAAATGATAAAACTCTTTTAGTTAGAAAATTGAAACTCTGGAGAGTTAGCTATCCCTCAACTGAAATGAAATTCCAGTTCAAATCTTATCTCTTATCTATTTCATTTTGTTCTACCATCAATGAAAATCTGTAACCAAAGGAAACGATGTTATCCAAATTAGCATATCAGCATTTGACTCTCAGAATCTGTTCCTTGCCTGAGGAGTCAGCAGTTTGGAAAGGACTCTTAGTTATTATACAACAAAGTTAATGTTTCCTTGGGTAAAATGCAGTTCCAGATGGTCGATTTCTAAACTTAGATATGCAAATATAACTGGCTAAATATGGGGGTTGGGGGGGTATATATATATACACACACACATATATACATATATACATATATATAAACATTCCTCAGGATATTTGAAACTCTTCAATTGTCAGTTGCAAAGGCTTCTAGTAATATTTAGAATACATCAGTGATAAGTGTGGTGCTAGCAGATACTCATGACAACTGAGGGTGTTTGAAATTAATTAAAACCCTACATACATGGCAGCTGAACTGAGACCCTACTCAGTATATTGGCAGACTGCAGAGCGCTTGTTCAGATTAATCAGTTGGCTACATATTGCTGTCATTCTAGAATACCATGGGGTATTTGTCCTGGTGTCCAGCTGCCACCCCAAAAAGCCCATGGCTCTGCCATAAATCCTATGTCTGCAAGGCCACAGTGTTATGTCAGACACCTCTGAGCATTTGATTTTTACACTTGATGACATATTTACAAAATTGGAGCAGGCCATAGATGTGTGATTTGAGGTAAGTTAAACTACACTGACTTCATGACTAAGGTTAAAAGTTGGTGCTGTGAGGAATCACACTGGGGTATCACTGATGGTCATCAATGGTTCCTCTGAGGCTCTGGTAATCTTACATGTTATTTGTTACAGTGAAAAAAATGTGCTCTATGTGTTTTGGATAACCTACAGCTGTCCACCTCTTCACCTTTCACTGGGCACCTAATTCTGGATCATTGAATCTCACACTAGGTATGAGTTGACTGTAATGGGAGCTTAGATACCTATTTAAAATAAGGCGGCCTTTGCCTTGCTTCAATTTTTTATATACAAATTGCTATAAAGGAATTTGAGGTGCCCTACAGTATTCAAGATATGTGACTAAAGATGGTAGATAATGCACAGGATCTGAGGGACTTGTGGTCTTTGGAAGAAGCAAATGGAGACCAGGTAAGATAGGACCATAGGACTGTAAGATGATTCAAGGCATATAAGGGGTTCTTTAGCCCAGGCTGCTGTTCAAAGCAGACACAGCTCTGACTGGAACATTCAAGACTTTGTCCAGACAGATCTTAAAAACCTCTGAGTGTGATGCCTGCACAGTTTCTCTGGGCAACCTGATCCACTGTGTGTTTGGCGTCATGGTTTAATTAGTTTTCCTGATACACAGTTTGGACCTCCCCTGTTTCTACTTACGTGTCTCTTGCCCTCCCATCACACACCTCAAAAGACATTGAGTAAGAATTTGGGGGATGTTGATAGGTTCCCTGTAGCCTTCTCTCCAGGTTAAACAAACTCAGCTCTCTCAATCTTCCTCATATGAAACATGATCTAGTCCCTATGCATACAACCCTTTGTTGGATTCACTCCAATATGCTTACAGGTCCACCAAACCTGTAAGCAGCCTTCCAGATGTAACCTCAAAAGGGTTGGGGATGGGGGAGCCATCACCTCCCTCAACCTGCTGGCAAGAGTTTTCATAATGCAGCTGGAATGCTGCTGACCTTTGTGACAAGGACACATTGCTGATCCATGTTCAGCTTGTTACCCATCAACACGCCCAGGAATTTCTCTGCAAAGCTGCAACTGGTTCCCAGTACAAAACCATATGAAAAAAACTTTTAAACAAACTTTTGCATGAGGTCCGGCTAAATCATCACATATTTTCTTAAGAAAGTGTTTCTTACAGACAGCTGTTCATAGGATTGAATAACAATAAATATCAATTTGTGATAAATAAGTTGACAGTGAAGGAAGAGTTTAAAATATGCTTGGAATAGCTGGGCTGTTTAGCTTGTCATTATAAAAGCAAACAGCCTCTTTCACCAATCTCAGAAATATTGTAGAAATACACTGTTGGCATAAAATTCCTGCTGTCTTCCTCATAAAGGAAACAAATAAAAATTCCACTGTAATCATAATAGTGACACTATAGAGAAGGGATGGCTACTGTAATGAAAATTATCTGCTCTTTCTGTGACCCAATGTTTCCTGAATAGTGTTTTCTGTCAAGTAATGAAATCTAGATTTCAAGATTCAAAGTAATTTTGTTGAACTTGGTGTTTTACTGCATGGAAAAGGTACGAATAAATTTACCTCAAAGATCTGAGTAAGTCAGGGCACCGACACAGTAACTTTTACAAGTTGCCTGATGCTCAGCCGTACAAGGTGGAAAAAAAGAGAATCTAAAATAAATCTAGAAAACAGCAGCTGTTCGTTAATCTAAGACTTGTTAATATAGTTGAACAGAGTGTTCACAGAATTTAGACTTCATCACCATGTGAGAATTTGTGGATAAAATCACTATGGAGAATAATTGTTTGAAAACCTTTATTAACAATGAAAGCTATTAGTTTTTTTTATTAAGAGAAGAGCCATTATATATGGCCATAAGAGCCATTTTTATGGGAACGTAATCTAGTTAGTTTTCTGCTCTGGATTATGGAATCAAATAATTAAAAATCTAAATAGAAAATTAAACATAGATACAGCCTCCACCTCCCCCCCACCCCCATCAAATCAAATATAGAATAGTTATGGTATTTTCTTCTGTTTAGCGTAGAAGAATAATGTCTCTTTGTTAAGAAATACTGAATTCACGGTCATATTGTGAAGTAAAACAAAATATTGAAATTATTAGTATTATGTACTTTATGATTAAAAAAAAATAAAATCAGCACTATAAGGGCTTGTATTGGGGGAGTGGGATTTTTTAATAGTTACTACTATAGGTGCCTTTAAATTAAAACAGAAGTCAAAATGTATAGTTACAGCTGATTATAGGTCTTGGTGATTAACCAGGAGATAGGAGCAAAACCCATGCTCTGTTGCCAAGATGGACTGTGGTTGTGGTAAGAACAGCAAAATAATTGAAAGATAAAATGTATGTACAGATATTATCTAGAAAGAAATACTGAACTTGTACTGAACTTCTTATGGGCATCTTTGAATGTCTCCAATTTCACATAATGGGAAAGGACTGAATAGTCCTAAGGTTCAGCTTTTTTGTGCACTCAAGTTTAACCTAGGCTTACATGGGGTTTTCTTTTCCAAACACTGACTGAGGAAGTATAAACGGTAATCAAGAAGGATGACGAAAGTCTAAAAATATTCTTATCTTTCAGCACTTTAGCAGAATGGATTAGTCTTTATTAACTGAGTCTATATTTTATGAATATGTACACATATTCCTTCCTATGTTTACACAGCTTCCTGTCATCTTGTACAACCTGTTATTAAAATCTAATTTTGCTAACTTTAAAATATGATACATGAACAAACCTCTTCATTCTATGAAGATCCTGTCTTTCTAACTTTGGTCCACATTCACTTTTCTGTGGAAGTATTCCAGCACATTAACTCTTTCTTTTTTTACTTCATAGATTTTCATGCTTTCACAAACGTGCAAACATAATCTGTTTGCGTCATTAAAAGCATGTAATAGAACAAATGAAGATAGCCAATAATCTTCTCAAAACAATAGCAAAGCCTTTCATTTTACCTGAAATGCCTGAGGGAATAGAAAAAAAAAAGTGTGAACATTGCTATTTTTATAACAAGTAAGATCTGTAGCCAAACTAATTGATGTAGGTAGAAATACCACATTTCAGAGTGTGAGCTGGTTTTTGTTCAGTATGCTTAGATTCAAGGATATAAATGGCATTTTTTTGAAAAGATGAACTTTTAAAAAAGATAAATAGAAAAAGAAAAACCATACCAAACAATATAAATAGGATTTGCTAAGGTGCCACTATAACTGGTATTCAATTGTTTCATTGTGCATGCAATTTCAAGGATGGGGTAGGTTAAAGAATTAAATGATTTATCACCGTGACAGTCTTTGCATCGTTTAATGTTTTAATTCTTCTTTCCTTCATCTTCTGAAAGGAAGTAGTTATTTAACAATGAGCATCTTTATTTGCCAGATACTCTTTTTTTAAACAATTGGCTTAGGTTTCTACTGTAGACTGCTCTTTCTTTCTTTCATTTGAAAGAAAATTAAGAAGAAAGGTGTCACAAAAGGGTAAAGAAATGAATGTCACAAGGAATATTAGTCAGATAGTTCTGATAAAAAAAATTCTTCAATATGACGATACTATTACCCAGCTTAGAAAGCATCAAGTCAAATGGGTACTGGCACCTGGATCCCATGGTTACAAATCACAAAGTTTTGTATAGTCCTAGTGATTTTTTTCAGGTTTTTAACAAGTTAAAAAAATTCAGTACGTAGAGTTTTGTACCTAGAATGGAAGAACACCTCAGTTTTTTCTTAAGTTTAATATAGAGTTGATGATTCATGGTTGCCAGAGGTTGGTGCAAGTTTTTTCATTACAAATGATTAATTTGCATATTATATCTCTTTGTAGAAACCCAAAAATATGGTGGACTTTTTTTTTTTTTGGTCTTTCCTTCTAATCTCTGTGCTATCTGCTAGCAAAGTTACTGTGGAATTGTGCATCTGGAAACTGAGGTTCTATGAAATGTTGTTCTAAAACATTTACTGAAAACTATTTGAAATAGCAGATTACAAGTAGGTTGAGCCAATGATTTTTGAGCCCTTTTGTTCTCTGGTGCTCCACATATGGTAGAGTTTTATGTACTGAAGAAAGAGAATATCAAAGACCTTTTTTATCTTTAAAAAAAGGCACAAAACCAGAAGTATATCTATACTGAAGATGTTTAAATTTAGAAAAAAGTGTCCTTATGTTAAATATGAACCAACAGATTTTACCTACCCCTTCAGGATTTAGCACTTAGAAATCTCCTTTTGCTTAACAAATCTTTTATTTTCAACTTATCTAAATGAAAACATGGAATTATTTAAAACCAGATAGAACATGCTCTTTTGATGTATATTTATTTTCTTTTACTATCATTTGTAGACAGAGCAATAAATGTCTTTCAGGTGTGTTAATTAACATACTTATTTCTGGAGGCTAAGAATGCAAAATATAGATTATTACCCTCTAGATACTCTGGTTCACATATTTTATGCGATAGTGGAACTTTTTTACCAGAAAAAAATCATAATATTCCCTCTGTTGGTGATACCTGTGATACAGAAAGCAATAGAAAAGGTGAGGAAGAGGATTACATGCTCTCCCTAGCTCTTCAGCTCAGATTGAAAAAAACACCTTGTGATACATACAGTCTCTGTGAAGGGTCTGGAAAAGCCTGAAATGTTGACACTCAAGCATTTTAGGGTCCTAGTGTGTTACCCTCTGTGACTTACAATTTGGGGCCTTTGCATATGACTAACTTCTGAATTACCTGTTATCTGCAGGTCCAAGGTCTGTTCATTATAAACTACAGACATCTAAAAGTCTCTTTATTGTCTTAAATAGATGGAGAAGGTGAACAAAATTGCAAAAATAACAAAAGGCAGGAAAAAGTACTCAATATTGATTGATTGTTCCTTTTCAGAAAGAATTTTTCCCCCAGATAATTCTTTCATGTCCTATTTTCTTCCATTCTGGTATATTTCTTCCTGGTCTCCTTCCATGTCGAATAATTGTAATTCAACATAGCCTGCTGCTGCAGAACTTCAATTCCACTTCATACAATTTGCAATACTTTGTGTCATTGGACAATTAATTTTTTTACTTACAGTGAAATTAATTTCTGATATTGTGAATGTGTTCATTCTGCACATGATCTACACTTAAAACACTGTGAAAAATGTTTATAAATCTTGTCTGGTATTTCACTCATACTTCTGCTGCCCCTTTGTAATAAAAAGTTTTACCTTTTATATGTTATATATGTTTGTGCCATTATGCAAGGACTTACTAATTGATAACAGAAAAGGGTTTAAATAACGTAATCCTTATGTTCATCCTTAAACAAGGTTTATCTATTCAAGGGTAGATTCATTATGCCTGACTTAGTACTTCTTTTAGCTTCTTAAAGTAGGAATCAGTCCTGTTTTTTCTCTCTAATTTTCATAAAGTAAACAACTTCCCTTGTGCAGTGTCGCAAAGAGCAGATTCACCCTCTAGGCATGCCAGCGTCTCTCCACTGCTGTAAGAGGCGCATGACAGAATATGGCCTTTTTCAGATGTATTAACTAAATGCCTCAAGTTCAGTGGGACAAATCTGAGCATAAATAAGTAAATTGAAATCAATCTTCCCCTGTGGGAACAAACTCTTTATGGGAAAGAATAACAAAAAGCAAGTTAGTGTTATGCTCAAAATATTGTTTATGGGCAAAGAGGAAGTAAAATACATATCTCTGTAATAGTAAAACCAAAAGGTTGTTGTTTCTCTAATGGAAATCTGAAAAGTCTAGTTCAAAAATCATCATTAGTCTAGTTACAATTATTAGAGACAAAAGATTTTTTTTCATTTAAAAAAATAATATTCATAAGAAAATTAAAAATGCAACAATCTGGTTAATGGTTTCCTTCCTTTCTTATCATACTTTGTTATATTGATAAAGGTCCTTGGTCAGATACTTTTAAAGGAAGCACTTGGCTTCTATATACACTTACAGGCAAAATTCTGTCAACCTCTGGAGTCGTCTGCTGGAATAAATATGCTGTTTAGAGCTTTTCCTTTCTCCTTCAGTAGCCAGGTGTGGTACTTTGTATGTGTTTGTTAATGAGCTTCTATACCTTTCTCTTTTCTCATAGGTCTGCAGTGTCATGTTACATCTCAGTTTACTATATATAGTGCCCTTTATATACACGCTAGATATTAGTTTTTGTTCTGTTCATTACCCCAAAACCCAGTTTTGTCCATCTCCAGGTCTGCATTTCTGTAACTGACAGTGATTGTGTTGTTTATAGGTGTGGCATCTCCAGTGCCAAGCCTGTCCCTTCTCAGAGTTTTTGGCTACTGTATAAGATGTGAATTTCTCTGTACTACATCTCTGCACTACATCTCTGCATTAGAGAAGTAAGTACCTTGTTCTATGTTTTTGTTGTTTTTTTTTTTTTTTATTGCTACTATCAGTATAAAACTCTTGTAACACAAAGCTGGAGGTAAGGAAAGATTCAGACAGATCAGGCCTGGGAAGTGAAGCACCAAGCTTATGGCCTGTTACTAGCAATGGCAATACTGTATTGTTGAGCTTTTGATGGGGTACCCTTCCTTCTCAGACCAGGGCAGAAGAGCAGAGGAGGCTGCTGTTCTGCTGAGTTCTTTATTTCATAGTCTCACAGCTTTCTTGAAGGCAGAGTTCAAGGGGGTTACATGATAAAGGCAAGCAGCAACAGCAAACAGCAGGCAGAAAACAGCTTCTTCTTCTAATTCTAGTTTCCTCTATATCTTTTTTTCTTACAGAAGTGTGGATTATATTTGTTAATTGACCAATGAAATTAACACACGATTCTAGGGTTTTTTTTCTTAACCTATCCTAACATTATTCTATCTAATTCTAACAGCTGTAAATCTTACACAAGTGTTACATAGGTATTACACGGATCTGTGTATATAATTTCTATCAGCTCTTGCTGTTTATGTGAACACTATCTAAAACATGTGAACAGTATAATTCTATGTTTTGTCTAAAGTAAAGAAATTCTGTGAAAAGGTAACACTGCTGCAGTAAGAACTGTGTTTAAGATTTCTTTACTGCAGCTTTTCAATGTTCAAAGCACTTAGCATATATTTCTACTAAAAGTTAAAAATCTTTATTTCTGCTTCACTTTGGTGTGACTTCGTGTATGTCAGCTTATCTAAAGGTTTTAATTCAACCCCTGTGCTTTGGCTTTCCTCTGGGCCTGGGTCCAGAGGAACTTTCACTCCAGCACTGTATGACTGGACTATGCAATTACACTATGGCCAAATATGCAAAAGCAAATATACCAAAACTAGAAGGCAGCTAGGAGCTGCAGGTTTCTTAATACTGGAAAAACAAATTTCTAGCAGATTTATTCTCTCCAGCAGAATAACAAGCCTTGAATAGGCACATGGGATTTCAACACATTGAGAAGAACTACATTCTATAAATTAGCATGGGAAGCAATCAGCACGATGAGCAGGGAGCGGTCTATATCTGCGTGAGAAAGTAAGAGTGGAACTCGTGGACTCATGTAACAAATTCAGTGACATTAGGAGGTTCAAATTACATGCAAAAAAATTATATATAATATTATATATAATATTTAATGTGTATTTTATATAATAATCCAAACATAAAGAATGTGTGATTGATAAGAGTAAATATATGAAATATATATGTACCGATATAAACATATATAATTATTTTATATCAGCTACAGTTTATGTTTCACATATTTGCTTGTATCAATCACATTCTTTCTATTTGGATTATTATTTTAAGAACCCTATACTCTATGTGAGAGATTTTTTTTAACTTTGGAACAAGGGAAGTTGGAGACATGAGTTTCATTTTCATGTTTAGAAGATGATGAAAAATTTACAGATCATGCAATAATTTCTCTGTTCATGAAACACATATACTTCAAAGTTTGTTTGATGCACAGACCATGCAAGCAGCTAATTTCAAACAAATACTAAGCATAAACCCCAGAATGCAAAAGGCCTTGTCTGTTTCATATATTTGGTGGAAGGGTATGACACTGTGTATTTTTAAACTCCCACCAAATGGCCTTAATTTATCTTCAGGGGAGGTATAGAGAACATCATGTTCCTGGTTGGATTAATGCCTGAAAATGGCAATAGGCCAGGATATCACATGAATATTAAATAAATTATAGTAGCATACAGTGCAGTATGTGTGTTCTCAGTCACATAGCATGAGAATGGACATGAAGTGTGTAAGCCCCTATGTTTTACACCATCTTCATTTATGTGGACTCAAGTTCTTTGATATCACTTCTAACTTCAGTTTGGCTCAGATTCCTGCCCTGATAGGTATTCAGTAGAAATACTGTACTACTTACTACTAGGTTTAATTTTTCTCTTGTCAAAATGATCAAGATTAGTGCAATTTCTTTTTCTTTGACAGATATATATTAGTTTTTTAAATACAGTGAAGGAGTCATTTGACTTCACTCAGTAGACATCAATGAGATGGTCAAAACAGACCTCAGTGTGTCTCACAGCTAAAAGTATTTCTCATTTTAAAATATACTTTACAAGAATAGAGAATAGATTTTGCCTTGGCTTTTTTCCAGGTGTGTGGCTTGCAGATAACATAAGAAATATTTAAGTGTGCAACGGGGAGTTAATTGCTGTTGGGAATGGTTTTGAACTGGATTCAAAATGTTTAATATTTAACATGAATGGCTGGCTGATGTTTAAAACAGGTGATTATGTTCTTTGCATTTCAATTAAAAACATGTGTTCCTATCTTAATATAAAAACTCCAAATATCCATGCCTTTTGTATGCACGTGCCACCATCTGTAAATTAGATTTTTTGGTTTTTAATTATTTTTATTACTTGGCACAAATTTTAAGCAGGTGTATTTCATTTCTAATTGGATGAAGTTGTGGTCCCACTCAAATACAGTAGACTTTGTTTCCAGCAGGATTAGCAGTTCTGTGAAATACAGGGTAGGTATCCATGAGGCGATACATGGCACATATGTTATAGATAAGCAGGCAATGCTCACTTTGTAGTGCAGGGTTCTGTTTCTTAGAAATAAAATTGTAGGCACAATCACTTCTCTTCTATGGATGTAATTGTCCAGCATATATCTGCTAGGAGGATTTTGAGGTGTGGTGTACACAGCATATGAGGGTGGTCCATAGAGAACTGATTAAATCCATCACATTAACATTATTACTTATTGACACCTGCAAATCGCACTGGGCATTATAAACTAATTCCTTAATAATATCAAAAGAAAATATTTTCTTTCAATATTCCAAGATGTTGCTTATCACTCATTGGTGGAAGCTTTCTATTTAAGATACAGAAAAAACGAAGTACCGTGTTTTAGGAGAAATGAAAACATTCAGTTTAATATAGACACTTTTGCGTGCAATGAAGACTGTCTTATCTGTGTTAAGATCACACCTACTGGAGGGAAGAAACATATATAAACACCAAAATAAAAAGGCATTACTATGTGTTAATTTTAATGCAGATCATAAACATTCTCTGTTATTTCCTAGATATACTAGATGGAATTGTGTTGATTTTGAAAGAAAAAGGAAGAAGGAATAGAAAAGAAGCTAAACAAACTTGGAAGGATCATCAAAAGCACTAGAACAAAATAATTATTTCTAGTTGTACATGAAAAGTTGTAGGCTGAGGACAGGTATTGCTCTGTTTATTCACCAACAGTAAACCTCTAGCTAAAGCAGTATTTATATCATATACTACAGCTCAGATTGGAGCTGTCCGAGCTGCAAAAAGAATTGCAAAAAAAGGAGACAGAACAGTTCTGGGGCTGTTAGACAAATCATTTTGCTGCCTATCTTTCATTTATGACTCTGGCCATAAAATGTCTCTAATGGAATTGAGTTAAAATGAAAAGTAAAGTTAAAAAAAAAAAAAAGTCTGTTGTTGTTGTTCTTGTATTTAAAATAACAAAGGAAATTAAAAGAGAACAAGAGTAGGTGTATTGCCTATGTGATTCTTTTTGATAATTTTAAAAATGCTAAATATACAAATGTTTTAATTAAGAAAATGGAAAAAAACCCAAAACCAAAAATACAAATAGAAGCTCCTTGTTTTTTCCCTAATACCTGAAAATCAGATTTTATTTCCTTTCACCTATAATTCAAGGAAACAAAAAATCTTTAAGGAAAGAAATAAACCCAGTGATGCCATGGAGATTGTTCATATTCATGCTCACAGCACATTTCTTCCTTTTCTTTATTTAACATGGTACACCACTGATATAGCACTGTTAGAGCCAGAAGCACAATTATATCAGCATCTTAGGAAAAGCAGAAGCAGTATTTCTTTGACTTGTTTATCTTTTAGGAACAAATTCTGCACGCTGTGTATGATAAATATTCCGATACACTTCGCAGTCAATAACCATGTCACAGCTCCCTTGTTTTCAAAATGATTCTGAGAAGGTACTGAAAGAAGGAAAGGAGATGTGTTGCAACACTCTAACGTGAAAAAAAGATGTAGTTTGGCTTTTTTTGCACACAACCCTGGAACTGAAGCCATGAAGATTTTTGCCTTTTCTTTTATACCCCTGTTATACCTTTTTGCAGCTTCTGTATTCCTAGTGCTTTTTGCCTACATTCTTGGACTTGTTTGTTAAGCTAAGAGACTAAACATTTTAGAAGCCTCGTAGCTAGGGATCAGTGTGCCCCAGACCCCAAGGTCCTCTCCAGAACATATTCTGTAAACTAAGATAGAACCATCCAGGGGAAGGTTCCTTGGGGAGGGGGGCTCACTTGAACCTCTCATTGGGGAATCTTTGATAGATATGCTAATTAGAAAAGCCTATAATGTTATACCCAATGTTGGGGGGACACGGAAACACACGGGAGGAGAGAGACACAGAGACAGGGAAAGACTCGGTGGGGTACATCTCGATGCATATGACCTGGACGTGTACACCTAAGGATCCTTAAGAATAAATACCAAGGTAAAATCCCTTTTCCCCTTCTAACCGTGTATGCCTCTTGATTTTAAGACAAGAAAAGGCATCAGAACTGTTAGTTACTTACTATCTCTGGGTGGCTTCCTCTGTGGGAAAGTTGCATGTGGCATATGGACCTCAAAATACTTTAGGTTGGAATCCTGAAATCTGGAGAGACAGATAGGACAGCTCATGTTACCACCACAACCCAATAAAATAATCTTCCCCCGACTATTTGAGACTGCTGGATTCCAACATCTGCAAGTCACTGAGGGGCAAAAAGTATTAAGTATCTTTAGCAAAGAGAAAACAAATTGATTGTTTCTCTTTTGATTTTTACTAAAAATGAGTGAGATAACAAATCAAGAGTTGTGAATTTTTTTTAATGACTTATATAATTCACACATCTAATTTGAGCCCAGATCTAGATTTCTTTCCCCCCCACAAATGGTGTTTTCATTTATTATTGAGGGTATTTGTGTTGGTTTTTTTTAATTTTTTAATATTTTTCAGGTCCTTAAATTCAGCATTATATTCAGAGGGAGTAAAACTGATATTGAAAGGATGAACCCTTCATATAGTAATTTAAATAATTTGATACTATAATATTATTCAGTGTCTTGTCTCAGTTTAAAAAAAATTGATTTATAATAAACAGTCATCATTACTACTTCATTCTAGTGACATGTAGGTCAATTATTTTGTATTACATAGTCTTCAGATTAGTTAAAATTAGGGGGAAATTATTTTTTTGCCACAACTAAAATAAGTTGCATTCTAGTGGTTAACATCTTTATTCAATTACTAAAAATTTTTGAGTTATTGGAAATGATCTATGTGGCACCCTTGAACATAATCTTGTTATTCTGCAAAGAGAATCTGCTCTATAAATCTAAATTGCTGCACTTCAATATTTGTTGATCAGATGCTCACTTCTTTAAAGTAATATTTGAAAAATTAGTCCTATCACCAAGGCCCAGCTCTATTACAATCACTAGACTTGTGCTGCATTCAGGAGCTTCAAGTTTTTGCTAAAAGAAATTCTTTCAAATTAGATCAGGTGCCATCACTGTCAACACACAATAAATATCAGCAGGCTGTAGGGCCAGTGGGTTTTCTTGCAGCTGAAAAGTACACGGATTGTGCTCCTCAGCATGGAACTCTAGTTAAAGTAATTAATATTTTTGCACAAGAAAAAAGAAATCATAGTGAGAGGCTGATTGGAAGAATGAGTCTGGTGGAATGATTTCTGTAAGTATAAATACAACAGAGGATCTAGTTCAAAGTTATTATAATAATCAAACAATAAGCAATAATTGAAGTAAATTGAAGCATTAGCTCATATACGCGTATGCGTAAATTCTAAGTACTGAAAGCTTTAATTATAGAAAATAACTTTAAAGTGATAAGAATAGCCACTTCAAAATATAGCACTAGCTCGTTAAATACTTTGTATGCACTTTTAATAGTAGTAGTTGTAGTAGAGTAGTAGCAGTAGTAGAAGAGTAGTAGGTAGTAGTAGTAGGGATAGTACTGCATTGACAGCAGCCTCAAGTTAAGGCTACATCAAGTAAACAAATATGGAAATTAGTTGCCTAAGCACAGTCAACTGGTTTTATTTGATCACATCATATGCCATAAAAGATTGAAGATATGAGCATGTGCTTGACAGACATGAGAGAGACCTACAGGACACCCATGTCATTATGGAGCATACAGAAAACTTGGAAGGAAATCATGAGTACTTCATCTGTCCCTGGATCCATATTTGACAAAGTCAAACACTGCCTGGCTGCGGGTCAGCAGAAACTGGCCCACAGTACTGTGGATCTGCAACACCACACTACTATGACTTAGCTAATGTTTTTGATTTGAAGTAATAAAAAAAAAATTGAGTATAATTCAGCTGTAGAAGACCTATGCTTAGCACGACACCAAATGGGTAGTGATTCATGTATATAAATAAAAGTAGACACGCAGTTCTAAGTGTCTGGGGTCTTGCAGTTTTTTTATTCCACTACACCTTCTACAGTTTGAGTGTAGTTGTGACAATAAAATGAGTGCCATGGCATAGTATGACACATGCAACTAGTGTGCCATATGGTGCATGGTGCCCAGAGCCATTAAAATCAGATTATCTGCTAAGTTTTCTATTGAAAACAAAACCAAGCAAATCCAGCCAACAAACAAATGAACAAAAGAAAAACCCCTCAGAACTAAAATGTACATAATGCACTGCAGGGAGAGGATTCATAGGTCAGACACATTCTGAGCATATTCCAACACAAAGATACATTTATGAAAAATTCTAGTCTCTCATCAGTGTAATAATTCTACTGCAAAAATACATTAACTAGCGAGTTGATTTTCAATAAGATTGTTTTTTCTTGTGTCCACTAGAACATTAGTGTGTGTTTTGTCTTCTTCTTAGTTCCCTTAGATCATTCTCCTAGACCTCTTAAATAGATATTTAGTATAGGACAAGACGAAATAGTGATATAGGTAGGTGCATAAGTAAGTTCCTTTTTCGTTGGATCTAAATGTAATAAAACCATTTGTTCAGGTTTACTGTTCTTAATTTCTGACAAAAAATATCTTGATATTGCTTTGGCTCTTTTTTTCACTGATGCTCTGAAAAAAAAATTATAAAAGACATTTCTGTCCCCCAACTTCCCACCAGGGCCATGGAGTGGTATTTCTTTTTATGTTCTCTAAAAATCTACCTAAAATAGCTAACTATTGTTCTTTAGTCAAACAATGTTATTAATATGCATAGGATCCTTCAGGCATTTGCAATTTCATCCACATAGAGTCTGTTTTACCTTCAAAGCATGTAAATCTTTGTATTTCTTTCCAATAAAAAAGAAAAAAATGTTTGACTTGTTCAAAACCTGAAAACAACTTGCAATAAACCCCAGAGATAGAAAAGAGAAAAAAATTCTTTATGAAAAAAATAAAAGAAAATAAAATCCTCTTAAAGCAAAAGCTCTTCTCAGAGTCTACCTTCCTCTACATGGAACCAGTCCGGTAAGACAAAAGTGATCTTCAGGAGTAACCTGACAGTGACATAGCAGCTACTACTCAAAATTTTAGAGTTAAAATTACATAGCTAACCAACAAATCTGTTGCAAATAGGTAACAGTTAAAATGATAATTTGATTTAATTTTACTCAGTGTTCTATTAATTAAGAATATAAAATATTCAAGTCTGAAATAAAAGACATTCTAAAGAGATCCAACATCATAAAAAATGCTTAACTAGCAAACCTATAAAAGTTTTATATTTTTCTTGCAAATTCAGCGAAATTTTCATGCACAAAACTGGATTGATTACTTTTCTAATTCTTTTCCCCTAAAAACACACTCAATCTACTTTGTTGTGCACTACTGTGTTCTCCAGTGTAATTACATTGATTAAATTATGTTTGCAAGGCTAAGATCCAAAATTTCTAGATGAAAAAATAGTTATATGTTGGAAATACTGATTTAGGTTTCTGAGAGAAAATGACAAATAGCAGAGAACAGAGGAAACCATAAAAGGCTGCAAATGACCTTTTAAATGGAGTATGACTGAAATAAATATTTCTGTCATTTAAAAAACATCATCTCACAAATGATAAGAGAGCAAGATAAGACAGTGTTATGAGGTAATCAGATGAGGTAATCACAAAGGACAAAGGAATGAGTCAAGAAACAAATTTCCTTCTTGTGCTGTCCTGAAAATTTGCCAGGCTAGGTCTTTGAACTCTGTAAGAGGAACTTCACTACTCTGAGTTTGTTCAGTTTGCATTACACAATTAAGTGTAAATCAGTTTAGATTGTGTTCATGATTCTCTTCCAGGGTAACAAGGATTGGGAAAGGATTTGTCACTATGTAACATCATTATAATTGCCCATTTTTTAATGAGGATACCACAAATGATTTATGTGGGCTCAAGAAGATCCATCACAAAAGATCTGAGATAATTTTCTGTAATTCATTTTAGGATAAGTGATGGTTTGGACCAAATTCAACATCTTTAAGAAACACTGTGCTTTGACTACTACGAACACAATAACCTTTCTGTAGAAGCTTGATGGACCCACAATAGTAGTTTTTGTTCAACACTCCTGTGCTCAGTTTGATATTCCCACAGAGATCTTGGATAGATGAGGGGGGTTTGTGTCCGGGTCACACATTTTACAATCTTACAATAAAAATTACAGGCAGCTCCATGAAATTCAAAGAGTTCTCTGTTCTGTCTTATAAAATGTTTATCACAGTACTGGTTTCTTTGCATGAAATTAACTTAGAAAATATTTCTTGATTACCCTCATTCTCAGTATGAGAACACAGATTATATCTGACTTGAGATGAAAGAAATCATGTGTTTGCCCTTACTGATGGAAAGTTATCCCTTGAATTTGCACTGCCAGCATGCTCATTTGGCTTCTATTGCATACAAGGAAATAATTTCACTCTTTTTTCCTGTGAAGCTGGGTTTTTCAGGACATGCATTAGATTACATGCTGAAACATACAAAAATATTTGACCAAAAGCTGTATGAACACACAAGTAATACTTTTAAATTTTTCAGTTAGTGGTAATTTCATATGAAAGCTGTAAAGAGAATATTGGATGATCGCAGTCAGATAAGAGACTTATTAAAACTGGAATAATACCTATGGCTTTGCCAATAACCTGTAGATGGGAAAATTAAATAAATTAAAATAAAAATCCCAACAAGTAAACTGTAGGGACAGAGCTGGAGTATCACTATCCCTTGAACAGAAGAGTCAGTGATGCTAGTTGTTGGCCACAGCTCTGTTGTTGCCTCCCTGGAACCCAGCAGCAGTGGAGGCTTCCCACGAGGGCCCACTGCCCCAGCAGGTCAGCCAAAGGGCACCAGAGCAGCCTGGACATAGGGATGGGACAGTACATGCATGGTCTGACTCAGTAGGACCTTGCCTGGGCAGGACAGGGCTGTGGGAAGCTGGAGATGAGCTCTGCTGCAGCATCAGTGATGATGAATGTGGGGGACTGAAACAGAGTCCTCGGACATGGACATAGAGTCCTGGGGAAGTCTGGATAAGGAGAGCAATTACAGAATTATGGACTGTTTGAGGATGGAAGAGACCACTGGAGGTCATCTTGTTCAACCTCTTGCTCAGGAAGGGTCTGTAGCAGCTTGCCCTGAACCAAGGCTTTTCCTTTTTCCTTTTTCCAGACAGCTTTTGAAGATGTCCAGGAAGGAACTTTAACCTGTCCCAGTGCTCAATCACTGTAACAGTAAAAAAAAAAAAAGTTTCTTGATGTTCAGAGGGTACCTCCTGTATTTCAAGGTGTGCCAGCTGCCTCTGCTCCTCTCTCTGTGAACCTCTGAAAAGAGTCTGGCTCCATGGTCTTTGCACTTGATTTTTCTTTCCTTTTATTCTGAGTTCAGAAATGAAAGTTTCATTCTATGTGGAACTAATATTTTAACATCATTGAATTTTGAAACTAATGTTTTACCGTTATTGAATTTTAACATACTTAGCCCAAGGTGCTATAACAGCTTGATATATTGCAATGAACAGGGTCTTGACTGTAGGCTTTAGTATCTTATATCCTAGGTATAAGATGTGGACCTAGATTATTTTTTGTCTTATCTTTCAGATTTGGAAATGAATCAAAATATTTAATTATTCAAGCAGTATCACTCTCAGACTCCCTCCAACTACGTTGCCACCATTGCTTTTTCTTTCCTTTCCTTTCATACCTCAGATACTGCCAAAGTGTGTTACCTGCTGGATATAATTTTTCCTTTTATTTGTGATTTTCACACACAGAATTCTTGATAAGTCTAGTCATTTTTGTATCGTCTCCTCATCTGAACTCCTCACTACTTTCATCCTACTGATGTCAGTCTTATGAAAAAGATACTGTCACACTTAAAGCTACCATAATTAGAATGTTCAGATCAGTGAGGGAGATGAAAAACACTTTTCAAAGTAACACGAAGGAGTTCACATCTCACCAGGGAAAATGGTGAATCTTTCTCATTTTATTTGTAGCAAGAAAACAGCCATTAAAAAACAAAAAAAAAAGTTTAAGAAAATAATAATATTTCATAGCAATGAATATTAAACATGAAACTCTAAAGTTATTTTTATGCTGCAAAGAAACTTCGCTGTGTTTTCTTATCTCAGCAGGTAGACTTCTGTATTGGATTTACTTAACAAGGTATGTGAGAGGGAACAAGAGTGTGGTCTGTGAAGAGAAGCCAGGGGTTTCCCATATTAGATGCAGTTGGTTCCAGATGGATCCAGCAGACTCACCACAGAACACAGTTGAGCCCCTCAGCCAAGATGGCGGTGCTTTCAAAAAAACATATTTCAGAAGAAGCAAAAAGTGCTACACAGCAGCTGTGAGAGATAGGAATGATAAACAAACTTGAAACAATCCTACAGATATCTCGATCAGAGAAGCATGGGGAGGAGGTACTGGAGGTACTGGAGCAGAGTTTCCCTTGCAGCTCATGCAGAAGGATACACTGAAGCAAGTTTTCCCCATGCAGTCCGGGTGGAGGATCATGTTGGAGCAGATATCCACCCTGCAACCCATTGAGGACCTCATGCTGCAGGAGATGGAAATGTCCCTAAGGAAGGTGCAGCCCAAGGAGAACCCATGTCATAACAGGCTTCTGGCAAGGGCCATGCTCATGGAGAGGAGCTCATGCATGCTTTTCTGACAGGACCTGTGACCCCAGAGAGGACCCACACTGCAGCAATCTATTCCCAGAGGACTGTAACTCATTGCAAGAACACATGTTGGTGCAGTTCTTGAAGAACTGCAGCCTGTGGAAATGTTGCCTCAGCAAAGGACTATCTCCTATGGGAGGAGTCCCACTCTGGAGCAGGGGAGAGCATGAAGAGCAAGGAGTAGCAGAGAAAATTGTTTTTACTGTAACCCACATTCCTTACCCTCCTTGCACCACTCCAGGTTGGAGAAGGAGGTGGTAGAAGAGTTGCGAAGGAGTAAAATTGAGCCTGAAAAAAAGACAATGGGGACAGGGGAAAGTGTTTATATTTTTGTCTTTTTTTCTCACCATCGTACTGTTAGTTAACAGTGAATTAAATTGCTCTTTCTCAAGTTGAGTCTGATTTGCTGCAAGGCTTTGATGATCAGGTCTATAGTGGAAGGTTTCCCTGCCCACAGCAGGGGGTTGGAACTAGATGATCTTTAAGGTTCCTTTCTAATCCAGGTCATTTTATGATTCTGTGATACATATATTATGTTGTATTAAATCATAGTTATACAATTGAAAAATGTTTTAAGCTAAATTAAGGTTGATTATTTAATGTGTTTATATCCAAATGTGAGATGTAAATCTAATGCAGGTATAAATGAAGACTCAGAAAAATTACATCGTCATGTTTTCTTGTTACGACTTTGGCTGCCTTCCATTTAAGTATTGAATTCCATCTATATTCTTAGGCATTGCACAACACAGTAAGTAGAGGAATAAATTGTGAGATCACAGAGGGTATAGGATTGCTTTCTAATTGACTTTATATGGGAGATATTTATGTGGGCATTGTGAATGTGAAAGTTGTACCTGTCATAAGAATCAGCAGGAACAACTGAAGACTCCTTTAAAAAAATATGGTCCATAGTGGGTTAAGTCTTTCAAGAGGTTATAGAAATCAGCATGTTTGGGATTCATCTTGAATATTAAAAGGCACTCTGTTTAGGGGAGAGAAATCAACCTAAATATGTCACATCTCTTTTGCTTTTTTCTTCTCTTGTTTCTTATAACAAAGACATTTTTATGGAAGCAGAGGTTTATTTTATAAGAATTCATCTGCTGCTTCTCTTTATTCCTCCAGCTGAAGTCATAGTCCTCTGACATCACGATCATTGTAGAACCACTCATCTTGATGTCACAGAAGTGTCTCCAAATAGACACAAAGAAAATAAGATGTTCTCCTCTGTAATTAAAGCTTGCTTCCTACTACCCATATTAAAAGAAAGAAAGAAAGAAAGAAAGAAAGAAAGAAAGAAAGAAAGAAAGAAAGAAAGAAAGAAAGAAAAGAAAGAAAGAAAGAAAGCTAATAAATACACAGCATCTCTTTGATGTAGTAGTGGGAACATTCCTTTATTAGAAAAACTGCCCTTAGTTGTCTCACTGGTTTTAACCAATTTTCTGCTTTCCTCCATTGTGTCTCAAATCACAGAGAAGTTAAAATAGATTTTGTATATTAAATATTGGAAGTTTCTGCACTGTTACTTAGATTAGATCTTGCTTCAAATATGTTATTGCATACACTACTGCCCCTATTTTCTGACTAAAAAGGAAGATAACCTGATGCATATTAGAAATAAGAATAATTATATTTCCTTTTGAGCATCTTATAAGTGTTTTTCATAAATGTGCATTTCCTCTCTGTAATTACATGTAAACAATGTTTCAAATTATAATTTAGTGATAGACATGAAGGGAGAGAAGGAAGAAGGGAGAAAAGAGGGAGGGAGGGAGGGAGGGAGGGAGGGAGAGAGGGAGGGAGAAAGGAAGGAAGGAAGGAAGGAAGGAAGGAATTTGGAAGGAAGGAATTCGGAAGGAAGGAAGGAATTCGGAAGGAAGGAATTCGGAAGGAAGGAAGGAAGGAAGGAAGGAAGGAAGGAAGGAAGGAAGGAAGGAAGGAAAAAAGGAAGGAATTCGGAATTCGGAAGGAAGGAATTCGGAATTCGGAAGGAAGGAAGGAAGGAAGGAAGGAAGATGAATTATCCTGAAAACCAATAATAGGAATCAGAAGATAATCTGACTTTTTAAAAATTGGTTTCATATGGACAAAAATGGAAGATTCTAAATTAAAGATATTATTATGCTTTAATACAGTTAACATCATATATCAGTTTTATCAGCTACTGAGGTGTTCTTCCAGTTTTGGCTGGAGTAGAGTTAATTTTCTTTGTTTAAAATTATGACATTATTTAAAATATATACATTTTAAAACAAAATTAGACATCTAGGCAATAAACTGTATGGTATTAAAGTGAAAAAAAACACCTTTGCATTTTGTAAAATATTTTTCAGAATTGCATATACAATAAGAAAGGAAAACTTTTCTAAATGTCATCAATGGTCCAGAGCTGATGGCCCAATTTTACCTTATACTGCATATCCAGGTCAAACAGAAAGACCTTAAATGTGAATAACCAATGAATGCAATTAACAAAATTGTAGATTAAGTACTAAAAACTGCTCTCTTTAATGGAAATAAGGTAATCTTTGCATCTGCAGCAGTTCACCACAGAATATCAGAGTGATCTAGTCTGTGTAGCAGATTCTGAAGTAGTGTAATTAGCTATTTTTTGTCATAGACTTCTGTAGCCTTATTAAGCCTTACTTCAAAGACAACTATGCCTATGTTATCAGTTGTGGGAAGTTTCATGTAATTGTTGCTACACAATTCTTTTATCACTGATTAATCATTAACACATGCAGCCCTGGGTCCTCTAATATTATATTATTGAGGTACTTTTCAAGGCATCTGCTCTCCTACACTGTCAGTGGCTGCCAGTAGGAGATGCTCTGAACAAACTAAAACTTAGTAATAAATTCTATATAAATAGGGGAGCTCTCATTAATTTGATACCAATATAACTCTCAATTTACGTTATTAGACAAGTCTTTAGTAACATCAGTGTTGTGGATTAACCTAGGCAAGTAGCTAAGCATCTCAAATTTCATCCTCTTTAAAGTGAAATGGGAAAGGGGATCAGAAGGGTGAAAGTGAGAAAATCATGGGTTGAGATGAAGTTTAATAGGTAAAGCCAAAGCCACACACACAAGTAAAGCATAACAAAGAATGCGTTCTCCACTGCTCAGGGACAAATGTTCAGCCAGCTCCAGGAAAGCAGGGCTGCATCACATGTAATGGCAACTTGGGATGACAAAACAAAAAACTCTGATCCCACCGCCATCCTCCTTCTTCTCCTCACTGTATACACTGAGCATGATGCCCTATGGTATGGAATATCCCTTTAGTCAGTTTAAGTCACCTGTCCTGGCTGTGTCCCCTCCCAACTTCTTGTGCACTCTCAGCCTCCTCACTGGTGTGGTGGGGTGAGAGGCAGAAAAGGCTTTGGTTCTGTGTAAGCACTGTTCAGCAAAAGCTAAAATTCCAATATTATGGGAAAATCCAGAATTCATAAAAGGTCATAATATCAGAATATTGTATTCTGTTGACAATTTAAACAGTTATCTGAGGTCTGAATTGGGCCATCCTTATCCTAGTAGAGAAGATTCCCTTTTTCTCAGTCAGATCAAAAAACCTGAGCAAAATACTTTCAACTGTGAGCAACACATCTGTGTTGTTCAGTGTCATGAAGAAAGGGTGAACTCTAACTGACATAGCTGTCAAACACCCTATTAAAGGCCCTTTTAAGCTACTGCATCATAGCTTTGTTGGTGTAGCTTGCTTAGTTAAGAATAACAATAAATGCTATAATGTACTCTCTTTTTAAAAAAATTATTTATTTTAGCAGGGAATACCCACTTTTGACTGCATTAAAAGTGATTTACTAATGTTTCTGTAATTCTCTTGATGTTCAAATAATTTCAGAGATTAAATGGTTTCATGAATTATTGGAGGAAAGACCTACTTTTTCTTCCTGGTTAAAGGTCCTTTAGATTCTGCAGTAGTGTTCACTTTAACTGTTTTCTGCAAAACAAGATATGCTTATCCTTCTTACTATACTTCAGCCCTCTGGTCCTATAAAATTTTCCAGCATCACTTAAAAAGTGAAGGAAATGGTTTTCTTATAGGTGATGTTTTCAAAAAGGGCTTTTCAATCAACTATTTAATTAATGTTCTTTGTGACTCATTCACATGTTAAAGGGTAAAAATCTTTGAATTTAATCACTTGGTCTGGTGATAAGTTAGGGGGGAAAAAAAAAAGACAAACACCAAACCTTGAATAATAATTTTATTAGCAGACAAAGATTCATAACGAAAATTTCCCAGAAAAAACTTACAGCATATTTGGGGTTACTTAAGAAGTGAAAATTCTAGGAATTTCTCTGTTTTTGAAATTTAGCTAATGACTCATTTCTCAGTTAATTTTTTGATGTTTGGCAGACTTTAATGATGAAAGAAAAAAGGGAATGAAAATAGTGAGAAACAGATTTCCAAACAGGAGTTCACTGCTACATCAAAATTGATATAAATAAGTAATAAAGGCTGACGGTAGATTTTTAATAAGTAAATGAATAAATAAAACTATTTTGTCATCAGTCTCATAAATAGTTTTACTAATAAATATGTGAATTTATGAAACAGTGAGAGATATTAATGATTAAATTCAGGGGCTCTATTTTAGGAAATCACTGGAATGAGTACTAATTGTGATCATTTTTACATCTGTGAGCAAAGCATATTTACTTCAAAGCTGAATTTATTGATTATTTCTGTTAAAATCAATTTTAAAATGATAGCTGCAATCACTTCTTAATCTATCATTTTCTGCTTGTCTTTGATGAATAATGGATAGATTTTACTTTCTTTGTGTTTGTGTTTCACTCTCCTCTTGTGGAATGCCCTAGATCTAAGGCCACAGGACTCTTAAACTATTGGCTTATGTGTATTTCCATAGGAAAAAACCCCACTTCTTCATTAATCTTAGCAAAGACCCAACAAGAAAATTCTAAAGCTTAATACATTCAGAGTCTATGTTTATGAATTTTAATCTGAATCACATAGCATTCAAATGAAAGAATAGACATATGCATGAGATTTTTGATATTTCTGTTGGATTTTCTTCCTGGTAACTAAACATACTTTGCAATCCTTCAGGTTAATTGCATGCTTCATATCTTAAATTCTCATAAAATAAACAGCTGAAGGATTTTTCCCAAAGTGCTCCTCTGTATATGTAAAAAAAACCCAGCTGCAAATAAGGAAAATCTCATCCACAGTAAAAGTAAATACAAAGCAAAACATGATGGTTAATAGTCAAACTCCATCTTTATTTTTAACTACACTAAATTCAGCTGCAAATACAATAGTATTTGAAACTACAATGTGGCAGAAATCCATTGGGCTGTGTTTTATGTACCTGTTTTCGAGAGGCTTGTAAGTTCTTGGCACTTGTTCATGCAGGTTTACTCTGAACCAGATGATCAACATCTGTGGGCCTCACAGTAACAGCATTTCTGCTGCTGATTCAAATGTGGAACATGTACCTTCTTTAAACAGAATAGCAAAAAGGGATTCTTCACATATGAGACAGATTGGCAGGAAATTTAAAATAATTTTGGAGGAACTATAGTTTATTATTTGCTTTTTAAACTTTAGCCTTGGAGGGTTCAAATCACTGGACAATATCCTGACTTCCTTATCCCCGAGAAGCATCAATGACATTCTAGCAACAGACTCATTTTAGCACATGTATATATTCAAATATATGCACGTATATATAGAATGAGTCAATATGCATAAGAGTGATAATTCTTTTCACGGGACCTTTCACTTTGATACATTTTAATAGAAGATTATTAATTGGATTGCATATGAGATATGTATACAATTTTCCTATAGGAACTCTGAATAACTTTATCAGAATTTCAGCCAAAGCCACCCAAAATGAACACAGGTATGCTCATGGCAAGTTAACACACACAAAACACATTGATCTATATATAAAATTGTCTAGCTCAAAGTTCACCTAATAATACACAAAAATATTAATTCCCAAAATAGAGATAATTTGTATAAATTTTACTTGAATTCACATGAACTTTTGAGTTTTTCTTCTTAGAGATATTGAGAAACCATCTAGACATGGTTTAACTAGAAAGATTTCTTGGATAAATAAGCACAACATATTTTGACATTTCCATGACTCGATAATTGGTTCTTTAAATGGAATGGGTCCCTAATTGTATTATTTTACTTACTCATTATCTTTCTGTCTTAACTAATTAGACATGCTACTCTACAGAACACTTTATAAATACATCCTGGAGTGTCTCAGTTTTGGAGACAAAACTTCAGGAGGAAACACTCCGGAATGAGTGTCTCCTCCGAAGGGAAAAGGGCCTCCCCTTTTCTTCCGCCAATAAGACAAGTGGGTCACAGCTAGTGAAAGTGGAAAAAAACAAACTGTTTATTAACACACGAACAAAACAGGGTAGAACAGGATAAAAAAACCAAAACAACTCAAAATACAACAAATTCCTGGAGAGGGAACAGACACCTGGGCTCAGACCAGCTGGGGCCACCCCCACAGGCTCCCTGGACCAGCGAGGAGGGAGGGGAGGCAGTGAGGCAAGGGGAAGGGAAGGAAAAAAACAAGAAAAACCAACAGAACCTTTTCCCAGCTACCCGGAACACAAAAGAAACCCAAGGAGCAGCAGAGTGCTCCTGGCGTTCTCCCTCCCAAGCCTTGTCGAGCTCCAGACCCTCCGAGCTGTTGGGCTCAGCCGTTCAACCGCCCCGCACTCAGTCCTGTGGCCCCACCCCCCGGGTCCATCTTACAGGCACAGCATCCGTGGGCATTGAGCAGATGGTTAAGGAATAAAGTGGCTTCATAACGTCACCCCAGGACACGGAGTTATTGATACAATAAAGTATATATTTATTTTTATATCTCTTATGCCTAGTACTTCCCAAAATCACAACTGCAAAAAAGATCCAGTACACAGACTGCAATAATTTAGTAGAAGGGGTTTGTTATTCTGCATTGTGCAATGACCGAGAAAATGGAAGAACAGAATTAGTGAATGACTGTGGCATAACAAATACTGTCTTTTGGCAAAGTGATCTCTCATTCATGTATAACTTTTAAATTTGTTCTTTTCTTCTTAGGCTGGTGTATGATTTCTCTAGGTTTTCAAATATATTTGTAGAGTCCCATCATAGTTCATAGTTATCTCTGATGAGTATTTAAGTGATGTTAGAGAGAATTTTTAGCACAGCGTACTCTTGAGATTCATGGCGCTTCCATTACGGTAATTAATTTTCACCTGCTTAAAAATTAATTTTCCCAGCTCTCTCCCTTAGCATAAAGTTTTCTGAAAAAAATTAGAGTCTGAAAGGTCCACAATGATTTTTTTTTTTTTTTTTCTGATGCATATGTATAAACTGAATTGTAGAAAATAGATGCTCAGTATTCAGAAGTTCATATGTTTCGAAGCTTGGAACTCTGACTTGAGATTTTTCAAGATTACTTGTAAGGAGTTGTCATTTGCAGTTTCTGTGAATTGTAGTCTGATTAGGTTGACATACTCTTAGCTGTTAATTACACAGTTCTGTCTGACTAGTCAGATCTTCTATAGACAGTGTGGACTGTAACTCTTCACCCTACTGGGTAACCAGGTAGATTATCTTCTACAAAGGTTTTCTGTGAGAGAAATGGCTCTTCTCTCTCTCATAACACTCATAGACTATTAGGAATGGAAGCAGACATTTAAAAGTTTGGAATAGTAAGAAAAAGAGAGGAATAAAGATTCCAGGAGAAAGAAGGTCTGGAAAAACAAAGGAAAACCCAACCCAACTCAAATCAAACTAAACCCACAATTGGTTGGGATAGGATATAAGATTAAGGAGAGTGATGGGCAAAAGACCAAAAGAAAATTGATTCACTTGGTCAAAGAAATTTTCTTGGACACCAGTGAAAGAAAAGTTTGCTGAAGTCACAGCACATAGTCGTCCGCAAATCTAAATCCTCAGTGATGACAGAACTGTACTGAACTTTGTATTTTCCAGTTGCTCAGATCTGAGAAGCATCACCAAATTGAGGAGGACCAAGGAGAATTATAAATGAAAAGGCTAAAACAGCTAGGGGATATCTGCACACTGCTAAAGCTACCACAAAGTCACCGTTAGGCAGGGTGGCAGCACCTGAATGAAAATTGTCAGGAAGTGCTAGCAGCATTTTCAGAGGCTGTTAAAAACAGTCAAATGACACTTCCTAAAGCTTGGGCTGTGAAATTAAAGTGTTTCTCTAGTTACTTATGTGTGTTATAAAACACGATAATATAGGAACTTCAAGAAACACATATGAATTATCAGTGGATTCCTCTCTAGAAAAAAAAAAAAAAGAGGAAATAAGAAAATAGTGAATTTTAAATGAAATGTATTACATTTGAAATGTATTGTGTTTTAAGGTTAGCAGAAGAGATTATTTTTATGATGTAGGTGTATAAATTACATTTCAGTTGATGTAGAAATTTCTACTGATGATTAAATTCTATCTATAAACAGCCAGCATTGTATTTGCATTTTATTTGTGTAATTCTATGGAAATCTATGAGTTAATGTAGACCATAATTTCCATCAGTTATTTTCATGGTGTATTTAAAATTCAGGCTCAAGGCAAGTTCTTTGATCTTTTGCTAACCAAAGTTAAGAAACAGAATCAGTAGAACTGTGACCCCACTTTCTTTAGTGTCTGCAGTATGAACTAAAAGAGAGAACTTACTGATCTATGAAATCAATAACTACACTGAGATAATGGAGAATCAGGCCTGACACCTTCTAGTGAAAAAAAAAGGAGAGAGGAAATTTATATTTTTCATTAAAAATTTCCACTCTTATAGATTTCCAGGGGTGATTGGCTTAAAAAAATTGATACCATAAGAGGAAAATGTTATTTGGAATGAGTGAAACAGACAAGAAACATGTAGGAACTCAGCAGATGTGTATAAATACACACACGCATACACACATATGCACACAAAAAAAAAAGAAATACTGAGATTGCTCTGATACTGAGAGCTATGTTTTTCCACCACTTCTTAGGGTCAACCATGGAAAGTCTGAAAGATGCTAGGTCTGACAGGAGCTGAATTTTAATAACTGTATTGATATTCTCCTGATAACAACAGTGCTATTTATATGCATGAAACTTCATTAGAAACTGAATAAGGAAAATTTAAAGACAACTACAGAAGCATCAGCAATTTAGTCACGTACATATGTGTAGGGAACTCTTGCAATTACTGAACTGGTCATGCTATTGTAATCATTAAGTATATTTACAACACAAAACATTCATATGAATCTGTCATTATTAACTACTGTTTGCCTTAGTATACTGTAAAATTACACTGAGCGTAGAACTAAAATATAATCAAATGTGTACACCCACAGATCCTGAAGAGTTCTGAGAAGTTTTTGTCTGACACCAAACTTTTTCAAAGAGAGTTTTCATAACTAGCTAAAAAGTAAATAGCAAATGGATTGAAGGATGACTGATTTCCAGGAAGAATTTATCCGCTGAAAGGGTGGTTAACCATTGGAATGGGCTGCAAAGGGAAGTGAAGGAGTCAACGTTTCTGGAATTGTTCAAGAAGCAACTGGACAGGGCAGTTAGTGAAATACTTTAGTTGAAAAGGTGTTGTTCAGTCAAAGGTTGAACTCAGTGGTCCTGAAGGTCTTTTCCAACCTTAATGATTCTATAACTCTATAATTTAATTTTATATAAGTTTCTCTCTATACTTGCAAAGCTTACTATCCAAAAAACCTGTGGCTATGTGAAAGATATAATATGGAAAAAAATTAACTGTATGTGTCCATATATAATTATTCTTCTAATAGTTTTGCTTTATATGCAAGATAAAAATACAGTACTGATGTAGTGCTATCCTTTGGGAATGGTCAAGCACTTTGTCTCAACTGATTCATTGAATTTTATAAAATGAAAATGGGTGACATTGAGAAGTGCCTACTGTTTCTTTGACATTGTGCTGGTGTTTTCCTCAAATTCTTAGCTAACAGCATTTTAATCTATCATAAGAAAAGGCATATAAATTGTGAAATTTTTTATTATTCCTTCATTCTATATCCCAAGGTCTGTATGATGCCAGCATTTTTCTGTTCAAATTAACTTTTCTTTACTGTAGCATTGCACAGAATCAGTTTCTGACCAAAGTTACATACTAATAAGCACTGAGGTATTTAATGCCTTTGACAATGCATGAAAACTTTTCTAAAAAAATTGTAGCTAAAAACCAAACTAGCAAACAGGATACTATATCAAGTCATTCCTGTAATGGACAAAAACCTTTGCCATATGATATTGTAATAAATGAATAGTAGAATATCAGCTATCTAGGAACAAGAAAAAATGTGTATATCAATTTTAAAATGATCAATTATAAGCTAATTAAGTAGAAAGTTTCTTTTTTAATTACTAGAAGTAAACTTTATACTAGTATGTCCAACCCTAGAACAAGAAGCAACAGAGGAGACATAAGAATAATTTATTTAAAGTTTTGGAAAATTGAATTATTTTGCCAAAATAGCAAATGCAGTGCCCGTTATTTAACTTCTGCAGAATAATTACTCAGCAGAGCATGGTTCAAAAGCCCAAGAAAGCTTTCTAGCAGTCTTCATACACTTTCTGTCTACACGTGTGTTGATAAAAAACCCACAAATCAAACAAACCAACCAACTGAACAGAACAAAAATTACTCATATCCTATCTCTAACATATCTTATCTCTAATCTAACATTATTAAGGTTTTAACTCTTGTCCCACTGCCCATAATGCTTCACCTTTGAACAATAATTTAGTAAAAAATATAGATATTTCATGTTCAACATCTAAATTAATATTTTCTTCATTTACCCTAACTGATGAAATAAAGTCTTGAAAGTTCTTCTGAAAATGTCATCAACAAGTAACAAGACAGACCTTTAAATAGAATTTTCAGCAAGACAAGAATAATTTAAAACTATTTCAAATCACTGAAAGATTGTCAGTATTACTGATACAGAGTATCACATAAACAGACCTTTGTTTGTATATTGGAATTTGCATGGAATTTCTCAAAACTCTTTAGGAAGACGAAAATCATAGCTAATTATTCTCTAATAAAATTTATACAGAGTGATAAGACGTGTGTGGATAAGTTTTTGATATATCTGAAATAAAATACACTTCTGAAACTTGATTCCCACATAAGACATTACAGCCTGATTGAGCAGCGTATTCACTAATTACTGAACTGACAGAGCTAGACAGATTTTGCCATGCTTAAACTGCATATTTTTGATAAGGACTTTCATTCAAAGCAAAAAATATATCTGTCAAACTATTTCTGGCCTTTTTGGGGGGCTTTTGGGGTTTTTTTCTTTCTTTCTTTCTGAACTTCCTGACATTTTTTCAATTGGAAGGCAAATTTGAAAAAGAATTTGCCTTGTTTTTTTGCCTGTAACAATGGGACTGAAGAGAGTTGAATGTTGATCTGAAAGGCTACTTGCCCATCTGTTGTGCAGCAATATGTTTTTTAAGCTCTCTGCCATGTAGCCCGGAGCTTAAATTTCCAGGAGATGTATGTCTGATTGCCATTTTTCTCTTCTAAATTATCTCAGAAACCCTAGAACCTACGCACTTCCAAAATTGGTGACAGAGAGGTTTATTAGATCATTATTAGAATTCTAGGAATTTACAGGATAAATCTATGCTGAAAAATAACTACTTTCAGGTTCACTTCTGCATCCTAGTTCCTTGCTCATGAGCACTGGATAAATGTTAGCTCTTTTGTGGATCTCTTGTGATTTCCTGAAAATAAACAGAACAAAGAGTATAATGAAGGTGATATGATTTATACTGGGATACCACAGAGTTTTCACTGCCTCTCCCATGAGAGTCTTTTAAATTATCTCACAGTGCTTTAGACCCTTAGCAGTTCTCCTTACATCCAACATATCAGCACAGTCAAGCTAATAAAACATCCCAGTGGGCTACAAAACTGCCTTTGCATTGTTACATGGTTTTGAAACAGGAAAGAACAGAAAACAGTAATTGCAGATTAGGGTCATGAGACCATTTGTGGAGCTCAGAGGTGTTCCATGGACAAATAGTGATGTGGATAAAATATGTTTGTTCCAGTCTTGAAGAGACTCAGTACTCTTTAGAGTTTGGAAGAAGACAAGCCTGGAGTCTCTGAGAGAAACCTGCTTTTTCACTACCGTGTCTGTTAAGGCTTTCAGAGTCATTGCTACAGAGCCCTTCAGGTTACAAATTTAGGTAAGTTCTGTCCATGTTGCCCAATACTGCAAATACTGTGAAAAGAATATTGAAACAACATCAACAAAGCAGCTCATTTTATTTAGCATTTTTCATGAGAATAATTCATTTAGGGTGCATGTGCCAAAAAGCCAATTTATCTCATAGTTTAGTTTTAGTAACTTGTCAGAAAACATCTAAACCACAAACAGGATAGAAATACTGTACTCATCCTCTCTTCTTTCTGTTTGTTCTCTGAATTGACATTATCCGAATTCCCTTTAAAAAATGCGTGTCTAAACATCTTTCTCTTAATAGAAGCTCTTAATTAGTTTTGTTAAAGCTTTTCAGTTTAGAAAATATTTAAAAGCACTTAAAGAAATACAGACAGTCTTCTTTACATCAATAGCTAAAAAGATTTGTGGTTTCAAGCATTTGTCCTTTAGACTAGACATTTGATTCCTTTTGTTGTGTGCTGTAAGTATTATAGATTTCTCATAGACCGAGGCTCAGGTTTAGTCAGTATATCTGGCTTCTTTGTAGAAAAATGTGTGGTTTTCCTTCCCTAGTAATGGTTCAGGTCACTCCAGCATCTCAAATAGTATCTGACGCTTTGTTTATTTCCAGTCAAATTTAAAGTGATTAGGAATTAGGTCTACTTTTAATTACATGAAGCAATCAAGGAAAGGATACCCTGTGATAACCCAATCCGAGTCCTGATCAGAGACATTATTGCGTAAAAACTTGTTGGGAAAGGGGATAATTGTTAAAGGACTGAGAAACAAATATCCATGGAATTTGTCTGGCATGAAAACAAATGTGTACTGAGCATGCAGTATGGGATAAATCACACATTACAGGAAAGAAATAAGGAAATTGGGAGTAGAATAATTCTGAAATGGCTGGACAATAAAGATGGAAAAGCTGCATTTTAAAAGACAATCAGTGATGAGAATATGGAAAAACAGATGGTAAATACTGTAATTTTCTTCTCTTATTTTTCCTTTTCAGTGCAAGTGTGCACACAAGTGAAGCAAAAGAGCTGGAACAGGTGTTAAAACTCCAGATTTAATTGATCCAAGTAGGATGAATCGACCTAATGTTTATTATTCTATTCACATACATGAAGTGAACTAGATTTTAACTTCATGTAACTTTTAAAAATATGTTACACTTCTTTTTTTTAAACAACTGTACCTCCCACTCTATTTCTGTGTACATTTTACACTCAAAATTACTTTCATGTACTTTTAGGACAAAGGAAGATAATAGACCACTGAAAGATAACAAGGACAAAGGTACAGACAACTGCAAGAAGTTTTGATTTCCTTTAAATTTCTTCTTATATTTTAAAATTTCTTTCCACTATTACTGTTGTTGATTTTTATCCTTTCCTCACAACCAAATCAGTCTGATTTTCAGGAATCTTTTCCGTTGGGAGTACATGGTGACTTAAATCACTGTCTACTGCTGCTGTGCAATTTCTATCCATTTCACAGAATCATTTAGTTTGGAAGACACCTCTTGAGATCATCTACTCCAATGTCCGCCAGCAGGGTCAGTTAGACCAGGTTTTCCAGGACTGTGTTCAGAAAGTCTTTGAATATCTTTGATGTTTGTGGAAGTGTAATTCTGTCTGCCATGAACACAGAATTCACCGATCTACCAAATGTGTAACAACCCATCTTTGCACATAAATAATGACTTACAATGTAGTAGCAGAACTTCACAGTGCTGGAATTTTTATAGTAGTCTAGCAAAAATAAACCTTCCAGCATGCAGGAATTAAGCCTATAATTTTTGTTGGGAATTTTTTTTGTAGGTTGTTATTTCTCCTTGAAGAAAACTATATGACATCATTTTTTTTTTAAATGCTTCAGCAAGGTTATAGGGCTTTTACTGTCCCTGAAACTGCAAAACCAACCAAATATA
The DNA here is from genome assembly GCF_020740725.1 of Corvus hawaiiensis. Classification (NCBI taxonomy): domain Eukaryota; kingdom Metazoa; phylum Chordata; class Aves; order Passeriformes; family Corvidae; genus Corvus; species Corvus hawaiiensis. The sequence continues at coordinate 76,760,212 of NC_063214.1, forward strand.
TGAAACAAAACCATGTATAATGGCCTCTATGTTTTTTTTTATTGTTTGTTTTTTTTTTTTTTAACCAAAAATAAATGTTATTATTAGAAATATTCAGAGAAAATTTTCTGTATTCATAAACTGACTGGTATTCCTTATTCAAGTAGGGGTATAAATCTAACATTTAAACATGGAGGTAACACTTGGAGGACAGTCGGGGAAATATGAACCAGGAAAAGACTATGTTCTCTCTAAATTCATACAATAGCCAAAGAGGTAATAACTCACATACATGTGTCTAATTGCCAAGGAAAATTCTTTCATTTTCTTCCTGAATAGAACTTAAGTAATTTAAAATTGAGAGTGAAAAAGAATGATGTACAGACTTTTTTAGAAGAGGTACTATGCATCATTAACTATAATAATAGTAATCAATTATTTGTGTATCTCACAGTGATTTTGATTACTTAATGAACTGAAAAAATATGTACTAGTCAAAGTAACTACAACCTGCATGCAATAAACATCAATAGCAGTTACAAAAATACAAGTCTTCCTCAAAATAAGGCTAAACAATATGAAAGCCAGCTCATGAATTAGAATATTTTTCTGGTTTGTGTAACTTATTACCACATGTTTTTCTGATACACTTTCTTTTGTAAAATGCATATATTTATTTGCTATTCAATAAATAATAGTAACTAGTTTCCATATAGTCAAGAAATATTTTTTTAGCCATTGTTAATATAGGGTTTATAAGGTAACTCATTTTAGAACTTTCCTATACATTCTTATTCTTCCTCTGAAATCTTCACCCCCTGTTAAGATCTATTTTAGGATATTAACAAAAGTAAATAGTAGCATGTAATTTACATTTGGGGCCAGAGCTTTTCCTGTCAGCATGAATTGCTGCACAAATGTCAACATGAGACCTTATTTTCTATGCTTCAGCTTGGTTGCATAAATGAAAGTCTCTTTGGATTTTCCATGTTATTTATTATGAATATTTCTTTACTTAAAAACGTAATCACTGGCAAATTCTTTTAAAATAGTTTCCATCAATCTGCCTTGGTGATTAAGTCTGAGACAAAAAGATTTACAGATGATGACTTCTACTGGAATTGTACTCAAAAAGTCTTGGTAGTTAAACGTATTTCCTGCAACTTGTTTTAGATTTCCTGTTCAGAGTGAACAGGCACTAAATCACATCAGTCTACAGATGATAAAAACAGTCTCTTTCTCCTGACCTGTAAAATATCTGTATAAACTCTTAGATAGTTACCACATCTGAGAATCATAATTATACAGAAGGCAGAAAAATATGTACCAAATAAAAGCAATTCTGGTTACAAAGAAAATGATCTCTGATGAGAAGCTGTGTTATTCTGTAAATAGTTTTTATAACTCAAAGATGTGATGTTGCTGTGATTGAATCACTAGCCCTGAGGGAACTCACATATTTTTGCTGATTATGAAAATGCTAGATTAAATTCTGAAGGCAACTGGCTTAACACAATTACAGAGAATGGCTTGGGTTGGAAGGGACCTTTAAAGATCATCTAGTCCAACCCCTATACAACCTGCTATATAATCAAAAATCGTTTTTATCTACACTGCCCTGAACATGAAAAGCCTACATAAAATACTTCCATTTCAGTATCTCATTGTACCTGTGCATTTATCTGAAAGATTCACACAGATTCTTCATTTGAATATTAATATTTGATACTCTAATTCATATATACTCTAGGAAGCTGCACACGTTAGAGAACTGATTGAAATTGATGAGAACACACAAGCCACAGTTATAGCTATTATAAAGCTTTTATTAATCAAATTGAATTTCTGTATTTCTTATTTTACTTTATTATTAGTCTTTTTAGATTAAATATTCTAACTCCTTTTAGTGATAACCTAGCAGATTCCTCAAGAACTATGAAGGCAGAAATGATAGGAAGACAATAGGAAGTTTGGATTCTAAGGCTATAATGAAAATGGTTCATAAACATTTGGTTTCACTCATTTTAAATTCCTGTTCTGATTCAGTCCTCTCTAAAGTAGGCACTGAGGGAAAAATCCTGTTAGTCATCCAGTGTCATCTAGAGCTGACAAACTTTTAGGACTGTTTTCTGCAAATACTGATTTACATCCATCAACCTTATATAGGTACCTTATATAAGCAATGTTGTCCTAAATAACAAAAAAAAAAAAAAAAAAAAAAAAAAATTATCATCTTCTCACTACGTTTTACTCTGGTTTCCATTGTCTGCTTTGACTAGATTTCTATTAGGTAAAATGAAAACTAGGAAATCTAACTGAGGTTTTTATTTGTTTTTTGGGTTTTTCTTTGAAGATGCCTCCATTTAGATGTCTAAATCTTGAACCGGATTTTATTTTGTATATTTCTCCAGTGAGGGGCATTATTTTACCCATTTACACAACATACAAGGCAAAATTAGCAGAAATTAAGTTAATGTAATTCAACTAAAATAAAATAAAATAAAATAAAATAAAATAAAATAAAATAAAATAAAATAAAGACAATGGAATTAAATTGTTTCCTCTTTAGGTACAATAGAGCCCTTAATCAAAAGTTACTAAAGGAAGGAGATGCCATGTAAATGTAGATATAGAAATTCAGGACACACCAATAATAGGGGAAGTTTTTATACATTCTGTGCACCTATGTGATCTCAGAAGAATTACCTCCTCCTTAAGATAAGGAGAGAAAAAAGTGCATGTACATCCCTATGCCAGGTAGCAGCATCAAGTTAATGACTAACCATTATGTTAGTCCAGTTAAAATAGTTCCCTTCTGACTTGCATTAAGAAGTCCAAGGCATTGTTCTCCTTGAATTGCAAATATTAACTCTGCTACTAGATGAATTAGAAACTATAGTTAACCTTAAACCCACAATTTTCAAATGGCATAAAAGCCTTTTTAGCCCATTGCCTGTAAGTTAGCTATACTAGATCCTGGAAAATACAAAAAAAGATGCTAAGAAACATTATTCCTTAGGAACGTTTCCACATTTATTTATTTTGATTTATTTTTTAATATCTTGCATATTTTGTTATGTTTAATTTCTTCAAGTTTTCCTTTAAAATGTTGGGAAATAGTGACACATGCATTTCTATATCCTGGCATGCTTTTAACAGTCTAAGTGCCTATATATAACACATCTAAATAGAATTCTATTTTTAAAAAATCCTATCATATCTCCATTATACCTGTTTTATAACATAAATTAACTCATGTCTGAACTTCTCTTTCAAGGTTTGCCTCTAGCTCTCTGTGCAGCTGAGGTTACAGATGTTTATCTGGAAGGGCTATTGCAGTAATTTCCTGAGTTAGTTTATCCCCTGCTCTTTTGATATTAGCAGTATTTATGTGTTCTTGGCGTTCTTTGCAATCATATATATTAAAGGGGAATTACTCAAAATATTTACCAGTATTATATCTTGATATTCCTTTCTTTAATGCTTCGGAAAGAATCATAGCCATCTCAAAAGTCTCCTGGAAGCTCTCTATTGTTATTTTAAGTATAGTGTTATTAATCTAGCTTGATATAGAATCATAGAATTATTAATATTGGAAAAGACCTCAACCAAAAAGATTATCAGGTCCACCCAATAACCCAGCACCACCGTGTCCACCAAAAAACCATATTCCCAAGTGCCTCAACCACAAGCTTCTAGAACACTTCTAGAGATGGTGATTCCACCACTTCCCTGGGCGGCCTATTCCTATGTCTGACCACCCTTTCAGTGACACAATTTATCCATTCTAGTCATAACCAAAGCTGTTATGACCATTAGAGGGTTGTGAGTTCTTCTGTTTATTTTTTTATTCACTTTGACTTCTTTTTCACTAGTTATGAGAGAATTTAATTATAAATGTCCTGTAAAACAGTTTGCTCAATGGTGACAATATAGCTTGCTTTTCTTGTTTCTTCACTTTTTATCAGCAATCATTAAAAAAAAAAGTGGTTAAGTAAAACAGAATATTTTTTAAATATATTTCATTTCACAGGTTTTTTAGACACTATAATACTTAACATGCACAAGTGTAGCTGGAGTAGCAAGTCAAGATAAACACAAGAAAATATGGCAGAGTAAAAATAGAGCAAGCTGATGTTTTTCTGGAAATATAGGAATATATTCTCCTATTATGGATTGCAAAATGACTATTCTAAAACCACAGTAATTTTAGACATTGTATTTTCTTAAAATCAGAAGAGAAAAATGGTGAAGCTTCTGTTGCCTTGTTTTCCCTGAATTATTGATAAGATGTTTTTACTCTTCTGCTTTCTGACTGAAGAGTAAATAAAATAGGACTGATCTTGAGGCTTTTCTCAAAGGCACAAGAACATCATGCCTAGATGGTCATGACAGAGGTTCTTCAAGACATACAGATGAAAAGAATATAACTTGTTTTATTTGGTCATCCTACCTGTCTTAATCAGCATTGCCTCTGATTAGGGTTACTGGGACAGCACATAGAGCTACATTTTCATTCTGTTCTGATTCTGGGATCTTCTTTGATGCAGTATACATGTTTGTGCACTGATAATGTGCTCAGTGCTAGATCTCCATTCTTCATATGAGAAGATCATAGTGTGCTGTGGGATGTCTACAGCCATTTAGTTATTCTGTTGCATACTTTTCAAGACTTCTTTCCTCAGGTTTGCAGAAGACAGTGCTTCAAGTTATAAACACTAACTTTTAGAAGTTGTGAATCAAGTTTTTTATTATTGTTGTAGTTTTGAGGTATTTCAAAGTCTTGAACTTTACTTCACTACTTCAAAGCATAAATTGACAAGAGCTTAGAAAATGTATTCAAAATTTGAGAAGGCTTGTATGCACTGTTTCAATTCAGCCCAGTTTCTACTGACCATTGTAACACTCTCTGAAGTGATGGGACATAGCAGTCACAGAATGACATGTTATATCGTCCCTACCAGATCTCTTCTGGGCTCCTGAGTTTCTCTGTAAATGCAAACAATACATCAGTATTTAGACTAGCAAAATTATGAAAAACAGAGAAGCATTCTCTAAACAGAAACAATCGAAAAGGATTTAAACACTATTTCATTACAATGCACAGCAAGTAAAGCCTAAGAGTTCAATAAAGAGAGGAGAACTGTAAATAAGGTGGATTCTTTGCAAAAGACAAACCTTGATTACCTATTTTCTTTAGTTACAAGACCAATGTAATCCTTTTTTGGACACAAATGTGCCTTTTCTGTTTCAGCATTTGTGTAGCAGAAGGACCACTCTGGCCTGAAGAAAACCCCTCTGGTTTAATACTGTTTTCCCTTATTTGGCATTAAATAAAAAAATATATATAGACATATGATTAATTGTAAATAAGTCTGATTTTTTTATCCAGTCGTGAATCACAAATTAGTAGTGGCTTCCAAACACTGGTTATAATGTTTTTCACATCATTTTAATTTAGCACTGCTTCCCTAGGAACTAAATGATAATGTCAAATACTCTGTGGGTGAAAAAAAAATTTAAACCTTATAGATTTGCCAGTGCCACTGTACAACCTCAACGTATAAATATTCAGGTTTACTAACAATTTCAGAATGTGTTTGCTCTGAAGAAAAACAGAAATTGCTGTCAAAATATTTAAATATTTGTGGATTAGTTTGGCCTGCAAACTTTCAAATTTTCAGTTTCTCCGGTAATTTTGCTGCCTCATGACTTTGACAGGGAGTGAATTACAGTGAGAGGCAATATTCTTCTATTTTTGGCAGTTTGAGAATAATTAGAACTAGTTAATTAAAAGTAATGAGAGCAAAAGGGGGAAGCACAAGGTTAAGTGCTACATCTCCATAACAGCTGTCATCCACTAGAAGAACGGAAATTTTAATCTCAGGAATGCAGTTTGAGTAGGTGGCTTCCTCAAAAATAAAGACTGAAAATCTGGAAGGGATAAGGAGGCTGTTTGATCAAAATAAGTTACAACTAACTTTAATAATTGCAAAATGAAGTAATACAATGATGACAATGACATAAAAATCCAGGAGACCCTTAAAAACATATTTTAATGAAATGAAATGAAATGAAATGTACACCATCAGTGTTTTTTAGCATATCACGCCAATATATTGAAACAAATATTGACTTGGTCTGGTTTTGTAGTTCAGGTAATACTTAACGACATGCTATTTCATCTACTGATTAAAAACTATTTCAACTTTTGATAAAAATAGATCTTATTTCTTACTTCATGACAAATGTATAAATACAAACCAGTATTTTACAGCCCACTATGACAAAGTTTATATTTCCCTTAGTATATTAACTTGACTCAAAACTTTTAAATAGTTAAATCTTTACCTCTGTAAGGAGATAATTATCTCACCAATGGCACTGGACAGATATTGATTCAAAATAAAAGACAATTCTGCAAAGGACATAAACAGTAAAGGAGGTGTTAGTTAATCTAAGGTGTTAACACCCAGCTAACCATCAAAAAGTTAAAATAGAAGAAAACAGAAGTAAATTAACGAATCATTTATAGAAAAACATTAAAAAAAATTTTAAAAAGTGGGTTTATACTTGTGCCCTGCATGTGAGAACTAATTTTAAAGATTTTTAAAATTTGATTAAAGATATGAATTTCTGCCCCATAGGGCTCCATGGGAGCACTTCTCTAATAAACTTTGTGTGAAGCTCCCACACCATTCATGACACTCACCACTCACCAATCTCAGTAAGCCTTTAAGAAAATTGAACACATTCTTTTTATATCAGAAGTAATTAATGAGCAATAACAGTAACTCTCCAGTGAAACTAATTGGAGAAAAAAGTAAAATATATATAGTTTAGAAGAAAGAGTAAATCATGTCTATAGGTCATATTCTCAATGAATGTGGGCACAAAGATAGCTTTTTTCAGTAAAACCTTCCATTCCACTTTCGCTCGTCATATTTAAATTTGATTGGAAAATGTAAATATTTAACTTCTTAAAAGATATCTTTATAAATAATAAAAAATATTAATCCCATATAATATTCAAAGGAGAAAAAAAGAACAAATACCCTTCATCCAGCTTCCACACCTATGCATGATTACAAGTAGTTACCTATGCTGTTACAGAAATGCTGTTTAAATTCCATGCTGCTCCACTGTGCCTACACTATAGCCCTAGATTTCAAAAGAAGAAACCAAAATAATTGCAGATAGTTTGAAAGAGGCATTTGGACTCCTCTAGTTCAGTGCCTACTCAAAGCAGGGACAATAACATGCCAATGGATCATAGTTTTAACTATTTCTCTGCATATCATGAAAGTCTGAGCTGCACTTTTGTCTCTAAAAAATTATATTGCTGTAGTTAAAAGCATGATGTTAGGTTATACAAACATTTCAATACAGTATGTGAAGTTGTTGATTCATTTGGGAAACATTATCTTCAAAGAATCCTTTATGTCATTGTGCTGGTATAAAAATTATTACAATCTTTTGCTGTCTAACTTCCTTGCATTGTAAAGAAGGAATACCTAATTCTTATAACATGAAATATCAAAAGGTGATGGTTAGATTTGTCTCTGGCTAAACTTTGAAGGTATTCAAACTCTTCCTGTCCTGCTCATCTCATTTATCGAATACCTTTTTTCTTTATATGTCATAATCTTCCCTGTCATCTGTGTCTTACAGAGTATTTCTGGTATGTTTAGGTATTATAAAACTCATATCCATCCTTTGCTAATGTTGAGAAGAATAATTTGCAAAGAAGTAATTGCACTTCTGGTTGCAGAGATGAACCACTACCTACCTATGAAGTGTAGAATAGGAAAACTTACCAATTTTTTCTTCAATCAATAGAAGTGTAGCTAATCCTGTATTCTATAATTTTCTTTATGTTGTTTTTCAGAACAGTGATTAGTAGCAGCTAGTATGGATATATAGTAAGCAGTTACTTTTCTACCACCAACTTTACTAGATCATTATCAGAGTCTCTACCATGATCTAGGTGGCAAAGCAGAGAGTACAGGAGAGGAACAGTTCTTTTAGGTAAGCTGTTTCGAAAATCACTGATTTCCATGGAGAGGAAAAATGAGGAATATTTTAGAAAAAACTGTGAATATTGTGGAGGTTTTTTGTGGATTTACTACATTTCATAATGGACAGCATCCTTTAAAAAAAAAAGAATGAGTAGTTCGTCTTGTTTTGGAACAAGAATTTGAACTCAGGAATCGTTCTAAATCCTATTTTCTATTATTTCAATTATTTTATTTCAATATGAGTTCTAAATGCTGTAAAGTCTTTTCTAAATTGAAGAAATTGCTGTATATCACTAAACCAGAGATAATAAAGTTTTATTTTCTGCAAGTTTCCACTGTTTCTGAAAAAGAAATTTATAACAGGACTCAAGAAAGACACTGAAAAAGAGATGAAAGATTCAACATGAATTTAGGGCACTGTACATAGCAACATGCTGCCGCATGTGGATTTAACTCCCTAGACTTTTCTTTCTAAAAAAAAACCAGACTGTAGGGTCATATATTGGTTTAACTTAGACAACATGATTGAGCTACTGATTGATTTGATTTACTTTCTCCATCCTCTTTCATCCCAAGTCCCATCATATATTTGTGCATCTTTTTCAACACTGCCCTCCTCAGAACCTGTACCTGATATCTTTAATTCACCATTGAAATAAGCAGCAGTCATCAAAATGGTCTTCTAAATAATCATCAGTTTCCAAATGATAGCTTCTATGCCGAGAAAATGAGTGATTAATTTTTTTTTTATTAGCTTTACCATCATACCAATAATATTTTATTTCTCTTGGGACTGATGTTTAACCAGATAGAGTTTAGGACAGAAATTGCAGAGATCACAATGATTTTAATTAAATCTCTTTTCTGCACTAACAATGCGTGTCCTATTTTATATTACAATAACTTTAATAATATAGGAGCTCATTTAGATGGTACATAGGTATTCCTAAATACAGTCAAAGAACTTCAAATTCAATTCAGAAGCAATCTTCCCTTTTATTTTTTTTATATGGTTCTTATAATACTTATGATCATAACCTTCAGCAAGTGATGCTGTGCTTTAGAACTAATCTTTCCTTTGACCACAGAGTGTAAGCTGCAGTCAGACTGCAAACTGAACAAAAAGGTTGAAATATAGATAACACTGCTCTTCTGTCTTTCATTTCCTAGAGCTCCATCTGTATTTGAGTCTGTGGGATTAACTGATTGAAGTCTGTGGTTCCTTCATACAGGAAGTCTGAATAGCCAATTATATTTTTTATGAAAAAGAATAAGAATGGCAGAAAAGTTCATCTATGCAGGATGAGTGATTACCTCATTAGAGCATGAACATCCTACAACTAAGAACAGTTAAGGTCTAGTATATTGTCACACTGCAGCTATAGTAAATGCTTGCTATATCATATAGCTTAAAGTTCCAAACCGCCTACAGATGAACATGTCCATAAATAAATAGATCATGCATTAAATAATGAAAGAATATGTATCTTCATGTTTTTTAAACAGGACAACATAATATGTGAGCTTGTGGGAAGGTGTATTTGTTTCTTGGTAGTTTTTGTTTCATTTTGGTTTTTACTGATGCATCTTTCCTTTCTTACATTTAGGAAAGCGCTCACATACACAAAGTGCAGAAGTCTAACTTGATATTACTTGTAGGAACTAATTGTTGTCACAGGGCTGGAGAAGGGCACACCTACAACATTGCTCAGGTCAGCACACAGTGACCATGCCTGAGCTGAAATGGGGTCCTGGGCTATGGGTAGAAGTGGGAGGAGGCCACAGTGAATGCTGAGCAGAGGGTCAGGGTGACTTCTTCCTGTGCCCTCGGGACCCTGACAGAAGCCCCCTTTTCTCTCACCCAAGCAAGTGTTGTCCTCCTGCCTCACAGAGATCTGGGATCAGAAGGGACATGCTGTACGGTGTTCTGATTGCTATGGGACATCAGGGGTCTATTTCACAGGGTGCAGAGGTGGGACACGGAACTGGAAAAGGGATGTGGCTCAGACTGGAGTTTAGATCCAGGTCAGCAACACAGCAAGGCTGTGCAGGGCCATCACAAAGGGCACTTGGGAGTGAGATGGGGAACCTGGAGCTGATATAGACACAGAATAGAGCCTTGGAGCTGAAATAGGGGCATGACACTGGGCATTTGGAGTAGTGTCAGGATAATGGCAAGGCATTTGGAGCTGGGCAGGACATCCAGGCTGTTCCTGATGTTCCTGGAGGGAGAGGACACTGCCCCTAAGGAGCCCTGAATCCCAGGAGGACCAGTGAGAGAAGGCTCACTCAGGTGCCTGAGGTTGGTCAGCAGTTTGGCTCTGTGGGGAGATCCAAAACTCAGGGCCAGGCTCTTCACTTTGGGGAAGCCATGGAGGCAGGGCCTTGAACCGCTGTGGGCCAGTGCCCATGGAATTTGGATCAGAAACCAGAAATGACTGGCAGGGAGCAGCCAGAATTGATGGCTCCCATGGGGCCAAGCACAGCAAAGACCCCCAGTTTCGCTCTAATCTGATGGGTGCTGTCTGGCAGGGTCTGAATGTGGGAGGAAGCACCAAAGGCACCAAGGAGCCCTACCAACAGTCTCAGTGACTTTGGATGAGCATGGAGCCAAGGCTGGGATTATTTCCCAGCAGGAGCATAAGGCTGCCAAATGGTGGTGTAAGAAGTCAGTCCAAGGGACAAATCCACATGTCCATGACTGGAGACAAGTACTTCAGTGTGGACATGAAGGGTCTTTCTAGGAGAGACGGATGAAGATAGGCACACCTACAGTGGTCTCACCACGCCTGGATCAAATTGTATATCTGGGGTCCCTGGGTAGACAGGGTGTGTGGGGACTCAGTCAAAGATGGTAAAAGCTGTTGAGATCCATTTGTTCTTCTTCAGACCCTGACATGGATGTTAACCTCTATTTCTGTTTTGAGCTCATTTTCTATGACTGACATTTTTCCAGTGCAAATATTTTTCTACAGACAAGTGGATTTTCCCTTGGACAAGCCTAGGATTGTTTTTTCCTTTCAAAAATGAAATCACAGGTATGTCAGTAAGAACCATTGGTTCTGCAGCTTGTGACAGCATGTATATTATATTTATCCTAACACCTATCCACAACTCTGGTGCTCCAATACGCTTTTGAAATTAGTTGTAAAAAGCAGAAAAAAATGTGAGCACTATTCTGACTAAGAGCTTTGGAAATGACTCAGAATTTGTAGCTGTGTGTCTGCCAAATGAGAACATTGAGAATACAGCCCTTGTCCCCAAAATAATGAGGTTTCTGGACTACCTGACAGAAACTTGACAAGTATACTTTTTCTATTATGTACATTTTCCTGCTAAAAGTTACATTAATAGAATAAAGTTTGAAAAGGTAGAAGGAAACATGACCATAGAAAGGTCAAAGGAAAACTGGATGAAAGCTGAATGAATTTCAGAGGTTCAAAGATGCAGTAGAAAAGCTGGCAAGAAGATGTTCAAAGCCCAATCAGTACTTTTATTTTCTCTTTTAGTTATGACATAGAATGTTGAAACTGGCTGGAATCCTGCCTGCTACCATATAATGAAGGCTTCCTGTAAGGATTAGGCACAGGAAGGCTGTCAGAAATACCAAATTTGGTTATGAATTTAGCTAAACTGGGGAAAATTGGAAAAACGTAGTTAGTGATGGGTTTCTTTAGAGGGAAAAGGCTTGAAGAAAGGGGATCCAAGTGGTTCATAGAAGTACAAGTATAGAAAATGGAGAGAAGAAAGGAATAGAAAGGGATAATTGTATGCAAACAAGCTGCTGAGCAGCACACTTGTCTGACTGAGCCCTGTACCTGATCACTGCAGTCTGTCCTATCTTGTTATTAAATCATGTTCTTCACAATTTTCTGTACAGTTTCACTCTGTGTGTATGTACCTAGAGGCTAGCACCTGGAAAATGGGACAGAGTTTACAGAGAGTACTCAGGGATGCCTGCAGCATGTAGAGTCTGGAGTGTATTTTTCCATTAGGGAATTTCAATCCTGTGAATCTGTATGTGTTTACACTGGTAATCTTCAAGCTTGACTAGCAGAATAAATGACAGCACTTGCTAGCTGTGTTCATGTATGTGAGAGCTGGAGGTATTTATGTGAGTGCCATGACAACAATGTTTTCTGTCTGTGTGGTTTCTTCTGGCCAGACAAGCTGGTGAGGAGTGTGCGTGTGTATGCATGCATGTACCTCTCCAGCTGTATCTCTGGAATCCATGTTCAGTCTTTCCATTGCCCAGACCTGCCAACAGGAACAGCAGCAGCCCCATCCATCCCAATGAGATGGAAGAAACACCCTGGATCTGATAATGCAAAATTTTCAGCGCCAGGGGCATGGGAAGGCAGTATCCCCATAGCCCAAATTCCAATAGCACACAACTCCCCTAAAGGGGTCAGTTTCTGGCAGTCTGCTCTAAAGTTAAAGGAGCTGCATATTCAGACAGCAGGATAAGCTCTGAGAATGTCAACAGTAGTCTGAAAACTAGTAAAACAAGGAAGATACAAGCATTTGTTTCAATGGCATAAGTAAGCAACTCAAGTGCCAAAGAAGTTTTCTCACGCAGCCCTCGGCACACCCCTGTGCATACAGAAGTGAGCACACCAAGACAATCTGCAGTGCTTGGTTGATCATTTGTCATTGTTCTTAGACTCTGATTCATTAGAGTAATGTGAAATTGCAAAACGTTCCCATGTATAAACTGTGTAGTAAAATACATTTTTCAATATCTCAAGTTTCTTAATTAGTAACCCTTCTGTCTTCTTGACTGTGATACTTTCCTGCTTATCATATCCAACAGATCCCACATGGCTAATGAAAAACACAAATGAAGAAACCTTAGTATAGACTAAAGTTAGCAAATCCAGAGTTAATATCTGGGTTCAGTGTGGCTGATGGCTCCCTGTAAACTTGTCAAGGGTACTCCAGGGACCCTGCAGCTCTAGTACATGTGGTGCAGTTGTGGCTGCCAGAGTGGCTCCTGGATAATCTAGCAGGGAAGTATTCCTGAACACAGATTGTTGCAGTGAGCATACTGTAACACGCATATATCAAACCAGGAGTCCTGAGGAAAGGAAATATATATGGACAGATAGATTCCTGATAGATGTTTCAGAGAGATGTTTGTGCCTGCCCGGCCCCAGATAAAAGGTGCAACAGATAAAAGGTGAACTTAAAATTTCAAGTTTAGAATGATTATTTTGAGATTCTGTGCTTTGTTTCAGTGTTGTGTCTCTCTTCTACCCTTTCCAGAGACCAAGTTTGATCAACTGTCTTCTTATTAAGCAGAAGTATATGAGATGACTTGTTTTGTTAACACATATTCAGAATAAAATAGAAGACAGCTTTTTATACATTGGTACGGACACCAAGGGACATTTTGTATTATCTCACTAATTTTGTGCTTCCAGACTGTTTCTTTACTATCGATCTTTCCTAATATGCAATGGAAATTTAAAGTAACATGCAATCCATCATGTGAAACTGCTCACTATAGAATAGACTTTTTTCCTTGGTAATGTTATCAAATGTTCCCCATCACTCACCAGAACTTGAGTTAGGGCTCTGTCTAGTGGTCTGTGAGACAGACTGTGGTGTGGGAGATGGATGAGTACAAAGCCTGCTGCAGATTTTACAGTAATGATTGTTCTTACTTGGAGGGCACTCAGAATTGATGGGTAGCAATAAAAAATTTCAAAGTTAGATAAAAGAAGAATGGCCCATGGAATGGATGGGCAATTTTTTAATGACTGTGTCCATGAGACCTTTATAGGGACAATATAACAATAAACTTTTTTTTTGTTTGCTTTGATGCCATGAAGATTTTTGCCTTTTCTTTTATACCCGTTATACCTTTTTACAACTTCTGTATTCCTAGTGCTTTTTGCCTACATTCTTGGACTTGTTTGTTAAGCTAAGAGACTAAACATTTTAGAAGCCTCGTAGCTAGGGATCAGTGTGCCCCAGACCCCAAGGTCCTCTCCAGAACATATTCTGTAAACTAAGATAGAACCATCCAGGGGAAGGTTCCTTGGGGAGGGGGGGCTCACTTGAACCTCTCATTGGAGAATCTTTGATAGATATGCTAATTAGTAAAGCCTATAATGTTATACCCAATGTTGGAGGGAGACACATGGGAACACGCGGAAGAAGAGAGACACAGAGACAGGGAAAGACTCGGTGGGGTACATCTCGATGCATATGACCTGGACGTGTACACCTAAGGATCCTTAAGAATAAATACCAAGGTAAAATCCCTTTTCCCCTTCTAACCGTGTATGCCTCTTGATTTTAAGACCAGGAAAAGGCATCATATATTTTTAATATTTTTAATCTGAAAATACCTTTGCTAATACATAGTACTATATTCAGAAGTAAATGGTTTACAGTTGTTGATAAAATAACTTTTTTGTAGCTCTTAAAAGCCTTGTTTAACATTCTAAAAACCTTTTTGATTCAAATCTCATACATCTGAAAATGTACAGGGTGCAGATTTTCAGGAAGATCAGAGAAGAAAATCTAAATATATACCTACAATGAATATTCCTTAATGTGAACTTAGAACATGCACATTTCATTAAGAAGATTTTAATAGCTCAAAATGTATTATATTTCTTCTGGTTTTTGTTCTTAAATTGGTACTCTTTCCAAAACTAGAGGCTTCATTGTAAAGTTTTCTGACATACATATTTCAAGTTATTTTATTCAAACTAGTTAAACATTCATAGGTGCATTTGGTCTGACCGAGGTAAAGCTCACAGCCCTTACAGTGCTGTGCTTTGCGTTGGTAGCTGGAAGGTTGTTGATAACAGACCAGTGTTTCAGCTACTGCTGAGCAGCGCTGTCCCTCTGACATTCCTTCCCCCACCAAAGGGGATGGGAGTGGGCAAGATCCTGGGAGGGGACACAACCAGGCCAGCTGACCAAAATTAGACAAAGAGGTATTCCATACCTTATGACATCAGCTCAGATATATAAGCTAGGGGAGAGAGGAGGAAGGCGGGGCATTCATGAATTTTCAGTGTTTGCCTGCGAGAGGAACTGTTACGCGTGCTGAAGCCCTGCTTCCTGGGAAGTGTCCGAACATCACTGCTGACGGAAAGTAGAGACTGGCTTTTTTTTCTCTTTAGTTCACGTGCACACAGATCTCTGCTTATTCTTTTCTTTTACTGTAATAAAACTGCCTTATTTCACCCTTCTGGTTGTGCTCCATCTTTTTCTCTCTCCTGTCCCAGTGGGAAAGGGAGTGATAGAGCAACTTAGTGGGCATCTGGCACCCAGCCAGGGTCAACATGCTACAACAGACCACATTAATCTTGTGATCTATATATTACCCTTCTATCTTGAAAGATGTTATAATACTAAATTATTATTTTTTAATATATAAAATCTAATCTAAGACATAAGGATGGATAAAAAGAGACAAGATAGTCTTCATATTTTTCATTTCCATGTGTACTGAAATGGGCAAAAATATGTCTTGCTGAAAACTCTTAAACCATTTTCAAGCCATGTATTTAAATGTATTATAGACTTATTTAAATAAGAAGGAAAGAATCATTAAACTCATTTTATAATAAGAAAAGATGAGCATCTGTAGTTTCAAGACCAAAGAATTGCTGTGAATTTTAGTTTACTGTTTCATACTGGCAATCAATAGAATGGCATATTGATTTTATTATTGATTTTGCTATTGACCTAGGACCAAATTCAATGCTCAAATAAAGATTGTCTTATTTAAGGTTTATTTACAGATTCAATACATGCAAAGAATATTTAAAATTGATTGAATACACTTCATGAGCAATGTGTATTTGACGTCCTGCTGTTTAACAACAGGATGGCTTACTGCATATGCCGTAGAACTGAGTCACGTTGTGCTCTCATGTATTTGTCTTTGAAAAAGTAACCCTTATTTTCCCATTGTAACCTTAAAATGATGATTCTTAGTTAAGAGGTGTGAAAATGTACCATGGAGGGGCAGTATTTTGTGATCAAATATAAAAACAGATAACCCATAGATTTTTAGGAGTATCCTTTCTTGGCTTTGCAGAAATATATACAAGAAGAGGAAGATAAAATTTGAGGAATGTTGAGACCAAAGGGTAGTAGATTAAAGAAGATTAGAAGCTGGGGGTTCATTTGAAAATATCTGTGAAATAAACTGAATATTCTGTTACACACACACATCTCTGTGATAACTGATACATCTCTTGAATTACAGACAAGAAAAAGAATGATCCATGGATTGTTGAAAACATACTAACTTATGGATTTTTTTTCCAATTATGTTGTCTAATGTTCTTTATTTTCCATGCTATTAATTTTCTATTGGAAATAAACGTCAAAAAAAAAATCTTTCTAAATATATTGCCAGTGCCATCCTGCATGGAAAGAAGAGAGAATGTCAAGAAGTTGAGTCCTATTTAACATTAGATATTGCAGCAAGACAATCATGATCAAAGTGTCTTTCTGCAAAAGAGAGAGGCTGTGTCATCT
This sequence comes from Corvus hawaiiensis, assembly GCF_020740725.1. Classification (NCBI taxonomy): domain Eukaryota; kingdom Metazoa; phylum Chordata; class Aves; order Passeriformes; family Corvidae; genus Corvus; species Corvus hawaiiensis. Next base: position 76,776,720 of record NC_063214.1, read on the forward strand.
TTATATTTAGAAAAGTGAAGCCCTTTCTATCTCTAGTAAAATAAAATACTTGTTCTGCATGGTTGCTGCAGTGAGTGTGGATCACTGCTCTGAAAGGTCACACAAATTCTTTAATGCTTCATGAATTTCAGCTGCATCATCACCAGAGGTCTTTGTCTCAATGGGTAACAGATCATTCTTAAGGACCCTTAATAGCAAAAATATCAGATATTTAGCTGTTGCAAACAAAAATCCTTTAGTAGGAAAGATTTTCAAAATTAGGCAATATAGTTCACACAAAAAAGTCCTAATAAATTTAAAACTTAAATATTATCTGCTAGGCACACCTATTCCAGTCTCACTGTCCCTAGAGATGTAGCTTCTGTGGCCCTCTGAACCCTAACTCTAACCCTAATGGAATGACGACACTGCAGCTGAGGTCCCCATGTCAATGGGTGTCCCACACTGGAAAAATCTGAATGCAACGTTGTTGGTGACCTGCCATGATCCCCTTGGCATGCCTTTTCCAGCCCCAGTGTCCCATGACTATAGGCTTTCTGCCCCTCTGAACCCAATGTAAAACAGAATAGTATTTATATTATTCCCAAATTGGAATAATGTTGAGGCAGCCATGTTGGTGCCCTGCCATAATCCTCTTGGAATGCCTTTTCCAGAACCAGTGTCCCTGGAGCTGTAGGCTCTGTGGCTCTCTGAACTCTAACCCTAACTCTAATGGGACTTTGGTACTACAGATGAGTTTCCAATCTCTACGGGTGGCCATCATGAGAAAGGTGTAGAGGCAGCAATGCTGGTGCCCTGAAATTACACCATTTTCCAGCCCCAGTATCCCAAGGACTGTGGGATTTCTGGCTCTCTGAACTCTAGCCATAAAGAAATCTTGGTGCTGTGCCCAAGGTACACATTGCTATTGCTGTTCCAGTTTAGAAAGATTTGGAGGCAGCAATACTGTGTCCTACCATGATCCCCTCGGCATGCCTATTCCAGCCCTAGTGTCTGGAATGGCTGGTTCTGTGTCTCTCAGAACCCTAACCCTAACTGAATTGTTTTATAATGTCATATCTTCTGGTGCTCAGGTTGGATGTCTTTACACAAAATAAATTACCATTACATGAAAGTAAGAGCTTTTTGCAGTTGGGATTTTGCACAAGGCCAGGATATGTTGCTTCCTATCACCACCAATATTCTTTCTTGGTTGCATGAAGAAAAACGTTTTGTGGCTGAATTAATTTTACATTTTTTTCTTTCCTTTTTTTAGCTTTTTCTCTATTCAGGATTTATATCTAGTATAAAATTGAAGTCACATGCTTGTGATTCAGAGTAATAATTTAGAACATATTCATTCTTACAGTAATTACATTTAGGGAAATGTGTACACCATCCTTCCATGTGAAGTGGTTTAGAACTTTAGAAATCGAACAGAAGTGAGGAATTCACACATGGATTTATCTGGCTGATGGAAAAGACACAAAAAACTATAGATAAATCTTAACTCATAAGAAGCTGGGTATATAAAAAATGTGAAATCTCTTGCTTAGTGTTTTGCATTTTTAATTTTCTTTTTAATGTTTTCCTCTTCAAAGATACTTGAATAAAAATCTGGAAGTAAGAGAATAAAAACAGGCTTAGGTGTTAACAATAACCAGTAGAATTCAAAACACCTTTATTAAAACCCTAGGGTCCTACTGCTTTTTTATTTATTTCCTGCTTATTATTCAAGAGAATGTTTGATTGTGTTTATTGAATATCCTTAACAATAGCTTCAGATAGTATTTCAATACCCACAGCCCCCCTCTCCCCCCCATTTTATCCCTCTTTTGTTGTGGGGATATTTCTTATCAATTATTGTAGTTAGGTAATGGTCTCTGGTTTCCAGTTTTGAAGTGTGCTACTGCCCAAAAATTCCACAATACTCATTTAAGAGTAAAATTTAGAATATAAAGTTCCAGATCAGGATAGTTTTATGTCTAGATTTTTTATTCATGACCTTGAAATTGTTTTTGTACTTAATTATAAGGTCTGTGTAGTTATTAAACATGGTTATTACTTATATGCACTTGTTTTGTGTTCCAGAACTTAATGCAAATAATATATTAAATGGCATACCATTTCAGACAGGTGCTAATTAGCTAGCGGATCCCTTTCTATGATTTTTACTTGAATGACATTATTTAAATAACTGTATTTTCAAACATGGATGAAAGTTTATTAGACCTTCCACAACATACTGATAGCATAGTTCAATCCTTCAAGGTGTGAAGTCACCATCAACTTAAAGAGCTAAACTCTGTTGCTTTGAGAAAACAAACTTAATGAACTGTGATATACAGACTTAGAGTATTATTTTCTAAAGTTGGATGACTACTGATCTGAATGACTGGAGAACTGAAATGGCATCAAACATTAGACATCTGTGGAAGCATATGCTTTAAAATATTCACTCTCTTAATTAACCTGTTAATCTTTAAAATGTGTTTTTGTAGTCTTTAAAAATAAATATTAAATAAGAATTAGATAATAGGAGCTCAAGTGTTCATTTCTATCATACCGTCATTGTATTGTCTTTGTTTGTGATACTTGGACATGTCTGTACATATAAATATATACATATACATATACATATACATATACATATACATATACATATGTTTAATTATACAATGTGCTTTAGTGGAACTCTTCATTGATTGTTCATTTTGAGATTTTTTGTTTTGCAAAAGTGCCATGGAGGAGGAAAAGAAAACATCAGGATTCTTCCATCATTCCTAGGTAGAAAAGCTGAGCATTCTTCCTAGAGATTGTGAAATTATTAATATGAGAATTAGGAAGAGCAAAAAACTTTCATAAAACGTAGTATTTGTCTGATGAATCACAATTTTTTTTTGAGTTGTCAAGAAATCTGATATTTTTCTTAGAATTTTGATTTTTTTTTCTGTTATAAGGAGCATGCATTTAGGACTAAAAGTTTTCTACCTCTCTACTTATTTACAAGTATATACCACATTTATTATTTCTGTAGGCTGAATTTTTGATTTTCAGAATCAGTGGATCTGGTTTGATTTCTTAAATGCTTGTGGCTGGCAATATTACCTCTAAAATTTATGTTTTTCTTACATTGCGGGACCTGTAAATACATTTTAAGAAAACCATTTTCCTAAATTGTTTCTCCAAACAGAGATTTCCCTTTGCCTGTCTTACCAATAGTCATTAGGAGTGACTATTATAAGTGTCAGAATGAACCACCTTTTCTGCCAAAAGACATCACGGTGTTTTCATTTCTATATAAAGACGGAGACAACATAAATTACAATGGAGACTGGGGGGCAAAGTGGAGAAGACAAAGTAGTTTACACATATGGTCTTCAAAAATAGAATCAAATACCGAAGAGGAAATTTTGTAGAGAATTCCTCCCCAATCCAGAACTTGTACCAATATTTTTCCCACAAGTTCACCAGTGTTTTTTAATCAATTAAATTAGAAAGATGAACTTCGTGACCAGAACTTTAATCCGGATTGACAGAGGAAGCAAAATACAGTGCTGCTTGGAGTAATTTGATCAATATTGTGTTCCCAGAGCAGCAGTTAAGTTTAATGAGTTTAGGAGAATCCAGAAGCAAGGAAGGAAAGAGCTTCATCTTTCACAATCTCTCTTGCCTTCTGAGCAGCTGTACTTCCTTGACTAGGACATGGATAAGGCAGATATATAGTGCAACATTATATATTCATACATTTATTATATATTCACTATATATATATATATTCAGTGCACTATTGTTAATGTGTTTCATCAGGTGAAAAAATGAATCTGTTACATTTGAAGCATCTACTCAATGACCTTCTGGGACCTGAGATTTGGAAAGTTGGAGAGAATCTATGAAAAATTGAAGCCTAGGACTTAAACACGGGTAATTGGTTCATTTATTCATGGTATTGAATTTAATTCTTACACTCATCTTGTATAATCTCTTTCAGAGGTAGCGAGGCTCAAAAATCCAGTCTGGCATCCCATGAATTCCTGACATCTAACAAAAATGTGTGAGCTAATGAACTCTGAACTGGTGTCAGAAATATGGAAGGCTTCTTTAGCTGTTAATTCAGTAGGAATGGTTCATTACCTGCTCTATGCCTGCCACCTTTGGCAAAAGTTTGGAAATTGAAACTGAGATTTTTGAACATTTTATAAAGGCTGATAAAAACTGTTTCACACTTTTCAATTGTGGTTTGACAAATGCTTGGCTCTAGTACTTGCAGGTTGTGATTCTGTGGGTAGACAGAGTATTTATTTCAATTTTTTTACCCCTGTTCAATTCCACTGTTATGTGATAGCTAAATAAGATGTATTCCTATTTTAATTTCTTGGCTTCTTATACCGGGTCCAAAGCTGTGTAGAAAATAACAGCAAGATAGCTTTAAAAGTCCCAAAATAGATCAGAAGAAGTAGTATATAAGCTTTTTGCAGATTTTATAGTATTAAAAATGTATATATGATGGATCATAGTCTGTAATGCATACATATATTTGCAACAATGCATCCAAAAATAACAGAATTGCTAGAAAAGATGGGGATTAGTTTGAATATGGACAATACTTTCACTCAGTATATACTTGCTATTTTGACACAGCAAAATTAGGCAAAATAATGTGTTCCTAAAATAATCTTTAAGTGACCACCTTAGTGGACTTTTAGTCTGGGGTTAAAAGAACACTACCAACAAGCCAAAATAAACAAACAAGTCCCATAACTTAATTTTGCTGTATCATTGCAAACTCTCTGAAAAGATTTACTTCAATTTTAATCTGGAATATACCATACATATCACTGCTACTTTTCTAAATTTGTGCAGATAAAGAGTTCTGCATTTGGCTCTGAGTTGTCTGAAACAGTAGACATTTCTTTATGTGAAACAAATCTGTCTCTGATCTATACCAATGTATAGGTGCTAATAGTGTAATCACCATTGTTATCTAGGCCACTTATTTAACAAAGATGTGTGGCTAAACAATCACTCAGATAATTATTTTGTGAGTCGATGCTTTATTATACTATTTGTGTTGCAAGAGCAATTTTTAGTTGTATGCCGGTGTTTGAACAGATGTAAAATAGAAAACATTCTAAACCAAAAATGTATTGTGAAAAACAGAAGTATGTCTCTGGGTTTTTCCTTTGGTTGGCTATTAGAGGACCATCTGTTGTGGAATTTGCTGGGGTTTTTTTCTTTTATATGTGGTAATAAAGGCATAAATTTGGGTCTGTGCTTCATAATGCGATGAGCTGTAGAGCACTTCATGACCTTCTGATACAGACATTGATGGCAATACAGGGCCTTTAACTCAGCTTGCCAGCCAATTCACTGGCAAATGCTCCCAGCAGATTTTTCTCATTCTGAGTCTCAGAGGGACAATGCTGGCTACTAATGATGTCTAGAAGAGTGAGAGAAAGAGTGATTAAAGATAGAGAATTCTCTTGACTGAGATTTTCTCACACTGAATTACTATGCTGCTAAATTTTCTAGCATAGAAAGGAAAGCTGATAGCAGTGCAGTCAACAGTATTATGGTAACAAAAATAAATTAAAGTGTTTGTCTTCCTCTTGTCCTTCTATGCTATACCCTTACATTTTATTACAGTCTGACCACGATCTTTAAAAATTTAAACCTCCCCAGGTTTTTTTCCTGTTGAAGATATTTAAATGTATCTTGCTTTTCTCATCAAGTGTGTGCTCTCAAAAAAAAAAAAAACCACCTAACACTATCAGCATAGCTATTTGATAGGACACAAATCCAAGACATCAAAATGCAAAATTATTTCTGATCAAGCACAGTAATTTTTATCTTCATATTCTAATAATTTTAATCAGCATGATAGGATTCTCTAAGTACAAAGGTATAGAACAGATTGAAATAGCTTTAAATTCCTGTGTAAATAAGGCCTTAATCAGATCAGTACTGATTTTAGTCCACATGCATTTTACCTTCATTTCAAAAATTGTCTAAGTACATTCAGTAAGTGGAGAAAGATCTTATAGGAAATAGTCAAGCAAGGGGTAGATTCAGGAAAATATTACCTTCATCTTAGAAAAGCAAGAAGGAGGATTTAAGGAAGTGCAGGCCAGTCAGCACACTGTCAGTCCTAGGATGATTTTTGAGGAATATTTCTTGTAAGTATGTCTAGTCACAGGAAGAAAATAAGGAGTTCTGGGAACAATTAGCATGAATTTACCAAGGGCATACACTGCTTGATGAACCTGACAGTTTTCCATGATGAGATGACATACTTAGTGAATAACAGAACACTAGATGTTTATCTTAGAACTGTAGAATGGTGCTACAGGTAAAGAAAACTCTATGAATTTGTTTTAAATTATAATAAAACACTGTTAAACTCTCAATCAAATTAACTTAAAAATACATTGTTTTATTGTCAAATAAATTACCCACCATAAACAAATTCAGATTTTAATATATTTACCTAACAATCTGAAAGTATTCCAATGTAACAACACTATAGACATTTGCTCCAATATTCCACTTTTGATTTTTTTACCTATACAGTCTCATATTTTGGACAGAAATTGAGAAAATATCAATCCCTTTTAGTTTTTAAATCTAGAATAGTTTCAGATGCCATTCACAAAACTGTTGAACAGCAATTACAACTGATATTCATCTATCTATATTATTAATGTTTTTCCTTGAATGTTTAGAGATTATTTACTTCAAGCTCTTGAAAGAAGAAAGTGTTTTTAAAAATGTTAATTTAAGATATGTTGACTAAACAGGAGCATTATTTATTAATCATATGAAACATCTACAATTTAAGAAAGGTTCTGTTATGGCCCCCTGGTGCACCATTTAAAATGTGTATCAAGCTGTAAGATTATAAAAACAATCAGAGTTTTATGGAGCCACAGTCTCCATTAGACTAGAAAGCATTATCAATTATGTGCTACTTAATTTGCTCTTTCAATTAATCTTCTAATATTCAGGCAATGCTGAAAAGGTCAGCTTTAAAACAAAGCTTCCTTGAAAGATTTAGGGGATATGTGTTGATGGGTGAAGATGCTGATGTAAGTAGCCGTAAATGTTAGAAGGGAAAAATTATTGTACAGAAGAAAATGTTGGTCCAAAAGTATGAATAGAGAAACTGACTGTCTGCTTTTGTTCTCTGAGCCTAGGATCTAGGTCTGGGAATCAGAAAAGTGCAGCTAGAATCTTTGAAGTGCAGCTAGGTACCAAGAAACAGGACAAATCCTGAGATAACATTGATAAGAGTAAAAAATACAGAAAACTCTAATAACAATTTATCCTCTGAGAAAAGTGGAAACAGTATGGGAAAACAAAATTGCTCAAGAACAGAAAATATTGTCATCTCTTGACAGTTACAGATGAAAACTTGAAGTTATCAGCATTTATTAGCTGTTCAAAGTGGTGATGTCCTAAGCCCTCTTATGTCTCTGCAATATAAAAAGAACTTAATTTTTAATCAAAATGAAGCTTCCTTCTGTAAGAACTTCCCATGTTACACATACTTTTTATTTCCTGAAAAGCTGAATTCCACATGAACTTTTTCCAAGGTCTTTACATAATCTGGATTCTCACCAGAGATGCCAGGCTGACTCCTAGTTCTGTTATGTGAATCTGTTATTTTCCTTGTCCTCCTTTGGGCCTGCTTTTGAGGCCGTTCAGATTGGCTTCCTACCTCTGGAATGGCTGAGTTCCACTCTGGAATCAGTTTGTTCTTGTCTCTGGGATGGTATGGCCCCTTGACTCACTTGATACTGGTATTATATATCTATATAATTGATATACCATGGACATATCTGCTGCTATATTATTGTGAGTTTCTTCACTAATGATAAGTTTATAGTGGCCTGTAACATTCTATAATGACTTAGTTGTTGCTATTGTTGGTAGTTACTATATGATTGTTTGCTGCTAGTACTAATTGCTGCCCTACTATTGGTAGATACTACATCGCTGATGGCTAATAGCAGTTTGCAATAGCCTGAGATATATTATCTTTATTAATCATAGATCTACTTGCTAGCAATTATTTTTGTGATAGTTTGTGATCACCACATGTTAGTGGTGATTTTTGTGGTATTTGTGGTACTCTGTTATACAGAAATTTAGAGGACAGATGCTTCTGTGTTCTTGTGTGTTACAGAATCCTACAAACCCACAGTTGTGTTCTGTCATAGAATCATGAATGTTGAAGAAAACCTCTAAGATTGTGGAGTCCAACCACTAACCTAACACTACCAGATTCACCACTAAACCATGTCCTTAAGCACCACATCTACGTATTTTCTGAACACTTCCATGGAACTTGGTTCTACCACTTCCCTGGGAAGCTTGTTCCAATTCTTGGGCATCCTTTCTGTGAAAAAATTTTCCCTATTATCCAATCTAAACCTCCCCAGAATAACTTGAGGCCATTTCCTCTTGTCCTATCACTTGTTACTTGGGAGTAAAGACCAATTCCCACCTTGCTGCTCCTTTCAGGTAGTTGCACAGAACAACAAGGTCCTCTTGGGACTCCTTTTCTCCAGGCTAAACAACACCAGCACACTCCTGCTCCTCATAAGATTTGTGCTCCAGACCCTTCACCACCTTTTTTTCCTTTCTTTGGACAGGCTCCTGCAGGTCAATGTCTTTCTTGTCATGAGGGGCCCAAAACTGAACACAGTTTTGGTGAAGTTGCAGCGCCACCAGTGCCTACTTCCTTATTACTACTGGCCATCTACCTGTACACACCTGCAGGCTGGATAACCCTCTAGGTCATGAGAGATGCAAAGGGAAATGGACAGATTTCTGCTTTTGTTCTGAATTTCAGATTAGAATTACCTCCCCAGAGAAATTAGGACTGATGAAAATTTTAGCACTTGATTGCTAAATACTTCTGATTGTTTAAACTTGACACTTATTTAACAATTACGGCTCATTAAGCTGTGAAGTACTAAACTGGGTTAAAAGATTTGATATAAACATTTTTACAACCTTTAATATTGCTGTAAAAAAAGTGGCTTAAGAGAGGATTCTTGTGGGCTTAAAATGGAATTTAATAGTTGATGTCTCTTTCCTGTAGTATTTTCAGTGAAACAGAATTTAAACTCTTACTGAGCAGTGACATGCAACCTGCCTAGGCAGTGGGGCTGCAGAAATGTGTCAGCCTGTAAGGACCAGAGAGATAGAGCTTGGCTATGAAACACAAAGTAAGCAGAAGCAATAGTTGCCATTTTTATGCAAGGACTGCATCTGTTACCTCTAAAAAAATGATGAAAGCCGTTCTCATTTCAGCATTATGGTAGTTAAATTACATCCAGAGCTGAAGTAACAGGTATAAACAGTAATGAGAAAGGGAACAGTTGTGCCCTTAAGGCAAGCAAAAATATGGAACTGTGGGGTCTTTTTGAGTTTTTCCAACATTCATGTAAGAAATACAAAAATTAGAATTGAAAATAACTCATGATGCGGACAGTTTCAGTGCATAGAACAGTGAAAAATACAGTTTTGATTTCATATTTGGCAAGAGAAGACATAAATTAATAGGGTTTTTAAACAAAGTTCTTTACTAGACACCTGCTATTTTTTCCATTTTTTTCCAGGAAGGACTTTGATTTTCTATTTTTTAATATTTATTTTTTCATTTCAGATTAGATGTAACCTTATCTGAGAAGATGACTAACTATGGGTATGATTAAACATAAACAAGAATTTTAAAAAGTCTACATTTGGATGAACAACTTGAAAAGGCATGTGAAATGTTCTGTTAATTTTTGATTATAGGGAAAAAAATATAGTTAACATCAGAAGTCTTATGCCAAAATTGAAAAGATGTTTTTGTGTCCTAGTCTTAACTAACTCTTAGGAAATGTATGGATATTATAAATTTTGTGGGGTTTTGATGTTATATAGAATTTTGACACTCATTTTTTAATAAACCACTAGAACTAGAGGGTCAGTTTCCAACCTTTGAAGAATTTTCAATTCAGGACTGAAACTATTTGACTGAGAAAATCACAGTGCAGAATGAACCATATAACATTTTGAACTTCAGTGACTTTGGACATAGATGCATCACCATCTTTCAGCTTTCAATATGCAGGAAGAACAGGCTTTCCTACTGAGACAGAAGAGATGACATATTCTTTTGTGTCCCTTGTGGAACTCTGAAAAAGTCACCAAGGAAAACAATCCTTAGAGTATCTTCAAAACTACTAACACTGCCTATGTGCCGCTGTCTTTTTAAGCACATTCTCAAGAAAAACAAAAGTATTATTGCTGATGGCTATTGTGACTCTTTCTTGAAAAAGAAAGCAGTTTTCAAACAGGATATAGGATGTGCTACAGCTCATCAAAATTCAGATATCATGTCTCATGAGGAAATAATATTTCAGATGTATTTTAATAATGACACTTGTAGAACTTTCATGGATGAGTTTCTGCCATAGAAATATTTTTATTCACAGACATGTTGATTAATACCAAGATCTTCTTGTGTGAATTTGTCTCCAGTAATGGCAGTCAAATAAAGCCCTTAATAATTTCCTGGAGACAGGCAAATCCTAAAGTACAGGGTAAAAATTTTCTTGTGTACAAGAAATAGTACAGATTTCTACAGCAGACTGATGGGTTATTTTTTACACCAGTTTGATTTGACACTATTTGATTTGAGCAGAGAGCTTCCAAATGACAATCCCATCCATGAAATTCTAATCTCAGAACATATGGTTAAGACAAATTTAATGATAGTATAAAGTTCTCTACTGTAAAACAGATAGATCAAGATTTTCCTTTTTCTGGTGATGGAAGACAAGCTGACTGTTCAGATTGATTTACATTTATTCTGAATCAGTTTTGTGTACTGAAATCATCTCACCTGTTAGTTCTGTCTTTTTGTGAGGCATCATTTGTCCCACAGTCCTCTATATCCTCTTGTACATGGTGGCATTTCAGCTAAAGTCAGGGTCCTAGGACTCTGTCCCTCTGACTGCTGTCAGAGATCTCAGTTTTGCCTTTTGTCACTTGTAAAATACTCTGTTTTTTAAAAAGACATTAGCTTAAAACCTGCTGAGATATTGTTTGTCAGGATTTCTCTTGAATTCTTTGTCCACCTTTAAACTAAACAAAAATAAAGCTAATGAAGAATAACATGGGAGTGTCATTTTTGCATAACAATTCTTTACTTCCACAGTACTACTTGGAAATGTCTTTTCTGCCTAGCAATGTAGCAGAGTATCAGTTGTGCCTGAAGACTATGCCCGGGCTATAGAAGTTAGACCTGCATTCAGAATAATTGAGCCCTTTTGCTGAAGTTTTTTCTTAAGAAAATCCCCTATTTTATTTTTTCGCTTCTGAGACTGTTATAAGTAGAAAATTTTTTTCATAGTCTCTCCAATATAACAGAAAGATGTTATCTAAGAGTGTTTGTATGGCTAAGTTATTATCACTATTTTTTCCAAGAAAAAGAATGATTCTGCTATTATTATATAATAATGGCCTGTGATCCAATTGTCTTAGCCTTTATTGAACTAATCAGATAATATAAAAGAAGTGATATTACTGTTCCCAATTGAAATTCTGGGCAAATTGCCTGTTTTCATTACTTCTTTTAGTAAGAACTCTTTTAAAACAGCTATACTTCAGTTCTGTGCTCATGCAGCACCTAGCATAACAGCTTCTGGCAGATTTTTGACAAGATAATACTACTAGAAATAATAATTATAATATTTACTACAGTCCTATTCTTATGTCCTGACCTGAGGCTGACTACATAAGAATGAAGCTATTAAAAAAAACAGCTTCCCGCTTAGGGATAGTAACCTTATAAAAAATAACTATGTTTCCATATACTGTTTTGGAAAAAATTGAAATGCTTTATTCACCAATGTTAAATTAGCCATTCTGTGCTAAAAATTTCTGCTATTTGCTGAAAGTACAGCAAGTTCAAATATTCTTTCTCCAGAGGAAGCTAAGCTTTTTTTTCTAGTCAATATTCAGGAGAAACTGCCAAAAATGTCAAGCATAAGAAATTTCATTTTAATTTGCATATATTTGTTTTTCTACTCCTGTGTAATGTTTTTACTGTGTTTAGTTAATGATCAAAATTATAATTTTAATCTTGGCATTAAAGAATAAAATACATTTCTAAAGTATGGAAAGTAAGATCACGATAAATATCAACACCTTCCCTAAGAAGTTCAAGTATATGGTACTGATATACACATTTTGTTTTAGTTGTAGTTCTGTTGCACAACTGTGAGAAATAAGAGAGGACCAAACCTTCTTTTATGTCTTCATGTTTCAAAAAGAGCCAAGAAGCTGAACGGTTCTTCCTCATGTATCCCCTTTAAGGAATTGGCATCCTTAGGTAAATTAAGTGACTGTTATAAAACCTGTACTTTTATGATGTCCTTTAAAAGTGAATTCAGAGCAACGGAACTGTCACTAAGTAAGCACTGTTGTTCTTTTGAGAATAACTTATGTTCCTTCTATGCATAATTTGATACCTGTGGTTTGTTTTATTCCTGTCTACCCCATTAAATGACTGTGGTTTCAAATACTTCCACTTCCAAGCAGAGCCAAATTCCTTCCCATTTTATCTTTGTACTACTAATGTAGTAGGGCTGCATCTGTTTTATACGCCCTTTTATGCCTCAGCATCTACAGTCTCCTACTGCATATTTAACCTTTCATTTAACCTCTCATCTTAAATTGCAGTGTCAGGGAATTAAGAACAAGGACAAAATGAAATTGGTTTATGTATGTAAAATTTGAGTCTTTCTTGCTTTCCTTACTCATTTTCTTATTTCACTGTGTACTTTACTTACTTCAAGTGTGAGCATAACACACATCTCATTTTGTTCCTAATTCCGTATTTTCCAGTCACTTGTCCTCTACACATAATTTTCAATACTCCTTTAATCTCTCTGTTACATACTTAATTCTTGTGAAGTGTGATTAATATCCTTTTATTGAAAAAGTTTTGCATTTCAGATACATAACTCTGCAAGTGATTTTCTTCTGTAGAGTGTAAGTTACAAAATCTTAATACTTAGATTTCTCTAGTTGCCTCTGAAGATTTGTGTGCTGGAACCTAACATTAGGAACTTCAAAGATCTTAGAGAGCCTGTACTTTTCAAAACAAAGTTTATTTCAATTTTCAAAATGTAAATCTTAAGGATTTTTGGTAACATAGAAACACAATTTTTTTTCTCACTATTTTTCATAAAGATAAAGATATGTCGCATAGATCCGAATTGAAATCTCTTCAGTGAGATTAAAATCTGGCCAGCAGCTGATTATGTTTTCCACTGCACTTCATGAAGACTTTCATTGTCACTGCTCTTTGGACACAAAGTGGAAAAGCTTATGAGTAAGCTTATTTGTCTCACACTGTTTCTCCTGAATTGAATAAGATTTTTAATTTTTCATCCTTGTCCCCATCATACATAAAATTAAATATATCTCTGCAAGAAATTTAAACTTTTCCCTTAAAATTGCTTCAATTAGGTAATTCTACTTGAGACAATGCATCTGCATTTCAGTCTTTTTGAATGAATAAATTGTCACTTATACATCTATCTGTCAGAAGATTCTTTATAGAATGATAAAAGAAAAAAAGAATTTTCCAGGGGGAATTGGAGGATTGGAGATTGGTCCAGGGGATTGGAAATTATGGACTAACTCTTCAAATTTTGGTGGAATATTAGTAGAACAAAGTATTAAACAATCTATCAATAATCAATTATATTTAAATAAATCCCAGAAGTAAACATCTAAAATAAAGTCAGTTACATTTTCCTGGTTTGGGGAGAAATTAAGAAACTAAAATAAGCAATAAAATTTTTACAACATGAGTTTGATAAGGTTTTCAACATTCTCTAAAGGGGAACATCATGAATAATGTAGGGAAGCAGGGGCTTTAAGAAATCCTAAAACAGACATGAAGGAAAAAGAAAAAAAATAATATAACATCATCTAAAACCCCCAGTACTTCAAGTCTAATTAGAATTCCTTGCAAGTTTTTCAAGCTGGATATGAAGCAAGTTTGTTTTGGACTTCATTCTGGTCAGTACTTTTTCTGCAAACAGCTTTCCAGTTGTTAAAGAGAAAACATATTTAGATAATATCAATATATGAAGAGTTGCAACTGCAGTAAAAATGGTCAAAAAGGCAAGAAACACAGTTCACTCCATTAAAACTATATGTGAATTCCTGTGCTAAGAGAAATCATATGAAAGTAAAATTGATATGACTAAGCAGTTTTATAAAAATTGTATAAGATGTATTTAGGAATAGAGGATCTTGGTTTTCAATAGATTAAAAATAAAATATGGCTATACTACATGATAGTGTTGTAATAAATTAATCAGAGGTAAAAATATTCTTTGGAGTATATACACAATCATTTTGTATATAAGTCAGAGAAGGAAATAAAGAAGTAATCTTTTATTTTTATACATTGTGTTTCCTTATTTATTTATTTATTTATGTAAGTATTTTTTACCTTGGAATCTGTTGTTGCCTGTGCCCACAAGGGATCAGAAAAGTAGTTCTTAAGTAGTTCAAGAAGGGCACTGAAATTTATCCTTCAACACATGTTTTCAAGATCAGGTTAGACACAACAGTCAGGAACAGTTTAGGGTTGTTTAAAGAAAAGGTATATTTCTCTGATTCTCCTTGACCTTATGACTAGATTGTTAAGCTCTTTATTGTAAGGCTCGATATCCTCTCCAGTATAGGAAATTTCTAAAGTCTCTAAACATAGTGATAGCCTTAGGGTCTTATAGCCTTTTAATATTTGATCACTGGGACATATATACTAAAACTTATTTGGAATGACAGATCCCATATGTGTGAACAAAGAAGTAACTTTTTGTATTTATGCTTGAGTGACTCATATAAACTGGGAAATCAAGAAAAGACTAGTACAGACTTTGTGTTTAGTTTTATAAGACAAAATCAGATAAATGATATGAAAATGGATAAAGTAATACTAATAGCAAAATTAATTAGAAGTAGATTTACATTTTTTTTTTCATTATTTATCACAGGAAGTGAAATTTAAATCATTGACAGGATTTAATTTAGTCTTGGTTAGATATATATTAAATAAAAAGTGCATTACGGATGTAAGAGACTGTGAAGAAAAGCATCTAGCTTACCTAGAGTAGAACATATTCCCATAAAATCACTTTGGAAAAGAATGTTGAGACAGTCTACTGAGGTTTTTAGTGACTTAGTGTGATGGGGATAAATAACATCGTTGACATGAATTCTTCTATGAAAAATTTTAATTTTCAGAATGTTAATTGGAAAACATAAATAACAAAAAGGGAATGCCATGGATTTCCCAGTAAAAAAAGTTTTCATCAAATAGTTACTGAAACATGAAGAAGTGATGCTATTTTTGACATATTTTGGTCTTTATTTTTCTAATGATGAGATTAGAGAAGGGCTATAAAAACCCAATCTTGGACTGTGTGTTGAAGTTTGATTCAATTTAAATTAAATGGGAAAAAAACCCCAAACAAACCAGGTCTGGAATTAATACTTTGGATTCAAGTAAAGGGCAAGTTTGATACACCAAGAGAAAGAAAACCTAAATTGTTATATAGACAAGATTAACTAAGAGAAAGTGTTAAAACTGATAGCGTAGTTTTACCAGCTAAATAAAAGTAGCACCTCTACATTTTATCTGATGCCTGCACTACATTTATTACATCCCAGGAAGCAAAGAAAGGAAAGAAAGCTGTCACTAATTCAGTTTGTTAGGTAAATGACTGAAAGCATTTCAGTGTTTTCACATCTGCTAAAAAAATCAGGAAGCCAGTGGAAGTATTCCAGTTAAATGTTCACACCCCCAAAACAGGGATTTGTTTTCTTGCAATTACGCTTTGCACACTGTGTTTTGATATTTGAAAGAAAAAATCCAGCAACCTCTACAGTGGCTTTCAACTAAACATATTAGAAGCAATGATGTATGATCCAGGAAAAAAAGCAACCACACACACTATGATATAATGATTTTAAGGTGCAATGAAGGTGTCCACATTTTAGTAAACACCAGATTCACATAACTTAAAGGTGCCTAATAATAAATCATGTTGTCTCGGTGTTTGTGCTTATGGAACAATATATATGTATGATCTACATTCACTTTAACTCTGGTAAAACATTTTTATTCTTTATAAACAGTATTTGAAGACTACTAATAAAGTTTGTTTTCTGTTTTCTAAGGTGTTTTGTTTTGTCCTATGGATTTATGAGTAATCGAATTTTGTTGCAGTGGGGATTACTGCAACAAGCATATTTCAAACCAGGAGTCCCGTGGAAACGAAGTATATAAGGACAGATTCGTGGTAGATGTTTCAGAGATGTTTATTTCTCCAGCCGCATGGCCGGAGCTCTGCTCAGGAACTCCGCAGTCACGGGACCCGAGGGTCCTTGGCCACACTGGGGAACACAAACCAACCAATGGGGAACGAGGCTGAGCAGGGGCAGGGAAACCCCGTGCCTCCCCTCTCCCAGGGCCCCTCTCCCAGGGCTACATGGCAGGGGAGGAGACCCCAACATCTCACCCGTTTTATTTTAATAAAAGGAGAATGAAAACAACTGGATAAACATAACAAGAACAGTTTCAAAACAAAACAAGCCACCCTCCTGAGCCTTTAAATGTCCAAACAGATTCTGTGGAACATCTTAGGGCAACAGAAGGGAGACAGAACTCTCTGAGCATGCTTTGTGGGGAAACTGAGGCAGGAGAGGGTTTAATTTCTTCCCTCCCCCTTTTCATCCCCCACTCGGCATTGGAAAGGGATTTTTGGGGAAACAATTGGCAAAAGCATGGTTTTGTGAGGGAAACCATGGATGAAAAAACGGATTGGGAATACACTGGGGGTAATAGGATATAGGATAAAAGGGAAAGGTGGGATTAGGAAAGGGAGACTGTAGGGGGGGCTTACAATGGAGATATTGTCTAACATGACTACGATTTTTAGCATATATACTGCCTTTTACAGGAACACCATCAGGCCCAGTGACCTGCGATGCTTGTAACCCTTTTCTCCCTAGTACAATATTAAATTCCACCACCTCTCCATCTCCCAAGCTTGGGATGCATTTTTCAGGGTTATTCTTTTTAATAGCAGTTCTATGCACGAATATGTCTTGCTGGTTGTCACACCTTGTTATAAAACCATAATTTTGCTTAACATTATACCATTTACCTATCCCTAAGATCTTAGTTACTATGATCTTTTCCTTTTTCCGAGTAGCTGCTGTTTTCTGTCTCGCTGCGTCTTTGCTCTCTCTTTCGGTCGCTCCCGTGTTGGAATTGTCGGGGCTGCTGGTGCCTGCGCGCTCTTCCTGGGGTCACGTTCGAGGCCGTGCGGGCCGGGCCGGGCCGCGCCGCTCAGTTCTCCGTGCGTCGCCTCCTCTGGTCGCAGCTTCGCTGCTGCTGCCGGGCGCTGCACCCACATGTCGGCCGGGCCCCCGAGCGACGACTCCCCCGTGCCCCGCTCCAGCGCACGTCTCGGCTGGGCGCGGCTCCGTTCCACCGCCACCGCCGCCACCCGCCGCCCGCGTGCCGCCTCTCTCGGTTGGGCGTTCACGGGGTTCGCTCCACTATGCACTGCGCGGGGCTGGGCGGGCACCGCTGGGTCCCGCCGCTCCCGCCGCTCCTCGCTCCGCCACCGACACTGCGGCTCGCGTGGCTCCGCCCGCACGCGGGAACTGCCTCGCTGCTGCTCGCAGAGCGCTCGGTGCACGTGGCCTGGGCCGCACGGTCCCTGCGCCAGGCTTCCCTTCGCCAAGACACAGCTGACATTGCTCAACAGTCTCGGTAATTAAATAATATTCACGAAAATATTCTTCCATCGGCATATATTTTGACTCCAGTATTAACTGTGTCCAAACGGTTTTCCAAAAGCCCTTGGTAAGAATTAAATCCCAAGAAACATAGAAAAAGTTCTTAAACAACCATGCCAGGAAGTGTTTCAGTTCTTTTTGAGCTTGAATCAAGCTAAAATTTACAAATCGTTGTTCAAGAATCATTTTAAGTTTAAGATAAATGTCCATATGCGGCTCTGAGAGCCAAGAGTCTTCCCACGGTTCCTCCATAGTTTAGATACGGAATAGCAAAGCAAAACCAAGAAGAGGAATCCAAAGTTTCCAGGGTTTACTCACACAAATCAGTTGCTTAGGGATCGGGGATCGTTCTGCTCACAAATCTCCACCATTTGTTGCAGTGGGGATCCTGCAACATACGTATACCAAACCAGGAGTCCTGTGGAAAGGAAATATATATGGACAGACAGATTCTTGCTAGATGTTTCAGAGAGATGTTTATTTCTCCAGCCGCATGGCCGGAGCTCTGCCAAGGAACTCCGCAGTCACAGGACCCGAGGGTCCTTGGCCACACCACGGAACACAAAACAACCAATGGGAAACAAAGGTGACCAGGGGCAGGGAAACCCCGTGTCTGTGCCCTCCGGGCCCCTCTCCCAGGGCTACATGGCAGGGGAGGGACCCCAACAGAATTTCATGCATCTCCAGCTTTAAAAATCTTGAATGGTCCATTACGATATTGAAGCATCACATTCCAGTGTATATTTTGCATCCATAAACCAATATCAAACACACACGTATAGAAAATAGAATTGTCAGCTTCTCTGCTAATCATTAGGTGGTCTAGATATTTTGTCAAATTTTATTACTCTACCTTTAAAAATACTTTTTTCTCTGTAATAATAAGTTTTAAAAAGTACCTTGCAAAACACCTCCAGAGAAAAACTGTTTCCTGGAGGGTATCAATATCACATACATGACAGAGTGAATGGCATACTATGTGCTTACATACTCGCATGAAAATTTTATGCCTTAACAATTTTTGCTCTCTTCTTTTTTCCTTTTAACAGATTTATTTTTAAATAATTCATATTTTCTTCCTCCTTCTTGTCTTTTTTATTTGCCTTATTAATGACGTTTTAACTAACTTGCCCCCATTCATGTCCTATTCCTCCAAATAGGTTTTTTCCCTCCTCCTTACCTGCCTTTTGGCAACTTCAGGGCTACAGAGATTACTGTTTTCTAAGAACATGTCTCAGTTGATTCATGTTTCTAGGTAAAAAATGCAATATTGAACATGAATTGTTTTATAAAAAGTTTCAAAAGACAGTTATCTAAGAAACATTTTGATTATGGTAGGTAGTATGTGAAATGGAAAGTTACCAGAAAACACATACTGGATATAATCACATTAATTTGTAGACTTTATCTGCATATCTTCAAAACCTGTGTTCATATTATCATATGCAAATGGTACTGCCTTGCAAAATTTCAAACTAATTGCATAGTTATGCTCTTTTAAGAACATTTTCAAATATCATTTGTACAGTTGCTTTTATGACTTGAAAATATTCAAGAAATAATGGCCAATTCAAATACAAATTCACTATCCATGAATTTCTAGTTTTCATGCTTTGAGGCACTTTTGCATGTTGTAAAGAATATGTATTTTCCAAAACATCTTGAATTGTTTTCTCAGTGGAAAGAAGAATTAGTTTACGGTCCATTTGGCAATATAGAGAGACTTTAGATTAGCAGGTTGTATTGCTTAAAGTGTAGTTGAAGCTTTAACTTTTTTGGGTTGTGCATTTTTGCATTTTTGGGTGCATTTTTGGGTGTTGTGTTTTTTTAATTTGTTGTTGTAAACAATTACTCTATGTACAAACACATTGGGGACAATCATGGACAGTACTATATTTTGCTTTGTATTTATGCACTCCAAAGTAAATAGTCGATAATATCCGGGGAGAAATTCAGCCCCAGGTTAAGACATTCAGGTTGTCTCTAACATCTCTCTATTAGTTAGATGTCTTCATACATGTTCTATTTGGTCTATGCACTCGTTTTGAGAGAAATGTTCAGCTCATTCTAAAATGCCTGTGCATGTTTAGTGAGTAGTACACATTTTCCAGGCAACACTGGGCTCTCTGTATTTGTTCATACATTGCCATCTACTATTGTTGATTTGTCCTGTGTTTTCCTACTTGATCCTCATTTGCTGCAGACAAATAAAGTCAGGTGTCTTAAAATCTGAAATTTATTTCTTAGAAAGATATTGTGGCTCAGCTTTGGACTTAGACCCTAAAATGTGGACTAGATAAAACACATATTGTTTCATGGAAGTTGACATAGATAAAGTGCTCATATCATCAGCTCTTTAAAAAAGAAAAGACGGTACTTCAAACATATTTTCATTTCAGTGGTGATTTACTGTTTTATTATGAGAATTTTTCTAAAACAATTCATAATTCGGGGACTAAAAAATAATTCATAAGTGTAAAATATGCTGTCCAGGTCAAATAAATACAGATTTATCTAAAGGCAGTGGTTGGATTTGGGATAGAAAATGAAAATAGAAGTAGAAAATGAAAATAAAATTTCCAGGAAAATAAAATCAACTCCAGATATTTAATTTGGATGACAATGTTTCTTGTGGTTTCCCTAATGTTGGCTGTCCAAATTATTTCATCTTTAAGTAGCATAATGACTGCAAAATTTAAGACGTTCAGATGCACAGCTTCTCTTTTCTTCTCTCTTTTCTCTTTGTTTTTATGTGGTTAGCATATCAGTTTCAGCTTTTTGTGCCCCATGCTGGATTTTTTTTGTAAATTTTGATGAAAGCATGCTCTTTTTCCAGTCTTTCCCACAGGACTGTGAGGATTCCCTGCAAAGTCTCCATCTGATTTGAACACACAAGCAGCATACTGTGTCAAAGCCCCCTTAAACACTGGTGTCCCCTTCTATTTCTAAGCTACTGACATTGACTAAAATAGTTCAGGTCTCTTTTGAAAGACTTGCAAAATTTCTCCTATCGGCAAGAAAGATTTGGCATGTCATTGTGCTTCAGACTTCACTTACACAGAGAATGATTTGGATCTTAACAATAAAACAAATGCTATTTTAGATTTTTTAACAGCACATTAAGTAAAAAAAAAAAAAAAAACCCAAACACCCTGGAGGCATCCCTTCTTGCCCTTATTTTCATTGCTTGAGTTATATTTGTTAAAAAACCTCAGTCTGAGTAATGTCATTTCTTTAAGAAAAAGTCATATACATGTTGGCACATTTATAATTGTTATTTCAAGTATGTAAATCACTGAAGTTGTAGAGTAGAAAAAAATCTTTATGTTCTGTAAAAATGCAAGTTTGTGAAGTTGAATTCTACATTAAAAAACAAAAATAGTCAATTATTTTCATTGCTTAATGTTGTTTTGAAAAAAGATAATTTTCTGATTGTCTTGTGAGAAATAAATAAAATTAAAGGATATTTTAAATTAGACAAACTCTTGGAAAATTACATAGAAAAACAAATAAGACAAGATCATTAGTGTCATAGTTTCTCAGCACAAAATAATATAAGAGCATCTATAGTTTTTCAACTCTATTCTTAAAACTTCATATTTTATCTTACACGGCATACCTAATTAGTGATGCTGATATATTTACTCAGGTAAAATCTTTTAGCTTATGTGAGTGATTTATGCATTAGTAAAAGGAGCTCTACTAACACAGTGAAATAATGACAGTTATTACAAGTATTATTAATAATAACACTAATAAAGGCAGAGGAAGGAGAACAGAAAGAAGGGAAAGTAAAGGAGAAAATAAGACAAGAGTTCTGTACTTGATTTGCTACTTATATACTAGGAAAAATCTCTACAATTGTGTC
Source organism: Corvus hawaiiensis (assembly GCF_020740725.1). Lineage (NCBI taxonomy): Eukaryota > Metazoa > Chordata > Aves > Passeriformes > Corvidae > Corvus > Corvus hawaiiensis. The sequence continues at coordinate 76,798,459 of NC_063214.1, forward strand.
CTAAAATATGACACAGACTTTTTATCTTCTGATACAGTGATACCCATAAACATTTAGGTTTATGCCTAATTGTGCATGCAGTTTACAACACACTCTAGCTATGAAAAAGTAGAATTTTTAAGCAAGCATTCTCTGCTTGGCTTTGGAGAATAAATCATGTCAAAATGTTACACTTCTGGTTTTTATTCTCAGGCCATGTTATACATCTTTTCTTATTATACCTACATGAGGTATGTTACTGTTGGTTATTCTGACTTACTAGAGCTCTACATGGATAAAACTCTCATTCAGCAAGAAAACCATATTTCTTGTTGTTGCCAACTGATTGTACACTTACAATAAGGCTTTCAAAAAAGGATTTTAATGTTTGAAAAAATCACTTTCCTCTACTGTTTAAGTTGATATAATCTGTGGACAACTGAACTATTGCATCAATACCTTCTGAGCTACCAATTACATGACATTTGAGATTTACAAATGATATTTGGAATTAATATTATGATTGATTTTTGGGGCATGTTATCAACTTTTTTTATCAAGTGAATATAATCATGTATTATCAGCTGAACTGTCTTCAATATGTAATTTAGAGCAAATGTGATATTTGGGGTTTCACTACTCTTTTCATTCCTTTTCTTCAAGGGTAAAGGTAAGGGAAAAAAACCCAACAACATAAATTTCTCATATGATCTTTTAATTCTGAGTCCATATTAGCTGTTGGCATTAAAGAAAAAAACATTATGATATCTAAGATGAGGGAACTTCAGAAGCACAATGTATCACCATGTTGAGGCTTGTGTCCCAGGAGCATTTCTCTGGCCCGAAAATTCTCCATGTAAAAATCCTCCATGAAAGAAGGTAGTATGACTAGCCTGTACCCTTCTCTGCAGTTACTGCATAGGCTGGATGTCTGAAAAGGGTTGTCATGGATTCTTTATTGTTTCTTATATGGACAAAATCCAATATAACTGACAGAAATGACCTTATGACTTTTATCACTGATAGCCATATTGTCACTATCTACTGCTTTGTTTCTTCTGTTTTTTGCTTGCTGGTTGTATTAGTCTTCCATGACAATAATTATGAATTCCAATACAGTTCCAATGAATAGTTTTGTACCTTAAGAGCTCCATATAGTCTAAATTACTTTTTTTCCCCCACAGCTTTCTCATTGTCTTAAATCAGTTTTATGGAAAGCACCTCAGAGGAAAACCATGCATCCGTTCTGGAATTTAATCCCAAACCAGTTTGAAGGCAATATAACTTTCTTTTGCACAGATCAAATAAAAAGAATCACGTGCTTTATGGCACCATTCTGGGTAACTTCTCTATTTTGGCATTCCTCTCTGAATTACCAATACAAATTAACAATACAAATTAAATCTTCCAACTCTCACCATAAATCCACATACCTTTAATACTGAATCCCATGTTTTGATTTCAAAATGATTGGACACCTGCATTATGATTTGTTTCTCTAATGGATGGAATTAGACTCAGTTGTGTATGAAAAAGAAAAGGATAAAATTAACAAATAGCCAAAATTCACATTGATATTTCCATTTAAAAGATTGTTTATAATTTTTTCACTCTATCATGAAACTAATTAGAAATTGTACCTACCTATGAATGTTTTTGTGCTGATTTTGGGGATAATTTTCTTCACAGTAGGTAGTATGGGGTAGTATTTGGGATGTGTGCTGCAAACAGAATCAATAATACAGAGGTATTTTTGTTGCTGAACAATGCTTGCTCCCCATCAAAGCCTTTTCTGTTTCTCATACTACCCCACCAGCTGGGAGGCAGGGGGTGCACAAGAAACTGGGAGAGACACAGACAAGGTAGCTGACCCCAAATGACCCAAGGAATATTCCATGCCAAATGGTGCCATGCTCAGTATATAAATGTGAGGGAAGAAGAAGGAATGGGGGACGTTCAGAATCATGCCGCTTGTCTTCCCAGGTCACAATTAGGCATGATGGAGCCCTGCTTTCCTAAGGATTGCTGAACACCTGCCTGCCTGTGGGAATCAGTGAATCCCCTTACAATTCAGAACGCACTTGCAGTCTTGCCGTTTCCTTCAAAGTCAGGTCATAATTTAAATAGAGTTCCTGGCAATTTTATTGTCTAAGATATGTCTAAGAAGTCACTATTATTTCTCCACAGTTTTCTTTTCTCAGCAAAATATTAAACCTTATTTTCATTTGACCATTTTTCCATTTCCTTTTTATTTTGCTAAAGAATATTTTTTTTCCTTGGTGCTTTAGGGCTGATTTAATAAACTTCATATTTAAATGAAGAAGATTTCATATTAAAAAACAAGAAAATATATCAAAAAAAGACATAAGCCAGACTCCTGTGTTTTTAAAAAAAAACAACCACACATATTTTCTTCGAGTTGTGGAATTTGCCTTTTGAAACTTTCTGTCTATGACTTCAACCATCTCAGGAACTCAGATAAGTTATTGAGAGAAAGTGGTTTAGGAGGGTTCTCTTACGTATAGTTAAATCTCTCTCTCTCCACACATGGAGTAGAAAACACTGTTTATTATGGGTGTTGAGCATGATTCTTGGGTCCTGCAGTTCCCAAAGCTCTGTTACAACAAGGCTCAGGGATTGCTATCCGTCATGGACTGAAGGTGTGCAAGGAAGAAAGAGCAAATTCGCTTCTTGTACTGTAGCCTGTCAATGTCCGAGCCCACCTCTTGCTCATGTGTCATTTGCTAGTACAGACACAGCTGCAAGAACAAGTTGCATATATCAGCTGTGTCCTAATTTGTTCTGATTAGGTTCAGATGCACTCAGCTAATGACTTGTAATATATTGCCTCTGTAGCTGTTGGTGTTCCATTTTACACAGAGCACTCTATCAAGGAAAAATTCGGGATGAAGTGGTGGTAAAGAAATATTTCTTTGTCTGTAGAAATACCTTTCTTTCTATCACTAATTTTCTCAGATGTCTCTTTGCTGCAGCAGAACACATTGAATGACTGCAGGATAGCCAGTATGTGCAGTAAGTGGGGAACTTAGTATGCAGGAAAAAGATTCTCTCTACATAGCATCCATAAAAATGGTATGTTATTTCATATACAAAATTCTAAAACTTACTTTTTTTCTGAAAGGGCTGTTATTTCTATGACATATACAATGCAATGATGTTTGAGATACTACAGACTCAGATGTTGTCTAATATATCAATTACTTCCTTTGTTGTTACACTTTTTTTTTTGCTCGTCTAGATGAAAAAAACAATCACAATAATCATACCAAGTCAACATTAATCTGTGAATGAGTATGGAACACACAGAGTTGTTGAAAATGGTTGAGTTAAATAATGACTTTAAGAAGAGCAACATTAATTAAATAGGCTTTTCCTCTTTTTTAAGTATGTAGGATTTCTATGGTACTGATTTAGTACTAAATACTATAAATTATTATATTAGTTATTAAGATAAACAATGGGTTTAGTTCTACAAAACATCATAATTCCTACTTCTGTTGCCCAGAGGGGAATTTAAAATCTATAATTTCACTGTTCAATTCACTATATAATCAATGAAGAGTGATAATCACCATGTAGAAAATCCAGAAAGAGCTGAATGATGAAAGGGGAGCCACAATCTTCTGTCTAAAGGGAATGCTAAACAAATTAATCTTTCTGAAATATATGTTTATCCAAATGCCACTGCACTAACTTCCCACATCCAGTAGACTGGGGAGGTTTTAGCCAGCTGATCATGTCTAGATGCATTGAGTGTGCACCAACCTGGGCTACACCCTCTCCTTTGAATTTCTTAAACTAAAAGAAAACAAAAAAGCAATAGTTAGGCTCATAAGTTAATTATAAAACATGGTAATGTAGGTTCCTCTCCTTGATCTTAATGATTTTTGCTGTGCTATATACCTATTATTATCTTTTAAACTCTATAGTAGACTATTTTCTTTACCACTGTAAGTAAAACGTGGATAATGACATCGATTTACACTTTCCCCTTACATTTAATCACAAATGTTAACCGGACTCTAAGTCACATCCTGTTCATTCAAACACCTGTCAAAGCAACATGTAAGATGTTAGGAAAGCATTTTTGAATGTCGTAGTGACGACCTGTAAAGATTTAAAAATCATTTATTATGCAACGTTGATTGAGAGATCAAAATTTAATATTGTGGTATGGATTAAAATCCTGTCATTTTTATAGAAAAAAAACCATGGGTTGTCTATGCTGGCATCTGTACTCTTTGCATTCAAAACTATATCTGGTAAGATTGTTTACACTTTTCTTTGTACCACTTTATTCTGAGAATTTAGATCATAGAATCACAGAATGGTTGGGGATACAAGGCAACTGTGGAGGTAAAAATATTCTCTAATTGCCTAAACCCTTTGTATACAATTTTTAGAAGTGGCTATTTTAATATCACCACAGAGGGTAAAAGTAGGCACATTTAAGACATGGTTCAGTTTTTCTTACTATAGAATTGACCCTTAAAAGTGTCTTAGCCTTGACTAAAAGCAAATATTAGCTGACTAGCATTATTGTGCATATTGAATCTTTGGGTTCTATTTCAGACCCTTGAAATCAGTAAAATAAACTTGACTAAGGTGCTATATATTGTTAAAGTAAATAGCAGAGCCTAATTCTATGTCTGCAAGCTAAATCAACAGTTTTTTCAGATGTGATCTCTAACACTAAGCATAAATTCTGTGACGCCAGGAAACTCTCCAAAAGGTTGGACTTTTTTCAGTCCATACCAAAGGATTTTTCATGTACTGAATTGAATGACTTATATGGATTCCATTTACGGTTTGTCTGGTTTATTTTTTGTTGTTTGGTGTTTTTTCATTTTGTTTTTCTTTTGATGGAAGCTTAGTTCTCACTTCAATGCTGTTTATTACAGTCTTCATCTAGTTTGGCCATTCAGTCTCAAGCACAGAACTTCTGAAACATGCAATTAACATGTCCTTGCACAGGACAAGAAAAAGTGAGATCTCTTCCTGTTAGTCACACCATATCAACCCTAGAAATTCCAAATCTGACAGGATCAATAGATGTCTACACACAATTATTGCAGGTTGAATTTTTAACCTATTCATAAAGCCAAAATCTTTGACCACCTATAGTCATGGACAACCAATGTATGTACTGGATAATACTCTCATTTGAATAAGACCATATATTAATGAAATTCCTTGCATCTGGAAAGTAGTACAAATAGTAGAAACTTTCTTTTAAATTCAGGATATACCTAATTAAAACAATGCCAACAGATGACTTTATTCAAAAAGAAAAAACAACATTTCAAACATATTATACATGTATTCTTCTTTTTTGTTTTGCATTACATTCTTGATTCATTCAAGTAATTATTATAATTTTTAAAAGAAGCTTTTATTTCTATAATAACTACACTGGAGAGCTTTAACAAAAAATAACTTTTGTATGTAGGTCAAGATTTTTTAAAAAATCAAATATAATTATTATCTATGTGTGTTGTATCACTTCCAATGATAAAAGAAGGACAAAAATAAATATAGACTGGATTAAAGAAGAAATAGGGAATGTAGTGTTTTGATTGATAGAATTTTTACTATAAAAGTAGTAGAGAAAGAACAAAAAAGAATGTGATTTAACCTAGGACCGTGTCTTTGATCATTTATGTGTGTAGCTTCAGGCTTTGTCAAAGGAGGCAAAGTAAGAAGTAATTCTGAAAATATTATTGTAGAAACTGTTCACTTATCAAAAGTATTAACAAAGATAAATGAAAATGTCTAAAAACAGAGCTGTCAGTGGTGTGACTTAAGCCAGCTACAAGACTAGCATGATAACCAACAGTATTGTGATCCTAAACTCATGCCTCATGGGATGCCTCTACTGAGAACTTTTAATGAGTCACTTTGAGCAGTCTGCTTTAATTTGCATCAGAAGTTTCCAAATTCTCTTGAAATATTCCCTTGTTGTTGTTTCACCCTCCATCCTATGCTACATTTGATTTAAATGAGCACATAGATCTACAACATCATCTAACACGGTTCTGAATCCCCTGAAGGAAGTAGCATTTCTAATCTTTGAGATTAGTGTCAAGTTTACAACATTTAAAGGAAACTCCTGCCAATTTATTAAATACATATCCCTAAGAAAACTCGAGCTTTAAAATACGTGAATAATGGTTTGACTTGTCAAAACTACACTGAAAGGTACTTGGCCATTGCTGTATTCTAAAGTAGGTTTTTTGCCTCAGTTTATTTTACTTCATTAAACTGAATATGGGAAAAAGACTTGAAATTGCTGAAAGAGTGATGTCTTGTTATATCTATTATACTGTAGAATTGTGTACTGGGTATATTTGTGTATTTTGTATGATAGGTAGATAATAGACATGAGAAGAGGGATTCCTAAATTCAATTATTTGGGATTGATAGAGCCCAAACATATTTGTTATTTAGACTTCATGCAAGAAAACTGAATCCCCCTCCTACTGAATTATTATAAAAAATCAGGTAAACCAAGGAGCAATGTAACTGCGCATTCCAGCAAACAATGTTCACTGTAGGAGTTCTGGCCTCCAGTCACTTCTCCAAGGACTGTGAAGATATTTTACATCACATTTCAATGGAATGGTGCACAGAACTCCCCCTAAGGAACCATCCTAGTACCAGATCTACAGCATCACGTCTTTTGTTTACTTTCTTCTGCAAGGAATTTTCAGGTATTTCCTGCAAATTTTTAAAGTTTCAACAGCACTCACTGTAGAACAGCCAGCAATTTTACACAAGAAAACAACTTGCTTTTCCTTATTGGATTTGTGAGTCTAGGGAAATACCCTGCGGAATTTTCTGACATCCTTGGTTGATTTCATACAAGAAAGATAGTGATGGTTGCTCTACATTCTAAATAAGCAATTTAGGATGTTTTTAACCCTTGAAAATAAATGTGGTGATGAGTTTCCAGAGAAAGTGGAAATATAAAAGTAGCAAACTCACATTGGGTGACAAGGGGAAATTTCAATTTTTAGCAGTTTTTAGAAAGTTATATATATACACCATTAGTCTTATTTTCTAACTTAAATTGATAATATGAAGAAAGTTTTTGTATTCATAGGGAACAAGGTTTGGTATGATAACGGAAGGGGGAAAAAATCAAAAAGCAAAAAAACTAGATAGAAGATAGAAACACACCACGAGTGGCTTAAAGATAAGGCTTTTCTGTATTCATTCCATTCAATATTTAGAAACTGCGTGAAAATTACTTGCAGGACGTCTGAATTAGAAAAATAAAGAAGGTTATAACAAATAGCACTGCAAATAAATTCCCCTCTTTAAACCATCTGAGTGAGGAAAAAATGAATCTGTGCTGTTTGAATAAGGTGTAGACAAATGGAAGAAATCAAAACCACAGGTCAAAATGGTTTGAGTTTAAAAAAAAAGAACATTTTTTTTCTGACTGTTGCCATGAGGCAAATGCTGGACCTGACCTTGGTGCTGAACAAAGTTCTCTTTGTAAGGTTAGAAATGCTCTACAGAGTGGAGGAAATTATCCTGATTGTATTAATCTGGAAAAAAAAAGGAATCAACTCTTCTCAAAATATTTCTTAGCATCCAAGTGCCTAACCTTTCCCTAGCTTTATATTATAGTGATTTTGGTAAGGAAAGGAAGGGGGGACAAACAAGGAACAGCTTGTAATTCAAAATATGATTCTTAAATTCTGCTGAGTAAGAGACCAACTTGGCTAAATTGCAAGTTTTTTTCAGTCTCAAAGGGAAAATACACAGAATCTGTAACACTTGCACCTTGAAAACATGAATAGACAAAATAAACAGGTCAGGGGACACATGAGATATCATTAGCAAGGGAGTAAGGACAGAGTTTTTTTTCCCAGATGCATATAAGCTATAATATATATTAAAAAAAAAAAAAAAAAAAGTTAGCTTCCTGCATCACAGAGAGATGAAGAAAAAATGTTAAGTATGAAGCATTTGATACTTTTTTTAATTAGACTTCAGAAAGTCACTTTTGGCTTTTATTTCACTTAGAGTTTTCAGGTTCTGTGAAAACTCAATCTTGGCCCATAGTTATTATGTGTACAGGAATCTGTCAGGAGTGGGGAGGAGTGGGAATCAAAACCCAACATCATTGTAGAGAAACTTACTCATGTTAACACACTATTACCACAATATCCCACATTGTTTCAAAGATTAGCAGCATGACCTGAGCTAAACTGGTGAGAGGTCAGACAATTTTATTTCAGACATCTTCATTAAAGACTGAATGTCCTTACCCAGCCAACAAACTCATCACAGTAACTTGAATAGCTATCTTGTATTTCCGCTCTTCAAGATCTAATTTTAACTTACACTTTGCCTAATATATTTTTTAAATGAGTTATGTGACTTGATCAGCCATTCTCTACCAAGTTTGTAAAACAGCTGCACTGAAAACTGAAAACTTATATGAATATTTGCTGAATTAAGAGCCAAATGGAGATAAACACAACATATTCAAAGCTAAAGTCTTTAATTCAAGTTTTTCTTCACTTTTTCTCAATTTTTCAATCATTTACTGCCTTATGCTATCTGGTACCTTCATTGTTAACAGTATGCATCCATACTCTTTAAAAGATGAAATCATCCAAGTTCTCAGATTAAGGCCCTCTGTGCTTGTACCATCTCAGCAATGAAAGACCACAGTAATTGAGCCAAACTCAAACTTAAATGAATTCATTGCCAAAAATTCCTGAAGAGAACTGGTTGTGGAACGCCATCTTCTCATTTTTAATTTCAGATTCTCTACTGGCTAATAGAGATTCCCTTTATTTTATTTTAAATAGCAACTTTTAAAAAAATGCATGCCTAAAATGACGAGCTTCATATCTGTCTACTAGATAGAAAGGGAGCAAGAGTAAGACATGCAGATACGCTGTGCACTGAAGTAAGATTATTTGTTTTTGTTAAAAATACACTCACTTAAAATTCTAAAAGCATAGTCTATGAAATGCTGTGGACTGATAAGTACTCCGAAATTTTCCATTTAGCATCAAATCAGAGCAAGTGTAAGAGTTATCTGTGTTTATTCAGAATGAGCCAGTATTAGTTTCTAAGCTGACAAACATGATCCTTGACTGAGGTCATTTTAGCACTTAATAAGAATTATGTTTTATGCTACAACTCCCTTCTGCAGTCAGCTTGCTTTAAAGAAAATGAATCTTTAAAGGAGATGGTGCCTTGATATCTGACATGTGGGAAACACTAATATTTTTCTCTTATCTTCTAATAATTTATTTGGATTAGTATAAACCACTATGATCTATTTATATGAAACATATGTATATGTTTTATCCATTCATATAAAACAATAGAATGTTGTTATATGTGTATATGTAATGTAGACACAAAAAATACACAATAATTAAATCACATAGATTGAAAACTTTTTTTTTTTTTTTTTTTTTTTAATTAAAGAGAAATTGAAAGCCTCAAAGGTTAATTTCTAAGAGAAAAAGTCAGTGATTAGGATTGGGGAAATTACATATACAGAAGAGCACATAAACAATTTTACTTTCCTTGCTATTAGGCACACAAAATAAACAGATTTTTACAGAAATCCTGAGCAAAGATCTTATCTTAGTGTCAGGAGACTACTGTCTCATATTGTTTTTTACCCACATACTAAGCTGTCCCCTCAGGCATTACAAAGAACTTCATGTTTGTGGTATAGTTCACACTTTTAAATATATCCCTTTCTTTTTCTTTAGTGTAGGAAGCTGCTTCAGCTGTGATTTGGTCTCTCCTTAACACCATATAAGTTACTTAAGACCTCAATTTACATATGAAAATTCATTAAAATGACTTTTTGTAGGATCCAATTCTGGTCTGCAACTTAATTTCATTTTGTCTTTAACAATATTTTTCTAAGTACATTCAAGATAGATAACAAGAGAAAAACATTGCCTTAAAATCTATGACTTTATGTTATGAACATTTTTGTAATGGAATGATGGGTGGAAAGAAGAGACAGAGATCTAACATTTTAGCTGTGTTTGCCAAAATCGACAAACTGGTAAGGAATATGTGTAGGCTAAAATTTTATACTGCTTTGTGTGTACTATGCACACACACTTTTTATTTTCGTCAGTTCAGAACTATCTAGACATGTGCTGTGCTACACAAAGTTGACTTATGCTGTTGTATTTCTTACAAAATAAAATAATAAACACCTATAATTTAGAAGTTTACTTAATGTTTTGAAATCTCAAGACATGTTCAGAGAAACTGAAAACAATAGCTTTTTATGGGTGACATTTAAGGAAAAATCTAGAGTCCTTTAGATATATTGAAGGTAAAGTACATCACAAAGCATGTGAATATCCCTTTCTTCTACAAACAGTACTTAAAATTGATTTTCCTGACATTTTCATTTTTCTCAAGCTAAACAAATATGTTAATTGATAACAAATATACCTCCCATGATGTGATCTCTACAGAAATTACCAGGTATTTTGCATTCCCCTTTCTGGGATAAATTTCAAGATGAGTTTGTTGTAAACTCTGTTCATAGGAAAAATAAACAAGGAATTTTTTTTTCCTCTTGGAAAGTATATATTATTATCACAGATATAATCTTAGAAGAACCCTTGTAGCTGGCTTGGACAAAATTTGTGTGCTTAAAATTAGAATAGTTTCCTTTTAAAGATTATTATTTATACCTTGTAGACTTGTCCCCTATCTTCTACAATTAGACTAACTAAATTTGAGTATGTGTTCTGGTTTTCTGCAAGAATATAAACTTTATTATTTGACTTTTTAAACTGTATTTTTGAAACCCTCTCAGAAGAACACAGGGATCCAAATAAGGGTAATCTTCCACAAAGAGTATCTATCTTGGAAGCAGAGTTTGCCCAATAAAGAAATGAATTTATGAAATCCAAATAGTAAACCAAAGAAATTGAGGCAATTAAAAAATATAAAATAAAAAATTACTTATGGCAACAAAAAATGGTTGAATTAAATTACAATCTCTAATAAAAATAGTGTTCTAATCAGTTGTCTTGAAAAAATGCTTTAGAAAACAAAAAGTGGAAGTTGTGAAACTGGGAAATCTCTAAGTAGTAAAGCAGCCAAGAGGACACAGAAGAATGCTCAGTATTTCTCCCTTGGCATTGCTACTCATTTTTCTGTGGAGCATAACCCCGCAGCATTCATTGTGGTGCACCCCAGGGGAAGTCAGTCAAAGGTACAAGACTAAAATTTTTTCTTCAGGAGTGTCTAGTGAAAATCTCCACTTCATTGCTATTTCCCATGTCATAGCTGACTGCTATCTAAAGCAACTATTTTAAATAATGTAGATGAAAGCTTTTGGAAACTGTTTAAAAGTCCATTATCAAGATTAAATTAAACTGCTTAAAACAGAGTAGAGTAATTATGTATAAAAGAAAATGTACTTACTACAGTAATTTAGTGAATAATAAAGGCATAATGCCATATTTTGAAAAGTAGAAATATGGAGTAAAATAAAAATGTGTTTACAGAGTGGTTTTCCCTCAATTGTGTTTAATCAAGAATTTCAAGTGTTTGGAAAATTGTGTAATTCTTATTCAGAATTCAATTAAATATTCCTGAAGAATATGGGAAATAAATGAAAAATATATAAAATGGCAACAAAAAATTTACATTATAAGTATTTGATTCAGTTCAATGTGATTTTATCTGAAGATTTTAAGTCTTCCATAAAACTAGTGGCTATTCTAAATCACTGTTAGACTGTTATTGTCTCCTCTAAAGATGTGTCTTATACAAGTAAAAACCAGTGACTGTGTGCATCACTAGGACAGAGAAGCTACTAGAGGCCTATAGGAGGGGTGTAGTCTGGGAGCATTTCACAGGTCCAGAAACAACTTCCAGTGACCTTTCAGCTTCATCCCCAACAGCTCAGTTTCTGAAGGAAAAGAAACAAAACATAGCTGATGTATGACCTGGGAATGAGGACCAGATTTCTCCTGCTTGAAATTTTAGACAACGGGGACCAAGACACTGTGAAATGTCTCTGCCTTGTTTATATGTGAACAATAATGCTGTTGCTTAGTATTCACTTCAGGCTCTCAAGACAGATCCCAAAATATAAGTCCTGTTTCTTCAGGACTTGTCCTCTGTTGAGTCACATTTATTCTCAGCATGTTGCTGTGTCGACATCAAGAAAACAGACTGAATAATAAATCAAAAAGTAAGATTATGAATTCCTCACTGCAAAACGTTATAAAACTTATGTAAGTATCAGGATTCTGAATACAATAATTTCAACATGTGAGGGCAATTATTACAAGATTTGAAAACATGTTAAAGATGCAGTAAAGAAGGAAGGACAATCATGACATTGTAATGAAAAATATTACTCAAAGATACTTTTTTATCACACTTTATTTTGTTTGTTTGTTTGTTTTGCTGCGGTTTTGTGAATGCATGTGAAGAGATTAGGGAGAGTGTGAACTGTATGGTTGGCTTTTATTTTTCTTATAAGTCAGGGGAAGGCAATAAATAAAACCTTTAAATTACGTTAGATATAATGCTCTTATAATTGAAAAAATGTGAAAATTAGAAGATGTGGCATAACTACTGCTGCTTACGTGCAAATGTCAGATCCAGAACAAGATTTTATACTCCTTATTCCTGAACTTTAGGCACCTTTTTTTGAATAGTGCACATGTCCCAAAAGTTATCAGCAGTATGTGGCTAAGAGATGCTTAAGTTTTACCCATGGCTCAGAAACATTCTTCTGGGGCAGTTCCAATGTCAACTGCCTGCACAAACACAAACTCTCCTATAAAGCCAAAAACATGAGACTGGTAGGGCATATGAAGAGCAAAACTAATAGTCAGGAGTCTCCAGGTCTGTCAGAAAAGTATCCACAAATCCCAGATTCTGGAAATTAGCATACGATGAAGGAAAAACTGGTTCAGGGAATCTTGCCATGTGCTTTCATTCGAGTCAAAGTGCTTATAAAAATTGGGTTTGCTCTGTGTAAAACAGGATTAGTTACATATTTGTAGCTCACTAGGGTGCTATTTTTTTTCAGGAAAGCTTAAGCCTTGAAACAATACTGCAGAATATATTAAGTCCTCAAAGTTACTGTACTCTAAGAGCTTTCATTTATTTGTCAAATGCTCTTTCTATTTTTCTAGGGGACAGAGGAGGACCCTGAAAATCTGTATTTGGTATCTCTACTGTCTATTTGTATCAAGTGAATCAGTTAGTCTGTGCAGTCTGTTATATTTTCCATCATCTAAATGAGTGGTTGTGGATCCATTAAAACCATCTTTGCTGTTTTCCTATCTAGACTGGATTTCTGAAACTGCTCATGATGAAGAAGGAAATGAACAAGAGAACAATGATTAGGTTGTCTTACCACAAACAAGTGATCATTGCTCCTGAAAGAGCTCCTCCCTAAGGCTGAGATAAAATTACCTGTGACGAGAATGACTGAGGGATTGAGTTAAATTCCCTGTATAAAGGGTAATGTTTGCCTGTCTCTCACCTCTGAACTAAAAGCCTATTCTTTCACCTGCTGCTCAAGGTCAGAATACAGGTTATAGTTTGCCTATTTCTTACTTATTTAATATTTTATGTCATTGATGGATTATTTTTCTCAAGACTAAAGAGGAATCCCCTGAACTTCAGACTGACTTTTGAGTGGAATAAGGAGGTACTCTGTTTTCTCACAGAAAACTCTGGACTTAGTATAAGATTTAGCAAGCTTCAGGTACTAATTTCAAAAATGGAACTATTTCCTAATAGCACTCAGAAAAGGACTGAGACAATAGTGTCTCACAGGAACAGCAAGGAGCCGTGTAACAACTCATGCATGAAGGTTCCTTTTCCTTGTATAGCAGAAGGTTAATGTGTCCTAAGCACAGGCTGAGAATAATCTTTCCTGTGAAAGGAAGAAATAAAGAAAGGAGTGAAGGCCTGCATTATTACATTATTTGGTGAGAATGCAGGTTAACAAGACAATGTCCCTCACATCTTTTCTTTTGACTTGCAAATCAGAGAAAATACCAGCAAGAAAAACAAAGCCATTCTTTGGAAAATAAAAATGTTTGGGCAGGTTTGAAAACACTCCCTAAAAAAAGTGAAAACACTTTCTGAAGGATATAATTTTCTTTTTGAAATGATACGTATTCTTAAACCATCAAATTGAAAGGCTGATATCCCAGCAGACCATGTTTGATTACTTGCCCAGAGTGCAACAAAAAGATAGGCTTGGAATTCTTTTATTTTCACAGACTAAAGAGACATAGTCAGTGAGGAGCTGAGTGCTTCACTTACTGTATTTCAAAATATCTTGGGAGAAAATCCTATCCTTTAAAATTTTGGCTCTGAGGGTTAGTAGGAGGACAATAGGACTAATAAGAATATAAGAGGCTTCGTGACATACCCATTTGTGTGGGATTTCACATGTCATTGTTTGTGAAAAGTAGCTGGGTTTTGATCCGGTTTGGTGCATGCTTATCAAAGAACAGTTAAAAAGATATGTTTATATATAAGATACCTTCTTTGTCTCTTCTGAGCAGTGAAATCTAATCCTACCTACTTATTTACAGACTGAGACAGAAGTATTCCTCAGTGAATTACACAGAGAAGCCTGGGCATTTTGCCAAAGAGTACTTGTAGGTCTTCCAACTGGAAATGTATATATTTTTTATAATGCACATCTACTTTTGAGGAGACTGCTTGCTGTTTCAAGGTTATTATAAGTTATTCAAGTAATCTTCTTGCTCCCTTGTCTGTACCATATGCAGAACATCAAAATTACAAGTGGCTGAGCACCCTATGCTTTGAACCAACATTGCTTGTGCTTAAAATAATAGTCATGCAAAAGATAATAGAAACAAAATCAAATAACTAAGTCACTAAATGTATTTTGAAATATTTCAAGGTAATTTACACAATTAAGCTTGTATTATGGTGTTTGCTAAAGAGATGATGATAAATGAGCTATGACACGCAAAATGGCTGCTTCACTTAAAAGAACAAACAAAAACAAAATTTAAAAAAATGTAAAGTGGTCTTAAGTAGTATGAGATATTTTTAATGTAAAACATTGTTTCCTTATATTTTGAAGATCAATTCATATATTTTCATCATTGTTTTCTACATTTAACAATTTAGATAGAAGTCTTTTGTTAAATGAGACTGAAAGAAACAGTTTTCTCTAGGTGAGTATACCCATGTACATTTGAGAAGTGAAATTCTGCATGTATACTAATAATAGCTTGGTCAACCAAAAAAGTCAAAATGACAGATTGTTGGTTACTGTCCACTATCCGTATTTACAGTAGGTTTCAATTCTATGCAGGATATGAAACATTCAGAAAAATATTGGGTGTATATATACAAAGGGAGATGATCAAGGGACTGGAGCACCTTACCTACGAGGACAGGCTCAGGGAACAGGTGCCATTGAGAGTGGAGAAGATTAAGGCTGTGGGGGGATCTTATAGCAGCATTCCAGTACCTAAAGGGGGCCTACAAAAAAGCTGGAGAGGGACTTTTCACAAGGGCGTGTAGTAGTAGGATAAGGAAGAATGACTTTCTTAGGGGAATAGATTTAAATTAGATATTAGGAAGAAATTTAAAAATATTTACTATTAATGTGGTGAGGCACTGGGACAAGTTGCCCAGAGATGTTGCTGATGGCCCATCCCTGGAAGTGTTCACGGCCAGGCTGGATGGAGCTTTGATTAACCTGGTATAGTGAAAGGTGACTCTGCAGGAGGGTTGGAACTAGATTATGTGGATGCAAAAAGGCAGGAGCAGAGGAATTTTCCAGCTGCTGAAGCATTTGTGAAGTTTTTCCTTTCTCATGCTTTAGCTGAGAAACAGAGAAAGACGGTTTGGTAAACTATCCACAGGTGCAGGCTGTTGCGAGAACAGAGGAATTGTTTTCAGTCTTGTGAGGATAATATTTTGAAATGAGTGGTTATATCGCTCAGCCACTTACTGTGGTGGGTGGCTAGCCAAGGAGCCAATCATGTAATTTCTCTTTTGCAATCCATGCTATAAAAGATGTGTTTTTGGCATTGAAGGGGTCTTAGCTCTGCTTTGGCCATATCATCTAACCTGGACTTATGTCGTGATTTTTGCTGTCTCTCTGGGGATAACAGTGACAGATGATCTTTAAGATCCCTTCCAACACAAATCATTCTGTGTTTCTAAGATTCTATGTATATATGTGTCTATTGGTTTACAAAGTTATTTCACTGCTGTCTGCTACATTTCATCTAGCATTTTTTGCAAGATACTGTGTATCCATGGTAAAAACTATGTTTCTGAACATCAACATACCTGGTTTTATTTCCTGATATATGACATTCAGAAAGAACATCTAAAACTTCTATGGGTTATTTACATTATTCTGTAGCACAAAATAAACTGGAAGGAGGAATCTGTATTTACAATTTTTAGCTAAAATATTTTTAGAACTATGGTTACTCAAACATTTATTCTTTCTCATCATCATTTAAATTGAAAATGGCACAAGGAATCTACATTAGCATGAAAAATGAAGGTTTTTGCTTTCAGTATAAAAGAATCTAAACTTTTCTCAACCCTCTAATGTGGAATGTGAGAGTGATCTTGATTTTCAGGTTTGATTGAGTAGAAAAATTAAAATATCATTTAACTTGGAAAATGGCAATAAAAACATTTAACTGGAGATGATCTCTGTTTTGCAGTACCTAAAATTCTACTACCATTGCAGCATTTTCTTATAAGATCACTTGTACATGAATGAGGAGAGCTGCTATGTGTAAGATTAAAAAAACCAGAAGAACACAAATTTTCTTGTTAAGTGCACTAAGTGATTGGCTATATCATCTACTACATAAAGAATAAAATTTAGTACGTAATGTAAAAAGCATACTTGCAAAGTTTCTTAAACATGGATCTTTCTCTTCAGTCTTAAAAAATTCTAATGAAAGTTTGGGGATTTTTTGTATTTGCATTTGCAGTTATGTTGTACTTCAAAATTAAATTCAAGGAGGTTTTAGCAACTGTCCATATAGGCCAGACTTTATGTATTGCGTGTTGGAATGAGAAAATTAATAAAAAGCTGGAAACCAAAATATTGGTTTTTTACATTCACAGAAGGTACTGAATTCTAAAACTAATATGTATTCTAGACAGTTTTTAGATGTCTATCTGTATCAACTACATCCAGTAAATAATTGTGCAACTGCTGCTTCGTTTTCTTTCCAATGCAAGATCCTATTAGTAGGGAAAATACATTACATTCAGGTAAGTGAAATGAACACAAGACATAGGTTATTCAAAGAAATATTGGTCGGAGGGGTTTTTTTCCTTTAAAAAAACTCAGTAGTTTGTTTGCATTTTAAGTATCATGTTTTCTTATAAATTGTTATTGTGGTGATGGTTTTTAACTGCTCCTGACATTTCCAAACATATACAATTGGTTGTTGTAAGGGAGAGAGTGGGGAGGATATGAAATCTCCTCTCCTTTCTGTCCAAGAAGGGAGTTATGAACAGTAATGGAGTCTGACAACTTTTTATAAACTAAACTTCACTGAGGCAGTAAGAAAAATGAGCAGCAATGCACCTGTATGGCAGCTAACCCAATGTCCTGACTACATCAGACTGCCAGGACACTTGATGTTCTGTATCATCTGACAGGAGCAGGCAACTGTGCAAATGCATTTTGAATGCAGGTAAGACTCACACAACCCCTTGGTTCCAAAATGTGTGATTTGAAACAATCCTACCACATGGGTAACGTGGCCAGCATCTTGCCTATACTGACAATGTCATCAAGGGACAGAGGGGCAGAAGGCAGGGTGTCAGGAGTGTGTGATATTGATCAAGGTTCAGAGTGATAAGATAAATCATTTTTTGCTCATTAAAAAAACATTTTCAAATAATGAAGAAATGAAAAACAGAGGAAGTGCCCATAGATATTAAATACATTTAGATGTGACCAATTTCCAGAGTGCAGACTATTTTTGATCTCAAATAGGTCCCAAAAGAACCATAAGAACCACTCTAAACTAGGCAAAAATAGCTGTGGCAGCCTGAATTACTCTATTAGGTAACACTCTGTGACTGCTGAACAACAACCAAAATAATTTTGCTAATGAGATCAACTAAAAATTTAAAAGTGTAGAAGGGTACCTGTTAGAAAAATGCTTTTTGAGCTAAACTCATGGTTGAAGCTCATGGGTAAAGTTCTCAAGCTCTTTATCATGCTTACAATAGTC
Source organism: Corvus hawaiiensis (assembly GCF_020740725.1). Classification (NCBI taxonomy): domain Eukaryota; kingdom Metazoa; phylum Chordata; class Aves; order Passeriformes; family Corvidae; genus Corvus; species Corvus hawaiiensis. The sequence continues at coordinate 76,816,719 of NC_063214.1, forward strand.
TAGCCTGTGTAGTCAAGCTATTGATTCCTTTAACTATAAAAAAAAAGTCTTTGTTTGAAAGATTAATCTGTTTATAAACCTAAACTACCAGAGAAATATGTCCTTAATGCACAGGTAGTTGCATATTACCATGTTTTTATTTAAAATTCTCAGTCACTTATGCAATTATTATGTACTTTCTTTATGTGTATGTGTAAAAATGAGCACACCTGTGTGTATTTTCTCTGCCATTTTCACAGTCAAGATCAAACTCTTTATCTTGCATGGCTTATAAAAGCAGCCAGCCCAATTTTAATCTTTAAATTGATTAAATAATTTCAAGTCAATTTATATTTGCTTAATAGTCATTCCAGGAGTATTTGTATCTATACAAAAAAATAATCGGTATAAAGGGATTTTTTGGAAAAGAAGATATAGAAACCTGTCTTTCTGCTACATGTGTACATTATAGATCCTGGTAAGATATCTGCTCACTGGTATGAGCAGTCCTATTAATGTGTTTTGCTGTCTATACAAAATTCATAACACTTTCTATGCTGGATTTAAAAATACATAGATGTGAACTATGCTTTTTGGTTTATGATTTAATAGCAATCAGAGTAGATTTCATTTACCTTTCCATTCTTACTGGTTCTGATCACTCATCTGGTCATCTGTAAATAATAGACTACAAATAAACATAAGCTTCTGATAAAGCTAGACAAAAAATAACCTTCCAGTTGTTCATCTGAGGATGTTTCTCTGTGACATTGCCACTCTCCTTTATTTCACTGTAAAAGAGTACATATTGTTTCCTTTTACTTTCCCTGTAGATTCCTCTAGTGTTACACCCCTCAGTTTTTAAGAAAAGAGCAGATGCAAGAAATCAAGCCTTGGACTATTAGTCCTTCTTGCTTGTCAATGTAGGAGTCAATGATACTGCCAAGAGAGACCAATCTGAAATATATTAGGGCTCTGGGACAAGGCTGAAGAGGTTAGGTCAGGAACAAAGGTAGTTCTCTATTATTTTGTCTGTAAAGCAGACAGGCTCAGCTAGGAGCAGAGATATCCTGTAGGTCAACATGTGAGCATACAGCAGGTGTTAAATGCAAAGCTTTGGTTTTTATACCACTCCACCTTCTATGAAGAATGAGTAATTGTTGGGAGATAGAATACACCTGACAAAGTAAAACAGCAGCAAATTTGCCAGTAGGCCTGCTAATCTACTGAGATGGACTTTAAACTAGGTTTTCTGGGGCATAGTGCCTAACATCTGAAGAAAAGTTTAGACCCAAAAGACATTAAGGACAGCATAGTTGGGGATGCTGTTCCAGGCTGCCTGTAAAAAAAAAAAAACCCAAAACTACCACTGAGGATGAAATGAAAAATGCCTGTTACCAAAAAAGCTACAACATGGAAAACAAACAGTTGGACTTAGAACTTTGTGACCAGTCACAGAACAATATTTGCTTGTGATTACAGAGCCATTGTGGGATAACACTCGTGACTGAAGTTCTGCAGTTGACGGATAAAAGTAATTTCAGAAGGACAAGACAGGAAAGCAGGGACTCTGCCTTGAAACTGGTGATGGGCCTCTCAAGAACTTACTTATAAAGATCTGAGGAAAGATTTAACCACATTAGTATCTGCTCAAAGGAAAACAGTGGTCACAACTAGGAAGATTTCTACAAAGGGTCAAGGACAATTTGTTTTGCAGGTGATCAACAAGGTTTCAGGGGAGGCATTCTACTTGATATGCTAATCATAAACAAGGAAGAACATTTTAGGATGTAAAACTAGAGGGAAGACTTTACTGTAACGAACTTGAGGCTTAACATCCTAAGAGAAGTGAGCAAAACCAAAATAAAATTGGAGCATACTATTTGAAAAACATGCTTAATTTTATCTGAGAAATGCCTACATTTTAACTAAAATGAAAACTGGAAAATAGTTTACTTTTGTCAACACTGCTTTATTTTCTTTGCTAAGGAAGAAAAGTAGAAAAGAAAACAAATTTCTTGAATCTGCTTGGAATCTCCTAATTGTGCAGTTCATACTTTATACAGATTTACCTTTTGAAGATAGATATCTAGAGGATGATAAAAAGAAGAAATGTAGGTACAAACTGGAGCAGACCATTCTTGGAAATATAGTTGATATTTTGTCAGAATAAACTTTTAGATTACAAGGTCTAAAAAAATAGTTCAGGACATTTTCTCAATTGACAACCTACATATTCTTTCATTATGGTAAACAGAGTAAAGATCCCATTGCATCCATGTGTTTTAATACAAAAGAGTAGGCAGCAGATCTCACGACAGGTGAAGTGAGCAATGGGGTTTCTGGGAATTGCAGTTTATTCTGACAATCATATCACATGAATTAATTGCATAAGAATTTGAAGACAGAGATATTTGAGGTTTGACTTGGTTTTAATGAGTGCTGCATTCTGGTAGTGGTGTTTCATTGTGGATTCTAAAAATAAGATAAAATTTAATAGTCTCTGTAAAAAGGCAAACAAATAAAGAAAACAACACCCTAATGTGGTCAATGTTTTCCATTTATAAGTGCCTGCAGCATTATTGTAATCTGCAGATTACAGATATATGTAGAAGTTCATTCACTTCTTGATTTTCTGATTGAAGGAAGAAATCACAACCTTTTTCCTTTGAGTCAAACCTTGTAAATAGCTGAAGAATGACAAACATCTTGATATTTTGTTTTTTCCCTTCTATATGTAAGAGCTGAATGTTTATATTTTGGCCCAGCTGATGACTGTCTGTTTGATATGATCAGTTTTGGCGTAACCAGGTTTGGCATGATCAGTTTTGTGCAAACACCCTCTAAGACAGATTTTACTGTCCTGTTCATACAAGCTACTGCATCCACATTTGGATCTTACCAGACATAATTTTACCAAGAGGTAGCTCTCAGGTCAACCGTGCAAAGAAAGTTTGCCCTGAGAAAGAGAGGAAAAGAAGGCAAGATAGAAATTATAATGGTGAAATAAATGAAATATACCAAGACCATAAAATAAACACTTAGGAAAGAAATATCCTGAGGGGAAAAAGTTTTATTAAGAGAAAGATAACTTTATAAGAGAGAGGTCTTTTATTGCTTAAAAAAAAGAAGTTAAATGAGAAACTTTGAATTCTTAATGTAATTTATGTTCTCTATTTTGTCTTTAAGCTTGAATAGAGAAATGTACAATATTTGCAAAGAAGAAGGATCTGTGAAAGAAAACTGGTAGTACAACTAAGTGTTGAATAGCAGTTTCTTGACTATTATTTGGATTACTTCATGCTCTGAAGATGCCATAGGATTTGCCACTTTCCAAGGTTCAAAGTGGCAGAGTTCCCCAGTGAGTCAGATTCCTTTCATAGACAAGAGCTACATAGATCTGGGACCAGAGAGTAGTTTGGATGCGTCTTAGAACATATTTTTGCATAAAAAGAAAGTGCAGATTCTCAAACAATGTGTTGAACTTTCAATTTTCTAAAAAATCCATTCCAGATGAAGGGAAGCTTCTCTGTGTTATGATCCAGTTTAAACTCAGAAAAGCAAAGAAAGCTAAGTCTCTGTGCATAAACCGGAAAGAACTTAGAAGGTTCAAAATATTCCCAGAACTGAGATCAAAACCAAACGAGGTTAGATGTTGATGCCAAAAAATTGATGTATTTTATTTAATAGTAAAAGAGGCAAAGAGAAGGGAAGAGAAAAGAAAGAGAGAAAGAAATGAAAAAAAGAAGTGTGTGTAGGGGGTGGGGAGACAGGGAGAAGTGACAGGGGTTAGGTGGAAGCATATCACCCATCCGAGGGTGCCAGTGACGTCTCGTTGCTCCCCTCCATCTGGTCTGCCCGTGGTGAGGGTCCCCTGTCGCCACTGTGGCCACACCACCACATGCCAGCACACGCTGCCACACACTGCCACACCACACACACCAGAGAGTACAGAATCCCGTGGATTAATATACACTTTGGGCCAGGTGGGAATGCCCACGTGTCTCCCCTTGCAGGGGCCAGCTTGACACTGTCCCTTGCAACACTGAGGGTCTGTTGCATCATCTCTGGTGCTCTGGTGCAGGGTCTGGGCACCTCTTTGAGGGGGGCCCTTTGATGGGCCATGTCACCCCCTCCTGCTGTGGATAAGCTTCTCCTCCCCCCGCCCTGGTGAGGACCCCTCAGCTGGGCTCCTCTGCACAGTGGAGGATGGGCAGTCACTGCGCCTCTGACCAGAGGCTTCTCCAAGATACCCAAAGCCTCTCCTCCCCCACCCTTTGGTGCAGGGGGTCTGTTTGAGCCTGGCAGCTGATAGCCCTGGGGCTGTGGTCTCCACCTTGGAGGTGTTAAGCTTGTCCTCAGTGAATGTCCCCAGCCCTGAGTTACTTTATCTTATCTTCATCAGCGAGCGGTGGAAGGCCTCAGTCAGGGCCCCATTCAGGGTGCAGTGGTCTTCTCTTCAGCTTTTAGAAGTCCGTTAAGAAAATGTTTAAGTCATAAACTATAATATTTCAGTCTGACACTGTGTTGTTTGCATGTAGTTTTTAAGATGATTTGTTGACTGTTGGAGCCACCAATTAGTGTTGCACAAATAGGACAAATAATGGATTTTTCCAAAAGAACAGAAATATTAGGTTTTCTTAAATCCATAAGTAAGTAAGTACTACTACTTAAACAGCTTCACAGGGAATTATGTGTCTATCCATAGATTTTAGTGAAGGAATAGTATATGGATCAATATATGTACTGGATACTGCAAGAAATATTTTGGTGCAAGTGCTGTATTTTACCTCAAAGAATTTAACAGTACCCCTAACAGCTGTGTATAGTTTATAGAAAATATACTCTGATTTTTCAGCAGTTTGCTGCATTCCCAGATGTTCCCAGATGCCTGATACTTTGAACAGAATGTGTCATAGCATGTTCATCAATTTGTATACACCATTATACATAAATTGTCTTTAAACATGATTAAGAAAAAGAGAAAAATTAGGGAAACCTTAAATGTGAATACATCATCATTATGCATTTATACAATGTAAAATATGTCTTCAGAAAATAGTTTAACCTGCCTGAAAAACACTCATCAATGCCATATTTCAGCAACATTTGACATGTGAGCTTGTTAATAACAATGGCTCCATAAAAATTGTGTTGAGGAAATTGAATGGTTACTTCACTGCCTTTGACTAAAGTTTGCTGATGTGAAGTTTCTAATTGACAGCTCTAAGCTTTAAGAATCAGGGTGGGTCCTTTCTTCTCCCCAAACCATCACCAGTAAATTGGACCTTGTCAGCCATATTATGGTCTGAATTATGCATTTTTTTTCCTACCAATTTCCTTCTTCAATAACATTCCAGAAGACTTTTAATGCAAAAAATGAATGTCTCATGGGTATAATTTGGGTTCTAGGATACTGACTATTTGTGAAATCAAGCTATATACAAAGAAATTAACAAGACAGTTGAATTCAACTGTTATGGTGAATATTTTAGCAAAATTATAAGTTAAGTCCAAAGAGTAAAGGAAGATCTTGTGCCATTGAAGAAAAAGGAGGGTCTATTTTTCACAGTTTCCCACCGTCAGCAAGTGAAATCATTTGGCTTGGAAAGCTTTGCATTTACTAGCACAGCAGAAAAATAGTCAGTCATTTATTATATATATTGCTTCACAGTATAATCTCTTATTGTTTAGCAGTAGTAGAACTGTCAGATTAAAAATAAATATTTCATGACTTGTAACAGTAATGAGTTCTTGCTTTGATGTATAATCCATTATTAAACTCACCAAATGTTTTTTCGGCTAACTTATGTGGGTCAGCATTAGGCCTTTGTAAAATACAGCTTTCTAGCCAGATGGTTAGAGGTTGTCATTAAATTAGCCTGAATCAGTCAGTATCCCATCAGTTAATCTCATGTACTATAAATGGCAGATGAGTATTCTTTGCACTGATTATGCAACTTACAGCATCTGCCCATTTTCTGCTTGACTGGGTCCTGTCTGAAATGGTCATTTCCCCAAACCTGCTAGAGCCAATCAAAAACCTGCCCAGTCTGCAAGAAGACTGTAGGCATATGGCTATTTGGCCTCTATTTTCACCATAGGGTACTTAGCCATTATGTATGAGTATGAGAAACTATGTACGATAAAGTCATTAAAGTGCTGAATGTTAAGAATTATGGCCATGTTACACATAACGACAGCACTGCAGAAGATGCTCATCTGTGTACTTTTTCCAATTGAATGGTTATTTTATGAATGGCATTTAGTTTCTTATGATGTGGGAGAAAGCTGTCATTCTTGAGTTATTTGATTCATATGTATGTAGTTAAACTTTCTTGCAATCATAATGTTCTTGTTATACCATTCAGGAGCATAGATTTGTAGTGTACCCATGGATTCCTAAAATAAAATCCCAGATTTTGAGAACAAAATTACTTGAAAAATAGGCAAAAAGGTGGATGCAACCATCCTTGGGTCATTACTATGCAAATAGCACACCAATTATTTTCCCATATTCCTTCTGCAGGAATATTGAACAGATGAAAAACTGCTATATGCATGCTAAGAGTACCACCTTAACAAGAAAAGTTGCAATCTTATTAACAGTGATAATCAAAAGTACTCTCCACATTTTATTTTCCTTAATAATAATTCTTAAGTAGATGTTAAATACCAAAAAAGGAATTTGTGGAATATGTCTTCTCTTATCCAAATAACAATAACACTATGGTACAGTAGATAGAGTAATTGCAGTATGGTGGCAATCAGTAGTGGTAGTGTATTAAGGAAACATTTGTAAGACAAAATTGTTGAACTCCTAGCAATAAGACTAACAAGAAAAAAAAAAAAGGTAGGTAGTCCCTACTTATATTTCTATCCAAGAAAACAAAATAAAACAATGACTTTTGAGTAGGATGTCATGGATAGTTACAGAAAAGACTGTGGTTCAGAGTTCTTAAGATTTATATGTTACATGGTAATGTTACGGCTGCATGCTGTAAGTGTTGTACCTGCTTTTCATTAAATGACTGGAAATAGAAAGTAAAATTTCTTTCACTGCACTTCACCTGTGCAGCATAAATTGCCCATAAATTACATTTAGATCTTTCATTCATATTGTTGAACAAATGTGCCTATTTTCTTAAGAAACAGAAACAGTCACCTAAAGAAACATTCTTTAAATTCATAAATTCCAGAAGTAATTTCAGAGTTAAATAGAAAATTCTTAGCACAAGAATAGTCTTAGGCTGCATGCACACTGAAAATATAACTTCATTTATGCCACTGCGTTCTTTTCTGTGGCAGACCAATTATGTGGATGAGAAGTTTCACAGAGAAATGCTTTTATCCAAAGCACAGATTCATAGAACAGTCTGTCTAAAGAAGACATTCCTGACTTCCAAGTCATGCCCTTGAGTTGGAAGGTTAATAACACCTGTGATTTATTTTGTATATTTATTATAAGGCAAACCAAATTTCATTTCCTGACAGTTTGCATCTACATCAAACATCCAAAAATGGCGAAATGAGACACTGAGGAAAAGATGTTCCTGTATTCCTTTCCATATACTTATTGACAGAGCTGCAGCACACTCCTTCTGGAAGCCTTTACCTCCACCTCAGGGATATCACAATGTAACTAATATTCCAACTACAGATTCATACTTCCCCCAAAAATCAGTAGTAACTTAATCTGCTGATACAGTAATGAACTTCCATGCCTATCCCAGGCTGGGCGGAAGGTGGAAGGGGTATGAGGAGGCATGAGAACCACAGAATCATATGATAGCTTGGGTTGAAAGGGACCTTAAAGATTATCTAGTTCCAACCACCCTGCCATGGCCAAGGGTGCCACCCACTAGAGCATGTTCCTCAGAGCCCCATCCAGCCTGGCCTTGAACATTTTGTGTAGGAGACCTGCATGTGAAGGAGTTTTTGTGAGCTCTTGTCTGTTGCACCACTAAGGAAAGTTCTAAGGAAAACAGCCACTAATCTCTGGCATTGATATTGAGAAAGCTTTCCCCTCTTTTCTTCTTCTGTCCTTTGTATCACACTTCTACTGCAATTCTAGGGTGGTTTCCAGAGGTATCTACTCACGACACAGAAGGGACATATCCTGGACAGTTTTCCTAGGAAAGAAATAGATCATGAATACAGCTGCTTTGAGAAGGGAGCCCTGAGGGAACTGGGCAGAGACAGCCATGTCTGTGGTGCCGACAGGGTAATTGCAGTCTGAAGTATAGGAATGTGCAACAGGAGAAAATAAAACAACTAAGTTTATTGAAAGTGACTAAAAAAAATCAGTGCATGAAAAATCACAAGATACTTTAACTGTTTTCCCCAACTGATTGAACAATTGAACCTATCTGGAGAAAATGCTTTTTCCATAACATCCACAGCTTCAATGATTGCTAGCTAATATAAAGATGTACATGTAATGTAATGTAACCAGAACTTCAAAATCAGAAATGGTACGATGCACAGACAGAAACATGTTCCAGTGTGTTGTCAACAGAATATGAAAATGGATTGTCATCTGTAAAGCAATGCCACTTAATAACAGCACAACAGCATACAAATGTCAGCTCTGTTTCAGCTAGCAGTGTATCAACTAGTCCTGAAACCTGGTAGTGAACAGTAGAAAATAGGGACCATTCACTAGAAATAGATAAGCCCCTCTTTGTCCTGATCCAACTCATTTATATTAGGAGTGTACTTACCCAAGACATTTCTTGGATAACTCTGTTTTTCATATTGTTACCTTTGATTTTTTTTTCCCTAGCTTTGTGTTGAGATTCTTTTAATTAATATGATTATTACACCTTTTACCATGATACAAGTTGTTATCAAGAGACTCAGAATTTTGATGGTTTTAAAAAGTCTCCTTTCCTACTCATACAGTAAATGAAATAATGAAATGAACTTCAGCAAAACTTTGTTGTTATTAAGTATATACAAAATTTATTGGAGCTTTGTTATTTTACAGCTAAATTCACAGAGACCTCAGGACTTAGAAAAATTCTCATCAATAATAGAGAGCAACCAAGAAAACCCAGTATCAGCTCAAAAGATAAAAGAAAGCAAAAGAAAAAAGTTACTTTCTTTTTGTCTGCTGAAATGAGGAAAATGACCTAGATTAAATTTTTAATGAAAAATTATGAAATATTAAGTTTTTCTAATTTCTAGGGAGGTATATTTAAGCTCTGTCATTTTTCAGGAATATATCTATTGACAGCCATCTTGGGTGAATCTCAAGTGGATCTTAACACTATTTTTAAACCTTATCTGGCAGTTAAAATAACACATAAATAAATGACTTACAAGAATGATCAGGAAATGTAGACAAGGTCTTCCCTCCTATTGTCACTCTTCCTACGTATTTTCCTCACACTTCACACTCTAAAATATAATATTGATCAGGATTATGGAACATTATTATTTCAAATTATTTTTCATAATAATAATTTATGGAACATTATCTCAAATTATTTTTCATCTGTGTGAGGCTTGAATTAGTCCACTTAATTTTAAGCTCTTTATGAGTGCATAAATTAGAAAGGCTCAAAAGGGAGACTAAGGTGACTAATAACAGGAAGCAGCTTTATACTATTAGACAACAGTTCAACCCATCTAAGATCTCATTTTCCCTCTAAAAGTGATTTCTTTTTCTTCACTAGGAGAAGGTTCCAAGGACAATGGTGTTTTTTTATTTAAGTGCCTCAGCCAAGCACTTCAAGGTAGATGATTGACTGAAGTGTGTTCACCAACATGGAGTGATTCTATTACAATATGATTGCATTAGGGACGCCAATACCACTGAGAAGAGAAAAGTTTTTTCCAATGAAATTTCTCAATCTAAAGAGCAAATGAAAAGTACTTTTCCTGACTTTCAAGAAGACTCTAGAAAAAACTCAAACTGCTAGAAAAAATTCACAGGTTGTGATCATGATCAGCACTGAAAGTTAGAATTTGGGCAATACATGTGTATCACTGCAGCTGGAAGAAAAAGGTGCTGAAGGTGGGCTGGGTCATTCATGTTTGTTTCACATGCAGTTTGCCTCTATCATTTATTCTGTAAGAAATTAGGGCAACACCCATCTGTACACCTACAAATAAAAGCCCTCATCAATTAAGTTATGCTCAAAACCTGCCATTATTATTTTAATAATATTCAATTAATTTAATTTTGGAAAATTGTATATTTATTACTTGAAAGTTTAGATTTGCAAAGGGTAGAATTTCTAGTGTAATGTCAGTATAATAGACAGTCCTTAAAGTTCTGCGTCAACTGCTTTAACAGGGTAAAATTCCCAAAACTCAGCTTTGCTTCCAACTCAAAGCAATAGCTACTCTGAGTTGTTCCACTAAAACCAGAATTCACCAGTGACTGTAAATTCCCAGTGACAAGGACAATATCTTGATTATCCAGATATGCAAAGTCAATCATATTACAAGACTCCACAATATACTGAGAATCTCTAAATTATCTTCTTTTCAAATGTTAGGTAAGACAATATATGAATACATGAATTTACTAAATGGACAACATATAGAACCTTTAATACACTATTCGGGAGTGATATTGTAAGAGTGGCAATCATTGAAATCTTTATTCTGACACTCATAAATAGAAAAGACCTTATAAATTATCAAAGAAATGATCTTAGGCTACAATAGCATAATCTTGAAGAATGGAATGCCAGAAATTTTAATATTGTTATGAGATGCTATATTTAATTATAAAAATACAAATAATATCCAGTACATTTATCCAAATTACAAGGAAAGCATGCAATATGGCAGGGCTGAATACATACCTTATAGAGATATAAAGTGTATGAAAAGTAATAAAAAAGCAGTGGAAAATATTTTAATTGTCAAATTTCTTGAAGCTTGAAAAGTAGAAAATAAAGTAAAAATGGCCAATTATTTTGTTGAACAAACAAGGAAAACCACATGTAAGTTTTCAGATTCATTAAGAAGAGAAGATACAAATGGTGAAACCAGTCACAGTGAATGGAATAGGATGGAGGTTAAGCCAGGTACAGAAGTACTACAAAATTAGTATTTTACCTCACATGTATAGGTAATATTTATGCACATGTTAAATTATGTGAGTATAAAAACCTGAAACCTGTTTCAAAAGACTGGAATAACTGCAATTGTGTAAAACAGATGGAAATAACATTCATATTGTTTAATATTACAAAATAAATCCACTTACAAAGTCCACTTACAGAATAACCACAGGGACTTTTTATGAAATACTCAATGTCTACTGCCTTACTAGAAAATCACAAATATTTTATACATATATATATCCCCTGAAAAATTACAATCCCATGAATTTGATCTCAAATTTAGCACAGCCCTAGAATGCATTTTGAATCATGAAGGACTAGATCAGCTGGGCATGAAGAGAAAAATAAATTGCCCCCAGAATAAAAGTTGATGACGTTACACTAACCTGTGATTTCTCTTTAATACATGAATATATTAGTAATAGCAATCTGTCTAAACTTAACTGAAGCTACTGAGGATTCAGCCATACTTTCAGAGTGGCAAGTAAGTGACACTTCATATAGTGGATTCCTCATCACAGTTGGATGCATCTTCTCTGGACTTGTGTAGGTACAGTTTGCATAAATAATCCTAACTTCACTTATTTCACATTCCCAAAGAGCATCTTGGGAAGTTCAGAGGCCTGGGAGTCCAAAAGGCAGGATTAAGAGTGGAAATCTTTTCATATCCAGGTTCTTGGAGTAACTGTTTTTGTCTTTCACATTTCTAAGCTTTGGCTTATGTTCAGTATCTCTCTATTCCTGTTTGGCTGCTCATTCCTGCTTTCACCTTCTGGGAAAGCTCCTTTTTGATTAAAATTTTCCTCAAATTCCTTGCCCATGCATGCTGTCTTTCAGTCATGGATGCATGACTGTATGCACTTCAGAATGTACTTTTTAATTTGCAAAGATTGTCCTTGAAGATCAGCCCTGGCTTACAGTCATTGCAGTCAAGACTGCACTGTCTTCAATCAGTTCATCCTTTCCCCTTTCTGTGATTAATGGCCCATATTAGTATTCTTAGCTACTAATTAGTAAAGCATGTGTATTTTTCATCAGGAATAACGTCACTCTCTTTCCCTATTTTTTTTTAAACATAGTTCCATTCTTACCACAATATGCCTGAAGAGAAAAGATGAAAGCCCTTTACAGGCATCTCCTCCACAATATTTCATATTGGCCTCATTCTATGTCTAGAATTAAAATTTCTAAAAATTCTCTGGCTCTGACTTGTTCACATCTGGTATCACTGCACATAACACAAGGAATAAAATAACAAATAAAACTATAAAACTACCATTATGAAAAGAGTTCTGTTGGCATTCTGTGGAACACATTTTTGTGAACAGTTCGCCCTTCCTTGGATTTTTTTCCTTTACCAGTTTCTCCCTCATTATTTGTCTGCCTAGAGCCATCAAACTGCTAAAATTTTTGCTCATTTAAACTGATTGTTCTTACTGGACTGAGATCCACAAAAACTAAGAGAAAATAAAAGGAGATAAGTTTAAAGGTCTTTTATCTCTGGAGTTTTTCAGTAAAAATCAGCACGTATCTGTTAACAAAACCCAAATTTGGTCCCTTTCCTAAACTTATTTTTTATAATTGCAAATAAACAGGAGTTCCAATGAAATGAAAGCTATAATGACAGTTAACTCTTATGTAATCATATTTGTTTGCTCATCTTGTTTGATTATGTCTGCAACCACTTGAGTTTCAGGAACAGGTGCTGTCTGTACCTGTCCTTGCTAAGTATCTCTAGATGGATGCACTTCATAAGATTACTACTTTATTAACAATACCTCTAACATCATAAATTTGTAGGTGGCATTGGTACATCTTTTAGGGACCACTTCTGTTAAAATAAAGTACAGGAAAAATTCATATGTAGGTGTCAGAGACTGAAATATTAGTCTATGACTTAAACATTTTCATGAAGGACTTTTAAAACTGTATTACAAAAGCTGAAGAGAAGACCACTGCACCCTGAATGGGGCCCTGACTGAGGCCTTCCACCGCTCGCTGATGAAGATAAGGTAAAGTAACAACTCAGAGCTGGGGACATTCACTGAGGACAAGCTTAACACCTTCAAGGTGGAGACCACAGCCCCAGGGCTATCAGCTGCCAGGCTCAAACAGACACTCACACCAAAGGATGGGGGGAGGAGAGGCTTTGGGTATCTTGGAAAAGCCTCTGGTCAGAGGCGCAGTGACTGCCCATCCTCCACTGTGCAGAGGAGCCCAGCTGAGGGGTCCTCACCAGGGCGGGGGGAGGAGAAGCTTATCCACAGCAGAAGGGGGTGACATGGCCCATCAAAGGGCCCCCCTCAAAGAGGTGCCCAGACCCTGCACCAGAGCACCAGAGGTGATGCAACAGACCCTCAGTGTTGCAAGGGACAGTGTCAAGCCAGCCCCTGCAAGGGGGGACACATGGGTGTTCCCACCTGGCCCAAAGTGTATATTAATCCACGGGATTCTGCACCCTTTGGCATGTGGCAGCATGTGGCAGTGTGTGGCAGCATGTAGCGGTGTGGCCACGGCGGCGACAGGGGACCCTCACCACCAGCAGACCAGATGGAGGGGAGCAACGAGATGTCGCTGGCACCCTCGGATGGGTGATATGCTTCCACCTAACCCCTGTCACCTCTCCCTGTCCCCCCACCCCCTACACACACTTCTTTTTTTCATTTCTTTCTTTCTTTCTTTTCTCTTTCCTTCTCTTTGCCTCTTTTACTATTAAATAAAATACATCAATTTTTTGGCATCAACATCTAACCTCGTTTGGTTTTGATCTCAGTTCTGGGAATATTTTGAACCTTCTTTCTTGTTTATGCACAGAGACTTAGCTTTCTTTGCTTTTCTGAGTTTAAATTGGAGCATAAGAGTAGGCTCAACTAAGAAAGGGAAAGCTAAAAATTTATTTGAATATTAGTATCATATACAATTTTCAGAAAGTTTAGTTTCATGCAAATTGCACTTCATTAGCATATTATTACAGACAATATATTTTACATTGAGACATTTAGTTTTTCAATCATTGCTCCTGTTAAAAAATTTAAATGTAATTTAAATTTAAATAATGTAATTTAGAATTTTGCCAATGGGACTCCAGCTTTCAGGAAAAAGTGGGCCTTTAAGCCATGGACTATTCCCTCTCTAAAACAAAGTTTCTTTAGTCCAAATCTAAGACCTAAAAGGCTTTAAAGGAAATTGGAAACAGTGAGTATTGGAAAGCATCTTTTATACTACGTTAATTTCAGTGCTCGGAATTTTGAACTATTTTCTAAAAACAAGTAAAACTATGGTTTACAGCCATGACTTCAGATATCAAGTCAACCTAGGCAAGAAAACAGGAGGCCAAAATAGATCAAATGATTAAGCATCTGAATTTCTAATTCATATGTAGATAAATATGCATGAATAGGTAAAGAATATTGTATGTGGATAGATGTGTACACGTATGATTATTCTTCTGCTTGTGTCATTGTTTGTGTGCATAACACAGTACCACGATACTATTTAATGTTGCTTACTACACATCTATGATTAAATTACTTATGCTTTCAATTTTGTACCTTTTAGTCTGTGTTATGCTGTGAACAGTCTATTACACTTTACTTTAAAAGTTATCTGGCTGTGGCCCTAGTTCAACAGCGTTTATTTTATTTGTCTTGCTTAAATTTGTAGACATCATATACACATTGAAATGCTATGCTTTGCTGAACTGAGATTTATTTATACATACTAAATGCCAACACTTCAATGTCTGCTTATATTTATACTCAAAGCAGATTTCATATCTGAAAGTAAACATTGATAGCTTGTTATCAAGTGACAATTGATCAATTAGAATCAGATTTTTTTTCCTTCTTCCCTTTTCCAGGTATGATGCGCTATCATACAGCTATTATCGGATTAGTAATACTAAAAAGAAGAAGCATTGAATTATTCTTTTATGAGTATTGTATCCAGCATATTAAGTAATCAAAAAAGAGGATTATATCAAAACCAATAACAGAATAAAGTTTAGAGGCTGTCTTCTAATAATGCTTGAGTGTATATGTTCAAGTTCAATCAGTCTAATTCTGTTCAGTTAAATAAATTTTATTTATTATGTGGTTCAAATATCTTGAGATACACAAGAAGTATTTGACAGAAAGAAATGGTGAATTAAGAGTTTATTCTTTAGAAAAAAAAAACTTCTAGGTGGCAAACACTATAAGGTTAAATTTATAGATAATAAGGCAATCCAAAAGATATTAAAAACCAAATCTTCTCCTTTGATGCCAGATTAAAATTCTAGGACAGAAATTCAGGTCAACACATCCAGGTCTGACAGAGACCCTGAGGGAATCTACTGTCTTAACCAATCATTTATTTGTTTTTCTTCTGTGATATGGGAATGTCTTGATACATAATACTTTAAAAAATGAAGACACACAGGAGAACTACCAGTAAGTCTGTAATGTAAAGTTTTTAGCTTTGACTTAATAGCCTGAAGACTTTAGTCTAATCTTCAGTTCATTTATTTTCAATGCCAAGTGAAGAGAAAAATGGAATGAGTTTGAACAAAGATGCCTGAGGAGTTGCTTGTAAATGCCTGCAGTAGGAAGCTACCTAGGACACAGACTTTTCCAGTCTTAAGATACCTGCTATGATAAACTTTATTCATGTTGCTGTGCTCACAGGTAGGAACAAAGCAGCAAGAATGAAACAAGTAGTTTTGACTGTACAATTAAAAGTTTCCTTTGTAGAATAAAAAAAATAGATTGGAATGATCAAATTAAATGTATCAGCTAATGTAGTAATTGATCAAAACCTCAACCTTATATGACTGGAATAACCCACCACAAACTCCCAGACTTGGAGAGCTAAGTCTAACATGCTGGAAGGCAAACTACTATGATGTAGATACAGCGAAACAAAAAATTTGGAGCTAAAGCCAGTATTTGGCAAAGTAGCAATACGCTTAGTAGTTGCAAGTACACTCCCACATAGCAGAACTAGAAAACTGTCATACTAGCTGTCTTTCAATGCCAGGTATTGATCTTGCCATATGATGAGATGCTTACTGGATCAGTTAACAACAGAATTGGGTTTAAATGCAGACTGTCATTTTTGATTTACATATTCATATGATGTATATAATTTTCATCTTTTAACTTCTATGATAAATAAAAGAAAATAAAAGCCATTAAAACTGAAAAATGGCACATTATTAGGTGGTAACATCTTTAGTCTAGTCGTTAATGGCAAAACTTATCTAGGACAAAGAAAATGAATGCTGATAAAAGAAGAAAAAAAATCTAAGGATAAAAAGGAAAAAAACTGTATTCCTGAAGCAGATTACATGAATACTTAAGCACTTTTTTTTCTGTAAAGAATATGAAAACATGTTCAGACCAAATGTATTTTTTCTTTATTCTAAATAGAATCATAACAAGCTTATTTAGTTCTATGAAGCCAAGCCATAAACATTGCTATATTCCAAGTTCTCAGTAAGCACAATATTTCTACATTTTAAAAAACTTCCATTTTTTACGTGCAACATAATATCTTACAAATACTTATCAATGTACTCTTAAACATTCCTTTATGAGAGAGGAATGCTACTTGATGTAAAACTGGAGGTCTGTTTTATGTCTACCAACATCTGTTTGCAACTGGATTCAACAACACAAGATGTTGTTGCTGTATTGTAACTGAGGGAAAGAAGCATGAATACATTCTTCATTGTGTAAGAGTTCATATAACAACCCAGACCTCCTGAGGTTGCAATTATAAGGAACAATGCAGAAGGGAATTTATTCATATGAACCACTATGAGTTACATCTTTGTAGCATGAAATTGAAATGCTCAGTATTTTTTCATAATTGGGTGCCAGACATTTAGTGGATATATATCATGTGTTTTGATAGTGGTAAGCAATGCTCTGTCTCTCAGAATACATGAGCTGGGCATCTCAATAAGTAAGATCCTCTACACTTAAAATGGGATTTCCTTTCTAAAAGGAGGTAACTGTCAGAAGAAGAAGATTTCTCTAGCTGCTTATTTATATCATATTTGAAGGCAGAAAGGAAGGAATACTAGGAATCAGTGTAGAAGAAACTATACTCTCCAAATTTTGTGTTGGAGCCAGTATATTTGCAAAAGGCATGAAGAGCAGAGTGAGACAAATAGTTTGTCCATAACACAGTAGTTGTACTGGCAAGATGCAAGCTTTTGTTATTGACTTCCTGTTACCTGACATAGTTATACATTAAACAAAAAAAAAAAAAAAAAAAAAAAAAAAGGAGAAAAGCAGACAATTCTAAAATAGTATAGACAAAATACTCAAAATATTGTATTATTCCTCATAAGAAGCAAGCAAAATGCCCTCACAAGAGCTTCAGACAATTAATTGCATTATTTTTCATGTTTACAATTCCCAGATTAATGAAATCATGCCCTTCAATCATAATTGCATGGTGACAACACTTTTCAAGTTTTGTTCTAGCCTGTTTTAAAAAATTAGACTATCATATTTTCTATACAGTGTATCTTTCTATAGAATAAAGCTCATATTTTCAGATACAGATACGCTAAATACTGAAATGATAAGTCCTTGATTTCTAACCCTCTTTGATATGAGGCAAGCAGTATGTGCACTATTCTCAGGACATATCAAAGCCCAAGGAAAGAGAAAGGTTGTGAGATTGGTGCCAGGCAGCTATTGTAGAAAATTCTGTGGTTTATAGGTCATGTTTCTGGAAGCAGTATCAAAGTGAACTGTTTTCAGTTTGCCTGCTATGCCTTAGGCTCCGAATGAGTTGATTGTGAAAGGGTTATTCAGTCTGTAAAAAAATCTCCAACTCATTGTGTCTCTACAGGACTGAGCACATTTAATTAAAGAAAAATAAAATTACCATAGGGAGCAACAAAAAATATTTCTTACTCTCTTGAGAGCCTTAAGAAAAATAGATCGTTGAAGTTAGGAGCCATATAATCTTTTTGTTAAAGAAATTTAAATAAGTTGAATATTTCAATTGCTTAAATCACAGTTCCTATGTTTATATGAAAAGATATAATCTTAACTTCATGTGGAATGTGCTCCATAGGGGAAATAGAAAACTATTTCCTTTAAGGGATATAAATCTGCCAAAGCAATGTCAAGAAAAAATTGTGAATAGAAAAATTAATAAAATTGAATTTTCAAAAAAAATTGAACTTCCAAAATTTACATTCCCTTAAATCCATAATTTAAATTTAAGTTAAACACCATATGTTATTCAGAAGTATGGATGACATTGTTCTAAAGAACTAAACAATATCATTATGGTACTGAGCTAAGCTTTTTCAAAGCTTTATAAAGTATATAAAATGTCTTCAAGTGAAGTTTTTTTTTTTTCTTTTCCAGTATATAAATAGATATAATTGTTCCCTGCAGCAGTTTACATATTTCTATTATTTGGCTAGCAGCATAGTCTTTTTAATTTCAATGTAATACAAATATCCATGTAGCAAACCCCTATGTAAAGAGGATAGGAGCAGCAGAAAAATAGCCTTCCTAAAAAATTAAATACTAAAATTTAAATGCATTAAGAATAATACTAGGTTTCTGTTTTAATCCTATAAAATATGGACATTCTAAATTACTTTTTTAAAACAAATTCTAACAAGATTTCTTTTGCAGGAGAACTTCAGCATCAAAAAAAAAGAAAAAAAATATCATATAATATGTTGGAGTGAAAGCTCCTCTGGACCCAGGCCCAGAGAGAAGCCAAAGCACAGGGATTGAATTAAAACCTTTGGACAAGCTGAGATACATGAAGTCACACCAAAGGGAAATAGAAATATAGATTTATAACTTTTAGTAGAAATATATGCTAAGTGCCTTAAACATTAAAAAGCTGCAGCAGAGATCTTAAACACAGTCCTTGCTGCAGCAGTGTTACCTTTTCACAGAATTTCTTTACTTTAGACAAAATATAGATAGAACTATACTGTTCACATTTTTTAGATAGTGTTCACATAAACAATAAGAGCTGATAGAAACTGTATACACAAATCTGTGTGATACAGATGTAACACTTGTGTGAGGCTTACGAGTGTTAGAATTAGACCAGGATAGGTTAAGATAAGGAAAACTAGAATTGTGTGTTAATCTTATTGGTCAATTAGCAAATATAATCCACACTTCTGTAAGAAAATATATATAGTGTATAGTATATAGTGTATAGTGTATAGAGCATATAGAGTATATGGAGCATACAGAGCATATAGAAGAAGCTGGTTTTGCCTGCTGTTTGCTGTTGCTGCTTGGCTTTATCATGTAACTCCCTTGAACTCTTCCTTCAAGACAGCTGTGAGACTACGAAATAAAGAACTTAGCAGAACAGCAGCCTCCTCTGCTCTTCTACCCTGGTCTGAGAAGGAAGGGTACCCCATCAAAAGCTCAACAATAATATATATTATATATATAGAGATTCTATTCTATATCTTTGTGAAATTTACAGTCTTTTTTAAGATGATGTGGCGTTTAAGATTTTGTGGTGCTGTTTAACAACAAATTTGTTCAAAGTGTATCAGTAGATCAATATACAGATGAACCTTTTTGCTGATCTACCCCGCCAACAGCAGGTTGTAAATAGTGACTTAAAGTTCTGAAGATAAAATTATCCTACTTGAATCTAAGGACTATCTCATTTACACCTGCAAGAAAATGTTATCATTCCCATATGATGAAGGATTTTGCTTTCTTATTTATTTATTTATTTACTTAGTTAGTTTGCTTGTATGTACTTATTTATACTGTTTTGAAGGGTAAATGTATCTTTAATATTGTCAAAATTGTTATCATATTATAGTGGTTTACAGGTCTTAGATGTTCTGGTTGAGAATTAAACTAGAATCTTTACTAATTTATTGAACTTTACTTCCTTTACCAGTATTTTCCTTGCTGACTTCAACTGAATAAAACGTTTTCCCTTCCATCTCCTACTCCCCTTCCACTCTCCTCTCTCTTTTATAATTTTTTTCTCTGTTGACAAAGAGAATTCCTGCTATGCTTTGCTTGTGGATATATTCTTTTATCATCAAATTGAAGAATTATGTTATGTCTTAAACAACAAAACAGGCTTTTGAATCTCAAATAATTGCACTTCATTTTATAGAACTGCATTGGCAATATTTCAAAGTCTCATCTGGAAGCTTCTTAAAATCTTTCATGCTGCTATGATATGATGAATAAAAACTTTGTGTGTTTTGGCTTATCTGAGAAGCAGGTGGTCCATTACTGCAACTTTAATTACTACCTGAAAAAATCATCCACCTGAGAGCGGTGAATGAAAGACTAGCTTTTAGAACTTGCTGTCATGAGGAAGAAGGAAAAAAGAGTGAAAGTAAGATTATTTATGCAAGAAAACTTTAACAGGATGGATACAAAATGTTTGAAAGTTTTTGCTTAATTTTGAAAATCTTTAAATTAGCTACAGACTTGTTTTGACAGTCACCATACAAAGGTCTGCTTCTCTAATCTTCGTACTACTGTGATTTAGAAGAAACAAACATCTAACTAGAAATAGAGATGTAATTCTCTTATCTTAGTGATACTTTAAATATTACATCTAAGATAACTAGCTTAGTATGCTCTTTAAGTCCATTGGAGAGAACAAGATCACAGAATTGCAGATTGGTTGAGGTTGGAAGGGATCTCTGGAGGTCATCTGGTCCAGCCACTCTGCTCAAGAAGGACTACCTAGATTTAGCTGTCCAGGACCATGTCCAGATGGCTTCACAACCTGTCTTGAGCAACCTCTGCAGGGTTAAATCCCCCTAACAGTGAGAAAGTGCTTCCTGATATTTAGAGGGAATATCCTCTGACTCAATTTGTGCCCGTTGCCTCCAGACCTGTCACTGAGCACCTCTTCAAAATATCTGGCCCTGTCTTCTTTCCAGCCACCTCTCAGGTTTTTGTGCATGCTGGTAAGATCCACCCAAGTCTCCTCTTCCTCTTCCTCTTCCTCTTCCTCTTCCTCTTCCCCTTCCCCTTCCCCTTCTTCTTCCTCTTCTCTCTTATCTAAGCAGTCCCAGTATCAGCCTTTTCTCACAGGGAAGATGCTCCCAGTATGTCCATGTCTCTTATACTGAGAAGCCCAGAAATAGACACAGGACTCCAATTGTGGCCTCATCAGTGTTAAGTAGAGGGGAAAGTTCACCTCCCTCAATCTTCTAACATCACTCCTAATGCAGCCTAGGATACCATTAGACTCTGTGTGGCAAGGGCTCATCACTATCTCATGGTTTGTCTCCTGCTAGACCTCATCTAAATTTAGTATGATAAACTGCATTCTAAAACTTCTTATTCTCTCCATTGCCAATGAAGAAAATTTAGAGTAAGTACATTAGTAGATATTACATTATGTAGACCAACATATTACTCTAATGCCTTTTGGAAGTTTGCCTGGATTTCAGAGTATCTCAGGTGGGATTAAACATCTGTTTTTAAATGCTGAATGTGGTCAGTTGCTTGTGTACAGAAATCTCATGTCTGCACTATAGGCACCTAAGATACCTGCAGGAGGGCATACAAGTCTATTGTCCTCTGGAAAGGAGGGTGGTAATCAAGTAAAATATTCTAGATATCTAAAATGATGTTAGGTCTGTTTTTATGAAATGTGTCTTCATGCCTGGTGTGCAATTCCAGCAGGTTACAATTAATATTTCCAACACATATCAAAATTTAATCAACATCCAATTACACGTTCTGGAGAAATATTATTTCAAAGACATCCACTGAACCTGGAAGTTCTGAATCAGGATTTGAGTAAAACACTTGATTCACAACAAAGAAACCTAGAATAATATTCTAGGATCTATTAAATGGCATTAGACACCACCAGCACAAATAAGTCAATCAAGGCATAGGTATTCATATTATTTCTAGATAAGGATCAATCATAGGAACCTGGCTGGCCTTCAACAGCTGCTCCTCTAACAGCTGCTGCAGAAGGGCACAAGCTTAACATAAATCTTCTGCTGAATATATCTTGAATAATCCAGACATCTCAAATAGCACTAATGTTTTAGTCAAAAGTGCATACATAACCAACCCTATTTGCCATTTCATTTTTCCCTAGGATATCTGATACAGGACAAGAAGATAGTACGTGGTATCTATGAGAATATCAAGGGAAGGATTTATCATGAGTGAAACTTGGCTTTTAGGCAGAATGCCCCAAATCATCTTAAATTACTAGAGTATATGTGATTGAATGAATCAAGCCTGTAGCAAATACAGGCAGTAAAGTAAAAGGTTTTCTTAAACAGTTTCATCAGAGAAACTACTTACAGGTCAGTAGCAGCTTTGTAGAACTGTTGGCAGACGTTAATGTTAGATTAAAACACTGATGTTAGTTGAGGTGTGATGGGTGTTCAAGACCACAGAACATTGCTAGACAGAAAATTAGGATTTGCGGGAGTGCTACATTCTTCTGGGCAGCACCTAGAGGTTTGATAGGATAGCCCACCTCACCTGAAATTGCTGGGAAGATGAAGTTTAATTTTGACTTAAGTTCATTTCATTGCCACTAGATACCTACAAATATTTATTGATGCTCAAAGTACTGACAAAGCAGGAAGTCAGGTGAATTGCTTGTAGACATGACTGCACAAATATGTCTCATTTCAGGTGCGTTTCTCTAGACCTGAATCCAACCCAAAATCCTACGTATTTGTATTTCTTCAGAAGCTGACAAGGAATTACTTTCTTATGTATCAAAATCTTTACAAAATCTTTTGTGTGTACCTACCTTCTCTACCTCACTGGAAAAAGCATACATCTGAAAGATATATCTTTTATTCTATTACCAGAGGAGTTGTTTGTATGCAATAAGTGATATTAGTAGTAGCGCCAACACGATGGATCTAATTGCAATTTTATTGCAAAAAAATGGATTTATGATTTGTGTGATGGATGCCATAATTGCAGAGGTTTTTTAGTTTTGAGGTTTTTATCATAAACAAAATTATCTCTTCACATACATATATATACATATATATATGCCTATACATAGGCAAGGGAAGATGTTAATTTTTCATTTGACAGGGACAAATTTTTGGATATTTCTGTTACAACAGATTTCTTTAGCAACTCTTACTATCTTGTCTAATTTTCCAGAAAATACAAGTACTCTAAATAAAACAATAAAAATATATTTTTTTTTAAATGGCGACATTCACTTCCTTGTATTTCAAGTGACAGGTGCTAATCTTGCTTTTTAAAGGCAGCATGTACATGTTAGCAGGTGTTTGAGTGAATTGATTTGAACTGTGCCAGTTTTAGTAAAGTAATTACATGACTGTGGTTCTTTTGATGGCTACAATAATGTTAATTAAAACAATATTTCATTTTCTCATATCAACAATTACAAGACAAGAAGACATACAAGTGTTTTAAGTAGCACTACTTATTGTCTCTAAAAGTGCAAATACTTTCATAATACATGTATAAGCAAAAGGCAGAATTTGCTATGTGAAAATTTTCATGGTATGTCAGTCTATTTATCCTAAAAAGCTCAATTTGGATAGAAAACACGCTAAACAGCATTGTAACTTTAGTCCTTCCAGATCAGTCCTTCCGGTCCTTTAGTGTCCAATTAAGAAAGTATTAACTGAACAGACACATGAGAATGTTTCTGAAATTACTGTCTATTTTCTTGAGCAGATACCTTTGTGGGGCCTCATTCTAAATATTAACAAGCCTTGAGGGGCTGAAAATGCATTTTGAGTAAGCAGAAGGGCATTTTCAGATGGTCATTTTATTACTGTAAAGTTGGGAATGCCAAATGGAACATGAAACTTGGGAAGAATAGTTCATATATTACTGAAAAAGCATAAGCAAAAAAAGAGCAATAAATATGAGGTGATAGGAAATGTTGATATGTAAGTACACAAAAACTCTGTATAAGAGCAGATGTAAGTTGCCAGCGTCAAAGAGAATAAGATATGGATAAAGATTAAGGGAAAAGAGAAAACTGGTTTAAATTGGTAATATTTAGGTGTAGTTTTGGAACCAGCACAAGAGATCCCATCAGAAACAAAATTAATTTACTACAGGTTCTTTTGGAAGGTTATATAATTCAGATTAATTTAAATCAGTCAGATCTAGGAATTTCTAAGTGATATCAAAGTGGAATATAATGAATTTTTAATAAAAGTAAATATCCATGGCCTCAAAAAAGATAGGTTGTTAGCAAGCAGCAACTGCAGACAAGATTCCCTGCTCCATCGCACACACTTCTTTCCTCTTGAATACAACTACTGTGCAAAGTGGGACCAGTACTCGGTACTGAATTGTATCAAAGCACACATCGCCAGGTTTTTATAAGGTAGTCAAGGCTTCACCAAAGCTTTTTAAAGAAGAAAAGAGTGTGCCAAAACTCATTAACATATCCCCAAGTTTGTAGTCATAACAGCCCAAACAGTCCTCACCCCTGACAACACTGGGTGGCCACTGCTGATCAGACAGCCCTTCTGTCTGATCCAGAAGTTGCTTGGGCACATAGTAGTGTTTTGCTGCCTTCTCAAAAATGCCCTGAGGCCACCTGCATAATTCCCAATGATTGTTATAAAAGCAAAACACAAAAAATGTTTATATAGCGTTGAGAGTCAGGGATCAGAACCCAGGTGTGAACTGAGAAGCGAAGTTATTTAACTGTACAGATTTACACTTTATATACTTGTTCCAAAGTCTTCAAACTGTAGTGTACAGGAGAACACTGTTTGGTATACTGCCATACTACTGAAACATTGAAAAATACAGGGCAACAACCTGAACTCTGGTACCGATGTGATTTTGACCAGGGCCAAACTGGATTGCAGAATATGCCGAGTTATACCAGCTGACCAGATAACAGCCCCTAGCACATTATGCACACTAGACTAGATGTAGTCTTGCAGTGTGCTTATATGCATAGAACTCTGACAAAGTTGCACTTGTAGCACCCTATTTATTTTAGTATGGCCAGCTCCGTAATGCATGTAAGGAGAAGTCTACAGTGTTACGTTCACAAGATGTATTTATAATTTTTGTCTTTGATATTTTAATATATTGTTCCATTTATTTAAAACCAAAAATGTTATACTGCTTCATCACACACTAGTACTTAGTAGTACCGGTATATCTAAGCTTTTGCAACCATTGCAGTAGCACAGTTTGAAGACCTTGATTTCTCTGAAATATTTTTATAGTGTTACCTCTTTCTTTCCTTTTGGCAAGTCAGCAACATTTTTACATTAAGAAGAGTCCAAGGCTGCTCATTAGAATCCCTTAGTTATGGAAAAAACTGATGGATAAGCATCTTAAGTACAATATCAAAACAGAATATCATCCTCTGACAGGTCCCAAAACATACATTGTAAGCAAAACTTACAGAATATGTAAGTGTTTTAGCAGTCCTGGTACCAGAAACCTCTGAAGTGAGTTTGTGTTAGGTTAGGTGATGAGAAGGTCATCTGCACCCAAAAAAGAAAGCAGAGAGAAACAATTGCAGGAACAATAATTTGTTTAATAACCTGTCCTTGTTGCTCCCAGGCCCACACAGGAGAGCCACCACCCCATCAAAGGTCCTTCTTCATAAACCCAGAAGAGCACAGGGACACAACAGCAGGCAGAAACCAAACTTCAGACTCCCAAGGAATGAATGACTTTTCCGAGCCACTCCCAGGGCTGTCCCAGCAGAGCCAACAGACTTGTTGGCAACACATGAAACTTCATCAGGATGAATCATCAGAACCAGCTCTCCAGAGCACCTTGCCACCTTTTGGAATAATGGGAAGGGTTATGAGATGTATTGTGGGATTTAGGGAGAAAAGCATTTGGAGATTATGCAGAACTAACTATGGGATTCTTAAAGGAGACACCAAAGGTGGAAAAAAAGAACTTTGGGTGTGTTGTGGGTGACCAAGTATAGGGAAACAGAGGGATAAGGGGAAAAAAAGGTCCATTTGCATTTAAGAAGAGACTGAAGATCCTGCCTGTTTGGCCGTGCACTGTTCCTGCTGCAGTCATGTCTCTTCATTAAACTCCATCTTGACTGTTTTCTGGCAAGGAGATCTATACTCTCTATGCATGTGTATGCATGGAGGAGGTTCTATGCTATCAGCAACAGGAATGAATTCAGGTCTCTGAGTTAGTCTCTGATCACTACTGGAGGGAGACCAAGCCAGGCTAGTGGGCAAAAATACCTGGGAGTGGGAAGGAGTGTAGATCCTTAAAGCCCAGCTCTGACAATGGGAGCACCTGTGAAACTCATAAGAGTGGCAGCATGGGGTGGGGGGGTAGAGGGGCAGATGGGTTTGGGACCAGGAGAGTAGTGGTGTGAGGGTGAGACAGCCTGCACTGGCAAGGGGCTGATGCCTTGGAAAATTATATGGCCAGTTACCATCAAGTAGGGAGATTGGGAACCAGGGCTAGCTACCGGGCACATGGTCAGGCCAGCTGCTGAAGTGAATCACCCTGTACATAGGTATAGGTACATATTCTCAGTGATAGACCTCTATCCTGCTGAGACAGAGGGGGAAGCAGGATGAGGCAGTCGGTACTGTCTGTGTTCATGGGAGCTGTCTCCAGTGTGTGTGATCAGCCACGGGTATCTGTGTGTGTAGGTGTGTGTATGTAGTGAACATAGATCAACACATGCTCAGCCTCAGTGATGGACAGATTAGGGGATTAAGTAGAACAGGGAGAAACCAGGACCCCTTGCCACAGGAGGTCCAGGTCACATTAGAGTCTCCTACATTCCCAAACTCA
This sequence comes from Corvus hawaiiensis, assembly GCF_020740725.1. Lineage (NCBI taxonomy): Eukaryota > Metazoa > Chordata > Aves > Passeriformes > Corvidae > Corvus > Corvus hawaiiensis. The sequence goes on from NC_063214.1 coordinate 76,843,549, forward strand.
TATGATGGGCTATTTTTCTTTATCAAACTATGACATTGTTTTCTTAATGACTGAATGCCTGCAGATCAAGACCCTCACAAGCAGCAGGGTTTATGTGATGTTTTGAACATGCCATAAGAGCAGCATGTGCTGGATTATAAATTAAGTGAATAAAAGGATGAATTATAATAAAACTTTGGAAATAATTTAAAGCTATTTTTCTGTTAACAGGAACATCTTTTCAGTTCACACATGTCACTATGAAAACAATATTTTCATTAGTATTTAATAATTTTATTATTATAATATAATAATAATAATATTTTATTATTATATTATTATAAATGTATTAAATTAACATTTAATAATATGAAAATACAGATATTTTCATTGCTGGTGTGTTTCAATTTTAGCTTCATTCTTCACATATCTTGCAAGGTCTACCCATATTTTAGAATGTTTTATGAGAAGCTAAGGAACTAACACTTCATCTCTTCAATTGCAATGATTGGCCAGGTTACATGTCATGCTATATGTAACTGTTCATAAATCTGTGAGCAGATGGAGATATTTTTCTGCTGACAGATTGTTGTCCTTTCCTCTGAGTGAAAAGCAGTTTAAGACACATCCTTAGCACTTCCATTTTCAACTGACTATATGAAAGGGTGAAATAGCCTCTCCTGCAAATGCCTTGAAGCACATGACTTGTCTAACAGTGTATATGTTAAATCTTCAAACCATTTCCCCTTTGGTAATTTCATTCTTAAACTACATTGGACAGCTCCCTCAGTATATTGCTATTTATGGGTCTTATTCTAAGGCATTTAATCCCTAACTGAATTACAGTGACCATGTATTTACCATGGAGCACCTTTTTGCAACTTGTCTATGTCTGTTTACATTGAGGTCTAACCCCAACGGGGAACTAAGCCCCATACAGCTGCTCGCTCACACTACCACGGTGGGATACGGGAAGGATTATCAGAAAAGTAAAAGTGAGAAAACTCAGGGGTTGAGGAAAAGACAGCTTAATAGCTAAGCAAAAGGTGAACATGCAAGCAAAGTAAAGCAAGGAATTAATTCCCCATTTCTCATGGGCGGTCAGGCATTCAGCCATGCCCAGGAAAGCAGGGCTCCATTGCGCGTAACAGTGACTTGGGAAGACAGACACCATCACTACAAACATCCCCCCCCTTCTTTTTCTTTCTCCAGCTTTATATGCTGGGCATGACACCATATGGTAGGGAATATCCCTTAGGTCAGGTGGGATCAGCTGTCCTGGCTGTGTTCACTCTCAGCTTCTTGTATAGCCCCCAAACTCCTGGCTGGCAATGTGATGTGAGAAGCAGAAAAGGCCTTGAACTCTGTGTAAGCACTGCTCAGCAATAATGGAAACATCCCTGTGTTATCAACACTGTTTTCAGCACAAATCCAAACCATAGCCCCATAGTAGCTACTGTGAAGAAAATTAACTCCATCTTAGCCAAAACCAGCACAGACTATAATAGGATAACTCATTTTCCATGTGTTAAGAATGGATGAAGTTAATACTTTAATGTAGTTCTAATGGGTAAATCAAAAGAAAAGGATTTAAAATACTAATAAAGTAAGACTCTAACAAGAAATAAGAAATCAATTATTAATTATGATATTCTGCAGCTACACATTTCCCTAATTAATCTCCAACTGCTATAGGCATATCATACAAACCAATAATATCTAGGCTTCTTTCAAATTTATATTTTTATTTATGGTATATTTATGATACAGATAAAAAATCTTCTTTCTTGAAGCTGCAAATAAATCAGATGATGATGCCTAAAGTAAAGTCAAAATATGAAGTCTATTATTTCAGAGTATGTATTTATTGAAATTATTTCAATTTTCTTTTTTTTTACTATTTCTTTTATGTAATTTCTGACACTGTTGTTTCAACAAAATCTTTCATAAATTCTAGGTACCAAGTTTCAACATACAGGATACATATTCTAATTCTAGCAATGCATTGTTAGCATGTATGCTAGCACATTAGTAAATATATAGAAGTATTACATATCTTTAAAATTTTCCCTGTCATTGCCATTTTAGTCCTATTAACTTTAAATTTAATAATATTACTTCATGTAGAAAACAAATTGTAATACCAGAAGTACTTATTAAAAGCCTTTAAAAAAAAAAGAAACAATAGTATCTTAAAGAGAAAAGCTTTTGCATTCCCATACTTTTAAAATTATATTCCTTTTCATGGTATTTCAGATGTACTTTTATATTTTATTTCTATGGCAGATGAAAAACAAGTGATTGAAAACTTTTTAGAATAGGTTTCAAGTCCCAATTTTTTTGTAGTATATATTACATCATGGTTTGAAAAATAAGAAATCTGTCATAATCAACAGTAATATTACAATTTTAAAGAGAGTTTAGACATCAAAGATCAAATAATTTCCTTGTAATGCTCTTAAATATTAAGTACGCCTAAAAAGATCTTACTGATATCTGGTTCATAATCCAGCAGCTCACTCAGCTTTCTATTTAGTAATGAAAAGAAATTCCTGTCAGCATTTTTCTATTTGTGTGTCTTAAGGCCAAGGCTTTAATTATGAGCTCAAGTTTATTGATCACTTAACAACAACAACAATAACATTTTTTCATTTTTGATCCGGGAAGGATGTGCCATTTTGTTTATGGATGAATCTTGAAAACATAATTTTTGTTGCCACAAATGATTAATTTAAATTATTCTAAATCATTTTTTTATTATCTTATAAACTAAAGTATCTTTTAGTATTAGAAACAATACTTGTATTTCCTTGTATCATCATGTTTATTTCCTTGTAGTCATGGGTTGACATTCCATCAGTGAGAGTATTTTTTCTTCTTTTATTTCTTTTCGAACTACAGTTAGCCTTTTGGAAATTATTGCCCTACTTACTGAATCATGCAAAGTCATATCTCTACTTTGCCCTGAAAACATAAAGTTTCTTCCTTATAGGCACTATATCTTTCCTTTTTAAAAAAAAAAAAAAAAGCTATAGTGGCAGTCACTGTCATGTTGATTAAATCAATTATAAGTATATAAATAATATGTAGATGTGACCTTGAATCATGATGGCTTTATCTACTTAGTCTCAGTTTATATTAGACCAACAGACAAACATGCTGTATCCTTAAATATATATGATTAAACTGTTGTTTAATACTAAATCTTGTACATAGACTGGGTGATCATAATTGCAGTTCTTTCATGTGACACCAGAGCTTTCCTAAAAGTAAATTTTAAAGATACCATTTCACATATTTTTGATGGTTGAAATAATTTATGCAAAATTCATAGATAAACCTAAAAGATTTTGATCCTGAAAATGATAAATAAAGATAGTGAATATTTGTTGAAGGTCAAATACACACATCTTGACTTCATACAGGATTTTTTTTTGGTGTAAAGGAACTTTCTTATATAAAAAAAGATGCTCATGAATTCCTCTTCCGAATTTTTTTTGTGTTGTCTATAGAAATTCAGCTGTTGCTTTGCAATTTGTGAAAAGCCTCTAAACTTCAAACAATATTTGGAACATATATCTGATAGAAATACTTTTTCTTTTTTTTTTTTTTAACTCCTTCTTTGGCCGTGGCTTAACAGGTTGAGGAGGCAAAACTGCAAAAAATTTCTTTCCGTTTCTGCAATACATTTCTGAAATACTGCTTCTGCAAACGTGCCACAGGAAGTTAAATTGTCCCTATGTGCCAAAGCCTTACTCAGTTTATTCTTCCAATATAGAGTTCCTGATCTTTGAATAGTATCTACTCAGAGATTTCCAGATTACTTTTATGAAGCTGTGGTGTGCTGCTGTGTTGCTTTAACCTCACCTGCAAACAATATTAAGACAACATTTGTGAGAAAGTTTCTAGATATGGTAGACATTTGCTGTTGATTTAACTGCTAGTGAACCGTTGCAGAATGTCCTTTTTTATGAAATATTTTTGTCTAAAGCACAGGGGGAAAATGAAGTATAGAAATACGTACTCACAAGGAAAAAAGAAATCAATAAAACGAGAAGCCATGAGTGTTTTGTATTTCAGATGTACACTGATGAACACTTTTAGAGAACATAAGAAATCATTATGATTTGTGAACTTAAAGTTTGATTTTATTAGGTATTTAAGTTCTACATTGAAGATGAAAGTTATTAAAATGGGGAAATTATTCATAATTATTTTTATTATAGTATCTATGATATCCAAGGAGAAGCTGGGAGAACGTCAGATACCTGCTGACTCCAAATATAGATAGAGTTCAGATATAAATGAGCATCCCCTCAACTGTAAGGGAGGGAGAGCAATGGTGAAAGCACTAGATTTTTCAGTGCCCGATATTTCATTATTTAATATTCCAGTAGTTATGCTGGAAACAGAAAAGTGACTTGCTTTAACACTGCAAACATTTATTTAAGGTGAAATATTGTCCTTGAGCACCTCTCTGTCTACATACAGGTCACTCCTGAATTGGAGTGCTTTCTCTGAACATTTTACTGCAATTTCCCTAACACACTAAAGTTTTTGCAAAACTATATGATAGAATGAGTTAGCATCTTTTTCACAGACAAAAGATCAGTCAATTTTTCTCTTGTGCCCTTTGCAAAAACTGATGAAATAGCTTTCTATACTCCATGTAACTTTATTCTTCTTCATTTATGTCAACACAGCAATACACATTTAAAATAAGGAAAAGATATTTTTATTATTATATATTTTCAAATTCAGTGCACAGTAAGTTTGGGAAGAGCCATGGTTTTATGTAACTATGGATATAGCTATTAAGACTAGCAGAAGAATAAAACATGAGAGAAATATTTATACATTCCTACTCTTCTTTTTTTTCCCTTTTTCCTGACAGATCAAATTTTTCCATCAGTATTTTCCATCTCAAAACCAGCAATGAGTTTTTGGAGGAATTTGTTCATTTTTTCGGGGTTTTTTTGTTGGCTTTTTGTTGGGTTTTTTTTTTTTTTTTTCTTTTAAAGGCGAACTGTCTGTTTTTCAAAAGCCTCAGGAAAAAATCTAGTTTAAATTTGAAAAAAATTGAAAAAATAATCTTGAAAAAAATTATTATGAGAAATAGAGATTTACAATGCCTTACAGATTTACTTAAAGTATAATGGCATTTAGATCAAGTTGTCACCCACAGGGCGATCTGCTGATTCTACATAAGCAATAATAAAGCTTAAAACATTCCTGGAGCAGGGAGTCTTGTAACTTGCAAACACAATTCAATAGATCACCAGTTTGGGGGAAAGTTCTCATTATTGTGATCTAATGAATCTCTTTAGGCTTATCTGGGACAAATTTGCTAACACAGATTTTCTAAACATATTATTTTTGTTTACATGCAAAGCTTCCCTAGAAATTCCAGGATCCAGAACATCCATTTAACTACCATGTGACACCCTGTAGGAGAGGAAGTAAAATCTCTTTATGGCAGGAAAAGCTAGTGTACACATTTCTCCTTCATATTTGTAGTGCATGAAAGCAGTTCATGAGCAAATGGATGATCATCCCACCTGCTTGAGCAAAAGTTATCAGCAGATGTACTAATAAATAAGATTATAGAATCACAGAGTTGTTAAGGTTGAAAAATACCTGTAAGATCACTGAGTTCAACTGTAGGGTGAAAGAAGACCGAAGTTCCCATTTATATTAGCAAATAAATCTGGCCAAGTAACCTAAGCCAGAAAACCATAAATATTCATTGATATCAGTACCACCCTATTTCTTCTACAGAATCTGAATTTATTTTAAAGCCAACTTCTACAAAACAGATAATAACATGTTTTAAAAAAAGGAAGTGCAATATCCTACAGGATAATACACCTATGAAACCTCTTCCACAGATTTTAGGAAATTATGCACTGTGAATTGTTTCTGTTGAATCAAAACCAATTATTTGGAACATAATTTATATTTCAACTTTTAACCTTTCTGCTCTTGATATGATCTATGATATACATAATCTCTACAACTGTGTGTTTCATTACTGGCTGTCTTAAATGTCTCCATCTGTTTTACTAATTTCTTTGTGGATTTAAACCAAATAGTTGGGTTTTTCCCCCTTCCCCTTCTCACAGTACTTTGCTTTTTACTTTTTTTTTTGTTTTTCCCTTTCACTTACATTTTTGAGCAGAACTATTTCTAGGAAACACATGTAGTTGTCATTTTTGAGGAAATGTGTACCGTTTAACTATAAATAATGAATTGCTGAGGATAGCAAATACTGAGTTTATAGAAAGCAAAGTGTTTGTAGCTACTCACACAGCTACTTTTTTTTGTTAAAATTCAGTGAAATTTCATGAACTTATGAAAAAAAGTAATGCAGAACTGCATAGATCTTTTATTAAGGAATTATTTCAGTGGCATACACTTGCAAATTTAAACCACTGGATCTTAAATATCTGCTATACCAGCATCGTTTAATGAAATTTGCCTGATTTAACTAAGGTAGCTATGTTAATCTAGCTGTGTTGGGAAACATCTGGACAAAAAACCCTAGATTTTCCACACTCAGAGAAAATACACCCATCAGATGCCCACACATATATGTATATTTACATATATGTTATTGTGTATTTTTTAGTTTGGCAAACTGTGGTGGTATGTAGATATCCTACTCTCTCCTTCTTATCATTTGCATGAGAAAGACAAACTTCAGGTTTGTGAATTGTCCAGATGGTAGTGTATGTAAATCTTGGTGTCCAAATGCTCAGCACTGTAACCCATACTGGCATGAGGGACGTGGGGTATATTTTATATGTTTGAAAATGTGAATAGTGGGAGCTCTTGTCATTATTCATCTAAATATGAGCCTAGGATTTTTTTTCTGTAGATTTGATAATAGCTTTGAGTAGTGGAAATGAAGAGGAGAGAAAGGTTCAATGTATGAGAATCTTGAAGAAAAGAACATCTTAATGCATTTTTTGCCTTTTTTCTTGGCACTCACTAAGGAAGAAGAGAAGGCTAGGTCCTAGTTTGGGCTGGAGGATGGGAAAAAAATTTGAAGGAATACTTTTAATTTAATTTGTACAAAACACTGCAGAAAAAATCTATCTTTTTTCTTAAAGCATTCCAGTGTGTAAAATCTCTGTTTTACAACCAGTAACAGTGCTGCTACATTCTACTACAGGAGAACTTTTTACATGATTCTCTTTCAAGACTCTTGAATTAAAAAATTATTCAGAGGTAAGGTAATAAGTTGAATTTCAACACAGTTCCTCTATAAGTATTATAAGCAATAAACCCATTGCAGATTCAGAACATTATTGTCTTGCTCAAACTTCAAACAAAAGTCTTAATCAAGGTTATTAAAGTTCTTTATGGCAATGATGTGTTAAAAGATACTATATACTTTCTCTTGAAGATTTCAGTCATCAAAATCTTCTAACTGATGGAAAAAAAAAAAAATTTACTTATTGCAGCATCAGGAGACAATAGAACCTCAATTTCACAACTACTTTTTTTTTGGAGAATAGTCTTATTTTATCATCATACTCAACGGGATCCTTATTTCATTATAAAATTTACAGAATACATAACAGATTTGTTGAAATATCAGCAGTCCTTTGGCCAAATCCTGAGATCTCAGTAGTAGGCCTTGATAACCACATTTTCTGGATATTAGATTTATAGCATTTATTGCTTCATTAGTGTCATGATTATGACATATCAACACAGATGAAAGAAGAACGGAGTTAATTTAAGCATAATGATAATAAACTGCATAATGCAGAATGTTTTCCCATAGCTCTGTGAGATTCATTCTTTTCATCTTTTCTATTAATTTTTCAGATGTGAAATTGTTCCTGTCACCACTTACCAAAACAACACAAAGATTTGCACCTACAACTAACTTCTCATAGTTTAAATACACAAGCTTTAACAACAACAGAGGATAACATCTGAATGCTGACTAGCTAAAAACATCTGTATATGTTGTAGCTAATATACCAGCATTTTCAAGAACATGATAATTTGCTGAGGTACATGCACCTAAAATGTCAAGAAACACCATTAAAATAAATACTCTAAATAGCAGGAATGTCACTTGCTATATAGTTGGCTAAACAATTTTTTCTCAATTTCTTTAAGGAGAATAATTGAGATAATCGAACCCTTTCCTAGTTTGACACCCACCTTCTTATGAAGTTCATTGGTGACAAGCATAGCATGGTGGTAATAACACCAAGATTGTGGGTTTGATCCCTCTATAGGCCATTCCCTTAAGGGTTGGACTCAAGGATCCTTGTGAGACACTTCCAACATAGAAAATGCCTGGATTCTGTGCTATATTTTTTGAGGAATTTTGATTTCTCTTTACTATTATTATTATTACTATTATTATTGATTTTTACCCTAGCTCTTCCTTTGTATGTTGAGTAAATTGTTCAGGCATATTTAATGAAAAGTATTAGGACTTTAGAAATTTTATTTTGGACTCCTTATCAAAAAAGACTGCCATAAATCTTCATCACTCAGACTTTGGTTTTATATTGTAATTTATTCTATTTCTAACCTGAAGAGGAAAAGATAATAGTTTTCTAGCTAAATATTATAATGCAAGTGTTTGCTGGGCAGTCAACTATATGGGTTCTGTTCTCCTGCGTTCAGTAGTAACCTTGTGCTGTTACTGTGCACATTCACAATTTCTGTGTATGTGTGGCATGCATGCACAATCAAACTTTGAACTTAACATGAATTCTACAGAATGAACAAAAAATAAACCTCCATGGCTTTCTGGCGTGAAGGACTGAGAATAATCAGAATTCATTGAAAAGATAATTAGTAGAAAGTGCTGATATGATTGCAAAGGATGGGTACAGCTGTTTGTGCCCATAAGGAGACACAGCCATCTGTATGCATAAGGGCTTCATTGAAGTATGACAGCTTCTTTCTGAAACCAGCTGAGCTGGGAGGAAACAGGGAAAAAAATTCACTTTTCAATTAGGCTAGTTATTTATTTGTGCTGTAATACTGTATGATATATTTTTCCCATCCTTTTTCAGAATTAATTTGAAGTTCTGTTCCTTTTTTGAAGATGAAGAGGATTAGGCCTGGGGGCTTGCTAGTCTACTCAAATTTCATGACTCTATCTGTTTAGAGCCTTAATGCTTAAACAACACTTCAGTGTACTGAATTCATTTTAATAGACATAATTCCATTTAGAATGTATGGGAACAAGTTCTAAAATAATTTCCAGAAAAAATGACTTGGTGGCTTTGAAAGAGAGGGCACCTTTCAGACTATGGTTCAGGCTAAAAAGGACTAAGAAAATGTTCAGAAATAAGTACGTCATAGCATTTGCAGGGGTCAAATATTTATTGTTATTGTGAATAAAAGCATATACATATTTTCATCCAAAATTCTGTTGAAATCCTCCTGTCAGAGGACTGTATAAACTGTGATTATTGATAATTTTAAGTAAACTAACAATATTACCAAAAGAAATAGAACAATAACTGAAACATTTTCTATCCTTCCTCTATGAGGAGCAATCTGACTCCTTTCACTATCCATCAGCAAAACATCTGGAATTTATACTCACAGTTGGGTGGAACAGCAATTTCAAATTATAAAGTCTTGTTTTGAAAGATCCATAGGGCCTCCTACACCAGTGTGTCTGAGTGAAAACCTTCTCTTGCTTTTGGAGGGTGAGGGAAATTCATCCTCACAATCATTCATTTAAGCACAGGAGAAAATTTCCTAACTTTGGTTTTATTTATTCAAAGTTTCATGCTTCTTAATGAAATTTTAACAGGTAAAAAGAAATTTCCTAACACCCCTGCCCACAGGATTGCAAAAGCTATAATGGCTGCTACTTGCTAAGTCACTTCAGTTCCTACTCAGATATTGTAAAGCCTTTGATAGTGACTCAATCTCATAAATTCATTTTTTAAGAAGCGAGAGATAGAGGCACTTTATCCTGCTCTTTTCCTATAGCCATGACTGTATTAAGGCCTCAGTTCTGTCAGAATTCATAAAAGGATGAGGAGTCTTTCTCTGATGATATGCTAGCAGAATCAGGTCTTAGAATACAATGTATTACTTTATATAACCTACTCTATGATAATTGGCTGTAAAAAGAATACATAGGTTGTTGCAGTGGGGATCCTGCAACACGCATATATCAAACCAGGAGTCCCGTGGAAAGGAAATATATATGGACAGACAGATTCTTGCTAGCTGTTTCAGAGAGATGTTTATTTCTCCAGCCGCATGGCCGGGGCTCTGCCCAGGAACTGTCCCAGTCACGGGACCAAGGGTCCTTCTCCCGCGCAGGGAACACAAACCAACCAATGGGAACGAGGCTGAGCAGGGACAGGGAACCCCGTGTCTGTGCCCTCAGGGCCCCTCTCCCAGGGCTACACGGCAGGGGAGGGACCCCAACACCTCACCCGTTTTATTTTAATAAAAGGAGAATGAAAACAACTGGATAAACATAACAAGAACAGTTTCAAAACAAAACAAGCCACCCTCCTGAGTCTTTAAATGTCCAAACAGATTCTCTGGAACATCTTAGGGCTGACAGAAGGGAGACAGAATTCTCTGAGCATGCTTTGTGGGGAAACTGAGGCAGGAGAGGGTTTAACTTCTTCCCTCCCCCTTTTCATCCCCCACTCGGCATTGGAAAGGGATTTTTGGGGACACAATTGGCAAAAGCATGGTTTTGTGAGGGAAACCATGGATGAAAAAGCGGATTGGGAATACACTGGGGGTAATAGGACATAGGGTAAAAGGGAAAGGTGGGATTAGGAAAGGGAAACTGTAGGGGAGACTTACAATGGAGATACTGTCTAACATGACTACGATTTTTTGCATATATACTGCCTTTTACAGAAACACCATCAGGCCCAGTGACCTGCGATGCTTGTAACCCTTTTCTCCCTAGTACAATATTAAATTCCACCACCTCTCCATCTCCCAAGCTTGGGATGCATTTTTCAGGGTTATTCTTTTTAATAGCAGTTCTATGCACGAATATGTCTTGCTGGTTGTCACACCTTGTTATAAAACCATAATTTTGCTTAACATTATACCATTTTACTATCCCTAAGGTCTTAGTTGCTATGATCTTTTCCTTTTTCCGAGTGGCTGCTGTTTTCTGTCTCGCTGCGTCTTTGCTCTCTCCTTCGGTCGCTCCCGTGTTGGAATTGTCGGGGCTGCTGGTGCCTGCGCGCTCTTCCCGGGGTCGCGTTCGGGGCTGCGCGGGCCGGGCCGGGCCACGCCGCTCAGTTCTCCGTGCGTCGCCTCCTCTGGTCGCAGCTTCGCTGCCGATGTCGGGCGCTGCACCCACGTCTCGGCCGGGCCCCCGAGCGAGGACTCCCCCGCGCCCTGCTCCAGCGCGCGTCTCGGCCGGGCGCGGCTCCGTTCCACCGCCATCGCCGCCAGCCGCTGCCCGCGCGCCGCCCCTCTCGGTCGGGCATTCACGGGGCTCGCTCCACCACGCACTGCACAGGACCGGGCGGGCACCGCCGGGTCCCGCCGCGCCTCGCTCCGCCACCGACACTGCGGCTCGCGTGGCTCCGCCTGCACGCGGGAACTGCCTCGCTGCTGCTCTCAGAGCGCTCGGTGCACGTGGCCTGGGCCGCACGGTCCCTGCGCCACGCTTCCCTTCACCAGGACACAGCTGACATTGCTCAACAGTCTCAGTAACTAAATAATATTCACGAAAATATTCTTCCATCGGCATATATTTTGACTCTAGTATTAACTGTGTCCAAACGGTTTTCCAAAAGCCCTTGGTAAGAATTAAATCCCAAGAAACATAGAAAAAGTTCTTAAACAACCATGCCAGGAAGTGTTTCAGTTCTTTTTGAGCTTGAATCAAGCTAAAATTTACAAATCGTTGTTCAAGAATCATTTTAAGTTTAAGATAAATGTCCATATGCGGCTCTGAGAGCCAAGAGTCTTCCCAAGGTTCCTCCATAGTTTAGATATGGAATAGCAAAGCAAAACCAAGAAGAGGAATCCAAAGTTTCCAGGGTTTACTCACACAAATCAGTCGCTTAGGGATCGGGGATCGTTCTGCTCACAAATCTCCACCATTTGTTGCAGTGGGGATCCTGCAACACGCATATATCAAACCAGGAGTCCCGTGGAAAGGAAATATATATGGACAGACAGATTCTTGCTAGCTGTTTCAGAGAGATGTTTATTTCTCCAGCCGCATGGCCGGGGCTCTGCCCAGGAACTGTCCCAGTCACGGGACCAAGGGTCCTTCTCCCGCGCAGGGAACACAAACCAACCAATGGGAACGAGGCTGAGCAGGGACAGGGAACCCCGTGTCTGTGCCCTCAGGGCCCCTCTCCCAGGGCTACACGGCAGGGGAGGGACCCCAACAATAGGTCAAAAGAAATATAAATTGTGGGGAGAAAAATACCCAGACAAAATAATAAAGGGAAGACACCAAACATCTTCCACCTACCTTTTTTTGCATTATTGAATTACCCTCTACTATTTTTACTATTATTATTATTATTATTACAACTGAAATGTGAATGGAAAAAAAATAAGAAAATATAATCACAATTATTATTTTATTGTATATTAAAAAATAAAAGTCTTTCAATATGCATATTTTCCTTTTGTGAAGTTAATCAATGCTTCTTACTTGAAAAGAGAAAGTTTTAAGGATGCATTCAGTTTCCTAGTTTAACAATTCCTTTTTAAACTAGTAACTAGCAATGACGTGACAAAGCCTAGGTCATGAGAGAAAACTACGACTCTTTCCAGACTCTCTCCAAAGGCCTCATTTACTCATTGAAAGGGGCTGATTCAAGCATAGTTCAATGCATTATACACCCATGCTCATATTTTTAAGCAGTTGCTAGCAAGGCTTTGCACGACATGCAATGTTCCCAATGCCAAAGAACAGTGGGCAATCTGTTCTTCCTCTTTTGAAGATGACTAGCTGATTATTCATCTCATTCCATAACTATAAAGGATTAATAAAGTGGTTTGGATTACGAAAAAATGAATCAACCTGAAATTTTCACAAAATTGAGGAGGAAGTTCAAATACTTTTGAAATCAAAGTAATATTAGAAAGTATTATCTACAGAAAGCAAATATATCAGAAAAAATATCAAATTTTTGACAGAATGTCTGGTGTCAAAAATACAGTCTTGCCACTGTTGTTATTCTGTTTTACAACTGTTTTGCAAATTCAGAGCTGTTATGAGACTTCACGCTTTGAGGTTCATCCATTACTATGGTGTATTGCATCCATGTATTACCTCAGAAGTACACAGAGAGCCCCAGTTCCTATAATTGCAGCATCTTATCTATCTCAATGTAGTATACATTATAGAATATTATGAATTTTTTTAGTACTAACCTCTCTCAGAATTATTAGACTGGAAAGCTCAAATGACCTTATTAAAAGATGAAGAAGTCAGAAAATCTATTCCATTCATAACTAGGCTGAAGTTTCATTTTGAGAAAACAATCAATGGCACACAATAGTGCTATTTCTCAGTTGATTTTCTAAAATCATAAAAACTTAACAGAACTCATAGTTACGTCACCTGCTAGTATAGTAATGCACAGGAGAGAGATTTGAGATTAGGAAATCACACTTTAATTTGTTTTTTCAGAAAACTGATGTTTTTCTGTCAATAGTTGCTTTTAAATATGATGGGGAGGTGTAATTTTGATGGCTTTTTGTTTTGTTTTTTTCTTTTGACTACAAGTTTTCAAATGTTTAGTTTCACATGAAATAATGTATGTGAGTTTATACCTTAAATGTACATGGTTTTTGTAAATTTCTGTATAACAGGCCAAAATTTAAGAATTATGTATGAATACATTAATAAATTAAATATATGAAATTACAAATGAAATATTAAATATTGAGTAAACCTGGCACAGCGAACATATTTTAACCACAAAAACCTTGGAAAAAAGTTTACTTTGGGACAGCAAAGCATACACTGGTCTTTCAAAGCACTGAAATTCCTTGTTGGCTATGTTTCTCAGTTCTAAAATGTTTTGACTGCACACTTGTCTTCTCTAGGAAGAACAAGAAAGATTATTCTTATTTAAGTGGAAGAAGAAAGATGATCTTGCGGAAAAAACAATAACAAGATTCTTAATAGTTAAATTCAAATGTTAAATATCCAGATTATGAATAGCATGCTAAGATATAGGTTTATATAAGCTATAACATCTCCAAAAGAATTATGGATCTTTGAATTAGAATCAGTGGATTTATTCTTGCATTTTTCATAATTGGAAATTAGACAATGTGGTGTAAGGAAAAAGTCCTGATATTTCCCAGTCATGACTTCATGGTAAATTAACTAAAGAATGGGGTTCACGATTTTCATATGTTTTGGGTACCCAATAGGCTTGCCATAAATAATTATGACTTGCTCTCTTCATGGATACCTTTATGCCTCTTCTGTCCAAGAACCACTCTTAGGACCCTTTCTGTTGTTTGCTATACCAGCACTCTTTCCAGACCTCAAGACCTTTCTTTCCTTTTTGCATTTTGGCAATGAAAACTTAACTGTCCTTTCCAAGGCAGGTCTGTGATACAGGAGTTTTAATATAATAACTTTTTGTAACATTAATAACCTAGATTATAGGTTGTGTACCTGCCTGCTGAGGAGGGACCTGACTGCCTGTTACTGTCAGGCTACATGGCTCCTCATTTCACCACTGCCTCCAGCTCATTCCTTTGGGGGCAGTAGCAGGATACTCAATTCTTGCTGTGTGTACAGAGCTCAGAGAAGGGCCTTTGCCAAGGAATCTTTGCAGCTGCTGTGATTCCTATTCCACCTGCTTTATGAGGAATTAAATGTTCCAGTTGGGTTTCTACTTAGCAAAGACTGAGCAAAGGGAAACAAAATTTAATCTGATTAGACAGTCATATTCATCTTACAGAAGGAATTGCTAAACATCAGCTTTTGCTCTGTCTTCATGAGTTAGTGTCAAAGAATCAGTTCTGATAAATCTTGTACAAAAAAAATGCTCTTAAGAAAAAAATAGCCAATACTTCTGTGTAAATACAGAGTGTTAAAAGGACTAAAGTAATGTGCTGGTGACTTCCTGTGAGCAACTCACATGCAATGATGCAGCAAGAGACAAACTCTTTTCTGTCACAGTTGTCATTATCATTATGATCTCTCTGTAAAATTTTGTCAAAGAGGAAAATGAATGTAACTCTGGACTTGGATTCTCAAATAATGTGCAGTGGTATGATAGCACTGAATAGATTGATTATGTTCACTCATGTTGTCTGAAGATTTGACTGTTTACTCCTTGTTCATTAATAGTTCATATAGAAGGATATTTGGGGACTTATACTACTTTTGTATTATTTAAAGGTTTTCCATGAGTACACTTAAGGTATTTGTTAATAGCTGATTGAAAATAAAATCTAAAATTAAATATGATACTAAGTGAAGTGACTAATAAAACAATTAGTAGTTTTACTGTGCCCTTAAAGGTAGGTTCTCTTCACCTTATTCAAGGCCTTTAGAAATTAGATGGTTTTTCAGAAGAAGTAATTTAAGTCTATTCTTAGTCTATGGAAAGAGGACTGGTGCCTTCCCAAAACAAGATGCCTTCTGATGTAATGTATGCGTCTAACTAGGCACATTGAATTCCTTCTGGGTGTGAAACTTCCACTTAGGAAGACAACTTGGACAGAGAGCCTAATAAACCATTTCAGACTGGATATCTAATGGATAAAATCAAAGAAGGCTCCTACTCCAAACAGAGAGCTGTAAAAGGGCATATCTTCCACAGTTTCTAAGGAAAATATTCTCATGAAGAGTATTAAAAAGAATGCTTCACATAGCAAATAATTTTTAACTCTGGAAAAATTAAATGTTGGTATTTTTCAGAACATGTTTTAAAAGTGTTAAATTTTTTATGTCTTTAAATCTACATGTTAAGTTGTAATTTCTTTGGAGAAAATTTTCTACTAAAAATTAGCTGATTACTAAAATTCATGGTACAATACACTAGAATAGTTTACATATCACAAAATTTTTTCCTCTAATATTTATTAAAGAAGAAAGATCTTTATGAAGAATGACAGGACAGAAAGAAGAAACCTGATTTTGTTCTCATTAAAGCAATGAAATTCTTGCCTGTAATATCAGTTAGAAGAGAACTGTACTGTAGAAATAAATGCCCCAGGTTTTCTTTGGAAACCTGGGCTGAACTGTTGATGTAAAAGAGATTTTGGTCATAGAGGCACTGGAAATGTCAGTATTGGTGCAGCTATTTTTACATACCTTCAGTAGAGGTCAAATTAGCTCTTGAGTTACTCAACTTGTTCTATTTGCTTTTGCTACAGTTGCTTCCAACATGGATTCAAACCTGCTTACTTTATATACTTAGGAATTGGAAATGTAATCATGTCAGTATAATTATACTCCACAGTGTCACAGGAAGCCCTGCCAGGTAACTTTGTGTGACATGGGCATACCAAAATATTCCATTTGCTGTCTTAACATACAAGTTCTGAAAACTTGCTTCAAAAAATATTTTTAATGTATATATTATTGCAGAATAAATATTTTTTTTTTTTTGTCTCTAGGATATAACTAACTACTGAAGCTGAAGTCCTTGCTGAAGAAACAGGGAATGCTGAAATATTCTCCACTTAACTTCCCATCAAAAAGTATGTTTCAAAACCAGATACTTTTCTTATCTTGAATAACAGACCTTAATCACTTATAGCTGTGATTAAAAATATGTTCTTTCATTCTTTTATTGCTCAAATTCTACTTTGCCTTGCTATTGCTTTTTGCTGTTAATAATATATTGAAAGTTTGATTCATCACACTTTCTTGAAGTTACTGCAAAATTTCTAATGTAGGAAATATTTTCTTTCCATATGACTTCAAATATTCTGTGAAAATTAAATGGATATAATGGAAATCCTTTTTTCACTTTGTCCTTCCAGTTTTCCCATGTATGTCACCCTTTCTAATCCTGTTTTTCGTAGTGGCTCATACAGCTTGTAATTCAAATGAAAATCCTTTTTTTGTTTGTTTTTAATTCAGGATTTTTTCAACTACTATTTTCTTTCTGCTATTATTACAGAAATATTTTGAAGAACTCAGTCAGTCACTCCTATTACTTTTCAGTTTCTTCCAACTATTTTTACAGGAACTGTTTCTAAGTTTGGATAAGACACAATCCTCTATGCCTTAACTTACATGATTACATGGACTAATAATGAACAGCATCTAAAAGTCATTTATCTATTTACTTTACATATTTAATGTGTCCCAAAGTTACCTCTTATACTGATGAAAGTAGAGTTGATTATGTTGTTTTCAATTCACTGTATCTGTGCCATACATTATTAGTATTGATTTAAAAAAAGAGAAAAAAATATAGGTATGAAATAAGATGCTTGTTCATCTCTCTCTTGATTTATATTCTGAGAAGGCAAACCTGTACTAATTAAATTCTTCTAGGAGAAGCATCATTATTGCAACTGCAGTAGAAAAGGTCTAAGGACAGAATAAGTTGAAAGTCCATAGAAGAACAAAGATAGGCAGGAGTCCAGAAGTTTATCTTCAGTACAAAGGAGATTCAAAGCTGAAAAAGAGAGAAAGGACTTCTTCCATCCTCCACAAGCCACCTAAAGCTGGGATTTCACTGAAATTACTGTGGAATTTGAGATTCTGTCACTTTTACTATCATGTGATTTTTTTTTTTTTTAACAAATAAAAAATAATGTGTGTCTTTGCCCTTCATCACAAATCTAAACATTAGACTTTTGACAAAGATAATTTGAATGAAAACCCATATATTAATTATTTATTAGCAAAACAGGCCTAATACTTTGTTCACTTTAATTCACTGATGAACTAATACAGCAATAAGAATGCCAGTAAAGAAAATTCTATGCATCTGAAAAGAGAAATATTGTAAGCCATATTACCTAACTTTAAAAATTAAAACAGATTATGTAACATTAAGAACTGATTGTTTACTGGGGAAAAAAAATAGATTCTAATATGTGTACTTTACTGGTGCTGAGAGGAGATAATGGGCTGAGCTGGGTTGACCTTGGCTGGGATGCTGCGTGCCACCAGAAGCATCACTCCCCTCTGGAAATGGACAGGGAAGAGAAAATGTAACAAAATACTCATAGGTTGAAACAATGACCAATTATTGTCATGGGCAAAACAGACTCGACTTCAAGAAATTACCTTACTGTATTATTAATAAAAACAGAATAGGGTAATGGGAAATAAAAAAAAAAAAAGCTTAAAAACACCTTTTCTCCAACCCTCCCTTCTTCCTGTGCTCATTTTTACTCCAAATTTTCGCTACCTCCTCCCCCAAAGCAGTGACGCAGGTGAATGGAGGCTGTGATCAGTTCACCACGCATTGTCTCTGCCACTCCTTCCTCTTCCAGGTAATGACTATTCACACTCTTCCCATGCTCCAGCATGGGATCCCTCTCACGCGAGACAGTCTTCCAATGTGATTCCTTTCAACAGGCTGCAGTTCTTCACAAATTTCTCCAGTGTGGATCTCTTCCACAGGGTGCAGTCCTCCAGGGACACACTGCTCCAGCGTGGGTTGCCCACAGGGTCAGACTTTCTACCAGGAGCCTGCTCCAGTGTGGGCTTCCCATGGGTCACAGTCTCCTTTGGGTACATTTGTCAGTGGCAGCATGGGATCTTTCATGGACTCTAGGTGCATATCTGCTCTACCATGTACCTCCATGGGCTGCAGGGGAATCTCTGCTCTGGCACCTGGAGCACTTCCTCCCCTGCCTTATTCACTAACCTTGCTGTATACTGTGTTTTTCTCACATATTCTCACATCTCTCCTATGACTGCTGACCCACAGGTGGGTTACTTTCCCCCATTTTCTCAAATATGTTATGCCTGAGGCACTACCAGCATCACTGATGGTCTCAGTCTTGGTCAGCAGCAGATCCACCTTGGAGCCAGCTGGCACTGGTTCTGCCATATATGGGAGAAGCTCCTAGCAGCTTCTCACAAAAGCCAACTCTACAGCCTCTCTGCTACAAAAGCTTTGCCACGTAAATGAAAGACAAATAATTATTTACAAATATCAGAAGATCTTGAATAACCATAAAAGGAATAATTGTATTTGCACAAAGCTACATTAGGTGAATGGGACTGAAACAACTCAAATGAAAATTTTCATTGTCTATTATGTAATAAAATATATTAATGAACAAAATTACAAAATTAACATTTCATTGCAAGATTCTGAAATGGAGTAGTTAAAAACAGGACTGAATAAATTACTGATGTTTGCAAGTAATTTGCTTGTTTACCTGTAATTTTAAAGTGGTGCTTTGCTTAAAGGCTGTGTAAGTAGTAAGGAGAAGGCTGCCTGTTTGCTTTGGCAACAATGCTCTAAATGAGTTCTATCTCGCTTGAGCAGGGAAGAGGACTGAGAGGAGAAATGAGTCCTTGATGGGGAAGAAACTTCTGAGGAAAAGATGAGGCTGGTAGTGATAAATATTTTCAGTGGAGAAACAGGGAACCAAGCACATAAAGAAAAAGGCATAAACTGAGATGCAGATGTAGGGGGAGAAAGAAAGAATATTTTCCAATGAATTAGAGGGAACTGTTTAGACCTTGCTGATAAACAGAAAGCTGCTTCAAACCACTGGATAGATAACAAGTAAAGAGGAATTCATCCGTCCTATGAGGGGACAATGAAAAAGTGAAAATAGTCTTTAAATAATTTCTTGTTAAAGTTTTATTTTTAAGTACATGCATTATTAAGCCGTCTACTTCTGGATTAGGTTTTATTGAAGACTAGTTTACAAAATTCGAAGAGGATTGGGTTTTGGTTTTTTTTTTACAACTGCTTACTTTAACAAAAAGCTACTGGTAAATCCGCTTCAAGGTCCCCCCTGTCTAGTCACTTATTGTGGTGATATACAGAAATAGGAAGCACTGTAATGCCAAGGGAAAAACTTTTTGGAGAATCCCTAGGCCAGGGCCCTATGAAAAACAAAATAGATTAGTACCTTCAGTCAGATGCCAAAGTAGTATGGTAATGTCATGGGCCTATTCTGTCAGCATCAAAATACTGGAAACTGAGGATTTGGTGGGTGCTGCTACCTAGAAAAAGGTGGCATATATGTGGGACAATAGCTCTAAGTTGTTGGGGCTATTTCCAACTGATATCTCCTGGTGGAGCTGGGGCAGAGCAAGGATCTTTTAAATTCTGCATGGTAGTTCCCATTACCTCAGTAACAGTGGTGATTCCCATCACCACCACACTTATATTGGTGGCCACCTTTGATCAGTATTAGTCCATCCCACACAGGGCACTAAAATTACTAGATGAGATCCCTTGAAAATGAGCATGGTTCCTCTTTGCTGAGCACCACTGTGTATGGGAGTTTGTCTACTCTGTAAGTATCTATAAGTTAGAGATAACCAGTTCTTTTAAAGGTTAATTTTCTTAGACAAAAGTATACTTTGAAAAAAAAATAGGTCTCTAAAGTTACTAAAAAACATGGGAAGAAGGACCTCTTTTTGATGAGCATGTATCTTCTGATATAGCTTAAACGAATGCATTCAAGGTTTCTGAACAGGAATGAATTTTGATGGATTTAGTCACAGAAGAAAGAGCCATTTATAGACCCTGTTTGATAGCATTACATGATTCTCTCACAGGATTCTACAAAATCCTCATCTAAGATCCCAGGAGGTTGCCAAGTCTCTCCCTTCAATTGTAACCCTGAGCTGAGAATCCACAGAAGTATGTTAATTATATGCAGGTGACCTTGGATTTTCTTCAAAGTTACAGCCTTGGAAATGAAATCTAAATATTGATTAAAGGCTCTGATTTACCAAATAAATCAAACACTTGCTTAAATCCAATTAAATTATTTTTTTTCTGAATCAGAATGGTAAAAGATTAGGCATAATTTTAAAGGTTTTGTTGAATATTGACCTGAGAAAAACTCTTCCTTATAGCTTTGTGGTTTTGTTAGTTTGAAATTTTACAGATGTGTGGTCAGGGGGAAATTGAAAAAAATTAGAAAAAATTTGCTAACTTTTTTTTCCCCTAAATGAGAAACTAATCTAAAAATAGCATTTTTATGTTTTATTTTATGGTGCCAAAGTGTAATATGGAAAACTTCTTCATTTGGCCTGTTACATAATTTTTTTCCAAAAAGCAGCCTTTTTAATATTCCAAAATATGAATGGGGGGTTCCTGATTTTGGGAACCCATGCAGCAACCCCAAGTCTCATCATGATCTGAAATTCTTCAGAAGTCAACCTGGCAAGGAGCTAGCAGGGCTTGTTGACAGAGCTTTAAACTAGCTTGGAAGGGAAAAAGGGACAAAACAAGCTCTCCATTGATGAGCAATGGGGTGGTGTGACAAAATTTGAGGAAATGAGTATTAAAAAGACCCCTCAATCTTCATCACAAGGTGTTGGCTACAACGTACCACACCTGAAATGTTTCTACACTAATGCACACAGCATAAGAAACAAACAAGAGCAGCTCGAGGCTTTGGCTCAGTCCCAGAAATTTGACATCATTGGCATAAGTGAAACTTGGTGGGATGAGTCCTGTGACTGGAATGCCCTGGTGTATGGTTAAAGGCTCTTTGGGAAGGACAGGCAGGGCAGAAGAGGCAGAGGGGTGGCACTGTATGTCATAGAAGGGTTGGAATGTATAGAATTTACAGCTGGCAATGGCACAGTTGAGAGCCTCTGAGTAAGAATCAAGGGGGAAACAAATAATGCTGATGTCATCATGGGAGTCTACTACAGATCTTCTAGCCAGGGCGATGACTCCGATGAATTATTCTTTGAGGAACTAAGGGACACTTCCAAGGCAACTGCCCTTGTCCTTATGGAGGACTTCAACTTGCCAGAAATTGTGAGCATCAAACAGCTGGTATAAGCAAGACCAGAAGATTCCTAAAAAGCCTGAGTGACAATTTTATGGAAGAGGTCCTAAGGGAGATGACTGGGAAAGATGCCCTTCTTGATCTACTACTTGTCAACAGAGAGAGTGTCATAAGCAAAGTGGAGATTGGCGGCCGTTTTGGCCGCAGCAACCATGAAGTGATCGAGTTTTAAATCTCTTTTGACAGGAGGAAAAGTGCCAGCAAAACCTCAGCTCTGGACATGAGAAGAGTAGACTTCAGTCTGCTCAGGGAATTAGTAAGTAAGGTCCCCTGGGAAAATTTTTTTGCAGGTGCTGGGGTCAATCAGTGCTGGTCACTTTTTAAACATCACTTCTGAAGGGCACAGGCAGCAGGCAATTCCCAAATGTCAGAAGTCAAGTAGACGAGGGAAAAGGCCAGCTTGGCTGAACAGGGAACTTCTCTTGGAAATAAGATGAAAAAGGAGGGTGTATGCCCAGTGGAAGCAAGGTCAGCTGACATAGAAAGAACACAGAGATGCTGCTTGCCACTGTAGGGAGAAAATTCATGTGGCCAAAGCTCAACTGGAGTAGAAGCTGGCCAGAATTGTGAGGGACAGTAAAAGGAGTTTTTTTCAAATCTATTAATGGCAAAAGAAAGTGTGAAAAGAATGTTGGCCCATTACAGGATGGTCACCTCATGGGGACAGAGATAAGGCAGAGGTGTTCGATGCATTCTTTGTCTCTGTCTTCAACATGGGTAATGGACCAAGGGAGTGTCAGTGCCCTGAGCTGGAGGACCATGACTGCAAGAATGATCAACTCCCAGCTGACCCTGAAATTGTACAGGATAGAGCTGGATCCCTACAAATCTATGGAGCCTGATGGGATTAATTCAAGAATCCTCAAAGTGCCAGATGATGTCATAGAAAAAGCTCTCTTGATGTATTTTGGGCAGTCTTGGGATCTGGAGAAGTCCCAGCTGACTGGAAGCTGGTGAATGTTGTCCTGAGTTTCAAGAAGGGCAGGAAGGACTACAGGCCTGGAACTACAGGCCTGTCAGTCTCACTTCAGTGCCTGATAAAGTTATGGCGAAGATTATTCTGGGAGATATTGAAAAACACCTGAAAGACAATGCAGTCACTGGTCATCATCAGCAAAGTTTCATGCAAGTAAAGTCCTGCTTATCCAACCTGATTTCCTTTTATGACAAGGTAACCCATCTAGCTGATCAGGGGAAACCAGTTGATGTAACCTCTTGGGATTTCAGTAAAGCTCTTGATACTGTCTCTCACAGGATCCTTCTGTCCAAAATGTCTGGCATTCAGGTGGAATAAACACATCATGTGATGGGTGAGCAACTGGCTCACCGGTCAGGCAAAAAAGGTTACAGTGAATGAAGTGAAATCAGACTGGTGACCTGTCACCGGTAGGGTTCCTCAGGGCACCATCCTCAGCCCTGTGGTCTTCAACATCTTCATAAATTACTTGAACACGGGACGGAAAGGAATCCAACCAAGTTCACAGATGATACAAAACTCGGAGGAGCTGTTGACTCCCTCAAAGGCAGGGAGGCCCCGCAGGGAGACCTCAACAAGTTAGAGGGCTGGGCAATCACCAGCCATATGAAGCTCAACAAGGGCAAGAGGATTCTGCACCTTGGACAGGGCAACCCTGGGTGTAAAGACTGGGGAAGGAGAGGCTGGAAAGCAGTGCCACAAAAAAGGACCTGGGGGTTGTGGTTGATGGCAAGTTGAATATATATCAGCAGTGCCTTGGCGGCCAGGAGGGCCACCTGTGTCCTGGAGTGCATCAGGCACAGCATTCGCAGGTGGGAGGGGATTGTCCTGCTCTACTCTGCAATGGGGCAGCCTCACCTTGAATGTCGTGTGCAGTTTTGGGTGCCACAATATAAGTCTATATTAAACTATTACAGTGTGGCCAAAGGAGGGCAGCAAAGATGGTTAAAGGCCTTGAGGAGAAGCCACATGAGCAGCAGCTGAGATCATTGATCTGTTCAGTCTGTCTACAACTTTCTCGTGAGGGGAAGAGGAGAGGAAGACACTGGTCTCTCCTCTGTGGTGACCAGTGACAGGACCTGAGGGAATGGCCTGAAGCTGTGTCAGGGGAGGTTTAGGTTGGATATTAGAAAAGGGTTCTTCACTCAGAAGGTGGTTGAACACTGGAGCAGGCTCCCCAGAGAAGTCGTCACAGCACCAACACGGCAGAGTTCAAGAAGCATTTGAACAGTACACTTGGGTCCATGGTGTGACTCTCGCAGACGGTCCTGTGCAGGGCCATGAGTCGGATTTCATGGTCCTAGTTGGTGCCTTCCAACCCATGCTATTATGTGATTCTGTGATATATTAATAAAATAGAGAGATACAGCTTTAAAATATGAAGACAATTCTTCACAGAAATGGTGATTAGATATTGGAATGGTGTAAAGGTATCTTTTCAGCTTTATACCGGCTAGCGCTTATATTTCAATGCCTTAGAAAGCCTCGAGCAGCCTTGAGAGGTAGCACGGGCGATCTAGCACTTTAGTAGCTCTAAAATCGGTACCTGAATCAGCTGCAGAGCAAATACCATCAGCAGAAGCAAAGAGGGAGAAATATAGCTCCCTGCTCGCTCAATTCCCTGCAGTTAGAAGCCTTCAAATGAGACAGACGACCAGAGATGTTTACAGGAAGGTAGCTGAGCTGAGAGAGAGCCTTTGCCTCCCCTCGACCATCTTTTTATTCGGAGAAGGGGCAAGGGGATGACTGGGGGCGGACCCGGGGTGAGCGGCCAATCAGACACTGCTGAAGAGTCTGAGTTACATTTGGCTTTGCCCGCGCTTGGAACAAAGGAACTCGGAGCACATGTCTTTGGGAGGGGGGATGGGAAGCTCAAAACAGGCAGCAACAGAATGGGCTATCCAGAGAAGTGAAGTCACCATCCCTGGAGGTTTGTAAAGAAAAACTGGATGTGGCCCTTAGTGCCCTGGTCCAGTTGACATGGTGCTGCTTGATCACAGGTTGGACATGATGATCTCAGTGGTCTTTTCCAATCTAATTGATTCTAAGATTCTTTTTTTTTTAAAAAAAAAAAGTTTTCCTTTTTATTCATTAGTATTTGTTCTAATTTTTCTGTTATTTTCATTGTTCTCTCTTTAATCAGATGTCTGGTGTGATTGATTTGCTGTATGGTGCTTAGTTGGCAGAGAGAAGCAATTACAAAGAAGAACAGTTATTTAGAAGTACATTTTGTATGAATGATGCTAGCTAATGTCATCTTTCTAGCTTTCCTATTACTCATTTGCTAGCTCATTATCCATATGTCATATTATTTTGAAAAACATGTTCAAAACATTTTTGCTTCATTCTGTCTATTCTGGTTTTCCCTAGAAGATGTGGACTATTTTAAGACGTGAAAATGAGAATGTTAAGAAAAAAAAAAATCTATTGAAAGGCCATGAAAAATAATTTGTATACTTATTTATTATCTGTGAGGAGACCTGACAATATAGGTTGTACTGTCTCACAGCTTTAGCATGTATGTGTCAACATACATTTGTTGGGGTCATAGAAATAATGGTGCCTTGAAAGCATATTTATGAAAGGGAAAAGGATCCACAAAGCAGTGAAAAATGGAGAAAAAAATGTGAGAAGCCACAGTGTGAACACCACTGCAAGAGAAGAAAGAGGGAGGTACTCTGATACAGAAGCAGATACTCCCTTGCCACCCATGGAAGACACCACAGCAGAACAGGTGTTTTCCTTGAAGGAGATTGCACTGGAAACAGTTTTTCTCTCCTGACCACAGAGAGGCACATCCACTGTTTATTTAAGTTCTTCTTCCTGAGGAAGGGACTAATGGAGGCTGCGGAAGAAAAGAAGTCTCTTACAGGACAAGGGAGAAAAGAACTATCCTGTCTCTTTTACTGGGGGTAACAGTGATCAATACAAACAAGTTGGACCTTAAGGGAAATGTTATGGCAAAGATAATGGTGGAGTTCACAAAAATAATGAACCTAACATCAGTAAGAGTTTGTTTGCCCACCTCTAACTTGGCTGATAACGCCAATTTTTGTACACTGATGTCAGCATGACTCAAAAGTGTGTTACATAATTTTTTAGATAGTACTGAATTGGGAGGAGCTGTTGACTCGCTTGAAGGCAGAGAGGCCCTGCAAAGAGATTTCAACAAATGAGAGGGCTGGGCAATCACACATGATGTTCAACAAGGGAAAGTGCCAGATTCTGCACGTGGGACAAGGCAACACTAGATGTGTGTACAGATGGGGGAACGAGATGCTGAAGAGCAGTGCTGTGCAAAGAGACCTGAGGTCAATGCTCTCAGGTACGAGATGTGGTTGGTTCTTGGGGCTGCCCTGTGGAGGGCCAGGAGTTGGACTTTGGTGATCCTAGTGGGTTCCTTCCAAGTCTGGATATTCTATGATGTTATGTAATTAACTCTTGGGTTAACATGGGCACAATATAATAATTAGAGCTGGAATTTTTTAAAAAGCCATGGAGGATGTAGACTACATACATTGCTTATAGTCGGCCACTGGGCAAAATATATGCCAGCTCAGTATGGGATGCCAAGTCTAACTATATTCCCAAGTTCACAAGGCCTTGGGGTGGAGCCCCAGTGACACTAAACCCTGCTCTGGAGTCCCGTGGGAAACCAGTGAGCACAAGCGCTCTGTGGGAGTGTGTATGTTTATACTCTAGTATACACCAAATGCCTCTGGTGTTTCAAACATTCTGACAAAGATACTAATGAGTGCCCCAATGCATGAAATAGCAACTCATTTAATTTTGCACTAAACTACACATCTAGTTGGCACAGGGGTAATGGTAAAGCATGCCCAATGGGGAAAACCCCACCCTGGAACTGCTAAAGACTGGATGAAAAGATGTAGCTAAGATGCCCCTGCTGGTGGCTATATCCACCAGCTCAAGAAGTGCTTTGTGCAAAGCCACTTATGTAAAAACACCAGTTATTCACAACACTCTGTCTTAAATTGCCATTAGGAAGTTCACTGTTGCCCTGTCACAACTACCCCAGGCTTGTGACAAACATTTTTTGAGTGACAATTTTTCTATTTGATTTCTTTGAGTTTGACAGTTTTGGGTGAAGTGAACCCACCTTCTGGGTACCCTTGAGGGAGAGGCCTCCCCTGAGTGTGTGAGTTTATGCATGCTTTAGATCATCATCCTTTTTCATGTAACAACACCCCTGACTGCTACACCAAACCTGTAACCTGTTAAATGTCAAAGGAGTGTCATCATGGTTGCCCCCTTTGTTTATTAGTTTTTCTCCTGGGTTTTGGTTGCTAACTACATTTTGTCTGAGTTCATTATCTATGTGAAGCTGTTTTTGTGCACTTCTGTGACATCATTTTTACACTAAGATAAAAAAAAAAAAAAGAATAATATTTGTTACAAGAGAGTTTTTGCCCCAAATTTTATTTGTGTTTTTTCAAACACAAAAGTTATATTCAAACATATTCAAGATTTTGAAATTCTACAAAACTCTTTTGTTTCCCTTTTCATTATAATTTAGTCTCCATCTGAACACTTTGCTTGTTTCTATTTTATTAAATAAGACAAAGAGACTATAAAGATCTGCTGTCAGTAACCAGTCCTGTTTAAAAGTATCTGCAACCTTCAAAGGCTAAGAAGGTTGTGGAACCTGGCTCATGGGAGAGCAAGTTAATAAGCATAAATGCAAGCTTGCCAGGCTGTTGTAACCAAAACCCTTAATACTTTTTGTATGCTTTGTTTCTTCTACCCTCCTTTTTACCCAAATAAAAAAACCAGCTGTTCAATTAGATTAGTCTGGCTTTCTTTTTCTCTTCATCTGTCCTCATGCAGAACTTCTAGAATACAATAAAGATAGAAGATTATCATATTCTACATAGGACACTTAAAATATGTTTATTTTTTTTAATCAATGTAGAGATTTTCCCTAGAAGAATACTGTCACATTTTAGATACTATGTTCTGTTACATACAAAAACCTCCACAACCCTTTTATACACAGACAATTATTTAACTCCAAAGTCAAAACATAGCAGTTATCATTACTTAGCTACAGAAGACATTAATGAATATTTTATAAACTATTACAGAAAACCTTCATTAATGATACCTTTGTGAGTGTTAAACAAAAGATGTGACAAAGACTAATTGCTCATCTCTGGTGTTATGTGTTCCTGCCCATGTCTCTGGGGCTCCATAGCTGACTGCAATAGCCTTCCTCTAAATGGGGTTGTGGGTGTTGCACTGGAGGTCAGAGCCTTGCATCCCCTTTGGCCCATGGCTCCTCTCAGTATATGTTTCTTTACACATATTTTCCACCCACCAACAACCTTTCTTTTCCTTTTCTCCAGGCAACAGCAGCCCAATCATTGCAAAAATGTCTTACCACAATTTTAGAAACTGAGAATAGTTTGGGGTGTGAAACTTAGTGTTTTGTTCATGTTTTCTGTAATTTTTAATTTAAATCCATTTGTAGGTCCTACTAGTCAAGACTTAATCTGCTAGTTACTCCAAAGGGAGTGTATTTCCACATATCTTGTGATACTTCCACTATGATCACTAAGCTGCTGTTAGACTACCCATATAGTTCCTTGTTTTTGTGCATTTTCACCACTTTCTTTCTGTCACACTTCTGAGCTGAGAGGCTGATAGGTATGATCCTAAGTGGAATGCAATTTAAGCTATCCAAGAAAAAATAATTTTTTTTATGCCATTAAATCTCAGGAAGAAGACTTTGCTATTACATATCTTTTCATTCTTCCATTTTCTTTCCACAATTTTTGTGACTCCTTCTTCCCATTAGGGAGTTAAACAAGATGGCAAGTAATTTTCATTTTAGACGCTTGAAGGAGAAAACTAGTGCAAACTGCCAATTTTTCACCCTTGAAGACTTCAGATGCTAATTATGCAGCTTTGAGTTAAACAATGGTTAAAAAGGACAAGAGCATGCTGTTGTTTCTATGTCACACCAGTGGATTACTAAGCAGGATTTTGGGGATAAGTATGTCTCTGCTGGGAAAGCCAAGGGAATTGATAGGTCCAAGCTAATAATTGCATGCCCTGGTACTAAATAATCTGTTGCTTAGCTATGTGAAAAAGAAGCAGAGAAGATAATTATTTAGGAAGGCTAAGAAAAAAGAAGGAATCTTTTTCAAATGTGTTAGAACTGAAATAGAAAGATTAATCTGCAAGTATATATTTGTCATGTAGTTTCTCATGATACCAAAGATACACCTGGTGAATTTCAGAATTCTAAATTCTACCTTAAATCCCCTTAGAAACATTTGGGATTACCATTTGTAACAAGAAAAAAAAAACAAACCAGGGCATAATATCTTCAATCTCTCAATTTTCTAAGGTTTTTTTCATTACAAATTTCCGTATGAATATTTTCAATTGTGTTTGTTCCAATTATTTATTTAGTGAAATTTTCTAATAAA
The DNA here is from genome assembly GCF_020740725.1 of Corvus hawaiiensis. Classification (NCBI taxonomy): domain Eukaryota; kingdom Metazoa; phylum Chordata; class Aves; order Passeriformes; family Corvidae; genus Corvus; species Corvus hawaiiensis. The sequence continues at coordinate 76,872,901 of NC_063214.1, forward strand.
AAATAGGTAAATTTTCATAATATATATATTTCAAAAGTACATTGCAATACATACCATACAGCTTTATGCTACAGTGCCACAAATATCCCTAATAAAATGCTTTAAAAATTTTAATTTCTAGTTGTGTATTAATCACACTGTGAGGGAAAATCACTCAGTTTGTGCCTAGATTTGCTAGTGCTCTACTTACTAAATATAATAGGCTAGAAGTCTTTGTGATTTTATTGTGTTGGAACGGAAGGGTTAAGGAAAATTTACTGCCTTCTGTATACTGAGAAAGGAAGCAATTTTCTGCCGTGATTACCCCGGCAGGAGACAAATAAGAAAAAAGAAAAGCATAAACTGGATACTTTCCAATTTCACTGTTCTCAAAATCTGGCTAGGTGGTTTAAACATGGTGGGATTTCAGATTTTTGCTCTTCAGGTTTTCCAACCTTTTCCTCATTCGACCTTGCTAAATATAGGGATGTAATCTCTTTGTTCCTTTGCAGCAGTTTTCTGTATATACCAATTCTAGTGTCAAAATGTTTTTCATTTTACAAACATACAATGACAAATGGCTTAGTTTATGCTCCCTGCCAGTATTTAAGCAGGTAACTTGCAAACAGTCAGCTTAGCAGATGGTAAGGCAGGTAAACATATCTGTTAATCTATGGAAAATGCAATCAGAAGAGATGGTAACAGGATGACTGCTAAGACAAATGTGAAGTACTGATTTCTCCATACAAGTATTAGTCTGCTCTAAATTCACTTTCTTTTAACTTCATTGTCTGTAAAGTAGACTTAAAAATCTACATTACTCAAGAGTTAATTCATGCTAAGAAAGAACATGTTTAAACATTGGTCATTTCAGTCAAAATTAAGTAAAGCTTTGTAAAAGGGAAACCCTTTTGTATAGAGAAAATTTAAGGTTTAGGTGAATATTTTTTGGGAAAGCCATAACATCCCGTTTGCAAATAAAAACGGTCAATATTTGCTTGCCTTTGGTCCTTTTTTTCTCTACTTGCAGTTTAGAAAATAAAAATAATAATTCTCCTCCTCCTTCTCCTCCTCTTCCTTCTCCTTCTCCTCATCATCATCCTCCATTTTAACTCATGGAAAAGAGTGCTGCATTTTTGTTGAGTATAATGTACCTTACACCTGCTCTCTTCTTAAGTAACAGAGGTGGAAAACATTTTGATTTTCCACTGAGAAAAGAACCAAACACCTCCTTCTTTAAATTTCTCTAAAGAGCTTGTACTGAATAACTAAGGTCTGAAATGGATCACCTGTTTAATGATAAAAAACAATGATTATATACTTCTGGTTGACATTTTCATACAAATTCCTTTTGAACTGTGCCTGCCATCATCATCCATTCAAACCTATAAAATACTACAGATGTAAAATTCAGGTGTATCTGAGAAGCAAATGGAGGGGATATATGATTCTCTTTTCCTTTGCAAATGCCTATCAGTAGCAATTGTAGTAAAATGAGTGTATATACAATTATATAAAAGTTATGTGGCTTCATGTGGTCTTTTGTATATTATTCCATCTAAATAACCCCCTGTTTTAAAGCAATAGCTGATATTTCTCATGAACATTATCAATAGTCTGCACACTGCTTCATTTCCCTTTTTACAAGACTTAAAACATTTCTAAATGCCTCATTATGAATCAGCAAAAGGTCAATTGCAAATGAAACTCTTTGAAAATAATGAGAAAGACATGACTGAGCTGTGTTTTATCTACACTCCTTCAAGACAGGTAAGCATAGTGAAAAACATGGGAACATTTTTGTAACACTCAGTTTCTTGCAAATATGACATTTTAGGTGAATAAAGAAAATCTCATTGTAGAATAGCTACACTTTCTCTTGGGCATTTGTTAACAATAGAGTTTCTGTTTTAGTTAGTTTGTATAAAGGATTATACAGTTTACTTCATGGTAATACACTGCGCAATATGATAATGCGAGATTCAGCTTCAAAACTACCAAAATAAGCCAATATTAATAATAAATTGAAGTAACTATATAACAAATATTTTATGCTTGAATTCTACAGGGTTTGGTTGTCCAAACTTAAGATTTTAAAATAGTTTATATTCCTCACAAATTTCTGAAAGTCATGGCTGATATGGTTTGGGGGTTTCTTTGTTTGTTTTATGCTTCTTCCAGTCAGGTAAGGAAAGGCAATGAAAATCTTAATTTTAGACAAATTTACCCTAATATATGTACAAGAGGAAAAAAAAAATAGGAATATGGAAACTAAAGTGCATAAAAATATTGTTTTGATTTACTATATTGCTAGGGATTTTAATTTTAACAAGGAAAGTAGTACTACTGAAATTAATATCTTAGGATATGCATTTCTCAAGTGAGTAAGGAAGACTTGCATGTCTGAACCTTGTATTAATGGAGAAAAAATATTTGAGCAATATGACATGGGAAAAACACTGGACTCATGATACTAGATTATTTGATTTCCAGTGAAATTTTCCCACAGTATTTAATTTATTTTATTTATTTATTTATTACAAGTAAAAAAAGTGCTTCCCATCTATATTCCCTCTGGCCACCTGACCCTCCCTGCACCCCCATCTCCACAAAGAAAGGGAAAATTATGATTTTATTTTTTGAGAAAAAGAATAAAGATTAAGCTTTCTGCTTTCAGGGATAATATTTTCACTGCTGATTCAACTTTAAGGTCTTTCTGTGTTAGAAGAGTCAGGTACATTTTAAGTGGTATTAAAATTGCAGAGATTATTTTGCTTTCCTGTATTTCTTTGCTTTAACCTGAATTGTCAGACTGTGGGGTTTTTAAAATTAATTGGAGGTCACTAGTGACTGAAATTTATTGCTAATTGAGGGCCTGTAAGAATGCATTTAATTGCCACAGGACACTTCCCAAAGGGTAATTATGCTCTCTCCTAAGCAGTCATTATATTTTGTGCTAGTTACCACTCTCACTGGCAGTACCATCAGAGGTCATGAATTGAAATGGTGTGAATAGAATCTAAGTTACACTTGTGGTTATTTATGCATAAAAACTGTTTGTCAGATTTTTTTTTTTACTATAGATTCATTCTTAGGTCTGCATTTGGGGCTCCATTTATATTTTGTGTGGTCCACATGACCTCCCCTTGTAGTTCCTGCCAGATAGAAAGTCTCATATTTTAGAATTGTTATAAGATAAAGAGATAAGAAGGAATGTTAAGAGTGTATATAAATATTTTGAAGAAGAACAGCTGTTGTTAAATGACATCTTTCCCTCTTTAAAATGCTTGTTTAGTAGAGACACGGATACTTTCAAATTCTTTGGAGCCTCTAAAAAGAGTTTGTGAGTAGTTCATGTGCCAGACCCATTGTTCATGTTTCACACCAAAACACGATCACAAGAAACCACATCTTGTACATGGTTAATCTGTAAAAAATATCATGCTGAACCTCTGTGCCAGAACATTACCTGGTGCTTCCCACTATAGAGAGGCTTTCACATTCTGACATCCTTCTCTGTATTTGAGCAGGCACCAGAACTTCTTGAACTAAAGGGTGGTAGAGATGGAAAGGCAAGGCTTGCAGTTTAGATGGAGAATGGTCCCAGGAACAGTATGTCTGTCAGATCCTAATTATGCACAAGCAAATATCTCCAGGTATCTGGAAATGGAAGTCAGTCTTTACTCCTCATTTCCATATTGAGAAGTTCAACCAGAAGTTCACTCATTTTGTAGAAAGGTGGCACTGGAAATGCCCTTTTTTTATTGCTTTTTACTCAAGTAAGGTAAAAGGAACATCTGCTTGTAATACCTTTGTCCCTGAGACTATAGTGACAAAGCATGTTATAATCACAAGAATAAACGTCCATGCCACACTAAAAAAGGTATCTTAGAAAGGGAATTACAACATCTTAAATGTTGCGCATGTCCATGTACGCCCCCAGTGTGATTGATGAAGGAACAGGTACAAAAGCTTTATGGTAGAGTAGTAGTCCATGGAATATTTTGTTAGATTTTTTTGAGCTCAATCCACCACTGGATGCAGAGAAGTACTGCAAAAGAGGAGTGAAGTCAGGGGAACAGTTTGTCCTTCAGTTGCCTCAATTTCTTCATCTGTACATTTGTGAAATGACAAATGCTTTAAAGGCTTTGAGGTATACTTTCAACATGCAGGACAAAAAAGCATGATTCTTACTGTTTTTGCAGCACATTAACATTACTAAAGAGGCTGTGCCCTTTTTTGAAGACATCAATATGGAAGAGTAAAATATTTTTTAAAAAAGTATGCTTAAAAGTAAAGCCTCCTTTGCTAAGTTGGAAGAAACAGTATGACATTTTAAAGTAGCAATAGTACATCATGCCACTTCAACTTGTATTACTAAACTTTGAAACACTTGAATACTTAAAGACATCATCTGGATGTAGCAGCACAAAAAGTCCTGATTCCACAAAGAGTTAGACTGGGAACACAGGAGTTCTGTGTCCTCTTGGCTCAGCAGTTTTGCTATTGCAGGTATAAGATGAGAGAGAGGCAAACTGCAAATTATGTAAATAGAAAATAGGTGAATGTTATCTGCATTTATTCATGAATACTTGCTGTGACTGCTTCATCTTTGTAGAAGTCCTTTGAATCTCTAAGTAAAGTATCAACTTTATTTTGAATAAAATTTCCCATAGTTCCCAATGCCACTGTCTATAATATTGAACTTGCAGCTTGAGTTTAATACTGACCAGTTTATGACCATCTGTTCAAGTAAGTTTATCTCTGTTTATGCCTTCATTATCTAAACCACAAGCCTAGTTTTTTCTTCACATTCTTTCTTTCTTACATGAAATTAACTCTACCAGAGTGTTGGTCTTAATCATTTTGCAGATATTACTGTCTAGATTTAAGTGTCTTTAATCTTGACTGATGAAAATTCAGTGGATAATTTCAGAACATGTTTACAGAATAGATGACTGTGCTGTTGCAGCAGCCAAAGTCTGGCTTTGTGCTAAAGTTCAGAGGAAACACCTAATATATACTTTTCTCTCTTTGGGCTCATCAATGAAAATATATGTCCCATTATATTGTCTTTTGACATTGATTTCTATATATTTTCGTAAAATTCTCTATTAATTTAATGAGCATGATAATTATTATCAAAGACTGAAACAAACTGCAGCCAAATATAAAATGCTAAATGGTAAGTTGTCTGTATGGTAAATAACAGATAATTTCTCAGGTGTGGCTGTTTGGTAACTTTGGATAGACATCTGTATTTTACTTGCAGCTATATCAAGTAAGGTGATCAAATTGTGGATTTTATTTGGTGGGAGAAAAAGAAGAAGCTACCTATTCTGCTGTTAATTTGTTACTGATGAGAATCTTATCTATTCTCAAGTCATCATTGCCAGAAACAGTAGAACTTTTTTTTTCCCCCACAAGCAGATACTGCACAGCTTATATGGATGAAAGAGTAAAAAAAAGATCTCATTGGAAAGTAGTTGATTAGAAGAATTCTCTGAACATATAACAATATCTTTTCAATTGCAAATGCTTGAGGCAAATACAACTCTAAACAATATTGTTTCATATCCTTTGATCTGAAAGAAAAATATGAGCTGATGGCTATAGAATCATTTCTGAGAAGTCATCAGCCTTAAGGAAACAGTTAGCTTGTTAGTGTTTATTTTTACAGTAAAGAGCTCCATGTCCTTCAGGAACTGCTGTTAGTGCTTTTTATTTTCATAACCACCATAATATTTCTCCAACCATTATTACAAATTGTCATTATCATAAAAATGATACAACTCTTCCCAAATGGAGGAAATGTACAGCTCTTGTATCAGTAGCATGTCAATTCTTTCACTTAATGAGTTAGAAATAAAGGAAAGAAACTGACTTGTTCTGCTCCAAGATCCTTGGTGGAGTTTTGTGTAAGATGAAAAGCCCATGCTGAAACTAGGACTGCTTCTAGTCTTAAAATTTAAAAAAAAGATAAATCAGCTTTTCATATTGAAATCACTTTATATGAAGAACAGTTTTGGCTTCAGTCTCATCCCCAGTATAACATGAACAAATAGGGAAAAAGCAGACTTTTTTGAGATCTTAGATCTATGTTATTTCTCTTATGTTGTAAGTTCATCAGCACCATTGTCCATCTGTTACCCTGAAAGTAGATAAATACTATCATAAATATATTGATAACAATGAATTGTTTGAAATACAAAAATTCTTCATAAGTACACACAAATCTTGTTCTAGCAATATTTGCCTGTTTATTCACAAATTAATTCTAGAGTATTCCACATTTTTGGTATAGACAAAAAGCAGCAAGTGAAATCTATTCCTTGGTGGAATAATTCTCTCTCCACTAACTATTGAGGAAGTCTCTGCAGCTAACTTAGTTCCTAAGTTCTAAATATCTGAAATAGACATAATTTTCCCTTACATTTAAATCTCTTTAAGACTATAATATGAGAGACTATAATATTGCTAATTTTTTTTAACTCATCAAGCTCTTAACTACTGGTAGATAAAGACATTGGTGGATCCAGTCCTAGAATTTCCTTCACAATCTATTTGTCTCAGTGTTTCTAGAAACACCTTTTTCACCCTCCATTTTTATTACATTCTATCAGTTCTTCAGTTATTCAGAAACCATGCCCTTTTTTTTCCTACATGAGTTTTACTTTAAAACATGACATTTTGCAAAGAAATTCACATTTTTCATGTTAGATGAAGGACATGACTGACTGGCCTTCAAAGGTTTTGCTATTATTACACCAGACTAAATGTCAGCTCTCTCCTTGCACGTATATATATTGCATTAGACATGTTAAAAGAACTTAAAAGGAAAATTGTTTATCTGCCACCTAACAACTCCAAAACTTTTCCCTTTGGAAGCTACAGACTCCCATGGATATGAAACAGAATATGAATGATTCAAAAACTTCAAAATGGTCTGGGGATAGATATTCTGCTAATGTTTAAATTAAGATAGTGCTGAAGTATTTTTTTGTAAGGTCTCCAGTGACAGAACAAAAGAAGCATTACCCAAGACTGAGACAAGATTAGAAGGTGAGATATATGTGTAGAAATATTGCACAGATATTATTTAGTGGATATGATATTTGGGGGAGGAATAAAAATTCCCTCCTCAAAAGCAAATGCAGAGAAAAGCTGAAAACCAAAAGCTAACCCAGCAAATCCAAGGATATGACTGTTTCTAGCAGTTTTGGATTAGGCTTTCTGTGGTCATAGTTCTAAAACAATTTTTATCTGATTTGTGCAATGATCAGGATTAAAAAAGAAATTTGTTTATAAACAAACAGGACTGCATAAGATTAAAGTTTCTTAGAGGAAGTTTCTTCTTATAATTGATACAATCTGCTGGACTCCAAATGTTAGCTAATAACATACATCCAAAAAAGCAGTATTCTCATGCTTATAACAAATCACCTGGCAGACCACCTTGGATTTCCAGTCTAGATTATTTTATAGACATGAAGTGTGCAATATTATATTCCATGTCAAGTGAAGTGATATGTTACTGATGTTACTGACTTCAGATGGATAGTTAAGCTCCCTATGGCAGCTTTAATTCAGCACAGCAGAAAAAATAATAAAAGAAAAGAAAGTTAAGAAAGAAAATAAATTGATTAATACAAGGTTACCAACTCACATCATCTAAATAATAGATAAGATTAGTGCTGGAAAAAAAGGGCATGAGCCAAAACTTTGCATTACTTGAATTTTTTTTTGAATATTGGAAGTTGTGTTTCTTTAGCAAAAACTGACTGTTTTCCTCAGGCTTTTTTCTTTTCCTAAGACAGCAACCTTTATAATAGCATCAGTTTTACAAATTATGGAGAATTTACAGCCTGACTATAAATATCCTTGAGTCAAATATCTTGTTCATTTTAAACACAGGAATATCACAGACTTTAAAATAAATGGCCGCTTGATTTCCAGACGTTCATTTCACCAGGATTAAGATTTTTGAAGATAGATTGCTTCCCCCTTTCCATACCTGTTCTTCAGAACTTATTTAAGTATTGGTCTGGAAAGAAGGGAACAGGAAGCTGCAGAAGAAGTAGCTACTGTCCTTACAGCTTTTTTTATACATTTGTATACATTTTTGTCTAAACTATCATACAAATTAGAAACTAAGTGTTGACTAGTAAAAAAAAAAATCTTGAGAAAGAATAGTTTATATTACCTGCAAAGTGTTATTGAAGAATATTTATTTTGCTCCAGAAGAGGAACAGAACTCAAATGACACACTGCTTGAGTAATTATGATGGAAAGTTGTTCTCAGGAACTTACTTTCTGGAAGAGGAGCAGTGGGGAGGAGAGGGACTGTAAGCAAACACGCAACTTGTGTTTGTTCTGTAACAGAATGCTTCTACTAAAAGATCAGAGAATATAGTGTATACTTGCTCCAGATGTGTACCATATTCATTAGAAGTGCTGGAAAACCTAAATAAATTATTCAAAACTGGAAAGTCTAGCAGCTTCTAATGCAGCTAGGAATGGATGAAGACACACAAGAGTATTCTGTTTAATGTTCAAGAAGATGTGTAGTCAAACATGAAGAAATAGAACATAAAATATGAGTTAAATTTCAGCAAAATTCAAGAATTTTCTTTGGAAGTTTTGGTTCAAGATGTTTGCTTCAAGTTTTCACTTAAAGTGAAATGGTACAAGTCAATCCAAAAGCCCAATCAGAAATGTTCCATAGAATACCACCCATCCCTCTAGGAAGATAGAGGAAACATTCTCATTATGGCCTTAATTTATCTTAGTATCTTAATTTTTCCTCTTTCTTCTGTCTAAAGCCTTCTGTAAGAAAGTATTTTTATCAAGTAATTATTTTTAACTTAAAATGTCTACCAAATATCTTTCTCCTCTTTCTCATCATGATGTGCTTATGCCTCAAAAATTAAGAATTTGGGAAGAAAAAATAGTTAAGAAATTTATTGAAAACTTGTAGCCAAGCTGCAAAGAAATTTTGCTCTGTAGCTTTAGGGTGTTTCATAATTCTTTTAACAATTCATAATATAGATGAAAATGAAAGAGAACACAACTGGGACAGGAGTTTTACTGAGAGAAAAATAAAACAATATGTTAGTTTTATAATAACTAATTTGTGTAGTTGGATATCAGCATGGCAATCCCAAACTCTTATCAATGCAACAATCAATTTGCATTTCTATATGGAAAACCATACAACATATTCGTAGTCCTGTATTTGTCAGATTCTTATCTCCTACCTCATTCACAAGACAATGAAGGAAAAAGTTTTAAAAACAAGAAAGTTTTCAAGCTGTTTTTGAAGTAAATGTGAGGTACTCAACACTTACCACACAGGGTTCTTCACTCAGGAAAAAATGTTGCCTGCAGCGCTACAGATGCTTTTAGAATAAACACTCAATGACAAGCAAGAATAGAAACATTTGCCAAAGGTCCCAGCTGTTTTCTCAATTCCAGTAAACTGTACGATTTTCTTCTGAATCTACACATTTGTTATTACAAAAGCATTATTCTGCTATTAAGAAATGCAAAGCAATCCTGATGGTGCCATCCCCTTCCCAGCCAGTGAGGCCTATACCATCCATCTGTTAAGCTATATGGGCAGAAATCCATCCATTATGCAACTGCATATAACTATGACAGAAATTAATGTGGTTTCAGACTGGGTTTAAGAATTTTTTAATAATAGGAGGAGAAACTAAGAAATGGAAAAAGTCTTGCTGGTTTTCAAAGCTGAATGTTAAATCTTGCTTGAGTTGGCAATTTAGCGTCGTCTTATAAAAGGACAGTACCACTTAGCTTGCTGCTGAGGGCATAATAGTTAAGGTCTTATTGTAAACTCTTTTTCAAGTTCATTTTAAGTGATTGGCTACACTGGGAGAATAGCTTGTGATTGTAAATTCTGTTTTATTGTAAATAAGGTATATTATAGGTAAATATAGGTATATTATAGGTGCATATATAATGTATATATATGTGTAAAATATATTTATATAACTGTAAGCAACATTAAATAAAATATAGTTCTAATGAATTATAATGGTATTGGATCTAAAAATTAGAATAAAAGTCTGTGGCCGTTTTTCCTTCAGTAGACAAATGAATTGGAATTTAATTTCTTTATTTTATAGCATATACTGTTAGTAAATAACTTTGTCTTAAAATAGTTTTCTGTTAAATAAACTCAATAATACAGTGGATGACTGGAAATAAATTAGACAGCTATAAACCAGATTTTTTTAATATAAATTTCTTAGTATTAGCAGTAGAAATATATTTTACCTTATACTCCCAAAATATTTCATACAGTGTGGTTATAAACAGTGTATCAGGATAACTGCAAATAGGTCAAGGGTGAATGTAAGACTGTATTGAAATTCTGAAGGAAATTGTAGTTGTTTTGAAATCCACAGTAAAAAGATTGTTATCACTAAATAGTCATATTATGCATTTCTTCTTTGTTAGGCAGAACAGTGAATATGTATCAGCAAAACATCTTCTTTACTTGGTTTCCATTTGTCATGAAATTCATGTGTGTGGTATACACATGGGAACTTGGACTGTCCAGAATAAATACAAAATTACCCAGTATTTTTGATGGAGTGCAGAAATGACTAATTTGAGAAAACATGTAGAAACATAAAGGAAACATTTTATAGCATTTCTTTAAGACTGTTTCAGAAGAATTTCATGTATCATTGTATTTAGCGCTATTATAAAATAGTAATTGGAATGTGGAAACTGATGGATATTATTCAAGACCTTGGTAGTTTCAGAAATGCTCTAAAAATTAATTTGTGTAAGGTGTAAAAGCCAGACAAGAAAACAGAGTTTTGAAATTATTGCCTATGATTTCAGCTTTTACATTCCTATCAAAGTGGTGCAATCTTTTGATAGAGTTCTTTTAATATATAAAAACCCTAGTGTTTTCTTTCCTTGGGGTTTTGATCTTTTTTTATTCAGAACTGTTGAGAGATTGCAATTGAGTTTGAAAATTCTGCCACGGAATTTTCTGCATCTGACTTTCTGAGTTAACTACCACAATAACTACCAACATTTATGAAAAAGTGGATCTGTTTGCTTTTTTTTCTGTACTATAAACCAAACCCGATACTACTTGAGTGATTTGGGCACTCATAGTTGACTGGATCCTTCTGAAAGCTCCCAACAATGATGGATGCCTCTGCACAGATTCTTGCCATTTTTCCAAATAAGACCATCTATATAGGTGGCATACAGGGAACCCAAAGAGAGAAGCAAACAGATTTTTAGATATCGTGGGAATTTAATGGAAATTAATATGGGGGTCACAGTCACTCTCCAGAAAATGACAATTAGAGTATGAATAACTTTTGTTTTCATGGAATTTTTGAAGTCATAATACAGTCTTCTTTGACTATTTTCCATTTATGAAATAATATTTTTTTAAAAGTTATTTTTTGGTGTTTTGTTGGGTTTTTTGTTCATTTGGTTTTGGTTTTTTTGTGGAATAGTGGCATCAGTAAAAGCAAAAAACAAAAAGTTGAGATGTAATGAAAACTAGGCTGCTCTTGCAATTGAAGAGTAATAGTAGTAGATAAGACCTGCTTAAAAGTATTAAAATGTCTTTTGGAATCTTAACAGTAATAGAAGCATACATTATTTACAAAGGATACATTATTTAAAATATAAAATATTTGAATATTAGTGCCTGAATTTTTCATATGATTGCAGTTTTTTAGTACCTGGATTGCTGGATTGAAGGGTGCTGAAAACTATGAAATAATATACCCATTCATAAATGAATTCCATTATGAACTCAGCACATAGGCAAGTTAAAGTTTTGGTAAAGAAGTTTCTAATAGTCAATAAAAAGCTAATGAAACCAATTTAATATTATGACATGATGTGAGAGGAAACAAATGCAATTATAGATACAATCCCCATTAACTGTTGATGATGCTGTTAAACTATACGTGTTTAGCTGGTTTACACAGGAGTAGTTTTTGCATTCTTTGCTTTCACAGACCTGTTTTCAGTAGCTACAAATATGTGGTTCTCCAAAATAAAAAATGAATTTACTCATTTATCAGTTGTTTTTTAATACAACTGTTGAATCATCATACTCCAAAACACATTGGCCAAAATATGGGAAAATAAATGAAGTGTAAGATAATCCTTAATCATCAACAATCAGGTTCATGAATGTGACTGCGACTCAGTGACTGCATTTCTAAACATATTTAGCTTAATAAAGGGCTATAGAGGACAGAAGAAAGCAAAAAAAAAAAAAAAAATATCAGTGGAAAAGGAATGCATTAAACACTGGCAGAAAAAGATGAAAGAAAACCTCAAAGAAAAAAAAAATGTTGGTGGACTGGGTGACAATAGGAATGCAAACAAACGCTGCTGCTAATATGTTTGATCAGAGATTGCAATCATTAAGAAAATTCCAGTTTCTAGAAAAGAATTAGATTGTTTCTTTGACCTAAATGTGTTTCTCTCTTTTCCTTTCCATTGTCTGCACAGAAGTGTGAACATGAACTTGGATGTGACTACCACATCACCTGTATGCTTTGATCATGGAAAAGGTATTGTCTGACAAAAAGACTTGATGTTGAATGTCTGCTCCCAGGCTTTCTACAGTAAGATGAGCTGTATTCTCCTCTGTCAAGCAAACAACAGAGGGAGTTTTGTCTAAGACCACATAAGCATAAAAATGGCAGATGTCTTTACTTTCAGCAGCTTCAAATGATCAGCCTGAAAAAGCATTCATCAGTTAACACACAATAGCAACTGCTAGATATCAAAATAAGATGGTCAGAATGATCAGTGTTCCCTGTGTTTCATCAAGCAGTGGCACTATCTCCTCCTCTGGCTGTGTAGTCTGGCCTTTCTCAGTGCAGTGATACTTATCTCACTTCTTTCAACAACGAAGAAAAACAAAGCTTTTGATTACAAAAAAATATTTTAGAACCATTGACCAAGAGATATTAAATAAATAAAATATTAAAAGTAATAAATAGGGAGGAAATATGCTGAAATTATTAACACCCTGACCTGAAGTTTAGGCCCTACAATTTCTGTTTGGTTTTGGTTTTTTTTTTTTCAAGTATGAGTTTTAAATACAGCAGCATCTATACTTCACAGGCTTACAGTTTAATTTTTTCAAACTGATGTAAGACATCCCAGAGTAAATTTGAAGACATTAGCTAATGAAAAATAAAGTGTTTTAAACAAGTTGTTTAGTGAGAATCCATATTCTGAGTACTGGAAAGAAAAGATTGTATGGGGCAGAGACAGTTTTGTCTCTACAACACAGCAGTGATAATTAAGGAACATTTTTTGTGGTACTTTGCAGACCTGGTATGATCCTTACAGTAAAAAAGTATGAATTTTGTATGGATTGGACAAGGAATGTAAGTGAACAAATCCCAATAACACAACAAAGACCTTGGCTAAAACAAGAAGTGCCAGGTAAAACAGAAATATTTCTTTCAGATAGTTTATTTGTCTTTAAGTTACAAGACGGTTTACCTTAGTTTATTTTTACATTATACTTATGTCACTGTGGTGAGGCACTGAAACAGGTTGCCCAAAGATCCTGTGAATGCCCCATCCCTAAAAGTGTTCAAGGCCAGGTTGGATGGGGTTTTAAACAAGCTGTCTAGTGAAACATGTCTCTGCCCATGGCATGGGGATTGGAATCTTTAAGGTTTCTTCCAACTCAAACCATTACATGATTCTATGGTTCTGTGCACCAGCTTTTTCTTAGTGCTTGAATCAGATTCCTAAAGCTAGAGGTATAAGCAGGGTACAGCACCCAGCTCTGGCACTGTTTCTGTTTCAGGCTGTTCCAACTGTAGAGTTGCTTTTGGTGTGTTGTTTTGTTTTGTTTTGTTTTGTTTTGTTTTTTTTAATTGACTACAGTGGAATTCCTTAACTTCCTACTTGAGAATTGAGGCCATTCCTCCAGAATGTCCTTTTCCAATTCTTTAGTACATTGTATACCTACCTTCCCCAGCTGCTCACAATTTTAACCAATGTTTTCTTCCATACATACTACTTTAGCTTCAGATGGAGCCTGTTTTCTGCTCATCTTCAGGATTATTATGTTTTACTGGATTTTTGCTGAGTGGCCTGCTCCTGGCTCATGACATTTCCTTTCTTAATCATAATCTCATTCAGCTTACTTAATAGAATCCATTTTTATCCTTGGCACCTACAGAAAGTGAATGCAACAAATCAGGTGTTTCATATCTCAGTAAGAAAGATTTAAAGAAAATATTAATTTCCCATTGTACAAAATTCTTCTACAAAAATAGGTGATCAACATACTAAAATATTTATATAGTCAAAGACACACTTGCAAAATATCACATAGAACAGAGGAAAATAGTTCACAGACAATATCCCTACAAGTCACAAGTTGCTGTATCAGGGAGATGGAATATTTATGCAACTAGCTTTTTGGGTGACCTGGAAATGTAGACTTTTTCAGTCCCTCACAGAGAATGTGATTAGGGATTCAGATCAGCTGTTTGTCTGATGCAAACGCAGGAAGGAAATTGCATCAGGCATTATTCCACACCATGTGCAATTAAAATAAATATGTAAACAAATCTTCCATGTAAGAATCTCAAAAGGTCTACACAAAAAATTTGTTGGAGTGAAAATTAAGTAAGAGCAAGAAACTAAAACCATTAGCAAGCCAAATTCAACATCCTACTCAATGCACAGTTAATGGGATATGCTGTCCTCGATAAATAACAATATTCTTTCCAATACCCACACTGATCTTATACTTCTGAACCAATAAACTCCATTATGTGAATTACACACAGTGGCAGTTAAGTGCTTTGGAAGAATATAAATTCACTATATGCATAAATAGTAGACTTGAATCTATAATATACTTTCAGCTCTCTTCTCCTGTCACCTTCTGAACTTGTTCTCATTAGGTGAATCCATTATATTCCTTAGTGAGTTTTAAAGAAATTTCTCAGAGAAGGAAGTCAGAGGAGAATTTATAAATATTAAAACTATGGCGTTTCTATCAATTTCAAAACTATAACTAAAGTAGATACTGCAGGAAATTTGTTCAGTGTGCAACCCTTAGTTAAAATGACAGTTCTGCTAGTTGTAATTCTAAGTTGAGTCCAACATTTAACAATGCACAGCAAGAATTCACTGCTTCCGAGGGGATAGAGTAAAAGATGCATAGAGTGATGCCTAGGGTAGCCTGCATGACTTGGCAGTTGGCATCTTTGAGCGTGCCTGTAGGGACACTTGTATTACAGATTCCTGGAATGGTCTGTCCTGGACTTATAGCACTCTCCAAGGATGTTATAAGTTGAAAAGCTTTAAAGTTTTCTGACAATGTTCTGATGTTGTTTGATGCAACAGTGGATGGGATTTGTAGCCAGTGATGTATGTAGGCAGTTTACAAAATGCCTTACCTATTAATGATTCCAGAACCTGAGGGAATCAGGAGTTTCAGAGTGCTTCTAGAAATGCTTTAGCAATTATAGAAGGGACAGAATTCAACAGGCTGTAGAATTCAACAAATCTCTGTGTCCACTGAACTGGGACAAGGCGACACCCCTTGTCTGTGGCCTTTACGTCAAATCACCGTGGTAAAGTAGAAGTATTATTCTGCAAACAGAGTGAAATAACTTTCTAACTCCTTTTCTGTGTTCTAAAATCCCATGCAAGATCAAAAGCATTAAGGAGTCAAGCACAGCAGGGGAAGAGACAGTGGAGGCATAGCTTTATATGCTTTCAGCAACATGAGCTCTTTAAGAATGTAGAATTTGCTCTTATTTGAATATAAAAAAGGAATCAATTGGTAATCAACTGCATTAATGTAAAAATGGAATAATTTCATTGAAAGAGAATTATCCAATGCTTAATTCAACACTTCAGTTCTAAGTGTTAGCATCAGTGCTGAGGCACTGAGAACATGACTTTGGAAAAATCTAGCATGAGCTTTGGTTATGAATAACATGTATACCACTCTTACTTCTACAGATGGAATATTTCACCCCTGGTGAGGCTAAAGCACTTCTCTACGTACGTTACTGAAAACAAAATCTTTGCAGCATAGCTGCATCACTGTCAGAACTTCATTTAGTATTAGCAACCATTTTGAGCCCCAGATTAAAGAAATATTACATAATACTCCAAATGTCCTGACTAAAACTCGGTATTAAAAAACTTCCAGAAAACAGTCCTGAATAAAGAATGGCATTTGTATTTAAAAGCAGAAGGTGATAGCAAGGATATGTGTTCCTATCTTAATCTCAATTAGTTGAATTATCGTTCACATCAAAAGCCCAGGGAGAGAAAAAAGATGGCTACAGTTAAGTGGCTACAGTTAAGAGACTACAGTTACAGCAGTGGAAATAAATTGCTAACAGGAACTGAGTGCAAATTCTACTTTTTGAACAGCAAAGCAATTTTTTTGTTGTTGCAGGATCATGATCAAGGAATGGTGTGACAGTTGACATCGGATACTTGTTCTGACCTCTGCTGGAAGAGCATTCTCCATTTTGAGAGACTTGACTTCACACCCAGAAACATTTATTATTAATAAGGATGATAAACTCAGGTGCAAAAATCTAAGAGTCTGGAGAAGGTTCCCAACTTCCTTTCTGTTATCAGATTTGTGGTTCTTCCAGCCAAAGAATTCTACTGATGCAGATATACCTAATAAGAAGACAATTTGTGCAAACTCTAGACAGAGTATCAGAACACGTTAGCTAACATAGTTTGCGATTTACTATTTTAGAATAGATAGAATAGAATAGATATTGCTACAGCTTTAGGGCTGATGAGGAAGAGTTGTCAGGATGGCTTAGGTAGCCTCAGACTCTTCCATTTCTAGACAGCTTTGTATCTCCCTTTTGAAATTCTACTCAAATTGTACTAGAGTTTTATGCTAAGTATTGAACTATACTTCCTTTTCCTGTCAAGCAATTTAAAACATATAAGCACCCTAATTTTAACTTCTGATTAGGAATACAGAACTGCTGGGTACAGAAAAATCTACATCATGTCTCGGGAAAGGTCTATAGTTTAAATGACCTGAGTTTAAATGAAGTGCTGAGGCTGCTAGAGAGACTGATTGAGGCAGGTAAGGCCTATTAGTACACTCACAGCCCTGAGAAAAATACTGTTAAAAATAGAAAATTATACATGCAGATAATAAAATTGAAAGTTGCACTAGTGCAACTTGTTGTTGATTCACTGCTGCAAGAGAATAAAGAATTTTAAAGTATGTTTACTGCTACAAGGTACTTAATTTCTGATATTATTAACAATGCTTCTATATCTGATAACTGTTGTCTTATTTCTTTTTTCATATTTAAGAGGTAAAATTTTGCTTAGTTTTCACTGACATCCCAAGAACAAATTGGCCATGCATGAGACAAAGATGGCATTAAAAGACCTTATTGCTTTTCTGCACAGCTGTGCTACCATTCCATGAATTCCTTTTTCATGTGCATGTGCTAAACTGATTAATGTCGATCTGAGTATTACATACCACACAATGTCAAAAATGCATGAACTGACATGTACCAAAGGGTAGATGTGTGTTTTGACATGATTGATAGGCTTCTAGAAAAAATGGGATCTTTATTTTACTCAGGGCAGAGGGATTATGCATGAAAACACCATCATCTGCTGTGCACAATATTCCACTTTTATTGTAGAAATCAGGAAAGGAAAAAGGAAAATACTAATTATTTGGATACTTTAAATAATAAAACCCTTACGTACAGAATTTTTGCCATTGGGAGAAAAAAAATTCTGCCTTTAACTTGAAATTGCTTTTGTTCTGCAAAATTAAAGACAAACAAGCTGTGCCAGGAATGCATGCACTAATGAAAGTCAGAGGCTGAAGTTATTCCATGCACACAAATGCAGCATAAAACCTTTTATATACACCTTTTGTTTTTTCAAGATTAGTCATCCTTGATGTTTAATAGTATTGCATGCACCAGCAGCCAAGCATAATTTACAAGATTTCCTGATTTCTGAAGTTCTGTCTGTTCTTCAGAGGCCTGGAATCTTGCAATTTTCACCACCCATCAAACAAAAAGCAGAACACTGTTGAAAACAACAGCAGGGGAGAGAGACAGGAAGCAAAGATCAAAATGCAGCAGCAGGGAAGCAAGTGAAAACAGCAAAGACAACTAGGTGACTAAAAGTACTAGTGAACAGGAAAAGAAAGGGGAGCTCAAACAATCCATTTAATGTGAGCAACCAGTCTGTATTTGCACGCTTGTCCACAGCACTTGTACACATTTTTCTGTTCAAAGTTGTCAGAGCCTTTTGTTAATATGCCCAGATGTGAAGGAATGCTTTATGCAATTTGAGCAAGTTTAGCATTCATTCCCTTCCTCCCTCCCTCCCTTCCTCCTTTGTCTGAATACATATTTGATTACTGAAGAAAACTAGGTAAAAAATAACTATATTGTGGTTGTATTGTTAATGATACATAAAAGTATACAAAGCTTGTAGTAGTCATCTATAAGACCATCTCATTAACAATTAGTTTTGATTCTGCCATTACAAGTATTGTTCATTCGTCTGATAATTTGAATTAATACAATGGTTTTCATGCTTTTTATCATGACTAACCTTCTGGTCAGAAACATATAAAATAAGATGTTTTTCAACAGACAAAAAGGATTCCAAAGGAGCTCCAATTTGGGTTGTTTTTTTTTTTTTCTTTTTTTATTCTACTCTACAGTATGCTTAAAAGTGAAACAATTGATCTTGCCTGAATCAAAATTACCTTCTCATGGAATTCTCAATGTACATGAAAAGAAATAGTAATTTTTAAGTTCAGGTTTTAAAAAATATTGTATTCATGATAGTATCAAGAAATAAAATTTTCCAAAACTTTTTGACTCTTTAACGGTTCTCACAGCCCTGTTGCACTGTCTGTCCAACAGAGAGCAGGACTAGAGTTCATGAACATGGGGCTGCTTCTGTCTGTCTGTAAAGGGCCTCATCCACTTTTTTTTATTCCTGGTCAGGTGGCCTATAGCAGACACCCTCTATAATGTCACCTTTTCCTGTCCTTTCTTTAATCTTAACCCATAAACTCTATCAGATCATCCATCCCCAAGCAAAGTTTAATGTACTCCAGCTGCCCTCTCACATAAAGAACATGAGACTTCAAAGACTGAGACACTTCTACTGGTCTACAGTGTCCTGATGTCCTGCTGAGGTGGAAGAACAGATGCAAAAGTAGTATAGGAGAACCTCTCAGTACTGAACACAATTATTTAAACATGTGAAAACCAAAGCAAAACAAAATAAATCCATGAAAAGAAATGCTAATAATTCTTTATTTCATTTCATGAATGCATTATTTTCAAAGCCAAATACACTCATATTCCAAATTCAGTGGAACAGCCTCAAAGGAAAAGTCTGGACTTCCTTGTTTGTTAGGAGCAGAACAGGGTAAATTTTCATTAGTTTTATTGTATACTCCAAATCAGTTATTTCTTTTTCTGCAAATGATGTGGTTTAATGCGTCTGTTAATATAAATGCTCTTTTTACTTAGCTTTTTAGCACCATAGGTAAGGTTTTGTACATTCAGATTAGGTTGTTTTGACATTTTTCTCATTTAACTTCAGACATGAAAATAGTTTAAATATCTACATTTAGACAGCTAATGTGTCTAAATTACCACTGCAGATAGAGTTATTCTCCTTAAGGAAATCATAATGTAATTTACATCTGAATATTTTCAGTTCTGCTTATAACTGTGTTTTCTTTCACATTTTGTGGGCTGTTCTGCTAAATGTATTACTGCGAAAATTTGTTGGTTTTTTTTTTTTCCCTTTGGAAACTTAGATTTACTTTATTCTCATACTGTACTGCCATCATATTTTTCTGGTAAATTTGAAATGAAGATATATGACGACAAAACCTTTCTATAAGTAGTCTCCTAAGTGCAAGTTGGTCAATAACCAATTGTTTTCAATACAGAGAATTAGAAGTATGTGTAATTCTTTCTGTAGTATTTTGAGTATATATAGTAATCACCATTTCTTATTTTAAACTGTTCATAGATGGCCACCAAATTATGTTTCACCTATTTTTTTTTTTTTTCACTCAAGAAGATTTATTTGAGTTCCCTGAGTCTTTCTGAAAATTTCTTGCTGTAGTCCCTTTGAATAATATTTTATTCTTTTAATTACTATGGAATCTTCTTGGGGCTGGTGGGAGGGGGGTTGGGCTTGAGGCTTATTTTTTGTTTGGTTGGTTGGAGGGTTTGGTGCATTTTTGGTTTTTTTCTTTTTCATAAGCTCACTTTGTGTTTGATTTCAGAAGGTACAGAACGTTATTGCTGTCAACAATTTTGTCATCTTTTTCAATAGCTTATTTACAGACACTAGGAAATGTTGTAGGGCTGCATGAACATGTTCCTCTAGGTTTTTGTTTTCTTCTTCTTTTCATCTTCTACATTATGCAGGATGAATTTGTCTGCAAGATTTTCTATTTTAGTTGTGCATTTTCGTCCTTAAAGGGTGTGGTGCAGGGATTATTTAAATGCACACAAACAAACATGAGTGGTTCCATGGGTCAGTAAATTTTCATGATAGAGTGAGGGAAATTATTATCTTGGGAAATGTGCTTTATTATGACATACAATTTCAGTCCTTTGTATTATTTAACAATATTGAGACACTGGTCATTATAAGAACTACATTGTTTTGCTAAGAATTTTGACACTAAATAGAACAGAGTACTTCTTGAGTGAGCTCAAAACAACTGGCTTCAGCCAGAAATACCACACAGATCTGCAGAAGACCAGCCTGTGTCTCCAGTAGTAAGGATAAGGGAAGCAATGGTAAGCAAAACAAAAAGAAAAGCTCTAAGAAAGCTGGGATGATGAGTTTGAATCCACATTATGAGCGTATGGGTTTGTTGTTGCAGAAGAAGTACTAGAGGAATGATCACCAATGTGGCATAGCTTTTTATAGTAAAACCATGTTCCTTGGTTGAATACAATAAAATAAATCTGTTGTGGAACACATAATGAATGCCAAGACTGAAGTTATATTTCAGGACATATGTATCTTAAAACTTGACAAATAAAAATAAAGAAGGAAGCA
Organism: Corvus hawaiiensis; assembly: GCF_020740725.1. NCBI lineage: Eukaryota > Metazoa > Chordata > Aves > Passeriformes > Corvidae > Corvus > Corvus hawaiiensis. Next base: position 76,894,015 of record NC_063214.1, read on the forward strand.
GAAAGCTGAGAAGATGGAGAGCAAGATTTAGTCAAATGCATAAGAATATGAATTTAACATAAATTACTAATTCTCTGGTAAATCTCAAACCATGAATATTAGAGATTTGTCATTTTGTAGCTGCATATCTAGTGGACATTTTCAGGAAAATTCTTCAGATGTCTGTCTGGACTGAATAAATTCTGGCAATTAAATAGCCAAAAATTGGTGTATCCTGTGATGGATGTGAAGACAGGCAATTCGGTGTAAGAGAAATTGGTACTTAAAACAGTTAGAATGAGCTTATTGGGAAGCAGTGAGTAAGAATGCTGAAAAGCTGATATCCAAAATAAAAAGCTGTGCTGAAATACTGGAAAATTTACTAATAAATTATGGGGAGGAAGACTAATACAGATATTTGTGACAGTGGCAGAATAAGAACAATAAAATCTAGGAGATGGATAAATACACAGTAATTATCCAATAGAGAAGGGGTCTAAGAGACAGGGAAAGTTTCATTGTTTACAGCAAAAGGTAATTTTTTCCTAATTAGTTGGAAAACAAACTGGCAGATGAAGGTCTCAAATAAAGATTCCTTGGGCAGCTAAACACTGTGTGATCATTTCCAATGCTAGGAAGCAGCACAGAATGCTCAACAACCTTCACAACCTCCTCAACACTGATCATGTTTCCATTTGTCAAATTTTAAAATAAATGTTGCAGAAAATCTGGCTTAACTTCTAGACATTTCCAATATTTTTTCATAAATAAAGTACATTTCTAACTTTCTGGAACCCACAACTGCAATCCATGGTCACAGCAAGTGTGTTATACAATGGATGCAAAAATGGTACTATATTCATTTAGTAGGAAAAAATGTCCATAAGGGACTATAACTGCAAATCCCATACTTTCTTTTTAACCCTCAGATCAAGCATAAAAAAGAAATTGTTACTTGCCTTCTGAACTTCTTTACTTTGCAATAATACAGCTATTATTCTCTACTATGTAGGAGGGTTTTGTACAATGTCATATTTAGATTTTAGTTAATATATTGATATTGTATCTTGGTGTTTTGGCAGAAGGCTATTACATCATACTCTCCAATGTCATATCAGCATTGGAAACATTAAAAACATTTTTTAAAAATAAGTCCACTATTTATTAATAAAAACGATACATAATTTTCTGAACTTTAGAAATACCTTTTTCTAAGTCTCTTATTAAAAAAAATAGAAAGTTCTTCTAAATACCAAGATTTTAGTTATCATTTGTGTGAGTTTATAATTACTTTAAATTTGTTTTTAAACAGTTAATTTTGCAAGCACATTAGGTTCAGATAACTGTCCAGGTCAGGAATCTTACAAATTGAGTATAAATAAAATGGAAACGTCATGAAAACCTCAGACTGCAAATATAACTGCTTTACTCTTGCAGACCTTCTCTGAGGTAGCTAAGAGCCAATGGGTCTAAGTTCCCACGTGGTAAATTAGTAGAGGGACTTTCATGTTTCTTCTGAGAGGTCAAGCTGGTGGCTTTGTGGTTTAGTGGGGTCGACTTGTGGAACTGAAAATTCATCTCCTACTGCTATGAAGAGTATGCCCAACTTCTGTTTTGTCAGAGGAAATGGACCAAGATTGATCATTGTTACCCATTGTGGATGCAATGGGGAATGGAGGGAGTTGACTGCACAAGGCAGCAAGTCTTCCTCACACTCTCCAAAAGAATTTCCTGTTGTCACTGTTAGAGTACTGGACTAAATTATCTCTTTTCTGACAAAGACAGGCATTTCTTTATTTATGTACCAACCCAAATTTTGCATTCTGTCATGTTTTGCCTTTCATGCCAGTGAAGTTTGGTTTGTAGGTTTTTGTTTTCAATATTCTGTCTTGATATTTCTAGTATTCCTAGATAAATATTTTAACATCCCTCATCTAGTCAGACACAACCAGAAGAGACACATTGCTTGGTGTGTACGTCTGAGCGTAGAACACAATTCATGATCCTAGGTATAAAATTCACAAACAGTGTGACTTCAGCCCTGACAGCCCTGATTTAATTTCATCAAATGGTAAATAGTCTCCTGCTTTGACTGCACATATAAAATTTAGTTACAGGAGCCTGCTTCCCTCATATGATTCATTTATGTTTCTGTTTTCAACAGCAAGAAAAAAGGAATATACAAGAAGCAATATTTTCTCAAACTAATTACAGCACTTGGGAAGCCCTGCAGGAAGGAAAAGGATATTACAGTAGTTAGGTACTTCAAATAAAATTTTGTAATATTTCTATGTAGAAACACCTTCACAGAGTTTTCTAAAACAGCACAGGCTACTGAAGTGTTTATTGAACTGTATGAATATATTTACAATGGATACTCAGACATAACTTGCTCCCATCTTTGACAAATTTTGAACTGTGAGCACTAGGAAATGTATTGCAGAATCAGTGGGTCAGGCATGATAACTCACCTAAAGCTGTAAGCAACATATATATGCTAATGTGATAATTAATTTCATGGAGGTTGTAGTGGACAACAAGCTGAAAAAGAGACTATCATGTGCAGCTGCAGCAACCAAGGCAAATTGGATCCAGAGCTGCATCTACGGGGGCATTATGAGCAAAGATAAAGACATGGTCACCCCACTCTATGCAGCACTTGTCAGGCCACACCTGGAGTATTGTGTCCACTTCTGCTCCCCAAAATTCAAATAAGATGTGAACAGAGTGAAGGTCCGAAGAAGGGCTAGGAAGATGATCAGAGTGCTGGGAACCTGCCCTATGAGGAAAGACTGAAGAAATTAGGCCTTTTCACCCTGAAGAAGAGAGGGCTCTAGGGGCACCTCTTCCCTGTTATCCAGTACCCAGGCAAGAAGATTCCTAAAAAATCTGTATGAAAACTTTATGGAACTGTCAGTCTCACTTCAGTGCCTGATAAAGTTATGGCGAAGATTATTCTGGGAGATATTGAAAAACACCTGAAAGACAATGCAGTCACTGGTCACCATCAGCAAAGTTTCATGCAAGTAAAGTCCTGCTTATCCAACCTGATTTCCTTTTATGACAAGGTAACCCATCTAGCTGATCAGGGGAAACCAGTTGATGTAACCTCTTGGGATTTCAGTAAAGCTCTTGATACTGTCTCTCACAGGATCCTTCTGTCCAAAATGTCTGGCATTCAGGTGGAATAAACACATCATGTGATGAGTGAGCAACTGGCTCAGGGGTTAGGCACAAAGTGAATGGGGTGATATCACACTCATGACAAGAAAACTCTATTGTTTTTGTCCCTCCTCTGTCTGACTTCTTACATAATCAAGAAAAAAAAAAAGACCTAGTATTGATCCCACAAATATTCTATTTAATACTGTGTGTTAAAGCTTCTCTGAGACACAACATAATTATTTTCTTTACCTTTTTTTTAATATGAAAAAGTCAATGATTTTAGAGATTTTTTTTCCATGCTTCATCCAACAGAATCACTAATTAAAAACTAAAAAGCAACATTATATATTTAATGATAAAATTCTCCAGAAAAAGCAAAGAATAGTACTAAAAAATTGTGAAATCAGATTTACTATAAAAAACTTGTAGCTCAATGTTTTTCTTTTCATAATTTGCTTTTAAACTTTTTCTAAAAAGGAATTTTAACAAATGAGTAGTAGACTGGTATTTACAGCAGGGACTTTTCATGAAGCAACAATAAAAATTCTCACAAGTAGTAAAGTCAATGATATTTGACTCCATTCAAATATCTCCCATTCAAAAATAGAAAAGTGGAATGTCTAATGTTTTCGTTCTAACCTTTTATGTTCACTGTTTAATTGGCTTACATTTCTGCTTGAATAATATTTGTTAATCAATTTTTGGTACAAAAAAAGACAGCGTGTTTTTCCACAGTAGAAAAAATTCCTTAGGGTTTGTTTTTTTTCTTGACGTGATAAAGTACAGTGTTCGTTTCATATAAATAATATTTCTTACATACTTCTAGTTATAGTCATCTGTTAAACAAGGAAATATCACTTCTAATGTATTTTTTTGCCCTTCAAAAAATATGGGCAAATGGCACCTAATAAAACCAGAAGTTTTGAGTTAGAAATTTTGGTGTGTTTAGATTTCACACAGAAACTTTATAGTTTCAGATGTTCTTACTGCCAGGAAAACTCAACATAAATATTTAACATGAAAATTATACCACAACAAAATCTTACTTCTTGAAGTTGCTGTTGGCATGCATGGTGTAAACACGATGATTCAGTTTTTATTTGGCCACAGAATAAATACAGCATTTTCCTAGCACCAGCATATTTACACCATAAAATTATATTAGTAACTGGTTCCAAGTCTCTCTAGGATTCCATTTATATTTATAAATAATGCGTGTTCCCCGCTTAAGGAGGGAACATTGTTAGTCATTTCCAAAATGACTCTTCTAGTTAATTCAAAAGTAATTATACCCTTATTGCTGTGCTCTAAGGATGGCACAATTTTCCAAAGAAATGTCATCCTACTATTCTGGACTCATAGCTGGCCAGAAGAACTCACCTATTTTCTGTCAAACAGGGAGATAGATTAAAAAATAAGAGAAGAAAAGTCATAAAAAGTTTACATATCACTTTCAACAGAGGTGAAAGACTGGAAAACCTCCAGCTCTTGCTGATGTCAAAGATTGCTAATACTTATTCAGTCCCTCTGATATTTAGAAAACTTTGGCAATGAATGAAAGTATTCACTAGAGAGGAAGCAGCACTTGAAAAGCCTAAAAATAAACACAGGCTATGTTTACTTCACTGAAATTGGTACTTCCAAATATCTCAGAAATTTTATGAGGAGAATACTTATGATTTGATGGGGGTTTTTTGATAGTAGAAAAAATAAAATAGTTTTGTAACGTTATTTCAAGCTATTCTGAATATTTCACAAGGGTAGTGATCTTTGCAACACCAAAAAAAAAAAAAAACCCAAACAAACAAACCTTTAAAAATCTGAAGAAAAGACCTTAGGAGTCCGTTTACCACTTTCTCCTGCCTGAAGGCAAAAATCACAGTACATGCACTTTACTAGACAGTTTCTAAAGATTTCCTGTGATAGAAATTTTACAGTTTCCCAAATAATCTAGCCCATTACTACCTTATATTTCCTGAAAACTCTCTCCCTCTCTCCCTAATTTCATGTGTTCTTTGTGCTGTCTACCATTGGTTTGAAGAACAGAGTATTCTCTTCTGTGCTTCAGGCCTTTGCATCTAGCATATTTCTTTCTTTAAACTAAATAGCCCTAGTTCTTTAATCCATTTTGTACTTCATGTTTCTAGATTTCTGACCATTTTCTTTCTCTTGCTGTGTTCCGGCCAAGTGGTCTATATTCTCTTTGTGTGTCCCAAAATTAAATACATGATTGGAAAAAATGACTTACCACTTTCCATGCAAGATGGAAAACATCAATTAATTTTGTTTTAGACAATACATCTATTGTACATGTTGTACACACAACAGCGTGAAAAACATTTGTCTTACTATTCATTGTAACTTGCAGTTCCCTTGCTCATTTCTACTGCTTACTCACTAATGCTGCCTCTTCCATTTCTTCACCCAATTATCGATAAGCATAAAAACTTGTGATTTTCCTTATCAAATACAATCTCTTGAGTATCTGACTGAGTTGTTGATATCTGTTTGACTTAAATCTATTACCTGAACTGCTTTCAAATCTTCCCCTGCATGTCAGCACCAAAATTGATAAAATACTTTCCTTTTATACAGTTGCAAATTAAGTATTTTAACATGCAGGACAAAAAAATAATCTTGCAGTTTGACAGTAAATAACAACTAGGTAATTGCAGAATATAGCTTTCCTATCAGTTAGATGTACACATAACGGTGGTTTATCTTCCATGAAACAGAACATTTGTTCCTGTAGTGGGTGAGCCCTGGCTAAAATAGACCTGAGTGGAGGAAAATCAACTTAATTTATTCCCTGTTAAAACAGATTCTAGTAGTAAGAACAAAGATTAAACCAACTTTTTTTCTCCCCATCTCCTCTTTCCAATGACCAAATCCTTTCCCTCCTCTTTTTTCTTTCCTTCCCTTTCATTCCTGACTCTTAGCCACACAAATTAGTACAGGTGAAGGAGTTTTGGGAAATTATGTTTGTAGTTTACCCTCTCATACCTTTCTGTGTAGATGACTCTTGCACAGATCTGAGCTTTTCAGGTAAAAATTTTCTCCATTGTGGGTCCTCCACGGACTGCAGGAGTATCTGCTTCGATGCAAGGCTACAGACTTGGGGGCTGGCTGTCTGGAAAGCTGCTGGTAGGAAAAGAACCTGGAGGTGCTGGTCCACAGCCATCTGAGTATGAGCTGTCAGTTCTGGATTAACAGTTGGACTCAACGATCATAGAAGTCTTTTCCAAACTAAATTACTCTATGATTGATTCTATGAAATGATTATAGGTACCAAATTTTAAACAATGGTTTTAAATGTAGTGTAGATATATTTGAGTTGGTTTGCTGGTAGCTAATAAGGAAGTAATTTTAGACTATAATTAAGTAGACCTTGGTTTTGACATACACTCCATATTGAGAAGACTGAAAAAAAAACTTCATATAAAAATATTTTACCACTGTTCATGCAGAACTAAGGAGAAATGTAGGTTCTCTGAAGTGTTCACAACAATGTTTAGTGTTTCCCATTTGACTCATTGTTAGTGCCCTGTCAACCATCCCTTCGAAGAGCTGCCTCCAATCATCCCACACAATAAAGTTCCTTCACTACAAGGAACCTTGACATTTTTTAGGGGCAATATACCAGCTAAGCTTTCCTCAGCAAACACTGATTTCCACACCTCTTGCTGAATGATTCATGAAAAGTCAGTGAAAACAGATTACACATCCTGGCTTAATGGATGGACATACTTTATCCTGTTTAGCAGCTTTATCGTGGGGACAAGGGGAAGGACAGCTTTAAAAGAAATTGTCCCACTGTAGGTGTAAAACTTGCACTACCTCAGCATGTCAAAAAATGCCAAATTAAGTAATTTCTTCAACATTACCTGTAATTATGCTGCTGAATAAAAAAAAATTACAGATAAAGCCTCTATAATGCAAATCCTGGCCTAATGCTTTACTTAATGTCATTAAAATGCAAAGCACAGTTAGTGAACTGCTAACACTTCTGCTTCTGTTTAGCTCCATACTGATCAGCTTGCAGTAACTTAGAGCTACCTTTAAGCAACATAAAGGGAACAGGGTTTTGATCTCAGAGTCATCTCATCTATAAAATGAACATAAAATGCCAATGCTTGTTCAAGGTGTGTATTTCACTAAGCCTATCTCTTTTATAAGATTTCTGAACCATAAGTATTAAGAGGAAGAACCCCTTAGTATTGGAGTATTGGATTACTGGATTCAGTAGGTTACTTTGGGAGTCTCTTTTTCAGTACCCTTTTTCGCTGCAACATTAACTTCTCAATAAACTATTAGAGACTATTACAAAATAGGCTATTATAAAAAAGTCTATCCATTTTTTTTTCCATTGAGGTTTACTACCATCTTATGAAGGATAGAATAAATAAATGATGATATGCTATGGTGTAAAGTTTCTGCTGACATGGAGTTAGAATGTTTAGAACTTTTGAGTGGTTCAGGTCAATACAAATGAATACTTTATACCCCTCTACTAATATAATAAAGAAATAAATATACTAAAAAGTAAATATAAAGAACTCATGTGTGAGGTACAATTTCCATCATAATTTAGTAGTGATAGAATTTGCAAAACAGTGCAATTTTCATCAGACTTACTCATCACCACTCCTCATCTATAAACTCGTCTCTTTAGAGTATTCCTTTCAAAGCACTGTAAAAAAACAAAGGTAGAAAAAATTGAATTCTCTCTCATGCTGCCCAGCAACAAAAATTCAAGGTCTCTGTGACTGCAAGGTGAAACTATGACAGTTCTAAGGATTACACATATTTACAGATTACAGTTCAAAATCAGAAGCACCTAAATTTTAACAAAAAAGACCTTGCCCCAAGCATAGACTATCGACTAAGTAACTAAATAAGAAAACAATGAAAGTTAGCCTCTAAAATTGCAGATCAATGAGCTTCAGATGGGACCCTATGTCAGCTTATTTTATTCATATGTTGTGATTAATATTTGCAAACTTGTATTAAAAATATATATGGTTCTTAAAACTCTTAAACATAAATATATTTTTTTCAGAACTTTGGGAGTACCAAGACAAATGCCAAAGTTCTAGAGAATTTTTAATGAGATATTGATCGGGTTTATGAAATTACAGTTCATTTGAAAATAGATTTATTATATAAAAACTAAGATAAGGTAAAGCAAGTTTATACATTTGATGTAAAGTAATAGACAATTTAAGATTTTAAGACTGCCCAGTTAAGAAACAGAAAGATTCATGTTATGCATGCATTGAGACAAGTAAAATAACCAAGGAATCTGAGCACTGCAACAGTAACATAAGTTTTTCTGGAAATCCTTAACCTGGCATGAGTAATAAAAAGTATTATATAAGTAAATTTAACTGTTGATCTTCAGCTCACACCTTTATCTTGCTTTTGCTTTCCTTTAATTCTGAACACTTTTTGTTCTTTTTCTGTATTTTATTCCTAGTGTACCTCAGATTTTTTTCCCCCTTCATTCGTTGCCTTTTTTGGTTTCTATTTTATATCCCTCTCCTTCTTTGAAATCTTTGTTTCTTTTTCTTTCTTTTAATATCTCTTTTTCAGTTATTTTTTCTCAAGCTCTATTCTTTTTTTTTTTTGATGATATTTCTGTTGCACTCATTTCACTTTAGAATTTTTAAAATTTAATTTAATTTTTTTTGTTTGCACTATCCTGCTTTTCTAAAGAAGTCTTGCTTGTGCAAACACCATACTTTCTCAACTGTCTATCTCTCTCACATCAGTAACTTCTGAATCTGATGGCTCATTAACCAAAGCTGACAGAACAGTGCAGAGTCTTACAGATAAGGCATTTCCCAACAGGTTTGGGAAAGTCGGCAGTTGGCCGGAGGGCAGAGATCCAAATCTAAGTCCTATCAAATGAGAGGCGGTTCCTGCTTGACCTCATTCTGAGAAGCAGCAGCCGAAGATGTTGGTGCTGCTCTCAGCCAGCCCCATGCACGCTGCAGCTTGCCACCCTTCCATGCTTGAGGAATAGGGGTGGGCGGCAGCCCCAGACACGAGCAAGGGAGGAATCTATGCCAGCAGTCTGCAGACATTGGGCAGCTTCTTTAGTTTCCTTGCTCATTAACTTTTATTTTCTCCTCTTCTTCCTACACTGCCAAATTTAAGCTGAGCCGAATGCTTTGACTCTGCAGAAAGCTGTTACAGTGCTCAAGCTTTTGGATTTGTCCCTGATATTCATGACAACTGATGTTGATGACCAGGTCTATTCCCCTGTGTACAAAACTGACTTATTTACTAATGCTGGATGAGGAAATAAGATAGAATTATGGTTACCAAGTCGATACTTTTAGAATTAAAGGTCCTAACTTACTGCATAAGAGAAGCCAAGCCACTAGAACAGTTTCTAAAAGCAGGAACATCTGAATATCTGTGTTTTTATTGTACCAGAAATAAGAACTTTATGTTGTTTGATTTTTTAACATTTGTCTTTATTTTTAACGGTGTTTAATAATCTTGTTCATTCCAATCAGTGAAACAAACAAACCCCAAGTCATCTGTCACAACAGAGGAAGCACGGTAGGAGAAAAACCATGCACAATGTACACTAAATTGATCGGGGAAAGAGAAGCTTCAGCTAAAGATACATGCCTGAATCTTCACCTAAAGCACATGCAGCACAAGAAGTAAGCAAGAAGGAAACCCAGGTAACAGCAAAATCTATAAATTCAGCTATTAAAAAAAAAAAAAAAAAGACACCTACCCTCTCTCTCCCCCTCCTCCCCACTAAGAGAATACCACTAGAAGGGACCAAAACTGTGTTCTCTGCAGAAAACAGCATAAGTACACACACAGATTGCTCTCCTTCAAATTCCCAGTGGCTTCACCAAACTGCACTTCTTTTTCCACAATAGTGTTTAACTGTAGGTTCCTCACATATCCTACTTAAATCCTAATTAATAACTTAGATGATACAGACTCTTGTGTAAGGCAGCAATTTTATATTTAAGCTGTATATACCAGAGGTGGCATATAATTAAAATTCCTTACACTTGGCCGAATACCATCGCTGTAACCTGTTTATAAAGAGTGGGCATAGTCTACTCCTCTTCCAGTTACTCCATTTTGGAAAAGATGAATCGAAGTATTTTTAAGATCCCATTTTATTCAATATTCAATCCAGGCAGTATAAGTGAGGTGTATACAGAGTATGTCTGAAATCAGATGCCATAAGAGAAGTATGCAATATTTTGTTCACCTTCTGGATCACTTTATGGTTCACCTGAGAGCCAGACAACTTCATCTAGATACATATGAAAGCACTGGAGAAGCTCCAGAACAGGGAAAGACCTAGTAAGTTTATGAAAGATCAAGAGATGAAGGATGTCAGTATTTACTGTGTTTTGGAGACATCTGTGGCCTTTAGTCTTATCCATTTTCACCTGAAAAAAAAATTAATTCATTGCAAATTAAGTATTATTTAAACAGTGATCTCTAGATCTGCAGAAATAAATGAGAATATACCTGGAAAACAATACTGAAAGCAGCCTCTAAAATGAGATGATCAGGATCAGGGAGTAAATATATAACTTGCATAATCAGTGCCTTGGAGAAATGGTTCCTCAGTTAGTTCTCTATTCACACTTGCCTCAATAACTCTTAAGTCCTCCCTCCCAAATACCTGGTGTTTGTATTCTCCTTTCTGCCATAAATAACTATCACTGATTTTTTTTTTAATCATCCTATTCTCTACTACCTTTGATCCCAGTTTATCAGAAATGTCCATAAGAATGCATTAATTTATTAGACTTCATAGCCACCGGTTCTGCTAGCATCACCTACAATTCTGAATCAAAGTAAGATATCTTTTTTAAATATTGAATTTTTGATATAATATACATGATTCTAGGATGACCACTGCAAAAAGGTTGTTTGTCATAATGAAGCTGCTGAGAAAACCATGGTAAGAACTGTTTTAATTTAATTTCTAAAACACTGGAAAGCCTGAAATTCTTCCTAAAATATTTCCTCTATTTACATTTCATTTATCTACTCTGAAATCCAATAAATGTATTTTCAATAGTCATAAATTAATCTAATCCAGATCATATCCTTAAAAATTAACTCTTTTAAATTTCATACATTTTTCAAGATCTGATGCATTCATTCAAACAAGTGATACACTTTGGAAACCAGCCTTTCTAGATTAGAAACAATGGCGCATCTGATGCTCACCTAAAAATCATAGGAAGTAATTTGGAAGTAAGCCTGTGTGATCAAATTCTAAGGTAAAAGAGATGTGAAACTTTGTTAGAAAATAATTAAATCCATTGAATTTGGATTTTGTATTTAAAGCTTAATCTGGTTGTAAAACTAAAGCAAATGAACAAAGATAAAACTGAATTTAAAAAGCAACAACAATAGCCCAAACCAAGCCACAAAACAGCCCCTTGAAACTAAACAAGAACCCCATAAAACCTTCAGGGCACTTTATCAATCACTGTGCCTCCAGCTGAACAAAGCTCTCATTTTATCTCCAGCAACAAAGGCAGGAACTACTCCCAGTAATTTACATGCTTGCAGTTTACAGTTGTAAAATGTTCATTCCTATGTTCTTTTAAACATTGGCTCTTTGAAAAGAGATCATTTTCCTCTTATAGATCAAAAGAGCAGGAAACTGTGTATTGAATTTCAAAAAAATCTTTCTGCTGGAGTTTAAGTAATGACTAAATTAGAAGTCATGAAGTAATAGCTTTATTCAGTTGCTGTTACTGACATCAGCCTGTTGACACCCTGAACTGAATTACCTCTTGTACAGTATATTTGTGTGACTCCAGCAAAACAGCCATGGCTGAAACTTGTTTCACTACAGAGTCAGATATTAGCCTAAGTGCCTGGAAATGCTCTTTGCTGACTGTTCGTGATCTGGGGCCAAGAGGGAAAAATCACTGCCCAGTTTAGCTAGAAATTCACATGCCACTGGGGCAAGCACAAGAGGCACTGACAACTGAGGCATTCCTCTTGTCAGTTGTGGAACAACAGGGGAATTGAGAGTAAAGATCATGGTATGATGATCTCACTGTGACCATAATTTAGATTTTTGTTTTGTGTAGGACTGAAAGAGAACACTTATGGCTGAGAAAAAACTTTGTGGGAGAGGAGAAATTATTTTTGAATAAAATAGCTCATGCAAGTTCTGTCTTCTTTTTTTTCTTAAAACTGAAGTCAGCCCCAAAACCACAAAGTCAAACTTCTAATGTAGGCTAAGTGGTATGAGCATTAAGTACTACAGAAACACAGAAATGCCATTGTGCCAGTAAACCAGAAACTTATCTACATGTTAATTAAATTAGGGAATTTGACATCCACCTTTTCAATTATTTAATAAGCATATTTTTATATTAAAAATTCTATACTATAGAAGTGACTTCCTCTCAGGTAAGGAGAGGTACACCACAAAATAACTTAGCAGAAGCCCCTTTTCTCCAATTAAATACATATGTTGGGGAAAAACTAAAAAAACAAACGCCTCAGAATTGCAATATAGTACTTGGTTTGCAGGGCTGCTACTGCTTTCTTTGGATCTTGCTTCTTTTTTCTCATTGTCAGTCATAAATTGTTGATTTTTTTAAACTGTGGAGTTGTATAACATTCTTATGTAAATCTTTCCTTATCCTCCAAAGCAGCAGACCTCTGCTGAGAAGACAAGCAATACTGCAGCGCTCTGCAACAAGATTTGAGGGCTTGGGATGTGACCTTTGGGTGAGTACATTTTAACCAGGAAATTTGATTATCATGCATGGCACCATTAGGGACTGCTTCTCCTTTGCTTGATTTAAAAAGACACAGAACAACTCCTCCATAAAGCTCAAATTAGTATTGCCTATCTTGGAAAATCCTGCTCTGAATTCCCAAAATTATATAATGCCAGGTTTGTCACCCTTCACACACAGCCACACTGAAAAATATGGTTCAGGGCTCAGACAACCCGTTGAGCAGTGCCTCCGTTATGACTGACTATGCTGAGTCCATCAATCAAACTTTTTACGCAAGGCATTATCCTCAACTGCTGAAGTAGAGGCTAAGAAGTGCATCTTACTATGCTGTAATAATTCTTGAGGTTTAAAAGCCACATTTCAGGAAATGCTCAGAAGTTTACTACATTTACAATGAAGAGGAAAAAAGACGTAATAACAGTTCTCAGTCTTGCCCTGCTCATTATCCTATATTTTTGATTCATCCTTCAGAAGCTGAATAGCTTGAGACAAAGCTAAATAATTCTTGGCATCTGATTTAGGTTCAGTCTTCCTCCAGTCCTTATTAGTGTTATATTTCCTTGCTTGAAAGGGTACAAACAGCTTAGATTGCCCCTTAATTCATTCCAAAGCATGTTAACCTTAGAGACATTTATTTGAAATGAGTTGGGAAAAAGTACTTTTTTCCTTTTTTCTATTTAGCTATGATGTTTATCCTCATGCATTCTGTACTCTTAACTGATCTTAGAAGAAGAGAAGAATACATCAAATTAATCTGGAGGCTTCAGCCAAATCAAATAATTCCCATCTCACAAAATATGCTTTTAGGGTCTGATTTTTAATTTGCCATTAGAAAACTGTAAATTGTCCATTAAAACCACTACTGAGGGGAAAAGAAAAAGTCAAATGAATGATTTTGTAGAACTTATTGCCGGAGTTATAATTATGTCCTCAGAACATAATTATTTAGAACTTTTGCTTTAGTGGATCCTCTTAATAGGCAGAATTATTAAGATTCTTAATTAATTAGCATCAAGCTTTTAACAGTTTTAATACATAACTTTGGAGACAGAGAGGGGTCAAGGTAAGGCCAGGACTTTGTAGCTTAACACGCTCTTTTCTTTTGAACATCTGGGGTGTCAGTAGTTTTGACAAGTAGCTTTTTTTAGCAAAACACAAAAGCTTCCATGTACAAGCTCTAGAATTATTAACATGCATTTTGATGAGCAAAAGATAGAAGATTTTCAAACCAGAATTAATGTTAACATCATGCCAAACTATAAAAGTGTGCAGGTTTGATCATAAGAGAATGACACAAAGCACAGTTCAAACGGTCTAGCCAGTAAGAATATTGCCAATAGTGTTGCAGAATCATAAAAGGCAGACATCTGAATATGAAGCTTTCAGTTAATTTCCCAATATCTCTTCCTAAGTTTCTCAACAGAACTGAGCAATTACAATAAATGAATAGCAGTGTGAATGAGGTCTCAGGTTTAGGAGAAATAAGAGGGAGGTTGTCACTGGTGAATAATATAGAAAAGCAGAAAATGAGATTAAATTGTGCACATTAAAATATTTGTCATCATCTGAAAAACAATAAGCATTATTGATAAAATGGCATGGGTTGGCAAAACTCTTATGAAAACTCCAAAGGATTTTACAATTCATATACCAGCTTCAGTACCTCAGTCAATGTTTTTGCAATCTAATTATCTAAGGTCTTATTTTGTTTTGCTGCTTCAAAGTACGTAACATTTCTATTGATTTTAGAAGTGTCACTAAACAAATTTCTCTCACAAGCTGATCTTCCATAAGTTGATGATGCAAATCAGTAACTCCTGTGATTTATTTCATTTCTCTTGGACAATTTTTAGAACACAATAGGATATTTCCTGGAAGAGTTTTTTCACTGCCTTTTAAGGGAACCTGTCTCAAAACACCTGTCTCAAAATAATTTCAGTAAAATTACAGTAGAAAGGTGCAGTGTCATGTTCATAAAGGCTTACACACTTTTTCAGAACTGTGATGGAAAGATACTCCTCCATTCCCTTTTCAGGATTGCCCTATTATCAAGCTAGGGGATCATCATTCTTGCTATAGCCTTTCTATCTGTATTCTTTAATGAGTATTTGACTATTCACAAAACTGACTAGCATTTTTCTGGGAGTTTACAACAAGGCACTGAAATGAGATTCAGCCATAGGATCTTCATAAACATATTCTGGTTTTCAAAAGTGGGGAAACTTCCTCCCAGATTGCTGCATAGGAATAATAATGTTATGTATGGTATGTCAGCCCAATGGATGTTTAGTGCTTCTGTTGTATAGGGACTGCAACAGAAAAATGTAAGTATAGTTAAACTAACAGTGATATGTTTTTTTTTTTTAAAATATTCAACTATCACCTTATGACTGGAAAGAAATTGAGAGTGGTTTACATGTTATTTAATTATTCTTTACCTCAAGGATAGCATTCCAAGACCTAAATGGTATTAGAAAACAAAAAGAAAATTTACATCAGAAGAATACGACTGAAGAATCAAGTCCAAGTAAGGAAACATGACATTATTTAATTATATTTGAGGTATTCTTCATATTTCTATCAATTGTTAAAATAATTTGTTAAAAAAATAATTTTTCCTCCTTATATTTCATGCTTATATTGAACTAAGTTATGCTAGGAAAAAGATACTGTTTTCCAAAAGATATGGTGCCAGAAAATTATAAAGATTATATGCAAACCTTACTTTGACTACTTTAGAAATGAAACTTAATATTCCCTTTCCTTCAGTCCTTCCTTTCATCCAAAATCTACCCAAAAGATTTTTCTTTGCTAAGTGCATCTAGAAATATGAAGTGCCATATAAAAATACCCTGCAATATATGTCTGAAATGGAAGAACTCCTTCATATTTCAGATATTTGTCACTGGAAAATTAGTTCAAAACAATCATATCATACTTTAACCGTTGACCTTTCTTTGGTGATGGAATGCTTTCTCTTTAGGACTTATCTACAAATGAGACTTGTAGTGACCCCAGTACATCATGTCTGCCTTATTACTGTAGTTAATGGTGTTCTGAGGACTCCTTTTGTTCTCAGCTCCACTGTTTATTCATTTTACCCAGGGGTCAGTTCTTGCTCAAACCGTCAGTAACTGCTGAAAACATCTTCACATTTTCTTTTGAACCAGCTGCTGATTCTGAGACAAAAGGCCCTACATGGAAATACTTAGCAGTGAAGAGCTGTAAAAAATAGTTTCCAAGCATATGTTAGAGGAATAATGTAAGGTTTGACAGAATTATTTCCTAAGATTTATAGTAGAATTGGACACTGTTCAAAAAAACAAAGGTATTTTACACAGAAATAGAATAATAATACAAACCAGGGCTGACTATTATATTTACAGGTACAGTGATATCATTCAATGAGTTCTCTATTTTTTCCAAAAGACTGTGTTCAAAAATTTTTCTTAAAAATAGCAGTGTTTTCTAGCATTTTGTACAATTCTGAAGTGATGAATTTTCCTGTAAAAAGTAAAATCAAAGGAAAGTGATTGAAGGGTCTCATTTTTTTATTGAAACCCCATAACTGAATATTCTTTCTGTTTCTTCAGTTACACAGGTTGTCTGATTTTAAATAGTGAGGGAAAATATGTCTGCAACAATAAGCTTAATAACAAGGTGATAGAAACCATGTAAGATAAGGTTTCTCATATAAATCAAAGGGAAGATATTTTAAAACTATTCCTTCAATGCAAAAATAACCCCATTACTCTGGATCACATGAGGCCACATGTATTACTTACAGCTCATTGAAAGGTCAGACTAAATACCACAGGCATAGAACTCCCCAGTCCTAAACTGTCTGGAAAGTTGCCTGAGTAAGGACTTTAGCTTTAGTTTTAACCTAGGCATACTTAAGAGAGGGATTCAGCAAAAATTTCTATGTCTATCAAGTGAGACCCAGATGAAAAATACCTCTAAGGGCCCACATACTGATGGGTCTGAGGAGATGGGTGTTCTGCCCTCATGTTTTTAAGACCACCTTAGTAAAAGTGCCCTTGCCAAGGTGGAGCATGATGATTACTAATTGTCCCCTGTAAGGTCCCAGAGGAGGTTGCTTAATGTTATGTGTAGCACATCAATTCAATCAGGGCCAATGCAGGAGGGTGCTATAACAGCAGGAGGCATCACTTTCTGCTGGGCTTCTGCTCTAGGTAAATTCAGCAGCACAACAGCTATTTCCCCTGAAGTTTGTTGCCTCCTAGAGATTGCTCGTGTTTAAAAGATGGGCTTCTGAAATAACCAGAGCGAAGCAATTCTCTCCCTAAAACACATCTCTGATAATCTGCTTTTTGCCCTGAAACATGATTCTCTTCTTACATGTTTATTTTGACTGATTTATTACATATCCCTTAGGTGAGAGAAAACTGACAGTTCATGGACTGCAAAATATTTTATATGTTTAGAAGTGCTGGTTTACTGAAATGTAAACAGTTAAGAATGAAGTATATTTTAGCAAGAGGGTTTTGTTTGGTTGGTTTGGTTTGGTTTGGTTTGGTTGGTTTTTTAAGGGCAAGAAAGAATCGCAGAAATGTTGGCATTTTGCTAACGCTTTGACTTTTAACAAACTTTAATTTTTTTACTTTAACTTTCCACTTTAAAACATCTGTCATAGCAACTAGAAAATTTTTAATTCATCTGAAAAGTATTTTCTTCCAAATTTTACTTTGAAAATATTTGACATTTAATATTTCTTTAAAAATAATACAGTATTTGCACTGAAGATACAATTTTTATCTGTCTGTATCTATTAAGAGAAGAAACAATACATGTGTTGCATTATATATTCCTTATACATACATGCACAAATACAGGTATACACACTTGAAAGAAGCTGTGTGGAGAAAGACTTGGGGGTACTGGTGGATAAATAAGTCAACATCTCCTGGAAATGGGCATTTGCAGCCTGAAAAGCCAAACATGTTCTAGAATGTGTCAAGAGATGTGAGGCCAGTAGGTTGAGAGAGGTGATTCTGCCCCTCTGCTCTCCTCCTGTGAGACCTCACCTGCTGCATCCAGCTATGGGAGCCTCAAAGTAAGGACATGGACCTGCTGGAGCAAGCCAGAGGAGGGACACAAAGATGACCAGAGAGGTGGAGCACTCCTCTTATGCACACAGGTTGAGATTTGGGATTGTTCGGCCTGGAGAAGAGAAGACTCTGAGAAGACTTTACAGCTGCCTTCCTATACCTAAGAGGGCTTTATAAGAAAGCTGGAGAGGGACTTTTCAGAAGGGCATGTAGTAATAGGACAAGGGGAATGGCTTTAAACTTGGTCTCTTAGAAGGTGTCATTGTCTCTGGCACAGGGCTTGGAACCAGATGATCATTAAGGTCCCTCCCAAACCAAACCATTCTATGATTTTATGATTCTATTAAAAAAGTAAAAGAAGACAACTATTTTTTTCATAGATTAAGTCATCTCTCATTCTTACTGACTACTGCTGGGGCAGCAGAGTAGGCAAAAAAACAAAAACAGGAACAGCAATGGCATTTTCAGTATTGTGTTAGGCAATTCTGTTCAGAAACTTCAATTAATTTACCATAATGATAAAAAGTATGAGAGATGTTTACACCTCCAGTAGTTCTTCCCTTGAGGAGCTGCACGGAAAAATTATAAGCCACACAGAGACAAGTTGCAGGATTCATGACAGACAGAGAGGGAATTGTCTTGTCAGTCTCACAAGTCTGAGGATTGCAAACGGAATCTCATCAAACGTAATTTCTATTCCGCTTTGTACATCAAATGCCTCAACTAAAATTCCACATTCTACTGTGACTGAATGCACTTGCTCCTTCTGGACAGCTGCATTCCCTGAGCCTTCCAGTACTCTGAAAAGATAACAAAACTGTCTGTAAGAATTAAAAGTGAAAGATGAGATAAATAGTGGAAATTTGGTGGTTGTTAGTGCTGTGTTTTTGCCTACCTAACTGCAAACAGAGAAAGACAGGTTTCTTTAGCTTGCTTTAAGCATCCTTTCATCAAGACCAATGTACTCTTTGGTGAAATGGTGGGGAATACTTGATATTACAATAAATAATTGCAAGAAAATACCAAAAAGACAGCAATACTTCTCCATCCTGTTTTGCTTCTGTTTTATAAAGGCTTTAACTTTTTTTTTTCTCTAAAGAACAGAGTATTGCTCAGTTCCTTGTAGATGTGAAATTTACCTGAGGTGATCTCAGTTGCTATCAAAGGTGCAAGCTATCTTTAAAATCACCAGCAATACCAAATAATGCAATGTTTACATGTATAGTAATTCCAAAATGTAACCTGGACGTTGCCAGGAACCCTGTGATGGGAGTTAGCAATGACGAATTTCACTTTCAATCTAGTTGAGCAATGGTGGCTAAGCAGTGTCTAGCAGGTCATGTGAGGTTGGGACCAGCACATGTATGTTTATGTTTCATTTACTAGAAAATGAAATGGGATTTCCTGGTGATCCTAACTAGTTCTGATTTGATAATTTCTAGCTTTGTATTTAAGTCTATGTTCAGCAGTAAATCCCATGATGGTCTGACAAAGCCTTGGAAACAGGCGGCTTCGCAGCAAATGCCACCAATGGCATCTCTGTCATGTAAGGAGAGAAGATGTCACTGCTTAGTTCTCAGTGATTCATATCCTCTCTGAACACAGGAATTCTGTGCTTCTGATTATTGTTCTGTGAAAGTCTGTGTTTTTAACCACAAGCGAAACTAATTCTGATTTTCAGGAACCTTGCACAGATAATTGCTAAATAAATGTGCATACATTATATTAAAATGTGTATTCATATTAGTTAAACATGTAAATAACAATGAAATATATAAAAAAGAAAGAAACAAATAAATCGCTCTTCACTAATAATGGAAAACACAAGCAAGAGAAAACTATGGTAAGCTGGAATCAAGATTTAAAGCCGGTAATATTAGTGTAAGGGTTAAAAAATTAACTTAATGTTATCCTAAAAGACACATCTGGAAAATTCTGTGGTTATTTAAACCTGAAAATCCAATTGTATTAATGTATGAAGATGTATTTTCAACAGCTGCAATTTTAGCATGCAGATAGTTTGAGTTTCTCGGATGTCACAAAACCAACTATTTTGAATGAGAGCTTAACTAATTTTGCATTTAATCATAACATACAGCTGTTGAGATTTAAGACAGTTTTTATTTAAATTTAGCTTCTGCTAGAGAGGAAGTGTGAAGAAGATACTCTAAGTGAGGTATGTCTTAAAAAGACACATTTTTAGTATGAAATATGACATTTAAAATGACATACTTTTAACTAATTCATAGCATAAATAGCAGTCCTAAGTGCTCAGAATCTTTTCTTCAGAAGTTAACATCCTCAGTTTAGGGAAAATGCAGAATGTGCAACATATGCTCATTTAAAACAAAGGGACTTATTCAAAGCTTGTATTGACATCTTTTTGACATTTGACATACAATATGCATGAGGATAACATTCAGATTGCTAATTTATGGATGAAAAAGTTAGAAGAAGGAAAACCTAAGGTTGCTCCAATAGTGCTAAATCACGTGTCGTTCTTATCGATTGTGTTGAAAAATAAATTTAGCTGTCTTCCCAAACACTGACAACTAGAAAATGTTTTCAAAGTGATCTTTTTTGACTGAAGAAAGCATATCGTTCTACTGTAAGTGTTTTGAGTTTCTTTTCAGGCAGTCAATTCTGCTGCTACCTATTTATAAACAAGTATCAGAGCCCTATGAGAATAATCAAAATGAACAAAATGCACTCTTGAATGATTTCAGTTGATTATACCAAGCAGAAACTTGGCTGAGAGGGTCAAGTGTCTTAATATGTACTCAAAGTGCTCAGCAATCTGGAATAAAATTACTTTGATCTTTGAAAAAATTCATAAAAGGGGAATGAATATTGCTAGCTGCATAATTGTATATTTTTCCAATATATGAATTTTTGCTGAAAGATTTTAATAGAGGTCTGGAACTTCACAAGATAAAATTAAACTATTCACAAAAAAAGCTTACTTTCTTGTAATCTAAGCAAAATGTCACAGATCTATAAAGGACACTTAATATTTAACCATATGTAATTATACACATTATTTTCACAACATGGACAATTGCTTAAAACGTTTAATATCTTGTATGAATTATTTTAGATACAAAGAAATGTATGTGTTTTGTTCATTTAATGCTAATGAATAACTGACAAAGATAAAATGTTGTTAATCTGTTTCCATTTATAAAACATCAGTGCACAAAACATATTTGGGCTCTGTTTTCTTAGCTATCTAGGACATCATCAGCCATGCAGAACCATACGTCACCAGAAACAGTTATAAAGTATCGGCTCCTTATTCCTTTAGTGCTGAGGAGGGAAAAAAAAAGCTCAAAACCCAAAACTGAAAAACTTCAGGAACCTGAAAAAGTAATACCTATATTTTATACATTAAATGGATGTCTTAAAAATTTCATTTTGTGTGTCCCACCAGTTTTAAGTTGAAATGTTGAGATTTAAGTTTCAGGCAACCTAAAACAGTTTTTGAGTTACTTTCCTTCTTAGAACCATAGGCAGACCTCTTAGGTCCCTGTTTGAACTGAAAACTAAACATCAAAGCCACTACTTTGTCGGTATGACTCCTCTTCTGCTGTATCAGAGACTCTCCACAGATTGCTTTCCATAGGGATGTACATCACCCTAGAAAAAAGAGCAGTTGCATAATTAAATGGCTCAAAGAATTGCCCCAAAAAGGAATTTGAACAGCATGAGTACTACACATTTAAAAGTAGAATTTAAATTCAGATCCCTAATGAGTACTACACATTTAAAAGTAGAATTTAAATTCAGATCCCTAAATATTGATGTCTATGAAGGAGTTCTCTACATGAGATATAGCTAAGTATTCATTAGCTCCAAGAAAGGTTTGCAGAGATGCCAGGCCCCCTATATGCTTAATCAAAGTTGGTTATGTCACCCCTAGATTAGAAGGCATCCACTCATACAAAGTTTTAGGTCTTCTTTCAGAGGTGCCAAGTGTTGCAATTCCAAAGCATGAGTTTGTAAGGATGACAACTTTTAAATAAACAGTTTCTAATCTCAGGAACTCAAGTTATTGTTTATCAAATGTATTCATATAGGACAGTAAGAAGCACTAACAGTCCTTAGGTATTTTTTTCTCCTTTTAGACAGATTAATAGAGAATATGCTTGTTTGGGGAACCTACAGGAATGATTTCTACAGTATGTGCATTATTTGTAGACAGTAGTCTTTAAAAATTCTAATTAAAATAACTCTTATTGAAAAATGTGTTGCCAGACAACTTTGCCCAGATAAAAAATACATGCTAAACCCACGCCTGAGGTAGTACTGCAATACATTAAAACTAAAAGAAAGAAAATGTTTTCTCTCTGGGGGTCACAGTTTCAGTACTGAAAAGTATTCCTTTTCCCTTCCCCAAAATAACATTTCACTATTTCAGCAGAAGAATCAGATTTGCATCAGAGAATTTTTGTAAGGTTAGACTTCAAGGATTTTTTTAAGGGTGTGTATTCTACCTGTGAGTTTTTAAATTAACATGTTAACATGTTGCTTTGCTCAAGAAAAAAGCACAGACAAAAAAAGTGATAAAATAAGTACACTCCTAAAATACATTAGTGAAAAAGGTATTGCATAAGGTTGAGCTGGAATATCAATTTTAAAAACACAGCATTGAATTAATAAGATAGGAAGAATTTTCTTCCATGAGTTCCTAAGACAAAGGTTTATCACTTGCTTGTTGAGCTTGACCAACTGTGAAACAAGTAATTTCACCTCAGAGACAGCAGATCTTTAGAATTTACTGTGACACCCCGACTTTCCAATTTTTAAGTCAAGTCCTCACCAAAGATGCTTATGATTCTGCTTTCCAGAACTCAGGCTCAAAATTTAAATGAATGTCAGAAGTGAAGTTTCAAATTTCCAGCTGGAACTGGACCAATTAAATTGTTCAGCTTGATTCTGTCTTTAAATTTCATCAGGGTATTTATGTTTTGTTAGCTGGCTTTACTGGCTTCAAAAGATGTACTGCTTACAGTTAATGGAACAAGTTTTGGGGCTTTGTTAGCAGTCCTATTGTGTTTCCTGAACTGAAAATAAGTTTCTGGGGTGCTTTGATCAAGACAGAAGATTTTCAAAGAAATTTTTGTGGATTAAAGGGCTTTAAAAACAAGTCTATGCTATGTGTGCTGCGGAGCCAGAGAGTTGAGACTTTTATGCATCTGAATTAGACTTAAGCTTCATGAGAGCTCAGCCATTGAAGCCTGCAGAGGTTCTCTAGAGAACACTTCCAAAAAATTATTTTCCTCAAATCATATGCTTTTTATGGTTGAATACTGAGAGTCTGATTTTATTTCCTACGGAAATCAGGGTCAATGTGTTTTTTCATGTTCAGAATATGACAGGCCCTGGAAGGTAGTTTCTCAATGTCTGCTAAATCCCTGCAGGGGATACTGTGGAAGGCAAGGAAAGGAAAAATCATTGAAATAAAAATGAATTTGCTTTTTCTGCATATTTTTCTGATTCTTAAAGATAAATCACTCTTTATTTTTCTATTGTATAGTTATAAGGGAGACAGAGAGCATATATTATATTTAATTTCTTACTGACTTGATGACATTCAGACAAACGGTACTTTGCTTTTGAATTAGTTAAAATTGATTATTTCTGTGCATTATCCCCCAGTCTAAATTCAAAATGATAATTCTGCTCTAACACTAAGAATTACTTCAGGAGTGACTGGAACCCTTTTGATGAAGTTACCCCTGAGCCTAAGGTTCCCATCTGTGCTGCTGGTTGTAGCTGACACTTTGGACAATGACTCTACTCTGAAGTTCTTTGCCAGGAGTAAGGATTTCACCATAGTGTCTTTGTCTATTCAACAAGAAGAAAAATCTTGTTAGTATCAGAAAAGAGGGAAGAGGAAAAAGACTTAAGAATGGTAACTGTCCAATATGTCAAATGATGGCATAAAAAGACAATTTCCTTTAAAGTTTTTCTATGAATTATCTTGCTCTAGTATCATAATAGGACTTGAAAAACCTATGATAATGATGACTAGAGTTTTATACTGCAAAATATGCATAATAAGGAATAATGCAGAAAAGCTTGTGTCTTTCCGACAATGATTTAGCTCTTACACAAGGTGTAAGGCTATCTGATATAGTGGGGGAAGAAACAGAGAGAAGGGGAAAGGTATTCTTCCAAATAGATGTAGAAAATAATTCAAGGAATTCAAGGTTTTCTTAAAAAACAAACAAACAAACAAAAAAAAAAAAAAAAACAAAAAAAAAAAAAAACAAACCTCAATTTATTTATTCTTTTTATTTTAGAGGTTACTATTTTAAAATGTCAGCAGAATAATACTTTTAAAGCAACTTCTATGATGATAACCATGTCTCTGGTTAATAAACTGCCATGCTGAAGAATGAGCTCTGGTTTCAGAGCTGAATTTGGTCATAAAACCTGTGTCAAAATATTTAAATTAAAATATAATAATAATGAACATTTTCATTTTAAATTTGCCCTCTAAGAGAAAGGTACAGCTTCAACTTCTGAACTGAAATTTAGGTTTTCTTTACTCTGATTGGTGCAGAAGTTTCAGCAACTCATTTTTTGAACTTACCTATCAGAACAATTTTGTAACTAGGAACCCAAATTAGAGATCTCTGTGTCAGTTTTGCATAGTGTTTATGAAAGATTCTTTTAATGGAAGTCCTCAGGTCTAACCATAGGATATTTTGTCTGTGCAAAATAATGTGTAATGTTATCCACTTCCTTTTTCATGCAAATATTTAATAAATTCCTCAGAAGGTTCATACTTAATTGTATTCAGCTTTTATGCATGTAGTTGAATATGTGAGAGGGAAGGAAATGAAGCATGCAACTCTTAAATGAGAGAACTTCAATGAGATAATCACAGATTATACTGCATAAGATCTTTTCACACCCTCTTTCTACTGATTAATTTTCTAGAAGTAGACTTTAAGAGACATAATATTTTTCTTTGCCATAAGTAAAAGATTAAACTTCTTAATATACACTGTAATGTAACATGCACCATTTGAGCTTCCAAAATCAAAATCTAAGACATAAATGAAGTATTATAAAACATGCTTAATAAGTTTTTATTTGGCAGCCATTGGTCTCTATGTGTTGTACCTTTTTATTTTCACTTTATGTACATACTTTTAAGTAACTATTTTTAACATAGATTTTAATATCCCAAGTATTTATTACTCATTTATTTGTTTCTCACACATAGACCTTCTTAATGATTACTTTATTAAAATACTTTTGTTCATGTCCTTTTCAAAGTTCTGCTAGTAATGTTCAGAAGCATTTTTAGAGTATTGATACCTGAGAAGAGCCTGAGCAAACTGAGCTTCCAGGCATTAAAAGCAGCATCACTATTTATGTTTAGTCTACCAGTGAAGGTGTATGTTAGTGATTTCCTTCAACAAATTCACTTAAGGTATGTAATACTTCCATCTCCAGCCAAAAAAAGTCTCATTTTAAGCAGATTTTAGTTTCAGTATGGGCAGGCTGATACTTTCCTTGTGTATTCCTGATGCTCTTGGAACTCATTTTATTATTTAGATTTTTAATTAGAAAAATAAAGGGAAGCACTCTTTCTTTCAAGGATTTCTTCCATTAAACTAGTTGAAATTTTGGCTCAAACTATGAAGTGAGAATTTAGTCAAGTAATGGATACACTTGTTTATAATTTGAATGAGTAACCAGATGAATTTCCAGGTCACTCTTCAAGTGAACTGAAGGTAAACTTCCCAGTTCGTAATGTTTGCTATCAGCTGGCATATGGTAGTGCCTGGTACCAAAGTGATGCCTGAAAAGAAAGCAGCACTGTTGATTTTAAAATAACAGTTTTACAGTTTCAAAATAGATCATGAAAAGACCTATTCTTTTCTTGACTCCAGTTCAGAGCCCTCTCCAGGCCTGAAACAGTTTCTCCCTCTTTCATGCCATTGTCAGAATTAAAACCTTCCTCCTTTTTAATTTGAGAAGTAAAAATAGTTTGAATACCACATCAGAAGGCAAATTCCACTCAGGAACACAATGAACTGTACTTTCTTTCATGGGTATGTTAAAGATAGATAAAAAAGGCTAATAGTGATAAAGAAAAGGGATATGAGTTTCTTCCTATGCAACTGATATCAAAGAGTGATTTTTGAAACTAAAATAAAAACTATAACACTTATAAAGTATTTTTGGGGTGTGTGTGAGAAAGTAAGATTTTTGTTCTACAGTGACACCAAAATAAAACAAGTCTCAATTGATCTGTACTTGATTGTTAGCTGGCTAATTCAAAGAGATTCTTTATTGACTTCATAACTCAGTAGTACTAAAGATACTTTGTCGTTAATACTGAAAGAGTGCTAACGTGTGTATCTGCTTTTCAGACTAGTAAATATTGATGTTCACCTTAGCTGTAGGCACAGTAAGCACCAGGACTTTTGATCTTCTTTCTTATGAGATATGTGTAGGTGTGTGTATAAGGTCATGACTTTCTGTGGCATGTGATGTGGCAGTTAATATTATAATCTATTGCATTCTGCTTATACACTCTATCTTATTGGATTGTATAGAATGTTTTTGGTGGAAATGGTTTTCTAAATATGGAATGGAAAACCAAAAAGTATAGCCTAAAATGCTCTCTGATCTTAAACAAGAAAATCTAACATTTGGTGCAAATGTACAAAATTCGAATATAGTTGGTGTGTGTTTCATGGTGCAGATCTCCAAAACCAGATGTTCAGGCCTCTTGCAGCATCTCCACCTTCTACTCACTTTGCTAGAGATCCTAAAGGTTGTAATGTTGCTATCATTTTTTACTTTGATCATACTTTGTAACTTTAAAAGCTCTCTTTCTGGTCACATATCTTATTGGTATGTTCAGTCCTATGATGCTATAGATATAAATGCATGCTTGAATCCATTTCTTTTGTTCTATGTGAAGTAGATAATTATAGTACATAAATAAATCTGCAAAAAAGTATATCTTTATTGAAGAAAAACTTCTCATATCATGGTCCTGTAGGTATCTCAACATGAACAAATATTAGCACCCGTTTGGAACGTGAGGGAAGATTAGCAGGACTCTCTACAGAAGCCAGCTTGGACAGACTTAATAGCAGGATTTGTCACCAAAGCAGTTCATACAGTGGCTTCCTGGATCCTATGACAGTAAACGTTTGGAGAGTACAAAATCAGACTCTGTCTCCTCCTATACTGGGTAAGTAAATATCAAGCACAGGTTTGATTCTGATAAGGAAATATCAGATATGTTTCAGGAAAAAAATAAAAGACGTGGACTCAGAAAAGGAAGGTAGATCTTTTAATTACACTGTTTTCTTAAAAGAAGAACTGCTTTTTATGCTCACTTTGCCAAGTGAGAGAAAAATATAATTTCAGTATAAGAATAGCCCAAATCTACTATAGAAATGTAAATTTAGTAGATCTTCCATTAATTATTTAAAGCTGTTGGATTAAACAATACAAAGTAAGAGTTACAGCTGCTGTCTAACTCTAGTGCTAAGACTATGCTGCAATATGATTTTGCTACTTGAAGAGTATTTCCATAAAATCTTTACAGATAAAGAGAAATTTCACTGAAGATACATTATGAAATTTTAAAATTTATTAATGAAAAAAGTATTTTTGTTCTAAATCATTCTTGTTGATTATAAATATAGTTTATAAAGTCCAGTGTTCTGAAAAGTGTTCAAAGAAAAGGAAATAAAACAATTCAAATTTATGCCTTGAAATTACTTCAGAGGCTTAGCTAACAAGAGTAAGAGTTTCCATGATATAAGCATGCATTTGCCAACCAAATGAGGGACTCATTAGAAAATAAAAAACAGATGTTGGAGCAGTCAGCAATGCACTTTTTTTTTTCACAGAGCCTTTGATTATGCCAACCATGTAATTGTATCTTGATCCGTCCCACAACAGTTCAGATGTGTTACTGTACAGACAGCCATATATTTTTTGACTACAACAGAACTACTCTGAGTGCAAAAATTTAGTCATTATGTTTGTGCAAGACCAGGTCTGCTGCAGAGTTTAACAGTGAAGATTCAGAGAATTCAAGGGTCATGTGCTAAGTTACAATAAGTATGAACCAGTGTATGTGATGTTAGTTGAAAAGATTTTGGGATTTGATTGTGAGCACTCCAGATACTTCTTAAAATAATAGAAAAACAGGTGGAGTAACAGCAGTAGTTCTCAAACAACCAATCTGCAGATTCAAAAAGTATCAGTGAAATTTTTACTCTGTCATTTTTACAAATGACAGAAGGAAAGAGATGATAAGTATACCTGCTATTGATTCTCAAATTAAGAGAGAGTAAGAAGAAAAATCTTAAATGATGTGCATAGGAATGCAGAGGGAATCCTGGTTTCTGTGTTATGCAGAGCAAAAATACATGCTGGAATAAATAAAGGACGTTTATATGTCACAAAAAAAATCCCCACTGAATTATTTGGAGGGCAGGGTAATCAGACAAATCAGAGAAGAAACAATTCTAGTAAGTTCTGTGAAAACCGGAAAGAGATGGCAAAATGTGCAATATCAAAAGCAACATAAAAATTATGTCAAATAGGATGCTAGTATGTTTGGATTACTTTCCATGGTATGGGTGTTTTAAATTACCACCACATATACGAAATAAGATAAGAATATGACAAATGATTGAAATATTTAGCTACAGATTATTTATTATTCAAATTTTAGACTGTGTGAAATATAAAAACATTTTCTAATGACAAATCTATGCAAATAATTTACAAATGAATGTAAGGGTTCTACCTCTCAAAAAGATTAGATATTTTGAAATTTATGGCCATTTCTAAATCTCAGATCCACAGGACAGATCCTATTAAAAATATTTTAGGTTCTAATTTTATGAATTTTCTGTATTTGCATGTCAGTTAAATAAAAATATAATTGTTAAAAACTCTCTATCACCATGACTCCAAGGAATCAGTCCTGTTTTCAAATTTCTTTAGTTTTTCAGACATCTCTGCATCTGAGCCATGTGAAGTGATTTCCTGCCTTTCTGATGACAACGACTGCTGCTACTGTCAGAAAATAACCTGAATATAAATACTAGGAATAAAGAATATTCTTTTCACCTTTTCACCTTTAAAATGCATTTAATTTTATTTACCAAAAATACATGATGCTCTAGTGTAATTTAAAAATTCAAATAATTTGTCTTAAAGTGCATTTTAGTGAAACTCAATGATGCTTGAAATGTCACCAATGTAAATAACTTTTTGAAGGCAAATCCAAAGAGACTCATTTTACCTCTAAAAAACCTTAAATGTACATGGAAACCATCTGTGTTTTGTCAAAGATATTAAAGTACATTTTCTTGTACTGATTGTTCATCATCTGTGAACAATTCTGCTTTGAACTGCTTTGGATAATGGAATGAGGAACTTTTAAAACTCAGGACAAGAAAATTCTTTACCCTTTTTAGCAGAAGCAAATACTTTTCTTCTAAACATTTGTAAAGTGTCTGTTCTGAGTATCTACTTTTTAACATTGTTTTGCTTTCATTTGTTCCTTTCTGAGGACTTCAGAAACCAGGTTCCTCATAAAGTATTTGGGAGCCTTTGGTACTTATTTCCTTCCTTCCTTCCTTCCTTCCTTCCTTCCTTCCTTCCTTCCTTCCTGCCTGCCTTCCTGCCTTCCTCCTCCCCTCTCTCCCTCCCTATTTGGATTACAGCTATTTTGATGAAAGGTCCCACATTGAAACTTATGTCTATTTCCCAAGCAGCCAAATTAAGTGCATTTCAGCTATTTCTCCCTGAACCTTCTCTAGGCTGACCAGCCCCAGCTCTTTCAGGGCCTCCTGAGCTCAGATGTCAGATAATCAAGTCCCCTAGTCATATTCATGGTCCTTCACTGAACTGCCTTCAGCATGTCCGGATCTCTCCTGCATTGGGAAGCCTGGGCATGGACCAAGAAATCCAAATGTGTTCTCAGCATGGCTGAGCAGAGGGGAGGATCATCTCCTTTGACCTGCTGGAAATGCTTTTCCTAAGGTGACACGAGAAATCACCGACTTTCTTTGTGATGGGACACATTGCATGCTCATGTGATATTTTCAAACTATTGCTTCAGATCTGATTGCCTCTCATTTCTTCTACCCCAGATGCTGTTGGTGTTTTAGGTTTTTTCTTCTCCTGACTTTATATAAATTATAATTGTTAAAAACATATTTTCATAGTATTTTTCCTATTAATTGTAATATTTAATTTTTTTCCTGAATATAATCAAAGGAATAACACACAGAAACAAAATAGGTCATCAACGTGAACTAAATTACAGCACTCATTGCTTTGACATGTCCCTTTACATATGCATTTCTGCTACCTTACTGTTAATAGTGTTCCTATTTCTACCATAAACTTACAAAGTCTATCTGTGGGACTTCAAAGACTGCTTCTTTCCTGTATTTTGAAGACCATGTAACAAGGGAAATAAAAATGCCCTTTTTTTTTGCCTGCAGTAGAATACTCTTTCTTTAGGAAAAAATTATTGAAAATTCTGTTACTGCCTTGTGAAAAATCAAGGACGTTTCAAGAATTTTTATATAAGGAGTCATATAAAGATCTTTTTCAAAAACTTTTAGGGAGTCATTTAAACATAGGTACAGTTTTTGTTTTCCCTCATATAAAATTCTTACATCAGACTTAAAAAGAATCTGGGTACGAAAAAGGAGCAGAATCTGAAAATGAGTGGATATATCTTTTTTTTTTTCCTTTATTTTTAATTGTATGGCTGCTAAGAGGCTCTTTTTTCATTTGTAAACAACAGTTAATCTGTGACATCTGTGGGAACCAATGTATTGTATAATTTAAGCAAACTTTGCATTCGTAATAAAAATGTTCCCCTCCTCAGGGTTATTTGATCTATAAAACTGGGTGAGTTATATATTCTGCTAATTTGTTTTACTAACCACTACAGAATATGTGCCATCATGTTGTGATATTTACTAGAAAGTGAGTTGAAAAATAAATGAAAAAAACTCTGCTATTAAATCCTTATGCAGAGTTGATGTGGGTTTTTTTCACTTCTTTGTTTAGTTGCAATAGAAAAGGAAGTCATCCTGAAGAAGAAACAAATAAAAGAAAAGAAAATACAGAGGAAGACTCCCAGCCATCAGACACAATTAAATTCTACATACCACAGTTCTGGGGTTTTTTTTCAAAGACTAGTATTTTTGGGAGAAGATACTGTTCACAGCATAATGCTAATTTAAATGGGATGTTAGGAGAAGCGCCACAGTCTGTGCCTTTAATAATGCGTCACACAGTGCTCTGGAGCACTCCTGGGCCCTGAAATACAGCTCCATATCCCACTACCCTGTTGTAAAGGCCTCAAGCATGCTTTGTCTAAATGCTAACAGCAGCATTGTCCCTAACAGTTTTTGGGAAGAGTCTGGGAGGCTGAATTTTCCAGGGTTGTTCAACACAGTCGGTTCTCATGCAGTAACCTTATGCCAGAAGCAAAAAGAGTATCCCGGAACAGATGTAGACTACTCTGTTTAGCCAGCTTCAGTGCTTTTGATTGCTCTTGGGCATATTTATTTTACTAGTATATGAAACACAGAATTTTAAAAGAAACATAAAGATTTAGTTAGAAGGTTAGCTGCGCTGAATTTAGTTAAAATAGAAGTGAGTTTAGGCCCGGCTAGAATCAATTAAAAGTTAATAGTTAGTTAAGAAGAGCTGGACCTGAAATGAGTTTTCAAGATGGGAGTAACTGATTACTAAATAACTGATTACCTGTCACTTTTATGTTTGTTTAGCTGTGCTTAGAATGAGAAACAGAAACACTGATAAGTAGATATAGGGAACGTAAACAATTGTCAATTTCCTCCCCATTTGAGAACCTATTCAAAAGTCACACAAAGAGGAACTGGAAGGTCACCAAAGTAATTTGTATTGTCAAAACCCAGGAAGGCAGAAAGGTCAAATTGAGGAAGACCACTTTTACTTCATCTTTGAGACCACTGACTCAATTCAGAGAACATACCACGCATGCTTAATGACATTTAAGCTCATTTCCATATGAAGCGGAGAATGGGAGGTGTCGATGTTAAAAATATGCATTTTTATTTTGAATATTCATAACCTTTGTAGATAAATAGACTCTGTATCAGCTTGTACCTTTGCAGTGCATATCAGGGAATCATCCCATGCAGCTGCCCAGCTCTGGAATAAACATACACTTTCTAACTCTAAACTGTTAGAGAGTCTTTGTCCATCTCATTTGGGTGTCGATGTTAGATCCAGACCCATATTTTGGTAATTCATATAGGCATAACCAAATATTTTCCACCACAGTTTTCCAGTAAGATGTCAGTGATACTTACTAAGGTATCTCTGAGAGAAAATAATTATGGTTCATTTTAGGAAAGATTCAATAGTTGCAGCAGAAAAATAATTGCAAGTGGTATGGATTTAAGCAAGCTGTTTAGCTGTTACTGTTAAGGAGAGATCAATTTGAATAGGTTTAAGCATGACATATAAACCAACAGCAATATGAGTTATTTATGAGCTCATAAGTGGTTGGTAGGACTACCAGCAGTGACTACTCAGTATGTTGTATTAGCACTATCTTCAAATATTTATGGAATGTCCTCTGAAAGTTGTTTCAGGGGTGGGTTTTTTCCCCCTTGAAACTCTAATAGTGTTCATTCAATTAGAGTTCCATCACACAGACCAGGTTTACAAAGATCTGAATTTATTTCAAAAATATTACATAACTTTGTGTTATTTGCCTGTCACGAAGCACTGGTTCACAGAACTTTTCAGCTATGTGATCTAGGATTTTGTGCTTGGCTGTCTGAACACAGAAGGCCTGTAATCTAGGTACCCTGGTGTTTGACTTACACACCTGCCATTACCTCAAAATATATATGTATGAGCATTATATTTGCCATTTCTTTCTGGTTTTGGAACAAATGCAATAAGCTGGAGTTTTTCTTGTTTACTTTCAAAATAAATAGATTAATGAATGGACATTTTTCAGGAGAAAGGTACCAACAAGTTAAGAGTCTGCTCTAACAACAGAAAGCAGATTAAGAAATGCACAGTAAAAAATAAAAAAAATGTACTTGCTAGGTCCACATCATGTGTTAATGTAAATCATTTTGTGGCTTGTTTGCACCACCTACTTCAGATCTTGAGTACTGGTCACAACATATCTCCAAAAGTGATACAGACAATCACAATCACATGCATGACAATATACAGTCTGAACGATTTCCATAGTATTCCAAAGATGGAGTTGTGGATGCCCCATCCCTGAAGTGTTCAAGGCCTGGTTGGATGGGGCCCTGAACAACCTGATCTAGTAGAAGGTGTTGCTGGCTATGGCAAGAGGTTGGAGCTAAATGACCTTTAAAGTGCCTTCCAGACCAGGCCATTTTATGATTCTATGATTAAAAACTGAAAGTAAGTGTGATGCACCTAAAGTTATTATATCAGAATCTCTAATCTTAGTGAAATCAAGTGAATATGAAACTACAATGAACAAATGCTATTTGCAATGATGTAGAATTTAATTAAAAACTGTGAAATAGATATCCAGTGTGATAGCGCAGCAATGATATTTAAAAGATAAGTGATCAAAATTAATTATTTAATTTTTTTTTTAATTAAAATTTGTTGCATACTATAGAAATTAATTCTGATTCATTAATTTAAATATATATATTGATCTACAATATGTACATTCTAATTCAGTTGCAGGATTTACCACCAGTTTGGAGATGATTTTAGAGTCTGATTGGCTGCTAAAACATGTAAATGCAAAATCACTTGATGTCTTTGGAGACACCTTACTGCAGTTTTTCAGCATAAGAGGGTTGACAAGAAAGAGGATTTGTACCAAGGCCTACAATGAGAGAATAAGGGGCAATGTTTTCAAACTGAAAGAGGATAGGTTTAGGTTTGGATAGGAGAGAAGGAAGAATTTTTTTACAATAACATAGATGAAACACTGGAAGATGCTGCCCAGAGAAGTTGTGGATGCCTCATCATTGGAAGTAACTGAAGATTGACTGGATAGGGCTTTGCTGGTGGAAGGTGCTCTTGTCCATGGCAGGGGACTTGAACTATGATCTTTAAAGGTCCCTTCCATCCCAAGATTTTATGATTCTGTGAAAATCTGGCCCAATATTTAGCTGCTGTGTAATCTCTGTTAAGGCACAGAGAACCTTTTCCAGGAGAGAACTTAAAATAACTTAAGTAGATGATTACTGGCAGTAAGTGCACAGGTATGCCAGGAAGAAATGTTATGAGATTTTTAATCTGTACTTAGAATTTTTTTTTTTTTTTTAATGTGTTTCTTTGTGCATAATTTCAGCTTTCAAATGTGGAAAGCTGTTCCTTCTTTATTTAAATGCATAGGGTTTTTTTCTGTACACTTCTTTATTCTGGAAACAGTAAAACTGGTCATTCAGGAAACAAGATATTACCTACCCAAAGGACATCTGCTGCAGATGGTTTGTCTTTGGCAACCATATGTCATATGCATTTTGGCAAAAAGTTATATGACTTTTTATTTGCCAAATATTGTGTGGTAGCCAGATATTTTTGAAGCAGATCTATAAATAATACATTTCTCCACCTCTTTGTCTCTCTCTGTTGTGGTTTCTCTCTGTTTTAAACCTAATAATACCATCTATGAAAAAAATGTGGTCTGCAAAATAACAGAAAATGAAGGTCACATAAATTCAAAAGAAAAAAAAATGCCAACTTTTAAATTCTTCAGGTTTTTCCTTACAAATTCTCCCTCACAGAACTGGAAACATTGAAATGTCTCAAACCTGATGATATGTAATTTCATGTGAACAAACAGAAAATGTTTAAACAAGGTCAAAACAGAGTATTTTGGTTTGCAAGGTGTCTCTAACAGGCTGCATGCATATAACTCGACCTATGAAGACAGTTTAAGATGTACATTTTAGTCATGCCATGACTTCATGCCAGGATATAACTTCGATTATCCTTTTAACTCCTCCTCCATGAGACAGAAAATCACCTGTGATTTTAACACTCTGCAAAGTGTTAGAAACTAAGTGTAGGAAAAACTGCTTTGTGATTCTGAGCTGCAGTATAACCTTTCCATTTTTGAAGTGAATGGAGATCATAACCTTGAAATCACTAAAGGAACTCTATGCTTGCACCTAAAATTGCTTGAGACAGTTAGGCATGGGCAATGACCCATTTCTCCTTTCCTTTCTTGTTCAGTTGAATGGAAGGAATAATCCACTTACCCGTGTAGTACCAGCTGTGGAAGAGGCCCTTAGTGAGAAAGGGTGTTTGGTTTCCAACTGTATACTTTTGTAATATACATCTGAGGTAATGACAAAATAGACTTTGGTGTTGATGCCACTCTTTAAGGCACTATGCCTTTCTCAAGGCAGCTAAGTCAGATAACTCACGCGCTAAAATTGTTTGGTTTTTTATCTACAAAGGTCTTGTGGTTTAGAAGTAAACCACACTGTTGACATGTTAATGACTTGAAACCCACTGAGGGTGACCTTGATGCCATTTCCAAATCAATCGCATTGAAATGTTTTTTAATGTAATTTTATAATGAAGTGCCTTTAGGCAACTATTTTTCATAAGATGTTATCTGAGGGTTTTTAAAACTGTAATATACTTTCCACTCTAAAGACGGTAAAAGAAGGGATGCATGTTTATGTAATTACACAAAGAGAACAGCTGAGTGTGAAAAACAGTATTTTGTTTAAAGATCTTTCTTGAAGGAGAAAATGTTAAAGTTAAATTAAATTTTTTGTTGCAAATAGGATTATTTCCCAGGCAGGTTTCTGAAGCAATTTAATACACCCAAAAGAAATTTCAGTTTTATATAAAAACTGCATAAAATATGAGCCCTTCTGGAATTTTTATCTTTTTAGCACGTTTTCTTTCATCTTTCATACTTTTTATTTTTTATTCTACTTTATAAACAAAACCCTTGCCTTATTTCTCTTCTTATTTCTTGTCTTTCCCAGTAGTGTGGATCCAGCATAGACTAACACATCTTATTAGTACTGGCCACTTTTATCTAGGGACCATCATAAGAGCTCTTATCTTTCTGAACTTATTTGTATCCAAAGAAGTATCCTATACCTGTTGTTAGGATAACACGATTAGCTTTTCTTTTTGGGCACCTGCATGAAGCAAAATATATATAAAAGTGGCAAAGCATGAAATTCAAATGATAGAAACAGTCATCAGGCAATGCTTCCCTTATGTCAAACTTTAAAAGGTAATCTTAGATAATTTAGAGAGTAAAATATATATATAAACAAATAACAAATTAAAAAATCATCTCCTCTGTCCAACCCTCATGACAATTGTCAGCTTTGCTGCCAACTAGATCCAGCTCCTGGTTTTCAAAGCTGTGTATTCCTACCCTACAACCCTCCAAGGTCTTCTTCAACGAACACATTCAGTTTTTCCTCACTTGCTTTCAGTGATACATTCTTTATCCTCAGCCACCATTTGAGAAGCCTGAGGAAGAAAAACCACTCAGAAGTGAGAAATAGCAGTACGCAGAAAAAGCTTACCAGCCAGTGCCTTATGGACTGGCAAGGAAGGCAGGATGATAAAGCAAAACAATCACCTTTATGCTCTCCAATTCTTCCACATATTGTGCTTGTTACCCTTATGAGATCACCTGTGCTGGTACTTCTGCATGATCAGACTAGATCAGACCTTTCCTGCTTACCAGCATCTGAGGAAAATATCTCAGTGAATGCACATTTTAGAATTTTTCAGTGGAAAATTAATGAACTCATTTGAGTGGAAATGATTGAAGGAATTTTGAATTTCAGTAGGAAAGACGAGGAAATTTTGCAGATGTTACATGTATTTACCCTCACTTCTATGAAAGCAGTGGAAAATTCTACTGAATGATGAACACGTAAAATAAACCCAGTAGGAATTGGTTAATGTGAAGTAGTTATTTTAAGCAATTACAATTTGTATAAATTAATTACATTGAAAAGTAATGTTTTTGATTTATTATTATTATTACTATTATTATTATTATTATTATTATTATCTGGGAGGAAAGTTTAGGTACTTAAAATCTGAATATATGATTGAAATTTTCTAAGTAAAGCACTGTGGTAATAAGAAGGTAAATAAATTCCCTTTCACATAATCATGTAACATCTCAGGCTTGTTAAAATCCATGATGTGATAATAAGTTATTAAAATAATTATTTGAAAGTAAATATTGATCCATTTCTTATTTTTACCATAAAAATCATATTTTTACAAGAAAAAGCACAGCTGTAATATTTGTTACTGATAACAAATACAACTGAGTATGTGTAAATTCAATGAATGTGTCCTTTAGCTATGGTTACATTTCTCCCCCAAAAGGCTACATAATTTTCTCTGGAAACAAATTGAAGTAGTACCACCAATCCATGTTAAAAGGTTTTAAATAACAAATTGTTTTACCCAAAGGGTTTGGATAATTTCCACATAAAATTGGCCCTTAAAAAATGTCAGAACTATTTAGAGTGATGAATGAAAAAAGCACTTTTAGTGCTCATAATATTTTACGATGCCAATTGCTTCAGCATGTTTCAATAAATCAGTTATGCAAATACCTGTCTTTTGGAATACAGATTATTACTGTTTTCACTATCCATCAAAACTGTAAGGTGACTTAGAGACAATGGGTTGTTAAAGAAAGAGAGAAAAAGACTAAAAGAAAAAATAAAATGTCTAATTTTTTTTACTTTATGGTATTACTGGAAAACCACTACATGTAGAATGGAAGAATAACATATTTTAAAAGTGAAAAACAAGAGCTTTTCCATGTATTTTGTATACAGCACAAGATAAAGTTTCCTTTAGTGTCATTACTTAAATACTCAACTAACTGTTTTTAAAGGACTATACCAAGACCATTTTCTAACAAGCTCTGTTGAAAACAAAGCAAACCAGACGTTTTAAAAATTGTATCTTTTATCCATTTACCAGAGAATTCATCACTACCTTGTGCAAAGCTGTGATCTTAATGGTATCCTTGCAAAACAATGCAAGTTAAGAGATTTATGTCTGAAGTATTCATGCTTGGTAAGAAACTAGTTTTTATAGAGTCCTCTGACTCATTTCCTGAATCACCCGACCATGGTATCTCTCAGACTATCTCACTAGGTTATGGTGAGCCCAAGTTTCTGTAACGAGATCTCAGGAAGCAGGTTACTTTATGTGTTTTAGACACTTTTTTGATGATGGGAAATCATTTGACAGATCTTCTTTTGCGACCATCAGCCATCTGCAGAGTAGCTTGCTACTTTGCCTCCTCTTTGTTATTTCCACACAGAGAACATGTGTAGATTCTATAGCACAGATAAGGGCAAACAACTCATGTTTGTCCATAGTAAATTAGCTGAAGTGTATGAGACTTGTTACTGCACAGCTGTACATGCTCTTTCAGTCTTACCCCTGAATGCTCACTTCAGCGAGGCCAGTGGACAATGCTGAGTGGTGGCCTCAAAGGCTCTCAGTACAGTGACCAGGTGAGACAGGTGTGGCTGAAGTGGACAGTCTGCTTGCTCCTGCAAGTCTTACATGAGCAAACCTTGTGGTTTTGTTGTGCATGGGATCCATTAGGCTCTATGCAGAGATGCTGATACAAATAATGAAGGACCTAGGACTTTGAAACATACTGTGATGCTTTATAAAATGTATGGATCCTCCCTCTCGACTAATAGCAGGTGAGATAAGATGCAGAAAACCCAGAAAGGTGAAATGTTATTGATCCAGTAACATATAGCTTACTGGCAGTAGGACTGAAATTCTTCCTGATTATCTACAGTGATAAAGGTGCTGAATTATAGAATCACATAATCATTTAGCTTGGACTCCAACCATTATCCCAGCACCCGTCAAGTGCACCACCAAACCATCTCCCTAAGCATCACATTTCATTATTCTTTTAAATTCCTCCAGGAATGCTGACCTCACCACTTTCTTGAGCAGACTGTTCCAATGTTTGGCAACACTTTCTGTGAAGAAATGTTTTCGTAATATCCAGCATAAACCACCGCTGGCACAACTTGGGGCTTTCCTCTTATCACTTATTACTTGGGAGAAGAGACCCAAGTTTTATCATGCAAGGTCTCCTCTGCTAGTGGTCAGTAGGCTCTGTATGTGTTTATTTGTTTTACTTTAACATCATTTGACATGTTGCTGAAATTCTACGCCTGTGAAGCACTCCGACAGTTCGTGCATGTTCTACTCCTGGTAGTAAATAAAGTCCAGCAAATTTCAACCAATATTCTTGTCCATCATATCATGAAGGGTCAAAAAGCAGGGACTAAGGCCAGATTTCACTGTATTATATCTCAACCAGGGTCTCAATAGCCTTTTTACTGTCTTTATATGGCAGTTTGAAATACTACTCAGTCATATTTTGTTGATCTGAATAAGTCTTCATAAAATTAAATGAAGTTGTGTGAATTTACATTAATTTATCCATTTAAAATACATTAAGTAGTCTGTAATTAATTACCCTAACCCTTAAAAAATAAATACATTTATGCACATGAAAACCATATGCCTTTTTACATGTTTGGATGTCTCTATGTATGTATATAAAAATTAAAAATGTTAAATATATCATCACAAAAACCAGTAAATCTATCATCTATATGGAACCACTTTTAATACAAGTAATACTAAATTGGCATATTGGAAAATTATGTTAAACAACCCAGAATGAAGGATCAGCTTAAAGATAACAGTAGCTCTGGGAAACCTTTTATTTTATTATTTTAGTTTTTAGATGCAGTGAAACATGCTCAGCTTCTCTGCACTGAAATATAAGCTAGAAATTTAATTTTTTCAATCGGGAATCCTCATTTATTATATGGATTTGAGAAAGGAGACATTAAGAAAAAAAAGGCTTGTAATGAGGTCTGGCA
Organism: Corvus hawaiiensis; assembly: GCF_020740725.1. Lineage (NCBI taxonomy): Eukaryota > Metazoa > Chordata > Aves > Passeriformes > Corvidae > Corvus > Corvus hawaiiensis. The sequence continues at coordinate 76,933,972 of NC_063214.1, forward strand.
ATGTTACAACTTCTGCCTGCAAAGAAAAGAGAGCAAATATTGTAGCATATGTGATCTACCTTCAGGCATAAAACAAAGAGATTTTAGTATCAGAATAAAATACACTTTCAATCAATCAACTTGTTTTTTAAATAAATCTCCTCATTCAGATCTTTTGAATGATCCATTACATGAATTTCTCATAGTCCAGGATAATGAGTTATATTGTTGCGGAGATTGATCATGGAAATGATTCAACAATATTCACTACATTTGCTGAACAATTCTGAGCACAATTTTTTTACAGTAACTGCTTCTACGTCATGTTTTAATGTTTTACATGTTTTTATTTTCTTCCATAGAAATCCATACTTTGTTAAAGTAAAAAAATTCACTGGTCCTATGAAATTGCAACTAATGGCTTGGAATAAATGTTTGGTGATTTGGGTTAAATAAAGCATGTCTCTAGAACATTCTTCCAGTTCTTTGTTGGGGAAAAAAATGGACATGCTTGATGAATTCTGCAGTTTATTGAAAGTGGGCTGCTTTTCCTTTGTCAAGCCAAACCACACCTCTGTTGACTTGTGGTAGGGTCTTTGTTTTTGTGGTGTGGGACACCCTGGGTGAGGTTCTGCTTTTAGCCACCCTGTTGCGCCATTTCACCTCAAATTGGGTGCTTCTCACAGAACATCTTCAGTAGAAATACATAGTGAAATCTTCAGCAGAAATAAATCCACGGTATGTCATTAACCTGTAAAGAAATGTGGCAGGGTACATCTTGTCTCACTAGAGAAATTAATTTCCTTTGGTCTCAGTGTGGAGAAAGACATTTCTTAAATGCAATTCAAACTGCTGAAGATATGGAAACAAGGACAAGCTCCTCTCCAAAGAAAACCACACTTAATTTAATTCCCCATGTATTGATATTACAGCATGCTAAGTAAAAATTATGTCTTTTCCAAGGTCTTTAAAGCTTTACCTGAATTAACTTAAGGGATAATGTTCATAGCTGGGAAATACGCCAGTTATGTCTGCTCCTGCATCTCCATATATGAGAAAAATCACCACTTCTTTTTATATATACTTAGGCATTTATTTCTACTGAGATGCTTATTTTCAAATATTTGTATTTTCATGTGATAACTCTCTGCTGCTACTTTTCAACAAAAGATAAAGTCTCTTCTGCATAAATCCAATAAAGTCATTGAATAATAAAGCTAAATATCTATATAAGAATTGTAGAATTGGAATAAACGTATTTTGACTCATCAACTGATATAAAACAGCTGATCACTAAATTTGGAAAGATAAAAAGCCTATACAAATCTAGTTACAAAGAAGAGTTTATATGCTTTATTCAATGGTTATATAACTGAAAAGGTGTGAAATATTCATATTTAGAATAATTATTTTGAGATTGAAGTGTCTCTGGATAACATTAGAACTAAGTCAGTCATCTGAATCAGGAATTCAACTCCTGCTTGTGGAGCTGAAGGACTATCATAATACACACAACAGACGGAAAAAATTCGTATTTTACCAATGTCCATACAATTTCAAACCTTCAAGCTTCTAGTGAAGGTCCAACCACAATCAAACTATAACTCTTGAGGAAAAAAAGTCACAGAATAACTCCAGACTCTTTCCAGCTTAACACTTCAGCAACACCTCCACCTTCTAGAGTTATTTGTAAAAGAGGACCTCCAGTTTCAAAGATCATTAAAATTACATTAAACATGAATGTGCTTACATTCATTTGAAAAGTAGTCTAAACTGCTTGCACTGTATGTTTTATCACACATCAATGTTTTAAAACTATGAATCCATGTCAACTTTATCTTTGGAGGACACTGTGCCATTAAGTTTTTTATTTGTGTTACTTTTTGATATTTTATTTCATTATGAAGTGAAAACTGCATGAAATTCTGAACTATCTACTAGTATGATTACAATATAAAAATGCTAAGATATATGTTGTCTTTATTTTTGCTTCTCATTCCTTTCCGGACTTAGTTATCACCATGTGCTTATCTTTTCCAGGTTTTGTATTTTGATAGATGAAATTAAGTAGGTATAAACTCAAAATATCTGTCAAGCATAATCTACCTTTGAATAAATATTTCATACGTCTGCATTCTGAGTCTGTTCTGTCTCGCGCAAAACCCAAAGCACTACTAAAGAAATAATTTATATTGATTCTGTAACAAAACATAATAGGCACACCTGTCTGAAAATTATATAAATTAATAAGAAATATAAAATTACCTAATTCATCATCTATTCATTATCTTAGTTTTACACCTGCCTGACATGCAAGTTCGTTTAAGCATTCATTTTCACAGATGAAGTGTGAGGTTTTAATATTAAAAAATTCTGAAAATGTTTCCTCCCCTCTTGAGTTTACTGTTTCCATCTCATAACATATTTTGAGTTTCCTTTGCAGTTGGAAATGAAGACGTTTACTACTTGACCCCTCATTTAACAGTCAGTTTCTTTTCAAAATTGCTGCAAATCAATACATTTGGAAGCACAGGTACATTAAAATAAAACCTCCAAAGCTTTTTAAGAGAAACACACATAGAAATGCATGCACGCACACACACACACAGAGTCACACACTGAGTCTCACAACATCTGTGGTCAGCATTGCTCTGGTATGTGGCTGAACTGACTGTCTCACAGTAAAATTAAGTGTTAAGAAAATCTCTTCCTTTTGTAGTTTTAGGTTTATTTTTTGGTTTGTTTTTTTTTTTTTCCCCCCAAAGTAGGCAGCTTTTTCCAAATGTTCCATCTCAGGCTTTTTAACTGAATGTATAAGAACACGAGGATGCTTTTTCTGTGTTGTTGGACTACATCCGTTTAACATTGGGGTTTTTTTGGTTAAGAAACAGATTTCCTCTAACACTTATGTTGCTGGAATGAACTGCTCCATGTGTTCCGTGAATATTAGTCAAACTCAGGAAGTTTTCTCCTAGATCTACGTCAGAATTAGCTGGTTGCTAAGGTATGATCAGAGAAGATGTTGCCTGCACCTTGCCCTGGGGGCATGAAATGTTTCACTAAGAAGGTGTCCAAGCAATCACAAAAGGCATTTCTTGCACTTTGGATCAAATAACTTTTTTCAGCATTTTCAACAATACTTCCCTCAAAAACGAATCATTCTTTTCAGAAGTGAAAATTGATACTACACTAAGCAAAATCTTTCCATAAGGTGTTTAGAACAACACATAGATCTTTTACAAGCTCTCACAGATCAATGAGAAAGGTGCTCGCCAAGTTGAGGTCTCCTACACACAAGTTTACTGTACTTTTAAGATGCAAAGGAACATAGTTTTTTGTCACAGTGACCACTGCTGTCCACTGCCCAGGCTAGCTCCAGCGGTGTGCAGCAGGAGTGGGGAGCAGCTTGAAGTACAGAGTTTAAAAGCTGCTCTTCTGAAGCCTCTGCTCTACCCAGGGGAGCTAAGGCTCGAGGCACTGTGGCAGTCAGCAGCCCTTGACAAAAGGAAAAATAAAAAGTAGCAGGGAGGCTTGCCACAGGAGGTAACCCAAGTTCATTGAAGGGGATCCACAGGGAACAAGCAACTGTTGCCGAGCGACCACGCCTTATAAAGGAGGGGGAGTTGAACAAGGGGAGTAACCCCACTAGGGACCAATAGGCGGATTAGGACGGAGGGATGCTGGAGGGAAGGACTCACATCTGGTCCAATGGTCTTGGTGGGAGGAGGGAGAGGGGTCACATGCCCCAATGGGGCATCGAGGTTTAGGGGATTTCCAAGGGGGGAGGTATCCGTGGGGGCAGGGTCTCGGGGGATTGATGGGAACCATATAAGGGTAATTAGGGAGGGCTTGGGTGACAGACACAGAACAATCCAGAACTCCGAGAGGAGTTTGGGCGATTGGCAGGGAAGGATAACTGTTGGGGAAGATGAAACAGGAAAGCCTTATAAATATGATTGCCTGAGAAAAGATTTTGGGAATATGAAAACTACAGGCGACATCGAAATGAAAGCCACTTTTGAAATACCAAGTCTTAGTTACTGAACAACTGGAAAACAATGGTATGGCCGACTGAAGGTAATCCCCTCTTGATTGAACAATACCCTCTGCTTGCAAGCAGGTCCAAGGGTCAGAGCAGACCCTACTAGCTCAGCAGAAGGGGTCCAAAGAGTAGTTTTTAGAAGTTAAGATGTAACACTCTATGGTAATATAAGAACTCTTATAGGCTGTATGTAAATGCTATAGGATTTGTATCTTGTATTAGATTGGTTAGTGGCAATTAGAATATTCAGTATAGAAGATGATTTATTGTATTGTAACCAGGACTTCAGTATTCCTCTCTTACTCTTCGCACACTCTCACTCTCTCTCTTACTCTTACACACTCTTACTCTCTCTTCACACACACTTCTTCACTCTCATTCCTCTCGCTCTCTCTCTCTTACCCGCTTACTCTCTTGCTCTCTTGGGCCTGCTCAGAGCTGCCAGCTGCAGCTCTGAGCAGTGCGCCTATACCCATGCCCTTTGCAATAAACCGCATGTTCCAAGATCTGCCTATAGAGATCTCTCATCTCCGTCCTTCCCGACCGTCCGAACCACCCAAAGCTCCTACAGATAACCATATTGGGAGCACCAGGGGAGTGGTTTGAATCTGGGGCAAACCAACTGGGAGTAGAATAGAAAGGGAGTAGGATACAAAGAACATACAAAAATACAATAAAAGCACTGCATCACTACAATTTTTGTAATCTTCAACTTTTAAAATAATACAGGTTTGTTTCTTCCAACTCTTCTTTTTTCCTCACGAAAAAAATTGTCCTCAGAATTACAAATATATAGGTCACCATGGAGCCTGGTTAATGACAGTGAAAAAGTATTTGCATGTCTCTTGTTATGACTTGACCAGACTTTTAATAAGGATAAAATAACTTGTTTTTTTGCATAACTATATAGCATTTTAATGAAGCAAGACTGAGGTCACAGCAATGAAACTTTCAAATACCCTTCTTTCAGCCTTCACATTGAAATACCAAATAATACTCACTGGTAATTTCATATATCATAAAAGATTTGGGGCTTTATCTATTCTTATTACTTATGTAATGAACAAAAGCAAACTAAACAACGTGGATATTAAGGAATTTTATATGCTGTAGACTCTAAACAGACAAAGGCATCAACGTCAGTGCTGCAGGGATAAGCAACCTACAAAACAATCATATTTCAGGCCAGTTCTAAAGCTTATGGGCTTTTTCATAGACCTAATTATACTTAAACAATGCCCTGTTTAAATTGTAATTTGGCAACTGTAACTCAAAACCACATGTTTTTCTTGCATACTATAGAAATAGCCTAAACAATTCTTCAGTATTGCATATTTCTCTGCGAGGGGGAAGATGCCCATAACTTAATCTTAAATTACTCTTTATGTCCAGACTTTCTGTGTTTTAACTTCTCTTTTGTCAGACAAGGGATTATAACCGGTGATGAGGGGATTAAAAATAAATAAATAAACTTTGTCAAGCACCTATATTAACACAGTGGGGCAGGAGAAATATCTAAATGCTGAATTCTGATTTTGATTGGTCTTCAAACAATGAGTTACCAAAACAGGAGTGAAATTCTTGTCAGTTTTTCTACATGAAAGAACGTCTCAATGTGTAGGCTTTATTTTCCATGTAGCCTCATGAAAATATTTTTTGGCATGACAAAGTACCTCTTTTAGCAGTTTTCTGCAAAAACAGCCTCCCATGGTGTGTTTCAGCTTTTGGCAATACTGTAATGGAGATTTAAACAAAGAGTACATGCAGAGTCAGGATTAGAAAAGGTGGGGGGGGAGTGTGGAAGAATATAATAGAGATGATCCCAGAACTACTTGAAAGCTCTGCAGAGTAGTGTATTGCTGCTTTTACTCAGAAAAGGAAAGGAAAACATCTAACAGAATTAATTATAGAGAGGGGTAATAGTCTCCTGTTCGCAAGCACTGAGAGTTCAGAAGAACATTTTATGAGATTTAAATACAGAATACTCTGTCTCTGTGGGTGACTTAACTGGCAAATACCCTCTTTCTGTAATATTTGTTACTGACTAAAAGTGGCAATGCCTATTGTTTTAAATTTTTATTGCTCTCTCCAGCCTCATAAAGCAATAGTAGAGAACTAGGAAAAAAAAACCAGAATGCAATCCCTGTTCTTTTCCTCTCAACTTCCCTTGCAGAGGCCCTTGCATAGACTTTGTTTCTATTCTTCTCAGAGTAATGAATTCAGCGTAAATGGAAGGACACACTGATAATTCATCTTCTGTCCCATCCCTCATCTTTCGACCCCTGATAGATCTCACAGTAGTTTTCTTGCATTTTATGTCTTTTTCTGTGAAAATATCTGAAGGGTTTCCAAGCAAGTAGTGCTGCAGGTAGATGTGCTGAGGAGAATGATGCCGCTTTCCCACAGTGGTTAAGACTTATGCCTGTACTTCTGGGCACAGACAGGCTCCCAGGACCTTGGACTGTAAATTCATCTCTAGCTTGATTTTACACTGGAGTGCAATGCACAGGAGGAATACAATAATTCATAGTAGTCTTACAGTATATATACCAACAAGTACAGTTCTACATCTATTTTTCTAGTTTTTAGCATTCTGAGGACAGAACAATTCCTATTCTGGTCCTCCTATGCAGTTCTGTGTGTAAACTTGCTAGACTACGTATAGGTGCCATCTCAGAATCTATTATAGTTATTCAGATCAGATTTTGTGCACTAGTTTGGTGGGTTTTGCTAAGGACATATGGAAATAATGCAGTCAGCAGCTACCATCCTACAGTTCACTTTTCCATTTGATGATACAGCCTCACGCTACCAGGTAAAAACAAGGGGGACTGTAGTGCATGAGCTTATATGACAAAGAGAAAATTTCCTAAATTAATCCATGTGTCAAAAAGCAAATTATAAACATCTCCTTTGACTATAGGAGTTTTAAACTGAGAATGTTTTGAAGTGGAGTGAATCAATATAAGGATGACCTCAGAATTTCACTCTCATATCTTCATAGGCATATGTCCTTCAAGTACTGCCATAAAATTTATGAACAGCATATACTTTATGTTGATTACATGAGGAGTTGCTGTATAGTTACATGTATCAAAGATCAGTGTTTAAACATTGGTCCTAATTTGCAGTACTGTAATGTTCCCCTTAGCAACAGCAATTTTTCACACATGATCCGTTCAGTTTCTTGCAAAAATTAGCTGGGAAAAGTGTGCATATGCTTTGTTCCAAACTTTGTGCTCTCTATTTTAACTATCCCTGCATAAAGAGTAAGATAAATAAATACATGAATAAAACTTTGCATTTCAGAAAAAAAAAAAAAAAAAGCAGTCAGAGAGTTAAGGAGAAGGTCTGTACAGAAACTGGATTTTACATTTGAGATCATTGTTACTTCTCAATTTTAAACATCTACTAAGGTAGCACAATTAATATCTCTGAATTAAATAGAAAATTAGGTTTAGACAGATACACTGGCTTGAAAGAATTAACAGTCTGTCCAAGGTGATGAGTATGTTTGACATATGGAAAAGAAAGTTTATTTCAACAGTCAAATGTCAGTAAACTTTACCTTTTTGCCTATTCATGTAGTCTTCCAGCAAAGAGGGAAGTAGTCCTCGTATGAGCTACTTTGGCCATGTCAGTTTAAGTAAGATCTCTCTTTCCACATGGACTGCTAGACTACAGTCAAGTCTACCATCCCATTGACAAAGTAGCAGTATCAAGGCATGTTTAAAAACTTCTACACCCTCATCCCTATTTCATTCAACAGTTTTCTTATTAAACTTGTTTTTAAGAGGTGTGCACTTTCCAAAAGCAAAGATAGGACCATGTAGTTGAATTTTAAAGCCAGCAATTTGCTGTAAGGAGAATAACCTCTCACTTCACTTGCTGCAGTGTAGTACTAGCCTTATGTGCTCAGCGTTCACCAACTGTACTCAACAAGTTGTGTCCTGCATGTATTAAAAAAAAAAAAAAAAAACAAAGCTGAAACATTATCAAGACCCTTAGTTTATGAAGTGTAAACAGATGTTTATGCTTAAAAGTCAGTGTTGTTATACTTAAGAGAGTTCTGTTTCCATCCAGAGGCAAGACTACTGATTGGAACTATTAAGAAAGGTGTAGCTTCTCTACCTTCTGAAGTATTTTTGTTTGGTTATTACCTGTCTGGCAGAAGATTATAAAGATTCTAAGGTGAAGGATCCAGAACCCCAGTATGACTTTTTTTCTGCCACCTTCTCTGACCATGAGACTATTATGGTGTGAACCACATCAAACCATGTCTCTGCAGAGAGCCAGGAAATCCATGAGGCAGCCAAAGTTAGGACAGACATGCCTTTTCAGCCTCCTGAAAGGGCAAGCTGCTGCTCATGCTTTGCGTTGAATTCCCCCCTTATATTAACTTATGTTAAGAAGACTTTGCTTTAAGCTTTTCTTAGGCTGAGGCACTGCATTTCATAGCTGCAAGAACACACATCTTATGAATCCTAGCTCACACTATGACTTAGATAAGATGTTTATTTTCATTCTGAGGTGCCAGTAACTCTGGGTATATGTTGTAGAAAAACTGCAGACACCAAAATATACACCCTAGAGAAAGCAGGTGTCCTCTTGGTTATCCAAGAAGCTGCCTGGCATTTATTTTTAATCATTCTCATTCTCAGTCACATATGTTGTATTTTAATTCTTGGTTCCTTATTCCTGTCCCTCAATTTATAAAATGTAAATCAATAATCTGGTTCCTCAGGAATGTAGTGAATTTGTTTTTTGATATTAGTTAGCACCATGTGTTAAGTCGGCAGCTTGGTAGATGTGAACTATATTTAGCTTTATTTTTGTGACAACAATGCAGTTCTGAAGTTCTTGGAAATTTATCAATATAATCGGCTGGCAAAAGGAGAAGATTCAGCAGAAATATTGATGTGTTGGGTATTTTTTTGTTTGGTTATTTTAAATTCCTGCCTGTTGATTTGTACTTACAGATATGCACCAGATGTGTAGTATACATCTCTTCCTATAAATATAGTAGATGTACTGCAGATGAAAATATATTTACTTTCAAATACTGAAATTCAATTGTAATAAAAATGCTAGGGAAAACCAAAAGAAGAACTTTGACTGAAATTTAGCTGATCCTGACCTTTTGTATACATTTTTCTCACAGAATTTCATTGGGTTTGCTGGGCTATTATCTACCTGTGACTGAGCGCAAATGACAGTTCTGGGTTACAGACAAGCAGAATTCTCAGCTAAATTCTTACTGCAAAACTGGTAATATTAAATGAAACTGAAAAAGCTGACTTTGATTTCTAGACCTCATGGTGAGTTTGCAAGGCTGGTGCTTAGTGATAAAAGATTTTGTTCTTAAACTAAAGAAACATTAAAAATACAACATATAAAACCCTAAGATGACATGTTTAGCCATTACTCAGGACTATAACAATTGAAGCCTAGTTTCTCTGAAAATTTAATCTTCATTCTTAACTTGTACAGCCTCAATTTTTTCTATGTTTATTTAAATACAACAACCACCATACCTATAGCTGCTTTCATAGTCCTTCTAAGTAGCTCTTTCCATACTTTCACTGGTGATAATTGGATTCTACAAAGCTATTCTGTTCTCTGATTAAACTTCATTTTACAGAGCATTCTAATTATTTTGTCTTTGCCTCACTTTCCTTCAAGCTATGCTAGCTATTTTTCCTGTCTTTCATTCTTAGGTAGTGCATTGATCTTGGATGAAACTATCTCAAGTTGTTCTCCATTGAGGTCATATAGTTAGTCACTTCTAGAAAGTAAGTCTTTATATGAATCCTTTTGAAGGATTGTTTCTAGCCTCTGTGAGAGCTTATTTCTTAATGGATCTCCAGCACAAGGAAGACAGGATTATCAGCAGACAGTCTGATGTGTCCAATTTTTCATCAAGCAGAAACAGGGTATTGTCCTACTGCCAGCAGACTTAATGTTTCCATAACATTGTTTCTTGCGGAGTGTTTTCTCAAAATGAGATAGCAGGAAATAGATAAGAGTTCTCTTAGATGCTTACATTCCTTAAGGAGTACTTTTTCAAAAGGGTCAGTGATGCTGATGTTCTGCCTGTATACCAGCTTTGCCAGTTTTTCTGTTTACTTGGACAGTTTGCTTCATCTGTTGGAGAGTCCTTTGCCTTTGTTAACACTGGAGGAGCAAAGGCACTTTCCTTGTTGGCCTGCAGCATCAGACTCCCTCTTGTTTATTCTCTCTGATACTGCCAGTCTTGCATTCTTTTCAGGGCAGTCCAGTTCCAGCAAAGGGAATAATGAATGTGTGTTTCTTCTCCTTTTTTTTTTCCCTCCAGTCTAGGGTGTTATTGAGGGCAAGCTCTGGGAAGTGGGAACAGAAAGATTAAATACCCTTAGGGTCAGGAAAATCTTACAGAAAATCTCCAGCTCTCTGAGTGGTCTAATCAGTAGGGCCATTCAGTCTGCAACTCTCTACCACTGGGCTTGAAGTTGATGTTGAAGCCCAAATCAAGTGAGATGTCAGCCAGTGAGTTTCCTAGTAGCACAGAGCCCCTTGCACACTAAAGTTAGTTAACTGCATTCTTAGCTGCCACATTTTCAAACCCTACTGCTGTTCATTCTTAAAATGAGTTTAGATTTCTAATATTCCAATATGAGTGACAATTTCTGAAGTCTTTCTTTAACTCTGACCTCAATACTTTGAGTGATGATGCCTAAAAATTTTCTCTAAATCAAACCTCTGATATGTCAGGTACAGTGGCTTAATTCCACTCTTTCTTTAGATCACAAGAGAGAAGAATTAATTTCCTGTTCCTCTAGCACACAACAGTTCACATGGTTTAGTGCAGTTTACAAAAGGTCTGTATCAGAGGCAGTTGGTGTTGGAACACAGAATTTCTATTCAGAAGTAGATTCATGTGGAGACCATAAAAAATATTTGATATTTGCTAAAAATGTTAAAGTCATACACTCATGTGTTTAACATGGATTGCTGGTTATTTAGAGCCACTATTTCACAGGTGTGGTATCACTGAGTTTTTGGATGCTCATACTTCTAGTTACTTACTGGAAGAGACTGAGAGGGGAATAATGATGACTATTCTAGAAAAGGTAATGTTAAAAATAAGTATCTGCATACTCTACTACTGTTCTACAACAAATGAAAGCAAAAGAGTGGGGTTGAAAAAGAAGCAATTAAAAATGTGCTGATGTTAGTTTCAGAGAGGCAATTCATATACTGTTCACAGCAGCAGAGTAACTGAGTATGTCTACTATGCCAGGGTTAAAGAGGGTGTTGCTGTGTTGGACTGCACTGTGTTTTTTGCCAGAGAGAGAGGATTTTGCGCATAAGAATTGTCATTAGAGCTCTCAGGGGTTTAAAAAAAGGAAGAAGGAAAAAAAAAGTCATAAATATAGAAGCTTGTATTTCTCAACAATTTCATATTGCCACCTACTTGCTCTCCTCATGCTTTCCATCTTGTCACCTGGCACTGCCTCTGACAAGTCCTGCCGAGTGATGAGCCATCCTCTGACACTATTAAGCTCTCAGCAGGTACAGACTTTTTTCTTAACGTATGTCAATTTTTAGTGTTGTATCCTTTGTCATTCTACTTACCTCCTGATGGTCTCTACACACTCTGAAGTGAAGGGAATTCTCAGCTTGGAAGTATTGGTATGAGTTTTTAGGGCAGTGACTGATACCAGTAAAAATGTGAAGCCAAATGACAAATTGTTAGAGAACCCAAAGAGGGAGAGCCAAAACCAAGTAAAGAACTCCTGTGGGAGGAGAGGAAGGAGAATGCAGAGGCACAATATTGAGATATTTTGTCTTACTTTCCTGATAAAATGTCTCTGGCTTTTACTCCAAGAAGACTTGAAAGAGAAGTATCTTCTTTTACTTTTGGTTTTCCTAGAAACCTTTCTTCCCAAGAGTGTCTACATGAATATGAAAATACCGACTACAGCCCTCTCTTTGAAAATATGGTCATGTAACAGTGGTAAGGATGTGAATGGCTCTGTGACAATTCGTAGTTTGTTTTTAGCATACTTTGTGACTGATTGATTTCATGCAAAAGTAACATAAAGTTGTCAGAGGATATAGTGTCTTTAGATATAGTTTTCTTTAAATGTTCCTTTTGTAGAACTGAAAAGATTTATCAATTATTTGTGTATTTGCTTTCTTTAAGTATTTTCTTTTGCAGGTTCAAATTACTATAAATTAATAAAATATCATATCTACATTTTGCAATAAAAACTTCTGTCAGCATTTCTCTGTGAAAGGAGCTGTGCTCTGTATGAAGTCTGGATGGCTAATGGTCAATAACCAAATTAAAAAAAATGCTTCAGAGTCACACAAAACAAAAATAATTAATCTACACAGACTAACAGTTCTCCTATTTTTAATAAAGATTTCCAGGCAGTAGGCTTTAAATGCCATACAAGGTTATAGTCTGTTTATAGCAAAACAAGCAAACAAAAAAAAAAAAGTGTGAAATTTCTGATTGTAGCTGCTTCAGTGTAAGAACAGAAACCCTTAACCAGACTAATGCTGTATGTCTGGAAGCTAAAACATAACTGTAAACTAGAGAAAATCTTGATGCATCTTTTGAATTAGACAAGCAGACTGATAAAAATGTGCTTTAAATTTTCATGTTGGGGAGGGTGGACTCATGATATGTTATCAAAAGCACTAACTGAAAATATGGATTGAATTACTAGATTGAAGCAAAGATTTCTAGTAAAATAACGTAATGAAGTAGAACTGTGCTGTTTTAGAGTGTCCATGCTGTTCATCTCCTTTCTCTGACTTAGAACATTAAACTGAACTTTACACCACACAAATCCCTTCCATGCTGTGCATCATTCTTCTCTTCCTTTCTTTCTTATCTTCATGATGCAGGTAGTAAGACTGAGTTCTCTGCTGATGTAAATGAGCAGAGCTGCTTGAGCCCATAGATCTTTTCAATGACTACGTGGATCAGAGAAAGAGAACCTTTGTCAAAGATTAATTATTTCTTAATTGTAAGTAGTACCACAAGTCTATTAAAGACACTTCCTATGGGAAATGAATTATTAATGTAACAGGAATTGGTGCCAAGGTGCCTTATCAGTTCATGCTTATTCAGCTGTGTTCCACTTGACTATGCCTCAAGTACTCCAAGTAATCCATGTTTATAAGTTTTAATATCTCACCATATTTCTGAATTGCTATGTAGTCTTGCAATTTCGTTAGTCGTTGTTCCTTGAATTAATTTTTCCTGCATTTTGCATATATTTTTCCATTTCTTTGGTTTCCCAAGTCTCTCCAAGGCCTTTTGGAATTAAGATCCAGACACTACAATTTTCTGATTGTGAGGTAATAAGATGTAATACTTCAGATTTGATCACACTAGAGATTTGTAATAAGGGCTGTGTCTTTCCTGCATTAGCATAATCTTCACATATTAATAGAGCTGAAAAATTATTTTTGCTTTCCTTTTATAAAAATACAGCAATATTTTATGTCTTTTTCATTGTAAAAGCCATCCTAAAAAGTATTTATCACTGGAAGGACATGGACCAAGGAAAGAAATGATGCCTTAAGAGGACTCCTAGAAACAGAGACTAGACAGGAGTAAGGGAATAAAAGTAGGTATTTATTTGAAAGGCCTTCAAAGGTACCCCTGGGGAGCCACAGGCTATTGCCAAGATGGACCCCAAGGTGGACCACAGGTCACGAGTTCTTCACACTTTTATAGGTTTGGTTCATTTGCATATCAGGTTAATTCTCCAATTAAAGCTTCAGTTCAATGATGTAATTCCCCTCAGCTTACCCCCCCCCCCCCCCCCCCCCCCCCCCCCTTAGAGGCTCTTTTACACTTTTTGGGCCTAGGATGGTCTGGGTGTCCTTGAAGAGCAGGCCTGGAGAGGCTTTGTTATGTCTACCTAGCATGAGAGAGCAGAAATTAACAGGCTACAATAAACCCCAGAGTTACACACTAAGCAGTACAGAATCTGAAAAATATAAAAGTTAAAACCTAAGGCATCAGAAATAGCAATGTACTCACAGCCAGAAATGCTTCAGTTAGCTGGCATGGACTGTGCTGTCACTCTACTAAACAAATGAGCAGTTGAAGGAACAGACTTAGTGGAATATTTTTTTTATTATATTTTTCAGTAAAATTTCAAGTGGTTAGGTTTGTTTGATGTTTGCAGTGGAAATAGTATGGCTCCTGAGAGCATGGCTACTTGTATAAGGTAACATTTGTACTTTTTCATTAGATATGTTACAGTAGAAATTTATTTTTTGGTCAGTATAACATATATATGCAACATCAGCAACATCTTTCCTATGTCTAAACACACTCTGACTACTTCTACCTTATCTACTTCATTGCTTTTTCCTACAAATTGCCAAAACCAACAAAAGCACATACTAGAGGTCTCCAGAGTTGTGACCTTTGTTCCACACTTCCATGTTCTCCCTTCTCTCCTTCCTCTCACACCTCAGGCAATAAATAGTTTAAACAGGGAGAAGCTTTAAAGGTCAGTGTTCTGCAAGTGCCCTAGGCAGAGCTGGAAATTCCCTGACACTGCTGGGATATGACCTTGTCATAAATTCTCAGGTACCACTCTCTGCCTTAGCACAATCTATTTGAGTTATGTCAAAAAATCTGAGATAACTGATTCATGATTAAAGTTGACTTCACAAAGGCAGAGGCTTCTCTAGTTATTGATTTTATTCTATTTCCACACTATTAAACCACAGTTTAGCTGCTGGCTGACAGTCCTAGTACTGAGCAGTAAATCAGGAAATGAATGGTAGTTTAATGGAAATATTAGCACCTCAATAGTGTATGGAAGATGCTGACTTGTGAACTCCTAATACAAAAAGAGGTGTAATATGAAATAATGATCAGTCTACATTACTAAGTGAAGCTGCAGAAAGACAATACAGGTTAAATGTACTGCTCTCTTCTAACAGTCCTGGTAAGTTTCCGGAAGATATAATAAATGTAGCTACAACATGGAGCAACCTAAATTTCATCCCAAATGGTAAGCACAGCAGAAATGTAATAGTAGCTGAAAGTTGCATGGTCCAGTTCTTTGTATCTGTGAAGCAAAGGCATTCTCAGTATCTAGCTACTTATCTGTGAAACAAAATTTTGAAGCATTAAATCACAGCCTATGGTTCAAATAATTTTGACACTTCTTTTCTGATATAATTTTTCTTCTTTTCTTAGCAGAAAATCCACAGATTACTAACTTCTGCTGTGGTTCTTTTTTCGCCAGTACAGCAAACCATAATTATACATAGCGTCTTTACCAAAAAATCATTCTTAAGAAACATTTCAAATTCTTTTCAGCAGTATTTCTAAATCTAAATCCAGTCCCAAGATGTTTGAATCAGACCATATACTTAACAGGTCCATCTTATTATCTGTCTCTGGCTTACTGTTTGGGCAAAGTGCCCATGGCAGACCCAGTAGTCAATAATGATTCAAGATCTTTAGTTTTTATCACTTGGAAAAATGCCAACATCTTCTCTGAGTTAATTCTGATTGTGAGCCTACTCTCCTCACAATTTTTTGGGTTTGTTTGTTTCACTGTCTTGAACATTAGTGCGTCAAATGTGTGGTAAAGGAACTTTCACTGACTTGTCTGCATACCCAAGATAACAATAGTCCTTTCTTAGATTTCTAGTTTCATTGGCTATCTTGGTTACTCAACAAAAGAGCAAATCTAAAGCTCTCTTACACAAGGAAAAAAAAAAAAAGGAGATAGTGGCTGTAACATTTTTGGTAATGTTTTCATTTATCAATCTGAAATTACATTTTTTGCATGTCTAACTCTAGAAGATAGACAGCACTCCTTGTGTCATAAGTTAATCAATATTTTATACCGTTGTTAGGATTACTCTCTGAGATACCCTTTTCCCATCCAGCATTATCTGCTTTCTTCCCTCTGAGATGCAGAACTTGATTTTAGACTGTAGTAAAATAAATGTTTTCTAATAGTGCATATTTTGCTGTGAAAAGCAGACTTCTTAATACCATTAACCTATTTGTTTAATATAACTTTCACAACTGTCATCTTCTAATTTTACCAGTGACTTTTCATTCTGTGTAAATGATAAAAAGGTTAAACTTTGGAGGCAGACTAAGAACTGCATATTGTGTGACATCACTTACTGAGAGCATATATTAACAATTCATGTCTATATAAAGCCTGAAATATAATGCATCCTGAATAATAATATTTATTGTGATGAATTTATTCATCTATCATCAGATCACTCATATAAATAATTTCCTTAAACTTTTGCTTTTAAATATTTGAAATAATACATCATTCAATTACTTCTACCAAACAAATTTAAGCTTTGGTAAAAAGAAATATTGAAGAGAGAGAAAACCAAGTTATCAGTTCTGTCATAATTTTGGGATCAGTGTCAGAACAATAATGGCCTAACTGACTTAATTTATGAGTTTTTAATTACATAACTCACCCTATTCATGGTTTTTAGATATTGGCACCATACTGGTTTTCTCTCAGGCAATTGTAATTTCATCAGTTCCAGACACTTAGCAGAAATTGACCTTTATCTTCCAAAGCTTCCAGCAGCTAGCTCTTTTAAAATTGTCTAAAGCACATTTTCTAGATCTGATAGCATTACAATTTTAATAGATGCCCCTTATTGGCCTCTTAATAGTAATGAAGTGGGAAAATCCTTATCATGCGACATGACGTTCACTTGGCTTTTTCGCCCAAGCAGTTAATAGGATATTCATATTTGATATACATGAATATATAAATATAGTGTATGTTTACAGTTAAATGTACATCCTGACATTTTACCAATCTTTGTTACTCCTCAGTAAATTTTTGTGCTCACACCCTACATTTTCACTTCCCTTATTAATTTTCTGAAGTTGTTTCTAGCAGTGACTTAAAATGATCAATTCCTTGTTCTTGATTTGCTATATGCAAGTGTGCATGTATAAGTGTATGTGTATAGTATGCACGTGTATGTATGCCCCTTTATATATTACATGCATTTTTATTTTTATATATGTACACTTAATGTGCACCTAATGTTATCACAAATGTAATAGTAGCCTACCTAATCAGTTCCTCAAAATGTTCATCGTGGCAACTAAGACATGTTGAAACACAGACACTTCTTCAGCAAATTTTTAATTATGAGTATCCGATTACATTTATCTGATCTTTTTTGATCAGTGCTTCATTTCTCAAGATGGTCCTCAAGATAAAGATTTTTATGGTTCTGTATGTGCTCTTTTAACTTCAAACATTGTTTTGTATCTGTATCCTTTCAAATCCCTGTTCATACCACAAGAATGGAAGTTCACCAAATTGAAATTTTACTGCGCATTATGAAAGATTAAAGAGTCTGGTCTTATTGTCGTACTGCATGATTTTATGGCTTATGGGGTACACCTTGTACTTTTTCTTAGGCTTCTAATCCATAGGCAATCAAGATAATTTTTCAGTTGTTGGTGACTCAGAAAAAGATAATGCATTCCTCATATATATTATAATTTTTCCTTGTAGAATTATCTTCCTAGTAGTTTATAATACTTTTTTCCTTAATACTTGAGCCACATTAATCTTTCTGCACAATTTGAGTAATACTGCTAGGACATTTGTGGTCACAAACATAAGGACTGAAGTGTATAAGCAATTTATTTTTTCTTTTCTTCCCCATTTGCTCTTGTACCTTGATTTCTTTAGTTCTAAATCTGTGGTCATTTGTTCTCTCCTTCTTCCATTTTCCTGGGTTTTTTTTAGGAATTCCTCTGTATGAAAAAAAAAAAAAAAAATTACATTCAGCAGACAGAGAGGTTGGGGTTTCTACAGGGTAAAATATGACTGATCTAGAAGAAGTCTTTGGTGAATTTTGCAGTTACATTCTAGAAATGATGTGAGAGTATACACACCATATGAACAGCTGAAATATCCCTTATGAGGCATGGGAAGCTCTCCCTGCATGTGTGTGGGCTAGGAAGTATGGTGATGCTAGAACAAGGATTGTCAATTTCTGCTGTATCCTCATCAGAAAATCACGTTGCAGGTCACATTAGCAATTTACCTTACTGAGTCTCATTATGTGGGCAAGAGGGTTGAATGAGCTCTCACCGATGTTGGATTGAGCTGGCTGAAGAGAAAAGGGGCTTGAATGCACCAAAATATTCTGTCTGGGCTTGGCTGAGATGTGCAGGTGTAAGCTGCCTGCTGGAGATTCAGCTGGCAGCCCCAGGGACTCATCCAGGAAGCCTGTCAGCTGTGGAAGGACAAGGACCTAGCCCTGCTGAGGGACTTACTTTGCTATGCATACTGAATCAAAGCTGCAGGACACCAGGTGAATGGAGAGTGCACACTCTGCAATGCTGCATCCAGGTCAGCCAAGCATCCAGGAGTAGTATAAGGTATCTGCATGGCTGAGTGAGTGTTTTCCACTGACTTTGTCACAGTCTGCTTCAGACAACTACTCTCGATAAAACTAAGTGGCAAGTTGCTTGTATACCACTAGTCACTTCCTTGGATACAAAAATTTGGCTGAATTTTTTTTTTTTCATGGCTGTTTCCAGATTAAATAAATGACATATGAAGAATTTCTGATTTTCTATTTTGATAATAAAGTAAGTCTGCAATAATTACATGGAGATTAAATTACAAGTACATAGTATATTTTAATGATCCAATCTTTATCCTTAAACACCATAAAAAGTACAGGACCTTGAGTGGGAACCAGTTCTCCTACTGTATCCTCTTGTTACTTAAGGCAGTGAAAAGGAACCCAAGCTTAATTTGATACTTCTCTTTTCTGCTTAGAGCCTAATTTGAAGGACTACATGTCTTCTTTTATCAGAATCATATGCCTGAAGTTATAATTGAACACATGTATAAAGTATTTTTCACCATGACTGCCCCGCAGTGGTCTAGGGGTTAAAACTTGACTCACAACACAAAGTTCAAAGGTCCCATCCAGCCAAAATTCCTATGATTCCTACCCTAATTGCTACCAGAATAGTCTTACTTAGATGTTATATGGCATTAGCCAGGCTACAGATGGAATTAAGGCCAGATGAGCCCCAGCCAGCATGTAAATCTCCTTTATTTCAGTTATTAACCTGCAGCATGATTTCAGATTGTGGCCCTATAGGAGTTTAGGTCCCTGCAGGTGTTATGGTGCACCTCCATATGACAGATTTTGAGATCAGAGCATAATGTGGAAGCATTTCAGAACAAAAGAATAGAATTTCATTTGGATGAATGTGAATTGGAAGATTTTTCCAAGAGTGTGTTTAGTGAACACAGTTGCAAATGAGCATCAGACTAATTTATGTGAATTAGGAAAAAAAGAAAAAAGAAAAGGAAGAAAAGTATGAGACTTGAACTTTTTACCTTCTGTCAAGTGAGATTTTTAGCATCAACAATTCCTTGCTACAGATCCACTAATTTTAGTCTCTGGGACATATTGACATTGACATAGCCATGAAATATCCTGTTTCTAATATGTGGAACATAGCTTCTCTGAAATTTGTGGCCCCTACCCCCACCTTTTATGCATGTGGTAGATTGTTGTTGCTGACTTCTGAACAAGGACCTTTCAAGTAAACCCTGAGGTGCCCTTTAATATAAAATCTGAGATGACAATGTCCCCTCACACTTCCTTCTTGCTTTTGAGATATCATATTCTCTGGATGGGAATACAACTGAAAGATACTTCAAATAGATCTGTCTTTCCCAGTCTTACCTGAGAATATGAAAAAAAAAGGGGATATACATACTCTTGACACTTTAATCAAAACCTGCATTCACTGATTACATTTATTTCTTCCCTATCTTCCTCCTGATTACAATATCTTGAACAAGATTTCCTGAGGAGTAAGTAATTGTTCTTTTAAGAAATTCAACACATGACCCTATAGAAGGGCAACTGCATGCTTGACTGCAGATTGCCTGTTTACTCTTCATGGTCTGTCTGGCAAAGTTAATTACTGGAAATCAAAGAAAAGCTTTTTGTTTTTTCCTACTCAAATGAAGAGAAAATGTACACATGGTCCTCGTATTACATCCATTGGATGTATTTGATCCTTTTCCTATTCACTTATAATATCATCAAATGAACAAGCAAGGGCAGAAATGGCAGAATCTGCACCCAAAACAGAGGGACTAACACTGCTCTCATCTACTACATTAAAACCGTCGGTCTTCTTAATGAGGTTTACCCCACATCCAAATTCCTCCTTTATGTAGAGGAATTTTAGTAGATAGTAGATTCTTAGGAGAAAAGGAAGGCTACTCATTACATGCAGGTCCCTGTGTCAATGTTACGCAATTCAGATGCACAGATTTACCACTTTAACAATTTATACTGATTGCTAAAGAAACTATTATATTAGTAATTTTAAAATTTGATGCTCAGTTTCTCTCTATCTCATAAGACTTCTGTGAACCACTGCTCTTCAGGAGGAACTTAATTATTTCTTTTATCAAAAGTTAGGGGAAAAGATATAAAAGAAAAGTAACTGAAATCTCATGAATAGGAGTATGGTATGGATTCTTCTAAACCATCTACACTTTTTCTGGCAGGAGTAAAATTACATCTAATGTGACTTTGAAGATAAATAAGAGTCTTGAATTTCTAAAAATATTTATGTGCTGTAAACATTTTAAGGAAATGTGTACATATTTTGAAGAGAAACAACCAAAAAATGTTAACTTGATGGTCTTAATTTTCTGTCATTCCTTTTTTTTTTTAATGGCATTTCAAGGTGCAAATCCCCTCCATTCCTTTCATTAAAAGGGTAGATGGTGTATTTGTCTTCTCAGCAAATCTGAATTTATAAAATTCCTGTAAGACCTGATCCCCAGCATTTCATACTGTTTCTTAGGAAATAAGCCTTTTGTAAGAGTGAGTTAAAATCTTTCCTTTGTTTAAATTAATTTTCCTGAACTATTTTATAATAGTATAAATATAGTATATTAGTATATATAGTAGTATGTTATATATAATAGTATGTAACAGTTCAGTTACCCTGAACTATTTTATTTTCTATTTTCCTGGGATAAAAAGGAGTTTGCAAATAATCAGCGCAGCATTTATGATAATAGAAGTTCTAGGTGTGACAGGCTCCTAATTTAAGGTCTTGTCTTTAGTTAAGTTAAATGGAAACTCTACAATCCAGGTGAGGGATCTCTGAGTCTCCTCCAACTGGCCTGTGACGGCCATGGCTACTGGACCCATGATGGAAACTTAAGCTGACAGCTGGGCTTAAAAAAAATATTCAACTTTTGCATATCTAACTTGCAAAGTATTTCAATGATCAATTTTGTGTATTATAGTTGTGCAAGCACTGACTGAACAAGAAAGTTACTAGGTGCAAAAGTGGGGAGTCTGTGTGACCAAGTGGAGTCTACTTCTGAGACAATTCCCCAACCTCCTTGTGGAATCAGTGTAAACAAGAATTTTCATGTCTTCACCAAATGTAAAAGAAGCTGAAAGGATCCACCCAGATGTAGATAGGTATTAAAAGAATAATACATTCATATGTTTTTCCAACACCTTTCTTCATCAGAGCACAATTGCAATCCTTAATCCTACTTAATGGATGACAGCTGTATAACTAAACGTTACAAAATCTTAATCTGGTGTGACCTCCTGCACATCATAGGCTGCCAAGTTTCATTCATAACTCCTGAACTCAGGGACTTGTTTGACTATTGCAAACATTCCAGAAAGGGAAAGCTATCTTAACATGAGGGTCACAAAGGATAGAGAATTTTATTCTCAGACCATCACAAGAATCAGCAACTAATGAAGTCAAGCTCATCCAGATGACAAAAGATACACCCTTTAAATGATAGACAGTAATTCTGGGAACAAAAGAACAAAGAAAAAAAGTACACTGTGCTTCAATTCTTTTGGATTGTTTGTTTTGGGTTTGGTTTTTTTTTTCAATATTATTGTAGTTTTTGAATACTGCGACTCTGAGCAAAACATCAATCATGTAAGACAAGAATCCCTAAACTTATGCATACATTAATGGCATGTAAGCCACAGGCCTGAACAGAGCTACTTCTGCTGCTGTCTTCACTTACAGCACAGGGGGCTTGGATCAGTTGTGGCTGCTGTTTTACATCATCTTTGAGGCCATCATTAATCGCAAACTCCTAACCGACGCTTGTGAGACCACAATGCCTAGAAATCAGTACGGCATACTCAGCTGTTTATCATGATATAGATACAGTTTAAAGGGACAAGTGTTTTTGTATTCTCTTCAGCTCTGTATTTAGACATCAAGAATTATAAAGATAAGGTTTGCTTTGATAAAAAAATTGTTTTAATGCAAAAGATATGAACAGTGTGAAAGTTCTAGAGAAGGAAACCTCTAGTCAAAATAGGGTGTCATGTAAGAAAATAAACTTATTGGCATCTGCTGAAAGTTGCAATTTTAATTCTCTAAATTTAGCTTTTAAGATTGTAATGGTAAATTTTATTAAATTTTGTTTTCTATTCTAAATGCTGCTGATAACCTAAGTTGGCCAAAAATGTACATATAAATGTGGAACATCATGTGAAACAAATAAAACTTTTCTTTTCCCTGTGGAATCATTGTTATGAAGCAACTTGTCACATGCATGCACTTCTGTAGTGGTTGGTTGGATAGGAACTAAAAACAAATGCACCAGCTTTGTGTACATGGTGCAGCCTTTAATCTGGACCATATGAGTTAGAATTGTCTCAGTCAAACAGCCTGGATGAGTTTAATTCTGCACTTCCATCAGAGGCTGTTTGACAAGGCAAAAGGGTGCTGAATTTTGGGGCTCTGGTGTTAATTGCTGCCATATCATGTATCTTTAGAGAGGTCATCTTCATACCTGGGGACAGGAGATGGAGCTTTCTCTTCCTGCCACTACTGCATCTACCACTTGCCTGTAGAGAAGTTTCTGTCTCCAGGACTTTGTAGTTTATGCAGAATTTTCTAAGGATAGTCAAACTGAGAGACTGATTTAAAGCTTAAGTATGGGGGACACAATGCCTAATGTGTTGGAAACTTGTGATTGCAGCACGCTCTGCTTGCTTGAACCCACTTATTTTAGTCCCTATAAAAGCAATAGAAATTATAAAGATGGGCCTTCAGAATTACTAGCTGTATACTTCATAATGTTAATTACTGCATTCAGGATGAAAAAAAGGGTGGGGGGTTAATTCTGTTTGGTAATGAGAACACTGTTCTGTGCATTCCTTTTTCCAGTTCTGCAACACATGTAATTTAGTGAGTGTTAATTAAAAAGTGTAAAATAAGAGTGTCTTTAGTACGACCCGTGATCCCAGCTGCTTCAGTTAAGAGATTCTTTTGATTTTACTAACCTGAATTACAATAATAATATTTCATTTCAAGAACTCAGTATTTGCTGTTACATAAGACATTCACTTCTCTTTAGAAGTAGTGGAATTATTGCAGATTAACCTTTGCCCAGTAATGCAGCCAAAACTCTCCACAACGGGAAATCCTATTCCCCAAACTTTTAAAGCTGAAAGAGCTATGCTATTCATAAGCTAACTTTAAGTAGCCTCTTTTAACCATCACCTTAAACATTGGATTGTCCAAGTCATTAATTTTGACATGATTTTGAGAAGAGGGGAGATAAATTGTAAAAATAGACTGTTTCCTTCTCCTTCATCTTTCTTTTTCACTGCAGTGATTCCATGACTTTTCAGTGATTATCAAATGCTCATTATCTTCTAGTCTGCACATATCTTATGTGTTTATCTAAGTGCGCAAAATCTCCTGATACAGTATAAAAGCAATTAAAACAGTAAATAAAAGCTATAACTGATTTCATGGCTTCATATCCACCAATCAAAGCACTGGAAAGACATTAATAGTACACAGAAACAAATACTGTTCCACATAAATCAATATCTGGAATTCTATTTTACAGTCTTTTCTTATGTTGACTGCTATTTTATGGTCAGTCTGAAATTAGATTGCATGTGTAAGTACTGTTCAGCCTTAGTTAAGGTTGTCAAATAATATCCTATATATTGATTAGTGTTGTGCCAACATCTGCAATGCTGCCTGGATACAAAATAGAATTGATACTTAATTAAATAAGCAATCACTCAACAGCTGACCTGTTGGGAAAACAAACAAAAAGCTGACTAACTAACCTTCTAAATCTCAGGCAATGCAACAAAACCTAAAGAAATTCTCCAAAACAACAACACCATCATCCAACCCCCAAAACAAAACTTTAATACAGAGTCACTGGAAATGAACTTCAGATGTGAAAGGAAAACTTAAAAATGTAGTTGTGGTAAATTGAATATAGGCACATATATATCTGGAATTGAATTTGAAAAATTTGGAAGTTTCCCAAAGGGATCAAATTAAAATGGCATTCAGCACAGTGTGCATTAAAGTTATTCCTATTCCTAAATTAGGTCATTGAAACCTTTACTGTTTTTAAAGGGAAGGTTCATAGGTGTGCATTATTTTATGTATTTCACTTTTCCCTGATCCCAAGCCTGTGTCTCTATAATGAATTCAAAACATTGTATGCTGCCACTTTTTCAGCATTTTTTCAGCTCTGTGTTGTTTATGCAAAGTCTGGATATTACTTTACTAATAGAGAAGGAAATTCCTTGTTTTCTAGTTTTTTCTCATCATTGAAGTTTGCATAATGTCCAGCTGACCAGTAAAAAGGAAAATAAAAAAGCCAAATGCAAATTTACATAATCTCAAAATATTGCAGCATGTGCCAAGGCAAATACATGTTTAGAGAAGGTACAACATGTTGCTGAAATACTTGCATGGCATTTGAATTTAAGCTGGAGAAAAAACAATTGATATTCAATAGTTTTGCACACCTCGAGTTAAATCCAGAAGCTTAACACCTATTACTTCAAGACTAGCAAGCCAATAGCCATGACTTGTCATTCAGAAAAGTAAAGAGTGCTTCCCTTTGAAAAGGAAATTTAAAGTCGTAAAAAACACCTCAGTAACTTTCTGTGTTTCTAAGTCTGCAATATCTTTCTGCTGGGTCTTTTCAAATGCATCACAAGTTCACCTTATCAGAAGGACTAGGTGTCTAATGGACCAGTGAAATTAGAAATCACTGCTGATTCATCTGGCAAGATTTCTGCATAGTGATGAAACCAACTGAGACTGAAGGCTTGCAACTGAAGTGAACCAAGCTGGACTTCCAGCAACTGTGTGCGTGGCATCCAAATGCATTATACCTACATCAAAAGGCTGCTGAAAGCTAGAGTGTCTCCAAACATGACAAGAATGTATGACATACATAAAAACAAGTGCTGTGTGTGTATAAAATAAGCAAAATATTTTGTAATGAATTACCAAGATTGTAATATTATGTGTGAATGTATTTTTTTTTTCAGAGCAAAATACAGCAAAGTGTGGCTTTATTTCATGAAGAAGTAAATTATTCTTTTTGTTCCCTGATCAGCTTTTTGCTATTATTAGATATGGAGATTAGGAAAGAGAATGACTGCTGGCTGATGGAAAACATGTACCTTAGAAACAGCTGTACATAACACATCCTGAAAAAACAAGCAACCAAATAAACAAATGAAACCAAAACAAAACTCTAGAGAAAATATCCCCAGCTAACCAGGACTTTGCACAATATATGCATGCTATCATGCCTTTTGTGGAATGAAAGGAGGGAGGTGTAGCACTGCAAAGAGTGCTCCATTTTGTCCATAAAAGAGTGCTGTGGGTTTTAAATCTATGAGATACAACGGGAGATAAAAAGGATTTATGTGTCTTCATTTCCTCCTCTTTCCTTTTGTGGCTGTAATTTGCCTGTTTTGGAGGAAGTCTGTCGATTTAGAAATTACCATGGGAAGACATGGCTGATTTTCTCAATTGCAGAGCTGGTAGGCATATAACAATGCTAAAACAGTAATAAAGAAACACAGATCAAAGTTTGGGCTTGGATTTTAAATTCTTTGTGGACTATGAAGAAAACTGATAGGATTCCAGATGAAATAAATAGGAGAGAATGCTCTTTGTGAATTAATTTATAAAAAAATGCTTGCCATATGATTTTGTTCAGAGGGAAAGATATAAAATATTTCACACATCCTTCAAATTAAAGTGTCATGTTTGAATAAGCTAGACTCCTCTAGTGTCTGGGAACAATGCCATAAAGTACCAACAGCTGACCTCAGTGCTGAAGGAACCTATGGTCTCGCTTAAGAAAACAACTGTTCAGCTGGCAAAGTAAAATGAAGAAATCCTACATGGTCAGGAAGCAAATCCTGTTTATGTTTAAATCTTCCAGACGTCTTACTTATCTATTTTTTTCCAATATTAGTTTACAAGAATTTAAAATATTCCTTTAGCCTTTACTCCTCTATGCCAGTTTAGGTCTGAAGAAGCAGAGTACCTTGTGGACTTCCAATCTGGGCAAATCCAACACAAAAAACCTGAAAAGACAGATGGTTCTGATGTCAAATACGTTAGTCTATTGTTTTGGTTTAGTTATAAAATCATCTAACCATAGTCATGTTCAAATAGCTAATGTTGACAAACACTGCTTACTTCCCCAGCAAGACAGAAGCCATGGAGATACCAGTGTACAGTTAAGACATTAGTGTTTTGACACCTTATTGTTCATGCTCAGTCTGCTGCGTGATGTATTTTAGTTTAATATACTTCTTTTATAATTGAGGCTGACTTAAAATTTCTTCACTGGCAATTACAGCCTTATAGTACGTGACTTAACGCATGGTAGCACAACTGGTCTCCAGCTTGTACCCTTATTTTCAGACTAGCTGTGTGAGAGTGAGCCAGATAAGGATCTTCATTTCCAGGCACCAGTCCTCTGCCTGGGAAATTGTTTAACAGAATGTTATTGGTATGGGAAACAAACAATCGCTCTAGCATTAATGATACAAACCTGCTGACTTTGATGTAAACTGAGGAAAACATAAAGAAAATCCAGTCATGCAAGAACAAACAAGAAACAAAACATTTTAGTTTTCTTTGACTTATTGCTCTGTTTCAAGTTGAAATCTTCCAGTTTGACATGGAAAGTCTGACATTAATTTGGATGTTTATTTTGCCCTTTTATAATTGAATAATGTTTAGTTCTAAGAGACCTTTTTGTTCTAATTTAAACATTATATTCTCCATCTATAAATATTTATTCATTGCATATGGTCTTTTCATTGCAAGCAGACTGTTTAGTTTTCAGACTGAAAAAGGTCAGTTCACCAAAGAATACAGGTATAATAATGAAACAAAGCAACCATTTGTATAATTTAATGGCGACAAGAAGTCCAGGCTAATAGTCTGACTAATGACTAATTTAATTTCTTTCAAAATTCTTCAGTAAGGAAAATGTGACAACACCAAACATTTCTCATAGCAATAGGCTAACGCTCTGTAACTTTTATCTTTTTTAGCACCTAGAATATAGGTTGAAGCCTCATTTATTCACAAAACTGAGCTAAACCCATGAGGATACATGTATATTAAATATAGCTTTGGAACATTTTGGGACAATGGAATGAGAATTTATCTTACGTTAAAATGTTTTAACAGTTCTTTACATACTTTTAGGCTACATTGGAGATGATGGCCCCAGTCCTTTTTCCAGTCTGATACTGCCACAAGTTGTCACTTTGAAAACACACTACTATAACTGGTACATCTTGGTGTATAGATAATGCCAACTCTAAGAGACATAATCAAGTCAACAGAAGAATCATTCTCCCTAATGAAAAACATGTTTTTGTTAAAAGCAGACATACATGTGGTTTTACAGTTAATGATTTTATTACTTGCACCGATTGAGATGAGTATTTATTAACAAGGTGAACTGCAACTTGCACCAAAACAAACTTTTTCTTTTCCCCCTCAAATAAATCAATACAGCTACTGACACAGATACTTGAGAGAAAATGACTCTAAATAAAAAGCAAGTGATAATTATGAGTTATGCCATTTTTCAATTACAGTCTAAACCTATCCCTTTATCTTTTTTATGCTATACAACCCTAGATAAAAGCCTGTCAAAAAAAGGATAAAAAGGTTGGTACTGAAGACTGTATTGCAATACTTCTCTACAAGGTTTGAATAAAATCAAAAAGTTTGAAACAAATTTTCAAATTGATAAATTTGCTGATGTCATTTCTTATGTTTACGGTAGCACTAATTGAGAAAAAAAGGTTAAAACATTTCATTTTTTTCCCTTTTTCTTTTTTTTTTAGTTTTCTTTCCCTTTAATTTTGTGTTTCAATAAAAGGAAATGAAGGAAATGTAGGGAGGTAAGATGCCTGTTCTGTGATCCAAAATAATTTCTAAACCAAAAATAATTTCACTTAATGTTTTAAAATACAATGAAATTATTAAAGAAAGATACAGGGAAGATACCGGCAGAGAGGAATATGTTAGAAAAGCATTGTGTTAAGCGGATGCATTACAACGCCAATCTCACAGAGCACCAATTATCTGAAAGTCAGAATGTTAATGCACAGACCCATCAACTATACCCATAACCATCCCATGACAAAAAATTTTACTTAATTATCAATCCCTGCTCAATGACAAAATTTCTATTTTTTGCAACTTGGGGAAATTAAGAAATTTAAGCAAAAGAAGTGAATTCTAACAGATGTCTCTATTACAACTTCCGTGGAACTAGAAGGAAGAAGTGAGTCAATTTAAATGAATGGTAGAGTATAAAAAGGCTGTTTTATCAAATTTCCCTTCTTTCTTTCCAAAACCAGAATATTATATAGCAACAGAAATGGAGAACTAATATCTTATGTCATTGCTTTTTGGTTTGGTTTGGGTTTTTTAAATGTTTGTGAGGAAACATAAGCATTCAAATTTTTTTTTTTTTTTTTCCTTTTTCAGATATGTGTCCAAAACCAAGACCCATCATTTGACAATTATGGTCTTGGAGGTGTCATGACCTGGGAAGGAAAATACTGGGGTAGCTTCTGTAGGGGGAAAAAAATAAAATCATGTCTGACTTCCTTGATTAGTGGACTTTTAAGTGTTTCATGGTCCATTGCAAATTTTTCACCCTCACCATCTGCTAACCCTCATTATTGCACAAGAATTAGTTACATCTCCTTCTCTTTCTCTCTTCTTCTCAGTGTATAGTTTCACAAGACAATGGCTTTTCTTTCAAAGCCACTTTGGAGTAGCTGTGCCATTTTCTCCCTTTGATCATAGCTCACCTGCACAACAGCTTGAATACCAGCTGTAAACCAGCTCACTGAAATTACCTGCACTGGGAATATGACACCATTTTGACTCCTACAATTTCATTCAACTACATTTGTTGAAGGCCACAAACAGGGACTATATGAGGAACTCATAAATTGTCTTTCCTGAAAAAAACAGCATCATGAAATTACATCTTTTACCCAATTGCTTTATCTTTTACTTCTCTCCTTGCTAACCTGTCAATCGACTCCAAATGCTAACTACCCTTTTCTGTCAAACTGATCAGTTAACATAATGAACCCCATTTCATGGCAACTGTTCCCAGTGCTGCTATAGTATCAAGTTTGGTTCTTCTTTTTCAGACCTGAAGAGTATTTGAAAAAAAAAAAAAAAACAACCCAAAAAAACCACATGACTACTTCCTTTTTTTCCCAAGTGTATCATTGGAACAAAAAAAAAAATATTGGTTCCCTCCCAGTTTTGTCAGCATGTAATTATGGAAAATAATGTAAAATAGAAATGCAGAGATTGGGGGAACAAGGTTTTCCCTCCAATCTGAGTAAAATAAAATTTCTCATGTTCAGGATTTGTTTACATTACTCTTGTCCATAACATCTTTGTAGCTACAGCACAAAACCCTAACTGCTAATTTGTAAAGGCATGTTTAATTTTATTTCCTCATATAACACTCTACCTCCACTATAGTGACATTTACAAGCTCTAAGAATGTTTTGATTGGCTTCTGACTCTTCTCAGTTGCAGGGCTATGACCTTGTGATAATGAAAAACTCATGGGATGGCTCCCCTGACTAGAATATTGCAGTGGGTGACACAAGTTCTTTAAGAAAGACTCTGGAGTCTCTCCTTAGGGAGAGTCAAAATTCTTCTGAATGCCGTCCTCAATGACTGGCTTTAGGTTGCCCTCATTGCGTAAGGTGATTGGGCCAGATCACCTCCTGAGATGTCTTCTAACCACAAATATTGTTATTCTATGAATTACATTATCACATAGATAAATTTGAAGGTCATCTCTAGGTTCTCTAATATCTCCAATGTAATAAGATGATTAGTGGCATTTTTCAGCATGACTATGACTGAGATCAAGTAGTTGTGTTTTTCTGGAGAAACTGGCACTTACCAGTGCCTTGTGTTTAAAGAAGTCAAGATAAGAGATGCATTACCCAGTTTCTTGACAGTGCCGTGGTCTGTTTCTCATTATAATCCTATAAAATAGCATTGCATTACACTGGGATAAAATGAAACTTGAGCAGCCTGCTGAAGCAGTGTCAAAATTGGTCTTTCTCGCTTCTACATTCCCTCTCTCTGTAGAAGCTGTTAAAAAATGTACTTTAAGGAATTACTGACCTAAGTTCATTATGCAACCATTTGACAGTTTTCCTTTTTCATTCAGGTAAAAAATGATGCTGGTAAAAGGTGCGGCATCTTCATTCACATATATAAATAATGATTTGGATAAAAAGCTGAGTTGAGCCCCAAGAGAGGATAAATACTATACAGAGTTTCCATTCGATTATTAAATGGACTAATATCTAATGTATTCTAGCAATTTTTGGATTTATTTGTATGCAGAGAAAATAGAACTTAGGTTGTTAAATTTGGTCTGGTTTGGGTTTTTTTTTGGAGGGGAGGGAGTTGTTTTGTTTGTCTGTGTCTGCACAGAAATTACAAAATATCAGGCTTCGCTACTCCCTCTGATATCACTTCTAGAAAAATTCGGTTTAATTTCTTTTTCAAAAAAGAGTGTTTTATTTTGGGTTTGGCCTAGAGAACATTCTGAAAAGCTGTAGCCAAATGGACAAGACCCTGCAGTATAATTCTTCTATTTGTATTAGGAAGGATATTGTAAATCATGTAGTCCTTTACTTTTCCTTCCCTCTTTTATTTTCTTACATTTTATCCTGTGATTAACACACAAGCAAAATCTCTAGAATCTTTTTTAAACCAAAAAGCAGGTATATGAAAGCAATTATTGATCTCCATTATTATATTCACTGACATAATGTTAGTAAAGATACTGAAGACCTGAAATTCTGCATAGGCTTAATCTGGGTTCAGAGGATGATTGAAAAAGTCAGTAATAGAGAACTTAGGAACTGAACTTTACTTTAAGATTGTATATTTGCCTGCTTTTTTCTCCCACTTCTGAAAGCACACAGTCAGAAGAAGATTAATGTAGTGAGATAGGTAGATAATGCTAACAGTTTTTAAATAGATGTTTTTCACGGTTTTTAAAGCTTCAAACACCACTTGCATCTTGAACAACTTGAGCAGTGCTGTCTGAGTATTGTTAGAAAAACAACAAAACCCTTTGATCAGGATGACAGTCTGGAAAAAAAATGACAAATAATTCATCCACACAGATATTATGAAATACTGTGCTTTGATGGGTGAGATTAAGTGTTTTAGATGGAGGACACTTCTTGCTTAGAGGGACAGTGTCAACTTTAATATCTTTTTGTTTAAATAAAGGCTTTGCTTTGGTGTTAAAAAACACCTTATACTCAGACTTGACTTCTCTTCACCGTGTTTTCTCTCTCCTATTTTGCAATATGTTGCTTATTTTAATGTTTGTCATGTTTTGAAAGTACAAGCAGGGGTATTGCTGTCTTTTCTTCTTTCTATTTAACTACCCCTACAGAATAACAGCTTATTAATAAACACTACCCAGAGAATAAACATTACCAGCATATTAATAAACATTATCATTACTCTTTCAATTCCTAGCAGGATCAAATTTGATATTCTTATAATGTCTTCCAGAATTGTAAATGATAATTGGATAAATTCTCTCTTGATTTTTGAAATAAACCAGGTTTTAAATTCAACACACTTTAGTACATATTTTACATTGACCTATCCTAGGGTCTTCTTAGCAATTGGAAAAAGTGACACCCTGGACAACAGCAGCATTTTTATTTATAAATGGCCATCATTAGTTTTTAAATCCTGTTACCAGATTTGTCTCCAGTTGTACTGAACACACTGTTTTCAGATACCCTAAGAAGTGGAAGGATGGTGCTGTTAACATGACAACAACTAAGAGAGCTTGATTCAAGCACTTTGTTTTGCCACAGATGACTTCTGTGATATTAAACAAGTTGCTTTACCTCCAGTCCACTCAGTTTCACGACAGCAATGTAAGACAACAGGGTGTTGCTGCTTTATTAGATTGTTGTGAGGCTATTGAAAGCCTAACCGTTGCCCAGTGATGAAATCGCTCAGCCAGGAGCAAACAACTGGAAAGCCTGTTCCCTCATTTTATTTGTTTTCATTGAACAATTGTTAAAGAATTAACCGAAGAGAAGGATTATGGCCCTCCAGCCAGCTGCACGAAGGCACACATGCATCAGATTCTTCTCTGTCCATTGGGTCAAGTGATTCCTGTTGGCAATTTTCAACATTTCCTCTACAATACCCTAACCAGCAGATTTCTGTGCAAAAGTACCATCAGTAATAACTTTATATTTTAATATAGTGCAAGCTGACTGCTGGAACTAAAAACGTTAATAATTTTGAGCTTCTTCTGTAATTTTGTAAATTAATAAAGTACTGACTGCCTCTTAGGGCTTTCAAGAACATAAAGTATCTAGATGGTTTCTTAATTTTCAGAAAAAAATATTTTGTCTGAACTTCAGAATATTTCTTTCAGTTCTGTAACTATTCATGTATGCAAAGAAATGCGCATGAAGTCATTTAACTTCTTCACTTTAAATATCTACAAGAGGAATTATATCAAACACTTGCGCACATAAGAACTTAGTTTTCATAAAGTCTTCAAATATGTTTCTTAAACAAAAATAAAAATGAGAAAACAACACTTCCTATACACTAAGATGAGATAGAGGTATATATTGAGAATTTTGCAAGAACTTTGAGTGTTTCACTTGTGTGTTCTAAGGATGATTATCAAGGAGAGAGGCTTATTACCTTTACACCCTGATTTCAAAATATTTTTGCGTACTATATAAGTATCTTTGCAATAGCATTTCATTCTTTGAAAACACAGTGCATTAAAAATTATCTTAGCTTTATTTTTTCTTTCATAATTAATATCTCACTCCTTGGGATTTTATAACTTGGCATATGAAAGTAAATATAGACTAGGTCTCATTAACACTGAATATAGTTTCTTCTTTTAACTTTACCACATGGTGGGTGAAATTATGGTCCCATGAAAATAAATGGAAGAGATCTCATTAAGATTAGTATCAGAAGAATTTCACCTATTTTTCTCTTAGTTGCTGCATAAGAGACAGATCTTTTACTTCTCTGTTCATGGAAATAGGATCAGGGGCTATAGCTCAGTGTTGAGCTTATCTTGCAAGCACACAGGAAGCTCTGACTGGAATCTTTCATATTTCTTTAGGCTCGTCTGATGCTTTCCTCTCATGGGTGACAGCCATGAATGGGACTGTCACTTTGTCACCTGACATTGCTGTAAACAGAAGGGATTAAGGTCTCAGTTCAAAATACTTCTGTTGCCTATTTCTCAGGACACTTTTCTAGAACCATCCTTGTCTGCAAATACCTTGCAAAATAACACCTGGAACATGCACTCTTTGCCTATGTTATTGATTATGCCTAGACCAGAGTAGCCTGGAGCTCCCTCCAGCTTAAGCTCAAGGTTCACTACGGCTCAATGACTTTCAAACAGAGTGAGACTTAAGCAAGAAGCAGTTTTCCTTGAGCCTTAATTTCTATTGGATGAAAAAAGATGCTCCATCTGTGCTGGCAGGAAGCCATGCACTGCTTCTGAATGCCTGAATGATTCAGAAAAGAAGGATCCCAGGATGCAACAGGTGTGTTTCAGCAGGAATTACAGAGATTTTCAAATGGGATGATTGCATATAACAGTATGTGGCTGCTTATGTCTTTGGACTACAAGGACATGCATTTGTCAGAAATTCAACTAATATATAAATGAATATTTTACAATAAAATATATTTATGCTATATTTTTATAGTACATACTATGCTATATTTATGTAGACCATATTTATCTGTGTTGTTTGTTAGGGGGTTTCTGGTTTGGTTTGTTTAGATGGCTGTTTTTGTTTTTTTCTCATATTTTAGGGAGGATTCTGGAAGCTGAAACCTTTAGATTTATGTATCAGCTCAGGAATTCTAAACAGTGCAGTAAATATTTTTAATTATGTTTATTAAACTACCAAATCCTTAGAAAACACTTGATGGGAAAAAGAACTGAGCCAACTTTTCCTGTAGTGGAGGGCAATTGCACTATATCTTGTTAAGACCAAAAAAATACAACATTTGGAAGTAAGAATTTTTCATATACTGTGCTACTATTGTTTCAGGTTGGAAAAGAAATTATTTATAGTGCAGAAACTTTATAATAAGAGGAATACTCAAGGATTATTTTATAAATTTTTTTTTTTCATTAATATTTGGGTCTGGTTTTATAGAAAATGGATCAAGGGAATATCTGCTATGGCTATTTTGACAGAACGACAGAAAATTCTTAAGTTCATTGACTTAAAAGTCTCTGTGTCTGTCTTCCTCTCTGTTGAGAGATCCATGTTTGTGATCCTGATTAAAAAATATAAACTCATTTGGATTACAAATAAATATCTCTCATTATTATCTTACTCCTCTCTAACACTTCCTGTAGAAATTTGACAATTATTTCAGTAAACTAGTGTATACATTAACATAATCCTTGCCAGAATGATTCTACATAGATCTTTGATCATGATCTCTGAGCATGATCATTGCTCACATAGTTCTGCTTAGAATAGAAATACTATTTAAAGGTAGGTTAAGAAGTTTGAGAAAATCACAAGGGCTTTCCTTAAATTTTATTCTAGCCCTTCTAGTTTGTGAACACTGCATGGAAAACTAGTTTTTTAGAATTTTTATTTCCTGACTGTCTCTCTGATCTTTAAAGCACAATGAAATGTACCTATCTTTCAAGGAACAAAAAGGTCTTCTTTTGTTTCCTAATAAAAATACCCCCCAAAACAAAAACCAAACAAACCACACAAAAAACAAAACAAAACAAAACAAAACAAAACAAAAAAAACCACCAAAAAAAACACTCCCATATGATTTGATTTATTACAAAGACTTTTCATTATAAATTTCTCATATTAAATTTTAGGGATTTTTTTCAGCCAAAATTCTACCATTTTTCTAATCATTTACAGCCGATACAATTGCCATCAAAAGAAAGATTTTCTTCTGAGTTGTTCTACATAATCAAATAAAACAGGTCACGTTCATAAATTTTGCAAAAGTACTGTCACAGTACTGCACATCAGGAGAGGTGTAAAATATTATTGGACTGTTAAAGCAAAAACAGGGAAAGTCTCACCAAATGTAATGTCCCTTGGCAACCAGCATGATATTAAAACTTGTTTAAATATTTTGAAATGTCGGCAAACTCACACTATATTATTGGAACCTAATTTGAGATTCATGTTTCTGATGGGTGGTGAGTCCATTTCATGAGAAATGTTGATAAGAAGCCTTTCACTTACATGAAGTAACATAAAATGATACAAGCTATAAGACTACTGGAGCTCTCTTTGCCTTTAAGAGAAAGTTCTGGTCTTGAAATGAAGAAATACAGAGAAAGAAGGAACAGCAGGGAGAGATGAATTTAACTTTTTCCTCTTTACATAAAATAACAAGAGGAGAATGATGCTTTTCTCAAATTCATTAATAGATAAGAAATTATATTTAAGTCTGTATTTTAAGGGCAGGGAGTGGCTTTGAATAGCAAGTGGGGACAGTTGCTTTTTTTTCAGTAGTTATTTTTATACAAATTAGGTAAAAATAAAAAAAAAATTAAACTTGTTACATCTTCACAGATTTGAACCTGTTTTTACCATTTCTTTATAATCAGAAAGGAGAGCTTTGTAGCTGAACGTTAAAGCTGTAACATAATCACCTCATTAGAAGATGGGCATTTTAAAATAAATGCATATACCAAGACCCATGGTAAAACAGCAAATGTTAGCAATACTGACATAAACATGGTATTTGGACTCTGAGATAGGATTTCTAGCATCTCAGACTGCCAGGGAACCTCCCTCCGTCTTTATTACTGTCAAGGCCTGAGAGGGAATCCACAGTTTGGTTCTCATCAGCACCACCAACTATTTGTGTGGAGGTCATTGCTGAATGGCAACCAAACGGCAGCAACACTGAACAGCTGCCTCAACAGCTTTGCCAGTACAGGGGGTGAGAGAAACTGAGAACTGAAACGTAGGTCTCCTGGATGCTGTGCTACTGAATACCCCTTCTTCCTCCTTTCTTTTGTTTTTTGGGTTTTTTTCTTTAATCAGGGGTTCACTGAGAGTTTGAAAGGCTTCAAGCGTGAGGCCAGTATTGTATTGCTAGGTCACTTAGCTGCTTGTCAAACACTGCAGAGGATAAAACAAATCTGCAGAGGCCCCAAAGTATAAAAATGCATTTCTAGATGGGGCCAACATGTTTTTATCACATGTAACATCTGACTGAGGAACTGCCTTCTACAAATATTTGATGCAAATTAAAGCATGCTCTCACATGAGGAGTCCTGCTGATTTCTGTGAGAAATAATGATTTGCAGCACTGAGACTGTTGTGTGGCCAGTAAGGCTCAGCTGGAAGCTTGTCACAGTCAGTTCTAAATTTGTGCAACATAGAAAACAGTCTGTGCATATTTTCTACAATTCCACATTTGTCTTGAGGTCATGTTTTTAGCTGGCTGTTTGAAATCATTGCAATAACACTTTTCATTTATCAATTTATTTAACCAAAGAAAGTCACACAGTATTGAAAATTTATTTTGTCTTTTTTTCATTATTATTATTTTGAAAAATTTGCCTAAATATTTAACCTATTTGTGCTTCAAGTATTCTATGCCAAAGGTAATTGAAAAATTAAAGCTTTCATCCTGTAAGTTGAGCATTTGAGCAGTTCATGTGTAAATTTAGCAGATAATCTCTGAGCTGGAAAGATGCTGAGGTGGATTTACATATGGCAACACCAGAGCATGTCATACTCATTTTAGCAGTATAACAACTCTGATTCAGGCACCCACAGGATAACATGTTGAATCCATTACTTTTTGAAAGCTGCTCTTGGAAAAGAAGGGATCTTAATTGAATGTGTGTGTTGAGGAGGATAAGGGTACCGGATGCCTGAAATTAAGTTTGTCTGTAACCTTCAAGGCAGTATGCAAATTAATGAGATGTAGAATTGCCACTACATCTGTTACCATTTGCTCATATTTAGGAAGAACACTTAAAAAAATATTCCTGTTATGGAACCCTATTTGCTGAAAATAATATAATTTGTGCATACACATTCATGCTGTGTATTTAGTGCTTGAGGAAAGCAACTAAATGGAATACTTTTCTTCTCCTTTATATTAATATTTAATTAAAAGCTCAAGATGTTCTCTTTTGACAGATACTCTTTTAGCCATAGGAAAAATATATCTACAGTAACACTTTTCTTGTTTGATCTCTTTTTTTTTGGGTCAACTTACTTTCATACACAGACACACACAGATACTGCATTCCATGATAGAGACACAATGCTGTTAGCAATTTTTATGCTTGAGGCCAGGGAAATTGTATCACACTTGTTTTTGACTCCCGATCAAGAACTGTAGCTGTAGCATGACAAAAACAAAAATAGAGAAAAGGCTTTGAAGGTTTCAAATGCTGAAATTATTAAGTCTGGCTTGTTAAAGTGGTTACTTGTTCACAGTAGCATTTGCTGCCTTGCTAATGATCATCTGGTTGGGATGGATCCAACCAGTGTATCTGATACAGAAGTTTGAAATCTCACAATAAACTGTTTCACTAAGACTTTGGGGAAGGAATGCAATGGGGGGATGGAGGAGGAGGAGAAGCAAGAAAACAACCCCAAACAATCAGAACTACAGTATCATGAGATGCAGAACATTCTTTTTAAAAAAGTGATTTCTAAGTCAAAGAGTATTATAAAATTGATACCCAAGTTCTTCACTTATGGCACAGTCAAAATTCCCACTGGAAATAACCTTCTTTGTAATCTAACAATCACAATGTTTGAAGTTTTCCATGTACCTGTCTTTAAAATACAGTAAAAGAAGGGAAAATTCCATGTATTCTTACCGTATACCTATGTAACACAGGAAAGATAGAGCCTTGTGTGCCCATAAGGCACAGATGCCCTAATTAACAGATCCTCAAGCAGACAAAACTGTCTGTTTTCAATTAAATTAATGACTGTATAGTGATTTTCAAAAGTGCCTCAATTCACCATTCTGTTTGCTTCTGACAAATTATTACTCTAGAGACCAAATCTTCTGTCAATGATTTATGGAAAATTTTAATAGAATCATTCTGAAAAGAAAAGGGGCTCTGCCACAGGGAAGTGTAGAGACATGTAGAAATAACACAACTCTTACTGATTACTGATATTAAATATACTATTGATATTAAAAATATTAGTGCAATGCTGATGTCTCCTAATATTAATACTAGCACAGATGTACCTTCCATTAATGTAGTTTCACCTCAGCTGAGGCTATGATTAAAAGTGGAATATAGTTGTGTTCTTCTAAATTTTTGTCTTAATATTAATGAATGTGATGGACCACTGATGATTTGAAGTGTTAGCTTAGTAAATCAGAAAATCTATCCAATAGAGCTTACATTTAGGC
Source organism: Corvus hawaiiensis (assembly GCF_020740725.1). Classification (NCBI taxonomy): domain Eukaryota; kingdom Metazoa; phylum Chordata; class Aves; order Passeriformes; family Corvidae; genus Corvus; species Corvus hawaiiensis. The sequence continues at coordinate 76,972,896 of NC_063214.1, forward strand.
AACATAATGATGACTTTTAATTAGATAAAGATGTCTTGAAGCTTGGAATATACATTTCAAGGTGGTTCAAGGTTAAAAAAAAGAATTAATGTGGACAAAAAATTAAAAAATTATTAGTAATAAAAAAATCATATGTCTTGAAAAATAGTTAAGAGCAGTATATTATGAACTAGCCAGGGTGAAAACTATTAGCTGCATACAACAGCTGCATCCAGACGTCTTTCTTAGTGGCCTAGATGCCATCCTTTGCATTGGCACAAAGACCATGCAGCTCTAAGCCTGCACCTGCCATCTGACAAGACATCCCTATGCATATGCATCATGCATGAGCTCTACACATTTGAGAAAACTTAATTGTATCTACTCCATGAGCAGTGCTCAGGGTATATCTCCTTTTACTACACCTTTACTGATTTCGTGTTGGAAGACTTTTGGAAAGAAATGTCAGACCCAGCCATGTGTAAGTTTAACCACGTGTATGCATGGGATACAGGGTACTACATCTTTTCCCTGTAACTCATTTCCCATCTCTGAGCTTCCTGAACTTTTTCACTATGAAGGTGGCAAAGATACTGGAACAGGTTGCCCAGAGAAGTTGGGGATCCCCTATCCCTGTAAGTGTTAAAGTCCCTGGGGCTTTGAGCAACCTGCTCTAGTGAAAGGTTCCCTGCCCATGGCACTTGGGTTGGAACTCAGTGATTATTTAGGTCTCTTCTAACCCAAACCATTCTATGATTCCTCCATGCAGGACACAAAGAAAAGAATATGTATTTCAAGACTGCATTTGCAATTCTCAGAGAAGGCAAAAAACTTTTTTTTTTAATGGTACAAACAAATGATTGCCTTCAGTTCTTGTGATATATACCTCTTTTCTGTTTATTATCACAGTAATTTTTTTCTGCATGTAGTTAAATAGTCACCCAAATAATCTGTGGGGGGAAAAAAGTTACATTTCAAGACACTTCAGTAAAGATTTTCATAAAAGGGGACAGAGAGCACTGAAAGGGTATAGAGAGCTTTAACTGCCACTGAAAATTAATCAGAATTTTATGCATGCATTTCAATATTTAGGTTTTTTTTAAAGAAACATTCAACCAATAAAATCCAACACATAATTCTAGAGAGGAATCAAGCTTGTGACAACCCTGTTTTTAGCAAGCTGGGACATCTTTTATTAAATTTTGGTTTTGTGATTGGTTTGAAGGGAGGTCGTAAATATTTTAGAAATTCTAGCTATGAGGAGGTTAAACTGCGAGTTCACAGATGAAAAACAGTCTGAGGCATTGTCTTATTTCTAGGAAACATAAAAACCTCAATTCCTTCCCCTGTTTCTAGAAGAAGATTCTGCATAAGTCTCTTCCTGTCCCTACTGCTCGTCCACTGCAGACACACAGCACTTCAGTTTCTTGTGAATTTCTAGGCAGGTGCATACACTAGACAGCAAAGGGAAGAAAGATTACAACATCACTGAATGCACCACAAAGCCTATCCCTGGCATTTAGGCTGATGGAGGTGGCAGAGCAGCTATAGCAGCTTGAAAAGCATTTGTATCCAGATGGAGTTTTCTATCACTCTCTGAGAGAATTACTGTGCTCCCCTGAAATCCTGTGTGTTACAGTCATAGGGAAATTATGTCCTGCTAGAGTAATAGTTTTATAGAGGAAAAGTGAAATAATGCATTGCTTGTTCTGGGTGCTATGAGAGATGAGGCCTCTGAGGCATAAATCCTGCTGAAACACGTGTAGAGAAGGAGGAGCCAGGGCTAGTGAAATCTTATCTGCATTGTCTTTCTTGGAGTCATCCCCACAACCTCAAACTTCAGCCCAACTTTGCCTAGAAGCAACTGGATGTTGCAGTCAAAAAGATAGCCAGGTAGAGAAGGTACATTTGTGCAATAGATGTAACCAAGGAATCAGTCAGAAGTGAAAAGGGGACTAAATTTCTGGAAGGAAAAATGTGCACTTTAAGAACCTGTAGCTAAGAAATGCCAGTTTTATAGTCATTACCATTTCTATATCCCAGGTAGCCTGATTAAATAACATTTTAGAAAGACCAATGAGCTGTCTTATGCTACTGTTCAAGATTTTATTGCATGCATGAGGTAAATCATGACAGAAAGCCCTAAGGCAGTCTTTGAAATGAAACCTACATGGGTTATGATGAAGGGAGATGAGAATTGGGCTTTTCACGCATTGTTAACCTTTAAGAGATAACAATTAAGTCCAAAATAGGCTGTGACAGTCATCTGGATGAGTGTCTTATTGTAGGTATAATGAAAAGATGCTAATACAGGAATAATTTTATCAAAGTGATAAGCTTGGAAAATTAGAACAGAATAGAACAGTTGATTTAGAAGGAACCTACAGTGACCATCTGGTCCAACTGCTTAAGTCTAGTCCAACTCCCTTCATCTAGTCTAACTGTGTAGACAAAAAAGAAGAATGCCAAAAGATGCATTCAGCATACTTTTGAATGGATGGACGTTGAACAATATCACATTTGAGAGTGTTGGAAAATAAAAGATCATAATAAAAAAATCACAGGAATATGGACTTAAAAATATATTAAAGATGTTAGATAAACACTAGGTACTTAAAAATTACATTGATGTGCATATTATTGCTTACTATTTAGATGTATTGCTTCAGGTGTCTCACATGAAACAGATTATTCTTATTCCTTGATTCAAAGGAATTTGCAAACATTTTTGAAACCTAAAAATTTGGATTTTTGCCAAAACAAAAACTGAAGCAAAATGCCTCAACTGTCATGAACACATAATTGAGGTATCAATTTTATTTATTTCTCTCTTTGGGAAATAAATATTTCTCTCTTTCTCTCTCTTAGTCCAAAAGTTTCGTATCAGCCCATCCATAGCAAAAATAAAACCCAAAAAACACTCAAGAATATTAATTATTTAGCCTATGTCTATAGTTCATAATTGCACCAAAAATATGCCAATGAAATTGTGTTTATACAAATCTAGTAGAAATTTTGCTCTCATTTTCTTGAATGGGATGGATGCATTAACTCTCTTTTAGGATCAGCCTGGCCTAGCTTTAAATACACATCTGCAATCAAGCACAGGTGTCACAAAGTGGGGATATTAAAACAACTAATTTATGTACGGAATTATAAAATCCCCCCCCCCCCCCCCCCCTCCCCGCCGTTGGTTCTGTTGGTTCTGCACTTTTTTCTTTTTAAATGGAAAGTAATGTGGATCGTTAATGTCATCTGTCTGGAAGATTTTTTAGGAAGATTTTTTACTAACAGAAATAGCGTAACATATGAACAAAAAGGCTTTGACCTGTTATGAAGGTGAAAAATGACAACAACATGGTATGCAGATTTTCAAATGGCATCTGAAAATCAGGATCATAAAATTATATAGTTTTACTCCTTCCTTTTTCCACCCATTTTTTCTTAATGGTTATTTAAATGGTTCAGGCTTCTTTACTCAGCACCATGTTCTAAGGCAATCAACATCCTAAAAATAATCTTTCTGCATGCATACATTAGTTAATAGTCATTTAATACATTTCTAATTGCAAGGCGTGTCATGTCTTAGCCATTTTAGAATACATTTTCTCCTGGAATGACCTTTAGGATGCTGTGTGTGTGTGTATACGCACACACATACATTATTCACATACTGAAGCACAGCTCTGTGTAGAACACCAGGGGTGGCATGGACAGGAGCCCTCCCTACTTGCAGCATTTCTGTGACAGAAAGAACTAAATTTGTAAGGAAAGCATACAAAAGTATGAGGTCTTTAAACTATAGCCTAATTCAACCTTTGACAAAGAGGGAAGGATTCTTTGTTTTTTTTTCTTTAAGGTTCAACATAAGTACAATAAGTACAATAGCCTGCTTGTATCTCCACAAATCATAGCTGACCCATACTATTTGTCTTCCTTTAGCATTAGTTTTGTAAAATCATCTCTTTTTATTTCAGTGTCACAGCAAAGCTTTCAAAGAGGTCTGCCAGTAAGAAAGAGGTTTGATATTTATAACTCAGCAAAAATATTGTAAACTGATTATGTGAGTAGAAAATCGGTAAGCATAATGTATGTTTCTCAGTTCCCAACTTCTGCTTCAATTAAATTATTATCTGAAGAAAATTATACTAGTGACTTACTATTCTCTGTAATAGCAAATGGACGTATTTTCTCCTGGTACAGAATAAGTCCCTAAATTGCTAGTGTTGAGCCTATATCTCAGAAAGCTAAGCCTAAATACTTCCAAAAGTGATGAGAGATTACTATTTTTTCTTCCTTCTCCTTTTTTCTGGCTTTTTTCCCCTCCTAGGTTTCTTCACACTAACAGTCTCATGACTGAGGTTTGTAGAGCTGGTATAAAAGATGCTTTAATTGCTTTAGGATGCAGAAAGTTCAGTTAAAAAAAATTTCTGCCAGATGCTCATTACATATCTAGCTACATATTTGTAAAGGTGTAACATCTTTCTCACATACAGAGAAAGGGGAGATCCAACAATGCCAGAGGGAGTCTGTAATGCTATTGTAAGTCAGCAAACAGATCCATACCTAGATTATATATATGGGAAACCACAAACAGTTCTGCAAGCCTTTTTCTTTTAAAATTTAAAGAAAATAACATTGGAGGTCAGACTAAAAAATTAAAACCACATCCTGTGTTTAAAAAGACAGGGAAAACAAAGAAACTGTATGTACATTCCTCTTATTGCTTCACATTTCTTTTGCTTTGTTGTGAATAGTTTCACATGGCAGTGAAAAGGAGAAAGAGCATAAAAAGCTTTCAAGTTATTATTCAGAAAACAAAACAAACACCACTGGCATGAATACACATTGTGATGATTACTCAGTTTTGCAAATACCAGCTGAGTATAAAAAAATTAGTACACTGTAAATGCTTTTCAAGTTTTTATTTTTATAAAGGTTTAAAGATTAAATAAAAAAGCTGTTGCAGTGAATCATGGCCAATGCCAGGGTCAGCTGGATCAAGTGGACCAAAAGGTCCATTGGTTTGATGCCTCCACAGCCCAAAAGCCTTGAAGTCACAGGGAGCACCCATAAGGCTGTGAAAAATATGTAGACCTGTGCCTTACCATTGGCCACTGCCCTCCCCTCCCCTTATTTCTCATATTTGGTGGTCTTTCCAGAGAGTTCTGTGTTCCTCGGTAGTTAATTGGCCTGTGTTATTCCTCCCCGCCTACCCCGTCTCCCATTTGCTGTAATTCTCTTTCCCCGCCTTTGTAGCACCTCCTAACTGATGTATCATTGGTTACTGTGTGTTTTCCACACCCATATTGTAGGGGTATAACACTCCATGTCAGTCCCATTTTCTCAGCTTCTCCATGGTTTTCCTGTGTTCTTCAATAAATCCTCTCTGCCATGAAGAAGTTCCTCCTCTTCTTTCCTGCCTCCTTCATGCACCTTCACCATCGGTGGGCAAGGTGAACCCGACCAGGAGCTTTGCCTGCCCTCCTGTGCTGTGATCGGCCTCCGTCCTCCCCCTCGGGGCAGGCAGAAGATTGCCAGGTGCTCGGGGCAGCGTGCTAGCCAGCAACGGCACTGCGGCACACTGTGATCATTGTGTCTTGTACGGCACTCCTGAGATATTCAGAATTTGTGCTTTTACTGCTGAGCCTGATTCCTAGCAGGCTGGGACTGGGTGGAGCAGGGAATGGTGAGGTGCCCATGACTGCAAGGCTGTTTGGGAATTCCTGTTCAACCCTGCCAGCCTGGCCTGGAGCTGCACGCCTCAATCCTCAAATCAAAGTTTTTTAGTCTGCTTGAGCAACCAGCATTTCTGGGGTCAAATAAAAATCCTCTGTGAAGCAGATGCAGCAGTTTAGCCCTAATAGCCCAGCTTGATTCAGGTTTCCACAGCTCACTCTTTTGCGCAACATCAGCTTTTGAAAAGTCAAAAAGAGACAAAGAATTAATAGATAATAACTAGATTCATAAAATTCAAGACATAACACAGTTTTATTCCTGATAGACAGAAGGCAAAAGTTTATTAAAGATCTGCTGGAGCTTCAGCTGTTTTCCTACTTAGTCCTGCAGAGGATGTGTCCAAATCCTAAATATGTTAATCTGCAATAGTGTGACACAGGGTTTTCCTGTTGTTAAGACCTGGAAAACTTTGAGGTTTATAGATATAAGGGGAAGTAATTGCAAGGTGCTGTAATGTATTTATATTGGTGTTTTAAGAAGTAATAAAATTACAGATGGACCATGATAGGAAAATAACTTGCTGCAGGAAAAATGCGTCAGGATAGCTGGTTATTCCCAATATCTACTGATGTAATTTAGTGAGGAGAAATGGACAACAAGCCATGTCTGATAAACAACGTGCTAATGTTGTGCTCTCTTCCCAAGTCCGCTCTCAAAAGATCTGTGATTAACAAAGATGAAGGAATTTTAAGAGCTATTTTGGTTATTTCAGAGACAGTTTGAAATGGAGAAGGGATTGGGGTGATTAGGAGGCTGTCATTAGCTAGCATTTTCAGTGCTGCCTTTTGTAGCAAAAATGATAAATGTGCCCTGTTGATGTTCTGTTGGTGTTTAGATTTTCTGAGTCCCTCAGCCCTGAGTTGGGTTCCCATCCTGGTGGGACTGTCCTGCCTGTTGCTTGCAGGATGCACTGGAACAAACTCTCTACCCCATCATCCACAACAAGCAGAACAGCATCAGAACAGTGCTGCAAGGATTGGCAAAAAGGGCACTTTGCTTAGGGAGAGTGGGACAGGAGACTGATGTCTTAGGTTTTAACTTTTATACTTTTCAGATTCTGTAGTGCTTAGTATGTAACTCTGGGGTTTCTTGTAGCCTGTTAATATCTGCTTTCTCGTGCTAGGTGGACATAACAAAGCCTCTCCGGGCCTGCTCTTCAAGGACACCTAGACTGTCCAAGGCCCAAAAAGTATAAAACAAAGAGCCTCAAAGTGGGGTAAGCTGAGGGGAATTACGTCATTAAACTGAAGCTTTAACTGGAGAATTAACCTGATATGCAAATGAACTAAACCTATAAAAGTGTGAAGTTCAAAGTCGTGACCTGTGGTCCATCTTGAGGTCCATCTTGGCAATAGCCTGTGGCTCCCCAGGGGTACCTTTGAAGGCCTTTAAAATAAATACCTATTTATATTCCCTTACTCCTGTCTAGCCTCTGTTTCTAGGAGGCCTCTTAAGGCATCAAGAGGCCTTCAGTGGCCTGGCAAAGATACTCAGAGTTTTTGTTGGTTTTCATACAACAAAAGGTTTCCCCTTCCCTCAGAGATACGGAGTGATGCTTTTTGCCGGGTCCTCGTTTCTCTCCTGCCTTCCTTTGCCTGCTCTTTTTCCCTTCCAGCGTCTCCCTTTACCCAGGGCAGCTGCCAGCCAAAGACCCTCCCTTGATGTTTTTTCCCCTCAATCCAGGAGTAAAACAGCCCTGGATGAAGTTACGGAGGCTGGCAGTGAAATGTCACTGTAAGATCTTGCTCCACCTGGGTTTCAGCCCCTTCAGAGCTTTGCCTTGAAGGGCAGGAGCATCTTTTCCTCGCTGGGAACTGGAATTCCAGCCCATTGCAGTGTGTGCCATGGATCCCAGAGGGGCATTCCCGAGGCTCCCAGGCTGCTGGTCCTGCTGTGCCTCCCAAGGGAGCTGTGCAGGGGCAGGGGACAAGGTCCAGCAGTGGGGTGGGCTCCCAGAGCAGACAGCAAAGGTTGCTTTGTTGCACATTTTCCATCTGGAAGATGAGGGAAGAGGAAAGGGAAGGGAGTCCCTGACAGAATCTTGGAATGCTTGTGGCTGGAAGGGATCCTGCCCATGGGTTAGGATGCTGTGAGGGAGAGATGCCTGTGCCCCAGTGAAGGTGCGAGACCATATGAGGACAACAAACGGATTTTATTGGACATGCATTTTATTGAAAAAGAAATGGGCAGGATGGGATTCTAGAGGATGCGTGGATGTGTATTTTAATTTGATAATTCTTCTTATTATTACTATTTCCTAATTCTTCTTCTTCATCTAAGTCTTCTTCTTCTTCTTTGCTGCCTTCTTCTTTTTAATTACTTCTACTACTCTTGCTTCTTCTTTGCCTTCTTTTTAATTACGACTACTACTCTTGCTTCTTCTTCTTCGTCTTACTCTTACTCTTACTCATACCTATTTTAATTTTTCTTCTTATTTACTACTACTATTTTTTCTTCTTCTTTATCATATTCTTATTCTATATTAATCTTATTCACTTGTTATGCTTATGGTTATTCTTTTCTTTTTCATATTCTTATTGTTTACTACTATTTATTCTTTCTCTTATTATTCTTATTCCTATGCTCTTATTATTCTTATTCAACTTACTATTTTTATTATTATTCTATTCCTTTTTCTTCTTCCTCCTAATTACTACTGCCATTTCTTCATCATCATAATGTCCTTATTCCTATTCCTATTTTTTTTTCCTTTATGAGGAGGTTTTTTTAATTTTTTTTTTTTTTTACTATTACTATTCCTTAAAGTCAACTTCCATTTGTTGAGTCAAAGTCCTGTAGTCATGTCTGTGGCCTTTGATGCCACCAGGGGAGGTTCACATTCAATATCTGACATGGTTTTTCCTTGACAGAGGCATGAGGCATTGGAAGAAGTTGCCCAGGGCGGTGGTGGAGTCCTTGTCTCTGAAGTGTTCAGGAGTTGTGCAGGCCCTTGGGGATGTGGTTTTGGGATGACGGTGGTGCTGCCAGGGTGCCAGTGGCACTGGGTGAGCGGCAGGGTCTCTTGACACCTCGATGACTCTCTGGGCTTCCGCGCTGAGCATGCTGGCACCAAGTGTGCTCCATGGGTGCTGTTTGGGGCTGGCCATGCCAGTGACTTCGGGTGTTGGGGAGATGCCCCTGGCACACCCCAAAGCAGCTGGAGCAGTTCAGGCTGCAGGGCCTGTCCAGGCCAAGGCCGCCCATGTGGCTCCCGGAGGCCCGCACAGGCCCCCGCCCAGCCGCCATCTGCAGGCCCGGGCTGGCGCAGGCGCTACTCCTGCATCTGTGGCGCCAGGCAGCGGCAGCGGAACAGCGCCCGCAGTGCTCGCAGCGCCCTCCTGAGGCGGCCGGGCCGTTTGCTGGGGGCAGCCGGCTGGGGAGCTGAGGGGCTGCGGGGGCTGTGTGGGGCAGGCCCTGGCTCCTGCCAGGCCAAGACCGGAGAAGCTGCGGGTCCCATGGAGGCTTGGCCTTGCAGGAGGGGAAGCGGGGCACAGAGTGGCTCCGGTGCCTGGCGCTCAACCCAGGCCTCCCGAGGGATGGGCACTGGGAACCCGTGTGCTGCAAGAGCTGCCAGGCTTTGGCGCCTGCCTTCTTCGCGCAGCTCGAGGATGCTGAGTCCGTCCCAGGTGGCGTCCTCCTGCAGCGAGGGTGTGACCCCAAAGCTGAAGATGCACGTGTATTCCCAGGTGTTCTGTGTGGGGTCTCTGTCGCTGCCATCTTCCTCTATGGAAACCTCTCGGTAGATGTACTCTTCCCAGTCATTGCGTTCTGCATGGCACGGCTCTGGCTTCATGCAGTCATCCCAGTCAGAGAGGTCTTGGGAGCTTTTGACCTGTCCTTGGGGCAGCTCTGGCTTTGCTGCACCTTGGCACTCTTGGGACAGCTCAAGCTGGGTGAAGTATTCGCAGTCTTCATTGTCTCCAGCTGAGGTCCCCTCCTCACTCCCTTTTTCTGCCAGGAGTGATGCCCTTTCTGCCTCCTCCTGCTGCTCATTATGGGTCTGGGCTCCAAGCAAGCTGGACAAGGAGCTGGGGGGGCAGCAGGGGCTGTGTGCAGCAGGGACCAGGCTCTGTGCCCCTGCTGATGACACATCCTCACTGGGGGCAGGAGAACATGGCTGGTTCTTCTGGCTGGTCACACTTCCTTCGCCCCACTGGGACAGCTTTGGGTCATTCACCTCTTCTTCCCCTTGGGGCAGCTCCTGGATTTTCACTCTTTGTTCCCACTGGTAGAGCTGTTGCTGTGCCCCATTTCCCCACTGCATGCTCACACCCATCTTCCACTGGTTCAGCCCTTGGTGACTCCACACTCCGCACAGGGACACTTCCTGCACTGGCATTGCTGGTACCCATTGGGACAACTCACAGCCTGTCGCCTCTTCCCACAGGCGAAGCTCTTGGGTCCGAATGTCTCTCCATTGGGAAGGCTCATCATCCATGCCAGGTTTCCTCTCTACCTCCTTGATGACAAAGGGCCCCTCCTCCTCTTCAGTGTCTGACTGTGGCCTGATTGAGGCACTCTCTGCCCCCACCAAGTGCCAGCTGAGGGTCTGGTCTTGCGGCCCACTAGGCACAGGGGTGGGTGGCTGGGAGGAGTTGGGGTTTGCCTTGTCATCTTCCATCTCTGAGGTCCTGCAGCACAGAAGGATCGTGGGAGCTGCTTCCTTCTGTGAGAGTGGCTCTCACCAGACTGGGCACTCCAAGGTTCTGTGCCCCTTAGATACCCTCAGCCAGGGCGGGGCTCTCTGATGTCACAAGGGTCTCTGGGCACCACCATGTTCCACATTGCCAAGGGGCCTGACACCACGCGCCTGTGTCACAAAGGGCCACCCTGGCACCCCTTCAGCAGCCAAGCCTGCTGAAAGTAGCATTAAGCAGGCCCTGGACTTGGGCACTTGTAGCCCTTGGCCTCTGTGAGGCTTTGGCCATGGTCCCTCAACAGCCCAATCCCCATACTGCAGAGCCCTGGCTTTGGTGGGTGGGCTACTCAGGGCACGAGCCATTGGCCCGATGGATGCAGCCAGGGACTTGGGGGCATTGGCTCCATGTGCAGCTGCAGGCCGGGGATGACGAGTGTCCCTCAGGGCTCTGCCTCGACCCTAGGGCTCTTTAGTGGCGTCCCCAATGACACAGGCAGGGGATCGAGCTCCCCCTCAGCACATTTGCAGGGGACGGGGAGCTGAGTGTGGCAGGGGCACCATGGCAGGATTTGGCCATGCACAGGGACCTGGGCAAGCTTGAGAAGTGGGACAGCGAGAACCTTACAACATCTCACAAGGCCAAGTGCCGGGTGCTGCACCGGGGCTGGATTCATCCAGGCCGGAAGAGACCTTCATATCCCTCAGTTTGGCACTGCCTCCCTGGTCGCTCCCAGCACCTCCAGAACCAGCACTTGGATGGGCCTTGGGCCTTTCTGGTGCCCTTGCCCACTTCCAGCTGTCCAGAGGGGAGCACCCCCAGCCCGTGCCTCTGTTCCACAGCCCAGCAGCATCTTCCCTGTGCATGTCATGCCCTGAGCCTGGCATGGCTGGGCCAGTGCTGGGCCACTAAGTGCTGCTCCTGGAGGGACAATTCCAGCTGAAATCACATGTAATTAATGAAGCTTTTTACAGATTGGTGCTGGCAGTGGTGACACCAATGCTGAGCTTAATTCTCCCCTGTGTTTGGGTGTGCTTGGCCTCTGTGCCAGAAGCGTCGTGATGCCGAGGGTGCCAGGCTTTGCCCAGGCTTTCCAGGCAACAGATCCAGGCAGGGACACTCCTGGCAAAGTGGGCACTGGCTTGGAGAGCCCATCAGTGTTCCTGAACACAGACTGGTTTCAGGAATGTGGCGGTGTTGAGGTGAATCCACCACTGGGGCAGCCACTTAGAGAAGGCACCTACGCAGAGTTTGGTTGTTGTCTTGATTTTTCCACTCAGATCTTCCCCTATCTCAAAATTTGGCTTTAAGAAATGTCATTTATACCTCTGGCTAGAAGCCAGGTGGACACTTGTGAGAGAAACTGATGCCAGGACAGGAAAATTCCACCAGGGGTTGCTATTTCCAGTTAAAAGGTTGGTTAGACTCAAACACTGAGGAGGCTTTACACAATCTGTAGGGAGGGAAACGAATGATTCAACAGTGTTTCCAGTGAAGAAAATTATTAACTGTTCCTGGCCTTGTCCCTTCATCTTGGGGGAGAAGCTGTTCAAATCCAACCAGGCAAAACTTGAGCAGCTTATCTAAGCCAGGTGGCATGAAAGGAGCTACGGTGTGCAGAAGAAAATAAGTTTTGTCTCTAGGTGAACAGATTGGTGCAGGGTTTATCTGTGGCTCTGTGCTCCTGTAGAGCCCAAGAGCAGCCAGGTGCTGATAACTATCAAAGAGAGATGGGGCCAGGTCAGGCAGCCTGTTCCTAACCCAAAATACAGCATTTAGCCCAGATGAAAACCTGAGATGAGGCTTTGGAATTGTAGACTGTTGTTGCAGTGAATCATGGCCAATGCCAGGGTCAGCTGGATCAAGTGGACCAAAAGGTCCATTGGTTTGATGCCTCCACAGCCCAAAAGCCTTGAAGTCACAGGGAGCACCCATAAGGCTGTGAAAAATATGTGGATCTGTGCCTTACCATTGGCCACTGCCCTCCCCTCCCCTTATTTCTCATATTTGGTGGTCTTTCCAGAGAGTTCTGTGTTCCTCGGTAGTTAATTGGCCTGTGTTATTCCTCCCCGCCTACCCCGTCTCCCATTTGCTGTAATTCTCTTTCCCCGCCTTTGTAGCACCTCCTAACTGATGTATCATTGGTTACTGTGTGTTTTCCACACCCATATTGTAGGGGTATAACACTCCATGTCAGTCCCATTTTCTCAGCTTCTCCATGGTTTTCCTGTGTTCTTCAATAAATCCTCTCTGCCGTGAAGAAGTTCCTCCTCTTCTTTCCTGCCTCCTTCATGCACCTTCACCATCGGTGGGCAAGGTGAACCCGACCAGGAGCTTTGCCTGCCCTCCTGTGCTGTGATCGGCCTCCGTCCTCCCCCTCGGGGCAGGCAGAAGATTGCCCACTGCATATATACTGTCAAGAGGCAGAAGTAGCTTGTACATTATCAGATCCAGTTTTCTATTCAGATAATTGACTTAATACATTGCTTGTACCAGGCTGGTAATTATAATTTATCAGTCAAGACCTGGGGAAAAAAAAAACAAAAACCAAGAACAAGCATATGAGCACATTGAGGAATTAAGATGATTCATTTTAATTAATCTATTGAGAAGCAGATATGATTAAATAGTGTTTGATTATTGGCAGCTTGGCAATATTAGGTTTTTCCAAGGATTGATTTATGAATTATTATTTTGAAGTGGTTTTAAATTGACAAACTTCTGAAGATTCCATTTGTTTTCCTTTTCACATACACACATACACTCAAGTGAACTTAGATGAAAGCTGAAGTTGAAATTAGCAGTGGCCTGAGGGCATTTCTGTAATTACGAGGCTGTTTAAAATATATCAGTATCATGTCTAATATAATAAAAGTAAAGTCACTGCTGTAGCATAGCTAAGAACAAGAGACCCTGCAAAAGGCTGTCAGATTCTGTTAGATGAAATCAGAGCTATACTAAATGCATTATCTGTGTGATTATGGCCACGGTCCTTACCAGGAAATCATCTGCAAAAAGAGGTCCTGCGATAGGTCTGACTGTTTTTTACCTTTTTTTTTTTGTTTGTTTGTTTGCTTGATTGTTTCTAGGTTTTGTTTTGTTTTTTCCTAAAGTTAAAACAACATGATGAGTAACAGGACAGCAAACAAAAATCAAGATGTTAGCCTGCCCAAAAATGGAAGATTTATCTGTTAGATTGTATCATAGAAATGGGCTTAATATTTCATATTATATTTATTAAGAATTTCCAAGTTAAAGGGATTTCTTTCTCTGCATTAAGAAGAGCCACTGACAGAAAAAGCTAGGCAAACGTTAAAATGATGAGAAAAAAGCACATCAAGGTTTTGGTACTTAATGTCCTCAGATCGTGAACTGATGTCCAAGCATTCAGAACTTTTCAGGGACAGACAAATGCACATGCAAAGTGTACTGCTGTGGTTAGGAACAGGATGCTAGAGCCTAAATCAGGTCCACACAGTTCTTTGCACCAGGTGAGACATATGGCCAAAAACAATGCCAGGGCGGCAAAAACACCAACCTGGAGAATGCAGGTGTTTTGTAGAAGTGGGTAGGATACACAAAATCTGTTGAGCAGACCAACATCCTGCCAGAAGCCAAAAGCAACAAATAGATTTGCTTTGTAATTAGGGAATAGTGCACACTGTCACTCACTCTTGCAATGCAGTCGTCCGTCTCCTGGAGAGCCGAGTGTAACCAGGTGGCTGTTTCCAGGCTTTGGCTGATTGACAGCGTGTGTGGCAGCATTGATGAGTCTCTTAAGTTATGTCTATTTTGGTCGTCTGAGCTTGAAATGCCCCAAGCCACGGAATATTTTAACTAGTCAGCTTGGTATTTTTATGGCTTCAGGGGTTCTGGTTTTGTCTTTTTTGTTTGGTTGGATGGTTTCTGTTTTTCTTTTTATTATGGAAAAGCATTTTTGTGTCTAAATAAAGCTGCCTTTGCAACTAGCATGTAAAAAGCCCTGAAAGGTATCAACATAGAAGTAAAACATTTTTTTCCACTCAATTATTGCACAAGGGACACATTTAGTTTAGGATGTTCGACAGCTCCAAAGAGAAAATAAATCTGGGTTCAATTCATAAAAGCCTAGGGCAACTAAATAAACCTAAATGACATTGAAGTTGGAGGAGGAGGTGATTGTTTCTGTGACCACAAAGAAAACTGACCCATTCTGTAGAGACTTAACAAAAAGATACAGATTTTTTTTTTTTTTTTTTTTTTAAATAAAGTAATTAAGGAATATTTAAGGCTGGGAAAAAAAATTGAGGTAATTACTCTGGTAGGTTGCTTTTGTAAGAGTTGTGTGGTTGTCTCCAGTCCTCCTTATTGAATGTATAGAGAGAGAAATATGTGTCAAAGACTGGCCTTAGGAAAAGGCCTGGAAACTACAAAGTGTTTTTAACTACATGACATTGTTAGGCCTTACCAACTATCCAGACCACCACTTGGGTGAATTCCTTCACTCTACAGTAGTCTACTATTCTCTTTCTTTTACTAATTTTTGTGAAAACACTTTTGTATTCCCAACTTTCAGAGACATGTTGTGGAATAATGTTTCTTTGATGGCAGTGATCAGGGTTGATCAATATTTCTGAGTTATCAGCAGAAAAAAATTCTGTCATTGTTTCTTAATTCCTGTAACTGCAGCTTTCATTAACCTTTCTGCTCAATATAAACCACAATATTTAAAAAAAAAAAAAGGACAGGACTATATATAGCCCATTGGTTAAGTAACATACAATCAGTAGGTTAATTTCCCCTTATAGCCATTGTTAACTTTTTGCATTTACAAGTTTTTAATGTAACATAATGACAAAGAATTTAAGCGTGTAAAACAGATCTATATATCATTTAATACTATTTACCCTTAATTAATTTATTTTTATTTATTTATCCATAATTTATTTCTTTATTCATCTGGTTTCCAATCATATTTTAGTTTTTGCTCTTTGCTTTTCCTCCTTTTTTTTGTTATAATTTCTCCTTCCAGATCACCTTAATGCATTAAAAATATTTTTTTCTAAAAAAAAATTTTGCTTTTTCTCTGTCAAATCCATACATACAACTCTCAAATACCCTGAAAAATTTAAATATATTTAAAATGTTTTCTGATATTTGCTCTTAATAGAAAGCATTTAGTGAAATTCATAACTTTTACAAAAAAACAAAGCTGGGAAAATTCACTCCCTCTTCTCCTGCCTAGTATGTCCCTATATTCTCAAGATATACAGGACAGTAGGGTGACTTTCAAAGAAACATTACATGAGATATGAACATCTTAATAAAAGCATGAAGGAGGGAAGGCTAGAAAATTGCTGTGTTAAGTTCTCCAAAGGAATGACTTAGAGCTTGCGTCTCATGTCCTTATTTTGCACTGGGGTGAAATACCTGGAGATTAGGAAGCTGTAATTTGCAGTTATTCTTTCTCTTTGATCTACCATGTTCAATTCAAGTGAAGAATGTGCCAATAACATTTCTAAGCCATACTGCTGAGGCTTTCAGGCACTAAAATGGAATTATCTAGTAAAAAACAGATGTTCTATCTCCTTAAGTATTTACTATTTATTTTCATAAACAGGTAAAAAAAAGCTGACAAAAAAGTCTCAAACATAAAAAGAGGAAGAGAAAAACAAAAGCATTCAGAAAAAAAAGAATTATAACTGTAAGCAAAACTGACTAAAAGAAAATGAGAAGCACTAAAAACCTAGCTAACCAAAGTATTGATAAATATTGAACAAAGTAGAATACTTGTTTAGCTATTAATTGTTCTACTTATGAAAAACTTGAAAGCACACAGGTATTCTTCTCTCACCAGGAATTCAATATGCAAAAGATGAATGAGATTAAGTTTAAATTCAAAACATCTAAAGTGCATAAACGGATTGTTCTACACCCAGATTCCCTAAAGATCTCTAAACTAGGGTTCTCGGTTGATTATACAATTCACAGAAAAATTTAGGTTCTGTATTTTAGAACGAAAGAGCTTCATTTCAGAATACTTTTGACACTGACTTAAGATACTGAAGTTTTACGGCTTTTATGACATTTAGCAAAATGTCTACTTGAAAAACAACACACAAACTTGGTTTTGCTCACTCACCTAGGAATGTACAAATCTCACGGGAGAACAAGGACACTTGTTAACGACAACTGAATCTGTAAGATTGAAAGACCCAGATGATTCTTCCCTCCTGTCTCCCTAGAAGCAATACTACTGATTTTCCCTGTCCTGGTGAGATTCCATTCCCCAAAAGGCCCATATGGGCCTCTTGAAGATCAGCCAACTCTTGCATGCCTCCACCCAAATTGCGACATGCCAATGTCTCACAGCACTACTTGTAACTTCTGCTGGTTTCTGTCTCTGGTTTTGGGCATCTTTAGTCTTTTCGCATACCACGCTCAGCAATTTCGCATCGTCTCTTCTGTCAGGTGCACCTTGGGCTTCTGCCTGCAACCTTAGCAGAACAGTATAAAATACTGGGGAAAAGCCTCTAATTACTTACCCTTGTACAATAACTTAATGTTCACACCTCTCCTCTCAGCCCAGCAAACAAGAGACCTAAACTGGACTCCCAGTGTAACTATCAGGTAGCAGAAACTGAATTCTCCTGTCTCTCAGGAAAACACCTTAATTGAGAGGTGATTCTGGCTACAAGGCAGAGGAAATGTTATTTGTTGTTCCTCTCTGGGAGATTTTAGCTGTGTAGTAAATAGTTACAGATTTACCAGCTCAAGCAGGGAACAAGAAAGGATGTTACTTGGTAGTTTCAGCAACTGAGAAATCTCAGACTTTGATTTAGTTGCTTGGTTTGGGGTTGTTGTTGTTGTTTTTGTTTTGTTTGTTTGTTTTTCTGTTTGTTTGTGGGGTTTTTTTTAGCGGGGGAGAGGGTAAAATACAGAATTAGGAAGGAAGAAAAAACAGCAATCTCATCCCCAGTCTGGTGTGGGTTTACTTGAAAACCAAAGACTGTATTTCCTGCATATTTTAGTAGCCATTTTGTCTGTGTTTCTCTTACTTAGTTTTATTACTCCAAACCCTTGACTTCTTTACTACATAGTAAAGAACTTTTCACTGCACGATAAAGCAACTTCAGAAAGCTATGTAGTTCACTTCTCATTTTCAAGCTTAGCTTTGATTTAGTTACCAAAGTGTTTTTGGAAATTAGAGCTCAGAAAATTTGAATCTCCTTGGTAATGAAAAGCAATAATTTGCCTGACAAATATTTCATCCATTAGGCAGTAATAGAAAGGGAGACTAAGCCCAGGTGTGTAGGAAAGAAACCAACCACATTATATTTTAGTGGAGTTCAAATATTTAGGCAAATAGCAGGAATTCATTGACAATTGTTACAACAATGAGGTTCTTGGACAGGATGAATAAACTGCAGAGTCTGCTTAGGATTATGCCAGAACATCAATGACAACACACTCACATTCATCAAGACTCAGAGCATCCCTTCTGAGCAGCTCTAGGAGTGCTTGAAAAATGTTACATTAATAAAAAGTGTGGGAATGGTCAGGATCTGAATCAGGAATTTAGGTCATAATATTAGACCTAGTTGTTTCCATTCCACTTAAGCCTTACTTCAGACCTCTAAGATATTATCTGGAACTTGTCATAAGCATACTGTAAATGTTTTTGAACTTTTCTAATCTGCAAGTTTTTCTCTTTTAAATAACCCGCTGAATTTACTGAGGTATAAATTTGAGATATAAATACCAGATCTAATTTATATTATAAAATAAATTGTTCATATTTGCTTCAAATTTTGTTTCTTTTGTGGCAAAAGTAACATCAGAGTTTAATAAATACATTGTATAAAATAAATTTTCCTGTGCCTGGAGGAATAGAAACAATAAAAAAGGGCTTAAAAAAAGAGTAACAATTAATTTTTTACAAGTCTCTTCTAATTTTAGATTTAAAATTCCAGAACAGCAATAAACCACATTTTTTCCTTGATGGAGGGAACTGGAAATAATATGCTCAGGATTTCTTACATTAATAAAAATGGAAATCAAAATCAAAATGTGACACTAAGAATGAAGGCAAGTACCTCAAACTCATAGAAACATATATTCCAGATTGTATAAAATATTCTAAAATACTATATTAAAATTCTTTCTTCTTACTCCCAAAGCAAAAGGAAAGAAAAACTGAAACTGATAAATCTTATTGAAAAGACTACCCCATCAGTTTTATGGTTTGTCATTCATTATTTTTTAAAAAAAATTATTTTCCCAAATGGAGGTTAAATTTTGCTATTCCAAATTAGTCTATGAGTTATCTTCTACACCTGTTATGTGACACTGCACCCTGAAAATATCAACTTAAGCTTCTTGTCATTTCCACCTTACACCAACCATTTTATTCAGTTGATTTGCACTACCTTTGGCTATGTTGTGAATTAAAGTTACATATATATTCTTTTTCCAACTAAAACAGTTTTCTGAACCAGTGCAGGAACTACTAAGGGAGACAAACAAGTGGAGGATGTGCAGAGGGACAGAGGCAGGTGCTATGAACTTGCATTGACACTAAGTTCTTCATAACATCTATGCACGTGGCAAGTTTTTTGCGTAGACTTCCTTTATAGTGGATAGATAGAAATAAATTTAGTCTGAAAGTTTGACACTAAACTTTCAGAAACCAGGATTTTTCACAGTTGTCTGGTAGTGATATGTGATAATACTTCAGGTATTTTAACTGGACATATAAAGCACAGGGACTGCTGCTCTAAAAATAGCTAACTCGTTAGAAACAGAAGCTAGAAACAGAAAAGGAACATGCAGAGCTAAGAATGAAGAACTGTTTTGAAGCACAGTGATCAATTTCTTGTGTGCCACTTTGCTAAGACCAGGTCTCTTTTAGCCACTGTTTTGTCCAATATCAGCAGGAGAAGACTGCGGTTTCATCTTCAGAATTCTGGAGGAAAATCAGTGGTTTTAAGCTTGCCATCAAAAAACATTCTGGTGTAAAAAGTCATCTTTCTTCTGCTCTGTTGCATTCACCACAAATGATATTCCATTAAATGAACAGTATAGTATCATATACTTGCATTTAAAGCCATAATTCTAGTATCTAAAACATATGTTTTACAATATGCAGCACAGCTTTTATCATGATCATAGAAGGGTAAGTCATCTTGGTCCCCAAACTTTTTCTTCTGTTGCAAAATTGAGCTTTGTCTTTTTCTATTTTATAATGCTTTCTACTGCATATCATATTTCATTTTGACTGATAGAAATTGATAACCTTTTTATTATGGTTTTCAGATGTTTAAGTCATTGTTACACTGGAATGGGCGCAGGGGAGAGAGCCATTAGGATGGTCCAGAGCTGGAGTACTGGTCCTCTGAGGAGAGATTGAGTAACCAAAGATTTTTCAGCCTGGAGAAGAGGTCACTGTGGGAGACCTAAGAGCAGCACCCATAGCTATGGGAAGGTCAGCAAGGACACAGAACCAGGCTCTTCACAGCAGTGGGTGGCTGGAGGACAAGAGAACATACACATGAATTAAACAAGGGAAATTCAGAGAGATTTTCTTTTCCTTTGTGGACAGCCAAGTAATGGAATAGATTGCCCAGGCAGGATGAACTGTTTCAGTCCTCACTCGTTCTCAAGACCTAACCGGACACAACCTTAGGCATCCTTATTTTATGTCAGACTTGGTCATGCTCTGAGCTGCACATTGGGCCAAAGTCTTCCCAAGGTCCTGCCCACCTGAATTATATCTCTATGAGCATATGTTTACCTTAATAGATTGGAAAAAATTTCTTTTACTGTTTCTTCCAGTTTGTGCACACAATGACGTGAAAATAACATAGGAATTTCCACAATATGATAAATTGGTCCTCATGGATAAAGTGTGTCTTTTGTTTATCTTGTTATTAATTTTTCTTCATTCAGATATTAGTACTTCCTTCCAAGTGACAATCAGTATTTATATTTATTATATATACTTAGTATATTGATAAATATTTTAAAGTATATAAATATTAAATGCATTAGTAAATAACTTGAATTTTAATTAAAATCTCTGTATCTTTTTTTTCTCATCTTTACTTTTTGTTTTAATACATGATCAGTTCTGACCCACTTCTGGGCTTACACACTGATTTTCTGTGCTGTTCAAAACTGCAATAAAATAAGCAGCATTATATTTAAAATAATAGTGGTTCCTCTGAAGCATGAAGCTCTGCAGAAAATGTGCTCTTGGGAAATGGGTATCCTCAGTGTTGCATGAAGTCAAAGCAAAGAGGTCACCCTTGGTCCAAAGGATTTCTTTCTAAATACATCACAGGAGACATACAGATAGAAAAAGCTAAAATACAGGGAAACTGCACTGTTAGTTTCACCAGTAGTGACCTTTGCCTAGGTATCTTTGAGCCTATATATTTGGAGGGTTTTTTGGAAGTCTAAGTTTTCTGTCTCTAAGGGTTGTCTTGGATTCTGTCTGATTTCTCTTTTTCTTTTTTTTTTTTTAATTTTTTTCAGATGACACACATTTAGATGGAATTTCCTGTAATTCAGTTTGTGCCCATATTCTCTTGTTCTCTTACTGGATACCTCTGAGCACAGACTGTCTCTGTTTTCTTTACACTCTTCTGTCAGGTATTTATCAGTATTACTAAGGTCCTCCTGAGCCTTCTGTGCTCCAGCCTGAACAGATCCCTGCAGTGGGGAGGAATTCTCATGCCCAGCTGCTACATTCCATGTAAGTGGTGGTTCATAGCACACTACAGACATCAAACAGGAGGTGGTCCAGGTGCTGGAGCACAGATTCCTCTGTAGCTCTCAGAGAAGATCGTGGTAAAGCAGGTGTTATGAATGGATGATGTGGGTTTAAATCAGCTCCTGTCTTTTGCCCAGGCCTCTGGCAGCAGGCAGTCATGTTATTGAGGTAACCAGCACCCCAAGACCTCACTCTCATTCACATGTTCTTTAATAATGGCTGATTTGGTCTATTATACAATGGATTATTTATTTATAGACAATAAACTAACAGACGTAAGACTTAAAACAGACTGTTACTACACAGGGATAAGACAAAAAGGGAATACTAGTATTATACGCGTGGAGTTAAAGGTACCATTAAATTTCCAGCTAGCTATGAAATAGTATAACTTAGGATTCAGTGTTTCTTACCATCCAATCTTGATGGAGTACACATCGAAAAATCCACTCTCTCAATTCCCGGGAAAGGGACCTGGTGTTGGTCCAAGGATCCAGGGAGAAATCTTCTTACACCTTTCCAAGGAGTGTGTAAGTGTCTTCTGCTTATGTGATAATTGTGTGGGCTTTTATAGACATAAGAACCGTGTCTTTTGGTCAAGAATATTTCTTTCATCTCTTCCCACATTTGCTTTTCGGACTAAGATGTTGATTCTTAGCTGGGGGCCTGAGCCCTTTTGGATCCAGAGATACCCCATGCTGGGCCTGTGTCCTGCCCGAGTTCTCTCTTGCATATGCACCAATCATCTGTGGTAGAGAGGGGGTAGACATGTCCTGCCACAGCAGATTATTCCAATTCTGCCTAAGAAGGACTGCAGTGGAGTAGATACCCACACTGTTAACCAAGACGGAATTCACACCAAAGCAAGTGGATAGCACTTGAAGGGAACTGCAGTCCGTGAAGAGTCTGCACTGGAGCAGACTGCTGGCAGGAATGAAGGCGCATGACCCATGCTTTTTCCCAAATGACTGCATTCCATTTAGAGAACTAATGCTGGAGCAATTCTTGATGCAAAATCATATGGGAAGGACTCACATTGGAGCAGTTCTTGGAGGACTGTATCCCACAGGAGGTACCTCATGTTGGAGCAGGGGATGAGTGTGAGGAAAGACTGGCAGAAACAAAGAGTTATGAACTGACCCTGACCCTCATCCCCCATCCTACTGTACTGTTTGGGGGAGGAGAAGGAGGTAGAAGAGCTGAGAATAAAGCTTAACATGGGAAGAAGAGGGAGGTGAAGTGAAAGTGGGTTGATTTTTGTTTTTATTTGTCACTATCCTGACCTGTTATTAACTAGCAATAAATTAAATTAATTTCCTCAAGTCAAGTCTGTTTTGTCCATGATGGTAACTGGTGAGTGAGCTCGTGACACTTATTTTGTCCCAGAGTTATTACATTTTATTTTTTCCCCCATGCCCTTGATAAGTTCAACTCACCACACAAATCTATGAGAATTTTAACTTAGAAGAAAGGCTGAGATTTCATTTTGGACAGAATTAAACTGATCTATAAGAGAGAGATGCACATATAACTGTTTGAGCAATATTAAGCTGAGGTAGAGAAAAACCAGAACCAGATGGAAAGAATCCTGAGGACCCCCAGCTGAAAGTTGAAACAAGTGACTAAGATTTTCTGAAGAGAAGGAGAAATTTTATGCAACTGACAGTTGGAGTGCATTTTATCTTCAAAAGCAATTAATCCAAATTAAAAATATACTGCAGATAACCATCTGTATGCTGGACTTCAGAGGCCCATTTGAGAATTTTGTAATCAGCCAAAATTAACTTTAAAGGCATCAAGGCTTGCAACAAATGAAAAATGTTCTCCACCATTTTTTATTTGACATTTATAGGTTAGTAAGGGGGAGTCTGGAACTTGAGGGAAATGACTATTCGCTCAAGATCTTCTTCATAACAAATAATTCCTTTAATGGAACAAAAAGGGACTTGAAGATGTGGTCCAAAGCTGAATTAAACATTAGCTTTCTCTTGAAATGTATATTAAAAAAAGTCCTTTTTTTTACTTCAAATTTCCTCCTTCAAAAGGAATAGAACTAGAAATTCCCTATGGATGTATATAATCTACTTAAAAGATTGAGTAAAAGTGTACTCTGAGTCTGAGATTTACAACACAGGATTTTATTTAAGCATAATTATTATTTATCAGTGTCTTGCAAAAAGAGTAATAGTAGTTACTTTTATAATTGTCTACACTGAAGTTTCAGTCCTAGTAATTTCTTCATATTTAAATTCATAGCATCCTATGTTTTAAGTTATGTTTGCAAAGCAAAATAAAATGGAGAAAATTATTAGAGAGGAAATTTTACAAATATTTGGCATAAGTTTCAATTAATTTTTCCTTGTTCTCCTTTCATTATTATTTCAGTTAGTTTGTGTAGAGGAACAACCATCCTTAATGAGCACATTTCTCAGTATTTGTACTAGAAATGTTTGTGTACCTTTTCAGAAAGACCTCACTCTCTATGGCTCATTGTAGTAGAAATATCTAAGGTATAATTACAATCAAAGTATACCTCCAATTTAAACTCTTTCTTTTAAAAAGCTTTTTAATTTAATATCCATTAATTTTAGAATTTTGCACTAATCTTTGTGAAATTATTGTTCATTTTATCTGTGAAGTTTTATAGTTGAATTTACAATATGTTAGATCTTTTTTTAAAACGTTGCACAACTTTCCCCTGACTTTTTTTTTTTTTTTCCTAAGGAACAGGGAATTCAACTAGATGACTTTCTGTTTAGACAAGGAAGATGTGTAGAGGTTAATATTCACATCTCAGCAGGAAGCAGAAATGTTGCCAGTGAAATCAGATGAGGTAATGATCAGCTTCAATACGTAAATAGATGGAAGATTAGGGGTATCTGTATTTATTTAACCATTTGGGTCTGAAATAACACTTAAAGCTTAAACTGAATACCTAGATAAAACTACACGCCCTTTGCTTATTTTTCTTACTTTTGTTCTGTAGACTAACCTTTTGTTTCTATGTCTTAATTTGGTGTTATAAATTGTCTAAGTCAAAATTAATATAAAAAAACTTGTTTGGTTCCAAAATACGGTGTATATAAAATTGTTTCCATTTTTATAAGGGCATTAAAAAAAAAGAATTATCTGGAGGAGTTTTCAGCTACTGGGAGCTGGCAGAAGGGGGTTTTACCCCTTGCGTGCTGACACAAAGAAGCCTGGAGGTCAACGCTGAAACCCCTCTGGAAGGCCACACAATGAAAAAGGGGTAGAGCTCCTCACCCAAAAGGGGCTGTATCCTTCTGTTGCTGTTAAGCAGGCACGCAGGCGAAGGCAAAGAAGAAAGAGAGGGGACTCTCTGTATGTGTTCCACCCAGATTTATTCTAGGGAATGACAGGGACGAAGAGGCCAATTGGTGGGAGGGTCCAGGGATCTTATACTGGGTACAGCATAGGTGGGGAAAGGGATCTCAGCCAATGGGATAGAGACCAGCAGGTGGGATTGACAGGAAGGAAACCAATGGGAACAACACATAGGAGGGAAGGATCCAATGGGGTGTCGAGAAACAAGGAACTTTCTAGAACTAATAAATATTAAAGAAGGAAAATGAATATACATAACTTCATACATAAAACAAGAAGACAAAATATTAACCAATTAGGGGAAAACATGCAAAAGGAAAAACAAGGGAATCATGGGTTCTCACCATGACTGAAGTTATATGCTAAACTTGGCTTGCTAACCACCACAGCTAGTTGTCTGAGTTCTCCTGGGGAGAAAGAGTAGCTGCAGCCACCTGCACCACTATAATTATCTTTTTGTAAAGATAAATTTTTCAGGAGTTTACATTTAAAAATAGCAACAAAAACATTCTCTGCTTTCTTTTGAATTGCAGGATCAGCTCAGTTACCATTGTACCCTGCCAGTCTATTTATTCTTCAGTAAGAAAAGGAAAAGCACTAATGGGAACTGACATTAAATTAGAAAGGGAACAGATATGGTGAAGATGCTGACAAACACCAGCATATAGAGAATGAATAAATAAATACTTAATGAACCAAATCTACCACCTCCAATTACTTCCCTTTCTTTCTTGACCCTGCATCTTCACAAATTCCCATGGGGTCAGGCTCTTACAAGAAGAGAAACAACAAATAACACCAATTGTCTGATATTGAAATATATTTGAGGGGTTGTTTACTTAACAGAGCAGCTAAAAATAGCTTGAAACCTTAAAACTTAAAATGTTTCACTAAAATAAAGCTAGGCTGTGTTCTACGATGGGTTACCAAGAACTGGATGGATGCAGCAGCACTGCAACAGTATGACTGCCCACAGCTTTTGTAAGAAAGGGACATGAAGACCTTGTTGTAAACTTCTCTCCTTGTAGTTAACCAGGTGGAGAAGAATTTGGTGGTTACAGTATAGGACTAAGGTAACAATTTATGAATGCACTAAAAAGACACTACTACAAATTTCTTATGACATGTCCATATCTTGTACATTCTGTGTGGGTGAGTCCAAGCAATCTGTGAACTGTTATTATAGAGTTTGGCAGCCTTCATTCAGGAGATTTTCTCTAACCTGCCTAGTTTCTGAGAAGCCCCACCTACTTTAAATTGCAAGCAAAAATCTTTCGAAAGGGACTACACCATTTAACTGCTTGTGTCAAACATGGCTGCTTTACTGTTCAGACTGTAAAAAAGCACAAAGAAGCTGACAAAAAGAAATCCCTGCTCCTAAACTTCTTGACAAATGTGTCAATGCAAGACCCCTAGTAGAGAAAATTTCTCAAGTGCCTGGATATATCTCATTACTGAAGCCACATCACTCTCAAATTACTAATGAAAAAATAACAGTCACAAAAATGAGGAGCAAATTTTTTACAGCTCATATTCGGTATTAAGGGGAACTTTGAGGACACCGAAGTAATCTGAAGGGCAAAGAGGTAATTTGTGCCCTTTCTCTAGAATGTACAAATATTTCATAAGGAAATTACTCCTCTGGAGTGAAAAGAGAAATACTTATTTATGTAAACCTGAGGAATGTTTCAGACTTTCAGTCCTGGTTTCAAAAGTATGTGACTGAAGCCCTGAATATGCAGAGTTTCAGATAGATACACAGCCTCCTCTGGCCTTTTAGATTTAAAGATGTTTAAGCCTCTGTTTCAGTTTACAAGGTACTTGTCCTCATCCTCAGTTCTAGGTACCTCATTCAATCCACTCTCTACACAAGAAAATAAAGTGGAAGCTGATTTTCATGAAATGTTTGGACCATCTGTTTTTATGCATAAAGACTACTTGAATAAAGTGTATAAAGGACT
Organism: Corvus hawaiiensis; assembly: GCF_020740725.1. Taxonomy (NCBI): domain Eukaryota; kingdom Metazoa; phylum Chordata; class Aves; order Passeriformes; family Corvidae; genus Corvus; species Corvus hawaiiensis. Next base: position 76,999,310 of record NC_063214.1, read on the forward strand.
CTGGAAATGTTAAAAACATTAGAATAACAAGGCAAAACCTGCAATTTCTAAAAAAAATACAGATTTTAAATTACTGTAAAAACTGATGTTGCTATGTAAATATTGCAAGTAAAACTGGAAAATTTGGGGCAAAGTGTCATGTATAAAAAAATAAGGACTAATATGTAAGTACATAATTAAAACTACTGCTACCTACATTGCATAGAATTTGACTTGCACTATGACAGATCTGATATAAATATATGATAAAGATGTTTTGTTTTGCATCATGCACTTCTGTTAAACATCCTTTCCTTACAAAATCTTCTCAGTTTTTTGCAGAAATGTTGACAATGACAAAGGTTCTGAAGCATTTTTTTGTAGTCATAGACAAACTGATACTGTGCTCTCATTTTGGTCTAGTACTATATTGTACCCTCATTCAGAAGGGACACAGTGTAAAGTCTCATAAGAGCCATTGACAAAGTTAATACTTTAAAAAATAACTTTGAGGTACTGACTGTGGTCTTGTATATTAGTGCATTCATACATATTTGTGAAAATTCTTTAACCTATGTCCTTTTTTTTTGAGGCTTTGTTATGTCTCTGAATCAGCTGGGTGTTGTGCAGGAACCATCTTCGTCCACATATTTGCATATGGCTGAATTCACTGTTGACATTCAATAATTATAATGAGCTGTCAGAAACTGTTTAGACAGGAATGGTATGACTGATTTTCTTCCTTTATGTCTTTTCCTTACAGGCTCTCGGTGAGGAGAAGAAATCTGACTGCTTGGTTGGTTGCCCAACTGATTTGCTCTAGGGTACACTAAGAAATAGTTCAAAGCTTTTTTCATAGTGCAGGGAAAATTTGGTTTTGAGGTGACAACAAAATGAATTTAAGGAGAAACTGGGGTCTATTAGCATTTTGAAAGGTTGATGGTAGAAGGGAGAGGTTTGCCAAGGTCTAGAGCTGTTTTTTAGCAGGCCATGAAGGAAAAAGGGAGTCTGAAAAATTTAGAAGAGTTTCCAGGAATTAAAGTGCAACTAGAGGGCTAGAAACAATTAACATGGCTTCCACAGTCCTGTAGCTTGCTGGAAGAAATCTCTTTTACTCCCCTTCTTTAGACTTTTTAACATCACTTTACTCTCCTACCTTCTTTCTTCTTTCCTGGGAATATAAAGAAGAGCTACTCTGTTCTCCTGTGCTACCTCCTAGTTGGGCAGATGATCCTCATCCATTACACAGACAACCATTTCCCTCATAATTATATCTCATTTCCCCATGATCATTCCTCCCCATTTCCCTATGAGCTGCCTTCACTCAGGACACCTGCTTTCTCTGCAGCAGCCTCAGCACAGTCATCTGTGGCCATGAAGCAAGAAAGGGAAGAACAGCGTGAATGGCACAGTGGAGGCTAGACTGAGAGAAAGACCTAGGGAAAGGACAGCTTTCTCTGGCTCTCCCCAAGGCTTGTAGGGATGGAAGAGGTGCAATAAGCCACACCACATGCCGTCCACTTTCTCTTAAAGAGAAAAAAGAAAGGAAATCTCTCAGAGGACATCTTAGTCACATGGGTATTCTGTATCTCACAGGGAATAGGAAAAATGAGCACTTTGCTGTTCTGTATGACTTTGAGAAGTGATCTTTTTGCAAATCCTTTTATGGCATGTAATACTGAGCTTTTCTGTTAGACATACATGAAAAATCATGGAGTTGTGATACAAGGAAATAGCTAAGTCTTGTTTGAATACATTCGAATATTCTATGCATGTTCAATTTCGTTTCTACAATACTTTAGAGTAGTTGCAAAGAAAGGTTGAGCTTTGAAAGTAGTCAGTGCCATTTAGAGATGATTGCGTTGAATTAAGTGAAGTGAGAATTAGACAATTAAGATACTTGGTTGATTAATCAGTAGTTCAGCAGTTCTGTCACAGGAGTTATAATAATCAAAGTAAAAAGTATCTGCCTCCATGTCATTACTAACATACAGGTCATTTTTTTCTCGCTCTATACATATCTTTTTTGTGCTGTGTTTGTCCTGAGAAAGCATAATTTAATTGGCATTATACCTATTTTTAGTGGAGTTTTGACTAATAACAATTATCTATTTATAGAAGCATAAAAGCAATGCTTATAATTAGGCTTTCCTAATATTTTTCATCATTAATTATACTTACCACCAAATAGAAGATGGAATAGAAGCTTAAGAGGGGAGTTTGTGAAAAGGAAACCCATGAAGGAGCATTCATTACAAAGTTATCACCTTTGTGAATTACAAATTATTGAAAGGCAAGCAAGTATTCCAGCAAAGTACCACTGTAATCCTTATTCATTATTATTTCTTTTATGTCTGTATTAGCCACCGTAAGAGGTAGGAAAATAGTTTAGATAGATCTTCCTCCTAACCCAGCAGGATTGTTATTTTTATGTTCTGTCTTTATTTTATGGATGGTTTTTATGTGTGCACGTACTTGTTTTTCTAGGAGGGAGGAATAGAGACAGTGTTTACAGCAAGCCTCTAAAGCTTTGTATCCCCTAGGGTAAAGAAGTACTTTTTTCTTTGTCACCTGCGTCAGATAACATTTAAAATTCCTGGGGGTTTTTGTCTTTCTTGCACATACCAATATTTTGAGGTTATATCTGTAAAATAAAGTCATCCAATAGTAGTCTGAAGTAGCAGAAAGCTAGGGCATCCCAGATTTGCAAAATTGTACCCTTACTTATCCTTGTCTTTAGTTATATGATAACTGTTTTCCCAGTCAGTTGCAGACATGCCATTTCTAGTGCCTCAGTACCTAAATAACTTTGTATGGCATAATTTGGATGATTCACAGTATTGTAGGCAGTAGGCTACCTGTTGGAAGCCTTCCTCAGTGAGTAGTGGAGAGACAGGCTCCCCCAGGATGCTTTGCTAGGTCAGAGTCTGGCACATGTGGTAAAGATAACCCAGAAGACTTACTTTACTTATTCAATTTAAGTACCTGACCAAGCCACCTAAGTTAATTGCCATGGCTTCCTTGGTTCTATTTGCAGTCAGTGACAGTGCAGGACTAAAGTCTTCTCACTAAAGACCCTAAAATTAGGTAAGACGTGTTTGAATTTGTATTTGCACTTGAGTACATGCTGCTAAATTAGCTAGTACAAATCCTTCTTCCCAGTTCTTGCCTGACTGTATACTAAAAGTACAGCATATCATTCCCTATTGTTTTTCCCTCGATGGGATCTGTACTGAAATTACATGTCAAAATAATTGATGAGGTTCATGATGGTAAAAAGAAAATGTCTGGTATGGTGTCTTAGAAAAATGTGAAGATTTAGATGTGTGAAGAAGAAACTAAGAACAGCCAAAACAACTTCTTCCCACACCTGAAAACGAGGATCATTGCTGGATCAGTAGGCAAAGACAGGGAAACCTAATAAATAGTAAAAGCAGTCTTTTCTCAGAAATTTTTAAATTTCCTTATACACGATAGATATACAGAGATTATATATATGTATCTCTAAACACAGAGTTTTTGATTGGAGACAACCAATGAGAGGTACATAATTCAGCATCTGGAGAACAAAAAAATATAAGTCAATCAGAATCCAGATTCTAACGTTTTCTTAAGGTTAGTGCAGATGAAGGAACAGTTAGACCTTTTCATGCTCCCCATCAGAAAGGATGGACTTAGGTATGACATGTTCCTATTCCCCTGCACATTTATTAGCATTTGCAAACACATTCTCAGCACGAAGCTACAATAAGCATACAGAGTGATGATTCATGCTCCCTTCCTCTCCCTGAGATTTTCTCCTGTCAGCTGCTCTGTTTAGCCACAGTAATCTCCTACATGACAAGCTGGGTCAGATGGGATGGTGGCAGTGTTCCACTAGCTTTAGCTTATCTCAGCTAACGTTCTTTCTGAAAGTTTAGTTTAGTTTAATTGAGTTAACTCAATTCATTCTCAGTGGGAAACTCAGAGTTTCCAAATGCATTTTATCTAGATGTACATTTTTGTATTTCTCTTTAGGTATTAGCCTTCACTTCAGAAAAACATAATGGTACAGAATTATGCTACATGACAATATATAAAAAAATAGACAAAAAAACTTCAGATATTTTAGAAGAAGGACTGCACTAGTGTGAAGGCGTATGACACCACTGAATTTTAGTTCATAGACTCACAGAGCAGTTGAGGTTGGAAGGGACCTCTGGAGATCATCTGGTTCAAATGCTCTGCTTCAGGAGAGCCACCTATAGCCAGTTGCCCAGGACCATATTGAGACAGCTTTCGAATATCTCCAAGGATGGAAACATCACAGCCTTCTTGGGCATTCTGTTGCAGTGCTTAGTCACCCTCACAGTAAGAAAAGTCCTGATGTTCAGAGAGGAAGCCCAGAATGAGACACAGGGTGTGACCTCACCAGTGCCGGGCAGGGGAAAAGGATCACTCCCCCCACTCAACCTGACAGTGAAATTACTCCTAATGCACCTCAGATACCATTAACCTTCTTCACCATAAAGGCACATTGCTGGCTTATGGACAATGTGCCAGTCAGTCCCCAGCATACACTGATGCAATTGTTGAATTTTAGATGCTAAAAATTGTTGGGGAAGATGAAACAGGAAAGCCTTGGAAATATGATTGCCTGACAAAAGATTTTGGGAATATGAAAACTACAGGCAACATCGAAATGAAAGCCACTTTTGAAATACCAGGTCTTAGTTACTGAACAACTGGAAAACAATGGTATGGCCAACTGAAGGTAATCCCCTCTTGATGGAACAATACCCTCTGCTTGCAAACAGGTCCAAGGGTCAGAGCAGACCCTACTAGCTCAGCAGAAGGGGTCCAAAGAGTAGTTTTTAGAAGTTAAGATGTAACACTCTATGGTAATATAAGAACTCTTATAGGCTGTATGTAAATGCTATAGGATTTGTATCTTGTATTAGATTGGTTAGTGACAATTAGAATATTCAGTGCAGAAGATGATTTATTGTATTGTAACCAGGACTTCAGACATTCTCATTCTCACTTCTATTCATTCTCTCTTCTATTCATTCCTCTCTTCCACTTCTACTCTTGCTCCTACTCTCTCTCTCTCTCTCTCACCCGTTCACTCTCTTGCTCTCTTGGGCCTGCTCAGAGCTGAGTCTACCAGCTCTGAGCAGTGCCCCAATACCCACGCCCTTTACAATAAACCGGCTGTGTCCCAAGACCTGCCTATAGAGATCTCTCGTCTCCATCCGTCACCGTCTACATCTGGCCGTCCCGACTGGACCCCCAGAACCCCCGAAACCTACAAAAAATGAATATATATATTTTGAAATATTCTGCAGTTGGTTACATAAATGTCTTCAGTGCTATCATGCATTAATTTTTAAAATCCTTTTTAAACACATGCTGTTGCAAAATCCAATTACTTTAGTAGAGCCACTAAAATGCTAAATATCTTACATAAATTAAATACTCTCCCTAAACTCACAAGTAAATTCTTATACAAAGTTCCATTATTTTATATTTCCATATACAATGTACAAAAGCATACAAAAGCAAAAGATTTTTTAATGCTTAATATCTTTAGATCTTAATCTGTGGAATCTTTCCTTTCATACATCATTCTAAGACAATGATGTTACAGGCTTTTCAGGAACTTAGAGAATCTTTTGAAAGTGTGTCCCTTGCTGGAGGCATGTCCTTTATATACTTTAAAAAGAAATAGTTTATACCTGAAATTTTGATATCGGTTTTATTTGGATGTGATCCTTTCTCTGATTTTTTTTCTTTTCTTTCATTATTAGTCTGTTCAGAAAGCATATGCTGAATTCATGAACTAATCCTGACTAGCAAGCATAGTTTTTGCTGATCCTAGCTTGTGCCCACTACTCAACACAGTATTTTTCTTTTGTGATTCTATGGAGCAGAATTCTGATCTAATTATCTAGCCTCTCTCTACACTAGAGAAACAAAGAGATTTCAGTGATGCGATTCAACCATTTAAAGGTAGATGTCAACAACATTCCTAAGCTAATCAGAACAGAAGTCTGAAGTGACTACTGGACTTCTAGGTGTTTAGATTGCAGATATTAAGGTATCAAAAATTTACCTGAATTCCTTCCACTGAAGAATATGACATTCGATCTTTAATTTGGTCTTACCTCTAAATATAAGTCTTACACTTGTGGGACTTCAAAAATATAGCCCTGGACCTTCATTTTTGCTTTGTGCCTGTATTGGTGAAAACTTGCCAAGAACTGAAGCTTGGTTAGTCTACAGTTGGCAGAAAGATTGAGAAAAGATTCTATGGAAGGTAGTGCTAAGAATAGTTAAAATCCTTCTAAATAATATAATGGAGAAAAGGAAAAAAAAGCAAAAAGGATCTGTTTCATTAGAAGAGTCCAGATGTATAGTAACAGTTTGCCTACTCAAGTGAGATTGGGCTTTCTTCGTCTTCTCTCGCACCTAGATACTGAATTTTAAGAAATTCTAATTAGACTCCTGACACGGCACTTTAAAACCTCCCCTGTCCCTCAGTTCGTTGCTACCAGCTGTGCAGCAAAGAACATAGACTAAAACATGTAAAGTGTTCATAAATAGCAGACAACAGGAAGTTCTTCCCTCTGGGTGCAGCTTGGCTGTGGAGATGAATGCATTTTTCCAGAAGAAAAATAATTGTAACCTATGCCAGTCCATGCTTTTGTGATTTCCTTTGATCACTAAGCAGTAACTAGAGCCTTAAAAGCTTTGTGCAAGGATTGCAACCACAGATCACAACTTCCATACAACAGTCAGTTAATGAAAATAATTTAGCCTAAGCGAGAGCTGGTGTGTCTGGACTAGGATGAATTTTGTCATTAATTACATTACTGCCACATGGCAAATAAAAACCACTGTCTACAAATAAAACATGCATAAAATGAGGTAGAGTTCTGATGTTCATCTCTCAATGCCTTTTCTGTATTGTGAGGAAAAACAAGATATCCCAGAGCAGATGGAGTGTTTCACAATAGGCAGGAATGGTAGGATGATATTGAATTAGCACAGACATATAGAGGACTGATAGGAAGAAGCCATAGTGCATTCTGTGCATCCCAATATATATGGGAAACATATTTTCTCCCTGATCCACTCAGCTGAATTTGCCGTCAGCGCATCTGGGCTGAAAACCTGGAACCCTCTAAAGTTTTTTTCCCTAATGATGGTAGCACTGTTGTCTGCCTCAGGCCAATTATGTATCTATGTTTACACTGCAACACTGCAATCTATTACAAGAAAGGAAGAGTGTGTGTGGGTCTGTTGATTTTGTTGCTTTTGTTGTTTTGGTTTGTTTTTTTTTTTTTCTAAGAAGTGAAACCAGAAGTAAAAATATGGAGGATTTCCATGTTGCAGATTTTTTCTTTAAGCAAAATACCTGGGCTCATCTTCCAAAAACAATTGTTCTGCAAAATATCATTTTTATATGCTTGGTACTAGAGCCTGACATATTCTGATTGTGCAAACCACGCTTAGCCCCTGAGGAACATTCATGTGTTACAATAATTCAGGACATGTGCCCCTGGTATTTTTCAGCCCAGGGCTTCAGAGTTTTAGTCAGGAGTTTATTTTTTTGTTTTTTTTTTTTTTCCATTCATTCCCAGATATCACGACATAAAAAGTGGAATTTCCAAGTGTTATGTATTCAAGTTTCCCTGTGTTTACTTCCATGAAAATGAATGGTTTATTTCAAGATTCTTGAAAAAAAGTGCAAACTCCAGCATCACAACGGTTTTAATATTTGGTTAGGGGAAGCTATCTCTAGATAGGCAAATATTTTGACAATTAAGTTTCTTAATAGGCAAACTACATATATATATATATATATATATATATATAAACAAAATAAAATAATCACAAGTTATTTTATCCCTATGCCTGCCTGCCAGACTGTCTCAATATTGTTCTTGATATGGGACCTATTTTGATGGGTTTTGCACTAGGCTGCTGCTGTAGATTCCTTGCAGTCCTATTTCAGTTGCTGGGGTCTCACTTAGATTTGGGCAGAAATCCACGTGTTCAAATGAAGTTTGCTGGAGACATATTTACTCTTGATGCAAGCATCTCAGGTGACAGGATAAACATTAATTTCAATATCGTAATGTTGGCTTCCTTTTCTTGTTTCAAAATGCTCACAGAAGCAATTTTAAAGTTAAAAAAAAAAAAAAAAAAAAAAAGGGTGAAGATATACCTAGTGAAATAGCTGTGTATTTGCCAGAGAGGAAAAATCAGAGAGCACAGCTGTTTGGAAGCAGTGGCATATGAAGCAAGGGTGAAAAAAATGTACCTTCATTAATCACACGCAAGACTTACAATAGTTAAAACGTTATGTTTAGATGAAGATGTAAAGGTGCCTGGTGGATCCTTTGACAGGGTTACTTGGCAGTTTTTTAAGGACAAGAATTTACTCCGTACTTAGCCTTAGGTTTACTGTTCACTGGACTAACATTAACAGGAGGCATTGCAAGGTGACCTTTTCAGTCTCTTGAAGTTTGCATCATTCTTGAGCAATTTAGTAAAGGAAGAGCATTAGCATTGGCCTTAGGAGAGATGAGCCAGTTCTACTTCTCCTCCCAGGTGAAGAGTATGTAGCTCTTTTTATGCAGATGAGATGAACTGCACAACAGTGTGACCTAGGAGATACCATTTCCTGCCACCTTATGAACCTTATGTTCCTGATAAGAGATTAGAAAATTTACAAGGAATCTGGCTGGGCTCTGAAGGGCCTGCCAGTTCCTCCTGAGTGAGGATGCCTGAAGCTAACTCACCATTGATTCTCTTCCTAGGGATAGCTGCAGGACTCCCAGAACCAGAAAAGCAAGCCTTCAAACACCCATGCAGGAGGCTAACAGGGAGTTCCACTTTTATTTGAGAAAAATCTGGCGATGGATGTTAATGGAAATAATCCTTGGACAGATTTTATAGGAAAGTAAGGAGATAAGTTACTTGCCAACACAGTGTAAATAGAGGAGCATAATGGTGACATGAATTAATGACGTGTAATGAAGTGCTAAGCACTGCCATTACTGCTTCTTCCCAGCATGTCTTAAACAGCTGCAGCTGCTGCTGAAACAACTCGCAATAGAGCTTTTTTTTGAAGAGTTTAGTAGAAATTGCACAGGGTTTTACAATAAGCTGACAGTTTATAAATTCTATTTCAATTCCCCCATTATACAATATACACACTTCATTTTAGTATTTGACAGTTCATGTTCACTCAACTAAATCGCGCAGAATAAATCACCCTCTGTGTTCTCATGTCATAGCTCTGTATCAAGGGATAAATCACTGCACTTTGAGGCCGCCCTGAATGGAGATAGAAAACTATCTGCACACCAAAATAAGCCCAGAGCTCCTAGAGAACCTAAATTGATATAGCTACATTTATGTGCAAATGATGGGAGATGAATTCCCACTGATAATATTAGTGCGATGCATTACTGAAAAAAAAAAAAGGAAAAGATAAGATATCAGACTGTTACACGGTGTGGTAGGAAGAAAGGGTACATTCCCTATGTTCAGCTACTGGACTTTCATTTTCTTTTTTTTTTTTTTTTAATCTGGAAACAGAAACCAATCCTGTATTCCTACCCACTGTGCTGTGTAGGAAAGACTGGTTATTGTTTTCCAATTAGCTGATGCTTAAGTAGAATTAATACACTGTTCACATGCATAAAAGCAATTAATAAAACCCAAGAGAAACAAATATTCATTGTTAAGTTTGAAGGTAATGTAGGTAATTTTTAATTATTGTGTATCAATTATGCAGTTGAAATGGAGATAGTATCATTCTCTATAAACATTTCCAAACATCTGAGCATTTTAATTAGTTAATGGTTAATGTGATTAGTCCAAAATAGCATAGGAGAATAAAGATTTGGAATAATAGATCCCGGAATTAATAAATCAGAGAATTATGCATGTACAAAGAAAAAAGTTGTGCCTGTTGTATTAGGAAAAATAGTTGAGGGTATATCTTTATCTATTTCTGTAATCCGCCTTCCAATTTACACAATTATAACATCACAGTGCTACAGGTCAACAAATCTGAATAAAGATTCTGATCTACCAAAACTATGTTTTATTCCTTTACATTTGAAGCTTTATGTTTAAATTCAATCTCATAAATTATTAATTCTTAATTACTTTTAACTGTATAGTGAAAGACACTGAAGATAACCAGGTAAAAACTTTTCAGAAGGTTTCTAAAATGTGCATTGGGTTTTATATTAAACATGCAGGACATGTGTATATACAATAAAGAGTAATTTTTTGGTTTGACTTCGGAGTAAAAATCTAAACCTTACACATATGAGTTTAAAAAAGAATTTTTTTTTCAATTTAACAATACAATATTATGTTTCAGTTCTTGCTAAAAATTATTTAAAAATCAGTTTCAATGAAAATAAAATAATGACTGAGTCAAAATTAATTATTTGGGTTTGTTGGGGTTTTTGCACACAAACAAACAATGATGTTTCCTGTAAATAAGTTGCTATTATTTTGACAAACATTTTTTTTCCCACATAAGGAAATACCCCTGCTTAATAAGGAGATGCTTGCAGGTTTTGGTAGTCACATCTCTTCAGACTCACAGTTAATTTATACCAGATGCTGGTACACTGAGATTTCTGTGTTGATGATACTGAGATAGCATTCATCTTTATGCAGAAGAATTTAATCCAGGGTGTAAATCTATCAGTACACTACCTCTGCTTTGGTTTTATGTAAGTTATTGAATTGTGGAAATGGTGCAATGAAATGTGCAGAAATGGGCCAGGACAACTGTTGTTTACAAGTTGCTGAATGTGAAAGGCTAAGACACTATTGCTTTAAGATGTTTTTGAAAGCCTGCTTCTTAATACATACAGGGATTTCAACTTTCCTAAGTAGTGTTGAAAATCCCAGGCAAAGATTTACGTGAAAAACTTTTTAGGTAGCATCATTTCCTTGCACAGGAAAAAATCTATGCAAAGAAGTCTTGACACAATACGTCGTTTTTGTGTGAGCAAGATTGAAAAGCTCAGTTAACTGCCATGTTGCATTGTAGCATTTGCTTCAAGATGCTTTAATATGTTAGGTTCATAGATAAAACAATGATATAGATACTCAGAATACAATATTTTGAAATTCATCTTGAAATAATACATATATTTTCTCCCTTGTTCATACATTTTTTATCTAGAGAAAAATTGATTTTTAATAGCTCTGTGAATACAAAAGTAGTCTGGTAGTTATGAATTCATGTATCCTTTTTTTTTTTGTAATGTAAACCAGCATTTTTAAGCATTGCTTTTTTGATGGTAAATACAGATCCAGTGTGGACTACCTTACCCTACAGTTATATACAGAGGTGGTATACATTCCCCAGAACAGTCATGCTGAGATTCCAGCTTGTGCAGATAGTACTATATAACTATAGTACTATCTCAAGATCAGCTGGAACAAGGGCTTCTCCTTCCCTCCCTCCCTCCCTTCTTCCCCATTCTGCCCTTCATTCCTGTCATCCATGCCTTGCTGTGATCATGGTACTGCTTGCATCTTGTGTACAGCACTGAAGTCCTGTGAAAGACAGGAAACGCTTATTTATTCATAATTACATTTCCCTTGCAACAGACTTTGCTAGATTAGACAAAGAAGATGAGGAGAAGGCAGCTGATGCTCTCATTTTCTATGCTGCAATGTTTAGTGTTGTCAGCTGGATGCTGCAGTTTATTATGTACTCTTTCAGTATGTCTGTTACCGGAGTCTGTAAGAACATCCCAGAAACTCTGCTGACATTTCTCATACATTGTATATTTCCATACTTTCTAGTGACATGGAAACAGGGGAGCAGAGTTCTTTGTTTTGGTATGAGTCTCTCAATATTTGGAATTTCTTTGTTCATGAGTGTTCAATACTCATATTGCCATGTAGTTTTATCACAGGCTACAAAGCCTATAGAAATGTACTGCATACTTGAAGGGGAAGGTTCTAGGATTTAGTTTATTTAAGAGTATTCACAAGCTTAGCTCACTGTGTGAAAGGAGCTGCTTCTTTTTTGTGGAGAAACATTGCTCTGACAAACACCTCCCTTGTGTCAGAGGGACCAAATTGTGTTCTGTGCTCCTAAAAGAGTGTAGCAAGAAACAGCCCTACAACCTGCTTTCCTCAGGCAGAGTCCCACCTTTACCCATGTGGCAAGTTGTCAGAGACTGAAAATAGTTCATGCCTCAAACACTGATATAAAGTTTTGCTCGTTATGAAGAAGCTACAACTGAAGAAGCTTCCCTGAAGAGTGGGACTTTGAACTGAAAGTCAAACTGTTGATTAGATAAAGGGACACATTGTTCAGTCATCTCAGGCTGAGGGAAAGGTGTGCAGCCACAAAAGGCCAAAGCCACCAGCTGCAACTATCCCTGGTTGAGTTTGGGGTGGGGGAGAGCACAGCTCACAGAAGCCAGGTTTACACAGACTCCCCCCAGCCGAGGGGGAGGAGGAGGTTTTGGGTGCATGGTGCAACCTCTGGTGAGAGGCAACAAACACCCATCCTCCCATTACACAAACTGGCCCAGCTGTGGAACCCCCAACCCCACAGGGCACATCCACGGGACTTTCCCCTGAGAGGCTTGGCCCCACAGGGCTGCACGTGGTGCAACAGACCCAGAGTGTGCTGTGGGAGACTGACCCCACCCCAGGGGGACATGGCCGACATGCCCACCCAGCCTGAGCATGTACACCCATGGGACTCTGTGCCTTCTGGGGGGACCTTCACCACCAGGAAGACCAGCTGGAGAGGATCAATGAACATCCTTGGGATGCACGGAGTGGTGGGATTTTCCTTATTCTGTCCCTGTCACTCTTTCTGTCTCCCCCACCTATCTTCTACTTTCTTCCTTTCTTTCTCTCGCTCTCATATTTACCACCAAATAAAACCCTTACTATTGTCACTGGCATATGGTCTCGTTTGCACCTAAATTCAGGCAGAAGCATTTCTAAGAACCTTAAAACTGGATCATAACACAAGCATGGGCTGGCCGTACAAATCAAGCCCTGTTGCCAGCGCTTCTGATCAGGACACAGCCTCACACTTGCTCCTGGCTCACAGCAATGCCCCTCTACCTTGATTCCTGTCTGATTATTTGGTCAGGTTTTAACTATAGTTAGAGCAAGAAAAAAAACTTCCCTCAATTATTTTCTTTCAGGAAATGAAATTTCATAAAAGCAGAGGGGCTGGAGAGGCCTTGACAGGCTTTCACAGTGAGACTGCTACTCCTAGTCAGTGCTGAAGTGTCTCTTCTGGTGCACTGGACTTGTCACTACCCTGGGAATATGTAATAGATCTACAACAAGTAGGCAAAAGAAAAAGAGCCCATCACATTTTCAGTTTCTTATTCCACTTCATTTTTTCCTTTTGTTGTGTTTTTTTTAAACTCAAAACATAGATCTTGAAGAATTACTTTTCCAGGACTTCAGATTTGGTTTACCTGGAGTTCTTCTTTTAAACCTGCATGACTTCTTTACTCTTGGTTTTTTTAAACCTTGTAACCACACCTTGCTTTATCAGTTAGAAAAACACAAGAATAAATAGCTTTAAAAATGTAAGACTGAAGTGTTTTCCATCACTGTGTACATAAAAACTTCTTGGGTTTGTTTCAACCTTCTGTATTTATTCTCTATCAAGTGATAAAGAAAAGAACCACCTTTTCCTTCTGTGAAGTCCTGAAGTTTTCTGCAGTCAGTAAAATTTACCACTAGCCTAGAAATCTGTCAACACTGTTAAGTTCTAAGAAAAACATATAAACTTAAGAAGAGGAATATCAGTACCCAGAAGATATTCTGAGGTAAAAACCAGAAAGGCCAGCAGAGATTATGTGTACATTTAAGTTTCAATCTTTCTTTGTGAAATCTTTTCCTTTAACCACAATTTCAGACAACTCTGATGTAACTGCAAAGGGTGAGACCTGAGCTTGTCCTCACCACACTTTATATGTTGAGAATGACCAGCAATGCCCAGGAACATGCAAATTGTAAAATGACCTGCATAAAAATGAAAAAAAAATACCATTTTGAATAACAATGATTGATTTTAAAATTTAACTAGGACTCAAGAAAATAAAACTAGCCCAAAGAATTCTTATATGAACTCACCTACATGCTTGCATGCTTATTTGAGGTATAAAACTATTGTCCTGTCCACTGTAGCATATTTATATTAATTTGCACTGTTAAAAGGTTTTGCAGATGATGAGAAGGGAAAAGTATTCAGCTGCTTATGTGTCAGATAATCACATCATATGACACTGGTTTAAACCATTGTTTTTATTGTGAAGCTGCACTATAGTTCTTGCACACCTTTAAAGATTATCTTGTTGCAATTATACTGAGGTAGGTGTACTTAGTCTATAAAATCAGTCAATTTAAAGATTAGCTAAATTAGTGTTTCAGCAACTCAGTGACTTGGTTCTGAATCTTTCCTTGATTAAAAGGTTTTCTGTATATGTAGGTATGGCAAATGTGACTTCTAAGTCGCTTTTCTTAAGGGTCTAATTTGTTTGATTTGTAAGATAAGGGCCCCTAACTAGCACTTTGAGAGCTTATGTAATACAAATACTTCCAAAGGTGAAATGGCCAAGGAAAGAAAAGTATCTTCTACACAAAGATTAATTATCAAAAATTCTAGTAAAAGATAAGCTGTTTTTAGGAATGAAATTAGAGTTTATGTACAGCTGTCACAAGGAAAGTCCTATAAACATTTTTCCTATGAATACAGAAAAAATAAGTCTGTGACTAAAGTGTGAATACTCTAAATAATTTCCAATCCTTTCTAAACACCAAAGAAAGGAAATTAAGACTTTTAAGAATAACTCATTCTTAACAACGTTGAAGTCTTCTGCTTCTCCTTCCTGTATCTTAATCACATTAAGCCCTTTCTTATTAGAAGAAATTTTCTGATTTCTGTGCAAGCTATCAGCATGCAGAGAAGACTTCCCACCTCATCTTTCGTGTGTTTATATCTGATGTGAAAAGCATCCTTTTCTTCAGTGTATTTTTCTGTTTCAACCATCTAATATAATTTTGAGATCTAGTCTTTAACTGTTATATTCAGCATACTTTTTAACAGAAAACTTGTACCAGACCTTTTTTCTTTGAAGTACATTGACAATATGAGCACAGTTAAATCAGTCCTTTTGAGAATAGCATTCTGGTAGAAGTGTTCTATATAATACCTTGTCTCTAATAGTGTCCAATACCAGATATTACCGGCTACAGTGGAACAGGCTGAACTATACAATCCCTCAGGGCATTCCTGAGCTGATTTTTTTCTTTTTTTTAGTATATTTTATTGTACCATTTCTTTTTTTTTTTTTTTGCCATGAACTTGTTTACCACTTTTCGAACCATGCTACAACTGCTGTGACTTATGACATGCAGCATTATGACATGACAGATTAGGACGTGCATTGTAATTAAATAAGATCTCCCCCTTTATTCCAGCACCTGTGATCATACCTCCTATGCTATAGATGCATATTTTGCACTAGGGAAGAGGAGAGAAAAGAGGTATTCTGAGATTCCTAAAACTGCAGTTTGTTTGGAGGCTCCCTCCTGTTCACAGACATTAACTTTTAAAATCTGACTAGAAATAACCTTTGAAAAATTGATTTCAAAGTCTCTGGGTGCAATAGCAACTTTTCCTGCTATAGCAGTTCTTAGATTTCCTTCACCGTCTCCACTGTGAGTGACACAGCAGGTATCTCTTTTTGTTCTCTGACACACACATGAATACCTACCCACTGGCAGACAAAAGGACCTAAAATGATAACTAACGCATTTGTGTTCATTTTAAAGAAAATCAAATGATCAGGCTTTTCTACAGAAACCTGGGGAAATAAAAGTTTGAAATGGTAATTCAGAGGAAATGCTGGGCATGTTTTCATACAAAAAGAAGTGTGGCATACCTTAATCAAACCTATCCAGAATAAGATCAGATCATGAGAAAGAGAAAATATTATATGGCTTTCCATGCATGGACCAGACAGAATTTTCCAGAAAACCTAAAGCTGTGATTGCTTCTGCCAGTCAGCCAGTTTGGAAGTCACAAAGCATGCTGGCTTTAATTGTGGTTTGCAGTAATTACTGTAAATGACTTTACAGTGCATTATAGAAAGGTTCCTTCTGGGCACGTCTTTACATTGCTTTCTTTGGATATTCATTTTCATCTAATGATGTAAGAATACCAAGGTATTGTCATTTAAGGCTTGATGAGAAGTGTGACTATCTTAATGGACCAAAAATAGCTTCAGAGTTTCTCAGTCTCATTGTGGGATTTCAATATTCTCAGCCAACATCCATATGAAGCACAGTTTTGGACAACCCTGTTTTTCCCTTTCTGGGTTTCTACAAGTTCTTTGTCCAGTTCTGAAAATGCACTTCTCCCATTTCCTGGTCTTAGTGCTGGCACTTCCTAATTGTCAGTTCATTCTTTCTGACAAAATACAAGTTTTATCATTCACTTAATATTCCTTTCCAAAGCTCATTTATATGCTTGTAATTAAAGTGAATCATAAAATATGTTTTGCAAGGGATTTAGATCTGAATTCTGATATTTTAATGCATACAAAAAGTGAGTTGTCAGGTACTAAGCCCCTTGTTTAACAGTGAGCAAATTTAATGTTTCTAATTAGAAAATAAAACTCACTAGATCTATTACAATCAGACTGTAAAATATCATGTTCTGCTTCTGAAGCTTCTCCATTACTAAGTCATTCCTAAAATGCCATCTATGACCAAGTATTATTAATTACAATAGTAGATATACATTACTAGTAAATACTACACAATATATAATATTTAAACTTTTTTGCCAATATGCAACCCGTGGCCACTCTTAAGATTTTAATGTTATGAGAAACAACAATTTTCTTCTGGTGTGCATCTTGTTTCTGTTTGCATTACCACCGGCTTGTATTTCTAACTTGGTTGTGAAAAATCTATTTGTATATTTTTGAGGCTGGGTCTCAGGCTGGAATAATAATTTCCTGTGAAAAGCACACATAATTTTTTTATGTATTTTTACAGGTAACACTCAGCCAGGGGGTTGCAATCATGTCTCCCTAATTGTTGTAGTTCAAAATAAGAAAAACATCTTCTAGAGATTTAGAGGTCCCAGTTATAGTTCTGCAGACCCAGGTGGCCTTCAGTGACGAGCAGCTAGAAAGGCCATGCTGGCCTACAGAAAGGAAATGAAATGTTTCTGGTTTTGTTGGCTGCTTTTTTTGCACAATTAACATTTTATAATGACAGATGGCCATTATGTAGGATCTTGTTTTTAGGGCAGGACTCCAGGTACTTTCCATGATAACATAAAGCAGTATGTTATCATGGAAACACGATCATGAAAAGTGTGACCAGAATTTCTACTGGGAAAAAGACTGAGAGTGGTGGATTTAGTTTGCTGTTACACTTGGGCTGTCAAGAATTACAGTAGACAGACAATATGTAGAGTCATGTTCTTATTAATTTTTAAAAAGTCATGATCCCAGACAGCAAGAGCTTTTTTTTTATCACTAAGTATGAGAATGAGAATCTGTTGTTGCAGAGGTAATTAATCAGGTTTTCAAAGGAATTAATATGGCACTATACTTTTCTTGATATATTGAAACAACAAAGATTAATGATGTAATTGCAGAATTTATATTGATACCCAACCCAAACTGCTGTAGAACTTTAAATTGCCACACTCACACTGCTGCCTGCAAGTAGCTCAGAAAGTAATGACTTTCTTGGTACTGCACATAAGCAGAAGGGTATGGCCAGAGGAATGAGTGAGTGTATTTTCAAAGGGGAAAAAACTGATTGGGCATGGCATTAAGAAAATCTTCTTGTAAAGACTGGATATTAAGCAATGTAAGACAAATTCCTGATGATTCTGAGGTCTCTTGGAATTTCTGGTCTTCAAGTTCATTTATAGAATCAGCTTTCCCATTTATCTCAAAAAGAAGAACGAAAAAAAAATCCCTCAACATACTTTCAGAAAATATTTCACTGAATATACTTCATAAGTTAAAAATCCCTCTGTATCTACAGTTATGCTGCATGGACTAGTAATAGAGTAATTTGAGGTCATGAGCTTAGGATCCCAGTTATCAAACATAAGGACCCTTTAACAGAAATTAGTTCTTGGCTTAACTTATTAAAGCAGCAAAGATACAGTACCTTTAAGGATTAGATATTCTTTAATAAATCACAAAAGGTTAATTCTTGCTGAAATGAGTTAAGAAACCTTCCTGTACAGCATGAATTCTTCACTTTTCTTAAGTCATTGTTCAAAAAAGGCACATGCAGATAAATTCACTGACTGTTCTGCAAATTATTTAGGATCAGAACATTAAAACATTGGACAGAGTCATTACATGTCCTGAAAATACTATCTTCTAAAAATAGTCATTTAAGAATAATATTATATCAGTTGCCTTTTTCCTTAAGAAAGGCAACTCTAGCAAAGACCAAATTAAAATTCTGTCTTGTTTGTTTGTGTGTGAGAGTTAAACCCGCCATTGTATTAATGACTGATAGCTTTATCAATACTTCTCTCAAGATAGCCACATACTTGGTGAAATTGTCTGAGTCAGAAAAAGTGAGAAATCCTGCTTCTTTATTATTATATCAGCTCATTGAGCTGTGGAATTGTGTGAATGATTTAATAGCCTGCTGGAAAATCCATGGCCAAATAATCACAGCCAGTCTTTGTTGTTGTAATGTGATGGACAAGGGGTGGCGTGTGTGATAATTGTCCACCTTTGTTGGTATTGTGATGATGTTCTTTTGACTTTGGTGTGGGGAATTTGAGCATAAATTTGTGGACACAATTTCTGTGTCCAGTTCTGGGTTTCTCAGTACAAGAGAGATATGGAGCTCCTAGAGCAGGTCCAGGGGAGAGCAACAGCGATGATTAAGGGACTGGAGCATCTCTTACCAGATAGCCTGAGGGAGCTGGGTCTGTTCAGCCCCAAGAAGAGATGACTGAGAGGAGATCTCATCAATTTCTATAAGTGTCTGAAGGGAGAGAGTCAAGAGGATGGAGCCAGGACCTGCGAGGATGGAGCCAGGATCTGCTCAGTGGTGCCAATCAATAGGACAAGAGGCAGCAGGCAGAAACACAACAGGAAGTTCTGCTTAAACAGGAGAAAAAACTGGTCTACTGTGCAGGTGACCAAGCACTGCAACAGGTAGCCCAGAAAGGTTGTGGAATCTCCCTCAGTGGAGATATTCAAGAACCACCAGGACACAACCCTGTTTAATGTGCTCTAGGATGACCCTGCTTGAGCAGGGAGGTTGGACCAGATGACCCACTGTGATCCCTTCCAACCTGACCCATTCTGTGATTCTGTGATTACTGATGAAGGTAAAGTTTGTAAAATGATGTGTGTTATGTGGGATACTCTTCCCACCACAAGCAAAAGGCTGAATTTGAGCTGTGTAAGTTCTCATAGTGGAATCATATTTGAAGCAGAATTTTCAGATAAATTGTTTTTCTCTTTCTTTTGTTCTTTCATTTCTTCTTTTTCTCCACCCTCAAAGATACACATTACTCAAAATGCATCTGTATGTTTGCAACAAGGCAGTCAGTTTACTATAGTAAACCTGACAGTAATTCTGTTGCTTTCTTTCGTACCTTTCTTTTTTTTTTCCTTTCCAGACTGAGGAAATTTTCATTATGACGAAAATTGAGGTTAATTTTCATTATGATTTAATTCTTTCTTGTAGACCACTGCAGTCTACTGAAAATGATGAGAGCACTTAATCTACTAAATGTTGTTGCATGGAATTAAATGAGACTGGAGGTGGTTCACACAAATGGACTGTAAAGAATGAAACCCACCAAACAAGAAATAGCACCAAAAATACACAGGCAGTTTACATATAGAAATGAAAACAAGAATCACCGGTAACAGAATGGGGGAAACATTCCAGCTTAATCAGACTGTCTCAATGCCTGGATTCTGTTAGCAACTGGAAAGCTCAGACTGAAATGTGCATTGTGTTGCAGATTTTTATGGCTTAGTTTCTCGTGTAAAAATTTGGATATGCTTGGAAGTGCTTTTGTCTTTGATTAAGTGGTATTGTACCTACTTTGTGGTAGATTAAAAATCGATTTATTATACTTGACTGTGTTTATATACACCTCTTTGATTCCTGAAGCTCTTTTTAAAAGCAGAAAAAGTTCTCTCAAAAAAAAAAAAAAGCAAACAAATAATCCCCCTAAAATTCATGTCTTACACAACAGAAACTGTGTGTGAGATAATTCACATCAGTGATTATATTATCTGTATTATATGTATCTTTCCAGTCACCATGTTCTGCAGTTGGCAGGACTTTTTTAGATGAAAGTTTATTCTCCCTGAGACATGAAAAAAAGCACACGTAGTTTTTATCTGTATAGTGAAAAAATCCTTTAGAAGAAAAATGACCAATAACTATGTCAAAGCCGTAATCCTGTAACAGACCTACATTTAGACTCAAAGAACATTCAGAAATGAGAGAAAAAGGACAGTGAGAGGAAAGAGAAAACATAGTATTTCACGCAGCTAGTCATTGATTATTTGTTTCTGTACTTCCTTTTTTTTTGCTGAGGATTTCCCCAGTGATGATGACCCTGCACCCCATAGACTAAACAACATTTCTTTTTTCACTTTTAGTGGAAGTTTGCAAGCAAGTACTTGAAGTGCCAACAGATTCTCATGCTGTTTCTTCCTGCAGATACTTGCCTTTCTTTTTAAAATAAAGGCTCTATGACTTCTTTAGTAGCTAAGGTAGCATGTTTAATATCTTCTACCATATTGGTAATTTCTCTTTAGATTCTTATCTTTATTCTGAATACAGAGGTTTAGGGTTTTTTGAAGATCAAAAAAAAAATTGACAGTTCATAATTTTTTCCTCCCAGTGAAGGAAAATCTTTAATTTTTCACAAAACCAGCGGAATCTGTAAATATTCTAGGCTAAATTAGAATTTCCGTCTGTCATCCTCTCACTGCAGAAATTGTCACTACTGGAATTGTTACCGTTGTTGCTCTATCACTGGTGAAATCACTATTGAAATCACTATTGAAAAGTCCAGCTTCTGTGACTAAGTTCTTTTGCTGAACACACAAAAAATACCTTCTCTTTTATTCTTACATTGGATTTTGGATTTTCCTACATTGGATTATATTTTCTTAATGCATTGAAAACTTGATGGAACCTCTATTTATCATTATCTTACCACACCTAAGTGCTGTTAGAAACAGCATGGGCACTTACTGAAAAGGTTTCATAAATTCCACCAATATCCCAGGTAGTAACTGAATTATCAAAAGAAATTTGGAGGATTGATCTATGATCTTGAAAAATTCTGTGTAACATTAATGTGAGCCTTAAATATTATAAGGGATTTATTGTAAAATCATCTCACATGTCACAGGTGAAACTGTATTGATCAATATGCATCTGAGAGGCATCTTAAATTTAACTGTATCATCTCACCTGGGATATCAGGCTAAAAAAGGCATGAAAGACAAAGGTAGCAGAATTAATAAAACCAAAAAAGATCTCATATGTTGTCTTCCCAAGTACTGATGCAAGAAATGATAGAGAAGCTAATCCTGTGCTCCTGCCCCAAGCCACAGTTTTACCATGTTTATGTGACTTAGGGAAAGATTCAGTTAGCAACAGAGGACGTGTATTAGAGAAGGCTTTAGGGTGACCTAATTACAGCCTTCCAGCACCTGAAGGGAGCCTATGAGAAAGATAGGGAGAGTCTTTTTGCAAGGGCATGTAGTGATAGGACAAAGGGGAATGGCTTTAAATTGGAAGAGGGTAGGTTTAGATTAGGTATCAGGAAGAAATTCTTTACTGTGAGGGTGGTGAGACGCTGGAACAAGTTGCCCAGAGAAGTTGTGGATGCCCCATCCCTGGGAGTGTTCACGACTGGGTTGGATGGAGTTCTGAGCATCCTGAACTAGTGAAAGGTGTCCCTATCCACTGCAGAGAGGTTGAAACTGGATGATCTTTAAGGTCCTGTCTTGGGGTGACCTTATGATGTATATCCCATATCGCTGCCTATGCCCAGAGAGGATATATTTCTAAATTTGGCCAAACCGGTACAGGTCCCTTCCAACACCAGCTGTTCTATGATTCTATGGTTCTATGACATACTGATTTTCCAGATATATTGTCTTCCTTATTGCATGCCATGTTTCCTAAATTCAAAAGAGAAAAAATATCTTATTGAATGCCATACTAACTGACTCATTATGTTTCTGTTCCTGAAATGGTAGTCTAGATTTGATGGAGTTTAATAGATGCATAAGTCCTCATAGTATACCGTCAAAATGAAGATGTGTGTAAATATATTTGTGAAAAACAAATTTAAAGATCCCCTTTCATTCCTTGAGTCACAGCACTATTCATTTGAGATTATTTACTATATCTTCTACACTCAACAGTTTTTAATTTCTGTGCAGGATCTCTCTATATTAAATACAGTAAATTCACCTAGAATCTTAGAATTGTGATATATCATGTAATCTAAGTAAACAAACAAACAAAAAAAAAAGCCAGGGAACAAGATAAATTTTAACAATTGGTATTACTACACAAATTGAGAGGTAGTGTGATTCCAGATCTTCAGAAGGAATTTCCATTGTATTTCTCTTCTTAGCTCAGGCTACTTGCTAAAATAGGAATAGCCTAGGAGAGCTCAGGTCCTCTAGTAAAGATGTAGGCAGTGTTATTGCATGGAGTCTCTCTGACTATCTCTGAGATGTCTTTGCAGAGACGTCTACTAATTAGAGTTAAGAAATGGTTTATCTTGCTGTTAGTGTCTTTACTAATGGTATTTCTTACAGAGATGGCAAAACAATATTAAATTCTAAAGGTTGTATTAGGATAAAATGGTGGTTATTTAGTTAAGTTCTCATGTGTTTTGCAAATGTATTTTCACATTTGTGAAGGGTTGCTGAAATTTGAAACAGATATAATTATGAAGCCCTTCTTCGTACGAAAAAACCACACAAAAACTCAGAGCAAAGTCTAAGTCTTAGAAATTTGTTCTAACTTGTTTTCAGACTATACCTATCTCTATAAATGAAAGTAACTTCATAAAGAGAACAGAAACAATTTGTGCAAGAAAAGGAGCAAAAAAGGGCAACATTTCAGGGTCTCAAATGTTTCATTAGGTGAGAAATAGATGTGACCAAATTGAGTACAGGTGTGATGTAGATGAATGTTTTGCCCATTATTTTATTTCCTTTTTTTTCTTTTTTAGTGAAGGAAAAGGCTTGTCTGTGAAACAGAAACGTCTGTTTCACAGATCTTAGAAATAAGTGATTGGGTTTGGTGGATTAAAAAAAAGTAAGAAGTTTTTGCAGTCTGAAGGGTTTCATAATTTTCATCTCTGAAAAGTGTATGCAATAGGTACATGCCATGTTCAAGGTATTACCTGAGCAGTGAAGAGCTGCTAGTGAAATCTGGGAGAAATCTTTGAGTTCTTTAATGCAGAGCGTATATATACACACCAACCTTAAATAAAATTTTGTGAGTTCATGGAATGTGTAACGTAAATAATTCTCAGATGTCCATTTTGGTAGATTTGGGATTTGCTGCATTATTCACAAACAGAACTTACTCTTTCCATTGATGTCAACTTTTAGCATAACTGTCTAGAATAATGTACAGAGTTCATTTTCCAAGTGCCAGTAGCAAAGTAGCAAATGATTGTGTAATACAACTCTGAAACAAAGATGTCAAAGTCTACTCATCTCTGAAAAATGTGGCAATATTTATGTCACTTTTAACACTGAAGTTTTTTTTTTCAAATAGAAATTTAGTGTTGAAAATGAAAAACATTGCAGCCACTTTTAATCAACTAGGCCACTGTTAAATGAATTTCCAGTTCTTATCCTTCTATTTTCAAAGGTCAGAATATGCTTCGTCTTTGCTATTCCAGTAGTGTTATGCAGCATGGTATTATTTAAGTGGTATTAAGCTTGTTCAGTATTTTCTCTACTGGACAGGCACTTCTCATGGTACACGTTAAACTTGGATTCTTTTCCCAAAAAAGGCAAATATGACAATCTGTAGGCATAAATACCAAAAACATATAAATACATAATGCTAAGGCACTTGTGTTATTTTATACATCAATAGAACACATGTAAAAATAAAGCAGTAGGTAGTATCTCTGTTTTTGTGCAATTAAACATTTGGGAATTGGAAAATTAATCTATTATAATGTTACCCTTTTATTGGCTGTAAGGCAGTTGCAGTACAATGAGCATAGTGTGTACTGGACATTTAATTTTCATGCTGTTCAGAACTTCAGTAGTTCTCAACTGTTCTCTTCCCAAGATGTATGGGATGTTAGTTCTAATGCAGAGGAACCTGAAAAACTTGCTTTCATGTTCAATCAGCTAAATTTCTGAAACTATTACTGTGGATTCTGAGCATCTTATGCATGGAAATGTGAATACTTATTTTAAGAGTGTCTTAGCTAATTCCATTCCTAGAATGTATAGCATTTTTAAAATAAATAAAAGGATGTATATTTAACATCTAATTTTTTGTGTCATTTTTTACTACCAGTAAAGCTGGTGTTTTTCAGGCTAAAAAATACTGGGCTAAAAACTGACATGAATTTTTTGTAATATGTCTTCATTTGATCTTGAAGAGAAGATTTACATAGATGGTTAGTCTCAATAATAGAGAACTCTTTAAAATGCTTGGGAAATGTAGCCACAGGAGGGAAAGAGTGTTTGGGGGGAGGTATTTCTTAAGTAGAAAAGAAACAGTTCTCTAACTAGTTATCTGCATACTGAAGATAAAAGCTCTCTGCCACTTTTAGATTATAAATGTGCTGTCTGTGCTCAGTCCTGTGGGCATGTCTATTCTCCTTTTCTCATATTTTGTTTTCATGCCTCTTTTAAGTCCTTCAGTTATGGCTAGACCCTTCAAGGAAAGGAATATTTTTTTCCAATGAGTAATCAAATGAACTATGGTGCAATTACAGATCATATAAGTGTATCAGAAACCAGCTTATTGTTTTATTGTTGGGGTTTTTTTTTTGGTTTTTCCTTTTTAACTAAAATGCATTAACTAATATAAAACAAGAGCAAAAAAAAATGTGAATGACTAAGTGGAAAGGCTTACTGAGACCTTCCCTAAGGGTTCAGCAAACTGAACCCCTTCATAAATTACCTTGTGCTCCTATTATTTTTTGAATTTTGCTATTGCTACTCAGTACTACTAGTTTGTGATTTATGAGTTATGATTAATGATTCATGCCTTCATGATTTTATTTGGCAATCACTCATAAGTGAAAAACACTTTCCTTGACAAATTAGGCTATTTTAAAAAATCCTAAATTTATTTAAATCAGTTACCTTCAAAAGCATAGAACATATAGGAGAAGGACACTTTTTGTTGTTCTCAATAGCAAAAATTGTTGTTTTTTGAGAAGTACACAGGAATTTCTGTTCTGATTTTCTTGTCATTGCAATACTTGAATAAAATTCTGTTTTATATTATGTGCTGAATTCCCCATTGATTTTACCTTAATTACGTATGCAGTTACTTGGATTAAATTCTGCCTTCCATGTTCACCTGTGGCAGTAGTTTTTTACCCTTCAAATTGTAACTAAAAAAGAATCCCACACACAGAATCACACTGAATATTCTGAATTGGACGGGACTGATTGAAATTATTTTCAGTCAGGGGTTGCACAAAGTGAATGCGTCATAATCTTGCTCACAAAGAGCCTTTGCAATGTCACCAATTAAAATTTGTTTAACCTCTCCAAGAACACCTGTCCCTGCAAAACAGGGACATCATTTTTTATAAATTTAGAAATAATCTTGATAAAATAGCAGAACTTTTTCTGACCAGAATCTAGGTGAAGTACACTTTTCAACATGAAAAAATACAAATATAGTAGTGGGGAAGAAGAAAGAGAAGAGAGAGAAGGGGGTAACTTGATATTTTTCCAAGCCCATGGACCTTCCAAATACATTGCAAAAGATAAAGACTTCAAGTTGCTTTTAAAAACATAAAATCACTCTCCATCCATAATTTTAAAACTATCCTCATTTCTGTTTACAAAAACCTGTTATTTCTACCCCTTTATACTTCATTTTAGTTCATATCTGTCTGTCTGTTTTCCTTTCCCAAAGTTGTATGATCAAGTATTAGAAATTTTCTACCAAAAAGGAGAGTGATACCATCCATAATGCCTATCTTCTCATTAAGTCATTGCTAAAACCACTGCTATTACTGTCATTGACTCTGATTTATGCATCTGCAGCTTCAAGCATCATTCAAGTATGAACCTGAAAAATACTTTTTATCAGTTCTTGTGCTCCAGGGATACAGAGTTATGATGTGCAATTAATATATTAGTCAACCATCAAACCTCTCGTTAAAAGTTATCCAGCTTTTTTTTTTTTTTTTTGTGTTGTAACCACTGTAGATTCAAAACAACCTTCTAGATAAAATGTAATTTGTAAGATAATGAAGAATTCAAAAATCTGTTAATGTTCATGTCCAGCTTGTAATTCTGCATACACTGCATTCATGTTAGCCCAAGGAGCACACTTTGTGTTCACCAGTATTAGGTTTTATTACAATTGGATTAATTATTAGTGAGATGAAAGGCAATTACACTTTTTTCTTCTGATATTAAATTCTTTGAAACAGATAAATCTTACCTAACTTAGAATCTTACTCTAAGTCTTTAACACAGAGTATTTACCTATTTTAGTAACCATGCTGGTCAATTAAGAGATGGGCTTTTGGGGTGTCATTTCTTTGGCCTGTTTCAGATATCTACTCTGATATGCGAGACACCTATTTTTCTCAGTAACAGGGAAGGTAGGGTAGGTTAGATAGTTTATATATAGATATTTTATGTCATTACTGAGGTTTCACCTGGAGTCACTAGTGCAATGTTCAAGTATTTTCAAAACACATTGGAAACACTCCTCTTGTAGATGGGGATTACAGGGTCTCATTTCCTTTTCTAGGACTATGCTTTATATAGGTCTTTATATGCCTGTTTTCACATAGTTCCTTCTCTTCCCTAGGAATTATTTAACTTCATTAAAACCACCTTACTTTCCAGAATAGCTCCAAAATACCACACACACAATGTTGCTCAGTACCTTGGGAGAAGCCATTTTTCTAAGTCATCTCTGAGTAGGTCACAGAAATCACAAATTAATTCAATGTAACTTCCTTCACTTTAACTTAATACAAGCACATGACATGTCTAATCTCTGGCGCTATATCTGCATTTAACAGAAAAAAACCCCTGAATTAATGGAATAAATAAAGAATTATTATGGTCCTGGCTTCAGTTAGTGGAGTCAATTAACATTTTGCTGGTAGAAGCAGACATTGGCTCTGAATTTGTTAAAGTATACTTGAACTACCCTGCTTGCTTGAAAAACAGAACAACAGAAAACTCTAGTATTTCAGTGAAGCACGGCGCCTGCTCTCAAGTTGTTTATCTTTAATGATGCATCCTCAGTAAACACTGCTATATTGTGAGACTTTGCAGATTGTTTTTAAATGCCTTGTGAAATGAAGAATAATCAGCCCTCGGGAAACTGGATATTGCACAAATTCTTCTGTGTCTTTTGTACTCAAATGTGGGGATGCTAAAATTGCTCTTTAAGAAGTTCAGATATGAAATGAGCCTTTTAATTCTCACACTGAGTGTTAGTAATAACCTCTGAATTCTTGTACAATATCACAATACATATCTCAAACAGAGAAATAACCCTTAGTAATAAGAAAAAAACAACTGCAGTTTGAAACTTCAGTTATATCCTGGTCACCAGTAAAACATAGAACAAGTTACTGCTTTCTGGAAGTGGACAGAATCAGAATATATATTGTAAACACCAAGTTATTTGCAGCAAGAAGGAATTATGATGCTAGAGTTGAACAGTTGCTGTAAATCTGTAGATTAGGTATTTAGTTAAAATCTAAATATCTGAATTACAAGGCACAACATGTGAAGGCACAAGTAATTTAGAAGTTAAATGTTAAAGGACTTTCAGCTTGTCTCTTTTTCTTATGTTTGCCAGACTGATGCTTGTTCCGGCAACTGAAGTCATTACTGAAGACATTACATTATTTTCTATGGAAAGTGCCACTCATGAGAAAAGCTCATAGTTTTGTATGTGATTTAATCATCAGTACACTCTTTCACAATCCAGAATACATGATGAAACAAGATGCCTTTTTGTATGTTAAATCTTTTTTACTTTATATGCATGAACGTATACATAGGAGGTTTTCAGGTGTTGTTTTGTTGTTTTTTTGTTTGTTTTTTTTTTTAAAGAGAGAGGTTTTTAACTGAGAATGGACACCTGGGCCATAAATTTCCAAATTTATTTGTACGTAAGGAATTTAGATAAACTCACTGCAGAGATCAAATATGCCATTAGTTAATCATACTTATTTCTATGTCATTAACATACATGTGTTAACCCAAGTGAAAGTTGCCTAATTCTGAAAGTAACTGCTGTAATGTATAATAGAACACTATCCTCAGGGCAAAATAGCGAGTACCACTCCTATCTGCCATGAAAGCTCTGATATTAATGAGATTTAAGTGCTCCCATAGGTCTTGTGTTGAAGAATAAAAACCAGAAAGCTGATAAGGGAAACTATTATAAACAAATAGACCTAATTTCTCATTTTCCTCTGAGATACTTAAAGATTTCTATGACAATTTTAGTGGATGAGGTACAAATAAAATCCCAAGTTTTGCTAAATTTTCTGAATGTATTCTTACCAAATACGTAAAATTGTAGTGTTAAGTGAACCATTCCATGATAAGCATTAAAATATTGTAGGATTAAGACTTGTTAATTCTTAATCCAACTGTGATATGTCAGCATACTACTGATTATTTTGGAAAGGTTGTAGATGTTTACCATATTTATTACCAGTAATTATTTAACCCTCTTTATTTCAAAGTATTTCAGGCATTTCAGTCTAACCATGCTGGTATAAAATAGAAGAAAAAATAGTACCACCTTTTGAGAAAAAAACTTGTTAGTGAGATAGAGAACAGACACTTACTCAAGAAGACTCTGATATTTGGTAGAACTCCATGGACTTCAGTGGTACATAAGCACAGACTATAACTAAAATCTTGGGTTTTTTTACTGAAATGAGATCTACCAGACAAATAATATACCTACTAAAGAAAGGGCAACTTTGTTGTAAGCAAGTGTATTACAGAATGGCTTAGATAAAACAATGATTATGCCTTTGGAGGCAGAAGATATAGAGACAGTAGCCACTGAACAAAACTGGTAACTTCAGGAATACTTTCCATGATGAAAAGGTATCTTAAATTATGTCTGAATTATATATCTGGGACATGTCAAACTTGAATATTCTCTGTGATAGCATGAGTTTTACATTCTTCCTTGGCATAGTTAATTAAAAACTTAATTTCAGGTTAGCTTTTTCTTTAATATCAAATAAATGCTTCCCACTGCTTCCTCTAAAGATTTTTTTTCTTATGTTCTTGCTAATAAAAGAAAATAATATATTACCACCTTCCTAGTTTCCCTTTATGTATTTTCTTGCAAGTTTGCCTGTCTCCTTTCCTCTGAATTAGCAGAGCAATTGCTCATAACCATTCATAGGGCACAGCTTTCCTCAAGCCTTTTAATAATTTTTTAAATTTTATTTTCTTAACTCCCTGCAGGTTTCCTGATTCTTTTCTTTCCCCTCTCCTTATCAGATGTATACCACCGTATTTTCCAGCTTTGTTTTACTCTTACTACAGTATCTTACCACGTGTTTAATTTCCTATGCAGTATACATCTCTCTGATTTTCCTTTCATTCTTTTGTGAATTAGAAGACATCTTATGTCATATAAAATAAGTGGCTGTACTAATTTTAAAGGGAAAGAAACTGAATTATTTTAATAATCCTTTAATTCTAAATATGTATCTATATAATGATCCAGGTTAAATAATCCATTTCAAGAGATATATTGAACAAATTTTCCCTTTGTACTTAATTTCTCTTTACAAAGCTAGCTGTGATGCCCAGAACCCATAGATTAATTTTATTTCACTGGGCTTAATTTGCTTGTTATTCATGGAGGAAACACTAATAAAGAGGCAGATGGTGAGAGATTATTCAAGTACTATGCCAACTTTAATAACCTTGGTCACTTAATGGAGTTTCTAAGGCTGTTTCTTGTACTTTCCCTGCAAAACCTTTGCTTATTCATCTCTTTGTTGATGACTTCTAAGTTTTTCTGAGTCCTCATCAGAACTCAACATGAACAGCTCTATCACTTTCTTTGAAACACAGAATGAAACCTGCTTCCAAAATAGCTAAGTATATTCAATGTACTGCATATACTAAGTTAAAGAATCATATGGCTTAAACTAGCAATGCTGATAAAAAATGAGGTCTCATACTTTAATGATAGCTGAATTCCTTCTACTTTATTGATTTACTGCAGTGTAGACAGTAATAGATATTTTGGTGGGTATTACTTAGGTTTTCAGGATAATGTTCAGCTCACTGAACAATTATTTTTTTACTCACAAGTTTCATCTCATTTGAATTAGCCATCTAAAGCTTGGTCAAAACAGGAGGATAAACATCTTCACGTATATAGTTCTAACTCTAGTAAATCACCCTATAGCAACTCTCAGTGTTCTCTCCTAAATATAAAAGAGGTCTTAAATAGAACACCATGCAAGAGCCTGCATGAATCCATGAAAGCTATGATTTTTAAGAGAAAGGATGGGTCTGTGTATTCTAAAGACAAATATCTCTCCTGGACTTTGTCTGACCTCTTAACAGAGTGGCATCTGCATATAGTCTAAACATTAAAATGAAAACAGGGAAGTGTCACACTCCTTTAGAATTCTAAAATTCCATCTGGAATTTCTTCTGCTATTTACCTTCATCAAAGGCAAAATTATTTTTGAAAGATGCATTAAAAACAGATGAAAAAAACCCCAACTTAAATAACTTAATGTATAGTAAGTTTTTGTGCAGGGCCCATACAGTGATGTGCACCCAGAACTATGCCTGGGCTTAATTTGTAAAGGAGCTGCAGTGGAGAAAAAGAGAGTCCAGGGAATACAGGATATCAGGGATTCATCATGTGGGGGTTTTACCTTTTTTTTTTTTTCTGTGACCTTTTATTTAGCAAGATAAACATATCTTTACATGATACAGGTATAACATATAAATTTACATATAGATAGGGGATAAAATAATAGATATTATACTACGAATTACATTATTTTTAAGAAAACAAGGAGCAATCTAGAACTCCTTCAGAGCCTTTGAGAGATATTTTGCCATTTGGAGAAAATTATCTCATGATGCACTTACAGAGAAATTAAAAAAAATCTACGACATTTTCAGCTAATCTTGTCAATTCTTGAAACAGCATCTCAAAGGAGTCATTTTCTGTATGGATCAAGGTAAAGAAGGAAAAACATTCCTTTACAGGGGAAGGAATATGGAAGGCAGGATTCAAAGGTAACTTGAGGAATTCATAAGGCAGCAGAATTGTTGTGATGATAGTCAATACTGTGTGCCTCAAAAATTTAAACTACATTTAGGAAAAGGAAAAAAAAAGCCGGCCCCCACCTGCCCTGAAGAAACCCTAAAAACATAACACACAAAAAATCCAAATCAAACAAACAAAAACACAGAGAAGAACTGAGGATAAAACTTTTGAGCTGAACTATCAAAAAATATTATTTTATATACATTATGGTCTAACACATCTCTGCAAGCTGGTAGAGATAGCAAAATTTACTAACTTATGCCAAAGAAAGTGACTAGATTTCTGGTCTGTGACAGCTGTGACTCAAATTTTTTGAGAGATCAGAGACACCTTGTTAAGGACAAGCCTAAATTTCCCAGCATATACAGCTTTGTCCTTTATCATCTCCAGTCTAATATGGAAATTATATTAGTAAATGTCTGTAATGCTGTTTGACACATTTCAATGCCTGGGCAAATAAAAAGTATTCATCTACAAAACACCCTAGAGGAGAGGAAGGGTGGATTAATTTTATGTGGTTCAATTTGATTTTGGTGCAACAATATTGAAGAGGTGACAAAATATGCTTTTAGAATAAGAGAACAGAAGTTAAACTTCATACACTAAGTGTTTAATGATCAATAACTTCAGAGGAATTAGAATTCCATCTTTTATTGTTTATATCTAGCTGTCTTTTACATATCAGAAGGCTGTTATGTTTAGAGAATCTTCTTTTGACAATATCCATTCTTTCTCTTTTTTTTTTTTTTTTTTTTAATTTTAGTACCTTGTTTAATCAGCACAAAACAGATGTTTTGCAATATTGTGAAAATATCTTTATCTCTGTCTGGAAACTTGAATGAGTAGACAATGAATGATGGCAGCATCTCATGGGTATTTATACACTGAGATTTCTGAAATTCACATAATCATGGTAGAGCTAGATTAGATCTTGGATCAGCTTCAAGGATTTTGTACTGGAAGTATGTCTCCTTTATTACAGAATAAAAAAAAAAGAACTATAGCTTTTCTTCTTCTGTCGTCAATATTATTGTATAGCTATTGAATGCTATTGAATTGGCTGAAAGTCTCCACTGAGAAATATTGTTTCTCTGTATTCTTATCAAAAAATGATGAGTGAATGAACTCAGTACACCAGAATAAAATGTGATGAAATATGCTGACACTTGTTACAGTGCGGATACTGTAACGCGTATCAAACAATGAGGCCCGTGGAAAATAAATATATACAGACAGATTCTTGATAGCTGTTTCAGAGAGATGTTTATTTCTCCAGCCGCATGGCCGGAGCTCTGCCGAGGAACTGTTCCAGTCACGGGACCAAGGGTCCTTCTGCCCGCGCAGGGAACACAAACCAACCAATGGGAACGAGGCTGAGCAGGGGCAGGGAAGCCCCGTGTCTGTGCCCTCAGGGCCCCTCTCCCAGGGCTACACGGCAGGGGGAAGGGACCCCGACAGACACTGATGTAAGTCTTCATTGTGGTATTAATAAATTCAACACAGGAGTTTTTACAAGACACTAATGTGAGATATTCAGCTCATGGATATCTTGTTTGTTACCATGATTGGTATTTGGCAAGGGTTTTCTTCTTAAGACTTAGGGTTCTCCCCCAAAGTGCTTAACAGGAATAGCATCTTCCTGGTTACTTTTGGATATTTGGATACTTTGGACCAAATTAACCATTTTCAATGCATTTATTATGATGCCATGATGATTTTTTGCCTACATTCTTGGATTTGTTTGTCAAACTGGAGACTAAATATTTTAGAGGCTTCATAGTTAGGGATCAAAATGCCCCCAGACACCAAGGTCGTCTCCAGAACACATTTTGTAAACTAAGATAGAACCATCCTGGGGAAGGTTCCTTGAGGAGGGGGGCTCATTCAAGCCTCTCATTGGGGAATTTTTGATAGATATGCTAATTAGTAAGACCTATAATGTTATGCCAGATTTTTGTGGGGTGCATTGCAGTGTGCATTGGGGTGTGCATTGAGGTGCATTCAACCTGGATGTAGTGCACCTAAGGATCTTTAAAATAAATACTAAGGTAAAATCCCTTTTTCCCTTCTAACCATGTTTGACTCTTATTTTAAGACCAAGAAAATGCATCAATTAAGATTCTGATTTCATAGTACTTTTTTGACTTTTTTCATTATTTAATACATGAAAAGTTATTTTGTCTAAATAAAAAGTCTAAAGACTGCTTTATTATTACTGTTTCAGGTTCAATGCATTGGTCTCTGAGGAACTAAATCTATAGCAGATAACTTAAGTATACCAAATCTAATTTTATGCAATAAGCATCAAATTGGGATCATGAAGGTATTGATTTTACATTTCTTATATACTAAAAGAGCACACAAAATTAACCTATGTTACAAACAGTAGATCAATTATAGTTTTTACAACCTCTTACCTAATATCAGAACAGAGGATGCTGTAAATATTCACTGGTGTACAGGTTAGGACAATATTATTACATTTATATTGTCATTTTAGTACAAGCAGTCAAAAAATGCATGGTAGTGAATCCTCCAAAAAATTAAGCTATTGAGAAGCTTAAGTTCTGAAATGGTGGACAATTTATCCTCAGTCCCACCAAAAAAATGACAATCAAAACAAAAAAAAAACCCAAAAACAATTCTTGAAAATGGCAGATGGAAAACTTTCTAAATTATATTTTCTTTACTGTTTGCACACTTCATGTTAAGAAGCTTGTCTTCATAAGGCTTCTGTAACAAGTAGGACTAGGAACCTAATATTTTGGTTGGGAAATCCTGGAAATCCTTCCTCTGGAGAATCAACAGTGCCTCTGATCAGAAGGCAGTTAAGGAGCTGGAGAACGTGGCACCTGAGTTTCCTAGGAACTCTTAGAGTTCTCGTTTCTTATAAATTGTCTTCTCAGTAATTTATCTAGGATGTTTCTCAGGACCCACTAGACAAAGTCTCCAAAGTACTGTTCAAGTGACCTATTTGGTAGTTAAGGGAGAGACAAGGCTAAATCAAAGACAGTGGGAATCAACTCTCGAATTATACACCTCTATTTAAACATCTGCAATGCCAACATCTAAATGTGAGCTAATGACAACACTTGCAGTGTTGACAATGGAGGGGAGACAGTCACATATAACCTAGAGTTGCAGACTTATGGTAAACACTTTAAATTGGTCAGCTGAATGTGGTCTCTAAACATCAAAATATAGAATATTCTGAATTGGAAGGGACCAAGCAATTACCGTCCAACTCCTGGCTCTGCTCAGGGCAGCCCCAAGAGTAATGCCACATGCCTGAGAGCATTGTCCAAATGCTTTGTGGACTCTGACAGCCTTAGCGGTGTGACCATTTCCCTGGAGAGCCCATTCCACTGCCAAACCATGTGCCTAGACATCTTAGAACCTTTTCCTAATATCCAACCTAAAACACCCATAACACAGCTTCATGGCATTGCTTCAGGTTCTATCACTGAGGGGATCATTATCACCACAGAGAAGAGATAAGTGTCTTTCTCTCCTCTTCCCTTCATGTGGAAGTTGTAGACTGCAAAAAGGTCTCCCCTCAGTCTTCTCCAGGTTGAGCAAAACACGTGATCAGAGCCATCCCTCTTAAGGCTTAGGAAAAGGGTTGGTGTTCCATATCTCCATTTACTGCCACGAGAGCTTAGACTCATCCCTCACATACTGGTCCTTTATACATCTGAACTGGAATTCCACTCTTTATTTCTGTTCCCATTTAGCTAAAATCAATTTATTCCTACAGAATACCTTTTTCTTAATGAAGTACATTTCTGTCAGGGAAATTCAAACTTTAAACAGTTTACTGACAGTAAATCAATTTTTTCTACCATCATTGGCTTTTAAATGCTTCAAATGTGATATGAAAGAGGGGGAACAGTAATCCCTACTTGTTTCTTCTATTCCACTGAATAGTATGTGTTCATCATACTATTTTTTTCATCACCTCTTTTCTCTCTTTGATAAAGAGAAAGCAATTTCATTATTTTTTGCCTTTTGTATGAGAAAATATTCTCTATTCCCATTTGTATATTCCTTAATTGGTTCTCCATCATCTTTTTTTTAACCTTTTGGCCTGTTGTTTCACATAGCTTTCAAGGTCCAAATATAATTTTGGCTTTAGAGATTGCTTTTTCTCTTTTCCCATCTCAACTTTAAATCATTCTTCACTCTTCTGCCCACAGATGAACATCGAACACAATCTATAATGAGCTATCTGCAGTGTCTCTTTCTTAAGTCAATACAATAGATAAAGGACATGATAAAATGCATGAATAGTGATGTTTTCCTTTCACAAGTATGGTTTACATACATTTTAACAGAGGAAATCCCAGACCTGCAGAAAGTTCCTTCAATCACCTGTGAATAATTAATTTGCATTTAAAACATCTACATGTGTTTATGAGCAATGCAATTAAATTTTCAAACTTTTACAATTGGCAATAAAAGTTAATGTTATTCCAGGGAAAAAATACCTTCTTCTGCAGTGTTTTGAGTTTAAACTTAATTCTTAGTCTACCTTTCCTATACTCCCTTGAAATATAAGCAGTATATCATTAGTTAATTGTGGAACAATTGATGTGTAACGTGGCATATAGTAGAATTAAATGGTTAAAGCAGACTTCATAATAGCATGAACTACACAATAAGTACTAAAATTATTGTCCTTTCCAACAAATATAATGGTGTCAAAGCTACAACAAGACCAGAAACAGCAAAAGGCTGGAAAAGGGATGTGTAATTAAAGAACACAAAAATTCCTGCATAGAATTTTTAAAATGTCTTTCTCATATGACTGAAATATAATTTGAAAGGAAAGGAAAAGTTAATGGGAAGCAAAGCTTAAATGTGACATGTGAAACTGCCATCAATAACTACGCAGTTAAAGATGCTCCATGAAAGTGTCAGCTGATTTTCCAGACATCTGAGGAGCCTGTATAATAGAACAGATGAAGAGAAAAAAGTAGGAGCAGAGATTTGTGATAGTAATAAAAGTTTAGGTTAAGAAGCTAGTTCACAAAAAGTCTACGACAAAAGACATCTGGAAAGCTAGGGAACAGGAAAACATCAATCATGTATAGAGATGAGAAGAGTTACTACAGTCAAAGAAACAGATAACCTATATAAAAAATTCAAACTGACAGAAAAGTAAATGGTATTGGCAGAATGAAGGGAGAGAACTACAGAGGAGCAATAAGAAAGAATTCATTTTGGTTTGGAAGATGTGAAAATTGGAATGAGATTTAAACTAAAGGTAGGAAACAGCAACAGAGCAGATTTGAGGTAGATTTCCAGGAATACTTGAAAGGCTAGGAAAGCTGATTAATCAGGACTGGATCTGAGCCAAGAAATCATGTTTATCTAATGTGATTTTATAAGTCTATAATAATGACAGCATAAGGGATTCTAGAGGCCTAAATTAGAATTAAACATCTAAGCATTACGCAGAAAACTGACAAAAATATCATAGGATTCAGTCAGAAATATCAAAAGTAGCTAGGATAGGAACAAAAAAGATACCAAACCCACAACCAAAATGAGGCAAGCAGAAATAACCTAAAGCTAACTGTAAGACTTTTACTATTAAACTGTAGAAGGAAATCTAGAATTCAAAGTGCTACTCAACAGCTATTAGCCTCTGAAGTCTTTCTCCTGTGGAAAAAAAAAGAAGTCCTTTTCTGTGTGTACTGGTTCCCATCTCCTACCGGATATAAATTTCAGTCATCTCACATCTTTACCAGGTTCATGCTTTGGGCTGATCAGCAAAGCACACAGGAGAATTGAAAAGGAAAAGGGGGAATAATTAGTTTGGGGTTTTTTCCAGTCTTAAGCAATTTATATTCATTCATACACACAAGCAAAACACCCCAGAGTAATAACCTTATTACAAATGTAAATTCAAAAATTCTAAAGTTCAGAAAAAGCCACGGAAAGATTTTCTTTAAAACCGTAATAAATTAACTCCCTTATACTAACACATTTTCATTTTGGTTTGGTTTTTTTCCCCTTTTTTTGGAAGGAACAACAACAAAAAAATTAACTGAGGTAAAATTCAGAAGAGTTCCAGAAGATAAATAGTTCATGAATAGACATGAAGGAGTGATGAACTAACAACGATTTTGATAGTGGGATGGTTACACAGTAGTCTAATGCATAAAGTTGGCATTAAAGTTGTGGAAAAAACAAGGTAAAACACACATGCACACACATATATATATTTACAAATGTGCTTTGTAAGCTGAAAACTGTTTGAATGATTTTTGAATTTATAGCACTACTTGATTTGGCAAACTCCCTTGAAACATTTACTCAAATATTGTAAATATTTACCATGGTTAGATATGTTATTGCATAGTATAAACAATTTTGTAGCTGAGAAAATGGTTCAATGTAAATTAAAGGTCTGACTTTGTGTTAGGGAACCATATTTCATTAGTAACTTGTCCTTTATTTGTAAAGTAAGCGACATGAAACTAGATTGTAGTACTGTTACACCTGGCTGAGCTATTAGAAACAGTGGAACAGAGTGTGGCTTGCAAAAGCAAAGGACAGTATGGATTCTAATTTTAAAAGATATAAAAGGATCAGGATTAGAAATTTTCCTAATGAAGAAAATTATAAACAGATTTTTTTATTCCTTTCTATTTTAATTTTCAAGTGGAATTCAAGGGTTAAACTTTGGTCACAAGATGATCAAACATGTTTTGTGTTACTGTACATTTAACAACATGAATTACCTTATTGCAAAAAAGTGAAGTAGAGGAAGCTTCACTCCAGGCTGCATGTGTTTACTAGGGCCCATGGGGTTTTATTCATGAGACTGATCTATGTTGAAGTCTGTAGTGGTATATGTCAGTCATATATTTGGTGTAGTTATTATAGTTAAATAAAGTCAGATTGTGTATTTTTCCTCATGTTTCTGAAGAGAGACAACCTTAAAATACAAAGCAGAATGATCAGCCTAATTAGCCAGTATGTCAATGTTTTATTTTCAGTGGAACTCACTGAAGAACTACTATCATGGATTCAGTACCTTCCTCTAGTGTTGGAAAATTAGGATTAATTTTATTTAAGCATTAAATTTAGTTAATGCAATTTAGTCCTGTGGAGAAAACTGGTTGAAAATTCATCTTTACTCTTTTGGAATGAATAACCTAGATCAGTAGAAGGTAACATCTGGGATTAGTTGATAGCTGTAGTCCAGTTTCATTTCCTATATGGACAAATATTTTAGGTGTTTTTGCTCTGTGGCTAATAGTAACCAGTTTCCTTTTCTGCAGTTACTTTTCCAGGTCCTTTTTCCATTCTAGTTTGGAATCAGTTTTGGGCAGTCTATTTGAAGAACAGATTCAAAAAAGGGCTTTCAAATGACCAGTTCTATAATAGCTGACTTAACAGTCTTTCTATTGTCTTCTTGATAGCTGTGGGATTACTTCTGGTCTTAATTTTTTTTCCATAACTCTAAGGATTAATACAAGACACAAGATGTTTTATTATAGGCCTCCCTGAATATTCACCTTAAACTGAGCTCCCAAAGAAAACCTGAAGGATCTTTCTGAACTGAAAAAGCCATGTTTTATTAGAAAGCTAACTAGAATAATGTATATATTTTGAAACTGGGGCCACTCAAAGTAATCAGATAAAACAGAATAGAGACAAAAAAAATTATAAGAAAATAATCTCCATGTACACTGTGTCCTTACATATTGGGAGTTGCATTCACATAGTTTTTGTCAACTCAGTAACTCCCCCAATTCCTATAGACTCTGCTATCACAAACATTGGTTGTGCTGTAAGCAGTCTTTTCTTTGAACATACTTGTTTCCATGTCTTCCTACCCTTCCATAAAATCTGGAAACTGCTGATCTTGCTGATTCACTGCCAAAGGCAGGCACAATCTCATGTTCTCTCCAGTATTCCTAGGACCCTCAGTCATCAGATTTTTAAGTAATAGCACAGAATGGGAGCAAACAGATATAACACATTATATGCATCACAAGGGCTAAGACTTGCCTTGTTACACTAAACAATATTGAACAGAGAAGTTTATGTCATCACTCTAGGCAGCTCAAAGGAAAATGCTGAAGAAATGAAACCTGAGATAAAAATGCTAGTTTTGGCATTACAGAAAACTGAGAACTTTTAATTGGAAACAACCTCTGGAGATCCTAATACAGGACTAAGTTCAAAATTGTATCAAGATGAAGGCCTTGAAGGTCCTTAACTGTTAATATTTTCCAAGAATAAAATTTTTACCATCACTCTGGGCCTAACCACTCTCATTACAAATTTTTCTTATTGTTACAGTTAATTAGAATTTCTTCTTTGTCCATTGTTTCTTCTCCCTTGGTGTGTACCTGTGAGAAAAGTCTGGCTCCATATTTCTTTTAACATTTCTTCGTGTTCTGGAAGTCAATAATAATATCCCTTCCTGTGTCATTTCCAGTCTACACAAACTCGTCTCCTTCAACCTCTCCTGGTACATCTGGTGCTCCAGGCTCTCTAAGTGACCTGTTACAGATACTTTCTAACTTGTTGGCACTGCTCTGGCCTGGGGGTCTGAAATCTGGTCATACATGGCTACTGGAGCATCCCTGGAATGATAATCACTGTCCTCAGCCTGCCCTTGCTGAGGCCACCTTTCATCTCTGCAGGCACGCTTCTACAATATCCAGCTTGCAGTTCAAACTCGCCTGCCACCAGAGCTAGAAAACTTTCCCCTGCAGCTAAAACTAAGCTCCTGTATATATGCAGCTCCCTTGCAATCATATTACCTGGCCTACTTAGATTTAGAAATTATTCCCCTTACCCTGGGTAAGCATGAAATAAATGACAAGAATATGTTCACGAAATCTCACTAGAAAACCTGGGTGAACAGCTTGCATGAGTGAAAAGGAGTAACATCTGCCTCTATCTCTGATATAGAAACATAAACACTTAGCAGAACAGAGCTACCATTTTTTGAGAAATTTCTTAAATACATTACACATTCTAGATGTGAAAGCACATCTTAGTGCCTGATCACTTGGGTCAAAGGATCTCATTGATCCTTTTTTCTCCCCCAAATGACTTAGATGGACTAAGAAGGCAAGCATCCTTTATTGCCTAATCTAGGATGAAATTAATCAAGTTCTTTGGGAAAGGAAATCTAGTAATAGGCACTCAGTCCAAAGTGCCTAGTGGTATTCCCCAAGGGAGAAACAGACAGATAACCCGGGGGTGATGGTGGTGGGAAACAAACTAAATCAAGGGGTACAGTGTTTCCTTGTAGGGATTTTTAAATAAACCCCATGTGCATGGCACATTATTATTACAGATTAATCTCCAGAAGGTGTATGTAAATTACAACACTTTTATAATGTTTTGCTATTTTGTATGATATCTTCAGATTCTTTTATGGCAGGAAATATTATTAAATACCTATTAGCCTCAAAGAGAGACTTTTTTTTTTTCCTGTCCAAAAAGTATAAACATAAAGATTTCACTTTTTAGCATTTCTTTGTGAAGTGTTCAAAAGCCACAAAGGTACACTTTTCTCTTAGAAATTATGACATTTCTTGGAAATATGCAGATTTTGCAGTTTATGCTGCCTTTGTGCATTTCTTTGTCCATTTTTCAGTGTGTTTTATGTGGAAATAGCCTTCCTAAAATTTAGACAATCTTCTTATGTCCACTATAACATAAAACAGGAAAGTAAATTCAACTATAAGTAGCTTAACACTGCAAAATGTAAGAAGTACACTTTGATTACTGCTTTAAAGTGCTGTAAGCCTGGATTTTATATCCTTTGGAAGATAAAACAAATTAAAATCAGTCTAATAGTACTGACAGCTAAACAGAGAGTTTTTTCTTTCTGTTTTGTGTCATGAGCATAGTGCAACAAGGGAGAATGCCCCATGAGCAAAGAGATTTCAGTCAGTGGCTTGTGAGCAGTGATGAGAACCTGCATGTCAGATATGGCTGGCCTGACAAAAGCACAGTGTTCTGCATACAGTTAGCAACCAGATTTTTCCTGTCATGTTGGAAATGAGTAATTTGAGCAAGATAGCTATTAAGGTACTTTGGCACAATTACAGGTGACAGATGTCTTCTATACCAGTTCCACAAAATACGCATTTCTCAAAAAATTGGCATTTTTCTTCAAAAAATGGAGGAAAGTGCAGGGAAGCCTGGATTAGGCTTAAGCACTTGGATTGCTAAAAGCTCAATTTCAGTTATATTCTTATTGCTACTAAATTGAATTGAAAACATAAATTTAAGCTGAATAAAATAAGGAATGGGAAGGTAGGAAACTTTTTTTTCCTCACATTGCATAACTAAACAGGTTTCTTTTCAACAAGGGCAGTTTAAGTTGTAACTTGAATTTGTAACATAGTTGCAGCTGAAAAATCCTCCAAAATAAACAAGATTACAGCTCAATGAACAAAAGAGCAATATATTTTTCCAGTCCAAATATATTTTTTGATGAAACATGCATGGATAGAAAGCCCTTTTAAAGACCTTTTATACTCTCTACAAAAGGGTATATATTCATGTTCAAATTCCAGGACTGGGTGATGTGTGATGTAATTTTCAGTTTTGTATTTATGGAATACCATTAATGAGCTTGCTGCATCCATTGAAAAAAGTGTGGAGACCATCATGCTACAGTGATTTCATGTTTGTTTTGTAAATTGAAATATCTTCAAAAATCTTGAGAGGAGTGGATTATTACTGCAGGTATAGAAGTAGAGATATCTTTTACTATATTGTCTAACATGAAGAAATGAGTTGAATATTAGATAATTATTATTTTATCTTAAGCAATCAACATTTATAAAGTATTCATAAATTAATCTAATATATATATATGTATATTTAAGAGTTTAGATTGAAATCTACAGAAATTTTCATTCTTCTGATATTTTTCATGATACATTTCTATGAGCAACCTGCCTTTGCAGTAGAACAACTCCTTGGCCAGGTCAACTAGTTCTCTATGGGGGGGAGTGGGTTGTTTTCATTATATTTCTGCTATTATACAAAAATGTATGATCACGGGCATAGGAAGGGAAAAAGTGAAAGTGAAAAGTGTAACTTACACCATTGAGAAGAAAAATATTATCTTTTTCTCTATTTTACATACAGAAGTATGCTATTCAGAATTTTCAGTTATTCTTTAGAATTTAAAAAATTATGTTTGTGTTCGTTTGTGAGAATATGAACAAAAAAAAAGCACTTATTTCCCAATTTTAATTTGCTACTTTTTGTTGTTGTATATTAGCATTGATTAATAGTATTTACTAAATTGTACCAACATTTCAAATGAGACAAAAGCTAGCGCAAAAAAAACCCCTTCATAAAAATACCTAGCGTTCTGAAATGAAAAATGAAATGAAGAATTCATTTCTGTAATGAGACAACAGTAGTTTTAATGAAATGAAAATGGGGATGTATTTGATTCAGTGAATTGGGCTTTGTTTTTTCCACAGGACTGAGTCGAACTATTTGCTGTCCCTGACAACATTCAAAATAGAAATTTACCTCTTTCAATTGAAATAGTAAGCCAAAATCTTGTGGCAACAGGCTTTATCCTTGCTCTAAGGAAAACAAGCTTCTGTTCTTGTCAGGGCTAGCAAGACTAGCAAGGAAGCTAAGATTAATCCTTTCTGTTCATGCTGAAGAACCCAAATGTCACCCAACCCTCAGACATATTGAAAATGCAACAATTTCTTCTGGAGTTTATGCTGTTCTCCAGCCTCCTTTTCCATGTTTTGCACTGGTGTTTATTTTTTTTCCCCCTCCTATTAGCTTCTGTATTATGCTTTAAGCATCTGTTTTGCTTTCTCAGTGGCATAAGGGCACCAGACAGCCCAAGGGACTTACCTTTCAGTATCCACATTTAGTAATTAAACTGTCAGTGCAGCATGATTTCTGAAGCAGTAATAATGTCATAGGGCTGTATTTCTTCCCATTTGCAGAACAACACTTTACAACATATGTTAGTGTTTGCATATATGCACATATACACACACAATTTTATATACAGGTAGATATATGAGAAAGACAGACAGAGGTTATATAGGTCTATAGCTATCTCTGCATACATATATGTATCTCCACATGTCGAGTATATTAGCTTATTGGTATATACAGCACTGTACTGTACTCTGCACAAATTTGGTAACTACACTGTTGCACTTTACATGGATAGGTGGGCTGTTTTTCAAAGTTGTGATGCTCCCCAAGATTATTCTTGCATTGGGACCAAAATGTATAAAAAAGTCTTCTAGAAAACAGCCTTCTTCTCTAGATTTTATGAAAGCAAACACAAACCTAGACACCTAAATAGCTTGATGTTTCAGTTGTAGAATGATCACAAGTTTATTGCCTAGTGTGTTTTAGTATTAATCTAAAGACCATCCTGAAAAAATCCAAAACAAATGGAGTTGTGTAACAGTATCGTGCAATGAAAAATGTGTGGCATGTAACATGCATTTTTCAGATGAGTGCAAACTTAGTTGATGAGTAAAGGAGCAATAATGAAGGCCTTTGTCAAATTTTATGACATGGTGGAAATTGTGGTTTCCACCATCTGTTAACTGTCTGTTAATTCTGTCGCTGTATTTAACACAGTTGCTTCAGTGCAGTGATGAAGAATATGAAGAGAAAGGTACATTTTTCTAAGCATTATCAGCTAAAACCTTAGTGTTTAAACAAAATATGAAGATTTTGAGAGAATACACTATAATCCATGGGAGGTTTGAATAAAGTAATTGTTTATGAGGCAGGTCTCTTTAGTGCCTTTTGAAAACTGCACATTTTTGCTCTTGCTTCCTACAACGTGTCTGTGAATTTTTCAGTTTCTCTGTTACACTAATATAGTGATGACAATATGCTTGTCACTGTCTAGACAGAAAAATCTGATTTTTCCAGAACTTAACGAAAAGTATGATTTATTTTACATTCCAAGACACCAAGGTCTGAAATAGAAAACATCATATAAAAATTTTGTCCCAATTTTTCTTGTAAGCCACATATAAGAAGTGAAAGACTGCAATAAGATCACTCTGCAGCTTTCTATTG
Source organism: Corvus hawaiiensis (assembly GCF_020740725.1). Classification (NCBI taxonomy): domain Eukaryota; kingdom Metazoa; phylum Chordata; class Aves; order Passeriformes; family Corvidae; genus Corvus; species Corvus hawaiiensis. The sequence goes on from NC_063214.1 coordinate 77,043,971, forward strand.
TCCCAGCTGAATAAATCCAACTTTCTTGGCCTTTCCTCATAGTAGAGGTGCTCCACCCCTCAGATCATTTTTGTAGCCCTCTCTGGAACCACTCCAACAGGTCCACATCTTTCTCGTGCTGAGGGCTCCAGAGCTGGATGCAGTGCTCCAGGTGGTGTGGCAGGAGCCTGAAGCAAAGGGGCAGAATTGCCTCCCTGGCCCTGCTGGCCATGCTGCTTTGGATGCAGCCCAGGACACGTTTGGCTTTCTCAGCTGCTAGTGCACATTGCTGGGTCATGTCCAGACTCTTATCCACCACCACCTCCAAGTTCTTGTCGTCAGGGCTGCCCTGGATCTATCTGTTCAGCCTGTATTGATACCAGGGATCACCCTGACCCAAGTGCAGCCCCTTTCACTTGTCTTTGTTGTACCTCATGAGGTTCATACAGGACCACTTTGCAAGCTTATTGTCCAGGTCCCTCTGGATGGCATCCTGTCCTTCAGGTGTGTAAACCTCACCATTCAGCTTGCTGTCATCTGCAAATTTGATGAGGGTGAACTTAGTTTCACTGCCTATGTCACTGATGAAGGTATTAAAGAGTACTGGACCCAATATGGGCTCCTGAGGGACACCACTGGTCAATGATCTTCACATCGACATTGAGCCATTGATCACTACCCTCTGGATGTGACCATCCAACCAGTTTCTTACCCGTCTAACAGTCCACCCATGAAATCCATCTCTCTCCAATTCATAGGGAAGGATGTTGTGGGGGACCATGTCAAAGGCCTGATGGAAGCCCAGACAGATGACATCCATAGCCCTTCCCTTGTCCACTGATGTAGTCATTCTATCATAGAAGACCACATGTTGGCGAGGCAGGACTTGCCCTTGATGAAACAATTCTGGCTGTTTTGAATCACCTCTCTGTCCTCCATCAACCTTAGCTACTAATGTATTAGAATTAATGTTTACAAAGCCAAATATAATGTCCTTAAAGAGACTGTTTTCAACCTAGGATATGTTTATATGATCTCCGAAGTCTTTCACTTCAAAGGCTAAATGACTTCTTTGTAAATGGAATATTAAGGCAGGCAAATCATTTCATTATCTGGCTATTACATCAACACATCAGGATTCCTTCTGAATGCAGCCTGTTGATATTCCCCTGTCTTCTTTCCAGCTGGCAGTTTCTGGCACTCCACTGAATTTTACAGTTCAGAGTAACCACAACAGTAGAGTCCATTCATAATCTTACACTTTGAAAGTCTTTCATATAATGTAGGCCTAAATGCCATACATACAAGAAAATTCTCTCAGAGTAGGGTTCCAATAATATTTTTGGCTATTCTTAAAGGGAATTTTAAAATGTCACATATTTTGCAATACATATCACATGTTCCCTTTTTTTCCCCATTTACAGTATATAAATCTAAACATACATTCTATTTAAAATTATTTTTTTAAAAAGTATCATTGGGCATAGGCATGGGGATGTAAAGCTGTCGTGTCTGATCCCACCTATATTTCTGAGCATGCTTAGCTGCTTACCATTTTTTTTTCCTTTCTTTCCTTTGTTAAGTTAAAAAAAACCCAAAAAAACAAAAACAACAACAAAAAAAAAAAAACACAAAAAAAACAAAAAAAAAAAACAAAACAAAAAAAAAAAAAACAAGAAAACCAGACATGCTCTACCCACTTTCAAACTTCACAGTGCAGAATTTGGCTTGTGGCTGTTCAAGTTCTGTCTGAGCCAGGATATATGTTCTGCTTTGTGGTGACACTTGGCAAAACATATAAAATGAAAGCCTGACCTGGCCATGTTCTTCTTTCACTAACAGGCTCCCAGAGGCAGGACATCTCTGAGAAATAACTTCCTTTTAAGAGAGGCTTCTCATTTGCTCTGGGTGCCAAGGTTAAGTTCTTGATGAAGATTCATCCAAACAACTCTCTTCACCATCTCCCCTGAAGGCTGTCTGCTGCAGCCTCACTTTGTAAGAGGCAGGGTTGACAAACTCTGCTTTTAGAAAAGGAATTATGTTATTAATGGTAGTGGAAAGAAAGGGATGAGTTGTCATAACTGCTACTTGATGTTTTGTTTTGGTGTGTTTTTTCAATATTAAAGCAATATTTTAGCAAATGCATCTTGCTTTTAATGGGTATTTTCTATAGCCAATCCAATATGTCCTGATAAGATCTGGAGTTCTGAAATGAATCTGTAAACTTGCTGAGGGTACACTCTACCCCATGATCCAGATGGCCATCTCTTTGGGCCCAGCTATTTAACTAAATTTCAATCTACCTCACTGTCTGTTCATCCACCCCATACATCAACAGCTTGTCTATGAAGATCTTGTGGGAATGTCAAAGGCCTTACTTACTGAACTCCAGGCACATAGTGTCCTCCACTCTTTCTTCCTCTACCAGGCCAGTCATTGCATCATAGAAATTTATCAAGTTGCTCAAGCATGCTTCTCCTTGGTGAAGCTATGCAGATAGCCCTTGGTAGTTTTCATGTCATCCATGTGCCAGGAAATCTTTTCCAGAATTAGCTGCTCTTTCACTTTTTCATGATCTGGGTAAGCTGCTTCTCATTCTCTCTTCCTGTTCTGTCAAACAAGGCTGAAAACTCTTTCCTGTTATGCCAATACAAAATGACAGTAAGAAACGTTTTAAAAAATCAGTTCTGAGTTATTCACAGAACTCCAGAAGGCACAGTATGTTAAGGAAAAGACTGCATGTAATGCAAAATGGTGTAGATATACTTGAGGTTAAGTTCTAAGTAAGCCAATATAGGACCCTTGGGATGTGTAGTTGTGTCAATTTGGTAGTTTGAGTTAATTATCCCTAATGTAGGTGATACAGTTGCGTGCTCTTCTGCTTATGCAATTACAGAGGTAAGAACAAAAGCTTCTATCATTACTCAGGTGACAAAAGCAAGACTAGGGAAAATGAGGACCCATTGCTCAACAAGACAGGGAACTTGGTTATACAGAACAAAAAAAAAGGCATAAGTATTACATGTCTTCCTTGCACAGTCTTTATAAGCAGGGTTCTGAGTCTCCCCGCTTCTCCACTACTATGGAGGTGAGACTCCTGAGAGTCTCGTAGCATCTCGGTAAGGGACCAATCTCTGGCTTGTTCACTGGAATACTATACAGCCTATTCACTTCCTACTGTAGCTCCCTCACTTGGTGACACAGCTCCTCAACCACAGCACACCTTCTGTGGAAGAGCAGTTTTTCTGCCCCAATCTCACAGAGAGTCATCAGGCACTCTTGGCAATCTGTGACCTGGAGAGCTCCATCTGCCATCGGCAGGTCAGTGGAGGCCTCTGACATGGCTGGGGAATGAGCTCCACAGCATATCAGCACCATGACTGTGGGGGCTTATACAGGGTGCTAATGAAACTGGGACTGAAAGGATCTTTTCATGCTGTTCTACAACAGATACTGAATCTGTTTACGTGCCTCTATTGGGTCCTCCTGGACACTCAGAGAGAAGCCCTTCTGCTCACCCCGCCCCTGCAAACTGCCTTGCAAACTGCTATGCCATGCCCCCACTGCTGTGCCCCACCCTTCCTGACATGCCACACCCTCTCTGACGTGCCAGGCTACTGTTTGTTCAGGCTTCTTTAAAGACATTTAAATGGCCTCATTTGGAGCATTTCAAGCTCCGATCCTGGCTGGCTGCTGATGCTTCTGGATCCTGATGGGATTCAGAGCTGCTGCTCCGATGTCCCTGAGCTCGGGCCCCTCTGTATGGCTCAGTCAATTTTCTCCCCTGGACTTACTGCGGTCACTGCTGCTGCCTCTGTAGCTTACTAATTTGCACAACACTGTGCCTAAGTTATTTGAAATGTGATAAATATAATACAAATAAAAAAACAACCAAACAAAGAGTAAAATCCACAGCAATGGACCAGAACGTAATTTTTTGGGGCAAAAAATATTCTTAAAATATGTCAAACAGATGGAAATATGCCTCTGCTCTCATTTACCAGTATCATATGTTGTAGTTAAGACTTTTACTACTTACTTCTGTCACTAATGAGCATTTGAGGAAAAATACAATCCAAATGCAATCCTGCCCTGGTTTTTGTGGTTTGCAAAAGAGTTGCTTGGGATGGAAAAAAAAAGATGACCAACAGGAAGACCAAGGGTTTTAAAACATTCTCTTTTCATGTGAAACTATTCTTTATGCTATAAATGTAGAAGAAAGAAGTAGATGCAGCATTTCTCCAAAAGGATCCACAAGTCTGAGTTTCTGTCTCTTACTAAACAAAGCTTTAACTGACATCTATAGAGAGATACTGCAGTCTTTGGTTTTCCTCTGCCTAACGTGTGATTTATTTTCCCTCTAAAAGTCTGTGGTATGTTAAATATAGGTAATTAGAGAAGGGAACCAGCTCAAGAAAATAAATCTGTAAGAATAAAATAAAATATATCTTTTGGAATCCTAACAACATTCTGGAGTTAGGGTAAAATTGTGTATGTAATATATATTAACATTCATATGTTGTATAGAATAGGAACCTATGAATATATTTTCCCCTTTAGCTCTCCCAGTGCTATGCGCATGTTGTGTTGTAACAAAAATGCAGCTGCATATAACAGCAAGAAGCAAACCACATCACAAAAATATTTCTGCATGCAATCATACATTACAAAAAATCATTTGAAGACAAGCAGTCCTAGCTGAATTACTGTTGCATTGAAGACAGTCTTGACCTGGGGAATTTATTTTTAATAAAATTTATGTCCAATTAGTAATGATTTCTGATCATTGATTTCAGTACTGGGCAGGGGGGAAAAACCTCACTTAACAACAAAATAAATACCAAATTAAATAGCTTTCCTCTCCCTTCTCAATATTCAACTTCAGACAAACAGCTATGCTCATTTATTGTCTCAGCTTTCCTTGTTTTCACTCCAGGGAGCTCTCATTCTGTCCCATTTTCTCCAATGAGGTGATGGGCAGCACTAGAGTTGGGGTGTGGGGTCATGTGCTTTCAGGTTTTTTTACTGCTGCTTTTTGCTTATTAGTGCCCCTGGCTTGGCATGTGCTGCCCATGAGCCTCAGTCCCTCTGAGGTCACCCAGACTCAGCATTGGTCACCTGTGGACACAGTCTTTCAGGAGTGTCCTTCCTTTGGTGTGGAATGCATCCTTTCAAGAGTTCTTCCCCATCTTGCTAGTATTATCACAGCAAAATTTCCTGCTATCTTAGGAAAAAACCACTGTAAGAGTGAGTAGCATGGATCAGAAGGAGCAGATCTAAAATCCAAAACATTTGGTGTTGGGGATATGATGTTTACTTTACTTTAGACAATCTATAGCCTTGCCCCATTGACTGAGTGCCCTTTTGCAGCTGGAGTACATCAGATGTCCATCTGACTTCATCTCCTGTTTCAGTAATATCTGTAAATAAAGCAGCTTGTGCACACGATGATGTCAAACAAAGCATGGTAACTGGACACAAATATGAGATTTAATTAAAAAATTACCCCCTGATCTGAATAAAATGCTTATGTGGACTGTAACCAGGAAGTACCAAAAGAAAATAAATTACACATAAGTCACATATGGAAATAACTTTTTTTACTACTTGAAACACATGCATTGCAGGAAGTCTGAGAGCACTCTTCTTTTATATCACCATGCTATATATTTTTCTTTTGTCCAAATAGATTGTCTGAAAGGAGACTGGCTGACTTTACTCTTCCTTGTAAGTATACATCCTGCAGACTACAGTGAAATGTCATGTTTGGGAAAAGCACGTGAAAAACAATAGTAAGATGCACACATTTGGCCCAAAATGTCCTATACAGAAATCCATGAATGAAATTCATCAACTGTAATCCCACTGAATTATAAACAAAGGCCAGCTCCCAATGTAGTGTCAGCTGCACAGACTGCTGGATTGTCAGAACAGACAAAAAGAAAGAAAAAAGTGAGAGGGTTCCTCAAAATGAAGTTTTCAGTATTACTTACTTCATCTGAAGAATTGAGGCTACTTTCACAAAATGTATATTAAAATGCATAATTTGAACTACATATGCAGTGAAATAACAATCCCATCTAAAACAGGCTATCATGATCATACACAGAGCTGATGTAAAACTACGTGCAACAGCAGATTGAAATGCCTTCAGTGTTTTGCAAATGTGATGCTTTCTCTAGAATCTTTTAGTTGGAAACTAATATGACCTTGTGTATCAGGCTGATTTAGATTGGTATGATTTATATTTTCTCATTGTCTCATTGTGATTACTCAGCAGTAGCCAAAGAAAAGTCAGCGTCCTTCAAGATGGAGTATCAGAGACCAGAAAGGTGGTTCAATGTCAGCTAAAATTTGCTTCTTATTTGTCTGTAAGTTTCTTCTGGTATTATTCATTTTCATTATTGCTGTTTGCTGATGCTGACAAAATATCTCATAGCTATACAACTTTTTCTTTTTTTGTTTCCTATACATGTGAGCAGAAAAGAAGGTGTCGAGGAAATGATGGTGTGGATACATACATTTTTGTGACAGATCGAAGTGTTGACGGCCATGTTGACTGGTTCGCAAACTGTCACAGTTTATTTGTTACACATTAGTAATGTCAAGAAACATTTATTATGAAAGGTACTGGCTTTGAAATAAACTTTAATGGCCTTATTTTAAATATGCATTACTACCAAAATTTTAAAATATGTTATGTTCTATTATGATGAATCATCTATCATTTTGTAAAAGCAATGCTTTTAATTTTTTTCTCAGTTTCACAGTTAAATAAAAGCTATTATTTTTAAAGAAGAAAGAATTCAAGGAGCTTTATGGATTTGACAAAAATAAAACTATATTTGTGCTTTATGAGTAAATGGAAAGATAACCACAGATATATAACACCAATCACCTCTTAATGCCTTTTAGATATTAAATGAAAGTTGTGCTCTTACTATTATTATTTATATAATTAGTCTTATTTCCCAAATATCAAGAAGAAGCATAAAGTTCATGACTTAAGAGAGATAAGAGAGGCCAATGCCCAGTTCAAGGCCATATTTTAATTATAAGGTTTTTGTTTACTGACCGTTCCTTTTTCATATCTTCTATTTAGAGAAGGCCTACTATAAGAGTGTAATTTAGTCTTTGGATATAAACTGGTAGTCTGAATTCTGATTGGAGAAGTCTATTTGTGTTTATTGATTAAGGAATGCAGGAGCTGAAGTTCTACATCAGAATTCATTTCTTAACCCACAAGACACACAATCAACAACTTCCACCCTTTGCAAATCACAAAGCACTTCTCTGCTCTTGAGGAGATTGGTCATGGGTACATGGAGACTTGGATGGGGGCATCCAAGTCTTCTGTTTCAGGGAGGCCCTCAGGCAAATCCCTTGGTTAGGCTACATTTTGTTTTCTACAATGTATGACAGAAATTCCATTCATCCTCCTGGCAACCTCAGAGACACTGGTACATCTATCTTTCCTTCCTTATACATCTCTGTATTGTATGCATACATCTATATACATGCGCATATATGGAATTTTCATCTCTGTGAATCCCATGGGGATTCTGTTCTGAAGCTGACACAGACAAATACATTTTATCTTCACTAAAGTCACCTTTACTAAAGCATGAATCCTTTCTCCATTCATCCCTGTCTGCAAGTAATAGCTAATAGTAGATAGCTAATAGAGGTCATGTATGTCTACATTGATGCTTTTAAGGGAAATACATAAATAAGTCTAGATTTTTTTCTATTGATGGAAAAAGTGTGATTTCACACAAAATGAAATGTTCGTAAGATTCTTAGACTGCTTAGGTCTCGTTCATATTTATGCTAACAAGATAAAAAAAGGATTTGGTTTATATTTTTCTTTAGGAACAATAAGTACTCATGGTTTTTATTTTTCAGTAATTTTGGCAGACACTGTAAGTGGGATTTATATAAATCTGATGGAATAGAATGTATAACTGGTAAAAGTAATTCATGAGTTGTAAAAAATTATTGATCATGTTGTTGCTGATTTCAAGATGTGCAAATGGTGTGAATCATCTCTGATTTGTCACAAAACTTATTTACATAAATTATTTTCAATTGTGTTTTAAGTGATTTTTCAAGTGAAAGTTTGAAAAAATTACAAGTAAAATAAGTTGCACTGGAAGGACTGTGGCTTCAAATACTGCCAGTGGCATATGTGCCTTTGACCTGACTACTGAGATGAATGACATTAAAAAAAAGTCCCTAACAGAACAAGAAATCCAGAACAAAACTGACCAGAACTGGACCATCTTTGCAACATCACTGGAATGAAATGCCTCATTTCAAGGTAACAAAAGCACAGCAGCTATCCTTTCAGGAGAAGCTGAAGCTTGTACACTAGGCTCATACATATGCCAAAAGGACCAAATCTCAAGGAGGAAGCCACATTTCATAAATCAGCTATGCTCAGTAAACTAATTAACTAAAAACAGGATAAAACTGTAGATAAGATTTATTTTGAGGAAGTTGAATTAGTTACTTAAATATATTTCAATTATTTTTTAAATGTATGAATTTTTTTAATGAAAATTCCTGAGATATATTTGATTTTAAACCATTCACCTTTTTTTTTTTTTTAACCAAAAAAGGTAAAAAATAGGTTTTATTATATTGTGAAAACAGGTTTTTTTTCCTAGTTGAAATGTTGCAACAAGATTTGTGCTTTTGGTCGACAATATACTCTGATGAAATATAATTTTATTATAAAATCTGTTTGAAGAAATATCTTCTGTCTTTATTCAGGTATATTTAAAGATGATATAGAAATGTAAAGAGTTTTCAGGTAGCTAAAGTTTTCATCCACTTTTAGAAGCAAAAAGGGGTCAGCTCTCTGGTTCCTGCTGGCTGACCCAAATAAGGTAAGTTAAAGCCTGTAATTAATAAAGAATCTCAGGGGCTGGTTGAGGGAATGCTTGAAAGGCTATTATGGTAGAATTATTTAAATTAAGGTTCAATTTTGGATTTAATCTGATTAACTAATGAGGAAGTCATCTGGTACTACAAGGCCAGGTAAAATAAATTTAATTAAATTTCTGTAAATGAGCATCTGAAATCAAAAACCTTCTACCATTTTAGAATTCTAAAAAAGAGAATAAAAACTGATTTGAGGAGAAGCAGTGAGGAAACTGAGGAAACATGTCACATTTAACTTAATTGGTGAATCACAAATTGAAAGATAAGCAATTCTGAAGCATTCAATCCAGAAAATACACAAGACTTGTAACGACACAGCACTGCAAAAGATATTAATACTTTATCTACTCATAGAAAGCATAGATATGTAGTTTACTATTTTATCAATACATTTAAGTGCAGTGTGACCACATACAAAATGGAACTTCAACTTTAAAGATTTTTGAGAGCAGTTTCCTTCTATCCCAACAAATTCTCTTCAGTGTAGATAAAGTTCATTTGGGAGATTGAAGATGGAATTTTGAGAAGAAATAGCAAGAAATGAGTTGGACCTCAATATGGATTGATGATTACTGAAAAATGTCCATTTTCTTCTTCAATACACCAAACATTACTTTCTTCTTTATTACTCTTTCATGCAGTTGTTAGTCAAACAATATCAAAAATCTTAAGAAAGTCTGTTTCAAACTAAAATCAAGAAAACATACTATTTCACTGTTTTTAAAAATCCATATTAAATATATATCATCTATAGCTACAAAGCTTGGATGAGCTGACATCAGAAAAGATGTTACACCTACCTTGTTTGTACTAAATTCTGTTGCAAAGAATTTAAAAAATACCATGGTTTTGTAAATCATTCCTTCTTGAATTGAAACCTTTTGGATTCTCTTTTCAGAACCTGAAATTCAGTTGTGAAGTTTTTCATAAACATCACTTTCTTTTCTTCTGAGTGGAAACTCAATAATATTAAAAAACTCTAATTAAACTTCTCACCACTATGCTAAGCAGTATTTGGTTTGAAACTGACGTTTGGTATCTTCCCTCAATTTTTATGTCACTTTGCAGAAGAGTATCAAAAGTAACTCCTTTCATTAGGAAAAATAATGACAGACTGTCTCCATTCCACTTTATCCCTTTGAGTTAATAGCTGAAAATAACTTACTGAGGGAAAACAAAACTCAAAGAAGTAAATGTATTTTGTTGAGGACATAATGATGTCTGAGGACTTTATCATCGTATCAGTGAATTCCTTAATCTTGTATCCATTGTTGTTGGATAACTGCCCTCTTTTCTTAGAAGTCTGATGAGCTGTAGGTGTCAGGTGGATGAAGACTGCAAAACAGAACAAAAAATCAGTTACCTAATTTATCAGTCTCACAAATTGCTTTGAAGCACAGATGGAAATATTGAGGAGAGCTGAATATTTAATATGAAAGCACTGGAAAGCGATTAAGGCCCTGGAGACTTGACTTTCTCAGAAAACAATCTTAGGAATTGTGTGCAAATAGGGGAAGGGGAGGGAGTTTTTGTTGTTTTGCTTTTCTAGTACGTAATTTTATTTTTAGAGAAGAGAAAAATAAGCCTGTATATCACAAATAGGCAAAATATCTCAGCTCACACTGAGTCTTAACAGATGGACAAATCTTCCAATCCTTCATAGATCATATGGAACTGTTGATGAGGCTTGATGGCCCCCTCAGCACTGGATTCACTTAACCCTCAGTTGCTGCAGGAGAATATTTTACTTGAAGTGCTCCCCTTACTTCAGTACTCTCAATTTTGTAGCAACAAATATATTCCTTTCATAGATTTTCTAATTCAGTGACATTCTCTAAACAATGTAGTGAAAAGCTTTTGAGGCTACAATCAGTTTCAGCTTCACCAGTATTCCATACAGTGAGCATGAAACACACCCTCAGAAAGGGGAGTGGTTTGTTTGCCCTCCAGAGTATGTAATATTCTGTTTAGCTGCCTTCACTTACTAACTCATTAGAGAGAATCCTTCAGATGGGAAAACCGGGTAACTGGAAGCATTCTGTGCTTACAGCCTCTCAGAAGCCACTATAAAAATGGTGTAGACCTAGTCAGTTTAATGCTGAACAAATTGAGATGGTGTGGCTAATATTTGTCTGAAAAAAGATGAGGAGCTAAGCAGCAGCACTTTCATGCAGATGACATTTCATAATTCCTATGTCAGTGATAACTAGCAAAATTGCTTGGAATAAAAGTGTTGAACCATAAGCCAAGTTGCTTAGCAATAACTTCATTGAAGAATTCAATTATCTTTCAAGGATATAGGTCTTACACTTTAAATCAATTAAACTTGATTTTTAGTTCAGTATTGTAATCTCCAGCCACTTAAAGCAAAGATGAAGCTGCTGCTTTAAATGATGCCTTATGTATAGAAAATGAAAAGGAGAGGAAGAAAAGTCTGCATCAAAAGCAGCTGAAATGTCTCTGGCTGTCAGCACATCTAATTCAACTGGATAGGTCAAAAAATGTCATTGCAGCATCGATCAGTGATATTACAAGAGGTTCATTTTGTTTTCCAGTCTGAGGAACCAGGACATGCTGACTCCTAAAACACTCCAACAGTGTATTGTTTTGTATATTTGTTTGTTTTCCCACAAAGGGGGTTGTTAGGGTTGTTCCCTAACAACTTAAGTGATTCAAAATTTTGCCTCTTACTGAAGTCAAATAAACTAAAGTCTTTAGAAAATCTTTAGTTCTTTAGAATAATTCTGGAAATATGTGTTACACAATTTTGTTTGCTCCAATTTATTTTCATTGTATTAACTCAGACAGGCATTAACTAATGGTATTATTTTATAGATGTAAAAATATAATTGAACATATGGATGGATTTAATTTATGTCCCCATAAACAAGCATAACTGAACCAGAAAAAAATTAACTTTCTCCTAGAGATAGTCTCCTGCCTTGCTTGAGGTTTACAATTACTGAACAGGACCAACAGATTTAAGCATGATCTGCAAAAATATAAGGTCAGGAAAAAATGAATTCATTACATTTCATGTATATGCTTTAGAACATAAGAAATATCAATGGCCAATGAATTACTACTGTTATCATTATTTGGAAAAAAACTGTCAAGAATTTGTATAAATAGTCTTGCTTTTGATTTATAGGGTTTTTGACAAAGAAAAGTATGAATTATATTAATAGCACTTCCTTTCCTGTTTACAAACTGTCTCTATTGCTGTTTCCAAATGTACATGGTTTTAAGCTCTGAAGCAGTTGTTAATTTGTATTGTCAGATAGATCAGCTTATTATTGTAGATGACCACATTTGGACCCAAAAGCCTAAAACCTCTTTCTATACCTTTTAAAAAATAATATTCTCTGTGTTGCCTTTGATCTATTTTCCCCCTTTTCTATACTAAAGTAAAATGTACTATTATAGCAACTTTTTAATGGTTTGAAACCTCCATGTAAGCAAAAGGCCCAGAACAAATACCATGTGCTTTCAAACATAGGTCTTTGTTACTATTTCATACTGCATTTTTCATAAACACAGGGACTCAGAATACCTATTAAAAACATTTGTTTGACATTTTGATATTTTAGCAATGATTTTACTTTGATTTATAGTTCTTCTGAAGTCCATCTTTCTGCTTAATGCATCAGTTAGAAGACAACAGAACTACAGTTTCCAGAATGATCTTTTGCTTGTTTATCCAACAGTGCGTGAAGTTGTCATACAAAAGATGAGTATATCTCCAACCATATTCTGCTTTATAAATACTGCGACCTATGACATGGCAAGGCAAGCTATGGAAGCATATACTGTAGTTATAAACAGTTTTTTTCCTGAAATAACCATTTCCCTGTGCAGTGGCAGCCAGAAAAGCCAATGAGGTATGCAGAATGAACAGGAAAGACATTAAGATGAAGACAGAGAACATTATTTCCTACCAAATAAAATACCAGCATCCTGGGAACTGTGTTTATTTCTGCTCTCTTCATCTCAAGAACTTTGAGGTGGGTGTAGAAGAGGTACAGAAAAGGACAGCTATACACTGATGATCAGGATATTGTAACTTACTTAAGAGCTGGGCTTAACAAAGCTGGAGTTTTTGGAATAGAGCAGGATGAAAAGAAATATGGCTAAGATTTAGAAACTCGTGAAAGGAGTAAATAATTTGAACATGAACAGTCAGTCGCTAAGGGACAACTTCTGAAACTAGAAGGACATCTGTTTCAGGTATATAAAGGGGGTCATTTTTTAAAACAGAAGTTAGGAAGCATCAGAAACACACTGAAGAAAAAAGTGTGGATGTAGAAAATGTCTATGAAAAAGACACATCCAAAAATCCAATTAAATGACTTCCAGGAGGACAACTCCAAAACCATTTCAAGCAGATTTTATTGGGCTTATGGCAAGATTTTTGTAGCAGTAGAGCTGCAAAGGTGGTGGTTGTGGAAAGAGATCAGGAGCTGCCCCTGTGTATAAGAAACACAGCTCCAGGTGGCTCCAAGACAGATTTGTCACTGGCCAAAGTTGAGCCAATCATCAATTTTGGTGATTTCTCTATAACAACATATTTGAGAAAGGGAAAAAAATACCGGGCTGGAGCTGTATAAGAGATGAGTGAGAAAAATGTGAGAGGAAAAACCCTGCAGACACCAACGTCAGTGAAGAAGAAGGGGGAAAAGGTGCTCCCAGATGCCTGCAGCCCGTGGAGAAGACAGTGGTGAGGTAGGTTGTCCCACTGCAGCCTGTGGAAAGAACCACATCAAAGCAGATACCCACCCTGCAAACCATGAAGGTCAGCATGTTGTGGTGGCTGTGCCCTGAAGGAAGCTGCAGTCCACAGAGACCCAGCGCAGGAACATACTTTCTGGCAGAATCCATAATGTGTGGGAGAGGTTCTTTAAGGAAGTACTTCCCATGGGAAATACTCCATCCTGTAGCAGAGGAATAGCATGAAGAGAAAGGAACAGCAAAGTATTATGAATTAACCACAACCCCATCCCCATCCCACTGCATGACTCAAGGGTAGTGAGAAGGTGGAAGAGTCAGAAGTGACGCTGATCTTTGGAAGAAAAGAGGGTGGGGAAGAAGGGGGTTTTAGTTTTGTTCTTATTTCCCGCTATATTAGTGTCTTTTTAATTGGCAATAAATTAATCTTCCCCAAGTAAATTCATTTTTTCCTGTGTCTATAATTTGTGAGTGATCTCCCTGTCTTTATCTTGACCCATGATCTCTTTCTCATTATTTTTCTCTGCCTTTGTTGCTGAGCAGTGAGAGTGAGAGCAGCAGATGGATATCTGGAGGCCAGCCAAGGTTAACTTACCTCAAGGACTCTGCAGGGATATACTGTGTAATGCCCCTATTACAAGTATTCTGGATAGTGGAGAAACACAAAGGGGATGGGGCAAGCCATTGTCTTGGCATGTCCTTTTCCTTAACAGCATCCTCTCTTGTTACTGTCTGAGACAGCACATTTAGCTAGATAGATTGACCCAGACTGTCTGGCCCAGTAGGATAAATATTTCATATGTTCTGATATTATTGTGTGGTAATGGTAGGAGGACTAGATTTTTTTTTTGTTTGTTTGTTTGTTTTTTTTTGGGGGGGAGGTGGGGTTTGTTGGGTTTTTTTGTTTTGTTTTGTTTTGGTATTTTTATTTCCTTCCAAAAAATTGCTGGTTATGAAATGAAGCTGACTTGTGCATGTGTGGCATGATGTCAGAAAGACAGATAATGACAAAGATTAGATGTTGATATAAATAGATAAAAAAAGCCACACATAGTCAGAATTACTCTTCTGGGAGTGTTTTCAGTATGATAGATAGAAAAGCTTGCAAACCTGTGCAGTTTATTGACGATTCATGGCATCAGATGTCAGGAGGTATAATCAGTCATTATTTCCATCATTATCATACCTGAACAAAGTGGCAAAAACCTTTGTCCTGCCTGACTTGGAATTAAATGAGGCAAGACCCATAGGGACAGGTAATATATTTTGTTTGACTGGGATAACTGAGAAAAATAGTTAAACTTTTGTACAAAAAAGGATTTCTATGGCTCTATAAGAGAGTTTAAGTGGATTGCATTTTCTCCTCTTTTCTTATGATCCCTTTATTCACCACATGAGCTGATGTCGAGAGATATGATCTCAGGAATCACAGCTCCAATTCTCTGTTTATAAAAAGGACACATTTATTTTTAGTGTCACAGTAGCATTCCGACATTTTCTATCCTATGGAAAATTGATGACCAGAACAGAAGGAAAATTAACACATTATTTTCACTTTCTTCTTTCTTAATGGCAGAGAATAATGTCTAAAGTATTGCTATGAATAATTTAAATATATTTTATTTTTATATCTTTAATGGGTGCAAGATTAAAGACAGTAGTTCACAATGCTCACAAACCATGATAAAGTTGAAACTTAGATTTTAGATCATAATGAAATTTGGAAATACCTTTCAGATTCTTGTAATAATAATATCACAGAGCAGTGAAGAAAGAATAATCCATGTATCATGAATTTTAAAACAAAATTTAAAGTCAAAGGCCTTCTTTCTAAACCAGAAGAAAATATCACATGATTTTATTACAAAAATCCGTAACAAACCAGTTGATCTCAAATGTGCTACCAGGGTGCTCTTGCCTCATTGGTTCAGATTCACCAGTTACCAGCAACAGCAGTTCACTGGCTCCTCAACGCATTTGTAAATAAAGATAGATGACAAAGAGAAGCAAGCACTGAATGCTTTACTATGCTGATTTTCTTTTGTGGTGTAATCATTCTACTCTAAATGAAAAAAGAATTGAGCACTCCCTCATGCAGGTTTGGTTTATTAGCAAAACCAGCAAAAAACAAACAAAGTGCATGCTGAGGTACTAAAATCAAGCTGAAGTTTTGAAATATTTGGCTGCTTGAACTTCTTGTATAATCAAGACAATATCTCTTATATATCAGCCTCAGGTTATAAACCACATTGTTATTCTTGTAGGTGGTCAGAACTGCCTAGTAACTTTCCTAGAACAAAAAGAAAAAAAAATTGGCAACAACTCCTCTGTTAAAAAATCTCTGTATAACTCTACCCTCTTCCCTCTCCCTAAACCCCCAAATAATCAGCAAATTAATATAAATTCTATGGATGTCACAAAACAACCTGCAAAAAACGAGTTCTCCTTTATAGGATAACAGAGTACTTGCAGGTCAGGTTTAGTTGATTTATCACTGTTTGTGCAAAGGAAAGGCACCGTTAGATTGATGTATGTGAGAAAGAAGAGTGGCGACAGCCTTGACAGGGGTGGGTAGGAAACTGAGCATTACGATCTGTGGTGGCCGGTGAACATACATTACCAGGGACAGAGAATTCCCAGTAAGACAAGTTCCCAGTACCACAAGAACCACTTTAGGTTAGGGTGACCAGAAAGGCTTCTCCCAGGATGCCATGTTCTGTTAATTCAGTTTGGATTCCCCGGTTGGCTGTCAGCCTCTACCCCTCATCACTCCCCCAGAGCTCCCCACTGGTCCCCGTTCCCTAGTCCTGCCCTTTCCCCACCCCCGCATAAAACTGTGAGCTGCGGGATCATGTTGGTGTTTGCCTCTGCACCCTTCGCCAGCGTAGCAGCAATAAATGCTCCTGGCGGAACGCACGCAAATGCCCTTCTGGACTCTTTGCTACCGACGGCATTGCTGAACCCACCCGTGCGGCTGTGGGGGCACGCGGGACCCCATGGAGCTGAGCAGGGACAGTATTAACAATCCTGTAATATGAGTTGGAGTTCTGTCCCTGTGTCAGGTGTGGCAATGGAAGGATGGCCTCATTAGATTGTTCCAGGTCTCTTAAGGCCTCACTTGGGAAGAACCATACAACTTTGTATAATACCTTTTTACCTTGTATAGGATACTTACAGGTGATTGTCATGCTTGTTAGTTTAATCTAGTTCATAGGATTGACAATCCAGTGAAAACTGCAGCTCTGCAGGACTCACTGTGGGAGGGGAATGGAAAATGGGAGCGTACAAAGGGAGAAAATTCCTTGTTAGTCTCAATTAAAATAGCATGTATATACATATAAGAGAATACAGGTCTTGATATATTGTATTAAAATTAGATTGAGGTCCTCATCTGCAAATCACTTAACCTTTAAGTCATACCAACTTTATGTACTATTACATAAAAAATTCTATATTAAATACACAGACTTAAACAAAAGTATAGGAAAATGCTGAATTCCTCTCTTTAACCTTTTATTTTTCTTTGTTTTGTAGATTTTACTGTAGTTTTATGATTCCACATCACAGAGTAAAGAAAAAAAGTGGCTTTTTTATAGTCTGATTTGCATAGTACATCATATAAAGGATATTTTAAAACATAACATTTCTCAGGAGGACTTTGCTTGAGAGCTTTACAGCATCTCCAGAAAACTGAAAATAATGCAAAACAATTTATATTAAAATCTGCAAAGGATTTTTTTTTTTTACGTTTGGTTCAGATATGCAAAGAAAAATTGACATTTTTTGAAATGCATCTAAATATAATAATTTCTTAATTTATGATTTGAGCTGTAAATTAAAAAAAAAAAAAAAAAAACAACAACAACAAAAAACCAAAACAACAAAAAACACCCCAAAAAACAAAACCAAACCAAACAAAAAAAAAAAAAAAAAAACCAAAAAATATCTCTCATAAAACTTACATTTTCAAAAGTAGTTTCAGCACACTTGGAAGTCTGACAGGACTTTCTTTCCCTATCATATGTCCCTGTTTCTGTTCTGAATCATGAACAAATCCAGACAGTGCAGATAAATACACATACTGGGGAGGGAGTGGGAGTGGGAAAGCACAGGAGGAAGTAAAATTTAAAAAATCTCACACATCAGCAATATTTACTGAGCTAATCAAATTTCACCTTAAGTACTGAAATATCCTCTTAAAACATCTGAATTGCCAGACTAATTTAAAGATTAAGTAGAGCACAAAGAAGTAAATACATACTAGGCATTCTTATGCAATTATTCTCTTGGACATAAAAAATAATCCCAGGTGCTAAGGAAATCCCAAAGCAACCTTGAAGTGGTGAAATCCGGTATCTAGGGCCATGAGAAAATACACATAATATGGCTTTTGCTTTGTCCGCTCTCTTCTCTTTCTACTCTCTATTCCCCATGAGGAACAAAACAGTTTTCAAAATTGGTTCCAATTTTGGTAAAAATTCCTTTTCACCAAAGTGTAACTAATTGACTTTTTGCCATCAAATTACAGGGCTTGGACTGTTTGGGAGATTGCTTTCTTGATCATTTATCACCTTCCAGCTATACTTACTGGGGTCTAATGCAGATCCAAGTGCAAATTTTTGTATAGCATGGACTTGGCTGATGTACTCTTGAGGGTAGTAGATTATCTACAAGCCAGTTTATGTGATTTCACCTGTGACTAGGAAATACTCTGTAGCCCTGGAAGAGTGTGAAGAGTCCTGTCCTGAGGAGGAAGTAGTAACAGTGACAACCTCTGATGATCTAATTGCAGCCCCCCTTCCCTGTTCCACTGGAGGGGAAGGAGGTGCAGAAAGTCAGGAGTAAAAGTGAGCCCAGGAAGAAGGGAAAGGTGGGGTGTTTTTAGGATTTTGTTTATTTCTTATTATCCTATTCTTATTTGATTGGTAATCAATTTATTTCCCCAAGTCAATTCTGTTTCACCCATGATTGTAATTGGAAGTGTTCTCTCCCAGTCCTTATCTTGTTCCTTCATTATATTTGCTCTCCACTGTCCATTTGTGAATGATAGAATAACTTTAGTGGGCACAGGGTGTTCAGCCAGGGCCAACCCTTCCTTCCTTCCCTTCTGGTAATTTAATTTGACATCTTCTAGTTCTTATTGAGGGAGAAGTACTAATGTCCACTCATATATATGATTTTGCTGCATATCCCATGGCTGAGACCCCGAAATAATTGTACACCAGTATAATTGCATGCCAGCTCTATATTGCAGGTAAATTCTGGAGACTATACTGAAGTAAAACCATGAATTATTTTAATGAAGGTCCAGAACTGCAATGCAAACCTTTCCCTTAGAGCATCGTTCCCATTGTTTATTTTCTAAAGACAGTTGCAAGAAGATATTGTATAGGTTTTTTTTTTTAATTTATTCTGAGGAAGAATGTGAAAAGCAGACCAGAATGAGGAGCTCTTAGAAAAAAACCCAGAAACATTTCAAGTCAAAGGTTTTATGAGGCTTCTACAGTACCTGAGATATTCACAGTGATTGTTTTCAGCCCATATATCTCAAACTTCATTTCACAGGGTCCTAGAAGTATTGATTCTACTAGAATGTACAATTTAATAAAGTGCACCTGGAAAATAGTCAATCCATAGAAAATTTTCAAAATTTTAAGCAATGTTCCAATAGAAGTATACTTTGAGAAATAGAATAAATAAATAATGAATAAAAATAGGATCTCAAGATGAGCTAAAAATTTTAACAACCTGGAGAAAAGATACATTCTTCTGCTTTGGTATTATAAGATATTGTAAGATGACCAGGACCAAGATTTATAGTAATTTTATTTATTTATTTATTTATTATTTAAAAAAAACATTTACTTGTCTTCATAATTGACTTAATAGAACATAATTCGTGTGAAGAAAGAGAAGGTGAAATAGTCTTTTGCATACAGTCATACCGTATTCTATTCTGACTAGACCTTCCTATATTTTGTCATCTTTGGTACCCAATAATAACTAATAATATTGAAAAACCTAATATTTTGTGTTCAAGGTAATGTTGTGGAAATAGAATTTGAGATAAACTACTCAAAAATATTAAAACATTTTTTATTTTTCTCACATCTATGTAGCAGAGAAGAAATCCTATATCTTGCTGATTTTGGTTTAATTTGGAAATTTTATTTTTATTTTCCTATGCAACTTAAAATGCATAAGATTTATAGTCCTGAGAAATCAGGAAACTAAAAATCTGAAAGTTCAGATTTAGTAAGGAAATTTCATTGAGCTAACACAGTGATATTTATCTAATTAGATGCAAATATTTGCACTAAACAGTTCACGTCAATCTCCTTCAAATGACAGTAAAGAGAAATAATTTTTAGGATGCAGTTCATGTTATCCTTATGTGGACATAATTATTTTATCAAGTTAATTCATTAATTAAAAAATGTTCTCCTTCACTCTTTATATAGGGAGACTAGAATGCCTACTTCAGCCGTAAATGCCTACACTGAAGACCTTTAAGAAGGATGATTCCTCTAAGAGTCCTTCCTAGACTGATTAGTTATGAAGTCATTACTCATCATATCCAGTGTATGCCAATTAAATCTATACTTTCAATGTTTGTGGTAAACGCAAATGATCTATCAAATGTTCAGATTTAGTCTGAAAGGACCTGCATTAATAAAAAGAGAACTGTACTGTATCAGTAAACATAAGTATAGATCACTAATCTGATCACTAATATATTTTGTCTTTTTATTTTTTTTTCAGAAAATCAGAAATCGTAAATCTGAACAGATTTGCTCCTGGTTGAAAAGTATAACATACTGGAAGCTGAATGTCATATCGTAAACATAGGGAACACTTGTTCAGCAAAGCATGTTCAGCTTTCCTGTTTGAAATGTCATCAGCTTACTGTGATTTAACCTACTCCTTATATTTATTGATGTATTATTCTTCTACCTCTTCTCCTCTAAACAAACTTGTAAATTGCTATATCTTCACTTTCATAATTTTGTATTTTTTTATGCAAAGGTCTGTTTTCATCTGGAGTGGTCTGTTTTCACAGACATTCATATATTCCTTCAAAAATTCACCCCAATATATAAGACTTAGGATTGATTAAAATTCATCACCTCAGCCGTTTCCATCAGCAAATTGCTTATGTAGTAATTCATGCTCATTTCTGGAACAAGTCGGGTCCCTGGCTGATATAATTTAGAGTTACACTTTGACGTACATTGATCAACACCATTTGAAGATTTAGTTAATTATTTTTAACGGATGAATGACCAAAGTATACTTCCAGCTTCTGAGGGCTTTTAAATGCCAAAAGGGGTGCACAGAACTTGCATTTTCTGTAGAACTATTTGTTGTGAGTGCACTCCAATATCATCATCAGTCTTGTTATACAAGGCTCCAATGTAAGCAAGCTGTAAATGAAATCAATTTCTTGACAAAGTGAAAGTTCTTTCTCTACTTTTCCCCTGTCAGCACTTTTAGAATAGAACATAAATGAATTAATATTAAAAGGTGCTTTCAGAAGATGATTCTGTATGTAAGAAAGAGTTTTGTATCAATTGCTTCTAAGGAGATTTATTTGACTGGTCTTTAGATTACTGGGGCTTTTATCTCTTGTCTAACAGGTAAACAGCATGAGCATGAGTGCAGCTACCAAGGAATATGTTTTTACAAGAGCTATGCACATAAGGCATAGTGTTTTTTTGTTAAAATCTGAAAAAGAAACATTCTAGAAACTTTGATGTCCACTCTATCATGTTTATAATGCAGTTATGTTCCGTATGAACTTCAGTACCCATGAAATTCTGTACTGTGAGAACTACAGCTCTGCTTCATTAAAGTCTCTTAAGCATCATATACTTTTTAAAGCGTTTATGAATAAATGAACTCTATGGCTGCTAAGTTTTGCTAAATAGTGCTTTCTTCTCTCCAGTTTTCTTTGCAAAGTACAAAATCCTCACATGGGGTTATGTTAGTCTTTTGGGAAAAGGCAAAACTGACAGCACAGCAGGCTGTGCTGATGACCTAATTCAACATTGCTTTCAAGGAATTACTTTTTCAGTACCATTGTTAGAGGATTTCTATAAAAGTGGTATTCCTTCCAGAATTATCTTTTGAACAAAATACGAACCAGTGACCTCTCTGGCACTAATATGCGTGACGTGCTGGATTATCTCTGTGAAGATAATTCTCAGCCACGCATTATATTAAATTTGAATGTGCTCATTCATACTGAATGATCTGCGGAGACTTTCTTCTATCTGCAATAGCCCAGGAACTTTCATGTGTTTCTGTAACCAATCCTAGGTGACTGATAGATCTTGAAGAAATAATAATATATACATGAGAGCAGAAATGAAGACATATTTCTTTTTCTTTGTGATAATACAACTGAAGAATAACTGGCTTTTATGCAAAACCACATTAAGTTACTTAACAAGACTTTTTGGTTTCTTTGGTTAATCTCTACTTTTTCTTCATATACTTAAAGCAAGGTTTAATGTTGTACAAACACTTTTTTTTTAGTGGAGTTTTGGCTGTTTGGGAATATGTAAGGAAGAGGGGGAAAAAGAAGTCACAAAAAGTATTATCTGCACATTATTCTATTCTTTGTATTCTTTCAGGTAGTTAAATACTGAATACTGTCATAAAGAACTAGAAGTTCTAGGCTAGTGTTAGTTAGAGTGAGTATTTAAATACAGAGAAGAAGCATAGAAATGAACTGATGTTCAGCTCTTGAAAAATGGACAAGTGGACTGCAATGAAATGTTTGTCTTCTGACCTTTTACATAATTAAAATAACTCTTAACCCTAAGAACAAAGAACAGATATATTTCTTTCTGCTTTATTATTAAACATGCAATAAATAACTTTACAAACCTACTCCCTGGTATAACAATAGTAGAGATATTCATATTTTTTCTTACTAAGCATCTAAGTTTAAAAGGATTTCTACATTGTTTGCTGAATGATGTGCAGCATATTTCTAACTTGATTTTCAAGTGTGAACAAAAGGAAAATACCAGGGAAAGTATAACAAATTTATTGAGTTGAAACATATAACCAAAACAGAGTATGAATAGTGATAAGGATTAGAAAACAGAGATTAGATACTAATTAGAAACTTTTGCAACTGTTTAGAATAATTGCCTTTTTTATTGTATAATTCTTACTTAGAAAGACCCAAAGTGAAAGTCTGGACTGAACAGAAGCAACCAGAGAAAGTGTTCTGGAACAGAGGACTGCATCTTGCAGTCCAATGTCCTTACATTTCAGAGGAATTTAGGTGAACATATGAATTGTCCGCTGTGAGGAACATTAGTAACTCTGTCTCCCTACAGCATAGCCCCAAGCATAATAATTTCTTCTAGTCTTTTCTTTGGTGTCCAGACAAGCTAATTGATTCACTACAGTCATTTGAACTCAAACTAACACAAAATTGAGTTTTCCTGTAGTATGAAACTTTTCAGCCTTCCCTGTGGATCTTGTGAGTGTTCTCCTAGAATTCTGGAGCCAGTTCTGAACCAGAATTCATCCAACTCATGCTTCAGTCAGAAATTTCCTGCCTATCCATTTCAGTGCAAGTGAAAGAAGTAGCATTTTCTGTGGCATATTAATTGAGACATCAAATGGAAGGCAAGGTCAGATTTTTATTTTTATTTTTATTCAAATAACCTAATGCTTGATGTACTTTGTTCAACTTCTTTACCTCAAAATATTCCAGTGATTAATTTTACTGAAATATTTTTTCACATAGCAGGTATTGTTAGCTAAGCTTATAAAGGTCTATTTCATGAAGTTTAAACTATGGCACTTAAACTTCATTTTTAAGATGAAGAATTCATGTAAAACTTTAAAAAAAAACCCCGCCTTATACTGGAAATGAGCTGTCAGGTTTCAAGTCTTTTAAAAAGTTTCATTTAACCTTGGCCTTCTAGCATAATGCAGCTTGAGATGGTAATCCTATACACTACCTTTCCTTTGGGATACAGCTACCTTCCAAACTGGAAATTACAGACCACATTGGCAGCTTAGCTGGATCTGATATTCTTCTACATTATTGGAGAGGATAAAGAAAGTAGGTCACCCGTAATAGTTTACAGTAACAAAGCACAGGAAAGAAAGCCTCGATTGTCCAAGTGTCTCAGCAGGAACATTTCATCCTGTTATCTTGCAGGAGGGCCAGGTTTGAGTATACCCTCTATTGGCTGACAAACAGAACTACCTTATCATCAAGCTCAGCTGTCAGCAGCACTGCTCACTTTAAAGGAGGAGAGCGAGAGGGTAAGAAAATACGAAAGAAATCTTCTAAATCTTCTAAATAAAAATCAGTTTTCTACTGTATTTCAGAGGACAAAGAAGAAACCTTAATATTTCTGAAATTTGTCATATTACAATGCCATATTTTCTGCAATAATTAAAACAATTGTTTAATTTTTATTGTATTTTATTATTCAAAACATATGAAAATATATCTTCAAATTCATGCTGTACAAAGGTGTCACATTTTAAATGTATTATCTATTTAAACATTGAAGAAATTTCTTTTCTAGAATAGATTGCAATGTGGAAGAAAGTTGAGAGTTGGAAGTGTAATACCATTCTCCTTTATCAATCTGGCCTCTAATACGTGAGAAATTGGTAGCAATGTAGCTGACAAACACAATTTGCTTTACAAACAGAAGCTTAGTGAAGATTTATCATGCCATTTAGACACAGCCCAAAGGAAGAAGTGTTGTAGGACTTCACTGGTCTGAGTCAGTGTCCTGCAGGTTTCTGCTGGAGGGGAAAATTGTTTTCCAGAGTCCAAAAGTGTACATCTGGCTGGTAAACAGAGAGGTCAGATCATAGTCTTTTTCTTTCTTTGTATGTCTATATGCATTCAAGAGTAGGAAGCACAGTATAATAAGGACATATATAGGTCCTTGAGGCTGAATTCAGCTCTCTAAATATAAGCATCTGTAAACATTTAATACAGCCTTGGGTATTCTACATGACTCACAGTTGCTTCTCCCTAAAAGGAGGAGATCCCTATAAATCATAGACTCATAGAATCATTAAGATTGGAAAAACCCTCCAAGATCAGTGTCCAACCCTTGACCAAACATCACCATGCCTCCTTGATACCATAGCACTAAGTGCCACCTCCAGCCATTTCTTGAACACTTCCAGGGATAGTGACTCCACCACTTCCTTGGGCAGCCCATTCCAATGCTTAACCACATTTTCAGTGAAGAAACTCTTCATAGTGTCCAACCTCCCCTGATGCATCTTGAGATCCTTTCCTCTTGTCCTGTTGATAGTTGCCTGGGAGAAGAGGCCAACAGAATTTGAACATCTTCTATCATTTGTGTCAAACTACTTTAAGACTGCCATTTTCCCCCACATTCTCTTTCTCCTGTATCTATCTCTTTCTAAAAGGTTTACAAAATGTCATTGATTTATAGATGACTGAATACTTAGTGAAATTTTTGCATAATTTCTCCCTTAGAATCTAGTCTCATGATCCTTTAAAAGGAAGCAAAATGAATGTACGGGATCATCTACTCTTACTGGCTGTCTGAGGAGACAATTATTAGACTCACAGAAACCTACAGGGTTTTCTGTTGTGTTGTCAAGTAGATATTACAAAGGTGTCTTTTGTTCCCCACATCTGTAGATACATCTAAAACAGTAAAAGAATTCAGGATCGGAAACCTTCCTCTGTACTGTTTAGTTTACCATTATAGTTGTTGAATGCAACTAAATCTAAATATAAGGTCAACTTATTTTCCTCAATCCTTGCTTTTGAATCTCTGTGATAATTTTAGAAGTGCAATTGTTCTCACTGCAGAAAGATTTATTATTTTTACTTTCTGGATGAAGGGGCACAGGATCTGGTTCTGAAACATATAATATATTTTTATCATTAAGTGAAAAAGCACAAAATAGTACCAGCATATCTTGTTTAACAGCCAGACCTCTTTCTTGGAGAAAATTATTTGTTCTCTTGTCATCCCCACATGTCATTCTCAACATTTCATCCTCAACTTTCTTAGTTGTGGCATCCCTACTGACTTCAGGTATAATGAAAAACCTCAAACAAAATAAATATAGCAAATATTTGTATTTTTTAATAATTTTGAATTACTAAACTAATGAAAAATTTGACTGTGCAATTCAGATTTAGGCTAGAATGGTCTTTGACCTGAAATTGCTTTTATATTTATATATATAAAAATGTAAATTTCACAGGATGTCTTTAGGCCCAGATTAGGATGATGTCACAATATTCACACTCTGTCACAACAGAATCACACTAAGAATTGCTGGTTTATATCTGAAACGCAAGGCACAGGAGCTCATAATCCCAGCATTTTAGACCACTCATGACTTTGTTCCTTTCAATTCTTGGATTACATCTGGGTGACCTATCTCAGGAATGGCTGCCTAAGTTGCTTGTATATCTATTACATATGGACAAAGTGAAGCACAGAAATAGGCTGTTTAAAATCATGTTCTCTAACTTTATAGTATCCTTGAAAGTCTCAGTCAAGTTAAAGGCAGCAGTGAAAATATTTTTGTATTTTAGAGACAATTACTCTACCTTTCAGCTCAGACTGTTTTGGGGTTGTTTGAAAGTATGTGAGCAAAGACTATTTATTATCCATTGATCTTACAGGGAACTAAAAGTTGTCAGGTATATAATTATATATTTATTTTTCTTCTCCATTTACTCCTTCTTTGTAATGACTTATAGAAAAAAACACTGCTTATAGAACATAAAATGAGTAATATTCCATGTAGAATTACAGTTTAATCTTTGCGTTGAAACTGTTGTTGGTCATACCAAAATGTCCAAAACATCCATGAAGAAGTTAAACCAGAAAGCAAACAGTCTTCACAAAAAAAAAAAAAAAAACAAAATAAATAAAACCCATATTACTGAGATTCCAAGTTACTGTTGACTATGGTGTGATTACTTAATAAATCATATTGATTTTAGAAGTGATAAAATTTAGAAGGGATTATTTAGTAGCAAATGATACCTTCATGTGTTTATGAGAAATTATATATTGTGGAGCAGGCTATATTTTGCCAAATAAAAAATAAAATTTAGCATCCTCTTTATGTGCTCTGTCTAAACCTTAAAGCGATATTTTTTTTTTAACTCTTCAGAATGCAACAAAACAGTATGGTACAATAGAGCTTATTTTTGTTAAGAGATGTGATGTCATGCAGGGTTTTTACTGTGCATATGCAAGAGGGCAAAAATATTTTGTTGAATCTTGTGAAATTTATAAGGCTTTTTATGAGCTGAGAAGCTGTTTTTCATCTGCACCACACTCTCTTGCCTGTATCACAGAGATTTAAAAATCTTTCAAAGTCTCTTCCTATTCAATGCAGTTCCATTTCTAAATTCTTATGTATCTGAAAACATTCTTCTGAAAAAAAAAAATCCTCCTAGTGATTTAAGGAGAAGCCAATTTTAAAGACTTGCATCTAACATTTATGGAATTGTTTTTGGTACCTATGAAGAAGGCATAACCTAATCCTGATCTTTGTATATGTGATCATCATGCAAATTCTCACTAAAGAAGCATCTGTAACAACAAGTTTGAATTTCTGTAGTGCTCAGAGGCTGTATTTTCTAGTATACAATTGATTTCATAGGACCACACCCACACACACTCCTTTTCAGTTCCATACTTTTACCATAATACTTATTCTAATCATATGGTGAAGCTGCCTCACTGTTAAGATTAATATTTTCTGGTTCAGATGATTTCTATTCTTTGTACTATTACTTTTTCATTAGTTTCATATTATACATCAGAATTACTTTGTCATATGGTGGCCATAACTCCTGGAAATGATGTGGTGTTCTCCAGATGAAGATTATCTGTCTTTGAGACTAGATTAAATTTCTGTATATTCTGTCATGATAAGGCTTTTGCATATTCTAAAATATGTCTGATCATTTTTTTCCTTCTTTTAAAATTGAGGGATGGTTTGAGTGAAGTTGTAGTGAAACTCATATTTTTTGACAACCCTTTTTCCTTGGATACTCAGTGACTTGTAGGTAATACTTACTATATCTTTATAAACACTTTTTTGCATGTACTTGTGACTGAGTAAATTTATCCTGAAAGCCAAGACATGGTTATGTCTGATTTTCTATCTCAAAAGGCTGAACTAATGGACTTAAATATAAACATTAAAACCACCTGGGGGTGAACAGAATCAACAAGCCACCTCCATGCTCCCCCCAAAAAAACCCCATAAACTGCACCCCGAAACCTCACTGCAATAAAAATGAAGATCATATTGTTTAATATTCAAAGACCTAATATATCTATTTTCAACCCAAGAAGAAATTTCTCTCCTTTAACGCACACAAAATTGCCTATGTAGGACACACATATTCGCTACTGTTAGATCCTAAAAGCACTCAGGATATTCCTGCAGTGCTTTTTGAAGATGGCCCCCAAACTCTTCTGGATATGTTTCAAACGTGCTGCTTGTTATCTATGTTACAAGCTGCAATCATTTATCTTTTAAACTTAGTAAGTCAGGTCCAGTTGTTTCTGTGTGTCATACCAACAGCAGATGGGATCCTACAAAGATGTTACTGATGTTTTAGTGCCTACCCCTCAAAGCAGAATACAAACCTAACATTTACTACTTTTAGTGTTGGAGGAGGCTTTATAGTCTGAAATGGTCAAAAAGTTGTCTAAAGTTAAGACACTAGAAGACATAGGCTGCAGAAAATGCCTGAATCCCCATCTCTTTGCACAGCTCTAGCACCTCAATCAGATTAGCAAGGTTGTATCTTCACCTAAGATGAAGAACACAGAATATTCTTTGAACTTGCATAATTTTTTTTTTCTTTGAAGGATCTGATTACAAGATATTACTCCCTGTCTTTCATGTAATAGCCCAGAAACCAGAAACCTTGACAAAAACTTGACATCAGGATGTCAGAATATCTAAAACACATCTTCATTAAGAATCGTGACAGGCATCTGTCTGGTGAGTGTGTTAATGCTCATACTAAAAGATGTTTCATTCTGTGCTTACAAATTAGTTTTGTTTATTTCTTTGTTTGTTTGTGTTTATGTTGGGGGGCTTTTGTGATGTTTAAGAAGTTTATGGAAGTTGTACTGGCAACGTCACTATAAGTATACATTACATACCAATAAGCTTTATAATTAGAGGAAAGATTGTTGAAAGATATTTTTAAAATCTTTTTTATATTCCTGCTTGTTTGAGGACCGTCATTAATTCACAGCTGATAATACTTATGACCTGGCTTCCTTAGTGAGAAATAGGAGTACGGAACAGTAAAACACTTGCCAGAATGCAACTTTATTTTATGCTTTCCTGTGGTTTTAGAACCATATTTGGAACCACTTCCATAATTTCACACACTTGAAAACATCACCTAACATTAACTATTCTACAGGCATTTGCTCCAACCTGTTTGGCTTGACTTCTTTCATAATTAATAGAAAAATAAGGGACTTCTTGAACTTAATTAATCCAAAATATTTTACAGATCTGTTTTAAGATGCGATGAATCACTCATCTATACACATTTACATATACGCCACCCTTGTTTACTCATGTTGTGAGTTCTCCTAAGTATTTACTCTTTTTTTTGCAAGCCAGATTCTTGGCGGTGTTAACTCTTTGCAGTTTAAGACAGACCAGTTAAAACATAAAACAGATTTCTGTATCCTTTTACAATAACCTCACAGGGGCTTTCAATGTATGTCCAGCAGTCCTGGCATCATCTAGTCTAACTCTTTCCACTGCTGAAATGATAGTCGTCTAAAAGGTGTCTAGGAAAGCATTGGGGATGTTAGGAAGAAATAATAGTGTGGGACTTCTTCTGGTAAATTAAATCTCTTGCTTTAAAATACATTCTTGCCACTAGAATTGTTTTGCTGAACTACAAACAAGTTCAGCAACTTCCTCTATGAATTCAAGCAACCTTATAGCTGTCACTGAGATCATGAAGTGGACTGCTACTTGGGGCTTTTACTTCCTGCAGTCAGTCTTAATGTATCACCCAATTTATAGGGGAAAGGTGAGAATAGGCAGTACATGATCAGGGCAGTAACAGATACAGTATTTCTTGGTCCCAGAGGCTTGGATGTTAGAGTTCTTGAGCAGTCAATTGATGGGAAAATAAATTAAATTTTAGAAATGGCAGAAGTCTTCAACTGCTATCTACTGTTATCTAGGACTGCCAAGACTTAAATACAGACAGACCACTGGTCATTTATTCCACTGTAGATCTGTCTTCTCATTTTCATTTTCAATTTAAGATCTCTTGCACTCAAAGGCATATAAAAACATTGCAAGTTTTGATTAGCAAATTACCTTTTATCTTTAGTCATTAAATTTTCTTGCTGGGATTAAGAAACATATTTGATGTAACTATGAGTTTGTCATAGGTTAGCAAGCATAGTCCCGGAAGGGATGTCCTTGCTAAGGGGTGCTTACAGTTTCCTCTGGGAACTGATAGAACCTATCAGCTGGCCAGTTTGAATATGGACAATTCTCTAAGCCACTTAAAGTTGTGATCACCTCTGTGATCCACATTTAAGAATAGGCAAACTCCCCCTCCAAGCTCTCTCTCGTTTCCGGCGCTGGCACAGGTGGCTGCAGGCCCCGTGTGGGGGCCAGTGGGCCCGGCCAGGCCCTGCTTGGGCCAGGCTGGGCCAGGCCACGGCCATCCTGGAGCCAATGGACCTGTTCCAGCCGTGGAACCCCCCCCACTGCCTTGCCGTGGGCAGCCGGAGCGGCTCGGCTCTCCCCCCTCTCCACTGCGATAAGAAACATTCAACATTCCAGCTGCAAAGCTGCAAGGCCGAGGTGAGATTAACCCTTTTATTGCTGTGAAGAGCTGAAAACCTGAGGGAAGAGAGAGAGGAGATGCTTAAAGCTGAAATTCTGTTGTGAAGCTATGATATATCAGAGTATCCTGTTGTAATTTCATGAAGATATGGGGGGTGGAGTGTTCAGCTCGTAAGCAAAAGCACCTGCGCTGAGATAGGCAGATGCTGACGCAGCTGTAATTTCATGAGAAGTTTGGACAGGGAGAGATGAACCAGATGAGGACTTTTGCTCCAAACGGGAAAGGAGAAAACCTCAGTTCCTAGAGATGCTCCCAGAGATAGTCCTAAAGATGAAGATGATGAAGACCCTTTGCTCCCAGGGAAGGAGAAGGGCCTCTGTTTTTGTTTCTGAACGGCTCAACCTTAAAATTGTACCCCAAAAAACTTCAAGAGTGGACCCTCGAAAGCAGTTGCGGGAAAAGCTGCAAGTCGGGGGAAAGGACTCACACGCAGGCAGAGAGACTCCTCTTCCTAAATGGACTGAAGAATATTTGGAAGTGGGCGGCTGTCTCCTGTGATAATGTTTTCATAGCACGAGCAAGAAGAGACTTCTCTTTCTAAATGGACTGAACAAGGTTATTATGGAAGTGGTAAACAGACTGAACATCTAAAGGGTTGTCTTTTTGCATTGTCAGTGGGAGAAGGGAGGAAGGTGGGGGGAGGAGGAGAGTTCTGAAGGTGGTATAATTTTTTTTTTCTTCTTTTAGGTCTGTTAATAAACTTCTTTATATTCTTTCAAGTTTGGTGCCTGCTTTGCGTTTCTCCTAATTCTTATCTCACAGCAGATAAACAGTAATGAGTATTTTGGACCAAACCACTACAGAGTTGCTGTAAATAAGCCCTTGGAGTATTCTTCAGTGTCTCCAAATATGAGCTAACATGCAACTACTGTGTTTGTAACTCTTTCCTTTTATTTGAACATAGTAATTGCTATTTCACACTATGTGAGAACTTCCACAGCAAAAATGGCAACTCTAAAGTGGAAAAATTTTTTCTTCTGCAAGCAATTGTACTGGTTTCTGGTGACAGGGGAATACCCAAATGGACTTGGATGTCACTCAAAGAATTTGTTTGAAAATAAGAGGTAATATCAACACATATCTTACTTGGCAAAACACTGTGGATATCAATATTCAAGATAATTGCAAAACCTGATTTTATTTGTGAAGGCTCTATTTGTCCAGCAATAACAATTTGTTCCTTCTTGTCTTTAACAGTACTGCTAGTACTTCATTTATCATGCCTACTATTTATTATATTTCTAGAGAGGAATTTATATTTGTTGATTATTGATTATAAAATCTGCTGGGTTTTTGTATCACCAGAAGCTTACCTAGTCTATTTCCTGGAGCATGGTTAGTGATTGGAGTAACCTTATTTATCCTGTGCTTCTACAGTCCCTTGTAAATACAAACAAAAGCACTTTTATGTGAAAAATATTTTTCTACAGTGTTACTCTGAGTTCACTCTGTTATTCTACTCTTTCCTGGGTATTTGCTGCTGGCCGCTGCCAGAGGTAGACCTTGGTGGAATTTGATCTGTTCTTATTTGTGGACCAGATTCCTGAAATGTCAGTTCTAGAGAAGGATGTTCCATCAGGGCACAAGAACGGGCACCAGTTCCATCCATTTTCATCCTCCATGTTATGACCAACAATAGCCTCTGAGAGGAATCAGTATCTAAAACAATGAGCAATCATTCAAAGAATAGTTCTCAGTGTTTCTGACCTAGTTTTTGAGTATCCTGTTCCTTTTAAAAGAAACACAGAGCCTGCCAGATGGCAAAATAAAATAAAAAACACTGACAACAATAAATCCAGCACAAACTAATTATATCTGCATCAATTTTAAAATCAGGTCATCTACCAAAATTGCAAAGGCATGCTCAGCAGCTTGTATCAGCATTTACAAATTCTTGGCATTGCTACACTGAAACTAAAGCTGAAAAAACTGAACACAGAAAGCAGAAGAGAAACCAACACAGAAGTTAATGGAAACAACAGTATGGTGAGAAATTACAGTTAAAACTGAGGACAGATTTCAGTCCCTATTGGAAGTGGAAAGAGGTGAGACATAGTGTGGAATTCAAGAGAAAGCAGCGTGAAGGACCAGACATAAACATGTCCGCATCATTTGTCTGAAGCATTCTGACTGTTGCAACAGGAGAGTTTTGATTGGAAGAGAGGGTCCTGTGGAGGTGGGCAGTGCTGTTCTGAGCCAAATTCCTTTCTAGTTTCTAGGCTCTCAAGTTTGCCTTGAGACTCATGCTCAGTGCACCTGCATCAAGGGAAGGGTTGAGTCCCAGGTACCTCTCTAAAAGGGGCTTCAGAACCACCACAGACTCCCAGTTTCCCCCCACTCATTTCCTGGAGGGCTCTAAATGGCTAACTGCGCATGTGTGAGCTATATGGCACAAATGGTACAAAAAAATTATTTTATGTAAGAGACATATACCAGGTAAACAAGGTAAACTGTAAACTGATCAGTCCCCCTCTCTCTCTCTCTTTCTTTTTTTTCCTTGAGTCCAATTCCAGCATGAAGGACATGGGATCTAAGGACTGGTCTTTTTCCTCCTCTTTCTCTCTTTTTCTTATTCTTGTCTCTCTTGTTTTATCCCAGCAAGTGCAGCAATCATATTCTACTCCTTATTTCATATCTGAAATGTTGGAATCCAAAGTGCAGGAAATGTTTCTCTGCCTCTCCTGAAGGATCCATCCCTCCAGGAAAACACTGTTTTTAACCTTCGTCCATGGAGAAAGCTGCCAAGGCTTTGGGATGAATTAGAATCTACAAGGGTGTGAGTTAGATGGTAGTATAATATATAGTTTGTTACAGGGTGAAAAATTTAGAGTTTTTATGTTTGTTAGTATGGTAAGTAGATGAAGGCAAGATGGAGGAACCCAGTCGTTTTTCAGGTCTCTTCCTTCTTCTTCACCTACTTCATTTTCTGGAGCATTGGTGGCACAGAATGATTGGTTAGAAAATGCTGCAGTACAGGCTACGTGAATGGATAGTTCATTAGGCATTGGTAGAAAAGTAAAAATAATGTATGTACTTAGTAACTATTGTGTAATTTACCTTTAAAAGGGCCTTGAGTTTCATGCTTTTTGTCTTTTGCTACTTGCTCTGCTTCATGCTATGTTGGCGGCATGTAAATTATTGATAGGATATAATAAACAATCTGAAGACCAGCAAGATCCAAAAGTCCCATTCGTCTCTTATTCCTGGCAAGGACTTTCTCCCCCATCCAGGGAGGACATGTGGGGGTCAAGAACCCACACACTGAAGTTTGTTCTGAGAGTTGGGAGCTTGGTAAAGTTTATTGCAAAAGTTTAGAGCTTGTTATCCAGCACTTATGACACTAAATAGGAAGCTAGTTGCTGGAGTTAAGATGATTTTACAATGAAACGTAGGAGTTCCTTGTCACATGGACTGATGCTTTTGTTCAGCCTGACAATTATTTGTAATGAACATCACACCTGCTTCTGGGTTGTGACAAAGGGTGATTGCTAACTTGTAGTGTAAGATAATCTGTATCTTTCCCCGTTAGATACTGACATAGAATCATAAAAAAAATCAGAACCATAAAACAGCTTGTGTTGACAGGAACTTTAAAGATCATGTAATTCTAATGATCCTGTCACAGGCAGGGACATCTCCCACCAGATCAAGTTGCTCAGAGCTCCTTCTAGACTGGCCTTGAACAATTCCAGGGATAGAACATCCACTGCTTCTCTGGAGAACCTGTTGCACTCTCTCACCACTCTCACAGGGATGAACTTTCTCCTAACATCTAATCTAAACCTACCCTCTCTCGGTTTAAAACCATTACCTCTTGTCCTGTCACTACATGCACTTGAAAATCAAGTCCCTATCCATCTTTCTTGTAGGACTTGGAAGGCTGCAATAAGGTCTCCTCAGAGTTTTCTCCAGACTGAATAAGCCAAGCTGTCTCAGCCTGTGTTCATAGGAGAGGTGTTCTGCTTTGTGTCCCTCCTGTGGATTTGCTCCAACAGGTACATATCCTTCTTCTGTTGGGAACCCCAGAGCTGTATGCAGAACTCCAGGGGTGTGCACAGAAAAGGGAAGTAGACGGGCAAAAAACATGCCCCTTGGACTGATGGCCACCCTTCTTTTAATGCTTTCCAGGATACAATTGGCTTTCTGGACTGCAAATGCACATTGCCAGGTCATATTGAGCTTCTTGTCAAATATCACTCTTTCTCCTCAGGGCTGCTCTCAATCCATACTCTGATCATCCTGTATTTGTGCTTGTGATTGCCCTGACCCATGTGCAGCACCTTGTACGCTTGCCCTATTCAATTTCATGAGGTTTGCACAGGCAAACCTCTGGATGGAGAAGGTGAACTAGAAAAATCTCACAC
Source organism: Corvus hawaiiensis (assembly GCF_020740725.1). Taxonomy (NCBI): domain Eukaryota; kingdom Metazoa; phylum Chordata; class Aves; order Passeriformes; family Corvidae; genus Corvus; species Corvus hawaiiensis. The sequence continues at coordinate 77,078,903 of NC_063214.1, forward strand.
TAACAGGGAAGCCTTAAAGATAATGAAAGCCAATCTTCAGTCAAGATTCTTAAAAACAACAGGGTGACTGGAAGCAGTCAAATAAGAGTGAACATCCTGAAGGCATCTTCTGCTTTTTGACACTAACAGCTGATACAAGAAAAATTGGTAGAATAACAAGCCTGGACACAGGGATCTGTGACCCTCTAACTCAGCAAATATGATACCATCCATGCTACAGGCCACAGTCCATAATAACTCTGTGAGGCCTTGGGACTAAGCCTGGGTATGTATTCTGTCGATGTCTGGTCCTACTTTGGTCTTGGTTAGAACTTTGTTTCAGCTTGTTTGTGTGCAACACCAATTGCCTAAACCCCATGATTATTACTGAATTTTAGTACAGCTTTGTTTTGTGAAGTCCCATTGCAGCAATGTTTCTAATATGGTGAAATATTACCATAAATAATGTATAAAACCGCTTATTCTATGTAAAATAAATGCTCTGCAGCCCTAAAATTAAAAAGCAATTTACAGAAGTACAAACTTGTGATGACAGTTCCAGAACTATAAACAAACCACTAATAGCCATTTATTTGTTATAAAAGAAATATAACCTTGAAAGCTGGGCAAAGCCCTTTTTTTTCAGCTGTAACAGGAAACAAGTATCCAAAGAACAAGTGTCTAAAGTATATAAACCCCGACATGTATAGTAAATAAAGATACAATGAGGAACTGTGGAGCAATGGAGAAAGATCAAGGTATAGGCAGTGTTACAAAATGCATGGAAATAATCCCAAGTGAACCTATGGGCAAGAAGCACTTCCCCATAATACCATATTCTCATGGGAAAGGGTTTATAAAGCTTACAGCTTGGTGTAACACACCCTCACACACCCTGAGGGCATCGGGCTTAGGAATCACACAGGCAGTGTGTGAGCATAACAACAGCAGAAGGAAGGAGTAGATGCATGAAATGTGAGCGCAGCAATTCTAATCAAGTTGTTCATCAGAGAGGTTTTTTTGTCTGTCTTTGGCTGGTTTTGGACTTGCAGTTTGGTTTATGTCTTCAATTTTATTTGTTTTTCTTTTCTCTAATAATTCGATCTGGATTAAAGATAATTAAACTGTTGAGATTAAAATTAGATTGACCATTAAGTATTGGCTTTAAGTAAGAGGTGTATTTATTTTGTTCTCATAAATTACATAAGTTACAGTGCAATAAATTGGTAGAGAATGCATGCAGGCAAAGATGTAATTTAGATGCTATAAGTCAAAACCAAAACCACAATAGGATCAGTTGGGAAATCTCAAAATTACCTAGGCTTTCCTGATTATATTATACTACAAACCTAAACCTTTGAAAATGTTCCTTCAGTAGTGGAGACTGATGACAGTAATTCTGATAAACATATTAAAGCATTTACACAATGTGGAAAGGCTTTAGTGAGGAAAGAAAGCAATCTAGAACATCTAATGTAGGGGAGAGAATTGAAACAAGTCAGCTGCATCATTAATAATGATTGAAGATAGTGAATTAATGTGTAAAAGAAAGGGGGAGTATGTTTGCAGTAATGGACTTTGCCTTCACAACTAGCCACTACATGTGATGGAGCCCTGCTTTCCTGGAGATGGTTGAACACTTGCCTGGGAAATAGTGAATTAATTCCTTATTTTACTTTCCTTGTACACATATCTTTTGCTTTACTTATTAAACTGTCTTTCTCAGATACATCCCATTCATCAGCACAGGGAAATGAAAAGTTAATATTAAACTGCACTGAAATCCACATAGATCATGTGACAATATTCAACTTCTGACTTTTAAGAACATCATTAACACACATTAGCCTTGAACAGTTCACCTTAAAGACACCCAATAAACAAACAAAGAAACAAACCCCCCCAAACGTTAATTACACCTGTTTTCATTAGGGCTACTTTTTGTTATCATTCTCCATAACACTAGATACTGTGAGAAAAGCTGGAATTGTGTCAAACTTCAAGAAAATTCATGTATCGGAGGGCAAAAATCCTTCATGAGGGCTAAGCTCTTTTAGTTACGGGCACATTTTCTTCATGCTTATCTCTAAGATTTTAAGCATTATAGTATCATGTTCAGAAGGAAGTTTGAAAGAAATTTAGATGTTATTTAAGTAGAAAGAGTCAATAGACTCCTCCTCTCTTGATAATACAAACATCTTTTGTACAGTACACCTGGTCTTGTGAACAATTTGCCACTGAGGAATCCAAATAATTTTTGTTAGGCAAATATTTACAAAGTGAGTATGAATAGCATTAGCCTTAACTGACCTTGCAAAAATAGTACATTGTACTTACTGAGATTGTATTTGCTAACTTACCCCTTTTCAGTTGTGACTAAGGCTTAGGAGGAAGATTTATGTTTAACTGTTGAAAGCAGAGAATGGAATCTAAAGTCTATCTCCAGGTTCTTTACTTCTATTGATCATGGAAACAACAGGTGTTTCAAAAAGTATTCTCACTGAAGAACCACTGAGATTGTGACTAGAACACACCACTTTATATCTAAACCAGAAAATACAGACTAGATCTAACTGACATACTATAGTTCAGGTCAGTCTAATTCCTTAATTCCCTAACACAGAATGGCCTTATCCATATCAGCTGTTGAGAAGAATCCTTGGCCCGTGTTTTATTCCTGACACCACAGTGTTGTCAGGGAAAGTGTAGACACTACTATATTAAAGAGAGTATACAAACTAGTATATTAAATTTAAGGAGTGTGGAAGATTTATTTTTTACACAAGCCTAGTTGACCAACTATTGCTTTTTAACTTAGACCTGTTAGGAAGCTGGAATCAATTCCAGAAATTGAATCAACTACTTTTGCTTTTATTTGTGTCCCAGTCACAGCTGTCTCATACCATTTGAGATGCCTAAGGGTACAGTAGCTGTCATCCCAGTGCTACACTGAGAGTCTGCAATAGGCTCTATGCCAGATCTGCAACAATCATGTCTGTTAGATGTCTCAACTACCTCCATGCTTAATTAGATGAATCAAGACTCTGATGTCTGCTGACTATGGTGGGAATTTAAATATCTAACTTATGTTTAGACTGTAGCATATATGTATTTACATACAGTCTAAACACAAACTGCACTATGACTGTACTTTTAATTTCTTTTCAGAAAAATCTTTAAAATCCATGTCTCTTATGAAGATATCTCTTCTCCTCCTATCAAATACTAACCTTAATATTGTTGTAGTCTGTCAGTCATTTAGAATGTACAGTGTTGACAGAATTTCTTGTTTATGTGCATTACGATATAGACTTTAATGACCTGTTTATACTTCTCATTTGCTATCTAGTTGGAGTTTATATAGTATTTTACTGATCAACTATGACTGTAGATTGTTATTCTACTCATTGTTCAATTTGAAATCTCACAATTTATTCAACTCACGTTATGTGAAAACTGTTGTGAACAGAGAATTATGGACTAATGCACCACCAAAACAGTTTTTACAGGCATCAACTACTTTACATTCACAGCAGCGTTATAAGAAAATTAATGCGATCCCATTTCTACAAAGGAAGAGTTGAAGGACCAATTTTTAAGGTCAAGCTGTCTGCCACTTAAGAATAACCACTTAAAATTACATATTCTGGGGTGTATGGAGCACACAGCAATATGTATTAACTCTGTGTAGCACCTCATTCCTTCAAATCTTAATTTCCATTGATTTTTCAGTTGCAACTACAAGTATTCAGCAATTACGTAGCTTATACCATTGAGGCAACTAATGGATACAGGAAATGAGAAACGCCATGAGTAACAGGTCTTCAAATCACTTTTAAATAAATTAATTTATACCAAATAATAAGTAAAGCACAAGCACAAAGAGCCTGAGCGTAGAGTGAGGTGGAATTTAGCTATTAAAGTCTTCATAACATCTCAGGCCACCCAGTGTACAAGACTTTGCAATTTTCTAAGAACCTAATAATGACAGGCAACTCAAACAGTCTCAGAATTTCCTAAGGGTAAACACTTTGTTTACTTGTGGAAAAGTTAGAGCTGTAGTGTCTTGTTTATTTAGTTTTGTTTTGTTTTTCAAAAAAAGATTAGAGAATTTTCTGAGGTGTATAAACGTGAAATCTAAGTCCTTTTTCTGGGACCACAGTCTTAATTTTTTGAATAGTGCCCTAGCTATCCAGTCTATGATTTTGAATAGAATTTGGGGCTACCTCCTGAAATACAGCAGTGGAGACACTTCCCCAACAACAAGGAGTTTCTGAGAGCGCATGAGTTTATCTTCATTTACATTTTACTTGCACATCACCTCATGCAGATTTCACAACTCTACCTTTGTGTTAAAAATCCCCTATTTTGTATCTCAGGTGCCACTCTTTCTAACGTGCATGCATGCAAAAAGAAGTTGAATATAAAATTAAATAATTAATATGATTATGACACATCAGATGTCATTAATAAAAGAGCAGAAATACAAAGATGATATAGAAATAAAAGCTCCAGTGGCATAATTTAAGTATTTTAAGGATTAATTTATATGTGCACTCATAAAACTTACATATTTTACCAGTTGGACATGTGGTACAAAGTGAACTGTGAAAGAGGAAGGCAAAGTCCATCCTTTCATACAGTTCCTGAGGAATCACCAAATCAAGAATAGGCATAATTTATTTCTTGTCTTTAGAGGTTTAGATATGAGGGGTTCCCTAACTATATAAACGTTGGTTGATTAATTGCTGTGTCAGTAAAGGGATGAAGCAAAATAGGAAGATTTTTGAAACAAAAATATAAGTGAAAAAATTGATTAGAAATCGGATATTCCTTTCTATGTGGCTTCACCAAGGCTGCTGTACAGCAGGCCTCCTGCTCTGACACTGATACATCTGACAGACTTACTAATTAAATAGAGGTGACTGAGCATGATTGAGCACTGGGATTTAGTTCCAGAAGCAACACATATCTTTGTCCTTAATAAGAGACTGATTTTGCATTTTTTTAGAAATAAAGTTGTCTTTCTTTCACTTGATTGATAAAGCATAATAAGGGGTCATACCAAAGCTGACTTTCAAAATGCTGGAGGCTGATTTGCCTCCTTGTGTGATTAATATGAGCTCCTTTGTAACAAAGTGATAAAAGAAAAATTATTTAATCATGAAGATAACATGGAAATGCTTTAAAATTAATTTTATTAGTGTTCATTATGGCTTATATCTCTTATAATTTATTTAAAATAGTGAAAAGAAGGGGCTATTAAATCTGCAGGTAACATAGAGAAGCATAGATTGGTTTGGCACTAAAGTAAGCAATACCCATCAGTTAATTAGGGCTTTTCGAGGTATCAGGAACTTTTATATATTGAAGTACTATGACTAGTCTTCTGGAGAATAAAAGCAGGAGGTTATAAAATATTACCAAAAAGTACGATGCTTTTATTTATATTCCTAAGGCCTTAAAAGACAGTATTATCACTTTCGCTTCAGATAGTCACGGAGATTTTTCTGCATATTACACATCTATGAATTTTTAAACAGAAAATCAAATTTCTACATAATGAGAAAGTGAGCATTGAAAAAACATGACTTTAGGCAAAGGAACTTTGTATTGTACCTTAACAGCATAAATTTGCATAATCCTTTACCAGCATAGTTAACCAGAGTGTAGAGTCCTTTAAAAATTATTTTAATGTCTCCCTAAATAGAGGTAGTGCTTTCTGACTCATCACATGACTGCATACAGAAATTAATTTCTTGATTTTTATAACTCATTCTGAGGACAAAAACCCAAATAAATTAATCATACTGTAATCTATAAGCTGTAACTGCATACATATGCATTTTTTCAACCTTCTTTTATCCTCAGGTCCTAACTGAGCCTTTCCCTATGGCTTCAAAACTCCAATCTCCTAAATTGGATGTTAGCATTAACAAATCATATCAATATAAGGACAGTATAGAAGCAAATTGTACAGGTTAGATAGTCTAATAATCAAGCTCCTTTTATTAAAATAATGAAATTTTAAATATAAATATATGACATTAAGATTGAAACAACTGTGGCATTATTCTGGTGATTATTATTTCTTTAAATTAGTTCAGAATACATATAAATATTTAGTTTCAGAATTTCTTTGCACTCTGTGTTGTATGTAAGAAATTTCTTGGTGTACTGAACGTGTTAGGATTCAAATATGTTCACTGCATAAAAATATTATCTAACTGCACACATATAGACCTAAATTCAATATCTTTGATGTATTGTCTAAATGAGCATAAATAATTATTTTTTGGTTCTTCAAATGTGTGTTATAAGTAATATTAGTAAAACACCTAATGGACTTGATTCTGACTCTTACTTCAGAGGTACTTGTTGAGGAGTTTGCCCATTCAAAGAAAGGAGAGAAGAAAGGACTTGCAGCATGAAATTTCTTGTCTGGCAGGTGAATGTCATATACACTTAGGAAGAAATGTATTTTCATCGAAGACTACTAATAGTTTATTTCAAATGATTGAAAATTGTTCCACTGAGTTGCAATGAGAATTTGCATATCTTTTTTTAGCTTTGTTAAAGTTTTGGGAACTATAAAATGAAATACAGGTATATAGAGAGAAACAGAGGACAAAAAAACAATGAAAAAAAAAAAAACAGACAGGACAGGTTTTTCTTTCTGCAACTCATGAGAGCATGACATAATTTGCAATAGAATGAACAGATCCTATGGCTCAGGAAAGCAGAAACTTTTTGTTACAGCTGACCTAAATTTCACTACAGATACTCTGATGGAGAGAGAAAGGATATGTTGGAGTCACATTGATATGTCAATTGGACAAAAGACACATAAGGTGCTTCAAGTGCCAAGTTGAATTTTGAATAACCTAATAATAAAGCTTTCCTAAAATATTTATTTTCTCAACTTTTTAGCAGGAAAAAAAAAGATAAAATATTGGTAAAGAAATTGCTTTGGGTTTGACACTTAGAAAGATTAATTACTACAGGAATGCCAATGCATTGCAAGTTTATTTGTCTTGGAATTTTGTAATTTCTAGTATTTTTAAGATGATAATATCTGGGGGCAGTGTATCAAAAATAAAACTGAAGACTGGTATGGTAATGTGCATAACTTCATTAATTTCTCTTGATTTCTATTGACTTTAACTGACACGGTGGTGAAAGATATGCTTCTATTTGTAAAGGGTGATCCAAATGTAAAAAGGGCTTATCATTTTATCATTTTTATTTAAAGAAATGGCAGAATAGTCAGCAAATAATTTGGTGCCATACAACTGACTTACTTTCTTTCTATTTTTCTTTCATTTTATTATTTTTTTCCAAGAGGTTTTGGTGACTTTTCATGTGTTTGATTCATATGTTTTCTTTGACAAATTTCAAGGCATTTTGCATCTCAGATGGACAGTGTGGATAAGCTGGGACAGTCTTCTCATTGCTTTTGGTATGAGGTTCTCTGAAGAAAAAATGAGATGAAGGAAGGATCAAGTTAGATCCTTCTAACTGGTTGGTAGAAAAGTTGTATGTTCCTATTCTCAACTCAAGACTTAAAGGCGGATTTTATTTGCCTGAAACAAAATTCCTTCTGGAAGCTGCCACAGGCAGGTTCTGCATCTCCCATAACTAAGGATATACTTAAATAGAACTATTTACCCTACAGTATTTTAACAGACTTTTCTTGCCCTTTGGGTTTTGTGTCACATTCTTAAATTCATGATGCTGCATATCTTCAAGATTATGCCTATTGTTAAGGTATAATGCTGTGGTTTAGTTTTGTGTTTGGTTTGGAGTTTTTCTGGGGGATTATTGGGTTTTTTTCCAAAAATTTTCAAGCCCAAACTGCTCTGCATTTTAATTTTTTTTAGGAAAAGTAATAGCTTTGTGAAGGAAATACAGATATCTAAACTTTCTGTGTTGCATAATTTTGTGATTGGCTTACTAAATGTGTATTTGCACTAGCAGCTTTCACCTAAAGTCATCTGAGTCCCTGTAATATTTGGCAAAGTGTTCTTTCAACTACATAATGAATCTAAAATATAAGCTGGCCTAGATTTTTCTTGTTGCTACTTTTATTATGCTGATTTAAACCTATATTATATCAATCAAATACAACATTTATTCAACAGGTAGAAAAATAAAATCCTAAGAGTATCTTGCCCTACAATACTTAATTTGTGGTATTAGATAATATATTTCAGAAAATAATACTGTGTGACTAATTTGCCTTGTTCGACATACAATAAGTCTTATAGCACTAGATTTCATTTAAATATTAAAACTCTAGTATTTTCTTTAAATTAAGATTAATCAGTGTTGGCATCTTGCATATAAAGAAGAAATTGAGTCTTCAGGTATAATAGTGAAATATTTTCCATAGAATCATAGCCATTAAAAAAACTCTACTATCATAATCATGACATATCATTCTATTTTTCAAAGCAAGAAAACACTAGCAAATTCAAAATTAAAAAATGCAGCTGAAGAATTAGAAAATATCATATAATTCAGCATTAGAATTAGGACAAAATCTAAATTTTTTGAAGTCAATAGAAACATATAAAAAAGAAAACATTTCAGATACAACCACAAGGCCAAACTAAAAGAATTATTTTTCAGGAAATCTGAGCTGTGTATTCTGTATCTCTGAATAAAATGCATAATATTGTGATGACAGTGAAAAGATACAGCTAGCCATTATTTCTCTTTCTCTCTTCCACCTCCTATACTCGGCAGCCATGAAAGCAGCTTCGACTCTGAAGCGATGCTGAAAAAGAAGGGAGCAGGTGCAGAGTACCCATGTCTGATCACATAGCCTTTTCTTCTCTCTCCAAGGTAGGACTGTGAGCAAGAGCAGTCAGCTTGCCATATGGCCCTTTGTCCCAGGAGAGCAGGAGAGAATTTAGGTCCTAATTCACTGGCCTCTGAAATTACTGGTAGTCATTTCACTGATTTCAATAGGTGCAGGACTGAATCTTTTAATTATAGTTCATGAGTCAGAGAGGAAATTTAAACAGGCAGGATTTTTGTCTTGGCTAATGGCTAAAGCATACTGTCAGCTGTATAAAAACCTGGGCACCTGCTCTCGGACTATTTTTCAATGTTCTATGCCCTGGCTCATATTACCTCTTCAGACACACAATCAAAAGCCTCAGTTAAAATGTTATTATTATATTATAAAGGGTTATATTATTATAGAGGTCTTATTTTGGCTGGCTGTATAACACTTTGGTCATAAAATTATAGTGGCATATACTCCATAGCTGAGGCTGCAGGGCTGAAGTAGAGTAACAGGTAAAAGCATCATAGACCAGGAAGATGCTCATGGTAAGATGTAAATCTTTAAAAGTATAAACAGCTCGGGCTTCACTTTCCTGTGGATCTTCGTGTCTGTATATAATTTACATAATAGACATGAATCACTGTAGTTAATTTCCATAATTTTATGTTTATACAATAATTATTTGTATATTGTATACTATTATAACAATTATAAACATATAATAATTATTTTAATTATTTTCTTAATTTACATGTCAAACTGAACATCTCCGGGTACACTTGCCCTTAATATATGGTTAAATTTAGGTTTAGGGAAACTGATCTTTCCAAATCCATTGAATTCTTATTCTAGATGTATCTCCTATGAAGAAATGTGTACATACCCTGGTGAACACAAAAGGCAGGCAATCACAAGTACTTCAGTAATCTACTTTAAGAACTCAATCTCTTACAATATTTCATATATTATTTAAATAAATTATTTAGAGAAAAACCTATTAGTTATCCTTGATAAAAATACATTTCTACCCGAGCGTGTACAACATTCACCTTGCCGGACAAGAAATTTCATGCTGCAATGCCTGATTCAGTCTCACTAGAAAGAAGAGACAAGAGTAACACACAGCTGTGTGAAATTCAGCTGTGCAGACTTTGCTCAGACACATAACCTTCCTTTTTTGTCTATAACATACCAGTACCAGTAAGGCTGGGCTGACACTGCCTCCTGCCAACATGATTCTGCACATAGGAAAAATAGTACATATTGCACGTACTGTGTGCGTCTTTGCTTCTGGCCATCAAATCTTTTATTTTGTCAACTGTTTTAATAGATCCTGTCCCTCAGGGAATCTCTATCCCACTGAAATGGTCAGCCCATTTTCTTTCTAAGCTGAAAATGTGTCACATCTGTCTCAAACACTGAGGGATGGCATTTAATCTTGTTACAGTCTCTTGATGAGGATAACCTTCTCAGAAGGATGAAATGGCAAATGAAGAGGAAATGACATAGCTCTCTTCTCTTTGCACTCATTTGTATCTTTTAGTGAGTTAGTCAGCCTTTTTACAAATCTTTTTGTGTGTACATGGAATTGCGAAAGGAGTATTTATGTCAGTCCATGAATAATAGTAAAGCCACTAGCACATTTTTTCCTGAATTTTTGCCAGTCTTTTCCCTTTGAGTTGAATGTACGCTACTCACTTTTGGTACTGACATCTTTTTCACTCTGTGTGGATTTCAGTAACTATTGTTTTCATGAAAGCTTAGTTTCATAATGTATTTTTTCAGTGATCTGATAAATCTCATCACTTGCATTTATTTCATTTTTATCTGACATATTTTTACTATATCTTGTTCATGCACAAATATTTAAAATTTTCAAATTACAACAAAATTATTTTCCCAAGGAAAATATTGTATAAGATATAGAATAAAACACTTCAATTTAATGAACTTGTGGTTTTTTTAAAAATTAATCAACGATCTTATGTGTGTTTTGAAGCTAACAAAACTCATCTTAAAATGACTTTTTCCCACTTAAAAGTAGCCTTGACATTTACTCTAGATACTTAAATGCTTTTAAATATCTTCTTTTGTCTTTTTAATTAACAGAACTTACACAAACTAATAATGAATGTATATTCTATCTCTTCTTAAAGTCAGTATCTAATTTAGACATCAGTTAATATTCAACTGTAGTGGGTTGACCCTGGATGGATGTCAGGCACTCACCAAAACTGCTCTATCACTCCCCTCTGTAAGTGAACAGGAGAAAGAAAATATAATGAAGGATTCATGTGTTGAAATAAGGACAAGGAGGCATCACTCACTGATTACCATCATGGTTAAAACAGACTCAGCTCTGGGATATTAATCTAATTTATTACTAACAAAATCAGAGCAGGACAATGAGAGGTAAAATAAGTCTTAAAAAACACCTTCCTCCTTCCCAAGCTCTACATCCTCCCCTCAAGTGGCACAGGGAGATAGGGAATGGGGCCTATGGTCAGTTCATCACACACTGTTCCTGCTGATGCTCAGGGAGAGGAGCTGTTTCCCTGCTCCACTGTGGGGTCACTCACATGAGAGACAGTTCTGCATGAACTTCTACAATGTAAGTCCATCCCATGGGCAACAGCTCTCCATGAACTGCATGAGGTGCAGTCCTTCAGGCACAGCCTGTTCCAGCATGGGTCCACCACGGGGTCACAAATCCTACCAGTAAAACTGTGCCAGGGCTTCTCTCTCCACAGGTTTACAGATCTGTGGCACAGGTTCCCTACAGTTCACAGTCTCCCATCAGGTATCTGCCTGCTCTGTGGGTCTCTTCTACAGACTACAGAAGGATCTCTGCATCCCCATGGACCTTCATGGGCTGCAGGGGCACAGTTGCTTCACCATTACCTTAACCATGGGCTGCAGGGGTATCTCAGCTCTGGTGTCTGGATCACCTCCTGCATGTCCTTCTCCACTGACCTTGGTGTCTGTAGCGTTGTTCCTCTCACATGTTCTCACTCTGCTCTTCTCTGGCCACAATTACCTATGCCCAATAGCTTTTTTTTCCTTCTTAAATATATTATACAGAAGTATTGCTATCGCTCCTGATCGGCTCAGCCTTGGCCAGCAGCAGGTCTGTCCTGGAGCTCACTGCAATTGGCTCTGCCAGACATGGGGGAAGAAGCTTCTAGAAGCTTCTCACAGAAACCACCCTGTAGCCCCGCCACTATCAAAATAGCACAAACCCAGTACATCAGTATAGATTGGATATTAATAGTATAGCTGATTTTCAAATTTCAGATTTGTGTAGGTTGAATAACAGTTGCTTAGGGTGCAATAATGCATCGCCTGAAATATCCTCATGCAAATGTCTCAAAGCTTTGCAAGTCACAGACAAAATATTAAGATAAGAAGATGATAAAAGACCATGCTTAATTTTAACATTTTTCTTTATTCCCTCATAGGTATATTTTTATCACTGGAAAGCCCTTTGTGCTTTGGAAATAAGAAGATGGAACACAATTGATGAGATAGCTCTTAAAATTTTAGAAATCTTTCTGTGGAAGTTTCTGTTTCTCTACTAACAAAGGGAAGACAGAGAACAACATTTCCTAGACCTTTATCAGAGGCAATCCTGGCTGAAAAGGTAAGATTACTCTAGATTATGTATTCTAGTTGACTAGCAGTAAATACAAAACCCAAACCTGGTATGAAGTATGTGACACTGTATGTCACAAAGAGGGGTGCATATAATTGTTGTTTTCATGTTGTGGTTTACATGGGGAGGTTTGTGATTTTATTTAGTGTGTCCGAGTGCATGGAACCAACAAATATATTAACATCTTCTGCTTTTCAATAGAAATGAATCTGTAGAGAAAAGTGGTTGTTGCCTAATGTCACCTCTGTGCAGCTTTAGAGGGTTCACTTATGATGAGCTCTAATCTGGTCACATGGACTGGACCATATTTAATCTGAACTGAAACTCTAATGCAGATGCAGTGGACACCAGATGACAGCCTCATGTCTGCTACTGACCTCCTGGGTGACCTTATCTGAATCTTTTTATATCCTTATACTTCCTTTTTTCTCTCTAATAGAGGGTTAAGAATACAAGTAGGTAGAGTATTACCAGCAGTACAAGATCTCTGATAGAGTGGAATTTAGAGTGGAATGGTACTATTATCCATGTGTAGGGGAAAAAAGGGCCAACTAGCAACAGGTTTTTTCCTCATCTCCAGTTTACTTTTTCAGTGGTCATACAGGTGGAAGTATATTAGCAATAAATCCGGCAAGACTAGCAGTTGTGGAAAACTCTTCCATGTGGGAGAAGAGTCTTAATGATTGTCTCTATCCTTATTATTCATTCTTATGAGAAAAAGCCAAAGGTTTTCACTAATGAAAATTAAAGACAAAAATTGAATAAATTGACAGATGAAGGAGTGCAGACTTTATCAGGGCAGGATTCTGCTTGGATCTGTCAACCAGGCAACTGAATCTTCCATCCTCTGCTTGAGAGAGAAGGGTCTTATTCTCCATATAACTTTATTCAAAATAGTGGGAAAACTCATGGCTCTGTTCTATGGTAATAGATTCATGGGCTTTATGAAATCAGTCTTTTTTTCTCAAATGTGTTGGTTCCTATGCAGTGCTGCCATAGAGCTCATGCACCATAAGAGATGGAAAAAGGAACAGTTCAATGCCAATGAGTAACTCTTCCTGCTGATACTGCTTTTTGGTGTCATACAGCCAGGCATGAGTGATCCCATTGCAACAGCAAGAAGCATGTAAGGGCCATGTACCTTCTACGACTCACAGTTTAAATTAGGTAATAGCCAAGTTAACCACAGCAGCCTCCTGTTTGGAAAACACATCAGCTCTAATTCTGCTACAGTTTTTGCCTTTTTTGGAGCTGTGCCTGTGCATTTGTATGTGATGCCTGCTGCTTTGTTCCTCCTGAACCTTGCTTCAGAGCAGTATGGATAATCTGCATTCAGTTGTCTGTTTGACTTCAAAATCATGGTAACAGGCATGCTTTTGTATCACAAAATCAAAATCACTGATTTTCAGGTTTTTGGCATTCCATATATTTATGGGAAATATATAAACCTAAAAGTTTCCTTTTCCTTATGCTTGCAAAAGAAAGCCAGACAAAATAACCACTTGAGATAAGCTTCAGAATTTTTTTTTTTTTACTGAGGAAATGGGCTGTATTCTTTAGAAACATAAGCTTTCACCAGAAACCCCTTCCTGAATATGCAAACTAATTTTTTTCAGATTTCATGTGCATCTAGAGAAACTGAAGAAATTTTCTTGAATTGATAGCCTTTTTATATTGAGTGACAAGAGAATCCTTGCAGAATAATTTGCTGTATAGTCAAAGAATGTCAAGTCATTGACCTTTTTTGAGTCTACACCAGTTTACAAAATATACAGAAAACCCCCAAGAGTTTTTGTCGGGGGCTGCAGAGAATTTGCCTCGTAAGCCTGCTTTGCACATATTAATTTTGAATATTTAGGAAATCCTATTAAAAGCCTTAAAAAACACTGAGTTCAAAGCTTTTTAACTGTTCACTTGCCTCCAGGGGAAAGTATCTACACCAATTCACAGGGGGAAAAAAAAGACACTAAAATTAAAGAAAAAGAACACAGAAATATTTCATATTTTTTGCATCGGGCAATTAGCTGTGTTCTTACATCTGAAGCTTATCAGTGTATGTTTCTGACAATGTAAACATTCTGCAAGATGTATCATGATTAACTTGAAATATAGGCTAATTATGGTTGAAAAGAAAATTATTCTGTAATTATCTTTGTAATCTTATTACAAAATGCCTGCATATAGCCTAATCAACCAAAATAATAACAGACGTTTTTTAAATGTTGTGTCTGAACATCTGTGTCTATATTTGTAAGCAGGTAATGTAGCACATATATATAAATATATATATGTTCGCTAATAGATAAACAAACAGTGTGGAAAAAACATAAAACTTGAATTGAAACTCTGTCAGCTGCTTATGTAGTAACACTGTTAGGAAAGCACAAGCTTTAAACAAAAAGGAAATGCAGATCACTGTGCTCCTCTTTATGGTAGATGATTATATATCATTTAGTGAAATTATCCTCTGTACGTACTCAACCCAACAAATGCAAATCTTTGCTTCAACACGATCAGAAATTCTTGCACAGGAGTTAAAAAAATTTTTTGTAGTTTAATTTCAAATGGGATGGGGAAAATTTGTCCTGCATTTGGTCTCATGACTAAGGTGTAAGATATCAAAGTGTGTAATTTTTGATATTGTAATTAAACATAAAAATTCCTTTAGAAATTTTTAATGTATAATTCAATAATCACTGGTAAGCCCAAGTGGTATTATTATACCTAATTTCTTTCTTTAGTTGCAAATAATAGAGAAAATTAGGTTAATATCATCAAAAAATTGTGTGCAGCCAGCCTGAAACTATTTTGATGTGTTAATGGGACTGTATATTATTTGCAAACATTTCAATTTTCCAGCATTTTTCAGTCCCAGCCTTCAAACTGACCATGCAGCACATGATAAGGGCTTGATATCCATTTGAGCATTTGAATTTTCTTAAGTCACTGAAGGAAATCTTTCACTTTGCTATACTTTCTGTTCATTCAGCCATTTTGCAGCAGTCACACGAATCATCAATGAGATCCCCCTTGACTACCCTGACTTAGAAGATATGCCATAAGAGGGACACTGCTGTGCTTCAGCTGCAGAAATTTTCATTCCCTGGGATAAGATCATACCAAGTGTGGAGTAATACTCCTGAACCACACAAAGAATACATGTCATGTCAATAACACAAAATATCTGCCAAGCCCAATTATGTTTCACATAATTTGCACAGTCTGTACTGGCAGCAACAATGAGATCTCCAGTAAGACAAGCAGTGAAATCTAGAGAGATGATCAAACAACAGTGTTTGTATTAAGGTGGGAGGAACAGGTTTTCTGTGTTGCACATATCTTGGTTCTTGGAATTTGCTTATTTCCAAGCAAGCTGCTAGTTCACTTGTCAAACCTGAAATTGTAAGCGCTTTTTATTTTCTCTTTGTAGTCCCCTACCATATTTACTACTGGAAATCCAACTTCCTCAGTAAGTGAGACAGAAATCATACTTAGAAATAACTCCTTCCCTCTGACGCTGTGATTTCTTTTTAGAACACTATTTTGCTCTGTGAAGAAATGAACTTCTGGGGGGGGGGGGTGAGTAGAAATAATAAAAATAATTTTAAAAAAATGTAACATTTTATCTTACTTAGCTTTAGTCATGTGGAAAATGAACATCTACTCCAGTCTAACTGTCTAAAGATGTATACATCTAATAAAGGCAAATGAGTCCCTCTGATTTCTTTTTGAAATGGCTATAGAGACAACCTACACATCTAGCTTAGACTAGAAAGCATTATATGGATTAATTTATAAGAAAAATTTCCAGTCCATGTAATCCTATTAGCTATTAAAAGAATGGCTAGAAATGCACAAAGCAAAGAATTAATTATTCATCATAAGCCCTGATTTCAGCGTTTCCAGTACAGAATATTTGATTTTGTTACACTCATATATTCTTAATTGTGAAAAAACAATACTGCAAAAGATTGATATATTGTATACCAATGTGAACATTTAGATGCTCAAATACATATGTCAGTTCCTTTTTAACTCTGATTTTTAAAAATGTGCCAAAAACATTTGCCAGTTTTGGGAAGGATCTAATTTTTTCCCCTCTAGTCTATTAATGTATAATGTTTAGTTCAACAAACAGGTAACATTTCATCAAAGATGACAGGATTTTTACATCCTCACAAACAATTGTCAGATTTATAAAGTTATTAAATAATTTTGATTTGTAGAACTGAAAATGCTATTGTCAATACATAATAGCTGTTTTATGAGAAATAACAAAAAATAGGCAACCAGCTTAATCAAAGTCTTTTTCACCTCCAGTTTCCTCCCCAGCTCCTGAAACATGCTTTAAAAAAATGTTGAAGAGTTCTAATCTATTTTTTCAGATAGGTTGACCCACATTTCAAAAAACAGAGAAATCCTGTTAACATGGACTACATCTCCAGCTGTGCTAAAAGGCACTTTGAAGACACATCACTAAGTGGACAAGCCAATATGAAAGAGGCACCTCACCAAAGGTGAGCTCCTTTCAGTCACTTTAAAAAAAAAAAAAAAAGGTGATCTATCTTCAGAAGGAAGTATTCTAACAAAGCAGGCAAGAGTGATGCTCGATAAGAACTGCCATCAGCATGCACAAGATCAGCAGCTCACATTAATGTATATATTGCCAAGTTAATCATAGATTCGGACTAGTCAAAAATAAATGTAGTCCTGCAAATCTCTTCCTTCGGAATTTAAAAGGAGACTACATTTTATTAACACATACAAATATGAATTTTCATACACTATAATAGTTGTATAAAATGCCCAGCTCTTTATCTTAAACTGAATGCATACATAGGAACTGGCTGTGGGAAACTTCTCATGGAAAAATACACGTTAAATATATAAACTAAAGACTAATGCAGCCAGATGTATGCTCCCTTTAAACCCCTACATATGGGATGCCCAAGATTATTCTTGTGGAAGGCATTTCCAATAAATCACAGCAGTTTGTTTACATCTTGTCTAAATATTGCATGTTTTTGACTTGAGATTTATTTTGTATTTTCAAAAGCAGAAACAACAGTACAGTACACAGCCACATTGAATTGGCAGTGGGATACTTGCCAAGTAATTTAGGCACACCAATGCATAGGGACTGAAAGTTAAAAATAAAAAAAGAACAGTTATTCATTCCTTGTTTATATGGAGCTAAGCAAACAAAAAAAAGCAATTCTGTAAGAAATAGATCATTGCAAATCCATGAAGAAATTAGCATGCTCACTCAGGAATTCCCTTCTGGCATTTAGCTAGCATGGCTGACTATACACAAACTCAAGGTTTTCCAGCTTACCAGTGCCCTTCAGTCAAATTCAATGTATTAATTTTTTATCTGAAAATGTTTGTTACGTTTGGTTCTTAGATATTCTGCCTACTGATCACCCTCCATAGAGGAATGTTTCTTAAAATCCATCACGATTTTTTTCCATTCAAAGAAATGTACTTTACCTAAAAAAATGTCTTTTATTTGTTGCCATAGGATACAAGAGATCACCTAATTCAATATAGTACTAATCTTATCTAAAATAAACATTTCTGCCTTTCCAATCAGAAACCCCTGTTGGCATCTAAAATAAATTGTGTTCATATTTTTAGAAAAATTAGTTTCTATTGACTAAACCTTGGAAGCTATGTTAGGACCTGTTCACTCTTTGAAGAAAGATACAACTATATTGAAGATGGTAACGATAAAATGTTTTGAATGCTCACTTGAATTTTGTTTTATAGCCACATCTACATGAGTGCACTAAATGCCTGACACGGAAACCAGCTGGCATGGTGCAGCTTGTCCCTAGGCTGGCAATTTGCTTTGCCATGATTACATTTCCTCTGCACACTGTATGGCACAGGCCCCAACAGGTAAGGATCCTATTGGCATTTTACTCCTACACCACTCGGCAGCATGTTATGCAATTCAGCCCCTTCTCTCTGTCTCACATGGCACATAGACCACACCTAGGGGATTTAAAGGGGCTTTTTACCCACATTCTCAGGTAAGGAGTTTCTGTTGAATGGTTCCTCCACCCTTCTTGTGTTATGCAGGGACACCAGACACCAGATTCCTGAAGGGTGGTTGTAGTCAGGTGGGGGTTGACCTCTTTCACCAGGCAGCAACTGACAGAAGGAGAGGGCACAGTTCCAAGCTGCATCAAGGGAAAT
Source organism: Corvus hawaiiensis (assembly GCF_020740725.1). NCBI lineage: Eukaryota > Metazoa > Chordata > Aves > Passeriformes > Corvidae > Corvus > Corvus hawaiiensis. The sequence continues at coordinate 77,097,529 of NC_063214.1, forward strand.
ATAGGTTGGATATTAGGAAAAAGTTCTTTTACAGAAAGGGTGATAAAGTGCTGGAATGGACTGCCTGGGGAGGTGGTGGAATCACCATCCCTGGATGTGTTTAAAAAATGACTGGATATGGCACTCGATGCCGTGATCTAGTTGAGGTGATAGGGCATGGGTTGGACTCGATGATCTTGAAGGTCTCTTCCAACCCAGACATTCTGTGAATTCTGTGAATTATAGGTGTTCCCTTTCTTCTTTTTCTCCTTCCCACAGTCTCACAGTCTATGTTTCCTAACAGCAAAGACTGAAAACAAGCTTTATGCCCAGCAGAGCTCTCCCAGGGACTAATTTCTTTATCCAATCTGATGGCAGTGGAATCATGGAGAAATGCTCCTGTGGCAAAGAGCCTTCTGGCCTGCATTAGGAAAAGCATTTTCAGCAGGTTGAGGTGGTGTTTCATCACATCCTGTGAGGGAAGAGGTGGTCTTTCCCCCTGTTGAGATCACATTTAGTGTTCTGAGTCCAGGTCCAGGCTCTCCAACACAAGAGAGACATGGGCATCCTAAGCTGGTTGACTGAGGACTTAGAGCAATAGTCAAGACAAGAGAGCTGGAAGTGTTCAGCCTGGAGAGAAGGAGATTCGGGCACCCTATCAGTCTGCATACACACTTGATGAGGGACAGCAAAGAATTTAAAGCCAGACTCTTCTGACAGGTGACAGGACAAGAGTCAACAGAGACAAACTGAAATAGATGAAATTGCACTTAAACATAAGAACACTTTTACCACAAGGGTGGTCAAAGACTGAATGAGGTGCCTTGAGATGCTGTGGAGTCTCTCTGTCCTTTGTAAGCCTACAGGGCAGGGCCTTGAGCAATCTGCAGTATCTTACCCTGCTCTGAGCAGAAGGGATTGGACTGCATGATTTGCAGAAGGCCTTTCCCACCTGCTGCAATTCTGTGTTTCTGTGATTCTGCAGTTTCAAGTACTCTGCAGAGCACTCCTTGGTGTCTCCCTCTGCAGCCAGATCTTCAAAAAGATTCCTCTGAGGGTTGGCAAATCTGTGGTGGTTCCAAAGGGGAAATCTGAAATTCTCAAACCCAGATGTTAAGCAATGAGGGGCTAGACAGCAGAGCAAATCGTAAAAGCAAATATGCTGATCTGTGCCAGTGTGTTAAAAGTGAACTCTAAAAAGTCATTTCTACTTAAAAAAAAAAAACAAAAAACCTTTCTCTGCAGTAATTTTTGAGTTCTTTTTCTCTGCCTGTCATTTTGCTGTTGGTAAACTGATAAACCTAGCCAAAGCAAAATCTGCCTGCCCAGTACCCTTAGCCACTACCCCTGCAGGCTAAAGTGGGGGTGACCAGCAAACATGAGCATGGCAAACATAAATGCACAAATGCAGTAGTTTGGACAGCAGTTTGTGCAGAGGGGCATATGGAAGGGAGCCAGCAGCAAATGAGGACAGCACAGGACTGCTCAATATGCTGTGATGTGCCACAGGGCACAAAACACAAGCCTCAACAACAGCAACCATCCCAGCACATCGGAGACTTCCCCTCAGACAAAGCCTGAGCTGCAGGGCACCTAGAGGTCTCCCACTGAAACAAGTTAAAAAGGTGCACACGCCTGCATCTGTGCTCTGGCTGAGAAGCTGTGCTACCTAGCAAAAAAAACTTCTGGAGGAGATGAACAGACTGTGCAGCACCAGGAGAAATGAAAATGAGGTTGACAGGATCGTTAAAGAGACCCTGCAGAGATATGAACCCAAATTTCAAGCTGCACAGAAGGAGGAACAACCAGAGACTGTACTCATTCAGGTGGAAAATGGTGATTCCTGGGGTGGTGAAAGCTGGGAGCAAGTGAATTTTGGTAGCAGGTGGACAGCTCCTTCTTCACCCAAAGCTGCAGCTGCAGAATGGGTTTAGTGTCTTTGTATCACACATAGAGGATAAACTTCTTCCTGGGTAGGAACCACGGTGGGCCAAGTCTCAACTACACACTTGTATCGGGAGAAAACAATGGGTGGTAGTTATGGGAGATTCCTGATTGTGGGAAATGGAAGTCCCCATCCACAACCTGACTTCCTGCCTGGCAATTGCTGCTTGACAGGGTCTTGGATCAGGAATGCTGTGGAGAGACCACTGGTACTGGTCCAACTCTTGAACTAAGCCTTTTGCTGCTCATCTATGTGGGCACCAATGATAATTCTGCAGTGATATCGGGGGACTGTTTGGTTCTGGACACAAGGGTCAGGGGCATCAGGGTCCAGTTAGAGCTACCTGTGGACTGGTCGCTGCCAGGAAGAGATGGACTGTGCCTGACTGAACACAGAAAAATCATCTCTACCAACAGGTTTGTGAAGCTCACAAGAAGAACTTTAGCTGGGAATAATAATGACAGAGGGAGATGAAAACACACAGTTAAGTGAGGGAACAGTTGATGAAGTTGAAAAGCAAAGGGTGCATAAAGACTGTTAAAAGAAACCTCAGGAACAGCAAACTGGGGGAAAAGGACACCAGTCTCAAATGTACATGCCCAAGTGCACACTACCTGAGAAAGAAACAGGAGTAACTAGAGCAACTCATTAGGTGACACACTGCAATTCTGTGGGAGTAGCTGAGACACGGCAGAACAGCTCACATGACAGGGGTGCTGCAGTGGACGGATACTGACCCTTCAGGAAAGACAAGTGGGGAAGATGAGGGTCAGGGAGTCGCCCTCTGAAGAAGCAAGTCAAATGTACAGAGGTTTTGTACTGGATGGATGACAGGTGGATTGAAAGCTTTTTGGTCAGGATGAGACAAGAGGTCAATATGAGTAATATGGTGTGGTTGGAGTTTGTTACAGACCACATGGTCAAGGTGAGGAGTTTTTTTCTAAAGTACCAAAAGCAATTAGAATTCCTTTCACTCAGGCTAGGTTTTTTTAACCTTTCACCTCTTTCAGCCAGGAGGTGAAATATGCCAGTAGCAATTGCTTCCAATTCTAGATACCTCAGCTGCACTGAAACAGAAATAAATGTATTCTTTTTGCCTTCCAGACCTCAGTTACAGTTTTTTCAGAAAGCTGAACCTATTGTGACCATTCAAATTCCCACTCTGCTGGAGTATTTGTTTTCTGTTTGGTTTTTTTTCGGTAGAAATCAGACATTATTAAATTGATATGTATCTGGAGCTGTGAAGTGTTTTAGTTACCATTCAGCTTTGGTGAAACATTTTCACTCATGGCTTATTGCGAAATATAGTAAGGATCAAGACATTTATATTTAGGGATCTACATGCAGCTGCAGACATGTAAGGCAGAAATCTGAACTCCCATTATTCCCCACCTTCCTATTGTCCCTGCTCATTGCAGATGGATTGATATTGAATAGCTTTTCAAAGATGCCCTCCAACTCAAACTATTCTATGATTCAATGAATATCATGGACAATGATATAGTTACAGTGAGTGTAACTAACTGCTAAAGAGGTTTAGTAACTCATCATCCACTGAGGCACTCTCATTCAGAGGAGTGAGATTAAGTTAGTTATCCCAGAACAAAAAAGTTTTCCAAATCATAGACATGGTTTCTGTTTCTGCTCCAGAAGAGCATGCATCTTCAAGACCTCTGGCATATAGGCCAGCTCAGTGTAGATATCTCAGGTACTTTAGGATATGGCAATTGGCCCTAGAAGCATACAGTTGGTAACTGAATTGAGGCTTACATTTCCATTAATTATAATGAGACCTTTAATACCCACATATAGACGAACAGATTTAGGAATCTTATTTTGGAGTTATTTCTTATCCTGTCTGTCAGGTTTCAATCCACTTTCCTGCTCATAAATTGCCATTATTTGAGTTATCCCACAGTATTCAGTGTTGACTCCAGGTAGATCTCTAGAATGAGATAGGTTTCACTAACTTGTTATTCTCATACATATATATATATATATCCATATATCTATGTCTATATCTACCTATCTATTTATCTAATCTATCTACCTACCTACCTACCTACCTATCTTCGTACCTATCTACGTACCTATCTATCCATTCAGACAAATTATCCCAAGAGTATCTGCTAGCTCCACAGCATTGATATGTCTCAGGTATACTAGATACCTCTAAAAGCATCAAGCACCTGTGTATTGATAATTGAGTAGAACCCTTAGATATATAGATATATAAATCTCTGTAGATATATAAATCTCAAAGAATCGGCTCCCATGGATTCATTTGGCTAAAAAAACCTTTTTTTTTTTTTTTTTTTTGTTATTTATTATTACTTTAGGTGTTCTAGAACACCAAGTCATCTGCATAGAACTGCAGATTGGACGCATTTATCTGGAGTAGAAAAGCTGGAGACCAGGAGACCAGGCAGGGTATTCTATCAAGTCTGAAATTATTCTAGAGACTGATGTTTGAACAACTGAAGCCTACCTCCATGTTTGCTGTGAGTTGACTTTTTGTTCTCTGCCAGACACAAAAATGTTTTGCTTACTCAATTTTATCATACTTTAGCCTACATACTGAAAATATAGGTACAAATTAGGTTTTGAAAAGAAACAGAATGCAGCCTATAGTGGTTAATAAACTGGATCATGTAATCTGTAGATTACAAATGTGTTTTGTCAAAGACAGAAATTAATCTGTTTCCATGTTCAAGAGTGGAAGCAGGACTTGGGCAAACAAGAAAGGAGAAAAGGGACGAAAACTAACGTTTTGGACTTTGAAGTATCTCTTACTCTTTGTTGTAAAGTCTATATTATTAATTTTTCTACTTCTGGATCTTATGATTGCTATCTAACATCTCATCTGTTCATTTTAAAAAAGTTATTGTATCACTCTTTTCAGATCCCTTAGAAATAGTCAGAATTTGTTAAGATGGTTTTTACTTTGATTCTTGTTAAGGTATCCATAATATTAAGATATAGCACATCAACTGGATTTTTTGGTGGTAGAGATTATGGATAGTATCTTTATTTACAATTGTCAATAAAAGATAACTCAAAGTATCCTAAATTCAGATGTAGATGTTGTTAGTGGCTGATATTTACTGCATGCTGCCGAACACTTACACAAAATAGCTGTAAGAATAGGATCAATATTTCAATTCTTCAGACAACTACTGTTGAAGGTCTTAAATGTTAAAAAGGCACCATTTTATCTTGTAGGCAATTCGGTATAAGGCTTTTTATCAAGCACACAGTCATTTTTCAAGCTGCAGAATATGAAACAGGTTTTTTTATGTAAAAAGTATGCATCCCTCCAGAAAAGGAACTCAATTTATAGCTTTAGAAACAGTTTATGACAACTGTGAGTACGCCCTTGGAATTATTATGCAAGAAAAAAAAAATAAAGTACAGGTTAATTGTAACAAAATTATTTTCTAACAAAAATACATATCCACAACGAGAATGTTTGCATAATTGAAACACCTCAAGTTGTTAGCAATGAAAGGGAATCTAGTTCTCCGGGCTGTGACTTTTAATAAAATCTGGGTTAAATTATTATTATTCCATATTTCTGATATCTATAAAGGTCCAATTTTTTATATGTATTCCTTTCATTAAAATAGAAATGTTATATACCTCTCTTCAAATAGGAATAATTCAATTCTGGAAGTGATTTTCTCTGCTAATACTAGAGAAATTATAGGCAGCTAGCATAAAGAGTTTAAGTCACAGAGGAATCTTATTGTAAAGGTAAATATTGAAAAAATATTTTTTATAAATAGTACTTTGAAAGAAACAAAATGTTTTCTATTTTTTATGTCAGAATTGAATCTCATTTCAAAGTTTCCCTTTGAACCGTTGTTCAAAAGCAATTTGATACATTGTTACTTCTGTTTGCATTTTTAGAAAACAAGGAACTGTTCATGCCTTTTCCATTTATTTTGCAAACCTCAGGAGTTTGGCGGTGTGTGAAACAGGAAGATAAGTGACAGCACTTGAGATGCTAGAACCTAATGTACCACAGAACTGAGAGCAGGCAATATTGATAAAGACAGGGCAAAACAAATAGCTACAGTGAAGAAAAAGTGCAAGAAGGCAATGTAATTTCTGCTCTAATTAGTGAATCACTTCTATTTAATTAAAAATAAATGGTTATTTTACTTTTAGAACTAAAGGTAAATTTAGTGATGAAATTTAAAGGGTTTGTGTATTTTAAAGGGTAGGTATGTATAAAGATCGAGTTACTATCAAATAAAATGTTTTCCAGAGCCTAAAACTTCTAAATGAGCCTGCTCAGAAATTTGGGTAAGCTTCCATCATTGATTAATCTCCAAGTAAAGCGGAGAGGTTGTGGTACACCTCAAAGCAGTTTATGTCTTTTTACTTTGTTTTAATGGTTGAGGTTTTAAACTGCGATTATCTGAACAGCAAAAAGCATACTTTTGAAAATTCATGAAGTGAAAAGATAAAAAGAGGGAAACAGCTCCAGTAACATATTAAGTGATACTGTTGTGACATTCCCTGACACCTTATAACTGTGACATGCTAGAAGTGGTTCTTTACAAACAGTGAGTAGCTGACCCATGCTGCTCTTACATATCTACTGCGCTGGCTATGTCATACAGGCACAAAACTGGTGTATGGATTTCCTTCTAAATTATTGTGTTCTTAGTACTGGACATATCTACAAACACTTTCAGCCTTATTGTCTAAGGTACCAAGAACAGTTAGAATTTCTTTCACTCAGGCTATTTTGTCTCTCAGTGCCAGCTCCATTAATATTATCAGGTATATCACTAGAAGCCCTATAGAATTTTCCACTCTTTCAAATGCTGCAGGATTTCCATCTGTCCAATAGACTTCTCTATTTACATTCTTGGATAAATAAAGGAGTCCAGTCTATTTTCTTTAACAAAGGCCAGGAATCATTTGCTGTGCAATTGTTAGACTCAACTGAAGTGTAACTAAATCTTCTCCTCAATGATCTCTCACCACATGTTCTCTACCTATCATTCTCTATGTTATTTACTATATTGTAGCTTTAATTCAGGCATTTCTTACATCCAGATGGCTTGTTATCCTGGTATTAAGAACCTTTGTAAGAAACTAAACTTGGGGTTTCAGTGCTAAGGTGTATGAAATAGTCTTCTTCTTGCTAGATGCTTTGGCATACACATACTTCAGGTTGCTATTTCAAAACATCTGTCATCATATCTTGAAGTTTCTCACACAAAGGTCACATTTCATGTACGTGAGTGACAACATAAACCAGGAATTTTCTGAAAAAAATATAAAAGGAAATCTTCCAAATAAAATATTAAAAAAATATACATGTATTTGAATAAAATTTCCTATTTTTTAAGTAGTAAGAATAGGAAATATGTAACTGGATGTAGTTTGCTTTATATTAATTTTCTTTATTTCTGTATCTTTCTAGAAATACCATAACACAGCAGAATGGTACCAGAGCTTGCTATTTATCTGCAAGTGCTTCCCCACAAAATAATTACTGTTTGAAGCCTACTGTACACTCAGGATAAATAAAAGGATTCACAGAAGAGCAGGTCCATTAACTAAATATCTATGAGAAAGTATCACATTTTGGCATGCAGAAAACAATCCCAAAAAAAGTACTGATCACGGGTTCTCAATATCTTGTTTGAAGATAATTTTCCCCTATATTTTCACTTCAGCCATGGGATTAATGAACAGCAAGAGAATGCTAGATAAAATAATTTTTAAAAGGTGCTATTAAACACCCTTTACAAAAAGGTTACAAAAAAGATGACCATAAAACATACACTTAATTTGTAGACTCTTTGGTGCAATTAGAAAAGGGACAGTATATTTAGGACGGTGATTAAATGTAGTTTTTCAATGATCACATCTTTAAAAAATGACAAAAAATTCAAGTCCACTTCTGCACTGGATCTGGCTCTGAAGGAATTTATTTTTTTCATGGCAGACCATATGGCTGGTTTAGATTTGTGGCCACATCAGTGTTGATAGCATACCAAAGTTTTAGCTACTGTTGAACAGTGCCTGTATGTGGTTAAGGTCTCACTCTGTCCCCATAAAGAAGGCTGGGGGTGGGCAAGAAGCTGGGCAGGAACACAAATGGGCCAGCTGACCCTAACTGACCAAAAAGGTATCTCACGGCACATAACATCATGCCCGTCAATAAAATCGGGGGGAGTAAGCAGGCAACTGTGTGGGGACTTCCTGTCAGCTCAGGCCAACCATCACAATTAGCATTTAGACAAAATATAAATTTCACCAATACTCATATGTATGCAGCTTTAATAGAAAGGTGTGAGACTCATGTATGCTAACACAAGGTTCTATCTACATCTGTGGTTTGCATTACTCATATTTCACCTGAACTGAGTTGCTCTATTCTCTGAAAAGTTCACAATTTTATAGGTAGTGATGTCTCCTCTATTGTTTTGTAGAATTTCCATTTTCTTAGATGTGTCATATTGAAATATGCTCCCTTTCCTGCATTGCCTTTTATATAACTGTGTTGCCTAGGGGCCCTTGTCACAGTCTAAGTCTCCCTTGAGCAGTACAAACACTGAACAAAAAGGTGAACTTATCCCACGGACATTTCACAAGGTAAGTATAAAAGAAGACGCAGACTGATACAAGAAGTCTCATTCAGAATACAAAGCAGCAGTGAGAGGGTATTAGTCATGATGTTAGGCATTTGCTTTGGTGAATAAACTCAGTTTTTTAACACTTAACAGTATAAAGGTTAAGAACAAACCAACACGATTGTGATACTGCTTTTCAGGCATTTATCAAAATGGAAAGTAGGACAAGAAGGATCAAAGAGGTAAAAGAGATTCAATTATTTAGTACAGGTCATAAAGTCCTTATTGTAGCATAGTTATAAATAAGTGCAGAAAATTTAAATCAATGACTGTGACTGGCTCAATAATTTGGAGCTTTTTGAAACAAGAAGTCATTTTATAGAGAGGACTAGCATGAAAAGGCCAATGGCCACACACTGCCCTCCCCCCACCCCCAACAAAAACTTTAAAACCAAAATTCTTTTTGGAATACTGAAGTTAAAAAAAAAAAAAAAGTGATTAATTTTTATCTCAAAACTGGCTAAAATATTTATAGAAAATATTAAATTTATTAAATTATGCCTTAAAATATCAGGCAGGTCAGGTGCTGGACAAACAGCACAAACCCAGGTGTGTGCATGTGTGACAAGAAGGATGCAGTTTGTTTGATTTTTTCTTTAATTCCATGATAGTTCTAATCTTTTATATGCATGGGCTTTAAAAAATTATTTGCTTTTCTGATACAAATAATTTTTTGCATGCTTATGAGATAAACATGAGAAATTTCCAGTTGCAAATGTCAAAAGGGAAATGCAAGTGAAATATCTAAACTGTGAAATATGGAACATGATTTTAATTAAACAAGTGCCACTGTCATACTGCTCACAATTGCCAGACAATTTTATAATGGCAAAAATACAAAAAGTCAGGATTATGATTGAAAGGGGACCTTTATTATCTAACTCTTTTACCAGGATATGTCACATCAAAAACATTGCCATCACACTCTCTAAATGTATTCTGAAGAGACAAAAAATAAAAGAAAAAAAAAATTCAGCTTCAGTCTTATCTGTGGATTTCACCCTTATATGAATATTTTTCACACAGTATGACTTAGTAAAAGATCAATCTAAAAGCCAAATGTTGCTAGGAATTACGTCTCTTTTTTTTACTTTTAAAGCTGGTAAGGCTTTATAATTCCGCAAACAAGCTGCAAAGGATTATGAAGCAACATAGAAAAATTTATATAGATTTTCTTTAAATCAGGATCACACCAGTGGATTAAAAAAAAAATTCTAATATTTGAAAGAAAGAAATAAAAACACATGTATGTCAACTGCTCAGTGTGCTTGTGTGTTGTTTAGTGGTTGTTAAAGTATTTTGTATAAGTTTCCTATTAATTAGAATTACATACAGCCCATTTTTAAATCTATAAATTGATTATGATTTAGCACTTAATTTTTTTTTACTTGAATAGAATAATAATGCTAAGTTCAAATTGTAAAATAGTTCCATGCTATCCAATAGGTAATTACTACCTGAGAAAAATACTTTTTGGATACTATTGGTATAGACATGCTTTCACATGCACACAAACACACACAAATTCACACACAGATATCTTTGTTGTGTGTATAGTACTTTCACTTGACTACAATATAAGGGACTTTAATACTGTCAAGGTTTTTTTGTTTGTTTTAGTTTTGCAGGCCCTTATCCTAAAATATACATTGAAAAGTTTTAGAATACCTCACTGGAGTAAAGCTTTTCCCAGGATACATACTTTGGAAGCCCTTTTCCATTGTGGGTAAATTTAACCATAAAAGTCCATCTTCACATTACCTTGTGCTAATAATGGCTTTAGTTTAGGTGATTCAGAGAAGCATGAATTTTCAACTCTGTTATTTCAAATATGGGAGTACATGAAGCAATTAGAAATCATGAAAAATCAGAAGAGCAATAAAGTTCATATATTCACCACAAGAAAAAAAATTACACTTTTACATTTTTTTTTCCAAGGTAATTTTAATTCTGGAACTTAAATCATACAAAACAGGTGATTTTAAGGTGGTGAATGTATCTGGAAGAGGTAATGCACTCCACATTTTTTATCTCATTATCACAGTGACTGAGAAAATGTTGGAAGCTAATATAATGCATCACATCCCTCTCATCTAGCCCTGACCGCATAAGCTTGTGGCAGATGGATTACAGCACATGCCCATTGTGAATGTTCCTAATGTTCTCAGTTCTCACAGGCAGCTGAGACCTGAGGTAGAACTGATCTGTTTCCTATTATTATTAATAAATGAGACAGATTAGTAGAGGTTATACAAGTCTGGGAATAGTATAGGAAGTGTATATTCCCCATGAATTTGCATGTTTTAAAGACTAAAACATGATATAATATTTGAAAACTGTTAATTAACAGTATAAGTGGGAAAATAATGTCATGGGGAAAAGATATTATAGCTGCTGACAAACAGATTTGTCCCTTTGGAGCACTGAAGACAATTTTTGACTGGTAGGAGAAAATGCTTTTGCTATAGTAGACAACAAATGGTTAGGATAGTAAAACCCATTACAGTGTAAAGTCACAATATCTTTCTTTTTTTTTTTACAACTTTCTTTTTGCTCAGAAGAAAATTAATTTCTTACACTGGTATGTGTTTTGATTAATTTTTTCTGGAGTCTGAATAGTTGGAAACAAAGTATGAATTTCATTACAACCTCTTTTTTTTTTACCTTTTTAATAAAGGTAGATTGTCAGTACTTAGATTTTCAGAATCCTACCATGGATAGGTTTTATAGAAAATTTCAATTCATAATAGATTCACAAGTAGGGCCCCAGTCTAAAATTCTCAGCATCCAAGTGTTTCTAATATGACACAATCTGGACGATATAAAAATAATAAAAATAAAAAAGCCTTGCAAACATCAGCCCTGATCCTGTTGAATTGTTGATGCAGTGGGGTTGTTCTACTTGTGAAATATTTACTTCAAAAATCAGGCTAGGAAAAAGAAGACAATGAAAGTGCTCTTGAAGTACTAGTGACATACAACTTTGGTAATGTAGCAGCTAGCGTATAGAGACAGGATGGACATGTGTCTTGGATTAAGTGAAGTTGAATTTAAATATTAGGTTTTTCATCCTATGGATAGAAAAGAAAGACCTGCATTTCAAGTTACTGTTTAACATTTGCATTATTTATGCTTTCCTCTCAAGTACAAGTTTTCATTACCTTCAAATACAAGTTTTCATTACCTTCAAATACAGCATTAATTTAACATAAAATGTTATCATTTGTTGAAATGACACTTACTTATCAGTAGTTTTGATACACTATAGTTTAACTTCCTTGGTGTTTTAATCATTTGGTACAGTTTTACACATACCCAAATTTAGATAACTGTAAATTGGGACTCAGGTTTCTATTCTATTTACACAATGAAAATGTAATTTCTGCTGCTTAGAAGGATGCTGGAAATCCATTCTTCAATTGTGAAAGTGCTAAGGAATCTTGGATTTGTAGCTAGAACTCTTAATCTGTTTCAAACACAAGCTCCTGAAGGACAGGGGATATCTGTGCAGTCCATGTCTAGGTTTTAGACAACTTCCAAACCTTGAGCACTGCTTAAGGTTTCTTCACTATAACTGTTTTTCAGAACATGAAAATCAAGTAATTGAAGTTCTATTAAGAAATATCAAGGTGAGTTCAAGAATGAGAGCAAATATCTACCACTGAATTCAATATCTTTATTTTTACTGTGCTTAAAAATGATGTGTTTACCATCATGAGTTTTCCTATTTACCCCATGAATACTGATATTGACACAGAGCAGGAAGTATTCATCTTAGCTATCTGCAACCATCTAAAAAAATAGTTCTTTGAATTTGAAGTACCTATCTTGACAATCAAGTAAAGATAGACACTTTAAAATGTAGTCTGTGACAAAGAAAGATGCTTGAGGCTACTATATTTTTAATTTGCACGACTTGGTTAAACCACAACACACTTCTCTTCAGAAACACATTATATTATTTTACTATAAAATTCATCTTTCTAAATCAATAAATCAAATAAATTACTTTTTTAGTGTTTCTAGTGCTATTTCTAGGAAACTGAAGGACTAAAATGATGACTAAAAGTATTTGAAAAGTTTGTCTCTAGGTGCTTTACTGAAACCTCCTTTCTATAAAAGTTTACAGGTGTAAACAAAGTCCTTATATGTATAGCTTTAAGAAAGATTGTATCATTTACTATATAGTAATATTTTCATCTTTGTGCCTTCTAATTAACAGTTGCATAATGTGAACATTTCTAGGGTGTTAGATAAAGAGAATAAACATGTATTTCATTGAATATTTTGATTTATGGACTAACCCTTATATAAAAATGTCAACATACATGAATGACTGTAATTAAAACATAAAGTCTATTTCAGGTTTCTGGCAATCAAGCATGCATACTCAAGCCTTACTTCTGTGGTCTGAGATTTCTGTGTTATAATTTTAGCTCTGTATTACACTACTGGTTTTTGGTTTGGTTTTTTTTGAATATAATATTTGTGAAAGCTCTTAGAGTCATAATACTGGAAAATTAATCTTTCCAACAACATAACAGATAGAGCAGGGGCAGTGATGGACTACAGTCTTCAACATGTGATCTGAGTCACTTTATGTCCTTCTTACAAGTTCAAGGGCAGCTGTTATATGCTGCTGTTAAACTTAAATAAATGACACTACGTAGAGGAGTGAAACCACAAAAGTAATACCATTTTCTTTCATTGATAAGGTCTGATTTAGTGATCTTCTGAAACATTCCTCCTAAAGAATTAAACATAAACACACAGATCAATATTCTCACGTCTGTTTATACAATGTAAAAATAGATAAACAAGCAAAAAACAAACAAAAAAATCCCAGAATCTTTGGCAACAAAAACATAATACTTTCATATACCAAGGAAACAGATTTGTACCAAAAATTCTTAATATTAATAAAACAGTGTTGAGGTAAAAATATAATAAAAATAAGCAGAATGTAACAAAAGTTTAGAAACCTGTTGTTTCTTTATATTTTAGGTGACATTCTCTTGCACCTAGTAAACTAAAAAAATAATAAGAAATATGACAAGATAAATCATGGTCCTTTGTACTTTAAGATCCTATCATTATAAAAAGTACAATAAAGAAATTTGGAATGTTCAGCATTTTCCTGGTCTTTTCTGGCATACAAAAATGAGACCGGATATTTTGTCTGAAGGAGCAGTCCACATTCAGAGCAAAAGGTAACAAATAGAAAAGCTCTAAGTACATTAAAAATCATTTTAAATTTAAACATTTGAGAAGTCATTTTAATGACTAGGAGCTCATATTCTTTAAAAACTGAGCAGTCCTTTAATTGCTGTTTTAGTTTTACCATCATTAATAAAAAGGGATGTGTGAGTGGAACTGTAAAACCTTAAGAAAAAAAAGTTGAAGCAAACATGCTGCCAACGAAAAGAATAAAAAAAACAAACAAAAAAACCAACCAACCAAACAAGCAAACAAAATTTGAAAGACAGAATAAAAGAATAAAGTTTCCCAAACTCAGCCTGGGGACAGTTTAATTCAAATCAATGAGATCTTTAAAAATGAAGAAAAATATCAAAGAATAAATTAATAAATAAGAGGCTGCACATTCAATTGAGCTTAAGAGGGCCTGAAAATCTTTGATGTCGTTTCCGAAAGAAATTATTGGATTTATTAACAGTGGCAGTCGAGCCACATGGGAATCACTCCATAAACACAAACATTCATCAAAGAATCTGCCGCATTATCCCTGAAATGGGCTTGATCATTTGGGGGCTTGTTCTGTAAGTATTTCTTCAAATATTTGATCATTTAAGATACTGAAATTAGTGTCAGTAACACTCATGCATTTAAGGATGCCTGCATTTCTTTCCTCATTTGAATAGGTGCTAATTGGTCCCACTTCTTTCTTAAATTAAATTATAAACTTAAATTATACTGCCAGGTGCATGAACTCTCCTGGCTATTTCTTTGCACCTGCAAGCCAAGGGCCAGTATTTTGTTCTGGAGGAGACAGGCTGCATCCATGTTACAAATCATTTGACACTGGGTCCCAATCCAAACCCTGCATGGTGTGCTATAGCTCTAAGATGCAATTACAATATTTTGTAGGTTTCATTCACTGCAGAATGTCTGAAATAATAGTACTGAGCAAATGCAAGGGTTGTTTTTGCAACAGAAAATTAAGGACATACCTCCTATGACAAAGAGTGTTGTATAAGGGTGCTGGGATGACTAGAAGGGCACTGGAGGATTGTATAGGTTTAAAGAATATAAGTATGTAGAGTTCCAGTCATATATTCATACTGAAGTGTTTTTGGTGTTGGTTTTATTTGGGTTTTATTGATTTTTTTTTTAACTAGAAACCTGCTCTTTAGCTTAAAAATGTAGTCTGTGAATAAACTAATGCTCACAGAGTATGAAAGATAAGGTGATCTGAGGATGGCCAGTTAAGGTCTTTGGCGGCACAAATAGATCTTTGGATTTGAGTTCTTTGCCATAAGCATGTATTTGTTGCATTATTTAGGAACTAAACCTTTCAACAAACGGTTCCTAAATGTTCAAAAGCATCAGGCAATGTATGATCTCAAACACTATTATATACAAAGTTTGTCTACTTTGAATATTGGCCAAAGAAGAACCTTTCTTATTTGATTTTCAATTTGTAATGAATTAAGGCTTCCTATAAACCAGTAAAATGTCCTTTTAAATTTGCAGTGTGAAAGATCTGGTACTGTGACCTTGGATCTGCTCCAGTTATTTAATTAAATTTTCAGATCACTGGAAAGAGTCTAGGAAAAGTACCAGTTCTGTAGCTTTTTGTTAGAGCTCTTAGTCATGTGCTGGGAAACAGGTTCATGTCTTCATCCAGCTGGTGCTCAGCTGGTCATAAACTGCAGAACAAGTTCAACAAGAATACACAGAGAGAGAGACATGTCTAAGAAAACAGATGAGCCTGTTCCTGGACTGTATTCTTGAACAGCATGTGCCAAGCTGGTTCAGTTTCATATTTTAAACCAAGACAGATAGAGGGCTAGAGATACAGGGATAAACCTGACATTGTAGTAGCTTGCCACTCATTTATAACAAAAAAAACAGGCTTCTTAAATGCAGCTTTTTGTTTGTTTCCATTAAAAACTACCTCAGAATTACAGTTGTTGAAAATAGATGAGATTCTCATTAGCAAAGAGAAGGATGTAACTGAAAAGACACCTCTTTTCCAGGGTCAATTTTTTGGTGTCTTCTTTGCAAATTGGGGAAATCTGTATAGAGATTATGTCTTCCTAAAATAATACCAGGCTGTTTTTTTCATTATGGTCTGTGTCACAAAGTGTAGCAGAGAGTTTCTTGTAGAGGAGTATGATATTATTGACTTGCACAAGGGAAAATAGTCTACGTGCTCTGTCAACATTAATTGTCTAAACAACAAAATTATTTATATTCCTTTGCATTGCTGAAATGTTACTGTCTTTCAACTTCCCCTAGAGATTCTTTTCTTTCAAAATAATTAGATTTCTCTCCAATTTTTTTTTCATCTAATCTTGACTTTACTATTAATAAATAAAGACATCGGATGCAAATTCTGCTGAAAAAAACTGAATACATCAGCAAAAATGGGCATCTGCACATTAAAATTGGATAGGTGATTGCCCAGACACATGATGAAATAAACAAGCTTGCAAGGACTGGTATAAAAATAGGTCCACATAGATCTTGTTATATACAAGTAAATAAGTCTGCCATTAATAGTCATAAAAACATGAGCTTTGTATTGACCTGACAGTGCAGGCACTCAGGGCTTTCCTGAGCTTGCCTTGGCTTACTCTGGCAACTGATATTAGTGTTTATAATAATATAAGTGTATTATTAATGTGACTTTTCTATATTGATTAGGACTGTAAAGGATAATGTTATTGTAACAGGATTTATAATAATTGATGCATTTTTATTATTCTGTTAAAATATTTATTGGGCTGTCAATAAATTTTTAGCTCCATATAAATGGTGTGTTCTTTTCCCCCAGAAATAGATTTTGAGGTAACTTTGCAATAAATACTCATTGGCCCTTTTGAAAAGTTATTTCATTTAGTGGACTTTCATTAAAGTGGACATCCAAAAAGCATTCAGGTTCAGCCATGATATTCTGCTTGGAGGGTTTCTTCGCACTGTACTGCACCTTCTCATCTAGAATGGATATTACACCTCATTCAACATCAGTGTCAGAAGTTTTACTGCACCCCTTCTTAAAAAAAAGAAAATAATAAGTGCTACCAGCCCTTCAACAGTCATGAATCATGACAGCTTCTTAGATTTCAAATATATGATATATTGCATTTAAATTCCTAATATTGCTGTACTGTGTATCAGAAAAACATATTATCAACTATTTTAATATTAGTGTACTTGATGACCTAGAAGGTAAAGATATTTTATTATTCCTCTATTACAGATGGGTAATTAATGTGCAGAAACACTAGGGTGGGCTTACAGGGTCAAGTGTGTGAAATGAGATGAACTTCTTATCAAGTCTGCATTCCATTGCCTTTTCAGTGTGTCATCAAACATATATGCAGAAATCAAAAATACATACTCATTAAAACTACATCTTATTGCTAGCATGCATGGTAATACTTGTTCAATTAAATATTTGATTAAAAATTGTTCATAAAATATTTGTTTTAATTTCAATGTTTTCCAGATCCCTTTCATTCAGGGAGCTTCTTTAAGTGCATGTACTTCACTTTAAATGAGAACAAACATCATTGAAACAAAAACCTTTTCAGAATACACACTTTAGTATTTGTTTTTTAAGATTATAGGAAGAAATTTAGCAGAGATTAAAAGTCTGAAACCTGAATTTTGTGCATGGTGCTGAAAGGTCACAGAACAAGAGGAATCTTCTACAATATTTTGAATAGTTAATAAGCAATGCTTCTTTTGAGCAAAGATCTGTTGGTTTTTTGGGGTTTTTTTTTCAGTTTTAGATTCTCTAGATATGGAAAGAGTCCAGTAGAAAAAGACATTTGATCCAGAGATGTACTGTGCATTTATGATTTAAGTTCAAGCAACTAAATCATGTCATTAAATTCTGCTAAATTGTTTGACTTTACCTTATTTTCTATGCCAGTGTGTTACTAACATTTGCACTGTTGTATGAAGAAATACATTAAAACTTGTAGCAAACATACAAAAGAATTCTTACAGACTTGTCCTTGTGTTGACATAAATAGCCACAGAACAATACCAGGCTATTATACACTGTTAGATAAAGTTTAATTTTGGTTTTAGACGTTAGTACTACTGAAATGCTAATTTCTATATTCTGTGTTCATAAATTTGTTTCAAGCAAATAATTCACCACTAGAATTTATTTCTATGAAAATATCAAAGAATCACAGAATGGCTTGAAAGAGACCCCAAAGATCATCCATTTACAATCCTCCTGCCATGGACAGGGATGCCAGTAACTAGAACAGTTTCCTCCAGGCCCTATCCAACCTGGCCTTCCACTTCCAACACTTCCAAGAATGGGGCATCCTCAACTTCTCTAGGAAATTTGTTCCAGTGATTTACCCCACTCTGAGTAAAGAATTTCTTCCTAATATCTAATCTAAACCTGCTGACTTTAAGTTTAAAACTAATCCCTAGTCCTGTCACTATGCATACCACACTTACCATGAAGCAGCAAAATATTCTGATTGGGAATATGGCAAACTGCAGATCAGACCACATTTCAATGGTTATCATCAGCAGATCATGCACACTGTCAGGGGCCTTGAATACCTGACATATCATGCAGGCACTGGAGGCTCAAAATAATCTAATACTTTCCTAATCTAATACCACTGTTTGAAAAAGGTGCTAAGATAGTGTCAGCAAACTCTTCTTGGTAGTAGCAGATGATATAATGATGGATAATTTCTGCAGATTCCAGCTTCGGATGTTTGGACAGAGGAAAGAGACTTTTGCACTAGGAGTTTGTATGAAATCTGAACATGTTGTCCAAAGAAGCTGCAGAACATTGATGCTTGGAGATTTTCAGGAGCCAACTAGACAAAGCTAAAGCTGTGATGGTCCTGTGATAACAGTAGTCCCTATATGAGTGGCAGGTTGTCCTACATTACCTATATTTCTATAATTCTTTATGAACAAAACAAAGCAAACAAAAAAAATCTGACAAAAAAAACCCGCAAACAAGAAAACAAGGCCCCCCAAAAACCCCAAACCAACCAACCAACAATAACAAAAAAAAACCCTAAAAACAAACAACAAAAAGAAAGACTCAGACATCTACCAGTTTCCTTTTTTTTTCATTGACAGAATCACAAATAATAAGCAGATGCTTGAAAACTGTCTGAAATTAACAAAGTCTTAATGTTTCTTAGAACAGAAGTTTGTTAGTCTGGATTTCATTATGGGGAAAGATTTATTATTTTATTGTTCATAGAAGAACAAGAATAGCAATTGAATCATTAAGCAGAGAGACATGACCAGAACTGGGCATGAGTACTGTTTCACTTTTTTTAGTGAAAACTTTTCTGCTTTCAGAAACCCAGGCATTTCATGAGACTTAAAAATTAAGAACAGTTCCACCTTTCTGACAGGATCACTGACTTTACTAAGCAAAAATTTACATTAGGCCAACTATTCATCCCCTAAATCTAGAATTAAGATGCACATACTAATGCGTATTAATAGTGGGTGTTTTAATGAGCTTTGAATTCAGCTTCACTCACTGCAGGAAAAAGGCAAATGAATTTTTCATCCGTACATTTATAGATTCTGTTTTCTGTATTTTGTCATGAGAAGGGGAAATAATTTTCTGTTTCTTTTCTAAAATTAAAAACCTTCTGAAGCTGCACATTGCTGCTTTCATGCTTGAAAAAACTTTTTCAGTTTTCAGACATCATCTTTTGGAAATTTTTCTGTTTGATAAACCTTATGGCATAAGAATGACTTGTATAGTTTTAGTTTTCCTCCTCTCAAGTTGCCCTTGTTTCTGTTAATAAATTTCTTTTTTCTTGTGACAAACAGTTTAAATCACATCAGTAAGATAGTCTTACCACACAACTTTATTCCTAAAAGCGCAAAAGAAAGCTACTTAACAATCAAATAATGCAATTTTATCCTTTTGTCCCAGCTATATCATATTAAATGATATATAAAAGATGCTTTATAACTACAGATTTATTTAGTGCATCTGGTAATTGATAATATTTACTGGGCAATCAAATTCTGTATGCAAAATTACATTGCCAGAAAAAATAATTATTTTTAACTACCATCACATCTCCACCATATCCTAGCTAAACTCATAAATTAATGTAGGACCCCATGGACACACTATTGCAGTTAAGGGACAGGGTAAAACATTGTTCCCTTGCCACAAAAATTGCATTTCTTAGTATCTGTAGGACATGCATTCTGCTTAGGCTGCTTTCAGCTTCATCTCTTTGGAGAACAGTTTCATATGGCATGAAAACTATCCTGGAAATTGCCACGTGTCAGGAGACTATCCAGTTTGTGTGGTTGCATCTTCTCCAGCAGCTGGCATTCCCTGCAGTTAACAGCAGCATTTATAATACATTTCTTGACAGTCACATCACAAAACATTTACAATATCTTCAAGCTTTCAATCTGTCATCCCAAATTCTGGCTATTAAAAAAAAAAAAAAAAAGGAAAACTGAAAGCTATGCAGCTTTCTGCTGTTTAATGTACTTCAGCATTTCAGAATAGTCAAGTGATCTAGCATTCTTCTATCCCTTTCCATTTAAATCACAGCCCTTGTTAAATCTTCTGTAATGTTCATTCAGATGTATCAGAACCACCTTGACTGTCTTCTTCCTCACTTCCTATCTTTTTCTAGATTAAACAGCCTCATAACTGGAACTCAGTCATTATTTAGAAATGATCATTAGTAGAGTGACTGGAAATCCAAGTCACAGGTTTTAAGGACTTATTCATTAAATCAATCTTTTCTTCTTTCTAGACTGATTTCTAGAAAATGTGAATCAAAAGTGTATGGCCCAATTTAAATCCCTGCAAACACTTTGCCATACTATAAGAATCTAGACATTTATAAAACTTATTTTGCATTGATTCCTAGATCCTGAGGGAAGCTCCCAGGAGGCTTTAACAAGCCAACCATGTACCAAATGCAATGTCTACAATTCTAGCCACCATTTCCAAGTTTTACCATGTGATCTTGAAGGAATGGACAAATGGTAGAGTTTGGCACATGAAAAAATTAATCATTCTTCATAACAGAACATCTCTATCTGAAAAGATGATATAATTGTCATTATCTATGATCACAGCTCACAGGATTCTTTTCTAAAGCTGATTCCATATAATCAGCATCCTATTCATCACTATATATTCCTCAACATATAATCTTTGAATAATTGCCATTCATTTTTCCTGCAAAAATAAAGTGCTCTTGAATTAACAGCAGACAGCAATAGAGTTGAGTTTATTAATTTGATGGAGAAAATTCTATCATCTGTACTATTTTAGAGAACGATGACTCTATACTATCTCTTTGGTACTCAGAATAACATCTGATGATATCTGAACCCAGAACTTTCTTTACCTAAGAAAAATTTGTCAGTAGTCTTAATAGGAGATATAATTTTAAAATATTGTTTAGGAGTTTAAAATCATTGGGAAGTTGCCTCTCTTTAGGATAAGTCTAGGGTTTTAGCACTTAAAAAGAATTGAGCAATATAAGTGCTAGTTGTTTCATGCCATCTCAAACTGATCGAAAACAAAGTCACAAAGGTCTAGCTGTGTCCAAATATATTAATCAATGGATCTCAGCATGAGCTGTCACAATCTGTTATTTTGTGTCTTGAATGACTTGAAGGGATGTCAGTTACTTCTATGGAAAATAGCCAGGTTTGAATTACAGAACCACTACAACTTATCCTGACTTCAGACTTGAAGGCAGTCACTGTTGCATTCAGATAAAATTTTCTTGCCTCATTCATTCAATAAATGTTTACTTTCAAAAAAAAAGTGCCCTTGCAAATATTTTAAAATATTCCTGAATTGAGAGAGATATCTCAAAATATTATCTTGGAAAAGTCTCAAAACAGCTGAGAGGATTTGGTGGGTGGGGGTTGCTTGTTTCCTTTGCATAGGTTACTCTTTTAGTATTCAGCTAATTTAGTTTAATTTTTTTATTTTACTTTTTTTTTTGACAGGGTGGATGAATGAAAAAAATTTCACTCTGTTGTTCACTCAGCTTTAGCACTGCCACAAGGACATGAAGAAACCCTGAGATTTGTTCAGTTCGTCAGAGCATGGTGCTAATAATGCCAAGGTTGTGGGTTTGATCCCCATATGCTCCATTCACTTGAGAGTTGGACTTCATGATCCTTGTGGGTCCCTTCCAACTCAAACTAGTCTGTGACTCTGCAAACTGCAAAAGCCTAAGAGACATATATATATATCTAGAAGCTCCTCCAGTGAAAAATCTTTCAAAAAGTCAGTGTTTCAGGAAGACATGCAATTTAATATTCAGGTTGTAGTTTGACCTCTGTTATTTTTTTCATTTTAGTATTTATAGGCCCTATTAGAGGTTACCCACTTAGAGAACAAAAATCCTCTTAATATTTACTAGTTAATTAATTGGATCTTCTAAGTTTAAAGAGTCACTTGATTATAAAGCTGTAAATAGAATTCCTAAGTACTTCAGTTCTGGTGTGAAAATAAAGGATGTCTAAGTTGGCAGTTCATTAACTTCCTTGAGGTTTTTGTTCTCCTAACAATACTTTTGTTATGAACTTCAATGCTTGTGTTTTCCTGACAGTGAATAGATGGTGAATTTTCATCGAATGTACATACTCAAAGTGAGACATTCAGAACTACAAACAGGAATGCTACCTGTCTTGCTCATCACCTTCTCATTCATCCTCAGAAACAGACTAACCAAAAAAAAAAAAAAAAAAAAAAATCAAAGAAAGAACAGAAAAATAAGATTAATAAAATCTATTTATTCAGGAGTCATCTGATTTAAATTCCTGAGTGTCTACCTTGCTTATGCATAAATCCTGTTCAGTTGTCTGGTTTACATGCAGGCACTGCTGTGATGCACCCTGGTGCCTAAGTATTTCTATCACTGGCTGCAAAATAATCAATTCTAACTAAGACCAGACCACTCAAGTTCAGAGAAAGGTTCCATGGAGTCACTGACACAATGCAATTGTGAAAGTCCTGTATAAACCTGGAACTGTGGCAATATGATACAAAATATCTGCTACTGAACAAATGATATGGTAAGGAACTTTCATATTTCCTTATCATTTTAGTATTGGCCAAAAACCAGAGCATTCATTTCCCACAGTTAAAATGATTTTTTTCTGCTATAATTGTAACTTGCAGTGGGGTAAACAGCTTGAAAAAATTGAGACCACAGATCCATGTCTCTCTTATGGAACAAGGAATTTTTCATGTGGTCAGGAACAGTTCCAAGGAGTAGTTCTATTAGAATTTCTGGCTTTTTCTGATATAAGTAACAATAGTAATCTTTACATTTAGAAAATAATTTTAAAGGTGTCTGCATTACAGTCTAAAAGCCCATCATTTAGCATGGTAATCATGGCTGCTGGTCTAAATTGTCTTCTTTAGAAATAAGGTTATGATGAGCAGGTATCTCATTCTAATTTTGTATTTTTATGTGCTTTAAATGTTTTAGCAGTTTAATTCCTTAAAAGGAAACTCCCTGAAAGTCCCCTTTACATCATCTTTGCTCAGTCTCAAATCATTAGACTGCATTAAAACATTGCAGCTAAGTTCTACTACAAGCTTTGATCTTGCTCATTCAAATTACTGTACTTTCCACAAAAGAACCAAGAGTCAAGAACTGTGTTTTGGTAAGAAATACACCACTGCTGTGTTTTCCATTTATTTGTATTTATGTAGTATTTTATTTCTCATCTGTTTTCTGTTTTCTGTCATCTGTCTGTAGAACAAGAACTCAGGTCACTTACTGCTGCTTGCTATACACACATGCAGCCCTTATCCACTGCTGAAACATAGAGAAACTTTATATATATATATATATATATATATATATATATATATATATATGATGTCACTACCAAAAATAAAAAATAGTGAAAAAAATAGTGACATGCTATGAAAATTATTTACTTAATTTCTTCAGCTTCTTGAATGATTAAGTATTTCATTACAAGCAAAAGTTAAGTAGCACCAGTAGCTATCATAAGATATAATTTTTGAAAACACAGTACAACAGAGGAATTTTACATAAAGGATATGAGTCAGCTAAAGAGGTTTCTAATGGAATTCACTCAGCTGCAATCCTAACCAGGTTCAGTACATATCCTGTTTGTTATTTCAATAGTTCTCTGGAACTACAGAAAGTGGATTGCACAATGTGGGTGTGGTAATGAAAGTACTTATTTTACCTTTGAGACTTTCAGTGCATAGAAAAACGAGTTTGCCTAGCTATGCATTTGCTAGTATTGACTACAGCAATAAGGAGGAGTATCACAACTCAGTCATACATCACGAGGGCACAGAGATTTATGAAAACAGGAATTAATTCTGTAAGCATACATACTTCTTCTCATGTCCAGAGCAGGAAATAAGGAGTTCTGAAACACAAGACAACAGGTGTAAGTGACTCCTGAAATTTACTGTGGCAAAACAGACCAGAGAGAGTTTAGAGAATACATTATTTACTCTGTTTCTAATTTTTACAATTTCTGCCACCATTTTTCATATTGATTAAAAATTTTGCACTCTGCTGTTTTCTTCTGACGAAAGCCTACACAGCAATTGTAACACAAGAGTATATCAGATATAAATATTTCCATTCCAACTCCAAATGCTATCAATTCTTCCTTTTTTTCACTCCTTCATGATTAGTTTCTGTCATCTTTATTATATTCAATTAACACAAAACTGCAAAGATGTGTCCTTCAATCCCAAACTCATAATTTTCTGAAGTAAACAGGCTTAATCACCAGTAGATTATATTACTAAATGAAGTCATTTGACAAGTAATGAAAACAGTAGAGCTCAAGAAGGCTGTCATCTGAACTAATGAAAGTTTAAGTTATTTGAATTCAATGAAATTTGATGTTTGTTTGTGGTTTTTTTAAATTTAATTATTATCAATTACTTAATTCCAATGATAACTCTTGGATACATCTCTCTAGTACATGTTTTTACCTTTCTGCTTATTTCTTCAATTATTTGCATAGAAATAGTAATAATTTACTTCTACTATTTCTTGATACAGAGTTATATTTCATTCAGGCTATCTTTTGATTTGAACTTCATATAATTTGGTGGTGTTATGCTGCAAAGAATATGTGTATCTTTAATTGCTGTTATAGTTGTACAGATGAAACCTTCACCCACAAGGTAGGATAAACTTCTGGAATTTTGGAAGTGGGTTTATAAATTTATATCCTCTCTAGCATCTATTGCTATAGTATGCTGAACCTGATGTTCAATTTCAGAGCCTCAGCCTCAAGCTACTTCTTATTTCAGGAAGTTAATTTTTTCTCAACTAATCTTTCTTTTGTAAATTTTTTGGGGTGTTGGGTTTCCCCTTCCCCTACTTCCTTTGCTTGGTTTTGGGTTTTTGGAGGGCTTTTTGTTTGTTGTTTGATGGGTTTTTTCCTTTTTTTTTTTTTTTTTTTTTTTTTTTTTTTTTTTTGCCTTCCACAGCATTTTAAACTGATATGAAATTTTCCTTAAAGTAAAGAAGAACCAAACTTGGCATGTTTATTTCTTGGGAAACCACTGTGTTGCTCATGACCACAGAAGAACTTGATAAACATTGTGTTCTCAGCCTGGACTATGTCTAAAGTGAAATACAAAAAAAAAGATTAATTACCCTGAGTAATTCAAGAAAAAAAGCCATTCTTTTTCTCCACCATTTTTTCCAGAAAATGGAATATTCATGGAGATAGTATGGGAATCTCTTAGCCATGTGAGAAATTTAGAATCATAATTCAAGATACATAACATGTATTAGGAAAATGAGACTGGATCTGTGACATGAACTGACTGCTGAGTAGTCAGCTTATCCCTGCTTGTTCATATAGATGTCATATAGGGCTTCAAGAAAGAGTGACAGTGTCATCTGCAATACTTTGGGACACTGAGTTGAATGAAGCTAGGGGAAAAATATTGCTTCAACTTTTCTGAAGAGTTGTAAGTGTTGGAAAACTTTCCAGACAGAGAACGACATAACTGAAGGGTTGACTCCAATCTTAGACCTTGGGATGAATGAAGAAGATATTTTAAATGCCCTTATAAGGAAGTGAAGCTGATACGTCAAATTTTCATATTCATAGTAACTTCAGGTGAAAAAGACATCATTAAAAAAAGTAGCTCCATGTGTTATAGGAGAACATTCATTGGTAACATAATCCTGAATTACTTTGCAGACAGCAGCAGATTCTGAGGGACATATTTTATAATTTTATTTGGTTGAACATATTTTTTATGTTAATTTAAGAGCACTGTATTTAGTAAACTGTCAAAAGATTGGTTGCAAATGCCGGCATTACCTTATGCTCCTGAAAAAGAAATCTGAGACATGAGATCCTAAACATTGCTTCAATTCTGAAAAAGAGTGGTTGAAAAAGAAATTTATGAGGTCCAACATTTCAGATGGGAGAGTTCCAGGTGTCATACATAAGAAGTAGCCATAACATCTTTACCATTTATGTTTAATAGATTCCACCACCTTAAAGAAACCTCCCCAATACTACTAAATGTCAGTGCTGTCAACTAAAGGAGGAGGGACAGATTTATTGCATTGACAAAAAAGATCTTAGGGAAGAGAGTTCAGGGGAACATCTGTGAGGGGTAGACTTGTGCCCTGTATGACAGCATGTCTGATTACGGTTCTGCCTTGAAAAGCGTGAAAGAGCCCTTTCCAGAAAATACAGGATGACAGACGTACAGGAATTTGATGCCAGGTTTGTCTTCAACTGCAGAATGCTCTGTCATGGTGTTTGTGGGTCTGCAGATGTGCACTTCTGGCTGGACAGATGTGCCTGATGTTTCTGTTTCTCTCGCATTTCTCTGGGGATATGTCATATTATGCATCACCTCCTTCTCAGTAGCTCTACCCTAACATGAACTCCTCTGTCATAAGGATTTAGTTGACTGCGGAGTTGTATCTTAAAGTTTCTCAAAACTAAAAAATAACTGTTCGTGTTCTTTCAGAGCTTTTTTCAGCTATAATATCCCTATAATTATTAGTACAACTAATGGGATAATGCAATGAGCCAAGTCTGCATAGATCAGCACTGTTGCCAGAATTGTTTGTCCCATTATAGGTTATCTAATGTGTTTAATCACTAGCCGCCTTTTACTCTAAACCTGCTTTGATATATAACAAACATAAGGCACCTGTAATATTTAGATGATTTTATCCTCTCAAATGGAGACTGTCAACATTTTTAGCTTCATACATATTTCAGGCATGGTTCATCTAGCAGCCTTTTATGGCATCTCACAGTAGAGAAAATCCAGATATTAGTAAACCAGAAGTACAAGTCTTTGCTGAAATTCATATCTGGAGAATGTTGTGAAAATTCAGAATTATTTTATGTTTCTTAAAAATATCTTATGGGAAATCAGACAATATTTAATAAGAAATCACATAAAAAAATTTTGAGAGATGTAAGGTACAGTATTATCTCTGTAATTTGAATTTGAGTTTGCAAACATTTCTTCAAATAGAAAGGATGGTGAGATTTATCTTACTATAAAGAAAATTACTATAATAAATCAGAGAAAGCACTTCATAATATGGTCATTTTTCTCTATGGATTTTGAAGGGGACTTGAGATTACCTGCTCAGATGTAGATTTCTACACTGTAGATATCTGGAACTAGCCAATAGAGATAGATCACTTATCAAGGCTCTGTTGTTTAATGCCATTACTATTTGACTCAAATAATTATACAGTTAACAAAAAACAGTTGTGGAGAGCTAAGGGCCAAACTCCCACCCATGCACTTGCTCACTCCCTCTCTTTAGTGGAACAGGAGGAGAGAATAGGATGAGAAAGTTCATGGGTTGAGATAAAAGTCATGAGATATCTTAACAGTCTCAACTTGGCAGACTTAGTCCAATTTCTTGCCAGTTAATGTAGATTTGAGTAGTGAGAAACAAAGACAGAGATCAAACCCCCACCTTTCCTCTACCTTCTCCCAGGCACAACTTCACTCTGCTATTGCCAAACCCTCTCCCCCCCTGGAGCAGCACACAAAGGGACAGGGAGCAGTATGGCTGAAACATAGCAGCTTCTCTCTTCTGCTGTCCCACTCTGGTAGGCAGGCTCTCTCATTGGGTGAGCTTCCTCAGGAGAAAAATCTGATCCCATGTCAGGTCTCCACAGGTATCATCTCCTTTTGGAAATATCCAACTACTCCTGTGTCCAGTCCTCCACAGGCTGCAGTGATTGTCTTCTTCTCTGTGTACTCTTCCAAGGAAATGTCTGCTCTAACAGGGTAAGAGGGAGTATCCCCTCCATCAGGAATTTTGCCACAGACAGCAACTCCCACTCTTTATTTTCTGACTTTGGTGTTCAGCGAACAGTTTCTTGCTTTTTTTTCCCCTCCTCTTCTGCCTGTGTGGCATTTTCTGACCTTTCTTGAAAATGTTTTCCCTGTGATGCCATCACCTTGGTTGAGGGGCTCAGCCATGTCCTGCGGTGGCTCGGTCGGGGCCAGCTGGAACTGGCTCTCTCTGTCACAGATCAGAGACCATCCTCCTAGCCCTGACAGCCTTGACACACATGCAAACCCAACACTACTGTGTTTCTAATACAGCTCATAATAACCTTCACAATAACCTTCAAATGAACATGGAACAATAGCTCTGGTATCTCAGGGAAGTTCAGATCTGTAGGTAATGTAGCAATATTTGAGTAATACTAAACTTACACCAAACTGTGTCCCACAATTTACCAAAGGCAGTAAAAATTTAAGACTGTAGAGTGATAACTACATACTTTTGGTTCTCAAGAAAGGGTCACCTCTTAAGATTTGTGGCTGTTTTTTGAAACACAGGCACTTCCAGAAAAGTAGATCTGTTTGAAGAGGTTTATAGAAAGTTAATTGTATCAGCAGTCTAAGACTTCACATTCAGAGAAGCAATCAGGCGTCAAATTGTTGAATGATTTTCAAATAAATGACAAGTAAAAATGACAAAGGTATGATGGAAAGTCTTAAAGAAATTTCATTAGCTACCTCCAGTGATAGTCCAAGGTGAGATGAGATGCACAGAGCAGTGGGGCTGAAGATAAAGCAGGACACCCTATAGTGAATTAATATTAAAATTTCAGACTATGGCACACTGCCAGTTTTTCTGACAGATTTAGCTAATCTAATTAGAAGACAGAAGTGAGAGGACAAATTCTGTGTCTGGCTGTCAGCACTGAAATAAGAAGAAATACAAAGTAGCAAAATGACTGTAAACAAATACACTCAACACAAAAATGATAACCAAATGGCACATACTATTCACTACTCTATCAGTACTGAAACTGGCTTTCTTTTTCATCTGAATTCACCTTAACTCAGTCAATAATCTTGAAATTTTTGCAGTGGACCTAATGAACATATATTTTGCATTAAACATACAAAGCAAAATTAAGACAGGCAGATGAGACAAACAAAAGCTGATCATAAACGCTTCTAAATAAACTCAGTCATTCATTTTTTATACATTTGCTTCAAAGGTTTGGGGGTTTTCTTCTCTGATATGAAACAACAAGATCAGGATTAATTCTAAATTCATCATCCCTTTTGAAACAGAAACATTTGTGATGAAAATCTGCAGATGATTGCCTGAGTAAGGCAGTGGAAAGCACTATCCTAAGGGGTCAGAAGAGAGCTTGTAATGAAAATACAAATTTGTTGACTCATGCTTTAGAGGACAAAGCTAACTTTTGATGGTTTTATGACCAGTGGTATATAATGAATTCTCAATTACATAGTGAATATATGTATCCAGTTACAAAATATTACAGGTATTATTATGCCAAAAAGTATAATGTTGCATATAAAAAGAATATTTGCCATCACAGGCTGGGAATAAGCCATAAGTCAGGTTTTTTTTACATCTCAACACTTCAGAAACAAACAGCTTCTACAGTCTTATTGTATCTACTTCTGATATATACAAAGCGGACAACTGTTTTGGTGGAAGAATTAGGAAGGTGACACATCTGCATTAGATAGAAAACTTAACTAATTTGTTTCTCTACAGCTGGTGCACATCCATACTCATTAAAATCAAAGCCAAGATTTGCATTTTCTTCAGTGATGTAAGATCAAGTAAAAGCATTTAAAGACTGAGCTATTCCAATCCTCAAAATTAAATATTCCTGTGATTGATGGAGGGGGAAAGAAACCAAGCTGAATGTCTGTTTTCTGTCACTTATCTGCAAAGTTATCTTTTGTCAGAAATAGGAATAACATTTCCATATGGATCTTTTTAATGTTAAGTAAACATTTAGCATTTTCTTAACATGCGTTCTAGCAGTACAGTCAATTCCTTTGGTTAATGCTGTGTTACATTTATCTAAAGATGCAATGCTTTATTCCTTCAGACCCATCTTAAGAAGAAAAAAAAAAAGTTATTGCATTCAATGGCTGTCAGATGGCACAGAATATGTTTGTAATAATAAGACTAAATCCTCTAAGAAATCCTAGATTTTCACCAAAGCATTAAGTTAAAAAACAAACAGGACAAAACCAAAGTACTCTAAACAGGAATGCTAGCAAAGATTAGATATAGAGACTGGAAAAGCCTTGATACTCTCTTGGGCAAGTGTCATGAATGTATGCTTTAGGTCATTCAAAGAATGACCAGCAAAGGTATCGGCAGAAGCAGGTTTAATATAAAAGTGAGAGTGTGACAAAGTTCTTTGGCAAGGTCAACTCTACTCCTTACTAGAGGGTACAAGCAAACAGAAAAAAATTAGACTAAAATCTAAAATAAATCAATCTATAATTAAAATCAACGTAAAATGATCTTTGTGGATGCTGGGTATAGAAAAAGGCACAGGTGGGAAAGGCTAAGTATAGAAAGGAAGAAGGGAAGTCCCCTGTTGAGTCACCAGCTTCAGAGTGGACCCCCTTGCCAAACCTAGCCCCAGACCTGATCAACGGTTTAAGCCTAAAGGTTTTAACAGCAGTTAAATTAATAGCACTTAATCCATAGCCTAATTTAAAAAAATTAACAAAAGATTCTATAGAATTTACTGTAACACAGCAGTAACTCAGAGACCTAACTTACTTGCAAAGCTAATATATTTAAGAGTCTAAGACAGGAACATTCATAGTACATATTCTATAGCATATTCATGTTTGCACCCACACACAGAACGAAAGGAGCATGTGCAAGGTATATACTTGTGAAAAAATCCCCTTGAGTTCAGTGAAGTACTCACATCGGAAGTCTCTGCACCTACTGGATGGTTGAAGGACTGGGGATATCTGTCTGGTCTCTGTTGTCACCTTTTGGCAGTGGTCCTCTGAGTATAGCAAACTTGAGAATTTGCTTGCTCTTAAAGGCATCCCACTCAAGGGCAGATCATAGAATCATAGACTGTCCAGGGTCAGAAGAGACCTTAAAGATCCTCTAGTTCCAGCCCTCTGCTTGAACACCTCCAGGAGTGGGACATCCACAACTTCTCTGGGCAACCTGTTGCAGCGCCTCACCTCTCTCACAGCAAAGAACTTCCTCTTAACATCTAACCTAAACCTACTCTTCTTCCAGTTTGAATACATTCCCCCTTGTCTGCTTTGGTTATACCACCATAACAGGATGTAAATTTGGTATCTCTGCTTAAATATGTAAATTGTAAGAAAAAAAATTTCAGCTTAGTACCACATATTACAGTGTTGATTAGCACAGGTGGCAAAATTTTGCAAAATTCCATCAAGTTTTAGGAAACTTGCACTATATTTAATGTGTTTGAGATCTTTACTGATTTCACCGAGGTTGTTAACATTTCTTTAGCTGGTGAGGGGAAGGATCACAAAGACATACAAACAGGGTTATGTCATAAATTGTGTTTCTGTAGGAAATCGGATTAATAAAAAGGACTCCAAGCTTCTGATTTAACTGTGATTGCAGCAACCTGTCATTTCCAAAGAATGAATTTGCCACATTTGTTAGGAAATAAATAAGAAACAAAAAGATCAGGAACAGCTCAGAGGAAGAAAACTCTTGAAGTCTCTTTACAGAAAGAGTGACTAATCTTGGTTCCAGACAGTTTACATTTTTTAGCTGAGATATTTTGGACCTTGGTGGAAGAGATGTTGTTCATGGAAGTAGCTCCTTTTATTGCCTTCTCACAATGAAAGTCATTGTCCATAAGTATACTTATAACTTTATACAGGCAAAAATTTAACACACTTTGTACATGGACATACAATTTATTGTCAGTTGAGCTAAAATTTGAAAAACCTAATGTAACTAAACCAGCTGTCTTGAGTCCAGTTACAATGATATAACTTACTAATATAGCTTTATACAGAAAATTAATATTCTGAAACAAAATGTCAGTCTGGAATAGGTAAAACTAATATTTACCCTTCTGTAGCGGGTTGAGTTCAAAACCGGGCAGAAACACCAATTAAATGTAGTGGTTTTGGTTCAAAATATTCATTACTTACTTATTTTCCTTCTGTGAGATAAGAATTAGGAGAAAAGCAAAGCAGGCACAAACCTTAAACAGTTGCAGTACAATGAAAGAGCTTTATTACTAATAGAATTAAAAGTAAAGAGAAAATAACAAAACAAAATTAAAGCAAATCCCCCCCCCCCCCTCCAGCACTTCTCTCCTTTTACCCAGCTCACACAAGGATGACAGAACATGGGATGTTAGTCAGTGTTCCAGTTCTTGAAACAGTCTCTCTCTTATGCTCAAGGAAAAAAAAAGGTTTTCCTTCAGTTGCACATGGTTCCCAAACTGCCACTAACAGCAGACCCGCCCGGAAACAAACAATCTGCTGTGTGTAGAACATCTCTCCCATGAAAAAAAAAATCTCACAGTTCCTTCACACTGCCAAACATGGGCCATCACATGGGGTTATTCATCTTTTTAAGGATAAGTTATTTTGGCCTGCACACAAAGGCTTTTCTTTGCCACAAGTCTCTAACAGCCTCTTACTACTTCTATATAGCCTGGCATAGGCACTCTTCACAATCTTCACAGGCCACACAATGATTCTCCATCCCCCCATGTTCTTCAAATGGATTAAAGAGACAAACAGTCTGTGGTATTACAGTTTCTTACCACGGCATGCAAGAAGGTTTTTTTTAAGCTGCGCGCCAGAATCGCGGCACCGCCCTCTTTTCTCCCGTCGCCATGCTCAGCTTCGTCCCACGTGACTCACTTCTCTTTCTCTCTGACTCTGAAGCCGCCATGTAGAAGAGTGTTCTTGTTCAGGCTTTACGGTGGGGAAAGCCTCGCTCCCTCTGTGCTGCTGGCTGCGTGGTGTCCTCTTCAGTTCAGCATGGAGTGTGCTGGCTGCAGACAGGAGGCTCTGCCGGCTCCCGCTGGCTCCGCCGGCTCCGCATGGAGAGGAGAGGGACCCGCCTGTCCCCAGAAGCCGCGCTGGATGGGTTTAGCTGTGAGCAGTCCATGGCTGGTTTTAACTGCCTGCGGCTCTGGGACAGTCCCCCGCAGTGACCCAGGGTCCGTGCCGCAGCGTTGGGAAAGGGGGAAAGGGGCAGTGGCCCCGGCCCGGCCCAGCGGGGCCGGGAGGCTCGGAGCCCCCCCACCTTCCAGCAGGCGAGCTCTGACAAAAGGGGAAGTCCCACCTTTCTGTGCGGTTTAAATATGTAAATTGTGAGAAGCGTAATTGGTCTTAAAGACTGTCCATCAACTCAGGGTCAACCCAATACACCTTCTCTTTGGTGCTGCACTCATAATGTTTCCAGGGGTCCTAACATGATGGCAGTTGTGTTCCTCAGTAAAGGGGTGGTCTGTTGTCCAAAACATTGATAATGTTTCGAGTTCTTCCCTGCAGGACTTGAGTATTTGTGGTGGTGGTTCATTTTTCATTGTCTTTGGGTGTGTTTGAGGCTATCTTTCTACTTATTACTACGGTCTAATTTCCTTTCATTTGTTTCCAATTACCCATTAAAAATTCCACAACCGTTTCTTCCAATATCAGTGGACATGAGGTCCACTATATTTTAGACAATAGCATATAAAGAAACTGCAACATTTGTAAGCATTTGGTACTTCAATTTTGTTTCCTGTTTTAGAAGTGTATTGGGTCTGACCAAGGTAGAGCTCACAGCCCTTACAGTGCTGTGCTTTGCATTGGTAGCTGGAAGGTTGTTGATAACAGACCAGTGTTTCAGCTACTGCTGAGCAGCGCTGTCCCTCTGACATTCCTTCCCCCACCAAAGGGGATGGGAGTGGGCAAGATCCTGGGAGGGGACACAACCAGGCCAGCTGACCAAAATTAGACAAAGAGGTATTCCATACCTTATGACATCAGCTCAGATATATAAGCTAGGGGAGAGAGGAGGAAGGCGGGGCATTCATGAATTTTCAGTGTTTGCCTGCGAGAGGAACTGTTACGCGTGCTGAAGCCCTGCTTCCTGGGAAGTGTCCGAACATCACTGCTGATGGAAAGTAGAGACTGGCTTTTTTTTCTCTTTAGTTCACGTGCACACAGATCTCTGCTTATTCTTTTCTTTTACTGTAATAAAACTGCCTTATTTCACCCTTCTGGTTGTGCTCCATTTTTTCTCTCTCCTGTCCCAGTGGGAAAGGGAGTGATAGAGCAACTTAGTGGGCATCTGGCACTCAGCCAGGGTCAACCCGCTACAGTCATTTTGGCACCTGAATGTGGGGCAAGATAAAGGCAGTTATATATATATATATATATATATATATATGTATTGCATGCCTTGGTTATTATTAATAGCAGTTCTTAAGTAGTCAGCTCCTGTGTGGCACACGGACTTCAGCAGCCACAATGCTGATCTTTATTTTGCTAAGTTTGGGAACATGTTGAAACAAACAATGACTATGAATGAACATAACTCCTTCTCTCTGCCTGGGGTGAATTTGAATATGGATGATTTTTTACTGGAGACTCCCATGGTCATTGCCAATCTTTATATAAGCTGCCTGATATTATTAATAGCATTAACCAATACCATTGATATACTATGGAATTCATGGAATTTTTCATCCTCCTGGTACAAGAGGAAACAACTTTTGGGTGAGGTGCTGTTAAAATCTGCCCTGCAGCACCCACTTCCTGGATGGAAAGATGTGTGGAGGGATTGGGGCAAGTTCCTAGGGTGGTTATCCATTGCCTGGGACTTTACTCCTGAACAGGTAAACAACACTAACAAACTGGCCCGTTGACTGATAGAAGAGTGTCTTGTCTACTCCCAGGAATGTGAGCAGCTTCTTGCCCTGTACTGGGGCCTGGCCTGGGCCTACCAAGCCTCTGTTCGATACTCTCAGAGGACTGTAGTCGAGGCAGGAACCCAAACTGTGTTTGAGGACACTATGGCTGAGACAGGGACACAAACCACAGCAACTACAGTAATTACCCCCATAGTGAAAACAAAAAAATGGACAAGTTCCAGGCCCATACCACTATTAGTAAGGGAGGAAGAAGAAGAGGAAGAAGAAGAAGAAGAGGAAGTAATAATAGGAAAGGAGGAGTTAGATCAAGAGGCAAGCCCTTCAACAAAGAAATTGAAGGAAGTGATGCAAGTCAAACAGGAAACCGAACTTACTCAGTCCCCGACCTCATCAGAACTTTGAGACTTGCAAAAAGATTACAGCCGCCAGCCAGGTGAGCGGATTTCTGCATGGCTGCTGTGATGCCAGGTGCCCAATGTGGGGTTAACCCACTACAAGAAGATAGAATGAAATATTTCAGAAGAGACATCTGTTTTATGTATTTCTTCCCCTGCCATTATTCCCATCCTGCTGGTCTAATATCCATCTGGACATGATTTTAATTTCATGATAAAAAAAACCAAAAACCAAACTAATAGGTTACATAAAATTTAACACAAATTATACTCTATGAATTGCAGCTCAAATATGCAGTCCCTCCTCTTGAAATAAAATTCAGAGGTAACGCTTATGATGTACTTCAAAACATATATGGTGTAGTTCAGAATGAATTATTTAGAACCTTACAAGTTTAACATACAAAGAAAAACATCACATCACTTTCTGCTGACAAAGATATAAATCACTCTGGTTTTAAAATGTTCCTCTCTATGCTCATGCCTCCCATGTACATGAATGAGCAAGGACCAAAACAGAACCATAATCTTTTGTAGAAGAGAAACTTTTAGCTTTATAGTCTATTAATGATATCTAATGACTCAATAAAAGTTTATCTTAGCTGTTGGCAGTTATAATTTCTAAATCATATCTAATCATGCACTAAAATAATGCAGCAAATATTTTCAGAGAAAGAAGAGACATAATCAACTTTTTTGGGATCAACTACACATTTTCTTATGTGGTAAAGAAAAACTAATGTAATATCAGATTGTCTGTCTGGAGGAAATCTTTAAATAACTGGACAAGCTTTAAAATATATTTTGATAGAATACTTTATGATATAAGGACTTCTAGAATTAAATATTCATACCTGACTAAAATAGAAACTAAAGGACATGTAATGGGGTAGAATAATCATCAACAGTTCAAAAGTGCAAAAGTATACAGGAAACATTTTGCATCGGACAAATTATTTTGATAACAATTGTCAGAAATTATGTTACCAAAGTTAT
This sequence comes from Corvus hawaiiensis, assembly GCF_020740725.1. NCBI lineage: Eukaryota > Metazoa > Chordata > Aves > Passeriformes > Corvidae > Corvus > Corvus hawaiiensis. The sequence goes on from NC_063214.1 coordinate 77,133,912, forward strand.
AAGAGGAATATATAAAAGTTATCTCAGCAAGAGATAGGTCAAGGAAAGAAAAAGATAAGCTCTCTGATAATTTGTTTGTTTTTATGATGGTATAGAACAGGGCTGGCTTCACAGGTTTTCCTTGCATCATGATCTGGGTTATGGACTTTTATTTCAATGGAAAACATATAAGACCTGTTTTTATTTCTTGTTGTCGTTGCTTTAGTGCTGCATTTGAGCTCTAAAACCTTGAGTATGTGACAGTTTTTTTACAAACCTGTGGAGAAAAATCAATCTCTCATGTAATAGTTGTCTTTTTAGGAGACTGTTAACAGAGACATATCTATGAAGATTTGTTATTATTACAATATTACATTGTTTAATATATTCCCTAAGTACTCCATACTACATGGTAGCATGTAATTTGGATTTCCCAAATCCACTGAAAAGAAAATAAAATTAAAAACTTCAACAGATTTGGCTATTTGAGGAGAGGAACAAGATTCCTTTTAAGAGAATAAACTTTTATCTTTCTTTGTGAGCCTTTTTTTTTTTTTTTTTATTTTTTTTTATTCTCCAGCAAGCTGCACATCTGGAAGAAACCAAAAATACACTAATTATATTCCTACCGTATGCCATTAATGACCAATGTTTTATATTCCACTGAAGTTTGTATGGAAACATTAGCGCAAACTAGAGAGAACAATTAACAATCACATGTCCATGCCTTGCTTCTTTTGACAGGTTTTCTTACAGACCTAACCAAATGTTTTTACGGACTTAACAATGTTTTACAGAATGGACAATCATTTTCTATTATTTTGTGATCTCTATAGCTAAAAGGTTAATGAATGGAATTGTGAAATTAAGTTGTTATAACTCAGAGACACGATTTCATAGTTCATTATTAATTTGTCATTGACATAAGTGACAGCACTACATGGATCTCCAAAATTTGTCATTTTCCTTCTCTTACTCCTTAGGACCAGTGTTTGGACTGAAATCTCTCTTATGCTCTTCAAACCAATACTGATGGGGTACAGTACGGTAGAACTGGCTTGGAAAGGTAGAGGATGCCTCTTTTGTTTCAAAGATAACAAAAAAACTTTATTTGTTCCAAAGAGTCTTTAAGTCCTACTGTGCTGGTTTGGGCTGGAATAGATTTAATTTTCTTCTTAGTAGACATTTTCTGCTTCTCATCCTGACAGTGAGTAGGCTGGGGATGCAGAAGTTGGGAGGGGACATAGCTGGGACAGCTGACCCCAAATGAACAAGCAATAAAAGCTGGGGGGAAATAAGGAGAAGGGGTAAATGTTCAGAGTCATGGTGTTTGTTTCTCCAAGTCAGTGTTATCCATGATGGAGTCCTGCTTTCCTGGAGATGGCTGAACACCTACCTGCCCACAGGAAGCAGTGAATTAATTCCATGGGGTTTTTTTCTAGCATGTGCCAGTGGCTGCTCTACCTGTTAAACTGTCTTTAGGTCAGCCCATGAATTTTCACATCTATTTCCCTGCTTCTACTGATGAATCTTATACCTTTTTATATAGATATATCCATAGCTTTGCAAGCTGAAGTATTTTCTTTGTTGTGGTTTTCATGGGTAACACAGGCAATATGATTATGCAATATGTAGGTGAACAACAAAGGGCAGGTCTGAAATGAATATGTTCCATGTAGTGCAAGCCCTTTAACCTCAACATGGTACAATTAAAGAATGCAGTATTTGTTATTGGAAGAAAAAATTATGGAAGAAAAGTGAAAATAAAAATAAATTGCACATGGAAGTTAAGGAGAGTAAAATAGATGATGATGATGATGATGATGATGATGGTGATGATGAGTACATGTTTCATTCATTAGGTTTCTTATGCTGGCTGGTAGCTAGTAACTGTAAAATACAAAATGGAATGGTATATCTTGTGACGGATGATTTTCCAGTGAATTCCAGTTTACTTCAGATGGGTCTGCTCTAATTTACTCTTCTTAACTAATCCAACCTTAAATAATCTTATTTCTCTCTGCCCTTGTAACTCAGCTAGGATTTTTCTACATACCTAGTCATAAATCTAGTTGTAGTCTAATAGTGTTGCCAGCAGCCGCTAAAAGCTTTGTTCAGGATGCTCACATTAAATTCACTTATTAGTAGCAGGTCAGCCTCTTTTTTTTTTTTTTTTTCTTCCCTTTAATTATGTCTGTGTATATGCAGATTGTGAGTGTTTATGTAGTGGAGAGAGATATAAAACAGATACAATAGCCATGTCTCTTTTTCTGTGTAAACAGTTCCAGACGATCTCACATTCCCAGTTTATGTTTTCATTAGCACTTCCACTTGTGACAAGAGAACTGCTTTATGTTTTACAAATTTAGACTAAGACTGTTCATAGCTGTCTTGTCATCTAGCTGAAGTGAAATGTGAAAAAGTGCTAAGAGATGCTATATTGGATTTACTGGACAGCTATGAAAATCCAATGCTATCTTTGTGTGTAAACTGTAGCTTCTGGAAGAGAAACACTCACATTGAATATTTCTTTCCCTTGTGTGCTGGTGAAAAGAACATTCTCTGTATCTAAATGATGGGAGAATTCCTAACTAGTGGGATCTCAATTCTCACTGGCACTGAGGAGAAGTATTCTTTTCATTCCCACAAAAGCTTCCATGGAATTGTCATTAATTTGTATTTCTGCGCAGCAATAAAACTCCGTCTTCCTGTCTGTGACATCCATTGCTGGGAGTTTTAGAGACTTAGCAGTTGTAGTGGTAAGTTTCTGCCTTGTCTGAGATGAAGTTAGGAAGTGACTGAATATTAAAATCTACCTATAATTTCTTTGCCTTGCAGAATATCTAAAGGGATCAAAGTTTCTTTACACAATTTTGCATACAATTTGGCATAAAACAGGGATTGAAAGCAAGCTAAGGCAGAAGTAAAGATATAGAGTTGTTGGATAGAGGGTGAGAAAAAGCAAAATAAGACGAAACAGGAAATTTTGAACATTTTATACAGGAAGAATAATGTATAGTCTGGTGACTAAGATGGGAGTCTAGGATTCACTGCTTCAGTGCCAATATCCAAATACCTCTGGCCTAGAAATATTACCGCGGGCCTGGTTCCTATGGTATATCACCGTGTTCCGCAGCCATAGGGAGGAGGAGGAGGAGAAGATCCAGCAGGCAGGAATTGTGCAGCAAGATTGATTGATTGATTTATTTTACAAACTCTTTTATAGACTTTTTTCTTCATAGTCTAATTGGGCAAAGGACCAGCCACCCCTTGGGGGTGATTGGCCAAAATCCTAAAACATCCATTATCAAAATATTTTCTACTATACCATAAACAAGACTTTCCAAGGTTGCAGGTGGCTTGGCTGTTTACATTCCCTGCTACCTCTTCTGTGAGAGAGAAAAGTCTCTCACGGACTTAGAAAAATAACAAGAAGATCCTCACTAACAGCATTTTTGTACCTACATAGAAATAAGTCTTTCATACACCACCTCTCTTCCCTGTATCCCTGAAGGACTGTGAAATAGCAAATCCCTTGGTCTACATCTCAAGTAGAAACTAATGCATAGCCAGAAAACAAGCTGAAACACAGGTCATCTGATCATCTTCACTGCTTCGCAGATTGCACATTTACTGTCTGTTTTCCAGCCCCTCTGACTAGCTTTTTTACAAAACAGGTATGTCTACAGGACATACTGCTTAGACTTTCTCTAAGGAATATGAGAGAAAAAGTATGAGATAGTGGTGTCACTTCACCACAGATAGGTCTCTCCTGGTTTTTTTAAATGGTAGACTACAGACATGCTTAGTTTTGTGCACATTAGAGTATTAATTAAAAAAAAAAGTCAGGGCTCAGGTGAAAGTCAGAAAATTAATGGTATTCATCATACATTTTTTGCAATGTGGAGATTTCATAGACATAAATATTTTCATGTTTAATTTTTTTCTTTGTGTTATATCCTTAAAAGTTATAGTGAGAAGGATTAATTGTAAGTCTCATATGATAACACATAGGATCATATATCACCGGATTTGGGCATATATGGACTTTGTGGGGAGAAGGAGAAACCACACACGACATGCTTTCCTGAAAATATGATCAAAGAGTTTAATTTAGTCATTCACTTATGGACTTGATTAGTTATCTTTGAAGGAAGTGTAACAAGAATGGAAGAACACAATAAATTACCTCTATTACCCTAAATCAGTGGTCTGTGCAGCTCAGCATTGTGGTTCCTGTTACTGCAGTACAAGTGGCTACAGAATGGAGCATCACTTCTGCAGTCCTTTTCTCTTCCACCCATGTAGACTTGGACTGAGGAAAAAGCATACACTGCTGGTCGTTCCCTTTAACATTTATTTATAGTCAATGTTATCCACTCCATAACAAAGATTTAAATACCATGCAAAAAGCAGCAAAATGGAAGTTAGGAGACTGCATCATTTGATGCAGTCTAAGACTATAAAGACTGCTTTCTGTCACAGTTGGCTGCATATTCTTTCGTCTTCTAAAAGCCACACATGCAAATATATAACATATGTTATACTATAGTACTTATGCACATCTAGTAGAGTATAGTATATAGTAAATATACCATGCATATAGTGCACATATAGCATAGCATAAAATAGTATATTCTGTTGGAAGGGACCTACAACAATCATGCCATCCAATTGCTTGAACATTTCAGAACTGACCAAAAGTTAGCTTATGTTATTAAGGGTATTGTCCAAATACCCTTAAATACTGATAGGCTTGGGAGATTGACAACTTTTCTAGGAAGCCTGTTCCAGTGTTTAACCACACCCCTTGCAGTAAAGAAATGCTTCCTTATGTCTGGTATGAACAACCTATGACATATCATTAAGCCATTCTCATGTCCTGACACCAGAGACCAGGGAGAAGAGACCAGCACCTCCCTTTGCACTCCTTTCCCAGGAAGCTGTAGAGAGCAAGGAATTCATCCCTCAGCCTGCTTTTCTCCAAATCAGACAATCCCAAAGTCCTCAGACGCTTCTCAAAGGACATTCCTTCCAGCCATTTCACCAGATTTGTTGCCATCCTATGGATGCATTTGAGTGTCTTAAGAGGTTTCTCAAGTTGTGTGTTCCAGAACTGCACACAGCACTCAAGGTGAGATTGCAGCAGCATTGTAAATGGCAAGATAATCACCTTTTGACTGGCTGGAGATGCTGTGTTTGATGCACCCTGGTATAATTATATACTATACATACAGATAGATATTATAGGATATTTATCCTATTTATATATGAGACACCTATCATATCTACTGTTAGCTATACTGTACATACTGTACTATGTACTGTTCTACATGCCACACTGGGTGAAGGACTGGCTTATGGTCACGGCTCAAAACGCAGGGAATGGCACTACACCTGACTGCCAACTGGCCAGCAGCAGCGTTCCTCAGGGTTCAGTTCTAGCGCTAGCTCTCTACAGGATTTTTATCAACGATCTGGATGCAGGAGCTGAATGCATCATTAAAAAGTTTGTTGCTGATATTGGGTATTGTCCCTGCACATGGTGGGGGGCATAGGAACTGGATGGTATTTGGGGTCCCTTCCAACCCAAACCTTTCTATGGCCCTATGAGAGGTGGGACAAAATGCCTTGCAGAGGGATTTAGATGTATTGCAGCATTCGACAATTAATAGTGGGGCATAATTTAACAAATTGAAATGCCATCCAACTTCACCTAGGATGGACTCATGCCAGGCACAAGTACAAATTGGGAGAGGAATGGCTGGAGAGCAGCACTGCAGAAGGGGATGTGGCAGGTTCAGTGTGGGCCAGATGTGTGCCCTGGAAGCCAGGAGCACACCCCCCATCCTGAGATGCAGCAAACACAGTGTAACCAGCCAGTCTATTTAGTGGGCCCAGAGAAAGGCCACTACAGTGATAAAGGCCTTGAACACCTGTCTTATGAAGAAAAGCTGAGAAGGCTGGGGCTGTTTAGCACAGAGAAGAGAAGGCTCAGGAAAGATTTGATTCCTACCTTTCAGTAGTCAAAGGGGGCTTACAAAAAGGGCAGAGAGAGACTTTCGAGAAATGCCTGTAGTGTCAGTGGAAGGGCCAATGCTTTTAAACTTTAGGAGGGTAGGTTTTGATTGGATGTAAGGAAGAAATGCTTTAAAAGGAAGGTGGTGAGACATTGGAACATGTTGCCCAGAGAAACTGTGAATCCTCTCCCACTGGAAGTGTTCACAGTTATATTGGATTGAGCAACCTGACCCAGTGAAAACCACCAAAGCAATGCAGTTGAACCAGATAATCTTTAATGGTCCCTCCCTACCCAAACCATTCTAAGACTCTGGGATATCCTTAACAGCAGTGTGAAAAAGTTGCTTGACATTTGTCTAGAGCTTTCGTCTCAGTTTCATTTATACTTCACAGAAAAAAAAAAAGAAAAAGAAAAAAATATATGTTCCGAAGCCTTGACAGATGTGAGGGAAATTTTACCATATGAACTGATAATTATGTTCTACCTTTATATCATTTAACTCAATAATTAACTAGAATTGAGAACATTCAATGGAAGAAACCATATTGTGTATATATAAATCTCATTAGAAATTGGTCTCAGATAGGGTTCATACTTCATATAACTCCATCATAGTGCAGTTACGAGGAAAATGACTGGGAACATTTTAATGCTTTCAGCATTCTGAGATTTCAAATGAGTTAAAGATGAAACCTGAATTTTTCAAGCTATGAAACAACAGGTGTTAACCTCTCCTGAGTCCTTTTCCAGCCACCTGCCAGTCTTAGTACAAAAACCAACACAAAAATGTAACACACTTTCATATCCATAGAAAGTCTTTATAAAGATTAAAGCTTTGCATTATCTTTCCTTCATGAAAAAAAATCTTTTTTCCCCTCAGTGAGAGCTTTTATAACTGATTTCTATTGTGTGCTAGATTCTTTTTTTAATGGCTGTGATTCCGCTTATGGTTTCTTCCAACACTCCCCTCCCCCAAATAAGAAGCACAACTTGTTAAAATTAAATAGAAGTGGCTACAAGCTGACATCTGTGTCAATGTGAAGAACAAGGACACACTTTCCATGGCTCTCTTTTAAGAACAGAAGGGCTGTTTTTTCCTGGAATTCTGAAAGTAGTCTAAAGTCTTACACATGTAGCCTTTCTTTCTAAATGAAAGACGAAAGTGCTGTAGGAAAAAGAATCAGTGTCCTGTAAAAGAATAAATAAATTAATAAATAAGTTCTTATTTGGGAAACTATTCAAGATAAAAGCTAGAACACACCCTGTAAGATTTAGTGTTTGATAGTATACTCCATATCATACTGGTATTTTTATACATATATTGCTTACTTTTAAGTAGACATTTTTTGTCAGAAATTAAATACCTTTGTGCTAGAGAGCTTGTACCTAAGTGCTGCAATCATAAATGCTGCCTATAAATAGAAGCTATTCTTAACTTTGTCATCTGAATAGAAAACTTTACACTAGCACTTTAAAGGCAGGCTGACAAATGCAGTACTCCATAGGAGTAATCATGATTGGATCAGATCTTATTTTTCAGAATGGAACTACATGAGACTCTTTGATGCCTTTTCCTGGTCTTAAAATCAAGAGTCAAACACGGTTAGAAGGATAAAAGGGATTTTACCTTGGTATTTATTTTAAGGATCCTTAGGTGCACACGTCCATGTCATATGCATCGAAATGCACGCCGCCGAATAATGTCCACCCCAAAAGATCGGGTATAACATTATAGGTTTTACTAATTAGCATATCTATCAAAGATTCCCCAATGAGAGGTTCAAGTGAGCCCCCCTCCCGAAGGAGCCTTCCCCTGGATGGTTCTATCTTAGTTTACAGAATGTGTTCTGGAGAGGACCTTGGGGTCTGGGGCACACTGATACCTAGCTACAAAGCTTCTAAAATGTTTAGTCTCCTAGCTTGACAAACAAGTCCAAGAAAGTAGGCAAAAAGCACTAGGAATACAGAAGTTGTAAAAAGGTATAACAGGGGTATAAAAGAAAAGGCAAAAAATCTTCTTGGCATCAATATGAATCACAACAGGTGAAATTGTAATTAAAAAAAGGTATTTTTCGGTAACAGCACATTACAGACATATAAAAGACAAAGGCTTTTTTGACTGTAAGATATTAGAAAATAGCATTTTAGATGAGCCCTATTTTGCTGAATTTTGAAGCTTTATTTTGTAATAAGGATAATTTAATCAAATTTCAACTAAATACAGGCAGTCACATCTAATATAAGATGGAATATAGAATATATCATGTTTCAAATCTATGATAATCATACTTGTCTTGATATTTTATTTAGTGAAAAGTACATATCTGCAATGATTTTTCCTATATCATCTTTCATCCAGAAGGTAATCTTTAAGAGTATGAAAATGAATCCCGAGAAAGGTTTTCACTCAGAGTGTATTTGAGCAGTGGGACAGGCTCCCTAGGGAAGAGGTCATAGCAAAAAGCCTGACACAGTGCAAGAAGCATTTGGACAATACTCTCAGGCACAAGGTGTCATTTTTGGAGTGTCCTGTGCAGGTCCAGGAGTTGGACTTGATGATCCTGATGGGTCTCTTCCAACTCAGCATGTTCTATGATTCTGTGATCACTCCAAACACATAAAGATAAAAGACATCTCTCTTTGACAAGATGTTATAACAACACATCTTCATTTCTAGCAGATAAGACAGAGAAATCTTAAAAGAACTATTTGTCAAACAGAATTTTAGAAATATTTTTTGTTTCCTTTAAATGAAAAAAGTTCTTGAGGAAAAGAAATACCTTTATATAAGAATGTTTTTCTTTTTTATTAAAATAGGGGCTGAAAATTACTCATTAATGTCTCTCATTAGGCCATATCACCTCGTGTTCCTTAAGTTTCCTTAGGATAGATTCTCTAGACAGGTACTTCTTTCCATAGATATCATTTTGATGTGATAGCCTTAAGAATCCTTAAGAATCACTGAAATGTAGACCTCACCCATAACTATATATGAGAGAAAAAAAGAGTTGGGATGACAAATTCATTGCTGCTTCATAGTTAAATTTGAAAACTGAAGTGTAAGAAACCTTCTTAATTAAAACCATATTTTAACTGGCATTAAAATTTATTTAGTAATTAATTTTCATTATTTTAACAAGAACAGTAGCATTTGAAGAAATATCATATCTTTGCGCACTTACAGACTGATTTTGCCATGTAAATAAAATCTTGTCCTTGTATGCATTTACTAACATTTATTTTAACAGGAAAAAGCCCCACTACCACATTATTGAATTTCTTTGGCCATATTTGACACCTCAAAATCTGGCACCAAATCTAGTCAAGTCATCTCTAGCTTTCATTACATTAATCTAAGAAGATAGAGTGCAATCATTCTGGTAATATTAGACACCTTTTTTTCCGCTACTAGAAAATCTACCATCCAAATATGTCTTTCTCTTTTAATTGTCTGCGAAGAAGCCTCTGGCAATCGTCTTAGAAGACATTCAGCTTTCAGTTTTTTAAAATTGGGTAGATGAAAATTTCCCTAAGCACCCTTCTGAGGTCACCCTACTAGATGTTGAATAGACTTAGTCCTGCCTGGCTTAGAAAGTCAAATGGCATCAAACCTTTGGAGTTTCAATTCTTACACAGTACATCAAACATTATTTCCTGATCTCATTACATGTTTGTATTTGCTTCAGATACACTCTAATTTTTCATTCAAGTTTTTACTTTGTGTGCTTAATTAGAAAAAATAGTTAGCTAGTGAATAATAGTGAAAATTATTTTCTGTTAAAAAAAAATATTATAATAAAGTAAAAAACAAACAACAAGCAAATAACAAGCAAACAAAACAAACAAACAAAACCCCCCAAAAAATAACTTAACCAAAAGAAATTGTTTTGATAATATGATATTGTTCTAGACTACATCTAATTAGACAGGAATTTTTTTTTTTCACTTTTAAATACAAGTCTTCTTTAATTAAGGATCTTTTGGTGTAGGAGACATGTTCCTTTTAACAATATTTATAGACAAGTATCTCTTAAAACAGATTTTTTTAAAATGAGAATTTTTTTTTTATTTTAATAGCAACATCAAATCAGCATGGTATACAAGCAAAATGTATCAAGGTATCTAGGTGAATTGGCATCTAATGGTGGTAATTATTATCACTTTTACCCTTATCACTCCAGTGCATGGGCATCATGCCAGTTGTCTTTATGCACTTCAGGGCCCTCATTTTGTAAATTGAAAAGCATTCTAAAAAGCATTTATGCATTTATTTCCTAATCTCACTATTCTCAGTCATTACCAAGCGTATTGGACTTAACATAAATCACATGTTAAACTTAAAAATATATAACAGCTTCAAAATATAATGCACAAGAATATGTGCCATAATCAGTTTACAATTGCTTACTGTTTAAATCAATCACATTAACAAGCCACTCTTCCTTTTATGCATTCCTGGAGGAAATAAACTGAATACAATCTTTAAGGTGAGGAATACCAGACTACAAACAGAAATAGAAGCTTGTTTTAGACTTTTGAGATGAGGGATAATCACTCAATATTTTCATTCAAAGTACTGTCAATAATCATGAGAGTGTTATCCAAACTATACCACAGTAACAGCAAAGATAGAAAATATTCTATCTATAACTTCATAGATTATACAGGTTAAATACCCTCAGGCAAAAGATGGATTTCAACAAAATATGCATCAAAATATGCACTTCAACCATTAAACTAGAAAGGACAAGAAGACCAAATCCATCACAACTTCTGAGAAATTTCTCTCAGTGTGATAAAGGCCCTTAATGTCTGGAGATGGATCATGAATTCCAAATGGAGAGAGAAGCTTTTTTCCAGACCAGAATAAAGTGCCTCTCTTTAAGAAATGAAGCGTAAGACCTGCAGCTCTTCTCAGCACTCTCTTCTAGCAAAATTTTTCTGCTTAGTTCAGCAGCCTGGCTTCATGGATTGCTTTAGGTCTGTAACACTCCTCAAGCGCTCTGAAGGGGCTTGGGCACTGAAAACAGAGTATATATTCTACTCTGTGGCCAAATACATGAAAAACCAAGAAATTTCCGCATCAGGCAATTTTAGACCTACCTCCAAACCCAAAGGCTATATTATCTAATGGTCAAGAGTTTCTTATCAATTCTGTGTAATATACTTGTTATCAAATTAGAGAAAATACCACTCTGCCTGGCTGTTCTGCTTACTAGTATTTTAAATGTACATCTAGATAATTAATGAAAGTTTGAGATTTTTTTCTCTTAGGAAACAGGAAATCAGAAGTCTAATGTTGTTTCAAAGTTGTAACAGTTAAAAAACACTAGTGATATAATGGGTTTTTTGTTCTGGTATAGTTGTTTATTTGTTGGTTTGTTATTTTTTGGGTTTTTTTCTGTAGTAATGTAATCTGGAGTGGTGAATCACTGTGGAATGGAATAAAATTGAATTCAGCTTCTGAGTCTGCTAAAGCCAGTAGTGCCTGTGTTTTAAACATGCTCATTCGGAGCAGAAGCTCCAGAAAGGGAGGTTTTAATCTAATACATATCCCTATAACACCACTGTGTGATTTTATGTTTGTCTGTTTCCAAATTGAAAGGGCTATATGGATACCAGTGGAAAACAAGATTCTTCACTGAGCTGTCATACATTCAGAATTTAAGCAGAGATAATTCAAGTACAAGCTTGAATCTAGCACTTGTGTAACTCATAGTTATGTCTTTGGGTTTTTTTAGGTTTAAGCTGTGGTCTGTGTGGTGGGTTGACCTTGGAGGGATGCCAGACTTTCACCCAGCCCTTCACACCCACTCAGCTGTTCTCTTACTCCCCCTCCTCAACAGGATAGGCAGAGAAAATAAGATGAAAAAGCTCATGAATCAAGATAAAGACAGAGCTTGTGTAGTGCAGGAGGATGGGGAATGGGGGTTGCAGTCAGTCCATAACAGCTCCTCTTTGATGCTCTCTCCTCATCCTGAAATTGGGAAGTGCAGTAACTGCACCAAGCTGTAATTAATTCTGTTTCATTAAACAATGTCAGTATCATGGCCTTGGCCCAAAATGCCTTTTTTTTTTCTGCCTCCAGGTAGTTATATTAAATCTACATCATTTTATATTAATTTTCAGCATCTCTGTGGGTACCTAAAAATGATTGCCACTTTTCCATCATATCATTGAAGTTTTCATTAAAAAAAAAAAAGTAATTTAAATAAAATATGTGAAATAAGATAGGTATAGTCTCCATAAGGTTTGGATATGTTTATATGAGTTTAATTAAATCACTTCTAATAATGACTTCTCATCAAAGCTTCTTTAACAACAAATTTCAACTTTTAAATTCAATGTAAGAAATAAGAGTTTTTTGAGCTAAATGCAGTCACCTTGAAAACAGAAAGCAGATATGCTCCAAGATTGGCCTTACTTTTCCAGCTAGAACTACTCAGGGCAAGACTGTCAACATCAATTAAACATTTCTAGGGTAAGGAATAGATCTGGTTAACCTTAATGTGTTCACAATCTGATTTATTTTGTCGACAGACTATTCAAGGAGCTGTTAGTATAGAAGAAAACAAGTAGGATTTACACATAACTTTCAGCAGGAACAATTTTCATAGTTATGTAAGGAATACTCTTTTTGCTAAACGCTTCAGATTTTCTGTTGCATTTCCATATAAAAGTATTGCTTATTTTCACTTCTTGTAGTCAATACTTTTATTATTATTACTAAAAAAATATTTTTATACAGAACAGGAATTTTTTATGTGCATGTCAACAATAATTACATCGCTTATTTTTTGGATCATACTTTTTTATCTTTATTTTTTGTCTCTTTTGTGGCTTCTGGAAGTAGTTTTCTGAACATGCAGTGTTAGCAGTACAAAGCAATACCTATCTTTCAAACCAGACACAGCTTTCACCGATAAGGGACAGATCAAGATCGTATCTTAACAGCTCAGCCAAAGCTGAAAACATGGACATAACTTGAGTTCAGCAGGCTTTGGATCAGGCTCAAATACCCATGCTTTTCTGTCTTCATTTTCCTCAGTCAAGCAAGTCCTTGCTTGCAGGAAACCCATCTGGTTCTGTGGTATAGGAGATGGCTGCAGGAGGTCAAGATGTGAGGAGCCCAGGCTGGTGCAGAAATGTCTTCTGATCCCCAGGAAGCCCCAGGGCAGCACAGCACAGCTCTACCAGTCTCTCATGCGAAGAAGTTAAAGCAGCTCAGGGCAGTAGCTGAGCAGTGGTTAGAAAGAAGTACAATTGAATCTTCCCTATATCTCATGGATCAGAAAAGGAGATGCTCTTTTAGAGTATGTGCAGGAGAAAGACTGTGCTGGATGTTATTTTAATGTACTTATGTCAAAATTGTATTTGTACATTTTGCAGATTTTTCTGAAATGAATTATTTTTATATTTTTTTTTAATGTGGACTTCTCTAACATTGACAAATCTGAGCCATTTGTACCATTATTAAGGAGTTTATCAATAGCAAAGGTATTAATATAACAGCAATCCGACAGCAAATATTTTTATTGTGATATAGTAACTGAATGCACTACTGAATTGTCAAAAAAAAAAAAAAAAAAATACAGATCTTGCTGTTTAAGAGTCTTGTTAATAACTCAGAACAGGTTCAACCGGAGGTCAGTAAAGCTTTGAAGAGAACTTTACTACTGGTTTTGGGCAATTTCTGTGTTTTATACATGTATTTTGAAATGACAGAAAGTAGAGAAAATACCAAAGCACTTAAGTTAAACAGGAAGTAGGTACCTAAATCTAAAATCTTAATGCCTACTCATCTATCACTGAAGTGAAAGGAGTTTATACTACAGAAGACTTTACAGATAGTATTACTAAACATTTCCAAGTTAGAAATCCTGAACATCATAGCCTCTGCCCAATTGTTCCTGAAACCCCAGTTTAAGAAACAATATGACACACAAAATGTAGTTGAGCCACCTGTGTACTTCTACAATGCTTTTGGTGAAAGATTGTGAAATGCCTTTAAACAAACCTGACAGGTTGGAGTATCTTTTTGTACAACAAAAATCTGTGCTTCAGTTTCCCTACATGCATGAAGGATTGCAAATGTACATTTCTCATCCTCATGACAGTCACTTAAGCACTAAATTGGAGGCTGTCAGTTAGGTAAAAGGAAGGGTAGTAACACTTTCACAGAAATATAGAATGGTTTGTATTGGAAGGGACCTTAAAGATCATCCAGTTCCAACCCTCCTGCCAATGTCAAATGTCATGACTACCATAATCCATATGTATTTTATCTTTGTTCAGTCATCTGAATGCAAATTCAGGTTATTGCACATATTCAGAACTTTAGTTTAAATTTCGATGGCTTTTTTCTGAAATATGTGTTATGTAATTTTAGCCAGAATGAAGAAAATGAGAAAGCTTTCTCATTTAGCTTCCTTTTGCTCTAATCTGTTTTCAAATTTAACATCAACACTGATCAAAAAGGAAGTTTTACTAGTAACTTTGCTGAGGATTCCAGAACTTTAAATATAGCTGCTTACAAAACTTATAATGTTTAAAAGATTAATTTATACATATCATGCAATACATGCTAATTCAATGTTACATTATACGTTTATGTAAAATTTAGACTTGTAAGTTAACTGTATTATCATACAAAATCCATTGCAATTCCTAATGTCTATGGTAAAACTATTGCAAATGTCATTATTGTGCCTGCACATGTAAAACTGTAATAAATAGATTCTTTCCATAACTAAAATACAGTTTTTACTTCTGAACCAGAACCAGCATTCCAGTGAATCCTGGGGCAAAAAATGCATCACTTTTCATCAATTAATAAGGTGGGACATGTGGTAAATTTTTTTGTATATTCCACAGAATAAGAAAGACATTTACTTTTAATATGGGCATCTGTGTCTTAGGACAGATAACTTTGGTGATACTGACAGTTGTTCTGTAGGCTAGAATCATTCAGAAAATCGTAAGCATGCATTTGACAGCAAATGCTTATATAAAATGATTTAAATAAGATGACAAAACCTATTTAGCAATACTAATGTCTCTGAAATAATGGAACAACTGTTTCTAAATTATATAATTCAAGAGACAGATTGTCTCTGTACAGGCAGAACAACATGCAAAGCATGTGATGAACCAGAATACATCAATACAAGCAGGTAAGATCCTAGCATATATTCCCATATTCTGTGGGAAGATATTTGTTCTGACTGCATTGGGAACCACATTGAATAGAATATCCTGTTACAGAGGTTGTGAATATAGGAAGGATGAAGCATACAGACAGAGAGAAAGCAGCAGATGTAGTTCATCATTTATACCCATTTTAGTTAGTTTTTAAATGTTGATGAAAATATAATATTGTTTGAAGAACATATTGTCATTAAAACAGATAAGTATAATCAATGAAGAGACTAAAACTCAACCCATCCAAAAAAATTCAGCTGATTCAAAAGACATGTAATACTAAGCTTAAATTCAAGCCATTCAAGCCACTGACCAGAGAAATAGTTTAAAGGTGAACTGGTCATTCTTGCTTCACCCCAATTCTTTCCTGCTTTCTCCACAACAGCCTGGAGGACATACTGATCTTCAGTCTAAACAATCCCAAGTCATTGCATCTTTCTTTCTGGACCAGTTCTTTAGGTTTTTTGCAATTATTCTTTGTCTTTCCTGAAGAACTGTGTACATTTTGTGAGCTTTATCATAAAAAATTCACAGCAGTGGGATTCTCCACACTTGTTGCTGAGCTTGTTTCATGGGCAGAAGAGAAGTTGAAATCCTTTGTACCAGGGAAAGAGGAAGTCTGTGCAGTGAAGATGTGCAACCTTGAGAGCTGTCAAAGGCTACCTTACGGTCAGGGGATAATGAGACAATTCAGGCAAGAGAGGCTAGAGGGAAGTATCACGTTAAGGCAAGCACCTACATTTGATCAGCAGACTAGTCTCTGGGCTCCAAGGGCTTTCTTACCTAGCTCTTCACTGACCTTGATGGACGGTTAGACAACTACATTTAGACACTTAAATTAGTGTCCCTCTAGTCTAACACTGCATTAATTTTCATTGATTATAAAAAAAGTTTTAAAAAATTTAATAATTGTTAAACCATGTGGAACTAGAGAAGAGAAACAGATGAAGGAGAAACATCCTCCTAAAATTATTTTTTAGAATACTCTGTGATCATGAATGCATTAAGAGTTTTCCATAGTTCTACAATTTTTAAATTACAGAAAATTTAAGAACAAAACATACATGCTGCATCTGAATATTCAACATACATGTTATTGTAGAGAGTTATTGCAGTATTTCCCTTGTTAGTAGCATCAATCCCAAGTGAATTTACCAGGAATACCACTCTGCATGTGTGACTCTTTGTGTGTATGTAGTGGGAGTGTGTGTCCATAGAATGGAATATCATACATGTTTTTTTCAAAGTTTTAAGTCATATCCACCGTCACTATGTTGCAACATATTCAGAACTGAATGTATTTGGAAATTCCTCCAGATTAAAAAATAAATATTTCATTTGTAAACTGACACACTTGTACAGAATCAAAAAAGTTAAGACTGGAGTTTTTTTGGTCAAAGTTTTTATTGTGAGTAATAGATATATCTAGTGCTTGTATAAAGAGGTTTTTTTTACAAATATTTTATAGGCCTATTATTGTTGATGTCTATTGCCCTTATTCTGACTTTCAAGTAATATGATTTGGATAGAAAGATAAAATAAATACACCTTATTACGATTTTTTCTTTTGTATAAAAAAAAAAGATTTTGTTTCTATAAGTGGAAGAAAGATCTGGGAATTTTGATAGATATGAGAAAAGCAAAAACAATGAAAGATTTTAAGCTGAATGCATATAGATCAAATAACATTGCATAATACTGTAAAACATCTCAAACTGCTTTTTGAAGTTACACATGTGCTGCCTACTGAAGCATACACAGTGCTCTGACATAAGGTGTGAACATCCCTGTGCTGGGCACTGCAGCCCACCTTCAGCCACCGAAGCATTAGTAACTTTGTGGTTATTGGCTCACAAATCCTAGGTTTTGATGTGTGTTTTCACTTAGAGGAGAATTGAAGATAATTTAATAGAAATGTATAAAGCTTCATGTATCAATTACTATGTGATGATTTGCCCATGGATCAGGCATGCCTTTAAGAGCATGTACATCCATTTGGTGTAGTTTGTTCCTTTCAGCTTTTGGCTCCCTTTTCCTCACCTGCCCTTTGCCAGGGAACTGTTCTGAAAAGTCAGAAATGTACTCCTGCACTTTTCCTCTCTGTGTGGCCTTGCCTTATTTCTGTGTGTGATTTTGCTTCTTAATCTTGCCTGAATTAGTCAAAACAATTATAAATTTGTAAATATAAATGTATTATTTGCCTGTTAGGAAAATGTGATAGATTATATATTCACTGCAAAGGTAGTTTCAATAACAATATGTGAAAAGGAGAAAACAGTACAGCATTTCTAATAAATATATATATTCTAATAATTTACTATTTATGTGCTCCTGGTACGGCAAATTCATTTAAATATATGCTCCTAGGCTCCAGGTCTTTTTAGTAGCATGGCTATTATTTAACCTGTTTCTGCCCCACAGGTTTTTTTCCTTGTCATTGATTTTTTCTTCCAACAGAAATGTCTGTTTTCTATTTTCTATTTTTTATAACGCTTAAATTAAAATCAAATATTGCCTATTATACAGCTACATGAAATGCAGTGATGTAGCATATAAAGAGACAGAAGATAAATTTGGATATACTTATAATATATATCTATAAAACTTGGAGATATGTATATTTTTATTCATACATACATACATACATATATAAATATATTTGTGTGTGCGTGTGAGTGTATAGAAATATATATATATGTTCCTTCCCTGCAAAGATGTAGTCAGCTTTGGATGAAGATATGAAGACACCTAAAGTTTTAATACAAAGTATTGGGTGTCATTACCCTTAATAGTCTCATGACTTGAGACAGGCTCAATATAGTTGAGCTTTATACATCTAGCCAGCTTTAACTGTTTAACTCAGATTATCATACTGAAGCAATATATGCTGTAGTGCGTTCTCAAAAGGTATTTTGCCAGAATTTATTCTTCAAAAGTTGTAATGTATTATACTCAATATTTAAAGTTTTGGTTCAGCACATGAAGTACTATAAAGAAAAACAAACACCCTGTAATATGAAATATCAGTCATCCAAAATGCCTTGTATTTGAAGAGGCATCTCACAAAATCACAGTCTTAATTCTTTGTTTGCCAGGCCATT
Source organism: Corvus hawaiiensis (assembly GCF_020740725.1). NCBI lineage: Eukaryota > Metazoa > Chordata > Aves > Passeriformes > Corvidae > Corvus > Corvus hawaiiensis. The sequence goes on from NC_063214.1 coordinate 77,152,215, forward strand.
GGGCAGTCATTCAAATTGGATGTTAAATATTTGTTTAGAATTATTTTCAACTCTGTGTACATACTTAAGAATAATTACACTTGATCAAAAATCTCTACAGAATTAAGCCAAGCTAACACTTGTATTTTGATAACTTATTTTCTTCTATTTGCATTAAAAGGATGAGAGGCAAATGCAGACTTACCAGAGATACTCACATACAGTGTTGTTTAGAAACATAGTAAATGGAAATTGCTTAAGTAACTGGTAAAAATTATAGATAGTATGGAAATTAATTTGATCAGGTAATAACGAAACCAATGACTTAATCAGAGGTATGAAAAGAATTACATGAGGGAAATAATTAAATTGAAGTGACCATAAAATCATAGAAAGCCTTTTTACCTCCCAGCAATACACCATCAGTAATTCTCCTCCAAACCACATAAATGCTATATTTATAGACTGTCAGTACAATTCTTTTAGTCAGGAAAGAATTTCAACAAATGAGACCCAAGGGACCTGCACTGAATTGCCTTTGCAAGACATTTCCTCTGAACCTGGAAACGTCCTGACAGCTCTTTGTGAGGATTCTGTCTCATACAGCTTTAGGGATCTATGATAGAGGTGTCTACATCACCTGGTCACCCATTATAATCGGTAGAGAAAAACTTTTTTTTAGAGCAGATTTATTTGATTTACTTTAAGTATCTACACTGTGAAGAGACAATTTATCTTTCTCTCAGCCACAAAAAAAGACCCTGGGATGAATCCCATTTTACATGTCTTTCTTTTGAAAATTGTAAAATGAAGATGCAGTCCTGCCTTTCTCCTCTGAAGAATAATGAGTTTTAAATCTGTGAATTGCACTGGGTTTATAGATAAATATGAAACTCTGGATGTTGAAATAGAATTGATAGATCCAATTTTCAACCAATAATTCTGATATATCAACCCACTAATGAGTGACAAATGACACGATGACTTACATAGATCAAAGGACAGATAGAAATGCCAGATTTTTAGGAGCATAAATAAAAGGAACCTGAAACTCAGTCTCAAAAATAAGTGTGTCCTGAGGTCAGATCTGTTCTTGTTCTTCTAAAAATAAATTTAAAATAAATATACAAGATTAAGACTTGTGGTTTCAATGTCATGATACTGTTGCAGATGACACACCATTTGCAAAAATGCATAAGAAACCCCAAGATTTTACAAGTATATCATGGGGTCAGAAAAAAATAAGACTGGAAGCATAAAAAAGCAAGCTTGAACAGCAATACTGCTACTTTTTAAAAAATATTATTTCCATTTTGAATTTGCAGTGTCAGCAACATGCAATATATGATACAACTTTAACCTAGAACTGTTGACTTATGTTTGAGGTATTAAAACACAGTTTTGAAGTTCTTCACATCTTGAAATATAATTTTGTCTATTCCATTTTTTTCAAGTCATGTCAATATAGGCTTTATGTTTACTATCAGAATATCATGTTCTTTCTTCCTTCCTTCATTTTATGTATTTTCACCAAAAGACTACAAGCATGAATATTTTTACTTTGTAAAAGGGACTGGAATTTAGTCTCTGTATTGCTACTAGGAGACAAAAAGTTTATTTGAGCACTGTATTTCTCCCCATGGTTTATAACATGGATGGATTTATGTATAAAAACAAATACAGTATTGCATAACCCAAGTTACAAGAAGCTTCTTTCTTCTGAGAAATAAGTCACAGTGCTCTTTCATTGAAATTTATATTCCCTGCAAACCACCAATATTTCTAGGAAGCAAAATAAATAAATATGCTGGAATTCTGCAGTTTACCCTGCTAAGGGATCATGTCCAAGACGACATTTACTATTTGTTGTGAAACGTATGTTAGGAATAGTAATTTTCTCAAGATCACAGAATCATAGAATAGTTTGGAGTAGAAGGGACTTCAACGAATATCTAGTCCAACCTTCCTGTGATAAGCAGGGACATCTTCAACTAGATTAGGTTGCTCAGAGTCACATCCAAACTGACTTTGAATCTTTCTTGGGATGGGACGTTCTTTTTGTGTTCCACCACCCTCGTAAAAAAATTCTTCCACATACCTAGCCTAAATCTACCCTCTTTTAATTAAAACCCATTACCCCTTGTTGTTTCTCAACAGGTCCTACTAAGAGGTTTTTCCCCACATTTCTTACAAGTTCCCTTTATGTACTGCAAGGCCACAATGAGGTCTTCCTGGAGTCAACCTTGGCTGATCAACCCAAACCATCGCAGACTTTCCTCATAGGAGTGGTGCTCCAGCCCTCTGATCATTGCTGTTGCTCTCCTCTGGACTCACTCCAACAGGTCCACCTCTTTCCTGTGCTGAGGAACCCAGAGCTGGATCCAGTACAGGTGGTGTCTCAAAAGATGAGAGTAGAGGAGGAGAATCACCTCCATCAACCTGCTGGCCACGGGTTCTCTCAGCTTTCTGACCAATTTCCATTTACCAGCCTCCTCAAGTCCTTCTCAGCAGGGCTGTTCCTAGCCTCTTCAACCCCAAGCTTGTATTGAAACTGCGGGTTGTTCTGACTGAAATGCAGCACCTTGCATCCTGTGATTCACCTGAGCCCACTTGTACCCTCTAGAATGGCATCCCCTCCTTCAGGTGTGTCATCTGAACCACTAAACTTGATGTCATCTGCAAACTGGCTGAGGGTACACTTGATCCCACTGTCTGTGTCAATGATGAAGACATTGAACAATACTGATCCAGCTATGGACCCCTGAGGGACACCACCTGTCACTGATCTGCATCTGAACATTGAGCCATTGACCACTACCTTCTGGATCCAACCAACTCCTCATCCACCAAAGAGTCGACCCATGAAATCCATCTCTCTCCAATTTTAGAGGGAAGGATGTTGTGGGGGACCATGTCAAAAGCCTGACAGAAGTCGAGATAGATGGCATCCATAGCACTTCCCTTGTCCACTGATGTAGTCATTCCATCATAAGCCACCGGTTCAGTCAAGCAGCACTCGCCCTTTGTGAAGCCATGCTGCCTGTTTCAAATCACTTCCCTGTCCTTCATTTACCTTAGCATAGCTTCTAAGAGGGTCTGTTTCATGATCTTCTCTTTTCTACCACTTTTAAAAACAGGTGCATTGTTTCCCTTTTTCCAATTAGCAGGAACCTCACCTGACTGCCACAACTTTTTAAAGTATGATGGAGAGTGGCTTGGCAACTACATCAGCTAATTCCCTCAGGACTCTGGGATGCATCTCATCAGGTACCATAGACTTATGTATGGACAGGTCCCACAGGTGGTCACAAACCTGAGCTTCTCTATTGTCTGCATGCCTATTTTATTTTTTACTGAACAACAAGTTCTTTTCCAGATGATGCCAGTTCTATAAAGATTGGTGTCTTGTGGTGCCAGGAACTGGAGTGAGTGTAGGTGTGTGAATGAATGTGTGAGCACTAGTGAATATCAGTCTGCTCTTGACAGTGAGCAGGTGAAGTGGCTTATTGAGAGTGAAAAACAGGGAGAGAAAGAGCCTTGTTTGTCCACTGGCCTCTATGTTGATCAAATTATTTTGAAATGTTTAATCCCAAAAAAATGGGTTGCTTATTCACCACATACAGAAACAAAAGGTTTAAAATCTTTTTGAGGCATAATGGAAAGTGGATTTTCATATGTGACCTGAAGAACAGAGATGGGGACTGCATTATGAATGTTTTTTCTTTAAAAAAGCAGCAGAGACAAAACAGTGGGTGGAAATGTATAGATGTACACATGAATATTTGTGCATATTTTACACATTTTATGCACACACAATTTCTTTAAATGCACTGTTCACTCATTTTCATTCAGAGGAAAGGTTTTACAACAGCACTTGCTTTGAAGGAGAAAGACACCTATCTATTTGATACACTAAATTATTTCTAAGCTGAAGATGTGACATGTTATTAAACTTTATCTTCTTAACAATATTGCTGTTCTGCAATCATTACGACGAAATTATAATGTGGAACAATACACAGAGAACATCTGTAAAAAAAAGATGCATTTTAAATGGTTTTGTGAATACATGCCCTGTGGTTAGACATGACTGTAGAATTGTGTTTGGATGAAACCTGAGGTGACAGTTAAGGGAGCACACTAATTTAATAACAGTTGATGAATTAAGAAACTGTATTACTTTTTAAAATCACTTAGGAAGTCTCCTTTCAAGCCCCTTGGTAGTCTGGTTGATTCTTCTGGACAGCATGTCAAAAAGATTTGGAAACACATAGTCTTTACAAACCACCGTGTCTGGTTTAGCTTCTTTTTCACTTTCTAAAGAAACTTACATCAAAGCTTTATATTTCCATTCCAATAAATATGGTCTGTACAAGGGGGTTTTTTTGGGGACAAAATAATGCTGATTATCACAAAATTTATCCTAAGCTGAATACATAACCTGCAGCATCCATCACTTTAAAATATATTTCCTTTAAAAGGAGAAGAATATGTTAATGAGACAAAGTCTTAATGGTGATAAACCACTTCTTTATGTTTTTATGCAACAGAAACCAAACCATTTACATAAATGTAAATTTCCAGGAAAACTTTTAATATGATGACACAAGTATCTAATGATTACAGTCAAATACCACAAACTTTATAAACTCAGTGTCAGAAAAATGAGTATGGAACAATTTGAGCTTGACAGTTGTGGTTTCTAAAATTTCTCTTTTAAAAACAGTCAAGGAATAACTATGACTGAAGTAAAAAAAGAACTTACATACCCAAAGGATAAGTCCCAGTAGTCAAAAAGATGTCAAATAAAGACATTTCAGTTACTTTTTCTAATGGATTTAGACCTTTTCGTATTTACCCTTGATATTTCCATTTCCATAATAGATTATTTCAATGAATTCTTTATGAATCACAAATTAACATGATGCCTGATCTGAAAAGAAATTAGTGTGTGCTCCTCTGAGTAGAGGTGGAAAGGCAATGTCATCATATATAAAAAGACAACTTCTGAAGCAGATATGTTTCTGCAGAAGAGATGGTAATTATAGTAGAAACATGTTTTTATGTACAGGTACACATTTCTAAGCAGCACAGGTTCTAGCTCCAACATCTTGTTTGTCAGTATCTGAACCTTATTAAAACCCTACAGCTAGCACTGAACAAGTTGTTTAACAATTCCATGAAAATACAATGTTAAATGGAATAAGAAACACATCCCAATTAATTTTATCTCATGCTTTTGGAAGTGACTCAAAGAGTCAACAATGTCCTGAAATGTCCAAATGTCCAGTGTCCAAAAGTCTGCTGAATTTTCTCCTTCTGCAATAGTGATAAAAATGTATTACTTCTGAAGACCATGAAGCTACAGTTTTTTAATGGAAACTGCACAGCTGACATGGCTCTGGGAGACTGAGTTAAATTCTTGTTATTAGGACTCTGAATTCAAACCTCACAATGGGATTTTTTCCATGAGCCAGAGAAAATGTCATTCACTGTTAGATCCCACAATAACCTAACAAGAATGACAGTTAAGATATAAATTAAAAGGAAATCTCTCTGAAGACATTTAGAAAAATGAATGAATTTTGCATTTGCAGCTTTGGTCATTTAAGTAAGTTTTATCAAAGGACCTTGGAAAATAAAGAAGAACCCAATATAAGTTTATAGCTGCTTTTTTTCTTGTGCTATTCAGCTCTGCAAGTCAAAAGGGACAAGCACCAAAGATAAATACCATTTTTTTATTTCTCACTACCATGTTCACGTGGACATAACCGCTATACAGAGGTGAAGGTAAACAAAAGATAGATTTATCCTATCTTTTCAGGGACTATTTTATTCCATGTATTTTAAAAAGCCCATTTTACATGAAGTCAATCTTTGATAAAATATTTATTTGCGGGCTATCCAGTCTCTACAATGCCTTTGGCAGTATGAATATGACTAGTTTTAGTGCAAAATATTAATAATTATGGAAATTTATTAAATTTACTACTTAAACTCTCAATTAATAGTTCAGAAATAGCAAATCTTTAATACTTTCTTTATTATAAAAAATTATCTGCCCTGGTCCTGCACTTTCTCCAGGTCTGTACCTTATTAAATGTTTAACTTGTGTTAAAACTGTTTAGAAGTTTAAATTTTCAGAACAGAGGTCCCTAAGGTAATTTTTTTTCTTTCTTGTGTTTTAACACTTGCACAGCTTCCACTTAGAAAGATTACCTATCTTTCCACTATACTCCATCCCACATATAGAGAAAGAAGTAGCTCTTCATTTGAATAACACAAAGGCAAGTCTTGTTTGGAAAATACAGTTCTAGGAGCAAATCTAGATAAACAGAACTATAGGGAAATACAGATGTTTTATTTCTTAAAAACTAACCTTGATAATTTAAAAAGCAGGATGTGTAATAGGGAAAATATTCTTGCTCTGGGAAAAAATTGGAAACCATTAATTTCTGATTCACCAAGAAATACCACCATAGAAAACCCACTCTTTAAACTAAATGAAATAATTAATGAAAATGCAAAAAAAAAAAAAAAAGCTGTATGCCTTATGAACTAATTTTCTTTCAGGAAGATTATTGTAAATTGTGCTTTTTGAATTAAAATGGTGCAGAATATGACGTGTTTGATCTTCATTCACTTTTGCTGATGAGCAGTTGTTAAAGGTATAATATAAAATCAGTCTGTCTAAATATTGTCTCAGTGCTTAAACCTTATCCTTTTTTTCTGCCTTATATGTATTGCTCAATTCTATTGATGCCATACCTGTCTGTCTACTTCACCAGAAGGTTTTGTGAAAGTGACAACTCACATTTTTTTATAGGTAAAAAGAAGCACATCATAAGCACAGAGCTGAGAATTTATTGTTATTTCAATTAATATTTTGAGCTGTCCAAATCAACTAAAGGATTTCAACAGAAAATCCTTGCTAATAACGTAGGTTTATTTTCAAACCAAGTAGAGGTCTCAGCATCAGTAGTTTGAAGGGACCATAGCTGTCTGCATCTAGTGAGGGTCCATTGGACACTGTAATTATTTTTTGTAGTGCTGGGATTTCCTCTTCGATAATACACCTAATATGCACTACAAAAGGAAATATTTGATATGCCACATTTCTTTCATGCAAACAATTCAAACCTTTTACCAAAGATGGAATTGCTTATTGAACTTCCTGAATTTGAAGCTTAACCTGTTGATGGGCCAGCCAAGTTGTATATTCCAATGCATATTTAATAGGAATGACAAACACATGTAAGGGCTGCTGAAGTAGAAAAACAGATGCTTCACTACACCCAGAGCTTAACAAAGATTAGTAGGCAAAAGGGTAGAAAAACACACAAACCTCTGCTGTAGATATATGTTAGCAGCGCACCTTTTCTTTTCCTCTCAAACTTCTGTTCCTGTTTTGCTGGCAGAAACAGGAAAAATATTCTCTTAAGGAAAAGTCTCACAGGTAAAGCTGAAGACTCGGTCAGAGGATGATGGTTAAATAGAAGAGAAGAAATAATTATGTAACATTAATATATTACACAGCTTTTTCTTGCTCCACAGGAGTTCATCTTAAAAAAAAAATATACTTATTCCTGCACATCAAGGAAAATTAAGTGGTTTTTATGACTTAGATACCTAGAAAGAAGAAAAGAAAATTAAAAATTGAAGAGCAAAAAATCAAACCCATTAAAACCTGAGGAAATAGGACAAGATCTTACACAGAGGATGACTTTATATTTTCCTAAATAGATTAATAACAAAAAAAAGATATTTCTCAGTAGTTACCATCTCATGTCTCTAAACTAGTTAGAAGGGAATTACAGTAAGAGATTTTGATCCACCATTAGAAGCTGTTCCAAGCTGTGGTAATAAGTTCCTTAGCTCTTTCATCTACCATGTGAACATTAAATACATGGTGCAATTTATCTTCTTCACAATCTCCTTTAGTAAGTTGGAGTAATCATCAACAACAAATCCAAAAGCAGCTCTCACAGAGGCTTGCGGGGCTGGCAGTCAGTTGGTAGAAGAGATTCTAGCTAGAAAAGCATTTTAAGAGTCTGGCACACAAACCTAGCAACTTGTGTTCTTATACTAGGTTAATGAGCACTGATAATCTTAGCATGTTACACAAATAAGCTGTTGTATTTTACACACATTAGGTCGAATAAAAAAGCGAACTTCAAATTTGCTAAGGATTGTATGAAAACAGGAAGTAAAACAGCAAAATATTTATTAAAAGTTGCTCATAAATATGTTCAGCTTTAAGGAATGAAAAAGCATATCATTCCTAAAGCAAAACATTCCACTTAATTTTGCCTAACCAAATTTATTCTGTAACGGATATTGAAACTCGTATCAGAACATGCATAATAATCTGCTATCTTGCAATACAAATTTCTCATTCTCTTATAACTTCTATGTAACCAGGCCTTCCAGCAATCAAGCTAGATGGAAAATTTTAAAGATATAGTGGAAGGTGTTGAATAAACTTTTTCAAGGGGAAAACAATAAAATCACAGGCTTACCTCTTAAAATTTCTATAGGGTTCTAGGAAAGATTAGAAGTCAGTAATGTCAAAACATAACACTCGGACAAACTGAAATATTTAATTATTGACAACTGTGTTCGACTGAAAAAGTAAGTGTTAGTTTTGGAAAAAAAGTCTTCCTGTGTGAAATACTGAGGGTTTTGATTGCATATTTTTTCCATCAAGCTGTACTTTGATGGAAAATCCCCAGTCACCTTAAGATGTAATTCTTTTTCTTCCCCTCCTCATATAAATATTTCTTTGCTTGTTTGCATTGTGATATTTTTACCCCAAAAGAGAAAGGAACCAAAATAATTAGTTATACACTAGTCAGTTTATTAGGACCTTACGTGTCTGTGTTGTTTTAAAAGCCCACTATGGAGACCATTGCCCAGTGGTGAAAAACAAACACTTAGACAGTTGCTACCTAAAACACCACAGCATAAATTTATCCAGGCTACAAAATTTTACATACATGAAAAAAAGAAAGTGGGAAAAAAGTAAAAAAGAAAATAAAGAAGAGATGATAAAGAGAAATATATGATAGGTTATGCAGAGAATGATGGATAAATACTTGAAATATTTTAATGATTTTTTGTTATCCTTTTTTTTTATTAAGGACCTTTTATTTTTGTGTTTTCTTGTGGGGTTTTTTACAGTTTGTTTGTTTTTGTTTTTGTTTTTGTTTTTAGTTAAAACACCATTTATGTTTTTCAGTTCTCTCTTGGATCTACCTTTTAGAAATGAGACTGAGGATTCACTGTAGTACCAAGAGAGTACAACTGTGTATTAAACCAACAATTTTCCGTAGACTTTTTGGGTATTTCTTGTCTGAAAAAGCATTTTATGTAGGAATAAAATGTTCACATTTTTGTGGCAGTGTATTTTCATATTTAGGTAGAAAACAACCACATTTTTAATTTATGTCCATTGTCAAAGAATTACATGATTTGTGTCTAATCTTCTGCTTTTAAATTGCAGGAATAAGAATCATTTTTGTGTCTATTTCTAAAAAACTTTTGAACTCTTATGTTTGTGTTTAATCTCCAGCTGCAATTTTTCCATTGAATTTGTATGGATGACTATCTGTGATTATTGCAATCCTTCATTTCCTCCACAGGTGGGTAAATAATTGGTCTGGTAACAACACATCCATGTTTGTACTACCTTTCAGAGGTTTAATTTACAAGATTAATATATAACAGACCTATCAAAAGAGTACAAATTATAGGCTTTTCTATTAAATAAGACTCTATTAGCAAAAATTTAGGAAACCACTCCCAGATATAGGTCTAGATAGGTCTGAGAAATTTGGTTTCCACAAACATATACAAGTATGTTATATGTATACAAGTACATATTATGAACTAACTAACAGCCATTCTAGGACAAATCAAAGATCAATTTAGTATCCAGTCTTCAAAAATAGCTAAATTATATACCTAAACACTATAAGAAACATGGAAATATAGTTGTGTAAATTTTTGCTCTAAATCTGTATGGAAGTATTGGGTTTCAGGTAACAGATAACGTACCAGAGAAGGATTTTGAAAAGGCTGATTACTAATTAGCATGAAGCACTGCACTTAGACCAAAGAGTCTTGTTCCAAGTGCTGCTTCATAATTTGAAAGATTCAAAGTAGAATTTTATGTAAAAATATTTTTAATTTAAAACAAACATTACTGATACACTGTTTAATAATTTGTCCTTTTGACAATCAAAAGAGTATATTAAGTAATTTTTAAACCTGGAAGAACATTTGAAAAACTAAGATTGTTACCCTTGAAATGCATGATATATTGATCAGCAGTATATCAAGAAAACAAGAATCATTAATTCAACTAGTACAGAAATTTCAGCATTTTATTTAGGCATTTGAAGTCACCAATTCTGGAAAAAAAGTGTTTTTAGTAATAAACTTAAGTAGCCACAGTTCACCATCACCATCATACCACTATCAGAGAAGTACTGTTTAATTTGATGCAGCTTTCTTATTACTGCATCTCTGTATCTTACAAGAGTTAGGTGAAATCTTTTATTTTGTGACAGTGTTTGGTGATTATTGCCTTTTTCCTTAACTTCATATTCTGTGTATAGAAAAGAAAGACTGTAGACTATTTTGCCCTAAAAAATCTTTAGCAGAATAATATTAGAACCACAGATATTGTCCCTAGAAGGAACTTCTGGGGGCTGTCTAGTCCAGCCTCCTGCTTCAAGGGCCTGAGGTTCCATGGCTACTTTAGGTACTGTTATCTACCTGCTGCACTAGTGAAGAAGGTTTTCTTATTATCCAAATGTCTTTTAGGTGTTTACTATTCAGATTTACCTTTACAACCCACATTGTGATCTTCTTAGCATACTTAGGTGTTAGAAAAAATGACAGGAAGAAACAGACACAAACCTTTTACTTTTTCAGGAGACTGTGTCATGGGAGTCTTCAGCATAATTTTTGTGAGATATTTTTTAAGATATGGTCAGATCTTATAGTTAAGAACAGGCTCTGGTCTTGTCTAGTTCCAGCTTATGCTGTTTGGGAAATGGTTGGGTGCAACAACACCCTGATGCTTTTGTAAGTACTGTTTTTCTATATGTATCTGTGCGACAAAACCCTAGACTTCTAAGATGCTTCTGCATCATTCTATATCCAAAAAAAATAATTCCTTACCTTTAATGGCCCTTGGATCAGGGCATTAATCAAAAATTCAGAGGGAATTATTTTCTTTACATGATTGCTTTTACATGGGAAAATGATAAAGCTATATTCTCTATATTCTGTAGTCATTTTTATGAATAAAAATAATCATGGAATCTGAGCCTGCAAGAAGTCCAACTTCAGTCCTTAGAGCATATAATAAACAACAACTTCAAAATCTATAGAATATGATTCAGCCTTCATAATATCATGTATGGCAGCATGAAGATAGCTATCCTCAGCACAACATCTCCCTTCAGGGAATCCAAGTGAGTGAGTGGTCAATAGACAGCAACGCCACCTCCCCCCCAACTCTCCTGGAGTGATATATTACTTAATGACACTTGCGTAACACGAGGCAATTAAAATCTCGAAATATTAATCTTCATTTCAGTATTACCTCATGGAAACATTTACCTTTTGGGAATAATGGTATCAAAGTGGTAGATTTCTGATTTAGTGATGTTTTATGTTCATATGTAAGTCATACGATACCACACTGAGGAACATTGAACACCTCAAGCAAGATGAGAAAAGCAATCAAAGTCTTTAACAGTTGCTCAAGAACCTTTCCTCTGTAAAAAATGATGGACGTTTGTCACTGTCCTCCAAATACCAAAAATTCCAGGGTGTCTGGATTCCCATAAACTAGGCCAGAACTGGCAGCCTGGAATCTTGCATCTTACCAAGTTTCGTAAATATCTGATAACTGCGGGGTCTGATCTAACAGATATATCTAAAAGGTATTTGACACACAAGATCTTTTTAAAAGAGCAGTGGCAACAGCCTTCTACTTACAAAAGAGCATGTTTGCATAGTCTACTAGTTAGGCCAAATCCCTCCATTTTGCATGCCATATGAACCATGTAAATATACTGTGCTGTAGGGATGGGAATCCATGATACTCGACTCTGCAAAAAGCATATGAAACAAAGATACAAGAGAATTTTTCTAGTTTGGTCTCCTTGCCCAGGAAATGTACTTTTTTTTTTTTTTTTTTTTGCACAGTACACAACATCATTTCAGTAGGGAAAATGAGAGGAAGTAGCAGATTATATTTGAAAGTGGGTTTTTTGTTAATATGTCTTAGAATGGAACTGTCTAATATGCATTTAACCCAAATACGTGTCATTATGAAAGTGTTATGTTGGCTTTGAATTTTGAAAAATGGAAAAACTCTGAGCTGTCTCTTAACATGAAACTAAAAATAATACTAAATTTTATGACCTGACAAAATAAATTTCATCATTTCTTTTAAAAAGCAGGTTTATGATAGCATTCTATAGGATTTCTTTATACATAAAAGGCTTCAGATTTCTTTCTATTTAAGAAACTACTTATCTACTCTTCTTAGTTTATTTGGTAAATAATTACAACTAGAAGAAATTAAAAAAATTCTCGACTTGTTAAAAAATTATCTGAACAAATAATCTGGATGAATTTTTCTACAAAAACAAACAGCTGAAGTTACAATAAATAACATTTCTTCTTGAAACAAGAAACCATATTGTTTCTTCTTTTCTGTATTCCAACATCCCATTCCATAAATTATAAGTAAAAATCAAGTAGAAGTAGTCCTTCCAGTAGTAATATTCACATACTGTGAATGTTTTGAAGTTAATGTCTTAGAACATGAAACTTTGGTAAATGTTTTATGAAATGTGCTGTGCGCATGTACTTGCACTCCATTTTGGTGAAGCTGAATAAATAAAATAAAAAAATCTTCATCGCATCTTGCTTTCATAGAGCTGAACAGCATCTGGCCTTTAATGTTCTTCCTCAAGGTTGGCTGCTTTCCATTAGACTGTGGCTCTTTAGAATTTGTTCTCTCGTGTCAAAAAGCCAAGGCTGACTGTTAGGAGATGTGCAGGAAAGAAAACACCATGCTTTATCTTTTCAGTATGGAGATTAACTTCACCATATTGATTCCAGCTACAGCTCCCTTCTGTTTTAAGAAACAAAATGATTTGATACCAGCTCCTCAAACGACATCAAAAATATCATAAACTTCAGAAATTAAAAAAAAAAAGACAGCTTTTGACTTACAATACAAAATTATCTTCCCTGTCTCAAATCCCCAGTGGTGGACCAATCATCAAGTCCCAGAGGAACTCACCACTGAAGGCATTATATACACTGAAAAATCTCTCCGAGGAGTAGATTTCTATTGCAACAGATTGTAATGCCAGAGGTGAGTCTATGGCTAAGTGTGAAACTCATTAATGGAAATGCTGGTATTCTGTGTTAGGGAAAGTTATGAAACTTTCTGATCTTTTGAATTAAGTGTTTGATTGCCCTTTAATGTCATGATGATTTCAGTACATCTACATGAAATTTGCAGATTGTTTTGGTGTGACTGATAAAATATATTGCTGTAGACATTGGCATCCTAGAATGATAATCCAGTATTCCTTCTGGTGATGACTGAGATTCAGTCTCCATTTTCCCCTTGCCACTATTACTTTATCCTGTGAAATAATGTCTTATCTGTGGTAAATACCATTTTTTCTTTAACAGACAAGAAATGAATCTTTCTAAGGTGGTGTGGTTTCCCACTCTGGTCAAAGTTATTTCTTCAGTTTAGCATACTATACAATTAGTAACCTCTCTGTAGGTAGTAAGTGGTACATTGTAAACAACCTCCATTTGGAGTCATATAGGGAACATTTTTGTCATGCAAAGAGGGGCTGAAACCTGATCCTTAGATTCCAATCAGAGAAACAATGACTACAAATTAAAATGGATTGTATTCGAATCCAATAGGTTTGACACATCACTGAAAATAAGTACAAACTAACTTTCAGTGTGGAATAGATGATGGGAAGGTTGATCTGTCATTTAAATGGAAAACAATGTAAAAAAATTTTAGGCCATTTTGTGAATAGGCAAACACCCTAATTGATGTGTAAATTTACAGTCTTTGTTTGATAGGGTTTTTTAAGTGTGCCGTTGGGTTTTATTTCTTTTTAAAAACTTGGAGAGGCTTCACTGAAAGCAATTTAATCAAGTACCAGTACTAAAAGTCTTTGTGAAAATGACCTGTAGCAGGAAGAGTAAGAAAGAGAAATACATTTGCCTTTTATAAAGTTGAAAAGATAAGAACAGTTTAAAATAAAAAAGTGCAATGAATTGTTTTAATATGTTTATTTAGCGAACGGGTCTGTAGTGTTATTTAATATATTTTCTTCACTCAAATGTGAGGCAAAAAATGGTAGTATTGGTTACCTTGAGGTACCCTAGCAACAATAACATAACTGCCACTTACATCAGTGTGCTTGATGAAGCACTGTTCTCGCACTCAATTAAACTATCATGCTGACAGAAGAAAAATGGATCCACTTTGTTGCACACTGTCAAACATGCTTTGCCTTCCAACCTCCATTATTCTAGCTAAGTAAAAATGTATCAAACCACTTAACTGTGCCTGTCACTGAAAAAAAAAAAAAAAATGACACTAGGGTTTTAACAAGAAAATTTATGAATACCCTTCCCAACTTTCTGCAAACATCAATAATACTAACAACACATTTCCAGTAGTTATAATATTCCAAGGAACCTTAGAAATAGATATCACATCCTTCTTTCTTATGTGATCCCTTTCTTATGTCACAGTTTTATCTTTATCAGCTGACAATGGCTTTCTTCAGCTGAAGAATAATCATATAAGGTTATACTTTTGTCCCTTTTTGTTACAGCAGTGTAACGTTTCCTCATAGATGGAAAAATCACTATCTGAATGTAAGGCAATAGGCAGACCCCTCTCTTCTCATTATACAAACTCTCACTACGTGGCAGTCCAGCAGGCAACGTGATGATAGGAAAGTGGACAGCGAGCCACATCCTAGTGATTCCTGGATACTGCCAAGCCACTTGCGGTGTTAAGACTGCCACAGAGCACAGTTGTCATTATAAAGCGAAAGGCATGAATCTCCCTTCTGAAGGAAAGCTAAATGGTAAAGGTCTCTTTAATCCTGATGATACAGCTGTATCTGACTTGCTTTGACATTAATTTAGCTCAGTCTTCTTTCTGATGCTTTGAGACTGCAACAGAGAAGAATGTTTGCCACACAGTTGTCCTCAGCATTCTGCCAAGTAACTGTTAGCAGCTCACCAAAGCGACATCTGTGCATGTGGCAATTGTCTTTAGTCTGAAGCTGTTTCTCTTAAATCTAAGCCTGAGGGCTTGAATCATCATTTCCCTGTATCTTGCCAATTGCAGGGTGTTATTTTTACACACATTTTTTATTTGGAAATAACTACTGAAATCAAAGACACTGAAATAATAAACTCTGCTATTGAGTACCATTTACATTTTTATTCCAATTCTTTTCTCTACACTAATTTGAGATCTCTGAGTATTTGAAAAAGAACAATTCAATGGGTCTGATTCAGTATTCAAAGCATTCTAGTGCTCTTTCCATCGAATAAATCCAAATTTTAACTGCATTTGATTATTTTATAAAATTAATTTATTTGAATTTTTTTCCTGTGTGAAACTAAATTCTTTAAATGAAGACATCTAGTGTCATTCTGATGCCCTCAGCCATCTCACCTGCCCTCCAGTTGCTCCTCCACATCCATGCATGGGTTTCCATAGGTTCTATGGAATGTCCATGAAGCACATTCACATGTGCTTGAATATGCAAGTATATCTAAAATAACATTATACAACTAATTTAATTCAAAGTTATTGCAGCTGCATTTTCCCTTTTGTCTCACTCTTACATACAAAAGCAACACTTAGTATTTTCTTTCCTTGTCTGGAATAAAAATAGCAATGAAACAAATATGTTGTCACCACATTTACTCTTCATAATCTTCCAAAATAGACAGGTTTTCTGGATAAATTATTCTCAGATATAGAAAGAGGAAATAATACTTATTCTCTAATAACTGAAATTTTGATTTTTGTAAGCCAACAAATTTTACTTCCATTACAAACTGATAACACCTCAAAAATATTAATATGGAAATTGATTTGTTAACAGAGACAAAGTGTGGTCAGATCCTCAAAATACAGAAATTAGTATAGCACCATAAAAGTTGTTAGGTCTATGCAAATTTGAAAGAACTGAGAATCTGACTTTCCTATGTAATACAGTAATTTTTTCTGTCAGAAACTTATGTAGCAGAATATGAAGAATTCTCATTTGTAAATACAAATAGGTAAGACATGAACCATATTTTGAACTAAAGAATATATCTTTTTACTTGGAGTTTATCAAGACTTCAATGCCAAATTTAGCATACATATGTATACATGTAGTAATTAAGCTGATTTTTCACTTTACAAATAGGAATTAGAAAAAAAAACCTCATGCATAGTCAGTTTACAAAAGATTTGCTTAGAGGAAGATAAATACAGGTCAGAAATTTTGTTTTGGCACCATGTCGGTCATGCACAGAAATTGGATGGCCTTACTGCACTCAGGATAAGATGCTTCTGTCCCCATGACAGGAGTGAGAACCATTGTGTTTAATTCCCAAATAGTTTTAAACTTGTGCATATAGAAGTTGTTGCCTTCTTTAAAAAGTAACCTTTAAGAAAAAGACATTTTAAAAAGTCTTTATTTCTTTTTCATTAATAGAGAGCAGTTCCTTGATTAGCTTGAAAATCAGCCAGGAATAAGCATTTTCTTTTCTTGTGTGTTGGAGAAAAAAAAAAATACAAAATTATACAGAATAAATAGTAAATATAAATCTAGTGAGAATTCATTGCAAAAATAAACCTGCAGTGTTCTACGTTTTTCTAACCTATTTTTCCCACAACAATTTATTTTCTTCTAATTTCAGAAAATATATTTTTGTACAAATAACTAAATACTATTATTCTTCCTCATGTGTGTATTGTTGTAGTTATTCTGTCTGAGCATTGTTTTTGGGTAGGGTGGGAAAGGACCTTTATTTGCCCTTGGAAATTCCTAGCCACAGCAAACTCATTTCCTTCAAGAATATTTAAAGCCAGCACAGAAGTTATTTATATACATATGTATATATATATATATATCTAAAAATCAAACTTATTAAACACAGTAACATATTTACAGCTGATTCTCAGTAGCTTTCAAATTGCCCAGGATTATGAGTTGAAACACCAGTGATGCACAATATTTTATAGCAGCAGCTCAAGAAAAGATTGTCCAAACTTAGGTAAAGCTATCAGATAGGGAAAGTAGCAAAAGGCTTGCAGTTTTCTTTGTTGAAGATGTTGGGTAAACATAGTTACATATTTTTCCTTCCACATACTGATACAGAATGCACATGAAGTTCGGTGTAAAATACTTAAATATTTGCAGGCTCTGGGTGAATACACAAAAATATTTTATCTTTTTTTTTTTTAACTGACATTTAGTATGACAACATTTCAACTCTTTTCATATTTTTTATAAAGGTATGTCAGGTGTAGTTCTAGACAGTGGTCATGTATGCAGTGCATGTACTAACCTAACAAATACACTCTAATGTTATAAATACAAACACAGGTGTTGGAGTTTTCTTTTTAAGGTTTTTTTTTTTTTTTTTTAAGGAATCTAAATAAATGGAGGGGAAAAAGAAGGTGTAAGGGTAATGAACATTTTTTCCATAGATTGGAAAACAGAGAACAGAACGGAGAGTTCCATACACACCTTTTTTTGAAATGATGAGGAGTAGCGCAATAAGCAATCTTCCTCCCACAGTTCAATCACACAAATTTCTTGTTAAACTTGGGGTGTGACATATTGCCTGCACACAACCCCATGGCTTCCCACAGTGATCCCTGAGTTTTTCTTTGCTAGGATTACTGCTGTGCTTAAGTTCTGACTGTTGACATGTTATTATAAGGCACTTTTATTTACAATGGTTCCACCTTAAAATAAAATTACAGAAATTCGGCCCCAGCCCAATGTGTTACTACTTCACGTTTGCTGCTCCAGGACTTCCAGATAGTCAGGCTCAGCATGTAAATTAGCCTTGAGTTCAAAATACTCATTTTTAGTTTGTTCTAGAAAAACCTTTCTTGGCCTGGAGTACATGAGTGTCTCCATTAGCTTCAGCTCTTCATGTGTTCCAGGATAATGAACTTCCATGTCAGGCTGGAGCTGGACAATATTTTTTCTTAGGTACTCTGTGATCCCTAGTTGCTGAAGTTCTCTCTCTTTTTCAAGAATGTTTCTATACAAGCAGCTAGCATCCTGAAAAGACAGAAATTCAGCAGATTGATCTGTAGCCTTGTATTTGACATTTGGACCTGTAAGTGGTGAACTGTTCTCTCTTTCCAGGAGACTTCGGCGAAGATATTTGCAATCATTAGCTTCCTTCGCACTTCCCTCCTCCTGTTGCTGCTCCGTATGTTTGGGGCTGAAGGACGGGCTGTGGTACACCTGAACCATGGGGGTAACTATTCGTTGCTCATAGAGAGTCGCAGCTGGGTGTTCCGTGGTGTGGTGTGTTGTCTTATGCCCGTACATGCTGTACTGAAGGTGAACTGGGCTGCTGTCCCTCACTTGTTCATCCACTTGTTTCTTTTTGGATCTTCGGCGCCGATGCAGAACAAGAACAACTATTCCTGCCGCACAAAATACAATAGTTATAAACACAATGAGCAGTCCTAATATTAGAACAGAAAGTGGGACAGCATCTGTAAGGGACCGCAGGATGGTGTCTGCGGTGTTGGCAGTAGGAGAAGAAGTTGTCACCACTACAAAACTGGCATGAGTTGGTAGGGCAGGGCTGTTTATTAAACCTGGACACAAGACTTCACTGTTTAGGGATTTCAATTCCTTTTTTGCTAAGTGTCCTGGAGATTTACAAAAAATATCACCCATCATGGTATTCTTACTCAATTTTTGTATCCATTTTTGCAGTCCAACTGAATCACAAGTACAGTCCCAAGGATTGTCTTCAAGTTCAATTTGTACCAGCATATCCAGTTCATCCAATACATTGCTCACAGGTAAATGAGAAAATTGGTTTGTTTTCAGATTTAATCTGGTGAGGGGTACACCTGAAAAGATATGGGGTGGCAAAGCCTGCAGAAGGTTGTTATTTAGGTAGAGGACTTTCAGTTTTGGCATTACATTAAATGTCCCTGGCAAAACTTCTTTGATGGCATTATATTCAAGGTACAAGTACTCAAGGTGCTGAAGGCCAAGGAAGAGATTCTGACTTAGCTTTGTAAGATGATTGCCATTGAGATATAATTTCTGTAGTCTAGTCAGATTCATAAAGGAACCTTCCTCAAGGATCTCAATGCGATTGTTCCCCAGGTGAAGCATTTCCAGGCTGGAATAGTCCACAAGATCTGATTTCAATAACGTCTGAATAATGTTTCCAGCTAGGATAAGCTTTTTAGGATTTGGAGGAGGGGGTCCTAAATCAGACAAGCTTTCAATATTTCGCTCCTGGCAGTGCATAAGAACTCCTGAGAGCATATGGCTGGTGCAGTGACAAGGGACGGGACAAGAGATTCCTGGAAACGTAGTAGGCTTGGAAGTATGAAGCACTAAACTTGGTTCTTTAGTAGGACCTTTCAGGAGAGGAATCACCCTAGTTGACAGGTGACTATCGCTGATAGAGGTGGTTACAACCAAGGGCAGTGATCCTGAAGGATCTTCAAGTTCATTAACAGGATGGGTGGGACAAAGTGATTCTTTTTTCAACCGGCTTAATATGCTGCCTTTGATAACTGAAGGACTATTGCATACAACATCACCTATTATGGACTGAGGAGGCATGTTTTCTAGCCATATCTTCAGCTGCAACAAATCACAGTTACAGGCCCACTTATTGTCTTCCAGCTGAAGGTCTAGTATTCTTCCAATGTGTTCCAAAAAGCCAACATAGGGCAGTGTCTGTAACTGGTTTCCACGCAGATCTAAATGGGTCAACGGCACGAAACGAAATATGTTTGGAGGAAGATACTCAATGGCATTATCATTCAAAATAAGCACTTTAAGCCTGTTGAGCTTGCTAAAGGCACTTGCATCAATCACTGTGATGAAATTGTTGTCTGCTTGAAGGAACTCCAAATTTTCCAATCCATTAAACGTATCTTCTTTAAGTGTTTCCAAAGAATTGTGATTGATATGAAGTTGCTTAAGAAGGCTAAGACCGTTGAAAGCCCCAGGCTCAATATCTGCAATATTGTTAAAACCAAGATGTAAAGAAATAGCATTAACAAGGCCAGCAAAATCATTCACGTGTAACATACTCAGGCCATTGTTTAACAGATTAAGATGGAAAGGCCGTGATGGTGGGACATTTATTTCTGATATCATCTTGATGTCTCTTTTGTCACAGTTGATAATCATGGTATCATCCTTTTCTTCACAGGAACACAGACTCTGACAAGATCCTCTGGCTGAAGAAAAAGAAGGCTGTGACTGGAAAGGATCAGATGCAACCACAACTGAGCATAGAATAAAAATCCAAAGCTTCATCTTGTCCAGCAGATTCTATTAAAAAAAAAAAAAAAAAAGGAAAAAAAAAGAAAAAGAAAAATAATAGTCATGATTTCACAGGGTTTGAGTAGTTTTTATGGATTTTTTTTCCCCCGGGGCTACAGCAAGAAAAAATAGTCTTAATGCTGGTCATTGAGCTGCTTCACCTTCCAAATAATATCATATCATGCAAAACACTTGAATTATTTTCTGATTAGAGAATATATATTTAGTTTCATGTACTGAATGGAGTCATAAGGGAAAATCTTCAGTACTTTCATGCTGATACCCAAAGTAGGAAATAATCAGGTGTGTGTTGGTTTTATTTATATGCTGTATAGACTGCCAGTGGACAGCAGCAATAAGTTACTGTCCCAAGCAACTTATATCAAAGATAATATAATATTTTGAATCATTCCTTTGTGTCACTACATAGCACTGCAGATTTTAAGAGTACCTTGCTAAAATTAACTTAATGTTATCCAGCTGCTGAAGAGAAGAAACAAGATTTGGTTTGGATCAACAATGTGTTATGAGCAAAAGCCCATTTTGTCAGGATACAGGGAATCTTTCTTTGGTTCTGCATTATGTATGGAAATCAAAAGGTATTTCCTCTGAAATCCTTGTACCCACAAACTGAAAAGGAAGTAGAAAAAATAATTATCTTTCTTAAATTCTAACACATATATTGTAATTTGTGGATATTTAGTGAAAGTGGGACCACAGCACACAGTAGCGTAAAGTTTGCATATAATATACATATAAAAAATTTGTACACACAGTTAAAGTAAAAGAGAACTGACAATGCAGTACATGTCAGAAGAAACAAGCAAGCAAGGGCAAACTTTTTTTAAGATTAATGTTAGACTCCCTCCAATGATTATAATCCTCAATTTCCACAGTGGATTGTATATGGAACAGACCATTTATTACAAATTAAAAATTATCACTAGTATCAACCATATGTTATGTAATATAATTATCACCTTTAAACAAGCTGATCTTAAACTTTGAAACACTTGATAAATGCATCATTACAATACAGCTATGGAGTCTCAAGCAAAATTTAGATGTTTAAATCAGTCATTTATTATTGGTTTGAATTAATTTGTCCTACAGCCTATTTGAAGATTCTCTGTTTCTTTCTGTCAAGGCTGCCTAATTGGCAAGACCAATGGTAACTCTTGATATACAATGTAGAGTGAAATCACTGCTTATAATCTTTAATTAAGTATTTCCACATTTCCAAAAAAGTAAACAATAACCAAAAAAACCCTTAAAATGCAATGGGTGATTTAAAAACCAGTAATGTTTATGGGGTGTGCTATTTATTTGAGGACTGAACTAAGCAAGATTCTTAAGTAATCCATCTAATAAAGGTTACAGTCTTTCAAACTAAGTTATTGAAACATGAAATACAGAATGTCACTATACAACCAGCTGTGTTAGTTTCTGAAAGATTAGAACCTTTTACAAGGATCAATTCAAGTATATGAATGAATATTTTTACAGTGTGGCCATATGATCTGGCATCTCATCAATGAATATTTTAAATATAATGCACCTTGGTTACTAGAAACACTATTTCTCAAAGCTTCCCTTAGAACAGATTGCAAAGATTTACACATGCAGGCACTTAAATGCTGTGGTATGAGTATTACACACACACATATACAAAAGGAGCAACAGCAAATGTGTGCACAGTGAATTTTGGTTTTCTCCATTAGTAGCTCCTCATAAATGCAAGTAGAAGTATGAGTTTAGAAGTTGCAAGTGCAATTCACAGTGAGAAAAGGTATCCTTAAAAATATGAGCTTTTATCTTTGTTTTAGTAGAGCAAATAATTCTGTTGTCTCATATAACCCTCCTTGAACTCCAGCTGCCTAAGGTTAATATATATGCCTTTAAGTCTGTTTTACCAAGAAGTGTTGGATAAGACACACCATGTCAAGATGTTATTTTGAAGTATGCAGAATAATTCTAGGGTCATATTATGCTGGAGACTTATTCTTGCTTTTCATGCATCACTATCCTCTCCAGTGACCCAAGGTAAAAATTCAAGCTCTTGACACGGTTGCTGGCTTCAAACCTACTCTATGACTAATTCAACTTTATTTCTGTACACTTTTTCTCATTAGAAATTCCAGCGTCAATCTGTATCAAATTCAAACAGCACTTATAAAGTCCCTGAGCAAAAATTAAATGAAAAAAAAATCTGTAAGGCATGTTGCATTCTATTGCATATTGAGAAATTACGTTATAAAAATGAAAGCCCTCCTCTCAGAGATGAAAGTTACAACATTCGTAACCAATTTGAAAACATTCACATTTTAATCACCGTCATACTTCTGTAAGCAGCACTGCCAGAACTCTCTCACACACATATATATACACACACAAAAAAAATTAATAGGAGATTGGTATTCTTTTTGCAGTTTTTTTTTCTTTTTCCAAACACTCAGAAATATGTAATGAAGTTCTCAGTGGGCTACTATTGTAAAATAAAAACTGCTCTCATGTAACAGATGACTAACATTTAACTGAAAGAATTCACAATGCAACAAAATGTAATTTTAAAGACTTGAAAAACTAACCTTTTCATGTGGTGAGGTTTTTCAGCAAATTCCACATGGTAACTTAAGGTTTTTTTCATTTTATCTGCTTTCATGTAAGTCACTGCTGACTGCATACTGTAACTAAGCCCTGTAGGAATTCTAAAAGACTAAAAAATGTCATAGTTCCTTCTATGAGGCAAAGTTGAATACTTCCAGAAGTAGTCACCTTACAGCAAAGACATCTCATGCTTCCTAAATAATAACTTACTTGGTTTTAAAACATTGAAATAGCTTGTTTCATTATGCTTGGGGGTTTATTTGTTTAGTTGCTTTAATTCAGCTATTTTTAAAAAAATTATGTCGAAGATTTTCAAAGCCCCAAGCTAAGAATTAGCAATTTCTAAATGCCTTCAGGATTTTTTATTAAATTCTTAAGGGAATCACAGTCAGATGACGCATTTAAGACCACTTTTGTACTTGAGGAAATAAAACCAAACACCCGTTCGTGTCCCCTCAAGGGATTTGAATACAGCATTCCCTTAATACACATATTCTACACAGTAATCAGTTTGAATAAATGTGCCTGCAAACTGTTTAAAATACAGTATAAACTGCCATAGTTTAATATAAAAGTTATACAAAGTCATGCAGAAAAATAAATGCAACTTGTACTGAGAAATGAAATTCTCATGTGCTTAGCTAATTAACTAACTGGAGTCTTTCTTACCTGTACAGCAGCAGCACTCCCCGATACACTCAGTAATGCACAGTTGGAGCAACTGTTTCCATGCAAAGTAATTTTTCCCTCTGAAAAATGCACACTTTCTTCTGAGCTTCCCTTTGCTGCAAGCTCTGGTAATACTACAGCTCCACAAAGTTAAAATCCTTGTTCAGAAGACAAAGTACAAAGCATTCGATTGAAAAAATCTTCCAGGCAGCCGTGCACATCAGACCATCCTGTAAGCAGTTGTCCTTTTTCCTCAATTAAAATTCACAGCATACTTCACAGCTAGGCTGACTTTTCTGCATATAGTTAACTGTTTGCAAGCATTTGGATGCAGTAAACAAACAAGATGCTCAGCAGAGCTTGACTTGATCACTTGGTTTGTCAGATTTTTAGATGCAAGCTGCTCCTGTGTTTTCTCTGTTCTTTCTAGTCTTTCTTGTTAGCTCAGTTTGTTATTAGTCAGATTGCCAGGGGCTGGGAGGTAGGCGTAAATAAAGAGACTTCTTGGCTTTTGACTCAGCCTTTAAGCCCTTCCCCACCAGAGAGCTTTAATCTGCCACTGTCATTTAATACAAGATACAGCTCCACCTTGAGACAGATCAGCTCCTCCTCCTGCAATTTCTCTCACGTCCTTTCTCCCTTATCTAAGTGAGCCTCAGAAAGTAAAATTCAGCTAAATATCTTCTAGATTGCTTAAGGGCTGTTAATGCCTGATTTTGCAAAACAGTAAACATCCACTGCAGCTCTTGCAGTTTGTTCTCTTGGGTAGACCTTGCATTTAGTTTGTATCTGCAAATGCTTGCTTTAGAAACCTGAAAGCATTCCAGCCCAATTAGACTCCACAAAACACACCACAAGGGAAACTTTGTCCTCTGGAAAATATGTCTATCACGTTGAAGTGCAGAATTATTCAAATACATAGATGAGACTGTAAATCCCTCAATCCAGTCCACTCCGTGTGATTGGGGTAGGGGTGAATATGCACAGTTGTAAATACTTTATATCTGAAAAAAAATTATGGAATATTAGAACTCATGCTTGCAAAATGACTGCCGTCAGCCCTTTTTAAAACTGTCCATCTTGTTTTGTAGGAAGACTGGGTTGACTGTAATTGCCTGTTTTACAGATGTTAGCACAGTGTTGGTATCTGTCCATGTGAGATTGCATTGGATTTGCATGAAACATTGTTTTGACAAAAAACGGTCTGGTTGGGGGAAGGGCATTTTTAAAGACATGTATCATGCTTAAGGTATTATCTCCTTTGTGCTCATAAACAAGTAATTAGCAGATACAGTACAGCTACAGGAAGATGTTTATTCTGTGCAAGGAGGATGTTCCTTATTCCTCCTGCACTGCATGGGATGGTTTTATAAGCTGAAAATGCTACTTCCTCATTCATCCCACTGCCACAGAGCCACAAAACCTTTTGGTAAGCAACAACAGATGTGGTGCTCCAGCATATTTGCCCTCTAGAGAGTAACATTTCTGTTTTGTTATTATTGTGCCTTGGATTATGATACAGACAGTTTACTACAGCCTCCAACCAGTCAGATTCCAGAAACTTCTTGTGCACTGATAGCTCTCTAGGTGGCCTCGTTGACCTTTGAAGGGCTATTGCAATGCACTGTTCCATGTGATGAAGGCTATCAAGATCTTGTCCTATATTTATACTCACACACATATACATAAACTTTTATATATAATCATATGTATTTATATCTTGTTTTATTAGAATGAGCTCTGCAGCGCTTAATTTTCTAAAAATAAAAAATACAATTTAGAAGAATAAAAAACCAAGAAAACATTCCTAAGGAATAGCAGCAATTTGATTGCCATTCTTTTCAACACATCACTTATTTTTTTTGCAGTTTGCTACTTTTAATGAACCTTGTCTCTCAATCTAAACTTGCAGACATTTTACTATTAAGACTAAGGTTCTCAGTTATCTATGACCAGCCAAATAAATCATTATTTTCTTTATTAATTTTGAATTCATGAATTTTAAGTCATATTATTTCTATTTTTTACTGAACAGTTTTCAAGTGTTAACACTTGTGGTTAGCTGTTTGAGATAGAGACTATCTCTAAATATAGATATTCACACTAAAAGTGAAAACAACATCATTCTTTGCTTTTGAATTGACATCCACAAAAAATCCACATTATTTATCTATAATATTCGTAATTCAAAAACTGCATCTTTAACAAGTTTTTAAAAATGGTTAATGATTGTTTTTCCACCATAATTCTATGAATCATTAAGCAAATTATTATAGAGAATGTGATTCCGCAAGTTCATCTGCATGTCGGTTGAACTGACACAGGGTTTGTACCCTACATTTCAAATAATCATCTTCATCAATTGCTCTGACAATTTTAAATTTTGTGGACCTTGTATAAATAAAATCTAAAACTGTCAGGCTTTTGTGTACTGCAGGCGTATGGTTTACAGATCAGTCTTCAAAATGTTAATCTTCATGGTGACTTGTTTATTTGTAATTCCATTGTTTAAAAATAACAGGAGGAATAAGCATCTGCATTTGCTATTTCAGTGGATAGAAAATATTTTTTCCCATCATTCACAACTCACCACCACTTCTCAGAATGTACACAAGGATCCATTGATTCCACATAAGATGTAGGCAATAAATAATATATCCATCCCTGCCTGTGAGGAGCTTCAAGTCTGTATCAACAACTCTTCACCTATATTTCTTGCAACATGAACCCTTTGAACTCTGTATGAGTATGGGTCTGACAGCTTAATATACCATATTGAAAGGAAGCATTTTCCTGGAACCACTAAGTAGCATCTGAATATTCACACGAGAGAGCTTGCTGAGGAACCAAAACTCATACATATATTATAAATTAAAATTGTATATGGAACAACTGTCACCAAGGCTGACTTAACTAAGTAGTATCAGAAAACATGGCATATGTACATACACACACAAAATCAAACCAAACTAAACCAATAAACCCCATAATGTTACATAGCTATAATTATGGAAGCTACCAGAGCCTATTATATTATTTATTTCAGATACAGAACACCTATTTCCTTCACAGAACTATTGCCCCTTTTTATGTATTGGGATAGGTCCTACTCAAAACCTTCTTCTGCTCTGACCACACTGTTTGTGTGGCTTTTTGCAGTCATGAACACACTGCAATTGGGTAAATAAAGGCCAGGATTCTCCTCTAAAAGTGATATACAGACCTAGCACTTATTGTCTAAGCATAAAATTTAATTTTTATATTACCCTTTCTGAGAGGCAATTCTCTGAAATATCTGCTGAAAAAGATATTCAATTTGTAAGAAAACAATCAGGTTAAAGGAAAAAATTTCTATTACCCTGTTGCATTTTCTAACTAAATTAATTTAGACTCATATTTGTATAACTAATATATAAGTATACAGATCACAAAATTATAGAATAATAGAATGGTTTATGTTGGAAGAAACCTTAAAGATCATCTAGAGAATCACTTCCCTTATCTTGCTGGCCACGCATCTGATGCAGCCGAGGATATGGTTGGTTTTCTAGGCTGCACCTGCATATATGTGATATTGTATGCATTGGAAATTACCATCATGCAAAAATCCCATTCCCTGAAATCAATTATTTCAAAGAAAGACATATTGAAGTCAATATCCTTTATATTTCATTTTTCAAGTTAAAAAGTCATATGGTCCTTTAAATGTTCTCCTTGACTTAAAATACATTTTATCCTACTAAACCTAAGAGCATGGCTCCTCACAAAATACTGGATTCTCAGTCATTTAATGAAATATGATGCAACGGGAACAGATGAAATGAAGGTATTTTCCCTTGCATACTTCTTCTTAATAATCCTGTTTTGTTGTATTAGTCAGCTCGCAGAAAAATTTTAACATTTCTGAAATTTGCACTGTTTCCTCCTTTAGTATCTGTGCAATAGGTCTTGAATCTTCTTTAGTTCATTTTTAGTTTTTGGTTTGTTTGTTTGTTTGTTTTGTTGTTGTTTAACCCCTTGACAGAGAACTTCCAGTTCTACATAATATAAGAAGAGTTTACTATCAAAGTTAACATTTCCTATGCTTTTCTTAGATTGTTCATCTTGCTCATAAATTTTGGTATTGGAGTGAGAAATATTTCTTGATCTGAATCAACCTCTTGGAACAGACAGATCCTCCTTGCCTCTCCTCCTGAACTTGGCAATATTTGAATGTCAATTAAAGAAAAATGCCTAGAGGTGACTGGTCTGTAAAGAACAAAAGTCAACTGAGTTCTTGCAATCTTCAGTTATGATGAATCAGTTGCATATTTTTCAAAATGTATTTTGCTTGCCAATGACCCAAGAACATACACACAAAAAGATTGGGTCATGGTTTGGCATTGTGCAGCATGCTAACAGCGCAAAAAGTTCTCTACTAATCAATTTGTACTCCCTTTTCTTAGCAATTTTTGCTACCCCAGAAACATTATTATCCATTGATCTCAATTACTGTAGGTTTATACTGAAGTCATCCTCTCCACTACCACTTAGCCATTCAAAACTTTCTTTGAAGCTGAATGGGATAAAGTGCGTTTTGTCCATGTGAAGATAATACCTAGTGTGAAACGAATAGAATTTGCGTGGACTTCTATGGACTTTGACTTCTTTTCTGATTACTTTGGGCTTCTAGTCAGTATCCATTTAAAAAATACTTGTAAGTTTATATATATGCTAGTTATGTTTTACTTACCTTTTTTTTTTTTTTAAACCATATGTTAGAGTCAGCCAATTAATGACCAACTGCACCTCTGAGTAGTCAGCTTCACATTATACTTACAAATATTCCAATTGAGGTACCGGCAGATTTCCTGACTTTTATGGCTGAGAGCAGCTGACTGCCTTTCTCTCATAAAACTTAAAAAAATATCACTTCGGTACCAATTGTCGATGCAGCGCAAAGTTATAAGAATTGTGTAAATCTTTTGAAATTATTAATGGCATATTTTTTTCTCCTGTACTGCAAAAGGAGTAGAAATAACCACTGGGTGTGCAGTAATCAATAATCAGAACAGAAGATATTACATGATTTGCATATGTTTACATTTATTTTTTTGGTGTTACAAAATTACTATTGTTATTCTTTTTCAATAAGCATGAATAAGAAAAACATGAAAACATGAATCTGCTGTGTAATACGATTTCTTTCCTTTTGTCTATGAATAATGCATTGATATTTAACATTAGTATCCTGTTAAACACAAATGAGTTTCTACATGCTGACTGTGCCTAAGCTTATTCATGATGATGTGTGCCTGTGCCTAACCTAATTGTACATTACATGCTACTGCTATTCCACAAAATCCAGCTAAAATAGATTATACCAGGCAACTTTTAAAAACACCTGAAGAGTAAAGTCTACAGCAGTCAATCAAGTTTGGTATTTTGCTAGATTGCAAATAGCCATAGCGTTCAATTTCCTTCTCTTGAGGGTACTATATACACACTCAGTAAAATTCACAGACCCAGCACCAGTCTAATGAAGTAGTGAATTAGTATTTAAGCTCTGCTTTGAAAAAGATTTTCTCTTCTTTCTGAGAATGTATACCCTTTAGAAAGCCACTGTGTTCTGAACTCCAGCTTTGAATACATAATACAGGAACTGAAGCAAGTGAGCACACATGTCAAAGAACACTCTTTGGATCTGTAAAGTAATAGGTAGTGCTCAAGAGAGTTGTAGATCTTGGTGGCTGGTAACATGCTTCTCACCACTCTGACTTCCCAATACAGGATTGACGTGAGCTAATTTTCAATCTAAAAGTTCATTAATTAAGTCCAAGTTCATCAATCTATTGGCCTGTTTTTTTAATGTGTGGGCATATCTGGGTTAATTTGTCCACCTTAAAATGCCAGTCTTTGTAATGCACCATTCTGGAAGCCACTGTAATTCGCTGTGATATCTAGAACTTACTATCATAAGTTGGCAGGTACCAGCGTATGCTGGATCTGTCAGGGGTGGAGTTGAATCTTCACAGCAGTGTGTACAGTGCTATGTTGTAGATTTGTGACTAAACCAGAGCTGATAACACAACAGTGTTTTTACTACTTCTGAGAAGTACTTGTACCATGTAAAGGCTTCCTGTTTTTCCAACTCTGCCCCACCATGGGTAGGTTGGGAGTAGGCAAGAAATGGAGAAGGGACACAACCAAGGCAGCTGACCCAAACTGACCGAAAGGATACACTGTACCCTACAGTGCAATGCTCAGCAAAAAGTGAGGGGAGGGCCATATCTGGGAAAGTACTTGTTGCTCAGAGACAAAATGGGCATTGGCCTACTCATGTGAGGTGACGAGTGATCACCTTTACGTATTTTTTTTCCTCTTTCCTTCATTTATTGAACTGTGAGTGTCTCAACCCATGTGCTTTTTTCTCTGCTGCTCTTTCTGTTCTCTTCCCCATCCCACTGGGGATTGGAAGTGAGCAAGTGGCTGTGTGGTGCTAAACTGCTTAGGTGGCTAACCCACAATACAGAGGTACAATAAAGCTCCCTGTCTCTAAATTCATCATGCCCATGTTCCTCTTTTGCACAATATCCATGTAGTCAGACTATTCGGGAAGTGATAGAACTGGAAAAAAAAAACCAACCCAACTCCTTATTTTGACTTTACTTCCCAAAAGTCTGTAAGTAAATTCACTGTTCCCTGGTGAAGCTGCTGCACGGATGAGTAAAGACTGCAAGAGTATTGGGCTCTAACTGGAGGTACAGAAGCTGTAAAAATCTGAATGCACCTGACCACAGATACAACTCAGGAAAAGTGTGACAGATGTGCTGTTACATGCAGTTACCTCCTTGAGTGTATTTTCTTAGCCTAGTATTCTGCCACATAGCCATAGCCCTTGTCTCCACTCACACTATTATCACAGAGCAAAGAGAGCACATTAAAGAAATTCAACCTATGAGATATAGAACCCACTTCAGCCTTTCTGTCAAAGTGGGAGGAAGACACAAACCCACATCTGCCAATGATCTCATTTTTGGCTTCTATTCTCAAACAGACATTTATTTTTAGAAAGCAACTTTAAAAAATGTAAGGTTCATGTTAGTCACTGTAAAAATAAACACATTATGTAGAAAAAAAAGTACAATCAACAGAGTAAGGAGTATATGATTTCCTAAATTTTAAAAAAAAAAAAATAGGAATTTACAGTGAATTTCCCTTTATTGAATAAAGTGTATAGTTACATCTAAGCTCATTTTTTTCAGAAGATATGTCAGATTTCTCTTTAAAAAATGTATACCTGAGATACAAAAGAAAGTTGAAATGCAGTGAGAGGTGTTTTTTAATCACTTCAGCATGTTATACTGATAGCTTACCTTGTAATTTTGATGGCATGACTTCAGACTCACATGGTTCTATTTCCAAAAGAGGAGTGGGCTTATACAACTTTATTTAGTATTACTTTTTTATTAGGCAGATGTGGACTCTTACTTTGCTTTTATGCAGTCTGATAATGCAGACCAAATGAACCTTTGTTTTCACTTTTGAGGTAAGAATAGAAATTTTTATTCATATAGTACTGGATGTTACCTTGGACTGTTAGTTGAGGTTCAGATATTGGGATTTCTTACATGGACCAGGAAGAACATTAGTAAAGCAGAATGAAACATTTTTCTTCTGTAAAAGGGAAGAAAATCCTCTTTAGGCTGTAGAAAGAAAAATTCAATTTTTTCTCCTCAGGGGTGAGGGATAAGGACAGGAGCAGGAATATTTCCACTGAAAAAAGATGCAGAAAGTAGGTCAGGAAGAGTGAACTTTCTGTTCTTTCTTCTATTAAAGAAGATGAGAATAGGGTAAAGTAGTGACTGTATCGAGAGAGTTCATCTCACCAGCTGTGATCATGTTGTCACACACCTTTACTTTTCCTCAGTGACACTAACACACACAAAAGGCAGGAATATATACATTATTTATGCTTCCAAAAATCTATTGTCCTACACTCTACCTGCTATGTACCTTTCCTATGAATAAAATATTTTCTGAGCACTTAACCTTTGCAACAAATTGGCCTCATTTTTATATGGAATTTTATAGACAAAGCAGCTTTTTCTAGAACCCATAGTAAGGACAACTTCCAAATTAATTTTCTGACTTTTCCATAAGAGTTATCTGACTTAAAGATCTAACCACAACTGACCATCTACTGGCACCTGTGAACAGCCATATGGATTTCACTGAGTCACAGACCATCAGCAGGTGTGAGCTTCTCTGTAGGACAGCTACTGAGTCAGTAGCTAGGACTGGTATTCTACATGACATCAGGGATAGATTTTTTCATCCCCATCACTTACAGCATGGTAGTCACTATCTCAGTCCAACTAATAACTAAGAATATAAATAGTGAATTATTACAGTGTGCAGTGTAACCTGACTGAATAAATATTAATTATTTCTCCCCCTCTGTTTTCAGGTTGTAGTTGGATTTGTTTTGAAACAATAAGAAAAAGGGTTTCAGAACGAACCAAATTTTTCAATTTAGAGAGCACTGCTCTTTATTGCATATAATCTGTCTTAATTAGAAAAATAAATATCTATCTTTAGTACTGAAAATATTTTTCCTTTTTTGGAGGTTTTTTTTATGTAAATGATGGCCATATTTTTGCCAAAACTGAACTTATATTTTTCATTGACATTTACATCTTTCAGAGGCTTACTACACACAAAACTGACAGCTTGATGTTGCAATGACTTCCAACCATGAAGCAGGTTGCAGAGAGAGGTTGTAGGCTCTCCATCTTTAGAGATACACAAATCCTGATTGGATCTGTTCCTGGTCACACTGCTGTAGCTGACCCTGCCTGAGACACAGAGGGTGGACTAGATTATCTAAGCAGATCCCTTCCAGCTTCAGTGGTTCTGTGATTCTGTGAAATGCTTTGGGAATCCAAAATCTGTTGGGTTCAGAATTTTAAGGCACATCACCTTAAAATGGTTCTCAGAAGTGGATTAGTATATCTCAAAACATAATAATTAGCATTCTGTTGGTCTTATTCAAAGTCATGTATTGTTGTATTGTTTTTTACCATGGAGAGAAATGTAAATAATACTTTAATGATCTTTAAATTTAGTGTAAAAACTCTTAAATACCATGTTAAAGGAACATAGTTCATACTAAACAAGCTTAGAGAAATCCCAATATATTAAGAAGCTCATTTAATGACAACTATTATAACTACATGTTCTTTTAAAAAGTATTATAATTCAATTTTACAGGCCCCTTGATAAATCTTTGATTAATTTTTAATATTTATTTATTGTC
Source organism: Corvus hawaiiensis (assembly GCF_020740725.1). Classification (NCBI taxonomy): domain Eukaryota; kingdom Metazoa; phylum Chordata; class Aves; order Passeriformes; family Corvidae; genus Corvus; species Corvus hawaiiensis. Next base: position 77,185,407 of record NC_063214.1, read on the forward strand.
TGGAGCAAAACAGTGATTCTGTCACAATTTAAAATAATGACCTAATCCAGTTTTGAAAGATACCTTTTGAAATACCTTTGGTATTTCTTGTTCCAATTTCTTGTGGTTTAACTTCAGCCAGCAACTAAGCACCAGACAGCCCCTTGCCCGTTCCCCATCCAGCAGGATGGGGGGAAGAGTATTGGAAAGGTAAAAGTGAGAAAAATTGTGGATTGAGAGAACAGTTTAATTATTGAAATTAAAGAAAATATAATAAGAATAATAATAAGAACAACAATAATAATGATAATGATAACAATAGTGCATTTTAATGAAAACAAAAAATAAAAAAGGGAAACAAGTAAACCTCAAGGAAGACAAGTGATACTGATGAAAACAACGGCTCACCATCAACCAGCTGATGCCCAGCTGGCCTCTGAGCAGTGGTCCCCCTGGCCAACCTTGCCCTTAGTTATATCTTCCATCATGGCACTGTATGTTATGGAATATGCCTTTGGACAGTTTGGGTCAGCTTTCCCGGCTGTGGTCCCTCCCAGCTTCTTGCGCACCCCCAGACCCCTGCTGTTGGAGTGATGTGAGAAGCAGAAAAGGCCTTGGCTCTGTGTAAGCACCACTCAGCAATAATGAAAACATCCCTGTGTTATCAGCACTGTTCTCAGCACAAATCCAAAACACAGTCCTGTACTAGATACTGTGAAGAAAATTCTCTCCCTTTCAAAACCAGTAAAACAAGTGTGTAGAACAGATAATCGAATCCACTGAGACATCAGTTTATGCTCTTTAAAAAAAACTGCCTGCACTTCTGTGACATTTAGTATATCATTTTGGAAATGCACTTTATTATTAAGGCTATTTTAAAGAAAATATTTCACATATCAAAGGAAGTAAGTTTCAAAGCACTGGACACTTTGAGTGAACTTCTAGCAAAAACATGGACCAAAGAATAAACCTTTATAGACCCTAATTTGAAGATCACAGGTGTTCTGCCTAGAATTCAGTTGTCACTATAAAATACTCAAGTAATTGTATTGTCTAAAACATAAAACAAGCAAGCATTGAAATTCAAGGGACTGATGCTAGTACATTGATTATCAAAGTATCAATCAACTTTTACAACCAGTCAGCATAAACACATATATTCCTTAGTTAATAACTAATATGAAGCTCAAAAAAATATACTTCAATCAAAATGCACTACACTAGTCTATTAAAACAACACAGTTAGAATCAAGTGAATCTCTATTGGCTCAGTGGATGCAAGTAGGAAAAAATACAGTGTATTTTTCCATCCTAGCAACGCTGCCACATTTTGTTTTCAAACTTCTACATTAACCATTTCAATGTTTCAGTTAACTTTTTTTATTCTTTTGACACTGTCAGCATTATGCTAATTATTTAATTTCCTATAAATATTATTTGAATTTCATAGCTGCAAGCTTTTAACTTCATCTTTTTTTAATTGTGGAAGTATCAACTGTTCAAGAGCTTGAACATTAATGCACTCATCCATTGACTTATGCAGACAGAAAATAAATTATAATAAATAACAATAAATGTCTGAATTTGAACTTTTGACTGCAGATCAAAATAATGCAATGTGGGTAATTAAAATTTTATATATATATATATAAAGAGAGTATTGTCTACATAGATATGTCCATATGAGTGCAGAGATACAGAGTGTGCTGACTCTGTGTTATCTTGCTGCTGTCCAGCTCTGTCACTTCTTCCCAGGTGATGTTGATTGAGATTTAACTGCTGTAACCTCATTAAGACTAACACTGAAGTAAACAGGAAAAACACCCATTGATTTCTACCAAAGCTTTTGCTGACCCTACAAAGTTACTGGAAATAAATCCATTTATTGGAATTGTTTTAATGATTACTAGTTTATAAACAAGCAATTGACCAAATAATGTTAATTAATATGCTACCATTGAACATGCTCACATCTTTTCCAGTACTAACTTGAAATTTTGATTTCTTTTTCACCATTTATTCTCTGACTCTTAATCTACAAAAGAAGAAAAAAAACCCAGAAAAACATTGATACTCAATGTTCTAAATGTTAAGAGATGTTCATAGTATGTAAAACTTGTTTTCTTCATCCACTTCTGGTTATTACCGTGTGTCACAGAGATAACATATGGAGGAGCAGTTTCTAAGTACAGATCAGTGAGATACAATGTGAATTGTGCAAAAATCTGTTCATTAGTAGAAGGGACACTCATCAAGCTGCAGCAGTCTGATGGCAGATCCTCAGAATGAAGCTGCTGGATCTAAGTTGCAGTATGGTTGACTTGAGAGTCAGGTGGTGGCACAGAGTAAAGGTGTCTCCTGGTTATAAACAGGATTCCATGTTACAGAATGTTTTATCAAGTAAAGAGTGATGAGCTGATAGAAACTACAGTAGTAATACTGCTTTCTTTTTTTTTTTTTTTTGATTTTATATGAAAAATCTGCTATCATTAATTTTGCATCATATTTTTCACACCACCACAGCAAATAGCACTTGTCATTCATAATCTGTAATTCCTTTGAATAAGAATTTACATGAAAAGAAAATGATTCAACAGGAAAAGAAAAAAAGATTATAAAAAGAACTTAGATTAATTCTTTTTAAACCATGGTACTCATTATATTTCCTTTTTTAATATACATACATATTGATAATATGCAATCACATTATTATGACTCATTTTCAAATGTTTGTCTTTTGGGTTGGAAGGGTGGAAATTCAACAGAGAAACATTTTCATTCTCTATTCATTCTGAAAATTTACATAGAGTATATTTGAAAGCAGTACAATGCCTTGGTCTTCTTTGAACTAAGTAATTGTCAAAATGGAAAGTTTCACAGTCTTTCTTATGCAAAATAATGTACCTAGATTCAAGTGAAAACTGAACTTTCAGGGAAGGCAGGAAAGATTGCCTTAGATTTACAGCTCAACACCACCCTCTCCTGGCAGCACCTCCCAACTGAAATACTGTCAGTTCTGAAAATTTTAGAAACATTTTTGTATTGATTTTAAAATATGGATATCACTTTTACTAATTCAAATAGTATTCCTAACTTACTGGAGAAGAAGAAATTTTTTTCTTTGTGCTGAGAACTGTAATCCACTAAAGCAAAATCTTCTGGGTTTACTGGTTTTCTAGTTTTACCACCATGAATATAAAGGTATTTTATTTTAGATTAATTTAAAAGTATGTACAAACCTCCAGCCTTCAGACTGTTCACAGCCCATGTGTAGTTAACACCTATATTTTAATCACTTAGAAAATTGTTATTTGTTCCCTGTAATGATTAATCTAGGATTAACAAAATTTAGGGAGAAAGTATCATTTTAAAAAATCATAAATTTATTACAGTTCAAATATGAAAAACCGAAGAAAATACCACTTGAAATACTGGAAAGATCAATAAGTAAGGAACGTATTGAGCTTACCTATTTGTTTTATACATTGCTGAGCTATAACAGCTTTTTCTTCCTTCCATTTATCTGCAAGCTCTTTTGAACAGCTTCTTTTGAATTTATATGTTTCCTATCAAAATCAGTTTCAAATACGGACCAAGTCTTTGTCAAAATTTCAACAGCTATCTGAAGAAGTGTATTGCTACTGTAAAAGCAGTAGTCTATCCTGCCATAAAAAAATAAAAAAGAAAACAAGAGAAAAGATGTCATAAAGGTCATCTGGAATCAATTCCTATTAATATCTTAATTATTTGCAATCCCAAAAATAATAAGCATGTCAGTGTGTAAATTGAAAATTGATGACCCCTGGCATGAATTTGTTTTCAGGGCTCAACATCATTTTCAAAGCAACCAAATGACAAGCCTTTGACCAAATTCGAGCTTGGTATTAGCATCAGAAGTTATTGTCATTCTCTCTACAGTTCAAATTATAATTTTATTTCATCAAAAAATGTATTTGTTGATAAATATACACATATCACTATGGAGCTAGCTAGCACAGATTAGAACATTTTCACATTTTGGCTCTAATGACATAATAGAAAATTCTGCCATTCACTTCACTGAATCAGCAGTTTAATTTGGCAAATATAAACATGCAGGCTTCTGCTTATCTCTTCCATATCTGAATTTTAGTCATCTTATTCACGTTCATAATTTTAGTTTTTACTTTTACATTTGGGAATAGCTACAGTAACACAAGGATGTAGTTGTCTGCCACGGTTTGCTATAAATACTTGACCCAATTATGAAGTATTATTTTTTTGTTTGGTTTTTGTCTGGTTTTTTTTTTTTTTTTTTTTTTTTTTTTTTTTTTTGGGGGGGGGGGGGTTTGGTTTTTTGGTTTTTTTTTTTGGTTGGTTTTTTTTTAAACTTTTATTCCTGCAGATTAAAGAGCCAAACCAAAATATTAAAACCCACCCACCTAGAAATGAGTGTGATGATGATGAAAATTGGAGTTGATTAAATTAAATCAATATCTCTGATTACTCTCTGTATTTATTTTTACACTAAGCAAACAATAGTATGGAAGTGTGGTTTTGCCTTGTACATCAATAGTGGAGTGGGAAATATGGACTCATGTTATCAATAGTTAATTGTGTTCTCAAAAGTTGGTTACCCAAAGACATAAATGATCATATAAATAAGATAATTTACAAATAAGACCATTTGACTAATCTGAAAAAAGTTTTAAACAAGACAATGAATTTATTTTCTGCATTCCCTGTAGCCTTAGAATGAAACCTTCCCTCTAAATTTTGTTAAACTACCAATTTATAGTTTTTCTGATCAGATACAGTAAAATCCAAATTGCTTGAATTCATGAAGGTTTTGTGTACCTCAATCAAAAAGTTTTCTTCTTGCATCTCTTAGGCTTGTTGGCTTATTAGGGAGTAAGATTATCTACAAGGTGGTAGTTGCTTTAACACAAAGCACGTCATGTATATGAATTAGGATATCAGGTTATAAAAGGAGGATGTTACTCCTAGTAAGCATTAAGGACACCATGCACAATTACTTTTTTTCTTAAACTTTGATTTTAAAATAACACTCTTATTTTAAAGAAAGACTTGCATCTGGGTTTGCAGTTCTTTGTTCCTAGTGATACACCAACATATCTTTTGCTTTCCTTTTTCCACTGTCTTTCATCTAAGAACCTTCAAGTTCTTGCACTATAAAGGAGGTTTCCAGCATTGAAGAAAAGGATAGCTAATGTAAATTACTGATTATATAGTGAGTTTGATTTTCATTAAAAATAACAGAAGATAGACAAGGACAAACAGGTGTCTTTTCTGGCTCTGTACTTTTTAATAAGGTCATTTTTTGTAGACAAGGACCCCATGAAATTTCTGGTGAAACTCCTACATACTTCAATGAAAAAAAAAAAAAACCTAATTGGGTTTTTATTGATTTACAAGGTTAACCTACCTTAAGAGAGTGGGAAGTTTACATCTTTAAACACCGTTTCATCCTAAACCACAATATCCCACAAATGAACGTATTTCATACTTCCAATATAAGGATAATCTATGAAACATGGTAAACAACTGGTTAGGGGAAAGCCTCATAGAATCATAGAATGGTTTGGGTTGGAAGGGACTTTAAGGATCATCTAGTTCCATCCCCTGCCATGAGTAGGGACACCATCCACTTGAACAGGTTACTTAATGCCCCATGCAACCTGGCCTTGAAAAATGAATTATCATTATCTACTTTTAAGTACCATGAAGTCTTAAATCATTGAAATGTTGTGAAAATCTGGCAAATTACATGCTGTAATATTGCAACAAAATAAATGATAAAATACAACTTGGTTGTTTAAAGTCAAGAGTTATAATCTTTCAATTACGTTGTTTTTACCCTCCAGTAAAAAAGACATTGTGAAATACAAGCTTGTCTTATGTTGTCCGTTATTTAATGGTTTTCAAACTGTTTCTATTTCATTATATTTTAAATGATTCAAAACTTCATTGAGTTATTAGCCTTTGATGACCTGCTAGCGCTTCTCTTTACTGTAATAAATAACAGTACCAAGTAAATACAAGCATAGACTACAGTATGTTAATTATAGTTTAAATGTTACTGCTTTATTTTAAATATCCTATTATACTCATATATTATCCAAGATAATGAATAATCTGAATTCAGGGTAATTCAACAATAATATTCCTTCCTTTTTCCTTTTTTTTAGATGACTGTTGTGTATGTTTTCTTATATTTGCTAGAAACTAATCAAGGAACCATCAACATGAAGGCCATATTTTTCTTGACAAAGAACTTCAGAGGCTGAAAATGGCAATGTCCTCCCAAATGCAACCTAAATGAAGCCACCAGCCTTAGGATTTTAAGGAGCCCAGGAAGGGTGAGCATAACAGCAGGAAGAGGGGTATAAAAGAAGTGTGTGTACAAGAGTTTAACTGCATTATTTTTTCTTATTCTTCCAAAACAATTAGATGTGGACTAAAACTGATTAGACTCTTAAAATCTTATTTATAGTAACAATAAATTATTGATTTTCCATATCTGAAAGGTGTGCTTCCTCTTTCTCTATAAATCAGATTTTGAGTGTAACACCAGAGCTGGTCCTGTTGCTTGCATAAATGCACGTTTAACCAGCATATCCTTCGTGGGCTCCAGATGCTTTCCAAAAGTTGCAACTCTCCTACAATTTGACCATCACAGCTGTAAAACCCATCTGAATTATTCTGACAGGCTAATATGTCTCATAAAACATTAACAGTTTGTGTTCAGGTAACTAAATTCAATCCCAGCTCTCCACTGACTATGGAAATGGGTCAAGAAAATACATTTTAATGTTTTAAACCCTGAGCCAAATTTCAGCCAGAAAAAGGCCACTTAGCTATGTATGACTGAGTATTATGGCAATACAGAAAATACACACTTTTACTATAACTATTTCCTATTACAATTACAAAATGCATTTTAACATTGTCACATTAGTTTTTATAGACATTTTATAAAGACATCAATAAGCTAAGATAATTAAGTGCATGTTTAAATGTGATTAAAAGGTTACATTCTTTCCAATGTAGCATGTGAGAAAATTTTATGAAGTCAACAAGACCCAATATTAAGCATTTACACATTTAATTCTATATTTGTATGTATAAAAGTTATTTGGAATTATATGTTATATAAAATCATTTAGTATGAATATATTCAGCTAAAAAGCTATGAAATAAGTAATATATAAAATATTCAATACTGTATTTTATTTCAGTAAGCATAGCAATCTGTATCAATTTTTATTTCCCTACCCTCCCCCAGGACATATGGAAATACTACTTTCTCTTTTCCCCAGCTAGCATCACTTTTTCCTTTCACAATTGCTTTATCATGCTCATATATTTTCTTCCGATCATCTTATTCCATTACTGATTGCATGTCTCATCAGTAATTTTGCAATTATCTTAAATTATGTCCCTAGTAATTTTTCTAATTATTTTGACTCACATACCTTAATTAATGGTATTCAAATGAATGTTTGAATTTGAATCTTTCTTTCATTCCTTTCTAGTCAATAGCTAGCTCAGGAATTCATTAGCAGTCCAAAATTACTAACTTGTCACAAAAATAGTACTTCTAGGAATTATGCTTGATGTATTTAAAAAGTTATCTGTCTCTGCCCTCTAGTGGTCATGTCATTCCTCAATCATCTCTTAAGAGGAAAAGAACAAAACACCTGAGAAATAAAATGCTTATTGATTTTAGCTTATTTCATCCCAGTTTACAAAATTCAGTCAACTTTTCTGTAGAAAATGGCTTTGTACAATTCCTTTAGATTCATGCTTCTGTGCTTTCAAAATAAAAACCAAATACCTTGAAAACAAGCAAATAAGGTAATTTTTCCATGTCCAGTATGATATAAAGTAGTTTTTTAATTATGTTGCACTGCAGTTTCACTGAATCCATTTAAGAAATTTTCAGTTTTGAAGCACTGCAACATGGGAAATCATACCCAAACTCATTCAGGGCAATTTGTTTGAAATCCAAATTTTTATTTTTTTTTTTAAGAGAAACTGTTAAAAAGAAGAAAGGAAAAAAAAAAAAAAGAAAAAGGAATTTTAAAAAATCAGCACAAAACCAAAACATTTTGCTATAGTAATTTTTTTTATTATAATAAATCTAATATCTCTGTTTTAAAAGATAAGCCAGTATAATTTGTTCCTTAGAAGAAAACAATTCGAAGACATGAGATTAACATTACTGAGATTCTTCCTTACCTACAATGATAGAATTTTGCTTCTAGGCTTGATGTCAAGGAAAAGAGCCACTTCCTGCCTGGCAGCCAACTCTAAAAATCCTCTTTTGGCCCTAGGAAGTTTTCCTTTTCCACACCACTGAGACCTGTCTGACAGTTTGTTAATCTTCTCAACATCTCAACAGAGGTGCAGGTGGAAGCCTCATCTGCTTCATGTCTGTTAATTCTGTCTGCTCTGGACTGTTTGATCTTCTTGAGCCTTCTCTTCAAGTTCAGTGGCTCTCAGTACACAGGGGTAGCCTCCTCCATTTGGCAAGTTTCACCTGACTTTCCTGTGCTCTTTGGAGGAGCACAGAATTATAACTCCAGTTCAAAGGGAGCTCTAGAGACATCAGTCCTAGATCAGTAAAAGCAGGATATATTTCAAACCTGAATGCTGTTGTATAGGGATTTGTCCTTTCACCCTCTCAAAATCTTCAGGGATGAAGACTTCACAGCCTCTCTAGGCAGTCTGTTCCAGTGTTTGATCACTCTCATTGAAAAGACTTTTTGCTTTTTCTTCTTGTCCTATCACTTAATACTCTGGAGGAGTCCTGAGACCAAAAAGACTGGCACGTGACACCAGCTCCTCAGTCAGTTGATGACTTGTCACCAGTGGTGTTCCCCAGGGCTCAGTATTGGTGCCTGTCCTATATAACATCTTTAGTGATGATTTGGATGAGGGGATTGAGTGTATCCTTGGTCAGTTCACAGATGACACTGGGTTAGATGGGAGTGTTGATTTTCTTTAGGGTAGGAAGGCTCTGCAGAGGGATCTTGACAGACTGGATTGATGGGCCAAGGCAAGGACAGCTGCATGAGGTCCGAAAAGGTAAAATGATGGGTCCTGCACCTGGGTCACAACAACATCATGCAGTCTGTGACACTGAGGAAGAATGCTTTAAGAGCTGGTCAGCAGAAAGGGACTTGGGGATTGTGGTTGACAGCCAGTTGAACATGAGGCAGTGTGTGCTCAGGTGATGAAGAAGGCCAATGGCATCCTGGTCTGTATCAAGGTTAGTGTGGCCAGCAGGACCAGAGCAGTGATTGTCCCACTGTACTCAGCACTGGTGAGGCGACACATTGAGTGCTGTGTTTGGTTTTGGGTCACTCACTTCAGAAAGAACATTGACGTGCTGGACCATGACCAGAGAAGGGCAACAAAAGCAATGAAGGGTCAAAGAAAATGTCTTATGGGGAGTGACTAAGGAAACTGGGATTGTTTTGTCTGGAGAAGAGGAAGCCCAGGTGGAACCTCATTGCTCTGTACAATTACCTAAAAGGAGATGGTAGTGCGTGGGGTCAGCCTCTTCTGCCATGTTTCAGGTGAAAGGACAAGAGGAAATTGTTGGGGTCCCTCCCCCGCCGTGTAGCCCTGGGAGAGGGGCCCTGAGGGCACAGACACGGGGCTTCCCTGTCCCTGCTCAGCCTCGTTCCCATTGGTTGGTTTTGTGTTCCCTGCGCGGGCAGAAGGACCCTTGGTCCCGTGACTGGGACAGTTCCTGGGCAGAGCTCCGGCCATGCGGCTGGAGAAATAAACATCTCTGAAACAGCTATCAAGAATCTGTCTGTCCATATATATTTCCTTTCCACGGGACTCCTGGTTTGATATATGCGTGTTGCAGGATCCCCACTGCAACAAATGGTGGAGATTTGTGAGCAGAACGATCCCCGATCCCTAAGCGACTGATTTGTGTGAGTAAACCCTGGAAACTTTGGATTCCTCTTCTTGGTTTTGCTTTGCTATTCCATATCTAAACTATGGAGGAACCGTGGGAAGACTCTTGGCTCTCAGAGCCGCATATGGACATTTATCTTAAACTTAAAATGATTCTTGAACAACGATTTGTAAATTTTAGCTTGATTCAAGCTCAAAAAGAACTGAAACACTTCCTGGCATGGTTGTTTAAGAACTTTTTCTATGTTTCTTGGGATTTAATTCTTACCAAGGGCTTTTGGAAAACCGTTTGGACACAGTTAATACTGGAGTCAAAATATATGCCGATGGAAGAATATTTTCGTGAATATTATTTAGTTACCGAGACTGTTGAGCAATGTCAGCTGTGTCCTGGCGAAGGGAAGCCTGGCGCAGGGACCGTGCGGCCCAGGCCACGTGCACCGAGCGCTCTGAGAGCAGCAGCGAGGCAGTTCCCGCGCGCGGGCGGAGCCACGCGAGCCGCAGTGTCGGTGGCGGAGCGAGGAGCGGCGGGACCCGGCGGGACCCGCACGGCGCAGCACAGCGCGTGGTGGAGCGAGCCCCGGGAACGCCCGACCGAGAGGGGCGGCGCGTGGGCAGCGGCTGGCGGCAATGGCGGTGGAACGGAGCCGCGCCCGGCCGAGACGCGCGCTGGAGCGGAGCGCGGGGGAGTCATCGCTCGGGGGCCCGGCCGAGACGTGGGTGCAGCGCCCGACATCGGCAGCGAAGCTGCGACCAGAGGAGGCGACGCACGGAGAACTGAGCGGCGTGGCCCGGCCCGGCCCGCGCAGCCCCGAACGCGACCCCGGGAAGAGCGCGCAGGCACCAGCAGCCCCGACAATTCCAACACGGGAGCGACCGAAAGAGACAGCAAAGACGCAGCGAGACAGAAAACAGCAGCCACTCGGAAAAAGGAAAAGATCATAGCAACTAAGACCTTAGGGATAGTAAAATGGTATAATGTTAAGCAAAATTATGGTTTTATAACAAGGTGTGACAACCAGCAAGACATATTCGTGCATAGAACTGCTATTAAAAAGAATAACCCTGAAAAATGCATCCCAAGCTTGGGAGATGGAGAGGTGGTGGAATTTAATATTGTACTAGGGAGAAAAGGGTTACAAGCATCGCAGGTCACTGGGCCTGATGGTGTTCCTGTAAAAGGCAGTATATATGCAAAAAATCGTAGTCATGTTAGACAGTATCTCCATTGTAAGTCCCCCCTACAGTTTCCCTTTCCTAATCCCACCTTTCCCTTTTACCCTATATCCTATTACCCCCAGTGTATTCCCAATCCGTTTTTTCATCCATGGTTTCCCTCACAAAACCATGCTTTTGCCAATTGTTTCCCCAAAAATCCCTTTCCAATGCCGAGTGGGGGATGAAAAGGGGGAGGGAAGAAGTTAAACCCTCTCCTGCCTCAGTTTCCCCACAAAGCATGCTCAGAGAATTCTGTCTCCCTTCTGTCAGCCCTAAGATGTTCCACAGAATCTGTTTGGACATTTAAAGGCTCAGGAGGGTGGCTTGTTTTGTCTTGAAACTGTTCTTGTTATGTTTATCCAGTTGTTTTCATTCTCCTTTTATTAAAATAAAACGGGTGAGGTGTTGGGGTCCCTCCCCCGCCGTGTAGCCCTGGGAGAGGGGCCCTGAGGGCACAGACACGGGGCTTCCCTGTCCCTGCTCAGCCTCGTTCCCATTGGTTGGTTTGTGTTCCCTGCGCGGGCAGAAGGACCCTTGGTCCCGTGACTGGGACAGTTCCTCGGCAGAGCCCCGGCCATGCGGCTGGAGAAATAAACATCTCTCTGAAACATCTAGCAAGAATCTGTCTGTCCATATATATTTCCTTTCCACGGGACTCCTGGTTTGATATATGCGTGTTGCAGGATCCCCACTGCAACAGGAAATGGCCTCAAATTGCACCTGGGGAGGTTCACATTAGAGATTAGGAAAAAAAAAATTCACTGAAAGGTTTGTTAGGCATTGGAATAATTTGCCCAGGGAGATAGTGGAGTTACCATCTCCAGTAGTTTAAGAAGCATCTGAAAGTGGCACTTGGCTATATGGTTTAGGGGTGGTTATGGTGGTGACAGGATGATGGTTGGATGACCTTGAAGGTCTCTTCTAACCCTGATGGTTCTGTGATTCTGTGTGATTCTCTTACTGGCAGACTTCACCTGCACCTACTTGTTTCTTTTCCATTGTCTGGCAGAAGCAAGGACATCCCCACATGAACAACTATGGCACTGCTCCTTACATTCAGAACCCTATGCTCATCCTTGGTATGCTCAGCATTTACTTTGGTGGTAATTATTACTGCTCACATGGATGAGCAGCAAGAAATGCTTGTTGAAGGCCTCAGTAATTTCTCCACACATCCTGGTTGCAAGACAGCAAAACCTCTCAGACAGCTCAGATAGTGAGCAAATGGTGCCTTCACTGTTATCCCATCCTCACCGTGCCGAAAGAAGTTTCTCAACAGCATCACGGACTGCCCTGTCACAAAGGTGTCATATCATACTTGGTTTCCTGATATGTCTTTCCTTGTGGAAGTTGTTCCTACTCATCCGTTACCAGGTCTTAGTTCATTTTCTGTATGACCATGTCTGCAAGAGGAGAAAAGCTTTTTTCCTGTTGCCTGAAAATCCAGTCTTTCAGCCTGCCCCAACCTTGTAGCCTCTGAGCTTTATTGATTCAAGCAGTCTTAGTTCTCCTCTCTTAACAAAGCAGGGCTGAGGCTGTTGAACTTCCAGGGCCTCTATGAAAAACTCGTCAATCTTCTTGCTGCTGAGTCCTGCTCTGATGTTTTGAAGATTATCCATTCCTTACTGCAGCCCTGTCAGTATGTGACTCAGTGCCTAAACAGAGTTTACCTGCATGACGAAGGGGGTGCACAACTAGCCCATCTCAGTCCTGGGAAGGTGTCCATCATTACTTGCAACCTAGCACTGGGAAACTGTCCTCTCACAGGACTCAGTAGAGTAAAGCCTTCTAAACTGCCCTTGAAGTCCTCTGGTCAATGCTAGCCAGGACTGTGTCCTGTGGTGCATTACTGCTATGGTTGTACCAAACTTGGCAATCCCAGTCTGTCTCAAGCAGTGTCTTCAGGACTGCTGCCCTCACGAGATGACCGTCAAATCCCCTTTCTGCTGCCCATGGTTGCTGTCATTCCTAGAAAAAGTTAAAGAAACACTCCATGGTTGTGTAATAGCTCCCCATGCAGAAAGAACTTGAAGGTGTAGGTCCTCCTTAATAAGGGAAAAGCAAATAGATGATGCAGAAGCCTATCTCTCTGAATAGTCATTGTGCAAACTGTACAGTTCCTTTTTGCTAGCCCTGTTTGGCTTTCTCAGTATGATGCAGCTGAGGAAAGTGAAAGGACAAAACCACTCTATTTTGCAACAGTCACTTCAACTTCTTGCAGCCTGTGGTGTTTTATTTGTATGACACTATGTATATGATATTACTCTAAAAAGGCGACAGACAAGAAATCTGCCAGGTGTGCAGCAAAACAAAGTCTACAAAAATGCTGTTGAAAATAAACATCAAAGTGTAATAAAGAAAGAATACCTAGGAACCAAAGGATTACCTAAAACCAAACAGAGGAAAAAAGGAACTGAATTTCCAGGCTGAAATCAAGCTAGGAACAAAAGACCAGTCTGCAAGGACACAAGAGGCCTTTTTGCTTTATTCTTATCTCCTCTGAGTTTACTTTTTAAAGTTACATATCCTACCATATATTAAAATATAATTATATTGAAAAAACACTTTTTTTTTTTTTGACTGTGCTTACCAAAATAATGGCAAAACATTTTTGATAGGTATCTTTTAATTGCTTCTCAAGTTAGGTTTTGTACCATGTGGTAGCCTGTTAACCCCTTGATTCTGTGATGCCAGGTTCCCCCTGTTCCCTGCCCCAGCCTTGGCCACCCCCTCGGTTTCTCCCTATTGGCTCCTGTACCACAACCACGCCCAGGGACCACCCCTGGGCTCCTGACAAAACCACCCCACACCCAGACCACGAGGTCTCTCTCTCTGCCTCTGAGGGTGCTGCGACAAGATGTGACTAAAGCCATCTTACCACCCTCATGGGAGACCCTTCTCTACCTCTTTTATCACCACTGCGTTGTAACGCTGCTGGCTGCCGGAGCCAGATCGAGGGGCTGTCTAAAATGGGCTCCGGGATGTGACTGATCGCACGGTCCAGGGTAACCCCTGCTGTGCTCACAGGGAGCTGCAGCCTGCTAGGCAGAGTCAAGCAGTTACAACAGTACCATAATTCTCTTAGCATTTTATATTAGTTTCAATAGCAGAAGTCAGCTTCATCTGTACTCCTCAATCAGTTTCTGTCATGTCTACATTTTTAGGAGACCTTCCCTGAGGGAATCCAGACATTCCCATGTGGCATGTCTATTCATTTTATATGTAAATTTTAGCATCTCCTTCATATTTGAAAGTAAGAGTTTTTGATGGTCTGCTCTGCTTTTTGGTAATTTCCATGATCAGCATGCTGGTTTTTTTGGACAATATCAGATTACTTTCAGACTGTTTTTCTCATGGCTGTCTGGTCCACATTCCTGGTACATGGCTCCTAGGTTTGCATCTCTACACACCTTTTCATGTTTAGCTCTTGCATACATGGTTACTACTGTGTTTTCTCCTTCTAATTGGTAACCACCATTCCTTGTTCTCTCACTAGTATAGAGAAGGTGGTCACAATTCTCCCAGCCCAGTCCCAGGGTGGAGTCCAATATTGCCTGCAACCTAGCGCTAGGAAACCGTGTCCTCTCATACAACTAATTAAGGCAGAGTAGTGAAACAGTGGTGTACCCAAAGACTACTGCAGCCCTTCTGGAACACTGTCAGCAGTTACTTACTGTTGATTTAAATATGTAATATTTAACTATTTTTAATTCTTCACATTTTTATTACTAATACAGGAATGCAGTGAAGCACTGGCTTTGTATGCACTCTAAATCATATCACTTATGCCCTTCCTCTCTGTTTTTCAGCTGTCTAAGTGACCCAAGGTTCCTCTCAGGAATTTGATGCAAGAGACAATAAAGGGATAATAGAAATGGAGTTTTAATATGTTGTTTTCTTAAAAGACTTCAGTTTATGTAAATTTAATCTCAAACTACTTTTCATATGCATATGGACTTTTCATATGCATATGCATGTGGATGTTAACACATGCTTAGTCATCTTAATTATTCACTCTTGCTCTTCTGCAAGATTCAAAGCTTGAAGAACTGTCCCTAAAGGCTTCTTTGTATCCATATCTTATGACATTCTTGATGAAATTGTGTTTTTCTATTTCTTCTAAGACCAGTACAAATGAAAAATATAAAAGTATTTTATAGTTGAAGGTGGTGCCCTCATGTCCCTCAGTAGCTGTGAAATGAGACAAGCTGCATTTGATTCTGTAATTCTGTGCTTTGATAAGTTACTTAATTTTCTTCCTCCATAGAACCTCTTTTTATCTGCCAATTATTCTAGATGGTTTGCTTCTACACTTCTAAATAACTACTATTTTTGGGATGGACTGCCTGTGTCACTTGGCATATATTTTCTTTTGATCCTTCATGGTATATCTGTGGAATTTACAATAATGTATTAGTCTCACTTGGTTTGGTGTGGCACAATAGTGCAAAAAGTGTAAATGGTATGAAAGCAGCATCACAGCCCTGAAAAAAAGTGCTTAAATAGTGGGAGCCTAAGGGTGTATGTTAATGCGAGAGGCATTAACAGGGTTAATTAATACATTAAGGCTAACTAGGACTGTCTGAAGTGTAAGGTCTTCAAAACAGTGCTGGAGATCTATATGGAATAGAGCAGCCGATTGTGATAGCTTTTCTGGATTAAGCTCTTAGGAAGCAGTTCCTGAAATATTGCTTGGAGAGTGCTACTTCATTTGTTCAAAGGGGAGCCATTGAGAAATGAAAACAGGTATTGTGTGAGTTTTCAAGAGCCCACAACACCCACAGAACTGTGAAGTTAATCAGGTATATTGCTGCACTGATATGGTCTTTAAAATAATCCAATACATCCCTCATATAAATATCAAAAATCCTGTAGATATGAATATGGAGAAGGGACATATAAGTGTCTTCAGTTCTAAGTACAGGATATGATGTCATTCTGTAGGAAGGTAATGATAACCGAAATAGTCCATCTTGTTACTGGTCAAACATAAAACCAACTCTGGTTTAGATAGCCTGAGCGCTGTAAATTTTAGGATATCTCACTTTGGTAAATATTACTTCCAAACTAGTGAAGCTGACTAAATGAAATTTCCTTATTTGTTTTGCTTTTCCTTGAAAGAGGTTGCCAAGAATAATTCTTCTCTGTTGTCAGAGGAGTATCACAGAATCTCAGAATCACAGAATGGGCAAGGTTGGCCAGGACCACAGTGGTCCAACCTCTCTGCTCAAGCTGTCATCCTAGAGCACATTGCACACAAATGTGTCCAGACAGCTCTTGAATATCTTCAGTGAGAGAGGCTTTGCAACCTCTCTGGGCAACAGCCACCCACACAGTAAAGAAGTTTATCTTCATATTCATGTAGAGCTTCTTGTACTCCAGTTTCTGCTCATTTCCTCTTGTTCTATTGCTCAGCACCTCTGAGAAGAGGCTGACTCAATTCTCTACACACTCTGTCTTCGGATACTTACAGACATTGATGAGGTGCCCTCTCAGTTGTCTCTTCTTGAGTCTGACCGGATCCAGCTCCCTCACCCTTTCCTCATAAGAGAGATGCTCCAGTACCTTAATCATCTTTGTCACCCTCTGCTGGACCTGCTCCAGAAGCCCCATGCCTCTCTTGCACTGAGGACACCAGAAGTGGACAAAGTCTCAGTAGGGTTGAGTAGAGGTGCAGGATCACCTCTGTCATCCTGCTGGAAAAGCTCTTTCTAATGCATCCCAGGATACCATCGGCCATCTTGTCCCCAAGGGCACAGTGCTGGCTCATGGACAGCTTGTTGACCACCAGGAGCCCCAGGTCTTTCTCTGCAGAGCAGCTTTCCATGTTGGACCTCATCCTGTACTGGTGAAGGTCTTTATTCCTCCTCAGGTGCAGGACCTTGCATTTGCCTTTGTTGAATTTCAGACAATTCTTCTCTGCCCATTTCTCTCTCCTTTGAGGTCTTTCTGCTGGGCTGCCCAGCCCTCTGAGGTATTTGGCTCTCCTCCCTGCTTTATGTTGTCAGTGAACGTGCTGAGGGGGCCTCTATGCCTTAATCCAAGTCATTAATGAATAAGTTGAACAATACTGGGCCCAGTATTGAACCCTGGGGGACATCACAAGGCTTCCAATTAGACCCTGTGCCAATGATTACAACACTCTGGGATCTGCTGTTCAGCCACTTCTCAATCCATCTCACTGTCCACTCATCCAATCCACACTCCAAGGTTTGCCTATGAGGATGTTGTGAGAGACAGTGTTAAAAGCCTTGCTGAAGTTGAGGTAGACAGTATCCACTTGCTCTCTTCTCACCAAGGCAGTTGTTTCATCAGAGAAGGCAATCATGTTTGTCAAGCACGATTTACCTTTAGTGAATCCATGCTGACCACTCCTTATCTCCTTCTTGTCATCCATGAGGATAAACATGGCCTCCAGAATGAGGTACTCTATCACCTTGTAAGAAATAATAAAGGTTAATGACTCAATCAGCCATTTGAAAAAGCAGCAGGGTACTTTACTAAGGCCAGGTTTGCACTCCTGCAACTGAAGGGGAGGCAGAAAAATTTGGGTGTGTGACAGAAAAACCTCTCATCTCAATAAAAACAGCACAGGGGTAAGCACCAACCACTGGGGAATGACCATGACAAACTGAGCTTTGTTTAGCAACAAGCAGGGGTTTTCAGCCAGGGTGCAGACCCATAAGCAGATCCTGTGAGGTGAGATGATGCTTTTTATCATGCCAATGTCCTCCCTTACACAACTTGCTCAGGTATAAAACACCTCCCCACTTGGGGGAGGTATTGGGGCACCCACACATAGGTCTGAGGGTGTTCATTCCTTCTGGTGGGGCACAACTGGCTCATCTACACTGATGTGAGAGGCAGATGCCATGTGTTAAGGTGTCACAAACCATCAAAGACCCACAAAGTGCCCCAGACTCATTTGTGGGGCCTTTTGCCAGAGGACAGCATATGATCCACAGTGTTACGTCGGGCTGCCCCCATCAGGGGAGGTACCTGGGTGTTCTCACCTGAACCTGAATATATATTAACCCATCAAACTTGTGTTTCATGGCTTTCCCCACCCATAACAGGTCAAGACTGAAACCATCACTTCAAACAAAGAGACATTTAAAACATTCCAGTCAGGCAAGCTATTCCACCACATCTCCATAATCACAATGAGATCAAAGCCCTATGACTGCACACGTATCTCCAGTTTCTCCTGTTTGTTCCTCATACTGCCTGCATACATGTACCGTGTAAGGTGGGAGCTCAGATGAAAAGGTATGAGCTCTAAATAATTTAGTTTTAATGCCACCAGATGGCATTGTTGAGAGGCTTAATTAAATTCTGACAGCATAACATCTTGTTAAATTATGGTGACAATTAAAAAGGGAATGAGGGACAGTAAGAAAGAAAAAAAAATGTTACTATTCTTCTGAACTGGTAAACCAAATAATTAAATAACCTCACTACAGCGTAGAAGTTAGGCTCTTAGAAGAACTTTTTTGTTTAAATGAAATCTAAAGTGTAGATTCTCAGGTCTTGTCTGCTAGCAGAAATATTTCTTTCTGGTCTCTAATGTTCTCATATCCCTAAATAGCCATATAGGACTATTTAAGCATATTTTAATTAATTGACATATAATTCTTTAATTGGCATAATTATAAAAATGTCTTTTAGCTTTCACCTTTGCTGCAGATTAATTAAATTTTACTGTTGTTTTTTGCTATGATTTTTTTTTGTTTTGTTTTGTTTGGTTGATTAGTTGGTTGGAGTTTTTTGTTTGGTTAGTTTTTTTTTTTTCATTTGATAGAATAAACACAATAACATCTGATGTAAGAACCAAATATTTTCAGACTCATGGAAATGCATGATACGGTTGATGATATTGGATCCCTCCTATTGAACTCCTAAGTCCTCAATATAGTTGGTAAGACAGAACACAGTATATTTGTATGCCATGACTTGTGAATTGCTGAATTATGGTCTTGTTTTCTCAGCATTTCCATTTAAGTGGAACAATAAAGAAGAAAGAGAGGGGAAGTAAGCTCACACACTACCTTCAAGCTGCAACATAAATCTAGTTTAAACTTCCTCAGCCACTTATACCAAGAGGGAAATCTCCAATTATATTAATCAGCTCTTCAGAAACATTTCAAAAGTGTCTTGTCACCCAAAAAGCCATGAATCAGACAAAATACCTTCTAGCCTGTCAAGGAGGAAAAAAAGTTATGTTTTCTTCTAAATAGCTTTCAGGTTAAAATTAGAACTGAGGGTTTGGAAGAAGAGGCGAAGAACAGGATAGCCTCTGTTCTCACATTTTTATAGTTTGATGATGTTTTCTTCGCTCTGCCTTTGTACACTTGATGGCAGTGTCTGTAGGTTTAGAGGAGTATGAGTCAATACATGACCACAGTGATTTGTGAAGGAATTGCAGTATTTCCTAATATAAGGAAACAGCAGCTGCAGACAAAAGGATAGGAGTAAATTGTGGCTGTTACTGCCTGTTGCAGGTGCATTTGACATCTCTGACACTCCCTTTGGAGGACCGATATTCCTGTACTCAAATGGCTCTTGTGAAAACTTGCTTTTTTACAAAGAATAGGAAAAAAAGTGGGTGATGAATACTAGGACATACTCCACATCTTTAACTGCTTCTGTGATGTGACTAACCATAACAATAGTGACAAAACCCAAATTTTCTAATGGACGTAGTGATAAGCGATAGCTCCACTTTGCAAGCTTGAGTGACTGCTAAGCCTCAAGTGGATATCAAGTGGATATATTCTGACAATATCTTAAATCAATATCTTGGAGGAATTTCAGAGCACACCAGGTCTCTCACCTTCCTTTACAAACTGGATTTTGGAAATTAGGGCAATCAGTAGTTCCCAGTTCTAAGAATAAGTACTTGGTTTGGAAATTTGGCAGTTCAGGCCTCTAGGATATGCAGTGGAGTAACCTATAGTTGGTAAGTTACTTTAACAGAAAAAAAAATACTTTGAAAGTAATGCACACATTCTTTTGATACTTCTACATGACAATTTTTCCTAGATTCTTCCATTAGCTCTTTAATTAGAACATAATTTTTCTACATGCTGACAGTTCCATAAGGTTCTGTGAATTAAGTAGCCCCTGAATAATTAGAATGTGACCTGGATAATATGCTTGTATTTCCTATTTAATTTCATAGACTTGTATTCCTTTCAAATGTTTTTTGTAAGCAAAAATGTAAACTACAGGCAGCATCAATAATCATTTAGCGGTTATTTGTTAGGGTTTTGCAATAAAAGATGTGTTTCCTATGTTTTATAATGAAATAATCTCAGCTAAACTACTGACATTGTTTTTTCTTCAAAGAAAAATGACAATTTTTTTTTGCTTGCTTTCATGTGCCTCACTATAGAAGTTACTTATTTCATGGGTCTTAAAAGCAAAACCCTTATTCATTTTTTTACAGACACTCTCAACTTCTCTCTTTTCCCTTTTCTTTTTTCCTGTTTCTTTCTAATTTTCTGAGCCTGGGTTTCCTTTCTGCAAAAGTGATTCACTTTCAATAGGAGATAGTCATAATTGGGATAATAATAATTGAGGTGGGGTAATCAGCATATCACCCCTTCTTTATCCAAAGTACTTGTGTCGTGGTCATCTAGGAGGCCTTACTCAGAAAACAGAGGGTATAGGCTTATAGTCTGAACTTTAGGAAGACCTGTAATACAGGTGTCCCACTCTGCCCAAAATACATACGATGGTATAGTTTCAACTTTTCCAACAACAGTATTAAATCAAAGTGGTGGTGAATGCTGTGTTTTATTCTGAAAGGGATGCTGCTGGGCTTTGTTAAGGGAGAGAGTTGCAAACATTCTGACTTGATTGGACCTCTTTGGAAACAAAACCTGAATTTCAAATGACACTAGGCAAAAGATGCGTTGTGAGATGCTTAGCTTTGCTTGTGTAGTGGTATCTCTCAGCATGGCTGCATTATGGTTCAGACCAGAAGGGTGGTTTTTCTTGTTGTTTGTCTGTTTTTGAGTAAATTGCTCATTTGTACTCTCTGTGCTAAGGTGCTCTCCATGTTGGATTCTCAAAATGTACACAATGGACATCTTTCCAATCACACCTTACCAGAAAAAGCTAAGTCATTTCATCTGCTGATAGGTTTTCAGTACACAGGATCAGCCTGTGACCAGGTCAGGGTAAAATACTGGAAAATGCTTGCAGTGTGTATGCCAAGGTCCTCAGCACTATTTGTTTTTGCTGTACTCTTTATTGAATTGAATTTGCTACTAATATAGATGGACCCTCACATTTACAGAAGTCTTGGAGTGCAGGGAATTTTACCAATTCTGATGAAGGTATCTAGGGAATCTTTATTGTCTAAGAGGTGTTGCTGTGGGGTTTTGTTTCATTGTTTGTCTTGCTTTTTGTTTGGCTTTTTTGAAAAAAAAAATTATTACTAATTAGTTTAGATCACTATATTTTTTGCAAATTTAAATGTTTATAAGAAGGGTTATATTGAAACAGAGATGATTGAGCTAATGATTATGCTTAAACTGTTATTTTCAAGGGAGATAGCCTGAAGTATTTTTTTATCCTGAACGGGAGTTTAGCTTTCCTTGAAAATAACAGATGCATTGAGGAAGAATTAGAAAAACCTTCAGAGTCTGTTATTTGTAAAGAATTCTCCAGTAGATGGAGGTACAGAACAGGAAGTTTTAGATGTACAAAAATCATTTTTTCTCAATGGTATTTTGTAAATTTTCTGTCAATCTTCCTAGGGTGTTTATCGTAACAGTTAATAAGTTGCTCTCTGAGAAGACGCTCAATAGAGCACAAAAACCAGCACTCAGATAAGAATTCCAACCATCTCCACATATGAAAGGTGAGTGGAATAAGTTAACAAATGCATTAAGAATAAGTTTCCTGATTTCCTAGCTCTCATTTCACTCACTGTCTTAAACACAGCTCTATTAGGTGTTTTGTGTATAGACAGATATTTGTAAATTTATAATTTCAGGTTAATAGATAAATTATATGCTTTTTATTTAAAATAGTTTATCTTAACATGCAAACTCTTATCTGCATGATTTGAGTCATCCTCATACTAGTGTGTGGGAGTTGTTTGTTTATATATTCTTTTCATTATATTAACACATCATAAGTACTGTCATAATTTCCTTCATTTTTCAGTTATTTTGTGAAAAAAAGAATTGAGTTGGTTACTTTACTGGCATGTTATTCTTCTATCATCTCAGCTGAAGCAGGAATATATAAAAACTAGGAGAAAGACTATGGGAATATAAAGTCTAAAATAAAAAAATAAAAAAAGATCCATGTAGTCATAGCAGGAAGATGCTAATGGTGGGAAAAAAAAAAATACAAGGCTATTTCTAATCCCATATTTTATTCAGATATGCAACCAGCCAAAAATGCTTCCCAAGATGGAGTATATCCTTTCTGCCTGGAGCCCTTAAAACATCCACCTGAAGACAGACATTTAGCCTTGCCATAAAATATTGACTGCTGTTTTTCATCGAAAATAGGTACAAAATCTCCTTGGAGAGAGGCTTGTTCCTGAAATAAGGGATCACTTGCATAAAAATATCTTAATTTTATTTTTTTTCCATTTATATGTTTACTAAAGATATTTACAAGGATTTTGTCATGGTGGCACATAGACACATTGATTCTAAAAATTTTCTCTTTCTTCCAGATGACTTGCAATGCATGTCGATTTGATGTTAAGAAAAAATGGAAACCTTGAAAGCTTTAAAACAGTCTTGTAAAGTGGTGAGGATGAGTGGTCATTGCTTTGAAAGTCAATTTCACAACCCATAGGTCATTATCTGAGAAAACTTGTGTAAACCTTATCCTTTTTCTCATGGCTGGTACTTCAGTGGTTACTAGTTCATGGACACACACAAAAAAAATCAATTGTGCCTAAAAAAACTTGATGCTGAAGAGAAAAAATTGAGCTATGAGAAGTTTCAGGTTTTTTTATTTTTCAGAGAGCCTTAAAGTTATGTCATTTTATCAGTAGCTTAGAATAATGCCTTGCAAATTTTCCAAAATCCAGATTTATGCAGGAATTTATACTTTCTCCTTGAAAGCTTGATCATATTTCTGAGATGTCTATCTGAAGAAGACATTAGTTTATCTCTCACTTTGTAAGAATTTTGTTTGGTTTGTGGTTTGGGGTTTTTTTTAGTTGGTTGATTTTCTTTTTTTTCTTTTTAATATGTTTTCCCATGTAATAGAAAACAATCTTGAGATTTCTGAGGATTTATAGAAAGAAGTAGTTGAACTGAAAGAACAGTTAGACTCAAAGAACAGATTGCCTTGAAATCATTCTGAAGAACAGGGCAAAGCTGTGGTGCAGGTCTGCAACCTCTTCATCAATAATGCAGTGGTCTCAGGAGCTCTATAATGTTGGGTAGATGAGCAAAAGATCTCTTTCATTTAGAAAGAGATATGGAAAGACTGACCTTGTTTCTCAAGAACCAAGTACGAGAAGAAAATTCCCATGGAATATCACAGAGGAATTCTTTATCTTTTTTACCTCAAAAATCAGGAGTCTCTGAGTAAGAGTGGTTGCAGCATTTTTTTTTCCCATTTTTGTCCAAGCACTCTCTTTTACTACCGCTTCTTCAAAGAAAGTTTGGAAAGAGCTTTCTTTTCTTTTTTTTTTTTTCCTTTAAATCTCCTTGCAAAATGAAATAATGTTTTCTGACAGTCATAAATGAGGAGCAGTGTACATGGGCATAAGACATTATCAAGTAGTATAGTATGTATGTATGTGTGTGTATATATATATATATATATATGTGTGAAGTAAAGGGAAATGTCTTTAAAGTTGCGTATCATGCCCTCAACTTTTTCACTAACCATAACAGCTTGGTTTTCTGTCACTTACTGAGATATTAACTATTTTAGCAATAGTAAGAATTGCCAGGATTTGATGCATTCTCATTTTAGCACAATTTCACTTAACCAGAACTTTGGGGATTTGGAATATGTCAAGGACAGCAAATACAGAACATTTGTTTTTCCCTGTGTCTTGCTGCTCTAAAGGTCAATCAATCTCCCTCTTCTACCAACCTGTACTGTGACTCTGGCACTGTTCTACAAGCATAACAAGTCATCTGAATTTGTTGTTCTTTGTGCTAGAAACCCCTGAAGTCATTGACCAGAGAGGAACATTTGTAGCTTTGTTTACGAAGTGAGCATTCAAAATGATTTTCAATACTTTCTGCTGTTCTTTATTCCCTTTATTCTTTCAATTGTCTGATTTTTTCATCAGCTTTCCTGCTTTAAACCAAAAGTGCAGTCCTGACAAAAGGTCTTTTTGATGAGAAAAAGAGATGCAGGAGAGATTGATCTGTACAAGAAAGGTCTCTTATGGTCTGAATATTTTGTGTTTATCTTGCCTTATCTATGGAGCTTAGATAAGTGAATGATCTCTTCTTTCATGAATGAGGATCCCTGGTTAAACAGAAAGAAAAGCAATTGGTGTGGAGGGAGTAGAAGCTAAAATCAAATGTATACTTCCAAATCATAGGCCTCTTGTAATCTTTATGGCTGCAACCTAATGTGTTTTTCAGGGCCATATGTTTTGCTTACATTAGTATAACTGCTAAAGCTGTTTCAAAGTGATTACTGCAGGTCTTACCAATTACACAGTGAAAGGATTGGCATTTTAGTCTGACCTCAGAGTTCCCCCTTACATTGTAACTCTGTACTGCAGGTGACAGCTTCCACCTTCTACCTTTCCAGGCTGACTCCATTTTCTAGCCATTGTTAACTGCTTTGGAAGTTCTTTTAGTGTCAGCAACAATGGCTTTAATGAAAAGAGTCTGTAACTGCCAAGTTACTTTAAGGAGACAACCATACTGTTTGCTTTGGGGAGCAGAGTGCTCTCTCTCCAGACATTATGGTGTCTTGAGAAATAGTATAATCCTCTCAATCACGTCACCCTAAGAAGATATGTCATTTCTAGCTTGTCCTATGGTATCTAATCCCTTTTGCCAGTGAGTTTCTCAAAAGTTAAAAAAAAAAAAGTTACTGTTCCTTGCCCTCTTCCTCTTCCTTTTAGTCTCTAAGCACTTATGCTCCAAGCATACAACTCTATGACTTTCTTCTGCAGACACTGGTTTGCACTATTTTTCTTTAAAGCAAACAATAGTAGTAAAGTTCATAAAAACAAATGTCCTATTCTACAATGACTCATACGGAACCAATGAGAAAAGAACAAACCCTTACATACCATGATACCTGTATCATACTAGATAAATATCATTAATGTGTCTTGTTGGAGGTTTTTCCTATATATCTTAGACTAAACCTAAAGACTAAATAAAAGTTTTTATGCAATTACTATTGTTATGTTCCACTATTTTTTTAAAGAAAAATAAACTAAAAGATTTTTTGAAGTCTTTTACAAAATTTCTAGCTGAATATCACTCTTAAAGTAACATATAAAAAACCGCTTATTTTGGAGCTTCCTTTCTTTTTCTGGTTCTGTATGATTTTTATTAAGCACCACTATACTTTTTTTTTTTTGGTTGACTATAGATGTTTCTTTTAGTATTTCTCTATGCCATAACAATCTCATTCTCTGCAAAAAAAATACACCTTGGAGATATTATGTTCAGGCACAAAATAATTTAACTAATACCTTTGCCTTTATAACTTCACTAACACAGAATACAAAACATCAGAGAGAAATGTCATCTGCGTGTTTCAACCAGCTTGGCCTTTCTTCAATGTGTCTTGAAATCTTGAGTGTCAATATTACTGAAATGTGTGAACTAGTGATGAGAACATATACATACATTTCCAATTCCAATTATTTGCTTTTCACTCCACCTTTCTATCTTTCAATTGCCCGTCTATCCTCAGAAGATTTATATGCATGCATTAATAATAAGAAAATATTCAAAATGTTGGTTATTATTCTTTTTTATCTTTTCTTTTTCCAAATACAGGAAGGATGCTCTGTGATCTTTGATTACTAAATCTCATATAAAAACCTGCATTTAATGACAGATTTGAATTATTGTTAGGTAAATTTTGAAAGATTTTGACCAAACATTTTTAGCTTGTATATACATAAAGCTGTAGATCCTGGTCTTCCAGATACTCTAAGCATTATCAAAATCAAGAAAAATAATCTACTTATTATTACATGAATGAAATTCTTTGTACACTGTTATTGGGCAAACAAGGATCTAGAAATGAAAACTGTTCTCATGCCATGGCATGGTTTTAATCTCAATGGATCAAAACAACATTTGCTTTTCACATGTTTTATCCTGTATCTATTACCATCTGGGGATAGGGTATATTCCCATAGAGGATATAGAAGGCTGTATTAACCTGTCTACATACAGAACATATGTCATATGCTTCAGTCTCTCTTTGTACACTCTCTTGTCAATAGAGGGAAACCAGGCACACCGAGGTGTAACTTACTGCATCCAGACCTAGGATTCTTCTTTCCCTCCATTAATTACAAAGAACATATGGAATGAACAGCTTCAATTCAGATGGAAGCAGTGTTACAGTTTTATATTAATATTTTATGAATTTTTGCTTCTAAAATGTGGATCAAACAATAAAAACAATTCAAAAATATTTTGGATTGATTTTTAACACATTTTTCAAGATCAGCAAGAAAAGATATTAGTATTTTTATTTTAAGCACATTCATATATTTATTGCTTTAATTATCTGCTTACCTAATACCCAAAAATTATTGTGGAGTTCTTAGCCTATATTTAGAAAATAAAAGATTCATAATAGATATACCTTTGTTCCCTATGTGGTGTGTGGAAAGAATTATAAATAACAATGTTTAGAAGGAACACTTTGTCAGAGGCTGAAATACCAAAGCAGCAGAATACAGCTGATAACAGGTAGCCAGTAAGAAATACTTGCAAAGTGGGTGAAAGTCAGAGGCTTCAGTTCAAAGCATAAGGGACAAAGTTTGGCTCAGGTCAAGACCCTGATATAGCTATAGATGTGACTACTAGAAAAATCTGTGGTTTTGTTATTCCTTTGAAACATAAAATTGAAAGAAACATGGTCTGGAGTAGCTGCAGACTCTTTTCTTAAAACACTCATGTGGGTTCTGGTCCCAAGTCTTATGGATTTTCATGTAAATTTCATCTTGCAACTGCTTCATGAAAAGTACACAAGCTGATATGGCAACAAGGAAAGAAGGTCTCAAGTGTCACACAGTATCCCTCTCCTCTAGTACAAGGAATGTCAAAGACTTTCCTGCATGTAGAAAAGCTTCTGCAGAACATGTGGAGAGAGCTGCAATGGAACCATACTGAGGAGGCTTCCCATCAGTGAAATGCAAGTTTTGTGTCCACTGTGTGAGACTTGACATAGCTACATAATGACCTATAAAAATCTATGCCTTTAAATATTAGTGTGGGGTTATGTAGCAGGACATCCCCTCTCTCTCATGGCTGGGGGATTTGGAAGAGATAACTCAAGCCAGATTAACAGCCCAGTGAGGAGTCAAGAGAGTCCAGCACCTCCAGGCTCCTGAAATTCTGAGCACAAGCTCCAGTACACATCTTGGTATGAGAGCAAATGTGGAAGGAGATAAAAGAAAATAAACATTGGTGACCAAAAGACAGTCTATAAAAGCCCACACAAATTATCACAGGGGCAGAAGTCTCTTATACACTCCTTGAGATCATGCAGGGAGATTTCTCCCCTTAAGTCCAGATGTGGGTTTTTGAGAGAAAGGAATTCGATGTCTAGCCCGTCAAGGACTGGCAGTAAGAAACACTGAATCCTAAGTTACACTATTTCTTGGCTAGCTGTAAATTTAATGGTACCTTTAACTCCATCTGTAATACTAGTATTCCCTTTGTGTCTTATCCCTGTGTAGTAATAGTCTGTTTTAAGTCTTATGTCTGTTAATTTTGTGTCTATTAATAAATAATCCATTTTATAATAGACCAAATCAGCCATTATTAAAGAACTTGTGAATAAGAGTGGGGTTTTGGGGTGCTGGACACCTCAATAACGCGACTGCCTGCTGCCAGAGGCCTGGGCAAAAGGCAGAGACTGATTTAAACCCACATCATCCATTCATAACAATTTACTGGCTGTATTGCATTTTGGACACATGTAATGGCATGCTGGGTCGTGTGAATTGATAATACACTTGCATAGAGATCAAGACTATTTGAGGACCATATTTATGAAAATTATCAGGATAAAGGAAAACTGAACAGGATTTCTTTACCCCTTTTTTTTTTTTCACCTCAACAGAAGGAAGGCAGACAGTTCAATTGACCTGTACACCCACTTTGCGTTTCAAAGAATATTATGAGCTTTAATGTTAGCAAGTTTTGTGAATGAACATCAACTATTACATCTTCAGCACTCCATGTGGCACTTTGTTATACACTTCTTGGTTCAATCACACTGCAAATAATATTTTTTTCCCCTATAGCTCATATACAAGTATTAATATACCACTGTATAAAAACCAGGTTGAAATTGCATGCAATGGTAAATCACCAAGGCAACAGGGAACTCTTCACAACCTTACAGTGTTGATTTTTCATTTCAGAAGCTCTAAAAAATATTACTTTTGCAGAAATAACCATCAAGCTGGGAGCAAAAAAGAAAACAGTATTTTCAAAAGCTAGTTAGAATGTGCGAATCAAACTATTGTTAAGACAGTTCAGTTTTGTGTGCATGTCTGTTTATATTTACGTACAATTTAATGTGGGTTTTTTACACGTAAATGAATGTCTTCAAAGGAAATTTATGAAAAGTTTTTGAAGCACAAGGACCATTATTAATATCTTACCACATTGCTGATTTGCCAGTACTAGAACATTGTTTCCACGAAAACATTCTTTGCTAAATCACAAAATGTAAAACTTCAATCATTCACATTTTCTAAATGTTTTACTAAGATACTTTGAATTCTCTAATCTAACTAATATTGCATTTGTTGCATATGATTTTAAACTAGGTAATTTCTTTGTGTTGTGGAATAAAATTTCCACATGATCATATTTCCATGAGAACCTGTGAGCATGTTAGATAATTTCTATCATGTCATAAATCTTCACTAATCTTACAAGTCTTTGGATTTACCCAGTACATGCATGAACTAGAAGAATGGGCAGAATGCCTGGAGTAAAGACTAGAACACATATGCCCTGAACAGACATGAGATCATAACTGTGAAATATTTCTTTTTCATTAGACAGCCTAATTATCACTATCTTTAATGAAAATCCTGCAGGCAGATAAGAACAGAAGTCCTAACAGACTGATTTTAATTAAGTTGCATTCAGTGGGCTGTAGTAGAAAAAAGGGTATGGAAAGTTATGTCAGACACTGATAGGAATTTTCTGAATGCATTAGTGATCCTTGTGGCTTTAGGTGGAGAACAGAGAGGTTGAGGTTTTCCTTTAAGGAAAACTAGAAAGTCATTAATTTGAAAATGTGTATCTGCTTTCAATATATACAAGAATATTTTTAGTAAGATTTCAAGAAGAAGAAGTCAAAGGACGGATAGTAATTCAGGCAAAGCATTTATGATCAATATTGTTTTATCCTATAAGGCTCATTGTCTATTTTTTCCAGCTCTTTAACAGAGTACCTGCAGAGTTTCTTCTGAGTGTTACCCTAGGAAGCATTTTGAAAAGAACAATGGAGACAAAATCTCTAATCACCTTAACTCCTTACAATTTAGGGGTTTTTTTTCAAATTTTTATTCTGCATAGCATGGAAAGAACAATATGTGCTTCTCACTTCTTTCAGTATGGCTCTGCATCCAGCCATAAAGTGGTGAGCTTGTTTGGCCCAAGTATATATCTTCCCTGATTTCATTTGATTCTGACTTGGACGTTGATCTCAGTGACTTCCATCACACCAGCATTGGTGTATTTCCACAGTTACAGATTGTCAGATACATTTACAACATCACTGCTATGTTGCCTATACTCAAGCAATATAAAATGGTCTTGAACAAGATTGTGACATCAAATGTGGAATACACTAGAGTTTTCTAAATGAGAAGAATAGTTAGTGAAAGTGCTGGAGAATGACAAGGGGAAAACCTTTATTAATGCAACTAATAGAAGTGACAAAACAACAACATGAAATACTCTCAGAAGCTTTGTCATTCTAAAATCCCAAGCAAATATACATTGCAGGAGTCATCACCCTCTTAAAAACCTCCAACAGTAATAAACTCATTTTTCTGAAAGATTTGGGACAAACTATACTTGTCTAACACAAGGCCTTCAGGGAATCCCTTTGGCAGGGGTTCAAGGGCATCACTTCTGAAGAGCTCCACAGACATTAGAATAAAAAATTATCCACATACGCCATGCTAAGAAAAGACCTGTAGGACATAAATCTAGTTAAAAGTCCAAGGACATGTCCCTGTAGAATTCCTCAGGGTGTCAGAGGAAAGAGTATCTCTGCACATCACGGCATATTCTTCATAATTACTGCAGGGATATTACCAGGGATAATTACCTGCTGCAGGGAACAAAAAGCCTTTGGGTCACATATATCATTCCCCTGATTATATCAATGTGACACACTGTTGTACTGACCATTGTGGTATAGGCTGTCTGAAGAAAAAAATTAAATACTATGAAAATGAACATTTGAATATGTGGAATGATTTTCAAATGTACTATAATATGGATCTGGGAGAGCAGTTTGCATAATGAGTCTCAGAAATAATGAATCCCATTGCTCTTTATCCACAGGATCCATAGAGCTAAGACTAGGCTATCTTGTAGCCAATAAACACATACTCAAATGCAAGAGAAAGAACACATTATATTAACCAAAAAGATAGATTGTGGTGGATCACATTGGTAGTATGGATGTTCTGGTCATCCAGAGGGAAAACCTTGCCCCTCAGCCTTCAGCTTCTCAGGTGTGGAAAGTAATATTGATTGTCAGCTTTCAGATTGAAAATTGAATTCCAGATGCTTCATGCAGCACTGTGTTATGATCCGGTTTAAACCCAGGAAAGCAAAGAAAGCTAAGTCTCTGAGCATAAACCAGAAAGAACTTAGAAGGTTCAAAATATCCCCAGAAATGAGATTAAAACCAAACGAAGTTAGATGTTGTTGCCAAAAAATTGATGTATTTTATTTAATAGTAAAAGAGGCAAAGAGAAGGGAAGAGAAAAGAGAGAAAGAAATAGAAAAAAGAAATGTGCGTGGGGGATGGGGGGACAGAGAGAGGTGACAGGGGTTAGGTGGAAGCATATCACCCATCCGAGGTGCTCCCCTCCATCTGGTCTGCTGGTGGTGAAGGTCCCCCATTGCCGCTGTGGCCACGCCGCTACATGCTGCCACACGCCATGTCACGCTGCCACACCACACGCCACCACATGCCAAAGAGTGCAGAATTCCGTGGATTAATACACACTTCGGGCCAGGTGAGAATGCCCACATGTCTTTCTTACAGGGGCTGGCTTCACACACTGTCCCTTGCAACACTGAGGGTCTGTAGCATCATCTCTGGTGCTTTGGTGCAGGGTCTGGGGACCCCTTTGAGGGGGGCCCTTGTTATGGGCCATGTCACCCCCTTCTGCTGTGGATAAGCTTCCCCCCAATCGCTCCCGGTGAGGGCCCCTCAGCTGGGCTCCTCTGCACAGTGGAGGATGGGCAGTCACTGCGCCTCTGACCGGAGGCGTTTCCAACACACACCCAAAGCCTCTCCTCCCTCCTGCCCTTTGGTAGAGGGTCTGTGGGAGCCTGGCAGCTGATAGCCCTGGGACCGTGAGCTCCACCTTGGAGGTGTTAAGCCTGTGCTTTGTGAATGTCCCCAGCCCTGAGTTGTTACTTTACCTTATCTTCATCAGCGAGCGGTGTAAGGCCTCAGTCAGGGCCCCATTCAGGGTATGGT
The DNA here is from genome assembly GCF_020740725.1 of Corvus hawaiiensis. Classification (NCBI taxonomy): domain Eukaryota; kingdom Metazoa; phylum Chordata; class Aves; order Passeriformes; family Corvidae; genus Corvus; species Corvus hawaiiensis. The sequence continues at coordinate 77,217,447 of NC_063214.1, forward strand.
AGTCTTCTCTTCAGCTTTTGTAATACAGTTTTAAAAGTCCTATAAGAAAATGTTTAAGCCATAAAATATAATATTTCAGTCTCTGACACACTGTATATCTGCTTTTTCTTTAGTTAAAATCACAAAGAAGAAAGGACAATAGCTCTGAATCAGGATGAGTTCATTCTGTCTTGTAAGTGCTTCTTTCTAAATCTCCATCTGTCTGTAACTATTGGCTCAAAGACACTGGCTGGAGCTGAGAAATGCATGTGAGTGCATATAAATTCACATAGATTCCCAGGCCCAGGTGTGACACCCATCAGGAAGAGTCAGGGAGCAGCTCTTCAGCGTACCTTTGGGACTGAGTAGGGCTTGCTGCCTAGAGGTATGGGACACATCATGGGATGCAGGGGAAGAAGATTTTGGGATAGCACAAGATCCCAAATGTGGGATGCTTAGAGAAGGAAGTGAAGGTTGGGAAAGGGAACTAGTTGCTTTGTGTAAGACCAAAAAAGGAATGTGGAGCAATAAGGTGACGAAAGGGTCGATTCCACGTAAACCCATGGCTGTCTGACAATTCTCTGCATGCCATCAGCACGGTCTGCCCTGCCTTACAAAATGCTATTTCTAACTCTTTTTGCAGAGGATGGACTCATGCTCAGTGTTGAGGGGAAAAGGAAGGACAGAGTCTGAGTGCCAGCCTCTACAGTCAGCCTACAGGTCATCAGGCCGTGGAGTCACAGTGCCAGGAAGGGGAGACAGCAGAGTGGACTAATGCGCCAACAGCTACAGTGGGACCCTAGTGTCATAGTGATCCATGTACCCATGCTGCCAGGAATTGGGTACATGTGCAAGTGCAGCTGTGTAGGTGAGTGTGCGATCCCTAGCAAACATCAAGCCAGAATAGTCAGAGAGCAGGTGAACCTGCCTGGGAGCCCAGGTTATGTCTGTTTTAGAACAGACTTTTAGCATCTATGTGTTTGAGGATGCTGCAAGACATTCCACTTTTTTTCAGAAGGTAGTGTGAAGTTTGGTTAATATTTTATTTAGGTAGCATCATTCAGTCTCAGGGGTTTTTTCCCCGTGAATACGTGTTTCTAAAAGGCATCCAGAATGGCTTTGAAATCAAGATACATAAACCCAGGATAAAATTATTTGTCTAAGTGACAGTACAGAAAAGGCTTGGGATTTTTGACAAATCCTGAATAAGGAGCACGGTGTGATTGACATACATTGGAGATCTATGCACTCTTAATCAGAGTACTGAGGGCTAATTGAGAGCACAGCGATGAGCATAAAATCCAGGGAGTGTGCTGGAGTTCATTGCTTTCTTGAAGTCAAGTGTTAATAAAAGTTAAATTATCCGTAGTAAAATATGCTTTGTTCTTTCTTTGTGCTTGTTCAGAATGTGTTCATTCAGAAAGCATTATGTTCAATTATCAGGGTATCTGTGAGTCAGAGAATTCCTTGTAACATAACATGCGTTTAGTAAAAAAGAAATTTAAAAATGGAAATAATTAAAGTGTTTAAAATAATATTTAATATTGAAAATAACTTTCGTATGACACATATGTTGAAAAAAGCTGAGCTCATAATAGCAGCCTTCATAAATAGTAGCATTTTGCTTCCTGCTTGCGTCAACTGGTACTTATCTATGGTTTACAAATAAAAATTTTATTCGAATTTTCCATAGAGACAAAAAGAACTGAACAACTAGACAGTTTTTAAGCAGTGGTCAAAATAAGCTTACTTATCTTAATTTCTTAGAATCCAGATTTTTTTTTTTTTTCTTTTTTCTTTTTTCTTTTGTAGTGGTAAACCACTGAAATCTTGTTGTTTTTGGGGGGTTTTCACCTGAAATAAGATGGTTTGAACTGTTATTAATATTTTTATTTGTAAACTCTTTATGTTGATATAGGCAATAGGATATACACACTGTACATTACGTACTGGATGATCCCAATCTATCTATATGAACTTGAATCAAGTCAAATTTCTCTGCAGACTCATGAATCTCTGTGATATTATATATTTCTTTACAGTAGCTTTCCTTCCTTTCCAACATGACTGTAGCAAGAGAAAACATTTTGATCTATAAAATCCAAAATTTCTCCTTAAAAGGAGAATTCTTATTCTTTAGAAGGTTAGCTTTCTCATGTTTCCAATAATGATGATGCCTAAATAATGACTTTTTAGTTTAGATCCTGTGAAGCCACAGAAAGAGCAAGGAAGTACTTGACATGGATGGCATGGAGCATGGATCTAAGTCATGAATAATTCAGTATAAAGAAACTTTCTTAGAAAATTTCAAACCATAAATGAAACTACTGTTTAAAAGATATCAAGCACAATTCTCCAGCAAAACATTCAGTGCAACATGGTGACTGGTTTTCATTGGCTCCTATCTGAATGTCTTTCTTAAAAGTATTACTGCACCAGCATGAAGTTAAATGAGGAAAGTTAAAAGTAATTATTTATAACAGTATGCCTTGTAATTAAAACTTTTTGATTACAACAGTAATATTACATATATATATATTAAAAAACCAGGTCATATTGGCTGAATTTAATATAACAGCAGGCAATGGAGATAACCTAGAACAGACACCTGAATATCCAATGATGTGGAGTATTGTTTTCAGATTAAAAAGCACAAAGTTCTTCTATCCAGATCATCTTAGAGGAGGATTCAATGGACAACTGAAGTAAACAGGCTTAGAACTGTTCCCATGCTCTGTTGATTATTGTACATCTGACAGCTGACCAATACCTGAATAACCCCCTTCAGAGGAATGGCAAAGAGTACTTTTGATTTCTTATTTCCATTCCTTGCTATGAGGCCAAAGTGTCAAGTATTAGTAAATATCTTTTTGGATATTTGGAGCTGGATGTGGTCAAGAGACTTCACTTGAGTCGGTGGAGGTCCCTGAATAGGGATTATTTATGGTGCTAGAAATTTTAATACAAAAGTCAGAGGTAAGACTATGGTGTGAATGCTGTTTTGTAACCATCAGATCTGAAAAACTTTTAAAGTGTAAAGTGAGAGAAAAATGGAAGTTGTTTAGGAGCCAACAGAAAGCAACAGATGCCCTTATGCTTCTGAAAAGTTCATTGTAAATGCTTTCAATGTTCATTATTCTCTTTTGTTCTTCACACTATTAAGCTCACAGGGAAGATTTTTTAAAGATTGCAAAATACAGGGCCTTTTTGAATTAGAAGTAGATGACAACTACTTTGAATCTCAAAGTGTCAATAGCAAGAAAAATGAAGAGGCATGTTTCAATGATGATAGTAGTTCATATGAAACTATCAAAAAACATGAGGCTGTGAAATATAGCGTGAGCTCCTGGTTCTAGTCCATTCTTCAAAGTGATAACACTTACCTCTGAAAAATGTCATGTCAGTTCCCAGGTGATATGAAAGAGTGTATACATTTAGCTCATCTAGCAAGGTGGTTCCCCATTTTTTTATATTAATGGATTAATGCTCTGTGTAGTTGTGCCAATGTGAAAGGCTATGATAAGTTTCTTCTCCTGTGGTGATGACTCAGTTTCCTTGGTTGACATGACATAGGGGCAAAAACATGGTTCCATTATTTTGCTGATTGCTTGCTTCACAATTATAGTAGACCAAGTATGAAAATATCTCCTTCTGTAAGAAGATGGCTATTAATTCTCTAGTTACATAAGACTAAGGATATATCCTTACTCTGTCTACACAGAGGAGGCAAGAATTTAGGTTTCAAAAAGGCCAAATAATGTATGATCCTAGGATTCATTATTTTCCTCTGCGATTCAGGCTCCTAAGCGCATAAATCACTTTTAAAATGTTAAGGTAAGTTCTACTCTGGGCCTCTGAGATAAGAAAGGTAAGACGGATGGAAAAAGTATTTGGCAAATGCAGTTTCAACCACCTAAAGGAACCAAAAGGAAACACCATAGGATGTTTTTCTATGACTCAGATGCATTAAATACTAGTCCTTCTAGCATTTGGATAATCTTTCTGCAACAAAACAGTGGTGGATAGCTTGGTAATATCTCGAATTTGATGACAAGTAGGAGCTTACTAGTCACGCTTTGCATCATTATCATATATATTATATTCTGTAATGACATGCTGACATAAAAATATATGGCTTGGAGGCTTTAACAGTGCAATTATGACGAGCTATTGACAAAAACAAACCAACCAAATAAAGTGGCACACCTGGAAAAAAGTGCATATGAGAAGATACTGTAACTAATGAAGGCTAAAACGTTAAAAAAAATCTGTTTCATGAGGTTTATTTTGCTTTTATAAGATAAGCTGATCCAGGGAGAGTGTTTATCCTCTGAAGAAGAAATGGAAGAGCAACACTTATTATTCAAGCGTTGGTTTACTCAAGGACCTAGAGTGACAAAAAAGGTAAAGATACTGTAGTGATCCATCCTCACACTAGGCTATACTGAAGTTTTATATCAACCTTTGACTGTAACTTTTGAAAAATAGTCGGTATAGGACAGAGAATTCTGCAGTTGCAATTCTTTCCTGAGGCTGTTCTTATAAGGCAGATCTTACCAAGCTTAATATTATCCCTGCATTTTGCCTACAAGCACAGCCTCAGTGCTGTCTGGAATTTGATCTGGATAATGATATGTCAAGTTTAAGATACATAATTTCCTGTATTCTTTCTTAATATTTAACAATTACTTTGCATAAACTCAGAGTCTGGAATATGGAAAAAGTATCCTGTAAAACACAAATTCTATGCATTTATTCATCAGGAATATGGCTTAAGACTTTTTTTTTTAAGGGATTTAAATATTGAACTACTTAAAAAAACCCTTAAATGTGTTTATTTTACAGTCTCTATTAAAAATATTTTTGGGAACTGGTGGCCTTCTTTCTCTTTAGGAACTATTTACATTTTTCCATTTTTCATACTGTTTAAATAGATACAATTTGTCCAAGGGGAAAGAAAATAGGCAGAAGCAGGATTTATAGCTCTGCAGTGATTTACTATAGTTGTCTTCAGTTTTATTTTAGATGATGTGTCTTCATAAATTCAAAGAGTTAGCCTCTGAGTTCATCTTTCATTTCCTTGGAAACTGGAGCATTGTGGATGAGTACTTGGCTCTGACCCAGAGCTGAGTCATAAGCAGTTTTGGCATCTGTGAGAGAGTCCAAGATCTCTCCTGAAGTTAGCAGCACAAACTTAATTCTGTGTACATCCTTCACAAGTCACTTCTGACAGGATTGTTCACATGTAGCACCGTGAATGCAAAGAGGAAAAAAACAGAAGAGGAGGGATAGTTTCAAACAGATGGGCAATCTTGACTGTATCTGAGTTTAAAACAGTGGGCTCCTGTTTTCACCTGTGTGCTGCATTCATGTAGAGAGGAGATGTAGATTTGTACTTCCCTTTGTGATGGCAGGGCACTTGCTTAAGGACTAGGAAGGGCAGCTGGGATGCCGAGTTTCTGGATATACAGTGGCACTACGTGCTGCTACTTCTAGGTGCACTGCATTGTACTCCCTCACTGAAACAGAGAAAAATCTCTCCTAACACAGGCATTTTAGTAAGGCCCAAACAGCTGAGTCTGTGATATCAATATGTCTGCATTTTACTTTCCTCACCTGCAAAATCAAACTACTCTATTTATTCATAATATATTTATGAAGCAATTAAAGTTTTCAACAAAACCCCACTGCTGTTCATCCACATATTAACTGGAACTCAGTATAGCTACTAAACATATAAATAATGCTCTGAATTTATGATGTTGTCAGTGATGATCCAATAAATTGGCTGTTTACCTCCAAAAACAGGATGAAAGCTGAGATAGTGAGCATTAATCATGAACATTTTGTTAGATTCCCAGGCAGCAGAATGCTATATATACCTGAAGCTTTTTTTCATTTATCCTCAGCATTCGAAGTAAAAAATAACCTTCTTTCTTCTTTGCTCTAATGTGTTTTACATATGAACCAGTTTTTAAATATATTTATACTCAAAATTATTTCAATATTACCAAAAATGTATTGTGGACATCATAGTTATTCAGAATAAGCAGCTCACTTTTCAATACTAGTATGAGGCTTTTTAAATTGCATGCTCAATTTCAACGGTATTTGAAAAAGAAAATGTCCTTGTGAATTAAGTTTGGGTTCAGTGATATATCTTGCTGTTCTTTTATTCAGAAGTGCAGACCAGTCCTTTTTGTTTGTTTATTATCTACATAGTTTTGGAGCAAATTTATTATGGGATATCTGAAGTTACTTAGTGAATCTCAAGGTAATCTCATCTCTAATGCTTTTATATAGTAGTTATTTAATCTTCTTTATGGAGAGGACAGAATGACCTTATTCTTTACTTTTTCTAATAAAACTTCTTACGGTTGAGAATTTCAATGAGGTTAAACACTAATTTAGTCTCACTGAAAAAAAAAAAAAAACATGGAAATGTCTCTGAGTTAGGAAGAACCTTTTCTTCCTAAGCTTTAACTGAAAAAAAAAAAAAAAAAGTTTTACTGGTTAATCTCTTGCCATTCTATGGTTATTTTCTGGCAATGATTGGACAATAATGCAGGAAAATATAGTTACCATGTCCATTTAATCCAATGGTATTAAAAATAAAGGTATGCAAAGTAAGGCTGCAAGGTAGAAATATGTCTTAAAATCTGTTTACATCAAATAAATTATTTTATTCACTGAGTTTAACTGCTTAGCATTTTTTCCAGTTTTTCTTTTAAAATGACAGATACTGTCAACAGTCATATTAAATTTCTTTCTATGAAGAGATAAAAAAGCTCTATTTTGACAGGGTTTCAAAAACACAGAATGATTTAGAGAAAAGTCCTTATAAAGAGAAAAATATATTTTAGGTTGTTCATTACTGTCTTTTTGAAAGAAAAAAATAACAACTTTTGTTACTGCTTCAACTTTAGCAAAAATAGCATGAATGCATAGATTAATCTGCACAATGGTCCAGAGGATGCCAGAATTTTAAACATCATGTTACTTATCTTCGATTACAGCATATTTAGATTAGAATTACTTGTGCAACTTTATACATAGTTGTCACTATTCAAACGAATTTGTTTAATCAGCATTAGTCCAGTTCTCTTCTTTGGAACTATGATAATTTAGTTACAATGTGTGTGCCTCCCCATATTTGTTTGTCTCTGTGTGTATGTGTTTACGCACATACCTGTTTGTGTGGGTGGAGGATACACACAGAAGAGTGGATAGAAAAAACAGTAATAAAAACAACTGTCACCTTCAGTGAAAGGCAAACGTACCTGCACTGTTTTGAAAACCCGGAATTTTGGAACAGTGAAGGAGGAAGAATCAAGTACCCTCTGCTCCTCCTGTTCAGTCTTTAATTTCAGGAAGATTTTATTTTTCCCTGCTGTGGTGTACAAAACTGGAGGGAATATGTCACTATTTGGTAAGCAGTATGTTACACAAATAAATTACAAACTTATCCTACAATATTTCAAAGACCCCACGTTTATTCTTTAAAACATGATTTTACTCGATTTTACCACCTGCTTTATAAAATAGATACAAGAGGCTTTTTAGTGGTTTTATGAAATACTGTCCTATAACTACGTGATGGCACCTTTCTGTTTAATATGTTCTCCACTGTACTGCCAAAAAGAACAGATGGCAGATCTGTTTAGATCTATCAAAATCATAGATCTCTTTAGTCTGCAATAGAAAAATATACACAGATATTCTGAGACCACTGATATTTCCAAACCCTGAATTAAAGATGTCAATATTATAACTACAACAAAAATACGTGGCAAAATGCCAGTTGGTGACATTTATCATTCTTTCAAAAGCACATAGTACTTCAGCTTAGAGAGGAGTAAATTCTGAAATCCTCTTTATTTAAAAGTCTCTCAGAAATATTGCAATATTATTTTAATCAATATTAGGAGGCCATTATATTAGTGTAGATAAAATTAAACAGAATACTATTAATTCCATCATTAAACATAGCCAGTGACTGAATATGTTAATGCAACTATCCCCTTCATCTCATCAGTCCATGTTCTGGCCGGTTTTTTTGTTTTCTTTTCTTTTCTTTTCTTTTCTTTTGCTTTGTTTTGTTTTGTGGGGGCTTTTTTGGGGTTTTTTGTTTGTTTTTTTAATATGCGTGTGTGTGTAAATGGTGCCTGGCGGCATCTCCCGTTCTTCGATTGGGGAAAAAAACCCAAAGTTTTGCTCAAGACATTTAAACCTTTTTATGAAATTACAGATTTTTATCTAGTGAACAGAAAGAAAGACTCTAAAAATTTTAGATAAAATCTTACAGAGATTTTTGGAGGATTTCCCCACTCTCTTAGAGGATTTTACCACTCCTAGACAAAGAAGTAGATTTAGAGTTCATTTGTAGTTGTAGTTTGTAGTGAGTAAAAACACAAAACATGAAGAAAACTTACGAATTATGAAAGTTTACCAGTTTGAAACTCATACTTCATCATCACATAAATCCTATTTATGCTACAGTGAATGAACTATCTTCAGATAATAATCAGACAGCTGTATGTAATGATAAATATGGATAAAGACCCTTTGCAGTTTATCTGCATATATCTGGTTTCTTAAAAATTTCTTTGACGTTTGAGATTTTTCAGAATCAATTAAGCATATTAAACCACTTATAATGAGTCTTCACAAACTGGTATTGAGTTTGGATAAAAGGAATTTATCCCTTGACATGAATTAACTTTACTAGAATGTTTAAATGAGTAGTAAGTGGAAAGTCTTACCTCTGTAGTTGTTCTAATTTGGCAGTAACATTTAACATCACAAGAATTTGAGATAGGGGAAAAGACAAATAATTGAACCTGTTATTGTTACTGTGCTTGTTAAACATGAATATTAACATGTTTTTTGAAACATTTCAGAGTGATTCTAAGCAAAGTTTTCTGTAGTCATTTGGAATATATTAGTAATATTGCAGCTCAACTAATCTGAGTATTTGTTGTGCGTTGGTTAAAACTTTAAGATTATATTTAGCCAACAATAAATCCTTGGATCTTCAGTTTCATAAGGTCAGTTCCCTTTTGGCCATGAGATCCAGGTTGTCTCGGTTTTGAAAGACAGGTGTCTGCTAAGGAAGGCAGAGGCCCCCCTTGAAGTGGCAGATATAACCCCTTTTCCCTCCAAGTTATTATATTTTGAAATCAAGGGCCTTTAGGCAAAGATGTGGGAAATAGGAATAACAGTTCTTTACTATATATATATATGTATATAACCAGTCAAACAAAACAACAACAACTCTGGCAGTAACAGCAATCACAAACCCAGTCCCAGCCTTCTCGGCTGTCGGGCCCTTTCCCCTCGGGTGCAGTTCCGCTCGCAGCCGGCAGGGGCGCTGGCGGCTCCCGGTGAGCAGGGCAGGTGCGATGGTTCCCCCGCGGCTGCAGGGGGCGCTCCGGAGCGAGCTCGGGAAACCCGCGGCTCTGGTGCCCTGGGATCCCGGGAAGGATGGAACGAAAAGGCTTCACAAACCCCTGGGCAGCTGATCCCGGGCTCTCAGGAACAGCAGGCTGGAATGGCAGGGACGAACGGCAAATCCTGGGTGGCAGACGAGATGTATCCAGATGGGAAAAACCACGGAGGCCCAGGCAGGCAGGGCGAGCAGGGCTACAGCGTAGCGAAAGCTCGAAACAGCAGCGGGGCAGGACAGCCACAGCTCGGTCTCCAGCAGGGCAGGGAAAAGCGGCTTTTGGGGTCCCGACGTTGCTTCCAGCAGGAAGAAAGAACGGCCAAAAAGAAAGCAGCAGCAGCTCCTTTCTCTGCAGCTTCTCTCTCCGGACGCTCAGAGCGAACTGTCCCCACACCCAGGTGGAGACAAAAGAGTAGCCAGGCCCGCCCCACTCCCCTTTTTGTCTTTCTTAAGTACAGCTATTTGTCCCCTAGCAACATGTATATGGGAGAAAATTCCTTTAACAGGAAAACCTAAGACTAAACTAAAACCCCAACATTATCCACCCCGAATTTTTTCCCATACTAACATGTTACATGAAACTTAACTTTTTTTTAACCATATAAATCTATGCATTACCCAAATTATATACAAATATACATGCTGATACTGATACAAGTACAGAGCCATGGGTAGTTCACCCTAAAACAAGGTCCTCTTGAGGTAAGCATCGGGTCTCTCCATCCTTTTGCATCACCCACCAGGTGCAACCTGGTCCCTGAGCAAAAACAACCCCACGGATGGGTTTGTCTTTGCTCAAGGCAGACTTTACCCAAACAGTTTTTCCAAGCATACCTCTCATGTGCACCACTGGAACCTTATCCTCGTCTGTTGTTTGTAGGGGTTCGGATTGGGCAGGGCCTGCTCGGCTGGTGGAACCTCGAGTGTTAACTAACCAGGTGGCTCTTGCTAAATGCATCTCCCAGTTTTTGAAAGTCCCCCCACCCAGTGCCTTCAAGGTGGTTTTAAGCAGTCCATTACACCGCTCAACCTTCCCAGCTGCTGGTGCATGGTAAGGGATGTGGTACACCCACTCAATGCCATGTTCTCTAGCCCAGGTGTTTATAAGGCTGTTCTTGAAATGAGTCCCATTGTCAGACTCGATTCTCTCAGGGGTGCCATGCCTCCAAAGGACTTGCTTTTCCAGGCCCAGGATGGTGTTCCGGGCAGTAGCATGAGGCACAGGGTAGGTCTCCAGCCACCCAGTGGTGGCTTCTACCATTGTGAGCACATAGCGCTTGCCTTGGCGGGTTTGAGGCAGTGTGATGTAATCAATCTGCCAGGCCTCCCCATACTTGTATTTGGACCATCGCCCGCCATACCACAGAGGCTTCACCCGCTTGGCCTGCTTGATCGCAGCGCATGTCTCACAGTCATGGATAACCTGGGAGATACTGTCCATGGTTAGATCCACCCCTCGGTCTCGTGCCCACTTATAGGTGGCATCTCTGCCCTGATGGCCTGAGGCATCATGGGCCCATCGAGCTAGGAACAGTTCTCCTTTATGTTGCCAATCCAAGTCTATCTGGGACACCTCTATTTTCGCAGCCTGATCTACCTGTTTGTTGTTACGATGTTCTTCATTAGCCCGGCTCTTGGGGATGTGAGCATCTACATGACGGACCTTCACGGATAGCTTCTCTACCCGAGTGGCAATGTCTTTCCACTCTTCAGCAGCCCAGATTGGTTTTCCTCTGCGCTGCCAGTTTGCCTTCTTCCACCTTTCCAGCCAACCCCACAGAGCATTGGCTACCATCCATGAATCAGTGTAGAGGTAGAGCTTTGGCCACTTCTCTCTTTCAGCTATGTCCAGAGCTAATTGGACAGCTTTGAGCTCAGCAAATTGGCTCGATCCACCTTCTCCTTCAGTGGCCTGTGCAACTTGTCGTGTGGGGCTCCATACAGCGGCTTTCCATTTCCGGCTAGCGCCTACAATTCGGCACGAACCATCAGTGAAGAGGGCGTATTGTCTTTCACTCTCTGGTAGCTCGTTATATGGTGGGGCTTCTTCGGCACGTGTCACCTGCTCCTCTTCTTCTTCAGAAAATAACCCAAAAGTCTCACCTTCTGGCGAGTTTGTAATTATTTCCAAGATCCCAGGGCGACTTGGGTTTCCAATTCGGGCGCGCTGCGTGATGAGGGCAATCCATTTGCTCCAAGTAGCGTCGGTGGCGTGATGCGTGGAGGGAACCTTTCCTTTGAACATCCACCCCAGCACCGGTAGTCGGGGTGCCAGGAGGAGTTGTGCCTCTGTGCCGATTACTTCTGAGGCAGCCTGGACTCCTTCATAAGCTGCCAGGATTTCCTTCTCGGTGGGAGTGTAGTTGGCTTCAGATCCTCTGTAGCTTCGGCTCCAGAATCCCAGTGGTCGGCCCCGAGTCTCACCAGGCACCTTCTGCCAGAGGCTCCAGGACAGACCATTGTTCCCGGCTGCAGAATAGAGCACGTTCTTCACCTCTGGTCCTGTCCTGACTGGGCCAAGGGCTACGGCGTGAGCAATTTCCTGTTTGATCTGGGCGAAGGCTTGCTGCTGTTCAGGGCCCCAGTGGAAATCATTCTTCTTGCGGGTAACCAGGTAGAGAGGACTCACGATCTGGCTGTACTCGGGAATGTGCATCCTCCAGAAACCTATAGCACCTAGGAAAGCTTGTGTTTCCTTCTTGTTAGTCGGCGGAGACATTGCTGTGATCTTATTGATGACCTCAGTGGGAATCTGACGTCGTCCATCTTGCCACTTTACTCCCAGGAACTGGATCTCTCGGGCAGGTCCCTTGACCTTGCTCTTCTTGATGGCAAAACCAGCTTGCAGGAGAATTTGAATTATTCTCTCTCCTTTCTCAAACACTTCGGTTGCAGTGTTCCCCCACACAATGATGTCATCAATGTACTGCAGATGTTCTGGAGCCTCACTCTTTTCTAGTGCAGTCTGGATCAGTCCATGACAGATGGTGGGACTGTGCTTCCACCCCTGGGGCAGTCGGTTCCAGGTGTACTGCACGCCCCTCCAGGTGAAGGCAAACTGAGGCCTGCACTCTGCTGCCAGAGGAATGGAGAAGAATGCATTGGCAATGTCAATAGTGGCGTACCACTTTGCTGCTTTGGACTCCAGCTCGTACTGGAGCTCCAACATGTCTGGCACGGCAGCGCTCAATGGTGGAGTCACTTCATTCAGGGCACGATAGTCCACAGTCAATCTCCATTCCCCGTCAGACTTGTGCACAGGCCAGATGGGGCTGTTGAAGGGTGAGTGGGTCTTGCTGACCACCCCTTGACTCTCCAGCTCGCGGATCATCTTGTGGATGGGGATCACAGCATCTCGATTTGTCCGATACTGCCGGCGGTGCACTGTCGAGGTGGCAATTGGCACTCGTTGCTCTTCCACTTTCAGGAGCCCAACTGCAGAAGGATTCTCAGATAGTCCGGGCAGGGTGTTCAATTGCCTAATGCCCTCTGCCTCCACAGCAGCAATCTCAAATGCCCACCTGAGTCCTTTTGGGTCTTTGTAGTAGCCGTTCCGGAGGAAGTCTATGCCCAGAATACACGGGGCCTCTGGGCCGGTCACAATCGGATGCTTTTGCCACTCCTTCCCAGTCAGGCTCACCTCAGCTTCCAAAAGGGTCAAGTGCTGTGATCCCCCGGTCACCCCAGCGATGGATACAGGTTCTGCCCCCACATGTCCCGATGGCATTAAAGTACACTGTGCCCCAGTATCAATCAATGCATCATATTTTTGTGGCTCTGATGTGCCAGGCCATCGGATCCACACCGTCCAGAAAACTCGGTTCTCCCGTGCCTCTTCCTGGCTAGAGGCAGGGCCTCTCTAGCCCTGGTTATCATTCTTTCCCTGGGCGTACATGCTCGAGGTACCTTCAAGGGGATCCGACATATCATCCTCCCTTCTGTAATACCTGGCAGCTCGGTCACGGGAGGCTGAGGCTACCTTCACCTTAGCGGAACCCCCTCGGTTAGTGCCTCCCTCCTTGAGTTCACGCACCCGCGCTGCCAGGGCAGAGGTGGGTTTCCCATCCCATCTTCTCATGTCTTCCCCATGCTCACATAGGAAAAACCACAGCTCAGCTCGTGGGGTGTACCCTCTCTCTCTAGCAGGGGGACGATGGGCTCTGACTTGGGGGCCTGTGACTCGCACTGGTGCCACACTGACCCTCCTCATCTCCTCCCTCATCTCCTCCCTCATCTCCTCCCTCATTTCCTTCCTCATCTCCTTCATCTCCTCTTTGAAGTCCTGGACCACAGCAGAGACATGAGCTTTCAGCGGGCCATTGATCATGCTGTCATAATGCCTGAGCCTGTTGGCAACAGAGCCCACTGTTTCTCGGGTATTGTCGGCATCAATCGTTGCAATGAAGGTGGTGTATTGTGATGGCCCTAGCCTTGCCAGGTTCCACATCATCTGTCCTGTGCACCTGACCTTATCGGGGTCATTATCATGCTGTCCATCCTTCCCAAAGAGTACCTCTAATATTGCCACCTCTCTTAGCTGTTGGATCCCTTGCTCGAGTGTCTTCCACTGCATTCTATGATGATACTCCTGCATTCTTTCTTTGTGAATGAACCTTTCTCTCACACTCATTAAGAGCCGCTCCCAAAGAGAGAGAGGCCCTGGCTCCCTCACAAATATCTGGTCCACACCTGGGTCCTGGGTCAACGATCCCAGATACCTTGCCTCACCACTATCGAGTTGCACACTTGTGCCCATAAGGTCCCAAACCCGAAGCAGCCAGGTGGTATAAGGCTCACGCCCCCTTCGCACAATGTCGTTTCGCATAGCACGGAGACTGTCGTGCGACAGGGACTCAGTGATGACTTCTGGCTCTGGCTCTCCTGCTGGTTGTGAGGGCCCTGGTTGCCCATCATCATTAACTGGTCGTACTGATTTGGTCTTATACTTCCTCCTTTGCACAGGGGCGACCGCTGCTGGCTGTGGTTGTCCTTGTGGTTCAGCTGAAGCCTGGACGGTTGTAACATCCGTGGGTTCCACTGCTGCACCATCGGACTCACCCTCTTTGGGGCAGGGAGAGGGTTTTTCACTAGCTGAGGAGGTGTATTCCCTTAGCAACTGGCATATCTCCTGGCGCACCTGGCCCATCTCCTGGCACATCTCCTGGCGCACCTGGCCCATCTCCTGGCACATCTCCTTGCGCACCTGGCCCATCTCCTGGCACATCTCCTGCATCCCTTTTTCCAGTACCCCCACCCAGTTTGGGTAGTCCATTTCTGAGGTGGACTGTTGGGCGGTATCAGTCTGTGGGGCGGGATCTCTAGTGTCTGGGGCTGTGGCAGGCTCTGGCTCTGGGGTAGGATCTCTAGTGTCTGGGGCCGTGTCAGGTTCTGGGGTAGGATCTCTAGTGTCTGGGGCCGTGTCAGGCTCTGGAGCAGGATCAGGCTCTGGGGTAGGAACTCTACTCTCTGGGGCCGTGTCAGGTTCTGGGGCAGGATCTCTAGTCTCTGGGGCTGGTGTCCGGGTAGATATCCAAGCCAATCTCAACTTATCCTTGAATGCTAAATAGAGTAGGCCTATCAGCAGCAGATGGTTAGTATTCAGAGGGAATTTAAACCCTTCGAAAATTGATGGGGTGGGCCCAAAGAACTGGTTGAGGGGTTGGGAGAAAACTTCCCCTGGTGTCATTTCCTCACAGAAGGTACCATTGTTAACATAACCCCAAAAACATGTGCTCAGTGTGTGATAGCTGTTTATCCATGTGCCCACATTCCGGAGGAAGTTAAAAACCCATGAATTCCTCACCTTCTCGACCCATAACACAAGCTGGATAACAGCAATGGTAGCCTTAGTCAGAGGACCCATACTCAAGTAAGGAGCTGCAAAGGGAAAGAATATAGCCACGGCTACGTGCCACCCAAACCAGGGTAAACTAGACCACATAGTGCTGCCTAACAAGGTTCCAATATCCAGCACACAAAATAAAGTTATCGAGGAACTGTTATTCCTTTTTCACCTCTATCTCTTAATGCCCTCAGGCCCCACCTTGGGCGCCAAGATCTGTCTCGGTTTTGAAAGACAGGTGTCTGCTAAGGAAGGCAGAGGCCCCCCTTGAAGTGGCAGATATAACCCCTTTTCCCTCCAAGTTATTATATTTTGAAATCAAGAGCCTTTAGGTGAAGATGTGGGAAATAGGAATAACAGTTCTTTACTATATATATATATGTATATAACCAGTCAAACAAAACAACAACAACTATGGCAGTAACAGCAATCACAAACCCAGTGCCAGCCTTCTCGGCTGTCAGGCCCTTTCCCCTCGGGTGCAGTTCCGCTCGCAGCCGGCAGGGGCGCTGGCGGCTCCCGGTGAGCAGGGCAGGTGCGATGGTTCCCCCGCGGCTGCAGGGGGCGCTCCGGAGCGAGCTCGGGAAACCCGCGGCTCTGGTGCCCTGGGATCCCGGGAAGGGATGGAACAAAGGCTTCACAAACCGCTGGGCAGCTGATCCCGGGCTCTCAGGAACAGCAGGCTGGAATGGCAGGGACGAACGCAAATCCCGGGTGGCAGACGAGATGTATCCAGATGGGAAAAACCACGGAGGCCCAGGCAGGCAGGGCGAGCAGGGCTACAGCGTAGCGAAAGCTCGAAGCAGCAGCGGGGCAGGGCAGCCACAGCTCGGTCTCCAGCAGGGCAGGGAAAAGCGGCTTTTGGGGTCCCGACGTTGCTTCCAGCAGGAAGAAAGAACGGCCAAAAAGAAAGCAGCAGCAGCTCCTTTCTCTGCAGCTTCTCTCTCCGGACGCTCAGAGCGAACTGTCCCCACACCCAGGTGGAGACAAAAGAGTAGCCAGGCCCGCCCCACTCCCCTTTTTGTCTTTCTTAAGTACAGCTATTTGTCCCCTAGCAACATGCATATGGGAGAAAATTCCTTTAACAGGAAAACCTAAGACTAAACTAAAACCCCAACACAGGTCAACACTTAGAAGCACCTAACAACAAGGTCAGCAGCAGTTTGTACATTCTCATGTTGAATTATATTTACAGAATACAAAGCCACATAAAACCAGTCATTTTTTGGTGGGGGAAGTGTTGGAAAGTGAATGGGGGTATTCCTGACTCCTTGACATTAATTGAGGTCACTTTATTCACTTCTATGACCCGAAAATTATCCAGTGATTTGGTACCATACCAGACATTTGTACTCTTGACCAAGTGATTTTGACAGGGCTTTAGTAGGGTTTAACATATGCAGAAAGTTTTCATCTTTTTTTGGAAAGGTATAGGAGAGGTGTTTCATTGCTTTTTTCCTCCTCACTTAAATGACCCATAAGCCCACAAATGATATCAAAAGAGATTTAAGGAAGATGAAATATAAGACAGGTGTTAAAGAAGAATGTGCTGTTAAGATAGAGGTTGACAGTGTCTTAGCCTTCTATTGATCAGGGTGGGAGGAGGGAAAAGCTAAAAATCAAACACCAGTGTATGAAGAGGTGACAAGAGAGGGAAAGATAGAACCTATAGTTAGATCCTATTTTCTTCATAAATGGATTCCAATATCTGTTAAAAAATAGGTGTCTAAATATTACGATCTTCTTGCATTTGCATTACTAGGTCTTTATTTATATCTCTATTTATAAAAATAAAACAAACCCTGTTTATGACAGAAGTTTGCCACAAGTATGAAGGAAGCAAGCACGGCTGTGCTTTTCTTCAAGTGCTTGTGTGAAACTAATCATGATATTTAATTATAAATGAGGCTCGCTGGGAGGTTACCAAGACCAAGAAAAAGAGGTATGCATAAAAATTGTCTTTGTGCCATCCAACTAAATAACAATCTTTCAAGATGTTTCTTTCATTTCATGGTATTTTTCTCAAAACTGTGCTGAACATTCCAATCAGAATCAATGGGATTTAAGTCTTTAATGTTCTTATCTCATGGAGCGGAAACTGCATTTCCAATTCTTAAACCAGTAATAACGGTTTATGCAACAAGATACTCTATTTGCAGACGATTTCTTTATTATTTTTCTTCCTCTTTTCCTGTTCCATCTCAAACAATCACTGTCACCTCTGAACTTTAATCCTGGTATTTTATCTTTCATTTTACAGTCTTGGATATAGCAAAAGTTTCTCAGATAAAAGTTAGAGATTGATGTCAGGAACTGTCTAGACTTTCACGATTTCTTTATCTGTTGCCTAAGGACAGATGTATTGTACAGCATGCAGCCTGCTGAGAAAGTTAATGTTTAATTGAATAAATGTCACTGGATATTAAAATAATCCTTATTAACTGTGATGTCTATGGAGTTATGGGGGGAAAAAAATACGGTAAAACTGTCTATTGGTCTTCCAGATTGAGTTTGCTGAATTCATGAATGGCAAGAAACAGGAATTAGTGCTTCAAAATATCTATCTAATCCTGTGTATGTCTCCAATATAAACAATGGAGGATGCACTTGATCCTACTGTCTGTGTCACTAATGAAGATACTAAAGAGCATTTGTCCCAGTACGGAGCCCCGAGGGACATCACTCGTCACCAGTTTCCATCTGGACATTGACCACTACCCTCTGAATGCAACCACCCATTCAGTTCCTTATCCATCAAGTCTATCATTCTCCAGTCTAGAGAGAATGATGTTGTTGGGGACTGCATCAAAGGCACTACAGAAGTCTAGGTAGCTGACACCCATAGCTCTTACCTTGTTCAATGATATAGTCACTCCATCACAGGCCACTAGGCTGGTCAGGCAGGAACTGCCCGTGGTGAAACCTAAGCACCTCCCTGTCCTCCATGTACCTCAGTAGAGCTTCTAGGAGGATCTGTTCCATGATCTCAGGCACAGAGATGAGGCTGAAAGGTCAGTAGTTCCCAGGGTCTTCCTTCATATTCTTTTTAAAGATGGGTACAATGCTTACCTTTTTGCGGTTACCTGTGACTTCATCTGACATGACTTTTCAAATATGATGGAGAATGACTTGGCAACTGCATCGGTCAGTACTCTCAGGACTCTGGGATGCATCTCATCAGGTCTTACAGACTTATGTATGGTCAGGTTCCACAAGTGGCCATGAACCTGATCTTCTCTGTTCTCTGAAAGCCTATATATATATATATATATTTTTTTTTTTTTTTTTTAACTGAATGTGTAGTTCTTTTTAAGGCAATAACCTATCTTGATAGATCAGTATCTGTGGTGCCAGGAACTGGAGCTAGTGTAGGTGTGTGAATGAATGTGTGAGCAACTAGTGAAGATCAGTCTAGTCCTGCCACCAAGCAGGTCACAAATCTGATCTTCTCTTACAGTGGGAGAGACTTCGCTCCTGCAGTCCCTCTCTTGTAATCCATCCACTCAAGGGATGTGGGAAGAGAGGTTGCCAGTAAAACTGAGGCAAAAGGGGTTGAATATCTCAGCCTTCTCCTCATCAGCTCTTATGTTTGCCAATCCTGCTCAGGGGCATATGCTTTCCTTTGCCTTCCTTTTCTGGCTGACAAGAAGCCCTCCTTTTCTGGCTGACAAGAAGCCCTCCTTGTTACTCTTTGCATCACTTGCCAATTTCTGTTCCAGCCATGCCTTGGCCTTCCTGACTTCATCCCTGCACAATTGAGCTCTGTCCTCATGGTCTTTCCAGGATACCTGTATCTGCTTCCAATGCCTGTGCTATCCCTCTTGCCCTTCAGTTTGCTCAGCAGGTCTCAACTCAGTCATGACAGTCCTTTCTTGATTTATGACACCTGGGGATCAATAACTCTTGTGCTCTATGGAAAGCATCCTTAATGACCTGCCTTAAAGAACTCTGTTCTCCTTCCTTGCTCCTGAGGGCAATTTCCCAGGGTGTCTGGTTGATTGTTAAACAACTGGAATTCTGTTTTTCTGAAGTTCTTTACTCTGAAGACTATCCTTCACCTGACCCATATCCCTCAAGACTGCAAAGTCCTCTAGTGTATGATCACTGCAGCCCAGGCAGCCTCCACTCTTAATGTTCCTGATTAGCTCACTTGTGTGGGTGGCCAAATGGTCTAGTAATACATCTCACTCTGGTTAGTGCATAAAGGGGTGTCCTGGATTGCCTAAAACTCTCTATTCCTTTTCCAGCAGATATTGGTGTGGTTGAAGTCCTCCAGCAGGACAAGTGCCTACAAGCACGATGCCTCCTGTGGCTGGAGCAAGGAAGTGGCCTGTAGTAGATACCAGACACCATTTTCACTTTGATGCCCAGTCTCTAATTCTTACTTTCAACTTGCTCATTACTGCAACAAGCATATTTCAAACCAGGAGTCCCATGGAAAGGAAATATATGGACAGATTTGTGGTAGATGTTTCAGAGATATTTATTTCTCCAGCCGCATGGCCGGGGCTCTGCTCAGGAACTCCTCAGTCACGGGACCCGAGGGTCCTTGGCCACACTGGGGAGCACAAAACAACCAATGGGAAATGAGACTGACCAGGGGTAGGGAGACCCCGTGTCTCCCCCCCAGGGCCCATCTCCCAGGGCTCCATGGCAGGAGGAGGAGACCCCAACAGCTCATGGCTATTATTCAGAAACATCTCTGCACTCTATCCCTTTCTTGATGTAGAGGGCAACCCCTTCACCTCTTCTTCCTCTCCTGCCCCTTTTGAACAGCATGTAGGCATCAATAGCCACACTTCAGTCCTGTAATTCATTCCACCAATTTTCAGTAATGGCAACTAGGTTGCAGCTTTCTAGCAGCATTTTCTAGCAGCATTCTGGCTTCCACCTCCTCCTGTTAGTTGCCCATGCTCTGGTGCAGTTGATTATAGATATGCACTGTCTCAGAGAGAAATAATAAAGAAAAAATTCTCTATATAAACACACTTGAAAGTGAGAAAAACATGAGGAATTTTTCATGTGGAAGGCATGATACAAATTTTGCTAGTCAGAATTTTGTACAATCAATATCATAAATAGAGGCATTGTGCTACCTGCTGGAGTAGAGTACTCCATTCTCACTATTTCCAGTGTAATAACGCCTTGTAGAACTGACCCGGGGATTTTTCTCAGAATGCTCTAGATACATACATCATCTTTCTGGTGTGATAAATTTTCTTCTACTTGGCTCTATTGTCTGTTTGTTCTCAGTTTAAATTAATGGAAAAATAAAAAAGTTTCTTTCAGTAAAAGAACTGGGGAAAAAATAGCTCCACTAGCATGACATATAAAGGAAGGACTTAGAAGTTTTTCTGGAGATAATCTATTTCGTGTTAAGACTAGAAGGAATCATATTTCAATGACAGTGGTAGCAGACAGCTCAGGAGATGTAAATAAATGGAGATTTCCTGCTGCACTTTACAGTGCTTTTAAAGCATAGGATGGAAACCCTTAACTCACAAATTTGATATTCATCTTGGATAAACATGTATTCAGATTTGGCACATGCATGTACACTTACATTTTTCTTATTTGCGTGAAAGGTTGACAAAATTCAGATAGAATAATCAGTAGCAACAAAGCTGACTGTGGATAACACAAGTTCTTACACTCAGTGTAGCATTTCCAGTTCATTTGAATCCTATGCAGCTTCATTTACATATAGGAAATGCAGATCCATCCATCCAAACTCAGTCTTTCCACATCAGTGCAGGGAAAAATTGTCTGGAGCCTGTAAGTTTGGAATTTTTTAACTCTACTTTCTTTTTTTTTTTTTTTTACCAGTAGAGAGGAATTAGATGTTAGAGCAATTGAAATCCTGAAGAGACCTGATCTATGTAGGGTAAAAAGGTGATTTCTTCTGTACATGGTCATTAACAAAAGCCAAAGAAAAACAATTGAAACTCAATCCTGAGCATGAAATGAAGCTTCCTTGTGGAGATGATGGTAGAATAGCTGTGTTAAACTCTTAAATGTCAGTTCCTCTGAGTCTTATTTGATTATGTCCCGTGTTCTCCTGGGCTGTTATCAGTCCATGTACAGACCTATGCACTACTGAGGTAAAAATCTTCTTCTTTCACTCTTTGGTCTATGTGTCTAAGTGTCTCTGTGTATAAAATTTGAATTTTCAATTTCAGGAAGGTGTTAGGATGATATTTAGTTACTTGATATGACATTTTCTCTGGATAGCATAAACCCCAAAATTTTATTTTCTGCCCAAACTATGATAGCACAAATTTAAAGTGACTCATTATGGCATTGTAGTATTACCATGTACATAGCTTAAAGATGAGTAAATGTCAAGTTTTATCTTACATCAAAATAGACTAGAGTGTCAGGACACTGGTTTTTTTTCTTTTTCTTTTAGCATGCATGCTGCTACAACACTCAAGATTTATGATTCTCTCTTAGCATGAGCTTATTCCTAGCCCATAGTCATTATTATTAGCTGGATTTCCAAAATCCTTATTATTAAGTCTACTGGTTTGGAACACATATGATTTACTTTTATGTAATCTATAGGCCTAGAGGTTAGAATGAATTTTCCATTTATGTTCATCCATGAATTGAAGTTGCACTCTGTATCTTAAAATGCATGGTGTCTGAATCTTAACCAGAATTTAATTTATTCAGATGTTGTAATGACTTCCTGTACAGATCATCTTTCCTTGAATGTCTTGCAAGTTGTATATCAACTAGATTATTTCAGTCCTTAGGTCAATGTCTTGTTAATTGTATTGCTTTCACAGGAGGAAATCTGTTAGACCTTTCATGGGACCCACAGTGTTCTTTGGCCCAGAATTCATTTCACATGGCCAAATTTATGACAACATGTAAATTGCATATTTTTTGCTTCTTGTTTTTTTGGTTGGTTGGTTGGTTGATTTGGTTTGGTTTGGTTTGGTTTGGGATTTTTTTTATTGTGGGTTGTATCCATCACTGAAATGTATTGAATGTATTGAGAGCCACCTGTGTCAAATATGTTACATTAAAAGTTAATTAAACAGCATCTAGAGTTACATTTCATATTTCCCTATCTCTATATAGGTAAATTCTGCCTCTAAAAACAAATAAAACCAAATAAAACCCATTGATTCTATAGGTACTGTAGAGACATTTTATGTAGCCATGTCTATCAGTCCTTATCTACAAACTCAACAGTATCCACACAGTTCAGACCCTTCCCTGATATCAGAGGGATGTGGAAGTTCTCTGTGTGATTTTCCTTCTGCCTTTATACAGTTCACACAGCCTTGGAGCGTGGGTGACCTGTATAGTGGTTTCTTTCCATGGTCTTTTGCACTGCTTAATATATGAGCAATCCAGGATCTACTACTGTTAAGAAGATTATCTCTCACTGGGGTGGTAGCAATTTGTCTCATTGTTAGATGTGACGTATCTTGGTCTTTTAGTCCTACCCATAATTGCTCCACAATGCTCCATGCAGTACAGTCTCCTGGCTGCCCTCAAAGACAATGCAGAGCACTACCTGTATCTGCCAAACAACAGGCATTTACTACAGGGCAAATCAGAGCTACTTTGGCTTTGAGGATGTGAAATATTTTTCGGCTTGGCTTCATGGCCTGCAGTAGCTATATTTAGTCTGGTAACTTTCCTTAATTGGTTCGGTAGCACGTCAGCACCTGGCATGTAATGATACGAACTAAAGAGCCTGCTAGCATATATTATTGAATGCAAATTCAGATGTCATCTATTCTTTTATGAACTTTACATTTTAATTGTAGTCACAGTCCCATATCCAACAAAGAAATCCATGGGACTATTATTTCTGAATGCTGCCAGAATGAAATTGTGGTGCCCTGTGTAGTAAAGGAGCATCCTTATCTCTATGCCTAAACAGAATTTCAGTTTTAGACTTTCAAAGCTGTCAAGTTTAAGTCACTTAATATTACTTTCTACCATCACATTCAACTCACCTTTGAAACAGACAGCTAGAGAGACATTTTCTGTGGTTTTACATCTTTTATATAGAACATATTAACCAAATTTGAGTAAAGTCCTTCAAGTCACAGAAAAGGCTTAAGAATACCCATCTTCATACATTCTTCTCTGAAAATTGCTGAAGAAATCTTCATTGAAGTTGAAACTGGAAAAGCTGAGGGACTTTCCTCTACCTCCACCACCCTACCGAAGGCATTTAGGCTTTACCTCCAAAGCAATATCATGCAAATATCCATGTTTACCACACATTTCCCTTAAACCCAGCAGAGCCCTAGCTGGGAGAGCAGAACCCATAAATACACTTCACCCCTGCAAAATGTGAAGGCAGTACTGAATGGCATGTAGAGATATGCGCACATTTCTGCATTAGCCTACAATATCTAGAGTGCTACACTCCTTCCTGTATCTAAGCTATCCTTACGTGATCAAAAAAAAAGGTAAAAGCTTTTGAAGTTTTCACCACGAGCTGGCTTCCAATTCTTACTCCACACTTCTAAAAGTATTTTGGTGCCTTAACTTTGGTGTCTTAATTTCTTTTCCATTGTAAGGAAGGGTTGATTCACAATACAGTCTGAAAGCTATATTTACTCTGCTTTTAAGAGTTATCACTACAGCCACCACAAGCATAATGTTGATTAGAATATATAGAATAATTTTTCTTTTTAATAGCCATGGCACATTCCTAATTAGAAAATTATTCTTTGCATGCAAAGGAAACTCAAAGAAAATTAAATAATGAGTGTTATTTAAATGTTAATATGAGTAATATTATTATGGCTTTGCCACTGTGGGAATGAGTGCAGAAAAGCTAGAAAAATAACAGGAACCTTATTAATGAACAAGACTGAGACAGCAAGGATTCTAAGATGAAGAGTGTTCTTAAATCCAAAATAGTTTAAAGTACTTTTAGCTGTAGAATATTTTCTTGCAATAAAATTATGTTCAAACAAACACAAGCACAACAATAAACACAAAACCAGAAAGTTGAGGCATGCTAGAGACATGGCAAATTAGCCCTTTGCATATTAACAACTCATAAATCAACAGCACTTTGAAGTAATGCAAAACAGTTTAATAGAAATGAGAAGTGTGTCAGAGACATCAAAAAAAGCTCCATTAAATTAATATTAATCTGAAGTATTCTGTTATTAGAAGAAGGAAAAAAAACCCAGCAAAAAACAACAACATGGTAATGCAACGCTGTTTTTAATAATTGGAAATCAAAAACTTCAAATGTTACTTCACCTCTTCATTTAAAACACAGGGAGACAGATTTTATAACATCAAATGCAACTCTAATAGAATAATGACAAGCACCATTTTTGTACAGTAACTTGTCATATTGGCAAAAGAAAACCAAATTAATTTATTACTAGCAATTTTTTTTTAATATTTGTTTTAAGTCAAAGCAAGTTCTGGATCAAAGTTCTCATCAATCAGATGAGAGCTTAATTAATTGCAGGCTTTAAATATATAGTAGTTTATTTTTTATCTCGAATATTATGAAATAAATAATTGAGTTAATTATCTCTTCCCAGACTCTGTAGTTACAGCAGATTATAGAGTTTCCTCGCTGACATACTGCTGAATTGCTTAAAACTCTGATTTATCTATCTAGCCAAATGAATAAGTGACATATATAATTCAGTCCATACAACTTTAAATATCAGATCAGCAGAACTGCTGTTTTTCTAAAATAGAAATGGGAGTTGCTACATTTTGGTAACATTGCTCTAAAATGTTTCCAACTATGTTGAATTTTCTTTATTTCTAGTGCATGGAATACTAAGTAATATACTTAGAAGCCCTTCCTCTGCACCTATGGTAGGTAGCCTAATACTGTTACACTGTTGAGCTGACAGTTCACTGAAAGGCAGTCTTTCTTGATTTCACCAATTCCCTTGTGCTCATTACAGGATTTCCTGGACATTAATTTGACTAATTCACTTCATGAAATCAGCAGAAAGCAAATCCAGGGAAAAAAAAAAAAAAGGAAATAGTAAAAAATGCATTTCCACTCATCATTGACAAACTGAATCAGGCTTATGCCTGATAACACAAGCAAAGGCTGCATATTGCTACTAGAAAGGATGTAAAATTCTCTCTCAAGTATTTTTTGCTAACAGAGTCTAAATTTATGCCAAGATCTGTATAAGAATGTTACGTGATTAATTTTTACAAATATAATTTTTCTTTTAGTGGGTACAAGAACAGAACTTCACAGAATTATAGAGCAAATTGCAGTTCAAACTAATCCAAATATAATGACACTGCAGAGCACAGAAATTAGCCAGGGGAAAATAAAAAACAAAGCATGAGAACTGGAACAGACTTTTTTTAGTAAATTTGCAGTGAAATAAGAATGGTGAAAATAAACGAGAACAGCATTACTAGTTATTCCTTCTGAATATTATCTGTGCCAAGGAGGGGGTAATACAGCTAAGGCATCTGTTAAAAATTAAGGTAACTCTAGAAAGGGAAGAAAATGGGAAGACTGAAAGTGAGAAAATAAGGTAAAAACTAAGGAGTATAATATTGAAAAGAAAAATCTGAATGAAAATGAAGCACAAGAAATATTTGAACTCAACAGGAACCAATAAAGAGCATTTACACTCAGCTTAATAATACTTATGATATCACTCCTGACAGGTATTATCTTTTGAAAAATAAAACTAGATAGTAATTTTCCTTTGAAATATACCTTGACTTTTCTCACCCTCAAAAATAGCATAAGGAAACAAATAAATGTGTTCTTACATTAAAATGTATGTTACCTTTGTTAATTCTGTGTAATTTAAATAGTGACCTTTTCAGCAAGAGAAAATTAATAGAGGCAGATCCTTGAGTGATTCCACAATTTCTCTTAGGTCCATATTCCACCTTTTTTTTTTTTTCCCCCATGGGAATGAAAATTATTATCTATTCTCAGTTGTAGCTTCCCTGAATTCAACATCTAGACGGGGCTTTTTCCCCCCCTCCAAAAAGCACAAGATCTTCCAGAGGACTTGGAAAGAAGGTGACATAAAATGGGATAAGTACCACTTTATTAGCTAACAAGATTATAGGAATGCTTGATGTTGTCTCTACTCTGAAAAATTATCAGCAGTAAATAATTAAGGAATTCTAAGTATACTTACTGAAAACATAACCTCTCTTACAATATGTTATATCCTATTATTATGTTACTATGTTATTAGTATAATTACTTTTTGAGGCAACAGAAATGCCAGAGGGAAGTTGGATGCTGTACAAGGCAGTACCAGTACTAGGAACACAAGAACACTACATCAGCAAGGATGTTTATTTTGTTCATAGTGTTAACTTTTCTGTTTTCACAAAGGCAAAAATTAAAGTCTCTATGGGCAGCTCTCCTTGAACAATTACAGTCTTAGGAAAGGTCAATAATTTCTACCCCAAAGCTAAGGTAGATAGATAAAATACAGATTTAAAAAAGTATAATGAAGAAGATTCACAAACTTTGGGTGACTGACATCAGGATTCCATTTTTTGTGTATTTAGAATTTTAGAGTAATTCCTTCAGAACTCTTCAACCTGATGTTTCACAAGTAAAAATAACTAAGCTCAGAAGCTTTTTAAGAAATTCTTGAAAAATGAAGTGGTCTGAGGTTTAAGAGACAAGTTTAAGATGAGATTGCCATGAATAAAATAGTGTGTAGATAAAAGTGAAAGAAAAACAGAAAGGTTGAAATTGCTTATGTAATAACCAATAGAGAGAAAGATAGAAATAAATGAAGACTGTGAAGTTAAGAGCACTGATAAAATATTCAGTAATAAAAATATAGCGGTCTTCTAAGTTGTATTACAAAAAACATAGGAACTAGAGATGTACTTTTGTAAACAAAACATGAAACCATGAGCTGGTTGGAAATAAAGACTATTTTTCATGCTCTCTCTCACTGAAAAAAAACCATCCACAAATCAAATACATCACCCTGCTGCGCTAGCAGTCTTTGAGAGTACATCAGATAGGCTGGTGAGTTTGCTTTGCAGGCAGAATTTCCAAGGTTCATCCATCACTAAGATTACTAAAGCCCTGTTATAGCCTTTACGACGTAGTACAGCTGTATTTGCAGTCAGGTATTGCCTCCTAAGTTTTGTATTCAAATCTTAAACTGATTAGTCGCATTAGGCTTTAAGTCCCAGCTCTGATGTATATTTATGGATTACTGATCTGTAGAAGGTTTTTCTACAGCAAAAACAGCAATGCAGTTTTCAGCTGAAATCTGGTCCTGCATTAAATGAAAAAAGTGTTTCTGTACAGCTACTATCCTGACCACATGTCAAAAGTGAATGAGATTTACTTTTTGCTTTATGGCTTTTTTCCTTTTTCTGTGGAATTTATAATCTATATGAAAAATATTTTGGTTGCAATTGACGCTGTCAACATTTTATTTGTGGATGTTGTCAGCTGTTTGGTTTTTTCCTCCCTTTCTAATAAGATCCACCTTTGAATTTATAATAGAAAAATGCCTATGGTAAATAGCTGAATAGCAGAGCCCAGAAGGCCCATCTGAGGCATGATTTTTTGTTTTGCTTTGTTTTCTGTACAATAAATAGGGAAAAGGGAAAAAAAATAAGGAGATCTGGACAGAACATAGACCCCTGCAGACATAGATACGTAGACATCTGTATTGAACAAAACACCTGCTCTTTTGCCAGCAGGTGTGTGGGTGGGGGATGGAGGGATGGCTTCTGGGAGAAGACATCAAAATCTAGTTCCTGCTGGCCCCCAAGATGGACCTGCCACTGGCCAAAGCTGAGCCAACCAGAAAAAGTAGTAGCACCTCTGTAATAATACATATAAGAAAGCGGAAAAAATGGCTGCACAACAGCTGCAAGATAGGAGTGAAAAAATGTGAGAGAAACAGCCCTACAGACATCAAGGCCAGTGAAGAAGGAGAGAGGGGGTTTGCTCCAGGTGCAGATTCCCCTGCACTTCATGATGCCGACCATGGTGAGGCAGGTTGGCCAAATGAAGTCCCAGGAGGACCATGGTGCAGCAGAGATCCACCCCACAGACTGTAGAGGACCAATTGCCAGAGCAGGTAGATATGTTCTGAAGACAGCTGAAGTCTGTGGAGAGCCCATCCTAGGGCAGGTTCCTAGCAGGAACTGGTGACCCTGGAGAGGACACTGTGTTGGATAAGTAGAGATTGGGAGAAGGGGGGTTTAGGTTTGTTCTTATATTATTATATAATATTATAAGGATAATTCTCGTTATCCTACTGTGTTTAATTTGCAATAAATTAAATTAATTTCCACAGGTTCTGTCTCCTTTGTCTGTGATGGTAACAGGTAAGCAATTTCCCTGTCTTTATCTTGACCCACAAGCTTTTCATCATTTCCTACTGATAGAGTGTGAAGGAGAGAATGGCTTGGTGGGTGCCTGGCAGCCAGCCCAGGTCAATCCAATGCAGACAGTAAACCACACCAGTGCAGAAATCATTTGGTTCCACTGTGGATCTAACACATGTAGTCAAAATCCACAAAACATATTTGGAAAAATCCCAGATTTTCTCACTTTGAGATTATTTTCTTCTGAGATGTTTGGCTTGGAATTTGTGTCTCAATTGCATAAGACAGAACCCAAATGTTGGCACAAATGGGTCCTGTTCCAAAGAATTCAGAATATTTTCATATAAATCTGGGTGTAATTTTGCCAAACAGGAGACTCTTCAGACATTAAAACTGAGAGTGATCAAGGAAAGCAGAAAAAGTAATCAGACAATGTGATAATATTTTAGCTTGTTTAAACATGCTTGTGTGAAGGGTCTTTCATTCTTGCTTACATTTAGTTCAGGAAAATCATATGTTTGGATTATAAGTACATCAACTAGACACTGTCATCCTGAGAAAAAGTTTATTAACAAAACTACTGTCCTCTCAGTAAATTTATTAAAAGAACTTATTCAATTAATATTCATTTTAGGAGGAAGACAGGAATACTGAAAGAAAGTTGTATATTGTAAAGCTGGAATGGATTGATATAGAAAAGGTTAACATTCTGCCTTTGCCAACTATTACACTATTCAGAGAAATTTGTTTCCCATTTCTAAGAAGTCTTTTGAATATTCTTAGAATATTTAGTAGAGAGTTATCTATGAACATGTTCTGCTTTAAATTATTTTAAAATTACTCCTGAAAAATTTTGCAAATCACTTATGATAGGTCTGTTAGATGCACTTGAAACACAAGATGATATTTGAATCATCAGAACAACTTTCTCATGCTTTACCTCCATCATTGTAATTTTTTCGTCTTGCTAACATTATTATAAATTGTCCTGAGGAGCCAAGAACAGGACACAACACTCCAGATGTGGCCTCACTAGGGCTGAGTAGAGGGGCAGGATCACCTTCCTTGACCTGGTAGCCATGCTCTTCCTGATCACCCCAAGATACTTCTGGCTGC
Organism: Corvus hawaiiensis; assembly: GCF_020740725.1. NCBI lineage: Eukaryota > Metazoa > Chordata > Aves > Passeriformes > Corvidae > Corvus > Corvus hawaiiensis. The sequence goes on from NC_063214.1 coordinate 77,247,149, forward strand.
AAGGGCACGCTGCGAGCTCATATTCAACTTGTCAACTTGCTATTCAGTGACGGATTTTCCAAGTGTCCTGCTAAAACAGAACTGTTTAAGTCTGTAAAGTCAGATGAAGCTGGTATTCAAAGAAACAGTGGCTTCAATTCAGTTGCTTGAATGTAGGAACTGAAAGCCATTTGAGAAACTTTGGTTAAGCTGGGCCAAATCTGTAATTTCGGGTAGACACAGACCTCATGCAGTCTTCTGTCATACCTGCCAGCCCAAAAGGAAGGCACTAGATAAACCAGCCTGTCTCAATACCAGCAGAAGCAACTTTAACATAACTAGATGAAGTTCAGTAAATAGATTTTTTTTTTTCTAGCACCAGGAAGTCAATATCTGAAGAGTGAAGTGGGAGTTTATTCTGGAAGATCACTTTTATGCAGACTACTCTTGCAACAAAGAATACTTATTACATATATAGGACTTTTGGGAGGCTTTTGTAAAAAAACCTTAAACAATTGAGGTCTTTGTATGGGTTAAATTGCAGTAAAGTGCAGTCAAATGTTACCAGAAAACATAATTCAGACTAATAGCACAGAATGCAACTCTCTTAGACTCAAAAAATAGAGTGATATTACAAACCATCACAGCCTAAAGACTTAGCTCAATTTCAGTAATTATCTATTCTTAGCCATTTCTGCACTTAAAGTGTTATTCTAACGTTTTTCTAAAGCTTTTCTCTCTTACATTGTTATAGTTTTAGTGTTTTACACTTCCAGATACAACCATCTCCTGTGATTTTGCTGAAGATCAGTTAACTGATTGCAGCTTTGTATGTGGTGGCAGGGTGGGGTATTGCTATCCTGGGCTCTGCAGCTTCTGTGCCAGAGCACGAGGTGTTGCAATCTCTAAAAGGCGTCTCTTATCGAAGCCACTCAGCAGGATCAGCCACACACACTCACACACGCCTGCACGCACACATGCATGGACAGCTTCAGTGATATGGGTCCACAGCAAAGAGGCAGGAAGGGTCTTTGCATAGACTTCCACAGCAGCAGTTCACTGCTTCCACACTGTGAAGGGTTTTAGAGGCAAACACAGAGAACAATGCAGGGTCTAGGTTTAAGTATGGGAGGGGGGCGAGCACCAGTGACCAACGGGGAAGCTCTGAGGGACTGGCGAGGCGCAAAGGCCAATGAGGAGAACAGGGAGGGAGAACCTTTTAAGGCATGGAACATATAAGGCAACAAGGAGGTGGAGGGGCCACAGGCCAACCAGGGAAGCAGAACTGGGGTAGATAAACGTAACAGAACAATGCATCCTGGGAGAAGCCTTTCTGGTCACCCTGACCTGAGGGGGTTCTTTTGGTGCTAGGGACTTGTCCCACCAGCAGACTCTCATTATCCCTTGTAACATACGCTCACCAGCCACCACAGTGGGGAGGGAGGTTTTGGAGTGGAGGGGAAGGGCCTTTGTACTGTTTGCACCAGCAGCAACCTTCATTAGAGGATGCTAGTGAGATAAAGATTCAAAATATTTTTTTTTTTTTTTAAATCACACTGTCAGTCTCTTTTTCAGTAACTGAAAAAGTTACATTTTCAGAATATCAGGAGGTTGTGAAGGATGGTGCAATGAATGGGACCATAATCACAAATGCACTGAAAAAGACAAAAAGATTTGACTGCGTTTTTGGTAGCACCAGTTAGAATAGCATCAGCAGAGGCTATATAGCCACTTTCTGTACAAAGAATAAAGCAAAGAGAATAGGTAAATTTGCAAGGATGTACCTCCTCAGAATAGCTGTCTCTGGGATCATGCTTCAATAGTAAAGGTGTATATGGTTGAAGTTTCGCTAAAGGAGATTTTCAACAGAAAAGTGTGGGAGGCTTCGTTGTTTTGTTCTCTGTTTTGGTTTCTTTTTCCATATCTGTTTATCTAGGCAATTGAATAAATAAATAAATAAATGCCACTACAACATTAGTCATCTTTCTCAAAAGCGCAAGAACACTTAGTAGTGTCCTTCAACACATTTTTGAAAACCTGCACCTTAAGCATTCTGTTAAAGAGAGTGTACCCAAAGAAGGAAGTTGTCCACTAAGGATTCATAGAATATATGACTAAAGAAAACGTTGTATTTTCAGAAGATAACATAACTGTGGGTGGGAGTGGGATGAGTTAAGCACAAACTCCCTAACTTCTGTTTTAAATGGAAATCTATCCTTCTTTTTTGTTTATCTGATAAATATATACTTCAAAAATATGCATATATTAGTGAAGTACTTGGCAAAATAGTGGAGAAAACTTTTTCCTAGATCATAATTTTTTCAAAGTTCCCATCTGCTGCATATTTCTAAAAATGTAGATTCCAAGGTATCTTGTTCTTGGTTTATATACTGATATGGAAGAAATACAATTTTTAGACTACAAAGGCCACAGGTTATGCACTATATTAGAAAATGATGCATATAACCAGGCAGAAGTACCAACTTGGGTATACCTAAGTATTTCAGTTTTCTGAAGTAATGCAATAGTTATGGCAATGTAAATTTGTAGATGGAATCACAGAATTAATTAGGTTGGAAAAGAACTCTGAGATCATCAGGTCCAACCTTTGACCAAACACCACCTAGTCAATCAGACCATGGCACTAATGCCGCACCCAGTCAGTGTGTATAGGTTGTGGTTTGATTAGCCTTAATCAAAGATTCTGTCATAGGATTTCTATTCAAGCTTATGAGCTATGACTACGGAGCGTAAAGGTCTTTACTGGGAAATATTGAAAGTTCTATGCTGAATTCCATCTACTTTGAGCTGGTTTAGGGGGAGCTGGTTTACCACTGTTCACAACAAATCACATCCTAGGAGGTACACCTGGAAGCATTTACTACAGGTCAAAACAGGTGATGTTTACAAACTTTATCTAAATTTTTAACCATTTATTTATTTCTGGGCTTAGTTTTCTAATGAATTTTACAAGAAGGATTCTTTTTATACAGTTTAAGTCACTGTAATTTAGTCATCTATATCTGTCTCTAAATTATGTAAAGTCTCTTCCGCTTGTCTTAGGTCATTATTTTAGAACTGAAAGAACAGTGACTCTATCTGTCTAACAGTCATTCACACTGTCTCCTTCCATTAACTATATTGAGCACCAAGAGGAGCTGCTCGATTCACACACTTAACTTCTAGGTGGCTAAAATCAGATTAGACAAGTCAGTCTGCAGAATAACTTACATTTCTCCTGCATTTGAAATATCTTGAATCTTGTCATACCAGCACAGTACTTATATTTGCAATAATCTAAAATCTCCGTATGGACAGACAAGTTGAAAGAAAGGAACACATTTCAAAAGTTGCAGTTATCTATCATTATGGAAAGAACTTAGTAAAAACATGAAAACTTGGAAATCATTCCATGCAACTAGTTGAGTGGTTAAGAATCCTGTCGAGATGTAGAACCCTTTTCTCACAGAGTATCTACTTTCTTCTGAAAGTAGGAAATAAAATGTCCTCCCGTTTCAGGAGGGCCTTCTGTGGATTATGGAAAAACATGACATAGGAAGTAAATATTTTCAAATTATGACACATTAGTCAGGGTATCTTAATTTAGCACAAAGTGAGGTATATTTATTCCTCAGAAGTGTAATTCAAAAGGATTGGGGTATTGTTTTCTTGGGTTTGACTTTTCCCCCATGTATTAAGAACTCAGAAATTACTATATTGATTGTCAAGAACTGTTCTGAGGTGATCTTAATTTGACAAGAAAGTAATTTCCAGAATGTAAGATCTCTTCTTTTAAGAAATGGCTGCTAAATTCTGCAGTCTTGGGGCAATACTCAAAGTTTATATATACTGCTTGAGTGCTGTACTGAATTCAACACAGAAGCAATACATTGTCACTAGAGTAAACCAGTAAACATTTATATGAGGTGGCTTTAGTATGCAATAGTGGGAAATCCACCTTCCCTTCTTTCTTTTTTTTTTTTTTTAATCTAGAAAACTGCAGTCATAAATCATGGTTAGGTCACTTTCAGGTTGACAAGTTGGTTTAGATGATGCAAATCGTGTAGTTTCAGCCAAATAACAACTACTCCATATCCTGGTGCTACATAGTAACAACCAGCATCATTGGCTGCAGCACTGCTGCCGATACTCAAAACTGTATACTTCTGTCACATAAAAATTGGGCTCTGAAAAATAGTCCTTCAAACTTGTTCTGGTTATTTTTTCTTCACAGCATTCCATACAGTGTTGTGTTTAGGGTTTGTGACTAAGTGTTGAAAACACGCTGATTTTCTGAATATTATTGAGCAGCTTTTAAGCAGTGTCATGGCTTTTTCTTTTTCCCTCTTTATCTCCCACAGGGATTAGGTTGAGTTGGATTTTGTTCTGTTACCTATGATCATCTTCTTCTTTCTTCTTTCTTCTTCTTCTTCTTCTTCTTTTTTCTTCTTCTCTGATTAAGATATCTTTATCTCAACCCATGAGTTCTCTTGGTTTTTTTTCTTCCTATTCCTTCCCCTGTCCCTCTTGGGATGGTGAGGAGAGTAAGTGAGCAGGTAAGTGGTGCTTTGCTTTCAACATAGGTTAACTCACCAAAGCACTGAATCCCCTAGCAAGAGGACAAGGGAACAAAATTATGTACAACTCTTGCTGTAATTTAACTTTTTTGATTCAGTTACTTCCTGTGCAACACAGGTTTTTTTACCAGCCATTGTGATTTTTCTAATATTTCATTTTTCCTTACCTTTATTTTGTTGCTCTATTGCTTCTTTAAATAACAATATGCTAAACCATCTGAAATTTCTAATAATTCAAGTTGCTGAATTGTCAGATTATAATTAGAAGAATGATAAAACTATTTTTGCTTCTAGAAAGAAGAAATTTTTTTTTCTGATACAGAAAAAACTTCTGTACTTATTACTAGTAACTCAGTTTATTGCTGATCTTGTTTATTGTGCCTCTTTACCACAGCTCTCAGAATAAGAAATCCATTAATATTATTGTTACTAGGAATATTTCATTATATACTTCAGAAATTTATAATTTAGCCCATTTGTGGAGTCTTTTCAAAGAACAGAATGAAAAGAAAAGGAGTCTTAGAATCCTCAGGCTTTCTTCATTCACAAAAGAAATATAATCATGACATTGAATTAACAGCATTTTTATGCAATAGAAACAGTCACACTGGTATACATTATTTTGGGTAGTTACTAGATGATTCGGAAGTGTGGAGCAGCAATGATTTTATGGGGTTTCAGATTTGGGGTGAACTTTTCTGGACAGAAATCAAGACTTAGAAATGGACATCTAGTGATGTTTTATATACCCTACAGAATAAAAAGCACCTATAGTGTGTATAGTGCAGGAACTACAGGGCATGTGTGCCCTTTAGGCTGGTAGGATACCATAGGCTGTGCAGGATACAGTAGAGAAACTCAAATGGTGCTTAACACCTAAGTGCTCCTGGGGGGTTACACTTTTTGCTGACAGCTTTTTGCATGTGTTCAAGCTGTATGAGCTCTCATTAAAGTCAGCAGTTATCTCAATACTGTATAATTTCTTTTGAACAGAGCTTGAAATTGAATTCATAAGTAACTATAGATGATGAGGCTGTAGTGCTAGAGCTCACTTTATGGTCTCTCTTGTTTAACATTGCAGATGGACCCTCAAACCTCACCAAGTTTGTGTTAAAAAAAAGCATTCACCGAGATATAGTTGACCTAATGAAGTACTTGAAACCTAAGTTATTTTAATTCTTTTCATCCAGTTAGGATACAGAACATGAAGTTTCTCCAGGGTAAAGCAGCTGGCAAGTATGCTTTGAATGAATAAAGTAAGAATCACCTGTTAAAAAAGACAATACACTTTTGTTGGTTAGCAGCATGTACATGAACTACTGGCTTTCCCTGAGGAAATAAAGGGATGGATTACTGTTGTCAGATATATGTAGCTATTTACTGGCTCATTTATCACAGACCTTTGCTTCCCTTGGAGTCACTGAAAAAGATTTTCTTTATTTAAGATGAAAACACTGATCCCAGACTAATGAAAAATGTTGTGCTGTCGCTGACTAAATTGCTGTGTCTAGAACATATGCATTTACCTAATCAGTATGTGCTCTCACCAATCTCTTTCCTCTTTATCAATGAAGCTTATGAACAGTTATTTGCTTTTTTAATACCTATATACCACAATAGATTTTTTCTCAAAAATCTGATTATATAACATTGACATGTAATAGTTTCAAGATGATAGTGGCCATTTTGAGTCTCATATTTGGGCACAGATTATGATTGATACCTACTATGAAGAATAATCCTAATCAAAATAGAGAAAATCAAAGAATACCATCATTATTATTATTATAGTTTATAAAAACAAGTAGAACTAAATCCAGTATGTGCCTTTATGAAACTTTGCCAAACTATATTAAGGGAAATAATGATGGTGAATTCCCAGTTGTGAACCTCCAGATCAGAAAACACAGCATTGGTGATTTAAGTAGAAATAATTATTATTTCATGGGTCCAGATTTACCTCTTCAACTGATGGGCTTATTTAAAATTTCCAAGACAATTTAATTTAATTTTGAAATAATTTCAACATAAAATAAACTAGAAATAATATTAAAAATGCATCATAAAAATTTTGAAATATAATTAATCAGTTAACATAACAACATATTTTTCCACCTGTTGCTGAAATGAAGATTTTACTTTCCTGAAACAGATTTTTAATATTATTTCACTTTTCCTTCCTCAAAACCAATACTATATTAAATTGTGTTTTCCTGCTATTTCTTCTATACAACTTTTCACCTTGATTGTTCCATTTTTCTACGTAAATTGTATTTCCTACCCAGTCTATAACCATTATTTGTACGTTCAAATTTACTGCATTCTTCAGGTAATAGCTCTTTACTCCTTCAAGTGTCTCCCAAAATGTCTTTCAGGATACAATATGTTTATCCTTGATCAGATTAAGAACTTTTTTTTTTTTTTCATTTCTCTGCACAGACTGCCAAAGAGTTTATGATATCAGACTAAGTTTCAGAGATTCAAATTTAAGTCAGAGTATCTTTTCTGTTTCCACCAAAGCATCTGAAGTTATAACAAATCCTTATGGAAGCAGTAATCATGAAGAAAACAGACAACAGTTAAGAATAAGGGTCTAAAACATCTCCACAGGTCAGTAGTTCACTATTTTAATGGGACAGTGAAAAGGGAGTACTTGAGGTCATGACAGTAAAAAAAAAACTCACCTGAGTGAAAAAAATATTTATTTTTTCTCCATAAATAATTAAAATCAGCAACAAATGTAGCAGTTTTCTGGATTGTCTAGTGCAAAAATACTGCAGTGCTTAAAATTTTCATCATTCTAGGATATGGAATTATTTGGGGGGGGGGTGAGGCAAAACCCCTATTAAAGTGATTTTATGCAGTTACACTGAATTACTGGGAAGGTACTTTTTCATCTTGATGCATAAAGCTCACTAACAAGAATATATTTATGACGTTCTGAGTTAAGCCAGAAGCAATGATATAATAATTTTCCAAAGATCTGTGTAAAATTAAAAAAGAAAATGCCAACCTAGTTCAACTTCTGTCTCTGTGATATAAGAACCTGGTTTAGTTACAGCCTTGGGCACTAACTCTATGCCAAAATTTGAGACAGACAAAATGTTCACCTGAATGTTCTGAAGATGTCAGTCATCTCGATGTACTTACATAGCTAAAATTTAATACATCAAGGTTTTGGGCCCCATGGTGATTGCTAACCTCATCACTCAGGTTAGTTTGCTCAAAAGGACAATTAATTTTTACTGCCTTAGCAGAATTGCTTACTTGCCCATTTATTTTCACTTTTGTCTTATTTTTCAAAGCCTGGGGCATATTCAATATGTACTTAAGTATTAAAAATATTGGTCCAAAAGCATTCCCAGAATGGAAGATGAAAGTGGAGGCCAGAAGTTTGAAATGAAAGTTGAAGTTAGTAAATAAGTGATCTGTATCAGTGAAACTGGTAGAAGTTAGTAGTGTTCGACTTAAAGTGGGCACATGTGCTGCTGATTAAGCAGTCCCCTGCAGTAGTGAGAAGATGTAGCTCCAGCATGGGATTTATTCCAGCCATCTGCAAAAACTTAACTCTGTGCAAGCTTCGTCTTGGAAAAATTTTATTCCTCAATTTTTTTCCATGATATGCAAGAATTATGTTTCTCCTTTTGCTCTAAATTTCTTTGAAAAAAACCCTTAATCAGATGGTTGACACACCATGAGAGAATATCAGCATTATTACTCAACTGTAATGATGTTTACCACCTGAAAATTCAAAAGAGAAAAGCAAGGCCTAATCTTAATTTGTAAACACATAGAAGCATTTATGAATACCCGAAAGATATTTTGATAGAAATTAACACACAATATTAATAACAATTAATGCTAATAGAACCTCACAATAACTACAGAAATCATTATAAAGTGGTTCAGAACAGAACTTTAGAATTAGAGTAAGTGAGAGTAAATTGAAATAATTGCGTGGTTTGGAGGTATAAATTCTGCATTACCTTGTTTCCTTCTAAGGAGTTAATTAAAGACATATTTCAGGAATATTATGAGAATAGAAAAAATTGCAAAGCCTGTAGCATTCAAGTCTGAAATCAAATGATAGGCAATGTCATTTGTCATCTTGAAAAAAAAAAAACCCAGAGGAAGCAGTATTACTTTACATATCCTTATAATGTTTTTCAAAGAGCACAGTTTAAAACCTTCTGAGAATCTAGATAGCAATTACATTAATACCTTTGACATCTTTTATGCTTTGGGTTTAATTACGGGTAAAGATGGAGAGTGCTAAATTTATTTCCTTTATGGTTAGAGATAGCCTAATAATGCTTGTCTGTTTTATAGAGAGGCCTTTTTCTCATTTCAGCATAATTTTATCAGAAGTGACTGTATTGCAGCTTTAAAAATAAAGAAAGAAAAGCAGAAGCATTTGCTTTAGCTTAAGGAAATAGGAAGCATGATGAGGGAAATAGCAGTTCTTTCCAGTAAGGACCAATTAGATTGAATATGTACAGCGTAGCAGTAAGGAAAGAACATTTTCCTCTATTTTAGATGAAACTTTGACATTTGGTAAAGTAAAAATGCAAAAAAAGAACAGATAGGATATAACCCAAAAGGATGAAAAATCCGGTCATAATATTTTCTGCAAAGTACGGTGTGTTTTTTCCTGTATTTTTCTTTAGACAAGGTATCATTTTTTTTTTTGCTATGGAAACGCTTTAGCATATGTGCCATAGTGTGAAGGTGATATGGCTACTGTAAAGTTTTGGGCTATTGCCCAATATATTGAATATAATGACAATATATGAGCATGAGCCCATAGGGAGTCAAAAAAGTACAAAATGGGATGCTTTGTACCTTTAGACCTTAAGTGAATGAAGGTATTGTCCCTGCATTGCATTTGTGCATCTACTAAAAGTGAAGCCATTATATCAATTTCCATGGCATCTTCTTCTGGAAATATTTTTGCTGAGATATAGTAAAATAAAAAGATGGAAAATGCAGAGGAATAATGAACAAAAAATGCACATAGCAATACTAACGGCAACAGACTGGATTGTGTCTATTTCTGTAGCATATTTTCACTGAATGAAGAATGACTTAAAAATCCTTCACTGCTGAATTTTACAGATACTATTTTCCTCTCTCGAACATCCTTGCATTTATACAGATGTCATTATTTTTATAGGAACATCCACAGCTCATTCAGGTTTGACATTGTGGCATTTTTTAATGCGTTCTGACAAACTAGTACTTTGCAGAGGTTGCACACACACAATGTACAAAAAATGGAAAAAAATATGTTTTGTTCTTTCATGGACAATGTATTACTGATAGGTATGAATTGTTATTCATTACCTAGGCAGAGAAACAAAACTGTAATGGCTTATTATTATTTAACAAAACTCTAATGTCTTATTATTATTTGGAGACCATAAAACCACTAATGATGCTAACTGGAAGAGTATTTTACTCTTGAGCTGGCATTAGATCAGTCCTTGAAAGAATAACTTTTTCTTTGCTAAGTAACAACTAGCAAGGTCAGGTTGCTTAATTAATTCACAAATAATGTTTGTGCATTATAAGCCTTGAAGATTGTACATTATAAAGTATTTTGGACTATTCTTTGTGCATCTTCTTAGTATTTAATGAAATTACTTTTTTTTTGCCATTATTGTTAAGTGGGTTTTTCACCCTGATTTTAGATTCAGTTATACCTTAACAAAATAAGTGGATTTTTCTTTCAGTAGTTCTTATAGGAAAAAAAAGGGTCATTACCTGCTGGATTATTAGGGACCTCTACACAGTGACAGCCACATATCTGCCTGCGTAGAAAGGGTTATATTTCTTTCTTGGCAAATTTTCTTTGCAAGTATGTCCCAAAATATTTGTTCTGTATACATTTGTGGACAGTGGGGAAATGATTAAAATTAAAAAGATTAATCAATTAACTCAAATAAACAGCAAATTTTGTGATCATTTCTTGTGGTGGCTGGTGGGCTTGTGGTACAAGCGACAAAGAGAGTCCACTGGTGGGACAGTACCTAGTACCAAAAGATCCTCCCCAGGTTAGGGTGAACAGAAGAGGCTTCCCCCAGAATGCTCTCCTTTGGTATGTTAATGTACCCCAGTTCCGCTTTCTCAATTGGGCCGTGGGCCTCCCCACCCCTTCTTACATGTCCCTGACCTAGAAGGTTCTCCACTGCCTGTTCGCTTCTTTGGCCCTTGCCCCATCGCCACTCCCCCAGAGTTTCCTATTGGCTCCCATTCCCTAGTCCCGTCTGTGTACTGCTCCTGTGCCCTCAGGTCATTGGTCTGTGATGTTCTCTCCTCTGCCCTGTATAGCCCTGGACCCTCCGTTGTTCTTTGTCTTCATCCCTGGAACCCTTCATAAGTGTGGCTGCAATAAACCTCTCCCGTGGAACTCTATATGGAGACTCTTCCTGCCTCTTTGCCGTCGACCCCTTTTAAGGAGCTGTCCATGCATGTGTGCGTGTACGCATGTGTGAGTATATGGTGGTCCTGCCGAACATCTTCGCTTTGGAGATGTTTTTAGGAAGGTCGCAGCACCTCGCACTCCGGCACCGCCAGGCCGCAGAGGATAGTTCGCGACAATTTCTGATTGGAAAAGTAACTTCAAAATAAACATTGACAGTGCCTGAATTTGGTTTTGAGAAAATTAACCTGCATTATTAGCTAGACATATAGATAATTTTTTCTCTATCTTTGATCAAAACTTCCAGTTTTCAGAAAACGAAAATGCTTTCAAACTATTAAATAAATATGCATATTACCAAATTAGAATACCAAAATAAAAATTGTCAAATTAATATGTATATTATTATATAATCCACACATTGCATTATTGAGAACAATTCTAATTTCTTCAGTAGCAAATATCACTTCTGACTTACTGTTGAGGTAACCAGGAATTCAAACTTAATTACATCAGCTGAATGTGGAAAATATAAAATTAATCTGGGTTGAATACTTATGCAAAATATAATTTCAATAATGAAAATAGAAGGATCTGTGGAAAAGAGAACTGAATGGGGGAAGGAATTATAAATAAAATTTTAATTTTTCTTTCACATGAAATTCCAGTTTTTTGTGGCAAAATGGAAAACTTTTTACAAACATTTTTAGAGTACCAGAGCAGATTGTACATAAGAATCTTTCCCTCCTCAGAAATACGGAATGTGAAATTTAAGCTTTGTGCTGTCAATCACCATCTTAACACTTTCACTGTGAAGTGATTAACTGTTCTGAAAAACATATATTTGCTTCTATGGAAAACAAAAATACCCACATAAAACACCATCATCACCACATCAACAACAGCAGCAGGAGAAATGTGACATAGCAGAAGTTCATTAGTAAGTGCCCAAAGTCCTGTACTTTGTTGATGACATTGCTAATGGAAAAGGTCCAAAAAATGATACACCAAGACGAATAACTTGATAATTGTGAATAGTGAAGTAGGATTCAAAGACAAGAGAAATAGAGAAAGGAATTTTGAAAGGAATGGGGAAAGTTAACTTTTTTGAGGAAGTACTGTTAGGGCAAGTGGATATCTCAAGAAAACTATAACGATGTTTAACTGATTCCAGAAATCCTCTGTCAGCATTTCTGAGTTAGACTAAAGAAACTTCTGTCACAGGGGAGAGCAGGCCAGTTCACATGACCTAAAGTGAGATCAGAACTGAAACAGTTTATTGAGAACATGACTTAAGAGCAATCAATTAGCTAATATAAGCAGTGCAACAGATAAACCACACTTACATATTGTTAACATCATTAAACACAAATAAACTTCCAAACAACTTCACTGAACTTCACTGTTCCAAGGAAGTTCTGTTTCCTTCTCAGGCACCCATCAGTGGGTCCAGCTCAGTAGGGCCCCTGTCTGGGCAGGAAGGGCTATGTGGAGCTGAAGAATAGTGCTGCTGCTGCTGTTTCCTTCAAGTGGAACTTTCTGTGGTTTAGTTTGTGCCCACTGCCCCTTGTCATATCATTGCGTACCACTGAAAATAGTCTGGCACCATGCTCTTGACACGCTCTCTTGTACACATTGACAAAATCCCCCTCTCAGTTTTCTCTTCTCCAGGCTAAACAAGCCCAGCTCCCTCAGCCTTTCCTCGTAAGAGAGATGCTCCAGCCTTTCACTGGACCTTCCTCTGTAGATCTTTGTCTCGTACTGAGGAGCACTGAACAGGACACAACACTTCAGGTGTGGCCTCACTAGGGCTGAGTAGAGCATCAGGATCACCTTCCCTGACCTGCTGGCCACACTCTTCCGATGCGCCCTAGGACACCATTGACCTTCTTGGCCACAAGGGAGCACTGCTGGCCCATGGTTACTTTGTCCACCAGGACATTAGCATGTTCATGGTGAGGAGAAGCAAAAGGACCAACTTTTTATAGGCAATAGATTGCTATAGTCATGTGGTACTGCAGCTGTAGTTGAAGTTGCTTATGTGTTTACCTAGAACTCAAACAGCTTGTACATAAGCATATATTGTTGCAGTATAGCACTTCTCAGAATAGATTGTCATTTACACCAAACCATGACGGAATTTTCACTTCACCTTCATTTAAACCTCTAGTACACGAATTAATTTTTATATTGTATTATTATTATATTATCATGGTAAATTCAACTAACTTTCTATTTATCTCTAAATCAAAGCTCTTTTCTATCCAAAAATGGCAGCAAATACTAAGATGTATAACTACAGGTGTATGTTAAATATTCCTTGTATTTTCTGTTGTGTCTTCATTTGAAAGACCTAGAAAACTTCAAATAATGAACCTGAGATTTTAATGCTTTTATTGCATTTCAAATACAGCTTTACAATTTCAAACTTTTCTTTCTACTATTAAATCTTCAGTCAAGGCAAGGTTATCCTCACACTATTCTGTGAGTTCCTGATCATTTAAAAGATTTTTGTTGAGCAGTTCCTTGTACTCTTGTGTGTTTTCTTGAAAGATCTGAACTGAAATCAGTTATCATGAGCCATAAAGACATTTTGAAATTAGTAAATAAAGTCTTATCAAACAAAGGTTTAACAAAATAAATTGAAGCATGGAATCTGGTATCTTCTGCGCTGTTTCCCACTGCAGACTGTTTTGAAGATCACAGTCTTGTCAGAGCCTTAGACTATGAAAATAGAGATGATAACCCACCTAAACAAAAGAGAAACTTTTCATTGACCTTGATGAACTTTTAATCACTCCTGTACTTCCTTTTTACATGATCTTTCTATATCATAGAGCTAATATCAATTGCTGACACTTTAAAGTATTTCCAGTGTGTTAAATTGCAGCACATAAAACCAACCGTGTCACAATATTTTCCCTGTTCTCTTTCCAGTTTCCCACATCACAGTTGGAATAGCATTTTTCTTTGTTTTCATTGTTACTCTGCCTATGACAGTGTTGCTTTTCTGCATACCGTTTTCCATGTTCTTTTCTGTATACACTTCATTTCTTGACAAAATCTGACATTCTGTCAGCATTACATAAGATATTTATCTCTGTCCAATTTAAGTCCTGTACTATATAGTGCATCTGTGAACACTGATCTATAATGACAGATAGTGCCACTGAAAATGTCCACATTTTACTACTTTCTTGAACCATTTCTGCTGTATTTATGAGTGTAGTAGAACTTTGGTACTTGCATTAATGTACCAAAAACAAGCAATGGTTCTATTAATTATTTTACATGTATTTTCCTTTTGAATGTCTGTCATCTACTTCCATCTGCTTGTTAACATATAAATATTTTTCTTCTTGCTTCTGGAAATGATAAGAAGGAAGTTAAAAATATTATATTCAGGAAAAAAAGTATATTTCTTATTCTCCCTCATTGTTCATATACAATATGTAGCAATTTCCTAGTAAAGCCTCTGTTTTCTTATTATAAAATTAGTAATAGTTACTCCCTATATGGAAATATGTTAACCTGACAAAATAAAAAAAAAAAAAATCTTTGCAACTCAATGAAATTTTATCCCATTAAAATTTCATGTACTATTTTTTTATTTTCCAGTATAACTTTAAGAGATAGTAAACAGGCAATTTTGACAATAAAAATGTAAGAACACGATGAAAAGAAATATAAATGTTAACAGCATAGGTTCCTTCACAAGGTACTATTTTCTTTTAGAATTGCTTTAGTTTACAGTATATATCTTTAACTTCCTACATCAATTAGATTAATTAGAGCTGAGGTAATTTTCTCTCTAGTGATATAGTAAATAGCATAGGTCTGGATTTTGTTCAGAAGATGAAAAAAATAGAACATCCTGTGTTAGAGAAGTTTCTTTCAATACATGTGTAGATGTGATTTTCTGTAGTTATAGTAAACACTTGTATCTGCATCTGAAAAATACGATTTAACCCCAGACAAGCAACCAGGCATCACATTCCCACTCAGTCACTCTGCCCATGAGTAAAAGTGAGAAGATTCATGGGTTGAGATAAATACGGTTTAACAGGTAAAGTAAAATCTGTGCACACAAGCAAAGCAAAGCAAGGAATCCTTTCACCACTTCCTATCAGTGGGCAGGTGTTCAGCCATCTTTAGGAAAGCAGGGCTCTATCACACATAACAATGTCTAGGAAAGACAAACGCCATCACTCTGAATGTCCTTCCTCTCCCCCCAGCTTTATATATAAACCAAAAAACCCAACAGCAAACAAACAACCCCCCTCCCCCACCAATACCAAACCACAATGATAGCAGATATTAATCTACTTTTTTAAACAAATTTAAAAGCCAGTTATGGGAAAATAACTATTCTAGAGAATATTACAGATTAAGTTAATGGTCTTACAGAATCATAGCATAAAATTCAGTGTATGTGAAAACAAAAATTGAGCAAAACTGAGTAGCTGAGTGACACCTAAAAACCCTACAGCTATGTAAGTCTGGAATTTAATGTTTAAAACCCTTGTTGTAAACATGAAGCAGAAAAAGAAACAAATGTATTTTCAGACCATGCACAAACCAGATAGGTCATTACATCAAATTTCATAGAAATGGCAAAAACCAAACCAAATTCCTTTACATAAATATATGAAAATAGATAAAGCTGTTTTCTTCTAGCTGCCTGCTGAAGTGACTAAGATATATTTCAGTGTTAACTTTCATGTGTAGTGTCAGGAAAATGATGGACAGCTCAAATTATCTAGTACCTAATGATGCCACATCTTGCGTCTTCTGACATATAATGATGACACCTACCTGCAGTAGAAAATCTGAACACTTCCCCACTATACCTCATCTCCCTTTCAGGGGTTTTTGTTCCTTTTGCTCCTATTGGAAAACAGACATGAAACTACATTGTTCTGGCACTAGGAACATGCACCTCTATTGCAGTCTAAATATATCTGTAACTGAGAGTAGCTAAGTACTTTAGTGTAAATTTTTACTTTTCCTCCAAAGTTTTTACTCCTTGGATTTCTCCAACACATTTATGAACAGTAGTCATCCTCTCAGCATTCAAATGGTTAGCTCAACTGTTTGAGCTCTCTGATTCATCAATAGGACAGGTTTACCATATTTCTGATCATACAAATTGCCTTTCTTTACATCAGCTCCACAATTACCTTTAAGCATGTATGATTACACTGTACCATGTTTCAACTGACTCCTCACACCATTAAGAATATTTTCCTGTCTCTGAAATACCTAACTTGTTTGGTTTTTTGTTTGTTCAGTTTGTTCTGCTTTCTCCATGGCTGTGTCATAGGGGGACTTCAAAGTCATCCTTCAGCTGGGGAGTATATCCCTGTCCATTTGTACCACAGAATCCTTTAATTACAGATGCTGACCTTGAATTTTGTATTATTAAATTTCTTCCTACCTCAGATGTTTCAGTGTTCAAAGTAATTTTTTTCTATATTTTATCTCAACTGTCCTTTTTATTGACAAACTCTTTCTATGACTTTGTGTCATCAGCAATTTTTATCAGCACATTTTTTTTCTGTGCCAAGTGGAAATGTTACGCAAAGTTTTCCCTAGACTTATCCTTCAATACCATAATTGAATTTCATACAGTAGAATCCAGCTTCTTAATTGAGGCATTAATGTTCATCTGTGTAATAAGATAATCTTTGAAAAAGGTATGATTGTGTTTATACACAGCAAATATCTCCACAAGAGGCATATGAAAATCTATAAACTTTTTCTAGGTAATATATAAATGAAAATTTGAAGTTACTCCTTATTTATTGTTAATTAAAGAAAGATGGTGATTTGGAAATGAGACAAAAAATTAATCTTCATAAAAATTCTCAATAAAAAAAAGAATTAAGTGACAGGATAGATTTTTTGGGGAAAAAAACCAACCAAACAAGCAAGACAAAAAACTCAGCTGCAACACCACAAACTGGTTACAGTGTACAATAAACCATCTGTAAAAAAAATAACTCTGCAGTAAATAAATAGTTATTGAAAACTTTCAGAGTTCATCATAACATTAAGAAATAAAATAATAAAAATATATATAAAACTTGCATTATAAACTTGCCTTCCATGGAATTCCACAGGTACACATTGTTTATCTAAATTTATAAAAAGGAAGGAATTTGGTCATCTTGTACCATATTTACAATGATTTTCAGTTCTCTAAAGGATCAGATATATCTCCGCTGGATTATAGAATATCCAAATTTAGAAACTGAAAGCAGATGTAAAATGTAGTGTTTAGAGTAGCATTTCAACTTCAACTAGTGCTTTGATAAGTATGTTTTGGATATTAATTGAGTTTATCATAATAGTTCTCTTGGACTCATTTCTGGTAGCTCCATTTGTTTAAATGTAACTAAAATTAAGGAAGATCATGACAGTTTTTTCCTTGTTTTAACATGTTTTAAAACTTTGTACATCCTCAACCTATGAAGAATCTTTCATGAAATTGGTTGTCTCTCAAAATTGCCATTGACTTCAACAGAGTTACTTTTATATGTAAAACTTTATAAATAATTGCTTCTTAGTTGCTTTCAGGAAATTGGGATGCTTCTTCCGACATTTTAAAGTACATAGTCTTTTTAAATATCCGTATTCAAACTTAAAATTTTTTAGCACTTACAATGAGTATTTGTATGAACAGGAGTACTTGCTAGCAAATATATGATATTGCTATTAAAAACATTCTCAGATGCACATATCCATTTAGTGTTGAAAGCATTGTGTTGATTAAAACAAAAATCAGTAGGCAAAGTAGCTTAGAAGTGTCCTGAAAGTAATATTGTCAGCTAAAAAAACCTCAATAGATTTTAAAATTAAAAAAAAAATCATTTTCTTTCCTTTGTGGCGCAGACATTTTTTAAAATGTTGGTTTCACCTTAGCAGGATTTTTTTAATAATATATGAATAGTATTCCTACTTTAAACAAAAGTCATAGATATTTTCATGAAAGAAAATGCATTGTAAATTCATTTAAAGACATCTTTGGTGTACAATTTTAAGTGCTTGAACTATTATATTAAAGTTATCAAGAGTAACTACAGTTTTGTGTGGTATTATTAAGAAATAATACCACAGGGACACCTTCCACTAGACCAGGTTACTCAGAGCACCACCCAACATGGCCTTGAATGCCTCTAGGAATGTGGCATCCACAACTTCTCTGGGCATGGTATTTATGAAAAATGAATTGGTTGTTTGTTTGGTTGGTTGTTTGGTTGATGGATGCTGCACATCACTATGACTTGACAATATTTGGCATTTCCTTTGTGTAAGTACAGAATATATTGTGAATGCGAAGTAGTTTCTGGGGAAAGAAAAGGTCTGGGGCTACTCTGTGCTGCTAGTTGAAATTAATTAAATGATCTTTGTTGAAAAAATAATCAAATATTATACGTATGATGTATAAAGGACATGAAGTAGCCCTCTCCCCAACCTGGCTTCAGCAGGTCTGAGCTGGATTATCATGTCTAAATTTGCCACTTCAATACAGATACAGATGAATAGAAAGGGATTAGAAAAGATTTTAAGAAATGTGAATGAAAAGAGTGAGTGAATCCCTGTCCTTTAGTCTGGGATGAACATTAAAGTAACTTTCAGGACTGTAAAGGGCCGCTGTAAAAAGGAAAACAGCATTTTATTTTCCATATCTCTGCTGGACAATGCAAAAAAAAAAAAGGAATAGGTTTAAATTAAAGCAAAGCATATTAATGCTAGAAGGTATTAATAACTTTAAAACAGCAGGATCAAATGAAGACTTTTGATCAGAGGCCTAAGGTTTTAAAGAACATGTAGAGGAAAAAGTGCTAGGAGTATTAAAAGTGTATTTTATTGATCTCATTATTAGAGCCCTAAAGGATTAGATAATTTCCTAATGTCCTTTCTAATGGTATTCCTTGAAAACTTGTTTCAAGAAACAGCATATTCAGACTTTCAAAACAAACTATTTCACAGAACTGTTAGTTTGTTTTGGGACATTGTGTCTTTCATTTTTTTTAAAGCTTAGCAATTTTTCTCTCTGTTCATTTTTTACGAGCAATGAGGCATAATGATACTTTGAGCAAGCAGCTTTGAAACTAGCTATTAAGGAACTTTTAGAATTTTCCACTGACATTTTGATACTACAGCAAATGACTCAAAATGCTTGAGTTTTTAATGGCTCTAACACGAGATCTATAAGCGAATCATTCTCTCTTAGAATCATTAAATATGCTGAGTTGAACGGGACCTACAAGAGCACCCAATCCCGCTCCTGACTCTAAAGGGCAGTCCAAAACTTAAACCATATATGTTCAAGAGCACTGTTGAAATGCTTCTTGAACACCAAGATGGTGTTCACTTCCCTAGGGAGCCTTTTGCATTGTTTGTCCACCCTCTCGGTGAAGAATTTTTTCCTAAAATCCAGTCTGGACTTTCTCTGGCACAGCTTCGAGTCATTCCCTTTCATCCTTTTACCACACAGCAGAAAAATGAGATCACCTTCCTTTTTGAGCTTGTTCTTGTGAAAAGTATCACAGAAATATTAATTATCATAGATAATATGGTATCAGCATTCAAAAGAAATTGAACCTAACCATCAGTGCTCTAAAACTGAACAATACTGACTGAAAAAGAAAAACGTTATACAAATTGAGCTGATAAAAAATTATCTCCATCATTGTTTTTATAAAAAGACAACTTCCAAGTTCCTTGGAAACACAAAACCCCCCATAACCAACAAACAAAATAATCTCTGGTTTTCTTTCTGAGTTTCAGAATATTTCTTTAAGAACTTAAGTATTACTGAAAACTTCAAAACAGTGACACAGTTTAACCTCATCTAATTTATACAAAACATGATCCAATTTAATGCAGGAAAATCTTTTGTGGTGTGTCTTTATTTTTCTAGCTCTGTCAGTATCCATTGTTATTTTAAGAGTCTAACCTGATACAATAAAAAGATTCCCAGTTTGAACTATATTGTTCTTCATTCTCTTACATAAATTGAAAATAAAGGACATGTAAATTTAAAGTCACTCTCTTTTTAATGGAAAATATATCCCATCAATGAGAACAGGTCCTACACTTTCAGGGCTTTTTGTTGTTCCCAGTGAGGATGTTGTAACTCGTACTTTCATCATTCAGAAATCCAGTTGTCAAAATCTGCAGTTAACTACTATTGCTACTAAGTGACCAATCCAGCAATTTAAGCAATTTTCTACACACCTTAGTCTACCCAGACCTATGGGTAAGATAACATCAGGGGATATTTTGAAGTTGTAATGCCTTAGGGAACTGGAAACAATCAATTATGACCACTATTCTGACACACACATCTCATGATTTCCTTAATATTTCCTGAAATTGTTTGTTGGTGTTACAGGATAATCACAGCTACTGTTCCAGCTGTATCATTAAATACTATGTGAAATTGGAAATAATGAAGGCAAAGTGCCATAAATGCTGTCTAAGTAAATTGTTCATCTTAGTTTCAAAGGACAGAAGGTCAATATCGCTGTCCTGTTCTTCTGAAGATTTAGTTTGTTTATAGTCATTCACGACAAGCAGGAACTACAGTTTCAAGGAAGTATCAACCAAAACATATTATGTGTTTGGTTATTTTATGACTATTTTAAACACCTGACAAGCTTTTAAGTATTGAAAAACAAATCTTCTGTTACTGCAGTTGAAAAACACACACCAGGAAGAAAAATTCATTTATGTTGAAACATTTATTACCAAAGTATCTCATGGTATTAGCTTTTAGAAAAAGCATCTCTGACTGGGAGCAATAGTTTTGACTGGCTAAAAATATGACCAGCAAGTGTAACCGCAAATTTGCCTTTCATTTTTGCTTCTTCTGAAAGGTAGAGCTATTTCTTGAAGTGATTTACCTTGTAACTTGAATAAGTGTGTAATTCTCTTCTATTCCCACTGAGAAACAACATCTAACAGTGTACTTGTAAACAAGAGCATGGTTCACCACGTGTAACTTAGACTGTTTATTTCCTGACATTGAACTGTATATGTTTAACTTTCTCTTAATACAATCTTTATATGGAATTAAAGTACAATAAAATGTCCTATAAACATCACTTTGTTAGTTGAGAACATGTATTAAAAAACTGATCTAAATGACCACTTATCTGAGTTATTAATTATGAAGCCTATAATTTGACAATTAAATTTTCCCTTATCTATTTTTTTAATTGGCTCACACTGAACTTCAGAAATTACATTTGACTTGTTTTTCACCCTGTGAACTCAAGCTGTTTGAAATGTAGCATTCAACCAATGCATGCTATTAAATCTTAGCTCTGAAAGAATCTTCAAAAAATACAAGTCCATGTGTGTGTGTGTATATACACCAGAAACATTAAATCACTGAATTAACAGAAGAATGTCCACAGATAACTCACAAATAATTAATTTTGTATATTTCACTTAAAATAGAATTTGTCAAATATTTTGCCAGTGGGTATTCCATTAGAAAATGCCAGTTTGGTTGGACTCAACCATTTCAAACAAATACACATTCCCCATTCCCCTTAAAATTTTCAGATGGAAGATTTCTCAATCCAGTCATTACATTCTTAGTAAAAGTCAGAGATAACTTTAATCCCAGAAGTTTTGTCCCTTAGAGAAATATTTTGAATGTGGCATAAGTTTTTTTTCATTAAAATCACTATTCAGAAAGATATCAATCTCATTTCCATACAGACCTAAAGAGAAACAGGCATCCATGAGATTCTATAGATGTCTCTTTTAGAGCACTCACCAGAACGTGGGGTCCTCTTGGTCCTATTACAAGAGATGCTGTACTGTGTTTTCCATATCCTCTACCAAAACTATACCTCCTGAAGTTTAAAGCCACTTTCTCCTTTTGAACCTATTTGTTTTTCAATAAGGTAGCATTATTGGGGAAGTGAAAAGTTTGAAAATCTTTAATGGCTCTCAGAAAAGAACAGAAAAGGATGTGTAAATACTAATCCCCCCACATTTTACAGGACTCTGATGTCATTGTCACTATCCATGCTGTTGCTTTGTAGCACTACTATGATGTATTTTATCTCATCATGATGTAGCACAGATGTGTACAAAGTATATAAGGTATATGTTTTCTTAAATATTTCTGTAAATTTAAAATAAATTATGTGTAAGTTCATACTTTTTTTTTTTATGGAATATGTGATCTACTGCTCAGAACAATGATGAAATTTTCAGCATTTTGTTTCAAATGATACTTTAACTTGTATTCAACAGTCAAAATTGCATTCCTCAGAATGTATAGTTATCTGCATTTTATTTTCTTGTTTATTTTTGTACTAGTTTGAAAGCAAACCAGTGAGAAACTCGAAATCAGAACTAAAATTTAATAGGAAAATTAAAAATAAATGCAATAGAACAAAAACACTGACAGTGTTAGGATACAACCCAACACCCTGCTGGGCAGGGTGGTAGCCTGATTGAATGGTAGCTGCAGTCCTCTTGAGGTGATAGATGTGGTTCTGTTGAAGCAGTGATCCTCTAGAAGGGTCTGGTCTTCCTCTGAAGGTCCAGTGGTGGTTGTGTAGCTCTTGTCCTCTGGGAATCCAGTAGGCAAGGGCTGAGTGTGATGTTCCAAACCTCAGATTATATCCAGGTAGGAATGCTTGATTCCTCCGCCTGGGCAGAGCATCTCACAGTGGGATGATGTAATTTTATGAGTCATACAGTGAGGCTGGATGGCCCATTAACAGAAAAATATCCCTCCGGAGGGAATTATCAGGGATGTGTCATGGAAGAGCTAAAGAACATTGTCCCACCTGGTTTTAATGGATGGTGATAGAATACATACTTTTAGTTACATCTTACATTGTGACCTAAGAAAATTTTTTTAATAAGTCTCCTGAGGAGGAAATGAACACCCAACATTTTTATTTATTTGTATTGTAGGCAAAGGAAGAGATGAAGAGAATTGAATAGCTACAAGTAAATGCACACAATAGAACTAAATTCAATATATTGTAAAACTTTGTATTTTCTTACAACAAAATTGTTGAAGAAAATTTTTACTTGCTTAGCATTCTGAACATAGCTCTCTCCTGAGGACCTGGACTTGCTGGTTATGAATTATTCAGGTTGTAAAACAAAAGCTAGAGACCTATAGGAGACATACTGAATTTTTAAAATTTGTGTGTGGCAGAAGCTGGGAATAGCTCTGTTAGTATTAATTTTGTCAGGATTGCTGGTGCTAGCAATACTAATTTTTGTCATAAAACAGCTAGAACAAAAATTATGGTCTTGTTGCTTTAGTCTACAACAGAAGGTCCACGTCTCACCCTCTTAGAAAAGATTTGCATGAGCTAGAAGAAATGTCATGTTTTAGTAATTAATTAATTAATTAACATCTAAAAATATATACTTATCTCTTCATAGAACATTCTGAAGCTAAACAATTCATCTTTATTTTTTATGTAATTAAATGTAAAGACAATAAGGACTGTAAGTACAGAAATATTTGTTGATTCAAACATTTGCACATGTAAGGATATAGACCTATCATATTAGTCAAAGAAATAAGGGTTATTTTCAAAATTTAAGTCACCCACCACAGGATTTGAAAGAACAACATGAATCAATGGTATTTTATCAGAATAGTTAAAGTATTATCATAATTTAATCACTGTATAAGATATTAAAACCCCTTCCTTGATCCAATCATCAAAGAGATAGTGTCACTATGTCTATGTTTATGTTAATAAACCTCAGAGTGTTTGTGAGTTGCAAAGTATAGTATTTGTCCCAGCCTGCACCACAGCTCCATCTCAGGGTGAAACAACGTGCAAAGCAGTTTCTTATCATTTTGCATTACCCAGCTTCCCTGAAAGGAAAACCTAGAAGTAACAGATCATGGCAATTTAAATGCAATTTCAACATGATTCAGAAGGTCAGCTGAGATCCTGGTTACATGAATAAATTACAGCTGTGAATATATGATTCAAAAATGCTATACAACTGAATAATTTAGCAGTAGTATAAAAATGAAAGGGTATGTTTGCATAACATTTTGCAGAAAGTTCCAAGTGATTTCAGCCTATGATGAAGCTGACTAAGCTTTTAGCAATAGCATAGCACTAAGTCCAAACTAATAAATCCTTCTGATTGATGGTTCAAGTTAGTACCATGGTAATGTAGTGATACTAACTTCCCTTTAGCTTGGAGCATGGGCAGCTTCTGTTGTCAAAAGGTGATGCAGATTTACACTGAAAGCATATTATGCATGAAGGCATTGGAATAGTCTCTAATTACAGAATGAAAATTAGTGATGAAGGGAATGTACTTTGAGTGTATATATGTGGAGCGAAATTGTGCACACCCAAAATTTTTAAACAAGCTGTTAGAAAGAAGAAGAAAACTGTTTAGGTGCATTTGGCTGGTCAGAATACAATTTACAGCAGCACAGTTTTCATATTTCTGAAAGAAAATGCATTATTTCCCCCTATTCTTCTCCAATAACATCATTCTGTTATTGATTTTCTTTCATTTTATTTTCTTTATAAAACTAACTATGTCAACCTTGTATTAAGAAAAATCAAGTTTTGTCCTACAGATAATGGCACTTACTGTGTTAGAAAAGGTTAGGCTTTACTGCAAATGACAACCAGAACTGCGCTGAAGTCCTTTCTTTGTCCTACACATTAATGTGCATGTAGAGTAAAAACAATCACATTTCAGTACTTTGAAACCCCATTCACATCCATTTATTGCACAAAATATTGGAGGATGAAAAACAAAACTGATTAAGAAACATGGGAAAACATAAAATCTAGGTACTTAAAAGCTTCATTTATCACAATGCACATACAAGTTAAAAGGCAAGCAAGGAACACGGAAAAAGTGCAGCTCTTCACCATTATAAAACACTCAGACCTCAGCTATGCAGATAATGGCACAGCAAGGGTTTCTTTTAAAATAATTAATAGAAAAAGTCATACTTTGTTGTATCATGACAGTTGGAAAACTATTGGCCTTAAAAGCTCTAGGGATTACTTGAAGTGAGCAATATTGCATTTAGTTACTATTATAGAGCACTCAGATCTGAACCTCTGTATTGAGCTTTTTTTGTGGTATATTATTTGTCCTTTCACATCACCTCAGGGGAAAAAATATCTGCAACAAAGTAGAGAGTTTTTAAGTAGATGTTTGCTTACCAACAAAAGCAAAGAAATCTCTAATTTCTGGTGGCTAAAACAGGTTCCAGTTTCATAAATTCAAGAGCCATTGTCGTTTCTCCTCTATTTATCTATGCCTACTTAGATCACAAAGAATGGGAAAAGACTTTTAAACTATTGAAGAAGAATGAAATGAAGAAGTAATGTTAAATTTCATACATTTTCCTCAGTCTCTTTCTTTTAACCCTTTGTTAACCAGACCAATTCCTATGCCTGTGAAAATAGAGTCTCCTTTATTTTCCTATAGACTGTCTGCATCAATGAAAAACTCCTCTCTTCATTGCTGCTGTCACTCCACTGTCAGTATTTGAAAACCACCCCAGCACTAACAGGAGATCAATCTCTAAGCTTTGCAGCTTCGGAAAGTTATGGTAAGGCAGGTGAATGAAACATTTACAGCCTAAGAAGACTAAACCTGTGCTGCGATGGGGAGCTATAACAACCAGCCAGCACAAAATGCCAAAACAATTCAGAAATAGATGGAAGCCTATTCTTGGAGTGAACAAAGTTCTCTTCCATCTGCTTGACTAATCAGATTGGATGATTGGAATGCAGAAGACACTTATTAAGACAATAATCTACTGGAGCTGAAACAAATACTGGAGCCCTATATGTGGGTTATTACAGTATTTCTTTAGAATATACTGAATTAATGCAGTTGAAGCTATGTCCCTATTATATTTTAATATTCATTATGTCTTGAAAATAATAATAGGGATTCTATGGTGTGATGGATAATTCATGTCTAGATTCCAAAGAGGAATAAAATCAACAAAGGAAACTTAATCAAGAACCTTTAAAATATCAAAAGATGCATGTCTGTTCCTATAAAAACAGACCTGGCTGTGAGAACAAACAGCACAGTACCTCTTGTGTGTTCCTGCCTAAAAACATTTTTTGTCTCCAAAAATAGGGCAGCCTCCTCTCCATTTCTTTTAAGAATACTTTCTATCATGCAACATCCTGGGACACATGTTTCAACACTGTGTTAGCAAGCACCACCTGGCACTGGCCATACTATTTCTGGCTGCATTCTAGCAGTCATGTAGCAGCTCTTCATATTTTTTCCTGGCTCCATGTACATTTCTAGTACAAACACTCTACTGAGTATTTGTGAAGAAGTGGAACATATGGGTCCAAGAATTTATTCTACATGGAACAAAAATAATGTTTTGATTTTGTTTTCCCAGGCTTTAGTAAGTGCTTCAAGTACTAATGAACTGGGAGGTAGTGTAAGGTTCTTTTACTCATTTCTTGGGGAAAAGAGAGCATGGTAAAGGGGAAAGGATAATTGAGCTCAAGAAAATGAAAATATCCACAGGTTTTATGTCAAGACTGATAAAGAAAAAGGAATACAAAATTTGCCAATTTCACTGCCCAACTGATCATAGTATTGATGTAGGGAAAAAGGGAATCTGTTTTTAATAAATGGGTCAATTAAAGAACTCTTATCTTATGAAGTTCAACAGTAATTTTGGGAAGATGTACATTGAACTTAGACCTAAAATTTCTGCCTCATCTCTCTCTGTTGACTTATGATGTACTACAAAAACTCTTTCAATATCTGTGTCTTAATTATTTTTTAAAAAAACCATGTAAGAATATATAAAGAGAAACATAGAACTATGGTTTGGCTTGGAATGAGCCTTAAAGACTATCTAGTTCCAATCCCCTTGACAGAGCTAGGAACACTTTTTTCTAGACCAGGCTAATCAAGGTCCCAACAAACTTGGCCTGGACACTGCTAAGGTTGGGGCATCCACAACATCTCTGGGTAACCTGTTCCAGTGCCCCACCACCCAATTGTATCAAATACAATTCAGGATTTTGTTTCTTTGCAGTGCTGAAATGTTTTACTGTGCTGGACTTACACCCATGGTGATGTTGGTCAAGTAATTTCCATCGGCCTGAAAAAAATAATCCTAGAAACTTCCATTTTTTGCAAGTGAAATAAAGTTGGAAAAATCAGTACCTACAATTTGTGCTCTGTTATGCATTTTATTGTGTCCTCTAATATTACAGCTTTCAAAGGGATTTCCAGCAGACTTTTATAAGCAGAATCTAATTCTTGTATGGTGCACAGACGCGCCAACCAAATAATGTCAATTTTCTTTACTTGCAATACAGAAAAAAATGAATATGTGTGTATATCTGACCATTAATATTTACCAGGGGAAAAACAAAACAAAACAAAACAAAACAAAACAACAACAACAACAACAACAACAACAAAGTGGATCAGCTGAACACTGGCAGGTATTATTATTGCTAATTGATAATTTTCTCATGCAAATAATGCTTTTCTGAGGTGTTGCTCCACCAGGGGTCGCACAAAGACTGCTTAAATTTCACCTGCTAAACTGGAATAAAGTTCACATTGGAGAGTGAAAACACAATCAAACGTCAAAATAGCACCTTGATCCATAATAAGAAAACTATTTAAACTCCTGGGGATGAGTCACTGCTGCTTGTTTATTGTGAATGCAAGTAAAACTCTATTTTTTTTTTTTTTATTTTTTTAATTAGAAAGCATTAAACCACTTTGGAATAATATGTCTTGCATTTATTACATTGTCATAAATCATACTGCATAAATGATATTACTTTCTGTCTCATACTAGGATAAACTATACTAATATGGTGTCAATGCTGCTTCAAGTAAAACTAAGGGAAAGTCTTTTTCCTCACAGGTCTGGAGGAAGTAGTTTAAATTTTGATACAGGCCCAGACCAGGGACTCTTGTTTTCACTGCTCTCTGTAGTGGTGTTGCTATTTCTGCCGTGGAAGTGACAAGGCAACAGTGATGAGACCATCCTCATTTCAGGGTGGATGGTGGGTGTACAAACCATTCTACTTGGGAGGAACAACTCATGCATCAATATTCTGGCTTAATGGCCCCAGCACAAGCATCTTTGACGAAAAGAACCTGGGAGTTCTGGTGGATATCAATCTGAACATGAGCCAGAAATGTGACTTTGGAACAAAAAGTATTAAATGGTGTCTTGGGCTGTATTAGGAGGATTGTTGCCAGTAGGTCAAGGAAAGTTATCCTTCCCCTCCACTCATCACTAGTGGAGTCTTGTGGCCAGTCATAGCCACATCTGGAGTCTTGTGGCCAGTTCTGATCTCCTCAGTCCAAGAGAAACATGGACATAATGGAGAGAATCCAGCAAAGGGCCAAAAAGGTGATTAAGGGACTGAACTATCTTTCCTGTGGGAGAGAAATTCATTCCAGAGAAGAGAAAATTCAGGGGGTATCTATCTCATGAATGTGTAGAAATACCTGAAGGGAGGTTGTAAAGAAGACAGAAGACAGCACGAGACAGTTCTCAGTGGTGGCCTGTGACAGGCCCAGAGGCAATGGGACACACACTGGAACACAGGATGTTCCCTCTGAACATCAGACCACACTTCTTTACTGCAAGGGAGCACTGGCAGAGATTGCCCAGGGAGGCTGAGGAGTTTTTAAAAATCCATCTAGACACTGTCCTAGACAGTCTGTTTGAACAGGGGGTTTGGACCAGATAACTTCCAGACATACTGTTGAATTTCAACCATCCTGTGGTTTAGCTGGTCTAACCCATGTGCACTGATAAATCATGATAACTTGGCTACTGGCTTTGGAAATACTGGCCTTTCTCTTGGTATGAGATAATAACATAGAAAAGAACCCTTCCCAAACCTCTGATTGGTAGTGAACATTGTCACTAAGTTTTAGAAATAAAAATAATCATGAGCAGAAAGATTTGTGAAAATGTCAAGCTTTTCCCATATTCTTCATTATAATCCTTATAAATCAGTTAATGAGAAAAAAGATATTTAAATCATCTTTAATATAATTCATGGGTTTGCTACAAAACTCATTACCCTCTATTAAGAGAATGAAGTAAAATAATATAAGCACTTAACATAGTACATAGATCAGAAATTACTTTCTTTAAAAGATTAATCCAGTATGTATATGAGTTCAGTAAATAGCCTGTGTGCACATGCTATGTATTTACATACAACATTTCCAAATAAAACTTCTTCCATGATACTGGTAATTTCCGTATGTATACAAATGATACTTCTTTGTGTTTCTGTGCATAAATATAAATGTTTGTGTACTTACACATAAGTACAAATAGAGTTAGACATAATCATACTTCTTGTATTTATGACAGATTCGACAGTGTTTTGTACAAAAATGACTCCCAGATATACTTGAGAACTGTTCACAATGACTTTTTTCATAAATCTCAGAACCTTACCAGCTAGACAATATTTGTTCCATAAATTATGATTGTCAGTACTAACAGTCTAGATAAAGCCTGTACCCCTTTTCATTTTAGCAGCACTTCCTATTAACATAGTCACAAGTGGTTTCCCATAATGAGGTACCATTACCATTACATAAACCTGTGATAATTTGTTTGGCAACAACACCTATAATAGCATAGTATTGTCTGTGGCACTTGCTGATAAGTTTAAGAAACAGTTTATATTTGATGAGCACTCTGCTAGAAATATGCACATACAATTTGAAAAATGTACCTGCTGTCAGTAGGTATAATTTTGGAATACTTGCTTCACAGAGAGGAGGAGACTGTAATTATTAATTCTTTGGACATTAATGAACTTTCTTTTAGCTAAATTTCTGTGTTTTATTAATAATTCATGAAAATTGGCCAACCATTTAACATAGTACATGCAACTGTCTGATAAGCAGATAGTGCCTTTTAATTTTGTCTTAGACTATTAATAATTTAAAAAAATGGGATAGGATTTTGCATTATGCTAATAATGTGCCACTAATAACTGAAGAATTTTAAAAACATATATTCCTGCTTTTGCAGTTTTTGATTAGCTCTGTAACAAAGAAAATTAGGTTCTTGGGTCGTAAAAAATATCAAGGAGAATAAGTAGAAAAAAGCCTGTCTCTATACTTCTTCAAGCTAATGACACACTAGATTTAAAAGAATTAATGGCCACCTTTCCTATGTGATATGTGCACGGAGAAGTAAACAATGCCTCATGCAGTGTCCAGAATCTTAATTGCCAGGCAGTGCATAGAAAGTCCCAGAAGAGGGAGGTGTTTATCTTCAAATAGAGAAGGCATTTTTTTACCTTCTATAATTCATTACATTACTAAGCAGAATAAAGGAATAGTGCATTTCTTCCTCTTTAAAATAAAATAGAGGCAATAAAAAAAGATTTTGTTTGTCTTTTTTTAAATACAGTGCTATAGATTAGCTCATTTCCTCTTCCATTTGGCTTTTCATCTACTGGATATGAAAAAAAAAATATTGCTGTCCAAAGTGTGCATTTATTTTAACTGTCTTCTCTTTGTATAGAAATATGACACCTATTGAACTCATAATCACTAATAATCAAGCATGAGCACTAATAATCAAGCATGGGTAGAAATGTTCTGTTATTTCAATCTGCATTTGGAGAAAAACCTTAGAAAATATTTTTTTTTTTTATGTTGACAGCATATGTTTCATGCTCACATTAGCCAGAAGGATAAAAAATACTGACGAATAAAATTAGATTTCTGGAAATTATCAGATATTAATAGGTTGCAAATAAAGTTTTAAACCACTTTGCCAAGGACCAAGTTAATTCTATATAAAAGGCAAGTGAGATGACCTGAACAATTATAGATCATTTGTCCTGATATTGGTTCCAGGCATGATAATGCAGCTGATGATTTTTGATGTAATTCAGTAACTTTTTATTAATGATTAACACAGGTTCATTAAAAATGCTTTCAAACTGATTGGCTATTTCAATAAAAACTAAAATCTGAATAACGGTCTTTTTGGTGTTGAAGGATTACACATTTGCACACTTGTGTGCATGCTCCATGATGTGCCCTTTGAGAAAGACACTGTTGACATGATTATTATTCACTATTTTAAAACCTAACCAGGTATTAGGTATCAAATGTGATTTGAAATAGGGGTCATGACACAGGGGACATTGCCGTGCTGGTTTCAGCTGGGGTAGAGTTATTTTCTTCACAGTGACTCTATGGGGCTGCATTTTGTATTTGTGCTGAACACAGGGTTGACAATATAGAGATGTTTTAGTTGTTGCTGAGCAGGGCTTGCACAGAGTCAAAGCCTGTTCTGCCTTTTGTACTGTCATGATGGCAAGGAATTGGGGGGTGCATGGGAGGTTGGGAGGAGGCACAGCCAGGACAGGGGACCCAAATTGACCAAAGGGAAATTCCAGACTGTATGACATCATGACCATATGACATCATGCTCAGTATATAAAGTGGGAAAGGAAGAAGGAGAAAGAGGGTGACATTTGGAGTGAAGACGTTTTTCTTCCCAAGTCAGTGTTATGCACAGTGGGGTCCTGCTCTCCTGGAGATGGCTGAACACCTGTTTGCCCATGAGAAACAGTGATTTAATTCCTTGTTTGCTTGTGTGAGTGACTTTTGCTTTCTCTAGTAAAATCTCTTTATCTCAACCCACAAGTTTTCCTGCTTTTACCCTTCTGATTCTCTCCATGATCCTGCTGGTAGGGGAGTGAATGAGCAGCTGCATGGGGCTTAGAGCTGGCTGGAGTTAAACTACAACAGTTGCCTAGGATATCTATACAACAAAAAAGGTATGAGAAGATATGAAAAGGCATGAAAAGATAAGAGCTGCCTTTGAACCCAAGTTAACTTGATACTGATATGGATTCGTATATGTAGACCAAGACATTTACTGCACAGACTAGAGTTGCACTCCAGCCACAAGTGCCTCTTCCTTTCTCCTTAAGAAATGAATGAAATTTAGCCTTTAACATACTGTAAAATACTCTTTTTTAGGGAGCTGAGGAAATATCCTGTATGGAAAATAAAAATCCAGCACCTACTGCTACCTCTCTTGTCAAGCAGTGATCATTTCAGGATAGCTTCTGGATCAAGTTCTAGTACTGCTGTTAAAGCAAGTCCACTGTGTAAAAATGACCTCAACATTTACCAGATAAATGAGACAAAAAATGTTCCCTGTTACCTGCGTAGTATCCAGATTTTACAAAAGTCACCAGAGTCAGATTCATCTTGCCTAACTATAGAAATCTTGACCATAAATTGATAATTTGTTTTCTGTATCCTTAGTCATTGCTTTAAGTCCTCAGTTATTCCTCAAAATAGAGGTTGATACTCATCATGTTTTTTCAAAAAAATGTCAGTTAATGCTACATTACGTATAAAACCTGATTCTGTCAGTGTGTGTTACCATGTCTTGATAAGGTCTTGTTACTTGATATTCGTTGCTCTACACAAGCAGACAGGCACGTTGTGATTAGCCTACAGCTAGTGATGAAGGGTGAAAGAAGGCTTAATGGTTCATTTCTGGATTTTGATCAAATCCAGGAGGAAGTTAATCCAGATTTCCTAATTTGATTTCCTGATCCAGCAAAGGAGATGATCTCTGTGTTCCCACTAGACTTTACCAGCTGTTCTGCATATGCTCACAGGCACATAAAACTATAAGATAGGCACTGTGCAGACCTCCATAGTTCTGATTTCCAGCATTATGTCAATGCATTAATGCTGATGCAGTGTTGTGAAGATGCAATGCTGTGCTTAGATGCTATAAAAAAAGAAAGTATATTCCTCATAGAATCCCGGAATTTCCAGGATTTGTCAGTGATAATATTTTCAGTATGTTGGCTTTCTACTAGTAATACTAAAGCCTAAATTCTGCCCTTTTGATATCCTAACAGTTCATGAACCATCTAGTTCATAGACCATTTAGCCATCCAGTACCTGAACGTGGCTTTTAAAAAAGAGGGAGAACAACTTTTTACAAACAGAACTAGCAATAAGACAAGGGGGAACAGTTTTAAAACAAGACACGAGAGATTTATATTAGGTGTTGGGAAGAAATGCTTTACTCAGAAGGTAGTGAGGCATTGGAACAGTGAATTTGTGGATGCCCCAGCCGTGGGGTCTGGTTAAAGGCTCAGTTGGGTGTGACCCTGAACAATCTTACCTAAGAGGCGACGTCCCTGCCTGTGGCAGGGGGATTGGAACAAGGTGATCTTTAATGCCTCTTTCAACCCAAACCATTCTATGATTTTATATTTCTATGGAGTTAAGCTCTAAGAATCTTGGTGTCTCCTGGGAAAAGTACCACTGAACAAAATATTGTAAGTTTTATGTTCTGAGGATTTGGGGATTTGTTCTCTAACTCTATAAAACATTTTGCAAAACATTTTATTCAAGGAAGTTCTCTGGGCTGTATTATCATACAGAGTCAAATATTAATCACAGTGATCCTAACTGGTGGTAGAATACCTCAAATTGGTTTTGCAACCTAGTTTTAAATACATGTTTAACACCTTTTAGAAATAAACTGTTGGTTTTTTTAGTCATCCAAAAAGTGTATATTTTTTAATGCTGTTATTATTCATATTACTATTTCTATTGCATTCCTTTTTTCCCCCTTTCTTCATTATTTTCAGAAAATGTCTTAAATTAAAGGTGTTCAATTAAATTAAAAATAATGATTTAAGAAAGAAAATCTAAAATTCATGACAAGTCAGTGGCCAAGTTAAAAGCAATACAGCGGTCAAGTTCTAATCTAAACCTCTGCTAAGGAGTCAAAATTTGACTCATGGAATATATGGGGTTTTCTGGCCCCTTTATATATACCTGAATGCAGATGGATTTTTTTTCTCCAATCCTAATATTTTTGACTGAAATAATACTGGTAAATATTTTCTAGTCTTGGAGTATGTAGAATAATGAAAGGATTTCTTTTGTGGCACTATGCTGTACTATACAATTAGAGAATTGTGAAAACGTGTGAAAAATAGTCATGTTCATATTATGTATTACTTGCTCATGAGGAGGCTCTGCACAGTTTCGAAATAAGATACAGTTTTCTGGATTACTGCTGAGACAAAATGTTCTCTCTTGGAGACCACCCATTGTCTTCTCTGCTTAGGACTATAAAAATAGGATTTGTTTCCCTTATACTTGGTGATATGTGTGATGGGAAGATACCTCACACTAAATGCCTAAGTCAGGGTAGTATCAGTCATATGGTGATGATTAGTACCTTAGAGAATGTAGAGTGGAATCTGGGGTGGTTTCTGTTGAAGTAACTGATGTAACAGTGCAGTTTCCACAAAATTATCATCACTTCTGTATTAGAAAACATGCATGTTCTTTGGTTTGTTGTAACTAAGAAAACATTTTCTTTTGGTCTGAGTCACTGTTAAAACCACAACTTCTAATAAGGCCTTCAAGACATTTAGATCAAAGGTTTCAAACTGCCATTCTTCTTTCCAAGAATTATGGCTTAACTGTGCACCAGGGAAAGCAGACTGACCTTCTTCAGTCTAAGATCATTTGTTGATTAGGACATCACATAGTACATGATGGGAAAGGTAGGCCTGATCTGAGGCCTGAGACCAGAGAAAGAAGAAAGCTTTCAAGCCTAAAGTTCTATCTACAGAGAGTGTAAAGCCCCAGAGACTGAATTTTGTATCAGATTAGCTCAGAACTTAATGTCTTTCTTCAGGAATTTAATTCAAATATGTTAGTGGAATTGTTCAAAATTTCCTAGAAAACACCTTTTCTGTCCTTTACAGTTAGTGTGAAAAACCACAAATGAATTACTAGTCACATAAGGCAGGGGAGCTCTCCCTGCATTCCATTAATTTACTTGAAATTGTAAATTATGGGGGGTTGTGCCCTTAAAGCAAGATATCCAGTAAAGAAGCTGTAAACCATGTGAATCACGCATCATGTTGACATAAGATATGTAGGTTGAGAGATATGATATAACACATGTGGAGAGATAATGGTATTATGACACAAAAGATCACCTTCTCCTATTATGTGGTCAGTGGAAAAAAACAGCCTGTCCTTATCTTCCAAAGTCTGTGTTCATTGAAGATTTTCTACAGGATGAAATTAATTCTATAGACTTTCTGTGGAATAAAAAACCTTATCTGACTTGTCATATACTAATTTTTTAAAGTTCTTTTTTTCTCCTGCTCACACCTTTAATTATTACAATCAAAAATACTAAATTTAGCTTACTGGTGAACAGAAATAAGCTTTCTTACAATTTCTTCATCATTATACATTTTTTTTCTTTGAAGTGTGTTTCCAAATTTCATAGAATTATGGCTCAGTTTTCAGACAATTAGGTAATTTAGCTCACTTGTTACTCCTTGGTCACTGGTGTATTACAAGAAATATTGTAAATGTCAAGCTAGCGTTATCTTTTTTTTTTTAAGGTCAGTTTATATCCTGACATTTTTTTTCAGTTTGCCAAATGTTTTCATCTCAGGTGTTCTCTCAATATCTGCTTGTGGACTCCAATAGCAGCTGTGCTTCAGGACCACAAGCTTTCTCATAACAGCATCTTGTCACCTCCAGCAGACACCTCAGTAGTAGAAGCTAATAAAAAAATGCAACACTGATGAAACTCCTTTTTTGCTGCAATTTCTCTCAATATACAGAGTTTTGAGGGCTGTCTCATCAATTTTGACTCCTGAAAAGATATCAGCAATGCCATGCTTAACAGTCAAGCATGCTTTGATGCCTTCAGAAATAAAAGTATGTAGAATCCATCGTAAATTATGATTCTTCTATAAACATCACTTTATATGGAAGCCTAATTTCATTCTAAGACCAGCAGAAAACTTATAAAAAATTGTTCGTCTAAGAGATGATGTTAATTTGACACTTTTTCAAATGTTAAGTATGCAGATTAACGTTCATTCAGTCATGGAACTTGTTTTTTCATCTGATCCATTTTTCCTTTACTATGTTAATTATACATTTAAGTAACCCACTTGCTTGGAATTGTAAAACCTGGGGATTTAAAATTTCATGGTATCCATTGTCACAGATGTGTTACCACTGTCACTGATGGCCTTGTCCTTGGCCAGCTCTGGGTCTGTCTTGGAGCTGCATTGGCTCCACTGGACCTAGGGGAAGCTTCTGGCAGCTTCTCAGAGAAGCCAGCCGTGCTGCCTTCCTGGTAGCAAAACCTTGCCATGCAAACCCAATAAAAGCAGAAACAAAGCAGCAGCTAACCAATTTGCACTAGCATGGTTTTTGTGCTTCTCACAGCTAGAGCATCTGCTTAGCAGCTTCCCGTACTTTGCTCCTCCTGACCATGTCCTGCAGATATATATGAATCACTAGAAAATTAGTCAGGTGTTCACCCACTCTGCAGAGTCCGCCCCAAACTGTTCATTAACCTGGTAGGCAAATGGCGACATTTATTATCGTCTGAACACAAGTGATGATATCTAGTAGAATTCATGCAGATCTCACCTAAAGACTTTTAATTTTCTAAACCTGGGTTTCCCAGTCCTTTTCCAATCTGTTCTAGAGGCATAATCTAGTTAATAAATAGACTTTAGTATACAACACACTTGTTAGAAAAACTTTGTGTATCACAGAATTTTCTAGCACAGTCAAGGTAATTTTTGAAAACTTAAAGGGACAAAATATATACAGCTTTGAACAGGTAAATATTCCTTCTTAAGAGGAATTTCATTTTTCTTGCTATAGTAGTAAAAAAATTCTTTTGAAGAGCTGTGACAGGTGCATGCAAGATCTATAAAAAAGGTCACATGACATTTTTGGTTTCACATTATTGTGAATACTGCCAGACTAAAAGTAATCAGTTATGTACCTTGGGTAAGTCCTTCTTCTGACCAGAACCATTTCATTTTATTTCTTACTCAGCTTTAATTAACATTTGATTTCATCTATAAATGCATCCATGGATGCCAAGCACAAGGAGACCAGGGGGGGAATTCTCAACTTCATTAATTCGTGGTACTTCCAAAAGTTTGGCCACAGATGTTTGAATTGAAATGGTGATGGGACTGAAAACTCGATGACTATGACAAAATTCTTGAACTTGGGGAGCAGCTGGGTTAATTCGTATCCTTGGGGTTTGTACAAAATAAGCAAGCAGTATCAGCCAGAAACCGAGGAACTCTGTTGGAACCCTGGGTTCAGAGAATTTCAGTCTTTCAGTGTTGATAGAATTTCAGTCTTTCAGTTTTGAGGAATGATCCTCAAAAGCACACTGCATTTGACCTGAGGCCTTGGGAAAAGCTTCCCAAATTGTGTGATAACACTGTGTTGTTGTGTAATTAAAGTTATATCACTGGGTGGAATATGTAGAGATATAGAAAAATTAGGTTCATGGGATATAGTAACAATATGGAGGACTTTGGGTGTGGGCTAGTTCTTCTTCTTTCCTCCTTCTTCTTCACAAATCTGGGTGTTTTGGTATTGGTTCAAAAACCCCACAGTGTGGAATATGGATGTTTAGTTATTGGATTATAAGTAAAAATAAATTAGTTGGCATTCCATAATTGGGTAATTTGGACTTTAAAAGACCTTGGAAGTTAGAACTCGGAGCCATTTTCACCTTGTTAACTTAGAAGGCACACTCTGTGCAGCCGTAATATAGACAAGAAATAATAAACATCTAAGTCCAAAGAAAAGCCTGGCGTCACCTGCGTTTTAATCCGAACTCTGAGTAAAAGAACTCACAAAACAGAAACAAAGAAGAGAAGAAACAAACCAGAGAAAACTAATAGAACTCTAAGTGTAAAGCACATTTACAAAGAACCACTAGAAACTTTTAGTTACATGAGTTTAGTTAAATCTCATTTAATGAATCAATTAAATCCCAAACTTTTGAATAACTTCTAAATGTGGAGAGGACAGCCAGAGGAAGTTCAGACTATTTTATTCTGCATTTTCAAGCAGTGGCACCAGGAGGAAGACAAACCAGGCAATGTTATTTTTGCCGTAGTTTATTACTGATTTATATTTTTTTCCCTCAAAATTTTAATTTAATTCAGGCACAAGAGACATTGCTAGAATATGAGTGCTACAGAACTGTAGCAATCATTGTGATCGATTCATGCTTTTTCAAGAAGGATACAGAAATGAATCATAAAGAAATCTGTCCCAGACATAAGACTGAAGTATGAGTCTCATTGAATTTGGGAGTTTAAATGGCAGATCAGATTATAATGCAACAAAGCACTCAAAGTCATATGAGAGATCCAGAAATACCCCTTCAAATTGAATTTCCCAAGCAAAGAAGTCATGAAGTCTGGACTGAAGCATATATAGTCTTTATGATACTCTGGTCCTGCAGTAATAATGATAATTCCAAATTACTAAAGGGAAAGGAAATCAGAAAGGTGTTTTCTGAATTCAGATTTGAAGTTGCACAGACAAATAGCAAGACAAAAAAAAGGCCATGTGCAATGTCAGACAAAACAACATGTCCAATGTTTGGAAAAAGGTTACAATGGGCTTTGTAAGCATTTCCAAGAACAAGAATTTGCATAGCAGACCTCTACAGAGTTTTAGCCCAAATGTGGTATTTATACACTGAATAAAGGACTTATTTATAAGCTTGAAAGTGCAGAAGACATATACTACTTGTAAGTGGAACAAGCCAAAGTAATAGAAGGAGGGCTACATTGAAGAAAATCAAACATACAAGAATTAATAACATCATGAAATTCAAGATTGACAGAGATCTCTTTTACACTAAAATGTATGAAGAAATGTCATTTTAATAAACTTTCGGTTGCAAAAGAATGTTAAAATACACTAGGGGACAGGTGTCACTAAATTGGCTTGTGGATTACTGTGAGAAATAAATAATCTTCTTGATTCTTCTGGACTTTCTTGAGTAACTCAATTATATACTCAAATATATACCAATTAAAGTACATGTAAAACATATAGCAAAGGCAAACATTTTGTAAATTAGTCATTATGTGACAAAAATACTTAGAAATTATACACAAAGTAAATCTCTCTACCTTTATAGACTCTGAAATAATAAAATACCTAGTAAAGAGAAAAATTTCACACTTTAAAAGATGGCTGTCTTTGAATATTTTACTACAGTTGGTAAGAAAACTAGCAAAGTTACATGTACTTCCCTGAGAAATACATATCAGCTAAGGTGGCTGTCATTTGAGTAGCATTTGTTAAGAAGGAATTTCAAGGGATGTGGTAATATTTTCTTTCACAAGGGAGATATTACCATTTCTAGGAAAAATGTTTTCATGTGAATAAGAAAGTGAGAAAGTATTCAAAATGCTTTTGGAAAGGGTCACTCTGGGCTTTTTAAAGGGAAATAGCCAGGAATATTCATTTTATATGATAAAAATTATTTTTATTCCAGGTGAAGAAAGATTCTCCTTCATGAGAATAAGAACTAGTAGAATGCCAGTGTCTCGCACAGTCTTTAAGAAATAGTTTTCAAAATGACTACAAGAAATAGATGTCTGGAAAAATCCTACCAGGGAGAAGTACAGGTTCATGTCACCAAATACCCAGTGTGGGTTTTATAGTGTGAGAAGTGCACATCTAACTAACAAACAGCACCTCTTTATGAAGTATCTGTACAGCTATTCTGCAGAACTGAGGCAATTTCATCTAAAAGATTATGTGTTATTATAAATCTTTAGCATATCTATCTCAAGGTAACTGCCTATATATTTCAGCTATTGAATTCTTAAAAAAAAAAACACTGTTAGGATTTAGACAAGTACTCTGGTGAAAGTGAACTTTGATTTAAACAGCTCATTGCTTCTTTTAGAAAATGTTCTGGAAGGTATCAGCAGCACTTTGTAGGATATGAACTAAAGACTCCTAATGAGCCTAGATTATGTGTATTTAGTAGGCTGTTTATTTTGAAATAAGCCTTCATTTCGTTAGTGGGAAAAGGTCAGTGCCTTTGAAAGTGTCTCAGTCAAAATCTTCCCATCTAAATGTTTTCCAGTAGGTATAACCATATCTAGTGAATGCCTTTCCAAATGGATACTATCTCAGCAAGACCTAATTATACCTTTTATGGAGAAGTGTGTAATTAATAGTGTTCTGAATCCACACATTCAATTAAAATACCATTCTTTGAACAGACTCTCATTTTCTATTGACAGGCATTGCTATATGTGTTTGACAAGCACAGCTTATAATGTTCTACTTTATTTCTGACTGTTTCCTTCTAGACACAGGTTGCTACATTTAACTCTGTGGTGATAAAAAACATAAAATCGTGTTCATTCACCACTAGTAAAAGCAAAATTTTGCCTTTGTGCCCTTTCCTTTGGTGGAGGACATAATGAAATAAACACACACTATCCAATTCTGAGCTCAGAAAAAAATCTACATAGTCAACTTTTGATTTCACATGTGGGATATAATCTCCCATATGTGACATAGCAATATTTTCTGGAACAAAAAGAGAATTTCAGTGTGTAAAGAAAGGTATAAAAATGCAAGTAGTTTATTTTTCTCAAAATGTGTCAGTTTTATTTTCTTCAAAGAACATTTTGTTCTATAGTGTTTTCACTACTGTAATCACTGGTTTTGATTGTATTTTGTCTCATCAGTAAACAACTGATATACCATGTTTACCTGGTAGTGTTCTGATGGTGTTGTCCAGACAATAAAATTGATTTCAAGGTTGTTTGCTTTGATATTTGTAATCATGGTTGTTCTTTATAATTGCTCTCATAACAGAACATTTCACATGCAAATTAACTGTCTTTTTATAGCAGTCTTATTAAAAATTATTATTCCCTCAGTGGGCTGAGACAGCATGGAGGTGACATATGTGTTCTCTAGGGGAAGGAAGGGAACATATGAATGTATGACAAGTCTTTGCTTTAGGAAAATAAGTGCATCTTTTTGGCTAAAGTGAAATTAAATGAATTTTATTTTGGTCTCATTTTGAAGAGGTGTCTTGGAGTGCATTCATGAATACAACACAAAGATACAGTATTACTCCTTCAGAAATGGAAGCTAGATTTCTGACTCATCTTCTTTACACTATCAGTATTAAACTCTAGAATGACAGAATTATATTCTTTTTTTACCCATAAAAATATCAACAATGATGTTTAACAATACCAAAAGCTTTATTTTTATTTTCATGCATGCATATTGTTCTCATCTGTAGCAACAGAAATTAAAATATGAGCTTGGAGATGAAAGTAGTTTCATAAATACTTCCTCGAATTATTTAAGACAAACCATTTACAAAATACTAGCCAAATACTTATATTTCATTACAAAAAGCAGGCTATGCTCAAGTAGAACACTACTGTTTTCCCAAATTTTTGTTAAAACCAAAACAAAACACAGAGAAAGCCTAATGTTTGCAAATTAGGATAGATAGGTATGTGATAGTAGGAAATTTCCTTCATTTGCCATTTGTTGATATTTATTCTCCGAAGAAATGAGAATCTTACATCTATTAAAAAGTCAGTCCTCATAGTGCATTTGTCATGCCAAAGATGATTTGATGTCAAAGGTGACTTTATAAGGAGTCGAAACTTTTGCTTATTTAACAGACACTTTTCTGACTTTTCCTCTCATAGTCATTCTGCACTGAGCCTGCCCACTACAAGGAAATGCCACTGTTCCTACAATCTCCAATTACATCTCATTCTCAGTCATGATTTAAAATCCATTCTCTCCTGCTTTGCTATTTTTGAGAAAACAAGTTTGATTTCTTACATCCTTTCAAATTCTTCTAATTCTTCTGAGTTGCCTTGACACCAATAAAATAACGTAAGAAAGAAAGAGAGAGAGAAAGGAAGGAACAAGGAAGGAAGGACACCAAAAAAAAGATACCAAACAAAAATTCATTATTTGTAGGCAAATGAAGACTTTTGAGTTTGTATGGTTTTGTCTTGCCTTGCCTTTCTTTAACTTGCTTTTCCTTCCTTACCCTGCAGTAGTCAATGCATTTAACCCAAATCCTAAGAAGAAGATAGAAAGCAGTACAGACACTGGTGAATTCAGAGATGGAAGATGTCTTGCTTTTGGCTTTGTTTTATGTGCACTCAGCAGAAACGTATCTGCACATTCAACATATTGTCTCCAAAAGATGAGATCTACAAAGAAATAGGAAGGGTCATGCTGCTGTTCTCTAAAAAACGGTGTGAAAATCAAGTAAGAGTAGATGGGAAACACAAACTGTTCCTGCCTTCCCCAGGAGGTGTGCACAAGGAATGGTGAAGATTTTTGATATCATTTTATGCCCTAGCACAGGTGAGAAGTGATACCAGACTAAATCTATAGTACGTTTTACATTACAAGACAAAGCAAGTCACCAATCTGCAGATTTCCAGAGCAAGACACTTTGAGACAGTTAATATGTTAAAATGAAACAAAATATGTCGAGGAGGAGTGACGTGGAAATCTGTCGTCTCTGCTCAATAAAAAATTAATCACCGAACATGGACCTGAAAAGGTAAACATATCTCATTAAAATTGCATATATCTGCTGTTTTGCTGCGATGGAGAGAAAAATTTTGGAACTGTTAGGGAGATAGGTTTTTCAACCTGCTGATACTGTACTCCTGAACTTTAAGCTTTCAAACACCTATTTAATTTTATGTTTTAGTGGTGTGATGCCACGATGAATTTTTTTCCTTTTCTTTTATATATATTTATATGGCTTTTATATAGCTTTTATGTATCCTCAGTGTTTTTAGCATGCACACTTGTAATTCCTTAAGTCCAATAACTTAGCATAGTCCTAGTATTCTGTTAAGCCAGGAGACCAAACATCCTGGAAGCCTCGCAGTCGGAGGCTGGAAAGCCCTACACTATCCTGAGAAACCGAGGTCCTCTCTAGAACACATCCTGTAAACTAAGATTAGGCCCATCCAGGGGGGGATTCCTCTTGATGGGGGGATATCACGCTAATCATTCAAGCCTCTCATTGGGGAATCTTTGATAGATATGTTAATTTGCAGGGTCTATAAATTCTATATACGATCTATCATATGTGTGCATTTCAGCACGTTCCACCTTGGCGAAGTGGTGCACCAAAAGAATCCTTATTAAATTCCAAGGTAAAATCCCTTTTTTCCCTTGACCATGTCTGGCTCTTAATTTTAAGACCAGGAAAAGGCATCAGGAGGGATTTCAGTGTGTTTTTAACAACAATATTTATGCCTCCTGGAACTCAACTATGTTTGCCTTGTGTACTCATAGTTCTGAAAGTTTGAGTAAATGCAGCTGTAAGAATAAAACTGCTGAGGTGTTCAGTCATCACTGAGTCAACTTACTGGTCAGGGTGTTCCTGTGCAGAAGTAGCGTGGTGACATGATGCCTGCCTTGTCTGTGTCTACACTACAGACAGCAGAGATGAGAACTGTGAGGTCTGACAAGGACTTGTCCCTCGCACTGGGAACAACCCGTGAAAACATAAAACACTTTCAAACGTACAAAAATGTGGGTTCAATGAGCAAAATTCAGCAGTATGTGAGGGAGAAGAAACAAAACTTATTTTTCACTAGTCTTTAATTTTTGAATGGATTAAATTTGTGTGTGAATTACTGGTTGATTTCAGTGCTGTTAATCTGGGTAATTAAAACAAATCTAGATTCCAGTCTCAAAGCAATTGGTTCTCCTAATAGCTTTTTCAGCTGAATCCTACTTCACAAATTTGTCTTCTTCCTGAGATTGAAAAGATTTTGCATGTAGATGTGAATCCAGTGTTTCTTTTACACTGTAAAAACCAATACAGTGGCATTATTCCTCTTAGA
This sequence comes from Corvus hawaiiensis, assembly GCF_020740725.1. NCBI lineage: Eukaryota > Metazoa > Chordata > Aves > Passeriformes > Corvidae > Corvus > Corvus hawaiiensis. Next base: position 77,290,936 of record NC_063214.1, read on the forward strand.
ATATTTATTAAAAAATACTGTCATGGTCACTTGTTTTTAAGTATAGAATGCTAAATGGGAAACTTTTTCTCTGCAGTTAAAAATGAGAGTACTTATGTGGTGCCAGGACACAAGAGGTTTCCAAATTTATTAAGCTAAGGTGAAAGACAGGATCTTGCAAAACAGATGTGCAACAACAAACTGTATTTGTGAATTCCTCTTTTATACTGGCTTTAATCAAGACAGTTGTTTCAAATTCTTCTGGGTGCCATGGCCAAAGGGAACTACTTTAAATTCTTGGATTTATTTGGTTGCCACATACTGTGCACTTTTCAAATACATTAATCAAAATATAAACATTCCCAAGGTCAAGTTACAGAATAAAATTATATGAATGCAGTGTCATAAAATGTTAATATTACTGTATGACTGAACATTAACAGAAAATGATAAAAAGACTCAACTGCTGACTGTACTGCATTACTGATGCTAAGCTCCAATACTGGATGGAGGAGTATGTCCATACAAACATACTGCAAAGCCCTTAAGCCCATTTTACATATTAAAACATTCAAAATTTGCATCCCTACCACACAGGCTATTGCACATTAAGTCTTTCTTAGTAGCAGATTATTCCCTAGTGCTAACAACCATTTTATTCCTAGCTGACATGCACAGCACTACAGTAATCCTAGCTAATCAAAATTCAGTTGTCAAGAGGCAGGAGAAATGTCTCCATCATATTACACTCCATCAACTTTCATAATAATGAAGTCATAGAATCATAGAATGGCCTGGTTGGGAAGGCACCTTAGAAATCATCTAGTTCAAACCTCCCCAGTCCTGGGCAGAGACACCTTCTTCTAGACCAGGGTGCTCAAAGTCCCATCCAACCTGACCTTGATCATTCATGGGGATGGGGCATTCACAGCTTTTCTGGGCAACATGTGCCACTGCCCCACTACCGTCACAGCAAATAATTTCTTCCTAATATCTAATCTAAATCTATTCTCTTTCAGTATGAATCCATTCCCCCTTGTATCACCATACGTCCTTGTAAAAAGTCTTTCTCCATCTTTTTTCAGTCTCCTTTCAGGTACTGGAAGGCTGAAATTAGGTCTCCCCAAAGCCTTCTCTTCCTAAGGCTGAAAAATTCCAATTCTCTTAGACTTTCCTTGTAAGAAATCACTTCAAGTAAATAAGTCTGCAGGCTTTTAAACTTAATTAACATAAAATCCATCTTCACTTATGTACCCTGTTATGTGAAATATACTTTTATCTTTAAATGCATTCTCTGAAACTAAGGACAGTGCAAGATCCCAGAAAGTGTATTTCTGGCCCAGCAGGACTTTGTGTCAAGGGAATTTGTGAGAAGAGTAAGCCCTCAGTTTCCTCAGTGATCTGTAGTGGACTTATATGATAGTAAAACAGAACTAAGAAACATACTTCTCCTTGTAATCAGAGACTTGAAGGATCAATCTACAGAGAAAGAATAACCCCTGAATTTTCAGATTCTATTGTGAAGAGACAGGCAGCAGAAAAGCAGCAAAAAACTAGGGATAGGCAGATTAAGGAGAGTGATGATGGCAGTAGAAAGCCTCTGGAGGTAATATTAAAGAGTCATTTGTAAAGTGAAGCCAGGCAGCTTGACAGAAGGAGTTAATGCAAAAGTCTATTAACTGAGTTACTAAGAGCAATTGTAATGTGTATTCAGCATGAATAGGAGATGCTGCCTTTTAGGACACCACCCCTTTCTTCATTTTATGTTCATCCAGTGTGTTCTCTTAAGACTAGGGGCTTCAGCAGGAGTGCATATATTCCCAGAAATCCAAACCATTAGCTCAAATGCCTAAATTTAAGTGACTTTGAGTCTTCTAGGCAAGTTAAGGAATATTTCTGCAATCATAAAGTAAGTGATATATATCCATTGCAATAGAACTTCCATACAGCTATCTGTTACATAATTAGATGGATTTGAGTGTTGTCACTACCACTGAAAAAGCCATAGAATATTCTGTGTGTAAAAGAAGAGGAAAATATAAATGAGCTTTTGAAAATAAAGATTGAATCTTTTATATCTAACCACTTTTTTTTCTTGCCTTTTTTTCTTTTTGGTTTTGTTTGGGGTTTTTTTTTTTGGTTTTTTTTTTTTTGTCTGTTTGTTTGTTTGCTTGTTTTGCAAAGGTGGAAGCCTATATTGAACTGAACAAAAAAAATAAAAGGATGTACTCTTGTTTCTGTGGTCTAGTTGGCACAGTAGGGAGCTGGTTACATTTTCTTAGTTTTATATTATAGTGTGTTCAGCCCTCAATTTTTCCCATGCACCATGCACTGAGAGCTCAAAGCTGCTGTGGGGTTAGTGTTCTGTATCAGCACTGATAATCAGTGTGCAGGAATTAAATGTTCTTTATTTCAAAACTTTCAGAACATGCTCATTTCTCTCCTCCTGTGTACTCTTCACACTGAGATGGGTTCACTTATTTCTGTGAGCTGAGTGAGAGCACATAAATTTTGAGCTTGCCAATCTGTATCTTGACTGACTGCTTTGTGCCACCTCACCAGTTCTAAAAGTCAAGGGAAAAAAAAAATTAAACAACACTGTACAGAATTCTACAATTACTAAGGTAATTGTAGATCTGGTACTAAATTATGCCTTAGTACTGAATGACCACAATCTATTACAGGCTTATTAATTGCTATCAGAAAGTAAAAATAATTATAGATCAAACATATTGCAGTTATTTGAATGTTGATAAAAACTATGTTTTCTCACAGATTTGTAATGGTGTCTTCATGATAATATTGCCTTTGCATTTTATAATTTGTATAGTGTAATTTACTTCACAAATGGTATATTAATATTCTTTTAAAATTTTTCCTCAGTTTATTAGGCTATGCCTGTATCATTCTATATCAAATGCACTCTACTTTCTAGCTTCCACATCTTTACTTAAAAGGGCAAATTAACTTTATTAAAGGAGCTATAAACTTCATCTTTCAAGGAAATATTTGTCTTAGAACTTAAATGTGTTTTAAAAAAAACCCTGAATATACATGTATGCATGTCTATCTGTTGTCCTTCCTCCCTTGTCTCCCTCCCTCCCTCCCTCCTTCTTTCCTCATCTTGCCCCTTCTTTTATTTCTCCCAAGTGTAAAAATGCTTTCTTTTCCTCCCCTTTAGCATATTTTGAAAGACTTGAGGCAAGAGTGCAGAGCTATAGACAGGAGAAATCAGTGGTGGAGGAAATATTGACTATTTAAGAACAGCTTTTCCACTTCTTCTGATTTATTATTTTCTGGTAAGTCTTGCACTGCTTAGCAAGTTTGAGCCATATATTGCAAGTCCTTCTCTTTTTCCACTTTGTAAGTCTTCAAGTTGTCTTTAGTTCAAGCCCCAAGACACCTGAATTGATTAACTATTTTTCTGTAGTCAAGTGCATGCATCTCTAACTAAGCTATGATCACTGCAGACATAAAGGTTGGATTTAGTAACGCAGCTACCTTCTTTATTACAGAAAGATAAGTCAGCATATCACAGTGAAAAGAATTAAATATTGCATTTAATATTAAATCCTTCCAGCAAGGAATGGTGTTTACAAGGGCAGTAGACAATAACATTTAAAAAGCTAACAAAAAAAACCCTTTTAAACAGAAAATTCATTTACACTGTATTTTTTACAATCTAATCTTGTCTTTATACACACCTAGGAAAAAAGTCTAAATAAGCAAAATAACCTTCCAGGAAAAGGAAGAATTATAGCTCAGATAGTCTAATATATACCATAGCATACTGGAGTGTGTTTGGTGCAATTATAGGAAAAAAATGACTTAACAGATTACTGCTTTAGTTGTATTCTAGTTATTTCTTTCTGCTGAAAGCACAAAAATTATGGTTGCATCATGGGTAAAAATGATTATCAGGAATTTTCATTGTTAACCAGATGAAAGGAAAGCTCACAATATCACTGAAGCTATGTGTATTGATAAATAGAATGGTATTCCCCCCTGTTAAAGCCAGCTCCCAGTAGAGCAGATTGCAGATTTTAAGACAGAATTATTTTCCCAGCAGTTTTTTTTATTTCCCCTTTTTTGTTTGTTTTTTGTTTTCCCTCAGTCAACATGCTTTAAAAACTGGAAAAGCTCAGCTGACTGTGTCCTTCCCAGTGTGAAAATGAGCACATTTCATATTTTCTTTTTTGTCAGGAGGACACGTATTGGTAGTACAGGGTACAAAGCTCTTTGTGTGAAAGTTGGAGATATATGTGGAGTGAAGGGAGTCAGTTCTTGAACACTTTTTTTGCCTGTTATCTATGGGAGTCATCCCTGGATTTAACTACCCTCAGACTTTCTAGAAGATTGTCAACTGAAGGTCGTTCAGAAGAGGTCCAGAGAGTGACCTGACAATTAAACAGTCTGGTTTATCAGGCAGCATCTTTTTGCATGACATTCTTTTATTTAGCAGAGTCGAAGTGTTATTGCTAAGTAGATAAGCAGCAGTTAGCTACCAAAAATACATTGCCTACACTTTACATAATAGATGTTTCTTGCTCAATTGCCCTGCATACACTTGTTACTGTTTGCAATAGTAGTATATATACTTGGATTCCGCAGGAACACCAGTGTATAACATGACAGCTGAATTACAGTATTTTGCAATATCATACTGTAGCAGGTTGACACTGGCCGAGCATCAGGCACCCACGAGAATTGCTCACTCACCCTCCCCTGCCACAGCTGGGCAGAGGAGAGAAAGAAAAAAAGAGTTAATGAAGGCTCCATGAGTGAGATAAGGACCAGGAGAAAAAAGAAACACTTCAAGGGCAAAACAGGCTTAGCTTAAAGTTATAAAGTGAATTTATTGCTAACAGAATCAGAGGAAGATAATGAGAAGCAAAATAAGCCCTTAAAAACACCTTTTCCCCCCCAGCTCCTCCCTCCTTCCCACTGACAGTGCAGGGAGAGAGGGCATGGGGGCTTGTGGTCAGATCATCACCGAGATTTCCTTCCAATGCTCCAGGAGAGGAGTCCTTCCCCTGTGAGACCGTGGGGTCCCTCCCATGGGAGTCAGTTCTCCATTAACCTCTCTGAGGTGGGCGCACACCCACGAGCAGCAGCCATACCACACCTGCTTCAATGTGAGCCCCTCCCACAGGCACACAGTCCTCTCAGAATTGCTGCACTGTGGGTATCTCTTTCCACAGGGTGCAGTCCTCCAAGGACAGGCTGCTCCAGCCTGAAAGCAAGGGCCTTCTCTCTCCACTGGGTCTTCCCCTGGATCACAGCCTCCTCCAGGCATCCACCCGCTCCGGCACGGGCATCTCCCCCACGGGCTGTGGGTGTATCTCTGCATTCCCAGTGGATCCATGGGCTGCAGGGGCACAGCTGCTTCACCATGGCCTTCACCATGGCCCGCAGAAGAATCCCGGCTCTGGCACCTGGAGCACCTCCTGCCCCTCCTTCTCCACTGACCTTGGTGTCTCCATGTTGTTTTCCCTCATATGTTCTCACCTCCTCCTCTTCTCTGACTAGAAGCAAAACTGTGTGACTTTTGATTTTCTTTTTAAATACATCATCACAGAGGCATTACCAACCTCTCTCATTGGCCCAGTTTTGGCCAGCAACATATCCATCTTTCAGAGCCACCATTGGCTCTGCTGGACATGGTGGAAGTTTCCAGGAGCTTCTCACAGGAGCCATCTCTGTGGCCCCCCTGCTACCAAAAACAAGGCCATGCAAAACCAATACACATACTGAAAACATTGTAAAACCAGTCAAGGCAAAATAGCTCAATATAGTAGTTTGGTTTTTTTATAGAAAGTTCTTGAAAGTGTTCCTGTAAGCTCTAGAACCTTTGTGAAACTGTTTATAGCAAGAAAAAAAAAAGTTGAGATTCTCCTCCTGACTTTTCCTTTTAACAAAATAAATCATCTCTTTCTATTTAAGGAAGCACGATCACCACTGCAAGCACTAATTTTTCCACAAGCAGACCCTTGGAGAACTTGCTCTGGTTTTCAACTACTAGCATTTTGAGTTACCCCTAACACTGCAGTGTTTTGCAGTCACATCATCTACATATGTCAGTAAGAACATATGGGAACAGTGTAGTTTTGATTTTTGTCTTATGCAAAATTAGATGTATTCTGGTTTAAGCTGGGATAGAGTTAATTTTCTTCCTAGTAAAGTAAGATGCTGTTTTAGATTAAGGATGAGAATAGTGTTGATAACACACTCATGTTTTAGCTTTTGCTAAGTTGTGCTTACACTAAGTCAAGAACTTCTCTGCTCTGCACACCACTCCACCAACAAAAAGGCTGGGGACCGCAAGAAGCCGGAAGGAGACAGAGCCAGAACAGCTGATCTCTACTGACCAAAGGCATATTCTGTACTACATGCTGTTGTGCAAGTACATAACCTAGGGAGAAAGTTGACTAGGGGTTGCTGTTCGAGAACTGGCTGAGCACCATTTGGTGGGTGGTGAGCAATTGTACTGTACATCACTTGCTTTGGATATTCTATTTCTTCTATCAATATTAATGTTATTCTTTCCCTTTTAGGTTCTGTCCTTTTAAAACATCTCTATGTCTGCCCCAAATTTTTTCCTTTTTTCCCCACAGTTCTGTCCCCCATCCCACTGGGGTGGAGAGCAAATGACTGACTGTGTGGTATTTAGCTACCTGCCAGGTTAAACCTTGATAAGATGTCAAGTAGGATGAAAGAAATAGGTTTTTATTTTACTACTAAGTTAAACACTGGAATCTGCTGCAGCTGGGAACAGAAAGTGCAACTGTACAGCTGACCTTGTCAAGTTTATCTTACAGTAACTTACCATGTTGGGTGCTGATTGTTTTTTACCTAAGTGATAGACAGGAAATAACTAAAATTATAATTAAAGTTTTCATTAGCAAATACAATGCTAAGCATCATAAAATATTTTAGAGTAATTCTACTTCATTCTATACAGTTATGTAGTTTGAAACTGCAAAAAAAGAGTCTTTAGACCAAAATAATGCATGAGAATAAAACTATATTTAAAGGTCTTAATAGAAGTAGCTGTAACACTCTTAACAGCAGTTATAATAAGCTGTAATTTAAAGTCCTCTAGTGCCTTCAAAATACTTTGGAAGGGAGAATTATGTACTTACACTTACTTTTCATCAGGAAATAGTAATAGCAGGGTTGGGGTTTTTTTTAAGATGATGATATAGATTAGATGATATAGATATAGATTTGATATAGATATAGATATATAGATAGAGATGTAGATATATAGATAGATATAGATATAGATATAGATATAGATATAGATATACATGTATATAAACAAGCCCAGTAACTGAATACTCCCTGCTGAAAGTAAGGGAGTAAATTTAAAATGCTCTTGGGCTGACAAGATACATTTTGTGTTTCCTAGAAAAATTCTTTAAGCATCAGGTCATAGGTGAGAGAGAAAAGTAAGTTATGGTAATGGCAATATTTGCAGATGTGTTTCTACTGTGAAACAAGCAATGAGAAAATATAACAGGCCTGATCTTGCTGGTATTTTTTAAGTATGTTGACACAATTTGAAGATGGCTTTTTGTGAAGCAGATCCTGGGTGTTTAAAGAAGACTTAAGCATATGTAGAAGAACTGTAATATATATAAAGCATTCTGATATTTGATCTTAACATATTTTATAGACATCAAAGATAAGCATTAGTTAAGCACAGATTTACCAATATGTGATTTACATAATCTAGTACTCCTTTATATACCTAGTCTCCTCTTTCACTCTAGTCCCAAGTCTCATTTTGACAAAAGATTCAGCTGGAGATTCAACAGACGACATTGTGATATTTAGGACTGCAACATCCAAAATGTAGGCACTCAAAACTCAATATGCAGCACTGATCTAGGTGCCTAGATATAACTATACACCAAATGCAAGAACTCAAATTAGTATTCAAAACAGCCAGCATGCTGAGTGCTGGTGTGTTAAGCATCACTGTGTGAAACACGACCGAAATTTGGAAGCTGAAGCACCTTACTGGGGATTCAGAGCTCTGCTTTCATTCTGAGAGTGAGACATTACTGAGTACCAGCTCCCTCGTCTCCTGCATCTTGTTGCAGGAGCCTTCCCGTGGAAGCTGCAAGTCAGAAATTGGAGTTTGACAGTAAGCTGTCTCTGATTTGCTTTTCTCAAGGTAATTCTGCACATTCCACATGAATGATGCTTAACATCTTGTTCAATAACTGACCTAATCTTTTAGCAACCTAATTTCAATTGCCTTTCACACTTAAATATCTTCATTTTGCAAATTGTGGCTTCTGCAACTTTAAAAAGGCTATACCTTTCTGGCAGTCATCCCACATGTCCAAAGTTCTTATAGGTTTGCTGCACACCAGACAGTATTTTTTCATACTCTCTCATTGTCTAAGACAGTTTGAAATACCTAGTAAGTGGCTTGAGGATTAGGGAAGGCATTGCTCTTACAGCTTTCATTTTTTCAAAGCCTAGTGTCTGATGCTGTTTCTCCTTTGGAACTGGATAGTTGTTTTTGCTGTTGTGCAGTGCTCTTTCTTTTTATGTGAGCATATGTGCAACAGCTACTGTCTTAATGTGATCTGGGGACTTCCACTGCTCCTGATGTCAAAATTCTCTACAGTTTCAGTGAAAGGACTAGGTCTACAGCTAAGGGCTAGAAAAGACTCATATCCTCTGCCACTGGGCACTAAGGAGAGATACATAATACATTCTTACCACTGCGTTAAGCACACACTGTAGATGGTCGATTCCCCGAACTGCAGTTTTTCTCAGAAGCACTTGATAATTAAATTCTTTATAATTTCCTTAAATGAACTAATGGCTGACATAATCCCTCTGAACCTGTTTCATATAATAGAACAATAGCAATCTGTTGTGTTCTTCCCTTCCCATCTGTTTCATGATGTCATTTGTGAACTTTCACCCTTTCCTAATATGTTCAAGGAAAGAATTTGGAAAAAAACCTCCTTTAATCAAACTAATTTTGCTACATTAATAACATTTTATTCTTATTTTAGTGTTTCAGTAAAAGACTTGTAAAATATATTTACTTGTCTGAATTGTTTTTAATTAATAGAATGCAATTTTGTTAAGAAAGGAAAGAAAAGAAAAAAAGATTCCTTTCATTTTAAAGGTGACAGACAATGTATAACTAGTTTTCCACTCAGCTAGGTTATGAATTTGTCCTGGAATAATTATACCAAGCAGGTGAAAAAAGAAAAAAAGAAAACAAAGCAAACAAGACAAACAAAAAAAACCCCTAATTAAAAAAAAAAATCAACAGAAAAGCATCCTTGCAGTTATGTTGTTGTTGTCTTTGAGGGTGTTGGAATTTATTTAAATTTTGTTTTGTTTATTTGTTTCTTTCTTTCCTTTCCATACCAGTAAAAGCTTTAGACACCTTTCTACAGCTAAAGTAATTGTAAGATACCGTTAGTCTGTCTTACCCAAGCAGGTAAGAAGAGATTGCCAAGCTAAGCACACGTTGAGCAGAAACTCAGCAGGGTGACTGGGGATTTCTCTAAGACCAAACACAGAGGTTGGAACATTAATCAGTAAGGCATGTGAAAAACTGCAGAGAAATTGGGAAAAAAGACACCAGGATGGTGGCATATCTGAAAGCACTGGTGTATAAAACCTGAGGGCAAAGACATGCAATCAGATCACTGTGGCTTAACAAGTTACTGCTTGTCATCAGAACAGGTAATTGTTAGCAACCAAAGAGAGATGACAAAGGGAATCCTATCATTCAGTAAACAGTAGAGCAGCATCCCCACCTTGTGTGATTCAATTCAAAGCACAGTGTCTCCCAAAGTCTCTTTCCATAAAGAGGGAATACATTCATAGGTATAAAAGGGCAATTGAAATAAAAAGGCCAAAAAATGCTAAACTGTACATCTGATGCACCTGGAAAATAGCATCAGGCAACTGGTGGATGGATTTCATAAACTAACTCCACATAATTACAAAAGAGTCAGATCATCTTACAGACTTACCTGTCTTTTAAATAAAGAGATCAAAGTAGTATTAACTGTGAGATGATGTGTCTTAGCATAAGCCACACTGAGATCACACTGAAGTAAATTAGTGGACTCCAGCTAAGTATATGAAAGAAGATCATTATTGTGGGCCAATTTAGTGTAGTAATGGTACTTGGAACATAAGTCATAAAAAAATGAACGATAGAGTTTTGCTTTATGTTCAAAGGAGTTTAGCTCCCTGAAGGAAAAAAGTAAGTTTTTCTCCCTAGAGATTTTGTGATGCAAAATTTTATACATTTATGAAAGTTAGTATTTTTATCTTCCTAATTATACTGATGTAGTTAAATTAGTGGAATTTTTCAATTAATAAAGATTTGAAGACTTTATAAGACCTTTTTTTATTATAATGCTACAGCTAAAGTATGCTTAATTTAGACTATCCTGTTCTTATATTACGATCATAGTTCAAAAATGTAACTGAATAATTAGATTACAAAACTATTTAAAAGAAGTCTATAGAGAAGAATGGAGAGGAGGTAATATCCCTTATTTTCTGGGAATTGTAAAGCATGGCAACTAAATAACATCACCAAAAAGTACCCATATCAGAAATGAAAGCTCTTAAATTCAGCCTCTTTCTTTTTTGGTCCATGTATAATGCTTAGAAATGATCATCTTTGATTATGAATCACTTTTAGGACTGGTACTATGAATATGATTTTGTGATCTATTGTGTCAAATTGAAATCTGAAGTACTTGGACTCAATACCATAATAGAAGTGATGTTTTCCTTGTTACTGTTCCTGTGAATTTGGTCTATACAAATGCTTCAAATGAGAGTTTAGAATCTTCCCTCAAGTGCATATGTGTCCATGATGATAATATGGGAACTGATGGCATTATACCTACCTGCATTTAGTTGACGTGGAATGAATTAGGCTTTACCATTGATTATTTTCCTTATAGCCCTGGGACAATATCAAGGTGGTACATAGCTATTGGGTCAGGGTACAGGCACACAAAAGGAATGTCATTGTTTTATTTTCTGCAAGTATACTAGCAAGATATTGTAGCAAGATATGCTACAGGACAAATTATGGTAAAATACCGCAAAATGACAGATCTAAAAGTTCAAATAAGAATATTCGTGGCCCTCTGTAGTTTCTGTGGATCTTTTAATATACTTTTGTTTTGTGCTGTTTAGATATGTTATAAATTAATGAAGATACAACAGCTATGTACAACTAAATAAATATTTTGGAAACTTCCTTAAAACATGTTTGAAATTTGATAAAATAAAGGTATGCATTATTTCCATGTTTCTTAGAATAAACACCTAAAATATAGCTGATGTGAAATCTACTGTTTCTGTGAAGCAGGAAGTTGAGTGGAATTAATTTCAGCTACATTTAGAAGTCTGCTTCTGAGATAGCCAGTGTAGGAACCCTTTATAATCAGTGCAGATAAAGAGAGTTCTGTTCATCTGACCTGGCTTAGATGTTGAAATTAGACTGAGCTGGGTGGTAGTGTACAGCTTTGAGAATGATCCGAATAGGCAAAAAATACCATTTTCCATCTCTAAAGTGAAAGTTGGTTGACCGATGCAGAAGTTATCTATGCTTATGCTGGAGTTACCTACATGTGATCAGATGAACTCCACCCCACTTGCCTACTCTGCCCCAAGCTTCATAGAAAAGATTGATCTTATTTTTTCCCATTCCAGAAACAAAAACAACTTTGTTTTTGTTTTATACCTGATTGTTGGCCAGAAACCTCAGCTACTGGAATGTAGTGCTTCTAACCCCGGACACTGCAGCAATTGTGTGGATGTACAGAATTGTAACTGTGCAAGTTTTTGCATTTTCTTCATTCTATTAAATGTGTGGGATTATGGTATTCACTTTGACCAGATGTCCAGGAATCCCAAGTTAAATGAAGATAGACATCCATTTCATACGAATGTTTGTCTACAGAAACAAGTCTAAGACAGCCAGTGCCTGTGAATGTTCTGGATAGTGCAGGTAGTGATCTTAACAGTTGTATGAGATGATACACTGTGCCATCAGTTTTTAGCTCAATTTTCAGCATGTACTCATACATATTTCTGCAAGCTCTTAAAATGGCTGATTTCAGAATGATCACCAGACTGAAGTGGAAGATAATGTTTCTCAGAAAGGGAAGATGTGTTCACAGTTTCAGGTTTGTAGTAGGTTAGGGCTGGAAGATCCTGCCTTAGGCATAAAATTTTTGTTTTATATGGTACCTTTCCTGTGTAAAAGAGGATAGCTTTGGACTCAGGAAGTCAACAGGCATCAGGAAGTCAGGGTAAGTTGATGGCTGGTATTCTTCACACAGGAAAGGTATAATTGATGTAGTGGTTTAGGAAAGCTTTGCTGTCTCTTGGGACTATTTATTTGTTGGGCTTGTTTTGCAGGCAACTGCAGGGTTCATTTTCTTTTCCAAAGCAGTGCTGCCAAACTGCAGATTCCTTTCATTCTAGTTAAGTAAAATCACCATTCGATTTTTTTTTTCTTCTTTTTCTCCTTTTTGTTTTATTTATTCACTGGCACAAGCTTTGACTTGACATCATATTTTAAAAAGTTGACAGAGTATTTGACTGAGTATGAGTTAGCACTCAGCTTTATAAGCTGGTAAGGCATATTGAGCTGCACCCTGACAGCTGGAAAACTGAAATTTCAGAGCATAACTTTCTGAACATCTCATTCATTAATGCAGAAATGAAAACAGATATTTAATCTCAGTGGCACAGGCCAACTTCTAATTAATGTTATTTTATTTACTTATATTAGTTATACTTTACTTTTTTTAGACACCTTTTGCACCAATGTTCCTATATCTTTAGGAAAATTCTGCTATCACTGAATCTTTACAGATCAGAAGTATTTCAATAATAACAAAATTTTACTGATTCTTTAGTCTCCATTACCATTTAGATTAAAACATGACTTATTTACAAATATTTTTCACCAGATATTTTTAAGGAATTATGCAGTTAGAAATGTTCATAGAAAAATGGAAGTAATCATTAGTAATCTCCAAAACAGAGACATTTTAAGACATGAAGTAGTGCAGTCTAACTTGTGATCATGCCTTTGGGTGAAAACAGTAACAATGGAGCAATAGAAAACACTCAAATTTGATTTTACGTACAAGAAACCTATTAGTCAATACATATGCAGCTCAGATGAATGAGCTTGAGAATTCTTTGGGTATCCAATAAAATGCTGAACCATGAATTAACTAAGTCAGGTGGAAATTTACATTGACCTAACAGCATTAGAGCCAAACATTAATTCATTTCACTTTGCTGGTCTGTCTGTCTTGCCCCTCCTCCCCTTCTCATTGAAAGGAGGTGTTCAATCTTGGTTCAAGGCAACCCCTAAAATTTATTCTGTATTACTCATCATGGAATGAAGCCTACAAGCTCCCTTTTCTGGTTATACAGCCAGTGGAACAATTCTTGGCTTCCACTCAGAACCCATACAAGAGACATACAAAGCTAACAATACCTTATCATAATCTAAGTATGTCACACCCCAGAGCACAGTTTTAATTTAAATCATGATTTACCTACAATCTCAAGCTCAACATAACCATTGCCTCCCAACGGAAAGAGGCAAAATTTTATTACAAGAGCAACATTTTTTTTTTCTAATTTCTATCAGGTTGCTTTTCATTTCTTGAGCCTATGTAAAGAATACTCACCAAAAAACCATAACATTTGATTCACAGTAGTGTTATTATTTAACATGGGTTTTTTTTCATTAAATAATGAGGAAACATATCTTCTGCCATATAAAAGACAGAATTTTTCATTGTATGATTTCATTATAATCCCTGAGTTAAAAAATACCACTTCTATAAATTTCAGGGTTTCTATTTGTTAGGTAACTTGCTTGCTAGAAGCAGAATTATTATTAAATACCAGAAATTCAAAATCCTCTTTCTCTTTTACCCTTTCAAGGTTTTTAAATAACAGAAGTTGTAAGAATTTGCTCATTCAACTGCTATTAGCATAAATTTATTGGGTTTTTTTTCCTAGAAGAATTTCTTATACTAACAAATTTGAGGAACGTGATTCAAATAATTCAGAATATATGAAGAAACTCAAATATGTATACCCTCTCCTGGAAGGGCATCTTAAGTTTTGCGTTTCTGAATGTTGCTGAAATATGTACTATTTTTTTTGGAGGGGGGATTATTTTTTATATAATAAGTGTTGGTTCTCATTAGTCAATGAGATTAATATGGCAAAATAGCACTCTATATTCAGAGGAGAAGATAAGCTTGCTCTTGCATCTAGCTGCCATTATATTTTGGTTTCACATAGATCTGATTATTAACATTCTCAGCAAATCAAATTAAATAATTCTCATTATCTTTATTAATAATCAGTAACCAGGTTCCCTGATGTTTCTCTTCTTTTGATAAATCTGATAATACATGTTATTCTGCATCAGTGCAGAAATTCCCAAGCATTAGCTTCCTGAAAGATAAGATGTCAAGGGCATTTTTAAAAATAATTTTGTATCTCTACTGACTTAATATAAAGAAACACATTTCTTCATGTTACCTATTATCCTATCTCTTTAATCACTATATTTTATACAGTTTCATATCAGCTTCAAATCCTTATACTTATCTAGAGGCTCGAGATTCCAGACCTATAAAGGTTGTCACTGATAAGCATAATATATTAAATGAACCACTTTTCCAGAACCAGTTCTGAAATCTAATACAGGCTGAAATGCTTTGCATAAAATAGCAGCAAAGGTCATATTGTGCAAAATATTTTTTTGAGGTGGAAAGGGTCAGAGACTGAATTGCTGATATTGCTTCAATATCAGAAATCTTCTTTCAAATAGCTATTTTTTAAATGGCTGTTTTTTTGTTTTAATTACTTTATCATCTATGTATCGATGTACCAGTGCAGAGATTTTAATTTATGAGGAGTTCAGAGCCTGCTAAAGTGAACAGAAATACCTCTATTGATGTCTTGGTTTGAAAGACAGGTGTCTGCCAAGGAAGGCAGGAGTCTTCCTCGAAATGAAAAAAAACCAAAATTGCAACCCCCTTCCCTCCGAGTTAAATTTTGAAATTAAGGGGCTTTCAGGCAAAGATATGAGGAATAGGAATAACACTTCTTTACTATATTATATATATATGTGTATAACAAGGCAAACAAACAGCAATAACTATGGCAGTAACAGTAAACAATCACAAACCCAGTGCCAGCCCTCTCGGCTGTCAGGCCCTTTCCCCTCGGGTGCAGTTCCGCTCGCAGCCGGCAGGGGCGCTGGCGGCTCCCGGTGAGCAGGGCAGGTGCGATGGTTCCCCCGCGGCTGCAGGGGGCGCTCCGGAGCGAGCTCGGGGAGCACGCGGCACCGGTGCCCTGGGATCCCGGGAAGGGATGGGACAAAGGCTTCACAAACCCCTGGGCAGCTGATCCCGGTGTCCGGCCGGAACCTCGGGAACAGCAGGCTGGAACAGCAGGGACGAGCACAAATCCCGGGTGGCAGATGAGATGTATCGAACTCCAGAGCTGCAGCAGGAACCCCTGGAGGTCTGGGCAGGCAGGGTGTGCGGGGCTACGGAGTAGCAAAGGGTTAAAGCAACGGCAGGGGCAGGGCGGCCGCAGCCCGGCTCCCAGCGGGGCAGGGAAAGGCAGGCTTGGGAATCCCGGGGTTTCTCCAGTAGAAGGAAGGAAGGCAGCCGAAAAAGCAGAAGTCTGCAGTGCTGATGAATTCCTTCCAGCCTCTCTCCCCATCCAAACACGGGGAACTCCCAGCCCACAAGCCCAGGTGAAAGAGAGTAGCCAGATGGGCCCCTCTGTCTATGACCAGGTCTTTTGTTTTTCTTAAGCACCCAGTAATTTGTCCCCCTGGCAATATGTATGGGGAAAATTCTTTAAGAACAAACAAAAACAGGAGAACTCCTAAAACCCCAACAATTGATTCTGATGACCTGGATCGGTTCCTTTTGTTTTGGGCACAATATTTCAAGAATTTTTGCAAAAGCACAAAAATAAAAGAAACTTCTTTACGATTAAGATTTTAATACAACACAGAAAATGTGTTTAAACCTGGATAATCCAAAGCCAGAGGAACTGACATTCAGAATAATGAAGTATATGTGAATGCTGTTCAAATTATTTTTTTTCACTCAGCTAAAGACTGAAGTATTTTAGAATATATCCCTTCCCCCATCTCTGTCTAGCTCTTAATCTAAACTTCCACTAACTTTAATTTTCCTAAACTTTTTCCTAGCTCCCAGAAGCTTTTCTTTTGCTAGCTGTCAATAAGTTTTTCTGAGTAGATATGTCACCCAGTGTAACCATGTTCTTTTATAAATAATTTTCTGTTTTAGCTTTACATATTTATATTTTCTTCTGTTGGTATTTTCATGTATTTGCTGTCACTGCAGAGATGTTTTCTTATTATTTCTTATTTCTCTTCAGTGAAGCGCACATTGTGAGGGATTTTTCCCCTCTGTATTTTCTTCTTTACTGACTTTGCTTCTGACACTGTTATGAGCTGTAAAATGCTGCAGTTGTCACTTCCTTTTCCATGACTGAGCAGACAAAAGATAGGTTTTTGCAGCTCATGCACTTGACATGGAAAGTAACAGGGACAGGTGGGGGTTTTTTTCAGATTGAAAGTGTTTGTTTCAGTGAGTGTTATCCTTCAGATGCAGTATTTTCTACTCCATCTGCAGAAGCCGCCACCCTGTTCCATCCTTCTAGTAAACAAAGATATTAAAAGGATGGAACATCCGCTCACGGCATAAGCAAACTGAGAGTAATTCTTATAACATTCAAATAAAACTTTTGGCAGAATTTGGGAAAAGTTAAAATTACTTTAGAATGTAATTACTGCTGCAAAATTTGAGTAAGCAGACCTAAAAAATTGATTAGACTGAATCAACTCTTTTGGAAACACTTTAATGACAAGTATCTATGCTTAACGTGAAAAAAAGTTTGCACTACAGTACTCTAAATAATTAATTAGGAAAAAATCAAGTTACAACTCTTTTTCTGTATTATATTTGTTAGTTGAAGGTTTTCAAGAAACCAGGTGAATATGCCAGGACATCTCACAGAAAATTAGACTTCATATTTAGGCAAATGAATCATTGCAATAATGTGGAGACTCAGTGGCATCATTAGTCTGAAAAGCCAACTCAGTTCATTTTGAAGTAGCCCCATACTCAACCCAATTCAGCTGCCTGTAATTCAAGGCTTAGTTTAATTCAAAGCAGTTGTGTGACCTTGGATCAATTTTACTGAGAAAATTTACTGGTCGCTAAGGTGTGAAATATTCTGTGCTTTAAAAACATAAAAAATAAGATAAAAATACAGACAAAAGGGTAGGTGGTAAAATGGTGAGAGTTAGCAGCTCAAAAAAGATTCAAGGGTAAAAATATTGACGTCAAGATGCTTTCCAGCCCTCCCTCCCCAACAAAGGAGATCAATTAGAAGACACTAACTCAGCAATATTGAGGATCATCCCACTACACAATGCAACAAAAGCTAACTTTTCCCTATGCACATGCATGATGAAGATACTATTGATCACTCTAGTAGTCTGTTGATCTTAGAAATATGCTGTATATAGTAGCCAATAAATGATTGTTTTGTACTCCCAAATACTGTATAATCTATATATGTAGTATCTTGGCACATGCCAAAAGTTGTCAAAAAAAGAGACTGAACGTGAAAGAGAAAGAATGTTAAAGTAAGAAACTGAGAAAAGTTGGGAAGTGATTTCCCACATTACCTTAAAATGATGTCTGGAAAATTAGTAAGTAAAAATCAGATATTTTTCTGCTTCTTCTGCGGGAATAATAAAGGTGGATATTATTTTGCAACTCTTTGAATTATGCCCTCCATAGGAACCTTTGTCTCCACCTGCCATGTTCTGAGTAGGAAGAACAACCAAGGATTGCCTACAAAGTGAAATATATGAGAAGGTAATTAACACTTTCCAGAGAGTTTAGCCCTGGAGGTGATAGCACATTTCACTGTGTGTGGATACAAAAATGCTGTTAGCAAGAAATTTTCCTGCTTCTTTCTAAGCCTGTGAGATACTTTTCTCTCTCACAAAGATATTAGCAGAGTTCTATAAACTATGAACACCTGCAACCTTGCAAAGCCATGTTTATGGTACAGTAGAAAAATATTTTGACAACGCATGTTTTAGGATTCTAGCCAATCACCCCAGGGGTGGCTGATCCTTTGTCCAATTAGACAAATTGCTGCACAATTCCTGTTTGTTGGATCTCTCCTCTCCTCCCTACAGCTGCAGGATACCACAATAACTGTGAGAGCTGAACAGTGGCTATGTAGGTAGCTAAGTTTTCCTGTCCAAACAGCACTACTATCAATAGTTCAGTAATCAGGAATTCCTCTATTCAACCAGAACCCGAACAGTTTAGGTATAATACAAAACTGGCACAGCATACAAAATTAACTGCTGTAGCAAAAGTGGCATCAGTGTACCTGTTAGATAAAACTGTAACCATAGCAATCTGTTTAGCTTTGAAGAGGGCGCGTCATGCTTTGGCTATTTTCACTCAGACTGAGTTGCAAATTTTTGTTTTGCAACAACTGAAAGCCTAATACTATCAAATGGTACTATTACAAACACAGGGGAAAAAATGGAAGATGAAAGTAAAAATTCCTTCATGTAATGAAGCAGAGATGCAAAGTAAACTTACCTAAGAAGAGCCTTGAACACAACCACATTCACCTCTTATTTCCTATAGCTTCCTAAGTGTCTGTTTGCAAATTAAATTACAAATGAAAAAGAAATAAAGCTCAAGGTTGCACTGAACAGTTGTACAAAAATAATGCATGTCTTACAAAGCAAAGATGATGGTAACAACCAGACTAAATCAGCAAACCCAAGACGTGGATGGAAAGTCTGTGGGGGGATGGGTATTCAAAGGAAGGTTACCAGGAAAATCCATTTTCCATGGCACGGAAATTACTCCCCTCTCTGTGTTTATGCTTTCAAAGTAGAGAAGGGCAGAAAATGATCCCTCCTCATGAGATCACCTGACACAGCTAGTTCTGGGATGTCCTGTTGCATCATTTTTTGCAAAAGCTTTGAGGTGACTAGAACACATCTGGGGGATGACCTAACAGTGAAACATTATGGATAAATACATACAGGTCCATACAGTTCTGGAGCTCATTTTGTGTCTTTCACTTAGTGCTCAGAATATTTGTATGGACTTCATCAGCAATCTGAAGTTGGGAGTTTACTCTTTTGGGAGAGTCTGAGATCCCTCAAAGGGAGTTTTAGTTGCATTGTATTTTGGCATCTAAGACTCCTTGCATTGTGGATGAAGACCTTCATAAGAAGGCAGCTGGAGGGTGAATCATTATACCAGAAAGTAATTCTTCTGTCTTTCTCCTACAAAAAGTGTGGCAGGGACAAAACAGAATAATAAATTCTATTTTTCCTGATTTCTTTTTATCGTTTGACTTAATTTGATTCTAAAATATAACTGTTGTACTTTATTTATGGGTCAACACATGATTTAGATTCTACCTACTTCCTTCCCTCTTGAACTAGCTACCTAATACAGACAGTCTTCAATTTACTGAATACTGGAACTCTATTTCCTTTTCTACGTTTATCTTACTTTAAAATAACAATTTTTGCCTCATTTGTAAGGAACTTACCCTTTATTTTCAGTATCTTTTGAGGCAGTGATCATTTAATGTGAATCACTTACAGCTCTTTTAAACATGACCTGAACATCTGATAATAACCTTTTCTGGATGTATCTGTTCTTTAAGTTACAGACAAATCTCACTGAAAAAATATCTAATCAAAGTGTCTCTGAAATCACAGTATTTCCTTACCAGCCTCATCATTATTGTGTAAGTGCTGATTCTTTCTTTTCCTTGCTGCAAAGTCTAGGAGACTTACAAAATGTAGGTCTTCCCACTTTTACTAAAGTCTTTGAAGCTTAAACTGTTTTGCAAAACAGCTTTCTATTATTTTAATGCCTTATCAGTATCATATTCTATCATGTCACGAAATAATTTTCCCTTTTGCACATTATACAGATAGGAAGAGAAAGACTTTTGTTTCGCTTTGTTTTGTTTTATTCTTTTTCATTTGGGTGTTATTAGATAACTCCATTATATCTAGTTTATGATAGCAAAAATTAATTGAAATCTTCTAAATTCTATTAAAAAGCAGTGTTGTTTAATTCTACTGATAATTGTTTTTGTAGAGTTTCTTCCCTTCTTTCATTTATCCAAGTACTAAATTTCATTTAAGATTTTCTGAGTGAGGACTGGTACTTCTGAGTGGAGAAAAAAAAAAAAAAATTAGGACATTTAACCATTCAACAGTATTATTTGTTAAAAATTTCAGCATTCAGGAAAAAAAAGAGAACACTTTAAAATATTTGCTTTAATTACTTTTTTGTACTTCAGTTATTTTCATCATTTGGAGCTGTAAAAGACAGGTGATTTTTTTTCCCAAAATTTCATTAACAGTTGAAGTGATTGGATCAAATGGAACTATTTTGTCAAGCAGCGTGTATTGAACTTTCTATGAGAACTGTTGGTTTTTCCAGGAGACTGCAAAATATTAGATATAACATAGGATTATGAGATATCCCCAGGAATTTACAGTTATGTTGAGACTAAGACATTGGCAAGAGGATCATGGAGCTGTGTGACAGGCTCAGAGGCAGTAGAGAGAAAAATTTCAATCTAAGAAGATTGTACAAAGGTTGCTAAATTGTCTGGTTGGAAGGAAGGACAGGGTAAAGGGCTGCTAACTTTCCCTTAACTTGAGTTCTTTCATAGTAAGCTTTGAAACTGAAAAGAAAATTATCCTTATTGCCTGATTAAAGTTATGGTGGGCTTTTTGGTTTTTGGGGTTTTTGTTTGTTTGTTCATTTGTTTGATTTTGTTTTAACACCAGCTGGAAATTAAACTCATTGACCGAGAAGAACTGTAGAGTAACCAGCCCAGTTATACAAACTTTACCAGTTCACCTGGGGGTTAAGTATGACTTTGGGGGTTGCTGACAACCAGGGACCTCCAAAGACACCCCCAGGATGGCAGAATGCATGCACAAAGGAGACAGAACATGTGTTAATGATTTCAGGGAAATTATTATCATATGCATATTTATTATGGAAAAATGTTTATTATGGAAAAAAATTATAGCAAATCAATCAATATGTATATAAAATATAGTATATAAAGAGAATTTTTTTCTGTACTCAGCAAGCATGATATTTTGGAGGATATATCCCCTTGTGCATCCAGCCAAATAAAGAATGCCTGCTTCTTAATGGTGCATTGGTGTTAAGGAGGTTTTTTTTACTAGTTTTTTGGTAGTAATGCAGTGCCAGTTTTCCAGCATATCCTCTCAGCCTACATGACTATGTCAGTTTGATACTTTCTAAGTTCAAAGACATGACTTCATCATTAAAAGATTTTTAAGTATTTATCTTCTGTAGCATTTTCTAATGTTCTGCTGAGTCTCAGTGCTTTTAAAGTACTTAATAACCCATGCCATGGAGTTCTACAGCTTTAAAGTTCTCATAAAGAGTTGTTTCCTTTTGTTTTGAAACTGGCATCTTTATTTGATGTTTCACATTTTTTAATCTGGGAAAACAACACTGCTATATGACCTTACAGACTTTTGTCATATTTATATCCATCACTTTTCTGCCTTAAGGTAAAGAATCCCAAACTACTTCAGGGGATTGGAACTAGGTGATCTTTAAGATCCCTTCCAACTCAAGTCATTCTATGATTCCATGATTCCATGAACTACTATTACATAGTCTTATTAAGTCTGTTACGTATTTTCTTTTTGAAGTCCTATGATAAAAGTCCTATAAAAACATGCCAACCAAACTCCAAACTGGGTTCCACTGCTCAGCTGCTACAGGACAATGGTATAGGTACTACTGATACACAGGTAGCCCTTTTAGTACTGGCATACTGCCAGCTGCTCCTCTCTACCAGGCAATAATCAGTCTTTCAGCTCTGCTACACACCCATTGTTTTTTCTTATCTACTTATGGTTTCTGCAGTAGCTGTGGTCTTCAAAAGAATGGGACTGCAGTCTGTGTCCCAAAGCCTGGTTCCTGCTGCTTTTGCAGTAGATGGGACAGTCTGAAATCACAGCTGACTTATTTGTAGCATCAGCCTAAGGCCAAGGAAACACCTATAGCACCAGCTTGCTCTCCACTGTGATCCTTCAGGCAGCTGTAAAACCCTCCTCAACCATGGGGAAATTAAGTCCCTCCAGTAACATCTATCTTCTCTGTGTCACACATACCTCAAAATCCAGTTTATAGTTTATGAGCCCCTTGACTTGTTCGTCTGGTTGATGCAGTATTTTTTTGGGATCCTATTTGGGTCTTTCCATTATTGTCACAATACACATATTTTCTGAAGTTGGCATTTTGTTCTGGTTTTCCATTTTTTAAGTATTACTTGTGTGTTGCCATGCAAACAAAAGTCTGCCCCAGTTATACTGCATGATCATTCTGTTGGCCTGGATGCAGGGGCCTCCCAATCTGGCTTAAAGGACAAGACTATTCCTAACACATGACGGGATTTACACCAGGGTTTCCTTTTGGGCTTCCTACAAGGGTGCTATAACTCTTGGGAATGTACTCACTTACCCACACACCTCCCAGACTTCTGGTGCCCCTCCTCCTGAAACAGCTGCTCCCCACTGCAGACATTTCAGGGTTTTCTCTGCAGCCTGGTAAAGTGGAGGAGCCTGAGTCTGCCTTTCACTTCTGTTTAATTAGTGTCTATTCAAAATTAAACTTTAATTACTTATTCAGTTAGATCCTGTTACATAATGTTTCATCTACTTTATACCTACGTTTTTATGGCTATTTGTACTCAATTTCTAAAGCTTTATAGATGTGTATTTATACATGTAAGATATTCACCTATATGCCCATTTAGATGCATATATACTAAAAATAGATGTTCTATGTATAAAACCCAATGTTTTTAAATATTTGTAAATTTTCATTGTATATAAATGCCTATTTTTTTTATATCTGAGCACTTCCTTGTCAAAAGAAAGCAGACAACTAAAGGCAGGGCTGCCTCGGAGCATCTGGGTACGGCAGCATCGAGAACTGAAAGGCAGTCGCTCTACAGCTATATTTATTAGCAGATACAAAAAGATATTGGTATTTCTGCATGTATACTGAAGTATAAATATGACCAAACCATGTTACTGAGACTACATACAGAAAGGAAAGAGTCTTTTTTTAAGTAGATCTGGTTTTGAACAGCATAATTCATTTTACTAGTATGTGAAGATTTAATTTCTAATCCACGGCTAAAGCAAACCACCCATTTAAATAAGTGAAATATTTGGGTCTCAGCTATGTCCATAGGAACTGATTTAGCCATGGTCCTAGTCTTTTGCATTGAAATAAAACCTTGAATAAGTAATAATTTAAGAAGAATTGAAATATTGGACCATTTTTTGCATTAAAAAATCCCCAAGAGTATGACTTTTACACTATGTTCTGACAGTATTTTTCCAGAGAAGACTAGAAAGACAGCCCAACTACCAGAATTGCATGTCTCAGACTGCAGTACTCAGTATGAAAATCATTTGCATCAGTACTCATTACCATTCTGAAAGCATTTCCTTCTAAGCATGAACATAAATCTGTTTTGCCGTGCTTTAAATCTCTTAGGCAGCAATTGCTGCATTCTCAAGCATGAAATATTCCTCACTTTGGAATATGTTTTGTTTGACTTCTATTCTGTATTTTAGTGTTTTTAATAGTAGATAGCACCCTTCAGAGTTACTTATAATAAAGGGGTTATTTCTTGGTTATTTGGTCATGATGATTTTCTTCTAGCTTCGTGCATCATATAATGGCCACATGGTTTTTTTACAAAGCTGTTAACACACATTCTTTAGAGGATAGTAAAACCTCCTACAGATCTGTTTAATAAAAATTGACCTGGTGACAGTTGGGTTCTGGAAAAGAACCACTACTTTTACCACTGTACGTTTAAGAAAAGCTCTCCCCTTCCTCCTCACTTTCTTGGAAGCTAACAATAACATTCTAATTAGTAAAAACCAGTATTGGAATTAGTATTATATTACATATACAAATATGTTTTATGCAAAGATAAGGAACTAAATGCTTCAGAGGATGTTGCCTATTCAACCAGTTCATCTGCTTGAAAATTAGTATTTGTGAAACAAATAAAGCACCCTAAAGGGCTTCTTTTTTTTTAGGGCAGAAGAAAAATACAGTGACATTTCTGAAGCAGGATGAACCCTTAATGTGCACAGTACATCGTAAAATGTGCTTCCTTTCTCAATGGAATTCTTTCTGTTTCCAGGAGATAAAGTAGAAGATAAGCTTCAGTATCTGTGCTTTAAACACTTCACTTATCCTTTATGGAACATCTAGAGGATCCAAACATCCTAAGTACACTAAGAACACTGGCTACAGCCAAAGGAAAGAAGCATAGGTCTCCACAGGATTTTTCAAACCAGCTAAATGAGATAAATCCTTCTTCTTTTTGAGTGCACAGGGAACTGGCATAGAATAAACCAATGACCTCAGGTGATAAATGTGAGCAGCTTGGAAATGGCCAGTAGCTACCCAAGAGATAACATTAAATAAATAGCTTTATCAACAGGTGGCTGATTCAGAGGCATGTGGTGAATCCCTTCTTTGCACTTAATGACTCAGAATGCCTGATTTTCCTGTGATGACGGTTATAAAGCAAAAGGAATTTCCTCTTCCATAAACTTCTGTTTATTGCATTCATCCCAGATGAGGAAAGTGTAGTTTAGATCCTCCTTATCCTGAGAGAACTTTGTTGTGCCAAGAAAAGAAAGTTCACAGAACCAGAGAATGGTTTGGGTGGGAAGGTGATGTTGAAGATTCCCTGCCTCAGGCAGGAGCATCATCAACTAGACCAAGTTGCTCAGAGGTCCATCCAGCCTGGCATTGAAAACCTCCATGGAGGGGGCATCTACAACTTCCCTGGACAAGCTGTTCCAGTGCCTCACTCACTGGAAATTAAGTAACATGACATATAAGAGTTTACAGGAAGTTCTCTTTCATTCTTCCCACTAACTCTGGCTTATTGTGCAGCAACAAGAATGCAAAGCTAATGGGGCCAAAAATGCATGGAATTGAATGAGCAAGAGAGAATGTGAGTATGGAGCTCCTAATATAGAAGACATCTATGGGAGGATTTCTTCCTAAAAGCTCTGTCTTTACAGGTAAATTAAACAGTATTTGGGAACATTCCCAAGCATCAGAACACAATATTTTATTCTAGCAAAGAAATTCTAGCTAGAAAATTTCCCAGGGTGATTGTGGTATGTGCCAATAAGCAGTCTCACACAGGAGTCTGGACACTCCTTAGGCAGTAGAATTTTCTAGGAACAATTACAAGAGGAATTCTGCATAAAGACACCCAGCTCTGAAGACTTACTTGCTGTAATTGATTCTCACTGCTTGTTGCCACCTAGCCCCAGTGCCCAGATGCATTCATGAGCATATGTAGTTTACTAGTTTATAACAACAGCAAAAAAGTTGTCTTTTTAAAGTATTTTCCCAGTAGTCGCAATGTCTTTTATCCTAATGATATAAAGTAATAATAAAAAAGAAGAACAGAGAATCCTTCCCAGCCTTCTGTAGTTATTTCATTGCCACTGGGGCATATAATTAAGTTTTTCTGTTTATTCTCTTCCTCTGGACCCAGGAGTGTTGAATTGAATGGAGAGAGAAATACAAGCAGCTAAAATAAGCTGGCCATCTATTTTATCTGATCTATTTTTTAGAGATGAAAAAAGAAATCTAAGTCTGGGGTTTTAAGAGTGCTTGATGCCATTAATCAGTTGTCTTCTAAAATAATTTACAGCTTCTCTTTTATGACATTCAAGGTTTCACTTAGAATGCCAGACTTTTGGAACATTTCCTATGCCAACCTACATTTTTGTTAGAAGTTTGCCCGTGCTCCTCCTATCTGTATATAAGAAGGTCTCATTCAGTTCTTAACTATGTGAATCTTGCATCGGTATAAATCAAATTAACCACAGGAGAGTTACACTACAAATTTCGTCTATGACATATAGCAGAGATACCCAATAGATTAAAGGGCTTTAAATCCAAATTATTCACAATTAAATTAATGGAATCATAGAATACTTTGAGTAGGAAGAGACTTTAAACAACATCTAGATCCAACCTGACCCTGAATACTTCCAGGGATGGGACATCTACAAGTTATCTGGGGAACCTCTGCCAGTTTCACCATCCTCACAGTAAAGAATTTCCTTGTAGTATCTAACCTCTTTCGGTTGGAAGCTATTACCCCTTGTCCTATCAATATGTGCCCTTGTAAAATTTCCCTTTCCAGCTTTTTTGTAGTCCCCCTTTAGGTATTTTAAGGCATTAGGCATCTGCAAAGATTCATAATGTATATTTTATGTAGTACTTCATCTTATATTTTAATCATTTTGTTGAGTCTTTTTTTTGCATGCCGTTCTAGCCACATTACATGCTTATACTTACTTTTGCTTCATCAATTGCCTATTAGGGTGATGCCAGAGACTTCACACTCAGTCTCTTGTAATCTCTAACTTCTGCTCTGTTACACTGATTTTTTTCTCCTTCTCAAATAAACTCAAAATTTTAAATTCTGTGAAAATCGCAATAAGTAATCATGTTCAAAATACCGTTGTGAAAAGCAGCCTAACAATATGCAGGTCTTTACCTTTTTCTACTTAAACTTTTAGGAAGCCGTATCTCTTTCCATCAATAGTAATAAAGCTTGACCTCTGGAAATACATTATTCTTTACCTATGTAAAAAATACATTGCAGTTATAAGAATTTTTAAGCTATAAAGGAAGTCTAAAAAAACCAAATAACATACAGCCAAATAAAAAACCAATACATAACTTTATTTTTTTTTTCCTTAATTTTCCCCAAATGATGTGGTGGATAGGATAAAAAGTTCCAATTTCTATCACATAAAGAAAACTCACCCATTCTCTATTTTTTTCATGTGAATTGAAGTTTCTAATTTGACGGAGAGAATATATATAACTTAAACTCTTCTCAAGGAAAAATGCTACTATTACTTTTCTGGGATTGTTGTCAAAGGAAGAATGTCTTTTAATGATCTATTTAATTACCTGATATTATCCTAATTGCATGAATGTCTCCTGTATGATTTAAATTCAAGTGTTGTTATTTTTTTTTTATGCTTGCCTTGTATTTTCATTTAAAAAAATATTTTTTTCACAGAGTGATTAGTTAATTAGTTTCACTGGGTAACCTAACATTTGATCAATCTTAAATTGTCAATAAAGTTGCAAAAATTTTTTACAAGTATTGGAATCTTGGG
The DNA here is from genome assembly GCF_020740725.1 of Corvus hawaiiensis. Classification (NCBI taxonomy): domain Eukaryota; kingdom Metazoa; phylum Chordata; class Aves; order Passeriformes; family Corvidae; genus Corvus; species Corvus hawaiiensis. The sequence continues at coordinate 77,318,348 of NC_063214.1, forward strand.
TTGAAACAATGATCTTTGTAGTCCTGTACTTTATCAGTGCCTGTGCTCAATGTTTGCTCCTTCTCCAAAGTCACAAAAGCTCGTAATCTACTTTACTGTGTAATAAAACACCATGAGAGAGATTGCTTGTGGATGTCAGCTGGTGATCAGCTCGTGCCCTAAAGCATGAAGATTGATGATCCTTGTAATTTTTTTTCCTGAGTTAGTGTAAGCACAGATGTTATTTGCTATTATTTGTTACCACAGTTATTTATGAGACATGCTTCCAGCCGCAAGTCTACAATACTTGAATAAGAAACTTAAGTACTTCATCCTACCCCATCTACTTGGAGTTGTTATGAAATCTCACCCACTTCTTGATTTTTAAGTGGTAAGTCAATCTATAAAGGTCACACTGTTGCAATAAAATTTTTCCCTGTGTGTTTTATTTAGGCATTTGAGATCTTTCTGACCAAATACCTCTCAAGGATTTTCAACTCTGTACTGTAGAACGTGCCAAACATTTTCTGATAGGTTTCTTCTTAGTTCACCACTATGTCAGTTTCTTAGGATTTGCAGTGTGATACTTATGTCACAGTGTCATCTGAAGAAAGAAGAGTGATAACTCACCCATGTTGCATTTGAGTGGGGATTAACCAAATTTTGACACCTTTCCATTTTGAATTGATACGGAAAATACGAAATACACCTAAACATTAAATGAGAGAAAGATTTGGTAGCTTTCTTATGGATAAACAATTCTAGCCATTTCAATTGTTTAATGAAAAGTCCTTATCTCACGGAAGAAAAATTGTGATTCTAAAGCTCCAAATATCATGTAAAGAAATAAATTTAGAGAAAGAAATACAGAGTTGCACACGTAAATGTATAATAGTCTAAACACTCTAAACAGTCTGAATACCTATAACTCCAGATATTTTACTTTAAATAAGGTACAGTTTCTGCCCTGAAACAATTGCTTATTATCTAAAAAGACTAGGAGATTAAAGAGTTAAAAGCAAAAACTGAATCTTAGGAGGTTTGAGATGACTTGCCCAAGGTCAGTCTTGGAGCAGATGAGCTAAAAATAGAAATCAAGTATCCTGAATCAAACTTCAGTGCCCTACTGTTCTAATCAAAAAGTACAGAGAATACCAAATATTTATAAAATAAATCAAAGACTTCCAAAACCATGTTAAAAACCACTGAAATTGATGATTCTTTTTAATTTAATGTTTTTATTTCATCCAGTGAGTATTTAAGTTAATGTTGAACCTTCGATATTACTACATGAAACACACACGGAAATATGCCAGCAACTGTCAGTCTTATGAGCATTTTTTCCCTTTCAGGTTTTGTTTAATCCCTTCAAGGTCAAAAATCCTCAAGAGACTTCGAATTCTAGAGCGCTGTATTTTATCACTTTTAATATTCCTTCTGCCCTTTTTTAGATAATCACCAAAAACATAAAGAATTTAGGTTGTTCACTGAAATATATTGGCTCAAATAGAGAGCACTGAAATCTCTTGTATCTCTATCAATATTGTATTACCGGTTACTGTGTTAGATTATTAATAATTGTAACCAATTTCTCACCACTTTATGTCATTAACTTCTATGAAACAAGTACAGCTAATTTGGGACATGTGATAAGAAAACCATCATAGAAAGCTATTAACCACTCTGCATAAAGTGGTCTAAGGAATAGAACCAATCTACAGAAATATGTGTGTATAAAACAATTCCATGCCTTCATGCCAAACTATAGCCATATTAATAAAAACTTGCGGGGAAAATCCTGTCCCTGCAAAAATGAAAGGCAAAACTCCCACGGGTCTTGACACCCACTGGGTGCTGAATATCTGGATCAATATGCATTTCCTTTTCAGATATATTTTCTATAAATTGGAATTCTGATATCATTTGTTATCAATAGGTAAGGAATATATCAATAGTACCTGATAATGATATATTTCTATATTTATAGGTCTATAATTAAGAACAAAAAAGATTTCATTATCAAATATAATATTTTTAAAATAAAATCACTATTACTGTTGCGGTGGTTAAGTCCATTTAACACCCCCCAGGTTGCCCTAAAAGTGATCTCTCCTTACAACACTGTGCCAGAAAGTTCTCCCTTTGTCTAGATTCTGCTGGTCACTGGCCCTCTTCCCCCTCCCATCCCTTTTCCCATTGCCCCCTGTTATGTCACTCAACCTTGCCTGTGCCCCCTAGCCCTCAGACTATTGGTTTTGGATGCTCTGCCCACCTTAGGGAGTTTTCGGGATAAAACCAGTGCGGGCTTTCAGTTCTGGGTTCCTCTTGCCTCTGCCCCCTTCGGGTGTGTTGCCATCAAACACCTCGGAGCTGCATGCAGAGAGCCCCTCTCGCCTCTCTGTCTCCAGCTCGTGCATGGACTGTGTGTGTGAGCGGCTGTTCACGACCGCCTGCGAAGGTGAGATGGTGTGCACACGTGGGTGCTGGCAGAGCGCCGCCTGAGCGTCTCCACGAGGGACCCAGGAGGAATAAACGCAGCATTGATCCACCGAAGCTCTCTTTCCATATATTACCTCATTAAGGAGAAGACTGCTCTTTAATCAATTATTTTCAAAATTTTTGTAGTTGGATGATCTACTTTTCTCGTAGTACATAAAATAGTTTTGAAACTTTTGCAGATTCAGAACTCTCTTTGGTGACGATTATTTCTCCTCTGCTCTTTCAAATAACAGTAACACCAATAGAAATGAAAATACTGTGTCTTTTGTTTTTTTTCACAAAAAAATACAAGCTAATTAGTAGGAAAGAACCTGAGATCAAAAGGGAAAAAAAAGCTGTCATTCTGAATCCAGGTTTCTGTTATGATCTACCCTGGAAAAAAAAAAAAAGAAAAAAAAAAAGGAAAAAAAGAGAGGGATAAAATGGCCTAAATTGTAGACCCTACAGGATATGGGCTAGTGGAAAAAAGGATGATTATCCAAAATTATGAAACAACTTTCTTGTGAGGAAATTTTTAATAAATTTTTAGCTTGGAGAGAATATACTTGAGAAGGGTAGTTATGGATTTTTGTAAAACTGAATGGTATGAACAAAATTAGTTGAGAAAGTGTCTTGGGGTGACTTTATGATGTGTATCTCCTATCGCTGCTCTATGCCCAGAAATTAATTTTGTGCCTTTCTGTGTCTTTAAACTGAGCCTGAGAGGGGGGAGAGGAAAAAACCGAGCGAACTTTTCAAAGCAGTTGTTAAAGGACACAGACACACACTCCTCTGCTTCAGCAGCAGCAAGAGCGAAGGAAGCACCCTGCTTGCTTTTCAGCCAGTTTTCGGCTCCTCTTCTCTGGAGGGAGATGGAGAGTTGAACTTTGTTTTCCTGGAACTTCGGAGTTTTTTTCCCTTCCTCTCTTCTGGACTGTTTCAACATCAGAACACATCGGGAGAGTTCTCCATCAAGGCCCCAGAGGTGGGCCCACACTGACCCAGCTCCAAGGAGGAGGAGAGAGACCACATCTACAGAAGGACTCTGAAATTTTCCCAGGTTTCTCTCCACAGTGAGAGGTTTTATTATTTAGCATAATTATCCTTTTCCTGTGTGTTTGTTAAATAAATAGCTTTTATGTCTTTCACTTTCCTCCAAGGAAAATTTCTTCTTTTTCCCAAGCCTGGTGGGGGAGGGATGGTTGTAACCTGCTCTCTATCAGAGGATATTTTTCCTTCAAATTTGTCCAAACCAGCACAGAATGGTTTGCAGTTTCTTATAACACAGCATCAAATAAAAAAAGTAATAGGATAATTTTATGCATGAATTTGACCACATATGTAAGTCTCCTGCTAATACTTCATCCAACTGTGAATGCTATTATGGGAGGGAACCTGGAGAGTCTCTTTTAATCATAGCCTACTAGCATGTGTGCAAGAACCAGATAAAGAAGAATATGAGAGACCTGGCTTCTCTTCATTTGATTTCTGGTCCCTATCACAAAGTGAGCACCCGACAGCAATGCATAAGCAGCTGCATGAAAAGTTGAAAAGACTTCTTTATAGAAAAAGAATTGAACAGGAGATGACTCGTGACCCTAGAGCACAGTCCATTTCAGACAGTTCTGTCAGTGTAAAGTGCTGCTCCTTGCTCTGCTAACTTGATAGAGTTAATTGAGCCCAGAGAGAACAGATTCAAGGTTTTTGCTTGCTAACATTCCACTGTTAAAACTCAATAGATGACAAGAAAATTATTTAGGTAAGTGAGGTACTGATGAGAAAAAAATTAAGAACAATGACTCCCTCTGGTAGCTCAGCTATCAGAAATGTTATGCATGTGCCATTGGACAAAATTTGCGTTACTAGACTTTAATCCTTTAGTCTTTAAAAAAATACCAGAAAGATTCTTTTAATTGGAAAAACAAAACAAAACCCATTCCCCTTTTCCCCCTGAACTACCACCAACAAAAGGACAAATTACAGCGCAACCCACCACCCCCTACACACTCCCCTGTGACAATTTTCTTTCCTTTCTACTTTCAGGGCCTAAACCTGTGCTGCCATTTTCCACAAAAGAAGACTGAGACAAATAAAGTTTAATCTGTTTATAGAAAGAATTGCCAAGTATATGTATGCATTATTAATCTCCAATTATTTTTAAACACAGCATATAAAAATGAGAATTTGTTAGCAGACATCACATAATCTAATTTCATGCTGGAAATTTCAAGATGCTTAGGAAGCAACAGAAAAAAAGTAATTTAAATGGTGCACTAAAATTCTATTTATTTTCTAGATGAATACTATGAAAATATGTTGTCTTTAAAGTTTGAAAGTTTTACTTGCTAGAAAACTAATTTGCAGATCTCTTCATTTAAAGAAATTTTATATTACTAAAAATTTAACATTTGTGTATGCAATTTTTTTCTCCTACATCACCTACTTCACTGCACAGTATTATTTTTATGGACTGTGAACTCATCATGAGCTTAAAAATGCCTCATATGAATCTAATTAAAAGATATTCAAGATTCCATACCTTGGCTTCAGGTTGCCTTTATTACTGGTACAGTAATAGCAACACTATCATTTATGTTTATGAAACACCTTCTATTCTAAATCATCATTTCAGTTATCCAAAATTTCCTCACCCCTTCAGTCTGAGGATAAAATCTATCAGGAATAAGCCGCCCAAATATTTTTCTGGTTTTTATGTTAACTAAAATCCATTGAAGGACTGCAAGACAACTGAAAGAAAAGCAACTGCCCCATAGTCCATGTACATGTTCCTGGCAATCTCTAATTTAAAACTACCATAATTTATAGATGTAGTGAAATAATGGATAATAAGAATATGTTTTATGGGAGAGTGCTCTTTGGTGATCTAATGGAAACATCTTTTTTTCCTTAGCACAAGAAGATGAGAATATCTTTCTGGTGTTTGAGGAGGTTTTTTCTATTCCTCTGGTTGGTTATTTTTATGACAGCTGGTTTTATTAATTTAAATTAAGACTGTCAATGCAACAACTTTTCCATGTAGAATTCTGGAAGTGTAGTAGAAAATACTGAAAGAGATGGAGTAGCGGGAGCAAGGGCTAATGTAGGCCTTTCTGAGATGAGATTCATAGTTCATTTCCAGAGCAGAGAGAATGTATTTAGGGCTGCCATTTTATAAAAAGTCAGGGGGAAAATATAACTGTCAAAAATTTAAAACCTCTAAAAATTTTGTGTAAGGATTTTGCCTTCTCAATAGATATTATTTATAGTTTGCTGAACATCAGAAACTTGCACTTCTCACAGTGCAGCCCCAGGCTGTCACATTTCACTACAGCCTTACATATTTTGGGTCTTGCTTGGTTTCACAGGCAGCAGTTAAAACCCTGCCTGTTGTGCTGGTAGCTTTAGCTGACTGAAAATTCTCTGCCTTCTATCTTTTTTTTCATTTTGCTGAACATCTTTTGTAACATAGATGTCAGAATTATCACCCAGTGCAAAAGATGTGTGGCAGTGATGTGTCACAACTGTCAAGGCACAGAGATGTTGTGCAGAGCAGATACACTGTTATGTTGCACTATGTAGGTTACCTGTCTAGAGTATTAATTGTTCAGGACCCATATTCTGCTGTCATGGATTTACGGATATGCAAGTAATATAAATATATCCTAATTGGATACCCGTGTTAAGTTGCTGAAACACAACATGCAGGTATTTCAGTGCAAATAAAATCTCAGCAGGGAAAATTCATTACCAGCCTTCCAGCCTTCACTTCCAGCCACTGAAAACAATTACTACTTTCCATCAACCTCGGTAGCACGGAACCATCTTAACACATTCATACATATTGCCCTCATCCACCGGCTGCACTTCCCTCAGGAATATCCACCTGCTCCTACAGGGAGTCCTCCAGAGGCTGCAGTGTGAATATCTGCTTTGGTGTGGTCCTCTCCACAGGCAGCATGAAAATACCAACCCCTCCATTGCTGTCTTCCAGGAGCTGCAGGGGAGTCCCTGCTGAGGTACCTGGACCACCTCCTTCCCCTCCTCCTTCACTGATGTTGGTGTCTGCAGGCTTGTTTGTCACAGTCTTTTTCCTCACTTTACCAGGCAGCATTTTGCTTTTTCTTGAATACATTTCCAAGCAGGTGCCAGCATCCTGGCTGTGGGGCTCAGCCATGTCCTGCAGTGCATCTGTTGGAGCTGACTGGAACAGGCTGAGCCCAGCACAGATGCTGCCCTTGCAGACCCACCCCCCACCAAAACCACCAACCCCTTGACACATACAGACAATACAATGTCTAGTGGTTTCTAAACATTTTTTTTTTGTCATATTACACAGTCTACCATTTTAAGTTACTTCATTATTCCAAACACCATCTTCAACTCTGCTGATTTTAATCTACTAACTTCTCATTTTTTGGTTGTTGAATATTTTGACTAATACTCAGTTACATATCAGGTAATATTTGATACACAATATTTTGACATTTGATGCAATAAACATGGAAGAAGTGTTGCCGCTAATCAGAGCAAAATACTTTTTAAAAATAAACACCAATTGAATTTTTGGCAATGTATTTTTTTTTTGAAAAATAGTATTTTACTCTAAGATTATTTTTAAAATAAATTCTAAAGAAGAGTGCCCAGATTCTTGGTTTTAAAAATGGCAGAAAAATATAATTATGAGGTGATAGAAATTTTATTTATTATGTAAAATATGTTTACTGAGCTAGATGTGGAAAGTTTAAATTCTGCAGCATAAGTATTCATTAAGAACCCCACAACTGATCAGCCCTAGTAACAATGCAGAGATTCTTTATTTTTAACAAATCAGAATACTTATGTTTTATTCTGGTTTCATGATTATGTGTTTAATGCATAACATATATAGTGCATATAACGACAATGCTTGTTTCTTCATCTGTGACCCTGAATTAAAACATAAATGTTGAGTTAATATGTGCAAAACCACTTGCATGCTGCTAATATTTTCACTTTAAGAAGGAAAGAAAATAGATGCTACTAACATTCTCTAATTCTGGACTAGTCACCATTCAGATATGTGCTATCTGTTGGCTTCTCTAGGTCCTGTTGGGGTCTTTTTGACTTTGTGAACACAGTGAAATGGTAATTAAAACCTTGAAGGCAAACAGTGCTGTAAATACTGCACTGACACATAAGCACACTCATTTCCTGGTCCCACTGTCCCTCAGAGGACAAGGGTTGCACTAAGGTTTCAACCAAGTAAACAGGTGATGGAGCTATGAGTACTTTGCTTTGTTAAAAAGCATTTAGTAGTTTCTTGACTCTTGGAACATGAAACACCATGTTATATATGAACTTTCAAGTGTTCTGCTTTTCTGGGTTTTCTAAGACTCAAGATGCTTCAGTTTTCAACAACTTTGTTCTTTTTCTAATTCTTGCTTCTGTCTTTCCCTTTCACTGGGACCTTTTTGTTTCTCTATCTGTATCTTCCTTTTTTTGAGCAGTTCAGATATGGCTGCTCATCATGACGACCTAACACTCAGGCTATACCTATCCTATGAAATAAACTTAAATGCAGTCTTAACACCAGAATGGAAATAACTCTAATCTTCACTCCAAACTCACACTTATTCCTTCAGCGAATATCTTACTGGTGGCAAAACACAGGAGGTAGTCTGAACCCTCACTTCTCACAGCATTAGGGATGTCAGGTAGCTGTCTCGGCTCCAAATAACTGAAAGTAAAAGGTGAGATTTTAGCGAGTCTTTCCTTTAGATATCTAAGCTATTAGACAGTAGTATTGCTGAAAGGCTATAGCAGACATTTTGAATCCATAGACTATGTGCACAATATCCCACATCACATAAGAATGACTATGATACAGGGAAAGGAACGGAGAAATATATGCTGTATTCCCAGGTTTTGCCACATAAGAGGAAGGAAAAATCTTTAACCTTCTTTATTTTATTTTACCATTTTTAGGAGAGGAAGTTCCTCATCTGTGAATTAAGTGTGCTTATATTTTTTTCAGAGGAGTAGTTTTAAATATTTTTTCTCCATCCCACAACTCTTGACAAAGCCAGTGTCTTTAGACAGTTCTTGTCACTGTATAACAGTATCTGTATTTAGAACAGATTAAGAGCTGAATGTTGTTTGTAGTGCCTTAAACAGGTCCTAAGAAATTTTCAAATTACAGCTATCTCATTGTCAAGATTCATGGTGATAGGAGGGGGTGTCTAAGTTTTCTCATAATTTTAGTTCCTATGGGCAATGTCTAAGATCATGATGATACAGAATCGAGCATATCAAATGACAGCAAGCTTGGAAGTTGGAGAAATTGTGATTATGTGCCAGAGGCATGAACTCTAGCTCCACTGTAATTGTCACTGTGATCTACTGAAATGAAAATAAAATGCATTTAATGGTGTTTTTCTCAATTAGCAGTATCACTGCACAATGCTGAGAATATTTAACAACTTCAGCAGAATGACAGCAGACACAGTTTCATCATACATAAATGGGAGAGTGGTAATAGGCTCAGACACAAATGTATATAACACAGCTGGGGATTGCTCAATTTGTAACCTGAATTTCTCAGCATTTCCTTACACCACTAGAGTCAAATGAAGCCTTCCGCAGGGATAACATCCAGGCAACACTTCTAAATGGCATGCTGTCACATATGTCACGTTCTCCCATGACTTAAATCTGCCATAGGCTCAACAGCAGATATCACTCAGCAAAACACTAAATTATTTCTTCACTGCAATCCTATTTGTAATGATTATTTTATTGAGATCTTAAGAAAACTTTCTCCTTAATTTTACCCAAAATATCTATGAAATGTTTAGATTACTGATTTCTTTACTATCAGTGGCAGGATGAAAACTTTCCAGAAAGACTTATAATAAGTGTTCTGAAGAGTCTTCCTTATTGGAACATATTCTTACTGCATTCGTTTTCATCATGATGCTGAACATTACTTTCCTCACCACTAAGATATATATTGAATGATCATATTTCATTTTCAAAATGTTCAATATCAATATCATCACATCTGTTGTCAGATGTCATCATGTTGAATTAGATTTTTTTACTGAAATTTGTTACTGAAGTCTCATTTTTTAACTCTTACTGATTTGATTTTTTTCTTTATCCATCTGTATTTGATGTCATCAAGAATATGTGTAGAATATGTGTACGCTAATGGAATCTTGGTTTTCAGTACTTGTAAGAAAAGAAAACCATTCTAAAATTATCATACTTATCTTGATATTTAACAGGGACTGAGTATGAAAACAAAAAGAAATAAAGTGTATGTATAGTATATATATCACGGAAAATAAGCAGCATTGCGAATGCAAGCAAGTAATTTGTACATGAGGAGAGGAAATTTTGTCTTATTTCATATTGTTTCCTTTCAAAAGTATTTTGATAGTGAACCCTTTCCTCTGTCATTTATGATGACACTTCATGCACAGCCTGACTGAAGTAACTTTCATGTATAAGGTAACTTGGTCAGCAACTGCTTCTTTTTTAAGGTCTGCAATAACATGGACAGATATTAGCATAAGTTCATCCCAGTTCTTTAAAAATTTGTAGAGTTCCATAAGATATCCCATCATATAAGTGGAATGAAACAGGTTACACTGGTACATACAACAGGTATGTTGGAAGGGTGAAATCAGTTTAGAATCATGCTCCTGCAGCTGTCAGTTCTGAATAGCCAAAAATGGAAAAGGAAGATTTGACACAGGTGAATAATCAAGTGGATCTTCTTTATAACAATGTGCCTTAGGTGCCAACTGTCAATACATCTGCCACAGCCAGTACACTTAGCTTTTCAGAGAAGAAAAGAGAAAATTTTAAATGGGCTTAACAAAAGAAAATACTGGTAGACTAAGAGTTACAAATTTAAATAAGTAAAAAAAAAAAAAAAAGTAAAATTACCGGAAAAGACAGTTGCAACTCTCTTAAGAAACCAAAAACATCATGGTAATCATGTTATGTTGCTACAGGTTAATCACTGGTGAAGTTTTGTAAGGCTGAAAGATAATGATCAGCTGAAAACTTGACAATCTCAGCACATAAACAGTTTGTCTTACATAAGTCCATGATATCTGGAACAGATGTTTGCTAGCAAAGAAGCAGTGCTAAAATTTGATGGACTGTAATACACATACAGCCAATATGTGTGTGTGCATCTCTATATACATAAAATTTCATTCTGTATTATCTTTGAGGTATTTTTGGGGATAAATAGACAGCTCTGAAAAACTGCAAATTTTGTTCTCCTAAAGCCTGTTTTTTACTTACATCTAGTAGATTTTCTTCTGCAATAAATTCTTCTCAAAACATATGATTTTAAATATGATACTGTCTAACACTAGTTCATTTATTAAGATGCAAATCAGAAAGCACTACTAAAATATTTTTTAAACAGGTGTAAATAACACAAAATAATAGTGTAGGTCGTTTCTAAGAGCTGGCTTTGACTGTAAGTTTTCATATGAAATTAAATGGCATTTACCTTTATCTGCAAATAAATGCTCCAAAATTTAGGAAATTATCTCAGTACACTATATATAAATAAAATCACATTTCAAGAGTGAATTATGATAATTTACCCTTTGTAAAATATAATAAATATCAACTAATATTCTGTAACATAATTTTAGTAAAAAAATTCTTGTTCACATTATTGTAAATTTCCAGTATACTAAAAGAGAAAATTGTCTTGCTCTTCTATAAGGAGAGTGAGTCAGAAGGAGCATAATACTGCATTACAGTGACTTAGATGTTCTATACTGTAACAGGAGGCTAGCTACCAGCCTTTGCTTCTAGGAGAGTTTAGGAATTTTACATTACTATGTTATGTCTTACAAAGCATAAAAGAATTAGTAAAACCAAAATATAAGAAGGAAAAATAACCTTATTTTTCCAGTTAAGATACTTAGTCATACAGAGTTAAAGCTGTCTTTTACCTTCTTTCTCTGTAGTCCTCTGACCTATATTCCTGGCCACAATGTTTCAGCCTATAGGGATGCTTAAGGTTTCTGTCTTGGGCTTCACTGAAAAAGCCAACATTCTTGTGACTTTAATTTTTGTTTCTGATGCTGAAGAAAATCCAGATAATAACCATAGGAATATTTTGCTGCCCTGTCAATCAAACTCGTCCGAGGCTCGCTTTGGGGAGAAATAAATCAAATAAGCAGACGGATACTTTGAATAAAGTCTAAGGTCTCAACCAATCTGCTGGGATTTGAAATTAACTAAGTATATAAATGTTGTATTAAAACATGACATCAAGTTCTGATAAGTCTTGCTGGGGAGAAGATGCATGAAGGTGTAACACCCAATTTTCCGCTCTGTCATTCTGCCAGAGTGTACCATTCACTCTGCAGAAAGAGCCAACTAAGGGGAACAGCTTTCACTGAATGGTTATGTGTGGCACAAATCCTTTATATGAACCTAATTCCAATGACAATTGGACACTAAGGTGGCAGACATTTACACAGCAATTTTAGCTGTCCATGGGTGTTCTTTTCTGAAGTCTGTCACAGAGAATGTAACCTACACTGGAAATCAAAGAAGAAAGTATAGGGTAGAAGAAATTTTGCCAAATGTTTTGGTTGTGCAGACAGGAAATTATACAAATAACTGACAATCCTTTGGCTTTAATATCATTAATAATTATTTTGATTAGAATTAGATCAGAGACAATTAGTGAAATTCTTAGGGTTTTTTTTCTTTCTATACCATGATAAATAAAAACTTGAATGTCCGTCTCCATCCTCAAACATTGAAATATTAAATTAGCAGCTTTGGAGACCAGTTATTTGGATTGTAGTTCCATCAGGTTCAGGTTCCTAGTGTTATGAATATAGAATTTTCTATATAAAATAGAACATGTTGATTATGAGAGATCTAACATCAGTGGGAGATATTCACATTGCCTGACATACACACATAGATGAGACTCGCTTGGTGGGATGACCTTGGCTGGATGTCAGGTATGCACCAAGTTGTCCTATTACTACCGCCCTCAGCAGGATAGGGAGAGAAGAAAGTAACATGGAAAAAGTCTCTTCCCCACTTTCATCCTAATTCTTAGCTTTGATTGTTGATCAGACACCATATGGTCCAGAATATCCCTTTGGTCAGTTTGAGTCAGCTGTGGTGGCTCTATCCCGTCTCAAGATCTTCTCCACTGCCAGTGTGAGACAATGGGGAATGTTGTAGACACAGTGATGATTCTGTGCCAGTGCTGCACAGCAGTAGCCAAAGCACTGGGGTGCTACCAAAGCCTTCCCAGCTACCAGTGCAAAGCACAGCACTACAAGGTCTGCTGTGGGGAAGTTTAACTCCATCTCAGCCAGACCAAATACAGTCAGCTTTAAAGTGACAGAGAGAATTCTGTTCCCATTCAAGAAACTGAAGTGTCTCAATACAGGTGTGGTTTTTTTACGTACCTAATCTGATTTAGGTATGTCAATAGAGTGAGCATCCATTAGTGGAGTCTAAAGAGTAATTCTGATGATTCTAAAGTAGACGTACAATGTTTGATTAATTTGCATAAAAAGGGGAATACTTGAGATATCCTAATTATTTTTACAAGTTTCCAGCTGCTCCAGAACGTCACTCCAGGTGTCTTGTAGGGCCTGTATCAATGAAGTGAGTATCTTTCAGATATCTTAGGGCAAAAACAATGGCTACACTGATGTATAGATAAACAAACCTAAACCACAGTGTCTGGTTGTGATGAATTAATTTTTTGTGCAGCACTGACTGTAAGTCTGTAAGTGCTGCCTAAAAATTGCCTCTAGTGTTATTTGAAGTTGCTTTAGACTATCTGAGAAAACAGATGAGAGATCCATGCCTCTATGAAAATGGAGCTGGAGGCCAGTGAAGATAGTCTAGGACTCAAATGGCACTTACCATATTTCATTAGATAAATTAAGTCCCAGAAGTCTACTGCCTATACTGGAAATTTGTACACATAATTCACATGCAGACACCACCCATGATCATTCAGGAATATGAAAACACATCACAGTTGCAATGTGACTGCTGTTTAATTAACGTATATCTAAATAATAGTATAATTAGTCAAAGTACACATAATCAATACGTTGTCAACATTCCTGCTTTCAGTGCGCATTTAACTGAAAATGTTCATGGATACTGCATTTTCTTGTCCACTGGAAATATTTTATGCAACTCTTCAGGGGCTGTAATTTCATTAATGAGGTTAGGATGTTAGAATATGTTGTCTAAGATATTCTTCTAGCGCTACCAGTGATTGATGAATCTGCATTGAGAAACAGAACATCGTGCTGGTGAACCTCACCACAGACAGGAATTCTGTGTAACACGCTGTGTGTTCAATGAAGGTGGGCTCATCCACTGCTGCAGCACCTGGGGTTCCTCACATCAGAAGGGGAAGAAGATTGCTATAAACTTTTTATACTTTCCGTCCTTTATGCAATACATCTTATGATAAGCCTTGAATACTTCTTACTTTCTTACTGACATTTCAAAAGAACCAACACTTCCTGAGTAGAAAACACACTGATATGTGAAAAACTAAATTAAATTGTCTAAATCTGGGATAGCGATCAGTTGTAATGATAAGATTCTGGACATACAATCATAGATTCATAGAACAGCTTCAGTTGGAAGGGACCTTTAAAGGTTGTCTATACCATGAAGCACATTTAGAGTGCCATTACATGTTTAGCAGATTATTATTCTGCCAGTCATCTGTTTGGTTGTCTGGAAGAGAATGGGTTTCCTATACAATCTTTATTAAGTCTATATAGATGCCCCAGATGCCCTAGAGCTCCTCAGTGGGATAAATACGTTCCAATGAGCAATAGAAATAAGGTTATAATGGTTTCATAACCCAAAACCCCTTCTATAGCTTGCAGAAAGATACTGGTATCTCTCCCAGAGATCAATTCATCTGCCCTTTCTTATGCAGTGAATTGTCCTTGGAGGTTATTACAAAGTGAGACCAGAGTGACTAATTAAGACTTGTACACCTTTTAGATACCTAAAGTAGGACAGATGAATCCCAAATATATATACCTAAATTAGAAGGCTAGTCTACATTGATTCTCATATAGGCAATGCAGAAAGATTGTTTCCTCCAAAGAGATGTGTGGAGCTGGCATCTAATTTAAATGCTCTGTATATAGAATATCTTCTCATCCTTTGCTAATTACAGAGAAAACCTCAGGACTTTTACCCTCTCTGTTCTATTTTCTTTCCTTTTAGGAGGCAAAAAGAAAATAAAAATGCCAGCAGGATGCAGACTTATCAAAAAATAACAAGAGATGTTGTGAATGTGTGGTTCGAATGTGGTATGAAGGAACTAAGGATGTGATCTGGTTTTGAATTATAAACTATACCATTTTAATATCTTTCTGTAATTTTCAGGATGTGATCCCTAAGCCGATAGAGCATTTGCAACATGAATAATATTTTTGTCTCTGATTTTGACCACAATTTCCACCTCAAGATTTGTTAAAAATTTTGTTGAAGCTGATACACTGTTAAAGTGCAAAGTTATTGAGAAAACAGCATTTTCAGTCAAACAATATTATCAGAAAATAATCAAAAAAGAACAGCCAATAAGAGGAAATTTTAACCTATAATTTTGTAATTAACTCTCTTGTAGATAATTTAATATTTAAAATTGATGCAAGATTCTCTTAGATTTTAAAATAATATAAGAAAAAAGTGAGATACGTATTATATCTCAAATAAGTTGGCCCTGATCATTGTAATTCTTGCATACCTTTTATGTTTATAGAATAAATGATTCTAATTCATGTACAAGGAATATCTTCTAAAAGAATTGTATGTTACAAAGAGAACTTATTAGACATACCACAACTGACCACAACTGATACAAAATTAGGGAAAACTTTTTCACCAAAAATGTTATCAAGCATTGGAACAGGTTGCCCAGGCAAGGTGTGGAGTCACCATTCCTGGAGGTAGTTATAAGATATGACACTTAGGGATGTGGTTTAGTAGTGGACTTGACACAGCTAGGTTAACGGTTAGACTTGTTCATCTTAGAGGTCTTTCCAACCTAAATAATTCTGTGATTCTATAAATTGAAAACAAAATCATAGAAGCGTTACTGCCTAATTCAGATTATAATTTTGAAGGTTACACTAAATTCCAGTGCTTCTGGCTTGGGAAAAAACCCAAATGTCTCAATGTATATTTTTCTTGTATGAAACATATGCCTGAATTATTATTTAATTCTCTTTTTCCATGAACATTCTAAATAATTTTAGTATTGATTATTTATTCACTGGTATTCACTGGTATTCTCAAATTCAAGTCTACTTATTCAATGTTAAAAGAATTTTACAATGTTGAGCTTATTGCAATGAAATACAAAATAGTAAAAGTGTTACTTGATATTTACTGAGTCTAACCATTTATGTAATTTGAAATACGAAACAAAAACTTTGGTATCACACTAGGATCTGTTTCTCTTTCTGTCAGAATAGCTATAACATGGCAGTGAAACTTCAGCTTCTAAACCAAGTGTCTGCTAAAGCAAGATATTTAATTTGCATTCATGACACTAGAGGAGAGGAAATTAATTTGGCTGAATACAATCAATACATACATAATGGCAAACAACAGTCAGAATAAATCTTACTATTTTTATACCTCCAGGGTGTAATCCAGACAGCTGTAATTAAGCACAGATCTCCTCTCCTAAGGGTTTTGAAAACAGGTAGAATGTATTAGAAACCTCCATTCATTTGCGGTTCAATCTGCTTTGTCTCAGGCACATATAGATCTCTGCTGTTAAATATAAGAGGACTAGCAAAAGCAATCTTTGTATTAGAGGACTAGCAAAAGCAATCTTTGTATTCTTGATTATTTTCATAATTTAATTGCTATTATTTTTCCATGACTCTGTTTTACTTAATTTTGTCCAAAAGAATCTGCAATAGAGGGAGCAGCCATTAAGCAGTACAGACTCCAGTCTGATGTGCCTTTAGACCTCTGAGCTGGGGATTTGTTCCTAACACTGTTTACTTATGAGCACAGATATTGTGAATTTATATATAAATTGCTTTTCAAAACACTCACACAGACCACAGCATATACATCAAAACACTTTGTAACAGCTCCCAGGGTCAGGGAGCAAAAAGAGAGGGCTGCTCTCTGAGAGTAGATGAGACAAGGGTGTCCCAAGGTGTGAAGAACAGTACCCTCACCAAGTAATGCAGTCCCACAGACCCTGAGACCCTGAGCATGAGTCACTGAGCAAGTCTGGCCACACCAAACTCAATCACCCAAAAGGCCAGATGGCCAGGAAAGTCCAGAACAATGAGACAGATCTGAGGATGAAGGCAAGAAATCAGGCCAGTGGGTCAAGAGCAAGACTGGAATTAACACAACACATAGACACAGGCATTTCTGCGGCATAGTGTAGGCAGGGATAGGGCCTGAACTTGAATGAAGCTGAGGGAAGTAAGATTCTTCTCACAGCATTTTCCCATAAAGCTTTCCTCATGGCAGTCTGCTTCCAGGCTGCACAGCAACACCGGATCAGCGCTGGCTTGATCACTAGCAGCTGAGCCCCCAGTACAGCGCCCAGAGCTCTAACACTTGGTACTGAATTCTGCCACTTGATACTCAGCTGAAACCAATGATAGCATAGAGGTGTCAGCTTTGGCTGCTCTTGCTTACTTATGTGCCCATCAGCACTTCTGGCCACATGGCCTTAATGCAAACCACGTAATATGGCTTTGATACACAAGCAGAATACGGAAGCAATTCATGAATCCATGGGGCAACAAAGCTCCATGATTTTCATAGGAGAGTCTGTAACTAAAATAGGGTGAAGCACATATTGAGGCCTTGTGCATGCCTCATTGTCTCCTCTCAGAATGAAGGGAGACTAAAATTAGTGGTTTAAATGTAGACATCTGTTCCACTGATCATGGAGGGTTAACCCACTTGCCTGCAGGGCAAAAACAGAGGAAGAAATAAGAAAAACTTTGTGGCTTGAGATGAAAGGGATTTACAAGTTGCCATCACAGGCAAAACAGACTTGATTGGAGGAAATTTAATTTAATTTATTGAAAATTAAAATAGATTTGAGTAGTGAGAAACAAAGATAAAAACACTTTCACTCCCACCTTTTCTCAAGCTCAGCTTTACACCTTCATTTCCAACTCCCTTAAGCTGTCCACATCCCCAGCAGTGCTCTCCTCACTACCCTGAAGCATTTGCCCTTTCTTAAATACTTTTTAGCCAAAGTGCCATCTTATCTGCTGGGCTCAGCCTTGCCCTGAGGTGGGTCGACTGTGTGCTGGAAGCATCTGTGTCTGGAATGGGGATTCCCCTTACAGAGGAGACCCTTCAGCCCCACCTCTGCCAACACCTGGGCACCTGCACCTGCTACACTGCTATTTGTGTGTAGTCAATAAGTCCTTTCTTGCCTCCCCAGCATACCAGAGTCTGCAATGGCTTCTACAATAGCCGCAAGGTGGGGAATGCTGTGGTGTATGATAGTTGGAGAACCTCTGTCCAGCAGATTTTTACACAGTTTAACAGCTTGTCTCTTGAAGTTCAGATGAATATTCTGATTTGGTGCCACTCTGACAAATTGCCTGGGCTTATCCACTCAAAATCTTAAGAATAATATGCTACTAAATAGAAAAATCATGTTTATCACCTTAGAATAAGAATTTCTATGCATGCCTGGGAAACTTTCAAACTAAACAGAAAGTTATCTAATTAATTTTAATGTCCTCAAGGTAACATGGTATAGGGAGGTAGACAGACTATTTCTACCTGGTACACAAATGAATAGATGGGATTTTGGTAAATTTATCTATATACATATGTTATATTCATGGAGATCTCAACAGACATCCTATTCAAGTTTGCAATAAATTTTAATATTCATGTAATAGTTATTTTAGATGATTAATACCTTATAATATTTCTATATAGACTTAAACTAGCCTCTTACATCGTGAAAAGAAGAACATTGCTAAGTCATATGTGTAATAAGATTCCTTCGAATATGTGATTCACATTTGTGGAATTTTGCAATATGTTCAGCACCTCCATATGTTGTTGTGGCACCATGCCAGTTACAAATAAGCTTTCTATACAGTACAGAGTTTTCATAGCCACACTTTAAAAATAACCTCAGAGGGGAAAGATAAAACATGGAAATCTGACAGAGAATCTGTCAAATGTCAGCTAGGATTACGGTTGCACAGAACTTCCAAGAGATAACTAGAGGCCTTTTATCTGCTGATTGCATGGCTGACTATAATTTTCAAATCACAAAGATGGTCCAAATCTGTCTGTCTATGAAAAATACTTTTATGGGTTTCCATAATCAAATTAAATTTTAAAAATGTTAATGCTATCTGGGGGAAAAAATAATACTTTTTGGCATTTGAATGGCAATGGGATGCACAGATAAAAATACGTTTAAATATATGAATTATAGAACAACTAATATATCCAAAATCCCTATACTATCTTTTATCCCACAGGATTCTGGTCACAAGGATTTTCACTATTCATAACATAAATATTCAACTAGTTTTCTTAGGAATACATTGCAATAAACAGAATTGAAATTAAGTTTTCAATGTCTTGTTAATAGTCAGTCTAGTACTTGACCTTAAGATCTTAACAGTATGCCTTGTTCAATCCTCAATTTGTTCATGAAAAGCTGTGTATGATATTACAATCTGTAGGACCTGGAGAATGGTGTATGTACTATAAACACATGCTTGCAGTTTTCATTACATTTTATTAGCTCTGAGTTCTTATTTTGATCCTTTCAGGAAAAGCAAATGAAGTGGTGCACTCATTTAACATCAGTCCTGGTACAGAAGACTTCCTGCTGTGTAGCAGAAAAAAAATGAATGAAAGAGGTTAACCCTCTAAAATTTTAAGGTATGTTTGTGTAGTATGGCTTTTCAGGATTTAAACCAATCAGAATCCATTGTGTATGTAGCCATCCCAATCTCACTTCATAATCTACACTTAAAGCATGAATTGGCTCACCTTCAATGCTGCTCACTCATGCTCAAGGCTGTGGTTATGATCCTCTGAACATCTCGTCTACTGGAACTGGGAGTAGATTAAAGTTTATGTGCTAAAAGCATGGACAAAACAGATTCATGTCTGCTGAAAAGTTCATGGGTTTTTTATATACTGAGACTATTTTGTGAAAAGCATTAAAAATGTTATTCATTCATCTGATCAATGAATTGGGCTTTTCAGATGGACTCAATCTGAATTTTTGAAAGAGTAACGATCTTTGGGCTTTCTGGAGATAATTTCTATAGAGGACAAAATACTTTAAATTCTGCAGTAGAACAGGAGACATTCAACATGTTGCCTAAACATACCTTGGTTTGGCTGGCTGACAGGTTCTCACCAAGCTGCTCTGTCACTCCCCTTCCTCAGCAGCACAGTGGAAGAAAATATGATGAAAGGCTCATGAGTCGAGATAAGGACAGGCAGAGAGATCACTCACTGATTAACATCCTGGGCAAAAGAGACTCAAATTGGGGGAAAATCAGTTTAATTTATCGTCAATCAAAGCACAGTAGGGTAATGAGCAATAAAACCAAATCCTAAAACCCCACCCCAGCTCTCCCTTCTTCCTGGGCTCAACTTCCTTCCCAATTTCTCCCAATCAACGTGGAGGTACAAAGAATGGGAGTTATGGTCGGTTCACTGTTGTCTCTGCTGTTCTTTCCTCCTCACCCTGCTCTGCTGTTCCAGCATCAGCTTCCACAGATGGGATACATTCCTTTATGAACTTCTCCAATGTGAGTCCTTCTCATGGGCTGCAGTGCTTCCTGAACTGCTCTAGTGTGGGTACTTTCCATAGGGTGCAGTACTTAAGGAGCAGCCTCCCATAGCATGGGGCCCCTTGTGGGGCCACAGATCTTGCCAGAAAATCTGCTCCTGTGTGGGCTCCTCTCCACAGGATCACAGGTCCTGCCAGGAGCCTGCTCCAGCTCAGGTTCCCCACAGGGTCACAACATCTTTCAGCACATATCCACCTGCTGTGGCATGGGATCCTTCTTAGGCTACAGGTGGTTGTTTGCTCTAATGTGGACCTCCACGGCCTGCAGATTCGACCTGCTTTATTATGGTCTTCATCAAGGGCTACCTTTTGCTCTGGTGCCTGAAGCCTCTTCCCCTTCTTCTTCACTGACCTCGATGTCTGTAGAATTTTCCCTCACATATTCTCACTCCTCTGTCCTGGGTGCTGTTTTACTGCAGTTTTTTGATGTGGGTTTTTTTTTTTCCCCGTCTTCTTAAATATGTTGTCCCAGAGGTGCTACCACCACCACTGATGGGCTCGACCTTGACCAGCAGCAGGTCTGTCTGGAAGCTGGTTGGCATTGACACTATTGGACCTGGGGGAAGCTTCTCACAGAAGCCACTTCTGCAGCCTCCCCATTAACAAAATCTTGCCATGCGAAAGCAATACATTTGCTCAGAAGTTATTAAGGTTCTGAGGAGGATCTTAAACATATTTTCTGGATGCTTTTCTTTTGAGATTTTCCTTCTAATTCCAACACTAGACAAATTTAATCATAAAACAAATACGAAAGGCATTCAAGAAGATTTAATTCAGGTTTTTCTTTGTACAGCAAGAGAAATTGTAAGATGGATACTATCCCCTTAACATTTATCATTTGAAGCTAGTTTCCCTTCCTTTAGCGTGGAGAAAACTCCAAAATATGAAGGGAAATCAAAGATAAAGTCCAACTCTGACAGAGTACTATGAAGATGGAGTTCTGCTTTGCTGGCATCCTGAAAGAAAAAACCTAAAATTTTGTATTATTTTAATTCTTTGGGTTTTTTTTAAAAAAGAAGAGTTCAACATTCAGGTACTGATGATAATCGCCAAATTTTTAAAAGCTGTATCCCAGTATGGTGGGAAACTCTTCACCTGTGTTTCTACAGATAAAGTCCTACAGTTGTCTAAATTTATTGGTAAAACTATTGAAGACTGATAAATGAACTGATGCTTAAAACCCTCATGCATTCATAAACCACGTAATTTCTCATTTAAATCTGGACCTTATCTGATAGATATTTCTAGAGAGCACAGCCACATAAAATGCAGCGTAAATTGATTGGTCTTGTCCTTCCTAAATAGGCTAATTTTCTTCCTGATTCCAAGGGTTAATTTGCACTGTGAAAGCTGTAATATGTATTCTGGAAAAGGAAGAAGACTAGAAGGTGCCACTCTTTTGATTGAATGTTTTTATTTATTTTTTTATGTATTAACAATTTAAAATTATTATTAAGTCTTTCTTGTACTTGTGAGTCCAAGACCTGGACACAGGACCCTTGATTTTGTCTCAGACTCTTAAAGTAATATCTCTTAAAATGTAATGATGTTCTAGGATGTTTCAATAAACACTGAATACATGTATGGGGTCAACTGAATGTAGACTTTCATCCCCTTTTGTAGCCATTTGATTTGAAGAGGTTGGCTCTAAAAGTAATTTTTCCTTTAATAACTACAAAAAACGGACAAAAACTACTAGCTCAGATGAAAATACTCTTAGCAACAAGTGGAAAAAGTCAAGAAGATGAGTTATTCTGAATAACTGAACAACTTTGCAATTTTGAATGTTGTATTTCACTTTGAAATTTCAGAGAAATTGCAAGTTAACAAACTTGTAGAAGACTAAATCTGTGTTATGTTTAAGCCATAGCTGTCAACTAAACACCACACAGCTCCTCCACCACTGAGATGGGAGAGAGAATCAGAAGAGTAAAAGTAAGAAAATTCTTGGGTTGAGATAAAAAGAGTTTAATAGGTAAAGCAAAAACCCTTCATGGAAGAAAAGAAAAGAAGTAATTTATTCGCTCCATCACACATAATGGTGACTTGGGAAGACAAATGCCATCATTCTGAATGTCCTCCCCTCCTTGTTCTTTCCCCAGCTTTATATATTGAGAATGTTATCATATGGACTGGGATAGATCCCTTTGGTCAGCTGAGGACAGTTGTCCTGGCTATGTTCCCTCCCAACTTCCCATGTATCTCCAGCCTCCTTGCTGTGAGAGGTGGTGTGAGAAGCAGAAAAGGCCGTGACCCTGTGTAAATACTACTCAGCAATACTGAAACATCCCTATGTTATCAACACTTTTTCCAGCACAAAACCAAAACATAGCCCCGTACTAGCTACTCTGAAGAAGATTAACTGTACCCCTGTAGAAAAGCACCTGGTTTACACTGGTTACAGCCAGCATGGCTTCATGAGGTGAAAGTCCTGCTTGTCGACCTGATTTCCTTCTGCAGCAGGGTAACCCACTCAGGTGATCAAGGAAAGCCAGTTGATGTAATCTCTTTGGAATTCTGCAAAGCTTTCAATACTCACAGTCCCTCACAGTATCCTTCTGGACAAAATGTCCAGCACAGCTGAATAACCGTGCTATGCAATGGATGAGCAACTGACTCACAGGTCGGAAACAGAAGGTCATAGTATAATGGGGTGACATCAAGCTGGTGTCCTGTAACTAATGGGGTTCCACAGGGCTCCATAATCATCCCAGTTCTCTTCAACACCTTCATTAATGACTTGGACACAGGACTTGAGGTAATGCTAAGTAAGTTTGCTGACAACACGAACTTGGAAGGAGCTGTCTACTCCCTCAAGGGCAGAGACGCCTTGCAGAGAGACCTCAACAAATCAGAGAGCTGGACAATCACCAACCACATGACATTTAACAAGGGCAAGTGCTGGATTCTGTACCTGGGATGAAGTAACCCAGGATGTGTGTATAGACCAGGGAATGAAAGGCTGGAGAGCAGTGTGGAGGAAAGGGACCTGGGGGTCCTGGTTAGTAACAGGTTGAACATGAGTCAGCAGGGCCCTGGCAGCCAGGAGAGTCAATCATGTCCTCGGGGGCATCAGACACAACCGCCAACTGGGCAAAGGAGGGGATTGTCCCACTCTTCTCTGCACTGGGGCAGCCTCACCTTGAATTTTTTATGCAATTTTGGGTGCCACGATAAAAGAAAGACATGAAGCCATTAGAAAGCATCCAAATGTGGACAATGAGGATGGTAAGGGTCTGGAGGTGAACCTGTATGAGGAGTGGCTAAAGTTACTCAATCTGTTCAGCCTGGAAAAGAGGAGACTGAGGGGAGACCTCACTGCAGTCTTCAATATCGTCAAGATGGGAAGTGGAGGGGCAGGCACCCATCTCTTCACTCTCATGGCCAGTGACATGACCCAAGGGAATGGCCTGATGCTGAATCAGGTAAGGTTTAGTTTGGATATCAAGAAAAGGCTTTTCACCCAAAAGGGAGACTGAGCACTGGTGGCTCAATTAGACTCATTCACACTGTAAATCTAACTATTCAAATATTGGTGAGAAATGAAGTGGGCCCAAAATTTTCTGCTGTTTTACACCAAAACTCAACTAATACATATGCCTGAGACTGAGATTTTGCCAAGATCATTTGGATGCTACCCAAGCTTAAAGATCTTCCTGAGCCCCTTCTTAAAATATATTGTGGATACATGTTTTTGCTATAAACACTGAAGAAGGCTTGTTTTAGAATTTTATACATTCAGGAAATGTGATTCCTCAGTTGTTTGTGCTCCTTTTGACCTGTACTACCGAAGTAAGGTCATCTTATTCCAAATCCATTGGCTGCAAACTGTTCTGGAGCTTGCTCCAATAAGATCCTTTGCACTAGTCAGCAAACTCAAACTGAACAAAGAAAAGCTGCAAATATCTTCTTAGACAAAAGGGCTCCCAACATGCATACAATCCATAATAGAAAAACTGCAATACCAAAGTTGAATAACTGTAGCAGGATAGTATTATGAGAACCTCTGTTACCAGGAAGTCACTGGGGTTTTTTACTATGTAAGTTTGGACAAAAGAATATTTTTCTTGCACATTGACTAGGAATTTCTCCATGGAACATCCTCCTTTGAGGATATTGCCTCTTCCTATATCAAAGAGGGATAAATAAAAAGTAATTACTAATGCTATAGGAAAAATTTCATGATCTGTCATTTAAATATCTCTGTTCTCAAAAAGGCAGCTGAGAAGAGAGTGCTCATGTTATTACACTTGCGGTAAAGTGGTTTGCAATGGATTGTATTCAGCTCAGAAAAATTCCTCTCTGAAAAACAATATAAATGAAATATTACATTTTCAGTAAGTTTATTCAGACATTACTAGAACCATCCTCTATCTCCAGAGAACTCTGAAACAAAGAAATCTGTCAGACTGAGATAAGCATCAAGCTTTATATGGAAGTAATCTCTGCTTAATAAATGTAAAAGATACATCCAAAATAATATTTGTCTAGGATTTGCCCAGTATGACATGATCATAAAGTCCATTAAGAGACTCTCTAAGCCCTTTCAAAACACCATAGATATAAAAAGCCTGGCTATAAAGTAATTTAAGTTGCACGCTGAACAAATATATCTAGGAATACTAAGCATGAATTATGATTATGGTAATTCTGGGGAATTGTAAAGAAGCAGTGCCAGCAATGACAGCAATGGCAGCATGAGGGCATCACAAGATCATAGATATATAGTCAGCTGTCGTTAAATCCGCTTGCAAGCCCATGTTCAAATATTCATATAAAAATAGCATGCCTTTATTGCATAATTGCTATCAAAGAGTCCATTATTTTGTAAAAAAAAAAAAGTTACTGATCCATTCTTTTACTTCATTTTTTCACAAAGCAAATTACAGATAATCTAACCTATCAACACTTAAGAAACAGAGATCATATAATTTTACTTACTAGTACCTTGTAATTGTTTGCTACATCTGTAGTGGAAATTTGCTTTGAGTTTTCTGAGAAAATACATTTTCATTCACAAGGCTTTTCAATCCTTAAGCAATGTAAAGCTACTTTTTCTTATAAAATCTCAAAGTATTATCCTTATCAGAGATTTTTTTTTTAGACAGAAACATCTTGACTGTAACACAGATTATTAAATATAAAAATAATAATAAAGGCCTATAATTTTGTCCTTTGGATATGAAAGAAGTTATTTTCAGTTTCTGTCTGGAACAGGAAAGTAGAAATATTATCTAAATAATACAAGACTAAACCTAGCTGTCACAGTATCCAATTTCTAGTAGGATCTGGTAATGAATACTTGGAAAAGTAAATAGGACTTTGAACACAGGAATAGTATATGTACTTATTCCTCCAAATCATCTCCCAACTTCCAGCTGTGAAATAAATATCTTCTGAGTTGGAAGCAAGATGTTTGTCTCTGACCACACTGATTTTCTTTCTGCTGCATGCTGAATCCCTAAGGTTTATTGTCATCCAAGTGGCAAGTTACACAGGTGTATAATGTTTTGTATGAAGATTTTAAGAGCTAGTATTTTATACTAAAGTAAAACAGAAAGCAAAGAAAAGCAACTAACCTAAAAATGGCTCAGGATTCCCTACTTGCAGTTTTGAGATGACCATGTTCTATTATGATTAAGATTGTTTTTGATTATGATTATAAGATACACATCATTCTGTGCTGTGTATATCCTTTTGTGCTTGGATGGAGAAAGAAGCCTTCCCATCTACTTCCTTCATTTACTTCCTATTCCTATTCCTACTCCCTATTCCTATTCCTATTCCCATATTTCTTTCCCACTTTTGCATTTCTCCAAAGTCTGTCTTTCTGCAGTGGCTTCTTAGGTAATTTCTTGTTAATTCCTTTGCTTTTTATACTGTCACACTTGGGAGGAATTTTGGGGTGCATAGGAGATTGGGAGGAGACACAGCTGGGACAGGTGATCCAAATTGACCAAAGGGATATTCCAGACCATATGACATCATGCTCAGTATATAAAGTGGGAAAGGAAGAAGGAGAAAGAGGGTGACAGTTGGAGTGATGGTGTTTGTCTTCTCAAGTCAGTCTTATGCACCGTGGGGTCCTGCTCTCCTGGAAATGGCTGAACACCTGCCTTCTTGTCCAAGGAATTAATTCAGGGAAGAGCTGAATTAATTCCTTGTTTTGCTTTACTCATGAATGTGGTTTTTGCTTTTCTTATTAAATTGTCTTCATCTCAATTCATGGGTTTTCTAGCTCGTAGACTTCTGATTTTCTCCCCAGACCCACTGCTGGGGAAATTAGCAAGTGCCTGTGTGGGTCTAGAAATAATAGCTGGGATTAAACCACGACAGCATCAGAAATAAAACAGGCAAAATATATCTTTTGACAATAAAAGGATTCTCTAGGAATACAGGAAAACTTGTAAAATTATTCCTCTTGATTTCACTGGGAGTCGGTGCATAGCATCAACTCCTAAGTTCTTGGGAATTTCCATCTTAATGACTGGAAAATGAGCTGACCAGTCATTGCAGTTTCTTGTATCTCTGAGTGTCACGGCAGTTTTGGATGGTATAGTGCCACAACTTTCCCAAAAGTCATCTCCAGGAGGAAGCTTCTCGGTGCAGCCAGCCACCACACTTGCACACACACCTACACACACACACCGGATAGCTGGCAAAAACAGTCTGACGATGAATGAGCAGCAAGGGTCTTCGCATGGGGTTCCACGGGAGAGATTTATTGCAGCCACACTCGTGCAAGGTTCCAGAGAAACTAGCCCCCGAACAATGGGGTGTCCAGGGTTACACAGTAGAGTGGAGAGAGCATCAGAGACCAATGATCTGAGGGCAAGGGGCGGTATAAAGGCGGGGCCAGGGTAAGGGAATCAGTAGAGAAACTCTGAGGGCACATAAGGTAACAAGGGGTGTACTGGCCAATGGAGCTAAGCAGGGAAGCAGAACTGGGGTACACTAACATAACAGAACAGAGCATTCTGGGGGAAGCTTTTCCAGTCACCATAAACTGGAAAGGAACCTAGGACTTGTCCCACCACAACTCCTTTCGTTCCTTGTCTAGCAGCCCCACCGGCCTCCACATCTGAGGACAAATGAAACAAAGTTTCTCTGTACTGGTGCTCTCAAATTTTCATCTTCATGATTTCATGGTTTGGGGATATTACATTCCTTTTATTCAGACTTCATATTCAGACTTCCACTTAATAACTAACATCCTTTGCATGAAGAATTGCATGCATTTTAGGGAGATGTTACTATACCAGAAAAAAAAAAAATTATAAAGAAGCCTAAGAATATTTAGTTTATTTGTCTCTCTGCAACACTCCATTTAATAGGAAAATGCAACCTCACAACTACAGGAGCAAGGCAACAAAGCATCTTGAAAGTTCAAGCTAAATCCCAAGACATTGCATGAAATTTTGGAGCAGGGAACTTAAATAATATTATTCAAATTGTAACAATGTTTTTTATCACCTAAGTTAAAGAATCAAGGTTTTAAAAATTCTATTAGTGGAAAGAATTTTCTGACAAGAAAGAAATCCTCCCAAAAATCAAAGCCAGACAATCAATTTAGCCAAATAACTGCAATATTATGATTCTAACATCACTCACTACCAGACATGCAGTAGCTTAAAAGTGAACTTACATAGAAAAAAGTCATCATGTCTCTTAGCAGGAACCTTTGCTTGATGGGCCATATCTAGAAATGCAGATTTTAGCATGTTCCAGGAGTATGTTTTAGTATATTCTAGGACACTCTCCCCCATGGCCCCTGCTAAGGAATTAAAATATTATCAGTAATTTATAAAAGACTCTTGCATACCTGTAGATTCCAGATAGTGAACCCAAGATGGCTTTTACTGCTAGTATTTCATAACTTATAAACACATAACTTTTTTTTTTTTTCCTAAAATGGAACAAATGTATAAATCATTAATTGATGTCTCAAAAAATGAGCCTTTTTTACAAGAAACAGGTAAGTCTTGGGAAATGGATAATAGATTCTCTAGGGACATAGTAAACAGTTGACAAAATGAAGTAGGGAATTTATTATTATTACAGGAAAGCACTTGTTTATACAATGTCATCATTGATTTTCTGATTTCAAATCTGCTTTGAGAACATATGGGGGGTTTTATAATACTTTACTGTTGATTAAGTTGTTCTAGTATGATTTTATATTTGAACTTGTAACTGTGAGTCAAAGTATGGGCTTGGCTCTTACTGAGGTAAATGTGCAGTCATAAGAAATGGATCAATGAACAGACATACAGCTGGGAACTCAAAAGTGGGCATTTGAAGATAAAATTAAAAAGAACATGAAGTAGAATGTTATTGAATTAGTTGATATAATAATAATAGTGAGTTTTAAACATTGCTCTTCTTTAACAAACATAAGCACACATTCATGCATACTCATACACAGGCAGACACAGTTACATAAAGTCAATTTACTAAATTTATTTAGGCAATTCTGCTTCATTAATTTTTTTACAAAACAAATTAGAAAGAAATTGTATGGACATGTTTATTTGAAAGTAGAAGCCTTCTGTATCACTTAGCATTAACATATTATTGTAAAAGGAACCATGCAGAAAGTAAAAGATATTTTATGGAAAGCTCTCATTGAAAGGACCATCTCTGACTGGTTGGACTAGGATTGAAAAATCATGTTACTGAATATTTCTGCCAAGGTACCTAGGAGAGGTATGTAATCATCCATCCATAGGTCCCTCCGAAACCTCAACTGCTGGTGCTGTTGGTAGAGCATGGCCTGCAGGAATCCCTAAGTCTCTGGTTCAGTTCCAAATTGAAGGAAGTCCTTGGTTTTCATCCAAAGCAACCAGGACTAGCTCGAGAAGTGGGCCTGTGGGAATCTCATGACATTTAACAAGACCAAGTACAAGGTGCTGCACCTGGGTCATGGCAATCCCTGATATTGACACGGGCTGGGGTATGGGCAGATTGAGAGTAGCCCTGCCGAGAAGGACTTGGGGGTGCTGGTGGATGAGAGGCTGGACATGACCCAGCCATGTGTGCTTCCAGCCCAGAAAGCCAAACATGTCCTGGGCTGCATCCAAAGCAGTGTGGGCAACAGGGCAAGGAGGAGGATTCTGCCCCTCTTCTCTGGTTAAAGCCCACCTGGAACACTGCATCCAGCTCTGGGGTCTCCAGCACAGGAAGGAGACTGATCTGTTGGAGCAAGTCTAGACTAAGCCACCAAGATGATTAGATGGATGGAGCACCTCTCCTATGAAAATAGGCTGAGAGAGTTGGGGTTGTTCAGACTGGAGAACAGATGGCTCAAGGTGATGTAATTGCAGCCTACCATTACCTGAAAGGAGCCTACAAGAAAATTAGAGAGACTTTTTGCAAGGGCATCTAGGACAAGGGAAATGAAACTTTCAAACTGAAAGAGTATGTTTAGGTTAGATATTAGGAAAAAATTCTTTACTATGAGGATGGTGAGGCACGGGAACAGCTTGCCCAGAGAAGTTGTGGATGCCCCATCCCTGTGAATGATCAAGGGCAGGCTGGGTGGAGCTCTGAGCAACCTGGTCTAATGAAAGCTGCCCCTGCCCATGGCAGGGGTGTTAGAATGAGATTATCTCTAAGATCCTTTCCAACCCAAGCCATTCTGATATTCTGTGATCCTATGATCTTTGCTCTGTATCCTTTTAATATTCCTCTAGGGCATATATAGTGTGTTTTGATGGTTCTAAGTTGTCTCAGTGCAGTACCATTTGAACATGTGCAGAGTAGTAGGAGTGGATGCAAATCTGTAGGATTCATCAGACTTGACAGGCTCTCGGCGA
Source organism: Corvus hawaiiensis (assembly GCF_020740725.1). Classification (NCBI taxonomy): domain Eukaryota; kingdom Metazoa; phylum Chordata; class Aves; order Passeriformes; family Corvidae; genus Corvus; species Corvus hawaiiensis. Next base: position 77,348,495 of record NC_063214.1, read on the forward strand.
TGTTGCCAATTAAGTTCCTAGCAAGTTATAGACTTATGTCTGTAACTTCCCAGTCTGTAACTTTGACTACCTCCTTCCCAGTCTATGACTTCTGCTCTTGTAATCTCCACATTATTGCTTTAAACATAATTAGTTTTACAGAGTTGTATACATTATTGCAGCTATGCTTCTAAGGACAAGAATTTTCCACAAATATTAAGGAGCATGTTTCGTATGTATGCTATAATGCCTTTTACTCAGATTCCTTTCACTCTGACAATGTCAGCAAAGTGCGTTTCAATTTTAGACTCTCTTCTATCTGGAACAATTTCTAAAAGCTTGCTCATCTGTTTTGGTGTCAACCACAAGGTCTGCAGAGAAATTTCCTTAATTTACTCTTTAATTTATATACGGAAAATTCTATTACATTCAACCCAGGATCTAAGTACCTGAATACTAAGCAAGAATAAGAGTTTCTTATACTAAAATAAGCTGGGATGAAATCAAGCAGGAGAAAATAAAAAGGGCGGAAGATTCTGTTTGTTGTGAAAAAATAATAAATACTTTACAGAAAATTTTCGCTGTTTTTTAATCCAGTCTTCTATTGAAAATTGCAAAATATTTAGATCCTAATCCTCAAAGGTGTTCAACAGAAATAAATCTTATTGAAATTCAAAATGTGCAATAGTGGAACTTCTGGATAATAGATGAGATACCCTTTCAGGATTTCCCAACTTTTATCTTCTGGTGGTCAGATTCTACTTCTTTTATTTTACAGGACACAACAAAAAACAATATATAGCACAATTGTGGAGATCACAAAACTTTGCAAAAAGAGATGTTATTTTAATAGTTCTCATTATGTATTATTAAGTGTATTATCACTGCAATGCTCTGGGAAGTTTCTTTTACTAGAGTTTATTAAACATTTCAGGTAATAGAAAGGAGGAAAAAGGATATGTAAGATGGATTCAGATCACCACTAAATTTTGACTTCATTGCAGCTGTTATAAATGTTTTGCAAGCTTGAAATTTATTTAAAAGTTAGTTTTTGTCATATGAAAAGTTTGAAGTAGGCTTTCCAGTGGAATCTTCTGAAGTTTAATCCTAAATAAACATTTGTCTCAAGATAGAATTACAGTAAATTAACACAACCAGGGGCTTGTAACCACAAACCTCGGCGTGCCCTCGGGCAGAGGGGACGCAGCGTTGGCCTCCACAGCGTCCTCACTGCACGGCTCAGTGGAATCGGCGTGGGATGGGTGCGTGCGCTGGCTCCTCCTCAGAGGAAACACTTCGGGCAGCCAGTGGAATAGGCTCGCGTTAGCCCGGAAGCAAAGAAGGAGGGAGGGACCTCTGGTGTGAGTTCCAACAGGTTCATTTGCAGGAGGGTCCAGGGACCAGAAAAGGCCCCGAGAAGCACTGGGCACACCCTTTTATGGGGGGGGGGGGGGGGGGGGGGGCGTGGAGCAAGGCAGGGAAAGAGAAAACAACCAATGGAGTACAAGCAGAGGGGAGGATACAATTTTTCAGAACAAATGGGGAAAGCAGGGAGGCAGGAGTCATAACAGGCAACCAATTAATAACTAAGAAAGGGAGAACTTTCTGGAACAGGGGGAGGTAACTTAAGATTGGAAGCCACCCAGGGGGAGGTAACCTAGATCTCAATGATCTCTTCTGGTCCACCTTCTGAGCCCGTGTCCTGGGTGGGGAAATCCGCCTAGTGGATGGCCCTGGTTTGACTGACATTTGATGGTTTCAGCCCGAGAGTAGGCTGAGCCACCCCAACAGTAAATGCTGTTTCATTTTTAATATGTGTATCACAATTCACATTCAACTACCATTTCATAGTTTAGTAAATTGCCAAATTGAAAAGGGATAAGTCATAAATAGATACATTATGAATTCTGAAAGTACTGAAATGTAATTTTGTATGAGGAAGTTAGCAGTCAAAAGTAAAAACTGTGCTTTAAGCCAACTACCTTTCTTGAAAAAAAGAAATGTTTAAAACTACAAGTTTCCTTTAATGCAAATATAATAACTGTTCTTTGTTTTCTAAATTCATTAAGTTTAGAAATTTAATTTTACCATTACATTCCTAAAATAGAGCTGTTAAAAGTATTTTTAGTGTTAGTAAAGCTAAGAGTTGTTTCAAAGTTTTGAAATATGCAAATATCTCTTCACTTCTTTACTGCTGCAGGAGTAGAACTTGCTTTGGTGGACCCAGTGGTCTGAACACAGATAAAATTACAATAACATCAGTTCCAGCTAACTATACAGTTCCTTCTTAGTTACCAACATAAAAGAAATACTCTCTGCAGGTCTATTTTCAGATATACTGCTCATAATAGGGAGTGATTTCAACCTATGGAGAAAATGACTGACAGATGGCATTGTTTCTTTTTTTTATAAACACAGCTGGAATGGAGCTGAAATCTAAAAGACCTTTTGTCAATAATAGAATAAGGAGTGTGAAAAGCAGCCTGCACTGCTTCTAACAACTCTGAAGACATTTAACACATTCTCCACAAGTCTTTTTCCTTGCTTAAAAATGCAACGTTCCAGAGAAACTAAAAAAGGTTGTCAACATAAATGAACTACGCCATAAAGAAGAAATCAATGGGTTGTGAATTACAGGAAAGGTCAATTTGGGTTTCCAGAAACACAGACTTTATTGACAGATCAAGATTTTTTTTTCTTTTTCTTTTTAAGGGAAGGGGGAAAATAGATTCAGCACTTTTTTCAGTCAGATATAAGAAATAGGTTTTCATACTGGGCAATGTCAGTGAAGCCCTGGACTGCCTATCAGTGCATTAGCAGTTAACATTGAGCCTTTTCTACTACCTTTGATACGCATGTATAAGAAAGTGTCCTTGGAGTTTAATGTTAATTTCCAGATTACTCTAAGAGGGCTCTTCACCAGACTGTTCTGATGGTGCTGTTGAACTTTAAAATCTTTAGCATGTATCCATTAAGTATTCTGCAAATGCTTTCCACACCTGATGTACTCTTATAAGCTGCCAGGATTTAGCAATTGACCTGTGATGGATGAAGTGAGAAAAGCAAATGCAGTCTGTAGAGTACTAGTGTCCAAACCCTTGCTCTGAGTCTGACTGACTTCTATGAGCCATATTGAAGTTTTATATCTGACCATAGAAAAGGGTATTGCTTTGTCTCTATCATAAACTCAGCTAAGTCCTTCACATTTAAATTGTGAAACCTGGCTTATAAAATCAAGTTACTACAAGCAACTTCTACTTGAAAGGGTGTGGGGTTTTTTCTTATCCCCCTTCTTTCTCTTCCCCCTCTCCCCCCCCAGTACGAGCATTTTCAGGGAATTTTAGTGATAGGTATATAATGTGTGCTTCTTGAGGTAATATCAAGGGTATAAAATCATCTCAACTTTTATACCTGGTCGTGCATAGTAAAATAATCCTGTTTTTTTCAGGAACTGCAGGAACTTCAGTATTTTAACTGTTTAGCTGGTTTTAGTTGTTCACTCAAATCAGTGTGCTCTCACTGGACAAGATCAGAATAAACTAGTTTTCAACTGAAATCATTCAAATTTGCTGTGTATATTGAGTATGCATGAGTTTGTTCATATTTTCAAAAGCTGTTCCACAGTCTTGCTAACTACTGGTTTTAGTCCTTCAATGTGGAAAAAGATTATATATGTTAGCAGCAAATATCCTTAATCACTAATTCTCTTAAATATGTTTGATTTCTGTCTTAGATACTGCAGTGTTTGTTAGTTACCATATTCATTTCAGTAAATACAGACAAGAGCTCAGTTCATGAAAGATACTCAGATATAACTCTCTCACTGATTTCCTGGAAATATGCTTATATTTCTATAAAGAACTGTGCTGAACCATCAACTTCAAACATCTAAACATCTACATGTTTTATATCTTGTCTTTTAAGCACATTTATTTTCAGATTTGTATAGTTACAGTGAATTCCTGGGGGCAATCTGCCCCATGAGATTTTGTGTTGATTTGTTATATAAAAAAATTCATCTGACCTGAGAGTTACCTTAAGGCAGTCCTCAGCCATGGCAGATAACTTCATAAATATTTTCCATCACCTAGTTTACCTGTCAAAGGAGGATAAGGAATTAAGTTTTGCTTAGAGGGACTGAAAAATAATTACAGAATTTCAAAGTAATGCAGTTTCCAACTCTTAATTTATGGCATAGTACCCATTAGACTTTAGGGAAGCTATACTGTGTTTCTGCTGACTGAAGAATATGCCAGGAAGAACTCTTTGAGAGAGCTATTCATGCCCACACTGTTGGCTGTAAGATTTCATAGCTTTGATTCAAATTTCCACACGGTTTGATACACAGTACAAACCTATAGTGCACACAGATTCTGTACAAATCCCATTTACTTCTGTCACTTCTGTGCCTCTCAGAGATCCACTGGCATGAGACAAATGGTGATAAAGTCAGACTGTATGTGCAACAGAGTCAGATGCCATTTATCATGCCATTTAGTCCACTGTAACGAGGACTGGGTTTGTTCTGTTTCTTCTGAATTATGCGAACATAACCTCTCTTTGATATTACAGAAGTCAGGTAGGTTTTACCAGAACCTAATCCTGAGCTTGAGCTGGCACTAAAGGCAGCTGTAGCTTACCTATCAAATTGGATATTTCAACAACACTTGTGAAATGCCTCCAGGATTTTAAAAGTTTAATAAATCATGTGAAAGAAGCATGGGGCTCTTATCAGTTGACTTAGTCCGTTCCTCTGTCCCCAGCTTAGGATCAAATATAATTAATAGCTAAGGTTCTTACTTATTCAGTAAAGCCTTGGGGTTACAGGGAGGATCCTGATAGGAGTATCACAGGAAGCATTTTCTTGACATTTATCAAAGAGTTTAAGTTAACATAGGAAATCCAATAAGAACTCATTCTTATTAATGAAACCATGACTGATACATTCACATCATGTGTAAACATTTTTCCTCTTAATTCTATATTTTTTTGGTTTTGTTCTATTATATGAAAAAAAAATATTTTGTTCCATTTTAAATATAATAAACAAGTAAATTGATTTCTTCCTTTTTCCCCCTCTCTTTTTTAACCCAATATTAATGGTTTTATATAAATGGACATCTTGAAAATGAATTTACAAAGAGGAACCGTTTTTTAATTAATGAAAATTTAAATTTATTATCTTATTTCCATGGATTTCAGTACGTTTTGTTCTGTCTGAAACTAAGTTCTCTATACAGATTCAGAGTATGCTTATTTTCCACATAAGACCATATTTTATACGATAGGACATCGAAGAGGTTATGATTGAGTGTGATATTGACTGAGTGTAAACCTGTAATTTCATTAAAAAAAAAAAAAGTACCTTTAAAATTAAAGCTACAGCATCAGGAAATTTTATGAATTTTGACCTTTTTTCATACTGACAATTCCCCTACAAACTTAAAAGGGATCAAACTTACATATTCAGAAGGAAAAATGAAAAAAGATTTGTAAGAACAGTAAACAGTCTTTAAAACAAAACAGTTAGTTTCTAACCATTTCTAGTGTCACTTTATCAGCAGGATCTGCTGTTGCCTCTGTACTAAAAGAATGAAATAAAATAATCTTGTAATGGCAAACATGTAAAATCTCCTTTAATTACATATTTAAATAATAAATCTGACTAAAACTCCAGCAATAAAAATGAATCTTTTGCTTGTTGCAAGCATACCTTTAATGTAACGCTGATTTGTTCGCCAAATATGCCTCTCAATGGTAATATCAGAATTAAAATAAAATTGCAAAAAAGTTTACAGCTGAGATGTTCACAACCCATATCTAATAGTCTGTCATGGGAATAATTACCCATAATGGGTATCCAAGGGATATAATTGTCTGCTGCTGTGAATTAGGAGTGCCACAGGTGGTGTTAATCACTTGGAATGTATCAGAGTAGAACAGCAGCCAGAGACGGAGCCTGCTTAAGCTTGATTTGTGGAACCATTGTTTCTGGACACTTCAGACATAAATTGAGCACATGGTGGTAATAATGCACACTGAAGTAGTTATACTGAAACAAAGGGATATAAATATAAATAAAAAGCAGGGGAAAGTTTTGTTCCTTAGCAAAGGTTACAGAAATGGTCATGAGCAAAGTTCTTCTGTGTTGTGGCACTTGCATTTTTTCATGGGGACACACAGCAGAAAGCAGCTCAGTAACTGCTTTTATTGCTTGAACCTGCCTGGTACATATCAGCAAAAGAACTTTTATCAATTAGGTACTCCGGAATTTTCCCTTTTATAGAATCCCATAATCACTGACATTGGAAAATGCTTATGAGGTCATCAAATTCTGTGGTATATGACTTATATTGATATATCCAAGTGTATTGCTTTCTTTGATGAGGAATGTAAAACTTTCTCCAAATATGATATTGATTTATTACAACGTTACCATCTGAATTTAAGAGCACATCATCAATAGCTTCTCAGAAATGTCGTGGACACCAAAGAAAATGAACTGACTTGAATTTACGTGAAATATGTAAGCATACAGTAACTAAATAAATGTGATGATACCTGGATCTCCTCAGAGCAAAGCCAAGGCCTTGACTGAATATCTGTAGATAAATTAGAGACTAAGTCTGTGAATGATACCATATTTCCTTGAAGATGGTGATAAAATTCAAAATTTAACTTCTCTAATCTTTTAAAGAAATTGGTCTGTAAGCCCTCTACACACTCAAATGACACAATCAGTTTTCCCTCTGAGATATGAGGGAGGGGATGGCTGGTCAAATATCACTGTGGAACATTAATTCTAAAAGTCAAAACAGCCTAAGAAACGTCTTTATTTAGAAGCCCATTTGTATTTTAGAGTGCATAGTTTTATATGCCCATTAGAGAGAGAAAACCAAGTTATAATTGTGACTTTTACAATTTAAAAGATCATACCTAGGAATTAACAGTTCCAGCTATGCAAGTGTTTTAAGGAGAAAGGTACAGAATGAAGTTAGACATCAAGTTTGATGTTTCAAGTTAATCAAGGTTTTGGGGAGTGTTTTGTTGTTGTCAGGGTTTTTATAAGTCATCTAATTTACTACATTCTAAACTGCTGAACTAAAATTTATAAGAATTAACACACATCATTAAACCAAGTTTCATACCCCTGCAGCTTCTTCTTTCTCAAAATGTATAACTCTATGGGCTAATTACAGTTTGATAGCAATCCCTGAAAATTATAAATATTATTATCCTATGTTTGTACATAAGCTATCAACACACAAACAGGATTAGGAGGAACCATCTGAACATCATCACTAAAAAGAAACAGATGCTTCAGCTTTTGCAGTTCCATATTGTAACCCCTAGATTGTACTTGTCCTTCAGCATATTTCTCACAAATTTTCAGTTTGTCAGACACAAAAAAAATGAGGGAAAAGAAAGTGAAAACGAATAATCATGGCAAATAATCCACTAGGAATATCACCATAAGCATTTTTGTCAAGAGCAGAACTGTTGCTGACAACTACAGCTCAGCAGGACAATAACATAGAAAGATGGTTTTTCCCTCTCTGTGTGACTTTTTGTAATTATTCACATTTTTAAAATTATTTGCAGGAAAGCTGTTTTCTTCTATGTCTTATTTCAAATGTTTCTGTAAAAATTACCATCATGGAGAAAACAGACTTGACTTGAGGAAAATTAATTTATTACAAATCAAATTAGAGTCCAGTCATCATCACAGTCTCTGAGAGTTTAATTCTGTCGCATGAATTGAATATGTATATGGGTGCATGTATGAGTTGCACTAACACTGTAATTTCCAGCATGTCTTTACAAGGATTTAGGATTTTGTCTTTGAATTTGGACTTAATTTCCCTCTCTGTCACTCATTTCAATCATACTTACTTCCCAAATGATCATCATCTCACTGTCTAAATATGTTGAAAAGTGCCAAAACACATTTTTTTTTCCTAGAATTGCCTAGATATTTTTTCTTGTAATAAGATTTATGACATAAATTCAGTAAATTTGTTTTTATGCTGTATAGGCAATAAAACAAAAGTAACACAGAAATTTTGAGAAGAAAAGACTGTTGGTTTTATTGGTCTTGTCAGCAGCAATCTGTAATCACCTCTTGATTCTTCAAATCAAGACTGGAAATTTTGTAAAATGTGCCATATCCGAAACACAACTAAAGAGCTCAATAAATAGGTTATTGTGTGCAAATCTGCAGGCTGTATTAAGCAACAGGCTGGTCTAGATAGTAATAAGGATACTTTCTCTCCATAATTCTGTCAGTCTGTCAATGTGACCTTTACCATCATACGAAAACAATTCACTGATGGAACTAAAATGACATGAATGCAAAGGTATTAAGAGACCAGAAAATGCAACAGAAAATATGTAGGTGTTATGATTATGTCAGGAATTGGAACCTTTTACATATAAAATATATATGTATGAATCAGATACAGCAAGAATTTATTCTCTTTCAGACTTGAAAATCTCACAAAATAACTGAAGTATATCCAAATATATATAATATTTTCATCCAGTGAGTTTGTATGTTGGAGCCATGTACTTGAAACTTATAGCACAGATAAATTTCTGGCTGCTATAACTTGACACTGTACCACTCCTAGAAGTTTCAATAAATTCCCTTGATATTTAGGTATCTTTTTCCATGGATTTATCTCATCCTATACTTTTGGATCCAGACTGGTTATGGGGAGTCATTCATCATCTCTAGATATATATCTACTTTTCTCAAACCTGTCTGCAACAATCTCTGAGCCATGGCAAACCAGAGATGTGCCACATTTATTGATAACATGATATTTTAAACAAGCAAAAACTCTATGTGTGGAAAATTAAAAATATCATGCCATAAGCATGTTTGAAACAAAAATCATTAAGGTAGAAAACGATGAAATACACTAATTAGAGGATAGAAAAAAAAAAAAAGAAAGCGATATTAAGTATGAAGAAAAAAATGTAGGGGGTCCCTGCACATCTCTCTCTTAGTAACATGGTCAGTATCACAAGAGTTGGTAAAGAGAATGGAAGTGTAAACAGTGTGTGATAAGGGCATGGCCAAAGCTCTGAGAGAGAGCATTTGCCTAAAACTGATAGTCCTGAAGAGGAAGATGACCTTCAGTAGGACTAAACTAAGAAGGCAAATTAAAAAAGAAATGATAATGCTAAACCAGTCATCTTGAAAAGAAGTATATTGAGAGAACATAAATTTGTGAAAATGGGGACAGGTGGTGAGAGGAAGCAGTAGCCATTGCAGCGCGGTGGCCCCTGATTGCAATTTCCCCAAGGCACACCTGCCCTGCCCCGTTGGGGAGGCACAACCTCCCATGGAGTGCCAGGAGCAGCCTGCACCCAGCAGTGGTCTTTCTGGAAGTGTGTGGGTAGCATGCATGTGACCACAGTCCTTGAGGTGTGGACAAGGAGGTTACACAAAGCTGGGATAACAACCCACAACCCACATGGCTGGACAGGGAAGCTGAGCTTGTAGCTGTGTATGTGTGTTGAAGAGAGAGCTTCTTGAGAATAGTTGTAGAAGGGTGGTTAGAAAGTTGTTGGAGTTATTTTATTTATCCAGTGTCCAGTTCTATGCTTCATTGGGTTTGTTGCTGCTATTGATCCTGAACATATGGTTCCTGAGAGCTGGTTAATCATATGTCAATAATTAATCAATAAAAAGCTTCCAGATTTGACTTAAAATGAATGCTACTTTTTCCTACTGTTTATCTTCATACTAATATATTAATTCTAATTGAAGCTATATTGTATGATTAGTTGCTAAAAGTAGATATAATATTTTGTCAATATACAAAATATATGGCAACCTGCATTTGATTCAGGCTCTAGCCTTACCACTTTTTGGCTGGTGGCATTGTCTCAGCAGATCTCCAAAACTAGTGGTCTAGTTTTGAGAACTTGCACCCACTTGCAGTGTGATAACCCTTATTTTAATTATTCAGACTATGAACTTAGGAGAACAGATTACCAAAAATAAAGTTTCTTTTAAAGTAAAGTGGTAGCATCTACACCTCACCTAAGCAAAACATCGCAGTAAGGCAAAATGAATATCCTTATCAGAAGGAAAATTCCCATCAGAATTAGGGACTTTAAATGCCTGTGGGGGGGTGGGTTAGTAGGTTACTTCTAACAGAGTACTGAAGAATCTTGCATTTAATGTTGTGTTTTGTACACAAAACCACAACAGAAATCACCAGGGACGTGTGTGATTGTTCTAACTCAACATGAGACATCTATATGGTGAGGATAAGTTGAAATTGGCATCGGAGCTTCAGAAAATTAAAATATTGTTGCTCCTAGTTTCCTTCACTGAAACTTTATCATTTTTGATAGGTTGACAATTTGGCCCAGCTTCTTTAGGATTTATTTTCCATTTAGTAACTTTGAAATCAGAAACCACTGGTGATTTATAGGTCTGCATCATTTAAGGCATGCGATAGCGCCATGTTTGTTTTGAAGGGGTTAATAATTTTGTGATTTAAGAGCAATTCATATTTTATGGATTGGTCCTGTTACTATGAATAAGCATTTATATTAAGAAAACTGGAAGCCAAGCATAACCACCTTCTGAACTTAAGTAAAGGGACAGTTCAAGGGAGATTTCCATTTAGTGCACAGTGCCCTTCACCTTTAGAGAAATTTACATTGCAGTTGGCATGATAACATATGAACATGATTAAAAAAATCCTATCCTTTATGCTACCCCAATATATATTTCTGTTGCTATTAGAGCTTGTAAGTGCCAATGGAAACATAACATATTTGCTTAGATTAGTATATTTTAGAAAAAGGAAAGGCAAGAAGTCCAGGCAGGTTTTAAAGGCTGGACTTGAACAAATAAAAAATCAAATCTCAGGACTGGGGTTTTGTTCATCCTCTGCTGCTAGGAGCCCCTCACACATCCACATCAAAGGTCCTTCTGTACTTACATTTAAGTGAATGAAAAGAAGAGTTGGCCTTTCACAGTGAGAGAAATTTAACCACATTTAGCTAAAAGCCCATGGCTTAAATAGTGTTGGTTCTCTATGTTTCCTCTTCAGTTCCTGGGAAAAAAAAAGGCTGAAACTTTGGAGATTCTTTTTTTTAACACATTAAGTCTACTATGTTATCTGGTGAATGGCATTAACAATACCTATCTCTTCCCACTGATTACAAGCAAAACTGTGAGCACATTCTAGCACCTGAATGTCTAATATTGGACAAATTCCACATTTAACTGTGAAAGTGAAACCTGCTCACTAGGACAGATTGCTTTTACAGCTTTAGTCCTGAAATTGGAAAGTGTCAATCTTTTGCAAGGAGTGGGGTAAAACACAGACCAGAAAAAAGACAACAGAAAATTAAGGGTCAACTCCATATTTTAAGATTAAATATTTCTTGGTTTCTTCTGTGCAGTATCTTCTCAATAATATGAGTTTATACATTTTTCTTTGCCTCTTTGCTATCCACTGAGCAGCCATAAAATGCTATCCCATCTAAACAGAGGCATCTTTCATTGTCAGTAACATCTCTCTAAGTTTTGAGATAGTAGATAATCAGGCCCAATCTGTCCCTAAAGGAGCAACAGTTACTTCAAATATTCTTTCTCTGGCTGATGGCATGGCATGTGTGTGCTTATACAGCTCATTTTTATAGCAGATGCCAGCTGCCCTTAGCACTTTTACCACATTCTTCTTACATAGGTAGAGACATAGTGTGGACTGTGTTTAAACTGCAATGGTTGATTGAACAGTCTGTCTTCTGGGGAAAATAAAAAAGATCTGATCTTAATGGGGGGTTACAGAGGGATGGTTCTCATTTGCTGCCTAAAATAATATTTCATTGTCTTGTTCTTGAAGATATTGTAGCATGCAGAATATAAAAATAAATCTGCTCAGATATTGCTCCTTTTGTGGTGAGGAAAGCTTTTTCATTTGTACAGCTCTAGCTAGAATAGCACAATTTTTACAGAAGCCGAACATTGAAATTATTTTTAAGTTAATTCTTAATGTGAAACCTGTTGTTGCTGTTGTTTTTACTGCCTGTATAATCATTCTTCTATTTATTCATTTCTGCCTCCCTCCTCTCAAGTGATGTCTTAGACAGTCTGTGGGAAATTAAGATTTTACGTGCATCTCTCAGGCCAGTTTTATTATGGCCACCTCAATCAACATAACATTTTTGAAAAAAACCATGATTTTTTAAAAACATAGGTGGATTTTTAAAGAGAATTTCTGTATTCTGAGTATCAAGCACACCTACCTATTTCTAGGACTGAGATTTGAGATCATGGGGTTCCAAGTGGTTTTCTCCTCTAGCCTGCTAGTAAGGGGAGGGGCTTGAGGAGGCACAGCTGGATCCTATGAATCAAAAACTGATTCCAAGCTGATTTTGACAATGGGGATTTGAAATTTATGACCATCTAACCCCTTCTGAGAATTAAGTGCTTCTAGGAAAAAAGCATGATTCACCTGACACACTGGCACAAAAACATTTTTGCCAATAGACTGGTTAAGCTGGTGAGAATAAATTGACACTTGGAATAAATGGGCAGGAAGATGCAAGGGAGTAAGGAAGACAAGTTTTAAGTTAGTGAATTTCGTGTATTTAATGCATTTCATGTGTTCTCTGCTGGAATTCTGCTGCATCTACATATTTAGGTGACTTTTAAAACCATTGTTATTTTTGAGCACTCAGGGAGTTGAAATTATTAAACAGACAAGTAACAGCCAATATAAATTTTAGAGGATTAAACTGTGTCCAACATTCAAATTAATTTTTATTTTTAAAAATAAAATTAGAATTTTTACAAATATAAGGAATAACTGCTATTATAAAAATTCTTCAGAAAATACTAATTAAAATTTATAATATAATTTTAAAATAAAATAAATTTTAAAAATTTAAAAAAAAAAAAAAAGAGAGAAAAAGAAGAAAGAGGAAATACCATACTGCAATACAAAGATCAAAGACAGTAATCCATTCACTTGCTCAGTACTGGTAAGTCTGTGGATGGAATATGGCTTTCTGTTTACAGCTTTACATTTCATTATCATTGTGGATCAAATGCAGGATCCCAGAGAACATTCAGAGTTACCAAAGATTGAAAAAAAAATTGTATTTTTTTTAACCTTGAGAGGAAAAGATTGATTCAAATCTTCAAAATATAGAAGATTTTTAGAAAAATTAAGATATAGCTACCTTACTCTTTATTTAGAAAAAATGACTAGTCTTCACCAAAATGCTATAAAAAATTACTGGTAGAGTATTTCCTTAACAATTTTCAAAGGAGATTTTTTACAAAGGGGACAGCATGCTGTAGATGACAATTTCTTTGAAAGAGGCTCAGCTAGCACTAGAGTTCTTGAGATAAGGCTGTTTCAGGTCTATTTTTCCAGTTTTAGAAAGAAACTCCAGGAAACTTCAAACTCCATCAAACATGCTTCAAAACCAGCTTGTGTATGTTACTAAATTAATGCTACATGAGACGATTCAAGAGAAGCATTTTCTGCTCTGTAGGCGAGTACTGTTATTCTCTATCTGCTCCCTGGTGCAGAGGGATAATAAAACAGCAACAGATTTGCTGTCATATCTTCAGAATAATTTGTAATTAGTGCTTTAAAATGAAAAAGTGAGAAGAAGACGTAGTATTAATTCCTTTATTTATAATGCATTCCATTTCTTCTTGCCTGGAGCATGGTTAATTTGATAGGCATCTTTTAATTTGTAATTAGTCTTTAGGAAGGACTGTTTTCTGATGCTTTAAGCAGTGCACTATTTATTAATTTGTGTTCTATCATTTTATCCAGTGTTTATGCACTATGGACCAGATTCAGTACCCACTGAGAGGTAATTGTAAATTAGTTCAGCATTTAGCTCATTTGGCTTTCTTATATTTTTGAACATATAAACCAAGATAAATTATAATTTAGTTTGCATCCTATCATCTCAGCCTGGCTTGAAATAATTCTTACAGAAAGCAAAACATCTCCAGGAGTTATTTTTGCTCTTTTGCTCTACTGATGCAAAAAGTAGTGGCAGCCACATCTAGCTATTGGCAGCAGAGGAAACATGGCTACAACTACATACACTGATGCTCTTTTGAGACTTCCTTGTCTTTGCTCACAAGTATGTAAAACTAAATTAAATAAATTTTAATTCAGTTAACTCATAGGCGATACTTCCTCAAGCTGAAAACATGCCATGAAAATATTTGTGTTCTTGTAGTGTTTATGTACTTCTTAGTCTACCTTAGCATCTTGGTATTAATTTTATTGGTTTAAATATCATCTAACCCCCTTGTGCCAGGTACTGTGCTGTAAGGGAGAACTTACAGCAGCCTTCCAGTACCTAAAGGTGTCTTACAAGAGAGCTGGAGAGGGACTTCTAACAAAGGCATGTAGTGATAGGACAAGGGGGAATGGCCTTAAAGTGAAGGAGAGTAGGTTTAGATTGGATATTAGGAAGAAGGTTTTTACTACATGGGTGGTGAGGCACTGAAACAGGTTACTCAGAGAAGTTGTGGACTCCTCATCCCTGGAGCTGCTCAAGACCAGGTTGGATGGGGCTCTGAGCAATCTGGTCTAATGGAAGGTTCCCTGCCCACAGCAGGGGGGCTGGAACGAGATGGTCTTTAAGGTTCCTTCCAACCCAAAGCATTCTGTGACTCAATGTACATACACAACATATTTGATAAATGGTTCCTGTCCCAATGGACTGAGAATGCAAATTGCAGAAATGGCACAGAGGAAAATTTCTGTAGAACAGAGGGAGCATAGCACTTTGTGGCTGCAAACTGCTGGTTGAGTAGTCATTCTCTTTTGAATAATTCAAGAGAATTCTATGTAGGGTGGCTATAAAGAGCATGAAGTTTCTCTCTTCACAAGAATCAGCATAGAGAAGACAAATGCAAATAGAGATGAGTTGCAGAGAAACATTTCGTCTTGGTATAAGAAAGAAATTTTTTACACTGAGAACCACCTCCCCAGTGATGTGGTAGAGTCCCCATCTCTGGAGGTTTACAAAACAGAGTGGTAGATAATCTTGTCTAGTCTCCTTTTCACACAAAAAATGTTGGACCAGATGGTCCTTCAAGGTGCCTTCCAATTGTTCTATGATTTCTTTTTCTTTTTTTAATACATTTTAAAAGGAAGGTAGAGGGAGAAAAAGTAAAAAAATGCTCTCTTAGACACATTTTATTCAGTAGTATTTCCCAATGCTTTTTTTCAAGGTTTGCTCTAATTTTATCCTCTTTCTCATAGTTAAAGTGATTTGAGAAGCTCTTATTTATTATTTTAGCTAAATGTAAAATTAGAAACTTAAAATATTTCTTTACACTATATGCTTTATGTCTATACTTTTAAGTCATTGTTTGGTTTCCTCACTGTGAATTGTCTCTGAACATTTTTGATTTCTTACACTCCATTTTCAGCTACTTTTCTGAGTGTTCAGTCTGCATGATCTTGTAGAAGGAGCTTGTTCTTGGTATTCTAAACTGTAAGCTTTTTCCATCTACATCTTTTTTAATGGTCTATGGTTGTGATTTCAATTAACTCTTCATTATGTCAAACACAGGAAAAAAAATGAGGTCAAGATTACCTGGATAACAGGTGTAGGAATATAGCAGAAGAGATGCATTGACCTGTGTTGTGTAGTCTTTTTTTTTTTCCCAACTCTTGAGTCAAATGCAGAGGCATTTCTAAATGTATGCAGTTTGAATGCTAGGCAGCATAGGGAGCATTCTCTAATATCTCACACTAATATCTCCTATTTGTCAGCAAGACTTCTTTATTGCAGTTATTACATATATTATAGCTATTAATTGCAATAACTTGAAATTTACTTGTGTAGCACTGCATTATAAAATGAGAATTTCAATGTATTGTTTCCCATTTTAATACAGTATTAGAAAATGCACTTTTGGAGGCTGGACAAGGTATTGAATAACAGCCTGCAGATCTTTAAGAACTACAAGAGAGAATTTATTGATCTCAAAAGTACTCTAACTGTAAGATAAGACATAGCATAAAATGTTAGATGTCTATCTTTGTATAAATACAAATAAGCTGAAATATCCAGTGACAGATAAGGAAATTTAGTGTTCAGGTTTTAAGCAACCACTATTTAGGTATTATCTTCATGCTAGCTGCTAGCTGAAATATCTTTTGAAACTTCATATACTTTATAGAGATTTCCTTGGACTTAAAGCCTGAAGGGCTTTTAAATCATCTGATCTGACCGCCAGTTTGGCACAGGTCATTTCACTTCATTCATGTATTTTTTTAGTGAATAAAATGCATTTCAGTCTTCAGAAAAGAGTTGTATGTCATATGAAGCAAATAAGAGAGATAGGAATTGGAATGCAGAATTATTTTGAAAAGTTAGAAAAAAGCATTGAAAAAGTTAAAAAGTAAGTATTCAATTATGTCAACTATGTATTTTCTATTTTGCTAAGAATAGATAACTACAGAAAGTTGAGATATAGATCAACTGATTAGATGACAAACACATATAAATTACCTGGAAGTAAAAGATAATTATGAAACTGGTCTAAAATCTACAGTAGTACTCTTATTCATACAAAAAACACATGGGATAAGTAAACAAGAATGTCTTTATTTGATGCACTTAAGGTTTCATTTGGAGAATTAACTTGATTTTGAAGACATTTTAAAGAGTTCTGCACTTGTAGCTCTGTATCTTGGTATTGCCATTTCTGGCAACAGGCCACAGGCTTCCTACTGACTCTTCAAGGTCCCAGGACAAAGACTGTTGGTCTTGCTTTGCATGGATGTCTAGGCTACCCTGGCCCTTTGTGTTCATCTGCTTTACAACAAAAGCACTTCTCTAATGACGAAACTTTTGCCTGAGTGGTTTTATCCTCAGCATAGGTGGAATGTCCTTCAATTTGTGTGATGGAATGTCCTTCATTTTACTTTTTTTTTGACCAGTACCTACTGGTAACATGTAGTTGTCTTGTGTGGAATCAACTAACTGTGTCCCAATATTAAAGCTGTAGTATAGAAGGGTGAAGCCTTAGGGTGGCAAATGAGGCCTCTTTTGCACCCTAAATCTTATTTTAACAAAAAAATCCACAGCATATGTATGAAGCTAAGAAGTTATTTTTAAGCCTGATATGTAAATAATCTAATGCAGAAAAATCGTGTTAATAACCAAGTTAAAACTGTTGCACAATGACTTCCTTCCAGTGTTCTTTTGAATCCTAAGGATGGCAGGTTCAGTGTTTGTTGAGAAGGTTTGCATATTCAGAAACTTTTACGGGTCATTGTACAATGAAAGCAGCATGCATACCATGTTCCACATAAAAAAAGCTCTCTGATAATCAAGCAACAGAATCCTCTCTTTACACCAGATTCTGGTCTGAAAAAAGTATTACGGAAATAATTACTTCACAACATATGGCCCAGCAGCAGGCTAAACTCAACTTTTTATAAGTAAGCAAGTCCACACACTGTGAATTGATCCTCCATGGAGATGAAATGTATGGCCAGACACATACCTGGCCTTCATTTATTTAGCACTATCAATATTTTTTCTTTTTAATAGGTGACTGTTGAGATTTTTTTAATCTCTTTTCTGTATTTCAGTGTTTTTCCAAGATGAAAAATTCTCAAGGAATTCATTAAATGAATTCAGCATTTTTTGATGTTGGGTTTTTTTTTTCCTTTACATTAGATAATGCATGTTTCGTACTGGAAAAAAAAAAAAAAAAAAAGAAAAGAAAAGGAAAAGTTGTACTAACCCATTCTTCCTGGGTCTAAGAGATTGTCCCTAAGTGTTGTAATCTCTTTGGTCCCCAATCATATATGTTGTGACTATGACAAATTATGAAAAAGCTAAGGGCAATAAACACAGCCCTGCTAAGCAGGGATAAAAAGAGAATTTGTAAAATTATACACTCCAAGGGTAGAAGAATCCTAATAATATCAAACCTGGGCAGTCCCTCCCCATCTGGAAAGAGGAGGTTCAAAATATATAGCCTGATTTTTCACTGGAAGCTTTATTTCTGATTCTTCTTTGATAGCCACAAATCAGTTATTTTATCGAAGATAAGCATCTGCCTAAACAGCCTATGACCCCCTGTGCTTTTTCTGCAGTGTAATTCAAATATTGCTACTGGGTCCTCTGAGGCTTTAAAAAGTCTCCAGTTTCCTTCTGAGTTATTAAAAAATAAAATTAGTGGTTTGGAGATAATTCAGCTATTCAGTTCATCATAATAAATTTATAGTTCAGATGGTAAAACCAGTTGTGTTACTATCACACTAATTTGCTACTTCCCTTAAGAGTCTTGGGCATTAGTTGTCTAGGTCTGTCAATTTCTCTATCTATGGTTAGTTAATTTCAGCAGATGCTGTTTCATATGTTCTGTTACTACAGATGGCAAAATTTTTATTTCATCTAAGGGGCCAAAATTTTATTTCTCTTTTTTAAATTTCTTTACTTTTTTACTTCAGACCAGAGAGCTAAAACAGATTAAAGGAATTTTTCTTGTAACTTTATATCCTAGTAGCAGTTCTACACAGAAAAGTATAGATACCAATTGACACAGAAGAACATATTTTATTTCTAGGAAAACTGGGGGAAGTGTTTTAGTGGTTTTTTGGTTTGGTTTGGTTTGGTTCTTTTGGGGTGGGAGGTTGTTTTGCTTTGGGGATTTTGGTTGGCTGATTGTCTGGTTGGCTGGTTTGGGGTTTGTTTTGGTTTTTTTGTTGTTGTTGTTTTTTTTTTGGGGGGGGGGGGTTTGTTTGGTGCTTCTAGCAGATGATGTATCTATTATTGCCACAGCTCATTGGTATACAATAAAAGCAAAGATAAGTTTTACAGTTTTGGAGTCATCTGATAGATATATCCAATGAAATTGAAAACAAACACAAAGAAAAGTCATTTCAGCCACACTTTCATATTTGGATTAAACTTCCTATTTAATCAAAAGATACAGAAATGTGACCAATGAAAAACTTGAGGTTTTCTTTACTTTTATTCCACTCGCTCTTGTAGTAATGTAAAATTAAGCCTGATATAAAATTTGCTCATCTCTATCTGCCACTGACAAATATTAAAAATCAACTTGTGCAGACTTCTCTCACCTCCTCCTGGAGTGTTTAACTTATTGACCTCCCAACCTGTGCAAACCTCCCTTAGGCAATGTCACCACCTCTGCCTGCTCAAGGCTCACAGAAAGGCACCAAACCCTCCATGCTCTGTGCTGGATGGCTGAGTTCTCCTTGTAGAATTTAATGGGAGTTCGAGAAGTGTCTGATGTGCTGGGGTAGCTGCTTCCGCTGCTGCTGGGATCCATGCCCTGTGGCACATCACTGCCAGCGTTGAGCCATCCCACATTCAAGAGAGTTTTTGGAAACCTTCCACCTCAACTGCTGCACAAATTGCTGCCTCTGTTTACTGTGCTCCCAGATGGTGATGCTTTGCCTGGTGCCAGCTGAAGAGGTGCTTGACAATTCCCAACTCTAAATTAAGAATTTTAATGTGGCTGAAGATAGCAGATGTAAGCACCTTTTCAGTAGGATTAGCTCCCAGGGGCTGTTAGAAATTGCTAGAGCTTCTAGGAATAAACATCTCTCTTAGCCCCCTGTGTGAGCAGCAGCAGCACCCTTTGGGAAGGAGAGCCCAAAAATCACTGCATGCATTTCTGCATCCCTTAGCTGCTCCTGTTTGCACTGACCTTCCCTGGAGTGTCCAGCTCCACTCACTGAGTCAATTTCCATTTCAGAATCTTCTTCTATCTTTATGTCTGTCTGATGCTATTAAAGAATGGGGTATACGTATCAGTAAACATTAACACAAGATACGTGCCTACTCCGTGTCTGCTGTTTGCTTCCACTTGGCACTTACTTCAGCTCATGTGCATCGTGCTGCAGTTTGTGCCAATACTTGTCTTACTACTACCAATGAAGGGTAGTCAATGTAGTTGAAAAAGCTCATTAATGCTAATGGAATCAAAGTGTCCAAAACCATTCGGACAACAATTCTGACACATATGGGAAACATACATGCAGGCTCTGAGACTACCAAGGAGCTGCTTATATAACCTGCTTGTAGTGTAGTGACACCTTTTTTCTAAATTTAAAGTCAAGTATTTAATCAGATTCTACAATGATCAAAATAAAGAATAATTTATTATTAATAATTTGCTGCAGTTTAAAGATTTAGGTAAAAAATACCATATGACCTGAAATGCATAATTTTATTTTTTTTCTTTTTGATAAATCAGGACAAAGAAAATACTATTTCAAAAACTACTTTCTTTTAATTTTTACTTTACATTACAAACTATCCTTTTTTTCCTATTATATAAAAAATATGATGATGATGAAAAAAAGGACTGCATTTATCTTAACAGCGGAAGTTTTCTGAAGAACAAAAAATTAACAAAAAATTAACAAAAAACTTCAGCTTTTTTTAAAACTCTCTAAACTTCACACAATCATACCTTGGAATTAGATTTTTATCAACGCCCAAGCACTACAAAATTTGACATCTGCTGCAATTTCAACTCCCAATGCTATGATGTACATGGGATATTTCATATGTCAAGATAAAAATTTAATCTAAATACTTTTTCTTCTTGATTTTTTTTTTTTTTTTTCAGAGAAAATAAACCAGTTTGTGTGTCAGGAATTTCCTTACAAATTAAAGCTTTCTTGTATAGATACACCTTGTATGTCCAGGTGGAAAAAAACCCAAAAACAAACACACAAACCTAATTTTTTTGAACGGTTGAGAAATTATTAGAGGAATAGAGCAGATTCGGAGAATTAATAGATATTATCAGTGCAGAGGAGTAGGCACCATGCTTTCAAGAAAATTTCTTTATTCTATTTTAAAGGAGTAGAGTGGTTCATGAGAAGTACCTTGCCCAAAGGGCACAGATCAAGTGGCTATATTCCAAGCTACTAATTTTCAAAATGAAGAACATTGACATTTATTCAGTGAAAGCAGCTACTCACAATTTACCTAAAAGCAACTTTATTCCTTAATATATTTTTTTAGGCTCAGTTCCCTCAGTCTTGTATTGGTGAAATGACAGATCTCTCTTCAGAGTTATAGGGAAGAAGGCAATGACACAGCTCTGCCAAGATTAGCAGGTTTTTTTTAAATAGAAGTTTTGCAAAGTTTTATTTTGATAAACACATTAGGACACTATTTGTGTTTTTTGTATTTGTATTTTAAAATTAGAAATGGGTTTTTTTGAGTACCCTATGTTCTAAATACTGAACTTGCCTCGTCAATAAAAATGCTTCAGATTAATCTTCTTGAGCTCTGTCAGGCTGGGAATGTGACCACTTCCCTGGGGAGTCCATTTCAGTGTCCAGGCACCCTCTGGGTGAAGAATCTTTTTGTAATATCCAAACTAAATTTACCCTCACACAGCTTCAGGCCATTCCCTCAGGTCCTGTCACTGGTCAGGAGAGAGAGATCAGTGCCTTCCCCTCCTCTTTCCTTCATGACAAGTTGGAGACCACAATGAGGTCTCCCCTCAGTCTCCTGCTCTCCAGGCAGAACAGACCAAGTGACCTCAGCCACTCCTCATACTTCCTCCCCTCAAGGCCCTTCACCACCCTTTTGCTCTCCTTTGGATGCTCTCTAACAGCTTAATGTCTTTCTCATGTTGTGGTGAATTTGAATGAATGTACATTCAAAAATTCAACATGAATAAGTTTCTAAACCATTCTAGAAATGTATAGGATGTAGGAAATCAATGGTGTTTCATTACTTTATACTAGATGAGTGTCTAGTTCTTATGTATTCACCACCACTGTCTGAAAAGTTTCACTTTGGTTTAAAAAAATGTACATGCATTATTATGGAGTTATTATTATTGTATATCTGCCTCTGAAAGCATCCAATACACCTTTCTATTTTTCACATACCCGATTTAAAGCTTATTTGAAGCCGCAGACATTTTAGACATGTAGATAAACACACATGCATGAGCATTCTATATTAGAAAAGCTTTTCTTTGCCATGTTAAGAATAGATGAATAATTTTCTTTTATTTCCTGAATGGTATTCTGATGAGTTTCAATTTCCCCATGAACAGGTGTATAGGAGACCTGCTAAGCTCTGAGTTAAAAACATAAATATAATACACCTAAGAAAGATGCATACCAAGAGTGGGAGATTAAGCATATTTTGCAACAATTTTCTTTTGGAAGGACTTGTGGGGTTTTCTGTTTTCTTGCCTTTTTTCCCTATTAAAGATGTGTACTACTTCACAGCAGTAGTAAAATTATTTCTTGTAGAAAGAAAAGCACTACAAGAAGAAGTTTGAATCCCTATGTTCTTGACTTTCTAAACAGTTCTTTTGAATTTTTCATGTACTGTGATTTCTTCTGCAATTATAATAACATTAAAAAAGCTATTTTGTATGAATTACAACCAGATTCCTTTTCAAACACTGGAAAATGCAAGCTATTTTAATGTGTAAACAAGAGTCTGAAACACACTGAATGATTTTCCAACTGTATCTAACAAGGTTTTCATAGTGATAATCTTCCTGGTGACTTTTTGTTTTCATAAAAACATTTCTTCAGGCAGAACTGACATTATAATAAGCACTTGAAAAAGCTATTATAAGTATGTTTAGCTATGCTGATACTACCTGTATATTAAAAAAATAACATTAAATTACTTTAAGCATTCAGTTCAAGAAATGCTCTAAACTATGTAAACCTTCCTAACTTTTTATTTTTGGAGAGTCCATTCTACTGACATCTTAGTCCTGCTGTCTTCCAACATGGCATAATTTTGTAGACACTGATGTTCATAAAGCTGTTATCCCTAGACATGCATCTCCCGCTGTTTGCAAAAGACTGAATTTGCACTTCTCTCATTTGAAGAGGGTGACTTAATCACCAAGCAGTGATGTATTCTGATTGTCTTTGCCCATCACCTTTTCCTTTGAAGCTGAGCCACTGAACATACGAGTAGGAGTCTTCATATTAAACCACAGAAAAAGAAACCTTGAGGCTCATCTAGTGATTAGGGCGCTTGAAATTGAAGCTCATTCATTTAAAGCAGGTGTCCAAGTGACACTTATCTCCCACTGTAGGTGGCTATTTTTAGCAGTGATTCATTTACCCAAGGACATTTTGTTCTTCCATTCACATAATGGAAAATGTTACAAATGTCTCGGCATCCAGTAAGAATGGTTCAGCTTCATGGTAGTCTCATGATATTGAAAGGTCAAAACATTAAAAATACTGGTATGCATGCCTGCCTTGGTTCTTCACAGAGATTATCCTTTCATTACAAATGTAGCTATTCCATCTACAAAAAGGTCCTGGAAGTAGCTAATTTTTCCTAAAGAACAAGACTGACACATATGACACATAAGGGCATGCTGCATTAAAAAAGGCAGCAGTCCCTACCAGTCACTGCTGAAATACAAGCTTGTTTCTAGGACAGCAAACACAGGTCACTGCTCCTGTCTCCAGTATCAACAGAATCAGATAGAGGAGTTGATCACAAGCAGAAAAGGCAACTGTAAAATATCCCATGCTTCCACACTCCTTGAAATGCACTCAGTCTTCCCACTTCCTTGGAAACACAGAGGCTTTCTCAAACTGGGTGGCTGAACACTTCTTTTTCAAAGGTCCTCTCCCCATCACAGGCAGTAGTACAGATACTTGCCACAGTGTGGCTGCGTGGCATAGATACCTAATATGGGTTCTTTGGTCTGGTGAGAGTCTAGCACCTAATAATAATAAGACATCTTTGTTGAATGAAAGCAGCAGCTTGGATAGGCTATCTAGGGGATGACTGACAGCATTCACACTGTATCAGGCAGAGACCTATGAATTTAGGCAAGCAGCATGGGTACATACAGTTTTTTGTAGCTCCAGGCCAATATTATAAAGTATAATGCTAGGGAAGGAAACAAGTTAACAGGAGTGAGTCCTAATGTAAATGCATGACATTTTCCCGTTGGAAATGGGAGAGATGCAAAACAGCTTGATTGACTGAGCTTTCAGGAGTGGAAAATATTACAAAAATGGCAATCATAGGAAGGTGATGGGGATATTTACTAACTATTAACTATTACATGAGGGTATTGCATTCCATTCTGAAAAAGCAAAAAAGAATATAATCATAGAATATCTTATGTTGGAAGGGACCATAAGAATCATCAAAGTCCAAATCATTGCCCTGCACAAGACAAGCCCCAAGAGTTACACCCTGTGCCTGAGAGAATTTCCCAAAAGCTTCTTGAACACTGTCAAAGCTGGTGCTATGATCACTTACCTGGGGAGCCCACTTCAGTGCCCAGGCCAAGAATCTTTTTCTAAAATCCAACCTAAACCTCCACTGACACAGCTTCATGCCATTCACTTGGGTCCTATCATTGGTCACCACAGAGAAGAGATCAGTGTCTGCCCCTCCTCTTCCCCTCATGAGGAAGTTGTAGACTGCAATGAGGTCTCCTCTCAGTCTACTCTTCTCCAGGCTAAACAAACCAAGTGACCAGTAGTAGCAAAAGGTATATATGGAGCAGCCTTAATATAGAAAGAACAGTTTGTGTGTCCTCACCAATCCTAGAACAGGATACTTTATCCGCAGTTAATAATGTTTGTTACAATATCTTCAGTGATGCCCCACGTGTTCTTAAGATTCTAGAATTTTAAACTTCTTTCTTCAGTTCAGGCTGCTGCAAGAGCTGTGATGCAGCCCCAACAGCCTGGCAGCTTTGTTTTTGTATTCTTTCACGTATTTCTTAGCAAAGTAACTCTAATGACCTCCAGTCTACACCATCTTCTGCCCACTCAGTTAACACTTTTATTAGCCTATATTTAGATGCTCGCAGACACTCCACTTATACCCCCTTAAGCTGCCCATCCTGTCTGTAGCTATTTCCCTGCACTACCTATAGTTTTCCAAGTCTTAAATACAATCTAGCTTCATCCTCCATGTTTACATTTGCTTCACATTTATCTAGTTTATGGTGCTCCCACAGACCACAGACTTTGCCTTCTCTTTCCCTCTATTCCTGATCATATAAGTCCCCACTGTAGACTCAGAGAGAAAAGTAATGGATTTTTGTATTTTACACTGGGAAAGAATGAAAACGAGGATTTTCACTTCACAGTTAATTCAAGGGGCACTGCTCTCATCAGAGGAAAGGAACCTGTGCTTCTGTGCTGAAAAAACCTTAAAATTTTGGTTAATTAATTTTGAATTTAAAAGAATTTTAAAAAAAGTAAATCCCTTCCCTTTGTTTACTTGATAATATAGTAATATTCTTATGATAGTAATATCCTTATTATCATACTACTGAAAAGGCAGTCTTCTCTTTGTTACTGCTACACACTAAACCATTTCAAAAAGGTTGTGGAGTGTTGCCTACAGTTCAGCTGAAATCCTTTTCAACTGTGGACAACATTGAACAGGTTTTCCTACCCATAAGAAAGGGAGATTAACCACCAGACTGTGCAGCCAAGGAAATATGGTGTTTCTATGAATTACTAGAGGCCACTGCCTTTTGAATGACTTAGCAATTCAGGCCCCTGGTCTTATCAAGGATTGTCTTGACTGTGGATCTTTTTAAGCTGTGACTGCAAAAATTTCTGAAGGTCAGGAGAGGGTCAAGAGGCCTGTGTCCTTCAAATGATCACTGATCCCACAGTATCTTATTTTCTATTAGATAGCAATAAGTCATTTTGCTTCCACTTGGTCTTGATTCTGCAGTGGAAGGGCTCAACCATATGTGGTAGAGGTCTAATAAAATCAAGTAGTAGGTAAACAACTGTCAGAGACTGAAATATTATAGTTTATGACTTCTTAAAGGACTTTATTACAAAAGCTGCAGAGAACACTACCACAGCCTGAATGGGGCCCTGACTGAGGCCTTACACCCGCTCCCTGATGAAGATAAGATAAAGTAACAACTCAGGGCTGGGGACATTCACAAAGCACAGGCTTAACACCTCCAAGGTGGAGACCACAGCCCCAGGGCTATCAGCTGCCAGGCTCCCACAGGCCCTCACACCAAGGGGTGGAGGGAGGAGAGGCTTTGGGTATCTTGGAGAAGCCTCTGGTCAGAGGCGCAGTGACTGCCCATCCTCCACTGTGCAGAGGAGCCCAGCTGAGGGGTCCTCACCTTGGGGGGGGGGGGGGAAGCTTATCCACAGCAGGAGGGGGTGACATGGCCCATCAAAGGGGCCCCCCTCAAAGGGGTCCCCAGACCCTGCACCAGAGCCCCTGAGATGATGCAACAGACCCTCAGTGTTGCCAGGGACAGTGTCAAGCCGGCCCCTGCAAGGGGAGACACGTGGGCGTTCCCACCTGGCCCAAAGTGTATATTAATCCACGGGATTCTGTACTCTCTGGTGTGTGGTGTGGCGGCGTGTGGCAGCGTGTGGTGGCATGGGTGGCATGTGGCGGCACGGCGATGGGAGACCCTCACCACCAGCAGACCAGATGGAGGGGAGCAACGAGACGTCATTGGGACCCTTGGATGGGTGATATGCTTCCACCTAACCCCTGCCACCTCTCCCAGTCCCCCCACTCCCCATGCACACTTTTTTTCCCATTTCTTTCTTTCTTTCTTTGTTTCTTTTCTCTTCCCTTCTCTTTGCCTCTTTTAAATAAAATACATCAATTTTTTGGCATCAACATCTAACCTTGTTTGGTTTTAATCTTGTTTCTGGGAATATTTTGAATCTTCTAAGTTCTTTCCAGTTTATGCTCAGAGACTTAGCTTTCTTTGCTTTTCTGAGTTCAAATCGGATCATAACAACAACTAATTAAATTGTGAGTAAATGAGGAAAGAAAGAGCGTCCAAGTAGATTTTGTAACAACACCAAAGAAAAATTCTTTGGTGAACCTGAGAATGGGAAGGCAAAAAACCACTACCTTCACCGTCTAACTCCTCCCAGTGGACAGTTCTGGCTACTAATGACTGAGTGCATTGACCTGAACAGATTCTATTGACCTTTAGAGAACGTTTTGGAAGGATAAACATAACATAAAGGGAAAGTTTAGGTACTATACAATCTGTGTATAACAATTTTAACTGCATGATTCATGGAAATTAGTAATAAGTGGATTATTGGACTGCATATGTTAGGATCATTATTACTGGGTATGATTGTATTGTGAATAGATTGTCACGAAATGAATAAGAGGAATAATCAAGTAATATTTTCACATATAAGATCAGTTCCCTTGCTCATCTCTTTCAGCATGGCTTTTCCAATTTTTTTACAATAACAATTTTCACAAACTGTATAGTAAAGTAAATAGCTGTAAGAGCTGTATCCTAGGCTGAAGCAAATGCTGTCACCATGTGATAACCATACTCTGAACATTTGTGCCAGTCTGAACAGGGTTAAGATACAAGGCTAATAAATTCAAAACACTTGGAAGGATGAAATAGGCACAGTTACACAAGTTTTGAAGAAAACCAAGCAAAAGGTTTGTAGAAAGTAGCCAAGCTCACATACTTTCCCAAACTCATCTCACTGGTTGCAGTGTCAGGAACAGAATAGTGGGCTAGATTGGTCAAATTGGTCAGACTCCAAAATATTCCTAATGTCCTTCTGTATCGGTCTTTCAAAGATAATTTCAATCAAAGTCTTATAATATGTAAAAAAGTAACAACAAAAGTAGTCCACTGTGTAAAGTGTGAACTGTTTGTCATTACTAGCCTATTAGACAAAGCTCTGCTGTTGGCATAGTCAGAGAAATAAATTTGCAAATCTTCATGGAATTCTGTGTGCCAAAATCTCAGTGGTATGAAGACTGGATTCCTACTTTAAGCAACATTAAAGGAGTGGTGCAAAAATACAGGCCTGTGGCAGAGTCTGCATATCTGCCTACAGGGTCAGTTTGGTGTTTGGGTATTCACCTTCCTTGATAGCTTGTGACTCAGTTTTCAGAAGTATAAGAAGGTACAAATGGCAAAGCTGTGGAAAATGGACAATTGGTCTTTTAACTAAAAAACCCCCTTCCAGTAATTCAGCAAATGTATGCTAAGAATTCAAATTCTGTCTAATAGCCACCACTAGAAGTGATTGTCAAAGTTTTAGAACCTTATTCTTAATATATGTAATAGTAATTGATTATTTTGAGCAAATAATTATTCTAATTGTGTAACCCTAATAAATGTGGTTATAACAGCATTTTCTTTAACTGAATTCAGTAACATCTGTATTTATTGATTGAATGAAATTTATATACAGGTTAACATCTGTCATATGATGGCTCAATTATTAAGAAGGATGACTATTTAGTAATTTAAATATATTAATAATATTTTTCCACTAAAATATCTTTTTCTACTGAAATTTGGTAAAAAGTCAATTTGTTCACGGACCTCCTAGCTGTGACAAAACCAAATATTTTGAGACATTTCTGTGATTACAAAATGGTTTGTTGTCAGATACTTCTGTGCAATGATCACAAGCAACACCTCAGGTGTTCCTTTTTACTTATTTTAGAATGTCCAGTCTGTTGTTAACCTTTAACAGTACTTATGGAAAGGGATTTATTCTATTTTTATAATTAATAATTTAATTTTCCTGATGTGCGGTTGACAATTAACCTGATTTGTCATGCCAGATACTTGACTGTTGATTAGAATATTGATTAGGTGTTTGATTGGTGATTCAGATACTTCAATTAATTTCACGAAGTAAAAGAATTTACACATAAAAAGAACGTTCTGACAAAGTTGTTAGAATACCTCCATATTCTAATAGATCTTTAATAATTGCAGCGATTCAGTGACAGACTAATTATGCAACTTAATACAGAATGCAGGCATTGATGAATTCCTCCTAAATCTATTCAGCAGCTGCCTGAAAATACACAACGTTTTCTTTTTCTTTTTTTCTTTTTCCTAGTTTAATTTCCTTTTGTGAATATCTGGTAGCATAAATACAGCACTGAATATATTTTCTGGGGAAAAATTTATTTTCAATACTATTTTTTCCTCTCTTCTAGGCTTCTAGGAGATGTTCTACATAAAGCAAATATTATTTTCTGTGGTCATTCAGAAAATATATTCATTTCACACAGTTCCAGCACACAATGCCCCAATGCAAGTACTATATAACCTCATTAAGAGCAATAATGCTATGAAACCAATAGGAGTTAATGAAGCAAAGATGTTTAAAAAACAACTTTTACTTGCTTAGAACCATAAGAGAACTAATGTTAATATTATAACTGCAAAAAACTGATGCTTAGTGATTTTGAAAAGATTGTGTAGTCCTAACTCTTGAGAACGCTATTCTTCATGCTATAAAAAATTTGCATCTCTTCTGTGAACTGATTGTTTGCTGCGGGGTTTTTTATTACATGTTGTTGAGAAGGGATTTTTTTTCTTAGTTTTCCTTCCTTTTTTTTTCTCCAGCAGGTTCAGATCTATATGCAACATACATAGATATTACACATATTGATAAAATACTTCCTGTGTAAGATAATGCTGAAGAATATTGTTTAGTCTATGCCTACAAATTCCAGCAAACCCAATACTGCTGCTTCTTTAGATCTTCAGGAAGATATTTGTACCTAATATGTCACTATTTATACATAACAAAAGTAGCCTTTAGAAAAATGGCATGGGAATACAGTTGCACTTTCCCCTGGATAAGACTTAAAACATTTGATGTTTGGCAATTATAAACTGAAATCATAATCTTTTCAGCATAAGTCATACTATAATTTAGACCTTTTTAAACCAATGGTCAGCTGCTGCCCCTGAAAGTAGTCTGGAATATCTTGGAGAAGAAAAGGGACAATACTGGTGTATTTTTATGTAGAAGAAGCTACATAATTTTTAAAAATGTTTTTGCACACACAAAAGCCCTAATACACTGGACTATTATTTTAGAATAAATACAAATAATTAGGGTGCAATAAACATTAACTTATTTCCCTTGGTAATCATTGGGAGAGAACTTACCCTTGATGCTATTTATTTATAGTGACCTAAAAAATGTCAGAAAAGAGTTGTTAGTATATTAGTACCTCTGGTAACAAGTGGTTTCTTTTTTAAATCACATCCTGCAAGATTGCAATCTTCAGCTACAAAGTGGTGCTGAAGTCTCTCTCAATACCCACTAAACCAAGTGACAGTACTTTATAATCTGATCTACTTGGGCTAATTATAGATGCCCTCCTGTATATGATAGGAATGGCATAACAACTGAAAGTATTCATAGTCTTGTTTTTATTAAAGCAATTGGGAAGAACAAGGTTAACAACATTCCAGAAGCAGCAGGATCATAATGCCATGCAAAAAAGACTGATGCAGAGCTTGGCTTATCAGCAAAGGATTTTCTATCTTTTAAATATGTATGAAGATTTAAACAGACAATTTTCTGTAATTTACTTACCTACTGCATATTATCATTATCTCTTCCTAGATAAAGAGAGAAGCATGAATTATGGAGATTTTTGATTGTGTTATCAAGCACTCTTGTACCTTGATAATAACTGCTTGATGGTTTGCTCTTTGGAAGAAATGCCAGAGAAATTTCCCCACCAAACTTAAAATTTGTTAAAGGAATAAATAAAAAGTTTTACAAATAAAGGAGTGTTTTTCTAAAATTAAAAAAAAAAGAGTATAAAATTATAGTTTATATATTGTTTTATATATTGTTTTCCAGATATTAAAAATTCTTTTTTTAAATTACATTTAATAAAAGTTGTTTTCACAAAGCTGCAATTTTAATTTTTTTTTTTACAATAATCAAGATTTGTGCCTTGGTCTTGGTATTCAAAAGCCATCAGTCACTTTTACTCTGAGCAACAAACACTATATCACAGCTTTATCAATGCCTGAGGGATGTGGAACCTCTTACCTTAGTTAGAGTGCCCAGAGTAAAACTACATTTCTGATGATATAGGACTTTGAAACAAATTGGCCTTAAGCACTCTTCTTACCCCAAAAGTGAAAGACCGAGAGTAGAAGGAGTTTGCCTGATAGCTGCCAAGAACAAAAATTGGATTCTTAATTGGATTTTTTCTTGAGGGGAAAATAAATTAAATACAGTGTTTAAGAACACACTAGTTATTTCCACCAAATTCTCCTACTAGGATTCTGAAACTGAAGAGCCCTCTGCGGAAATCCAAGTTCCCTTAACCTGCAGTCAGTCAAATCCAGTTTTCTTTGTTAATGTTATTGTCATTATTCTTATCTTTAATATCTACATGGATTTTGCTAATTTACGTTCATCAAAATTGAAGAGAAACACAGAAAGAGGGGGAGAATGGAACATATGTATTGTAGAAGGAGGGGAAAAAACAAAACAATCAACTGAACTTGTCTCTCCTTTGCTAGTGTGACTCTATAGCCTAGGGATAAAGAACTTTGGCACAAAGAAAGAAGTCCCAGATTTTAATCCTCGATCCCAGCTACCATTACTTTTGTCATTAATTCTTAAGCTAAAAAATCTAACAAACAAATCCAAAAAAATTGTTTCAGATATATCCTAATTTAGTCTTTTATGTCAGTCCAACATGTCTTTTAATGGATTGTACTTATTCCTGAAGACAAGAAATGCCAGTCTCAGAGTAGCAAAGAGTTTCAACTTTTACAACCTCAGTAATCTTATTTGGACCTTATTCCGCTTGTTTAGAAATCAATAATAAATATGTGGTTTTTTACTCATTTTAAATGGGGATGGTCAAGAGCCTGCATAGGTAAATCATGTAATCCATACTTGCCTCGAACTTAATATATACACAGCTGTGTCAGTTTTTTCATTTGTTTCAAAACAAAAACTAATAAAAATGTAAACAGCTATTTATGATATCAAAATAAGGATTTAACTGATGATAAACACAGACCTAAAAAAGAAAAGTTATTCATATCTTCTATATAACATTTGCCACAAAATATGAATTCAGAAGAGTTACTTTAGCATGCATATAGTGTTACAACATAAAGTAGCATAAAGTCAGCTTCCTGAGTGACTTAATTTTTCTACCAAGTTGGAAATAGCTGGTTTCTGGAACATCTGCCTTTAGATAATGATAATGATGATGAAGATGAGGATAGGAATTATGGCAATCCAATATGTTGAAGACTATTGGGAATAGATCCTAGACTTTTTCTGTATATTTTTCTATACAGCATAAAGCTTCTTAACAATCCTGAAAGTGTGAAGCTCCCACATAGTTAATGTGGGCAATGCCTGTCTGTCTGTCCATCTATGTATTTCATTTCTATTAATCAAATAGTACAAATCAAACCAACATTTTATCAACATTTTAGAAAGAGATATGAACTGTCTAAACATCTCTGGCAAATCTGATTGCATTTTAATAGACTGGAAACCTTTATTTTATTGAATTATTTATGTAACACTTTGCTGATAACTACATGAGACACAGTATGCATGAGTACTTCTGATGGCTTTGTTATTACACAGGACTTAAAAACACCCTACAGGCATTAATTGCAAAAAAACCCCTATTTAAAATAAATTGCCCAAATTGAGCTTGTCTTTGATTATAGCAGTGTTTGATGTTTGATTACAGGGGAAGTGTGGTGTTTTTTATACGTTCATGTGTGTGTACATGAATTCCAATTTATTGTAAATAGTTCCTAAGAGGTATATTATAAAAAGTCATCCTGCTGAAAAGTTGAAGATGGAATAGGGTCTATAAAATGAATGTTTCTTCATAAAGGAAGTGTTTTAAGTTTAAGAACTTCAAGAACTTTGAGGATATGAGCAGCCTATTTAATGCACACAGAATTAATCCAGTGAAAAGCTAAACAAGTCATTTGAAAATAGTGGTTTCATATACATAAAATTTAGATTTACTTTCTGGGTAAAAAAGCTGATGCTGCTTCAGAAAATGAAAAGTTCTACAAACCTGAGATCTGTTGAAATATACTCCAAATGGAGATAGTGGAACAGCCTCTTTGTTGCTCTAAGGGTAACAAAATTTGTGGCTGATGCAAGACTTGAATATTGAGTAGCACTGACAATTTTGCTTTAATAAAGTTTTGATGTGAGCAAATCTTTCACAGGAGATTAAAATGATATGGAATTTCAAAGAAAAATGGTTAGTGAATATGAGCTGAGAACAGCAGTCAAACTTACTGAGCTCAAGTTGTTTTGTGACAATGAACTAAAAGTGTGTAAAAGTCTGTTTTTCTGCAGTGCCTTAAAATAAGATGCTTTTCATTGACACGTGGGAGGAAATTTTGCATAGCAGTTAATGTCAATCATTTCCAGAATTCAGCTATCTTTTTAGGACAAGAAGGTACCATTCTGATTATTCAGGTTAGCCTAATGAAAAATGCAAACCACCACTTTAAAGACAAAATTGGAAAATGTAACATTGGTGAAAACCTCTTGGCTTTTACTGAGCTGATGTAGACAAAATAAAGCAAAACATATCTACAATTTGAACATTGCTAACTTCAGCGTGTCCTTTTTTCAATTTACTGGGTAAAGTGTTTTTTAACGTAAGAGTTGACATTTTATTCTGTAAAAGTTATCATAACTTGTGAAAAACATGCCTCTTAGCATTCTGTTTATGTCATTTTAGTTACTCATTCTTTCATTCTAACGCATAATTTCAAGACTACAAACACATGCATATCTAGCTGCATATGCATGTATAGGGATGCACACATGCCATTTACATATGCCTGTAGGTATGTACACATTCTATGATACAATAAATTCAGTCTTTTCATGGCTCTTTTCAAATTGTTAGTATCAAGATTATGCTTAGAATTTAAAAAAGTGTAAAATAAAATAAGAAGGAATTGCAAATAACTTATTTTTTATAGTTAATTGATTTTCCTTAGCGTGTGTGAAGATGATGTGCAATTTGGTGTGTATCAAATTTTGGGAACATTTCTAAGTCTACTAAGCTATTTTTCAGTAATTCTGTAGCTAACTGTCTTCAGTTTGGATTTTTTTGTGAGAAATAGCTTTTCACCTAGAATCACAGATGACCACAGGAAATCTTCCTGGGGTCTTCGCATTTAAATATTTCTTACATGAAACAAGGAATTAACAACCTTTTACCCAAAATATTAAAAAAAAAAAATGGCAGAAGTAGCACTAAAATTATGTAAATTGGACTTGATTCAGAAATAGGCATAGAAGGTCTAGGCTTCAGTTTCTCTCTCCACAAATAAGTTTAAAATTTAACTCTTTGGCACCTGCCTGATGGTGAAAAGGACCAAACTCACAAAAACAACTTCCTTTTTTTCTTTGTATCTCAGTCAGACCAAATACACCAACACATAAAAGAGATATTTAAAATATTATGGAAATACAAAACAAACACTTAAATATTCAGGGACCATAAAAATCAAGTATAACTTCCAGCAGATTTTGGTTTCTCTTATTAATTTTAGCAACCTTTTCTACAGCCTTGTTTCACCTACATCTTCTTTTACGTAAATAAACTTGTATTTGTTCTTTTGATGCGTTTGAAGCTGGACTCAAGTTTACATTTTTCACAGGGATAAAATAGTGAGAGGGAAATAAGCCATTTGATTTGTCTTCATGCACACTGTTCTATTACCGCAGGCCTGGTTCCTACGGTATATCACTGTGTCCCGCAGCCATAGGGAGGAGGAGGAGGAGGAGAAGATCCAGCAGGCAGGAATTGTGCAGCAAGATTGATTTATTTAATTATTTTACAAACTCTTTTATAGACTTTTTTCTTCATAGTCTAATTGGACAAAGGACCAGCCACTCCTTGGGGGTGATTGGCCAAAATCCTAAAACATCCATTATCAAAATATTTTCTACTATACCATAAACAAGACTTTTCAAGGTTGCAGGTGGTTTGGTTGTTTACATTCCCTGCTACCTCTTCTGTGAGAGAGAAAAGTCTCTCATGGACTTAGAAAAATAACAAGAAGATCCTCACTAACAGCATTTTTGTACCTATACTGTTCTTTCTGACATTTAGTGGAAACCACTGCAATTTCTGCTAAAAGTTTATTTTCTGAGGCACAGCAGCTTAACCAATGTAGAAATAAATCTAATTTAACTGATACTATGCTGCTGCTGAATAGCCCATGCCCATAACTATTACACAACTATTTTTACACAACTTACCCTTCATAGCCAGGCGAAACATCCAGCTGTTTATCAGGAGCAATGCTAGGTCTTTGGTATTACAAACAAGCTTGGTTTGGCACAGTGCCAGCTGGGATGGGCTGAAGTAGTGCCAGACATAGTTTTAAGAGTTTAGCAGTGTAGGCGAGGGAGTTTCAGTGTACAAAGCCTTGTTGTGTTAAATAATATAAAAGTGGAACAGCAAGGAAGTTGTGCAAATTTTTGTAGAAAAAACACATTACTAGTTTTTGAAGACTCAAAAACTCTAACATGAGCCAATATTTTGATTCATTCTATATGCAGAGCAGCAAATTTGGTACAGAAAGAATAAATTCCCAAATACACAAGATTTATCATCTCACTTGCTATTATGAGAGATTATCCAAGGCAATTTCTGCTTTGCCACCAAACAGTTTATAAGTAAAATTTTATATCTAAAAGGCAACCTTTCACGCAGGAAGAAGCCCACTGAACTATTTTTGTATCTTAGAGCTAAAAATTCAGTGACGTTAACGCCAAGTTTTAAAGCTAATATTCATCTTGGAATATCATTCAGTTAAATGAAAAATTAAGTTATTGCATGGTAATTTTACAGAGGTTACTTTCTTAGAGTTAGAAAAAGTGTATGTCAGTAATTATTTTACTAAGGATTTAAAAAAATCCCTTTTTAAAGAGAACAAAAATATTTAAATTTGTAAACAGTGTCCCCTGCACTAAAAAAACCCCAAACCAAGTATGTTCCTCAGGAGCTGTAATACCTAAGTGAGAAAAAGTAAGCTTAGCTATTATTTTATTTATAAAACTGTTCTCTAAGCTGGTGAATCTACTTTTAAGTTTTTGAACAGTAGTTATGCATTATGGGAGTTTTTTTTCTTTATTTTATTTTTTCAAATTTACAGTGCAATCATTGGTATTAAGCTGGGGATTGAGGATTCTTAGGGGCAGTTTTGGTGCAGTAACAAAATACATGAACTGATAGATGAATGAACTAGATTTATATGAAATAACCTGCTTTTTATGGGTGCTACATTCCCAAGGGAGTTATTTTCATGTTGAGGCTTTGTCACATCATGTGCTTATCATCAGATGTCAATGCAAATGTTGCATTTTGCTCTATAAGAAAAACAGACTCATTCACATTCTCTCAACTCCTCCACTGAGCACAACAAAAGGTGTGAGTTGCAAGAATGTGTGCTGGGATGACGGTATGATACCGTATTCCCTATTGTCTGCTTATTGTCCAGACATGAGTTCTGTGCCTTTAAGCCAGAGCCGAGAGAGAGAGAGAGAGAGAGAGGTGGGAAAGGAGGTGGAATTCTTTCAGCGGCTGTGCTCAAAAACACAGATAACTCTCTTGCTCTCACCCCAGCTCTTGGCTCTGCAGCAGGGAAGAGAATTGCATTATTTTGCTTTTTAGCTAGCTTCTTGTTCATTAGCTGAGGCAGGAAGTTTTCCTGGGACTGTGGCTTCTTCTTCTTCTTCTCCTGGAACTGTTCAGCTTTGCTCCAGTCTGGAACACCATCACCGGGAGGCCCCACACCACGGCCTGGAGGTGCCCACACCGTGGCCCATCCATGGAGAGAGCAGAGCCACACCTACAGAAAGGACTTTGAATCTACCAGGTCTTCTCAACAGTGAGAGGTTTATTATCTAACATTATTCATTTTTTCTTCCTTGTGCCTTCGTGCACCCTGCTTGTTAAATAAACAGGCTTTTTTTTCACTTTCCTCCAGGAAATTTCTTTCAAATCTGTGGGGGAGGGGCTGCTGAAACCTGCCTTCCATTAGACGATACGTTCATCTCAGGATGTTTCCTCCTAATTCTTCTCAAAACGGGACACTGTGTTTCAGAGAATGTTAGGTATTCTACATCCTGTGATTCTTCCCATAAAATTCTCTCTCTCTCTCATGTGCATTCCACAGCTTCACTTGAAGTCTTCGGACTAGATCATGTTCAGCAGCAAGCAAAGCTTCTGCCTTCAGCCTTTTTTCATTTTCCTAATTTATCTTTTACCGAATTTTGTAAAGATAATGTTATTTCATTTTCATAATTATGAGTAATCAATATGTAATTATCCCAACTTTCTCACTCCAACTCCACCCCAGGGGTAGTAGGGTGACTAAGAAATTTTCCAAGGAAGGACAACAAAACATTTTCTTTATGCTGGCCACCCAGGATAGCCCTTTTCCCAAAAAATTCCCCAAGAGGGAACTACACAATCTCCCACAAAAAATCCCTCAAAAGAAATTCATGGCAAAGTTTTCAAAAGTTTACACAGCCTCCCCAGATGAAGGCTGTAGCAAAGTTTCCAGAAGGAACACACAAGATTTCCCTCAGAGAGACTGTTGTCAAAGGCACTTTATGTCAGAGAACAGCACTTCTGTCACCAAAATATCATGATCCTATTGTAAGAGATGCCTCTGCCCAATTAAAGGTGCAAATGAGACCATATGCCAAAGTCAACAGTATGGATTTTTTTTAACAGCAGGTATGAGGCAGACGGATAGAAAGAAATAGGAGGTTGGGGGAGGAAGAAAGAGTGAGAGAGACAGAGAGAGAGATTAAGTTGAAAGATATCACCACCACATGGATTCCTGAGGTGTCCTGCTGGTTCTTCTTCACCCTGGTCTTCTCAGTTGTGCCAGCCCCAGAGTCATTCTTCTGAAAGTACCACCTTTATACAGTCCAAGTTCCAGGTATATAAAGGGTGGTTGCAGATGTTTCTACAACTTGGTCTGGCATGGGTGTAAGCAGTGGTTCCCTTTCTCACACCCTGTACAGTGGAATTTGTCTAGTGTGCTAATTCCAAATCTTACCTCCATTAGGCCTGGAATTATCTCCTTCCTGCTGTGCCATCTGTGTTTATTTCAAGTTCCATTGTGGTGGCTTCTTTTACGGGAAGAGTGTTTTGAGAAATGCTACTGCATTGTGTAATTCCCAACAAGAATACACACAATAGTTCAGCTGAATAATATTTCCAGGCAATATATGTGAGGTAAAATCACATGAAAAATTCCTGCTCTAAATAGAATCTTCACACACAGATAATTTGGACCAATAATAGCAGAAGGTAGGAAATAGTCTTTGGAGGTTTTAGTGAATGAAGTATGGCAGCTTCTTTGGAAGCTCACCATAAGATAATACCCACAAAATTTTCCAGCTTATTTTTTTTCTCTTGATTATCATCTAATGATGTTTTTGTATATTTTTGTTTGCTATTTGTAATATGATAATGCCCATTAATCTGGAGTTGAAACACAACCTATTACACTATACATTGCACAAACATGAAATTTTATATTGTAGTTGCTTCATGTTACTCACAAACTCATTTAACACCTGTAGAATACAACTTAAATATACATTAGAGGGAATGGATGATTAAAGGAACACTTTTCATGGGATTTCACAAATTATTTATGTGGCCTATCATGCAACTTGGTGCGATAATCTTCCATAATCACTGCTGGAATGAATCAACTGGCTAGAATGAGAAAAGGCTAGTATGTTCTGCCAGCAGTAATGGAAATTACAATCCTTGAAAGTACTGCTTGCAGATATACCCTTTAATCACCAGCATCAGTCTCATAGTTTTTTAAAAATCCATACTTTCTATACTCTCACAATTCAAAGAAACAGATCGTCTAAGAGGAAAATTTTGAAGTATCTCTACTAAGAAGATCTCAAAATGCTACCCATTAAGTTTGGTTCCTTACAAATATGGGGAAAATATACTGTCTAGCCATCAATTGTATTTAAATACTCTCTATTACTTGAAAAGTTTGACACAACTCTAGTTCTGTGACAACTGGATGGGCTGTGCAGACCAAACACTTACCATTGCTGGTTTAATAGAACTGAAACACAGAGAGTATGTTTTATCACACTGCAACTGAAAATCACAAGTTAGATGTGCACATTATAGTCCATGCAGGTAGAGCCAGTGGAGTTTAGAGAACAGTTCAGTGTCCAAATTTTAATAGGTCATATGATTCATTTAGTACCCCCACCCAGATTTCCCCATTCCAGAAAGACAAAGATTGTCTATATTAACCAGATGCATGAAGATTCCCTAGGTACCTAATGAAATATCAGATGTAAGTAGTTGTCTTTGTGCAGGCAACTGAATGATGTCCAGAGAACTCCACAGACCACATTTACTGAAACAAGATCTTCACTGCTTGTAGCAGTCATTTCAGCTGCTCATAAATAGATTTTGATGCCAATATCTAAATCAGTTTGACAGGTCACTTCCTAAGTGAGATATCTCTCTTTAATTGCTCAGATCAGGGAGTACAGAACTAATAATCTCTAGCCATAAATACACATTTGACCAGAATCTCTCAGTCTTCGTCCACTCTTAAAATATTAAAATCAATACAGAATTAAATAATCTGAATATATTTATGTGTACCATATTGCGATATAACACATTATTAAATATCAAAGTCCATGTCTCCACTCCAATTTCAAGTTATTCCTTTCACTTCATCAGTTTTCAATTGCTAATGTTCTTTTCCATTGCTGTTGTGAGAGTTGCTTTGCAGAAAAAGTGGTTAATGCTACGCCAGCGGAAAATTTGTCATGATTATGAGGATTGCAAAGATGTTCAGTGACAAATAAAACCAAATAAAACCCCCTGTACTTCAGTGCCTGTATTTCAGTGATTTATTGCACTTTATCAACTGTAAAAATTATGAGGGCAGGTGAAATTGCCTAAGAATCAGAAATGCCCTGGTACAGAGTAATCCACGTTTGTGAAGAACATTCTTTGTGACCATTTTTCTTTTAGTTTTGATTTTGAGAATTCATTTTGAACTTAATTGAAAGAATAATGTTTATTCAGAAAGCTTTTATACTTAATAGCTCTTGATTTTATTAAGCAGTGTATGTTTTGGGGATTTTGTGTGATTTCAAAATGTGATTATTTCCTTGGCATAGTCATAGAAAATATTGCTTTGGTACTCTTTAGTTGATTTTTAATACTAGTTCAGCTTAGGAAAGTAGAGAACAGATTTTTTTTTCCCACAACATATTCCATTTTTGTATTGGATTCTTCTTGGTTCTTCAGCTTTCTATACAAATGGAGAGGTTGCTTGAAGGAAAGAATGTAATTCTAAGCGGCCGTGAAAGACCATAATCTGCTGAAAAATGGAAAGAAATTCAGCAGGAGGAAGTAAAGGTCACAAAGGGTGGTTAAAATCAATTGTATAGTATGGGGGAAAAAAGTGTTAAGTAACAGTTTTTCAGAGAAGGATTTGTGGGTTATAATGAATGACAAGATGAACATGACACATGACAGAGAAATGTGCATGCTGTGGATAAAAAAAAAAAAAAAAAGAAAATCCATCAAACCAAAAAATTACCTACATAAAAAACCTAAAAGGAATAGTACTCATTGTATGTAATGGGAGAATAATAGGAGAAAATCTATATTTCTGGCTCATTTCAGCACAGCGACTGGAGTGGGGTCTTTGATTCATTTGGGTTATGGGCCTTGAGAATCTGGGATATAGTGAACAGGTCCAGAAAAGAGCAAGTGGAATGATGTAAGATGTCTGTTACACCAAGACCAGAACCAAACATTTGAAAGAACTGAGTAATTTATCCTAGGTAAAAAACGTCTGACTTCATGTAGAGAAAAATTTCAAAGAAATGAAAAAATGCATTCTGCTTTCTGTATATACACAACATAAAACAAGAAGTAATGAATTATGCTACAGCAAAAAAACACTCATTTGTTATGAATGCTTCTCTAACAGAAACAAGGAGGCACTATTTCCTTCATAGGCAGTCTTTAAAGAACAACCAAACAACTTAATCTCTCCCAAGGAATGTCCGAGTCGTAACTGTTCATGTAGGTGACATGGGGATGAATTCTATGATTTAGATCCGTTATGTTTTTTCTAAAGTGACACCATATAGGAAATGACAGGATGAATATGATTAGCTTCCTGTCTTTCTTTCTGCCTGTTTGTTCTGCTGCAAATCCCAGTTACTGACTCCTTGAAATTTTTCCCAGTTTTCCAATGAAGAAAGAGCATCTTTACTTACAAAACCCAGGATGCTTCCTGCATTCCTTAGGATGCTTCCTAATTAGTTTCCTATTGATGGGATTAATTTACTTTTGTGTAAATACTGAAAAGGCATCCACTTTAACTTAAGGTAGTCACTTCTCCTTACTTTTGCAGACATTGAAGGCAAATCCACATCTCCACAGGGCAATTCACCTCATTTTAAAATGGAAAGCTAGAGTAAGCATAATCTAAACACTTGTGATGGCACAGTATGGGAGGAGAACTGAGGACAGGAGTCCATAGTTATAAATTAAGTGGGGAGAGATGGAGTTGTTGACTGTCTCATGTTAAGAAGGACTCTGGTTGTCCAGACAGCCTTAAAGTTCCTGGATATTCACATTCACAGAGCTCTCTCTTCACGGAAAAGTGAGCTACAAATAATACTATAAATTTTCAAATGTCACCTCCTTCTGTTCACTGACGAAAGAAATCTGGGACTGGCAGCCAGATATTCATCTATAATCAATGAAATTCCATGGGCGTTAATGTTTTTTCATTGATAATAGTAGAGGAGTAGCTTTGCTGGGATAATTGTTTTCTATATTGTAATACTGATTTAGTTTCAATTATATAATAATTTGAATATAACTACATACATAGTCTTAATTAGCATTGTAGTGGGTTTTGTTAATAAAAATTAATATTAAAGTGTCATACGTGGGTTAGTTGTACTGGAGATATGCTGAAATAATCCAGAACTTTGTCATGTAACATTATTTTTAAAGACAGTTTAAGACAAATATGCATTTACATCTTCAATCTTGGCACATAGATACCACTGTATAGAGTAACAGGAAAAAAAATATTCTTAGCTGATACTGGTTAGCTCCACTTTCTCTGAAACAGTGATAATAGGATGTAATTTCCTACACAGGTTATTTCATGACCATTTTCAAATGTTTTTACCCTTAAGAGAAAATAATTGCAGAATTCAATATTCCAAAGAATCATGGAAGCTAGTCAAGAAAAGCTACAATGCATCAGCTAGTTAATCTCCCAGGCAATACAAGTTTACCTCCTGCTGATTATTTATTAAAAGTACACATTAAAAAAAGATATTCTTTTTTGTTCC
Source organism: Corvus hawaiiensis (assembly GCF_020740725.1). Classification (NCBI taxonomy): domain Eukaryota; kingdom Metazoa; phylum Chordata; class Aves; order Passeriformes; family Corvidae; genus Corvus; species Corvus hawaiiensis. The sequence continues at coordinate 77,390,722 of NC_063214.1, forward strand.
ACAGAGGTAAAATTCCTCAGCTCATTGCCTTGTTTTCATTTGTTTTTTTCATTGTTTTTTCCTTATGATTTTTTTCAGTCCATTGGTATTCATAGTGAAATAACTGAGAAGTTTGCTATGATGAAAGTCTACAACACTTTGCTAACTCCTTTCCACGGATACTCAAGCAAAAATAATTTGTGATAGATATCGACAGCTGTCATTCCACCAAGATGAGAGTATCTGAGTCTTCCAATCTTCACAATAGATTTTCTTTAGTCCTGTTTGTTACTATTTTTCCTTTTCTTTCACATCCTTTATATTTATTTAACACTGAATTTTTGTTTTATTTTTGATGGAGCACAGTATTGAATTTGAATACAATGTTGAAATTTTGGTTTAGATCATCTTCTAAAATCTGATATATGACATAAACTTATATTTATTGTGACTATTCCCCCAGTGTGCCAAAGTCACTACATGAGAGAAATTTCATGATCTCAAAAAATAAAGATTCCACTGTAAAATATTTCTGACACACTTCATCTCTAAGTGTATGTAGATTTACCCTTGACTCATCAGTTTGTGATGCAGCCTCTTCTCTAGATCAAAGGTCCTAGTAGAATTTTGTATTTTTCCCACAAAAACACATACTATGCTTGGTTTTATGGTCAAGAATTTTATTAACCTTTTCTAACCCTAAGTCATAGATGAAGGTAAGAATTAATTATCTGCTATAAATACTGTTCAAATATTCAAAGTTATTCAAAGTTAACAGCCATTTTCAATGCCTGTTTCGTGTTTTCTGTATGTAAAATCCTGTAACTGTCCTGTACCAGCCAGCTTGCTGAAGAGGTAACAGGAGATGAACTCATTAGATCACTCTATATGATTAATATTCTAGTTTAAAATAATTTCCTCTATCTTTATATCATACTTATGTTTTATCAATAGCAGCTTAATTTTTTTTTTGTAGATTATTCCCAGAGGAAATACTGTATTTCATAGGACTTAGTAGTGATTTCTATTCAACCCTGCCAAAAAACACCCCCTTAATCAACACCAACAGTGGGATTTGAGTTGTTAATTATGCATCTAGATCACATTTTATTCATATTGTGCTATGCCAGGTCTGTGTGTGGGTACAGGTGTTTTTAATCAAAGGTTTTGCAGGAAGAAATCAAATACTCAGCAAACATTACATTTGTGAGCTGAATTTATACTTTCATAAAAAGAAAATTAAACTTGTTGACACAGTTTTGACTGGCATTAAGCATATTACTCCCCTTTAATTCTAAACCAAAAGATTTTGAATCAGTTTTTTGTATTATCATCTCCAGGCCCAGTGTCAAATTAACAAGTTTAGAATTATATAAGCTCACTGCTTTTTTTTGAATTGTGCTACAGTATTAGTATGCTTCCATCAGCTGTACAGCTTGAATGAACTGAGAACTTCAGGAAAGCATGTCAGAGGATTTGCCAGCATTTCTCCTTACCTTTTGAACTCAAATTGCACTCCATTAAATGTTTAGTGCCTTGGAAGCTTTCAGCATAGGCTGTCTTTCCCACTGATATTGCAATAGGTCTCACAGAGGACCACAGATAGCTATCGTTTTCTGCTGTACTGTGTTTCACTTCAAAAGGACAAACTATTTTTTAAAAGATGACTATTTATTGTCAGGTTGGACAAAACCCAATCTCAAATTTCAGTGTTGTCTAAGCATTATCTATCAGCCTGACTGCATAAGAGATGCTGAGTTTAGGTCTGACATTTTCTCCTCTTCCTGAATGCATTCTATGTTAGGTAGTTATTTAAAATGTGAAAAATAAATCTGTGCTGTGATGGCAACAATACAGAATATATACAAAAAGTTTCTGTATAAATCTGTGTTCTACTATGTTTCTAACTAGCACTCTTTGTTCGTGTAAGGATTCCACAACTGTTTTAAGCAGTAGTTGCTTTCCAAAAATAGAAGATTCTCATCTATAATGGAGATGATTTTCAAATAATGGTTTCAGGAACTGGCAGAGAACAAAGGCTGCACTGCAGCTGAAATAAACAGCCTTCCCCACTGGTAATTTTAGGATGCCGGATATTAAAAAACCATTTTCCTGACATTTGCATGGTAAACTCAGATCTCACTCTGATAATAAATATATCTCTTGGGTTCACCTTCCAGGGCAAGCCTCAGGGATACATAAGAATTAAATAATGGGATTTTTGTTTCATCATTGTTTCATTCATTTTGATTTGGTTGGTTCTTCTAGAAGTCATAAAATGTTTCAAACACAAAACTCACCAAACATATAATTATGAGTTGATTTCAGTTCAGAATAATGAAATAAATGCCTTTTTTTTTATTATTTTTCCTTTGTTGGAGTCCAAAAAACACAGAATAATGACAGAGTGCCAGATCTGAAGAGGAAAAATTGTCAAGTTAGGTTTTAGTCTGCAAAACTTATTTCAGATTGCCATCAGCAATAGGTTTCATATGTTGAACTGATCATTATTCGATAGAAAGTATTTCTTCTTTGATAAAGCCAATCTGGTTCCAGGCCTTTGTTTTCAGAAAGCATTGGCAATACAACGTTTTTTTCAGCATATTAAGTTTCAGTGGTGTTTAACTAATTTTTTTGCCTCTTATTTTTAATATTCCTCACTTAGTGAGGGGGTATCGGTCAGATAAATCAATATAAAATGAGCTGTAATGTAGTATAAACACATACAACTTAGCAGCCCAATGACAACTGAAGTGCAAAATGTATGGATAATAGTTGGACCACAACCCTGCTTGCCTTAGAAGTTTACTCTTGGATCTTACCCTCAGGAAATGTGAGTAAACTAAGGTTATGAAGAAAAAATAATTAATGAAAAAAAAAGATAAATTACACTTGATAGTTAATATTTTTATAGTAATAACGAAAGAAAATGTAAAATATTTATGTTAACTATTTACATAGAAAAGAGAGGGCTTTTTTAAAGCTTTTATGCATGACTAGACATTTATGCCTCTCAGTTTGAGCATACCTTAAAAATACCTGTAGTTTGGAAGCATACCAAGGGCTGGAAATCTGTAATTATGCCTTGGCTTTTAATGTTTGAAGTTTGACTCCCAAAAAACTTATTTTCATGATCCATCAAACATTCTAGACATGGCTTAATAACATTCATAGGCAGAGAACTGACAACTGGTCATAATCATACTTTATATCATAAATTAAATCTTTGCAGATGACTTAGGAATGCTTTTACCCAAATGTAAAACTGTATCCTTCATTCCATTCATTGTGCAACCTGCTCTACAATTTTACTTTTTGTGCTGATTTTATGAAAATTTAATGAGGAAAAAAAATTAAAAAGCTTTTCTGAACAGTTAGCCCAAAAGATTAGTCAAATTAGAAATGTGTTTCAAAACAATACGTAGGTTTTATATGCATAATTAGTATTGCCATTAATGAAATATATTCACATAAGTTTTTCAAGTCATGCAGAGAGGAGTATGATAGAATGTTACACATATCCATTATCAGCACTTGTGCAAAGCATCTGACGCTGTCCCAGGGACATGGAAAGCAGAACTGAGTGCACCTTCAGCAAGTCTGCCAATGGCACCAAACTGTGTGGGGCAGTCAACGCACTAGAGGGAGGGATGCCATCCAGAGGGTCCTCCAGAGGCTTAAGAGGTGGGCCTGTGTGAACCTCATCAAGTGCAACACGACCGAATGCACCTGGGTCAGGGCATTCCCATGCACAAATACAAGCTGGGTGGAGAAAGGATTGAGAGAAGTGCTGGGGAGAAGGATTTGGTGGTGTTGGTGGATGAGAAGCTCAAAATGATCCATCAGTGTGTGGTCACAGCCCAGAAGGCCAACTGTATCCTGGGCCAGAGAACAAGGGACATGATTCTGCCCCTCTACTCCACTCTAGTGAGACTCTACCTGGAGTACTGCATCCCTCTCTGTGGCTCCAAACACAAAAAGGATGTGGTCCTGCTGGAGTGAGTCCAGAGGAGCAGCATGAATAGGGGCAGAGGACAGGAGCACCTCCTCTGTGAAGACAGGCTGAAAGAGTTGGGGTTGTTCAGTCTGGAGAAGAGAATGCTCTGAGGAGACCTTAATAGCAACCTTCCAGTACCTAAAGGGGAACTAGAGGAAAGCTGAAGAGGGACTTCTTACAAGGGTGTGTAGTGACGTGACAGGGCGTAACATCTTTAAACTGAAACAGAGTAGGTTTAGATCAGATATTAGTAAGAAATTCTCTAGAGTGAGGATGATGAAGCACTGGAACAGGTTTCCCGGAGAAGTTGTGGATGCTCAGTCTCTGGAAGTGTTAATAGTCAGTCTAGTGGAAGGTGACCCTGTCCACGTTAGGTGAGTTGGAACTAGAAGTTCTTTAATACCCCTTCTAAACCAAGACATTCTTTGATTTTCATGTGTCATGCAGTAAAGTCTATTTTAAGTGTGGCTGGATTTTGTTTTGGTTTTGGATTTTCTACATAAATTGGAAGACTGTATCTGGTGTGATTTTCATCTGATTTATTAAAAATAAACATAGCTTCTCTATCCATCTGAAGCCTATATGATTTTCATGTATCAGAGTTGTATTTATAATATCCTCATCTTCATTCACTTGGAACAGATGGAAAAATGCCTTTGATTACTGGATTTTTTAATGTTGCAGACTTCGGGGCTAGAGACCTTGTTTCCTTCTTTTTCTAAACAGTAAAGGAAAGTTTGCATAGAAGAGCTCTGTAGAATCTGTTTGGCATATTTGACAAGGATGACTTTCTGATTGGGACATTTCCTGGGCAGCTTTCCTGTGTAACTTTTCTTTAACCTTGTCAGAGTTACATGAACCAAAGTCTCCAACCTTCCAGTATCTAAAGTACTAAAAGTAGTTAATCAAAAAGGCTTTCCTAATCTGTTCCTTTCCCATCTGTTCCTATTGAAAGAGTAGTTAACTCTTCTAGAATGGCTGTAGCATATAAAAACAATAGACAGCACAATAAATTCTTCATTGGTAGATGCTTGGTGACAGTGAAATTATGTAAAACTGTATCTCCTGCTGTGCTATACACACACCAAGAGTGTGTGTACATGAACAGCAGCATAAATAAGGTTATAAAGTATGACGAAATAAACACACATTTTCTAAAAAGCTAAATGAACCAAAGCAATTTAAACTCTGGGCATTACACAACTTGATCTCTCTATCACCCTGAGCAGCACAGATAGAGTGGAGGGTTAGGAAAAAAATGAAAATCTGTAAAGGAACATTACAGCATTTGTTCACACTATGAGTTGTCAACAATCATGCATAATTTAAGACTGCAGCCGCTAACAATTTCAGCATGTTTTTCTCTGCTTGAAGAACTGAGTTTTCTGATGAGTCCCTGATGAGATTACAGTGGCCCTAACAGCATCTTGTAAATAACCCATACTGCCCCTGCACAGAGCACAAATTTAGATTTCACAGATTACAGCCCTAAATTACAAACACTGGGCTGCCCCACATTATTATGTGATCCAAGTTTGTTAATTAAAGAAACATTGCCAAAATGCAAATATCGTCAAATTCCCTTTGACGTGGTGGCGTGTAATGACATGTTAAAATTATTAAACACTATGTCAAAATTTAAATTTTTTTCTCTTCTTTCTGAGGAATTTAGCTTTTGTAATTCTCAGTGCTCTGCACAGTGTTCTCTTAGTGTGAAAAGAGAGAATGATTTTGAATGTCAAGGGGATTTATGCAAGGAAACATTACATTTATGTGAAAGAAACAGAAACACGGTGAGGATTTCACCAAAGACAGATAACTGATATATTTTATGTAATTCACAAAAGAAAGAAACAAATGAAAACCTAAACAAAGGCATCCTGATTCTAAGCACTTGTCTTCTTTTTAACCTTGAGACTATTTGTTTGTTTGCTTGCTGGGGATTTTTTTTTTTTTTCTGAGTGGAAAGCATGTTATATTATAAATGTGACACGTTCTAAGAGTTCAGTCTTTAAATTGCCACAGTTTCCACTCTTCTTCATGATATTTTTTTTCATTAAAAATGTTTTGTTCTCATGTGGAACATTTTGGCAAACTTTGAAGTAGAGGGATGGTCAAAATATTAAATTAAAACCTATCGAAGTTCAATTAATTTTTGTTTACATGACAATATTTAGAACATGAAATGAGAATGGTACCACCATAAACATTAAATTAAGAAATCTGAAGTAATCAAAAAAGATGTCATCCTTGAGTGATCTTGTGATTGGAAACTAGTAGAAATGGATAAATCAGTATTATGAAAAGGATTTTAACTGCAGACTCGCATATGGAAGTAGATTTATAATTACTGTATTTATTCATGACATGTTATTCTTTAATACAAGGTGTTCTCATAATTAGCTCAGAAGCTTTGCCATTTAATAAGAACATTCATTTATCCAAAACCAAATGCCAAACAGGTAAATGTGAGTTCACCCATTCCAGATATGAAAGAGCCATGCTGTGACAGAGATATTGTTTTAAGGTTTTCTTGCTTCCTACTCTGTACTACATACTAAAATAATAAATTTACTAGGATAAAATCTGGAAATTATTGAAATTATATACATAATAAATAATTTTTAAACATAATTATATACAAAAATCCCCAAAAGTTTCTCAGAATGTGTACCCATTGCTGCCTACCTGCTGAGCTATCAAAGTCCTTGAAAGGAAATATGGCCAATAAAATAACCTACATTTTCTACAGGATGTACTAAGCTCCCTATACACTAGCACAGTTTCTCAGAAAGACATTTAGCTTCTTCTTAAACTATTCAGTGTTGTAAAACCTAGGTCACCTTCTGCTTATGTTAATCACAAAACCCAGTCTAATAATTATTTGACTGAAATCATTACAGTGTTCAATATTGTAGATGACACAATGACCTGGCACGTTATGTGTCCCTTTTGTTCAGTAATTCAGCAAGTACTCCACTCACTCAGGCTGAAAGATGACACAGCTCAGTCACTCAATCTGAAAATGAAAGTCTGACCCAACATCTTTTAGGTGGATGCTTTAGCCAGAAGCTTATAAAATTGATTATAGACAGAGAGCCAGAAGATTGTTCCCTTTTATGCAGCATTGTTGAAACACCTTCACTTTTCATGGGCCAGAGAACAAGACTATGCTTGTATATTCCAGGAGCTAAAATATGTTCTCTCTTATCTAGAAAAAGGACCCAGAGCAATAAATTTTATGTTGCTAAATAATAGAGAGGTAAGGATGTATCCCTGGCTTCAAGGATAAGTAGCACAAATTATTTTTTGTTCACATTACTTTTCAGACGGTTCTTTTTCTAACAGGAGTGTCTCAGTGGCCCAAAGGGGGTCAGAAAGCAAGCTAACAATTGTGTAGTGTCAGCAATCACAGCACTCAAGCTCACAGCCTACTCTTCTCTTACTAAATAGCATAAATATACCCTGAGAATGTCTATAACGCTCAAAATCATTTTAAAAAGGTTTGCATTAAATATTCAGTAAAGTCAATATTTTACATAAAGCTGGATATTCCATCTCCTAAGCTTTATATTCTCTCTCTGGCAAATGTAATAATTCTTCACAGACTTCATAGGAGGGTTTGGATGAGGGTAAATCAAAGCATTCCTTTGAGATGCTGAATATGAAACTCCCAATCAACTACAGGAGAAGCAGGACCTTCCACTGGCTCTGCCACAACCATAGCTGAGTGCTCTGACCGTTTAAATACACTTAATCTTTTTCTAGCTTATGTTTGAGGACTGGGTGATCCAAATGCCTCAGTCTCAGTAGACACATCCATATCTCTGAGTTTGTTTGTAGCCCTCCTTGAAAAAGGCAGAACTGACACTTCCTACTTCTATTTTCATATTTTCCTTTGGAGAGATTGTTGTCTACATAGAATATTTCAAAATTCTACACTTAACAATCCATTTTTAGATCAAAATGTATTTTAGATATCCACAGTTTCATAGGCCTTGTTCATTCAAGAAACACAGAATTCTTAAGTGTTGTTTCAGGATCCTAATAGCTAAATTCTGTCAGCTAGACTCCCCCAATCTCTTAACTGTATTTTTTTTTTCCCTTTGGCTACAGCAGAAGGAAAATAATTTGATAATATTTTTCAGTGTTCCAATAATGCTTTGATTTAATTTCCCTAATGGTTTTGCAAAAAAAAAAAAAAAATTGTTTTCACCAGACATCAAAATCAATTTGATTTTTCCCACACACATCCCCTACAGAACAAAGTGTTAATTATCAGGAGAATTAAACTGCAGGACATTAATGTGTGAAATGACTACTGAACACTTTTGTGTTAATCAATTCAGAATAAATCATTAATCCCTTTACATCCCTAAACACTAATTTAACAACAAGGAAATAGCCAAAACCATGGTGGTCTAGGGACCACTGACTTGCACTGATATACCTGGCTTTGTGTCAATGAAGTCTAGATCCTAGAGAGAAATCACAGGATATTTGCATACTATGGGAACAGAAAGACTTTCGAAATATATGAGTTATTCTTCACTTCACACTGCCCCTGGCTATGCCTGAATATATGTTTTAACTAATGTAGTTTCTTTACAGCCCATCTTCCATTAATGTATTCTGGTTGAACCAGTCCACAACTAGGATAGCAAGCAGTGATTATCCTGTGATTAACTGAGCTCAGAATATCACAGTCAGCATATACTCCATATAAACTTATTCTCACCATTTTATCCTGTTTAAAGATTTTCCTTGACCAGAAAATTGTACGTCACAAAAGCTTGAACAAATAAAAAATCAGAAGAATTTAGTATCTTAAATAGATTAAAAAAAAAAATTAGAAGGCTACCTTTGCTTCTACCTGATGTTGGAGAATTTATTATTGAATTCATTTTCACAATTAGTAGTCCCTTGTAAATAATTTAATTATTTTTCTACAATTAGATGATTAAAAAATTTTATTTAGCCAGTAGTGTGCCCAGGTGGCCAAGAAGGTCAATGGCATCCTGGCTTATAACAGAAATAATATTGCCAGTAGGACCAGGGAGGCCTTTGTACTTGGCCCTGGTGGGACCAAACCTTGAATCTTTGTTCATTTCTGGGCCGCTCAGTTCAGGAGGGAGATTGAGGTGCTGGAGTGTGTTCAGAGAAGGGCAATGAAGCTGGTGAAGGGTCTGGAGTGCATGGCCTAGGAGAAGTGGCTGAGGGAGATGGGGTTGTTGAGCCTGGACAGGAGGATGCTCAGAGGAGACATCTCCCTCATTATCCTTCTCCACAACTCCCTGAAAGGAGGTTGTAGCCAGGTGGGGTTCAGCCTCTTCTTCTAGGCAATCAGCAATAGGACACGAAGACATAGTCCTAAGGTGCACTAGGGGAGGTTTAGGTTGGATATTAGCAAGAATTTCTTTCCAGATAGTGGAATGGGCTTCCCAGGGAGGTGGTCAAGTCACTATCCCTGAAGGTGTTTATGGAAAGTCTGTTTACAGAGAGACTGGATGAGTTACTGTCCCTGGAGGTGTTTATGGAAAGCATGGTCCAGTTGACATGGTGGTGTCATGGTTGGACTTGATGATCTTAGAGGTCTTTTCCAACCTAATTGATTTTATAACATTTACAAAATTACTCCATGTTAAATAATAACATTTCCTTAATCTGGACAAAAATTGAGATCAATTTTGCCTCATTACATTACAAGATAGTAGAACTTTAAAAACCCCCAAGGCTGTCCTGCCACTGAATATCTTCTATAATTGCCAGATTTTTATTATCTTGCCCTCTACTTTTTTACGTTTAGCTTTCCAGTTAACAAAAAAAAAATTAACAGTGGTGTCAGCTTCCTCAGTGCCAAATCTACCTTTTTGTAATATATTTTTAAAGAACAAAAATATATAACATCAGCATTGACCTGTCACCCTTTTGATGTCATGCAGCATCCATAAACAAATTCTAAGACAGGTAAGAATTGTTTCTTGCAGCTGTATAAATTTATGGGGTTTAATGTTCATTTTATTAAGTCACAATCACTAAATGTCTAGAAATGCTTGAGGGGCTATTTTTTGCTTGTGTGTTTTGGTGGGTGTTTTTCCCAGAGGTATGTCTCAGGATACATAAGAGAACAAGAATGGGCTGCAGGCAGCCTCGACCTTGAAGAGTTACAGCTGTGCTGAACCAGGTGTTTCTACTAAAGACCAGAGACCAGCCCACCCTCTGGCAAGTAACTCATAAGGGAGAGGAGAGGACCCCAGATGAAGACTGCTAAGAAAGCAAGCAGGACTGAAGCAGCTTTAGGTGGTGGCAGCTTCCTTTGTACCTCTGGACTGAGAGCTGTTTTTTTGTTTACCATCAAGGATAGACATTTGCTTTTAAAAGATATAATTCTAGTCACCCACTTATGACACAGAAACCCAAAAAACTCTCTATTCAGTCAATTCTTTTTTCAGAGAGAGTGAAGAATTTCATTTATGTTCCCCAGATTTCACCTAAATAGTTTTTGTCTCATCCATTAAAAAATGCAAAACCTAACAAAAAAATTGACGTGTTTATGAACCTGAGAAATAGTGTAGGGTAACTCAAGCCAGTAAAACAAAACATGAGCTATATTGTAAGCCAGTGCTATCCCATTAAGAGAGCTGAGTGGTATACTGTATACAGGGAGAAAGAAATGAAGCAGAAAATACAAAATTCTTATAAATTCTCCAAGCCTTTGAAAGATTAACAGAATGAAGGCAAAAGTTTAAACTTTGCCTTTTCTCCCTGTCCTGGTTTCAGAGAAGGGGATGGAGTTTAGAGCTCTGTCTTCTCTATGATTTTATGATTCTATGATTTATGGACATTTTACAGACATTTCACAGGGATGGCCCATAGACTAAGGAAATTATATCTCTGCATTTATCGAAGGCTGAGAAGTGGCGTGGTGGTTATTGAGGATTTATTGGATAGTGCATGATAGTGCATGCACCTAAGCATGATGAAAATGGCATAGAATCAGTGGTGGAGAATATGCTGGTTTTGGCAAAGGTAGAGTTGATTTTCATCATAGTAGCTAGTATGGGTCTGTGTTTTGGATTTGGGCTGGAAATGGTGTTGATAACACAGGGATGTTTCCATTATTGCTGAGAAGCGTTTACACAGAGCCAAGGGCTGATCTTTTCATCCTGCTGGACCAGCGAGCAGGGTGGGGATGCACAAGAAGTTGGGAGAGAGGACAGATGGGACAAGTGACCCCAGCTGAACAAAGGGATAATATATACCCTGTGACATCATGATCAGCAGCAGATGAGGGGAAGGTGTGCCTGGAGGCTGTTGCTCAAACACTGAATGGGTATAAGTTTTTTGGTGGTGTACAGTGGTTTTCGTTACTTGTCTTTCTTGGGTTTTATTTCTTTCTCTTGGCTATTTTCCTTTTCATACAATTTACCATAATTATTGTTATTATTATTAATTTTGTTTGAATTATTAAACTGTTTTTCACTCAACCAACATTTTTTCTCATTTTTACACCCTGCAGATCCCTTCCCCTCCCTCATCCTGCTGGACCATAGAGTGACCAAGTCAGTGCATGGTGCTTACTTGCTGGCTGGGGTTAAACCATGACAGTAGACTACTTTTAAAGTAACAAAAATAGTAGAGAGTGGGGAAATATTGATAAAAATGTGGGTTTAAATAGAACTTCAGTTTTATCATTATAAGGATAATGGATATGGCATTTTCTCAAACACTCATTTGATTTTCAAAAGCCTATAAATCCCATTCAATGCTTACTTATGCCTTTACATACCTCAAAAATCTCTAAAACCAGAATACTGGGCTATCTTGCAATTTTTTTTCCATAATAAGCTTAAAGCTCATTGTGATGATACAAACGAAGAACTGCTCACGTAAGTATGACATGAGGCAACTGTATTCTAACAGATTAACATGTTTCAATGGAGAATGCCCCTGTGTACGTAAATGACATTGCTAAAACTTGGTGAGAAAAACCCCACATTTTGTTGCCAACATTTATATTCAAAGCTAGCTTTTGAATCTCTGTTTCTGGAATTTTTTCATTCACAAACGTTCTACCTTGTGCAGAGATTAAGCAAGAAAGATATACATGCTTGAAAGCAGAAGAAGGTAATTATTTACTAATACACACAGAAAATAGCTAAGGTGAGCAAGCAAGATGTTAGGCTGAGCGTTAATGTGTTCACCATCTCTGTAACATATCCAATGAGTTTTTGCTGGCCAAGCAGTTGTCAATCAGGAATTACTCTTTGAAAGAGGATAATCCTTAGTGTTGCTGAGTTTCCATCTTCTGATTTTCTGTTTTTCCTTTCAAATTTTTGATTTTTCATGTTAGTCTTACCTCTTCAGCTGCTTAAGTATCCACACTTCAACAGTGTCACCACAGCTTGCAATTTTACATTTTCTTATCTTGCATGGCCCTAGTCTAGGTACTTTCTCACAACTTAGCAGTTCTCCCAGATGTCTGAGCCAAAGTTATAATGCTGTGCTATATCAAAACTAGGTCATGATTCACAAACAGCTGAATCTCTAAGAGGAGGATTGCAATTTCACTTTCATCAGAATAAATAATAATAAACTCAATAAAATCCAAATAATCTGGGAGTAGGAAAGGATCTCTAGGGAGATCCACTCATATGATGATTCAAAAGCTCAGAAAATTCTTCATTCCTAACTTCAAGCACTGAAGTAAACTGGACTTACATTTATCTGAAAGAAACCCATATGGCAATAACTTAGGGTGGAAATCTAAGACATTTTCAGATGTACACGAAAATTGAAAGATCCCACAAAGGCATCTCACTATTGACAAAAAAACAGACCAAAAAGCCCCACACCAAAACAAGGAAGAACAACACAAAAAAACACCAACACAAACTCCAAAATGTCTCACTGTGTTTTCTCTAAGCATGCCTGAAATGACTGTCTAGAGTTTATTTATGTCATGTATTTGAGAAATGAGAAAGAATAAGATAAAATATATAAAAACACCAAATTAATGAAGGCTGAAGTTTTACAATATAACTTTTGATGTCCTTCTCTACAACGTCTGTTCCTTTTCTCATGTAATGGAATAAGAGCCATTGAACAAAATGAAATATAAGAAATAACATAGATGAAAAAGAAAATGCTTTTTTCACAGAGGATTAAATTAATTTCATGCAACTTGAACAGTTGTAAAAGTTGATTTTTCCAAAAGGGGCCTTGATGGAATTTCCATTGTTCAGTCAACAGAAGACAACACAAAATTGTAATGCTGAGTTCTTTTTGCAGGACAAAAAAAAAAATATACTGTAAGGTGAATTAGGGTAAAAGCTGATGGATAGACTGAAGAGTTTAGACAAAGACTCTGAATGATATGAAGCGTTCTGACTTGGATGAAAAAAATAAAAAAGAAAGTCATGCATCTAATCTAAAAGAAAGTATTTCAAGAAGAGTTTTCTATGGCTATGCAAATGGCTTCAGAACCATATGGATTTTTCAACTAAAACAAAGAACTGCAAACAGCCACAAACAGTAGACTATAAATTACTCACCACTACTAGACTAGTTATGTGGACTACTTACATTTCCATGGCTCATGTCCTAACTGGGTCATGAGTTGGCTTTCCTTATTGTTTACTGCTTGTCACCATTCCAAGTTTCCCTTTTCCCGTGAGGGCCTGAAAGTTTTGGAACAGGCTTTAAATATTTGTGTTAGGGCATATTTAGAATTATATTTTAAAACAGTCCAAACACACTTGTTCTGGCAATAAGGGTAAGACACATGTTCTCTTAGATCAGATAAGGTTGCTTCAGTTCGCACTTTATTCCATAGCACCCTTCATCCACAGCATTTTCATTCATATTATTTGACTTGCAGAATATAGGCTGGAGACACTCAACATGGTCTTTTTCAAATTTCCTCATGGTCTCTGTTAAGGAAATTAGATATATCTGAGAAATTATCCCAACATTATTAAAAAATCTAATAAATTAAATATAATTAAACTAAACCGTGAGAAGATATTATTCCATTAGGAACAGGGGTGTCTCAAACCGTGAAACAGAAGATCCTATTTAGCACCTTGATTAGACAATGTGATAATTTTTAATACTTCTATGATGTATTGCTGAAAAGAACTGAATATTTTCTATTGAATATTGAAAAAGAGTGATTTTCTAGAGGGTATTAATAATCATAGTGTACCTGTACGTTCCATTTGAGAAGCCAAACAGTGCTAACTTTCAAAAGAATAGAAAATGCTGCCAAAAGAGATAAACCATTTTTAAATCAGAAAGGTGATTTTTTTTTTTCTCTTTATCTTATTAAACAGCAATGTACATTTCTACAATATTTATGCTTGCTTCTGTACTACTCATGGAGCCTGGGGAAACAATACTATAGATATGTGTATTTCTCTTGAGAAAACAGAGTGGAATAAGAGAAAAAGATCAAGTCCTAGCTTGCAGCTAGATGAATGAAAATGAAAATTTAGACAGAAAAAACAGTGTTGACATAATGACTCTAGGTAAATGTATTCATGGATTATCCATTAGCCACATGAGAAAAGTGTGGCATTCAAATATAATAGGAAAATTGAAAAAGTACTGTATATAACAGTTTAATGACTCTAACCATCAGTAGATTTTTGGGGTGGGGAGGGACGGACGGAGCTGTTAACTCCCACCTCCCATCAATGGTTACTTCACTGACTCCTTCGTTGTAAACCGGCATTTTTATTCTGAATAGAATTCTGTGTGATATTAGTGGCTGGACCAGTAGCTCCTTCCCCATAAATTTGAGTCAAGCTAGAGTCTCAGAAGAGTCTAAAAAGGCCTGAGAATGCCACCAAGAGAAGAGCAAACTGGCAGCTTCAGAAGTAAGAGATGGGGTGTCAAGAAAACTGACAACTACCATGCTTAGATATTTGACTAAACCTGTCCTGAATGTGATTAAAGAGAAAGTACAAAACTTGCTGGGCAAGTGTTAAGCTAAGTGCGAGAAGATTGAAAGAGTCCTGCCCCCTAAAAACAGCTACTTTCATCTGCGCAACCTTTCCAATTTAGCGCTGATGTCAGATTATACCATTTTTACATATTCTGTAAGTCTTAGTTACATTGTACCTTAGTTTTGGCACCTCCATGGATGTCACTTTCCCCAACTCTCTCGTAGTTTCCTCAGCTTCATTCTTGAGCCCAGATGCCTTTTCACTTCAGGGATTTTAAGAGAAATTATTGCAGTTAGAACAGTGCAACTGCTGCCAAGCATACTACATGTTTCAGGGGACTTTTCCATTATTTTAGTGTTCAAATGGTGGATTGGAATGTGACTGGAATATGTGGGGTGGAAGGCAAGAGTAGTGGGGTTTTGTTGTGGTTTAGAACAAGAAAACCTACTTGGAGTGTATCATCTGACTGTCTGTTGGTCTGGGTTTGTTCTTGTCATGGCACAGTATTTGACACAATCAATAGGATTCATTTTGTGTGTGGTGCTCTAGGAGCAGACCAAATGTGTTCCACACAGCAGTGGACATTCAGTCTACAGAAGCAGATGAGAGGTTGATGTGAAGATTATAGTGTGGATATTACAAATCAAGGGGATACGAAAAAGCAACCTTTCAGCCCACAGAGTCACTCCTATTATGTAGGACATAAGCAGTCTTTGGCAGAGCATAAGTCCATAATACACTCAAAATATTTCTGATCTCCTGCGAGGTTGAGTACATTTACATTGCCGAGGGGAATGAACTCGAACATAGGACTTCTGATTGTTCACAAACTTTCGCTGCTAATTTATGTCCTAGTTTTGTTAAACACAAGTAGGCCCACAGAGACAGCTCTGCTGTGTAGGGAACCAGCCTTAGACAGTGTCACTGTGAGTCAACTGCTGACAAATGGCCTCAGGGCAAGGACTCAATCCCTGGTCTTCTTTTATTTAGCAGAATAGAAATAGTTATAGAGATCTTGGGTAAGAAGTGAGCTACAGGGTTAGTCCACGAAAGACTGCTACTCCCTTGTGCTGTCAAGTCTATTTATAGGCCTTTGTACAGAAAAAAATTCAGGATTTTTTTCTCACTTTAATATTATTTATGAAGATGTGTTTAAAGACCTGGGAGGGACAAACAACAACAAGAAATGCTTCCCATTGCCACTCTTAAAAACAGCATCAACAAAGTTTCTTGCAGTTTTTTTCCTGTCTACAAAACACATTCTATTTTCTGAGAAAGAAAGGTGCAACCCACATTTAAACCTTCCAGTTTCATCCTCAAGTCCTATATATTTGGTTTTTAGTAATTTCTTCTGCAAGGAGCAGCTTAGAAAAATCAGTCCTTTGGAAAGCACACACACCCTCAACTCTGAATTACAAATAAACTTTTTATTATGTACCCAACCTCTTTTGATTGCTTTTGTATCTAGAAGTTCATTTTACTGCTTGCACAGAAAAGTTTTCTCTCTGACCTCTTCTAACAAGCCAGCACTCCTTTAAAGCCCATTTGACAGTGTCTGTTTCATGTTTGGAGAAAGAAGGGAGATGAGATCAAGAAAACTTAGCTATAGGCAAGTGCTAGCAAATGCACATAGTCCTTATTGGGTAGGGACATGTGCTGTGACTGGATAAATATGAAATGAGATTTTAGCTGCAGAGCAACCAGCTTTTAGAGCACAGCTGGAGACAGACAGAAAATGCCTTGTGTTACCAAACAAGAATTATGCAGGTGATAGGGCTGTAAATGCATTGATCCTATCTGAATGTCTTTGGCTATGGGAATGCTCATGAGACAAGCTCTGACTTCCTGCCCTTTTGATGCTGAGCATGCTTCATAGGAAGTTCTCAAACACCCTTTTTTTTTTTAAGAGATATTCTAGCACTACATGTGACTTGTTTAAAAGGGTGGTGATTAGCTGCTGATGCGGGTGCACCCCACTGTTAATGTGGATACCTCAGGGCTAAATGTATTTCACCTCATGGAAAATCTGCATGGGAAGCCATGATTGCAGTCTTCAAAGTAGGGCTATTCTAATTTTACTACTCAAGTAGGAAATTGGGTTGATGGAAAACACTGTATATCACAAGTCACTGAAAGTAAAAGAATTGCCTTTTCTACATCTTTAGCCTCACTGGGCATTAGTTCCTTTAGCATGGGTCTACTAAGTATGGGAGAAAGGAGAGAAAGAACCATTTTCTTTTGCATTCATCATACTAGTGATCTTTAACATCACTAGTATTTAAATGTATTTTAGACAAAAGTAGCATTAGATATCATATTTAGACGTGCTGCAAATACAATTTCCCACCCTTAAAATTTTAGAAGCATTAAAATATATACTTGACAATCAGAATATAATTTTCCTTTATGGGAAATCAATAAACAGCCACATGCAAATTAAGACTATACATTCATATTTGATAACATAGATTTTCCTGGCATTTCTGTACTCTACAATGCTCATTACCAATAAAATTTGTTATTTTTACATGTCATGGAAGGGAAATTAAAATAGAAATCCTACAATCAGGTAATCAGAAAGAAAAATGGAACAATATGTAAAGGAAAATATGCAGTAACTGAATTTTTTTTTTTTTAATTAGCTGGTGAGATATATATATATATATATATATGCATATGTGTAGTATAAACAGTTTTGGAGTTTAAGAAATTAAGTTATTTTGTATCCCAGTCATAAATGTACACTTGACTGAAGGTCTGAGGATCAATAGTTCTCCATAGGATAATTTTTTTGCAATTTCAGCCATTCCTGCCAATATAGGAAGTGTTCTGGTTTATTTTGGAAGTTAGATTTTTCTTTTAGAAAGCTAAGGAGTCCCACTTAGGCAAATTCTTAGCAGGTTGGTGATACAGATGGAGTCTATTTGATTTTTCTTGTACAAAATAATAGAACACTTCTGGTACATAAATGTTTTAACCATCTAGAGGCAGTATTTTAATATTGTTTTAAGATTATGTTAGGTAACAAATCAGCTTTAATTATAAAAAACAGCGGAAAGGATGGCATAAAAATAGCAGAAAACCCAATCCATAGCCAAAGAATACACTGTATTCTGCCAGAGACAACAAAGAAGAAGGTACTACCTTCAAACAAAATATAAGGACATCTGCCCACAAAAACAACATGAACATGGAGAAACAATGAAACAACATACTTGGAGAAAAAAACAAACAAAAAAAGGAAAAAGAAACAAAGACCAAAAGAAAAAGGAAAAGAAAAGAAAAGAGAAAAGAAAAGAAAAAAAAGAAAAAAAAGGAGCACTAACATTAGCTTTGCTGACTTACTTTTGTACCACAAAGATGCTAATGTATAATAATTGAATAATGTCCTGGACTCCTCAGGGTGCAAAATGCTGATGTGCAGACACCAGAAAAAGGTATAAAAAAATGAAAGATAAACATGATAGAGATCACAAGAGAATAAGCCATGTGATTAAAGGAGCTATTAGGGTTTACTAAAACTGCTTTTCTATATGCACTAGACATTTTTCTTTTATCATATTGAAGAAAAGAAGAAATAAGGTCTTAAATCAATAATTCGTATGTCACAGGCTGGAGCAGGACCATGTTTCTCAATGAAGCAGGCAACACCCCTTCAGTCAGAGGAAGTCTTTTAAAATACGTAGCTAGAACAATGGTAGAATTACCACCACACACATATTAAATGATTTCTATATCTCCTGTCCTTATGGGTGTGTATTTACTGGCTGTGGTGCAATACCACTATAACTGCTCCTCTTTATGAAGGAGTAACAGTCAAGAATGAGACTCTGGCATTACTATAATTAACAGTTAAAACATAACAATAACAGCTGGGAGATTCATTTTGGTGTCGTCAGTAAATTTTCAGCACAATACAGAACTGTTGTGGAATTACAGGACTGAATTTGTAATTATTCTGAAATAATTCTTGAAAAGTTGATGGAGACCTATTACACTATCTTTACATTGCATTCCCTATGGGCATCAGTGCACCACAATTTTAGGCAAAGAAAATAGTATTTAAGTAGAAATTTCTGCCAATCCTTCGAGAAACATTCTACAAAATGAAAAGACTACAGTTGTGTCCCACTTTCAATATAGCCAGAATATGCAATGATTTAGCACACAGGTAGTACATAGCCTCTTATACTAGCTTTTTCAAGCAGTAAAATGTCCTCCCCAGAGAGTAATCCTCCTTTACTTCTCTGCAGTGCTGCTTTTATAGTTTTATTATTACTCTACCTTTTCTCCAGATGTAGTAACTGGTATTTAAATAAGTAATATAGGGAAAAGAAAAATGCTTGTAGATAAATTGGAATACTGGTGCTATATTTGCTTTCTTTAATGGACTGCTCCTTTTAACAGTGTTTCTCCCTCATTTTCCAGAGTCTGGAATGATCAGGCTCTCAAATTTAGTGCATTGAAACAGGTAAAATAATTCTCCACTCTCTGCATATGTTCATATATACATACAGAGATATGCGTGTCTGTGTGTATATGTATATGCATATGCATATGTGTATGTATTCCCAACTCATCTGATCATTTCTGCTCATGACAAGATGACTAGTTCTATGTTTCCCAACTAGATAATAAGGACCAGGAGAGGCAGATATACAGAGACTGGCTTCTGCTCCCCCATCATCCTGTAGACTGGATAATCTAGGCTACACGACGTATCATGGAGTCTAGGCAATGGTAGGTAGTGATTTGCCATCACAAATACAAACCCATCAATTCCACCTGGGGAACTTGAACATCCTCAATAGCATATTTCTGTTTAGGGCCTAAAAAGAGAAATATTTTTGACAGATAATTCCTGCATACACTTAATTTCTAGGAAAAAACTCATGCACTGGTGTTTTTTTTTAAAAATGAACACATTACTAAAGAAAAACAGAAGAACATGAAGTATTTCAAAGCTTCATTTATACTGATAGTCACATAAACCTTCACTGAAGTTCTGTGTACTGAGAAGAGTTGGTTCGATATACTGTGTTGCTTATATTTCAGTTTATGGAGAACAAACTTTTAAGGCAAATTTAATTTATGTGAACTTAAAACCAGAAAACAAATAAAACCCAAACCACTGAATTGTGGCTACATGACCCATGTCTCTTCTCCTTCTGCTGTTGCCAGCAGTTCCTGTAATATCTAAGGCTGATTTGAAGAGCTACCTGTATCTAAGTAGGGATATTACCTGCTCTAGCTAGTACAAGACTGTGATTAATCAGGGCTTATTTTGTATCAGTGCACTCATGAAGCCTTCTTTTTACTAAGGAGTCTTACAGACGAATACAAATTAGCTAAAAGTTTTCCAATCAAACTGTAAAAAATATTTAAACAAAGCAAAAATACATGTTGAATAATTGGCAAAAAACCAGGCTCATCACTGAAACATTCAAGCTTCTTGTATGGAAAACAAAAAGTACATGAAGATTTATTTATGGTAGTTAACACTTCTGACTTTAAGAAAATTTTTCAGTGCTGTGCTTGGAGAATTTTTCTGAGTTGAAAGACTGTCTCTCCATTCTGCACATTGAAAGTGCTTTTCAAAGAAATTTTAAGTTGGACTGAAACCAAGGGGCTCATAAGTCTTAGTAGGAACAGGGACCTATTCCTAGCAGTTTATTTTCATCTTGCAGTACATTTTGCTTTATTTGTCTGGATTTCCTCTGGTATTTAGATTCTTGCCTTGTTCTTTTCTCTTTTTATCATTGTAAAAATTAAGAAGCTACCTTAACCCTTAGCAAAGAACAAATCATGGGCATGTATGATGTATTTATTCATTCAGCCTAACTTGTGACTTCTTATCTAACCAAATTAGAAAGATAAACTAATAGCTTATTTCCTAAGAATCACTTTCTGAAGGAATCTACCCCTCTCCATTTATCAGACTGAAAAGTTAGGTCACTAGCTTAGTCATGTAATCTGAATGCTAAGAGTTAGCATGAAAATGTACACAGAGGGAATGCTTCTCGCTTGTAACTGATCTCTTTGTAATAGTTCTATTTCCAGGTAAAATATGAATTAAAAAAAAAAAGGAGGGGATACCTAAGAGTCAGTCAACACCACTCACAAAGTGTTATGCTCTATTCTTAAAAGTTGAACTGATTTTGACAGTTCATTCTGGACCTCTATTCATTTACATCCTCATAATCTTTAACTCTCCTTCCTGCAGGTGAGTCTCTTCATGAAAGCAATTTCTATGAGAGTAAACATATGGAGGAAGCTGATCGCCTGATCTTCATATGAACTTTCATATTTGCTTTTGTGGGAGTTGAGTAAGACGAATCCCTATTATTGTGATCTAATTTATCTTCCTCCTCAGGAAATGCACTTGCTGAAGTCGACATTCCTATTGAAAGTATGCGAAAAAAATTGAACATTTTATTTAGCTAAAATATGTATAATAGCTAAAAATAGCTTGTAGCATTTCTATGACAGTGTCCAGCTGCCACATGTTTAAAGCAACCTTGAAATTACCTGAAATTATTCCTATTCTAGGAAGTGCGAATGAAATATGAATACAATAGAAATGACAGTGTAATTGAATATTACTAGTTGTTCATTTCTTATTATACATCTAGACAGAAAAAATGCTGCCTTTTAAAATAGACCATGGCTTATCTTCTTTTGGTTTGGTGAGAAATCCTGGCTATCCTGAACTTATAGGATCTCAAAAGTGATATCTTTTTAAAAGGCTGCAAAATGACTAAATTATAGCAAAGATTTTTTGTTTTAAGAAGACTTTACTGCTGCTTGATGCAAGAAAAAAAAAACAAACAACTTTTTAAACTAATACCATTAACAATTACTGTGTTTAGTAACACTGTATTTTGATTCTTAGAATAATTTCTAAGCAATTGAAGTTCTCTTACAGGATTTCAAATTTGCATCTAAAAATGAAAAAAATATTTATTAACATTCATTACATTATGACTCAAAAAATTAATTACACATTATTTTATCAAAAGTTATAGAAAGTTATGACAAGGTTGAAAGAAAAGTGGTGAAATAAAATCTACTTATAAGGTCCTTTTCTCTGGAATTTTGTTAATGTATAATCCTCTTCTCTGGGGCAACTTTTTAGTCTTCTGATGACCAAAATACTTTGGTTTTCCAGACATTTCAAGATTGTTTATATATATTTCAAAAATGAAATGAGCTGTTGGATAAGAAATTCAATTTTCTGTTTCATAAGCTATGTAGAAAAGAAGCATACACTTAAAAAAATTCTGCATTTCTGTAAAAATAAATATCTTTCTTCATATCAGTTTTAAATGAAAATATGTATTCCTGTAGAATTCTTGGAATACATCTTGGATAAGTAAAAAATATAAACAGTATTAATAAATAAAAAAATGTTTAATGACAGAATTGCTGTTTTTAATACAAGTACATCATATAAGACTGTAAAGGTAATAGGGAAAAAACTAGTACAGTTCTGTACAGCTTATTTGGCTTCTATGATACCTTGCCTTGTGTCTCATTGAATACTTTTCCACATTAGTGTACAAATTTATCACTGCTTTTAGGTGTACTAACATAAGAAAATCTGAATGCAATACTGTTCTGCATTATTAACCAATAACACTTGTTGAACTCAAATGACAAAACATTTTTCTTCCTTTTATGCTTACAATGGCTGACAAAATAAAAGTTACTTGTTGTTTATTACTCAGTTTGTTGGTTTTTTTTTTTTTTTTAATAATCAGTTTTATGATTTTTCAGGGTCTCAGGTAACAACACCAAAAAATATTTGTAAAATAATCCTGAAGAAAATATTTGAAAGATTAGACAAAGTCAACAGGTAGATTTTAAATATTTGTTTTTACTATTTGTAGGTTACATGTAGTATCAAATTTGAAAGACATAAATTCCATTAAAAGTATTTTATTTGCTATGTCTTAATCATTTTAAACTTTTCCTCCAAATATGTAAATTTTAATATCTATTGAAAATATTATTTTTTCACATATATGCATACTGAATACATATTATCAAATAATTACTGGTTAGTTCCTAGGCTAATTACTATTGTCAGTATTGAATTTTCAAAATTATCTTTGAAAGCTCCTTAAATGACCTTGTGAAGTAGCTTTAAAAAATATCTCTTATTCTTAAATAGTTATCCCTCTTCACTTCTGTAAGGGTAAAAAAAATACAATGTTGATCTTTAATTTCGACCCTAAACATTTCAGTATACGCCTGTAAGAATAATACTTTATAAATAAAGCAAGAGTTGCAACAGAACAATTATGCCCAGCTTTCCTAAATTGTATGTTTGGTAGTTCCCTCAGCAGGGCCTCAAGAACTGTTTCTCTCTTCAGGATGGACTCAATTTCTTTGTTTGCAAGGTGACAGGATCAGATTCTTAACCAAGAAACCCACTGGCTTCTTGGCAACCTCTACTGTTTTGAGCAGTTTGTGACTATTTTATCCTACTAGCAAAAAGGGTATGGATGGAATAGCAACCTAATTTGAGTCATGCCCAACCTATGACAGTTGAAAATTTATCAAGAAACATATTTTATTTGAAGAAATATATACATAAAATGTATATGTGTACATATATACACACATATATGTATATATTTATATATAAAAGTAAAAGTGATGCTTGTCTTAGATGTTCACATAAAAAAAGGTTGCACTTATTTATTTGTTTATAATTTGTGAAACTGTAGCACATTAGCATTTACAAGTCCCAACATGATTAGATATACTTTGGGTGAAATAAGAAAAAAGGATATTTTTAAAGAAATTGCTATTTATGCTGCTGTTTTGTTTTGTTTTTTTGTTGTTTTTTTTTTTTTTTTATAATTTAAACCCATGTTCACACTCTCAAATGCATTGGAAGTTGT
Source organism: Corvus hawaiiensis (assembly GCF_020740725.1). Taxonomy (NCBI): domain Eukaryota; kingdom Metazoa; phylum Chordata; class Aves; order Passeriformes; family Corvidae; genus Corvus; species Corvus hawaiiensis. The sequence continues at coordinate 77,414,556 of NC_063214.1, forward strand.
AGCAACTACCACTACAAAAACATTATTGCATAGATTTAATGTACAAGCATTAGTTTTCTTCTTAGAAAATGTACTTTGAAGTCTGTGTTGAAATGGAGGGCCACAGAATTACAGAATAGCTGAGGCTGGAAGGGACTTTGGGACATCATCTAGTCCAACCACCCTGCTCAAGGATGGTTACTTAGAGCTAGTAATCCAGGACAGTGCACAGATGGTTTTTGAAAGTCTCCAAGTATGGAGACTTCCTGTGAACCCGTTTGTGAAACCTGTGCCAGTGCTTGGTCATCCTCACTGTAAAAAAAAAAATTTGTTTCTTTATTTTTAAATGGAATCTCCTGTATTTCACTTTGTGCCTGTTGCCTCTGGCCCTGTCACTGAACAAGAGTGAAAAAATCCTGACTGTATTCTGTTTTCACCCTCTCTTCAGGTATTTATATACATTGATGAAATACCCCCTCCAAAGCACTCTCATCTGTAGGGCAAATCTCACAAACCTCCCAGATTTTCCTCACAAGGAGAGGTGCTCATTCATCTCACTGTCTTGTCATCCAGCCCATATATCATCATTTTTCTATACAAGGATCTCATGGGCGACAGTGTCAAAGGCATTATTGAAGTCCAAGTAGACAATATCCACTGTTCTCCCTCATCTACGAGGACACTTACGTTCCTACCAGTGGAAACATCTATGCCAGAGTTAGACGCTAGCATAAAACAATCTGGGCACGGCAAGTGGCTATTGATCTTTATAATCCAAAAGAGAATATAGAAAATGACAGTTCACACATTTTCTGAAAAATAGGCAGAATACCCATAATCAAAAGAGAAGATATTTTTTCATGCTGCTTGCACTTTTAAAAATGAAAGATGAAATAGTATGTCACACTTCTGTAGATATTTCTCTGTGTTTTGGCTTTCCTGTTGCTTTACTAAAATTGAACTATTTCCATATTACTATCAAACTTTGTAGAAAAAAATGAAGAATTTTCTCTCAGAGATTACCAAGAACTAGAGAATGATAACTAGATATTGCCATCTTCACTTTATTAATGAGGAAGTAGAGACATCTTTTGCTGAAAATCACAAACTTACAATTATCTTATCCTAATGTTCATTTATCCAGTTAGGGTAAAATGAGTCCCTCAAAAATATCTCCCTGCAAAAGATGTATCTATAAGAGGAAAATATACTCACACTAGCATTCCTTGTCTGCATGCAATAATCAGATGTTTGCAGATGCCCAACCCGGTCTCTTAACTGTGCAGGCAAATACATCTTTTTTATGTCCAGCTACTGGAAAAGTGGTTACATTTTAAGGACTTATTTTGGGACAACTGACTGGTTTATTTCATAAGTAGCTGTATGTATATATATACACACATATATATATATGCTATATATATATATATAACATAAATACATTTTATCTAAAACAATGACGCAAATTTTACTAAAATCGGTTTTTATAATCTGAAACCATACAGAACACATGAGTTTCCAGTGGAAATTAATTAAAAGTGTGAACAATTCTATGATTTCGCTGCAAAAATTAATTCTGTTTTGTGACTACATTTTATAAATTATTTTAAAATGTGTTATTAAGAACTATACAAAACTACAAGAGAATTTTATCAAATTATCTGAGTAGTACTAGTATAGAAATAGAATCAAAGTATCGCTACATAATACAAGTAAGAACTTTCTTTTCCTTCATAGGAATATTAAATGGACCAACTCTAATTTTTAGACAAGTAGCAGTCACAGAATACCAGTTGGTAAAGTACAAATGAAAAGGTGAACATACCCTCGTCATCTAAATATTAGTCACCTAAATTTAATGAAAGGCAGAGTAAGAACGAGACAGCAAGGACCTTTTTTTTTGTATATATATATATATATATATATATTTGGAGTTTGGTGTATTTTAATGTTCATTGTTATCTTAAAAGGAGGTGTACTTATTTATCTTGTCCTGTTGTGTCCTACGCTACACTATGCTATCCTATCCTAATCATTAGAGCCACTAAATTAAGACAACTTTGGGTTCCTTTCAAGCACTTTCGCCAGATATTTCTGCTTATCCTACCATACTTGATTATCATCATGTCTGATCTCAATTTTTTTGAGACATTGACCCAATAATGGGTCAAATATATTAATCTTGTTTCCTGTTTATGTATAGGTATGCATATCTCTTTTCATACTGCACCAAAAGATACATGTTGGGTTAGGTGGCTATTATTTTGTATTAAATGAGCATAACTGAGTGCTAGAAAGAAAAAAAGTTTCTTTACAATCTTGCAACTGTAAGTTTCTTTCCTTTTAGGTAAAAATTTGTGAAAGGAAATAGAGGTTGATAAGAATCACCACCCCTGAAATATAAGGCAATATTAAGCTGAAGGAAGTTTCTGGAGTGCAGCATAAGGAAGCAGAGATAGGAATATATTGGGAACAATGACACTGAAGCATGAGTCAAGCAAAAAACACTGGAGAAGATCAAGGAAATAAGCCATAGATTCTCAAAGACAGTGGAGAGTGAGATTACTAAAACCCCAAAGATAGTGTATTCCATAATTGAGAACAAAAGAGCAGACTCCCTATTCAATGAAACAATCAGCTTTGCAAAAAAAGCAGGTGAGGTTGTTTATTTTATTCTGTTTCACTGAGTAGATCTGATTTTAAAGTTACTTTGTTTTAGTTGGTATTCCAATAATACAGTTTTACAGATAAAAAGCTCCTTGGTATTTAAAGCAACTTATGTCTCCATCAGGACCAGATGTTCCTGATCAATAGGTTAATCGGTGCCATAGAATGAAGTAATGTGCAATCATCTGAAAAATTATTCTCTAGTCCCGAGAATGCACAAATCACTTTCATAGTCATCATATTCTCAGTATGACCTACAGTGGTTAAAAATAAGATTTACATAAACAGAAAAAAATATAAAGGCAGGGCGAAACCTCATGTATATAAATGTTCGTGTAAGATTGTGCACTTTTTTTTAAAAAAAAGCCCTGATATTTATTAGGCTACATTTTTATATTGGGGGAGAGGGGGAAAGTGAGATCTATAGAGAAATGGATGTACAATAATTCTAATAATGTCTTTCACTATGCAAAAGGCATAGTGATATTTGGCCACACAATTAAATTGTCATAATGAAACACCTGGTGCTACAAGTTTCTCTTTGCTTGGTTGTGGGGTTTTTTTATTTTCTTTTTTTTTTTAATTAACTTATATTTTAGGGATGTGTAATTTGATGTAACAGTTGCTTTTCTTCTTTTTAATGACTTACAGACAACTGAATTTGTCTCTACATTTATAAGAGACAGTTTGGAATATTTCTGTTATTATTAAGAAAAAAGGAAAGAACTTCAGGAGTGGTGAAGATAAACCTCTTACAGTGGCATGCAAAATTCAGACTAGAAAACCTACTTATCCGTATTAATTGACCTCTGCAACCCTGGTGTGTGCTGAATCCACTGACTTTCAGTGTAATAGCCACATTATGATCTCACTTGCACTGGCTAACACAAGTCCTCATTAATACTACTATGCCAGTAAAGCCCATAAATTCCTTATTATATTCATAATGTAATGTTAATTTCATAATATATCTTCGTATAAATTCTCAAAATTTAACTCCTCACACTGACTATAGACTATCCACAGTCTATCAGGCTATCCAGTAAGTTTCCCACTAATTCAGTAGTAAACAGTTTTTCACTAGCTATGTTCTCTCCTATGTTTTACCACAGTTGCAAGACAAATATTTAGTTATGTTATGTAGTCTTTTTCTCTCTCTTGGACTGTAAGATACCTATACCATAGGCAAGTAGATCTGTTCCTGCAAATAAAATGCAGTGACTGAAGCATTGATGCTGTTGTGAAGGTTAATCCCACATTTAATAGCATATTTTCCACATCTAATATTATGAAAAGCTGAAAAAATACCAGTGAATCATAAAGGTTACTGATGGAGAGTCACATTAAATTACTTAGTTCATACAAAAAATGCACTGGTTCAATTGCTACCACACAATTCTTCTTTTCTTTTCTCCCCATCCATCTTCCCTTGCTTGGGGGGAGTTGCATGTCAGCAGAAAGCAATGAATATAGTGAAAAATTTTAATTCTTATTCATATATACATGTCTGAAGAAAGAAACATGATTCCATTTATCTTAAGTAGAGGCTTCTAACTCCGCTGTGAAATCAGCATGTAATGATATGAGGGAATTCACAGATTTTTAAACAAATTTGGAAGCCAATTTAGATAGGCATTAGGAAGTACTCGCTGCTGTAGTTATATCATTATGCAGAGAAGAATGTAACATTTATTGGGTAGGAGAGAAACGGAGCAAAAGGAACCTTGATTTTGTAGTCTAGTGCCGGAGAGACTGCCTTGGGATGGAAAAGTGCTTTTGTCTGGTATGTTCTTCCACTTTTCCATATGAATTTTATTCAGTAACTTTTAAATGCAAATGCAAAAGAGTCCTTGAGGAGTAGGAGGATTCCCTTAACTGAGAATCTAGCATGTACAGTACTAAAGAGTTGTTAAAATATATGTGCAGCACCAAAAGGTGTCACAAATGTTCCACTGAAGTGAAATCAGTGGATTCAGTGCACACCAGGCTTACAGAGGTCAATTAAACTGCCAAGTAGGCTTTCAGGTCTGAGTTCTGCATGCCATTGTAAGAGATGTAGGCATAGATCACTCAGTTATGTTGTGTGTATGTTAGACAATGAGAGCACAGGAAGTACCATATTCATGCAGAGCAGTTGCATGGAGGTAGAAAATCAGGACCCCTGTGAGATCTTAGAAGTGGTGGGTTCTAATATTTTGGACTCATACCTAAACTTGGCCAGTCCAAGCTACCCCTAAGTAATCTATAAAGCAACTAAATGAAATAGAAACAAACAAACAAACAAGTTGAAGAAAGAAAGAAAGAAAGAAAGAAAGAAAGAAAAAAAGAGAAAATCTATGAAAAACCCCAAAGCAAACGAGAGAGAATATATTCTTTAAATATTCCCAAACTTGGTATTATCTTATTAAATAGGAACAAATTATTTAATTAATGGATGAAGGGAGGTAATATTAAACAAAGATAATATTTCATGATTTTTTAATAGAAAAATAAAATTTACTTTATAGCATTTTCACTTCATCACATAAAATCACCTACCTTTCAGAATTAATTTTTATTCTAAGGAAGCATGCATTCCACATCTGTAAAACTTCCTAAACTATCTCAGATTACTCCTCAGTTCTGCTTAGCCAATGAACTGCACTGTAGAAGTGCTAATTCACTTCCAAGACTTCTTTTGGAGAAAATGTTTAGAGCATTTTAGAACAGAACTCCTGTGTAATACTGAGGGCAATTAAGTGCAAAGACTGCTTTCAGTATTCCGCATATCTCAAAAGCAGTGTTCCATGAAGTTTTTTGACATCATCCCAGCAGTCTTTGAACACCGTCTCCTGCCCTTCTGCTACATTGCCTGGTAAATGGCCATTTTAGGGTTTTAACAGAATCTACCCTCATGAATTGCAACACAGCCTTCAGAGCATTCCAGAAAGCTTCAGCTGCAATAGAAACAGCCCCAAGAAATAACACCTAAGCTTTCTCAGAAGGCCAACAAGGCCATCCTATTTAATTCACAGGAATACATTATAAGTACTGGATATTGTGGTTATGGCAGACTGCAGTCAAGGTAGTGGTTACAAATCTCTCTGCACTAGCTGACTTTGGAAACCACAATCATTAACCATGTTTAGATGCATAGATTTAACTATTGCGTGTCATTCATTTAGTGCAGAGGAATGTGTGTGTGTGGTCTTGTCACTGCTTGGGGCTGCTTTTATGATTTGGTGCTGAGGCTGGGCTGAGTGCTACACTTCTGTACATTTAACTCAGGTAATGCACCTCCTGCTGCTAAGACTGCACTTCTAAAGATCCTTGGGTAACTTGCACCAGGCTGTTGACTCAAATGTTAGCATTGGGAAAATAGGCTGTAGGACAATATAGACACAAAATAAATAGATACAAGATGTCTGTGAATAAATTTATATTACATAGACTTAATGTCAATCAGAGAAATGAAATTCTGAAAATCTCTCTGTGAGAAACAGAGGATAAAAAGTACAAAAATTGAAGAAAGCTCAATGAATTACTTTAAAAGATTATATGCCCTGATTTTGTGCCGTAGAAAAAAATCTGTACCAAATGAGTATAAATTCCTTTGGAACTTATGAACAATAATGCCTTGCATATTTCTTTTTTTAATATTTAACAAGAAAGAAAATGTTGAGAGCTGCATGAGCTACAGAACAATTTCACAACTCATTGATTGGAACAGTCTTGCACTTTGTCCTTCTGAGATTCAAAACACTGATAGAAGAGCTCAAAGTTAAAATAAAATTGCCTTATTCATATGAATAATTCCATATTCAGAAGTCCTCCTGAGGATTATTAGAAGAAAATAGGAACATCATTATGACCCATGTTAAAATGGATAGATGATGGATTAAAGAGAGGAGAGAGGTCAGAAGTGAAAAGTGAGAACTTGGAATCATTTACATTAAAATAGCTGGAACCTTGTGTATAGAGGAAATTATGCAGAAATATCACATCAGGAGAGAAAAGTAGAGGGTCACAAATTGGAAGAGAATCAAGTGAGAGAGATGTTATGTGACATAAAGTATAAAAGCTCTGCCTCTGTGAAACTATGAGCTCAGATCTCTTAGTTATAAGAGGCAGGTTTTCTTTTGCATCATCTTTTATCTGTCTGTATATCCTAGGTTACAGATTTTTTCTTCAAGAAAATATCCTCTACACTGGCATACAATTTTTTTGGGCTTTGACTATCTCATCCATGGTGTGATAAATAAAAAGTGTTGCCATCCAAACCAGTGTGGTCTTACTTGCAGAAGGAAGTGCTAGAAATTTGAAGAGGGATGGTACAGAGAGCCATTCTTAGAACAGTAAGACTATGTCTATTTGTTAGTTATGCAATGCTCATACAATTATCAAAAAGAGAAGAAAAACATATTGGATAATGAAAACACTGGAGAAAAGTTTTGAAAGTGAGATTTTTACATGCTTGTAAAGCACTGCACACAAAACTATGCTCAAGTACGAGATTCACTACAAATGGATTCAAGAGGAGAATTTGTACAGTATTGTATCCATAAAGCATGTCATCCATTACATAAACACAAATATTAAGGGAAATGCATTTAGGTAGGTAGAAATGCCAGCATTCAAATTACTATAAAATCAGATTGAGTAAAAAATAAAGGAAACTTTACAAGCAAGCCTAATATGGAAATTCCCTATGGGTAAAAAGTAAATATGAGAGACGGTGACATTTCAGAAATGTTCTGATCCAACAAAACTTAGGGAAAAATTCATCATAGATAGAGTTTAATACTCTACAAAAGCTGATATTTTCAGCATATATAAAATATATTTGCACCATCTCAAAAAAAAGTTATTATAATAGAACTAACCTAAATTGCAGAAGTGGAACAATGTACTTTAAAAAAAAAAATGAAACTTATAGAAAAATAAATATAAGCTGTAATGTGTTTGTGCAGCATGCTTTTGGGGGCAGGGAGAGCGTGGTTGTGGGGATGTCTGTGTGTGCTACAGCAGGGGTGGCTTCTGTGAGAAGACGCCAGAAGCTTCCCCTGTGTCAAATAGAGCCAATGCCAGCTGGCTCCGAGACGGATACACTGCTGGCCAAGGACAAGCCCATCAGGGACCGTGCTAAGGCCTCTGGGATAACAGATTTAAGAAGACAGGGTGCAACAGCAACAGAAACCAGAGATAAGAGTGAGAATATGTGAAAGGAACACACCTGGAGACTCTGAGATCAGTGAAACAGGAGGGAGAGGAGGTGCTCCAGCCACCAGAGCAGAGAGTCCTTGCATCCAGTGGTGAAGACCATGGTAAAGCAGCTGTTCCCCTGCAGCCCATGGAGGTCCATAGTGGATCAGAGATCCACCTGCAGACCGTGGAGGACCCCACTCTGGAGCAAATTCATGCCCAAAAGTGGCTCTGATCCCATGGAGGGTTTGTGCTGGAGCTGGTTTCTAGCAGGAACTGTGGACCCATGGAGTGAGGACTCTGTGCTGGAGCAGGTTTGCTGGCAGGATTTGTGACCCTGCAGGAGACCCATGATGGAGCAGTCTTTTCCTGAAATCTGCATCCCATGGAAAGGGACCTGGAGCAGTTCATGTAGAACTGCAGCCCTGTAGAAGGACTCACATTGGAGGAGTTCATGGAGGACTGCCTTCCATGGTAGAGATCCCATGCTGGAGCAGGGCAGGAGTGTGAGGAATCCTCACCCTGAAGCGGAAGAACAGTAGAGACGTGTGATGAACTGAGTGCAGTGCCAGTCAAGTCCCCCTGCACCACTGCGTGGGAGTACACAGGGAAAACTGGAAGTGATGTCAAGCTTGTGAAAAAGGAAGGAGTGGAGGGGAGGTGTTTTTATGATTTTTATTTCTCATTATCCTACTTTGATAGTAAATTAAAGTAATTTCCCATGTTGAGGCTGGTTTGACAGTGATAGTAATAGTAATCAGTGAGTGATTTTTTCCTGTCCTTGTCTTGACCCATGAGCATTCTGTTATATTTCTTCTCCCCTGTCCAGTTGAGGAAGAAGATTGACAGAACAGCTTTAGTGGGCACCTAACATGCAGGGTCACCCACCACATAAACACAAATGTTTATGTGCAGATGTATATCTCTTCTTGTCCAATACGTACATCCCAAAGGGAGAGTTGTTACCACGATCTTTCATTAGACTGCCACAATTTCTCGTATCATACTTAGGCCTTCACCATCACCCTCAGCTATAACGTTTTGCTTTCTCTGGTTCTCTATCAAATAAATGTGTGATTTTCATAGGTCACAGAAAAGCTCAGTTGTTGTGCACATCTCCTGAGGGGACAAAGTCAGGTTTTCAAAGCTGTCATGGAAAGAAAACAAATATTGGAGTCCCTTCACAGACAAGCCTTCATTACTACTGTTTGACCTTAAAAAATCCCAAACCAGTTAGTCTCTCAGCTCCTCAGAAGAATCACATACCTCCTGTCTCTTCTCAGATCTCTCATTGACTCTGTCTTTCGCACACATTATTTCTCAGTACTTTGATCCCTGTGTCCTGAGTTCAAAAATCCCCCGTATAGCGGATCTTGCTCTCTTCGGTTTTATTTCAGACAAGTGGGGTTTGCCTTTGGCATTGCTACAAAAAGCATTGAAAGAATAAACATCCTGTTACTGGAATGAGATGTACTACCTTTAGTACATCTTCTGATTTTATACATTTGGGTATTATCATTTCTGTGACACCAGGAAGAAATAAAGAGAAGCTTTCCCTTTCCTTTTTCCCAGAAAGCAATGTAAGTGCTGGTAACATTTTATCTAATCCTTAAACTTCTGCTAACTTCTATCCTTCTGAGGTTTCCTACTGTTCTACTGCATTAAGAGAGAGAGATCCTTAGCTTAGCTCCCACCTACATAGACATTGACACTGTGGAAAAAAAAAAAAACACTGGCAAACCAAAAAACCCCCTCATCATTTCCTTGCCAGACAGGACTACCCTCCTTGCAAGTACTTGAAAGCTGTGTCTAAACAGAGAAAACACAATCAGATAAAATAATATGGGCATTTGTTAAAGTTATCACAGAAAAGGACTTTAGGATTTTGGAAGAAAGTAAGCTAAAATTATTTCCATGACCACATTTTTTCTTATCAATAAAACAGAAGACAGAATGTATTTGGTAGTATCTGCCGATTTTACTGATGGTCGTTTTTCTAGACAGCCATGCTGCACAAAATTGCCCAGCAGGCATGTGTGCCATTGCATGCTGGATCCCTAAAGGATCCATGTTCCATTATATAATGATGGATTTTATTTTACACCTCATGGAGTTCCAGAAAGAGAGTACTGAATAGCAGAAACTCCCTATGTCTTTGAAATGTTCCTGGTCATTCTAGTACATGTTAAAACTTGTCCAAATTTATTGGCTCAGGTATCACACATTAGGTGTCTAGATCTTTTATTTCAGTTTGCCCATTAGTGTTGCTGCAGTTCTGAACTCTCCCTTACATGGAAGTTTTTGGCAGATTTGTCAGAATGCTGCCTCTTAACATGCCTGTACAAGGTGAGCCAGGAACACCTGGGATCCCTGAAGATTCTTTGTTCCTTAAAAATATTATAATTGATAAGATAAAAACCAATTTTCCTCCGGGAACCTCTTTGGAAGACCTACTGTTGAAAACATAAGCTCATATGGTAACTTTATGTAATGGCTATCATCAGGGGAATTGGAGTAAGTCAGTTTGCCACAAGGCTCTCTGTACCGAATTTTCTAATTTCATCATCAAATGGATTGCAGAGCAGAAATCGATTTTGTGCTTGCATTTTCCTTTCAGATCTTTTGGCCCTGGCTTTTACATACATACTTTCAAAATAAATGCTAAGCACTATGCATTGGCAGCTTTAGATTACTGCAGTATCTCCAAATTAGTCTGTCTTGTAGAAAGACTAGGCAAGCAATTCCTAAATAAGGTGTTGTGTTTTAATTCCAGCTGGCAACTAAGCACCACAGAGCAGCTCGATCATGCCCTTCTCACCCCACCCCCTGGTCCCTGCTTGGATGTGGGAGAGAGAAAAGTGACAAAACCTGTGGGTTGAGATAAAGACAGTTTAATAGGTAAAGCAAAAGCCATGCACAAATCCACTGCAAAACAAGGAACTAATCCACTGCTTCTCATGGACAGGCAGGTGTTCAGACATCTCTAGGAGAGCAAGAGTCCACCAGGAGTAACCATTACCTAGGGAGACAAACACCACCACTCCAAACAGCCTCCCTTCCTCCTTCTTCCTCCAGCTTTATATACTGAGTCTGTGGAGTAACTACAGATCTGTTAGTCTAGCCTAGTTCCTGGAAAAATTATGGGTAAGGTTATATCGGCTACTTTTGAAAAGCATTTAAAGAATAATGCCATCATTGGTCATGGTCAGCATGGGTTCACAAAGGAGAAGTGCTGTTTAACTGATTTGATATCCCTGTGTCACCCACCTAGTGGGATGAAGGGAAGGCAGTGGAAGTAGTCTTTATGGATTTTAGTAGGGTTTTGATATTAACCCTCATAGCATCCTTCTGGACATGCCAGTCAGCTGTGGGATGGGTGGGTTCACAGTGCACTGGGTGAAGAACTGGCTGAAGTATAAAATGGTAGAACAAAAACATACACTGATAGAGCAGTGGCTGTAAAACAACCCTCCAGAAAGGGATCTGGGGATTCTGGTCAACAACAGGTTCAATAGGCATCAATGTTTCCTGACAGCCCAGACCGCAAATCACATCCTGGGGCACATCAAATGTAGCATCACCAGCCAGTCAAAAGAGGTGATAATCCTGCTGTATTCAATGCTGGTGCAGCCTCCCCTTGTGTGCAGTTCTGGATCCCAGAATTTAAATAGGATGTGAAGGTGCTTGAACACATTGTTCCGGTTTGGCCAAATCTAGAAGTATATCCTCTGATAGAAGACAGGCTATAACCACCCATCCCCCACCAGATTTGGGAAAAAATAAATTTTCCTCAAAGGAAAATGAAAGAGATAAAAACCATTTATTTAACAAACACACAGGAAAGGGGATAATGATGCTAAATAATAAATCCTCTCGCTCTGCTGAGAGAAACCTGTGAAAATTTCAGAGTCCTTCCGTAGATCTCTCTCTCCCCCTCCTTGGAGCTGGGACAGGGTGGTGAGCCCACCTCCAGGGCCAAGGCCTAGGTGGAAAGTCCTCCCAATGTATTCTGATGTTGAAACCCTTCAGCAGAGAGAAAAGGAGAAAAACGAAGTCCCAGGAAAACAAAAGTTCAACTCTCCGAAGGAAAAGGACCTGGGGAAAAAAACTGCCAAGAGCTGTCTGGAAAGAAAAGCAAGCTGGGTGCTTCCCTTCCCTCTTGCTCTCCTGCTGCAGCTGAAAAAAAAGTCTCTATCTCTGTGTGACCTTGAGCAAGCTGCAAACTGCTTTGAAAACGTTTTACACAGTTCTTCCTCGCCCCTCTCGGGCTCAGTTTAAAGGCATAGAAAGGGACAAAAATTAATTTCTGGGCATAGGGCAGCGAAATGGGACACACATCATAAAGTCACCCCAAGACACATTCAGAGAAGGGCAACAAAGCTGGTGAAAGGGCTGGATGGAATGTCCTGTGAGAAGCAGCTGAGGGCTTTGGGCTTGTCTAGTTTGGAGAAAAGGAGGCTGAGGGTCAGCCTCATTGCTCTCTACAGCTTCTTGAGGAGGAAGCCGCATTGGAGAGGGAGGTGCTGATCTCTTCTCCCTGGTACCTAGTGATGGGACATGTTGAATGGTTTAAAGCTGCAGCAGGGAAGGTTCAAACTGGATATTATGAATCATTTCTTTACCAAGTGGTGGTCTAACACTGGAATTAGTTACCTAGAGAGGTGGTTGATATCCCAAGGCTATTTAAGAGGCATTTGGACAATGCCCTTAATAACATGGTTTAACTTGGTCAGCCCTGAATTGGTCATGCAATTGGACTGGATAATCCTTGTATGTCCCTTTCAACTGAAATAGTTCTATTCTGTTCTATTCTATTCTATCTAAGGCTTAATCTCTACAGTTTTAGGCTAATGCTTTATGTTGTTGAAGACTGATCACTGCATAAGCTGTTGCCTGGGAAACAAGCATGAGCAAAAATAATAGCTGTCCCTGAAATAAAGACTCACTGCACTTCAATAAAACTCCCCAGTATAGTTTTCTTCTCAATCTCTAAGCTCAGAGCATAGAATCCAAAGCATGTGAGCAGTCTCTGAATGATTTGCTTATTTTCAAGTGGCTGAACCCTTGATATAAGCAGTTCTGGAATAGATAGTATATTCTCTTGAACTTTAGATTTAGAGAAAGTTTGGTGAGGGATATTCATGTATAATGAAAAATCTGTTTTGCTGTTACTCGCTTGATATATGTCTTTTTTCTATGGCTTTGCAATAAATAGTACAACCAGTTGCATTACAAATGCCTAGAATAGAAAAAACATTCCCTTTCCTCTCATTATGGAATATTTAGAACAGGATCCATCTGCATTAACTTATGTATTTAAATGCTTGGGTTTGGACAGAACTCGAGACTGCAGGCTTTTAAGTTTAGTCATGGGATCTAGTTTGCTAATGCTGGCAACTCACAGATTCAGAGAGCGATACATGTGACAAACTGCAGATATTTACCTTAAACTGAGATATCTGATCCCAACACTGTTAATTAGAGGGTAGTTTCTCAGAAGCAAAGTAAGTTATCAAATGTCACTAGAAACTCCTTAGGGTATTTGAGACATTTTCATTAGGCTAGACCTGCAGCTGATCTCTGCTCTTACAGGTTGGTAACTGGAACTCAGGCAAGATAGTATTCTATGTCAAATTACACTGAAAACTAAGGCAATTTAGGGAATTTTGAAAATTCATCTAAGCCCTACATTGTTGATGGAAGCTTAAACATTTATATTCAGACACTTACAGTTAGACATTTGGAGTCTGGAGTTTGAACCCATCTTAAAAGTTTATGACATTCTTGCTCAAAAACGTTATGTACTTTCTAGTTCTTCTGCAACTTTTTATGACAACATATAAATTAATAAAAAAAAAAGTGTGGATGTGGGTTTTTCGTTTATTTGTTTAATTCTCGATCTGATTTGTAATGAAAATGAATTTTTATTTCTCTGTTCTGGTTTTGGCCAAGGACAGGGTTAATTTTTCACAGTAGCCACGAGGGGGCAGAGCCTGGGTTTGTGTGGGCATGGCCAAAACCCTAATGTTATTCCATACCATCTTATGTTACTGCCTGGGGCAGGGGACTGTCTTGCTTCCTAGAATAAGGGTGTCCAGATGGGGAGGAAGCATGGCAGGAATAGGGTTCCACCACTGTTTCATTGTCCTGAGCTTGGTGAGCATCTTACATGTAATTCACCCTCTCTTTTACTTTTCATTTTCTTATCCTGTTGCCGTTTCCATTAAAATTGTTCTTATTTCAACCTGTGATTTTTACCTTTTTGTCCAGTTCTCAACTCCAACCTCCAAGCAAGAAAGGAGAGGGGAAGAGGGAAAGTGAGTGAGCCGCATCTGGTTTGGGAAAGTCTCAGTGAGGGCACTGAACTGGGGAGTACCATTCCTAAACCACAACATTCTTCCATGTACTAAAAAAATAATCTCTTAACTTAAACAGTCTAGATTCATATTTTGAATTGAGATAACAACGTCCTTCACAGATAGCTAGCCAGAGTGGAACAACCACATAAATATATGTCTATACCCAAGTCCAAATCAGATCTGTTAAGTTTAAGGTCAATGGATTACACTTTCAGTTTTCCTCATATCCCTATGTGATTGTTTTGCTTGCATCCACAACCCTAGATGCCTAGATTCTTATTTCACAATCCTGATATGGTTACTACAGAGGTTTCATATCAATTCCAACTAGAAGGGAAAACTCCCCTTGAGTGTTGGGGTTCCTCCCCCCTGCCATGGGGTCCTGGGAGAGGGGACCCTGGCCTAGGCATGGGGTTTCCCGGCTTCCTGGTCATATGTACCCTAATCCTGTTCCCCATTGGTTATTTTGAGTTCCCCTGCCCGGGAAGGACCCTGGCTGTCCCATGATTGCTCAGTTCTGGCAGTCCCCCGGCCATATGGATGGAGAATAAAGATCTCTGAAACTTCTATCAAGAATCGGTCCCTATTTCTTTCCACGGGCCTCGCTGTCTAATACATGTTGCAGAAATCCCCGCTGCAACAGTAGAGGATTTGTAAGGTGGTTCAACCATTTGACCTGTATAGGTTCAGCACAATACTCCAAACACAGAATGACTTCTGTTTGTGCCTTCTCTTGCTAGTCTCTACTCAAGCACTGTAATGCTGTTTAGAGAGAACACATTAACACCTGTACCAATTGTTCAAGGAGGGGAGTATTGCATTACTCAGGGTTTTAACGTGGGCTGCAAGACAAAGAGGTAACCCTTCTCAGTCTCCTTTAGCTTTCATATAGTTTATTGTTTCTGCTGTCTTTCTTGCATCAGAATATGCCATAAAAATTATTTCTAGCAGAAGCAGTACTCAAATGTTTGTTTCAGTGAAAGGCTCCAAGACCCAGCTTTCTGCATTTTCTGAGACAAAACCTTTTATTATGAAAAGGACTTCTGTTTTCCAATTCAGCCCAATGGATACTTTTAAAAACCAATTAAAACATAATAATAACATATCCAAAAAGTCGGTAGTCTATTAAATAGTTGATGGTACCAGCAGTCTTTTAAGAATGTGTTTGAGAATTTATAACACCACCATTAGCATGAAATTAATGCTTGTTTCCCCTAATGAAGACCTCTGCAATTTATATCGGTTTTCATTAATCTCTTAAATTTTTTATAATAAATCTCTTTGCAACCCATTATTGTACCTTAAATTCTTCATTTAGTTATCTACAATAGATTTGGTAATAAAATGCATTCTTTTTTTATTTTTTTCTTTTTTATTGTTGTTTTGGCTACTGTACAAAGAATGAACTTTGTTTTCGGTTTAAATTCTTAAAACAACACTACTCAAAATTACTTGAATTGATGATATACCAACTGTAAAAAAGGAAATAAATGGGGAAAAAGTAGAGTCACCTTCTAGTGCTGTTAGTTAGCTTGCTTTATCAAAGCTGCTTTGCTTTCTTCTCCTTATTGCATTTGGTTTCCCCTTTGTTGCTTTTCTCTTAACTGTGCATTTGAAAATCTTTTTTGTTGTAAGCTCATTGTTCTTTCAGCAGGCAGCTGACATTAATAGCAACATCATACCATTCTGGGTATCATAATTCTCAAAATAAAGGAGTAGCAAAAGGAACTGCCAGCAGCCCTTTAGGTATCTCAACTTTGTATAGAGTACTTTGACAAGAAAAAAACACTTCTCCCCAGTGCTAATCTGATCAGAAAAAAAAAAAAAAATCATTTTCAAGTCGTGTAATGGCTTCATGGATGTCAACATTATTTTATTATCTTGATAGTGAAACTTGGAAGATAATCACTCTACAAACGTTTTGTAATTCTTTTAATTTGTTTTGGGGCTTCGCTGTTATTTTCATTATTATTGTCAGTGTTCCAAGCCTTGAAACTTTTAGGACATATGTTAGATCAGTACAATATTACATACAATTATTTATAATACAACTTTCTGTTCTTAATTACATTTGTTTGAATATAAAACATAGCAATAATTTGTGGGATTTCATTGTGTTTGCATACCTTTGGTTTTATTTCTTTGACTGAGATTTATTCACTCTTGAAATTCTAACAAGTTTTCTCCTATGGAAGAGAAAAACAGCCAGAAACAAGGAAATAAAATATCACTTCCAAAGCTACCTGTGATATTTTTAGGCAAAGCAAAGCATTTGCAGTTTAATTAGCATAATGATCTTTAGTAAAAACCAGCAATACAGAGTTTGCAAGCTAGAGTGACAAGGTAGAATTGGGGAGACATTTAGTAAGTTATAGCTTTATGTAGGTAAAGTAATTTACATCTTTTGACATTGTTTTCTTCATTTCAAATAAATTAATAGAGTCACTTGGATTGCTACAAAATATTTGTACTGAAAGCATGGCTATTACAGCACTTAACATTCCATTTATCAAATTCTAGTCACCTTTTAATAAGAAGATCCATGAAGACAGGAGTGGTTATATGGAGAAAGCAAGGATGGGCTTTCTTTAAAAATAAGACAAAACGTATCATTTACTGCCTGTCAATTATGCCATCTTGAACCTAATTCATATTGTTATTTCTTTTGGACACTTCAAAGAGACTTTTTTCTTTTTCTCTGCTTTCTATATTAAAATTGACCGATCTTAGACTAGATATCCTGGAAAAAAAAGCAAGTTGTAGATATTGTCCTAGTGCCTGCTGCTGCTGCTGCAGTTGCTGCTGCAGTTTGGCTTTTAGCCAGCAGCACTTCTTGGAGGCTACATTGAAGTTGCCATGGGCACCATAAGATGATCTACTAAGTGGAATAAGTGGTCCACTAAGTGGACTTTTGGTCATCCTTAGGCATTCTGTGAAGGTAGGGTGAGGCCAGACTTCATCAGACTATGCAAAAATACTTTAAAACAAACTAGTAAAACACCAAGACATGTTCTTCCAAACTGTGAAACACGGCATGACCTTATTAACAAAAGTTTCTACCTATTATCTTACAAAATCATAGCTAGAAAACTCCTAACTAAAAGAGAATACATGAGAAAAAATGAGTGCAGACAAAAAATCAGAAAATAAAGGGCAGGGGAAAAACGCAATAATTCTGCTAATATCATGGCAACCATCTTGGCATCATAACAGATATAATGATAATTTTGTCTGTGTGGTCACAGATTTACTTATCTTTTTTGGCGCTACTTATAACCTCAAATCTTATATTTGGTAAGCTATTTTCATCTCTTCTGTTTTCTCAGCTATGTCTGTTTCTGTTTCAAATGTCTCAAAAGATAAGGCTTCAAGTAACTTATTTTACTGGAAACTGCTCTACAAGGTCACATGGAAGGGGTGGAAAGGATATTCACTTATTAACAAGCTGCCTTCTGACACAGCTGATATATGAACATTGTTCAGGCAGTTAATTGTTAAAGAGATTAAAATTCTTTGAGTTCCACATATAATCAGTCCAAACTGCAGATTTTCAACCTCGTTGAATATTCCATCTGCAAGGCTAAACTGGTACCTTTTATCTGTCATAGAGAGATGTCGCTTTTTTTAATGATAAGAAAATGCATTTGTAAACACTTTGAGACATTATTATCTCAAAGTCCAATTTCAGCCCCAAGTTGATTCAATATCCCCAGAGCAGCAAGAAGAATCAATATATTTGTGCAAACAAAACTGGAGAAAAATACAGATAAATAAAGATCAACACAGTATTTTTGTATAATAATAATAATGCATTAAAATTACTTTTGCAAAATAACTTCCTGAATACCTCTTTCAGAATTTAGATTAATTCCTTGGATCATCATCATTTGCTAAAATTAGACTCAAACTTTTTATTTCTATATCTAATTGCAACATATTTTCTGTCTTGTTCTGCTGATGTTAATATTCTTAAATACTTTAATTTCCTATTTTGCATTTAACTATTCCAATGACTGTGTTGGATTAGCATAAATTCTAAGTGCATAATAAACCTACATTTTGTTTATTTATAGACTATAATTACCTCTTGCAAAACTGTGCAAAAAGATATTGGAAAATAGAGCTATCTCTCTGACCTATTAATTTTGAGGATATGGGAAGCTCAGAGCACTCCCACTCCTTCCTACTCATTACCCCTTTAGGCAGCCAAAATTCCATGTCCCACATGAACAAGTCAGTGATGAACTGAAATGTGATTCAATTTGGTACTTTAAAATAACTTTCTGCACCTTCGATCATGATTTTTATAGAACTCTTAAGTGTTTCCAAAAATTTAGTAACAATAATGAGTCAACATATTAAGCAAAAAAGTAAGATGAAATAAAAAGAGATGTGTAAAATATGATGTAAAACTTAATTGCTTGAATTATTTTTTCCTAAACATATCACTAATAAAGACATGATGCTATTGAAAAAAAAAAAAATACTCAGCATGTATGAAATCCTAAGTAGGAATTTCTAGCTTTTACTTTACAGTGTAATTTGAAATGTTTTCTATGGAATCTAAGGATTCAGAAGAAGCAAAAAGGGAAATTTTTTTCTAAGAAAAAATTAAAATGTTACCATGATATACAATAAGGAATAACGATCTTATACAAGCATATAAACAGTGCAAAGAACTACTATTTATTCATGTATTGTTAAAGAATCCAAGGACTGAACATCAACAGCCTTAATCATCCTACTTCAGTGAGAGTTAGGCAGAATTCTAGTTCTAGTATGTTAATAAAATAGTCATAATTTCTTGAGAATCTTCATGTTTTAGTTCTTGTAATACAGAAAAAACCCAGCACAAACTTTAAAAGTTAAAGTTGCAAAATAATTTTTAAATATTTTGGAGTCAAGGAAGGCTCAGAAAGTTGCAAGACTAGAACAAGTCAATAGTATCATAGAAGGAGGTATTGTCCATTAAAAAAAATATCAGGACAAACTATTTATTGATCCTTTATGATCTAACTTACTATTCTATTGTTTTAAAAAGATATATATTTTTTGAGGAAAGGTGGTTTAAGACAGAAACTAAGAAGTAGATCAGTAGAAACCAAACTGTAGTGAATATATTTTAAAAGTTTCAAATAATATTCTTCCAGAAAACAAAGACTGTAAGTGTAGAGTTACTTCAGAAAATTAGTCAGCCCACGAGGTATTGCAGGTTCTCCAATCCTTCTTGCCAAACAAATAGTGGTCGTTAATGAACTCGTCAACATCTACTATGTGAAAACGTAATTAAGTCCTGTGAACAAAATGTTACCAAATTAAATAGTTATATTTAGCTGGGTGTCTTAAGTTAATATCTTAATTACCCTGGAATATGACTCTCCCAGAAAATTGTTGTGTTTTGCAAATATAAATAGAAATGCTTTCAACAGAGAAGCCACAGATTAGCCTTCTAACACTTACAGTATTATTTCAGTAATATGCTTTGCAAACAGGCATCAGATGTTGTCGTGGTTTAAGCCCAGTTAGAAATCAAGCACCACACAGCCGCTCGCTCAATCCTTTCCTCTCTCCTCTCACCCTGTTGGGATGGGGAAGAAGATTGAAGTTTGTATGTTAAGATAAGAACAGTTTAATAATTGAAAATAAGGTCAAATACAATCATAATGGTAAATAATAATAATAATAATGATAATAAAAAGGAAACAAATAATAAAAAGGAAACAAGTGATGAGCAGTCCACCACCTGCTGACCGATGCCAGTCCTCAGTTCCCGAACACAGGTTGGCCATGCTTATGGGTAACTTCCCCCAATTTCTATACTGGGCATAAACTTCTGTGGTGTGGAATATCCCTCTGGGCAGTTCAGGTCACCTGTCCCAACTATATTCCCTCCAGTTTCTTTTGTGTAGCTCCTCACTGGCAGAGCATGAGACAAGGAGGGGAAAAAAGTCCTTAGGTTAAACAAAACTTGGCAAAACACAAAACATCAGTACCATTCTCATTCCAAATCCAAAACACAAACAGCATTGTAACAAGTACTGAGAAGAAATTAACTCTGCCTTAGCTGTAACTAGAACAGATGTGTAACATGTTTTTTGGGTTCCAAAAGACTTGTATTTCCAAGGCTTCCCTTTTATTTAGCACCATAATAGCAAATATAAGGCCAAAAGGCATTTCTAAGATTGGGCAGAATCCAAGTATATTTTATTAAAATTTACATTTGAGTCTGGTTTTGATTTCTCATTCGAGTCCAGCAACTTTGTCCAAGGCACTACTATAAGTCTGTGGCATAACCAGGATGTAAACATGCCATATTCCACAAGCTTTCCTAGTTCCAGCTTTATCACAAGTATGTCCCTTTGCTTTATTACATTGTAGCTTTCTCCATGTCTGATTCAAAGTAGAACGTCAGAGGGAGGCATAAACTCTCTTTTCATAAAAGGCCTATCTGTTTCGATTAGCTTCTATGAGCTCTGATATGATTGCAATATGCGGGGATTACAGCCACACTACAATCTAACACAATAAGCAATGTTTCTTTCTTCTATTCTCACTCTTCTGCTCTGGACTGAAGTTGTGCAGAGATTTTTTCCCCTTCTTGAATCTCTTATCCCAGAGGCACTACCCCTGTTGCTGATAGGCTCAGTCTTGGCCAGGAGTGGCTATGTCTCGCAACCGGCTGGCATTGGCTCTCCTGGACACGGGGGCTCCTCACAGTAGCCACCCCTGCAACAAGCAGCGCCCCTCTCCTACCCTGCTGCTACCATAACTTTGCCATGTAAACAAAGGAAATGTAAAAGATCTACCTCCTTCTAGAGCAAGGAGGAATCTGGGAAAGGTACCTCATGGTGCCTAGAAATTAGTAGATGCCTTCATGCAGAGAACAGCATGCCACTCCACGTGACTCATTTTGGAGTAGGCTCAGATGTCTAGGTTACATGCAGTCCGTTGTCATTCTACTGATCCTGGTGGGTGCTTGGACACTGAGCTCACCGAGAGTCTTAAATTTGGTCTACATGTAACCACTGAAGGTTACACATAGGTCGATTTCAAACACTTTTGGATGTTAGTGTAGGCAACCTTTTAAAGGAGAGTTTCTCTGTCTTACCGTCCTTAGACTGCTTTCCCTTGTAAAAACTCACCAGAATGCTTCCCAAGGGTAGGATTCAGCTACTAATAGGTTTTTTTCTTTGGTTTTGGTGACCTCCAGTGTTTCACCAGACCTCACTAGGATTAGATAAAAAGTCATGAGTCTGTCAAAAAATCAGTGTTGTATTTGTCAAACCTACATGAATATCCTTGATAATCCAAGAGACCTCAAATGACACTAGACATCTACATGTGGACAGCGGAATCCTGCCCTAACTTTCAGTCTTACCTCTTTGCTTCATTACTGTGGTATAATAAAATCCTTATATAATTTACATTGCTTTTATATATGTAAAAGGCCCTAAATTCACACCATGGTTTCATAAATGTGGATACAAAAATGCTGTTAGCAAGGAATTTTCTTGTTTTTTTCTGTCCGTGAGAGGCTTTTCTCTCTCACAGAAGATATTCACAGAGTTTATAAACCATGAACACCTGCAACCTTGTAGAACTTTGTTTATAGTACAGTAGGAAAATATTTTGATAATGGGTGTTTTAGGATTTTGGCCAATCACCCCAAGGGATGGCTGATCCTTTGTCCAATTAGACTACGAAGAAAAAAGTCTATAAAAGATTTGGTAAAATAATTAAATAAATCAATCTTGCTGCACAATTCCTGCCTGCTGGATCTTCTCTCCTCCTCCCTATGGCTGCTGGACACAGTAATATTTATTACTGTAATACATAAACATTTTTAAATACTCACAATGGAAACTTAGGACAGTATGCTTTTTCTAATATTTTTAATAATAATAATAACAATAATAATAATAAAAATAATAATGCATATCAATATTAAATACATTTTTTAATATTTTGAATATATTACCAGTTGTCTAGTATTATTTATTATCTAGTCTTTATTAAAATATTCAGTGTTATCTAACTGAAATACAGGTAGTCTTACCATGAAGAGCATATTCCCATTGATAAACAGCCATAAAAAAATAAAGAGTTTTTCACTTTTAGGCAAAATACTCTGTGTTCTCTAGAAGAATTAGCCTAATGAACTTTTTTTCTTGCATTTTAATAAGCAATGGGACATACTGAGCAAATAATCATGAGTAAGGAAAAAATCTCAACAAAACAATGAACTGGTCTCGTTTAATTTAAAGAAGCAACTAACCAAATGACATGTGAAAAACACATACTAAATAATGCTATTGAGGAAGCTAGTTAGAAATGTTCAATTTATTTCCATAAAAGTAAAAGAAGAAAGAATCGTCCAGAAAAATGGACATGAAATCTGCTAAATGCAAGTAAAATTCATAATTTTTATGGTAGAATTTATCACTCTAATAATAACTAATATCTTTTCAGGATTGAAAAGATTTTGTAGGGACTGCAGGCATACTACAATTAAATTTTAAAAAAGAAAACAGCTGCAATTTCATTTCAAAAGCTCCTTTTCAAATAAGATATTAATATATGCCAAACATGGCAAGAATTTCCCCAGGATATATAGGCAGCCTTACATAGTGATAGTGAATAATGCTCCCTCACACTCCTACCACTTGAGAAGGTGAACTTTTATTCCACCGTGAATATGCCAGGCTGAAATCTGTAAGTAGTGTGGTAGCTGCCATTAATTGTTATCAGCTTTATAGCAAAACGTTTCAGCCTTACTGTAAGCAGAATCAGGGATGAGCTGATTCTCAGGAGGCTAACTTTTTTGATTTACATGTACTGTACTCTGCCTAGAGAAAAAAAAAAATCAATCTTTTATTACTTTTATGCCTGGTAATACTTAGTAGAATGCATTTTACTCCATACTGTGATGCACTATAAGTTTTCAGAGAACAGTCCCAGCTGCTCAGGGTATAAAAAGCCCACTTATACTGTGGTGCAACAAAAAAAAGATAACTTTTTGTATTTTAAAATCGCAGAATTGAAAAAATCCCTTCAAAATTAAAAAAAAAAAAAAAATTATCTGCAGAATAACTTCAAAAACTATTTTGAACTAGCATGCCAATGGGAAATGGAATTTTCATTGATTTGCTACTTTTATCAGCCTGAACTGGTGATTAACCAGTGTTTGTAGCATATCTTCCATGACAAAATTTTTCAGCTTTTTTGGAATTCTGGTTTAATAAGAGAAATAAATATTTTTACAATGCTTTTTACTTTTAAATTTTGCATTTTATATTCTCCAGAAATACTTTTCTGATGCACTCCTTAGATAATCATTGTTAGATGTTTTCATCCCATTTTAAGTTGATTTCTCATCTCTTTAGCAACAATTGTTTTGCCATAAAGTGGGCAAGGATGAGCAACAAGTGTGTATTTTTGAAGTTTAGTTATTATTGGTATTACTATTTTTTATGAGTAGAAAAATAATAAGAAATTAAAACATAAGTTTAGTACTTCCATTTAAATTTCTTTTGATCAGATTTCTCAGAGAAAACCCCAAGCGTTTTTAAACATTTGATACTAAGACTAAGGAAAGTGTCATGTCATGAGCTGCTCTGAGAAACTGTGATGAAAGAGTAGTAGACTTGCAACTCAGAACCTTCCTTTGATTAAAACTAGTAAATGTATACTAAAAATTAAGAGAAAGTGTATCTAACTTACTGACAGGTGCCATCTTTAAGAGTGTTTCCAAATAATATGACGTCTTAAATCTAAATAGGGAGAGAATAGTAACTGAGAAAAAACTGCTGTAAAAATATCAGGAATTTTATTACTAATTTTTTTTTTTTCCTGGCAAAAACAATCCTGGCATAGAAAGGAGCTGCAGTACATGCAAATAAGTTGTCCAGTCTAGACAACCAGGTTATCTGGTAAAACATACCAAGCTGCATGCTTACCCTACAGTATAAATGCAGCCTAAGCTATCTACCATTAGCTATAATAAATCCCTGTAGTCAATGAGGAAGAAATGGTCATTTTTTAACTCAGCTTACTTTTTTTTTTTACTTTTAGAGTTGTAGTACTTTCTTACTTATTTGATGTTGTCTCCTTGCTTCAGTCATTCTCAGGATTCTCTGCTTCTCAACTAAATTTCAGATTACCAAGATCAGTCTGATTTGCCCATAATGAAATAAAGGGGATTGTACAGAAAATTAATTGGGGACGTTCAATTTTAAAATAGACAATATTTTATTCCAATTTATCTTGTCCTCACAACTTACTATTAAAGCTTTTGAGCCATCATGAATAAAACCTGGGAATAAGTAGTTCAAAAATTCTAGGACATGGAAAAATTTCAGTGGCCACATGTGCACATACACAAATATTTTCAAATACGATGTTAATGAAATAAAGGTCAAGTCCTATAAAACTTCTCAGGTGACTGTCTGATTATTTTGTTAATCAGGCCAGCGTGAGATCCTCGAATTAACTGCTTGGATGCTGCCTTATACAGTGGCTATATTTGCCCCACACATGCCTACAACTCTAATATTCTAATTGTGGGTATGCACAACATCTCTAAAATGACAAGTTTAGAATATTTTTTAGCTCTTTTGAATAAATTAAATAAAAAGACAGTCAACAGGCTTCTTTTTACCTGCTATATCATGTATCTAGGCTCTGCAAACATGCCCTAAGTATGCTGCCAGCATGCTGCAATGAAAATATAAACTTGTAGCAAACCATGTTCGGTTAAAAAGAGACAGTACCTTATTGGAGTAGACTGTCCACACCCTCAGTGTCCAAAGAGGCTTTAATTGCCCTGATTGAACTCAGTGTGAGGCCTTTACCCACTCCAATGATAGTCATTACACGAAATTCCATTTCTTATAACCTGAGGTGCCCAGCTAAGTTGCAAATACCTACATTTGAGTTGATTCACCTAGCTTTTTTAATAATCAGAAAAAGTCTGGAGTATGATTCAGTTGCTTAAACACAATGCTTTGTGTCATTTAAGATGTCCTGGAAGATTCCAGAGTTTCTTTCTGCTTCTGAAAGGCATGAGACCGCTGTAAATCCTGTGATAGCTACTGTCTCTGCGCAGATGCATGTAGTAACTTACAGAATTGGAACTTGTATTGCACATTACAGAAGCATGCCAAATCCTGTTCTAGATGTTTGGCAAAATGTGTACCTTTTTATCATAGCTTTAAGTGTTTGTTTTCCATAAGAAATTAAAATATTTACCCCCTAGGTGGCCAGTCTATGACATGGAAACATGCCTACAGTTTCTTCAATTAGTTCAATTGCCCTATCTTTTTAATTGCAAAGAGGTCAAGATGTCAGGTAAAAAAAAAAAAAAAAAAATTATATTTCCCTTGTGTTCTTGTCTTAAATAATTTTGGTAGTTATTCTCAGCACAAAACTGCCGTGTTTTAAATAATCCTGTCATATAATGTATCACATAGGTATCTTTCATGCTTAAATGCAAATTCACATGTACTTCAAAGGTCAGTATTAAGATATGAACTTGTGAGAATTTGTATTAATACCTTCTTAGAGATATCTTCTGGTCCAGACTTAAGTGGTAGAACAAAGCCTTTACCCTGTACAAGCCTCACACTCTGTTGCCTGACATTTAGGTCCCTCTTCTCAAAGGCAAGACATGTGAACTGGACTCCCTAAAAGTTCATTTTGTCTCACTATGTCTGACTGCTTTAAGTGTTATTTTAACCACCAATACAAATAATACCTTAAAACAATCAACTGGACACTGTACAGTTGTTTCTAGGCTTTTAGAGGTCTAGATTTTACAGCAGAAGAAAATTACTTGCATCTTGCTGCTACACTGAGTTGGATTTCAGACATCTCATGAACGTTGCTGGACTGCATCCCACTTGGCATGGACTCTGGAGACTGGTCAAAGTGGACCAGGACACATACCGCCTTTATGTGTCTGTATTTTCTAAATTGCTATAGAAATTTTAGCCACTCTGGGGCTGGAAGTCTTGTGAAAACATTTTCTCTTTGAGGTACAGTGTATAACTTGTTTCAAACTGAAACAGAAATACAAGGAGAAAATTACATCTAGCAACATGTTGCCACTTTAAAAACCCTGAAGTGTAGTTTGATTTAGGCCCATCTATACTAAAATGCATCCATACTAAATGCATTAAGAAGGTAGATTTAGCTTTTTTTATTATTTTATTTTTTTTACTTGAAGCAGATTGAATTTATTCTAGTGGTTCAGGTAAAGGTGAAGATGAAAACAAACAGTGATTTAGGAAAACAGTTTGAAAATTATCTGTATGATAAGTCGAATTCCAAAAGTATTTGTTTACATTCTGAATTCTTTGGGATCAGAAAAAGTATCTGTAACATTAAATAAACGGTTGACAAACATTTAAAAGTTTTATTCCTTTTTCAACCAATACCTTTTTTAATAAATCCAGGTACTAAGAAAAGGGAATAATTTTTCTGTTTCTCTTCATGGACTGAATGTCTTATTCAGACAACACATAGCCAATTAACAGGTTCAGATAGCAATATTCATATCTAGAGAGGCAAAGCAAGTTACAGAACATTAACCAGGGAAAGCTATAGAATGTGACCCAGTGTACATAATTTCTGAAATAAAAGTCAAAATATTTGTTGCTGAATTGCCAAATACTTTTAGATGGGGATTTCAAAGTTATCTGGAGCTGTTATTCCACAACTAATTAGTCTCTGCAGTAAAAAGAACACAGTTTTCTTCTGCCAAATACAGTGTTCCTGCAGCATCTGATAGTATTGACATTACCAATTACACACCATTCTAACACACTTGTAATTCACCCATGTGTCCAGTAGGCCTCTGTTATACTTGCACAAATAAATAATTAACCAGGACTGCGTCATTTTCAATAAAGTTCTTTCTCTTCCAAACAGAAAGCAGTAAAGATATGTCAAAGTTTATTCTACAGTGTATTCTTTGAAATGACACAAAAAAATGTTCAGATTATTTTGACAGAAGTGTTTCTCTGTCTGTTTTTAACACTGTAGACACTGTTTTTACTACTAGGTCTGAGTTTTAAGATTACTCTATGGAGCAGATCATGTTTTGACATTTACAATACTGTAATCAGTCTGCATCTTATCGAATAAAAAGTGGTTGGGTATTAGTCAAGTTCGAAGAAGATCGACAAAGCCGGTGAAGGGTCTGGTGTACAGGTTTCACGAGGAGTAGTAGAGGGAGGGAGATGTTTTTTAGCCTGGAGAAAAGTAGGCTCAGGGGGGACCTGATCACTCTGCACCACTACCTGAAGGGAGGCTGTAGCAAGGCGGGGGTCAGTCTCTTCTCCCAGGTAACAAGTGACAGAATGAGAAGAAATTATCTCAGGACATCTATTACAGACCCAATTAATTGTACTATTCTATTCTATAATTCTTTTTATTATTCTAACATCTTAGAAATATGAGTAAAATCACAGTATTATATCAGAACTTACAAAATATCTTTATTCTTAATATTAACTCTTAAAGTAATATTTGAAGAAATATAACCTTTTTCTTTCATTTTTTCCCTTTTTTGCTTTATCCAAAGTAAATCCAAGACCTGTATGCCTATGATGGAGTTCAAATCCCAGACACAAAAATAAATTCATGTTCAAAATGAACGCTCATCTCTATTCTAAACATAAAATTCTGATCATCCCAACCACTGTAATATAAAGAGAGAAATTAGTGAGCTTCACTTTTTTTTGCTTAAAATCCAAATGTAGATTATGTGCTCGATACTTACTCTTTTAAAATACATTTTAAAATATTTTATTTTTAATTACAAACTTAAATATGTAAAGTAAGGGTAAAGAAATATTAAGTCCTATGAATGTTAAAAAAGTGAAGTATTTTTACCTCATTTTTTTTTATTTTTATGATCATGATAGTGATTTCATGTAAAGTTTCATAGGTTAAACTTTGCTTACTGAATTTATTGTGAAAAAGTAGAAATTCCACACTTCACCTTAAATTTTTTCTACTAAACATAACAGTTCTGTCAGCATGACTGTTTGTAGGATAGCCTGAATTCCAGAATGATTCCCTGAAATCCATCTTTGTTATCTGGTAGTGCTGAAAAATCTTGTGTTTTCATTTGTTCCTGAGTGTCTGTGTATGGCTGTCTACATTTTACAAAATCAGAATTTCAAGCTTTAGCATTTTTTTGTTCTATGACAATTGGGAATTTGAATGTAAGAATAACATTTCACATTGGTAGATGTGAAATTTTTTAACAAAGCTGCCAAGGATGACTAAATTAAGTAAAATCAGAGTGAAATCTTGCAGTTCAAGAGATGTATAGCTATAGATAAGATGTGTCTGTATAAAATTTCATCAGTTATTTTAACAGGGCAAGGCAATATTCAGAGCAGATGTCATTCTATGAAGCTTTGCACCACAAAAAAGATTGCAGAATTCTAAAAGTGGCGTAGAGACATTCAGTCTTATGAAAAGTGACTGTCTTGTTCCTCTCTCTTTGTTGGCTTACTTTTTTTTTTTTTTGTACAGCTTTAAACTGTTTGCATCTCAACCCACAAGTTTTCTCACTTTTACCCATCTGATTCTCCCTCCCTTCCATTGTGGGCGGTACTGAGTGAGCACTTGTGTGGTGCTTAGTTATTGGCCGTGGTTACACCACTACACGTGCAAAGCAAAGAAATTGATTACTCCAGAGATCCATAACATTTAGATTTAAGGGTCAGTAACCTGAATTAGAACAGGGGAAGCTAGCAACAAGCAAGAGTGTGTTGAAATGGTCAGCTCAAACACTTCTTTGCAACAAGAAAGGATAATCTGCTTTTGTTGCTAAATACAACTACCAGTAACTAACATTTGAGAGTCTCACCCTTTTGATAGCAGATGCATATTATCTGCATTCATACGGCAGCATAAATAAATTATTTTGTTTCAATTTCTTGAACAGTTCAAAGCTATGTGGCATGCATATATCTTTTTTTAGTCTTTGAACTTTTTTGAAAGCTATTTTAGACTGTCATTATCTTTCCCTGTCAAAACTGTCAAATTGCATTAAAAATGAAGGAACATGTTTCCTTAGAAATGTGGTACTTGTTGTTATGAAAAGGAACAACTTGACCTTACTAATGAGTCAGTGAGAGCATTAGCAAAGTGTGTTCAGATATGGAAATGTACAGAATGTTTGTTATGACCTTTTCAGACTCCAAGTTCATATTATTGATTGAGATCAAAAATCAAGAAATACAGAAATTTAATAAAAGAAGAATTGTATCTGTAGCTGAAATTTTAAATAAAGCAAATTGCTTAACCAGCTAAGGTCACCACCTATGTATCTGTATTTGATGAAATGCTAAGCTAACTTTCAGTAGTGAACTGCCTGAGTAAATGCATTTTCAGTTTGCTTCACTACTGGAGTTCCCCTACATTATTAGTGGAAAGCAGAGATATGATTAAGACCTGAAAAGAGGAAATTTTATTTTCTTCTTCTAGTCTATATCTAGAAAAGTCATAGAAAGGGCATAGAGTTATTTGGTTTAGTATGCTATAAAATACGTTTTTAATGGAAAAAAAATGAAGAGCCTGTCCCTATATTGCTTTGCCTTTTTAGACAATGGAGTCTAGTTCATCCTTTAGCAGATGTCAAATATGCAAAATTTTTATCTGAAGCATAGCTTTTATTCCATTTTAGACTCAGAAAGACAAGTAATTAATCATATAAAAAATTAATTTCCAGTCTTTTTGTCTCAGCAGTAAAGAATTAATGACTGAGGGTGGTCTTTTAAAACAGATCATGAGCAAGCAAAGTATTTTACATATGGTGTATATTAAAGAGTATGTTATATGTATATGTTGATATACATACAGACAGACAGATATAACACATTATAGAGTCTGTTTTATATATATATACATACACACCTGTATGTTGTTGGGCAGACCATAACTCTGAGAGTAATATCATAGAATCATTAAGGTTGGAAAAGGCCTTTAAGATCATGCAAAGAAAAAGAAAAAACATGTCATGTTATTAAACTTTAAAAGAAGTTGCTGCTCTTTTAGACCAGGTATGAGAAAAAGAATGGGAGAGGAGTGACTCTTTGCAGAGCTGTAGCTGAGGTAATACAATGTAGTCACCCATATTAAGCCGTAATTTGCAAGGTGAAAATGCTCCTGTTGAAGCCTGTGTAAAATACACTGGGCATCTGCAGGAGTGGAGTGGAGTGGAGCTGTTCTCATTCACTGTGTGATTTATACTGAATAAAGAATGACTCTTCAAATCTGCCATATATTCCTCCTTGAAGTTCTGACATGCATAACCCTAGGATGATGGATAGTCCATTGGCTATGGTTGAACACATTGACAGGGGAAGAAATGCCAAGACAAATTTCAAAAGTGTGTCTCCAGTTAGTCTCCTGAGACAAGATCTTGTTCTGAAATTCCATCTTTCTTTTACAATTTTATTTTTTAATAAAATAATTTTATGTTTGTGTATTAAACTGCCAGCATCCCAAAACCAATATTCCAGATATAATAAAACAATTAACAGACTGCAGGCATGTAAAATATGTTTTAGCTGTGTTTTTCTGCCCCAAATACTAAAAAGTATTTTGTAAGCTTGCTAGTCACTGCTTAAGTGCCAGTTCCCTGAAGGAGAGTTTGCAGAGCTGTATATACTACAGTAAGCTCACAGCTGTTGGAAAATTGATAGGAAATTTTCTGAGGACTTCAGCC
Source organism: Corvus hawaiiensis (assembly GCF_020740725.1). Taxonomy (NCBI): domain Eukaryota; kingdom Metazoa; phylum Chordata; class Aves; order Passeriformes; family Corvidae; genus Corvus; species Corvus hawaiiensis. The sequence goes on from NC_063214.1 coordinate 77,445,486, forward strand.
CCCAAAGGAATTTGTTTTCAAGAGCAAGTATTGTGTATCTCCTTGTGACAGGGATGGTCATAATGGATCCTCAAAGCAAATTTTGGGGGAGACAGATAACAGCACAATAGCCAAGGTCCAATAGGAGCAATGAGCCTACCTAACCATAATGCTGGTCAAGGTCTGACTCAAATCACATATGGAAGAAACTATCATCATTAGTTGGTATGCAAATATGACTATAAATTAATTCTCTTATTCCATAACCAGTGGACGTCCCAGGGCCCACTGAGCTTCCCTGCACAGCTGCAGGCTGCATGACAGGATTTCTCCCTGAGCAGGGACACCTCTCAAGGTTACTCTCTGAGGAGCCACTTCTTAGTCACAAGCAAAAAGCAAAACTTTACTCAATTTACAAAAAAACGGCACCATGATTTTAGTGCAGCTCTCTTTCCCTTTTTCTACTTTCCTCCTTTTTCCTAATATTAGATTATAAATCATAGAAATAATTTTTATTTTTAAAATGCAAACTTCATTAGAAAAACAAAGTGGTTGAGAGAGACAATATCATAACAAAGGCTATAAGGAATGTTTAGCTACAAACAAGATTTTTGTTCTCTGAATTCAAAACTCATTTGTTTTTTTCCCTTGATTCTGACCACTTGTTGAATTTTCTGACATTGCTGAGGCATCAGCTGTTTTCTTGCTTATTTGTGCTACAAGTATATAACTACAGATTTTCAGACAGTGATTACAGTACTCTACTGCCTAACTGTGATGAATAATCAGTGCACTCACTGTAGTTCTGACTGAGAACCAGAAAAACATACTGTGAAAATATTGCTCTTTTTTTTATATATCTATTTTTTTATATATATTTTTGAAGAAAACTAACGTTCTCAGACTGGAAATGGCAACTACTTGAAACCTGCAAATAGAGCAGCCATTTTGGTGTACAGCATTAAGACTTGATTCTAAGACTCAAGTTAGTTCTCAAAAAAATTCTTCATAACTATGACTGTTCTGAAAGATAAAATTTTGTCTTGCAAAATTAGAACATTTCTGTTCTTTGTATAATTACTGTGGAAAAGATATGCTGGACCAAATTATTTATAATACCAGAACTAGGTCTTGTACTCAAAAGCAAACCTCTTTCTCATAGAAGGCCTCATTAGGTCATGCATACCAAAAAAAAAAAAAACCCAAAAAAACCAAAACACAAATTGTAAGACTGCATAAAGCCGTATTTCTGAATTAAAATGTATGTAAAATTTTGACTTAAGTAAGCAAGAATAGAATCAAGAATGGACAGAGGTGTATATCTACCTGTATAATGTTTTCCTTCTCATTACCCTGGAAAAGAAAAAAAAACTTCTGGATTTAAAACAGATCTGAAAAAGGTTAAAAGGTATCAGAGAAAAATAATTTTCTACGGTTTTATACTGAACAGCTTGCCAACAAGGAGATAGGCAAGTTTACTTCCAATACCTTTTCAATTTTTTTTACTTATTTTAGAAGTTGATTATGTTGATGTATCCTGCAAAAGAATGTTGGAAGTTTACAGAGACATAACTCAAAATTAGGTTATTGTCACACAGACAAGTTTTACAGCTTTAAATTTTATTGTAGTTAATTTTCCTTATGTAAAGAGCATTCTTAAAGCCAGGCTGACTATTTATGGAAAGTAACATGTACAAGAAATAGCTTTCAACATTTTGTTGAAAAGCTGAAAAGATCAGTGCAAGTTTCTAAATCAAAATCATTATTCAAAAAAATCACTAATTTGTTATGCTATATGGAGGTGCCTTTTTTTTAGGGTTATGCCAATGACTTAGCTAGGTTGTGATACAGAAACATCCCTGATGAAATAAATAAGGTACAGTTGGAAATAGTGTCAGAAAAGAAGATGAGGTGGTTTGTATTGACAAATAGAAGTCCTTCTAGAAATGCCTTTTTCGCAGACATTTTAAATCAGACATTGATAATGATAGAATATTAGATAATGTTTTAAAAAAAAAGGAGAGTTCTAGAGTCTGGCCTCTGGTTCTGCCTGAGGCATAGAGTCATTGATTCTTTAGTCCAAAACACTTGCTGGAACATAAGCAAGAACTCAGAAAGGAGAACTAAGAGTTACCAGCCTAATGCACAAGTAAGTATGATTCCATATTATTAGCCACCACTTCTCAAAAGAAAGGAATTCTAGTATCAAACTTCACTGGTAAAATGACAAGGAACAGCATGACATGCTAAATCCTGATGCCAGATCAGAAAAATCGTGAGATTCAAACTCTAAACACATGCAGGCAAAGAACTAAAACACCTGAGACAATTGCAGTCAAAAAGAAACAAAGATATGTCAAACACTTTACCTGTTGGCAGGTGTCCTTGAGTTGTTCACAATGGCTCTTTATTATTCATTCTAAGTGATTGATCACCTAAGTCACAATAGTTTCTGCAACCCTCTTTTGGATTAATGAAATAATTCAAATAGAAGAAACAAAGAATAATGAATAGTAAATAAACTCCAAACTTTGCTTTAAAAACCATGAGGTGATTAAATTCCTTCCTCCAACTGGCATAGGCAATGTGATGAAGGTCACGCAGAAAACCTGTGACAAACTGGGACTGCTGATTAATCTTCAACTAAAAACTGGTTTATATTTTATATAATTGCATGTCACCAATTGGAAACTGTGGCATGAAAACTGTGTACATCTTTTGATACAGAAGTGTAAAATAAAATTGTTTTTATTAAGCTTGTTAAGCCTTCTAGTGTGGAAAACAGGTGCAGCAAAATACCAAAACCTGAAGATTACTGCCAAAATTCCACATGTATTTTACTTATGATATCTTGTTTTTTGGAAGACAAGTTATTTATTGCAGCTTTCAAAATTATTTACACAAAAGAAAATAATGAGCAAAATTTAGTTTTAATGCCATGTAGCTATACAATTTGGTTATTATTTAAATTATTGGTTTGCTAAAGGGAATTTAATTGTCAAATTTAGCTGAGTAAAGTGATATGTACAAAACTGAGTAGCTCTCCTTTTTACTGTGCAATGGCTCAAACACTTTAGGCCTGAAAGATTTGTCATTTCCTGTCAAACAAATAGATCACACATTATCACTTCATACTATATTTGTATCTTTTACTACTATGTTGGAAATTCCTCCTTGCTATCAAAAAGGAAAGTTCCTTGGAAATATTGAAATAATAGATCAACTGATTAGTATCTTTTATATAAAATCATGGTTGCTGTTTAAAGATGTACTTAGGCTTCAACAAAATATATTTGTGTTATATAGAAGTCATTACTAATAGAGAAAATACAGTGACTATATATAGAGAGAGTATGATAATTTTCTTGTCCTTTAGCTCTCTCCTGTGCTTTTTAAATGTATACACAAAACTCAGGACACAGAATCAGAAAAAAAGTTAAGCTCATTTGGGGGGAAAGTTAATGGATATAATTAAGCATTTCTACAGACCTTTACTGCCTCTCATAGCTCTCCTGCTTTTACATTCCTAATTAGTTAAATTTAATATACTTTGAAAGCAACTCAGATGTTTCTTTATTTTCCTGTATAAATGTAGTGTGTACACTAAACTGTACAGGTAATCAATTAATAAAGACAACTGTAACTGGATAAATAAGAATTGCAACTTGTATAATTTTGGATCTATAGCTTTTAAGCAATCATAGGGGAGAATTATTTTTTTTGCTCATATTGTTATAGATGATTATTTACATTTTTTAGTTTGAAGGTTAGATATGCTTCTGAAATGTAGCTATTTGAATTAACAATATTTATTTTTAAAATATATTTTAAAAAATTCCCACTGTTGACAAGTGTGCACATCTGCCCTTATAGTAGAGGTGGACCTCTGTGAACTTCTCTGTGCGCCTCAGTCTTCGTATTTCACTCTTCACTTACCAACTTTAGGTTATGAAAGATCATGTCCATCACTTCCAAGAGCTATATATTAAATGACTTAAACAAAATTATGTGACATTCAATTATATACTCCCACATCCCCTCAGGAATCACCACAGCTACCACAAAGTCATAACAGTTGATGCCATTTATGAGGGAGTATGGCAAAAGTGGAAATCAGGAGAGCACTTCACAGCAATTTCATTCAACAGGTTGTCAGTTAATGTGGAGGACAAGTATTCAGGGAGGTACAAAATGCACCTGGGATCTAGATGTGTTGCTCTTGCATTGCTTGGGTTTTTCAGTTGTTACTGCAGAGTAACAACAAATAAAAATTTGCATGCATTAACAAGAAGGAAAAAGAAGTGTCATCTTTTGAAATAAATAAATAAATGACTATTCCCTGAGCACAGAATTTTTTTCCTGTGATTTCTTTTTTGCAGGATACAGAATACAAATTTATTAATACCATGATTACAGATCACCAGCAAAAGATGCACAGTCAACTTATAAACTTCCTGGAATTAGAGATTAAGAAACTTTACGCAACTGTATAGAACATCTAGTAGTCTGAAAGCTCTGGGATAAAATATGTTTGTTTGAGATGACTGTTGTGGCTTTATTTTTTTTTTTCCTAATGGAATGGCAAGCAGAGTTTAGGGATGCTTGAGATGTCAGATTTGAAAGGTTTTTTTCATTATTATACAACACTTCTGAGAAAAGAAGTTATTATTCTGTACTTCAAAATACCAAGATATGTGGATGACAAGAATGATCTTTTTTTTTACTTTAAGATATAAACTGTTAAAAGATATTCACTTTCTTTTCCAGCTACTGAAAGCTGTTTCACCTCAACTTCAAATATTCAAGAATACCAGCAATTCTAAACTTGAGAAATGTTTTGGATACACAGATTTCCTTGTTAGTTATTTTTCATCACATATAAGATTTTTATAATGTGTTAGATTTTCTCATATTGTATAAGAACCTAGAGTATTTTTCTCAAAATTTTTGGTTCTTAACTCTGTATTGGAAGTTAGACCCTGTGTTTTACAGCCCTGAACTTACAGGTGCCTTGATTCTGCAATAAATTTTGCTTTCAGCAAATAGAGCAGTGAGTGCTCCATATGGAAGTAGTGAATTTCACAGCTGAAGCTCATCTACTGTTCTGCCTTTCAGCTACTAAATATAAAAGCTGTGAGAGCGTCTAACAGAAACATTCCTGTCAATGCATAGAAGGGAAAGTCAATATTAAGTTAGAAGGAATTGAATTTCACTTAGAGGGAAAGCAAAATAGGGTATGTAAGTGGGAGTAGGTGCAATCAGTGATGTTTACATGTACATAATTAAAAACCGTTAGCTCAGAAGAGACACAACCCAAAAAAAGTTGTTCTAACTATCTAGTAAGAACACAAAGTCTTCTTATGAGATGACTTAAGCATTATTTTGAAAATGTTTTATTGTGACTGATGTAGTTATAGTTACCTTACAGATGAGTTGATTCAAATTTATTGCACAATATGGAATATACCTGTCTTTCAAAAAATGTGGTATTCCCACTCTAAATGCTACTTTCCACTGAGAATCATTATTTCTGCTTAATTTAAACTAGAAAATAATGAATAAAGGCCATTTGGATAACAGCTCCACCCAATCATATTTAAATGAGAAGAAAAATGTAGATCTAGAATTTTGCGGGAACATCAATGTAAAATCACTTTTCTGTCATCTTCCATTTACTCATACATGAACTGACATATAGATAAGGCCCCAAAAAACCTCACTAGACAAAACTCTTAAAAGGGCTTATGACTTTTCATGCACTCAGAGTTAGATACACAAGAGAAATACTGATATGATATTGTTAAGAGCTCAAAACAGCAAAAAGAACTTTGCTGGAAACTCAGAGAGCTTTGGCAAAAGTTTAGAGCAGCAGTCAATCAACATAAAGCATTTCACAAAGCATTAACTTGACCCATTCAACTTAGCAAACCCTAAACCCATTCAATTTTAAGTTACTAAAAACTCCAAGAGAGAAGAAGAAAGAGAAAAAAAAGACAGAAAAGATATAGAAAAAAAATAAGTATAGCTGCTACTCCTGGTTCCACAGGTGTTCTGCTGATAAAAATTCCCAGAGGAGGTGGGGTCAAGACATATGCTTACTGCAGTTCCTGGGTTAAATATCCTTTATCTTTCCTAGGCCCTGCCCCCAGGTGGGACTTCTGGTTATTTGGCCACTCAGGAGCTGGGACAGGGTTTCCATGGGCAGGTGTAGAGCATTGCCTCTGATGTGCCAGGGATTGGTGGCCACTGTAGGGCTGGGATACAGGTCAGGAGGCCATGGGTTGTGCAGGGCAGAGCCTCAAACAGGCAAGGCCTGACCTTGCCACTTCTCCCACACACATGCACAAAATGTTTCAAGCCAGCAATCCTTACAGTCTATCACAGATTACATTCAATAGTGTTTCAGTGATTTAGAATTAAAAAAAAATTGGTTTAACAAATGTCCAATCATATTTGAGTTAAATAGCTTTCTAAGGAATTCTTGCAGAGATATTGTCAGATGCCATTATTTAAATTTATTCAGTAATATAATATTTGATGTGTACCTGTAGGTTGAAAAGATATTTGAGAGTTTCCAATTGAAATCTGTTGAATGTATACATCAATTCTGAAAATTGCACTGCTGTCTAAATAAAACTTATTCCAATACAGCAGATTTTATAGGAATTATGTTCATTGTCACCCATGATATTTACCTACTATAACTAATGTTTACATACATGTTGAGACAGAAACATTGACTGAGGGGAATTATTCCACAAATTTCAAGCCTCAGGCCTTGTATCAAGCTCTAAAACAAACTCAGTTAAAGTTCTTTCCTGGAACTGCAAAGTTTCCCAATCTCATTAATGCAACTGTGACTGTGATATGTCACACTTGAGAAATATGGTGCATATTGGTACAAGGATTTAAGTCCAATGCTCATTAAAAGCAGGCTGGTAACATTAAATAGTTGGCAGTGAAACCAGGAAATCCACAAACTGTGATATTTATAAAGTTAGCAATAGATTTGGAGACTTTTCTGATTCTCTTAGGCCATTGGTTCATTAAATATCATAATCACAAAATAACTGCTTGAACACAGACCCCAAAATAATATAGAACTTGTTATACTGAATATATTTGATTTAAGGGGAAAGAAGCTATGTATGTAATTTTAGAAACTTAAGATAAAGCTGAGGTATTCTGTTAAGGGGAGGGGGTGCCCCTTTTTTTTGATCAAAATAACAATAAAAGAACATGACTAACAGTAAGCTCAATGTTAACACTGCTTCCAAAATGCCGGTGAATGTTAATAAAATAGGAGCTGGTGCGAGAGCCGGAACAATTCTGTGTGCTTTGGGTGATGTTTACCTTGAATGTACATCAAACAGTTTACAAACTCAGTACATTAAGTAGGGATAATTAAATCATCATTAATTCATACAAGTAAAAAGTTGGTGTCAAATTAAAACCTTCTGCATAAATTTTATGGTGTCTCAGAGTATTTTCTCAGTTTTTGCCTTGCAATGTAAAGAGGCATTAACATAGAAAAATGAAAATAAAAGTGTTTACATTAACTAGCTTTTCCACACAGTCGATTGATTGTATTCAAGATATTTGAGTCTCCAGACAGTGACACTGGGTAAATCATATTTCCTTCCATTTGCCTCTAGGGTTAATAATATTTTCAAACACATATGATGAAATAAAGTGCTTGTTCGGGATGTAAATATTGCTCAGAAAGGAAAATGACAAATTTAGCTTTTCTTTATCATTTGTTTCAATCTTTAGAGGTTTTAGCACTTTGTATTACAAATCAATGAGTATTAATTATAATTCCCATGGACCAATATGGAAGATGTGAATGCACCCCATCTTTCAGAATGAGGGTGTTCTGGTTTAAAACCCAGCTAGAAAATGAAATCCATTCAAGCTGCTCCCTTGTTCCCCTGCCCCTTCCAATAATGGAGGAACACTAGAAGAGATTATATGTTTGAATCACAATTGCAATAACCACAACAATATTAATAAGATAATGTACAAAAAGAGAGAGATTTTATCCACAAAAGGGTATTCACCACTGAACAAACAAAAACACCTCCCAAAGACAGTATCTGACATGGTTTCCCAAACAAAGGCAAAATGGCAACTCGCCCTGGGCTGGGGCCACAGGATATTCAGAAAAACAAGGCTCAAATTTTTCTATTCCATACTTGTTCTTCAAGGAGAAGATTATAATCATAGTGCTTTGTTAATTCGATAATTCTTTTTGGAATTTTAAATGTGAAAATGTAAAAATATTTGCAGACTGTTATTATTTCACACAAATTTCAGGAAATAAAATATTTGAGGCTATGATGGTGCCCTTTGTCATGACTGAATCTCTAGTCACTGGTAGGTTTTTTGCTATGCTTTCTTGTTTTCTTGCTTTGAATCATTTAATCTATTTACAGTTCCCTATTTCTTTTTTTCTCCAAACAGTCTGTGAGTTCACACATTTAAATTCTGGATCAATTTATATAGTATGTCTTCAAATATGGCATTCAAATATTTTCCCCACAGTAATTGGAGGCTGGCTTTCCATATTTCAATGGTAATCTCCTCATTTATGATGGGTAAATGCTGGGAACGTCTTTCTTTGCTAGTTAGGCCTCTGTAAATTCTTGAAAACAAGTTATGGGGTGAATCAGAAATTCTGAATGCCAAATCAGATTTTTTTATATCAGGATACAGCTATTATGATGTAGGTAACAAGAAATAATTCATCCTTGACATCCGTGACATGAGTGAGATCTGCCCTTTTTTCACTGTAATACCTTTCATTGTAAAGTGACATCCACTGTTGTACTAGTAGTTCAATTAATTGCTGAAAATATTAAAGTGGATCTATTTATAGAATTACCACGAATTACTTATTCGTATCAGCATCTAATTTTAAGCAAATAAGCAGCCCTTCAACAACAAACATGAATATTTATACAATTAAATTAAGTATCTGGTTTTTTTAAATTAAGTGTTTCCTTGTACAAAACAAGTTCTCAGCACTACAAAAGATCTTACCCAAATATACTACATACATACTCACAAGGTATATGGGACACACCTCAACCAACTTAGCAGTACACAACACGAACATTGCATTTACGCTGCTCTCTCTAGACTTCATTAGTGACTGTCAGTCAGTCTGTCAGCTGAGAAAAATGGTCTCTTTCAGACTACTATTCATTTGACCTAATTTAGGCATCTATTTTAGGGCAAGATGAATTGTCTTATAGAAGTAGCTGTTTTTCTCCATTGATGGGAAAGACTGTGATCATTAATATACAGAGTAGTTGTCTACATTTGATCAGAATACCACCCAACATATCTCTGTTACAAAATGAAGTGTCGTACAAGAGGCTGAGAGTAGCTCCAGATGAGCTCATTCATACCATACACAATACAAGTAACACAGTTAAAGAAGCAGTGTCTATCAGCTGGACCATGCAATAACACTCTAACATCACTACGTGATCTCAAAAACCTGAAGCCTGTTTATTCAGAACTAGCATAATAATTTTCAAAACAATTACGCAGTGTAAAACTACTCACATTGTGTCATACCTCATGCATGAAAATAAATATGAAAAAAAAGATAAGTTATAAATTAATGGTTAATTTTTCCATACTATTAGGGGGGAAACTTGAACAAAACGTTCACAAAAAACCATTTTAAAGCTTATTCATCCTGATATAGGATGTAGTCCTGTATTTCCATGAAATTTCTGTTACTTAAATCTAATTTATGTAGGAATAGTTTAGGTTTTTGTTTCAAGCCTTTATTTATGAAGATGTGTGATTTTGTTCTGCTTTTATATTAATATAAGAAAATAGGTATGATCAAAGCAAAGTGGCACATCAACCTTACTTGTTTTTAAAAAAATATGCAACTACATTATTTTACTGTTATTTCACAGTTGTTTTCTCTTTTTTCATATTTCAGATGTAGTTCCATGACATATTTACTCAAAAACAGATAGACAAGAAAATAAGAAAAATAAGACTAACATTGTAATATTTCTTTTGTCTTAGTTGTTAATAATATTTGAAAGACACTGCAAAATCTGAATTTGGGACAAAGTCTAGTTAAAGGACTGAACCTCTATTTCTGCACTTATTTGAATTACAGATCATTTCACTGAAGGCATAGGAACTATTTTATATAGACACTGGAGTAACTAATAGTGTAGTCAGGTTTCATAGCCATGGATTTTTTCCACACTCAGTAAATATATTATTTCAAAGTTGTGAAAAAATAATGTTGTGGAAATAATGTTGATGCCTTTAAGATCTATTTTGTTGAAAAATTCTTGAGTTCTTGATGTGAATTGTGGAGGGTAATCATGACAAGCTCCTTTACAAAAAGTTCTGTGTCATCCCTCCTGAGCTGCACTGAGAACATTCAGCTTGTACTTATTTCCAAGGAATGAGATGACATTAGATATGACCTGATAAAATTACAGAAGGGGCAGATTCTTCTTCCATTTGCAATTTTCTGAAAATTGACAGCTTCATTTTAAAAGAAAATGTAATAAATTGGCTATCTTCTGCAAAAATTAATTCAATTAATAGAACATAGCCACCTGTTGATTACATGAAGATTATAATGTTTAAAGGGTAACAAGTCCTAGCTTTAGTACCAACTAGTTACTGATACTTAATCCATTTCACCTGAACCTGCTCAATGGGGTTTATAAAACATCATGAAAAAGATATCAAAGGCATTAAAGTGTATCCAACATTCTTCAAACAACCACTTGAGACACTAATATCCCTGTCTCTCAAGAGGAATCTTGAAGCTTTTTCCTTCCTCCTGTACTCCAAAAGTTATTAAGTTTGTCTGAAGGAGAGTCACAATGGGTGATCCTATTAGTGTAGTTTCCTAAATCAAGAACCCACTACACTGAGGATGACCCTTAAAATCCAAACATAATTCAGAATTTTAAGACAGTTTATAATTGGAGGTTTAAAGTGGCTTTTTACTATTTTTTTAAATGTTAAATAATGCAAGACTAGTAATAATGTCTTCTGGGTCACCACTCCTTCTAGTCTATTAAATCTTGGTCAAGGCTTAGAGCTCCAGGCTTTTTGAAGCAATACTTAAAGCCACTTTAAATAGCACTGCTTTCTCTAAAGCTTATCATTGCAGTACATGTTTTTAGACAGAAAAGATTTCTGTCACTTTGTTATCCTTTCCTTCATCTTTCTTTGGTCAATATTCTCTCTTTGTCAAAGTAATTTTTGTCTCATCAGTCTGCTTTTGTCACCACTTTAACAGTGATTTTTTTGTCTTATAAATCTTATATTTCATCTCTTATGTATAAAATATAAAATTCCACATTTGGAATAAATTTTGATAATTTGTGGAGGAATTTTGTATCTGAATGAAGTCAGTAAGCAAAAGATTGACTTTGCTACAGGCTTAATAAATTATGTAGAAGAACTTTACAATTCCTGTAGGACCTATTATAACCCTTCAGGGGTTTGCTGAGATAAAAATAAAATAATGAAGGAGGGAGTTCCTTTGCTCCCAGCATTCATTGTGATCATATTTAGTAATACCTATTTCTAAGATAGCTTTGGAAAAAAAAAGACAAACACAGCTAAATGGGTACCAACCCCTGTTGTCGAATCATAATTAATAAAAAATCTGTTTCCAATAATTTGTATTTTTGAAAGAATTTAAGCTGTCTAAACATAGGTGCCTAATACCATTTTGAGATATGCTAAGGTTTCATAGATATCTCCATTGTGTGGACAGATGCAGAATTTAATAGGCTGCACATTTGTGCTGAAGAACAATACCCCACATTGCCTGACACTGATGTTTAGGCAACGAAAACTTGTACACTTCTTCAATAAATTCAAAACTATTTAAATTATTTTAATGATTTTTTTCACAGCATAGTTTGAGTTTCTGAGATTTATAGCACAATGCTCTGTCATCCTTTTGACTTTTTTCTTTTTTCCTTCCTCTTTTTCTCTTTTTCTTTTCTTTTTTATTCCTTTTTTTTTTTTTTTTTTTTTTTTAGTAAGTTACCTATAGTTGTGGAATAATCACAAATCACAGAATCACAGAATGGATAATGCTGTAACAAACTTATAAAGATCATGTAGTGCAAAGACTCTACTCAAGCAGGATCACCTAGAACAGGTTGCCCAGGACCATGACCAGGCAGGGTTTGAAGACCTCCAAGTATAATGACCCCAAATCTTTCTGGGCCAATTCTTCCAGAAGCAGTTCCTTTCAAGCCACTCCTTGAAGTAAAAAAGTATTTTTCTTATAAGGTCCTGTCACTAGATATTTCAAAGAGGAGTCTGGTCCCATCTTTTTTACACTCTCCCTTCCAGTACTTATGCAGACTAATAAGATCAAACCCTGAGACCTCTTCTCCACACTGAAAAATTCCAGTTGTCTGTCCTCATATGAAAGATGCTCCAATTTCTTATTCATCTTTGTGACCCTTTGCTGAACTAAAGGCAGCAGCTCCATGTCTTTTCTGTGCTGGAGAGCTCAGAAAAGGGCATAGAAGTCCAGATGTCTTTCACCAGTCCTGAGTAGAGGGGAGAGAAAAACTTTCTTTACTTTCTGGTAATACTCTTCCTAGTACAACAAAGGAGGTTTTGACCTTTCTTGCTGAAAAGACACAGGTGGCCTTCAGAAAAGGTGACTGCTGCTGGCTCCTGGTCAGCTCCTTGTCCACCAAGACCCTCAGGTCCCTCTCTGTAGAGATGCTTCTAGCCAGACAGCCCTGAGCATATGCTGGTGCATGGGGGTTATTCCTCCCCAGGTGCAGGAGTTTGCAATTTCCTTTTATGTGCTTAATGAGGTTGCTAGTGGCCAATTTCTCCAACTTGTTGAATCCCTAGAAGCTCAGCATAACCATCTGGTGTATCAAGCACTCCTCCTGTCCTTGTATCATCTGGAGTGCTGAGCATGCACTCAATCCCAGCACCCAGTCCCTAAAGAAAATATTACGTGATACTGACCCCAGTACTGACATCTGTATTATACACTTAAATTACATGGTTGTGATCCTGCTTTTTGCCTTGTTCCCTGGATCCTCAGTGGAACCACCTCATGGTAATTGCAATCAAACCTGCCTCCATCCTTCACATCTCCAGCCCTGTCTTCCTTGTTTGTAAGTACGAGGTCCAGCATCCCAGACTCCGTTCCCTGGCTATCTGCATCAGGAGGTTATCATAAATGCACTCAAGAGACCTCTTTCATTGCTTGTGCCCTGCTATGTTTTCTCTCCAGCTGATATCGAGCTGGCTCAATTTCCAAATAAAATCAGGCCTACAAATATGAGGCTACTTCTTAATGCTGCTGTAGGGTTCAGGCTCAATGTTTCATTGGGCCCCAGCCCTGCTTCCAGGGCACTAAGCCTCTTCTACAGTTGCAAATCTGCAGGTGAAGCTATTTCTGATATTGGCATGAGCTTCTAGCCTTTCCATATAGGCAAGTCCATTTCCCATCCCCACAAGTACAGGCTCTACCAGACCTCATTCAGTAGAGCTGGGAATTTAGACTCCTCTAATAACTGTAGAGTCTCAGAGAAGGTCCTACTGATTTCTTTCTGGTGATTTCTTGTGTTGCACAGGCTGCTGAAATTCTTCTGTAACTCCTTCACTTGATGACACAGATGGTCCTCCACCTGAAGGCAACAAAACCACCTCCTGCTGTTCCGTCCGCACCTTGTGGTACATCACCACTACTGATGAGCTGTTTTATGCTGTCCTCAGCAGAGTTACTGGCTGCCTTTTCTGCACTCTCCTGCAAAATCTGATGTGAAAAATGCCTTGGTTAAATGCACTCTATTAAAGACTTACGGTTTCAAAGGTTTCAATTTTCAAAAAAAAAAAGGAGAGACAGCTTGGTACTATTGTGACGTCATTTTCTAAGACAACCAGATGCTTTCTTTCTACTTACAGGTTTGGGAATACTTTCTGTGTCACAGATTTGTGAGGGAGGTAAATCTTTTACCTGTATTTGCTCTGATCTTACTTTGGTACTTCAAAGTCTCAGGCACATTAAATACAAGGTGAGAAAGGCTATTTGCAAGCAGAGGCTCCCACCTAGCTTACCACATTCATCCAGCATGTGTCTCTGTTGCCACAAAAGGGATTTTCCATTCTTCCTTTCTATTTCCATCTGTTAGTTCTCAATATCAGTACTGACATCCATAGGACTGCAAAATTAATCAGATAATAGAACTCAGTGGAATATATATTTTTTTTTCTCCCAGTGGAATAGGAGCAACTAGAAAGAAAGAAAAACTACAGAGGGGTGTGTGGGCCTGAGTATTTTAACAATAGCCTTGGTTTATGTCACAGAAATAATGTAACTATAGCCCAAGTAAGCAGATTTTTTCCCTTTTTCTTCAAAGTAATTTTTTTTCAATTCATGCTGCCTGAACAGCAGTATAAGGATCAGACGCAAGTGACAACCTATGGAGATCTCATTGACAACTTATATAAGGAATTCAGTGGCCATTTTAAATCTCTTTTTCATTAAGTTCCCAGCGTGACCTAAGAGGGACACTTGAATTTGGGGTAAATATTAACGGAATGCTGAATTGTAAAGTAGTGTCCTGCTATCAACAAAACTTATCTCAGACTACTATCACAGAACTTTATTTGGTGCAGAATGGCTTGATCCATGTCATGTGTCCTACACTGATTATTCCTTAGACTTTTGTTTTCATCCCAGTCTTTCTTCCTCCAACATCATGGAGGATTTAGAGCAGCAGCACGAATTGATAACAGAGTGTGTTATTTGTTCTCCATCTTCCATCTATCTTCTCAGCTCTCTATAAATTTTAAGATGAAGGTATTGATGTGTTAATTTTCTTCTCCTGAAGTTTGCAATCGTATCCACACAAGAATCAGGTAAAGCCTATTGCATTTCAGGGACATAAGAGGAGAAGACACATTCCAGCATTGTTAAGATGATGTGAAGAAAATAGAGGGAATTTAAATACTAAACAGATATAGCAATATCTAAGGAAATAGTATACAACAAACTGAGACCATTTGAGAAATGAGCAAGTGATTTTCCAATAAAGACATAGAGACCAATTTTGGGCTGTTTGGAGGACCCCTTGAGTTCAATTCCATATGCTGCTTTTCTAAAAAGAGGCTAGGCAGAAGTCCATTCAAAAAAACCCAACAAGATTTTTTAGATTTCAAACCATGAAAATGAGAATATGCTCCAAATACAGGTTTCTTGTATAGGAGACAGGTTAAATGGTGCCAGAATGACCAGAGTAAGATGTGAAATTTCCACATTTGTAAAAATGTTTTTAGATTCGTGCTTAATTCTTACCTAGCTAAAAAAACTACTCAAACTGTCCCTTATGGATAAAGGTTTTCTTAGAAGTATAAACCTTGTCTGCCACCTTTATTTTAGTTTATTAATATAAATTCAACAATGGGCAAAGAATTAATTTGCAAAGTATACATACTGGTTCATTTGCCGTCTTTGAACTAAAATGTAGTATCCACATGATTTCAGTTAGATTAAATGTAGTCCCATGATGAACACTTCTGAAATTCTCATTCTTACAAGAGAAGGTACGTTTTAAAGGTGCCTACCATAATGGGAACATATTACCTGAAACTCACTGATCAGCATTACTAAATAAAATGCATGCTGAGTATTTCTGCTAATTAACTCATTTCCTTTAACAGCTGTTGAGAACATGCAATGAAATGTTCCAAGCTAACAAAACTCTCAAGCTGCATTTTCCATCTGCTTATCACTGTCTTCCAAAGGACAGCTATTTTTTATTCTGCTAGAGTATCTGAGAATCCAATTCTTTTCTTCTTGTTGGAGATTGCACTTTAGAAGAGGATTTTAAGAAGTGAAGACTACACTCATGGGACTACATTACTGTCAGGTCAAGTAAACTAAGGATGGGTACAGAATGGCGTTGGCAGGACAGAGGGATGGATCAAGGATAAGTCACAAAATGCTGAGCTGTTGGTAATGGGAAACACTTTAACTTGGAGAAATCCTGGTGTGGGGTTTTTCCAACCCCCATTTCTCTGTACTTCACATTAAATCTCTAAGGTTTTAGCTGTCCTTGGAGACAAATGATCATTCATCAAGGAAGAAAGACTCACTGCATGAAGTCCTATGAAACACTATTTTTTTTTTTTATTTCTGTTGATTTCCGATACCTAAAACAAAAGTCACTTCTAATTTGTCAGTTTGTGGTCAGCGTAGAGAAAAATGTAGTGGATATAAAAGAAATATATGTGCCTGTACTGATTTGTATTTGACTGTACTTCATGCCTAGTTCCTCTCAACACAATTTACAAGCACATTTAAATGAGATTCTTCTGTTGGTTTTGCATTGCTGTTCAGCAAAAATGGCTATGACATGCATTATTTTGAATTTTCTGCATTGAGGTTAGGTTGTGCAAGAGCTGAGCAAATGCTGATGTTTCTATGTGATGATTCCCCCAGATTTTTTGGGAAGTTTTGATAAATCAGTCCCCTACAAAGCTAAGCTGGAAATATAATAATTTGGTTTTGAACATTCCTCATACCAGGGCCTAATTATACATGTGATTAAAAAGTGTTATTCTAGAACCATGTTGATGTATTAGAAACAAAAATATTAGAACAATTTCATATTATGGAAAAGCTCTAGCTTTGATATTAAAGACATCTTATTTTTTCAGAAGATACCTAAAACTGTTGATATTAAATTAATTTGAAGGGTGTATGTGTGGTTTCTAGTAAAAAAAATAAAGGAAAAAAGGAGAAAAAAATATGCAAAATAGCCATCAGTAGTGTCTTGAGATAAGAAATATAATGAAAATCATAAATAATCACAAGTGGAGCAGTAACTCTGAAATTTTCCCTGACTTTGTTGCAAATATCAGACAAACTAAAAGCTCCGACTGATATCTGCAAATATTCCTTTACATTTATTTCCATTTCATTCCTATATATCCCCTTGCACCTTGCACTTTCCCCCTATATTTTTTACAGTGAATATCTCAGCTAATATTTCTGAGGAGATATACAAAATAAGTTCATGTAGATGTGAACCTTGGTCTGTAAATCTAAGAGAAAATTTTTCATTTAGGAGAGAAAGAAGTTTTTCAAATCTGAATGAGACACACACCATCGGGCAGTAATTCTCTTTGTCACATGGTAGTGAAGGTTCTGGAATTACATGAGTAAGTCTTACTCATCTCTGTGGAAATTTATATTTAGAGGTTACTTTAAAGAAATGCAGTGTGTTGGCGTCATGTGGCTGCCAGGTGCATACCAAGCCATTCTATCACATTCCCCCCACCAGCAGGACAGAGGGAGGAAAATAGGACAAAAAGCCCATAGGCTGAGGTAAGGACGGGGAGGTGGCTTACCATTTACCATCATGGCAGAATAGACTTACCTAGGGAAATTTGATTCAATTTATTGCCATTTAATTGTAGCAGAATTGGATAATGAGAAATAAGAAAAAAAACTAAAACCATGTTTCCCTCACCCCTCCCTTCTCAGGCTTAACTTCATTCCCAAATCTTCTACTTCCCCCTACCCTAGCCAGAGCAAGCGAATGGGGAATAGGGGTTGTTTTCAGTTCATAATACTTCATTTCTGCTGATTCTTTCTCCTCATGCTCTTCTCCTGCTCTGGTCTGGCTCCTACAGAGCCTTTTTCCCTTCCTCTACCCTGACCTTGATATATGCAGAGCTGTTTTTCTGACATTTTCTCACATCTCTCTCCCAGCTGATGTGAAGCATTTTTTACTTTTTAAAAAATGTGTTATCTCAGAGGCATTACTGATGTTTCTGGTTGGCTCAGCTTTGTCTAGCAGTGGTTCTGCCTTGTAGCTGGCTGGAGCTGGCTGACATGGGAACAGCTTCTGGCAGTTTCTCACAGGAGTCACCTCTACATTACAAACACCTCCTGGCAAAACCTTGCCAGGTAAACCCAGTACAAGGTATTCATCCTTACAACAAATTTGCCTTCCCTCAGGATGAAAAACTCATGGCTGTATTAAAAGATTACATTCCAAATTTTGTAGATTAATGCATTAAAATGTCTGAAACATATATGTGAGGTAATAACATGGCTACAGTAGAGTTATATAAAGAAAAAGCTCCAGGGGGTTGCATCTGTCCTGAGCTGCAGGAATGATTTTGACAAGTGTTGATTTCAGTATGTCAGTGTTTCTTCTTTTTGATTACATTGAAACATTATCTAGTGTAGACAGCTAGCAATGAAAGTATTACTCTTGAGACAGAGAAAAAAAAATCTCAATACTTATCTAAATATAATCCTACATGAGGTCTTGGAGAATGTTAGTTACATAGCATGTAATGTTACAGAGTTTAACAAAGATGGTCTCCTCCCCTCTGCTGTCAATAAATAGATATTACCAGCCTGAACACAATCCATAAATTTGCACCATCTCCTGAATACCCTTATAGAATAGTAGGGTAATTCAACTCAGAAGCCACTTGAGAAGGCCACTAGGCCAGTCTCCTGTTCAGTGCAAAGTCACCTATGAGGTCAGACTATGCTGTGCAAGGTTTTATCCTTTCAGGTCTTTGTAAGAATATGTGCAAGGAGAGCATGTCTGCTCCCTGAAGATTATCTGATTAAAGACCTTGTCAAATCATGAAGAAAAGGAGAAGGCAACACATAAAAAACATACAGAGACACAGGCCTTACAGGCAAACAATAATGGAGACAATGGCAAGAAACAAACCTTCACAGTCACAGTACTTGGTAGGCTATTAAAAAATCCAGGCACAGGTTTGGGGAGGATTCACCTGCACTTTGTAGCTAAAAAGTGGGAACTGAAGACACACAAGGATTTGGGACACCACAGTGAAAGTAGTAAGTCTGTGCAACCTAATAAATAAATGTGCAGAGGAAGGAAACTGGTAAGGAGCAAAGAGGAAACAGACAGAAAGATGTATTCACGTGTAACATGGGGACACTCAGTACGCTTCTCTGGTTTAGCCTTGTGCCAGATCAGCACAATCTGTCCTGTCTTCTTATTTAATCCAAACTATTTCTGCATAATCTCACACTCTATTCGGCATGTGTTTAAGTGCAAGGGGTAAGTGCCAGCTGCTGGGATCTGATTGGAGTCAAGAGGAGTGTGCAGTCCCAGCTTGTAGCATCTGCCTTGACGCAAATGGGGCTCGTTAGCCTTCAGACACTGGGGTGGGCACATCACTCTGTTACTTACATAACTGAGTTATGGTTAATGGACTAAGGGGGAAACTAAACAGACCTTAAACTTTTTATTAAACTCTATTTTCTTCATGGCAGAACTCATTCAATGCTTACTCTTCATGCTTTTCTGTTAACTGTGTAGACACTTGAAGATAAATAGAAGGAAGATTTTAAGTTAACAGTCAAATTCAATATTTTGACACATTATTTATTTCATGGGGTTTGCAATTTTATAAAGGCCACCACTTAGGAAACAGAAGTCCAGCTTACATTGCTTTTTTTCCCCCTCCTCTTTTACTCTCTTTTTGAGAACCTGATTTTTGGCTAGAGTTGTCACTGATTAATAATTCTTTCTGACCATTAATGTAATCTCTATGTAGTGACACACTATGGTGTAAAAATAAATAAAATAATTTAAAATACCCTGCCTTAGTAAAGTAAATTTAAAAAGTAAATTTAAAACAAAATAGTAAAACATTTATTAAATTTATCTTAATTAAAAAATGAAAACAATGAACAAATAATTTACATAGCAGAAGTAGTCATGATGGTATTTGCTTTTGGATCCTCTTACACAAAATTTTCCTCTGGCTGATGTTTGCATAGTATACATACATTGAGAAAATTATGTGATGTTTGTCAACTTTCTCAAACTTACTTTTATCTACATAATGTGTCTAGTAAATCAAATAACAGTTTTATTCACATTTAAACAGCTAACATTTGAACTTAAATTGTAATCCAGCCAATATCAGGTATCAAAGAGAGACAGATAATTATTGGGAAGCAGTGAAATTGATGTTTTCTTGTCTTTTCTCTCTCTCCTTGTCAGAACAACCCTCTTGTAGTTTGAGGTTGTCTCAGTTTGAGACAAATTTAAGAGAAAAATGCTCTGGAATGAACGCCTCCCCCAAAGACAGGTTTTCAGCACTCCTTCCCCATCAATGTGAAAGGAATTTCTTGGATGAAAGTGAAAAAAAATATTTATTTAACATACAAAATGCCGGCAGGGCACAGTAAAAATTAATAACTGTTAAAATATTAGACCTTCTCGATGCAGAGAAAGCTGATGGATTTAGAGTTCCCTCTGTAGCTGGCTCAGGCCCTCCCGAGGTCCGAGGCCGGGATGCGGTGTCCTCGCAGCCTCCCTGCCACTCTGCAGAGTCTGATGATCTGGTTCTCAGATCACAGCTAGGCTGAACAGTTCCAGAAGAAGAAGAAGAAGTTCCGGAGGATTTCAGTATGCTGGTATGGGAAAATTTCTCACCTCAGCAGACAGGCTGGCTAAAAGCAGGAAGGTGCTCCCTCGGCTCTGCAGCAGTGAGAACATGGGGGAGTGTGTGAGTCCTTGAACACAAACCACGCTGAAGAATTCACCTGGCTTCTTTCCCCCTCTCCTGGACCCAGCTTAAAGCTGCAAGACCCATTTCTGGGCATAAAGCAGATGATAGGGGAATACAGTGTTATCATAAAATCACCCCAAGACAGAGGTTCTCAAAATGCTTCGACACATAGCTTTTTGATTGATAAACAGTATTTGAAATCTGTGAAGAAAATTAAGAATATTGTATCAAGCAGGTTTTTTTTTTTTATGGCAATGACATTTTATATTTGCTACAGTATTTTTCTCTTTCTTCTCTTGCCCCTGTCCCTTCCTCTCTTTCCATTAACCCATGCATGCTTGAACAGTATCTAGAAATTATATAAAGTTTAAGAAATTAAATATGTTGGCTTTTATAAGTACCTTACTATTATCATATTATATTTGTGCATTTGTATTGATTTTTTTAATCTATCACTGTGTATATTGGTATCTCACAAGGTACTGATCCAAACAATAGTCCTTTTTTGAGGAGTCTAACTCATAACTAAATTTAATGAATGATTTAGTACCAATAAAATAATTTGTTCAAAGGGTACACTATAAGTTGTTGAAAGTCAAAAAAGACTTCTTACAAGCACATATTAAATGTTTTTTCTGTATGTGTTTACCAGTATGTCAGGTACTTCAGTCTGCAAATGAATACCAACGATTCACTTCAAAGTTAAATATTTGGCTGTTAATTTCCAACAGTTCAAACAAAAATGAGCAAATCCAGCAGTATGAACAAACCAACATTGAAGAGCAGTTTGAAGCTTTGGTTCTTTTCCCTGTGCTGGAAATGCAATGTGACACATCTTATGGTATCTGTATCCAAAACAACATATAGGTAGAGTAACTAAATTATTTGTTTTGGTATTTTTCCTTAGGACAGCATCTAACTATGAAGAGTATAAAAATTTTAATAAAGATTTTAGAAGTGATTGGAAAATTGCTGATTAATGGTTCTCTGGATTTTTACACAAATGACTTGTGTACTCAATATTCTTTATCCTAACCACTGTATTTAATAAAATTTTAAAATACCATAATAATCCACATTACAAAGCAGAAAAACTTCGAAAGTCTGAGTTATTAGAAGAAGCACCACAACAGCTTCTTGTTACTAAAGTACTCTGAGAAAAAATATTTGTGAATGCACAAATAGGCAAAAATTCCACAAAACATTGCTGCATAAAGATGCACTTGCTAAAAATATATAAAAAAAGATTAACGTTTATGAAAGCACAGACATGTCTATTATCACACAAGAACATTGCTCATTTGCATAACCAAAACACAAATTTCCTTTTGAATAGTATGCTCCTTTTTTATTACTCAAGTTCTAGACATCTTCAAGAATATAATTTTAAAGCAATTATCTAAAACTTCACCCCAGGTTTCATTTATTTAATGAATGAGCACACGTTCATTTATTTTAACAGATCTTTATGGAATGCATGCTGCTCAAATTTTGCCTGTATCTTTATGTGCACTACCTCGTAACTTCAGTTTAGATTCTCCATCGATTTTCCTGTTACTGCAAGTCAATTTCTAAAAGGAATAAAATGATTTTCACTTATTCTACTGATGTAATTAATAGAACAATAAAAAAATTTGTTAAAACTGGACATTTTTTCCCCTCAAGTTTGAATGTGCTTTAGTCAACTGAGGCATTTGTGTTAAAATACAGTCACCCTCTGTAACCAATGAAGAGAAATAGTTTTACTCAGACAGTTCTGTCCCTGAGTGAGTTGAATCTCCCACTCAAAGTGTCAGCCTGCTGAAAATTATATTGTGAACACAAGGGTCATGTTAGAATAATGCATTCCACCAGGGGGAAAAAGAATCAATTTTGTTTGTTTTCACACAGTTTGCATTAAAAAGTTTGTATGGCTATTCTGAATAATGCAAATTTATTTAAGATTAAAAGTTCAAGGTATTTCAAAAACCAACTACTACTGACAGGCTTTGGTAATTAACATGACTTTGTTTTGTGTAGGGCATCAAATTTAGCAGAGATGTACTTTGCAAATTCATATAATCCAACAGAAACATAATGTTTCAAGTTTAGGAGAGAAATGGAGGGAGATTTTCTGCATTAAGTGACTGAATTAACCTGCAATGTATGGTGATTGGACTTATAAACAGCTCCAGCCTTTTCCCAGGTAAGAAAGCACTTTACACAGACACCTGGTAGGTCCCAGAAGATGTCCTAAGGAAAGATGACAGGAGGATTAGTTCAGCTTGAGGGGAGAGGTCGTCAGGCATGTGAGGAATACCAAGTGCAGCTGTCAATATTAAGATATTTCCTCTCCTGAGAATGACATATCTGTGGGAGAGTGTGTGCATATGCCTTCCTTCAGGCACAGTCACTGGCTTTGGGACCAGTTGTTTGCTTGGAGAACCTTAGGATAACACTTCAAATTAAAGCAGAAAAGAGACGTCCAGCTAGACCCACCTCAAACTGTGAATCTACCTTTGCCCACAAGCAGGAGCAGGAGCAGTAGGGAGTGTTACTGGTGATTGCAGTGGAAGCACAGGCTACAAAGAAGACTATTTAAGAATTCTTAGCTTTTTGCAGCGTACCAAGGATTGCCACATATAAGAAAGGGTCACAGAATATGTAGCCCATAGTGAACTATAGACTTGTGGTAAATGGAGGCTTAGATGATGGGCATCATGAGCATTCTTTTTTTTTTTTGGTTCTTTGTGTTTAGTTGGCCTGTTGGTCTACCCCAGAGAGGAATAAAAGGTACAGGAGCATCTGTCATGTGAGAAGAGGCTGAGATATCTGGGACTGTTCATTTTGGAGAACAGAAGGGTGAGAAAGATCTTATCAAAGCAGAGGGAGATACAAGCAAGGCAGTGACAAATTCTTCTCTGTGGTCCAATGAGGACAAGGGGCAATGGTTATACTCTTAAATACACAAAATTCAACTTCACACACATGTGAAGATTGCTTGGCTATTTTGAGGGTGTCAAATACAGAAACAGCTTGTACAGGAAGACTGTGAAGTGTCTATCCCTAGAGTAAATTTAAAAATCCAATTGAGCACAGCCCTGAGCAATCTGGTCTAAATGTTACGTATTAAACATGGCTGGGAAGTCATCCAAAACTGTGACTGGTAATCAATCACATATTAATACTGAATAGACTTTTCAGAAGAACAAAACGAAAAATTTGATCAATATTGGGATGATTAACTAAAATTTGGGATAGCTTAGGTTGTAAAAGACCTTGTTCATTAAAGCTGTAGCCAATAACAGAAAATTGTCTTTTCTGT
This sequence comes from Corvus hawaiiensis, assembly GCF_020740725.1. Classification (NCBI taxonomy): domain Eukaryota; kingdom Metazoa; phylum Chordata; class Aves; order Passeriformes; family Corvidae; genus Corvus; species Corvus hawaiiensis. The sequence goes on from NC_063214.1 coordinate 77,469,343, forward strand.
GCCACCAGATGGAACAATAACTGCCTTTGTTCAGCACAGTTCTGTTGGTAAAATAACATTTGCAAGACAATTTGAAGATGACATTGAAAACAGTGGATTCTGTAGAATTAGTGCGAATATGAAGTTGCAACATGGCATTTGGCATAGTAATATTCCCATATCTCTGAACTGGAGATTAGTTATGTGCATATAATCATTTGCTTAGTCCTAATCCTTCTTTAGAGTACTTCAAGAAACACTACAGTTATACAAGTTCTACATTTTATTTCACAGCCCTTCTGTGGAACATAGAGCAGTCTTTGTGTTCTTTGAAGTATTCGATGTATTGTAAAAATACATTCCATATAACTAGTAAAAAATTATTTTATTAAACAAACATGTCACCCTGATATATATATATATGAATCATTAAATATTTTACTGTCATTTTATCTAACTTACTTATTTTTAATATATATGAAAAACGTCTAAGCTCTTGTATTATTTAGACTTCAGAGGCCAAAGTAATACAGTAGTATAAGAAAAAAAACCCCAAAAAGTAGCTAAAAATTGATATATAATGATATTATGTGCTCTACATATTAAAGAAGACAGTTGCAAATGTGTGTTGCTGTTTTATGATATCTGCACGTTTCACTGTAAATTTATTTTTCTGCTATCTGCAGTGGGTCAGCCACGATTTTGTCACTTGAGCTGTTTATCATTTTGTATTAATATTTCTCATTAATAGCCTGAAAGCGCAGATACACTATGTTGATGGAATTTTCATGTGAAACATAACTGTGAGCTTGAGAAAAAGAAGGTTGAAAAATGAGAAAAAGAGTCAGAATATAAACAAACAATGTTAAACCATAAACCCAAATTATAATTCCAAATAAAATCTGGCATCAAGGATAGATACAATTCAGGAAAACATCACAAATCACTTCAGCTTTACCCTTTCAAAATGTAGGTAAGTACTTAAGTGTGCTCATGTAATAGCATTATTCTCATTCATAATTGAAAGTACATTAACAAGTACTTTGCTTGATTTTTGGTGATTTCAGAGAAAGCAGAGTTGTAGAAATACCAATTGAGGCAATAGTTTAAAAGTTATGTAGCCAGACAAGTTACACAAAAATAACCTCATTGATTTAGATGTAGAGACAAAAGAGAAGATGCCAGTAACAAACCAGTGCTTCCCTCCCATCTCATCTTCAGGTAGGGCCTGCTTATCAAGATATGCTTACTCATAGATGTCCCATTAACAAAACATGTTGGTAACTGGATGGAATTCAGAACAGAAACCTTAACAATTAGATACCTGGCAAACTGCTCTATACATGCATAAAGAAGAAAACTTACCTTAGGATTTAATCATTTTAGTGAAGAGACCTGAGATTTTTTTCATTGATTCCGGCATTTCATAGATCAAAACTATGCCGTATCTCATAGGATATGACAGGCTTTAAATACTGGAAAAACTGCAAATTCTGAGTGAGGAATAATAATTTTAAGAGAACAACAAAAAGCTTCACACAGTATTCAAGGTGAGGCTAAACACAGTTTTACATTCTGAGAAAAAAATGTACATAGCATTCAAACCTCAGTTTTTATTAGTTTTAAATTCAATTATAGAATCATAGAATTGTTTCAGAAGGAAGGCACCTTTTAATGTCATCTAGTGCAACCTCCTTGCCACAAGAAGGGACGTGTTCAGCTAGATCAGGTTGCTCAGATACCTGTCCAAGCTGATCTTGAATGTTTCCAGGATGGGGTTTTCTCTACCACATTCCAACCCAATTGTTTTGTCATCAGTTGCTGCAGATTACACCAATCTCTCCCCTAGCTGTTAAAGTCTAGAATCTCTACAATAAAAGATGTCCTTTTGAACTCCATAAAATTATACTTATCTACAGCTGTTAAAAACCAAATCTTTATTTATTTGTTGTTTCTCTCATTATCTTGAGAAGGATAGTACCTCATTCTTTCAGCATTTTCTGACTTTGAAAAATATTTAGAACTCAGCAATATAAAAGGCACAGATGATTTCCTTTTTTAAAATACTTCAAGATACAGAAGCATATGGAACAATTTCAACTGAAACTATTTAGTTGAATTTTATTGGGAAATAAACTACAAATTGTATGGTCTGGAAACAATATGAACATTTGACTATGCATAGCCATTCTTTGACAGAAGCTGGGTTTATTTCAGTTTTGTTGAGGTTTTTTTACACAGTTTTATAACCATTTAGGTATGGACCAGAATTTTTTTCATAATTCTCTTATGTTGGTGTCATTAGACTTTGGCTAGATGTTTGTTTTAAAAGCACCCAGAATGACAGCTAGAGAGCATGAAATAAAATATTGGGTTTAGGGCTTTGTTACTGGTTTTTTTGGGTTCTTTTTTTTCTTTTTTTTTTCCCCTTTTCTATGTGTCAGAGTGAGACATCTTGAAAGCTGTGAGTATGTAAGGCATAAAATCTCACTGTCATATTTTTTTAAGGGAATATTGAAGTGAGAGCTATATCAGAAAGATTTCAAATTGGTTAAGTTAGAGAAAGGATAAATATTGAATATGCTCAGGCTGAGGTTATTCTATGTGATAAAAAAGCACACAATAAAAATGTAAAGAAATTCTAGCTGTGTGCAATCATTGACGGAGAGATGAATGAACTACAAAACTGAACAAGCCTACTGAGACATCTTTGAAAAAGAGCTGTTTGAAAGCAATTTTGTTTGTATCCCATTTCTGACAAAGCAAAAACTGCACATTCACATGAAAGTGAAGGATCTGTTTTGGAACAGTAGTCTTCACTGTTCAGTCTATTTACATCCGTTGCAGTAAAGTGCTTATTAAAAGGAGAATGTTCAAGAGGAAGAGAGAAAAGCATAAGTAAATAAATGCTTGACACAAGAGTGGAAATCTGGTAAATTAGGATGAAAGAGGAACATGAAATAAAAGCCATAAAATGGCTTTTGACAGAAAAAAAGAAATATTGAAAAAGAGAAGGAAGCATGGAACATGGAAAAAACAAGACCAGTTATTACTGAATCATAGAATGGTTTGGGTTGGAAGGAACCTTTAGAGATCGTGCAGTTTAAACCCTCTGATATTATTTTGCTTTTGACCTTGTTGAAGTTTATGAGCCTCATACAAACTGGACCCACTCCTCAAGCCTATCATGGAATCATTCAATCACTTAGGTTTGAAAAAACTTCAAGAAAATTAAGTCCAACTTTTAACCTAGCACTCCAGGTTCACCATTAAACCATGTCCCTAAGCATCACATCTACACATCTTTTAAATGCCTCCAGGCATGGTGATTCAACCTGGGAAGCGTGTTCAAATGCTTTATAGCCTTTCTGTGAAGAAAATATTTCTAATATATAAATGTGCTGGTTTGGGCATCTACCCAGTTTTTCACCCAGTGAAGAGTACACTTGTCCAAGCCGTGAGCAGCCACTTTCTCCAGGAGAATGCTGTGAGAAGCAATGTCAAAAGCTTTATTAAAATTTAGACACGTAGGTAGGACAATGTCCTTCTGGATGGCATTCCTTCCATCTAGCATTTAAATTGCACCTTTCAGCTTGGTGTCGTCTGCAGATTTTCTGAGGGTTCCTTGAATCCCACTGTCTATGTCAGTAATAAAGGTATGGAACATTACCAGTCACAATATGACTCCTGAATGACACTACTTGCTACTCTTATCCATTTCACAGAATCATTACTGTCTCTCCAATGGAGGATGCAGAAGCCCCCTGAAAAGCACCTCCTTGAAGCCTTGGTAGACTTGATTTTGGCAGAGAATTATACAGCAACTACTAATTTTCTGCTATTACATTACCTTGCATTCTTCTAACAAGACTGTTGAAAATCAATTCCCTTGTTTTGTTTGACAAAGCAAAAAGTAGATTTTTCTGTGTCATTCAGAAGACAGAAATAGGGTGCCTTTGCTGTTCCAATCCTGTTTTCTTAAGAAGGACCAAGAGATTTTCTTCTTTGCTTCCTTTGCAAAACAGCCCTGTCAAATATTTCAAATGGTTTGGTGGTTACTAGGTAGTATGTCTGTCACTGACACCTACAAGATATAACTATGGCTTAATATGGGTAACAACTGGGTAACAGAGAATATCAATTAGAAAAAATATAAGAAGTGATCATGGTGCAAGCTGCAGTTATAGCTCCTATGTACACATGTAAAAGTGAAAAAAGATCAATGGTTTGTGTCCAAGATGAGTAAAAGTGATTGTCTCAGATCTGTGTCTCTAAAGACTAGTCCCATTCCTAAAAATTTATTTTGAAGAAAGTGCTATTGTTCAGCAGACCAAAAAGGAGGTGAGCAAATTTGGAATTGATCTAAAAATAAAGTATTTCAAATAATCCAAGTTGTTAAATGTTCTTAGTTGTGCACACCCACATTCTTCTTTATATAGTAGTTCAGATGTATTTTTGGAGCCAAATACCTGTTTTGATAGGTAACACTAAATTTTAACAGATCATCAGCTGTAGAGGAAAGGTGATGGAGAAGGAAGAAACATGATAAAGGAATAACAGAAAGAAGAAGAGAAGGGGAAAAAGAAATTCAGAAGAAATACTTAGATTAAATTTTTCTTTTCAGTTCTGGACATTAAGTAGCATCTCTAATATAAACATTTTTAATGATATAATTAATTTGAACACATAGTTTTATCTCTGTTTTTAGTATTTTTGTTTCAATATAGATGGAAGAACACTGTGAATACTGAAAGCACTACACAGAAAAAATTAACTTGTATGCTACATAAAAACCACAGCTGGGGACAAAAAGCTTATTGTGGCTTTAAGTATTGATAATGACATCTGATGTTTATAATTACAAGGACTAATGCTAGCCTTCCAACAATAATAAAAATCCATTGCTATACCAGACAATTCATAAAACTCATCATTCCTCTACAGCTTACCAGCAGGCAACAGTTTTCTTTATTATAATGGTTAAGATATAAGTGAGATTAGATAAAGGTCAAAACCACTCAATATTTAATTATCTGTCTCAAATGTCACTGGTTTTAAAACGATCAATGACCTTATCCCTTGTTGTATGTCATATATCATGCCACTTGGATAATTCCATCTAATTTTATGCAATCGGTTTATATGCTCCTTTTTTTGAAAGAGGTTTCTTAAGGGAATTATTTTATCTGCTTATAATTTGAATTTCTCTCTGTCAGATGGCACAGGATGGCAAGACAACAGCCATTGTCCAAAAATGAAGAAGTGGGGACAAACTCTGTATTCACAAGCATTAAATGACTTACCAATAAACACAGACCTACTACAATGAAGTAGAATTAGGTAGGCTGATTGCTTTGCTTAGCTCCCCTGTCTTTACTTTCCCTATGGGTAAAATTAATACTGAATTTCCTGCATTTGCAGGAATATATTGTTTCAATAAAAATATTTTTTATAATTATAATTTTTATTTTTTACATGAGAGCTGATATATGTTTTCAGAATTAATTTCATTATAATAATATTTATGTTTGTATTTTATTAAAATATGTACCAATACATGCACATTTTCAATATATTTCCCCCTATGTTAGAATTTGTTCAAGAAATACTACAGCAGGCACTGACTTTCAGTGAGGTAAATGAATATAAATAAAATTGTTTTATAAATCTGCATGATATAAAGACTGTATAAAAGAAATATTTTGTAAAAGGGTGTACAATAAAGTCAAAGTGGAAATAGAAAAGTTTCAGTTACAGAATTAAGAGATGAATGAATAATGCACAACCATGTAAACAAAATATAATGATCTAATTAATTCTGTATTGAATGCCTAATACAAAACACATGTCTGTAGAACCATTGCCATTAGAAAAAGAGATTGTCAGAGTAATGATATGCACAACAGCTGCATGAGTCCACTACAAAAAAAAATATGCTTATTTACACAATATGAATCTTTCTTTTTTGGATTAAACTCAATTTCAGGCTGAACTGCATTCTGTGTTTTTACATTATTGTACTATATGGTCTATGATGGAGTTATTTTCAGAGATATATGTAATTAATTTTTTCATTCAACATTTAGTTTGTATTGTTACTTTAATAAAAGCTGGGAGAAGAACCAGAAATGCATTTCTTCTCAGCATATCGGAGAAAATAGAAAAACAGACCTCAAAATTTATAGGCTACAGAATGAAGATCCCATTTCCAGTATCTTCTGATTCAGAGATTTTAGTGAATTTCACAATATTTTATAAATAAGAACATAAGTGATTCTGAAAATTGCTTTCCTATTTTGTTTGAAATCCCCCTCAAGCCCACCATGATTTGGCATCTCCTACTTTGATTCACTGCTGCAGTGACAGCCTTTATTCATTTAAATTAATTTAAGATAGCTTTATGATAAACACTGGCAGTTAATTTACATAGAAAGCATTTTTACTGTTTTATTGTTAGCATGGTTCCTAACAACATTTTGTCCTGAAAAAAGTGGTGTGCATCCAATCAGTTTTCAGGTATGGCTCTGGAGATACCATGAGCTAAAGACCATTCCAGTGGGTAATTCACACTGGTCACTCCTTTTGAGATGCTTGGAATGCCATGCCAGTAGGTACCAGTGCCAGACAACAGTCCCAGGAGTCATTTGACTACTATAAATTTAGTCTTCAGTGTTATCACATTCCTCCATGCTGTCTCCTTCATGCCAGTGCAGCACTTCTGTCTCTGGTTCCAAACACACCGGCTGCAGCATTCTCAGATAGTTTTCTCCTGGAGGTGTACGCAGTGGGAAAAACAGTGCTGTAGACAGATCTTGAATCTTATCAGTAGCTTGGACAGTTGCACTGAAATTTCATGAGAGCAATTTGTTTGGAGAGCAGGATATCTTAACAGTCTCAACAGTGGCAAATGACACTGGAGCACAAGCTTTTTCTAATCTCTTCTTCAAATCCCTGATGATGTCTTAAAAAATTATTGGACGTTTTCTTACTAGATTTCAAGCTACCTTTAATAATCTAGATTCAGTGGCTAGATTAATATAAAAATGAGTGTCAGATAGAAGCAGAAGGAAGAAGGGAAAAGTAACTAAAATAGGGTAAAATAGGTGAGGACAAAAATATAGAAATTTTAAGAAGGGTACATCAAGACGAATGGTACAATAAAGAATACATAAAGTGAAATTAATCTTTTGCCACAATGAAATCAATGGATATTTTACAGTGGACTTCAGAAACTGAATGTTTCTACTTGAACCACATCGTTCCAGGGTATAGGAAATGAGACTGTTGTGTGTTTTTATTCTAATATGAGGAACAAACTTTCATTCTTGCGTTTGTGCTAATCTGTACATATGTGTGAGTCACACAAATGCATTTACTATGTAAAATAATATTTCATACAAAAAGAACAGTGTGGAAACCACAATAAGCTGTTAATAAATATAAACTGGTTCTTCTAATGTTGCAAATCAGAACAAATGGTTTGTAAATCTTGTGACATAATTTCAGGAGGATGATCCTTATTTATTTTTCTGTGAATATATTTCATTGCTTTAATCAAGGTGCATTAACCTACCACAACCTCTAGCATCAAATTACCACATATGGCATATTTTTCTCCCACTCTGCAATTATACTGGGGTTATAAAATTACAGCAGAACATTTTGTGCCTTACATGTGCGGGAAGAGGTACTTGCACAGAAACAAACAATTTCTAGCGTATTGGAACAGAGCAATTAATCATAATTCACTGTACTTTTGAATGCATAGTTTCATACTTCCAGACTTCCAATTAAATACCATGTTCACCCACACCAAGAGATAATTACAATTTACACAATATAAATAAGAATATTAAGAGTGATTTTGTAAAATAAATACTAAACGCAAATGTAATTTTATAGAATAGAATATTTCAGATGGGAGGCACCTACAATGATTCAACTACCTGACCAATTTGGGGCTGATAAAAAGTAAAAGCATATTATTAAAATCATTATCCAAATGGCTCTAAGACACTGATAGGTTTGGCTCAGTGACCACACTTGTAGGAAACCTCTTCCAGTGTTTGGTATCCTTGGTAAAGAAAAGTTTCTTAATGCCAAGACTAAAGCTCTCTTGATGCATCTTTGGACCACTCTGAGGTGTTGTATCACTGTATACCAGGTAATACCATAAACACATAAATAAATAAATAAATATTTTATTCTCCCAAAGGAGAATATTTGAATTCTAAGCAAAAAAGATGAAGAAAATCTTCAAAAATGTGTACTGGAAAAATGCACTTCAGCAATGCTGAAAAAAATGGGATCTAGTGAAATATTTTCTAGCCTCCACATCATGCTTCTTTTTGTTCTGAAATCTTTCTGCTTCCTTGGCAGGAAGCTTTCAGAACAATGTAACTTAGAGGCATGTGACTTCTTTTTATAGTCATATCTTTCTACCACGTCACAAAGAGAGGAGAATTTGAGCAATGGAAATAAACCCTACAGCTGGCAAAATACTAAAGTATCTCTAAGGAATTAAGAATGAAGTTACCATATACCTACAGAACTTGTTATTTTAACATTTCATGCACTTCATTTACTTGACTTCTACATTTTCAGTATGTAGCACTGCTGTGAATTAGTTTTCCAAATATGACCTCCCTTTCTACTACTGTGAGATGTGCAAATTTTAAACTGTTTTAGAGACTTCTTTTATAGAAACATAGAACTGTTAACGTTGGAAAAGACCTCTAAGATCAAGTCCAACCATTAACCTAGCACTGCCACATGTTCACCACTAAACCATGTCCCCACATGCCACTTCCACACATTTTTTAAACTCTTCCAGGGATGGCAATTCCACTACCCTGGGTGGCTTACTCCCATGCTTGATGATACATAGTCAGTGGCTACCATTATCTTTGCCATTATTAGTCTCCTCACTAAATATGGAGGAGACATTAGATGTTAATGTCAATCGGATGCTAAAAGTCAATACATTCAATATTCTAATCATTACGCATGCAACCCCATAGGCGTATGCAATATTTAATAGGCAAATAAAAATGACAGCAGTATTAACAATACACAAAATATGGACATAGAGAGTAAAAGATTATAATCTGTTTTTCTAGGCACTGACAAAGGTCTTTAATTACCCCATTCTACATCTCCATGCCTTGCTATCACTTTAAATGACAGACAGCTTGGTAGACAAAACATCTAAAATCCAATCATTATAACATTAGGATGGGGGCTTGGGGGGTTTTTGTTTATTTAAATATTTTATTACATGCCCTGAAGAGTGCTTTGTATGGTCATGTTTCTCTTTGCAGCAATTCTCATTATCTCCCTCACTGTTTCGAGACAATGGCTTCAGATGAGGAAGACCCTATTTAGAACAATAATTTCAACCACTAAACTAAGGACTGAATTAGTTATAAGATGTGGACATAAGCATCTGGTAAATTTTGAAAACAATTCTGATGAAACTTAGTGATTCTCTTAGTATACTTGACTGGTCTTTCTTTCTGAGAAAGCCCTCATTAGTCATTAAAAATGTCTCCATTTGGTTCTTTGATCTTGGCTTTAACATGAGTTATATATCACTTAAACTGAAGTTTACCTTCATTAGGAAAGAGGTAACTCAAAGATCTGTAACTAGTCGACCAAGAAACACCCAAAAGAGTGCCTTCAAGTTTTTATTTCAATTTTGGAATTAAAACCTAAAAACTTACCAAATTTCTTTATTGAAGCTGGCTCTCATTAAAATAGATTGCATTACTGGGGAGACATGCCTATATATATGTTATATTTCTCTGTATGCATATGCATGTACATATATAATGCAACTAATTTCATGGATACTTTTATTCATTAAAATAAAAGCCAAAATTAGTTTTAAATTCTTACATGTTTGAGATGGTTTTTGTTTATGCAGGAGGTAGAATTAACAACAGCAATGTTTCGACTTCTACTCTGTAAACTGGAAAACTTTGCACAGTAATTGTTTTGGTAGCTTCAAGCATGATCACTGACATGCAGTTCATGCAGTTCCTTCAGAAAATATGTTGTATATTAAAGTCTTTTCCTTACTGTAATTAGTGAAAAAAAGTAACTTTTCTATAACATTTGCAGAACAGATGAGTAATATCTGTTGGTCTTGCTAATGGATTTACAACTTTTTTTGTATAAGTTAACTGCAATAATAGCACAAAAATATTTTGCATTTTTGTCTTAAGAGAAGCTGCCATTTAAAACAGTTGTGAGCAGGAGAATGAAAGAAAGTTAAAATGTTAGCCTTTAAGAAGGACAAAACTGTATCAGTGAATAATTCATACACATTTTCTGAAATGAAATACTAGAATTTGCTATTTTGCTTAGGCAGTGATTAATATTGAGCTAGTTTGACTATTGGATTTATCTTGAATTTCTTGTAAAATGCTGACACTATAAGACTATAAGAAACATTTGACCAGATACAGATCTCAGAAAAGCTTAGGCTTGCTTTTAAAATGCTCAACTTGCCCTAGTTTTGGTCTGCTTTGTCTGTTCTCTAATTTTGTATCTGCATGTTTCTACCTAAGATTATATTGATCAACTTTTTACCAAAGAAAAGTAGTATACTCTCACTCCCATAATTAATGTGACAAAGAAAAGTCAGAAATCTCTATTGATTAGGTCTTGTCTCTCTTATTAACCCAAAGTTTTAAATCAGTCATTTTCTTTATAAACAAAGATTTATAAAATAATGTTCTTTAATTGTGCTTCCTAAAGAAAAGGGTTTCTTTTGAATAAGCAATTTAATATTACAGCTCTCTTAATACTTCTGGGTTTACTAGACCACAGCATCTTTCAGGTTTTGCTTATTTATAGACCAGCGAATTAACACACCTTCCACCATTAGACAAAACGTCTGGAAGTTTATGATAGCTAAATGCAGTTACTATTTGTAAAAAATACTTCTGTGAGTACTAAAATAAAGTAAATATAATAACACAAAACTCCTATGTCAAATAGCTTTTATTGAATCAATAACGAGCTCCAAGTCAATGTGGAGAAATGGGTAACTTTCCTGAAAACACACACTCCAAGATTTACACATTAATTTATGGTTTTGATTATGATCACTAGCTATCAGTGGGAAGTAAATCATTGTCAGATGTATGAAAAGCTAAATCAAGTCACAATCAAACCTTATTTTGGAGAAAAATAAATAAAAATGCATAAAGTATGAATTCGTTAGTCAATGATATCTACTTGTAAGAGTGCTGAACACAACTTTAAACTCTCTTTTTCATTAAGGTTTGACCACACAGTATAAATTCTAGAAATATTAAAATATAAAATATATTATATAAATCCCAAAGGAAACCTATGGAACACTAAAAAATAATAATAATTTTTATTCATCATTTTTTGTTCATATTTTTCAATCCGCAAAATGTTGCTAATCCCTGCTTTTGATCTCTCAGTGTAAGCAACTGCATCTCTCCTTTCCTTTTCTCATTGCCTTACCTTGCTTCACTTCATCTCACCTTTTTGTTTTCCCTTACCTCACCTCACCTCCCCTAACATCTTCTGCCCCCAGAATCACTGATTTTTCCCATCAGAAGTTAATAAAGACTGTCAATCAAATTTGTATCAATCAATCTCTAGAGATGTGTACCATAGCATCTATAAGTGGAGTTCTATGGGTTTGTAGAAGAAGGGGCATTTTGGTTCTCTCTCTGCAACAAGGTTGTCCATGATTTAATTGTCTTTAAGTCTGGAAGCATTCTAACCCATCTCTTGTGGCTTGAGCAGTCCATATCTGCAGGTGGACAGTAACACTTCATCAATATTTTGATCATATATAAGGTCCTTCAATAATTCATGAAACAATCTGATATGTTCCAGGAAACACAAATTTTATCTACTTGGTTTTGTGAAGAATGGACACAAAAAAAAAAAAAAAAAGGGAGGTAAGTTTGATGGAAATTTGTTTTCCTTTGCATTGCTCAAATAGGAGACACTCTGTTTTACTGTTTCCAGTATCTTTTTGATCTTTTTCTTTGCTCACAATCTTTTTAAGTAACATGGGCTTAATGGGTCTCACCACAATTCACTGTAAAGCATCTATACCACCACTGCTTTTCCTGTTTATGAGTCTATTAAAATCCTGCTCTAATAAAACTTTTTAAGGATGTATCAACTCTGGAAAATCAGAAAGCAACATGGTCAATCCTCTGTCCTGTGCCTGATACATGGACTGATGCATGGTCACAATATTTTACTAGCTTTTACTCTTTCAATAAGCAATCTACAAATTTCTATGAATTATGCTTTCATTTACATAGTCAGTGTGATAGAATATTCATTTTTTTGATGTATTTGATGCTACTTATCTTTTCATTGCAGGAAATGGCTGTGATGTGTTTTACGGTTTTGGTTTTTTTAATATTAAATGTCAATTACTTATCCCTGCCTACAAGCAGTTCTCTATGGTTTTGAAAATTTAGAAACATCTGCTCACTGGCCAATAAGTGTTATAAAATTTGGATGTTTAAAGCATCTGGTTCTCCACTCTCTTAGTAACATTAAAAAAAAAAAAAAAACCTTCAGTAAATAGGCTGTTCCCCAGAAGAAATTTCTTTAATTCATTAAGGAGTTCTCATGCTTATTTTGAAAATGCATAAATACAAATGGGAATAGAATTTAAGCTGAATGGCTGAAAGGCAAAAAAATGATTTTAAAAAAACAGGCTACCTTTTCTATGAGACTCTGGTTGCCTATGGAATCATCAGAGACCTGGTAGGAATATGGATGCCTGGATTTGGACTCGGTGCCACTCCCTATGTCTGTTCTGGCTTTTGCCTACATCTTGTCATATCTTGCTTATTGTCCTTATGAGGATCCAGACTGCTGACTGAGTCACAGGGACTTTCTAGCTCAGGTGTAATGAAATATCAAGAAACATTTTATGCTAGTTTGTAAATTTGCTCCAAAAACTTCACTGTGCCCCTTATTTTTACTCACATTGGTAGATGATCCTTCTGCTCACTTCTTAGCCGTTATCACATTCCTGTAGTTCATGCCAGAGTAATTTTTTCAATTTTAACTGTCTGACTTCTAATTTAAACCTGAGTGAAACAAATGTCTTGCCTGACATAACTGCCATCAACAAAGCAGCTACTGAATGTAGAAAAATTTCACTTAAAGATTTAAGTACAACAGCCTATGTAGTGCATTACCACTTTTTCAAGGAAAAAAGTACATGAAGATTCTATATAAAAATTACCAAAATGTCTGAATGATAGAGGATTTCAATGTAAAAAGAGTCTGCAACATATTTTCTATATTAAATTACCTTAAGAGGCAAACTTCTGCTCTATATTATCAACTAGGGCTGTAGTATTGAGCAAGCATCCTTGTCCAAACATCTTTCTTTTGACACCAATAAAGTCAAAAGGAAATTAAAAACCTGAAGATTCAAAAGAAATCCCCAAAACCCACAAACAACAACAAAAAACAAAGAAACCCCCCCAAAACCAACAACAAACAAACCCCCCCCCCCCAAACAAAAAAACAAAACCCAAAACAAAACAAACAAAAAATCCCTTACAAAATAACTCCAAACAATAAAAAGCACGGGGTACCTCAAATGTCAGGATCTCTATAGAGCTGATTAAAGTGTCATTCTTTCAAGAACAGATAGTTCATGTAAGAGGTAATTACCACAGGGCACTATAAAAAGCTACTGATTGAACCATTCAGCTGTGAAACCCAGACCTGGCTAGTTATAGGTTTTGAGCCCATTAAATTCCAGTCTCATAGATACCAAGGACTCAGGCTTTCATTGTTTTCTCTCTCCAAAACAGTATTATCTCAGGAAGTAGTGGTTGGTGTCAGCTTCTTCATTTAAATAAATGAAAAATTAAAATTTGGGAGTGAATAAACATTCTTAATTCAAGACCATCCAGACGGTATTGCAAATAAATAGATAAATTTCAATCTTTCTTTGCTATGTTCAAGATAATATACTGTGCACCTTGTAGTAGATATCCTGAGTTACAAGCATGAACTTCAGCAATATACAATAGTCCACCCTTTGTGAAAGGGAATAAAATATTAGAATTATAATTATGCCTAATTATTGGAAAATTTTACTTATATGATTTGTTGTTGGTTTGGGTTTGTTTGGGGTTTGGGGTTTTTTTGGTTTTTTTTTTTTGTTTGTTTTTTTTTTGTTTTTGTTTTTTTTTTTTGTTTTTGTTTTTGTTTTTTTTTTTCTTTTACTCTACCTTTCAAATTTATCTGGAACACTTCATAGAGTGTTTATTTAAAATTTTCAAAAGAAATTTGAACCTTACATATGTTGTTGATTGCTCATGTGTGTGATAGTTGCCATAGATTGACATGAGCATGAGGAGGTAGGTGATACTGCATGGACCTTCAGCTTTACTCTGCGTGAGCAATAAATGTGTTTGGAAGTACTACCAGAGTATTTCCCTCCTCATTAATCAGCATGTGTTTTGTTTTGTGGGGAAGAGATGAGCTCTTTCTAATTATCTTCTCAAATACATAAGACACTGTAGTTAGCCTGTGGCAAACTATTGTGTACTGCAGATGAAACCTGAATTACATAAACTATCCATTCAATATTGGGGAAAAGGGTGTGCAATGAAGTAGAGCTATCAAGTAGAATAATGAAGTCTAAATATACCAAATGTACCAAATAGCATGGAAATCATCAGTGACGGGGGAAAAAAGAGCAGAAGATGGAAAGGCCATGGCAATATCACAGTTCTCAGACAGTAGAATTACTGTGTTTGAATTGGTGAAAAATTATGGTCGCAATACACTGCTTGAAATTATGTCTGAAGCAACCTCTGCTATAGGCAACAGATGACTTTGGGAGAGCATGATTCACATATAAAAGAAAGAAATCATGCTGTGAGAGTTAAAGACAATAAGAATAAGAAATTGAAATTAATATTTGCCAGTGTATACAGAATATGAAGGATATACACTCTAAAGTTTTTTAGATCTCTCTGGTCTTGATTTTACTGATTTTTATTTTTGCTACTGTTTCTTCTTCCCTACATGAAGGCAAGCGGGGGAAATCCCACACAATACAGAAAGCACAAAAAATACCTGTGGAAAAAAAAGTCACTGTGTTTATGGATTCTTTTAGAATTGCTTTTGTGGTAGCTATTAACTTTTTATTATAGGAAATTGCTGATTTGTATGACTTTTATAAGTATTTAAGGGAAACCCATCACAGGCAAGGACCGAGAGACTTGAAAGCAGCTTCTGAGCACAGAGGTGAAAGAAATAAAGCTTCTCTTGTCTCTTTGTCACTTCTGCAGAAGGGTCCCAGGTCACCCAGCTGCCCTATACCAGAGTCAGCCTTCAGCCCCAGAACCCAAACCCCTGAGGGTCATGGATGCGTTTGGGGCCCTAGCTGAGCCCAAATGTCATATACTGTATGGGGCAAAGGGTTCCAAACCTGGGTGAAGTACTGAAGGTCAAGCTGCAAAATGTAGCAGCATTTATTAAACTGTCATCTGTACTTCTGTTTCCTCTCTTCCTTTGAGAAACAGATCTTAGAAAACAATGTATAACAGAGCTGGCTACAGGTGTCTGAATATCCCAGCTCTGAAGTGGCCTCCCTGGTGCTGCTTGTAGTCCTCCTGGGCATGGCATACACTGTGGGAAAGAGTTAGTTAACTTTGCAGTGAAGACTCTGTTTGCTGCCACCCGGAAGTGCAAGAAGTCGATGTAAAATCATTCAACAGAACAAAACCAATCATGGTAACTTAGTTACTGAGGAATTGCAGAGTAGCAGGTAATGAAATAATTAGAGATGTTTTTATGATGAATTAATTTATTGGGAATTCTGTTTGAACCGACCTATGTGAAAGACATTCATTAGTGTTTCAAGAATGAATGAGTAGGTGGAAAACCAGACATTATTTACAGTATTTATTTGTGTTTATTCAATTAACTGCACTAACAAGGTAAGACAATGTTTCCATTTATTCAGACTTGTGATGTATATGCAAGGTTATAAAAAGGGATGTAGAACCAATTTTTATAAAAAATTGTAAAATATTGTAAAAAAAACCCCATAGGAATACTAAGCAAATATTTCTTAAGAACATTATGTATTGCATTTTACATAAGAATATAAAAAGAGGTCATGTGGGTCAGTTCAAAGGGCTGGACAGACAATTGAACCATGTCATTTGCACTAAGGAATTATTCAAAGAAAAAAACTAAAAAAAAAAAGAAATTAGTGCACCTTAGATTTTTCCAAGAATTTGCAGGTTATGGAGTTCTATATCTGGAGATTTCACTCAGAGCCTTTTACTTATTATGTACTGATGGATGCTTTCTTCACTAATTTATCCTGTTATTTCTTTAATGCATTTATTCTGTTGAGCTCTACAGTAACTGGTGGAAAAGAGTCCTGTAATTCAAGCATAGTGTGCCAAATATGTATCATTTTATTTATTTCAAGCAAGGTATCTGGTAACTGCATCAGTATTTTTCATGCTATGAGAAATACTAAATCATGAATCACAAACTAATTTAGGTTGGAAAAGACCTTTAAGAACATGGAATCCAACTGTCAGATTGAGTCCAACTTCCATAGTAATTTTCTCTGTATTCAAAATCTTATGAACATATGCCATAACTCATTATTTAGCTGTTTTTCAAGCTGAGAGCTTTCATTTATTTAGTATATCTTAGTCATTAATATGGAAACCAAGAGCAAATAATTAAATCTGAAATCTTTATTGTAAGTTAGGGATATATTTTTCAGTATTTATTATTTTTGTCTTGTCAGCATTAAATTTCATCTTTCATTTTGTTACATGGGCATTCAAAATCATAACACCTTTCCATATTTCATTGTGTTTTGTTTTACTTTTGACTACCCCGAATAATTTTATATCAAGTGCAAATTTTGTCCCTTTTGTGTTTGAACAATGTGAATGCCCTAGTAATTTATGTGTAACTTTGTAGCATTCTATGAATCTCTGTTTCTACTGTGTAATCTGAGCCTTTATTTGTGTAATTAGTTTCCCAGAACCTTATTTTTTCTATTGTGAGAATTTATTAGGAGGCTTTGATACCATCCTGACCAAACCACCATGATTAGCCTAGTTACTGACACTATCAAAAGATTTGAGTATTTCCCACCCTGACTGTATTCTAAAAGAGAAAACAAAAACCAGACTATCATAGAATTATAGGATCATAGAATGGTGAGGTTTGGAAGGAACCTTAAAGATCGTTTACTTGAACCCCTCAGCCATGAGCAGGGATAACGTTCACTAGATCAGGTTGCTCAGGATCCCCTTCAGCCTGGCCTTGAACACTTCCAGGGATGGAGCATCCACAACCTCTCTGGGAAACCTGCTTCAGTGCATCACCACTCACACAGTAAAGAATTTCTTCTTAACATCTAATCTAGACCTTCCCTCTTTCAGTTTAAAAACTTTGCCTCTTGTCCTGTCACTATCTCCCTGTGCAAATAGTCCCTCGACTTCCTTTCTATCAGCCCTTTCAAAGTACATGAAGGCCATAGCGAGGTCTCCCTGAAGGCTTCTCTTCTCCAGGCCTGGCAACCATAACTCTCTCAGCCTGTATGCATAGGAGAGGTCTCCTATGCTCCAGCCCTGTGATGACCTTTCAGCCCTCCCCTGGGCCCTTTATAACAGGTTCATGTCTTTCCTTTGCTGAGGACCCCCAGCAGTGCTCCAGATGGAGTCTCATGAAAGTAGAGTAGGGGTGGAAAGTATCTCTCATTGGGTCTATTAATTCTATGATAATATAATTTAAACAAGGTGGTTTGGGTAGTAAATCAACCATTGAATTGGCTTGTAGTTTCCTGACCACAATAAATACCAAAAAAAAAAAAAAAAATCCCCACCCTTTTGAGACTAATTCAAAAAATAAATCCAGTATGAAAAATCAACAATTTTTCTATTTTTGTTTCTTTGTTCACTGTGTGTGCTATCTCATTATGATGATCTTGGTTATTGTTTTGAGTACAAAGAAAAGCACTGAAAATGCTATTAGAAGGGTATAAATTAAATATGTATCTCTTTATATAAACATACATGTTAGTAGACCTCATGCAGCTGTATTGAGAGCTCTTTCTGTCAGATGGGAAATTAACACAAAAAAGGGAAGAAAAGTCAAATGTTATAAAAGTGTAGGTATACCTCCACTTACATCAGGAATGATTTGAATTGGTTTTTTTTCTCAACAAGATGATATTTCAGAAATATTAGAATGAGGTTTTTTGTCATATTTAGATCTGAGCAGCATCAGTTTCCTCAAAGTTATTTACGCTATCCTTCTTGTCCCAGTTTTCCCACTCTCTAATTTATTTACCTTTTCCTAGTAAAGAAGGAAGCATAATTATCCCAGGAAGTGTTCAGGATTAAATAACCTGATCAAAATCACAAAGAAATTTAGCAACAAAACCTAATTTCAAAATCACATCCTAAAAAATATGTGATCAGCAGGCTCCAAAAATATGCTGTAATATCACTCTATCACATTATTAACCTAACTCTGACTTTCAGAAGCGTTCATTTGGACTAGGAAATTGCAGAAGTCTATCTCTTCTTCAAATCCTGAAGCTGATCTGATTATAACTATCTTCCTATCTTGAATTTGGCAGTGGTATTAACAAATATATTTTCCACTATACTTATATATATATATATATATATATATATATATATATATGTATGTATGTATGTATATGTAATACCAGATAACATGGTTGACTGAGCTCATTGAAAATGTATTAAAATGGTTTTTATGTAGACATAAGCTTTAACTTTGACACACCACAAAAAAAATTGGCTTTATATCTCCCTGCCTCATAGAATGGTTCACTTCACAGAGGTGCTTACACTGTTTTAAGTGATAAATGAGATCCTATGGATTGAAGAATAAACATCAGAGCAGGAGATGCACTCTTTAGGCTTCTTGTGCAGGCAGAGAGAATGTCAGTTTTGAATAATATCCATGAATTTTAGGCAGACTGTACAGCTCTATTAATGGCCTAAGGAATTTTATTATCATGCTTGAACAAAGCATCAGTCCAAAACTGCTAAGGTTCCTGTCTTAGTCAAACATCTAAAACTATTTTTCTATTGATCAGGAGCTTTAAAAAAAGCTGCAAGAGACCTCTGAAAATTTTTAAAGCAGACATTACTGAACCAGAAGTCAGATATATCAAGGAGACACTCACTTTTGGGAGTCAGGAGGAAAGTGAAATGAACAATCCTGAATTCTGGTGATGCAGAAAAAAACACAATATGTTAACTTCAGCAGCCTGATTTCCTAAATAGTTTGATTAATTTTTTTGTTTGTTTGCTTTCTGAACCATGGTTCAGCCCCATTGTTTCACAGGACCAAGAAACATACTTGGCCAAAAATCTCTTGGCTTTACACATCCCCTGGACAGATTATGTTTATCAAGATTAACAGAGTTCTGATTTCCTAATCTTCCATTTACATTTCCAAGAAGTGGGTAAGATATTTTAAGAAATCAAGTGTTCATAATTCTGGCTTCCCTCTCCACCCTGAAGTAACTGTCCTTGCCAAGACCCAAGACCTAGAATTGGGGTCTGGCTTAACAGGCAGACTCTGTAATTTAGACATTTGCTGTCTATCCCTGCAAAGATTTCTTTAGTCATAATGTTCCTTAGCTCATGCTCTGAATCGAAAAAAAGAATATTAGTAGGAAGTGAATCATTCTTTCAGATTCACTGTACCTAAGGGATATTTTCTAATTTTAGTTTCTTTTTTAATTTACTGTGAGAATACTAGCAATAAGAATCCTACCGGTATGTTCTTAGTCCATTTTGACAGATTTTTGGTTGTTGCAGGTCACGCTTCACTGATCTTCTCATTAGAGAAGCCAGAAGGAGGGGTGGGGGTGTGGAACACAAATGTTTAAAGTGACTTTTCCAAATCCACAACCTAATGTAGTCAAAGAATTTTAAAGTAAGTGTTTAAATTTCAGTAATAAATATAAAAGTTTCTTATAAATTAATTTAAATTTCCTTTAGGTTTCCATGCTCTTTCTGGTTCTAAGATGCTTAACAGGAAAATACCTAAAAAATTGCTGCATTTTTGAATATCAAAATTCCAAGAAAACATAAGAAAAATGACAGTTACATGCCTGTCATTAGTAATTTTAGAGCAGAAAGGACAGCTGTTTTGCATAATTATTCCAAATTTTGAATAAAACATAAGAAAGGAATAAGGTAATTAATATTTGAGAAATTCAAAATACATATCTAAGCACTGCCATTGTCTTTAGCTGAAGTCATTATGACAGTTCTGGTCATAAAATAAAATAAAATAAAATAAAATAAAAAAAAAAGACAAAAAGCTCCAAAACAAACAAAAAAAAAAATACTAAAACCAAACCCAGACTACATGAAATGTTGCACAATAAAAATCAGCAAACATTTCATCCTCTCTTCCCCACGTAACTTGCAACTTGAAAAATCCTTCTGAGTAACAAAGGTAAGGTAACGAAACATCATTTTATACAAAGAACATTTCACAAAAAGGAGTCTCTATTTAAAAGACAACTGCAACTAAATGTAAGGCAATATTTGAAGAAGTACATCTCAATAGGATGTGCCAGACCTTTATTATTATCATTATTCTTGACCACTACATCTGTTTTCTAAATCAAAGCATGATCCCTACAACATATATATAAAAAAAAAAAAAAAAAAAGGACAAAAAATAATCTCTTTCTAAAAAATTTCATTATCAGACATGCCTGAATCATAAATATGCAGATCATGCTGTTTCCTTTGTGAAAAACAAAAAATGGTTGTGGATCATACCTGGTTTTGATTTGTATAATAAAGAGTAAATCACAGAAGAAACTTCTCCCTGTGGAAAGCCAGAATCCTAGAATCTCATTAGTTTGTTTTTAGCCACACTTTTTTCGTGAAGATGACTTGCCAAAACTGCATTTTTGAAAGTGGGAAGAAATGGGAAGAATTACGTTCTACACTGTTAGCAGTTTTATTTTTTTCTCATCTACAACAGATGAAACAGAGAAATACAAGTGTTGTTCAACTGGATGTTCATTTGGGTGCTGGTGGTTCACACAGGAATGAGAAAAGCTGCAAGTACAGTGCCTCAGGAGAGACCCAGAGGCTCAATGCTATGTTAGAGATGTGATGGAGACACATGCCCTGAAGACCCAAGGAGGACTGAATGGAGTCTGTTGCAAAAAAGGAGACAGTGAAAGCTGGTGGACTAAAATCAAATCTGTTATTTCATACAGACTGTAGGAAAGGAAAATACTTGTTTATCATTTACTCTTTAAAATTAGTTGGGCGATTTGAAATTTCTCTGTATCAAGAGTTACCTTGTTCTAATTCATACTCTGATAAAAGTCTGTAGAAATTCAGACTAATTGATGTTACTGGAATACTCATTGTAAGGAAAGGGGCAGGTAAATCCACTTCAAGCATTTTATTTTTCAAGGAATTGCCACTCTACAGAGATTTCCTTCCCTGTATAAATTGCACTTCACTCCAGATTGAGCTCTAGACACACAGTTCAAGTAATTCAAAACTTTATTTTGTGTCCACTTAACCAGTTGCAAATCCAGCTGAGAACATTTAGTGAAAAACTGAAGGTATTTATGTAGGAAAGCTGGACAAGGGAGCAGGAAGAAAGAACGTGATTTCTAGATGGAGGTGCAGAGGAAACCATTGGTTATTGTGCCATTCATTGATCTTTTCAACTAAAAAAATCTAAAAGTCTGCCAGCTGCAAAAAATGGTAAAACAGCTGGTGAAATGCATGAATTTTCATCTTGACGACTATGTAAGATCACCACTGTTCTGTGGGACTGACCTCTCAAGGAGTTGCATGGCAACGTTCCTAATTTAGGAACACTTGCAGGGATTGGAAATCAAGTAAATGATGATCTACGCAGATTTTCATTACTCAGTCACTTCCTATGTGTAAACAGATATGTTTTCACCTGGAGGAGTCTGTTTTTGAAAAATGAGATGTCTCTAAAGGGCATGTAACTAAATTTCACCCTGGATTCTTAAATACCACTTGACTCAAGCACATTGATTTCTTGTTTTTCCTACAATATAAAGTTACTTTTGAAACCCTACCTTAGTGTGCTGAAAAATTAATAGCTACTAGACAGTCTTCTTTCAATGATTCTCTCAGTTTTCTTCAGAATTGCATTCTTCCCTTAACTATATAATTAAAACAAAACATTTGTTTTACCAAAGTCACAAATCAAAGTACATGGAAGTTTCTAAACATACCTTCAGGCATATTTAGTTCTTCAAGAGTTTAGAAATTTCAAAGCTTACATAGCTGTAACTGAACTAATAAAATCTCAGTAATTGTCCATTTTAATTGGCCTTCAGCATTCTTAAATTGAAAGCAATTATGCAGAGAGAGAACTGAAGTACAGTGCAAGCCTTGAATTGTCTCTCTGTATAATTATATACAGAAATATGCTGAATATCCTCTTACTAGTGAGTGAAGTGTTGAGGAAAAAGAGCTAATCAAAAGCCTGTATCATAAAGTCAGTAGTTTTCCTTAAGCAAAACCCACCCATTTAATATTAGCAGTTCACGAGCAGTTCATGCGCTTGTATAGTAGCAAATGAACTAAAGGGTAATGTATGGCTGAGGAAGTGACCATACATGTGGTAATGTGACCAGATTAGTATGCTGGAGCACAAAAACATAGCTATTTTTGTTAGGGACAATGAGATTTGTTTACTTTTTAATTCTTTATTTTTCTTCTAATTGTATATGATGTTGAAGGACAATGATGGAACACGGCATGCTGTAACAGCCAACAGATTTCTTATGCCATAACTAATAAATTTTTCTCTGTGTGTATAGATCTATAGATAGAAAAAACATCAGTCCCATCTCCCAAAAAAGCCTCAAAAGTAGTCTAAGGTGGTTCAATGAATTACTTCATTGCATTGTCTGAAAAATTTGGATAGAAATAATAAATGCCTCTGACTGATCTCAACAAATAGCACCTCCTTTTGCAAACTGACTCTGATTAGCTATTTCTGTTCATTGCAAAGCCAGAGGTAGAAGTCCACTAAGAATAATCATCAGGAAACAGATGGTTGACAGGTTTGGGGCTTTAAACATGAAGAATGAACACTCTAGATCAGTCCAGTATGGTCCAGATTTTCAGTTCATAAATTTTTCAACTGCACTGATTTCTTGAACTGGGAAACTGTTAGGTAAACATAAAATCATAGAATCACAGAATGGTGGAGTGGGAAGAGAGCTCTGAGATCTTTTGATTCAACTTCAGCTAAGCCAGGTTGCTCAGAATTGTGTCTACTCAAGTGTTCAATAGGAGGGAGACTCCATGACCCACTAAAATAGTGTATTTAGCTATGCTTGACATATTTAGAGGAACTAGAAATGGAAGTTCTAGGACACTGCCTAGAAATAATTATCTTCATAGGCCTTTAGCAGTTCCTTGTAGACCAGTGGCTGTTCTAGCTACTACTAGCTACTACTCAGGACTTGAATTTGGGACATTAAAGACACTTTATAGGCCTTGTCAGAAGGATAATTTGTTGAAATTTTAATTATTATCATGAAAAGACACTAAAGAAGGTCCATAAGAATGCATGCACAAAGAATACCATACCAGAATTGAAGCTGTGACTACACTAAAATTTATTCTTAATTGTTTTGGTAGTACATATGATATTCTAAAACAGAGAACATAGTCTTCGATAATACTGAATTCTCAGTGAGAAAATCAGAATTTCATCAGTTATTTGTTCCTCCTTTTTAACATCTTAAACTTGTGATCAATGTATAACACAGCGCTTGGGTTCCGTGAAGGGTTTGCTGCGTTTTACCCTGAAAGCTTCCCTGGCTAGAGATCGCTCAGGTGGTACAGTATGGCACGCTAGCTAGCTAACCCCTTCACCCACGCAGCTGGAGGCATGGATACACACACACTCAAGCTGGATTGCTCAGCATTACCAAAGAGTCAGGAGGGGTCCCCTGTCTGGCGTTCCACGGACGAGGTTTATTGCATCCTGCTGCGAACGGAGACCAGAGACAAAAGAGACCAGACCACGCACGGTCCAGGGTTTGTGTACAAGAGCGGAGGGAGCATCAGAAACCAATGACCTGAGGGCATGGGGGCGGTACAAAGGCAGTACTAGGGAAAAGGAGCCAATGGGGAAGGTCTGGGGCATGTAGGGTAACAAGCCAATCAGACAGACCAAATATGCATAGAACCACAAAACCTGATGGGAGAGTCTTTTCCTTTTTCACTGTAAGTTGGGGTGCTTTTAAACCTTGAAATTGGTCCACCAATGAGCTTCTGCTATTTTGGGGTTCTCTGGCCTCTCGGCCATCATAGTTGCTGGCTCAATGGCTACAAGAAGTGTAAGCTTTACTAAGATGGCAGCTTCTTGTAAAGGAGTACAAGGAATGGTTGATGCCCTTATATTCTGTTACTTTGAAACTTCTATGGATTATAAAACTCTTTCATTGTGGGTTTTCCCTCTCTATTTAGAATACACACACACAGAGACACACACACACATATAGGTTTATAAATTATGTTATTTTAGAAGAACAAGAAGATACATGGGAGAAAATCTGGTTTTTTACTTGATTTGAGCAACTGCGCAGAGAGACCTCTGAAAGGAAGGAGGAAGACTGAACCCCTAATAGCAGTGAAGAATGCTCATACAAAAAACTTTCCAGAACACAAACATCTTGGAAAGTCCCTTTAGTAGTTTTGGGTGTTCAGATTAAGGAATAGATGGTGGCAATCCACCTCAAACCTCTGGAAAGGTATGAATACTATAAGACACATAATGAACATTTTAATTTTTGATTTTAGTCTTTTGTCTTTTTAGTTTGGACAGCTTCTGTTTGCTATTGATGTTTTAAAATTGCCTTTTTACCTGTGATTGAGGACCATCATATAAAAATTATTTTTGCA
Source organism: Corvus hawaiiensis (assembly GCF_020740725.1). Classification (NCBI taxonomy): domain Eukaryota; kingdom Metazoa; phylum Chordata; class Aves; order Passeriformes; family Corvidae; genus Corvus; species Corvus hawaiiensis. Next base: position 77,494,332 of record NC_063214.1, read on the forward strand.
AACAGTTCTAAATTGCACATTTTATGCAAGAGCAGAAGCTAATTTTTCCTTTCAGCTCTGTGTTCTCATCTTCTATGTCCCATTCAAGGAGTATGAAACTCCTTGGAATAGTTTAGACTTTAATGCTCCTTACTTCCCAGACTTTCTACTGAGTGTTAATTTTCCATATTTTCAAGGTTTTCCACCTGCAATTAAATTTAGATGTTGTACTGCTTCCTACCAGATTCAAAGGCATGATATGAATGCCCAAATCTCCAGCTGCATGTATTGTTGTGACAATGGACATATTATCTCTCGTTATGATACCTACACACTTGGAAAGGATTTACCTTATGCTATATTTTTCTGTTGGAAAGCTAGTTCTCTAATTTTACCATACAGATTCTCTCCGTACTCTGTGGAAACTTACAGGACATGTATGAGATTGATTCATCCCATTCTGAAATCCGTTTGCAAAATACGTGAGATATTGCCTCTGGAGCAATCCATTGCAAATGCTGTAATGTAAATGATCAGCTCAGACTAGACAGGAGGAGTTTAGATAGCTAGAGAAATTACATGGATCTCACACTGATTGTTGACTTATGCAGACTATCTCGTAGTAAGCTTGTCTTCCCACTCTTTGATTAAGTGTTGGCTGAGATGTGGACAGACTTTTGATTGGGTTTGTTTGCTGGGAAGTGTTTTGTCTGAGATCTGTGTATGAAAAATGGTGAGATATGCAAACCATTCATAAACATTTTAATGAACAGCATAGCATACTTTCATTTTCGTGATGATATTTATATTCTTTCATTAGCTAGTTGGATTCAAGTCTCACAAGCCTGTAAACCTGATCTCAAGGCATTTATACAAAGAGAAAAAGTACACGGCTATGTTTGATTCAGTCATAAACAAATTTTCCTTTATATTTTGCTAAACTGAATGATATGTATATGTTACCAAACCCAGACTTATTGTTCCAGATTAAACTGGATTAAAACTGTCTGATTCAGGTAATGTTTTCAAATAAATGTGGATGTCTTCTGCCACCAGCATTATGAATTCACTTCCTTACATAGCACTGAACTCAGCAATTTACAGGCTCTGAAATCAAAAGCCTACTTCCATGAAAAAATTCATATGTAGTTGAAAAAAATGAATGTTCTGAGTTTTAGAAACAGAAATCAACCTTTATTTTAAGACTATTTTCTTATTATATCCATGTCAGAATGCATTATTTGTAATTCCTTCTGCAAGCATATCTAAATAACAATTCTTTACAGCTGTACTGCCTATGAGGTCTCCTATGAATTTTAATATTTTCATGTCTGAAAAATTATGTGATGATTTTAAGACTGGGACAGAATTTTCTTGGATGAAAAAACCAAACTAATTAACTACGAATGCTTTAGAATAAGGTGTTTATTCTCTGTATCAGGAAGTATTTCAGCTCTGCATAGTTAAAAAAAGGTGTTTGAGGGTTTGGGAGCTTTGTTTTGTTTTTTTTTTCTTTTGCTTTGTTTTTCTTTATTTCAGTCTACATTACAATAACATTAAATCCTGAATAAAGGTCATGATGGTACCATCAGAAGAGACTGCTTTTGCTCTCAGAAGCTCTTAAGCAATATATCATCCTAAGAAGCCTTTCCTTACTTTTGTTGCCAAGGTAAAATGTGTTTTAGGCAAACCATATCTTGACACATGGTGCTTGGTTAATTCCTGTCTAAATGCTCATTACTTCACAGCTTCTTCGAGTTTAAATTTTGCATTCTCCATTTCTGTACCTGTTTGGGCAGTACTTAAGATATTTTTAATGCTCTGTCTCTACCAAAGAATGGCTGTATTATTAATAAAATGGGAGCAAACTGTACATGGGCAAAATTAATGAATGAAAAAGAATAAGATGAACCCTACTACACTATCAGCTCTTATTAGCTATGTCAAATCTATTACACACTGCATTGAAAACTTTTCCTACAAAAAATGTTCTGACAAGCATATTAATTTAAGAAATAAAAGTTTGACTGCACATAAAATGCTATTGAGCAGTTACTATAATACAGTAACAAAGTGTGAAAGCTTAATTCTCCGTAGTGACCTGACTGTGTCGGTCTAAATTTCTCGTACAGTCACCACTGACATTATTGGCAACTGAAAATCCCCATCCCCACAAAGGGAGGATGACATAAATGTCATAGCAAGCACGGGTTTTAACTCGTCTTTCTAGTGTGCTTTATGATCTTATGACAGATGTTCTTTTGGTTTTATCAAAGAGTAAAATAATGGTTAAGGTTTCTGAAGGCATTTAAAGATTGACTTAGAAAGACTTTTAAGCCAGGTTACATTCTATTTTATAGATATATTGTCATTTTATATGTTTTTACAAGTAAGCCAAAAGTGTCTCTCAGATGTGAGTATTTTTTACCAGGACTGCATTCAACATATACACCAGAACCTCGAGACCATAAGCTTTGGTCCTGTAGTGGTGTAAGTTTGCTCTGCACATGCATAGTGAGACAAAACACAGGTTTAACTTAAACTCAGATGAGGTTAAGTTCATAGTGTTTGCTTTCTTTTTTCCTCACTGTAACTTTTTTATTGTGACTCTTCCCTAACAGTCGGAATAGAAAATATAAGCAATCATAATTATAAAAGAAAGTAGAATTAAAGTCAGCTAGCCTCATCTGTCTCAAAATGTATTTCATATATCTGAAAGAGTCCCCAAATAGTCCCTTAATCTCATTTCTGTTCCTCCAATTTCTACTGTGCATTTTCACTATTCATCAGTGCTAGTATTTTTTAAACTTCAATGTAAAAATCACTAATGCAGCAGAACACAAGCCAAAGAACAAAAGCAAGTAAATAAACAACTGCAAAATAAGGGAAAATTTTCACAATTATGACTTGGAACAATCTCTCAGTGTCTGATGAGAGTTCCCTTTCCCTATAAAGAAAAGAAATAGGTCTACTTAATTGGAAATAATAGACAGGGGAAAAGAAGAATAAGATGAGAGAATGTTTAGAGGCATGGGGATAACTCAGTCATATATGGATGTCTCAACTCCTTAGGCATCTCAGATAACACTAATGAGTAAGGTAGGAAACTGAATTAAGTTCCTATTCATCTTGCTTATAAGTATTTTCACACTCAAACTCTTGTTACCAAAAAAAAAAAAAAAATTAAACTTACTGTATCTATGAAGCAAAGAATTTATTCTCAGTCTAATAATACTGAAAATACAGTATTAGAGACAGAACTGTTAAGCAGGAATGTTTTATCTGTGTACACTTTTTCTCAGGTATTATGCATACCCTTTCAGTGAACCTTGTATTTGAGGTTCATACTTCTCAGTTTTTGTAAAGAAAAAGATGGGTGGGTAGTTGTGACAAGACATTAGCAGTATAAAGTATTTTCTGACAGAAAAATCCTAGTCTTTTTAGTGTCTTCATTCTCCTTAGTATTAAGCCCTCAAATAAATGCATTTTCCTTATTATCACAGACTTCTTCCTTTGCAGTTGATGTCTGGAATTTGTAAAACTGCTTTCTCCAGCCTTATTTGACATGAAAGTCTATTGTTTCTTGCACAATGGCCGCCTAATTTTATCAGACCCTTACTATGCTTGTGGCTCAACACGCTGAAGCTGCAATGGGTGAGGGAATAGCCACTTGACCACTATAGTTAAAACTGAGACTGATACAATCTCTGAAAGCCCTGAGTCCCAGCATTTTGTATGACATATTAGTGTCTGATGTTTTTTAGTAGTAATGGCAAAATCCTTGTTCCATGGTGAAATTTAGCAAAATTGCTGGCAGAATGTGGACTAATGAAACTATGAAGCTTCGTGCCTAAAACTGCTAAATTTACATTTCTGTCATATTCATCAAGTAAGACTATTATTTTATGCAAAGAGTTTATGGATTTGTCATTTAAAACAAGCTAGACAAATAAGAAATTTGTAGGAATACCCTAATCAGAACCAGGAGACTAAAGTCAGAGTTTAGACTAATGAAAGGGTTATGGTAAATGCCCTGTCTTTGTAGAGGTCTTTGTACCACTACTTTTATGCAGCAATAAAAAGCAGAGAAATAAGGCATGTCATAGTGTTTTGTCAAGCCAATAGCAACATGTAATGTCACAAAAGTAAATTGAATTCAATGTCAATCGCCATTGTAAACCTATTGTTTTGTGTCCTGTAGTCAGGAATTGTTTGCACTTTGTGTTATGCTTAGGGCTTTTTAAAAGCAGGATGCATTAATAATTTTGATTTAATCTTTGTTAATCATTTTGATTTAATCTTTGTCAAGACCTTAACTACATATTTGGGTTGCCTGAAGAAGCTGTCAGGTGATATAATTTTTGAGAAGATCTAGAGGACAAACACTACTATGTAGTCTTTTACAGTGTGTTTTGCCCTCTTTTTCTTAAACCTTATTTTACTTTAATAAAATCAGAATAAGTGTTTAAAAAATGTTACATTTTAAAAAATTAAATGTGTATTAGGACATCTGTTTTGTTTTGATTTTTACGTATATTTTAAGTAAATAACTTTGAATTACTTATATTTTACAGTGTTTGATTCTCTTGCAATAACAAGTGCAAGAAGAAACAGAATGTAATTTTAAATATCACGGTGAAGACATTTTTAAATATTTGAAATATTTTTTTTGCTAACAGGTTCTGTTGAGTCAGCATACATAGACCTTATTTAACAGAGCAATTAATCACTGATCTCCCTTCTATTGACCAGAAATTATGCTGTAATACATCTCATAGGAGTATTTGACTTAAAATAGAAAAAAGGATTTTTTAATTTTCATTAATTCCAATATTCTTAGAAGCTAATACTTTTTATTTTTCAAAAACTTCAAGCTGATTTGGGTTTTGTTTACTTTTTATATAGTGTATTAGAAACAAAACTATAAAAATATTTTGAACAAATGAAGTAGAAGCTTACATTATAATTTTAAGAAAGAACTTTTTTTTAACATCAGTTTGGAATAAAGAAATGCATTAAAACTTTATGAAACATGAGATGAAAATTACAACAAAAATTGGGACCATGATTACCATATTATTATTTTTTTTAAAAAAGCTTCACTACAAATATCTGATTCTCAAAGACAGACTAAAATTTTATTTAAGAGAATCCATTTTCAATATTCATTGAATCTTGGATCATTCATATAAAACAGAGGAGATGGAAGAGAGTAAAAAAAAAATTATGGAGTGTGTGAAAGCTTAACAAGTTAAGATTTTCATTAAAGCAATTTTTTTTCCTCAGACTAATACTGCCATAGTTCTTTCCTCAAAGTACAAGATAGTCAAAACAAGACTCTGTCCCTGTACAGTCATTAAGAACCCAATGTTTCTGTAGTGTACTGTGCAAGCAGTTGGTTTCTGACGGAGCTGAACCCGATAGGATTTATGTTGCAGGTTTAAACCAGTAAGGATGAGCAAAAAAATGCAGTCCTGATGAAGAAAATTGAGACCAACACACCTGGATTTGGAACACTTTTGTAGAGATAAATTCCCACAAGGTTTCTAGAAGTGGACTACTGAGGACATGCATCAGTCAAAAACAATCCTTGAATATATCACTGATTTGCATCTTAAAGATGATTAATTTATTATTAGAGTTTTCAGATACGGCAGAACTGCTTTAAATTATTGAGAAGGATTGCTGCAAGATCTAGCATATTTTTATTTCAAAGAGAATGAGCACCCTTTTTCATTTGGATAGTATCTCCTTAGGAAACTGATATCATATTTCAACGAACAGATGGATGTATTGCTATAAAATATGGTGCCATCATTTTCTGGAATATGTGTGCTGTTAACAAAGGGCCTGTGTAGGTGCTCTTTCTGAGCTCCTAGATGGCAAGTTGAGAGCTTTTATTAGCAGCTTCAGGGCCACAACAGATTTACCTACATTGTCAAATCATGCAGTTCCTGGGTTCTGATTCCTAAGTACATTCACTGAATAAATGTGCAAAATTGAAGTTGAATCCAGTGGATTTCTGGAGCGCAGAGGTTTCTTCTTCCCACCCTACTTGAACACTGGCAATATTTCTGAGTTCATCTGATAACCAAGGAAAGACCCTGGGCCCTTTCCTTAATAAGTGTTTCAGATCCTGTGCATTTGCTGATGCATGTCTCCTTAAATTAACAGCTTGAAATGCCCAAGCGAATTACACACACAGGAAACAGAGAGTAAGGTCAGACAGAAAAGATCCAAGGCTCAGTCAGACAAGCATGCTGACAAGCAGCTTGTTTAAGGAAGACCAGCTACTTTTACTATCCCCTTCTCTCCATTTTCTCATTCAGATGTGATAGCTGTTCTTCTTCCCTTACTTACACTGCCTTTCCTCCCTTCCTTTGGAAAAGTTCATCCCTTTCCGTTTCTCATCTCACATCCAACAATATTTTGTTGTCTCGTCTGCTAGCTAAATCTCAGGCCAGTCCCTTAGCACCTGTCTGTATATCCTAGCACCACTGATGCAGAAAAATCACAATCTGAATGAACAAATGGTGAAATAAAAGGAAGATATATTGTTGTGAGTACCAAACAATTCACATTTAAATATAACTAAGTACATACATAATTATAGCCTTTAATGGAAACAACCATAAATCATATAACAGATTTTGTAATTGTAGACAGTGCTTGGAAAACTGTAGCTCAGCACTCTGTCAGAGTCAAAAATTGAAGAGTGTGTTCTAATATGTAACACATCTGACTATGTGAAGACAGTTCAATGTTTCTTGTTCAAAGGATGAGAAAACAGCAGAATAGGTTCTAGGAAGAACAAAGAAACTAAGTTATGAGAAATTAAGTTAAAGTCAGTGACCAGCAGTTCCTGCTGTTGTCATTTCTATCTTTCAAAAGAATGGCCTACAAGAGCTGCAGTCTGGTATTTTATCTGGGGGAACCACATATATTTTTTCCTTCTTCTCCTTCCTCCAAAACTTCCTGGGTTTTTCCTCTTTGTCTTTCATTCCAGTGGCAATAGTTGGGGTTTTTTTTTATCTTTTCCACCCTTGGGCCTCCAGATTTTCTTTTGCTTTTACAGCTCCTCTACCGATCTCTTTATGCTACTATTATGACACAAACCTTCTAAGATTTTTATTCTTTTAGTTTTCTTTTTCTGCTTTCAATCATGTTTCAAATAATTTACAACCGTATAATTGCAGAATAAAGAGCACATATATTCTGCCATGTTACAGAAAGACAACAACAAAACCACATACAAAGAAACCTTGTATAAAGTAACTAGCAGCTGTCAGTAGAAGAAAAGAAAGAAGCAAGTACGCATGCAATCAATCTAATTTCTCCCTTCTCAACCACAGAATTTACCAAAAGTGGACTTTCTGATTATTTGACATTTGAGGGGGGTTAATTTTTCATCTCTTTAGTAGCTTGTTTTTATTCATATACAGGATGACTTTCCTGTTAGATAAAAACATATTTAAACATTAATGAACATTTCTGTTAATGAAAAATCAGACTACGATGTTTTTTGAGTCATTTGTTCATCTGAATTTTCCATCCACATGGATCACTCAATATAACGTTGACAAGGGGTGTACAGCAAGGACAGGTTTGGCTCAGACTACTTTCCTTCCTGAAGAGAGAGGGTATGGATATAAAGGGTAGGAACTGGGATCTGAGTCATAAAAATTTCCCATGATTTTCTACAGGGTCTTGTTCAAGTATGCTGCTCTTTTTACAGTTAAGCTCCATTCAGGCAGTAGACAGTTCCAGTCATTTTTATCTGTCTTTGACAATTTGCAGATTTATGATTCTAAATAGAAAACTTACAAAAACACATTAAGCAAAAAAATCAAATTGAATTCCCTCCAAAAGATGAGTATATATGTATATAATGTTTCTCTGTAAGCAAGATTGAAATGAACCAGGAATTTTAACACTGTGGCTCATCACTAAATAAGCATGTGAAATATTCTTATTTAAGAAAGGATTGAGTAGTATTTGTCCTATATATCTTAAAACAGATTCTGTACATTTCAGCCGGTGAGAAAGAAATGAGATCCCATTTATCAAACAGACTTACAGTAAGCTTTTTGCATCTGCTTCTCATCAATCACATCTCTGTCATAGGTAGTGCTGCAAAATTCAATAACTTTTTCTTTGTCATTGAAGACTGCTTGAGGCAATCAAGAGACATTTCCAAATCCACCAATTTGCATTCTACATATCACAACAGGGCAAAATATACAATCCCAGGGATACCTTTTTTTCTGTCAAACAGCTCAGCTGGAATTTGTTTAATCAGCTGAGCTTTGTAACAGATAGAAAATAAAGCAGAGAAAGGAAAAAACCCACAACCTCCCCCTGCAACCAAACAAAAACCAGCATAAAAAACCCAAAACACAATCCAAAACTCACATACCCTCCAAGAAATCTGATATATACTGATTATTAAAAATACAGGATTTTTCTGTTTAATAGTTTGATTTTGATTTATGAAGAATAATTATTTTTCAGCTGTAACCAAAGCAGAAGCCTGTAAAACACACACAACTAACTGGCATGCTTTGAATGTAAATATAAGTAAATATACTAAACCAGTGTAACTGGTAACAGTGTATAAACATTTTTTAACGCTGTGATGACACAGCTGCACACAACATATGAGACTTTAGGTAAGTATGTGAGCAATGTAACCACCAAAGGGCAAAAACTTTTGCAGTTGTACTTCAGTAGCATGGAAAAGTATGAGAGGAGCAACATAACTTGCAAGATGAGTAGCACAGAGCAAGATAAGAGCAAGGGACTCCAAATGGGCAGGATATTCTGCTGAAAAACCTGGAGCTGGTTGCTGACAAAAATCAGTAACAGTATTGGAAGCAGACAAAACCCCTCTTCCCTTTTGGCAGTGATTAAAAAGCATAAAAACATCAAACATTAAGAGGAAAAGTAGTAAAGAAAAAAATCCCATTTCTTTCACTGACAAGTTTTCAAAGACTTCTTATTAGCACAAATCTAATTACTATAGAAAAATAAATAAAGAGAAGCAAAGAATGTTAAAACAGAAAAAAAAAATCTCATCAGTAGCAGTAAAATTTAATTTTGTATAAATATTTTTCTTAGTATCTACCCAATTTCTATTGTTATGTCCATGTTTCCATTGCTTCTTGGAATCTTAATATGTATTCAGTATTGGAATGGTGAGACATTATCATCCTGGGTAATATCAGGTTGGTGATGATGATTTCTTCCTCCTCACTGTAAGGTGTATTTGGCATTATTATACAATTTTTAAGATGTTTTACTGTTTGCTTTTTCTTCATTGATGTGAAACTTCACATTATGTGTGAATTTATTATATTTGTCTGGTTTACATAGGCTAGATATGTGAGGTTTTTATCCCTGTTAACTCCAAGCCTAATTTTGTTCAGTTCCCAGCTCTGCAGTTCACTGACCATTAGTGAGGTGTTCTTACAGAATTAGGATTTTCAGTGCCAGTCTCTGTCCCCTCTCGTGTGTCCTGTACGTGCACACTGCATCTTGCATCCCTACATTTCAAAATTTTTGTTATTGCACCTTATCTACATGCCTGAATACCACTACATCTGTATGTTAGATTTACCAATATTTTATTCTACACAAATACTCCTTTCCACTGTGAAAATTATTTTGACACTAGGCAAATATAAACAATACCAATCAGACATAGACACCAAGCATAGACATAGACAGAGATAAACCAAGTGAAAAAAACCACCCCATCAGGTCAAGTTCAGAAAAATGCTTACAAGTCTCAGTTCTGACACCCTGCAAACTGGGCATAAAGCCCAAAGCCTGCAACCAGCAGCAATATTACCCTATTTGCAGGACTAACAAGGAAAATCTGAAGCAGAAATGTCTCTTACTCAGGAAAAATTATGGTTCATCCACACTGGAGTTGTACAACCCTCAGTTAAATGCTCTGGAGCCTTATCTCCCTTTGGCACTTAGCAACGAGGATAGGCATCGCAGCCTCACAAGGCATGGGAGCCAACGGTCTGCAATAGCACCAGGCATGAACAGTGCCTGTACCATAGCCCTTGTCTCTCTCCAGAGTTACAGAGGCGGGCATGTGGTCTTTTTGACTCAGTGGGAAAGGCAATGTACAGGAGAAAGTCAGAAGTTCCCAGCACAACTACTAAACTCTGATTTCACTGTGAAGTGAATGATGACATTTCAGAAATTTCCAAGAATGATAATGTTTGGGGTTTTGACTGTTTTAGGTTTGGTTGGATGTCTGCTTTTGGAGGTTTTGTTGGGTTGGTTGGGTTGGTTGGTTTATTTTTTGTTTTCCCAAAAGTCTTTCTCTTTTAGTTTCTGTCATTGACTTCTTTGTTAAAGTCTTTGAATACATTTTTCATAGAATTTCTCTTGGTTTGGTTTTAGTTTTTAAAGACAGTAAAATCCAGTTTAAACTCATTAAGATGCAGGTATCCTGTGACATATTTTACTACTGTTTTTTTTCTTTAGTTATGTCTAAGCTACTTGAGTGTCACAGACACAGTAAGTAAAAGGGTCAAAAAGAACAGTCTTGTCTGAAGTATCTCTGCATGTCATGTCAGTAAACTTCCGTATGATCACAAATATCAGAGCCTTACATCAATAGTTCACAAATCTCAGGGCTTTTCAAATGTTTCATTGCCAGACCCATCTGGTTTATAAGTGTGAAGGCTGAGGAAAACTCTCAGAAATTTCTTAGTTCAACCTGATAGAATAAAATGGAACACTGTAACATTAAAATTTGATTTTGATCAAGGTCCCCCATCTGTTGCTAAAGAATTATGATGATGCTCTACAGAAGCTCAAGCAGAAGTTTAATTAGTTTTAATGCCAACAGTTTACTGACAAGTGAGACCTTTAAGTCTGCCACTCTGCTTGGAACACTTGACTGTATTTGGAGCAGGCTATCTTCCTAAGAGATCAAAGAAGACAATTTCAAATTCTGGATGGAGTTTTCTAAACAATTTTGTAGCACATCATAAATTATAAATATGCTTTACAAAATCACTGTGAGGAATTATTGCTCAAATGGCACTGGAGCTCACAACCACCTTCTGTTTCTGAGCCTCCTGGTTGTGAACCAACAAATGAGGAATGAAAGGACAGTTACTGGATTCGATCCCAATTTGATGATAAGTATAACCTGCTTGACATAGAAAAAATTTACAAAAATATCAATTTCATACCATATGTAATATGCGACAGTTATAATTTCTTAAAATTTAAATATGTTTTTAAAGTTAATTATACTCCTACGAAAAATATTTTAGAATTCCTATGTATAGGTTATGTTTACATTTTTAGTTGGTAGTTTGCTCAAGGAAGTGAAAGCAGAATACATTTCCTCCATCAATTTTTTTTGGTGTGAAATTATACAAAGATTGAGAAAAATAGGAAAGATTTCACTGGAACATGAAAAATTAATCTAATAAAATTCCTAGTGTTTGGAATACTTATTAAAGGGTAACAGAAGGCTGCCATCTCCAGTATTTGAACTTCATGGGGATTAATTACAATTCAGAAGTGATGCCATAATTTTCCAGGTTGACTGGATGTGGAACAATCTGTAGCCTACGATTGAAAAAGAAATGATCTATTCATTCAAAGTCAGTGATAATAACCTCTCAGAATCAGAAAACTGAAAGGAAGAAAATACCTTGCATCTCCATTCTTTCCTTATACAATGATTTAATTGGTTGATTATTTGTTATATCATCTTCCTGGAAGCACTCAGATATCTTTAAGAATGCATGAATCAAGTTGTGCAAATGAGCTCTCTTCCCCTAAATTTCATGGCTGACTGGAAACTCTCAATCACTTCTGTGACCACCACAGCAGATTTTCTGTCATCCTGAGAAATACAGAAGTTACAATGTCAGCATATGTGATACCTACACATTGTTCTGGCAAGGCATTACCATCGAGTAGATCTCCATAAAACTGCTTTGAGCAGCTATACTCCTTTTCATAATAAAATAGTAGCAACACACAAGGATCCAAAACCTCGACATTTTCAAAGAAGGTTTAATACAGAGTTATTTTTAATTGAAAAGTGTTAGGAGATTGTTTCCTGTTCTTCTACATAACTGTAACCATATAGAGCCACCAGAAAGGGCTCATCTTTTTTTATTTTCATGTGTGTATTTCAGGTGTATTAATCAAAAACTTGCACGCAAGGCAGTTTGTGGAACAGAATATACAAACAGCCTCAAAAGGAAAAGAAACCATCTCAAGGAATGTTGGTCTGTTTCAAGGTTTCTTACTCAACTTTATATAAAATCTCAGGTCTCAGTTGATGTGAATGACATTTCACATCAACCTATAAATCATCAATTTATCATAGTCTCAAAAAAATGAGAAAGTTTATCTTTCAGTTTGGAGTTTGTGACTGCCATATAAGCATTTACTGAATGATAAGGGCTTGGGAAACTCCATTCAATAAAATTACGTTTCCCTATGTATTTCAAGACCATAAATGTTTCTCCTATGTGCACTTACTTTCTTGCTTTGGTCCTCTACAATTCTAATTCTAATATTCTTATTTAAGTCTTATAGGTGGAGTGCTTTGCCTAGTGAAATTCATATTGTTTATGTTGTAAAAATCATTGATTTTCTATTTAATGGGTGACCCTTATATGTACTGAAAGCATTAGAACTCACAGAAACATCTCTTCAGTGACCCTCAGGCAACCTATTCTTTGCCATTTGAGGGATGTTATGTCTGAAATGCTCTCTTGTTGTTTCCGGAGAGTATAAAGTAGAGTTATGGATTGTGTTACAATATTGTACTAACCTGAAAGATCAGTCATATTTCAGGAGCACTGTGAACAATGTCACCACTATTACTTCAGGGAAAGGAATAGGATCAAGGTTAAAAAGTTAAATTGCATAAGTAGGGAAATGGATATATTTTCATGTGAAAAAGAGAATAAAAAAGAAACTGCACCTCTTACAGAAATTAAAGTATGCATAAAAATAGTGAGAAATTATTATTTGTGAATGCCATTAAAAATGATGTTGTTTAACCCATCTGGCCACTCGTTCACTCCCCCACAGAGGTATGTGGGGTAGAATTAGAAGAGTAAAACAGAGAAAATTTATGAGTTGAATTTCAGAGAGTTTAATCATTAAAATTTAAAAATTGCAAAGACATAAAGCAGAACAAAAATACAAAAAGAGAAGAAAATATAGCGAAAGAAAAGCAAATTATGCATAACCCCCCAAATTCTCACCACTAACCACTGATGACCAGCCAGTCCCTGAGCAATAGCAGCCCCCTCCAGACTTCATCTCCCCAGGTTTTATTGGTGAGCATGATGTTATCTTGTACTGAAAATCCCTTTGGTCAGTTGGGGTGAACAGTTCCAGAAGTGTCCACTTCCAACCTTTTGCATACCACCAGCCTACTCACTGTCAGGGCAGTGTTAGGAGCAGAAAAGGCCTTGACACTGTGTGCTTGACACTGAGCACCGCTCAGGAATAACTAAAACATCAGTGTTGTCAAAACTATTTCCAGTACAAATCTAAAACATAGCCTAATGCTAGCTACTGTGCAGAAACTTAACTCTATCCCAGCCAAAAGCAGTATAACAAGAAATTGAGAAGATGGAACAGGAGAACCAGATCTTTCTTACTTATTAGGCATCCAAAAGAGCAACATCAGAACAAGTAAATAAAGAGGACTGCTCAGTAGAGTTTAAATCCAAGGTGGAGGTATAAGATCTAGTCCTCCATGTGTTGACAGGTGAAACATTTCTGAAAGAAAATGCTGCAGTGTTTCATACAGTCAGAATGGCCCAAGTGGACTAAAATTAATGAACAATCTCTGGAGTCTGTCTCAACTGTTGAAGATTTCTTTCTTTGGATATTCATTAGGCATTAACTTTAATGCAAAACTTTAATGCAAGTTAAATATCTATTTTAAGAAAAAAAATTTTATTAGGAAGAATTTCCATAATAAAACTAATTCCTTACATTAATTTGTTCACCACAGGATCTCATGCATATTTTTGAAGACATAGATACAGAACCAGGTTCCGAGGAACACAGGGACTGATTTTGCCTTCTTTTACAATATGATAACTGTCTTACTCCCCTTTTTACAAAGCAGAGGTGGAATTCTCACATAATTTTATGAGTGTAATTTCTCTGTCTCATACCAAAACCCTGCCTTGCGTGGCCACGGGCTTCTAGATGTTTCTCATATATAGTACATCCCTACAGAGATGTCACTTCTTTGTACTCAGCCACTGACAGACATACTTTTCTCTTTCAATTAAGAAACATCTCAGACAAAATTAACCAAAAATTAGTTGGCTGTTCCATGTTACTGTGCTTTCACTCTAGTAATGGAGAGACAATGGTACTCCAAGTTGCAAGTAATTCCCTCTTTCTTAGAAAACTCTTTTAACATGGGATGATTTGCTCTAAGGAAGTGTCTCTTTCTTTCTAATGATTAAGAAAGCAACCAAACTGCTAGCTCACATCTGAATTATGCTTCAGCTTCTTAAATATGGGTTTCTAGTACCATTATGAATATTTTGTGGGTAATTTTTCTAGCCTCTAGCTGCTGCCCCAGAGGAACACATGTGTCTTCTGTGTTCCAGTCTCTTTAAATTGTAAAGAGTCAGAAAGACAGGTAAATTAATTTTTAACATTGTAGAGGAAATGCCTTGAACTAAAATTTTAAAACTAAATTCTCTGTGTCTCGATAAAAGTATTGGCTTCAACACATCTTGTTGCTGCAAAATAAAGCTCTGTGTCAGAACTAAGATGTAGAAATGCGGGCTTTAATCTTTCAGTATCCAGGGCATACTCACACTGCTCATGTAATTAATTATGGAACGAAAGTTCAAGTTGTAATAAAATTTGAAGTGGCATGAATTAGTTCAACAAAATTGAAAGTGGGGGACCCTGCTGATATTAGTGAAGTGCAGAAAGTTGGTTTTAATATTTGTGTCACTCAGCAGAGAGATTTTCATTACCTACAATTCCACAGTATTAATCCATTTGAAAGAGACTAACTACTGAAAATTTATGACAGGAAATTCATGTAAGGGCCTTTTAAAAAAAATACAACTTCAGTCATGACAGTCCAGCATCACTGAATTTATCAGTGCTTCCTGACTGCAATGAAAAAAACAAACTAGTGTACAACTGAAAACTGGGCAGAAGAAATAGAATTAAAAAGTGTGAGATTTATCTGACTTCTAGGGGTGATATATGTTTGACCAAATGCAGAAATCTAAAGTGCAAATACAATGACCAGAGGCATCTCTGAAATACCTCATGGAGAGAAATTCATCTTGCAAGAGCATAAGTCAGGACATCAGTGAGTCCAGTTCAAAAAGTACATGCTTCTTTTCACTGACTAGAAACAAACTGAGTAGCAAAAAAGATGTAAACAACTTAATTAGCCATTTAAAATGAGGGAAGATGAAATATATTGCAACAATTTATTATCATATATTCTTTCCTATTATTATATGCATGCATATATTTCTATCTCATAAGATCATGTAATGTATAGAAGCAGAATGGTTTTGATTGAGAGGGACCTTAAAAATCATCTAGTTCCAATCCCTCCTGCCATGGGCAGGAACACCTTCCACTAGACCGGGTTTCTCAAAGCCCCATCTAACCTGGCCTTGAAAAGAGATGGTGCATCCACAACTTCTCTAGGCAGCACATTCCAGTGCCTCACCACTTTCACAGCAAGGAATGTCTTCCTGACATCTGATCTAAACCTACCCTCTTTCAGTTTAAAGCCATTCCATCTTGTCCTTCATGCTCTTGTAAAAGTCCCTCTCCAGCTTTCTTATTAGCCTCCTTTAAGTACCCTAAAGTCTGCTAGATCTCACCAGAGGTTCTCTTCTTCAGGCTTAACAACCCAAATTCTCTCAGCCTGTCTTCCATCTTAAGTCTACGGTATAGTACATATTGTACTATTAGTATAGTACATAATACTCACTATTTAATATTTCACTGTATTTTTATGCATAACACATTATATGATATATTTAAATAACAAATAGATTTATGATTACTATTTTGGGAAGTGTTCTTTTTTCAAGAAAATAGAGTTGTTTTTTTTTTTTTCCCCGTTATTCCTTTTCTTGTTTTGCATTTGGGAAGTGATTTGAGAATCTACATGCAGATGTTTTGTGCCATATTATATGCTTTACCTCATCATATCTGTCCTCCAGCTGCCATTCTAGAAGATTGCATCTCCTGTATGCTTGTTTTCATATCTATCAAATCCAAGGAGATTTAACATGAAAATTGATGTGTCTGTTCAGATATTCAGTTTTGAACCGTGTTTCACATTTTTCTACAATTTTCTTATCGTAGAAAAGTAGACATAAAATATTTCCCTTATATTTATGGAATGTGGATTAAAAATACCTCAAACTAACAATATGTATAAAGGAAAAAGTTACTATTTTTTTCTATTTGCTTCCCTAAAGAATAGATTTGATCACTCAACTGCTTAATAAACTGTGGAGAACACAGAGATCTTTTCTGTCATATAGTTGTAAAACTCAGTCCATGTATCAGATTTTCATCCAAGTCAAAATTATTGAAGAGATATTCTAAAGTCCAATGGCTACCTTTTCACCACTGGAAATTACTGGGATTTTTTTCATAGCATCAATTACAGAGACAATCAATGAAAGACATTATTTCAAGTCAGGCCTGGGGTCAAGAAAGCAGAAATTTATTTGAGTCTTATTTTCTGTTTTAGGAACCAGATATGAAATTATTCAGGACATGACTTTTTTCCAAAATGATTAAACACAAGTGTAAATTTAAAAACTATGGGTGCTCACAGCCTTGCTTGATGTATTGCTTAAGTCCCCCTCTACTATGCCATGTACTTTATATTATTAAGTACTTTAGTTTTTAAATGTGCTTTTGGGCTAATGGACCTGTTCTCTGGAACAGATAACCTCCTTGGTTTTTGATTTGCTTACAGATCTGCACTTGAAAATGATAATATTTTCAGGTCTCAAAAGTCTTTTCACAGAATTTTCTTCATGAGAAAGAACCTTCTGATAATCTAACTTGTGGTTTTGTTTTGCTGGTTTTTTTTAAGTTTGTCATAATTTATTTCTATTTTTACTAAAGCTGTCTTTCAGTTCAAACAGTAGTTTTATGTAATTATAGACATTGATCTCATTCTCCCTTAGCATTTGTTTTTTCTGTTCTCAACAAGCCAAATTATGTTATTTTCTGATTGAAAAATTCTATTTCAAGCTATTAATTTTTCTCTGTACTAACTAAGTTTGAGTTCATTCTTTGCGAACCATGGATGACTAGAACTATATACTGTACTTTCTATAAAGGTCCAATAAAACTTTGAACAGAGGTAACAATCCCAGTTATCTGTTTAATCTATCTCGTTACAAAATAATTACAGATTAATTCATCATTCCTTTGTCACACTGATGAAATTCCTAATTAGACAATTTTCTTTCCCAGTATTTATCTAATCATAAGGTCATGGCTTGTATCTGACATTTTTGTTATTAGATCCTTAGTCAACAACTTTATTACCTGCATTGTTTCATTTAATGTTGTTTAATGCTTGCAAAGTTTTTTTATCTGTGGTATATGAATCTTCTATACTGACGAGTATTCACAATGAGTTTCAAAGCTGTCTCGGAAGCAAATTTCATTTGCACATATCCAAACCTTATTCCAAGGTAATTCAGGGAAATTCCTGTTCATTTTTACCAGTTATTTCACTTGTATTTCTCCTTCCAGTATTACCTGTTTCTATCTACCTGTGAGATAGCCATCAACCACTCTGCAAGCTGTCTATTATTGCTTATCTTTTCCAATTCCATGTGATACTATAGCAAATATTTCACTGTCTTGGAGAAAGAAGTCATCTACTACATTTCTTGCAGGCAGAAACAATTTTGTTTATCACAGAAACTTCATGTCAGTTCAGTATGATCTACCTCTGGTAAAATCAACAGAATTTTACAAGAAATTGTATTTTTCAGACATCTCTCTTAGATTTTTTTTTTTCTTAAATACTAGTGCTGAATCTTTGCACTATAATAAAAGAAGCAGAAAATTTTCCTATTTTTGCCTCTTATTGTTTCTGTTACTCTTGAATCATGTAGCACTTCTCAGCTTTATAGTTCGATCAAAAATTTGCTTCTGAACTTATTAATGATGAAGACACAGTGCTACTCCATTATGTAATGATCCTTTTGGATCTGATCTAGCTCATATACACCTCTTTTAGCTTTTGCACTGTTCTTATCTCCCATTTGTTACTGACTTTCATGCTCTTAGACAATTAGTGACTCTGAACTCTTTATACAGATGTAGTAACAATGTCTTTTTAGACCAAAATGGCAAAAGATCACAGATATACCTAGCCCTTCTCTTCTCAGCAGGCTCCCTAATAGAAAGGTCAGACATTAAAAAAAAGCCAAGCACACCACAAAACTAAAAATGGATCCCAAACAAAGCCCACAGCAAAATAAGGTATCTCAGCACTAAACTAAAGAGGATGAGAGCCCAATTTTTAGGACTAAAGCCAAGTAGTTCCTGTTGCTTAGGCCTATACCTCTCTATAGGAGACACACTTTTGAGAATGGTTGATGTGGTGGTCCAAACAAGCAGGAATTGCACTAATACCTTAAATAATGGGAAAATGGTTTCTGGTTATCTTTTATTTAGCAGTGTAAAGTGTAATGAGTAGAAGAAAGGAAAGGAAGGGGCTTTTATACAACTCTTTTACTTTGCACTGTTTCCTTTCAGGCAGGTCCATGCTTTCAGGCTTGATTTCAGTCAACTCAGGGATTGGCACAGAATTCTATATAGCCTCTTTTATTTTTTTCTGTAGGAGATTACTTTTTGAAGCCCTTCTGTGCTACTGTTCCCTGATTTTCTGAATTGGAAGTCCTTAATCTCCACTTCTGTCTGACAAAACCCAACATCTTTTGAAATTTCCTCTCCTTTTCAATACCAAGCATACTGCTTGCTCTTCCAGAAACTGCACAAACTCTCTTTTCCCCAGAGATAAGGGAGTATTAAAATGTTTACAAAGATGTCATCTGTCACACGTGATGTCAGTTTTGGGTGTTGGAAAATGCAGTGGGGATTTATACCAAATAAGAGGACTGAAGTAGGTCAATGAAGTTGACATTGAATATATTCACACTAATTATTTCTCATATGAAATACCACCTCTTCCACAGACATTTATGAGTGTTGGATAAAAATCAATAATTTATTGGGATCTTCACATAATTAAGACTTTCTTAGGGAATCGCATTGCTCAAGCAGGATGATAGGTCACTACATGGATGGAAACAGAAGCCTGTATTACAGGTGTCCTTGCAACAGCATCTTCAGCTCAGTCAGGTGAAACTTCGCAAACTGCTGTTGCCCTGAATTTATGTGATGCACAGTAATATTTGTTCATATAAAAATACATATTCTATGTTTTAGAATTCTGTTTATCTATAATTATTTATCATTCTTTTTCTATTTATGTATCCTGCAAACTTTATTAACAAAGGATTATCATTGATGGTTCTGCAGAAAGGAGGAATATTCTTATTTCTTAAGAAGGCAAAGCAAATGTTTGTTTGAACAACAGAATAAATTAAAACTTTTATAATAAAAAATGACAAAATAAACTGTATTTTTTCTCACAGAATGATAAATTCTTCACAAAACGTTAAAGAAAAAAAATGGTCTGCCTTTCTCCTCTTGTATTCTTCACCGACGGGTGCTGATTCTTTTGGGTGCCACAAGAAAGGATCAAACTCTCTTAAGTAATATACATATTTCATTAACTTTTTAAAAAAGGCAATAACCAGATTTAAAATCTTATGTCCCTTCTGATATTAAAATCCCTTAGTTGATGCAGCATTAGATGAACCTCTTAGTGTAGCCATGGTGTGCTGCATAGGTCCTATCCAAGGGGACAATTTTGGGTAATGTGGTCTTCAGAGGTTTTGTAAGATTTTTTTAATAAGGACTGTGAAAAAGGATGTTTGTATGAGATGTTGCCTCACTCAATGACAAAGATAGGCCAGTGTCTAACAATTGCTGTTGCCAAGTGGGTGCAGCCTCCAGGCTCTTCCATTACCATCCGCTATCTGGGTTCATACCCTGTGAAGGAATATGGACAAAACAGCACAATCCAGGAGGTCAACAGGTATGTGCAATCATGCCTGCTTAGGTCAGGTGGTATGTGGATCATTAAATCCCCAAAGTACAACAGTCCTTCAGTCTGAATCCCTGCATCTTCTCTGGTTTGTGTGAATGAAAGGCAAAGGGTTCAAAGGAGGATACTGGCAAGAAACATTCAGTCCTGTTACTGAGAAAACTTATTTAGTCTTCAGAAGCTCAACTGAAATGTTTTCATCTGCTAGTCAGCTATCTGTTTTTTCCTTTTAATCTGTTAAATAAAATGAGAACTCAAGCAAATGTAAACATGTCAAGATGAAATTATTGATTATGTAGAAAGAAGTATATGCTATTAGGAAATAATTTAGATTATATCTTCCTGAAAAGATATAGAAATAAATTCAATCCCTTCCACCATAGGAAAACTTCTGCATCACAGTAGACAAATCACTTAATCCTCTCATTTCAAAAGTGGCAATTTATAACACGTCCGCTACTTTGTATGTCTGACACATTTATGACTTAATTATGCAGAAATGCTTAACTTTCTAAGAAGTAGCTGAAATTACTGGAAGCTTCAGGGATGGAGGAAAGAAGGAAAGTACTGCAAGATACGAAAAAGAAAAGAACACTGAATGATAAGTGAATGGGGTTAATTATGTATCCTGACTATAGCAGATTCTTCTAGAAGAAAAGGAGAAAATATATAAAGTCACCTGATGGAAGACTCTGAATTAGACATATCATGGATGAAGGATGCTCTATCCTAACTCTTTCTGGTTTAAGTTACATTGCTGTGCTACAATGCTTTAATAATTTTACTTTTTTTAGTTTTTAATGATCCCATAAGAAAAATGGGAAGAACAATGGAACATGTACTTAGGCTATAGTCAGGGATTTCACATAAGTAATCCCAACCATCACATAAAAAGCCAGGTAATGGGAAAAAGATTGCAAGGTATTATATGACAGTCTTATGTGTGATAGAAATATTAGAAAAGATGTTGAACATATGTTAGCATATTCAAGAAAGCACTAGTTTCTGACCCTTCGAAGAGCATGTGTTACAAGCCGTGCTCGCCAGGGGTCAGGACGGGGTCCAGTCTAGTTCCTTCGTACATCAGTGACTCAGGTAAAGGGACAGACTGCTCCCTCCGCATGTTTGCTGTTGATTCAGCACTGTGAGGAGTGGCTGACACACCAGAAGGATGTGCTGTCATTCAGTGAGATCTTGATAGGCTCGATTGTTAGGCAGAGAGGAATTTAAGTTCAGCAAAGGTCATTGTAGTGTCCAGCACCCAGGGAGTGCACCACCCACTGTTACCGGTTACGGATTGGCCTACTGGAGAGGAGCTCTGCAGAGAAGGATCTGCGAGTCCTGGTGGACAAGTTAACCATGAGCTCTTAATGTGTCCTTGTCATCAAGAAGGACAGTGGTATCCGGGGGTGTATTCTACAAACAGAAACACGGGAATAAGAGGAAAAACTTTACTGTGAGAATGGCAGAGGCCAGGAACAGATTGCCCAATTATGGCTGTTATAACTGCTTTTGGTTATTATATTCTCGTTAATATAGTCCGAGAATTTAGTCTGAGATTTTTAGTCCTTAGTCTGAGATTTTACTGTTTTCCTTTCTTTCTCAGATTATCATATACTAAGAACACTTAGGTAATACATCTAAACTCTAATCCTGTTCCTAAGGAGTTATGTATTTGTAAATATTATTTATTGTATACATTTAATTCAATGAATCAATAATGTAATTTTCTACAACTCCTCAAAACTAAAAGAAGAGAATGCAAACTTTGACTTTTATCTGACTTGCCCACTCTGTGTTACATTGGATAATTCTATTAACAGAAAGAGGTATAAATCAAAATTTAGCTGTTAACATAAAATTCTAAAATAAAAAGTTAGGAAATGTTATGAATAATATTTTGCATTCCTTTCCTATTCCTTGCAAAGGGAATATTTTGAGAAAAAAGAGATGATATCTGTCTTTTTTATTTTTTTTTCAACAATTTGAAGGAATTTGAAAGATATTTTAATTTTTTTATACTGCTGGAAAGAGGAAAACATTGCAGCCACAGAATTCAAAAAATTTGGACATGTCTTTAGAATTAGAATTGAAATAGTTCAACTACTTAAAATAACTTAGCTTTTTAGATTTACAATTTCAGAGCCTGGATTCAGATCTATAATTTTTGATTTAGTCAAATGGATATTCAAGATTCAATATGTGTGTATATATATCTTTGTGTTCTCTGTTGTACAGTTTCATTTCTTCTTTACTTTCACTGTCTTCCTTTCAATTTCATACCAATTAAGAGAAGACTCAGACTTCATATATTATCCTTCACATGAAAACACATTTGTTCCTGTATCCTATAACATTTCTCTTGAGCACGACATCATTAATGATACACACGGAAATTATCACAGGTTTGCAAATTTCTTTAACAGTTCAACAGTAAATATAGAATGCTACTTCACCAGTTATTTCTTCAGGTGGTGTTAGACTACTAAAGAGTATAAAAATCAAGGTGATTTTCCTTAGATAGGATATTTAAATTTGTACTGGACTTTAATTCTTCATAGTACACAGAGTAACAAGCCATCAAACTGTCTCCAAAACACAAGACGGGATTAGAGGCATGAATTACTGCCACTGTTTAACTGCAGCTATCAACTAAACATCACACATCTACTTGCTCACTCACTACTCAGCAATAAGAACATCCCTGTTATCAGCACTGTTTCCAGCACAAATCCAAAACACAGCCCTGTAATAGCTACTAAGAAGAAAAGTAACTCTATCCCAGCCAAATCCAACACAGATTCCTTTTTTAACTCCAGCTATTCTTTTTAACCTCGCCTACCGTCTTTCTCCATGGTGGCTTTGTATCAGGCAAATTTTTGTTCTGCTCTTTGCTACCAGTGTTCTACTAAACAGTTGTCTTTCTTCCTGATTTTTACCAAAATATATTTCTGTTCTTATCAATTTCTTAAGGATTTTAATCAAAGATCTTTTTTAAGTAACTGGTCCTAAAGCACTGTTTTATTCCATCTTATAACTTCTCTTTAGAAACCTTATTAATATTAGCTTTGTAAGGTACTGCTAAAATAAAACATTAACTAGAAAAACATTTTATTTTTCAGGGAACTCTAGCATCACTTCATTGTCCTTTGATCTACCACTTGGTCTATCAATGTATTTATATATTCATATGCAATAATATTTGCTTTATTGATAATACTTGCTGTTGCTTCATCATTAAAGAGCCCATGTAAAGAAACACACTTGAAAGTACACACAAGACCTAAAACTAAAGTGAGGGTAATGAATGTGAAATTAAGTCACCATGTAACAAACACAGCTCTACATAAAGAATGAACGTATAATTATGTTTCTATTGATATGCTAATATGTTAGTCTTCAGACGTTTAATTGGAAATTATCAAGGCAACAGCAAATCAAGTAGATTTAACTGCATATTTACAACTAGAATATCTTTTATTCATTATCTAGTAATTTTACCTTACCCTTCTTTCAGTAATCTATGCTACTTTAAAGGTTGTTTGTCTCTTTTTGGGTTTTTGCAATGCTGTTTGTTCTGGCCAAATAACACTGAATGCAGGCTAAATTTTGGCAGATCAGACTCTGAGACAGAGCTGTTTTCTCTAGTATATGCCTTTCGATTCTGACTTGTGATTGTAGTAGTTTGAAGAAAATTCAAGGAGCCATGAGGAGGCAAAATCAGAGTTCCAAGTGATCGGTCTATCACAAAAAATTGTGCTTACTGTTCTCTGAAGCCTGGCTATATAAGAAACAATGACAGAGTTCACAGTCCTTACTTTTCTTCAAAAAAATAAATTTGTGTTAGAGGTTTTTAAAAGTGAGGAAAAGCAGTAGGAAAAGAAAAAGAAAATACTTGATTTACATTTGTGACTATGGTATACAAATAGCATATAATCTCTTATTTGCTTTGATCTATGAATTAAAATGAATGTACCTATGCAAGATTTATTAAAGGTTTTCAACTTTTTTTTTGTTTGTTAAAACTGCAAAATTTTTAAAGCAGATGATTTTTAACACATGAGAAGAGGAAGACCATTCAGCTCATGGCTAAACTTTTAGTAAGGCTGTCAGATCATTTTTCCAGTTTCATTTTGTTTCATGGGATGGACAGTGCTCACAGATACCAGGGGATTTAAATGAACGTACATACACACACACACACACAAAGAGACACACTTTCTAGACTTGCTCTTTGTTTTAAGCATAGAAAGCATCTGACTGATAATTGAGTATACTTTATCTGAGAAAGGAGTAATTTAATAGCAAACATTTGACATATAGGAAAAGCAAGCACTGTTTAGTCACTTAAACACAGCAAATTGTTTACTCACTGCACATTTGCAGTGAGTTTCAATGCAATTTTGTGAAGTTTTGTTTTTCCCTCATAAAAATGCTCTTTGGAAATGACATTACAAACCTTTTAGAGTCTTTGGGGTTTGATCCGCTTCATTTGCAGATATTTATTTTTAAATAAATTATTTCTGGTATTTCTTGAGTTTGTTTTATTTTTTTTTTTTAATAGGAAAAAAGTTAACTGAACAAGTGATAGGATTTTGGGGAAAATTTTTGGGGAAAATTGTGAGATTTAACACTCCTAACTGATTCTTCAGTGTTTTCTTCTGTAGTTCAGAGTCCAACTGCATTCACAAAGATAAGATGGATAGTTAAAAATTGGGGTGTGAACCACTGAACCTGGAAATATCGCAGAGATAAAACAGGTAAATAGGGAGAGGACAAAATGTAAAGAGAATTTATAAAAGGCAGACTTTTTCTGTCAGCCTTCTACTCTTCCTGTCTAAGCTTTCCTTCTTCTTTATGAACATGCACACTACTTATGAATAGAGTATTAAAATTTACAGGAAAACTTACTATGCATTTTTTAAAATTTAACTACTGCATTTACCTTACAATATTGTGTATTTCAATTTTTCATGTGACCCATTAGGTAAACACTGCACACACACAAAAAAACAAGGCAACACTCCCCCCCCACCCAAAGAAAAACAAAACAAAACAAAACAAAACAAAACAAAACAAAAAAAAAAAAAACAAAAAAAAAATCAAACAAAATTAACTTGATTGAAACTCAAGTCTGTCTGCAGTTAGGAGAAAAAGGAGTCTGACCAAACTCCAGCTCATTGAAGGGTTGCCTACTGCTGATTTTTATTATCTTCAATTATTTAGAAATAATTCCCTTTCTTTCCTTGAAGAGAGACTTTGTTGTCCTAATTACCTCTCAGACTACAAAGATGTTTCCCTGAGAAGATTGTGGTATATATCAGTGCTGTTTCTTTGCCAAAATGCTTTTGTACTCTTCTTTGTTAATGCTCTATTAGTTGCAGAAGGTGTCCTTTTCCAACTCATAAAGGTTTTTTCCCCCAAGGCAAAAAATATTCCCTCACTATAATGAAGCATATCAGACAAGAATATCAAATGAAAGTATATATATCAGATATTTGTTATTTCTGTCTCTAAATCACTGCACATAGTGTAATATAAGCAATGAGATGCAAGCAAACAATGAATATCTTTGGCTTTGATAATGAACTAGTGAATGGAATAGCGAGAAATATCTCTGGGCATAATAGTATTTATAATAATTTTGGCAATTAAAAATATGTTCATTTCAGAGGTTTGAATTCAATAAGAAAAGAAAAAGCAGTCTATGACCTTAAAAAGGAGTCAACTGGTAAGCTATAAAAGAAAATTATCAAGTATAGAAAAGAATGAATATCAGTTGGACTGCTGAGAAATTGCCTCATTTATTCCACGAAATACTGAGGAAGTTATTGCAAGTATAAATATATTATTTGAAATTTACTGATTTTCTTATAGGCTGATGCATAATAATGCTTAATTAATCACTTTGATGACTCTCAGAATGTAATTAATTGCAACTAACTTTAAAGGTCTATACTGTGGATATTGTTCATTGTTCTGAACTTTTGATACATGATTCATCCAACCAGAAACAGACATCTGCTTTATAAGAAATTTAGTTTGCTTAAAAACGTGTCCATGTCATGGACAACTATATATAGAGACTTGGGTGACTCCAGAACTCTGTCCTATATGATGTAGATAAATTTCCATATCTTGTGAGAAAATATGTGCTCCATTTACCAGATGATCACCAAATGCTGTAGTATTTTTGCTTCTTTGTAGTGTTTTCTATCCCTCCTTTAACAATACTCAAAACCAACCATGAACAGCAGTCAACATTTATAGCATGAATACTTTAAATGAGCAATTTTGTAGGAAACTCGTGTTCAATGCTTGTTATGGATTTTATTTTTACAGAGTGTTAAAGACTATTTTCTACATACTATTATTTCTGCAAAATACTACTGATACTTGAGATAAAGTGTGTTGAAATCTACTGAAATGTACTGACAACAAGAAAAAATGGAGCTAAAAATATTCTTATGTTTAAAGAAAATAAAATTGTGCACATATTTCACTAGATCAATTTACCACTGAAATTTTACATTCATCCATAGTGTTCAGGGTTTTGATTAGAAATTGAAACAATATAGCTCCTTGAGAAAATTTCAGTAATTCAGTAGTTGCAACACTACCCTTTAATTTTATTATGATAGTTACGTCTTTGCAGTCCAAAGTAAAGTCTGATAAAAAAAATCTCATTGACTTAATTTTAAAAAGTATTCAGCTGCAGGAATAAGCATTTTTTTTCATATATATTACTACATAATTATTATAAAATTTCTATTTCTCATTTATATATCTCTAATATATAAACCAACGTTTATCAATTTGTTACATATAAAGATGTGTGTATATATATGTATTTTCTTCCTAGCATACAATCTTCTTGACTAAAACTTCTCAAATAATCCTAGTTGGATGAAATTATTGATCTCATGATGTCTCAAATTATATTTTATTTCTCATCTATTATTATATAACTATTTTATGTTTTAATTATATTCTACAATATAACAATTCCTAACAAGAGATTGACTTCTGTCCTTCTTACTGGATGAGAATCAATCAGATAATGATAATTTTCAGTTTTCAATTCAGGCGTTATACTTAACTCTATCTGCTTTCCTAAATATAGACATCAACTATTATGTACTCTTGAGGTAAAAAAATAAATTAAAAAAATAATCCTTGATAATTCTTGATAATTCTTGATAAAAATAATTCTTGATAAAAAAAAAAAATCCTGTTTTTTCCTCCCCCTTTTTTTTCTGACTCAAGAATTCAGGAGTTGATGCAGACATGAGGACTAATTTCAAAAGCATGGCTGGCTTACATGTTTGACCATTACTTTTGAGACACCTCATCTTAAAGATCTTAAAGGTTTTTTTAATTCTAATTAAATCCAAGATAAAAAGCAGTGGAGATGTCCACAGACTTATTTCCTCTCTTAGGACTAAAGACCTTGAAATTATGCAGGTTCAGGGATAGTAGTCTTAAAGCCATTATGTCAGACCTGCTAATTAAAAAAAAAAAAAAAAAAAAATTAATTTTCATTGGCATTTCTGCAGCTAATAAAATTTTAGCAACCTTTAAATGAGAAAGATAATATAAATCTAGACAAATTGAGCACCCCTTGATTACGACACAAATTAAAATGAAGCAACAATTCAAACAACTTTTTGTACACTTAGTATAAGGACTTATTACTAGCAAGTTTTCTAGCAGAAAATTTAGTAAAAACATAGTTGCTTGTATTTAGCTATCTTCTAGTTGTGACACCTGTACATAGGAAGTGGTCAAAATAAAATTTTACTTATGTCATCATATGTCTATGATACAGTGATGGAACTGCCATATGCAAAGAGAAACATTTTTAAAGTATTCAAAGCTAATGGTCTTAGAAAACTTTTATAAACTCAGTAGCTACAAATAATTTAATATTCTGGCTATGGTTCTTTTTATTCTTGGCATGACCAAACCTTTTAATGGCAACACTTTCATGTTGTCTTTTATTTGTTAACAACTTTCACAAGCCACTAGAACTATGAAAATTAATTATTTCTGTATATTTATAAACACATACATAGAATGTTCTGTGCTATTCATTCGGATGAAATTTTTTGTAATCAAAAATCTGTTCTAGCTTTGTTTTTCAAAACCATAATTTTATAATAATTTTTAAAAGGAGGTATCTGTATTTGTCTCAACCAACAATGTGGTTGACTAGAAGAATTTAGAGTAATCTAGATTTGTTTTATTTGAAGTTCTAGGTTTACATGGCTGTGGACTAATATACTCACAGAGACCTATGATCAATACCTCAAATTCAATCAGTTCCTTTGCACTATGAAATTGAAATAACTTCTTAATTCAGATCTCTGAATTAGGAATGAAAGTTATATAGGATAAACAGCTGGATTGGGTCTGCTTTTAAAGAAAATAAATAACTTAGATTATGTCTTGCATGAAAACATTAAAATGGTTTTCCTCTATATCATAAAGGAAAACAAAGGAATCATAAAGGACATCTTTATCATTTCTTTTACAACCACTGGACAGTTATTATGCTTTGACTTGTATTGCTGAAGAAGAAGGTATTCCAGCATGTGGAATGCTGTAACAACAAAAACTTCCCTGAAGTATGAGACAGAGATTGATTATTGGAAGTTTTAAAAGCAGAGACCGATTGTTTAAATGCTTCATCAAGAAATGATCAGCTTTTTTATCAGATCTGTAATTGTAATTAATTATACCTTGGAAGCTGTAGGGATATGGTTTATCAGTAGTTGCATGGATTAAAAACAAAATATAATTCACAAAATTAAAGTCCTATACTTCACTACTATGCTTAAATCCTCTTACTTTTTTTTTTTTTTGTCACCTGACCACTCTTCCCATTGTATACTGTCATTACAGTAGTTAATTTGCTTAATGTTTTAATGCTCCCAATTTCACCATAGTTTCAATAATTTCCATTATTTTCAAAGCTTCTTCTGGAAGTAATAGTGATTAGTATTACAGTTTAATACAAAGGAGTCAACAATCAAAAACTGATTTCCACTTATAGACCAAATTATAAGGTTGTGTTTCTTCATAGAGTTAGGGTAATGTTCCTAAGATAACTAAAATAAACATCTAAAAAATCCAGCATTTGGCCACGTAAGAAATAAATGGAAGTCAGAAATCTAGAAATTTCCTCTTCTTGACACTGGAAAGGTTCAGATCATCTATTATCAATACCATCAAAAGAAGCATGAATGGAACTTAACTCTAGACTCCTATATTTAGGTGCCTAAATGTAGAAATGGACTTCAGCTCATACATCTAAATACAGAGTGATCCATTCAGTTGTCTAAATATAGGTTTCTAGTACTTGTTCACATGATATATGCTACTCTACTTGAGCTCAGGCTGCATCCTCAGCTGAGTTTAGGTGTCCTGTAGGATACCTGTAATACATCTGCCAGCCTTAAATTGTGTCAGATAATCTAGGGAATATAAGAGGTGGGCAGATTCTTATGTTTAAGCACATGATTCAGTGCTCAAGATGTAAAGTCCCACAAGAGAGGGAACAGATATATAAATCTAGTATCTTATGCCATTTCAGAGAACCAAAGGTATTTCACTTTACCTTCAGCTGTCTCTGCTCTCAATCCTTTATTCTATTATCAGCACTCTGTGGATGTCTTTGATATCTGAGAAAATATTGGAGAGCACAGGATATAAGTGCACAGGTAGCCAAACTGAATATCTGGTCACCACAGTAAATGCACCCCAGAGAATTATTCAGGTGACCAAATATAGACTTTTACTTCAATTAATACTTTTCCAGTACTTAATTTCCTATATTGACTATTACGACTGCTTCCACACTGAGCAGCATTTGATGTGTCCTGACAGCAGCTTATTTGTTTCCTTAGAATACAATAGGCTTTTTCAGTTGGAAGTAACCTACAGTGATCAGCTAATCCAGGTGCCTGAACACATCAGAGCTGATCGAGGCAAATAATGTTATTACAGGCATTGTCTAAATGCCTCTTAAACATTGACAGGTTTTTAACACCAATCACCTCTCTCTCTATGAAGCCTGTTCCAGGATTTGACCACCCCCTTAGTGAAGAAATGCTTCCTAATGTCCAGTCTGGACATCTCTTGGTACAGCTTTGAACCATTCCCATGTGTCTGATCACTGGGTACCAGGGAGGAGAGATCAACACCTCCCTCTCCACTGGCTTGTCAGGAAGCTGTAGAGAGCAATAACGTCACTGCTCAGCCTTCTTTTCCCCAAACTAGACAAGTCCAAAATCTTCAATCATTCCTCATGGGACATTCCTTCCAGCCCTTTCACCAGATTTGTTGCCCTGCTCTGGACACATTCAATTACCTTCACATCCTTCTTAAATTTTGGGGCCCAGAACTGCACAGGGTATTCAAGGTGAGGCCTCACCAATACAGAGGGATAGCTCCTTCTTTTGACCAGCTATCTCCACCTAATCTTCAAACTTCAGCAGTATTTTAGGAATCTCCTTAACCACAGCAATCTGAAGAAAGGCGTGATGTTCAGCCTGATATGGGAAACAGACTTTTAAAAGCTGTATTGAAACTGTTTATTCGAGCTCAAAGTTCAGCTAAAATATAGTCGATTACTAAATTACTTGGTTTGCACAGATTAAATTAAATTCTTCAGTGTCAGCTTTGCTGACAGGTAGGTTTGCATTAGCGTTATAGTTTGCAATTTATTTGGGAGTTTTAAGGTGCTAGCAGATGCAGTAATAGCACATCACAGTCTTTGCCTTGATCAAAGTTCACCTCATACAAAAACTTTTAAATCTCTTCTTTTGACCTCCTGTAACAGACTTTGAAATCAATACATTTACAGTATTGGTATCATAAGCCTGTGAATCTGACAATTTTCTAGTGTTACAGGGATTTAACCCATTTTGTGATTGAATTCTTACAGGAAATAGTTCTTTACTTGCATAGTACTTCTTTCTAACTAAGCTGTCACTAAAAGAAACCCAAACCCCCAGATTTCTCTCCTAAAATCTAGAACTACATGAGAAAATGACTGCCAGCTTTGATGTTATCACAGATCAGTGAGAAAATTTGTGGCAGCTGATCTTTGTTGCACATGGTAAACTAAAGGAATCTCTGCCATCTTCTTTAGAATTGTTCTTGGCTGATGCTGCTTCACAGATTCAATTTATCTAGTGCATGATTTTTTTATCAGCTGCTTTAGATTATGTTTTCTTTTTATCAACATGAAAATTTTAAAAGCAACATTGGAACTGAACCTGCATACTAGAAACACACACATACACAGAATAGACTGAAGATTTTTAAAATTTCTCATGACATTTTAATATTCAGGGTGTTGCATTAGGTATTGCAATTCCATGCAGGCACAGCATTTAAGGACTGTAATACTTTTCCTGCAGTGTTTCCAGCCTTCTTTGACTTGATACTAGTCAAATCACATTACAAATGTCTCTTTCAGATTACAGTACATTTTTGAAAGAAAGATATTCCCCACACAAAATAATTTTCTAAGTGTTAAATCAAAATAGCGTGTATTGTTTTCATTATATTTTATTCTCCAGAAGCATGAAAAGGCAAATAATGAAAGAAATAGGCCTTGGAAAAGCTACTGAAAAGTCATGAATCCTAATTATATTTTTGATCTGATCTCTGCCTTCATAATGGTCTGAAGCAAAATACTACAATTTACAATCTTACAATTTCCTGCTTCTGAGATGCTCGGTGTTAGAATAAAGTTCTGAATATGAACTAGTGTTAATTGTTGTCATGGTTTACAAATGGTATTCCCCAGTTCAGTGCCCCCACTGAGACTCTCCCAGACCACAGGCCTATCTCTTACTCCCCCTTCCCCTCACCCTTGCCACTGTGGTGGGATGGAGTTGAGAACTGGAGGCGCAAAAGGCAAACATCATGGGCTGAGATAAGAACAATTTACTGGAAAAAGCAATGAGATAGGAAAACAAACAGTAACAGCACTGATATTAAAACCGAAAGTGTACAAGTGAGAGAGATTCATGTACAAAATGCTCAATGAGCCCGATCCAGCCCAACCACACCCAGTGCCACCCCACTGCTCTGTCTGGCTTGGGACTGCCACCACACTACCCTGGCTGCTCCTCCACCAAGTTTTTTCCCAAGCAGAAACCATACCCTTTTTATCAGAAGACAGAGTCCCTTCTCCCTGTCCCCAGGAATGGTGTGAGGTTATATCAAATAACATGTGGATCCTGGCTATGCCCCCTCAGCCACTTTCCCTCTCAGTTACCACAAAAAATTAACACTGTCCTTGGCTGAAACCAGGGCAAGTGTAAAAACCTCTTAGCTGGAATTATACTAAAAAGGATTTTAAAGTAACTATTAATTTTGCTGGTTTAAAGTATGCATTCTGTGAATAATGGATTTTTTAATCATGCTACATTGCTGTTATAGAGAAAAATACCTCATCATCATTAATAATACAACTATTAATTAATTAATATAATATTTTTTCTTTTAAATTCTACCCAGAATGCTTTTCCTAGTATTCCAACAAATCATTTGACCATAGAAAAAAAAAAAAAAAAAATTTAATTATATGATTCTCTAGTCCAACTCACCCCCAGGAAAAATAATTTACTAACAATACACCAAAAAATATTGACCTCAACGATTGACTGTGGGAATCAAAACCACTGGAGACTTGTTGTGCAATATTCAATTTTACACAGTTGCTAAGCTCAAAACTAAATTATCATTCTCCTAAGTCTAATTGTATTAATATATGCAAATCTGAGAGCATATTTATAAGTCAGCAGTCATTTACTTCTCCAAAAAGCTCTATCATTTCAAGTGAACACATCAACGCTGGAAACTCTGCATGTTCATAAAACACTGTGAGTTAAATTCCTGGTGGCAACAAGCATTACAGCAAATAAATCCACAGATGCTCCCTTCACAGTGTCACAGAACTACTCAAGAGGACATAGATTTTGCACTGTGTTTAGCTGCTCCTTCAAGAAATTACTCTTCAGTCTTAACAAACAGTCATTTAACTCTTTCTAGTGACTGGACCATCTGCTCAAGCCAATCGGATGTCCCTTAACATTCAAAACCTCCAAAATTCTTTCCGAAAACAAGGATTATGACTGATTATTGCTACGTAATCATAAATAGACCTCAAACCCATGCAGTTAAATAATGAGCTTCCCTTGAAATAACA
The DNA here is from genome assembly GCF_020740725.1 of Corvus hawaiiensis. Classification (NCBI taxonomy): domain Eukaryota; kingdom Metazoa; phylum Chordata; class Aves; order Passeriformes; family Corvidae; genus Corvus; species Corvus hawaiiensis. Next base: position 77,527,766 of record NC_063214.1, read on the forward strand.
CTTTGGTATCTTAACTTCAGACCAAAAAACCAGCTCCTAGGGTGACAAGTTTCACAGCACTGTGGAATATTCTTTTTCCTAAAAAAGCATTAATCATTTAATTGTATCATTACTTGTGATCTTTTATTTATATTGACACACAAGAGAAAATATATATACTGATTTTTGACAGCATGCAAGTAGATATCAGATAGCAACAATACTTAAAACGAAGGATGAAAGAAAATTTAAAGTATATGTAGAGGGATTCCTTGTGGAACAGGGGCATATGATACCCCTGGAAAGACTGGCGTTGCTGAGGAAAAAGCCCTGAACTGGCCCCTGGCTGCAGGCAAGCCTGGAAAGCACCTGGCTGCAGGCAGCCTTGAAAGTCCTTGGCAAAGCTCTACACTGGTCAGCTCCCCTGCGGATTAGAGGCCGTCTAGAGGGACTGGGCATGAATCTTTGCAAAAGTGGATTTAAGCTTGTATGGTTAAACAATAAACGGAGAACAATGCTCAAATCGTATCAGTGTACGTGTCGTTACTCTGGCCAGCTCTTCAGACTCGGTCCCCTAAAAGTATAATTGACAAATTTTTGCAGTATGTGTCAAAGTGTAGCATCAATTAAAAGATTGATAAAAGAAAGATAAAATTTATGTTAAGTTTCCTATACAATTGAAACACAGTTACGGCAGTTGCAAGTAGAGCGGTTTTGTGCAATGATTGACTTTTTAAAACTACATCAAATTTTCATTTCCTACAGTACTGTAAAAGTACATTGATAGAAGAAAAGTGCAGTTCAAGTAAATAAAATCTAGCCGTGGTATCTAGTTGATACGACTGGGAGGCCAAACTGCTGAGGTCAAATTCATACTGCTTTCATCTATTAATATTACTAAGATAGTAACTGGGATAGTAACTACATTCTTTAGCATTATTTGGGCCCTAAAGTTTTTAAATTATCTTTTTTTTTTAATAACTCTGTCTGTTACTGATATAAAGTAAACAATTTGGTACCTGTGACAGTACTCATCCATTGACACGATTTCACAACTGTCACATTTTTCCAGCACCCTGAAATATTTTCAAGCAGTCTTGCCTTAATTTGCAGGGCATTGCTTTTGTTGTCGAACAACTTCCTATTTTAAAGGATATGTAAGAAGTATGATCTTGAGTACAGTTTGAGCTTAAAGATATATTACCACCAAGGGGTAAACTTTTGAAAGAGATCTAATTTTATTTCAATGAAGTGTAGATATCCAGATTCAGTGTTTAGATTATATGCCTTTATTTCACTCAACATAAAGTTACAATTTTGATTTAAAAATCCTATCTAGTGACTTAACTGACCTAGGGTTTATTTCCTTTCCTTTCCCCAGGAAACATATGTAGGTAACAAAAAATTATATTCACAGAATCACTGAGTCTGGGAGTGACGTCTTGAAACTATCTAGTTCAACTGATCAAGCAGGGGCAGCTACAGCAGGTCACTCAAGACAACATCTGGTTGAGTTTTAAGTTTCTCCAAGGACAGAGACTCCCACAGCCTCACTGGATAACGTGTTCCACTGCTCAGTCACTCTCACAATTAAAAAAAAAAAAAAATACAACTCTATTCTTCAGATTTAATTTAATGTGTTTTCTACATTATGATTATTACCTCTAGTCCCGCCAGTGAGCACTACTGAGTGAGAAGAGTCTGGCTTACTCTTTTCTACTCTGTTCCATCAGGTTTTTAAACATTTTGTTAAACTCATCCCTAAACATTATTTTCTGCAAGCTTAACAAGAACAGTTCCCTCAATCCCTTCTGAAATAAAGATGTTTCAGTTCCCTAACCAGCTTTGTGGCCTCATGGCCACATGATGCACTTACTTCAGTAAGTCCATATCATGCTTGCACCTGGAAGACCAGACTCAGACACAATACTTCAGGGGAAGATCACCAGCACCAACTTTGGTGGAGTCATAGAAAAAGTGATTCACAGAATATTCTGGGGTGGAAGAGACCCACAAGGATCCCAGCTCCTGACCCTGCACTGGGTAACCACCAAAATCTGTGTGTAGTAGTCACAATCCTCCTCCTTTATTTTTCTGACATAAGTATGCTGAATGGTTTAGTCTTTTCCAATAAAATGAGATATCTATTCCTACATATTAAAGTATTCTATCTCTTCTCCAATTTCAATTTCTCTTTTATTGAAAAGTGTGATTAAGAAATATGCTTGGGGTTCTTTTTGTAAAAAGATCACTATTTGCTTTTTCAGGAATATTCATGCTTCTCTGTCTCAAATTAAAGTATCCTGACGTATATTTTCTATTATCATAGTGAGAGAAAAATACCCTTCCATGATCTGCCATTAGTTAATATTCTACATCCTGCACTTTTGTGTTGAAACAAATAGTAAAACATATGTACATAATGTACATAATGTAATATTTTGTGACTCTGAGATTCATAATTATTAGAATTACTTGTTGTCCTCTTTTTGCTTAATTTCTTCATCAAATATAAGGATTTCTTCTCTTTTTTTCACTCTATAAGTAGATCTTGAATGTTGTTACATTTTCCAAATAATTGTTAGTTTGAAGGTAATCTTTCTTTAACCATTCTAAAATTTTGTATTATACTGAGATCAAGTTAAACTAGAAAATCTGTGGTTTTCTTTTCATGTAGTATGTATTTACACATATATTTGTTCTACTTAGTATTCTTCACTCATACACTGTGTGCAGATAGCATAAAATAGGGTTAGTTGACAACTGTGTGAGCATAATTTTAGTTAGAGCTACAGAGACAAGGGCATAGCTTAGTTATAATGATAGGGGAGTACCTTGCACATAAACACACTGCTAAGCACTGACTGTTATGAAAGATGCAAACATATCAATCATTGTGAAAGTTTCAAACATGTCCAGAGTCTTCCAGAGAAGTAAACCATAACTGATACCTGTTTGTTAGGCACTGAGTGACTGTGAACAGGACTCTCATGAAACAAGGATCCTGGTCCTGTAACCAGTATTTCCCAGGGTCATTCACAGAAGTCAGGTCCTAGCCCAGCACCACACAAAGTATGGATGGAGCCTCTACCACCCTGTCCAACTTCTGGACCACATTGTATCCCCTGTTGAACAAGGAAATGATGTACTTCATAAAATTGCAGATATTTTTTACTAAAATATTTTAATATCCAAGTCCGTTTAGTCTCCTCACTGCAATTTCATCTTAACTATGATGCCACACCACTCACAAGTTTGTTTTGTAAAATCTTCTTGTCTCTTAACTTGAGCACAGTTCTTCTGTCAGCTGAGTTGTGAAAAGAAGTAAGACTTCACCATCAAACTTCAGCTGCACAGTGCTCCTTTTATCTAACTTTTTTTCTTTTCTTAATAGAAAATAGTCTTTAAAGTGCTTTCAATAATAGAAAATTAAAGTACAGAAAATTAAAGTCATCTTTAACCTCTCCTTCACTTAATCTCTTCATTTTTTCCAGAATGCCATCTCATTTCCACAGTACAATATTTTGTGTCTAATTTAAAATACCCTTCTTGTGTTTCTTTGTGATCAGTGAGAGGAGATAGCTGTATCCAGTTTTATTCAGCATTTAGGTTTTTTTGATAAGCATTAAAAAATACTAATTAAAAAAATTACAGTGCATTCATTCCACTTCAGGTTTCCTTCCCACAGGCACCAGGGCAAAAAGGCAGTGTCTTCATGCCAGCGAACGTTCCCAAGAGTCACACTTGGGTGGGCAAACTCAGAACCCTTCCCAGGTGCCTGTTAAATACTCAAGCAGAGATCTGTCATTCCCTGCAAATACAGGTGGATTAAACTTCCTCCCATGATTGCCTATCCCACCAAGTGACCATAACATCAATCTACATCCCATTATGTTCATGAAATATATGTTATAAAGTAAAATTTTGCTGATTTGAATCTAATATTTATTATCCACTATTTGAAGATTTTTATGCTGATAGTAAAACACTCATTAAGTGATTTCCACTAGTAAAAATTTCCAGTAGTGCTAACCTCAATTTTTTTTGCTTATTCTTGTTATTTTGCCCTGTACAATTCTCTTAGGGGAAAAAAATCATTTAACTGAACATACCCAGAATCCTCTATTTTTATAGTTTTGACCAGTCTGGCAGAGGTCCTATTTTGTGATGAGTTAGCACAAATGACTACACAAAATAATTCCATTGACATATAGAGGTTAAGTCAAAACACCTGAAATAATGAGGAAGTATCAACTGCTCCTAGTTGAAAATTTGAAAAAAACCTAGAGAATCTGCTTTTCTACACCAACAAGGATTCCCTGTACTCAGTCAAACTACTCACAGTGCTTATTGCTGCCAGTATTATTATTTTCAAATTGTTCACATAGGAGTAGTGATGGAAGTGATTATTATCCTAACATGTAATGCAGCTACTATTGAAAATGTTAGGAGCTGACCATCCGGTAAGGATACAATCTATTTCCCTCCAATACCTTAAATATTGGCAGCAGGTTTAAATATTGACTAACACTCTCCCAATAAAGCATTTATTTTTCATTTTTCAGGGACTGATGTATTTTCAGAAATCACTGATAGTTTGTTCTGAAGAAAAGAGACAGTTTGTGCTAATTTTGTCCCAAGTGAAATATGAAGAGGATGGAATTAAATAGAAATATTTTGGGAGTAATGTATTGAAGTTTATTAAGTGTGTTTAAAATAGCCTTAGAGCCTATGAAACACAAACAAGAATGAATTCATGTGCCTAAGAGAGATACAGAAAAGCTCATCTAAACTCTTTGGCAGTTGGAGTAGTTTATTTCTTCCCTGTTATTTTTGGGTTTCTTAATTACTCAATATATAAAAGCATTTAATGTAATGATGATCAAGAATAAGGAAAATAGGCTTCTTTATTCTAATTGTGTAATTTAATGTGGGGCTTAGCCTTTGACAGTTGCCAGAACCCCACCCAGCCATTTTAATTACTCTACCTCCTCAAAAAGACAGAGGGAGAAAATAAGGTAAAAAGCTTTTAAGTTAAGATAAAGATAGGGAGAATGCTTACCAACTACTGTCATAGGCAAAACAGGTTTAAGTAAGGGAAAACTAATTTAAATTATGTCAGTTAAATCAAAATTTAAAACAACGCTTTCTCTGTCTCAGCCCCAGGCTCAGCTAGGCTCCTTCTTTTTCAAGCGCCTAATTTTTGTCACACAGATTTCTTTTTTGTTATACCAAGTTACAACCTCCCGTTTCTATTTGTGGCCACTGCCTCTTGTTCCCTCACTATTAATTTCACTGAAGAGCCTGATATTGTCAGCAACCTCCCTTTACACACTGGGAAACCACTCTTCAGTTCTCTCACAGCCTTCTCTTCTCCCATTTAAATGAGTCTTGTACATTAGCATTTCCTCACAGTGCAAGTGCTGCAGCTCCTGACCAAATGGGCTCTCCAATGAGCTCACTCCAGGCCATCAACTTCCTTCTTGTACTGGTAAGTTCAAAGCTAGATTCGGTATTCTTGATGCAGCTAACGAGCACCAAGTAAGAGGTAATACACAGTTCCCTTATGTGGATACAGCCTGGACTGCTGCTCCTTCATGACCACCAAGGCACATAATTTCATTCTGTTTAACCTACTGTCCACCAAGATCTGTCTCAGCAGAGCCACAGCTTAGTCAGTTAGACTGTCTCTCCACAATACTCCATCAAAACTGCTATTATGCTGCACTTGTACAAGATCCAAAAGAAAGACCAGTGTGCAAAATTGTGTAGAAATTACCCTTTGATAGCTTACTGAATTCCTTGTTAATGTTTTCTACTTTGATGCCTTACTGTATTCCTTATTGATATTTTTTATATCACCATATAAAAGGATGGATATTCACCACATCTCAGTATGGAAATATAGAACAGTAAGATTAGGCTATGCAGAGTTGTCTACTGTAATTTGATATGTTCAAGTTTCAGGTTCCAGGAATTCTATGTTTCAGGAGCTGTGGGTCTTCTTCAAAGTTGGTTGTATCTTCCAACTACTTACAATTTTCTCAGATGCTGCATAGCATCTGAATCAGTATTAGAAATCTATATTTCAGCTGCTAAATTGCATTTGGCTCTGTTTTCAGTCAGTAAAAAGAAAGGGACTCTTCTAGGAAAAAATTCTTCCAAACAAATGTGAACATTTGCTTTGGGATGATATGCATTATATTGTTTTTCACAGCACAGTTCATCACATCCTAAATTAAATAATTAATTAATTGTGTTTAGTTAGTAAAATCTTCACCTCAGATGGATAATTCCCAAAATTTGCAGAATACAGATCAGACAATTTCATGTTATTAACTTCCCCTTTGGGCACATGTCAAGGTCGTAAACGTCAACATTTAAAGACTGGGTGATTTAGGGATTGGAACAGCACATTAAACCTAGTCTGCCAAACCTAATAGGAACCTGAAAAGACAGCTAATAGAGGTTATGGATACATTTATTCCCCAGAGGCTATTTCTGTGTTGAGGACTTTCTTTCACCAAGATTTTCTTTCATTTGCTTTTTCACTGGCTGTTTAACTTTGTTTAGTTAAACACCCGAATTATTATAGATTAGATTAAATCCTTAGAAAAATAGTATTGGGTTACATTGCTAAGGGGAAAAAATACAAAGATCCAGTAAAGGTCGTATAAACACTGGCAGGTGCAGAAAATTTAGTAATCTAATCAAGGCAAATGGACCATGTGGAACCAGCTGGTCTAAGACCAACAAAGGTGAACAAGATTATTGTCCCTGATGTGAGTCCACACAGCACTAGTCAACCAAAAAGAATCTCTTCACAGATCTCTTTGTAAAATAGAAGTTTATTGCCTATGAGGAATTTAGATTTATGGTATACAGGAGGAAGAGCATTTGGGAATTGTGTGGAAATTTACAGAAGAATGTTTAAGGATGTTGTGGGGATAGTGAAGACTTCTGAGATGTTTAGGACAAAGAGTAAAGACAAGGAAAGGGAGAGACTGAGGCAGATCAAGGATAGAGAAGCTTGGGAAAAAGGAGGGAGAAGGGTATTAAGGGAGGTTTCTTCACTTAGTCTTAACTAGAGAACAGTAGCATTTCAGCAATGATGTTTCCTATTCCTTTGCACTGAAACTGTGAAGGAAGGGGCTAGTGTATCTTTTACGCTTTCAGGTAAAGTAGGGCTTGCTATTGTGCTGTTTAGGTTGCCTAACACCTGCCTGTGAGATGCTGGCTTGATGCTACTGTAAAAGAACATTTTCAATTTTCTGTATCCCTCTCAAGATATCACAGTTTTTCTGAGTGCTGTTGATGTTTTAGTTGTTAGATATTAAGACTGGACAGCCACAAAGGAGCCACAGGAAAGACCCATGGCCAAGGTTTTTTAGTGTAAATGTGTCTAGAATGTGCCATTTAATTTATGGTCAAAGAGTAATCTCTGTATGGATTTTACTGAGTAGTATAAACATACTTATTCAGAAGCTAGTTATGAATGAGTTACATTTATGTTTTTTGGTGTTTCTACAGTTTAATGTACAGTTTGGTGCAAGACACATTTAATACTGAAACACAACAAGCATTCACCAAAAGAAAAAAATGGTTTACACTGCATTGAAATGCAGGTTTACTTGTTACTTACTTAGGTTCCAGTGTCTGCACTTCCTGTTCTAACAAAAAGAAAATGTGAACCAACATCTACTTTGTCTAAGAAAGTAGCACAAGAATGGAGGAAATTTTAGATGAAAGACTACATTTTCATGGCCCACTAGAAGCACTCAAAGGGGGTATCGGCTGTAGGAAATTTACAAACTCTTCCAAAAATAATAGGAGAAAAGATATGATTTAAGATTCAATTCTACTTGAATGTGTACTCTCAGAAGTGATCCCGAGTGTATTCTATGACATCAGCTCTTCAAGAATGTCTGTATTCAATGAGTGATTTTATTGATGAACATTAAAAACAGTTCAAACTGGAACATGTAAATGGAAACCCCAATTGCTTTCTCATGATAAAGAACACAGCAAGTCATTAAAATGAGAAAGACTGAGAGATATCTGCTAAGAACTTTCTATAAATATAATGAGATTTTCTTTCACTTCTGTACCACTTCTCCCTTACAAGTATTTATATAGGTGTTTTCTATTTTGAGTGTTATTAAGAAAGTATCTGCAAATTAGTTTAATCTAGTTTGATTTTTTTTGTTCCTTTTTGGTGGCTCAGCAACCCTGACAGCTACATGGCATTCTATTCTTTGTAAGAGTATGCCAAAATTGTAAAGCAGTCTTTGGGTCACCTTAAGCAGTCAGTACCTTCACTGTAGCACACTCTCAGTGTTCTAAAACTAAACCTCTACAATCCCTTGGAGAGTTTGTATTGCACAAACCAAGGTAGGAGGAAAGTCTTCCCATAACTGCTGGTGACATCAAAGGCTTTCTGGCACACAGGCCATAATATGCACACATAAGTCCATGCATATACATGCAAATCAAAGGAAAATCCAGCAGTTATTAATATTTCTATACACATATGTTAACTACTGTAACAGGCACTGTAATTCCAGCTGTTAGTTTGTTCTTGCAAGGATTCCTGTGGAAAAAAAAAAAGGTTTTATCTACCTATTTATGCCTTTAAAAACATAAAAGACAGGTAATACAAGAGGTTGAGTAAGTGGTCATACCAGACTAATGTTCTAGCTGTGAAAAATATCTAGTATTTCCATTTAAAATAGAAGATGTTTCATGCTCTTTTGTCTTTCGAACAAAACCTGGAGTAACTCACATATATAACTTATTTTTTCAGTTGGTCTTCCCAGTGCTTTAGCGGAACAATATATAGAAAATCATGCAAGGAAGCTTGAAATGTTGTAGCTAACACAGCTGTCTCTTCAACATTAAATTGGTTAATTTGTCAATTTTTTTTTAAGTTTCTCTTTTTTAGTTTGTCTTAATTTCTCTATGAGGACATATATGCATATTCTTAGTTGTAACTACAAGTGTGGTATCTCCTTTCCCTCAGGAGGAATACCATTTAAGCAGTAAATACCTGATTTATCTAAAGATGCCTATTTATCAGTCATGAACAGAACTGGAAAAAAAAATTACCCAGGAGGATGACAATTATGTTCTAGTCCATATCCTTACTCAGTTGAGATATATGTAGGTATTTAAGGGAATCTATGGTTTCCTTATAAAATGTATCTGTAAATTCACTATAGATCAAATCTATTCAGTTTTGTGTTCCCCTTAGAATATTTTAAACAAATGCTTGAGGCTAAGCATAAGCTTTATTGATTCACTTTTCATTCTGGCTTTATTGACACTGACAATCTCTCATGTCTAGACACTTCTGCTAAAACTAAGGCTGACACAGTTCTAGAAATCTATTATTCCTTTTTAAAATTATTATTTTTATTTTTGCTATGTTTCAGTTTAAAATTTGGCAGCCTCTTAAAAATGGTGTACACTGTACTTCTAATATCAGAAAGAATGTCTTTTAGATGCTTCTTATAGCGCTAAATCAGCCCAAAACTTGTCTGAAAAAAGACCAGTGATTTTATGGGGGGAAGAACACTGAAAAAAATTTAATTAAATAAATGCATTCAGAACTTTTTTCATGGCCAGCTAAGAGTCTAGTAGCTTATGAATGACTGTATACTTAACTAATGGAAGATATTCCATCCTGCAAATTCTCTGGCAGACTTCTTATTTGCACTGAATGTACTCCACTATCTTTTGAAGTATCAAATCATAAAGTCTGGCAGCCTTCTTTTCAGTTTGGGAAAGCCTACAGCTCTTGGAGGAAATCATGGCACACCAAAGAAGTCCCATGTCAGTCCCTTGATTTGACCTCTTCCTTCCTCTACCTATTCCAGATACATTATTTGTATCTACGTATCTCAGACAAAATACTAGGAATGCAACTTTCAAAAATATAATAAGTATCTTAATTAAAATTTCCTGTGTAGTTAATTCTTTCTGTCCAACTAATTTTTTATTTACTAGGTAATTATCATAAACACTATACTACTGCTAGATAACTTTATAGGATCACAGAGTTACATAGGCTCTTGAGTCTTGGTTTTTGTTTTGTTTTTTAGAATGTTGACACTGCTTATGTGTTTAAACAACAAAAACCAACAAAATTATGTGCATGTTCCCATAGGCCTGGTGGGAAAACAGCTTCTAGTTTTTCCAGAGACTTAGACAGTAGTGTAGACAGGTACAAAAAGATATCTGTCTATTGAAAAAACTGATACATATGATATATGCAAAACTGAAATGAGTTTATACAAAAAATGGGAGAAACGACGTCATAGAATCACAGATTCACAGAATTCACAGACTCACAAAATTACAGGATGGGTCAGGTTGGAAGGCACCACCACAGTGGGTCATCTGATCCAATGTCCCTGCTCAAGAAGGGTCATCCTACAGCACATTTGCACAGAACTGTGTTCAGATGGATTTTTAATACCTCCAGTGAGGGAGACCTCACAACCTCTCTGGGAAATCTGTTCCAATGCTCGGTCACCTGACTAAAGAAGTGGTCCTCATGTTAAGGTGGAACTTCCTGTGTTCCAATTTCTGCCTGTTGCCTCTTGTCCTATTGCTTGGCACTACTCTTATTGCATGGCTCCATCCTCCCTTGTGATGCTTGTATACATCGATAATATCCCCTATCAGTTATCTTCTCCAAGCTCAAAAAGACCAGCTCCTTCTGTCTTTCCTCACAGGAGAGATGCTCCAGTCCCCTAATCATCTTTATAGGCATTGGCTGGACCTGCTCCGGGAGCTGCATGTCTCTCCTGTACTGAGGAGACCAGAACTGTACACAGCACTCCAGATGTGTCCTCACTAGTTCTGAATAGAGGGACGTCACATGATGTGCTGACAATTTTAAGGGAGTTTTGAAAGCCTTGCTCAAGTCAAGGTAGAACAATATCCACTGCTCTCCCATCATCTATTCACCCAGTTGTCTTATCATAGAAGGCAATCACGTTGGTCAGGCATGATTTGCTTTGGTGGATCCCTACCAATTACTCCTGATCACCTTCTTATCTTCCATGTGCTTGAAGATGTCCTTCAGGATGAGGTGCTCTATCACCTCTCTGGGGATTGAGGTGAGGCTGACAGGCAGGTAGTTCCCTGGGTCCTCCTTGCCCTTATTGAAGACCAGGGTTTGAAAACTATCAATTAGATTAAACCAGTTTGCATGAGAAATTTAGGAATGCAGACAAAACTTCTTAGAACTTAATATTGCACCTTAGAGCCTAAATCAGGAGATTTAATGGTTACTCCTAGAGCTAGCTAAACAGAGCTCTTTGGCTTTGTCTTCACTGCGTGCATGCATGGAAGTTGCTTTCTATCTTGCTTAGCAGTCTAGTCCATCTCAATCTAGTTTGGAAAGCCATGTGGTATTTTTTCCAGTCTCAAATAGCTGCTCAGAATAATAAACCTGATTCATCTTTAATGTCATGTATTTGAAATCTACAGTATTAAACCAATGCTGAACTTGGAATAGAAAGTAGTAAAGGGAGAAATTTTGTGCTGTAGTTTTCTTTTATAATTTAATCAAAATTAATTATAGTAAAATAAGCAATCTCCAAACAGGGGATTAATTTATAATATAATGAAGGTAATATATTTCTGTATCAGATTTAGAAAAAAAAAAAAAAAAATTCTGCTGCTTGGATGTACCAAAGCAGAACTGAGAAAATTAGTGACAACTATGACTTTTTGTTTAAGTGGCATCCTGTCTCTCTTTTAAGATGAAATTTGTATCGCTTGCAGAACACTGCTCAAGACTGTGGCATAACAGACTATACTTGCTGACAGAAGGAAGCTAAACACTAGACTCAAAGGAAACATATAGAAAGCCGAGAGGAGAACATGTACATGAAAAGCAAAATAGGAAAATGTATCAGAGACAATAGGGGATTTGAAACAAATTAAACTGAACTCTCAGTGAAAATATGGACCATCCCAGCATGACAGAGACTTATGCCATGAGATACTGAGCATAGGCTATGTAGCCTACAGTAGAAGATGGTCTGAATTTGTTTTAGTAATCCAGTAACTCAACAGACTAGCATCTGTCATGGAACGGTATCACTTCAAGTCAGACTGAACTGCAGATAGGTCTACAACTCGGGAGTTACTGTGATGTATGTATGCATATGTGAATTCTGAATCTATGTAATAACAGCATATTTTTCTGATTAATTTTATCTTTCCAGCCTGTACTGGTTTTACCTGGCATAGAGTTAAATTTCTTCAGAGTAGCTCATATGGTGCTGTATTCTGGGTCTGTTACCAAAACAATGCTGATAAGACGTGAATGGTTTAGTTACTTCTGAGCAGTGCTTACACAGCATCAAGGCCTATCCTGCTCCTCACGCTGCCCCACCAGTGAGGAATCTGGGAGGGCACAAGGAGCTGGGAGGAGACAGAGATGGGACGGGTGACCCCAACAGAACAAAGGGATATTTCATATCCTGTGAAGTCAGGCTCAGCTACAGGAAAGGAGAAGAGTAGGGATTTTCGGATGCCACTTGTCCTCCCAAGTGATCATTATGCACAATGGAGCCCTGTTTTCCTGGAAAATACTGAACACCTGCCTGACAACGGGAAGGAGTGAATTCATTTATTATTTTGCTTTACATGCATGCATAGCTTTTTTCAGCTATTAAACTGCCTTCGTGTCAACCCACATGTTTTTTTGCATTTTTCCACTTCTCATTCTCTTCCTCATCCCACTGTTGGAGAGTGAATGAGCAGCTCTGTGGTGCTTAGCTGCCTACAGGGATTAAATCACAACAGACTCATAACAGTTTTCAGAGTTTCATGATTGTTGTTCTTTTACACATACATACCATACACAGAGTCTATGAAATCTTGCAACTATTCAATAAAATTAATAATTGTCTTAGCTTCCAAAACTCATTAAATCAATTTAAATTTTGGGTCCTTTAGGTAAGGCAGAGATGATCTTGGTTTTAAGATACACAGTATATTGTTTCATCATATTTAATCTTCTGTACTTCTGTTATTCATCAGTGATTACATTTATAAAGCAAATATTATTTATACTGCAGTTTAGTGTCTCCCCAGGCTATATGAGAGAGTACGACTTATTAATAGGGAAGCTTAGTTTAAACCCATTAGTACAGCAAGTGCATTTCTTATTTGATTCTATGAGTAAACATCAAACACCAATTTTGGCTTCTTAGCCTCTGGGTTGTTTGATGTGGTATACATGAACACTGCTTATTCATACAGTGCATTTGTATATGCCATAGCTAAAATAGGCTAAAACTCAATGATTATTTTGAAACTAACCCACTAGAGATTTGCCCCAGACTGATTTCTTCTATATCATGTAAAGCTGGAACTGCCATTACTTGCGTATAATAAATTTTTAGCCTTTTGCTTCTGGAAAATAGCTCATTAAGTTGCTCATGCTACAAATCAAATGAATCAAATCAAATGAATATCAAAACAAATGAATAGATTCATAATGGAGGGAAAAAGAGAACAGAGAGTCTTTCCTTCTGCTAAAGTCTGGAGATGTCCCCTGTACTGATGGGTGATGGTAGACTTCTTCCTGTTTTAATTTCTCTTAAAGATTAGACACCATTCTGCAAACCCAAATCAAATGTCAATATCTTATGAAACTAATTAAATTACTTCCCTCTCAGGCTAAAACACTGTAAAATATGGCATATAAATTTATATGTATTATACATCTAATGTTATAAAACTTTATGCAGATTAAGCTTTTAGTTCACAAAGTACTTGGGTTTAAATAGCAAAGCTAGAATGGATTTGTATGTAACATAATGAATCTTCTTCCCCTGCTTTCCACAGGTAATCTCAGTTTCTGAGAAAACCCTTTGTAAGCAGTTTGTAGTGGAAGAGAAACCAATCACAGATCAACATCACACAGCGATCTTCCTCTTGACTTTCTTTTGGTGCTTGACTAGCTCATTTTCCTTGGAGAAAATTGTTGGAATCCAACTACTTCTTTTGCAACTGGAGTATTCAGAAATAACCTAATGAAAGCAGCAGGCTAACTTCTAGTTCTGGTCATGTCTACAGATTTTTCTCCTTTTCTAGTCTGCAGTTCAGCAGAGGTCAGTAACTATATCTATCAGAACCTTTCCAAAATTTTCTTATCCATCAAAACAACTTGTGCATTCTCACAACAGTTTATAGCAGACCATGTATTTAATCTACATGTTCCAATTTAACCTATTTTTTTCATAAAGCTTTTTTTGAGTTCTTTTCTATTCCTATATATCTTACTTGCAATACAGAAATCAACATCCATTTGCCACCCATTCTCATTTTTTTCTTCGAGCAAAAGTAAACTAATGTCAAGAAGAGCTGTAGATATTACTATAATATATAGTCATGTTTTCTGGTTTGAACTTGAAATGTTTTTTAAAGAATGCTACAGGTATCAGTGAACAAGAGAAAATGTCTTTTCAGAATACATGAATAAATATACTAATATTATCCTTGTAAGATTCCCAGTAAGAACAAAAAACTTCTATATAACTTTTTTTTTTTTTTTTTTTTCTTCCTTCTCAGATAAATATATTAATAGCATATCACCTTTGGGTATATATTTCAATACAAATGATGGAACTAAATGAGATATCTGGAAGTATAAGCATCCTGATATTGAAGCAAGTGCTCCAAATTACAGAAAATTTATTGGAAATAAAGATTGCTGGGGGTATTTTTTGTTTGTTTATTTGGTTTTGGGGTTTTGTTAAGACTTATAAAAGTGACTGCCTGTGTTCTGTTCTAGAATTCACAATGGGAGACTGAAAAAATATAATTTACACCGGAGACATATTATCTGTTGATGTAATTCCATTGATATCAGTCCCACTCCTTTCTTTATGAGTACCAGAGTTGGTAGCACAAGAGCCACGTTACCAATGTAAATAATAAGCATTGTTAGCCTGTTTTGCTTCTGTCTCACTGTGATGTAACCAACTACCATAATTTACTTGAACTGTCCTCTGCAGGAGTCTTACTCTGTTCACAGAACAGAACACTAAGGCTTGTAACTCAGACAGGGAATTTTTACTTTAAACCATCTAAAGAGAAGAAAATTCACTGCTCAGATAGTTTGTTCTCAGGGGAGTGGCAAAACCTTTGCAGGTCTTGTTAGTCACCTAAAGCTAAATGATAAAAGCCATTGATTTTAACACAGGAACTGTTACTGCCCATTCCCTTTTAATTATGTTTTTCCTGGTCTTCAATCTAGTAAGGCAAAGAAAATTCAAGCTGCTGTGATCCTGAAATTTGTATTGAATAGGAACATAGAAAGACAATTAGCAAGCTCTTTATTTTTTTTTCTGGTCTTTCTTTGCAGACAGTAAGGTGACATTTCTCATGGTCTACTGCATATTCATATATTGCCTGTGTACATTGCTTTAATTTTCAGATATGTGCTAACTGAAAACTTCAGGGACACATTTTTATGGGTTGTGGGTTTTCATTTGGGTTTTGTTTGCTTCTTTGTTTTGGTTGGTTTTTTCCCCCCAGCACTTACTTGGTAACTGTGAACTGCCAAATAAAAGTCAGTGAAGTTTTGTAAATTTTGTCCTAGGGTAAAGGTATTACCAGAAAAGAAAATGTTGCAGTAGAAGCAAGTGGTGATACTCAAAAACAGAGGGTGATTATTGTAGATCACCAAGGTAGGTAACAATTTTTTTACAATAGCTGTTTTAAATCAGATTATCTACAAACTATATACAAACATGGTGTTTGAAAATACTTTCCAAACATAGAGGTAGTGGATAATGGAAAGATATTATGTAAAGAGATTAAAGAATACCTGTCAGTGGAGATTTTAATGGAACAGGTCAAACATAAAAATTCGTTTAAGCATAGAATAGTAACCTTTAGTGAAGACAGTGACTTGATGACCTTTAAAGAATACATCAGGTCTTATTTTAGGTATTAGGATTTTGTAGCTAATACTCCATCTGAAATGCTCATCTAACAAACAAACTGATTCTGTCATCTTCCGGAAGGAGATATTTGAAAATTCTTAATTTCCAATTAAATAAAGTGTTTAAAAGGCATCAAAATATATTTTTTTCCACTAACAGCCTTTCTTACAAAATATTGTTATCAAATACCATAACTATTAATGTGATGAAAACAAGATCAAATGCTTCAAAGCTATTAAAATGGAACATTCCATTGAAAATGTCATTTGACACGACTGTCCTTATGAAGAATCTTGTCAATCCAACCTAAATATTTTTGTTAATCAAACAAAAATATTTATTTAAATTTATTTTACTAAATTTAAAAAAATTCTTCGTATTTACAGCAGGCAAAGTTATCAAGACATCAGAAGATGAAGAACCTAGAAAAGATTGACAAATAGATAATTCTTGGGAGATTAAATAATTTCTCTTAATAAACAATATTTTCACTCAAAGATTTATAGAAAAAAACAAACAACAACCAATGAAAGAAAAAGAATAGTAAGGTTTTTTAATCTACCTTATCATGGGACCCTGAAGTGAATGTGTGAAAGCTAACAGGCAGTAGCTAACTACATAATAAATCAGCATTCTGTTCTCTCCTACTGACTCCTTTCTACAGTATCATTCCTACATATCACTGTTCCCATCATAGGAAATTTCTGCACCTGAAGGATGGAAGTAAAGATGACAGAAAAAGCTTGAATGTAGAAGGCATTCAAACCTTCCACCTTAAAAGAACAAATATTAACATTTCAGTTAAAATTGAAATTTTCTGCTCTTACTGATTGAAATATATTTTACTGATTTTACTTTGATTCAGCTTTTCATGAATAGAATACATGAGATAAATAATACAGAGATAAAAAAACAGTTCACAATGCTACACAATAGTTCTGCCAGAGAAGGAAAAACACTGCTGAGGCTGTTTAGACATAGAATGGTGGATTTTAGGTAAAATAATTTTATAATTTAAAAAGACTCAACAATATTTTTAATTGAGCAGGTGAAACGTCTGCTTCTTTATAAATTTATACAACACATTACATTATTGTTCAATATTATGTCATACTTTCTGTTGTCTTCATCTGTAACAATTATATTATAGAAAGATAAATTGAATGAAATGGAGAAAAAATATTCTAGTTTCTGTTTTATTTTAAATAAAATCCTGAAGTGAGTGAACACTTGGATAAAAACCCTGGTCGTCATGTATCTATTTAATTTCAGAGTGATATTAATACATTTTTTCAACCATTCTAAGACACCTTTTTTAATATTAACATGTCAAAAAGAACATAAAAATAAGTTTTGAGGTGCAAGACGTTGATGAGGAATCAATTTCGTATGTGGGAAGTTTATAAATCTGAGATCTGAGGCAATCTCATCTTGCCCATAGGCATTTGGACACCCAGACTTCTCACATTGCTTTCTGGAACAAGACAACTGAAAGTCATCATTATTTGGATCAATTTCATAAGTAAGTAGCTGAGCATTCAAAGTTCTTAATGTGAAAAAGTACTTATTGTTAATGGCTATACGTATTACATTTCTTTTAAATATCTAATTTTGTTATTGCCACTATGTATTATACTTCCTTTGCACTAGTGTCATTTGTGGTAACAAAATCAGATACTAAGTACCTTAGTGCAGGTCTACTTGCAGTATTTTAATATCTTCTGGGTTTTATTTTACATTTGTAGGTACATTTTAATTAAGTGGTACAGGAAAATACAACCTCTGCATTACCAAAGTGACAGCTTATTCTTTTAGAGGTTTTAAATAACTATGTCTTTTAATTATGTTAAAAATAGAAGTAAAATATTTAAGATTAGGGTTTATTTGTATTTATAAAACTATTTTTAATTATTATATTTTTCCATATTTTTGTTTTCTGAAATCCTATTTGGTGAAAAAGTCACGTTTTTATCTGACATTTTGTTTATAGGTGTTGGCTGTCTAGCACACTGACTCCTGTCCTCTGGCCTGAGAGGAATACTGAAAATTATTCCATGTTTTAGGGCAAAATGAATCTTCTGCCCCATCTCTACAAACCCCTGTGTATCTCAAGACCTAGTGTTTTATGCTATTCTATGTAAACTGCATTAGAAAGTACTCGACAGCTCCCCCACTTGTATGGGTAGTGTATACCATTACCAGACCATGGTGCTAATCATCTTTAATCTAGGACCAAGTTTCCAAGCAAACGTCCTGCTGTGAAGTATCAGACTGGAAGATCCTTTTTGTCAGTATGCAGTGGGATGGGCAAGTAACATTCCAGATTAAACCAAGTTAGAATGAAGCACAGTATAGTCATACCTCTGTCAACCTTTTGAATTGCAAAACCACAAGAACTGCAAGCTTTACTGGTGCTTCCCACCAGTGCACTTGTTAATCAGTATGCTTAATGAGATACAACTGTAAGCAGAATCTGATTTGAACCAGACAACATGAGTACCCCAAATGGGTACTCAACCTTATTGTGCTAGCTTTTAGATATCCTTCCTTAAAAATCACAAGTGTCTTTATAAACCTATACTCATGCTACCTCCTCTTCTGAGGTATTCTCCCACAGGGAGCCTGTCTTGTATTTTCAGCTGAAACTTCTTCCTTTCCTCTCCAGCCCCCTGATGCTCGTGTTCAGCTGTTTTCAACCTGGAAATACAAACTTTTTTTTGTGATAAGTTTGCTTTTCTTTTTTACTTTTTATTATGCAGCCTCTAGAAAAAAATCCATGAGGTTTTGACTATACTGCAAAAACTATTTTGGCTTCTCCTAAGAGAAAATCTGCTGTCTTCTTAAAACCAACTGACAAGAGGCTAAATCTTCAAAGTTCTGTGTTTCACATTAACTGTGTGTTTTAAAATGCCAACCTGTTCACTTATGCCATCAGATACAGCAGATAAACATTGACAGGGAATGTTGCCCAGTACAGGAACTTAAGCATACACACACTCTTCAAAGGTTAGAAGAGTGTCTGTCAGAGATTTTGCTTAGTCCAATTCTCCCAGACAATATTTTCCATGAGTTTAGAGTTGGCTTAGAGTAAGCAACATTATCCCAACAGACATTTGTGCAAATTCACCCTGTTTTGAAATGTGTTTAACAGAATTAATTCAGGCTGTCCCACAATGATAGGTCTCAGTGCCATTTAATTTGTCAGTCTAAACATAGCCTTCTGTAACAGAAATGGAAAAGGTGTGTTTCAAGAAGGACATTATTCAAGTTTTCAGAAGACTGTATTAAAATAAGAATTGCAAAACACAGTAAACATATAAGAGAGCAGAAACTCTTTGCTCCTTTTTAAGTACATCAGCTGCAGAAGGGTGAAGGATTGACAACTGCCTAGGTATGGCATAATAAGAAATAAGCCACAGTCAAAATACTGCTGTAAGGTCATATAAGTCATTTCATAATTCTTATTTTGCAGCAGAGTATAACAAAGGTTTGTTTATTAAAGACAATCAAGGAAAATTTTCATGCCCTGAAGATATTACCAAGAAAGTATTTTTCCAACAGAAAACTGATATTATCCAGCTGACAGGTAAAATTGCAGTACAGAATGTAAAAGTACTTGGATGAACTTGGATTCAGGTAATTGACACTTTACTGAACAAACACCTTTTTTTATTTGTAATAGGAAAACTTTTTTTTTACAATCATTTTCTAGTCCTACTAACGATGATGTTTTGAATATGTAAAAATAATTGAAAAATAAATTGGGGAGATTTTGCTCACTGAAACCAATACTTATAATGTATTTTTGGTATAGATGCTGCAGGATTGAGATAAGTAGGATTTTTTACAAGATGTCTCTTTGAACATACTACTATAATCATTAAATATATCACTTAATTGTGTAGCAACAATACTCTGTATGTGTTTCAGTTCACTCACATCTGGAATTCTGAAATGGTAGGAATGGATCACAAATAATATTTGAAAAAGTTATAAAATTGTTTAGTGGGCATAAAGAACTTTGTTTTCTAAAGGCTGTTTTTCCTTACACACAACTAGAAACTTTAAAAATGTATGAAAATATAAATGTGTGTACAATACTGAAAATATTTAATTACCAAGTAGTTGTAGGGATAATACACAGGACTGGAAGAACTCAGGGCAAATAACCCACATAACGCAATTTAGAGAAGAAAAATAATCATGAAAAATTCAAACTTACACACTTTAATTTACAATGCAAGTCATAATTTCTAAATCTTCCAGTCCATTGAAAAATTTTTATAATATATTGGATTTATTTGATGGTGCTGAAGAAGGACTCCATGAATAGTTTTAAATGGTGTATTTAGTACCAGGATGTTCTCATACATGTACTTACAGAAGATTCAAAAATGCTTCTTGTAAGTCAGAAACCACCTTAAAATTCAGCATGTCTCTTCCAGTAGATGTTTAATGAGAGACATACCATGTTGGCTGTATGAGAATTCTGCAGTTCTGCACCGTGAACTAAGAATGATCATAATGTTCCCCACTTAATTAAGCAAGCTGCTGGATCTTTCTGCAGGATTAACTACTGGATGAATGCTCCACACAATGTCAGCACAAAATGCACTTTTGCTAACATCGAATACACCACTTCCCTCAGCGGCTCATTTTAAAGTATGATCAGTTTATTCCAATAACTCTCTAAAGCACTCTTCCTTATGATAAAAGAGATAGTTAACTTGAAGTGGACATTCTTGGGAATCAATGATGCCATTTTCTAAAGGTTGTAACCAAAACAATATCAGGAAATCTGGAAACAATATGGAAATTCTATCTCTTTCACTTTTAAGGTAATAAACACTTCAATTATTCATTGACTGAATAAGCTTTCTTGAATTCTCAAATGTTCCATTTCAAATTATAGTAATTTCACATTTATAAGGAACTGCTTCCACTAATATTTATCTGTTTTCCTGTCGTTGCTTAGGACTTCACAACAGCAGCAGGGAAAAAAACGTTTACACTTTTACTTCAAATAGTTTACTTAATTTGGTGCTTTGATTTTAAAGCGTGATAAATATTTTATGAAGACTTCTTATTTAATAATAATTTTGGAAACTATCATATTACTTATTTATTCCACAGGTATACTCTAGCTCAAGGGTTTAGGACTAAAGATATGATCTGAATTTATTTTAGGATTGATGTTCGTAGAATTCACATTTAGAGATATAAAAATCATCTTTTAATTATACTCATCCAAAGCTGTGGTTCTTAAAAAAATCAGAAGAGACAACTTGAATTATATTCAGAATAGAATGCCTACAGATAGTGCAAAGTACTATACTAAATGGGCAGTGGTGCTAAAAAATAATGCTCTAATGAATAACATCAGAATTAATAAGTCCTAGCAGATTACATAAAATATTTATTTGAACAGACAACAAAAACTACATTTATCATTGCTGTTTGACACCTATCAGCAAAAATCAGGGATAGGGAAATCAGGATCAGGGAAAAGTTTCACCCTGAGAAGTGCAACCAAAACTTTGATTGGCTATCAGAAGAACAACCTGAGACATTAATGTTGTTACTTCAATTTAAATGGCAGCAAGATTAATGATTCAAAAATGTAGTGTATGTGTCCTATTAAACAAAAAATTAGGTAGGAAATTAAGTGATTTTTTTAGTTGATAATTTTTCCTGATCACTGTCTTTGAAAAATAAAAATGACACTTCCCCAAGCCTGGAAAACTCTAATGAAGTTCTGAAAAATAAATATTATATCACCTGATGACAGCTTTAAAGATGAGAAAACAGAATTAGAAACCCTGGGCTAATAAAATATGACAAGGCATCAGATTGCAAACAGAGATCCCACAGCACATTAAAAAGAGAAAGAAATGAAGCAAGACAGTCTAATAAATATAATATGTTTCCTCTTCTTCTCTTTCTTCTTTGTGCACAGGTTTTCTCTCTTGTCGTGAATATTTAAAGATGAAGGCAGTAAAAGTATCCCAGTTGCCCATGTTCAGACCTATGTATTCTGAAAACTTGTTCAAAATACAGAATTCTTAAAGGCTTAATGTGAAACACTGCTGCTTGCACAATTTTAGGATAATAAAATAATAATGATAAAAAAGAGTTAGTAACAAGGAATTGGTCAATAACTTGATCATAGTTGGACTGCTGGGTAGAAAATAAGTATATTTTTATTCTAAATGATAAATATCTTGATGTAATGACACTATGTTTTACTTGTAAATCCTACTTAAAATTCTTAACAAAAATTTGTAAAACTTAGTAGAAATTATCAGAAAGTACTTAACTGTCCCTCTCTATATTTTCTGTATTGTTTTCTTTCACTGTTTGCTAAATTATTTAATTTCTTGGCTTTGCATACCACTTACTCCTAGGAAGAATACTTTTTCATAAGTTTAACAACTTTACTTGTCAACTCCTTTCACTAAAATGTGTTGATCTATAAATTAAAAAATCCAAATCTTGATATTCTACTATTTAGTCACTTGAGTTCTAAAATTTAAGGTTCAGCTTCTGAAAGCTAATTAGATTAATTTTTTAATGGGTGATTCAATATTTTGCTGAATATGAACTTAAAACCCAGTGACTTATTTTAATACAGTATATAATACTACATTTTTATCTAGAATGTTTGTTAAAATTACTTATTTCTTATCAGGGAAGGACAAAATAACAAGGATCACAGCACACACAGCACTAAGATGCGCTTTCTTGTTTCAAGTATCCTGTTGATTTTGTGCCTTTAACACTGGGAAATCTAAAGCAATAATCCTTTCTTAGGATCCTCATCATCTGCAGTCCTGAGAACCTCTTGTGTCCATACACAACACAGACAGAGGGAGCCTTTATCAAAAGAGAACTGCACTGAGGTCATTCTTTCACACACTGAAGTGTTAGAAAATGCCAGAATTTAGAAGACACAAACACAACACACACACAATGTAATTGCTCTCCCTAACCTATAGGGAGTATAGTTCACTCTTTAATCAAACAACTACCTATTCTTATACACCTCCCAACAAAAGAGATGCTTCTGCTCCTATACATTCCAGATATGATCATTTAATGAGAAGCTACCAGGCCTTTTTTTTTTTTCCCCTTCATTACTGCATAGCTGGCACCTGTTATTATTATTTATTCTACACTATTCAGTCTTGTTTAAAGATTGGACTAATAATTTTCATATCAACCTTTATGGCACTCAATTCAGCATCTGAGTGCTTCACAGCACTCATTAATACACCTTAATATGTGTCTTTTCACATGTCTCTGAGATAAAGCAATACTATTATTCCCACTCTGTAGAGCCTGGGCTTCAGTTCTTATCTACAACCCTCAATTATGTAAGTATATAAGGTATGTGAGAACAGGACTTCTGATTTCAGTGGAAATTAGATATTTGAATAGTTAGTCAAAATTTGTTTAGCATTGCCTTTAGAAGTGATAACAAGTTTTGAGAAAACTTGCTTCAATTTATATAAATATATATATATATCACCACATTATATTTTGTGTAATATATATATTTTTTTTTTTTTAAAAAAAAGCTTATTCCCATGGCCTAATTTTATATCATCTGAGGAGCTTGCCTGCTTTGTTAGTTTACAGAAAAAACTCAACACCTCCTCTCAGGGTTTTTTGTGCATTCCATGTGTATGTGTGTTTACAGCTTAAATATATGCACAGACACACACCTAGATATCTGAAATTGAAAGATATCTATGTAGAAAGTCCTAATATCTTAGCAAATACACTAAAATAAGTATGTTACATCTCGAAGAGACTGGTTGGCTTAACTGATATTCATATGCACTAAGATATATCTTTAAATGTTGCTTATATAATGCATTATTAGCCTTATAGATCTTCTCAATCTGGTCAAAAGAAATAGTTGATTAAGCTGTCCACTTAAATGTATCGGAGACATCTGTGTAGGATTAATAAATCCTACATTTAAGTGGATGCATGAGAGGTATTGAAAACTCAGATTTCCTGAGTCACAGTTTAACCACACCAAGTATTCCAGAATATCTCAAATGATACCAGATTTTTATGTGTGTGCACTTGAATCAGGACCTGTTACTCCAGTAACTACAATGTAAATGTATATGAACATCCTCCTTGCTTATTGACACTGTCATTTCTGTGTCTACAGGTAAGCATCTACAGCATATGTATCTGCAGTCTAGAACTGAATGGTACCCTTAGATGTTTCCTGTCAGCATTTTAAATAAATATATTATACTATCAGTTTGAATACCACTCCTTGATAAACTCCATGGGAAACAACTCTGTACCCTTCCTCTGCAATCTCTTTCCTAGCCAGCTACTTAGAAATTCAGAAAGCCAAGGTCAGAAGAGAATAATTTCTTTTCAAAACTTTCAGAGTTCTCAGTCTGATATAAATTAAGGTATGTAATCCCAAAATGGGGTTTAAGAAAAATTGTCATCAAATCTTTTAGTGGGAAATGGTAGTAAATTTAATGAGCAGCAATAAATAGCAGAGCTGTCTGTAACTGATCATACAAGCAGTAACTGTTGAAGTAATAATTTTGCAATCAT
Source organism: Corvus hawaiiensis (assembly GCF_020740725.1). Classification (NCBI taxonomy): domain Eukaryota; kingdom Metazoa; phylum Chordata; class Aves; order Passeriformes; family Corvidae; genus Corvus; species Corvus hawaiiensis. The sequence goes on from NC_063214.1 coordinate 77,552,311, forward strand.
TAAAAAAAACTTGGCTTTAGACCCCTCATAATGCCTCCAACATCAGATTTTGTAAGAATTAAAAGCAGTTGTAATTTTCTTTTTTGCATCACAGATGTATTAGTCTTTCCTATGGCAGCCCGTGAAAATGTCATTGATTACAAAGACAGTGATACTCCTACAACTGAACCTGAATTGTTGAACTAACAGATTATCCCCTCAAGACTAAAACAGAGTCAGTATATTACTGCTATTATAATGTCTATCAGCAATCTTTGAGTCAAATCCTTTCTCAAATTCTACATCCCTTTCAAAATTCTGATTTTCTCATAGTTTAGCTATAAGAAGATGTCTGAAGACATGACAGCTACATCTTCCACTACAGACATAACTGATTTATAATGGAAACTGACTGGCAGATAGAATTTGATGAAAGAGAGGAAAAAACTTCATGCAATTATGTGCCCAGACTAGGCATATTACTGGATGAAATCCCTGTTATTCAAAATCAGACTCAGAAATGAAACTACAAACAAAACACTACTTCCCACCTAGAGGACTATATTGTGTATGTCAATGATTTGACTATTATGTACTCTCAAAATTCATGAAGTCAATTTGAAGCTTCCAATGTTACCTCAAATGCAGCCACACAAATTAATGCTTTTCAAGCATTGCTTCCTCCATCCTCAAAAATGATGCATCACAACATACAGGAAGTCGAGTAAACATGGCAGTGGACCTCAGCAGTGTTCATGGCAAAACTCAGACATAAAACGAAGCATACAGGATGTTGATGAAGGTTTAACTAACCCAGGAAGAATACAGATACTGAGTGGTCAGGAAAATCAAAACTCAGCAGGTTATGTGAAGAGCAAGAACAACACCTCTGTGGGACAGGTTTACCAGAAGAAAGCAAACTTGAGGGAAAATGTGGATTGTCTGCTGATGACACAGAAGGTTATTTGACACAATTTATGGAAAAGGCCAAGGTAGGCAATGCCTTTTTCACACTGGTCTTTATTGTAAAACTCATCTTCAGGAGTCCTAGACCACTGAGTCAGCTGGGAAAATCTGGAGCAAAGAAGACTTTTCACCAGTATAGGATGAACAAGTTAGGAAAGATCAGATATATACGTCTGTTATATTTCAACATCTTTCTTTGTGAAAGTAAGAAGAGGTGCTTGCCTTTGAGATGAGCTGAACAGCTTGATATTTCGACTGAAAAACTGAACACAGAAAAGGAGATAATGAACTTTGCTATATAAAAGTAAACCAGTCAGATGGCTAAATACAGGAATTTAGTACAATTTCAGATGCAGTGAGATACTTGAAATACCTCTACAGGTCTGGCAGACATGACATGGACCTTCTGAAGCAACAGCTGGAAGACCTGCTGTGGTAACACAGAGAGGTAAGCTCTCAAATTACACTATGTATCTATATTTCACCACCTGAATTGGTCCCTTAGCCTACAGCAGTTGCTTCAGCAGTTATTCTTGTTTCAGAATATATGGTTTCTTTAGAATTTAAATTTGCCTTCCAATAACTATTCAGAAATAGCAAACTAATTTCTCAACTATTAGGTAAGTCACTAATAAGTAAAATAAGACACCCATATGTCAGGTACAATCATTCTCAAACTTAGGAAGTTCAACACCTGCTTTTTTGCAAGTCTCTAGAAACTGCATGAGGAGACCTGATCTGTAGCTGAAGGTGTATATTGTATTACTAAAGCAAGAGGAAAAAATAGTCCTTAAAATTCACCACTATACCATCTCAGATCTTCAGAGACTATAACCTTTAGCCTTTCCACAGCTAATTGTTAGAGCTAAGGAGTTTAAAAATATGTTCCAAGTCATTAATTAAAGGATAAAAGCAGTAAGAAAATAATTTTAGCTAACTGATGTGTTCTAATAGAAGTCTTAATGTCTCTAAGTATCAGCAAATTAAACATTCTTTAATACAACGCTTAGTAAAAAAATATGCCAGCTGAAACATCGAGATACGCAACACAAAACACAGTATTACAACACCCTTTATAGAAAGAAAGAACAAGGGACATAACAAGGTGTAATCAAGAAAACTGACATTGCCATATATTAATGTACTTTGTTTGACACATTGAACTCATGTTTTAAAGAAGTTCTTAAGTTCAAAACAGAATTTTGAATAGCATCAGAACAATACTACATCACTAAACAGTACAACCTGTTGACCATAGGAAGTGCAAACTTTCAGATGTGTCCTGAACAAGCAGATACTGAGCACTGAAAAAGGAGACCACAAAATAGACAGCATTAGTGCAATTTGAATGGTCTGGTCACCAAGGAAGTATTCCCTTTCCAGTCTTACAGATAGGGAACTCATTAGGGAATGTAGAAAAGGAAGACCTGAGAGACTCTACAAACCTTTCCCAGATCTACATAATGCAGAGCTGGAATGACTGTGCTGATCTAGCTTTTATTCTGGATTCTGGGATCTCTCACACAGAAATGGGAAGTCATACAATCCATAAAATTGCATGCAGTCGTGATTAAAGTGTTTTGGTTTTCAAACCCTTCACACTATTTTGTCTTAATGAACAGAGCAAGGGTTTTAAAGCAATTGATGACGTGTATCCCACCATTGGTCTAAAGCATCCATGACACTTCACAATGACACTCATGTTTTACACACTCTAGAATTCAATTTTTTTTTCTTCATGCAGTGTGGAAGCTCTCCTATTCTCTAGAACCAGAGATCCAGATTTAACAAAAACAAGAACCCATGACTCAGCTACAATTTTACCATCCAAAAACTAATTTCAGGGTTTGAAGTATAGGTTTTGTTCTAATGTGAATCTTTTAATCAGTATAATTTCCTCTCATGAATAAAACAACATCTGTAGTGTTAACATGTTGGCAGCTTTGCTTCCAATAAAGAATAAACCATTTCCTGCCCTAAACAAACTTGCTGGACAAGATGTCAGAGTATTTAATAAAAGTGAATAGTATTATTCCTAACATCAAATATATCCAACTTGCTTTCCTTAGTCATGCTAAGGATCATCAATATTAGTGAACAACTGTTTCGCTAGAGAACAGAATTAACTGCATATCATTTAATTATTTTCTTGTATCTGCAACTGGCTTAAGAATTGGGAATGTAAACATTGTCATTTAAACCATGACAGATAAAGCATGCCATAAGACTTTCACTATTTTAATAATAACCTGCAATTTTATTTCAGATTGATTAATTTTAAACATCAAAACACCATTTCACACATTAAAAATCTCCTGGTTTTAGCAAGAAATAACAAGTGCAGCAGAAAAGTGTAAAGGGAATATTTAAAGAAAAGCAAAAAAATAAACCTTCCTGAAATCTTGTTATCCAGATAAAGTGCTCATATTTGTACAGGCATTGTGCCACTGAAATTGACATTGTGTACAAGGATCACTTAGTTAAGAGGCAGCTCTTCCTATTTAAATAGCAGCTGTCTGACTTAAACGTGGCTGAGATCAAGTCTTTGATAGGTGATCAGTCTTGATGTTTAGCAACCTCACATTTATGTAGAACACATACTAATTCAAAGATACAGCTTTTACATTTTTCTAATAGTACTTTGTTGCCTGGTTTCTAGTCAAGGAGAATGGTTTATGATTAATAGTGATGGTTTATGCTAATCAGCCATCATTTATTCATAAACCTGCAGATGTTTGTTTTCTAGAAGTAATTTCATCCCTCCTGAAAAGCTGTAAAACTTCTACACATATTACACTAATATTACAAGGTCATATTCTTACCAATGCTCTGTTTAAAAGTCATGCAGTTTCCTTAGTAGTTGGATGTAGCTATTGTGTTGTTTCTCTGTCACTAGTATTCTAATTTCACTCTCTGATGGTGTGTGACCTAGTATATCTCTTAGTTGTCTATTTCCATTTGCTAAATCTGAAATGGCACCATGTGATATGAAAAATCGTCGATGTATTTTTCGTTTACATACAAATACATTTAAGAATACATCCGTGTGTCACATGCACTTTATGCACATGCACTCATATATAACATATGCACATAGTTGTAGCCATGCATTAGAATCCAAAGCATTCAGTGTAAATATTAGTATTTTTTCTCTCCCTTGAAGAAAGCACTGTCATATGCTGAAATTTTCACTCATTTTAAATTCTCAGTATTCTGAAGAATGAAATAGTGAGAAAAATTCTTTAAAAGAAGAGATTTCCTGTTCAGAAATATTCTAAGAAATATATTCCTCAGCTGTTACAGCAATGTATCTTAGAACTTGTGTTCCTATATAAAAATTTGTAAAACTCATAAAATATAGATTAGCAATTTTAATTTCAACAGTTATAACAATTTTGAAAATAAGTCTTTTCAATGTTATTATTTTTATTTATAAATTCTATTATTTTAATTAAGAAGAATCTTAAACTTGTATCCTGCCTCAATGAGTATTTATTAAACCAGAAATGTAGAAAAGCCTCAACAGCAGGAATGAAGGAACTGCTTCCTTTTACCTTGGAGTTGAGTCCTATTTATAAGCAAGACCTGAGTTTGGATCTTACCTTGGAGATCCCAGATACAGGCTAAGGTAAGCAGTTTAGAAAGCAGTAATGCAAAAAGACCTTGTTAATTTTGACACCACTAGGTAAAACATAGTAGGAATGAAATAGAGTCTGCCATTTAGCAATGAAAAGTTCTATAAAATGAATCAAATAGGTAATTGCGTAATTCATATCAGCATAACCAATACTGAGTAGTTTGAATGTTTAAAAGTGAAATGATTTTTCAGGCAGTCTTCTAGTCACAAACAGAGCAGTATCATTCTAAGTTAGTTCCCTAAACACCTACTTTTTATTGGTTTGTTATGGCTAAGAGATATCACTCTGTTCTCTGCTGAAATGCTTTCTTGTTAAAGGTATATGAGTATTTTCCTTAAAAAAAATGAAAAAAATCTTATTTCTCATTTAGTGACTTTAGTGGATTTTGTCCTACCTGGTATTCAAAAGAAAAATATCTCTATATACTCTATTTTCTAAAACAGACTCACAAACTCATTGATCTGTTTCTCTTTTTCACTGGTTTGCCTAATTTATTTGTTTGTCTATACTATTGAAAAGAAATTGATCTGAAGACTGAATGTTTCCATGTAGTCATCCTGTCCTTACAAGATGACTTACATCCCTACAGGACTGTACAGGACTTATTCAACCAAATTTAGACTTCTATAATGTACATCCCTATATTCAGGCTAGGTCCCATAGGCTCCTGCTGTCCTAACTGAAAAGAAATAGGCTCTTTTAAAATAAAATCCATCTCATATTAAAAGTAGGTCAGATATATTGCTCCTTAGAAGTACCCGTTTCCCTTCATTAATTATAAAGGAAGCCTTGTTGATTAATTCAGATGAAGACATTTAGGCTACACATATCTGATGGGTGGTTCAGTTACTTTAACATAGATGTCTGGCAACATTTAAGGTGCCCTAGGTTATCCAAGGGCACATATATGAGACTGGAAATTATACCACAAATCTCATGAGAGAAGCCAGTCCTTTTAAAGGGGGAACTGAAAGCCCAGCAGGGTTCATTAAGAAACCTCACATGAGCTACTTAGGGGAAATCACTGAGTCCTATGGGTGCTTTCATTTCCAGATTGGTGGCCTGCAATTGAGTACCTATTGTATATTGTGACTAACTATTGCAATAAAATTAATTACTTAAGTATACTTTATCAACTCTACTGTTTTCCAGTCTTCAAAACCATGCAAATAAAAACAGAGGTTAAAAACTCTGACCACTTACATTTAAACACCTAATTTCACATGCTGGCAATCTGAAAGTAAATCTAACCCCTGAAGTGTGATAAAATTAATCTTACTTTCAAGGGTATTTATTTCAAATATCATAGAATTCTAGAATGTTTTTTGTTGGAAGGAACCCTATAGATTATCTAGTTTCAACCTCTCTACCATAGGCAGGGACAACTTCCACTAGACCAGGTTGCTCAAAGCCTTATCCAGCCTGGTCTTGAACACTTCCTGGGATAGGGCATCCACAACTTCTCTGGGCAACCTGTTCCAGCACCTCACCACCCTCTCAATAAAGAATTTATTTCTGCTAATATCTGATCTAAACCTTCTCTCTTTCCATTTAAGGTCATTCCTCCTTGTCCTATCACATGGCCCTCTCCAGTTTTCTCTGAATATATCAAGCCTGTTTAAATCCATAGGCATTTCAAAATTAGATAAATAAACATTTTCCAAAATATCTCCAGAAAATTTTGGAAAGTTTTAAGTAGGTAGGTCATTATTCACACATTTACATGCCGGAATAATAGACACTTTTGAATTAGATTAGATTCCACTTCTGATTTTCTGTCTTTTAAAAGGTAGTGAACATATGGCCCAGTTGAGACATGCACTCTGAAAATCACCTTTATTAACCAGTGACACCCAGGCAATTAAGAAAGAGCAAATACAGGTGATGAGAAGAAAGTAGGTGACTTGAATGAGCACTGGAAACTATATCAAGAATTATTTAATTAGCTAAGTAAACATACTTAACTTATCAGGCTTTTCTTGTGCAGTTTAAATCTCCTTCCTACAACCTTCTGCCTTCTCTGCAGTCCTTGTTCTAGTTCTTTCTTTCTTCCTTTCCTTACTATTTCTCTTTACTTCACTATTATTTTTTCTTCCCTTACCTTGCTGCTGGAAGCTCTCATATACCTCTACCTTTCAGTTTTCTTCTTGTTTATTTTTGCACTAAATATTCATTTGAGTTTTATTCTCAAATGTTCTAAATTTCTTTTTATTCTAACTTCACAATAAGGGCTTTCATTGCTCTTTCTCCTTTGCTCTTGCAACTCTGTCAAATCTACTTCATTATTTCTTTCCAATGATTTTCTTTTTCATTCTTGAAATCTTCCCAAGTTTCATTCATTCTTTACTTACACTTTGTTTTAATAATCTGAATTTAATAATCTGATTTTTCAAATCTCATTTTAATTCTCTGATTTTAACAGATTATACTGTTTGATGTGACTAAGCAAAATCTTCTCAGAAAGACAAAGTCCCTGTGAATCTAGATACACATTATAGCTTTATTATAAAAACACAGTTCTTTATTTGTTACTGCTTTTGTCAAATCTCTCTCTCTATTCGTAAATGATAGCAGAGCTATGTATACCTTTCTGGGGTTTCTTTTTGAAGATAAGAATAAAAAATAGTTAGTTTTCAGCTGTCCTGATCTGGGAACTTACAATTTCCGTATTTGTTTTTAATAAAGCAATATTTATTGCTTTTTCCTTTCAGCTACACACACATATACATTTGAGTGAAAGAATATCTCCATTTAACTGAAGCCAACTGTCACTACCAGGCAAAAAATCTAAAACTAACAGAGCTGGGTGTTATTTAAATAAGAGCAGTATCTTCCCTGATGACAATGCCCTTTTTTAAATAAAACAATAGTCTCAGAGGAGTACTAAATGCTGAGGAAATGTTAAAATACAAAATAAATCTACTTTAGCAGGAAAGAACGCAAGGAAAATAACAAGAAAAATTCATAGAGTTAAATGAATAGCTAAACAACTGTGTTATCATTTGTGGGCTAAATGCTGTTCAGAACTACTCTAACACGAATTTGAATTAATCCCAAATGAGTTCAAGAGAGTAATTGCATTAAATTTTTAAAAAAAAACAAAATAAAACCATCATAATTCTTTGGATTATTAATGTATTTCTTTTTTACCATAATATGTTGCAGTGAGTTCCTCCCCAAATTTCTCACTCATAACTTTATAGTTTTTATTTTTCTGAAATACTAAGAAAGACTGGATTCCCTGTCCTCACTGAAATTTGAGGACTCTCAGGAGTTCAGATGTTGTCTCCACTGCAGACATGTTCTGTTTCAGCTTCCCCCCAAAAAACCCAAGTACAACTTGCATACATATAGAGCTGCAGTTTATTAAGTTTTTTAAAAAGTCTTAAAAATAGCCAAACCCTTCTGTTTCTCATTAAAAAACTAATTCTAATGCAGGTATTCTTTGCAGAAATACCTTTTTCAGCCAATGTGCTCTTACTGAAAGCATATGGCTGGGAAATATTAATTATTGAAAGTTTCACTGAAAATACATTCTCTATCGAGAGTAGACCGGGGAAACAGCCCCGTTTTCCAGTCTCAAACACAAACCAGTTGTCCTGAATGTGCCTTAAGTCTTAGGAAAATTTTTCATGGTGCTTCCTGAGAATAATTTCCCACTTTTAGTGGTATCTCAAGGACTTCTCTTAGTAGAAGTGATATCTGCAAATCTAATGGTCTCAGCTAAATTTGTCTACAGTACTAATGTCTAAATCTAAGCCAGTCCCTCTAAGATTCCTTTAAAATCAAAAGAGACAAATAAACACATTTTAGAGTGATGCATATTAAGATTACCCACATAGGAGGAAGTTAGTTCTGCTCTAAAGCTAGGCATATTCAGTTGGCAAGATGAATCCTATGCAAGAATATTTGATGAATATGTCAAAGCTTTTGTTTTGTTTGTTTGTTTCTGGATTTTAGCATCTGTGTTTCTGTTATCTGAAAGTCTAGTAAATAGCATTCCTTGGCTTTTCTTTGGATCCATTTAGAAGCTATATTTTGAAGGCGAAGGAGTCAAAACTATAGAGTTGAATTCTGAGAAATGTTTATACAAAAAATAATGAACCTTTAGGCAAATTTCTAAGTATAACCAAGGCTCTAGTACTGAATTCAGAGACGTAGCAGTATCAGTATAGGAATTCCAGTGTAAATCTTATTTTTCCTATATACTGAAAAATGTTGCACAAATGCTTGCTTGACATAATGTCAGATATCAGACTATTTCAATTACTCTGTGTCAGAGTCTGAACTCATAAGATTAAAAAAAAGAAATCAAAAACCTGTGACTTTGTAATAGTAAACCTGTTTATTTAAAAATAATCTTTCCCAAAACAAGTCCACTGATTAATGAAATTTGCAGAGAATATACCTACTATAAGTCTTATATATAAATATGTATCTTAGAACCTCTTTTTTGTATTCTTTTTTGTATCAAATAAAAAGTAAGTTATACTTCTAATTTTTATTCTTTTGACAATTTCTGCATTGCAGATAGTTTATTTCTTAAATCTCTGCAATATAAGTTTTTTAGCAATTAACTTTTGGGAACTCTACAGTGATCACAAATATGAACAGCATTAAGAGAAAGATACATTTCCACTTACACTTTTTGTGTTTTAGCACAACCACCATTGTGCTTGACACACTTGAGTTAGATGGAAAATCAGTTGTTTCTATAGCTACTATGATTTCTGAGTGATACTCTGTAGGAAATACTGTGTTCTTATTTTATACCGAAGGGATTATTTTAATGAAAGTGTGGTCATGTAGGATAGTGTATCAGCATGAAAAGCGTTACAATGCATTACATAGAATCACCTTTATAGACAAACAAACAAACCAACCTCAAGCCAAAGAGCAAAAAATCAACCAATACAATACATACATACAACTTGACATAACACACCTGTATTTAATTTTGTAATAAGATGAGCATCCAGGAGACCAAACATCAGTATATGGAACTGAGTAGCAAAATAGTCCAGTTCATTGAAAAGAATTACTGATTACAGTGTGTGAACAATGAAAGGGGATTTTTACTGAAGTTGTTTAGATATTCATTCATCATTTATTTGAAGAATTTCTAGCAATAATAGAAAAGAGGCTTGTTTTCCTCTGAAAAAAATCATCCAAAATGGCAAAGAAGGATAAATCTTGGTACTTTAATTTCTTTTATGATGCAAGTTCTTTTCATTTTACCAGTAAAAATTGAAATATGCACTCTATCTTTCTGTCTATCTATGTATCTACATATACATACATTTATAGAAACTCCAAAAATTCCAGGGAATGGCTACTCAAATATTTTGCTTGTTAGTAAATAACAGGTTTCTATAAACAATATTATTGAAAACATAACTCTCTTTTATAAACTCTATTATGACATTTACAGGAAAGGAAGCCTTTTCAATTTTTAAAATATTCCTGTACTGGTGTAGTTTCAGTTAACGTATCCTGTCGTTTCTTTTTAGCCACAAGTGTAGCTTTCATAGCTCTGCAGTAGACTTAACATAAAGAATCACTGATTCTGACTTTTACCTTGGGACACAACTGCAATATAAATATTAGGGATTGTAGTAGACATGAAGGAGAATAGAAAAAAAAAAAAAAAAAAAAATTGAAGGATTCCTACTTCCTTCAAATATCTGGAGGTTATGTACTTCAAAATTCACTGCGCACAGGAGAGTAGAAAATCTGATGTGGAGAAGGGGAATGAAGTATTGCTTTCTCCTTTGCAGTCTTGCAGAGAACAGGAAAATTTTGAAAGAAGATGCAGCTGCTACTACAGGTAATTCCTTTCTGCATGTGGGAAGCACAGTAAAGGCACTTTGCTTCCGAAGTCTGACATTTTCTAGTGTAACTCAGTACTCTGACAACAAATCTCTCCATCACTGTGGTTGATAATAAAAGCATTACTTATCCTTGTACAGAAAACATAGCATCATTCTCATATATTATTTTTTCTCTCCTTTCCTCTTTCAGAATATTTTTTGTATGTAACCAAAAAGCATTGAGAGACCGAAAAGTTTTGCCTGTTGTTTTCACATTTCCCAGACTATTTTATTTTCACAATATTTTTCTGCAAAAGTCCAATGATAGAAAATAAAAATCTTTGGAATTATACCACATGGTAAGTAAAGCAGTACATGGAATGAGTCCCAGGCATTTGCAGATAGTCATGCCATTTGATGCTGAAAAAGAAAAACCATTAATAATCCATATCTGACATTTTGTTACTGTGGTATTTTGCTTCACTAATCAGGCTTCACTAACAATGTAACTAAAAAACCAAATCTTTCATTGTGTTCCCTTAGTGTGCCGTTAAAGAAATAAACACTAGCTACTCTCCACAACAAAGAAAAATCTGTAATACTCACACAGATATTTTTTCTATTTGGTTGTTGAATAAAAGGATTAGTGTAACTTGTCTATATTAAGTTTACTGAAAAAAAATGCTAGTACTTAAATGCTTGGATTTCTGATAAAAAACTAAAAAATATTGACTGTGACTTGATTTTTCTGAGATAAGAGGTCATTACTAATTTCTTCTTGTATACCTGAATAATGTCATTTTTTATGCAAATGTGCATATGAATTAAATGACAATAATTACAGTAATGTTCCTCTAATTCTGAGAGAGCAAGAGAGAGTGATTTAGCTTTCTGAACGATTTCATTTTGATATTGTGTTAAGAGTTTGTTAAAATAAATGTGCAATGAATAATTTGTACGAGTATGTTTGCCTTGAATTATTTTAGCAGGTATTCCTTTTAAAAAACTGAAGTATAAAAGACAGACTTAAAAATCTCTGCATCTCAAGAATATGTCTGCTACACTGACAGTTTATAAATGCAAAGGACTTTCAGACCTAATAAAACTACTCCATGGTTACTGTCCATAATAATCTATACAATATGTTACCATTTTTATCTGGTGAAAAAGTTTATTCTCTTGAATAACCCAGAGGTCTTACCTCCTGTTGCTCCTGATTTCTCTGAAGACATACATGGGAAAACCTCAGCCGATTAAGAAGGAAAGCAACATAGTGGCACCATTTTCCTATGTATCTCTTTCCCCAGTTTTCATTTTGCTTCCTGATATTTACTCTTGACTGTCAGGTAGAGCTGACATGGTTTTCTTTGATTTAAATTTTATGAGTAAACCAGTTTTTCTTTGTACGTATTTCTTATTTGATATCATTGGCAATGAAAAGCAGATAAACAACCTCCAGGGCATCAAAATATTTGTACAGTTGTCCAAAAGGTTATGATGTTTGATTGCAAAGAAATACATTTCAGTGGGTGTTTTGCTATTGACTTCTATTAGGTGTAGTTTTATAATACCATTTTAAAAGTTTTGCTGAGATTTAGAGTTTTCTCTTGTGGTTATTTTTCAGACAAGAGTCATTATTTCTTGGTGTTACTGTCAGAATGTCATCTTCATTAACATAAGGGAATTCTTTAGCTTCACAATTTTATTTCTATTATGTTTAGCCTCGATGAATTTTACTAATCAGATGCAGCATCCCTATGTGGTAGGGGACAGTATTCCCCATATCAATCTGTACTACTTTTAAGGATAATCCTAGAATCAGCTCAATTTTACCATCATAAAGAGTTAGTAAAGGCTGCTGGTCAGAGGGGTAAGTTTTTGCTTATTTGATAGGATGGAATATTAATCAGCAGAATGCATTAATTCAGTCTGTACCTTTTGTGTTCTGCTTAGCATCCAAAAGCATTGATACATGCAGATGAATTCTGGAAGCATGACTTTTTATTACATTTCTCAGGAAATAGCTGAGCCTCTTTTTGTGTCTCCTGCCTATTGACAAGATTCCTTTAACAAAAAAGAAACATGAAAAAGGTCAGATGAATTTAAGATGCTTCCATTAATATTTTCTTTCTTTTATTTTACAATCTGTAACAAAGAACTTTAACAAAGAGTTTGAATCCTTTCTTGTTTGTAATTTGGACTGTTGCTGTTCACACACTTAGATACACAGAAGCTTTCCCTTTTCGGATTCAGAAAGGAGTTGCCATTATCTTGTCCATGTGCTGAGAAAAAAGATTTTTGAGAAAACTGCTTCAAAAGTACATGCTTTTTTAAGAAAAATAATGCTGTCTAATTATGACCTGCTGTTTCCATCGCAACCTGGTACTATCTGCGTGCACACACACACACATTGTATCTCTCTCTCAATCCATATTTAATGACACATAAAATTGGGAGTCTTTACCCCTGCTTCTACATGGAAATTTGTCCTCTTGACACAAGAAAATTACTTCTGGATTATTTTATGATACGTATAGGCTAGCAAGAGTCCGTTCTCCATTAGAGGGAAGCCTATGCACCTTGTCTTGTCAAGTAAAAAACTTTCTGTTTGACAGGATTTAAGGACGGTAAAGGTAATTTAGATGTCAATGAAGTAAAAATACTAAAACTTCACTCAATTTAGTTTTGTTTGCAATTTCAAAAAAGTGAAGAAGCGTGTTATTACAACAGGGAATCAAGCATAAAAAAAATGTTATGCAATAAAAGACAAAAATATTCATTATTCGTTAATAGTGTCAGTCTTATTTTGTAACTGACTTACATTAGAATGATCATTCTTCTGTCGTTGGAAGTCAAACAGATGGAATTAAGGACACACACAACTTAAAGAAAACCAACCCAACGCACACAAACAACACAACTTTCAAACTAATTCTAGATCATCCCATAAAAAGATTTCACAACAAACTTATGGACAAGAAACTTATGCAAAGAAACATGATAAAGAGATGAATGAATGCCAGCATCTACAGCTTCACCTAGTGAAGCACTAACAGAGGTGTATGTACTCCCTGCCTTTGTTCTGTTACCCAGCCAAGGACATTCTGAAATTCATCCTTCAGTCTGGCTGCATTGCACCTCCATTTCCTGCACTTATACCAGTCCTCGGAGAAGACAGTGTACCTGCTGTAAACTCAGCCTGGTACATGCATATTTTTTCAATTAAATTCAGTTAAGAAAGATGTCATGCCACTGTTGTTGAAATAAAATGTACAATGTGCCTCATAAGAGTAAATAGAAGTTTTTTTTTTTGACATGCAGTGAAAAAAATATAAATTTAATAAGAGAGACTAATCTTTACCAAAGACATCACTATGTGTATACATGTATATATGGGTATGTATATATATTGCTGTGAGAAAAGAGGAGAACAAGTTTTGCATTTAGTATTTTTAATGTATCTGAAAATCAAACAAATTTGACAAACAACTTATTTAATCTTTGCAGTGGTTTTTGAATGCAGAAGTTTAGTACAAGGACTGAATTGCTTTGTTCAGTTCAGAATCCAGTTCAGAAACCTGTGAACTATGATTGTCTAAATTGAGGAAGGAATTTGAAAAGATCAGAATAATACTAAGCTCATGAAAAATATATAAACTTGATATATCTTTTTAATGTTTGCTTTTTTGTTTTTCATTTGGGGAGGTCAACTGTTACTTTGTTATTTTAATTGTTTCTGCAATATCACCTTACACTGAAGAGAAATTTTTAAAGTTTGTTTTCCTTTGAAAAGTACTCAAAGTTTAAAAACTAGCTATCAAGTAACAGAGCTTAGAATTCAGAAAGAAGATATGTCACACTATTTATTTATATATCTCAACCCAATATAGTGATATATCTTCTGTTATCTTTTTTCTTATATTGACATGTCTGAACAGATGGAACAGTTAAATTTCTAAATGGGTAACTCCTCTAAATTTGGAAGCAATAAAAAGCATTATTTTTTGCAAGGATATTAGGGTTTTTTACATAGACTCTAATGAAATGAACTGTTAAGGCATTCTGGACTTGGTTGGCTGCCAAGGTCAAAGCATCAGTATCATCAAGATGGTTTAGCTCAGCAACCATAGAATGTATTAGGGAGGCTGTGTCAGTCTGGCGTTAAAAAGAAATGCCTCAACTGGTAAAATATTTTCAAAGTAGCACTTACTTAAATAGTACTTTTTAAAGACAAAAATAAGTAAAAAATAATAGGTCTGAGAATCATCCCTTCAAGTCTATTTCCAAAAATCTAGGAAAATGAAAGTACAGTCAACATTAATGACAGGACTGACCAACTTTTCAAGAAAAGATGACCCCATGTGAAATCCTACATATAAGGGTCACCACACATGGATCAGGCAGGATCATTCTTAGAAAAACTAAAGTTGTTGGGCCAAAAATTTGACAATTACAAAAAATTATAAGAAATTTACCTGTTGATTATAGTCCCCACACTTAAAATAGAGAATAGTATAATCCACTACTTGCTGTCCCTTCACCCTTGTTGCAGAGAAACAACAACCACCTCTTTGTCCTGCTTGAATTCCATGAGGCTATTCTCCTGCCAGATGCCCAAGAAAGCATAGAGAAGACTCTGGACATGCTTCCATGTAGATAATGCTGGCTTGTAAAAGAAATGTAACTGCATATTTGTTCTCCTGTATTCTGTAAGAATTTTGTTTGTTTTGTTAGTTAGTGATGGTATATTAGTTGTTATATGGAGCATGGAAACCTACAGGAAGGATTTTACAATAACTTTTTTTGTTCTTCTCTACTTTTATGAGCAGTAGACATGAATCAATCCATCCTTGAGTATTTCTGTCTCTGACTGAGGAGTGTTATTTACTCTCCAAGTTGAATATGTTTGTTAGCTGCTTGAGTACTCACAGACCTTCAGATATCATGGTGATGAAGACAACATAAAAGATGAATTGTTATTACAATGCATGTACATTGATTTATAATAGTAATTGGTAGTGGAAGTCAGCACACCACTGTATATTGCCTTTTATTGAACTTTTCATTTTATGCTTGCATATACATATGCACTTCTATATATGCAATATATTATTTAGCCTTTCCAAAAGGCCAGCATTTGGTCCTATGCAATTTCATGAAGAACAGGTTTCTATTACTTTTCCAGATGTTATTAGACAACAGATTTTCTTTGACTGGTATCTTAGTCATATAACTCAGGTATGCACCCTGACTTAGTGCATTCCCATCTGTGGACATCAATTCAGTTCTAAATGCTAATACCTACAGTCCATACCTACAGTGACTCTAATATTGTAGACATTTTCAGAACAGCATAATAGCTAGAGATCATCTAAGAAATTTTCCTATGCTGAAACCGTGTAAAGCTAAGCTGATAGCTGCCACTCTTGCTCGCCAGAGGAGCGGCATGATATGTAAAGCACATGGTCCTGGGGCTTATGGATCAGTGTTTCTTCTTTTATACCCACATAATTTATTCCTCTTCACCTTCCACCCTACTACAGCTAAAGTGGTAAATTCAGCTCCCTAAAAGTATACCTCTCCAGATTCTCCCCTGTTCCTCCTCTGAAGGCTAACCATAACAGAATTGAATCAGAATAAACACAGCAGAGAAATTAAAATGCACTGAGCATTTTAAAATCACTTTCAAAAGGAAAAGTTTAGAGTTCACTGATTTCTTCCATAGCATATAGGTTTGAAAATGTATACTTTTGTAAAATTTATTAAGTGCCATAAAAAAAGAAAAAACAAACCTCTTGATATTAAACAGCTTAATTGATTTACTGGTCACGTAGTTAACTTCTCAAGTACAACCCATTCATCTTGCTCCTTCAGCAGAGTACAAGGTGATATACTTGCAGAAATCACTGAAAAGCCATATTAGCTCAAAACATTTTGTAGGATATCTCAAACTAGAGACATTTTTTAAATAAAAAGAGACAGAAAAGTACAAAATTCAAAGCTACAAAATATCTCTCTGAAGTTACACATTTTCTAAGAAAAACTAATGGGCTTTTGTTTGGATTTTGTATGTGTGTGTATGTTTGTGTGACAATTGCACATTTCCCTGATCAGAGGAATAATTTCCTTTGATTATATTCACAGTGAATAGAGTGACATTTTTGCTAAGTCCCACAGAACAAAATGCTTATTTGAGGTCTAAGTCCTGCTCGGTGTTAATAAGACCTTGACCTTTAGTGAACACTTATATATGCAACAATGGTTTTGGAGAAAAAAATCTGTCTACAAAAGAACAAAATAAAATGCTCTAGTTATGGTATTTTCATTTTGTTTTCTCTTAATTACTATGGAAAAATATCTGCTTTATCACAATGCCAAGAAGTATATATTATTTTATGTGATTCACTATTTTTCTTATTTTTGTTAAAAGATACGTGTTAGATGTTGATATTATTGAATTAGGTATCTTCAGCAGTGATATTTCTAATGCTTAAATATTCAAATTGCTGCACAGTAAGAGAAAACTGAGAACCTTCAAAAAGAAGAGTAGCCAAAACTCATATTTCAGTTGTTTTTTTGTAGCTTTTTTTACTTTAAGGGAGAAAATGCAGCATTTGGTTGGTTGAAAATTAAAATTATTAGTTACTTCTTGAATCTAATTTTGTAAAAACTGAGAAAGCATCAAAAGCAACTGTTAAGACGCTCAAATTATTTGTCTTTTTTTGTCATTGTCTCTCTACAGTTTTAGGTAATCTTTTTGCATTGTTGTGGATTGAAAACAAAGGAATTGTGTGAAAAGATATCAGCTGTAAACTCATATCTCATTGAAAGACTATTTTATATTTCAGAGTTAATGACAGTACACAGAGCACTGTGCATGAAAGAAAATTTTAGAAATATATGTACACTCATGCTTTGAAAAAATGCTCCATTTTGATTCTGAAAGAGTTACAAGTGGATTAACTAAGTGTAGAAGTATACAGCAAGCTAAAAAGACTAATGTCATCTGAAAAGGATTAATAGACATGTCTTAAATTGCAGCATATTCCCTCATACTCTGTTGCAGAAAGTCAGACTAAAATATTTTCCTCTGGCTCAGGAATATTGTTTTCTAGTTTGGTTCGGCTTGATTATTTCTCTGAAATATTTCACTGCAGTTTCCAAAATGCAAGACTTTCTGAGTTGTGTTCTCCAGAAGGAAAGCTGGAATGTGTAAGTATCCTGATAAAGTTTAATTATTTACAGAGTTGAAGTAATAGTTATATGTATCATTTACATTATATTATTTACACTTCCAAATAGGTAGTAATATTTAATTTGCAAACATGACACACAAACCCTCCTTATATATTTATATATTATATATAAATTATACCTGGAATTAAATTATATATATATAATATATAAATTATATTATATAATTTAATATATAAATTATACCTGGAATTAAAGCAGAACATACTGTGAAGAACATATTGCCATCTAAAGGCTCCAGATATTAGTATTCATTGAACAGATATACACAAAGTCCTTGACTGTGAAATATTTAGAAAGCTTTATTAACACCCACAGTTGAATACAGTAACTAACATCATGTCAACACTATGAATTGGGATGTTAATAGCTCTTTTGTTTACCCTCCAACCATCTGGAATATTTAGCAAATTCAGGCACTCAAAATGAGGAAGCAGCATGCTCAGTTGCTACTGTCCCTTTCAGCTGGACAGCTCCTTCAACACAGCAATTAGCCTGAATGTTCTCCATATGGAGTGGCACGGTCCACCTAGAACATATAAATTATTTAGAAAATTCATCCTTTCTCATTAGTTCTACATTAAAAAGTAGTTCATTTAGACAATTAAATTGCACATAACATTAACATTTTAAAGTATGTTGGAGATGACTGCATGGAATTAATCAGTCTATTTTACCTGGCACACAGAAATGTACTACTAGCACATGCCATTCTGTAGATATTGTAGAGAATTGTAAGTTGGAAATGAGGCAGTAAAAGCATTCAGGAAGATTAAAAAGAAATTTGAGAACCATATTTAAGAATATCTTTTAGGTAGTATGCTAATTGTATTTGGTTTGATTAGTGGAAACATATATTACCTTCTTTGAGCCAGCTGCAAATTTTAAAGTAGTTGCATTTTTTTAATCCTAGATCGCAATAAAAATGGAAATAAAACTCTCATACAACTGCTAAAACAAATTTATAAGAAATATGTTATGAAGAAAGCTAAAAGTACCGATTGTATATGATCAGTGGTGACTTATGGCAAGCATTTTTTTAATTTCCTTAGTAAAAGGTTGAGAAAAAATTTGGAAAGTGCAGCTATTGGTCAACTATCAGTATAGGGCAAACATTTGTATTCAACTTCTAACTATTTTTGTGTATCTAACATCCCCTTGCTCAAACAGGTTAATGAAAATCATCATATTATGGCAGAAATTGAATGAATTAACTGATGATATCAATTGGACATTATATCATTAGTAAAACAGAAGGTCAAATAGCAAACTTTAATTAAATTGATTTATATGAACATTATTCCTCTTCAACTTGACCAAAGCAAGACAAAAATCGCAAGTAGATTCCATCTGCATATGTAATGGGCAATTAGAGGTCATCATTACACTCTCTAAT
The DNA here is from genome assembly GCF_020740725.1 of Corvus hawaiiensis. Classification (NCBI taxonomy): domain Eukaryota; kingdom Metazoa; phylum Chordata; class Aves; order Passeriformes; family Corvidae; genus Corvus; species Corvus hawaiiensis. The sequence continues at coordinate 77,571,354 of NC_063214.1, forward strand.
TTCTTTTCACTTATAATATTCTAAAAATTTAATGTCAAATTATTCTGCTTAAGTCTAAAATTGTTCTGAAATTTTTCTCCAAGGTGCATAGGACATTACAATGTGTTAAAAAAAATTAACAAAATGTTTGTCTCAAATAATTGATACTACTTCAAGTAAACTAAAGAAAAATCAAGAGTGAATGAATTTCAAAAAATTTCTGATGCTTAGGTGACAGAACCATGCCACAGAAAAGATAACCTGAGGTCTTGCTTCAAACAGAAGGCTGGGACAGAAAATCCCCCAAGGTCCCTTCAAAACTAAAGTTTTCTATAATTTTCTGAAAGCAGCCTGTTTTAAAATTATCTATATGTTTCCTGGTATATTTATGCATAGGAACCAAAGCTCTACCAGTTCTCCATCTGTTATTTTCTTCCTTTATATCTTGGCTAATAATACTACTTTGTATTTTATTTCTGGCAACTAAGAATGGCTCCCACTTCCACTCTTAATTTTAATTCATAGAGGAATGGTGTGTGACTCTCCAAAAGGTTTTATGAGGAAGTCACCCCTTCCATCTAGTTCAAAAGTAGAAGAAGGGCAGAACTATGTTGCAATCCGTTCTATAATTTCCATATGCAAGTAGCCTGTAATCGTTTAGACATCCTTGTAATGTTATACTTTCTATTTTTTATTTATATTTTGTGGGTTTCTTTCTGGATTTGAAAGTACACAGTAAACTTAAAACGCTATTTTAAGTTCAGAGCAAACTAATTTCGTACAGAAGATATAAAACAATCTTCATATTTTGTTTCCGTGTATAGCTATTTAGTGTATTCAGTTGTGATGTATTTTATCAGTTTCAGAATTAATAAAAAATCTTTCAAGACTTTTCAAAACTTTGCATAACTGTAATCAACAGAATTATGAAGAGAGCAAGAGGTAATTTGACAAAAAAATTTATAAAATGTAACTAACCTCATGCTGGAGTAAATCTTCAATTGTTTTTGTAATATAACATTGCACAGATTCTTATTTATAGCTATAATGTACAAGCTTCTAGAAAGGAAATTAAATTCTTCCTTAGTTTTAGTCAATCTTTGTCAAATAAAGCAATGAGTTAACTGAATTTTTGCCCCAAAACTCATCTCTTAATGAATAGCATTTTCTGATTTTTCATAAACGCCTCTGCATATTTCATTCTAAAAGTTCTATTGTTTTACATTAAGCTTCAAGACAACCCATGTCCTCATATATTCACCATACATAGTACAAAAAAAATTAGTATAGATGTGGAGAATATCGCTGATGACAGAATACTTTCTTGCATCTCAGATGAGAGATATACAGGAAGAAGGAAGTTAAGGGAGAGATGGATCGAATATGGGTAGGGCCATTTTTAATTTTCTTTTGAGTGGTATGAAAGTCACAGGTTGCTTCTTTTTGCATTTTCCAATTCATAAAAGCTAAGTTCCTTACATTTGCATTGACATTTGAAAACTTTCATATATGAAGGTAGCTGTTTTTTTCAATTCTGCTGTTTTCCTTCTGCTTGTATGAATGACGGGGATAAATCTGGTCTTTTAGCAAACAATGCATACCTTGCAGGAGTACATAATATGTAACAGAGATTTGCACATATTCTCTTTAGATTTTTGTCATCTTTAAATGGATGCTTTAGGGGATTTTTTATATGTCATATTTTTAGGTCTTTCAGCAACTGTATCTGAAGTAAACAATTGGTATCTGACTTCTAATTCTGTATTATGCCAAATAAAACCAGAACAACTATTCTGTCAGAGTGACTCCTAGAGGACTATGGGAAATTTTAATAATACAATTCCCTCTATACTCATCAAAGTAGCATATGTTTTGTTTCCAACAGTTGGAAATATAGCTGAGAATATTTTTATTCAAATAATCATCTGTCACAATGTTCTGTTCAAAATCTACTATCTTGATGAATAAGATAAAACATAGATTCAATGTCCAGATCATGAAGATGCACTAAAAATATATTTTAGCATTCTCCTTTTGCTGCCAAATCGGCATGAAAACTCATTGTTTTTGCTGTGTTGCTTGTATTTTGTCAGCAGACTGTTTAATAAACATCAACACTCACAAACATTCTTGATTTCCAGACTTAGAGAGGGATTCATCTGATGCTGTAGATATTTACATATGGGAAAATTCCCAGGATCACATCTATAATTCCTGAGCAGGGGAAAAAAGTAATTTTCACTTAAAAAAAGTATATGTATACTGTTCTAGGGAGTCCACCCTAAAAATGACCATATTTTTCCACTGACAAGAAAGGTTAGATGAAAAAGGTAGCAGTTCATACACATATTGGAAATTTCAAGTTAAATGAGATTAAACTATTAGGTTTTTTTCCTAAACTAGAGAAACCATTTTTTTTTTAACCCTTCAAATCTTTACATAGTTTGTATATCCTTATGCAAACATGAAACTAATTAGAGTAGGGAAGTCTTACATTAACTAAGAACTATATGGAGGTGTGTGGAAGGTATCTTTTCAGCTTTATACCGGCTAGTGCTTGTATTTCAATGCCTTAGAAAGCCTCGAGCAGCCTTGAGAGGTAGCAAGGGCGATCTAGCACTTTAGTAGCTCTAAAATCGGTACCTGAATCAGCTGCAGAGCAAATACCATCAGCAGAAGCAAAGAGGGAGAAATATAGCTCCCTGCTTGCTCAATTCCCTGCAGTTAGAAGCTTTCAAATGAGACAGACGACCACAGATGTTCACAGGAAAGGAGCTGAGCTGAGAGAGGGCCTTTGCCTCCCCTCGACCATCTTTATTAGGAGAAGGGGAAAGGGGATGACTGGGGGCGGACCCGGGGTGAGCGGCCAATCAGACACTGCTGAAGAGTCTGAGTTACATTTGGCTTTGCCCGCGATTGGAACAAAGGAGCTCAGAGCACGTGTCTTTGGGAGGGGGGAGGGGAAGCTCAGAACAGGCAGCAACAGAGGTGGATTCTTTGAGTGTATTATTGGGATACTGATGTGTGCCTTTGGGAAGATATAACATTTTTCTCAGCATAATGTAGGGTTTGACAAACTACTTTAGTCTTCAATCAGAATTAATAATAGGAAAAGACAGCTGAACATATGAGATACACTGCTAACATGCTCTCAAACTTGCTGAATTTGAAACTATTCAAGACCCAAAACAAAAGTTGTCACAGGGAAGGGACAATGTGAGACAGGTGTGTGTCCATGTATGGAGCATATTATGTAGACAAGCTAGACTTTATTTATATAACCATTTCTTTATTTAGTTGCAGTAGTTTATCTCCCTTTTCATTGTTTAAAGTTCTCCACTCTGTATTTTGATGTAGGCAAGTTGGTAGTTTATTGCACTTGTATACTTTCGATGCATTTAGATGATTTGGTCTTACGCTTTTTCTTCAAATATTGTTTATGTAAGACAGAGCTTTCTAAACATTTTTTACCTTGCATTTAATTTCCTTGTGATTTCTGTTGCTATTTCTTGAGTTTAGTTATGACTGTGTCTTTAAGATCAATGCCTTATGTTTACAAATATTCCTTCTCCTCATTTTAAGGTTCATAAATTCCACAATGTCTCTTATTGAAGTTGTCTTCTGTCTTCAAATTTTCCACTAACTCATTCCTGCTCGCAATAAAAAGAAAAAAAAAAAAAGAGAGAGAGAAGATGATCGTTTATTTCTCTTGTTTTTCTTTTCCAAATATTTTTCTAATTTTTGTAACCCATAACAGGTGATCCTTGCTATATCCTTAATATATCTTTGAAATATCTATGTCAAATTACTTATATTTTCCTGCTGTTGAAAATGATAGAATTTGATTGTTCCTAGACTTCACTGTTTTAGTCGTCTTTTACATAAACCATTGTAACAACTAAATTGTTATTACCACAAGTACCATCCAACACCATCAGCTATATAAAACTTTCTGTAAATATGTTCTTCTTTCTATGTATGACTGGGCAAAGCCTTACATCTCTCACGTTTTTGGTCCATCTGGTATGTTTTTGTAGCTTCAGTGAACTTAATGAGAAACCTGAAAAACTCTCAGGATTACTATCTCGAAATAAATGAATCTTCTCTGTAAGAGGTGTAAAACCTCTGTGAAACCTACACTATTTGGACAAGTTTGTATACTTTTCAGGACTGGGACTGTGAAACTCAAGGTCTTATAGAAATGAAGCTTCTACAAAGACATAAATACCAGCCACATGTAACAATTATGTAAGCACTATATTTTTTCAATACACATCTACACATGAATCATTTATGAAGTATAAAAACCAATATTGACTCTTGAAGGGATTTGACAACCATAATTGATGTGATGCAAGAGTCACTTTTTAAAAATTTGTTCCATATTCAAGAAAGTACTAAATGTTCAAATTGTCTGTACAGACTGAAAGTTCCTTGAAATTGACACTTTAAATTTTGCATACTTTATAAGCATAAACTAGAGATAATGCTTCTATCTTATGTAAAGCAAATAAAAACTGCGCTACTTGCAGTCAGTTCCTTATTGTTCAATCTTGTGAACCAAAAAAGAAAGAAAATGCTTGCAAATTGTAAACGGAGGTATTTATTGGGTGGAATAACTTCTTATGTCTCATAATTGACGCTATTCTTACTGAGATATTGATACTATTTTTACTGAAGCAGCATGTTAGGGGAAGGGAGGGGAGGAGGGGAGGGGAGGGGAAGAGAGGAGAGGAGAGGAGAGGAGAGGAGAGGAGAGGAGAGGAGAGGAGAGGAGAGGAGAGGAGAGGAGAGGAGAGGAGAGGAGAGGAGAGGAGAGGAGAGGAGAGGAGAGGAGAGGAGAGGAGAGGAGAGGAGAGGAGAGGAGAGAAAATGTGAATGAGAAAGGAAGAAGAATAAAGAAGGAGGAAAGGGAAAATGGTCTATATAAACATATTTATCTGTACGTGTATGAGAAAATGGACATGTACTTAAGCTTTCTATTATAATGCCTTTCAAGCTAATGATAGAAGTAGAATATTGTGACTAAATAATAATAGACTAATTCTTCTATGTTTGACAGAAATATTCACTGAGAACGTCAAATTGGTGAAATTATCTAGGTAGTCTACAAGAAAGCTGTTCCTACAGAGACATCTACAGAATTTGTTACTTGCATTTCACTGAGAAAGAAAAGTACAGCACTAAGAAGATCCACAGAGAATCATTGCAATAAGTATCTGCTTGTATTGGACATTCGTAAAGCCCAAGAGTCATGGTTGCTATCTCTTATTTTTAAAATGCTGACCTTTTCTTTTTTAAAGATAACTTTCCATACATTTTAACTTCCACCTTACAAAAAACCCTAATATTCAATTGACAGATTTTCATTTCCATTTCATGATATTAGATATAAAAAAAGAAGAAAGAACAGGATGGCTTTTCATCCTTGACCAGAGCTGGGTTCATCTAATCAATCTGATTGCCATTCTTATAAAGTTTTGTATTGACTGTCTAACACAAAAATACAACATATCTTTGTAGCTGTGAAAAACCACAGAATATCTTGATTTCTTAAAACAGTAAAAAATCTCTAAGTGACAAATCCTTTTCAAATGAAATTAGACTTGGAAAACCTTATTTTACATTCTGGATCTGGTATTGTTCTGAATTGAATGTTTGTCATTTTATTATTCATGTGGATTGAGTAAGATGAAACACTAGATTAACGCAGCAGTGAGAGGCATCATACACCCTGAGGGAATTACCATATTACTGTCACCAGGAAAAGGTGACCAAGCTACTTCAGATGTATTAGTATAAGCTGCTGGCTTATTTAGAATATGACCATTAGCAACAAGCAAATGTTGTGTCAATTAAGTTGAGAACCCTGTGGCAATATGTGAAAATTCTTTAAAAATAATAAAAAAAAGGAAAATAAAAGATATTAAAAACTCTGAATAAATATATATAATGTTGCATTCTAGTGAATGAGAGAGTTTTGGCAAAGAGACATTTTAGAATAACCTAACGGAAACTGTAAATTATATCATTAATCTTGAAGTTAAATAACTTATCATTATTCTATAATGGATAAAGAGATACTGTTGCATTTTTTAAAATAATACTTGCTACATAGACTTAGAAAATACTTTTCATTTAAATTATTTATGTATAAACCAAAATGCTTTGAGACCATCCAAACTAAACAGCTTATTGCATTGATTTCTAAGTGGCTCTTATTCCTTTTAAAATAGCATGAAATCTATACAGAGTAAGAAGGAAAGGCCTGCATTCATTTTTGAGCGAGAAAAACCAACACTACAAAGGACCTGCAGGCTGTGATTCAGCTTTTGCATCTACTTTTTTTTTTTCCCTATGACTGGGAAAAAATCAGGACCTGGTTGCCGTGTTAAGCCCTAGTACTCTTTCTGGCACTGTTTAGCACTGGTTAAAGAATTCTTGTCAGAGAAGATCTCCCTTTGAAAACTGAGTTATAGAAACATAAACATACATCAGAACTTCAAAATCAACAAATATAACATTATCAATAAGCTTCACTTGTTAATGGTTTTTTTTCATTTAATGCCTACTAATTTTAAATTTTACATAATATTACTGTTTCTATTTTGCTTATAGTGTTTCTCCTTAGAAATAAAAGATTTATAACATGGCACAAAATATTATAATCCATTTTCTAAACCCTTTTTTTCCTGCAGAAAATTATTTCTGGGTGCTTTTCAACACAGGATGAAACTGTTAGCATTTTATATGTGATAAAAGTTACCCTTTAAGTGTATGTGACACATAGACCCTCCTGTAATTTATGGCAAAACAGCCTTTTGTCTCTCAATGGGAAAAATGAAAAAGAAGAGCCAACCAATACAGCTGCAATAAATATTGGTATCATATTTTGTATATCAATTTCAGTCTGCCTGGAAGATGGGGTTCATATTCTTAGAGGAATAAAGATGTTAAAATATTCTATCCTAAAAGTAAGACATAAAATATCAAGCACCTTGAAACACTAATGGAATATGTCTGCAGATAGTAGTGTTATACATTTTAACGTTCATATCACAACATTAGTGAATTGTGATACACAGAACTTTCTGGTAACTTTTTATGCATAGCTAATTTACAGTCAGGTTGAAGTTTTTACTTCAGCCATAGTTTACCTTATTGTTTTCTTAAAAATGTATATATGGATCAAAGGGTACATGATGAAGAAATACCTTTCCAATAAGTGCACAAAGCAAAATTGTGAATACATGTTATTATTAATGAATGAAAATTATCCAGAAAATATCTGACTGTCTTAAATTAGAAGGGATTACGTTTATAGGGTGCAACAAATTAGGCTAGAAGTATTCTGAAGGTCTGCCATTGTACTGAAAATCTTATTTTTATTAGTATAATTCAAGACTAGTATTCTGTTCAGCATTTAAGAAGAATGAAGGATATTTCCAAAATGTAGGAAACTTGTTTGACAAATTTCTAGAATCACTTTGATACCAGCTCTTCCTATTTTTAATTTGAAGATGTACATGGTGTCACTTCAAAAGAAAAACAAAAAAGAAATAAAATGCAGACAGATTAAAAACTTTCTAAGAATCTTGAAAAAAACCCTCACTTGAATTTGCAGTCTAAGATTTTTGGTTTATTCCATTTACGTTTCTTTCTTTGTATAAATGATAAAGCTTGTCAGCACTGCACCTCACTGTTCTGAGGTAATAAACTGCCAGACACCTACTTACATTGTAATACAGCTGTTATCCTAGTGACTTCTGCAAGCCCAGCTGCAAAACATCTGGAGACATACACATTTGAGTTAATACTAAGATTTAAAAATTCTGTACTTCAGCTTTTGGCAATTTGAATAAAAAATAAACAAAGAATCTTCTTTGTATATATATCTACCTGGAGCTAATTGTGCTAACTGGCAAACTTACAAACTTCACAATTTTTCTTTTTCTTCCAGTCAGAAAGGTAGCATACAAGTGAGATATGGTCTACTGGTATAGAGTCATTATTCTCTAGAGCAGTTGCTAAGATGTTTCATTTTTGTAATTCTTATTTGATTTTATTTACTAAGGTTATTTAATTATTTTAGTACTAATTTAGATTAAAATTTTTATTTACAGACATACACAGTTGTATGGAATGAATTGAAACTTCTTTCTTTTTTCTTCCTTTTTTGATCTGGGATTGCTTTACTGCCCATAAAACACAAGCTTAGCATGTGTGACATTTCCAGTATTTAAGCTGAAAGGATTATTTGTCCTCTACACCAGCTCATAAAAGTTGAAGATAGCAGGGCAATTAAGATTGGAATATTTTGATATCATGCGTGGAATGATGTTACTCAGATATTTCAAATTTAGGTACACGGACTTCTGAGTAAACTGAGTGAACTGAGTAAATGAGTAAAGTTGGACCCAAGAAGACAGCACTTTTCCTCTGCTATTAAAATAGCTGCTTAAAAGAAGTTGCTTGTCCTTACCTCTGTAGCAACCTTTCCTTGACCATTGGCCAGGTAAGGAGTCAAGGCTCCTAGGTTGAATTACATGCCTAGGTTTTTAATGTTAAATCTGAGTATAATAATTTCTACCCCTCTGAAAAGCAGATGATGTAATTCTATCAAGCAAATTCCTAAATGAAAATAAACACTGTAATGCCAGGTAGACATTATTCCATTATTCATGTATTCAGACATTTTCTTAATGTACTACACTGTGGCCTGTTTATACCAAAGTGTGTTTTTGAAGGCATACAAACTAACTACTGTACTTAGCATAATTATTCACATAGAACCTTCATTGAATGAATATAAAATATTATCTATGAACAAAGAAGGATATGAGATTTGGTCCTTACTTTTATTGTATGTACTGTTTTCCAATCAATATCAGCTGCTACAATGTATATACAGTATTTTTACTATTAATAATATTCTTTGTTTTATAGTTCTATTTCTTCTGTTTCATAGTCAACATATCACCTATTACAGGAAAGAATAATTGTTCTGTAATATAAACCCACAGGCTATAACTCATGACCAACATGCTGTTCTAGAAGGAAAGCACTGACTACAGTAGTTTCTATAATTTAAGTGTCATTTTCATGGCATATTCAGAGAATTAGGAAACTGCAATGACAGCTTTTCAGCTTTGAAACTTTTTTTTACTCCATTTTTATTCCATTTGTGAAATATTTTTGTGTACTATGGTTTTCTCTTGAAGCACACAATATATTAAGAAGCTGATAAGATGCTGTATACTTAGCCTCTGTGTTCCAACTGCTGTTTTCAGAACAAGTCTGGTAAGTCACAGCATTCTGAGAACATTGTTGTCTTCCTAGGGAGCAGCCATCTACAGGAACTATGACTCTCAGACACTACATGACTATATTACTGTGAGTGTTTTTATATTTCTCTAAGCTTTTCCTTCTTGAAATATCTGAGGGTTGCTGATAGCTCCATTACTTGCTTGTTTCTTTAATTTTTCTTTTCTAGAAAGGCCAGTATGACAGTGATATCTGACTTTTTCAGAGGAGCAGTAGTTGAGAATCCTGAGAAAAATAATAATTAGCTCTAGTTCAGAATGAAGGACATAATTAACTTCACTATATGTATTCTTAAATATGTTCTTATGCCTCTAGTTATTATTGAGATTACTGCATTCTAGGAAGGTAACACTAGGACACCACATACTGGCAACAGAGCTACAAAGGCTTTCTCATGGCACATGAAACTCCCTCAAAAAGAAGTGGAAAAGGCACTTTGGCTGTAAAACCATCCTGAACCCTGAATAGCTTAAGCTGAATTGATGTCAGTATATATCCTGAATTTACATTTTCATTAGTTGCAATTATTACAGTGACGACATAGTCTTAAATTAGCATTTAACTACTCTTGAGCTGATGAAATTTTCATGCATAATTTCATCCCTGTGTTCTAAAATTAGGTATATTCCTACCATAAGACATATTTTAGTTCATGGTGCTTGGTTTTGGCTTACTCATGCATGACACTTGTGTCATCTTAAGAATTGTGCTCCTCACTTTTGAACACATTATTTTGAATATTTAACTATGTCCATGTTCTCCTTGAGAATCTGATACGTGACAAACTCAGAGCTGAGGGTTCCACTAATAGACAGACAGCAAGATTCACATCAAGTTGGGCAGGAGTGTTGATCTGCTGGAGGGCAGGAAGACTGCAGAGGGGTCTGGACAGGTTGGATAGATGGGACAAGGACAACAGTATGAGGTTCAATAACACTGAAAGCTGAGTCCTGAGCTTCCTCAGAACAACTCCATGCAGTGCTACAGACTCTGGGCAGAGGGACTAGAAAGCTGCCCAGAGGAAAAGGACCTGGGGGTGCTGGTCAACAGCCCCTGAAAATGAGATGACAGTGTGCCCGCAAAGGCCAAGAAACAACTGGATGTGGTGCTGAGTGCTATGGTTAGTTGGTATGGAGATGTGTGTTATGGTTAGTTGGCATGCCAAATCTTTGCCTCACTCTCAGGATGTTTATTCAGGGTTATCAAGACAGACAGTTATTATCTCAGCATTTTATTAAATAATTGTAGGTGCCAAAGACTATAGAAGAGACCTTAAATGAGAGTTTAACCGTGCTGAGCTGATGAGTCTTATTCCTATGTTGCCAACTGTGCTATTGATTGCTGCACAAAGATGGTGAGTTGTTACTACTCTTGAATCGTTAAAGTTCAAATAACTCTCTGAACAAATATCAAACAGATATAGTGTCAAAAGTATGAATTATAAATGCACTTTTGCAACCTTTTTCTGTGCAAACAGGAAAGAAAACTGCTTTCTTCTTAATGTAAATCAAGGCAATTATATTTGAACCGATGAGGAGTTGGCAAGGTCTTTAATTTTAAAAGGTGTTAAATACTTTGCTCATTCACCTTCCTTCTCGTATGCATGACTATCTAATTAATCTCTCAAAGAGCATTTATGCTATTATCTGACAATTAGCCATAATACTGTCAGATTTTATTGGTAAGGATAGAACTCCATGGCATTGCTCTGTTTCTGATATACTGGAAGTTCAGACAGGCTATGAAAGTATTTACAGATTCCATGCTCAAATTTCTTTATTCACCAGTTTGTGTAACTGCTGTAAAATATATCCAAAATATTTATTTTGTATTTGATATAAAGTTATAAACAAGAATAAAATATGTGCTTACTTTACCCTACAATATGTTGCAATATAAGCAAGGAATCTATTTTTAGATTGTTGGGTGAAATATTGAAAATACTGACAGAGTGGAATAAAGAAAGGAAATGTAAAAGAGGATGACAGCTTTAATTTTCTATTAATTTGTCATCCTTTCTTTCAGAACTATTTATTTAAGTCACATGGTAAATGACTACATCTTCTGTAGTCTGGGTTGATATAATGAGATGAGTAACACCTAAATGTGGGTAATACATATAGGCATCTACATGTGAACTAAAGCCAAAACTCAGTTGTCTAAAAAATTCTTCTACTGACTCCATTTAAGAAACATTAAGATTCCTCAGCTCCACTCTATTTGTCAGGTCTCTTATCTGCTACCTTTGTGCAGCTGTCTCTGATACTCTAACATCTTAAAACAGAAGCAGTAAAAAGCAGAAAATAAACCCTGCTCCTATTTAGAGGAACCTAGAGTTATTCCACTGATCAGATGTATTTTCTACTTAAGCTGAATGTTCAGCTTCCCACACTTTCATTAACTCTAGGAACAGTATCTTCACTGATTGTTGTGTGGTTTAGTAACACAGCTCATATTTAGACATATTCATGGTAAGCACTGAAAAGCAAGTGCCTGAATAGTGATATGAACCCAGTCCTTGTTTTACTCATTGTTCTCCACATTTTCCCTTCCTTTCTTATCTTTTAAATGTCTTACTTCTCCTGTTGTGGATGTTACTTCTCTTCTGTAATTTAAGACTTTGGTTCAGTTGCTCTTTAGGCCCTCAGTAACATCTGACATACCTGGAATATCCATGACATTTCTGTGGGACTGGTGAACTTACAGTTGACCAAAGTCCTCGTCTGAGAGCTGGGTGGCAGGACAAAAACTGATGGACTTCTACCCTAGAATTAGGCTTTTTATGTTGTACAGCTGCACTGAACTCTGCTGCTGGCTTAGGGTTGCTTATATGCAGGTGTCCTCAGCTTTGAATATGTAACAAAAATAAATCTTACTCCCCAGAAGTGGCCCAATAAGCAAAACCTCTCCTCTCCTCTCCTCTCCTCTCCTCTCCTCTCCTCTCCTCTCCTCTCCTCTCCTCTCCTCTCCTCTCCTCTCCTCTCCTCTCCTCTCCTCTCAATATTGTTTACAATATTGAACTTGTCCAATCAATATCCATTGGTGCTATCTACCACATACTTGGCTTATGTTGCAAACTTCCCTGAAAATTGTTTTATCGTGCTTAGCTAAGTGGTTTTGCAAGACCTGTCAGAGGTTTCAAAGGACTACAATGTCTAATTATATCATATGGTTAGCCAACCGTTTACCAGTAGGGTCTTTGATCATAAATGAGTACACATGCTCAAGAATATCCTGCATGATACTTACTCTCTCCTGACCATTTGCAATCTCCTGAGCCATTAATCCATGGCTGCATAAAGTAGGAATCTTGCATAATTGTGCTTTTGGAAGTTTTCACATTACTTTGTAAAACCTAACAAAACAGAGAGGAAGACACTTTTTCATTATGGGGTGCAATAAATGCATGTTATACAGGATTTCACAGTAATATCAGGGTGTTTATTTCTGAAATATGGCATGCAGACACAAAATATCTACATGAAAGTGTACTTAAAATAATAATTTGATACTATCTGTTGTATTCACATCTTAATTTCAGTCATGAGCTTTCAACTTCTATCACACAGATTAGCAAAAATAGCATTCTAATTGCAAAGAAAGCAAATACTTCATCATCTATAACAATTAATTATATGTAACCATAACATTATTCCCCCTCTATTAAGCTTCAAAAGCAAAATAAACATAAATTCATCCAGAATACTTCATAAAATATACTTGGATTAGATTAGGATCAAGTTTCACTTTGAATTCTTATGAAATCACAGCAAAGCAAAATTTAAAAACACAGGTTTAGTTATTGTAATACCAATAGAACTTAATTTCAGAAACTTCAATAAAGTTTTTTCCAGTATTTGACAGAAAAAGTTAAATTGGTAACAAGTTTCTTCTTGTTATTGCTGAAAACATAATTATGTCTTTTAAGAAGATTTAAAAGAAACAAAACCAAAAAACACACCTAATTTTCCCTCCTCTATATTTTTTCTCATGGAAATGCTAAATTAGGTTTATCCCTGTGAATAATTGTGACATTATAAACATTATACATAATACTATACAATATTATGTTTTTAAAGGTGAAATACAAATGAATAAAATAAAAGAAGATTAACAGGAAGGACAGACAGGGAACAAAATTTTCCTGGTATTATTTAAACATAGCTAATTTTTCAGTCTTTGTTTTATTTTTGGAAAATAACTATCACTTGAAATCTGAGATGTGAATAAAAGGAATTAACAGATTATTTTAAAGAGTTTGCATGAATGACTTTGGAAGGTCTCAAGGAACTGCCCATAGACCCTGACTATGCTGTTTCTTCTACAGAGAGATAAATCCTGTTTGGTGTCCTGCTGGAAAGTATTTCTCATCAGTTCTACAGTGCAGCTGTAATAATGTGATGAGGTACAACAACATGGTTTAGTTATCTTTGTATCTTCTCACTGGGAGTATACTCTTCAGTTTCCTTGTCTGCATTCTAGCACTGTATTTTGTAATGTTATTTGAGAATGAATTTGATAACAGATATTCTCCAGCTATAGGGTATAAACAATTTGAAAGCACGGGATGTAAATAATTTGAAACCACAGCAAAGAATGAAGTCTGTTCTTTCTCTTTCCCTTAAAAGACTTCTTTGGAAAAATTAAGCACTATAAAAAACTGATTTGGAGAAAACTTCTTACTGCTATGTGAGTTTTATAACCATGTGGTTACAATCAACCTTTTGCTTTTCATGTTTTGGGTCAAAAACACTTCAAATGTCATTTTGGCATTGAAAAATAACTTATGCAGAAGGAAATTGACCTCCATATTGGTTTGGTAGCTCAAACATTCTTTGATTAAGAAGGCTTTTTGGATGTGTATCCTCTCATCATGAAAACATCATGGTATCCTATCAGAAATGCCCTCAGATCCCCAAGCCCTGAGCAAGTCTTCAACAGACTGAGGCTAATATATCTGAGATTCTTCTGACTACGTTTAGAAGACAGTTACTGTCAGCTCACATTTGTGAGGTCTAGTAGATAAGGTGTGCTCTAAAATATCTACTGAAGCAAGCTTCTGATGATTAATGTGTGGAGGAACAACATATCTGTAGTTCAGATTTGAGTGCAGGCCATTCACTTGAGAGTTGGACTTGAAGATCCTTGTGTGTCCCTTCCAACTCAGAATATTCTGTAAGTCACCAACCTGGTCTCAGAAGATAAACATCTGGGACTATGAAATTACATAGCAAACTCTAGGAAACCTTAAACATTGCAGAAGCTGAACAATTTCCTTTGATCATTATTTTGAATTCATTAGTTAAACTTCTCTGAGATACATAGGTCAACTTTCCATTGTAAGGAAGCAGTAATAAACTGACATCTGAAAAAAACAATTTTCTACTTCTACTGCAGGTATGCCAAATAGATAACATGTACTCTGCACTATAAATGCCTTCCAAAAAAAAAAAAGTCAAACTGGACTGATTTGCTCTGAGTTGCACTTTAGAAATATAGAGAGGAATATGGTTGACCATGGACTGACATCTATCCGCTTTGATGCATCCTAATGTTTTCCAGAATATGGAGCTGACAAATGAGACCTAGGGACTATCTTTCTGGAAACCTGCAAGTAAAGATCTGTGGGATACCTTAGGTCATCTCAAATAGTATAAAAAGCTATACTGAATTATCTTTTTGCCTTTTGATGTGTTGAAATCTTCTACTTCCCTGTCCAAAAATCTTAATCTATTGATTTCCTTTTTTCAAAAGTAAGTGGAAAAGCAGCAACTTGGTTTGATCCTACTACTTTTCAGATGAGATTAAGTCACATGTAGACTATGAACATCATTAAAGTCAAAATGTCATATATATTCTCTATGTTATGTTGTATAGGGCATTGTTGGAATTTTTGACTGTGTCTTTTGCAACCCAGTCTATATCTGGATAAGTGATGTGACTATAACATGCCACAGTGTGTAAACATTTATATGAGTATGAAAGTCACAATACCTGTGAGACACCAGAGTCTTCTTGAAGTAGCAGGTTGAAGACAGCTGGGTTTTTATCATCGGCATAACAATAGACCCTGAGTGTTACAGAACCCCAAGACGTGGCAAAAGTTTAACAAAAAAAGTCTACCTTTAAAAGTATATATTTCAATTGCAAGTATTTGTACTGGTTTTGTATACTATACTAATAATGGAAGTGTAGTTAATTGTCTTAAAAATGGTAAGAACTTTCCTTTCCTATGGTGCACAGTCAACACAGCAGGTTTTTTACCTGCTCTGATGTAGTCTAGTATCCTTTATATCAAATTAACTGTACTGGTACAATTTTTTTTTTTCTTTGATGTAACCACTTCTGTTAAGGTTAAGACGGTTTGATCCTAAGAATTTTGATAGGTTAATTCTAAGGTCATTTTGACTTTAATGATGTTCAGACTCTATGTGACTTAATCTCATCTGACAACTAGTAGGATCAAACTAAGTTGCTGATTTTCTGCTTACTTTTGAAAAAAAAATCAATAGATTAAGATTTTTGGACAGGGATGTAGAAGATTTCAACATATCAAAAGAGTGGTTTAAGTTCTTGGATGTACTTTAAATTGAGATAAGTGCAAAATTACAAATGAAAAAAACAGCCTTACTCCTTCTTAAAAAAAAATAAAAATAGCAGATATGCTATCATTATATTACAATTTAGAGATCAGAAATAAAAGAAATTATCTCATTGACATTTCCATGTGTAATCTTAAATGTATGTCAAAGATGTGTTATATTTATCTCATCTAAATTCAGGAGCAATCCAGTTGAGGCTCCTGTCTAAATATTTCTGTTATAACTCCTGTTAGAGCCACTTTTCACTTCTTTGCATAAGAAATACAATACATATAATATGACAAATCTGAAAGGAATTCAGAGAAGAGAGGATGGTTTAACACTGTATTGTGCTGCATGACATTAACTATATGCTCCTCCTTTGTTTCTGGGTAAATTGCTTACCAGTTAATGAGGTCCATTATATTTAACTTATAAAGTGATTATTTCTCTATATTTCCTTATCTTTCAGAATCTGACTTGCACAGATAGATCACGTAGTCATACTGAGTCAATGGAAACGATGAAAGAGGTATTTACATCTCTAATTCTAACACAGAATTTTCACAATATTTAGATATTTAATTCTACACATTTTTGATGTTTCCCTGCAGAGCATTTTAACTTTGTCCTAACACCTCACTAATGTGACTTTCTGTCTGCTGTGCTATTGCTGGCCAGTCGTAATCAGCTAAAATCACAAATACCTCTGTGCTTCTCTCCCCACAATGTCTTTGGTATTTTTAATGATTTTTTTTCTCTCCCTTTGTTTTGAAAAAGGAACCAGGTAATAAGGGAAAGAAAAAGACATTTGCCAAATAATGTATGTTCTTTTAAAAAATTGGTAAGAACAAAGGATATTTGGTTCCTAGTTTACAATTATTTTATGCTAAATAAAATGCTTCTAACAGATGTGAATTAATGAATATTTATTATGATGTGCAAAATCTCTTTTGATAGAGTGCCTTCTCTGGGGCACGTAACTTGGTCAATTTTTAGCATGTTTACGTTGGCTAAAAAAAAAATACAAGGCAATACCTACTGGACAAACCTTCATATAGAAAACTAAGGCTAATAACTTGTAAAGCTGAACTTCAATATTGTCATCACCTCCAAAAAGGAATTGAACAGACTCTGGCTGGTAAGTTGGTTGCTATTTGAAATGGCCTGATGTTCAATGTTTCTGAGCTGCAGACTCCATTTTGTTCATTTTTAGGTGTGGTAGTTTAATACTTTTTCATGTCAATGTTTTTGCTCTTGAATCCTTTACTTACCAGATATGCACAGCTCAACATCCTTACATCTGTCATAAATTTTGTGTTTGCACTTCTCTCTTGCACGTTTATTTGATATACTTTTTCATATAATTTTGACGTGAAGATTTCCATCAAAGATGCTCAATATTTCTTAAAGTAAGCACACTTGCAGTACTTCCTGTCATGACACTGCCATTACATTTCTTCTTTTCTTGACATCAATATTGTGCAGTTAACTCAAAATATTTCTGACAGTCTTTGGGACTTCTGTCTTTGCACAAGAACATTTCAAATTCTCTTCTAAGGCCTAATTAATATGATGGATTGAAAGCAATGTTTGTGAGGTTTAAAAAGCAATAAGAAAAGATGCCCTTGCAGGGAGAGCATGTTCAGAAAGGCTTTGATTTTCCTTAAGCCTTTTGATTTCATGGCAAAGAGGAAAGTAAATACTGTCTGGCTCCACTTGTCTTGTGTAGTTTTATTCAGACAGACAAGTTCTTAGAGCATACTGTGAAGTAAATGCATGTTCATATTTCATGCTAAGGAAATTGGTTAATATATTAATCATAAGTGAAATATTTTTAAATAATAATGAAAATTTTTTAAAAGTGTAGTGGATTGTTGATGTTTATATTACATGATTTTATTTGCTTTTCCTAACTTACTGTAAAGTACCTTGTAGCAAATATGGCAAAGTGCTCTTAGTGCCACAGCACCCAAAACTGTATCTTCTGTCCAAGAAGAAAGAAGCTCAGATAATATCATGTCAGTGGAATTTAATAATGGGAATTTCTTTTTGTAATATAGATGACACGAAGTGATAAAACTGAGATAAAAATTAAAATTTAGCCCTGTTGTTTAAACAGGAATCTATGTTTTGTTTAGATGCAAATTACAATAACTTAAGTATTTTCATAAATACAGTTAGCTTTGTTTTTATGGATACTTGTAAGGTTTTGTAATAAATTCAATCCAAAGAGTTTGATGAGCTTCTATTTTTACCTTACCACTGTCTCTTTATTAAACACTTTTCTATTGTATTCATTTACAATAAAAGAATTAAATTGCATCCAGCCCTGGGGTCCCCAGTACAACATGTGGACCTGCTGGAGAGAATCCAGCAGACAGCCATGGTCAGAAAATGACCAGAGTCGAAGTCAGAGAAAATGGTCAGAGACCTGGAGCATATGTCCCATGAAGACAGGTTGAAAGAGCTTCCAGGTTATTCAGCCTGGAGGAGAAGGCTCTGGAGCGACCTAATTGCAGCTTTCCGGCAGCTAAAGGGGGTGTACAAGAAAGATGAAGAGAGGTTTTTAAAAGGACCTGCAAGAACAGAACAAGGAGGAATGACTTTAAACTGAAAGAAGGTAGATAGTACTAGGAAGAATTTCTTCACTCTGAGGGTGGTGAGACACTGGAGCAAGCTGCCAAGAGAAGTTGTGATACTTTATCACTGAATAAATTCAAGGTCAGGTTGGATGGGGATTTTAGCAACCTGATCTAGTGAAAGATGCCCATATGTCTCAGTTTTTGAGACAAAACTTCAGGAGGAAACACTCTTCAATGAGTGTTCCTTCCCTTTTCCTCCGTCAATGAGACAAATGGGGCACAAGGAGTGAAAGTGGGAAAAAGAAACCAAACTATTTATTAATACACAAACAAAACAGGTAGAACAGGATAAAAAAAAAACCCCTCAAAATACAACAAATTCCCAGAGAGGGAACAGATGCACGGGCTCGGACCAGCCGGGGCCACCCCACAGGCCTGCCAGGGCTGCTCCTGCAGTCTCCCCAGACAGGCGAGGAGGGAAGGGAGGCAGTGAGGCAAGGGGAACGGAAGGGAAAAAAGAGCAAGAGAAAAAAACCAACGGAATATTTTCCCATCTAGCTGGAACACAAAGGCAACCAAAAAAACCAGTACAGTGCCCCTGGCACACTCTCTCCCGAGCCCTGCCAGGCCTCAGAACCCCCGAGTTGCTGGGCCCCCCCGGTCCATCTTACAGGCACAGCGTCCTTGGGCATTGAGCGGACGGTTAAGGACTAAAGAGGCTTCATAACGTGACCCCAGGACACCATGGCAGAGAGGTTGGGTTTCATGATCTTTAAGGTTCCTTCCAACCTAAACTATTCAATGATTCCTTCTCTTTTTATAATGTCTTCAAACCAGGTCTGGTTCTAAGTAAAACCCTTTATCTCGTCTGAGCTAAGACTTTAATATAAGGGTTCCCTTTACTTGAGAAGTCAGATTGATATGAAATATTCTATATTCCATGTTGAACAGAAGAAATGAAATTGAAATTATTCTATTTATAGCTGAAAGTACATTATCATCTAGGACCAATTTAGGGTAATAAGCTTAACTCAAAGTCAGAAATGTGCACTATCTAGAATGTCAGCTGCCATAAGAGGGAATGCAAGAACAATATTTTTGCTCCCACACTGTAGCAAAAAGCTGGAGTTATGCTGACAATTAGCACAATAAACACATAAAATTGCAGGAGAGTTTAAATAGACTTACATATTAGGACAAAGTAATAGAACAATACAATTCTTAAATATTTTAACCAAATGTTAAAATGAAAAATGCATAAAGGGAAATAATTCAAATTTTAATTACCTTTTTTTTTTTTTGGTAGGGAAAAAAAATTACTCTTAGTAGCTATGATATCTATATTAGATGATCTCAAATGATCAAAGCTAATATTACACTTTACACCTTTATATTTGCCTGGATGCTTGTACTGCAACATAGTCTTTAGTTATTTTATGTGCCATTATTTTCATACATAGATTGTTAAACTTCTGCCGAGTTAAAAAATCCTTGAATACAGTGGGAAGTTCTTCTGACACAGAAAAGACAGAGATAGGAAAACAAAAACAAAATGTCAAGGATGATTGAGACTCAACTTCTGTATAAGGAGAAATTAAACTAACACTCTTGAGTTTGGAAGAGAAATGATTGGCAAGGGAAAAGAAAGAAACATGAGAAATAAGAAACAGTTGTAGGCTTTTTCAACAAAAGACCGATTTCAATGAACAAGAACTGACCAAATTCAAGATGATAAAGAAAGCAGATTCTTCACAAAATGCACAAAATGTGAAAGTCCTTGAAGAAAGAAAGTTATAGCAGTTTAAAACCACTGGAAAGGATTCATGAAAATAAAATATATCTAAGATTATGATCAGAGCACACCATCCTTTGCTCAAAAGGTTTCTGAACTGCCATTAGCTAGAAGATAGAAAGATATTCTCTTGAAGTGTCATTAAATGTAATTCTTTTAGTTTTCAGAATTTGCTCATTCATTTGCATTGCAATGTAGTTGAATAATTGTCTGTTGTTTTTTTGGTTTTTTTTTTTAATATTCTTCTTTGTTAGTACAGAATTTACTGCTTGGGAAAAAAAAATAAAAATGTGTGTAAACACATGAAAAGTGCTTCAGAATGTAGAGACACCACAGTCCACAATAACTAATCCTTTGTTCAGCTGTATATGGGCTAAATAATAAGAGCCATGGTTACAAAAAGTAATGCAGTTTCCAAAATAACATGGCCAAAGCAACCTTGCCCAGAAATACAAGTCAGGTGCTTTACCACTGCATTTTTATCTCTATGCTATATTTAGTATTCTATCTATATAGCACATTCTGTAATGTATTACAGCCAAATCATGGCTGACATTTCTACTTTTCCTGTCCTCTATACATTGTTTTCTTAGCTATACAGAGTTAATGTTAAGGAACAGAAGTTGAATCTGAATCAGTCATTTTGCAACCTTTGATTAATGAATTGTCGAGGACTTCAGCATTGCTTTTATTTACTATTTTCCATTATTATTTTATATGCACCAACATTATTACAGATGTTCTTGGATTTCAAAGCTCTAATTGTGTCATTCTTCATTCTTCACTTGATCTTTGGAGCTTGCTGCATTGTCTGCAAATGAGAAAAGAAGAAATGAACAATAAATTCCAATTTTAATGTAACACAGTAGAAGTGATAAATTATTTTGGCACGGCATAGAAACTAAATGAGTTTCGGAAGATAAACATGTGTTGGAATTTATAGGGTATAAACTTCATTTTGTATGGCTGTTATAAATCACTGGACACAAAACTGTAACATACTCAGGATCATACTTTGTTCTACTCTACCTCAGAGCATTTATATCCATCAAAGAAATTACAGCTCAAGTAGGATTTAAGGTGTCATTTAGTTACAGGTGATGATAATAACAAACAAATCCTTACCTAGTGTCCTGGGGTGACGTTATGAAGCCGCTTTATTCCTTAACCATCCTCTCAATGCCCAAGGATGCCGTGCCCGTAAGATGGACCCGGGGGGCGGGGCTACAGGACCTGGGTGCGGGGCAGTTTAACGTTTGGACCCAACGGCTCAGGGGCTCTGGGGCCTGGCAGGATTCCGGAGGGAATGCACTGGGAGTGCTGTGGTGGTTTTTTTTTGGTTGCCTTTGGGTTCCAGCTAGCTGGGAAAATGTTCTGTTGGTTTTTTTTCTTGTTCTTTTTCCCTTTGCTTCCCCTTGCCTCACTGCCTCCCTTCCCTCCTCACTGGTCCGGGGACCCTGCCGGTGGCCCCAGCGGGCTGCGGGGTGGCCCTGGCTGGTCCAAGCCCGTGTGTCTGTTCTCTCTCCGGGAATTTGTTGTATTTTGAGGGGGTTTTATTTAATCCTGTTCTACCCTGTTTTCTTTGTTTGTTAATAAACGGTTTCCTTTTCCCACTTTCACTCCTTGTGCCCCATTTGTCTTATTGACGGAGGAAAAGGGAAGGAACACTCATTGAAGAGTGTTTCCTCCTGAAGTTTTGTCTCAAAAACTGAGACACCTAGTGCACTGTGCAAGCTCAAAAGCAAAACTGAAAGACAAAGAAAAACATATAAAAACAATAAATGTAACTTTTTTTTTTTTAAACTTAGAAGAATTAAGTGTTTCAGATGAGGTGTTTGATTCTCTGGAGTTAAAATATGATGGACACATTTGGAGCAGATGACTATAGTCATACAATCTGTTGCATGTTTGTGGACCCAGTTTGATCACAGGATATCCGCTGTTTCTCATGAGGAATTTTTCCAGTGGTCATTTAAAACATCCTATAAACTCCCTTTTCCTCCAAAGCTTTGTGGCCTTCTTTAGTCTCATTTTAGGGGATGTATTATGGATATTCTGAAGTTCCATGAGAAGTGCTTGAGTGCCCAATGTGTGGAACAAAAACATGACAAAGACTCTTCAAATTCCATTACAGTTTACATTACTAATACATATAGCCCTAAAGTAACTTCATCTCTTCACTTGGTGTAAAGGAATTCTTCTGTATATGTCATGTGCAGATGTGTTTATTACAGGTGTTTGGCAGATAAATTCTGGCTTTGTAGTACATGTTAGTAAGGCTGTCTTTGTTAATTCATACATCATCTTCACATAAATATTTTTGTGGTCCATGACTGCTACCAAGCCTATGGTAATTTTTCTGAATTATTTTTTGGTTTTGTTTTCTTTGGGTTGTGAGTATCTTTAGGGATTGTATTTTTTTGCAGGGGGTTTGAGTGGGTTTTTTTAATTACTTGGAATCTTGAAATAATTGTAGGTACAAAAATGCTGTTAGTGAGGATCTTCTTGTTATTTTTCTAAGTCCGTGAGAGACTTTTCTCTCTCACAGAAGAGCTAGCAGGGAATGTAAACAGCCAAGCCACCTGCAACCTTGGAAAGTCTTGTTTATGGTATAGTAGAAAATATTTTGATAATGGATGTTTTAGGATTTTGGCCAATCACCCCCAAGGGGTGGCTGGTCCTTTGTCCAATTAGACTATGAAGAAAAAAGTCTATAAAAGAGTTTGTAAAATAATTAAATAAATCAATCTTGCTGCACAATTCCTGCCTGCTGGATCTTCTCCTTCTCCTCCTCCCTATGGCTGCGGGACACGGTGATATACCGTAGGAACCAGGCCTGCGGTAATAAATAATATCATTCCCTTATGCACCTTAAGAAGCATTCTGCAAATTCAATGGATTATTCAATTTTTTATACACTTGTTTCTCATCAGGACATATAACGTTTCTTAGTTTATTTTATTATTAACTTTAGAAGAGCAGGACTCTGTATTCTTGATGGATCAGGTAATAAAAATTTTTAGTTAATTTTTACAATCAGTTATCAAAGTCATCATGGACACAGACAGACATACAAATGCTTATACATACTCAGAGAAAGACAACTCAGCATTTTCTCTTTTAAATACTATAAAAAAACCATTCGGATTACTTAAAACTAATAAGCTACTCCAAAGAGGCAAGTTTCTGTAAACTTTTCTGACCACACAGATTGTGTAACATGAGGAAACATTTCAGCCATAATGGACTGGGAGGACTTCTGCAGGACTTCTTCTATCTCGTTTTCATCTTGTAATGTCTGTTTTTTACTGAAATAATGGCTAAGATAAGAGTTAACATTGCAATTCAACAAATATTTTTTTAACCTTCATAACGATTTATCAACTAAGTACAATTAACTTTAACACACAAAAACAATCGTTTCCCCTTTCCTGCTCCTTTCTTCATCTAAATCTCCACTGTCCATAAAATGAGGAATAAAATGTTCCCTAAATTGTGTTTTGAAGAGAAATTAAAATTCATTGCCAGAAATCTCAAGGGAGGCGATATTTGTACACTGGGGTAATGAAAACTTCTCTTATAACACCATAATTTACGGTCTAAATTTATAGTTCGTTAACTAGGATAATTGTAATGAGCAGTAAAAATGTGGGTTTACTGGGTATCATATCAGGGACTCCAAGTTCCTAGGTTTCTAATTCCTGTCTACTGTTATCAGAGTGTCAGATAATGAACTTAATTCCTTAAGAAAGTGAATTCTGGTCTACAACATTTTCATAATTTTGGTCTCTTTCTTTTGACTAGAAGCAAAAATTAGTGAAAATGTTATGAAAGAAACATTTAATGAGACATTTAGAAACTTTTGAATTTGTCCTCATAATAGTTTGAAGGACAGTGGCTTGTGTGTTGTTCAAAATCAGGAAAGCAGAAGTAGATTAACTGGTAGAAAACCAACATGCTGGGGAACACAGGACAAAAGGAGGGGGCAGAGCGAGAAAGAGGAAGAGGGAAGGACAGAATTATAGATGACAAAAAGCTTTCAGGACAGATTTCAATATTTTCAATTGAATTTTACTTTCTGCACTTACTTACTGGCTGAACTACAGGGATAAGCAGTACAAAGAATAAATAAACATTTGTGTTTTGGGGTGGGGAAGGGATTAGATCTGTAATTCTATACTTTTAAGTACACAGAGGTGAAAAAAAATTAAGTCTGGTATATTATTAACAGAAAGGAAGCTAAGTGAAACAACATCAGAACTGAGCAGTATTCATTAAAAGCAGATAGCAATTACTAATACAATTGAACAGAAATATAAATGATTTCAAAACTCTATGTCCTTGTTCAACCTATAATTTTTTGCTTCTGTGCTTTTGAGTTATGACAGTAAGGATCTTTTTTTCTGTTACAATTTAATGAAAATAATTTTATTCAAATTGGTATATTTAAATTCATGAATATGTAGGAATCCAATCCAAAACTCAGTGAGTTATAGCTGAAAGGACAACAAATTTTCACAAAAATTGCAGTATAGAGAGAACTAACTAGAACAATTCTCACTTACAAAATGTCTAATTAGGACTTGCATGTAATTGCAAAACCAAATCCTCAAGGGTATCAAAGATATCCCTGCACATGTATCTGAAATTATCCATGTAAAATTATTTGTCTATTCAAATTTTTCCTGCCTATTAAATTGTCACATTGTAATAAAAAAGCTACAAGGGGAGCATCTTAATTAATATCCATCAAAATGAGAACTGTTAATGAATTCTTTTAGAAGGGCATTTCTAAATGTTCACACTAGGGTGGTGAAAAAAGGCAAAATAAAGAGACATTGACTTCAGTTTGTATATCTCAGGGCTCTACTGTTTACCCTATGTCAAATACTTCTATCTTTTGAGAGGAGTAACAAAACATAATTTTACAAAGAAATATATTGAAAAAAGGTTTCAGGCCTGGAAATCACAGACTCATTACAAAAATTTGCATCCTCTGCAGTCCCAGATTAATATTTAGGAAATCTGACCTGGAAGCTACGAGTATAGTGCTGATGAGTGAGCTACCCCTCAAGTATCAGTGTCCAGGCTGCAAAATGTCTGTAAGGCCTGAAATATAGATTAGTTCCATCCAGGAATCATGCATTCCTTGGTTATTCCTGGTCATTTTTTCTCAGATATTGAGAGTTAGAGGTCACTGGAACAGATGGCATAGAAAATTCTTTTTTTATGAGGAGATGAGTTTATTAAAGTGGATATAAACAGTGCTATGCCATTTTATAAGGTTCAGAGAAAGGGCCTTGGTCCTATTTAATTTGCTATTGTAAATAGAGTATTAGGTAGCCAAACTGATTTAATATGCTTGTGTATGTTTAACTGAGGTATAGTATGTACTTTGTTCATAAAGATAATTTTCATCATATATTAGGCTAACCTAAATAAGGTTAATGACCCCCAGAGCCCCTTTACTGTTCAGCCAATTAAAAAAAAAAAAAAAAAAAAAAGATGAAAAATTAGCGTAAGAGTTTGATTTCTTTCTTAAGATAATGGACTGCCTTCATTGGCTCCAGAAGCAGCCTAAGGACTTTCTATAAATTTCTCTCACTATCAATTTAGTCACCTCAAATAATTGTCTTCCATTACATGGCATAAATCATGTCCTTGACATCCACTTCTGTGATATTCAACTATTAAAAAAAGCTCAAGTTTTCTTATTTTTCAACTTGTTCTGTTGGTCCCAGAGACAATTCTGGGTTTACCCTTGAAGAAGATAAATGAGTAGAAGATACATTTTTACTGTATCGGCTAGTGCAGTTGGTGTCAATAAGCAAAGTCTTTGTATCTGGAGAACTACAAGTCTGGAGCACATTTAGAGGAGGTAAAGACATAGGAGGTTCACCTATATTTTGAAAACTTGAATTATTTAACAGCTGAAAAAGGCCAAAGTAATTTATCCCTCCTTTTAATTTGAAATACATAGCAGAACTTGTGCTTCTAGTTTCATGAAGACTTCATCTTGTGCCAAAAGATATAAAAGCATGAAATGAAAAGCAAAAAAAAAAAGGCACAAACAAATAGCATTTTGCATTGAGAAAGAGGGAAGTGTATTCTGTGAAGTTTTGTGGATGTTTCTTCCTTTTGTTTTTTCTGAATCTAGTCTGCAGCAACAAGATGTTGGGTTGCTTTAACAGGGTGTTGGACCAGATGACCTCCAGAAGTTCCTTTCAGCCTCAACCATTCTGTGATTCTATAACTTGTTACAAATGATGATGTGACTTTTTTTTGTGGTTTTGTACCAACAGCAGTATTAGTAAAAAATGTTGTACTTTCACTGTTTGATGCTTGTTTCATTAAATTCTTTCATAGCATAATAAAGTGGTGGCAATTTTGAGGGCAAAAGAAGTTAGAAAATCCCCTATGATAATACACAAAAGTTTACATTACTATTAATCAGATGAAATGTTTACTTAATCAATATCCAAAATAACATAAAATAAATGACAAAGTGACTGCTTATGCTCAATACTTATGAAAAAATTCTTCAAAAATATTGAACATTCATATCTATATGGAATTTTAAAAATGTAATAGAACTGAAAAAGTAGTTAATTATTTTGACATTGCTTAAAGATATTTGCTCAACTGATTTATTTTTTCTAGAATAAAATATTTTGTGGAGACAAATTATTTTGCCAAGGAACATTTGGACATAGAATGTTTAATTTCAGAGAAGAGTAATTGTTCTATCAGTTAAAATACAGGGGATACAGAGGAATCTTTTCCCAATCATCAGAGCAGTCTGAGATGAAAAACACTGTTCTGCATTTTTCTAAATAGTGTCAACATATTGCTTTATATTCACAGTTAGTGTCCTAATTTTGTGTACTAGCCAAATTGTTCCACTTTATGCAAACGTCTTCACCTATCCTAAAGTATTGTCAGCTTTCTGTGCCAAACCAGAAATGGTAAAAACTTCATTTTTCACATAAAAACACAACAAAACAAAGCAAAAACTGAAAACTGTTTTGTTCTTTCCATAGTGCTCATATCAGACAAAAGAAATGTCAAACATCAAATTTGGCTTAAACTAAATAGATTTTTTACTACCCGCACTTGCAAACATATCTAGTGTTAAATGACCAATATTTTCTTGTTAGCATTTGAAACCTTGCAACAGGAAACGTCCCAGTTGGAAAATCCCTAAATATGATTGAAAATACATTAATATTCATCAGATGCTTACATAAGCTCCAAAAATTGTTCTCATCTTGCCTAGATTAGTTAAAAATGTGAAATACATTCATAGTTTCATGGATATAGACTCATATCTTTTGCAGCCCTACAGAGTTACTTTCACATAATTTTGCTGGAATTTGTAAACCTGCTTTCTTTTATAACCAAATAACTTTTATAACCCTATCTTTAAGTATTATGCAGATTCTACCATGGATATGCAATTATTGACTTCTTCCTCTGTAAGAAGAGTCAGTTTGCACTCTCTTGGTGCTTGGCTAAGTCCTAAACTACTTGTAAGGCAACTCCTAAATTAGGTTTTTTATAATGTGGCCTTTACATGTTATATAAACACAGCTTAGCCTTTTCTACTAATTTATAATTGGGGTTAAAACATAGAACTTGTTTTTTGTGAGAAAGTAAAACTAAACATGATTCTTCTGAGACAATAATAGATGTGGACATATCTGCCCCAAATTCCATTTGTGAGGATCATGATGACAGGAACAAGGAGAAATAAAGATCTCACTTTAGTGGATTACACTAAAGGTATTCAAATTGAAAAAAATGTTTGAATTTGAATTTTTTGTTTATTACATTTTTTACCTGTTAATCTTTATTATATTTTTTTCCAGATTACCAAAATATGTTTTTGCAATTACATTTTGAAGGACTGTCAGAAATATAAATCCGATGAGAAGTACCCACGCCGCTATACAAAAGAAGGATTGTGGTGATTCTCCAGTCGTGTGGCACAGACCAAGTGTCATGAGTGGCGGGTAAGGAGTATGGTGTTCATTATAAATTCTCGTCAGGCCGAATAAATACACAAGACCATGTGTCAAGAACAGTTATGCTTTCATTACACAGTACACTTCAGTAAGTTCACAGCTCCCACCACAAACTCCTCAAAGGTGCTGGCTCAGAAGCCGCAACACAATACTCAAAAAGTGCTGCCTAGCAAGCCACAACACACGCCTCCAATATCTCCTCACTCCCACAGCAGTGTTCAGTATGGAGTATGGAGTAGAATAGGACAGCTGCTCTTCGCCTAGAAGAAGGACAGGAAAAAGACAAATATCTCTAGTCCTTAGATCCCACGTTGGTCCTGCCACATGGATGGTCTGGAGCTAGGGCTGCAAGACAAAGTGACCAAGGCATTTGGTTTTCCACCAAAAGATTTATAGCACAAGACTCTTCCAAGGTGCTTTTACAGCGTTATAATACTTCTTGACACAATGAC
Organism: Corvus hawaiiensis; assembly: GCF_020740725.1. NCBI lineage: Eukaryota > Metazoa > Chordata > Aves > Passeriformes > Corvidae > Corvus > Corvus hawaiiensis. Next base: position 77,600,091 of record NC_063214.1, read on the forward strand.
TAAAATGACAGCACATTATATTAGCTATAATTGTGCCTTTCAAAAAATTTGGAAACCAATCTTTTAGGGTTTTTCAGGAACATTGGAGAGTACTCACAGACTTCACATAAGAAACGGATAGTTTCTTTTAAACTGAAATTTGGTGTACCAAAAGAAACAATAAAAGAGTATGAAAATCCCTCAAATAGTATCTAAATATGAAATATCAATTTAGTTTTGAGCTCACAGTAGGTAAAATGTTATGTACACTTCCAATAACGTTTCTAAGAAAATTCTGTTTCATAGGAGAGTAGTCCCAGATCAGGGACAGGACTTCAAATAATGTTCTTTGTGGTGAGAAGGGAGAGAAAATCTGGAAATTGTGACGTTGGCATTGTTTATTAACATATTGGAGCTTACAATTCTATGTCTTTGCTGCACTAGAATATTTAGCTTAATGGGGACATTTTGCAAATTCTTCCAAACAGAAAAATAAAATGTTAATTGCAAATTCTTTTCATTGTTAATGCAATTCAGACTACATAAAGAACCTAATAAGGAACAATAATGAGCTATTAGCTATTAAAATTAATTTGATATGTATCAAAGTATCATATTATCATTAATACCTTGTGCTTTAATTAAGCTCATGAAAGCCAGTACAAGATAAAGATGAAATGAGCAAACAACTTTATCTAATAGCATTCCTGTTGACAATCTAATAGCATTTCTTTTTGACAATTTAGGAGCATGTTTTCTGTAGAAGTCATTCTAATTGCTCTAGAAAACTGAAAAGCTAGTTGCAAAAATCAATCAGTAAAGCCCTGCAACCTGTGTAAAATTTTGTGCATCGAAAGAAAAGGAAAGCTCATATTTATATCAAATCTCTATTTCATGGTCTTTAGCACTTCAACACATTGTTTTCAGCATTTCACTGTAATTAGAAATTGCAAATTGAAATTTTGTTTTGTTGCTTGATTTGAAACATTCTTTGTACTTTTTTCATGTTGTTTGGAACATTTTTGTGACATGATTTGAAAAAAAAGATAGGTAAATGAGCACCCACACCATCATGACACATTTCTGACAAGCATTTTTACCATTTAGTATCTTTCTAACATATAGCTTTCCAAGCACAGTTGTAAAGGCATTCAGCTGAAGGTGAAGCTGAAAGAGCAGAAAATTGTGAAGATAGATGGTCAAGGTGCTGCACATACACAGAGTAAAATTTTTTAATAATCTCACTTTAGAAATTTAAACAGCAGTAGAAAAGCTAGTGCATTAATGGAACAGAAGGTATATGACAGCTTTTGTATGGTGTTCAGCAAAACCAGAACAGGTCTAGGGACTTAAAATCATTCATCATTCAAAACTTTTTCAAGTTCAAGCTCTAAAAGTTTTGGAAGCCACAAAATAAGCCAGTAAAAAGCCAGTAGAAGACTAAGCATCCTAGCTCTTCTAGAGGTCCCAAGTCCTGATAGGCTTCTGTACTTGTTGCTATTTAGCAGGACTGAAAAATTCATTTTAGCACAGCACATTTTGAAAGGTGCCAGAATTGCTGCTCATTAGCACAAATAAGCAAAACAGAGAAAGAATTTGATAAGGAATCTTACAGAGAATTTAAAAGTCTTAAGAGAATCTCTTGTCAGATTTCTTCTGTCACTTTGCTCTCTGGTAAATTTGTATACAGACACACACACACACTGGCACACGCAGAGATGTTCTTTTATCAAAGTTTTGGTTATCTAGTCTCGTCACTGCTTTGAAAATCTAGCTGTATAAAAACATTGTCTTCTAACTGGTCCAGAGATAGTAAATGCAATGATACTTTTTTCCTTCTGTTTTTTGAATTTCTAAAAATGTTTTTGTATGGGATATACAATCTTTTAATGATTTTGGACAGAAATTACTTAATTCAAATTGCTATAGTGAAGCCTTACTTATTAATTTTAGTTATGACACATATTGATAAAATATTTTATCAATAACATAGTTAAGTACAACATAGTACATAGTTATAAGTCACTATAAATTACCTATAAGTAAAATAGAATTTGGTGGTGAAGGGCCTTCTGATTCTTTACTGTGCTTCATTTTAGTGAGAAGATACAAAAGAAAATTCCTAAAAATCCCTAGCAGACTAGAATTGCTTGGGCATGATTTGAGGTTACAAAGTGATCACCTGAGTGCAGTTAGGCTGGAAAAACACAAACACATGTAACTTTTGGGGGTAAATATTTTATAACTTGAGAACACTAATCTTATTATAATCCACTCAAGATGCGTGCGTCTCTCAGCTGAACTGAACTTGGAGAAATGGATCATTAAAGGGAGTTTTTTGAAAGCTTCCTGAGAATTCAAAGTGCACTTGTCCAAGTGATTCACATAGTTTCCTGTCAATGTCAGAACTCTCTGTATGTCAGTGAAAGGATAGAAAGTATTTTTGATCTTCAGTAAAACAAGAAAGAAACAGAAATTCTTCCAAGCCCTTTAAGGTGTCAGTTTAAAGATTTTAGAAGTTAACAAGCATGCATTAGGCAGAAAGTTCATTCTCATTATTTTAAGACAAAATACTTCTGTAGTGGAAGGAGTGGGGGTTACTCACATTGTAAATTTAGAAGTTTCTTCTCCTTTCCTATGGTGCCTTCTCTACTCCAATGAGGCAGTCATTGAGGACTCCAGATAATATTTTTTACAGATAAATCTCTCATTTTTCAGAGCTCAAACAGCTCAAATTTAATGAGTTGTACTCATCCAGATGGGTGAAAACAGAACTTCTATTTCAAAAACTTTTATTTTTTATATCAGAGCTTTTGTGTAACTAAAGCTTCATTCTACCAGCAACAACTTCATTCATAAAGCCTGAGGTGTGGGATCTGTCTTTCTCTCATAATTGTCCCATGTTCTCTAGTGGAAGGTATTAATAAATGCTGTCACTACTTTTCAACATTATTTTTCTTCTACTGGCAAGTAATTTCTCTGTGTTCATGGCCTAGATTATTTTTACAGTATCTTTCTTCATGATGTCTTCATTAATAATTATAATTTTCTATAACTTTCTTTTATATGTCAACATGTATAATGAAAATAAATCTATTCACGAAGTAGAATTTTTATAAGTTAGATTTTTTTTTTCTTTTTTTAATCAGGAGGTGCAGCTTCTTTACCTACATATTCATATACAGACATATTCCTGTACAAGAAACTATTTAAATTATCAGTATATATTTTCAGTAAGACTAGAAGAACACTGAGGGCCTGAATAAACCAATTAGTATTTTTTTAAAATTCTGACACTCTTGCAAAAGAAAGGTATTTTTGGAACTGTCAGCTCAATATTTATTTCTAGCAAAATATGGCAATGCTTTGCTCAGAACTCAACAAGAAAATAAAATAAAACAGTTATAAATTGTATCTTTATGAAATAACTCTAACCAAGACAAATGGCATTTTTAATGAAACTGCAAGTTTAATTTAAAAAGATGGAATTTTCTTGTTTAATTTTTAACATATGATGTGTCCATTTCAATTTAAGAAACAGAACTATTCTTAAACAACAATGGATCAAAATCACACCATTTCTGGACGCCTGTTATTTCTTCTTCAGAGACTATGTATGGACATACAGATACTGACAGGAATGATTAATGTGGTACCTAATTATTTCGCCTCTAAAATCTGGAAATTTGAATTGATTTTTGATGTAAAACATACCTATCAACCTAGGTTACACACTAAATCCCAATATCTCTATTCTTTACATGCATCTCTGACGAAAGCGCTTAATGGAACATTTAAAAAGTCTTCTTTCAAGATTCCAGTTTTACTGGCTCTATCAGGCATTTCACTCCAGGTCTTCTAAATTCCATATTATAATATCTCCTGAGGAATCTATCCTAAATATTTTTTTGTTTGTTTTTTTGGTGGAAACTCTTCCAATTTATATAGAGTACAATTTATTCAGACTTTTTTTAAATTTGAGAATTACTATACATATTACTATATCTATTACTATAAATATATATCTTTAGCCAGAAAGTATTTTTATTGCCTATGCAAAATAAAACAATTTCCATTACAAAGTCTCTAGACCACACAAGACAGGGCACAAGTACTTTGATTTGACACTTTTCTCCAAATACCCTCTTTACCAGGAGAGGTGACCTTTCGATCTTTTCACAGGAGTTTTCCTAGAGTTCTCACCTTAGATCAGGGGCCATGTGGAGACACATTCTTATACTATCTCTAACACTATTTTATCCTGTCCTTACTGTACCTGGGATCCACTTGAAATGCCTTCCTACAGGTTTCCAGCATCTGCCAACACTTGTAATCAGTCACTGCAACAAGCCACCCTGCTGTTTTATTTTAGCACTTTCCTAGGAATATGCATCAACAAGCTTTTCTAGGCTCATTCCATCTGTCCAGAATCATAATTTTTTTTCTTTTTTTCTTTAAAAGTCTATTAATTTATTGATGACCACTGATGGCTTTTCAAAGTTTACAACATTTAGGTATAAAAAAGGGATTAGAACAGATCAGCAAGCACTTGAAATTATTGTATCATTATGAATGGTGTGAGGGAACTTTGAAAAAAACCCACACATTTTCAGTTTAATTTAAAAGAAAAAAAAGTTACAGCCTCCTATAACTTGAAATTAGAAGTAGTCTAATTTAGATTCAGTGTACATCCTTACTAGTTAAATTATTTAACCCAAATTAATGAATTTAGTATGAAGAATACCTCTTCAAGTGAGATTTTTAAATTGACTGAGTTTTCCCCCTGAAGTATGCTAAGGAACTTTCATAATCTGTTGTGTACAGTAAAAGATGCTTATAGCCATCCTGTGAAAGAGTGCTCCAAAATCAGATGGATTATGCCCAGTCTTAAAAGATGCACTCTTAGTTAAGTTTCTCTGGGTTCCATGTGTAGATTTTAGTAGGACAAATCTCATTTAAAAAAAGGCAAACAAAAAATCCCCAACTAAAAAACTCCCCAAACCAACGTAAATCATTGGTAATTTAACTTATGTGTATTAAACAACCTGTATGAACCAAAAGCAGACTGAAACATAAACTAAGAAATGAGCTAATTAAGATATATATTAGCCCAGTAACCCTGAAGAAAAAAATGATACACTGGTATTCAATGTCATGTGAGCAGAGAAAATGTGAGACAGATTGAGAAGTTTCTAGTTAATTAGAAATTTCCTTAACCAGAGAGTACTCAGGTTATTTTTTCAGGAGCAGACAAGAGAATTCAATGAAAGTACAATTAATTTAAACATATGGCAAATTTATTTTCTGTTTTATTTTCTGAGATTTAATCTGGAAATTTTAAAGGAATATTTGTTCAGTCTTGAGAAAAGGTGGCTTTGGGGAGACCTTGTCACCCTGTCCCAGTATTTAAAGGATGGCTATAAAGAAGTTTGCAAGGTGTCACATGGAAAAGATGAGGGCTAATGAGTACAAGTTACTCTTGGGGAGATTCTCACTGGACAGAAAATGTTTCACAATGCTGTTGGAATAATGCCCTCAGGAAAGTGGTGAATTCCCCAATGTTGGACACTTTTAAGGCTCAGTTGGACACGGTACTGGGCCATTTGTCTAGATTTTGCTGTTGCCAAGAAAGGTTGGACTAGATGATCCTTGAGGTCGTTTCCAACCTGATATTCTATCATTCTAAGATTCTGTGATTTGTAGCTACTAATTGTAGCTTGGCTTTATATAAGAGAAAACTGACACTTTGAATCATGAGTCATTTGCTTTTTCTGGCCAGAGAGAGTGCTCTTGACATAGACTCACATCATTTCACTGTGCTGAATCTGTAAAGTCTAGATGCCAGCTTTATAGAGGGAAAAATAAGTCTATTCTCTGGGCATTCTTATAGATCTTAACTGAGTCTCCTTTCCAACAGAAACTAAAATGTTATCTAATGAAAATGAAGTACTTTCTTGTCTTTGTTGTAAACTATAGCGTTCTCTCATACAGTAATTCCTGAATTAGACTAATTCTTAGCATCTGGATAGAAACAATACAACCTTATCCATAACCAATTCTAAGAGTCATGGTAATAACATAAAATTATAGTTTAATATCTTTTTTTGTGCTTCTTGAGAAAATTTTATTGGGTTGAATCATAAATACATCATAAAATAGGCTTAAAATTTAAAAAGAATAAGATTTACCTCTCTTAATTTTCTTCCCCTTCCTCTTCATAATTTATCTACCAGTCTTTGCAGAGACATAGTAAATCTGACTGTGTGTTCCCTGGTTCTCTGTCTTTTTTGACCTTTTTAGCATAGTGGCATGTGTCTGAGAATGCTATCTCAGCAGGAAAAGACTGCTTTCCTACAAGACCAAGCAGTTAGCTGAGGGGAAGTGTATTAGTAAAGTGGCTGCAGTATGCCAAGGAGAAAGCAGGAGAGAGAATGAGGCAAGCTTTGCTTGCTCTGCTATTCTTTAGAAGATGCTGAATTCTGTCTGGCCCCTCTCTGGGGGCTTAAAACAACTTCATAATGACTAAGGAAGTAGTTCCAGATAATTAGCCCTGAAGATCACAAAGTTTTTACTACTCTTCAAAAAAAACCACTTAGATTCTCCCTAGATGGAACAAAAAAACCTTCTGTCTTTTTTCCATTCCCTTTCCTTTAGAGTTCGTATGATAAATGATCCATTTGTTACTTGAGTCAGCTTTCAGCTGAAGTGCCCTATGAAGAGAAAACCACATTTTTCTAGTGTGTAATAGCTTACACATTCTGCTCCAAAGTAAAAAACTCCCACCTCCCACGCTAGACAAGAGAAATTAGCACCTTTTCTTCACCGCCTGTGCTGGTTTTGTCTGGGGTAGGGTTAATTTTTTTCACAGCGGCTGGTATGAGGCTGTGTTTTGTATTTGTGTTGAACAAATGGTTGATAATATAAAAATGTTTTTGTTACTGCTAAGCAGCTCTTACACTGAGAGAAGGTGTTTTATGGCCTTTTATGCTCCTCATATAGTACCACTAGCAGGGTAATTGGGGGTGCATGGGAATAGAGGAGAAACAGCTGAGACAGATACCTCCAACTGACCAAAGAGATATTCCATACCATATGCTCAGTATATAAAGTGGGGAATGAAGAAGAAGGAAGAGGCAGGATGTTTGGAGTTATGGCATTTATTTTCCCAAGAGGATGTTAATGTATGATGTGGTCATGCTCTCCTGGATCAGGCTGAACACCTGCCTGCCTGTGGGAAACAGCAAATGAATTGTTTGTTTGCTTGTGGGCATGGCTTTTACTTTCTTTATTAAACTGCCAATCTCAACCCATGAGTTTTCCAGCTTTTATTCTTCTGATTCTCTACTGATCCTGCTGGTGAGGTAGCTATGTGCGACTTGGTTGATGGCTGTGGTTAAACCATGACACAGATCAAGATAGTCCTTCTGAGTCATGCTGAAGTGTCGTGAAATCTTACAGTCTACGATCCTTTCTGTACCACCGCATACAACATACCTACTAAGAAGTAACAGGGTAATGGAAAACAGTAAAATATCTGGTTTTAAATCAGAAATCTATCAGAAATTGTATAAAAAAATCAAAACTTCTTTTACTGAGAAAGCAAAAATCACCTAGGACTTAATGAGACAAACATATGATAGGAAAAGTGTCTAGAATTGAAAGAAAGAAGGAAGAGATCAGAGGAGATTTCAGGTGTTTCAAAATCATCTAACATTAAAGATCACAGTGAGTGAGTGAACAGCTGAACAGGTTTCTTGAGAGAACAGCAATAGAAAGAAAGACTTGTCAATACCACCTTACTTTTGTTTCCCTCAGGACAGAACCAATTTCTCTGAAGGACCAATGTAGTGAAGCTCTGAGGAGAATGCAGTGCTAGTTACTGTGAATAGTATGAATGACCAGGGTAGCAGTGTGCTGCTGGACTTTTGTGAATCTTCCAACCACAGCATCAAGTGAAGGCAGAATGATAGAGGTAAGTGTTCAATTGACATGTGTATTGGCTAAAACTGGTGTCAAGCTGAGATGGAGAAAAGACAATGTGTGCTTGAATTTTAATATCAGTTCTCTGTTTTTGTAGTATTTCCTGAATGGGGAGACTACGAAGAATTTCTTACTCTTTCAACAGCTCAAATACATTGAATGAGACCACAAGCAATGCACCAGTATTTTGCCAGTATTTTTCATGATTCTCCTTCATGATATGCCACTGATGGTATTCATCATATGGTCATTGAATAATTTAGGTTGTAAAGGATCTCCAGAGTCATATTGCCTTCATCTTACTGAAGTCACAAGAGAATAATTATGTTCAAATACTCTTCAAAAGTTCCCTGGAACCTCAGACTAAAACGTAGGACTCAGAGTATGCTTATTTGAGGGGATCAGTTCCTCAAAGTTTTGTAGGAAGTTACAATAATGTTTTGAAGCTGAAGAGTATCTGTTTATTTTACTGCCTAACCCTTGCATTGACCCTATTGAACTATTGAAGGTATGCCAGAAATCTCAGAGACAGTCTATGTACTCTTTCTTATTAATGCTATTACTGGCACACGTCAGTCTTGCAAAGCAACATATCAAAAAGCAAGATCAAAGGTTTTTGTTTTTTTTTTTTTTCTGGTTTTTTTTTTTTTTTTTTTTTTCTGCCTAAAAGACAAGGTAAAATTATACAGAGATATTGTAGTGTGTTGACGCGGGCTGGATATCAGGCACCCACCAAAGTCATTGCATTACTTCCCTCCGCAAGTGGACAGAGGAGAGAAAATATAGCAAAAGGTTCCTAAGTGAAGGACCAGGGTTTAGTGTACCTAGTTTTTAATCATTATTATCTTCAGAAGAGATGTTCTCCCCTTGTATTCTTAACATCTATATAATGTTACTATTCTCTTCTTCATTACTGAGAATGAGTGGCACTGAACTAATCACTTGTGTGCTGATTACAAAACATTCTGTTCGTTCCTCATTAACCTCTATGAACCACTGAGAAATATTGAGCTGACCTGACATATTTTTATTGTCTCCTTTGTGGCTTGTCAGGCACTTAATCACTATAGTTCTGCAGAAATTACATATGACTGTGTGAGTGTGCATTTTTATTTTCACACTGTTACACTAAAACAGTGAATATTTGGAATGCTCACATGCAGGTCAAATAGAAAAGAAAAATTATTTTCAAAAGCAATAATTGCAATGTGGAGCAAACTGCAATGACATTGAACTGAAACAACACAGAAACAGAAGGTTCAGAAAGAAGCTCATTTCCTTTTTAGGTAAGGAAAACATTGTCCATGACAGCATTGAAAATATTTCAAGGGTTAAATGCGTTGCTTGGTTATAATTGAGTAAATTGTATTTAATTAGGGATAAACTGAGAGAACTGACCCAAAAGAATTAATAAGGCTCAATTCATAATGTTTGATTTACTTTCCTGAATGTGGTCTTCTTTTCAGGCCTTCCGGTTAGAGTTCATTTCACCAAGATTTATTGCCCACATCTGAACAAACCCACATCTGAACTTTTTTCACAGTCATTTGTGATGAGTTGACCCTGGCTGGATGCCAGGTATGCACCAAAGCCACTCTATCACTTCCCTCTGCAACTGGACAGGGGAGAGAAAATATAATAAAAAGCTCATGAGTTGAGATAAGGACTGGTGGAGATCACTCACTGAATACCATCACATGCAAAGCAGACTGTTCTTGGGGATCTCAATTAAATTTATTGGTAACAAAATTAGAGCACAATAACGAGAAATAAAATAAATCTTGAAAACATATTTTCCACACTCCTTCCTCCTTCCCAGGCTCTACCTCCTCCAAGTTCTTCAAGAGCTGCTCCCACTTGGGTCACTCTTCCATGGGGCGCCGTCCTTCCAGCACAGCCTGCTCCAATATGGGTCTCGCGCATGGTTGCAAGCCCTACCAGGAAACGTGCTCCAGCATGATCTCCTCTCTCCACAGGTCTGCAGGTTCCTGCCAGAAGCCTGCTCCAGCACAGGCTTCTCATGGGTTCAAAGCCTTCCTTCAGGCACTCACCTGCTCCAACGTGGGTCTCCTCCGTGGACTGCAGGTGGATCTCTGTATCACCTTTGCCCTCTATGGGCTGCAGGGTACAGCTGCTTAACTGTGGCCTTCACCATGGTCTGCAAGAGAACCTCAGCTCCAGTATCTGGAGCATCTCTTCCCTGCTGCCTGCTTCTCTGCTGACTCTGGTGTCCAAACCAGAAATTAACTCTGTCCCAGCTAAAACTATTACACTACCTCAGATATAAATGTCTACTGTGTATCTGTCTACATTAGGTGAAAAATCCTGTTTGTGTCTGAATGCATTTCCAACTCTATTTAATTACTGAATTTTTTTTGCTTTTACCAGTTCTTCCTACTTTTAATTTTTTTTTTTTTATTTTCCCATTCAATTTGCTTCAAGAATGATACCTATACATGTATCTAACTGTATCTATTATTGCACAAACTATACACAAATAATCAGTAGGATTTTTGTCTATATCTCCCTTTTTCCATGTTGCCTTAGGTTCTCCAAGATAAAATAATTTTCTGGAAATAATTGAGTTGTGATGAAGGATGTTTTTTCTGCATCAAGATATACCACTGCACAGGTTCAGATTGTTTATATTCAGCTGTCTTGATTCATCTGAGAGCATGATACAGAAATAAATTGAGTAGCAGTGATGAATGATTAAAGACAAGAAATATGTGAGGTTCTCTTCTTGTATATCAGCAGCACATGACGTGGCTGATCATAAGACATCATTATCCTGACATGCAAGAAGACATACCAGAAGAATACTCCAGTCTCCATTTTCCTGGATTGATCATGACTGAAGACACAGGAGACATTTCTATAACAGGACCTTCCTTCTAGGACTCATTTAAAATCTGGAGCTTTATTTATAAAAAGCAAGTGGTTTTTTTGGTGTTTTTGGATAAAAAATATCTAAGTAGCTGCATCATTATGGTATTTGAAAAAATGAAGCAACATTGTAGGCTTCCATAGATAATCCAAGCAAATACGAATTGCACTAGGCAACAGTAAAAATAACTTATGGTTCTGGTACAATTTCCTTTAGCAGAAAGCCTCAGACAATAAATTTTATCTGCAATTTTAGTATATTTCTGAATGCCATACTAGTACATAAAATGAGGTAACACAGCAGCAGCCAGATAAATATTTTATCTATTCTGACTGGATAAACAGATTCAGATGCATCCCAATGCATGATGACTACCATTAGTCATAGTCACCTCTTTATGGCCTCAGCCTTCTGGAAAATTTAATTCATTTGTTATGCTCTGCGCGTGACCTGACAGCTGCGAATATAATAGGCATTTGTTCTTTGCCTGCAACAGTCAGGTCACAATGTCCAAGTGTTCACAATGCACATTCAGTGTTACTGAGCAGAGAGCATTGTGGTCATGCTGATGTCAGATAGGAAGCTGAAGTCAAGCAAGACAGACAACTGTTATCAGTGCCTCATGGACATCCATTTCCACAGAAGCTGAGGAATAACACAGACTCCAACACTTCTGAGCCTGACTATGAGCACAATTTGACCTTGCTTTCTTTAGCAGGGCAAAACAGAGCAGGTAGGTTATAAAAATTTAAATCAAACATACTAATAGGTTGTCATAGGTTAACAAGCATAGTCCTGGAAGGGACGTCCTTGCTGAAGGGTGCTTACAGTTTCCTCTGGGAACTGATAGAACCTATCAGCTGGCCAGTTTGAATATGGACAATTCTCTAAGCCACTTAAAGTTGTGATCACCTCTGTGATCCACATTTAAGAATAGGCAAACTCCCCCTCCAAGCTCTCTCTCATTTCCAGCGCTGGCACAGGTGGCTGCGGGCCCCATGTGGGGGCCAGCGGGCCCGGCCAGGCCCTGCTTGGGCCAGGCCGGGCCGGGCCACGGCCATCCTGGAGCCGATGGACCTGTTCCAGCCGTGGAACCCCCCCCCCCCACTGCCTTGCCGTGGGCAGCCGGAGCGGCTCGGCTCTCCCCCCTCTCCACTGCGATAAGAAAAATTCAACATTCCAGCTGCAAAGCTGCAAGGCCGAGGTGAGATTAACCCTTTTTATTGCTGTGAAGAGCTGAAAACCTGAGGGAAGAGAGAGAGGAGATGCTTAAAGCTGAAATTCTCTTGTGAAGCTATGATATATCAGAGTATCCTGTTGTAATTTCATGAAGATATGGGGGGTGGAGTGTTCAACTCGTAAGCAGAAGCACCTGCGCTGGGATAGGCAGATGCTGACGCAGCTGTAATTTCATGAGAAGTTTGGACAGGGAGAGATGAACCAGATGAGGACTTTTGCTCCAAACAGGAAAGGAGAAAACCTCAGACCCTAGAGATGAACCAGATGAGGGCTTTTGCTCCAAATGGGAAAGGAGAAAACCTCAGTCCCTAGAGATGAACCAGATGAGGACTTTTGCTCCAAATGGGAAAGGAGAAAACCTCAGTTCCTAGAGATGCTCCCAGAGTAGTCCTAATGATGAAGATGATGAAGACCCTTTGCTCCCAGGGAAGGAGAAGGGCCTCTGTTTTTGTTTGTGAACGGCTCAACCTTAAAATTGTACCCCAAAAAACTTCAAGAGTGGACCCTCGAAAGCAGTTGCGGGAAAAGCTGCAAGTCGGGGGAAAGGACTCACACGCAGGCAGAGAGACTCCTCTTCCTAAATGGACTGAACAATATTTGGAAGTGGGCGGCTGTCTCCTGTGATAATGTTTTCATAGCACGAGCAAGAAGAGACTTCTCTTTCTAAATGGACTGAACAAGGTTATTATGGAAGTGGTAAACAGACTGAACATCTTAAGGGTTGTCTTTGAACATTGTCAGTGGGAGAAGGGAGGAAGGTGGGGGGAGGAGGAGAGTTCTGAAGGTGGTATAATTTTTTTTTTTTTCCTTCTTTTAGGTCTGTTAATAAACTTCTTTATATTCTTTCAAGTTTAGTGCCTGTTTTGCATTTCTCCTAATTCTTATCTCACAGCAGATAAACAGTAATGAGTATTTTGGACCAAACCACTACATAGGTCAACCCAAACTTTGATTGCTATGTAAATGTACCCACAGCAAAAGAGTAAGTAAAAGAGGAAAAATCCACAAATTCGCTTGCTGTACTTTCAAATCATCAGGGTTATATTAATGCAAAAACTACACAGATGTTCTTAAATTTTGGAAAGAACACTGTGCCACCAGTAAGAAAAAACTTTATTCAGTCAGAAAGCACAAAAGTTGAAGTGAGTATTTTCTACCAAAAAAAACCCTAAACAAACCAAAAAGACAACCCCCTCCACAAAAAAAAAAAAAAAAAAACCAAAAAAAAAACCCACTAAAACAACCACAAAAAAAAACCAAGCAAAGAAGGGACAGAAAGAAGGAGCAGATGGGAGAAAGTGCTTATCTTAGGTGTACTGAGAGCACTTACCAAGTAGCAGGACTAGAATAAGGTCCTATATCCTGAAGGAGTTTTCACCATTTTAAAATCTCATTGATTCCTTTCCTCAAGAAGAAAGAAAAATATTAGAAGATAGCAGGGCAACAGCCATGCATATTGTTCTTTCTTTTAAATACTTAAATACAATTTAGGTATAAGGAAAACCCAAACTGTTTAAGCATAATCATATTGTAAGAATTGTCCCACTTTCTGTAGTCAGAAAAATCCTCAGTTCAGACAGAACTCATGAAAAGTCACCTTATGACCCTGCCTTAAAGTAGACCAGCGATCATGTAATTTGTAAATGTGAATTGTAGTTTTTTCTGTAAGTGGACTCATGTAATTCCAAATGTGCTCATTTGGAATACAAGTGAAGGAACTACTTTTCTCCTCTGAAAGTGACAAGACTATTACTTTCTGTTTTCTAATTAGAATATGTTTCTACTTAGATGTCACTTAATGGACAGCAGATTCAAATTCTTTTTTGTGATGCTGTATTGGGTGTAGGTGTAAAGATTTTGGTATGTGGAAAGAGCTGCAGGAGTGGCCTCTGTTAGGAGTGACAAGGGCTGCCCTGCTCCAAGCACAGACATTTCCAGCTGGCTCCAACAGACCCACCACAGGACATGGCTGAGCCCAGCAGCCACCATGGTGGCAGCTCTGGGAACACGCATTTCAGAAAACGAAAGCTTTTTACAAAAATGAAGATGATTTTCTATTCTTTTTACATTTTATGAGGGATAGTAATATTTCTAGGCACCACAAAAAAGATACAAGAGAAACACAGATTGAAAGTAATGATAAAATACAGCAGTTAGGAGGCTGCTCATATGCTTCTGCTTAGAGAAGGACAAAATAGTTACATAGATAGTCACTCAAGTGGAATAAGAAGACAAAGCCTTAAAATCCCTTAAAAGCTTCTTTACCAATCAAAATGGCCCCTTATTTCCACTCTGTATAGGGGGTGATTGGAAACCTAACTCACAGCTAGTTGCCTTCACTGCTCATTCTTAACTTTAAGGTGTCTAAATCTGGAACTGAATCCAAGTGGCACTTACCAAACATAGGCTTGTTCCAAGGTTTTAAAATAAACCTAATTACAGGACACAAGGGATTTCTGTATACAAAAAAAAAAAAAAAAAAAAAAAAAAAAAAAGCTGAAACTGCAGAAGAAGATGCATAACCTACTGAATTTATGTGTGAAAGTGGATGTATAGATAGACATACATAGAATGACACAGTTACCTGTGCAAACCTTCATATTTTCAAGAAAAGTAAAACAGCCATGTCAGATAACCTTTTAATACTCAGTAAAATCACACACTTTATAAAATTTTTACAATCTAGTGGCTTGGTTTTATCTCATATATATATATGTATGTAAAGCTGATAACTGAGTAACTTCAAAGTCTGAGTACTCTTTCAAAATGGGAGAAGACAACACCTCCATCAGTAGGAGAAGAATATCTTTCTTCTTATTTTACATCTAAAGTTGATGTTTTTCAGCACATTAATTCTCAAGACCAATCTTTTATAACCACAAGAGTTCAGCTTGTAATGAATTTTTAGAGCAAGAGATCAGTTGTTTTATTAACCTAGTATGCTGTAGCCTGATTACAAAAAGGAGAAGGAATTATGGAAGATTCTACAATATTTTAATGACTCATAAAATTGTGGTGGTAGATTGGCATATCTATAATTACGAAAACTAACTCCTCTAATTCAATGCAGACATTACAGGAAAATTCCATTACCAACCTACAAAATAATGCAATATTTATATGCCCACACATAAAGGAATAAAATGATTTGACAAATTGTATTTGCATATCAGTTTGTGTTCTCTTCTCAGAATGAAATACAGGTCATGAAAAAGAATATCGGATCCTAACACCAAGTACTATCTTGAATCACTTTCTGTTTTTTCTTGTTTATTCCTTGTTCAGTTAAGAAACAAAAAGTTATTTTAAAATTGTCCCTTTTCTCTGCAATGTCTAGGTCAGGACTACTCATTCTAACTTCTGAACCTTCTTTATATCAAACTGAAAATCTTGCCTTTTTCAAACTATTTCTCTATGAAGTCAACACTCTCTCTCTTTCCCCAAAACTGCCCATCCTCTCTTCTGCCCCTTCTCCCTTCCATCAAGGTGAGGGAATAGGGGTGGGAAAATATTAAAGGAACAAAACCCCTTTCAGTATGCAAGGGCTATAGAATTCAACTCTTGTCAATCTCAGATTTAGGTTTGAATTTGTGATTTTATTTTCCTCATATAATCAATAGGCACCTAAAAGGTTGATTGATGTGTCAGCTGCTAAAAGCAACTGTTTTAAAAGAGCTGAACCATATTTGGAGGTTTCAGTTTCTCTACAACTTTAAAATTTAAAATGTAGTAGCTTTATATGTCTGATTCAACATGTGAGATTTCCATGAGGTGATTTAAAGGTTTAAAGTCGTGATTTAAAGGTTTAAAGTCATGCTCTTGGCTTCATCCATTAAATCAGTAGAAAGCCAGAAGGATATTGTCGAAATAAAGTAAGAAAGAGGCATGGAATTTAAAAGAAAAGTAATTTTTTATTGGCACATTAAAAGAATCAGTTTAGACCATGGACTCAGTTTCTATTATATTGTATATTCATGAGATCATAATGTTGAAAAGTGATAAAATTAACTGGCTGCATTTGTTTTGGGTTTGTGGGTCTTGTTTTTTTGTGATTTTTGGTGGGTTTTTTTAATAAGCAAGGATACTCAGACAAAATTAATGAGTGATGAAGCAAAAGAAGAATTAATTATGATGTGCTTTTGCTCCAATAGGAAGAGAAGAAAATCCATGAGTAAAATTAATGTTTCATTCATCCAAGAATTGTTTGCAGTAATTGATTGTTATGCTGGCTTATAGAGGAGTTCAGCTTTAGGCTACTTCAGTCATTTAAAAAATCCCCAAATTTTGCCATGAGACTTGCCATGAACAGAGACACAGGAATAAGGCAGATGCGGTGCAGGCATATTTTGCCACAGTATGGTTATAGGGGTAGCATTTGTCTTACTAAATGTTCATGTCTTTGTTGCAGATATCTGGAGTAGTTAATCTGAGATAAACCTATAATATGGGGAGAATCACTCGTCAAAATATGACCCATGGATGCAGATGCAATTCTGAATTTGAGACACTCAGTGGAAATCAAGGCAAAGTCATTTTCTGTAGGGACTTATCAAAGGGTTTTCAAATGTATGCTTTATAGAATCTTCTATTTTTTTGGGGAAGCCTGTAAATTCTGACCAAGTTAATATCAATTAGGAAACCTGATTCCCTTAATCCTGGTTTTCAAAGAAACCTGAAATACAGCCTTTTTAGATGTCAAGTCCACCACCCTCCAAAGGAAAACAAATACCAGTTATATAAGTGTATAGTTCGGGGAAAGTGTTAAAAATATTACAATTAAAATTTAGAGAGGTATGGTTTTACTTGAAAGATGTTCAGTACTGAAATGGAGAATAGATCTGAGGATCGAGCACTTTATTCAATGTCTATGATTAGTACAACATCTTCTGTGACATATAAATGTGTTTCAATTGTTACAGTGAACTGGGGCTCTAAATCAATGATTTTGATTTCTATTTGAAAAGACAAGAAAATCATCACTATGCTGATACTTTCCAGGAGGTTAATGATACAAACGTTGTTTGTATTGACATTAAGCATTTCTTGGTTTTGAAATTTTCAATTATATGTTGTTTGAAGCTTCCTTCTATTTGTAATTTTTTTTGTTGTAGAATAAGTGATTATTAATGTTGCACGATGACTAAAACATACTATGGCTTTCACAAATTAGGCAGAGTAGAATCTAGGTTGTTACATCTTATTTAGTGAAATAATTTTTCTTTTGAATAATTTATTTTTAATTAAAAAACCTAACACCCACAATGCTGTGATACAGGCAGAATGTAGTTTTATTAAAACCACTACGAATAATCCAATCAAACCTTGAAATATTTCTGTCTTCTATTACACTGATTTAAATTTTGTCTCAAAGGCGTAGGAAGATTGAGGTAAGTAGGAATCTTTTCTGAGTTTGTTCCATTGTATTTTCATTTACAACTTCCTATTGTCAAATGCTCTCAGGCATAGATGCCTCCAAATTAGAATTTATTACTGAGTTATGCTGTGGCATTCATCAGTTTGTGTCTAAGATGGTAATGTGTCCATCTCAAGATTTTAAAAAATAAGCTCTGAATTGAAGCTAAAGTGAAGGAATTTTTGTATATCTCTTTAAATTTCAAACACTCATTAAGAAATTTTTTGTCCCCTCCAGTTTTTATGGATGATACTTCGAGAAAGTTTCAAAAAGGTGTACATTGTCTTGTTTACACAGTGTTGCTGCCCACATTGTCCTCTCCTTGGTCCTGTAACCCATGACGTGTTTCATTTCCCAGCCCATTTCCACCTCCATTCTGCTTCTTCACCCCTGACGTGACCCACCCTAAATGGCTACTTTACTCCTGTATTAAAGTGTCTCTTTATTTTATCCTTTTAAATTATACTATTTCTTCATGTATTCTGAAACAAGAGTTTCCATGACAAAGTAATTGATAACAAAGTTTACAGAGATGGTGTCTGCACCTGAAGAAACACCACAGAAAAATACTGGCCATTAAATGCGTTCTAAAAAGAGTAGAAGTTTCTGCCATAGACACCAACAAACTG
Organism: Corvus hawaiiensis; assembly: GCF_020740725.1. Classification (NCBI taxonomy): domain Eukaryota; kingdom Metazoa; phylum Chordata; class Aves; order Passeriformes; family Corvidae; genus Corvus; species Corvus hawaiiensis. The sequence continues at coordinate 77,618,218 of NC_063214.1, forward strand.
AAAACTATCAAGTACAAAAAAATTATATGAGGAAAGCTTATACAGCAAAGGATTTAAAAAGCAGACATAAAGTGGAGGATCCTTGTGCTATCTCACCAACACCAAGAACAGATAAAGTTTACCTTGGAAAGTTGATATTCTTAGGGAAATACATATCTCTTCTACCGGTCTGTAGAGATAGTCTTAGAATCCTCCTTTCCAAAACTACATTTTAAAACCTTCCTTCCCATCCACTTTTAAAGGAAAGTTGGTTTTCTCTACAGCCCACTGTTAAAAAAACCAACCAATCAAAAAACAAAAAAATTTGTCTTTTGATGGAAGCTTACCACTAAACACTTTTGCCTTCACCAAGCTGCCAAGTCCCTTCCTCAATTTCCATACTATAAAGGACTTTCTTTTACCACTTGAAAATATCTGATTTACAAGACTGATAAGACATTCTAAGTTTTATAGATTTTCTGGAACACCTGATGAATATGCAGTGCAGCAAATTCCAGAATAAAGATAATTACGTGGCACATAACATGTAGAAAATCTCTGTCTTCTGGAGCTTAGAGGGTGCCACATTGCTTTGTAGAGGACATCTATTAGTGAAATGTTACTTTTGTAGGGTGATAGGGGAACTTTTCTTAACAATTTCTATTTTATGTGCATAACAATTGTTTTCCATGTAATCCTAATGGGTCAGATATTTTTCCCTAAATAGAAATTATGAATATGCATTATGCTGTGCCTGTAATGGTTAGTGAAAGGAACAGGGATCTACTCCAAGGCTCTGTGATGCTGATTGGTTTATGCCAATGCTGTTTGGGAATAATTCCATGCATAACAGACACTTTTTGGAAAAAGGTAGTTGCGGAAGTTCATAACAAAGCTAGAGAGTTCCCCCACATCGAAACAACATGAACTGGCAGGGGTCCTTTGAGTGCTTTCATTCAGGCTGAAAAATATGAGGAAAGCAAGATACATTTAATTAAGAATCATTTTATAGTTACGTTTGTCTGAGAGTTTTTTATTTTCTTTTTTAGAGAAGAATAGTAGCAAATTACTTTAGCAAAAATTAATGTAAAAATAACCTCTCAAGAAGAATAAGGGATCAGTCACCACTACATTTCTTAAGATGTGCTGGTACTCCAACTCTCCTCCCGAGTCCACCAGGGTAAGGGGGAAAGAGAGGGGGGTTAATGAGTGGCTGCCAGGCTTTTCCTCTCCATCTGGGTTTAAAATTATGACACAGGTATAAGAGGAAAAATTATATTTTTAATAACAGTCCAAAATTAGTTCTCAACCCCCTTCCCTCAACCAACCAACCAAAAAACCTAATGTTTTTGCATCTCCAAAATTACACTATTAGTACAAATGAATGAACACAACAAGTGATAAGTGGAAAATTATGACTATTTCCTCTGGTATTATATGTACATACTCTGTTGGCATTTCATAGTTTCATCATAAGTTATTCTCTTTTGAAGTGCTCCAACAAAGCTTTAGAAAAATTTTATCAGAAAAGGACAATTTGTTCACTGACACCTATATTGTATTTCTGCCATTTCTGTGTTAGCCTTGCAGGAAGGATGGAGGTATTTATGCCACAATTTGAAAGTTCTTCTGGCAAATTTTGAAAGCTGTGAAGGGCTTTTACATCATGTTCCTGTGATCTAGCTTTCCTTTTCACTCATGTTTCATTTGCTGACACATGCAAGCTATACTTTGGCTATAAATTCATTTCTGATACTTTTGAATAATGGTGTATATATAGTACAAGGAGATAAAAGAATTATTATGAGGAAATAGAAGAAAAACACTCACCTCCTCCACAGACCTCAGTTTATTAATCATTGACTAATTTACATTGTCTCACATTACTAGAAGAAAAAAGCACAAAATCTTATTTTAATTCCAGAAATTACTATGACATATTCAAATTTCTACTTGTGACAAATCTTGTCATTCAAATATCAGAAATTGCATTGCTTTGTCTTATAAAATCTAATTATAGACAAGAAGTTTAGGGTTACAGAATCCACACCAATGAAACAACACAATATAAACCAACCAATTTGCATAAAAGCATTGTGAAGTCCTACTGATTTTTCAAAATTGTATCCAGTCTATCTTGTTCTCATAGACTACTGGTTGCTAACATTTGGATCTTCAAATAAGTTTTCTAACAGTTGTAAAGGAGAGTGAGGAATGGCTGGATTGAAAAGAGGCAACTGGAGGATTTCCCCTGGGCCGTAAGAGTTTGCAAGATGTAGCTTCCTTGTAAATTCCTTCTCTATTTAGTTATTGATTTAGTCTAATTAACAGCAATCATCGCTTCAGTCTGAGATTCCTACATATCCATAGGGAAGGGTATAAGAAGAATTGCCTTAAAGTTGTGATGTGTAGTGTAAGAGATGATCATAAAAATGTTTAGCAATAGTTATTTTCTATGAAACAATAGATAAATGGCCTATAAAAAGAGTAAAAATGAAGTTTTTTTTTTTTTAAGTCTCAGATCTTAAATATAAAATAGGGTAAAGAAATAAGAATTAGATTCCTCTCTCTTAAGGCAGTAAAATCAAGTCAAGCAGGAACATAATCTTAAATATTTATGTAATAAAAGCATGTTTATCTCACTGTAAAAATGTAAGATCTTGTCACAGTTTTCTTGCCTCTCTGACACTCAAACTCATTAGATTTTATCACACAATGGTGAAGGATTAAAGCTCTAAATTTAAAGGTTCTTCTTAAACTTTTCTGAAATGGAACATTACTTTTAAAACAACCTTTAAAAATCTTTATGTTAAAATATGCAGCATGGTTTTCTACAGCTCTGGAAATTTATTGCAAATAAAAAACATGGCCAGCATTTTCGGAGACGTGTGCTGGTCTTCCATAACCACCAGCACTTTAAAGGGTTCAATCTTATTTATATGAATGTCTAAGAAAATGCTGCCTAAGCTGCCTGTTATTGAAAATGCTGTGTCCAGAATTTTAACTCACTCCAAGCAATTCAGCATGTCACTCCAGTCATGAGGGAGAGCCACAGTGCAACTGCTTGTCAAATATCAGATTTACTTTAAAATTGCTTTAATGACTTCTACGACAACATACAGTTTTGTATTTACAACCAGGGCACAGGAATGGTAGTGGAGGTGGGAGAAATGAGTGGCTAAAACCTATGTTGGAACAGAAATAGATCAGTCTAATAAAGAAGCTTGAATCCTACGTCATCTGTATAGCAAAAGTAAAATCAGATTTTTTAAAGAGATATTCATAGTCCTAATTTCTTACATAGCTGACCTGAAAGAGTTATATTTGAAGAATCCTACATAAAGTTTCTAAGTATGGTCGTAAGCAATAAGAGGTGCCTATGGTTGTATATCCCAGAATGCATTACTCCTTTATTAGGAAACACTTCAAGAAACAGCCATGTTTCCAGAAGAAATGGACAAACGTAAGAAATGGAAAAAATATAAAGCAATGAACAAATATGTAAATGGTTGAGCTATCTTCTTAACACATAGATATATTTGTTATGCATATATGTACATGTATATGTATGGGAACAAATGTGCACACATATATACATATATATATACATAACAGCATGTATAGCAAGCATACTCTATACAGATGCTGCATTTATTGTATTTTTCATTCACTTTTAGAGTCAGTTCTTCCTTATAGTTTTTACTTTTTTGTCCTTTCATCTCTGTTCCTTTTTCAATGACTTCAGTGCTATCATATACCTTCTGTACATCATTAACTTTCTTTTTCTTGATGTGCAGTTAGTCCTCTTTCAAATGAAGGCAAGGTTATCTTACTTTCTCAAATCCCTTGTACATAAATATAGCAATTCCCGAGAGTCATACAACTACCTCAGATTGTTTTGATTAAGTCATAGACCTGAAATAAAAAAATGTGCCTTTATAGCATAAAAAGCATTCTGAGATAATTTTCCATGTTAGAAACCTAGTCCGTGATGTTTTTGGTCTTACTAATAGTACAAACACACAGTCTGAATCAAGATTGTAATATCACTCAGCAGAGGTTGTATAATACATTATATGTAACATTTTGCATACATTTCACTAAAGCTCAGCCATAAACTGCCACAAAATTATTTCTGTTTATGTGTATTTGTAGAATTCTTCCATAACCTTAGTCATTGATGACTTTTTCTTTGTTGGTTTGCTGTCGGGCGCATATATAAATGCAATGGCATATGCATGACTACAGAGTATCTGACATACTGTCTTATCATTCTTTAATCTCTCAGTAGGCTGCTTTGTTGAACACTGTCTTCTCTCTTGACCCCATTTTGCAATGCAGTGAATGTTAATATGCAGTTGAATGGAAGAGTCAGAGGGCAATCAGATACTTAGGAAACAAGAAGCTAAAGTCAGGCTGACAGGGAAGGGTAACTGCACCAGAACTGTGGTCTGTTCCATGGAATGTAGAAGATAAAGGAGAAAGGCAATCAATCAAGTTTATATTAAGGATGAAATTTAAAGTTTTTTGTGTTACATTAGCAAAAATTTTATGTTCAAAATTTTAATTCACAACAGCAGCTCAGTGTGTCACTCCATTTTTGACTTCATTAGGCTTTAGAAATTCTTTCAACAGCATTAACACCAATCTGTTTTCTACTTTAAGGAATACAGCCTTCTGTGGTGCCTATGGTAATTTCAGCTGATGTATCACAGTGCTGTTCAGACTGAGAAATGCAGGTTTAACTAAGCATCAGAAAAAAATTATGCTATAACTAACCATATTCTTTCCCTGATATGTGTATGATCACGTGATATAGAACATGATTTTGTTTGGGTTTTTCCTTTTATATGTGAACAGAACAATTATAAAAAAGTTTAAGAAGTACAGAAGTCATAGACCTGTCTGTTAAATACAAAAATCCTCTTTAATTTGTGAGGAAAGGAACCCTTTTTTTTCAATAGACTCAAAACCAAAGACAATTTGCCTTTATCATTCTCTCTTACTTTTCTTACATGTATAACTTTCTCCACATTTAGCTGGTTTACACAGCTTCCCTCAAGCTTGTTCATTAATAACTTATGAGCCCATTTTGTCTCAATTTCCGTATTTTTGTTTTTAATCAGCTGCTTTATCACAGTTGAGGGATGCATTTAGACTCTCTTAACCACATTCAAACTGTTCCAGTGTGAAGTGTATATATTTCATCAGTCTCAGTGCAACTTTAATTTAAAAATTAACAAAATTTATATCAGCTTGAATGAGGTTATACAAGTATTTAAATACTAGTATTCTACTAGCTGAAACCTAAGTATTCATTCTAACACTGTCTCCAGTGATGTATATGTTGTCTCTGCTAAGAGCAGGAAAAGCTAGATAAGCAAAATGACTCACCTAAAACCAGAGTCTGAGTCAGGCTTACAATGAAGCATTTAACTTACCACACATTTTTTTAGGTTGTTTTAATCATAAGAGCTTATGCTTATAGAAACACAGAATTGTAAGTGTTGGAATGAACTTCCGGAGATCATTTAGTCCAACCGCAATTCCAAGTCAGGGTCATATGGAGCAATAAGAATAAGAAAAACATGGGAATGCATCCAGGTGTGTTTTGAATGTCTCCAGAGAGGGAGAACCCATGAGGTCCTTGGGCAGCCTGTTCCAGTGCTCTGTCACCCTCAATGGAAAGAAGAAGTTCTTCGTCATGTTGAGGTGGAACTTCTTGTGTTTTAGTTTATGGGCATTGCTCCCTGTCCTATTGTTTTGCACCACTGAAAGGAGTCTGGCACCGTATCCTTGACAGTTGCCTTTGAGATATTGGCCCTGCACAAGTCTCCTCAAACACTGTTGCATAAGCTGTGGGCTCCTGGCCACTATCCTGACTCCTATGAGGTTTTCCTGATTCAAGAAATCCCCCTGTGCAGTGCACTACGGCACTAAAGTGCTCCACTGCTCATTGTGCTGGCATGAGAGTTGCTCACCTTGCCAACTGCCAACCCCTTTTTAAACAATCATACTAGCAAAATAGTGAAGTAAAATGAGAAAAGTACAGAAAGAATAATTATGTGTAGTCATTTTGGACTCAGGACATTGCCATAGCAATAGGGGCACTGCCAGCCTGCTCTGCAAAGGGCAATCTTTGAAGTGTTTATACCAGCCAGTTCAAGCAGTGGATGCAAGCCATATTCCTAGGGTTAAGGATTCATTCCTGTTCCCCTTGTGCTTGCAGTTATAAAGAGCCAGGAGGAGAAGATTATATTAAAACTTACTTTCATTTTAAACCAATTTGATTTCTGTAGTTTGGCATAAAATGTTTGTATGAAAACATACTGATCAGAATGTACATTCAGAACAAATATAATTCTAGAGTCATAGATTATTCTGAGCTGGAAGGGACCACAATGATCATTGAAAATCCAACTCCTGGCCTGGCACGGGACAATCCCAAAAAATTAAACCGCGGGCCTAAAAGAATTGGGTCCTGATCCACTGCCCAAACACCCTCTGGGTAAACAGCCTTTTCCTAGTATCCAACTTAAATATCCTCTAACTCAACTTCAGGCCATTCCCCCAGGTCCTGTCACTGGTCACCACAGAGAGAAGACCAGTGCCTGCCCCTCCTCTTCCCCTCAGTTGTAACTGTGATGAGGTCTCCCTTCAGTCTTCTCTTCTCCAACAAGTGACCTCATCTGCTTCTCATATGGTTTCCCCTCCAGACCCTTCACCATCTTTGTTGCCCTCCTTTGGACACTCTCTAATAGCTTTATACCCTTCTTTTCTACAGAAATAAATGTTAATGAAATGTACTTCAAGTTGTTGGCAGTGCTGCATCTTCAACGCAGTTGTTGATAGAGTATACACTCTATTAACGACAAAGACAATCTTTTATCTTTTTCTATTTTTTTCCCCTAAGATTGGAGCAGATCTATATTATTCTTAAAATTAGTTTTATATTGCCATGCGTATAGAACACCAGTTGATTTATGTGATTTTAAGATTTGGGTGAGAGACAAAGGAGAAATGTAGAGTCTTTGAAGGCACCAGCAAACCTAAATGTCCCTGAGCAGTACACCTGGGGCCTTCACCTATACACCCTAGCCATGGCCCCAGAAGTCCCATTTCAGCCTGAGTCATCACTTATTATCTGAATGATGTTTTATTCTACAGCTCAGCTGTAGCAGCACTGGATCCCATGGATCCTGATCTGCGGACTGTTTTCCTGGCTTGACCTCAGCTCTGCCTCATCACTGTGGTCCTGCCTGAATATCCCAGAGCTGTTTCTGATCTTGACTCACCTCATCAGTCTTGATCCTTTTTCTCTCTAAGCATGAAAATTGCTATAAAGCTGTCTTTTTCAACTGTCTGTGACCAAGGTTTTAAATCTAAATTAATTTCCATTTGAATTATTTTGTTTGCCTTTCTAATTTCTTGATCATTTACTTGCATAGTAATTTCATGCAGGAGCTCTGTTCTTTGACTACAAGCAATTGGGAAATATTTAAGTGCATACCAGTAGCTATCAGACCAGGAAAGCCTGGAAAATTTAATGGGAGGTTACAAAGTGTGTAGCATGGCAGGGGTGGTGAAGCATGTTCAGACTAAGTAAAACTGGCAGCATAAATAGCTTTTAAATGGATGTATAACCTTTTTAAAGGTTAGCTACTCATTCTCCCTCTTTCACTTTTATCTGACTGAAATAAATGCCTCCATAATTCCAGTGAGATCTGAGATACTGTGGGAAATTCACTGAAAACATGAGTGTATTCCTGAGTACCAGAAAGACAGACTTTGACCATCTTTGACAAGTTTTTTTTTCAGATGTGTGAGACATTGGTTGATTCTCCTTCTCATCCTATTCTTTCCCTCTTTCACATGAGTACATCTTCAGACTATACATATTCTTTGAACTCTACTCACTTTCAGTGTTATTCTGACCTCTCATACTACCAAATGCTCCCAAAACTTCCACTTTCTTTCACATCTAAGCAATTAGATAAAATATTACCTTGTTTTACAAACATTGCTTGAACTATGAACAACAACAAAAAAAATCTTTTGTCTGTTTTTATCGACATATAGTTATGTATAATTTTTTAAATCATCTATGTACATATGCTGTGTTCCATGGTCTGGATGAGATTTAGGGTTGACCTCTGAATGTTCACCATACAATCATCCTCTCCATCATATTTTTCCCACTCCTGAGCTTTTTCCTCTCTTCCTGCCAAGTTCTGGTTTCTTCCATAACGAACTTAACATCTTATCAAGAACTATGTAGCAGGACAAAATGTCAGGCCAGTTCCCTTTTAAAATTACTTGGGACATCCCTAATTTCCATTACCTTTCAAAGATAAATAGCTTCACAAAGACATCTACCACCTCTCTTACTGCAGGATGCTGTACAGGTCTGTCAATTGCAATGTGTTTTTATGAATAAAGGTTACTTAAGTAGGCCTCGATCCTCATTCACTGTTGATGTTTTTCCTCCGCCAGAAACTCTTTCATTAATCACAAATGCCTGAGACACCTTGTTGGTGAATACTGAGGGGAAAATGGTATACCTAGTGAGAATTGCAAGCTGTTTTTTTCTTTCACCTTCTACATTTAGCAAGCAAACTTAATTAAATTGTTTCACTTAAGTTTTTAAGGTTCATTTATGAGCTAATAGTTTTCAGGGTTAAAGTAGTGTTGGAAAACTTTTTTTTTCCTCCTTGAATTTGATTTGAATTTGATTTGAATACACATCACCTATAAGTCCACTTACAGAGGACTCAGATGCTTTGAGGCAAAACAAATTCACTTCATCCTCTCACAATGGAAAAGAGACTGCAAAATAGTCTTTATTTTTCCTGCAGTTTTGCTCTGTATATACATTTTGTTCATTATCACAATTCAGATTTGAAAGTGTATTACAAGTGCTTAATTAGCATCAGTTTTCCTCTCCATTATGTTGATCACATATACAATATATTATTTATATTGTCTAGTAATTTAGATGTTCTAATTATGCTGGTATTGCACTGCCCAATAATTTAAAATTTTGTTGGGAAGGAGAAAGGTCTTAAATCTGTATTACAATAAAAAAAAAAAAAAAGCAAGGGGTTCTTTACTGTTGATTTAGATTTCTGAAAGATGTAACCAGGGAGAACATTTGCATAAACCTATACATGTGCGCCGTGAAAAACTGAAACATCTTAGGAACGTAGTTATTTAATTACAAAATTAGATTTGATCATGTAAGAACCTTAGGGCTAGCAATCTGGAGAAATGGAGGAACAGTCTCATCACATGATCATTTCCAAATTTGACATGACAGTATTTAAATTTCCATTACTGAAATAAGTATAAAATTATCATATGAATGCACCATGTGGTGTTGTATGCTAACAGATGCTATAAATGTCCCAAAGGAAACATTTTCTCAGGATGATACTGAAGACATAATACAAAGCTTCTTCCACTGCCATTCTTTCTCAGTCTTCAAGCAATCCTAGGTGATTGTATTCCCTTTATAAAATTGTATTATGAAAAGCAAAAAATATGTCTCATTTTGGTTTAGATACATTAGGAAAGAATATTTTTATACATTAAGATTTTCTTTCACTTAACACTTTTCTTTATACAAAACCATGTAGATTTTGTCCCGTGATAAAACTAATTCTGATCATGGTACTACTGATCTGTTTCTTCATGGTAGTTTCATGGATGTCATATCCATTACTTTCACACAGAAGCTAATTTTGGCTACAGTTAAAAGCTCAGTTAAATAAATCTGAATTTTGTGGTGTTACGCTTCAAGGGTATTCAGTGATGGTACTAAAATTATGCTATGCCAACACTGATACATGCTTGAAATTATTGAATTTGGGCTTCATGTGGCATCCAGCACTGTTAATTGACATATTTTGCTATGTTGATTCCTTTTTAGATTTTGCTTATTCACTTACTACTTTTTCTTCATCCAGATCTATGAAACAACACTGAGGACTATTTTTGTTCCCAAACACATGTAATTTTTACTTTGCATCCATCTGAGAACTCATCTTTTTAGAAGATCACTAGGCAGCCTTGACATCCACTTAGTACAAAACAGGTATGAATTTGAATGTGTAGGTACTCAATCACATTTATAAGGGTTTAGCTATCCAGCGGCATGCAGTATTAAATATTTCCAGAGGACTTAAAACTTGTATTTTTCATGTGAGTATAATTGCTTGAAAACATCTTCTGGAATTAGGCCTAGGTGTAAATGATAATTATTATTAGGAGAAGCTGTTTGCTGTAGAAAATTTAGGAAATAGTACAATAGTTAATGGAATGTTGACAAACTTTTTCAGTAAAGTTATGGATCATTGAAATGTAATTAGTATGGAGGACTTCACATGCAGATTTCCAGTCTTAAGGTAGAAATCTTTCATTTAACAATTAAAGATGTACTTTAGGATGAGTTTATCAACTCCACCATTTAGAATATTTATCTTTTTAGATGAGTTTCTGAAAGAGAAGCTTTTTCATTACAATAACTGAGTTATTTGGTCTTTACCTATGCACAAAGGCACAGAGCATGCAGGATAAAAGCATCTTAGAAGTATAAAACAATTATTTTTCAGCTAACACACACACAAAGCTAGGATTAATGCAAGAAAGGTTATGGAAGTGAACAAAAACCTAGACAAAAGAAGAGAAAGAAGGTTATAGCTCTAGGCATATTGACGGGGATTGACATTTTCTCCATAGAAAACCAGTATCTGTAGTAAATTTTATCTATACTATATATCTATACTTCCCCACGGATTCATCATCATCCACATCCAGTCTTTCACTGTCTAGCGTATCCTCAACTCTTCTGACATAAAAATAGCAATGTTCGGGCAATAACTGTCTTTATTGACTGGTGTAAATTCCTGAAACTAATCTTAAGCCAATTATTCCTGTGAAAATAGAGGTAACTTGGAAATCTGGAAGAAAAAAATCTCCTATGGAATAGTAGGAGATTTTAAAACAACCTACAATTTTTTTTAAAAAGAAGTAAACAAAGGTACTAAACAACGCCCCGAATGAAAGAAGACTGATTACATGTGGAGTTCCACAAGAATCTTTTTGGGGTTCTATTCTGAATGATAAATTTTTGAGAATTGGAATAGTGAGGATCATAGAATGGATTAGTTTGGAAGGGACCTTAAAGATCATGCAGTTACGATCACCGCTGCCATGGGCAGGGACACCTTCCACTAGACCAGGTTGCACAGAACCCCATCCAGCCTGGCCTTGAACACCTCCATGGGGCAACCACAACTTTTCTAGGCAGTTTTCTGACATTAACTTGTTATGTATTCACAGTTTTCTCAAGGTCTCCATTGTTGGCCTATGTGTAAAAATGTTATCAATCTTGGTGTTATTTGATATAGCTTGTTTTATGTCTATTACATTTAGTGTAAGATGGTACACTGTTTCTTTCATCAGTAGCCAAATGCAAGTTTTCAGCAAATTAATTCCATAAATGTTATTAAAGAGATGTCTTTAATTTAACTGAAATATGTAAAAATAACTATAAACTCAGTTTCATGTGAAATTATTTTTTCTCTTTAAGAATGTAACAAAAAAGCATAATCTTATACTAGAGGTAACTGCTATTTATTTTGTTTCTATATTCAGAAATTAAAGCACAATATTAGGGTGAAATAAGTCTGCAATAACCTGGGTTTATAAGTGCAAACCCTGACAAAAAGAAGACGCTTTTTTTCAACTTTTATGAATGGTTTACCAGTAGGTGATTGATAACTACAGAGTGCTATCATTCTATTTATCTTTATGCAATAAATTTATTCTGCCTGTAACTGTACAAATACTTAGGCATGCAACATTTTGCACTCCAGAGAGAAGGTGTAAATCAAGACCAGCTATTTAATTAATGGCTAGTGCTTTTCTGAACAGCTGAATACCCTGCTGTTACTTGGCAGTGACAATTCACTCACTTCATTCTGCTCTTGCAGAATGTCTCAGTCCACAGCAGAGAAAAGTTCCCCTGGTCAAATCAGAAAGGGAACAGGTACACTGAGACAGTAACTTCTTCACAGGAAGATTTCTATGGGTAGATGGGGGCAAAATATTAATGTATTAAAATTATAATTTTATAGCAAACTATTGAAAAAATCTGTTGCAATTTTTCATCTTATGTGGTTGTATCACTGTTATGTTGGTGAAAATAAAAATTATACATCCTTGGAAACTTTCAAAAGACTGTGTCAGTTTAGCTGCTTAAAATCTCCTAAGAATTCTGGCTACTAAGAATTTTAATTGCAATTACTGACATCATTACTAACAGAAACAATTATACAGTTTTCCAAGGTCTATAGTTTGTCACACAGTTATAGTCATTTGTATCCCATGATCATCTAAAAGTCTCAGTGATAGCCCTAACATGCATAACATAATGTATATGCAAATATAAATATCTGTTAAAAAACTTATGTAAATAGACCATAATGTAGTGGTGATGAATTATAAAAAGTTATCTTAATTATTTTCCTTAACCACATCCGCCATACAGCCTCCGGCTGAGATGACACGCTTTCCAATTCCCTATAGCCTTATTGTCTGTGGATTCTAGTAAACATACAAGTCCAGCACTCTCAACTAGTCTATTGATTATGGATATAAATACTCACAGCAGTCACAAAGTAGATGCATTATGAGTTTTTGTATCCTGGCACGGCCTCATTTTACTTATGAGCATCTCAACATGTATAGCTGCAGCTAAATGTTAATAGCCTAGATTGACTCATGCAAGGGAACCAAAGGAACACACCTCATCTACAAAGTCAAGATTTTATTAGTAGTCAATCGTATCTTAGTTAACTAATTATATATATATATATGCACACAATTTATGTAGATAAAATTATCACAGAAAAAGCAGGAAAATATAAAACATTATAACAGGAAAAGGATAGTCTCAACAGCAGTAATGTTACAATCATTGTACACAAAACTTCTAGTGTCTACTTTTTTTCACTGTTGTTCTCACTCTTCCAAAATCCTTTCATGTACTTAGGTCAACATTGAGTCTTCAAGAAGATGTGATGAGTTGTAGTTAATCACCATCCTATTGAGCCCTTCTCAGAGCAGATGCAAAAATTACAGTGAGGTTTTCCTTTTCCTTACTATAAAATTTTTTTGGAACTATGTCTATATATATTTTTAACATACTCTGCCTTTTGCTTGCTCTTCAGTGGCTTGCACTTCCACCTAACATGCACATAAATTATGAATGGTGTGTTCCTATATATATTGACTACTTCTTCTTTGTTCTCTTCTTTAGCAAAAATCTTAGTTACCAAGCTTGCCAGGCTGGATTTCTTTAGTGGCCTGTAATTGACCCCTAGTACTATACGAGAGCTCTGAGGCCTCTCCTATTATTCCATGCCCATGCTTTGAATGCCTTTGTTGTCATCGTATGCCTGCACTCTCTAAGGTGTAATATTTTTCTATCATTGTAGGCAATTCATGCTACAGAGAATAATTGCTTTGTATTGGTATTATTTTGAAATCTATGATTAAATTATTATATGAAAGTTAAAGATGTAGAGTATGGGCTGGTATAGCACAATCTCCATTAACCCTGCTTATTAAATTGTGCATCCTTCCTTGGACTTCTCCATTTTTGGTCCTACTTTGTTCAGGATAAGTGTTCTACACAGAATGTACAGACCATGAATAAAAAGTAAAGGATTTTGAAGTTCACTGAAGGATCCAGATACCGAAAATTACCTAGCCACATGAAGCATTTACCTTTTATTGTTCTATATGCTGAAGAGACAATTCTCTATATATTTCAGCATAGTCCTTCTCATTGGCTTTGCTGAAGGTTATCTTTTCACAGCATCTCTTAAAAGAAAACTGCTTCCTATAAAGTCCTATCCACCCTTGGAATATTGTCTTTTCTAAAAAAACTACATGCTGCTATAAGTAATATGAGAGAATATAATTTTCAGTTTTAAAAATATAAAATGTATTGTTAACAAGATTTGGTTTGGGTTTCTTTAAACCATTTTAAAAGATTCAGCTCAGTAGACTAAATTGGAAAGACTGTAGTTTTCTATGAGAAATTTGTTTAAAAACTGTAGCTTTTAAAAGCTTAGTTTTTTTCTCAAAGAAATATTTGGAAAAATTAAAATCAGATTTTTGTCAAATTAATTTTGCCAAAATAAGTTTTTTGGAAGTGATGTAGGAGTTATAAGTTTCAATTTTTCTTCAAAGACAGGAAAAAGGGATGAGAAAACAGCAAATTAAATTAATATATAGGTAATAAATATTATTATATACCTATATTAGTAAATGCACAGATATTAAACATATTCTTAAAATTCTTTAAAATACTATTGCTTAGAGTAATAGTGTGCATTTTTGTTTTAATCATTACTACAGTATCATTAATCATGACAAGTAATATATCATTTCTAAACCCACTAAATAATGAAAAAAATAATGCTATTCACTCCCGCTTATTTTAATAATTTTTAAAGAAATTTAGTCAAATTATATCTATATGACTAATACAAATCGCAATACTTTAAAAATATTTTGGAATACCTCATTCAATATTCTATTTCATGTAAAAAATAAATAAATAAATAAATAAATTTCACATATCATGCTTTGAGACTTGGTTACCTATCTATCTAAGCTGTATAAATGAAGAGTTCCTTGCCAGACTGTGTGTAAAAACCTTCTCTTCATTTGGAAGCAGGTCAGAATTTCGAATGAGCCCTGATTATCCGCAGCCTCCAAAATAAATCTTAACATGCCAAGAAAAACGTGCACCAAACTAAAATTCTCAATATCAAGGCTGAGATTCTAAAGGTATTACTGAGTCTATTTATTTTGAAACTGATAACACAGTTTATGAAAATAATGATTAAAAAAGACTGAGGTAGCAAAGAGTTTCAAGCCTGAAAAAAAAAGAACCCAAAATTTGTGTATTTTGAGTGTGTGGGAGGAGGGGAAAGGAAAAGTGCTGGAAATAAAGAATTGAGTAAAGAAGAAGTAGGAAGAGCTATATGTAGAATGAGTCCCAGTTATGCCACATTTTTTTGAAACATGTTTTACTCAAAAGGAAATGCAGCAGCAAAGTACTAACAAAAACCTCTCTAGGAGCTGAGGGGAGTATTAACAAAACTATAGTTGTTGATACCTTGTTTGTTCAAAGATACTTTATCCTTTTTTTTACTTAGGTACAGAGATAAGCCAAATTAATGATCTTTTAACTTATTTTTTATTCTGTGGATTCAAAAGTGAATGTATTTTTTTTCTTAATCATGTTTTAGATTATTTTTAAATAGAAATATTCCATAAATTCTATGCTTTACAGACACACAGCTTTGTGTATCCACCTAAGCTTATTGTTGCCACTCCCACAAAGGCACCAAAGAAAGCTGCTCTACATTTAATAAAGTACTTCTAAGATTTGTTTTGAACTTTTCAAAATTTAGTTATTTTAAAACAAAAACCGATCAGATTATGATTAACATTAACATTTTTAACATTTACTAGAAAACACATACATTTTTTAATAATTATAATTACCCATATTTTTTCTTGAGAAAATGAGAATCAAGTATGCATGTTACTGGAAACAATGAAATGCAAAATATAGGGAAGAGAACAGAAGTAATCTAATATAAAGAACACGACAGTATAAGGAGGATGACCTCTGAGTATCAGATTTGGGAGTTTTTAGTTTGGTTCTGTTGTTGTTGTTTTGTTTTATGAAACACATAAATTTCCATTAATTTCAGGTAATGTTTGTTTGCTTTTTTTTGTTTTTAAATCATAATTGGACACTGGTGACCCCAAACCACCTGGAATGTCAGTCATAGTTTCTGCTTAGATTTGGGCATTTGATTTTCTTTATCATTATTAAAATTTGAACTTAATCAAAACTGATTCCTACTACCTAAATCTGTTGCTGCTAAAAATTTCTGAACAGTCATTCAAACCGGAATTGTAAAGACATAAAAAAAAATGGAAAAAGTGGAAAATAGAAAGCAAAAGTATGTAACACATAAAGAAAGGAAAATGCAAATGACCTGAAGAAAAGTAAATTGAAATCACACTAAGCATTAAGTTTAACACAAATATCCATCTATTTTTCACAAGAATTGCATAGTTGTTTTTTTTATTTAGTGGCATAAGAAGACTTATTGGGAAATCTGTCCTTATGCAAAGGGCTTATCCTGAATTTAATTTCAACAATTAAATTCAAGAACTTTTGTTCATCATAATTATAAGTTGCATTAATATTATTCCCCTGAGGATTTTGAAAACTAAAGTTCATATCCTGTTTTTCTATTAATTATTAAATCACATAAACTCAATTTCAAATAAATAGTTCTTTCCTTTTAGTCTTCCACATTAAAATGCTTAGTTGCATCTTTTATTGCAGATGAACTTCTTTAAATGTAGAGGGTTTTATAAAAATAAATATCTCTGAGATTAAATATTATTGGTAATTGGTTCATTATCTAGAATTATTGTTAAAGTATTTTAAAATGTATAATCCCTATTGAAAGGATTAAAAATATTGCACATATAATGCTAAGCAAGTTTTATTGCGTAATTATTGTGCTTTTTCCTCATGAATGTTCAGTTATTAAAAAAGTTGCAATTAAAGAGAGAATAATTTGTGCTGTGCAATACTTCAGAAAGCATATTCAAACCTAAACATCTCTGATTTTTTTTGAAGCATTCTGAAGTATGGCTCAGGAAGGCTTCCTCATCATCCTAAGTGGAAGACACCATGTGAAAAATTTGAAGGTACAAAACAGATGAAAAAGAGATGTTTCATATAGAAATCATCATCAAGTGAAGTTTGAAGGAGAAACTGTACTTTATCTACCCTGTATTCTTATCTTTGTTAACAAAGGCACTTGTAGAAAAATATCTATATTGTATGCTTGTTCATACTATTGCATGGTGGTCATAGTGTTAGATGGTGCCTCATTGAATTTTGTGGTAAGAGCATAGCAATTACTTTAAATATCGCAATAGGTTTTGGTAAATGCAAGTTTCCAATGCATGTATATTGTTTGTAAAAACAAGATTTCATTGTCCCACCAGCTATTTCTGAGAACAGATGCTTCACAATATTGATTGTACTGCACAGTGCAGTTCAGTAACTTGGTGTTATCAACAGAGGTTCTCAATGTACTGGTTGTTTTTAAATGTAAATTGCTTTTGTTTAACAAGAAAGTTTAAAGTTCCAACTAATGTTGGAAACTATTTCTTGAAATCATCTAGTCCATCACTTCGCTCAAACAAGGGTTTAATTCAAAGTTATATCATGTTGTCCAGGGCCTTGTCGTTCCCTCTCCCTCTCGTTATATATCTTACATAGGTCCCAAGAGCATCAGCATATATATCTCCTTCAAAGCAAGATAAGTATCTTAAGACTGGCTTTCCAATGGCTATAGCAAGACTTTGTGTACTCTGATCTTCGCATCACTTCAGCTGTGTGACATTTTAATTTAGGAGCCTGGAATCCAGCCTGGATCATGAGCAAAAGACAAAAACCAAGAAACAAAGAAAATTATGAATACTGGCAACAATATACTTTATGTACTGCTACATGTGAAAAATTCACTGGTAAACTATGTTGCATTTAAGAAACATCCAGTCTTCGTTACAAAGTTTTTGAAAATTTGCAAGAACTTTCCCAGGTTGGCTCAGGATTCATTCTTTCCTCAATCAGCAAAGGCACTCTGGAAATTAAAGGTGAGTTTCACTTTCCCTTAAATTATATCTGCCTTATATTCTATCAGATATTTATTTCTTCTAAATTATTTACATAATCTTGTCAATTTTACACATACTGAGGACTTAAAGGGGTGTCGCCAATGGCACAATATATTCTCACACATTAATCACAATTATTGTGTACCTTGAAAAATATGAGCACAATTCAGCGATGGCTGACAGTATAATGGAGGAAAGAATTGTCATAGTTATTACATTTTCACTTTAAAAACAGTTTTTTTAACCAAGGTCCCTAACATGAAGATCTTATTTTATAGCATAGCACATTAGTAATGTAATAGTTCAGCATTTATCTTATTTTTTCAGGAAGAAGAGTTACTAGTGACAAGAGCTACAAAATGGTCCCTAACTGGACAACAGATGTACCAGCACAAAAACTGAGGATGGCTATGTGAGGATATACCTGAGTCTTGCTTTCAAATCCATCATCTTCCTCTTGCTAGAAGCCCATGGAACACATGGGCCCCTGGGAACCTTATGGGGTTCAACAAGGCCAAATGCAAGGTGCTGCTGTTGGAAATGTGATTTAGAATATAAGTAATTCACTAAGTTCTGTACACAGGTTGAGCAGCTCTGTCACTTCCACTGAAAACACTGCTGCTTTGGAAGGAAGATTTTTCACTTTGTTTCTTTCATTAGTCTTTAAATTCTGGTCTGTTGACAGCATAGTTGCTACCCTACTTTGACATTTTCTTTGCTAATCAGGCTTTTAACTTTTAACATGGAACTTCTCTGCCAGATATTCCCTTGTCCTCACAGTGCTTAGAGTTTCTCAGACAAGGGTTATCTTTTTTAAGGAATGCATTAATAGTTCGCATGCTAGCTGTGCCAGTTTTCTTTCTTTTCTGATGTCAAAGGCTAGTATTAAAATGCAAAAAGCCGTATTTGAACTGAAAGTTGTGCATGGAAGTCAAGGGTAGGTGGTATTTTTCTTTTTTTATTTCTCATATAGCAGGACAGTTGATAAAATGAAAAACTATTTTTTTTAAGGTTTCACTCATGCAATATACCTCATGCTGTATTTGGCCATCATGTCTATCACTCTCCCTCCTGTTAGTGAAAACACATATTCCCCTCCAAGCTAGAAATGGAATCCTGTGTTTTGCTATTCCAAAAATTGTAATTCTAGGGGAAATAAGTAAGGATAGAAGCCCTGCAGTTGAAAAATAATAAATTTTAATCCCCACTTACACTCTGGGGACTAATGTATAAAATCATGTAACCACAGAAAAAAAGATGTTTTGCAACTTTTGCAGATAATTTCCTCAACAGACAGCTCCTTCCTGAGGCATGCTTGAGGGAACTGTAAAGCTTATTCTCAACTTTTTAATTGTGTAAAATTTCTGTGATCATTCCTGGAAGTTTGTATTAGCTCACTGGATCTTTTGAGATTAAATTTTCACCCTCAATCAATTTGTCTTTCTGAAAGCCAAACTGCTTTTATTGAAGAAGAAGAGACACATCAATACTTATTTCGTCTAGTAGATGAGATAATTCAGCTCTTCTCATATGCACAAAGAATGTTTCTAAAATATTCTGAAATTGTTACTTCTTGTACTTCCTGCTTGATATGTGATGTGAAAGTGCATTGGGTTTGTGTGGCAAAGTTTAGGTAGTGGAGGAGTCACAGGGGTACTTCTGTGAGCAGCTGATAGAACCTTCTGCAATGTCCAACAGAGCCAATGCCTGATGGCACCAAGATGGACCTTCTTGGCTTAGGCTGAGAAAAACAGGGACAAGTGGTAGCACCTCTGGGATAGCACATTTAAGAAGGGCAGGCAAGAAAGTTCCTGTGCAAAGCAATTACAGACAGAGAAAGGAGAGTAACTATTTGAGACAAACATCCATGAAGACATCAAGGTCAGTGAAGAAGGAGGGGGAAAAGTGCCCCCAGTGCTGCAGCTGAGATTCCCCTGAGGCCCGTGGTGAAAACCATGGTGAGGCAGTTGTGCCCTTGTAGCCCATGGAGATCCTTGGTGGAGCAGACATCAATCTACAGCCCACAGAGCACCCCACACCAGAGCAGGTGGATGTCCAAAGGAGGCTGTGACTCCAAGGGAAGCCAGTGCTGGAGCAGACTCCTCGCAAGACCTGTGAACCTGTGGGGAGATGAGCCCATGATGGAGCAGGTTTGCGGGCAGAACTTGTAGGAGAACCACACTGAAGCAATCTGTTCATGAAGAACTGTGCCCTGGGGAAGGGACCCACACTGGAGCAGCTCGTGAAGAACTGCAGCTTGCGGGAAGGACTCATGTGGGAGAAGTTTATTGAGGACTGTTTCCCCTGTGAGGAACCGACCCTGGAGGAGGGGAAGAGTGTGAGGAGTCCTCCCACTGAGGAGGAAGGAGCAGCAAAAACCTATGATAAACTATCTGCAACTCCCCTTCCCTGTGTCTCTGCACCACTGTAAAGGAGGAGACAGAGAATTAAGGAATAAAGTCCAGATAAAGGCAGGGGTGGAGCAAGGTGTTTTTAAGATGTGGTTTTATTTCTCCTTATCCTGTCCTCGTTTGATTGGCAATAAATTAAACTAATTTCCTCAAGTTCTATCTGTTTTCCTGTTACAGTAACTGCTGAGGGTTCTTCCTGCCCTTATCTCTACCCCAGAATTATGCATTATATTTTCTCTCCCTGTTCAACTGAAAGGAGGGAGTGATAGAGCAGCTTTGGTAGACTGCTGTCATCCAGACAGTCAACCCATCACAGGGAGATATTTCAGATGTTTAATATGAGTTGAACTGCAAGGGGTAATCCATGGCTTTGTCAAGAGTGAGCTGTGTGACTAGGTTGAACTTGTATGAATAAATTTTATACCACGCTGAAACAAAATGTACCTAATTTGTATTACAAGCTTACTAGAAACTACATGGCTTTTGCTGTTATTGTAAATGACTTACTAACAGCTTAGTTTTATGAAACCTTAACATTAATACAGAAGATGTTTAGGCTTTTGAACTGCCACATATCTTGAAAGAGCATTACATATAAGGACAACTTGTTTTCTTTTTAAGAAATGCTGACCAAGGATGTCAACATGAGCAGCTTTTCAGCCTCTTGAGCAGCATTCTTGCCATTCAAGACTATCAGTTGGTATGCAACCTACTACTTTCACTTGTGTTTCTCTAGAGACTCTGCTGTGCTAATCTCTTCAAAACAGTTGCTAACAATCAGAAAACTGCTGTCTTATGAGCTCTGTGTATAGATTAGTAAAATATTTGGGGGTTTGCTTGTGTTCTTTTCTTTTTAATCCACTGTGTTGTTACCTGTTGTTTTATAGGTTAGTTACAGATTGTCTCCAGGTCTTTTTGTTCTCTGCCTGCATGACACCAAATATTGTGGAGACCGGTGGGAGGACTTTTGTTTGGCTTGGCTTTTGAAGAATTTGCATGGGAAAGAAAAAATTAAAGACACAAACTCTACAAGCAGGTTTATGGACATATGGACTAGATCTACAATATAGAAAGCAGATAACTTAATTAGATTCTAGTTTGAGTTCTAATAGTACCGTCAGCTTAGTGAAAATAAAAAACTTTATTTTGATAAATTGATGATGAAAAATCATATAACCTTACCTTTTTTTCTTAAAAATGGTGATTTATCTTAGAAATAACTTCTATTCATCAGCATCTGAGTGTCTGTCCTCAATTATTTCATTAGAATTTCCTGTGTTTAAAATTGTGATGTAAGGTCTTTGTCTGCTATTATTAATCAGACACAGAGTACATATCTCATTACTATTCCTTCCAATAGAAAATACAAATTGCTTGAAGTTCTTTTACAGGATCTGAAATGTTTCCTAGCATTTACAATTAGTGTGTTTGATAAATTCATGTAAGTTTTTATTATCTAGTAGGGGAGAGAAAAGAAGGCACAAACCGGATGATACATGTGTGAATTGAGAGTTCTTATAAGATGATCATCCTACAAAGTAAATAGGAAAGAATAAGCAAGGTAAATGATGAATAAGGAGGATCTACTTAGTCACAAATAAATAATACTTTTTATTTGCCTTTATTCACTGATGCCATGTTAAAATTTAATAATGTATTATTTTCATTTCAGGTGACAAGACTATGCTGCCCTTAAATACAGTGGTCCTCTGTTCCGTCCTCCCCTCTTCTCTCCTGCTGTGTGAGGGTGGAGAGGATAGTGCTTAGCAGATAAATTTCCAGTTTGTATTCATAACATGACTGAATAAAAAAGTATTGAGGACTAGATGATACAGCAAGAACAAATAGAGGAGAAGAAGGTGGTCTTGCACTTTATGAAAACAGGAAGGACTTACTGAATTAAAGTGTATTGCATCTAGATGCCAAAGTTGTGGTAGGAGGTGGCTGCAGGTGTGGCCTCAGTGAGGAGAGATCAGGGCTGGCCATGTTGGATACATCAGGTTCCATGTGGCTCCAGTGGACCCATCAGAGGGCATGGCTGAGGCCCTCAGCCGAGATGGTGGTACCTCAGTTAAAACATATTTAAGAATGGATAAAAGTGCCATGGAGAGAGATGAGGTTGGAACAAAAAGAGGGAGAAAGAGCAGAAGTAAGACCAAAGCCTGAAGAGAAGGAGGAGTTCCATGGTGGAAGGGAATTTCCCTGCTGCCTGTGGATAGTCCAGCCAGCTCTGGATAAAAGTGTGAGGAGGAAGGAGCAGCAGAGAGATGTTATGAACTGACGAGAACCCCCATTTCCCATCTTTCCCAGAACTGCTCTGGTGGGGTGGAGGTAGCGGATGGGGGATGAAAGAGTGAAGCTGAGCCAGGGAATAGGGAGAGGAAAGGTGTTTAACGCTTGTGCTTTTGTTTATCACTATCCATATCTTGCTTAACAGGATATAAAAAAACCAATTTTTCCGAGGCTGTGTCTGTTTTGTCCGTGATGGTGATTGGTAAGTCATCTCCCTGACTTCATCTCAAGCTATGAGCTTTCTAGTTCCTGAGTTTTTCCTGTTTTCTTCTGTATTCCCTCTGGCTTTTATACTCCCAAGTAACTATTACACATGAGGAAGCCTTGTTTTCCTGGAAAAGGCTAAATAACTGCTGATGGGAAGAAGTGAATGAATTAGTTCGCTTTGCTTGCATATGCAGCTTTAGCTTTGCCTTTCAAAAAGTCTTTCAACCCACAAGTTTTCTCACTTTTACCCTTCTGATTTCCTCCCCATCCCACTACTAGGGAGTGCTGTGTCCATCTATTAAACCTGTTCTGATTTAAACAAGACCACCACATTCTGACAGATAGGTCCCTGCTTCAACCATTTTAACAAAAATGTAGTCTGTAGAAACTGACTTTAACACAGAATCCAAAACAAGAGAAATATGTGGTTGTGTTACTTTAAAAGAAGCTTAGGCATCTCTATAAGATCTTTCCTATAGGACAAAAGCTGAGTTGAAATCTGCTGACTTGCTCCAGGAAGTATGCAATTCAGTATGCCAACTCCTCTTCATGAATTATTGGCTCCATGCTCTAGCTGTGTGTTCAAGGGACAACTCAAAGCAATATCATATATTCAGATGCATGTTCTTGCTCACAAGAAAAGGTGATTTATCTGTCTTTACTGCCAATTTATACAAAGTCCAACAAGAAATCCTGTTCTTTGTACTTTATGAAAAGAACTCATAGCAATTCATGAAAGAGATTTTGTACAGTTTTACTATGAAAGAAAGAGAAATAACAAAAGAAAGCAAGAGCAAAAAAAAAGGAGAAAATTACAGTCAGACAAAAGGTTTTTTTTTCTGATAACCCAAAGGGAAATTAAAGGAAAAAAGTATATTAAGTCTATTTAAGATGCAATTCTATAGTAGAATTGGAAACCAAAATCTTTGAGTCATAATGGAATTATCCATCGCATTTTAAGTGTGTCTCTGGCTACCCCAAAGTCACAATGCACATATTCAGTATGAGCAGAGCTCATGGCATAACATGATATTATTCCAATATACATAGATGATGTCTTGTGGTCTTTTTCATTACTCAAGTATTCTCAGGATGCTGTTGCTGCTATTTGTATTCAGCCATGCAATAAAATTTCCCATGGTGAAATTTTTGTTACAAAGTATGGTAATTTTCTAAGTGAAAGAAAAGGATCTTATTAAGCTATATATTGCTGTTAGTAATGTGACTTTTACTGCAGGTGTCAGAATGACTCAGGTAACTATTCAATGAATCAGCCCCTAAAGAAAAAATGTGAAGTATCACTGAATTATTGCTGCCACAACTAACAGAGGCTTTATATTACAGTGACAGTATGTGCCATTTAAAAGAAAGACAAAAAAAAAAAAAAAACAGAAAAAAAGGAATTCTATCAGGCAGAGAAAAGAAAAAAAGCAAATCAACTCCAAACAAAAAGAACAAAGCTAAACCACAGTTCCTACACAAGTATTTTCATCTGCTTTCCCGTAAATCTTCCAGTCTTCCTTTTTTTTTTTTCATTACAATTTCAATCATTGTATTGCATTTAATTTCATTTATTTTTTCCTGGTTTTGGGTTATTCTTTCATTATAAACCTCTGTAGAGGGTAATTACTTCACCCTTTAAAAAAAATATGTATTATTTTAAAGGTGTTAAAATTTTACAGGTGACATTTTCACACCCACAACCAGCCTTGTAATAATTGCACTTGCACTGAAGTTTATTGGATACATATGAGCACTGGCAGCTGTTGAAAAGCCTCTTCTATAATATGGTAAATTAATAATAGTTCACAACTGAAAATTTAGTTAGATGATACAAGTTGAATCACACAAAGGACTATGAAACTATTAAAAATTTAAGTTGCCTTCTATCAAAAAATGTGACATATAAAAAAGGATATAAGTAATGAAGAACTTTTCCTTTTAAAAGCATAAACCAGTGAAACCACTACAGATAGTGATGCCTTTAAGCAGAATTCTCTATCCCTTCTTTGATCTCTGTTGTAGATGGAAGGGGATGGTAACATTCTCTAACCCCTCTTTTAAATGGATGTAGACTTTATCAGGTACGTTAAGCAGGTGTTGTTTATAGAAAGCTGTTGCATTTTATGTCCTTCTTGGCAATTGTTCAAGAAAATGTGGTACTGGAGCTGCAGGTCACATCTTCTTTGGCCAACAATCTTGTGTCCTGTGCCTCCTGATATGAACTTTGCTTAAAACGGAGTAGGGGGTGCCTCCCCAAGCGACCACCAGAAACACCCAAAGAGGCCTGTGCAGGCACAGTAACAGGTACTTCATAAGCTAACACAAGCTAAATAATTATGCATTAGATAGGCAATAACCATGTACTGGATAGGTGGGTTTATGTGAATCTCAGTGTATGCATTTTTTTGCTTTCTCCTTGGTGTGCTTGATTTGTGGAAAACTTCCACCTTGCACCCTGTGCAGAATAAACAGCATCTCATTTATAAACCTGATTCTTTGTATTTACAGAATTACTAAAATTCAACAAAAAAAGGAAAGCTCAATTGCAAATGAAGATGTAAGGTTGAATACTTCAACATTTTGTTTAAGTATTTCTGAAGAAATAAACACATTTAGGAGTCTCTTGAAAAAATATAAATTTCACTTTTAGAACTTCACATTTTAAAAACAAAAAATAAGTTTTCAGATTCTGAGACTCATTAAGAGAAATCCAGGGTGTGGGTTTGGGGGTTTGGTGACTTCCTTGAGATGAAAGATCTCAAAGGAAATGAAAATTTCAACAGCTCTTCTCAAGAGGTATGTATTTTGTATGAATATTTCAACTCTCAACTGAATTAGACTATGGAGAATTTAATACAACAAGCCAGCAACACTAAGCATTATAGTTTAATTTTGTGTGTATATATGTGTTTACTCCTAGTTTGCTTTTTTCCTGTTCAAGCATTTCCATGTGCCCTAAGGCAATCCCAACACATGCAAGATATATCCTTGCTTTCATTCTATAAAAATGCTGTTCTATTGAAAGGCAAAGAAAAAAATCCTCACATTATTTTAGACACACTGCACAAAATGCAACAGAAACTAACACATATAAGATTTTTTTTTTAAATACAAAGTTACATAACTGCAACCCTTTCCTGGATGAATGTGCCATAATGACATGAGGTTTATTTACCTCTGGCTTTTAAGACAGTCTTTGGATCAGTAGCTCAGCCTCAGAAAACTAGCTTGTTAAAGCTTAGGTTAGAAAAGGTCCATTATGCTTACAGAATCTTAGGTATTCGAAGAGAATTCACCACAGTAAGCAGACTAAGGATTTGTGGGCAGAAGCGAAACAAGGGGCTACCTCAGAGAAAGGTTCACTCTTGGCAGAAAACATCAAATGAAGAAGGAAAATAATGAAACAGAAGATGGTAATTTGTTAGAAAAGCCATGCACAAGTGATGAGCTCTTTAATTCTCTAAGAATTAAGAGGACCCAAAAGAACAATTACAGCTATGGCACTGCAAAACAGCAGATGTAGATTCTTCACAGTTCTTAGCCCATCACGGTTCTTTTGTTAACTAGGAATAAAAAGGCTAATGGCTTTTCAGGACTTTATGGACCTGTCCAGTCTTGAGTTTGTTTCAGCTTAGTTTTAGCTGCAACACCACATTGCCCAACAATCTGATGACTGTCTTCTAACCTGCTTGTAGCTTCAGCTTAGCTTTGTGCAGGTGTACCAAGGAATTGTACCACATATGGTAGGGGTTTAATAAAACTTAATGATCATTGAAGATAAAATTCTGTATCAAGAAAAAGAAAAGCAGTGTTAGCAACAGACTGCCTGGAAACATGGAAAGGAATAGTACAAGCAAAACTGAAAAGAAAAGAAAGTGAACTATCACCACTACTGACACCATACTGCCCTTGACAAAGGACTCTGGATACTGGCAACTCATGGCAGCACGGCATGGTAGGAAAAATAGCATTTGACCTTTGACTGCAGGTGCTTAGAAAGGTGAGCATTGCAATGGAGAACAGGGGAAGATACTAGAATGTCTGTGTGCACAATAATTTTAACTGCATTGTTAGTGGGAATGATTTAACAATTTGTCTGAAAAGTGTTAATGTGATTAGATTAATGATATCGACTTGTTGTATTTTCATTACACTGTTAAAACATTGCTTAGATTATGAATTCTTGTATCTGCATAAAAGATGTGATCCATGTCTGCCTATATGAAAATTCTGTGCATGATAAAAGTTCATTCAGGTACATATATACAACCTCTTGTTATTTTGTACAGGTTTGTATGTGTCTTGTATGACTGAATGTGTGTGTGATTGGTCTTTAAGCTCTCTCAGAATTACAGCAGGAACAGATAAAACACTAATGTGTCTCTGAGTGCCTGGAAGGACATACTAGGTAAAAGTATATTTATGCCAATTAGTTTGGGAATCTATCTTAGTTGTTTAAAAGCTCTTCTGATGTGTGGAATTTGGGTTTTATGCCCATGTTGCACCTCCAGATATGCATCCCAACTCTGTGTACGCTGGCATCCAAAACCAAAACTTCTTCTCTGCACACAGTTAGAAAAAAAAAAAGGCCTGCTGCATAATATGGAGGCAACTGTTATGTTCTTCAGCAGTACCCTACTCTGGGTGATCTGAACAGATTCTGTTCCAGAGCTTTGATGCTGAGTTGTGCTCAAGTAGCATGTATTTCTCTGCAGCGATTAAAAAGAGAGCATATGCTCCTAACTTAGAAGCAAAACAGCATGCCTAGAGATATTTATGCTAAAATTTCTTCTGATTTTCTATTCTGCTGGCAGTAATGTTTTGAGACTTGTTAGGCTAACAAAAGAGAAAGGGAAATCCATGGAAAAATGTCTAAATCTATTTAAGGGAAAAGTTGCTTAGAGAAAAGGGATAAAATAACTTGAAAGCAAAGTATGGTAATATTTCTGAATTTCTTGAAAGAATATATAGAGGTATTATGGATAAAATCTTAAGAAAAAAAGAGCATGGAAGAAAAATGGTGAGAACTTATAAAAACAATTCAATTTAATGAAGCAAACCAATCCGTTAATTCAATATAACAATGTGTGCTGATATAGCCAGGTGTAATATATCATTCACAGCTTCAAGAAGATACATCATTTTCCACAGATGTTAAAAATGCTGTGATACTAATTAATGATTAATTAGTGAGTCAATAATTAATGATTAATTAGGGATTCAATTATTAAAGAGAGTGAGGAAGGAAACCCATATATCACATCAGGTAGTGAGTAGTTTCTACATATATTTGCAAAATGAAAATAGGAAAATATGACACCAGAAGGTGTAGAATAGGAGACTTTGTACCATTGTCACTTGGTATTTTAAAGACAGCAGTCATGTTCTCAGAGATATGCAAAATAAAAAATAATTTAAAATGCATCAAACTTCATATTTCTGGGTCCTATTCAAAACAAGGATCTTTGACTCACAATCATAATTTATTCAGCTCCAGTCATTCAGGTGTCTGTGAATATGTACTTCTTAATTCCATTGCCATTAATGTCACCAGTGTGACCCAGTAAAACATGAAACTATTGGTGATGTTTAATGAGCACCATATTACATTATAATGATAAAACGTGTCATTCACAGATATTGTTGTTTCCTTTTGAAGGCTTGACATTATAAAAATCACAGTTCCTTCAAGGAAAAAATATGTTTACTGGCATGTTTCCACATATGATGCAGTATTCCATCAGATGTTTCTCCACTCATTGAATACTAGGGCTTAAAACAGTTCTCAGTGAAACAACCAATGTCCTTTTCTGCACTTCAGATGCTTTAGTCAGTCAGAATTGTTTTTATCAGACACTGAAAAAAAGACAGTTGTTTGATTCTGTCCAAAATCTTCCTTCATTCACTTGGAAATATCTCAACAATTTTAACTTCTTTATTCCAGGAGCACTGCATGCCTATATTAAGACTGTAGGGTTGTGAATAAATGAAAGCTTATGCAGCTTTCAGTAGGGGCAGATTTTAGCCAGACATAGAGGAGATACAGGAAATTTTGTTCCTTCTCTACATTCAGACTGTAAAAGATGGGACTTTTTTTTGCCTTGATTTCTTAAATTCAGGTAAATTTAAAGTTGTAGAGAAAGATGTGACATCATTAAAATGTGCATAATCAGAACAGAACAGGAAATGATATTTCAACAGATTGAAGACATCTTTCATTTTAAATGAAAGCAGTTATTGTATCACTTTATATTCTAGAAATAAACAGAGGGAAAAAAAAGTATGATTTTTTTTTTAACTGACAGGCATAAATATACAATATGGATTTTGAACTATATAGAGAGAGTAAACAGAGTTGGGAGGAAGATATCTTGATGTAATTCTTGAATTATTCTCCTCAAGAAGAATTATTCTGAGAGTAAATATACTGAATAAATGTATCTAAATATCTGCTGGAGATATCAAACGTTTCATCTTCTCACTGTGATAATAACTAACCACGTGAAAAATTTATTCTTTCTTATTTTCTCTGTTATTAATTCTAGGAAAATATTAATGCATTTTTGAGGTGCTGCTAGGGAAGCACTTAAACTGTCTGTACACTGGTATAATTTATGAGAACTACAAACTGCATAATTAACTGCAAATAAGTATAATTTTTTAGATGCACAACTATGAATATTATAATTTTATTCATGTAATGCATACTGAAGGATGTATTGATTGAAACACATTTTTAAATATTCGGGCATTTCTAAGGGATTTGCTTCTGATAATTACAAGCTATACTCTGAATGTCATCTTAACTTAGAGATTCAACTGCTAAATCAGCATATCTCAATTTTCTGTTGTTAGCCTCAGACTTCAAAGGTACGTGAGCAGATGTTGAACTTAAAGTACTCATGTAGATTTACCAAGGTTAATGAATTATAGGGTAATTTAGCACATACTGCATTCTCTCTAAATAACAATGTTGAATCTTATGATTTTCTGTTTCTCCTTGCTTTGACTTTTTTTTACATAATCTATAATATTCTTGATAGAGTCAAGAATTTTATTTAAAAAGGACATCTTTAAAGATACATTTAATTGTCCCCAGCAGTAAGTACACATTTTGCTACATATTGAATGAGACCATCAGTCAGTATCTGAGCTACAAATTTTGGAAAATGATTTAGTTATGTTCTACTTAGTCTAAAATCTAACCTAAATTTAAGGGGTCTGATGGTAATAGTGCTGCAAGTTTCATAAATCAATAATTATGTGTTACGGGTAATAAGGTTTGGTTGAAAATTAGGTTGGATGGCTCCATGAAAGAGCAATTTTTCAGTTAGCAAAGGGGTATCCAGGATAAAATAGGTATTTCAGCATCACTGTATGGAAATCAATATTTTGCTGTGACTCATAAAGTTTTATTAGGGTAAGAATGTATGGTCCTAGAAAATTTTTAAAGAAAGACTATGCTTTAATATTAATGCATATTAATGAAAATGTAATTTTCTTAAATCGACTCTTACTGAAAAAACAACCTATTTTCTTTCTGTATGAAACTATGAAGTGCAAGAATCTAAATCCCTGATAAAAAATGTTTTATACTGGTTTTCAATGAAAAAGACAGCTATGATGAGAGTTTGCTTGCAATTTAAGTATGTGTGCATTTGAAAAATTAATGTCAATTTTGTTTTCCTTTGAAAAGGAAAAAAGCATATCACAACTCACACATTATAGCAACACAGTGTAAAGTATAGGTATTAACAACACCAAACGAGTCAATTACAAAATTACCTGCTGTTGTCATAGATGGTTTCTAGACAGGGAAGTGTTGAAATACAAGTTTTGACAATATTTAACCAAGCAGATGAGTGATACAAAAGATTTTTAGAGAACAGATATCTTTCTACATTTAACTGAGAGAAACATTTATCTGTTTCTGGAAAATTTATTGTGATGGAGAAAGTCATAGAAGTGGTGGCTATAGACATACAGAGACATTTTATTGGCAGTTCAACTTTACTTCTTTTCCTTCATTTTTCCACCAGAACGTAGAGCATTCATTTTACTGAGTATTAGCCTTCAAACTCTTAATTTGCAAGTGCATTGGATGTAGGTATGCAGCTGTTGGCACCAAGGGGCTGCAGGCATGGCCTCTGTGAGAAGAGGCCAGGGCTACCCCGTTTCTGACACCAGCACCCCTGGTGCACTCAGAGAGCTGGGCCTACCTGTGCTACCACTCTACGTGTGAGACGTTCCCAGATGGCCTGGGGACCCTGCAGTGTGGGAAACACACAACACTCCCACCACCTATGGGGATCCAAGCATTTAGGTGTCTCAAGCCAATTCTGTTTTTCCCATTGTGATAATTGCTAACTGATCTCCTTGTCTTTACCATGAGCTTTTCCAACTTCCTTGCCCAACTCATCCTGCTGGAGTGGGAGAGTGAGAGACCAAAGTCAGAGGTCAACCCACCACAGTTCTCTGTGGCTGACTATTTCTTGCCCCAGCTCATACAAATGAAAGGCAGATGCAGGAGATTACTGGTGCTTACCTTCCTGATGTATTTATGGGCAACAATCTCAGCAACTCTGTCAGGCTGAATACTGCAAACTCTTAGAGAACAAGGAATAGTAAAAATACACTTTGAGAGAGCATACACTTTAAACAAAGTCTTCTAATGGAAGAGCAGAAAGTACTCCAGTCATAACAAAATATGAACATAAGCAAAAGGAAATTTTAAAAATGCTGTTAAAATGGACAGATAGTATAAGTGCATATCAATTTGCTTGTATATTTACATTTAGTTGAATGTGGACTTTTGACTCCTACAAATAAATTATATTCATGTCAAGAGTCTTTTATTCCCAAGATAAGTAAATAAATTATTCACTATGGAAGTATGAATTAAGTTTTTACAACTGGTAGTTTAAAATATTTTGTATTTATTTTACATTTTTCTTCTTTCCTTGATTTGTGTAAAGTTAGTGGGTTTTGTAATTTTTTTTGACTTTTCTGAAAGTATCTTTGTATATTTATATGCTCTTAAAAAATATTGTAGGGAAGTCAGATTTTTAAAAAGACTTTCACAGAAAATAAGCCAAGATAAAAACTTGTTAGGACCCTGAGCCCTCTTCCATCTTGTCCAAATTTGTTGGCTTTTATGAAGAAACTTAGAATATGCCTGAACAATGGCTGCTCCTTCCCTGGAGAAGTGCTTCTAAGCCAGAGATATCACCTTGGATGCCCATCTCAGCTGCAGTGTCACAGCAATGTTTATGCGTGATCATGGACCCTGTTGGTCTGGACATGGACCCTGGCAGTGACCTGAGGGCCAGTGTTCCAACCATCTTTGGCCTGTGCCCTGGGAGGGCTGGGGCACTGGCACAGGCCTTGACCACACAGCACTGAAACTATGGCCCCATGGGGAAACCTCCAGTCCCAGGGAGATGCTGATCCATTCAAAGCCCTGACCAAAATTTACTGTTTGTTCCATCAGAAAAAAGAAATTATATTCTGCAAAGCATAGGTTCAACAAAGAACTATTAACTGATGATCTCACTATATTGTCACAGCGTAGGAGTATGAAAGGTGAAGCCTTCTAAGATTTAATTATTTGATTTCATGTTTAAATGTCTGTTGACATTTAAATTTTTACTATCATTTGAACATTCTTTAATTTGTAAATGATCCCTTTATTCTCCCTCTCCTCAGAAATAAACTCAAGGTTTGTTTGATGTTCTTCTTTGTGTAGGTCTTTTGCTGGTTTTTTAAAATTTATTTTATTTCATTTTAGCTTTTTTCTTTAGTTGTTTGGTAGTTTTAAACTGCAGATCAGAATATTGTGTCAAATATAAGGCAAAAGGCACTTCTTCACTTCTTACAGCTACCCATTCAAGAGCATTCCACTGTGAGTCAGAATCAGCAATCATTCTGATAATAGCATGTCTAGACTCAAGTAAAACTCAAATGTGACAGTGAGATACCCACAGGAAAAGTAATCTTGTGGGCCTTGGCTTCTCACCTAAGCTTCCCTCCTTCTTCCTGTAAAACTACTCTGACACGAATCCCAAGATGAATGTCTAGATATAAGTACATGTTTTCTTGAATAAGTGAGCAAGTAGAAAGGCAAGGAGTGATTTAGTACTTCTTCTTCATGCCAGTATCATGACCTCTGTGATGAAGTTGCTTTAAAGCAAAATTCACAGCTTGATTTTCTCATTACTTACTTTTTAGTAGGAGCATGTAGTAATAAACACTTACTCTTAAAATATTCATCCCAGTTTTCTCTTAATAATAAACACAAAAATAAATTCAGTCAAGAAGCCTGATATAAAAGAATTTTTACCAGGATTTAATGCTTGAAGGTTAAGGGGAAGGCTGACAGTTAATTTAGTAACTAAAGGATTATAGGGATTTTCAGTTCACAAATAAACCAAATATTCTTTAATCAATTAGACTTAAAAAAAAGAAATTACAGTAAAGGAAGGAAAGCATAGCCATCCTTAAAAGAATTGCAGTAATAGAGCCACCTCCATAAATATTGGGACAAAGATTGTCTTGGGTAGATCTTACAAATTTGAATAATACAATATGTGCTTTCAATTCAAATATATTTCAGTTTACCTATAAATGTGTAAACATAATTTGCTAAAGATTTAATGCGCATATTGTAAATGCCCATAAGAAAAAAAAAAAAAGCCAAAGAACCATTTTACAGCATACAAAGCACTTAACAAAGGGAGCAGACAAGTAGTCCTATCAGGAGAATGCACTGAGAAATTTTTTCAGAAAGAATTTCAACATAGAGTTAAGAATTGCTTTATCCAACACTTATACTGGGGTCAGTATAAGTTACTATCAAAGTTTAGTAGATCTTCATTATATATAACATAGTAATTAATATATTGTCCTATAAAGTAAATCCACAGAATAAATAAAATTGACTCTTAACATGTAATATGAATGCATTACTACTTCCTTAAATATTTTATGGAATAAGCATGTCATTAAGCTTTTGTGTAAATGAGACTTTACTAAACTGGATTGCATAACTTTTCAAGCTGGTTTATTTTAATAAGGAAAATCAGAGATAAAAATGAAACATGTTAAAATAAATCTATCTAACATTGCAGAAAATCCAGAACCTCTATTTTCTATTTCTGACTCTTTGTTTTTTTTACATTAATATTGAACTGCTGCATCTGTGTTGATATAAGTAATGTAAACTTGTAGGCCCTTGAGTGTGCTTATATCCACTATATGGCATATTACAAATATGTTTACTGAAACATTTCACAAAAAGGGCTCCTGATCCTTCTATACGTGCTGATGTTGACTATTCAGGCTAGGATTTTTCTAGCATCATTGGGGAAAAAAGGCTCCCAATACAGAATTTTATTTTATGGCCTAAAAGGATTTGATAACTGGCCTGGAAATATTAACAGTGGACAGCTTCTTTCTCTGGCCAACTTGAGTTTTAAGTGTTTTAAAAACAACTTGAATGAGAAAGTTTGGATGTCCAGATAGTACAGTAATTGATGGTAGTAGGTGCCTGCAGAGAGCACTTTTGTCTATCCAGAAGTTCTAGACACCCAGTAGTGAAATTTACTGTACTTGCAGGAGTAGTGTGCAGACATCCAGGGCAGGAGATGGAAAGCCACAAGCACATGCAGTGAGAGGATGAATCCAGAGAGTAGATGCCTCTGTCTCAGTGAATTCAGAACAATAGTCAGTCTCCTGAGATCAGTGACAACTTCTGTCCTTTAAATAGCAATTCTTATTTATTGTACTATTTCAGGCAGAAGAGACTTGTCTCTAAGCTTCACCTTAGAGGGAGGTTGCATGTAAACTCATTTTTCAGAAAAGTTCTTTAATCAGAAAGCTCTATGCAATGTTGTGGTAGAGCTAAATTCCCTCCTTCTTAAAGCATCACTTTAGAGTATCTGTAAAGAAGTTTGACTTAGAAAATTTAAGTGAAAAGCATTTTCACTTAAATGCTATAGCATTGAAATTTGAAATATCTTTTGATAGTATTTTGTATATATTCATAATTAGAATTTGTGATAATGTCCTGTGTATATTAATTGTACATATCTAGAGATGAAATGCAGAGAGATCAAAATGTTTCTAATTCAACTAATCTAGCTAAACTTTCCAAACAATGTTGAAAATAGTTTTGTGGTATAGGTATCAGAAGTTTTAAACATGAGAATAGGATGCAGCTAATTCTGAAATTTATAATAATTTAAAAAGGAATCACTCCACTGGAAAAGTGTAGCCTGAACTCATAGCCGAAAAGCAGTTGATCTCTGCTGGTAGCTTGACAAGAAAAAGGCAACAACTATTGTGCTTGATAAACTGCCTGATGTAAAGAAAACCTATGTAAAAGCATTGGTAACGAACTGAGTTTTTGACCTCTGATGCTCAGATCAATCACAAAAATGTTGCAAAAAGAGCCAATACAACTATTGGAACATCATTACTGACTTTTTTCAAAGTAGGTTACTCATGTATATATGCTAACTGGAACACAGATATCCTTTTTTACAAAGCAGGTGGCCAGTGTGCTTTTCCCCATTCTTTACTGCATATTTCATTATTCCTAAATGTAATACGTGATTTACCATATGGTACATTATTTTAAAGTCAATTACTGTGTCCATTTAATTTTTCACAATTTAAAAAGAACTTATATGTGAAAAGAAAGCTCTGTTGCACCTATAAAGTAGAAATATGCCAATGAATTTTAACATTTCACTGTTTTGAATCCAAAAATAGTCATACTAATATAACTACACAAGCATTTTTGTATTCAGTAGGCCAGTAAGATAACACTGTTCACAGTAAAAGCCACAGCCTTTTTTGCCAACTCTATCTTACATGACTTTTAAATTCTTTGTCTATTAAGTGCAATGAAAGTGATCTCTAATTTTCTAAAGGGTGTGTATATACTCAGTTGCAAAAATCAAAATGGATGAAATATAAAGGCCAGAAAATTTGAAAGGATCTGGCCTGAAAAAAATTCATAATTACTTCACTAAAAGAAAAATTTGTATGGGTGTAGGACTTGAGGAATCCAAGGACTCTATTCGTGTACACAACTTCTCCATAATAGTCTTATTATTTCTTTCCAAATCACTTCCTTTAGTCGATCAGTCTTTTGCACAGGAAAACAAAGTACTATCTCATAACATGTATTCTTAAATGGAACAGGGAGAGAAACTGGGGAGTCTTTGAAAGTCTAATCTTCCTTACTTAAAATGATATCATGCTCATGGTACATATAGCACATATCATCATCATAGTAACTCTTCAGTTATAAAGCTAGAAGCAAAAGAGCAAAAGACAGGATAAATGAAATTTATACATGGGGAGTCCCACTGTATGGGCTTTTCACAGAGTAGGGGAATAAACAAAGTGGAAAGAATGCAAAAATGCTAAAGGAAAATCTGAATCTTGTTCGACTCTCTGGGAAAGATAAATCAGTGGAATTGATTACAAGCAATCTATAATTAAGGTCAGTACTTTATGTTCCATGAAGTTTTTTAGTCAACTGAATTTCAGTTGCAAAATTGTTAAATAACTTCAAAGTGTAAGTTCTTTTGAGTGTCTAAAGAACTTAAATTAGTTTATTTTGTAATTTTTAAAATGTCTTAATTTTTGTTTAACTAGACATTTTTGAGCAACTCTAATGGACTTTCGGGCAGGTGTCATTTAGCAATTGCTTATTATTAATTGCAAAAACATAAAAACTAAATTAAATCAAAATCTTATAGGTTTTACTTTATTTTTAAATTCACATAATATATATAATTCTTGTTAAAGAAAATATTGGCACATCTCTGTAATTTCAGAGACCAGTAATAATGCCTGAGTTTGATCCTTCCTGCTTCATTGCTAGGACATATTATTAGGGCTTTTTCTTGGGTTGATTTTTGGTTGTTTGGGGTTTTTTTATTTGGTTGTTTTTTATTGGGGGGGTCTTTGTTTTCTTTTAATGCAAGTCTTTAATTTACTAGAAGGTATTTAAGAAAATATTTTGTGGTTCAAGATGTATAATAATATTTAGACGTTCTGTAGACTTTTTTGAAAGAGATCTATAGCATTTTAATTTCCTGCAATGGTCTTCAGTGTGCATTCAATCTTGACAGAGTTAGAAAATAGACCAAAAGACATTTGTCCAAAACAGTGCACCATGAAGAAAGATAGAAAAGGTAAACTTTAAACTCTTGAAAGAAGTACAGGAGGGAAAAAAATGTAAAATATATTGGCCAAGCATGGAATCTTTTCTAAAAGTACATTTTTCCATTATTAAAAGAAAATCAAATACATTATAACGATCAGTTGTCAAATATTTGATATGTTACTAGAATTACTACCTGGTTTCATCAGAAGCCTGGAACCCCGTGAATAATAGTAATTTTGTACTAGAGAGACTGAGATCCCACAATTATTTTTATTTCACTGCATGTTTTCTTTCAACAGTTAGTTATACAGAACATTTCTTTATGTGAAATCAGTCTCTTGTCACTCATTACCTATAATTAAATGTTGGCCATGTGGGACACAGTCGAGATGATTGATACTGGATCTGTAATTGGACCTGCTACTAGAGAGTTTGAAAAGAACCCAAGCCTACAGCAGTTCTAGAGCTGTGTTGCTGAAACTTTCAGACTGTCACATTGAATTTAATTGGAATTGGAGAATATACAATGTGTTCTGAATTAAACCTTTTATACCTACCTTCTGTGTAAGCAGAACACCAAGATTTCATCATCAGTCAAAATAAGCTCCCTACTGAATCTAAATGAGAACAGTAAATGCATTTTCCTTAGGAAAAAAACAACTTCAATTTTGCTCTTCAGAATGGGTGTAAGGTTAGCCAGGCCTACAGGCTGGCAGGACCATAGATGAGTCCATATCCATCTGACAGTTCCATTATTTTCTAAGTAAGCCTCTGTTTATGTCCTTATACATTTGCCTCTAAAATTATTATTCATTTAGATAAATAAAATAACAAATATCAAGAAAAATATCACAATACAAAATTATTCTAATAAGGTCATGTTAAAAATATGATCTTAATGCTGAAATTTTGCTAAGATTATGAAAGAAAAAAAAGTATTATTTCTGAGGTTAAGTAATCTGGTCTATTGTCTCTGGACATTTCCCACTGATATCAGGGGAGCACTCCAGATCTCCTTCATTAAGGCACACAGATTGTCTCCTCACAGTGGTCTTTCCCCAGTGTGATGTAGGACATCCCATCTCCTCTGACTGCAAAAGCTAGGGTCAATTATAATCAGGAAAAATAGGATTACTACCATGTTATGCTTTTTTGATCAGGCAGCTCAACAGGTAATGCATAGGTCACATAACTTGATACCTCTTGTATACTTTTCCTGCTAATTATGTTAACTCAGACTTAACTCCTCTGTTAGTTCAAGTCTGTTCTCTAAGCATAGGAACTTTGTAATGGAATAAAAAAATACATTGTTTATGAGTAATTGAGTTGTGAAATGATTTCCATATTGTATTAAAGGTAGTATTTTTATACTGACACTGAGACTTATCTATGGAACCAGAGAAGATTTCGCCATCATGTGAAGCTAGTTACTAAGAGCCCGAGGATGTGTACAATTTCACAAGTTAAGGAAATGCACAAAGATTAAGTTCTGCTGGTTTATAAAGTATTTAATTGATTAACAGTTGAGTTAACATTTAATAGAGAAAACAGATGCATGTTAGATACACGTAAAAATATTTTGACAACTTAAAACATGTTTGAATTCCTCATCTTCCGTGACTACAGAACATTTGTGTAGTTCAGATACTAAGTGTCCTGTGCTGGCTAGGTGGTAGAATGGCATCAAATATGTTTTGGCAGGTCTGACACTCCTGACAGAACAGGAAGGTAACATTATTAGAAGTCTGTATAATGGAAGTAACTTTCAAGTGTAATGTAGAAACATTTGTTTTTTCTTAAGCTTCCCAGCTTTGACAAAGGTTTATGAACAAAAGTCCCCTCTTCTAGATAAAGTAATTAACTCAAATTGTATCTTTGACCATGTAAGCATTTTATTTACAATTTATTTGGCTTATACTTTCTGTAAAGAAGCTTGTTATTAAACTGAAAATTTAAACTTCTAATGTTTGTTAAAGTAAACAGCAGTAGGAATTTGCCATCAGCAAAAGAAAAGTTGTTAAGACAACAGTTGAATTTTAAGATAAAATCTGCTTGGAATTTAAAATAAACAGAAAAGAGGTCAAAAGTGACAGCCTTTACTCTGAGGATAATCTGGGGGCAAAATATTCAATTTTAGTTTGAATAAGCTGTGTGTTTCTGA
Organism: Corvus hawaiiensis; assembly: GCF_020740725.1. NCBI lineage: Eukaryota > Metazoa > Chordata > Aves > Passeriformes > Corvidae > Corvus > Corvus hawaiiensis. The sequence continues at coordinate 77,657,243 of NC_063214.1, forward strand.
CAAAACCCCTATTTTTCCCCTCTGGCCATGTCTTATTTCAGCCCACAATATGATCCTGGAGTGCATTAATCAGATTCATTTCAGATAAATCAAAAGCAGAAGGGTTGCTGGGAGGGGGTCTTCAGGGAACTCCAACCACAAATGGACCTTCAGCTCCCAAAATCTGAAGTCATCATCCCTGAAATGTGTGTAGTAACAGTGTAACTTCCTCTGCAGCGACTGCTTTACATTCCGTATCCATTCTTCTTCACTGAGCTATCTCTAGATGTAGACAGCATGGGTGAATAATTTTTTAGCACAGCTATAGGTTTATTCTCTTGTTATTATACTAGAAACATGCCATGATTAATTCTAATTCATTGTAAATTTATGTTTTAGATTAGAAGTTGTACATTAGTATGCAAGTGTTGGATGCAACAACATAATGTATGCCAATGTTTTAATACTGTTAGCTTAATAGCTTTGAAGCTACCTGAACTTATGGGAAGAGTATCTAAGCAAAACTTCATGCAAAACATTATCTCAAAAATTTTGGATCACCTTGAAATGAAAGAAGTCTGAGCGCTCTTTTATATTTTTTGGGTTTTTTTCACTTGTGTATCAATGTTTTTAATTTTAGTCACTATATCACCTTCTTACTGTATCACCCTCTGTCATAATTAAAAGGAATATTTTTGTAAGAGTTATGGCTTGGTTTTCAAACCAGAATGTTCTAAAATGTTAATACAAAACTTTTTTCCTAAGGATCACAAAAGTTTAAGGTCTAACAGCCTTTGATCTCTTAGAAGCTCTTCATGTACTTGTTTTTGTTTGTTTGTTTTTAATTAGGAGTGAATGATATTCACAACTAAGCGAGAAGATAAGAAACTATTTTCATGATCTTTCTGATGGGGAAATTTGACTACAAAAGAGTAAACCGAGTTTACAAGGTCATTCAGTAGGTTAGTGCAATTACTGTGTTCTTACATATGCAGTTTCCCAATACTCTCCTTTCTCCCTTTGTTTTGCATTCACTTTTCTCTCAAGGTTTCAGTTTAACACTATAATTCTTGCAGATGAAGAAATGTAGGGATATGTGGTTTAGCCTGTTCTAACAGCAAAACAATTAATTCTGAGTAGTTTGAAAGTACACATAAGGGTCACTAATTCATAAAAAATTTAAATTAAAGATTTGAAGTCCAGTTTTCTGGAAATACAGGTGTAGTATCAAGACCGAAGTCCTAGGTCTCCAGAGGTTCTGGGAATAAGTGAACAGGGTTAAAGATTTGACTAGGAGCATGTCAGCCTAGTTCACAAAAATTCAAAAAAGAAGTAGTTAATATAATACTGTTCCATATCAGTAGAACAGATATTCTGCAGTTACACTGGAGATTCCTTTTTTAGTTCTGTTTGCTGTGATTTTTGTTAAAATACTTAACATGTATTTGATCTGCTGTACTTTTAGAAGACATTGGGATATATAAGCAATTTTCTATGGGAATAATGCAGATGCTGTGCCAGATTCTGCACCCAGGATGGGGATACTCTGGATGTACACTCTGGGGAATGAGATGTGGAAAAACATTGCTGAGGAAAGGACCTAGGAATCACAGTCAACAGAGAGTGGAATATGAGTCAGCAGTGCCCTGGCAGCCAGGAGGGCCAACCGTGTCCTGGGGTGCATCAGGCACACCATCACCAGCTGGGCAAGGGAGGGGATTGTCCTGCTCTGCTCTGCACTGGGGCAGCCTCACCTCAAGTGCTAGGGCAGTTTTGGGTGCCACAATATAAGATATAAAGTTATTAGAGAGTGTCCAAAGGAGGGCAACAAAGATGGTGAAGGGTCTGGAGGGGAAGCCATATGACTAGTGGCTGAGAGTGTGTTCAGCCTGAAAGAGGAGGCTGAGGCGTGACCTCATTGCAGTCTACAATTTCCTCATGAGGGGAAGAGAAGGGACACTGATCTCTCCTCTGTGGTGACCAGTAACAGGACCCAAGGGAGGGGCCTGAAATTGTGTCAGGGGAGGTTTAGATTGGATATTAGAAAATGTTCTTCATCAGGAGAGTAGCCGGGCACTGGAACAGGCTCCCCAGCAAAAGTGGTCACAGCACCAGCCTGACAGAGTTCAAGAAGCATTTGGTCAATACTTTTAGGCATATGGTGTGACTCTTGGGGATGGTTCTGTGCAGGGCCAGGAGTTGGACTCAATGACCTTTGTGAGTCCCTTCCAACTCAGTACATTCTGTGATTCTGTGAAAAGTTTTGCTGAACAATGGAAACATCACAACATCTGGAAGAAAAAAGCCAAACTAGAAACCGTAACAAGGCCGTCTGTCAGGGTCAGACAGCAATGCCAAGATACGGTTTATTTTGCAGATATCATCAGTTTCTCTAACTGAAATAGTCAAGGGTCTCTTACAGGCACAATGTCTTGGATAAGGGCTTTAGATGGATCAGATGTAGCTGAGTAAACAGTAATGTTAGAGACATAGATAAATTTTTATAGCACTGGTATAGACAAAAGTACAGTCATAAGCCATTTCACAAATACAAACACTCTGGAGGGTGCTGAAATTGGCTTCCCATGTGCCTTTCTTAGATTTCATTACTTGGATGAAAATGAAGTAAATGTAGTATATTGGTGAGTTTGTTATTTTCTAGTACAATCCTCATCAGAGGGGTCAGCAGGCTTTGCGTACAATTTTTGTTCCTTTGCATACAATTTATGGAATGCCCTAAACACTGCCGTAGTTACAAAATTGTTTGTGAGGTACTTTTCCAACAAATAAGCCAGTTTAATAAGTATTTGAAATATTTTATTGAATCTAATTTCAAATAATTAAGTTTTATACTTGAGGGAGGTTAAAAAGTTAACTCTCACTTAGATATCAAAGGAGAGTGGATCAAACTTTTGGTGGATTTATGCAGAATTCTTCCTCACTCCCAAGTAGCTGTGTGGGATAACAGCAGATAGAAATGTTGTTCCTTCTGCTACAGAAAATTAAGAAGGATATTAAAAAGAGAGAGAGAGTAGATCTCCAACTTTTTTCAAGTCGTTTCCACAATGAAAATTGTACACACACAAAAAAATAGTTACCACATATTTTTTTAAAAATTCTAAATCTCATAAATTTTGTTGAATTTTTCTAGAATGGCCATATGGCAATTTGAAAGAATTGCATTACAGCCTCTCATAATTTAAAATTCTGATATCTCATCATGTTTGTTACATTTTTAAAATAACATCATAATGCATTTCTGAATTGATTCTGCGCTAAAAAAGTAGTTTACTGCATCAGAGCTTTCCAGAAACATCATGTAAGACTTCAAGGATCAGATACTCTGTGGGTATCTCATAACAGGTTGCAAATTATATAATTCAAATCCAAAAGAAACAGGAAATGTTACAGGCTTTAAAAACAAAGTACAGTTTCAGACATCTTCCTTGAGCAATAATATTTTTGAGACAAGATGGCAAATAAATTATATATTTTATCTTTTTATTACTCATGAGAAATAGTGACTGTCTTCAGAATTTCTGCTTTTTTATGTAAGCAAAAGATCTAGGGTTTTTTTTTGTTTGGTTGGTTTTTTTCTTAGTTTTGTATAAATAGCTTTGAATAACTGCTTAAAGTTCATGAAAGTTATTGTATGAGTAGACCTCCTGTTATGAACTCTATAGTTATAATTTCCTTTCCAAGAACATATATAACAAATGCTCTCAGCATTAAGTTATAATATACTTTGATGTATAATTAAAAAGAAAGGCATTAGGGGAAAAAGAAGTTTAGTTATAAGTAATGTTCTTAATACACTGCATATTATTTTGAAATACAAATTAAGTTAGATTTAAATAATTTATTAAGCCCCTAGAATTAAGATATAATCATGAAATATATTAGTGACAGCCCAATTTACAAGTGAACAATCCAGATATTTCAATATATATAACTTAGATCTATTATTTAGTACTCTATGGCAGAATTTATCCTGAAAAACAAAGCTTTTATTCACAAAAAACTGAAATAAGAGTGACTTAATAGGACTACGTTTCCAATTCATGTTGAAGGAAGAGCTAGTTGGTGAAACAGCACAATTCACAGTCAAAAGTGTTCCTTTTTCCTGTTAGATTGGTTTACTGCATATTAGTACAACCTAAAATTTGGCATTGTGTAATGCCATATTATATTACTGATTCAATAAACAAACGTCTTTTTAAAAATTTCTTCTAAACATTTTTAATTGTTTTAGTGAATTTCTTACTATATGTTTTAATATTTTCCTGTTGGCATTTGCTTATATAATCATATTTATTTTCATACCTCACTTTTTAAAAATAAATACCCAGAGCACAGTAACCACTTTCTTCATAATTTCACATTATGAAAATGGTTTGAGTTACAAAAAAAATAGTGAACCTCACAGTTAGCATTCTAATAGAAATTAATCAGAAACTCTAAACCAAAATAGTTTAAATTTTAATTAAATATAATGACAGATATTACATTATGGAAAAATAGAGCATGATCATGTGAATTTCAGCTTGTTGGTAACTTGCCATCAATGTTAACCTCTTTGGAGTTGGTTGTTAATACAAGTGAGGTTAGAAACTCTGATATTATTGGTAGGGAGGTTGTTCAAGGGGTAAATATTCATTTGGATATGTTGGTCTGTCCTGCCAGCTCCTGTGCTTAAAATTTTGTCAAAGCAGGACATTTCTCTTTCCTGGTCTATCAGATAGGCCAGAAACTGGAGACTGAATCCAAGATATCCAATTTTAAAAGGCCATGGTCACTCCCCCAGTCATATTTTATTTCCATTCCAAGAAGATTTGTGCTACTGGATGATAAGTGCTTTCACAAAACTGACATAATTTTATTCTGCATTCATGAAAATTGGGATAATTTTAATATTATGTCTCAAAAAAATGTACAGCATATTTGATTTTTTTTCTATGGACATCATTTTTATATTTTAAATAAAACACTATCACATGACAAAACAGATTTATGTAATGGATATCAGAATACAATGGATTTCATTCTTGATAAAAATGGAAAGATCAAAACCTAGATTTAAAATTATATATAGTTTATATATAAAGAAATGTGTATCTGTTTGTGTGTGTGTGAGCACAAGGGGGAAAATTCTGATACACTTTCATAGCAGAATTTATAACTTCATTGCAAAGCAATTTATTTAGTGTGTCACAGCAGACTGCGAAATAACTCCTACCTTGCTTGATATGGTAACATTATGTTCCCAACTCATGCTCTGAAGTCACCTGTCTGAAAGCCTGTGGTCATTTCAGATTATTTCAGATGACAATCACTTTGCCCTCAGCATATGTGCAAGGTCAACAAAAAAGAAGAAGGAAAAAAAATACCACAATAAGAATATATGAGATGTTAAGTCATAAAACGGTATTAAGCAGCTCCTGTGTTGGTAAATAAAATATTTTAAATTTTAAAAATAGATATGATGTCCCTCAGCTATTGCTGTAACACCTTGAAAATCCCCTCACAGAGGAATAAAAGAAAAAAAGTGTAAAAATCCTTCTTCTGCTTTATGAAATTATGCACACTACTTCTGTGCTGTCTTTAAAATACTGTAGTTCATCCTAGTCATATCTCCAAGATAAATAATTTTGTCAATTATTTGATCACTCCTATTATAGTTTTAGTGGGGAAAAAAGTCTGTCTTCGGACTCTGAAAAATTGATCTAGAATTTTTCAACATGTCTAAGCTATATAACTCATGAAGAAAAAGGATTTTTGTTACCACACCTATGCTAATACAAAATTCACTGGCTTTTGTCCCATAATTCTGGGTTTATATAGTCATTAAAAATAAACACAGAAAACACAATATTCAACAGGATGGGGTGAAAAAAATATGACACAAAACACAGAATAAAAGGCAGAAGTACTTTAAAGTAATTGAAAACATGGAGATATGATAAAGTTTTCTTTCAGGTGATACATCATTAATGCCTACTTACAAAGGGCTTATACAAATTAACAAAAAAGGAAAAGCTGTGACAATTCTTGTGTATTTGCTGTTTAAAAAGCAGGATTATGTTCCAGATTCAGACTCAAAATTTGTCAGTCACAGAACTACATGTCTAGGCTCCTGCTAAAGCCAAGTGAGATGTAAATGCTGTCACTAAGGTCTGAACAACTGTTTAGTGCATCCTAAAATAAATAATTTAGACAGCTGGGTCACTCTTAAATCTTCAATGACTGCATTTTCTACAGCGTAATTCAGTTATCCATTCATAAATGTCTAATGCTCTTTGAGGAGCCATACGGCTTTGGAGACGTGCATGAGGTTTGCAGGTATGAGACCAAACCTGTGAGAAACCTGATGCCTCCAGGGACAACTTCTGAAGTGCAATAGAGCACTTCAGGCAGCACATCATAGTTTAATTCTGTACAATCCAATCAAATCCCAACTCTCGCTTCAGTCAGAGGGGAACTTAAACAGTTAAGCAATCAAATGAATTTCTGAAATACAGAATTGCCTATAGAGAAGATGCAGGAGACAAGGATTAAAGGTAGATTATGGAATTTGTTGCAAAAAAAAAAAAAAAAAAAAAAAATTGAAAGAATTTAAACCACAGCAATTAAATTACTATTCTTTCTTTTGAATTCCACATTAGAAAGTGAATTTATCTGACTAAATGTATATACTTAGTTCAGCTGCCTACTTCTAAGGGTCTAGTAACATTACAATATCGTAAAATATTCAGCCTGACTCCTAGATGACACTTTGGAAGGTCATGTACGTCTTTTAAGCCCTGCACCCTTTTATTTGAACCTGGATCTATTAGATGCTCAGATGAAACCTGTGTGGTACAATTAAATAAATCTTATATGTTTGCATCCAAGTCCAGGAAGATGTGATGGTGATGAAAATAGTCGGGTCTTCGCGTTCATGCTGCACACGCATGCACAAACACAGACCCTCTCCATTTGTGTTATCTATGATAGGCAATGTGATTTACCCGAAGATAAGAACACCAGGTGGGTATTGCAGGTGGAACTGTCTGGGTGCTGGTGTAATTAATGCATTCCAGAGAGGGAGGAGCTGATATGTTGGTGATAGACACTGGTACTCATCAAGTGTTGCTGAAAACTCAGCCAATTGAACAACCTGGTCTCTGAAGGTTGCAGGCAGCTTCTGGCTGGATGCCCCACCTCATCAGGGACTCCTGCAGGGTATGTCCTAGACATTCCAGAGACAGGGGATACTCATCTTGGATGGGTGAGTAAAAAAGCACCAAGACTCAGTGAAATACGAAGATAAAATCCTAAAGTTGCCACATCGGTGCTAATTGTGAATTCTGCAAGGCCAAGACAGTAAAACTTACACTTCTAGAAGAACCTGCTGATATTACAACACTTTTGACATAAACTTAGACCTAATCTGAGACTAAGTGGACCAAGCCACACCTAGGCTTCTTTGAGAAGTTTAGAAAGCTAGGGCATCTCACTGAACCTCATGACTCAATGGGAGGAACCACAACCTGAGTGTATTATAATCCATGGTAGTAATGCATACAACTTCATTGGCAATATATAGACACTGTACTAGCAATACTTCTGATCATAACCATCCACATAATCATTGTGTCCTACTTCTCGTGCCTGGCTGAGAACCTTCCTTCAACTACCCTGCTACAGATGGCTAAATATCTTTCTGTTCAGAGCAAGAGACCCATTTGGGGTACAATGTATGTCATCAGAGAGTAAATGTCTTAACCTGATTGGATCATTTGTGTACTAAAGCTGTTTACCTCTAAAGGAATTCTGAGATACAGATGTCAACACTGCAAACATTTATACTGAGATACATTAATCCAAATATATAACTAAAAATATCTATGTGGACAGTGAGAACTCACTGTCCTTATCACAATATTTATCAGGCTCTGTGTCAAGGGGAAGGGCATTGGTTTTAGGAAAAGAGAGGAAATGGCTGTGTTTAGGTCTATTAAAACTTGAAGCATGGAAATGTTTCTAAAAAATTTGGAAGATATGCATGAAAATACTGGATGCTTTCTCAGGTAATAGAATATCTGCAGCTTGATCTTAACAGAAGAATACTATATATATTTCCGTGATTTGTCTAGCATGAAAAGGCTTGACATTGAGAGGATCAAGTAATGGCAGAAACAAAAAAAAATGTTTGAAAATTACTATTCTATCACACACACACACATTCACACACACAAAGCTTGAAGTCTTCAAACCGTTTTTCTTGAAGAGAAAAGCGTATGTTCTTAAAAAAACCTGTACGTTTCAACCAATCAAGCAACACAAAACAAGATGAATGCATTAATAGATTGATACAGGTGAAAACCTACAATTTTCAAACAAACTTCAACTGGGGTGTCAGGTCTCAGCAATTATCTGTCTCCTGAATTATTGTGTAAAACCAATAACACTAAGAAATTTTAGACTTAATTTTCTCCTCTAGATAAGATAATGTCAGTAAAAATGGTCATGCTGAGAAAAAGAAAGGGCAAATAGCAGGACAGTGAGGAAATATGAAGCAAAGTCAGTTGTAAATGTTAAAGGCACTATTATGTAAGTAAATATGAAATGTTTGCTAAGTACAGTAAGAAATTTGAATGATTGCATAATGAATTAAAAGCTATTTAGATATGTTCAGGGTGTAATTTTTTCCTTTGTACTCTTTGGATTTCAATTAAATTTGTGGTTTGTTTATGGCCATTTTATATAAGTTATCAACAGTTACACTTTATCTAAATTCTACTTCAATACAGTCTGGAAAGTAATTTCCTTTCTGTATCTGTGATCACCTCAAATGACTAGTGAAGACCTCAAATCATTAAAACAACATTCCTGGCTGATATAAAAGGAGGAAATGAGCATGAGTGAATCTGACAAAAAAACATTGTTAAAAAATGAAGTTTGATAAAGTTATATGGACTAGTTTCAAAGCTATAATAACTCAGTCAGAAGAATTAAAATGAGTTAAGTTATTAAATTAAGAACAAATGACCTAGTAGGTTTAATTTTCCCTTATAAACAGTCTCCCTGGGACAGATAAAAACAGACAGCTGCAATACCATGACTTTCTTATTTTCCAATGAATACTGAGGGCTTATGATGTAATTATTACTGCTATTAAAGAAATTATCAGGTATTAAAAATTAATATGACTACTCGTTGGAAGAATACTGAAAAAATGTTTGATCTCTTTATGGGAAGGGCCATAATATCACTCACATGTTTAGATATAGTTTAGCTTCCTAACAAGCTAGTATTTTATAACGGGAAGGTATTTATACTGCCACGATATTTTGATTAATTTAACACATTGTAGAATGTAAAACCACTTTTTAATTTTTTTTTTAAATCTGCTGAAAAATACAGGATGATGATCTTTGGAAAGCTAGTAACTTCTTGCAGGTAATTCATGTTGGTACACAAAGGATCTTGAGACTTTTTCACACACGAAAAGATTCATTAGTGGAGTGGATATCCGGTGGCATACATATGATTCTAGTGATTAAATTATTAAAGTTGCTCTTGGGAAAAAAAAAGGAGAGATAGAGGAAGAAGAGGGAGATATATGAAAAGAGGGATGAGGAAGGAAAGAAAAAAGGGAAAAGGAAAAGGTTGACACTGGAAAGGGTCAGGATGGACTGAGATGAGCATCCTTGTCTGGAGGCTCTCTCCAGTGCAGTAGTGGTGAAAAACAAAATATGAGGTTGCTTCTTTTTTTGCAACGCTTCTCCCTTAAGACTGCAGAGTTGTCACTGAAGCCTTTTTAAATTCCTTCGTCTAGTCTTAAGTGTGATGCTGTTAGTTCTGGCTGGAGTACACCAAACAGATGCAAGTGTTGCACCTTCATTGCTCTTTAAGTGTCTATCCATATACTGTATTTAGTGATATTTAACAAAACATTGCAAATCTCTGTACAGATCCCTGAGCGACACCACTTGTTACTGATCTCCATCTGGACACTGAGATATTAGCCACTACTTCCTCTCTGGGTGTGACCTTATCCACTTAACAATCCACTCATCAAATCCATCTCTCCAATTCATAGAGAAGGAAGCTTGCAGGGGACCATGTCAATGGCCTTATGGCAGTCCAGAGAGATAGCATCCATAGCTCTTCCATCTGACTCATCTAAGTTAAGTCTGAAAATTATCGTTCTGCCAGAGATGTGCAGAGACACTCAGTCTGGACAGGTAAGAAAAACTCAAGTATTATAAAACACCAGGTAGACATTTTAGCTAAAAGTGCTAGGACTGCTACTGCATGTCCGAACCAATTTCAGATTTTATATAGGCATGTGAAGGAAAGACTCCACATTTTTTCAGGATTGATGTACTTTACATACATACCAGATGGTTTTTAAGTATCAATTTTTCATGAAGTGTATATAGATATACAAACATACACACATATACACAAAAATCCATATATATTTGTATGAATATATATATAAATAAAAGTAAATTAGGAAGTTTGAACCACATAACTTACTAAGATTCTCATTTACATTTAGACTGTCCTGAATTATGCACAAATAATGTCTACAGGTCTCACTAGTGCATACATAAGACTACTGAATTTATCTTTGTCATCTATCATTACTATAAACGTGTGTGGTGAATAATCCAGCTAGAATGTATAATTGCTCATTCTTTAAAATGCTTTTTAATACTTTCATGTAGTTAAATCCACTTCCATTTGGATATTTATCAGTTATTTTCATTTATAAAGCCTATTTTACAAGTTGGGAGATGCTGCTGTGAAAAGAATTCTCTATTAAAAAATCACGTTAAAACCAGAATGAATTCTGAGGCATGTTTCATTTCTAAATTGACAAGTAACATGAAAAAGCACTAAAAAACAAACAAAAAATCCTTTTGTAATAATGTTTCAAGGCATTCATATGACTTCTGTGCATATAATATACATATGTTATATCTCACAGTGTAATTGCATTGATTTAAGCAAATAGATAAACAAAAGCAATAGAGGATATAACTGATAAATAGTTCTATAATTCGTTTCAGTCCAGCGTTGACTTTTTTATGAAGTTATTTATAGAAAACATATGAGTTTTTTGGGAGGGCAGAATGTCTATACTCATGAATGCCTTCCTAGTATATGATAAGAGCACAGAAGATTTAAAAAAATGTTTCTGATGGTCTCTTTTTCAATAGAAACACTGTGTTTGGTTGACTATAATAAGGAAATTGCAATATAATAGCTAAAAAGAGCTTTAGTAAAAACAAAGAAAGCATTCAGCAAAATATTTTCTGATTCCAACTGTTTTAAAATTTCTAAACGTTTCCAATCAAATAGATAATAGATTTCTAAATGTTTCCAATCAAAGTACAATAGGGATTCTGCTTTTTTTGTAAACAGAAAATAAATCTACCTAACAGAAATCAGCGTTAGCTTAGAACACTATTGACACCATTATTGCAAATAGTATTTGAAATCAGTAATATGTAGGCAAGCATGTAAGTCCTGCTGTATTTATTATAAGCCCTGCCTATAACGGTGGATCTAATTCTGTACTAGAATATCTTTTGAAATGAGGCCCTAAGAGAGCAGTTGCAAAAAGGCAAAAGTCCTTCAGCACAGACACACTTAGATGATGCTATTGTGCTGAAAGCAGATAACTCTGAGTGAATGCTGGACTGTGGCATCAAGTCTTTGAAACACAGCCCATAGCGAAAGAAACTTGCAAAGCAGTTGTTTGGTTTTATTGCTTATTGAGCCTTATTTTAAGCCAGATAGATAGCCCTTGGCAATTCTTATGAAACAATCTAGAATTGTATTATGGATTTTTTTCTTCCATCAACTAGAATTTCAAAATGGATAGACATCACCTGAATTATAAAAAAATTGAGTTTGTTCTCTAGGGTTATTGCTAGCTTGCAACAGGTTATGTTAAGCTACACTTATTTAATCTTTTTAATGTTAAATATCAGCTTGCCTTCATTTTTACTGTTGTGTCTAATGGACCCTTAAGGTTTAATAACCTTTTCCATAAAAAGATTAAATTTTATTATAATATGTTTACATGTTTAGTCTGAGCACATTTGTCAATATGAAAGGTGTATTCATACTACTTGTTTGCTCACATTATTTATATTCCTTATTTTTCCCTTCTTTCTTTCCTTTTTTTTACCCTTTCTTTCCTTTTTTTTCCCTCTATTTTAATGCTTGATCTTCTTCCCAATCTCGTAAGAAGAATATATTCCCATATCTCCTTGTTTTTCTCAAACCTCCCCTGCATATAGTGCACAGTTATCCTCTTTTCTTCTGAAGATCTAAAATTGGCTTATTTTATCTGACCTGGCCTGTGTCAGAATTCTGAATTATAATATTCAGCTTCCTCAAGTTTTAATGAAATACAGCGCATCGGTTCTAGAGAGGGAGGAACAGAATAATGTGCAGCACTACAGCAAAAAAATGGTTTTTGTTCATGTGTGTAACACACGAAACAAAGAAGTGAGTTCCATAAATCTGATATGAAAGCCAGTATAAAAACTTAAGGTCAAGATGATAGATCCTAATATTAAATGAGAACTTTTTTTTTAATTATTTGTTGTCTTCACTACTAGTCATTTAAAGCGTTTACACATGCAGAAAGAAAATTACCTTCCAGACCCACACCCATGCACAGAATTGAAGTAAAATTCAGGTAGAGTGTAACTTTCAATAACTTAGATAAAATGGCCAAAAACAAACCACAAATTTAAATGAAATCCAAATAGGACAAAGGAAAAAAACCCACACTGAGCATATCTAAACAGCTTTTAATTCATTATGCAATCATTCATGAAGTAGAAAATAAAATAAGAATACTAGTGAACTATATCAGTTTTTAACAAGTGCAATTTTTAGCAGTACAATTGTATCATGCACTTTAACAAGTAAGACAAGACTGTTTCATAGTGCTGTGCCCTATGGGTGTCATATTTGTGATGTATTTTGCGTCCCAGAATCTGTTTTTCCTTCAAAAAGGTTTTATATTCTTTTGTTTTTCTGTAGGTTTGAAGAGTGCTAAATTAATCTTGAAAATACAGGGCAGTACAATGGCTGTTTTTTTGATGAACATCCTTCAAAACCTATTGGATCAGCTCAGAATATCAGAATGCTCTAAATATCAGTGCTGTTAACTTAATTCATATCTCTAAAAGGAGTGAGGGAGGAAAAGGAGTCACATGAACAAATTGTAAGAGGAATGCATATGCAACAGCTTACCTCTATTCCAAAGAGTCCTGCATATGTGAAATTTTCCATACGGAGTCCAGTCCCTTTAAGACAAGCTGAACTAACCACTCAGAACATGACTCCTGACACTTTATACATTATCCATGATTAAGCTGTACATAGAGTTGTCTCTGATTTTATTATGTAGACATGAATGTCAAATAAGCAACATCTGCTTTATCCCTTTTCTCACAGTCAAGATGGTGCTTTTTCCTGTATTTTCTCCACTCTTTGGAGTGCGTGATCCACATGGGCATTGCCAAACATGCTTACAAACGGTTCAGCTGCATGACAATTAAATCTATGTCAACATTTTTTTAAGAGTTTTGAATTTTAATGTGCTATTACACATTCAATCTCTCCTCTCACTTTCTTACAAGATTACCAGGACAAATTCTGAGGTGTTTGCTCAAGACAGAAGTGAAGAAAGTGAATTGTTAAGAAGAGTATTGCTTACAATTGGGAATCTATACTGAACTATTTTGAATGTGCAGAATATGCCAAGCCTTTTAGAAAAAGGAACAATGGAGCTGTATAATATAATGTGAGCTGTGTAATAAGGAGTGAAAATCTGAGAAAATGCGGCATGTATTTCGGCAATACAAAACAGGAGATGAACCATGCCAAAGAATCTGGATATTTAATATTTGGAATATTTCTTAATTTTCGTCTCTAATAGACTTTTTGGTTTGAATCAGGAAGTTTTTGTTTTTTCCAACAGTAGGAAGTACAGCTCAAATAAGACAGTTTTATACTTCTATGTCCATGGATTATATTTTGATAGTTTTTCTTCAGGGTTTATGCATTTTTTAGCTAATTTAAAATTTCAATACACATTTATAGTCACTTCAGAGATTTTTAATGTTAGTCAGATCACATCAGGACATGGCAATGAAATCATACACAAAGAGAGCAGTTCACTCCCCCCATCTAAGCTTTGAATTTAGACTAAGTAAACTAAGTAAAGGGCTAATCCTGAGTGAGGCTTTAGGATCACTATAGTCTCCCTGGCTGGAAATTGCAGGGTGGGCTAGTTAGTGCACAGCTGTCCATATATGAGCTGATGGGGATTTTTAAAGACCTCTCACATTGAACACAGTTCCTGCTGTTTTGCCTGTTTGTTTGTTTCTTATTTCAAACAACTGCAGAAAACTCCCCACTTGCAAAATATTTCTCTCAATTGGAACAAGTGCCTCTAGGCTTTACCACAGTACACTGGATACAGAAACAAAAATTTAACAAGAGGAAAGGATCTTTTGCAAGCTAACCTGTGAGTTTTTGTGGGAGATGAAAAGCTGGGGAATGCTTTAGTTCTAATTTTAGTTTTTGTTGTTGTTTGGTACAGATTTTATGTAATCCTTAATGCAAATGGTCTTTTGATCACCATCATACATAGATGAAGAAAGAGAAGGGATATTGGTCATGTAGGTAATTCTCCTGAAGATCAATTTATGCATATGCAGTGACATCATTTGATGACAGGAAAATAGGTAAGAATGAGTCAATGGCTTTGGTTGGAAATAAAATTTATTGTTGCATATTTTTATGGAACATAGCTGTTCCATAAAATTAAGGGAACACATACTTTTCCTGTGAGGCCTTCAATTCTAGTCACATAAGCAGTAAATAAAAATGTCTTCTATTTTCTGTCCTGTAAGGTTGTTGCTAGAAATGAATGGCTTATAACTCCCTCTCTTTTGTCTGTCTCCCCTACCACTACATTAGTGTGGGTGAGTGGGTGGACTGCAAACTGCAAAACCTCAGACTGATCTTTCTTTTCTAGCAAATGTGAACTTCATTAATTGCTGTACTTCAGATCCTTATTCTTGTTACATTGCTGGTCTAGTTTCAGCAAAGACAGACTTATTGTATGTTTAATACATACAAGATGAAAACAAAGTAATTAATTACAAAGTATTTCAAACTATTTGAACAATTCAGTTCCTATTTAATTGAACTTTCAATTCAGAGGTATGCATCAGACTGGAAACAAAGACATTTAATCAAGGCAACTAAATAAAAATAGAGTCATTAGAAGCAGTCCTTTTTGCTACAAACACTGTAAAATTAGAAGATATTTAGACTAGAATATTTCTATTTTATATTTCAATGTATTTACAGACGTAATAGTGAGAACACATAAAGAAATTGAATTTCCTGGAAAATTTTAATAAAAAGAAAAGATAGATATTTTGGTTATGAAACTGGAAAATCTGAATTACTCTGAATTTGCGGTTTTATTTTCTAACTGAATAAAAGGCAAATCTGAGATTTTGTTTCAGTTTACTCAGCATATGTTCCTTTCTCTTTATTATTTTTCACAGAAACATGGAATCACAGAATAGCTGGAGTTCAAAGGGACCCCTTTAGCTCATGTATTACAAACCCTTTCTCCAGCAGAATCAGCTAATGCAGGTTGCCAAGAGTTGTGTTTTGAATGTCTCATGGGTGGAGACTTCAAAACAATTCTGGACAATCTATTCCAATGTTGGTCATCCTCACAAAAAAAAAGTTATTTATTTAGTTTTAACATGGTGGCCTGTGTATCAGTTTCAGCCCATTTCCTCTTGCTTTATCATTAGATTCCACTGGATAGAGTGTGGTTATATTTTGGTCCCAGCAGGCAGGTCATTATGCATATTTACAATATTCCCCCTGAACCATCTCTTTTCTCAGTTAAGCAGTCACAGATGTCTCAGCATTTTCTTATACGAGAGATGCTCCCTTCGTGGCACTTTGCTGGACTCACTCCACTACATCCATGAGTGGTTTGTTGTACACTTCCATCTTAACATAGAATCATAGAAACATAGAGTGGCTTGGGTTGGAAGAGACCTTAAAAGTCATCCTGTTCCAGCTCTCAGCAGGGTCATCTTCCACTAGATGAGGTTGCTCAGAGCTCCATCTAGCCTGGCCTTGAACGCCTCCAGGGATGGGGCATGCACAGCTTCTCTGGGCAACCTGTTCCTGTGCTTCACCGCCTGCACAATAAAGAATTTCTTTCTGATATGTAATCTAAACATACTCTCATTTTATACACTCTGGCAAAATACATTAATCATATAACAATGTTGTTTCATTCTGTGGGTTTTAATGCTTTTTTGTTGTTTCAGTTAGGTTTTCATGTTATTAATCTCCATCAATTTATAATACAGTTTAAGAAAGACTATCCAGAAAGTAGGATATATTTTTAACACTAATATACAAAAGACAAAGTCTTCCTTTTACCATTTTGATGAAGACTGCTGCAACAATTTCTTGAATAAGAAAACCCTTACTGACACAAGAGGTATAACAATGTTAGCGAAATGCCTTTTATTTTTCCTTTTTTTTAATAATGAAGAGTATTACAATTTTGTAAAATTCTCAAATGTCAGAGTGTTTGCTTCCTTTTGGGCCATTGGAAGATTTTTTTTTCTGGAAAAAGGATTATGTCACTTGATTTTATTCTTTCTTTTAATAAAACTTAGTAGTTACATAGAACTATTCTGACTGCAGAGACTGTCGGTTCACTTTTTCATTCATAGACATATGAAAAGAACTAGTTTGTGAAAATATTAATTAGGTTTCTACTTGACCTTAAGCTAGATACCTCCATATATCCTAGGAGATGGCAAAAATAGTCACAGCAGGGGAATTTAGCTCTCAAATGCTAGTAGCTGAAGGGTTATGCTTCCTGTTATACAACAGAGGCATTAAGGGTTTCTTAGATAAATTCAGAAATACAATACTGCTAACAGTATGAGCAAGCAGTTGACAAGTGAACAAATTACAGGCCCTCATGCATTTAGATTTTATATTTTTCTCTTTTTTTTTCCTTTTGAATCTCTCTTTTCTCTTGCTGTTTCTGAACAATCTCAGTAAGAACATCTCAAGATGTTAAAATATTTCTTTCTCCTGTCAAAGACATGTTTTCCTTTCAGAACAAGTACACTGAAGCTCTTTTTTCCAGGAACTTGGGGGCTCTGCTTTCTAATTAGAAGATTTCTTCCATTTTTGGTATAGACATTTGAACTCAATGTGATTTCCATAACTGAAGGCTATTTCTCAATGTATGGACACCTGATAACTGCATGTATGGTGTTTCTATGCAGAAAGAGATTTGCCAAAGGAATCACAGCATGGTCAGTGGACAGCCAGGAAAGTAGGCTGGTTTGATGATTTCAGTTTGTTAAAGACAGGTATCATCTGACTAGTTAGCATTTTAGGATGTTAATTTATAACACAGAATAACAAAAGTATCTAAAAGGAAGATGATAGAGGTAGAAATGGCTGTTACAAGAAAATACTATTATGACAAATATTTGAAATCACTTCATATATAATAAAAAAAATTATGAGTCACATACAGTACAGATCAGTAATTATAATTAATTTAGGTAACAGCAGCACAGCAGAAATTTGCTGTTAATTTAGGATACTTAACTCTTCTAAAATGTAGGTGCTCTTAGCATATTGAATTTTGCATAACATTGAAATTAGCCATAGCTTTTCTGTTAATGAAGCATCATAGATTAATGAATTAAATAAAGATACTGAGTAATTGACTGAGCAAATTAATTTGGGTTATTGTTACAAATAAGCTAATGTTAAGTTTATCAATGTTGCTGAGAAAGATACACAACGGCAAGAAATGAACTTGCATCAACATAGTTAAATAGCAGTTGTCAAATAATTGTGCAAATATTGTGAAAAAAGTTTCAGTGTCATATTGGGGGGTTTTTTTGGGTTAGCCTCTCTTGTGACTAGGCCTTCTGTTAATTAAAATCCCATTTAGTTTTCTCTATTGTGCATTTTCTATATAGCTAAAACTAATCAGGCTAAGGTCAGTTTCTTAATAGCTTCTAAAAATGAGGTTGAATGAACGCTGTATTTCATAATCTTAATCTGCAAGAACTCCTCATTAACGAAGATCTTCCTGAGCTAATTTGTTATGGGTTGTTCTCTTTGGTAATTATTTTAACATCTAAATACCTTTAGACCTCTTCAAATTAATACTCCCTAGCACTTATGCAGATATGTAACATTTGACTTTCCTTTGATTTAGTGAATCTTACTTAGACTAATAGAATTATTGCAATTTCTTTTTAGTATCAACTTTTACAATTTGGTTAGCTCTTCATAAATATTTGTTGTAGTTCGTTTTATCTTCACTTTTCTTCTGACAGCATCATCTCTACTGCTTTTTCATCACAACAGAGAACATTTTCATGATTCCTGCTTCTTGCTAACTGATTTCTTTTACTTGGTTATAACACGGGATACAATGTTATTGCCTTCATTGTTCTCTTCCCCTCAGTTTTGCATTTTATGTCTTCTCATCCTGTTTCTATTTATTTAGGTATTAAAGGTGTGCAGATACATTCATTAACTACTATCAAAGACTTATTTTTTTCAGTTAATTTGTTCATTTTTCCCTATATGCTGATTTCCATTGTATGTTCATTGACCCAAATAGCTGTCTACTGCTATTCAGTATCCAGGTTCCAAACTGAGAGATGCTAGTCAATCCAAAAGTAAATGAAAATAAAAATAAAATCAAACCCAAACCTGTAGGGAGTGTCTTCATTTCCTTTTGTAATGTAATATCAGGACAGGAATACTGTAGGTGCTGCAGAATAATTCAAAATACAAACATCAAGGTACAGCAGATGGTACTATGGCAAGCAGCTAAGAAATTATTTTGTCAGTTTCATGAGAAATAAATACTTTAAAATTAAACTCATTATTTTTTTAAGTATTTATATTCCTAGTTTTTTCTACAGAAAATATTTCTTTACTTAGGAAAATGTTTTTAAGACAAAGGCAGCAAACATCATCCACAGACATATTTTAGTAAGAGTTTTATGAGAATGAAGAAGGGACAAGGGAGCAGAACAGACTTGCAGATCTTTAAGGACATCTTCCAGAAAGCACAAGAGTTGACAATGCCCAGAAGCAAGAAATCAGGAGAGGAAGACAAGAGACTGGCATGGCTGAGTAGAGAATTGCTGGTTACACTAAAGGGAAAGAAACTAATGTGCAGGCAGTGGAAACGAGGATGTATAACCTCTGAAGATTACAGAGACGAAGTACAGTTGTTTAAAGATGGGGTAAGGATGGCCAAGGTGAAGCTGAAACTAAACTTGACAAGGGATGCAAAGAATAACAAGAAGGCTTCTACAAGTGTGTTAACTAGAAAAGGAAGATCAAAGGAGGTGTACTCCCTGATAAGAAGTTCTGGCAAACTGGTAGCAACAGATGAGGAGCAGGCTGAGGTAGTCAACATTTTTTTTTGCCTCAGTCTTCAGTGGCAACCTCTCTTCCCACACTTCTCGATTCGATGGACAGCAGCATGGGAACTGCGGCAGCAAAGTTCCTCCCACAGGAAGAAGACAAGTAAGAGAAGATCAGGCTTGTGACCATGTGAGGAACCAGCATGTACATAAGTCTATGACAAGATGAGATGCATCCTGGAGTCCAGTGGGAACTGGCTAATGTAGTTGTCAAGCCATTCTCCACAATAATTGAAAAGTCATGGCAGGAAGGTGAGATCCCAGTTAATTAGGAAAGGGGAAACATTGTACCCATCTTTAAAAAGGGTAGAAAGGAGGACCCTGGGAACTACCCACCTGTCAGCCTCACCTCTGTGCCTGAAGATCATGGAATCTACCAAAGAGATATTTTATACCAATGCAAAGTCATACTCACCAATAAAAGGTTAAGAGAAAGGAGGAGGGGAGCAGGCATTTGTTATTAAGGCATTTGTCTTCAGAAGTAATGACTACATGTACTGAGGCCCTACTTTCCAGGAAATGGCTGAATGTTGCCAAGTGATGGGAAATAGAGAATAAATCTTTGTGTTTTACTTTTCTGCTGTGTGTGGCCTTTGTTTTTATGTATTTAACTGCCTTTATATCAATCCATGGGGTTTTTTCCTCCCCCAAGCATGCTGAGGAAAGGGAGTGAGAGATGCATTGTGGGCACCTGGTAGACAGCCAAGATCAGCCCAACACATTTAGTCAGCTTTTGTTTAATGCAGAGAGCGCCTTTGACCTCTGCCTGACACCTCTGCCAGCCTACCCAGCCCTCTCTGCTACATGGGAGTGCTGGGGCATGGACAAAGCATTGTCTTTGCTTCCTGAAAGTATTTCACCAACTCAACTCTTAACCATGTCCTTAGTGTTAATGCTACCCATACCTTCCTCACCCATGAAAATATCAGCTAAAATTTTCCACCACAATTTGAGCTTTAGGCAGACATCAGATACCAAAAATTGTAGCTGGTGTAAATAAACACTTTGCAATGCTGTATAGCTGAAAAAAAGGTGTTTTATTAATTGGCTTAAAAAAGACTGAAATTGTGATCTTTGTCAGTAATATATACATAGAAATTTATATTTTTTATATTTTTCTTTTTTCATTTCAAGCACATCGTAATGTACAAAAAGAAATCTCCCAACTTCTTAGCAGATGAATGAAAGAATCTGTTGATTGTTTTCTCTCAATAAGCTTATTTGAATATAAAGAAGTGTTTTTAAGAAGCCGCTCATTTTACAGTGGAGAGCCTGCTTCTTGTCCCCGGTTCTGTCTTATCATGCTGGTAGAAAAGAAAACAAAAATTTAAAAAAAAATGCTATAAATAATTAAATGTTACTAGAAGTCAGGCATTCAATGTCATCAAAACTCTGCCGTACTGATACTCTCAAGCTAGCCTCAGAGACAATTGCATGCATTATTTTGTGGTATTTCTCTTAGCTAAGTTTCACACTTTTTAAACTTTAGGGTAGAAGAAAATAACCTAAGTGTGTTGACATGCAAGTTTATGTGACTTCATAAGGACACCCACAAAAGTGGTTCAATTTATTTGTTCTTGTAGTGGGGTAAAGAAATTATAAGAGGAGACAAATACTCCTTTCTCAGGGAGTGAGATCAATTTCACTTCCTGGCAGTTTCTAAATTGTGTTTGCCAATTGTGACTGAAATTATGGAGACAGATGATTGCTGGTCTCAACCTTTCATTATTCCAAGGCCACTGAGTGAAGTTGTGCACTGCTTTTAGGCTTACTTCCTTTGTTTCAATTTACGGGATCTCAAGTTTCATTTCTCAAAGACTGGAATGGAGAAAAGTGTTTCTGAAATCTTTTCTATATACAGGGTTAGCACGCTACAGATCTTGGTTTTTTCTTGTCTTTTCCCTTTTCTTCCATTTCTTTGGAAAGTACAATATTCTATGGAAGACATGATCAGAAGGAACATCCATTCTTTTCATAGGTTGAAACTTGACATTTCATTGTCTTTGCTTAAATGACTTATGCAAATTAGGTGTGGTATCAGCTGTAACAGACTGGACCTAAGTTGCATTACTTCTATTTGTGCTTCCTTTTTAGTGAGATCAGTTTAAGTTTTAGAAAGCTCCCAGAAAATGAAATTTTCTCTAATTCACTGCTGAATTTTAAATTTAGATTTTATTCTATAAACGATCTTATAAACATAAAAGATTCAAAAAATCTCTCCTATAAAGTTCTTTATAAAGGACAGTTACATAGACCTGGACAGACAGCTAGAAAAAGACTCAAATTATTAAGCCCTTCATCAGATTTAAAAACCTGTTTGTTTGACTTTTTTCCCCTTGAAAGGGAAATGTAGAATAGCTGTAACATCATTAAAAAAACATTCACAACCAAATAAACTGAACACTGTCAACACAATCTAGTTGCTACCATTCCAGGGAAAAATAATGATAAATAAGAAAGAAGATTTTTTAAATTTTTAATTTTTTTTTTTTTTTGAGCAACAGAAATATAAAGTAAGGTCATTATTCTTAGGCACCTAGAAATTTTCACTAATTTTGGGCTTTGCAAGCAGTATAAACTTCAGTTTTAAATTACACCAGAAAAGCTTAAGGGGCCTTCCAAGTATGGAAAGATTAAGTCACTCTTCCACTTTCCAAATGAGACTTAGCCTTGTTTAATCATCAAATAGGGAGGACTAAAGGAGTTGTCCAAGCTAAACAGGAAGTCTATGATGATGAATTCTGGTCATTTCATTCAAATTTTTAGCCTGGAAGACAACAAAAGGGGTCTATTATAGGTGTTACTGTAAAACACTACAAATTAATTGACAGGAAATTAGCTCAATGTATGCAAAGAAGTATTCAAGTACGATTTTTTTTCTAAATATCCTCTTTAAATAGTGAATAAATTTTATTTGTAAATATAGTAATTTTTGATTAGTTGTTTAACTGCCAAAGCATACCCCAGATTTTAAAAGAAAGAAGAAGCTATTATGTTGATGGAGAAATATGTAACTGTCCAATAAAAAAATACCATAAGAATGCACACAAATATTAATTAAGCTTAGTTTGTTTGCAAACTATTGTTACTATTCTTCAAATTCAGATAATCAGTTTCAACAACTGAAATGATGGAAAAAAAAAAAAAAACAACACAGAGTTAAACTGCAGTGCATTGACTTAAATCCTAGCTCACCAAAATGAGAAGACAACTCTAGCCATATACAGCTCTATAACGAAGCCCTTCAGAGAGGGACTAAGGGCCAAGTCTACTCTATGTACAGCAAAGATTTGAAAAGCTTGGCTTGCTGCTACCAGCAGGAACAATAGTGCTTGGAACATTAGGTAGTGCTGGAAAAAAAAGGCACAGAGAAACACAGTAAGAACTGCCAATCTTCTGGTATTTACACCACCTTTTTTTTATCATCTGAATTTTTGATTTCTTATCCTTATTCCAAGCTTGATTCTGGTCATCCTTCCTTGGGACACCCACTGATATATGTAGGGTTGTATATAGGGGGTGGTTTTTTGCTTGTTTGGGTAGTTTTTGTGTGTTTTTTGTTTTGTTCATTGGGGTTTTTTTGTTGTTTTTTCCTCTTTTTTTTTATTCGACACTGCTGAGAAGCCTTGTTCTTTCTCTCTTGCAGAGAATTTGTCTGCTGCAGAGAAGAGACAATCTGTCTTACGGTTAACAGTCCCAGAAAACCATGGTGGTGGTAGAAAATAATGAGCATGAAGGAAGAAGAATGTAAACAATCCTACTCCCAGCAAATGTGTCCTGAGTCATCCCTTCCTGGGACAGCCAGTGAACAAAGCAGAACACCAAGGAGACATAAGGAAGTCATGGAGATTTATGTTTTTCACGTGTTCCTCAGGAGATATTTTTCTCAGTTATAAATGAGTGGTAGCTTTTGCTCCTCTGGGTTTTCCATGGTTATATTGTGGATTAAGTTCTTATTGCCAGTATAAGTATATACAGTACACAGTTACTTAACCCCTAAATGGTTATACAAGGCACAAAATCATTGATGCTCTGTGGATCTACCCTGAAGACCTCAGAACAAGAATAAATAGTAGTGGGATATAACATTTTTTCCAGATACTTTTCTTTTGGGTGCAACTTTTATTAACACACTAAGCAAACTTTGCAGTAATTTCCCTTCTGTTTCTTCCAACTATTTTTTTAAATTGTAAAAATGAAAAGTTCAATGTTTATGACAGCTACGTTACATTTAGTCTTTATATTTGCTTGCTTTTTTAAAACTAATAACAAAGTTAATATTTCAGTCTTCATGTTTGGTAACCTTAGATACACTCTGTACTTGAAAACTCTGAGAGGGTTTTTTTCTGCTAAATTTATATATGAACAATAAGCAGAGCTGTGTTTAGTAGCATTTACAGACAATGCAAAATGAAAAAAGAAATAATAAAACAGAAGAGTTTTAGGGCACAATTAATGTTAGGGATTCAACATCCTAAAGTTGCCCATTTTAGGAACTGTGAGGTATCCCATTCAGTCTCCAGATGCACTCCAGATTGTGTGTCTCAGAGGTCCCTTTTCATACCTACCAGTCCTCCCTGTATATTCACGCTCTACATAAGGTCATGTAGTCTAACTCTGAACTACATATGAGTATTTTGCAGTTATTCTGATTCATAACTAGATAGGTTATTGGGACACCTCACTGGGATGGTGAGCATACTCGTGCTCAGCCTGAAGATCACTATATCCTTGATATCTGTTATCTGCAATAACCAATGAACAATTGCTTGGTACTTGCAACTTGAGCATATTCTACTTGCTTGTATCTCTTTGCGCTTGGCTAAAAAACTAAACTAAGAATTGTCTGTAACAAAACACATGATGCCCTCTTGGAAACCATAGGATATTCATCTTGGCTTTAATCTATCTCTTTAAATGACTGAAGCTATCCTATGGGTCCTGCAGTGCCTGCCAGTGCTCTGTGCGTGTCACAGATGATAAAATAAAAATCAATAAAAATCACTAAAATATTTATATTTTGAGAATAAAATCCTATCCTAAATTCTGTATCTGGGATCACTCTGAGACACCTTTGTCTTCAAACAAAAAAGATATCACTTGTGTATTATTCACCTCCTCTTAAAGGGAGTAACATAAAAGAGAGAAGCAAAATCACCCTTTATATTATTACCTGATTGATTAATTTTCAACGTGTGCACATCTGTGAAGTCACCTGAAGAAGGCTAGCTCAGGCTTAGACATCTAGGAATTAATATATAGTAATGCTTTGCAAAACTATTATGATTTCATAACCATAATTGTGTTGTTTTAGTTATAAACATAAATATTATAATATCAGTAATAAACATGAAAAAGAAGAAATATGTTTGGTGGCTTTTCGCTCTTAAAAGAGACAATTCTTTTAATAATTCAACGAATGCCCCTATAATTTACCATTTTCTAGTAAACATGAGAAAAGGCTTTAGAACCTTATCTGATAGGACTATTAAGTTTTCTCATGTACAAAATTCCCAGATTATTTCTAATGTGTCTCTGCCATGCCAGGGGTATTGAGTGATCTTTACAGTTGCTTCTGACCTAGACCATTCTGATTCTATGATTCCATTTAAGCAAGTGAATTCTTCTAGCTCTGAATTTGCTATGGTACTATCTCTTTATGAGTTTCAGATCTCATTAGAAATCATTAGACTCTTGAGAGATGCTAACATCTTGAAAACATTATAAACAATGCCTTTTCAACCTTGATTGAAGTTTTTGTATTCCCTGATTAATGTTTGTGCACTGAGATAGATTAAGAATATAAAAGGGAGAAAAACATTTGAATACATGGCCTTTATAAACAAGTTCTTTCAGAATGCTTTGCACCAAGGAATAAAACTTCTTTCCTTTTTTCTTTTCAGTTAAAATAAGTAAATCTCCAAACAATCCTCAGTGACAGATAAGACAACATGAAATGAAGGTTAACTTTTACTGAATAATGTTTTATAACAAAATATATACACGTCATTGAAATGTGATAGGATAGAACTTTACCTCCAAAAACTGGTATAAGTTTTAAACTTGTAACAAAGAATCCTGAACATTCTTCTGCCATTCATAATGTTGATTTTGGCCCACTGAAGAGGATCGGCTTGGATAAACTTTTAGCCTCTTTACCAGAAAGAAAATACCACCATTCTTTCACCATGACAGAAGAACTGGACATTAAATAAAGAATTAAATAAAATTCTGCAATGGTCCTACTATGTTATAGCTGTAGGGAAATTTCAGCACATTGCTGGATGGTAGATGGCTTCTAGAGACAAGAACTTCAGCTTAAAAGATAATCACATTCATATATACACCTAGCCAGAGCACAATACTTATCGCAACAGTAGGATATGTTTTTGGTTTTGTATTTTTTTCCCCAAGCTTTGCAAAAAAATGCTGATGGCTTCATTGAATGTTGAAAAACATGTTGTGTTTGTGTTGCTGTGCCCTCAGGTAGTGTGAAAGGACATGCAAACCCAGCTGCACAGCCTGAAGCTGGCTTCCGGCAGAAGCTGTTAGAACTGTGACCTCTGTATGGCAGGCAATCCCACCGGCAAAAAGGGTTAGTGGAAACAAGAGAGGGAGGGGCAGTTAGAGTTAATGTTAGAGATTATTTTAAAAGGTCTTTTTAAGATTGTAAACAGACCATATTATGGAAAAAACGTGAGCTAGCTAAAAACTGGGTGAATAAAATAGGTTTTTATACTGACTGCCAAGGGTAACATGCTGGTAATCAATACTCAGGAGGAAAGATAGCTCAGAAATTGAAAGGTGTGTTGCAGTTGTCAAAGAGACAAATGTAGGTTTTGTCACTATACAGCAGAGGGTGAATGGGCTTGAAACAAAGAGGGAGAGGAATTCTAAATTGTACTTAAAAATTCCAGCAACTTTAGTCTTATCCCTAGACAGAATAATTTGGATGTAAGAAGACTTCAAGGTAAAAAGGTATGAGGGCAGATAAAAATGGTTCTTGAATTGTCTAAAATTATAGGCTTCTGACACAATATTATAAAACATTATATATATATATATATAATTATCCATGTTTTTTCAATTACCTATAAATATCATTATTTTTGCTAGAAATCATCTGACATCTTATACCTAGTGCTTCTTCCAATTCATCAAATATATTTCTTACCTGTTTCATCCACACACACTTTCCCTGTGGACAGCAGAAGAGTTGCATTTGCTAGGTAGGCAAAAAGAGCAGAGGATTTATATTGAGCTTATGTCAGCTATCATATTTATACACTGAATATCATAAGAGATGATTGACAGGAATAGTTCTGTAGTATCCTTTGTTATGTCACCAAGAAAAAGAGGAAAGCAGTTGTGTAGTAGATCTGCACTTCCCCCTATACAAAATGCCATGAGATGGATGACATCTACGCCATGTAGATGGTGACAACAGCTTTCAACAGGTCTCACAAAACTAATATAGACATTTGGAGGCCGAATGTTGCCCAGGATACATTGCCATTCTTCCACTGCAGTGTGTTGACCTCTGACATTTAGACAAGTTGAGGTTTTGCCCTTTCAGTTTAATGTATGTTTACAATATATTTAATAATTAACCACCCTTAATGATATAAAACATTTTCTCTGAAATTTAAATTACAATTCAAATATTTATGACTTATAGCCAGCAATTTAACAACCTTGTTTTTATTGACCATAAATATTAAAATAATTTTCTATACCTACTTTTTTCCATTTCTCATTCTTTCTCCTCTCTTTTTGTTTTATGGTTTTGTGGGGATTTCTTTCTGTAAAATTTCAGTATTTTGAAGTGCCATATCCAAAAAATTTTAAAAAGAAAATCCATGTAGAATCCCCCCATTTAGAAAAATGAAATAAAATTTTAGAGTTATTAATAATGTACTAGTTTGAAAACAAACCAGTGGGAGGCACCAAGTCAGAATAACAATTTAATAGGGAAATTAAAATAAATAAAGGCAGAAAACACTGGTTCAAACTGACAGAGTCAGGATACAACCTGACACCCTGTTAGTCAGGGTGGCGGTAGCGGTCTGATAAAATGGTGGCTGCAGTCCCCTGAAGTGATGGGCGTGGTTCTGTGGAAACAGTGATCCTGTAGAAAGGGGCTGCTCCTCTCAGAAGGTCCAGTGGTGGTTGTGTAGCTCCTGTCCTCTGGGAATCCAGTGGAAAGGGTGTCTGTGGTGTTTGGAATCTCAGATTATATCCAGGATGGAATGCTTGGTTCCTCCCTCTGGGTGGAGCATCTCACAATGGGATGATGAGTCATGAGGCCAGGCATTGATGGGCTCATTAATCAGACAATAGTCTGGAGGGAGGAGGCAAGGGAACACTGCCCCCCTGGTTTCAACAGCTCATGAGGATGGTAATAGAATACACTGCAACCCAGGACAATTAAATATCACATTCTCACTATCTGTTTTAAAATAACACAAATGCTTTCATGTGGGGCATGCCCAGCCCCCGCCCTGGAGGGACATCTGCTGAGATAAGGAGAGTGCTCAATCTCCCAGCAGGACTCCCCCCCCTGGGAAGGCAGCTACTTTTCAGTTACAGCAAGAAGAAGACAAACCCAGAATCCTCTGGGAGACCCTATGCAGATCCTTTGTAACCCACTGGCCCTTACCCTCTGATACCCACCCCTGTATTCCTATAAAGCTAGCCCTCTGCCCTTGTGAGGCAGAGAGATGCTCATCCCTGGCCTCCCCTTCGCTGGACTAATAAAGCTACCTCGTGCAGAACAGCTACACGGGCCTCTCGTCTCTCTCTCCCTGGTCTGGCCTGGAGGCTGCCCTGCAGAGCTGAGCTGAAATCACGAGCTGACAATCACTAAAGAGCTGACAGCCTCTGCAGGGGCCCTCCTAGACAGCCGCTGAGGGAAGACACCGGGACTCAGGAAGACAATCTCATTCTGGACCATCTCTCCAACCAGTCACAGCTTCCTCAGTCAGAGCTACTGACCCAACACCAGCTGCCATACTTTCATACTGTGTTCCTTTGCAGTTATAAAAGGAATAAATGAGATTTGAACATTCACTTTTTCATGAGTTTTCACATAGAAAAAATAGTATGTTCAAGTAATTTAAATACAGAAGTTATTACATGTCTGAAAATCAGTTTATTCTCCATCATACTAAATTTTCTGAAAAATAGTGAAAAGATAAAGAACCAATCTCAGTCGTTATTGAGTGTCCTTTCACTGTCTCATTTATGAATATTTGCCCAAACTTTTATACATTTCAGGAAACCACCATGCCATGGTACGTTTATGATTGATAATCTAGGCTTTCATGGGCTAACTTAGGAGTTCAAATTAGACTAGAGTAGCTAATTTAGGACTTAATTTTACTTAAGCATATTACAGCATTAATGAAAATACAGACACCTCTAGACAGTGATTCAGAAGTGTTAAGCATTACTTCAGCTCTAAAGAACCCTTCATTTATCAATGATTGCATTCATAGCTAGGCTCCCATCTTCTACTTCCTACTCCCTAGTTCAGGCAATTCAGGTAATGTAAATTCAGAGAAATTAGTGCTATAGTTTAAAGCCATTGTAAATCAATGCATCTGGGTTTATTTTCTATGGAAATAGAAAATATCAGAGGGAAGTGGAATGTTGAGGTTTCACTTAATATGAAGCTGTGAGCTGCTCCACTCCTGAAATGGTTTCCAAGCCATATTTAAATATGGTTATTTGCAGGTAAATTGCTTGGGTTTTGAATGCTCCTAAAGGTAGTCATTAATATTCATAAAAAATGAAAATCATCATATATGTCATAATTATATATATGTATAAGAAATAGCTACAAAATTTTAAGCTAGAAATGTTATTGGTCCACCTCAAACAATAAACTTTTCTAGGATTGTGACAATTGACCAGTACTGTTATGACATTTACAGAAACACTGAACTGCAAGTAATATTTTAGGGGAAGAATCAGACAATATACTAATATATACTGAGAGGTCTAAGGCCTAAATTATTGCTCCCCAAAGGAAAGCCTAATCTATAAGGATGGTTTTTGGGGATGTCTCTGTCCTTTTCTGTTAGAATGCTATAAAACTGAAAAACACCCTTGATCTTCAGTTTGAATAGGAAAGACCTTTGGATTTTCAAGAAAGCACTGCAGAAGGAAGAAGAGCCCTGGATTGCTAACAAGAAACAAAGAGTTCATACGCTTAGGACAATTAAACACGATTCTAAATGCATGGTTATGACTTACTGAGCCAGTTCCACTTCAAAAGCTTAGTATTTCGATGTATACAATGCCATTCTGTAATTAAGGGCCATTTAATCTAGATTTTCTTGTAACCAAATCAGGTCCTTAAAATATTTGAATAGATTATATTTTGCAGTTATGTTTAACTCAAAACTGAGAAAAAAAATATTGCTGCTTTCAGTAGCAATTGAAACGTTCATCTAGCTTTTTCTGTTATCACATTACAGAATACTGATAGCAAGAATATTGCAATGGACAAACTATTTTATTCTATTTTGGCAATGAAAGCACAAACGATCCTTTTTTTAATCAAATATGGTCTGAAATTAAATATTTTAGGTTTCTGGTTGCAAAATAAGTCCAGCAGAGGAAATAAGTGGGTTGGCAATTTGCTTTAGTCAATACTCAACACAATATAATTGTGTATGACCAATTTTTAGTCAACAAAACTATTGGGTTTATTTAATTTTATACTGTATCTTTGCTTCATGCTGCTATTATACTTTTGGAAGCTGACAAATTCATTTAATCACATTTGACTATGGGGAAGAGGTCTGAAGACAGAAAATCTGTAATAAACTGCCAGAGTATATCTAATTCATCTTGATTTTACTTACTCTTGGATTTTGTCCACTGGGTCATATTGCAAAAAAACCTTGAATACCAGACTGGTGCACTGTAAGGGTTTTATGTGTTTTTAAATAATCTACCTATTTCGGTTTCTCCTCCTAAAGAAACAATAACTTTCACTCCTAAAGGATATTTTGTTGACAGAGTAAACTCTAAAAATAATTGATTTTTATTACATTGCAGCTCTTTTTTGTTTTGGTTTACAGATAATTTTTCCTCTCAGTCACATCAGTGATTTTTATCTGTTCATTGACAAATTTGAACCTCCATCTTACGTTTAATTATCTAATTTTCCTTGCATTTGTCTCTATTAAATTGAAAACTTAGGATAAAGGATCCCTCATATCCACATTTGAAAGTCAAGATTGTGTAAGGAACAATTTAATAACTGTCTGATTTCATTAACATTATTGCTTTTGCCCCTTAGACAAACATATTTGGGTATTACCGCAGGCCTGGTTCCTATGGTATATCACCGTGTCCCGCAGCCATAGGGAGGAGGAGGAGGAGAAGATCCAACAGGCAGGAATTGTGCAGCAAGATTGATTTATTTAATTATTTTACAAACTCTTTTATAGACTTTTTTCTTCATAGTCTAATTGGACAAAGGACCAGCCACCCCTTGGGGGTGATTGGCCAAAATCCTAAAACATCCATTATCAAAATATTTTTCTAGTATACCATAAACAAGACTTTTCAAGGTTGCAGGTGGCTTGGTTGTTTACATTCCCTGCTACCTCTTCTGTGAGAGAGAAAAAGTCTCTCACGGACTTAGAAAAATAACAAGAAGATCCTCACTAACAGCATTTTTGTACCTACATTTGGGAACAGTGTGAAATCCAGAATTACTAGTGAAAAGTTTTGACTTAGACTAGATTGCAATTTGTTTATTTTAGAGGTGTGATAAATTACTGTCTGCCAGAAGATTCAATTTGATGCTTCAGGACTTTAACATGTATCTGTAAGATACACTTCTACTTATTATTTTGCAATTTTTGCAGCGGTAGTAAAACGGAAAGGTGAAAATTAAAATTTAAATGACAAAGCAAAAATAAAAGGTGAGGTATTTTATTCATACTAAATAGAGAAGCACTGGCACTCTTTTTACAATATATAGTTCCTTATCCATCTTTTCTGGCCAGTTTCATGAGCAAAAAAAAAACAAGGAATACAGATATATAGCTTAACCTTTCTGTCTCATTTCCTACACCAAGGAGACTCATTGCCTTTGCCCTTTCTCAGAAGGATATAAGGTTATAAAACCAAAGTATTTTTATTAACAGGAATTGTTATCAAGAAAAATTACCCTTTTTCTTTAATTAATCATAAGTTAATCTAATGTGAAATTTGAAACTTGCCTAAGTTTTGATCAACCCAATTTTTCCTCTGAACTCTCTACAAACTTTCTTTGCAATACATTGTTGAGGGAGCATTGATGAATAGAGAGAACAAATGCCTTTACTAAAGCAAATTATTTTACGATATTTATTTTTGAATTGGCTGTCATTGAAGTAGAATATGAAAAAATACCTATGAAGTTTGTGCAGTCTAAAAATTATCTTTGTGAACATATTTATATGCTATTTGTAAGTATCGAACACCATCTGCTTTTTATATTCTGAATCAGGCCACCAAAAACATGTATCAACGTAGGAAATTGTCATATCTATAGAAATAATAAAAAGGAAATGTGAATTTTTTTTGAATTTTTATTGCTTTTTATCTTAACCTGTAGAGTACACTCAATTCATTTTCCTAACTATTATGAGAATATGACATTCAGATCTATCTAATGAAAGTTGCAGTTCATGTTCACAAATTCAGTCTCTCAGGGTTGACAACACTGTAATGTGTATGTTTCTTTGGAAATGTTATAAAAGTTAAATCAAGAAATTATCTAAGTGCAATGTTCTTCCTTAAAAGCATCTAAGATCTATATATTGTCCTTAATGTGAAGTGGAGAGGACAATATAAGTAAGATAGAATCTCTGGTAACAAAGGAGGAAATTCCTTTGTGAAGTCAACAACGTGTTTTTAAAAGTTCTGGAAATAAAATATTTGAAGCAGTATTGCTTTTGACAAGGACTCAAAAGCAGGACAGATATTGGAGAGAAATTCAAAGAAGGTAATAGACAATCATAAAAGAACAAAGGTGCAGAGTAGACATGACATAAGGTTAGCAAACAACTCCAGTCACTGGAGTCTGTTATGATAAAACCAGAAATATGTTTTTGATACAATACTGCCTCCTCTAAAAAAATAAGTGAAGAGAGATTGCACAACCAGGCATCTAGAAATTGTACCACTCAAGACATTTATCTATGTTATCAATATCCCTGTGTTTCAGCAATAAGTGTCACCAGGCTCATATGGCTTTTCTCTGGCTACCATGCACTGACCAGGGATGGAAGAATGGAAGTGCTCTGCTATATTTTCCTGCCACAGTGCAGAGTGCCCACAAGCTCTGGGCTAGGAAACACTGGGGAAAAGCAAGTATTCATTTCTTTGGATGGGGTTTTCTTTTATTTCTGGTTTTGATTTTGTTGGTGGTTTTTTTTGTTTGGTGAGGGTGTTTTGGTTTTTGTTTTGTTTTGTACTGTTTCTTTGTTTGTTTTTTTTTTTTTTTTGGTGGGGGTCTTGGTTTCAGTTTGCTTTGTTGTGTTTTTTTGTGGATTTTACACATCTCTTTGCTAGTTGTTTAACTTACTCTAGTGAACTCTCAAGAAGATGTTTGAAACAATGGTAAAAAATCAGTTCAAAGCCATGAATTTCTGCATGCCTAATAATCAAGTAACTCATATGCATTATGGTATATATGTGAGTTCATATATATTATATATATATATGAACTTTGTACAACTTTCATCCCATACCACTTGGCAATTCCTAATTTAGAATGTGCCTTAACCTCAGCAAAAGAAAGCAATGTGCAAAATGTACTTCAAAGCATGAAATAGCAATGTATCCACTGATTAGAACAGGATCTGAACTTAAAGGACAAGATCTGGCTTTATTTTAGTGCTTAAAATTTGAGCCTTCTTATGATATCTTTGGTGTATTAGAGACCTCTTATAAATCAATCTGATAAATCTGAGATGTGTTTGTAAGGCATGGCTCAACATGATGTGTCATCACTCTGGGACTTTGAAAATATTAGCTTATACTTAAAAAGTCTTTATTGACTCAATTATTAATTACTCTTACTATAAGATTATGATAGTTTAATTATTTAGATTTTTGCTTCTTCAGCTTCTAGCCATTGATATATCTGGCTTTTGCACTGTCAAACCTCCTACATTTTTGGTTCCTTTGGTAAGCATATATGATCATCAAATCACGTAAATACTATTCTGAACACTACAAAAATTTAAATTCTTGCATCTTTAGGACATGTTTTTAAGTGTTTTCATGATACCAATAGTGGTTCTGTAAACACAGTTCCATTTCTTCAGCATGTGAAAATGCAGATGACAGTTAAGGCTATAGTAACAGGTTCTTCATTAAAGACCATATAATTATGACATAAATATTGAAATATGTTAAATAAGCATACTGAACAGGGTTATTATATGTAGGACAATCTCTCTTTTAAGAAGAGGGAGAATGTCAAAGGCTTTTATTGCCTGAGGCAGAGATCTGTAGGAGCAGACAGAAATGTCTCCTGAGTTATCCTATTTAAAGCTGCCTTGAAAAGAATGCTAACTCTACTTTTTCTTCCTCCCTGCTGCAAGAAAAATATCACATATAGGGGAAAAAAAAAATTTAAAAATAGAATACACATGTACCATGTATACGGTAGAATCAACTTGGAACTAGTCTTGTGGCCTTTGTTTACAGAAGTAAATCTGGATTCTTGTGCTATCATTTAATACTGCTGAAGTTCTCTCTTGCCTAGATCGTGCTTAAATACATGCTGCTGTCCTTGTCTTTGCTTTTATAACTTTTCCTTCTTCCAAAAGATTCTGGCCTTTGTTTTACCTCTGCCCTACTTTGATTGCTGATACTGAGAGCATTCAGATGCCTCCATTCATTGCTTTCCTTACCATCACTTTCTCAATGCTGGTTCTTGGCCTTCACACAAATTTTGTAATGTTTTTCCACAGCCTTTCTTGCCCCATCTTTCCCCTTTCACTATGAAATAGGAGTGTTTTGCTCTCCTTTTGTCTGTGAAATGGCAAGAAAATACATTACACTGTGTTACTCAGTGGAGCAGCTGTTTCAAGCGAACATTAAGGACCATCTTCAGATCTGAAATTAAGCATATTCTGATAATTCAAATATTGAAGTTTAGGGTAACTGCCACGGAATACTTGAATTCCATTATATATCATATAATTTATGGCCTCAGCAGTTCAAATCATACTGGTAGCAATTTGACAAGCATGAGAAAAAATTGTTTGAGAATCCAGATTGTTATGGTGCATGAGACAAATAGTGATCTAAAATATACAACAAAGTCTTTCATGTCTATTTATTGTTCTCATAGTGTTTGAGAAGAATTAAATTATATCTGCTCTTGACACTCTGAAAGTCACTGCAGTCCACTGTACTCTGCTGTCTAAAGAATAAACCCGAAATATTTTATAGCACTGGAAACTCAGTCATGATATTATGGTAAGCTTAAATAAATATTAATTCCACTTCTATATTTTACTAATTTTTTACCTATTATATTGAATGTAAAAGAATGTCTAACATCCACCTCTGATTTTACTTCAATATATTCCTTTCTAATACACACATAAACATAAACAGATACACAAATAAAGCCTCTCACTCCACATCCCACAAATTGTTTTAAATATAAATTTTAGATAAGATTCAATTAACCCATGTGGAATTAAAGTGACATGTCCAAAGGAAAAAGAAAATGAATTTTTACAATCAATGTGCAAAGACACCCGCTGATGTCCAGTAATTTCTTCCCTTTCCCCTTGTTTTTCTATTTGTCATTCTATCGTTATCTCCTTTCTTCCTCTTTCAATATTTCCTTGGCCTTCTGTAGCTCTTATTCTTAATATTATGAAATACCCAAAAGTTCATCTGGGCACCTTATTCATCACAAATTTTCAGCCCAGAGAGAGTGATGATTCTTGGCTTCTTTATGACAGAAACTCAAGTACCTTTTTATTTTCTCCATCCATTCATGAAAGACAAAATTCTTCTCTCACTTCTTCATTAGCAGTAATTTGCAACAGGGAAGCAGAATTATTGGGAAAGATAAACACACAGACACACAGATTGTTCGGAATCCAATTCCATATGCCACAACTCACCACTGAGAATCCAAACCTCCCATTCTCCTCATTCTTCACCAAAATCAGGACACTGTTATTAAAGAAGCAGACCTGTTATCCGTGTTTTTTTATTTTTATTCTGATTTAGTAGTCTGAAGGATTTCACACTTTGCATTGCAGTTTATGAGTAAGATGCTTGCTAATCAGATGCTTTCTAAGTAAGATGCTTTCTAATTTTGGCAAGGAAGCTCCAGAATGTAGAGATTTAGGTGAAGAGCCAAATATCATAAACACAGCTCCAATAATCTCTTCACATATTTCCAAACCTGTTGGAACCCTGGGTTCTGAGAATTTCAGCCTTTCAGTACTGAGAAGCAGTGATTCTCAGAAACACAGTGTATTCGATCCAAAACCCTATGAAAAGTTTCCTAAATTGTGTGATAACACTGAGGTTGTTGCTGTGTAATTAAAAGTTATGTCACTGGGTGAAATATGTCGAAATGTAGAAAATTAGGTTTAGAAGAGATAGGTAGTAATAGGTTACAATATGGAGGATTTGGGGTGTGGATTTATGTCTTCTTTCTTCTCCTTCTTCTTCACAAATCTGAATGTTCTGTCATTGGGTCAAAAGTTCCACACTGCAGAACATGAAAAGTTAGTAATTGGATTGTAAGTAAAAACACATCTCATAATTGGTTAGTTTAGACTTTAAAAAGCTTAGAAAATTAAAACTCACGGCCATTTTCCACCCTGCCAACAAAGAGGCACACTCTGTGCACCTGTGTTACTGATAAGATATAATAAACAACTAAGTCCGAACAAGAATCCTCGATCTCCTGCATCTCAATTCAAACTCTGAGTAAAAGGAGTCAAGATATAGAGAAAAAGAAGAAAAAGCAATACAAACCCTTTATATCACAACCAGCATGATAATCTATGAAATGTAAATAATTTTAACAATTCAGCTGTGTTAACTCATTATTCAGTAACCCCCTTTTCTTACAGTTCCCCTTCCCTCCTCTTCTTTATAAATATTAAGTGTGTACTTCCATGTCATTTCTAAAGCTGTTTACCTAAATCCAGCAGGCTTCACATTTCCACACCAGATTCCACAAAACTACCATAATGCATATGTGTGTGTATTTTTCCCTAAAACCAGACCTAAATTACTCTAACGGGTGAGAATAACTCAAAATTATGGATATTTGGGAACTCCTGTGGAATACGGATTTAAATAACTTCTCTGAGGCTAGTATTGGGATGCAGGGTAGTTTAGTGATTCATCACACCTGTCTTCAAGTATATTACTGCACTTGAAATGCTACATTTATTCAGTCAAAGAAAACAAAATGAAAACAAAAACAGTAACAAAAAATTGAAGCTTTTTTTCAGTATCCTCTATTAATCAAAACCACCGTGCGTTATTTGATTTTTGTGTTTCTTAATCACACTGAATTCCAGTAAGTGGTATATTAATAACAAAGACTTTATTGCTACTTTTATTTTAGCATCTATATTCACTGTGCCATTCTGAAGAAGTCGAATTAAAAAAACAACTCTCCTAATACATGTATTTTCATAAATCTGACAAACATGAATGAATACTTTAATGCTCTCAGATGTGATTGCATGGAGTTCTTTGCAAACTATAATTTCATAGGATACATATAATTTCATCTAACAGAAACTTTGCTATTCAAGTCTTATTTTATGATTACATTCAGAATGAAAAATCCATTCAGCTTACCTTCAACGTGGAATTTAGTGGTGGAAAATTTTGTACCTTATTTTATTCCTCTGATTCTATTTTTCTTTTTTTTTTTAATGCTTTTATTTGAATATATATTACTTTAACAGTTTTATTTCTGCTTTTCTTTGATATTTCTCTTTTGCATATGCTATTAAAATTTTAGCCGTATACCAGAAAACACTGGACTTGAATTTGCATAATGATATGTTTTACCTCAAATATGACATTTTAGAAGAAAACAAAATTCTGAGTGTTACCTTTTTTTGTCATTTCAGCACCCTCCTCTCCATTCCAGCTTTATTTTCAGTACTTGTCTCAAGTGCATATACTTCTAAACAGCTTTCAAATTGCAAATGACACATATAGACCCATAACAAATTAAAAAAATCTCAAAATTACATCTCAAGTTTTCAGGGATGTCAGTTCACTAACTTTGTTCTAAAGGTGGTATCCAAAGCAAAAGAAAAAAAAAAACGTGTAGGCCTAAGAAATAAAGTACATTAGTGTATATTA
Source organism: Corvus hawaiiensis (assembly GCF_020740725.1). NCBI lineage: Eukaryota > Metazoa > Chordata > Aves > Passeriformes > Corvidae > Corvus > Corvus hawaiiensis. The sequence goes on from NC_063214.1 coordinate 77,695,159, forward strand.
GTAATGACACACTAATGGGATTGAATAAGTTTCTGTCTGATTTGGGATAAGGGCAGAGGAATTCTGCATCTGCTCTGAGCACATCTGGATGAAGCCTCTTAGAAATGGAAGCTGAAAAAAAGTCCTTTAAGATCCAAGCCAAAATATTTTGAATAAACTATAAGTTAGTTCTTGATAATAAACTTTAAATTAGTCTTTAATTTCGTCTTTCATTTTTTTTTTTTCTTTGTGTGTCTAGAAAAATGTACATGCATGCTACACAAATGAATGAAGGTGAAAGAAGGTGGGACTCAGCTCTCTTACTACCCATATAAATGAGAGAGACTTCTAAATCAGAATTAGATGGACATCTCTGGAGGACCATTTATCAAGCTTCTTAGATACCTATTTAAGAATTTCTTAATTGCTTCAAGATTTATTGATTGCTTACTTCTATTTCTTAACATATGAGGATATATGATCTTGGACCATGCAATGCACTACTGATCCTGGCCCAAGAACTTTATCCATATCTCAGCATCTTTATAAATACTAATATTGATTAAAAACCCTGAAACCCCTTTGTGTATCCTATCTTCTAGCCCTCTAGAATAATTTGGGAACTTTGGAGACATTTACTGAAGAGTTTTTTCCAGAAAACCTTCATCTTTATCCACACAAATGGCCTTCTTAACCCAGGATATGCCCAGATGTTAAGAGGACTCAATACCATGTTCATAAACCATGGTGTAACCTCAGGACTGGAGACATAGCTGTCCTTATTCCTACTCTGGAGGGAGATAGATATATTCAGGGCAAAGGGATCTGCTGTGGCTTTCTTTTTTTCTTTCCTTCTTTTTTTTCTTTCTTTCTTTCTTTCTTTCTTTCTTTCTTTCTTTCTTTCTTTCTTTCTGTGGTGGCAAGCTGCATGGTTCACAGGGTTGTGAAAATAATTTGGGTTTTGTGCTTTGGAGAGGCAGAAAGGTCTCATTAATATTCTTTGATGGGAAAGACCATCCTGTTGGTGTATTCTTTGTCTACTACTTCCACTCACTTTTCCTGTCTGTCTAAGCCTACAGGACTGACAAGAGAGAGAAATGGAATTCTTTTCTCTTTTGAAGTTATTTACAGGTTGTTGGCAGGAGAGGGATTCTAGCAAAGGTTTAGTGGTGTAGACAGCAAATGCTTTGTGAGAAGCAAGACAGTCCTAGAAAAAAACAAACAAAAAAAGTATAATAGGTTAATTAAGAAAGTCTATCACCTTCTTGTTCTTTGCTCTGCAAGGGCCTTTTAGATTCCCTTTTCTTATTAATGGCAGCACACACCATCAAAAAAATAGCAGTTACATCAACATGGGATGAAATTCCATCATACCTCACTCTCCTCAGTTATGTTTGCCCAAGAAAAAGAAAATCCAAGAAGTAATTTTAAAAAAACCAAAATTGCAATTTTTTTGGTAAATAAATAAATTTGAACTCAAATTAACATATTTTTCTATGTTACTTGTAAAGCAGACATCATTTCAAACATATGACACATTGGTTATCCCAGCATGAGAGATTCAAAATGATGTAAAAGGGAAAAACCTAACATACCAGAAAATAACACATAAGCCATTTTAGATTAGAAAATAGGAGAGAAATAATTTGGCACCTTTAAATTTTTGGAAAGACAAGATGTGATCTGAAAAGGTTAACTGGTATGCAGGTTGTTCCTATTCAACAAATTTGAATCCTTTCTACGGTAATTCAGTGAGTGGTTTCAGAACCAAGCAAATATAAATCTGTTATTAAATACTGTAAAATCAATGTAAGACAAAGCCTAGATTTTGCTTGGGGTGATATACGTATAGAATACTAGTTTAATACATTACTGTCAGAGTAGATCTTGCATATATTAAATAAAAGACTTTAAAATATTCAGTTGTGCCAAATTTTTCACTGGATAACACAAAATAAAGCAGCATATGAAACAGAGTCTGATTCACTAAAATAAGTGCCTGTGATCTTGAATCTTGCTATTCCAGAATTTATGAGGGCTACTATACCTGTTGCTATTCTATTTAATACTTTTATTTTTCTGAGTTTATTTATGTATTTCACACCTTATTAGCTGCAAGAACAGATTATTGTAATTCTCTCTGCTAGAGTGTGCCAAGCTCAAGTTATCTCCAAAGTACAGTATGTCCAAAACCCCTCATCTCAACTTTTAGCCTTCAATGTTAACAGTCTATTAGTTCTACCTTTGAAGACTTAAAGTGGCTGGTTTTTTTCAACTAGAACTATCTTCAAAATATAGATTCTATTTCTTGAGTCATTAAACAAATTTAAATTCTCATATCTGAGCTTCTGGTGAGCATATACCATGCTAGGATCAAAATCTGTGAACTGTGTCTTTAAAATTTTATCTTATATCCCTTCTTCCTTTTTCTCTGTTATATTAGGCTTTGGTTTTGTTTTGATTTGTGTTTGGGGGGTGGTGTTTGGGTTGTCTCTTTTTTTATTTTTTACTTATTTCTGTTCTTTATTTATAATTCAAATGTACTGTGTAAACAAGATAGCTTCATACTTTGCCTTTTATATATATTTTCTGGTTTGTTTGATTTTTTTCTAAATAAAAAGTTAAATAATTGAACAGAAAATATGAAGCTGATAGTCTCATTATTTACAGGATTTCCATTAAAATACTAGGTCAGGTTAAAAACTCTCACTGTTTTCAGGAATGTCTTAATGCTTATTTCTATTTACTATTGACTATCTTCCTTGTGCATTTTTTTCACATTTTTCTTCTGTATTCTAAATAAAAAAAAAAAAAAAGGAAGAGTTAGGAGATTTTAGAGAGAAAAATTATAAAATGTTTATTTACTTATTTCTATTTATCTATTGTTTTTCTATTTCAAAGTTCTGCAAGATTTCATGTACATGCCTGGAGGGGTCACCAGACTCTTCTTGTTTTATATGACCCACTGAATAGCTGTGCAATGGCAGGGCTTTTTCCTATTTGAAAAAACTGTTTCCTTCGTAAAACTGATGTTAAAATATTTATTTTTTGAAGTGAATGGAGATTGACCCTTAAAAATTTTGGCCACGATGTAATCTATTATTTTATTTTAATAAATTGATAATATTTTATTTTTTATAATACTGTAAAATTCAGAGAGGAATTTGGTTCAATCAATTTTATTTGCTAATTTAACTAAAAAATAGTCTACAAAAACGTATAATGTAAACAGGCCTGAAGTGTCAATTTACTAAATGTAGAGATAGGGAATGAAAAAAATATTTTTTTACCTGTCCAATTCTACAATTTTTTTTTATGTTTCAAGGTGTGTTACCACACCTGTTATGAAGTGATTCATGAATTGTGTGTTCTCCAAAGCATGGTGCTTGCATTATTTTATGTATTACTCACAGAACTTTCAGAAGGAGTTTTCAGTTAACATTCTTACTCCAAGGAAATTATAATGTGTAACAAGATATTCCAAGAGGATATAGCTTCTTATGTTTAATTGTAACTGTTTACAAATGAAATTTTCTGTTACTTGTTCTTCTCCTGTGGTGATGAAAAGAATTATTTGGGTTTTGCAAATATGAGACACTTTATAAATTTTAATGAGTAGTATGAGATGCTGCTTACCATTAATGACAGGAAATATTATTGTCAAATACATTATTTTTACTTCCCTGAGTACAGAAAAAAAAAAAAAAAGCTGAAAAAAAGCCAAAAACTTGGCATGTTACATAAAACACTGCCTTTTGTAGACTACAGTACAGATCAAATATGATTGACAGTGAGCAAAATGGAATTCACTGAATATTCTAACATGAATAGAGAAAATCGACTTGGACACTCAAGTGATAAGTTCCATCATGGCTGGAAATTCATGCAAATTATTTGACAGGCATGCAAAAATGAGACAGATTGCCACTCACTGAGTAACAGAAACTGAACCCTGACTGCTGGTATCATGGTAAATGTAGCAGTCAGATGCATGGATGTCTCTTTCTCCTCACACTTAAGCACATTTAGAGACTTAGGAAAATGAAGTTATTAATACACATCTTCAGTTAAATCACATATTCAGTCTTAAATTCTAAGAATGGTCTTCCTTGTATCCAGCTGGACTCAGTTCCTCTTAGCTCAAAGTTGATCTCATTAAGGTTTAGGTCTTTCCCAATTGTGAAGAAAGTAAGTTCATAAAGATTCTTCATTCTGTCGTAGAGAGAGGTTTTCACTTAGCCTTTTTCAGAGATCTTTACAAAAACTGAGGTACCTATTCATAGTTTTATTTTTCAAGTTATGTTTTTTTTCTATTTGCTGAACCAAAATATGTAGAATAATAGGAAATAAATCTAGACATTCTATCTGTCCTATACCTGTTAATAGTAGAGTGTGTGTGCCATCTATTTTTTCAGACAGAATTTCTGATTGAATTCATCTTGGAAAAACAAATGGATAAATGAACAATTTTTGGAAAGGTTTTAGTTGAATTATGTGAATGAATTTTGGGAAGACTTTGAAATATGGTACTTCATTCTGGTGCTGAAGAACAAGTGTTTTAGAAAAAAAACACTACAAACTGCAGGAAATGCTCAGTAGGCCTGAAGATTATACAGGAATTAAAATATTTATTTGTGCATTTTTTTAATATTTTTTTTTCTGTCTTCTAAATAAAAAAAAAGAAGAGTTAGGAGATTTTAGAGAGAAAAAATATAAAATAATTAAAAGACATAGATTTGTAAAAGTATAAATCATCAATATTATGCATTATGAAATTACTAAATTTGTAGGGGAATCTTGGATGCTAGGGGGCTTTCCTTAGCTCTTTGAGAATACAGTACTATAAAATTCAAAGGCAAACCATTTTACCTATAATTTAAGTTTATGCTGATTGCTGTAGAAAATGAGGTTTTTCTTTCTCAATGTCAGGAATAATATTTCAAAATAGACATAACAAGAAACATAGGAAAATTTAGAAATTTAGTTAGCATTGACTGAAAACAGACAAAATCTGCAAACATAAATCTGGACTCCTCTACAACAATAAGCTCGAAATATTTTATTTCTTATGTGGTAATTTAACACTAGAAAAGTTTCACTTGCCTGGAAATTATTTTAGACTATTCCTATGTTTTTTTTCCTATATATATATTTTTTTAATCTCTCCTGAATTGATCATTTTGCAAACACCAATTTTATCTCTAGAAAAATCTCAAAATGTGATGGTTTTACCATTTTCAATTCCCAGAGCTTAAGCAAAGGCCCATTGCATTTTTCAGTCCTTATTTTTATGTCATCTAAAATATGGGAAATGACTAATATAACATGTGGATACTAAAAAGCTAGCAGAGAAATTTTCTAGCTTTCTGTAGCCACCTGTGAAAGTCTCCTTTCTCACTCAAACTAGCTGGGAAACAGTTTGAGATTTTGTAAACTATTTCACAGGTGCAGGCTGTTTGTGTCTTTGTTTTCCACACTGGGAAAAATATTTTGGAAATGGGTGTCAGAGCATTCCACCAATCACTCTGGGAGGTGGATGGTCAAACAACCAATGATGTCATGCCACTCTTGCAAACAAAGCTATATAAGCTGATTTATATAATTAAATATAGCCTTTTGGCCACTTAACCCCAAAACAGACTCGTGTCGTTTTTTGCTGTTCCTGGTACAACAGCTACAATAACACAGCAGAAAAAAAAGTGGATGAAATCCTATAAGAAAAGATAACACTGATATCTGTCTTGTGGTGACTTTATGATGCTGTATCCCCTATCATCTGCCCTGTGCCAGACATGAATCCTGTGCCTTCCCGTATCTTTAAGGTGTTTCTCAGGAAAGGGAGGAGAGAAGCCAGGTGAATTCTTCAGAGCGGTTTGTGCTCAAGGACAGACACTCCCCTGCATTCCTGCCGCTACAGAGCCGAGGAAAGCACCTTCCTGCTTTTTTTTCCCTGCTGTCGGCTCTGATTCTCAGCAGAGAGACAGAGAGTTAATTCTTTGCTTTTTAGCTAGCCCGCTAGCTGAGGCAAGAAAGTTTGTCCCTGGGACTTTGGCTTCTTCTTCTTTTCTTCCAGACTGTTCAGGAACACCAGAACATCACCGGGAGGTCCCACACCACAGCCCGGGGGGAGCCCAAGCCGCGCCCCAGCTCCAGAGAGAGAGAGAGAGCCACACCCACAGAAAGGCCTTTGAACCTTCTCAGATCTTCTCTACAGAGAGAGGTTTTATTATTTAGCATTACTCTTTTTCCGTGCCTGCGTGCACTTTGCTTGTTAAATAAATAGGGTTTTTTTTCACTTTCCTCTGAGGAATTTCTTTCCAAACCTGATGTGGCAGGGGCTGCTGAAATCTGCCTTCCAACAGAGGGATGTTCATTTTGGACGTTTTTCCTCCAAATTTGTCTCAAACCGAGACAATATAAAACCAGAAAAGCCTCAGAATACAGGATTTTAAAATTTCTGATTTTAATAACTCCTAAACATCCAAATATAAAGTGTTTCAGAAACTAAAAGATTTTTGCACAGGGAAGTTTGACTCCAGGAAACTATGTTTACAATTCACAGTGTATTAACTCTTTGGCACTGACAGCTGAATTTATATTAATTACCTTATGAAGGTAATATAGAGGCCTAATGAGCTTGTTTACTCATTACAGGCTGTGTTTTTGTCCGTCAAAACCGGACAATTCTGAAGCACTTGTCAGACCTCCTAAATCTGATCTTTCTTAACCCTACAGAGAGAGATACAGAAAACAACTTCACTGACTTAAGGCTGGATCTAGGGCAAAAGGGTTTGAAAATCAGAGTTAGGATGCAAGACTGGATGTGATGTCACATAAACAAATTGTTGGGCAAAATATTAAAGTCAGCATTACTAATATTATTGTTAATACCCCCGCATATACTATTTTTACACTTACAAGAATGAATGACTTACAGATCAATAATTCCAATAATGTAATATTATTATATATTTTTCTTATAAGTAGGCTATGAACAAAATAGGGGTCTAGTCTTTATTTTTAATCTTATCTAAGAATATATGTTGAACATGAAACACAAAATAACTACTATGAGCACAACAATGTTATTAGGAGTAGCATAACTAAAGCACCATTTCCTGACAGTTTCACTTGCCATGACCCTTTAGCTAACATATCTTGGTTGGAGACATTTGCAAGCTTCTTGCCACAGTCCTTTAGAAAAATTAATACAAAATGACTAAGGATGATTTGTATAAAACCTGCTGCCTCTGACTTTTAGTGTTATTTGCATAAAATGGCCTACAGTTGAAAAGCTTATAGAGCCTATTCCTATTCAAACTGAAGTCAATGTGAGCAGAAATTAAGCTAAAGAAACTTGCCAAATTTTATTGGTTTTTTTCATGTATGATATTACAAGATTATATCTCATGCTTGATTACACTTTCATAAAGATGAGCAGTTTATTCTCCTTAATTTTAGCAGTTAACCAAATAAAAGTTTTGCTACTTTTATACATACATAAAGGGAGCCAATCTTCTATGTTTGCCAGATTTAGGAAGCAAATTTCTTTTATTATGAATGATGCAGGTAGAAAATGTTATAATAGAACAAAAATGTCATATAATAGAAATAAATATGTGAAATATTCTACCTTTTCTTCATATTGAAGAAAACTTATTTTTAATATTAATATTAAATACAATATATTTATATAATATTTTTGAATTTGATCATAATTGTGGTAAACACCAGTGTTAAATGTGCCACATTACAAAAGTCTAAAGCAAGAATAAAAATATTTTTATACAGGTTTTTATTATAAGCTGGAGTTCTGAGTCTTGCCCTAGAGCGGAATGATAGATATCTTCACAAAGGGAAAGGCAAAATGTAGTGATTCTAAAACTTTAAGCCCTTAACTTAAGAGAAGTAAAATGGGAAAGGGCACTTTTAAGTGAGTCATTGTGTCATGCCAACATCCTAATCACACTTCCTACAGTCTACAGAAAAATAAGTTTAAGACATTTGGGATTGTCTAGGCTAACAGTATAAAAACACCTCTTCTCCACTTTTCAGTAATGAACATATTTTCTGCTCCATTACCCTCCATTAACTGCATACCATTAGCAGTATTATGCAATATTTCTGTCATTCAGCCAGCCTAATATGAGCATAAAACAGTGTATTTTGTCAGCAATAGGAGGCCTAATAAGAGTGAAAATGGATTGCTTTACCTTTAACTTGACAGGAAACTTTTTCTGAGGTGAGGACAAAATCTTGAAGCATTTTCCCAGGCCATAGATCCCTTATGTATTGCACAAAAATGTCAGCCTTTGGTGTTGAAACATGTTTTGAAAACTCTGTTTATCTATTCATGTATTTCCCTTTCAATATCCTTGAAAAGAGGGGTCAGGAAAAATCAGAAAAAGAGCACTAGATACAATTTTTTTCTCAGCGATTATGATGTGCCTTCAAGATATTTCACTTCATTAAACATTAACTACTTGGGAAGAATAATAAGATATTAAAATGCTAATAAAATTTTGTACATCATAAGTTGAAAATTGCATAGCATTTTCAAGCTGCTTTCACTTCCATTTTTTCTTCAGACTTGCATTCATAAAACATCCAGCAATTTGTGCCAGATAACAGAAAAATAATGAATGGTAAATAATTTTTATCATACTGAGAAGCTCCCTAGTTCATCCAACACTGTTAACTGATCTCTAATTACAACATGGTATAAAACCTGTATTTAAACACAAGTATGGGGTTGTCAGCAGCAAGTTATTGAAGGAAAGACATTAGTTTGTGATACACAATAATGTTGTGTCTAAAGCACCCCATTGACTGGTGAATTTAGTCTGATTTTAGATGACTGATAGAGAATTTTGAAATAACCTCACTTTACATTCTCATAAGCACTAAGAAATAAGAAGTCAGTAAATTACTGTGGAGGAGCAAAACTAGACACAGGAACAGACCCACAAAGAAATTATCAAAGAGAAGTTACTGAATTATTTGTTGTCAGTTTGGAAAGACACAAGTAGTCTAGCAAGTGTGCAGCAAGGATTTCTCTTGCATTGAGCACTGTTTGTTATATTAATTTTCTGTATAATAAAGCAGAGAGTATGTTTGTTGTATATGCTGACCACAAAAGATTAGGCTAGCTGGGAATATTCCGGGAATACAAAGTCAAACTTTTTTTTTTTAACTTCCTTGTCTGTTTTAATACTTCTAATTTATTTGTGTCACATAATGAATACCACCAGGGGACAGTAGACTTCAAAATAAACAAAATACAAGGAAAAGATCTGAGGACAATAACTTCCAACATAAAGAGAACTATGTTCTAAGAGGACAACATATAAAATAGAAGTGGAGACCATGATGTAGGCCATACATTAGATACAAATCACTAATTGATCCATGTCACAGAAATAGAACAGATATGATTTATCTGAATGTTTGTAACTACATTATGGACACCTATATCTGCAATTCATCCTAAGTTTTCCTGCTAGTGTGATCATCTCAAATGTGGATAAGGATGGCTAAAATTAGGATAGATGAATAGTATTAACACTCTCAAGACTGAGAATACCAAGACTGTTTTATGAACATGCTTATATTCTGAAATGAGGGCTGGCATCTTGAAAATGAAATATTTTGTAAGACATCTCTGTGTTAAGGGATATTATAAGCAGACATTCTCAGTTTCTAAATACTCTTACAGTCTATCATTCTTCAGTTTGGAGAGAACAAGATGGTCAGGACTAGAACAAAGGATTTGACTCTTTCTGGACTGAATGCTCATTCTGGAGTCTTTGGATATATATATATATATGTATATATACTGGTATAACAAATACTTCCAGTCATGTGTCTAGGCACTTGATCCTTGTCATTTGTACTTTCTTTGTCAGATTTGATCTCCTGAATGTTTTTTCTTAAGCTATTTATCAGTCTCCCAAAACTGCTCTGTGTGATATCTCAGTGAGAGATATCCAGTCCAATGCTATCTCAGAAGACCTTACTTTTGTGCAAATAAAACAATTTAAGGATGTGTGGAATGTCAGAACACTTGATTTATTAGGCTATTTCCTTAAGGATAAGAAAAACAATAAACCAAACACACAAACCCTCATGGACAGGAAAAAGAAAAGCAGAGACAATAAAAAAACATTGATCTCAGGCTGCTGGCTGAAAGGCCACTAAAGGAACAACTCCAGTGTAACTTTGATACTTTGCAACTGATAAAATTATCATGGCTATCATAAAAAACTGAAAAAACCCAACCCTCTTTATGAGACATTTGAATGGACTTGAGACATTGCATAAAACTTCTGAGATGAGGCAAAAAGGAGCAAATATTATTGTATGAAGTTCAGAGGAAGGCTCAAAAGAGGGATCAAGGTAGATCTCATAGGAATAATGGTAAATTGAAGAGAAGAGAGGCTGAAATGGGGCAGTAGCATTTAAGAAAGGGTCTTGCAAGTACATATGCTCTGCCAAGCCCGATCACCGCAGACCATTCTATCTTCTACTTAAAGTACCTTCTTAACTTATTTCCTGCATTTGTGCTCTCTGTGTGAGATGGTAGTGAGCTTAAAGTCGAACTTAACAGCAAAACAAGATGAGAGGGTCTGCTGCTGGGGAAGACATAAGTGAACCAGCAATGAGACAGGCTTGTTATACGTGGATGTATCTGTGTGTGTACATGTGAGCCTGATCTGCTAAGCACAGTTAGAGACAGAATAGGTGGTTAAAACAGGGTCTTTGTAATGCTGATGTGTATGTAATCACTGCGTGTGTGTGTGTGTGTGTGCGCACAATGCTGATAAAGTTGCAACTCTCCTGCCTGTCTTCTCTGTCCTGCTGTTGGGTGGCTATGCTTGTAAAGGGAACATGCAGCAGTTGCAGATTTAGTGACCAGTCTTACCACAGCATGGATCTGGGGAAGAGGAGCAGAAGCAGCAGAACAAGGATGAGGAACCAGTCCCATCTCTCTTACTTGAGCTCCAGAACTTCCCTCCTAGAACAACACTGTCAAAACCAAAACTTCATCCTGATTATGGTCAGAGACACTTCGGAGCTCCTAAATGAGTCATTTTGTAAATGCCCAATAGGTCCTTCTACACTTCCCAGGCCAGTTCATAGTTTTTTGTGGTTTTGGGGTTTTTGTTGTTGTTGTTGTTTTGTTTTCGGATTTTTTTTTTTTTTTCTGTGGGGGTTCCTTTTACTGATCTGCCTTGTCAATTTTCATCAACTTAGAGTTTATTTTTTTAATAAAACTGAAGAGCTATAACTGTGTGAATACCAATTTTGTTAGCATAGAGAATGGAGGACACTGAGGTGATTAGCTAGTAATGAAAAAAACTACATAAGACAAGGTTACACTGGTAGTATTACAGACAGAAACTGTACTAAGAACTGTAGTGGTGACAGCAGGTTTTGTGTGAGATACCAGTGGGAGGGTGCTGACTTAAAGTGTGTTCTGATGTTGACTTGGTGTATGATGCATTGTTCTTTTTGCCTGTGGACCAGCTGTGAGTGAAGTAGGTGAAATGAGAGCATGGCAGGTGTGGTGTGCTTGAGAAGCACTGCAGAATGTGATCAGTGAAAGGGTGAGTGTGAACAAACATTCACTTGGGACAAAGCCACTGTTTTGCATATGTTGTATGCTTAGAGTAGATACTTATATGAAGATGACCCAATTGATTTCAAAGAGCCTGCCCTGGCCTATTTTATTTATTAATAGAGATTTTGCTCTTAGAGTAAACACCAGAATTAGGAAAGCTTGTATTTATCATAAATGAGCTAGTAATGTATTTGAGCTTTTTAACGATAAAATACAAAGTATAAATTAATATACTATAAGTTAAGATAAATAATTTCAGAATACCACAAGAATATAAAGCATACTTTTGTTTGAAGTCAATGAATACATTCTCCAGTAGTTTAATCTCTCAAAATATCCTCATTTATAGACAGGAGTGTATGTGATTAGAAAAATGCTAGCAACATATAAAAGAAGTAATTTTGTCCTCTCTGGGGGGAAAAAAAATATCTTTCTTATCAAATTCACAGTAACTGACACTGTTTATTGTTGTCTGAAAAAATGAAAGAAACTTGGAACTTTTTTAATAGGCACTATTTTCAAATAAATATTTCTCAAGAATTGAATTGCAAGAAAATATCTGGTCAGCATACTCTTCTTTAAAATTAAAGAGGTATTTTTATTTTTTTGACCACTTTCATTAACCAATGCAATTACAATGGAATAAAAAGATTTTTGAGCACCACTCAGCAGTGTAAAACTTTATATCTGAAAATCAACAAGTTTTAAGCAGATGATGAAAGCACTCAGGTGAATACTTAAAGGCTGAGTTGTTAGAAGAAGCATTACAGTATAAGCTTTTATGTGCCTGAATTTTTTAGAAGGATAGATACATAATGTTTTATCCATAATACACAGGAGAGTGGCAAGTAAAGCTCTGTAAGATTCTAGTTAATAAAGAAAAAGTAAAGTCAAAACAGTCTATGTTCTATCACTAGGCTGAGGAGAAGTCTTGGCAAAACATCAAATGGAAGCTTTATCAGCCATACTTCTTTCTGAGTTTTGACCCAGTTCTATGTATCCATGACACGTGTGAAAAAAAGCAATGTTTTGACAGATTTTATTAGCAATAATACTATTTAAATTATGTATTTCACCTTGGTCAAAACACAATTTCACATGCTCAATTCATGCTGAATTCACATGTTAGTTGCTGTTGATGCTTGTGATCCAGGACCATTCTAAGGCAGCAGTGCCAAGAACAATTTATATTCTATGAGCAATGGCTTCCACATTTCAGAAAAATCAGTTCTTATGTACTGAAGGTAATCATCTCCCACAGCCTGTGGTAGTCAGGTAAGTCTGTTATGAATAAATATTCTTCCTTCTGTCAAAGTACCATCCTTCATACCGTATACATCTTCAGTAAACTAATGGTGGTGAATGTAATTTCAAAAATGTCATTTGATCAATCAACCATTACTCAGTTCCATACATTAGTAGAATTCTCTTTATGAGCTCCATGATTCATAAGCTTTAATCACTGGCTAAAATATGCAAAAACACAGTCAAGAAAACACACTTTTATTGATGTCTATGGCATCTAGGCAACGGGCATCCTGTGAGGAATCGGTTCATAACTTAGTTTTATAAACAGTGATATTACTTATTATTTGAGTTATGTGATGCGCCTAGCACTAGAAGGAAGAAGGACTGTCATAGTCATATACTCCAGTGATTCTTCTCCATTAGTCTTGCTAGGACAGAGCTGTTGTCAGGCAGTCTGGAAGATACACAGCTGAACATTATGTAGATTATATTGTTTTCCATGTCAGTTATGAACTGTAATTAGACATTAAGCAAAACATACAGTGACAAGAATAATGAAGGCTGTGGATACTGCTTAGAGAAATTACAAATTATCTATGCAGGAGAAATTTGCAAACAGAATGCATAAATATCTGCTAGTAATTATTCAAGTGAGATTATTTACAGGGAGAAGCAACTTCTGTCATTCAGCTACAGAAGTAGGTAAGCCTTCAAACTGCCAATGTGTCTTTAGGTCTGAAACAAAAAAAAAAAAACAAACAAACTCAGTAAAATTAGAACAATTTACAGATAATGTAGTTCTACTGCTTTGAAGTCAGTGAATATTCTAAATAATCTCTCAAGGCCACAATTTTCTATTTTGCAAGTACTTTCAATTTATCTTGTGCTAATTATGGCGAGACTAACCTGCAAAGGATCTTTTATATTCATTACCTACTGGATTCTCTGCAGGACTTGGCTGCATAGTTTCACAAGATTTTGGATTCTTACTCATTTGGCTGATGAAAGAATAGCCAGATGCAATCAGGGGTCCACATCATCACAGAAGAATGAAATAATAATGCAGACAAAGGATCAAGCTGGCAGATCAGGGTAAGGATAGTTACGCTTGGGTGTATCTACTGTAATATTTGTGGTACTTTACAAATACCTAACTGCATGAGTTCATATTTTTCTAGTGTGAAGTGCTGAGATCTTTGGCAAAGAGAATTAGCAGCCGGTAGAATGAACTAATTTCTACTGATCCTTTATTAGCAGGAATTTTTAGTTGTTTCGGAGTTCTTCAACAATACGTCACTTTATTTTGTTTCTCAAATAAAAAAGTGATAAATTAGCAGAATGATCTGTGATATACTCTATCATACTTGAAATTCAAATAATTTAAGTCTGCTGTTCTTTGCACTAAGGATGTTTACATGACCTCCTGTAGATGACCCTGAGCAGCATTATGAAGCACATCCAGCCTGGCACTTTCCTGACTACCAGGGCTACCAGGTATAAGTTTTGTGGGAGAAAAAACTCAAAATAAATTTATTCTCTATCTTCAGTCTGACATGGTCAGGCATAAAGCTGCTCCACAGGTATCCTGAATAGAACCAAACACTTCTTTGCTTCACCTTGTGTTTCCCTTTTTCCAAGTTCTTCTCCTTTACCACTCTCATTCCTTTTCAAATAAACAACCCACTTTTCTTTTCCCTTTTCTAATGGCCATGGTTTAGCAGACTTTATAACCTTATTTGGTGTTTATGATTTGATTGCCCTGGTAATTTCTATGTTGCTCAGCAATTCTGCTAAGCTACTGCTTTATTTTTTTATGTACAGTTTCCCGCTGTTGTCTTTTTAATGGAACTCTGGGTCAGAGCTAGCCCTTTGTGTATGCATTACTCTTACCTCATTATCTGAAGCAGCCTGCTATTCCTCATATTGCTATTTTTCAGAGGTGCCACATGTCAGGATTCACCACAACATCCTGTGTCATAGTTTGAATGTCCCTATACTTCTGTGACATTCTGTCATTTCACTACCTGGTTGTAGAGATGAACAATGGTGGGGAAATATTAAATAGACAATTTTTTATAATCAATTTCACAGTTGCTATTTTAGAAGTAAGGATGACCTAAGGTGTTGAGTAACAACATTGTAAATTGTCTGACACATGATGTGGCAACCATTCAACTTAAATGAAATATCTTCTTTGTTTAGCTCTTCTACTGGGAGGATAAAAACTAAGTGCATATAAGCTAATGAAATTGAAAAGATTTGATCCTATACACAGAGCTTACAAAGGAATAAAGACACACAGAGAACATTCTGGACCTAATGATTTAAATTGTTAAGATTGTTTTATGGGTAGTTATCTTTTGATCTCAAGAGATCCATTTCTTTGCATTTTGTCAATGATAATTTTGTACAAGTGTATTAGCACTGATTAAGTATGAATAATTGAACTACAAGACTTTCAATATAAAAAGAGCTGTACCTTTAATTATTTAATTAATCTTACAATAGTTCTGTCAAATCACTCATAAAGGAAGAAGTTATGGTCAAGAGAAATATATGGATTGGTTACAGGGCAAAATAATGAACACCAAAAATTAAAGAGACCAGTTAAAAGACCAGCAATAAACTAAATGTGTCTCATTAATTTTCTTAACATGTAGGGCATTTGTGTTAATGAGCTTTATGAAATAAAAACATTCAATCTAGGAGCTAATTCCATACTTAATATGTAGCATGTAACAGTCCTGAAATTCTCAAAGAATGGCTGAAATCTTTCTATTACTCTTCCATTGGTAATAAATTCTGGTTTTCAAGCTCAACCAGAAAGGTTTTGATGATTGAGTATTCCTTAAACAGTTTGTGCTCATCTATTGTGTCCTGCAAGGAAAGGACTTTAATAGCAACTGAAAGATCACTACAAACTTATGCTTATTTGAAAGACAAGTGAAAGAAACCATACCATTGATTTAGGTGTTTATATTCAGGGAAATCCTACCTGTATATATTTTTCAAGCACTTCACCAGAGTTACAAAAAACAGGATAAAATCTTTCTTTTGTTTCTACAGTGACTAGACCAAAATAAGGTGACATATGGCTTAATCTTGAAGGTCTTTCTTACTTGAATTGTAAATAGTGTCTCAGCTGAATCTTGTCCCATCAGATCTTACCAATTTCTTCTGCAGGAAAAGAAAAATGCTTTTGGCTTAATCTGGCTTCACTGACATCAATGGCCTCACTTTACTGAAGGATAAATAGTAGTTCTAGACATTGGGCTCTTGTTTTCCAGGATTTCTGAGGACTTAAACATTTTGGAGTGTTCCGGGTGAATGATGATAGTGGTCTATGACTCTAATCAAAAGTGCAAATAAGCAATTATTCATAGAAATGGTCTTATGAAACAAAACCTGGATAGCAAAATAAGAGATCCTAGAAGTGAGATGAAGCACTGGACTCTTGAATATCAGTATTGTTTAATGGTTAATTAAGCCCATGGTTTTATTTTAGTCTGCCTCAGTTAAATGTCTTGTGTGGCTTTAGTTAAGTTCAAACAGGACCTTCTTACCAGGAGTAAACACCACAGGTGAGTCAAGCTGTGCAGAAAGGAAATTAAGGCCGAATTTCTAGTTTTACTAAACCATTCTTGTTCCATGCTTAAGAGCATTAACATTGAACCCCTTGTCATCTTGTTCAATGGGAATATCACAACCCTTGGAATAAACCTCAGAATAGTAATTCACAACTTCATAGTTAATTTTTTTCTACTGTCTTGTAAAAATTCACCCTTACATTCCAGCAGCACTAGAACTGACCAGGTGTAGCTAAAAAAATGACTTCCCTTATGTGTTCTAGTCAGCACCTTTTTCACATGTAAGACAGCTAATTTGAGAAAGAATCTGTGAGAAAGGATTATATATTTTCTCTTTCAGATTTTAATTTCCCTTAACTACAGCTTTGTACGTTCTTGCCAAGAAAATGTCAAGTGCTTTTCTATGTTGATTTTCTTTGTGCTGTAGACCTTCCAGCTCTAGTTCGAGCTCTTTTTGATGGTTTTTGGTTTCTTTGGTTGTTGTTGTTGTTGTTATTTTTAATAAAAAGGAATTATATTAGTTCTTTTCTCCTACTAAAATGAGTAAGGAGTTTTAAAGACCTTCTTTGTGTCTAACAGTTTTGGCAAGGGGCAGTGACAAAGAATACACATGAAGAAATCAATGTCTTTTTTTTCTCTTAGCTCTCCCTAGTGAGACAGATGCATATTGATAGGACAAGTGTCAACAGACACAAGGTGGAACACTGAAAATTCCTACCACATAATAGGAGAAAAAAATTACCACAAGAATTGTCAAACACTGGAAAAGTTTGTCTTGTAGGGTTGAGGAATCTCCAGCATTGAGGTGTTCAAGACTAGGCTTTTGAGCAGAAGTTTGGATGATGTTCTGAGGCCCCTTTGGCCTTAATTTTTCTCTAAACCAAAGAGAAAATTATTTTTCTATGAAAAATACATAGAAATTTTGAAACACATGTATTCATTAATTTCTCTCATTATCAGTTATTATTTGGCATACTATGCAATTAGGTTTGTTATTTTTATTGCATGTGGATTTTTGTTTTATACTCTACTCTATCACTTCTTATGTATAACACATTTAGTCCTCAGACTAAAATTAAGAGACATTGGATATCAGCACAGAAATTTTCAGAAACAAAATTTGTGTGATTTAGAGGAAAGGATTAATGCTATGCTCTCTCTTCTGTACTTACACTTTTAAGGAGTAATTTTAAAAAGCTAAAGCTTAAAAGTACTCTTATGGGTATGTTATTTTTTTTCTGCCTCAGTAAACCACAACATGGTCTATTTAAAGATCTGTGTTGCTACTTTCTTCTCTAACACTGATTCTATTCCTTTTCATTGACTTTCATACCAAGGGAGAAAAAGTCAGTTAAACCTTTGTTGGAACAAACAGATAAACCAAACCAACCAACCAAACAAAACCTAAAAAAGAGGTCCATCCTGACCTGCTTCATTCTACTGCTATGCAATTTTACCTCAAGGAAATTTAGTTATAACTCTAATGATAAAAGCATATATTGCTCAGTAGCCCAGGAAACAGGTCCTCTTTGCAGTTGCCAAAATATTCTGTCTCCCTTCCACTTTAGAACATTAAAAGCAGAAGAACAGCACTCACAAATGCAACATCAAGCTGTTTTGTTTTGGTTTTTTTTTCCTCTGGCTGTTGTCATCAATTAACAGATTCCCTTGCTCAGCCTCAGATGCCAGGAAAGGCATCTTGCTGAGATGCTTTAAGTCATACAGCTACAAAGCTGGTACAACTGTCATCCCCCTCCTTAAAGCAGGATACAGGAAATTGTAGTCTCATCAGTCTTACTGCAGTCCCTGCAAAAGTTATGGAACAAATTCTCTTTTCATAAGTCAAACGAAGTACATGGCTGGGGAAGGCCAGCCTGGATGCACCAAGAGCAAATCATTCTTGGTAAGCTGATCACCTTCTATGACAAAGCAAGCTGCTCAGTTGATGTGCATCAAGGGGTGGACATGGTCTACCTGGATTTATCCAAGGCTTTCAATACCATTTCCCACATCCTGCTTCTAAAGAAGCTGATGCATTATGGCCTAGACAAGTGGTCTGTGTGGTACCCTCTTGTGTAATGAAACTCTGAGTTGATCTTAATATTTTAGTGGAATCTGACTAAAAAATATAACTACAAGTGAAGATGTTAGAAAAGATTCAAATGCTTTTTGTGCCTAAATTAAAGATTTAACAAATATGAAAATAAGCCTAAAGAAGATGAATCAAACAGGAAAACAAAACCTCACAAATCACAAGTCTACTGTATTATTAAAAAGGTGGTTTGAACAGAGAATTCCCCATTCATGATGTTCATGATGTTCTTACTAGGTGAAATCTTATTACAGTTACACAAAACATATACAGTTTAATACTTTGGTCCACAACATAGTGCTAGAGCCTACCTCCTCCTCTCACTTACTTTAAGTAAATAAATGTGTTTCTGGGTTTGATTCTGTGACCTATTGACAAGATAATTTATTGGAATGAGAAGACTCTGTAAAAAAGAGTAAAAACCTTAAGAAGCTCAAAACTTCCACAACTTATCCTTAGTGGGCTTCAGGAAATGAACAAACTGCGGAGTATTGTATAAGTACGGAAAAGAACCCTGTATTTCAGTCCTTTTACAGATTTAATATCTCAGTTTAATGAATAGTGGTTTACATTAGATAAACATATTGTCAGCAGACTATACAAGATGAGAATTGAGAGCATTTTCTTCTTGAAAGAAATGTGGACCATTTGAATCACTCAGGCAAAGCAGCCTCAATTCAGTTCCTCAATGACAGCTATAACCACATAGTCTTTCTATCTGAAGTATATGTTTTAAATCTAAAAGCAAGTCACATCCTGGTAAATACATAATACAATTCTGGACATTTCCATTGAGGACTTGATTATAAGCAGGAAGAGCCACAGCCACAAATCCATGTTTGCAATAACAAATCCAGCACTGATGGCTGGGAAAAGGTGGATCTGAAGGCAAACTCCTGTTAAAAGTCCTAGGCTGCCTTTCTCTGAGTTACTACTAGGTCCACTAAGCCTAAATTTCCATCCATTATGTTTTTTTGACATTATTTCTGTGTCATTTGACTGCCCCATGCTCTTCATTAACAATCTAATTTCATAACGCTGTTCTTCATTCCAGCCTTAGGAAGAAGGAAAAGAGGATGTGTCTAGATTACTAGTTAGCCACTATGGGTACTAAAAATACTTTTTCCTTTTGAATTCCTTTCCACTAATATGGAATTAGGATGTACAAGAGAAATTGAGAGCAAGAGAAAAGAATTACCAAAAACAATTTCGACAGATTGTGGAATACTAGCTTGATGGATAAAATGTGTGCTCTTGTGACACAAGAAATCCAGACTTTTGTACCACAGTCCCTTCAGAGTAATCATCTTCAACAAGGAAGCATCTTCAATAGAAGGTAGAAACAGTAATCTCAAAACTAATCTCACTGAAATGTTTGTGATTGTATCACAAATTGCATGTAGGGAGTTTCCTATATTGTTTTAAAATCAATTTATCTGTATTTTCTTTTCATTAAGTATAAAATATAACGTTCCTACTTTGTAAACTACAATTTGAAATAGTAAAGGTATAAAATTCTTAGCACAAAAAAAAAGCAAATCAGAAAGTTTATTTGCTGTTAGCACCAACGCTGTAGAAATTTAGAATTGCTAGACAACTCCATTTAGGTGCTGAAAGTTCACTTAGCATCCACACATTCACACAAAAATAAACCCACTGGAAGTTATTCCAAGTTAAAGAGAAGAGAGTTTTGCGAATTTCATTTAACTGTTTGCATGCTTCTTCATTAATTTTCCCTCAGAAATTTTAATACAAATAATTTTTTCATGCGTTAGTCGTAAGATTTTTTTGCCAGGCAAAATATGCTGGGTACGCATCTTTTGGTAAGCCACAGGAAAATTAAATCCACATCATTCACAGAAGCATATATTATCCAACAAGACTACTAAACTATTATGTGTGGCAGGATATGTTAGCTAGTTGTAGCCTTTGCAAGTTCAGGTGAAATTTTATCAATACAGATCCGAGAATGCAATTTGTTTATTTCCTATTGAAATAAGCAGCGTTATTCAGTTATCTTTTATTGTTGTTTTTGTTGTTTAACCTGCATAGGATGTTTGCTGAAATTAGGTTCCCTGGTAGCAGAATATATGCATCTCTCACTAAATACTTACTTGCTTAAAAAGTAAAACTAAAACACCTTTGCCTTGAGCATAATAGCATCCGTTCAGGTAAGTCAGAAATTAAAGTTGCAGCTCTAATTCTGTGCATGAGATTAGTAGTTCCAGGTAGCCATTATCTATTCCTTTACTTTCTTCTAAAAGTGATATAAAAAGGGATCAAACACCAAATTTTGCATGTGAGAACTATGCTGAGGTGAATATCAGGAAATCATGAAAGGAGAAAAGTAACATTCTGAAAAATGTGGTGCCTAGCATGACATTAGTTATCTACAAGATGCAGTTTTAAACCTGGTTCTACCCTTTGGAATCTCTTAACACTGTCTACAGACTGCTCCAGAAGTTAAGATAGGCCCTTAAGTAAGTCACTTTGAATAATGGGCTGGGCTCAAGAGTTTAATTTTTAAATAATTAGATTAAGGGTACCTCATTGTGAGGTGAGTGCTGCAGTTGTGCTGTGCACATCAGTGTGTGTGCAGCTAACTGAGTCAGCTCACTCCTGCAGCAGTTTGTGCAGAAAGGCACAGACCCAGAGCCAGCAGCTCTGTGCCAAACTGCATACGTGTCCTCAGCTATGGTGGTGACATGTCACAGGTGTCAGGGCATGGTTCTCAGCTGCTGTTAGAGCTGTTGTCCCTGTGACATCCAAGGCTTGACCCAGACAAATCCTCAGAAGGAGGGTTGAGATCTACAAATCTCAAACTGCAGGGAGTGCTTGGGACAACTCACTGGGGTTAGGCCAGATGGTTTTACAGCTTGTAGCATCTGTGCAGTTGTCAAGAAGCTGTGCCACCAAATGAAAGAGCTGCAGGAAGAGGTCAGCAGGCTGAGCAGCATTAGAGATGAAAGGAAAGCAGTTGAATGGCTCTTTTCCAAGAAACTGCAGCTTCAAGAGCTCAAACTTCCAATTGTAGAGGAGACAGGCAGAGCCTGTGCCTGTCAGGGTGTGTGACATCCCACCCATAAGGGGAAGGGAGCACCTAAGGTTCATAACTGCTCATGGTTGAAATGAACTACAAAAGTCAGAGGGTCTGCAAAAGCTTACAAAATTTTATAGTAAATTACACACTTGGCATGAAAATTGGTTTGTTAGTCCCTGACGTCCTAGCATAAGCACACAGCATGTGTTTTGGATAACAAGGTAGAGTGAAAGGGGAGAGACAGATGAATTAAAGAGAGGGGAGAGAGGGAGAGGGAAATGAAGGAAGAGGGGGTAAGAAAGAAAGAAAGAGAGGAAGAGAGAAAGAGAGAGAGAAAGAAAGAGAGAAAGATCACCAGTCCTGGTTCCAGCATAGATCCAGTTGGGGTGTCCAGAGCCCTGAGGGGCACGCACACAGAGCAAATGCACTGGGCTTCTTAGAGGAAATTTCTCACTTTCCATGCAAATTAGTTATCAGTCACAGTCTGTTCTTCTAGACCTTTCTGGAAATAGGTTGGAGGGCTTTAGGGGTCTTTGGTGGTCTTAATTCCCCCCTAGAGTGCACACCCTCCTCTTGGTCATTCTTGCACTTGTGATGCACTGTGTTGTAATTATTTCCAGGAACTAGAACAAGGAATTTTGTCCCAGGAAAGTCCTGCCCTATCTCCATATGGCCCCCTTCTCCAGCCGTATTCTAGTCTTTCTCACAGTCTATTACCAACCATCCTTGGCTGTTATCACCCAAAGTCCTTAGCTGGTTCCATATCTCTCCAGCTATTAGTGTTTGAGATAACCTTATCATCTTATCTTCTGGGCTTCTATAGGGTGGCAAGGGGAAACTCCAACTATGGAAAAGCCTGGCAGCTGGCACCACGAAGATGGCTTCTACTGTCCCTGAAGACTTGTACCTACAGAATATGTTCACTGTCCTCATGCCTGATAAGGAACTGAGGCCACTCTAAAAAAAAATCAGAGCCAGTTGAGTCAGAAATATACTGCAGCACCAGGTGGAAATACAGAGTGTTAGTAGAGGGAGACACCCTGTTGTAGGCAATGAGGTTTCCCACCTCATCTGTGGTGATGGTGGTCAGAGACAGGAACAGGTTGGCCAGAGAAGTTGTGGGTGACCCATCATTGGTAATATGCAAAGTCAGGTTGGATGGAGCTTTGAGCAACCTGATGGAGTGAAAAAAGTCCCTGGCCATGGTGGGGAGGGATAACCCTGGAAGATCCCTCCCATCCTAAACCAATCTATGATTTTATGGTTGACATTTGAGTGGCCCTCCATAAATTACATATGACACATTATTATAACTACTCTAAAATTTTACTGTTCAGGATGAAGTTATGGGAAGCAGACTGGCAAAATTCAGGATCAAACTGTGTTCTCGATATCTTGCTGTATAGTAGATGATTTGATTATCATCAGTATTGCAAAACAAGATGCACATTATGGCAGATGTTCATCATACAAGATATTTTACTGTAACTTACTCTGGTTTTATTTGACTATTCTAAAAACACAGAGAGGCAATGATTAATTTTATATTGCTGAGGTTCATTTTATAGAAGCTACCAGAAGAAAATAAATTAATTCCTGTTCTCCAACTACTTTGAAATAAATAATTTATAGCTAAGGTAAAGTGAACAATATCCAGAGTAGACTACACAGTTACAACAGCTATTTGACATACAACAAACCAATCTACTTCCATTAAAATTTAATCAGAAGCATACCTTATTCCTTTCTCAACCTCAGTTACTATAAATTTTTCCTGTGACCCATCTATAATATAAAATACATCTGAGGTTGCATTTATTAAAAATAATGCCTTATTTATGTATTATGTCAGCTGTGGTCTTTAACTGAGTTTCTGAAGTTCAGATGTAAAAACTTTTAATGCCTGAAAATTATTTTCCTTTACCTTTTTTTTCCTGTCTAAGTTGTAGTGAGTCAAATTTAGTTGTCTAAGCATAGTTACCTAGTGGCAAGTTAAGATAGATACCTGAGCTATCCATAGGGGCTGGCGGTTGGAGCACAAAAGATGTGTGAGATCATTTCTTCTGACAGTGGCAGTTAGAAGACAAGCAAGATGAGCCAGTGGAGCTTGAATGACTTCAGAGGGTGCATAATTATAAGCAGGTGATAACATCACTCTCTGTATTTTTACTAGTTATTTACCTTTGTTTTACTACTTTGAGCTGTAAAACTCTTTGTTACAAGAGTGTGATCACCTGTTTTAAAGGAGTATCAGCTCCTGGCATCTGAAGGTAACTACTGCATCTTGCTGTTTTTACCTTTCTGTTTAGGCAGATCAGCAATTGCAGATGTTTTGAAATGGTACACACCCTTGGAATGCAAGCAATTTGAGATGTTACTGCAGGCGCAGCTGCAGGTTTTAAGCTATAATGCATGGATTTCGCGTCACAGTGATAACGTTCTTTAAAACATTTCCTCTCAGCTCTCCAACTCATCAGAATACTTTCTCAACCAGCCTCCAAAATTTGTCATCCATATCTTTTCCCACACATTTGCAGTATATTTTCTTCACAGGCAATACAGCATGTAGAGTGTGCAATTAACAATTCATGGCTTGGAACTGAATTAAGAGAGTGAAATTCACTTGCTGACTTTCCACTATACATGACAGGCATCTGGCACTAGGAAGTGTCATCAGAGTTCATCTGGCATCATCAAATTGTCTCTTGGACAACCAAATGTTCCTCTTACTGTTTCAGGATTGTCATTGGTCATTGTCTGTAAGACATAAATAGCTACTTCATGTAGTATTAAGTCTGTTCTCAGGACCCTGAATTTTCCTTCAGGTTTTTGAATGACTAAGTACCTGTTTCTTCTGTTCTGAATTCTGTGATAAAATCTGCTACTTCAGTTCTATTTGCTGGGAAACAATCAGGTCACAATTCAGAAGTCATACAAAATTGCAAAGTATGGTTTTGACACAATAAAGTGTCAATGGAAAGAATCTGATTAATGGGAAATTGCTGAGCATCTGTCCAGACCATGTAGAAGTATTTGTTTCATTTTTGTTTTTCATTATATATCCATGCAAAGCTGAATCTTCAGTTTGATTAACTCTCAAACTATCTCAATTGCACAGAACAAGAAAGAATTTCTTTTTGGTGCAAAAGATAAAGTACCAGATAAAATCTTTGCTGAACTGGAAAACAGAGAAGAATGTCTGCAGGGAAGTGAGAGAACAGGCAGAATTGGAGCTATCTGGGAACCAAAAATGGCACCAATTCATTGAGTTCATAAGAGGAAAAGTGGGTTGCATAACTGTATGTCAACCTGAAAATACTTTTTAGATTCTTCAATTAAAGCACTGGAAGGTAAGACTGTGCTTCTGTGTAGGGCCTATTGGCTATGGTTGGTTTCTCAGCCATTTTTCCAGTTTGAATCCAGAGGCTTATAACTGAACATGAATGGTAAAAGGGTTTATGCATCTCAGGCGTCCAAATTCCACTATCGGTGGTTGGTTACACTTAAAGTCAAAACCTAAAAAAGTTAACATTATCAGACACAGTCATTCACTAAATATTACCATCATCTATACAGCATAGGGAGCTGAAAGCTTGTTCATTGGCCCAATTCATTACTGTTTCCAAATCTCTCATCACAGCAGAAAGTAACTATAGAAATTATAAATGTCTTCAGGGTGGTAGATTTTGCCTATGATTTCATAACATATGTAATGGCTAATTACCTTAGGAAATACATTTAAACACATAAAACTCCTTATTTTATATGTATTTATTAAATTTTCTTTGAGAAATCAACAGTTTTAGGATATAGAGGTATATTCCAATCTCAGCAGGATAAACTACTGGTTAGAAAGAGAATCTGCTAGCTAGGGAAATGATAGGGAGAGAATTGTGACAAACCAGCAGAAATGTTTGATGGAGAAAATGATGACTAACCAATTCTTTAAAGTGAACTTTTAAATGCCTCTTTCATTAAAAAGAACTTGTAAAGCTGTCCATTTCCATTCATTGTAAGTTCTCATATTTGACTGAGATATTACACAAGTTGATATATGAACAAAAAAAATCACGGTGTGTAACAGAGCCATTTATAGCTGCAGACCAGTTGCAGGGCCAATATGATACATTTTAAAATGTGTTTACCCAAAAGCAATTCTTGAAGGGAAACTATCATGCAAGATAAACACTAATATTTATGCACTATATTTCCATGACAAGGAGAAATTCCTTTACAGCCACCTGACTTTCTGGGCTCAGAAGTCCTGCCCCTTTTGCTATCACGTGATAGGCTTACCTGCCTCACCTTGTCCCATGTGATCCCTGGATCCCAGTGACTGGATGGTAACTGAAGCCACATGTTCTAGATTCCCCCAGAAGTACATCAAGTCACTCCCATAGCCCACGACATGGCCCAGCAGTGTGATGCCATTTTGTCACATGTGATTTATGAATGTTCTGTGATTGCATGGTTGCTTCAGAAGCCTCAGAAAGTCCTCATAAATAGGTATCTATATATACATATATAAAAATAAATGCAGGATATATATTTGTTTAATTATATATAGTCATATGCATATTAGTTAAAAACATAAACCTATCAATGTATGTAAGTTTATATATAAAAAGGATGTACAATGTATATAAATGCATATATATAAACCCATCAAATTTTAATAGTGATTTCTATGCATCTAATACAAATTAATAATATAAATCAATATAAACATTTGTTACTGTTTAATAAAATGTATCTAAAAATATCATTTAATCTGAAAGATTTAACTAAGTTTAAGTGTGAATGGAAAGAACAATTTAAAAGATGTCTTGGGCTCACTACTTCAGAGGGTTTCAGTAACTCCTAACCCACTGTGGGTGTGGCAATCTTAAGATGGGCAGCATGCCTTTGAAGAGGCTAGAGGAACATGCACAAAACTGAACATGTCTGTGGATCCAGGGATGACTCTGGTGAGGCCAGCAGTGAAAGAACTACTGAACACTGCGCCATGCGAAGAGGAAAATGTTTGGAATAGTCTGAACAAGAGACCCCAGACCCTCAGCTCCAAACTTCTAGAGTGACCATCCAAAATTATTGGGGAAATCTCTTGGGTTTGTGCTGTGCAGCATGATACAGGCATCATTGTCAATTATAACGGAAAGCTGGGACAAGAAGCTTATGAACTGTGTCTTATGAACTTGTACAGGAAGATCACTGATGGAATTCTGAAAACAATTATATTATTCAGAAGAAATTACAAATGGGCTAGATATTTAGAAACACCGAATCATTAACTTGTTTTGTTGAAAGGGATCAAAGGGATTAAACATCATGTAGCTTCAACCCCTTTGCCGTTGGTAGAGACTTTCCACTAGACCAGCTTGCTGAAAGCACCATCCAATCTGGTCTTGAACACTTCCAGTTATGGAAGGGCACAACTTTTCTAGGCAACCTTTTCCTGTGTCTCATCACACTCAGAGTGAAAAATTTCTTCCTTAGACCTAGTTTAAATCTACCCTCTTTATAAATCCATTCCCCCATGTTCTATTACTACATACCCTTTCTAAAAGTCCCTTTCCAGGTTTCGTGTAGGTCCCTTTAGGTACTGAAAAGCTACTAAAAGGTGGTTATATATCATCAAAAAAACAGAAACAGGAAAAACCCCATGTTTTCTGTGACCTGGAATATATGTACAAAGTGGAGCATATGTTCTTAAATATGGTTTAGCTCTGGACTTAGCACCAAAAACACAACGGGATGAAAAAAAAAGTATGAAAAGGAAAACTGAAGGAGAATGAAAGCCTAAAGGTGACACATCTTGTGGTGTTTATTGTGCTGCTTATGGATGCAAAGTTTTGTGGTTACAGATGCATAAGTTTGTAAAACCAAAGGCTATGCTGACTATGTTTTAGCTAGTCAGCTTCTGGAAGAAAAAATGGATATGTAGCTAAGGATTCAAGATGATCAATTCATGTGCATATAAGTTCTCATTCCTGAGTATATGTTTCATAGGTTTTAAATTTTTAAACCGTGAAACTAAGCAGCTTTTCCCAAGCACTGGGATTTGAGGGTTGAAAAGGTTATTTCTCCGTTTTCTTCAACACTGCTGAAAATCAAAACTTTGCAGGCCCTCATCCACAACCAGAATATTATGGAGTAGAACAAATTGGAAAGGGATAGAAATTTTTTTCACAGCCCACAGTTAATAAGGAGAAGGTTTTTCACTTGCAAACAGAACCAAGTTACTACTGTTAACAGGAAGTGAAAATTTTGAGGTAGACCTGTAGTTTACACAAGAATGAGATTTTAGTGTTGATTTGTAATCTATGCAGATGGGGAGCTTGAAGAGTTTCTATAAACAAAATGCCTACATCGCTGAATCCTAGTGATGCTGTTTAGTGGCAAAAGAATTCCACACATATTAAAAAACCAATTCCTAAAGAAAAGGTCATTCCTAGAAATTTAATACCTTGTAGTCCTTCAGCAGCAAAATAAAACAATATCCTCCTGGGCACCCTGAAATTATACCTGACAATTCTGACAACTTGACAGCCTATTTTGGTGTACTCAAAGTAGAAGTGTATCCACTTTATGGTCTTTTCCTTGTGGTTACCATCAGAGTAAATGGCAACATATTCTTCTTGTGCTGCACCTGTGCTGATACACTTCAGAGATGCTGCATTTACAGACATAACACATGGTATGTATAATACTGCTGAACTAAAAAAGGCCTGGAGGATGCATACAAGGTTCTTGAAATCTATGAAGCTTTGCATTTTGAAGAGAGTCAGAAATGTTTGGTTTTGGATTTTTAGTGAGTTTTCCTTTTTGTGTTGTTTTGTTTGGGGTGGGGTTTTTTTGTTGGTTTTGCTTTAGATTACATAAAGCTGTACCTCCATCAGAAGCAGAAAGCTTCAAGTTACCCTGCCTGGTACACAGATGCTGACAAAACACCCTGATTCATCAGTGATCTCAGGCAAAAAGAAGACTTTCCTTTGCAACCTGAGTGCATAAAGAAGAACACCACAAAACAAAAAATTGCCTAAGTGTTTTAAAATTTTCAGTGCAATTTCTTCTAGGGATTCAATTTTCCCCACAGCATCGTGATAATAAAACAAGAGGATCTGCACGGTTACCTCTTTAGTTTGGATTATGACAAAACTCCCTGTAATTTTCTTGACGAGAATATGGCGACTGCCTTATGGAAGCATGGCAAAGGGTGGTGACACTGGAATACAAAACTAACATTTTTATAGCGTGCTTCATCATGACATGCACACTGACAGCTTTATGATTTCATAGATGTCCTTCAAGGTTGTCACTTTTATGACTACATATGGTATTTGTGAGTTGACAGGATGATTGTCTAAAAGTTAAATGCATCTCTGTAAACAAAAAGAACAGAAAAAAATGGGAGCCTTATGTCAAATGGAAATGTTAATAGACTCCCCTACAGCTTTTGATAATAGGCTTGCAATGTCTGTGGCTGGAGATAAAGAGAACACTAATCTCTTGATGTATTGTTTTGGCTGACAAGAGTAAGATTGCCTTCTACAATGTAACAACTACTTGAATGAATGAGGAGAGAGCAGTGGATATTGCTTACTTCAACTCCAACAAGGCTTTCAACTCTGTATCTCTTAACATCCTCATAGGCAAACTCAGAAGTGTGGACTGGATGAGTGGACAGTGAGGTGGATTGAGAACTGGCTATACGGCAGATTCCAGAGTCGTAATCAGTGACACAGGATGTGTTTGGAGGCCGGTCACTAGTGGTGTCCCCAAGGTTCAGTACTGGGCCTAGTATTGTTTAACTTAACCATCAATGACTTGGATGAAGAAACAGGGATCTCCTCATCAAGTTCACTAACAACATAAAGCTGGGAGGAGCGGATGATACCACAGAGAGCTGTGCAGCCCTTCAAAAGAGTCTTGACAGGTTAGAGAGATGGGCAGATTGAAATTGTCTGAAATTTGACAAAGGCAAGTGCAGTGTACTGCACCTGAGGAGGAATAACCCCCTGCACCAGCACAGGCTAGGGGCTGGAAAGCAGCTCCGCAGAGAAGAATCTGGGGGTCCTGGTGGACAACAAACTGTCCATGAGCCAGCAGTGTGACCTTGGGGCCAAAAAGGCCAGTAGTATCCTGGAGTGCTGTAGGAAGGACTTTGCCCACAGGTTGAGGGAGATGAACCTGCCCCTCTGCCCTGGTGAGGCAACATCTGAAGTGTTGTGTCCAGTTCTGGGCTCCTCAGTACAAGAGAGACATGGAGCTTCTGGAGCAGGTCACAAAAATGGTTAAGGAACTGGAACATGTCTCTTAAGGTTGAGGGATCTGGGCCTGTTCAGACTCAAGCAGAGATGATTGAGAGGGGACCTCATCAAAGTGTATCAGTATCTGAAAGGAGGGTGACAAGGATATTATCAGGCTCTTCTCAGCAGTGCTGAGCGATAGGACAAGACTCAATGGGCAGTGACTGATGCACAGGAAGTTCCACCTGAACATGAGGAAGAACTTCTTTACTGTGCGAGTGACCACCCACCAGAACAGTTTGTCCAGAGATGTTATGGAGTCTCCCTTATGGAGAGATTCAAGAGCTGTCTAGATGCAATCCTGTGCCAAGTGCTCTAGGATGACTCTGCTTGAGCAGGGAGGTTTGATCAGATGACCCAGTGTGGTACTTTCCAACCTGAACCATCCTGTGATTCTGCGTTAGAGTGTTGCTGACAACTGTCATGTCTTGTCTATAAATATCCTTTTATCCTATCTGGAGAATAAATATAGAAGCATTTTTATGGTAACCAGCTTATTTAAGCTTAGGAAAATAAACATGGTTATGATCAATGATATGGCTAACTGTGTATGTGGGCAGTGAAACTGAAAACTTTTGCTAGGCATGTGCATTGCTGGAAGCTTAGTAGCCTGCACATTTTTTGAAGAGTTACAAAGGGTCACAACTTCAACCAAAAGCAAAATCCACAGGGTTATTTAAGAAACAAATTTTGTCCTTCACAGGACACATGAAATCTTGAGAAGACTTGGTTCTTTTAAGAAGCATCAGAAGATACTACCAAGCCTCCATATGGATATCTGTTCATCGGTACAAATTCTTCTAGGTATGTAGTGCCTTTTAGGCAAAGAACTGACCAATTTTTTCCTGACCAAAAAACCCAACTAGATGTATACTGATGGGGGGAAGAGAGGGAAGATCACTGAGAAATATGAGAAGATGAACTGGATATATCTGATTGTGTGAACTCTGGTGAGTAAAGCCCCTGAAAGATTTAGTCAAGGAATGTTTAGTCAAGTCTGATCAGCATATTCTTTTTGTAGAGACTACACAAAGGCAGAGTATAGCCCACAGGCAAATGCTTCCCAGAAAACTGTCAGGAAATTACCTTCCATATGGCTGTCAGTCATCTGTAAGAGCTCCATGTATTTCCTCATGCAGCAGCTTTTGTGAAAATCCTGTGCCCCTGAACTTTTTTCACAGTACAGGAATGGTTATAACCAGTTTATATAACCTTACTGCTGGGAAGTTCATCAAGCAAAAACTGTCTTTTCTGAACATCAGTTTAAATTTTACATCCATGTTAAATCAACAAAACCTTTTCTTGGAAAAACAGCATGGCATTCAAGTCTGCTACCGTGGGCTTTCAGATCAGAGTGTTGCCTAAACCTGATTAAAGATGTCATCCAGCATGATCAGTTCTGCTGTTTATTTGTGTCTTTATAAAACAAGCTTATGCAAAAGGGTGTAGACATTGTGTCTTATTTGCAACTGAGAAACAACTTGATTAGTGCACAGTATGAGTAAGATGTGTTGCTTTGGCTTAGAAAGTTCTCTTCTGGATGAAAATAGTTGTCAACAGGTAGTTGACCAGACCCATGAGCAGCTATGTCTGTCATTCTATGGTTGGACCTATCTTGCAGCAAACATACAGCAGAGTGTTGTGCCTTTATAATCCTCTCCATTCCCAACTAACATGCCCAGGGATGCAGACTTTGGCAGATGAAAGCAGGATCATCTCAGTGTACAGGTTTTCCTTGACACTGATCTTCATCAGGATCACTATGAACTCAGCTTGAAATTTAGTATTCTTTCAAGAAATTTGGAATATAAACCCATCCCTGTTAAAATGTATCTCCTTTTCTAGTAGCAGAAGAGACCCTCTTTCTTTGCATTTCTATTTCTTTTGCACCATACAACAAGGTTTGTTTTTCCATTTCACCTTGCCCTCAAAAGTCTACTGCTTGATGATACTTGAACTTTGTCTTCTAATGGGTTCAGGCTGGATTTCCGTCCAGAAGTATCATATGTTTCAGTTTGAAATACTTTTCAAGTAGCCCTTTGGGACTTTTCCTTTTTGTCACACGTTTCTGTGACGTTGCCTTTTGGATATGGCAGAGTGAAAAATGGCAGCCCCGGGGAAGCAAAAGAAGGCAGGGATTGCCTGTCCTGTGACTGGGAAATGTGAGTGACTTCTAGCCCCAAGCAGTCATGTGAACATAAACCTGAGTGTGATGCTATCATTATTTTCTTACCATGCATGGATTACTACATTACTACTCACCAGGTACCTTTTATATCCTCAACTACTACTATTTTTAATGAGCACAAATGCTACACTCAGTCTTTGCCTCCGCTACTTCTGCCTGACAGATTAAAAGTTTTTCATTCTGATGAAAATTTAAGTACAGCATGGAAGGGGAAATAAATTGACAACCCCCAAAGCCCATATCCATGCTGAGACAGAGATAACCTCAGTGTTTTTGTGAATTTGTGGAAATACACCTTGTGAGTCTGCTCCCTAGCCCTAATGAGGGATTTTGGTTATTAGCTATAAAGAAAACTTGTTATTATTTCTACAAATTATTCTGCTTATTCTTCACTTTTGGGTTGGATTAAACTGTTTTAATCATGGGGCTTTTGTGATATTTTTATTCCTTTCAAGTGTTTATGAAGTTAACGCAGAAGGCACTAAAAAAGTATACTCTGGCTTCTAGTCAGTCCAGATCTCCAGTCTTGTTTACCAATCCAAAGAGTATTTTAATATATATGCAGGGAGACTTATATCTAATATGAATTAATTAAAATATAGTGATAAAAATGAGATTATACTCTTTAAAAAAAATAAGCAAGTAATTATGGGAAGGAGAATGGGGGCAAAACTAAAGAAAACTGGAAATTTACATTCTAACAGACAAAAGTTGCAGTCAGCAATCCTGAGTCCCCACACACAGTACAGGCTAAGGGGGTATGAAACGGAGGATAGAGTGGAGTGGAAAGTTATACAGTAATGTGCAGTTATAACAGTACGGAAATTACAGGGGGAAGTGCAGTTGCTACTCCCTGGAGGGAATGTGATCATCATACCCGACTTCCCACACACAACACATGCTGAGAGGGACTAACTGGAGGGTGGAGCAGAATGGAAACACCACCAGCAGCCTCTGTCGAAATCCTTGCAAGGGAGGGAACTCAGTGGTGTCTTGTAGCTGATAAGCCATATAGCAGCTGTCAACCAAGGGAGAAAATAGATGTCTTGCTGTTGAACCAGCAACCATGGTGAAGCCACAGATACAATACAGACAGACACCCAAAGTTACCCACCTCCAAGGTAGGACCACCCCTCATTGACAAGTATTATGAATTAGTCTGTGATATCTCCACACTTTTTTGTGTATGATAATAAGACAGTTTATAATCCTAGTTTAGAGCAGCATGTGTCTTACTGTTAGGCATCTAGAGCTGCATAGGAAGAGTCTGTAGGAAGATAATGATGAGTAATGATTGTCATAAATGCCTCTTATTCCATCTACTAGATGACTACTTTGCACACATCACTGGCATGACAATCAAGAAAAGCAACAAGTAACCTAGTGCTATTTGAACAAAATAAATGGAAAATAAACCTAATTTTAAATATTTATTTATTTCTTTATCTTTATTTCAGTTTTGTGAAGCAGCTCACCTAAATTTAGATGTCTGTGATGGAAACATCTGAGACAGCTGGCTAGGTCTTTACTGACAGTGGATGTGTGGACATTTTATGACATGGTTGATGATGTTTTCAGATGTCTATTTCAGATTAGATGTGCTATGTCTTAAAACTGCATATTTCTATCTATCTCTCTATAAAGTATACTTAGAGTGATTATCTCAGACCATGGTCTGAAACTTACCTTCATATCACCCACTTTCCCTGTAGTCATTGTAAATGTACATAAACTCAACCTGCTCAACAGCAAATGACAAAAAAAGATTTGTTTTTGTTTTGTTGTGCTTTACTATATTTTCTGGGTTTTTTTTTTTAAAGTGGACAGCTACCCTTAAAAAGATTACAGTACTCTGTTCTCAACAGTAAAAATCTTAGACTGTTGAGAGAAGTCTTAGAAAATAGGAATCTTGGATGAAGATGTAAAAGACAACAAATAACTGACACAATTCTAAAAAGGCCTCACCTCAGCCAGTGAACATTGCTGAAATCAAGTTATGGTGGTAAAAAGATTGAGCTTCAGAGGACCACTAGCTGCCATAAGTACATTCATGGAATTTAGGCTAAATTTCTTGCATCAGACTATGCAATGCCTTAAACAATGTGGACAAAAAGCCCTGGAGGCTACTAGAAGCTTACCTATTGGATGATCACATGGGTAAATACATTATGTTCATAGGACTTTGCATGTAACTCTAAGTGAAAATATTGTATATTGCAGACAAGACTGTTCTTAACCCTAAATTAATGTTCATTATGTTCCTCTTCTTTTCTCTGCATGACCTATGCAATCTAAGTATATAATTAAGACTGTTGAGTTCTTCTGAATCAATAAACTCTGTATTCTATGTGCAAAATTTAAAGCATAGAGGATGTTGAGATGGAAGAGTGATAAAAGTAATACTACAACATAAATTATAGATTTAGATATTTAATGATAGCAAATTTTCCCCTTGGAGCTTTTACAGAGTTGATCCTTGATCAATTTTTTTAACACTACTTTACCAGTACACATTATCACATAGATGCCAGCTCTCCTCAGTTCTAAATAACACAAACCAAAACATACTTTTCAGTAATAATATAGCAAAAATAATAAATTAGACCACATTCTGAAAAATAAACCTGTTAGAAAAATCACAGCTTTGAAATTACTTGGTAGCTACCTGAATGTCATGTCTTTACAGAGAGGAAAGAGTAAAGAGGTTTGCTCCAGCTTTGGACTGGGAGATTTCTGATGTTGCTTGTTTCCCACTCCTCTCTTCCTGCCCTTAAATCTCTCTTGGCCTTCTTTCTTAAAAACAGAAAGAGAACAACTCTACTTCTGAACATTCACCTGTCAGGTGTGACAAACTGCACAGAGGCAATAAAGAATCTCCTCTGAGTTGACTGATCCTCTAGTTTAAATGTAACAAGTTATAACAAATTACCCTTCTCTCAAAAGATGTCCTTAATAAAATTTTCTAGATGGAAAATGTTTTAAAACCTTGAAAATGACATCTTCTAATGTCAAATTTAATAAAGCTGGTATGACTACCTCATAATCTTAGAAGATAATTAAGTTAATTGTAGTACCTGAACTAATTAGTTCCAAGTTCCCTCTCTTATTATATATAAAATTTTCAGGACATGTTTTTAAATCAAATAAAATAGAGAGGGCTTAGCCTAATTTCCTATATTATGTACTGTGTTTTCTTGTTGTTTTTTATCATAAATAGCTATATAGATATTTAATTAAAGAATGTGTTTTCCTTCCAAGGTTAGATGTGTGAACTCAATAGTCTCTGAGTCTTCTTACTGTTCTGCATCCTGTATTGCTAAAAAATCTTTGTCTAAATAAGTTTAAAAAACTCTTCTTAAAAAGCAAACAAAAAAAAGAACCAATAAAGGTCTGAATATTTCTTAAAATTTTCCATATAAAAATAATTCTTTTAGAATAAATTCATGAGAGGAGTTATTGTGCAATAAAATTTTGGTGAAATATGACTTTTTTTTTCACTTGCTACTCTACATCATTGCACATTTGGTTTTCCAGCTATATTGTAAGTGAATTCCAGCAGCATAGAGAGAGTCAGGAAAGAAATTTCAGGCAGTCTCAAGCCTTTCTATTGCTATCCAGCTTACTGTTTTTCAGTCTACATTCTTGGAATTTGAAAGGGTCTAATGTACTTTGCCTGTGAAAGACAACCAGGCAAATAACATACAATGTTATGAGAAAGGCAATAGGAGACTATTTAAAGGTACCACATTACAAAATTAAGTTAAGGATTCTATGATCAAGAAGTCTCCTAGCGGCAAGAAAGTGAGTAAGGAAGGAAGGTAGAAAGAAGCTTAACACAAAATAATATAGCAATCTAGGAAGCAAGAAGATATGTGTAACTCTATATATATTTCTTCTGCACTTACCTTCCATATACTAGTTTGACTGCAAATGTTAGGCTTACTTTTCCTTACTTTCGTTCTATAATATAAATTATTTCAGAAAAAAGAAAATGTGCTGGTTTGGACAAATTTGGAGGAAAAATATCCTCTGATAGAAGGCAGGTAACAACCATCCCTCCCCCATCAGGTTTGGGAGAAAAAGAAATTCTCCTTGGTGTCAGGGTCCCTTCCCCCCTGCCATGTAGCCCTGGGAGAGGGGGCCCGGGAGGGAAACACGGAGTTTCCCCAGCCCCTGGTCAGCCTCGTTCCCCATTGGTTGTTTTGTGTTCCCCTCTGCGGGCAAGGACCCTCAGGTCTCGTGATTGCCTCAGTTCCTTGGGAGATCCTCAGTCATGCGGCTGGAGAAATAAACATCTCTGAAACATCTATCAAGAATTGGTCCATGTATATTTCTTTTCCACAGGCCTCTTTGTTTGATACATCGTGTTACAGAATCCCCACTGTAACACCTTGGAGGAAAGTGAAAGAGATAAAAACTATTTATTTAATAAACACAGAGGAAAAGGATAATAATGATAAATAATAAAACATATTGAGAGAGCACTGTGGAGAGAAACCTGGGGAAATTTCAGAGTCCTTCCCTAGGTGTAGTCTCTCTCCTCCTCCTTGGAGCTGGGTCGTGGGCCCACCTCTGGGACCACTACCTCAGTAGAAAATTCTCCCAATGTGTTCTGGTGTTGAAACAGTTCAGAAGAGAAGAAGGGAAAAAAAAAAACCAAAGTCCCAGGAAAACAAAGTTCAACTCTTCATCTCCCTCTGGAGGAAAGGAGCCGAAAGCTGGCTGAAAAGAAAGAAGGGTACTTCCTTCGCTCTCTACCGCAGCAGAATGCAGAGGAGCGTGTATACGTGTCCTTGAAACAACTGCCCTGAACAGTTTGCTCAGTTTTTTTTCTTCTCCTCCCTCTCGGGCTCAGTTTAAAGGCACAAAGTTAATTTCTGGGCATAGAGCAGTGATAGGGGATACACACCATAAAGTCACCCCAACACATCCTCTTTGTGTAGCACTATAATGGCATAGACATACAGTAAGCTCTAAGGCAAAAATAGTTACACCTAGGAGTACAATAGATCTGATTCATGTGCTACACTCATGCAATGGAGAAAATAAAGGAAAACTTCTGCAGATCCTAATAAATTGAAAACGGATGGGCAGTTTCCAGCCTTTGGAAAATTACTATTTGTGTGATTATATTGCTGGAAAAGACCTGTACAATATATTTATTTATCTTATGCCAACAAGTATTCTCCTAAATATTTATCTGGGAACTGTTGAGGATTTAACACAGAATAGGGACTATTCTTAAAAGAGTTGCTGCCATGTGGCTACCTTGTGTTGGCAAGTAAGGAAGTTTAATAATGAGCTGTTTGAGGAGTTTGACCTCTAGGCTAGGAAGTTGAAGGACTTTATTTTTATAGAAGAAAAAGGAGTAATTTCTCTGCAAGAAATCCTGGTGGAGATGGTAATTTTTCCCAAGTTTATGACTGTGTCATGCAGAGGTGGTTCAGATAAGCTACTTCTCGCTAGTTACTTGTAGCAGGTTTTACTCAAGCTGCTTTTGCTGCCTCTTTACCTCATTCAGGTCTGCTTCTTCCCCTCCTGTTTGCCTTCTGTTTCTGAAGTTAGTTGTTGTGACTTTGTCATTATTCTTTCAATAAAGCTCTCCCTTTTGATAATTGAAGGGAAAACAAGTGGGAACACGTAAGTGACACAGTGGAGCACTTGTGTCTCCATGGAAGGACAAAAACTTATAGGAACAAAGGTAAGAAAAAAATTGGGGAAAGTTCCCCACTGTTCCTTTATTTTGGTCTGAATCTCTCATAAGATGTGAAAGAGAGGTATGGTTCCCTCCACCCCACTTCTGTAGAAAGCGATGAAATAAGAATACATAAGGCCATGTAATTAACAGTAAAAATCACTTCAAATACATACACTTAAAATGTCACGGTGACCCTGGCCAAGTGTATTATCTGGATTTCAGTACATGATTGCTCTCCAGCTTACAATACTGTATCTCCACGGTGACAGTGAATGTGCATATGATTGTGGGTGTATTACACTTTCCTTGCATCTACTATGAAGAAAAGCAATCAATCTGTAAAGACAAACACTTCCTTATTTTTTCATGTGTGGGAAGTGGGCAAACTGGAACATCATGTTCCCTTGCTCAAATCTATGTAAATGGAAGTTAAATGCCTTTGGAACAGCTAAGAAAATAAATTAAAAAGAAAAAAAGGAGAAAGAGCAAGAAGCAGAAATCACTTCTTTGGCTCTGTTTTGAATCAGGCTTGGCATTCAGAGAAGATGCTGGGACAGCTGCTACAGGAAACCAGACAGGAACAGTTAAAGTATTGTATAAAAAAGAAGAAAATAACTTCTAGTTAAAAAATGCAAAGCCATAGCCATTGGTAATATACATGGAAATGTGCTTGGCAGTAGATGCAGAGCCAGGGACAGAATGCAGATGGCTAAATGGCAGCGTTACTGGCAATTTCTCCCACTATGCTCTCTAGGGCAAAACACATTCCTGGGATTCATGCCTTGTACCCATATTGTTCAGGGAGTTCATATTCTGAGATTGCCACTGTAGCTTGAACTGAACAGTAATGTTACTTTTTTATGGTAATAGATATATTAAGTATGTAAATACCACAGAAAATAATGTCTAATGATTAAATTGATATAAAAGATGTATTATTTTTATAGTTCATAGCCATATATATAGCAACAATTTCTTTCCAGGAACTATTCAGGAGAGCAGAAGGTGACAAATTCACAGGCATCTGCAATTTATATATGTGCTGCTCAAGCAAAATGTTATGAAGTCATTAACTAAATCAATCTTGCTACATCCCCTTTTCAGATATATCTACAATGAAGGATGTGTGGAAAATAGTAAGCAGTTACAGCCAAAGCAACTATTTCTTAGACAGTTCCAGAAAAGGTTAAAATCAAATTACTTGGTGTTTTGACATCAAAGTTTAATATTGAAGTTCAAAATAAATCCACAAGATATGTGAAATTCATTCAAACAAAAAGTGAATTAATTGTAAAGTATCCCAATAATTCTAAATTAGTGTATGAATTGAAAGCAATTTATGATGAGAGCAAGGAAACTTCTTCACCATGATCTTACAGTAAGAAAACAGGCACAATGCAAAGTGCTTTACTATCCTGTGTAGGCATCAACCCACTTGCACAATGCAACATTCAGCAAAGCATAAGAGACTGAAGACTGTAAAAATCCAGATTTCTTACATTACAGGAAATGAGTAATTCAACATCCAAAGAGATTTATTAGGTACACTGTGGGACTTATGCTGAAATCAGGCATCCAAAATTCCTCAAAATCTTTATTTGATTTTTATTTCTCTTGAGACCATATTGCAGTAGACACTTCTGAAGGCATATCACTGTAGTAACTTAAAATTCACTTGAACACCTAGGGTAAGATTCATACTGCTTGACTTTAACTATCTGAAAATTAAGCACCTAGATTAAGTAAAGGTGTTTCATTACCTAATCAATAAAGACATATAGGTACCTTCAGAGCATGATTCATTCCACCCTAAAATGAGATTCAGTACTAAACAGCAAGTACTAGATGTGCCTTCCCATGGAATTCTTTTGTATCATGTGTCTGTGGTAGGCCAAACACCATTCCCTAGCTGGTTATGTAAAGTCTGCCTGTGTGTGTGTCATCTCCTTTATACGATCATGTCATTTGTTGAAACAATTAAAGTATTATGCTGTCATCTAGTAAGACATAATCCATCAACAAAATTTTCAGCAGCTTTTCTGTTTAGTTTATCAGTATAAACACACACAGGCGTAACCACATATAGCCGTTCAGATACAAGCCATTTATTCCTAATTATGGAGTTGCAGCAGTAGTCCTAATTATAAGATTAGAAGTAGGGGTTGTATAGCCACATCACTAAATTTTAAGTGTTGGAAGAGCTCTCTCATAAGGTTTTGTTTCTGTTTACCTTGCCTATAGATTCTGAAGACTTTGTTCTCTCAAGCAAGCAACCTCCTCCTACCTTAGATATGATCTAAGTTACAAGATTCTTGAGATACTACAACTTTTTGCTTCTCATTTTACTTTGATTTGTAGATTCAGCACTACAACAGCTTGTCACTTACTGATACCAGTGAGAAATACCAGCCAAAGAGCCTTTGGCTCTTCACCTTATTAGTCAGCCAGTTCTTGGATAGCTTTCACATAAAGTTTTTACAATTCAGTGTTTCATGGCACATTAACACTTTTGTGTTCTTCGGCCTTTCATTCTGGCAAGGATTTTTTGTGCCAAAGGAAAGCAGTCATTTCCCTAAGTTTTTGCTTATTGTTTTTTATGACACATCACTTTATATTATAATGCTAAACTTATTTTCTATCACAACCAAAAGAAGGGATCACCTAGCAGATGATTATGTTCACCTTCATCATCTGACTACATATGGACATATCCTCTAGGTATGTCATCACCACAAATTCAGCCACGTATATGTCAGCCAAGATATCACTATTTTGATTGAGAGACGAGGAAGCACCATGGTACTCAGGAAAAAAGTTGTAATACCTTTGACAATTTTTACATGAAATGTGTATCTACTTCACATGGAAAGAAGAATATTCACAAAAAAGATCAGCTTTTTCTATTACATATCCAATACCCAAATATGTCAATAGGTCATGGTGAAAAAGCATATTTGTGGGTGTTTGGGAGTTGGAATTCTATACAGATATAGTGTATTGAGCCTTGGTTTTTCACTTCTTCTGTTGGTGGAAGGGACAAGTGAATACAACAGAATATTCTGGTGATTTTCTGATTTTTTTCTTTTTCTTTTCTTTTTTTTTTTTTTTTTCCAAATGACAGAGCAGAATTGTTGGCACAGTATTATTGTCTGAGAACAGAAGTTTATCACAACAAAGGTACAGAGAGACTATTGAAAAGGAAGGAGCAAAATTGCGTGATCTTAGAGAACAGAAGCCCTTTCTCCCCTTTTCAATCACCTTTTCCAACGATTTTGCTGCAGCTGTTATATTATTTCCTTCTTTCAGGATAATTTAAAGAAAATATTTATACACGCCGTGAGCTGTACATCTATGTTTTTACTCCTACTATCCATTTTTAGTTTTACATCTTTGTTTTTGTACTCCTGCGTATCTATCCATATAAGCTATAAGTGAGGCTGACTTATAGTAAAAAAGTACTTTTGTTGCATTCCTACAAATCTAAGAGAAGGTTACGTTCAAACAGACTTCTTAATTTATTTTCCCTATCTATTCTGACTTAGCAAGGAGTGTGAAGGAACTACAGTATCTGGCTACTCCAAGAGGGTAGTAAGCAGTGGCAAAAAATCCATTTGAAGGCTAATGAATAGTGGTACATTTCATGGGTCAGTACTGGGTCCAATCCTCTTAAACATTTTTTTTTAATGACCTGGATGATGGGGCAGAATGTACCCTCAGCATCTTTGCAGATGATATAAAACAGGGAGAAGTGGTTGCCATTTGTGCTGCCCTGTAGAGGAACCTTGACAGACAGATCTGGAGAAATGGGTTCACAGAAACCCCATTAAATTCAGCAAAGGGAACTGACAAGTTATGCACCTGGGTAAGAATAATTCCATGCATCAGTAGATGCTGAGGGCCATCCAGCTGCAAAGTAGTTTACGGTAAAGGGCTGGGACACTGTGTTGTGAAGAAGTCAAGCTAGGGAATGATCACAAACTGAAACACAGGAGGATCCTTCTGAACATCAGAAGGATGTCACAGTAAAACAGTTTTATACTCTGAGGGTGACTGAGCACTGGCACCAGGCTGCCCATGGAGATTGTGGAGTCTCCCTCCGTTAATATATTGTGAACCTGGTCCTGGGCAACTGGCTCTTGGTGACCCTGCTCAAACAGGAGGGTGGACTAGATGACCTCTAGAGATGCCCTGCAACCTCAACTCGCTGTGATTCGGCAATTTTGTGAGTCTGTGTACGCACATATACACGTGTGCCTACATTAACACATAGTATGGATGTACACAAATGTCCAGTAGTTACTATGTCTCAAAGATATGTGAACATGTAGTCATGTATGCACATACATATGAATAAAGAGAAACACAGACATCATGGTATTACTGAGCTGTTTTTATTTGCATTTCATGTAGGCATCTAGCATTTTAGACAGAGCCTGTATTAGGCATGTGAGTAATGTTAAAGACTCCCTCTAGAAAACTGCACCCATATTGCACAATGAGAACTACAAGTGAGTTAGGAACCTAAAAATGAACCTGAGATTTAAATAGGTATAGTTTTTATAGGTATGATGCAAATGATCATTTTTTTTAAATGTATTGCTGGCTCTAAGCCTTAGTGATGGTATGTAGGTTATGCAAGAACAAATTTTTTTCAAATTGTGTGAGATTAACAAGATGATTTAATCACTTCTGGGTTTTACTTGTTTTTCTTCTTAGTTTTACAATAGTTGTTTGCTTGCTTTTTTTTATTGGATAGGTCTGGAGAAATACTGTTAAAGTATTTTGTTGTATTAGTCTCCAATAAATAGACATTATTAATTTAGGATCATTAAGAAATATGAAAAATGTTTGTTAAAGTAGACATAAGACATCTGGAATTTTAATTAATGTATTTGTCTTGGGGTGACTTTGTGATCTACTAGTTAGATCATTATAAGGATTATAAAGAATTCTAAATGTTGCAAATAAGTGATGCACTAGCTACAATATTAAATTTATTAATTTTAGTGGTAATGTAAGTTAAGTAATAATGTCTGTGTAACACGTCTTGAAGTGCTAATGAGAAATATGTGATTCTGCCTTTGGTTCTTTACTGTATCTACAAATGGTCAGATGGCCAGTGTCAGTACTAGTCAAGAGATGCTGTTGGAGAAGTAAGAGGCAGAGAAGGGATTAAGTTAGATAAAAGATATACTTCAAACTGAAGAAAAAAGTGAGTGCTGGTAAAATATCAATTCAGGGAATACGAAGCCATTCAGGGACATCCTACAGATAGAAATCCAAGACAGTCAAAAGAAAAAATCATTAGCATAAATATGAGTTAATCCTTTGGACTATGATTAGAGGAAAAATTACACTCTTTAAACTAGTCAGTAATTAACATTACACAAAAATATATTACCTAAAAGTAGGAAATATATCCACTTTTTACATGTATAGCAGGTTTTTATGAAGAAATTGTCCAGAAAGTGCTGCCTCCCTTTCAAGCTTACGGTACAATGAAGAAAATATGGGAAAAAAAAGGCTGTAATTTCCACATTAAGTTATAAAAAAATTAACTTTGGAACAGAGCATTCCAAGCATCAGCCCAACAACTGATCTTATGAATTTTTTTTTTTTAAATGTACGGTCTTTGCAGCTCACAAAAGTCTGTGGTGAAAAATGACTGAAAATTTTTACACAATAATCAATTTTATGGATACATGCATGCACACATTTACGTCTGCAGTTACATATATATGCATGCATACCTACCTAAATATATAAATGTATATGTGTATATATATATGTATATATATATATATATATGCATATATATAAAAAAAGAATCTAGAACTCAGCAAAAATTTTTAACATGAATTGTGCCTGTGGTCAGCAGAGTAAACACTGTATAATTTGTAATATGTTAACATTGTAAAAAAGCAATTTAAAAAAAACCCCACAGCTAGAGCTTTTCACATTTAGCCACTCTTTCATGAATAATCTGTACATTCTACACAGACAGATGAATATCTAAGCCCTTACTGCTGAAAATTTCCCTGCATGTAAAGTTAAAGCCCATCTATTAAGAGGCCCGGGAAAATAATACACTATCTAGAAGATTTGTCTATTTTATCAAGATCATTTGTTTTAGAGCTATGAAAAACTGTGAGTTTAGGAGCAGTGGATTGCATAGTTTACTGGAACCTTCAAAGGAGCAACACTGAAGAAAGCTGCAGAATGGCTAAATCAAACAGGAACAAACACATCAGTATTACTGGGTAGGTGCAGCTTCACAGAAGCTGAACATAATGAAAATGGCTGATGTTTTATGAAATATATAGAGGTTACCAATCAAATTGAAATGTACTTGACAGATCAAATAATTCCATTGCTGTGCCATCTTAATATTATCCTGTTTGACTACTTCTGGTTGGAGCAAATTATCAGTTTTCTTTAGAAGTGCAGGAGTGTGTGGTGTAGGAGGTGTTTATTACCCGAAGAAGGAAAATGGTGAGACTGGACATAAGACAAAAGGCTGACTTGCACAAATGCTTAGTCTTCTTTGAAATGCACTAAGCTACTTGAGTGATCCAGGGAGGGCTGGTGAACATGAAACTCTTTAGGACAGGCAAGTGAAGAGTGGCTACAGGACTTCTCAAGTGGCACCATAAACTTATGCTTAATCAAGTCAATTAAGCCATGACAATTTTCTTGACTTCCCTTCCGTTGACTATCTTTTCATTGTGCTAAGCATATGGCATAAGGTTTTGACTTACATGTGTGTAAATCCATGCATGCATGTTTGACTGCAGAAGATTTTGACAAAGCGTCTATGAGTAGACAACGATCAGAAGTCTTACCAGCTCCTTCAGTAACTGCATTGCGAATCACAAGTGGAAACAGATTTTGAAAAAGAAGAGGTATGCATGGACACAATGGAAAAGGTAAAATATTTTTTATGTGTATTTGTGAAGAGTTCTTTTAGATTTTATAGAAACTGAAACAACCTTGGGAGCTTTCTAAAAAATTTACCCTCACAGATTGTTATGCATACAACCTTTGCTCCTGATGTGTTCTTTACCTCCCTTAAAACTCAACAGTAGTCATTAGAATCTTCATAGAGATATCTGCTCATTTAGACATCTCTATATAATGCATTTATT
Source organism: Corvus hawaiiensis (assembly GCF_020740725.1). NCBI lineage: Eukaryota > Metazoa > Chordata > Aves > Passeriformes > Corvidae > Corvus > Corvus hawaiiensis. The sequence continues at coordinate 77,740,065 of NC_063214.1, forward strand.
TCATACAGTAGGTTCCAGGCTGTAGTTCTCAATTCAGTATTAGGAAGGAAGAGATTAAGATGCATTATATTATATCCTTATTACCATGGATGCCTGCAACCACACTTTTGAGTTTATCTTAAAGCACAGTGAAGTGCCTTGTAAAATAATGCCCTTAGGTCAATGGCTTGGTTGAGTTTTGATTGCCAGGGAATGTTTTAGGAAGATATTCCAGCTTTTTATCTGCAGCTGGCTCACATTCATGGGACTTAGCCCCTGAGCAGCATATATGTGCATAGTAGCCCCACTTGTCGACATCTGTCGTGTGTGGTGGGGCATTCATCATGTGGGTGCCTGTGGTTCTGTTTGTACCAGATGTATGCAAAGATTTCTGTGTGCAGATTCACCCCCAGGAATATAGCTCATATCAGGCTTTTTGGAAATTTTGTTGTAACTTTGTGATGTTGGTTTCTGTTTCTTTAACAGATGGTACTAGGCTGTTACACAGTTGAAGTTGCATATGGGGTTAGCAAAAACCTGCCATGTCTCCTGTTCCTTATTGAAGCTCTTAACTTGTCAGGCCTCTGTAATTGCTTTCTCAAGGAATTGACACATGAGTGTCAAGGTACCAACTTTCTGACATGCAATGATCTGTGATGCTATAAACTGTATGACCCTGTATCATCTTGTACTGAAGTCTGCAAATGAAGGAAGCAAGCTTGGCTATGATTTAAAGCATGGAAGAAAATTTTTCAGTTATTCACACTCTGTATAAATCAGTCAGAAATGTAAAGAAACAAAAGAAGGAATTAAAGGGATTAAGAGATATTAGAAAGGGATAAAATAACAAAACCAAACTCACCAAAACCAGAAACTTATGATTATTTTTATATCTGAGACATCTTGGTGCAGATATAACTTGATATACTCAGTCTGTGACTCAACCAGATACAGAGCAGTTAATCTGCTATTTTTCTATTTTTCTTCTGATTTTTCTAAAATAATCCAATCTCAGACCTGTCATTATCAATCTTCTAAGTAAATTGCCTTGGAATACATATCTCTGTTAAGAAGTGGTTTGTAGCCATTGCTATCCACAGACCTTCTTCACAAATCATGTTAAACATGTACAGAGTGTTTTCAGGGTTTCCATGATCCCACTTTGCCAGAAAATTTAGAATTATTGCATTATTCAAGCAAAAGATGAATATACAGCTCTGATCTGCAGTGTGATTAATTCATTCTCAGCAATCCAGTCATACTAAGATGAACGTTTCCTGAACAAGTGAAAAAAAAAGCATTGCAACCTAATGACCCATATATTTACACTCTAATAACCGTCTGCATAAATTGTATTACAAGCTCCAACTACTACAATTCTGTGCAACTTCATTTCCTTTCTCACCACTGATGAGTGCAGAAGTATTGACTAAGGAAGTCAATCAAGAGCTGATTTTAAAATAAAGATTTAAACATGCAATAAAAAAAAAAATATTTTTTAAAATGCTGTAAACAAAGGATGTACATTAAATTCATGGTGATAGGGACATCACAATATGTAGACTTACAAGCAATATATTTATCTTACTATTCAGTGGAAGAGATCTTTCTCCCCCTCCTGCTTCCTCAGGAGGCAGCTGACAATGGAGAAGCAGAATAGAGAAGGAATGTGATCATGTTATCTTCATAGTCAATCACTAGGAAAAAAAAGAAGGAAGCATAACCTTTTCTTTGCATAACCCCTCCTGCAATATCCCCTGTACCAGTGTAATACCAGTATACCAATATAATGAAACATGTTTAGATTGGTTTTCAGAGGTTCCTAAAATATTTTGTCAAAGTTTCTGGTCTTTTTGATAGTACTGGTGACAACTGTGAAAGACTTTGACGAAGATGGATGTGATGAATGAATGTTTATGTGGTTTCTTCCCAACTGAGAAATAAGAAAGACATTTCGAATTAATGTGTCTTAGATAAAACATACTAAAATCCACAAGAATTTTACTATTTTGACTCAGAATCAATTTGGAATTAATATGACAAAAAGATGAACTTGTCACAGATGTCAATTTTGCCTAGATGTTCTCTAACCCAGTCATCCTCAACCAAGGGAAATTCTTCCTTTATGTTCTCTATGTATAAGCCATAAAATGTGCAAATATGCCCTCAACATTTGTTTTCAATCCAAAATGAAAGTAACTATTATAAAATTTTATGTGATAAAACTTAATCAGTTTTAAGATTTTTACCAAATTTCTGAAATGTCTTCTTTTAAAAGGACTAAATTATATTTAATTTTGAAACTACATGTTATATCACTGCCTAAAGTCATGTAGGCTTCATCACACTGGAATATCAGAGGTGGATCAGCTTAGGCCATTTTGAAAGCAACTCTTTGAGTAAATTTTGTCAGAAAGCATACCTAAAGCTGGAGTTATATATGTTGGTGATATTTACTGTATTTCAAAACACTAACTAATATCATAGAGGTTACTAAGGCAGAATTTAAAATATCAGTTCAGCATCGTGTATGTATAATACAGGAAGTGTTTTTTGTGGCTGTGGGCAAGGCATGGTTTGCAGATGTGTTTATTCTAAAATTAGTCCTACTATCTTAGAGTTGCAGATGTAAGCTTAACCTGAGAAACCTGTTTTAACTACAACTACGAAAAAGAAGGATGCCAGTGACACATTCATTTCTTAAAAGCAATATCAACAAGATAACAGGAGCTAAATGCAAAATCAAAAAAAAAAAAAAAAAGGAAAGTAACAAGAACTCATACGGATTCAATGTAGCATAGAATATGCATTTTGGTGGTGGGAGGGTGTTTACATTTCATATCTGATTTCTGTTTTTTCCATATACTAAATATATCTATCTGTAATTTGAATTCTGTAGCTATCAATGACTAATTTCAACATTAGATGCATTAGATGTGAATTAAAAAAGATAAAAACATTTGGAATTAAATAGATTTTTGAGTATTGGTACACGTTTCAAATAAATAGGCTCGTATTTAGTACTCTCAAGTCACTAAATGGCAAATTTTGCAAAAGTAAAAGCTTTGGAAATCATGTATTCGTTACTTATTGTATTTTAAATGTAGATCACATGGTCAGAAGAAAAAACAAACAAACACATTCTTGAAATTCCAGGAGAATTTGCAAATGAAAATTTGAGATAAGTCCACTTTGGTTTATTAAATAATTATGTATGTCATAGAAGCAATCATAATACATGAAAATACGTCACCAGTTGAAACCTTTGTTACAGGCAATAGAATGAACGGGTGACTGGAAGTATGGTAATGAATTAATAAATTGAGTTGTGTTTTTGCTTTCATGTAATTACATGTACACAAGTATTTGCATTAGAACTGAACAAAAATCTGAATAAATTTTTTTTTTTTTTTTTTTTATATTAGATTTGGTTTTGGCCCTGAAATACCTGTCTCACTACCAGTACATTAAAATATAGTACTGCTCTGATTTTGAAATTAGAAAATGTTTTTTAACTAGCCCTTGTTATTATAACTAAAACAATATTAAATTAAAACTGAGAAGACTATGCACTCAATAGACATCAAAGGGTCTGCAGCTTTCAGAAAGACAGCCTGTGGATCTGTGGTGATCATGACTGAGAGAAGCTGAGATGAGAATGATATGTATAGAAGAAGACAAACTTGTTGCCAAAAAATTCTTGCTACAATTTCTGTTTAAGCGTCTTACTGCATGTCAGGGTAAGGCATCTTCAAGGCCCACCCTTACCTATGATGATTTGGCTGAAGCCAGAAACCTCAATTGTTTTATGTAGCTTTTTAGCATTAGTTCAGGCTCCATGAGAAAATAGACTCCATCCTTCTGAGGAGAAGTGATCTAACAAATATTGTACTCCTCTGGTTCATGTCAAAATAATGTTGTGACCACATCTTTCTTATATCTTGATTTCCTTTTCTTCATTTATGAAGAGACAGTCCATAAACTGTATCCATTGGGAATTACAGCATGAAATAAAACTCCACTGAATAATTCAGTAATAGCTTGTTGGTTACCATTAGGAAATTATTGTGCTTTTTTTACAGGTTCATTTCCTGGTCTCCACAGTACAAGATCATTGTTTAATTTGTGGTCTGCAATTAGACAGCAGAGGATTGACCAGATCATGTAACACTTGAAGTATCTCTAATAGAAGTCCAGGTCAGCCAGGATGCCCTCACTTATGACTGAAAAATCTAGTCCTTCACCTTGCTTATGCCTAGGACTTTCAACTATCTTTTTTTTTCTTACCTGTTTGTGGTTTGCTGAGTAATGGTACTTAATAAAATTTCATCTGTTCTGACTGACCAGGTGCAAAACATGTGCCTTCTGCACTTAAAAAAAAAAAAAAAAAAAAATTCCTTCTTTTTGACTCTAGAAAAACTGCCTTGCCTTCAAATCAGACACTTCCAAGCATTCTGGATCACTGTAGTAAATATTGTTCCCACTCTGGTCAGTTCTTGACCTTATGGTTATGAATCAGATCTCTATCAAAATATTGGCCAGACAAAACTTAAACCAGATGCTATTTTGATAATAACAATAATATGTGCTAGAAGAGAAATAATTGTAGTTTCCTAATGTGGCCAATTGGCCTTGGCTAGGTATCAGGTGCCCACTAGTCTGCTTTATCAATCCTCTCCTTCAAAAGACTAAGGGGAGAAAATACAACGAAAGGCTTATGGATCAAGATAAGGACAGGGAGATCACTTAAAAATTACCATCACAATAGAAATGGACTTGGGGAAATTATTTTAATTCATTACTAATTAACAGTAGAGTAGGATAATGAAAGCAGATCTTAGAACACCTTCTCCCATCCCTCCCTCTTTCCCAGGCTCAACTTCCCTCCCAAATTCTCTACCTCTCCTCTCAAGCAGCAGAGAAGGATGAGGTGTGGGTATTGCAGTCAGTTCATCACACTTTGTCTCTGTCTATCCTTTCTTCTCACTCTTTTCCTGTGTTCAAGCGTGGAGTCCCATCCCCCATAAATTTTGCTGACATGGATCCTTCCCATGGGCTGCAGTTCTTCACAAACAGTTTGGTTTCCTCTTACGGGTTGCAGTCCTTCAGGAACAGATTGCTCCATCATGGGTTCCCCATGGGGTCACAGATCCTGACAGAAAACCTGTTCCAGCATGGGCTGTTCTTCATGGCTTCACAGATCCTCCCAAAAGCCTGCTCCAACACAGGGTTTTCACTGGGTCACAGCCTCTTTCGGGCATCCACCTGTTTGTGTGTGGGGTCCTCCACAGGCTGCATGTGAATGTCTGCACCCTGCTGACCTCCATGGGCTGCAGGGGCACAGATGTTTCACCATGGTCTGCACTACTCTGGTCCAGTGTCCAGAGCAACTCCTCTCCCTTTTTTTCAATGCCTTTGGTGTCTGCAGGGCTGTCTCTCTCACATATTTTCAATCCTCTCTCACAGTTGCTTCTGCACAGAAGTTTTCACCCTTCTTATACATGTTATCACAGAGATGTTACCAGTGTCACTGGTGGGCTCATCTTGGGCCAGCAGTAGGTCTGTTTTAGAGCTGGCTGGAACTGACATTCTCTGACATGAGGGAGCTTCTGATGTCTTTTCACAGTAGCCACCCATGCAGTTCCCCCACCTCACTACCAAAACCTTGCTACATAAACCCAATACAGTAAAAAAAATGTGTAGAGGTTTGACCCTGGCTAGATGCAAGACACGCACCAAAGCCTCTCTATTGCTTCCTTCCATAGCTGGACAGGGGAGAAAAAAGTACAATGAAGGGTTCGTGAGTTAAGGACAGAAAGAGACCACTCACCAATTACTGTCACAGGCAAAACAGACTTGAATTAGAGATATTAACTGAATTTATTTTTAGAGCAGCATAAGAAGAAGAAAAGTAAGACCCTAAAAACCTCTTCCCCCCACTTCTCCCTCCTTCCCAGCTTCCAGCAGCTTCTCAGAGAAGAAGGCCACCCCTGTAGCCCTGCCAGCTACCAAAACCTGACTATGCCAACCCAATACAAAAATAAACTGCATCAGGCTGTGAAATCAGAATTAGAAAAAAACCCACTTTTTTTAGATATGTGTCTTGGGGTGACCGGAACAATATGTTTCGTCACTTTAGCATGTTATCGTTATAAAACATATTTATGAACTTTTTACTCATATACAATCAGAGAACTAATACAAATAGGAAATGTGTTCTAGAGAGTTTCACTGGAAACCTGAAATGGTTGTTTATGAGAATATATTTTTACTTTAATTTAAAATTTTATAACTTTCTGAAGCTCGCTAAGTTTTGGTCTAAAATTGCATAAAAGCTACAACATATCCAATGAATCACAGGGAAACAGGATCTGTGGGCATTGTTTAGTATATAGTTGGTAAATAATAGAATATGAGACAACATTCTTTTCATTGGCAAAGACCAGGGATTCATTCAGAAAAACAACAAAAACCAGCATTGTTTTGTTATAAGTTTGCAAGCTGAAATCTATTCACCTGAATTAATAAGATGTGCATTAATCATTAGAGACAATATTGTCTTTTATCCCAGAATTTTCTCAGTTCTGTTTGCAAATGGTTTACGGTTTGAATGAAGTGTCTAATGACACTGATTTCAATATGATTTTCCTGAAGTGATGGACCTCTTCTATAAATTCCTTTTTTTTTTTTTTTTCTTCTTATAATAAGAATGAAATACCAGCTGAAGAAATTTTGCAGCTGGCATATTCTTGCATTATCAAGGCTAACCAGCCCCATCATAGGATAAAAAGTGGTAGACTGTCAGTTACAGATCAGTACATTTGCAACAGCTGCTGCTGCTGTTAGACTAAAATTGCTATGCATATTTTCTTATTGCTTCTTTCTAAAAGCACTGCTTCTCCAATATCTGAAATGCTATCACTTCTGACAAAATTATTCCCTCTCTTTTATGCATAAATAAAAATTTTCTGTTTTATTAACTTTTAGAACCTTGGGTACTATCATGAAGAAAATTTGCAGAAAAAAGACCATAGTCCAGAAAGGTGAAAATAAAATCATATTCAAGACAGCCATATGATTGGTAACTCCTGGAAGAATATGTATTAAGTTCTCAAAAAATCAAGAACTTGAGTCATCAGCAAATGTCAATAGATTCTTTTCAGAAAAGGTTGTACAGAAAATATTATCTAGGAAGTTTTGTTTTTTTTTTTTAAAATGTGTCAATATTACCATTTCTGAATGATTCCTTCTTTCTTCTTATTTCTCCAGCCAATAAGATCTTGATAAACACTTATAATGAAGGACTTTCCTTGATTAAGAAAAGACTTAGAAACATTTTTATTACAAAACCAAAGTCTATAATCATAATTTGTCATAACAGGGCATTTTTTGAGACTACAAGGTCACAGAAGATCATGAATTCCAGTGGCTGGCTAAGCTACAGTGAAATATGCAACAGGCTTATCTCATTGCAATAGTCATTTTGGATAAAATTCCATCTGGCATATGGTCCTAGCAATTCCCAGCTGGTGCATGATCCATTGCACAATCTACAGCAGCCCCCTGTGGGTTAACACTGGGCAGCATATCAAAAAGCTGCTTCTGGCTAACAGACACTCAACTTCTGAAATTCATCACATCAGAAGCTGTATGAGTAAGACTCAAAAAGTTCAGCATTAATGAGGAAAAAATATAGTTGTAGCAAAGGCACAAAATTATTTATGCTGTTCAGCTGGGAAATTAGACTGATTTATCCTTTGTGATCAGAAATTAGATCAGTTCTTGAGTAAGTATTAAGGGTAGCAATAGAGGGTTGTACAGGGACTTAGTGACATAAACATCAACCTCATTCTTTGCACAGCTTTCTCCTTAACACCTTGCCTGGATGAAGACTCTCCACCCATCCATGTTGATTTATGTCTTCTCCATGTACTTAATGGGTAGTAAACCCAAAGGACTTTTTACCATTACAGATTATCTTCATGATATGGAAGACCAAAGAAAAATTTTGTGAACAGTTTTACTAGACAAAATAGAATTAGTAAAATCCCAAATTTGAAGATGTAAGTGGATATGTTAAAAGTAGTTCATGTCTCTTTCAGTTTGAAGGAAGATATAACTCTTTATGAATACAGACACCTGCAGTGGGAATTGTAATTGATTCTTATATGGATTTTTGTGATGAAAGTGCATCTCATACTTTTTGTTTCATCAGAAAAATAAAATTGAGGCCCTTTGCCTGACAGAATTCTCTCTTTCTGTAGCTTTCTAAAACGATAGTGACCAAAAGATGGAAAAGAAGCTCTTTGTGTTTGCTTCAATTAAAAATTGTGTGCCACTGAAGTATAAACATGAATTTCTGACCCACTGAAATGATTATTTGTTTAATTTGGAATAGAAGGTGTCTATCTGTGAATGGATTTTTTTTCAATGAAAAATACTAAGGCATCATTAAAACCTAAGAAAACTCTACTTCCTGGAAAGAAAATTTAGAAAACAACGATTTGGCAATCTTGATAGTTGAAAAATTTTATAATGAAACAAATTTTTAAATTTTTCATTAATATCAACTACATTTATTAGTATTATATTATTTTTTAATATCTGATAGCATTGACCTAAGGAATTGTCTGGATGCATAAGACAAAGCAAATTTTACAATTAACAAGAATTAACACTTAATGTTAAATTTATGGGCCTAGAATGCTGCAAGTAGCTGAGTATACATGACATTCTACGCTAAAAATATTTCACATGAGGGCAAAATAAGAATGGAATAAGAATTCTCCACAAAATATCAACAACACTACTTACTATATCCATCTTTATGTTTTTATTATATACTTCAAAATTCAATACAGGAAAAGGAAACAATTTTTTGGAGGGGTTGGGATGGCTGGAGCAACAAAGGCAAAAACTGATGATGCACTATTTAAAAGATTCTCCAACAGAATGTGGGTTGTTGATTACTCTTGATTTTTTAAGTTAGTTTTTATGTCACATGGGTAATATTCCCTCTTAATATTTTGGGTAGATGACAAGTTTTGGTTTTTTTTCAGTTGCATACAGCTCTATAAATATCATAGATGTAAAGGATAAATTTGATTTCAGTTACTGCTAAATACTCATAGTAATTCCCAGTCCAAATTCAGTATCTACAGTTCTGTCCTCTACCTCCATGAAGTACACAGCCCATCCCACTCACCTTGCCATACTGCCTCCCCACTTTTGTTCACCCATCTATTCATCTATTCAAAATTGTAAACCAAATGCTGCCTAAGCAAATAAAAAAAATAAAGCTTGGCAAGTGTTCTCCAAAGTATGTCACATGAATTTAAACCCAGTATGTGGCTAATTAGCCCACCACATTTAAATCTAAGGAAGGGAACTGCAAAAAACAAGGACTATACCTACTCTGGCTTCAGAAACATCTGTATAAGACTGAACTACACCAGTAACACAGACTTATTCACATCTCTGAGAGTGGATGTTAATACCAAATATATAAAGTCTCTTTTTCCCCTTCATTACTAGAAAAATGTATACATGATGTGACTTGCTTAAAAAGGATTCCAAAAGTTGCTTAGTTGTAGTGGGAGGTTGTTATGTTTTTAAATAAACCCAGATTAAACTTACTTAGGCACAAAATGCCTACATTTGTTTTGCTATTGGATATTATTGATAGTATCAGGACAACATCGGTGTAGAAGTGTAAACTTGTCAAAATTGAAGCCACATGCAGTCTCCAAAAGCAATCTGGCAGTAACTCTTCATCTCTGCAGGGAAAAAAAACCCCTCTTGTTATCATCCATTTCTAACTCCTTGTTCTGCCACAGAACAGCTTGTTTGTTCGTAAGCTATGATCTTGCTTTTGCTCCTGATGTGAGAACAAACCCACCTGCATGGCACAGTTGGTCTCAGGCCTGATGTGTCTCACCTGGTGGGACAGCAGGTTGCTTGAAGTGTGAGCTGGAGGGTGCTGGGACTAGCTGTGGCAAGGCATGACCTGCATCACCTGTGCCAGGGACACATTTCACATGCCTCTGTACTGAGCCTGAGGGTGCACGGTTTGTCTCAAATGACCCTAGGATTATTCACACTCTTTTAGTCCTTCTGATGAAATTCAACTAACTTTTTAACATCATTTTACTCCTTATTTACAGTGTTCTAGTTACCACACACAGTTAATACTGAATGAGAAAGAAACAACAACTACTTGGATAGAAAACTATTGTCACAATTCTACTTAGCAGATTAGAAGACTTTGTATAAAATGAAATTTAGTTTTGTGAATTTCTTAGAGAAGCAACTTTTGCATCCGCAGAAAGGAATTTAATTTCTTCTTATCCCCATCCAATATGCAATGTTAAGGTTTCTGTTTATGCCAACAAGCCTTGAAAACCAATTTCTTTGTCTTTGATTTTTTTTATTGCCTTTAAAGCCTGCACATACTTCCTGAAGTTAGATTCACTGTGGGTGTGACAGACTGTACTTCTAACCAAACACATTCCTACTGGAAAAAAAATTATGTTTTTCAAAATCTGAGGACTACTTTGTAACCTATTATAGCATTCTTAAACTCTTGATCATACAGTTTGTTTCTCTAGTAGTTTAGCTGTGTCTGGCTATCTGTGTTTGGCTATCTTTTCCAAAAAATTCTCACAATTCCTTTTCTCTCAGTCTGGTACGCATATAGAGAACAAAATTTTCTTTTTAAATTTCACTTCTGGCTTTGGACAGTTTCAAATTGCTTATCCAGAGAAACTACTCTTATTCTTAGGTTATGTCATTATCAAGCTGTATTTTATAAGGTGATCCTGTCTCTCCAGGATCATCATCAAACTACTTAGACTATTTGATGAAAAAGCTCTCATGTACATATTCTAGAGGTAACCACTTGTTTTCAGCATGAGACTTAGTCATTGGAGCTCTCATGTAGAGTATTGAAGAAATCCAGACAAATCCATGTGAAGTATTGCTTTTTATGTGCCACATTTAGAACAGCTGGGGATTATATCTTGTCATTCTCTTTCTATCCTTTAAAAATTACCAAAGACTACTACCCATCACATATTTACTGATGTACTTCAGAAATACTGCAATTTACATGCTAAGAGAATTAGTGTGACTCAGTTATCCATTTAGGTGGACAAACTAGGCAGATATTTTCTGGTTTATATACTGTGATTCTGGATTATATGTACTTTATTTGAATAGAGAAAATTATCCAAGTTCTCAATATAATTGTCTGGGATAATTTATTAATCATAGAGTTTTTATACATTAGTCTCTTTTTCCATTAAAAACCTGAACTTCCAGAGCTAAGTAAGTAAATTTTAGTCAAAGTGAAATGACAATCTGTAATACAAAATGCTTCCAGCTTGTTTATATAAGCATTAGTCTTCAAAATGTCTTCAAATAAAAGCAAAATTTATGTTCATTAGCTCTTTACAATCAGTCTAAGTTAAAATACTGAAAGGTAGGTATTTTCTTGTATTTTTCTCATTTTATTCCATAGCAACAAATGTAGATGGATGAAAAATTACTAGCTTTGCTCAAAAAGGTTGGCCACTCTAAACTAAATAGGGCAAATGTAACTAAATGAAACTGCTCATTTCAGATTGATGATCTCACTATTTTAGTATTAATTTCAGTTCATGAATCAGCTACTTTTTGGCTACTTGCTATTGTAGTTGAACTATATAACAACAAGCTATTGTTGACTACTTGCTATTTGTAGTGAACACAATTGATTGCTCCAAGTGGGGATTAATGAATGAAAAACACTGAACTACAAATAAGTAAAATGGATATTTATCTCTCAAAAATATGCCCTTTGCATAACCAATACTTATCTATATAAAAATTGCTGTCAGCTTTTAAATAATTGAAGAATTCTATTTCTCATTGTGAAGTGGTCAGTTTATAGACAACAAAGGCACTCAGTGCAGAGGAAAGACTTGCAAATAAATGTTTTGTGTTGTTTCACTGACTAAATATTAAGCGGATTCCTGAATGATGGGTTTATGCTTATTGACTCTTGTTGCATAGGATACTACATTGTTACCAGTTACAGTAATAATTTTAGAAGACACCTTTTGCTTGATGAAATGTGACAGTTTCTGTTGAAAGTACCTTACAAGTGTTTAGGTTGAAGTTGTCTCACTGTATGAAAGTTCTGTCATTGCAAATTTTCATTATATATGTTATATGTCATTACATATGACAGATGATTCAAGCCCTTAATATCCACATAGTCTTTCACTGGTGTCACTCCAGTATGTCTATGTCTTTCTCATACAGGGGTGTCCAGACCTGCACAATGTACTCCAGATGTGGCCTCAGAAGTGCTGAGCAGAGCAGTAGGATCACGCCCCTCAACCTGCTGACAGTGCTACTTCCAGTGCAGTCTGGGTCTTCATTTCTTTGCAATAAGTGAGCATTGCTCATTCATCCTCAATTTATTGACCATCAGGACTCTTCTGAGAGAAGAAGAAATAATTATTTCAGAATAAAAGAGACACCAAACCAAAAGTAGAAGAGAAAATGTCAGTGTGTCCCAGTTTGAGACAAATTCGAGGAATGTCCAAAATGAGTGTCCTCTGATAGAAGGCAGGTTACAACCACACCTTCCCCACCACGTTTGGAAAGAATTTTCATCAGAGGAAAGTGAAAAAAACTTGTTTATTTAACAAGTAAAGCGCACACAGGCACGGGAACAAAAAAAAAGAATAATGCTAAATAATAAAAGATCTCGCTGTGGAGAGAACCTGGGTAGATTTCAGAGTCCTTTTTGGGTGTGGCTTTCTCCTCTCCAGAGCTGGGGTTTGGCATGGGCCCCTCCAGGCCAGTGTGTAGGGTCTCCCGATGATGTTCTGGTGTCGCTGAACAGTGCAGAAGAGAAGAAGAAGAAACCAAAGTCCCAGGGCACCATATTTTTGCTAACGAACAAGAAGCTAGCTAAAAACAGAAGGAATGTAATTCCCTTCCCTGCTGCAGAAGCAGCGGCACTGGGCAGGAGAAACCAGTGAGTTTATCTCATGTTTTGAACACAGCGCCAAAAGAATTCCACTGGCTCTCCCCCCTCTCCCTTAAAGGTATAGAAAGGCACAGGATTCATGTCTGGGCATAGAGCAGGAGATAGGGGATACAGTATCGTACAATCAGTAACAGTGTGTTACCCAGCAGTAGAATGGAAAATATTTTTAAAATATTTAAATCTGGCAGCATGGGATAAGAATTGCATTTTAAGATCTTATTTATACATTAAGATATGAAAAATAGAAGAGACTCATTTTTTAAATGCAAGTCATAATCATAATATGAAGAAACTGTGAAAATGGTAATCAGTAGTTCCATATTAGAAAAAAAATATCACAAGAATCACAAGACTTCCAACACAGTGCAAAGGGTTGTGCCCGAGATGGAACTACTGTGTGTGGAAGCCAGACCACCAGACAGGGATCAGACACGGGGAGAGCTGGAATGAGTTTCTTGTTTCCTCTCAGCCTGTGGTGCTGACCACACCTGGCCCAAAGAGTCAGGCTCTTGGACTGGTGCAAGTGCACATTCTTTACAGAAGCTTTCTGTGTGCCATAAAATAGGAACCTGAGTATATAAATTGGAGGGAGAATTTACCTTATGGTCTGATTTGAAAAATAATGAAAAGAATAAGACTACTGCATTTGACTGGCTTCACATTGAACAGTTTTGGAAATTTTGTAATGAACACCAAAAAATAAAAACCAAAAAACCAAGAGGAGGAGAAAAAAATAATACATCTCAGTTAGTCATTACCAATGAAGACATCCTAACATGGCTCTGAACAACTTTGCGAAACCACCAGAACCACTCTCAAGTGTGCTTTCTCAAATGAATCACCTTCTTAAAATGAAGGTGATTTGAAGATAAGAATTATGTTTCAGGAGTATAGGAGCAATCATGGAGTCCAAAAATTATCCAGTGCCAAAAATTACATAGTATGGACACCATCCATCTGACTTAGAAAGTTTTGTCCCGGTTGGAGTAAGAGAAATGGTGTTTACAGACATAAGTTAATACATGCCACTTGCCCTCAGTCTAAGACAATTGTCACCCATCCTTGATGTAACATCTCAGACACTTTCAGCATCCTCCTTCCCAGAGACGTACACCGTTGTCTTCTAGCTACACCATTTGATACTTGGAAGAAATGCTTGACATTCTCAGACAGTTGGAGTTTCTGGGTTTTTGAGAATAGAATAGACTGGTGGTATCAAAGTTTTCAACATCTGAGAGAACCAACAATGCTATCTTTATTATGTAGTGCTTTGTATTGACTTCTGCTTCTACAGACAGAGTCCATGCTTTGCGATTCAGGGATTAGAGGATGAAAGAACCCCTGCTGGCAGAGATGCAGACAAAATTTGCATATGGGTTGGGGATTTCATAAGTTTTACAGAAAATTATCTCATATCTCATTCTTTGGAGAAACTATTCTCATTAAGTTTGTAAGATCTGTTTCTTAGATCTTCCTGGTAAGCATGAAGACAATAACATGTCATGAAGTGAACAGTTTTTCAAGCTGTTGTAACACCATATGAAGCCTCACAGAAAAGAAGGAGTAACTTCATATGAATGATTCAGACATCACTGAATCAGAAAAAAACCTTGTGGAAATGTCATATCTGTGCCAGTGGTATTTCCAATTATATTGTGATGTTTCAGAAATTGCAAGCAAAATATTCCCAACCTTAACTTCTGCAAAAGAACTCTTAAATGCTTCTGAGGAATACTACTTACATTTTCACTGAATGATCAGTAAATGCTTTCATTTAGTATTTTAAAGTAATACTAAAAATTTCACTCTGTGAGTGCTTCTGTATTCTGCTCCAGGTGCAATGTACCATGATTCCCTGGGGTACACAGGGTACATTTAATCCACAGCACTTTTATCCTGCTTGATTTCAACAGCTTTACACTGATATTCCCCTGAAGCATTTCTTTTGTTTGCTTGCTCCTGAGCCTTGCTGATGCTATAGCAGGTGCATCTCATAAGGCCACTACACTTGAGAGATAATGATATAAAAACTTGCAGGTAGACCAACTGTAGTTTTGCAGAGAGAAATAGATTAACACTTCTCTGAAGTGATCTTTCCAGTTGCCATCAAACAAAAAATGTTCTTCTTGTTGGAAAGCTTTCTGATAGACACCTGTAGCCATTCTGCCGATCTTCCCAAGATTTTTGGGCTAAAATTACTTTTGCCTGCATTAAATAATAGCAGCATCTGTCAAGATGCACTACAACAGCTCAGTGAGCATAAAAGACAAAATAATTTCCAAGGCATTGTTGAATTCACTAACATTTCATTTTTATAGTTGTATGAAGAAAGAGACAATGAATACTTTGAAAGGGCAGGGATTTTCCTGAGATACTTATTGCTATAGATATCAGTGCCATCTGTTTTAGTACTTGCAGAGAGGGAGGGACATAGTTCTACCAAAGGAATAAAACTAAGACATTCTTGCAGCATCAAGACTGTCCTATTTGATGTGTTCAGGCAGGTTTCTCAAAGTAGTACAAAAGAATTTTATGAGTGAACAGCCAGTCACATAGTTTCAATACTTTGTCAGATCACTAGGGACTGGTTTACTTTTGCTAGTGCAAATGTCCTTGCTTATTCATTACCAAATGGAGACATCATAACAAGTTACACTGCATCTGTAAATAATTTCATGAAAGTGCCAAAACACTAAAGTTTCCAGAATTATGGAGATTTTTTATGGAAGCTTATATTTCATTATTTATTTTTAAAAACAGAACTCTCATCAGTATAATGAGTTTTCTAGGGATTTTCAGAAAAACAGAACTAAAATTGCATAATATTTTTGTATATTTTTCGTATTTATTTGATTGTTAGTTCAACCTTTAATTGCAATTCATTCTACAGTAATCATTAGAATTAATCATTGATATGTGGGGAAAATATTCACTAAATTGCTTAGAAATCAAATGTAAATTATTATGTTAGGGTTTATTATACTGTATGGCCTGTTTATTATATATTATATGCATATTTTATATATGCTGTTATATTAGGTCTTATGTCTGTAAATGAAACAGATACCTGCAGTAACTATTGTAAATGTATGACAAAATAACAATTTCTTAACTGAATACTGGACATTTCATCAGTTAATGTCTATTTTGTACCTAAAATTAATAAATTAAAAAAATATATTTACATTACACATTTACTAATTTCTAAATATTATTTTACATATTCTTGCCTGTATAAATTTAACCGAAAAAGTGTTTGATAATGAAACATTGAGATGTTTTAGACGCTGACAAATATAATTTATATATTTATCAATATTGTTTTATTGCTTTTGGTTTTGAATAAAGTATCTCATATATGCAGTGTCTTCTACTAATACGTAATAAAGAAATAAGACTGCAAAGAGCCTGAAACACTACAAAACTTTCTGGCAAGAATACAGACATTTACTGGGAAGAGGAGATCAGTATATAGAATTATACCGCCAATTTTATTCTGCATTTTCAAGCACTCCACGAATAATGGGCTTTGAAATAAAAATTTAAATCCTCTGAACGGTAATACAAAACCAGAGCATGTTCACCATACACTAGGTGAAACAAAAAAATGCAGTTCATATCTGTCCATTTTTGTGTATCCCCATTTTTCAGCCTCTTATTTGGAGAGAGCTAATCGTCACTCCTATATCCTTTTTCAAGATATTTGAAAACTATAAATCATTCAACTACCTCCACAATCATTCCATGTATCCTGTATTTAACTTCTGGGTTATAAACCAACTCTAGAAACATATTTAATTAGAATAATATCAGTTTTATGGCATATGTGGGGTGGGGCATTTAATGTTTCCTGCCAAGGACAGCTGTTTGGAAAGAGACAATGTCATCTGTAGCAACAAGGAAATATTAAGACTGCAGTCCGTCTCACGTTGCCTTTTTGATACCACTTATGTACTTAAAAACTGAAAGGGTTTGTAGCTGTCATAATGTACTGCAAAACTTTCCTTTAAAAAGAGACAAAACAGTTAGGTTTAAGGATTTGCTTTAGAGGATCAGTTACAGTTCAGTTTACTCACTCACCTGCCACAAAGTCTACACTGAGCATAGACTTAATGGCCAGCCATATCCTGTGTCATTGAAATACTGTCTTGCCTCTAGGTTAGTAAAGGACGAAAAAAAGTTCTCTGTCTTAATGTTAACTATATATAAATATTTGTTTTGATAAATTTTTTGCACAAACAGCTGCTTAGTATTTAACAATCATAACAGTGATCTGCTCATGTCATAACTGTGTGTGGAAACTGCTAAGGGAAACAACAGAGGAAGTATCGAACACATCATTAGATGAAGCTTATAACATTTGGAGAAGTCTATTAAAATTTCTCATACCTAAAAGAGGTCAAAGGTTATTTCATTTGCCCTATGAATCCACATTGGACATCAACAGGTGGGTAAAGGAAAAGTAGAATAACTCTGTAAAGTGTAGGTGCTGGATTCAGTAATATATGAGCAGGTATTTGATGCCATTTTAAATAAATCTGAATGTCCTGCTTAGCCTTCACTTGTCACTCCTGCTGCTCAGTGCCTTGACTATTCTTTTTGCCCTGTGCCATCTCTGTTAGACCTATGTTTATATCTTGGGTGTTCTAAGACATCACATATGGCAATAGAACATTAAAAACATACTTGCATGTAAACATCTAAGTTTTGGCCAAGTTAGTTCTGGACCTCTAAAGTTTTGGGGGTAGACTGTATACAGGGGAAAAAAAAAGAGACATATTCTAAGAGGTTATAACAATTTCAGGTTGCAATGAGCAAAGGTGGGATACTTAAACACATTAGCAGCTTCAAGTTTCTTCTGAAGCAACCCCTAAGAATTTGAAGGCCAAGGCAGATCTTGCTGGTTTATGCCTCCGGGTCAGTGAAAGAATCGAGTTGAGTAAGCTGAAAAATTAAAAATCTTTCACAACATTAAAAAAAAAAGAAAAAATTGCACTCTCTGATTGTCCAAAAGGAGCTCAAAGTTCAGTCTGTCCTAGCTCTGGAAGACCTTATTCCTAGAAATTATGTTCCCCAGCAGAATCTCTAAGTATTTACACGGGAAAGGGGGGATGTGTGGGATTTAAGAATATAAATGTGCAAATAAAGAATACAATGGGAAAATATTGAACGATACAGGTGGAAAATTTCAGGCATATTTCTATTAAGCTTGTAGAGAAAATCTGGAAAATTTACTGTACTGAGTTGTGGAATGTTTTAGTGGCAAAGAGGAATGGTTCAAAACCTGTTTTGTATCCCATGATGAATGCCACTAATGCTTTCTATACATGAAATTATCTTGGTCTTCACTTAAGTTACAAACAAAAAATCACCCCAAAGCCCAAAGAATTTTCATACTCGTTGTAATAAGTTAGTGTGGAAATTTTGTACATCCCTGACTGGTTAAATAATTTTCACTGCCATGAATAGTCATGTAAAGATTGAGAGTAATTTGTTATTTATTTTCTGCAATCATGTTGAATGCCTTCTAAGTATTAAAATGTGATATACTTCTGCTGCTATAGTAGTAATATAGAGCCTTTAGTACCGCATTAAGCTAATTTAACTTTCAGTGTCCCTAATGAAATGAAATATGTAAGTGGTTATTTTCCTCTTTTGATGGTAACTGGAACACAAGGGTGGGATTCATATGCTTCCCCATAAGGGTAGGGTTCACAGGCACGTCATCTCAATTCATATGCTTCAGTTTAAGGACCTCCTACATGATTTCTGGCAAATAGAAACACTGAGGTGCAAATAACAATACATCATGGCAGTATCATACTGGAGTTTGGCTAACTAAACTCTGCAGGTGTGAAAATGGTAACAGCATACAGGAAATAATTTTGTCACATAATTTATACAATGGAATGCAGCATAGCTTCCTATCTTGTCTTTCTGTTCTTCATTTTTTGCCTTAAGTGACTCATAGGGATGTATGAAAAAATTCAGTATATTTGAGATGACTGCAGGAGGCTAAAAATGATGACATGGAAGACATACAAACTTCAAGATTGACAGCTGGATGTTCAGGAGAATAACCACTGAAATATCAAACAGCACCAGAAATTCAGCTTTAGATAAAAGAATAAATATACAATTCTTGAACAAATAAATTTTGTATTCCATCTCCAAAAGAAAAGCTTTTATTCAAATACCTTAATCCAGGTAGCTCCAGTAAAGGTGATAGTTACAAACATACTCGTCAGTTAGTAGAACTGTTAATTGTGGGATGCAATATATATATATATAAAATATATATATTAAAGTAGGGATCAGTGAGAAGCCAGGTGTGATAACCTACAGAATATAGATTGTTGTAAGTCACCTGTGTTTAAAAAGCTTCATTCCAGTAGTTTCTGCATTTTTCAAAGTCCAATTTAATAGTTTATTTAATAGTTCAATCATTAAGAAGTTAAAGGTTCAATTCACTTGCTTCAAAATATGCACCCGAGAAGTTCTAGTGCTGTGATTCTGTCTAGCCTCTGGCTGATGCTTTATTAAGGTATGAATATTATATTAGTGTGAGCAGAGCTGTTTCAACTTCCTTGTGGTTTCTCAGCTATGGGTAACAAACTATGCAAAAGTAATGGATCAAGAGACATCAAATAAAAGTGATTCTATAGCCAAATGGTTCTGACATTCTCCTGAAAACACAGAAGGTCCCTGATCTTGTTCTTTCCTTTTATAACTTTTTCATTTTTTAAAAAAGTGTAGCAAAAAACAAATAAGCAGTCTTTAGATCAGAGAGTAGAATTCCCATTTCCATAACCAAGTAAGTTACACTCTCTCCAACTTCATGAATTTCACATTTCGTGCTGATTAGTAGCCTAATTTGGACTACAAGCATTCTAATCCTTATTAATTTATTTTCTTCCTAGCATTATTTTTACACTTATATTAAGCAGTCAGTAAACAACATTTTAGGAAACAGTTTTTGTAGGACTATTTATGCACATATGCTAAGTAGCGAACATGTAACAATCTAGAAAGCAGTTTCCTATTTCATTGGTCTGGAATCACACTCATACTTGCTGTCCATCTAGCCCTGCAACTCACAGCTGCATGGCCACTTAACACTAAAAAAAAGGTAAATTAGACATTATCTTTCTAAGTCAACTAGCAGAAAGATGGCAAGAATGATTGATGAAAGAAATACTGATTCAAATTTCTGCAGGAATAGGAGAATACAGATTTCAAATTGTGCTGGGTCTGTCTTGGATGCAGTTAACTTTCCTCATAACAATCTGCATGACATTATGTTTTAGATTTGTGACTGAAATTGTCATGATAACACATCAATGTTTTGTTATTATAATTAAATTAATATTATTAATATGTGGGACAGTGCTTTCATAACATCAAGGCTTTCTCAGTTTCTCACGCTGCCCCCTTCCAGAAAGGTATTCCATGCCATATAACATCATTAGCAAAAAACAGGATGGACAGGGTTTATCTTCCAAGATAGTTGTTGCTCAGAGACTGGCTAGGTATCAGTCTGCTTGTGGGAGGCAGTGATTAATTACTTTTGCACAATTTCTTTCTTCTTCTTTTTCTTTTTTCTTTCACTTCTTGAATTGTCTTTGTCTCAAACCGTGAGTTTTCTCCTTGTTACTCTTCTTATTGTCTCCTCATCCCAGTTGTGGGCAGGCGAATGAGCAAGTGTCTGTGTGGGTACCACAACTCAAACCTCCTTTTCTTGCTCCACAAAACAAGATAAGATCCCTGATAAGAGCCAAGAGAATGTACCTAGGAGATTATATTGGGGAAAGACAGAAGAGGGAAAAGGCCAGAAATAACCCTGTCATGGACTAATCTTGTTGTTTCCACTGATGTTCCTACTGAAGAATACTATCACATCTGAGAGAATAATTGGATTTTGGAAATAACTCTCACAAACAGCCTTTGTTTAGTATCACAGCCTGTAGAATGCAGTTTCTAAAAACCTGAAATACTCCTAGAAATGTAATTTAAATTTGAAAAAGTCCCATACAGTGAACTTAATTACACTAATTTCTACTAATTTCTACTAATTTCTACTGCTTCTCTGGTTTATTTATTTATTTATTTGTTTGCCTAATTTGCCACGGTTTTCTTAATTCCTACTGAGGCTTCTAGAATGTAACAGCTGGTGACATTTATGTCTGAGTCCATATCCTTGTATTTTTATCAGCTAGAGTAGTAGGCCTAATGATTCATTTCTCAGTCATATGTATCTAGTACACGAAGTCCAGGATCCAAAGATTAGCCTGAACTAGCTCATATCTCCATCTGTAAACTGTTCATGTTTTGTGAACTGGAAAGGAAAGAAGTTCATGTTGCATTAAGACACTCTGTTCACTCTGATATCTTAAGATCTTATTTCTGTAGTCTTCATTATTTTTTGTTGGACTAAAAGGAAGGGATCTTGATATGAATTCCTAATTGTATAAAATATGCAAAATCTCTAACTCCTATTTGTATTTTTTATTTATTTCTCCATTACTCTTAATCAAACTGGTCTCAAGGAAGTAACATTACCACACGACCATTTTGGTTTTTACTATGTGTTTTCATTGTCTATAAATCAGTGTTTAAGGAATAAAACATAATTCCCAACCTGAAATAAAATGCTCTCAATATTGACTTAAGAAAAAACTTCTTTTCTCAATTGCAAAATCACAGCAAAAGAGGTTCAGCCAATTTTTCTTAAAAGTTATTCAGCTGTAGTAAAAAAATCTCTTTTTGTCTTGTATTCTTAACAGTCTGACAAAGAGTAATAACAATAATAGATGCAAGAACTAAAATTATATTGTCTGAACCTTACATACACAGCAACTGAGCATATGACACAGCATCATTTTAACCACATACATAAGAATGTTTAACATTCTTCTTCCGAAACAAAATAAAAATTTGGAGGCAAGATGAATAATTTGTGTAAGGAAACACAGAATATTAAACAACAAAAAACCCCTGAAATGACTCCTGAATTTAATAAAAGGTATGCATTGATTTTCTGAATGAGAACACATCTTAAAAAGGAAATAAATTTTTAAAAAGCCATCATGATTAAGTTACTAATATTAAAGTTCTAGTTACAGTGAGGGTCACTTCTTTAACACAGCTATATTCTATATTCTTCTTATAACCCCAAGCTCTCACCTACATGTAACTAGGTCTGCAGAGCACTTACAATCAATCGATAAAGTAAGGATGTAGAAGGTTGCCTAGGAAGTGAGGTGTGTGATTCACCTTTCTAATGTGTTTCTGGAGTGTTCTAAAAGCTTCTCATGATCAACCTAATAAATGGGTCCCTACAGTAGGATCAAATTACCTAACATGCATCGGATGAAATTTCAGATATTATAAGATATCAAAGTTATCTGCACAGCACTAGCTGAGAGCCTCAGAGAGGCACTCAGCATTCTAAGCAGCATGTGGAAGGTCACTCACGATGAGCTCAGATATTTTAAGTTTCACTATATGCTTATGCTCTTACAGCCAAGTTTCAGCCGTCATGCCTGTTTTAAAGTGAGCTGATGTACCAGCTATGGCTGAGATGGAGCCTATTTTCTTCATTGCGGCCAGTATGGTGCTGTGTTTTGGATACATTAATAAAACAGGGTCGATAACAACAGCAGTGTTTTTGTTACTGCTGAACAACATCTGCCTTTTTCCCACTCTGTGTCCTCTACTGAATAGGCTGGGGATGCACAAGAAGTTCAGAGGGGACACAAAGTCTTTCACAAATGGATTAAAATAAATGTTCACATTAAAACTGTATTTTCCAAAATAAACAGCTTGGTCAGTGCACTGGATTTTCAAATTTTTTAAGGTACTATCATTTAAAAATAACAGTTTGCTGTATTATTATTAATTTATTCCCTGAATCTCACAATTCATTCCTCATAAAGCCAAATAAACTGCTACTACTTATTCCTTAAAGTAAAGCAAGTATTAGACTCTAGAATAATAAATGCCAACACAGACGAATGCTTGTTTTCCAGTAGGGAGAGACAGCCAGGAACAAATTGCCATTGTCCAATCACAGCAGAACAAACATGCAGAAATTTGACTAACTGTGTTCAAATGTTGCCTTATGAAATTATATGAAATAGATGTTCTTGTTGAAAAGTATGTGCCTTAGCAACTGAGATGAGCTTACTAAGATGTTGCATTTTGATTCCTTACAGAGCAAAATATAAAAGGTCACTGTGGCCTTTACAGGAATGCAGATCACACTTTCAAAGCAACAAACTATAATTCAGCCAGGAAGTCTTCTGTCAATTAAGACAGGCTGGCTTTCAGAGTCTGTCACTGTTGTTATTAAAAAAACTGAACAAAACCTGTACAATAAGTCTTGACAAAATTAAAACCTGTACATAGTGAACAGTCTTGTTCATAACCTTGTAGAAGACATGTAAAAACATTTAAATGTTATTGAAACAGAATAGACAAATTAAAAAAGGACATACTGTAACAAAAAGAGGGATGTAAGGAACTCAATACAAAGACAAAGCCCCCTAAAATTTCAGCAAAATATTTGGGAATCCTTCACAGGCTGCTCTTCATATCTCAATGGTGAACAGAAAATAATGAAAGAATTTGAAGAAATTTGACAAAAAGGAAGAGGAAATAGTGGACAATGTTATTTTTAACAACAAGGAGAAGGAACAAAGAATATGCAAGCCTAACAAAGTGCGCACAATGTATGTTTCAGGAAAGGAAGTCTTGATAATCATACTCATGAAATGGATAAAATAGCAGTGATGTGTTTGGCTATCCTTTCTCCTACAGCTGAAAGACAAATATATAGGAGACCAACTTGTTGCTGGACCTACTAGAAGGGAATACAGGCTCTCAGAGTGAATTTGTGCAGAAATGTGACTGTTTCCAAAACTATGGTGCTGGATAGGATCAGGTGCTGCGAAAGTGAGACTTCTTCCAGTTACTGGAAGAAGTTACTAACTTTTTCCTGAGCAGGTGGTCTTTAGCAGAGTCCCATCACGACGGATCCCACATCAGTCTGTGCATTAATACTGAACTATAAACTTTTTCCTGGTTTACCATTCCATCCCTAGGTAAAGTTTCATGCATTCTCAGTGTTTCCTCAAATAAAGGGCTTGTTTCCCTGATGCCTTTCTGCCTGTCCTTTGTAAAAATTCTATGCCCATCCCTGTAATCCCAGTGAGGCCGTAGCATTGCAACTATTCCCAGACATCTACTTCCCAATTCCATGTTCCCTATATGTTGTGCATGAATACACAGGCATTTCATAGAGGAATGAGGTGGTGATGAGTTCCCAGAAAATGTGTGAGAGCCTCTGCTATCATGCTGCCCTCTCATGACTGCCTTATTTATACAGATACACTTAGGTAGGCTCCCTTCAGCTTTATTTTGTTCAACACGAAGTTACTCTTCTCTTCACCACCCCGTGGCCCTATGTTTGCCAATACTGTCCACCGTTTCCTCCCTACTTTATGGCTTGTCATCTCCTACCTGTATCCTTCCTACTTGAAAGGTGTCCTCCCTGTGTGAGTGGACATGTTGGCAAAAAATGCTTTGTTCCTTTTTGGCCAGGTGGATCCTGCCTCATCCTAGCAGTCCTCAAAGGATCCTCGAGTGTTGGGGTCCCTCCCCTGCCGTGTAGCCCTGGGAGAGGGGCCCTGAGGGCACAGACACGGGGCTTCCCTGCCCCTGCTCAGCCTCGTTCCCATTGGTTGGTTTGTGTTCCCTGCGCGGGCAGAAGGACCCTTGGTCCCGTGACTGGAACAGTTCCTCAGCAGAGCCCCGGCCATGCGGCTGGAGAAATAAACATCTCTCTGAAACAGCTATCAAGAATCTGTCTGTCCATATATATTTCCTTTCCACGGGACTCCTGGTTTGATATATGCGTGTTGCAGGATCCCCACTGCAACAAATGGTGGAGATTTGTGAGCAGAACGATCCCCGATCCCTAAGCGACTGATTTGTGTGAGTAAACCCTGGAAACTTTGGATTCCTCTTCTTGGTTTTGCTTTGCTATTCCATATCTAAACTATGGAGGAACCGTGGGAAGACTCTTGGCTCTCAGAGCCGCATATGGACATTTATCTTAAACTTAAAATGATTCTTGAACAACGATTTGTAAATTTTAGCTTGATTCAAGCTCAAAAAGAACTGAAACACTTCCTGGCATGGTTGTTTAAGAACTTTTTCTGTGTTTCTTGGGATTTAATTCTTACCAAGGGCTTTTGGAAAACCGTTTGGACACAGTTAATACTGGAGTCAAAATATATGCCGATGGAAGAATATTTTCGTGAATATTATTTAGTTACCGAGACTGTTGAGCAATGTCAGCTGTGTCCTGGCGAAGGGAAGCCTGGCGCAGGGACCGTGCGGCCCAGGCCACGTGCACCGAGCGCTCTGAGAGCAGCAGCGAGGCAGTTCCCGCGCGCGGGCGGAGCCACGCGAGCCGCAGTGTCCGCAGCAGAGCGAGGAGCAGCGGGACCCGGCGGTGCCCGCCCGGTCCTGTGCAGCGCGTGGTGGAGTGAGCCCCGTGAACGCCCGACCGAGAGGGGCGGTGCGCGGGCGGCGGCTGGCGGCCGTGGCGGTGGAGCGGAGCCGCGCCCAGCCGAGACGCGCGCTGGAGCGGAGCGCGGGGGGGTCATCGCTCGGGGGCCCGGCCGAGACGTGGGTGCAGCACCTGGCAGCGGCAGCAAAGCTGCGACCAGAGGAGGCGACGCACGGAGAACTGAGCGGCGTGGCCCGGCCCGGCCCGCGCAGCCCCGAACGCGACCCCGGGAAGAGCGCGCGGGCACGAGCAGCCCCGACAATTCCAACACGGGAGCGACCGAAAGAGAGAACAAAGACGCAGCGAGACAGAAAACAGCAGCCACTCAGAAAAAGGAAAAGATCATAGCAACTAAGACCTTAGAGATAGTAAAATGGTATAATGTTAAGCAAAATTATGGTTTTATAACAAGGTGTGACAACCAGCAAGACATATTCGTGCATAGAACTGCTATTAAAAAGAATAACCCTGAAAAATGCATCCCAAGCTTGGGAGATGGAGAGGTGGTGGAATTTAATATTGCACTAGGGAGAAAAGGGTTACAAGCATCGCAGGTCACTGGGCCTGATGGTGTTTCTGTAAAAGGCAGTATATATGCAAAAAATCGTAGTCATGTTAGACAGTATCTCCATTGTAAGCCCCCCCTACAGTTTCCCTTTCCTAATCCCACCTTTCCCTTTTACCCTATGTCCTATTACCCCCAGTGTATTCCCAATCCGTTTTTTCATCCATGGTTTCCCTCACAAAACCATGCTTTTGCCAATTGTTTCCCCAAAAATCCCTTTCCAATGCCGAGTGGGGGATGAAAAGGGGGAGGGAAGAAGTTAAACCCTCTCCTGCCTCAGTTTCCCCACAAAGCATGCTCAGAGAATTCTGTCTCCCTTCTGTCAGCCCTAAGGTGTTCCACAGAATCTGTTTGGACATTTAAAGACTCAGGAGGGTGGCTTGTTTTGTCTTGAAACGGTTCTTGTTATGTTTATCCAGTTGTTTTCATTCTCCTTTTATTAAAATAAAACGGGTGAGGTGTTGGGGTCCCTCCCCTGCCGTGTAGCCCTGGGAGAGGGGCCCTGAGGGCACAGACACGGGGCTTCCCTGCCCCTGCTCAGCCTCGTTCCCATTGGTTGGTTTGTGTTCCCTGCGCGGGCAGAAGGACCCTTGGTCCCGTGACTGGAACAGTTCCTGGGCAGAGCTCCGGCCATGCGGCTGGAGAAATAAACATCTCTGAAACAGCTATCAAGAATCTGTCTGTCCATATATATTTCCTTTCCACGGGACTCCTGGTTTGATATATGCGTGTTGCAGGATCCCCACTGCAACACTCGAGTATACAGTGTTGTTTGTGATTACTGAAATGCTAAATCTTCTTGCAGATCTAATATTGAGATACAAATCAACAAGTCAAATAAAATAGATTTAGGATGTCTTATTTACCTCTGAGCTTTCACTAGAACTCAGAGTACCCGTTTGCTTATGGATTTTATTAAAAAGGATCTGATAGCAAAACCCACCAGAGGAAACATCTGGCTGTTTTGCTTTACTATAACTTTATTGAGTTAATTAAAGATGCAATAGTACTGAAGTCAAAATTAGTTCATATTAAATGAATCAGCAGGTAAATAAGTTCAAACTACAAAATGATCAAATTAATACTGAAAATAATCAAATAAAAATATGAGCTCGACACTAACATGAACTATTTTCTGTCTTTTTTAAAATATTAAAGGAAGGAACAAGGTTTTTTTACAGGCTTTTCTCTCATAGTAACTTATCTCTTATTTTAGTCAATGCAGTAGATATCTGAAACTGGTTATAGACACACAATCCGAATGCCAGTTATTTTCTCCAACACATCCCATGACAATCTGTTGCATAAAATAAGCACTAAAAAAGAAATTATGATGAAATAATCAAACAAACAGAGTACTAATCAAAAATAATTATCAGGAAAATATTTCTCTAACTAGAACACCAAATCATGAAGGAATTTTGGACATTATTATATAAAAAAATGAAATATAGTTTTTCAGAAATTTCTCTGAAGAAAGAGCTTAAACAACATTTTTAATTATAAGATTTAAATATGTTGGCATAAAATCTTGAATTCTCAATAAGTCAGTGATGACTGTGTCCAAAACTTTTAGCTTGATTTATCAGACAATATATAGCAAGTGCTAAATAATTCTATATATTCCAAATCTAATCTGATAGGCAACAATTTAAATTGATAAACACCTGGATATAAAATTTGCTACATAAATGTAAACAGAGGAACATAAATATTTCATTGACCACTATGGCTCATTTTCATAGGTTTTGCTCTATCAGGGATATCGTGTCAGAAAAATCAACGGAATATTTGTTTTCATGTATAAACACATAATCATCATTGTTAGCAATGGTAGTGAAAGTGATAGTAAAACAATGCAGGACTGCTCCAAACCAAATTAATTAAAGGGAAATTGAGGAACAGTAACCTAGAATAACAAAGCCTAGTTCATCCATATGCTGATTTCTACTTTAGTCTATAAGAGTAAAATCTATTTCAGAGTATTTGGTCTATATGCCTAAATTAATTTTAGGGGTAAGCATCTCCTATCTTCAAAAAAACCTAACCAACCAAACAAAAAAAGGCAGCACATGCATTTATATTTCAACAAATATTTCAACAAACACTCTGTTAGCATTTAAATTCAGCTTAGTATAGAACATATGTATTTCTAGTAGTCAATGGTCATGAAATTAATTCTCTGACCCTCAAATGTTTGATCCAGCAAGTATTTCAAATGACTCTTCTGTTAAATATCACTGAACTGTTGCCTGTCTAAACCAAATATTAGGAGTTATAGTAGGAATGCCTCCTAAGTGGTTCTTCTATTACCTCAGAACTATCCTGAGACATGCTCAACAATGACAGTTCATTTTTCCACCAGAGAGTCTGCACGGCAAAGAAAGGCCTATATTGAACACATAAGCTTATCTGTGTGGTTTATATCTCCATCATATGTGCTAGATATGGACCTCAATACGACTTGGAGGTCATGTGAATTGTACATAATACTATCCCCTCCCCTATAACCATGGCTATACAAAACTTTGTGGAGTTTAGATTTAGTGGGTATGCACTATCCCCTAAATCTATGCCCTATACACCACTTTGATATGCAGATTAAATCCCTTTGTTCCCATAAATTACTGTTAAAAAAATAAATAAACAGAATAAGAACAAGAGAAATATTATCATAGCACTGATTGTTAGATTAGCAGGAACTTGTTAACGACCAGCCTCAGAAGAGGAGTCTGCCCTGCCTTTGCTTCAATTGATAGTGCAGGTTTCCTGAACAGACTATTGTCTGCTCAGGGCATTTACATAACTCATTTCCCTTCATATTACATATTCAATTATGCCTCAGTCACAGTACCTGGAGATATTTTTTATTTTGAAATATGGTCAGTAGTGTTGCTATCTGCCCTTAGCATAATGTAATGATGAGAACATCAGTTAAGACTGGGAGATCTGAGTACTAGAACAAAGAACCTTTTAATCCAGGACTTAATTTCCAAGTTTGCTAGATAATTTTTTGCTAACTGATATTCCTTCCCTCACTGTTGCTGAAGTCAAATCATCTTGAGGTAAAGAATGCATCATTTATGGAAAAATAAATTGACAGAGAAGTAAGTGGCATGGATAAAATCCTGAAAGGAATTACCTGTGTTTTAGTCATGATTCAGGAACTTGCATGTATTGCTCTGAGGGAAAAAAAACCACAACCTTGAAGTACATGAACATAGCATGATTATGGATCAAGATCTAGGATCTTCCTGCTTTCCTGCCAGCAAAGTGGTTCATCAATGAAGTACAGAAAATTATATTTATTTCTCTATGCACAATGTTTCAGTTTCATCAGGAAGGACACAAAACAGGACCATCATATTTAACTGTTTTCTTTACATCTCTTACAAGTTGCCTTAGGTGAGCCTGTGCACTCTGATTCCTTTTATTATAAGGCAGGTCTAAACCCCAACTGCAACTTCTTTAATGAGTTCTTTCACTGCCAAAAATTTTCAAATTTTTTCCCTGTTACTCCATCACAAGCCTAGCTCAGAATACTTGGTTAGAAGCTTCAGAGAATTGAGAGATATTTCTGGATACCAAATAATCTAACATTTTTCAAATATTTGGAGTAACAGAATTTCCCACTGACTGTCTTTAGAGAATATATGATCGATAAATGGGAAGCATTAAATCTTCCCAGATAGGTGTTATGGAGTCAAGAATCATATGTGATTCTCCACATTGCAGTGAAATAATCCCCTTTTTCCATTAAATTCTGTGTAAGCCCAGATTCTTAGTACCTGAACATCACAATATATATGTCGTACATATTCAGATGCTTAATCTTTTCTATCCAGTCTCATGTGATGTGCAATACGTACCTGAACATAAGTACAGGTCCGACAGAGAAGATGCAGGACCAGCAAGAGACTCATATTTTTCTGAAACACCAGCTGGAAGCAAAGTATGAAAAATGGCACTGAATATTTATGTTTAGGAATTTTATCCAGTCCAGAGGATGTAATTCAGATAAAAGTTATTAAAAAAAAAGTTCTCTATGTGTAGGTACCTTTATGTGAGCAAGTTCAGCCAACTTTTCTGTTCACCTTGAACCAGAAGTAGACATTTCTATTTGATCACTTGATTTGCTCTCTAAAATCCATTCTTCGTACTGATAAGATCTGTAAGTAGGAGGCTGAAACCTAGCTCATGATTAGAAATTTAAATTAGGAATTTTAATATGGAACTTCAATGCACAGAGCCATTCCAGCTACTTTTTAATGCTCTGAGACAGCCACATAGGGCTGATAGATTTGGCATAGATTTTACAGAAAGCTTCTCTCAGGAGGCATGTGCTCATTAATCTCAAAAGTTATTAGATGCTTTTGCATGAACAATTACACTCAGCCCACATATATGCACATCTGAAATTGTTACCATAGTCATAGCCAGACACTCCTACAGCATGATTAATCTGTAGAAATTTAGAAGCCAACTTCTGGATGAGATTAATTAACACTTGTAAGTGCATATTAGCACTTATATGCAGATGTCTACATTTTGTTAGATAAATCCCTTCCTAGGTTAGGAAGTCTTGACAGGATCACCAAAGGAGTCTCTGAAAATTCAGTACTTCCAGAATTAGCAATGTTTGCAAATTCAAAAGTTAATTAGGTATTAAAGTCAAACCTAAGCACTTTAATTTGTACTGGAATTAAACATTCAACATATTTTAACTATAAAATCACCTCTATATGATCAGACATTTTCAAATTATCTCTGGTCTTAATTTTTCTTAATTTTATCTCCTTCATTGTGGAAAAACAAAGGAAGTTGCAATTTCACTTAAGATCATGATTATTCAAGTAGTCAGTCTGCACAACTAATCAATCCTTGCAAATAGCTAATTCTGAAGCAGGTGGGAGGATAATGACTTTAGTGACTTGCCAAGAAAATCATCAGATATAACTTCATCGCCAATTCATTGTTCATCTTCACAAAGCGAAAACCTTCTGGATTTTTCTTTAATGGAGACAAATGACTCTTTAGAAAACTCTGGATATATTTTATTCTATCAGTTACTACACAAAAGCTTTGACTTTAATTGAAATTAAAGATTGATTACTTATGTCCTATTCTGTATCTTCATGATATAAATTTTAGTGCATGTTAATGTGAGCAAAGATTACAGTGTTACCATATTCTTGGCATAAGCAAACAATAGTAATGGGCAAACAGTTTTGTGTTTATTTAGAAATTATATATATTCGTATATATAACTCTATATAATAATTAATAATAAATAAATTGAATTATATATTAATATACTAGATCTTGATATATTATATATTATATACATAGAATATACATTTAGAAGTTATACATGTTAAATAATTTTGGGGATTTTTTTAGTGAAATGATTACAAAATCCATGACAAAATCAAAACTGTAACAATTTCCAAAGCTTAAGAGCTTTTGCTACCTGTTTCTGGGGGGGTTTTGTTTGTTTCTTTATTTGCGTCTTTTTATTCTGAAGTAAACAGTTGTTCATGAAGTCTAGTAGTTTAGTCTCACCTGAATGTGAAATAGATGTTTTGTTAGAAAGCTGAAAAAGTATTAGGGTAAGAAACTTGCAAACAAGTGTAGGAGAAAAATCTTCTGAAATTTATATATGTATATGTACAGAAATACAAAGAAAAGCAAATATATATTAAACTAATAACTTTGACCTGGAAGACAGTTTTACTCCAGAAAGAAAGCATGCCTAGAGACTCAGAAATGAGTCAACAGGATAATTACTTTTGTATCAAGACAAATTTACCAATAAAGGAACATAGGTGTTTCAGTATTGGTAGATACAACCAGTCATAGGATCTGACTAAAGGGCACTGTGTGCCTGAGCACCAATGCCTGAAAAGAACTCAAGATAATACTCATGAGAAAGAAGACCTGTGAAGTCATAATTTTAAAAACCCTTCTGCCTATCTGTAATAATACCAAGTAAATTTTCTGTAGCACTTTGTTTATTCAGGAGTGAAATATTTAGCAGAAACATAAAATTTGTGAAATCAGAAAAATAATCAAAACAGAAAGCTAAGAAAGTCCAGCAATATGTAATTTATGTATTGAGATTTCAAAACATGTATTTTTTTCATTAATATAAAATTTACAAGGCATGAAATGTCCTTACCAATCATCATTGATGTAAAGATCATTTTGTATACCTGACTGGAGGGAAAAAATTGTTAAACAGAAATAACGAAACATAATTGCAAAAATTGTTAACTTACAGAATTTGAAAGCACAGTTTAGTGATGTCTTTAAGCAGACAAACAATTTTTTATATTTTCTTTTCAATCTGTAGGAAGAAAAAAAATCTCATCAGTTTGTGATAAGCTCAGAAATGAAACAAAGTCTCCTGCTTTGTAATGTCATTTCTGTTTCTCATAAAACCCACTTATTTCTCCTATTTTT
Organism: Corvus hawaiiensis; assembly: GCF_020740725.1. Taxonomy (NCBI): domain Eukaryota; kingdom Metazoa; phylum Chordata; class Aves; order Passeriformes; family Corvidae; genus Corvus; species Corvus hawaiiensis. The sequence continues at coordinate 77,772,684 of NC_063214.1, forward strand.
TTAAAGAACTTTTTTGGTTGTTGTCTTGCAGTAGTTTTTGGCAGTTTTCAATTCCCAACTTAAACTCCTTCAGACTCTAATGAAGGCTTGCAGTTCTGTGTTTCATATATTATTGACAATAAAACAAAATGTTATCTACTTCCAGATTCTGCCTCCAAAGGAGAAAAAACAGCAGCAGTCCTTTCTACGAAAAAACAAAATATTTCTGTAAGAAGGTATCTTATGAAGACAAGTATTAAATTTCAAGTTTAAGAAAAAGGCTTTAGGGAATGGAAGAGTTAGCATACACTAGATGAAACTATGAAATAAAATCCTCAAAGAAGTCATAACAATTTAAAATAAAGAATGCAGCTGATCAGTACAGACATAAAACTCTGCTAGTATGGCCAGAAAACTAGACTATCTTGAAGTTACTGTGAAATGCATAATGAAGCAAGATGGTACAAGTAAAAATCTTGGTAGCAGATAATGAGAGAGCTGAGGTTCCCCTGGGTTCCTATCCTGTCCCCCATAAACAGTGCATGTAAAAATCTCTTTATACTGAGATAATGCTTAGCAGCCCAGCAGACTAGTAGAGATACAGTGAAAGTCAATGTTCACTGTTTTTGAACAACATTCGGACTAATGATTAAAACTGTTATATGCACAATTTAAAAATAAATAATGATTAAAAATCTCTTTATTAAAGATCCACGATTCAATTTATGATGAGCAGAACAGTTTATTCCTTAAGATAATGCAATTAATTTTTTTCTACCATGAAAACCTGCAAACACAAATACATTGCTGCTTTCTCCTACTACACTGTGTGACACTTTCCTTTTGGGCTTCTGTATGTGGATTATACATAAGAGATCTGATAAGGGTGCATAAGAAATTTTTGACTGAATGTGCCACATGGCACTGTATACATGCGTAATGGGGCTTCTACATGCATCTTGGGAGAAAAGAAAAAAGTTATCATTCCCAAACTAAAGGATTAATAGTCATTGGTGGAAAAAATTGGATGTGAATTAGTGGTCCTCTACGATGAGTTTTCAGAGGTACAGTGACAGCCATACCTTTCCTAATACCAGCAAATCATAATGTTAATTCTACGAAACTCTGAAAATTAATTCAACCCCTTTACAGATTTGTTTTTCTTATTAAGTGGCCTTAACATGATTTAGCTTAATGAATTTTCAAAACAGTTGGAATTAAATCATATTCAGTTTATTCTGAAACTAAATGAGAATGCCTACCTAAAGATCTTATGCTAATTACCCTGTATCATCATCATAGTTTCTGTGCAGACAGGGTCTTATTTTCAGGGTTAAATTTTGGCTGTTAATATTGGTGATGGTTTGGTATTTTTACTTTTTTAAAGTAAGACAAATTGACAAGTTCATCTGTAAAAGTGGTGAAAATCGTTGAGATTTTAAAGGTAAAAATGCAAGACATGTATTCATACTTAGCTTGGAGTGGGAGGTTCTTGGAGGAAATTTTGGCCTTGTTGAAGTCAGAATTGTGACATTGACGTCAAGGATTTTAAATTTTCTCTTGTATTTAGAAATTATTTAAGTTTCACATTTGAAAAATTATTAATTTATAATTTCCTTTCTGAAAAACTCTTAATTTACTTTAAGAATTATAAATCTTACAAAACAGCATCATCATCAACAGTCTAGGTTATAAAACTTTTAGTTTGTACATTTCAACAAATAAAAATTAGGAAATGATACATGAAAGCAGCCCATTGTAAGATAGTCTTCAATAATGTGATCATATGCTTCCCTTTTTCAAGAAAAGAAAAAATATTTTATTCTTATTTATATTCCCCATAGTTCCAATATTGACAAATTGTCACATATAATTCAAGCAGTTCAAACATAATTTCATAAAGTTTTAATTTCTGCAACTTATTACTGCAGTAGTTTCAGTACTGTGTTTGACAGCTTTACAGAGGGAATTGTGCGCTCAAATTACTTTGTTAGTCCTCAACAATGTTCTGCTTTTTTCTCATTTTCAGTTTCTAAGCTCACAGTAAAAGGAAAGCAAAATATTGACAACTGATTTTGGGAGACAGGACCTATGTTTTTTAAAGTACTATACCTATTTACATCAACTGATTTATCAAAGGCTGTCATCAAACCCTGCTAACTCAATGCTTCTGCATGTTTAGTAGTATGACATTTTTTGTTGAGCACACCCACGTTGTCTAGGAAGAATTCCATCTCAGTCACAGCACCTTTACATTTCCTTAGATTCCCTCGTGGTCTACTGCATTTAACAAGTCCTTAGTAAGACATCATACAGGAGAGTATTCCTGAGCAGTTACAAATTCTGCTCTTTTTCTCTCACTTGATTTTTTTTCTCTCACCTGCTCCCCAGTTTCTCCCAATCACCTCCAGTCTAGCAGGGAATCTTTAACTGGGAACTCCACCTTAGCTTCATTTTTCAGTATTTTTATAATTAGGGGTAAAAAACTTATTGGAACATAATTCTTCCCAAGTTTTTACATCAGCGACTGATGTGCAATACAATGATGTGCAATATAATGGATAACTGCAGTTATCAAAACTGTTTTTTCTGTTACAGCACGATATTCCAAACAGTACGAGTGTACACCTAAAGACCTTAAGTGGGCTTGAGGATTTCGATCTTGAAAAACTGCACTTTATGAATACAGCAAATAGCATCAGGGGCCACACTTCATACAATAATGGGTTATTAGATATATTTTAGGCTGGTTATTCCCAACTCTATTTTGTGTAAAAAAGAAGCATAACTACTCAGTAAGAGTTTCTTAGCCCTAGATATTTCATTATTTAATGAATGCTATGAGTGTTAGTTGCCTGAGTATTGTAAATTTCTCTCTTTGCTTGAGATTCATTTGTTTTTTAAGAAAGAAATTTAGTATTTTTTCTTCATTATTAGTTCTGTATGACATGCTCATTTTCCCGAAGCAGATCCTAATTTATTATAAGTGCACCATTTTACATAGAAAGCACTCTTAAACATGTATATGTTCCTTTAGATAAACCGTAACTTACAAACCATATAAAACTAGTAAGACTACAAGAAAATTTCAGGCTTTGCTTTACTTGCAATCATTACATTAGAAAACCATGACAAGCTGTGCTGCTTTCTAATCTCTGGTTTTGTTCTTACTTCCAAGGTACAATTGATACAGGAAATGAGGGGGTGGTATCTCTCCTTCCTTTCACAGACTTCAGCTACTATTTCCCAGCTGTCTTACTTCCAATGTGCATCTGTCTGTCTGATACTGATATAATACTTTCAATAATAGATTCTACTGAACTGCCAAAAAATGCTTAAGGTACAAACACACATATTTAATATAAGAATATATGCATAGTAGATACACGCAAAAAGATCTAAAGCAAGATAAACCAAAACAAAACAATCATTAGAGTTGCAGACTTGAGTCTTACAAGCTTGGGATTTTTTTAAAAAAATTTTTTCAGTGCAAGCTAAATTCATGTCCCATTTTTTATAACTCCTGAGTACATAATTAAATAAACTGGGCTTTTCCATCCTGCCCTGGAAATGAGTACAGGAGACTACTGCAGACTCTTACTAACTTTGATTATTTTCTGTGTAGATGTGTAGTAAGAGGAGACTGCAGACACAGGATTGTTTTAGTAAAAGAAGTTACAAATGATCTAGAACTGGTTTTCTTCATCTTACTTCTCGTCTTCCACATGAGGAAAAAATCACTACTGGGGAAAAGACATCTAGATGTTAATATAAACCTGCTTTTCAGCAAGTAGTGGATTATTTCCGCCTCCATTGTTCAGAAACTTTCTTTTTATTTCCAGTTTAAATGTACATACTGATACATCCTTGCAACAACGTGGTTTATCACTCCAAACAGAATTTTTTATCCCTGGGGCTTATCCCATATATACTTAAAGACACCCATTAAATCCCCTCTGTTAAATTACCCATATTAAGCTGATTTGCTCTCCAATTGAATGTTTTCCTTTCTTCTGACCATAAGAGTGTTCCTTCCCTGGACCAGCAACAATTCAAATTCACTTTTATAATGCATTCTGGTGGGTTTACCTTGGCTGGATGCCATGTGCCCACAAATGCTGCTCTATCATTCCCCCTCCCAAGTTGAACAGGGAGTGAAAATATAACAAAAACTTGTGCGTCTAAATACGGAGAGGAAGAGATCACTCATCAATTCCCATCATGGGCGAAACAGACTTGACTTAAGAAAGCAGTCAATTAAAAATAGGGTAATGAGAAAAAATACCAAATCTTAGAACACCTTCCTCCACCTCTCCCTTCTTCCCGGACTTTTCTGAGTTTCCTGAGTCCTCCCCACCAGCAGCACAGGGAGATGGGGATTTTAATTAGTTCATCACATGTCTGTACCTATCACTTCTACTCAGGGGGAGGACTCCTCAGACTCTTCTCCTGCTCAAGCATGGGGGCTCTGCCATGAGAGACAGTCCACCATGAAACTCTCCACTCTCAGTCCTTCCCACAGGCTGCAGTTCTTCATGAACTGCTCCAGTGTGGGTCCCCTCCACAGGGTGCAGTCCTACAGGAACAGACTGCTCCAGTGTGGGTCCCCCAAGAGGTCACTAATCTTGGCAAGAAACTTGCTCCAGTGTGGACTTTCGACAGAGTAACAGCCTCCTTCAGGCATTCACCTGCTCTGGTATGGGGCTTTCCATGTGCTGCAGGTGGATTGCTGCTGCAGGGACACAGCTGCCTCACCATGGTCTGGTGTAGGGGGAATCTTTGCTCTGGTCTCTGGAGCATCTGTTTCCCATCCTTCACAGACCTTGGTGTCTGCAGGGCTATTTCTCTCACACATTCTCACTCCCCTGCAATGTGCTTTTGTGCTGTAACTTTTTCCCTTTTAAAATATGTTATCCCATATGTTACCACTGTTTCTGATGGGATTGGCATTGCCCAGCTGCAGATCCACCTAGGAGCCAATGGGCATTGGTTCTATCAGGGGAAGCTTCTGGCAGCTTCTCAAACCAGACACCCCTGTATCAAAACATGCAAATACAATACACAAATGCAATCAGAACTATACATATATACATATATACAGGTATTTATAACTTACACAACATCACTATTAGTCATTTAGTGTAACTTCAAAAAGACTTCTTTGCTAAAACCTAGTCCTGTACTTCTGCCTTTCTTAGGTGAATTGCATAAACAATGTCTTGACTTGTGATTTCTATGCATTCTATGGCCAGCAGAAGGTTTCAGAAATATTCCCACATCTGAAAGAGGATCAGCTAATATACCTATTAATTTGTCATTTCTTTGGTGTCATATCTATTCATAACATTATGTGTGTGCTTTTTAGGTCTAGGATCCATAATGTCTTTCTCATGCACTGTGCCCTTGTGGTTCTTTTTAGATTCAGATATAGATGATATAGCTATTTACAGATATTTATAACTGCAGAGAAATATTAATTTATTCTAACTTGCCTTGTGAGGTACAGCTTGACTTAATAATTTGGTGTATTCTCAGTTTTTGTCTGGACTTTCAATACTCTATGCACTCCAATTTCATTTTATGCAGCTTTCTTAAAGTTGTAAAATTCATGCTTAGTCATAATATCATTATAAAGTAATTAATTATTCTTTTAAATTTGGGAACCTTCCTTACAAAGTTATTCTCCCTTCTTGATTGCAATTTCAATTCCACACATAGCATCCGCACATTTGATTCAATTCAATTACAAAACTCATTTAAGCTCCACATTTGACTTCAGCAAGGGCTTAGTAGCCTTATATGCTTCCTGCTAATATATCAGTAGAATTAATAAAATAAATTATCCTAGTGTTTCTGCTATTTGAGAGACATTTATCTTTAATCCTGTCAGATTTTTTGTGTTTAGTTATCCAGATATATGAAAAATAAAGAATAATTTGAGCTGAATTTGAAAGCAAAGAACTTGATTGTCACAATCTTTCACCTCAGGCTTTCACGCATAAAACTCTTTACATTTTTGCTTCATGAAAACATAAAACTGATGTAAAAGTATAAGGATTCTGTTTGTGAGTTCAAAATGCAGTATTACGTCTCCAGATTACTAACTGATCATGATGAAGCCCAGGCTTTGTTTAGACACTGAAGATAAATTAGTGTTATGCATCTGAGTGAACAAATATCCTGCCTGCTTAACATGGTAAGCAGAAGTCCTGAAGAAGGAAAGAGAAGAGTGAAGATGGCCTTCATTGGTTATGGTGTATCCCCTTTTGTCTCTGACTGCCTTATTGACAGCAAAGCTTATAAACACTTTATAAACAGTCTGATGATCTTTTTTTCTCTTTTTCTTTCTTTCTTTCTTTCTTTCTTTCTTTTTCTTTCTTTCTTTCTTTCTTTTTCTTTCTTTCTTTCTTTCTTTCTTTTCTTCCTCTCTTCTTCTCTTTCTTTCTTACTTTCTTACTTTCTCACTTTCTCACTTTCTTTCTCTCATTCTTTCCTTCTCTGAGCTGCAAGTGCACATTTCTGCCTCATGTCCAGACCCCAAAGTCCTTGAGAGGACTGCTCTTGATCAGTTCATCCCTCAGTCAGTATTGGTACTGGGAGTTGCCCTGACCCAGGTGCAGCGCCTTGCACTTGGTCTTGTTAAACAACATGACATTTCTTGAGCTTGTCCATGTTCCTCTGGATGGCATCCCATCCTTCAGGTGTGTCCTCTGCGCCACTCAGCTTGGTATCATTGACAAATTTTTTGAGGCTGCACTTGATCCCTCCATCTATGCCGTTAATGAAGATATTAAATAACACTGGTCCTAATATGGATCCCTGAAGGACACTTTTTGTCGACCACCAGGACTCTGAGCCCCCAACCATTACTTTCTGGATGTAGCTGTCCAAAAAATTTCATATCTACCACCCTACCCACCAAATCTCCCTCTCTCTGATTTAGAGAAGGATGTTGTGAAGGACTGTGTCAAAGGCTTTACAGAAGTCTAGATAAATGACATCTATTTCCCTTCCTTTGTCCACTGATGTGCTCACATCACAGAAAGCTACTGGTTTGGTCAGTCAGGACTTGCCCTTGGTGAAGCTGTATACAGCTTCTAAGAGGATCTGTTCCATGATTTTTCCAGGCACAGAGGTGAGGCTGACAGGTCAGTTGTTCCCAGGGTCCGCCTTTCCACCCTTTTTAAAGATGGGTACAGTATTTTCACTTTTCTAACACCTGACTTAGCTGTGTATGATGTAAGAGGGAAGAGCCTTTGCTGATTTTGGGAATACCATAATGTGACTGTAGTTCACTCAGTGAACTCTTTTTAAAGACAAGCAAATGTATATAAAATACATAACCTTCATTAAAAGAGACCAACTAAAAAGGTTTAAACTGAACACTAAGTGACATCTTATTTCATATAATTTTGTCCACATTTATGTTGTCCATACATTCATCAGATACAACCAGTTATCCAGTTGTTACTTCCTGTTTATTCTTTGTTTCTGTATTTTGGACTCCAGCTGCTTAGGATCAATGTGTACAGTGCACATCAGATTAAGCACTAAAACTATTAAAAATATCTGAAACAGTTCTGTGGGTGTATCCAACACAAGAAGTTTTCACTACTCTTAAGAAGGATGACAAATGTGCTAAGCCTAGGTGCAATGCTTTAAATCAATGGTGACAGTGACAGCTCCTGGCTTCCAACCAAGCCAAGTATAGCTTAGCTGTAGGGTGTGAACTACCAGGTGGCAAAGACAGAAGAGCCTGGGGATCCCTACTGCATATCATCCATCACACTGCTCCCCACGTCTCTTCACTCTTTCTAACTTCTGCAGAGAGCAGCATGTAAAACACAATCTCCTTTACCAGAGAGCCCTACCTCATTTGCAGTTCAGACTGAGAAAATGTAAGAGCCCCTATAGAGGTCATAAGGACCTGTGTCTAACAGTTTACTAGCAGCCCAACGGTAGATTAATAGCTTCAGGATCAGAACCATATTTGAAATACAGGTGTTTTAATGGTCATGCTTGATACCCTGTTCTTACTTGTTTTGAAATGGCAATGGCCAAATGTAGTTAATAACGATTCGATACTACAGGTGTACATTTCCCAACTATGCTTTAAAAATTCTGTTTGTCTAATTTAGACAGAAGGAGGCTAAAAGCCAACCTTACCACTGTCTACATCTTCTTGACAAGTGGAGAGGGAGATGGTCATCTCTTCTCTCTGGGATCCAGGGAAAGGATGCATGTGAAGACTGGTTCAAAGCTGCACCAGGGGATATTCAGACTGGACAATGGGAATAATTTCTTTGCTGAAAGAGTAGTAAAACACTGCAACAGGCTTCCTAGAGAGGGGGATGATGCCCTAATCTTGTCAGTGTTTAAGAGAAATTTGGATAATGCCCTTAATAACCTGCTTTACCTTTTGGTCATCCTTGAGGTGTTCAGGAAGTTGGACTAGAGTATCATTGTAGATCCCTTCCAACTTAAACTATACTGCTCTATTTTATTCTGTTCTGTTCTCAGATGAAGAAAATTTTTAATATAGAAAAAATATTCGTATAAACAACATTTTAGGCAAAGAAAATTTATTAAAGAAATCAAATAAGTGAACCATTTAATATTAAAAATATTTGTGAAACTGTTCATTACTTGTAAATACAGACAATTTTAACATTTTCTAACTTTTCTACTAGTGAACAGGAATTCATAAATTATTTACATATCTAAGTCTAGTATAAGTACAATAATGTTTTATCCAATAATTCAAAATAATTAAAATAATCAATAATATGTAATCAATAATTCCAAACTGCTCCTATTTTTAAAACGTCTTCACACATTTCATACGTATTGATTGCTTGACTAGAAGAGTGCTTGTGTTTTTTTCTTCTATTTACTTTTAAAAAGCAAAACTTGAGATGAAAAGCATACTGACAATCTTAAATTTATCACAATTCCTTGATCTAAGTGTGCAAATTCCACAAAATATAAATAGGCATCTGAACTGGAATATGTGCAGGGTTTCTGATGGGACGCTGAGTACATCCTCCACTGGGGCGTTTACCTGTCTCAGCCAACTGTGAGCTCCTTCACAAAGAAGAACTTCTATGAAGACAACCAGTAGTGAGAGACAGGAACTTTGTTACAGGAACCTCATGTGGCTCAACAAATGAAAAAGCAATATCCTGCTTCCAGTGAGGAATAGTGGCAGGCACTAATATATGCCGGGGACTAACTTGTTGGAAGACAGCTTTTTAGAAAAGGACATAAAGGTCCTGTGGACATCAAGCTTAACTTGAGCCAGCCATGTGCCCTTTGGCAAAGAGGACTAATGGTGTTGTGAACTACATTAAGAGCAGCATTGCCACCTGTTGAATGGTGGTGATCCTCCCCCTTCACTCAGCACGGGTGAGTCACAACTGGAGTACTCTACCCAGTTCTGGGGCCCCTGGTATAAAAGAGACATGGACATACTGGAAAGAGTCCGAATGAAAATTGCCATGAAGGTGATCCAGGGTCTGAAGCATCTCTCCTATGAGGAGAAGCTGAGATATTTGAGACTGTTTATCCTGGAGGAGGTTCAGGTATTGTGCAAGTACAGAGGCAGGCTCTTTTCAGTGGTGTCCAGCGACAAGACCAGAGGCAGTGTGCACATACAGAAGGTTCCCTCTCAACATCAGGAAACGCTTTTTCTCTGTGCTTGACCAAACATACTGACTCAGGTTACCCAGAGAGACTGTGGAGTCTTTCTCTCAGAGACACTCAAAAGCCACTAGAGATGGTCTTGACCAATTGGCTCTATGTTACCCTGCTTGAGCAGGGAGGCTGGCTGAAATGACCTCCAGAGGTGATCAAAAGGGGACATCTTTGATTTGTTTTGATTTTCTACAAGCATGTAAGTTTTTGTGCATTTTTTCAGAAGAAAATAATAATATTTAAGTGAATTTTATTGTCAATTTTTTATTTTAACTTTCTTTTTTCACTTATGCAGAAGTTAAAAAAAAAATTTTCTCAAACATTACAGTTCAAACCCTGTACTGCTTTATTACCAGTCAATGTCATTCAGAACTAGCTGCTCTCCAAATTGTAGTAGATTATGTTTCTTTACTTTTGACATGGGAGAATATGGAAGACTTTCTTTGCCTGATTTTCCAAGAGAAAGCTGTATCATTATGAGCACAGAATACTAAGTCTGGATATGAAGTCTGAATTAAATGTCAACTATAAGGCTCCTAATGTGGCTTATACAGTACTGTAGGAATTCTTGCCTCTGGGATATAATTTATGCTTTTATGTAAAAAAAAACGGTTTCCATTTTCCAGGATGAGTGTTAGCTGTTTCCACTTAAAACATTTAATTTTGTATTTCCAAAGAACTACAAGGAGTATTAGGTAAATGCTAGTATTCTTAAATTAAGTACACTACATAGAAAATTATATTTTCACTCAAAATATGACAGCACATAAAAAAATCCCACAAAATAGAGCATTTATATTTGACATTGACATTTGCTAATGTTCTTTCAAAATGCTACTGTATGAATGAAAAATAAATGAAGTTATAAATTTTAGTTGAACAAGGTATGTGCGTATACTCAAAAAATTATGAAATACAGAGATCTGAGTGAAAAGAAATTTGTTGTACAGATTTTAGACACTGATAATACTGAAAGTTTAAAAAATTTGTGGTATGTACATAGCTCAAAACTTTTTTGTGAAACTTTCCTCAGTTGGAGGAAACAGATTGTCCAGAGAAGATGTGGATGCCCCATCCCAGGGATTGTTCAAGGTCAGGTTGGATGGGACTTTAAGCAACCTGGTCTAGTGGAAGCTGTCCTTGTCCATGGCAGGGGTTTGGACCTTGATGATCTTTAAGGACCCTTCCAACCCGAGCCTGTCGATGACTCTACTATTAAGGTCAGAATTTTTAATGTATTTATCTATGGACTAATTCTACCTTTCCTAGAACAAGTATTAAACCCCCGATTCTGATAGGAATAAAATACAGAATTCCATGTGAAGCCTATTGGACTTGGACACATCTTGGACAGACCTTGGACCTGTTTCCATGGTTCTATAGTGGGGATTTAAACAGCTCTGGACAGAAAAATACAATGATCTTCATTAGTAAAGAAGGACATGATACATCACTGGGTGGTATAGTTCTGTTCTGGCATATATCCTACCATAAATTAATCTGTGAAAATTTTCAGGAAAGGCTCAGATGGAGTCATGTCAAATAAAATTATTTCTGTGCTATGTTTCTACACTTTTCCATCCAATTAAAAATAACTGAATTTTAATATTTCAATCTTCCGCACTGTTCTGTATAAAAATAACAAAACATCGAAATGTACTTTTAGACTGATTTGAACTACCTTATAATTAGGAATGGTTTTGAATGTGGGTGTTTTTTGTTGGAGTGGGGATATTAATCCCCTGAAAAACTGAGTGGAGCTATGTGACAGAAAAAATGTTGCAAGGCCAGCAGTTTCAATCAAAATAATATGGTACAAATTTTAACAGCTAAAATATTTGAATAACTTATATCTTTCACTTTTATTATACTGTTTTGTGATGTCATATTTATTACTTAGAGTTTCATTATTTTGAATTGCCAGTCAGAATTATGTAGGCTTTAAAAGAAAAAATCACATCTTTTTGGGTAGTGGAGCAATTTAGGATTTTCTCTGTTTCTGTTTTGGGTAGTGAAGTAACAGGGTTTTTTTTCTGTTTTAGTTTCTTTTTAGAATGAATGGGTAAATTAAAGTCTACAGGACAGCTTTTCTATTCTAGGGCTGGTTTTGGGATGTTCTCCTGAATGACACCAATGTCGATGTATCTGCTGTTAGAAAACTTGTACCATAGTCATAGTAGTTTATTTCCTTCAATTTTTAACTTCCAAAGCAATTCCTAATCTCTCCATTTTGAGATATTTTTCCTTGCTTGCTTGCTTATTTCTTTTCTTTGCTTGTCTACTTGCTTGCTTGTACTGGAGACCCAGATCTGGACTCCAGCTGTGGCATCCCCACTGCTGAATAGGAAGGAAGGTTTACCTCCCTTGGCTGCTTGCTAGAAACACCCTAATGCAGACCAGAGTGCTCTTGATCCAGTTTAACCAGTAGTTATTAAGTGACATTTTTATTCTGCTAATTTTGCCATCTGATCCTTACCTAAAGAAGGTTCCTTGCAACATTTTTGTCTGAACAATGTACGTTCTTATGTAGCCAACAATAACAAAAGAGGTGTCACAGATGTCCAGTTCATTATCATGGAAGGAAATAAAATATACAAAAGATGACATACCATGGCAAGAATAGAAGGTTTCTTATTTAGAACTAAGAGGAAGAGGCAGGAAAAAAGTCCAGTTCTGCCAAAATTGCATGTCATTTACTAACAGAGAAAATTAAGAGCAAATATATTAATTGGTGAAAAATGATCAAGAAATTTCAGTTAGAGAAAAAGAACCAAACCACCCTGATCAGTAGTTTCCTCATTAGTACAATCTAAAATAGGTTTGCTGTCAAGAACAGAACAGTACACCCTATTTAAATTGAACTTGGGTTGTTTCTATTGGTAGTTACGAACAACCCACATTCTAAAACACTAATGTTGATTCCTCTTGATTCACACATCATCTTAACTTTTCAAAATGTGATGAGCAGCCCCCAGAAGTCCCCAACATAGCTGCTGCTGTAGCACTTCAGGTTATTCTATAACCACCTTGAGGCAAGATTTAGAAAATGCCCTAAATTTCATCACACCATGTTTATTCAGTCAGCTTTCCTTTACAAGCCTGAAATTATTTTCTGTGAAGGCATCACAATGGCATGATAGGAAATCCAGTTTGTTGATACCAGGATGACAGCTGAAAGCAAAATGTCACCTGTTCACCATGACAGTCTGAACTGGCCTTACAAACCAAATCTAAACATCCAGGTGATACAGCTGTCTTCCAGTAGCACCAATGTTTATCACCCAAGCATCACCTTTCACACTCTGAGTCTTGAATGTCTACAGAGGATGGGAGTACAAGCCAAAATAAAGGAACCTCAGGAGTCAAAACCTAGCAGTTGTCTTTCAGAAGTAACTTTGCCTATATCTGAATGAAATATGCAAGTAAGTAAGCATTATGACTCATTAACATGACCTTTGGAGGATAAAAAAGTATAATATACCCATCATAGAGTAATTACGGAGCACAGAACTAATGATTTTTAATCCAGTGAACTTTTATGTCCTCTTACCCTGTTTTGAAGAAATAAGCAAGTATGCCACTGTGTCTCTAACTGGTGCAGAGACAGTACATGTTCCCTGTTTCTTACCCTCAGTTTTTACCTGTTTTTTTGTTGCTCTAGCTGTTGGACCAAATACTTAACAACTTCATCTACTGACTATTTTGAAACCTTCTCAGCTTTAGAACAGTGAATTTCCAACTGGATGTCAGAGTCAAGGTTCAGTGCAAACTTTCTGCATAACTTGAAGTGCAATTTTCTACAGGTGGCTAAGCAGAAGGTAGATTTATATAGCTGTAATAAGAACAAAATAGTTATGCTTATATTAAAGCAGAAGGGTTTCAGCAACTGTTCTACAAGCTTGCTTGGTCTGAAGTGTAGCATGAAACATGATTTTCAGTGTAAGAAAACTGTTAGGAATGCAGAACCAAACAGACTATTAGAGCAGGCAGGTAAGAGTCTTTAGGCTTCCTAATTTAGTTATTAGTCATGTCCCTACTAAAAACAGATGTTTCTAGTCTTGTTTGTAGTTTGATCAGTGAAGAGGCTATACTTTTAAGTTTTGAATTGGAACTGCCTACCATATAAATAGATGACATGTCATATTGAATCTTCATACCTTTCTATAAGAAATAAGGAGGAGAATAAGGCTGAAACTTTCAAGTATTGTGAAGTAAATTTACATATTCCTCAGGATTATACTCATTATGTCCAAGAACTAATACTAGTCACTGCTGTGTTTTTTATTCCTGAATATTATAATTTTTCTTAGTAACTTCAGATATGTATCTTATATGCAGTATTTTTTCCATTGATCACTAAACCAGGAAGTACACTAAACAAATATTGATGTCATTAGAAATAATTAAAACCTTTAAAATTTCTTTAAAACGATAACATTTAATTGTACTCACCATGTCTATAAATAAACTTATACTTTTTAAATTCAGATATAGAATGACTAAATAGTTTTGGATCCCATACAACTGATAGGAATAATGCAATTTTCTATCAAACATTTATTTGATGGTACCAGAAACATAAAAAACAAATAGAAAAAGAAACACTGATTATTTGATCCATATTACCTACAAAACTCATGAAAAACAAAACCCATGTGAAAAGCCCCACTGTTTTAAAAAAAATAAAACAGCAATTTAAAAAAAATGACCACTAGCTTCCCACTGAGAGTTTGTTTAAAGAAATTGTTTAGAAAATCCATATTTTTTTAAAATTAAGATTAGAAACTCCAATATCAGCTTGTGCTTTACCTTCATTGCTGTTTGGATCTCTAGATGTATAGTACATAGAAATGGTGAGGGACTTCAATGCTATTGTAAAGGAAAAGAAATATTTAAACAAGAAATGCCACAGTGCAAGAAGGAAGAAACACAATGATATAAAGTTCTAAATTTCATGGATAAAAGATCAAGTAGACGCTTTCAGCCTTGCTTTTCTTGATCTTTCCTTTCCCTTCCTTTCTCCTTCTGTTTCCTTTTCCCTCCTCTTCTCTTTCCTCTCCTCTCCTTCCCTCCTCTCCCTGTCACTTCCTCTCCTCAATGTGATGATTATTAAGAAGTACCCCTGGCTTTAGACGTAGGCCTACCTGTTTCAGACAAAAATTCAGTGTGCATGAGTCACCTGTTGCACTTTTAACTTATGCTAAGGATCTTCCTAATCTATGACACCCCCCCCTTTTTTGGTGCACGTCATTCATCTCTGTTCAAAGGAGCTAACAACAATTATAAGTTTCTGGGAATTTGCATGTTACAGTTTTGAAATTGCTAACATAGTTCTGGCATTGATATGAGAGAATCTTAACTAACTTAACAC
Source organism: Corvus hawaiiensis (assembly GCF_020740725.1). Lineage (NCBI taxonomy): Eukaryota > Metazoa > Chordata > Aves > Passeriformes > Corvidae > Corvus > Corvus hawaiiensis. The sequence continues at coordinate 77,787,727 of NC_063214.1, forward strand.
TATGTCTGTGTAAACAGTCAAGATTAAAAATCAGAGCAATAAAAACTGGATTATTTCACTTTACAGTTATTTTGTTTCACAGTGGGGAAATAGTGTTTTTGGTAAGAAGACCTGTAGCTTCTTACTTTCCTGGGAGAAGATCTTAGTCAAATCCTGTACACTTGACAGCTCTCGAAACTGAGGATGAGAAATGGTAAAGTTGCCCTCATAAAAAGCCATTTCCCTGCAGGGCAGTCATAGGAGTTTGCAGGAGATGGAGAAGTTGGATTTAAGCTCCCAGTTGCCAGGCAACAGGTAAGGAAGGAGCAGATCTCCTTCTTTAAGAGATTGAGTGGTCCTCCACAAGTGTTTATACACAAAGAAACCCAGCTTTGAAAACAAGCAACAACAGCAAGAAAAAACTATTCCTGCACAGACAAAATTACTCTGAACATTTTGAAGAGGCAAAGGTTCTATAGTCCACAAAGTAGCCCCTGACATCAACAGAACCATCATTTCTTTTCCCTTTATATGATCTTGAGTGCTGATTTTGGCTGGTTGGTTGGTTGGTTGGTTGGGATGTCTTGGGCATTTGTTTTCTTTGCTCGTTTGTTGTTGCTGGGTTACTATTTTTTGCTATTTTGTCCCTCTTAGACATAATCAATTTCCAGAGAAGCAAAGGGGGTTTTTGGCTATTTTTGTTATTTTTTATTTTTTAAAATAATCTAATAATATAGTTGTTGATATGAAAGACAACTCAATCTTAGTGCTTAAGTAAACATACCCTAAACAGAACAAAAAAAGGCTTCTAACAAAAAAGAACTTTAATGTCCAGAACTTTTATTTCTTTCTCATGAAGAAATAAACAAATATAAATACAATACTAATCCTTTGTGAACTTCCCCATTTTGATCTTATTTTTTATCACAGAATTTATTGCTTTCCATGCTAATCTAATTTGCCATATGTGGCTCCATTCAAAGATGAAAACAGAAGGTTTATCTAAAAGAACAGGTGGTATTTTATGTCGGATTTTTATTGGGATATGTAAGTATATTACCAGAAGTTTTCCAGATATGCACAACTATCAAAAAAACCAGAATCTAAATGGGGAATTTTCCTATTTAGGAAAATACTGATGTTTTTGTTCATTATTTTAGTTTAATAATTATTTTAATTTAATGAAATGATATGTAGGTAGACAATGTGAAGTTATGCCTTAAAAATAAACTGCTAGGCTTTTCATGTCTTTGTTTAACTTTCTGATAAGCTCTGGTAAAGGACAAACTTTTCTTCTGCAATCAAGCTGCCTTAAAGACAACGCTAGAAAGGGTGATATAATTACTGTGGAAATGAAGGTGTAGTTTTAAAGCTTAGAAGTTAACTAAAATTTAATACCTTCCATCTGTTGGTATCAGAACAATGCACACTAAGGAAACCATCTTCCATCACATCTGATGTAGATAAATGCATTATGCAAAATTAAATGAGATATGTTTATCATAGTGCATTAATCCTCAAGAATAATTAAATTCACTTCAATGAAGACTGAAACTTATGTGAAATAAAAAGAAAATCAGTTTTGTTTTGTAATTTTTGTGAAATTCCATTTTTTACAAAAAAATGGGAGGGGATATTTTTCTTTTCCATGAGGAAATGTACTGAACAGCATATTGTGGCATTGTGGCTAACTCTCAGAACTGAAACCGGTGTAAACAAATATGTATATCTTTGTGAGGGACACTGGGGTAGCTTGGGTCTTCTCTTTTTTCTTTTCATAATTTCCTATCTTTTTTTTCTTTTGGTTTTTTGGGGTTTTTTTGTTTGGTTGTTTTTTGTTGGGTTTTTTTGGTTTTTGTTTTTTAACTTACAGTTTTCTTAATGCCCTCAATAGCTGATTCAGGAATCTGGAATAATGGCAGAGTGTTAAAAATAACATGTATATTCAACATCTTAGAAATTGATTCATGGCTCTTTTATCACCATGATTTCAGCTTCAGTCATTTCATTTTAAGCTAAGAGAAACATCTGTTTAACCTAGAGGCCTATTTTAGTCTGTATTTTAGGAAACATTTTTTTAAAAATCCTGAAAGGCGCATCTCATGTCCTATAAAACTTAGCAGAGATGAAGTGCTTATGAATGCAAATGAAGCTATCAGATTGAGCTCCTTAAATTTAGACATAAACTTGTTACATAATTAAGACCTCCTTCAACTCCAAAGTGAACTCTAAAGATCAGTTTCCTTCACATATATAGCTGGAACACACAATAAAAAATCTATTTTGTTGGAAAGATATTAACTTTTTTGAGATTCCCAATACAGTTCCTTTCAGAAACCTTTAGAACACCTCTGGCTGCTCAAGTGGAGTTAAAGGGACTTATCTGACTTATATTGAATGCCTTACTTCGATTGAGGACAATAAAGATGGATTATCTGAGTTTACCTCCTCTTCTTTCTGTCTTGGCAAGTTCTGTATGACATGGGCATAGTTACTCAGCTGCAACCAGAAGGCAGCAGTAATCCTGACCAACAACAACTGCTGCTGAATAGGACCAGTGTATCCAACCTATCCAACTCCACCATCACTTTTTAATGAGCTATTCAGACACAAAACTATTAGGGAAGCAGTAGACATTTAACCACTGAAGTGCATTGTGCTGCATTCATCCCAAACAAGTCAAGACTTCCATGAGATATAGTTAAGAAGATATGTCCTCTGAGGACAAGCTTGAACACTTAGGTGATCACTTCATCAACAACACTCTAAGAATGAGCTTGTGAGGAAGTTTTTGGTAGAAAATATCAGCATGATTGGTATCTTATGTAACTAGGAAAGTTAAAATTTGACATTGTATTTTCCAATTTGCTTTCCTAAATATCAGTGCTGATATTTACGACTGTGCCTGAGTGACATTAAAGGGTTCTCAGGTTTGTTTTTGATTTCATCCATTCTCATTTGTCCTATCTTCTTTCTCATTACAAGCAAGTCAGATTTGTACTTTTTAAACAAACAATGTCATCGTTTTCCTGATCATCCATACACTGAAATTCATGATCTATGTTTCTACAAATGACACTCATTAACAACAGATTCTGTGGATGATATTTGAAAAATTTACCTTTGTCCCAGCAAAAAAACCCTACATATAGACATAAAAAGTGCTTAAATTCTGTCTGAAGACATTTCCTCATTCATCTCATACTGTTATATAAGCCTAAAGTTTCTTTTCTTTCAGTGGTTTCTTAGTATTATATTAACTAATACATTGCCATGCTTTGATTTGGCACATCATTTTTTCTGGAGTAAAAATGAGATTACATCTCAGAAACTTCCTTTACTTTTGTTTTTACACCACATTAGTCCATGGGATTTCAGTGTTTTACCTCAAAAGAGTTGATTAAAAGCATCCGTGGTAACCAGAGGTTTTAGAAATGTTTTAGTTTATATTTCAAGTCTGGGTTTCCACTGAACTGTTCTCTTACAGGAAAGAAAATTAAAGAAATTAAAGAATATTGCAAGGTTGAAGTATTTAATCACCACTTGTGAAGTTTTTTTTTTTTTTTCCAGGTTTTGTTCATGGTTTTGTACAGAAATTTATAGATATATTAAGCTTGTATGGCTGTATGCATTTCATTTGGGAAATAAAACAAAGTTTACCGAGTTTAATAGAATGTTTAATAATTTAGTCCTCCCTTAGTCATTTAGCCATTTAACTTGGGATTTAGGAATTTTAAAAAACCCCTTATCTGCCAAATTGCATACTTTTTGTAAAAGAAGTCCCTTATAAAGTCTCTAGGTTGACTCTTCAGAAGACATTACATTTTTTTATGCCAATATTCTAAATAGAATCTTTATTTTAAACACGTTGTAGAGGGATATGTTTCTAGAAGTTCAGAGCCATCAGAAGCAGTCAGTAATGCTACTATATTCCTGTTCTACCCAACTGTAGAGAGCTTTAATTTAAATCTTGTTGATTTATCCACTTTTAAAATACTGCTAAGAAAAACTGCACTTAACATTAACCACCTTTTTGCTAAGCTTTCTAGAATTGGTGGAAGAGGAGCAATTTCTCCACAACAGGCCCAAAAGCTCTATTTTCTTTCTTGCTTTTTTCACACCAGACCTCCGTCCCCAAAGAAAGTTCTGACTGTGTAATTTTTTTAAAAAAAGTATTACAAAGAAGAAGACCTATACACCTAACATTTCAAATTAAGGCCAACCTATTGACTCTATGGCAGGGAACAGAACATTTACATTTATTTCAGTATTAGTGTTTATGAAAGTATTTTGAATATAGTGAATGCACTAAAGGCATCACTATTCCATATATTACTTCCTGGCCAGAGTAAGAATTAAATCAGAAACTACAAATCAGTAGTTGTCAGAGGTTGGATGTGTGATACCCTAAAAACAAATAATAAATTCAGTTTTGAGGAATACCATAGAAACCTAAATTACCATAAAGTTCATTAAGATAACAAATTCCTAGAAAGATCACTTTTTTAGCTGAGAAAAAGAATTGCAGACAAGCAAATCTTTTCTGTTAACTATGAAACATCTGTTTAGGTAAAATGTACCTATTAATATAAATCTTTATTATTTTTTAAATTAGTTGTAAAACCAAAACTCTTTTTCCTTGGATGTTAACAATATTCCACACACTGAAGCCAGACTGTTTGTAACATCTATTTAGGTAGACATCAAAAAAAAAAAAAAAAAAAAAAAAGTAGCTGAAATCTTGATGTGAAGTCTTAGGGTAAAAAGGAATTGCTTTTTAGAGACAATATATAGCAATTCCCAAAATTAACTTCAGTATAACTGCTACCAGCTAGCATAGCCCAAATACCTGCTATTTTCCCTATTCACCTGCTAGATAATGATCATCTTGACACACAATCTTTCTTGTTCAGATCATGTCATCTCATTTTGTAATTGTTCATGTTTAGCTGCAGCAATTTTTAGTCCTTTGAGAAAAGAAACAGATTTGACAGACAAGGAAATAAAACCTGTAAAATGATAAAGAATATGTGACAAAGGAGCTTTCTTAATTTACAGTAACAGAAACATCAAAAAGAAATTAGAAAAGGAGAACTAATTGATATATACTATCTATAAAACCCATGTAAAATTTTTTGAACATTATGATTTTTATAATAATCAACATAGTATGTTTCACCAAAAAAATCATAATTTCAAACCTGCCAGAACACTGATTCCCATATTAATTTTTATTGACATTTTCTTTGCAGTCAACATGTATATTATCTATAAAAACAGAGAACTGCAGTTCGGTAATCTGAAACTTGTCTAAAATGACAAAAAAAGTCAGCTCAGTGAGGATTTTGCTTTTCCTGTGAACCTATTGTTACAGTACTTATAGATTTGAAACAAAAATCCTAAAGACAGAAGATTAGTAAAGTTTCAAGTGTTAAAGACATTAATAACTGTAAAACTTAACATTTCAAAGGGAAGTAATTTTAGCTCCTTGACTATATCTTTTCTTCATTTAAACTGATAGGAAAAAAATTAAAAATTCCTTCAATATTTCAGAGATGTTGGGAAATTCTCTTAATGGAAATAAATAACTTTTTCTCTGGAATAAGGGATGTCTATTATTTGCTGCTATTTTATTCTTTATCTCAGTGATTTTCTTTTCACTAGCTTACATTAATCCTTCTCCCTGTAGGTGATGTCGTTTAAGAAATGTAGGACAGTCTGTACACCTGAAACTGAGTAAATCTTACATGAGAAGAGTCATGTTGTTGGGATTATTTATTGTCACCAAGGATCTCAGACAGAGGAAATCTGCAAGAAATTGTTGGTAGCAATTTAAGTAGGAGTTTTACTTCATCTTTTTTTGTTCCAGAACATTCTGAAAATGAATGCTTTTAATATTTGTACTCATACGCATAAATACTAAGAACCATTTTATTTTTTAATAAATAATGAAGCTCTGAAAGGGCTAAAAATAGAAGAATGTTTAATTATTCCTCATTCATGGATTATTATTGAAATATTATGAATTTTAGAATGTTCAATGAATTTAGAAACTTACCTTGAATGTTCTTACTATATCCCTTTTCTACTTTGTGATTAAAAGGTAAAATAAATGCATTTTTAAATTTGATGCACAGTCTTTGTAATCTTTACAAAGGCTATAATAACAACAAAAACTGTTCTCCCCTATTATTTTGAAAATGAAAAATATCTGCACATTGTCCCACTATTCAGTTTTCAGAGTTATTAATATATAAGGAAAGAGTTGAGATTAAATTGTGGACAAGAGTCACATATTTATACTAAAATGGAGGGGAGGGACGTGGGGGGTATTGTTCCATTATCTTGATCTAGATAGAACAAATTCTATGGAGCAGATGCAAGATAAAAGTCCATCTGTTCTTACTATGGGTGTGGCAGAATGCAGATGGAGAAATAGACATGCACCTTTCATACTTGTATTTCTTATGTGGTCTTCCTCAGTGAATCAGTTCCTTTTTTTCAACTTTGTGAATTTTCAACATGTTTTGAATCATAATTTTTCCCATGAAAGAATGAAGAAACTTTGGTGACTGAATATTTCCCAAGGAGTGTGATGCGGATTCAGCTTTCTAGTACAATAAATATGAAACACACAAAGCCCATCCTCATAAAATAATTAAACACACAAGTTATCAGAAGAAATACAACATTCTAGAAAGCATGAAATCATTTTTAGAACAAAGACTATCAAATAACCCAAACAAAAAAACAGAAAATGACAACTCTCTTGGGGAACAAATCCTTCTCAGAAAAATAAATAGAAAAAAAGGGGTTGTTTTTTGGGTTTCTGGGGTGGGGTTTTTTTAATGTGTGTGTGTTTGGTTGTTGTTTGTGTTTGGATTTTTTTTCCAAAAGTCTCATTTGAGGAGGAGAGTTATGAAGTGGAAAGTGGAAAATGTCCAAAATGCTTAACAAATTAGATCTTGAAACTCGTAGTCCTTTAAGTCATTAACTGTATTATACTGTACCACCTTTTCACTCGTCTTGTTCCATTCCCTTTTCCTTCTTTATCTCCTTCTTTTCCCTTCCTTCTTCTTCCCCACAAATGAGACAAGCCCACTAACTTGACATTGAGGGCTCCATTTGCCCACACACAGACATGTATTATCATCTGGCTTGTTCCAAGGCAGCTTTCCAGGCTTTCATTTGCCTGTCCAGAGCTGCACACATACTGCCTTGATGCCTAGAGTTGCTGGCTGTGCATGAAGTATTTTGAGTAAACCTGTTCTATTTCAAGGTACCAGATGCTAGTGTGGGGCAACTGAATGGAATCCTTGGAGCCTAATTCAGGATGAGACAAGTCACTAGACTCTGTTGAAGTACATTTCCATTGACTGCAGTGTATGTTTAGACCCTAGCTGACCATTTGCACACCTTGAGGCCCTTTTAGATAACTCAGTCCTTAACAACATATGCAAAAAGAGTTGCAATCAAATTAATTTTATCTTAATATTTGATTTATAACACTATCTACAGTCTCAACTTTTCTTTCCATGACAGAAGGGCTGGCAATCCAGCCTGCCTAATTTTACAAACTTGATTTAATTACCTAAACATCTTACTTTATTCCCATTTGAGATGCACTACTCTATCCCTCTTTACCTCCAGCTACTAAACTAGAAGACCAAGGGTCTCCCATAAGTCCTTTGTCAGTTCTGCCAGCTTTGTGCAGATGTCTTCAGTATCCTGCATCATCTTAAATGACATTAGATATCTATCTTTAGCAACTTAGTCAACCCTGAGGATCTTAGTCAACCCTGAGGTGTCAACATAGAGAAATCTACATTTGAGCTAGTCATTGTAAGCTGTCTTTGTAGCTAATGAAGAGAAATGAGTCACAATTTATTTGCTTTAAATAATCTACAGTAGGATGAGATGATTGGCAATCTGTAAGTTTGTCTTTGTTTCCACTTGCTATAAAAAGAATCTAAGATGACTAACTCAGACGCAGAAATACAATATTTCATTAATTAGATTTATTGGTATATTTGGTCTACATTTGGTTGCAAAATCACAGAATCACTTACATTGGAAAAGACCTCTGAGGTCATTGAGTCCAACCTTTGACCAAACACTATCTTGTCAATTAGACCATGGCATTAAGTGCCACATCCAGTCATTTCTTGAATGACTCCAGGGACAGTGACTCAACACCCTCCCTGAGCAGTCTATTCCAGTGCTTAAGCACACTTTCCATGAAAAAATTTCTACTGATGTCCAGCTGAATCTTCCCTGTTGCAGCTTGAGGCTACGTCCTCTCATCATGTCACTGTCTGGGAGAAAAGGCCAACCCCCACCTTACTACATCCTCTTTTCAGGTCATCATAAAGAGCAATAAGGACCCCCCTAAGCCTCCTTTTCTCCAGGCTAAACAATCCCAGTTCCTTCAGCTGCATCTCATATGACTTCCCTTCTAGACCCTTCCTCAGCTCTGATGTCCTTCTCTGGACACACTCCAGCCCCTCAATGTCTTTGTTGTAGTGAGGGACTCAGACCTGGAAACAGAAGTCTGAGGTGTGGCCTCACCAGTGCTGACTCCAGGGGAAAGATCACTGCTCAGGTCCTGCTGGCCACACTATTGCTGATACAGGCCAGATGCCATTGGTCTTCTTGGCCACCTGGGCATACTGCTGGCCCATGTTTAGCTGGTTGTCAGCCAGCACTCCCAGGCCCTTTTCCACTGGGAAGCCTTCCAGCCACTCTTCCTCCAGCCTGTAGCGCTACATGGGGTTGTTGTGATTGAAGTCCAGGACCTGGCACTTGGCCTTGTAGAACCTCACACCACTGGACTCAGCCCATTTAGCCAGCCTGTCCAGATCCCTTTGCAGACCCTTCCTACCCTCCAGCAGATCAACTCTCCTACCCACCTTGGAGTCATCTGTGAAATTGCTGAGGGCGGACTTGATCCCCTTACCCATCAATAAAGATATTAAATAGGACTGTGCTCAACACTGAGGCCGGGGGAACCCCATTAGTGACTGGCCCCCAGGTGGATGCAGCACCATTCACCACCACTCTCTGTGGACAGCCATCCAGCAAAGAGAAAACCTGTCCAAGCCATGGGTTCCAGGATGCCATGGGAGAGAGTGTCCAAGGCTGTGCTGAAGTTCCAGGTAGACAACATCCACGGCTTTTCGCTCATCCATTAGGCAGGTCACCTGGTCATAAAAGGAGACCAGGTTGGTCAGGAAGGATCTGCCTTTCCTAAACCCATGCTGGCTGTGTCTGATCCCTTGGGTGTCCTGCGAGATAGCTTCTGTTCTACATGACCACTGTGAAGGCTACAATCAAATATAGGAATAGTTTCTTTTGGTAACATCAGCAATGATTGCATAAAGGAGAAAACATGTAAGAATGAATCATTGCTGCCAAGATATGTTTCTTTTCTCATTTGTTTTAGTGTTCTACTTCTACCTTTCTTGAAAATCAAAAACTGACAATATTGATATCTCTTCATTGATTTTGTTCCGATTCACTGAAACTGAAAATAATACCCACTACAAAATATTCAGTATACAGATTACTGTCTCTTTATCAAATAGATGCTAACACTTCCGTGAAATTAAATATATATGTAGTTTACATGATAATTAATCTGGTTTTAACCTGGTTTTTAGTCATGTGTATGTTTAAAACTCAGAAGTCAAAACAATGAAAGTTTATTGCAATTTTAATCTTCTTATATTTTCTTTTATGTCAAACTAGTCCTTATAAAGCAGCTTTATAAAAGGATTAATTATGTTAATTTGTTAATTCTGTAGGCAGGAAAACAATAGGTTATTAGTCATCATAAGATTTTAGAGATTTTGTCTGGAAACACAGGTAATATAGATATATGCCTGCAAGATAGAAAGACTTTCAAATGAAAAGGGAAAAAGAATCTAATCCATGAAAATCCTCCCAACGCAAGGACACAGGCGCCAAATTGCCCTGATTATCCACAAGTATTCCAATCTGCTTATTTTCTAATGCTGACTAACCTGTAGGGGACTATATTAAGTTCTTCTCCATTTAGCACGAGAATCTCCCAGGAACATAACAATAGGCAAACATTAATGCTTTGAGGTATCTGTTTTGGCCACAGAAGAGCCTATCACTTAGCTTTTCTGCAGTGTAGGCTGCAGTGAACAACTCCTAGAAAAGTGCTCAATGTCTTAAAAAGGTGGAAGGCATAGGTTTGCTGTCAGTATTTTTCATAATTCACATAACTGATGTGAATGATTATTCCACACAAAATACAAGCCCTATTCAGTTTGAGGGACCACACAGGATTTCTTCAGTGTGCAGGGTGTTTCTGAGTTATATGTCCCCCATCCCTTATCCTCTTGACACTGCTAGGTATGTAAGGGTGACAGTGATAATGCAAATGGGATTGTGGCTTCAGCCATGATAAAATCATTCCTATCGAGGTGGGTGGCAGGGAGGAATAGACTTAGGATCTTAATTTCAACTGCCAGTTTCTGATTTATACTGCGAAAGGTAAACTTAATGTCTTTACATCTTTCAGGGAAATTACTGTGATCAGTGGCCTTTAACTTAAATCAAATGTATAACATATTCAAGACTATTGTTGACACTGCAGGTAGACAATTGAATCTTCAGAATGACGTTTATCAAAAGCTGAAAGCAAATTATGACCATATTTTCTGAGACAAACTGGCTATATTACTCTATCTGATCATATTTTTCTTGGCAATCTGATATATCTGGATTTCCAACTAATAAATGTTCAGATCCTTAAAAAAAACCACAGACCAATATGCCTACTTCTACATATATCTTCTGCTGTTCAAACAACAGACTCTTGTAAATATTTCCAATATGTCTGGTTTATCAAGATTATCGATGGAACATGAAAATCTGTCTTTTCATTTACTGCAATGTCTGTGAAAGCAAAACTGATTTGCCCTGTATATTAAACTGTTTTCTGAAGTTGAAAAATTGTAATTATGTATGCACCACACATCATATCAGTTTCAGTAAAATATTTTTTGTTTGGTTTGTGTTATTATGCTAATTTTCACTCAGAAAGATGAATGAGAGAAAGATCTTCTATATGCATTAAATAACTTTTATTTTAAATGAGTTTTTTGATATAAACTGCAACAATCTGATCGATAAATAGTCTGTGAAACATGAATTTAAGCAAGTCCTTCAGAAAAAATTGTATGTTAGAGAGAGCTGTCCCTTTCTCTGCCAGGATATCTATGTATCAAGAATATTTTCCCTGGGATGTTTTTCTCTTTCAGGAACACTTTGGCTATAATGTATGTAATATACTACACTATATATCCATACTGGACCATACATCTCGATGGCAAGCTGGGGCTCTTAACCTAAGTACAGCACTTTTCTCAGCAGACAGGGCAGCTAAGGTGCACAGGGGACCAGAATCCCCCCTCAAGACTCTGCAATGAAGGTGGTGGGTGAAGGATAATCACCCAAAACACATAGCACAGGGTGAACAAAGGAATGTGAGACACCTCATCACTGGAAAGGAAGTTGGCTGCTCCCAGGGCCATTGAGGAAAATGATGAGACCTTTATAACCAGAATGAGATACCCTGAGAGTGGTCAACTAAACAAGTTCTCCCAAAAACACTTTACAGATCAAAGGGGTAATCTCCTATGGGGTTATAGAACTCATCATGGGATAAGAATAAGGAGGTGCCCACAATGGAGAAGACTAGAAATTTTTGATTTCTGGAAACACAGCAAAACTCCTTCTTGTCCTAAATTTACTGTACAGGTGTAATTCCCTTGGAATGGGTGAGGAAGAGGACCTCCAGTCAGGCAGACATCAGAGACATCTCAGCCTGAACCAACAAAGAGGGGATGTCACAGGGGATGCCCTCTGATGGAGATGGAGGCACTCATCTGTTGATCTAAACTGATGTTTCAGAAGATTTTCTGCTTGACACTATTTGATTGACTCCTAGATCTCAAAAGAGACTGGCAAGGCTTGTGCAGTCCTATGACTATTCCCATTGCTGCTTGTCCATGTAAGCATCAATGCAACTTCCAGGGCAGCCCTGCATATAACAAGTGTCATTGCAGACTTCTGGCAACAGGAGGGAAGCAAAGGACGGAGGAGTAGTAGGAAAGGTTACTCCATCTGGAGGTCCAGGTGGTGGTCTCAGTCCCTCCAGCAAGGGGGAAAAGCTGAGGCAGAAGTGGATGCACCAGCATATCAGCACTTTGGTCAGGTGGCTGTGTCCCAGACAGAGTTTTGTGTATTGTGATCATGGGAGCCTTTTTGAGGAAATAGGACTGACTACAAGGGACAGAATCCATCTGACAAATGGGACAAAAGGCTGAAGTAGGTACAACAGGAAAGGGTTGTTGTCATCTGAAAAAAAGGAAATATTTGGAGGGACAGTAAAAAACTCTCTGGAGCTCTGCATGATGGGGAAGGTTCTTTCATTTTTCCTGTGAAAGCAGCATGTCTGGGTCCATCTTGAATATCTGCACCTAAACCAAACCATGCAGCATGGAAAAACAAACAGGAGAAGCTAAAAATCTGTCCACAGCTGCAGAGCTGTGATATCATTGGGATTACAGAGAGGTGGTGGAGCAAATTGCATGGGTGGAGCCCTAGTGTCTGAGTGCAAAGTTTTCAGGAAGGTAGGTGAAAAATTTGTGGAGCAGGGCTTAGACTCAATGCATCTTCATTGTTTGCAGTGCAGAAAAACTGGAAATGGGAATGCAGTGCTTGAGGACAAGAGGATAGACCAGAATGAGTGCTAATGAGTTGGGCAATCTGTTGCAAAAAGCCTGATAGGGAAGAAGAAGTTAGATGGAATCTTCTTTAAATAACTGGAAAAAATTCCTCACAATTGCAGTTCTCTGCACTATCTGCTTAAAGGGCTGTGTACAAACAATATAAGAGATTTCTGGAATGTTTTGCAAAAAATTTCTTGATGCACATGACTGATGAGCCATATGGAACAATTGTTCCAGCTTTTAGTCACAAATCATGAAATAGTGATGAAGGTGCAAAGGTCAAGAGCAGTTTTAACTGCAGTGAGCATGAGAATGTAGAGTTTAAAATCCTGAGAGAATGAAGAAAAACAAATAGTATGCAGCAAAAACAGAGGCCTATTATACCTATAAATTATAATTGTAATAACCAGGATAGAATGAATTTATTTTAAACACAATATATTCTACTGATAGTGTAATCAAAATTAGTATGTTAGCATCTTATAACATTATGATAGAGCCACATATAAGATTTATATATGTGTGAGCCATGTGAACACCCAAAGTGCAAAGATTTGTGTACTTGCATTCAGAATAAGCAGGAAAACATGTCGACAGTGACCCAAGTAACAGAATTTGCAAGACTAAGAGAAAAAAGTTAGGTAAGTACAAGAGAATGAAATTAACCAGAACATTTTGTTGAAGACAGAAGAAAGATAACTGTCAAAAGCAGCAAGAAAATAAACAAGGGAGGGCAAGGATATGCTGGACAGAATATTTCTAACCTTTGGAAACTTTTGGATGTCATTTATTTTAACCCTTGGCTGTCTACGCTGGAATTTCTGTGAACATACATTGATGTTTACATTCCATTTGTAAAACAATACAGTGAAAAAAAGACAGATGAATTCCACTTTTGAAGTGCTTGTTTCTCATTATTATCTATTAGGAAGCTTAGAGGTCAGCATTATATCATATAAACCCACCTTAAGAAATAATTGAGTCTCAAAAGATACAGAAGGTCTGACAAGGAAAGAGACAAAGGACACTAGAGGGCTAATGATACATATTGAGTATAGGATAGGGGTATTTTCCATTCCAATCCCAAAACAAAGCAGGTCAAAGCAAAGCAAAACAAAGCAAAGCAAAGCAAACCAAACCAAACCAAACCAAACCAGACGGACAGGATCTGTTTGCTGTGGCTATTTTGCAAGAGAAGTTCTATTCTTATATGTGTAACATGTAAATCATATGTAGTTCTACATCCAGCAGAGCAGGGTTAACCCATTGGTTAAGTTAAAGAGTTGGATCTAAAAGAACTAATGAGGCAAAGTTCCTGAAAAGAATACTTGCCTTTGGAGGAAATTGTAAACAAAATTTTCAAATCTCTTCAAAAGCTCATTGGTATTCATAACACATTGGCCAAAATAAAAACAAATACTGATTTGTACTGAAACAGGCTTTTCAGGCAGTAGGAGAAGACAAGCAGAGAAGCAAGTGGAACTATTGAAGTTAATTTCCTGACTAGAAAATTAAAGTTTTGACAGTCATTGATTTTTCTGGCAGCTCCTTACCTGCTTATCAGTTTTGGAGTAATTATTTAATTATTGAATTAAATAATAGATGGCAAACAAGTGATTTCTGTATTGTTCATCACTCATTTAAATAACACTTCAATTTCATGCATGTATATGTATGCACATTAGACTGCCGTTCTTAAATGGTAACAAATCATGCTGACTTGCTAAGCAGACTGTTTCCTAATCTTTGTAGAGGTATCCTAAAGATCCCATTTTAGCAAGCTACGAATTCAAGTCTTTATTACATGCAGCAGGGAAGTCCACTTGATTTCATTTTGCTGAACTGCTGAATGTTAATCTTTCAAAGCATATGGCTGTGCCATTCATTCAGCACAGCTGAAGGTGTGTCTGTGATCAAAGATTGAGACGGAGTCCTCTTTTCTTCAAGCAAGTTTGTTCTGTAGCCTATGCAGTTTCTTGAAATCATATTGATTCTAGTGGAGACTTGAGTGACAGTGCCCAGTTACATCTATTACAGTCATTTCTAGAGCATTATAGCTATAAAGGTGTTTATTTTAGAAATATTTATACTGAGAATTGCATATATTTGATGCTGACCTACAGAGTATTCTAGACTGCCTCAGAAGACGTGGGTCTACGGTATTGTCAAATACTGTCCTTCACTCTCTGGCTACCATAAAAAGAATGGACCATAATTCAGTAGTTTCATTCCACTCACTCACTCACTCACCAACCATTTCTGGAATTTTCTTCAGTCATGCCACCATTTCTATTAAAACTGAAGAAATCAAAAGTCGTTTCACAGGAATGCCTAGAAGACACTCCTTGTATGTATACCTTCAATGGCCGAATTTTGTCAGAAGATGCTTTTTTCATTCATGCAAATTTCTTCCTCTGTGTGCTTGATATCCTGCTCATTGGGCTGAACATGGAGACATCTTTGAAAATGAAGCAGCTCTTGTAGAACATTCTTCTCTCCAGAGCCCTCTTATCTGGGATTCTTCCAAGCAGATCTCTGAAAATGCCAGAATATACTCTCCAAAAGGCCAGGGTTAGGAGTCTACTAGTTGGCTTGCTTTCTCCTCTCAGGATTCTGAACTGCATCTCACAGTTAAGAGCAGCCAAGGCTGACCCCAACCAGTTCCTCCTTGTTTATTTGTGCCACTTTTACAAGAGTACCACGCATCATTGTCTTCTCAATTTCCTGTGCCAGGAAGCTTTCATCAATGCATTTCATAAATCTTCTGGATTGCTCATGCCCGAGTGTGCTGTCCTTCTAGCAGATATGGATGTGCTAAAGTCACTTGTGAGCACGAGGGTCTGTGAACATGGGGCATCTTACAGTGTCTGAATAAGGTTTCTGCTGCATTTTCCTTATGTGACCCGCAGCAGACACTTGGTACATTATCTCCTGTGCTGGTCTTTCCAGTAATCCTGAACCACAAGCTCTCAGCTGGCTCCTTGTGTGACCTCAGACAGAGTTCCTTGCATTCCTGCTGCTCTTTCATATAAATGGCAGCTCTCCCAGCTCACCATCCCAGGCTGTCCTGTGCACTGCAACCCTTCAGTTGTGTGAGCTATCTGACCCTGTTTCTGTCATTGAAGTGAGATCATAGCCCTTCAACTGCTGCCAGACATCTAGTTCTTCCTCTTTGTTCTCTGCGTGCATGCATTAAAATATGGGCATTCCAGTTGTGCTGATTTCCCAGAGAAGATATGAGAAGCTTCCCCTTTTATGCTGTCCTGTAGATCTTTCCTAATTTGTGTGCATATAATTGAGGGGGGTCCCCTTCAGTCCCATTTCATAGATTATGAGGTTTCTCCTTTTTATATAACCCTGTTCAATTTGCTTGACATTAAAATATGCAGCAAAGGTAATATCATAAAAGAAGACATCCAGGTAATTCTGTAGGTAATGAAGACTTCAGTTATCTACAACACTGGCATTGTGGAAAGAGGAATTAAGACAAGATAGTGGAGAAGGCATGATCAATGAGAACCAGGTACAAATGCTTGAAAAGGATCAAGGGCAAAGGAAAAGAGCACATCCAAATTCTTGGCCCTTCATCAAAACTTAGGGGACGTCTCTGGTGTTGCTCAAATTCTCCTCATTACTTAGAGCCTTGACCTTGGCTATCCTACCACAGTGCTCCTCACTCCAATAGGACATGGCAAACAACCAAATTGCTTCCTCAAAGTGAAACCATGGTCTCAAGTAGGAGTTTAGTCTTTCTGCACAGAACATTTTTTGTCTTAGTGTTCATGCTTCAGCAGATATTAGATAATTTAAGATTTATTTCATTTTTTTTATTTTTTGTAACCGCCTATAGTCTCTGTATCATTTTGACCCAGATCACTGTGTTCAGGTCACAAATGACTAACTTCTCTGTTTCATCTTCCTGTTCTGTTCTGGCCTTAGCCCTTCAGTATGGCTTGTGCTGCATGATAATTTCTTAGCATTTGGGAAGCCAGAAATAATCTAAGGCTGCTACAAATGCTGTTTAGTGGAGTCTTATCTTATTACTAGGAAGCCAATGACAAATAGGAAAGAAAATCTTCTTTCTTTGAGAAAACTGGCAACACTTATTGTTTCTTTATGGTTTTATTATAAACTGTGACAATGTAAAACTAGAGTTATTATTCTGGACTTGGGGAAAAAAAGAAAAATACCTGCAGCTGCAATACCATAGATCAGCCAGGACTTAAAGGCACCATTTTAAATCATTCAGCTCTGACTGAGCCAGTAAAACAGCTATCCTGGCTGAGTACCACAATTACTCTAGAGCTATGCTACCTGGATCTTTTCACTGCTGGCTGTTTGACCTAAGCATGTAATACTTCTGAGACAGTATTTTCTTTCAATCAACTGGAAAAAGGAAAAAAAAGCTATGGGAGAGATAGATGATTCGACTGGGAAATTGAACATATTCCAAGTCATAAAATTGGCCAGGCAATTCAACTTCACAGATTTTGAAGGGAATCTATTGAAACAGTTTAAACTAGAAGCTTCACTTCAAATTGACCAAAGCTGGGGTAAGGTCGAACCTAACCACAGTGTCTCAGGAATCTTGGGAAAGGGTCTTCATTCAGAGGGTGGTTGGGCACTGGAATAAGTTCCCAGGGAGGGAGTGGACCCAGCACCAGCTTGACAGAGTTCAAGAAGCATTTGGACAATGCTCTCAGGCGTATGATGTGATTCTTAGGGTGTCCTGTGCAGAGCCAGAAGTTGAACTCAATGATCCTTGTGGATCCCTTCCAACCCAGGATGTTCTATGATTCTATGCGTTTTAAGAATAACTTGGAAAAGGGAACTGTTATTATTGTATTTGGAAAAATAAATAGAAAAAAAAAAAAGTGGAATTAATGAGAAGAAAGAATAAACATAAGAAAAACATTAAGAAAATCCCAGTAATAATGAATAACATTTGTGTGCACTTTGTTTTGCTTAGATTTTTCATTATCTGTCAGAATTCCTAGTTAAGTAATAGAATGAGGAGCTTCTCCATTACAACAGGTCAAATGGTCTACAGCAAACATAATTTTCTATTAAAAAGACCAGATATATAACAGTGAAATAAATGTGAAAATGTTTATACTCTACATATTAGCTTTCACCTCCAGAATTATATCTGGGAAAACATAATCCTATAGCACTGTAGAAAAGCTGTGAGATGTACATATTTCAGTTCAATAAGACAGAATAAGGATTGAAACATTCTGCTCAAATGTCTGTTCAGTCAAATCACACTGTATTCAAAAGTAGCATTTCTTCTTAAATGAAGAAAAAAATGTGAATAAAGAAGTGGGGGAAAAAAAGAATATAAAAAAAAAGAAGGTGTCATGGAGGTAGGCAGAAATATATATTGTTCCTTGAAACCTCTGAGAGGAGAAAACATCCTAGTTCACACTGTGGGATGTTATACATTACAGAATCAAAGTGAGAGCAGTCTTCTGGACATTCTTTTATTCTATAAGAGAAAGAATAAGGGAGAGAACTTGTAATCTACTATTCTGTATAAGTAATATTTTTAGGAGTTTAGGAGCCACTAAAAAGAAGCAGAAAAAGGAATTGAATAGCAATAACTTCCATAAATACATAAAAGAAATTTTCAGAGGACAAAACACAGTACAATTAAAAACTTAATAACAGGAGTGGCCATTTGTTTGTGTGTTGCTTCTGAGGTTTATCATGCATAAGAATTGTTGCCTGGCATAAGGAGAGATCAGTTGAAAAATGTTTATGTAAAATACAAAATAAACTTCTTTCTAGTGGCCCAGAAGGGTAAGTACAATCTTGCAGCACTGTGTGGTGGAGGAGAGAGGAGACATTCATCATTACTGCTTGGTAATAAAGACAATAAAGATGAAGAACCCCCTCAGGAAAACTCTTATAATATGAATTGCTGTACTTCTTAAAGGAAAGGATGATGTGTAGCATTTCTCTTCAGACAAGTCACTTCTAACTCTTATCTGTACCAAGGAGAATTTACATACTAGTTCGGAAATAGTGATCACCATTTCATGTAAGAAAATATTCATCAGCATTTATATACGGTCGTAGTTTAAGAATCAGCTAAGAGCAAATTTTGATGGAGGTCATGTAGTGTCGTTAGGGAGGAGTAAACCAAGAAAAATAATTTTGGTTGGTTGTTTGTTTTACCCCAGTAAATTGTTCAGGGAAATTCTGAATCACATGATTTTTTAGAACTGCATTTATGAGCTGTATGATGATGATAGAAAACTCCTGGCTGTCGGAACTTTCATGACTATTTTCTTACTTTTTTTTCCAAAATTCACGCTGTTATTACCTACAATATCTCTGGCAAAATGTACCAGAGGCAAATCATGCAAGAAAAGTGATTCACATATTATTAAGCTCCTATCATGTGATACTCTCAAGTTCTTGCACTTTAAGACATAACATACACTGATTTTGGGTTCACTGTCTATGTCAAATTCCTGATTTTTTAGGTGTGTATCCTCTATGCCTCAGACAACTTTTATTTAAACTGAAGAATCCCTTTTAGTTCAAGAGTACACATCAAACTGTTGTTGTTGCTTCACTTTTTTGTTCGTTTGTTTTTAGTTTGTTGTCAGTTTTCTTGGTTTCAGGGTTTTTTTCTATTATTTTCTGCTTTATAGCTGAACTGGCTGAAGTCATATATAAGCAAGACAGAGGTGATGCATTTATTTATTTGCATGATAATGCTCTTTATTCACTTTTCATTCCATAATATTTCATAGTATTCTATTCATCTCTTTGGTTACCACATCATAAGCACTGATATTGTATGTAGTCAACATCTTTTTTAAGTTGCCAAGACTTTTAAATGGCAGTACATTTAAATGTATCCCAGCTGATTAGCTGAGTTAGTTAGAGCATGCTGAGGTTGTGGGTTCAATCCCTGCTTGAGGGGGGCAGTCACTTAAAATCTGGACACAGTGATCCCTTCCAACTAAATATTCTGTGATTCTGTGAAGTAAACATCAGAAACAATAGGTTAAAAAGACTAATATTATTTTTCTGAGAATTTATCTGTGCTTTCATAGCATTGCTTTTTTTTATTTTAGCATATTGCAGAATTTTAAGATAGTAGGAATATACAAGTTTTTTTTACCAACTTGTTTCTTTTTTTTTTTTAAATTAACTCTTAAACTGAAAAATATAGATTTAGGCTTCAGATTTTAACTTGCAGTGTAACTGAGTTTTATCTTTCAACTGGATAATGAGCAAAATATCTTATCTACAAAGTCATATCTGTGGTCCACAGCTGTGATAATATTAGTTTCCCCAGGAACTGGTTAGATAGTGTGAAAATATTAAAATATCCTTTTCATGTATAATATAATGTAAAAAGAATAAAAAATAAGTTTATGCAATAAAAAGTGGAAGTGAGATCCAATCTAATTTAAACATCTACCATTCATGATAACTGCAGCTGTGTTTTGAAAGTATATTGGTTTTAAAAGTTTTCTTGATCTTCACTATCTAGTCAATGGACACATTTAAGAAAATATCATGGGGAAGATCATATTCACTTGACTGTTTTACCAAAATTTATCAGAGCCTTTTTCCTTCTGGAGGCTTAAAAATATATCTAACCCTCTCTGCTGACAATGCAGGCAATTTAGAGCAGAACTTATTTCTTAGTTTTATGTGTTTTCTAACACTGTAAGTCATGGATCAGTTCTTACTCTTTCATGCCCTTTAACAGAGTGGAAATAGATACGGTGTCCCTGAAAATAAGTTTAGTATGAGAGTGGACTTCATCCTAATTAATTGGAATATCAGTGTTAAGGTGTTTAGGCTTCATCATACTTATCTTACATACAATTATTATTTTTTCCTATAAAGACAAAAATAGGTGATTTTCTTTCCAAGTCAAATTATCAAATACAGACATCCAGATAAACAACATTACAGATTAGTTCTTAGAAACTTACTATGTGAGGAAAGAGATCCTACTTCTAATCATACTTAAAGATAGTCTCTATCTAGTCTCTTTCTAGTCTCAACTAATTGATTAGCTTTAGAAATTATTTTATTTTTCCACGTACTAGGAGAAGAAATGGACCTCTTTACATTAATTGGTGCTTAGGGTATCTGGTACAGTAGGCAGACAAAATTAAGGCACAAAAGCTAGGAAGACCAGAATGTTTATTTCTACTTTTAAAATAACTTCTTAAAAAAAATTATTCATTTAATTATATTGCATGCAGAAAAGAATACACATTTAAGCACCATCTACAAAGCACTGAAGAACTATTTTCTAGATGATGCTTCATCTCTTAAAGACTAGAATTTTTTTAGGAATTTTCTTTAAGCATAACAAAATTGACAATCATAAATGTCCCTCAATGCATGTATTGTGTACCTGTTTCTTTAGAATCACTCTTCTGATTCACTAAAAGATTACCTTGCTCAGAGAGCACACGGCTTTCACATGTGAAACCTGGTTTGTTCAGAGTCACATGTTGCCACAGATTTGTGAAGTGTATTTCTTTGAGCAGTTATACAAAAGAATGATAATTACTTTTATTGCTCCACCTCTTTCCCTTCTGATTTGTACTTCATGGTATAGCACACGTGCCACTGACCTTTTCAAAAAACCATAGAAAATTGGTTGCAAGGCTATTACATTCACAGAGTTATCTTGACTGTGTCCTAGGTTACAGTTCCTGCATGTAACAAACACCTAAATGAATTGCAATCTCCCTTTAGTGTTTCTCTTTAACACTACAAATTAATAAGGAGTAAGACTGTATTCCTTCCAAAAGAACCTTTATTACCTTTCACTAGGTGTCAATATGTTCATGTTTCTCTTCCAGATGACTTTTTAGATGAGAGCTGGACATTTGTAATTTTCCTAGATGTAGTCCCGCTTACAGTAGAAGACCTTCATGTCCACGTGGAGTATAAAAGATAGGGTGAAAGCATTGCATATGTCCTACTGAGATTTTGGGAAATTAAAAATAATTTGATTAGTAGTGATTACCAATTGAGGTAAGGGGAAAGAAGACAATAAAAAACTCCCTAATGTAAAAAAAAAAAAAAACCAAAACAAAAAACCACAAATGCCTGGACTGTAAGAGGTGCTGAATGTGAAAGAAAAGTAAAGTTTATTTATTCATGCATCAGTGTCAACACAACAGCAGCTACAAGGGGCAAAATTTAGAAACAAAACAAAAAGGTTGAAGAAAATTATAATCACAGATTTAACAGGTCTTCTGGTAATGACACCAAAAGACAGAAAAAACAGTCTGGAGAAAAGCACACACTGCAAAATTAAGAAAAGCCTTGAAAAACTTAAAGCCCCTCTGAAAGCTGAATGGATTTTCCTACTGATGTTGTCCCAAGCCTGGGCACTGAACACCCTTCAGAGCAAACAGCATTATAAAGCAGCATCATTTTTGCAATTTTAGGCTCTGCTTCTTTATAGAAAACCTCAAAGTGAAATTCAGCCTTTACTGTACTTGACTCTTCATCGCCAACAGTTACAATGGATCTACACATGGCCCTTAATGTGGCTTTAAAGAGACACAGTGAAAGAAATGAAACATTATGTTTATATACTTATCTGATATCCAGAAGAAATGAGATATGAAAAATATTACATCATATTACCGCAGGCCTAGGCCCTAGGGTATATCACTGTGTCCTGCAGCCGTAGGGAGGAGGAGAAGGAGAAGATCCAGCAGGCAGGAATTGTGCAGCAAGATTGATTTATTTAATTATTTTACAAACTCTTTTATAGACTTTTTCTTCATAGTCTAATTGGGCAAAGGATCAGCCACCCCTTGGGGTGATTGGCTAAAATCCTAAAACATCCATTGTCAAAATATTTTTCTACTATACCATAAACAAGACTTTCCGAGGTTGCAGGTGGCTTGGGTGTTTACATAACTCTGCTACCTCTTCTGTGAGAGAGAAAAGTCTCTCATGGACTTAGAAAAATAGAAAGAAAATCCTTGCTACTAACATTTTTGTATCTACAATATCAAAACCTAAACCAAAATATTAAGCATGTGCATGATTGACATAATACAAATTTTCTTCCAATGTTTTTGAAGTCATAAGAAGTCTGACCATTGACATTAACAGTTTTGTAAACTGTTCCCAGATAATTAACTTATTATTGTTATTTAATGGGATATTTGAATGCCACGAGAAAGCTGTCAAGGGTTTATCCACACATATTAGAATGATCTTATTGAGGAAATTAAATTGAATTAATTAAATCTGTGGTGTTAATGTCAAGGATTTTTGTTTTCTGCAACAACAATAATATTATGGAACTTGTCATAAATAGGTAACTGATGCTGGGGCTGTTGTTGGCAATAGTCAGGAAACTGGAAATAAAAACTGCAAATGTTGCTGCCGGTTACATCTGTTGCATCTTGTGTATGTTAGTAAAAATGGCATGATAGTCCAAGATCTTTTCTCCATGTTTTAAAGAATCAGCTTATTGAAGACAGAGAGAGTATATCAGTTCACTGGTTAGGGTGCTTACTCACTCTGAAAAGGGATTATACCAAAACAAACACAGAAAACCTAAATTCTCATCAATATTGCTATTTTTTGATCCCAGATAATAAACAGCTAAGCATTTACATGTTTGCACAAAGCAAATTTCTGCAAGTCAGCTTCACTGGTTAAATTGTCATTTCATTCCTGAGAGTAGCTATGCAGAAAGAACGGGAATCTTCATTTATGCTAAATGGTTCTTAGATAATTTTTCTCTCAAAAGTCAGCAAAAGGAAAGATATCCAAATAAAAACCTTAAGAAAAACAAATCTCATAAACCAAGTGAAAGTAAAAGTGTTAAGAGTTTTTCTTCATATAGTCAATATTCCATGAATGATATACCATGTATTTGTGGTGCTATTTTTGTTCTTATCCATTTTTTTATAAATGCATTTTTTGTGCCAGTGCAATAGAGACCTGTGCATTTGTAATAATATCATTTTCATCAGGTATTGTATGATAAACCACCCTTGGAATCCAGTGTCTATTATAAAGAAAATAATTTGAAATTATCATTGACGAATTTTTTAATATATGCACAAGTTTGCTCCTTGCAATACTCTTTTATCCATATAAATTCCTCCTTTCTCTGCTATCCTTGAGTTTTTTCTTCTGGAGTTAGAAGGCTGATAAGGATTACAAGGTTTCCTATAACCTATATCATGTCTTAGCCTCAGCCTAGCTTTCTTCACAAACATCTGTTCAAATCCATGCCTTTCAAGCCTTCAGAAAAGAAAAGGAGGTACAGAGTTAACATACAAAGAGTGCCATAAAATTCTCAGTTTCAGGCATGACCCGTTTTGCTTGTATACCCTCATGGCACTTCAAATAAATTCCAGGCAAACACCATTTGGAGAGTAGAAATGAGACACTATAGGATGGAGATAGGTGCTCTTACAATTTCCACCTGGTTGTTGTTTTAAAATGTTCAGATTTATTTTCTGAATGTTTGTTTTGACCAGGGTTTGAATATTTGCAGCTGATGATGTTGCACAGAACAAGGTGAAACCATAAAAGCACAAGTGTGTCATGCAAGCTCCTTAGGGACTGAGTGGACTATTAGAGCAATACTGTTTCATGTTTCTCAGATCCCTATCTTTAGTAGGCAAACACATTTCAGACTTTCAGTTCTAGCTCCACAGTTACCTTTACCTTCACCTCAGTATTTAAAAAATGTCATATGTTTTCTGAATTCAGAATACCAAATCACCTGAGACCAATCTCCTGTACAGGTATGACATATATTTATCATGCTCCTGGTAAGCTGAGGCTGATTTACCTGAATCTTTCAATTTTCATGTTTATGGCTGTTATCACTGGTCTCTGATTCATCAGTAGTCACAAAGTAGATACATGAAACTTGACAAAATCCTTGACCTTAATAGAAAATATTTTTGTCACAGAGTAGAATGAAATTCCTTTATTACATATTTCTTTGTAGCCTTCTAATATAAGTTTTTCTTCTGCTCTCTCTCCCTCTCTCTCTGGTAATAGAGTAATTCTGAGAAAAATCTGTGTTTCTCCCCAAGCAACCACATTCCTTAGAAGTTTAGAAATAAAGCAAGATCCTCAAGTGCATGTGGGAGTAGGCAAAGTTTAATGAAAAACCTATTGTCTCTAATAACATTTTTTTGCTTTCTTCTACAGCAAGATGAGGGGCAGATGTCATAAAACTAGCCTTGGAGAAAATAATTAAGCATGGATAGTTTATTGCCACATTATGTCTAGTTTGTGTATTTTGTTCGAGTGAACAGACTGACATATCCTGACATCTCAACAACTTTTCATTGACTTAACATTGCACTTTCATCACCTCTGCTCTAATAGCATCAGAAAGGCCACAATGGTGCCAGAATCTAGCTTTGCAAGTATATCACAGTGTTTGGAATTAACAATGTGCTGACCTAAATGCTACAACAGAATGCTTCATGATTAAAAACCACCTTATACATATTTTCATTAAACAGGTCAATGCATTAAAAAAAGAAAACAGACAAACAAAAAAACCCAATCAAGCAAGAA
This sequence comes from Corvus hawaiiensis, assembly GCF_020740725.1. NCBI lineage: Eukaryota > Metazoa > Chordata > Aves > Passeriformes > Corvidae > Corvus > Corvus hawaiiensis. The sequence continues at coordinate 77,813,037 of NC_063214.1, forward strand.
AAAAACAACATCATGTATACTATCTTACATTCTTTTTCTCCTCTTTTGCAAATAAAAACTTTCTTAATTATCTAGACTTCTCAGGAGTTTAAATGCTTTCTGCTTACATAAGTAGCAGACCTAAATATAGACAAGAATTTTCATCCTATAATTGTTAGGTTAATTGCAGACTACTGTAGCAAAGCGTTCAAATTATCTCCCTGGTCCCATATGTTAACCTGAAGTTTTCTGACTTTTCTCTTTTGTTACCAAGATCACTGGAGAGTCTGCAGGATATCGTATATCACTTTATAACTACCAATATAACATCAAAGATCGTAACAAATTACCTACACCAACTCTATGAAGTGCCTTGCAGAGAATCTGGAAGTCTGCATGCATTGCCTTTGGAGTGTGGACCTATTACTTACCTATCTATGATTGCATCTGGATTTTCTTACTCCTTTTCAAGATTCAAAACTTCCTTTAAGACCAAGGATGAGTTAACACTGTAAATAACTTGGTTCCATAAGCAGTAAAACAAATGAACTCTGCTCTCCAAGAACATTTTCTTTGGTAGTTGGGTTCCCTGCTGTCCTTTGAAGTATAAAGCTACCATATTTCCTTTCAGAAACCAGCATCAAATATGTGGAGTTCATTATGTAGTCTCCATCCTGTTAGGTGGTCTTTAGTCCACCATGAAAGAAGAAAATCACTGATCTTAAGTTCTCTGCTTCCCTGCAAAATTATGCACCTTTGATTGATAGGAATTTCCATTTCGCTAAGAAATCTACTCAAAAGATGTGGTTAGTAGAGGATTTATTAAAAAAAAAAGGGTAAAGCATGACATATAAACAGCATTAACATATACCACATTATACCTGTATCTCCAGTTCCTGTTGGTAATGAACAAGTTAACACATAAAATCTTTTTATCACTGCAGAATGAAAGCAATTATAGTTAGTTTTAACAGTGAAGGTCTGTAAGCCATATAATTTTTTGACTTAGGTTGTAGAGACCTACTGAAGGAATATGAAATTATCCTATATCCATTTATCCAATATCCATTTATTATTCAGATGTGGTACAAAATAGCAGTTGGCTTCATCTTGCATAGCTGAAATGCCCACATACAGGAGAATAAACTCTTCTGTCTTTTTTTTTTTTTTTTTCCTTTTCTTTTTCTTTCTGTAGCCCTGGCGAATGCCAAGGTCTATTTCTGCTCCACTATAAAATCTTCAAAACTTTAAGTTATGTTCTTGTTAAGATTTTTGTATTTTCTGTCTTCACAAGTGAACAACCCCCCCAAATACTTTACGAGAAGGGTGCTAGTGCAAAGAGTAGCACTAAACGCAGCCCAAAAATTCCTATCCATAACCACTGCACATTCAGTTACAAAGAACTGTGTTAGTTCACTCTTGACTTTCTTTAAGGTTTTTTTTTTTGCTTGTTTGTTTGGGTTTTGGGGGGGGGATGTGTCTGGGGTTTTTGGTTGTTTTTGGTTTTTAGGGTTTTGGGGGTTTTTTGGTAGGTTTTTTTGGGGTTTTTGGTTGGATTTTGTTTGATTTGGTTTGGTTTTGGTTTTTTGTTTGTTTATTTGTTTTTGGGGCTTTTTTTTGTTGTATCTTTGTTATTTTGGTGGTTAAAATTTGTAATTATTCCTGTGTTTACTCACACACTAATAGTTTATAGTTAAGCATTTTTTAAAACAATAAATTATTTCTGATCCTTTATGTATAAATATATTAAGGTGGTTTTAATTACTAATTTTGGAGTAAGGGAAGAAGAGAGGAAGCAGTAAAAGATGAGGGAATTCATCCTCTATCGTGTTTAAAAAATAAAGTAGAGGTTTAATTCAAATTAAATGCTGTCAAAAAATAATGAAATTATAACTATTGAACATTAAAACATTAACTACATTGATCTGTGAGCTGTCAGTTGCAGATATCTGGGAGATTTTGTAAAACATACAGATAAAATCTGCTATCATGTTTAAGATTTCATGAACAAGTAACAGAGAGCTTATGTATTCTGAGACATATTAAATAAATGTAGTGTTGTTTATGTCAGTCCTTACTTGTAGGTGTCTAATGGAAAAAAAATCTAGTTGTTAGCTGTTGTTTGCTACCTTTCAGTCCTTGTAAGATTTAATGAATTTTGGGGGAGCAAAAAAGTGCAAACTTTTTCCTCTGGAATGGTACGGAGAACAAGCTGAATATCAGCATGTGGGGAGCATCACTACAGAAAGGTAGTAAGCACAAATATGAGGGCAGGAGAAAAATATGGGCCAAAAGGAATAAACAGGAAACTGAAGGTAAGGTTCAGTATAATTGAAAATTAATTAATTAAAAAAATGTAAATTATCTAATTCTGTCTCATACAAAGCTGACTGGATACATACACACACACATGCACACACACACATACATATATGTATGTATGTATGAATACAGTATGCATATTCATCCTGATATTTAGGTGGTGATATGTAGAAAAAATAAGAAAACTAAAGTTGAGAGAAACTTGGAGCATTTTCATATTTCTATGGCTGATTTCCTAGCATGATTTTTAACTTGTTCTACATGCAGATATTCACTTCTAAAAAAAAATTTTTTTCTTTACTTGGTAATTACAGTGAGGGGAGTTTGTTTATTTGTTTGTTTTTCCTTTCCTTTATTTTGTTTATTTTTCCTTTCCTCTACTGTTATGAAGGAAGAACTGTGCTTTAGATATTTTTTTCTGCAGCAAAAATTGTAGCAGAAAAAATGTAAGAAATCATACCCCATTTCATTATTATCTGAATAGTGAAGAACATATTTTTTTGTTCTAGTGTTTAACTCAGACATCAAGAGTTTTATATTTCTCTGTTTAAATAGATCATACCAGCTGAAGATTTCTAGTTCTTGTGCTTTTCCATCTTCTAGTTTTACAGCTATTTAACTATGAAGAAGGTTGACTGAACAATCATTCCTCCCTTAGAAAACTGAGGAATAGTCATATTGAATTAAATTAAAACCTGTTTGCATTTTTACTGTTTCCTGAGAGAAGATGCCACTGAACTTATAAGAGGGAGAAAGAAAGAAAATTTCCATTACAAATTGTGCAAATTATGGAATAATTTTGTTGCCATAAAAGGTCTTTTTTCCCTTGCCTTTAATGTTCCAGGTTGTTTTATGCTTTGTGCATGACTGATTGAATGTAATAATTTCATCAATTTCTTCTGTTTGTGCATATTTTCCATCTTGCCTTCTTATAAAAATTAATTAAAGAGATATGTCATTTGTGGGGTAAAAAGGAGCAATCAACCATCCCTTGAATTTTACCTTCCTGAACACTGCTTTAGTCTCATCTATAAAAATTTCCCCACCTTCTCAAACAATGACAAACAAAAGTAAAGAAAGGTAAAGGAACCTTCTTCTTATGCTTGAAGACATGATCCACGTATGCTTCTACATCACAATAGCTGTCAGGAAAAAAATATCACTGTTGATATATTATTAGCCTAAACAGATACAGTTCCTTGTTTCCTGATGAAATCAAAAAGGATGTTCTCATATGAGAACTGCTAATCATTAAATAATCATTAAATAATGTACATTGTCATGACAAGCTGGTAAAAATGGTTATGGCAGTATGCATTACTTTTTGACAGCTCTGCAGTCCTCAGTCTTGTTCAAAGAGTAGGTGAAAATAACCTACATTAAAAAAAAAAAAAAAAAAAGTAGGACACTATAACCCAAGAACAAAAAAAAAAAACAGGGAAGGGCCTTTTACATCATCAGTATTTCCTTCTAGTACCTGTCAGAGCAAAACATTAAAAAATAAAAATGTGTTTCCAGTTTATGCTGAGAATCAGCTGCATTAGTAGCCCTGTGCATTTTAACAAAGTGTAGGATGATTGGCTTATGCAGGGAAGCAGCAGGACCTATCCTTTGCAAAGCTGAGCTATTAGCTACCTCAGTGTATGTACCCAAACCACTTTTTGATGTTGTTTACCTACATGGCAGGTACTGGACCAAGTCTGGGCTTGCCCTTTTCTTACTACTCCATAATTCATTTCAAAAAAGAGAAGGTGATAAAATTTGCAACATAGGTATTGTTTTTACTTCTTCAGCTGACATTAAGCAATTTATAGTATATATGAGAAATGAATAAAAATAATTGTCTTAGAAAATCATAGTATTTAATCAGTATTTAATCTCAGGTTTTGGTTTATACATACAGAAATAAAGCCAAAAAGAAAAAAAACCAAAACAAACCCCAAAACAAAAACAAACAAAACAAATAACAAAACCACACAGACAGACAACACTGACATTGCTGGTCACAGACACAGCCAAAGACAAGTTGCTGCTTTCAACACCAGCCACACACAGACACAACTTTAGGCAACTGTGTCCTGGCCTCTCTTGCGTTGTTAGAGGCAGGACGTCACTAGTGCAGCACACACAGCACTCTCCAGGTTTACAATCAGATATTCACTCATTAATTTTCTGAGTACTGGGAGTACTGGTGCAGGTCTTCTACTTGCTCCAGCAGTCCTGCCTGAATGACAGCCCTTCTTACCTACCCTGATATGCCCTCAACTCGATGGCTTCTCCAGTTTGAAGTTTGACAGGGAATACAACGGCAAACCCCACGCACACCTGGTTTGGGAAGATACAGACCCCCCCTCACCTGGCACCAGGCACACAGAAGCCACAGTCCTTCTCCAGCCTCTGTTGAGTCCGTCACCTGACTCATTCATCCTAAGCCCACCAGTAGCTAGTTTTGGAACTCTCTGTCTCTCTCTCTCTCTCTCTGTTCCTGCCTCACTGGCTGCAAGTTAAAGGTTCCCATTATTTCCAGTAGCTGACTCTGAGACCCCACAGGCTGAGGCTTCTGTAACCCCAGTCTGACTCCAGCAGCTGGCAACAAGTTTCACTCCCACACTCACATCTCACCAGCAGCTAATACTGAGTCCTTGCAGCACACACACGCACAAACCCATACACACAAAGGCACACTGACTACAGTGTTATTATGCAGGAAGATTGTGAAGAAACTAAGAAGAAGATGCAAGAAGACAGACCAGATTCACAGTGAGCAGAGAAGCATACTGACTGGCCCCATTTTACACACAATGTCCCCTTTCACGTTCCAATCTCTCTATCCCCACTCTTTGGTCCTCACTGCTCCTCCTTTCCACTGCACATTCCTTCATTCCTTTGCACACTCCAATCAAATCAACATCATGCAACCCCAGGCTGGCACCCTCATGGATTGCAAAACCCATCTTTTCTGAAATGATTCCTGCATTTTGTTGATAGCCCATCAATTTGTGTATCTGACAGGGTTTCATGACTTCCATTGTTGTTTGTCAGGTCTGTGTCTCCATATGCTTTGTTTATTGCCTCCTGCTTTTCCATGTCATGCCAGTTTCACCTGGTCCTCAATCAGATCATCTTACTGACATCATGCTCATACTCTACATACTCTTAAAAACTGACCAAACTGACCAAGGTTGTTTATTTATATTTTCTCAGTTTTCAGGTGTTTGCCTCCCTTTGTCTTAGCATCCCGTTTTACAAGGTCTTTAATCGGATAACTTTAAAGGAACACGCGCTCTTTCATTACACATGGTCTAACAAAAAAAAAAACCACCTTTAAAAAAATATTACTTTACACATATACTCTGTCTCACTTTTTATGCAATATGGCTTTACTGAGAGTGATGTATTTGTGTGGTAAAGACATAATTTCACTGACTGCCAAATATATATATATATATATATATATATACACACACACTATACAACCACAAGAAAAACTTTAGTTGGCAAATATCAGCACGATGCCATTGGTGCAGCTTCCACTGGACTTCATGCATTGCCAAAATTCTGTCTTACAATTCCTTTTTTTTTTCTGCATATCATCATTCCCAAGATATTTCATGTGCAGATGAAAGCTCAATTTCCCTAATATTTCAAAGGGCTCCTCATTATTTTTCTTATAGTTGTTTCAGGTGACAAGAATAATTAATAAATGCCACTGAACCCACTATGCAAGCTTACAAGGTAAGCAATCAAGCACAATCAAAACCCCAAGGCAATGTGTCACTGGAGTTTGACTCGGGATGAAAGTCTGAGCAGCTCCAGAATTAGAATTGACTGCTCTTCTGTCTGGGTATGAGAGTCCTCAACTAACATTTATGCAATCCCAATGTATTTATGAAGAGGAGGTTCATGACCCTAAGCATTATCTATTTTACTTTAAACACCAATGCACATCAATACTATGAATTATTCAGGATACACTGAATTTCAATGTGTGACTTAGGTCAGGCTCCAAGATCATCATGTTTAAAATTCAGACAGAAGCTGTGCTTGAGGGGATTGTAAGAGGAAAGGATAACCTCTGGATTAATGAATGTATTACTAAGGATTTTATCATCATCCTTTTTTTGTACATTCTGATCACAAGAATATGATAAGTACTGAAGTTAAAAAGGCTCAAATTCAAGCTTTTCATGCCCTAAGAAAAATTCAGAAGTTACATCCTCTGTGGTCTATCTGCATGCTCTTCACAAAGATGATCTGTCCTTCTGTCTTCTTTTGAATTTAATATAATTAGCAGTGACATGTGGATCAATATGGCTTAAGCTCCCTCATTCTTCAGCTGTTAGTTAGAAGGATCTTTAGAAATTTATAACTAGGAAGAAAAATTACTCAAGGATTCTATTTGTTAAAAATATATAATTTTATAATTATATAATTTTAACAGCCACCATCCAACTCAGTAGACTTAATATAATTTTAACCCCCTAGTAAATCTGGCAGCTAGTTAAATTTATTTATGTTAACTTAGTCCATACTTGATAATTTTCTCACTCTTCTTACTTTTTAATCTTTTGTTACAGAAGTGTTAATTGTCCTGGATTTTCATAATATAAGAGGAAGGCATGCTTGGATGACAAGCTTATTAAAATATTCTTGAAGAGCAGCTTTGCTTTATACTGACATTAAAAGCTTAACTGTCCTTCAAACATAAGCTTTCTTTCCATCACAAAATTAGAAAGCAAATAAAACAGCAACTTTATTTTTTGTGCATTCAGTACAGATTCATAGTTAGATAGCTGTCTAGTAAATCACTATCTCCTCTTGAACAACGTTTTCTGAATTCTGTCGGACTTCTTTTTACATGACTGCTATGTTTCTGCTATTGTGGAAAGAGTATTTTAGACCTCAACGGATTTTTTTTAGTCACAGCCTGAAGAAAATGTGATAGATAATTACACTGCTTAAGAAACTTAAACCTGAGACTAGTCTCCCTATCAAGGGAGAGAGAGAAGACTAACATAACAAGACTATTTCTGCACTATACTACAGTTAGTACTATAAACGATACACAGTTTTTATACTGTGAACTACTAAGGGTGCACAACAGTCATTTCTTACCTTCATGTAAATTGAGCACATGGAAATGTTACTCACTTCCTTCCCAGAGGCTTTGAGGAGAAGAGAAAAAAATATACATCCCCACTGTGAAGAATCAGGGACCCAAAACTTGATTTATGCCTCAGTAGACATACTTGAACATGGTCTAGATTACATTAAAAGATTTCAGAAGGTAACTTTATAGAACAAGATCCTTTGAAGCGACTTGGTGTGGGATGATGAATTATCCAGATTATGTGTTATTAATATGGTGCACATATTCTGAGTATGAATTTTAAAGCACTCACTGAGGATGGGGAGATGTTCTGTAAGGACCAAAAGACAGAAATCTTACACTCAGAATAAGCAGAGAAGGAGAGAGAGGGAGAGAGAGTCCAGAGTAAAAATATTGTCAGAAAAGTATTTGACCATCAGTGGTAGATCATCATGTTTAATTTTCCATGAGAAAGATTGCGGTTTCATACCAGGAAAAGATGCACTCTGGTTAATGTCTTGTCGTAAAGTAGAATACTTGCTTTCAGTCATCAAGTAATTTTTCCTTGAATTGCATTCCAATATCCAACAAAACTTTATCACTTCGAGTGATAAAATGTTTAACAATGATAATCTCACTATAACCATGCTCTAAGAGAATATGTAAGATTCCTGAGTAAGAAATTTGTCTGATTTTTTTCACAGTCCTGATAGATGTATACTGCTAGACCTTCAATTTACTTCACCTTCTTTGTAACTTTAGTCTGTTGTTAAATGTTTTATTATATTCTTTTGTATCTGATTCTTTTGCTGAAGGATAAAGACAGGGATAATAGCATGGCTTTAAAATAATATTCTATTGCCATATAAAAAAAGTAATGCAGCTGCATGTCCACTTAAGCTAAAAAGTAGGCAAAAGTCATTCTTTGATAAACTGTACAAATGAGCCAAGTGTGAATATATAGATAAGATATAATATGCATATCTTTGTTATTGCTGTATTTAATTAAAATGACTCATGTCTGGGAATATCATCGGTATGATGATGATGAATAATAGGCTCAGTGATATATACAATATACCTCAAATTAACAAGATGTGTTGAATTCCCGCCTACATTTTTAAAAACTCATCCAAAGCTTGTTGAATCATTCCCTAATTACTAACAAAACAATGCTCATTAAGGACAGCTCCTTTTATTTTTATGAGAATTTGTTGATAGGATCTGATTTATATAGATGCTGCATATGTCTAGATCTGGAACACATTAGTTGAAATCAAGAACTGGAAGAATTCAAACAGAATATAAAAACTAGTTAGTAGGGGGGTTTTTTAGTTAATTTACTCAGATACACAGATCTCACAGTGGTAATAAGAAATGAGAAAATTAAGTTCCTTTGAGCTTTTAGAATTCCACACAATGATTTGTGTTTGCTGTTGCTTTTTATAAGACTCTTTGTAACTGAAAACTGTTGGAATTTTGTGACCTTTACCTCCTCAGTGTCTACTGACAAAACCTTTCCCATCTTGTAAATATTGACCATCTTTTAATTTGTATTGAAATGTAGGATTTTACAATTCAGATTTAGAAATAGTGAAAAAAAAGCAAAAATAAATAACCATATATATAATTTTTAAACTATTATTTAGACACATAAGTAGATACTGTGACTGGTGCACAGATGAAGCTCTGCTATCCCAAGGCAAGAACTGAAAAAGAAGGGGGGAAAGAGGGAAAAAAAAAACCCCAAAACATTGGGCAGCATTATTCTTTGTCTTTCTTGTTAAGTTTTAGGATTATTTATAGTAAAAAAAAAAAAAGCTTGCAATTTTTATATCTATTTGTAAAATATGTGATACTTACGTGGCATAAATGAATAAAGCCAGTCAATTGTTAGTTATAGTTCTGACCAGAAATAATGTCACAATAAAGTCTGAACCAGGCTTCTTAGGAAGAAAAGTGGCTGCAGCTAAGTGAGAATCTCTTCTAATTTTTCTTTTAAATCTCAGAAATTAGATAGAAATAATTTGTTGTGATTGTGCAAATACAGGAGAGGACTTGGTATCTCAGGAGGACTCTTGCAACACTTCAAACCTTGATTTAGCATGAATGCATGCTTTCCTTAAGAAATTAATCTTTATGCCAGATGATAAACATGATTTTTTAATGTCTATTTATCCAAAGTGAAGGAGAGGAATGAGAAACAGGTAGACTGGAAAAAAAAACAAAAATCAAACTCCAGCCCATCCAACCCCCTCCCCACAAACAAACAAACCAAAACCTAAATTAAAAGTCCACAAAGCAAAGTTCTAGGATTTCATTGTCAGGGTGTTAAACTGCTATACTTTCTAACATATCAATAATTTTTTAAATGTTATATAAGCATATGATTAATGAATGCCATATAACATTGACACACTAGGCAATCCCGTTTATGGCTATTGGCTAGTGACAGAAATCTCAAGGTACTGGCTTACTAACTAAAGTTAAAATAATAGCACACTCAGTTAAGTTACAGATGGTAGGAGCAGAAGCACTTTGAGCCAGCATAATTAATGTCAGCCATTTAAACTTAACTAACAACGGTTTTAGGTGGATTATGTTAACGTAGATGAAAAACTAGCAAGGTTCACATTAAACATGCCCCATGATACCTTGTGCTTTCCAAGAGTGGATTGGATTTGCCAGCAGTTTTATATCCCCCTGTGCTAACCATCCATGCAGAAAGTACAACTGTTGGTGGCCAGCTTAGAAATTCAAATGTTATACTTGAAAAACCAGGACAGCATGACTTCTTCATCAAGGCATCTTGCAATGGCTATAAAATGAAATCAACAGTGCCACAGTGCAAGCAGACAGAGTTCATGTAGTTTGTGCTGTTGGCAGTGAAGTGCCCTCTTGAATAAGCAGAAGTACAAACACAAGCATGTTATTCTGTGAATAGGATTCTCTCTAAACTGAATTTATTCCAGTTGCACGCAAGTCCTTTTATAATTAGTCATTTGAGTCATATGTTACCTTAGCTTTTGATATTTAAAATTACTATCTGCTATTATTAGGACACTGACCAAAAGAAATTGAATAAAATTGAAACCATGACAGTATGGAAAAAGAACTGGAGTGTAACAAAGACAGTCTAATAACTTTATCAGAAATTGCAGATACACAGTTGGAGAGTTACTGCAAACTCCATGGCGACAAATTCTTTCATAACCATCAAAGACCTTTAGGAGATCAAAAGCCCTCAGCTTGAAAACATTCAAAATAAACATTTGATTACTTCTTGGAAAAAAATAAGCCAAAACACGTTTTACCTGTAACAGTCTGCAACAGAGAGAATTCAGCAGTTTAAATTAGAAACAAAAATCTATGTCTATGACTGTATGTCATGTGTTGAACATCTTTCAGTGAGTGACCCCTGCCAGAAAGAACAACAAAGAACCTAATTACAATGGCACATATAAAAAGGTAGCAAAAAAAGAAAGCTTACAAATTTCTTTTCGAGATATTATGAAACCAACCAAAGATAAAGTGCAGAAAAATCACCATAAACAGAGAATAGCAAAACTCATTCTTATTCTTGTGAGAATCCCATTTTACTACAGAGCATTGATACTTCTTACATATTCTTTTTCATTATGGTTCTTAGGCTGGTTTTTTTGTCGTTGTTTTGGGGTTTTTTGGGGGGTTTTGCAATGTTAATGTTTTACTTCATACTTCTTTTATTAAAATAGAGTGTGCAATCAAAATGACTTTGTGTTCTGATGAAACATTCATAGAAAGATCCAGCTTAGGCTTCGCAAGTGTATAATTCAGAGAAGAAGAAGGAAGGGGAAAGAGTAAATGTGAGTCAATAATGTCCATGACACATGGGTTTACTTTTACTTGTTTTTAATTAGTACCACATATAATACATTGATTTAGATCTTTGACCTGTAGAGGGTTTTAGGTCATTTCTTTTCGTGTTGTTTTGTTTTAGGTTGTTTTGGTTTAGTTTTTTTTTTTTTTTCCCATGAAACCTTTGAGGCCTGAGTTTGAATGTGAGATGAAACATTCTCCACTACAATCCTAAAAGTCGAAAGGCAGGTTTCAGCATGAAAACTCCAAAGCATATCTTTCAAGAATGGTGTAATAAGACAACTTCTAAGTGTTATAAGAACTTCTATCCATACCTGCTTTTTTTAGTGCTTTTCTCACACAGGAAATTGCACACTTATTGCTACAATCATTTTCCCTGATTGAAGAGTAAAATGTTTCTGCTAATCAGTCATAAGTTGCTACCTCCCTTCAAGTAAATAGGGGAAAATCTTAGCCCTGTATATAAATACCTCATGGAAGGGAATGAAAATGTTGGAGACAGACTCATCTCACTGGTCAGTACCTAGTGACAGGATAAGAAGCAAAGGCCACACACTTAAATACAGTTAATTCCGCTCCATTATATAAAAACAGTTCTTTTTCATTACTGTGAGAGTGGCCAAACACCAGTAAAAGTTGATTGTAGAAGCTGAGCGGATGAGAGAACTGGGGTTGAACGTGGAGAAGAGAAGGCTGCAGGGAAACCTGGAGGCTGCAGCCTTCCAGTACCTGGAAGGGACTTAAATAAAAGGAGGGAGAGGGACTCTTTTTATGGGCAGATATGACAGGACAAGGGACAGTGGTGTAAACTGAAAGAGGGCAGGTATAGATCAGGCATTAGGAAGAAATTCTTTACTCAGAGGGTGGTGAAGCACCGGAACAGCTGAAGTTGTGGATGTCCTATTCCTGTGTTTTCACTTGATTTTAGCAGGAGCTTAGGACAACTGTTGGAATATTTATCAAAACCTACTGTTGCATTCTTAAGAATTTAGGCATCAATCAAAATAATCCTTTTAGTAAATGAAAAGACATGGGTTTTTCATGAAGATGATTCATGGAAGGAATCTAGTTTTACATCCTCTGAGTATTAGTTTGGAGCAGTGTATTTCTAGTAAATACGTGAATTAAGGTGAATTCTCTATGAATTATCCTCTATAAGTTAATTTTGGAGTGTACTTTCATGACCCCCCTTTTTTAAGTAATGAATGACAATTTCAGGTGCTTTGGTTTGATATCTGAAGTCTGTTGAGCTGAACCAGAGATCTTTTTCAAATACAGAGTTGGAGATTTGTAGTACCTCTCAGGTTAACATCCTAATTCTAAAAATAAAGTGACAATGCATCATGTGATTTAATTCTTCAGACCCCTTGCTCACTCTACGAGAAAAATGGTAGACTTAGCCTGACCACTTACGTACACTACAAAATTCATCTATTTACATAGATTCTCTGTATCTGTATCAGTTGTTACTATCAAAATTTTGATTAGCTAAGAAAAAGATGCAAAAAATCCAGCACACATTGTAAGATATTAAGCAGAGTGAATCGAATAGCCATGGAAATGTACTAAAATATTTATATAGTATCTGTTAATTAATGCTCAGTGATTCTTCCCCAGTAATTATGTATCTTTAATTAAGTTCTAAGTTCTGTATATCCAAATTAAAAGTATTAGTTCCACTGTAAATAATCTAATCTTTAGACATCTACCTTTTACAACAGTTTAAGAAGACAAATACCTTTTGGAAACACATAAGCAGATTCTTTATTTTCTAAATCTGCTATGCAATTTTATAGTATCTCATATCTGATTTATAACTTTTGAGCTGCTTATAATTCTTTTAATTAAGGAATATCACATAGCAAAGAACAGAAGTGATTCAATATATTGCAAAATAAAGCACAGTCTAAGATCATTATTTGATTTCAAGAGCAATGGACAGATTCATCCTTGATCTGCCAGCAGAATTCAGTGAGCAATGCAGCTCACTCAGTGAATTCAGCTAAAGCTTAGTCACAGTACAGTAAAAATTCCTTCAGTAATAACTGGATTACCAGTGTTGCTTTTCTCTTCCTCCATTAAGGGTTATACCAAAACAAAAAACCAAAACCTACAACTTCAAATGTTAGTTATGCATTGTGGTGAGCCATGGCTCTCGCCAGGGTATCCTGGGCCCCGTTGGACAAAAGGTCCAGTGGTTTAATTCTCATGAGGCCCAGGAACCCTAAGATAGCTGCCCACCACAACACAGACACCCTCAGGCTGTCCGGAAAGAAACTTTGTTGGCCAAGGCGGGAAAGACGTGGCACCCTACACATCTGCAATGGCCACCGCTCTCCCCTGCCTTGGTTCCCCCATCACTCTGCCACTGGCCCATGCTCACCCTCTCTGCCTACCTCTCTCCCCATTGGTTAAGTTGTATGAATCCCTGCCTATGTAACACCCCTTGTCTGTTCTGTTGTTGGATGTTCTATGATTGCTCCGCCCTGAGCAGTGGGGTAGAAAACCACTTGTCAGAGACTTTGCTTTCCTCTTCTCGGCCCCTCTCTCCCCATCTCCGATAAACCCGTTCCTGGCCCCCCGAGAAAGGTCCCTCATTGCTTCATCTCTCCTTGCTCCTTCTCCGTTGATGGCTAGAGCAAGCCTTGCTTCCAGCTCCCCCTTGGCACCCATCCTCTGCTACTGTAGCAGGCAAGCTATTGGCCAGCGCCTGGCCCCTGAGCTAGCCCCCCAGCCGGCACCACGGATTTTATGTGTCCCAAATGCCTCAAATGCTATTTGATGTATTAATGTATTTGTTTGTAGTAAAGCTAAAATAATTGTTATATTACAGGTCTAATGTATTTGCAATATAAAATAAACCCACCATTAGTTAAAAGCCATAAGATGACTTGAAATGGCTTTAAAGAGGGCTTTAATGCCTTCTCTCCTTACTTTGCAAGTCTGTGTGAAGTCAGTACATCATAGGGAAAGCAACACCAAAATGACCTTCCTAGTTTTACAGCCTGCAATGGAGGAAAAGGATCTGTACCAGGACTGTTCTCTTGAAACTACAAAGCTGCGTCTTGACAGGACAAAATATTTTGTAATGCTGTCAGTGTGCCAGTTCTCTTCCGTTTGAGAAACACATATTACTTGGCTGAAAGTGGCCTATGTTGCCTTTATAGTAACTGAAGTCTTGAACTGTGGATATACCTACATACTTCTGATAGTACACTAGTCTTTTATATATGTGTAGCTATCTATAACTATCTGCAAGAAATATTTCAAGAAAAAAAGTTATTGAAAATTGATTGAGGAAAACTGATGACAATTTATCCACTTTTCAGCTGGTAATGCTAAAGGAAAATATAAGAAATATGTTAGCATAAAATTAAGGGAAACAAAAAAAAAATTAATCCTAGAAAATTCACAGTATTACTCTATTGTTGCATAATAAAACCAAGGAAGTAAAATATAAATAAGTCATCACTGAGTTTAAAGATGTGCAATACAAGTTTCTATTATCATGTTAATTTGATGAGATTTCGGAGCTCAATGCAATATTTAATTTATAATCTTGGTATCCATGAAATTATGAGGCTGAAGCTACACACTGTGGCATGTTGTGCTTTTACAGATTTTTTAAAAGAAGTCATCTATTGAAAATTACTTCTTTTAACTACCTGGTTGCTATTTATAAATTGTGGCACGATTAACCAGGTATGGCTATATTTAATAGTGAAGCTCTTAAAATTTGAACAATACTTGCATTTCTTTCACACTGTGAAATAATTTTTTAATTGTAACATACAATTGTAATGAAAAAAATTAAAAATTAATTAATGTACATCTTTTTCAGACAGAAGTGTTTTTTCAATCAAGCATACATAGAACAGGAAGGACTTGTGTAAGAAGAAATGTGAACACTTAGAGTGCATTGTCAAATGCAACCATGAAGATATAAAAATGGAAGTGGAATGTAAACAAGAGTCATATGACAGATTTATAAGGCATCAGAGTTTCAAAGTTAATTTGGTTACATTTTTAATATTTACTTGACCTACCTACAACTCTTGTTTGGTCTTCTTCAAGTGAATGTTGTTTCTATTTCCTTATTCTTCTACATGGAAAATTATCTTTATGAATGTAGCACTGATTTCTACTATCCTCCTGATGTGTGACTTAGTAGAAAAAGAGGATATCTTGCTTGTGGATTGCAAGCAGTTGGAAAAAAAACAGTAACCCAACCAAATGAAAGAAAAGTCCACACCAGGGCATTAAACATTCTCCACTAACTAGAAGTCAGGATAAGCAAGAGAAATCCTTTTTCATTGGCTTCAAAATTCTTCTGCAAAATGTATGAAGTGTTTAGTTTTGAGCTTTTCTTGGAGGATATCCAATTTCCAGGTGTAATCCAAGATTCATAATTTTTTGCATTACTGCACTAAATTTGCAAGTACAGCTAGCTCTCTCTGGATCAAATGCTGTTTCTAAACAAAAGATGCCAGCATCTGATGTCAGTGTTGCTCAGTGCCTGATTGCACTTAACACCACCATGTGCTGCCAGATCATTTGTCTGAGCTGGCTGTAATGGAACAGTTAGGTGCAATTTAGTATTCAGAACAGTGCTGAATGCAATAAGACACTTTAAATAGTGCTAATGTCGCAGTTAGCTTTGTTTCATCTTGGTTGTGGTTTTGGGTTTTATTTTTTTTTTCGATAGCTAGGTAATATGTATGAATAGAGATACTGGATTAAATTAAAAAAATAGAAAACATGATCAGATCTAGTCTGCATGTGAACCACTTATGTTTCAACAAATCTTTTTTTAAAGGGCTCATTTTAATTACTGAAGACAAACTCAAAATGGAGAAAGGTGAAGTTCACAAAGGTTGAAATTAAAAGCATTCACATTCCTTGTTCCACGCATACATATTAAAAAAAATACTATGTATTTTTTATCCTTCAAAGAAAGGTTTTCCTATTTCCAGAAGTAATTGTGAATTTTCCAGTTAATAGATCTTATTTTAGAAATTGGGTATTGTTAGAAATCTTAGCCTTGCAGAAAACTGTACGTGAACTTCTAAGAAATGGATGTTTCTTGCAAAGGCAAAAATTTAACATACACTCAGGCAGCTAGTGACGCTGAAAATGGAACACTCAATTTGTTTTTAAAGTAGAAAGCCACTGCTCAGATTTTCTCTGTATGACTTAGAAAAAGTATTTAAATATATTCTCTATGCCACCTGTTCTGCCATGTTGAGCATTGGATTCTGAGGTACAATTCTGTCCTTTTGTAACTGTTCTCAGTGACATATCTCTGTGATAGACTACAAATTGTTGAAATTAAATTTGGGACATCTTCTTAAAATCCTTTGAGGAATTCCTTGATCTCTGGATAACCCATAAGGCTTTTTTGCTTTGTTATGTTTTACTTCTGTCTGGAAGAGTTTTTCCCCTAGGTTAGCTAAATGAACAAATTATTACTTTTCCAACCACCAATAAAATTCTCTTAAGAGATACATTCCAATGCTTTAAGCATTTTCCTGGTTTGAAGGAGACATGTTCAAACTGATTCCTAGAATTTACAGGAAAGGGACCTTTATCAAGGAACATGTGCATGTCATATAACCAAATAGAGCTAGTCCTCTAGGTGTTTGCTGTGATACAGCTACTGTGAGTAGTGGATAGAAGAAATAACAGGCAGACTTTTTGTAAGGGCATGGCAAAAACATGGAAGCATGACTCAGTCCTCTGCAGGCAACTAAATAGGATTCATCTTACTTAACTCCAGACATTTGCAGATGGGACTAATCCTCTTTAATAGTCAGTGGCAAAATGAGGCACTTTTGACCAATATTTTCAGTTTACCTCGAGATGAGAGAATTCATGGACTCAACATGACTGTACTTTTCCCACTGGTTTTAAAATAAAACTAGAAAAATAATTTTAAAAATCCCATGTGTATACATATATCTGGTCAGCTGAGTATGATTTCCAGAAACTAAAAGATCTCATATTCCAGTGAAAACATAACTTAGTTAGGTGGGAAATATATCCTTCATTCATGGGAATTACATTGGGATTTTTTTCTAGCAGCAATTTGCCTGGCTTGAAATACCATTCTTAAAGACAAGTTAGTGCATAACACATTATACTACATATTCAGTGACAATTCAAAGCCAGACAGTTGGTAAAGGAAGTAACTGCTCTAGGAGTTATAAGCATACTCCGGAAATCTTAACTACCAAGACCTTTACCTTTTTTATTTATCATGTCCCAGTCTATTATATTTCATTGAATTTAAGCTTCTTGTTTATGTGCTGTCTTTTGTCCAAATAGGACAAAACTTGCCCAAATCATAAACCATATAAGGTGGCACCCATAAGCTACTGCTGGTTTACTTAGTAATTCTGAAGTATGAGCCATATGGTTGAGCAAAATTATTTTTTAAGAGAAACCCTCTAATAAGATGTTGTGCTTTTAAGACCAGCTGGAGAAGAAACACCATGTGGTCACTCACCCAACCCCCCCTTCTCATCACCCCACCCCAGTGGAATGGGGAGAAGAATCAAAGTAAAACTTTCATGTTGAGATAAGAAAAGTCCAATAATAGAAAATAAATTAAAATAGAGTAATAAAAGTAAATAATAATGATAATAAAAAGGAAAAAAAGTGATGCACAATGCAGTTGCTCACCATCTGCTGACCAATTCCAGACCCCCCTTCCCAAAAGCAGATCAGACACCCTTCTGGGTAACTCCCCCCAGTTTATTTACAGGGCATGGCATTCTATGGTGTGGACTATCCCTTTGAACAGTTCTGATCACCTGTTCCAGCTGTGCTCCCTCCAGTTTCTTTTGCACATCTCCTCACTGGCAGAGCATGAGACAAGAAGGAAAAAATAGTCCTTGGCTCAGGATAAACAAAACTTAACAAGAAACAAAACATCAGTGTGTTATCAACACCATTCTCATTCTGAATCCAAAACACAGCACTGGAACAGCTACTGAGAAGAAATTAACTCTACCCTAGCTGAAAACCAGGACATAAAATTTCAGGTGAAACATGAAAAGGAGAAAAAAGAACATTTCTGCATCGTGTGAAGGAGTTCAAAAGGCAACTTGATACACCAAAACCCGTTCAGACTGATTAGAAAACAAGCTTTGGTCATTCCTGATTTACTCTCATGTCAAAGCAGCTGACAGATGGCTAACACAACTAACAAGAGCAACAGGACTGCAGAGCCACATAAACCACTAACTCTGACACTTAGGATACTAACAGGATATTAATATCTTAGGTGGATTCTTATCCCCTAACCCTGATGCAACATTTATAGCCACCACACACGCTTATATTTGAACTTTCTGCCCTTGTGACTTTCTGACTTTTCTGTGCCTACGCTCAGTCTGCCTGCTACATCACCTTTTCTTTCTCTGTATGAATTGAACAACCCTTTTTGTCACTTGTAAATTAAATTCTCTCAGAATATTTCTACATTAAAAATCAACCATTATTATATGGGTCTGTAAGGTACTCCAGCAAGATTCTTACGTAGTAGTAGTTCCAAATTACTCAGTCATTCTCAAGGAGTTTAGCCTGACACTTCCTTAGTAAAATATTGCCTTGAATTCAGCTTTAGGGTAGATCTGCTGAACTCTGTCCTGTTAACAAATTGTTAATTGAATAGTACCCTTTTTCTTGTTTTGCTTGACTTCAAAACTTAATAACAATTTTTTATTCTTCCTTGCAACCAACATGCAGCATTACAAATTAATTTTTTAAAAGTACCTCCTCTTGTTTAAATATTGATGTGCAGGATTTGAAGCAACTCTCTTAAATTGCAGAACACTATGACATTTCTTTTATTTGTATTTTAGCTAAGGAATTCAGAAGAGGAAGATGACTTAGTGAGCAACATCCAGGAAAGAAACAGTCAAGTCAGCTATAGTTCACACAGATACTGCTGAATGTTTTGAATTTCAGGAAAGTCTGTCAAGACAACAGCATCTATTCCTTTCCAGTTTGATTCTTTAAGCTTTGTGACAGTCTGACTGATACTACTACTCATGCACTGAGTAACTCCTGTGCAATGAGATTAAAGATGCATACAGAAGGATTATTTCTTGTGTTTTTATTCTCTTCTGACCTTATTCCTACACATAGCAAATGTACTAAGCTGCAAGATTTAACATAAAGAAAAACTAAGTTTTATTTCAGATGAAAAGTCAAAATTCAACATCAGTATGAGTTAATTGCTATTCTCTCAACTTGCCATAGTAAGCAAACAATGCATTTCTTTTCTTATTTTATTGGTAGCACTCTTCTTATTTCAGTTCCAAGTGTGTGATTCATCCCATTATGTTTCCATGATAGCAACTAGGTCATAGTTTTCTGACTACATCATGGTGTCCAACTCCTTTTGCTTGTTTTCCATGCCCTGTGCATTGGTGTAGAGACACTGCAGCTGGGCTATCAGCCTCTTCACCTTTTGGGAAGAGCCTTCCCTAATTCCTTTGGGACAATTTATCTCTGCTGCTTCCCAAAGAGTTGGTGTTTCCTGGTTCCTCTCTGACACTCAGAAATATATCCCCTCCCCTGCCAAAACTAATTAAAAGATCTGGTAGTAAGTCCAGCCAGTTTGCTTCCCAGAACACTCTTATACCCCTTGGTCAGGTGTGGCCCATCCACTGTCAATAACTCCAGTCTCTCAAAGGTGAATCTGAGATCATACTGCTCCAAACCATGACTGTACCACCAGCCACTCTAGTCATTCATCTGATCCGTGCATCTCTTTCCTCCTGGGTCCCAGTCTCCAAATGGGAGGATAGAGGAGAACACTACCTGTGATCCTGATCCCTTCAACTTCTTTCTGAAGTTGAATATTTTGGAATCGTCTCATTGCAGCTATATTTGACCCTATGAAAAAGAGTAGGAGTAGATGATAGTCCTCTGACTTTACTAGGCTTGGTAGCCTCTTTGTGGCATTGCTATTGCAGGCCCCAGTAGGCAGCAAACTCATTTAGAGAGCAGTTTACCAGACAGTAAATGGATGCTTCAGGACCTCTCAGTGACAAGTCTCTGCAGGAACTTATGCCTTCTGATCAACAAATCAATGTGATTATGCAGAAGCATTTTATGGTTTAAAATACCCCTGTGTTCACACCTCTCACAACTTTGACATAATACCTTACTTATACATTTCACTTGCTTATCTTATACTACTTACACATATCACTCTACTTATACATTTTCTTACTTACACCTTTTACATAACACAATACTTACACATTTTATTTACTTATACATTTTGCCTACTTATATATAATACACTACTTATACATACTTATACACATTGCTCTACTTATACATCTTACAACCATTACATGATACTCTGCTTATACATTTTACAACTTATCCACAATACAGTACATATACATTTTGCACCTGCTGTGCATGAGATCTCACATTACTTGATTGGTTTCTCTATTTTGTCCATGAACGCCACACACACTTTTCTGATGATATGATTGGTTTTAACCTAGTGCAGCACAGTCCTTTTTTATCTATTCCTTGCTGTCTTGGTATTTAGTTTTTCAGCTTCTTCTTTCCCAATTTAGCACAGTTTACCTTTCAGTCCTTGATGAATTCCTGAGGGCTCTAACAGGTGGGACTCCTGATCCAGGCAAGCAGAGTCCAGATGATAACAGCAACAAAACCCATCCAGTGATCAGCAGCCAAGTTAGTCCAGGAAATCCAAGCAACAAGCCAGCAAGAACCAAAGAGCAAATAAGCCTGTCCCACCTCTCCCCTCAAACCTTCAGACTGGAGCTTAAAAACCCTCTTGAGGCTGATGTGCTGCAGCTGAAGGTGGAAAGGCCAGGTGAAGCCAGTGAGGGTAATTCCAGTCTGGTCCCAGTCTGAGGGCTCTGGTAAAAATAACTAAAAATGGCTTGGCTGGGGGCACATTATCAAGGTTCAAATACTTTACAACAGCTCTCTAGTTGCTAGCACCTTTAGTGCTTTTTTGGTGGTACTCATTCTAACATGGATGGTTGATCGTACTGATGCCATGATGATTTTTTGCCTTTTCTTTTATACCTTTTTATAACTTTTGTATTCTTAGTGGTTTTTCGCCTACATTCTTGGACTTGTCTGTCAAGCTAGGAGACTAAACATTTTAGAAGCCTCATAGTTAGGGATCAGAATGCTCCAGACACCAAGGTCCTCTCCAGAACACATTTTGTAAACTAAGATAGAACCATCCAGGGGAAGGTTCCTTGGGGAGGGAGGCTCACTCCAGATTGGAGGATCTTTGATAGATATGCTAACTAGTAAGACCTGTAATGTTATATTCGATCTATTGTGGCTGTGCATTGCAGTGTGCATTGGGGCGTGCATTTTGGTGCATTCGACCTGGACGTGTGCACCTAAGGATTCTTAAATACAAAGGTAAAATCCCTTTTTCCCTTCTAACTGTGTTTGATTCTTGATTTTAAGACCAGGAAAAGGCATCAGTACCAACTTTTTAACACTGTCATTTTCTTGGTCTTGGCTGCTTAATGTGGCATCTTCTCCTTCCAGGTCCAGAGCATCCTATCTATAACATTAGGGCACATTGGTAACAAGAGGGAGATTCTTCCTTCTGCTTTGAGCAGAGATGAGAGTCCAGTCTCCTGTCTCTTGTGAATCATCCAAGTCTGTCAGTTCAGTTTTGGAAGCTAACTTACCTGCTGCTTGCAAGGACTTTAGGCAGGACTGTCACTCTGCTGGTGTCAGTGATTAATTCTGACTCAGTATCATGCATCATCTCCTATTTAGATCCCTGCATAGCACATGGCTGATGAGCTCTTCATACAACATGGAAACCTGCTCAAAAAGCTTATCCAGCTGGGCACACTTGCACCCAAAACACCCAGATTCATTGGGAAAGTATTGCTACTAAGAAACAAAGCCAGTCAGGTTTTACAGAGTTCAGAAAATTCCTGTGTCTAATTGAGCTTTCTTTGCTTTTATTTTTCTTACTTACAAGAATGTGTACCAGGCATTTTTTCTTATTATTCTGATGCTTTCTTTGTTTACACTATCCTTTAAATTGAAACCATTTTCAGGAGTGATGTTGAAAAGCATCATAAATGTTAGTGTGGTTCTGATAAAAATAGATTTCCAGAGAATTTCTGAATTATACATTATGTATTAACACATATGTAGGAGTAAAGCCAGTGTCTGATTGGCTGAGAAAATTGGAAAAATTTCCACACTTGACTTTTCAGTCAAATTGGCATTTGCAGATCTTTCCAAATGACACATCCCCTTCTACACTGTGCAGTCACTTTTATTTCTGCATTATGGCAGCTGGTGTTCATGTCTGAGATAAAAGCACTTCAGTTTGCCTTTTCTGCTGCTGTTGTTAGCATCAGCATTTGATGTTTTGTGCTGGATGCAAAGGTTCTTTCAGTGTAGAGACTGCTTGCTACATAACAGTAATTTGTTAAGCAAATTTTACTGCTTCAAAACAATATTTTGACAGCTCATAATGTTTCCAAATGTTATTTTCAAGTAATTAGTGTACTTACTTTAAAACATTTTAAATGGAAAAATGATTTGTGATGTTTCAAAATTTCTATGCCTAGTTTTCTGTGTTTTTGTCAATAAAATGCAAATAAATTTTTGTAAATATTTAAAATTTTAATTATTTTTCATTCTGCTAATGCATATTTCTTATATGTATATGTGGTAAATTCTACACAGCTGAACATAGGTGAATAAAAAGGTACAGGTTGTGGTAAAGAACATTTATTCTTTTTGTTATTGATGAATTTAACACCTTTATAATACAGAAATAAATTCTAAATAGTGTCAGGATTTTAAATATATGTTAGAGCACTTTCACATTGTTAAATAATTTTATCATTATATTTATTGAAATTTAGACTATTAACTGACATTTCATGCTGTATATCATTTGTCAGTATAGCTTGCAATGCTCTGCAACATAGTTTGTTCCAAGAATATAACATTTCCTTGAAAACTCTATTGGCTTCCTAGGCCATATTTACTATTTTTTTCTGACTTGTGATCCTTAGTAATTTCTTAGTGGGAAAGGTAATAGCTGCTATCCCATTATCCATGCTACTGATACTCAATTTCATTTTTTTTAATGTAAACTTTTATTGCATCTAAGTATTTTTTGGCTATTTAGAAAGTTAAGAAACATGACATACTAAGAATGATTATAAAGACAGAGAATATGTTTTGTGAGAAATTGTTTTTTCTTTCACACAGAAAATATTCTATCACTACTCTGTGCTTTTTGTTTATATATTCAGCCTCATAATGGAGATGTAGTCGTCACTTCACAAGCCATGAAAAAGACATGTAGTCAAAGAACAAGAATGAGAACATGTGAGAATTGAAGTGTCATCATTTCTACCACAGATTTATGTGTTTTGAAGCTATCCTTTACTTCTTGCAGTGGCTTTTTATTTCTGAATTACTTTAGGGGACACAAGATGTTTCTTCCTCATGCTGTTTTTTGGACTTAGATTTGCATATTATCCTGGCAAACAGAGTTATAAATGGCATCAGTGATTTATTCTATTTTTCAGCAGACCTTTTCATACAGCCTAATTTGTTTCTTCTCCTCAGAAAATAGAGGGCAGCTGCCTAAGCAGCAAGTGCCAGAGTCCCTACAACATCCGGAAGGAGGATGTTGCTGCCAATGAAAACTGATGGAAAAATGGGAAGCAGCACCTGCTGCCACCACTCTGCTTCTTTCTGTTTTCACTCTTCCTTTCATCCTCCAGTTCATCTGCTCATGATAGCAGCAGTAGTAACAACCTCTTATGCAGCATATTAGAACAGGAATATGTGTTCAATACTTGCTACAGCATAAAGCCAGAATTTCAAAAGCTCTCTATAGACTGAGACTCACTGAATTTGGAACTCTAAAACATACTTGTTCTCCAAAGCCTTTGAATATCTACGTGATCTGTTATAAGTTATTATCACAGGGCAAAGACAGGAAGTGGATTTATGAAAAAGTAGACTTCAAGTAATCTGGAGACATATCCACTACTAACAACAAACTCAATTTTTCAGATAGAGGACCATTGACCCTTTGATAGTGTTTGATGGAAGAAACATCTGAGACATTATTCAAAAAAAGGCATAGGTGAAAGAATTTCATCACCAATATTGGTCAGTATCTGTTCTAATACAGCAGAAGGAGATCATCAGTGAATAAGCATTTATAAACAGAACAATTAGGAAGCCAATAGGTGTGATGGGTTCCAGATCCTTGTTATATTTTGGGGGTTTTTTGGTGTGTTTTCTTTCGTTTTGTTTGGTTTTGGTTTTTTTGTTGTTGTTTTGTTTGGTTGGCTTTTTTTTCTTTTTTTCCTTTTTTTTTTTTTTTGGGTTTGTTTGTTTTTGGTTTTGTTTTTGTTTTGGTTTGGTTTTTTTCTGGAGTAAAAATTCAAGAAAAGCCTACAAATTGAGGACATCCAGAGTTCCCTTTAGAAAATTTTTTTCAATAATATCTTGTGCTCATATTCTGTAGGTAGATGAATGCATTTGTATATCCTTGAACTGTATACAATCTAGAATTCATTTCACTTCAGTGTTTCAATTGCTTCAGTGGGTCCAGTTCTTGAGTTACTAAAACACTTTCATATGACAAACTCATATATGATTTTTTTCTCTTCATCTAGTCCTAATTTTATTGGGAACAACGTAGGCATGGAAATAGAGAAGCTGAAAAGACAAGCTAATAGACAGGTAAAAAAAAAAATTACTTTTCTGAAATGTAAGATGCTATTACAAAATAAAAAATTATTCACATGGGACATATAATATAGTTCACGTGGGACATTGATAGTCTTGTGTACTTTCATAATGGAATCCTTTCAAAAGAGGAGAGAAAACCACAAATACAATAGAGTACGTTAAAAGGTAGTTTAGAAAAGTAGTTTAGAAAACTGGTGTTTGAACACAAATCTAACGTTTTTCAAAGTTGGAAGCAGAAAGCCAAATGCAGACAGATAAATTCAAGAAGTAGTAAACTTTTCGAATTTATTCTCTAACAAGTATGTATTTAACATCCACAAAAGTATCAAATGTTCAGCATGAAAAGTCTGAATCCATTCTGATTTCAAAGAAACTTTCTTTAATCTCCCACGAAAGAATCTCAGACTGAGTTTGTGATAACATTATTGCTTTATAGATTAAAATAGCTTAATCAAATATAGAATAACTTTTACCTTTGAAACTATTTCCTTTGAAAACATGTTTAATTCCAAATCACTCTACATTTCCCTGTGAAAACATGTTTCTGAGAAAGTTCTCACCTGCCTTTTGAAAAAGGTCTAAAGAAGAAAGAATCACTGAAGTGTATAAAGTGTTTGAAAAAAAGAATATGAAAGAGACAGAAAGATGGAGGAACTATTTTTTCATATGTTTGTGAAACTTTATTAAATGTTGTACTTGTTAATAGTGAAACTTCTGCAGTCTGGCAATACACTTTTTTAAAACAAAGACTGAGAGCTGACAATGGAGAAAAAAATATAAACTATTAAATCTGATTTTCATAGATTAATGAACAAAAACACTTCCATATTTTGTATTCTCAGACACTTAGAAAGTAACTTTGTCTTAATATTTTGCTGGTACAACTTGTGCGAAGGATACATAGAAGTAGACTTTGCAAATATTTTTAATATCATGGTAAATGTTTGAAATATATGAATGAAAATAAGGCAACAAACAGGAATTACAGAATCACATGTAGAATACAATTTTCTAAGTACCCTTTGGACTTCATGATCTGCAAGAAAAAAATCTGAGGAACAGGTAGGCTAAGAGGGTACTTGGGACTGAATTCAGAAGTTTGTGCATGCTGATAAGTACCATGATATTTATTTTTGAGTAAGCCAATGCATCATGTATTTTGAATCTTTGATAGGGGAATAAATGAAAAAAGAGAAGATCCGAGCTGTTTGGCTTTAGATTTCTCCTGCCTGAGTGTATCTGCAGCAGGACCTCCAAAATTTCTCCTGCCTGAGTCTATCTGCAGCAGGACCTCCACCTGCAGTGTGTCTCCAGGCCCCAGCAGTATCAAATTTATTTCTGAAATATGTCTGAGTATGGGTGCTGTGTGCTTGTCTGATGCTCTGAAATTTTAGTGCATGATGGGCTACTAACAGCAGTTTGAGCTGTCTGGAATGGGATGTGACAATCATTTGACAGTTCACTGTCTCTTCCCACACAGGTTACCCCTATAGTCCACCGCTACTTAAACTCTGTAATTTTTGCTAAGTACAAAGATAAAGTTGATTAGAAATTGCTGATGATTACAAATTAGTGTAATAACATGCCTGATTAACACTATGTATTAAGCCAAAAAACTACAAACAGAAAGTTCTAAGGTTAAGCATCAAATAGTCTAAATATACTGTTTGGATTTGATACCAGGAAAAGGTTCTTCATGCAGAGGGTGGTTGGGCATTGGACCAGGCTCCCCAGGGAAGTGGTCACAGCACCAGCCTGACAGAGTTCAAGAAGTGTTTGGACAATGCTCCCAGGCACACGGTGTTATTCTCAGGGTCAGGAACAGGAGCTGATGATCCTGATGGGTCACTTCCAACTCAGATTATTCTATGATTCTATTTATTTAGTGGTTATTTACCATGACGTTAGGTTTCTATGTTACTTACTTACATGTTGAGAAAAATGTACTTCTATTTATTAGATGCTCAAGGGCAGAATAGGGGGAGTCTAAACCAACCAGAGACTAATTAATGGAGCAAGAGATGTAAGAGGTAAACTGCAACTACATGTGATACATTGTTACGTAAGTCTGAGTAGCTGAGACATTTTTAAGTTAGACCAACCACTATTAATGAAAATAACCCTACCAATATTCCCACAGTAAAACACAATAAGCATCAACTACAAATTTGCATCTGCACATGAAGTCTGGTGCCCTGATTTCACAGGAGAGGCTGGAGCAGGTGTCCAACAGAGCATTTGAACCAGCTGAGCTTCAGACCGCAGCAGCACTAGAAGGAAGCAGTGAGGGACAGTGTTGGAGAGTCCCTGTTCAAGGAGATGCAGTACATATTTGCTGATTTGAACAGCTGTCTAAAAATTTTGCTGCTTGCCAGAAGCTTGAACCCAGAACATAGTGGGGAGGCTGTCAAAATTCATCTGGCCTTTGGACTATAATGCCCTGATACTCTTTCATATGTGCACCAACAATAATACTAGGGAAGACCGGGAGCATATCATGGTAATTGGCTCTAGGGAAAAGGAACAAGAATGGTTTCCTACTTGAGCCTAATGCTGCAGGTGAAGGGCTTGAGGAGGAGTAGATTTATCCTGTGTGTCAACATCTGTTTGCAAAGTTTGTGAGTTTGTGTCAACAAAAGAGATTTGGGTTTTGCTATCATGCCTTTGAGGACTGAGGACTGCTAGGAAGTGACCTAAGATCCACCTGTTAAAGTAGGGGAGAAGCATTTTGGCAGGCAGATAAGGAATCATTTTAACTAGGAACAAAACGGAGAGGAGGAGGAGGAGGATGCAAAATCAACCAAGGAAGTGGTGGATTGAGTGGTTTAGGGTACTGTGGGCAAGAGCAACCTCCTGTTCAACAAAAGTGCTGCACATCATGCTGTCACCAGAGCTGCTCATTTCAGCCATGGAGAGTTCACTCCTTCCAAAAGGAATGGATGTTCAGAATCTTCTAAAATCTGTTAGGCTTTTTGTGTTTTGATTATTTTTGCTGTGGTGGTGTTTTTTAATGTTTTGAGGACTGCTTTATTCTTGAAGTCATAAAGTACTGGGTATGCATTTGTGGAAAAAAAATGTTATCATGAGAAATAAGAATAATTCCTCACTGCTTATAGAGTAATCTCTATATATGTTACTTCTATGAACTGCACAGTAATTGTTCTGCTAAGAAAGCACAAGTGAGCTGACCCTGAGTTTGCATTACAGATGATAAGTCATTGGAAAATATTCCTACCAACCTTAGGTTATATGAATCAAACCAAAATATGAATATATGAAATCATAAATAAGTTGTGGGGGTTTTTTGAGTTACACAGAAATCTTTTTAAGAAAAGTTAAGTAGGAACTCAGTAAACTTCAACACTTGTATATTATCTTGACATATTCACAAGCAGATTGCAACAAATTACACGTTACTCAAAAGTTATTCATAAATTCCAGTAAAGTCCATAGACATTCTGAATAAAATTCTGCTTCAAATTGTAATGTACTTTTCGTTGGATTTTTTTTTTTTCTTTTGTCTGCAGAGGTGGACTACTGACTGACTCTAATGAAAATTCTGTGAAAAGTCTGCCCACACAGACTTACTTCTGGGAAAGAGAATTTTGTTAGTCAGATATTTGTTTTCTTTATCCTCTGGAATTTTATTGTGAAATGCAATAGAATCTAGGTTTCAAGTTCTGAATGTTACAGGTGAATATGTAGTCAGAATTTACTGTTCAATAAAATCACGAACGATTTTCACACAGGGGCCTAAGAAATACTTGTTGAAACACTCTCTGTGTTTAGCAAGTCCTATATTAAAGGGAAAGGTTCACAGAAGTATTGTGAACTGCCAATTTTTTTCATGTAAAAACAATTCTTGCTGAAAATATTTTCTTTTTTCTTGATAAAATTTACCCTATGTCTATTCTGAAGTCACATGGTAATATACAAATATTCAATTTAGCTTTCATTGACCATCTTAGATACTTGCAGCACTCTCATTTATGAATCCTGTTGTTCACCACAGTGCTGCTTAATTTTATGAGCAGTGGAGAGTTTTTTACAACTTCCCTGTCTGGCCTCATGTTCTCTTTTTCAGTTTTTCCTCTCTCTAGATGTTACAGCTGTTTGACATTTCATTTTCTATAATAACATCTGTCTTCTAACTTGCCATATACTACCTTTTTTTTGGACCCTGAG
Organism: Corvus hawaiiensis; assembly: GCF_020740725.1. Lineage (NCBI taxonomy): Eukaryota > Metazoa > Chordata > Aves > Passeriformes > Corvidae > Corvus > Corvus hawaiiensis. The sequence goes on from NC_063214.1 coordinate 77,842,243, forward strand.
AAACCTCCACTGTTTAAGATTAAATTCCTCAGTAAGAGCTATGAACACTGACTATCTCCTGGTATTGTGGTTCATCTGTGTGAGCTAACTAGGACAGCCATAGTCAGGCAATAGAGTCACAGAATCTTGCCACCTTAGAATGGTTTGTATTTGAAGTGACCCTTGAAGTTTATTACCAGTGCCCCTTGCAGTGGGCAGAAACCCCCTCTATGAAGTCAGCTTCCTTGAACTCCTATTCAGCCTGACTGAACATTTTCAGGGATGTGACATTCACAGCTTCTCTGGGCAACCTTCTCCTGTGTCTCACCATTTTTTTTACAAAATACATTTACATTTTAATTCTTTTTATACATGCCATGAATATTGTGGAAAATTCTGACTATACCAACTGAAAATTTACAGCACTGACTCAGAATTTGGCATGTCTAGGCTGAACATCCTGTAAATTTTGTGGGACTACACATAGTTTTTACTCAGGAAAAAGAGCAAAAGGAACAAAAGTAGAGACATTCTAGTAAATTAGCTACAGTCAAAGAAAATAGTTCAAAATCATATGCCAAAATAACGGAACAGACTCTGCAGCTTAACTGGTAGAGCATTTTTCTGGAAGGGGAGTAAGAGGATTCTGGTTCTTAATTTTAGGTTTATTGCTCTATGGTACTTTAAACATTCATTATAGAGTCTCAGCCACAGGTTTTGAGAAATGCTAGACAGTATCTATTAAGACAGGTGCTTCTCATCCTTCTGTGGTTCAATAAATGGAAAAGTTCCTGTGACAACTCTCTTGCAAGTCATACCTTCTTTTCTTCTATGACTTTTAAATACATCTGGGTAACATAAGTGGAAGTCCAGAATTCTTAATTGTCAAATGTATCAATCTTTATCAACCTACAAGATTAATATTCCCTCTCTATTGCCTAGTTCATTCTTAGTAGTGTTGCCATGAGACAAGAATGTAGCAAAAATTATGATCTTCAAGATGATTATGCCTATGACACTGGGATGAAAGAAAAGGAATTACTCCATCTGCAATTCAAAGAAAGAATTGAAAAGAAGAATGGTATTAAACTGTGAGTTGTGATTCATACATATTGTTCATCCATTGTACTTTGTTTCAAACTGTGCCCATAAATAGATGTTCAAGCAAAGCTAATATTAATAAAGCTAAATTAATAAAATAATCTTGGGGGCTAATTGTGCTTTTCCCACATCTAAAGATGAAAATTAAAAGCCCAAAAGACTGGCATGCATTAAAGAAACTAAATTACGATTTAATTTATGTTTTATAATGGATCTGACTTTTTTTGCTACCTTCTTCTTACTTTATTGGTTATATTGTTTAAGTTTTTAAAAATATATATTTTTTAAGAAAATCCCCATAATCTTAAAGTCAAAATGGGTAAAAATTAGGGAAAAAGAAAAAATCCAAAATCTATTAAAATTGACTACAGTGGCAACCCCTTAAATCTGATCTCTAGTCCCATAAATTCCTTGAAAGTGAAAATGAGAGTGATTTTCATTCTTATTTATATATTTGTTTATTTTTTTATAAGTTGTGGTTGCTGGTACATAAAATAAAAATTTAACAAGAGATATGAAAAAAAATTACTTGATGCAGTTTAAACACATATTTAAACATGTAGTCCTAAGATATTTAGAGTGTTTGCCATGTTTAAAAATAAGTGCTAGGTATATTAAGGAACCCTAAAACTTTAAAAGAAAAAAAATTATACATTAAGGACAAAAAACCAAAACCGCTCAAAATTTTTCTTCATTTGAACAAATTGCACATTTTTTCTATTTTTAAAATTATTGTTTTTTCTCACACTTCTGTAAGTGAAAATACCTTTTCATATTTAGATATTTATAAAACATTGATCTGATTTTATTTAGACAGACATGAATTATAATGAGCTCTATATCCTGGAATTAAACCCTTAGCTTGTGTTCACTGGTCCCTAACAAAAACCTGTCAGGTTGGGATTAATCTGAGCTGATGTTATCTGTCTAAACCCTAGGCACTTCACAGCTTCAGGGGTTCCTCTAATAGTTGTCATGTGGCAAAATCATCTTGTGAAAATTAATTAATCCTAGATGTTGGATGTGTATTTACCTTAGTGAACTGTCTTTGTCTTTAGCCCCACAAAGGATTTAAGCTTGTTTGGACCAAAAAAAACAAAAAAAAAAGGGATCAAAATTGCAAAAGTGATATCTAGACCTTGCAGCAAAACTTTAAAAATATGCACAGTTAAATGTGGGAGGGGATTATTATTATTTTTCACTTTAACAAAATTAATAACAATGAGATGTGGACTAAATTCTAATTTTCTAAGTGCTCTGATGTTCCAATCAGTGATTAAAAGTGCAATAATTTGCTTGCCAGAAAAAGACTTTGATGGACTGACTAACCCCACACATCACTGACAAAGTCCCATTGTTATTAGCAGCTCTCTAGAGGAAGAATTTAACTGCTTTATTGGAGCCAAATTACTTCCCATAGATCTCAGAATATTTTCAACTGTAATTGCCTTGAGAAAATGGGTTAATATCTTCAGAGATGATTGTCTAATCCTGTAAAAGTTACTGTAATAGTATTGTATGAAGTTAGCTTGTTCTGAATGGTTTATTGGTTTGATTTGGTTTGGGCTTGTTTTTTAGTCTTTCTTTCCAATTATACTCAGATACCTCTTTTTCAGTTTAATAAATTTAAAATACACATAGGAAGTTCAAGTCAAAAAAAGTGAACTATATAATAAATGAAAATAGTCTTATTTTGTATTCTTGTAATGTAAAAATATATCTGAACAAAGCGTACTGGGTTGTTTTTGTAAGGACAGCTGAGTTCCACAAAGTTGAAGTAATTTAATAAAGTGGAGTTCAAATATAACTGTAGCTGAAGCTTAATATTACCTTTAAGACGAAAAAAACCCAAAAAACTGAACCTCTTTTTCTGCAATCTGTGATGATACAAAAGAATAAAAACTGGCAGTTGTCATTATAAATTGAGGCTATTATAATTTCATCTAGCATAACTCAGGAGTCTGAACTCAAATCAGTAAAATTATCAATACAGAAGTGCTTTGTCTCTGTCTAAATGTAAGAACTAATTGATAATTCAAAGTCTGTGTTGTCTCTCTTGTTGTTTAATTGGCTTTCTTTCTCATCTTAACAGCAAAACCAGAAGAATATAGACTTATAATAATTTATTTGCAAATTTAAGTTGACCATTTAAATACAAAATGTTTCTTGAAGATCGTAGAGCTAAATGGGGGGTGGGGTGGAATACTGACTAATAGCAGAATTGAACTTTTCAAGTGAAATATGTATACTGAAACTATGACTGTCAGGTTTAAATAACAAATTATCTATTTTATATTTTTTATATATTAAATTCTTCTAATGTGCTAATTAAAATACTATTAACTTTAGCAACATTTTTGGATTCATGCATGAAGGATTAGCTGACAGACACATTCAAAAATGGCCAGTGTACATAAAGGGCTTGTTGAAAACCCCTTGGGTAACACTGCATTGTGTCAACAAAATCCAGAGTAGTTTTTAGTTAGAAAACATGACAAAGTAACACACCTTCAGGTTAATTTGACATCACAGTTGGATGGTGAAAGACAAGATGAAAAAACGGCCTACTGCAAAATATATTTCTCTAGTATGTGTTATTTAAGATGACTTTTAAGCCAGTATTATAATGTTTAAAAATACTGTCTGTAATTTAAAAAAAAAAAAAAAATCTATATCTCTCTCTATATATATCTATATATATATAGGGGATGAGGGAGAAGAAGGGGAGATAAATTAAACTGTGATACCCAGAAACAAATTGAACTGGGATAATGACTTAAGTAGTGCCTCTCTGTAGCTATAACATATCAGGATCCAAATATTAATTTGAAAGTTAATTCCACTTAAATTAAAACAAAACATCATATTCTTCAGTATACCCACAGTAGGTGTTGTCTAACAGTGTAGAAGTTTCTGCAGATGTTGGGAAAAAAAGTTTCTGCAGAACATGGGAAAAAGAAGTCTGAATATTAAGACACTTTGTTCTGTTTTTTCAGAGAGAGCTGTAGGAGACAAATGACGCTGAAAATAGTTTAAATAAAACTCAATACAGCTAAGATAAAATGTGAAAAGTATTCTTGTTAAATGCTGAATAACAATAGACAAGTATGAAAAAAACACAAATAGCAGATACACACTAAAAATACATATGCTAGAATATGACAAACTATATCTTTTAAAATTTAAAAAAAAAACAAATGGAAGGAGATACTGTATTTTACTGCTAAGAAAAAAGCACAAGCTGGGTTGCTAGATCACTGCTCATGAAAACTATTTAATATTTTTTGTTCCCAATTTAGACAGTTTTTAAGACAGTTCCAATCGGACACACAGGATGCTATCCATAACCAAAATAGATCCAAGGCAACCAGTGTTTTGGACCTCTTTTGTTATCAGTTTGGACACTGAAAGAAAACAAAAGATAAGGCAGATCTACTAAGGAGACGCAAGATTTAAATAAATCAACAAGCAAATAAATAATAAACAGCTGAGAATTAATGAATTCTGATGGATGCAGGCCAAATTGTTTGACACTCATAACAAAAAAAAAATGGAAGGGTGGAAAAGATAAACTTTTTTCTTTCTCTGTATTGGACCTTTTCCTTTAATTTACATGCCGTTGAGGAAGGAAATCAATAAGATCCTGTCTTACTTTCTTCAGAGCAAAAAAAGCATGAGAGGAAAAATTTTTATAAAGCAATGAAAAATTGCTCCCTTTGGCTGGGAAATTATCAATTTTGCTTCTTGGCAAGTGTAGGTGGAAAGACTGTCAGCTAGTGAATTTTTTTTTGTAACAAAGATTAAATAAGGAATCAGGCAGTATGCTGAAATTCCTTTATGATGTGACAGGTGAAGACTGTATTTGACAATAGATGTTTAGATGCCATCTACTTTAAATTACAATAATAGTCAATGAGCGGTGCTGTTAGGTTGGAATATATACATGTTGCTTATTTGTAGTGATTACAAATCTAATCAGTTAATCAAGTTAAAATTTGTCTAAGAGAAAGAAAAAGCATGGAGAGCAGTTAAGGTATAAAATACAACAGAATAAAAGTCTGCTCCAATGGAAGAAGTATGCTAGATGGAAGATGATATTACATTATTTCAGCATTGATGTGGCAGTAAAAGTCATAGGGGATGAAAAGAAGAAAGGAAAGGCAAAGCTGAACTAATCTTGAAAATTTGGCTGAGTTCATGAAGAAAAATAGGGAGAAATTACAATTACCAACAGAAGTGTAGGCTGACAACATATGACAAAATTTCACCAAATAAAAATCTACATTTAAACTATTTGTTTGAACTCACTTTTACAGTCAATATAGAAAACTTTACAACTCTAAAGTAAAATTTACCCGTAGAAATATACCTACATAGATTACAGAATCAATCCTAATTCTGTCCACCAATTAAAATAAAGATCTTGAAAGCATATACTGTCATTAATACCGTAGATTATTGTGGTAGGTTTAAAACTTGATTTGATGGGCAGGTTTCTGGGCCAATAGCAGAGCTGGTAACAACTCTGCGATTTACATATTTAACGGAAGAGCAAGCATGGGAATTTGCCTTTTGTTCCTGCTTTCCCGCCAAGGGGTGGTGGGGGACGGGGGGGCCTCCAGGCCCCCTCCCAGAGCAGGCCCAGGCTTCCCCCCTGGCATGGCAGTGCGGGCCAAGCTGCCGAGAAAAAAAGCCACCCTGGAGCCGTGAGTAGCTGCGTGGCTGGAAACGCCCCCCCGACTGAACCGGGATTGTGCGGCCAAGATTTCATCTGAAGCCGCCTCCCTTCAGCCAACGCAACTTGCACCAAACCAATAAAAACACCATGCAGCCGGCAATGGCAGAGCCCAGACAAGACCAACTTTCTTCCCAGTCAGGGAGAAAGGAAAAGTAAGGTCATGTGGGACGAAGCCAACATGGCAACTCCAAGATCAGTTGTGAGGGAAGGGAAAAGAGAGCGGAGGTGCTTTTAGCGCCAGAGCTGAAAATTCTCCTTGCAAGCTGTGGTGAGGACTGTAATATTACGAACTGTTTTTCTATAATTCATTGAAGTACATTGTGTAGATGGTGTGAAAGGCTTTTAGAGATTGAAGAAAGCCTTTGCTTTCAGGCTGGAGTAGTTCATCCTTAAAAGATTAAAACCCCATGAACCACTATGGCCCACGCTGGCAACTGCGAGAAGACTGCTAAACTGTGGGAGAGATTTCTTCACTGCAGCAGATTCAGGCAGGGCTGCTGCCTGTGGAAGTTTGAACCATGTTAAAGCAGAAGAAACTCTTTTCCTTGAACATAATGAAAGACTCTTAAGCTATGAAACACTGACCAAACTCCATGTTTTGTTTCCCTTTGAAGTCTATATAATTTCGGGCATCACCTTGCATGTGTTGGTGGAAAGAGGGAAGATACTGGAAGGAAAAAGTGTTCTTGAAGTTTGCTTTAATTTCTTATTATTTCTTTTTTTTTTAATGCTGTTGGTAATAAATTTTCTTTATACTGTAACTGTTTAAGTGTGGACCTGTTTTGCCATGAAGTTTCTTTCCATTTTCCTCAATAATCATTATTTCACCTTATGAAAAATGGAGTTTTATTTTCCCCTTCTCTGCCCAGCTATCGTAGAAGCAAAAAAATAAATAGTTTTCATGGGGCTTGGTGCTTAACCAGTGTCAAACCACGACAATTATTTATAAAGTTAGCCCATTCTTTGAGATTTTTCTCACAAAGAAAAATGTCATGCTGCTTGTCCACAGAAAATATTCACGTATTTTGATTGGTTAACTTGTTTTAGAAAACTGTACATATCAGCACTCTTATTTTTTACCCACATTCACAAAACGGGAGCAAGAATGGGTAGTCACACAAAACAGAATATTAGTCTATAATCTGAAGTGGAAACTTGCTTTTTCTAAACCTTTTTCTTGAAATTTAGCTTTTTAAGACTTCACAATATCTATTCTCAAATTTGCACTAGCAAATTTTGGTAGGTGAGCATGTCATTAGGTGTTCTTGATTGTGATAAAGCTGGTGTAAAAACACCTGTTCATGCACTATCTTTAATTTAAATTTTCTTATTGTTGGCGTTCGGAAATACTAAAAAACTGAAGGTAGATGGATAAGAGACTCTCATACAGCTGTTGAGTTTCAATACCTCATTTAGTAGAATAATGGTATCACTGATTATAAATTACCCTTGTGATTATTATACTGAAAGATTTGAAAAGTATAAATTGGAGTTCATGAGCCACAAATAAAATGTATATTAATCTTTGGATAGACAGAGTTGAAAACAGTGTTAAGTACCAACTTGATTTACAATTACTTATATAGTTCCCTTTTCTGTAAAATAAAAGCTCTAATTGCATTTCAGTATCAGAAAGCAATGCCTACATACTTTTATTATTTTTAGATTTTAAACTTTTTAGGTTTGGTTTGAGGTGTTTTGGTTCATTTTTACTGTGATGACATAGAATATGACTGAATGGACATTTTCACTCATTTGGATTGTCACTGACTTAATGAATTACATATTATGTGATTTATTTCCCTATTCCGACACTAATTGTATAACAAATTTTGACAGCTTAAATTTTATTTTACTGCAACTCTTTACAACATTGTTCACTGGTTAAGTTTTTGGTTATAAATTATGCAGTAGGATGGGGCAGACTAAGTGCAAATATAACATGAGATATGTGACACATGTAATCTTCCTGACTCTCACTCTCATAGGCATAATTCTCTAATAAAACATTCATTCACAACAGCCAAAGGACGTTAGCACTGAACCCTCTATACCTTTTACCTAGTTGTGCAAGGAAGAAGAGCAGTGTACATTTCTAAATACTGCCTGTATTATTGTAAAGTAATGATTGTTTCTCCATGCCAGTTTTCAATTTTATGCAGAATTTTGCTCTTAAAAAGTATTTTCAATGTAATGCTTCGAAAAGATTTTCAAGTGAGCTTGGACCATACCATTTTCAAGGTGTTTTATATAAGGGTCAAGGATCATCGAGTCCAATTCCCTTCTTCTTGAAGGACCACATAAAACTAAACCATGTGACTAAGAGCATCATCCAGATGCCCCTTGAACTCTGACAGGTTTGGTGTTGTGACCACTTCCCTGGGAAGCCTGTCCCAGTGACAGACCACCCTCTTAGTGAAGAACCTTCTCCTTATATCCAATCTTCCCCTAGCACAGCTTCATGCAATTGCTTTGTATCCTGTTGCTGGTTACCAGAGAGATGAGATGAAAATCTATAAAATCTCCCCATCCAATGTCCCCCTTAAGCAAGTTTAAGACTGTGATGAGGTCACACTTCATCAACCTTCTTTTTTCTAAGGTGAGCAAGCCAAGTGATCTCAGTTGCTCTTCCTAACTGTTGCCTTTGAGACCTTCCACCATCTGGGTCTCCCTCCTCTGGACATACTCTGGACCCAGCTGTTATACTGAGGTGCCTGTAACTATGCAATACTCAAGCAGAGGCCACACCACAGCAGAGCAGAGTGGGACAATTGCAGCCCTTGCCTGGCTGCAATGCTCTGCCTGATGCACCATAGGACATGGTTGGTCCTTTTGGCTGCCGAGGCACACTGCTGACTCATATTCAACTTTCTGTTGACCAGAAACTCCACATCTCTTTCTGGGGGTTGTTCCTCAACCTCTTGTCACCTAGTTTGTATCTATAACCAGTATTACACCACTGTATGGTTGATTGTTTCCCAGGCCTTCAGTCTACCCAGATCCCTTTGTAATATCTCTCTACCCTCAAAGGACTCCCACAGCTCTTTCTAACTCACTATTAGCAGCAAACTTACTTAGTTTACATTCAAATTGCACATCCAGAAAACTTTAAAAAATATTAAAAAACACAGGCCCTAAAACTGGGCCCTGGAGAAACCCACTGATGACTGGATGGTAGCCTGATGTAACACCATTCACTATAACTCTTCAAGACTCACCCATATGCCAGTTGTCTACCCAATACCTCACCAGTTATACCCTTCTACTGAAAAATCTAGCCTCAGATGAGGATTCTGAGTATCCAGATATTTAATTTCAACTGTTTTGAAAATGTAGTAGCTCTGAATTAGATAGCATAAAGGAGCTTTTAAAAAATTACAAAAGAAAAGCAATATCTTGCATTTTCAGTTTAAATACTTAATTTATCCCATTTTTTCCCAGGATTTGTTATTAAAAATTTAGATGGTTAACTCTACTCATATGATGTTGGAAACTGCAGTCCTATATATGTATAGCAAGAATGACAAAATTTTTTGTTTATTTTCATTATTCACCTCCCTTCCTGTTTCCTTTCAGTTACAATGTAAACTTCAGGAGTGTGTTCTCTCTAGGAATCCCAACGGCAAAGTTCTTAAGAGAATTTCAAGTGTTATCTTTGGGATTTAAAGCATGGAAAATGAACAATCTCTGAATAAGCCTGCTTTTAAAACAAAATAGACAAAAAAAATCCCAAACAAACCAAACAAAAAACCCAACATTGCACACCCCCCCTCCAGTGGGATAGGTAGTAGAATCTTGAAAAAAAAAGACAAACTCTGTGTGTTAAGAATAGTTAAATAATTGAAGTAAAGGAAAACATAACAATAATATAAATAATAACAATCATAATAGGAATTAAAAAGAGAGAGAAAGAGAGGAATAAAACACAATCAAATGAAGTGATGCACAATGCAAGTGTTCAGCACTCACTGATCAATGCCCAGCCTGTCCCTGAGCAGCAATTTATGGATCCCAAACAGTTCCCCCAGTTTATATACTGATGTTCCATGGTATGGAATATCCCTTTTGCTGGTTTGTGTCAGCTGTCCTGGCCATGCTTTCTCCTGGCTTCTTATGCATCTCCTCACTGTCAGGGCATGGGAAACTGAGAACATCTCGATTGAGGGTAAGCCACTACTAAAACATCAATGTGTTATCAACATTATTCTCATACTAAATCCAAAATGCATCACTACACCTGCTACCAGGAAGAAAATTCATCCTATCCCAGACACAACCAGTTTAGTAGGAACAAAAATAAGGAAATCAGATCCTTCTCTGAAGTGTCCAGTGACAGGAGTCTCAAATTAAAACACATGAAAATCCACCTGAATACAAGAGCACAATTTCTTACTGCAAGGGTGGTCAAACATCAGAAGAAGCCATGCTGAGAAGTTGCAGATTCTCCATCCTTGGAGCTACTCAGTACCCTACTGGACAATGTCCTGGGCAGCCTGCTCTAGATCATTGTGCTTGAGCAACTGGGATGGCAGGAGGGGTAAGAAGGTGTGTGTGGGCAGGAAAACCTGCACGAGCACTTTCCAATCTCAACCATTCTTGCTGTGAAGCAAGGGCTTAAGCATAGTAATACCGTGTCTTTCAACCATATTCCCTCTCACAAAGCACAATTTTTCCATCACAGCGCACCCAGGGGATTACCCTGATGCCTGAAAGAGTCTGTGTGACAACTATGCTGTCAAATGGTGGGCAGGAAACAAGAATATTATGCTTGTCCAGAGACTGTCCTTGCAGAAAAATAACAAATGTAATTTCTCAAAGTTTGCTTTGCAGCTAGTAATAAAAGTGGATCAGGAGGAAATAGAGGAATCCTTAGACTCATTACTGTGTGACAGACAAAATTCTCTTTTCCCTTGTTCTTGCAGCTTTTCATTCCCTCTCCTGAGCCAGACTGACTTGCTTTTTCTGATTTTGTTGTTGTTCTTCTTTTTCTATTTCTATTAATTTCCCCTGTTATTTAGTTCCCATCTGTGTTCTATAAATACAATTTTCCCACAAGGATTGCATCTTCCTTTCTTAATTGTTTTTGGAGTTTTTTTCTACCTTCTGAATGTTTTGTAAGCCACGTAGTATTTCAGCCTCTCTGTATTGCTGTGCCTGTTATTATATACTGCTGTTAAGAAGCAGGATGCAGTGTAAGTCACTTAGAACCTTCACTGGCAGATACTGTGCAGATGAGATGAGAGTTTCTGCAGCACAATGAGAAAAGAGGGAAACCTTCACTCTCTTTACATAATTCTTTGAAGCCAGGAGGAGGAATTAAAAAGAAATCCAACTGTCTCCCTGCAGTCTCTTGTGAATTATTTTGGAGCTGACATGAATGAAAATAGTAGAAGGGAACTTCAGATGACTGGCAGATTTTTTTTTCCTTTTATTGCTTCTTCCACTTACCTTGTGGTTGCTTTTCATATCATCTATCCCATTGCTTCAATTTCTCACAATATAAGATACCTCATATTTATGCAGCCCTGACTTAAATTACTTTAACAAAGACTGGGCTTTTAAAGCTGCTTGTATGATCTCAATTTTATTTATATTTTCTTGAGGTTTTCATCATCTGTTGGTGATAATCCATTAATATTGATCCTTCCTGACGCTAAAATTTCTAAAATATTTAAAAGACAATATGCACGTATTTTGATGACTGCTGTGTGAGGAGAGAAAAAGTTAAAAGCATAAAGAAAATTTGTTCATGAAAATTCTAAAAATTGGGTTTGATAACTTAATGGATCATGATTTAGTGCATTACTATGGAATAAATCCCTTTGATGAGACATTTATACCAATAAAAAGTAAAATTTACTTGAATGTGGAATATAATAAGTTTCAGGGTTTAGGGATTTATTTCAGGCCAAAGTCATAAAGGCAAAGGAAATCACTGAAATAGACACAGTAATTTAATGGCAGAAATAAACTACATATAAAATGTATGGCTATTTAATGATGAATTGAAACATTGAAGGCTTTTCTACTATTTAAAGATATATTTTTTAAAGACATATCAAAACATGGAGGAAATTTTTACCTACAGTAGTAATCAAGTTAGCATTTTTATTAAAAAGATAACACTTAAATATTTCAGAACCTAAAGTATTTTCTTCTTAAAATTATCAATTGAATTTCAAATTTGGAATTTATTTTGTAAGCCTGGCCAAGTTTTTTGGGTTTTTTTCCTAATGATGAAATATCAAATATTTGTACCAAAAGCTTGGCACAAAGGAACCTCAATGGAACAAATAACACCACTGTGTTTGTTTGCCTTTTGATATTGTTAAAGAGAAGGAATTAGGAATGGAAGAAATGCAATATCATTTTCATCCAATAGATTTAAGTATTAATATTACCCTTTGCATTCCCATAGATTATTTTGCTGGTCAGCTGTTCATATCCGTACCTTAGGTAAAATTAACTATTTCTGAAAAATTCTTAAAATATTTTTGATGGTAGGAATCAGCTGAGATGCTAAGTCTGTGTATCTTCTGTAAATCAAAATATTTGTTCATAAGCTTAAGAAACACTGTAGTAGTCTAGCGTGTGATTCTGAGGTCAGGGGCTGCCAGTCAGGAGCAACATTCCTTTTTCTGTCCTCTGAAGAAAATTCTGAAGACTGCAGAACACAGACAGCTGCATAAGAGGAAACAGTATGGATTTTTTTAAACATAAGGATGTAAAGAAAACATAGTCTTACCAAGAGTCAAGTCTGTGGAGTATGGGATGAATTATTCTTAACAAATAAACAATAGGATTGTATTTTTAACACTTAGAAATAATTATTGAAAACATGTATTATTTTAAGTCTATTGCTATTACATTAATACCTTCATTTTCTTTAACATTCAAGGTATGAAAAGAGAGGAGGTACTTCTGTAGTATAATTTTTATGAGGATTCTGGCAACTTTTGAAGTAGGTCTTTGAGCTTCTGAACCAAATCCCCAGGATACAGATGGTAATAACTTACCTTGTTCTTTACTTATGCAAGTTAAACGTTTAAATATATTTTCATTTTCCCACTCTTCAATATACTTATTCTTTAGAACAATGACATCTATGACACTAATTTTTCATGTGGTTTTCTTTATTCTCCCCTACCAGTAATAGTTTGGTTTCCTCTATCTATGTATGCTGTTAAAAAGTGAGATCTCAAAATATTTGTATTTTATCATTTGCTTTTACTGACATAATTTTGAAATCTCATCGCTCTTAACCCATAAGACTTTATAGCAAAAAGGTTTACAGACACTTAGGGAAGATATTCAGCAATAAGAAATGATGTGCATATATAAAAGAAAGAGAAGCAGGTGAATCAAATACTAAAGCAGACTACACTGATAAATAAGTTAAAACTCAATAAACAGTTGCAAATAAGATGACTACTGACAGACAGCTAAGTACATTTAAGAAATTTAATGTTTTCTATCCCAGTATTTTTCAGCTCTAATAAAATAATTTGAATTTGGGCTTTAGATAAAATGACTCTAGTTCTCCAGGTTATGCTTAATTTAGTGGAGAAATAAATCTTCACAAAATCAAGATAGTGCCAAATTCCAGAGCAAATTATGTCTGAACAGCTTGTATTCAATTCCCAGTACAGTTGCTTCTTTCACTACTTTTTTCCACTGTCTTACTCTCCATCAACTTGTATTAAAAAGGGAGCTGTGGACAGCTGGCATTTAAATGTCAGATACAAACAGCAAAGATTCCTCCTGGACCACAAAGTCTTTTGTAGTGGTGTTTTCTAGTTTAGTCTGGTAAAAACCTATCACATCATGGGCAAGCCACTCACCTATTCTCCAGTTGTGTGCCTGTTACTGAAGCAAATATTTTTTTTCAGTTTGTCCCAGTGAGAACTTTGCTTGCATAGGAAAACAGGCTATAAAGCTTTACCACTAACTTTATTTCTGACCCATATACTTACCCATTTTCATACCCGGCCTCATACTTTTCAGATTTCATTATTACTTTATGGAAACTTTGTTATTAATCATTTCCTGTAGACAAGTTATGTTTCCTACTCCCTAAAACATTTTAAAATATCATCTGAGATCACCTGTGTTTGTTCCTAAATGGTTACAGGTAAGAAATACGTCAAAATCTTTACCAAGAGAGTCATTATTTCTATTTATTTTCTGTAGCTGCAATTAATTCTTTGCCCTTTCCAGCTCAAATAAGTTTCAAAAGTGTGTGTAAAAGCCAGTATTATCAAGCAAGATTTAAATTTGAAAAATATTTTTACTCATTATTATCTTTCTATGAAAATACATTGCTTTCTTCTGTTTTGTGTTTTGGCTTCTGTTTTCAAAATTTCTGAGATAAGGGGGAAAAAAGAGACCAATAATGAACAGAATTAAGTGTTCTAAAAATAAAACCAAACCAACCCCCCCCCCCCCCCCCCAACCCTCTAATTATATCTTTTGAATAAGTTTCACACAGCCTCTAAGGTTCTGAGCTACAATTTTATGTCAAGTTTCCTGAAGCAGTCACAGGGTGAGTCTACTACATTCTGTTAATTGTATCACATTAGGCATACTGTTAGTGCTATTAATAAGTATGTCGAGCAATTCCTCTTGACAGGTTGCACCTGAGGCAGAGAAATGCCAGTGGAAACTAAAAGAGATCAACAGAAAATGGTTTTTCATTAGAAAATCACTGAAACATTCTTTGTCTTTTAGTGGCAGAGTGAACCAGCTGTGATACAACTCTGAGAATGTTTACACTGCTGATATAATCCATAATTTTAATGTATACATAGTAACAATAAAACAGACTAAATAATAATTATTATTATTATTATTGTTAATCCTGCTACTATTACTACTACTGCTACTAATATTTGAAGTCTGGGGCTAGTTCATTACAGAGGTTCAGGTTCATAATACATGTAGTATACTTTTTGTAGGTCCAAAAGGAAAGGAAAAACTCCTTATTAAACAGTAAGAAGAAAAATATAATTTATATAATCTATGTAATATATATAATAAAACTTCAAGGGTGGGATTAAAACTTAGATTCAGAAACATAAATTTAGGTATCAACAGTCTTTGCATATGCAAATAAGCTATCTCTAAACTCCTCTTGCATCAGATGTAGATATGGAAGTAGATTCAGTTGATCAAAAGCCTCCTGCCTCCTGCCATAACAATTTACATCATCCACATGGGACTGTATACTATTACACTAGACCTCAGAGAGATCATCAGTTTTCTGGACTGATGATTGGATTCCAGGTAAGGTACCCCAGGATATTTCAAATATTATGAAAGGACTTCATGTGAGCGACTTAATCATATTTTTAATTAAAACAGAGCAAATCACAGAATCACAGAATGTTAAGATTGGAAGGGACCACAGTAGGTCATCTAAGCCAACCTCCCTGCCTGTCCTAGAGCACATGGCACATAACTGTGTCCAGACAGTTCTTGAATGTCTCCCATGAGGGAGACTCCCCAAACTCTCTGGGTGATCTGTTCCAGTGGGTGGTCACTCACACAGTAAAGTTCTTCCTCATGTTCAGATGGAGGTTCCTGTGCACCAGTTTCTTACCTATTGCCTCTTGTCTTATTGCTTGGCAGCACTGAGAAGATCCCAGATGCTTCCCCTTGACACCCTCCCTTCAGATACTTATATAGACATTGCTGAGGTCCCTTCACAATCATGTCTTCTTGAGGCTGAATAGGCCCAGCTCCCTCCGCCCATGCTCAAGATGAGATGATGATGAGAGAGATTATTCCATCCCTTAATCATCTTTGTTGCCCTCCACTGAACCCATTCCAGAAGGTCCATGTCTCCCTTGTACTTAGGAACCCAGAACTGGACACAGCACTCCAGATGTGGCCTCAACAGGGCTGAGCAGAGTGGCAGAATCACCTCCCTCATCCTGCTGGCAATGCTCTTCCTAATGTACCCCAGAACATCATTGTCCTTCTTGGGCACAAGGACACTGCTGGCTCATGGACAGCTTGTTGTCCACAAGCACCCCTAGGTCCTTCTCTGCAGAGCTATTTTCCAGCAGGTCAGCCCCCAGCCTGTGCTGGTGCAGGGGGTTTTTCCTCCCCAGGTGCAGGACCCTGCATTTGCCTTTGTCGAATTTCAGATGGCTCTTCTCTGCCCATCTCTGCTGCCTGTTGAGGTCCCTCTGAAGGGCTGCACAGCCCTCTGGGGTATCAGCCACTCCTCACAGGTTTGTGTCATCAGAGAACTTGCTGAGGAGGAATCTGTGCCTTCATCCAAGTCATTGATGGATAAGTTAAATGATACTGGACACCACTACTGACAGGCCTCCAACACTGTGACACTGATTATGACCTCCAGGGACCTGCCATTCATCCAGTTCTCAACTCACTTCACTGCCCAATCATCTAGTCCATAAGATATATGGGATGTCTGTGCTTTTTAGAGTGTAAATTGGATGTCAACTGGTCATTAAGGTGGTGTCTACAGTGTATCCCACTGTAAGGCATCAAGTTACTATTATGGCTGGTAAAGATCTAGGAAAACTGTTCTGTAAGTATAGGAGTACAGTTCCATTTAATTTCCTATACCTACTCACGTCTCCTTCAGCTGCTGATTCAGAAGGGCATGGGTCTCCTTAAATTCTGTCAATACTGAAAGCCTCATGCAGATTTCTCAGATAACCAAGAGTTTCAAATTACACTACAAACCTCTGTTTGACAAATGAATTGATCTCATAGTCAGTAAAGTCAGTGGAGAGCTACACATTTATTTTAAAATAGCTGTTTATTTTAGGGTGAGATGAGTCAATCAAGTGTATTGATTAGTTCATCTCTGTGGGAGTTGACACAGCTAACTCTCTTGCAGTCACACGGTATGCACCAAGAGTCTGTACAGTTATCTGCACGTAGGTGCTTGATGTGTCCTAGGATACACTTTTTATGTTCAGCTGTTGCTCCTGGAAAGTAAGAGTCTACCATAGATCCTGTGTCATATCTTTCATGCCTACACTGGTGCTGTAGAAGTCTGGGGTTATTTGAGCTGTCATTAGATGCTTATGTGTGGATGAGTGAAATAAATTCTTTAAGCCCATGAAAGCGAACTCCCATGCAATGTCTGCTACTTTTGGTCTCAAGATCTTATTTTATGAAAAGGTAATTTTTTTTAAATTTTTAAAGCTCTCCTGTCTTTCTTTTCAAGTCTTTTAAAATGCTTTCACTTAATTGTCCTCTGTTGGGAGGTTTTGCTTATCTGAAAGGGAGCAGCAAGAGCATGATTGCTCCATGAAATGAGCCAGAGCCAAGTCTTGTCGCAATACAGGCATGAACAGCAATCTTACCAACAGAGGTATAGTCCCTGATCTTAAAAGAAGCTCCAGGGCTTCTTGGCAAAAGGTATTTTCAGGTGAGGTTTATCATGGCCTGTATGATGGTGAAGTGAGGCATAAGAATCTTGGGAGGACATAGGAATCAGAAGCTCCTGACAGCAACAATGAATAAGTATTGCTCTATCTACTCTATCCAGAGTACACAAAATTTATAAAAAAATGAGTTGTTTTTAAGGTGAGAATTTTAAAAAATTGTGTGAATGGAACAAATGATTTTTTCACATGTTTAGATTTAAATCTGTTGATCAGTTTATCTGAGTACTATCTTTGGAAAAATCAAATCTGATATTCAGAGTTTGAAATAATGACCCGTAATCTACTTTATAATTTCCTCATAACATTTTGTGACTTCTTAGTAATTACAGTCACCGTGTCATCTGTCAGCTGAAGAACTGTGCAAGTTACTCTCCTGTACTGACAGAGAGACCATGCAGACTATCCCATATCAGCAAAAATGGCACTACATGTATGTCCTTAGACAACTACTTCATGAATTAAATGCATAATGATCTAGTACAATAGCATCTTAGGTAAGTCTCATATTGACATCCATTATTTCAATACCTCTGAACTGAAAATTATGATAATATGGAGCTAAAGTCACTCCCCAAAATCTTACTAATCCTCCCTGATAATAGCTACATTCATTTTTAGTTCCTATGATCTCATTGCATTTTCCATGAAGGTTTCATTTTCTTATGAATTGTGCTGTGCTTCATTTTCTCTTAGAAGAAACAACATCATGGAGGGGTATAGAAGCAGTAATACTTCATGAGAAACTAACTTCATTGCTGAAAAATTCATTATCTAGAGATTTAACAGTCTTTTTATGTATTTTTCTGAGACAAAAAGAGAGGGAAAAGCGGGTAAGGAGAAAGTTTATGAGAGTCAGTTCAACCAAAATCTATTCTCTATGGGTATTATCAAGAAGTGGAAGATTCCTTGCAGCCTTCACTATTGAAAGTTGTCAAGACCCAGGTGCACAAAACCCTGAGAAACCTGCTCTGATCTGCTCTTATCTGAGACCTGACTACTCAAGTTTTTTCCTAGAAATCTGATGCCTATCCAATTTTAAATGTTTCAGGCTTGATTTTTTTTTTACGGTTGTTGTTTTGTTGGGGCTTTTTTAGATAAAATTATTTGTCATAGCAGTCAGCCCATATTTATTTTGTAGAAGTTTTATGTTTTCTAAATGTAATTTTTTTTCATTCATACATATAAAGCAATATTAAACCTATATTATTTTTGCTTTTTGTATTATAGAAAAGCTAGAAATTATCAATTCATCTCTGCACTTGAGCTATTTTTGTGCATTTCATATACAATAGTAAAAGCTTTCCACAGTTATGGCCTTTAGTTTACAGTTCTTCCAAGTATAAAAATAAAAACATTTGAAATAATATTTAATATGAAAGAGTGTTGGATTCAATTAAGTTTCTTGGGAGTGATATACACTCTGTGACACATTTAAGTCAGAGTGCAGAAGTGAAAAATTCAGTTGTGGTTCTAAAGTTTATTTCTGAACTATTTTATTACTTCTAAGAACACAACAAGAGTTGTCTCAAGTTTAATTATAAGGATATGTTGTAGAGAAAATAATTCAAAGGAATAAGTGAATGAAGTTGTGACCATGCTTCTAACAGTTATCTAAGAAATGAACCTTGGATTAAAAATATAGGCTACATGTTTTTTATAACAAAATATGATCTCTAAAAAAACTGCCAACAACCCTTCTTATCTAAGATATGGAGGAGATAGGAACAAGATTACTGAAAATACAAAAATTAAATTAACCCTTTAACTATAACAGTATTCTTTAGCCCATTTACTTTTTGCTTTCAAAGAGAAGCAGTCATGAGTGTACTGCATCTGGCTGGGATGGAGTTAGTTTCATGTTAGCTTTATAGTTTTCTGGTTTTCAACATGCGTTTATAAAATTGAAAGTTGATAACACACTAATGTTTTGCTATTTTTGCATTATTCTTGCTCAAGGTTTTATCTTTTTCTCAGAGGGATAGCTGGGGATGGGCAAGTTAGGAGGGGACAGAGCTGGGACTGTGACCTGAATGATCCAAAGGGATGTTCCATAACATATGATGTCATGCTCAGCAATAAAACCTAAAGCAGAGAAAGAAGAAGAGGAAGTGGAGAGCAGGGTGTTGTCTCCCAAGGTGGCTATTGCTCGGAGACTGGCTGGGCATCAATCTACTTGTGTGGTTGGTGAGGAATTGCCTGTCTGTCATTTCCTTCTTCTTCTTTTGATTTTTACTTTCCTTCATTCATTAACTGTCTTTGCATCAACTCAAAAGTTTTCTTGCATGTCCAGCAGGATGCAGTGAGCAAGCAGCTGTATGACTGCTCGGTTGTTGGCTTGTGTCAACCCATAACAATGAGGATAAAATTTAATTTTACAGTCAAAAATTATTAAAGGTTTTACTAATTATTTTCCATTCTGAAAAAAAGTCTAGCAACATGCATATATGTTGAGATATCTATGTGTGTACGTATATATAAAAATATATTTGTTCCTCTTACTGTTTTCTAGAAATTGTTTCCTCATTATTTCCCATAAAACTTAGAAAGAAAAATGCTGTTTCAAATTTTGGCTCATATCTGTCTTTCATAATTAATGAAGCCTGGTTCAAAATGTGGCCTGAAGAATTTTACACTAAATCTGACTTTTGAGACACTGATAACCTGTACAAAAGTCAGACTGTGCATAGCCTTTCTGTGAGGTATCTCCCCCATAAGAGGCAAAGTTGGCTGGTTAAGATTGAGTTAATGACAAGCTGTGCTGGTTGGGGCTGTGGTAGAGTTAATTTTCTTCCCAAGGGCTAGAATAGGCTGTGGATTTGATTTGTGCTGGGCATGGGGTTAACAATATAGAGATGCTTTTGTTATTGCTGAGCAGGGCTTGCACAGAGACAAGGCCTTTTCTGCTTTCTGCACTGCCACACTGGCGAGGACATTGAGGTTGCATGGGAGGTTGGGAGGAAACATAGCCAGGACCAGACCATTAGTTTGGGGACCCAAACTAATCAAAGGGATATTCCAGACTATATGGCATCATGCTCAGTATATAAAGTTGGGGGGAAGAAGGAGGAAATGGGTGGGACCTTTGGAGTGATGGTGTTTGTTTCCCCAAGCACCGTTACATGTGATGGGGCCCAGCTCTCCTGGAGAAGGCTGAACACCTGAGACTTCAGGTGTGTTTAAAGAACAGCAAGTCATGCTCATACTCATCCTAGAGAGCAGCAGTGAATAAAGGCATCTCTGATTTCAGTGAGACAGGGATTTCAATCCTGTCCTTTCAGCTAGTGTTTCATATTCAGGTAGAGATAGTTTGTGTTTTCCTAATAAAACAGTAATAAAAGCTTTACCATTAAATTGCGAGACTTTGTATTTTGCTGAATGTGAGTTGACTCACTGACATTTGAAGGACTTCTTTCATGTTTATATGCTGTTTTAAACAAAATAAAATTATTTAGACCCTGCTTTACACATGCTGTGCTTTTACCTATTAATTTTGAGAATTTCTGGAAACAGACCATCTGTGTTTTCTGCCTATACCTTTTCTGCTTCAAACTGTCTTGTTGCCATGGAGTCTCTGTTCTGCATTAGGAAAATAAATTATTGTTTAAAAGAGAAGGTGCTTGTCAAAGTACAGAGTGAAATTAACCATATATCTAATATCATTAGATCAGAAAATTTAAAGCAAAATAGAGGGTTTTAAAAAATTATTTATGATGTTTATTTAAAAGCTGGATTTTATCATTAACTAAATAATTTCATTCACATGATTCGGCCCATACCAGATACCTGGGCAGCTTCTTCAGTAATACAAACATTCACAGGCTTTGGTATTAATGCCCAGTGGAATTAGGTTCAGGAATTCAATGTGTGTGATCTGCACTGACAATATAGATGGATCAACCATGAATCAGAGAGAATGAAATACATGTCGTTCAGAGAAAAACTTTGTAGAGAAACATGAATGACCAAGATAAGAGCAAGCAGAGTAATTATTTCTCTGATTGGCCAAGAAGGTTGAAGATAAATGCTTTAGAGTGCTTAGGATGATTTAAGATCTCTGGAGAACAGCAGAGGACAACTGAAAATGGTAGTTCTGGAATCTGTAAGCCATATTTCAAATGCCCAAGGAGTTAATTTTAAAGGCCACCTCTCTCCAAAGTGGCAGAGTCAAAATTAATTTAGGTCATATATATGCAGAGAATTTCACATGGACTGAAAATGGCTACAAGTCTGTACCAAAGGGATAGCAATATCCCATTTTACAGAATGAATAGTGGTTCCCCGGGATACCTTCAAGAATGTAATGCTAAGGGCTACATTTAGCTAAGGGAAATCATATCATATCTTAATTTCAAGAAGGTGACGACATTAGTAAGAACAAAATGCTAATTCAGATTAAAAAAATGAGATTTATTATATTGGACAACAACTATAGTGAAGACACAAAGTAAATAAAATTTCAGGCCATTAGTTTGGGTTGCTTTTGTTGTTTCTTTAATTAAAGGTTATGAAAATTGCTAATGGCAGCAGCAGGTATTAAAGAGATATAAACTCAAAATGCTATTTGTCATAGTCAAAAATCAGAACATTTTTAAACTTCTATAAAACAAAGATCATAAAATTCGATCTACAGTAACTTTCTTTTATTATACTAAATTGACTGGTTTATTTTGTTGCTTTCATCAATTGCCTTTTGTTAAATATTTCTATTTCAACAATTCTTCTCTATACAGCTCCAATATAACTACGATTGCGTATGACAATTCCTAAAAGCTTAAACAGCATATCATAAATAAGAAATATTTAAAAGAATGAGCAGAAGGCACAGTTACTTAGATATTAATGATGTCCACAAGATACTTGTGTCAGGTAAAATTTTAAGGGAAGAAAACTAATAATTTTCTGAAATTTTAACAAAACTAGTCATTACTTATCTTGAACTAATTTAGTGTTACACGAATTAGAATGAAAACAAAAGAAATCTGAAGACCAGTGAAACAAGTGAAAAGGAGTGCAAAGTAAGGGTGGACTCTGTACTAGATATGATGAAGTCCTTGACAAGAAACAAGAAAATATTTTTAGTATGGCATTAGGTAACAAAACCAAAAAAAAAAAAAAAAAGATAAAAGGAGATTATCACATAAATATTGAAGAAAAAGTACCAGGACCTTGTGTAGATTAAACTTAATACATAGAAAAATGAGCTAAGTAGTATGGTATGCTTATTTACTTTACTTTGTATTAAATATAGTGCTCTTTGAAATCTGTTCCTTGCCTTGTACTGCTCTATTGGTAAAGGAATTCAGTAATTGTATTCTTCTTTGGAAAACATATATAGTATTTTGTTATTTCTGGAGAAAACCACATAGCATAGTTGATTAATATTCATGTTAACATTTATAGCTGCAAAGAATATGGACAGCTGAAGAGAGGCAAAGAGAGACTACAACTGGATAAACCAGCATTTTAATATTCTTTCCCAGTGACTAAGTATACACCACCAAACTTACGATTGTAGTGCAAGAGCAAAAGGATAAGTGACTCAAAAGTCAAGTTGTAATTGAGTTTTAAGGGATTTTTTACCATGTAGAATTCAAAGCAGAGGTTCACATACTATATGACACTTCGGAAAAGTTGAAATTTTGTCATTTATCAGATCAGCCTGGTAATTAAGATTCAATTTGAGCCTTACATTAGGGAATCTCATGGAATTTATTGACTAAAAGGAAACTGCTTCAAGGCAGAACAAAATTAGAATGCCTCAAATCACTTGTAAAGGTTGGAATGTAAGCTGTGAAATATCATCATAATTTAGTGGTGCTCGTTACATGCTTTCTGGTGCATCAACCACTTCCATTTCCTCATGACTGACTTAGTATATGCACGTAATTGCAGGTCTTGATGGGTTTTTTTTGGGGGTTTTTTTTTATGTCTTAGAGGCACTATGAAGACATGGAGCATTAAGGAAACATCAGTAGTATCAAGCATTCAAAGAAGTCTTTATTTCTGGTTTTTGAAATAACTTTTTGTTGAAAGACATCTTTCCAAAATCTGGAAAGATATGGACTGTAATTCAGTTTTTTATTGGTTCGATTCTTCTACTTACTGTTTTAGTTGTCAAAGCAAGTATTCTCAATATTATCAATATTATGGGAGTGTCTTTTGGTTTGTTTATGATTTATATTCTTTGAATTAATTACAGAAAACAATATCTCCTATAAATCAATTAGAAAAATTCTTGTTTAAACTCAATCAGGTAGTTAATATTCACAGGCTACTGTGATAATGGAAGAAGTAGCCTTCAGAGAAATGTGTTTACTTCCTTGTAGGACTAACAGACTATTACAGTTCTCAAAAATGTCTTCTCTTCTTTGCTCTATTTGACTGCAAAACATTCAAGATGTAAAAACAGAATGGCATAAAAACCAAGCTGCTGCCTTTGTTTTGCAGAAAGCACTATTAAAAATATGATATTTTTTAAACCTGCAATTATGTCCCCCTTATTCCATCTTGAAAATAAAAGTTTTGCATTGTACTTTGCAAAAAGCAGATCACACACACACACAAAATCCCCAAACCAAAAAAAAATTTACTAAAAACTTCAAGAAACACTGCAGATGTTTGTATCTAGCTGGCAACTCATACAGTTCAAGTATGTATGCTTATAATGATCTTAATACATAACCCAGTCCTCCCATTTTAATAAAATAATAATAGTGAATAACTTTAAAATCAAAATAAAGTAAGTCATTAATATTTTTTATGAAATGACAAATACAATTTTTTAAAAAATCTTAAATCAATATGAGGCATATTTTTTCCTCAAAATTTGTGTTTGAAATCTTTGTAATTTTTGGACTGTGAAATTTTGCATTTCCAGATGGTTAGGAATTACAATCCCTAAAATTTTGTGATACTCTGCACTAAATACTGGAACTGTATTTTGTATCCATGAAATGTCAGAATAAAATTCAAGTAAATTAGTTTTGTGCCCTCTGACATTTACATTATTGGTTGGTTTTCAATTGCATGACTCCACACTCATTTTATTGCACACCTAAGCTACGTGCATTGAATGAAAATTTCTTTGCATTTTCCTTTTTTTTTTCTCAGAGGTCTCCAAGGATTATTCCTTAGATGTGGTCCAAATTATTCATTAAATGTAAAATTATTAATCTTCACATTATTAATCTTCAAATAATTAATTAATATATCTTTGAGAATGTACTAACATGCTCTGACCACAGCATCTGAATGCTTGAATTGATCTCGGCAACATATTTGGGAAACTAAGTAGTATGACAGTCTTCATCTGCACAAATAAGAGGTTTAGAGAGTGTGAAGCAAAATATATTAAATACCAGCTTATCTCAGTGCCAAATTCAAAGCAGAGAAGCTCTGATGTTTTTCCTAGTCATGTAGAATTTTCACATAAAAATTCACAAGTTCAAAATATATCACTAATTAAATTTAGTAACAATTGTGAGCTCTCACCATATCTGTAAATTTAAGTCTTGGTATCTTCTATTGAATATTCTCAACATAAAAAATATAAAATTAGTGAATATTTATGAAGATGTTGATTCATCACCCTCAGAAAAAAACTCTGTTTATCAAATGTGTTTATATTACAGTCTTCAGAATCAG
The DNA here is from genome assembly GCF_020740725.1 of Corvus hawaiiensis. Lineage (NCBI taxonomy): Eukaryota > Metazoa > Chordata > Aves > Passeriformes > Corvidae > Corvus > Corvus hawaiiensis. The sequence continues at coordinate 77,867,134 of NC_063214.1, forward strand.
ATTCAGTCTCCTTAAAAAGAAGGATAGTCTTTGTTTCCCTAATACTTTTTTCTTCTTTTTTACCACAAAAATCTGTGAGAAAAGAAATGTAGGTATTACTGAAAAGGGAGTAGCTAGGTAAGTAAATGTGATACACTTCAGGAGCATTATTCATCCGATGCATTAATGACATAGGGATCATATGGAAATATTGTCATTTGATCATAACATTAAAAACTGAGATTGAGACTATGTATGGTCTTTTATAGCCTAGAATTTCAAGCAGGATGGGATTGAACCTAGAAGTATTATTCCTGTCAACTTATTATTATTGCCACCAATATAATTTATGTTATATGCCCTCAACATCGTTTGCAGAATCACAAACAGTTGAGGCTGGAAGAAGCTTCCTGCTCAAGCAGGGTCAGCTAGAGCAGGCTGCCCAAGACCATATCCAGAGAGCTTTTGAATGTCTCCAAGGTGAAAACTTCACAGTCTCCCCTGCGCAACCTTTTCCCACACTGAGTCACAGTCACAGTAAGCAAGTGTTTCCTGATGTTCAGAAGAAGCCTCCTGTGTTTCAGTTTGTGCCCACTGCCTCTGGTCCTATCACTGTGCTCCACTGAAAGCACGGGTCCATCATCTTTGCACCTTCCCTTCAGCTAACTACACATTCATAGGATTACCCATGAGCCTTCTCCAGGATGAAGAGTCTCAGCTCTATCATCCTTTCCTCATACTCCTTTATCTTAATCATTTCTGTGGCTCTCCTCTAGACTCTCTTCAATATATTAATTTCCCTTCTGTACTGAGGAGCCCAGGCATACGCATGGTCCTCCAGGTGTGGCCTCACCAATGCAGAAGAGAGGGAAAGCAGCACCTCCTGCAACCTGATAGGAGTGATTTTCTGTGACAATTTCAACTGGAATTTGTTTGGTAAGGAATGAACACAGGATCAAGGAGCCATTTTTTGGATATTTGATTTTTTTTTTTGGGGGGGGGGGGGGGGGGCGGGTGCCGGGGGTTGTTTTGTTTTGTTTGTTTGTTCTATGAAAGTAAGCACGCAAAGAGAAAATATTGTATTTAATTTGAAGTAATATTCAGGTAACACATGAATTTTTACAAGATATGGAGCAGAGACAGCAGGTCAACAGAATACAAACAAAATGGACTAACATAACTTATCTATGAAGACATAAGACTTTGTTTAATCAGAAAAGTCACAAGTTACATTATTTTTGTAAGGATATACCAGGAAAAAAGTTGCATTTACCAATATTTAATCACACTGGTGTCTTATAGGGAAGTGCACAAAAAAGTTAAAAACTCAAACTAATCAGATTTTTTTTAATTTTTTTTTTTTTTTTAATGCTAGGTGCCCTGTACCACCTAGCATGAGATGGGGTTTCTTAAACATTATTTTAAAAGGAATAGGTAAAAATAGGGAACTAGTTTAAAGGTAAAGGAACTGTCCAGAGAACCTTAGAGAGAGAAAGGGTAAGTCACTTCAACAAGAGGCACCCAGTTTTTTTAGCATTGTGAGAATACTCATGAGCGTATCTCCACACAGTCCTATACCTGACCTCAAGAGAGACTCTAGACAAGCTCCCCAACAGAACAAATCCCAGGCTGACATCTGGAAGATATTTAGTCTTCCCGCTACCAATTAGGTCTTACACATTTATCACAATCAAGGAACCAGAATTCTGAAAAAATTTAATGAAAGTGAGAACTGTATTTTCAAGAAAAAATGCTTTAGGTTTTTTTTTTTTAGAAAGTAACATGCTTATTAATCCCACCACAGTTTTGAATTAAGTATATAAAGACTACTTCAGAAACATATGAAATATTAATTTTATTACATTAAAAACTATCTACATTTATCAGAATACATAATTGGAGTTCACATCCAAAAGAGAAAGACTCTGTCCCTCTGTCATCATAAATTAGTGCAAGATGCTCCTAATTGAATGAATCTGCATCCACCTAGTTTTGACCTTAAGCTACAGTAATATCCAGATACTTTATGATGTACGGGATCTAAAGAAATATTTTTTAAATTTATTTGCCTGTGCTTATGCATGATAGTGAGTGCTTCTCACTATCATAAGAAGTGTACCTGCCAGAACCATTTCACTAGGATAGATTTCAGTAGGGTGGACTTGCTAATTACAAGTGTTCCAATCATGTTTCGAGTAACAAATAGCCTATACCCAGTCTTCTGTGACATAATGGATACTAGGAAATTGTTCTGTCAATTACAATTAGAGGGTTGAATACCATGGTGGAAGGTCACTCAGCCTTGGGCTGAACTGAATGAGTTTCAAGAAGATGCTTTTGACACTACATAATATTAATGTAACAAAAAAATAGACCCTGGTGTAAAAGTACCAGTGGTGTCCACCAGTACTTTAAATTCTATTCTTTGTTATCTTTTTCTTCAGACTCAATTGTAACAAACATTAATACTAAACTGAAAATTTCCAATTCAGTTCACAAAATCCACTGAAAAAGAAATTAAGATGGCAGTCTCAATATTCATTCAAATGTTCAATTACTAGTATTCAGATTAAAACAAATTAAAAACCTCTCAGCCATATATTTTGCTGTATCGTTACTGCTAATTTTAACAAAAGGAAAAATAAATCTTCTTAATTTTTATTCAAAATAGTCATGGATTAGATAAATGATCACAGAAAAGCCTCACATGAAACATCTTCATGATCAGAATTTAGGTGAAACCTTCATACATATTAAATAAATTAATTCTCAGATCTGAGAAACACTTTATTGTCCTTCCAAAATAGCATAAACGTGTGCATTTACGTACGCACTGAAACATTTAGGATTCAGGCAGGCATTAGAGAATGGCAAAGACAGTGACAAATGCATTAAAATAAAAGGCAAATGCCACAATACTCAATTCACTGCACCACAGTCTTGAAAAATCAAACAGTTATTTTAAATCTTTAATCCACTTTTACTGCTTTAATTGCAGGCAGACAAATATGAAAACAAACAAACTGGGTTTTCAGAAACTGTTGTTTTAGCTTTAGGTTCTTGGTTTACTATAAACAAGGCATTTTTTGAATTATCTTCAGTATGTTTTTCCCAAAAGAATTTCTTCTATATTTATTGTATTTCATTCTTTCTATTAACATAGTAGATCATTCCAAAGGCCTTCAAATTACCTCTTTCTTAATATTCATAGAATGGTTATGTTTGGAAGGGATCATAAAGATCATCCTATTGCAACCCCATCTCCGTCATGGGCAGGCATGATATCTGCTAGACCAGGTAACTCAAAGCCCTATCCAACCTGGCCTTGAAGATCCACAAGGACAACTTGTTCTAGTGCCTCATCCCTCTGATAGTAAAAAATTTCTTTCCAATACCTAAAGTAAACCTCACATCTTTCCATTCAAAGGCATTCCCCCTCATCCTGTCACTACATGTCCTTGTCAAAAGTCCCTCTTCGGATTACCTGTAGACTCCCTTTAGGTACTGGAAGGCTGCTAGAAAGTCTCCCCAGAGCCTTCTTCAGGCTGAACAATCCCAAGTCTCTCAGCCTATCTTCACAGGACAGGTGCTCCAGCTCTGTAACTAACGTAGTGGCCCTCTTCTGGACTCGGTCCAACAGTTCTTCTTATGTTGGGGCTGGATGTAGTACTTTAGGTGGGGTGTCACAAGGTCAGCTCCCTTGACGTGCTGGCCATGCTTCTTTCAATGAAGCCCATGATGTGGTTAATTTTTTCATCTGCAAAACTATATTGCTCGGTCACGCTGACCTTCTCATCCACCACAACCCCAGAGTCCTTTTCCAAACTTTTCTTTACCCAATGTCTGAGATTGCCCTGAACCAAATTCCAGACTGTGCACTGGGTCCTGTTGAACTTTGTGAGGTTTACATGGGCCCACCTCTCAAGGTCCCTTTGGATGGCATCCCTTCCCTTTAGTATGTCAACTGCAGCACACAGGCTGATGCCGCTGGCAAACTTGCTGAGTGTGCCCTCAATCCCACTGCCCATGTCACTGGCAGAGATGGTCAATAACAACAGTATCAACATTATATGTTGATAATTATTTCAGCCCTGTTCACCTCTTCACCTCTTCAATTCTTACTAGAGTAGTTACAAGTCTGGAAAAATATTATTTTATGGCAGAGACCTTTGGTGGATCAGATATCATTTAGAGAAGTAAAGAAATTCATACTGAAATACTCTGTACCATTTTGACCCATCTTCATTGTACTGCAACACTGAGGTGGTCTTTTGAGACCTGCTCATCCCTGAGGAACGCCACTCGTTACTGGTCTCCACGTGGACAGAGAGCCATTGACCATTACTCTGAGAGCAACCATCCAGCCAATTCCTTGTCTGCTGGGTGGTTCATCTGTTAAATCCATGTCTCTCCAGTTCAGAGATATGAACATCTTATGGGACAGTGTCAAATGTTTTACACAAGTCCAGGTAGATAATGTCCATTGCTCTTCCCTTATCCATCTATGCTGTAAAATAGAGGATCTGCTTCATGATCTTTCCAGATACAGAGGTGAGACTGATTGTCCTGTAGTTCCCCAGGTCTTCTTTTTTTACCCTTTTAAAAATTAGGAATTGTGTTTCCCCTTTTCTGGTTGGTGGGAACTTCACCAGTATGCCACAACCTTTCCAATATTGTAGATAGTACCTTAGCCCCTTGAGAGGAACCAATTTGATTTTTATTTATGCCTCAACATGCATTTACACATGGCACAAAAAATTATCATTTCTAGACAACTTTTGAATAGCTCCAAGGACAGAAGCTCAACAATCTCTCTGGGTGTCTTGTGCCAGTATTTGGTCCACCTCGCAGTAAAATATGTTTTCCCAATTCGTATAACATTATCATTTTTTTTCCTGGCAAAAAATTACAATCCTTAATTGTATCATGCAGTTCAGAGATTCCCCTATGTTTTACTAACATTGACGTACCTCAAGATAAAACAAGAGATAGTGTGAATTTTTAAATCTAATTAAGTCAACTGGAGTTTCTCTGTGGACTTCAAAAGCATGAAAAATTTACTGATAGTCTGATTTCTAGAAAATCTTACAGCATTGGACCAACAGACAGCTGAAAATATCATGAATAAATAGACACAGATTACTTTGTATTTAAATTAAGCAGTATAGGTATTTCTCAGCTGTGCAATGTAGTACAACAGCATCTGGTTTCTATATACATTACTTTGGTGAACTTTTAGAATTAAAAAAATACAGAAACACCATTTTCCCTTAATTAAAAAAGTTATTTAGCTTGAAAATCTATGCTAACACTAATGATTCAGATAAATAACATCAATGGTTTTTCTCTAGAGCCAGGTTGCAATAGAAAGAGATAAGGTATCTTATATATCTGAATTTTTAGAGCACTAATGCTTTCCATTACCGATTATAATGAAAAAATCATGCAGGTCTGGAAGAAACTGTCACAATAACACCAATATTTTTATGTTGGTAACTTCTAACACAACTTTTTATATGTGCCTTATGATTTACTTGATAGTCTTACTGTACCTAATGGAGACCTTTTAAAGTACAAGAATAAATGGTTACTTTATTCATTTTTTCAGACTTATTTGCAATTCAGAAAATACTATTTCATTTCACTATCTGGCTATATAACTCTAAATAGAATTATACAGCTAGATCTATTCTGGCTATATTTTATTTGAAACCTGCTGGATTCTTGTCCAACAAAGTAGCTTCAAATTACTTCTTCAGATTTGTAACCCATTCATTAAAAAAAAAAAAAAAAAGGTGTGAAAGAACACTTTATCCATCAGCAGTATGTGAATGCCTAACAGTCTAATAAAGAAGATGAGTAACCTGTGGCTTTGACAACTTTATTCATTCACATTCTGTACATAAGCCCTCATTAGCTAAAATTATTATATGTTGGTTATTATTTCAGCCCTGTTCACCCCTTCAATTCTTACTAGAGTAGTTAGAAGTCTGGAAAAGTATTATTTTATGGCACAGACCTTTGGCGGGTCAGATATTAATTAGAGAAGTAAAGAATTTCATACTGAAATACTCTTTGCCATTTTGACCCATCTTCATTGTACTACAAGACCAACAAATTATTGAACATTCACTTGAAGAGAAGATCTAGTGAGATATAAATATCTGTCCTTTTTTTTTGTCATGAATTTGATGGTGTGCCTCCACTCCAGCCTCACCTTTACTTCCCATAACCCTGCTCAAGTAACCACCAGCAGCAGTTGTAATTGGGTGCACATGCTGATAGTGATTGGATAGGACTCCAGGTAGATCTGTGCGAGACAGCTAACACAATAGCCAAGGCCTGATCTAAGCAATTCACCTAACCAGGGTGCTGGTCAAGAGCTGATTCAAGACAAGTCTGGAATAAACTAATATCTGTAGTCAACATGCAAATATGACCATAAGTTAATTATCTAATTCCATGAATAGTGGACAGCCCAGGGCCTGTTGAGTCCTCTGGCACAGAAATGAGCTGGACATCAGGACCTCCCCTTGAGAAAGGGCACATCTCAAAGTTACTCCTCGAGGATGAGAGTTCTTTTTGCTGATACTAGATAAGTAAATTAGAGTAAGTTCACTCAAATTTTGAAATCTTAGCTAAAAGGATTGTGACATGAAGAGTTGAACAAGTCTGGCATTGCGTACGGATCCAGACATATGTAAACTCCTCTCGAGAAGGTGTAAGGGATGCCTTTCTTAACCTCATGTATCAAAAGGAGGGTGTCCCTGACAGTTTTGTCTGACCCTGTCCTCTCTGCAGTAAATATAATAGTGTACCTGGCCATCTAATCCTGTTAAATCACTGTCACATTTACTATTAGACTTCATTAAATTGCTGATTTATATCAATAAATGTATTGTAACTTCCCTGTTACAAGTTAAGTGGGTCACTCCATCCACAACAAAGAAGCAAGGCCTATTAAAGGCCTTATAGCACAAAGACACTTACCTATATATTTTCCAAAGTTGGGGAGAGAACAGAAATCTAGTCAAAAGGAACACAGAGAAGGTGGTCTTTAAGGAGAACAGTAAGTGCCCAGTATTGTGCTTGTTCCTTTGTTTTCATTCATGACTGTTTCTTCTTTCTCAGTATATGAACTTGCACTAGATGACAAAAATTAATTGTGTCTGAGAAATAGACAGTGGATTGTACTCAAAGCTAGATCCAAAAACTCATTCAGGTGTCTTCACCAGTAAGAAAAAGAACAAAGTGACGGATGCTGATGAACAAAAACCCTCAAACAAAGAAAAACCCATATAGTCTTTCAGGGCTGGTTTTTTTTTGGAGGTTGTTTTTTTTTTTAAGCTATGGATGAGTGATTTTTTTTTTTTGTTTTAAAAATATAATTTTAATAAGACAAATGAAATACTTTCAGTGAAGAGTGTAAATAAATCAAACTACTACCTATGTTCAGTTCACATTTGAAATGAGAAAGTAAATTACATTATACTCTAATTATAAAAACACTCTGGCAGTTGAAGTAGTAATACTTTATTTAGTATCATAGAAGTTACTGAAATAATTGCTATCAACATACTGATAACTCTAATTAGAGTTCTGGAGACATACGTTAGTTTAAAAAAAAATGGTTGGAGGCAAAACCTTAATTTTGATTTTTCATACCTCATACAAACAAGAAGCTTGTTCACCAAAAACGGTATTCAGGTGTATTTCTGGATTGTAGCTTCAAATCAAAACCCTTCATCTATTACATTTTGTCTATATCTCTCAAAATACCCAGTTTCAGGAAAAAAAAACCACACCAAAAAAAGCACTCTGTATCAGGATAACCTTTGACTTCCCTATCTTTCCCTGTTTATTTCCCATTGGATTGTACCATTCACCAAGATAAGGAAAAACTCAAGTTTGAGCAGATTCTGTACATCCCTTAGAGCACACAAACTTCAGACATATTCAGAAATTAGGAGCTGTTCCTTTTAAACCTTCTGGGAACTTCCATATGTTAGACATGTACGTGTTTTGAGTACCTTTGACACAGGCTGTAAAATATTCATCATGTTGAAGCTATCTGTGCCCTATAGATTCAAGGTTCAGGGAATATAAGAAGAACTTCAAAGGGCACTGCACCTTCAAACCTGAGTTTAATTAGTTATTTATTAACCTAGATTGATGGGTGAGGAAAAAAATGAATGAAACCTGAATTACCTTTCACTGTATCTCCTCCTATGAATAGGAGAACTTCTCCACACTCACATGACTGTCACTTCTCAATGGATTCTGCTACTGATTTGGAAAATGCTGCCACTCAGGCAGGGGCCAACAGAAGGATCATCCAGGTCATCAGACAAACACACTCACTGAATTTCGAGTAGGGCCCCAGCAGAGGCAACAAGAAATTCCCACCACTGTTATCTTCTACCTTGCAGTGAGAGCCACAGGGTGCTAGAAGCTTGCTGTAATTGCTGCAGACACATCCTCAAGGAAGATGGCGCTGTCAGTCTTAAGACAAAAAGGAATATGGAAATGTGACCATAATAAGCAAAGATAAAGGATAAATACTAGATTCTAAGTACTAGAATATTCCCTAACTTTTAGGGAAGTTTTTCTGAATCAGATCATTCTGGCTATTTAACCTTTAAAACATCAAATGCACTAACAGTTGTTGGCTCTGTATGTGCATACATATATGGACCTTTTGTCCTCACAATGGACATAGTGTTCCAACTTTTACACACAGCTCAGATACACCAGCTGTGCACAGACTGGCCATTGAAATCTCCCTGTGAATAAGTACCAGATAATTCCCTCATCAGTCTACCATTAGTCCTATTACAAGAAGTCTAGACATTTAAATAAGCTGTAGAAGTTGTTTCATACAACGCACAGTTCTCTGTCCCCAGGCATACGGCACCTAGCTACATCCTCTTGTTCAGTTCAGTTCCAAGTTCCTTCTGCAGATACTTTTCATTGTATAAAATGAGAGCACAATAACAAAGGAAGCTGAAGTGCAGTAAGACAAAACTGATGAATAGTAGGAAAAATTCAAGAAATATGAATCACTGGGACTAGAGTGTGGTCATCTGAGAATTCTCACAGACCTAAATTTCAAAGTATCAGCATCATGGGTGAACTATGCCTTTTTAAAATACAGTTTCTTCTGCATGTAGTGAAGTCCATAATGGATTTCTGTCTATAAAAGAGAAGACAAAAATATATGAGTTAGAGGTTGGGCAGTTTCTACACCATTCCCTGGAAACCCAGGGCTCGATTTAAAGTCTAAGTAAGGTTGCTCCAGTTTTGTGTTCAGATTTTTGCTTTTACTCAGCCAAAATACTTGATAACAGAAAGCATGGCATAACTACAAACTAGGTAGCTATGTGAAATATGTAGCATTTCACCTATACGTGGTTTTGTGAACTTAGTTGCATGTGCATCTTACCCAAGTTATTTTTGCTATTGTCAGATTTATAGTAATCATTTTACATCTAGTCCTGACTGCTCCTTCTGTGTCAGAGTTAATTTCCATGGTACAAGTTTTCAATTTGAACTCACCCTTAGAATCAAACAGAATATAATGTTGACTGGTAAAACCTTCATATTTGGAGGTCTTTCCCAAAAAACAACCTCCCATTCCTAAGCATTTGGCAATGCGGAAAAAATATAAAAATTAATTAGAAGAACACAGTTTAAAAAGGAAGTAGATAAGTGCAAAACATGTTCTAGGTATCTGATGACTCTAGAATTTGTATAAGCATTCAGTTACCTATAGGCTGTAGAAGCTTTAACTAGGATTGAAAAACATTTTAAGAAATCTAGACATCTAACATATTTCTCTGCCTATAAGCTGTGTGAATATACTCTCTGGGTTCTCCACATAAAACCAGTACAGAATTAAGCACCTAAGAAAAGCATCTGGCCATAGCCAGAAAAAAAAGAAAGTTACTTAAATCAGGAAAGATGGAGGAGAAAGGAATATTTCAGGGCCAGGTATGGTTTCTTTACATGAGCACAACTTTTAGGATGACATATATACTTGTCTGGTCCCATAAACACACAGTAGTTACTTTTTTTCCCCTCAGTAAATTAAACACAAGTGCAGTTGTAAGAAGTCAGATTTCTTGAAATCTGAATGTTATAATCTAAATATATACATTTGTATTTGCTGGCAACTGCTTTATTTTTAGAGGTCAAAATATATTTTAGAACATATGAAAAATCTACTTAATTAGATGAGTGCAGTTCCTGTAACAAATTACTGCTTTTTTAACATATACATATTCCTTGGAGATGTTTAAATACAAGTCATCTGTAGGACATAATTTATCTGAATTTTTGTTGACACAATTCTGGACTCTTAATTTTGGTTTCATTAAATTACCCAGTAAGATTCACCTTCCTCTCCTCTCCCTGCCTTTTTTTTTTTTTTTTTAACTGCAATCAATCCAAGATGAAGTTATTTAAAATATATACTAACAAACAGAAAAAGTTAAGTATTTTGAAAATTAGGTGTTAAAATGGAACATTCATTTTTAAGAGCTTCTTTTTCCTCTTACCTGAACCAGTGATTTTCACAGTCCTATGACAAGCATATATTCTTTTCTGGCATAGGAAGAAGAAAAACTTTGAAATGGGTGAGAAGATTCATTGACTGTTGGCTTAGGCATCTTAACTGCCTTGTTTCATTAAGCGAAACCTGAATTCAGACAGCTTTGAGGCTAAGGAGAAAGAAAAGAGAAGGAAAAGGGAATTAGGAAAGGGCCAAGAGAGAGGAAATAGAGGGCAGGGAGAAGCAGAGGCAGGAAAGAGACTGTGAAGCTCACTGGAGAATGACTTCACAACTGATAGTAGGCTGAATTCAAAAAGACCTGTCTGCCTTGTCAAAGAGGCAGTAACTCATTCTGCCAGGGGCAGTGGTTTGTTCTTGCTGGCTCATTTTTACAATAAATTGGCTTGATAATTCATGTCAGCTTTTCTTGCAGATTATAGTGAGAGTGTAGCGCACATGAAAAAATAGAATGTATTCTGCACAGTGGAACACTCTGTAAGAAGTATATTATTCTATACCACTGACCATTCAATGAAGATGTATGAATAAGCTCTTTCCTCATAGGCTGCAGGTTCTCTGTCTTCAATATTGTTCCTCAAAACCAATTACAAATGCATCCTTGTATCAAGGTGAGGTGTAAGGCTACAAAAAACTCACTCAACAAGACTTGTAAAAGGGCTTATGGTTGTTCATGTATTCCAAGTTAGACACATGGGAGAAATATCAACAACATATTCTCAAGGGGTCAAAACAACAAGGAAAAACTTTACTGACAACTTTAGAAAAACAGAGAACTTTGGCAAAAGGGTTACTGCAATACCCAATCAACACAGAACACTTCTCAAGGCATTACCTTATCCCATTCAACTTAGCAAAATCTACGCCCATTCAATTTTAAGTCATTCAAAATTCCAAGAAAAGGAAATTGGAAAAAAAAAGACAGACACAAAAGCTATAGAAAAGGACAACATAGCTAGCAACTCCTGTATTCCAGCAGTATTCAACTGATAATAAACTACAAGAGAAAGTAGGTTCAAGACACATACTTACCTCGTGTTCATCTTTAAATACCCCTTGGCCTTCCTGGGCCCTTCCCCCTGGTGGGATTTCCGGTCATTTGGCCACTCAGGAGCTGGGTTAGGAGCTCCAGGGGCAGGTGTGCAGCATTGCCTCCAGTGTGACAGGAATTAGCAGCCACTCCCAGGCTGGGATACAGGCTCTAGGGATGGGGGATGTGGAGCACTTCCTCACCAGGGAAAGGCCCAACCTGACCCTTTCCCCACATACATGCACACCAAAATGTCTTGAGACATCAATATTTCCAGCCTCTCATATGAGGGAATTTGGATCTATACCTCGTGTCCTAAACAGGCACAAAATCCTAGGATTTTTAATTTCTCAGGTGAAGCAAATTATTAAAATCAGCATGTGTTTGGGAGTGGTCAAACAGCTAATTTAATGCAACAGTTGCATTTTGCTTATCTCTCTATCACCCTAGGAAAGAAGTTTAAAAAAAAGTAATAAAAAAAATTCAGATATATATTTATTCATCAAAGCCAGAAACCTCAGATAAACACCTTAAAAAAAACCCGTTACTTTTGTTTATCTCATCAAAATGAGAAGACAATTGGAAATGTTGGGGAATTTTTATGATAGTCCTTGAGAGTAATTAAACACTTGTGCTAAATTTTCTCTTTTTAACATTAATAAGCAATTCATTTAAAAGTCCTACCACTGAAAGTGGTTCTTCAAGGAGTCTACAAAGATTTGTCATAAGCTGAATCTTTGTGTACACTTGCACCAGCACAAATCCTGTGAGCATTACAGAGATGCCTTAGCCTGGCTTTGGGTCTGTCCCCCAGGCATGGTCTGCTGCCCAAATATAATGTGACCACGGTGCTATAGGGATTGCTTCAATATAAAGCTGTGGATGTTCCTTAGCTTGTCACCAAGGGAAATACTCCCTTATACACCATCTTTCTGTCTCCAGCATTCCTGTCTCCAGTCAGTTTACTCCTTCTGCAGTTGGGCCTTCTTGCCCTTCATGCTAGATCATTCCCTGGTCACAAATTACTACTGCTGAGCAGTTGCCCATTGAATTTCCCCTTTGGATGTCTGGAGAAAGACTATGCAAAAGGCTATTCAAGGAGCTTAAGTTAAAAAACCTTTGAACAAATAGTTCTTCAGACATCAATTAAATTTATGACAACCACAAAAGCAATATAGTCCTTTGTATTACAAGAACAAAAGAACTTTTTACCTATTATCTGAATTATCACCTCTTCTAAAGGTAGTACTTAAAAAAAACAGTGATATTTGAAATAATAATGAAAAAATTCTTTATTTTAAGTGTAGTGTATTGCAGGTAACAGCTGCAAAACCATGAGGGGAAATAATGTCACTAGTCTTCAAAAATGGATAGGGTTTTCTTTTGCATTTGTTTATTTTTGTTATCATGAATTGCAAAATAATGATATTAATAAATTAGTAAGTAAGAGAAAAACCGGTCAAGTTAGAGATTGCTCTGAAATTAGAGATAAACTAAATGCTGAGAATAAAAGTATTTTCTTAGGTCTGCTTACAGATGTTTATGCATGATGCACTTTTTTAGTTAGAACAGTAAGAGACTAAGATGGTACATCTGAACTCTTTTCCGCCCTTGACTGCCTATTTTTCATTAGTAACCCAATATCATCCATTGGGATTTTTTCCCTGAATTAATATGAAAGATAGTAACTCAATCTAGCATTTCAGAAAGCAAGCTAGTCCCTTGAAGTGCTATAGATGAATTGTGCTTATTTTACAGCCTAGGTCTATATCAGTATATTCCTCTATATTTCCCCAGACACACATTTAGTCATTCATCTCTCTGTTTAGAACATGCTATTCAGAGACCAGTGTTTCAATAGCCACTAAATTATTTCAAGAAATTTACTGGAGCATTAGTTATATCGGCTTCTTCTTTTAAGTTTGTAAATAGAAATTTGGTTTCCCAAAAATCTATTTTTGCTTTAATATATTTCAGATTAAAAATATGAGAAAGAATACTGTTCTGCCCCTTTGAGTTGCTGGTTTAAATAAAGGATAAATTTATGTCTATCTTTGAAAGGTTTCATACTGTGGTGTTGGAAAATGTATTGTGAACCTCTTGAAAACCAGCATACATCTGAGATTACTGTAGGTCACTAGCACCATTTGGGTCACATCAGGGTTGAGCTACAGATGTTTTAAATACTGTCACTTTTCATCATTTATATTTTAATGGTCAGGCACTGCTGATGCATTTTGATGCTAGAGGGTGAAAAAGTCTATTTTGAAATACCAGCCGTGTAAAGTTGAAAAGCCTCCCCCAGCACACTATATACACTCAGATAGCAGGGGACTTTATCAGAGAGGTGTTGAATTAAGCCTGGTTAACTTAGATGAAAGAACTCATCTCTTGAACAGGATGAACACAATTTGTGCTACCAGATTTCCTTCATATACCCCAGCACTCCACTGATTTAAAGAGGATGTTAAATTAAAGCTATAGCATAGCAGCAGGGAGATGGTTCCAGCAGAGATGGCATTAAAATTAACTTTATTATAGCAAAAGCTGTTGCATAAGAGACTGAGAGGGCAGGGGGGATGGGGTTGAGGCTGTGTTTAGTTCTATGATATAAGCAATATCTCTGACATTTATGAAGATGATGATAATGTTTCAGTAAAGTTTTAATCAGGTAGTCAAAGTTAAAATGAGCCAATTTTACTGCTACTACAATAAATGACATAATCTCAGAAAAAGAAATATGGGGTGTGGATTCTGATCTCAATAGCGCCTGGCAGGTCCTTGGTATCTTTTGCTGTTATGAGAGGCAGTTCCTTGCAGTCCTAAAGACTTTTTCTAAACTGTGAGACCTTTTTTTTTCTCCCCAGGGAGGTCCATGTGCAAGTCTCCCAGTTAGCCAGGCATCTAAGAAACTTGTTGGATCATAGTAATCCATATCTGAGTGTTTCTTTGTTCATACTTGAATGTTTCTTTCAGGGCAAAGTAGACTCTTGTGGGGAATAGTGTGCACATATATTTTGTTCTGGTGTGAAACCATCATATGGCTTTATCTGCTCACTCAGTTAATAATAATAAAATAAAAAGACAATATTTTATGTTTAGTTTAGACCTACATGTTAAAACTCATCTGACTTCAGGAGTACTTCCTATTTATGGAGAGAGCCCACTTCAGTTCATAGCATCGCAGAATCACAGAGTAATAGAATCACAGAATTACAGACTCAGAGAGTAGTTGAAGTTGTAAGAGACCTTTGGAGCACATCTAGTCCAACTCTCCCTGCCCAAAGAGCTGGATGCCCTGGACCATGTTAGGGTGTCCTGGACCGTGCCCAGATGGCTTTTGGATATCTCCAAGGAGGGACACTCCACAGCATCTCTGGGCAACCTCTCCCAGTGCTTGGTCGTGCTTAAAGTACCTTGATGTTCAAAGGAAACTCCCTGTGCTTCATTTTCTGTCTGTTGCCTTTGGTCCCTGTGTACCCCTGAAAACCACCTGGCTCTATTGCCTTTGCACTTTCCTTCGGGTAATGAGAGAAATTGATGAGATTTCCCATGGTCCTTCTCTTTTCCCAGCTAAAAAGTCTCAGACCTCTCATTCTTTCCTTATATTGGAGTTATCTATGTCCCTTAATCATCTCTGTAACACTATCAGACTATCAATACCTGATTAATAATTCGGGCAACAGATTAAATTCTTCAGAAGGTATATGTTTGTGAATTATACTCATTAGAAGAAACATTCAAAAATTTGGACTATTGAGAAAGGTTGACAATAGAAAAGAAACTCAAAGGTTTTGACTTTTTCTCATTTCTTGTAACTTTATTTTTGAGCCTTCTTGAAATGTGTACATACGGTTTAGGATTAAAACAGTGCTTCTCACTTTTTAAATGAACTTATTTTGCTTAAAAAATTACAGTTTTTGCAATAAAAACCTTCTTTTAACCTCAAAGCTATAAAGTCTTACAGAAGAATCTGTAACAGACAGCTTAAAGATTTAGTGTCAGGACGAGCCACAATGAACTCCTCCTTTGTTTTTGACATTGTTGATAAATTCAACAGTGCACCATTAATCTATTAAGATAATACTGGTTTTCATCAAATAGAGTGCTAGAAGGGGTTGGAGTTATTATTATGAAAATCTGTTTACTGCATAACACACAATTAATGCTTTAGTCTCATATAGTTCTTAGTATCTCAAAATTTTCTCTACAAATATTATGTTAATTCAGTCTTTACTGATATATGTGCATCTTTGCTGATATCTATACTGATAAATATGCATTCATTAGGAAGATATATCTTGTGCTTCCTTTCTCAAGAGGATGGAGTTTCCTCACTAAGAAATGCCTGAAATTTTTTTGAGACGTTCTTAAAATCTGTAAGAATCACTGAAAACTCAAAATCACTATAATTTCCCAGATTTGAACTGCATTTTAGGTTATACATGGCTTCATTTTACCCTTTTCAAGACACTGTGAGAATGTTACTATTTCTTTCTTCTTTTGGGAGTTAGAGAAAGGTTTTATGATTTTAGGCAGGCATTGAAACTTCTGAGAGTTGTTATAGCAAATCTGTGACAGACATGAGTGGTAATATACTCCACTTTTAACTCTTCTGCCTGTGAAGATAAAGAATTTCTTACAGTTTAATGTTGTATATTAAAAAAAAGTCCTTATTATTTAATATTTTATCATAGTTGCAAATAGGTTAAATCCTTGTCATAGTTTAACCTCTGCTGGTAACATAGCACCATCACTCACTCCTCCCACACCAGACTGGGGGAGAGAAGAGAATGGGAAAAGTAAGAGTGAGAAAACTCATGGGTTGAGATGAATAGGTTGAGATGAATAGGTAAATCAAAAGCTGTGCACTCAAGCGAAGCAAAACAAGGAATTCATTCACTGTTTCCCATGGGCAGGCAGGTGCTCAGCCATTTCCAGAAAAGCAGGGCTCCATTGCATGTAATGTTTACTTGGGAGGACAAATGCCATCACTCTGAATGTCCTTCCCTTCCTTCTTCACCCAGCATTCTATGCAGACCATGATGTCATATGGTATGGAATATCCCTTTGGCCAGTTGGGATCAGCTGTCCCAGCTGTGTCCCCTCCCAGCTTCTTGTGCACTCTCAGCCTTCTCTCTGGTGGGTTAGGATAAGAAGCAGGAGAGACCTCAGCTATGTGTGAGCACTGCTCAGCAGTGACAGAAACATATCTGTATTATCAACACAGCAAAAGTCCAAAACATAGCCCCATACCAGCTGCTATGAAGAAAGTTAACTCCATCCCAACCAAAAACAGCACAGTCCTTCAGTGCAAACACAGGAATACTTTTAAAACTTGACTCAATGAAAAATAGGAGAAGAGAAAAAGGAAAAGATAAGGACGCAGACTCTAAAAAATATTAACTATTTTTTAGAGTGGAGAGTAACCACAATGCTGTGGAGGATTAAAAAGCCCATGCAGAGTAGGAATTCCACACAACACCTATGCTGAAAATATAGATAAAGTTTAAATAATGAATAGTTAAGACGAGATTAATCTTGTGCTCTGGAGGATAGGTCACTCAGTCATTCCCTAGGCCTACATACAATAGTCCCATGGTCATGACAGCTACCATCAAAACTTATAAACAGCTGGGCTTCTTGTATCATTTTTCCTTACAGGGAAATTTTTTAAAAAGTAAAAAATGAAAAGGATGGTGATTAATGCAGCATCAAAGGAGACACATTTAAAAAAAAATCAAGTAGAAAAATCACTAGATGAAGTAAAAAGAAATCAAAAGGATTAACATGAATAAGGCAGGGGGGAAATTCCCCGAGGAATGGAGGGATAGTACGAAGTGGTGGTGGTGGTGGTGACTGGCATACACCGTTACCTAAGGCGCCTAAAATGTGTGAATGGTGAATGTGTCTTATGCAGTGTCTTGCTAGTATCTTTCTGGAAGCATAAAATATATAAATCAGAATAAATCATTCCAATGCAATTCCACTTCAAAAAATGATCAGTAGAAAAATACATACTTTATCTCTCTGAGAGTATTACGTGTCCATTTGGCCATATTTTGAGTAGAGTAATATCCTGGGTAGAGGTTGTTTTGCTCTTTTCTGTAGATTTCATAGCAAGATCAGAAAATACATTATTGTCCTATATTTTCTTCAGTATACACAATGAAATTTGATTTTTATTGCCCAGATTTTATTTATTCCGATCTTGGATTTGCTAAATTTCTATATGTGTCACAACAGCAGCCTTTTCTTAGAGGCAAGCAGTGGAAGAAGAAACTGAATTGTGTCAAGAGTTTTTCATGTTATCAAAGTTCTTAAGTCTCTTAACTGCAGGCTTTCAGATATCTTTCAGGAGATGGTTAAGTGATGTCTTATACAAGTTACATGGCTTCTGTTTTGTATTACTGAGAATAAAGAGTGTGTTACAACTCTTTATGAGGTGCTTACTATTATGTGTTTTCACAAATAGATTAGATGAACCTAACAGCACTTGGAATGGAACAGTAAATGCCTAATTGCTAGGGAAGTTCATTCCATAGTTCTCAATCATTCTCTCACCAGTTGCCAGAGACTGAAAATAGTTCATGCCTCAAACATTGATATAAAGTTTTGCTCATTATAAAGAAGCTACCACCAAAGAAGCCTCCCTGAAAAGTGGGACTTTGGACTGAAAGTCAAACTGATGATTAGATAAAGGGACACATTGTTCAGTCATCTCAGGCTGAGGGAAAGGTGTGCATCCACAAAAGGCCAAAGCCACCAGCTGCAACTATCCCTGGTTGAGTTTGGGGTGGGGGGAGAGCACAGCTCACAGAAGCCAGGTTTACACAGACTCCCCCCAAGTGAGGGGGGAGGAGGAGGTTTTGGGTACACGGTGCACCAGAGGCAATAAACACCCATCCTCCCATTACACAAACTGGCCCAGCTGTGGAACCCCCAAACCCACAGGGCACATCCACAGGACTTTCACATGAGAGACAGCTGAGGGGGTGCCTTAATCCATCAAAGACCTCGCCGAAGTGCCCCCCTAAGTCATCCCTGAAGCCTTGTGCCATAGGACTGCATGGGATGCAACAAACCTGGAGTATGTTGTAAGAGACAATGGCAAAATCCACCCCAGCCAGGGAGGTGCCTGGGTTTTCCTACCTGGCCTGAGCACATATTAACACATCGGATTCTATGCTTTTTGGGGGGATCTTTACCACCAAGAAGATCAGCTGGAGAGGATCAACAGAAAATCATTGGGATCCACAGAGTGATGATATTTTCCTTATTTTGTCCCAGTCACTCTTTTTCTGTCCCCCCCAACTATTTCTTTCTTTCTCTCATATTTACTATCAAATAAAGCCCATACTATTTTCACTGACATATGGTCTCGTTTGCACCTTAACTGGGGCAGAGGCATTTCTGAAGAACCTTAATAATCCGATCATGACATCAGTAAATATCAATGTGGCTGGGATTTGAATCTTCACTTAACAAACAGAAGATAGAAAAAATCCATTACCTTGCATGCCTAACTTCCTTAAATTAAAAGGTTTGAAATGACTGAGAAATGGAATTTTTTTTATTACCTTTTATAAAAGATTCATAAGGCTTTCATGATTCAGTGAGATCACTGAAATATTATTTTTTTCAGTATTAAAATTTAAGCTATGTTTTGACATTTAAAAGATGCTTAGGGCTATGAATAAGTTGCTGCACTAAACAGAAAATATGCTGTGCTATGCTTTGCTGTGCAGGTATAAAAGAGCTGTTTCACTTGGTTTCTTTTATGCTAACAGCAATTCTGAAGCTTTAATTCCCCATTCAACACCTGGAAGAGCTAGAAGAGTTAACAGATCCCATTGATCATGACTTAGACTACAACTGGTTCACTTGTAGGTATATCAGTTACTGTAATTATTATGTTATTTAGGATGTTGAAATTTATTTTAGGGACTATTGGTTACACTAGCTTTTATAATTTCAATGAAGATCAACATTTTCAAGTACTTCTTTCATGCAATTTTGACACAGATGTTTGTCAAGTATTTGAGTATGTGGTTATTCTGTCTTTCTAGCTTATGTATAACCAGGAGCAACATATCTGGAATTTGAGAAGAAGATTATTAAAAGATAGATTACATCCTTTATCCTTTATGTGAGGGAAAAATGTCTTTGTGAAAGAACTGTCCTGTTCTGTAGAACTGTCAGCAGGATAGCTAAAGGCCAAAATTTACAGTAAAATTCCTTTCAAAAATACAGTTATCCATCTCAGCAAGCCACATCGAGATTCTGATTCTGCCAAGTGCACTGTCTAATAACACAAAATTATTTTTCTGATTTCTGCTTGGTAGTTATATGTGAAATTGCCAAGTAGTGAACAACTACAAGGCAAGATAAGGCAAAAATTTTGCTTTTGTTTATTTAAATGAGCTTGTCTGAAATGTCAAAATTAAAGTACTATATACACTTCAGGCTGAAGGACTGACTGAAGACCTCTCATCTGCATGGACTAATACAGTCTTGAGACTGAATTTACACAGAAGATGATATTCCAGACTCTAGTATAGTCCTTTGGCTGATTCAGGCAACATCCTGCCTCTTGCATGCTTCAATCCAGGAGAAAAGCCTTGAAAAAATACCCAAATGACATGAAAATCTCCTTGATGTAACTGATTAATTTTTTATATGTCTAGTTTTCATATGAAAACCACAACTTTTTGGTTTTGCAACTATATTAAAGAATAAGGAAAATTAATTATTTCTTTGCATTACCAAACAGGAGAGATTAGGTAAAGTCTTTCATTAATGCTACCAAAATGCTGAGGTTTTTAAGAATTTTGCTATCCAGTCAAATATTTAAGTTTTTTTATAATAAAAAGAAGTAGAAACTAACAAATGAGATAAACCATATGTCTATGTCAATTTTACTTCATATAACAATTGAACCTAGCAATCTTTAACTACCCCATCTCATTAAACAAACCAGTTCATTAAACATATCAGTGCTATATTAGAATTTTACAAATTATATTTTGTAAAAGTTAGAGAAATTTAAGGAGAGGATTTAAGGAGACTCTAGACATGCTAGGGCTATGTCTCCAGGGAAAGCTATCCTAAGGAGAAAAGCTGCTCTGTGCTTCAATGAAGCCTATCCTCCATTATACAAGAACATTTCCTATTCTCTGGGGTCCTGTGTTGAAAATATTCTGGTGAAATTCAAAAAATAAGTCCTAGTTTTCCATACAGCTGAGGCAGAAAATATCATACATATCCCTCTAGCATCTGGAGCATTAATTATTTGAAGAACGTCGTTCATGAATTATCTTGCTTGATAAATTCAGAGAAAACTACTCAAATCAGAAAAGAGTTCCATAAAAGTCCAGGCATTGGTTGAGAAAGTACTACTGTTTCTTGGGAATTTTGTCTGTGTGTACATAAATACATATATATATACATATACGTGTGTGGGTGTGTGTGTGTATAATAGTTACACATATCTATTATATGTGTGTATATAAATATAGAGAGATAAATTATACATATATACTTATGTATGTAGATGTCTGTGTGTATATGTATATGTGTGTATAATACACAGATATGCACATGTAATATTTTTTTAAATGATAAAAGAATCCACCTAAATACCCCATAATACAGAGATTTGAGAGACAATTCCTGTATTTTCTAAACTTTCATCTTCATACATGGAATGGCACTGACTTAATTCTGTGGATTTAGCCCCTACCAGACCAGACTCAACTTACCTAATTTTAGCTACTTTAATATGCAAGCATCTAGTGTCAGCTACTTTATTAGTCTTCCTCTATTAGAGGAGAAGGATCATTTATGTAGTTTATTTAATTAATTTCATCTTATCTTTAGAATGGAATTACCTGTCTTCCCTACAGAAAGTTAAGACCTTAGGTTAGAAAATCTGCAACTCTAAATTTAAAAGAAAAACCAAAGAACAAAACCCCGCAACTATATTGAAACAAATCTTAGCCTTACTTCTGTTTAGTTCACTTTAGTCAGGTTCTGATACATTAGGCAACAGCATACCACCGTGGAATTTCTCAAAAGTATAATAAACAACATGATAAACAATGACTTCGGATATAAAACACAAATCACTTTACTTTACAAGTTAAAATAATTTTTAGGGAAGAGATTGCTTCAATTACAAGCAGATTGTGTTTTGCATAATGAAGAGAAATATTTCCTTCAAGGCAACAATGAATATGACCTATTTCAAATAGGAAGTTGAACAGATTTTCATACTAAAAGTACTTACTTTTTCTATTTACTAAGTGCAGAGAGCAACTATCTCCTAGTAGATATATCTATAAAAGTATAGGTAGCCAGAGGAATACTGCTACCCCAGCATGTGACATTTTTTGATCATGATCTGTAATTTGATTATTTTTTTTTTAATATTAAACATATTTCTTTACTTTGCTTCATAATTCAATATGTAACTAGACCATGAATAAAAATTTGGATGGCTAAAAGATATATCTTAAAATTGCAACATATACAGTATACTTTAACATAGACAGTATGCTTAATATCTTTCTTTCCCAACACATATATACAAATATGTTACCCACCAGTTCCAAGAAGACCAGAACAAACCTTGCTTAATTTTAGAGTGAATTACAAATGGCATTTGTTATATAACTACAGAGGCAGTAAAACATCCACTGTTCTAAATGCCCATGTGCTATTAAAGGCTACTATTACTTTGCTTTTATGAGCTGCTGATAACAGTATTATTTTTAAAGTACAATTTACATTAGGTACTTAAGATGTCAGCTCACACATACTGGTTTTGCTTTTACTCATAGTTTTCAGGCAGAAATTCATTATTGACTGATGGCAGTGCTCTGACACTATGAAAATAGCTATTAAATAATCCATTTACTACCAAATTAATTTAGCAGTTTTAGATAGCTCATTTAGATTGATAATAGCAGTTGCTATTAAAAATAGCAGACATAAGTGCACTCCTCACACACACTAGAAGACTCAGGATATTTACCTTTCAGGTTATCTTTTTTCTATATCCTGAAAGTTCTTCACAATATAAGGTCTTGATGTTATGAAGACCAGGAAAGTGTTTTTAGTCTTTGGCTGCTTTCAGTAACAAGCAATATCTCATCTTTGGATGGAGATTTAATCTTCATAAGATTAATATTTGTATGCCAAATAGTACATTATGCTTTTTGTAAAGTAAAAAAGTCCACTTGTGGGATGTCTTATTCTTGGAGTCAAAGACATGAAACAAAGATAAGCAAAGTTTCTAAGAATGTGCATAATTGATGTGCAAGAATAATAATGTATTATTTCTTTAGATCTCAAATTTGCTGAAGATCCTTACAGGTTTTGCTGTAATGTACCTGGTTTGTATTTATTTTCAGTCTCATGGCATTTTTGGGAGACCCTTGTGTCTGCTATTGACCTCTCAGATTCATTTCAAGTCCTAGTTAGATAGCAAACCAGACTGGATTGTAGAAAAAGCACTGTGGCTCAATGCAGAGTAAGGTTGTCTTCCCATTGCCTTTGCTCTGTAATCCATAATTAATTATCCATCCTCTACCATTTTTAAATCAAGCCTAAATACAGATTCAAACATTCACAGATTAACTAAGGCTTTTATTTAAACATTATTTTAAAAAAACGCTGAAGGAATCATTACAAGCTGCACATTGGGAGGAATAGCATCATAGAAATGTAAATTATGAAAACAGTTATAAAAAACATAACAACTTGATGGTAAAGTAGACCAAAATGAATTGTTTTCTTCTGAAAATGGAGATGTGTGACAACAAAGAAAAAAAAATTCATGAAAAAGTTATGTTTACAGAGTCCTAGATAAAGTATTTGTGACTTGGTGGAATCAAAAGTCATTGTTAATGAAAGGTGACATTTGTGTGTTATTCTGTAGCTGTAAGGTTTATTGGCATTTGCTTAACAATTATGATGATTCTATCAATTTTACACTCTAAAAATGTAGAAAGGATGATACAATCCCAAAATATTTGTAGCAGATAAAGATAAAATAAACTTCCTTCCTTTCAGAGAAAAAAAAAATGCCAAAGGAAATAAAATTCTACCTATTAAACTGCTAACCTTTGCATGAATTCCAAAGTGTTTAATGAAGTAATTGCTACAAGTTGAGGTTGTGTGAGACTCCTCTGCTAGGTATATTAATCATAAGATGTTAGAAGCCACAGATCATTACAACCAAAATGTTATAAACCCTGAGTTCTCAGCTTCATCCACAAAGAGCTTTGGGGGGTTTTGTTTATGTTTTGTTGTTGTTGTTGTTGTTGTTTTGTCTGTTGGGTTTTGTTTGGGTTTTGTTTGGGTTTGGTTCTTTGAAACTGTTAATGGAGAAAGTCGACCAGATGGATTTTGTTGGGATGAAAGGTTGCCATTGTGATAAACAGGTAAAATATGCAAGTTTTGCGTTTAAGGCTGTTTCTGGAACAACCTCATTCTGTCTATGGATAGGTGTAAATCAGAAATAATTCCTATGGCATAATTTTATAATGGCTTTAAATTAACAGTTAACTTTCATTTCATAGATAAAATGATAAATAAAAAAAGAACATAACTTTAAAAATTCACTTCCACTTCACATAGCAAATATGAAATACTTTCAGAAGCATTTAAGTAATGTTGAAGTAATTTCTAGTTAAAAGTCTTGGAAATTTTATTTATAGAGAGAAATACCATTTCTTTTTCTTATCATTTCTACTTATATTTATATTTTAACTGGTTTATGTTAGTTATTCCTAGTTATGGTTTAGTGGATGTGGTGTCATTTGGTCAAATATTGGCTTTGGTGATCTTGGAGGTGTTTTCCAAATTCTGTGTTTCTGTTCTATGACTTTTAATAGATTTGATTGTTCACAGAAAAATGAAGTTATATTAAATGGGCCATCAATTTACAGGGCTGTGTACAAAAAACCCAGTTTATTTTAAAAGGATTTTAAACAGTAAAGTGTAAGATAGAATTCACATTGATGGTAACTTTGTCATAATGGCCATGGATAGAACAGGAAAAAATGAGCCTAGCAAACCTATTATTTGTCCTTTTCACACAAATTATAGTTCTTTGGTTGGTGGAATGTCCCAATACTCAACTGAAATGTGAGTGACTAATTCATAGGTGAAGACTCAGTAAAAATATATTCAGTTTGAGGGAGTTTTTTCCCCTTGCTTTCTATAGTTTGCAACAGGATTTTGCTTGAAAAGCCTTCTCAAATCCCAGCTGCAACAAGTCCTCTTTCATAAGTATTTGCAAGTTTCTTACTCTAATGTATGAGTTGAGTAGGAATTAGAGAGAACCTGGTAGTCATATACAGACTTCAAAATGCTGTCTCATTCCCTTTCTGTAACTCTCTCTCCCCCTTTAACCGAGAATAGCTTAATGTCTTTGGTCTTTTATAGGACTTTCTATGATCATTCTATGACCCTTTTATGATCTCTCTGAAAATCCATCATGAAATAGATTTAAATCTCCATTGTGTGTCTTTCATGTGCTATTTGACTATATCTGTACTACAGGGGATGGGGTGGGGGAAACCAAGCAATAAAAAGACAAACCAAAAACAAGTCAGCAATAACTTGTTGGTTTTCAGACCCACACTTCATGTCTGTAGAACTGAAACTCTTATGCCTTCCTTTCATGTAGGAAATAATATCCCCATTTAAGGAAAAACCTTTGTCTTCATGAGGTTGTGTTCCAATTTCCCTAAGAATGTCAAAGCAAATTAGAGAATGTCAGGTAATTATGCTGGGAACTGAACTTCCAAACTGTGGTTCAGTTCAAACTACTAGCATATATTACCAAATTTATATTACCAAATTTCCTGCCTTTTCAGTCCTAGACTTTTAAAGCTGGCATGTCACAGTTAAAAATCCACTCAGAAGAGAAAATACAATCCAAGAGAGGAAGAAAAACTATTTTTGTGATATTTACAGAAAATATGTCTTGGTAAAATTAAAACACATCTTTAATGAGCTAAGAACTTCTCCATAATCTCAGTGAACTCTTTTTATGTGATTTTTTTATGCCTATGAGTTCTAGAATAATTAAAATACTTCTACTAAAATCAATTATTGTCTTTGGCTATAATAACACAATAAAGCAAAGTTTTTTGCTTTTTAAAATTTTTTCCAAAATTCTGGTTTTAGCTACTTAATCTATTAAAGAATATATTAACTAAATAGGTTAAGAAGTGCCATTATGTTATTTTAAAATTGAAAAAATGTAAATGTAAAGGTAAAAATTCACATTCAGTAGACATAAGCCTGAAATTTATTGATAAAGGCAGTGAATTAGTTGGTGTAATTACCTGTAAAAGTTTTCAGAAATAAGGCTCAGTGTGAAAACTTTCTGACTACGTTTAGATTTTTCGTGTATCGATACACGACTGCTGATAAGAGCCCCAGTTAAATTTTACATTAGTGTTAGATTTAATGATGATTATTTATAGTATGCAGAGGCTGCTAGGAAGGTGATACCATTTGTTAATTTCTTCTAATTTTCATTTCTTTTCTTCTTTGTCTCTGTTTCGTGAGTTCTTTTACTCAGAGTTTGGATTAAAATGCAGGAGACGCCAGGTTGTTCTTCGGACTTAGATGTTTATTATTTTCTTATCTATAACACAGCTGCACAAGATGTGCCTCTAAGTTAACAAGGTGGAAAATGGCTCCAAGTTCTAACTTCCAAGGCCTTTTAAGGTCCAAATCACCCAATTATGGAATGCCAAGTAATTTATTTTTACTTATAATCCAATAACTAACTATTCATGATCAGCACTGAGGGTTTTTTGACCCAATATCAGAACACCTAGATTTGTGAAGAAGAAGGAGAAAAGAAGAACAAATCCGCACCCAAAATCCTCCATATTGTTACACATGTATATATTATTATATCCCAGAAACCCAAATTCTCTAAACCCAGGGTTCCAACAACCATTAATGTTATTACAAGATTTACTTTCTATTCTCATGTGCAGGAAAGTGTAAATACCTGAAGGAAACAGATGTTATTTTGTGGCTTCTGTTTAATACTACATCATTGTTTTCCAGGAACAGTTGTGCTAGGTTTGGGCTGGGGTAGAGTTAATTTTCTTCATAGTAGTTGCTCTGGGGCTACGTTTTGAATTTGTGTTGAAAACAGTGTTGATAATACAGGGATGTTCTGGTTGCTGCTGAAAAGTGATTAGACAGCATCAAGGCCTTTTCTGCCTCTCACACCACCCTACCACCCAGGAGGCTGGGAGTGCATAAGAATTTGTTGAGAGGACATAGCCAGGACAGCTTTTTATGAGCTAGTTTAAACCCAGAAAAGCAAAGAAAGCTAAGTCTCTGTGTATAAACCGGAAAGAACTTAGTAGGTTCAAAATATTCCCAGAAATGAGATTAAAACCAAACGAGGTTAGATGTTGATGCCAAAAAATGGATGTATTTTATTTAATAGTAGAGAGGCAAAGAGAAGGAAAGAGAAAATAAAGAAAGAAATAGCAAAAGAAGTGTGCGTGGGGGGTTGAGGGGACAGGGAGAGGTGACAGGGGTTAGGTGGAAGCATGTCACCCATCCGAGTGTCCCAACATCTTTTTGCTCCCCTCCATCTGGTCTTCTGGTGGTGAGGGTCCCCCATCACTGCTGTGGCCACACTGCCACATGCTACCACACACCACCACACACCACACATGCCACCATACACCACACGCCACCACACCACACACCAAGGAGTACAGGATCCCATGGATTAATACACACTTTGGGCCAGGTGGGAACACCCACGTGTCTCCCCTTGCAGGGGCCGGCTTGACACTGTCCCTTGCAACACTGAGGGTCTGTTGCATCATCTCAGGGGCTCTGGTGCAGGGTCTGGGGACCCCTTTGAGGGGGGCCCCTTTGATGGGCCATGTCACCCCCTCCTGCTGTGGATAAGCTCCCCCCCCCACCCAGTGAGGACCCCTCAGCTGGGCTCCTCTGCACAGTGGAGGATGGGCAGTCACTGCGCCTCTGACCAGAGGCTTCTGCAAAATACCCAAAGCCTCTTCCCCCATCCTTTGGTTGGAGGGTCTGTTCGAGCCTGGCAGCTGATAGCCCTGGGGCTGTGGTCTCCACCTTGGAGGTGTTAAGCTTGTGCTCCGTGAATGTCCCCAGCCCTGAGTTGTTACCTTATCTTCATCAGTGAGCAGTGTAAGGCCTCAGTCAGGGCCCCATTCAGGGTGCAGTAGTCTTCTCTGGAGCTTTTGTAATACAGTTTTAAAAGTCCTTTAAGAAAATGTTTAAGTCATAAACTATAATATTTCAGTCTCTGACACAGCTGACCCCAGCTGACCAAAGGGATATCCCATACCATATGACATCACACTCTGAATATAAAGCTGGGGGAAGAAGAAGGAAGAGGGGGATGTTTGGAGCAATGGCATTTGTCTTCCCTAGTCATTTTTAAATGTGATGGAGTCCTGGATTTCTGGAGATGGCTGAACACCTGCCAGCCAGTGGGAAGTGAATTAATTCCTTGTTTTGTTTTGCTTGTGTCCATGGCTTTTGCTTTTGATTTACCTATTACACTGTGTTTATCTCAACCCAGGAGTTTTTTCTCTTTTATTCTTCTGATTATCAACCCCATCCCACGGTGGGGGAAAGCGAACAATCGACTGCATGGTGCTTAGTTGCCAGCTGGGACAAAACCTATACAACAGTTTTTACAGAGTTTTATTTATATATTTCCATTTCTCTGAAAAGAAAGTCTCTTGCTAAAATCTAAAAGCTTTGACTACTTAACTAGAAGTCCACCCATCCCAGCTGGAGTAAAGGCTGTGTCTGTTTGGACAGTTGTTCAATACCCATAGAAGTATCCATTAGGCAGGGGCAGATAGATCAGTCTTATTGAACATTCTGTAGGTATCCATAACAAGTCTGACATGTTCAACAATGTGGAGTAATTTGTTCATATTTATTTGCCATCTGTGTTGCACATGTACAGCTACTGTGTGCCCAAACTGAACTGGATTCACTGAATATGTCCATAGTAGCAAGTAATGCAGATAAATAGGACTGGGCTTGCAGAGTGAAACAGCTGGTACTGAGGATGTGATATACACGTTAAGTATTTCAAAACAACTTCACTTTGAACTGTACATCCATCAGCTGTCTGGGTGCCGGGCAAACACTTGGATTTGTCTTCTCAGTAAGTTCCATTTGAAGAGCATACTGAGGACAACCTAGAGACCTGCTCCAAAACTGACGTCTAAACGAAAATGAAATTACTGTTTAAACACCCCTACTTGCCTCTTTCTAAAACACACTGTTGGAAAATAACAAATAATATCTGAAGATTAAGGAGAAAAGGATGTATATTTTCTTTATTGTTTTCTTCCGATTTTGGCTTTCATGGAAATGTATTAGTCAACTAAATCTTCCATTGGCAGTAACTCTGGATTATGGATTAACTCTTTAAAAGAAGCAAGTTCTGGAGCTGAGTTTCTATAATGCCACATTCTAAGGGGAAGGAACAATTGGATAAATACAGCTATACTGCTTCACAAACTAGATCAGGCATCAGCTTCTAAAAATTCTACTGCAACTAGGATTCTTGGACACTATGCTTAGCATCCAGGGATGAGTAGTAAATTCTATGAATAGCCCTTTTTGTAAGCAAATTTTATAACACCAATCAAAAGTTTCTCTCAGTACAAGCACAAACTTGATAATAGAGAAAAACGTGTTTCAGTGGTCTATTACAGCCTCTCCAGAGAGAATAAACAGCTTCATTATTGAAATGAAGCTGGATATGAAGTAAACTATAAAAAATTTATTGGCTTTTCAAAAGGAGCTCTCACTTTTAGCATCTATGAAAGATAGGTGAACACTTTGAATATATTTTTCATAACCTAGGCCCCCCCTTATTTATTTCTATAAAACCAGAAATCTTTAATGTTTATAATATAAAAACAAACAAAAATTTCAGCCTACAGAAGCATATCAGAGAATGTAAACTTCTTGTAACATTGCTATGCATCTCATAGGTCTCAGACAAGAAGATATATCAGACTGACTTGGAATAGAAACAACACTTTGGAAATGTTATATATGGCTATACTGTGCTATGCTTTTTCAGAAGTTCAGTATATTCACTGAAAATTTATATTTATTATACTGATCAATATTGTCCATTTGCTTAATTTGATTAATCAGGTCCAGCTACAGCTGGTTGCTCAGGACACTGTTCAAATGCCTTTTGAATACCTCCAAGAAGAGAGACTCCACAACTTCTCTGGACAGCCCATGCCAGGTCTTGGTCACCCTAGAAGTAAAAAATTATTTTCACATTTATATAATGTTCTGTATGTTTTAGGGGAAAAGCAAGGTAAGGGAGAGGAGAGGAGAGGAGAGGAGAGGAGAGGAGAGGAGAGGAGAGGAGAGGAGAGGAGAGGAGAGGAGAGGAGAGGAGAGGAGAGGAGAGGAGAGGAGAGGAGAGGAGAGGAGAGGAGAGGAGAGGAGAGGAGAGGAGAGGAGAGGAGAGGAGAGGAGAGGAGAGGAGAGGAGAGGAGAGGAGAGGAGAGGAGAGGAGAGGAGAGGAGAGGAGAGGAGAGTCCTGAATTATATCATTTGATTCAAAGGTTCATCTATGTTTTACTAACACTGAAACTGAAATATCTCAAAGCATGACAGAATGAAACTTGTAACCTGATTAAGGCAACTGTAGTTTCTCCATTGTTTTCAACAAAGGTGAGAAATCATTCTGATGATCTCTGATTTGTCAGGAGAGATTTCAGTAAAAATCTCTTTCCTGATGTTCAGAGGGAACTTCCTGTGTTTCAGTTAGTGCCTCTGGTCCTCTCACTGGGCACCACTGA
This sequence comes from Corvus hawaiiensis, assembly GCF_020740725.1. Taxonomy (NCBI): domain Eukaryota; kingdom Metazoa; phylum Chordata; class Aves; order Passeriformes; family Corvidae; genus Corvus; species Corvus hawaiiensis. The sequence goes on from NC_063214.1 coordinate 77,897,597, forward strand.
AAAGAGTCTGACTCTATTGGTATTGCACCTTCTATTTAGGTATTTCTATGGATTGATAAGATCCCTCCTGGGCCTTCTCTTTAGGCTTAACAGTCTCAGCTTTCTCAGCCTTTCCTCATGGCAGAGATACTCCAGACCCTTAGTCACCTCAGTGGCCCTTTTTTGGATTCTCTGTAGTATGTCGTTCTCTCCCTTGCACTGGGGAACCCAGTCCCCAGAACTGGACACAAGAAATCTTTTACTAAAAATGGTCATGGTGTAGAGAAGGACAGGGAGTTGTCATAATGACTGTATTTTTGGCTCTGAAGTCAGAAGGAACTACAATGGTTCCTCAGCCATAGGAAAATCCCATCAGATACTTCTATTTTGCTAACAAAAGCTGGTGGAGTGTGGGGTGGTAATGTTTCTTCCAACAACATCTTTTATATCTGTGAAACAAAGGTTACCAGAGAATTTATATCAGTTCTAACTTGCCACACATCAAAGCATCCCATCCTTACTGCACTGGCAGACATGGTAGATTTCAGTAGATCCAAAGCTTAGTTCAGATGCAAAATACCACTTTAATTTACATTATGCATATGCATGTGAGGAGCACGGGCCTTTTTTTGCCTGGAGTAAGAGGACAGCTTTTAGGTGATTAATTAGACTGGAATCCAGACATGATAAACAAGTCTTTGTCATAATTTTTGATGCTATTGCTGCTGGTCCATTGCATTGTTTTGCTTAGCTGTTTTAACTTGCTAGAGGCCTTGCCCAGAGTAAAGATCTGCTGGGCATAAAGATGAAACTTAAGCAATATTTATGCAAACATGCTGTTCTGCAGGTTGGCTGAAGGCATCTCTGCAAAATCATTGTGTTCATTCTTAGGGTGATACAATTAATTTCAACTGTATCAACAAGTAATTCCCACAAGCACCATCTTTTCCAAAAAGCCCAAGACTTCAAGGACTGAGAAAATCTCACAGCTGCTTGCTGTGATGATCATACTGGCTGTGTCACTGTCTCTCCTCTCTGCTCGTCCTTCTCCTTCAGCTTCCCACTAGGGCCCAGTATATATTCCCAGCACTGTCAAGATAATGTGAAACTGATAGTGGGAAGAGAGGTAGGTGAAAAAAACGTCATGCTCAAGTTCTAGCCTATATCCCTCTTTGTCTTTCTGTCCACTGCTGGCAAATTCATGGTCCACTGAATGCCAGAGAGTAGCTCCTGGGAGAAGCAGAAAACAAGACAAGCTGGGGAAACAGCAAGACATGGTGCCACCTGTTGTTGGAGTCAGACAGTACATTGGCTCCCTGAACAAAACGCCTGTGACAGTTGAGCAATCCGCTGCCACATCTCATCTAATACATGCCACTACTCCAACAGCTGCCATGTGTCTCACTGTTTCTCTCACTTTTCCATGCTTATGCTATTCCCATTGACCACTGTCCTTATATCTTATTCAACTGCCTCTAAAGCCAACACCTAACTTTGACATGGTGTTGTTTACAAACTTACTTGGCAGAAATTAATAGAAAATTTGTGCCTTAAAGAAAGCTTTTTATAGTCTAAAAACATCACAAAACAGAATTGGAAATCACAAACAAAAAAATAGTGACTAAAAATGTTAATATTTCAATTATTTTAAAAATTAAATTGGAAATTATTTTTATGTCACCAAGAATTAATGGTTGAAAAATTGAAACCAACAGCTGACTTCTTTAAGCATTTTTGCCTGTTTAAGTAACTAAATTCATAGGTCATTAATACTTTCCATATATCCACAGAATATATTTTACCACTTTGACTGATATATTTTGCATTCCAAAATTACTTAATTTCAAATTGTGAGAAAATACATTTATAATATATATGAGACAGGATCCAGGGATTAAAGTTCAAGAAATGATTCAGCTAACCTGAAAGATTTTTTAAAAAATATGTTTATCCAAGAAAGGGGAGAAGGCTAATGTAAATATCTTAAATTGCACTAGAGTTTATAATGTTTTCTAGAACATTGTGTCACAGCCTTTCTCATCACTAATAGCAGATTCTTTGGCAGCTTCTCAAGCTAACTGGTAATGAGGATCGCTCTGTCATAATAGCATAACTATAGACTTACATTAGGTCATTAAACTAACACATAGAAGAGTATAATTGAAATTATTTAATCAGAGGGAATGTAGAGTAGCAGCCAACCAAAGCAGAACACAATATTGGAAAGAACAAAATAGTGTTGTCAATAATTCCAATACACAAATATTAAAATTAAAAAAAAAAATTAAAAAAAAAAAAGATTTTCCCATGTCTGGATATGTGAGCAGTTGTAAGCATTGTTTTGTAAATTAATAAATTAATATCAAATACTTGATCAAATATGCTATTCAGGTTTCCTATCACTGAGTCTTGTATTCAACTTATCAGGGTTTAAAAATTTCGCTGGAGCTCACAGCATTCTAATTTTACTAGGGAGTAGATTGAAAGTTGTATGTGGACAAACTGCAACATCAAGAGCCTTGTAACTACTAACATTAATTCACTGATCTATTTGAATTTAGAAGTTGAAAGAAGAAAAATCACATTAATCAAAAGCTTTGATTTTTATTATCCTTATCAAAAAAGTCTTTCAGTATTTAAAAGAAATAAGGAAAGAAAGGGAAACTCCTTTAATCACAGAAATTGTTAACTGAGTGACATACTTATGAATTGGAGATGGAAAATTTGAACAGATATTTGATCAAGAATTTTGCCTTTATTAGCTTAAAAAACAAGCTTACTTTCTGTGTAAGAGATTGTGGAAAAACTGTGTGTGCTTGTTTAAGCTACTTGATTAAGGACTATTCAGTATAAGAGATACAAGTAACAAAGAAATTTATGATTAAACATATGGGCATACAAACCTAAAAGAAGTGACAACAGTGACAATAATGAAGATCAGAGCTCCGATGGCGGATGGGACTTAAAGGAACTACCCAGACATAGCCTTGAAGATGCTTGCCTTGAACAATGTAACTGCCACAGGGAAAAAAACCAGCAAGAGTATTAGGGGTTACTTGAGTGAGGTTTGTGGAATGTATAAAACTTACTATAGGATGTTTAGAGTCAGGGTCAAAGATGGGCAAAAGGGGGCATCATGTGACATCAGGAGGAACAATCGTGGGAAGACAGAGAACAGAGGGGATAAAAGGGGACAGTTGCATGTAAAAAGGGCCAGTCAGTATGCTCCCAGTCTATACTATCTTTTTATTATATAAATCCTTTACTTTTAACTATTTTAGTCATGTTATTTCACTTTCTGTCTCCCTGCAAAAGGGAAAAGAATCAGCTGTATCTCTCAGCCTGGACAGGGACCTCAGGTTAGGCTCCAGCAGACAGGGAAGAGGGAGTCTTGGGCTGAAGCTGCTAGAGGAAGCAGACACTCCTAACATGCCTTAAGATCTCAAATCCCAAAATTCTCTAATATGGATGTTTTCTACTTTGAAGCCTGAAAACTGTTCTGGCAGAGTTGAATTTTGAACACAATATGTTATATTTAGAGTTTTCAAGTAGGAACATTTTGGTTTTCCTTCTCAAGTCTTTATAAATGTAGGGAGAATATCACTCTATGACAATGATTTATAAAGAAGAAAACGAGAAGTCAGCAAAGTGACTATTTCTGTATCTATTTTATACAGCATGAGAAAAACATGAAAGCTGACCTCAAAACTCAAAGATAATGAATGTTAACTGTACTGAATTGGGATGAGCTACATTACATTATAAGACCATAGTCTTATTTCAGAACAGAAGGAAATATTAATATTTAAATAAAAAACACAAATCCAGGTATCATAGCATCATGTACACACTCAACAATATTAAGACAACAGTAAAATATAACAGCTGTGTTCCATGCAGAATAGCAAATGCATACCTTCTTCTCAAAAAACTGTATATTTTAGGCATTTTGTGTTAATGCTAATTTTAGGCATTTTGTGTTAATTTTTTCCAATTCCCCCCCACCACCCTCTGCTTCCCCAAAAAGGCCTTGTTTTCCCCCGCAAAACATGACTTTCATGAGTTTTGCCAGCAGCAAGGATTATTTTCCCACAACTCTCATGGTAAATTAGAAATTGCGAACCTCTAAAGCCTTGGAAGCACGACTAAGATAAGCAATTTATCTGAAAGTTTTCTTAGTGGCCTAGGGCCTTTTGTGGGAGTTTATCATTCAGCATTCCATCATGTTTGGAGAATTAACACTTTATTGTGCCCCATAAGAGGAGTCAAAGGAAAGCTGGTTCCAGAAGTTATATTGACTCGGGGAAGACTGGAATCATGAACAGTTCGAATTGTATAAGAAGAGGAGACAAAATAATTTGTTGCCCTTTTTTTGGTTTTTTTTAAATAAATTTTCTCCACACTTGGGGATCACCCGTCTTTATTACCTACCAAATAAGGGTGTTGCATCTACCCATGTATGTCTCCATTTAAAATATTTTAGAGAAGCACTCGAAGACACCACAAGTAGATTCTAGTCCCTGTTACATTGACAGTGCAGCTTTATCCTGCTCATTATTTCCTTTTGTATCTGTGTAAGAAAAAGGCTCATTACTATCCTAATTTTATTCCATCTGTGTAATGTTAAATAATTTTAGAAAAGGGAAAGTTGTCTGATGTTATAGTCTGAGCTGTTGGTGAGCAATCATAGCTCTAACACTCCATGGTTCTGGATCCTTAAATCTTTTATTTCTCCTCCCTATATTCTATGTCATTCTCTTTCTCTGTTAACTACAGGCAGAGCCTTGTTCGATTGTTCAGTGGTCACAGTTTAGTACTAGACAAATTGCACACATTGCATTTACTCCAGTCCTTATCTCAATTAGTTTTCTTGTACCACCACCATTGCTACTGAAAAATACCACTCATTTAATACTTAACATTCTTAATCCCAGACCTCAAAAGTACTTTCTCTTTTCTTTTTTTTTGTTCCATTATATTTAATTTTTCTCAGTCTTGTAACAGTGCTCCCTGAAATAATAATGTATCTTCATTTGGATTTCAGACATGGTTGTTGTTTTGCCAATGTATTTCACAATCTTTTTTCTTTTTTTTTCTTGATCAGAAACTGAATTAACCCAAGAAGAAAATACTTCTTCTGTAATTGGGACAATGGAAACAGTCTGCAGGTATCACGTTAATAAAAATTATGCAACTGATTGTAAAGACTACTCCAGGACACGGGTGTGGGGTTTTTTGGGTAGATTTGCTGAAAAAGGCAGAGATCATCCTTATAGAATCTTCATTAATGATTGTCCTGTTTTAGATACTAGTTCAGCAATGCTGAGATACTGAATAGAAAATAAAAAGTCTACTCTAGAAATAGATTCTGTGACTATAGGTTTAGTAATTTACATTGTTTCCTCTGTGTCACTTTGCAGTTACAAAATGCATCAGGCTGTGATTTTTTTCTGTCTACCTAATGGACAATTCATCTCATTGCAGTAGTAACCTGCCAAATTGCCACTGCAATTTTGTAAATTTCCAGGGCTTTCACAGACCAGAAATAAAATAAGATCTTGCACTTTAGCTGATTAAACTCTCCTCCATATTCCAACAAGTGAATATAAACAGAATTTGTGTTTCTACCATTCTGTCCACTGAGGCAGTCCTATCAAAACTCTCCAAGCAGTTGAATCAGACTAATGATTCTCAGAAATATGGATTTATCACTGGTGCCTGCCCTCTTGGGATCAACCTCAATCTTTTATATGGATTTGCTTCTCAGGAAACAACTGACCGTGACTGTTGAGCACTGTTCCTCTTTCCTAAAGGTAAACTTACAAATACTAGAGGTGAAGGAAAGATATAACAGCATTAGTAACTACTGAAAATCTCAGTTTTAAGATAGGAATTCTTCATGACTTGATCATCAGTTGTAGAATAAATATGGTCATGGCTAAAAAGATTATTCAATAGATTGCAAAAGAAATGCAGTGAAAATATAGACTGAGAAGGGCAATCACTGTTAAATGCAGTTCTGCACAAAAAAGGCTTGAGCCTGCAAATCATGTCATTTTAGTAACTTCTTTTCTCCTTTTTACCTGATGCATGAAAATTACTTAACGCAGAGACTGTGTGTTCTTATTTGGACAGTTCTGGGAACAACAGGACTTAATAAAAGAACTGCTGGAACAACAGAATCTTGCAAAAGTAACTTTTACAATTAAAAGTTAAGATTAATTTTAAAAGAGGAAACAGTTATGTGCTAGGCTGATTACATGAAAAGGTTTTCTGTGTAATTTAGATAAATGTTTTCCTGGCAATGAAACTGAATAAAAAAGTATTAATTATTCACAATGTAATCATTTAGAAATTGGGTAATGGTAATCACATTGCACAGCCAAATGAAATTAACAGATGTCAACAAGAGGAATAAGATAATAATATATAATTAAATAGGAAAAAATCAGGGAAAAAAAGATATAAAAATCTAGCAATACCACTATTTTTAAAATGAATGGTATCTTAAAGAGGACCAAGTGAATAGAACATTATTACTCTGTGTGCCTATGCACATACTAAATTGCTAAAATTTCTGGGCAGGAAGTGATTTTAAAAGTATATCCAATTTCTATACCCTACTGTGTTTCTTCTCTCACAAATAAGAGGATGTATGTGAATAAATGTTCAGAATGATTTTGTACATAGTTTGACTTCACAAAAATGATTTGCCATCAACCACCCTCAGGGATTTTTGAAAAATCATATTTCATCTGCAAGTAGCACTTTCTGTCTTATAACGTGCCCTCCTTGAAAGACATATGGTTTTAGAGTTCATGCATCCTCTGAACACCAAATCACAGTTTTCTAGACCCACACCAAAACTGTGCAGTAGTAAATGTGTTTGTTAATGGGTAGGGGGTGTGCATTACCAGCAAGTATGACTAGTTTGGCAGTGCAACCTGAGTACTTCAGTTATGCTTTTACTATGTATCAACCTTTGGAAAATTCCACGTCTATTTTCCTTTTAAATGTTCATATTTGTGCAAAAAAGCATATTATGGATAGATACAAGACAAAAATTATTTCCAAAATTATTCATGTAAACCCATATATATACAGCATTTAAATTGTACAGATATTATTTTGCAAATTTATGTGCATGCTTTGACTTGAAATTCATAGGACTATTCCAAAGTTCTTCAAATATTAGTTATAACTTAACATATGTCTTTACAGTACTTTACACAAGCTTTGCTTGCTACAGAAAAATGGAAATGTAAAGAAGAGCTCAAGGAGCTTTCTGCAGCTTCTCCTTTTCACCTTTCCTGTCTGTAAAACAAGTAAAGAATAATCATGTCTTATGCCACGTCAGACAATATAAAACAGCCCCACCATCTCGCTAAACTCCATTAAAACAGACAAAAAGCCAAGGAAGAATTTATTATATAGTAAGCAAAGATAAGGGTATAACTGGTTTTAAAATTAATTTTCAGTTACAAAAACAAATACAGAAGTGCTAGCTAAAATTAAAGATTCATTTTCAGTGAATTGAAGAAAGAGGCAAATGCTTTCAGAGCAGAATGGATTATTCTGAAAAAAGTGTTTCATTTATTTTGCACATATACATTCATTTCAACATTTAAGAAATGGGAAACTTCAAAATTAAAAGGGAATTCAAAGAAAAAGTGATGCAGACATCAGAACTTGCCATCATTGAAAGGAAATAAGAAATTACACTTTCATCGTAGCTTATTTTCCTGAACTTCGTTATCACTACTTTTAGCCATATGCCACATTTCCTTCAACATAATCAGTGTTTTATAAATCAATATTTTCATATTTCCTTCAACATAATCAAAGGCTTTAATAAAATGATAACTTTTAAAATGTAGTAATTTCATAATACTAAGTTTATTTCACAAATGTAATTTCTGGGTGTCATAGCTCAATACTCTCTGACTCTTTTAGTTTTTTCAAATGAGGAAATTTAATGTTTTAATACTAAATTTATTTCTTTCATGATAATTGACATTACATGGAGTTTTGATTTATAAAAGTGATACAGCAATATACTGAATTGCAAACACAAACACAATACAGCAATTGCAATGTACACTTGGACCACAGTAGAAACATGATTCCCATTGCCATGCTCATTGTGACAACTGAGCATGCCCAGGCATTGGAAAGGACTGCATGGATTGAAACCAGTTCAAGCTCTTTGCTCTCTTCAAAGTTCTCTCTGCTGCTGGTTTGCTTTTTATACTCTATGCTGGGATGAGACACTTAACACCCTTGCTCCATGTTGATCAGTCTGGATTAGGAATATAATGCATTCAATTGATTAATTTTGGAAGACCATTTACATAACTAGTTGACCCCTTCAACTGATCCAGATGTGTATTTATAACTAAGTCCACCTTCTGGTCCCCTTGTTGTTGAGAGAAATTCAGCTTCCTTTACAAAAGCTGTGATCCCATTCCCGCATTCTTTTTTGAGGTTCGTGAGCTCATCATGCTTGCCTGTTTTCTCTGAGTCTCCTTCCATTGCTGGGCTTTGTTGATCACTTACAAATGGATAGAGATTGATCTTGTGGCACTTGTGTTAGTATTCTTTCCAACTAATTGTTACAACCTCTGAAAATCTATGATGCGCCATTTCAATATGGTATATCAGAATGATCTTTCTCCTTCATCCAATAGTTGGGGTTTCTTTAATAAGAAAAAGAAAATAAGCCAAAATTCAGCATGTCAGACAAATAAATGAGCAGTTTTGTATCAGTTTTTACATCAAGGTGAATTACAGTCAATTCCTTCATTTTTTGTCATATTATTTACAAACACAACATACTCTTGTTGAACAGATCCATATGGCTTTCTCTTCTTTCAACTCCAGCCAGGGCACAGTCCTTCTATAAAAGTACATATGAGATTAGACTGAGATGGTGTGAATATATTTTCTGTGTACTGTTTAATTCTTATTTAATCTGGACCCAACTCTACATATGCTGACCATTCTGGGAACAGATCAAAGACAGATTAATTAACATTTGTTCCAAGCACTTTTCTGACAATTTGGATTCTTGATTTCTTTGACATATACCTTTCTTGCCCTCTTCAGTTTTTGATAGATGAGTTACTAATTCAAACAGAAAAAATAAAAAAAAGAAGAGGAATAAGTTGTCAAAAACATTTTGGGCACAGAACCTTTACAAACATGCTATGAAAAACAGCATATCTGCTTAATAGGATGATTGCAACTGTTTTAACAGTCCCCTCTTGTGCAATTGGTATATATATAAATATGCAGCTATCTAATTTCAACAGTTACTTAAATAAATTCCAAATTATGTATATATTGATTCACTTGACTAGGTTGATTCCAAAGAAGCCATTACTGTCAATCAAATAAATGATACGCATTTTCAAAATATTTATGCTTAGTGAATCACATAGTTAATGGGAAAAATAAAAAGCATATTTAAAATTACGGATCATGTGAAAGACTATCTATCACTTCCTTACTCTGCATCACCACACAGATACATTTTGGCATGTATTTGTTTGCTTCAATTAAATCTGACATTAAGACATATGTAGAATAATCTGGATAATATTTTTATTTATGCTGGAATTTTGCTGCTGTAGCTAAGGACAAAAATTTACATTCACCAATTCTGGCTCTTGCTGGACAAAGGTTTAAGGAATGCGTAGCATAAAAGCTGCAGAGAGCCTTCAAATTTCATTGCCTGAACATGACATTTCTGACTGTGTAAAGAGAGCTACACAATTTTTGTAAGGTCCGGGAATCACACAACAGTCCAAAATGTGAGCTTCTCTACCACCTATTTGTCAATTTCAGCTGGGGGGCACTCAAATACTTAACTTGCTAAGAAATAATCATCAGCTATTCCAGTCTTCAGCTTCTGTCCACTCTCCACTGCCAGTGGATTCCATTCTTTTACAAAAAATAATTCAATGGCAATTACAGGGAGACAATGGGAACATGACTCTGTAGCCTGCTCTGTGGGATACTTACATAAGAGTGGTGAAAAAGGATTCTGACCATTGTTGCTAGGGCTGCTTCTTTAATTTGTTTAGTTAGTTATGTAAAAGCACTGCTGGGGGCAGGAAGCATAACCCATGCAAGCCTACTAATAAGTAATTTGAGCAAGTACATACTCTTGAGAGTACTCCTGGGCTAAAGAAGCATTCTTCATTTTCACTTCTCTAAAAAAGTAAGCCTTGAAGTCTTCTCTGCTCCACAGAGAAGACTTTATCACAAGGGGAGGAGAAAGCTGCCTGATAAAGATGACAACTTTAAGGATCTCTTACTTCAGGGCCTAACTGAAGTAAGGTTATCTGGTACAGCTCAGCAAGCCCAGGTAGCTGGACACCCTCCTCTCCCCACAACATCCCATACTCAGGTGACTGCTGCCACATGGTGGGAGCTGGCAGTTTTATTCAGGATCGTCTACCATAGACAAACAAACAAATTCTGCTGGGATCACACAATCCAAGAAGATTTTCTGGGTTTGTGTTTGTAGTAAAGAGTATTTCTAAATATTTTTTCATCAGTTCGACTATTCCCCTAAAATATTTTAAGGTGAAAGAATCTTAGAATTATTAAGGTTGGAAAAGACCTCTAAGAACATTGAATCCAACCATTAACCCAGCACTACCATGTTCACTGTTAATATATCCCCAAGTGCCACATCCACATGCCTGCAATGGTACCTTCCCTTGGTCATGGTTCACTGCAACACATGCCTTCTGAACACTTCCAGGGATGGTGGTTCCACCACTTCCCCAGGAAACCTATTTGCAATGCCTGACCATCATTAGCTTTTTATTGATTGATATCTCATTCAGTGTGGATAATACAATTGCTAGAGATGTAAGATTCAACATATACAGATGCAAAGCTACATTTTATCTACCTGGTCACCCAGATGCCAAAAAAATTGCAAACTGTATCTTTAGGAGTAATAAAATAAAAAACAGAGTTACCGTTCTATTAACTCATAGTTGAAATAAAAGAATGCACAGTGCTATGATTTAATGTTCTTTGCAAGTTATTATTTCAGTAAAAATACCAGTTGCACTTATGTTTTTTTACTGTTTTTACTGTTTTCTTGTATTGTATTAATATGCAGATATTCAGTCTCTAAGATCCACCATAAGCTAGGAGTAGCTGCAGCTCTCTCTCTTGTCTCTCCTCTTACAGAATAAAGCAGAAATTCCAAGAGAATTTTGAAAGTATGCCGACAAATGTAAACTGGAAATAATTTTTATTTCATCTCTTCTAAACTGAATGTTTGGAATGTAGTTTGATTTTTTATAACCAAATTTATCCTCATTAAAAGGAATTGCATTTATAAAAATAAATACTAGACTAAGCTTGAGTTTAAAAATTGTAGCACCTTGTGCTGTGATTGCAATTTAGAGCGATATGTTGCCACTTCAAATTATTTTACATTGGCAGCTGCAGGTTTTTTTATTATTACAAGTTAATTTGGCCAACATCCAGAATAAATAAAGAGATGGAAAAATGTCTCTACTGTTATTGTACTTCAATGATTGGAAGTTTGTTTAGCTTCAATGCTCCAGAATAATTTTATGTAACAGCAGGAGATGTGTAGACTTCAAACTAAACTACTACTTTGGTGTAACTTTTAAGAAAACTACATAAAAGATATAGTTTGTTTTAATTACTGAGGCAAATGAATTAGTTCATGGGATTGATCAGTGAAAACCCTATAAAGTGACTTACTGAAAGGTAGAGGTTTGACAATTATTATTATAAAATCTGCTTGAGGTTTTGGTTTGATTTAGTTTTTCAGTTTCCAAAAAACCTTAAGATTCAAATAGCATCTGGAGCCTCAGAAGTTTTTTTCTCCTACTTCTTCCATTCCAGTAAGTGTATTTTACATTAAAAGTTTAAATTGGATAATTTGTCTTTCTGTTTTGAAACAAAACAAAAGAAATTAAAACTCCAGAAATTCTTCCCTATAATTCATAAATGATTCTCTATAATTTGTAAAATGCCATTGCTTAGATTCTTAGATAGAGAATACTAAACAGCACATACATTCCTTTCAGTACCACTTAATTTACCAATGCCATGGTTTCTAAATGGACTGAATGAATCCAGAAGCATGTTTGCAGGTTCATTTTTCAGTGCTTAAGAAGCCTTAAGCACTTAAGAAATTATATTTAAAAATTCAGTATACTAACTAATAAACAGTTCCAAAAGCACGAGAAAATACTAGTGTCTGAAACCATACATTTTCTGTTTGACCTGCATGTGGTTTGATGATGGATACTGATATCCTGCTGTATAACATCTGTGCCTGAGCTTAGAAGTCTGCTTTTGTAATAAACAGAGTTTAGGACTTTTCAATAAGATCCCTATACTGTACATAATCTGCAATGTGAATTACTTCAGTTTAAGAGTAGGTGGAGATTATATGGGATGCCTGTATGGGTTTGGAAACTTTTGCCAACACTGGTCTATTTTTCAGGTGAGTATGTACACAAACCTCTGAGAAGAAAAGCACAGTTCTTGCCATCCTCCAAGAGCTGTCCTTCTTCATCTAAGTAAAGGCTTCTACCTTGTAATTATTCTGACAATATTAGCAATAATAATCTTAAAAACAAATATGTTTGCTTTTGTTTTTTCATCAGCTTGCTTATCAAGCTTTCCAAGCACTTGTTCACATACAGGTGTCTATCCTATATTATTTAACAACAATTTTCCTCCTTAAATAATCCTTGTCTTCAATATAGAAAGATAAGTATAGAGTTCCATGTAAGATTTGTAACTGAGGAACAAGTAGGAAAGTAGATGAAGTGGAAGGTTTGCGAGGAATTTGTGAATTGTTCAGTGAGAAGAACAATGAGTCAAATTTCAAGTTTCTAACTGTATATGTACACGTTTGATGTTTGACTTTTTCTAAATGTTTTGCAAATATTAACTGATGACCTGATATCAAAATTGAAATTTTAGTAAATTTTCATCTATCATCTTGATAAAAAAAAAAATACTATTAGGCTTGAAAAATTAATAGTTAATGATAAATGGTGCTGTGGAAATCTGTGTTTAACCTTCTGATATAACAAATAGATTTTAGCAGTAGCTTAAATAAAACATTTATTTGAAATTGTTGATCTTTAAATGTTGGATGCATATTGACCCATTCAGAAATTAGTAATAAGAAAATTTCTATGGCACTTTTCATCAAAGTCTCCAGAATGTTCTGAGGGAGAATTTATCTTTACAGATAGAAAATTATTTTATTTGAAAATTGCAATAATCAGAAAATATTTGTTTATTTTGAATATCTGTATAAGACAATTGTCATAAATGTAATCTGTTATTTTCATATTTTAGCATGCTTCTCAGAGACTTTGTTAGATAATGCCCTGTTTAGATAATTTTACATACAGATATGGAGACATATCTCCTTACCAGTATTTACACTTTAGAACCCTACTGGACCTAATGGAAATTTATCCAATACTCTGTTAAAACTATTTTGTTCTACCATTAGAAGACGGTCAAGGCTGTAGATAAAGACATTCTCTTTTACTGGACTAACAATTATAACTGGGTAGAATTTGGCAAAATGTAGGTAAAAAATTCTTTACTTTGGTCTAAATTCAAAGAGAGAAAAAATATATCTCTTTAGTTTATATGCATAAATTGGGCATTCTTTGAAAGAACTGGTAGTTGGCATCTGTGAGAATGGAGGTATTTTAATTGGAAGTGAAGAGAGAGAAAGGCAGAAAATTGGGGAGAGAGAGGAAGGAGACAGAAGGAGAGGAATTATGCAGCCTAAGAAAAAGAGAATGATTTGTGTCTTGAAGTTTTGCCATACAGGATTCAACAGAGCTTTAAATTTTAGTTTACAATCTCATCTTTGGATGATGAGTTGTTGATCAGTGAAATGAAGTTCTTCCTTACTAAGTGCTATGTCTTCACTAGCTTTTAGAGTGTGTTAACTATTACACATAAAATCAATTGACCAAAAGAACTCTTTTTCATCAGGAAGATATGGTAGCATGTAGTTGCCATTTGTTTTATAACTGCAGAAATATACATCACACAATGGAGTGTGCAGTCAGATACTATCACTTTTGGAAGTAAGGCTTCGTCTCAATCTAATGCGTATGTTTTTTCCCTGGATAGTGACTATAATTACCATAGCAACTGTTAATGAAATTTTTGTATATGCAATTATAATATTTTCATGCTCTGGAAGACAACTGTTATAATATTTATTAGTTTCACTGAGCATAAAATAATAAAAAGTAGTTGAAAATATTATATAAGTTCATAGGTATGTCTCTGGATACTAATTGTGAAGAACTATGTAAAAAAGACCCCAAAACCAAATAAGTTATTCAGATGAAATTTAAAGTTAAATGTATCAGCAACAACAGGTATCTGAAATCTATATTGATGAGTTCCAGGCTGTTCTTGCCATTTCAGGATTCTATTAGCTCTGAGTTTTAATGCTTGAGTGTACTCATGTAAAGTATATATACTGAAATGTTTTCTTGCTATTTTTTGACTTCCATGTACTACCATTCCTTAAAAAATAATCCAGCTGGAGGTAGATTCCAGATCCTTATATAAATTCTGTCACTTCTGTAATATATTTTGTGTGATTTACCCATCCCAAAAAAGTTAGTTTTCTTCTCATGTCTTCTGCCTCCACCTGAATTGGAGAGAAACAGTAGGATCAGGAACTGGAACTCATCAATCAACTGCACAAAAGAATGAAACAACAAATATTACTACCACCCAGAAACAGGATGACGGTTAGTTATCCATGGGGAAATGAAGACTCTATTAAACTTCCCAGTCTCTCAATATCCTGATGTTCCCTGACAAGCCTAAACTGAGGGTCAAACTCATCTCATTCATCACATGGTGTAAATCTGATGGCTTAGTAAACACATTTCAAGGTTGTGTTTGGCTTACAGTTAGCCTAAAACAACAGTTTTCCCTTCCTCAAACCAAATTCTGCAATTAGATTCCTATTTTCAATTTTTCCAACCTTTCAGTTTTAATGCATAACATTGGTTTAGAAAAATACATAACAGGAAACCACCTGTGCAGGCACACACTATGGCAACTTAATAGGCAAAAAATAATAAAAGAAACAAACCACTTCCACTTCTGGGTTTTAGTTTTTCAATTTTCCTAGTTTTTCACCTACCATGTCAACAGGACTAGAGTAGAATGATCCAAAAACCATTAAAATAAGTAGACACCTTTCCATTGAATGTAGATAATGTTTCATGAGAACTTGAAGAAACAGAATAATCATGGTGATAATACCAAGGAAAGGAAGGTGATTTACTTCTTCTTAGGTTGCTTCTAACTATAACATGAACCTGTGGTTCATGGAATATTTTAGGGTGAAAGCAGTAATACTGAAGATTAGATAATGTACAGATTCTTTTGGCAACCATATACTTAGAATATTTTAAAATTATTTTTACTGTATTAAAATTTCTCCTTGAGTTACTATTCATACTACATAGTCACACTTCATTGTCAGTAGCCTGAACCATCAGAGCCTTGTACTAGATTTTACCTCTTTCTGAAATATTTTACATCTTCAGTAAGGCCACCCTGCTGCAAAAAGAAAGTTGGTAAGTTCTGATGCAGCTTCACGTATTATGCTATCAAAAGCAAAAAGAAAGGGAAGAGGGTATTAAGGGGAAGTTTGCTAAAAAGGGAGATGCAAGAAAATGTTCAAATTGTTCATACATCACAATAAAAGCCAAAAGCAGCTTAGTGTTCAAGTGCCATAACCTCAGATTTATGTATCTGTATGTGTATATATATATATATATATATATATATGTATGTATATTAGAATCTTTGGGCACATAACTAAAGGAAGCCAAATTCATCACAATCCTTCCTAATTTAATTTTTCCACCCAGAGCCCTCTTAATTCCAAGTAATTTCTATGCTGTCTGTGCTGCAAACTCTACTTCCAAATATACTTTTGTACTTAGCAGACATATTCTATAGTGACAAACTTTACATACTGACACATATCCATAAATCCCTAGCAGATGGATATTTATCACTTTGAGTTTATTTACAGGCACAAGGTACTGGTGTCCACCTTTCATGTATCCATTCAATGGTTCATCAGTTCATTAGTATTTCCTATATGTTTAATTGAAAATGACAAATCCAGTACCCAGGGTGAATTTAGAGAGGTATCTAAAATCATTCAGCAAGTCAAAGGTCTGAGAAAAAAGGGGACTTAAAATTGATGTAATCACATCTCTTTTCCTACCTGTCTTTCTTTCCAACCCAGAACCAATTTTCTGATTTCAGTGAGGAAACCTTCAGTTGGTTGTCTATTAGAATATTTAATAAAATTCCAACCATTTGAAGTAGGTTTGAAGTAGATATGTCTTCATTTTCCAAGCACTTTACCATAAACGCTGCTAATTTTCTTCAAAAGGAGGTCAATTTATGTATTTAAAATGATGTATTTTGGATTGCTTTATCTTTCAGTAAATTTGGATAGTTATGGAGACCAGATTTATTGCTCTGTGTTTCTTTAATCTATTAAAGGTTATTTGTGTAGAAAAGGATATTTTTTTTTCTTTAATGCCAAGTGGAGATGTTCTGAATAGTATTTGTTCTGCATACAACACTGTGCATTTTATTTTAATACGTATTTATGAAACTCTGGCTCATTTTTTACATAGAGCCACAGGAAAAGAACTCATTCTGATAGGTTTTTTGTTTGGATTTTTTTTGTTTGTTTGTTTGTTTTCTCATCTGTTAGACACTTTGTGTAATGCTTCAGTCATGAATGGTCATCCTGGAGAAGACAGAACCTTTCTTGCACTTCTGCTTCTTATTATAATACTTTTAGTTAAATATTGGTATTTGACTTTTAGTTCCATATAAAGTAGAAAAATACATAATGACTTCACTGATGAAATAAAGAATAATTATATTTACTATTTAATTGAATCATCACTGTAAAAATGGACTTTGAACACTAAAGAAGAAAACCTTGATTTAATTAATAAAAAGATTTAGAACTACTAAACAGTATTATGCTATGAAAGAATCAAGCAATCTTCATGCTAAAGTTTGAACCATGATTCATACAAGTTCACCTGAATTCACAGGCTGGCCAGAGAATGCATTGAAAACATCACTGAGAAGAAGGACTTGGAAGTTGACAAAAAGCTCAACACAACCTGGCAATCTGCATTTGCAGCGCAGAAAGTGAGCTCTGTCCTGGACTCCATCAAAAGAAGTGTGGCCAGCAGGTCAAGGGAGCTGATTCTCTCCCTCTAGTGTCTTGAGACCACACCTGGAGTGCTGTGTTCAGTTTTGACACCTCTAAAGGAAGATATGGACTTGTTGAAGTGATTTCATATAAGAGACACAAAGATGATGCTTCATCTGGGTCTACAGCATCGCTGTTATGATAACAGACTGAGAGAGTTGGGGCTGTTCAGCCTGGAGAAGAGAAGGCTCCAGGGAGACTTTATAGCAGCCTTCTAGTACCTGAAGGGGAAGTACAAGAAAGCTGGAGAGGGACCGTTACCAGGACACGTAATGATAAAATAAGGGGCAATGGTTTTAAACTGAAAGAGGGTAAACTTAAACTAGATGTTAGGAAGAACTTCCTTACTAAGGAAATTCTTTGCTTTCATGTGAACATAAAAGTCTTTGAGGCCAGGATGGATGAGGCTATAAACAGCCTGGTCTAGTAAAAGCTGTCCCTGCCCAAAGCAGGGGATTGGAACTAGATAATTTTTAAGGTCCCTTTCAATCAAAGTCACTTTATGCTTCTATGCTTCTATAGTTTATGAAGGAAACATTAGAGAAATTAGAAATGAAGGTACAGGAGATTCCTATCTCAAATATTATACCTGATCTGTGTGACTGTGGGAAGATGATTGAGGGTGAAAGGATAACAATATGGAAGTCATAGGGAAAAATATGGTTGCTACTCCCTGGACGGAACATGGTCAGAATACCTGACCTCCCACACAATATTGTCTAAGAAGGACTAAATGGAGGGTGGAGCAGTCAGGCTCTGTCGAAATCCTTGCAGAGAAGGGAACTCAGTGGTACTTTTTAGCCAATAAGCTGCACAGCAGCTGAAAGCTAAGGGAGACACAGGGAGATGTCCTGCTTTTGAATCAGCAACCATGGCAAAATTCCTCTCCTTGGACTGACGCACGTGCCATCCCAAGGCTATCTCAGATTCTATCCTGAGACACCCACCCCCACAGTACAACCACCACTCACTGAGGAAGATACCTGACTGAAGTCACACAAACTCCACCTAAACATAAAGAAATGTTTATAAAAGTGATTTAAGAGTGGGAAGAAGAGAGAGGAAGACTCCACCATAACTGCTGGGATCTGTCAATGGGCTG
Organism: Corvus hawaiiensis; assembly: GCF_020740725.1. NCBI lineage: Eukaryota > Metazoa > Chordata > Aves > Passeriformes > Corvidae > Corvus > Corvus hawaiiensis. The sequence goes on from NC_063214.1 coordinate 77,916,007, forward strand.
AACCTGTCTTCTCCCCCTGTAGGAATTCCTGTTGGGTGAGAACCATACTCTATGTACATGGAATTATTATCTCGAGGTAGATTTTATTGGGGATTAGAGCTTGGTAGTATATTGCTTTGAATATATTTTTGCAGTCAGATACTATCACCAGCAATTTTCAAACCTAAACCCGTCACAATTTTAATAATAAATAATATTATTCTGGAAACTGCTAATGTGAGTCCTTTGAGGACACTGGCAGTGCTGGCAGTGGGTAAAGGTGTAGAGACCCAAGAGGGGGTTTCTCTGTTTAGCCTGTGACCCTGAAAAAGGTAGTTGAACCCCCTCCAACCTGGTGAAATGATCAGCTAAGGGTCCCTATAAACGGGACTCTGCAAACTGGTCAGGCACGAGAGGCTCGGCTTTCCTGAAGTGCAGACAGAGTAATCAAATACTAAGGGTTTGAGAAATTCTCCCCTTTTCACGTGACAGAGATTCTATTCACATATAATTTGTGTAACACTGATTTATTCTCAGGTTGTTTTTGTCTACACCTTCAGTGTTTCATAAGCCTGTATAAACAGTCTCTATATACATCACCACACATCTTCTAAAAAATATCTAATATTTTTATAGTTAGATATTTGCTATTCTGTTGATATCTGTAATAGTTAATATTAACATAAAACTATAAAAAATTTTTTTCTGCTTCCTTACAATGAAAAGAGTCATCATAATAGCTAAGCCAATGACTTATTTTAGCTAACAGTGATAATCACAGAAAATCTGCTTACATTCATGGGGTGCAAATAATAGGCAGCTATCAGGTTTCAAATGCTTATTTCTCACAAAGATTTTTATTTTTGAAACATTAAGAAAGTACCCCCTTTACTTTCACACAGATTTAATTTAGAAAAGTTTGGAAATACCAGAGTGCCTCCTGCAACGAAGTTTGCTCATCAGCTGTCTTTCATTAATATGCTGATTTATTCTAAGATCATAAAGTAATGTGGAAAGAGATGGAGAAGTAGGATCTTGCTGACTTTTTATCCTTAGTATTGAGATCCTGTAGTTTCTGTCTTAAAACCCTGGTAGTTTTTTGCTTAATTTTTTTCCTGTTTATTTGTATTTCTGTTCTGGAAGCATCTCTCCTCTTAGGGACACAGGATTAAATTGAGCTACATTGTCTGAAAGCAGTAGACACAGTAATAAATTTGAGTTTTGACATTTAGAGATTGATGGAAGAGAAAATAACAAAGGTAAAAAATTTAGGCAGTGATGAAATAGTGTGTCTGAAGCCAATTACTCAGAAGACAGCCTTTGTACTAGCAAAGGAGAAAGCTTTACTTTAAGCCACAGAAAACAAATGTGCTTTATAGGTAATAATATCTCATGTAGAAAAAGCACTTTCATTTCTAGAATATTTAGCTATATGGCAATGTTTTTTTTCTTTAAATAAATGAATAAGGCTCTTATTAAAAGGAACTGAGATGGCAGGCACTGGGAGAAGAAGCAGAGGGGAATCACTTTGCTGCTAAAAGTTTTTGGGAAGAAATCTCTTTTAGGTAATATTTCCAATATAACACTTTTAATTTTCATAAAGCACCACTATAATGCTGAGTTTAGTTCTGGCTCTTGTAAAGAACAATGTTCTTTAGTTGCAAGCTTTTATTGGTTGTCTGAATTTCTCCCCTGAGTGACCTATTTGGGAATAGCTGCATTAATTTGAATTAGGTGCTTACTAAGGCAAAGTTTAATACTGGTGTTTTCTTTTTAAGAAAACAAACTGTTTATCATCAAAAAACACCATCCCAAAACCACAAACAAAACCAAACAGCAGCTATTAGAAAGGAAAGTAAGTTAAAGTATTTTTTAATTAATAAATATCATTCAGATACTAGATAAGCCATGTTTTCATTTTGATGAGAGAGTGAGCTGAAAACAACGAACACTTGTCTGAAACTTCAGACTGGAAAATCAGCACTGACAAGGGAATAGTATGGTGGGAAAGGAAATCCTTCAGTTATAGCAGATGAATGTTGGAAAAGATTGCCAAGGGCAGGTATACAATCAGCCTCAGTGAAAGATTCAAAGCCAGTTTACACCACTCTGTGAGACATGGCTTAGAAATAATAAAATATTTCCTCCTCTAATGCAGAGGTATTGGCTAAATGACCCAGCAGAAACCTGTCACATCCAAAATATTCTTTTAAGAAAAATCCATTACGCTGAGAACTGTAATACATTTTTTCTACTGCCCAAGGAAAATACAAATCTGTATTTCCACTGGGCATTTTAGACATGAGCCAGCAAGGTCTGCTTGCAGCCATAAACCCAATTGTATCTTGGGCTGCATAAAAAGAAGTGCAGCCAGCAGGTCGAGGGAGGTGATTCTCTGTCTCTGCTCTGCTCCTGTGAGAAGGTTGTAGGCAGAATGGGACCTTCAGAAAAAGTTTATTAAAGAACCTCTCCCTTCTAGTCACAAGGCACAGAAAGGATCCCCTTGCTTTCTAAACTCCTTCTCAGAGAGGAATTTAGGTGTGGCTGGATCCAATCCTAACCCCAGCCTTAGTCAATGGCTTAGGTCTAAAGAATTATATAGCTGTAATTGAAACTTTAACGTTTTTCTGCAGGATTAAGGATGACAAAGCAAATACAATTATATAAATAAACTAAGGATTTATTTAAGTTATTGAATGATTATAATGATGATAATGATTAAAAACAAATATCTTAATCAAAATTATTTGCTACAAAGCATGGATATCTATAGCTGCTAGCATAGTGCACTATTTTTGAAGCAATAGTGAAGCAATTATATTAAAGCAATTATATTGAGGCAATTACATTAAAGCTAGCAAAACAATAAGTTGAGATTGGTGTTACTCACCCATACCAATGACTGTGAGAAAATCTGTTGCTCAGCTTCAAGGAGTAACCTTGAGGGATGTTCCCATTCAAGGGAGGGATCTTCACACATCTTAAGGAAATATGCTAGACATCCTCACTGTGCAAAACTGGGACTGGCCTTTTACTGGGTAAAGTGATTGAATGCTAGTCATATATATTTTATAGATTATGTGTTGTCAGATTTACTCAGCCAAATAAATTTTGTGCTGATAAAAGTGTTACCAGCTCTTTGGTTTTGCCCACTCAACACTTCTGACTGATTTCTGTATCAGGGCCTTCACATCCTTGCTGGTCCCAGCCTCATTCAGGGAACATCTGTCTTGCATGTCCTTATGGTGAGTCTGACAGGTCAGTCAAGCTGGTCTCAGCATTCTTCAGCTCTTAAAACAGCAGACCCTTCTGCCCTGGTTGCAGCGAGATGGTGGAGCATAGCACAGAGTGGGTACAACTAAGTTGTTATTCTGTACTACTGACCTCATCCTTGGGGGGCATGATTTCGGGAATGTGGTGCACCCCTGAGAAGAGGGCCTGTTTGCTTCACTCTCTCCAGTGGAAAAGCTGTTGGCATCAGCCGTAGGTACACCATCCTTTAATGCCATCCTTCCCCCACCCATCCCTTCGAGCTGCAGCTCCGATGTGTGGTGCTGAAAAAAAGCATCAAAACTGAGAAACAAGACAGCACTAAATGATGATGCCCGTGGGGTAGGCTATATCCCTGTTTAGGCAGAGCATCCTATTCCCTGTTTAGGCAGAGCATCCTATTCCCTGTTTAGACAGAGTATCCTGCTACAGAGACCCCATGTGGAGGACTGTTTCCACCTCTGGGGTTCCCAGTAAAAGAAAGACCTGGACCTGTTTGAGCAGGTTCAGAGGATGGTCAAAAAAATCATCAGAAGTCTGGAACACTTCTATGAGAAAAGGCTCAGAAAATTGTGAGGGGGTTAGCCTGGAGAAGAGAAGGGTCCAGAGTGAATGTATAGTGGTCTTTTGATAGTTAAAGGAGGCTTATAAGAAAGATGGAAAGGACTTTTTGCCAAGGCATGAAGTGACAAGACAAGGGGTAACAATTTTAAACAGAAAGCATGTAAGTTTACAATGGGCATCAGGAAGAAATTTTTTTAAATGAGGGTGGTAAGGCACTGGAACAGGTTGCCCAGAGATGTTGTGAGTACCCCATCACTGGATGTGTTCAGAGTCAGTTTGGATGGGGCTTTGAGCAACCTGATAAAGTTAGAGATGACCCTGCCCCTGCCAGAGGGTTTAGACTGGGGATCTGACCTGTACAGAAGCAGAAGTCCCTACTGGAATTTCTTGTCATTATTAGCTGCTTAAAGGAAGATGACTAAAAGCGCAGAAACATATCTACACCTTACTTATATTGCATGAAAAAATGTATTTCTAACGTGAATTTCCACCATACATTTCCAAAAGCATAAAGACGTGAGGACAAAAAATCCATAATTTAATCACACCTCATGTGTATAATAAACAATAGAATTTCATCTAGTTACTTCATACTAACATAGGTAATTTAATTTAATTCATCTGTCTCTTCAGGCCAGAAGTCCAGCAGTGGAGATGCTCAGGACTGTACTACTTGATCTCAAATAAGCCGAGGTGAATTGCAGTAGGTCTGGAGTCTAAATATAACATTTTAGTGGGACGTAAACGTAACGTTCTAGGACATGTGGTTTTGACCATGGGGGGGGCTTAGTTTGGTTTTTTGGTTTTTTTTAAATTGCAGTCAAATGGCACTGGGCTTGAAATGGTTTAGTCTAAGTCTAAAAACTGAGCCCCATTCACTGGGGTAGAGAGGGTTGGAAATTTTTATAAACAAATTAAATATGATCTTGAAGGAAGTAATGCCTTCCATACAAGACCTGGATAATTGGGGGGAAATTACTTTGGTTTCAAAACAGTGCCTCAAAAGACTGTTGAGAACCTCTAGGCAAACCTGCAAAGTATTGTCATCCACTCTTTCAGCAAAAGAAAATTTGCATTGGTTAAAACTATCCAAACTTTTTCCTGTCTGTGGGGAATAAGTGATGGTACACTTTAAATTATCTTGTTATGTCTATATTCAGAAACTGTGTAGATCAAGCCTTAATAAAGACAATATGCCAGAGGTCATTAAGAAATCACTTGTAAAGTTATTGATATTTTTGAACAAAGCAAAGAACATTTTATACCTATTTCTTAACAATTTGTCTCTGATAAAGCTGAGAGACAAGGAACGAAAAGTTGAAATACAGTAAAACAAACAAGAATAGAAGCATACGTCTATACGTGATTCTAATCTTTTATAGTCTTCATCTTTATTTTCAGCAAGGGTGTGATGTTTTCACATTCAAATAAAGCAAGCTGAAATTATTTTTCTTCAGATTTGGAATAATTTCCGCTGGTGTTGCAGAAATACTGGTAACAAAAAGGAAAGCAAAATATACCCTACCACTGACGTTCAGATACATATTGCTGGGGAGATACCAGAAATGTTCATCTTCACAGATTTTGGGCTTTTTGAAAGAATTTAATTTATTATCGGATTTCTTTCAAAGTACTGAAAAGCTCAAATTCATGCATACTAATTGCTAGGAAAGTCTCCTTGCCAGCATGCTGTGGTATCAGATAGAGTTTACCAGTTTTGCTGTTCTATTCTCAAATCAGAATGACTTGAATTCTGTGGGTTGAGGTTTTAGGGGGTTTTTGGTTGATTGGTTGGTTGTAATTTTTTTTTCAATAACTATACTTGGAAGATACCTTCTTGATGCAGTTGACCTTGGAAAGGCTGCTTAAGAAATTTGCAGTGTTAAAGATTCCTACCAGATTAAGATATGCAGATAAATTATTCTTTAAATTCTAGAAAGAACCTAAAAGAAATCTTTGACTGAGAAACTCTTAGAGTGAAAATATTGTTAGCTTTAGGTTTGATAGAGGAATATGGGTTCTGAGTAGACACAATTTTGATGTGTTCTAATTCCATCTACCTTTGTGTCCTAAAGTAGCTTTTTATGTTTCTATGATTATGTAATTTCAAAGATAAAATAAACTTCAAAAAGACATGTGAGCATTTCGGAAGCCTTTGAGGACTACCGAGAGAAAGACCAAGGCTAAAACTTTCCAAAAACTGCTGTCATAGAACAATGATGCTGGAGTTTATAAGAGGGAGAAAAAGAAGTTCCACAAAGTCTGTCTGAACCTTTTGGACACAGCAGATAGGTGAGATTTTTGACAGTTCAATATAAAAGTGTTACCTACAACTATAGGTAATAGTAGTCTAGAATAGCAATATAGACTAATGATATATTGGTATCTAGTCTCACATTATCCCAGGAGAACGGAACTGCATAGTACAAAAGGTTTATAAGTGCTGAGTTAAGGAGTCTTCTAATAGAGTCGTGTACTGGTTTTGCGCAGCCTGGTTTTTGGTAGCAGGGGGCCACAGAGGTGGCTCCAGTGAGAAGCCTCTGGAAGTTTCCACCATGTCCAGCAGGGCCAATCCCTGATGGTTCTGAAAGATGGATATGCTGCTGGCCAAAACTGAGCCAAGGAGAGAGGTTGGTAATGCCTCTGTGGTGACATATTTAAGAAAAAAATCAAAACAAAGTCACAAGGTTTTGCTTCTAGTCAGAGAAGAGGAGGAGGTGAGAACATGTGAGGAAAACAACATGGAGACACCAAGGTCAGTGGAGAAGGAGGGGCAGGAGGTGCTCCAGGCACCAGAGCCAGGATTCTTCTGCGGGCCATGGTGCAGACCATGGTGAAGCAGCTGTGCCCCTGCAGCCCATGGATCCACTGGGGATGCAGAGATCCACCCACAGCCCGTGGGGGAGGTGCCCGTGCCGGAGCGGGTGGATGCCTGGAGGAGGCTGTGATCCAGTGGGAGACTGGTGGAGAGAGAGGGACCTTGCTTTCAGGCTGGAGCAGCCTGTCATTGGAGGACTGCATCCCATGGAAAGAGAGAGCCATGGCACAGCAGTTTTGGGAGGACTGTTTTCCCATGGGAGAAATTCACATTGTAGCAGGTTTGGCAGAACTGCTTCTCGTGAGAGTGGACCCACACTGGAGAATTTCATGGAGAACTGTCTCTTGTGGGAGGGGCCCCATGGCCTTACAGGGGAAGGACTCCTCTCCCGGAGCAGCAGAAGGAAATCTCGGTGATGAACTGACCACAAACCCCTACCCCATGCCCTCTCGCCCTGCACTGTCACTGGGAAGAAGGGAGGGGCTGGGGGGACAAAGGTGTTTTAAGGGTTTATTTTACTTCTCATTATCCTCCTCTGAGTCTGTTAGCAATAAATTCACTTTGCAACCTTAAGTTGAGTCTGTTTTGCCCTTAAAGTGTTTCTTCCGGTCCTTAACTCATGAACCTCTTGTTAATTTTTTTTCTCTCTTCTACCCAGCTGTGGCAGGGAAAGGTAAGCAAGTGACCTGGTGTTGGACCAGTGTCAAACCACAACATCATGGCAAAGTTCTTTTGGCCTAGATGCCTTTATCTTTAACGGTAAAAAAATGTTGTTCCTGAATAAAGCACCAAATACTGGTGAAAGGAATAATTCTGCTTTTACCCATGCCTTCATTATTTTGTTTTGCTCAGTGTAGGTGTCCATATATTAGATGTTGAAAAATGTCATGTGTTTGAATTCCTCCTTCAATCAATGACAATGTATTTACCAATTGTGCATTGTGACATATACTCATAAAGTGGGGTGTGTAACTCATCGGTATTGTAGTTCTAATTGTTCTAAAGCTTATGTCTCTTATTCAGATTTGGGTGGTAGACACCTTGCAAACTCAGGGACTGAAGAATGTCAAGTCAGGAATTCAGAGTGTTTATGCAGTAAAAGAGAGGATTCGAAAGTTATAAGTAGTTTCTTCAAAATAAGCAAACAAACAACAGCCAAAAAAATACACAGCCAAACCCCAACTCACAAAACACATCCACAATGTATTAAATGAGGGGTGAAAGCTAAGCTACTGCATAAAAATAACTGGGAATAGCTGTGGACTGAGGAAACCATTGCTACAGTTTTTTAATGTGTTTGGGACTTTATTTGAATTCCCGGACAAAAGCTCTCTTCCCCTTTTTATATGCATAAGCTAACTCCATGTTGCAAAAGAAATAACAAGGTCATGTCATCTTTTGACCAGTATGCTACTGGAAGTACAAATGCTCAGGTTTTGTTTTTGCAAGCAGGTGCCAGAATGGACTTAAACAATTTAACAAATTAACAATTTAAATTAGATTTAAACTGCATCAAAAGCAATGTGACCAGCAGGTTGAGGGAGGGGATTCCTCCTCTCTGCTCTGCTCTTGTGAGACCCCACCTGGAGGACTGCATCCAGCTCTGGGGTCCTCTACATATGAAGGGAATAGAACTGTTGGAGATAGTCCAGAGGAGGCCCACTAAGATGATCAGGGGTCGGGAACAGCTTCCCTATGAGAAAAGGCTGAGAAAGTTGGGGGGTTTCAGCCTGGAGAAGAGAAGATTCCAGGAAGACTTTAATGTTGTCTTTCAGTACATAATGGGGGCCTGGAAGAAAGTTGGAGGAGGACTTTTTTCAAGGACTTGAAGTGACAGGACAAGGAATAATGGATTTAAACTGAAAGAGGGTTTAGATTAGATATGAGGAAGAAATTCTTTACTGTGAGAGTGGTGAGGCACTGAGATAGGTTGCCCAGAGAAGTTGTGGATGTCCACCCCCGGAAGTGTTGATTAGGGCTTTGATCAACATGGTATAGTGGAAGCTGCCCCTGCTGATGGCAGGGGATGGGATCTAGATGATCATTAAGGTCCCTCCCAATGCAAACCATTCTACAATTCTATTAATATTGCCAAATTCATATTTGAATTATATAGATGCTTCATTAGTCATGTAAATACTTATTTTGACATGAAATGTTGGAGAAAGTATTTTCCCTTTTTTCTGTAATTTGTTAAAAGCTTTTCATCTTTGCGTTAATTAAACTTTAATTGAGCACAAGGAAATGTCAGAATAATTCTGGGTGGGGTTGGACCCATCTTCCACTTCTTGTTCCATTGAATGTTTAACACCTTAAAACAGAAGGGCTCCACTGATGGTGAAGAGGATGGGGTCTTCAAAAATGGTCTCATGCTCTTACAACTGCTTTAATATTTAGGAGCATTCTGGGAGTGTCTGAAGAGTGATTTTATTAGAATTCTAAATGCTTTAAAAAGTCTTTTCTCTTTTTTCCTTAAATACATTTTTATAGTTCTCCAGGTGTTACAGTGCTTTCTTCAGGTTGCCTGTGGCCTTCAAAAAGCTATTTTCTTCATGCACAAATAAATTTTAAGTTGTAGTCAGCCATTAGCAGAACAGCAATAGCTTACTGAAAGATTACCAAAACTGCATACCTCTAAATCAAAATCTTTGCAGTGATGAGCATCAATAAATCTGGTCTAATATGGCAGTGAATAAATGACCATATACTCCAACTCTATATTGAAATGAAGGTTTAAACTCTGATTGCTTCAAATGATAAGCAAAAAAACTAGCTGAAAAACCTTTCCACTTATTAGCAAATAATAATGGTACTGAGTCCCCTTCTTTTACAACTTTGTATAAAATGCATCATGTCACATCTCTTGAATATAACAACACAGCATTTGAATTAACACTTTATACATCCTTTTACATTATATTCATTAAGGAGATACCAAGGGGAAAACTCTTGATATAGTATCTATCCATTATACTGAAAAAACTTTAAGAAAATAGCCATGGTTAAAATTCAGAAGTATATATGAGTCAAAAAATAATTTTCTTTTAGAATAAGTACTTTTAAAGAAGAAACATAACTTGAAATAAAACTTATAACTTATAACTTAAAACTTATAAAACAAAGATATAGGTACTATTTCCTAATAAATAGCAGAATACTGGACAACAAGGCAGAGATTAAAGGCTTTAAGTTTTTTCAGAAAATATTTAGAAAGAGGGAATTCTAACTGTTCCCTGTTATATAAGCATGTCTTTTATTCTGTTTCACATAAACAAAATATTCAGATTCTATTCCCTGCTATAATAACATAAGTTATATTAATGAGGGAAAGCTTCTGCTCTTTAATTTTACCAGAGAATTTCTTGGAAAGTATCTCCTGGGAGGAGTTACTTGGAAAGTTTCTTTAAAGGTAGTCTTGTGAAGTAAATGAAAGTGACATAAAGGTTTTGACCCATTCTCTCACACTTCAAGAGGAAAAAAAAAGTCTGAAAGAAAGAGAGAAAAGAAAGATGAGCTTCAGTTTAGTGCAGTGGTGAGACTGAACTAAAGCAAGCTGTAAAGAGTAAAATATGAATATATTTAATACTGAGGTTATGCAACAAGAATTTCTTCAAGCAATCATAGAAACACACAACCATGTAGGTTGGAGAGGGACTCCAGAGGCCACCTAACAAAACCTTCAGTTCAAAGCAAATTCCATTTGACTATGTTGTTTTGTCTCGTTAAGACAAACTTCATGTGTTTACTGCCCCTCATAATGAAAAAAACTTTCCTTCTATTGAAACACAGCAACTTGTGTTTGTTACTTTTTGTCAAAAGTCTCGTTTCTAGTCCTCTCCATTTTTGGGCACCTCCATTCAATGTCCCCTCTTAAGGTAGCCTCCGGTTGTCTCTTTACTTGGAGCAAGGTCTGGGGCTGTTGTCTCTGTCTGGTCTTTTAAGACCCTGTGAATCTCCTGTTCTTGCTTTCTGATGGTGCATAGCTCATTCACCTCTTCCTGCTGCCGTTTCAGCTAGTGACTCAGCGCCTCAACCAGAGCACGTCTCAGGGAGGGCAGTGGTTAGGTCCTGAAGGAAGGCACCTCTTGCCTCCCACCCCTTGCACTTCTAGGGCAATTCCAGGGCATCAGGCACTGCCAGAGATGAGGATGGCAGCACAGTATCAAATGAGTTGTGTCTAGGTGCGAGTCTCTGCTGTGGTAGGAATATCTGCTCTAGCTGGTGTTGGATATGGTGGTACTTCAGTCACTGCACAGTTTTGAGTAAAGATTCAGGGTCCCTTTGTGCCATTACTGCACTATGACAACTGCTGTAGCTATGTTAACTGCCTTTGTTTCTTCCATTTAATGACATATTTTCAAGACCTCATGTTGCTCTACCATTAAGTTGATTAAGATTTAGTTAGTTGATAGCTGTGTTTTACAAAAGTCTCTTACTAAATAACACTAACAAAAAAAAAATCTGGAAATTGATTAAAATACTGCCAAGTACATCAATAAACATGAATCTCTTTTAATTTTGAAAAGCTGATACATAATAGAGTTGTAGATATACATGAGTTTTGAAAGTATATTGGATGTATCTTACAACAGCATGCGCTATCACGGCATCATTTTTTGTACTCCTGTTCTGCATTACCTCTAAAAATGTTCACATTAATCTAGAAGAACAGCTGCTGGATTTATTTTTCCATTATTATGTAGCTTTCAAAAAAAGTATGGAGTTTGTGTTTCCTTAGTCTAACTTGTGGATAACTGTTACAATCTGGTTTAGGCCCAGAAAAGCAAAGAAAGCTAGTCTCTGAGCATAAACCGAAAAGAACTTAGAAGGTTCAAAATATTCCCAGAAACGAGACTAAAACCAAACGAAGTTAGATGTTGTTGCCAAAAAATGGATGTCTTTTATTTAATAGTAAAAGAGGCAAAGAGAAGGGAAGAGAAAAGAAAGAGAGAAAGAAATAGAAAAAAGAAGTGTGCGTGGGCGTGGAGGGACAGGGAGAGGTGGCAGGGGTTAGGTGGAAGCATATCACCCATCCGAGGGTGCCAACGACATCTCCTTGCTCCCCTCCATCTGGTCTGCTGGTGGTGAGGGTCCCCCGTTGCTGCTGTGGCCATGCGGCCACATGCCACCACACGCCACCACAGCACACACCAGAGAGTACAGAATCCCGTGGATTAATATACACTTTGGGCCAGGTGGGAACGCCCACGTGTCTCCCCTTGCAGGGGCCAGCTTGACACTGTCCCTTGCAACACTGAGGGTCTGTTGCATCATCTCAGGGGCTCTGGTGCAGGGTCTTGGGGCCCCTGTGATGGGCCATGTCACCCCTTCTGCTGTGGATAAGCCCCCCTGGTGAGGACCCCTCAGCTGGGCTCCTCTGCACAGTGGAGGATGGGCAGTCACTGCACCTCTGACCACAGGTTTTTCCAAGATACCCAGAGCCTCTCTTCCCCCCCGCTTTGGTTGGAGGGTCTGTGTGAGCCTGGCAGCTGATAGCCCTGGGGCTGTGGTCTCTCTGCTTTGGAGGTGTTAAGCCTGTGCTCAGTGAATGTCCCCAGCCCTGAGTTGTTACTTTATCTTATCTTCATCAGAGAGCAGTGTCAGGCCTCAGGGCCCCATTCAGGGTGTGGTAATCTTCTCTGCAGCTTTTGAAATACAGTTTTAAAAGTCTTTAAGAAAATGTTTAAGTCATAAAATATAATATTTCAGTCTCTGACAATAACTGATATCAATAACGATCAATAGCAAATAAAGCTACTTGTTAAATATATTTTATTATCACACTGATCACTCAGAGTGATAAGCAACATATAGTTCTTGGAATTTCGTATGATTAATATATGCAGAGCTGAACACTGCCTTTTAAGGTAGTTTCCTCTGCTCAGTTTTATACCATTTAATGTATTTAAATATTAAAAAGATACATACATACATCCTGATACTCAACAATCAGGTGTAATCTGGAAAAACTTAAAATATTGTCAGTATAATTTATATTTTAATGCTTTAAGAATATTCTATCATATTACTTATGACATCTTTTTGCAATGGTGAAAACATAATAGCCTTAATTTTCTCTTTGCTTAAGCAAGAATAACTTCTACTGCCTTTCTAATTTATTTATTCAGTGACATTACAGTGTTTATGTTTTGTTCTTCATTCCCTTTCTAATAATTGTCTGTGCTCTGAGTGTGTTTTGATGACAACAAAGTAGTATGCTTACAATTCCAGATGATTATCCAGTCTTCTGTTTTGTCCCTTGAAGCTGAATATAAAGCCTTATATAATAAAAATATAATAGGATCTTAGATAAGGTTTTCTGCTCAGTTTTTCCACACACACTTATGTATTTCTCAATAGTGGAACATATATTTGAATCAGACTTCAAAGGTGGCCCTAATTTGAGCAGAGGGCTGGACTAGGTGAACTCCAGAGGTCCATTCCAACCCCAGGTGTTCTGAGTCTATGATTTTATTGCCCAGTGGATCATGTTTGAATTCAGGTTATCTAGCTGAAAACATAGATGAGCATCTATGTCTGGTATCAGCATGTATCTTTGCAGTCAATGGAGAGATTCACGATGTTTCTGCTTCCTCAGCCTAAGTATCTAGTTTTATCTGAGACACCCTAGGTTATCTGAAGCATCCACACTGTGCTGAAAGATATGACAAAGGGCCTGTGATAGATTTGCTGTAGTTGGAAACTAGATGTAAATACCTCTAAACATCTCACAGTCAGGAAATACAATTCTATGTTGAGGGAAATTAATATCAGGTATATAAACACCAACTTATAACAAGTATCCACATTAAGGTGACACAGGTCAATCCTAGAGATGTGCTTTCTCTCCAGGAAGTACAAAAGGGGTGTTGACAACTAGTTTAGATCAGAGCTGACTATACTTCATAACTACTTCAGTTCTGGTGAGACCAATCCACTTAGGTTTTAATGAGAATATTCTATAGCACTTCACAGTCAGCTCAGATTTGATTCTTCTATTTTGCATCTCTGGTCAAATTTCATTACAGTGAAAAGTACAGCTCCCAAGACAGGCAATCTTGGAGATTTTATGCTAGCTTTCTTTTGCTAGGAAATTTGACCAGTTATTTCTACTCTGTGATATTTTAAGACATTGTTAATCTATGAAATCTAGCTGTTAGCTGATGGTGATTACATTCTTTAAATACTTTTAATGAATGATTTTTTGAGGACATAAACAAAATTACAACTAATTAATAAGATTAATTCATTCTGGCCCACCTGCTCCTTGACTTCTTTAAAAATCTTTAATAGTCTTTGTAGAAGGAAGTTATTCCTTAAGAATCTTTATCAGTGTTCTCCAATAAAATAATTTTGTGTATTTCTCAACTTACTTTACTATGTATTATAGTTTCTACAGATTCACGCAACTCAAAGTTCAGACTCACCAGTCTGTAGTGTCCCAGGTTACCTTCATATACTTTTAAAATATAATATCCCTTCCCTATCCTTAATTCCTCTGATACTGAAGTTGTTTTAACAAATGCATTGTTCCATCAGTAGCAATTCTGACATAATCTCCCACTAAATGCTTTTGAAATTAATTTTGTCTGTTCAGATGATTCTATTTTAGTATTTTCTTAATTTATTTTCCTTTTAAAATGAAATTTAAATGAAACTTTAATTGCTTTTACTTTTAGTTGTTCTTTTCATCATCTTTCTATCTTTCACAAATATGTTTACTCTAACACAATGATAATGAGCAAAAAAATGGAATAATATTATTTATATCCTTAACCATGTTTTGTACATTCAAGATCTGCTTCTGGTCTCAGTCTGTTCCAGAAATCAATGATTCTGTAGATAATAAATATGAAGATATTTTTTCAATATCCCTTCTGGCATTCTCTCAGACCAGTTCTAGAAAAGGGTTCTAGAAAAATTCCATTAGTATGAGGGCCCTCTAGCCTAGGGGCAGACTGATGGGGAGGTGTGTTTAGTCTTTGTCACTCAGCCACCAAGAGTTGGGACCCGGCTCATGAACACTGCAGTACCTTTCAATATGCGCATATCATCTTTCCTACGGGAATCAAGGCACAAATAGAAAATGCTTTCATAAGGTGTCTCACGATTAAATGGACCTGAGAAAATACTGTAAGGGTATAAAGCAAGGAGAGAGCCTCTTTTACCTTGACCTGCACACAATCGTTTTCTATGCAGAAGGTTTCTGGAAGAAAGGAAAGAAATTTGCTTTCTTCTATCCTTTAAGCACCTCTCACAGTTGCCATGACCTTTCAAAGACAATTAAGAGTGTTCTTACAATGACACTGAGCAACTTGCTCAGCACTTGTGGGTGTATCCCATCAAGTCCCAAGGACCTGTGTGTGTACGGTTTTTTAAATGTTCCTCTGCTTGGTCATCCTCTACTGAATGTGAATCTGCTTTAGACTTTGCCTCATGTTTTAGGAGCCTGAGAGTCCTGAAGGCCAGTCTTGCTATAAAGATCAAGATAAAGCAAGCATTCTATACTTTAGTCTTTTCCATGTGTTTTTGTTACTAGATCCTCTGCTCCAGCCAGCAGAGGGACCACACTGGGCTCTATTTTGCTTATCTTGCTCATATTAATAATTAATTATATGCTGACTTTTTTGGGTGCAATTGATGGAAACTGTTTCCTTTCAAAGTACCAAGAAAACTTTTCAGAGGTAGGAGATGAATGAAACATTATTGGGGATTTTTTGCTTCATTAGATTTCATTCAGAGTCTTCACATCACATTAGATCTGTTTGTTTTTATGAAATGTGATTTTTCTCACAAATATCTGATGTACATTTAAAATGAGGAACACATACATGGCTGGTGACAATTAGGGAGATTTCTTTAAATAGGGAAAAGAAGCTAACAGGTTATGCTCAAGGCATCTGTGTTGAATGTATTAGTATTCATATCAACAAGAAAGATTGTCACATCATGCAGGCAGTTGCAGAATGTGACAATGTAATGCACTTCCTATTAGCAAATATAATAAAAGAAGAGAAGAAAAGGGGAAAAAAAAGAAATAATAGAAGATAGAGGGGTTTTTTGTTTGTTTTAGCCTATTTCTAGCCCTACTCTGTTTCCTATACAATTTTCTAAAAATGTTTATGAAAGTCATTGCACTACTTATAGCTTAAATTCAGAACATTACCTTTGCCTCATTTATTGTGAACTACTAACTAAATGAGCTTTTCCATGTAAGCAATTATAGTTTATGGAAAAACCTTCTAACAACTTTTAAGTGCAATGAATTGTAGGTACAAAAATGCTGTTAGTGAGGATCTTCTTGCTATTTTTCTAAGTCCGTGAGAGACTTTTCTCTCTCACAGAAGAGGTAGCAGGGAATGTAAACAACCAAGCCACCTGCAACCTTGAAAAGTCTTGTTTATGGTATAGTAGAAAATATTTTGATAATGGATGTTTTAGGATTTTGACCAATCACCCCCAAGGGGTGGCTGGTCCTTTGCCCAATTAGACTATGAAGAAAAAAGTCTATAAAAGAGTTTGTAAAATAATTAAATCAATCAATCTTGCTGCACAATTCCTGCCTGCTGGATCTTCTCCTCCTCCTCCTCCCTATGGCTGTGGGACACGGTGACATACCGTAGGAACCAGGCCTGCGGTAATCATGAATGGATGATTAAGTTTCCTTTTTTATATGAAAAAAAATAGTGTCATAGCACAGATTATTTTCAAGTCCTATTCCCGAAAAAAAAGTACAAACTCCTTGACTTTAATAAATGAGATTAGAACTTTAGATGTATTGCATTTCTTTATTTTGTTTTCACTTTGGAAGGTTTTTTAGCAATGCTGAAGTACTAAGGTGACTAAGAATACAGTTCAAATAGCATAATTTCAAGCATGTCTAAAGGAGCTGTCTAGAATTCTAAAATGCTACCATAGTAAATGGGGATGTGCAGGTAATTTTAAGAAACAGTTTGGATGGCCATATGTACAAATCTAATTCAGAATGATATGAGTCATGCCTTAGAAGAGCCCATCTCTATTTTCTATAAAAATATTCTGTGATACCTTATTTAGAAATACAGACTATCCTGCATTGAAAGGCACCCACAAGGTTCACTGAGTTCAACTCCTGACTCCAGACAGGGCAAGCTAAAAGCTAAATCATACAGCTAAGAGCATTCCCTAGATGCTTCTCGAGCAGTGACAGTCTTGGAACCATGACTGCTTTCCTGGGGAGCTTGTTCCACTGCTTGATCAATGAACTCTTCCCCAATATTTAATCTGAACTGTTGATGATGCAGCTGTAAGGCATTCCCTTGTGTCCTATCACCAGATGCTAGAGAGAAGAGGTCATCACCTCCTTCTCTGCTTCCTCCCATGAGGAAGTTGTAGACAGCAATGAGATCACCCCTCAGCCTCCTCAAAGCTGAGCAAACCTACTGTGTTCAGCCACTCTGCATAAGTTATGCCCTCTAGACCTTTCATCATCTTTGCTGTCATCCTCTGGACACATTCCAATATTTTATATCCTTCTTGCATTCAGAAAGCAGAAATTGCACACAGTACTTGAGGTGAGGATGCTCCAGTGCTGAGTACAGCTGGACAGTCCTTTCCACCTTTCCACAGTTAGTTACCCTGTGCCTGGTGATCCCCAGGATACAGTTGGCTCTTTTGGCCTCCAGGGCATACTGTTCACTCATATTGAGCTGGTCATCAAACAAACCCTCCAGATCCCTTTCTGCAGGTCTGCACTCCAGGCTCTTTTCCCCCAGTCTATACGTTCATTCAGGATTACACGCAGGTGCAGAATCCAGTATTTGTTATGTAAATGTCATATGATTGGTAATTGCCCAATGATCTGGTCAATGATCTCTCTGGTCTATCATGACCTTACTACCCTTCACAGAATCAACAGCTTCTCCTATCTTAGTATTGTCAGCAAACTTATTTTGTGTGCATGCAACTCCTGTGTCCAGGTTATTGATAAAAACACTGAAGAGAAATGGCCCTAAAATTGAGCCCTAAGGAACAACACTAGTGACTGCCTGCCAAACAGGTTTTACCCGTTTTCTCTTTCACTGTCTTAATATCTGTATCAAAGCGTTATCTTCAACATGCTTCAGGAATTTCCTGGACCTGTTTGTGTCTGAGGTATGAAAGTCCTGGCTAAGATCTAAGAAGTTGAAGTCATCCATAAGGCCAAGAGCAACTGATCTAAAGATTTCTCTTAATGCCTTATATAGTAATACATTGATGTCATCATACTGGATGGGTGATCCTACAACAGCATCTACTTTATTAGCTTTTCCCCTAAACTAAACCCAGAGGCTCTCAACCATGTTGGGCCTAACTGCAAACACTGTGCAGTGCAACCCCTCCTCTACATGAAGCACTACCCCTCCTCCTCACCTGTCCTGGCTATCAATCCCTAAGAGACATACATTCGGTGGAAAACCTTTTGGATAACCTGAGTGAATATTAATTTTCACTGGAATTTGCAATACTAAAACCTGTTGGTTGCTTTTCAGGAATTCAGTCCTTCAACTAATGTATCCTAGGTCAATATCAATCTGTAGAAAAATTTGGTATTCATAGAATAATTTATTATTTCTTTACTTGTAAACAAAAGATAAATAAAAGTTACCCAAATGGCGGTGAAAGGGCCCAAGCCCTTCTGAAATCAGATGAGATTTCACTGTGTCTTTTCAATCCTTACAAATTACAACAGGGAAGTTGCACATAAAACAGTTTACTATTAAGATGTATTTTTATAATTTATTATGCAGACCACAGGCAAACTGACATATCATGTGACTTATCGTAATCATGTAGCCATAAATATAGGGGTCTTGAAGGTACTTTCAGGAAACCTAATTTGTTGAGGGAGGATAGTCCATCATTTGTTGAGGTAGGATAAGAACGTTTTGGTTTTGTTTGCTTAAACCACTTTTAAAAACTTCCAGAGAGGGACACCTCAAAAAACTAGCATTTAGAAAATACTTGCTTTTTTCCCCCTTGCCCCATAATATTTCTATTACCCAAATTGCTGAAGAAAACAATTGCTTCACCAGTTTTGCCATAACATTTTCTGAATTGTTTGAGTCTTTCTAGATCTTCTCTTAAAAGGCATGTTTTCTTTTTTCTTCAGCTTTTACTCATTTTTTTTCCTTTCCTCCAGACTTCTAATATCTTCATTAAGAGTTTGTGCATGAAAGTCAACATAATAAGGCACCTTCCTTCCTGAACATTTTCTTGATTAGGGAAACTGGGACGGAAAAGAGACAAAGAGATTGCTTTAAAAATTTAAGAATTTTTCTTTACATTCTTATAAAATACACTTTACTACTTTACTGCAGTCTCACCAGCATCAGATACTAGAAAACCACTTTTCTTTCACTTTTTTTGCTATTACTATTTTTGACTGACATACAACAATCCTATTAGTCTGCCTCAGAATTAGATTTATCTTTTCTCTTCAAAAATACTTTTTAGTCCATTATAACCTCCACATTCTTCTCTTCAACACAGTGATCAGCCATTTTCTCCTCATCTCGTAGCTATTTCTTTGACTTCTCGTCTCAAGTACTTTATTGAATGTAATCCTGTTGATCTGGGGGTAGTTGTCCAAAGCTTTGATAAACTTCTGACATCATAATTTTAAGTAGTAATTTTAACCTCACCAGTCTGGGCATCATACACCATTTTCCTAAGCACAGTTTCTATCAGTCAGCTAAGAAAATAATAAAAAACTAAATAGTACTAATCTCCTAATCAATGAGATTACAGGACTTCAGTGAAATGCATTACCAATTAGGTAGTAAACCATACTTAATCTCTTCCATTGGTAATAATTTCCTGTAATAATTACACAGAGATAAGGTGTTTTCTGTGAAAATATCTTCATCAGTAGGGAAGCTGGGTAGAAAGAAGGGGCTAAAGGAAAGCACTGTTAAGATTTTTGTGACCTAATTTTCTATCCATAGAAAAATGTAGTCTAATGCATCTCAGATTTAGAGAAAACTATCAAGTAAAAGGAAGAAAAGGGAATAATTCCTGTTTTATCTAAATTTAATATAGACTATAAAATACTGAAATATATTAGAGAATCTTATTCAGAGTCGAGTTCAGTTTTAGACACAAAAAAACCCCTTTTATATTTGAAAGTAGCATGCACAAGTCCTACTTACTACAAAAATTTATGTTTTTCCTAATTATCTGTATCAGTGATCTGATTATTGATGATCTACTGTGTGTAGAAGGAAATACTGACTTTTATATCTAGGATTTTTTTTTTTGAAAAGAAGGGGGAAAAGAAGGGGGAGAAGTTTCAACTTACATTTGTTTATTTTTGCTGTTCAAGAATACACATTTACCTACCATCATGGACATGCATTTCTGAACATTTATATACATCTAAGAGTTACATGTTCAGACATGACAAAACACAGAGCCTCATATTACAAGGATAAAAGTTAGGATGCAGATGCAAAGGACTGAGTTAAATAAACAGACAGCTCCTTTTCTGAGAGGGAGCAAAGCTGTCCTTAATATTAGACAGAATATGAAGTTTCAATACTTAGGCTTTCCAAATCAAAGAAAAGAAGTTTTGTACAAGTGAATTATTAGATTACTGAGAGATTGAAATGTGGCTAAAATGGCTTTAGGCTATATGGTACTGCCACAACACAATCTAACTAGCTGCAACCACTGCTCTCAAGGAGAAGCTTGCTATACATAAATATTTACATATACCTTTCTTTTCTCATATGACAGCAACATCTTACAAGGACAATGGGACTGATTTTTAAGGCATTTAGATGGTTTAGATTGTCTGCATTCTATTGAATGTTACGACTAAAATTCTTTTATAAAACTGTGTTATGCAGTACACTAATAATACTGTAAAATACAAGATATATTTTTTTAGTGAAGATTTTTTAAGAATCACTAAATAATGCTTGCTCTACTAATCAAGAAAATGTGGCAACTTGTAAAAATCCTGAAAATGAGAGAGGATTTGAAAAGTAAGAAAATGAGCCCTAGTTCACCTCTGGGCTCACCTGTCAGTTAGTTTATTTTTACATCTCCCAGATCTTGCTGAAATTCATTAATGTACTTTTAACTTAAACATCATGTACTCATCAAAAGTATATATTAGGAAGCATGAAATTACTCTGTTCTTGGCTCTAGAGTGCCAGCTGCAAGCTCAGCTCATAACAGAACAGGATAAATACAGAAATCAAGACTGTACTGCTAAAGCCAAAGTCATGTATGGTCAGATCTATTCTTTTTAATGCTGTTTAAAGTTCACTTAGAATAGCTTTGGGTTTTCATGGATATGCTTAACAAACTTGTCTCTTTAATAACATTGCACTGTTAACAGCATGTGGAGAGGATCCTAGCTCAAAGAGGCTACTGCCTGTCTCAAACTTATTAGCAGTTTCATTGACAAAAGAACTTCACAGCAAAAAACCCCCATAGAATATGTTACATAGCAATGGACTTTTTTCTCGGTGTCAGTACACTCCTGCAGGATTCTTCCTCTATACACTACTATCAGTTAAAAACAAGCTCTAGCAGCAAAAAGAATATTTCACCCTGCAGGAAGAACAGTAAAGACAGCCTGCTCCTGCTGTGCCTGTACTTTAGGTTACCTTGTTGTTGTTGTTATCATACCAAGATAGGACAAAATGATACCAAGTGGAGCTCAAAAGAAAAGAGTCCACTTCTTTACACACAGAACAACACAAGAAATCCACCATGTTAATATAATTAAAATATGTCCAATATTCTTCATTCTGAAATCACACCGAAGGCTCTATTTATGCCAAGTAAAACTTACAATAAAAATTGTGTAATAAAATTGGTTTAATACACAGAGTCAAGGCCTTTTCTGCTTCTCACACCACCCCACCAGTGAGTAGGCCGGGGGTGCACAAAAAGTTGGGAGGGGACACAGCCAGGACCGTTGACCCCAACTAAAGGGATGTTCCATAACATACAGCATTATGCTCAGTAATAAAAGCTGGCTGAAGAAGAAGGAAGAGCGGCACAGTCAGAGTGATGGTGTTTTGTCTTCCCAAGCCACTGCTTCATGGGATGGAGCCTGCCCTTCCTTTCACCTGCCTGCCCATGGGAAGTGGTGAATGAATTCCTTGTTTTGCTTTGCTTGCACCTGCAGCTTTTGCTTTGCCTATCAAACTGTCTTTACCTTAAACCATGAGTTTTCTTACTTTTATTCTTCTAGTTCTCTCCCTCATCCCATCAGAGGAAAATGAGCAAGCAGATGCTTAGTTACCAGGTGGGCTTAAAACACAGCAACTCTATAAAATATATATAAAATTACATGATCTATAAATATCTCATAGCATATGGTTAAATAATAGAAAAATTTATTACAGAGTTCAGTCCTGTAGTGTCTTATTAATGATCTATTCATTCATTTTGGTTAATGAATGGACTGACAATGAGTGGCTCTGCTTATAAAGCAGCACACTAAATTTAAAAAGGATTTTAGTGACTTGTATTACAGCAAAATTTAAAATAACGTTGTTCTGTTCCTGAACATGTTTCTTAGAAAGAGTAATCAAACACTTTTCCCTATCTAGGACCATTAGTTAAGTAGCCAAGTGTGTAAGCATAAATTGAAGCATTGAAGTTTTCTTGCTTGTTTGTTAGCCTTTAGCTTATAGAAGTCATGTATTTAAACATTTACCTTAAAGAAGGAAATAAAGGGGTATGTTTATTCTGTATAACTTGTAACTCCAAATACAGTTTTAAGATATTTCTGTATTTACTGTAAGCTAATAAAATGAAGATAGAGCTTGTAAACTGAGGTGTACATTAGTGTAATTGCATACAATTTTCATACAAATGTGATGGTATATTTCCTATATATTGCTGTCGCAGGCAAGAAAAAGTCCCTAGAAGAGTGAATGTAACCTATTTTAAGTTGTTGATATCCAACACAAATGGCTGATCACCTTTTAAGGTGCTGAGGGGGAAAAAAGAACACACAAAAGAGCACATTTCAGCAACTTTTACACAGACACACAGACACACACACCTGCATGTGCATAAACATTGTCTTCTCTCCCCTCTTTCAATTACACATATTTTCACCATGTCTTATACTCAGTCTGTCCAGTTCATCCAGCCAGGTGTTATGTAGCTTAGGAGGTTGAGGTGGTATCTCTGCCTTTAATGATTTCTGCTGCTCCAGTCCTTTGTGCTCCTCCCTGGCCTGGGTCACCCAGGGCCACAGTCCCTCAGGGTTGTTCCTTATCCAGCATGGGTCATCTGTGGACTGTGGTCCCTCAGGAGTGTCCCTGCACTGGCACAAGTACCCCAGAGACCCCAAGTGCCTTTAGAAACTTCATGGAGTGCCTTCCTAAAGCTTGCCTCTCCAGCCTCTAATAGCTGCTTGTGTCTTTGTTAGATAGGTTTTGGTAGGGGCCCTTATTACTTCTCTGATTGGATCGAGCTTGGTGTAGTATAGTGAAATTTTGATGCACAATTAATGTTTTCCACTGTGGTTTTCCTTTGTCTCGAGGCAGCCTGGACCCCATTTGAACAGACACACTGCAGCTCATGGTGTTTGCCCCACATGCCACAACTGCTTACAGTTATCTGCTACAGACTCCACTCTTTGCTCCAGTGAAACACATATGTAAGATTATATGATGAAGATTAAAGAAGTAATTGAACATCTATGCATCTGTCAACATGTAAGGGCTGAGAGTCATTTGAAACTATTATTCTTGACACAAATTATCTTTTCTTTTGAAAAAACTATTTTAGCTTTTTATTTCCACTTAGGGCATTACTTCAGTTATTGTTGTCTCATTTGTAAAATTGATTTTATGTTGAAGTGTTCACCAAAGAAAAGATCTGTGTGTTTCTGTTTTCTTCTGTCTATCCTTTTCTCTCATGGTTTCATACTAAATAAATGAAATGTACAAAGGAATGAACAACAAACAAAAAACACAATACAAAAGATATCAGCCATTTAATCTTTTTTAATAATTTGCTTCCGTGGTTTTGGAAACTTTCTATTTATGGGATATTGTTTTATAACTAGACAGTCCCTATAATTTTTTAATCAAGTTTCATAATTTATATCCTTGACACTGAAAGCTGAAGCGCATTTTGTATTTTTTCTGGATTCTTTCCTGAGGTTAAGATTTGCAGCAGTTTCATTTGTTTTGTTTGCTTTCAATTCAATATTTTAGCTAATTACTTTCCTTTGAAGTTGATTTAACCTTGATTGTTCAGTACTCAATCATTTCACAAATTTTGTTTGGTTGATTAACTGCTCTTAATTCTGTGGCAAGGTACAGAGTTTGGGGTAAAATAGCAAAAAAGAAGAGATTTTCTATGATTAATAAATATTTTTAAAGGGAAAGTGAGGCTATTGAAATATGCTTTCTAGCAAAGTAAAATCACTGAAAGTTAACAAGCTTCTTAATTTCATGGTTGATCTTGAAATTGCATGAGAACATATATTATAAAAAAAGTTAACTTATCTTAACAGTGTTTATTTTTGCCGTGATTTGAGCAAAAGATAAAACTGTTCAATTACCTCATTCAACATAGTTACGTAATCAAGAAAATTTGCGTGTTGGTGGGTCACACTCAGAAGTCATGTGCACTGATTTTCACAGAAGATCTTTAAGTGTCTAAGTTATAAACTGACAAAATGCATCTTATCCAAAATTTTAACTTGAGAAATGCTTTCCCCTCCATTCTTATTATTCACAATCTTTTCAGAAAGCATCAATTCTCACATGGTTTTTATTTCCTCATGCTAGTCTAATTCAAGAATCACTATAAATCTAGATCTCATCTTTACAGGAAAGGAAGCATAATAACACAGTTAAAATTGTTATATACACACTTCATTCCTACCACTGCTCTTTATGTTAGGGTCACCCTTTCACTCCCTTAGTCCTGAGGCATTGTAAATGCTCTAAAAAGCTTATGGTCTGTTACTAGAAACAGCAATACTCTATTACAGGCCTGTGTGTTTATAGATCAATCATACCAGGATTCAGATGTAAATATAATAAGAAAACTTTGCCTTACCCTTTTATTGCCCAAGGAAATAATTTCTACTGAAAAGTGTGGATGACAGAAGCAGAATGACTTTTATAGACCATCAGTGCATGGAACCCAGGCTGAGAGAGAGATTATATTAAGATTTTAGAGGGGAGGAGGTGAAAGAACTCTTGCTATTGAAAGCACAAATGTCACTTTTATGGTAAGGACTGCTAAACAAAACAGAGTAAAACAAAACAAAAGAAAACAAAGTTAAAGCCTTCAATGTCTGAAAAGAGGACAGGAGATGTTGCAAGCTGTCACCTATGACTGTGTAGTATTTTGGTTTCTCATAATCAAAACAATGAGAATACACTGAAATACACTGCAGATTCTGGAAAGAATAGCTTGTCTGTTTCAGAGGCATGTTTAAATCTGGCTTGCTTTTGTCTAATTTGCATTACATAATTGAAAGTCTTTTATACTACAATGCCTCTCCTCAGTTCAATGGAATAATGCATTAATTTGTTGAAGCTCTCTCCATTTAAGATTAGAGCATGATAGTGCACAGGAAGTGCATTTCTCATAGCTCTACTGCTAACTACTGAGGAGTCTCGAAAATAGTGTAAGTACACCTTATAATATCTGTTTATCCAGATAAAATACAAGGAATCTTGTCAAGACTTTTTCTTTTCTGATCAGTGACACAGATTCAAAAATGTGAAGTCACAGGAAGAGATGAAGATGCATATGTACACACATGAGGGAATATTTGGTAGGGACTCTCATCTGAGAAGTTTTGCTGTCTTCCTACTACTATTCTTGTGCAACATATAAACTTCTCAATGTTAATCAGTTTCACTTTCTGACATCTAGTACAAATTACAAAACACTGTTACAGCATATGAGAAGTAGTAGATACAATACAGACACTGCTTCTGTGTAAGGGGCAGAACTGTTGCTATAGTCAACAGTCCCAGCTTTCTCTGGAGGAAGAACCAAGAGTCAAAGGAGAAGGAGGGGAGGGTACAATAATGAAATACAACCAGGGGGTGAAATTTGGGTCTATAATGAGTTCCATTAAAAGAAGTGGAACAAAATAGATAAAATATACCAAGAGACACAATTCTTCTAGTAGAATGAAAGTAGAGTAAATCAGAATTCTTACTGAAAAATACCAAGGTGACATGTCACAAAAAAATTTATGGCAAATGTAAGACACCATACATTTCCCAAGTTTAGAGGTAAAAGTTGTACTGGGTCTGGCTGGGATGGGACTACTTTTCTTAATAGTGGTTCACCTTGTACCATGTTTTACATTTGTGGCTAAAACAGCCTTAGTAACATAACGATGTTTTATCTGTTGCTGTGTAGTGTTTGCACAGCATCAAGACCACCTATGTTTCTCACTCTGCTGCCCCCCAGCAAGGCAGCTAGAGGTGGGCAAGAGTTTGGGAGCAGACACCGCAAGACACTGACCTCATCTACCAGAGGAATATCCCATACTATGTCATACTCAATCCCATACTTATACTCAATAAAAGCAGGGAGAAGGCTTGCCAAATTACCCAGATAGTCTGGGTGGGACCAGCCCCTCCTCTGCTGGTAGGAGGTGGTAAGTGCTTGCCTCTTCATCACTTGGTTGTTTTTTTGGTGATTTTTTCTTTTTCCTCTTTCTTTTAAACTGTCTTTATCTCAACCCAAGGGTTTTTCTTAGTTTTGCTCTTACAATTTCCACCTATGTTTCTCTGGGGACAAGGAGCGAGCCAGCAGCTCGTGGATGCTTAATTGTTAATTGGGGCCAACTCACAACAAAAGTGAAAAAAAGCTGGGATAAAAAGGTCACATCCAAGAGAGATTCTGTTAGAAAGGATGCAAGTCTTGTATGCTTCAGCTGAGATGAGAAAGAATTTTAATAAAATTACTAATTTGAAGGAAGCTGTTGGTGAAATGAAAAATAGATCATACAGAACTGTAAAATGATTAAAAATAAATTAAGTGAAAAAAAAGAGTTATTAAAAAAATAAAGAAAAAAAACACAGAGAGAGGAATAGCAGGTGTGGAACTGAAAGAAAAATGGGAGATGAATTCACACAGAATCTTGTTTTATTACAATCTTTCATTATAAAGAGTTCTTTCTACTTTCATGCTGATTTAAAATTCATGTAACTTCACTAAATCTCACAGAATTAGAAAAAATTCACTGAAGTTATACAAAATCAGTTTAATGCTTTTAAAAATTAGACAATTCAACATATTAGGGAGAAAAACATTTTCACTATTCCTATACTATAGTGTATATGTAGACTGTGTATCATACACATAAAACATATACATACTGCATGTACAGAGTACATGTATAGAGTAGATAATCTACATGCACATTCTGCATGCATATGTTGTCCGTATATATGTAGATAATAGATATATAACTTATACATCTCTGTGTGTCTACATATCACATAAATATTGTACATAGAAAGAAAAAGCATATGTAGATGACAGTCAATTCTGCCTTTGTTTTTGGTTGGTTTTTTTATATTGTTGTTGTACCAAGATTTTCTTAGTCCTGAATAAATGCATGGCAAATATAATTCATCCACAGCAATATAATATAATATATATTATATATAATATGTATAATATATATATAATATAATAGCAAAGAGACTACATCTGTCTAGAGAAGGAGGATAAACTTTCCTTAAAACAGACAAAAGGAAAAGAAAAAGGAAAAGGGGAAAGAATCATAGAATCATAAACTCTGTTTTCCTTTTCCTTTTGTTTGTTTTAGGAAAAGGAAAAAGGAAAGGGGAAGGGGAAAGACAAAAGGGAATCGGAAGAGGAAGGGAAAGGAAGGAAAAGGAATTACTATTTACTCTCTTTGCTCCTTGTTCTCATAACTCTTTCATTAGGAGTCAATATGGTCTCCACAATATTGTATCACAGTGTCACCTATAATGTGTTGGCTATAGAAACAAATTAGGTTAAAACAAGGACAACCACAAACAAGTAATCGAGGAGAAATAAAATAGAAGGTTTACAAACCATTGATACTGCCTTTTGAACATTTTCCACTTTGTGGATCTTCTGTATGTCACCACAAGTTGCAAATGTATCTACACAGAATACACTGGAATGGAGAGTGACTTCCAGGCTAAAACCCTTGCTGCAGTTGTTGCTGGAATGCTAGCTCTAGGGAGCTCCTCCATGGACTTTTCACTGAGCTACACCAGATCTTACATGACAGAGAAAGAGCAGATAGCCAACATAATTCTCTGAGGCAACTTCCAGTGATCTCTGCAAAGGCTCTTACAACTGTCTGATTCCTCATCTTAAGAGAGTCTTAAAACCCAGACCACTCAAGAAGTATTAATGTCACCAATTTTTCTAAGAGCAAGACTCTACTCTTGAAATTCTAGGCAATTTTTAGGCTCTGTTATTTTTAAATCAAGTAAATAAGTAATTCAATAGTTGTTTGCCATAATTACCAGAGTTATTATTAACAACTTCTAATAATTATTAGGTCTATCTATTCCATTTTATTTTATCTAATCAATACATTAGGTTTGACACAGTAACTTTTCTGGTAGGGAGAACAGACTAGACAAGTAAATGGTGTTATTTTTGTTGGTTTAGAATACCTTTCCTATAAAACACTTTGCTTTCCTCCCATTTCTCTTTCCCATGATGAAAGAAATTCCTTAAAATTTATATCAAAGAATCAGAACATAGGTTTATATTTTTCAACTACTTCATATTTGGTTCTAGATACAACTAGTTTTTCATCCAAGTTGGCAGCTGCAGCCCTGAGAGGATGCAATTGAGCTCTGAGGATATATTTCAAGACCATAAGCTTAAATGTCCTCAGTTCAGACTTACTTAATATTGAGAAATATCTGTATTACACAGGGGCCTTTAACTTGTAGAGGAATTATTTGAATAAGGTTTTTCTGGTACAATCTGGAATAAATGATTATTCAAACAATCGCATGTCAACTATTTTGCATCTTCCTCTTAATAAGATAATACCTTATAAAATAAATAAGTTAAACACTACAGAGTTTCTCTTGTGTACTCCTGCTGATTATTAGGGAATTCTTAAATTTGATTTCGATTTTTGGTGGGGTTTTGTTTGTTTGTTTGTGTTGGTTCATTTTGTTCTTGGTTTTGGGGGGCTTTGGGGGGTTTATTATTATTGTTTTATTTTATGTTTTACTGGAAGATTGCTTCAAATTATGTGACCTCTATTTTCTGGTCTTAAGCATCTAACTTACCAGACAATACAATTTTTTTCTGCCAGTTGAAATAATCCACTCCTTCAAAATTAGGAACTTTGCCAAAAATATATGTAGTACATTTTAAGGATTAAAAGGATCACTTTGAGAATTAGGGAGATATTACATCCCCTGCATGAAAGCAGCTGCTAGCATTTTCCAAATGTATATGGGTCTTCAACCACAAAAAATTAATTTTCTTTGGATTTATTTCCTTTCCATCCATGTCTCCATTTCAGCACAATTCATTTTACAAAATAGCAGAAATCTGGTTTTCCATAGAAGTTAGCACATTTTTGTATTTAGTTATCTGTATTTGGGGAGGAGGGGACAGGGTTAGTAACTGCTAAATAAACATAATTGGAAATTGTAGATTAAATGTCTGTGAGCTTTTCAAAGTATTTCATAGGGTCACAGAATGGAAATGATTGAAAGGAATCACAGTGGGTCATCTGCTCCAACCTCTCTGCTCAAGCAGGGTCATTCTAGAGCACATTGCACAGGATTGTGTCCAGATGATCCTTGAATGCCTCCAGTGAGGGAAACTCCACAACCTTTCTGGGAAATCTGTTCCAATGCGTGGTTCCCTGCATAGTAAAGTTCTTCTTTTTGTTCTTGTCATCCTTGGCCAGGTTTAATTCTAGATAGACCTTAGCCTTCCTTGTCTCATTTCTATTTACTCTAGCAACTGTTGTATTCATTTCAAGATTCTCCAGCAGATTTTCTATAGAAACAAAAGCAGCCCAACCACAGTCCCCTAACCACTGAGGGCAGTAAATTTCATATTTCTCTGCATTGTTAAAAAGACTTGAGCTGACATTAAAAATCTGCACTGAATAATATCTTCTACGAAGTATGTTACCAGTTGCATTTGGATATTGAGGTCCCACATAACTATTTTGCTTTAGAGTACTTCCTCTCAGTTTCACATATATTAAATCACGAGGATAATCTCTGTCTCTTTCCTTCACACATGCACATCGGACCAATCCCACACTAACATATCTAGGCATTATTTCAATATTACTATTATCAGTGTATGCTGGAAGGAAATATTCTATTTTCTAAAATTATATAACTAAATCAGTCAATCATATTTGTGATATTAATTGGCTGGGGTGAAGATTTTGACTAATTTTCTAAAATAGATGATTGACAGCCACTGAAATTGCTCCTCTATATAAAAGTAGAAAACTGAATCACTGTTTTGTTCCTGAAATTTGATAATATCACAGACAAAATTTTGCCCAGTTTCAATAGTGGCGTAAATTGTGTCTAGCTTCAGAAGTCCTTTGGATCTGTTTTTCATAGCTGCCTTGCACAAGCTGAAAATGAACAGAATATTGAAATCAACAGTAAGGTCTAATTACATTAACTCAAACATGAATGCTATTTGATTTTTAATACAGATCTGACAGACATTCTATTGCTGGTCCCAGTTGTCTTGCTTTCCTTCCATCATATTAGAAAAATTTAGGCATATTGATGTTTTCCTTCACTGTCTCATTTTGTGTTTTCTAACAACCCATTAAGTAATTAAACTTTTCAAAACACTCAGTTTTGACCTATCTCTGTTCACATTGACCTTCATGAATTAGGCCATCAAAGAAGTTTTAAAAATCCCACCAAAATGGAATTTGACTCGGACTAATTATTCCCAGGGGGAAAAAAAAAATCTTTGTAATTATTGCCAAATTCCCAAGCTTTGTCCAAGCACAGCTGCAAAATTATACATTAAAATCCATGTGCTTTTTGAGTAGTTTTAGTACTTGTTTTATTTTTTTACTTAACATAAACATAAGAAAAACTATCCTACCATTTTATACTACATCTTGAGTGCTTTTTTCAGTTTTCACTTTAACGCTTACTCTTTGAAAAGCTTCATTCCATGAGTAAAATCTTCCATAAATCTATTTATCCTCTTAATCAATGTCATCACATTATTGCATTAATTTTAATATGGTGTCAGTTTAAAACTATTATTTTTATTTAATTGTAATGGACTGTAGACAAAAGTTCTTTTACGATAACTCTAAATCACCTTTGGAGATACTTTTTCAGCCTAAAATAGAAATATACTGCACTACTAGATGAAGTATTTGCCTTCTGGTTTTGTCAATCCAGAACTGAATGGCCTACAAATACATTGTTTTGTATCTGTTGCAAAAGAAACTCAAAAGGTTCTGTAAGTATGTAAAACCTTCCCAGTTACAGCAGCATCAGTGAAGGAAACCACAGTGAGACCTACTGCCCTAAATTGCTTACCATTTTTCAAAGGTTTTACTGAGTGTCTGCATTTTAAAGAGGAAGCTTAGTTCTTGTTCACACTTTTCAATCTTTGATTCTGCATGGTTAGGATTATTCTTTTGTTCCAACTCATAACCTATCATACCTATAGTATAATGAACAAAATTTCTCCTTTTAAACTTACAAATCCTGTAGAACAAAAATACTTGTTTTCATATATGACTGATACCAACCAAATCCTAGTAACAATTCTCATAGCCATTACAATGTATTTTTCTCTTATGAAGGAAAAAAATCTGTTGTGTAGGAGCAGATACTGATTCTATTCTCAGCTGGCTTTTCAGAACTGTATCCCCTTCCATTCCCTCACTTTATATAAAAAATCCTGGAGATAAGGAGAGACCCTTGGAGATAAAAGTTATAAACCCACTTCTTTCAGAAGGGCAAGAAGGAGGACCCTGGATGTTACAACAATGAAAAGTTATAGAAAGGACATGGAGCATGTCCTCTTGGAATATCCTTTCAAGTATGGAAAGAACAAGAAGGTTGTCAGGAGCAATCAACCTGAATTTACCAAGACAAAGTCACACCTAACCAAGCTGAATGCCTGTGAAGATGAACTGAGTGCCTCCATGAATGAGCCAAGTGCAGTAAGTGCAATATATACCTTAAGTTTACCAAAGCTTATAAAGTGGACTGCAGTGTCAGGAAGCTAAAAAGTATGGCCTGGAAAAGAAAACTCTGAAGGCATATGAACTGACTGTATTAAAAGGCAGAAGTCACTGGAAAATCTCCAGACCTCAAGGTTGTTCTGCTAAAAAAAAAAAAAAAAAAATTGCTCATTCATTTTGCGTGTTATAGTGAAGTAATGCAACTAAACCTATAGATAACTCCTTCACTCAGCAGATGCTCTGACTCTACTGGGGAGCTCATATTTATAATGCCAGAGGTTCTCTAGGGTAGAAAATACCTAATTTACATCAGCAACCTGTCCTGTTATACTTCAGACGCAGAAAGTAACCTTCCTGAGCAGGTGCAGGCTTTGAATATTTTGGTTTAGCTTGACAAAAACTGCTCCATAAATCCATTAGAGTGCTAAAGCTAATGACGATTTACCAGTTGAGAGTTTTGAAAGTAGCCCTTGAATGGAAAATTTTGGAAGAAGGATAACACTTGTAAAGGCCTTGTATATTTCGGTTGTATGTGCTAAAATTTCCTCAGGCCTTTTCAACCTCTGGAAAATGACAATCAAAGCAAGATGATTCATCTATTCAACAGCCATACCTAATACATACCACCATCTGGAACTAGAATTTGTTTAACTGAGTTCACGCCTTTGGAAATCCAAATTCTTTGATATAACCAGGAGTTCTTTCTAAGGTACAAAAGAGAACTTTTGATGTTGTTGTTTTGTTTCTTTTGTTCATGCTGTACTAATGCCTAAATCAGGGCATTACACTTAGATGGGAAATGGAAGGACAAAATTTATCTCTGACATTTGTATCACCTAGTTTCTTACTTCACTTTGTAATGGTCATGGGGAAGAATTCCATTCTAGAGAAAGAATACTTTTGTAAATGATGACAAAAGCTGATGACACAGCTTTAATTCTAACAGATCTGACTGTAAATAATTCTGTTAGAATTTATCACAGATCAGACTGAAATTAAAACTAACTTGAGTTTGCATGGGAATTTTTGCAGGGTTTTGTTTTGGTTTTTAATGAAATCTATCTGAAATACACAAGATTTTATATAGTAAAAGTGGAGTGAATTCTGACAGTCAGCCTTTGGAGCTTTTCATGACTGAAGGAACAATAAAGCAAGAAACTGTCAAGCTATTTTTCCAATAAGCTATTTGATAAAGAAGCTATTTTTATGATAACAGATTATTTGTGAACCAGTACAGATTTATACAAATGTATTATTTAGCTGTGAATGGTTCCCATGGAAAATGAAATAAAATGCAGTCTGTGTTCTCATGAGGGAAAACGAGTGTTCTCAAACTTCTGTGGTTATTCCCTATTGCCATTTTTCATTTCAGTGCAGGAGAGCTCACCCAGGTGACACATAATCACACAATCTTTTCTTTTTGTTTTTTTTTGTGACTGCCTAACTGAAGCTCTTAAATGGGAAAATAAGCAAATGGATGTTGAGTAATAAATGAGAAAATAAGGCATCTTATCCATGTCCGCATGAAAAACGAATACTTTTAATGAAAATACTAATTCCTTAAATATTTGTGACAACCGGGTATTTAGATAGGACTATCCAGAAAATTAACAATCAAATGTACAAAAATTTCTAAGCAGAAAATGAATGAATCCATTTAAAGATGACTTCTCTGTTATTTACATAGCTATTAACCTTAATGCTTAGAATACATCCAACAAGTTAATTGGGGTTTTTTTTGCATTTGATTTTGAACAGTACATAGGAGAGGACAGTCTCCCTCTTTTATGAACTAGTATATATTACATCTCACAGTGCCAAATAAGGCAGTTGTTTCCTAAGTATCTGCTAGGGGGTTTTTTTTAAAAAAACCTGCTTTGTTAGATAGCTACGAAGGAACCACTAAAACCAAGCTGTTATGTTTTTATGAAGTTGCCTGCTATAGTTTTTATGAGCCCAAAGTCCTCTTTACAAGTATAATAAAAGGTGACTAGCATTCATGTGTGTGCTTGATTTGTTCAGTGCAGGCACTGTAATGAGGTTTACAGGAGTTCTCTTTGTACTGCTGAGTGTCTGTGTTCTTTTTACTCATTATTTTTTCTCATCATAACTTTGAATAAACAAAAAAAAATACATAGAAATATTGAGTATAGGAATTTTGCTATTACATTACTTTTAAGCAGCATAAAACCAATAACTTCCAAATTACTGAGCACTGGAACAGTTTTTCCAGAGATGTAGAGTGTCCCCTCATTGGAGAAATTCACAAACCATCTGGACACAATCCTGTGCAATGTGCTCGGGGATGACCCTGCTGGAGCAGGGAGGTTGGACCAGGTGACCCCCTGTGGTCCCTTCCAGCCTGACCCATTCTGTGACTCTGTGATATGTGTGCATGTGTGTACACTTCTGCATGTCCACACACGTGCACACTCACATTTACAAGTGTATAGAAGCCAACTTCTCATAGATGAGAAGCAGACAAAAACTGGGATTGTGGACAGACTTGTGAAATCATGCCAAGTCTCCTAAATCAGCACAGCCAGCTGAAGCTAAGCTCTATGTATCTTTCTTTCTTCCAAACTGTGATGGCATGGAAATGCATCAGCATAGCAGCATAACAGGAGATGACATGTAGAAGAAGTGGGGTGACAGAAAAAATTCAGATTTTAGAAGTACTTTTGGGCACAGTGAACGAGTACAATATTAATGGATTTCATTAATTTTTGATTTAATTTCCTCTGGGCAAGCAGGGGGTGAAACCAATGGGTAGAACAAATAATGGTCTCAAATTATGAGAATTTCAGCTTTATTTGAAATACGAACTAATAGCTCTGGAGTTCAGTGAGGAAACATTGCAAATTTTTCCCTGTTTGTGCTAAACAAAACATAAATAATTTCAGTCACACAAACTCAAATGTGTAATTTCCAAATGAAACTAATAAATATGTAAATAAAACCTTATCCGTTGGAACACAGAAGGATACTGTTCATATCCTTTTAAAAACTTTGCCAAATATTTATTTGTTCTGGTTCTTGTTTTGGCATTAGGGACATTAGGATATTAACCTTTCAACCCTGACAACACTACATCTGAGGAACAATGGGACACATAATTGCCCTCTACAAGAAATCACGAATCCTGCTTAAGAAAAGACGTTTGGACCTCCCCACAATGTCTCATAATCCATCCCAAAATCCAGTATGTAGACACTGTAATTGCTCTGTATTATATAATTCCTTACTATTGATTGACCATATTAATATGGATACAATATTTAATAACATCATTGAAACTAATTTGGTTTTTTTCCCATTACCTTAAGTGGTTCCATATTTTACTTTTGATCCTACTCCTCATTGATGATTTAATGCTGGTAGTAGATAGGATTTAAATATAGAGGTAATGATACAAAAAGAGAAAGTTTAATGATGGGAAACATTTATATTTAAATCTAAAAAAATATGTGTAGGAAATAGAATTGATAGAAGAGAGACATATAAAATTAAATATACTAAATAATATGGAAAAGAAATTATAAACAGAAAATATGAACATCATTTAAGGGATTGTAATGAGTAAATTGGAAGAAAATAACCAACTTCAGTAAAAAAACACAAGTCAGAAATTGAATTTAAATAGCTCTTAAAACCATATAAAATCACTTTATAAACTCCTTAATTTCAACCCTGAAACACATACCCTAAAGCACTTGCATTTTATATTGGACATTCTAAACTCCATTTTCAAGAATTACTAGAAAGCTTCTTCAGCAACGCTTCCACTGATGTCTACATCAAACAAAATTTTACAGAAATCGGTATTTAACCTATTCTATAGTATCAGGATGGTTTATGCATTATTATAATATGCTTAATTAAATGCATTTTAAAAAAACCACATTTTAAAGAAGCTATCCTAAAATACATAGCCAGAGGATAAGCCCCAAGCCTGTCAGTCACTCGCTTCCCCAGCTAGAGTGAAGACTCCCCTAGGGGAGAGTGAGCTGAAAACTCTCAGGTAGAGATAAAGACAGTTTAATAAGTGAGGCAAAGTTTCACACTCAAGCAAATCAAAGAAAGAATTAATTCACTACTTCTTATCAGCCGGCAGATGTCCAGCCACCACCTGGAAGGCAGGGCTTCAGCTTGTGTAACAGGCACAAACACCATAATCATGAACACAGTCACTTCCTCCTGAGCTTTTATAGCTGAGCATGGTGCCATGTGGTGTGGCACATCCCTCTGGTCAGTAGGGGCCAGCTGCGCAGGCTGTGTTCCCCCCACCACCTTGTGCAACCTTAGCCTACTCACTGCAGGGCAGAGTGAGAGTCCTTGATGCTGTGTAAGGACTCTTCAGCAATAGTTAAAACAATTGGTGTATTGTTGACTTTATTTTTGTGACAAATGCAATGCACAACAGCATACTGGTGCTATGAAGGAAGTTGATTAACCTAGTACAACTACCGTGAGCTTAATGAGAAAATTCCAAGGACACACTACTCTCTGGTATGTTTGAGAAATATTGACACCTATCTGCTATACAAGTACTCTCAAAACATGTAGATTCATGGCTTTAAAGGGATAGATGAGCTGGGAACTACAAAATGAGGATTCTCATTTTACAGGCATGCCTGAGGAAAATAAACAGCATTTATTGCATTATTTTTGGTTGTTATGGATACAAGAAACAGTAACGACTCTTTCCATAACTTGAAATTGGACAAAAATCAAAATGGTCAATGACACAGGCAGTGACAAAACACAGTAATAACAATAAACATAAAAAGCAGACTGAATCTTAAAATCAGTGGCCTTGTCTGCAGACATGCATGATTCAAAGCCTTAAATTCTAATTACTTCACAGACCTCTGACCAACATGAGTTTGTAGGACACATTTCCTTTCAGTTCTACTCAGTATGTCTTGTAGGTCATCATCATTCTGCTTTGTTGTCTATACAAATACCCTTCCTGATGACTGTTCAAAAAAGAGCAGGTATTGGGTATAGGCTAGAGACATTATCAAGAAATTTATTTCAGATCAGGCATTTGTGGTTTCTCTATACATGAACTTGTCCTTGAAACCACACTAACATTAGAATTTTAAATTAAGATCTTGAGTTTGGAGCAGAAAGATTTTAGCATTGGGCCAATAGAAGCTTCACGGAGTTCAAGGATCAGAAATGAAAAAGCACATACCACCAGGGGTATCTGGGAAGCACCTGGCTGAGAAGCAGTTTTGATGGAAAGAAAAAGAGAAACACAGTGAACACTAGGCTGAATATGAGCCCATAAGTGTGCTTTTATCTCAAATAAAACAAATCTTGCCCCTCTATGATACAGTAGGGGAAGTATGATCAGGCAAATGAAAACTGTTATTCCTCTTTGCTCAGCGCCGGTGAGATTGCACCTAGAACACTGCGCCCAGTATGGGGTCCGCCCGACCAAAAAAAATGTGGAGAAACTGGAGAAGGCTACCAGGATGGTCTGCAGCCTAGAGGACCTAAATAAAAACAATCTTGCATGGAGGAACCTAAGGCATGGTATAATAATGCTCCATAACTACCTGAAGGGTAGTTACCATTAGGAGATGTTATTTTAATCAAATTAAAATACAAATTACTGATATACTTAATATGGTTAGTGACACAATAACATTATTTTAATGTATGATAACTGTATACAGTAATTCAGTATTTCAGTATTTCAATCTGTTTGCATTACAGTTGAGGACAGTTACATTACTTATAAAGATCTTGAGAAGAATTGTTAAGAACAATTATGTTTTTCAGGAAGCAAATTCATGTTTTGCTCCTACTTAATGGGATTTAGCAAACCCTGAAGCAGAATTATATGACAAAAAAATTGTGAATGATAGAGCTTTCAGGTATTTATGGCTTTGCTAACCATTTAGTAGAAATTATTTCATTTAATATTTCATTTTTTAATATAATTTGAATTTAACTAGGTATTGAGGCTTTCCCCTTAGGCAGTTGCTCCTTCATCAAATAATTGTCTTGAACAGATAATTATTCTTTATATTAAGCTTAAATATTATTTTTTATAAATGTCAAGATATGATTTTGCATTATAATCTCTATTTCCATCATGGGCAGTACATTGTTGCATGAAGTATTTTTTTTCCCAGACGTTTCTTTGAATATGGGTAGCATTAAAAGGATCTTAATTTTACATTTGGAGCCAACTAGGGCACCAGAGAAAATCTATCTATTAAATTGCCTTCTTTTCTGTGTAATCTCACCTGTCATTTGGTGGTTTAGTTTGGTTATGTTTAGGATCTTAGTCTAGGTCACATTTCAAGATGGAAAGATATTTACCTTGGGAATAACGAAGGTTTGTTCTCTCCCTTTTTCTTTCCCTCACTCTATAACTACAGAGAGAACTCAGTTTTGAGACCTTACTGACC
Source organism: Corvus hawaiiensis (assembly GCF_020740725.1). NCBI lineage: Eukaryota > Metazoa > Chordata > Aves > Passeriformes > Corvidae > Corvus > Corvus hawaiiensis. The sequence continues at coordinate 77,954,279 of NC_063214.1, forward strand.
AAAGTATTTCATTGACTACTGACAATATAAATACCAGATGGGATTTTCTAAAAATGTTCAGTAAATGAAAGACACCTTTTGCACAAATTAGCAATATTTGTCAATATATCAATACTCTGTTCCAAATTATAATGTAAATAAAAACATGAAATATAAATTACCTCTCCCTACATTTAGACAACCTTCCAAAATTCTGAATTAACTCAAGGTAGAGAAACTACCTTTGACTCTTTTATACACTATACATGCATTCTGAATAAAATAGCATAGATTCATAAGATTCATATTTAAGAGGAAGGAAGGAAGGAAGGAAGGAAGGAAGGAAGGAGGGAAGGAAGGAAGGAGGGAAGGAAGGAAGGAAGGAAGGAAGGAAGGAAGGAAGAAAGGAAGGAAGGAAGGAAGGAATGGGTTGAGTAAAAGAGAGGAAAGGAGGCCAGCAGGAAGGCATGCAGGAATGCACACAGACTAGTGTGTTTGTGCAGTCTATGGTAATAGAGTTGTAGTAAAAAATTATTAACTAAAAAATAAATCGGTAATAGGTATTTCTAATTTGTTATTATGCTGGGGATTTTTTGTTTGTACTTTCCTGGCTTTTATTATCAATATCCTTCTTTGTTATTAATTGCAGTAAATTATATTAATTTATCCAAGTTGAATTTATTTTGCTTGTGATGGCAATTGGTGGGTGATCCCTTATCTTGACCCATGGGATTTTTAATTCGGTTTTCTCCCCCTCTCTCATATTGATGAGGGGAAGTGATAGAGTGCTTTGGTGGGCACATGGCATCCAGTCAAAGTCAACCTGTCATACCATTCTATTTCAATTTCTTTGCCTGCTACTATGCTGCAAGGCTTATCATCACTGTCTAGACTGAATAATCTCTTTACATCTTATTTAAATGAATAGATAACCCAGGGATAACTACAACAGTACAGTAAAGTATGTAACTTCTTTGATTCTATGATAGGGAATTAATTTTTCTTTAATTGGAAGTACAATTGAAAAACATGCTTTTATGGAGGCAAATGTAGAAAATTGCGGAAAATTTTGACCACAGGAATCATAAAAAGAAGTGTTTGATTGGAAGCTAATGACAGCATGTTTCAAATGACATAAAACTTAGCAAGCTATTTGTGGTGCATAGCATGGGGTACTTAAACAAGGAATTAATAGTCTAATTAAATTTAGGCATTTATTTAATCACTTCATATAACCTAGAGAGTGGGAAGGGAAAGACTCATGCAAATGGTGACGGAAAGCAGAATAATTTCCAACCCCATTAATTTATACAGTTCATAAGCTTTAATATCTGGCATGACTAAAATAATGTAGTTCTATTTTAAATTCATCAGTCTGCCTATACCCAGATAAAAACAACATTTTTCCTCATCTCAGTAACTGTAATGCCCAATTCATTGTGTTAGTCTTACACTTTCAGGATTCACACTCTCCAGTAGCACAAATTAGTTCTATAAATATCTGATACCACCAAAATCCTGTAAAAACTGTATTTACTTTACATGTACACATTTGTGTGTGCAAGTGAGTGTGTGTGACTGATCAAAAAATCCCTACAAGGAAGAAGGCGCAGAGGAGATGAGCGCAAGCACTTGCGAAGCTCAGGGTAGAATATGGGGAGTGAGCACAGCTGTTGTAAAGAAAGAACAAAGGAACCAGAGGGTGGCCAGCAAACTTTAAATAAATGCATCAGCTGTATCTTTATCAGTTGGAGGCAACAACTGTTTGTGTAAACACCCTTTGCTAAGGGAATCAAGAGAAGCTGTGCATGTCTTCCTGATTGAGACAGACCAATATGGGAGAGATGCATACATGCCTCAGCCAAACCTAAAATAAAGAAGAAATGAGTGACCAACAAAATATATTTTGAAAATAGCAACAGGCTTGAATCTCTGTATTCCTTCCCAGTGACTGGGGCTGCCCAGCAACATGATAGAGAGCATGTAGAGACTGGTCATGGGAATCATGTTTGTGTTGGGATCTAACTGCACAGAGCATTTGCCATGAAGTGTTTATGTTGTGGTTTCACTACATTGCTGTATCACTCTACTAAATCAAGTAAAGCATCAAGTATTTCCAAATAAGTAAATTTGGTGTAATTCCCAGTGTGAAATAGCTAAAAGAACCTGTTCAGATAATATTGGACTCTGACAACACATTCACATTCCCTTTAGGAAAAGCAAAATTCATGATTCATTAATTTAATTAAACCCAATGTATTATTTAGAGAAATATGATTTTTGCAAGGGCCGTTTCTTAAACATTAGAATTATTTGTTGCCATTATCAATCTTATTTTAATATTCCCTTTTCACTAAGACGCTTAAGCATTTTTTCATATAAAAGACATTAAGGCCCTACTCCTAATGTAAAATTATTTAATTTTCACCCTAAAGTTCTTACATTAATTTCATTATGCATAGATTTGAAGGTAAAAAAGATTATTATTTGTATTTGTATTTGTATTTGAGTGTAAGGATACAGTTCTGGTTTTTCCTTTCCTATTAAGTTCTTGACCTTGTACATACTTTTTGAAAGCTAAAGACAAAGCCACCTCAACCTTACCATATATAACATCTACTCTCCTTTAAACTGTATCATGGTCTTGGAGTCAGATTATATCTTTAAAAGAAATCAAGAATAAAGGGAGCTTATCTTTTCATCTCCCCAAGTACTTATCTATATGCTAAATATTTAACTCTGAGGATAAACATATTTTTTGCTTTGGATTAGTGGAAAAAATTGTACTTAATATTTTAGAGCTTTATTTTAGCAAGTTTCTTAAAAACATATAATCTAAGACAATCAAAAATTTCTGTTAAAGGCTTGCTCTGGAACTAAGCGTTCATGAGTACAGTTTTATGGCTTAGATATGTTGAGATTTATATTTAAGGATATCTTACTTATATTCATAAAAACCTAAATTTTCTTTATTTTTCTAATGCAGAAGATGATGTCTACTTTACTATTTTATGTCAGTTGAAGTGTGCTATTTTTAGAGAATTAATTTCCTGTTACTGCTGCTTATTCTCTCACAGAAATTTTTGATTATTTGATTATTTCATTCTGCTCCCCATCCCTGTCTTCTAGCTCAGGGGGCTGGATACCCCATGAAGAATAGGTCTTATTATTAAAAACTGAGACAAATAAGGCATTTATTACCTTATTCATCATCACTATGTTTCATCCACATGCAATGAAGGATGGAGATTCTCCTTAGGCCTCCTTTTGTTGCTCATGTATTTATAGAAATGTTTTTTAATGCCTTTTGCCACAGTAAGGTATTGACCTAACCCTTAGAACAGATAACTAGAAAGCGAATTTCGAAGCTATCATCTATGCTATTGACTCACAGTTGTGGATGCTGTACAGTCTGAAACATAAGCTATTAATCTAGTGATTTCTGTGTACAAATCATGATATATGATTACTGAAGTCTATCAATGTTACAATAAAACAATTAGCTGTAACAGCCTGTCAGGGAATGTCATGGAAATAAAGTGGTAATATAAATAGAAAATTGGTAACAAGGACAAAGAGGAAGCACCTCATTCTCCTGTCTCAGCATGAATGTCCTTCTGGACTAATTCTGAAGAGCATAAAAGCATGCACTTGTGAAGAATCTATAAACAGAAATAGATCAAATCAAACAAGTTAAGAAACAAGCTGATTGCAAGCCTAGGGAGAAACAAAGCGACAGAAAAGCTTTACCCAGGAGAAGCTGACATGGGTGTACCCATTTGTTCTGTTAGAAAATAAAAACAGGAGAGTTAAAAGTTCAGGGACGAGCCCAGTGGTTAGATCAATATCAATTACAGGGGAGATGGCTTGGCTAAGAGACTCACATCCCATGCTAACACACCAAAGCAGCAAAGAAAGGATCTGTTAAATATAAATCAATAACTGAATTTTAATTTCTTGCTTTTTAGTAGCTTTTTACAACTGAAAATGGCCATGGACCCATGACCCATTTTCAGTCCATCCAGGGCTGTCCATTCCAGCTCTGCAGTAGCACTGATGTCCAACTCCACCCCAGCTCTGCCTTGCCCAGCCACAAAAGGATCTGACTGGATTGGGGTCACATCCACTTGCTGACATCCCAGCATGTCCCCATCCCATCCCCATGGCCCTGCTGTTCTGTCTGACCCTGTTTTCAGTCATTGAGTCTGAACCTGAGCCCTTGTGCTGGTGTAGCCTTGGCTTGGCCCCATCCCCAATTCAGTGGACCACAAGAGAGATTAAGAAACTCATGTTCTTCTTATAGTGTAAACGTTAGAAACAAGACAAATTAAAAACAACAACAAAACAAAACAAAAAAAAAACCAAAAAACACCACAAGAAACACATGTAGAAAACGATGTAGAAATTATTAAAATATGAGAAATAATCACCACTCCTTCTCCCCATATATCTACCACATTATAATATTTCACTGAAGTAACAGCATATAGTATTTTGATTTAGAAAGTGGAAGACAGTAAAGCCAGCAGAACTTCATATGACAAAATGAGCAATTTCAAATGGGTATTTTTGGAAGCTGTTTACTGTACTGATACGTAAAGATTAAACTTCAGACTTCGCAATGTATCTTAAAGCAAAACATTTTTTTGTATTAGTAATGCTCTAACAACAATAATGAAAACTTACGGTTATTTTCCTCTTAGTAGATTATTAAAACATACAAGAGAGGATATTAATAAATTCTATTATATCAGTAAATCCTTGCATAATTCAAATTAAGTATTCAATAATTACAGTCTAAATTTATATTAAAAGAATGTTACGGTTGCAAAATCAAAATATAGAAGGGCCCAGATTCAATCTTGTGAATAATATTACTTCAGCTCCTTTGTTAGGAAACAGCCTCTAGTCATACTATTTTTACTATAGCATCTTTATCCTATACCAGTTATTCAGTAAGTTAAAAGTATGTAATCAGGTTTCTAGAAAACACCAACTGATTTAAATCAGTTATTGTCAGTAGAATAGTTGTAGATTTCAGAAGATGAATAAAAGGAACAAGAGCAGAACTATTTGTTCTTGAGGCTGTGGAAGGTGACTGTTGTTACAGAGGACTGAAATCTGCTGTCTCCTCTGCCACTAATCTCTTAGAGAGAAATATGGAGCAATTCAGTCTTTGGTGTGTGTGTTGGTTTTTGTGTTTGTTTGGGTTTTTTCCTCTTTTACTTCTTTCTTATGCCTAGGAATAACATATAAGAAATAACCGCTACTATATAAACCTAAATGGCTTTCAAAATCTTAGTAATTATGTAATAATGTGCATGTTCAATTCACAAGAAGTGTTGATATAGGTATTACCATAGTGTTAATTTTACAAAGAGCCAAGCAGTTCCAGAGATTGTTTTAATGGACTTAAAAGCCATTAATGGTACCAATTACCTCCAAGAAGCACCTTCTTGCTAACACCAGCATTTTGCACTTTGACCCTGAGGTAGTATTTCTTTTTGTTTTTCTTCAAGATTTTGAGTCTCCAAAACTTAAAAAGATGAAACAAATTAAAATTCTTCTTACCTGTTCTGCAAAATGGGATATCTGTTAAGAAAGTAGGCATCACCTTATGCAGTGTAAATGACCTAGTGTCATTGCAAGATTAGTATTGCATACTGGTAATGGATTGATACGATAAATAGTAGTAGAAATTTTATTTTGAAAGTGTCAGTCTATAGAGTATGTAGCATTTTGATTTTTTTTTTCAAAAGGAGTAAATGGATTCTGTTTACACTTAGACTTCCACTTGAGACAGTGTTTTGACTCTGTCCTGTTCCGTCCATAGCTATTTATTTGCACTTGCAAGAGTTTAAGCTGGCTTTAGGGTTTAAACAACTCTTTAAAAGTGTATAAGAAAAACCGTAAACTGAACAAATAACCCTCCCTATCTTTTTCTTTTCTACCTTTGTGTAAAATTTTTTGCTGCCATTTGCCTACAAATCTCTTTTGATTATGATTAACAACTTGATTAAGCTGTGAATTTTGTTCTCAGCTTTTTCAGTCATGACCTCAAAGATGAGAAAGGTTTCCCCCAGGTAAAAACAGACACTCAGAAAGAAACAACCAGACTTAGGGCGTGGTATTTCTAACATAAAGAAAAATAGATCTAACTTTCTTATCTTCCCACAGCCAAGAACAAAATATGTTTCACAGAAATATACGATTCATATTTCTTGGAATACAACATTTTCTCTGTTGCAAGAATAATGAATTAGTGATTTTGTGCTTCCAGATGGAGGAAGTCCAAGACTGATAGTGAAAAGCCACAGCCAAGAAAAAGAAAGGTGGAAAGGAGGGGAGGAAGGCTGGCCACATTTACTTGAGATGTGAAAAAATAATGTTTTCTCAGCCTTTGCACAAGAAACCTTGCCAGCGAGGAAGCAGAGAATATTCTTTTCCCTTTGGGGACTGAAGCATACTACAGAAAACATGAAGACAGCTGCTCTTACATATTAAAGAATAAGTGCTTTACTTGCTATGATAATTTATTTGATTATTTTCAAAACAAAATTAAACTAATTAAGAACAACATTAAAACCAGAACTCCACAGAGCTCTTTTCATTGGAAAAAAAAATAGCAATTCTTGACTTAACAATGCCTGACTTATTCCTACAAAATAGAAAATTAGTTGGTTCCATTGGACAAATTATATTCATAATCATGATTTTTTAACTTGATGATATCCTGTTTCATCTTCTGTGAAAACAAGCTGTGTAGTGGCAGAAAATACAACAGGAAGATAATGTGGTTATATTAAGCAAATTATTCCATTTCTGAATATTTTCATAGTCTGGTAATGTTTTATTTGGTGCTTGGCCCCAGGCAGCTATAGCACTCTTGGTAAAGCAATATTTTTAACTAACAGCAATAATATCTTGAAAGAAGAAAAAGTAGAGCCACAGCTTTCTTGCATATGAAAAATTCTATATATTTATATCTGTATTATACATAACATAGGACAGCTCTAGTGCAGCTAAGAATAACAGAGTTTTCCCAGATTTCTTCCAAACTTCTTCAAAAAAGAGAACACTTTTGGTTTGCCAGGTCTTTGAACATTTACATTCCATCATATGTCTCATAATGATTCTTTTCTAGAAAGCTTCATTTGACAGTACTCAGCAGTTGATACAGTTTTAAGAATAGTTTTTCCTTTTTACCATAGAATATTATTGCAACCATTTTGTGGAGTAATACTTATAGACTTGAGATACTGATAGGAGAGAAAACTTTCTAGATAAGTTCAGGAACTGAGAGTCAAAGGGTGAGATTAGGTCTTCTCAGTGGTCTCATCACTCACAAGCAAGAAGCAGCAAGGGGAAAGCAGATTGATTTGCCTATAGTTAAGAGCACTGAGGAACAAGGAAAAGTAGTTTGGCATAGACATGAAGACCTGGGAGGGCTTCAAAACTAAAAATAAAACACTGTGGGGATCGAAAGAGGGATCTTGTGAGACTGATTGAGTAGCAACAGAGAAAATGAAATTCACAAAAGTCATACAAAATTATGAAAATATGGGGAAATTAATCACATAAAGTTATGGGATCTAAACTGATCATTTTCATTCTGAAAAAAGTCTGTGTTAGTTATGACAGATAGTTCTAAGGAAATATCAGCTCAGTGTTAAGTAGATGTTTAAAACAGAAAAAAATATTAGATATTTTTATGAAAGGAAGTATGAAGGCCACCTTATGAGGTATGATTAAGTAAGCTGTAAGTGAAATTTATAAAAGATGAATGAAACCAAAGATAGAAAAATTCTCAGTTATTTGAGAGGATGAATAGGAATTAGTCAATACTATCCAAACAAGAATTAAGACTCCACAGGATCTGCCTCTTTTGCTGTCAAAGTTAGGTGTAGCCTTGGCTTCTGTGGCATGAGAAAGTGAAGAGTTACAGTCCAGAGAGCTCAGGTGGTAGGTTTGGTGGAATATCACCAGTGATTAGGCAAGTTTCAGCAGAGCAGTGAAGCTGACACAGTCCTGCCGTGCTGGTCCTGTCCCTTTCACATGTAATCACCAGGAGAAAATGGAAGTAGAGAGTCTAAGGCTTTGAAATTTTTTCTTTAATACAATACTGTCTTACACCTGAACAACAGGAAAATAAAAAACCCAACAAACCAAGAAAAACGACCAAACAATACAAAACCAAAATGTCAACTGTTCTGTCTAAAACTCATTTTGCTTTTTATATCTAGTGAATATGTCTAAATAAAATTCAGAGGACTTGAGAAACAGATTTAAAGCACATAGAATTATTTTATTCATTAAGGGAAAAATTGCTTAAACATCACCAGTACATATCCCGAATGAGTTATGATTTGCACTTGAAAAAAGATGTTTACAAAATATATTGCAAATTCAAGACCACCCTGATTTGTCTCCATTAGTGGATTTCTTCACACCAAACTTTAAAATACTTATTTCAATACCAGTCAAACTATTAATTGACTGAATTTTGAAATGCAGATGGTATCTCTTTGGAAAACTGTCAAGAGACTGATTTTTGAAAAACTATATTAAAAAAGAAATCAGAGGAGAAAAATCTTTTTGAATATCTGAAAGAACTAACCAATTCACCTACATTTCTCTGTGCATAGAAGATACTAATTAATTGGGCAAAAAGTCCTGACCATAGAGATTCCCACTCAAATGACACAGTTCAAGTGTGTGATCATGAACTTGAGAGTGAAAAGAAGGTCTTACATTTCAATCACAACATGCAACCACACCATGATTGCTCTGCTACCCGTATGTCTGTTCATAGGTATGAGGTAATCATGTAAGTTATACATCACTTTGTAAAAGCACTGTGGAAGCTGCATGTGAGTAGTGCATGGCATACATTCAGGTGAGCAGAGCTTATATGAATGTTGATCACAGAATCACAGGATAGTCTCAGCTGGAAGGGACCTCTTGAGGTCCCTAGGCCAACCTCCTGCTCTAAGGTGACACAGACATTGAGATTGCTCAGGGCCCTAAACATTTGAGTTTTGAATATCTACAAGGATGGATATTCCACAGCCTCTCTAGGAAACTCTCAGGAGCATTTGACTACCCACCTGCAGAATTGTTTCCTTATACAGTCAAATTCTCCTGTGATTCAGCTTGGGTCATTTGCCTCTTGTGCTTCAACTGTGCATATCTGAAAGAGTCTGGCTCTTTCTTTCTCTATACCTCCCTCAAACACTAAATAGTCATAGACAGAAAAAAAAAGGTCTTTCTGGAGTTGTGTTTTCTGTAGGTTGAACAGACTCATTTCTGTCACACTCTCCTTGTATTTCATTTGCTTCAGTCCTCTGACCAATAGCCCTTCACTAGATTCACTCTAGTATGCCCATGTCTTCCCAAATTGAGAAGAGCAAAACTGGACACAGCACTCTCAGTGCATTCACTCTAGATGCTGGGAATTATCACTTCCCTTGGCCTTGCTACCCTCATCTCTTATAACCAAGAATGTTGCTGGCCTTCTTTGTTATAAGGCCACATTGCTGGCTCATGTTCAACCTTACGTCAGCCCAGACTCCAATTGCTTTTCTGCAAAACTTGTTTCTAGCCACTCTAGTTTCAAACAGTTCTGTTGCTTGGAGGTTATTATGTGCGTTACTCTGACCTTGGTTTAGGTATTTGCCTTTGTCATTGTTGAACATTACAATGCTCCTCAGACCATTTCCACAAACTGCACAAGATCATTCTGAATAGCAGTCCTATGCCTCCATATTGTGTGCTTTTTGTAGTTCAGTATAACTGAAAACTGGCTGAAGATCCATTCAGTCCCATGATCCCAGTCTTTAACAAAGCCATTAGAAACCACCAGCCCTGGGATTCATCCCTGAGGGATGTTACTAGCAAGCATCCCATTATTCAGCAATTTAAGCAAAGCTGTGTAAATGAATGACTGTGAATAGATCCTTACCAACTGACTACAGAGTTTTGCTTATGATAAAGTCTAAATGTATGGAACATATTATGATTCTCAGACTCAGTACTAAGATGGATTTAATTTGTATTTTTCTATGTACTGCATGTGCTTGGTTGTTCTAGACTTTAGCATTTGAAAGCACTTTATAGATGGATTTCAGAAGTAAAAAAGAGGAAAAAATACACCAAATAAACAAAAGAAACCCCACACTGGGTCATAGTAACTAAATGACTGCACTAGATACATCTTCCCATTCTGGATCATATAGAAATATGAAGCAGACAAAGATGCCAAATTAGTCAAGGGTTTGAGGAGATTCATTATAATTTTACATGTGGCATAAGCTAAGTATTTGGAAATAAACAAAGTGATACATTTTTAATGGTATAAAGGTCATCCCTAATCCTCTGATGAGCATTATCCACACAGTCTCCATAAGGGAAAATAGTAAGTATTTTTCACTGTCATTGCTAGTTCCATGAATCAAACTCTTAGAAAAGTAGCAAGAAGCTGAGTCCAGTTGGCTTAGATTTCTTCCCCCTAATTGTCTGACTTCATCCTTCAAAGGTAATGGCATAAAAGTACAATGTGACTTATTTCATTATTGCCTTACAGTTTCAGTGACACAAATTGCCAGGTCTCTGGATTTAAAGCTATACACAATCGTGCTAAGTGGCTAAGAACAATTTAGGTCATTTTAGCTGCAAGAAAAAGGAAAATGTTGCGCATTTGAAAACAAATCCCAGAGATAACTTTTAAAAGGTCTATTATTTAAATATGTAAATATTTTTAATGAAAACACTAAATAAAAATAAGTAAGGTACAGTTAAAATATGAAAGTAAAAATTAATTGATTTATCAATTTGTCAAATTTTTACCTTACCATAGATAAATTTGATCATTAAAATCCTTATCTTAGATTCCATCTCACTCTAGCCACTTGTAAGAGGCAAGCATGGCAGCAGCTCATTAGTCAGAGTTCCATTTCAATCAAAATAAAGTGACTGGCACCTCCAAAGGACAATTAAAAAAATGAATGAGACAACCTACCCCTTAAAGTTCAAAGGTTTGGCAAACATCAGTCTTAGGGAGATAGTACGTGAGGTTTTTTCCCACTGTTTTCAAAGATCTTTGATACTAATTCCATCTGAAAACAAGGGCATGTTTGTTCCTGGATGAGAAAAAGAAAGAAGAATTAATTCTGAGACACATCTGAGTCCTTAACATAGGGATATTTTTGTCTCTAGAAATGAGACCTTGCTATTTTTTCCTCCTGTAGTTGCAAGTGTTATATGCCAGGTGAAGACAGTGGGAAAATTGCATAAAGATAGTATATGTGATATGCCTAAAAGTCATTGCATTGGATACCAACATAATTTAAGTGCCAACTTGCATTACACAAAGATCATGTCATGTTGAAAATCACTTACTGTACTGCTGTTTATCCAATCATGCTGAAAAAGAACTCCATGCACTAGAATATAGGTAACCACAACAAAAAGGTTGTATACTGGGAAAAGTGTATTTTTTAACAGCCCCAGAATTTCAGGACCCACATACTGTTGTCCCAAATCTCATTCTTCTGAATGTCATCTCCACCTTGACTGTCTTTTTGAGTATTTTCTTTTCCTGCAAACAATGACTTTTTGTTTATTAGTCAGATAGGTTGCATCCTTCATTCCAGAAATTCTAGTCCTTTAAAGCAGCAAATCATCTTCTAGATTTGGCTTTTTTAAGCTTTCCTAAATTTTGTAGAAATCACAGGGCTCAAGGTTGAAAACCCCCTTTGAGCCTGCAACTGTATTTGAGGTGCACATAATTTGCTAATGCACATATTGCTCTATACAAAGTATGTCTAAGAGGAGCATATCAGCCATCTACAGTGATCTGCTCTGGAGAGGTCAGGGAAAACAAGGGAACAAGCAAAAGGTAGGTGTGTACCTTCTACTCAATTTCCATATCCTGACATGAAAAGCTACAAAGCTAAAAACAAAAGCAGATCTTTTCAAAGCAGTGTTGAACTGGGTGGAGATTATTTCTGAGAATTCATAATTTCTAGAACCTCACCAAGTTCCAAAAGCTGCAAGGATGCCTAATAAAAATTAATTAAATCTAGGTGTTTTGATGAATTCTGAGGATTGAAGCAGTTTATTGATTTATTAATGACATGTAACTATCTATCCATTATCTATATATTTAGAATCCCTATCCTTAATGTAACACAAAAATCACAGTTATATTTAAACCAGAAAATGCTAGTAAATACCTGCAAATATATAAAAGCCCTGTAGGGCTACTCTGAGTATATACACATTCACATAGACACATACACCCCCTTGATGTAGGGGCTGCCATCAGCCCTTCCCCATTTTTGCATATTGCTGCCGCTTCTGGTGCGCCTGATGGTCTTGAGAGGTGTCCCCATCCCCTGAGGTGTGGGTCCCATGTGCTGCCCTCACTCTGCCAGCCTGCTGTTGGGTGCTGGCTGCTCCCAGCGCACCATGGAGGGCTGCCCTATATGATCTGGACAGGGGGCAGAGTGCCCCAGGGACACTGTTGGCAGGGACAGACTCCCTGTGGTAGCTGCTGCTTTCTCTTCACTGTCTCTCCCTATGTCACAAATGCCCCTCTTCCCTCATGTTTCTTTTAGGATTGACCTCTTCCAAAGTATCCGCATTTCCCTAGTGGATGTTTAATCCTGATGGTTATATTCTTCTCAATCCCCCTCAGACAGTTTTGTGACTCCTGCACACCCCCTTGGTTACACTCACATACTTAGCTGCTGCTAAGTGGACCATTCAACAATGGTGGGACACACGGGTGCCTCCATAACTTCCCCTCTCCTTCCCTCTCAGTCAGGGGAGGTTTTATGGGGGCCAGCAGAACTTAGGTAGCAGTTACACTTAGTTTGAGAATGCTTACAAACACAATAAAAGTAAAACTGCTTTACCAGAAAAGAAACTCCCTCACCTGACGACACAGCTCCTCAACCACAGCACACCTTCTGTGGAAGAGCAGTTTTTCTGCCCCAATCTCACAGGGAGCCATCAGGCACTCCTGGCAACCTGTGACCTGGAGAGCTCCATCTGCCATCGGCGGGTCAGTGGAGGCCTCTGACATGGCTGGGGAATGAGCTCCACAGCATATCAGCACCATGACTGTGGGGGCTTATACAGGGTGCTAATGAAACTGGGACTGAAATGATCTTTCTGTGCTCTTCTACACCAGATACTGAGTCTGTTTGTCTCCCTCTAGTGGGTCCTCCTGGACAGCCAGAGAAGAGCCCTTCTGGCTCATCCTGCCTGGGTGAATTGCCCTGCAAATTGCCCTGCAAACTGCCCTGCCACGCCCTCACTGCTGTGCCATGCCTGACACACCACACCCCCCGACATGCCTCGCTGATGTGCCATGACTTTAGGCATGTTTATATTGCTTATTTGTGTTTCACCCTAGAGCTCTGGTTCCTAGGTCCTTTGCACTAGGCTTATGCTGGTTTCTTCCTGTACATTTACTTTTAGTAAACCAGAAAGCTTCCTTCAGGAGAAAATCAGAAAGCAGTTATGAAAATTGTTTGCTCTCTACAAAACATATGGACAGTGAAAGAGCTGGTTTAACTAACCTCCCCATATTCCAGCAGTATAAAGCATCACGGGACACTTCCCTTCTTTCATACAACACCCCACGAACACACCTCACACATTTTATCTGTGAATGCGTCTGTATGCATTCTGTAAAAACACTATTCCTGCAGGCTGAAGAGAATCCTACTTGTTATTCAGCTAGCTGGTTAGTTTGTTGACCTGCTGTTAACATCTATAAAAATGTGATAATGATTGAAAGGCCCAGAGACATGACTAGGACTCTGAAAAAATAGTGTGCTTGGATCACAGTCAGAACCCAGTGGCAAAAGAAATGTTTATTTAACTTTGAAAAATCCCTAATGGGCACATATGAAGGCTCACAATTAAATGTGGTTTTTTGATGCATATCAGCATACATTCACATACTTATCTGAGCTGGACTATTTTCTAGGAGTTTGGGCACTTGACTCCACATGAGGACCCTTACTTTGGCAGATATCCTAAAGTTGCTTAAATTTAGCTGTAAGAATCTATGGATAAATTCCCCTCACTTTATCTCTGTTTTTATCATTCAGACAAAGTCTTTTGGAGAGGGAAGAAGTATTGGCCTGTATTTTTTTGTGTGTTTTGCATTAATAAATATTTATATTTTAAGTAGTATAGTTCATTTTCTCTATAGATATTTATGGAACCCTTTGCACAATTTTCTTTGTCTTGGGGACAAGTATGGGTCATCTTCTAAGGATAGATGTATGAGGACTGAAGGGCTCAAGTCTGAAGAAACAGAAGTCTCAAGAAGGTGCAGGAAAACAACAGATACAAGAAAAGTGTCATCTATTTCAAGACAAATTAGTTCTTAGGGGTAAAACAACCTTCCACCATATATATTGACTCTCTGGTGACTAATTAGTCTCATAAAATTATTGAGGTTGAAAGGGATCTCCTTTCTGGAGATCATTTAGTCAAACTGCTCTGGTCAGAAAAGGCTTTGCTAGGGCAGGTTGTTCATGTTGCTGGACATCTACCCTGTACAGCATTTTGACTGTCTCCGAGGATGCAAATTCCACCCAATCTCAGACTAATCTGTTCTCAGGTTTGACTAATTCCATTACAATTTCTTTTATAGTTAATCTGAATTTCATGTAGATATATTTATGACTATTGCCCCTTGTCCTGTCAGAGAATACCTCTGAGAAGAGTTTGAATTTGTCTTCTTTACTCCAACCCATCAGGCATTTATACACACTGATTTAGTCCCACCCCCAGTATTTCTTCAAGTCACCCATGAGAAGTAGGACCTTTGAACATGATGCATCTGTCAGTTGTACAAAGAAAGCCACATCTACCTTTCCTTCTTTGTGCTGGGTCTGGCTGGGATGGAGTTAATTTTCTTCATAGCAGCCTGTTAAGGTGCAGTGCTTTGGCTATATGTGATCAGAATGGTGTCGATAATACACTGTGGTTTAGCTGTTGCGGAGCAGCACTTACACAGCATCAAGCCTTTCTCTGCTTCCCATGCTACCCTCCCAGCAAGACAGCTAAGGGTGTAAGAGAAGAGGTGACATAATCCAGTGTTGTGATCCAGTTTAAACCCAGAAAAGCAAAGAAAGCTAAGTCTCTGTGCATAAACCGGAAAGAACTTAGAAGGTTCAAAATATTCCCAGAAATGAGACTAAAACCAAATGAGGTTAGATGTTGATGCCAAAAAATAGATGTATTTTATTTAATAGTAGAGAGGCAAAGAGAAGGAAAGAGAAAAGAAAGAGAGAAAAAAATAGAAAAAGAAGTGTGTGGGGGGGTTGGGAGTACAGGGAGAGGTGACAGGAGTTGGATGGAAGCATATCACCCATCTGAGGGTGCCAACGAAGTCTCGTTGCTCCCCTCCATCTGGTCTGCTGGTGGTGAGGGTCCCCCGTTGCCACCATGGCCACACTGCCACATGCCACCACACGGTGCCACACACCACCACACCACGCACCAGAGAGTACAGAATCCCGTGGATTAATATACACTTTGGGCCAGGTGGGAATGCCCAGGTGTCTCCCCTTCCAGGGGCCAGCTTGACACTGTCCCTTGCAACACTGAGGGTCTGTTGCATCATCTCTGGTGCTCTGGTGCAGGGTCTGGGCACCTCTTTGAGGGGCACCCTTTGATGGGCCATGTCCCCCCCTTCTGCTGTGGATAAGCTTCTCCTCCCCCCGCCCCGGTGAGGACCCCTCAGCTGGGCTCCTCTGCACAGTGGAGGATGGGCAGTCACTGCGCCTCTGACCAGAGGCTTCTGCAAGATACCCAAAGCCTCTTCCCCCTCCACCGCTTGGTGGGAGCATCTGTTCGAGCCTGGCAGCTGATAGCCCTGGGGCTGTGGTCTCCACCTTGGAGGTGTTAAGCCTGTGCTCAGTGAATGTCCCCATCCCTGAGTTACTTTATCTTATCTTCATCAGCGAGTGGTGTAAGGCCTCAGTCAGGGCCCCATTCAGGGTGTGGTAGTCTTCTCTGGAGCTTTGGTAATACAGTTTTAAAAGTCCTTTAAGAAAATGTTTAAGTCATAGACTATAATATTTCAGTCTCTGACACCAGGACAACTGACCCAAATGACCAAAGGACTACTCCATGCATACAGAGCCATTTTCAGCTATAAAAATCCAAAGGGAGCAGTGTTTTGGATAGGTAGCCATTGCTTAGGGACTGACTGGGCGTTGGTCTTTTGTGGGAGGGATAAGTAATTGTGTTTGCACCACTTCTTTTGTTTGCATTTCTCCTTTCTTTCCTATTCCTCTTTCCTTCATTTGTTAAGCTATTTTTATCTTGTCCACTATTTTTGGGGTCTTTTGCTCTTCCTATTATTTCTCCCCATGCTGTTGGGAAAGCAAAGTAAGTTAGTGAATGGCTGTGTACTGCTTAGCTGCCAGTCAGGGCCAAATCACTACATTCTTGAATTAATTGGTGAAGGAAAATACACTCACAAAGGTTAATGGAATTGCAGAAACTAAGCCAAATATCTAATTTATATGGATGTGGAGAAGAGATTGAATGTATTTGTTTTATTGTGCGTGTGTATGGAAGGGATTCATTTCTGTCAGCAGAATTTGGAAAGATCTTACTTAGCTATACTGCTTCAATTATCTGAGGGAAAAGTGTAAAAAGGGATTTATGAACATCTAGATACGGTTCTTGTCATTCTCTGACCATGAGGACTCACATATTTTTGTGTCATGCTATGTTGTTGTTTGCCTAGAACTAAATGACTGCTAACAATGTTATGCACTTATCTCCCTCTCTGGAAGTGTTAATCATGATACTTGCAGGCTAGGAGACTTGATGTATAGGAGCTGAATAATCCTGTCTTGATGGAAATTAATTTGGATAGAATAGCAAGTTAGCCTCATCAAACAAACTGTTCCTGTTAACAGCAAAATTTATACAACAGGGGAACCCATGCCACCACCTAGATTTGGAGTTCAGCCTGTTCAACAAGCTGGCTGAAATAAACATTCAACTTTAACCTTGCAAAAGTTTAGGGTCTATTTAGGAAAAAAAAAAGTGTGATACCCTCTTAAGTGTATATGTCAAGAGACACATAGGATAGTTGTGGGTACATACAGACACTCTTACTCTGGAGATTCTAGATGCTGAGGCCTTGAAGATTCTGTCAGAAGAAGTATCTCCCACCTTGCTTACAGTGCCACCCTACTTCCACAGCAGAAATCAAACTGAAATTTAGGTCATAATATATCATTTACAGAATCACAGAATAGTTAGAAGACACCTCTGGAGACCATCTAGTTCAACCCTAGAGCAAGTTACACAGGAATGCATCCGGGTGGGTTTTGAATATTTCCAGAGAGGGAGACTTCAGGACCCCCCCTTGACAGCCTGTTCCAGTGCTGTGCCACCCTCAATGTAAAGTTCTTCTTTATGTTGAGGTGGAATTTCTAGTGTCTTAGTTTATGACCATAAACTTAGTTGCCTCTTCACAGTTACTTCTTCTCAGTTACTCCTGTCTCAACAATTTTGCAAAGTATTACAGTATACAAGACTGTCTCTTTTAAGCAATGAAACCATAAACCCATGGAAAATGTTACATTCAGACCCAATCAAATAAATGTCCTCCCAGAACTAAGGAATTACTTTGGGAGAAGGCATTACAATCTTCCAGATCCATTATGACCTAGTAGGAGTCCAAAATTGCCACAGGACTGCCACAGATACTCTCACACGGTAAGCGCACTGAGCTTCAAATAGAGAATTTCAGATATGGCCCATCATATGCCAAAATTTCTAGAGGTACAGATGGAACCAAAGAGTTTTAGGACTTATGTTTTCCTGGCCTGGAATCTCTTTTCCGTGGAAGCATTCAATCCAGGGCCCTGAAGTAAATGGCTGTAACACTAAGTACATATTTGAAAAATCTTCTATAAATCAAAATTTATTATTTATATTCCACAAGTATCTTCCAGTACAGACTCATTATGATCTTCTAACAGTGCTAACATTGGACTGGCCAAAGCATCTGATAAGCATGGACACAAATCAATTAACACGTGTCTAGGGCCACCTGAAACACTCTAAGGCATCCCAAACATCCCTGTGTCACTGTCAGATGTGACACATGATTTATGAGACACTTCTACTGTAGATAGAGGCCAGCATGCATCTAAAATTGCTCATCTTCAAATGACACTAGAGAACGATATTTTGGCAATTACATTGAGCTCCATCATTTTACTCTTTTCCAAGGAGTTTTATCCACCTGTGATTCATGGAGTCATCTGATACAGCACAGCTGTGTGACCATGGCTAATTTTAATATGAAAATGAATTATTAATATGTGTGAGCATAAGTGAACTAAAGCCTTTCAGGATAATTAAAAACAAAGAAGTATAGCTGTTCTGATAGTCATAGCTCCAGTAATCAAGATAAAAATCACTGTCATGGAAATGTATAAAACCCCAAGGAGCAAAAAACTAAATTAGAAAAGGATTGCAGAGCCCTGAGAGAGGTGGTAAGGGACTCCAGAACACCGGTAGTTTTTTTAACAAGCCTCCCAGTCAAAGAGAAGTGGTTTGAAAGAGCCAGTCGAATTTGGAGAGTCCACAAATGGCTACAAGACCAGTGCCACCATCAGGGGTTCAGCTACTTAGATTATAAGACTAGCTTTGAGAAACTTGCTCTGCTGAGGGCTCATGGAGGTCAGCTTTATTGAAGGAGCATGGGGACAAGGGAAGTGCAGACATGGACATGCCTGTGAGGCTAGAATCTTATTGCATCATGGAGGTGTGGTGGGATGTCTCCTATGACTGCAATGTTCAAATGGAAGGATACAAGCTCTTTAGGAAGGACAGGCAGCGGAGTTGAGGAGGTGGTGTTGCCCTCCATGTCAGTGAGCAGCTGGAGAACATGATGCTCCACCTGAAGGTGGGTGAGGAGCTGACAGAGAGTTTATGGGTCAGAAATAAAGGGATGGAAGGCACAGGTGAAATTATAGTGGGGATCTGCTACAGATGGCCTGTCCAGGAAGACCAAATGTATGAGTCCCCCTACAGACAGATAGGTGCAGCCTCACATTCATGATCTCTGGCTCTCATAGGGTAATTCAATCATCCTGGTACCTGTTGGAGGGACAACACAGTGGGTCATAAGCAATCCTGAGGGTTCCTGGAGTGTGTTGATGATAACCTCCTACTCCAAATGCTAGAGGCACCAGCAAGGAGAGATGCTATGCTGGACCCTGTTCTCACCAACAAGAAGGAGCTGGTGGGGAATGTGAAGGTCAAGGGAAGCCTAGGCTGCAATGACCAATGCCTTTCCTGCTTGCTCTGCAGCTGTCTTAATGGAACTGTTATTACATTTCCTATATTTTATCATGTTTCCTATATATTTATTTTGTTAAAAGAGAAGTTTGTTACTTCAACACTTCAGTTGTGGTTTAGAGGTATTCTAATGGCTTATACCTATGCTGTATCTGTGATTTGGTTACTCTTGGTTACACTGAAAATAATGCCAAATAATATTAGCACAGGCAAAGCGAAACTCCATCAAGGCCCCGTTTTGTTTAAGAGCCCTATCCCACCGTGGTATTTAATGACATCATGCTAAAGGTTCACATCTCAGCTCAGGATTCCTTTTCTTGACTACGGGCCTGAGATATCTTTGGCTACTCACTACAAAAGAGGCCTGTGAGAGCCAGATTTATAATACCAAATGACCAATCACCAGACTACTTGACAGGATACAAGACTTGGATATAAGGAGTGAATGCTCTTCCATCTGATCGAGGAATCTATGCTCCCTTGGTCTTGATATAGTTTACAATGTGAATTATAACTACCTTTAACAATAAATTATGCTGTCTCCTTTAATCATCAATTCCAGGTCTATCTAACATGTGAAAAGTAATTTATTATGAAAACTTTGAAAGTAGTTGTTATTAATTTTTATCAGTGTATTCTATCAGAAGACCACCCCTTACTCAAACTTTTTATATTCTTCACATGGAAAAAAGAATGTAGGAATTTTACCTAATTTGCAGATGGAAAGAGACATAATTTGATAAATGTTATAGAGAATTAAAACTAGATTAAAGAACCACATGCAGATCTGCAAGTGTATTTGCTCAAAAAAAGAACCACACATTTTTAATAGTACTGAAGACACTTGGACGTAATCTGTCTCTGGTGGAAAGCCAGTGTACTTGACCTGATAAAGAATTTATCAGAAAATACAGCAGTACATGGTGACTATCAGCCCCTCAGATTGAAATTTGACAGTGTAGACACAGGTGTAACAGGCACAGGGCTTTGTAAAAGGACAAGATAATAGCAAATTACTAGTGCTACAGCATGGCATACCTGTAGCATCTAAAACTCTGATTTGTTCAGTTTCTACATAGAAATGATAAATATGCCTGTGAGAACATGATGAATAAATCTTAGGCATTTTTCACTTTCCTGTAGTTTTGTCAAAATTTTCCAGATAATGTTATCAAAGGGGACTACTTTCCCCTGAAATCACAAATCAGGCAGACAGACTAGTTTTGCCTTTTGCCCTCAACTTTGTTTAGTTGCATTTCAGAGACTCTTGGCAATGCATTCTGAATTTGTCCAGGGAGTAACAGTTTTGGGTAGTCTAGTACATCTAATCTAATACATCCATTCCCTTTTCAAGTGTAACTCTTGAGTTGGATGACTTGTCCATGGTTAACATGAAATCCATCCATGCAGTTAAATCTTTCATTTTAAGATTGGTGTGACTTAAGTACTTCTGAGATGTTACACAAGCTTAAGTCTCTGAGTACCTAACCACTTGTAATATAGTAAAGGAGAAGCAAGTACTGTGTAAAAAGAAAAGCAATATATTAATGCTTCTATCAGAGTCCAGTTATATCAGAAAGAATTGTGGATAACCAAGTATGCCAGAACTCTATTAATGATGATCAAAAGTCAGGAATGTCCTTCATTTCCTCATGACAGTTTCAACTATCCACTTCAGTTTTGCTTTGATTTGTAAGAAATGAGTTTTGTTTGTTTGTTTTTGTCTTCTTCTGTTTTTAATGCTTAAAATATTTTAAATTATGCTTATGATTATGCTGAATGAGTAGGAAAAAAAAAGAATTTAACTCAGGCATTTGACGTGAAGAGAGGAATTCACATCTCAGTGCCTACAGCTCCAGTAATTTGTAATGGTATAGAAAATGTCTCAACATCCATTTCATGCTAATCATGTAACTTAGTGAGAGATGAGAGGTGTTCACAGTAGTATTGGATCCTGAGTTTAGAGATTTAAAAATAAGGTCTTTAGCTGGGACTTTTTTTTTGGCAATATATTAATGTTTGAAATATTCTACAAAAGATAATATTTTTCTATGTTTGTTTCCAAAATGAAATCCCATGTATTTAAGTATATCAAATATAGTACTATTCTGTGGATTAACTTTTAACCCATTTATATCAATTTTTTCTATATATTGCACATACTTATATTTATCTGTGGTAGGATTACAGTTTTCATATACTGCTTTCAGAGTTCTTTATGATTTTTCAGACAGATATGGGATTTAAATTGTTCCCTGACATTACTAAAGTACAAGCTGGTATTTTTTTTTTTTTCGTTTAACTTTGGATTGGTAACTTTTTTTTGTCTGCATTAAAAAAATTCTCTTGCCTCTAAATGTTATGTTTTCTAGTTTATTTTAAGTCAAGTATGTCAGAAAGTATATATGAACCTTTACAAGGTCATAATTTTTTATAAACTACTCTAAATATGACATCTTTGGAAGCACAATCCATATGAAATGGGACTTGTTGATCTCAGGCTGAATACTACCAAGCTTGCTCCAACAAACCAGATGGAATTTTGACCTCGTAGGCTGTGTTGTCTCTGATTCGCTGCGTCCTTTCACTATTGGAAACAATTGTGAATCGTTCTGTGCTTTTGCTAACTAGGAGCTGTTGTCTTAATTAAAAGACACAATTCTGCAAATTCTAAAGGTACCCTTTAAAAAAGTACACTATAGGCAGAGTTGTATTACTTTGCACCAACCATCTATGTGGCAAGTAAGATAAGGTATTGCCACACACAAGCTAGACAGAGTTGGAAAAAGACGTTTCTTTTGAGAGCAGCAGGAGAAAATCTTAAATACCATCTGCCTTCTAAGACGTGAAGGGAATTTCACATGATAGAACGTGAAATACTTCCCCTACAAAGTGAGGAAACAGACTGTCAACATTTTTTTCACCTAATAACCTATTGTTAAGTCACTGGGTTCTAAAAGCCCCTGGTAACTTCTCTGACACATAAGATTTATTTATTTATTTGCTTATTTATTTTGGCAAAGGAAATGTTCTGCCCTTATCTTCCAGAATAAATCTTAAAATATAAAACCCAAAGCAAAATAAGACACAAATTTACCAATCAATGAAAAATACTTTAAATTTGAAGGCAGTAAAAAACTTGCTTAACCCAGCTGCAATACTTAACTGACATGCTGAGTTTCTGCTGACTTCTGAAGGACTGCAAATGACTGTGGGACATAATATGCATCCTGCACTTGCAATTCTTAGAATAATAAGCTCAGTATATGAGAATTTTTTGTGCAACTCATTCTATAGTACCCAAATAATTAATGTTATTTCACAAATTTTCCCATCGATTTGGAAAATGTACAACTAAGAGTTCTATGAATATTTTCATTAAAATCTTGGAATGTCAAAATGTTAAAGAGAAAAAGAGAAAAAAATGGTTTTCATTAGTCTTGGCAGTTACTTTAAGCATAAGTATTCCAATTATGGAATGATGGCAAAAAAATAGTTTTATCATTTGATCTTTTTCTTTTTTGGAATGTTTTGATGTTGTAATTGCTGGTAATAACACAAGTTGGAAACATTTTCCATGAAAGCAAAAGAGTTTAACTTATATAATGACTCACATAAGAACTCCATTTACAGACACTTTAACACTGTGAATCATTAATCTCTTTGACAAATTACAGCATAACTCTATTAGATTTCCTGTTACGGATTTTAACAGATGTCTAATTAGAAACTGAAAGTGAATTCAGATTAACCAGTACTTGGAATATGTATGGCATAAAATCATTATTTATTGAGAGAAACATTTACTCTGGGGTAAGACAAAATATTATTTTTTTTTCTCCATTTACAAAAAAAGAAAGAACATTTAAATATTGCATACCCACAACCTTAGTTACTAAGCAATATTTTAGAGATATAAGATATTCTACATATATATATTCTACAGCATTCTTGACAAAATTATTTTGCAGGGATAATTATTTGCCAGACTTTTCAAACTGTTAAATATATTAATTAAGATTAAACAATAAGAAAGCTGATGAAACAAAACCTCAAATCTTCCATTACACAACTATCAAACAATTATACCAATGTATGAAGCCCTACATCCTTGTAAGTCAGTGACCATAGAAACATAATTTCTCTAACTTTTGATTCAATATCTTCTTTTTGTCAACTATTGAAATATTTTGTTTGCAAGTAAAAATATTGCTGCAATCGTATATTACTATAATGCAGAAAAACTTCTAACACTGTAATTGATTTAATTCATCATTTCTGGGCATGGAAAACTTAACATAGCCATGGTTAGTACATATACCCTTTTTTCATTATCAGATGTAGCATATTTTTGAGCTTGATCTTGCCACATGAAAGGCAAGAACAGGTTTATCAGTGGATACAGAAATCATGTCTAGGATTTGGCACCTTTCCTACTGGAATCTTTAACTGCTTAAATAGAATAATAAAACAAATTATTTAAGAAAAAAGAGGAAAAAAGGCCAGTTCTTAGGGCCAGACTCAAAAAGTAATCATGAACTCAAGTCCCATAGCAACTTTATTTCGTAACAGTTTTGAATTGAATTTCAGGAAATAACTTCTCCAAAACACTTGCCTTTGTTGCTTATAACTTTAGCCAAAGATAAGTTGCCTTAGGCCACATCTACTTTAAACTGTAGTTTGGAACATAAATATGTTTATAAATATGTTATGTTTTAAATATCTGATATATAAATATATCAGAAATTTTTCTGATCATCCCATGCCCATCACTGCCACTTTTTGGACACACTTTTAAAGAGGATTGATGACAGTGAACTATTATTTTCTACTTTTTTCCCCTCAAAAAAGCCAAATCCTTTCTATAGAGAGAATTGGAAATTCATTCCAAGTGCTCATCAAATGCTCTCCAGTACCTAATGCAGAAGTCCTTGATCTACCATATCTCTTCAAACAGCATGCCTGATGTTCTTTCTAAGCCATCAACCAAATCTATTCCAAAGGAAAAGCAAGAAAGCAACCAGAGGCCTTATAAAAATGGTTTTGATTTACTGATCAGTTCCTGCTGAATAACAGGGATTTTTATGAAAAATATGTTGATACTGTAGATATAACCTTAATCTTATCTGCAGGATATTCATAATCTCAGTATTTTGTTTTGCTTAAGGTGAGAAATTCAGTGCGCTCATCCTCATTCAACCCACTTTTGAGCATATTATTCATCCACTAGATCACTTGGGTCGAAGTACAACTTAGATGTGTAGACATACTTCTAAATATTTCAACACTCAGTACCAACATAACCATTTTGAAGTATCTGATTACCACTGCAAAATCCAAAACCCTTGCAATCACATTCTGTGTGTAGTGTGTGACAATATGCTCTTGCAGTCCAGGAACATAGTTGTATCATGTACTGCATAAAAAGAAGTGCAACCAGCACTTCTCATGAGACCCCACCTGGAGTACCACATCCAGCTTTGGGGGGCTAATAAGAAAGGTGTAGAGGTCTTGTAGTGGATCCAGAGGAACATGAATGTGGTCAGATGATGGGAGCACCTCTCATATGAAGAAAGGCTCAGACAATTGGGATTGCTTAACCTGGAGAAGGCTCTGGGGACACTTTCGTGAAGGCTTCTAATACTTTAAAGAAAGTTAATAAGAAAGACAGAGTAAAAAATTTTACCAGGCTGTGTAATGACAGGGCAAGTGGCAATGCCTTTTAACTGAAAGAGGATAGATTGAAATTGGACTTGAGCAAGAAATTCTTTACTCTGAGGGTGGTGAGGCACTGGAACAGATTGTCCAGAGAAGTTGTGGATGCCCACATCCCTGGAAGTGTTCAAGGCCACATTAGATGGAGCTTTGAGCAACCTGGTCTGTAGTGGAAGGTATCCCTGCCCATGGCAGGGGTGGTTGGAACTAGATGATCTTTAAGGTCCCTTCCAACCCAAAACATTCTATGATTCTGTGAAATGGCTAAACATGCAGGAAAGGGACTCTCAGTAATCAGTAACATAAATACAAATATTCCTAGTATGATCAGCAAGACACTCCAAAACCAGAAATACATATACTAAAAATTTATTATCCAGAATTTATGCATCCTAGTCTTAAAAATTACTAGATACTTTTGTCCAGAATTTATACCACATAATTGTTTTGCTATTCTACCTCATTCTGTTAAAAAGCACACCACCCCCTCAAAAAAAAAAAAATTACAATCAACCCAGACAAAAAAAAATCAACCTGTAACAAAAGCCAACCAAATATTTATTTTACTTAATATGTATTTAAGTTATTGTATTATCTCTCCTCTTTTCTGTAAGCAAAGTCAAACCTGCGTTCTCTCAAGTTTTTGGAAGGTTATTCTTTTTTTGTGGACATATTCTTATGCGTCTGTTCCTCACTATATTATAGACCAAAGGATTAATTCTTTAAGAGAAAAATAATGAAGAAGATTAGCTATGAGCTTTCTGATCTGGTGGCTAGGGGATAATTCTTGCACAGAATGAGATGACATTTTCATCTATGCCTCTATATTGGTTTTATGTTTTATCCAGTGATTATTTAATACAAGTTCATAGAGGCTAGATCTGTAGACATACTGGCATCTTTTTGATAGCTGTGGGTGAAAACTACACTAGCAACTGAGACTGCTGAAATGTACGTTTAGCAGTCTGTTGGATAATGATGCCATAAAACTTCCAGTGAATATCTTGAGTCTCTAGTCAAGTGAGAAGTTACAGCCAAGCATTTCAAAAGTTTAGCATTTACCTAATCCCTAATGGGGTTTAATTACCTTATGCAGTTGTATAACATCCATTACTTTGCTTATGTCAAACCTTTTCTCCTGAGAATAATGATGTCACTCTGTAAAAATTCAGAGAATCCTGCTTACCTGTCGGTCTTGCAGAAAAAAACACAACACCAAAGCTCCCTTCGCTGAAGACCAGGGTCAGAAGGGTAATCTATTTCTCATTTAGTTCTTCATATTAATATTTAACATATTAATATTAATATTTCAACAAACACTGATTATATTTATATTTTAATTTATTATCAATTTTAAAATCCTGTTTTAAATACCTTTTCTTGGTCTCCATTTTGTTTCTTCTTATTCCTCATGAGAGGTCATTAACGGTCACAAGCCTCTCTCAGAATTGTGATTATATCAGAATACATCTCAACCTGTTCGAAGCCCAAAGACGTTCTGTTATTGGACTATAATTTTGGTAATCCTCTTCTAGTGTTCTTTTTCTATTTATGTGTGGGTACAAAAATGCTGTTAGGAAGGAATTTTCCTGCTTCTTCTAAACCGTGGGATACTTTTCTCTCTCACAGAAGATAATAGCAGAAGTTCTGTAAGCTAAGAACATCTACAACCTTGTAGAACTTTGTTTATGGTACAGTAGAAAAATATTTTGACAATGGATGTTTTAAGATTTTGGCCAATCACCCCCAAGGGGTGGCTGATCCTTTGTCCAATTAGACTATGAAGAAAAAAGTCTATAAAAGAGTTTGTAAAATAATTAAATAAATCAATCTTGCTGCACAGTTCCTGCCTGCTGGATCTTCTCTCCTCCTCCCTACGACTGCGGGACATGGTAATATTTTACGGCATTAATATTTATGTACATTACCAGCTATTTTTTTCTTAGTTATCCCTCTCAATTAATTTGAATGTACTTGCTCTCTGTCATTGTTGTCCCTCCTTTTCCTGCTGTTTTCATGTTGTTCGGAACAAGAATTTTTCTGTGATGCTGCCTTGGTTGGAAATGACAAACATTTAAAGCAGGTATTTAAATTAAATAATGAATTAACATTTTACTTTCTTTATTTGTGGAAGATAAGATATTGGTAAGTTGGAGAAAGAGATAACCACATTATCTGTAGTTTCTTCCCCATTTGTGTGAGTTATTTTTTATTTTAGCATCATCTAGATTCCAACACCTAAGCTTGAATATTAATAATGTCATGGCAGGGGCCTTTGTTATCCTTTGGACGTATAATCATACTGACTACTTAGAAGACACCATAGCTTCTGAGAGAGGTAGACATTTTCAAAGGTTTTCAAGCTCAGCCTGATGTTCCTTACACAGGAACAGGCACACACAGACTATCTGCTTTTGAAAAGCTTTCCTTGAATGCTTACCTTTGATCAACTTTCACTTCTTCTTTTTATTAAGGAATCTTCCAGATTCCAAAACAGACTTAAAAGTGAAGAGGAAGTGATTGCAACTAAGACTGTCAAAGAGTCCACTGATTCAACACTCTCCCTAGGCAGCTTATTAATGTCAGAACTCTTGGAAAGTCATGTGTAATGTTAAATGTTGTTATAAGTAAGAAACCTCCCTAAGGTACTTGGTCATGGAGAAACTTCTACCACCTTTTCCTGGGGAAAATCTTTCCTGAACACAGGTGGCCACAGTAGGGAAGACGTAACTTATATTTATTTGCATTATCCTGAGCTAATATAGATAACAGAGTTCATGTGTTTGTTCTTAGTCACGTAACTTTTTTTTTTAATAGATTTTTGTGTTAGTATGATTATCATAACAACCATAACCTATTTCCCATGACTGTCACATGTTCTACTGTTTACCATTATTAATGATACAATGTTCACTGCCTGTCCAAAAACATCCAATAATGCTGACAGCTTTGTCTGGGAATCAGTAGAATGTCACAAATATTCATGAATGATTCCCATCGAAAGCCTTTTCTAAATCCTCAGGACTTTGCAGCAGTATAAAACTGAAATTCCTGAATTGTTGAGCCTTCACTGATTAAGGCTTTAATCAAAAGATGTAGAAAAGGAAAGGATCAGAAAAAAGCATGGTGCAGTAAAGGATTTTTTTCCTACACAAAAATGAGATGTCACAGAAAAGCTGATGTGGCCAAAACTACTTCTTTTACTTCTTTTTTAGCCTTGACCCATCTGCCATATGTACAATGCCACCTATTTAAGTATAAAAATAAGACACTTAAAACAAGCAGCAGGGTTGCCCTAAGCTCCCTGTAAATTTAGTAGAGAGAAAATACATTAAATATCTGACTTTTCTTGTGGAGATTTTCTCTGCACTTGCCATATAGAAAGCTGCTTTTCCATAAAGCTCCAGTAGGTATTTTCCTTACTTCCTTAAGGTAAGGTGCAATATATATTAGTATGTCTTCACATGAGGCACATATTTGTTAGCCTATTTAAATTATGCAGCAAGTAAACACAGATATATATGCACATACCCATATTAACATCTTCTGTTTATAATATTAAACTTAGTCATCTGAAAGTACAGCAAAGGGAAGTATGTGGCAGGAATTATCACATAACAGACCATATCCTCCCACCTTTTTCATCCTGTTCTTCTCTTTCAAAAGCAATTCTATCAATGTTAATGCTGTAAAATTAAATATATATGAAGAATTATTGCTTCATTTTTTTAAATAATAAGGTAATTGCATCATGACTGGTTTCTTCTGAAAAACTTGAAGGTAAAATTATGACTCTGCAGGATTCAGAGATACCTGAAATGTTTGAGTAATTTTTATATTAACCAATAAGAAAAAAAATTAGAAATGCCTTAACAAATACTATTGAAGACCTTTCTATGATAGCCATATTATGTATTAAAGCAAATACCTGTCATCCAAGGTCAAACTATAGGGTAGGATAAAGTAGAAATATTTTAGTTGTATATGTCTGTCTCCGTTGATAGGCAGACTGCCATCCTATTAAGCTGAAAGGTCCCAGAAGGAAAAAAAAAACAGAATATAGCGAGTAGTGAATATTCTTATTATCTTCTTTGAAGCTTTATAAGATTTCATCATGAATAGTAATTGGTCTGAAGAACACAGCTCTGTCAGAGAACAGAGTGGTAACTACATCAGACACAGTTGTGTAGGCTCAACACCCAATCTTAGCCAGACCAAATGGACTTCTTGTGAAACTGGAACTCAGGAATTACCCTCTTTTGGGTACAAACAATAGGTTTAATTTCTACTATGAACATATAAACAATACTCTCTATTTTAAGTTATTTATCATTTGAGGCAGCCTGAGCTGCAGTGATCATACATTGATCATGAAGAATATGAGTCAGGTGAAGAGTGAAGTCAGGAGCCTGAATTTCAGGATGCAGAATTCCAGCTTTCCCAAGAGTTAGTCAGTTGGACCCCCTGGGATACTACCCTTAGGACAAGGGAGCAAAAGACAAGGAAATGTGCAGCACTGGTACAGTATTTATTCTCTGCCTATATGGGTTTCTATGTTTTCACTAGTGCTTTAGTATTTTTTTTTAAAAACTGCAACCATTCCTTTCATGAGCCATTTATTCAATCACTCCATTAAAACAATATGCATCTGAATTCTGAAAATAATTTAAAAAATAATATTCACCTTTGCACACTATTCTCTAATCATATATTTGTTGTATTAACAAAAAACCCCCATTGTCACAAGAATATTTTTCACGCTTAAAAAAAAAGTTACTAATAGAATTCCACTAAGAAGAGCATCTGAGGTAGTTTATCAGTTTTTCCCTGTCCTAACTCTCCAAGCGCACTATAAATGTGGGTTTTCGATTAGGATAGTGTTTATTCAACTTGTCTTCAGACAATTTCTTTTGCAAGATATATTAGCAACATTCAGAAACACTCTCATAGTAAAGGAAATCTGGATTTTCAGTAAGGTATATTTTTAATGTGTTGCAAAATCTACATGATCACAGTCATTTACACTTATGGATAGTACAGATGGAGTAAATATGTAAACAGGGATTCTAGTGGTTGTGGCTGTATGATCACTATTCCATGCCTATTTGAAATCACCTCATAGATTATGTCCATTTTTAATGTTAAAAAATCTTGCTTCAGACCATAATAGTTAAATTGCTTTTATTTGTATTTTACTTTTTTTTTTTTTAACAGAAACAATAAACTCAGCAGACTTCTCTCCTGCAGGACCTGCAAAAGACATAAGAGTAACTTAAAATTTTGTGTTGTAGCATCATCTTAATATCTTCACCAAGAGTAGTTTGATGCCATAAGATAAACCCAGTGCAACAAAGAAATTACTATATGTATAAATAGAATCTGTAGACCTTTAGTTTTCACTTGCTTTTTACCTCATACTTTTTTGAAATAGAAAGCATGCGACTGCAGTTGCACCTTGAATAAATGTGATGGCACCCAATAATGTTCAGATGTTCAAAAGAAAAAATTAATGGAATCTCATGGATAAGATTCTGCCTGACCTCCACAGGCTGATATGTTAACATGTTAGTAGTCTGACTTATTTTATTTGTTGTGACAGTACTCCATAAAGAATTATAATTTATTAAGCCTAGTAGGACTGGTTGCTGTAATCATTTTTGCTAGAAGGTGTTCAGAGCCAATTACAAAAAAACCCCCAACATTTGAAGGAATCAGAGCTGCCATAATCAGTCTTTTATAAGTAGGTCCTCTATCTTACTTGCTTTCTCAATTTTATTCTGATTTTAATTTTAAAAATTCATAGAAACTGGTATTTGTATTAGAGGGCACTCTAGTATATGTCAGCAAAAGTAATGAATTGTCTTACAATTTAGTATAATTTACTTACTGTACTCTTGGAATATAAACAGATATAAATATAAAGGTTATTTTCTTAATCTGTTATAATTTAGAAATAACTTTTTTTCCATTAGTCTAAGCTAACTGATGGAAGAGATGAACTGCGTCTGGGTCACTTTATAGTAATTTGATTATAACTATTGATTTGAGGAAAGTGATGGCATATTTTCCAAGCAAATTTTTTCTTTACCTCTGAGTTTTTCTGACACTCAACAAAAATACTCAGCAGTTTTACTTAAAAAACTGTTCTGTCACTCATTAAGAAATGTCAGTGATTACAAAAACAGTTGTAAGAATTAATTAATTTCCAGTAGCTCAATGAAATATTACTGACAACTGTTTTGAGAGAAAAAGCCTTATTTCTTCTTAGTCTTCAGGAAAACAACTGCTGTACAAGTATGAAAGATGGGTTACCAACAGTAGGGAAACGGAAATTTTGACTGAATAAATTTAGTATTAAATCAGGCACTTAAGCTTGAGACAGAGGGTTTCAGAGATATCTGTCATTAAAAAATTTTGCTGTGTAAGAGAAGAAAGTGTTTCTTAAAGTTATGTTTGCAGCTAAGAGGATCATCCTTTCCTTGTGGATAAATACATCCATCCCATCTATAACTCCCTAGAATAATGCTCTCCTGCAGACATTTAAGTTCAAAAGTGTCTGCTAGGCATTTAAAAAAAAATTCTGTATTTAAAAACAACAATAGGAAATTTTTGTGAGCTGCATGCTCGTTAATAATGGAAGGTGTTAGTGATGCTGTTCTGGTTTAGTATTGTACGGTGGTTTTAAAAACATAGATCATGCACTTTCAGTAGTTATTCTCTTGCATTTGTGTTTTCTTTTGCTTTGATAATAAATGCTGCTGTGGCATCTCTGTGATATTCTCTAAATACTGTCTGGCATACTCTGCTGGTTTTTTATGTTTGCATTACATCTTTTTTCTTGCATACTCTGCATTGTCATCAAAGATCACTTAAATGATCAGATGAAAAAGATACAGTGGGATTTTCTTAAAAGTGGCTCTGGGATTCATGGCAATAAATCCATCTTTCTGAAGAGTTGTCTGCTTCTTCAGAAGTCTCTGAAGGTTAAGAAGATGCCTCAGAAAGGAAAAGAAAATTGAACTTTTGCATGTGTTAAACAACAGTTCTTCAGAGAAGTCTATCAGTTCAGCAGTTTGTTTCTTCTGCTAGCATAAAAAAGTTGTATATTAGTCTTTATCTTGTTGCGTTAACTGCTGAAGTAACTTGTCAGCTTAAATTATACCTAACTTTTTTTTTTTTTCAGAAATGTAAACAAAACTAAAATATTTTAAATGTATTTTGTTAAACTTTTAAGTTTTCATTCAAAGAAGTGATATCAAAACTACTTTCAAAGATTGGTTGTTCATCACCTCCATACATGAAGAAGACCACTGGAGGTATTCTTGAGGAGTTATACAATCTTTCTAATTATATTGAATCACTATTAAGTAGAACAAGTAAATTGCTCCCTCATGGTTGTACCACTTCAATTATTACATGTGCTGTTCTACACAAATTGATTTTGTACACGATTGTTCCATAATAGGAATACCTTATAACACCATAAAACTCTATCATTTTCACCCTCAAACATTACCCATACGTTTTAAGTTAGTTTTGCTGAATGAAATTGATTTTAAACATAATCATAAATATTTTTTTAAATTTAGATTAAATAAACATTTTCAACACAATTTCCAGTAAAACATGTATTTAAAACTTGATTCATAACTGTAAAATGACTTGCATTTTGTGCTGATTATAAATGAGAAGCACAGTGTTAATATACGGCCTTATGTGCACTGCTTTGTGTCAAACATAAACCTGGAGATTTGATGTGTTACTACATATATATACATATATGTATATTAATACTTTCCCGATAATGCTAAAAATCAAGAAATAAGCCCTCCTAACAGGGAATAATGACAGAAAATATTCCATAAAGCTGAAGACATCCTAACAACCATTTGGATATCTTTTTATGTCAGATTTTGATAATACACTGAGGAGCAGCTTGCTTTACAATCTTCTGATAATGAGACATGAAGGTATTACAAACCATTAACAAATATCTAAAGCTTGACCTTGTATACATTACTTACCTTTCTTATTTTCATTGTAACAGGCAAGACACGTGGAAAGCATAGTCTTTGAAAAAACCCTAACTCTAAGGACTTGCCTTTAGACCTGCAAATAAAATGCTGACTTAATTGTGATTTTCCCGTTTCTTCTTGTGTTTCCATTAAAATATGATTAACATAAAACTAAAGTAAGTTACTAATACTGATTTAATTATATTTTCATGTGAATTTTAAATGAAATGCAGCAGAAGTGTAGCACAAATACAATATTACTTATAACTTCCTGCAGTAGTTTATTCAGATTGCAATTTCAATTTAGTTTTAATTTTAATTTAATTGAATAATATAGTTGCACTGAATAATGAGTATAGTAATTGAACTGATGCATCCAGCATTTATTTGTCTAGTTGAAATTATATGAAACTTTGGAGAGAAAAAATGAAAGAGAAATCGGTTTGGTTTTAATCTTTCAAACTTGATATTATAAATTTTATTAAGTGTTTTCTTTATTTTCTGGATGAGAGACATAAGCTCCCTGATTATATGCACTGGAAGCAACTATATTCTAACTGTACATTTGAATTTAGATCCATCGTCTGAGTTCCCCCAGAATTCTGTTTCACAGATAAGCTACATATAGCTGCAACAAATACTCAGTTCTCTGGAAATACATACAAATATATACAAACTGTGGAACAAGCAGCTGGAGAGCAGCCCCATGGAAAGATATCTAGGGGTTTGCTGACAATATGTCAATAGTGTTCCTCAGCAGCCAAAAGGGCCAGATGTGCCCTGGGGTGCATCAGACACAGAATCTCCAGCCAGTCAAGTAAGGTGATTGTCCTGCCCTACACTACGCTGGTGTGGCCTGACCTCACAGAATCACAGTATGGGTCAGGTTGAAAGGGACCACAGTGGTTCACCTGGCACTACCTCCCTTCTCAGGCAAGGTCAATCTAGAGCACATGGCACAAGATTGTATTCAGACAGTTCTTAAATATCTCCAGTGAGGCAGACTCCACAGACTCTCTGGGCAATCTGTTCCACTGCACAGTCACTCCCACAGTAATGAATTTCAACATATTCAGATCAAAGTTTCTGTATATGAGTTTCTGCCCATTGCCTCTTGTCCTAATGCTCGCCACCACCTAGAAGATCCTGGATCTCTCTTCTTGGCACCTTCCCTCCAGATACTGATAGACATTGATGAGGTCCCCCCTCAGACATCTCTTCTCGAGGCTGAACAGGTTCAGCTCCCTCACCCTTTCCTCATAAGAGAGTTGCTCAGTCTGTTGATCATCTTTATTGCCATCCACTGGACCTATTCTAGGAGCTCCATGTCTCTCTGGTACTGAGGATCCCAGAACTGGACATAGCACTCCAGATGTGGCCTCAATAGGGCTGAGTAGCGGGGCAGGATCACCCCCTTCAAACTGCTGGCAATGATCTTCCTAATCCACCCTAGTGTTCTCTTGGCCTTCTTGGCCACAAGGGCACACTGCTGACTCATGGACAACCTTTATCTCCCAAGACCCCCAGGTCTTTATCTGCAGAGCTCCTTTCCAGCAGACTTTCCCCAGGTGCTTTCCCCAGCCTGTACTGGTGCACGGGGTTATTCCTCCCCAAGTGCAGGACCCTGGATTTGCCCTCATTGAATTTTCAGAGTACTTAAGTACTGTGTGCAGTTTTGGGCACCTCAGTTTAAGAAGAATGTAAATCTTGTGGAGTGTGTCCAGAGGAAGGCAGTCAAAATAGTGAAAGGCCTCAGGAGCAAGACTTACGAAGAGTGGCTGAAGTCATTTGGTACAGCCTGAAGAAGAGAAGTCAGAGGGTGACCTCATACCGATCTACATCTTCCTCACGGGGAAAGTGGAGAGGAGGTGCTGATCTCTCTCTGGTGACCAGTGATAGCACAGGAGGAAATGGAAGGAACTGCATTGGGGAAGTTCAACCAAACTAGCCACTCAAATTAATTGATAATGGTATGTTCAATATGGAAATGTTTATTTCAGTAAATTTTTCTAATCAACATTTTCTTATCAAATAGGACACCAAAGGAAAGGGAGAGATGATAAACAAAACATTTGGAGGTGTAGATCTGACAGAAACACATAATAGAGACAAAGTCTGGAAACAAACACTTGTTAGGCACACAAATTTAAGTGTCTAAATTGATATTGTGATCACAAAACTGCAAGTAAACCATGACTTTGAAACTGGTAAGGATGAAAACCTGAGGGTTCAGATTGGGAATGTGCCAACTAATGAGGCATTGTGCATGGGAAGGGGAAACAGAAGGGAGAAAAGGATGAACAAACAGAATGGGGTATAAAAGTGTCTGGTTGTAAATTGTAGCTGGTCAGTACACTTGCCTGAGCAAGCCCTGTGCCTGATGACTGCAATCTGCCCTATTTTCTTCTTATATCCTTACTTTTCATTTATTTCATAGCAGGGGCAAATATAGTTCTGTGATTTGGAGAACAGATCATGTAAGAAAAGGAAGGAGACAAGATGGGCCAACACAGTTGCAGAACAGTGCTTCACCAACAAACTCAAGTTTATATACTTATGTTTCCAAACTGCTATACCTAAAACTGGAGAGCAACATTCATTTTCTGGTGTTTAAAACAGTGTTATGATTTTGAAGGACTAACCTAACCGATTTGAGCAATATTACATGGACTTCTTTTTCCTAACTAGACACAAACTCATCAGTGATAAATTGTAACAGCCAATGATGCCTTGGCATTTTTATCTGAATTTCTTGACAATAAGAGATGTACAGGATGGTTCAGGATGGTTTTCAAGTTCAGTAGGATCTTTTTTTTTTTTTTTTCCAAAAAAGCTGTTCTGTGACAACCCCAGGGGGCAGACACATCACATGAAAAACATTTATGAAATTGCTCATTGATTTCTTTCTCAGAGGTAAAATGTTCTCACCTCACTTCCCTGCACTCTTCAATTCAAAGCTTTACGCAGAAGTTAGGAGTAAGAGGACTTTTTTCTCTTCTCACCCATCAAGAATTAATTTGAATGACTATAACTGCTGTTTCCAGTAGGCACCTTGCTATTACCAATCCACTTTAATTCTTTCTTTTTTATTATGAAAGGATTAGCATTGTTCCTCAAGATATTTCCCACATGATTCAAATTCCTTTGAGTCTACCACTTATGTCCTCCCATTGCACCTTCTTTCACTTCTCTTCATCCTGGAGCACACTCCAAGTCAGCTTGTTTCATCATGTGAAAGAAATATCATCCACCCCATTGTAAGCAGACTCTAAAATGATGTGAACCGATTTGGTTAGTTCCTCAGAAAAGACTGCAACAACTCCCCTAAAATAAAACTCACTCTGCTTTAATGTCTTCTAGACCCAATGGAAGTTCCCATGATCCTGTTCCCATTTGTCATAGCCAAAGACAGACAAAAGGTTGCTTTACCTTTGAAACATGAGCAGCTAGAATATCTTTTTTTTTTTTTTTTTTAATAAACCTTTACATTGTTTTGTTGACATCCAAAGGTATTTGGAATAAACTACAAAGCAACTGTCCCATGCTAAAGCAGATTATATCCTTTAAGTAACATGATCTAAACTCTCTATAGGATGAAAAATTCCATAACCTCACAAATTATTGGATGCTTCTTCCTCATTGCCGTTCTGACTTCTTCAAATACATGCCTTCCCAGTTTCCTCTATATGTCATTTTTCTTGTGATGATCATTAACTACTTTCTTTGCAATTTGATAATTTTCTTTGTGATTTTCCTTTGAATGACTGCAGCTTTAATATAATGCTCAGTCTCACTGCAGCTGCCCTTCACAATTTCTCACCCTGAAGAGGGAGGACACACCAGATACCTGTCATCAGATATAATGCTGATTTGGGGATTGGTGTTGCTATGATGACCTCACAATGCACAGCTGGACATTTTCCTTATAGTTTCTCTGCTTTTCTATGAGTTAACCATGGCCTAATCTTGTTCTGTGTAGCCTTCTAAAAGCAAGACAACACAAAGAATTCATTTGCACAAAATCTACTTGTCTGGACAGAAAATATAGGAAACTTTTTCTGTTTCAATCTCACGTTGTTTCAGTTTACTGTATTTCATCATTTCCAAAATGTTTTATGACCCCCATTTTCTTCAAGACAAGGGTTGTTAATTCTGTATTTTATGTAATTCATCTTTGCTTTCCATATCACATTGTTGAGGAAAGCTATAAACATGATATTTCTATTAGGGACTTACAGCATGTCAATTTCTGCTGTGTCATGATTAACATATTTTTGTGTCTTTAGAATTTTAATTAACACTTTAATTATGTTTTTCATTTAAGCAATACTGGTTTAATAGCTGCTGACTATTGAACCAGTATTGCTTCTTTACAAGTATTGCTGAAAAGCACCACTTGGTTATGCCATCTGACTTTGTGGGTATGACAAACTGTTATGATTCGATTATAAGAGATGCCTCTGCCTCATTTAAGGTGTAAACAAGACCATATGCCTAAGCCAATAGTATGGCTTTTATTTAACAGTAATGTGACCTAGAGAGATAGAAACAGGAAGGCAGGCAGAGCCCAAGAAGAAGGGATGGGTGCAGAGAAGGTGGTTTAAGATTTGGATTTATTTCTCATTATCCTACTCAACTTCTGATGGGCAATTAATTAGATTATTTCTCCAAATGGAGTCTTTTTTGCCTGTGGTGGTACTTGCTGAGTGATCTCTCCCTGCCTTTATCTGAAGCCTTTCATCATATTTTCTCATTCCTATCCAGTTGAGGGGAGAAGTGATAGAGTGGCTTGGTGGGCACTTGGTGTCCAGCCAAGGTCAACCCACTGCAAATGGAAACATTTTCTACGGCAGAGATTTCTCCAGATTATTTCTCCTCTCCCTGACATACTTTTCTAGTCATCCCTAGTCAAATATTCAGCAAGGAAAAGTGCCTTGCTATGCCTCATAGTTATCTATTAGAACTGTTTGTCCTTTCTTCCTATAATGATTCTCTGATGACTTTGAATAGTATTATTTCAGTTTTATCTCCTTGTGCCATTTTTCTTTATGTGTTTAAGTGTCCATGATGCTGCAAATAGCTTTGCTGCTCCTGACATGAATATTGAAGAGTGTTCCATAAAAGCTATTAGATCATATCTTTTCTGAGGCACAGAGCTGATCTGGAATTCTACGTTGATATTTTTTAGCATGACTAGACAGGAGTTTATGTTGCTTTCCAAGCACTGAAGACCTCAGGGTTTAAGATATGTTTTGATAATGTCTTTTCTGTCTTCTCTGGTCTGTAATTTCCATAGCTATGAATGCCTGCTGAAATGAAAGCAAATATTATATGCTGTCTGAAGTCAATTGCATCTTCTTTCTATGAATTCATGCAGCAGAATATAGATATGCTGCAGAAGTAAAAATGTGCTGTAATTAGAAGCCCTCTTTACCATCTCTGAAATGTAGAGCAGAATTCAGAGTAACTAGAACTTATCCTCATTAAAACTTATGATAATTGATTAAAGAAGCAATTCAGTTTTTTCTCTTGAAATGTGACAGTATTTTGCTTTTGGATTATTGTGCTGTTGACCCAATTTACTTGGGATGACAAGTCTAAAATTTGTGATGTCCAGCAGTCAGCAATAAATTATCTAGTAATTTCTTCAGGTATTTGGAGGGAATGGAAAATTAAAAGTCCTCAGTAGTGAAATAAATATCCAGTGGATATAATGGATAGAACCCATCTACAATAAAATATAATAAAATAACTTAAAACCTCTCCTCCATCTGCATATTCTCTCCTGATTTTTGAAGTTCTGTCCTTAAGCATAACCAAGAAAACTTGCTTCTGATTTACAGAAGCTTGATGAGCATAGGTTGCTATGCAGGGGTAAAATATGTGCTATTCCTCTGTTTCTTAAACAATTTAGTGGAAACTCATATAAATTTATGTTAAAGACTACAAGAACCACTTAAATTTATGTCAGATTCAGGTCATCACTTCAAGGATTTCACAGTTAATTCACAATCTCTCTCTGACATGAATACAGAAAGTAAAAATCTCTCCGAATCAGATGATAACAAAAACACATTATGGTATAACTGATGCAATCATCTTGCATGCTCTTGGAATAAAATACACATTAGAGGGAAGAACTGAAAGTATTTTGATTAGCTGTAGGAAAAATACAAACTGTTGGAAACCCAAATAATTATAGCACCTTCTTGCTTGTATCAAAATATTTCATCACCGGTTGTTAGGATGTTGATGACATGAATGTGTGGTATATAGGTATTGCTATTGCATATGCAAGGCTGATATAAAAATATGTTTAGCCTATGATCTTGAACTTCTCTTTATGTTCTTTACATAGTAAATAACAGAAATTTATTTTATGTTACAAAATAAATATTTGCAAATATTTTGTAATAAATTATTTGCAGAGTAAATAATGTGAAGTTTAAAGCACAGCATACTTATCATCTTCAATGTTAATGGCAAATGAGCACTTAATGAAACTTGCAGAATTCAGTTGTCTCTACAGTGTGCAATGGAAAAAATATTTTGGTAATCATATGCATATTTTAAAAAATCTTATACTGTGTAGAGATTACTATGTTGAGTCAATACAGAGAAACTCATTAATATATGAATTACTGAAGTTACACATTTTACAGATTTCTTTAAACAACTCTCTCCCTTCTATAACTTTCTTACAAATATTACATCAGAATCACATTATTCTAAAATATTTTCTTAACACTTAATTTCAAGTACTTCTTATAGCAAAGCCAGATGATCATTTGAGAAAAGCCATTTAATATCATCCTTTGAATTTACCTCAGTTATAGGTAAGGTAATAGGTTATAGGTTAAGGCTGTAGGTATAGGTAAGGCCCAATATCTGAGGGTATTAAAATAAATAAATAACAAGGTACAAGATATACTCACAAAGTGCATGCATTGAATATAGATAATAATTTATCTGTATATGCGTTCTGGAGTGTATGTTATGTCAAGACTGTAGGCATGACTGTTTTAAACATTTTCACCTCTCTGAAGCAAGCACAGTTTGACATCCTCCAGTAGAGAAAGAGTGATCTTTGTAAGAGAACTAGAGTTAAGATAACAAATTATACCTGCAGGAGAGTGTTTTGCTACTTTTTTTCATCAATGTGCTGCTGCCCTTCAGTTGTTGGTACAGAAATCCAGCAGACAGGGAGACTATCAGGGCTTTATAGATAGGAAGTTTGCTTAAGCCAATCTGTGCTCTGCCCATTTAGTCTTATCATGGTTGCCTCCATGTCATTAATAAAAAGAGACAACAATGGAAGTGCTGCCACATGAAAGTTTAAGAACCCATTGCTTTCCTTCACCTCTACAAGGCAGCTTGCCTACTGTCCAGACACAATAGAATTTCTAATCAAACTTTTAAGTAGATTATATAGCTCACTGAACCTGACTGTGCTATGGTATCCTTTTCTTCCTCTGAATCTCTAAATCCCCACTGCTTTCTTAACAGCCACGTAGCATAAACTAGTTGTCTCTGAAACTTACCCATTTTATTTCATTCAAAGACCTGCTATCTCTCTCTCTCATGCACTCTCCTATTTTTCTTCCTCCCTTTTTTTTTTGTTAACAGTCAAGTTTTCCCTACATGAAGAAATTTCCCAAATAAATTAGGAAAATGCAAGATCCATCTTAATTTGATCCTTTAGATATAGGAGGGGGGAAAAACTGCATAAAAAAAGTTTTTCTTCATCTAGCATCTAGAGAGCCATTTTTATTTCAGCATATAAAGTTAGAGGGTATGCATGTTTGCAGTAATCTTTCCTACATAGAATGTCAATTTATTGATACAGAAAATCTAGGAGTTATATAAAAAAAAAAATAGAGATAAATAGCTGAGAAAAATACATATTCTTTTGACATAATGATAATACAGCATTCTTATTGATTGCTGGCTGGATTATCCTTCACATTTATTTGTATCTGTAATATATTCATACGTATTTAGACCCCTCAATTTTATTTATATCAGCATAGTCTCCTATAGAGAAACACTTAAAGGTTAGTTGTGAAGCTGTGTCACAGAAAACACAAATGTATTCCACCTCTGACTTGTGACATAGTTAAAACCTTCAGACCT
Source organism: Corvus hawaiiensis (assembly GCF_020740725.1). Classification (NCBI taxonomy): domain Eukaryota; kingdom Metazoa; phylum Chordata; class Aves; order Passeriformes; family Corvidae; genus Corvus; species Corvus hawaiiensis. Next base: position 77,995,480 of record NC_063214.1, read on the forward strand.
GAGGCTTAAGTCAGTGTCTGTTGATGCAATTGGAAAGATTTACACCAATTTTAATAGAAACAGTACTTTGCTTACAAAACCAAACATGCACAAAACTTGATGCAAAGCCATAGTCTCTGTCTCTGATTTATCAATTGACATTTACTACTTTTCTCTGGCCATTTTGTGCATCATAACACAGAGTTATTGCTTCAATGTTTCATATCAGCTTCATACTTACATATGAACTTTACCATTCACAATATAATGTTATGGTTTCAAAAGTAAACTACATAGTATTTTTAGGAAAATGGTGTGTGTAATGTCAAAAAAGTATCTTCTTTCAGGAGTCCTTCTTATTTCTTTAAGGAAAAAAAAAAAGATAATATCTTGTTACTTTCCAGGAGATTTTTAGTAAATGGTCTAATTATGCATCAGTAAGGATTTTTTTTCCTTTTTTGATAGAAATTCTCTTTGTTGAAGGAGCTTCTCTTTTCTTTTGGCAGGGGAAGCTGTGGCAAGCATCAAAGATTTGCATGATTATGCTTCTTTCTTTGAAATAGATTTTATTGCACAATCTGATCCTGGAAAATATAAATGGGCTAGGAACCCCCTTCCCATTGGAAATATTAGCAAAAAAAAAGTGTGCGAAAAGTAACATAATTCAGGGGAAAAAAGGATATGCTTAATATCAATACATCCGCTAATCACTGTAAAAAATACACGTCAAGTTATTAACTTAATTTCCATAGGTCTACAGGTCTAATTTATGCTATTTCTTATATTGGATCTGTCGAGCGGGATTATGCCAAGCACTGAACACTAAATGGGAAGAAATAATCTTTTGAGGGGATGGGGAGGAGGTTGTAGGTTTTTTTGGGTTTTGGGATTTTTTTTTTTTTAAGCTAGTGTATCATTTGTGTGATCAGTGGGAGAGAAGCAGCAGTATTTGAAAGACCCTGGAGCATTTTTAAATTCTTCAAATTCTTCTGACACCACTCAGTGGCAGATGTTTAATTTAATAATATAGGAAATATGACATGTACTATATAAATCTTCCATGGGTTACCATCCCAAAGCCAGCCTATGACTAAATTTTGTCAAGTTAAATGTGTACCCAAGCCATATTCCTATGATAAATAATCACAGCTAATTATACACAGAAGTACTTCTATGTTCATGCTTAAACCAGTTTATCAGTTGCTGGATAATTTCATTAGGTATTAGCTATTTTTTGGATAATGAGAAATGGTGAATATCCACTTGCTCCATTAAATCATAATTTTAACTCTTTCTACTAAAGTGTCCCTGACCTAGCTTATTTTCATAAGTTGAAATGCTAGCATCCCCATGCCCCAAAGTAGGAAATACTTTTGAAGGGAAAATGTCTTCTGTTTCTTTTAAAGTCTTTTTTAATAATGAAGATACAGGTCAAAAGAACTGCACATAGCACTGAAACTACCTGCAAACCATACAATAATTAATATCTATAATATATATAATATAATTATGATTCTTAATTATGTATCATCTACTAAATTATTTACTGTATTGTTCGTCTCTTTGATGCTGAACACTGAGTTGAAATTTTCAGAGAACTGTCAACAGTAGCTTCAGGATCACTTTCACAAGAAGTAGCAACTAACTTCCCGTCATATTTTCCCTCAGGCATATTACCTTGCACTTATCAACACTGAATTTCACCTGCTGATCCATCAGCAGATGTTACTCGTATAACATTTTAAAATCCTTCTGCAAGTCTGTACCATCAGCTTCAGATTTGTTCAACTGGAAAAATTACAAGTTTTTTCCCTTCTCCAAATCATTTTGGTTAAAAAAAGAACAACTAACACTGTTTCTTGGGCAAGGCTGTCATATACCTTGTTTGCCCTTTTTGTTCTTGGATCTCAGTTTCTGTGCTGTTGCTTGCATCCAGGTGGATTTTGGCAAGTATCTTGTTAGGGTAAATCCCTCCCACAGCAGCCAAGTCTGTGTTCCTGACCACGTAGGGTGTACGGAAGATGGGGAAGAAAAGCAAGCTTCCATGATCAGTGGGAGAGCAACAGCAGAAGTCATAAGACCATGAAGCATTTTTAAATTATGTAGAAAGTGGGGGAGTTGACTGTGTTAGTCTTGGAGGGCAAGAAAGATGAGGTTTGTGAACACATAAACTTCAGGGCAGGATACATAGATGGGGCGGCACAGTGGTACTGTGTAGTTAAGGATGGCGTCCAGAGGGTTGGAGAGTTGAAAGGGAGCTTAGAGTGGTAGCAAAACTAAGACACTACTTAGAACAGAAAAGAATGGACATGCTTGAAAGGTTATGAATGAAGTACTTGGGAAATTAGATTTTGATGACTAGGAGGGGAGATCAGCCATTCAGAACCTTTCTGAGGGTGGTAGGAAGAAAAAAAATGGAGCTGTGAGATTAGTCAGAGCAGCTTTAGAATGAATACCTTGTAAATCTCTTCATACTCTGATTTTTTGGCTGAAATAGCACAGATAACACTGCTGGAAACCACCCTGAATTACTAACCATAACCTTTATTTATTTTATACTTTTCAACTGGTGTTTAACTTATTCACAGAACTCACAGAATGTCTGGGTTGGAAGAGACCTTCAAGATCATCGAGTCCAACCCATGTCCTAGCACCTCAACTAGATCATGGCATCGAGTGCCATATCCAGTCTTTTTTAAACACATCCAGGGATGGTGATTCCACCACCTCCCCAGGCAGTCCATTCCAGCACTTTATCACCCTTTCTATCTATATTTTTCCTAATATCCAACCTATATTTCCCTTGATGCAGCTTGAGACTGTGCCCTCTTGTTCTGTCAGTTACTGCCTGGTGAAAGAGGCCAACCCCCACCTGACTACAACCACCCTTCAGGTAGTTGTACAGAGCGATAAGGTCACCTCTGAGTCTTCTTTTGTCCAGGCTAAACAACCCCAGCTCCCGCAGTCGTTCTTCATAGTGCTTGTGTTCCAAGCCCTTCACCAGCCTCTTTGCCCTTCTCTGAACGTGCTCAAGCGCCTCAACGTCCTTCCTGAACTGAGGGGCCCAGAGCTGGACACAGCACTCGAGGTGTGGCCTCACCAGTGCCGAGTACAGGGGAAGAATGACCTCCCTGCTCCTGCTGGCCACACTATTCCTGATACAGGCCAGGATGCCATTGGCCTTCTTGGCCACCAGGGCACACTGCTGGCTCATGTTCAGTCAGCTATCGACCAGTAACCCCAGTTCTCTTTCCGCTTGGGCACTGTCCAGCCACACCATCCCCAGCCTATAATGCTGCAGGGGATTATTGTGGCCAAAATGCAGTACCTGGCACCTGGACTTGTTAAACTTCACCTTATCGTACTCTGCCCATCCATCCAACTGTTCCAGGTCTCTTTGCAGAGCCCTCCTACCTTCCAACAGATCAACACATGCTCCCAGCTTAGTGTCATCTGCAAATTTACTAATGAAGGACTCAATTCCCTCATCCATGTCATCAATAAAAATATTGAACAGAACTGGCCCCAGGACACACCCCTGTGGGACACCACTGGTGGCTGTCTGCCAACTGGATGCCACTCCGTTCACCACCACTCTCTGGGCCTGGCCATCCAGCCAGTTCTTAACCCAGCGAAGAATGCCCCTATGCAAGCCATGTGCTGCCAGCTTTTCCAGGAGTATGCTGTGGGAGTCAGTGTCAAAGGCCTTGCTGAAGTCCAAATAGACAACATCGACAGACCTTCCTGCATCTACCAGGCGGGTCACCTGGCCATAAAAGTAGGTCAGGTTGGTCAAACTAGTGTCTTTTTTACACATCATTCATCACCCTAAACTCCCATGACTTCAAAAACCCTTATACAGATAATTTATGAAACTGTCTGTGTTGGATTGACCCTGACTGGATGCCAAGTATACACCAAAACCTATTACTCCCTTCCACAAGAGGACAGAGAAGAAAAAATATAATTAAAGGCTTATTTGTTAAGGACAGAGAGAGCTCACTCATCAATTACTATTACAGGCTAAACAGACTTGACTTGGGGATATCAATTTAATTTATTATGAAACAGAATCAGAGCAGGATAATGAGAAGTGAAACAAACCTTAAAAATACCTTCCCTGAACCCCTCCCACCTTCCCAGCCATTTTCTCTCCCCTTCTGTCCCCCCCCCCCAGAGGTACAGGGAGATGAGGGAATGGTGGTTACAGTCAGTTCACCACGTTGTCCTGGCTGCTGCTCAAGAAGTCAGGAAGAGGAGTTCTTGCCCTGCTCCAGCATGTGGTCCATCCCACAGACTACAGCTCTTCATGAACTGCTCCGGTGTGAGTTGCCCCCAGGGTCAAAAGTCTCACCAGGAAACCTGCTCTGGCATGGGTTCCTCTCTCTACAGGTCTTCAGGTCCTTTCCAGGAGCCTGCTACAGCATGGGCTTCCCACTGGTTCCCAGTCTTGTTTTGGGCATCCACATGTTCTGGCATGGATCGCCTCGACAGGCTGAGGGTGGACCTCTGCATCTCTGTGACCCTCCATGGGCTGCAGGGGCACAGCTGCCTCACCATGGTCTGCACCACAGGCTGCAGGGAATCTCAGATCTGGCACCTGGAGCACCTCCTGCGCTCCTTCACTGACCTTGGTGTCTGCAGAGTTTTCTTTTAACACATTATCACTTTTCTCTTCTCTGGACACAATTAGTTCAGGTATTATCTCTGATGGGCTCAGCCTTGGACAGTGGCAGTTCTGTCCTGGAGCCGGCATTGGGTCTGCCTGACATGAAGGAAGCTTCTGGCCTCTTCTCACAGAAGTCACCCCTGTAGCCCCACCACTACGAAAACCTGGCCATGCAAGCCCAATACAGTCTTTAATTAGGTAAACTTTGATTTTATCTCTCCATTTAACAAATTGGTAAATGAGGGAAGTGAAATTATTTGCTTGGGGTCACAAACTTAAGTCTACCAGTCTAAGACTCACCAAGATGTTTTATTTCTCAGTTTCACTCACCAAACAGAATAATTAAAGCAAATGTATAGGTCAGCAAAGCAAAATTAAATTAGACTGAAAATAATTGAGTGACAAGCTCTTAAACCAATCCAGGAATGCTAAGTCGCTCTTACTGTTCAAAAACATACATGAAAATTAAATGTATGCTTATGTCAGAGAATCTCAATAGAGTGTAAGATTACCCACTGAACTAGAAAGATCTACTGTCCTATATTTTTTTTTAGTAATATTCTTAGGAAAATGCAAAACTTTCATCAAACCAACAGAAAAAAAAAAAAGGTAGAATTTTTTATTCTTATAAATTATTTTTAGTTTCAAGACCCTTAGATTTCTAATAAGTATTTTAAAAACACATTCCAAGGGTTTCCTTAATTGTAACAATATTATCATTTAATTTACTTTCTGTGAATGCATGTGTATGGAGTTAAATCCAGCTGGTGGATGGTCATAAGTGCTGTTTCCCAGGACTCAGTTAGCGGGCAAATTCTGTTTAATATCTTTATTGAATGTCTGGATGAGGGGATTGAGTGCACCCTCAGAGAGTTTGAAGATGACCTCAAGTTCAACAGGATCTTCTGGAGGGTAGGAAGTCTCTGCAGAGGGATCTGAACAGTTTGGATTAATGGCCAAGGCCCACTGTAGGTGGTTCAACAATCACCATCCCTGAAAATGTTCAAAAGGCTTGTGGATGCAGCACATGGATACATGGTTTAGTTGGAAACATTGTGATGCTGAGTTAATGATTGAACTCAATGATCTTAGAGGCCTTTTCCAGTCCTAATGATTCTAAGATTCTATGATTTTATTTTTTGCTACAGTACTGAAGTCTTAAATTATCAATTTGTTTTATTAGTAACATCCTTTAGAAAAATAAATTAAAATCTGTTTTATGAACTTAAAAATTATCTTATTTTTTCTTTCCTAATGAGGGTAGACTTAAGTAAATTACTGTTTTACATTCCTTTTTCTTTCCCAGAAAATTACTAGGAGCTTGGAGTTTGGGATCTACATTATAAAAAATATAGCACCAAGCCTCAGACAGCTGAAACAGAAGAAAATGTCCATGGAAGCTAAACTCTGAAAATTTCGAAAGTTTCAGAAGACTGTTCTGTCAAAAAGACAGATAGATCTGCAGACTTGGGGATGAGGATGAAGAGCTGTATTGAATGAAAGAGAGAGACAGAGAGCCTGAGCAAGAAAGATCACTTTTTTACAAATGATAAGCTTCTGAGTTTTCATGAACCAACAAGATGGGGTTTTCATATATTTTTACAGTAGTTTTGTCTTGGAGATTAGAAAACGGAAACATGGCTTGACCCTGAAAACAATGTTGGCTGGCATTGTTAATGAAGTCCCACAACCCTGAGGGAGAATAATATGTACTGTTATCACTATGTTTGCTTGTATGTGACTGTGGCTAAAACTGTTGAGGACCCTGAACCAAAGGACAGAAGATAAGTCAAGTGTCCCCGACCAATTTCTCTCATTCTCCTAACTGGCATAATCCCACTGACTTGGTTTACATCAGCCAAAAATCTGAATTTTAAAAATGTGCTGTCAAGGGTATCCATTTTAAACCATAAATTTGAAAAACTTTGGAAATTATATTTAAAGCCTTAGTCCCACAAACAACTCACCTGAGCTATATTTTCCTAGTTTTAAAAAGATTTGGTTTGGATTTGATTGGCTTCAGATCTTCTAATGGTCTTTTGTGGGGAAAAATAAGGAAACTTAGGGTGTATTTAATTTGTTTTCACCGGCATTACTCACTATACTGTGGAATATAGAGCACTGAATGAGTGGAAAATTTTGCCAGAAAGTATCTGAGTGTACAGTCAGAGTAATTTGACATCTGTGGTTTAGCATTTTTATGAGTCATTTATTAAGTGCATTTAAAAATATGCTTTCCTTCTAATCTACCTTGTTTGTGTCATTATCTGTTCTCTGTAATTCACTCACTAGAAAGGGATCTAAATAAAAGCAAACCAAAACACCTGAGTTCAGCAACCCTGTGTTGATCAAGAAGCAAGAGCAACACGCATCCTGAAACAGTGATGCCTGATTAGGATTACTGCCTTTGTGACTTACTTCCAAATTTATTTGTGCAAGACGCCACAACAAAAATCTCTGAAATCCAGGAGTAGTGAGATTCCATTGAGGGACTTTTGCTCTGACCTCTTCATCATTACTAGACATGACAGCATGATTTTCTTAAAAATTAATTAGGATGAAAGGCAGAATGATTCCACAATGAAATGGGGAGGTAAACCAAAGATTTTGCAGCATATGAATGATGTAAACACCATTCAAGCATGACAAAATAATATCAGTAAAAATAATAAATACTTCCTTTAGTTTCTATAGTCATTCTATAGTCATCATTTCTATAGGTCATCTGTAGTTTTATAACTGGCATATCAATTATAGGTGGGGGAATTTAGTTGCTAGATATAAAATATATCTAAGTTGAACCAAACATTTACTTTGAAGACTTTTCAACTTTTTTCAGTTCTTCCTTTTTTTTTGCAGGTAGACAATATGAACATATTACAAAAGCCTTTGTTCTACCAAAATAGACAAACTTGGCATTTTTTTACTAGAGAAGGGGACAATTACTGGGAAGGTATTTACTGTATAACTGCTTGAAATGTATTATTATTAAGACTTTTCTGTATTAACTAGTTGATTGGGACCCTAAGACTGAAAAATATTAATTCCATTAATATTTAATGGAATTGAATACCATTAATAATTTAATATTAATTAACAGTGAATAATTTGCTTTGTATATCTGGTTTTTTCCTTTTTGTTTATTAGAAGATTTTGATGCAAGAGTGGCAACATAAAAAGTGTATGTGTAAAGTCTGTGTAAGGTTTGCAAGAATCATTTTGGCAAAAAATGCCTTACAAAAATTAGACTTTTTCACTATCCTTCCTTATGAACTAAGCAGTCTTCCCAGTGTTTCATTCAGCTTAGTTGTGGAAATAGAAATTCTGTTAGTTTTCCTGAGTAACTAAGTAAGATGACGAAAATCTTCCAAGAAGAAACTTTTTCAGAAGCTCATTTTGAGCTGAAAATTGACAGACAGATGTATACTTTGTTACTGAAGAGAATTCTGATTCTTCAGGTGCATGAGCAGTCGCACTGAAATCACTCTTAGAAGAGCTGAAGTGCAGGGAAGAAATCAGTGAACCCTCTGTACACAGTGTAGAGTTACCAAGTTTGAAAGAGTGTGCAGAAATACCAGAGTCTAGGAGAAAGAATAAGATTGGGCTGGTTTTTTTCAGGAATTCAGTCTTAAAAGAGAAGCTGTCTGTAGCTAAGTTTGGTAAACTAAAAAGCTATTCTAAAATGTTAACAATTCTTAGGCTAGGTGTGTGGTGATAATAACTTTGTGTAAGTCTTGCTGTAGTGCCTTCCTTAGAGTAGCAGAATTTTATCCTGAAGTTCCCAAGAAACCAAGAGACCTTTTCTCCTAAACTGTTGTGTTTCCTGATGCAAATTGTCTACCGTACTTCTACGGTAGTAAAATATACAAGAAAATCTCATATATAACAGTAATTTATTTTCTTCACAAGCTTGCTTACCTGTTTTCTTTCCTATGTCACAAGGCTATTTCTTACTGAACAGAACATTAGCAGTTCCATTTATTTCAAAGGAGGGGACACTATGTACATGGATAAAGGTTTTAAAAATGGATCCAGATTAATGTGTAGTGCTTCTCTTGTCATTACCACACATGACTCAGAGTCCATGACTCACTGGAGTAGGAAGCACAAAATCCATAAGCTAAAGTTGCTCTGGTTTTTATCTCCTCAAACCTTAGTGTTCATGATGAGTAGTAATAGACAGGGGCATGAACATTTCTATTCAATGCTAGCATGGCATCAAAATATGTCTAGAAAGATATTGAGGCTGCCTGTACCTTTTCCTTAGCACCCTCTGAAGTGTTAGACCTCACAGAAAAGTTATGGATTCATTGCATTCTACTGCCAAGTATAGGGTTTTACATATTGTCCTGACATATCATGGTAAAAGTTGATACAGATACATTGCTGCTGATAAAGTAGCAATTATGTTGCATATATTTGTCTGCTAAAAAAGAAAACAGTATTCAGCCTGCCAAGATTTCTCACTAAAAGTTTAAAAAATTAGAAATACTTGTTACTAATTAGATAATTAGGAAGTAGATTAGAAACCTCAAAAGAGACATGCACTTAAGCCTACTAGTATGTTACAATATATCTGTTTGAATTAATTTCTGTGGTATCATTAGCATTACGTATTAACTTCACAGTTTTGATTAAAATGTGCAATCTGAGGTACCATTAAGTCTAACACTTTGCATCTCACTGGATTTTTCATATAACTAATTAGCACAGGGTTCATGTTCACGTTTTTTCAATATGAACACAGCATTAAAGAAACATATCACTGACTATATTAATATACATGGCAGAACACCACAGAGATGAATTTTTCAATTTTCTAAAGGGTAAACAAAAGAACAAATTTAGCAAAGCAAAAAAAAATCTGTGATTTAGTACATTACCTTTGGACAATTGTGTCAATAAGAAAGAATTTTGATTGTTACACAAATTAAAAACCCTGCTCTGATGCAAGAATTAAAATAAAAGTCTCTTTACATGTCATTTATGAATAGTTTAAGAAGTTCAGTAATCAGCTATTACTGAATATTACTTATTAACATTTTCAGTAAGCAAGAATAAAGTAAGTGGATACTTAGAAGGACAATGCAAAATGAAATGATACTTTTGTGGTTTTAAAGAGGTGAAAACCCCCAAATTTGATGACACAAAACCTGAAAATTAATATGAATAAAAATGTTGAATCCAGTCTAATATTTTTTCTTCCTCCCCATCTTCTTATGTATGTTACATTTCTTTTAATCCCAGCGTTTCCTGATTCCTAGCCCTCTGAACCTTGTGACATCCTACCATTTATCCCCATCATTCTGCCTTCTCCCATCTTGTACTTAATTTGATTTTCTGTCTATCCACTTATACGTATATCTGAATATGACTTACTCTACTGATTCCATCTGTTTTCTCTTCAAAAGTTGTAAATGAAGGTCATTTTTAAGTTAACATATCCATAAGGAAATAATAAAAAGAATTTACCTCCATTATTCATCTGTTATAGACACGTGATGGTTAGTTAACAAATAGCATTTTTCCCTCTAAATCCTATGAAATTGAACTTATCAAATGAAATTGGTTTCCCCAGCAGTCAGTCACACAGCAACCATGCTCTTTTCTGGAGAAAATGAACTGTTTCCTGAGAGCAAACCTCAGAAATCAATTACAGTTTATGAGTTAAACACCTAAATGTTTTCTCGATTCTTTTAGTTTGAAATGCAGAAGACAGCTTTTTCTTAAACAGTTATTGACCTCAGAAGGAGCTAAGTCTCCTAAATACAAGTTAGACACCCAACAGTCATTATAGAAATGGCCACAAGGGCCATTTTCTAAGACAATAATGTTTCAGATTTTATGTTCCTAATTAGGAAAGCTTGAAAAATTAACTAATTCCCCTTTCCCAACAAAAGGAGACATAAAAAAATTATAGAAAGCTGGAAGCTAGAAACATCTTGGGATGGGATTAATTTATCTGGGAGGGACAGCAGCATTTGGAACTGATCTCCAGAGGGATGGAAGATAGACTAATGAGCACTAAATATTCATAAATTTGTGAATATAGCCAATGTAGTCAATGAGTGTCCATGTATTTTACATATAATTAAGCTCGCATGTAAACAGATGCTAGGAAAACATCCCAGATTTAGTGTTCCTCTACTATCCAGGATGTATAGAAAAAAAGCCGAGCCTTATGAAAGAACACAAGCTGTTAGAGCTTGTGTAGTTAGAAATTACCTTTGCGTAACAGCAGGTTCTATTTCTGGGGCAGGACTTCAAACCATGGAGAGATAGGATGTTGGTTTTCTTTTTGTTTTACATATGCATTGTTTGCTTCCCTGCCCTTAGGTACCCATCCATTTCAACCGCTATTGTTTGTCTAGATTTGGAACTCCCTCCTTAGCCTACAAATAGGTAGGAAAAGATGTGAGAAAGTAACATTCTGAAGGGAATGTCTGTTGGGTTGCTTCCATTTTTGTTTTACTTACACTGTATTAGGGCAGTTTCCTGTCCTGAAATACTGATGTATTTGGAACACTTCTGTTTATTCTTAAAGGGACACTGAAGATATTCAGTGCCCTTTAGGGTACATTCTTACTAGTGGTCTAAATTGCTTACTAAATGTTATATATATAAATTCAAATCATAAGTGCATTCTGAATTCTGTTCTTTTTGACATTGACTGAATCTGTTCCAGTTCTTCTTGGCAACTGACTGGATTATGTTGTTTAAATGTGGTTTTCTTCCTATCCCTGTATCAAAACCTTGTTCATCCTGGCCCTCATTTGTGCTTCTTTGTGCCACAGCACATCTTTCATCATTTCACTTACAAAAAAAGATTAAACTATTCCAGGAAGTGGGAGAGTAATGCAATTGAATGGATATTTAGGAGGCCTGGATGTGCATGAATTGGCCCTCAGTAAACAGTTTGGCCCTACGCCTTTAGTCTTTAAAGCAAATTAAATCCTGAATGGCATTTGTCCAGGAAGCATGCTTGATGGAATCCAAATCCCAAATATTAAACATAGGCTGAATCTCTGAAGCAATTTTTCCCTTCATAAATAATTTTAGGAGGTATAACCATTCTTTTCAATAGACAACTAAGGTTTCAGTGCTCTCCTAGCCCAGAAATCTAAAATGCTAAAAAGCTAAACTAAAAATTGATGATACAGAACTGTAAGGAATTAGTTACTATGTTCATCACTGGCTGGTGACTGTATTAGGCTTCTCTAGTTGAAACACAAACAAGCAGAATAGACAGAAAATATGAAACAAAATATGTTCTTGTAAATGAATCCATACCTTTAAATCGTCTTAAAATTTATCACGGATTTCTCAGCACATATGGGTTTAAATGTTCTAAACAATTTTTTAGAGAAGCAGGAGTCAAGAGCTTTTATGTAAGAGACCTGCTGTAAGACACCTGCCCTAACATCATTTTGTCATAGGGTTGAAATTACTTGCTAAAGGGCTCAAAATATTCGATGTCTTTTATGAACTTGAGTGGTGAACAAACCCTGTTGTTATTTGACTTTCCTCTATTGAATATGTAACCTTTTAAATACGAGGGGTTGGTTGGCCCACATCTTAGTTGGAGCCATTTTCAGGAAATTTGTGTAATACTTTGACTTTATAATAATGCTGAGTGTTTATATAGGTATAAGTCAGGCAGGAGCTCTGGACTAGGAAAAAATCATAAGTACCTAAGGACATATTAAATATCAGAAAATAATTTGACAGCTAATTTCATTTAGTCAGTACACTTGAAAACAGTAGACTAAAGGTTAAATTAACATATAATTTCTTAGACAAGCAAAGTAATATTTCCTAATATTACTGACTAGTTTGTAAGTGGAGCTTATTTTTTTTCTGAGACCAAAAGACTAAGATTCAGAGACATAAATGGAAAAACAAATATACATTTTAAAGTTTATAAGTCCAGCACCTCAAAAGAAGTAATGGAATTGTTTTGATTTTTTTTCTCTAAAACATTTTACCTATAGATGCAATTCAGCAGAGCAAGCAAACACTTCTCTTACCTCTTAAAATAGTACAGTCTTCCACAAAATTTACAAGAAAAATAATGATTTGTTTTTTCTGCCATGTAAAACTCAGATGACAGCTTTGTTTAGGCTTGGGACACTCATTAGAAATCTGTTCCTTATCCCACTGTTGTTAGTGGAATAGAAGTGTAGCTGAACAAACTAAACTAAGAGTAGAGTGTTCCCAAAGATGACAGAATCAAAAACTTGGAGATGGAGGAAATGGAGAATGTGAAACACCTTTTTTGGGGGCATTCAGCAATTACATCAGGTCAATATAAAGGTATCTGCACCCTGAATTAAGGTGCTTATTGTACAAGTAAGGAGAGTGCCTGCTCCTCTAACAGCACCTGGTCAAAGGAACCATAAAACAAGAACATACAGAGAGAAACCTGGATAAAACACAGTAATGGAGATGGTGAAGAGACCAAACCTGATCAATCCCACAAATTGGGAAGGATATGTAGGTTGTGAAGGTGTTTATTTTTTTCACTTGGGAGGATAAAGAAAGGGAGGAAGACAAAACACAGAGAGACATAAACCCTGGCCAATTAGTGTCAACAAAGAGTCAGGAACAAGCTTGGTCTGTCACTCTAATTGATGGACTATCAAGAAACAGCAGACAAACCAGGAACTTGCAAAGAGGCTAAGCCACTATCCTTCATGTGTGATAAGTTGTGGCAGAAAAGGGGAAACATAACTCTTGTTTTTAGAACAGGAAAACAGGAATACCTGAGGAACTGTAGTCCAGTCAGTCTCACCTCTGCAACCAGCAAGATCATGGTGCAGATTCTCAAGGAAATTGTGCTGACACATGGAAAATGAGGAGGGGACAGCCAACATGGCTTCACTAAGTACAAATCACACCTGACAAATTTGGTGGCCTTCTATAATAGGGTTATGGCATTAGAGCATAAAGGAAGAATAACTGAAGTCATCTACCTGGAGTCATGCAAAGCATTTGACACTGTCCCAGATGACATCCTTGTCTCTAACCTGAAGAGACATGGATTTGATGGATGGATCACTCAGTATATAGAGAATTGGCTGGATTGTGTCACTCAAAATGTTGCAGTCAACAACACAATATATGAATGGAGAGCAATGAGTGCTGACCCTCAGGGGTCCACAATGGGACCAGTGTTACTGGAAGCTTTCCAGTACCTAAAGGTGGCCTATGAGAAAGCTGGAGAGGGACTTTTACGAGGACATCTAGTGACAGGACAAGACGTAATGGCTTTAGACTGAAAGAGGGTAGACTTAGATTAGATATTAGGAAAAAATTCTTTACTATGAAGGTAATGGGATACTGGAATGGGTTGCCCAGAGAGGTAGTAGTAGGTACCCTGTCCCAGGAAGCATTTAAGGCCAGTTTGGAGGGGACTTTGAGCAACCTGGCCTCATGAGAAGAATTCTTGCCCATGGCAGTGGGGGTTGAAACTAGATTATCTTTAAAGGTCCCTTCCAGTGCAGAACATTCTATGATTCTATGCAGTCTATGGCTTTACGACTGAAACAGACAATGTCTGGGGCTGTTTTCTTCTTTCTTTCTTTGTCGTATTACCATCGTTACAGGAAACCAGTGTAAATTTACCCATTGTGCAGGTTCTTAGGTTGGTTTTCTGCTTTTCACTTCAATTCCTGAAGAAAAGAACATCTGGGGAGTTACAGACCCAGGTGTCTCATCTCAGTGCTAGTACAAAATTGATTTAGAGTGTAATTAAATTAAGGTTGGCATAATATCTGACTCAGTATCACATAGGTACAAATTCATGCATGTGAAATTTATGCCTTTTTAACCTATAGGAGGTTACTAAAAAATTAATAAACAATAGATTTATGTCACCCTAATTGATGTAATTTATGTATTTTTTTCTGACAACGAGGTACATAAAAGTTCATTACAATTAAGGACTATCTAGAAGATAAAAGGCTAAGTCTTGTCACAGATTTTTAAACTGGTTAATCAGTAAGAAAGGAATCACAATGAAGTACTGTTCCCAGGGCTATCAGGTACAATATTTGATCCTGATCAGGCAAGAAACTAACGATTTATATTTAACACATTCTTTAAAGTTAGTAAGTGTTCTTATTCATATTTCACAATCAAGAAACTGAAATAGAGTGCTATGTCAAATTCAGCTCTTGATAGCTATGAAAGATGTGACAAGTCACACTTTTACAGTTTTCTCTCTCTGACAATAGAGATCGAGCTGAGACAGAGAAAATTTGTGAAATCATCCCACCATAAGATTATTTTGATAATGAAAAGGGAAATATGCATCTTTTCTCTCATCGTGCTACAAGTCTAAGTAAATAGAAGAAATACATTGAGATTCTTTTAACCAAGAGTAGGAAAAAAGCTGAAATATTTCAGAAACAATCTGAAAATTACATCAAAATTGAACAATGGTGTGATATTAATATGTGTTTTATTTTATTAGAAATATGGTCTGCCCAGAAAAAAAAAACCAAACAGAAATATTTTTAGTGATTAGAAGTCAATAACAAAATGTATGTCTGATTTAGATTCAAAGCTCAGCATTTTTTATTGGAGTTAGAATATTACACAACATGAACCAATCTGAGCCACACATGCCAACTTAGAAATTTGCTGTGTCCAGTATGCCTTTGGAGTTAAACCTATGGGATTCCTTTTGTATATAGTTTCTTGGTAAATCCCAATTATAGTTCTGCCACATAATCTTTATTTGGCAAATAATTATAATTTTTATTAGTGCAAAGCACTAGCCTCCAAGCTTACATCTGGCCATAACAGGTCACGCTGGAGCCTTTGCTGATTTGAAATTATCCTGGAAAGCACTTTGCAGATGAAGAGGAAAGGCTCAGCTGCTAGCACTCTAGTTATACAACCTTCATCAGGTCTGGTATTTGAAAAATATAGAGTAGTTATTTTCATTTTTTTTTATGATGGACTTTGCTATTATCCAGAAATGCTGCTAGCATTTTCTGTAGTAGTATATCTACTGTCAGCTCATGATCTGTGAAAATATTTTTTACAGACTTTATAGGGGGTGATAAATGGCTTCCAAAAGGTTTGAAACTCTACAATATTTGTCCACCTTTTGATCCCAGGTTTCTTTAACAGTTTATTGCCAAATATTAATCTGTAAATAAAAAAGACTTTGATTAGTTCTCTCAAATATAAATCCGTCACTTCTTCTTGATTCCAACAAAGAAAAATGCCATAATGCATTTCTGAAATGAGTGTTCTTCAGTGCTGTGATTTTTCTGATTGCGATTTTTATTTCAGCAGGCTGTGTCCTTAAAAAGGCTAGCATAGGTAACAAATACCTTCTTGGTCCCTTGTGCTGAGTTATTTGAATTTCATGGATTAAATAGGTCTGAATACTTTAGTACTTGAAAGCAGTTCACACAAATGTATTCTGTCTGCTGAAAAAAAAAGGACTATGATTGCCTTGGACGTTTACAATTTGATTTTACTGCCAGGGAATTTGTGGAGGGTACTACTCATTAAGACACCTGTTACTGGACATAAAACAAATAAAAATTATTCATAGTAAATGAGAAAGGTTATGCTGGAAAATTCTCACTGTATAAGAATATTTTATCTGTATCTCTATAGTCAGGATATTTGATGCAAGATGGGAAGGTCAGCTCTTCTGTTGTTACTGGTCCTGAATTTGCTATGTTGTTTCTTCTTATGGTGTATGTTTGTTTCATTCACAAATTGTTTATAGTCCTGGGGTCTCCAGTGTAATCCTGTGACGTTTTTGTTATTGTCTCACACCATTACTTTTTACTCTGCATCCCAGGGCTCCATTTTCAAGGCCCTTTCTAGCATACCAGACCTATTTACATCTAAACCACACTTTTAAGTCAACAGTGAATGTTTCTGTCCACATAAATCATCAATATATTACTACTACTATTCATATAAAAATTGGGGTTATGCCACAAAATTATACAAAGCTGACCAAAGTGAAACAAATGAGGTAATAACAACTTGGTCATTAGAAAACTGTCATTAGAGTTCAACAAGCTAAAAAATACTCCAGGCAAGCCAAGAGAAGCTCAGATGCAGCCTGATGAGCCTCAGCCCAGTTGGTGCAAAGTTCTTGGCTTGTAATTAGCAATGGCAGTGCTGTATCTATGTAGCTAAATGGCTCCAAGGCAAGGTGACATCCTCTGGTTTTCTTCCTCTCTACACAAGGGCTAGCTTGTTGGCTAGTTCTGAATGCATAACACTTGATTCTGAGTCTAATCATGGTGCCCAGTGGTATTGTACTGGAAGAACACATTGCCATTGTGCTTGAGTGTAACTTTCAACTCAAATGATGCAAAAGAAATTGAGACAGTTGTGTGAAGGTCCAACAGAGACGTCACTTCTTTAGTTCACAATTCAGTGTGCATATTGCTCTGTGCCATGGGGTGTGACCTTGAGGGAGAACACTTTGAAGACTTGCTTGTGCAAAGCCTAAGTATGGGAGGACAGAAGAGAATGAAGGGAGTTCATGGACTCTCCATTAATGTATTCATGTTGTAACCGCTGGACCCTGCCTAGCAGGCTGCTGCAGCCTGAAAGCTCAGCGAGGGTTTCCTAGGGCCATGCGGTTGATCGCATCCCGGAGCCCATTTCTGACAGCCCTGCGATTTGGCTCGGGCAGCCAGCAGCATTACAATGCAGTGGATGGTAAAGAAGGTAGAGAAGGGTCTCTCATGAGGGTTTGAGGTGGCTTTAATCACATCTTGTCCCCGTGATGTTCAGAGGTAGAGAGACAGTGTGATCTGGGTGTGGGGTGGTTTTGTCAGGGGCCCAGGGGCAGTCCCTGGGCAGGTTGGGGTCCAGGAGCAAATAGGGAGTAACCAAGGGAGTGGCCAAGGCTAGGGCAGGGAACAGGGGGAACATACAAAATCATGGGGTTAACAGGCCACCACATATTCATGCTTGATTCGTGAAAGAATTATTTTGAGAAGGGGTGGTTAGCTAAGAAATCAGGAAGCAAATTAATGTTCAATCAGTGTTGATGATAAGGGGATGAATGCTCAAGCTTGTTTGACTGTGTAGATGTATCCATAGGTCTCAATATAAGTCCGTGTCTTTTCACGTCATCAAGAACTCTGAAGTTTTGAAAGTGTCTGAGACATATAGTCAACACTTTGTTGCTCTTTCCACCTTTTAATGCCTTTGTCAGACAAGCAGTGCCAGACATTTTATATATTTAGTGTATCAAATGTAACAGTGTTATTAAAATTATCCATACATTCCTATCCAGAGGTCCATAAATAATTTCAATTATTGATTTTAATGGTATACCTGCTCCAACTGCTGCATTTCCATTAATGATTCATTAATGTTCTTGGATTTCCTGCTGATACCAGCTGAATGAAGAATATTTCCTGTAACATTGCAAAATAATCAGGAAGACAGAAAAAAGTGTGTATATTTTTTTCTATTTTAATGAATGTAGTCTTGTTAAATACATTTTATTAGAGGAACTGAAAGGACTATCAAATGTGTATGTGCATTGTCTTTCACTATTTCATTAATTTTAATTGTGGTAAGACAATCTGCTTTAAAGGAATGGCATTGGTGAGCACTTTGAAAGAAAGATCATTTGTTTAGAATTGCTTGATTAAGAACATTTGAAAGAGCACAGAGGCTTAGTGATTAAAAAAAAAGATTAAATGAGGGAGAGTCCTGAGGTGTATATCTTGAAGAATTTGAAAGATAAAAATTTCTTAGCAGTTAAGGACAATAGCACTGCAGGAAATGCTAGGATAAATATCCACAAACAACTATTCTAAGGAAACACTAAGAACTGGGTTACCTTTTGCAGTATCCTAATTCTCCCACCACCCAGATTTAATCATGTTTGCCATCTCTCCCACATCTTTTGTAGATATGTAATTATGAATTTTCCACCAAGAGCAGGAAAGGATGGTCTAGATGTACAAGATAGCTCTTGGGTAGCGTGCAATAGTCATTATGAGGCACTAGGAAGGAATACATTCCCTCTCATCTGCCCCTGCTTCTAAAAAGGCAGGTGAGATAAAAATTACACTAGCATATGGAGGTAAAAACAAGACCATGAATCTGTCATGTGCTTGGAAGCCAGTGAAAATCTGAAGATTTGAAAGCCAAGAGAGGGGAACTGAGGAATTTGGGAATAGATTTGACACAATCATTTTAATTGGGATGCCTTAAGACCAACATTTCTGAAGTATACGCGGAATAGCTGTCTTACATCATCATTCAGTATTAAATCAAACTACTCACAAATCCCTAATGACATTTGTCATTTTTGTAGTGTGGACAGTTAGTTATTATCACAAAGAATGTCAATCTACACAGGAAAAGCAATTTCCTTATTGAAGGAATCAATGTTCAAAACTTATTGGCCTATTTTATATAGGAATTTCAGTTAGATTAACAAAATGGTTTGACATGTAAGGCTATCAAACTATCTTCCAGAAAATTATTTCAGGAGTTGCTTTTCCTCTTTATTGAAGCAAATAGTATGTACAAACTGGCTGCTTTTCTGTACTCTACTACAAATATTGATGCCAAAATGATTTTTGCTTTTATATTTTCTTCACATATATTTGTAGCTCTGTGGACTATTGTTGTATAGTTACATAGTTCCTAGGTAACTTCAGTATTTTTCCTTCCCTGATAGACAGAAAGACAGAACACATTCCAAAAGGCTGCTATCCCATCTTGCTGCTTCTAGGAACCAAGGTTAAAACAGCTTCTCGAGATACTTTCTCATAAAGAAATTTCAACTAGTACAGCTAGTAGCAAGAAAGGGGGGTTCCAGAAGAGGTAGAATCAAGGGGAGAATTACCTTATTACTTGTGCTTCTAATTGGGAATTCCTGCCAATTATGCTAATTTGCTAAACTTATAAAACTGTATTCTCCCTGTGTGGGGTGGGGATTTCTCAGTATATGCTCCTGGAGGCCTCCAATTAAAGACCAGCTTTTATATTACCTCCTATACTAATATTGTCTCGAAAGTGTGTTGTTTTACTTCTAGATCTTTAAGGAAACAATATGATTGTTCATCCCATGAAGTAGAATTAAAATACAATTCATTTGTGAAATTTATTTTTTATATTTCAGAAAACAAAGGCACTTTAAATCTGGAATTCATTCTTTTCAATAAATTCTATGGTATGGTTTTTGGTATAATTATTTATCATGTACACCATATAGAACACAACAGCCATCAATCTTTTCCCTAATACTTTAGCACATTTACCCAAAAGTCATGCCCAAAATAGTAAGGCTAATTTTAGGATACAGGAAATTAATTTACATAAAATCTAACAGTACAAGAAGCATAGTGTAATATACTACCAACAGAGATCTTATTGATTTACTATTTTGGTAATATATTTTTAAGATTTAAATTCTGACAGTTCTTCCTCTCATATATTTCCTATGAAGTAGTGAGTTTGCCACTGATGAATGATCTTACAAAGATACTTTTCCCCTAAGCTGGTCATTCATACAAGTAAAAATTCTTATTTAGTAGACGCAGTATTTCTTTTCCCGCTATAGCTTGTTATTTAAAACAATGCAGATTCTAGTGATTTCTATTGCAATGCGGTACAGGTAGCTGTATGTGAGGACATTTGAGCAATGAACATCATGAAGACCTTTCACTGAAAGAAAGGAGACTATCAGGAAGCTGTCTCTGACCATCATTAGACTGAATCAAGTTTGCGTTTAGTGTCAAGAAAAAAATGTATTTAATCCACTAATTCAGCATAAAGATTTCTATTAACTAATCCTCTCAAACTGTAGCAAATGCCATGTTCTACGACTTCATAACATCATGCATTCCATTCTCAGGATAATACTTCTGATTTGGAGAAAGCTTTAGCCTCTATCCCTACCATTCACTGGAGTGTCTTGCAATGCTTTTGGAGGTACTAAAATATACCTGGTTTTTTTTGGTTGTTGGAGTTTGGGAGGGACAGTTGTTGGTGGGTTTTTTTGAGGTGCTAGGTCCCCTTCCTCCCTATAACTTCGTACAATTTTGCTTGATTTATCTAAACCCTATCTCATTGTTTTTCATGTGACTTAGATCCTGGCAAATTCTAAATATTGATCAATCTGAACTTGTTGAAATATATGCAAGACATTTGGAAGTCGTTGCACTTCTCAGTATTTCCACAACTCTGTAAATGACATTATTTTATATATTGTTTTTCATAATGCATGTATTGAAATGATTCACAGTTTTATATCTTATGGTCAATAAAGGTAGTATTCTATGAAAAATTTAGTTAATATGTGACATGAGCAACAGTATTTATATAAACCCAGTTGGTGCCGGTGTTGCAGTTCCAAGTCATTGCTGTGTTGCAGAGAGGAAGAAACAGTCCTGCTGAGCACTGCAAAGATGTCACCCCACATGAGGTGGTCCCAAAGGGACCCCAGGCCCCTCCTTTCCTTGAACCAGGGTAAAACACTCTAATTTTGTTTCCTGGGTTGCAGACGATGTACAGAAAATACGGAATATAATACACACATTTTTTGGGTCATCTAGGTCTCCTAAGACAAGGGCAAACTATGTCCTGGGGTGCATCAGGCACAGCATCACGAGCTGGACAAAGGACGTAGCTGTGCTGATCTACTCTGCACTGGTGTGACCTCACCTCAAGTCCTGTGGCAGTTGTGGGCACCACAACATAAGAAGGACGTCAAAGTATTAGAGTGTGTCCAGAGGAAAATTATCAAGGTGTTGAAAGGCCTCGAGGGAAAGAATTATGAGCAGCAACTGAAGTCCCTAGTCTTGTTCAGCTTAGGGGAGAGAAGGCTGAGGGCTGACCTCATCACAGACTACAGTTTCCTGAAGGAGGGCAGTGGAGAGTAAGGTGCTGATCTACTTTCTTTGGTCATTGGTCATAGGACACAAAGAAATTAAATGAAGCTGCCTCAGAGGAAGTTCAGATTTGACATTAAGAAAAGATTCCTCCTTGAGAGGGTGGTCAGTCATTATAACAGGCTTCCCTGGGAAGACATTGGTTATGGCACCAACAATGTCAGAGCCCAAGGAGCATCTGGACAATGCTCTGAGTCATAAGATTTATTTTTAGGTAGCCCTGTGATGAGCTGGGAGCTAGGCTAGAAGATCCTTGTAGTCTTTCCAACTTAAAATCTTCTATGATTTTATGAAACTTATCATGAACTAAGGACCATTCTAAACAGATATTCTTCATACACATCCCTTGCTCTGGAGACAGTTTAGTAGCCTGTGTGCAGACCAGTCCATGGTGAAAGAGAGAAAGATCTGTTCTGAACAAATTTAATTTATCATCAGAGACTCAGCCCTTCACTTAGCTTGTCTATTACAGACATTCTAGCCGAGACAATTCTATCCATACACAGACTACATAATTATAACAGTTAAAGTCTTCTCAGCTAATATTAGTCAGCCAAAATTCAGTTTTATAGGATGGGATTTCTATACCTAAAGATAAATATGTAGTGCAATTTGAGAAGCCCTACCACGTCCTGTGTGGTCTTCCACTGTCACTTCAGAAAGATGTAGTTCTTCTGTTTTGTGTCTCATCTCTCTCGTACGGATGTCTCAGATGATCACAACTTCTAAGTTTTTTCTAGCATAGTGTGGGAAGGAATTATGTACAAAATCCAATTGGTAGTCTTGGTAATTACCTTTTATGTTCTTTACATAAACCAAAAGTATTTTCATTTTTGAATTTGATTTAATTCTATTTATTAATTAGTAACAGAAAATTCTTTTGTGATTAGTTATGACATTTCTCATTATCCTCTTCCTTGTTCCCTCCCTCCTTCCCTCCCTCCCTCACCCTTTCCTCCTTCCTTTCTTTCTTCCCTCCCTTCTTCAAAGATCTGTCCTTAAACGTTCTAGTGACATGACATAAGAACAGAGCTGTGACTCTTTTGCCAATTTTCTTTTTATTTGAAATAAAAGAAAGTGGTCTCTTTTTCCTTTTTTCCTCTTTTTTTTTTTTTTTTTTTTTAGTTAGAGAAAATAATCATTGCAGAATGTCCCTTCATCTAACATGGGGGCATGTGTAATACCACAAACAGCTAATAAAGGATGTCAAGGCAACAGGAATAAAAGCAATAGAAAAATCAATTGAGATTGCTTCTGCATCTTTACACAGAACCTGCAGGACAGAACATTCTTTTTAAAAATAGCTTGGTGAAGTTAACTTTCAGGTTTACTTAAAAAGCCTTAACAACTCTTTCCATAAAAGTTTTAATGCTATTCCTTTTAGAGCAGGAAAATAAGCATTATATTCTATTATCTGCACTATGGATTCATTTCAGTATACAAATTCTTGTATATCTATGTTTTATCCAAACATAGACACATGCAAAAAAACCAGTGAACATGGAAATTCCCCCATTATGACTGTTTTCTATACTCTGTAAACAGTTCAAAAGTAGCACCTTACTCCTTTCATGCATTATTCTCACAATATTCCTTTCTAAATATTATTCTGGAATGTTTTGAAGTGTATAGAACCTCTATCCATCCATCTATCTATCTATCTATCTATCTACCTATCTAAAAATACATGCAAGATAAGTGGGAATATTGTAATACTGCTTAGCCTGTCTTTGAATATAGCACTCTATTTACTTCCATAAACTTCCTTCTCTCTTAATCATGAACTGCTGATGTCAACTGAAGTGCCACAAGAACAGCTGACACAAGGATTGAACATGGAATAGATTTCCAAACTGTTGTGTTTTATGATTCAGGATACAATATTGCACATATAGCAGCCCACGAGTGATCATTCCTAAGAAAATTTGGCCTTTTTAATTAGTCAGTCATTTCAGGTTAATGCAGTGATAAGAAGTTTTTTCAGTTTACCATAGACATTATGATCACTCTTAAAGAATTTGGAAATACGAGGCCACTTTTTAAATTTTGGCATGGAAATATAGCATAACTAGTGATGCCTCTAAGACTACTAGGATAATATAGCTCAGGATTGTCTAGCTGTGTTCCGTATTTTTATTTTTGTTCTCCCCTCAAATCATCAAAACATTATTTGTATTTTCTATACTACAGAGTAGTCATTTGTTAAAACAGATAATAGCTCATGTCATTTTCAGCTAATTTTTCTGGTGAAAGTGTTATAGCAGAAGCACTATGGCAAAATTTGCATAGGTTTTTCTCTCCTCCTAGAACAGGAAAATAATGTTTTTTATGCATGAAATTTCAGAAGGGCTAACTTACAAAATTTACTAATAATGACATATCAAGCTCTCTTTTCCAGTCATCAGACCAAAGAACAGAACTGTGTAGCACAGTGAGACACAAACACTGTGAATAAGCTCTTTTTTGGCTGTTTTTCAAACTGACAATTGCCTAAAAACTGGAAACATGTTCTACATTTGACTCATTCATCACACAAGAGTGAATTCTTGTAAAATTGTACCTAATAGACAAGAATACCACAGCTCACAGTCAGAAGCCTGTTACAAACAAGGCTTTTTAAGCGATATCAAACACTTGTTTGTAACAATTCCTTACAGAATTCACTCTGGTTTTAGACATTTATGTAGGAGGCCATATTGAGAAAATATAATATTTTTATAATTTGTATCAAAACTACTTCAAAGCTCTTGTTTCTGCAATTTATCCTCTACATTAGGCTACATAAAGATGAACACTTCCTAGGCCTGTAAGATTTAACTATCCTAGGCTCAGGAGATAACTGACCTCACAGAGATGAACTCTAATTGATATTTGTTGCATGCAGGAGACACATAATTTTCTAAACTCCGCATACCTTTTATCAGCCAAAAGCAGTCAAAAGTAAGTATATAATTTCTTTGTATATTAACATACTGTGGGCAGACCCACCACACTTTTTCTCAAAAATGCAATTTTAGTAATCCAAAGTGCATCATTACATCTTAGTTATTTGTATGGAAGACCTATATTACCACTAAGATTTTGAGAATTCATAGTTCCCTTCTGATTTATTTCTTTTGTGTGTTTATACAGAGAACAGTTTATCCGTGACATTCAGATCTTGATTCACTAGAGATTTTGTCTGTGCTAGTCTCTGGTTTTGTAGACAGCGACAGAATAAGAAAGTACATGTTTCAGTGCAAAAATGATGAGCTTGAGTTTTGCCATCGTTTTACAAGTTGGTAAGAAGTTATGAAATATAAATTGACAAATTCAGATGATCACAGCCGAACAACTCTGCCTCTGAGTTTCAGTGTGTACAAGTTCCTCATGCAAACAAATCCTCACTTTGTGAAGAAAGCAAGTTTCATAAGGTACTTACTGTCAGATAGGTCAATCAAGGCACAATTAGCTCTAATTAGCAATCCCACAGGCTATTAAAATTGTTTACCTTCTGTTGAGATAGGCACAAAAAGGTACATAATTTTTTCCACTTGTGAAAACATCAAAGAAAAATATTTCCGATCTGAACCATGAAACCAATTATAAATGAAGACAAGCACAGCAGTGATATCAGCAGAATTTAGGAAACCATTTGTATTGCTAATTGCAGCATTTGGGCTAGCTGAGGGAGTATATAATGCTCTTCCTATGAGGCTCAAAATAAAGGGTCCCGAATAATTTCTGGGTCTTTACATATAAAATTTCACAAGGACAGAGGAATCAAATGACAAATCTCAGGACTTTTTACAAGTTCTATAACTCTTTCAATTCTTATCTCAATGCCTGAGTAAAGAGGTAGAATGGTAAAAATTTTTTGCTTTTATTCAAGTACATAAATTAATACCCTTGTTTTCAAAAGGAAAGGAGTCTAGAATAGATCAATGCCTAGATCGTGTTCATTTTTAAAAAAGCTAACATATAATAGAAAATTCAAATAGGAAATGAAAAGGCTAGAGAAATCCATAGTTTTCTCATCTCAGTTTTTTGAAATTGTATTGTCTATAGAGGGGAAAGCAAGCTTCATGAAAAGCAATTAGCATGGATTTTACAAGTTAAAAGCTTACACAATACGTTGCATTCGAATTGAATTTAGGGAGAAAAAAAGTTTTAGCTTCTTTACTGAATGAGGAAGAAATTGTTGCACTAAAACCTGCTTTAAGTGAAGTTCCTGCTCTGATAGACCTTTCTTAGTTAAGGACAAACAAGAATGTACTTTGTAACAAGGTCTTTGCCCAAAAATGAGGCAGCATGCCACAGAAATTTTTTTGTTTATCTGACCTGCTAAATGTGCTTAGATGCTACTGGCAAGAAAGAATGATTTAAGCAATGATTTTAAACATATCCATGAAACCATTTAAATTATACTTAAACAGAAAACCATATAAGTAGCATTCCTCTGGATGCATTTAATGTACTTGAGTATGTTCAGAGGAGGATAAGAAATCTGATGAAATAGCGGGAAGGCATGTCCAGTGAGGAGCATCTGCAAACTCTAGCTTTACCTAGTTTGGAGAAAAGGACGCTGAGGGATAGAAGTGGAATTGGAGGTGCTGATCTCCCCTCTCCAGAATCCAGTGATAGGAAATCTAGGAAAGGCTCAAAGCTGCACCAGGAGAGGTTCAGACCAGGTATTAAAAGCATTTCTTTATCAAACTCTGCAACAGGCTTCCTAGAGGGGTGATAGGTGCTCCAAACCTGCCAGTGTTTAAGAGGCATTTGGACAATGCCCTTAACAATATGCTTTAAATTTTGGTCATCTCTGAATTGTTCAGGCAGTTGGGCTAGACGACCATTGTACGTTTCTTTCAACTGAAATATTCTATTTTATTCTAGTCTAGTCTAGTCTAGTCTATTGTAATTTTAATATTTTTTTCAGGTAAGTTTGCAATCACCTACTCCATGTTCATGATAATAGATTAGATTAACCAGGAAGTTTATTATTGTTTATAATTATTTTAATTCAAATAAATGCAATGAAAACTGCTAGCAATCCATTATAGCTACAATGGGAAACTGTAATTTTAATTAAGTTCATAATTTGGCTTTCAATATTCAAATAAGGTAAAGAAATATATTTGTTTTTTCATTACATGTTGCTCTCGAAGAATGAAAACTATGAATGGCATCTCTAGTTATCATACAAAAGTTATTGATTTGAGTTTTTAAATTATTATTATTTGAGAAATAAATATGCATAAAATTTCACCAATATTTAGATCACCCCAGTATACATGTAGAAAACATTATTGAAGCCACTACATTTCATCCTTTGCATAACAATATCTTGGCTGGTTGGCACTTGCTAACAGAATTGTTAGGCTTCATCTAACATGATGTATGACTGATTATTTCTTTTTAATTAAAATAATATAATCCAAAGGATTCTAATCCCTTATACCCCTGACAGAAATGAGATTACTCATACATTTGCCACACAGTGGATTAACCTGCCTTTCTAAATGTATGCTCACCAAAAAAGAGCAATCTTGTTAATATATTTCATCCAACCTCTCTAAAGCTGCACAGGAAAAGATGGAGCTTATAATGAGACCATGAGATTTACAGATATGAGCTACAGCAGACCAAGGAGGTGGTAAAAAAAAAAAAAAAAGGAAATCCTGAATCCAGTATTTCTAAATCAAGTAGCCTGACAGATGATTACATAGAGGAAGCTGCAGGTCAAGAATTTCTGGTTATCACAGCTCAGGCAATATGGTACAAGAAAAGAAATAGCCTAGACAGAACAGTTTAGGCTTTTGAAGACAAACTCCTAATCCATTAATTCTACACAGAAGCTCATGGGAAGTTAATGAAACTCAAAGGCATCCACTCCTGGCATAAAAGTGCAAATCCTGCTGTTTAGACTGCTGACTGAAGTGGAATGCAACACTGTTATTTTCATCTATGTGTAGGTTTTGTGTTGGTGAAGACTTAAAAGCTTGGAGTAGACCTAACCACAAATAATTTTGTTTTCAAAATTATCATCAAAACAACTATGTTTAGCTTACTGTCCTCTGAAGTTATATTTTTGGGGTATGAACAGTAAGAACATTAAATAATCTTCTCCTTCTCTCAAGAAAAAACAGTTCTGGAAAGAATTTACAATGTGTTTATTTAATACATGTTCTAGAATTCTTTGTAAAAAAATCCTGTATGTGTCATACAACCAGACTGAATTGCACAAAATTTCTTCCTGCCTTGTATCAAAGCACTATATTTAAAGATGCTGTAAAAAGCACTTGCTGGACACAGTCAACATTTCTGTAATACAAGTAGGAAAGTTATCATTATTCTCCTTCTGTAATTCTGAGAAAAATAAAGAAAACACAACTATTCAAATCTCTGGCTATTGTCATGGTCAAATGATGTTCAAGCTTCACAAATGTTGAATCCTTCCTTAATTCTGACTTATTCAAGTTAAAATTAGTCTAAATAAAATCTGTATAATTACCACAAAGAGGGGAGTAGAGGGGCTTTTTTTTTTTTTTTTTTTAGCTGAAAGACCTGTTTGAAGAAATAAGGCAAAGAAAAGACAAAGGAAAAGCTTCAGACTTCTCACCTTATTTATTTTCAAAAGTAATTTTTTTTTTTTTTCCCCACCTTCTCCTTACTTCAGTAGAGACTGTTATGCTGAGTTTACTTCTGGTACTAATGTACTTTGCACCAGGCTCTCTTAGTATGGTCAATAAATAGTTCAAATCTTGTAATCCAATTCAAAAATATTAATATATACATGTATATTAACATTTATATGTTATATAATTATAACATAATTAGAACTATTACCTATTCTCTGTAGTCTAATACTGAATTCCAAATATAAATCTTAGTTTCATGCCCTATAATGAGCTGTTGAGGTAACCTTGATTTATGACTTTCAAAAAGAACTCTCAAAATATAATTGTAAAATATAATAAAAATCAATTCCATATGAAATTAGCAGATCTAGGAGCTTCAGCTGAACTGTCTTATAATTAAGTTGAGAAACTGGTTAATCTAATGAAAAAATTCTTACTCATTGTAGGAGTATGGAAATGAGGCTTGCTGGGTGGAAAAGACAAAAGCTGGAGCAGTTGCAAGATTTCCATCAAAACTATCTTGAGAGTAATAGGCAGGGGGAATCTATGTAAGTCATCATAGTAATAAAAAACATTCTTAGAAACAGTATTTATTTTTTCATTTTGATCTAGAAAGGTATTTTTTTGCAATTTTTTAAAAGAAGAATTTCATATCACATGGGATGACTAAGGTGTTAAATCACAAAAAAGGACAAAAAATTGAAACACTGAAAGATTTGGGAGCTCCAGCATTACAACTGAGACTAGTTACTGCATAATTAATCTGAAAATGAGATAATGCATCTAGCATCACTATTTTTCTTTTTACTGTCAGTTTATCAAGTTTTATCTTAAATGGAAATTGCATGTACTGTATAATTCCACTACACAGTTTAGATGGTAACATTGCAATACAAAAGTATACAGTAAAATTTATTAAAGTTATCTTTACAGCGAATACATTTTTACTACTCATTGTTTCCAGATATTTAATTTATTTCATTTAGATTTAGTTTCTTTTCTTAAGTTGTTACTATGACATACCTTTTTTTCTATTACAGTAAAAAATAGTAGTCATTAACTCTTCTAAATGGAAGACACTGTTTTTGTGGAATACAACCATGATTTACTTCTGTGTTAAGAAAAGTAGACTTCCTTCCGCCCATGAGATTCCTTCATTCTTCAGCTGAAGAAAGCTGATGCATTTATAATCCTTAATTATAGTTTTATGGTAGGTACATCCATGGATTATAGCCACAGGTAAGAAAATTTGTTTCTCTTGGTAAAAACAGTTTTATCTGAACACTTAATGTAATGCAGCTTTCAATCCCCAGAGCAGGAAAATTCTGGTGGTGTTACTAAGAAAATGCAAAAATTATTAATTGGTTTAAACAACTCCTTTTTATCAGCTAATGTTACTCCAGGGAGAAGACAAACCAAGAAATGTGCTATTTGTATTTAATTCCATAAACACTTTTGTAATCTATGTTCTTTGGAGAGAGTTAACAAAACATTGTGGTGGATATTGAGAAGAAGAGGATAAAATTCAAAGAACAGTTATTCAATATCTGGTTTAGTTGCCTAAAATTAGACTGCAGCCAAGGAGAAGGTAGATTTGTACTGCTACCCACACTATCAATGAAGTATTCCCTCCCTGTGTTGAAAAAGGAAACAAGATCATCACTGCAACGTGTTTCCATGTCTTGTTTGAACATTCAGGTTTGTTCAACTTTAAGTGACTCATCATAGTCATTAATGAATAAGCAGCTCCATAATTTGCTATCCAGATCTAGCACATACATATATTTTGGGGCAGTTGGGAAGAGAGAAGGGAGGCTTTCAAGTTTTAAATGCTACTGTTTAGTTCTGTTGTCACTTGGGGACAGGTTTTAGTGGCAAACATGGCAGTGGGAGGCTAAAGGCTGGACTCAACGATCTTAGTGTACTAAGTAAGGCTTTTCCAAGCTTAAAAATTCTATGATTTTATCTTTCTGCTCTCAAGTGTTTGTCATAATAATATTTTTCATACATTGAACCAGGAAGAGTAAGAACTCTTATGACAGAACATTCTTTGTCCATATAGACACAAAATATCCCATCAAATTTTATTCTATTAATCTACTTATCCGAAATAAGTAAAATTTCTTAAACTGACTTCCTAATGCTGTACATAATAAATAGTGCTTCAAAATGCATTGAGTGTTTGAGGAAATAAATCATTTATTTGAACATCAGCTATGCACTTAAAAGTAGTTACAGAAATCTCCTTAGTCAAATGTTTGTCAAAAATAGGAAATTGTTCCATTTTACAAGATTGATGGATAATTGAACTATAAAAGTCTGCCTATTGCAATGTATCATTATTTTTGCATTGAAACTAATCTTTAATCTCTAGAAACAAAACTCTCTTAATCATTCCATTTAAATCTAAATAATCTTGCCTTAAGAAGATATTCCGCTTAAAAAAAGGCATGGGTTATACTGTCACTAACTTCAGTATTCAATAATCAAATTTTGGCATTAAAACATCACTATCGCTATTTAATATACATTAAATATACATGAGACATAACATATTTAGCTTTTTTACATCTTTGCAGTTCTCACACCTCAAGATTTGTGGTTGATGACTTACATTTCCTTAGTTGATACCATCCAGCTTTATTTTCCTACTATAAGAGTTTATTCTTAAGCATCAGTTTCTTTATGAACATTTTATTTTCAGGCTGTTTCCCCCACCTTCTCCAAAATGTCATGTTTTGCAAGTGAATGTACTTACAAGTTTTGACTTTTGCACAGAACTACAAGTCTTCAGTGTCCTTTGAATGTAATTACTGGGTGGGTTGGTAGCATAAGATAATACATCCCTTTTACTAACATGAATTGTAGATGATAAAAAAATTCCTCCTCAGAGAATTTCTTTCTAAATTACTTTCAGTTCATTCATTACATAGGATCTTTGTTCAGGAGATGTGTATGAGAGCTGATTAAAAAAAACCCCTCCCAATTCCTTCTTATTTAATTTCAATAACATTAGATTCAGAAAGGGGCAATAATTATTTCAGCTGAACATGAACAGATTTCAAATCTTAATTACAGACTATGGTACACATCCTTGTCTCTCAGACAAATGAGGAACACGACTATTTTGAAAACCCATTGCCAATCTATTTTTTTCTATTTACTGACATAGTAGATACTGTGACCACCTTTCTGAATATTTAAGTTATAATTTATCCAATGTTTATAACGTAAAGCATGCATGCCATCTGGGTGTTTTCATGCCATCCTTGAAGCTGAATCAATATTATTTGCTTAGAGCAGTTGCCTCAGCATACAGATCACTTGAAATGTGAATGGTAGAAGTGTAGGAAATTACAGCTTTGCATCATGTAGCTCAGCTGCTCCAGACTTCGAGCACATCCTGTCTGATTTTTTTTTGTTCCAAATTTTTTTTTTTTTAAGTAAAAATAAAATGTTTTCTGAATTCAATGGGAAGGAACATTGTTACCCATTTACTGTTTGAAAAGAAAAGAGAAATAAGGTCACATGCCCTAACAATTTGAGTCTGGGGTTAGGCCAATCTCCTAATTGTTGTAATGCAAGTTTGCCTGAGTGGGAAACTCTGAATTTAGCATTAATAATTTACTTATTTCTCCATTACAGATCTTTGTAAAATGACTTAAATGTAGAGAATTCCTCTTGAACTTTTCAGAAGAATCCACAAATCTGTGCAGTATTCAAGAACTTAAGGTATTTTACTAGGCCTACCACTTAGTAGCAAGGGCAATTCTTTGAAAATAATAATTCAATCTCACTTCTAACTAATAGGCCCATAAACTAATCAGCTGGTCTGCATCTGTGAATATCATATTACTGGTTTGCCTTTGAGAAGAGTAGAGGATATTTGAAAAATCAATCATCTGGAGTAGTGTATTTGTCCATTAATAACAGTATCACATTTTGATGAGGTTACAGACTTTTTGTACTAACTGAAAAAGATCATAAGTGAGGCCATTCAAAGGAGATAATTCTTGAGTTTCATTTAGGGAAGCGGTACTCAGCTTTTAACAGCTGAGGAGCATGCAGCTGCTTAGGCAGGTTTCTCTATGAATTCTTTCACACTTTTAAGCTCCTATGCTAAATTGATTCCTTTGTGGTTTTGTTTCCTCTTCACTCATTAATTGATAATATTTTTCTCAGCAGATAACACTCTTTCTGATGTTTAACACCAGAGGCACTGAATGTACTGCAAATGATTTTTCCAGAGATCTTATGTGTCACTAGGAGAGTTGCAACAACACAAGTCTTCTTTTCATTTTACCTTTTTTTTTTCTTTTTGATGCTTATCTAGCCCTAAAACTCTGTTATAAACAAAAAACTGTTTCCTGAGTTATCTTATGTTTATGAAGCAGATAGCTGAGACCATGGCTGGAGTACTGCATCCAGGTCTGAGCTCCGCAGTACAAGACAGACATGCACATACTGGAGAGAGTCCAACAAAGGGCCATAAAGACTATGAAGAAAGTGAAGAAAGGCTGAAGGAGCTGAGACTTTTCAGCCTAGAAAAGGAAAGGCTCAGGGAGAGCTCATCAATGAATGTATATAAATACCTGAAGGAAAGTTGCAAAGAAGATCATGGAATCATAGAATGGTTTTAGTTGGAAGGGATTTTAGAGGTCATCTAGTCCAATTCCCCTGCAATGAGCAGGGACATCTTCAACTAGATTAGGTTGCTCAGAGCCCCATCCAACCTGACCTTCAATGTTTCCAGGGATAGAGCATCTACTGTCTCTCTTGTCAACCTGTTCCAGTGACTCACCACCCTCATTCATCCCCATGTCTACTCTTGTTTAGTTTAAAATCGGAATCTTTTATCTTATTGCTACAGGTCCCATTAAAAATTCTGACCCACTCTTTCTTATAAGCCCCCTTTAAGTATTGAAAGGCCACAGTAAGGTCTTCCCAGGGCCTTCTCTTCTCCAGTATCCAGTTGAGAACAACCCCAACTCAGTCTGTCTTCATAGGAGACATTTTCCATCTCTCTGATCATTTTTGTGACCTGCTCCAATAGGTTCTCATCTTGCCTGTACTGAGGGCTCCAGAGCTGGATGCAGGGTGGGGTCTCATGAGAGAGGCATAGTGGGGGAGAATCACCTCCCCTGACATCTTGGCCAGCCTTCTTTTGCTGCAGTCCACAATATGGCTGGCTTTTTGAGATGAAAGCACACATTGCTGGCTCACATCCAGCTTTTCATCCACAAGTAGCCTCAAGTCTTTCTCCACAGTACTGCTCTCAAACCCTTCATCCTCTGGACCCTACTGATACCAGGGGTTGTCTGAACCCAGGTGCAGGACCTTGCACTTGGTCTCATGAGGTTCACATAAGCCAATCTCTGAAGCTTATCCAGGTCCCCTGGATGGCATTCTTTCCCTCAGATGTGTCAATGACACAAATCAGCTTGATGTCATCTGCAAACTTGCTGAGGATGCATAGATTCCAGTGTCTCTGCTGTTGATGAAGGTAGTAAACTGTACTGATCCCAAAGATGGAGCCAGTCTCTGATGCTTAGTGACAAGACCACAGGTAGTGGCAATAAACCAAAACAGTAGACGTTCCCTCTGAACATCAGGAAATAGTTTTTTTGCTGTGAGGGTGACTGAGGTCTAGTGCAGGTTGCCCAGAGAGGTCGTGGAATTTCCATTCTTGGAGATATCTAAAAGCTGTATAGACATGGTCCTGAGTAATTGGCTGTAAGTGGCCTTGCTGGGGTTGGACCAGATTATCTCCAGAGGTCCTTTCCAACGTCAACCACTCTGTGACTGTATGATTCTGGAACTCAGTGATAGTCCTTTCTTCCCTCTGAAATGCTGTTAATTGCAAATGTTCATGTGTAACATTCCTACTGGCCTCTGGTCCTTTCTAAAACTCTTCCATTCATTTTCAGACCTGGCAAAAACTCAGTCTTCCAACACAACTATTATTTGTCAAATCTATACATGTCCTCAAATCTTCAGAGCACAAGTTTTGCCTTTTGATGATACCCAGTTCTTTATTTAATCTGTTTTGAGGGTAGTACTGCTTCTGCATTTCTTTCCTTCCCTGCTCTATTAACAAGGAAAAGGAGCAGTGTTGTATGTCTCAGAACTGGTTCTTGAATTTTCCTAAAGCCTGGTTTTCTTCAGGCTTCAGCCCCATGCAGACCTCATGTCACCTGTACAACAATGGGCAAAGGCTTCCCAATAGAAGTCAAGATTCCAGGCAGGCAGGCCTGTACTGTAGTGGAAGTTTTCACAGAAAGTTATGTAGGATGAACTGTATTTGGAATAATGATCTAGAGAGATGCTTTTGTGTGGGATATGCCCAGCCACTGCCCTGGAGGGATGTCTGCTGAGATAAGAGATTTCGCAATCGACCAGCAGGACTCCCTGGAAAGGACTTTGAGTCATGGTGAGGAAAAGTAGACCCACAATCCTTTGGGATACCCTATGCAGATCATTCTGTAACCCATTGGTCTATCCCAGACCCTCTGTAATCCATTGGTCCCCTTGCTGATCCCCTGTATCCCTATAAAAGACCAATTCGCCTCTGTAGAAGGAGAGAGCTCTCGTCCCTGGCCTTCCCTTCGCCGGAGGGAACCCACAATAAAGCTACCTTCATGCGGAACCAGCCATACGGGTCCTCTCGTCTCTCGCTCCGGTCTGGTTTGGCCTAGAGGCTGCCCTGCAGAGCTGAGCTGAAATCACGAGCTGATAATCACTAAAGAGCTGACAGCTTCTGCAAGGGCTCCTCTGCCAGCAGCTGAGAGGAAGACACGGGACCCCAGGCAGGCGATTCCTTTCGGGACCATCTCCCCGGACCGGTCACCTCTTCCTGGGTCACAGCCTCGGACCCCACCACCAGCTGTAATACTTTTGTGTGACAGCTGGATCATAAAACTTTACATAGGAAATCTGACCACAGAAAAGAATTTAAGTAAGTATCTATTACCTTAATAACTGTCTTCCATTCTGTTCCATAGGTCATCAGGTAATCAGGAGGATTCTATAGAAATTTACATATGACTGTCACATAAATTCCCTCCAAGGCAGCCATTTAAACACATTCTGTTAAAAAAAGTTTCTAACAAGTATTCTGCACAGTAACAATAGTTGCTAGAGCTATCATGGATTGCCATGGGTTTCGCACCCAGACTGCATCCCCTTTTATTCTTATTTCCTGCTTCACAGAAGGAATGAGCAGGAGGTCAAGAACACGGATGGAGACAGAACTGTAGCTATTAGCAGTCAGATCTGTGTTAAAATTGCAGGGTAAGGTATTTGCAATGTACGGTCAGAGTTATTCCCAGCACTACTTTTAAGTGTGAATGTGAATATATAGGAAGGAAGTGCTGTCAAATATGTTAGGGTTTCTATCTTACTATTGCCAGTTATATTCTATCTAGAGAGAGTTATATACAGTGTTCACACACACAAGATACTATATAAATATATAACAAATTTTTTTCTATTATATACACAGAAGACAAAACCTACAAGCTATGGCTTGTAGGCTTTGTTTAAGAATAAAATAGGTTTAAATGCTCTGCAGGTTTAAAGGGGAAGGTCCCTCTATCTCTAACATTTTGGAATCCAGTGAGTACTATTTTAATCTTACTTTTATTTCTCCATTAACTGCTTGAAGAGTTTAAAACAATGATGTATTCTGATCCCCTTTCTATTTTATTATCAAAAGAATGAATTTTTTCTTGAGATGCCAAAGAAAACAATCCACTCTTTACAAGTTCCATCGCTTGATAGAGAGTGTAAATATTTGAAAGCAAATATTTTAATTTACTTTTGAATCATAGCCAAACAAATTTCTTAATTTCCTCTGGGGACCTTTTCATTACTCTGAAATCTCAATTATAATATGCTTCCTTTCTTTCTTACTTTTTTCCTTTCTTCCTTCATTTCTTTATCTTTTTCTGTAGTTCAAAGTGCCTGGAATAACATGCAGTGGTGTAACAGCTCAGCAGAATGATTTTTAGAAGACAAGGAGCATCCACATTGTATATCCTGGGACGTAGCATAAAAGCATGTGGGAATGTTTAAGGGTGAAAAGCCTGCCAGAAGAGTGGAGGGGACTGCAGAGGGTAGAGAAAACTAAAGTTGGTGTAATCACATTAATAACTACCCTTCTGCTGCAGTGCTTGAACCAAATTATTCTTGTGACCATATTAAAACAAACTTGGACTTTCAAAGTCCCAAACAGAGGCAAGGAGAGCAAAAAAGAACCATTACAGATGGGTTAGAGCCTAGAATTTAAGGTTTCATTGATTTTCTAAAAGATAGTAGTGTAACTGTGCCGCAAAATCTTTTCTTTATTGTCTTGGTTTAAGACAATTTAAGTGGTGGACACTCCAAAATGAGTTACCTCCCCTTTAGTTTTAATCAATCCGTTTCCACCAATAATGAGAAAAAAATATAAGTAGATATAAGTGAAAAATTAACAGTTTACTAAAAAAGCCCTGAAATAGCAACAGAAAAGAAAAACAACAGTAATAATCACAAGTTACAAAGTTGCTGAAATGTCCATGACTCCTCTGGAACAAAGAGAAACTCAAAATGGCGGAGAAACCCCTCACCCAAGATGGCGCCCCCTGCAGAAAACTGTGTGTGGGGAGACAAAGACAAAGATGGTGGAGGCCTTCCTGCCTCTCGTCCCTCAGCAGCAGCAGCTCGGATGGCAAAGACAGCTGGCACACTGCAGCAGCTGGAATTCAGTCAACGGCTGAAACACATGGAGGGACTTCATCTTGTCCCTAGCAGAAGCAGCAGGCAGCCAGCTTGGGCCACTCAGACTCTGTCCTTTCCAGTTCCACTGGGCACTGCTGGCGGGATGGGGTGACCATATGGAGCAGAGCTGTTCCCCACAATGCTGCAGCTGTAGACAAGCACTCGCGGAATTCGCTGTCCAGCAGTCCAGGACTGCAAAACGCAACCTCTTGGAAAAACCTGCCCAAAGCAACCACCTCAAAAAAAAAACCAAAAAAAAACCCAAAACAAAAGAAAGCCAAAGGGAAGCCTCTACCCACACTGCCTCAGCTTTCTCTCCCTACAGAATGAAAGGGAAAGAGCAAGAGCCAAGGCAAAAGAGAGACTCTGCCTTGAGTGCCCAAGCCTTAAAAGGAGTTGTATCACCCAGTCCCACAGTTCTGTTCATGTCTTCACTGCCACATCTTAACAAGATACTAACGGACGGCACAGATAATAATAATTTTGGGCACAAATAGAAATGGAATAGAATAACATTTTGGGTTACCCAGGACATTTATAATGTTTTTAATTAAAAGATAAGATTTTTTACCTTTGAAATGAAAATGTTATTCCAAATAGAATTAACCACAGATGGTGCATTACTTTAATTCTTCTACCTTCTGAAAATACAGCAGTAACACATGTGTCTTTTCTTTATAACCAATGGAAAGGAAAATTCCTGTCACTTCACTTCCTGAGCAATCTTAGAAACCTCTCAGTGGAAAAGCTTTTTTTTTTCCCTACTCAGTGAAAATGCAGCATGGACTTCTGAATTCCTTGTAAAAGCCAAGGTAAGATGTAAGCAAACTCATCCTTACCGGGTGGTAGGACTGACCAAAAATGTAGAATAACTTAGTACCAGTAGAGTAGTAAGGGTGTGCCTACCTGCCCTCTCATGAAGTGGTCTGTGCAGTTATGTGTAAAAATCAGATCCTTTATTTAAAGCTGTTACTAAGATGGCATATATTAATTGATGCCAACTGAATTAAAGAATTGCAAATATCACAGAACAAAAGTTTCCAGTTGCTAATGCACTTTTGGCTAATATTGCCTTAATAAAGAAAATTATAAAATTAGAATTATGCATATTCTTTCAAAAATATCATGCCATTCAATTCATATCACAAGTTTCATCAAAAGCAAGGCTTGATTATGAAGCTAATTAAAGTCTCACTGGGTACATGGAGAGACTGTTTTTGACTACAGACCTGTATTAGAGCAACTGCTTATATTGCTGTCTAGTGTACTTGAAACATCATGTCATCTTTGCCTTATCTTGCATGGCTTTAGCACTTAAACATCTGAGTATGGTACCTTTAAACATTATATTTTGAAAAGAAAAAAAATCTTAACAATTCTGTGATCAAATTACTGCAAAATCCAGTTATTTTACATTAAATATTTATTAGGATATCTGAGCTTTCTCATTATTTTTTGGGGGGAGTTTAAGATGTGAAAAAAGGGGAAAGCTAATTTGATAAGACAGAGCCCAATAACTCTAAGAATTAAGTACCTTATTGGAGTTCAAGCATTTCCTCATTTTCAGAGGTAACATTCCAATATAACTGTATTTTATGCACTCTTTTATGGAAAACACACAGAAAAGAGGAGGTATATAAAAATATGCAGATCCAATCTCTCAGTGACATTAACAGAGAGTGGGTCAGATAGTTACGTTCAAAGGGCTGATTTATTGTTCTGTCCATTCAGATTGACTTTTTGCAAGAAACAAACTTTGTTAAAAAGTATGCATCTAATTTTTTTTTAACTAATCAACATTAGAAATGTCAATTTATGAAGACTTCAAGTTAGAAAAAGTATAGCTGGCAAACTGGTGAATGCACTCTTTAGACATTAATAAATCTCAGATAAAAAAATCAGTGGATTGACAGTGTTTACTGTGAGTAGTGCAGGTGCAAAGCTGAGCTATGTCAGCTTAGGCTCATGATCCTTCCATGACTCTCTAGTTTGAAAAGAGCACAATGGGGCCTCACTGTGTTTTTTTACCCACAGAGCTGTGGTGAGTTAGACAACTTTTGAGCGACTTCTGTTTCAGGGCAAAAGCCCACCATAAACTTACATTACTGAATGTTTAGCTGCTATTAAAGTGAAATTGTGAATTCAAGCAGTGGTTTCCTACCCAGCAAGGGCTACAATAAAATGTAGTGCGTGATCTGAACCATTCTACAACCTTAGGGAGTCAGTGACATTTGTACAGGCACAGGAGTCATGGAGAGAGACTATAAATACCATCCAATAGCAAAGGTGAGTTTGACTGAACTTTGTAAATTAGATATTATTGCCTTTGTTAAGTTCAGTAGGTGAAGGGAAGGAAGAACAATAATGTTTTTATTAAATTTTACTTACCCTGTCCCTTGCACAGAATAGTGTCATTGAATTAATCTTTCTTAACAGAAGCCTGATAAGACATTATATCCCTTTTAGGAAACATAAATCCCTTCCAAACTTTAGATCTTTGCTTTTCCTAAAATAACTCTTATTCCTTGTTTGTTTGTTTGTTCCACTTCATTTCTCAGAACATCAATTAATTTAAAATCTATTTTTTTCTTATAACTTGGCTAAATTTTAATATGGCTGGGTACTCTATGGCTCTAGATTGCATCATAACAAATGAACAAGAACACCATGAGAGAAGCATTTTAAATATAACTGCAAATTCATAAAATTCATAAATAGCTGTGTTCAAATGCCTTCTCTTTCTCTTTTTTTTTTTTGTATTATTTTTTTAGCAGCTTCTGAAGATCCAAGAGGTCGAACAGGTATGCTGTTTTTCCAGTCTTTTACACAGCTGAATATCTGGGATTCATTAATCAA
Organism: Corvus hawaiiensis; assembly: GCF_020740725.1. Taxonomy (NCBI): domain Eukaryota; kingdom Metazoa; phylum Chordata; class Aves; order Passeriformes; family Corvidae; genus Corvus; species Corvus hawaiiensis. The sequence continues at coordinate 78,035,268 of NC_063214.1, forward strand.
TAGCTCATTCTTTTTTCCTTGTTTGTTTTAATTTCTGACACTATAATCCAGTATCGTTGCACATTTGCTGCTGGATAAATTATGGAACTTATCTAAATTACTAAACTATATTTGCAATAAAATAAATCACATAATGAAATTATATTTACAATCATGAAATTATGTTTGCAAACTCACCACATCACTAAATTATAAAAACAGTAGGTACCAGAATGAATATCCTGATTTGTAATAGATGATATTATTCCAGGATTTGTACTAAAATTTTCTTATTCTCCTTCTTTCAATCTTTTCTTCTAGGAATTGCTTGAAGTGGAAGTTTTATATTGTTAAGTTTAGATTATGTAACAAGTTACAATATTTAAAAATGTATGCCTTATGATATATCTATTGATTTTTTTCCCTATGCTACAATCTGTTCCTCTCCTTCTTGGGCTCCAAGTCTTTGTGCTTAGATCTAATCTCTATAGGCACTGTGGTGACATAACATTTATTTAGGATTATTTATAGACTTGCACTATTGGAATTCTACAGAAAATATGATTTAAAATTCTCTGGTAAGTTCTGGTTAGGCAGCTGATAGTAGAACAGCTGCAAAGTAGCCAAAAGACTGAGAAAAATGCCAACTTGGAAACTAAGTCTCAGATAACCTAGAGACCTTCAAATATTTAATTATTTGAACCGCACTCACAGAATCAAGGCATGCTTTAGCAGCTGAGTTGTTGCTCAGAGAGCATGAGTAGTATCAGTGCTGCAGCAGGAAAGCTGGGTGTGAGGCATAACATGTTGGCTAAAATTTCTTCCTTCTTCCTTTCTCCTCCATCAATCTCACACATAGTTCTTCATTCTACTATTTCTACATTACACACAATGCTAAGAACATATATATTTAATTTTAATGCTAAACATGTCAAAATACTATAAAATACTACAAACCCAGTAAGTTGAATGACATGGATATGTCTTGGTTTCACAGATGACATGGAAATGCAGACCCTTTTCTAAAATCTGAGAGGAAGTGAAAGACAGAAACAAGTGACTATGAAGCAATCAGTGTTTGGCATGTGCTAATTCTGAAAAGAGAGCATAAAGAGCTTAGATTAGGCATGAGGCCAAAATGTAGGAGGTAATTAAAAAATAGAGAAATTATCTGGCATCATATCTGGTATGTGAAAATCTCTGCCGGGCTCTATTAAAATTATTTTTGAGAATACTTATTTATAATTAGATGGATATTTTATTTCAGAGGAGGTCTATTATGTTGCCTGAAGACAGCTGAATGGGTTCATATTTATTATACATGACCATATGAAATAAAATATATCCAATAAAAAGAAGTACAGTGAGAAAGAGTGAAATTGTGCATTTAAAAAGTAATTAATTAATTCTAACCATGTTTGCAATGTTTTTGTTTCACTTGCTTTGAATATTTCAGCAAAAGAACTTCACTAGCAATACAGAGCACAAAAACAGACTGCAAATGTTGATGCTGGGCAAATAAAGACTGATAGGAAGAGTTTGTAGAACTGCATACAAACCCAGTGAATAGGATTTTGAGATTACAATACAGCTGTTGCCAACTGGTTAGCTGAGTTGACAAATCAAGGAACACAGTCTGCACTACCTAGTATGTGTGGCAGATTGCAAATTTTAAATATACTCAATGAGTCGTTCAGAAGTAATTTCAGGCTATTCCATAAATTTGATCTGTTTCTGCAGATTAAATGTCTACATGGTAAATTCTTTAACTTTCATGAAAGGCTTGATTAACTAAGTATTAGGAATTATTCTCCCAGTTCAGATTTCTGTGTCCTTTGAAGTATTTTATCTAGACTATTTGTCCTGGTTTGAGACAAATTTGGAGGAAAACATCTTCTGATAAAAGGCAGGTTTAAGCAGCCCCTCCCCCACCAGGTTTGGAAAGAAATTCCTCAGAGGAAAGTGAAAAAACCTATTTATTTAACAAGAGAAGAGCACGCAGGCACGGAAAAAAGAATGAATAATGTTAAATAATGAAACCTCTTGCTGTAAAGAAAACCTGGGTTTCCCCAAGATAGTTATATAACTATTGATGGTATTGATCAACCGCCTTTTGACTCTCTCTTGAATTCTTTGAAAATGAAGAGGATATATGGGTGGTCAAGGAGCACCACATCTAGGAGATGTTTTAGTCTTTTACTGCATCATTTTATTGATTTATTTCAGTAGGACCTATAAATCCTGTGGGTAACTTTCCTAACATGGGAAAAAAGAGGGGAAAAACCCCACAGGTTCTTGTCATAAATAATAATTTATTTTATCGTACATCTTGACAATTTCACCACAAGAAGGACTATCCAAGAAGACAAATGGGGTAGTCCAGTGGTTTGATCTTGGCTTGATGCTAGGTGCCCACCAAAGCTGTCCTATCACTTCTCTCCTGAGCTGGACAGGGAAGAGAAAATATAATGGAAAGATTGTGAGTCAAGATAAGAACAGGGAAGGATCAGTCATCAACTACTGTAACAGGCAAAACAGACTCAGCTTGGGAAAATATGTTTAATTTATAGCCAATAAAATCAGAGTAGGCTAATGTGAAGTAAACCCAAATATGCAAACATCTTCCTCTCTGCTTCTTAGGCTTAATTTTATTACCAATTGCCTATCTCTTCCCCCCCAGTGGCACAAGGAAACAGGGAGTGGGGCTGCAGTCAATTCTTCACCTGTTGTTTCTGCTGATCCTTCCTGCAAATTTATACAACATAAAGCAGCTAACATCTTTGCTTCAGAGTCCCACATGTCAATAAAATTAATGTGAATTATGCAAACTCCTAAACACAAAAACCTTTGTTATTTCAGTGACTTACAGAATACAAAATTGTTGTTGGTACTAAGAAAAGCTGCATACATTGTCTTGATTTTTTTTGAATTTGGATCTTACGATCAATCATGATCATAAGTTTCATATAGAATTATTTTTCAAATATAATTTCTAAATAAGATAATTGTGAAGAAAAGTTATGCAATTATGTATAACCTTGATCTTTTGTGCTTTACATTTAAACTCTTGAAATTAAATATAAATTGTTTTAAGGTACTGTACACATTATTTTAGTCTTATAATTCAGAAAAAAAGAGAAAAAAAACCAGAAAGTAACAAATGCAGAGTTATTAGATATTACTGTGAAGTTCCTGAGCTTAATTCAGGGAAAATTAAATTTCTTCAGAAAGTACAGATGGAGATAAGAATCACTGGTTAATGCATACCTTGAAAAGCTTTAATTTATAAAGAATGTAATAGACATTACTGTACACATGAAAAGTATAGTGGGTATAGAGGTTAGTTTAAAACACAGCTTTCAGTGGCTTAAAAACAGTCTCATATCTCTGAGATTTCAATTTACTAGGGTAGACTTCAATCTACAAGAAGCACTGGTGTTGCTGGATCAAAATTTCAGAACTCTATCACTGTGAAAGCAGGATGGATGATTGCCAAATAACGTCAAGCATATTTACTGGAGCGGTTGGCACTGATTTTCTGTGATATAAATATTTACCTAAAGTACAGAACCATAAAGGAATCTCCCAATTATTCTTTAACTAATCTAGAAAATATATAATCATTTTTAAATTTTATTTTTCCTCAGGCTCAACCTACTTCTTAATTAAAACTTCTGTTTCCCAAGCAGCACTATTGACACAGTAGGATCAGAAAAAAAAGTATATTTCCATGGAGTATTTTAGAGTACTTTATGTACAAACTGAGCAACGTTAGCAGAATTTTGTCTAGACTGCACTTTGTTTTTTAAATGGGTATACACATTTATTTAAATTGGTTTTCATACCATGAAAAAAAGATTCTTTGAACATTCAGGTTGAAATCAGACTAGTTAATAGTTTTTCTTGGCCCTGTAAAAGGCACAGCACAAAGTTCTGGTCACTTCATAAAATGTTATTCATGCAGTTTCCCTGTGGCTTAAATGAAAGACCAAAAAAAACATGTGCAGAGACAAGAATCTGAGACTCTCTTATCCTAATATACCCCTAAACTACAGATAAATCTGACTTGCTTTTTCTCTGCTAAACCAAATCCTAGCTAAACAGTTGTTCAGCTTGGTGGCTAGGGAAAGGAAATCATTCCATCCTGATTTCAGCCTTTATCAGCTGTATGTCTTGCAATGTCACTACCTAATGTAGAAGGCAGCAGACTCCATCAAAAAAAGTCTCAGATGCAGGTCCTGAAAGGAACACTCTAACTAGCTGGTGATAATACAGAAGGGTATAATGAGTGCCAGTGTTTGCCATGGCAACAATGAAGGACTGTTATCTTACTTAGCAAAGAATATTTTTTCTATGAACCTAAAATTTTTTGCAGCTTACCATTAATCAACATTTTGATTCTACAGATGTACAAGATCAATTAGTATTCTAAATTTCTTAAATTCTAAATTCTTAAATTTCTGTTCCAGGTATTTGGTTTTCTTTATTCTCAGAATTACCTCTTTTTACAACAGCAATCTTTTTAATAGTATTCTCATATGCACTGTTCTTAAATGATTGTTGTTTTTCTTCAAAAAAAGGTTATATGAAAACATGTCATCATTTGCACTACATAAATTTATTGATTTGTTCTTTTTTATTACATAACGCTATCATGAAAATTATTTTTATTCATGGGGATATTTACTTTTGGACCACAATTGCTGTATCAACTTTGCTGTTTTGTTTGTCTTGGTTTTTGGTGGAAGGTTTTTTTATTTGCTTGTTTGTTCAAAAAAGCAGCTGGATTTCACTTAGGCTACATAATACATTTTACCATCCATAGTTGTTGTTCTTCTTCTTAATATTATTATCATCATTATTTAAAACTCATTACATGGTTAACTACTTTATTCTCCATGTCAGACATCAGCAGGGAAGGAATTTTGCTCACATATGTACTTCAAGATCTGTCCCTACTGCCAAATACCAACAAAAACCAGTCCATATTACACTATTCTAATTCTCATTTTTGCCCTTCCAGTTCTCCCCCAATCCTGCTGTGAGTCAGTGGGTAAGCAGCATTAGCTGTCTATTGGTGTTTACCCACTACAACTTTCCAATACTTAAGATCTTTTGGCAACTGCCTCTAGAGACTTTCTTGTGTCTATAAAGATTTAACCTCAGATAATTCATGTACTTTTAATGGAATAACTATATGGTTGAGCTAATTTTTTTGGATGACCTATTCGATTATGAACACAGCTATTTTTGTTCAAAGTACTTCTGCTATGATAAATTATGCCAATTCTCTGATTGAAATAACATATGAATACAAATAAGAGCAAATATTTCTACAGTACTTTACACACAGATATGCCTTTTAAGAGTGTCAGGGTGTCATGGGTTAGCAAACATAGTCCCGGAAGTGATGTTCTTGCTAAGGGGTGCTTACAGCTTCCTCTGTGACCTGATAGAACCTATCAGCTGGCCAGTTTGAATATGGACAATTCTTTAAGCCACTTGAAGTTGTGACCGCCTCTGTGATCCACACTTAAGAATAGAACCCCTCCCCCCCCAGCTCTCTCTCATTTCTGGCACTGGGACAGGTGGCTGCGGGCCCCATGCAGGGGCCAGTGGGCCTGCTCAGGCCCTGCTCAGGCCAGGCCGGGCTGGGCCACGGCCATCCTGGAGCTGATGGGCCCTGTTCCACCCGCGGAACAAGCCCCCCCCCCTCCCCCCCCAGCTCTGCTGTGGGCAGCCAGAGCAGCTTGGCTCCCCCCCCCCACCCCCCCAGTGCTGCCAAGATTCAGCTAAAGCTGCGCCGCTGCCCGGCAAAGATCATGTGACCAACAGCGATAAGCTTCATTCCAGCTGCAAGGCCGAGGTGAGATTAACCCTTTTAGTGCTATGAAGAGCTGAAAACCTGAGGGAAGAGAAAGAGGAGATGCTTAAAGCTGAAATTCTGTTGTAAAGCTATGATATATCAGAGTACCCGTTGTAATTTCATGAAGATATGGGGGGTGGAGCGTTGAACTTGTACTTGTGAGCAAAAGCACCTGCGCTGAGATAGGCAGATGCTGATGCAGCTGTAATTTCATGAGAAATTTGAACAGGGAGAGATGGAAGCGATGAGGACTTCTGCTCCAAATGGAAAAGGAGAAAACCTCAGTTCCTAGAGATGCTCCCAGAGATAGTCCTAAAGATGAAGATGAGGAAAACCCTTTGCTCCAAGGGAAGGAGAAGTGCCTCTATTCTTAGAGATGAAATGCTCCCAGAGATGGGTGAAGAGAACTTTTGTTTCTGAATGGCTCAGCCTTAAAATTGTACCCCAAAAAACTTCAAGAATGGACCCTCGAAAGCAGTTGTGGGAAAAGCTGCAAGTCGGGGAAGGGACTCACATGCGAGCAGAGAACCAACCTGGGCAGCTGTCTCGTTGTGATAATGTTTTCATAGCATGGGCAAGAGAGACTCCTCTTCCTGAATGGACTGAACAAGGTTTTTATGGAAGTGGTAAACTGACTGAACATCTCAAGGGTTGTCTTTTTACATTGTCAGTGGGAGAAGGGAGAAAGGTGGGGGAGGAGAAGAGTTCTGAAGGTGTGGTATAATTTTTTTTTCTCCTTCTTTTAGGTCTGTTAATAAACTTCTTTATATTCTTTCAAGTTTGGTGCCTGCTTTGCGTTTCTCCTAATTCTTATCTCACAGAAAGGTAAAGAGTAATGAGTATTTTGGACCAAACCAGTACACTAAATTGGTATTTCTGCCCGGTTACAAACCCAACCTGTTACACAGGGTTTTGTTTGTATTTCATTTAAATAGTCCTTCAAGAGGGGAAAAGCTTCAGTATTGGCACTGGCATGAGTTCCATTCAGTAGATGATAAAAATGCTAAATCTGTTGTAAGATGCTCCTTACTAACACATCTTAAGAATAATAAAAGCGCTACCACCACACCAAATGTTAAGGAAGGTAGATCAGAATGATGTTATATAAGGATTTCAGAATTAAACGAAAGGATAGCCTAGATATTTTACAGTGTTCCTGAAATAAACAAAGCATGCAATATCATGTCAAGATAAGACACACCAAGGCAAATAACATTGGCAAACCATACACAATACATTCTATATGTACATGTTAAAATAAATCTGAAGACGTGCTTTAAATATAAGCCCAAATGCTGATAAATATAGAAGGCATTTTACCTTCCTACATGAAACACTTTCAAAGCAATAGAACCAATTACCTACTAAGTACTACTAAAATACTACTAAGGCTGAAGAATGGAATAATAACTGCTGTATTTTTTTATTTTTACTATTTAATTATTTATAAAATAGTTATTATTAATTTCTATTGTGTTATTTTTTACAAGTTGCTAACTATACTGTTAGTTTATATTGTCTGAGTCTGAATAGGTTACTCGGTATACTGGCTAATTTTAAAACCTGTAACCCCTGAAGAAATGGGATTCCATCATTAAGATGGAGATCATATTTCTTTCTCTCACAAATCAAACTAACTTTATAAGTCAGTAGGGAAAAAACATAATCTTAGACCTTTTATAAGGGCCTTGCATTAGGTTGAAAGTTGTTGTTTTTCAAATAATAGTCACTTGGAAATAAGGTATTGTAGAAAACTGGGGACATAAAATCTTTGGTGTTTTCTCCTTTCAAAGAAAAACTAGTATCTATTAGATATTAATAGATATTATATGACATTATCAGATATTATCAGACCTGACAGATACTCTTTGCAAAGAATAAACACATAAAGTAGTTAAATAAAGAGTAGAACCAAAAATACAAGCGATTTCCTTAAGGTTTTCATGTTCACAAGCAAAGGAAAACATTTACTTACATTGTTATAACAGAGAAAAAGGTTTTACGTGGTAAAAAAAAAAGAAGAAATAAGACATGCAATTTTTCCTGCTTTTTTCAGAACTCATTGGAGAACAGAGGATCTGGGATAACTTGACATTATCCTTCAAATGGATTTTATAAGAAGTGAAAATATGTGGCTAAAGCATGATGTACTAAATCCATTGCCAACAAGAAGACAAAGAGACCAAGAGAGAAGGGTCAATACCACTGCTACAACATGGAGAATTCAAAGAACCTGGAGATGTTATGACACAGCAGTGTCCTTGATCACAAACCTGACATTCTTCAGAAAAATAAATAGACAAGAAAATGGGGACTTTATTCTTTGGATAAGAATTATCTCAGTAAAATGTATGTGTCTTCAGTATATATGACGGCTGTGTGATATGGTCCACCTTGGTTACATTTGTAGTTAATACAAAGAAGAATGTTTTCTCTTCATTGGAAAATAGGGTATTAGCACCTTATCTAATGTATTTTAGGATAAAGTGAACTACATTTAAGAACTGTCTGTTCTTCTCTATCACCAGTAAGTGAATTCACACACTTGGAGATTGGAGAATTATTGCAGAAACTTCATGAGACAGGAAAAGCAACTTTTTATTGTCTAAACAAACCCCAAACCAAATATTTTTGTCAAAGTTTAGAAAAAGGAGTGCTGGAAATAAAAGCTTCTTTCATTTGACTTAATTACAGTTCTGGTACAGGTATTTCCAGAGAAGGTAGAGCTGGGTCTTACAGAAGTGTTGCATTACAGTCTAAGAAATAGACTTGTCCCATAGTCCCTTTGCATATTGTACTTAAGATACATTATGCATTGTATGAGGTTTCTATGGCAAGGTATTGAGAGTGAGGGGGAGTAAGATGCCAGAAGCTTACCCCATGTCCGATAAAGCCAGTGCCAGCCAGCTCCAAGATGGACCTGTCGCTGTCCAAAGCCAAGCCAGTCAGCAACGATGGTAGCAGTTCCGTGATGACATGGTTATGAAGGGAAAAAAACCTGCTGTGCAACAGCCAGAGAGAGGCGTGAGAATATATGACAGAAGCAACTCTGCAGACACCAAACTCAGCAAAGAAGGAATGGGGGAAGATGCTGGAGCAGGGATTCCCCATCAGCCCATGGTGAAGACCCGGCTGGAGCAGTGGTCCCTCTGTAACCCATGTAGTTCCCATGGAACCTGCAGCCTCTGAAGGACCCCTTGCTGGAGGAGGTGGATGCCTGAAGGCTGTGATCTGATGGGAAGCCCATAGTGGACCAGGCCCTGGGTGGGACCTGTGACCCTGTGGGAAACCCATGCTGGAGCAGTTTGTTCCTCAAGAACTGTACCTTATGGAAAGGAGCCAAGTTGGAGTCATTCCTGAAGAGCTGTAGCTCAAGGGAAGGACACATGTTGGAGATATTTGTGAAAGACTGTCTCCCATGTGTGGGACTGCACAATGCATCAGGGGAAGACATTGAGGAGGAAGGAGCAGCAAAGACAACACAATCAACTGCTCTGTTCCCCATCCCCTTGAGCTGCAGCTGGGGAGGAAGTAGAGAATTTGAAGGTGAAGTTGAACCCAATAAGAAGGGGGAGTTGGAGGGAAGATATTTTAAGGTTTGGCTTTCTTTCTCATTACCCTACTCTGAATTGATTGGTAAACAAAATAATTTTCCCCAAGCGAGTCGCTTTTGCCCATGTTGGTAAGTGATGAGAGAAATCTCCCTGTCCCTAACTCGACTCAAGAGCCTTTTGTTATATTTTTTCTTCCCCTGTCCTGAGGAGGAGGACGATTGATAGAGCAGTTTTGGTTTGTACTTGGTGTCCAGCCAAATTCAGCCCACCCCACCTATATAAAATTCTCAGTCATTCAAAACTAGTACAAGCTGATTTTCAAAGGCAATCAAAAGACGTCTTATCAACGACTCCAGGTTAATTGAAAGTCAAGTCAAATGAAATTCCTTCATAGATAGAAATAAACTCTCAGTTACTCCCTTGATAATTGTGCCAAGAGCAACATTTACAAAAAGAATGATAAGATCTGATAGTTAGAAGCTGGCCCTGTTTTGAGTGGGGAGTTGGAAGAGATGACCTCCAAAGGTCCCTTTTGACTTAACCTACTTTATGAGCCTATGTTTCTATGATTTGAACATCACCACTAACTCAGTCTGGTCTTTCCAAATGCCATGTGTAAACTGAAACTGGAATGAGAAAAATAGTCTTTCATAAAATATTTGTGAAAAGAGCTTTGATTAAATAAGCCCCTAACCTCTAAAATCAGCCTAAATTTCACAATGGAAAAATCCCATTTATTGATTATAGTTTTTAGCCACATCACAACAGATGACCTGAAAATGGATCAGTAGGTGGATAAGTAAATGTCCTCATAAATGTTTTCCAAGGTCATAACCAATAAACTTAGAAAAATTAATAAATAGCATTTTTAATTAAATTGTATTCTTGTATTATTAAAAAGGAAAAGGTGTAAAACAGCCTTGATATTTATCTTCGAAAAGAGAAAGGGGTACAAAAGTTGCCTTGTGACTGGTTAAAAAAAAAGTTTAGTCAAAATAGCACACAGTATTATATGTAGTCCTGAAAAGACAAGACTTGGTCAATACATAAAGACACTCAAACACTAGGTGAGTGAAAATGGTCTGAATTTTACATTATATTTTTCTCTCTCGATTTTTTTTAAATAGCATTTGATGGAACAACCTCCTACTGACATAAAAAAATTGAAGACATAATATTTGTATATTAACTATATCCAGTGGAGATAATCAGGCATTTTACACTTAAAAACAATTTATAATCTTTTGTTTGGCTGTTTGACAGAGTTCTCAGTTTTTGCTTTGATACAACTTTGTGGAAAAATTATAGATGCATACTACAGGCACACGTATGTAGCCCAGAAAGGTTGTGAAACCTCTGCTCTTGAACATATTCAAAAGCCATCTGGAAATCTTGTTGGACTATCTGTTCTAGATAGCCCTGCTTGAGCAGAGGAGGTAGACAGGGTGACCTCTTGAGGCTCCTGACAACCTCAGATATGCTGTGATTTTGTGATATATTGGTGGTCAAATGTGTGTGACTATACATAGATATTAATATATCCATACATATTTGTTCATCTGTTTAGGGACACACTTGCTAAAATATGGTGTATAAATTACTGGAAGCCATCGTCTTCCAGTTTACAAAGGAACATATTGAAATAAAGACAAAACTTTCTGAGTGTATGTTTTGATGAATATTTTCTAATTTCAGTCCTTGATGATGATTTTCTGAACATATTTATTATGCTTGCACTTGGGTAAATCTTATGCAAATTTTGGTGAAACTGTTTATGACTCCCTGCTCTCAAAAGAGGATAATTTAAAATTTTGTTTTACAACTGATTTTCAACAATTTAGCTAATTTTTACTCTCTTTCCCTGATATTTAATTTTCTTAAAAGAGTTTACAACACAAACATCTAGTCTGCTTTCCCACAATTAGTTCTGTGGAATTGTGAGTTAGGAAACTAACAATCGTCATACAGTATCAACCCAGGAGAGTACACCTAGTCTAGCGCCATGTCCCTGATAGTAGTTACAATCAGCTCTTTTACAAAAATACTGCAAGAATTTAAACTTTGATGTTAAAAGAAATTGACGTATTGTAATGAGTCTGGCTGGGATGGAGTCAATCCTTTTCACAGCAGCCCACATGGTGTCCTTTCAGATTAGTGATCTAAATGGTGTTGATAGCACACTTTAACTACTGCTGAACAGTGCCTGCACAGCACTAAGAACTTCTCTGTTTCTTACTCTCTATATCCCTGAAGGTATTTGGCCTAGGGGTGGGCAAGAGGCTGGTGAGGGACACAGCCATGATAGCTTACTCAAACAACTAAAGGGATACTCAATACCATATAATACCATACTGGGCAATAAAAAGTAGAAAGGAGGGAAGGTCTGAAGCAGGGATAGTTTTTTGAAGGTAGGCATTGCTTGGAAATTGTCTGGACATCAGTCTGGTAGTAGGAGGTGGTGATTGACTCCCTCTGCGTTATTTGTTTTGCTTTGTTCTGTTTCTCTTCACTTATTAAATTGTTTTGTTTTGGCTGATGAGATTTTGTCACTTTTTGTCTTGCTAATTCTCTCCCTCATCCCACTTATCATATCCATTCCAAAAAGTCTTGGCTGTTTTAACAGTTCAACTCCGAATTTTTGCATTATGCATATAAAATTTAACTCTTGAAACTTGATAAAAATATTGCTCAAGGGCTAAAAAATTATAACAAGTTCCCTGTACTAATCAGACATTAATAAAAAATGTTTCCACCATCGAGTTTTCTGCTATTAACCATAACTGAGTGACAGTTTATTATTGTGCTAGAAAACAGAGTACAAGGATGGGTTTCACAGAGAAACAGCAATAACATATCAAGATTTATGCTTTTTTCCTCAGCATTTCACTTTTATTGCATAAACAGCGGCCAAAGTGGAATATAGAATCCAAACAATGAAAAATATCTGCTCTTTCATAACCCCCTTGGAAGCCAAGTCTTTTGACAACTTGCAAGTTCTGAGATGATGAAAGGTGACTCCATTTGAGTACTTTTCTACCCAAAATGGGCATGTCAAATTTCATGAGATAAAGAGCTCCCAATGGCTTAGGAAGTGATTGCCTCAAGGCTGCTTAGAAACCTTGGGCAACATGATGGTGATACAATAATAATGTGCTATTTGCTTTAAAGATTGTCTTGGACTCCACAGGGTAGAGCTATGAACACATCTATCAACATGGATTTTCTCTCCATCTTTCAGGGATATGAAGAAAATATACCTACTACAATACCTTTTGAAATAAAATTATTTTTTGATTCCCTTTGGATGCTGATTTTCACAGCCTTTTTCAACAGTGTTTTTTGCATATTTCTTTCAATATCATGGAGGTAGTTTCACCCATCTATATATATGTTACAGTGCTTAGAGAGATTTGATAACGGTGAATAATTAAAATATGGTGATTTGGATCTGGCTTCAAAAATATTGAAGAGGAAAAACCATAGTACAAATATAAAACTAACCAAACCTACTATGTGAAATGGACAAGTAATGGCAACACAGACGGAAAGTAATTTTCACTGAGTGGCATCCTGATGCACAGTTAAATATAGCAAGGCAGCACTACTCAAAATATGGAAACACATTCAAATCCAAAAGATACTCTTCCTGAAGAAATCTTATGTGTCATAAGTCACAGACTCACTGAGACATCCGAAATCACTGGCCTGTGGCATCTGCTTATTACTGCACAAGTAAAAGGAACTGAAAAAAAATGTTCCTTTAAGAAGATCAAAACTAATGACAGCATACATTTACAGGTCATTTCCTTTTCCATTAATATAAGTTGGTGTTTTTGTCATTGTTTGTTTGTTTGTTGTTTTTTGTTTTTGCTTGTTGGTTGGTTGGTTTGGGTTGGGTTTTTTTGTTTGTTTTGTTGGTTTGGTTTGGTTTTTCGTTGTTGGTTTGGGTTTGTTTTTTTTTCTGGAAATTAGAACAGTAACTCGGGAGATTTTAAAGAAAGAATCACTGTATTCAGAGAAACTGGATATCTAGAAATGCTCCCACTGAACAACAGTCAGTTTCTGTGTTGCCCCCAGCACAGCAGCTTGACAGACAGATACAACCAGTCCTGATTGCAGAGGGATTTTCACTACAGCTCCTCAGGAGCTGTATTTCATATTTCTACACTACAAGGTCAGCCTCAATAAGGTAATAAAGTTAGAAGTTATACAGAACACCCAAGTAAGGTGGATCAGGGTCCGGAATAACACAAAAAATGGAAGCCATGATTCATAAAATGTCATCCCCCTTTATATTCCCCTTCTTCTTTTTAACAGTGATTCCCTGGATGAACTGGCAAACTCTTTCAGCTATTTCCAACTAACACAAAGTAAAAAAAAAAAGAGTTGGGGCAAGGTTCCTTGTCTAGGTTTGTAAGCCCCCTCATCATTGACATCTAAAATTTTCAGTAAAATGAAAGCTTGAGAACAATGAGATTTACCCTTAATGGAAAAAAAAAAGGAAAAAACTTGGCAAAAATAGAATTTTGAAGCTGCTTTAGGTGTAAAATACATGCCATAAAAATTATCCTGATTTTAATTCTTGACCCAGGTCAAATCTCTGGCTTCACTGTAGGTTTTTTCCCCTGTGTTTTTATATTTGAAATATTCTTTAAGATGACATTCTGTGATACAATTCAAAAAAATGTTAGTGTTCATACTGCTTTATATGTGTACCATGTACTTCATGGAAGAAATAAGAACGTATGGTTTCTGTTCACAATTGCTTTTCATTTCCTTGCTATAATTATGCAAACTTTTAAGGAGACAAAGAGAGAAGGGGATTAGAAAAAGACTCTCATAACTCAAACATTTTGTCTCTGGTTACTGTATTTCTGAGAAATGCACTTGCGCTTTACACTGCATTATATCACAATATGTTTGTTTCTCTGAATATTCAATAAGAACTGAAAATGAGGAACACTTAAGGGTGTCTACAGAAGAAATGGAGCTGTAGATACCATCCTTACTGAGGTAAAAAGAGGAGGATATACATCTGACTTTACCAAAATTGGGAGGATACACTCCCATGACTCTTGTTTAGTTTAAATATTGCTGCTGCTTCTTCTTCATAAAGGCTACAGATACAATCGTACTTGTTTCAGAAAAACAAAAAAACAGAGTTTAATGTTTTCTGTTCATTCTGGAAGCTTAGAAATAAAACCCCGAAGCCCTGGAGATAAGAAGCATATAATTTCAGAAGTTCATATCTTATAATTTCCTAACTTTAGAAAAATAATTCAGTAAGTCACGGAATACAAAACAAAACAAAAATACAGAAATGGAATATATAGGCATTGGGCATTGACAATTTTTTTGATAAAGCTTCAGAAATCCCAGTACTAGTGAAAGACTCTGGTTGCCACAGACGTTGTCAGTATTCTGGAAAAACTGCAGCTGTACTTTGAGTCCCACAGACAGCTAACTTCTGACAGCTGTGAATGGTTCTTTGTAAATGTAGACTTCTTTCTTTGACTCCAAGCAGAGCTTCTGGAAAAGCTCCAAAACAGTCACTCTAGTGTGGCTGAAAAATGCTCCAACTGCATGCTAGGAGACGACACGACAGACTAGGCACATCTAAACGTGTGTAAAATCTGCTGATGCTCTATTTTTCTTTCCCCATATCAGGACTGCAAGTTGTCCGTTTTGCACTTCCTGTATACTTAAAACTAGGGAACATCAGTAGGCAGAAGGAGTACTATAGAAATGCAGGCTCAAAACACGTGGCAACAGGCTGCTATTGAGTTAATGTAAATGGTAACCTAGGTTTCAAGGACTCAAGCACCCCATCAGAAAAATAACTCAAAATGTTTAAAGATGTTAGAAACAAAAATTAATTTTTTAACAGCATGACCAACACAGATGAAACAGGATTTGTTTCAACTGTATCTTTTCAATCAGTGTTAATTCAATTTCTATTAAAATTTGTGAGATTTCAACAGTATTCATGATAAGGAATGTAATTTAAAAGACTGTCCTTTATCATGAATTTTCCTTTTTTAACCCCACAACCTTTCAGGTTCAGGAAGCCTATTGATCATATTCTTGATTTATTTTTCCCTATCATGGGAATGACGCAGTTCAAGCATGTGCAAACATTTCATCTAGAAGGGCAGGTTCTTCTTTACTGTTCTGGGGACAAATTAGTAGTAGGGAATGTAGAGAAATTACCCTTATATTCACATACCCTGCTTGTAGGCAAAGAGCTAATGCAGCCGCTGTGCCTTGGGAACGATTTGATCGCTTTTCCTGTGTGGTTTGCAGCATCTTAAAGAAGGCAGATCAGTGAGGAATGATGCATTACCACTAGGTAGCAAGGCAGGCACTTCCCCCCCGCCACCCCCAAAAGTCATACTTGTAGATACAATCTAGGAGAGACATAGGAGATATATTTTTATATGCTCTCCTATACATACGCGCACACATGCGCGCACATAAATATACGCATATAGAAGAGTCACACCCCTCGGACCTTCATTCGCACTCTGCCGTCTGCAGATCCACCTTCTTGATGTTTGTCTTGAACTGATGCTGCAAGCATCTTCTTCTCTTATCACAAAGCTATCAATTTTCAGTGGAGAAGAACCTTATTCAAGGGTCAGGCTGACCATAAATATCTTTGAGAGGAGCAGACTCAATACTGCCTTTGAAATATGATGTGACCATAGGCTATATAAAGCAAGGCAATTGTGTGTATTTGCCTTGTATTGGTTATATATCATATCTGCAATACAGAAAAAATTGAAATATAATAGAAGGGTATACCCCAGGAAAAAAAAAATGCATTTAAGAATAAAAATTGTCCTGCTTTAGTACAATTTATTAAGAAAATACCATTTTTAAGTATTTTTCACTAGGCAGTAGATGTTTTAGAATGTATTCCGATTTTTTTCAGTACGTATTAACTGGCTGATTTTAAAAATCTAAATTATCCTCATCACAAAGTTAATTCCAGAGAAGTAGCAAATGCCATGCTGTGAAACAGAATCTTAAAGTCTTATTCAGTTAAAAGTTTTGGCAATTATACTCTGGTGCATTTATGAATCCTGAAGTTTTAATGGTGAACACCTTGCATAACAAGTGATCAGCTGGAAACCTTTAATGCCACACAGTAGAATTCATCTGGATCTCAAAGTTCATCTCACATTAATCTTCAGAGTTTCTGGAACTGGTTCCTATTTACATGAGAATGTTCAAGAGTCTGATAATTATGATCACTTATTCTCAACTGAAAATGTAAGATAGGCATGTGGAGTGGAAGGGAAGGAAATAATATCTGCATGCTCTGTTCTGATAGAACCAAAGAGGACTTTCCTCTTGATTGCAAAACTCTCTTTTCAAGATCTTTGCAAACAATGTATTCTTTAAAAATGTATTTTTTAACCTGAAGATATAACTGCAAGCACTTACCTTTAGTTATTGAATAGTTTCATATCTTTGGTAAAAAAGTCACCACAAGAAACTATAACCTTGTCGGTCAGTGTCGCCAGTCTGTGAAGGATCTGTCCAACATTCATACCACTATGCCAAGCATCACGACTTCATATAGCTCTTTTTATATTGGTTAATTTATATCACTGAAAAAGTAACCCTGCTCTTGTTTAGAGATTGGAATGGTCATATGGAACTACTATATAACCAAATTGATACTACAAACACTGAGGCTAAAAAGGCATTCCTGGAGTCAAATTCTGAGTTTAAGCTGCATTTGAAAGATTGTCAACTGACTACTATCAATGAAAAAAGCCAAATAAAAGAGAGGAAAACTATTAAATGTTTAGATCCATAATTGGCTTTATAGGATATAAAAGCCTAGCCTGCTACATGCAGTGCTTCCTCTGAGTAAGAAGAAATGTGATTTAGAAACCTGTGAATTTGAAGGGACTCATGTTATCAAGTTCCTTGGTCATAATTTCTTATCACTGAACTTCCGTACGAAAGGAGTAGTCTCACCACATTTTACAACAAACTAGCATGATGTGAGAAGTATATTCTTCCTGGAATATTCCTTGAATGAGATACATGTGACAGATGAGCCAAATACTCTGTTTTTAATGACCTGTAAAACCAGTAATTTAGTATCAAATTACAGTGGAACTCAGAAACACAGAGTTGGAGAAAAACAAAAACAAAACCAAAAAAAGATAAACCCCAAGATACTATTTAAGCATAGAAAATATGTTCTATTTAATAACATAAATACAGGATTTATGGCAGAATCATGTCTTATTAGATGCTTTATGAAGAAACCAGAATAATGCCACAATCAACAGACTAGCAACAACAGAGTAACAAGACGAAACAAAATAAAATTCCTGTCAGCAGTTTTCAGAAAGTATCAAAAAGTATCAAAAGTATAAAAAATAATCAGAAGTATTTTAAAAAAGCTAGAATTTTACAGGCCAAAGCTCCTTGATATTAATTTAAAGCATTTAGACTGAATATGCTGTGGGCCAGTATTAAAGTCAGTGCCTTTTTATAGCAGTTGTTTTTAATCACTTTTCAATAATCAGTTTTGTAACTGATAAAACCATAGAGTTAACCTTACATTAGGTGTTTCCACCATCCTCAGAATTAATAGAAGTGCCATTATCTGGTTAAGATGTAAAGGGTTGAGACCAGGACAAGTAGGGTGTGACGAGTCATAATGTTAAGGCTGTCAAGAGGAGATATTCCTCACTCTCTGAATTGGTATAAGCATCATAATGGCTATTACTTTCTGCTTAGAGCATATATGTCGAAGGGCATGACAAGAAAAGACCTCTTACAAAATCTTTCTGTGGTATCTATTAGGCGGTAGATAATACATGAAAGTATGGCACGTCACTCACGCTAAAGAGTTAAGTATTTGACATGAGATGGTCTCTGATTCTGCACACTCCAAAAAGAAATCGACTGCAGAAAATTTAGCAGGTCAAAAACAGCACTGGGAAAAATCTCAGCAGAGGAATGGAGAGATTGGAAGTCAAGAGCTGCTTCTAAGACATACAACTTCTCAGCAACCAAACGTGAACTTCCCATGTGCATTGTATTTCCTCTGGGAGATGTGAAGGAGCAATGTAAGGCTAATTAACTCTTAAACAGACTTGTTCTGAATTATAACACATCACGGAACATTTTGATATGGGTTAAGAAAAAATTTCTTTTAGCAGACTGACTCAGTCAAACATAATTTTTGTCTGTCTCAGAATCTTTTGTCCCTCAGAGTTGTCAATTTATCTGCTTATGATTAAAGACTTCCCACAGACACAACCTCAAACTCATTTTTTTTAATACTAACCTTTAAGGAACATAACATAATAGTGCATAAGTTTCATGTAAGCTGCTTCTCTTAATTTCCAGAACTGAGGTTAGCAGCATGGATGCTTACTCACTTTAAGTGAGTTCTGGCATAGCCAAAAATAGATTCTTGAACCTGAGTTTTTCCCATCTAGCTTTCAGCCCCTAAATGAGCCTGTAAATTATTTTAGATACTTACTTTCCCTGAGGGACAAAGGGACATAGCCAACTGAAAGAAATAGTTTTCTTGAGAGGATCATTCAACTCCTAAGGAGGCTTTTAACACCTGTTTACCATTAAGTACAGAGACGGCCTAGAGCAGATAAGCCTCCTTTAAATTATGCTCCAGTACCTTTTGCTGTACTTGAATTTTTCCAGTAAGAACAGCTCATCTCCCACAGGAACAGTTTCTTCCCTCTTCAGGATTAGGTGTCACAGAAGGCTCTTCTGAGTGGAACTGCCTTCATTTATATTCCGAGATACCTGAAATCCACCTCAGCCCCCTTTAAGCATTCAAGTCCCTGAACTTATCCACCAGTAGAATTCAAGACATTATTTCATATATGAGTTCACTGAAGCTCTAACTTTTGAATCTGTTGTTATCAACAAACTTCTACTGCAAGTTACATAAAAAAAGAATAAATGACAATGACAACAATAAACACTATATGATGCATTTTCTTAGGTGATAATTTATCTACTGTACATGTCAGATCTTCAAGCAAACAATCTTTAAAGCTTTGGCAGTCTGTAAACTAGCAGCTTGAATTAACAGTTTCATTTCTGAAAACAATCAAAAGAGTTCTATCCTTAGTGGAAGAGTATTCAAGACAATAAATAAATAAATTTTTCAGGTGTGCAAAGGATGGATAAAAATTGTATGGCATTACCAGAGCTATTTCTTATGGGTATATTTCTGGCATGCAAATCTTATTCCTACTTGCAAAAAAAAAAAAAAAAAAAAAAAAATTACAGTTATATATTAAATAATGATAAATTTGGATAATAGGGGGTTTTTTGCAAAGTGAGAAGATTAATTACTTTTTACACTACATAAGTAATATATTTGGTATTTAAAAATACACTGTATTTGAGAAAGTATGCTGTAAGCAGCAGCATATGTTGAAAGGCTAGAGATAATATACTTGTCACATCCAGAAGGGTCAGAAGGTTTTTCACAATTCTACTATATTCTTCCAGCTACGAATTTGGAGTGAAGATAACAGATGAGACACAGAAGTCAATTAAATCAGTTTTTGTCAAAAGGAGGAATGCAAAACAAAAGAATCTATGTCTCCAGTAGCATTTTGGGTGTTAGTGTAGCAAACTAAACTGTGGTAGTCAGCAGTCAGTACTGATAAATCACATGCAATTATTGTTCTGGATATCCCATCACATCTGCAAATTTCATGGGCAAGAGATGACAGCATTTTTCTGTATTTTTTTTATGCTTTCCCTTCAGTGTAACAAAGACACTTTTCCATTTCATCTTGGATGTGAAGGTTAACCACGGAACTTTACTAAGTGTATGCAAACAAAAAAATGATGGTTAAAAATATTATTAAGAACAACAGAATATGTAATGAAAGAAAATAAAATACAAATTAATAGAAAGCTCTTTTAATCAAATACAATCTGTTGAATAAACAGGAATTCCTATTATAAGAAAATATAAGCAAAAAGCAAGGAAACTGAGTTCCTGTTAGGGCATCTACATGAGATTTTAATCAATGCTACAGCAAAAAATGAAATAGACAAAAAACCCTATCTGATACAAAGATCTGCTACACATCAATCCTAACAGCTGTTTCATAATCCATATATTCATCCATGCCAATCTAACAGAAAAACAAACAGGAAATGCATATTATTACAGGTATAACTAGATAAAATGAACTTGAAACTGTTTGTACAGAATTGTACAGAAATTTTCATGTGCACTTGCTAGTAACAGTATGAAATAATTTTTGAAAGAGAACTTAGGGTTTTTCCTGTAATATTAAGTTTTGAAAAGAAATTTGCTAACGCCAGTCTGAATTTTGACACAATATCCACCCCATGATTAGTAGCGCCATATTTCCCAGAAAGACCCATCTATGTCAGTAAGACTACAGTTGACATAAAGTATAAACGTATTTTTTTCTCTTTACAGTTATATTCAGGTGTCTCTGGTTTTATTCATTGCCTGACCATTCACCAAGTATGTATTAAGCCCATTTGATTTTAGGCAACAGGCACTAAGCTAAATGCATTACATCCCCACAATTAGTAGAGAGGGACATGTATTTAGAGAAGACGTCAGGTAATTAGAATAATCCTTGAGAGATGACCATCTCACATCACTACCTATAGGACAGTATTTAAGATGAATTGCCCCTGATTTAGACACCATGCATGGTTGCCTAGTAAGACAATGTCAAAACATCGTACTCATCTGCCTTTAAAAAGTAAGTTTCATTTCATAAAGCTATGTAAAATATTTCTTGCTTTTCCTACAATAGTTGGGAAATTGTTCAAGTGGAAGGAATTAATTTAATTTAATTTAGTACTCCATAGATGCATTTCAGAAGTAGGTAACATTTTGTAAATGTAGACAGCTTCTTAACTAATCTTGAAGCTTGCAGAACCTATATAGGCTTCAAATGCTAAAGTTCATCCTAAGCAAGGCAGACTTCATGATTTAGGCACTGATACTCTTATTTATCAAAATTCTCTGTTGCCACAATTTTCAGCAATAAATTTGCATTAAAAAAAAAAAGACTGAAGCAAGATATAAAAGGCCATCAAATATTTCCAACATTTTACTATATTGGGATTCAGATTCATTTTCTGGATGAGATACTGGAAAGGGAGCTCTGAGAAATTATTTTATTTAATAAGGTATTTGATATTCCATAATGCAACATTTCAGTTAACTGATCTCATTTTCCTTCCACTCCTGAAATGAAGACTGGGGATAATATTCCCTTTCACCTCTCTTTCATCTGCTATTTCTACCACGGCTTCAAATTTACAGGTAGCCAAGTAGAGTTAAGTGATTTCCCACTATTTGTGGGTTACCCCTGGATCTCACTAAGACCGACACTCTCACTCCAAATTATTTTCTTTAAGTCACAGGTTATAGAACAGCACTATGGATTGATAACTACCTGATCAGGTATGTCTAGTGGAGAATGCCATTTGCAACTGCTGGGTACCACCATAAGAGCAATAAACATAGTAAAATCCCATGTGGCTTTCTAGTTGTTTTGTAGGATGTTTATGTTCCACAGGGATATGTATAGAACTCTAGGGCTGAAACTACATTAAGACATAACTTTCACACCACCTCTATGCAGAAATAAACTGCTCTTCAGAATTTTTTCCTCTGAAGATTCTAACTCTATATTGCTCTTTACCAGAGAGTGTGAGAAGGTTCTTGGTTTGTATTATATAAACAATGCTTGCAGGGCATTTTGATATTCTTAACTAAGGTGTATCATATAGTTGTGATGACTTCGTTTGCTTTTTATTCAATATAATGTATCCTTAGTGTCTTGCAAGATATCTTTATGCTTTATATAGGGAGTATATGCAATATAGAAGTTTTGTGACATATATCACTACCATTTTTCACTTAAACTCATAACTTCAGTGGTAATCTAATAAAACACTTGTATTATTCAGTTATTTCACTGATTATAAAACACAGATTCTTATTTGTATTTTCCACTTGTCTACAATAATGTTTAATATCCCTTGCTCACCAATCTCATGCTCTATTTCTTCATATTGAATGAAAGCACCAGTTCTTCTCCTTCCACTGCCTACAGTAAAAAAGTTGTAAGCAATAGACACTCAAAGTAGTCTAATCCCAGCCTGTGCTACAAAGACTATGGGAACCCACCACAGTATTTTTAAAGACAGATTTTCATTTTTTTTAATAAATTTGTCTCATAACTTTCTTGGTCTGTCAAGACTCAGTCTTGTCAACTGAGATATATTTAAATTTAATTTAAAATAGACAAGTGGAAATCTAAACCAAATACCAGATTGTCATATCTGTGTTGAAATACACAAGGATAATGAAGAATAATAAGCTATGATTCATTAATGTATTCATCAATGCATAAGTTTCCAGTGCAGTGGACTTGCAACTCTCTCACTCTTGTGTTAGAAGCCTATGAGCTCAGATATTAAACCAAGACCATGACTCCCTTAAAACCAGTAGAGACATTCCAACAAAATTATGCTGATAGTAAATACCTTTAAAATAAAACCTCCTTCACTAATTCCAAATTCTTAGGCTTCAAACTCTTTGTATGTGCGATACAGAAGTCCAGAAGTAAAATGTTTAACAGTGCTGACATCTCTAAAAGAGAGCTAGTGTTCTCTACAAGTTCAAAAGAAGTAAGCACAGAATCACGGGTTCAGAAAAGTTGTTTTTCTCTAGTCATGTTTTGAATGGTATTGAGAATGATGAAAGCTTGCTTTTTTGCTTACTTGTTTTTTAAGTAAAGGTTTGTATTTCGAAAAAGCGAACACACTACTCAACAACTCTGTTTTCCAGACAATACCAGTATAATCCTGCTCTCATTGTACATGCAGCCTTTTGATGTCAGAGAAAGTGATTATTTAATACTCTGAAGTGTCTGTTCAAGTATCCTATTTATTATAACTGAAAGAACATATATTTTAATTTTTACTTTTATTTTTATTGTTGTTATTATTATTAGGTAATAATAATAATAATAGTAATTTCAAAAGCTTTCATGTCATAATGGCTGCTGACTTTGATTAAAGAAGAGTCCCACTAGAAGAATGTTTGCGTAACATTTAATAGACACTTGATTATGAAAAGAATTGTGGTCTAAACCACATTATTTTCCATTATTAGCGATCTATTTAAACATTAATTGTAAGGGTTAGATGACTGTACAATCCATCAAAGACTCTTAATCCTTGAAACACCCCATTTATCAAGATGTTCTAGAGAAGCTAATCACAGTACACGTTTCTTCATTGCTCTTTGACATATATAATTAATTGTGTTTACTATGTGAAAATCCATTTATGATACCGAATGGTATGAATAATTTAAAAACTATAATAAACTTACCAAATATAAAACAAGCTGTCAAGATTTAGAAGTTTTATATATATATGTATATATATACATAATATATAAAAGATTACGTAACATCAAAAAGACTGTAATATCTAAGAGCACATTACTATCCATTTCTCTTTTTAAAAAAGTTTGTTTTGAAATATAACTGCACAATCATTAATCCATTCATATTTCTCTTCAGTAATATGCAAGATAGTTGTCAAACAAAACTCAAAATCAAGAAGGAAGTTTACTATCAGCTTTTCTACTACTCCCACTCAATTTCTCCTCTTCTGCTCCTTCAGTTAATGTTTCCATCAGGATTTTCCTGCACACAAACAGGGACACCTAGTGGCAGAAACTGACAAAAACGCCCCTCTAGGGAGACCAGGAGGAGCCACCAGTGGTATGAAATTGAGGTCACGCCAAGTAGCCAAAACACGCGAGTTCAGTTCATTCTGAGGCTTTTGCACTTTCACTGGAGCAAGCCTACTTACTGAAAAATACAAAGCAAAACAAGATATTCCTCACTTACCCTTAATACATCACAACACAGTTATAGTGCCTCTTGGGTAGAATGGTAAAATAATAGATTGATTTTTGATTATCACTTTGTAAATAAATTTTCATATTTATTTTAAAGAAAGAGAAAGCAGTCTCATTAAGAATCAGCCTGTGAATGTATGTACAAAAATATGTGAAACAGACACGTAATATGCTTATATTTTGTAAATATGTGTTTAAACATGATGTAGAAATGCATAGGAGTAGCTTTGTTTTATTGAAAAATTCAGATTAAGGATTTTTCTTTTTATTGTATTAATTACTGCGTGTTCAAGTAGATTCCAAAAAATTTATTTAAATGGCAAAACATAAAGCTAAGCACCTATATACACTTATAGTTATGCAGGGTGACATTTACCTATGTATATATGTGTGTATATATATATATATATATATATATCTATATATATGTACTCTTACCTATAACTTACAGAGCCTAGATCCAGTATTTGGAAACCATTAGGACTGCCAAAGTTCTTGCTAGGTACCTTCATGTGCCTCAAGAATCAGCATTCCTCGCTGTATTTCTTGCAGCAATCATTTTTGAAGACATTAGGAATTACATTAGTGCTGTTACTACTGAATTACTTAGAAGTCTAATTTATACATAATCCCTGATTTTCAATTTCTGACTTCCCCTGCTTGTGTCGCTTGTGAGGAACAGTTCATTAGAAAT
The DNA here is from genome assembly GCF_020740725.1 of Corvus hawaiiensis. Lineage (NCBI taxonomy): Eukaryota > Metazoa > Chordata > Aves > Passeriformes > Corvidae > Corvus > Corvus hawaiiensis. Next base: position 78,060,314 of record NC_063214.1, read on the forward strand.
TCTCATGGGATGCTTAACTTCCCCAAAGTGAACAGGGATGAGACAGGTCAGTCTCTGTGTTTGAGGGATAGTATACTGATCATATTCAAATTTCTGCTAAGTAATGTGGTGTAGAAATTTTAAGCCTGCTCCTTCTATTGAATGTTTTACCCATTAAGGCAGAAAACACGTGGTAATTCTCTGAGTTTCTCCTGTTAAATATGTTTTGCTTAGTGTAAGAAAATTAAAGCAGAAAGAAAAGAATAACCTAACAGATTTGTACCTTAAGGTTACCTCTGTATGTAAGGATATTAATAAACCTCTTTTCCCACTCTACAACTTCCATCAGAAAAAGTAAGAAGCTATCCCAGAGGAAGTGTTCAGATCCAGAAGAAATCAAAATCTTTTTATTTCAGTTATTATGGATAGATTTAGATACCTTACATTAAACATATTTGACATGAAATAATTTTAATTATTTGATAATCCTAAGTATAGCAAGGAGATAAGAGAAATGAAAAGTCAGAACTAATGTATAATGACAGAACAGTTTAGGAATTTTCAGAGAGATTTTTTGCAGAATGTCACCTAATCCATGCCATGTCCTATTGAAAATGCTGAAAATTTAGCTAGGAGTTTTGAGATAATGGAACTGAGTTGAATTTGATTTTCATAAGAAGTAGTAATAGAAGCAATACTGCTGAAAGGGATTATCTACATTTCTACATTCTCACAATTGAGACAATTGAGAGTTACAATATACCAAATATTTAGTTAAAAGAAAAAAAAAAAGGAGAGATCTACAGAACTTTTCGTCTAGATGGTACTACCCACTGACTCAAAACCTTTAATTTGCAGTGAAGACCAAAAGTCAACCCTCAAATCTTCCTTGGGAAAAAAAAAAAAAAGGGTGGAAGAAGAGAAAAAAGGGCACTGCCAATGGTCTGTGGAGACCCCCTCAATAGGAAGAAATATGTTAGAAATTCTTTGCAGAATGTTCCAGGAGTTAAAACATGTCCCACTATACAAAGCAGAACAGAAGAAAGACAGAAATTAACATAGCTCAGAATCTAAATTATACAATAAAGGGAGAAAACATCCTACCTGACCCAAGAGTCTACAGTAAGCCCTGAGGCAGAGAAGAGACACAGTGTAAGTGTAGAAAAAACATATTCCAACTTCTTCAAAAGGCTCTTTCCTTTCCAACTTGCCAAAATGCCCCTTTTCTAACAGGAACTGTCCCATTCAATTGCAAAATTTTGTTCTCTTCAAGTTCTATTTCAAAAACTTTGTTGGCCTGATTACCTATATGGAAGACCTTTCCAGTCTCAGACAGTCCGTAAACTTCTTCCCTTTCCTAGGTCTTATAATCAACATATAAGTATTTGATGGCATGCCAAAATCACTCTTCAGTTCAAATAGGTTATGGTTTTTTGGTTTTCTTTAAAAATTTAACTAAAAATGCATTTGAAAGGACTCACATGTTCTTTCAATATCTATTTGGCTATGTATGCCTTTTTTTTTTTTTTAATCTCTCTTCTGTAGACACATTTTCCATGCCCTAATTACCATAGTTTCTTTCCGATCTTTAGACTTCATTTATAATCGTATCTGAATGTATGACTAGAACCATGCATAATACACCAGGAACTCATGAAAAAGCACATCCTTTCCAATATGAATAATGCCTTCCTACCTAGTAGGACATCCTGCCTAATACATCATAGAATCACATTTCTCTTTTCCCCTTATATAAGTACTTCATTTATAATAGCAACTTATAACCCCTTCCTGATTGACTACTAGCTTTAAATTTCTGGAATATTTTATAAACTTGGATCTTCCCAGTTTATAGCAAAAGCTGTAATTTGTGAGTTTGTAGACTGCATTATTCAATTTCACACTATTTCTATCAGCCTAGGCCAAAAGAAAGCAATATATAAATATACAAGAATTAAATTTAGAAATACTGACATGTTAAAATATGGACAATAAGACTAAAATTCTAAATATTTACATGGTATATATATATTTACACATATGTATCTCAACACATCTGTTTCTCAGAAAGACCTCTAATTTTGTCTACAAATTCTGTCTAGACCCACTTACCTTACACCCTTAAATTAGTGCTAAGTGTATTACAAAGGAGCTGATCCTTTCAGTATTTTAGGATATAAAATTGCTGGACCAAATGCTTATGCCATGATACACTGAGGATGCAATTTCTCTTACCCTATTCCTACTTTCACTGTATATCAAAATTTACATATATTCTTACCAGAAACAGAAGCAACTTTTCTGGTACCTATTTAGTCTGGGCCTACATTAATCTTAATGTCCATCCCCACCCTTTCACAACTATCCCACTTCTTAAGTTCTCATTTTATTTACATTGCTTAAGAAGTTTTTACTCTATTTCAGACTTCTGTTCAAGTTTTGGTTTAACAAGGTTTCTGACCATTCTCAGTTTGGTTTTATGCCTTCTAATTATTGATGCAAATTTCTTCTTCCTAATCAAGATCTCTTTTGCATTCTCTTTAGGGTTTTTGCTTACTCTTAATAACTTGCTTAAGGCTTTTACCTTCTGGGAATTCTTTTTCATTCTGGTTTAGGTGGGCTATTTTGTTTTCTCCCTTTTCCCCCACTGAAAAAATTCAATAATATTTGGTTTGGTTTTTTTTCCATAAAGTAGCATCTGTCTTATCTGAATTCTTCTTCCAGTACTCCTCACTAAAATTTTTTGTTTCTGAGATTGTATTTCTGAAACACTGGACTGCAGTTACAGATCCTTCACATTCTTCTGTCTTGAAACTTCACATGAAGTTGAAAAGCCTGAAACCCTCGTATTTAAGATTATTTTCTATCATTAGTTTTTCCTGCAGATCCTATAATTTACTAAAATTTCATCTAAATTATCCTTGTCTCTTGCTTGCTCAGTACCTGTTCCATAAAAGAAACTATCCTCTATCACGTTCAAATTCATATCATCCCCAGCAACACTGGCTGAACTTTTTGGTGATGCTTGCCCATAAGAAATCACACAAATCTTCATGATCACACAATCTCAGCCTTAGCTTTTTTCCCCTCTGTATTAGTAGGCATTATTTTCCAGCTCAAATCTGTACGAGCAGATTCACAATAGATTGCATCCCCATTGAACATTTTTCCTACTCTTTGCTAAATGGTTTTCATTCAAGTGGACACTATCTCATCGTCACCCTCAAATTTAATATTTTTATTGCACTATTGTTAATGGTCTTCACTCCTGAACACGTTTTAGTGCATCAGCATGAAATTATTTAAACACTTTTTTTTCAGCTCTTCCATAAGGAGTGTCTATCCTTCTGTTCCAATATATTTCATTCAACAACTTTGGAAACTCCAAATTCCTGTTTTCCCATGTCAGATTCCACATGCTAGATCAGCTGTTCCTGCCATTGTTACAAATTGAAGAGCTACAGAAAACACCTACAAGTTGTTGTACATATAATGCATGTATGCCTCACATGCTTTTGTTGAACTATCTTTACTCTTGCTCCATCCTCACTCAGGTCCCTCTACTTGTATTCCATATGAGGATTATATTAATTATTTCCACCTTTCCTTCTGAATATTTCAGTTTAAAGACTTTTAGGATTCCCCAGTTTAATGGAAGGTAGATGAAAGAAATTAGCAAGAAGCAACACCATAGTAAAAAAAAATATTTCTCACAAACTCAACAGTATTTACTGTTTGATGTTTTTGTGTTTTGGTTTAAAATGATAGTTCTAGTTCAAATATTCATATATAACTTTTCACTGTCAGAAATACTTTTGGACTAAGAATAAGAATGAATGGAACAACAGCATGGTAATTCTACACTAATAACTATTTAAATCTCCTGCATGCTACTAAAACCATCTAGCAGTCTAACAACTTGGAAGTAAGATTTTATTAAATCAGACTTTCTACTTATTATGCTTTTTAATATCTCACTAGTACAGTACCAGAAAAATTAAACTGAAATATATCTACAATGTTGACTTTAACATGATAGCTTTTAAATGTCAACTTCTCCGAAAGTTACAAGAAAGAGTTAAGCTCAACCTAGATGACAAGGTTATTTAAAATATCTTTCTCTGTTATGAATAAAAAAGTATTTATGTGTATCAAATTTTGTGTGTCAGAAAGAAAATAGCATAGAAACACACGCAGATGCTATAAATATGACAGGCGTAAAAAATGCAAGCATATATGCATAGAATTCCAGATATTCAAAATGCAGACTTATTAATTCAAAAGAAAGATCTTTTTCAAAAATAGTGAGGCCACAAGAAACTCCTGTAAGACATCTCTGTTTACTATCTGTGATTTTTTTTTTTGTTCCACTATCATAAATTCCATGTTACATATTAGAAAAGCTTAAAAGAGTGTACATGGGGGGGTGGGGGAACTGTATGGTGTGGTTCGGTATTTTTCCCTGACTAAAAGTAGCACCTTGGAACTCAATCTAAAGCTATTCAAAATCTTTGTCTGAATTAATTGTGCTTGCATCAAAGCAGGAAAGTCAGGGATCCTTTAAGAATATAAGTAAGTAATTTGTCCCACCCAAAAGATTTCAAAGAGCTTCTACAAGGTCAGGAAAATTACATGGTCCATGTAAGAAATTTGTCTTCCATCCAAATACCAGATCTTGCTTATTTCAGGTCTAGGGAAATAAGATTTGAGTCACACTACTTTTATGTTTGCAGACAAGACAAATATGCCTTTTAGGGAAGGCTGACCATTACAAAAAAAATTATTTTTTACAATAATTTTTGGGTTTAACATGTTGGGATGTTAAGACATGAATTGAGATGTTCTGAAGATACAGATGTGCTGAAATTACATACCACAGACAGAGTATTGTTCAGTGCTTACACTCATACAGGAAAAACAGAGGCACAAATACATCTAGCATTACATTTGCGTTAAAGCTGGATTCCAACCTCTGTGCTGTGCACATGGGGTGTACTCCATGTGTTCCTGTGCGTGTAACACCTATTATTTATGTACTACAATCTAGATAGCACATAGCAGCAATGACTACACACACAAATGCAAACACGTGCACATCTTTGCACGTATGCAATTAAATCGCCTACTTTCTACATTGCTTTTTTTTTTTTTTTTTTTTTTTTTTTTTAGATCAGCCAAACACGCAATTTCTCCAAAAAGAAAACCCGAAATTTAACCGGAAAAAAACATCCCCAGAGCTACAGCCAGCCTTGGCATCGAAAATCCCTCTGCGGTCCGCATGCACACTTAATAACGGCGGTTATCCCACCGGGAATAAAGGGAAGGCGCTCGGCGCGGCGTCGCCTCCTCCGTCCCCGCTCCGGCCGCGCTGCCCGAGCCGGAGGCAGCGCCCGCGGGGCTCCGCGCGGCCCATCCGCCGCCCTGCGCTGCCACCTGGCGGCGGCGGAAGGCGCCGCACCGCGCCGCGCGGCGGGAGCACGCGGCCGCCTGGAGCGCCCGGGAGCGCGGCCGGCTTCGCGGGCCCTGGCGCTGCCGCGGGGAACGGCCCAGCGGGGATGGGGGGCGGCCACAGTCTCTTAGATGCTGCTGTTGCATCCGTGCCCCGGCTCCCTCCGCGACCCGCGGCTGGGGTAGGCAGAGGAGAAAAGAGAAGCTGAACGGCCCCGACACACGCCCGCACCCTCGGTGTCGGAGAGCGCACGTAGCGAAACCCGGCACTTTGTTTCACCGCGACTACCCAATTTCCCGCGGTCTCCGCGAACGCGGCGGAGGCTCCCGTACAGCGAGCAGCGACAGCAGCGACTGCCGGGCCACCGGCTCCCGCCGCCCCCTCGCCGCGGCTCCGCTCCGCGCCGCCCAGCCGCGGCCACCGAGCGCTGCAGGAGAGGACAGGGCGGCTGCGGACCTCCGCCCGAGGGGTGCGGAGAGCGGGGCCGGTGGCCAGCGGGGCGGCGGAGCGCGGGGAAAGTTGGCCCGTGCTGGCCAAAGTGCGAGCTCAGCCCCGGGGTGCGTGGGGCGGGGGTGTGGCGGGGCGGGCGCGCCGCGCCCGTATCGGCATGTGTGTGCCTGGTGTGCCCGTGCGAGCGGGCTGCGCGGCGCCCCACGGGGCCGGCGGCTGCCGCCGCCGCGCCGTCACCCGGGGACACCCGCCCCGCACCGCGGCCCTCCCCCGCGGCCCCTGCACTCCCGCCCCTCCGCGCTCCCCCGCACCCGCTCGGCGCCGCCGCCCCGCCCTCTCTCTCCTCCCTCCGCCTCCCCGCTGCGCTCGGCGGCGCGGGCACAGCGCGGCGCTCCGCCGGCCGCCCCCGCCCCGCCGTGCGGGCGCGCGCCACAGTGCGCGTGCGTGGCGGGCGCGCGCCCGCGGCTGCCCGGGCGCGCGCGCTGTCGCGCGCGTTTGAGTGTGAGGCGCGGGTGCCCGCGTGCGCGCGCCCCTGAGCGCGCGCTGTGCCTCGGCGCCGCCTGCGTGCGGGGGGTGCCCGTGCGCGCTCCGCACCGAGCTCCCCGGCGCTGCCGTCCTCGCCTCCGCCGCCCCGGCGGCTCCGCGCAGCGCCCGCGCAGCGGGTCGGCATCTTCATGGGCTGCCACCATGCTTGGGCCCTGGAGATTTCGGGCGAAGTAAGTACCGGGGTTGACTTTTCTCTCGCTCTCTTTCCCTCCTCTCTTCCTCCCTTCCTCGTTCCCCCCCCCCGCCACCCCCGCCCCTTCCCCGCCGGGTCTTTCCTTGCTGTTGCTTTCCACCCCCAGTTCCTCGCCGCTTGCCCCCCTCGCCCGAAAGCCATTTCTCCCAACTCGGGGTGCTGCTCAGTTGGGTGGCAGTGTCCGGCTGGGGCTGCTCGCTCGCTGCTGCTGTCGGCGGTACTGAAAGCTGCTTCCAGCCGGATATGCAGTGCGGTAATCTAAGGGTTGAACTCTTCGGGGAAAAAAAAAAAAAAACACACACGCAAGAAAAATCCCGATGCAACCCCTTTCCTTTTCTCCCCTCCCCCCCGTCGCCCCCACCCCCCACCCCCCCTCAATCTGAACCTCTGTAGGGAGCTGGCGAACAGCAGCACACAGTCATCACAGAGGGGTTTCCAGGGCGGGATTGCAACCTTGCATATAGCCAGCTACAACTTTATTTTCTTTACCTCCCATCCCCCGCGGTTTTTTTGTCAGAGAGAGGGAGAAAGGGAGAGGGAGGGAAAATTGTATTTGCCTCCTTTGCTAACCATAATTGAATTAAAGTTGTAAAATGCCTGGGAGTTTAACACTGACCGGGCAGGTTTTCAATAGGTTGTCATTGTGGGTTTTTCTTCTCCTCCGAAGAACTGTTGGTTAATGGATGAATGGATCTGATCGAGCTGAGAAAAAATATGCTTAGATACATGCCTTTGAGTAAGATTTCTGCTGCCTTTATGCAGTGAAGCCTTTTTGCTTTGAGTAATTCTGATCCAGTTGACGTCTGGTCAGAATTAGAGAGAGATTCACGGAGACTTCCGATTTCTTGCTGCATGATTGCCTTTGCTGCAAGTGCTAGTTTTGCAGCCTTGAACCTGATGCCACAGGATATGTCTTGCAGTACTGAGACTTCACATTTTTTAGGATGCATTCCTCCAAACCAGAGTTGTTTCATGAGGATTGGAGCTCTGAGGTGGACGATAGAAAATGCAAGCCTGCTCCAAGATCCCAGCATTTAAGCCTGATGATTTATTAGTCTTCCCCTACCGGCACACAAAATGCATTTATTTTCCCTATTCATATTGCTTTTAGACTAATAGAAGTAGAAGAAAGCCACGAGGAGTCAGAAGGACTGCAAAAAAAGGAATGGAAAGGATTTGGTTCCAGCTAGCTGGAATTCAGGCATTAAATTACTGACGTAGGTCAATGGTAGGGTTTCCCTTCTACCCTCCTTGGCTTTTAATCAGCCTGGGTGTCTTCTCCCCTAAAGGATGAAGAGTACTGACAGCCATCGCTGCTTATAATCAGTAACTCTGATGTTTGGAGTGTTGGCAATGAGATATTTTCATGAGACCTATTTAGATCTCTCCACTTCTACCAGGCTAGTTTTGCAGAACATTGGGAATAAGCGCTATGTCAGATATGGATGAGACTCCGAAGATGACCTGCATGTTTTACATTTTTCACAAATTTTGGGTGAGTGGTTAAAACATTTCTTTTAAGAGCATGTGTGTGTGTGTGTCAGAAAGAGAGAGAACAGGAGACTTCTGCTTAAAATGAGCTGTGTTACATTGTGTGTAACTTGGGAGGGGATCAAAAATCAGTATTATTTGCTTTTTTAAAGATACAAAATTTCCGTATTGGAAGAGAGCTGTTAAGTGCACTGAAGTAGGAGGTTAATGTGTTTAATCTCATTACAGAAGAATTCCTCCACAAAAGTCATCTGGGGGTGCGCGCATGTGTGCGTGTGTGTGTGTGTGTGTGCATGTGTGCATGTCTGTGTGGGTGGGTGTGTGCTGTGTAAATGTATAGCTAGGAAAAAAACCACCAACATAAAAGAGTTTTAAGAAATGTGTGATATGGAGAATGTGTCAGTATTCCCTCTGTTGAATTAAGACGCCGTTTTCAGCACTGAGCATTTTTCTTTGGATTCCTATCATGGTATTTCCACCACTGGTTAAAAATCAAGGTAAAAGGAGGGGAAGACCTTGATGCGCTGTTCAGCAGGGAGGTTCTGAAGGGAAGGGGGAGCTGGGTAATAGGGGAGGTGGGAAACTTCGTAAAATGGTGTTTCTTTTCTCTTAAATTAGAAACATGAAACTGAACTGACAGCCATTTTATGTATATTTATGGGGCTAGTTGTGAAAAGGAAATCCAAAGAAGCATTGAAATGCACCCCACACAAACAGAAACCAGAACAATTCCTACTGTGACCTCACCTTTTTAGACACCACAGGCATTTGACTCGCAAGGAGTTGCCTATCAACCTTTTCATCAATGTATGTCATCCAGTTCCCAAAAGTGTGGGAATTAGAAGTGACAGGAGGGGGGTTTTTTGGTGGGTCCACTGTCTACCCTACTGAACACATATAAACTTTGTTTCCATGTCAAATGTTATGGGGCTACCCTATTATGCTACTTTCTTTTTTTTCTCCTTATCATTACAGGAAATAAAATGTATGCTTGCTGCTCTACAGTAACTTTGGAACAGGACCTCAACAAAAAAATGCATATCTGGATGCTGCAGACGATCGCATTTGCTTTAACATCACTAGTCCTTTCCTGGGCAGAAAGCATCGAGTATTATGGGGAAATCTGTGATAACGCATGTCCTTGTGAGGAGAAGGACAGCATCTTAACAGTGAGCTGTGAAAACAGAGGGATCATCAGCCTTTTTGAGATCAGTCCACCAAGGTTCCCTGTTTACCACCTCCTGTTGTCTGGGAACCTTTTGAACAGGCTGTACCCAAACCAGTTTGTCAATTACACAGGGGCTTCAATTTTGCATCTGGGGAGCAATGACATACAAGACATCGAAACTGGGGCCTTCCATGGTCTGAGAGGTTTAAGGAGGCTGCATTTGAACAATAACAAGTTGGAACTTTTACGGGATGACACTTTTCTTGGGCTAGAGAGTTTGGAATACCTACAGGTCGATTATAATTATATTAGCGTCATTGAACCCAATGCCTTCAGCAAACTGCATTTGTTGCAGGTGCTGATTCTCAATGATAACCTCCTCTCCAGTTTGCCCAACAACCTTTTCCGTTTTGTGCCCTTAACTCACCTGGACCTGAGGGGCAACCGGCTGAAGCTGTTGCCCTATGTGGGCCTCTTGCAGCACATGGATAAAGTGGTGGAGCTGCAGCTGGAGGAAAACCCCTGGAATTGCTCCTGTGAGTTGATTGCTCTAAAGGATTGGCTGGACAGTATCTCATACTCTGCTCTGGTGGGAGATGTGGTTTGCGAGACCCCTTTCCGCTTACATGGTCGAGACTTGGATGAAGTCTCCAAGCAGGAGCTTTGCCCCAGGAGGCTCATCTCTGATTATGAAATGAGACCTCAGACACCATTGAGCACCACAGGGTATTTCCACACTACCCCGGCCTCGGTCAACTCCGTGGCCACTTCTTCTTCAGCTGTTTACAAATCTCCCTTGAAGCCCCCCAAAGGGACCCGCCAACCCAACAAGACGAGGGTGCGCCCCACCTCCCGCCTGCCCTCAAAAGACCTGGGATACAGCAACTATGGCCCCAGCATTGCCTACCAGACCAAATCCCCGGTGCCTTTGGAGTGCCCCACTGCCTGCACTTGCAACTTGCAGATTTCTGACCTGGGCCTCAATGTCAATTGTCAGGAGAGGAAGATTGAGAGCATTTCTGAACTGCAGCCCAAACCCTATAATCCTAAGAAGATGTATTTGACGGAAAACTACATTGCGCTGGTACGCAGGGCAGATTTTGTGGATGCCACTGGGCTGGATTTGCTGCATCTGGGCAATAATCGGATCTCGGTCATTCAGGACCGGGCTTTTGGGGATTTAACTAATTTGCGAAGGCTGTACCTGAATGGGAACCGGATCGAGCGGCTGAGCCCAGAGCTGTTCTTTGGGCTGCAAAGCCTGCAGTACCTCTTCCTGCAGTACAACGTCATCCGGGAGATAGAGGCAGGCACCTTTGAATCTGTCCCCAACCTTCAGCTCTTGTTTTTGAACAACAATCTGCTGAGGTCTTTGCCAGGGAACATTTTTTCTGGTCTGTCTCTCTACAGGCTGAGCCTGCGGAGCAACCACTTCTCCTACCTGCCAGTGAGCGGGGTGCTCGACCAGCTGAAATCCCTGCTGCAGATCGACCTGCACGAGAACCCCTGGGACTGCACCTGCGACGTGGTGGGCATGAAGCTGTGGCTGGAACAGCTCAACACCGGTGTCCTGGTGGACCAGGTTATCTGCGAGTCCCCTAAGAAGTTTGCCCAGAGCGACATGCGGGCCGTCCGGGCGGAGTTGCTGTGCCCCGACTACTCGGACATCGTCGTCTCCACGCCAACGCCGTCCCCGGGCCAGCTGCCAGCCAGGACCACCCCCTCCTCCTCCACCGTGCGCCTCAATGGCACGGCGGCGGCGGGCGGCTCAGCGCCCGCGGGCGGCGCCGGCGGCGGCAGCTCCTCGGTGCCGCTCTCGGTGCTGATCCTTAGCCTGCTGCTCGTCTTCATCATGTCCGTCTTCGTGGCGGCGGGGCTCTTCGTCCTGGTGATGAAGCGGCGCAAGAAGGGCCAGGGCGACCACGCCAGCGCCAACAACTCCGACGTGAGCTCCTTCAACATGCAGTACAGCGTCTACAGCGGCGGCGGCCACCACCACCACCACCCCCACCTCCAGCAGCACCCGCCCCACCGCGGCGGCGGCGGCGGGGGCGGCGGCGGGGGCACGGCGCTGCCCAAGGTGAAGACCCCCGCCGGCCACGTCTACGAGTACATCCCTCACCCCCTGGGCCATATGTGCAAAAACCCCATCTACCGCTCCCGGGAAGGCAACTCGGGCGAGGATTACAAAGACCTTCACGAGCTCAAGGTCACCTACAGCAGCCACCCCCTGCCATCCGGGGGGGGTGCACCGCCGCCCCCGCCGCCCCCGCCGCCGCCGGCGCCCGGCGGGGAGGATGCGCCGGCGCGCAGCCCCGCGTACAGCGTGAGCACCATCGAGCCGCGGGAGGAGCTGCTCTCGCCGGTGCAAGACGCCGATCGCTTTTACAGGGGCATTTTGGAGCCCGACAAACACTCCCCCTCCACACTGGGCACACCCGGCTCCACCCTCCCCGACTACCCCAAGCTCCCCGCCGCCTACACCTACTCCCCCAACTATGACCTTAGGCGTGCCCACCAGTACTTGCACCCGGGGCCGGGGGACGCCAGGCTCCGGGAGACGGTGCTCTACAGCCCCCCGAGTACTGTCTATGTAGAGCCCAACAGGAACGAGTATCTGGAGCTAAAAGCAAAACTAAACGCAGAGCCGGACTACCTCGAAGTGCTGGAAAAACAGACCACATTCAGCCAGTTCTGAGAAACAGCCCCCCTGCCCCCCCGTCCCCTCGCCAGTCTCAGCAGCTCCTTCTCTAGAGTATTTGTATTTAACAACCACACGCAAAACAAAGAAACGTAAATGCTGACCTCCCCCCACACACACACCTTGCCTCCCTCCTCTTTTTCCCCCTTTTAATTCATTTTATTGTAGGGTGAAGTGCCTTGGCACAGGACTTTTCAGCTTCGGGGAATGATTCTGAAAGGGTGTGCTGTTCAGTTTGGTTTGGTTTTGGTTTTTTTCTCTTTTACTGCATTTGGAAGTGGGAAACCACCTATTGTGTAAAATGGGCACAACACTGGCATTGTGTGGGTGGCCATGTGTGTTTGGGGAAGGTGGCAGGAGGTTTCTTGGTTTCTTGTCAGGTCATATTCAGGTCGTGCTTTCTTTTGTGGTTTTTTTATGGTTTTGGTTTTGTTTTTTGGGTTTTTTTAACAGACATTCTTTATTTTAGTTTTCTTTCTGGTTCAAGAGTACGGCGCACATTTTCCCCTTTTAGCCATGGGTGAGTCTAAATGGCTTTTATGGAGAGATTAGCACACCCCGACTTTAATACAAGGTTTCCTTTTTTTAAGGATGTGTTTGTATACTTTCTGGACTTTTGAATTAAAAAAAATATATATGATCTTTAAAAGGATCACTGTAGATGTGGACAAATCATTAAAGAGTGCAGAGATATATGATCCATAACTGGTTAGTGAAAATAACTTATTGATGAAATATAAAAAAATATTTTATTGTAGCACCTATTTTTATATGCACATTAGCATTTCTCTTTCCTTCACTATTTTAGGGCCTAATCTTGCAAATTTTTAACTCACTTGAGTATCTCTATTTGTGAAAGAAGTCCCAGCTTAGGCCTTCATCCTGCAGGCACTTAAGCACATGAATAACTTTACCAATGAGTGTAGTTCTGGAGACTCACTCATTGAGCGAAGTTAGTCGAAAGCCCAAAAAATTAGGATAGATGATGAAGAATTCTTCTTACAAGTAAAAATACTGGAATGTTTAAGTGTTTCTTTTTTTTTTTTTTTTTTCAGGATGGGGTCCAAAGTCTGTGGATTGCTTTAAAGTATTGCACTGTATTGAGAGTTTTCTTCTGAAATCTGATATAGTATCAGAAGGACCTTTTAAATCACTATAGATAATGCCAGTTATGACCAAATCTTAACAGACAATCTAAGACATAAAATCTGATCACAAGAGGAAAAAAATCATGTTTATTTAAAAATGTATCTTTTAGCAACCTCCTACTCAGGAGTCTGGTTGGGCAAACTAGTGAGGGACATGTAGAAGGCATTCATTTTATCAGTAAAAAAAAGTTTCATTTTTGATTTGCTGGTTTCATTTTTTTCTTTTTTTTAAATTTTATATTAGTTAACCAAAATATAATGATTTTCAACTGTTGTAGCCAGTTTATGATTGTTTAGTTGAGTACAATTGCACTTGTACAGATCCACATGTTTACTGGCATCCTGAAAGACCAAATGATGGACTGTACACATCTCTATAAAATGTCTTTACCCCTTTGGGCAGCAGGCAATGGCAAGGATATTCATAAACACAGCATCACTGTAAGATGGGACAATTGATGTCTCATATGTATCCCAGCACATGTGATTTTTTAATAGTTTCTGAATAAACACTTGATAAATATTTCAAATGTAAGATCCTGAAGTAATGAGTATCTGAACTTTAAAATTTCTGGCCAAAATAATCTGTTTGTATGTTGGGTTCTCTTTACTAGCAATTAAAGCTCATCAAAAAGATCTGACGTTTCTAGGCAAAACATAATATGTTCTCTGTTTTCGAAACATGACGTGGTAATTACCAGCATATATAACATGGGTTAGAAAGGAACACAGGGATATATGTTTCAGCAACATATTGAATAGGATAGTTTTATATTTACATTTTGTTTCCTTACTGAGGTGTTCTTTAATATATGGAATAGGGTAAGTGATATTTCACATGTGTTTTTTTCTTTCTTCATTAGGTTATTATATTTAATACTGTTTTCAGAGTTGCTCACTAGTACATCTTTTATTGCAAAAGGGCTCTGTTCTATTCTGCTTTTCCTACCCATGTACAATCTGTCACTTTCTACAAAAAACAAAGATATGTAACTGGTCTGTTGGAATTCAAGAAAAATGTTTTCTTGGCATGTGTTCTTCCCTCTATGCCACCCACACTGAGCAAAAGCAAAAAAAAACCCCAAAAAAACAATGAGCATGACTGTATTTAGCTTGGACAGTTTAGTAAGTGGAGTGTTAATTCATTTTGAAATGAAGAGTTGAGGAGTGTTCTTTTGTCACAAGAGACATAACAAATGGCTATTCTGTTCAGTGCTCTCCATCTCCTGCAGACTTCCCATTGACACCAGCGAGAGATGTGTGTGTGGCTGCCTGAGGTGCAGTTTTGGAGCCCTAACTTTGAATTGCTGCCTTTATAACTATTGCTGAAACCAGTGGCCTGGTTCTTCTTCCATTTAAACTCAGTAAAGGCATGCTGTTGTTAAATGGATATGAGTAAGAAAATTTTCAGCCTCACTGACTTTGCCAGAGAAAGGCTAACTCAGTAAGGATTGAAGGAGAAGCTCCTGCAAACGTTGTGTCTGTCCATGTGTAGATATATATCTTTTCTGTGTGATTCTGAACTCATGTTTATGAGTTTGCATAGGTGTCAGTACAAACATAGGATGAGGTCCCTAATGTGAAGGGTACATTTTGCATGGCATTCTGCCACAAAGAGGCAGCATCCACAAATGAGTAAATGAGCAGGAATTGCTTGGATTTGTAAGAAATAGCTGAAAGAAATCCCTTGACATTCTGTTTATGTTTGTGTTCTGATGCTGCCATTTCTGAGGTCAGTAGTACTGCTGCTTCCATGTGTTATACATGCATTTAATAACTGGTAGTGAAGAATTTTTCTAATGGTCTACACTACACCCAGAAGAATTAATTTAAATCTTTTCAGCAACTCACCTTTTTTTCAGTAGAAAAAACATATTATTGGTTGTGTTACTGGAGAAAAAGATTAAATGACATCAATTACCTACAAAAAGTGCATTCCTGAAGATAAATCCTTGAAAAAGAATGCAGAGTGAAAAATAATATTCTTTAGTCAGTAATCATCCTGAAACATATCTGAAAGGGCTATTTGTGAATGAGGTCATCAATGGAAGTAGGAGTTCCCACTCAGTGGCTACAATGATGTATCATCTGTGGATAATTATTGTAAGAAAAAGTAGATGGGAATAGAAATTGGCAAAGGGAGATGTGCCTCTGATTTAAAAAGAGGATAATTTGTTTGAAGAAAAACCCACCCTGTTTTGAGAATTCTGAATAATATTTTAGGTTGCTTATCAGGCTGGTTTAGGCTGGTTATTAAAGTGATATTCCTCTCCTTTTTTTTTTTTGTCTTTTTACAAGTCGAATTGAGCTTACTGAAACACTCATGTGGCCTCATATTTTGTTTCAAAAGTGCATGAAATTCTGTGATAAAAGAACAAAAGAAAAGTGGAAGAGAATCCTGGTTTCTCAATGTAATTATTGGAAAAAAAACGAGTGAGACCTTGCCTTGCCTTGCCCTGCCTTGCCTTGCCTTGCCTCTCCTCCCCTCCCCTCGCCTCCCCTCCCCCTCCCACCCCCCTTTCTTTTCTATATTTCATACTTTACTCTCATCTTTAACAAAATGAGCAGAATTTCAAGAGGTTACTCCCAGAAGATAATAGCCTGTAATTTCTAGACATTCCTACACACTGTTTGAAACACTAGATGTTATGTCAGTCCTCTTATCAGTTGAAAGTCTGACAAAAATGCAACTTCCACTTCTGTAGTTCCAGAGCCCACATTCTCACACCTTTTTTTTTTTTTAATATATATATCTTTACCAGTATTTTAATGGTCACTTCAGGTTGTGAAAACATGTTCAGTGGATTGTTCATACTGCAGTATTTAATTTCTGAATGTTTTCCTATGTTTTAATTTTTTTATAAAGCTTATAAGTATTTCTTAGGGGTATTCCTTTTAGGAAAACAGATATAGTGGTACCTTTTCTCATATCACATAATAATTTGATTATTAAAGTAATTTTAAAAAATGGTAAAAGAGCATAAAAATGAGCTTATGACCCACGGTAAACACAATGTAGAAGATATATCTGAAAAAGCAGGAATAGCTAATTGTGGCTGTTAGAAAATACAAAGACAAGATCCCAGTTTTCTAGGTTGTTTAGATCTGTATTTAGCTGGAGCTAAAATGTCTGACCGGCATGTTGTTTCTTACAGAAACTTAAGAGTCTGTTTAATGCATATGGTTCCCTCTCAGGGGGCAGAGTCCATTAAGGCACTAGATCCTGAAGGACAGGGTAAACAAGAACTCCTTCATTTTTAGAGGGCAGGTTCTTTATATTGCTCAGTGTCTCCAGGGAACCTGAATAGCCTTTCATTAGGTTAAAGACTGGCATACTGAAATACAGCGTCTCCAAACCAGAGAAGGAGGCTGAAGTCTTTTGCTGTCTTATGCAGAACTCCGAATGCTATTGGCACTACTTGCATTAAACAAGAAAAATGGGGAGAGAAGAGAGCGTGAATGGCAGACACAATTCCATAGCTGTCAGCCTTCAAACAGTCTTCACATTTCTATTGATTATTTGATTGTAGGGAACTTGTGCCTCTATTCTGCAGCATCCACTTACTGTGGAAAATGTAGGACCTCAAGCTAAGGAGTGACAAGACGATGGAGGAGTAGATGAGTGAGGCGTTTCTGTGAGAGAAGTGGGCCGCATAGCAGCATACTGAATGGGGCAGCCACACTATTTGTTTTTCCCAGCCCTTCTAAGAAGCTTTGCAATGTGTTCTGCTGAAGTGAGAGCATGCAGATCTCTTTTACAGTCCAGCAATACTGTCTTACAGATTCGTGGTTTTCCATCTATGTATAAATAGTATCCTAATATTACGAGTCTTTACAATTTATTTTTTTCCTGTTCATTATTCAGCTACTTTTCAGAATATCTAGCAGTATGATTCTGATACTCCAGAAATGCTAAGCACAGTTATGCTTTAGAATATTGTATGCTTAAAACATTGAACAGAACAGAGATAGGATACAAAAAAAAGGCACATTTAGGTCCTAGGAACAAGAGGCGTTTAGTTAATTGAATATACAAAGAAATAAAGTGTAATGAAGTTTGTAATTAAATGGTTATCAAATTAACTATTTAACTTACAGCTAATGGACCACATTTTGCTTCTAGTTGTGTAAGTGCACAACTGTGTTCCACTGACTTGAGTAACTTGCAAAACATTTACCTTGCTCTTACGAGTCTGGCTTTTTGTCATTGAAGTAACCCGTTCTCTTAGTATTTCTGTTTTGCAGAGTGAAAAATTTGAGTACAATAATGATGAACATTAGTAGTTCTGCTATGTACCTCCAAAATGAATCACATCTATTTCCAATCTGCTGGCAAATTAACTGAACACTGATGTAATATGGCACTGTAAATTTTATCTTGGACTCTTACTGTCCTGATTATATGGGAAGTTCAGTTTACATCCACAGATATACATGTAGCTCTTTAGAATGATGGACCATATGAGCAGACAACATACCTCTATTTAATTCTGTGGACTTGGTCCCAAAACCTTGAATTAGATGAAATACCTATTGATAAAAATGGTTCCATTTGTGGTGTTTTTGCCATGGAAGATGCAACTACTTTTGCTGCAATTTTGCAAGCTTATATTTACAGTACTTTTAAATTTTACAGAAAACTATAGACCATGTCAAATATAAATGTTTTTTTGTTTTTTTTCTGGTTGGACACGTGATTACTATTTGAATATCATGACATGGTTCTGTGTGATCTTCCAAAAATGTCCAGACTGGGATAAGATAAAAGGTTGACATAATAATTTTGTAGTTCAATATTTCATGTAATAAAATATTTTTTTCTTATGATTTCAACAGTATATCTGATTTTGTGAACATTAGATTATTAACACATTTGGTAATTTTGTACCAATACTGTGGCAAAAAGTTTGTATTCATATTTGAGAAAGGGGACAAAATATGAGATTGCTTTTTTCAGAGATATCATATCAACTTTATTCAGAAATGCTTAGAACAAAAGCACTGAGTTAAAGTCTTAAAATTTGAAAGGTAACAATCTAGTACAATTTTTGAATTTCTGAAAACAGTGTTTAATTATCAACTAGATTATTACTTTAACCATCTGTATTTTTTTACCATCTGTACTTTAAAAAATAAATATATATGTGTGTGTGTATATATGAAAGTGTATGTGTACATATATATAAATATGCATATATATATATATATGTACGCCTACACTTTTATCTACCTATATTTTTTTAATTAAAATTGTCTTTACTGTAATGTAAGAATATTTCCATGTGAGTTGTGAGAGCTTTTAGGCTTGGAATGAAACAAAAATTCTTCATATAGCGTATGTAGGAGATAAATGCTATATCCACATAGTCACCCAAAAGTCAGTCCAGTCATAAAATGCTTCAACTTTTCTATTATAGTAATATAAATTCTGGGTTGGGGTTGCTAGTAACAAAAGTTCAGGCTCAAATCCAGTTTTCAACTGGCTGAATATGGATTGAGGGGCATTAATATTCCTGTATTTTAAGTCTCTACCTTTTACATTTGACATAATATCACATGCAAAAACTGGCCTGATACTGACTTTCTGTAACTTTACTACTATGCCATTGAATTTGACCAGTCAAATGGATAAATAGACATTTAACAAATGTATTTATGAGAAAGACAGGAGTTCTTACAAAGGTCTTTCTATTAGAAATCCGAATTTAGTTTTAAAATACTGAATTTATAATGGTGTTTAATTATGCAGTAATTATTACAAGTAATGACAAAGATTTGTTCCCTTTCTAAATGCTGAATTTAGGTGAGCTCATCAGTTTTTTAGTTACAACTATAATAAAACTGTTAGTCCCAATGGCAGTTACTTTCTGCTAAAAATTAAAGCAGGGCTGTTGTCAGCATTGGTACTCTTCAGCCATAATGCAATTTTATCATTGTAAATTCTTTTTTAAAGTATGGAAAATTAAACATTTTTAAAACATTTTCAGGCTGGCAGTTTGCTAAGTTGAATTTAATATTTCATTAAGTTTATCTAATATTTATTAATTATCCAATTTTAAGTAGTTTTCTCACAATTTTTTTTTTGGAGCCATTCATACAACTCTTTATAAGTGATGTAATGATGTGGTTACATGAGTTTATGTGTAGTTACATACAGTGCTGTACGTCTGGTTAGATGGTATCTGGTAACTTATAACAAACCAAAATATCAAGGTTACAATTAAGCTCAAAATTCAAGAATATGTACATTTTTCTGTTTTCAAATTTATAGGAAATGCCTACACTGACATCAAAGAACTTGAACCACTTTCAAAGAATTAATATTCTGCTGAATCATTTATTCCCAAGTATAAATATCTTCTTTTAGTGATGATGAAAAGTGCATCAAAGGAAAAATTGCCTAATCAGTATATTTGATGGTTTTGAAGTGAATGAAAATTCTCCCATTGATTTTACTTTTTTGGAAGCATGTAATGTCTTTACACTGTACGTTTTTTTCTCTTCCTATTAGAGACTGTTTATTAGCCTACATGCATAAGAAAAATCCCTGCTCCAAAGGTATTTCAAATCTCAGCTGACTACAACATCTCTATCAGTTACAGCTTTGGCTGTGTTTTAAGGTTGTTTTATTTTTTCAGTGATTAAATTATGCTTGGTCTTTTAAGGGTGGATTTTTTTGTTTACTTCCATCCAAACATATCATGCAATGTAGTCAATACTGGTGGTGGAAAATATTTAAAACACTGTATATTGATGGGTTCTTCAAGTTTATAACATTAATGTTTAAAAACATTCTAACTCTTTGAAACACAGTTAACAGTTACACATCTTTTAATTTTATGTTTTCTTGTCATTCTTTTTTCCTTACATATTACTGAATCAAACTGCCTGCCTGTGCTTTGAAGGCTTCTTTTTATTTTAGTACTGAGCACAGTTGTGTGTAAAGGGATCTAAGCTATTGTTCTTCAGTGTGTTTATTTCTTTTAAAGAAAAATATTGTACTCTTCTAAATAGTTATTGATTTTCTAAAGGAGAATCACATGGTCTATGTTTTTTTCTCTCCTTCTCTCTCCATTCTTACACTGTGAGGCAGTGAAGAGGTGTGTTTGGTTTTGTAGCTTTTTTGTAGCAGGTGTAACACCTTAAGCAAAATCCTCATCATTGTCAAAGGAAATTATGTTTTAGGTAGGGATTTAAAAAAAATTCTTCCTGTGGCATCATTGGAGTAAATTTGTAACACAAATACATACTTGCATAAACATGCATTTATATGTACATGTGTCTGGTGGACCACACAGATTTTTTTTTTGGGCAGTTAATTTTTTTAAATGCACCTTGTCTCAAAGAAAGGATTTTTCATATCATGAGGCAGTGCTTATATAATGAAGCTTTTCAGCAGAGTAATTTAAGTGGTAAAGTGATATCCTTATTGACAATTTCTGATTGGGTCTGAAATGTTTATTTTTAATTTTTTTGGCCTGACAAGTAATAGCTTCCAACAAGTAAGTGGCAATGTGCCATAATATCATGTTGAACAGTAGACTCTATTAATTTTATTGTGCAATATATTACTTAATATTTTTATAATGGTAAAAGTCCACTAATGCATATTGTACTAAAGAGTACATTAATTCTTCCTTAAGAATAATTTCTCCTAAAGAGTAAGAAGTTGCTACTATTGTGCGAAAAGTTGTTTCTAAAAATATGAGAAGTAGTTGAGACAATGATTCTAAATTCACCAGTTTTTAAAGATATAATGGAATGTATTTATGATGGGTAATATTTTTCATCCACACATAATTTTATATAATGAATGTGTTCTATAGTTTTCAGTATATTTTATATACCAAGTGTTATCTGTACTTAAATATTTCTTAAGACTTCTTGGACTACTAAGAAGTTTTTGTTTGATTTGGCTAGGATTAGATTATGGAGGAAGAAAACCTCCATCTCATCAGTCTATCTTCATACTATTTATCTTGTGAGCAATTGTCCAAATGACTCAGATTTCTTTTTCTTTAATGTTAAAATAGGTATTATTTTTGCCTCATTTGCTGTTTAAAAGTTTGAGAATTACTTACTGCTCTATATAATCATCTATGGTGAAATACCAAAAAATTCCCATCATTGGTCTGCTCAATAGTATGTAATTTCAATTTACAGTTACATAGTGAAACTGTTTTCACTTATGTTTGTCTTAGACTTAGGTACCCTTATCTCCATCTGTGTGTTGATGTAAGGCCTCACAATTGTTCACCTAATCATTAAAACTCAGTATTATTTCACAACCCAACCAGAAAATCATTTAACACATCAATGAAGACAAAATTTCCAAAGTAAATTTTGATTCTCTGACTACTTCCACATGAGAAAATTTGATTTATGTGAATTGTCCCATCGGATTCAGTCAGAATTTTTTGTGTAACATACTTTTATGTTTGGAATTTGGAATTTAAATATGTGTCTGACACATACAGGCTTACGTCAGTACTTAGTCTGAGTTCTGGTTTGTCTGAGGGAGAAGGAAGTGTTTCTGAACTTACTTGGATTATGATTACTGTTATGAAAGTATGTTCTGCCTATGAAAAGGTATTTTCTGGATTTACTCATGTAGACAATATACAATTTGGTGTGTGTATCAGAGAGCATTTTGATATGTTCAAAAAGGTCTAAGGACTTTCCAATCTAAAACTAGTTCAGTTTCTGAAATGCTTACTTTTTGTTTTCAGTTGAATGTTGCTGGCTTGAAAAGGTTACTGATAACAATGTTTAAGCAAATGGCAGAAAGGTACCATGAGGGTTAATGAATAATTTTTTTATTCAGATATTTGAACTGTAAAGCTATATATATAAGTAGCTATAGGTTCTGAATGTCATTTTGTCTTGTCTTCTAAAACAGGGTGGGGGTTTTTTTAATCTGAATAGGGATTGCAGAATTTGAATGAATTATAAAGATGTTAAATAGCTGTTATTCAAACACTTCAATAAGAATAGTTGTTTTTATTGTTGTTGTTGTTGCTTTCATTAAACTCAGAAAAAATCAGGTCATATCTATTTTTGGGACTCACAGGGTTTTTAGGAGTTGAGTGAACAATTGCTAAGAGGCCTTTGACCTTTCTGTGTTAAAACAATTTAAATTACCACAGTGGTTAAATAGGAGCTCATTTTAGTGAGTTCATTATTTGGGAATATGGTGAATTTATATTTATCTCTGCATTCTAAATATTGAAAAGATTGACGTTGTCAAAATTGTTTATTAATACTGAGAAGGAAGCAGTTATTCTCAGGGCAGAGACTATGAGAGCAAGTATTTTTGTTACCAGGAGTTAACTTAAAGATTTCAATTTAACTATCTAAATGAAGAGATGCAAAGGTAAAAACATACAGAACATAGAATATTTAATACTTAAAATATTGCTAAAACTTAAACTTGTAAGCATCTCTTTAGATATGTACAGCCTTTCAATCCTTGATGTCAGATTCTTATATGGAAAGGATGTTTTAGCTGTAGTTAGGGCAGCACAGTCAGAAGAGAGACAGGTATTTTGGTCTGTCTTATTTTATCTAATCTTAGAAAAATTGCTTTGGTTGGTTGAAGTTTGGGGTTTTTTTCCGTTACACAGGCATCAAAATTTTTCATGTCAAATTTGGAAATTATGGTGTCACAAAGTGTCCCAGAGCCTGGACAAATAATAATCCAGTAGCAGCATTAAAATTGCTACAGTCAACAGAAATTTGAAATTAAGATATGATGTTCTGTGACCATGGGAGATATTTGTGAGAGTGCTTTGTTGGCAACTAATTGATAATTATGGCTTGTATTCTTCTAACACCTTTCTTCCCAAAGGATCCTAAAGTGCCTTACAAAATTAGGGCCTGTTCCTGCCCTGATTGAAGTCAATGGGAGCACTGCCAATGGGAACAGCACTGGGCACTTAGGAAGCTAATAAAAGCTGCATTCAAACATCACTTCTGCCACTGAAATGTGTAACTGTTCAACTTACACAGCAATACTCCCAGTAGTTTAAGGCAGGAAGTGAATATTATCATATACAGATTGCAAATTTTAAAAATAAAGTATGATTTTAAAGGGTTACATCATCCAAATTAATGTTAATAGCACTGATTTTGGTTAAGATTTCTGTTTGAGTCTTCATCCAAACAGAATTTTTGTATTTTTTTTTCTGAAGATCTGAACATTAGTTCCAGTAGGTCTAATGACTGATACTGATTTCATTCTTCAGATGTTGCATACATTTATTTTGGAGCTCAGATTGGCATGATTTTGGTGCGATAATTAAAATAATTTCAGAAAAATATAACATGGACATACAAGTAATCTTCTTTAGTTATTGTATCCTTTTGGTGATTAGTTTTTAATTTCTACCTGAGAAAGCCTGATATTACTATCAGTATTTTCTGTATGTTTCCATATTTGTTCAATTTACATTTTGAGCTGATTGCTATGATATGTGGAGGACAGGATTTGATGTTTGTATACCTGAAATTCCAGTTGAAATTAAGCATTATAGCACATATTCTGATTTTTTTCTTTATTTTTAATATAGGGACCTTTCATATAAAATTTGTCAGCTACGAAAACATTAAACAGCATGCATAGTTTAAAAAAAAAAAAAGTGAGAACTAATGCAGGTATTTGTAATACTATGAAAAGGCCTGAATAGTTTTTCACTCAGCACTTTTTTCTGAGTCATTTATATTGGTGAATGAGAAAATAATTAAATTATTTAACATTTTAAAAATTATTGCTATTTAATGAAGAGGAAAAATTAGCTCTTGGACTGTTTTGTTTGTCTCTAGTTAGATACTTTCAGATGGAACTGAAAAAGAAGCAGCTCAAAGAGTAACTAACCATCAGAAGTTACCTAGTAGAATATGCAGCAACTGAAGTCTTTGAATCAGATGAATATACATGTTGTATGTTCAAAAAAAAGGTTTGAGACTACAGGGCTAAATAAATTGAATTCTAGTCTTATTGAATTCTTCTAGTATTGCTCAATAAATATTTGCTAAATCTGCCAGCAAAATCACAGAAAATGAAGCTTTGAATTATTGACCAGACAGAAATTCTCTGTATAGTTCATTTGAATAATATATTTCGCTTCTTAAAGCAACGACAACCAAAAAAAACACTAAAAAACCCAAAATAACAACAACAACAACAAAAAAGAAAAAACAAAAAAACCCACAAAACTAAACCCAAAACACATGTATACCACTTTTTAAATAATGTTCTCCTTTTCATACTGTACCTGCATAAAATATTTAGAGTGTAATTGAATATGCTGGGTCATCCCTGAACAAAAATTTATAAAGTAGTTCATAAAAGGGGTTTCCAGAGAAATAATAGCATATTGTATGCATCTGTTACATAGATGTGGCTTTCAAGTAGTTTTGAATATTTGGAAGAAGGCACTCTTTTAGAACCTAATTCATCAGTAGGTCTAAATGTCATCCTCTACTAGAAACACTGTATTTTACAAACTTTTCCAACAACTAGAACCTTGAAATATCCAAATTACTATATCTATGTGGAAAGAACAAGTGCCATATATTCTTACTTACATTTCTGGCTAGAAAACTCACATCTTCTCCAATAAGAATTTGACGTAAGTAAAAATAATTCGGCAGAACAGTTACAGAAAGCTACAGACAGGTATGGAAAACAACCACTGAAGTTAACAGCCAATTAGTTTTGTTTTCCTTTGTATGAGTTTTCAGTAAAAGTATTACATTCTTAATGCTTCTAATTAAGTCATTATTATGTCATAAACATAGGTTACATTATAATAATTGAGGTAAATTAGGGGTTAAACCATCTTCACAAAGAATGAGTCATTGATGTGTGTAAGAAAAAAATTCTACAAAATAGTTAAGGATGTGAAATCTGGTGCCGGGACTTGGAGCTATTGATATATGAAGCTTGATATTGCACAGTCTCTTTTAGACATACACACACAAAACCAAGAAAGAAGTAATTATGCAAGTGCTGATGACAGGCCAGGAGGAATTTAGCACTTCAGTCAAAAGATAGGATTAGATTTTATCCTAAGGGTAGGATTAGTGTGTGATCTCATGGTCACTTAATAGGTTTCCTGTTAGATCTTCCCTAAGGCCTGTTTTTGCAGTCCTTAGAAAGGCAAAACACCCAAAGAAATCTGTTCACTTTTGGTTAGCAGAGAAGTTTTCAATGTCTTCTGTAAACTTCAAACTATTTAATACGTATATATAATAAACAAAGGGCTAAATGACAGTTACTAAAAAGAAAATTTATGATGAAGTTTTATGCCTTTAAGTATCTGGGCCTAAAGGACTGATGCAATATAAAGATCACACATCCATCTCAGAAATAAATCAGCTAGTGTCAAATTCTGCATTCTTTTCTGATTTCCATCTTGTTCAGCAAAGCATTGTAGGATCCGACCTTTAAAATCTTTTGTATTGTATTTCTTCACTAATAAATATTTTGTAAGACTTTACTGGGTGCTACAATACTTTTCATTAATTTCCATTAAACTTGTTTTTTATTGGCATATCTGTAATCATTATAGGAAATACCAACTTTGTATTAGAAAGTGAGGTGAACATACCTCTTCATTTTTTTCATTTTTTGTGGACTTGATCAATATAAAAATAAACCCACATAATTTTCCTGGGAAAGTACTATTTCTCAAATATGTTTTAGAATTTGTTAAATAAAAGTCTTCCTGATAAACAAAACATGACTTTGACTAAAATAAAAAGAAAGCCATTGAATTGATCTAGTTTTATATTGAACTAAAGCCTTTGTCAAAAGCCTCAAAATTTGAATGTATATCACCAATTTTGAAAAAAAAACCTCAACCCCAACAAAATCTGTCAGGAAACAAACGGTTGGTCCAGACGGTTAGAAACAGCTAAATGCTATCTTACAGAATGCCCTGCTTTATACTCTAAAGTTTAATTAATATACCAGAGTAATTAAGATTATAAAATACACATTTTCATGTACAGTCATCTCATAATTGCAAGCTATAGCAATGTATTTTTTACCAATGCATTATGTTGTTTAGGCTTCAAATTAATTTATATAATTAATAATTAAATAGTCATTTAAGATTTTTTTAATAGAGCTTTAAAATGCCATACTCAAAAAAAAAAAAAAAAAAAAAAGCCAAGCAATGTTTTTTAATAGAATATTTTAAATGGGTTATTGTCAAATACAATGTATAATTAAAGAGCAGATCTGTAGCAAAAATAATGCTTTTAATACTTAATATATTGCTCATATTTATATTTGCATGCTCTGAAAAATTTAACTTCCAGAAATTTAATAATATCACCAGGAGCTACTTATGGGAGGAAAATTCTTTATATGTCTAAGCATTTGCAGGACTGAGCCTTCAATTTTTGATTGTTTGATCAAATGGGAAAAATATCTACTCAGTAGTCACTAGAGCTTTTGAGATCATAAAACTGGTTCATGTATTTGTCTGACACTTTGTACATTATCCTTCAATGAACAGTAAAGAAAGCAAATATCAAAAAATACCTCAGAAGTGGAGTAAGATACTTAACAGAATAATCCAAAGACTGTCTTTAGATTGATAATATTTGTATTTGCCATATTAAACATTGAGCATTAGAAATATTAGATAACATCATATATACATTACTTTATAACTATAGACACATATATTTCTATGTATACTTTTCATTTAAACAGCATCATAGGTGTACATGATATCTATGTATGCTCAAATATGTATATAAAACTCTCATGTACTTAACAGCACATTAGACCTAAATTATGCAGCAAAGTGCCACCATAATGTATGTGGCAATTTAACTAAGTTCTGTTACAATGTTAGTTTATTAAATGGTGTCAGATAGTTTCATGGTTACTGGCTTGTTTTGGGGGAAAAACAAACAAACAAACAAAACAAAGCAAAAAAAAAAAAAAAAAAAAACAAAACAAAAAAAAAAAAACAACCAAAAGAATTCCCAACCTGGAATATGCAATGAAGGCTCTTTTCATTCTGACAGAGAAAACTATTCCTGTGGTGCTTAGGCACTTCACAAGAGAAGAATTTTTTGCAGTATGATGCCTCCTGTGGTGCAGTGAGGTGTGAAGCAATACAAGAGGTAGATGGAACTGAAGAGTGTCATATGAGGAAGCACCACATCATAGGAAACGTTCACAAGTGGAAGACAGCTGTTGTTATGAACTATTAAAGACATCAGCAGGGTGTTCATTTCTTTCAAGATTTCAGAAGCCTGAGATGGCATTTCCTTCTATCTTCCTCTCCCTGCTGTCTGTCCTCCTCCCTCTCAAAGGTCTGCTACATCAGGTACCTTCCATCATGGCATGCACTGAATCACAAGGGTTCTGCCGCTTATCCTCTCTTTTGCCCTCAGTTAAAGATGAGCTGGAACTGGGCATCATTGCACCAAAGAAAAGCTCTCATGCTTAAAAAAGCACTTCAGGTAGGATTAAAGAGACACAACAAGCAGACATGCTGAAAACCTACTGCAATGGCTGAAAGTTGGTATTGTTTGGAGGAAAATGCATTAATAATTGTATGCCTAGTGACATTAGAGATATCCTCAACTTAGTACAATTACAAACTATATGATTATTAAGTTTAGACACAGTGACCACTGGTTTTCAAGGATGGATTAGGGGATGGACATAACCAAGAGAAAGCTGAATTAACAGTAGCATTGACTGTTCTTATTTGACCAAGCGTTAGTCCTTAGTTATGTACACATAACTCCTGTAACTTTAGTAACTTGTTCTACTTAAATCATAAATGTGATTAGCCAAGAGTATGTTTTAACTTCTGTATATATATGTGTGTATATATATATATATGTATATATATACACCCCCCAAAAAACCCCCATGTATAGGTTTCCACACTGTTTTTTCTTATAGGATTGTAATAAAATAGTGGCCTAAGCTTTTTATGCTAAAAACCCCTTGATGGCTGTAATGTTTAGGTTGTGTAATGTACAAATTATTTGCATAATGATTTCCTGTGAAGATTTGTAAACAAGCTGTGGCCTTGATTACTCCGTGTCTTATACTGGTGAACTCCATTGATGTTTTGTGTCTGCTCCTGATTTAGATCAGACTAAGTGAAAGGGTGTGCAAAGGGTGTGTCCAGAGTGCATTAGCGTGCTCCTTGAGGTTAAGCACTTCAGAATAGTGAAAAATACCTTTAAATTAAATTTATATTCTACATCTGGGAAACCTAATTGGGGCTATTGTCACTTATTTTGCATACCACATGGTTCAAAAGCAACTGACACAGAGGTCACATACAGCAGACATAAAATTTCAAAGCATAATGCAGTTCAGATTCTGAGGGGCTCTTTTTCAGTATAGCTACATATAATGTGGAATGACCCCAAAACCCCAACAGCCAGATGATAATAATACTATCAGGAGGAATATTTTCTCATAGATTTACCTCACTGAAGCAGATGTTAGTAATGAAACACCAGAGATGCTTCTTCATCATAATGTTTTCACTACAACGGATTTTTTAGAAAACAGTATCTGCATTATCATGCTGAGGGAATGCAAGTATTTTTAGTTTTTTAGTTGTAGTCAGATGTGAAGGGGTTTCTGAGCTTTTCTTTCTACAAGGGTCAGGTCTGTCTTCTAAGAAGAGCTTTTTGGTTTTTCGGGTTTTTTTTTTTTATGTAAATGCAGTTATTAAGATATTTTAGCACTGAATGTCAAAATTATTCCATGATGACCTTCATTTGAAGACAAAATATGTGATCTCTAGCAAAGCAATATCCTGATAGTTGCTAATTAAGGATCTTTTATTCTGTGGAAGAATGCTCTAGATAACTATTTCAATAGCTTTGTTCTCTTGTCGTTATTACACAATATTTCTATTGCTTTCACACATTTGTTGGTATCTGCCAAGCAGAACCAAATTTAGCCTGAAGCCTGGAGGAAGATAAAAGGAAAATGTATTAGGCATATGGATGATAATTTGGATGGAAAAAGAGAAGTGTTGACAATTTTATGCTCATATTTTTGGTTACACAACCTATATGCCGACTTTTGTATATACACATTATGTACAATTTCAGATGTCAAAGTTTACATCAACAAAAAAAAGCTGTACTTGCAAAATTACACCCAGAGTTTTATATCCACCTTTTAATATTACACATACAGCAGCTTATATAGGAAAATTGACCCAACCAGCAGGAAAGTTCATGGCATTTGGAAAATGTGGTATTACAATTCTGATCATTATTAGAAAGCGTTAATAGTATTCTGAAAAATACTTCTCTACATATTTTCCGACATTAATAGAACATCAAGTCTTCACTGCATGTTACATCTTTCTATGACACTTTTGATGATTATAAACCTTTCTATCTGTAACAGGAATTGCATATATGTTACAAAGTATTTCAAGGTATGCCACCTCTACAAACTTTTCATTATAAGTACACTGGAAATATTTTCTTTACAGTTATCAAGTTATTTCCTTTATAAAATCTGCTTTATTTCTGGATTTTACTACCTAATTAGGTCTATTTAAGAAAGTAATTTTCTTCTCAACTCTGCACTTCACAGCTGATTGACATATCATATATAGTTTGAACTTCTGTTCTTTTATGTCAGTTGGGCCTATTGCATTGCATGGATTAATGAATGCTGAATTGTTTTGAGTAGAGGTTCTAAGAGTACCAGAAAAGATGTTCTTTCTCTCTTAGATGAATATAGCAGTTTGCTTTTTGCCTGGCTGTCCTAAAACATTCTTATTCACAGTCCCTTTGCAAGTAGCTATTGCAAAAGGAAAAGAAAATCTGATCTTATTAAAATTGCAGACCTGCCACTGCAACCTATAGCGAATCGGGCTTTCCCAGTGTTGTAAGTAGTGGTACTGTAGGCAATGTATAGTTAGAAATGAAACTGCTCTGAAGCAAAAGTGGTTTGTGAATTCTTGTTGTATTCTGAACTTTCATATCTGTGCACTATGAGCTGTATGGGTTTTTGTGATTACAGATTTTTATTCACTATATTTCATTGTAAATGAGAAGTTCACTTTATACTAATCACAGTGTAAATTCTTTGTTCAGATCAGTGTGATCTGCTCAGAGTCTTAGATCCGGAATGATTTTATTTGAGCCTTTATGAGGTAATTCACTTAATGTAGAGATGGTCTAAACTTAATGCATGAGTTCATTTCCTTCTTAATTTAAAACTAGAGTTTCAGTACAGTTCAGTACAGAAAATCATAATAAGTAGAATAGACTGTTCTCAGTAGATTTGTTCTGCAAATAAAATTATTTTTTTAATTGAACCTGAACATTTAACTTTAAACTAAAGGCATGAAGGGGTCTTAAATTTCTTTCAGAAGAAGAATGGTTAGTTTCCTTTTTTAATTGTATTGCTTTTATGCAAATTACAGAATAGCAAATAGATATTAATAAAGACGCCATTTTTGTAGACTTCAGGACTGTAACAGCTCTGAATAATTCTAAGTACCACACAAAAAATTCAAGGTGGGTTTTTTTCAGTAACAAAGCAGCTTCAGTCAATAAATAGGAAGCGATTTTTCTTTCTTTCAGTTTTAAACCAAGAAAACACTTGTGGAAAACACAATCTGTTTTTCACATAGTAGCCAGTATATTGGGGATTATTTTTGCTGTCTAAGAATCAAATATATTAAAAACTGGGCTACAGAGCTATTCTTGTCTGGCATTGCATGCATTAGAAGTGGTCTGTTCTCAACAGAATAGTATCTCAAGGAATTGTCAGAACTGCCATACACACAGTAAAATGCCTTCCCTGATGTGTGAGATATATTAAACTTGTGAAGACCAGTGCTCCTTTGAATCTGTTGAAATAACTAGCTGTCAGTCACTATGGAGATTGGAGAAGAAAAAGCCCCCTGGTGATACAACTTGTCACATCTTTCTCCCACCTTTCTCCCACACTTGCACACACATGGGTGCACAAACATACCCACATTCCCAAAACAAAACAAAAAAATGATGTGCTATTTCTGCTGTTTCATAAAATCTAGTACTGTTTTCTAAAATAACCAAAAAAAAAAAAAAAATCCCCAAAAGAACCACCAGCTGCCCAAAAATACTACTATCCAGCTTTTTAAAATGATTATTTATTTCTACAACTCCAGACACCGACATGTGGAAAGACTGCTAAAACTATGAAATTATTAGAGGAATAAAGTCTGAATATTTTAAACTATATTTGAATTACATCTTTCATTAGCAGTAGCATGACTATCTCAACTATATAAGGAGCTGTTTTGAAGTGGGTATAATAATCAGAAACATTTTGAATGAACTTTTGATTTTTCTGTTGATTATTCTGTTGATAAACTCTCTGTAATAATGTGCCTTGGTGCTGCTATCACAATGCCATCAACAGATGTATATTTAAGCTACCTCATCCAAAATGATGTCTTAAAATATTTATGGTCTTGCTTGAGAAACTTCTGGGCAATAAGGGAACACTGTGAAACATTTAACTTTGATATGGCATGACTATTTCAGATAGTTTCTTAGATCTAATTTCAGAATGCTGACATTTAACACGTTCCCCTGTGTAGCTTGATGAGCCATTGCCAGTACTATTGATGGTTTTACCTAAAAAACCCCCCACCCTTTAATCAGTGGCATCAGTTTACTTTCCAGAGCACTTAATTGTCTAATGTTCAAAGCATACATAAATCAAATAGTAATTTAAGAATTTAATTATGATAAAAGCATTGGTAAATTGAATAGCAAAAATGACTGGCTGCCCTGATAGTCTTTATATACAAAAAGAAAAAAAGGTAAGTATAACAGACTCAAGGAAGTGGAAGTAGCAAGACAATATGTCAGGAAGTGTTGAAATGTTAAACTGGTATGGGAGTAGGAATATCTCTGAAGTTACTGCACTGACTTTTAGCAGAAAATGGGAAACAGAACTTTATCATTAAGAAAAAATATTCCAATTAAAACTACTCTGAAATACCAATATAATCAGTGGTAATAGGGCACATTTTTATTAGTGTATGGTCCACGAAGAAATGTACTTTGTTCTAATAACCTGATGTGAATATTGCATATATTCTACTATTTTTGTGTTTGACAGTGGAAGTGTGATTATCAGAATCAGAAACATGTCATTATTTTCTAAACAGAGTAGGAAACATTGGAAAGATTTTTCTAGAGAAGAATATAGAATTGTTTTGAAGTGACTGGGAAAGATTAATTTAGTTATATCTTATTAGCCTCTATTTCTTACGATTTTAAGGTCAGTTCTTATGTAATCTTTTTCAGTGAAATGGAAATATGCCTGCTGAAGACTGTAGGATTCATTATTTTAGACTCAAAACAATAATTCATATATAATATTTACTGGTATTAAAGCATTACATTTTAGGCCAAATTCTGTTTCCTCCAATTATCTCAGAATCCTCCCGTCTATATCATTCTTAGATATAATTTCCATCTGAAAGTAGTCAAAAGTTGGGGGGGGATCCTTTTGTTCTTGGTTTGTTTTGTGTTTCATTAGTTTGTCTTTTTGGGTTTTTTTTAATTTGGGGCTGTTAGTTTGTTTTTTAAACGTTTTTATTTTAATTTAGTCACACAGACTGATTTCAAGCAACGTATAACTGTCTAAATGCAAGGCTTATTCTTTGGTAGCTAGAAACTAGAGAGTTCCTAGATTCTGTAATCTTCCAGGGAATTAATCTCAATCATTTTCCAATCTACCTCTTTGAGGATGAATGCACAGTAGAGATGCTGGGTGAATCAATTAATGTTTGCCTCACTAATGCGTGAAATTTTTAAAATATGGAATTTTCCATCTACAAGTGGGAGCTGAATTTAATTTCTGTCAGGTTGTCTGTTGGTACTACTGTTTAACTGAATTTTTTAGCCTTCTCTTTGCTTACAAGTGTAGTTACCAGGAAATGGGATTTTTAATGCAAGAAATACTTATGTCAAAAAAAGAACCTTTTTCTTGAGCAGTATGGATATTGCAAAAAGGGTCTTTCTGTAATTACACTTTTCAAGAAAAGTGCTTTTTCACACAGGAGGGATAGATACTAGAAAAGCATGTGAATATTCTTAAAGTTTTATTAAAATAATTGAAGTTTCACTTATGTATAATGCAGACATATCAAATGTCATCAGTTTCCATTTTGAATTTGATACTCGTCCTTGATATAAGATTAGAAAGTGTTTGACTGATGATTCTCAGGGAAATTAGAAGCTATGGCACTGTGAAAGTTTTGGAAATAGTATTTGGATAATAATTGAATACTTATGAAAAGAAAAAGAAAAGTTTCTTAACACTATATGTCAGCACTTGGGCTCTTTCACAAACTTTTAAATCTGGTCAAGGAGGAGAATGACACATGGTATCTTTTTTCTTTCCTGCAGTGTCTAATATCATCATATGAATAAGAGAATAGATCCATAATTATCATGCTACTTCCGTCTGGCATGTGTATCAATCATCAGAAACAACAGACCTGCTGCCATAAGGCTGCTAAAGCAGGGGAAAAGAAATTTAAATGGATAGCATCTTTCTTTTCTGACCAAACTTTCACAATTACCACATGCCTTTTATTTGTAAGAATAGAGTGTTTCTCTTTCAAATGATCTTTTTCCAACTATTTAATGCATTACTTTCTGTCATTACTTGATTCATAATTTATATCTATCTGTATAAATCAGAAATAGCTGCTGTGAAGCACTGAGCCAGTTCTCGAGGAGAGAAGAATTAGACTGTATCTCTTGGTTCATCATGTCACAGTGAAATGATGAACCAACAGCAATTTCTATTATTAGAATCACTTCTATTAATCTAATAGATTTCTAATACCTACTTCTAGTACCTTCAATTACTATAACATTTCTTAAACACGTTTCTCACATTGTCCCTAAAACACCTATTTTCTGATAAAACTCAGTGCTTCGATAATCTAAAAAACTCCCTCAACTCAGTTCAGCTTTAAATATTTTCCCATAAGAGTACCACAATGTCCCTAACCCAGAAACAAATACCTGTAATGGTGAGATATATCAGAAAGTTTCTGATTTACATTTCATGAAGTCCTGTCATTGCTATGTGTTTCAAGCACACATTACAGGTCTTACTGTTTAATGCTATAATATGCTTAACTGGTCTTCATTTCCTAACATCCTGTTTGAGTTTACTCAAATCTTAAATCAGCATGCTGACAAGCAAGCTCTTTATTTTCCTTCTCCCAATGTTTTAAGTCTTTATTGTTTCTAAATTAACCTAGTGTGATATTCCTGTAATCATGATTTTATTTTCCCATAGGAAGATGAAGAAATGGGTAAACATCTAATGCCTAAGATAAAGGTAGAGACTTTTTCTTTTTTTTATTGTTACTATCATTTGGGTAAGAGTTAAAAATTAAGAACTAAACCCTGGAATTTAATAGCAGTGATAGTACCGAATTAGGTAGAAAATAAGAATGTCCATGAATAAGAACGAATACATTTGGTAGAGTACAAAGGATTGTTTTTATCTCTCACTGATAAGACCTTATGTATCAAACCAAAACAAAAACAGGGAACACTATGTAGAGGTTTACTGACCTACCTACATTTGTATTTAAAATATATTTATATTTTAAATATATTTGTATTTTAAATACAAATTATTTATATATAAAATGTATTTACATCCTAAAAGAGCTAGCTCGCTACAACAGGCTTATGTAAAATCTACATTAGGCTTATGTGCTATAGTTAATGATAAGATGTAACAGTAAGACTTCTCCAGTCTGTAAAACCCCAATTCTTTTATGCTTTCCTTATAGGAGACAGGTGACATATGAGATTGCTAAACCAGCTAAAAACTGTGAAGTAAGCCAAACCAGGGAAAACCAAGCCAAGCTTCCAAAGAAAATTAAACTCTTATGGAAGAAAAACCAGATACTCACGGAAAATCTATGACATATCCACTCTGAGAAAGAAAAATGAGGTGTGCAAAGGCATTTGAAGGTCTTCAGTATATTATACTCAAATGCTAATCAGTTAGCGTAGTAAAATAGTTATTATTTTCCTGGGGTTTCTTTTAAATCCATGTGATTTTCCTTATTAGATAATAATAATTACCTTTCAAACATAAACTAGAGGATAGATGCTTTAAATAAGAAATTTGAGTTTGTGATACAGAAAAATCAAAGAGACTGAAAGAAAAATGTGGTTTTCTGTTTCAGCAGCAATCTATTTTGTCTTTATGACTAGATTTTCCACAGGCTATATGAGGAAAAATAAACACTTGCAAACTCAAAATTGAACATACTTTTAAATCATGTTTGTAGATACAAATATTTTGTCCAGAAATCTCCTATAGAATATGCTAGTAAAATAAAAATAATGACATGTAAATATGCCTAGCTTATGTATTTTAGGCAAGTAAGACAAAGGCAATTGAAATGAGAGTAAATAGGCTGTAGAAATGTTTAATTTATAGCTCTAGAAGATAATATATAACACATCTGGGAAAGCATTTGAATAATTCCACTGGGGAGAAAAAGAGTAATCTGTATCAACCTTTCTTGGGGAAAAATATAAAACAGAGGGATACATATGAGGAAATTGATTAAAAGATCCGTTTCATCCTCTGCTTCTGGGAAAAGGGGTCCTATGGTGCCTTGTATTCATAAGATATGTAGAGTGGCAATGTGTTCCTTTATAGTTCAATCATATCTAGAGATTATCATAAATTCAGAAACATGAGCAAAAATGGAGGAAATTCGTTCCTCACTGTCTCCCAGCTATTAGCACAACAGAAATGCATCTTCATCTCTCTTGCACCTCAAAGCATAGATCACACCACCATTGTGTTAGGAGCTATATAAAGCAATTCCTGCCCTGAATAGCTTCAAGGATAAATCAGGAGATGGAGGACAGAGAAGACAATAAAAAACCCAGAGATTATCAGTAACTTCTATTTTAAAATTCTAAAAAATTTTGATTTAATTGGGACTTTAAATGAATACACAGTATTAGCATCACCAACAATCACACGTTTTAGAAACCTAAATGTAATTTAGGTGATGGTGTAGTTCTAATACTAATAATATTGCTTGGGCTTCTTTCTGTAAAACAAACAAACTAAACCCCTCTATCCATTATTTATGTTTTTACACTAAGAAATGCAAGCACAAAGGGGAAAGAAAGTATATCTTGAACCTAACAATGAGATAACTCAGTAATCTTTAGTTAATCAGATCCAATCCTAGTTTACACAATTGTTCAATTTGGGAGTTGTTTGAGGAACTATGTAAGACCTTGGTACTATGTGTAGAATTAATTTCACCCAGTGAAAAGGGGCCTTTGAGAAGTAATTCTTTGCCTAATTGCTGCAGACATACTTTCTGTAAATTTTAAGTAAAGATTATATTACACCATTGATAGACAGATTGGAAAAGCTACCTGATACTTTCTTTTGCCTGTATTTATGTGATGAATACATATTAACACTTTGGTTAACAGCCACAGAAGTAAAAGTTTAGGAAAGAACTACTGTAATTTAGCAGAAAGACTTAAACAAACAAACTAACTAACTAATTAATTAATAATTCTCCCATGGAATATTTCTTTCTGAGTCAGCTTGGAAAATTTAGTCACAGTGTTTTCTATTTAAATCTGCAGTTTTGATCACGATAAACTTTATTAATAGACCACCCTCCAAAGAAGATGCAGATATTTTCTCTCCAGATGTTAAGGCTCATTAAAATTATCAGTATCCTTTTATTTAGATCATTTTATTAGCACCTTGTTACTTTAGTCACACCAACACAAGGTCTTGATTTAATTGCACTTAATGTCTTCACTCATTTTTAGTAAATATTTCTAACCTTCTATAAAAGGTGATAAAAATAGAAACTAGCATATATGAAAAGAAAATATTTTGTCTATAAAATATTTATGGGGTTTTTAAAAAATTTTTTGAAAATTATGTATTTGAGGTACATTTATCCATTTATCTTCTTAATGTATATATTAGACATTGAAGTAATGACCCAAGTGGATTGCTATAGATTGTAAATTGGTCATTTGGATTTTTAAAATCTTCAACACTTACAGTTTGGGTTCTATATTATGCCATTAATATAGCCAAGTTGCATAGTGTCACAGGAAAGAAAACTGTCATACATCCAGGTATGGAATTAAGACTTTTATTTACCATTTAACACACTGAGCTAATACTGATATTCTAAGATCACAGAGGAAAATACCACTAGTAAATTACCAGAATTAAAGTGTGCAGCACCTATGGGTTCACAGGAACACGCTTTTTTATCTTGACATTAGCCATCTAAAAGCCAAGGTTCTTACCTTAGGCCAGTCTTCTTTCACAGATAGTGTACAAAGAAAAGACTTCCACCAACTTTTCTTTTCATACCCACTACAGGGTAGCAGAGCAGTGGAGATAAAACTCTCGGTCAGGCACGAAAAATATGGCTCTGTTTATGCGGATGATTATGATTAGATCTTTTGCAAATAAAATATCTAAATACTATTAATACAGTATATTATATAAGCAGGTTTTATGTATATAAACCTAAATATACAGGTTTGTAGTCCTTGGCTTTATAAAATTCACAGTTACAAAGCAGCAAACCATGTACCTGGCTACT
Source organism: Corvus hawaiiensis (assembly GCF_020740725.1). Classification (NCBI taxonomy): domain Eukaryota; kingdom Metazoa; phylum Chordata; class Aves; order Passeriformes; family Corvidae; genus Corvus; species Corvus hawaiiensis. The sequence goes on from NC_063214.1 coordinate 78,098,119, forward strand.
TTAGGATTTCACCTCTGTATGGGACCAAATCTTAGTGCTTTTATTCACATGTCCAACTGTGAATGTTCCCCATTTTTGGGCTAGATGTACCCTGCAAGCATCTCTGCCAGGGCAGGGGGCAATCTGCTTAGATGGAAGCTGCCTGCAACCCCTGGATACCAATTTGCCTGGCTAGCCCAGTCTCCAGCAGCATTTTATACCCAATAATGTGTATAAACAGGCCAATGTGTACCAAAGTCAATTGAAATCATCACAGCTCACCTATCGCTGGAATGCATTCATGATGTGAGCATCCAGACAGTTCCTCCTGAAATTTCCACCTCATGTTCTTATCTTAGGACAAATCACATCAGAGACTATCCCAAGGGAGAGGGTGTGTGTGAGGAGTAAGGAAGCATGGGAAGACCTGGCTATCTTTCTTCCCCATTAAAGACCGAGGGAGCTAGGAGAATGAGAAGGACAAAATGGTAGCCTTAGGTATAATGCTGAGAAAAAGTATGAATTTTATCTTGTGTATGATTGGAACACAAAAGAAGTGGGAAAGGATTCAGTAAAAATTCTGCTCTTGATGTACAGTAGAAGAGTTAAAAATTAATGTTTTCCACTGTTCCAAGGATTCCCAAGGGCTACGGGAACTGATTTTAAATTCTTGCTCAGCCTGTCTGATGACTTATTTAGTGCTTTCTTCCATGCTGCTGTAAGGGAGTGATGTACATGGATGCAAAACATCAGACTGGAGTTTGGGTAAAGTACAACACTAATGATATCCTACAAAAAAGGCAATTTGGGGAATTTGAGGAAATATTAATCCCATTTTCTGTTAATCTTCTAATGATTAATCCTTAAAAAAAAATTATTTCAGAGTCACCTTAGACTAGTATTCTTTACTCATAAGTCTGTTTTTGGATGGTTCAATTTTACTAGAGAGAAGAAAGCTCCTGGAAGCTTCAATTGTCCAGGAAAAGAAGCCACGCTCACAGACATGTACCTTTGTCACCTTCATATTCAGTGCAGAGTAAAAGCTCCTTCCTTCCAGGAGAGAGTTCAATAGAGATTTAGATGGAGCCTTCTGTTTTTGCCAAACCATGTACTATAAAAATACATAATTATAATAATACTAAAATGTTGTTCTCTCTTGATCTTGTTTTGTTGACCTACCAGTCCGCTTTAAGCAAGAAAGGCTGTATAGTTCAGTGCATCTCAGTCATATATCCATCTGAAGGTCTTAACCCTTAAGTATATGACCTTGCCTTGGTTAAACAATCAAACCCATGCTTACAAATGTGTCTATGATATGTCTTGCCGAATCAGACACTGGCCTTGTAATATGTTGGGAACACACTGCTGCACAACTTGAGGCACTCACAGCCATTTTTGTAATAAATAATTTCTTGCTGCCTCAGCTGTTCTCTATTTATTTGCCATTTACTTGCTCCAAGGCAGCCCACTGGGAATCAGAGGATGCAATATGTAACACAGAACCAGTCAAGAGACATTTTTTCTATTTTATGACCACTGCGAAAAAAAATTATCTATTTTTCCATCCTGTGTTATTCTTCCACAAAGTGAAAAAAAATGCATAATGTTGTGTTGTTGTTGTTGTTATATATGGTAAGACCCCAAAAGTGATTAAAAAACATCTCATACTTCCAGAAGTAACATCATACTATAGTTATGTATTGATTCATCTCTGTTTCTTCACTTCTGATTGCAGAAAAAATCCTTAAACTTTTATCAATGACAGAATCTGGGGAATGTGTTAAATTGACAGTTCAAAAACAATGTTAAAACAGTTTGAAGTCAAGAATTAACCAATACCCTACAACAGGGTGCTGCATTATTTTCCATCACACAAAAAGTGAGAGGTACAGAAAACGTTGAGTTATGGCCTTTCCCAGACAAAAAAGACTAAATTTGGTTTAATTTCATTTTAGGCTTATGAACTGCAATAAATCTGAATAGCAAAGAAACAGAGTGACATATTGTTTACATGTGCAAACTTTCATTTTGCAAACTGATCTAAAAGCATCCCTTTAAACTCTACAGTCAATAGACTTATGATCTGTATCGCATTTTGGTCACTTTTCCCATAAAACATTTTTTTACAAGTCTTTACTTCTCATACTGATTTTTTTTTTTTTTTTCTGAACAATATAGACCATTTACTATTAATCTAGAGGACACAATGGTTAAAATTCTAAGCAAAAACATAGAATACAAGTAAATTAGTATTCTAAGTAAAGCTTATATAAAGCGCAATTAACTGCCTTGCACAGAAGTTTCAAACAATGCTAACAAGCATCCCTTAGCAACAGTTTGTCAGTGTTACTGTGGAACATTTGCACATTTCCACCATCTTCTTTAAGCATGCCTATGACACCAGCAATTTGTACTTTGTCTGTAGTGACTTCTCTGAAATGTCAGCAGACATTTTTGGCTATGAACACGACCTTCTGTGTGGTTTTGGGTTTTTTTTAAGTTTTAGATTACTAGACAGAAGTATGTCCAAATAAGAGATCACCATTGTAGTGTTAATGCAATTTTCAGAGAATACATTAGAGCTGTTCTTTAACTCACCTAATTTCAATCATCAAAAAGTCATCCAATTAAAGTTAGTAATTTTTGGTTTATTGGTAGTCAGTAGTGAGAGGCAGATATTAAATGGGTCCTTTAAAAAGAACTTTTACATGGGCTGAGCCTGTCTGGATGCCAGGTGCCAGCAAAGCTACCCTATCATTCACCTCCTCAGCTAAATATTAGAAAATACAGTGGAAATCTCATGGGTGAAGATAATGACAGGGAGATTATTCACCAATTATCATTACATGCAAAACCAACCTGAAGTAGGGAAATTGTTTTTATTGTAAATTAATAACATTATTCTCCTGTTTGGGGTCTCTATGGGCTGCAACTTCTTTCAGAGCACATCAACCTGCTCTGGCATGGGGTCCCCATGAGCTACAGTATGGAAATCTGTCTCACCGTGGAAATTTCCAAAGATTACAGTGCAATCTTGGCTCTTCCCCTGGGGCACCTCCTGCAATTTTTTCTCTGGCCTGGGTGCCTGCAGGGCTGTTTCTTTCATATTTCTTCACTCTTCTCTTCTGGCTTCTGTTGCACAGCAGGTTTTACCCTTTCTTAAATATGTTATCACAGAAGTGTCACTAAATGTCACAGATGAGCTCAGCTTTGTCCAGTGGTGGGTCCACCTTGAAGTCATCTGAAAGTGCCTCTGTCTCTGTCTGACATGGGAACAATTACTGGTGTCATCTCACAGAAGCCACATCTGCAGCATCCTGAATTATTTTGCTTCAGATTGGGAAAATTGCCGTATCCTTTAATATGTTAAAACAACAACCAGATATTTACAGTCCTGCTAGATTTTTATTTTGATGAAAATGCAACCTTTTCCCTTCATTTTTATTAAAATAAATTCCACTTGCAAACACCAAAACATGAACCCGACTGAAATGTTACGTAGTTACTTTTCAAAGGGTTAAAAGGGTGTCTTAGGTTTTAACCTTATTTTAAAGTTTCACTTCAAGTCATTATTCTTCATCGTTTCATAATAGCACTACAAAACTCAGAGAGAGCTGGCTACCAGCTTGCTGTCAATTATAGCTAAATTTCATCAGCAAAGCAGCTCACAGTGGTGAGGATACATTCTGCATTTAGACCATTTTTGGTTTGCTTGTTTTCAACTGATTTACTGCATGAGTTATCCAAATTCTCTTTGGAAAACATTTTCTTTTAATGTTTTAATTTAATACTATTCAAATACTGAAGCAAATAGATTTGTTAATTTAACATACAAAAAGCACTTAATCTCTCTGAATAATTACTCTTGTGTTTTCCTGTACATTAAATATCCCACTAAGAGATTTTACAAAGGAGTTAAATGTGCATTATTCAATCTGGTAGCTAACTATTTGATTGGAAGCTAAAGGACCTCAGCTACAACTCTAAACCACTTTCCGCCAATTACACAAACAAGAGGTAATTTTCTGTTCCCTCCAAGTGTTCATTCCAGGCTGGAGAAGTGAATAATGGAGTTAGTAATTTCTGTATTTTAAAAAGAGATACGTTAAAAGAGATTTTTGTAAAGGTCCAAACTACTGTTTTTTCTATGTTGATTTTAAAAATGGAAAGCATTTTTTCATGGGGGGAAAATTAGCTAGCTAAGTTCTCTGTTATATGGCTATACAAATATCCATTATTCAATAGTCCTGCAAAGTACAAAAGACTTTTAAGGACTGTAATGTCCACGTAACCAGTAAAATATCGTTTGTACATTATTTTCATAATAGAAGCTTTCAGCAAAGAACTGACATTGACCAAAGTTAAACAGCATTTCTAGGTAAATTCTTAAAATAAAATTTAAAAAATGTAGTATAGTGTAACAACTTATTAATTGACTCACTTGGAAGAAGAGATGGAAAGGACACTTGAAACATCATCCATGAATACACTTGAGATATGTCATCAAAGATACTGAAACTATTTATCAGTTTGTTCTAAAAATGCAAATAGTTATGCCGAGTAATTTTATTTAAGTTGAAATATAGACTTAGCTTAAGCTGAACAGGAAGGAAAGAACATGAAAGTTGTAAAGGTGAACGATCTTTGTATTTATAAGAATAACAATCAATATTACAAAATCATATAAGTTTTCAGACGAATTAATTACATCAGAAAACAGGATGATTTTCCTTTACAAATGCTTAAGCATACCTATTAGAGAATCCAAATAGATTGAAAAGGCTAAATCTAATTCCATCTTTCTGAGCCATGAGAGTTTTTGGCAGCGTTCTAGAGGGATTAATTTTTGGACCTCTGCCATTTCTTCATATAAACTATTAAACAAGTGATATTTGAAGACAAAGTATTCTAAAAGTAAAATGATTTGGAATTTAAAGTTTAAAAAAACGGAAAGATGATTCTAAAGGCTGAGATCTATGAGCATGCATGAAATTTTAGCAAAACACTCTGATCAGTAACTTTCATGTCTTATTCATTGTCTTAAAGATTCTGCAACTTTGATGTTAAATTAATATGGTAAAAGAATCTTCTGAATATATTGCTGATATACAGGAAAAGCAAACTGTGTATTTGAAAAGCAAACCTGTGAAAAGGGCCTTACATGAATTCAGTAACTGATTACTTGGACAGTATAAAACTGAGGATTGGCACAAAAAGCAAAGAAAATCCCAGGCCCTAGTAAAGTACATATTTTCAGGATCTTATTTCCTTTTAACTATAGAAGTCAATTTTCTTAATAGAATTTTGAAACAAATTGTCTGTGGATTCCTGCCACCTAATTTTAATTACCTTGCTGATGAGTCTAACTTAGAAACACTTAATGAAATACAGGCTTTCTAATTCATGCATCTACTTTGGATTTGTCAGATGGTCTAATTTGACCACCCATATGTGTTAGATTACTGTAGCAGAGTGCTGACAGAACACGGCAGAAAAGTGCTAGAAGTACTTTTGGAAGATGATGGAAGTAAGTAAACTTTAAAAGCCAGATTCAATAAAACATTTGGCATGAGAATCTCCTCCACAAATTTAAGAAATGCACCATATCAATATGATAGTTATTCAAGCTCCTTTATGACCAATGGAAGGAAAGTGACTTTTAAAGAGCACAACTGATTTGATTTCAGTTACCCACACTAGGATGAGACTAATCACTCTCCAAAACAGCCTCTTCTTTCTACTAACTAAATTAAAAGAAGAAAGGGATGTTTAACTGATTCGTTCTGGTTAAGATTTCTACAGTGACTAGATTAAATTTCGTAAACATATGTCTTTAACAGTATTTGAGACGATCTTGGATACCCGAGACTGGCTACTCAAGCTGGTTAAACCACAGGATTTCTGCACCTATGAACTATCCACTGCAAAACAAACAATATGTTCAAAGGCATCTTAAATGGCACTAAACATCTGGGTTTAAGCAAGTTAATTTAGCCTTTGAAAACAGTTTCAAAGACAAAAATGAAAAGAGTGAGTTAAATAAAGGGATGACAACATAGCAGAAGATAAAACACCATAAATGTTTTGCATGTAACATTTTTATGTGAGAAAGAGTCGGAAGGCAAATGTCCCATTCCTTAAATCATCAAGAGATTAACACCTCCTGAGAACATTCTATAAAAACAAACATAAAACCAAACCCCTAAAGCTTCTACTCCTCCATCATGGAATGGTTGTGTAAGGGGACTTCAGAGCTATAAAAGATATGATGCCCAACTGCCTCCTTTTTTGTTTGTGGTTTTTTGGAAGTGGTGGTGGTGATGATGGGGTGTGTGTGTGCACGTGTGTTTTTCTTGTACTGTTGATTCTGGGAATTTAACAATCTGGATAGTCATTTAAATTATTCTATGCTCAGCTAAGGGCAGATAAAAGGTGCAATTCATTTGGCAGTTTTGGTTGCTTAAGTGCTTGCTTTCTGTAACTGCAAGGGCACGAGTCATAACAATCCCTCTGGCAGGAACATGACACAGCTTCACCACAGGAGCCGTGTTTGACTTCTGTATGAGCTGTAAGGCTACTCTACACAAGGCATAATCAAAGATTAAATCAGTTTCACAAGAACTCAGATTAAAAGAGTGGGTGAGGGTGACAAATTAAACAGTGATTAGTCTTTCAAAGCTTAAAAATTTCTACCTTTGAAAAAAATAAATTTACTGTAATGCTAAGTATTAAAAAAGTTCTAAAAAATATATGCTAGAGAACATTCTTGCTTTATCAGAAAGACAGAACTAAAATGGTACCTCTTTTCATGCTTTGAGTTCTATAACTATTGAGCTGAATTTAAACAGTAAAATACATGTGAGGTGCTGATTATAGTGCATGTATTGCTGTGATATCTGCACAGATAAGTGATTATTATTATTAGTGTTACATAAAGAGAGTACAGAAATTTGTAAGTAAAATCAAAACTGAAAAAGAAAAGTACTTCTGGCATCTTAAAATCATATTCCTTGTTCTGCAAAGCTGCTGTTTACAGCATTTTTAATTTCATATGATCTTTTAAAAGAAATCAGGATTACACATATCTATATTTCACCTTAGTTTTGACATTTTAAATACATGCCATCATATCTTGGTATCATCAAATATTGCTATGCTAGAAAGGTCTAAACAAAAATAAGGATAGAAGTATATCTATTTTAACAGTAAGTTCTCAAAGAGAATATGTCCCTAACTAACCAAACACCAGAATGAGCTTGAATTAAAGTTTAGTAGAATTGTGTTCTAGATTTTTTGGGGTCTTTGTCAGTGTCATCCAAAATATTTCCACGATCATACAAGTTTTAATTGAATCAGTTATGTCACCAGAATTACTCACATATGCTTACTCAGTCACTGAGTGCTCGATAAATGTGAGAAACATCACATGAGTCCTTTGAACTAAATTTTTTTGATTCTGGATATTCTGAATTTCATATCAACACATAAGAACACCTAATGGACAAGCTCAAGAAGTGGGCACATGGGAATGTTACAAGGTTTAACAAGACCAAGTGCGAGGTGCTGCACCTGGGTCAGGGCAGTCCCTGAGTTCAACACAGGCTGGGGAATGAACAGGTTAAGAACAGCCCTGCCAAGAAGAACTTGGGGGTGCTGGTGGGTGAGGGGTGGGACATGACCCAGCAAACCAATCATGTCCTGGGCTGCATCAAAAGCAGCATGGCCAGCAGGGTGAGGGAGGGGATTCTGCCCCTCTACTCAGCTCTGGTGAGACCCCCACCTGGAGTCTCACTGTCCAGATGCAGACTGGAGTGATGAAGAGGCCTTGATGGCATTTGTCTGGCATTTGTCTGGCATTGGTGCTTCCAAACTCACAGATATTATAAAAAGTTGTTATGTAAATGGTAGTACAAGGACACTTTGACCTGATGCAGCTTTAATCCATGTCAGGTGACTTTACTCTGAAAGTTGTCTTACAGAAGTGGCTTTTCTGAAATGTCTCTAATGTTTAACTCCAAGAATGGGCAAAAAACATTTTTTTGACTGGACTCCCATCACCTTATCAGCATAGTACAGCTCACATGCAGACTGAAATGTCTTTACTGTCTTCACTTCCCACAGGCTGACACACAAACAGAAGCAGCTCCAACAGCCTTATCCTATTCCCCTTTCTGGCTCGTCAAGATGAAGGTCCATTAGTGCATAATATATCAATATGTGCAATGTGGATTTTGGCTGCCCACAAAGCCATCTCTTCCCCGGACAGAACAAGCCCATCTCAAACTCTCCTCACAAAGTGCTCTAGCCCTGACCATCCTAGTGGCCTTCTCTGGAGCTGCCCAGTTTATCAGTCTCTTTCCAGTACTGTAAACCCTAGAACTGGATACAGATGTAGTCTAATGAGTGCTGAGTAGAAGGGGATGATCACTGATCAACTGGCTGTGCTCCTGTTAATACAACACCAGCTGCTGCTAGCTTTCATTGCTTCCAGGACACACTGCTGACCTTCTTGAGCCTGTTGTCCCCAGGAGCCCCCAAGTACATTAATGCAGAGCAGAGTCCCAGACATCAAGTTCCCAGTCTGAAAATTGCAGATCTTTTGTCCATTTGCCTTTATTCTTGTTGATTTTCACAATGTTCCCAGGGCCCTTTTCTTTGTCTGGTTCCCTCTGGATGGCAGTCCTGTATCAGCTGCACTTCCAAGCTGTCATCAGTCACAAATCTGATGGTGGTGGTTCCTGTCTTCTCCTCCAACCTCTTCATAAACAGGAACTAAAGAGGATATGTGCCAATACAAATTACCAAGGAACTCCATTTGTAACCAGCCCTCCGTAACATCTATCCTTTGAACTTGATGACACAGGCAGTTTTTTACTCACGTGGTAGTCCCTCCATCTGGATGACATGAAATGGATGCAAGGATGCTGTGGGAGCCCATGAAAAAAGCCTTCAAAAATTTAAGGTAGAAAAGTTCTGCTGTTCTTCCCTCATGCAAAGATCTAGTCACTTCATCACAGAAGACAATCAGGCATGTTGTGCATGATAGTAAACCATGCTGGCTATTCCAGGCTATTCCAAATCACCTTATTCTCATTCACATGTTGTAAGACGGCTTCCACAAACTGACTCTAATACATTTATATGATTCTGAATGACACCTGGAAGATAAAATTGCAATTCCTTAATTCCACACAGGACATAGGAAAGAACCTTTGTGTTATGCTGGGAAAACAGAATTGTGAAATTCTAAAAAAAGAGTTAAAAAAATATTCTGCTAGATTGACTAAGCATAGTTAACAAAACAATAGTAAAATCATATTGTAAAGGAGTCAGATTAAAGTAAGTTTTACCAATTCTGAGCCTGTTTTAATAACAGGAACAGTGTAAGCTATATATATGCAACTTAAACATATTTAGGTAAATAGAGAACACTAGAATAAGCATAATTTAAAAGCATTATAACATTCTTAAAAGAAGCAGAGACAATCTTTACTGAGTGTTGGTTTATAATGAATTTCATTTTATAGGCAAAGAACTAGTAATGCAGGGTTTAACTTTGCATGATCACACCTATAAACATCAGTGATCTGAAAAAGATAAAAAATGGGCCTAGCAGGATTTGGAAGCTGCATTTCCACCACAACATTGGGAATACATTTAATTAGCAAAAGACATGTGCCGATTTAAAACAGCAGTGCCATATTTAGAAGCTGACATTCAAAAGACCTTTAGCCATATAAAAATTTAATATAGAGGGAATGAAGACAGGGCTTCTTCCTGTAGATAGTTGAGATTGCTGACTATAATACATTGCGCTGGATTTTTGGTTTAGGAAATAGAAATGTTAACACAAATTTAAGAAGAAAAATGTCTGAAAACAATCTCTTTCACTGATTTAAATGATATCAGACACCTTTCAGTGAACAAAGCCTATCCTCAAAAAAATGATGACTGGCTAGCACAGAATGGTAATCACCCAGGGAAAGAGTCTGACAAATCTTTTTTCATGTAGCACTTGAGTACTAACTTAACATAACATGAGCTGATGCATAACATAGCAAATTGCTTTTAACTCAGTGATATATAGGTACCAAATCTGAGAAAAATTGTACAATTTTCCTGTATTCACATCCTGATTGGCTCACCAAATTCCCACAGAAATTCAGGAGAAGAAGCTGAGGAAGCCTTTCCTTTTGACAGAGCAGAAAACAAACCTTTGAGTTTGTGAGCTACTTGAATTTTCCTACCTACTTGTTCCATTGTATTAGAAGCGTTCCCAATTTATCTTTCTTCTGTGTAAAATAAATTACATTCTTGTTTACTTGTATTTACTGTAACAGTTTTAGTTCTCTAAATCTTTTCTACTCCTCAGCAAAATATTGTTTATTTAGAGTACAGCAGCATAAGTCACATATATCGATAACAGTGTTAACCAGAATTAATGTTGTACACAATGCAACAGGGTGGAAACAACTCTTTCCACAAAAGAATAGTTAAAGAAGTGAAGAAATGTAGAGTCTGCTTTAGTGCCCTGGCAAGTCTCTAGATTCTTATAAATTGCAAAAATGTACTTGACAAGTCACCTTGCCAAAATGATTCCTGTAACTGGTAATGAGAAGCATTGTTTTCTGTCTATCTGGACTTCATTCCAGGGCTTCTGCTCCTTTTAAACTACTATCCAGAGGGAACGTGCTTTGGAGATACTCCTTCCTGATTCCCATAACAAAATAGATTTAAAGGAAATTTTCTTAATGCATTTTTGCAAGTTTTCTCTAGTGTAGTTAATAGTCTGATATTTTTTGTTTTCAACTTCTTATTTTCCCGAAAGACATGTTTATTCTTTCTAAACATATTCACTCCACTCTCACCCTAGATTTTAGTTGCTAGTAAAACCACAAAATTTCATTTTCTTGGCAGATATCCGGTTGAATTCAAAATTCCTGTGTTTTCATGGATTTTTCCTAGTTTTCTAAGAATTTCTCTATTTTTATTCAACTTTTAATATCAACACAATTTTTTTTTTTTTTTTTTTTTTTAGATCTACTGTACTTACTAATTTTGTGTCTTCAATAGCTGCTTGTGATGTCACTGGTGACAAAGTAGCTGATTAGATATGAATGAATGCCTGACATTTGCAGCTGTTTGTGATGTCAGCTGAGTCTTTATTAAGACAGGAGCTGGAAACAGTCTTCTTCAGCTTTTTCTGATATCACAGGTTGCTGAGTAAGTGATAGGATAGCAGCAAGCCACTGTTGTTTTCATTGGTAGCCCAATGTAGCACTGCCTATTTCATTGGAAAGAGATGCCTTAAAAAAACCCTAAAAAACAAAACAGTAGGACTACAGCTATTTGCTTAGACTTTGCTAAAATGAATCTTCCCTAGAAAATTTTCAAAGACAACTGCCCTCTACCCTTTGATCATATCTGAAACTTCTTCAGCTGGGGAAAAAGGGAACCTAAAATTGTACTGGTTTTAACACCAGCAGGAAAGTAAACTACAAATAAGCCACACCTCTTCCTCCACCCCTTAAATTAAGGGAGGGACCAAAAGCAGGGACTATGGGTTGAGGTAGCAATTTACTAAGAGCACAAAACCACACCCCCTGTGATGGCTTGAGTGGTACAGAATGACAACCCGGCTACACTCACACAGCGCTAAACTTCGTCCCCCTCTCTGCAACCAGGAGAGAAACTTAAAAATAAGTTCAGTGCCTCACTTCAATACATTGGATCCCATCTTTTCCCCCTATATGTTTTAGTGAAAGTAGGATTAATTCTATTAAAGATTTTAAAAAATTTCTTTGATTTTTCCTATTAATTTATTACAAACTTTCAAAAATTTTGGATATTCTTCCCAAATAGGAAAATTTGGTTCAACGTAGCAAACAGCAGTCTCAAAAAGAAAAAAAATTATCTGCACTGATTAGGAGTACAACTGCTCTGCAGTTTAATGTAACCAAAGTATACAGTTAACCTGGACATTTTATGGTTGAATGTAGATATTCACAGAAGAAAACAAGTTAAAGCCATCTTAAAAGCCTACTCCTTCATGAATGATCTTGCATCAGGCTCATGTTTCTGTTTAGTTTATTTTTGGGGTAAAATTTATATAAGACAGAGTTTCTGATGCTGTTAAGCTGTAAAAAGACAAAGAATATATTTACTCATTCTAACAGAATATTGAAAAGGTATGACTTACGTTGTAGTAGCAGCTATCAAGACTTCTCATTCATACAGTGTAGTCCTTGTGTTAATCTAAAAATAACATTCCTAGAAGTCTCTGTAAAGTCACTTCTAACCTTCATTATGAATGATACACTAATACCTAGAGAAGCTAATTACTTTGCCTCAGGATGTACACTTGGTAGCAGAAGTAACACTGATTCAGTTTTTACAGCTATACTACGCTGCCATCTTTCTTTCCTGATAGAAAGTCTCTTTTTGAACATAGTTCCATCTTATCTGTATTTTGAATTTTCAGGATAGCTCAAAATGATCAAGAGATACTATTGCTACATCCATATTACTGCATGAAAGAGTAACAAGAAGCTCTGGAACCTGACTGCCCACTCAGCTTAATTGGGCCTCTCCACCTTAACCATTCCAATATAAATCTTATGCAGTATGGATGCCAACAGGTCTTCTTAACCTTGAAGCCTTTTTTTCCACTGAGAGATGTAGTCACAGCTTCTGAATTCAAATTAGGTTCTAGAAAATTCAGTATTAAAAATTCTGTTGATACTACATCAGCACTGTCAAGAGTTTGCATGATATTGCTGTTAAAACCTGTTTCCAAATGGAACAATATTTTTTGCAATGTGTCTCTGGTTTACATTACAGCAGTCCTCTTTGTGCTGTCAGGATTTCCCTTCGGTGAGTCCCATGTTGTGTGTTAGCATAACTAGAAGCTAGTGTGCATTGTTCTTGCTCAAGCATGTATTTGGGATACATCACATCGTGAGGGAGCCTGGAACTTGTTCTTGGTCAACCACTTCAGACATAGTTTAATTGTATTATTTTAGAAAAGTAATGGAATAAGCAGAATGTTCATTGATCTAAAAATGTGCCTTATAAAGTTGCAATAAATACAGCTTTTTTTTTTTTTTTCTGAGTGCCTAGACTGCAATTATCTCTCACAGCAAGATTAATTTATAGGAATTGTACTGTTATATGTGGCACTACTGTTGTCAGTTTGGGAATCCAAGGCTTAAGGCTTCTACTGTCACTACTGAGCATAAGACTCTCAATTACTCTCACAGTAGCTGTTTTTCCTGTTTCTACAACCTGAAGCAGGTCTGGACCTGAAGCAGCTTCTCAGCTACAGATCTATGCTGTAGTGTGCCACATCACACTCCACTGCTTCACATCCAAAGGACCTTCAAAGTCAGCATAGTTAAGCCAGCAAACAGTGTGTTGAGAAAGAAGTTTCATCTAACTTTTGAAGTATAAAGTGACAATTTTTTTCAGAACAAATCAGTGGAATAAACCAGAAAGAATTCTCAGATAACATACAGCTGTTTGGAATAGTATTAGCGGAAAACCAGATGATGAAGAACAAATAGGCTGAACAATTAGTAATTTCTGAGAATTGTTGGATCCTGAAAAAAAAAAAAAATTGAATCTTTCCATGGGACTGTTCTTGCACAAATGCTTTTTAATTTCATTGTAAAATGTAAATAGAATACTTGTACTGGAGACAAGACAGGTGAGTCTGAACTCACTGGCAGTGATTTCAGTGGGGGGAAAGTGAAGGATTTTCAAGCAAGATGTTATACTAATTTGATACCTTCCTAAACCCAGCTAGTAATTTGTTGTTAAACTAAAGCACATCAGAAAGATATCCATTATTATTTTAAAGACTGCAAATTGTGGGGAAATTCCCATGCAATAATTACTTTCACTATTAAAGGTTTACGTTTTATTTCTAGTAAAAGCTCTGCTTATTTCAGCTGGAGGCCATTTGATTTTATAGTGCTTTCCCTGCTGTTTAAAAAAGATCCTTCCACCTTCAACAGGAACCTCCTAGTACAAAGGTCTATCCTATCTACTATAAATAGGTCCTCTATCAATTCTATATATGGTGCACTTTATATTTTTTTTCAATCTTAATTTTGATAAGTAGATAATGCTCCTATTTTTAGGCCCTCTCAACCCTGCTTAATTTTTACATCTTTCTTAAAATATGGACATACAGTACTCAAATAATGACTTAATCAATCCTGTGTACCATTTCACTGCTTAGTAGTTCTCTTTTTAATAGGAAAATGACATATCTGATAATTTTGCTACAGGAAGCTCACTGTAGGCTGATATTAATTTGGTGAAGAACAACAATTCAACATCCGAGTCTGACATCCAAAGTCTGACTGGATTATTTATTTTCCAGGATGCCTATCCACTCTTCACAAATGCATATAGATGTTTTTCAGAAAATGTGAGACAAAAATTATACTTTTCATCTATCCACATCTCCAAGTAACTTTAAAAAAATAAGCTTATGCAACAGAAATCACAGCTGCTTTTTGCATGTGTAACTGAAATTGATAGGTATATATAAAATACATAAATCACTTTCTAGTTTGTGGGGTTACAAAGAAAATGTCCCTATGAGTAAATTACTCAGTAATTGTCTAATCTGGGATTTTTATACAGCTGGTACTGGCGAGAGGTGGGAGACAAACTGAGAAAACCGCCAATTAGTATTCCGGTTTTATGTAATGGTATGTCAAAATTTAACTATAAGAGGGAAGTTAATCACAGTCCTCCTGAGACTTTATAAGCAGACAGACATTTTGCTTTTTTAACCTGCTCTGCAAGTCAGCAGCAATGTCCTAAAAGAACACTTCCTTTTCGTGGCAGACCAGGACTTCAGCATATTACAGCACAGTTATTCCTGCACTATATCCCAGGAAAAAAAGATGTTTAGTATTGCCAGTACTTTCTTTCTCTTCTAAGTAAGTGGAATGAGAACACGAACTTATCCTTTTTGTTTTCTTGCACAGTTTAAAATGAATTTCCTCATGTAATCATGGTATCCACATTTGCATTTTATCTTTTGATCTAACTGAAATTCTTTAGCAGCATTTTATACAGCAAGACTTATTCAGAGATTCTAAACACTTCATGATGTCTAGCAAAGCAGGTATTTAGTTTCTAAAGATGTTATTTGACATCTTCAAAGTGTAATATCCATTCTCTTGGAAACTGAGATACTCTAATACACAAAATACTTGGATAAAAACTTTTCAAGATTGGTAGGTTGATCTCAGCTGGCTGTCAGACCCCCTACTTTCCTGGTTTCATCTGGGACAGAGTTAATTCTCTTCTTAGTAGCTGGTACAGTGCCATACTTTTTGGATTTAGTGTGAGAACAATGTTGATAACACCCTGATGTTTTGGCTGTTGCTAAGCAGTGCTTACCCTCAGTCAAGGACTTTTCAGTGTCTCATGCTCTGCCAGTACTGAGGTGCACAAATGACTGTGAGGGAGCACAGCCAGGACAGCTGACCCCAACTGGCCAAAGGGGTATGCCATACTATGGAACATCGTGCCCAGTACACAAACTGGAGGGAGTTGGCCAGGAGGAGTTGATCACTGCTGGGCATCAGTCAGGAGGTGGTGAGAATTGGACTGTGCATCACTTGTTTCTCTAGGGTTTTGTTACTTTCTCTCTTTTTCATTATCATCATAATCTCATATTCTTTTTATTATTTGTTGTAATAAACACTATACGTATACTACTACATAATAATATTAATGGGACAAATATTTAATACATAATATATAAATGTATGGAATCATAATACATAATACATAATGTATTACTTATTGTTTAATAATAATATTTCTATATAGATACATATTTATACTCATAATTATATTTCTTTTTATTTATTGTAATTATTAATAACAAATACTATTATCATAACTTAATATATGATAGTGGTGATGATGATGATGATGATGATGATGATGATCTTATTCGAACCCATGAGGTTCACCAATCCTCCTCCCTACCCAGGGAGGTGGAAGAGTGGGAGGAGACTGTAGGAGTGTGAGTGAGCAGTTGAGTGGTATTTAGCTGCCAGTTGGGATTAAGCCACCACACCCACCCATCTGCTCTCTCATTCCCTGTTCTCAGCAGGACAAGAGGAGAAAATAAGAGGGAAAAACTCATCGTTTGGGACAAAGACAGGGAGATCACTTACAAATTATTGTCATGGGCAAAACAGACTCAAATTGGGGAAAATTAATTTAATGTATTGCCAATTAAAATACATTTGAAAGTTGAGGAAACAAAGACACAAACTAAAACACCTCCCCCACAAGTCATTCATTTTTCCCAGACTCAACTTTAGTCCTTTACTCCCTATATCCTTGCCACAAGTGGTACTGGGAGAGTGGGAAACAGGTGGTTACGATGACCACTTAAATGTTCTACTCTGTGGCTCCTTCCTCCTCCCCATATTTTTCTGCCTGCATTGTGGGTCCCCTACACATCATACATTCCTTTAGAATAAATTTGTTTCACCATGTGTTCTCCATGGGCCACAGTCCAGATGTCTACTCTGATGTGGTAGTCTCCACTGGCTGCAGTGGAATATTTGCTCATCTTCACAGGCTGCTGTCCCTGTCAGGACCATCTGCTCTAGCATGGGCTCTCAAAAGGTGGCAGCTCCTTCAGAAAATGTCCACCTGCTCCTCCACAAGCTACAATGTGGATATCTGCTCTGGGCGTCTCCATCAGCTGAAGGGAAATCTCTGTTATGGAGTCTGGACTACCTGCTTCTTCTTCTTCTCTGACTTTGGTGTTCACAGGGTTTCTTCTCACACATTTTTCCAAATTTCACTCTTTAATGCCTGTACAGTGTTTTGCCTTTTCAGATGATAAATTTTCCTCAAAGCACCATCAGCTTGGCTGATGGGCTCAGGTGTGTTGCTCTGCTGCCGCCAGCTGAAATGAGCTGGTTCAGGCAGCCTCTGGCTTTATACAGTCCATCCTTGCAGCCGCTCCTACCTAACCCTTGCCAATATATTGTGTATGGACAACTATACTGAGTTTCTACTCAACACAGTCAATGAAGTCAAAAGAACTTGCAGAAGATAAAATGTATGTATCTCATTTAGCTGAATAGCTCCCTACATTCAATGACTGATTCAGTCACCTACACAGGTATTTAATGCCTTCCAGGAGCCCTAGGATATTCCTGGCTGATATTCAGATGTTGATCTGAAAAAGATGTGGGTCTCTTCCAAGTCCTGTGTGGGATTTGCCAGTTGCTTGAAGGTAATGGAGATGACACTGAGGCCCCAAACACTGATTTAATAGAACAGAGATTCAATTTGTTTGCCTACATGCAGACATTTAGTGCCATCTGCTATGTCTTAGGATATCCAAACATCTGGACAGTCTGGCAGATATGGTTCAGAATGACAGCAAGCTTGTGTTATTTTGGAGAGGCTGTTGGAAGACAGGTGGGATAGCCCAGGAAAACTCTAGGCACTGCTGCTCAGGCAACTGAATCTCATTGTGGTCTTAAGAGCAGACAGAATCAAAACCGTAAACTTAAAAATTTAATTTTGCTTAAACCTTCTTGACATCATAAATTGACTGAATCACCTACAGCTATTTCTGACCCTTATGATATCTGGAGCATTTGTATGGGACTAGCAGATATTTTACAGGACCCACAGGAAACCCATCATCTCCCAGGAGGCAGGTGGAAGACATGCTATACATGCTGAGGCACGTAGACACTTGGAGGCAAGGGAGTGTTTCCTGATATTAAATTTAACACATCTCTTTTGCATGACAACCAGATATTGTCCTCAATGCCTCACTGATGCTGCACTCAAACAGAAAATGGAAGGTAGAGTAGCCACCCTGCTTTCATTCTCTCTTTCACTGTTTTGTCTCAATCCTACAAGACTCCCCTGTAGTCCGAGATTGTTGAGCAGCCATGAAGGTCAGTAGAATTTGAGATGTTCCTCTGGTGTTATGAATAAACACAGCTGAATTAATAAAGCTAAATCAATTAGACTGGATTTAGATAACTGAGTCTATTTCTAATTTCTAAACACAGCTACGTATACAGTGCCAAATCTCAGTAGAAAATTTCATTTTTCAAAATTTGCTAATATGCAGCTTCATCAATATACTGATCATTTCATGTAAGGCAATAAAAAAAAGCTATTTTCATCTCTATCTGTAGTAGTTCTATTTCTGCTTGTCCATTTATCTTTAGAGATAACAACAATCAGCACTTCCATAGAAAAATATTCTTGAACTAAAAAGCATAATTGTAATTAGTGTGAAAGAACCTGATGAAAAAAACCTCAAATGGTACAAACACAGTCTCTCTTTTTATTCTTTTTATATAGAATTAATTTTATCCCCGTATTTCTGATAACTGGCATGATGTCATAAGAACTGCACTGGTACTATTATCAATGTGAGCATGCAAGACTTTTGCAGTGCAGTTGGGTGCAGACATAGCTACTTTCACAATTATTATATCCTGCCTGTTCTAGAGAAGAGAAATTCTGAAAGTAATAAGGTATTAAAACCAGTTTAGAAATTTGTCTATTTTTTTTTTTTTAATTAAACAGCTCACATTCCTGAATGTCTTTAAAACATGCTCTCCAATTCAGAGTACAACATTTGGGGAATATTTATTGTGGATATGGTTTTGAAATTAGTAATTATTAATAATTTTTAAGGATAAGGTCAAAGGCAATTTTATCTCTCTAATTTTAGTTCTAAGCAAGAAAAAATCTTGAAACAAAAAACAAAGGCAAAATTATTAAGAAATATTTTTTTAGCCTTTTCATCTCTTCAAGTCCTTGATCACATGGAAAACAACACTGATTTTTTTTTTTTAAACAATTTTTACTTAGACTTCCTTCCCAAAATTTTTAAAAGGTGTATGCACATGTTTGACAGCAAAAAGTGGAAAATTGATGAAACCAAACTAATAAAGGTCTAATCTTTTTTCTGTTCTCTGTGCAAAATATCTTCATTAATTCTTCAACTGATTTCAGTCAAATCAGATTCACTGGTGCAAGTCTTGAATTATATTCTTACAGCTTCATGGAAATATGCAATTCAGTAGAAGTCAGTTGATTTAGCTACCACAGCTACAAGATGCTGCAATACAAAACTGTCCTTAACAGCCACCAAAATTCCATGAAGGAAAGGACACATAAAGTATCCTAACCATTGGGTAATTTTCAGTAAGCTGTTGTAAGTTCTAATTCTGTTTGGGGAAAATATTTTGGATGAAGACAAACATCATTTAAGGATTTCAATCTGTAAAGACATAAGACATTTACTAGCTCTTTAGTGGATTTTACAGCCTTTGGCCAGACAGACTTGTGGTATGTATATATGGATATTTCACTCTGCTTTATAATATGTAGTTGTTAGGTCTCAGATAATTTTGTATATACTACTTAAATATTTCTCTTTATTTTGTGTCTGGTTTAGGTTTCCTCATATGCTATTATATGCTGGCTTTTAACATCCATTATTTCCAACATCAATAAAATTTCTTTTTTTTTTTTTTTACTTTTAAAGTTTACCACATTTGCTTGCAAATGTTAGACAATATTTTATCCATTGCCAACTGTCATGCAGTATAAATGAAAAAGAAAAAAACCCACACTTTCATTTAAAAGTCTACTTCAACCCTAGCAAAATCTTAGGAAATCTACATGTATAGTTAGCATAATCTCTGTTGCTGTACATGGGGAATGGGATTCAACCATATAGGTGTATCATTTAATGTGAGCAGATCACCCACTGCGTCTATGGATGACAGTGAGACTGTTTCCTTAGGCGGGGTAGAGTTTTCCATTGGCATCTTATGCCATTTAACATCCCTGTGACATCTCACATGAATTTAATTGCCACTTCAGAAAAACATGGGTAGTCCTCTATTGTATCTGCCAAGTGCAGATGGATGTCTCAGATGCCTTGGATGCACCTTTTTTAGGAAATTTACTTATTTTCCTTAACTGTTTTGCTCATAATGGGAGTTTAGATAGCCAGCCTGCAGACAGGCACATAAATTTAGCGGCCTTGACCTGAATCCATGGCTCAGATTGTGGATACTGGAATCCCATCCACAACAGGAGCGAGAGTGGCAGTCAAAATCCTCTTCATTTTTTTTGAAAAAAAGGGCCATATTGTGTATTTACAGTTGAGAATTTCTGCAAGTCAGAATTGCCTATTTAGGGCAGAAAAACCTCATTATTAATAAAGTTTACTTCTTATAAAAGAAAATTTCCTAGTACCTATCTCCTCTCCTTGGTTTTGCACTTGACCTGCGTCGCTCTGACTCCCAAGGCTGCTAGAAGGAGCAGGGTACCCACAGTGGGGGGGGGGGGGGGGGGGGCTCTCCTTGGCCTTGTGGCCCCAACAAAAGGCTGTTGTGTCCTTCCACCCATGGAGTTTTTCAGGCCATTGCCCCCAAGCAAGCAACAGCTCCTACCAGGAGGACAGTCCTTTGAGAGTGGCTTGGGGAGTGGGGAGGAAGTTGCTCCAGTCTCCAAATGCTGGGAGAGATTTGCTCTGCCCTGCTCCTGTTCCTATCCCTGTCCCTGTCCCTGTCCCTGTCCCTGCAAGGCCATGTTCACTGCTGAAGATATCAGTGGGCCAGGATGGGTGAGAAGGAGGGCATGTAATGCCAGAAACGCAGATATTATGTGTTTCCTTTTCAGTAAATAGATGCCATCATTTACAGAACTGTTTTGTACAACAAAGGTCCTTTTGTTCTTACAGAAATGCAAGGGAAAAAGCATGATCTCAAGGTAGATGAAAAAAACCTTAAGTGACAATAGAACCCAGTGAGTAGGGAACTAGAAAGAGTCAGCCTGAAAACCTTGATCTATTCCTGTCTGTGCCATTTATCTCCTGGATATAGCAAAAAAGGATTCTGCAAGTAAGTACTGAAGTTAGAGCATATATAATCATAAGAAACAGCCTACATAAAGACTCCTCCAGAAAGTGTTTTCAAGCTACCGAACAGAGTTTAGGCTGCTGACACAGGCATGTAAAATTAGATTGCTAAAACATATGGTATGAATATATTTATCACTTTCAATTTTGCTGCTTTCCCTTAATGTTTAGTGGAACCATTAATGGCCTATATTCCCAGGAGGAAATGTAGCTAAACCTATGTATGTTTTATTTGCCTAATATGGGACTGAAATTGAATTTAGGCATCCAAATTCTGGGCTGCGAGCCTGGGAACACCTCAGCAGCTGCTAATCTGAGGGGCATCTCAGCCAAATGAGCACTACAATATTTTTCAGGATGGAAACATTTATTGCTGCACATTTGCCACTCTTATAACAATGCCAAGCACATCAGTGTTAGATACACCTAAGCAAATTATGAGTACTTTTGTGTCAATCACCAAAGGGCCTGCTATTTTCAGAAGATGTCCAATGATGCTGAAAGGCTCGGTCTTTCTGTAATATTATTACTAGAACTTTCTGATGCATTTGGAATAATAGGCAATTTATTCAGATGCATCTTTTTACAGAACCCTTTTATTTTTTTTTTAAACTGAAAACATTTTCAGGAATTCCTTAGTTCCCACATCAGCCTGAGAGTATTCAAACTCAAATACCCTGGCACAGTGCTCTGATTACCAGATTCATAATTAGCCATAATACTAGCAAGTTGAAATCAGTCTTAATAGTAAAGTTTTTTCCACTGATTGATTAATATACTTCAGGATACATTTGCAAAAATGAACAAAAAGAAAAGAGGTATGACTAGTACTATGTAATTAGATTATTTAGCATGAAGGAAGAACGTAGGCCCTCGTCTCATGTTTGCGTATTATTTGTAAATTTCATCCAGCGGTCAAGGATTCAAAAGCCACACCTGGGTATTCCTATTTAAGAAAAGATCCGTAGAATCATAGAATCATTTAGGTTGGAAAAGACATTCAAGTCCAACTGCAAACCTAACTCTGCCAAGTCCCACTAAACCATACTCATAAGCAGCACATCTACCTGTTTTTTAAATACCTAAAGATATTAAATAGGGAGAGTGACTCATCTACTTCCCTGTGCAGCCTGTACCAAAGTTTGATAAATGTTTTCATCAAGAAATTTTACCTAATATCTGTCACAACTTGAGATTTTTTCTTCTCATCCTGTTGTCTGTTACTTGAGAAAAGGGAACCACCTTCACCTTGTACAACCTCCTTTCAGGTAGTTATAGAGGATTATAAGGTCCTCCAAGAGCCTCTTTTTCTTCAAAATAAACAACTCCAGTTCCCTCAGCTGCTCCTCATAAGAGAAAATATGAAAATACAAGGATCCTAAAACCAATTTAAGCAACATGTTCTAGTGCCTTACCACCTGTTAGTGAAAGAAAATTTTCCTGATAATTTGAACTTGATCAGATTCATGGCCAGTGCCCCTTGTATGTCCTAACACAACAAGAAGAGATGAACTGTACTGTCTTGGTAATGGTCCTTCAGGTACTTGCAGGCAGTTTTAAATTACCTCTTAACGTTCCCTTTGTCACACTAAACACGTCCAGCTCCTTCATAAACACGTTCTTGGATATGTGCCATTTTTCAGACTCCCTCAACTCTCTCCCCATCCCTCTGGAACTGGGAGAGGCAAGCAAGAGTGATACAATGTCCAAGTTGTGGCTTTGCCAGCACTGAGTGGAAAAAAAATTTCCCTTTTTTGGTCAGGTAAAATTCTCCAAGGAATCACAGTAGGCCTTATGAAGTTAGTTTTTATTAATTCATTGTTGCTCCCAAGTCCTTTTTGACAGAGCTGGTATTCAGCTACTTATTTGGCATGCATTATTGTCTGGCGTTCTTCTACTCAGGATGCAGAAAATGGCTTTTTTCCTTGAGGAACTTTAGGAGTTTTCCAATTGTCCAGTCCTTAAGTTCATCGTGGTATTTCTAGGTCAAAGATCACATTTTGTCTCATCACCATGGTTGTTGATAAAGATATTGAACAACATGTGCTTCACTATCAAGCACCAAGGACTCCACTCATTGCCAGTAATAAACAGACATGAAGCTATTTCTATCATTTAAGTTCAGAAGCTTATTATGTCAAAAGCTTTCCAAAAGTCAAAGTATTGTTACATCTACCACTGTTCCACAATCCACATAGCAATTTCATCATAGAAAACAACTGAAGTTACCCAAACATGATTTAATATTATTAAAGCCTTGCTGGCTGTTCTGAATCTTGGCCTATATGTGCTTCTAAATGAATTCCAAGGCAATATCATACACTTATGCAAATGTAGAACATATCAATATGTGGATCATATGTGATTGTATTCTGTGGTGAAGTACTGGCTTTATGCATGTTGGGAAAGCAATGGCTGTTGTTTACTTTGACTTTAGCAAGTTTATTGACACCTAAAATATTTCTAGCAAAACTGGTGAGATATAGCCTGCATAGGTAGACTGTAAGGTGAGAGGAAAAGTAGCAGTGACACGGACCTCAAAGGTTTGTGATTGGCATTGCAATGTCTAGCTGGTGGCTGATTACTGGTGTCATCTGTTGAGGTCAGTACTAGTTTATTGTGTGACCAGAAAATGGGACAGTCTATATCCTCAGTAAATTGCCAGTCTATGTGAGCTGGATTCCTCTGGAAAGAAAGGCTGCTATTCAAAGGATCATCATCAGGTTATAGAAAAGGACTGACAAAAACCTCATGCTATTCAATCAAAGCAAATGCAAAAACTCTACACCTGGACTGAAATAACCATACGCAGCAGTAGTGGCTGGGAACTGACTTGTCTTTGTTAAACTCCATATGGTTAGAGATTGCCTAGCCATCTAATTTTTCAAGGTCTCTCTGCAGGTTCTCTCTGCCTTCAAGGGAGTGAGCAGCTTCTTCCGATTTAGTATCATCATCAAACGTACTTGCTGTACCTTTTATTCCCATGTCCTAGCCATTTATTAAGATGTTGAAGAGCACAGGGCCTAAGATGGAGTCCTGTAATACCCCTCTAGTGACAGGTCACCAGTCTAATGTCACCCCATTCCCTATTCAGCCAGATGCTCACACATTACATGATGTGTTTATCCAGCTGTTTGCTGGACCTTTTCTCCAGATGGGTACGAGAGAGACAGTGTCAAAAGCTTTACTGAAATCAAAAAAATTACATCAACTGGTTTCCCTTGATGAGTTAGGTGGGTTCCGTTGTCATGAAAGGAAATTATGACAATTATGAAAAAATGACAAGCAGGACTTTTCCCTCATGAAACCATGCTGGCTGTGACTGATGACTGTGTTGTCCTTCAGGTGTTTTTCAGTACCTCCCAGAATATTTCCTCCATATTTTTATCAGTCATTGAAATGTGACTGACAGGCCTGTGGTTTCCAGGGTCATACTTCTTGCTTTTCTTGAAAATTGGGAAAACTTCAATTGACTTCCATCTACAGATTCCTAAGACTGTTCCAAAAAATCATTGAGAATGTCCTCAATGATTTTTGAATACTCTTTGAGTTTTCTTGATGAATCCCATGAGGGCCAAGGGACTCAGATGGCTGCTGAAACAGCAGATTCCACACAAGTTCAGTGCTGACTGTGGGCTTTAATGGCCAGAACATTCTATTGTAACTTGAATTATACTATTTGCCATGATAGCAATTTAGAGATATTTATATAAAAATATTCTGTGAAGTAATTTATTGAATATGCATCCTTTCAAATTCATTTCTAAATTATTATTTGAACTCTAACTTTGAGGCTAACATGATTTTCATTGCAAGATTATCATTGTTGTTCAAAAATAAAGCAACTTTCAATACACTGTCTGATTTAAAAGGTCTTTATTTTATTCTTTAATGAGCATTTGTTATTGATTGGCATAGAAATAGCAAACTTCAACAGGTATATTTCCTACATTTAAAGCCACTCAGTAGTAGGAAAAACTGTTTAAATAGTTCAGCATATTTCTCAGCAAAAGAGCTTTTAAAATCTTTTGAAAAATGTTTGTAGTTATGGCTCCTTAGTGACTATGAAACAACTACAGACATAATTTTAGCT
Source organism: Corvus hawaiiensis (assembly GCF_020740725.1). Taxonomy (NCBI): domain Eukaryota; kingdom Metazoa; phylum Chordata; class Aves; order Passeriformes; family Corvidae; genus Corvus; species Corvus hawaiiensis. The sequence continues at coordinate 78,123,150 of NC_063214.1, forward strand.
TCTAGAAAGAAAATTGCCTTAAATCTTCATTAAATATTTATATTTGTCTGCATTCCTTGCTGGCATTTTATGAATAAGCAAAAGAAGATCCTGAAGATTGTAATTCCACTGAACAATTTCATATGACAAATAAATAAAAGTCTGAAAAGCTGGAGCATAATAGAAAACTATTGCTCACAGTGCCTATATACTTTTAATTGATCTCAAACCCTCATCTATAATCTGAATGATATTAATCAGAATTACAAAAATAAAAGAATAAACCTTGCTTTGCCTACAGGTTTGAGTTACACATTAATGATTATTTGGGAAATCATATCAAACTTACAGAAAATGCTGAACATAGACAAATTACTCGGCTGTAGATGCAAAAGCCCATAGCCAGTCATAATGTTATTAATATCATAACTCATTGCTACTAAAGCAGCAAAATGTTGATTAACTGTAACCTTAGAAACCCACCCACATCTCCCTACATTTCCCCAGCTTAGCTATCTACAGAAACAAGCAGGTCACAAGTAGACCCTCCCATAATTCTTTCATCCTCTTCTGTATTAACTTTCTTTCTCAATTTTATCTTGATTGTTTTAACTGACATGTGACAAGGTAGGAAGTTTATAACAACAATTAAGACTCAAACTTCTTTTGAATATGTGTTTCTGGTTTGTTTTCCTCTAAGCTTTGCCTGCTTAATTTTTTTGTTTTCCTGTAAAAAATATTTTTATCTTAAGGACTGATTGTACACAGATTATGCTTGTATTTTAGTGCTGTTAAAAATAGATAGCAAAGGCAATACATTATTTTACAAGGTATATTTAGTAGCTTTCGTTTATTGTTTTCTATGAAGACAGAACTTGAGGAACACAGCCCAAACAAAAGATGCTCTTCATAATTCACAACATGACTTTTTGGAGAACAAAATTATTTGACCATTTAAATCATCCAATGCTGTTATTAAAATTGAGTAATATCTATAGCTACTTAGCTGAGGCAGACCTCCAACAAATATTGTTAGGACTATTGTTCTCCTTTCACTACACAGTATCACACACTGTGTGGAAAGATTTAAGTTAAATCTTTCAACTTTCTTCCCACAGCTTTTAATTTTGAATGTTCTTACACACACTTTTTTTATTTTCATTGTTCAAAACTGTTTACAAAATAAATACTGAAAAAGATTTCAGGAGTGATATATTAGTCAAATATGAATTCCAGATGATTTTTAATTTCTTGACTCAGTTTCTTTTCTATGAGCTTGAGGCTACAATTCCAACATTAATGAATCTCAGTGAAAAGGAAAATTTACCCCTTCACAGACTCTGAAGTGTTTAATTATTGATTAGATGTTAATTTTAACTACTTTTCCAATGGTTTCTAGTTTTGATCAACACAAGCTTTGTATTACTAGATTATGTTAGCATATGCAATGCATATAGTAAATATTAGTCCATCACATTCATACTGTTGTTTAATTATGATATAGTTATTTTGTCCAGAAAATTATTTCACATGTCATAGGTTGTAACTAAAGACTATTATGTACTGTAAAGTACTGAGCAACTATCAGAAGCCTCTAATAGAGGCATGGAGAGTCAAAATTGATTAATATCTCTGTATGAAAGATGTTTAATAGTGTTAGGCAGGGAAAAGGAAACTTGAAGAGTTATCATACTATTCATTAAATTCCCACCAAAGATTTGGTTTAGCAACATTTACCTATAAAATAATAAACATACCACATACTGATTAGCAAATGTTTCTCTTCTGCCATAGCAATTAATTCTATGGGTTATATTGATAAAACTGAGTATATACTAAGGGGCAAACAGAGGGGAAATTATTAAGTATGTCAGTAATGGCTTCTGTAGGGTGATTATGAGTGCAGAAATACCTCTGAAATTTGAATGCCATTCTTAATAAACTGATGGACCTGAATTCTCATTTTGGAAAGTAATAGAATAAGGACTTGTTTGGTGGAAGGGGCTTATAAAAATACTGCATATTGACAAACCATAACTAATAATTACAAGTATATTTACAAATCAAATAAAAAACCTCTACCTCTTTAACTATAGGTTAAATCTAGGTATGCAGGCAGCTAAAGCAGAATAAGTGATATCCTGTAAGTCTGTTTTGGCTTACCTTACAATCTTTCATATGAGAGAAGCAATAGAAAAATGAATATTTTCCAAATTATAATGGTTAAAGTCATCATGTAAAGAAATTAAATGTATAAACACAAGGTGCTGCATCTGGTCCAGGGGTATCTCAGACATGAGAAGAACTCATTGAGAACAGCCCTGCAGAGGGGACTTGGGAGTCCTCACAGATGAAAAGCTGGACATGAGCCAACAGTGTGCCCTCACAGCCTGAAAGTGCAACTTCAAAGCATCCAGGGTCGCATCAAAAGAGAAGTGACCAGCACGCTGAGCAAGGTGGTTCTACCCTTCTACTCATGAAACTTCACCTGGTGTACTGCATCCAGGCCCGGAGTTGTCAGCACAAGAGAGATGTGGACCTGTTAGTGGGCTCCAGAGGAGCACCATGGAGATCATCAGAAAGCTGGAGAACCTCTCCTATAAATGCTGGTTGAGAGAGCTGGGGTTGTTCACTGTGAAAAAGAGAAGGTTCATGGGAACCTTCCAGTTCCTAAAGGGGGCCTACAGAAAAGCTGGAGAGGGACATTTTGCATGGGCAAATAGTGATAGGACAAGGCTAAACTAAAAAAAAGAGAGATTTAGATTAGATGTTAGGAAGAAATTTTTTACTTGGAGGGTTGTAGGGCACTGGAACAACCAGAGAAGCTGTGGATGCCCCATTCTGGAAGTGTTCAAGGCAAGGTTGGATGGGTCCCTCAGCAACCTGATGTAGTGGGTGACATCCCTGCCCGTGACAGGGGGTTGCAGCTAGATGATCTATAAGGTCCTTTCCAACTCAAGCCTTTCTGTGATTCTATGAATAAGTGTTATACAAAATAATACCTTCAAGTACTGAGGCAAAAGAGGTAAAAATATGAATTAAACAGATGTCATCTCCCAGTAGTAGAGATTAACTACCACTGCATCTCTTTTCAAGAACACTAAACTTTAATTGGTGAGGGCAACGGTGCCTTTGAACTTTTAACAGCAGGCTCTTGAACACATTAATAAAGTAATTGACACCTGAGTTCAAAAGCTTTGCTGCCTGTTGTAAAACAGGCTTTGATCTTTAATAATTTTTCAGCCAAACAGCTTTCCTATTTTCTACACAATGCTAAAGAAAAACCATGAAATATAAAACTAGTACTTCTATGAAAAAAACCAAGCTCAAAACCAATAATTTCTTTTAAACTATTTTCTTCCTTGTCCAAAACCTGAAGATGATAAAAAAACATCCCAACAAACAAACAACCCAAACCCAAGAAACAAAAATATTTTTACAGTGATGTTTATTTTTTTCTTTCTGGTTCATTTGTTCAAATGAAAAAACTAGAAATAATCTGACTGATACTTCTGTAGAATAGTCAGTGTAAGTAAGACTCATTGCAGTGGCAGGGCATCTCTATGACGACTGTTTATGTTTCTCTCCTTTCTTTTGAACTTGAATCTTTGGTTAAGGATAAATAATTCATTTAATAACTGTTTAATTGATTTATTTTTTAATTCTGAGCCCTTTGTGAAGGTCAGATCATTTGGATCTTTTCTGACCAAGTGTTTCTTTCACTGTTTCCACCACTATAAAATCAAAACATTATATATCTCTTCTTCTCAGAGGTTTACTTTGGGAGTATGTTCTCTTTTGTTTCCACCTTTAGTCCATGTCAGGGCATACAGGTACAATGAGGAGACGCTTCACAGGGACACTCAAGTATAAGACACCTTTGGACTGGTATGCTTGCAGGGACTTATCTTTTTTCCTTGTCTTTTTTCTCCATTTTACTATTTTCCTTTGTGAATTCTATTGGTAATTTTAATGATTTTCTACATCTAGAGTTATATGCATCGTATTTGTAAATATTGAACTCCAATGCTGAGTTCTTCTATCAAAGGTAACAGTGTTGATATCTCTACGCCACACATATATATCTGAGGTAACTTTAATACAGCCACGATATTTTATCTAGATTTAATTTAAAACAACAGGAACACAGGAGGGCTGAGGTTGGGGGGATATTGAGATCGTCTAGTCTACCTGCCCTGATCAAAACTGGCAGTGCAGTGCCCTGTCCAATCAGGTTTTGTATATCTCCAGGGATGGAAGCAATAATATGGACATGTTTCACTACCACTGCACACATAAATAAAAAAATAAAATAACCTTATATTTCAGTGACATTTCCTGTGCTTCAGTTTCTACGCATGGCCTTTTTTCCTTTCTCTGGATGCCATTGAGAAGTCCGGCTCTTTTTCTTACCAATCAGGTGAAATTTCCTGAAAATAAAATCCCATATTTTCACTATAGCATTCATACCATTAAACCAGCAGATTTCAAGACTAAAATTTTTGTTTATGGAACAGTTAATGACTATTTTTTTTTCTGCTGCTTATCTGCACTTATCATTGAAGGACCTTATGATTTCTGTTAATGATTTTTTTTAAATTTTCCTATTCAGTCTTTAAGTAGGCTTTAAATAATCAAATTAACTGCAAAATTATACTTCGATTCAGGTTAAAAAAAAAGTCAGCCAAGGGAGAGTACTACACACAGTTTCTTAGACCCCTGCATTTCTTTTGTTGGTTTTTTAAATATAATTATTCAAATAATTTAAGTTGGAAAAAGCTTTTGGAATTATTGAGTCCCACAATTAACCTAACACCACATCTACACGTCTTTTAAAGACCTCCAGGGATGGTGATTCAATCACTTTCCTGGGCAGACAGTTCCAGCGCTTGATAACCCTTTCCATGAAGAAATTCTTCCTAATATCCAATCTAAACCTCCCCTGGTGCAACTTGAGATAATTTTCTTTAGTACAGTCATATGTTACTTGGGAGAAGAGACTGATGCCCACGTTGCTACAACCTCCTTTCAGGTGGTTGTAGAAAGTGATAAGGTCACCCCAAGCCTTCCTTTTCTCCAGGCTAAACAACCTCAGCTTCCTTAGCCACTCCTCATAGGACTTACTCTCTAGATCCTTCACCAGCTCTGTTGCCCTCCTCTGTTCACATTCCAGCACCTCAATGTCTTTGTTGTGTTGAGGAGCTCAGAACTGGACAGAGTACTCGAGGTGTAGCCTCACCAATGCTCGGTACACAGAGGAAGAATCATTTCCCCAGGCCTGCTGGACACACTACTCCTGATACAGGCCAGGATGCCATTGGCCTTCTTGGCCACCTGGACTCACTGCTGGCTCATGTTCAGTGACTGTGAACCAGCAGCCCCAGGTCCTTTTCTGCTCGGTCGCTTTCAAGCCACTCTGCCCCCAGCCTGTGGCACTGCCTGCAGTTGTTGTGACCGAAGTGCAGGACTTGGCCTTGTTAAACCTCATACCACTGGCCCTGGTCCATCGATCCAGCCTATCCAGATCTCTCTGCAGAGCCTTCTTACTCTCCAGCAGATCAACACTCCTGCCCAACTTGGTGTCATCTGCAAACAGTGTGAGGGTGCACTTGATTCCCTCCTTCAGATCATTGATAAATAAATTTTAAAAAGATTGACCTAAATACTGAGCCCTGGGGAACACCACTGATGTTATGTTGTTTGTAGACTATAAAGCAGAAAATGTGGTGAAAGAAAGAGTATTTCCTTTAATATGGTAGCTTTTAATTGTGTGGGACTGTCAAAGCAAGGCTAAAGTAATATTTTCATAAGAAATTACAACCATTTTTTGTTGCCATGGGAACCTCCGTGGGGGTTTGGTTTTTGTTTGTTTTGAAGGTGTCAGTGAAACCAGTGTGACAAAACCAACACTTTTACCTGGAAAAAAAGGGCGTATTCTGAAAATGTTTTACCAAAATCAAATTATTTTAAATAATAATGTATGTCACTGTACCAGTGGCAATGAGGAAGCAATAAAACAGAAATAGAGACTAAAAGCTGTTAGGAGAAGCTGCACTGTGATACTGAGTAGTGGAATATCCATTTCAGCTGTTGGTCTGTCTTTCAAGCAAGAGAGCTACATACTGCATCACCCTGCTGTGGGGAGGGAATATGTTTGCCTATAAGCTTGTGTGCTTATATGATGTTCTAGGAAGTGGTTGGGAAGATGCCGTTGCTCTCAGATCTCAAAAAAGAACTGACATGATGATACCAGCATGTTTGGGCTGTCTGTCCAGGTGTTCTCATGTAGCCAGAGAAGGGACCCAGAACTACCCCATTTGTGGTCCTCCTGACTGCCAAAGCAAGCCATATGTTTGTGTGGAATGGTTGGAAGAACAAGCTTTCCTAATTTAGCCTGTGATGATCAAGTTCAGAGCTGTCAAACAGGTCCCCTGAAACATTACCAATCATGTAATTTGCACATTTTACTGGGTTTTTTTGCAATTTATTCACCCTGTTTTCCTTTAGTCTCATACCTCCCTGTCTCCCCAGCCCTTTAAGGCGGTGAGATGTTGACGTCCAGGTAGATTATCTGGGTTGTTTTTCTGGCTTGTACCACTAGAGCGAGACCTTTTCTTGTCTGTAGGTTGATATTTTGATCTCCTACTGGATCTTTTCCCACTTTTGCACACCTTTGATATCTACCTTTGAGGTCATTGTACCAATAATATGCTACTGTATAATGTCCCACAGTCCTCAGCTGTGATACAAATGCCATGAGTCATATCAACTGTAAATGATGAATCTGATACGATCTGCCTGTCATATCCAGTGTTCACCAGTGGTGACAGGTGCCAGAGCTGCTGTAGAACAAGCATTTAGCTCTTTTGTATCTTTAACTAGAAACTGTCCTCTGAAATTCAGATTTATAAACTGGTTAACAATGGAATCACACTAAGCATTTTGCATGGTCCTACAGGTCTTACTTGCAGTTTGTTCTTTATAGGCATTTCTTCTGTACTGTCGTGTAATCATGGACTTCTGACATCTTTTAAGGAAAAGAATGTGATTGCTGGAAAGTCTTGATGAAGACAAAGGCCACTGGACATCCCAAAGCAAATCAGAGGTCAGGTGCTGACTATGAAACAAGAAAAAAGAATGTTGTTAGATGGGTACTTAGTTGTAAGCACATACATTCACAAACACACATCAGTGGTATGTCTGTGTATGCACCACATACATAGATGAATGCACTGCTCACCTTTAGATGCAAAAGACACCACGGTAGCATGTAGAAACTACTGTCAGGTTTTCTATTAAAAGATTATTTAATGGCAGATGGAAAAAGGGACTGGTGCCTAAGTGAATGGAATGGTGAGGCCAGACAAACCTTTACAAAAACTCAATAGTTTTGCCTTGATGTCATCCCAGAAATCTTCTTTTGGCATCTCCAGATCTGCATTGCATATGCCCAATGGCTCTGCCATCCCACATGAGCCAAGAGATTAAATATTATTTTCATGCTGGAATTTGTTTGGGATGGACTAGGTGTTCTTCCTTGTAATTCATAACTAGAGAAGGGTGGATGGGCCAGGTGATGTCTATCACTTTTTCTTCTTTTTCTTTTGACATCTTGAGTTCTTTTACTCAGAGTTTGAATTGAGACAGGAGATCGAGGATTCTTGTACGGACTTAGTTGTTTATTTTATCTTATCAGTAATACAGCTGCACAGAGTGTGCCTCTTTGTTGGCAGGGTGGAAAATGGCCGTGAGTTTTAATTTTCTAAGCTTTTTAAAGTCTAACCAATTATGAGATATGTTTTACAATCCGGTTACTAACTTTTCATGTTCTGCAGTGTGGAACTTTTGACCCAATGATAGAACATTCAGATTTGTGAAGAAGAAGAAGAAAGAAGACATAAATCCACACCCAAAATGCTCCATGTTATAACCTATTATTACCTATATGTTCTAAACCTAATTTTCTACATTTCTACATATTTCACCCAGTGACATAACTTTTAATTACACAGCAACAACCTCAGTGTTATCACACAATTTTCCCAGTGTGTTGGGTTGAATACAGTGTGTTTCTGAGGATCACTGCCTCTCAGCACGGAAAGGCTGAAACTCTCAGAACCCAGGGTTCCAGCAGATGTCCAGACGTCCCTTCCAACTTCAGCTGTTCTGTAATTCTGAACACACTCAAAAGGCATATCAAAGATTAGTGATATGAGATAGTATATAGTCTGTCCTCCTCACACAGCTGTTCCATATTTTGATCATTTTGTTTGGGACTTTTGGGACTAAGTCTAGGGCTTTGATTTGGAGACAGAACAGTTAACAGATTCAGGTCTACAAAATTATTAGAGTGTTAAATAAAGTGAACAGGAGTTTTTATTCATCAAATACCATAATATTAAACCTAGAATAACCTCAATGAAAGCACTTTAAAACAAATAAAAGGAAGTATTGCTTTACACGGCAGGTAATGAACTTTTGGAAATTGCTGTCATAGGAAATAACAGAGGCAGCCAGTGTCAGCAGGTTCAAATTCATGGGTAAATGAACAAATAAAGAACAAATGTATACTGAAAGGAATGGGCAAAAAGAGACATATTAGAATCCCTAATACAATAATCATGAACTCGGAGGAGAAATTATGGGAGTGGATCACAGACAGGGATCAGGCTTTTGTGCTCTCCCAAAATATGTCTCTGATCATCCCTCCGGGGACAGGTTGGTCTACACTTGTCTCTCCAGGAAAGCATTACTTACGTTATATTCTTATCATTGATCTCCTTTGAGAGTCATAGTTCCATTCCCAAAACTTTCAGGAGAGGCTCAAACAAAAGATGTGATTAATAAATGTTAAAATCAAAGAGGGGACGAAGAATGAGCATAACAACTCAAGAGAGGTTTAGATGCAAAATATGTTTTTTCCACAAGCTTTAAAAAAATATTTTAGGCTATTAAATCCATGAAGAGAATCTTTTTCTATAGATGACACGTGCCATTCTTGATTTGTGCTAGCCTCAGGAGGTCCGATATACACAATCACAGTAGGACTAGAAAAAAGGAACTTTTTCACAGAAGAAATAAACAATTCTGGTAAGCTAACTCAAAAGATAGCAGAGCAAGCTCAAGAGATAACAGTGAAAATACACTGCAATACCATACAAATTAAAATTATTTAGTTTATCTACAAGGTCCTTTAAAACATGATTTATTCTGTGGTTGGTTGGTTGGTTTTTTTTTTTTTTTTTGCCGTGTGTATTTCTTATACCACAAAGGGAATTTGTATTATTTTGTTTCTACAATGTAGAAAAATATATTTTAAAGCTTTTCTAAAATATAATTTTAAAATGACATATAAGATTTTTGTAGCACTAATTTAAGATGATAGGCAAAATTCACTAATGATTTCTTTCCTTGTGGCCATCCCAGGCTTATGCCTTAAAACCATTGCATCTATACTGTCATGCATTCTTTGGAAATATAATATGCAAATGAAAATTCTAATTTGCTAAGGACAGATGAAGGCTGAAAATTTTTGATTACTACCCTTAAGAAGGAAATGAGGAAAAAAAGGAAGTGTACATAGCAGAAGAAATTAAGTCAAGTGCAAAGCCCATATCAGGGGATAAAATGAAAGAAAGAAGGATAACACTATTTTAAGGCAGAAAAATCTTTTGAAGACAAAATGGGAGCAACTAGGACAATATTAAAAACATTATTTGAGTCTCTACACAAAAAAGATTACAACACTGAACCCCTATAGAGCAGTTCCTTAATATAATAACTAGGTTGATAGTAGTGAAATAGTAAAGTAAAATAGGACAGGGGTTTGAAAACATATATACAAAATTGAAAATAATTTTCCTATTTAGTGAGCTGTGATGTCAGCTGTTTTGTGCATTTCTGGCAACCTGGCCTTATTGTTCCCTCAGTTTCCATATAGCATGATACATTTAAATCAAGAATTTATGTTTGCATGTATCATTTTAGCTTAAGATAAAAACTAAATAGGGGGAATTTCTGTGATTTAGGCTTACACTTCAGCTAAATATTACATCAGTCAGTTTCACTGTATAACTCAGTCAAAGAGGAAATACTGAAAAAAAAGTACAAAATGATGATGAAAAAATATATTCCGGAAGACTTCTGCGGTTGCTGTGTAAAGCAATATTTGCACTTCCACCATTAGACTAGGATCAGATCCTGTGAAATATTATGCATGTAGGGTTGTGCTGGGTTTTTTTTAGAAACATTATCAAACTTGATTTTAACCTATATTCCCCCTCCTCTCTCCAATTTATACATTTTCAGTCTTTTTTTCTTCAGTAAATGGTCTACCATTTCGAATTTGGGTGCAGTTTACTGGATGCTTTATTTACCTTGATTTCTCTAGTGGATGGGAATTTTAATAAATCTGATTTAGCTAGCTACCACAACTACATTTACATTTGCATTTGCTTTGTGCTGTCAAAGTGGTTTAACACAGCTGAAACATCCCAGTGAGTCTAACAACGTGGCTTTATTCACAACATAGCAAGCCTCACTCAGGCTGATGTCTCTGTGCAAAGCACTCTGAAAATATACAGGAGGTGATAATCCCAGCTCAGAGAATTTTGTAATGCAGAAGTCAAACCATAATATCAATATAAAACAAGAGAGCAGGAGAAAAGAAAAGAAAAGAAAAAGAAAAAGAAAAAGAAAAGAAAAGAAAAAGAAAAGAAAAAGAAAAGAAAAGAAAAGAAAAGAAAAGAAAAGAAAAGAAAAGAAAAGAAAAGAAAAGAAAAGAAAAGAAAAGAAAAGAAAAGAAAAAGAAAAAGAAAAAGAGAAAAGAGAAGAAAAATACTTTCTTCCCCACATTATTTTTTATCTTAATAAAATTAGAGCAAGTAAGTATGATGCATGATATACATGCTCAATACCTATAAAAAAAGGGCACAATTAAATGAAGTATAGGCTCCATTTCTTCATTTTACTTTTCTTCATCTCCTGTGTTTTTTTCAGCCATCAGCACATAAGTGCCATGCCATGTACTGTAATAATATAGTTCCTTCAGCATTTCTGTCTTATCTTGAAAAATACAAGTTTCACTTTGCCTAGTAATTAATCTTTGAAGTTCTTGATAGCTCCTTGTACAATATATTTACCAAATAATTGGAAAGCAGTTTTTAATGGGGTTGGTACTTGCCTTACAGCTTAATATCAGGCGTGGAAATAACAAAGAAAGAGACTGAGTCCACAAAGTGAAGCTTTGTTGTCAATAGTACATTAATTTTCTTCTTGAATAGTGAAATTCCACCAGACATGGTATCTAGTTCAAAATGCCACCACATAAATAACTGTGTAACTGGTTAGAATCTGCCTCTATTATTACTGGATATGAACAGATATTTTACCAATTTGCAATGAAATTTAAAACAAATAATAAAAAAAGTTGGTTGGTTGGTTGTTTTTAATAATAGATTTCTTTCATGTTTATTTATAAGTGCTCAATTCAACTGAATTAAAAGTAAAGATTATTTCTGCAGATTTTTTCATATCAAGAAAAGTGGAAAAACACTCAGAAAAGCCCTATCTCTTAGGTTGCTCTGAAAGGCACAGTGTATTTCCTAATCTCTCTATATGTTGCTGCTACACAGCACAGACCTTTCTCCTGGCCACAATTCCAGCATTCTCCATGCCCTAACAGTACATGACAAACAGGATATACTTGGCTCCTTTGTCGACTCTTTTACCTTGGCACCCTCTCAGACTTCACTGTTTTCCTAAAACCTGTTAAGTGATGCTGCAGGTCTTGTTGGCCCCTGTGTGTGATCTGCTCCCACAGTTACCAGGTGACATGAAAGAGAGGTGCTCCTGAAGCACAGAGCTCAGGCCCTCCCGGTGGGACTTCACCACCTGTGACATTTCAGGCGCACACTTTCCAATATCCAAGCAATCCAGACCAGGGGAAACTGTACAGCAGACCACAGGCAAGGTAGTTCTGTTTGGCATGCTGGATCAAAAAATCAGAAATACATAGTTGTGCTCCACACAAAATAAATTGAGATCTCTGCTGAACAGTAGTGGCAGAGGATTGTATTGGGAACTGCTAAGGAGACTGTAAGGAGAACAAGGTCACATGAGCTGCTCCCCTGCAGACTGCCTACGGATTATTGGGTCTGAATTCTCCCATGAGTGTACACCACATCTTTCGGTTACAAGCATAGCAAAAAATGAAGCATGGGAGAAACCACCTTTGAAATTCACACTGAAGAAAATTTCTGCATTAAAATCACCTTATACTCTTAGGTTTTATTTTGGATCTTTGGGGGAACAGATGTGTGTCCATCCCCTTCTTTTATAATTCAGCCAGTGTATTTAGGGTTATAAATTCCAAAAGATTCACTGAGATTAATATTTCTTAATGTACTGAGTTCTTTTTCATTATTTGCTTTCAAAAGATGATATCAAGAGAGGGTTGTGAAAGTAGCACCGACTTACAGCAGGAGGGGAGCTACTTTGGCAACACCTCTCCCACCCCCCTCAATAGCAAGAAAAAGTAAAAATCAGATAGGCTGGTAGAATGACTGAGAATCAACAGACTGGTGTTTCTCATCCTTTCTCTACCAGGCCCACATAAAATAGAGTGAAAAATTGGAATTATTCTTACATCTGAAGTGTACACTTTCACAACACTGAAGTAAAGCCTGTATCCTAAAATTGATCAGTTACTGCAACAAAATGCTTGCATTTGTCCTTTCAGTATAAAGGAAAAAAATATACCACAAGAGGCTGAAAGGATTGTAGCTCTATTTTTCCAAGTACAACCACTCAAACAACTCTGGTCTGAGAAATGAATATTTCAGAAAGAATACCTAGTAACATCAGAGACTGATGGAAGTGTCTGAGAATGAGGAATAAAAAAACCCAGTGACTCTGAATGCTACAGTAGAGTTGCTCTGCTCAGCAGGTAACTACTGAACTTTAGAGTACCATTCTCACAGCTCCCAAGTGACTCCTGACCAAGGGAGGGAAATCTGAGGGAAAATGTAAGACAGCGTCTTTTTGAGTCCAGAACAAATTGAAACAGGTAACTTGAAACAGATAGCTTTCTCTTTTTCTAAAATTGTGTTCAATTCAGTAATGCATTGAACACATGCTGGAATTAAATACGAGACAAAACAAAATCCCAGAAAAATTACCTTTTCCTTTCTGAAGGCTTTCTTCCTTCTATTTTGCTGCATTCCTCTGTGTTCCTTCTTAGACCTTTTGTGATATTTTCTTTCACAGAATATAATCTTCAGTGTGATACCCTTGTCCTATAGGAACCTCTCAGTATTTTTCAGTCTTTTCTCTTATTCTTCACTGTGCTTTTTAGTCCTCTGATTAGAGAAGTGTGTGTCTAATTCATCAGGAACGTGGGGGTTCTTCAACTAGGACTAAAAGATAATTTTGCTAATTAAATTAGGTTAATCAAAAGTGTGAGTCTGAACATCTCCTCCTAGCTCCTTCTATATCTAATACTTTGCCAGTGCATTCCCTACTTACTTAAATTATCTTGCCATCACTGCCTACATTCGTGTTTTTAGGGGGATCAATAAGCTCAACACTTACCTCAGTGTTAAACAGACTTCTAATTCTTAGGCTACACTGATCTAAAGACTTTCCTCAAAACACTTCTAGTGCACTTTTTAAAGAGTGAGTCTACCAGGAAAAAAAAAAAGAAAAAAGGCAATTCAGTAAATCCCATACATTACCATGTGGTCGGAGAAATGCATTCTGCTTGACACCTGTACAGTCTATAGATTTTTTTTTAAACTAGAGCACTAATCACACCTTTGATGTTCAATATAAATCCACAGCCTAATGGAAACAGAGCTCTTGGGAAGATGCCAGAGACAATAGCATTTTAGCCCTGCCCATACTGCTCTAGGCTTTGCCCCCCTTGCAAGTAAACCTAGGACAAATGGCTACAGATTTGGGAAAGAGATAGTCTACAAGAGCCTGGATGAGCCCAAAGACACTTAGCTCTGCTGTCCTTGCCCTGCTCATCAAAGGATCAATTAAACTCACCGATTTTTTAGTTGAGCTAAATGGAAGACCATGCTTGTAGCATCCAATGAACACAGATAATAGAAATTCACCTTTTCTGAGATCACAGCTCAAATAATACATAACTTTTTTTATGAAACCTAACGTCTTTTGTGCACATGAAAGTCTTTGACTTTTTCAGAAAGTTAAGAGGTTATTACATTTCAATAGCCATGATGTTCAGACTAGAGCTCTAGGGAAACAGGTTTAGTAGGCAAACCAAAAAAAGCTATAAGTTATTTTAGCAAACTTTGTTTGGAAATAAAGGACACAAAATTTGAAGTGTATTTTGATTTAGAAGTTTGCAGCACAAAGATTTTCTAATTTTCTTTTTGAAATTTAAAAGGTAGAAGAAGCAGCATAAACTAGAATTAATGTGTTTATTGAACCTGTTGTTACTGAGAGCCAAAAATTATGAGAGACAAACTGATGAGCGCAAGTTGCGTGAAAACACATCAAGTTATGAATAATTTTATCCATTATGTTCAGAGAGACACTGTTCATCAATTACTTATGAAAGTACTTAGTATTTTTATTGGAGAAGTGAAAAACTATGGCTTTTCTATTTGCAGGTGGAATTATTTGCTGGTTAGAATATTGCTGAACAGCAATGAAGCATGTTATCTGCAAACCTGACAAGGACATATTCTTGTCACCTCCTCCAGATATAAGTAAAATATCTCAAACAGGACAGATCTCCTCTTTACCAGCCTCCAGGTAGTCTATGGCCCATTAAATGCCAACCATGTTTTCACCAATATTTGTCCTAACTGGACAACATACATTAAAGTAAAAAAAAAAAAACCTAACAGCAGGAGACTTTGTGATCTCATTAGGTGAGCTGTACCAGACCTAGAGCTTGAAGTCAGTTAGAGGAGAAGGTTTGAGAGAAAACAGCATCTATGAAGTCCTTTCCAGCTATAGGTATATAAGCCAATGGTAAAATGCTCATCTAGAGCTATAAACATATTCATACTTCTGGTTTTTCCTTCTATAAACCTTTTAAAATAGACCCCAGTGGGGTAGATAACCGTTACATAAAATGTCGTGTGAAACTGGGTAGTTTGATACTACCTCTCTTATCACTAACTTTGTTTCACAGTACAATATACTCTGCCACTTACCTTCTTATGAGCGAGTTGCTTTTAAAGTATCTGCACATAATTTGGCATAATTTTTATTCAGTTCAGCACAATATGATTCAATTGGCAGTCTTTGCTCTACGGAGATCATTTTAGTCTGAAATGTAATTACCACTAATCCCTGGAGGGTGTGGTCCTTCCAGGTCAAGGATAAAACCCTTGGCATAAGAAGCAAGAAACCTGAATGAATTACCAGCAGGTTTTTTTAAGTTCCATGTTGTTAAACATACATTAGTATCTTGAACCATTGCTTAATGTTATCTCTGAATTGCAAATTCTAAATTTATCAAATTTGCAACTAATTTAAACAGTTTTTAATTTTAATGAGAATGTGATACAATTGAAACACGGTTATTAAAGAAACCAAACAAACCCAAACAACAAACCACCACAAAAACCAACTCATTGCATATTACTAACAATGGAATAAAAATGCAAGTCAGATTAGGTCTGAAACACTGCCAGAAGAAAAAATAGTAGCCAAGGAGAGAAAGAAATAGAACTGTAACAGGTGTCCAGCCACTGATAGTCTTCCAGCATAATGTGGTGGTGTCAAAGAATATGCAAAAGCTAAAGCAGTTTGAGATGATTCATTTAAACTAGTGCCAGACATATACAGTGCTCTTATCTATGTCTAAATTACTTCATAAGGTCCTTTTGATAGCCAGTGTGTACAAATAAATGTTCTTGGGATGTGATTTGCTTAGACTGTTTTGGATTTCTGTATTATGAGCTGTGCTTTTCTGTAGAGTGGCCATCCTTTTTTCTACGAGGATACACTTCAGGGACTGGATAAGACAGACTAACCTGGTCTTGTCCTTCTATTGTTGTTTCTATAGAAAATATTACAATATATAAAACCACAAATTAACATATTAAAAGTAATAGAAATACCTGGACTTAAATTTTCAAAACCCACAGAGAAGATTTTGACATCCAATAATTTAGATTAATTTGCTCTCTTTGAAAATGAGGTCTCTAAATCTACCCAAAAGAAAAATCATTCCATTATGTAATGCCCAGAATTTTTTTTTTTTTGGTTATTATTTTAGGACTCTCTGAGAAAGCAATAAATTGGATACAATCACAGTGAAAATATCATTGTAAGAATAGTATAGATTTTTTTAAATTTAAGATATGCTTATTGTATGTCACTCATTTTTGACTCACAAATAGAAACAGTAATATTCTTAGGGTATAGATGGGAATTTTGCTAATTCACATATCCTATAGGTCTCTTCATGACAGACAAGACCCACCTTTATTCCTGAGAAACAGTATAGTCATTTTACTAAACATTTTTTAAGTGTCAATGGACCCATCTCACCTATCTGTCTCAGTCATTCTCCTTCTAGTGGGTCTGCTCTTCCCATCACTGTTGCAACACTCAAAACTTTACACATACTGCATTTTATTTCTCCACTCACTGTTCCAGATGCTGAATTCCAAACACCTCTTTATATACACTCTGAGGTAGTTGGGAGTTTAATCTTCTCATCACAGCCCCATCCATGACTGTTCACATCCTTCTTGCTAATGAAGCAACCTAATCTCCTTGGTAGATGCAATGTTTCCCTCAATTTAAAATTCCGAATACAAGCTGAAGAAGGGAAGTAAGAAACTCTGATAGACACTCACTTCCTCCACTGAGGCCCTTATAGTTTGATCAGGGAAGCTGCAGCATTTGACATAGAAGCAGCCAGAGCCCATGAGAGATCACTGGAAAACATAATCCAGTTAACGCCAATTTGTGTCACTTGAAATCACAGACAAACTTGACCTTAAGAAATGCGCATTTCAACACATGAGCCCTACATATAAATGAAACAGGATAAGAGATTGGCAAGGATATCAAGCATGAGGACAGGAGTGTATATTGTAACACACTCTGTTTTTTGTTCTCTTATTGGCACATTTCAGAATGAAACAGGGACTGCTCTGAAATGAACAGTAATCTTATTCCTATTGAACATAAAAGAACATTAAACACATTGATTACTTTCAACAAGCAAGCTCACTTCAAACTAACAGCTCGTAAAGATGAAGATTTCAACATGCTCCTCTGGAAATTGAAGAAAACACTGAAAGTGTAAAAACATTTAAGCATGTTTTTAGGTACTGTCCTCTGAAGGAATGAGCTGAATGCTAAAGTACTTCTTCCAATTATTGTGTGAACTGTTTTAGCAGATGGTAGCTCCCATTCACTGATCTTCAATGAGATATGGTAGCAAAAAATATGACGAAATCTTAGTCCTAAAGAGGTTATAATGTAAACAAAGTGACACAAAGGGAAAAAATGTTAGAGAAAAGGAATCTTCATCAGATCAGGAATTTATATTCATGAACCACAGAACTACAGTCTTCTGGTTCCCTGGTTAGTTCCTAGAATACAATAATATTTCTAGCTCAATAATTCCCCTCACAAAAAGAAAAAGAACTGAAGGGAAAATATCTGGAAAAATTGATTGTCAAACAGGGCTCCTAGACAGGAGCAAGATATTACATTTGAGATTTATTGAGACGAAAAAAAAAAAAAAGGTGATGGAAGTATTAAAACATTATTCATCTACTAAGTGACCATATTCCTCATCTTAGATGTCACTATTTACAAGAGTTTTGAATAAGCTCCCTACCCTCAGTTCTTCCCTTACCCCCAAAGAATTTTACTTCACAGCTAATGTTCAGTGTGAGCTGAACTTCTTTTGGTAAAAAGATAACAGGGTAACATTATGCTAAGTAGTTCTTCATGGAGAAACTATTTCAGAAATTGGATTTTTGTAAAAATTCAGTGTTTATCAGGATTCAGTATTAGGTATTCTGAAGACTGAATGCAGAGGGAACAACAATTATAATCTCATCAATAGAAGAATCAGAATTATTATCTGTATGTGGTTTAAAAAATCTTTTGCATATTGTGTGGACAATTTGGTATTCCTCTACTTTGTGTTAGCTCTGTGTCTTAGAAAACTTGCCAAGTAATGAAATACTGGCATTTGCAAGAGTGGTTGGATATCTGGCAAACTGCATATGTTTGAAGAATTTGATTCAGCTTTAACTTGCAGCTGCTGCTTATACAATCATTCTGCTGTGTTTGTAGGTCTCTGATGTATGCAAAAGACTGATTATAGTTTGGCACAGCTCCTGGTGGTTTAACCAGAGGGACATTTCCCTTAATCTCACCTGGCAGTGAAGTTGAAAATGAGCCACAATATTTGAGTCTTAGCAACAGTGGTTTGTAATCAGCGATTCCAATTATGGGATGAGGGAACACTAATTGACCACGAGCTGTCAGAGCAAATGGGCAAGAGAAAGTTATTAACTTTCTGTCTTGACCTCAAAAATGTAATAGAACAGATATAGGTACTTTTTTTTTTTTTCTCTTTTGGAAATAAGAAAACAAGATTAAAATTATCTTTCTTGTTTGGTCAAGAGAAGAATATAACTTAGTTTATCTAAAGAAATATTTGGGAGGGACTGAATGTGACTGTGGAAGGTCAAGAACCAACATCCAAAATCCTTTATTAACTATTAGATGTGTAAAAGCCCTTTACTTATATTTTGAATTTTACATAGAGGTACTTGCATCTCATTCCAGATGGGAAAAATATAAAAATACGTCAGTGAGTAATTAAGAAAAAATAGAATATATCACCATGAATTTTCAAAATAGCTTAATCTGGTGTGTGAATCAAAAGAACTCATTTTCTTTCCACTATCAGGTTTTATGACCATGAATTTCTCACCTCGGTGCCTTAAGTGTGTTTATAGCATGAAGCTTCCTTTATGTACGTCTGTCTGATTACCTAAGCAATTTATGTTTTCCATTTTTTTTGTTTTGAAACTGTCTTAACTTATTTTTCAAATTAGTAATTGTTATTGCTATCAAATTGTATCTCCTTTAGTTATTATATTGCTTCATGGTATTTTTAGTTCCCAAAGTTTCTCTTAGGATAAGATCTCCTGCACAAGGTGCCAAATGCCTTTCCTGTGATACGCCGAAATATGTCTTTATATAAGTGAGAGTAAGCCAAAACTGCCTCCTGAATATATAGTCCTTACAAAGAAATTCAACCCACTAATGGAGATTTGAGCTACAGTTTCCAACAAATCCCAAACAAACAAACAAACAAAAATGCTTCTCATTGTCACAATGTTTGAAATCACTCAGTTGTTTTAATAACTGGAGTTAATTTGGTTTGAAGCAAAATTAGCATTAAATGGTCCCATGGGGTAATTGTGCAAAGAATGATGATAACATTGCGTAAAAGGGAAGTAGAAATGGCTTAACTTAACTGTTTTGATGGAAAAGTTTCTTGGAAAAAAAGACATCACCATTAAAAGTACTTTTATCCCTTTAAAAAATTTGTAATATAGAGTTGTCACACAGACTGTTTTACAGTTTGCTGAAAAATAAACATTGAAAGAGAATATACAAATTGTCATTAAAACCACCACACAATGATAGCTATATCTTGCCCATAAATAAAGGGATTCAGATGGTAATTTTTGTTTATGACACAGAAATAAAAAGGTAACAGCAGAAGTAAGAAGAAAAAGAGGTGAATACTTGATGATTTTATATTGTAGGAAAGACTAAAATATTATTCAGTATTGTTATTCTGCTTGCCAGTACATGCAGTGGATTTTTGCATCCTCCAATGAACACACTTCTTTGGATATGTGTACAGCTATGCAAAATTAAGCAGGAAATGTAGGCCCTCTTAAAAAAAGAAGTCGACTAGTGTCAGAGACTGGAAGGAGTAATCTGTCTTGAGACAGCTTGGAATGTGTGTAATAGGGGGTGGGTCAGGCTTTCTCTGGTGAGGTGGTGCCCTGCCCCCCGTGCCACCCAGCCAAGCAGTATCTGTCAACCAGAGGACACTGGAGGCAGCCCCCCAGTATGGCCTAACCCAGCCCCTGAGTGGCCAAGTGACTGGAAGTCCCACGTGGGGGGGAAGGCCCATGATGGGACAAGAGTTTAAGAAGGCTGGCCACAAGGCAAGCATGTTGATCTTTAACCCTACCTTCATCTTGGAGTCTTCTATCCTTTACATCACTGGAACCCAGGAATTGGTAGCTACATGTCTATTTTTCTGTGTCTTTCCTGACTTCCTGGTTTTTTCCCTTTCTTCTCCTTCTAACGGTCTTTTCATGGAAAATAACATCGAATGGGTTTAAAGGTTGCTGAGCAGAATGGGCTAAGTCAATACTGTGATAAGTGTTCTATGTTGTACTAAATCTTTTGCCAAAGTTCCTTGATTTTCCATAGTTTGCCAGTAAACTTTTGTGTAATTTTTACCTCTTGAGAATACCTAGTCAGTATTTCTCCCGTGCATCTACCCAGAGCAACGGAACCTTGGTTTAGGCCATACATTAATTCTCCAGGGTGTAACAACAAGCTATTGGTCAGGATCTAGGGGAATAGGGTACGGAAGGAAATTCAGCTTTTCCAAGCTCTTTATTTTGATCCCATTTCTTTCTTTCATTTTTTTTTTTTTAACACCGGGTGCCCACCAAAGCTGTTCCATCACTCTCCTCCTTGGCTAGACAGGGAGAGAAAATGCAACAAAAGGGTCTTGGCTTGAGAAAAGAACAGGGATAGACTCACCAGTTGTCATCACAGGCAAAACAGAATCGGCTCAGGGAAATTACATTAATTTACTACCAATCAAATCAGAGTAGGATGTTGAGAAGTAAGCCCAAATCTGAAAAGACCGTCTACCTATCTCTCCCTTTTTCCCAGACTCAACTTCCCTGATAGCTTCCCTACCTCTTTCTCCCAAGCAGTGCAGAGGGACTGGGAAAGGGAGTTGTGGTCAGTTCATCGCACATTGCTTCTGTCGCTCCTTCCTCCCCACATTCTTCTCCTGTTCCAGTGTGGGGTCCCTTGCTTGGGAGACAGTTCTCCATGAACTTCTCCAACATAAGTTCTTCCCAAAGGCTGCAGTCCTTCATGAACATGGGTCGTTTCACTGGGTGAAACAGGCTACAGTTCTTCAGAAACAGGCTGCTCCACTCTGGCTGCTTTCCATGAGGTCATAAATCCTGCCAGAAAACTTGCTTCAGCATGGCTCCTCTTTCCATGGTCGACAGGTCTTGCCAGGAGCCTGCTCCAGCATGGGGTCTCACACAGAGTCATACTCTCCTTTGAGAGAGCCAAACTCTCCACTTGCTTATGTGTGTGACCCTCCATGTGCTGCTGCTGGATCTCTGCTCCAGTGTGGACCCCCATAGGTGCAAGTGAACAGCTGCCTCACCTCGGTCTTCACCACGGGCTGCAGGTGAATCTCTGCTGTGGAAGCTCGAGCACTTCTTCTTCACTGTGATTTACCAAAATATGGGCATTGATCTAATATCAACACCCACCTAAGACGGAGAAAGACTCTCTAACAGTTTAGAGTTAGAAAGTGTATGTTTATTCCAGTGCCGGGCAGCTGTGCGGAATAGCTCCCTAATATGCAGTGCAAAGGTACAAGCCAATACAAAGTCTATTTATCTACAAAGTTATAAATATCCAAAATACAAATGCATATTTTTAACATCGACACCTCCCATTCTCCACTTCATATGGTAATTAGCTTAGAAGTCATTAAGCATGCGTGGTATGTTCTCTGAATTGGGTCAGTAGTCTCCTTATTTGGGGAGGGGTCCTGGAAGATGAAGTAAAACTATTCTCCCTCACTCTGACCTTTCTACCTTTCTGGTTTTTTGACAATACAGATTACTCTTGGTGAACTTTCAGTTCCTCTCTTTGTGACTTCTGAATAAGTTCTCAGATGGGGGAAATTAGTAATTGTCTACATTTCTTTAGATCTATTTATCAGTGTTTCTGTTTCTCATTATAAGCACAGCTAAACAAATATAAAAGTAACAAGCAATCAGTTAATTACATCTTAAAAGCTCATTTCGGGTCTGACTCTTCTTAACTAATTAATAACTTTTAATTTATTCCAGCCAGGCTTATTTATCCATCTATTTTAACAAATTTCAACAAAGTTAACCTTTAACTAAAATCTTAATATTTCTTTTAAAATCCATGTTTCAACTGACCTGGGTGTCTGCACAGTTGCTTCTCTCCCACCTTCTCACTTTGATGTCCAGCTGTTGTTAAACAGCAGATTTTCCCCATTCTTAAATATGTTGTCACAGAGGCTCAGCTTTGACCAGTAATTAGTCTATCTTGGACCCAGCTGGCATTGACTTTTTTGGACTTAGGAGAAGCTTCTGGCATCATCTCACAGAAGCCACCACTGAAGTCTCTGCAGCTACTGAATCCTTGCCATGTAAGCCCAGTATGGTTTGAAAGAGACTACTCAGACAAGAAAGTAGATTGTTGTCATCTGTACAAATCTAAACTCGGTATGAATAAGAATGCATATAACTGGAATTTGAAACAAAGATTGTTCCAAAACCTAAGATGAGAAAATTCTCTGTAGGGGACAACACTGGATTCATGTAAATAATTAAAGTGGGTTTGGATTTACATCTAGTTAAAAAAATAATTTAAAAAATTCTTCCTTTAGCTTTCAATGTTATTTGTTATAACACTGAGCATTTAGTAGCTAAAAAAGTATATTTTTTACACCTGGTGAGCTCTAAATAGCAAATGGAGTATCAGTAACAGCAAAACAGCTGTTCTGTCCATTAAGCCATTACTGTTGCTGTTTTCTTCCTGCTAATGTGGTTAATATTTTCTTAGTTATAATTTTCCAAACAGAATACTAGAAGCCTCAGGGTTCAGCTAACATACAGTATAATCCTTTCATTTAACATGGAGATTGTCCAGCTGAGAGGTAATGCAGTAAACATTTTTAAAAATATTCCTGCTCAAATTTCTGTGAAACATGAATGAGTCTGGATCTCAGTGTAGAATTGTTGACCAAATTCCCTAGAGTTTTAAGATTGCAGGAAAAACTGCTCTAGGTTTTGTTATGCACCCAGGAAATAATTACTAGATTTGGATCTGTTTTGATTCCCTTTCACCTTAAGTTTGCTCTTGAGATACTGGTTGTCCAGAATATAGGAGGTAAAATGATGATGGAGAGAATGGATTACAAAACAGAGTATTTCAGCAGGCACATTTATGAAGAAGAGTTAGATAATTTCTGATTGAAATAGTTCAATAAATATGCTAAAATTATGCATATAAGAAAATATGGCTTTATTTTCAGAGAGAGCAAGTTTCTCTGGCTTTCAATTATGTCAACAGCTTTCTTGAGTGATTCAGCATTCTGAAAGCCAAACCATATTTAGTTACTGGAATGTAGATTTATATACAGACTTTTGGGCACAGTGTACAAAAACACATCTTGTAAGAGCTCAGTCATCTCTATTTCTAGTCTTTGCAATTAACATTCTTTTTAATGTTGTATTTCTTACATTTTTATTTCACAAATTGTACGTAACTGGGGCTAGGATTGAATTAATTTCAACTATCATTATGAAACTGACTGAAATGCCTAAATGAGATCATAGATACTTCTCAATCTGGAGATGGGAAAAGCTTCATTTTTTTCCATACTAATAATGGAAGCCTGCAATAGAGAAAATGCAAGATGTAAAACAAAATGGTAGATAATGCAACTGGTTTTATTCTTCCTTTTGTCCTTCCCAATCACGCCTAAACCAAATTACATATTCAGCATGTGCTGTTGTCAATAGCTGAGAACTATGTGGGTGCTATTCTAAGATGGCTAGCTTATATTTATGTATGAGTATCTCTCTTCAAACAATACGTAAGGCAGGATTAAGACATAGGATATTTTAGCAAACAAAAAAACACAGAAGTAAAAAATTTAAACACACTTTATGTAGCCTTCAGAATTCTATTTTCAAATTTCACTTGATATTATATGGAGCTCTGACTACTGACTTCCTGTATAAAGATTCCAAACCTTTACTCTTATTAGTGATTCAACCAGCACATGAAGTCAAGGTTGTAAGTAAAAAAACATAAAAGTTCTTGTAAACAATATAGAAATCCAGTAGAAAACAAAAGATGCTTCTATGCCTTTCTTCAGAAAGCTCTGTTCTATGTCTTTGAACTAATTCTTCTAGTCTATCTTACAATTCAAAAGCTGAAAAATATAAACTTTCTTTTTCTGCTCCCTTCTTGCCTGAACACTGAAGATCTTTCATCTTCCAGAGCTAGACCTTTTTCAGTCTTAAATAAGACACTAAACTGCATCATTGAAATCTGTGACATCATATGAAAATAGCAGACAAGTTTATTCTCTCAGAAGCATGAACATATTAAAACCGGGTTTGATGCAAGGAGTGACAAGCACACAAAAGGCAAAAAAAAAAGTAGTGTCCTGAGAGGAACAAATCAACATATATTTTAAAATATAGGATTGTCCTTAAATCTATATAGAGATAAAATAACTAACAAAGGAAGAGAAATAAACAATTTGTTTTCTGCAAGCACTATTTGGTAATTACTGGATAAATTTCATCCCTATTTTGCCAGGAGAAGCATTCCATGGAGTGAAATTTCACTTATAAATTTGTATGCATTAAAATTTTTAAAGAACTTTGCTTGTGTTGAAGGAAGACCATGTAAAATATTTCCTTTCCAGTGGATGTTTGCACTAGAAGAAAAATCACCATTCCGCACTACGCAGTTCGATTCCATTCTTTTTTCCTAGATGTGAATATATTACGAGACTTTTCACTATCATATGAGAAAGTAACATTCCCTTCTGGGCAAATGCTCTTGAGAGCTAAAGTAATAGTAATTAAATGTTTGTAGAGTAGCAGCACATTGGTTTTCTATGAATACAGGTTCAGATAACCCAGCTTCCCAGTTCGCTCATGGGCTAAATGTTCATTCATTCGAAAGATGATAATTGGAATGGATTAGCCAGTTTCCTTTGAAAATCCCAACCCAAAACTGGACATGGTTGTAACATAGTTCAAGCCAAGCTCTCAAAAAGCCTTTGGTGTCCTTCTTTCTCATAACATCTTAAAATACCTTGTGGGTTTTGCAAAGTCAAACGTTCTACTACTTCCTCATGTCAGACTCAAGGGCATGCAATGCAACAACTCAGTGCCATTTTACAAAACCATCACTTTTCTGTGTTGTAGCACTCTCCACATATTATTTCAAATAACTAGCAATGGGGAGAAAAATAATTTGATAGACACAAAACAGTAATATTTTGAGGATGCAAGACATCGGCAAATGACGGGGAAGAGAAGATAAGAAATCAAGCGCTGCATGCACTTACCGCTATGGAGGTGGACGCAACTTTTAAAGAAGGTCTACTCCTTTACTTGATCATAAACTCTTACTCAACACTTGGCCTAAAGACTTCTTACTTTTTATAACTGATGCATGAGCCATGCATATAGTCATAATTAATAGTTTTTATTGAAATGCCCTGAAGTTGTTGGAAGATGATTCCTCAGGATCTTTGTGAATCCCATCAGATGCTTCCCAAGCTTCCATGTTAGGGGGTAAGAGGAGAACAGAAGAGTCTATGATGGTTTTTTCTCTTACATCATTATAATGCAGTGTTACAGTATAGGAGCACTTTGTTATCGAGACTGGACATCAGCCCTAGGAAGCGCAGTTGCCAATACCTATAAAAGTAATGCTGCATAAATTAAGGACATATTTGACATGATCTGTTAGTACAAATGTGAGATAGGGAGATGTACTTATTGCTACAGGCAATTCACAATTATCTTGTGCCCTGATACATCACGACATCATAGATCATTTCTTATTGGTCAAGTAGACTTGAAAATTCATGTTTGCACCAGCCTTGTTTGCAGTGACAGCACTTATAGTGTGTAACCTAAAGCTATTTCTGATAAGATGATAGATTCTTTACCAGGTACCAGTGCACAACAGAAAGTTTGTTGAGCAGTTGCCAACCATGTGCTTGGTGCTCATCACTGTGCATTCACATCAGAGGGGAAATACTCTGTATTAGGTGGATACTCAACATTTCAGATATCAATTCCACTGTGTTAATTCACCGTAGTCCTGTCTCCTCCATTTTTGTGCAACAATGCCATGGTTCCACAGCAGAGGGTTAATTACCAGATTACAAAATTATCTTGCCAGTTATGAACTGCTGAACAGGTATGAAGCTACTCTGCTATTATGCAAAATTATTCCATGGAGTAAGCACTCAGGCAAACATTCATTCACATTATCTTACATTCAGTTGATGCTCTTGGGCTTCTCTTGGCAAACCTGAGTCTTGCTGGCCCAGTTTTCAGTTCTTCCTGATGCTGCTGCTCCCCTTTGTGAGCATACATACACTTTCCCCACCAAAAAATCCAATCTCCATTCAGAGAATGTGTTTTCATTGCTGGATACTTCCTAGATTCAGATCTCTCTCTGCCAGGGCTCCAGATTTTTCTGTATGGTTACTTCAGTCTGGCCAAGAATGTAATACTGGGAGTGGATGCTTGGTTCATACCAGAAGCATGTTGTGAGGCAGAGGCCTTAAGACTGTTGATACATGGGGCAAAGTTGTGATCATCTCCAGGTCAGTTGAGATGCTTCACTGTTTATTCATTCTTTTGCTCTGACCATTCAAATGAGTTTTCTTTGCTCCAAGCTGTAGAAACAGCCAACTTTAGCATGTATGGGTGCAATCCCATTTGTGCAATTTGGCCTGAACTTGACCCTAAGACTGATCCATCGCTCTGTGTTATTTAGCAGCATAGTTATAGTCCGCAGGAACAACATACTCCATTTCCCACTGACAGGTACTTTGATCTCAAATGAATCCTAGAAGAGATATGGGGATGAAGAAAGAAGTAGCTTCTATGCAGGGAACCATGTTCTAAAATAGAGGAATTATGTCATCTTATTATGTGTATAGACAGGAGAAATGTTCAAGGCCTCAGCTATTGATATTTGGCAAACATACAGAAATGCAGTTGAAAGGAGCGGACACTCTTGGGCAGCTTAGGTATCCTATTCAAATTGTGAGGTATTGAATTACATCCTAAATTGGAGTGCAGATGTAATCCTTTGAATGTAACAGGAATTCTGTTCAAGAACAGACTGTTCTTCTATGTGTGTTTTTCCCCTGTGTGTTGAGGGCACATCATCTGGTCTCAAACAGCAAGTAGAACCCAGATCATTATGGCAGAAAATAATCAAATATTTAAAAAAATATAGCCACAGTCTTTTTTTGCATATTGGTTCATGGCTTTATGAATTTCCCCTCTCGCTGCAGCTGTTTCTAAAATATTTCCTTTTTTGTGCCTCCTTAAATCTCTGCTTCTCCCATCCAGTTCGCCCAGACTTATTAGACTCGACCCAAATGGCAATGATGTTGACAAAGCAAAATCTGCCTTAAAGAAGATCAGATTTGACTCAAAGAGATTTTCTTCAATTTCTGCTTGAAAAATAAGGGTTGGTCTCTATGACCTGTCTCAACAAATCTTGGTTTCTATTATCTTCTTTCTCTCTATATTTCATCTTTACATTTTCTCAACCAGAGGACTTACCACATGTCAAAGCACCTTGCTTTCACACCCAAGAGTGTATAAAATTGAGGTGGAACAGTTGTCTCTAGATACTTCTCTATTTTCCACTAGCTCTTCAAAAGCTACAATTCTGCAACTAACTGTTTTCACAGCACAGGGTACAGTGACAGCTTTGGGACACATTGGTGAAGAGATGTGAGATCAGGTGGAAAGGTGGTTTTAATGACCTGTAATGCTAAAGATCTGTAACTCAGTATGCAATTGAGGACTGTCTGTAAGACGTGTTTTGAGGGGGGCTAGGATATTTCTTCTTTTCTTCATCAAGAGCCCTGCTCTATTCCAGGAAGTTTACAAGCATGAGTTACATTACCAATAGACTATTTGTTCAGTCATTCAGCTAGTGATCACTGGTGAGAAAGAAAAGCAAAAACAATCTTGTGCAAGCAAAAGGAGCTAATGATTGCATTCTTTGAATAACAGTTAAAAAGAGAAGATTTTCCTTCGCAAATAGGGAACTAATAATTTTGTGTATATGTCCAAAAAATGAAGTCTTTGCTACAGCAAGTGTGAGTGTTGGAAGAGCAAATTCAACAACACGTAAATAATCATGGATAGAGCAATGCAAGAAAGGCCATCCAGGATCATGAGAGGTTACACACAGCTATTGTGGAGCTTTGGTCTTACCAATAGGCTGTTGTGAATGGGTGATTTGCATCGCTGAAAAAGGTATTAGCAAAAGTGTTTTAATATGATGAAAAAGTCCCACTTAACAAAGTTTTATGTCATGGTTCACACTATTATTGTACAGCAACCATCATTTGAACAATGTATCAAAACTATCAAGACAAATCAAAGTTACAAAGACACAAATCCATTACAAAGGCACAAATCAAATTTACCCCACTTCAAGGTTACACATGATATTGGTCACTTACCAAAGGTCTGCTGTCAGTAAAAAGTCTCTCTGTCTTGAGGAGCGACCTTGAGAGGCATCCCAGCTCAGGAGATCACTGTCATGAATGCAGTCTGAAAGAGAGCTCAGAAAGGTCACTGAAGCAGTCATGTTTGTAGAATAAAGTGGTTTGCTTATAGTTAAATGGGAAAGGTATGGATGAGACTCCATGTACCCACAGCTTTTTTTGTGCTTTGAAAACCGAGTCTTAGAAGATCCACCCACTATTTATTAGTTATTCGCATGATCGGCGTTCCAAGCTCATGTGCATCAATGTTCACTGTGTCACTCTGCTCCTTTGTGGGTTTTCAGAGAACGCATTGGAAATAGAGGAGTTCTTGGCCTGGCTATGGCTCAGGTCTTTACCTTCTCTGGAGCCTGAACCAAATTACCACTAATTTGGTTAAGGGTTCAAATGTACCTGTCAAATAGATTAGAGCTATGTGTTGAAAGCTCATGCAGTAAGCTGGAGCAGAGAGCAGAGTCAAGCATAAAGAGGCATATATTTATGAGCTAATATTTCAAAAGTAGCAAATAGATACTTTCCAATTTGAACAGCCTGAGGTGATCAGGAATTTTGCATAATTAGCTTACCATTGAATTTTTCATACTTTGGATCTCTCCCAGTTCATGGGCTTTTACAGTCAAAATCTTATTATGGGCAAAGGGAACAAACCGAAGCTACAGATCCAGAAATTTACTTCTGCCCAATTAAATTTTTTAATTAGTACAGAAAATTCTCACTGATAATACCCTTGAAAAAGTTACACAAGAAAAATAGCTAACACCAACACCTCTTCCCCTATCTACCTGTGTTCCTGGTCTCTGCCACATCAGCACAGGGTGGTGGCTGCCACAGTGAGGGTTGATGCTTTGCACTCCCTGCCAGGAGGAGTAGAGTGCTTACGGTGGGTGCAGCCCCCTTGGGCCCAGGACCCATCTTGGGACTCTGTGGATCTGTTTGTCTCTTGCACTGGAGGTTCCTTCTGGGGTACCCATGGGGAATCACATGGTGCCTCCTTGCCTCATTACACAAAGGACTGTTTCCCCTACTCTGAGTTTGTCAGGTCCTCACTTCCAGCTGGTTGGCAGCCACTGGCATCTCCCCACGAGCAGCACGATGGAAGAACCAGCTCCAAACAGTTTCAACTGGCTACAAACAGCCAATATCCACCCCATAGAGGTGAATAACTCTCCTTTTGACAGCCCTGCCCTGCCCCACTTTACATTTTTCTGAACTTGAAAGGGCAAAAATATGACTTGCTGAGTACTGGCCAAGTGAATAAACTGCAGTGGGCAGTAGTTGCTAATGCCCATTGCTCTGTGGGAGCTTCCACTCTCAGTCTTCTGCTTTCTCTATCTTCTCTCACACACTCTGTGCAGGATCCTGAAGGCAGACAAGATCCTAACAAGGGCATCTGGTAAATCTCGGTCTTGGAGGAGTAAGCCATCCTTCTTAGCCTTGAGTAGGCAAATATATCTTCCCCATCCACTCCTGGCTGCATAGCTACCAACCAAAGAGGCCCTGATAATAACTGGGGTTGTCAGTGACTCATGGGAATGACAAGCTACTCAGCTCATTGACGCACCCGGGGGTTTTAGTACCAGTGGTGTGCTGCCCTGTTTGAAGGCAAGACTTGTGGAAAATGCAAGCATCTTGCCAGTTCTTTGGCTGTGATGGTCATAAGGACAGCAGAGTATTTATAACAGCCTCCAACTCAGCATAAAAATACTCTTTTCATTGCTGGCATACCACTAAAAAAAAAAAAAAAAAACCACAGAAAAAGAAAAGTAGCAACTAAACCCTTTTTAAAAGAAAAGGTTGTGGAAAGAACGTGTTTTCCCTAACACCTGTGGAATAAGCTCACTATATAAAGACTTTCATGTCTTTATATCTTCCTTCAAGTACCCCAGTTGAAGGGCTTTCCAGAACATGCATATAACCTCAGTTATATGCAATGAAGTAATAGACACTGCAGTTGTCAATAGAAAATTCTGCACTAATTTTTCTTTAATATTTAGAGTTCTTCTCTTTCATGTATTCCTTCTCAAATAGACTGTTGTTAGACAGTTATTTCCATAAACACAGTCCACTTTTATATGCTGTAAGTCTCTGTCAGGGCTGATCCTCTCCAATTTTAGGCAAAGTTTGTAACACTTATTGTACTGTATTTGAGGAACCATACATATGGGATGGGAACGAGAACATGCTCATCATAACAAGAAATAGTAATCTATGTAATAAGACATAGGGCACTTTCCTTGAGCTTGTCCTTGGCAATAAAATAGGGACAACTTTTATTCAAGATTTCAGACACCATTTTATGATAGGGCCTTTTTTGACAATGTCAAGTCCTGTGTGTTTTCATAATGCTCAGTTATTGCTGAGCCATCCCTACGCAGAAGCATAACAGAAAAGGAAGTGTCCTCTCACTGTGTTCAGGGAGGCTATCACTTATAAGAGCATCAATTCCTGTGTGTATTCATTGTGCTTTGTGATTGGCTGATGGCCATTTTTGACACTGTCATGCCATGTATTTTTAGACTATCCTCTGACTGACTGCCTAATTCCTTTGGCATACTCTAAAAAGGGGGCCCCGATACAACCACTGTTACATGCTAGGAAGAGACAGATCCTGTGAGCTGGAGTGAGAGGCCCCAGTGTCTGGTGCAGTCCTACAAGATTGTCATGCAGTTTTACTGGGGCAGACTTAGGGCTCGGTGTGGTGTTGCAAGGCACAGGCAACACTGTCGGCAAAAATTGCAAATCAGTATGAATTTTCTATTTCAGAAGAATGTGTGCATGCAGTCAGTAAAAAAAAGACTCTAAGAGCCTGAAAACACCATGTCAACCTGGAGAAATGGCCAATGGACTCAAGAACTGCAAACTTTGAGGTGTCACACAGAGACAGAGGGTGCTGTGGGACATCTCCCCTTGCCCATGGCTTTGGGTGTGTAACCACTACCTGTAAGACCATTATGGGATGCAGGCTGATGCTGTATGTGCTATCCCTAGGTCAATGACCAACCTTACATAATGTTTCAAAAAGCTCCAGCTGACTAATTGGGGAGGGACAGAAATATGCTGTCACTTGTTTGCATCTGTGCCTGCAGTAGCTGAAGAACAGAAAATGGTCAAAGAATTGACAGCAGTGCTAAAGGGAAAAAGGGGAGGAAGCGTGGAGATGATTGTTAGATGATTGCCCACGTACCCTGTGAAAAGAGTGTCTCTGTACTGGAGTTAAATTGATTTCCCAGTGTTCCATTTTGTACACGCGTGTAGTAGCAGCATGTCAGCAGACACATTTACGTCATTAACTTCTTAAAAAAGAGATTCATTATACTCCCGGGGAGGTTGGAATCTTTGGATATAAATCTCCTTTCTGAAGCTGATACAAGGTGAATTGCCAATCTGAACAGAAGCCAAGTGGCGTTTTGGTGTGCAAATCAGGATCCTTACAGTTTACAGAGGGCTTCAAAAAAGCTCTTAAAAATCCAAGATGATTGTGGCAGAGGAAGCTGCAGAGTGGTAGACAGACTTACTGGGTGTGCAACAGATTTCCAAACAAAATGATGATGTTATGTAAATCTTAACAGAGATGAACTTATGACCTTAATATGCTTGGACCATTTCTCTAAAAGGCAAAACAGATTCTGATATAGCTGTGGCTTTTGAAACAAATCCACTGGTATCAGGCTATTAAAGCAGTAAGAATTTTATTCCGGTTTACAAGAATGTTAGAACTGAGTGGGTGCCTAGGAATTGCTAAAATGCAAATGGTATCTGTAGTGATTTGACAAAAGTTTTTGCATAAAGTGTTAACTGATCTCAGAAACTGAAGGGCAACCAATATGGAAACCATTTATAACCATCTAACCAACACATAACTGCATGTGTGCTGCAGCTCAGTCCAAAGGAGAGGTTAAGACTACGCTTTTACTTGTCCCATCTGGATATAACATCTGCTCCCAGGTGATCTAATATCGGTTATTCTGATTGTTGCATCAGTTTTTAAAAGCTTTGATTCATTGAATGCAACTGTGGTAAAGATTTCTGGTCTGGATTCAGTACAAACTCTCCACTTTTTCATTGAATTGCTATACTAGCTGGTAATCCAAGATGGTTTAAACATGTACCTAGAATTCAGTTTGGTTTTGTTTCTAAACGTTTTCCAGCCACTGATTTTAATTACCCTTCTGTCTTCTAGATTAAGAAGACTTTTAATATCAAAAATAATTTCCCCTTGAAGATAGTAAAATTCTTTCAATTAGATTGGTTCCTAACATTTCCTTTAGTAAGTTAAATAGACTGAGCTCTTTAAGTCTTTCATTCATCTGTGAGAATGCAAGTTCATAAGAAGACTTACGCCAACTTTATTTTAGCAAACAAAATATAGATGTACAGGCATTGGAGCAATGGTGAATCAGATTTTACAAATTTAAAGCCCTTTAAAGCTCTGCATCCATTTGCTTTCAGAAAGTGCTCACTGAACTCACTGATGATTTTAAGACTGCCACAGTTATTTGCCTTTTTTTTTGAAAGACTAGCATATTTTTCTAGATGAGATTACTGTCCTTTGAATATTTTTCATTTCATCCTCAGTAATCTCCACTTTTTCTGTATTACTGGTTTGTTACAAAAATTTATTTTTTAAAAAAATCATGTCTTATGATTAAATGACACATTTTTGTGAAGGTGCTTTTCTCTACATCCATCTATGTATTGTGAAATATGAAACATATACAACTCTGCATCATTATATATTCTTCCTCTTCAGCAATAGCATGATATGTGCTGAAATAATGCTGATCTATTCCTTGGAGAAGGATGGAGAGACAGGAGTTAAGCAGATTTCAAGTAATTTATTTCAGTGGTGTGTTTGCTTCTAATGTAGCCATCCATCTTTTTTTACAGTCCAGGTACCCAATGCAATTTATGATACATGGTGACTTCCCAGAAATACAGCATATTTATTTTCTTAATGAACTATTGTACTTCCAATGTTGCAGATTAGCTACCAAAGCATGGCATAGACTCATCTACAAATATATACAAAAATGTAAAGGTTAAATAACAACTCTCAAATGCAAAGTGAATGTATATAAACACTTTTCCTGTTGGGTTTTTTAAAAACCCTGAATCTAAAGATGGTAGAACCACATAGATGATGGGTAACTAAACGTGATTCAGTATATAATAATAAATTCAATGTTGTGCAAGTAAAGATGAGTTCTAATAATGATCTTCAAACTCAAAGTAAGTAATTTATAAAGCTCATACATATTTGGGTCTTTTTTTTTTCTATTTTTTTAAAACATGTTTTAAGTCAGTGGAATATTCTCTTGCTTTCAAACACTTTATTCATGTCATAGCACTAAGTAATTGCTGACTTGCAAAAAAGCCTGATGAGACTTTTTTCCTTGCAAACAAAACAAAGCAGCAAATAAACAAAAATTGCTTTGATCAGAAGAAAACATGTGTTAGGGAAAAAAAGACAAGGTAAATGAAAATACTACAAAGGAAACTTTGTAAGAGAAGAAAATTGATACATTTATTAGCAGACAGAATTAGAAACAAATGAATAATAAAAGAATTGTTTGCATAAGCAGTAAGACTAGACACAAACATTAAGATGACAGGGTAAAAGAAATTTAATGCTCACCTTATTTTAATTTCAAAATTTGAGCCTTTCCTAGTGAGGTGGAGGAACCAATTTTTATCTATGGGGTTTATTTTAGTATTTACCTTAAACAGTCTAGATCCTGGAGTAAATTGCTATTCCCACATTTTTTTTCAGGTAGAGAACAATATTTGTGTTATAAAAGAAATGAAAATAAATATCTTCTTATTTTCAAGGCCATAAGTATTTATTATCACTCTAGATTAATATTTCTTTTTACGGTATAGTACAAAGGCAATAAAAAACTAATCAAAAAAATTTTCAGAGCTAATGTATTCAAAGACAGGGATTTATAAATTATTATTAAGTCCCTGAAGTTTATTGAGTGCAGGTAATTTTTTTTTTTTTAATGTGACATTCAAATTTGTTTATTACATAACAATAATATCAGTAATACTGTTTAACTAACTTTCAAAGTAGAATAAAACAATTAGCACTTCTAAATTACATATTTCCTTCAAATGAAACCAACTTTTGTAGCTCAAGTAAATGATGATCCTAATTAACATTTATTTACTCAATAGCAAACAGTGAATTTACAATGACAAAAGCTTGGTAAAAGAACTATAAAAGCCTCAAAAAAAAAATCTGTATTTAAAAAACAAGAAACAACTGAAAGCAAAGGCATGGGCTTTCTCCAGTTTCCTCAGTCACAATGGCAGTAAAATACTACTACCAGTTTTGAAAACATATAAAAGAACTTATATATCCAAGGAGGATTATTGTCTTTGGGAATGCCATTTATCATGCAGTTCTAGAAACACTGGTTGGAAGGAATCTTGGGAGGCAAGGTAGTGCAGTCTTCCACTAACTGGGGGAATGCAATCAGTAGTAGATTATGGCAGCTATGATTTTTTCTAGAATCTTGAAAATATTCACAAATGGAGATTTCAAAGCTTGCTGAAATGCCTAGAAAAAATACTTTTGTGAATATCTAATCTGGACTTCCAAAATCACAACCTCTCTGTATTCTGCCCTCTTAAATCATTTATACTAATAAGAAGAGTTTGGCTCTGTCCTTTTGGTAACTACTCTTCAATTATTTTTAGGCCATTTTTAGATCACCCTTCAGCATCTTTTTCACTCATGTGAAAGCACCTGAGTGCCTCAAATTCTTTTTGCAGGATATGTTTCTCTAGGCTTCTGACGATCTTAGCATACTTCTGTCTGGACCCTTCCAGTTTCTCTCTGTCCCTGTTTCTGGAGGATGAAAGCTGGGCACAACATACCAATTTTATTCTTCAAGAGAAGAAAGAAAATATTCAAGCACTTCTAAAGTAGATTTTGAGAGAATCTAAGTTTTTCTACATATGCTTCATTCCTCAAACAGAACAGTGCTGCCCTCTGTGCCACTACATTGAAGCACATAAACTGCTAAAATCACTTAATTAATAATATAAGACCCTAGAAGTCATCACCAGGATTAGAATTAGACTGAAGACAAAAACCCCAGACCTGTATTTTAAATGCCAGGAGACTTAAAATAGTATTAATATTTTAGTTATCATATTCTTGATTCAATCCCTGTAGAAGAGCTGTATGGTGTTTTCCTCTCCAACAAGTATACTGGAAAGTAGTTGGGTTCCACAACAATGGAGGCTCATTTGTGCAGGTGAAAGTGTCCATCTCTAGAGGCCAGACACCATCTGTCTGTCTAAAAGGAAGCCCTGCTGGCTGATCCACCAAGTGGTACAGTTCTTGCTTCTCTTGCCTTCTTTTTTTTTGTTCTAGAAATAAAGTGAAATGAAAGAAATCAGCAATAATTTGGAAGAGAAACAAAATAATGCATTTGGCTTAATCCAACTAATATAAGAAACAGAAAAAAAAATCTTATTTGAATAAGGGAATAGTGCACAGAAATTGAGTTGAAAACTTTGAAAAATAGGTATCTTCCAAATTAGTATGGTATTTCAGAGCTATTTCAATAATTTCAGGGTATCTTGAATACCAAATATTAACAGTATTTTGTAATTTAAAGTCAACAGAACCTTAGATGTATATTTTTTACAATGTTGTTGGATGTTAAGATCAACATTTTTCGGCATTTCAAGAAATCTCAAAATACACTGCTGCATATTAAAACTGTTGCCAGCACTTTGGCACTAACTCTTCTCATGCACACTTTATTATTCTCTTGCTGTTTACATAGGCCTAATTTATTCTGGTTTTCATTGCTTGCTTGTTTGAAAAGCAAGGACATACATAGACCTGTAAACCATCAGATACATATATTAGGGAGAGAAATTATAGTATAGTATTTTAAATTATCCCTGCTTATACTGGGAAAAGACAATTATTTGTTTATAATTGTTTTTCTGGCACATATATTTTCTGTGCATCTGGTTTAGTTAAATAGTAAGATCAAACAGGCCGAAGTTTTCAATTAAAAGGCAGAATTCACAGCTGTTTTCTGTGGTTCTGATCTTTTAAATACAGTGACTACAAAGTGTTAATTCCTTTGGACAAATCATCTGAATAAAGCTACTTATATTACACCCCTAGGCCCAAGGTGTTAATTGGCTCATAGTGGGTACTGTTACAGCACAGAAAGGAAATTACCTCTTTTTGCTAATACTCAAGCAATAAACTACAAGTAGTTCAACTCATTCATGACTACTAATCATAGCACAGCTCATTTTGAAAGAGTGAACCATTATTTTAGTTTCACAATGAATGAGAATGTCAGATTGATATACCCGTATATAGTTATTGTGTGTTGCCAAAAGCTAATACTCATATTAAGCAGGTACAAGAGACAGTAGTTAATGTTACCACAAAACTTCTTTTCCATCTGAATAAAGCTTTCTTGGACTGAAGCCATAAATTGATCCGAAAAGCATTACTGCTTTAAAGAGGTGTATAACTTAAGTAAGTCTAAAATATTTAATAAGAAATGTTGGAAATTTGAAAAACCCTGATGCATCGCAGCTGATCAGAGCTTGAAAGATGTATGAACAATATTGACAGGCTAGGCTGGTGTCTGTTTTATACTGTGGGCTGCTGTGATGGAATTGCAATACACTAAAGGGGAATTTTGTCCCCTTTTTCCTTAGAGCAAGCACTCCCTAAAACACCATAAGCTGTCATTTTTGCTTTTAGAGCACAAAATAATAAACCAGGGATAGCTGTTCTTTAAACAGAGCAAGTCAAAATTTCTGTGTAAGACATTATAATAAAACTAAATCTGGAAGACACTAACAATTCCCCGTATATGCTGAGCCACTCCTCTCATCTTGTTTTCTAATCCAAAAGTTTTTAATGTCTTTCTTGATTGAAAAACTCCATGTAGTCCTGTCTGTTCCTAAGAAAGAAGCTTTCTTTTCACGGTCTTGGAGACTTGGCTCAGGTTTAGGTTTCTCCCTGCTGTATACAGGCACTGCATTCCACAAGATACTGAAAATTTGCAGTCTTGCTGTGTCTCTCATCTTCCTTCCCACTTCATTGAGAAAATTCCCCAGCCTGAACACTCTCAAAGGAACGAGAGGCTCCAAGGAATGGGGGTCTCCGTTGTTGCCATGTGGCAATCAGAAGAGCAAAACCAAATTACTGTTATGTACACTCAATCACATCATCTTTAACTGAGCATGACACTACACATGCGACAAGCTAGGAACCCATTAGTCAAATGATTCTATGTTTGATGAAAATACCTTCACTTGCACCAGTCAAAATTTACTCATACAAATAAAAAAGGCAAAGCATAAAGGACTTTTTTGGTTTTGCAACATAAAATGTGGAAATCTGAAAATGTGTTAATGCAGAAATTTTTTAAAATGTGTGAAAATAGCAGACTTACAGAGAAGCAAAGATGAATTCAATTTTTTTGAGTATAAATATAAGGTCTACCTGATTTCAGGGTACTAGGAGTTTTTGTAAGACAATTTAGAGGAATAATGAGGATGTCAGAGGTAACAGAAATATATAAAGCAATGCAGAAGTTTGCTTTTCAATCAATGTTGATTACTCTTGCAACTCATATAGTTAGTAGCCAAATAATAACCATATTTTTTTCTTAAATCTTCTTCTGGGAATATGTATTTGTGTAAGAACTCCTTCCTGTCCATATGCCTTATATTTCTGTGTTCATAGTTGCAGAAAAAAGGTCTCAGTATAAGACCACATTTTGCCCAGAAGATTGGAAGAAGAAAAATAAAAGCAATGGCTTTACATGTTTGGGATTTGGGGTTGGATATATTTTGGAAGTTTGTGTTTACTGAAACTTTTTTTTTTCAGTTTCAATAATTGCTGAATGATTAATTACTGCTGAATGCTTTATACTAACAGTAGAATTAAATATTTTTTGTTAGGAATGCTGTTGAACAGGTACCTATGCAAACAGACATATTAAGCAATTCCCAGTATGTTACATTAAATTTTAGATGTCTTTGCTTGGAAGGATTGATTTGTGGTGGGTTTTTAATGTAAGAATGTGAATGTTCATTAGCTTCATTTCATTAACACACCGGTTTTACCTGGGCAAAATATATTGATGAATATAGAGTTGCAAGGATGTATTTAGCAGAGGTTTTTATAGCAAAAGGCAAGTAACTACTCATAAAGACTCAATTTCCATTTTTATTTATATTCATTTTAGTCTATTAACTTCTGAAACATCTTGTTCACTACACAAAATTGTTCATATTAAAATTATTGAAATATATAAGGTGTGTCCTAATATATTAAATAACTTCACAAAATGCATAAGTTTTATTTATTTTATAAAAAAAATATTTATGGATGTTAAAATTTATATAAAAAGCTTGTTATTCATTATAATCTTGTTGAATAAGTTCTGGACATCAGTTTTGACAGCAGTGGTATCGTCTTATTCATATGACCAGTTACACTGGATGAATAATGAATGAGAAACAGTCGTAACAAGTAATTTGCTGACAACCCTTGGGCTGAAAATAACTGATTAAAGCTATTTTGGGAATACTAATCTGTAACAAGAGTAGTCAGAAAAATCAGGATGAGTTTGTGATTGATTCAGGAATGAAACATATCTATCATTCATAAAAACTCTTGGGTTTATTTTGCGAGCTTGACCATTAGTCTTTAAAGATTTTTCAGGCTCATTTGTGACAAGAAGAAATTGCATTTCCCAGTGCCTTGCTTGGTTTTGATTGGTTTACATACACTTCCCCAAATCATCTGTAAAAAAAAACCAACCCAAAAAACCCAGGAAAAAACAAGGAGCATAAAACCTGGAGTTAAGCCCATCATTTGACAGTAAAAATACATATTTCATCCGAATACCACAGCATTATTGTTTGGATAGTATAACACAAAATTAAGGTTGCTTATTTTTACACAAAAAGATGTCAGTCCTACAGGGAGCGCTGCCAGGCAGGAGGGTAGAGGAAAAGGAGGAGGTGGGAAATGTTATTGGTTGCTGTGGAAACTAGTATCATTACCATGATGCTTTGAAAAAAAAACACTGAAGGACAAAGTTTTAAATATATTCAAAATTGTCTTTACATGTCCAGTGCTTCAGCGAGTTGTCTGTAAGGTCCACATAGAATGTTGATAACCCAAAGAAATGTAAGATGTTTCCACACCATCAGCAGCTTCACACACCCACCTCACCCAACCCCAATATTTTGAAAACCAAGTTTGCTTTTCTTGGTTTTTTCAGATCTTTGAGTTTTTAAATTTATATGAATATATAAAATTGTATTTCAAACAAGGAAGGCTGAGAAAATTAATATTAAGTGTGGGAAAAAAGATGAGCTGTCCATAAGAGCTGAAAGTCTCCCACATCCAGAACATCTGGAATGTATCGGCTTGTTTTCTTAATGCCTTCAGTATAGTCTAGATTCAATACCACAATTTTTTAGCAATTTGTCTTTGTGTAAGCTGAATCATTTGTCAAAATCTTAAGTATAATAAATCATTTATCTATCAGTTTCTTTAAGATTTTGAATATTATGGAGTTACTCAAATAGGGAACAACTATCATATAGTATTAAATTCACTAACATTTTGGACACACTCAGCTATGAAAAGCATCCCAAGGAAATCAGAGATTCACTTTTGAGTGAATCCTGGTGAAAGAAAGGTGTAGCCTGGATTATATGATATGCAAGTTAATAATCAATTTGCAAATTTTAATTCAGTCTGAGTTGTTCAACTGATTTGTAGCATGAACATTTCAGTCTGCATTTGTCTTTCTTTTTCATCTTGTACAGTATGAAATGCACACAAATACATTAGCAAATAATAACTATTTAATCTTTACACAAATAACTGCTTGTAAGGATGATTCTGGGAGCACACTAGAATTTTCTAGTCATTCAAAAATGAAATATTTTTTTCCCCAAAGCAATGGAAGTTCCCTTAAATGTTGACGTAGATTTGAAAAAAAAAGAAACCCACAGAAAGGACTCTGAAATTTACCCAGGTTCTCTCCACAGTGAGAAGTTTTATTATTTAGCTTTTTTTTTTTTTCCCCATGCCTACATGCACCCTGCTTGTTAAATAAAGATTTTTTTTTTTACTTTCCTCTAAGGAAAATTCTTTCTGAACCTGGTGGGAGAGGGCTGCTGAAATCTGCCTTCTTTGGAGGAGACATCCCTTCCAGAGCATTTCCCTTAATTTGTCTCAAACCGAGACAATATGTTTTGTATTTTGTAAGTTACATTATTTTCTTCATTTTAGCATTTGCTCTTTTTTTTTTTTTCTGGATTTTCGGGTTTGCAAGTAAGCACATGTAGGTTATCAGCTGAGATAAATGCCAGTTATAGAGTGGTGCAGATTGTTTTCCATTCTATAAAATATATTATGGAGTTTGCATTGAAATATCAAAGGTTCAGAATGCATTTTGCATTTTCTTTGAGGCAGGCCTCACAACAGAGTGTGGCTTGTAGTGATAAGCTAACTCTGCAGGAGCACACCAGTCCTGTACAGTAAAACCAGTGAAAGGTTTAAACATGTAAGTCAGAGAGATGAAATGGAAGCCATCTAGTACCAAGAAGGTTAAATAATTTCCAAGAACACTGCTTCTTGTTTTACTTGAGTGTGTTAAGGAAGTGCATTTTTTCTTCCTTCTAAAGAATATTTCTTTAAACACTTTTATATAGCCCTTAGTGCTGTGTATAATGGAATATTTTGCCTTGTGAATATAAAGAGAGAAATATCATTTTATAGTCAATATAGAAAAATACTATAATTCATTCATACTTCTGGAATATTATTTTAAAATAATTAAATAATAACACTGAAGTTGGGATAAAATAAAAATGTTACCGTACTCAGCTTGTTGTTACATTTTTAGTTACTCTTTTTCATGTAGACACAGATTGCTGGAGGAAGATGCTGGAATCATAAGTGTGCCATGAAGATATGAAAAATACTTTAATATTAGTGCATTACGTGATCTATCACATTTTAATGTACCACCTTTGTCCTGTGTTTGGTCACTTTGATAGCCTTCTCTCTAGGGCTGCAGTCAGACCAGCAGTGAGGAAATCCATCACCATGTGCCAATCTGTCCCTATTGAATTTTACAGAAAGGTAGACCAATTTTGGTCTGTGTTCAGTTTTTTGTCTCTTTTTAGACTTGTTATAATTACAGTTTCTAATTTAATGGAAGGTGCCAAATTTTAGTGTACTTTCAGCTTACAATTCAGCCCTTCTTTCACTGATACATGGTTTTCAGACAATTCTAGAAAATATTCTGGTTTATATGCATTATCTTTGCCTTGGAAAAAAAAAATCATATGATTGATCATGATTTAATAGGTTATCATTATACATGAAAAATTTGCTAGGAAACATTTTCTTCTTCTCTGTCTCATAACAATACTTTCTCAAAAACACCTTGTATTCCTTTTACTGTCTTTTATGTTCACAGCTGTTGCCTTTTTGGCCCATGAAGTGTTTGAAGAAAACAGTTACACAGACAACCATGTCCATTGCCCAATTTTTCAACAGCTGTATTCCAGGTGAAGTGCACCAGGTTCTTTAACCTTTAACATGTCCCTGCTCCAACTTGATACCGTTTGGCTGAGTAACCTTACACAGGTTTGGAAGGATTGAGCTTGATGATTTTGACTTTAGCCAACATAACCGTATCTCTGTCACTCAGTAAAAAGCAGAGGTACACCTCCACAT
This sequence comes from Corvus hawaiiensis, assembly GCF_020740725.1. Taxonomy (NCBI): domain Eukaryota; kingdom Metazoa; phylum Chordata; class Aves; order Passeriformes; family Corvidae; genus Corvus; species Corvus hawaiiensis. Next base: position 78,165,542 of record NC_063214.1, read on the forward strand.
CTAAGACTCATTTTCTGCTGCATGCCACTCCATTAGGAGGTTTTGAATCAAGTCTAGTTACAAGAATAAGTAACTCTAGTATTTTGATAACCACATCAAAAATCAATTCAGCAGGCAAAGATCTCCGTTCAGTACAGGTTTGGGGTTTTTTTTGCTTAGGGATTATTGAGATGCTTTCAGTTCCCTTAATATAATCTTTCCATTTCAACATGAGTTTGTCATTCAAACGACAGAATTATACAAAATATCAAGTCCAGTAGCACAACTCCCATCTGTAGCAAATGTTTCAATGTACTGATGGGTGAAGAGTTTGTAGAACTAAGAAATTCCATGTTATTTTAAAGCATCAATAATCCTGGTTTCCTAAATCTTCTGTCTTCAGGATCTCTATCTCCAAAAGCTTTTTTTGAAGTTACTATTGCCTACAAATTCCCACTTGAGAAACACCTGTCATCTGCGATCTGAAAATATTTTGCAGATGGACAATAGCAAACATTTCTTCAAATACTGTCAATAATATTAAAATAAGGTATCTGAGGTCAGGAATAAATCCTTGTTTTCAAATTGGCTTGTATTCCGAGTTAAAATTTTTCACTGACTTTTCACACAGAATTGTCTCCTGACTTTCTACTGGATGTAGACCCAGTCTGCATGGACAAATCCAAATTTAGGTCAACAGATCCTGCTTCACTTAAGCTATGCCCTATATAACTGGCATAGGCTTTTTTGCTTATTTTAAAATTTTGGAGTTTTGTGTTTGTGCGTTTTCGTTCTTTTTTTTTTTTTTTAACATGCATAATTAGTCTACTTAAATAACTATACAGAGCCCCTCCTCTCAGATTCCCCTTTGCTGTGTTTCATTTCTGTATCTCTGAAGGGTATAGTCAACATGGTTAGTTTGGTAATGGTTTTATAAGTGGTTTTGTAATTGTTTGGTAATCTTACAATCTACATGAGAACATTGCCAGTAAAAGGTTGGCATCTTTGCCTGAAAACACCGATTGGTACTGCACAGCTCTTACCTCCTGGCTCTTCATTTAGAAAAAAGGTTTAGCTCAGAGCATCTGGAATGACTGGGGATTCCAGCTTCGCCAAAAGGACTCACGTTTTTTTCAGGTAAACTTTTTGTTTTCTGGTAGCTGCTGCTTTCAGTGGAAATATTTCCTAATAGTAACCAAATGGTTTAAAGGAATAGTGAAACTAGTGGTTCAACAGCACACTGCTAATTAGGTTAGTGATCAGAGCCAACAACATAAACCGAATCCAAACATAATGGAAAGTAGTTTTATACTAGCAATTTTTATAATATAAGCATAATAAGAATGTTCACATTCGTGTAGTAGAATTGCAATCTGCACTGATTGGTGTGTCTAAAAAAAAAAATAAAAAAGAGTACTGAGGTAGATTTAGATTGATTTAAGTAACTGACTGAGGAATAAGAGTGCCTAAAAATTAGACTCCTGCTATATCCAGAGAAATCCAGACAGTCTTACAACACGGTGATAATTAACATGGAGAAGGGTAGTCCTGGAACCCAGCTCGATCTGTTCTTTACAGTAGAGTACTCCTCTAGCTGTGCAGTTATTTATGTCATCTTCAGTACAGCCATTGTCAAGTGCAAAATGTGTAAATTTAACAGGAAACAAAGATCAGAACTCTATCTCAGCCCCTTTCAAGGTGAGAGCAAAAAAGAATTACACTGAGTCTTTATTTTGCCTATTTTCCTTTTCTTGCAATGATTTTTGTATTGCTGGCTACAAAATTGGCACTTCTTATATCCTATCCTAGATTGATATATAAGGGAAAAAATAGAAACGAACCCAGAATATTATGAAGAATGAGTACCTGAGGCAGGTGGTGCTTACCCACTACATGAAAAGTATTCTGGTTTTGATATAATACTAAGTATCAGTTTACATGTTCCTTATGTCTCCTTCCTTTTGCTGATACAGGTCAAACTATTTTATCCTGCTCCTACTAATTTTTTATTGCTTTAACACCAACTCTCATTGTCTTGGAAAGGCAATTTTATAGTGTGACCACTGTATATTTCAATTTCACTCAAGTATTTTCATGTCATTTAATTTTCATTTCATTTTCAGTATAACATTCTGTGTCAAAGAACAAACCAGAGAGCTTTGAATTATTTTAAATAAGAATGATAGAGAATGGACAATGAGAATGTGTCTAGAGAGAACAAGTACCTAGAAATTTTAATGCAACAAAAGACAACTAACTGACAAAATTGAAAATTGATTGCTTTACACTACATATCTCAGTATGGTGGGTAATAAAAATCAGGAAATAGAATATATGTTAATCCACAATGTTCTGTAAGAGGAAAAAAGTAACTATGTTCAGGGATAGATTGTTTTTATAGGGTTTATGTATAAATCTGATCTAAAACAACAAACTTTGATTCATTTTTAAACTAGTACCCACTAAAGCGCACACTGTACTCAGTATCAAGCATGTGAATTATCTTCCAAGTTACATTTCCCTCCTTCAATTTCGGTTCACTTAAGAGATATTTTCTCAGAGAAAGCAACAAAATGTTTCTACTTTTTCTTTGCAGCTTTTCATTGTAATACAGTCAAGAGTCTAACCAGATTAATCTGGAACTACTCTGTGGCTTATCCCTTCCCCAGAGAAAAGGCTACTCTCGAACATTTGATTTTCACTTATGAACTCTAAAATGAAGAAAAGATTTTTCTTTATTTTATATTTAAAGACCTAGGCAGACAGTGACCTAATTTTCTTCAAGAAAAGGAAAAGGATCCTTAATTAGGGCTTGAGATCTAAAAATTTCCAAATCTCAGACTTGTCTTAGACAATTTCTAGATTGTGCTTTTAACTTCCAATGTGGAAGTTTAAAAAAAAAAAAAAAAAAATCCTATCCATGATTAGTCTTACATTACAGATTAGAAGGAAGAACCTGATGATTTTGATAATTGGCATCCATTCCAAATGGGTAAAAAGATATAATGTGAAATTATATTACGTTTTCTTTCTAAACAAGATTATTTAGAATAAATATCTAAAGAATATATTTGAATCTTTTACCTCCAAAGTTGTCCAATAAAATAAGACACTTTCATTTTGAGTACAGGATCTTGTAGGAAATTAACTATGATTGCCTGGTCAAATCTCTGTGAAAGCCATTTAATTGAGCCATGAAATGCAAATATTATTATGATTGAGATACACCTACTTTTTGTAAATTTTCTCTATATGAGTCCATTCACCTTCAAAGTGAATCTCACATACTGCATAATTAGTGGGATTTTATCTTGTTTCTCCCTTTATAGTGATTAGGTCAATAAACACTTTTTTTGAATCTTCTATTTATAGCGCAAAAGAAAACTTGAAAATGGTAAAGAAAATATTATATATGGTCAGGGAAAACGAAGAAGGATGGAAGTGGCAGGGCATTTTTTTTTTGTTATTCCATGACACACAACTAAAATTAATGTCACCTTCAAAATTAAAAACTAGAGACTATAATTACGTCTTTTTGTTATTTTCTACTGTTTAAGTCACTCATTTTGCATATCACAGTACTGAGTTTGCATTCCTCTTCATACCTTAGCCTCAAAAATTCTTGCAGTAGGATAAACCATCTTGTTTTTGTGTATCATACCCCAGGAGCAAACATTACATAAATATTTATTGCAAAAACCCCCCGAAACCACCTGCAAATATCTGTTTAGAAACAGAATGGTTTTTTAAACAACTGAAAGCTAATTCTTGTATGTGTTCTTTTCCATTTTCTTCTGATTAATTTTTGGGTTTGTGTGCTTTTTATAATTATTATTACTTTTTACTGCATTGCAGTAGTGTAATTTAAAAAATATTGAGCTACAGTATTTTTTAATAGGGGGATGAGAGAAAGCTGGTATTAATTACCTGATTCAAGTGAAGCCCATATGTTTTAAAACTGGTCAAGCACCCTAAGCGGAGACCTATGGAAAGGGTTTCTACAAACATCATACATTAAGCTCTTCATTGTAAATAGACTAACAGCTATTTACCAAGTTAATTCGGGATAAGTAGGGACAGGGGAGAAGAGGATGGTTCATGTAAACAGTTTTTGTATTATTATTTTCTGAATTTTTGTAGAGTCATTGAATCCAAAGCAGGCAGCAGTGTCTGGGCAGGAAATAATTCCCTTTCTAGAAAAGAAATTACCTTTGCTAGTTAAGCTTCAGAGCTATCAGGGAACAGTTCAGTTGAAAAAGTTATGGAGTGAGCTAAGAAATACCTCATGAAATGAAAGGTATACGGGCTGTAGCAGAAAATCTTTCTCTGTCTGTTTTTCTCTTGTGGTGCTGATAAAACCAGAGTCATCTGTATGAGGTAACAAGAGAGAAAAGCCTGAATACATAAAAGAAGAACATGGATGATACTTATTTATTCTCATATTCAAATATCCAGTTGAAAATAACAGTTGGGGTTTTTTTTTCTCATGATTTTGTGAAAATAAAAAGTGGTGAACAGAAAAAACCCCGATCTTTTCTCAGTACAGATTCTGCATTTTGTTATTTTTAATCTCCATGTGATTTAAGAAATTTTAAATGGAAACTTGTGCATCTAGAGTGTTTCTACTCCAAACCTTTCCTGATACATTGAACATTATCAGACTAATCTGATAATAATTCTGGACTAAGACATGTATGAAATTACTCATAGCTACATTTAGCTACACATAGCTACACCAATACAAGGAACTGCAATGTCATGAAACTATAATACATTAATGAAACATGCTTCCATATGCTATGAGAGTCTAAGGAATATAATTTGTTTAAAAATATTCAGATTTAGTACTGGATATTTAATTTGTCATTGTATTAAATATCTGTGTATTGTCCTTATACCTGCAGTGTTCAGCTGTCCCATCACGGACTCTGTTTACTAGAAAGGATAATTTCCCGGTGTAATACAGTTCCTCCAAACCAGATTTCTTCAACAAATACATAATGTCCCAGATTACATTCCCAGCACATTTAATTAAGTTGTTTTCCATTACATTCCACCTGTAGTCTCAAAGGGTTATAGCAGCTCAAGAATATTTGACAGTACTCAGCCAAGAATGTACTTGATTTTGGTACATTAACCTTGTCAGTAAGGATAATTTTGCTCACTCTATGCATTGAGATACTGTCTTCAGTCAATGCCAGAAGATTACTGTATTTCTAGCTTCAGTAGAGAGGATATGAATGAGTAACTCTCATCCCAATGGAATATATGCAGAGGTAAAACATTTGCTTGACTTAACGAACCAAAGAGCACTAAGAAAAATAACAGAATCACAGTGTTTGGTTGTGATTAACACATTATCGGTTTAAAATTCACCCGCTCTTATTCTAAAGTCACAGAAGACCGAAATTTATTATGGCATAATAAACTGAGACAGTAGTGGTATTAAACTTTGAGAACATTATTCACACTATTTCAGTAAGCATATGGAATTTTCCATCCGGCTTGCCATATGATCCAAAAAATGAAACTTCAAACTTTTAATTCACTTAAAATCAATTAACTCTCCAATACATCTACATGTTTTTTACCCAATTCTTATTCTGTGTGGATTCTTATTATCTCAATGTTTGCTAAAGTAGTTTAAATTACTTAGTGAAAAAAAAATTTACAAGTTTCTCATTTAATTTTGTTCTTTGAATTAAGGAAAAAAAATGCGGTAAGTCTGAATTTGATTGTTTTCACTGTAGTGAATATGAAGTCCTCAGTGTAACATACCATCACACACTACCTATAATTATTTAAATAAGATAATACTTAACTTTACCAGCTAAATTTTTCTCTGTCTCCATAACTAAATAGTTCTTCCCAAACCATTTCTGAGACTTTAAACCATTCAGAAAAACAAATCTGTTTTGTACAAGGCAGGTAAACCTCATACAAGATTGACATAGATGTCTGCTCATGATATTTATTCATAACTATTTTTTTAATGAACTTGCTGTGAAAGAAATGATGCCCATGAGAGAAACACAGTATTTTAACAATTCCTTTTTTAAAAAAAGATTTTTTCTATAGATAGACAACTGGGGAAGAATCTTATGTGAAGTATTTCACAAGTTTGCAAGCTCTTTCTCCATGTTCACTACAAAACAAATGACAAGAAACATTTCTTTCTAGACTGATTTACATTTTTTAATATACTGGAAAAACAAATAGATTTACTTAAAAGAAAAATTGACTGCAAGAATTATGACAATACATCTTGCCAGAGGCGTAAGTCATGCTGTCATTAGGCTTTAAAATCTGTTCTAATTACTTGTGTATCACTTGAACTCTGGTTTTGAAAAAAATCTATTCCAAAACTCATTTTCTATATGTATTTTGAGATATTCCTTTTAGATCTAGTCCAATATTTCTCATCAGAAGAACTTCTCATGCATTTTCAAAGGTTTCAATGAGTTACATAATTCAACAGAGAGTTTAAATGCAAGTTTATAGAAGCATTTTGCTTCACTAAAATTAAAATGTTTCAATTTCTTAATTGATCACCAATGTCTATTTTATATGATGTAAGATAAAAAAATTTCAAAGAATGCAACATTAAAAAAGAAGCTTTGATATTGTAAAAAAAGTGTCTCAGTGTTTTGAAAAAAAATATTCCAGTACATTTTCTTCATTTTGCTCCATCAGTGAAGGATGTTTTTAGCTTGCTTCTACTCCAATTTTCCAAGTACCAGGATTTCCACCAGAAAACAGTTTCAATTATCTGCTATCTATAATTTACATTAACTCCTAAACTTAAGATGTTCACTGGTGCAAAAATTAGTATTAGATAGGAATATTTGCTAGGAATGCTTATTTAAAAAAAAAAAAAAAATCCATCGAATCTCCTTTTGTTCTTGCAAGATTAGATTAGGTAGGGTTAATCTAAGACTAAACTGTAGTAGGAGCAGCACTCATGGTCTAATACTGTACCTGGTTGTTCTGCTTCCCTATATTGACATGAACACACTGATTGAAATTGGTTTGTTTGCAGGGGAGAGCAGAAAATTTTCAGACGTGTCAGGCTGATAACAGAAGGAAGCAGAAAAGTTATGTTGGAGGTGGTTTGAGAGTGATTTAGAAGGTCTGTAATTGCCTTTAGTTGTCAAATTTTGAAATTTTGTCTTCAGAACACTCTTTTGCCAAGCAAAATTGTTAATGTGGCAATTAGTGCTACTTTTTTTTTCTTTTCATATTTATGCTTTTTCTTTATTTTATACAAATTAAGCTTACTGATAGTCATTCTTCATAGACTTCAATAGGTCTGATAATCTCTCTGTTGATATGGTATTTCATGAAGAGACAAATTTCTGAGAAATGCATTACCTTATTTAGCCATTAAAGCATCATATTTGGAAAGATCTTCTAATTTACCATGTTCTCTGTCTATGCATTCCTCAGAGGATTTTCTCCTTTTCCCTTTCATTTCATTAGATTTTCATTATTAACCTTTTTTTCAATTTTTTTTGGTGGACAATAAATGGAACTCTGTTAAAAAGCCACCGAAAGAGGAAAAAAAATATCCTTGTGGGGTTAGATGCATATTTATTTTCCACCCAGAAAACTGTATTTACAACTTTTTGCATTATGGAAGGTGGGAATATAGAAATTAAACTCCCAACAATTGCTGTGAGATATATAGAGGGGTAAGAAATAGAGTGCACACATAAGCTCCTGCAGTTCTCTTCTGCAGAAAAGCAGAGTACACTCAAGTCCTGCTCTTGAGATAGGTTTGGGTTGCAGCACTGCTATGTACTCAGACCTTGACCATTTCCAGGTTTCATAATAGAAAATATGTCGAAGTTGACTCAGTTAATAAAGAAATGTAAAGACTTTCTTGCAGTTAGAAACAAACAGATAAACAAAACCCAGATCTAGATTTCTATAATGAACATTAATAAGTTGTACTGGGAGAGGTTATTTTGGTCAGAAAAACAAGGAAAATAATGAATTCTGATTGGAATGGTAAGAAAAGCAAACTTTGAACTATTTCTCTAAAGTAAGTTTGTAAGCAAGTAAACCACAGTTGCTGTACACTTGGAAAGACTGTTGCATATGGAAGTCTTCCAATTTTCTCTTTCTGGTACTAATTTTTTTTGAGCAATTTAGCAGCAGCCTGGAGCAGGAAGGTGCCTACAGTGCCAAAGAAAGCTGACTACAGATGTGACAGACTAGAAGTAGTTGATCAGATAGCATGCTGGTCCCCATTCATCTCCGTTTTCATTTTTCTGAAAGGACTTCTGTGTTCAAATGCCACTATGGAGACATTTTGTATGCAGACAGTCCTCCCTTACTTAAGAAAGATGGTTTCCACTGCATGTGTTATGATAATACACTGGAGGCATGCCCATTCAAATCTTCATGCATATTTCTCACATGATGAATTTTTATTGCAGATTTGAAGTGACAAGAACAGGCTCTCTGCCTTAAAAATGCTCTCTATTCATTTACATATATATAACCCAGAGCCTTTCTGTTGTGAGATGGGTCAGTAAGCTACTGCTTGAGTCCCTGTGCTTTATATACTTCTCTCCTAACAGTATTAACCTGATTATTGTTATTATTACTGTATCCTTAAAAAGGTCTTTATAAAGGTCCTGAAAAACATTCTGGGAGTAATTCTTTTTTCCTGGGCACCTGGAGCAAAATAGTTTGCATTTACAAAGTTTATTGATGCAGAGTGGCCTGATTCAAGATGAATAGTGTATGAGGTGAAGTCTAGTTCAGTACTATGTTAGAGGTTTATTTCACTACATGCCTACATGGCTGCAGTACCTTATTCCCATCACACAGACCTTTAACCTACTCTCTGTGGTTTTGTGGATACTCATTACACACCCTTTCAGCAAATACGCTTGCACCTTATTCACAGTGCAGTAAATAAACATGCAAGACATTATGAGAGAAAAATTATTTTATTTAAAAGAAAAATGGAATCAAAACTTGTTCCACTCCCATTCCCTCTTACCATGCAAGCACTAGACTGTATGTGATGCCCAAGAGGTCAGCCCAGTTGTCAGGGATCAGGGCAGGAATGCTCCAGCTGTCTGGCCAGCACTTGGGTACCTCAGTGCTCATGTCCAGATGTTAGGATGGATCCTGTGCAATGATGTGGAAGACAAGGGAAGACAATTATCTCTTCATGTCCTCTGAGTTAGTGACCACATATGGATTTCAGCCATATCTTTTTTTAACCCTTCCAGAGCTGGCAGTGTATCTATATATCCTGGTACATATACATGAGCCAATACTGCCCCACTACTGTCCAAATCCGTGTGTTCTGTGAAGGTGCAAATAAATGTGCAGGGGTGCTGAGGACTTGTTAATCTGGATGCCATTGACAGAGGCACTAAGACCCTTTCCCTCTGTATGCTCCTGTTGGTGCCTCCACATAAAGACATTTCCATTCACTCTTGATTCACACCAATCTTAGCCTATCTGATTCAATTATTTATATTTTTATAGAACCTCATTTATTTTTTAATTTCATTCATCAGTGCTGAGGTTATTTAAATCCTTCTGCATCAAACAACCTTGCCAGGTCTAATTGTGGTTGGGGAACAATCCTGTAACTGAAAGATAAATTAATTATATGTCTGAAGGCTCTGAAAGTGTTGAAATTTACTTGTCTTTTGCCAAAGGTAGTAAGAAAACTGACTCACAAATCATCTCATTTATAACTATACCATTGAAGGGACATACCTGTTTTTCCCTAGAGTGGATCCTGTAAGAAACCTAGAAAATATGCCACCTGAATAGTAAATAGAAGGGAAATAGGATGTGATTCAAAATGACAGTAGCACATATGGTAGCACATATGTAGATTTAATTGCTGATATGTTTTGCAGGACAATTTGGATCTCTAGTTCTTCAAGTCAAAAACCTCTTGTACCATGTTTTCGTCCTTCTCTGGACATTGTACATAATTGGGGAAAAAAAATGTGTTTATGAAAAGAGAGAATACATGAAAAAGAGGATTTAGTACGAGACACAATATCATATAATTATGAAGTTATGGCTGGGACTCTCATGTATGCCTGAAACTGGCAAAACAGAGATAGCATGATATTTCATGGTCATACACATTAAAAAGATAGATCATAGATAGATAAATAGATAGATAAATAGATAGATAACTTAAATGCTACCCCATACAATGTACAGTTAGCTTAGGCAAAGAAAATAAAAAACCAAACACAAACAACCCCAAATGCACAAAAAACACAACAAAGTCCCCAAAAGAATTAATGAAAACAATCAAATTATGTCCAACCTCCCTTTCGTATTGGAGATACATGAATTACTACAATTTTGATTATTCAATTTTCATTAAAAAACTCATTTCCATGACCACAACATTGAACCTAAGAAAAAATTACCATGTCAGAGTGTGTTTATTTTTAAATTTCATTGTTAAAGAGAGGGCAGAGGTTTAAGTTCATTGTGGTCATGGTATTTTATGTTCTTTCCTCACTTCATTGTTTGTCATCAGTGCTGTAATCATGAAAATCCCAAGAAAACCATTTTTTGTTTTAGAAATTGAACACCAGTGTCACCTACATTTAAACAGAAAAGTGTGACATCAGAAAAGGTAAACCAGGTAGCTGAGGTAGCATCTAGAATCACTTCTCATTTTGGAAGGAAAGAAAGATCTCTGACTTTTAGTCACATTCATTCTTCATAAATTAATGAAATGTACTGTGTGCAAGGCTGATTTGAAATAACAGTGCTGACACCAGCACCTTAAACATAAAGCTGTATTTGGGTGTGATAAACCTCACCATTTTTTCCACTGCCATGGACTCAATTAAAACCAAAAATCAAAAACAAACTTAAAAAAAAAAAAAAAGAAAAGAAAAAAACCTCCCCCAAAGCCCCACCAAACCAAACTAACCAAATGCCACCCTAAAAATCACAAGAGCTGTGTTTAAGCTGATATAAAGAATTGCCCCTTCTCCAAATTATTGATATTGATGCAGAAAAAAAACATTAGTCCTCCATACACTGAAATCAGGAATATTAAGTACAGGAGTAATACAAAGAATTCTCATTGTGCAAAACAAGAGATAGCTTCTTTTAAGTCCTAAGGAATTCACTTTGTGTAACAATGCTGCATGCCCAGAATTTAGGTAAGTGTTGAAATGGGAATACTGCTCGAGATTTGACACCTGAAATGGTTTACTCATTTGTAACTTAGGTGCAGGGCAGAGGTACTGTTTTTCTAACACATTGAATTACACTTCAGGTACTGCTAACCTCAAGGTAAGAAGTGTAAATATTACCTGAACTGCATACTGAAAGTAAGAGGCTTGAAAGAGATTCCTCGCTTTTCATTTCTTTGGATAGACATTCTTGAGTTCACTACTTACTGAGAACATATTACACAGGCTTAAAACATGCTTTTGATTATCTTTGTATTTTGAAAGTTTAATAAGGGTAAATGAGATAATAGCTTTTCCTGACAGCAAGAGAGTTTCCAAGCAGAGAGCCCTAGCAAAAAATTATAGAATTTGGTAATTTCCTAACCTTCCTTTTGCAACTCAAGCATTGTGCCCTAAAATAAGAAAGACCCATGGGACCAACAAAAAGAAATCAACCAAGAAAAGCTCTGACTCTGAAACTCAGACCTAATTAACCCTTGCACACAGGGAAAAGGAAAAGGAAAATGAAAAGGAAAAGGAAAAGGAAAAGGGAAAAGGAATCCTAGAACACAGCTCTTTACTTGTGTACTTCTTTCACTTTTTTAATTAAAAAGTCACCAAATAAAATATGTGAATATCAAAAGCAGTCATAAAAAAAATTCAGAAGTAAGAACAAAGCTAAAAATAGTTCATATTCTGGTGTACTGCTTTAACCACTGTACTGTTATATAAAAGATTCTAGACAGTACATCTTTGCTTTGCCTGTACAATTTAATAGATTTAATAATGGCTATTCTGCTTTATAGTGGGTTCAATTATTACTACATGCATTAGAAATGCTCATAGAAGGTCATTCATCTAAGATTTCTCAGAAGAATCAGATGCAAAAATATTTAGTTTGTGAACACCATAGGGATCAAATAAAATAAATCTCATGGTCTGTGGTCACTGTGACAACATCTTCAAATTTTCTGGTTGCTACTTAAGCTTCCATCACAAAAAGATGGGTACCTACAGGGTGAAAGCTACACAGACTTCTGGTGAATTTTTGGAATGTCACCCACCTTTAGAAAACTGAGTGAAATTCTGTGTAATACTAAGGAAAATTAGGTGACAAAATAATTAAGCAAGTACAAAGCCATACATTTGCATAAGTATACAGCCATCAAGCTGAACAATGTAACTAATGCATTAATTTATTTTTCTGTTGGCACATTCCAGGCTGCTTGAACATCATAACCAGCAATTTTTCAGCTTTTCATTCATACCATAGATTGGATTTACTGTAAACCAGAAGCAAATCAATCATTCTTCAGCCCTCCAGTATTCTTACCATTTCTTTCAGTTCATATTGCAAAGAACTGTGGAACACTGAGTCCTTTATTTATTTGATAGCTTTTGTCTTTGGGTAACAACAAGATCTGTAGTGGAAGTATGTAAAGCTTTTTCTTTTTGCTGTTTTCAAGAAGGTAACATATGTAAGGGGAAAATCCTGAGAGAACGAGCATTGCTTTCAGCTTCTCTCTCACACAGTAAACCATCCAGAACAACAGAGTCATAATAATATCTTTGTTCTGCTTTCAAAACATGTGTAGTTAAGCCTAGTCTTCCTTGGGAGCTCCTGTAAAATTACAATATTGCCTTTATTATGAAGACATTTTAACTTATTTCAGTAAGATTGATAGCACAGTGGGATTTCACTGACATGCACGATATGAACAGAAATGTTTCTTTGGGGAGAAAGTTTAGAATACCTTTTATATATAATTTTAAAGGATCTTCTAATGAAATATTATTAAACTGTTTTTATGTCTTAAGAATAACAGGAATACAGAAGTTGCACAGTGCCAATTTAAAGAAAAACCCAAAGAGCCACTGACATACTTGGGTGTAGTTTATTACACAAATCATGAAAGGAAAAGCCGAAATGACAGACAGAAGTTCTGCTATGAAATAGGTTGGTAGTTTCCACCTAGACTTTTCCTTGAGCAACATGTGAGTGTGCACACACATGGATAGTTCTGCTAATTAGGGTAAGAATATAGAAATAAGTGAAGGGAGAAATGGAGTAGAAAAGGGCTGCCAAAACTATTGCGCATTTTTGCTTGAGTGGGTATCAAATTGGCTTTCAAATATTACAGAGGAAGTAAAGAAAATTAAAGGAAAGGAAGGGAAAATTCCTCTATCTTAGAAACTAAAGTTGCTATGGAGAAAATAATTCAGTCTGTGATGTATAATCATGGATTTACCAACACAATGTGAAGAGTGATCTTTTATCCTATTTTTTAAAAATATGTATAGTACAATGTAATAAAATACAGTGCAATATAGTACAAATACAACTGCACTGTATATGTATGTAATATATGTATGTAATATAAAATTAAAATTAAAATATATAGACAATGTTTATATATTGCAAAATAATGGCAAGAAATCAACATTTTTCTAATAGGAAAACAATTAGCCCCTGACCCATCTAGAGTGAACAACTACTACAACTGCATCAGGCCACAAGCAGAAATTACTCAAAAACTTTTATTGAATTTCTGAAGTCTTAAGCTATCTTAAAATGGATAGTTCCTACAGAGGACAAGTGGAGCCTAAAGTAAGAGGTGTCAGCTGAGACACAGTTAACTGAAACAGTGTAACAACAAAGCCACCTGAAAAAATTTCCATCAGGGGCCTTTCTTTCCATTAGCATACAACAATTCCTTTTCATGTGTTTTGTGCAGCCACATTATAAATTGGATTACTAAAATCATTTGAATGGAATGATTCTATGGAAAATACCTGCAAACACTATTCAATTTAATCTTAGCCTTGAATTTCACAATTTGTAGGTGAGGAGAACTGACGCAGAAGTGTAAAAACAATGAGATACCAATGCCACTCTATGGAACTGATTTTTAACTAGGAGGGGAAAACACATTACAGCAATCAGAACTGATGAATCTCTCTGTAAGGTAGGTCCACTATCATTAATATGAACCTGCAAATTACCTAATATCTACCTGCTAGCGCAGCAGTACTGGTGTGATCCAGATTAAGCATAAACACACAATCATGTTTCTATTAATTCAGTCAAGCACACCTTATTGAGTTTATGTCAAAACGTTGCTTGTACACTGAGTTTAAGTTAATTATGGGAAAAGAGCAAAAGCCCTGCTTAAAGCATACTGACTCAGGGTTCTGTCCTTGTTTTTTAACAAATGTAAAAACTGGTGAGTTATCATAGAATCACAGAACATGCTGAATTGGAAAGGAGGCAGTGAGATCATTGAGTCCAACTCCTGGCTCTGTGCAGGACACTTTTGCGGCATATAAAAAATAATATTATTGATTCTTCATGAAAGGTTGATGCATCCCATCTAAATTTAGATAGCTGAACTGTAATTGTATCTGAGCTGTATGTATGTGTGAGTACAACTCAGTTCAGCTTGAAGGAGATGTTGGCAATGGAAGAGAATATTTACAATAAGTATTTACTGATTTCTCCACATCAACTACGAAGATGAGCCCTGGTCAAATGTAGTTATTTACCCTCTAGCCACTATAGCTAGATGGGATTAATCCAGTCCTAGAAATGCTAAATCTGATTTACGCATAAGTAAAGGTATAGGGTAGGAGAGTGTCTGCTCCTTTAAGGGTATCTGGCTGACACATAATAAGGGAGGTCTTGATAAGAATAAAGCTGGTCAGTGGCACAAATTAGGGTGTGCAAAAAATTTTATCGTAAATTGGGAAGATACGGAAAGGGAAAGAAACACACAGAGACATAAACAAAATATAACCAGTGACAAACGTCCTCAGTCCCACTAATTGATGGGCTATCAAAAAACTGCAGGCAAATCTGCACTTTGCAACAGATGAAGGTGCAATCCTATTGGTATGGGATTCTGAAGGAGGTTATGGGAATGTGCAAACTGATGAGGAAATATGCAACAGAGAAATATGCAATAAAAACATACAACACTTAGAATATAGAGAAGTCTGTACTAGTACTGTATAAACATATAACTGTATAACCATATCTATCTACAGTATTTAATTTGCTAGGTCAGGATGTTTTAATCTTTAAATATAAACTAGGTTAATTCCTCAATTCATCAGAAGTGGAATTTCTCTGTACTTTCCAGTTTTGAAAGTACCTTGCCTGAACAGAGGTGATCAGAAAAAAAAAGAAAGCAATGTTTCTAAGAGAACAGAACCATATTTTCTTGTGTCTGTAAAAAATTTACGGGACTAAAGATTGCAACATTCTGTGATCTACTAATACCCAGATTCTCTTCCACATTCCATATTTTTGTCTGAAGAGCTCTCACCTTGCAAAAATGTTTTACTGTTAGCTCCCAAGTATCTGATTTTTACTGCATATATGGCTTTTAATACAGTTGTATTATTGCTGTCCTTTAGCTGACCCTGTTTGTATTTCCTTTTATTGGTGCATCCCAGTGTTTTGTCATCAGCATATTCTCAATTCTTTTGTGCCCAGGGTGCTAAATAAAATATGAACTAAATATAAAGCAAAATCAAATCCACATGTAAGACTTGTGGAACACTTCTGATAGCACAATTCCTTACCAGCCATTTCCTTTTCAGTACAGACCCAATGGTTCATCTACTCTTACATTAATCTCAATATTCATCTCAATTAATAACACCTCCCCTGGCAATATATCAACTGCTCTACTGAAGTCCAGATAAAGTAGTTTAGATAAAGCATTGCCTTTGTCTGAAGAAAAAAAAAATTACAAGTTTTCTTAACAAATAAATATAGGAGGTTAATTTGTTACTTTGATATATCCCCTCTACTTTTTATCTGCTATTTAATTCATTAACTTCAATTTCTTGAAGTAACTTTTCTTTCCAAACTTAGCTATTTCATTCACAATTCTTTCACAACTTCTCTCATATTTTGATCTGTTATGCAGCTACTGCATTTTCTGTTTTTCTGCATTAATGAACATAGTTCAGTATGTGTTCATGTAGTAATTTTGTCAGAATTCTATAGTGAAGAAATATCTGGTCTCTATTTTAGGTCAGGCTGGATGGGGCCCTGGACAACCTGATCCAGGAGGTAGCATCAGTGTCAGCCTATGGCAGGGGTGTTGGAACCAGATAATCTTTAAAGTCCCTTCGAACCCAAATAGTTCTATGATTCATGATTCTATGATTCGTGGTTCTCTCTTACATAAGCAGTTGAGATTATTGAGGTTAACCTTCTCATTAGATTTTGCATCACCACATTTGTATAAGCTATCCTATATATCACCAGGGTTGAAGGCATTTTTTTTTTTTAATGAATTCAAATATTTTGTCATACTTAGAAGGGATCCCTCTTGAATCCTTCTTACATACTAATGTACTACTTACTCCTGAATATTTTCTGGTTTGTACTTTTGAGTAGTTTTATTATTTTCTTTGCCCTCATAGCTTTCCTGGAAATCATCCTGGACAAGGTAGATAGGAGTCTATAATAACCACCTAGTAATCTCACTACTTTGTCAGTATGTTGAACAACTTCTATGTATTTTAAGGGACTCCAAATGACACAATTTTAAAAGACAAAGCCAGTAGATGGTTAGAACAAGTAAACTGCTAGGTTGAATGATATTGGACTCTGTGTCCAAAAAGTCTTTATTGAGCACCTGTCACCAAGTTCAGCTTTTGCTGCCGCTGCATAAGCCTGATTTTTAGTGTACCGAAATTGCCATCTTGAGATTTCCTGTTTCTCTCTTTACATCCATGTGTGGGGTTTTGTTGATTTTATCTTGTTGGTTGGGGGTTTGTTATTGTTATTTCAGTTTATTTTTGGTTTGGATTTGTTTGGGGTTTTTTTGGAGTCGGCTGTCTTTCCTTGTGTTGTTTTGTTTTCTGGAGTCATTGTGCTGTAGACTGTCCTTACACCAGCAATCTTGCTTCTGTCTGCAATTTTATATTTCTTATCTTGCCTGGCTCTACACAGCAGACTTTATCAAAACTTGGTCTTGGATCACTGACAGCTCAACCTCTGGGAGTAGGGAAGGGTAGTTTTATAGTATAAATCATTTTATCAGGAAGCAGAAAGAGACATTAAGTGAATCAGATGAATCCTACTTTCAGTGTGATTAACTACTTTTTGCCTTCAACTATACTTGATGGGTAGGGCAACCAGCTAAGAAGCAGATGCCTCCATCAGGGACATCTAAGCCAGGTGAAATGAAATCTCTTCAAGCTCTCTGCCTTTAACCCTTCAAAGGAAATGACCACTTTACACTTACAAAAGAACCACCAAATCTTCACAAGTTCTTGCCACTTTAAAACCAGCCATTTGTCAGTGTTCTCTGCTAAATATTTATATCACCAGGATTAAATGATAGCTGCAACCTGTAACAATGAGTTTTAGCAGATGGCCAAGGCAGCCAGTGGCATCCTAAGGAAATAGCCTCAGCTTGCTCCAAGGAAAGGTTTAGATTAAATATTAGGAAAAATTTTTTCACTGAAACAGTGGTCAGGCATTGGAAAAGGCTGCCCAGGGAAGTGGGATATGGCACTTGGGGATATGGTTTAGTGGTGCTTCTACTTGATGGTCTTAAAAGTCTTTTCCAACATAAATGATTCTGTAATTCTATGATCTCTGCTTAGGCTTGACACAGGACAGCCAGTACCCCAAAGGATACCCAAAAATCCTAACCACATTCCACCAATATCTTTCCACTAGGGAAAGTTAGGAGGGCCAATGTGGTAAGCAAAAAGCTATAGGTGAAAATGAGAGTTATGTGTTGGGCAGAACTAATCCAACTCTGACCTTCACATATGACAGAAGTTCTGATTTGCTATAGCACATCTCTCATACTGTGGTGTATCTATAAACTTTACATTTTATGTCAGTATTTTTCAGGTTATTTTGCCAGAAAGGAAAGAGAAAACCAATAATTCTGGAAACAAGTCCATTTTTACTTGAAAACAAAAAGAAGACTGTAATACTAAATGTCTAGCTGAAAATATATTACATTCTGCAATCTGCAGAATCAGTGAAACATTTAGAAAGTGATGTACTAGAATCAATTAAAAATACACTAATGCAGTGATAGCTTGTTGATATACAAGAAAATTTAAAAAAAACATATTTTGAGAAAGCTCAAATATTTATCACTACAAGCATTTTTTCCTCTATGTACCAAATCTAACAACTGTCTGAAATCTTCCAAAACTCCAGTTAAGATTATACTTCACCTCTATACATCCACAGGTCCAGACAGTGGATGATTTTGTCTGATCAGGTAAAAAAAAAAAAAAAAAAAAAAAAAAAGACAGAATTTTTCTAGCATTGCAAAAGTCTTTATGTGATGGGGAAAAAAAAGGGTAAAAGCTTAAAACTGAAAAATCCATTGAAGCACTATTAAAGTTATCAAGAGCTTCACCACTGATTTCAGTGGCTCTGAGATGTTGTTAAGAGAAAACTTCAAACCAACATCCCTAGTTAATTGTCTTAATGAAGATTTCAGAGGAAAAACTGAGTTTATAAGCATAAAAAGAATTTGCAATTATTGAACTCAAATGTATCCAGTGTCTTCTCAGTTAAGGACAATCTAAACTTCATTTTGTTTGTCAGTTTGGAGTTTTTTTCTTTACAAGGATGAAAATCAGTAACAATAATTAAATACACATACATATAAATAGCAGCATTATTACTTGACAGGAAAGCATCCCAACATTGCAGATGTGTGCCATTCAAAACATTGGAAAATGGTTTCAGAAAAAAATTAAGTTAATTCCAGCAGTATATTTTTTAATAGAGTTTTGGATTTTGTTTGTTGTTTTGAAGGCTTGGAATGTGGACTGAAATTTCTCTGCAAACGTGAAGATTAGGCTACTATAAAAAGAAAACAACATGAAAATTATGATTATCTATTTAATTTGGCTGGTGTGGTATCATTATTCCAGATGTGTGAACCATAAAAATATAAGAGTGCTTCTGGTGAGTTACCAGTATCTCATTTATGTGGCTTTATGATGACTCTCTAACTGGACCACAGATGTATATATCCATAATTATGGGCATATGCTGACATCTAAACCACAAGGATAACAGCCTCAGAATCTGTGGAATGTACAGATATGTAACATGAGCATAGTTAGATGAAATGACTCATATCCCATCTCAACAGGAAATACATTATTTTGCTGAATATATAAATAGTTCATAGTGTCATAATTCATTAGATTTCTCACGGCATTTTTCATATGAAAATCATGTTATATTATCCATCATAAAAAGCATGATTTTCCATAATTAGGGAATTTGATGGTCATTGTTTTCCCTGAATTCAAGTTCAGTTTCCATACATATGTGAAAATCTATGTATACATATATACACACACACACATATATTTGTGTGCATATGTGTGCACAGACATGCAAATTCCACTCTAGAAATATTAGTACAAGGACAAGTAATCTCGTAACAAACAGTTAAATAAATGTTTCAGTGAAAGTAATAGAAAGATGGCTTAGTAGCTTGACCAGCTCATCCACCTGTAGGTCTGTTCTCTACATTGCATTTTGTAATGACCTAAATGATTAGCTAAAAGGGAATCCTTCTTATCCTAACTTAATGCATCTAGAAGTCATTATAATAGAAGTCAATCTGGGAGCATTATTGCACAGTCTATTTCATACTGTGGCCCAGAAGGGAAATAGTACAACTTAGAGGTAAAATATAGTTCTTATTATCTACCTTTACAATAATGGAATGAACATAAAGGACATTAGATCATGACTGAATTTTCTGTGTAAAAAATATGTCTGTACTTTCCTTTGAGGATACTTATCAAATGATTCATTATCAATATTAAAGGACAAAAATATGCCATATTTTTGATGTTTTCAGAAAAAAATATCCTGCTAAAAATGCTGGGAAAAAAATCTGAATTTTGCTTAAAAAGCATGTAAGTATTCAACATTCAATTCTTCATTAATATAAATGTTGTCAATTTCTTAAAATATTTCTTCTAGTTCTTGCATATATTTTAATAGTTTGTTATATATGATTGGTTGTAAATAGTCAATCCCCTGCTGTAAATTATATCAACCCGGGGTCTGGAAGTTATAATTCAAATATAGTGTGATTTTGAGCAAAAACTTTGCAGAACAAAGAAATGATTTGAATTTTAATCCTTTATATTTCCATAAAGAAACCATTGACAAGCCTTCAAACCTTTAATCCAGACTCTAAGAGGTTGGTTTCATTCCAAAATCCATTAACGTGGACTTCAGCTGCATTTGAAAATGTTAGCTGCTCTGAGCAAATAATATATTCTTCTTCATGTTAGTGAAATACCTCAAGTTTGGGAGTTTGGTTTGAGTTGTTGTGCTTTTTTTTTTCTTGCCCTTTTTTCCATTATCAATTCAGCAGGATGTAAAGTTCTTTTCTTATTCTGAAACATTTGCCTAACAGTTGTAGTGGTCTAAGTCTAATGAAATACAAATATTCTTGTTTTACCTTTATTAAATCCCTATTTGTTGTACCCAAAGTTCATACAGACAGACAAAAATATAACAATTTACCAAATTCTGCCCCACAGAATTTTCCTCCCCTCTCCGGCTTCATCAGACCACCAGCAGTGGTGAGAGATAGATGGGTCTATAGACTCATAAATAGAGATACATGCTACAGTACTTGCATAAATAAATGCATGATAACTTTTCTGACTATGAAAATAGTATTTTCAGTTGATCCACTGATCAGAAAGAAAGCAGTAGGTTTCACTTAATTAGATTTATTATAGAAAACAGCTTCATCCTACTTATTACTCCACCAATACTATGGATCATTTAAACAATTTATGTGTTTATGCTTCTTCCTCTGTAATTGTTTTTCGTTATATTTCTTTTGCCAGTAAGGATTGTCATAGATGAAATATCTACCAAAAATGTCCCATTTTTAGTCACTATATATTTTTCAGGACATGTGAATAGAAACAAATAGTTGAATATGGTTACTTCAAGACCAGCTGACATTTCAGCTTTACATTTGCGAGTAAAATGCAAACTACAGGTAATGAAATGAGAAAATTTGGAAAGGTTATAAGTCAAAAGAAAATTTTATCTCCTTGAAAGACAAGTAGTACTAAAAATTATTGTCACCTGCCTTGTGGAATTTGTAATTAAACAAACTTCCGAGTGAATCAGTGTGGTGATCTCAGGAACACTACTGAATTTCAGCACAAATTTACTAAAATAAATTCAAAAGAAAGGACTATAACAGAGTGTAAAGGTACCATATCAAGTCTTAGAGCATCATATGATTTACCACAACTTACAAGATTCCCAGCAAGATGGAAATTCACCAGCACAATTCTTAAAAAACCCAAAACTCATTTTTTTCAGCAACTATTAACATAAGTTATAACTATATAACTATTAACATAAGATGTTAATTTTGAAAACAAAATCCCCAAAGAAAAACTAGATAAATAACTGTCATGAAAACTATTGCAAGAATAGTACTTTTGTTGCATTTAATTTTATTTAAACAGCGTCACATAGAAAATTTTCTTGGGCAATGAAATGTCTGCAAATAATCAATACTGTTTTTTAACTTTTGTCAGCATTTGTTTGATTATTTTAAATATATATGTTAGCAACATTTTTATGTTCTGTGATGCTCTGATTTTATTCAGTCCAAACCATAAACTTCAGTATGAAAAGGATTGTAAAACTGAGAGGAAGATCAGTATTTCTATGTGAATCATTTTAACAGGCTAAAGTTTTCACCACTGACAATCATAGCAGGGCTTCATTTATATTTATAGTTTGAAGTGATGCTTATAGTCTAGAAAATATTTTGCAGCCCATTTTGAACAAAAAAATTTCTTCAAACTCTATTAATCCTCAGAGATTTTGATTGTCCTTTTTCTAATTTCAAAGTGAGTACCCAAAAATAGATATGACCCCAGCTTATTTTCTCTACACTTGGATTAATATTGAACACCTAGATAGCCAAAAGTACCAGATGTAAAGGTCAGGGAAGTCGCCAACCCCTTTCAGTAAAGCTAAGACTTGCAATTCAGGTACAAGCTGTAGTTTTTCATGTGCTTTGAAGCAATGTGATTTTTTCTCTGTTTTTTTTATTTTGTACTAATACCAAATAGTGGTGGCAACTGTCTTAGTATGTGTTTGGTCTCATATATTTGAATAGCCTACATGGCTGTCATCAACAGATTGTATTATCCATTTTGATCAGCAAGCAGAATATCTAAGCTATCAATTTTTAAAAAATCAATTATTTCACTAAGTAGATAATTAATACAATAAAGTAACTGAATTTGCTTCAGCCTTGGTGCTTTGACCAGTTCCCTGGGGAGCTTGTTCTAGTGCCCAACCACCCTCTGGGTGAAGAACCTTTTCCTAATATGCAACCTAAACCTCCCCTGACACAGCTTCATGCCATTTTTTCAGGTCCTGTCACTGTTCATCAGAGAGAAGAGGTCAGCTCCTGATTTTACTTGAAATGTTACCAGTGCTAATTACCTTTTCATTATGCTGTTTTGTCATTTTTCTTATCATTGGTCTATTTTTTTTCTAAAGACTTGATACTTCAGTTTTCATCAGCATTCAGGTTCTGAATCTTACTTTTTTTGGAGGTACTTCTTTCACCTTTGCTGCAACTCAAAACTTTTTGTCATGCATTTTGCCATGTCATAAAATCTATCATTTATTTGATTTTTGCTTACTTTAATCATACATTCTTAATACAATCATTCCAGCCGTCTTAGGTCACAATGTAAGATGTAACTAAAAGTGTGTATTCTATCACCATCCGTTAAAACCAGGTGGGACAATGTTCTTTAGCTCTTCTGCAACACATCCCCGGAAAACTCCCTCCAGAGGGATATTTTTCTGGTAATGGGCTATCAAGCCTCACTGCATGACTCATAAAATTACATCATCCCATTGTGAGATGTTCTGCCTAGAGGGAGGAGCCAAGCATTCCTACCTGGATATAATCTGGGGTTTGGAACATCACACTCCACCCTTACCTACTGGATTCCCAGAGGACAAGAGCTACTACTGGACCTTCAGGTGAAGACCAGAACTTTCTACAGGATCACTGCTTCAACAGAACCATTTCATCTGGGCTGCTACCACCACCCTGACTAACAGGGTGTCAGTTTGTATCCTGACTCTGTCAGTGTTCTTGTACTATTGCATTTATTTTAGTTTTCCTATTAAATTATAATTCTGACTTTCAATCTCCCACTGGTTTGTTTTCAAACTAGTACACCAGCACTCTCATTTTTCATACATCTGATAACTGAAGTAAAGTATTATCTTTACCTACTAATAACATTCCTGTGCAGGTACTAGTATGGAAAGTAATACAAACTTAATCATGCTATCAGTGTCTTGATAATGGTGAGGACCTTGTTTCTGCCAAAGTGAGCTGCTTTTTCAATTACTGTAAGCAAGGGACCTCTGCTTGTGTCTCTTTTGTGGGATTTTTTAATGCTAGGATAGTCTTTTAATGGCAGCCATACTTCCTGAGTAAAAAGAGTAGATTCCTAAAAGAGTTATCCAACAATTAATAAATTTTGAAATGTGATAGATTTTTAAACTGTGATAACAAATGTGGGAAATGAGCAATTTCCTTATTTTCTCCACACACCAAAACAGAATAAAAGGGCTAAAGAAAGCCCTTTTATTCACAATATTGACCCACACAAGAATATGTGATCAGCTTTGGCAGTGTCAAGAACCTGAAGATCAAGGACTTGAAAAGCTAAAGTTTCTCCTGCTTGACAAACACTTTAAGATACATTGGATTGTTCAGTGAACTCTGTCCCAGTCTAGAACTTTCCCTTGAGGAATTACATTCTACAGGCAGAGTCCATGAATCATTCTTTGAAGCAATGATCAATGACTGAGAAGTCAAATATAAATCCCAGCTCCAGCAGTAATTATCAGGCTATCTCATTTGTTAAATTTGCCAATATCCTAGACAAAACAAATGAATTAGCTATAATCTAAGATTATTTCAATTTCTAAGGTCAAGTAGATGCTGTGAAATGCAGTTTTGACTGCAGCAAGATGAAGAAATGTATTGATTTTTAGATACATTTTTTCTGTAAATATAGCATTTCGTGTTCTTTTTTTTTCCTTCTTGCTATCTATTTGGGTTTTTTATGTATTAAAATCAAGGCCAATATAAAGAACTTTATCCTTATTTTAATTTTCTCCTAGCAAAGATAGTATCAGAATGTTCAGTTAATTAAAAACAAACAATGACCTGATAATATCAAACAACAAAAGATACAACTACAGTTTGTACTACCTCTGTGTGAAGCAGAAAAGTTAAGTTACAGGCACCCTTGGGGAAAAAAGAAGGGAATCAGACAAAAAAAGTAAAATAAACCTAAAATATCTTCCTGGCCAAGAATCAAAGAATTTCTAAAGGAATAATAAGTAATACTATTCTGAGATGGTGCTTCAATAGGTATGCATACCAAAGCAATGTGCACTGTTAAACTCAAGTAGTTTTTCCTATTTGTATTTCATATGGCTTGAGTTTTGGTCACAAAATCTTTTTTTTCCCATAGTGTAAAAAATAATAAAAAGGTTATAAAACTAGTCATTATGAAACATTTTGCAGTGCAAACCTTCTTAATAAGTTTGGAAGAAAAGAGTACTTAAAGTCATCATTTTGCTTGTGGAAATTTATGCAAGTACACTAATTATGATAAAAAATTGACCAATAAGTAACTATAATTGAGATTTTAAGTTTTCAGTTTGGTGGCCTTGAAAAGAATAGTTTGACTTTGAAAACTCTTGAGTAATGAAAGTTTCTTAGTTGAAAATGAGGACTATTTGTTAGCTAAACATTGAAGGTGAAGGATGAAGCCTTTACTGATCCACAATTTTTCTTAGAAACACCAGTAGTGACTTCACTTTTTCTCTTTTGCAAGGAAAGCATTGTTTATATACAGAGAACATTTAGTATAGCATACCCTAACAGAAAAACAAGTGATTAGAAATGGATGGATTTCATCATAAAAAGCAAAGCTCCTTCATGGAATGCCCTTTCTTATACTGCAATCCTTTGTACTGGTAAGTGTTCTAGCCTCCAAAGAAGCAACAAATTCCTTTCATGCTAAGCTCTTGAAAAAAAAATACTAAAATAATTTCTTTTATTCTTACCTCAAGATACAAAATTGAAGAATTCAACCACATGATTTATTTTATCATTAAGTCAAATTACACATACTTGATTCCCAAAGAATTTAGGAAACACCTACATGCATGACAAGTTAGTTGATACACTTGAGTCTTAGGATATTTGTTTCTTCAAGGTTTTTGGGAGGTATGGTATTTCAGGATAGCATATTCTTCTGATTATGACAAGCACAAACAATTGCATGTGTTGCTAAAAATCGTAATCTAGGAATAGCAAGCCACATACTTTCTCTGTCCCTCTCCTCTCTTTTCCTAAATCTATTATTTTACTTTTACTGTATACTACTTCTTTCTTCTCTGTTCCTTAGACTTTTAAACCCATAGTCCTCTCATCAAACTCTTATTTTCCTACGTACCTCACTAGAATACACTGCTCTCTGTCTGCCATCTCTTTACAGTGTCATTCCACTTTCTTCATCCATTCCAATCAAGATGTGAGTTATTTCTCCTAGTGTTCTGCTGTGGCTAGTCTAAACCCAGAAATCATACCTTCTGAGTTCCCATAGCCCTGTTTTAATTTGAAAATGGCAAGGTCTGTCACTGCTTACTAATATCCACAACTACCTTGCAAGGAAGAATAACTGAGAACTTGAGTTTTCAGCTGGTGATTAACTTTTAAGGGGGCAGTCACTCAAAATTAGCTGTGTGAACATCTAAACTACCCAGCCACCAACTGATCATTGTGTGAGTTACCATCACTGTCACTGCCTACTGTTGTTCAACTGCTACACACAGGAGCAGCTCTTTGGAGATTTAGGAGGTGAAATTCTCTATCAAGTAATGTGGCAGACAAAGTAAGATCAAAGGCAAAAGTAGAGGAATCTGTTCTGTGGTTTATATTCCTTCAGCTCCTTCTTTGTTTTGAAACCTTGCATGATGATAGCAGAGCTTGTACTCATATCCCCAGTATCTCTTGCCATTGACTGATCACATTCTCTTTCAGTACACTGTCCCTTTCTGTTCATATAGTCAGAGCATTAGAAGGTCTTGAAAACCTATGTTCCTCTAAAGCTTAACACTGCATTCCACATTTGTGGCTTTAAATCCTGTTTTTGAACTATTTTTTCTTTTGTTTTTATTTCTTTGTTATTTTTTGAATGCTTTATTTTGAAAATAGAGTTGTTCTGCACCACTGATGTACCCTACTTACATGATTTATAAAGATAGATCGTTCCAGCTGATAGTTTACAACAAAACCAGAGGAAAACAACATTGTCATTTTCTGTGTTCCTCAAACTGTGACACAGAAAGGAGGAAATTAGGCATTGTTTATTATGACAAACAATATGCTTACTTCTTGGTTTCCTTCTTCTCTCAGGACCTGTTGCATTTCCACTAGCGGCCTGTGAATTAAAAATTGCATTTTAATGGCTGTTGTCAGATAGCCCCTTTTTCTTAATATTTACCATGGGGAAATTATAAAAAAAGGATTTAAAATATATGCTCCTATGTAAAACAAAACAAAAGTGACAAGTCTTGATATTTAAGTTGTTATATGACCTGGAACAATAGATACAAAAATCTGAACTTCTGAAGAATATTTTCATGTTTTCCATATTTTCACTTGACGGTAGGGTAGAGAGTAAGAAACAGAAGTAGGATAGCCTTAAGAGGAAGAGAATAAAATTCTGGAGAGAGAGAGAAGGAAGGAACAAAAAGTGAGAAGTGGCTGATTTTTTTCTAGATACAGATGTTATATCTGATCCAGGTGGAAGGGAAAACCTTAGCAAGGAAGAACCACCCATCATCTATCTTAGGAATCAGTGCATTTTGATGAAGTATCTTCATATTCTCTAAGGCTCAAATATGAAACTGCCTATCCTGTGAAACAATTTTAATTACTAAGTTGATGTTAACATGGCTTATTCATGAAGTAGGCCTTAGAGCCTTTTTACACAGAATAGTTTTTAGTCAATCCTTGCCATTTCTCTGACAGAAATACTGTATAGACACTGTTTGCTACATGTCTTCTTAGTTCAGTGGTAGTTTTTGTAGTTCAGATTCCCAAAAGTTATCATATAAATGTCAGATATCATTAGGAGGGCAGAAAGAAACTGAGGACGACATCTAGAAAAACAAAAATAGACAGGGGTACTAAGTGAAAGCAAGGAGATAAAACTATGCACGTAGACTTCTGGAAATGTCACTGCAATTTCCAGAATGAATTTTTGTCTTTCTGTAATAGGAAGTAGAAGTGCTAAAAAGAGCAATGAGCAGAAGAGCAGTTTTAAAAAATATCTGCATTTATAGATCAGACTTGTTTAAATACTTAAAGTGAAGAAGTACTATTTACGAACCTGTCCTGATGAAGTTTGAATCTGATGGTTAGAATGGAAAATCTGAAAACTGTTACTTTAAAATATCAAGAATTTGAAAGGGAGAATTATTTTTAGCAGCATCTGAGGAAATTAAGTCAAACATGAAATTATGGAGAGTGTGTTCTCACTTTGCCAAAACCAGGCTGCAGAAAAGATCTGATGAAAATAAGCAATGAGCCTTCTAAAGGTTTTGAAACAAACAAGAAGCAAATTGGATTTGCCAGGTTGAGAGACAAAAGCAGATGAGACCTTTTTCAAGGTGAAATAAGTAAAGGTAAAACTAGGTGATGTCCTAACTGGGTTAGCAGTCATCAGACTCACAGGAAGAAGGTGAATTAAAAATAAACCTGAAAATTGGGAAGAGAAGCTTGCAAATGCCAAATAACTGAAGAAATCCTTTTTATTATCAATATCTTACCTGAGGATATCTGTATTTACAGGAAACAGAGCTAGTTTGTAAAACAGGGAAAAGGGAGAGGCTCTAGTCAAAAGACTTCTCACACACACACACACACACACAAAGCATTGCTCTGTAAGATAGGCGCATTAGAGAATAAATATTGTTTGGAATTACTGAAACACGTGGGTGTATCAGCAGGATGGAATCTTTATTGCTCACAGGGGTCCGTGTTGTACTTCTGAGCTGCATGCAAATACCTATCTTAATGTAATATCTTGAGTTACAGTAAATGATGTGAAGAAAAAAGGCCACTTTTGAGAGCAAGCAGCCATCAATCTAACAACATGATTGAAAGGATTTTCTGCAGTGGGTGTAAGTGAAAGGGATGCAAAAATAAACTTAAATATTGAAAATATGTTTTCTATTCTTTAGAGAAATGGATTACACAAGCAGTTGTTGAAAATATTCCAAGTTGATCCAAAAAAGATGGGTCAAGAAACCTGCATAGTTGTAATATAGGTAAGATATGATGTTAGATGTGCAGATGGATAAACCGGTAAACAGAAAGAATGATCATTGTGTCAGAACACCATATAGAATATTGGTATAACATTGGTATATGCTGTCAGTGTTTCATGATATTGTTATCAGTTTAATTACAAAGGACAACAAAGGGAAGACATGCTTGATAAACGTGATATGCTGAAACAACTGGCACAGTAGGGAAGAGTGGTTACTGTCTATCTAACTTTGCTAAGGCTTTTAACCATCTCCCATAAGATCCCATCAGAGAAGCAGATGAAGTACAGGCTGGACAGTGCGCTGGATTGAAAACTGTCTCAACAGAAAGGACCAGAGGTCTACCTGGAGGCTACCAGTGTAATCCAGGGGTCAATATTGGTTCCAGTTGTGTTTAACGTCTTGATTAATGACCCAGGTGATAGGACAGAGTTTGCAGATGACAACAAACCTGGAGGAGCAAATGATAAGTCTGAGGCTGGTGCCTCTGGAGGGTTCTCTGACAGTCTGGAGAAAAGGGCTGAAAGGAACCCCACACAGTTCAACAAGGGGAAGTGCAAAGTTCTTCACTTGTAGAGGAAAAATGGCAGGACCCAGTATATATTGGGGGATGATCTGCTGGAAAGCAGATTTGCAGAAAAGGATCTGGGGGTCCTGCTAGACACCAAGGTGAACATGAGCCAGGAACATGCTCCTGCTGCAAAGAAGGGCAACGCTATCATGTGCCGCGTTAGGAGTGTTGCCAACACACTGAGAGACTTGATCCTTTCCCACTTTACTCAGCAGTGGTGAGTGGACACTTGGATTCTTTTGTCCAGTTTGGGACTCTCCAGTACAAAGGAGATATGGACATAATGGCAAGTCCACATACGTAATTAAGAATCGGGAAATGTCACACATAAGGAAAGGCTGAGAGATCTGGGACTGTTCAGTGTAATTTACTGGTAGCTGTGCCCAGGGACAGGACCAGAAGCAATGGGAACAAAATGAAACACAGGAGGCTCCTTCTGAACATCAGAAAACACTTCTGACTGAGCACTGGCACAAGCTGCCCAGGAAGTCTGTGGAGTCTTCCTTCCGTGATATTCAACAGTTGTCTGGACATGGCCCTGGGTAACCTAACTGGCTGTGCTTGAATAGGGAGGTTGGACCAGGTGACCTTCAAAGCTTCCGTCCAAGCTCAGCCACACTGTGATTCTGTTATTCTGTATTTTCCTGACCCCTGATTAGTTTTGGGGTTTTTTTTTAGAAAGAAGTTTAAGTTTCTGAAACTTGAAAACATTCTAGTTTCAAGTAGAGGCTCAAGACAAATCAGTCCAGTTAAAAAATACTTATTTCCTTCTCTGGCATTCTTTCAGAATATTCTAATTATTTACCTATTATTATATATCATCACCATCTCAGATATAAATTCCCTGTCTTCCTTATTTAATATAGCAGAACATGATAGAAAAGCTCAGGAGTAAATTACTAATTCTAGCTTCAAACAGTGGTTGTGTTCTCTGGAATCAAGGGCATACAGATATAACAGTAAATAAAACAAATGGCTAGTGTGCAATAATGCAACCCTCTCTATTCTATCACAAGAGACATTCCAGGAAGGAGTAAATCTGGCTTTAAATTAAATAAGGCTTTTAATTCAAATTAAAATCTGTCTTTTAATTAAAGAAATTTTCCTAATAAATATAAAAAATGTTTTTAACACATCAGTGTAATTTATATTTTAAACTTTTGCTTTAACCTTTTTGCAACAATTTTTTTGGCATAGCATTAAAGCTCATGTGTAGTATGTGATAAAGAATAAGAATAAAATAAGAAAGTAATTGAAGTTACATTCTGATGGTAAAACATAACTGGTTTTGATGATACTGTGGGTAATAAAGTTCAGAGTTCGAAAGCCTTCGTTGCTCTTGTATATTTTCTGAGACATAGAAAAGCACTTTGACAAATTTTATAATTAAATTAAGGAGAATTGCAACTACAATATTAATTCACATTCAAGTTTCAAAAATGAGTTTACAAATTTCATCCACAGAAATAAGTACACCTCTTTGTAAATTTAAGTCTGCATCATATTCTCCTTTTTATTTACACTTATGTTAACATCCAAGTTTTGGACACTCTTTAGTACTTTAGTCATAGTTATGAAACTTTTCTGTCTTTCTTTACCCAGTGTTGTTAACTTCAAAACAATTTTATAAATTGTGAAAAACGAAATATCATACAATACAGCATTGGAATATAATTATGTAATATCTGTGTTTCATCTTGACACTATTCACACTACTCTTTAGAGCTAAACACTTCATTAATAGGTCCCTAAACATATTTAGCATCTAAAGACATCACAAAATGTTAATAAATTAGCTGAAAAGAATGTAAAATATATTATTGCTATATAATTACTTAGGAACTCATCACAGCTTTGGAAACATATTGACTACTCAAGTCATCAAATTTATCCAAGTTCAGACTAATATCATGAAAAAGATAATTGAAGGCAGGATACAAATATGAACAAAGTTGATTTTATTATAATAACACTGAAAATGATTGCAGATAGAATTTACTAGGATGTTTACTAGGATGCTCTTAATGGAAAATACATGATTTTGTGACAGAATAGCTATTTCCCATAAGTTCTATAAAAATTGAGTCAGGCATATCCATTTATTTTTTGTATATGTAGAGACATAGAAATACAAATATATATCTTTTACATTAGATAGAAGCTATTTCCTTCCACTGTAATAAAGACACACAAAAAAATTCCACTGTTACCAATTAGTTAGGATTACATATCTTATACATGAAATAAAAGATTTTATTTTAAGTCATCCCTGATATTTTTGTGAATCTTGGTACTGAAGTCTTTTATTCCCGTGGAACAGATCACTGAGGAGTACTAGATTTCTTCAGTTTTTCCTCCCAACTTAAAACTTAGTTGGAGTGATTGCAGCCAGGATGTAAAGGGTAGTTCACTCTCCACAGTCAGTCTGCCCTGGCCTCTTTCCCGAGGCTTCCAACAGGCATACAAAACCATGGCAACCAGGCTGGTCTTTTTAGAGGGTCAAATATCTGCTCATTACCAATAAGGAAGAAAGTCAACTTCACATCTCTTCAAGAAGCAATGTCACTTTTCTCTGGTTCCTTTCCTCTTCCAATTCCACCTTTTTATGACTTCTCAATCTTCTTCACAGAGACATAATACTATAACAGTACTGTGCTAAATTTTAACAGACTATGTCAAAAGAGACATAGAATCAACAATAAACAAGTGCAAGATCCTATTCCTTAGGCTGCCAAAGGAAATGAGTAAATGCACTTTTTCAGGTGTTTTTGGTTTTGGTGGTTTTTTTTATATTTCCACTGACTGCTTCTGATAATATTCACTTCACACACTGATACTGTTTATCAGTTCTTTGCTAAACTCTGAAACACCTGTTATAATAGCTCACAGAACACACAAGCTCGATATTTCTGCAAGGGTAGGAACATTATAAATTTTTACCAGCATGATCTCTGTATCTTGGATAATCATTGAGTAGTTTTGTCTGTGAAATGGGAGCCTTGGGGACCAGTTTTCAGCCAGAGATCCACCTATATCTGTGAAGAGTGAAGTAGATTTTGAGACAACACATTAATAACTCTTGTCATATTAAACTCAAAATTACAGCTACTGCTTTGCACTTTTGTGGCATTTTCAACACACATCTGTTGCTTTTTTTGTTCTAGAAGCATTTTGGATAAGAGGTGCATTTGTTACATTAATCATTAATTCAGTTCTCAGTACCACTGTAAACTGCCTTTCTCATTCAGATCTTTTTGTATTTAGTTCCTCCCAAAGGAAAAATGAGTAGGGCATTTATCTTTAGCAGAATGTGGACTTTAGGAGGTAGGTGACTTCTTTGTCTATTTCTTTGTTTTTAATATGGTATAGAAACTACACAGACAAGATCCTGGAAGAAATCAGATTTTACCCTTTGATCAAAAGTGGCATCATTAAAATTTAGCAAAATTAAAATAACATTTAAAAAAGGAACAGGAGAAAAGCAAAATGCAAATATCCTTTTTGGTCCTTGTTTTTACATTTAAAATATTTTTCCTCTCAGACATATAAAAGTTTATTTAAGCCTTTACTTAGTAATTGTAACAATATCACACAGACTCTCAAATTTAGAAGGGCCCTTGCTGAAATGTCAGCTTTTACTTTTGGTTGCAATACAGGAAATATTGCTATTCTTTCATGTTCTGTCACATCACTCTTCAGTGCTTCTTAAATACATTATATGAGAAGAGTATCATTATTGTATCTTAAGGGATTTAATATTCTCAGGAGTATGATCTAGCGTGAGAAAACAAGGGTTCTCAAGGGACACAAATTATGTACAACAGAAGGGAAATATTCAATTCCAGAACGAAAACCTACAAATTACTGAGCCACTTGAAACACACTTCTTTATTTGTACAAATGAGTCTCTTCATTTAAAGTAGTTCATTACAATGAATAAGACAGCTGTAGCACTTTAGCCATGATGGAAACATTTCTTTTCTTTGGAAGAGATCATTATTGAATATAAAGAATTAGTGTAGGGGTAATCACTACTTGCAGATCCTTGATAACTCTTGATATGTCATCTTATACACAATTTTAGCTTAGTGTGTTTGAAAAAGGCTTTATTAAGTGTGAAATTAATAGAGTACTGCAGGGAAAACTGTAGATCTCCAGCACACGTCTGCATCAAGTTTCTGATTTTTTAAAGCTCCAGCCCATGTTTACAGTTGTGACCTGTAGAGTTTGCTCTCCATCTTTCATCACAATTCAGACATGTAGTGTTAAGTCCCCCAGCAGCTCCAGCCCAGGACTTGGAGCTCAGTTCAGTGTCTGGGAACCCAGGGTCTCTGCCCAGACTGAGGGACTGTTGCTCTCCTGTTTGCTCAACATGGGTCCCAGAGCCTGACACACAGGGATACACAAACACACACAGAGCTACACACACATACTCATCCCATAGGCACCCTGCACTCATGGGTCCCCCAAATACAAGTGGTCTGCTGTCCTGATACATTATCCCAGACCTGAGCACCCACACTTGACAGGTGATCCAGCTTGACCTTTCCTAGCAGATATACATGCACACCCAAAGTAAACTCAATTTGGTAAAGATACAGATTCTCAGCCCCAGCAAATGATACCAAGCACATGGGACCTGTGGTCCTGCTCCAGCTGCTGATACTGAGCCCCTTACTTGCCTCATTCATCCAAGTATCCCCAGTAGCCAGCTTTGGGCACACTCACTGTTCTCATCTTAGTGGTTGGAGGTTAAAGAACCCACTGGCTCCAGTAGCTGCTGCTAAAACCTCACTGACTTCAGTTACTGACACCTCAGGCCATGGACACCCACAGCCACAGTCTCACTTCTCACACCAAGAAAATACAGAGGATAGAGAGTGAAATTACACAGAGAGAGATAAGAAGATATTTACTAAAATGATCTGAGAAGACAGGACAGACCACAGTGATCAGGTGCTGGGCTCAGCCAGACAAGCAGGGTGACCAGTACTGTTTTATACATGACTGACCCATTTTACACCTCTTTCTGCCTGATTGCCTCTCTGTTCCTCCCTGGCCCCCCTTTCTCTGCTGATTGCCTCATGATTTGATACAATCCCAGAGACTCCTCCCAACATCATGAACCTTCAGGGCTGCATCCTTATCAGTTGTGAAATTCAAGTTGGTTCTCTTTGAAGTGGTTCCTGCAGTTTCTTCATAGTCAATTAATTATTATGACTGATGAGGTTTATTTCTTTTCATTATCTCTCTTGTTGCCAGACAGACAAGTCTGGTAGGTCTATGTCTCGGTATGTTTGTTTTTTAGTGTCTTCCTCTTGCCCCTGGTCACCCATTTTGATCAAGGTCTTCAGTCAGGTGATCTTACCAAAATAACATTCTCACACTCCATCTTTATCAATCATGTTACTGACCAGGTTTGTTTCTTGTTTGTTGGTTGGGTTTGTGCCCCTCTGTGTTTGGCTTCCTCCTCTTTTGTACCATCCCATTTGACAATCTCCTTGGTGAGATAACTGCAAGGGAGTTTCTCTTGCCTTCCACATACCCTTACACTAAACAGAAGTCTAGGTGATAAATACGGCAGGACATAAAAAAAAAAAAAATTTAAAAAAATCACCATGACCAAAAACCTTTCAACTTTTTGACAGACAGATATTTTGAATGCATGTACCATTTGTTTCTGATCCTCTTGATATGAATTTCAGAAGCAGCAGCGCTATTAGAGAGATGAGGTAAGACAATGGAAACCTTGCTGTAAGCAGCTGCTGTGACCCAGAAAGACCTGATCAGTAAAGTATTTTTGTTGTCAAAAAAATCTACCACCTGGACTTCTGTGGGATTACAGTATTTCTTCTGGCCTTCATGAAATTCCAAGATGGCTAAAGTTGCATTCTACCACTAAGGAAAAGCAAAAATGTTAAGTCTTTATTTTACTTTCACCTTGAAAAATATCTGTTCTCTGGACTACCTCAATGATAATGAAAATGCAACAAATGAAGTCAAGATTTCAGACATTTCCTTGTAGAAAAGCATATGATCAAAAGTCTACATTTTTTTTTTAAGGTAGGTTTTATTGTTGGCTGCTTATATGATTTAAAGTTAGACTCCACTTTTGGCTTTAACAGTAAAAATGATACTGAAATAAACTAAGCAATAGTGTTACAGTGAGGATTAATTAATTTTGAAAGTGCTTAAAGGCTCAAAATTTTACATAATTTTAAGTCTTATTATTAGTAATTTTTCAATCAATTTGCTTATTTGATAAGTTCTAGCTAGCAGAGAAAATGTCTGGAAGAGGTTTTCACTGAATGATCAAAATGCTTTTCTACAGAAGGCTTATGATGTCCTATATGAAAATATTGAAGGTCGAAAATACTGTGAAAGATGTGGTCTATTCCCTGCAAACAGCATAGAGGACTACTATGATATCTCCTCTGAATTTTTTTAATTCACTCATAAAATCCAACAGAAACCCAGTGATTCAGTGATAAAGTGAGAACTTTATCGGGGAAAATTGTTGGTATGTCTGTGAGCTAGTCTTACAATCAAAACACCAAAAATTATACTAATATTTTATTTCAACAATGTAAAATAAAAAAACAAAAAAGAATTCACCTGAGTACAGGAACTTATTTAGAATTTTTTAATAACAATCAAATTTTTAACTGAATATAAAAATATAATTAGTGAAATTAATGTTATGTGTTCAAATAAAATTAATAGTGTAATGTAATAATGTAATAATGTAATAAATATATGTTTTCTAATGCAGTATATGAGTGCAAAATATAATCTATCAGATAGGTTTCACATACTTTGATAGGTTTTCTTATTCCATACAAATGTTACTGGTTTGTTTCAAGTTTATTGGTGTATGAAGATTACTAACTATACTCTGAGTATCTAACCTTTATTCAAAACTAGAGTTATACTAACAATTTAGTTTGGGCTTACTAGCATAAAGCTGGAATAACATAACAGTACACTGAAGAAATACCCAGCTAATGATAGAAACATTACCCACTGAAAATAACTGCAACATTTTACCTCTCCTTGAGACTTGGATTTCTTTGCACTCTTCTGTAAATATTAGCACTTTAGTGGTATCATTTAGCCTTAATGAAGACCCCTTAAGATGTCCTAAAATAGGAGTAAAATGCAATTTACTTCCTCTGTAACACTCCATTACACCAGACCAGTCAAAATGATCTTCAGTCTTCATAGAAAACTTGTCCAGATAATTTTTCCTGTTATGTGAGAATTTGTATTTCTAAACTATTTTTCACATAATAAAATGAGTTTTCTCCTTAGTTGTTTATTTAGGATATTTTCTTTATTATACTGATGCTTTCAGCTGTCTTATTTTTTTGTTAAACTCTGATATTTTAAAAACAAACTTACAGTTTACTAATTATGTAATATTGAATTCTAGCTTCATTACACCTAACTTTAAGCATCTTAAGAGTGTTATCACCCTGGACATTCAGAATTTGGGACTGCAGTAATTGTTCCTATGAATGTGTCTTTCCTTCTTTATTGTTTAGGCAGCTTAGGCTTACTGCACTCTAAAACTAAATTCTCAAGTGTCCAAATTTAAAGGATGGTTCATGTAGTTAGAAGGAAGGATTGCTTATTTGTTACAGTTAGCAGGAGAAGGTTTCATGTTCTGCTTTTCTAAAGGGCGTGATGATGATTAGTTGATCTTCAAGTACGGACAGAATCAAAAATACTCTGGGCGCTCCTAATGAAACTTTGGAACTGTCATCTATGAAGAAGATACTTCTGTACATCTGAGAGATGCAAGGAAGTGTGGGGGGAAAAAAATCAACATTAAAAATCCTAAAGAAAGAAGTAAATATCTAAATGCAGGTCAAGATTTGTAGGTTACTGTTGCAGTGGCAAAGTCCACTTTACACCCCCCACGTTGCTTTGAAAATGGTCTATCTGTAAACCTCTGTGCTAGAGAGTTCTCCCTTTACCAAGATTCCACCGGTTACTGACTCTCTTCCCCCTCCCATCCCTTCTCCCATTGTCTCTTTTTAT
The DNA here is from genome assembly GCF_020740725.1 of Corvus hawaiiensis. NCBI lineage: Eukaryota > Metazoa > Chordata > Aves > Passeriformes > Corvidae > Corvus > Corvus hawaiiensis. The sequence continues at coordinate 78,202,776 of NC_063214.1, forward strand.
GTCACTCACCCTTGCCTCTGCCCCCTAGTCCTCAAACCATTGGCTTCTGATGCTTTGCCTGCCCCAGGACCCTTTGGGATAAAACCACGCACGCATCTTGTTCTTGCTTCTTTTTCCCTGCTTCCTTCTAGTCTGTTGGTTTCATTAAATGCCTCGGAATCGCATTCAGAGAACCCCTCTTGCCTCTCTGTCTCCAGCTCGTGCATGGACTGTGTGTGTGAGCGGCTGATCGCGACCGCCTGCGAAGGTGAGACTGTGTGCACACGTGGGTGCTGGCAGAGCGCCGCCTGAGCGTCTCCATGAGGGATCCTGTGGAATAAATGCGGCATCGATTCACTGAAGCCCTCCTTCCATAGGTTACTTCTGATAACAAGTCAATAAGAATTAGATATACTTCCCTATCCTATCCAGAAATCCTATATGTTTTAAAGTATGGGAATGGTATCAGCAAAGGTTTGAAGCATTTTATCATTACATGTTGAGTGCACAAAAGCTAGTCCTGATGTAATCTTGTATACTCTATTTGCTTCCCACAAGTACTTTTTCCTTCTGTGCCAAGGTTGGAACAGCTGCACGGTCTCCTTATTGTATCTTTTCACCTGTTTTCTTCAGTGCTAGGCTCTAAAAGCTAATTTTGACACATGAGGAAACAAAGCTTGCCCATAATGGGGAAGCACCCAGGGTACAATGGGGGAGCTGTCTCCCTCCTCTTGAGAAAGTGGGATGATTGAGGGCTGATCTGAAGTGTCTGCACATAAGCATGTAGAATTTATAAAATGAACAGGATCCTGAGATGACAAGCCAGCCCTCATCAGGAAACAGCAAAGTAGGGAGACAAATAACAATTAGGAATTGAAGGAAACCACTGCTGGAAAACTGAAGACTGGAGGAGGAACTGAAAAAGGCAGAGTGGACAAATAAAAGAAGTGGAACTTGTGGCAACCATAAGTCTGTTCTTAGTAATGGAATTACGATGTCATAGTTATTACAGTAACATGGTGGGACAAATGCTTGCCCTTCTGGAATGAGCTAAACAGATACAAAGTCCTTTTAAACACTTTATGGAAGGCAGGGCAAGTTGTACTCTACCCAAAGGAGCAGCTCACATGCAAAAACTCCTATGAAATGGAACTGCCTTGAGAGCTTTTGAGTTTGGATCAGAGTGGGTACAGATACAGACAGCCCAATCAAAGCATGTAGGCTGTCAGAGACTGAAATATTATAGTCTATGACTTAAACATTTTCATAGAGGCATTTTAAAACTGTATTACAAAAGTTGCAGAGAAGACTACTGCACCCTGAATGGGGCCCTGACTGAGGTCTTACACCACTGCAGAGGAGCCCAGCTGAGGGGCTCTCACCGGAGGTGGCGGGGCGGAAGCTTATCCACAGGAGAAGGGGGTGACATGGCCCATCAAAGGGGCGCCACTCAAAGAGGTCCCCAGACCCTGCACCAGAGCACCAGAGGTGATGCAACAGACCCTCAGTGTTGCCAGGGACAGTGTCAAGCTGGCCCCTGCAAGGGGAGACACGTGGGCATTCCCACCTGGCCCAAAGTGAATATTAATCCACGGGATTTTGTACTCTCTGGTGCGTGGTGTGGTGGTGTGTGGCAGTGTGGCCACGGCGGTGACAGGGGGACCCTCACCCTCAATCAGAGGACCAGATGGTGATATGCTTCCACCTAATCCCTGTCATCTCTCCCTGTTCCCCCACCCCCCATGCACACTTCTTTCTTTCTTTCTTTTTCTTTCTTTCTTTCTCTTTTTCTTTCTTTCTTTCTTTCTTTCTTTCTTTCTTTCTCTCTCTTTCTTTCTTTTTCTTTCTTTCTTTCTTTCTTTCTCTTTCTTTCTCTCTTTCTTTCTTCCTTCCTTCCTTCCTTTCTTTCTCTTTCTTTCTTTTTCTTTCTTTCTTTTTCTTTCTTTTTCTTTCTTTCTTTCTTTTTCTTTCTTTCTTTCTTTTTTTCTTTCTTTTCTTTTTTCTTTTCTTTTCTTTTCTTTTCTTTTCTTTTCTTTTCTTTTCTTTTCTTTTCTTTTCTTTCTTTTTCTTTTCTCTTTGCCTCTCTACTATTAAATAAAATACATCAAGCTTTTGGCATCAACATCTAACCTCGTTTGGTTTTAATCTCGTTTCTGGGAATATTTTGAACCTTCTAAATTCTTTCTGGTTTATGCACAGAGACTTAGCTTTCTTTGCTTTTCTGGGTTTAAACCAGATCGTAACATAGGCAGACAAGTCTTGAAACAACTAGAGGAAGATGCAGGTTGAAAATAATGGCTCTCATGGGGGATTCTGACCACTTTGACACCTGCTAAAAGGGGAACATATTAGGATCCAAATAGTCCAGGGGATCTTTGACAATTGTCTGTCAGTAGTGCTGGCAAAATTTATCAAGCAGAAGTAGTCTTGGTCTGCTACTCTCAATGTAGGAAAACTGGTCAATGTGGTTTTTTTGCCTGCAGTCATCCCAAGAGAGTAGGATCTTTAGGAAAGTGAGGAAATGTTCTCAGAAATGTTTAATTTCCTCATCAATAAGCTTGAGAAGAGCACCATCCTTAGCAGATTTGCTAGTGACATTGCACTGAGGTGGTGAGAGTGCTACTGATATTCTGGAGAATAGCGATGCTATTCAGAGAAATCTCATTAAATTGTAATGCTGGTCCTGCAGGAACCTGGTCAAGTTCAACAAATAAAAAGTCCTCTGTGTGTGCATTTAAAACTCATGTACAAAAAATCTGGGGACTGATGGGATGGATAGCTGCTATGCAAAAATAGAATCAAGGGGTGCCAGTATACAACCTGACCATCCATCAGCATTTTTCCTGGAAACAAAGGTTAACTGCTTACTGAGCTAAAGCAAAAGGAGTGTATACAGTGGGTCAAGGGATGTAGTAATGCTTCTTGTCTAATTTGAGCCTTACATTTTGGAATGTATGACAAAATCAGAATTCGGATGAGGACACAGCCTTTTTTTTTGGCTCTGACAGTCTTTTCGCTTGCACTGCACTTACATAATATTGAGGGGTTATCAGTGATGCATAGGAGGAAGAAATGCATGGAGCTGGAAACAACTGGAATCTGACTGAAAATGATCCAAAAAGAAGAATAAAGTTTTTATAGATAGCATTGGATTAATTAGCTTAGGGTTACAAGACAGAAGTTGTTATTCACTGGACCTACAGGACTATAGTAAAGAGTTTAGTGCTAGCAGTTACAATATGATGGTATCACTGATATGATTTCACAAAATATCTTGAAAATTATTTTCAGTGAATTTTGTTGCTGTAATTACAGGAGGCTATATAAGGTCAAAAGGAAAACAAGGAAACAAAACTGAACTGAGAGGTTTGTCCTATGTCTTTCACTTTATAACATAATGCAATTAAGAACATTTTTTTTATTGCATATTCTTGTGCAATGTGTTGACTAAGACTTAATAAGCTTACTGGAAAAAAATACAATTTTTAAATTCCTAATTATTGTAATCAAGATTTCATTTGTTCTGATACATTTAACCATGTGATTAAGTATGAATAAAGTGAAATAGAAGAATTTTATATGCCTCTGAAAAATGAACTTCAGTTAGACAGTTCTCCTTTATATTCAACTCCCAGTCTTTGCAAGCAAGTGGTTTGTACTACCTTTTAACAACCCCATTTGTATTTTCTATCACAGATGAAAAGTGATATAAAACTCAATTCAATAATATCTAATGAAAATTTCCAGAAAAGAATTATGGCACTACCCATCCTTCAAGGGAAAAAAAAGAAAAAAATCATCCTAAGAATAATCTATCCAGTTTGTAAAACCCAGTAGTCATCCATAATAAAATCATTATCCAATCATTATTTTCTGCTAGCATTACTAATAAAACTGATAGAATCAATAATTTATGTTGATATTAGCTATCCATTTGAAAAGATACTTTTATTTTGGAATTTGTCATCAAATTAATATGTCTTACAGAGTAACTCATGCTGTCTTGTTACAATATCTTTCAATAACTGCACCATATCATTCCCATGAGGGTGATATTTAAGATTCTTCCAGAGCTCTGTAAAGCCTGTTCTGTCAGAATCAACTTCTTGCTCCCCTCAAAGAAGGCCAGGTTACAGTATTTTTAATATAAGTGTTACTACTCTTTTCATGGTATGTATATATGGAGGTATAGTAAGCATATTAACATGTTCATAGATGTCATGCTCATCTTGCCCCAGAGCATTCAACCCCAATGTGTGAAATGTGTGATTCTTTTCTGCCTTTATATATGTGTAGTGAAGGCAACTGTTTTCAGCTTTAATGATGTCATTCCAGTAAAATTATGTGCTGGAATTTGTTTTGTTAAAATTGAAATGAAACACGTATGCACAGTATTTTCCAGAATATCATGAAGTTTAACCCCTTTCATTAGCAGAGACAGAAGTCTGCCAGTAGCAGCATATGCTGAGTATATTCAGTCTGCCCTTATGTCATTATGCTTTGGGAGACAATGGACTGCAGGGTAGATTAAAGCCAACACTGTACATAAGGCTTTACTCTTTTTCCTTCTCCAAAGGCTAGTTTCTGTTTGGATCTAGCAAATTACATTTTTTGGTTTGTTAGTTTCAATGAGGCATTTGGAACTGTTTTATTCCACCTGCTGGAACGGAAAGCTTTTTTTTTTTTTTTTTTTTTTACCAGTTTAACACATCTCACTGCACTACAAATGTAAGTGGAAACCTATTTATGAAAATTGTTTTAGTCGAATAAGACATAGGTACACGAAACTAGATATTATATACTTTGTCTATTAATATTGAATTTAAATTGTTTTATGAATGTGATAGCTTGATTTTTAAAAAAAATTATTTTCTTTAAAGGAAAATTACTATTATTGTGTAAAATTCCAAATGAAACAATCAGACTTCAGAGCGGTAACAGAATAGTGTTTAAAATTTTTCACAGTTTCTACCATATAGCAGTAACAGAAAATCAAATCAAGTAAGATTCATCTTCATGCATTTTAAGTCATGTTTACATAGAAGACGATTGACTGATAGCTCTTAATAGTAAGAGAAATCAGGACACCAGAAATAACCACTAAACTATTTGCAAAAAAGACAAATACTAGCAAATACTCTGTCTAGCAAATAAGAACTATTTCTCATAATTTGATCTCTACTACAAGGAATCCCTCTACAGTCATTCATCCTTTTGCAAGGCCTAATCAGTATTGGAAACTATGAAAAACAGTAAGAAGGAATTGGGGAGAGGAAGGCTTCTTGTATTTCCTCTATCTCTGCTCACAACTGCATGGACCAGTAGAGAGGAAGATAGCTGAGTTTGCTTTTCTGTTCGTTCCACATCAACTTCAGAAGCAGTTGTTCTTCCATTAAGAAAAAAATGTATTTGCTGAATTTAGCATACAGCATAATGCATTGTCACCCTGTAAAGCCCAAACAACCCACTAGACTGTTATGCATTGTCACCCACATGAGATAAAACAGTAATTTAGTCAGGAGATTTGGTTATAGCACAGCCATCTAGAAGTTCTTGTTTCTTACTGTGAACAAAGCATTTTGTCAAAGAAACAGCTTTGCAGTGAGCTTCATCTTACTCTGAGAAAGGTGTCTACCTTGGGACAGAGAAGTTGTACTGCGGGGGTGCCTGTTTCCCTCCACTGAATATAAAAGACATGTAGAACGGCTAAGTTAGATGTTTAGCTTTTCAGCATTTAAATTAGGTGACATAAGTCCCAACTGTAGTGTCTCAAGAAAAATGAAAGGTTTTTAGCAATCTAAAATAGTCTACCTACCCTCACATTTACACACTGCAAATACACCAAACTGTTAAATGGACAAGTGATAAAAAGGCAGTCTTTAATGTTCTTATCTTGCTGCACTTAGTCTTAGCAATGACCCAAAACCCAAAAAAAGATCATTTTTATGGTACTAATAATACTGGTAATTTCCTGCTACTTTTTCTAGATGAACATTAAATTTAGTAACATCTTTATAATTGACTATAATATAGTCATATATATTATATATATATATATATACTATATATAATATAGTATAGAGGGCACACTAGAGCAAAGACCAGGTAATGAAGTCCTATTCTTGTATCAATCTGTGTATAACAAAACCACCAAAACCACTCTTTCCACCCTGTCCATTTAGCAGAAATGCTATCTGCCACATATCAAGCTCAAAATATACACAGAACTATAAGCTAATCTTTCACAATGTTGTCTTCTAATATAAAACATGACTTTTTTGGGGTTTTTTTTAAGAAACAGAAAACTCCTTTTGCATCTTTGGAAGAACATTCAAGCGATTCTGTTTCAGTCGTGGCATATTTGATTCTCAACTTGTACTTGATTAAAACTCTATTAATCATTATTAAAGATTTCTTCATGCAAACAAAATAGCATTTAACTTATTTAATTTATAATTGTTCACTAATTGAGCAATAAGCAGTTCACAGAACTCTTAAATTAGCATATGAGTGTAAAAGATAAGTACATTGGGAATAAAGTTTCTTGCTGCATAGTTTTGGTTGGTTTTAATATATACACATGAATGATTGATATAAAATTATATTGCTTGTAAGAAATGATTTTTCATTAATTACAATTCAATTTCTTCTTGGTTCATGTAGTATGAGGAGAAGGAAATTAAGCAGATTTTCTTCTTGTCTATTTACACTGTTTGTAAGTAGTATAGGTCTATAACTCCTATATGTTCTTTCACATTTACACAAAGATTGTGTATTTATATGCTTTAAAATCAAATAAATTCATCCATGTACAAAAAAAAAATTCAGCAGTTTTATTTTGGTAACAAAGTTCTTCTATTTGTATTTCTTGAAAAGTAATATATTTTACCATATTTTCATCGAACTCATAAAACCAAAATAAAAATAATGAGTTGTTACATGAAAAATGTTTTACAGGATTTTATGTCAAATATTTTTCTCCTGGTTTATAAGCTTTTCAAAAAGAACAGACCAAAACAAAAAGGTGAGAGGCTGGGTTCTAGATTTGCCTGGATAATTTAGTGGCCTTCGGTGAAGTAGTGACTGCATCAGTGGACAAGGGAAGGGCTGTGAATGTCTTCTACCTGGACTTCTGTAAGGCCTTTGATACATGTTCTTTCTGCTGAATTGGAGAGAAGGTTTTGATGGGTGTAATAATTGATGGGTAAGGAAATGGCTGGTTGACTGCATCCAAAGGTTCAGTTTACAGCTCAATGTCCAAATGAAGATCAGTAGCAAGTGGTGTCCCTCAGAGGTTCTTACTCTGTCATCTTTATCAGTAACTTAGACAGTGGAATGGACTGCAAATGTGCAGATGACACCAATCTGACTGGTGCAGCTGATTTGCTGGAGGGAAGAGGAGCATCCAGAAGAGCCGTGACAAGCTTGAGAAATGTGCTTGTGTGAACATCAATGAGGTTTGACCAGGCCAACTGCAAGGCCTTTCACCTGAGTCAGAGCAATCCTTGGTGGCAAATCAGGCTGGGGGATGAATGCAGCTGTCCCAGTATCTGAGGGTACTGGTGAACAAAAAATGATCCTGTGGTCGTAAAGTGCCCCTTCAGCCCAGAAAACCAGGGGTGTCCTGAGCTGCACCAAAAGCGGTGTGTCCAGTAGGTCAAGGAGGATGACTCTGCCCCTCTACTCTGCCCTTGTGAGACCTCAAGTGGAGTGCTGCATATAGCTCTGGGTTCCCCAGCACAAGAGAGACATGGACCTATAAAAGAGGGTCCAGAAGAAAACCACCAAAAATATCAGAGAGCTGGAACCTCTCCTATGAAGTCTGGCTGAGAGATTTGGGGTTTTTCAGCCTGAAGAAGAGACGGCTTAGGAGAGGTTTTATGGTGGCCTTTCAGTGTTTAAAGAAGGCTTATAGGAAAGATGAGAACAGATGTTTTACCAGGGCAGATAGTGACAGGGGCAATGGTTTAAACCTGAAAGAGGGTTGATTTTGATTTGATATGAGAAAAAAATTGTTTACTATCAGAGTGGTGAGACATTGAACAAGTTTCCCAGAGAAGTTGTGGACGTTCTGTCATTGGAAGTGTTCAAAGTCAGGTTGGATAGGGCTCCGAGCAATTTGAACTAGTGAAAAATGTCCCTGCCTGTGGCAAGGAGGTTGGACTAGTTGACCATTAAATGTCCCTTTCAACCCAAACCATTCTATAATTTGGACATTAAGACTGGACATTAGAGAACAGGAGACTGCATGTGTTCTGGGTGCTTAAACTCAGCTCTTAAGCTCTATAACTAACAGAGATCTAAACAGTCATTGACCAACACTGATAATAAAGGGTACATTTAAAAGAAATTAGAAGCCTCAGCTCCTACAACATCTATTTTCCATTTGACCTTGTCTAAGAGTGTGTCATGCAAATGTAGGTATGCATGGCTTAAATGCAAAAAAGCTGGTGAATGAGCCTATCAGCTTCCCTAACCTCAGGCTCCTTCTGGCCAGTGTGAGTTCAGCGCTGCCAGAAGGGTATGCCTACTGCCTTGAAACAGGCATTTCCATAAGACTTGAGTATCTGTATGCCAAAGTAGAGAAATGGCATTTCCAGAGTTTTAGTTTCCTTATAATTTTTCCAAACTGAGTTTTCAATCAAGCCAAATTTTTGTAGGATAAAATAAAATAAATTAAATATTCTATTCCCACATTCATTTTTTTGTTTTAATCCTTTACACGGTATTAGCTTGGAAACATCAACCTGCCAAGTTTTTGTCTAATCAGGATGTTTCAACAAAATCTCATTTGAAATAAAGTTTCAGTTTTATCTTGTGGACAGGCTAGAGGGATTTCAAACAGAATAGAGGTAAAATGTATGAAAAGATAATCTGCCACACTTACAGCAATATTCTATTTCCATTGAAATAAGATATGTGATAGGCTACACTGGTAAAAAAAAAAAGAGGAAAAGAGAGTAGAAATTGACTAAGAAAAGTAAGGAGATGACGGACCACATATTACCCACAGGTCAAGAACTGTCAGATCAGTATTAGCAGCTGAAATGAAGTATAGGCAGGCATGAAGTCCTTTCAGCAGCCACCAGTGCCACAAGGCATCTCAGAAAGAAATCCACACTAACACTATGGCAGTTACTTTTTCCACTGACCTTCACAAAATACACTAAGCTATTTGCACTGCCTGCCACAAGAGTATCATTTCAGACAGATGGAAAGAATTACTTGTGACTCCCAGTATTGTAAATCACTATTGAAAATTTCACTACAATAAGGCATTTAAAGACATTGGTAAACTTTTTAGTTTTAATAAGTTATTCATCTTCATAATATGTTATTCATGTCTTCAGTTTCCTCTTATGTCCTGTTAATACTGGGTATGGAAGGAAGGGGAATAAATTCCAAAATCACTAGTGCAAAAATATTTATTTTAATGATGAGATTGTAATTAACCTTGGACAAAATTCTGAATGTTAAAAACAAAATAATACTGTCTCAAAGGAATTACACCAGACTTTAGTCACAAGACTCTGTGCTAGTAGTTTTTTTTAATTTTTGATCCAACCATCAAAGAGCAATTCCTGAATTAACATTATGTCATTGTGCCATGATCACATTTTCTGGCAGAGAATTTTCTGTCATATTAGCTACTACTGAATGAAATAAAGATGTTTTCAGAACCTGGGGAGCAAATAATCAAGTTAAGTACATTTGTTCATTTAATAAACAAAAAATGCAAATATCCATACTACCATGTAAATTGCCTACATAAACTAATGTTGCTTTTCTTTGCATCTTTTGATAATCAAAAGCAGAAAACAAACCCTGTTAAAATCCTGTCCCATAACTCACTGACTACATGGTCTTCAAAACATCCCAGTTAGAGGGATTTGCTTACACATAGACTATTGCATCTCTGGGGATTAAAAGTGCATAACTTTAGAATATTTAGAAATGTGATCCAATCGCCAGTTGGCAAAACACTTCTGAGACTGAAATGAATGGGTAGTAATAGTTTTATCTGACTTTACATTTCCATTTAGGCACATTCTCCAAACTTTTCTTAGTTCTCTCCTTCAGTGGCATTCCAGAGGCAGATTATCAAGTTCTACAGAACATTCATTTTTCTTACTCTTCACTTATCACATTTGCAAAACAAACAAAAAAACAAACAAAAATACCCCCTCAGTAGTATTTCACCAACTATTGGAAGAGGCAACTCCTATGAGTCCGTGACATCCTTTCACACCCTTTCAATAATTCTCATTTTCCTAAAAATTTCCTTTTTTTTTCCAATTTGATGTGCAGAAAATAAAATCTAATTTTAATTCAGACTCATAAATCTTATCGAACTGCAAAAATTATGAGAAGCGAAAAAAAAAAAGAAAGCAATAAAAATATGAAAACTAATTTTCTTGCAGTATACGGTTTCTTTATCCATGTATTCTTACAGTTCTTCATCCATATATTCTTATATTTAATGGAAAAAGGGAAAACAAAAGGGAAAACTGCATCAAACCAGTATAAACTGTAATCTTTACCAATAAATCTCAGAAGTTCATCGCAATTTATGTCAAGATAAATATATTCGGCCACAAATCAAAGCCACAATACTTTATGCTAGTTTGGTCTATCAGCTATTAGATGTTTGTATTAGAAACATCTAATTCTATAATATTATAAGAGATATTTGGCTCTAGAGGCATCAGCAATATCTCACTTTTTACATTGTGTTTTCAAAATAAAGAACTTTGATCATGTCTTAGTGCAGAGCTGTCATCATAACACCCACAATAATCATAAATGATTTTGTATTGCTAACTCAGAACAAATGGTTAGGTTACCTATGATTTTAAAAGTTTAGTGTGTTGATAAGACATCACAGAAACTTGAAAGTTTTGCATAGGACTTTTTGAACAATCTTATAATATTTTTCAAGCTGAAGTTAAGTTTTTATTTAAGTTAATTAACTGTGTCTGCATTTCAGCCCGAAGACAAATTGCAAATCCATTAAAAATTAATTACAGATGTTTTTGTAAAAGGAAAATAGAACTGTGAATGGGCTTAGTCTTTTCTGATTCAATAATGCAAAGGAAAGAAGGTTCAGAGGTTTTCAAAACTCAATTTCCTCATTTTATTCCCAAATTTATATTTTTACAGTCGGCTTACTAGGCCGACTATCTGTTTTGTTTCTGGAAATATTCACAATGTTCCTTTACAATCAGATGGTGATTTAGGATTGGCCCAGGGGAATTAAAAATAAACATTCTTTTGGCAAGGAAAACTCTTCAGTTTGGTTACTGTTGGTTTAGAACTAAACTAAAGAAAAATATTGTACTTTTGTGAAAAAGTCTGAGTATCCTCATGGTTAAAGCAATGGGCTGAATAGAACCATGATTAGACATTAATAATGATCTAATTTTATTTGAATTTTCTTAGTCTTGCTCTGAGCATGACTGGGCCCCTCCAAGAACTTAGCAGAGTATCTGTTTACCTAAATATGACTTTCATTTTAGGAGGGACATGTGTGTTTCCACTTTCCTCCCACCCTCCAAAACCAGATGCTTCTGAACATGACGACAAGGTTAGCATTAAATGTTTAGGGAACTTTAAGCCTCAGCAGAAAGATGGAATTTTAAATTCCTTAAAGTTAGACGGTGTTGGGAGAGTCAGACATCAAAATTCTTATTGAAATAAAATTTACTTCTCCAGAATTTTTTTCTACTAATTTCAGTGGAAATGTGTATAAGTACCATAGTCAAGTATTGAGGCATTTCTTTACACCAGAAGAATTAATCCATAACAATTAGTTCCCTACGTCATCTTGTTCTTTGCCTTCATCACTGATCCTTGCTTCATCTTGTGTTCTGCACTTCATCTTTGGCAGACTGAGACACAAGTTCTTCCTATAGTGTATAAATATTAAAATTCAGCTTTAGGCTCATGCATGAAAAACACAAGAAAATTATAAAAGAAGCCCCTGGACATAGCTCAACAGATGAGGTAATAACTTTAGTTCTGGGGAAAAAAAGAAATTGCACTTCAAGAGAAAACTATTTTTTGCTAACAAAAGAAATCACTGCAGCTGAACATTGTTTTACAATTTCATTTATAAGCAAAAAGAGTTATCTGAAAATTTTTTGTCAAAGTTTGGGAAAAGGGAGAAAGGTAGGTGTGGAAGGGATCATTGTCTTATTCTATTTCAAAGTGAACACTACATAGTGTAACTAAATTTCACCTTATTTCATCTTTTTTTCTTTTAAATAAATACTTTTTATTACTAATTATATGTGGCATTTTCAGCACAGTGAATACTTCTAATGCTGATGGTAGGAAGGCACAAGGGAGTTGACTCAGAATATGGAGGCAATGAGCTGTCAAAAGTGATGCTAAATCACGTGTCGGAGCCATGGTTATCTTCTTGCTCTGCATTAAAAAGAAAGAGAACTTCCTCACTCCTACCTCTAAAATGGAAAAGAGGTTGAAAAACCACTTTCCAAGACAGCATTGTGGGAAAAAATGAGATTTTTGACTGTATGAAAAAATACTTACTGATACTGTACGCTACTTTTTGGCACTTGTGGAAATTTTGTCTTGCATTTGAGAATGTTGCTGAAAAGTAAGTAGACTTGACAAACCCACTCTTCTCCTTTAGTTCATGCAGTACTAAATTTTATCCTACATGTAATTTTTATTCTGTACACTTATTTCCTTAACCTTGATATGACCAAAATAAAAGATTCTTACAACATAGAGAAAGTGAGAGACTCTTGAGATGACAAGGGAACCTACTTGCAGCAGGGAGCAGATTTATAGCCCAAACTAAAAAAGTAGAGAAAAAATATTTTTCTGGGGACTTAAAAGAGACTATGCGGAGAATTCAAGTTACTGTACTAAGAAACAATACTAGAATTCTACCATGAAAAAGCATAGAAATAAAAAAATCTCCTATGAAACTAACAATCTTAAAGTAACAGAATATATTGGGGAAAAAAAATGTCATATTTAAAATAAAATTCTCTTTTGAATCAAAATGTTGGATCTACATTTTATCTTTTTTTTTTTTTAATTTAGCAATTTTAACTTAGCTATAGTGAGGATCATCACAATTTTGATTAGACTTGCAGTGTTTTCCTGGGTCTTATTTAAATGTATTTAATTTAGTAAGCTGTTTTACGTGCTGCTTACTTATCTCCAGAGTTGTGGTGTAGGAAAACTGCTTAAGTGTGCTGATGTCTAAAATATATAAAGATTCAGAAATTCCTAAATTCTCTGTATTACTATTGTGGTTCTGATATGCAGTTCCTTCATTATGCTTTTCTAACATTTCCTAAATAGCTACTGAATTATGAAAACCAGTCCAAGGTTAATAGATTTGACAGTAGCTTACCGTGAAGTAGACTTGGGGGAAACCCCCTCACACATTTCAAGGTTTGAAAGGAATTTTTTTCTTTCATTTCTATTTTTCAAAGTAAAAGTTCTCCATAGGTATTAAACAAGTCCAGAACACTTTCTACAACCTTGGTGTATAAAGTTACTGACTATCTGAAATGGATACCAGTCATGTTTTTGCTTTGTTTGAGATATTTACCTTCATGCTGAGGGTCTTCAGTAATACAGAATGAATTTCTGTTGAGTCAATATATTGCTCACCCTGAGGAAGCAAAAATAACATGTGTCTCCCAAAATTAAATTTTCCCCATAGGAAAGCCTGATGAAAAAGGCCCTAGTTTTAACAGTCCAAAAGTTTTCTAGCAGACCCAAATTCTTGAAAAATATTTGAAAAAAACCAGGCAGAAATCACAATTACTGAGGTTTCCGCTTAAGACTGGCTTTCATAAAAAGTCAGAACAGCAAAATAGAACTTTGAGCCTGTTTTTTTTAAGAATGAGTCTTTTAGTTAGCCCCAGATTGTTACAAAGTTTCTCTTGCAAAAAAGGATCTCTGACAAACCCAGGTGTGGTTGATACAGGTGATTCCAGCCACTCTGTCTCCTGAAGAGAACTCAGACAACCAGCTGTGGTAGTCAGCAACCCAAGTTTAGCATGTAACAGTCATGGTGAGAACCCATGATTCCTTTGTTCTGCTGTTTGTATGTTTTCCCCTGATTGGTTAATGTTTTTCCCTCCTTGCTTTATGTATGAGGTTGTATATATTCATTTCCCAAGTTTAATATGTATCAGTTCTAGAAAGTTCTTTGTTCCTTGATGCCCCATTGGTTCCTTCCCTAAATCCCTCCTTTGTGTTATTTCCATTGGTTCCCTCGCACTCAACCCTGCCTCCATTTGCTGTATCCCTTATCCCCGCCTTTCCTATCCCCACTATAAAATCCCTGGACCCTTGTCAGATCCTTGGCTCTCCATCTTCTCCTTTTCATTGTCTTGACTCAATAAATTTTCTGCATAGAAATTACACAGAGAGTCCCCTCTCTCTCTCCCTTCTTTGCCTGTGCCTTTGTGCCCTGTTTGGGGATGGCTCCCTCAGGTGAGAGTGCACCCTCATCTGCCTGCAATTTTGTGTGTGTCTGTGCCTGCCGTAGTGCAGTCAGGTTGCGGCTTGACCTCCAGGCTCTCTTTGGGCTAGATTGCAAAACCTGACACCCAGCTAGTAATCTTGGCTTGAAAATGGACTGGTCAAGAGGCATATTTTGAAGATCAGTTGTGGGGAAGAAACTGTCCCTTTAGCTTTCTGTTTTGTTTTCGGCAGTACAAAGAGATACTTAAAGCTCTGCAGTCATGTGGTATCATTCCAAGACATCTTTTTAGCCTTTCCAGCTGAGAGACTGCTGTTATTCTCCTTTGGATGCTTTTCCTGTCTTCTTGCACTGTGGCCTGTCACGCTCCCATTCTCATCTTGAGAAGACTGAAAGCCTCCATTCATTCCTTTCTTTCCTCGTGCATTATTCTTGTACATTATTACTGGTTTTACTGTCCTGTCTATTGCTCTTCTTTGAAGTGTCCTTCTTATACAGTAAATATTGTACATACACTGTTGACATCCAGTTGTTAGGAGATGCCTCTGCCTGAATTAAGGTGCAAATGAGACCATATGCCAAAGTCAATGGTAAGGATTTTATTATTTATGTTGCAAATCCCTCTCTTCTCTGCTTATCTCAAGTTCCTACTGTGGTGGCTTATCTTAAGGCAAATTCCTTCTGTGGCCTTGACAGTGTTTTGACACAGGCAACTGCATTCTTTAAGTAATTATTAATACTCAGCTAAGTGATAATAAGCAATAATTTTTCTACTAAAATGCTTCTTTAAAATGATATATGTCCCTTTTATGATTTCATAAATTTGGCTATAAATGAAAAAGGGAATGCAAAAAGTGGTTCCAAATGGAATACATAATGACGCTGTTAAAAAAATGACAACTTTATCTTTCAAAAGTATTTGTTCTTGACAGTGAACCTTCAAGATAAAGTAGTAAGTATAATAGTATTATATTTTGTTTAATTATTAGTCCCTCCTTCATTTTTCATTCTTCTTTATAGTGTTGTTTGTTTTGGTTGTTTGTTTGTATGTTTTTCCTACTTTCCCCTGTTGGTATCGAAGTATAGAAAAGTATAATGAAACAATACCGGAGGAAAAAAATCCAAAACTTTTAACAAAACATGATATTAACTTTTTTTTGAGAGACTGGAAAATTTGAGTAGAGATGCTCATTTACTCAGAAAACATATTTGTGAAACTTTTGCTCATTTTAATGTGATTTATAAAACAACCTTCAAAATAGATATTTCAATTAACTTTAAAATGCTAAATAATTGTGTTAATAAAAATACTTCAAAGTAAATTGTTTGAACCACTAAGTAAGGAGGCTGCAAAGATTTTTCAGAATATTAGTGGCAGCAAAGGAACAAATGGAACCAATGACTTTGCAGTTAATTACCATATCCAAGAAAAATATGCAGATAGGAGAGTAAATAAGAGAAGAAAGGAATGCACAGGGGAGAATCAGAGGATGAAGACTAGATCAGTTGACTTAATATGAGGAAGGGACTTAATGACAAATAATAGAAAATTGTGAAGGATGCTGGGAAAAATATTCCATCCATTCTTTGGTCTAACAGTTTCTATAGCAGATGATTGTAGAATGGATGACTTAGTTGCAGTAGTTGAGTAAAACAGCTTTTGTTATTAAAAGGAAGAAAAATATATGACTCTTGACTAATTTTAAATGGCTTCAGATACACAGACCTGCAAATAACAAAAGTATAAAATGTTTAGCAAGAGAAAACAACTTTTGATTGACTTCCTCACCATTCAATTGGTCTCAAAAGACTATGAGAATTTATTTATGTATTTATTATTTTTTAATGTTTCATCATTAAAAATCAGAAACTCTGGGGGGAAAATTGCTAAAAATATTGTACTGTAAGCAACAAACAAATTAACATGATCAGCTTGCTTTTTATCAAGCTTAATTTCAGGTAAACCTTACTATACTGAGATTATTTTTAAAACCCAACAGTAATCAGTTCAAAGAATTAATGCCCTACTCTGTCCTGGAAGAACAGAAATGGCTTTCATTGATGTAAATGTGAAATTTCATTAGTTAATTTTCTTTAACAAGAAGTTTGAGGTAGAAAGATAGAAAGAAATAGGAAATACCTGTCAGAGAGTGGGAGCAAGAGCAGAAGATAATCAGTTGGACCTAGATGAGCTTTAAGATCCCTCCCAACTCAAAGCATTCTGTGATTCTAGTTGTATGGACTCCAGAAGTGATGTCCACAGGTGCTTTCTGCTGAGCAGGCCCTTGGCATGGACAGGGGAGTAGAGGGTGCAAGGCTTTAGACACAGGGTCACCTGCAAATTCCCTTCTGGTGGATTTTTGTGCGCAAAATAAATATGGAAATGGTAAAAAGAGCCTTTACAGCATCTTTACAGCCACACAGAACCTCTGAAGGAGCAATTGTTCGTCCTTTCCCACACCAAACACATGCTTGCTTTCTAACACTGCCTGACTTCCTGGCCATCATCAGCATCAGAGCATGGCTGTGATGGCTTCACTGTCCAGGCTGCATAGGCCTGGTGCAAAGGTGTTTCCAGCACAATTCTTTATCAGCCAGGCTCAATGTGTGGCTTTAGTTTGCCTTTAGAGAGAAGGGAAAACCCTGACTTCCCAGCCCAGCTGGGAAGTCTCATGCTGGTGTTGGTGGCTGAGCAGTCAGTTGTCACAGATGACGCACTGGGACTTGAGTTTGAGAATACATCAATATCTCTGAGAGACAAGAAATGAAATCTGTAGACTCTTTTCTTATGCCTTAAAAACTTTATGAGAAAAGATACAAAATCTTAAGTAATTTGAAAAGTGTTCTTTCTTTGGCAGTATCCTGGGAATGTACAATATATCATAATTACAGCATATTGTATATTCATTGATTTATATCATATACTGTAATATAAATATACAGTAGGTAATAAATATACATGATTTGCTAATTCTACTTATTCATTAATTTTTTTCTTAATTTATGTATTTTTAGATTATTCTTATTACTTTTTCTCTTCTTCTATGTGCTTTTAAATTCTTATCCTTATTACTCTTCTTCTATGTATTTTTGAATTTTGCTTCTTTTCCTTCTTCATCTTTATCTTCTGTCCTTGTCTTCTTCATCATTGTCTTTGTCTTCTTCTTCATCTTACTCTTTGTTAACACCAGCTCCCATTTGTTCTGGCAGAACTGTGTGTTGCAGTACTGAAGGGAGGTTCTGGGAGCAATCTGTGCTGTTGGTGTCCTGACTGTGCTACCCCTCCAGCTGTGCCACCAGGCAGGGACAGAGGAGCAGTGTGCACAGCGCCTGCAGCGCTGGCCTGAAGCGGGAGGGACACTTCTTGGGGGAGCTGGCTCCCTGCTGTGGGCCTGGGCTCCCAGATGGCCAGACGAGGGGCTCGGGGTGCTGTGCAGGGCAGGGACTGGGCTCTCTTCCCATTTGGCTGTAACTGTTGCTTCCATTTCTACAGCCAGCCATTGCTCCAGGGCATACTGCTTCTCCAGCTGCTGGCTCAATGCCTGGATCTCCAGCAGAACCTTGCTCAGGATGTCACTGGTGATGTTCCGGCCCGTGTGCAGTGGAGCATGGTTGCTGGCTGGGCTGTTGCATGGGACGGGGGGTGGGGTCTGTGTTCCTACTGGTGTCATCTCCTCACTGAGGACAGAAGAACCTGCAGCATTTTCCTCCTCTAGAGCTTGGGGCTCCTCATCCCCAGCAGCTCTGTCTGGAGCAGCAGCTGCCAGCTTGGTGTCTGTAGGACTCCTTGGATCAGGAGAGGCTCTGGGCAGGGCATGGGCTGCTTCTGCTGCCACCTCTGTGCCCACGCTCCTGAGAGACCTCGTCCTCTCCAGGGGACAAGTCTGGGGCTCCTTATTGCTCACTGAACACAAGGGTCTGTCCCAGATCTTGGAGCTGATGTCATGTCCCCTTTGGGAGAACTCCTGGCTGCTCATACCCTCATTCCATTGGAACAGCTTTTGGTCCCTCAGATCTTCTTCTCATCGGGGCAGCTCTTGGGCTCTGTAGTCTGGTTCTTGGGACAGCTCCTTTTCGCTGCTGTTTCTCGCTTGGGGCAATTCTGGCTCTCTCCTGTCTTCCCACTGGGAGATTTACAAGTGCATATCTTCTTCCCACGGTGAGAGTTCTTGGTACCTCTCACCTTCCCACTGGGATGGCTCTTGGACATCTTCCCATTGGAATCTTCTGGAACTCTCACATCTCTCCATAAGGACAGCTCCTGGAATCTCTTTTCTTCTTCCCGTTTGCACTCCTGCTGCCCTCTCACACCTTCTTCCCATTGGGACATCTCTTGGACTATCACGTTTTCTTCCCATTCATACAGCTCTTGGTATGTCTCATCATCTTCTTCCCACTTGTACAGCTCCCAGACTCCTACTATTTCTTCCCATTAGTACAGCTCTTGGTGTGTCTCGGGCTCCTCTGGGAAAATTCTTGGACTCTCACGTGTACCTGTCATTGGTACGGCTCTTGGCTTCTCCTGGCTACCCATTGGGAAATTTCTTGGAGTCTCACAGCTTCTTCCTGTTGTTATATCTCTTGCACTGTCATATCTTCTTCCCATTGGGAAAGCTCTTGGCCACAAGCATCTCCCCACTGGGAAAGCCCTTGATGCGTGTTGACAAAGAGCCATACCTGTCACCTTAACAGCAGTGGAGCAGACAGGAACTGGTACGGAGCAGCGTCCAGACTTATGGACTTGTAGCCCCTGCTGTGCCTGGAGCCCTGAGAGGCTTTGGACAGGCTTCCATACAGCTTTGTGACTGTGCTGATGGTACCTCCTCATTGAGAACAGGAGACTCTGATGCTTTTTCTGCCTCAGGAGAGAGAGGCTTGGGGGGCTCCTCTTCCTCAGCAGCTCTGGCCAGGGCAGTAGCTACCAGTTCAGCATCCGTGGGACTCCCTGGGGAAGGAGAGGCCCTGGGCAGGGCCTTCCACTACTTGGAATTTGTTCAGACATCTATTAAACCGCATTGATATGTATATATTTCTGCAGGCACCCTTGAATTCTATGGCTACAGAGCAAGCAAGGTACTAAAGCAAGGTACTAAGCACTTTTGACATTCTCATTTGAAATCCTCTGATTACAGAGTTAAGCATGTAAGATCACAAGACTAGAAATACTGTAGAAGCATATCTTTAATCTCTTTGTTAGGTCGCTTGTACAATGGCATGGAGGAGCCCTCAGTCAAAAGCCTGAAGGCACTCACCAAGTGTTCTTCATGTTTCTAATCCAGGAAAAGGAAAACAATTTTTGTCAGCATTCAGTTATAATCTGATTTTAATATCATTTTAATAAATGGGACTACTGCAGAATTAAACTAGTGTCACAAGATTTTACCCATATTTTATAAATATGCTGTGTTCATGAGATTAATACACACTAAGTGGCATTTATAAAGCAATTAGTGTATTAGCATACAATACAAAAAATTATGTAATAGGACTTGTTATTGAAGTGTCGACAAACACCAGTTGAAGACAATGACAGAAACAAAAAGGAAACGATTGACAGTATTATGTTTGATATTAAATGTTGTAGTTAAAAAATTGCTATGTTTCTTGCTGTATTTAAGTAGTATTACTGGATTTCTATGAGAGGAGGGAGTTGTCTGTTTCTTTCACCCTGTATTATCTGATAATTTCCTAAATTTAAATTAAAATCCTTTCTCTAATTATGAAAAAACTGTAAGAAAAATCTAATACATTGCCTCTGTTGAGGCAATATTTTGCAAATAAGACTAAAACGAAGAATACATAATCTTTTAAATCATTAGGGGAAAACAAACATACAAACAAACAAAAATCATCACCCGAAACCACAAGTGTCATGGGTATCCCAAAATGCTACTGTATTCCGTTATCTACCTGTCGCCCAAAATTGTTACTGTCTCTTTCAGACTTGGCATGACTAGAACCAGAATTGTGGGGCAGTCTAACATTGCTGGTGCTGGTCTCTTGAAAAGATCAGGGCACCCAGGCTGGTTTCCTCCTTTACCTGGCAGTGTTTGCTGAAGGTGGAGACTCTGCTTTGGGAAAATGTTTTTGGAGTGAACTTTGCAAACTCTATTGTCAGCAAAGCTTGAGCCACTCCCTTGGACCAGGTCCTGCCATGTAGGACCAACAGACAGGTTTTTGCCCCCCAGCATATGTGTGGTGTGGAGCACATCAGCACCAACACCGTCGGAGTCCCTACAGGCTGGATTCTTCCAGCAGCCAAGCCTTTTCCCTATACATGTGCAAACTGCAAAGTGCAAAAGACTGACAGGGACTCATTCCTCAGTTTTTACTCATATCACAGAGACAAAAATTCCTACCTTTGTTGAACTGCTAGTGACAGAAGTACTCTTGATCATAGTGGCAGTGCTATATATGGCAAATATACTTACAGTTTTAAAGCATTATTCTCTTAGAACGTCACCTGCCATCATGCAGTGTAATCAGTGGTATTTCTGAAATGCTGAATTATCAGGTACAAGAAGAAGTGTCACCACAGATGTCTAGAATAATTGGGCAACCGTATCAGCACCATGGTAAACATTAAACAAAGAAAAGAGCAGTACTAACTTGGTTATTCTATTCTTCATACCCATTACTCCTTTTTCCAGAGGCTGCTCATCTGTTTCTCCATTACAGTAAATTGCATAACAACAAAATACCTTCTGATGCATCAGTGACCTCGTTGATTCTTGTAAAAGGTAAAATCATTAAAAGGCCATAATGGAGACTATGAACATGTTTGCTCTGGTTTTCTTCTTTTTCAGAACTCCCTGTGCTGATGAGAACAGAGTCAAAAGCCTTGTGGTGAAAGGAACTTTACAACTTGAGTATAAAAAATATGGTCTCAATCTGTCAGACATATCTAAACAGAACTAAAACTAGTTAACTCAACTTGCCACCTCCCACAAGTCCAGCTTTGTTACATATCTGTCACTGCAAGTAAGACTTTATTTCTGAGCCGTCTACTGATTTATGCAGCTCTATGAAGTACATGTTAATATTGTGCATATACAGAATACGGTATTATACTAAAGGATTTACACTTTAAATCTATTTTTAATATTTTTAATACTCTGAGTAATATGTGTTTAAGACCTAATTTACAAACTCTTATTTTAAATAAATTTTTATTAGTCTGACCCATGCTGTATGTTACAGCAATAGATCTTTTAACGTATTAAAGACCAGAATTCCTCATGAGAAGAAATTTTTTCAAATTTATGAATAAAAAGAATGAATCAGGATCCAAATCTAAAGGCTCCTTGAGAAGCTCCATATTAACACTTTTTTTTTTAATCCAGTTGTGTAAATAGATTTTTAAGCAAAATACAAGGAAAGAATTGTGGTTTTAATTCAGACATCTCTATCGTTCTACAAGTAAGAATTAAGGAAGTCTCTATGTGAGACAAAAAAATACCTAGCAGGTTCCTCAGAATTACAGTTTTTTCTAAAAGTTTCCTCAGCAAGGAACTCATGTTTCCTGAACTGTAAATAAACTATGATATGCAAATCAAAACCCCAGACTGAGTTAGAGGATGATGAATGCTTTCCCTATGAATTTCTAACCATGTGCTTGTTTAACTCTCAGCAGACAACTTAATTGATATTTTCTGCTTCTGCTCTCTGTTACCTCATAACAGTAACAAAAAGGAACAGCTGCATACAGAATGCCTCCTTATGAGGATAGCACTTATCAACACCAGAAATACATACCTACCCCTGACACCTTATAACAGTAGTAGTATACACCCGTGTCCATCAGTGTATCTAAGGCGCAGACAGTAGGACATGTTCTATAATGAAAACCTTTAAAAGCTTGACTAATATTTCTTATTCTACTGAAATTTGTCTTTAATTGGTAGGTACCATTCTACAGATAGAAGTACATCTGCTTTAGAAAACTGACATCCCTCTGAGATTCATCTTTTAAATGTCAAAATGCATCACAAGGTCCTGTAAGAAAATAGGTTTGCATAATAGATTTCTGCATGATTTTCCATTACTTTAGATCAGAACTAAGAGCACTTTTACACAATCAATTTTATTTTTTATGGTAATTATGTGAAAGTTACTGCTTCTAGTATACTCCATTTAAAATTTATATGATTTCCTTGTTTTCACGGATCGATTATCTGTCCTTTTCTTGTTAACAAAAGGAAGCTGACTGGTTAAATCTGATTAAATCTATTCAAACCAATGCCTCTGCCAAACCACACAGGTCTCAACATCCAACTAGACAAGAATAAATGTTTTCATTACAAACTGAAAGCCAAAAATCCATATCATATTATAAATCTCATAAAGACATGACAATCAAGAGCAAAGTGAAGAATAGCAAAGGAAATGTAGCAGTCCTGAAGTTCAGACAACTGGGATATGCAGATGTATTAAGTCCTTCCAAAATTAATGAGAACCTGTTGTAAAAAAAAATTTGCATGAATTTGCATATATTAGATTTCTTTCTAATTGTGTCAGCACACGGTACTTTGGTTACTATTACAAAAAATGTTAAGATATCTCATAATTATGATATAATTCCTTATTTAGGTATGACTCAGTCAAATGCTACTGTTTAAGAATTATTATCTATATATTAGATATATTAATCTAATAAATACAGCTGTATAAAACAAAAAAGAAAGAATTACACAACTATTTTTAGCTCTGCCTTTTTTTTTCATTCACAATTAATCCACTTTGAAATACTGAAGATTTAGATTCTGACAATACTTATCGTTTTGAATTTTCTATTAAAGGTCTGGTGCCTGATAGAATTGCGGGTTTTCTGACATTTCTACTTCACAGAATCTCAGAAAAAGTGTAGTTGAAAGGGACCCTCATGGAACATTGAGTTCAGCTGCTGGGCCTACACAGCACCATCACCAAGAGTCACGCTATGTGCTCTGGAGTTTTGCATGAAAACTCTTGTCTTTTTTATTGATTTGTTTGATTAAGGCCAGTCCGGTGTAAACACTGATCTCATTCAGAACTGTATGAGAAATTATTATACCATTGGTAGAATGTTACTATGAAGATACTATATTATAACTGCAAACTATAATATAACTGCACTGGCTCAATAAAACGACACTAGCAGGCACAACTGAAAGGATCACTTATGCCACAGCAATACCTTTATTCTTTGTGCAAGAATATCTGAAGATAACAACAGTAATGGAAGTATAACATGAAAATTTTGCCACTTTATATAGGATTCCATCTATGATCAGTTGCAGCCACATCCCTTAATGTAATGCCACATAGCCAACACAATACCTGACCCTGGATTTTTCAAATGTACTTTTTTCCCTTTTTAGATCATTGACTGCCGCTGATTTAGAATTAAAATCTTCTCTAATTTTACTATGTCATTCTGATATTTTGCATTTTTTCAACCATTATTCAAATAAGTAGACTTACTCAATATAACATAATGTTCTGATCCAAGAAATGTAGTTTTTCTCCCAATTACACTAGATTCATATTTCTATTGAAATCAGTGGACTTTAAAAAATATGAAAAGATTCAAAGAATTAGAACCTTAGGCATTGTAAAAAAACCCCTTCATTATTTTATACACATTATAATATGATTGTTTGAATAATTAAAAGCATCCAGGCCATGAAATTGTTAGTGGTTTGGAATTAAGTTCCTAACATATAGTGTTTTTGCAATCCTTAATCTAAATCTTCATTCATAGTAGGAAAAAGTAGCTAAATATATAACTAGGCAACTATAAATTGTTAAAACATATTGTGTGGATTCTGAATGGGGAGGTAAGTGGTGGTGAATTCTCATGCTATTTATTGCTCAGTGTGCTCCCCAAGAAATAATAATCAAATCCTCATAGAGAATGCTGGGAAAAGAATTTCTACATGGCTAGAGCCCAGAACTTCATGACATTATACTGCAGGTCATTCACATGCTATCGTCCATGACAGCTTTGAAATCCAGGTCTAATGAAAAGGCTTGCTTCTTTTTTTTCTTGGCTACCCCTTCTCTAGACTAAAGATCCATTGTTCCCTGCCCTGAACTGCTTTTGTAACCCCGTTTATTTATTGATGATCTTCTCTGCTGTAAAATCAAGCTTGTTAACTTCAGCTCTGGAAAAGTGTTGAGACTTCTGTAAAAGCATCTGCCCTGATTTCCTGTCCAGTCTTGGGTATCTGCACCATCCTTTTCCAATTCTATTTTTAGAACATTTCAACATGAGATGTCTAGGACTTTGAAACTGTCTTTTCACATCATTGATTTGATTTGCATTTTTCACTGTATCAATTAAAAATTCTATCCAGGTGGATTCAGGTTCAGCATTTAAAACTTTTGTTGTTGTTTGGGGGTTTTTTTTAAACCCTAACACTTGTATAGGTGTTTTATGTGAAATCTAAGCAGGCTTTATTACCTAAAATATCAAAATGTCCTTTGAGAATGTATCACATCAGTTTGTTTAGCACTGAAAATGAAAAATATACACAAAAAACTTTTAAATCCATCTTTATAAATGTTCTTTTGTAACAGGCATTGCATAATTGAACGGAATAATATAGAAATTGAAAACCGATTATAAGTAAAGATCACATTTCCTACCACGGTCAGCAGCTAGTAAATCCTAGTTTTGTCAGAGTGAACTCAGAAAGTTGATCATTCTTGAAATATGTCTATTTTCTTATTATCATCCATGTTATAAAAAAACCCCAAACGATTCCTGTGTCTGAGGTCTGGGTACATATTTTGCCTTCATTTTGTCTCTGGAATGGAAATCCAATGCTTTACTCAGCATTCTGTCTCATCTTGTAGGCCCTTGTCCTAATTACAATCTTCAGTACTTGCATTTTTACCAGAGGGAGATATTGTACAAAAATTCACGAGCCTTTCTACTCTAGAAATGTAGTGATCAGCCTTATAAAATCCTTATCTGTACTCCATTCTAATCCAGAAATACATGAAGTCTCCTGTATAAGTCAAATACTGTTTACATAGTACGTATTGTTCCTGTAGTAGGTATTTTTATAACTTAGCTGAGCATGTGCAAATCAGCCTGTTACTCCTTTTGTATTCACGTATTCATCAAATTCCCACATTACTTATAAGAGAGTATCTTGTCTGGATACACGTTGTCAGCTCGCAGAAAAATGAAATAGCAGTTCCCTGCAGAGATGGCTTTATGAGTGTTTTTGATATTCTGCAGGAAAATAAGTGGCACTGTTGTACTTGAAGTACAGTTCATGCTGCGTTGCTTTAGCAGATTAGTACCTAACTCTTGCTTTGCAAGGGAGTTTACATTTTGATTGAGTATTATAGGCTGAAGATTTTGTTGTAAAGGTAAATCTTACCTGTGAGGAAATAAACCTTACTTCTATCTTTTGTGTGTTCTCAGAGCATAATTGAACACTGATCTTGTTTATGGTTTTGAGCTCATTTTTCATTTCAGATGACTGAGAAGGCCAGCAGGCTTTCTATATATCCCATTATGTATTTAATATTTCCTTTTTATTTCCCCCTTGCTTGCTTCTTCCTCTTGTCAAGTAATAGGGAAGGACTTTAAACCAGGACACTGCACATCCACATTTATATGCATCTATATATCTACTTCATATATATATCCTTTCTAGTCAGAGGGGGGAAAAAGACACTTCTAGGGTATAAGCATTCATATGACATATTTTATAACTCTGCTTTACCATGAGGTTATTGTAGTTCTCTATGCTTACTAAGAAGAAATATAAATATTAACCTGATCTAATGAAGGATAAATGTAACACAAATCAAAACTTTTTCACTTTTGAGTAAGCAAAGATGTAGGAATTATTTTAAAACCTAGACATAGGATCTGAGGCTGCATTTAGTGAAATAGATGTAATTGTGTGTAGAAAATGGACCAGTGATGGAACAGAGGAAAAGTAAGTTAAAAATGTTACCACTTATGAAGCAGAATGTTACTGTAAAATTTTGGGAAATGCTATGTGTTTATATTTCCACATATCAAGCATTTCCACATCATGAAAGGCAATTGTATGGGTCACATTGTTCACAATGCAATGAAGCATGCAGATAAACATCTGCCCTGTGACAGAGCAGTACTGAATACTAACGTGGTTAATGATTTATTTTCTTTAAAAAAAATTACTGAAGAAAAACTGTGCTAAGTGTGTACAGTGACAGTAAGGTCTACTCTCATCTTTATTTCTAGAAGCAAGCCACCATTATTTTCTTTTTAATGTATTTTTATAAGTTGCATATACTAGGGGGTTTTTATTGTTTTGTAGCAAAAGAAAGTTTAAAAGACTTTAAGTCATGCCTGACTAAATAAGAAAAAAACTAAAATTGTTTGCCACTTCCCTTTTATTCCTATGCTTTTTTCTGTCCATCTCCTCAGTCAAGATAACTTTTTATTACAGAAATGCAAGTGCCTACAGCAACTTCTAAGTTCTGTTGTCAAAGCAATGAGAGTCATTGTAGTATTTAAATCCATAGATCAACATAACTGAAGGACAAAGATCTCTTTAAAATTTTCACTTTTCATAGAAACCCCCAAAAATTCAAAAAAATACTAGTTTTTAATTTTTAATGTAAACCAGGTAGGCAGTTTGAAGTAAGAAATTTTGTCAGCAATTGTGCCGTAACAAAATTAAGATGTGCATGTACATAGTCAAAGTCATACAAAATCAGAAATGGATTCATACGTGTTGAAGGTACTTAGATTCCATCCCTCTTTAGACATCGACAGTGATTTCATATCTAAGATAACCACTTTTGACTTCCTCTCTAGCTGATGTAGAAAAACAAATATATTTTGTTTTCAATTTTGCAACTTTTTATTAGAAAAAGTTTCTTTTTTTGCTGAGAAAATATGCTGAGACATGACCTTTCCACTGGCAGCAAAGAGAACATAGAATGACACACATAGATATAGATTTAAGATGTCTGCTCAGATTAATCCTACCTCTGGTCCTTATTTGGCCAGGATTTCTACATTATCTGTGGATTTACAGAAAGTCATCAAAAGTATGTTTCTATTTTATGATTTTTGTAAAATGTCTGGAAGGGATGACATTATTCAGTAACTTTGAACAGTACCCTACAGTTCTTAAAGCCATATATCACCATTGATGTTGGCAAGTTGAACTCCCATTCCTTCACTACTTCACCATTGTCCATCATTCCTTCCATGCCTTCACCTTCACCATTCTAATGCCAGTAAAATTAAGAGGGCTGCAGTGGCATATGGAGAGAATGACTTGAATGGTATCTACAACTTACTGACATCATATGTCACTCATTCCAAATTGTTTGTCTTTTATTTTTTTCCTTGATCAAATGTAAGGAGGAAAACTTTTGGCAAGGGCTAAACTATTTATTACATAGGTCATAATTTTATTAATTTTTTAAAATCAAAAGCCAGTAGTTCTAAAACTAGAAAATTTGATTATTGGTCCTTGGCATTTTATACTTGAAATTGATCCATTATATCATCAAATAATATGATTACTGCAAAAGCCAGTGACATGAACTATTAACTGCCTTCTGAATATTAGCACCATTACTTCAGACTGTAGCTCCTCTTCCTAGCTACAGCATAACATCAGAGTTCCCTTCAAAAAGAGAAAAGTGAAAAATGAATCTGCAGTCAATTTGGGATTTTCTAAGCCAATAAACATAAAATGTTTGACCCAAATACAAAACCCTAGATTTATGCACATTCTATTTTTTGAATACTGAGTAATTTTTACATCATGATAACTAAGTTTCAAAGAAAGTGTACACTGAAAATGCTGCTTGTATGACAGCTTTCTATCATAAACAATAAAATGATTAGATTACTTACATATACATTATTCCTACAGAAATGTTTTGACTAAAACCTTCAACAAAAGCAGCATCAAAGGATACTTACTTTTTGTAATAGCAGGGTACAGCTTCTTTGCATCATTTATTTTCAGTCACGCACATTATATGAATAAAGTATCAGGACCAAACCTACATGGGCTAGCAACAAAACCCTGTAATTGTCTTTCTTTACTTCAAAATACACAAATATTTTATTACACAGCACTTTTTAAGTTTGATTTTTTTCCTTTAGTTTTTTTTCTAAAAGTATTTTAGTACTAGGGTCAATTTTTTCAGTGGTTCCCTTTCTGTATTGCCTACTGTCTTGGTTTCTCACATATTTTTATCCCTAGCCTTCCTTATGCTCTGCAGAAGATCAGTACTGCCTCTCCCCACCCCCTGCCTTTTGTTATATTTATATTGAAATTGCTTTGGTTTGTCAGAATGCAATAAGTTTTTGGTGTATATAACCAAGATTTACTGAGTCCTATTCCCACCCAAATACTTTAATGAAATCTATGATTATGTTTTCTATTGAAATTGTATTTATCTTGTGAGAAAGAGTGTGATTTTTTAAATGGATGTTTGGTCCACAGTCACCATGCCTAATTCAACTCAGTAGCAGTGGCACAGGGTGCCTTCTAGAGGGCACTCCTTGCTTTCTTACCTATTCAACAGAGAAAAACCAATCTTTTCAGAGAGAAATTTAGAACACCTGCATTAGCCTCTGTCTCTGGATGATTCACCAGAAAAGGCTGTCATTTTCTTTTTCTACTAACCTTATTAACTCCCTTCATTAAAGAACTTCAAATACATAGTGTAAGTATGGCCTGTGAAAACAAGGAGATCTACTTCAATCCTCCTTCCTAAGAATGCCCATAGTGCTGTGGATTTGTGTGAATTAAAGCAGGTTCTTGCACTGGGGGGAAAAAGTGACTAATACTAGAACTAGTGAAAGTTCCTTACAAAGATAGCTGTCTGGCTCCTTGCTTTATGATTATCTCTAATTAGAGTGTCAAAATTTTATTCAAACAGCAGGATCTCTTGTTATTATTTATCTCAAGTATCCTGGACAAGAAGATAATTCTTTTTGACTGTGACAAAACATAAGGAATACTTTCCTAGCAGCTTCTTGAGAGCACCAGCCCCATACATGGACAGAATGGCAAATCTGCTGAGTTTGATAGAATTACTTCTGAAGTCAAGACATACCAACACTCAGCTGACTATGTATCATATATTCTTCCTTAGATTATCCCTTTGCATCTCACAAATTAGATTTAATTGAGTCTGTGGAGATTCTTTAAATGCAGGGTAGCGTTCAGGTGATGTAAATGCCTATATAAAATCCATGTCTTTATGCAATCACAACTTGCCATATCCTCTCAAAACCCACTATAAGGGATATGCCAGTGACACTGTAGCAAATATTTGATAATTTTAAGGACCCAAACGGGGATTGGTATCAGCAGATGCTGTATACTGATTGTACAACATTTTTGTGCTGTACAGAGTTTATGAATTGTCTGAAATAAACTTGAGAAGGAAAAATAGAAGCATAATTTAAATTTCTTTAAAGAAAAAAATGTAAGAAAATGCAATACTGAATAAACCTCAAGAAAAAAAACCCAGTTCAAATATTATTTGGGTTTGTAATTAATTAGAAAATTTAATGGTAGTTTCAATCCTGTAAATTATATTATTCATTTTTAGAGGACATTTGCAACAAAAGACATCCCCCATTTTTCTGTAAACAACCTTTTCAAAAGCTATGCTTTAGCTACAGGTGTCTTTTCCTAGACACTCCTTGAGGAAACATTCAATTTCTACTTCACAATTGCCTATACATGAGAAACTTCTTAGCATTTTCTGTGAGTTCGGAGAGTGATAAGGTGTTGTAGTCTGTGAAACATGCCCTAGTCCAGACTTTTTGACAGGAAATATGCTTTTCTACTGATTTGAGTTTGGAATTCTAAATTTCTCTAAGTACCATGAAAAGTTTTATAATATAAACATAGCGCAGAAAGGTTTTAAGCACAGCTACTACCTTATCAGCAAGATTCCTACAGTAGCAAATGTGAAACTCAATTTTGCACAAAAGGACAATCACATAGGCAGCAATTTTATTGTATGAAAGAATTTGGAGAATATATTTAGTTTGCTAAGATAAGAAGTCTTACATAAATGGCACTATTTCCTTTTGCAAAAATCTCAAGTGTGCTATTCTACTTAAAAAGGAACTGAGTTAACCAATTTACTCTAGCTCTGCTCACTGAGGCACTGGAAGATACATGCAGATGTTAAACTGTACATGAACAATTAAGGAAGAATATGTGCAGATGTGACAGGCCTTCAGATTTTTCTCTCAGAGCTTTTCCAATCAGTCAGAAAATTGTCTCTCTGTTTCTAGTAGAAAGTACTGTATGTTACTCTCCAGCAGCAATTGCTTACTAGAGGTTTGTGTGGTTTCTATTGTTTAACCAAGCTCATAACCATAGTCAATTCATTAGAGAGTGTATGTCAGTCCAGTGATGTGGAAAACTATGTTACTGACATGGAATGGTCGGATACTAGATAAAATCTAGAAGGATATGGGCTGTGAAATCTGAGTGAGAAGAGAGTCTTGGTCTCTTGAGAAATGACAAAAGAGAGACTGACATTATTATGTTTCATCCTCTGATCTGGCCACAGCAGATGGCTTTGGCAGTAGCTCTAGAGAAATAAAACTCAAAAATAGCATTTTTCAAGGGAGTTGCATAAGAATTAATAAGAAATAACTCTATAAGTAATAAAGTATCATTTAATTGCTTGACAGTGTTGTGGACAGATTCAGACTCCCTTGTACATTTTAGATCTAAACCTAGCTGGGAAATATTTGGGAGAGTGCTAAGGAAAATAAGTAATTAATTTGATGAGGTGTTTGTCAGTTTGGCTCAGTTGAGTTTCTTAATCATTTTTGACGTCTATCACAACATACAGGAAATACACATTAGATCATGCTTTTCAAGTAAATTAAAAGGAAGATTCACCTGTATGCCAGCATTGCATCAATTTTATCATAATAGTACAGAGATTCCGATGCTCTGTCTTCACATATACATTTCTGTGCTTCCACTGTTCATTTTCCTAGTAAAAGGATGCAGTGAGGAATAGTAGGTAGTTTAGTAAATCTGTGGGTAGTGAAATGTTAGGTTTGGTACATAAATCCAAACTCAGTCAAAGTTGAAAGAAGCAGGTCTGTTTTGTATCTACACTTGCAAAAGCAAATTGACTGCTTCTTGAATAAAACCTCCTTAATCTCATTTAGATATCAACACAGTATTGACTTTCTGATGAACCTCTGAATTCCACCTTATCTCTCCTTAAAAAAAGCCGTTCAAGCAATATACTAACTCATTTTACCCTGATCAGAGCACCAGCTTTCTGCAGCTGCAATTATGTGCACATGCAGTAGTCATCTACTGTTGAGGAAATAGCCTTTTCTCCTAGCAGCTACTACAGACAGTGACAAATCTTATCAAAATCAGTGGAAAGTCTATCCATGGTAGGCAGATTTGGTTCCTGTCACCACACAGACGAGAGAAAGGACTACCCATAAGGGGAATAAGAGTGGAAAGAGCTGTGACTGTGAGGCACGGTAAGTGCAGCTTGGATGGTACACATCTTAGATCCCATCTTAAAAAATTCTCAGATATAATATATATAGTGCTGCAAATACAACTGGTCTTCACATAGATAAAGTATCCAGAAGCTGGGTTAGGGAACATAATATTCTGATTTGTGCTACTGCTGAAAGGTAAAGTTTGAAATTTTGACCTTGCTTCCATGCAAGCTATTTCCAAAGAAGACGAAGATTTTCAACTTTAAGAGCAGATTCTGTGGACTTTATTTTATGTGGTTAATGGATCCTTGTTAAAAATACACCCACTGGATAATTTAAAACCTTTTAACTATTTTAATTAAGTTTACATAAACTCTATGACTTGTTTTCTTTGATAATGAATCCTGTGTGACATGAGAGACAGAATTTCTAATTCTTTCTCTAGTTTCTCCACATTCTTTTTTCAATTTGCTGGATGGCATAAAATGAAAAGTAATTTTTACTTTTTAAAGAAAAAAGAATCCAAATTCCTTTTTTTTGCTGTTGATCTTTTCATTTTTCAGTCAGCACTTGATACAGTTGAATCATGTCAAAAGCAAAAGCTGAAGTTCCCATAGTAACATTGACATATCCAGAAGCGATGATAAAGCCTTTAGAGTATCTCATAGTACTGTTTATTTCATTTATATCTTTAGTTTTGCTCTTCCTTTTAATCTGTTTTTAGTATTCTTACAGTATTTCTCCTTTGAGTTATATTAGTTGCTATGAAACGGAGGTTGTAAATAAAGATGAAACATATTGCTGCCCAAATGTATTATATAAAATCAGTTTGCCTGAATTCTGAAATGTGTACTTTGAAATGTGAACTCTCTCTGAAAAATAACCTTAAAATTAATCCCCCCAACCCCCCTCAAAAAAGGAAAAAAAAAACCCAAAAAAACCACAACCAACCAACAACAACAAAAAAAACCAAAGAAAACCCTCACCTAGAAGAAAAAAAAATCAGTAGTTAATATTGTATACATAAGACTGAAAGAACTGTTTTAGAATAAAAAAAGTAATAAATATTTTAATAAAGACTGAGCATGATATGCTGCTCAGTGAGCTAACAAAACATCTTTAGCTAGAAGCTGGCCTAGAGAGGATTCAAGGTTCTTGAGACAATAATTTGAAGATGCTGCTAAAATTTAAGTAAAGAAATCTTCAGTAAAAAAAAAAAGTTCAGCACCAAACACCCTAGGTTTCTTCCTGCTGGTGATGCATAATGATAATCACAAGAGACATCTACAGCATGGAATGTAATATACATTTGATAAAAGTCTGCCAAGAGGAAGGACTTGAGACTTCATAGGTTAAAAAAGAACTGTGACTTAAAATTTCACGATTTCAGTAGTTAATGTTTTATAGAATGAGGAGGAAAACGAAACATCTTAGTGTTAGATTGATAGTGCATGATACAGAATGTTTGTGGGGGGCTCTTGAGGCCAGAATTAAAGAACTGAGAAGGAAGAATTGGATGGCTTATCCAATTCTTATACCTGTCATTTAAGTTGTTGCCTCACCAGAAGCACAGAATCACAGAATTTCACAGAAGTCAGATTTGAAAGGAACCTCTGCAGACCAACTCAACTAGCCTTCTGTTCAAAACAGGAACTTTGGTGAGGTTATTCATGACTCCATCAAGCCAATTCTTAAATCTTTCCAGTGAGGGAGATTCCACCACTTTTCCAGGCATTTTATCACAACATTTAATTGTTCTCTAGTTTTGTTTTAGTGGTTTGGTTTTTTGTTTGTTTTCATATATATAGGTTCTGTCACTTCAGGCATTTCCCCTCAAGTGACTTCTGGTCTATTGCTTCTTGTCCTGTCACTGTGGACATTATGAAGAGCATCAGTCCTGGAAGACTATGATTAGATCTCCTATGAACTACTAGGGATTAGTCTGACCAGTCAGGCAAGACTTTTATGTTTCCTTTTATTGAAACTTACGTGGTTTCTGTTGGCCCAGTCTTCCACTTTTTCCTACCCCCCTATATAGCTCTCCCCTCAGGCTGCTTTTACTTGTGAATGAGATGACAGTTCATTATCAGGAAGGTAATTTATAGAGATACTGAATAGTATGGCACCCAACAGAATGTCTGGAAGGACTCACTCTTGATAACTGCTGTTAACCAACATCCTTTGAACTAGTCCATTTAACCAGTTTTTCATACAGGTTACAGTCCATCCACCCGATCCATGCAAGAAAGATGTCCTTGGGACATTATGTCAAAAGTCCCTCATTCTTCCCTCATTTCCTTACCAAGTTGTTCCATTATACAAAGCAATCAAGTTAGTCAAGCACAGTTTCCACTTGGTAAATACTTACTGCCTTTTTCCAGACCTTCATGTGCCTGGTAATAGCTACTGTGAGGACCTCCTCAAGCCTCTGGAGTGAGACTGTTCTTTCCCGGATTTTCCTTTTTGAGCTTTCTGTACATGTGCACAGTATTCATCCCCTGGTCGCAGTTGTTTCAAACACAATTTAAGCTATTTTACACTAGAAGTTGTGGGGGTCTTCTTCTATATTTGCAATGTACTTTTCATCAGCCTGTTTCTATAAGAAACACACGAATAACACCAATATGTTTGTGCATTTCAAGGAGCTTAGAAAATTTTTTTTACTAAATCAGGCAGCCTCCATCCGACTGATTGCAGGTAGCAATAAGAATCACTTATCTTTTCCTTTCTACTGTGATGTTAAAGCCTGAACAATGGAACTGTATTTTCTACTTACTGCAGTAAACACTATGTGCATTTTTCATTTTGCCAATATCCCATGTGTAAAGAAAGGCATCAGGCACCTTGCTCTTGGCCAGATGGTAAAAATGCACATTTGGCCATTTTCCTACTTTTTGGGTTGCCTTTGTTATTTTGTGTTCTGTTTCCCTTCTATTTATTTTTTCTTGAATGTGTTCCCCTGTGCCCTTGCTTTGCCATAAAATTGCCTTTACTCAAAGCAACAGCAAGCTGTGTGTTCATGTTGTAGAGGTTTGACACTGTTTTCTCTCAGTGGGCTTCCCAGCACCTGCTGTAATATCCATAATCTAAACCTTCTTTGCCTCCACTGTTGAAGTATTTTTTATTTTTGGAATGTGTCAACAGATGTGATTGAAGATAATGAGACATGGTACCACTGTGAGATTACAGTTGGGAGGGTGGCGGGGGGAAATTGTGCAGAATACATGGCCCTTGCAAATGTTTGCTGGTTATCTATCTGTAACCAGGTTGATTTTCAGTATATTGTCTAGATTAGATGGACAGATTATTTTTGGTTAATCAAATCGTTAAAAGTTAACAAAACCACTCAGATATAGCTTGTAATACAGACATTAGATGGATAAATTTAGAAATTACTTTATCTCCAATAAATACATAATGTCATGCCTGATGCAACACACCTTCAGTATATGAATACAACACAAGTAGTTTGTTCAGCAGTTTGAGAAGGCTTATGTTGATTTGAAAAATGAAAAATAAATTCTCATCACTTATATTCCTATCAAAGCAAGTTTCTATACAAGTTTCCTCATGAAAATGGAAAAGGGAAATAAGACACTGTAATTATTTGATAATGCTGGAAGCAAGTGCAATAGATTAGGATAGTGCAGAATAGTTTAGATTTTTTAGCTCATTAGTTCAAGACTGGAGGGTGTTGTCATATTGTCATTGCTGTTGCATGCAGCACACAAATGTTGAGATTTTGCCTTGAGTGTCTACTCAAGCTGAAATGTAGTTGAAAGAAGAGAGCACAAACGGAAATACTGTGTGATTCCAGACTTTATTTCTGTGGCATATTTACACAATAAGTTGCAATTCATTGTAAATGTGACCCTCAAAAGCTATCTATAGAAGTGAAAAATGCAGTTTAGAAATTGGGCTTCAGTAGGCAGTGAAAATAGAAAACCTGTGATAATATCTTTCAGGTAGTTTCTGATGTGATTTGTTCCTATCAGGTATTAAAAGACTTTCAGGTGTTCTATAAGTACCTTTACTTCTGTTGAAGGCAGTGGTTACATCTAGAGGAAATTACTTTGGAAACTATTTTCTATGTCTGACACACAGTCAAGAGAATTTTTGATATGATAAAAGTGTTATGTTGAGTACAGGACAAAACCTACAAACACACTGAATCTGAATGCACACTGAGAAGTATTTCCAACCAATGGTTTCTTTTACAGCATTTATTTTTCTTATTGCATGCGGCTGTTTTAACTCAGAAAAGAATTATTTTTATTTTCATGTAAATAACTAAATTAGAACACAATGACCTGAACTCTAACTCATAACTCTTCAGTTATATATGTGCTGCCACAGCATTACCAATCAGTAAATCACATGATAAAATCTCACAGTGTAAGAAATGGTATGGTTCCTTGTCTCTAGCTTTTTCTCTATGTATTTCTGTGATAGAATAAGTTTAGTTTCCAACATCAATTACACAATTTTTTTAATTAGAAACATCTTGTACTTTTTCTAAGCCAACCTGGGAATGGAAATAGAGGAAGAAATTTAAAACGACAGGGCATTTTCCAATGCAGAGATAGCCAAGATGACATAATACCAAAATCCTGTTGGAATGAGAATTTATTCATGCACATAGACTTGTTCAAATGTAAGATTTCAGAGAGCATGGCTCAGAGATGGCATGATGCATGACCTCTGTACAGATTTTACATCAAGTACCATCTTGATCTCTTTATCAAATGGAGGCATTTCACACTCAAATCCAGGTAAAGCTTTTATTTTTGACTTTATTTCATAGTATTTTTCCAAGCTGCACAGTAGCTGCCTCTGTGCATTTAAGCATCTGTGGGTGGGAAATCTGTAGGATCATTT
The DNA here is from genome assembly GCF_020740725.1 of Corvus hawaiiensis. Taxonomy (NCBI): domain Eukaryota; kingdom Metazoa; phylum Chordata; class Aves; order Passeriformes; family Corvidae; genus Corvus; species Corvus hawaiiensis. Next base: position 78,239,576 of record NC_063214.1, read on the forward strand.
GTCAAAAAACACACTTCAAAATGGTTTTGTTTTGGAATGCAGGAAAAGTCCAACATTTAATCTGAAACAGCTGTAGGCTGAAGATATTTTCTCCTACTCTCCATGCATTGCGGGAGAGTTATTCCACATTCCTGCAAACACCCACTACTTCTTAATATTAATAAGACTACTCTTAGTAGAAATACGTTATAGTAAATTAAGTCTGTTCAAGACAATTCAAAGATGGAGTATCTGTTAAAGCTATTTCACTGAGTCAATTGGCTTAACATATCAAAGATAATTTAAAATAGAAAATTGTATCAGTTATACAAACCATGAATGTCCTACATCATGCATATTAAGTATTATACAGCAGGATTTCTTCTTCTTAGACACTAGAAAATCATAAGAAAATGCAGAAAAGTCAGTATAGGAGGTAGCACAGAAAATATTTCTACAGCTGGGAAGTGTTCTGATCTGACAATGACATCTCATTTATAAGCTAGGAAAATCTTAGCAGAATTACAATATTTTACAAGCAAGTAGAAAGAATTTTGGTATTGCCCATCCAGTCATCAGACAGTCCCTGCAATTAAAATTACAATAGTGACATAAAGCATCAAACAGATGGTGCATCACCTTTTAGACGTGGAGTCAAGAAGACAATTCAGGTGTTGAAGGAAACATCATCCAGAAGTATGGACATCACCAGGGCAATGGTCATAAATAAACTGTACAAAATAAGGAAAGCTGCTCAGGAAAGCTGCTTATGAGGCATTATAATGAGCCAGAGTCATGGTATTTGCACAGCAAAATAGGAAAGGAAACCCCCTTGAGAAAATGGAAAGTCTGAAAAAGATTCATGGGCACACAAAATGATCATCAAGATACAATATACATAAGCGAATTAGACGACCTAAGAAATCATCACACTTTTCATTTAGCAAGCCTCATGTAAACGACAGACTCTCAATGCTTTTTCATCTTTAGATACTTGAAATTGGATCAAAATTCTTTATGGATCTGAGCAGGTTCATTTCTCACCAATGTCAGTGGGAGTTAATGAATCTCAGTGTCATGAAGGTTTATAGCAATAAATTACCGCAGAGTACTAATCCAGTATCAGACTGTTTGGTGCAGTAAAATGTGGTACCCTAAAACCTTAAAATCTTTGCATAAACCATATCAAATAAATTTCCTTTTAAAGTAAATTCTATTTATCACCTGAAGTACTGCATCTAGGTCTGGAGTCCACAACACAAGGAAGATGTGGACCTGCTAGAGCTAGTCTATAGGAGGGCCAAAAGATGATCAAAGGGCTGGAACACCTCTCTTGAAAAAACATTTTGAGAGCTGGATTTGGTCAGCGTGGAGAAGAGAAGGCTCCAGAGAGACCTTTTTTTGGCCTTTCAGTACTTGTAGGGGGCTTATAAAAAAAGAGACACAGTGACTTGTTACGCTGACACATAATTATAGGACAAGGAGGAAACTTTTTAAACTGAAAGAAATTGAGGTTAGGTGTTTTGAAGAAATTCTTTACTCAGAGGGCAGTGAGGCACAGGAACAGGTTGCCCAGACAAGTTGTGGATTACCCATCTCTGGAACCACTTAAGGTCAGTTTGGATGAGGCTTTGAACCTGGTCTAATGGGTGTCATCCCTGCTCATGGTGCTGGCATTGAAACTACAGGATCTTTTAGGTCCATTCCAATCTAAGTCATTCCTCTACTAAGGAATCAACATACAAACTTTTAAAAGTTGTTATTTTAACATTTTCCCATTCTATTAATAGTAAATAACTTATAGAAATAATATAATCTCAACCATTTTAAAAAAAAATATAATGGGTTACTTTTTTTGGTCAAAATGTAAATTGGTATTTCTGTTGTGCAATTCATCCAAGGATATTAAAATGTTTTATAAATGTGAATTAATTAAACCCACATTGCTCTCATGGAAGTAATGGAACAGAGAAGTCATTTTATATGTGACTTAAATGCAAACACCTTCATGGGAGCATGTGCCAGCTCTTTAAGACTTCGTATCATAATTAGGCAGTAGATTAAGACAAGAAGTGATTAATATTCAACTAAAACTACAGAATTAATGTGTTTACGTAAAACCTGCTTACTTGATTTAATCAAAGCACTAAAAATTAGTCATAAAATTTTATGTAAAGCATTTATTCTTTTATTTGTTCCTCCTGCCTCTGGGTAGACAACCAATCTGCAGGAGGAAATCCCTCTGAATTTCTACCTCTTCTTATTGTTAATACTAATTAAGTTACCTTATAACTAACATATCCAACTATTATAAGGTGATAGTAATGAAAACATTCTCTTCTTTCTAGCCTTTATATTTAAAACATTCTACAGAAGGGTAATTCCTTCATAAAAAGGCTTTCTTCAGGTGTGTATTAATGCTACCTAGCTACAGTTATTTTATCTATCAATCATACTGCAGAATGATTTATATTTTAATTAACCTCTGATATAAAGAAAAAAAGAAAAATCCAAAAGAACTGTTCACTTACAGGCAAAATTTCTGTCATTTTAGACAGTAATTCAGTAACAGAGGTTGTGGTAGAGATTTTCAAAACATCATAAGGGCATTATATGTCCTAATACATGAAATAAAGAAACATATGGAACACAACATGATGAAAGTATAAAACAGCTAAACTAGTTTAAAAGCCTAAGAATAGCAGAGAATTAGAAAATTGTCTCCCTGAACACATAGCATGTGGTGGGTTCTTTTGACAGAAGAGCACCTTTGAAAATGATATTCTGCAGCTGGGACACTAATGAGTCCACAGATTGACCAGACTTGCATATGATTTTTTGCAAATATTGTCATGTTTGCATTTAAGTCATATGATTTCAATCCCTTAATAATATCTTAATCTTTAAATGACATAATGTCCTGAACTTATTTCCAAACACTCATAAAATCCAGATTTTTTTGTAGCATCCCTGTCCCTCCTTTATTGTCTTAGCACTGACAAGCAAGCAAATGTAACTCTGCTTTGTGTTCCTTCGACTCATTCATTTTAATTAATCTCAGAAGACTGCAGCTTTGAAGCATTCATTTTTCTGTATAGTAAATTAACAGTCATTATTTCAGTTATAAATGAAGGAATTGAAAACCTGAAACTACCAAAAATTCTGTTTGAATTTAACATAAATACTAGAAGACAGAAAAGAAGCTCCTGAAACATATTTTAGATTTACTCAAAATCTATTGACTCTCATGTCAACAGAGTTGAAGAGTAAGAAGAACGAAAATTTGCTCTGTGTTTTGTCAAGTTTCAAAAACCAGTACAACAGACCTAGAGATGGGAAGAAGTAAAAACAACATCCAATTTTGGATTATTAAAATTACAGTGAACTGAAATTCTTCTGGAACTGAAAGCACTTATTCTTCTGTTATCACCATGAATATTTTGCTTTTATTAAAAAAAAAGTATCTATATTTCATCTAATATCACAGCATAAGCATACACACAAGGAATAACAGTAGGCCACAATATTTCAGGCCAGTACCAGTCACTTCAACTATATAGAAACAAACTAAATTATTCCCTCTAAAATATGGACAGAAGTATTCATTTGCAAGCATGGGCATTCAGTTTTAGCATGTTGGCTTGGTAAGTCATGAGGTGGAAGAATGCACTGTATGACCATGCTGATCATGTTGGGAAGATGATTTCATTTGTGCTTTGACAGCAGTTCAAGGCTCTGTTATCCTAAAATGAATTGGACAGTCTTTTTTGGAGAACATGTAGTCACAATCTGCGAGATTAGTAAGCAATATATGAGACCTCTTTCTCATTTTCTCCTGAGACCTTCTCTTCCTTGTACTTTCCTCCGTGGGATGGGACATTTTATCTCCAAGCTTGTTCTTTCACACACTCGCTAATGTTGCACACACACACATTTGATCCAAGCTAAAGCTCTGCCTGTTTCTATAGTTGAGGGCATTAATGGCCATGGAGAAGGAATAGTTCGGATGGCACATAGGACCTCTAGAACATGTTGGGTAGAAAAAGGAGGATTTAAACAGGCTGCAATTCTCCACTTTTCTTAGCATTTTAAAGGGATGGGGGTAGGAGAAAAATGACAGATTTTTTGCTCTCTATTATCCAATGACGCTGCATTTTGTGATTTTTTATTGAGGGGTGGAGTGGTGGCCAGTGGGTGTTTAATTCGAGGCTGCACCTGGAACCAACAAAATAGCTTTGGCACGTTCATGTTAAAAAAATCACAAGATGTGTCAGGGAAGGAGTAGTGAAACCTCGATTTAAAAATTAGTTGTGTTAGGATTCCATCTAAGGGGAGAAAACTAAAGGTTCTGCTGAGAGGATGACTCAGCTTACTGACCTACTCAAAATCCTATGTCCAAAAGGTAGAAAATACCATGTATATGGAACCAAAACCTTAGTCAGTCCAACTAACATTTTAGAGAGAAAGACCTTGCCTCAGACTCCCCCAGGCTACCACTGCTAGGGAGATTACACTGCTCCAGGGGTGGAGGAGACAGAGTCAAACATCAGAATTATATTTTCTTCTTATTGTAGATGGAGAGTAGGATTATGTCCCCTTATAATGCCACAGCTGTGTACCAAATGAGATTAATCTAATGTAAAGTGTTTTAAAACCCTGGGGAAGGAGTGTGCTTGGGATATTTGTTTATTTATTTAGCACTTCTGTTTAAATTAATATATTACCTTTAAGATATCCTTTCTATTAAGTACCATGAAGATTAGACAAGGTATTTTCAAAGGAAAACTGAATTTACTATGGCTCCTCAAATTGGACCATATGGAAAATGGAAACAATCAGTATTTTTTGTCCTTGAAACTAGGGAGATTTTATTCAGTATCTTCACTGTGAGCATGTATTTTAAAGAAACACTGTAAAATGTATAAGAAAATCTAACTGGCATAGCTGAGAGCTTAGCATACGTGTTTGTCACATTTTTTTTCTGCCCCCTCCTGACCATTGAGTGCTTAACCAAGCAAATTTAGTATTCATCTATCACACATTTGGTACGGAATAGTATTAAATCATATATACGGAACCTTTCCTTGGCAAGCTGGTTTTGATTTTGGTCCTCTCGTAGGCTGTGACAGGTGGAGAGAGATACTGAGAGCAACACGTGAGCATCTGAGGCTCCCTCCAGTGGAGTCTCCTGAGCTCCCCTTGCTCTGTTGCTAAGGAAACAGGACAAGCGTACAGCTGCCGTGCCTCTCTCTGAAAATCACAACACCTAAAATGTGATTAAGAACTGTCTGTTTTCATGTTGAGGAGTCATAAGTTTTAAAGCTTCCAGCCCAGGTTGATCTGAAACATAATGGAAAAAGGAATAAATTAAAGAGTGGGGGAAAATTCTTACTAAAAATGTCTCAGGCAAGCTGCTGCTCTTTTAGTTTAGAGCTATGTATAAATACAGCTATTTATAATCTGCTGCTGCAATCATTATGTCAGTATATTCAGTGCAAAACTCTTTGCAAATAGTGCTGTGACTCAGAAGATACAGAATATTTTTCAAGGGCAAGCACTGTACAGCTTGGATCTCCCTTATATCTCTGAGAGTTTTGTGACTCTGAGTCATTGGTCTCCAAGCTTGCAATTAAGAAGGGCATAAATAATGCTATGGCCTATTATTATTGATACTTAGAATACATTATAAATTAAAATCTCCTCATAATATCACAATACTGATCTAGAACTTTCCTTGCCTCACATAGCTCATGATTATGAAAAGATGTAACAAGGCACTTAGGTTGATATATATGTACTTGTAACTGGAAAGAAAGGACACAGTAGAGCTGAGGCTTTTGCCTATGTTCATGGTCTCAGACATCAATAGGACTTTTCTCATCAAGACAGCATCATGTACAGCTTCATGGTAATCACAGCATTCCAAATATAACACCAAGCAACATTAAACCAAGAGGGCACTGAAGACAGATTCCTTCATAGTTCTTAAACTTTATTGTGACAGAGGTTTTCACGTTTCCATATACAAAGTCTGAATCATTATGTGCATGTATATTAGGCACAAATTATGTTGTGCCTACATGGCCAGTATTAAATATGTGTTTATGCACATGACTAAGAAAATATATGCATATGACTATTGTGCAGAGACACCAATTACTAGCAAGAAAGATTTAAATTGTTCAACAAGGTAACTTATTTATTCTGACAATTATTTCTAGGAAGAAAAAAGAAAACAAAGAAACAAAACCCATAAGCTTTAAAAAGAACATGTGAATATGCAAGAGCTACTGAAGTGCTAGGAATCTGTGTCCAAGGTCAGATGCAAACACTCTAGATGTTGTTTGAAGGGAAAAGCAACAAGGCTGTTTTTGTTAACTCCAGATTGCGCATCTCAACAAAACATCAAAGTTCAGATGAACTCTAAAGACAAAACACACCACAACCATTTTTTAAGGACTATGGGAGTGGAAGAAGCACAAACAAGTATTAAACAAGGGCAGTGAGATTTAAACAGGCATGGACACCACCATTTTGTCTGGTTTTGTTTCCTTTATGTCAAAAAGTAGCTTCTTGTTTTCCCAATTATTCTCTAATGACAAATTTCACGTTATGTTAGAAGTCCATTGATGAGAAGCTACAACTGTCTACTATTTTGGTAAATCATAGGGGTGTGGTTTTGAAAAAAATCGCTTTATCTTACCACTTACTTTGCTCTTATAATGAAATGAGTGCTGTGCTCACGAGTTGAATTTCTTCTGTATGTGTTTGAGATGAAAGATATCCAGGAGCATACCCAGACACAAGTGAATATTGAGTCTGTGGAATAATCCAATGCTATTTCTGACGTAAATAAATTAATACATACATAAATAAATAAGAATGGTATCTAGTGTAGACTTCTCAGGACAACACATTAACACTATATTTTTGATCCTGTCAATCTGCTTTTCTTGCCACTACAGGGGTAATCTATAGGAACCAAATGAATTCCTCTGTAAAGTCCTGGTAAGTTTTATGGAAAGTCAGTCTAGGATTATATATACAAGTGGATTTTACAGTCACAAAGCAAGCTAATGACTTATTATATTGCAGACTGTAAAGTTCAATAAAGTCTAACACCAACTAATGACCTCTTTCTATATATGATTTTCCATGCAGAAGATGCAGCAGTTTCCTCAAATCCATAAAATAAACTAAATTTGAATGTTGTGTTGTTTTTCTAAGAGATTAAATGAGGATTTTAATGAAGATGAATAAAAGATTTTTTTTCCTGTTTTTACAAATTTGATTTTTCAAGTATGAATTTTGATTAGTTCTAAAAGTTGCAAAAGCATTTCTTCAGGTATAGCCTTATACTCAAAATGTCTAAGAAATTACTGTCATTTAAAACAATCCTGTTAAAATGATAGAGCAAAACCCAAATTAAAGAGAGCCAGCAGATAAAAAACCCTCCTAGAATGAATTTGCTTGAAAAAATGAATAAATTAAAACATCTTGTCCTGAAAACTAATTTCTCTTTCTTCTACACATAAAATAATGCAAATCCAAATGACATAGTTAAATATACTGTTAAATCCATTTTTTTTGTTCCTCCTAATCTTAACCTTACTTTGGGCTAATTTTCTCCTGTTATAATCTGTTAAAACATTTGCCTTGGAAGTCAAACCTCCTTGGAAGAAGTAAAGAGAAAATCTCAAACTGCATCCAGTCTTTTCTGTAACTTGGGAGTAAGCAAGGTCTATAGTAGAAAGGCTTTATAGATTTATTAATTGTCTCAAATTATTCCTGTGAATATACTGAAGTGCCATTGGTTATGATAATCACACCAAAAGCAAAAAATAGGAGACAAAGACACTGCAGCATCAGCTGGTGTACAGTCAGTAAGACTGGTTCACTTCTGAGTGTAAAAATCATTATTTTTTAAAGAGTATATCAATAGAAGTGTTTCCTCTACATGTTGGGAAGCTCCAACAGATGACATGTGGGTCTAATAATTCAAAGATCAGTGCTTTTCCAGGCATTTCTTGGCAGTTTAAGACCTCAACGATCTTACATTCATCAGTATGTAATGTCATGTAATTTTCCAGGTTTCTCTAACTGATATCTTTTGATTAAATTGACACAGTGGTTTTACTGTATTTCAGACAGATATGCATTGCTTTGACTTGCTGATTATGTAGCTGCTGATAAAGAAGTTCCACTTCAGCAGTTTCAGAATCAATAGCAAGAAATGCAACTGCAGGCCATATGCTTGCTCCTTACTTTATTACTTTCCTTTTTGGTGTTATTGCAGTCTGGGGGCTCCCTAGATATCTAACATGGTACTTTTTGATCTTTTAAAATGTCAAACTGCTGCCAGGACACTGTTAGAATGGGTTTACTCTCATCACTTCAGAGGAAAAGCAATAGCAAAAGAAAACCTGGAGAGAAAGCATTTTCCCCTTGCTGATTTTGACCTGAAGCGTGCATGCAGCACACATCTGTTATCCATGGAAAGTATCAGCCAGCATATTCACTAATCGCATTTACTTTTTAATGTACATCAAATAGAAAAAAATCAAATTAATTTTCCTGATTTTTTTTTTTACATTTTGCAGACATATCTTTGGGTTCTTGTGTTGCAACATAAAAGCTTTGCCTATGCCTAGCAGTGAAATCTTATCCACAGATGTTGCAGAATCAAAAAAAAATTCAAAACCACCTTCACCTCCTCTTGAAGATTTCTTTACATAGTTACATAAATTGATTGCATAATCCAGCTGCTGTCAGCTTCAGTCTGGGTCTTGTCAGAAGCATTTCTCAAAGTACCTACTTGATGGAACCTTTCTATTTTTTCTCTTCCTTTCTTCTTAGATGACACTGTCACTTGCAGTAAGTCTTGATAACCCCTTTAATTTTAAACAAACTGAAAAGACATAGATATTGAGGGAGAAGAACAGCTTCCAGGAAAGAAAAAAAATCAAACTCTAATTGAAAATATTTAAATCTTAAATAACATAAATGACTTATGCAGTGTTTTCAGACTACCAATTATATACACAATCAAAAATACTGTTAATAAGATCTGAAAAGTAAGATCCATTCTGAGAGATGTTTCTCACTCATTTCTCTAGATCCTGTGAATCTCCTCATATTTATCAATGTTTTAAACTCTTAGTTTTTGATAAAAAATATCACTCTATAGATGACAAAAAAAGAAAATAGTGCTTGATCAATCAAGACAAAGCATTTTTATTTTAGGAAGAAAAGTGAATACGTAGAGATATACATTAAAACGTCATTGTGCAGGTAATTTTGTCTGTGGTGCTTCTTGCTGTGATCAGTTTCTCGGCAGTGTCACAACCCACAGGCAGGGGCCATGATGTTCATTATAAATTCTTGTCAGGCTGAACAAAGACAAACACTGGATACATGTCAGGGAATCTTATGATTTTATTATACAGTCACCATAACTCCAGCAATCAGCCCACTGTTTAGACTGAAAAGGTGTTAAATAATAAGATTTTAAATGTATACAATAGTCTTCCACAAAACTGGAGTCCAACGAGCCTTAAATTTTGTACAGTACACTTTGGTAAGTTCTCAATTCCAACAACAAACTCCTCAAAGAGCTGGCTCACAAGCCACAATACACCATTACACAAGCTCTCCACTACCATGACAGAGTTCAATACAGAGCAGAGAGTAAAACTTGATAGCTGTGCTTTGCCCAGGCAAAGCAAGGGAAAAAGCAAATGTCATCAGTCCTTAGATCCTGTGTTGGTCCTGCTGTGTGGATGGTCCAGAGCTGGGGCAAACAAAGAAAATTAAAGAGAAAGAGAGAAGAAATAGATAAAAGGAAGAGAGCCAGAGAAAAAAGAGAGAAAAGATAGCAAGGGGGCCTGCTCTGCTACCTTGCATGGTTACATTGCTGTAGATGCACTTCAGCTGCTTCATTTCACCTCCAAGACTGGCATGCCACCCTCTGGCTCATCTCAGTAAGCTTGGCTGTATCCCCTTCCCTCTTCAAACACAGTTTAAAGCCCTCTCAATCAGTCCCTGAGTCATGAGTCATAATCCTTTTTCCCATTTCAGACAGGTGGACCCATCTGTCATGAGCAGGCTTAGTGCCATGTAAACTACCCAATAGTCAAAATCACCAAAATCCCCCCAACAGCACCACCCTCTAAGTCATGTAGTAATCAGGCTAGTGTTCTGTTCCATCCAGCATTCACCCCTGGTATTGAAGGGACTGAGGAGAACACAACCTGTGCACCTACTCCTTTGACCAAATGTCCCAGTACCGTGAAGTCCCTTTTGTTTGCTGTAGGACTTCCTTCAATCTCATCACTACCAAGCTAGAAAACTAATAGAGAATAACAGTCAGAGGGTCATACCAGATCAGGGATTTGCATGTATATAAATTGTATTTCAGATTACTTCAAGAAAAAAGGCTGGTTTTTACTACACTTCAGAAACAGGTTAAACCTTTTACTTAGTCAGCAGAAAGAAACAAAATAATAAAATAAAATACTACAACAGGTAAGAACAACTTATCAGTCTCTTAAATAACTGAATATTATCAGGTATGAAAACCTAACTCATAACCCATGCAGATGATTATCTGTAAACAACCAGTACTAAATAGCTTATCAAACAGAAGTCATTTGGAAATCCTTTAAAAAAAAACCCAACCCACAACCTTATACCTAGTTGTATTGGACATGATTGATTCCTTGCATGTCAGATAAATCTAAGCAAAAGTACAAGGATGTCTGAAGGATACTTCTTGAATAGAATATTCCTGCTGCACTCCTCAAAAGATGAGATTGATTCATCAACATGCCTTTTATTAAAAGACTTAGCCTGGTAATAAACTTAGCAATTTCAGTGTCAGCAGTCATTAGCCTAAAAGGTTCTTTCAAAGAAAGCTAGATAGATATCTGGTCCAAAAACTTTCTATTATTACACTAATTAGATTGTGGCAATGCCTTAGATTTATAGGGCAGGAAGAAAATAGGAGTCTTAGGCAAAACAAGAATATTGCCTGATCAGAGCCAGAACTGTTCAACTATTACTTTCTTATGTCTCCTAAAAATAGGCATGAAGTAGTCCTCCCAGAATACATGGAAAACAAATCTACATATATTAAGCAAGCCATTGGATTTGTTGTAGAGTGTATTACATAGACTGAAGGAAATGGTCTCCTACCTTTACTTGTGGCTGATAGAGAGGAAGCACACAAAATTCAATTTCTTCACTCAGATCTCAAGAATTTTGTTGATTTTGTTTGTTTGTTTGTTTTTGTCATTTTTTGGGAGATTGTTTGGGATTTTTGGTGGGTTTGTTTGTTTGTGTGTTTGGGGTTTTTGTGTTTGTTTGTTTGTTTGTTTGTGAAGGTTTTTTTCTCCTGTAGCCACAGAGATGTTCATATTGTATTTCTGTCTAGATCTTTTTTTTTAGTGTAATCAAAATCCACTGGCAGTTTCATCATCTGCAGGTCCCTGCTCCACAGACTAATAACTCATCAGAGCTAATGCACAGCATTCCCTTGAAATTAACTTCATAAAATATATATAACAGGCTTAAGTAAAATTAATCAAATAGCTTTGTATTATAACAGTGAAAAGTTTATGAAAACATGGTCAGAACTGAATCTCTTAGAGAGGTTTACTGTTATCAAGGTGCAGAAATGTGCACTTGGAAGGCATGGATAGCGATGAAGATAAGATAATACATATTCCAGAGTGATGAAATTTTCGTAACTGACTTAAAACAACAAAAAAAGTGCAAGTTTCATGACAATTTTTTTACCTTCTGAACAAGTTTGGGTTTTTTTAAATTCTTGCAATTACTAAAAGAAGATAAAGAAATGGATCTTTTGGTTGTGTTGAGGATGTGATTTAAGGATTTGAAGTGGAAACACCTTATGATGAGGACTCATTGCAGTTTCACAGCATAATTGAAGGGATAATATTGTAAAAGTTGTGTAATATATATAATTTCCATATTATTGGGTGATTATTACTTGGGATTTTAAACTGAAATGCTAACCTAGTTATTTTAAAGCAGAAATTGGTTTAAACCCTGACTGATGGCACGCATTCCTATTATAACAGTGACCAGTGTATGTTAAGCATGAAATAATTGTGTTGCATTTTAAGCATGTCTCAGTTCAATGTTAGAATGTTCACCACAGCTTGTTTATTAAAGTCAAATATTTAGATTATCATTTCAAGATATCTGCCAATTATACTATGAATATATACTATATATATATATATGAGTATAACTACTCTTTACATTTTCTAAGATATGTAATTCTGAATTTTACATTATAATAAGGAAGCTTAAACATTCTCTTATTAAAAAAATATATAATCACATACTAATTTTCTGAATATAACAACAAAAAACCCCTTGTAATATAAAATAGAAAATTGAGGCCCTTGAAGAGTAGAGATCTCTATCTTGTGTTTCTTAAATGGATTATCTTCCATTGTTCTTACTTGAATATTTGCTGCCAAGGCTGAAATATTCAACAATGTTTTGCCTGTATAGAAAATAATTTTTTGTACTACATTTGTGAAAAGCAGTGCATGAACTAGTGTATAATCACAAAGATCATAAGTGGATAATCTAAAATAGAATTCAGGTTCTCAAGGTCTTGCAAGTCAGATGCATTTGTACTTCGTGCAGCGTATCTTGATAATCCACCATATGTAAGAATCTATGACTTTATTCAGGTGGGCACTGAAGTGCAAATATATCTTTTATGTCATGTACATGTATTAGTAAGAGACTGCTTTTTATGTTTTTTGTATACCTGAAATTTTACTCAGCATTTCCACTTCAATATTTACTTATTTTAAGTGTAACATTCAGTTACACAACATGGCAAATATTAGTATGGACAATATTATTTTCAATATTTTTTATTTACAGTAAAAAAGGGAAATGTCTAGAGTTTGCTCTTTATACAATTTGAAGTTCATTTAAACTTATTTTACACTGCAATTGTGTTCATTTCCAGGAATTCCTCTCATATTTTGACATCTTGTCAGATGATTGCTCTATAAATATACCAGCTTGATGAAAGCAGGTTTTCCACCCCCTGAAACCAAACTTATCATGTTGGTAAGTTCAGATTCTGCTAACTACAGATAATTTTTCCTGCAATGTAGCTCTGCTGATGGCATTCACTGTTGGTTTCGATTAGGCTTTTTAGATCAGTATTAATTTTTAGATTAGAATTTTTTTTAGTGGATATAAGAAAGCTATTTGAAGGATTTCAGTCATTAATGGTGATATGCAACTTGAGATTCAGAAGCTTTAACTGCAGAAGCTTGTTTCAATTGCTTAAGACGTGCATTTCCATTTCCATCTCTAGTTCCACTCGAAAACCTCTATGATATCTGAAAATCCAAAGAGGCTGGCAGGTACAAGAGAGGACTTTTGGGACCTCTGCTCTACTTCTAGGGTTTGATTCAGCTGCTGGCAGTTGGATGCCTGAGTCACTTGCTATGTCGTCAGGTATTTTAACTGTCTTGCAGGTGTTTTTCAGGTTTGTGTATCTCTCTTGGAACAGCAGCTAGGAATTAGACAGATTCACCTCAAAATTTTGGCCTCCTTTCTTCCTTTATATGTGAAATCATATTAAGTTAAAATTTGTAATGTGTTACTGCACATGAAGAAACATACCTGTGAATGAGACAATAGGGAGCTGTCCCAGAGTGCATCCTGCCATTATGCACAATATTGTTCTTTTATTTTCAGAAGTTCAGTACCTTGATTAGTCTACTGCTCTGATGTATAATATCACTAATAGAAATGTTTTGACAACAGTACCTTCAATGTTAATTTGGAGAAAACATGCATATGATTTTATGTATTGATCTATTTTAATAAGATTTAAAAAGCTCTAATAATGTCTAATATGTCTAATAAGGAGTTCTAAATAACCATTTAAAAAGGAAATGATAAATTGAGTGCTATCAAGAAGATTGATTTTGAAAAAAACAAAATTTCATAAAAATCAGGACCACACTCTCAACTTCATTTTCTAAAACAGTGTTCCTTGTAGTAAGGACAGCACACTTCTTACAGGAAATCTCAAAGACAGAAGCTAATTTCTTGGGGTTTTTTCTCCCAAATAATTCATTTTCCATGAAGTCTCCCTTCTGACATAATTTGAAGAAAGGAAGAATAATAATTCAATCAATATATTTTAGAAGAACTTTTAAAAAAGGAAGAATAACACCTTTATTTTGATGGATAAATTTTATATTGCATCATCAAGAGTTGATGGATTATTTTTCTTCAGAAATTGTTTTTGTAAACCATGTAGGGTAGTTTTCTTACCTTATCTTAATTCTCATTTAAATATGTTTTAGAAAAATATTACTGGAAATTACAGTAAGTACACTTAAACTTATTTTGAAGATTTTTTCTAAATATAGAACTGAAAATACTTATATATTAAAACTTGATGTATTGTTTCTCATTATTTAAGCATTTTAAAAATCCATTTTGTACAACTCTTTAAAGTCAATGTTAATGTTAATAGAATATCAATGGTAATAATAATGTATCCAGATTTTTGTTTTTCAGCTTGATGATTAAATTTGATGCCTAAGACATACCTTTTTCTCTCTTTCATATACAGTTGTACTAATTGGTTTTCAGGTTTTGATTTACCTATTATTGAAAGTTTCTTGTTCTCTTATTTTTCCCAGATATTTAATGATGGGAGGTGGGATTAGAAAAGCTATTTGCTTTTTATTTGTTTAATGTTTATGGTTCTAAAGTACCTGTCCTTAGGCATTTTAGGGACAGTTTTCATGACAAAATAGATACCTAATGAATTTCACCTCAGTTTTTTTCTTTATCATATAATAAATTTATTACAATAACTGCTCTGTTTTGGTTGTAGGCATGCACTCATTCAAAAGAATTTATTAAGAAACAAAATACCTGAACTAAGAATCAAAACATTCTGATGAATAGGTGTAAACTATACACATTCTTCTTTTGATTCAAAGATGCAGAATCTAATTTTTATGTAATTTAATCATATTTACATGTTCAGATTTTCATACTTGTCTGGTTCTATTAAACATTCACACAAATTTACTATTAAATATTTTAAACAGCATATCTATTCATTGCCAAGTCAAACAGGATTTTTTTTTTTTTAATTTTATGCCAGCATCCATGAATTTAGGCCCTGCAACTAATACACAATAAAGCACCCTGCTGTCCTGAAATTTAAAGATACTTAGCATGGAGCTTAGCATGGGGTACTTAGTGTAGTACCCCAATCTGGAATGCAAAATCTCACTTTCTGTAATAAATATCATTCATGATCACAAATATCTTTCACTTTTCAGTATGAAAATGAGAGCTTTATAATTTCTTTGTCTTGCTTCCCATGAAAAATATTGTTTCGGCTCCTACATGGAAACAGTTCTAAAAAGCATCAAATAGCAGTGAATTTTATTTACTTTTTTTTTAAGTTAAATACTGCTTCTCAACACCCTTTTTTCTTTAGAATCCAAGAACATGATCAACTCTGCCACATTGTTTTAAATTTTCCAGTTTACAAATTAACTGAGCAATTCCCTCAGTGTCAATAGAGAGGTACTACTCAAATAAATTACACCTGTGATTATGATTAAAAGGAGTAAGCTCTCAGGGTGTCAAAACCCATATTCTAAATCTCCATATGAAAATTGAACACTCATGTGAATATATAGTAATTGTCAATTTTACATATCTGTAACTGTTGTATGAGAATATTGATGGCCTACAGAAGAAGGATGCGCTATTGATGTCAACACTTATGACTCATATTGTGGTTTAACTTGGGTTGTAATTGCTCTTTTAGAAACAGGTTTATTATACTAATTAATTAAATCATTTTATTAATGAAAAGACTTGAACTATGTGTCCAGGAAACACTACAGCACTAGCTCTTTTGCTGGGACTGCTTCTTACCACCCCAGCTGACTCTTTCCAAGACAAATCTGCAATGGATGTTAGTAGTAGTAAGCGGCTTCAGATGCCAGTCTGATAGAATTATAGCATTATAGAATAGTTTGGGTTGGCAAAAACCTTTAAGATCATCAAGCCCAACCATTAAGCTAATACTGTCATGTCCACCACTAAACTATGTAAGAACCACATCTACACATCTTTCAAATACCTCCAGGGATGGTGACTCAACCACTTCTCTGGGCAGCCTGTTCCCAGGGCTTGACAACAGTTCAGCTGGAATATAACAATCAGTTTTGCATTAATTTCAGTAAAATTATAAAAGTTTTAGAAATATCTGGTTTTTTTCAAAGATACATACTTTCACATCTGGAAAAGTGGGAAGGATATTTTGTTCCTATAATCAAATTCAGTTCTGTTTGCTGATCTGGCTAATTTTTTATGTGACTAGAATTGCCATAGTGGACACACGTTGAATCATGGTATGGACACAGAATGATTATCATGATACAGTCAAACTTTGCAGAGCCTTTATACTTGGAAGAAGGTAAGAACAGAGTGCCTGCCAAGTTGTGTTGACTAATGCTGCAGTAGTTCCACTTCTGGACCTGGATTCAGTCTTTATGCATATATATGGGAAGAGGGATTTGTGGAGCATCTGGTATTTGTTGTTCCTCATTGGTAATATCTGCACTGATAATTTGCTTTTTGAAGCAACAATGACAGAAAAGCTGCATCATTTGGCCATTTGTGGAGAAAGAAGTGTCTCCATATGGTCATACTAACTTGTTGGAAAATCACTGATGGTGCTAAAAAACTCAGTAAGTTAATTTTAATTGAAGTGACATCAGCTGTGGAAAAGAAAGGTAACTCTGAAACAAGCACAAAATTAGTTCTTCTAGGGCATTGTAAAGTAGGCAGATATTGAATTGTGTAGGGAATGATAGAAAGTGCCGGTAGAGAAGTATATATAAATTCTGTGAAAACCATAAAATCTCCTGTTAGTGACTATTAAGAACTTTTGTGGGAATATACCAGTGTGAATGAAACATCAGTTAAAAAGCACAGGAAGATTGGTTGGGCTGACTGGAAGGAAAGAAGGCTGGGCTGACTGCGCATCTGTTTGCTCCAAAGTACCATTATCAGCCCGGTTAGGGTATTCAGATGTACTTTTCCTCTTTTCTATCTGTCTTAAATCTCTTTCTTTGTTAAGCAGACACTTGGCTATTTTATAATATCTGACTCAATTTCTACTGCTTGATCTTGTCTATTTTGTATAAATATTGAATTATTAATTAGAAAAAAAGTAGGTTATCCCACATCAAGCATGAGTATTGCAAACCCAGTGTAAAACTGGAGGAAATTTGGGATTAATTTCTTTGGAGTTAAGTCTCTTTTTTTCTCCTTGAAAATTTTGAATGTTCCCTCATTACAATCATACTGGTCAATAAGAAAATCCACAAGAGATACATTTAGCCAAGCTTTCTGGCCAACACTGCATAAAAGCATTTGGGAAATCACAAAAAGTTTCCAAGAGTGGGAAAATTATGTCTCTCTAGATCAGCACATTACATTTCTATTGCTTGGCAATAAGATGACACAGCAAGTTTACCAGCACAAGAGGAACTTAATGCCTCTTGTGAAGTACTCATGTTTTGCTTACAGTTCTGCAAAATTTGAGCTAGTATTTAAATACCAGATATTATATTAATTTCTGTAAGCCTTCTTCCAGCATCTGTCATCAGTAATTTCTAGATTCAAATTGAAGAAATTATCTTAAATTTCTATGTAGACATTTAGAACAATAAAACTAAATAGTCTGATGCTCAGCTAAATAATTTGCTCCACTTAAAACACATGAATCAATCTCTTTGGTAAAAAGTGATTTTTTTTGTTTTTTCTTAAAGGGAGAAAACAAAAAATATATTAATCATAATAAACTAATAACGACATAGGTAAATACTATCCCATGCAGGACATAACTTTAGGAATAAAACTAAAACTATTTCATAGTTTATGGAACACTTGTGTGAGATTAGTTCAGTTCAGTCTTTTCCCTCTTAAGTTGGAAACTTTTCACTTTGTTGGGAGGTGTTTTGTGTTTTTTTAAATACCTTTCAAAGCTAATCAAACAACACTGAAGAACTAACCACTTCTAAGATTTCCACTTTGATCTCTTCATCAGTATCTTCTCCTTTTCTTAAAATATCATTAAATTGTCTTTTGGAGTTCATCTTTCCTGAGTATTTTTTTTTTCTTTTATTGGGACAAAAAAGAAGGTGTGGTTATGGATGGTTTAATTTTTTGTTTTATCCCCTAACCACCTAATATTAACACAGAAAACTGGCCATGGGAACATAAACTTAAAGATCAGTAGGTGTGGAAAGAATGTTTTAGTTCAACCCTTGTGCTGTCACAAGTTCAGGAATGCTTGGGTGATAGTATCAGATATTGTGTTATCTGCTTAGAAATATTAAAAAATTCTACACTGCCTAACAGAAGTGCTTCCCAGTCAATGGTACTACCAACTCCCTATTTTCAGTTGTCCTTATTTCAAATTCAGCTGAATACTTCAAGCTGATTTCTGAGAATGCATGGAGAAGAATTAGTCATCTATAGCAATCTGTGGCACATTGGTTCCTTTTCCCACCCTTTTAACTTTTGTTTTCTTTTAGTAGCCAGGGACTTGAATCTGTCGGTACAAATGTTACTCTTGTTATCATGCCATCTCCACAGGCAATTGAGATAATTTTGAATTCCAATCTTGTCTTCTAAATCCTACTCAATCCAGTGGATTAATGGAACCTACACGTCCCATTTCAAGAGGATAGCATTTTCTGCTGATGTAAATACTGACTGAATCCGGGAAAATTTCTGAAAGGTTATACAAATGTCTTTTTAGTTAACAGTGAATAGCTATAACTCTTATTTTGAAACCATTTTTACTATATACGGGTGGATATTTTCATTTTTACAATACTTACTAGAATATGATGTTAAGAACAACATAATAACAATATAAAATTTACTAAAGATAATATTTTGTAAGACTTTTTTTTTATTTTGCTATTACCAATATTAATAACTTTTCATTTTTTTCACCTGGCTTTTTCATACTAGTCCAAATTTCTCACTATGCTTTGTAAGGGGATAAATAATCTCTTCTTTATAAGTAAAATAAATTTCTTTTCTTTTGCAGAATGCATTATCTTGATCAAGAAAACTGGAGGCTTGCTATCTGCAAATCTATGTTTTAATTTCCAGAATTCTTCTCCAAGAATTATTCTTCAATGCTCAGCTGAGAACAAAGGTAAAAATGTACCCTCTAAAGATTACATGACTTACAATTGCTTAGTCACAACATTGAGAATGTCATTAATTAAGTATATTTTACTTTCTAACAGGGATTAGCAAAACATTCATTAAGTTCTGCTTCCCTTCTCTCATAGATCATCATGTAATTATATCTACATAAAGTATTTCTCAAGTATCATATAGATACATGACTGTGCTATAAGAGTGGCAATCCTTGAATAGAACAGGCAGATTTATATTAGAAGTAATTGATTGATATCTATGAACAATTCTGTATCATCAAATACATTTAAATAGACCCTTAATCTTTTTTGATTATGAGGGATTTTTCACTAGACAAGTAACTGGACATTTATATTCTACAGAAATATGTTTTCTGAAAGTAGGTTTTATCACAGAAATCAATTTATGACTTAAGTGAATTAGAAATGTCATATAAATCCTTAAATTAGCACACCCTTCTCTGGAGATATAACCAAGAAGAACTTTAGGGGCCGATCCCTACCATGCTGGAGATCACGTTCTGTGTTTATGAGGAAGTTGCACTTTAACACCAGTTCACTCAGACAGCATCATTCCGTTTCTCAACAAGGAGTAGACTGTTGCTAGTGGGAGAAAAAACTAGTTTTCACAAATATCTCTTTGTATATCTAAAGCAACAAGTTTTTCTCTCATTTGCTATAGTATTTTTAAATTTATCAACTACATGTTGCAACGGTCTTCGAAACAACAGCTTATCTGACTCCTTAACAGAACCCTCCTGCCCTTTCCAAACAAATCGAACCTACCAGGGCATCATTATTGTTTAGGGATAATTAAGTTCCATATTTTGAAGGAGGGCTGAATGCATGACCTAAAGTGCTCTGAAAGTATTATATCATCCTTGTATAATATTACTATTTCCTGTCCATCTGGGAGTTGTAACTAATTTTTTACTTTTGTGCTTTTCCATGGCGCTGCTCACATCTTTCCTTTTTCTTTTTTCATTGCAGTCTTCCATAATTATTTACATGTCCTTGCATTGGACATTTTTGCATATTGGCCCTTTTTATCATGCCTATCTACTAATCATAAAAGGCAGATGTTCACACCATTATTTCTACACCTCAACATTTTCTAGTGCACAATTTTAATACAAATCTTTTCCTTCCTTCCTTCCTTCCTTCCTTCCTTCCTTCCTTCCTTCCTTCCTTCCTTCCTTCCTTCCTTCCTTCCTTCCTTCCTTCCTTCCTTCCTTTCCTTCCTTTCCTTCCTTCCTTTCCTTCCTTCCTTCCTTTCCTTCCTTCCTTCCTTCCTTCCTTCCTTCCTTCCTTCCTCTCTGCCTCTTTCATCCCCTTCCTTTCTGGATTTTTCTACATTAAAACACATAATAGAGGATCATTGCAGAAAACTAAAAATTTTATTTTAAGAAAATGATCTTGAATAAACAATGAAAATATTTATGAACACCAGAGTTTCGAAAAAAGTGTACCAGGTTCCTGGAGCATTCATTTCTTAATTAACCAGTTTACATGTAAACAGCTGCAGCATAACATCTACACAGAATAAATAAATTGGTATTGCATACAAAATAAAATATGTGATGGGAAACTTTACTCTTGGGCAGTCAAGACTCCTAAACCAGGCTCATATTTTTCATGACAATATTTAAGATATATATCTAGGAGCTTCAATGTCTGAAATCGAAAGAAGTTATGTGTCCTCCTTGATTGTTACCTCTTTTTATGTCTTTGTCCTTCACTCATAATTCCCTTGCCAATAACTTTCATCTAAGTATCAAAAAAAATGTATTTCTGCTTCCAGCAAGAAAGTATATGAAAGAGTGACAGGTCTTCTACCTGGGGGTTATTTTAATGTGTAATGTTCTTGCATATAAATGCAAAATTCACAAAATTCTTGAGGAAGCTATATTTTAGACAGGTAAGGAAACACCAAACACTGTGGTAATCAAAGAACTGAAAAAATATTAACTGAGTATACTCAATAAGAATTAATAATATTAATTACAATAACCATTCTACTGGATGTGAAAATCTGGGGGATGATTTTCAAAATACCAGCCAGTCAACAAAGAATATGAAAAGTCATGCAAAATTCACTGTTGGGGTTAGATCCATATTTGTGACAAAAATAGATGTATGAATTATCATTTATAGAGTTGGTTCTACAGTAACAGTAACTGCCCATGTATATTGTTTAGCCAAATTTTTGCTCATGCAAAAATTTGCTAGTCTAGCCTTTGGGCATTGGTACCTAGTCTCATTTAGAATCCAATCCCTGTGCAAATTGTTGTATGAATTATAATTTTCTTATTTATTCTGACCGAGACTACATTAACTCAATGACTGTAGAAGAGATCTTGAATTTTCCCTCTGTACATGACTACCTCCAGACAATAGTGTAGCTGTTTTATCCAGGAGCATCCACAAACCTCATAAATGCTGCAGAGCTCCTCAAAGTTGAGCCTCCAGTGGGGAAGTTCAGAAATACATGTCTACAGTCATAAAGACATTGGCGACATTTTTCTGACTACTCACCTGAGGAAGAGCAACCTTGCATCAAAAACTACTTTAAATACAGAAAATACATTTAATACAATTTAAATACATTAAAAATACAGAAATCCATAAGGCAGAATATCCCTTCCAATGTCAATCTGTTAAAGATTAGCTAACCCTAAGTTCTCTGACAAAATGCTTAAAATAGTCAGTAGGAATTTTGACTCATTAAGACCAAAATAGCAATACTAGATTATGTTAGTAAACCATTTTTAAATTAAATAAAACAGGACAGGACATGCATGACAAGAGTCTTGATTCTGTGCAAGTTCCTGAATATGAAGAATTATGTCTCATTTTTATGTGAGAAATAAGCACAACAGATACGAAAATAATTTTAAAAATTAAACAAACTCCAATATAGAACACTAGAAAACAAAGGGTGCTGAAAAAGTCACTGTAATTTATATAATAATAGCTGGGGGTGGGGAGTGGGGGTGGGAAAGTTAGATCAGAAATTCAAAATCTAAGAATAATAGATAGGATAAAATAAAATTTTTTTGCATGCCCCAAATAAATATAACATAAATCTCCTTTATAGCTATAATGAAATACTGAAAAAAGAGGCAAACATGGAGAAGCCGACAAGAGAAAAGTATTTTTAGATGAATTTTGAAACAGATGGAGAATCATGTGGCTACAAACCCATTTAAATATATGGCACTTTAAAAATTCAGGAAAATGTTGGTGGTGTTAGACTGAAAATAGATATCTATATACCAGGACAAATTAAAAAAATATGAGAAGTGTAACTTATGTGGTGACCTGAGGAAAACAGAAGAGGGAAGAGGTGTAGGGAGAGGGAGGCAGGGAGTGAGACAAATGTTTCTTATAACTGTTTACAATTCCTTTATGTCGGTTAATCATAGTTGCCAAGAAGCTGAAAAAAATATACAAGGTAGAAGTTAAAATTATTCTATGTCCTGCATCCATTCAAAGCTTCTACTTCTCCAACCTCTTAAATGTGTAGTTTGTGCTAATTTTATTCTTTCTGAGATATTTTAAAGCCCTTGTGGAAAAGTTTACACTACAGTTAATATCCTTTAGGACATGAACTCTCACAGTAAAACATTTTATACAGTAGCCAGAAGGAGGCATGGCTAGGACCCAGAGGTTATTCTATATGACCTCACATTATTTTCAGGGAATGCGGTAGCATGTTGGATTGTCAGGGGTTTTCCTGGGGGGCTTGAGCAGTAACAGGTCTCTTCTTGCACCCTCTGTCATTAGCATTGTATATGTAAGTGTTTGTTTTCTTATCTCATTGCTCTTTCCAGTAAATTGTTCTTATCTCAGCCCGTGATCTCTATCTTTTGTGTCTCAAAATACTTCTCCAGCCCTTCAGAGGGGAGGGAAGGGAAAGGAGGAGTGAGCTAGTGGCACATGGTTTCAGTGGGAACATTAAATTGGATAATGCCATTCCTAAGCCATGACATATACATATAGTCATCAAGAATTTTATCAATAACATTTTTACTGTCATATTTCTGTACATATGTTTACTGAATCTCAGGAGATCAAGTAATTTTTCTTGCACCCATATATTCTTATCTATCTGCTAAGCAAAAAGAAGTCTAGATCAAAATTTTAAACTGTTAATACGATTGTAGAATGCTATTCCTGATACATATTTCATTGTTATTAAACTGATTTTTCAGCATTACTGCATAAAAGCTCCATTTAGCATTGGGGCCAATTTTATTGAGTATCAAGAATAAATTTGCGGTAAATTCACTGGGGCAGGCTGCCAGATGCCCACCAGCTGCTCTGTCCCTCACCCTGCCCAACAGGATGCAAGAAGAGAGTGAGATGGAAAAGCTCATGGTTTAAGACAGGCACATCACTTAGTAGTTACCATCACTCAGCAAAACCAGACTTGATTTAGGGAAAATAAATTTAATTTATTGCCAATTTATAAAAGAGTAGGATAGTAAGAAACAAAGAATAAAACTAAAGCATCTTTCCCCCACCCCTGCCTTCCTCTCAGGCTTAACTTCATTCTGTCATTTCCAGATCCTTTAGTTCTTTATCCCCAAGTAGTGCAGGGGAAGATGATGAAGAGGTTTGTGATCAGTTCATAGCACTTCATACATGCTTCTTCTTACTCTTCACACTATATGCCTGCTCCAACATATGGTCCCTGACATGGGATAAAGTCCTTCACAGAAAGAATGCTCCAGTGTGGGGTCCTCCAAGGGCTGCAGTGTGGTTGTCTGCCCTGATGTGTTCCTTTCCATGGGCTGCAGTGACTACCTGCTTCATAGAGGTTCTTATATGATGCAGGGAGGCAACCTACCTCACCAGACAAGAAGGAAAATGTACGTTTCAAACAATATATTGACATACACCTGCATCCTTTTCAGAGACTGAATCAGCCAAAGTACACAGTTTTAAAAATTAATTTAGAAAGTGTAGGAGTCAATTGCCCTTAAGAAATAAATTAACTAGCACTAACAGCACAAAACCTCTTGCACAGCATCTAAACTTTCCATCAAAAATTATTGGTCGAAGATTAGATCTTACTGTGATTGTGTTCATTTTAAACAAATAAAATCCTTTGTAGTTTATAAGTCTGAGTAGATCAATGTGAAATGGTCCATGTTTGACACGTCGAAAATGAAACTGTATATAAATCATGTCTATCCTTCTGAGGATTTTATTTCTGACTCATATTGATGCCCAAAAACTATTATTCTTTACCTTTTTCATTACTGTTGGAAATGGCTGCCTCTTACAGTAAAGGATATCTTATCCAGACCAGGATGTTTAAAAAAAATTATTGAGTTGGATCAACATGTTGGATTTGTTCTAAGGGAATTAATTTTAAAGACATTACAGTGTGCACTGAGAATATTTAGTATTCATCTCTCTGTTCTCCATCCTGAATCCAGCTTGCACATGTGCTCACCAGAGAAGGACATGAAGGGCCAATATTCATTTGGCACTTTTCCTTTAAGCTTCCTCCATACATCACGCATTTCCAATGTTATTCCGTTTGAGGTTATGGGCACAGAGCTAATGTGAATGTTGTACTAAAGCCAGCTAAACCAGAAAGAACAATGCCGACTACATGCCAGTGTTTTCATTTTCTGATCGAATGTCTTACAGAAAGCCAGAGGCATTTAATATACCTGTCTGGCAAGTAAGATCAATATGCATGTTTAGGGGGTCTAGGAGAAGGAAGAAATTAATGAAGAGTCATGTATCAATCAATTATTTGAAAGAATGGAAAGTAAATGTAAAACATTATGTTAATGAAAACACAGGTTCCACAAATTAAAGCTGTATTTTATGTTATATATCTTTGGGCATAAAGCTAATTTATCTTGCAGTGTCCACTGTTTTCCAAGCAACAATGAAACAGATGATGAATCTAAGTGAAATAAGGTTGTCTACTTCCCGTATTTCTAAACATTTTCTCTAATTTGTTGCAAGATTAATCTTAAACATTCTACAAAATTTATTCTTAATTTGTAATTTTCCTCTGTATTTTACGTAACAGGTCACTAGTACATTGCATTTCCTAACAGAAGTGGCTATAAGCATCCATATCAATACAATTTGCAGATTCCTTCTTTAAACATGAAGTGTACAGCTTAAACATCTGAAAGATCCATGGTCCTTATTCAAATAGGCTACACCAGAGAGAATTTCTTAGGCCTTAGAAAAATTATTGCCATGGTATTGATAATGCAAAAGTATGACTCAAGTGTGCAACAGTGAATGAGTTAAGCTCAAATCAAAACAAAACTTCATTAAATATGTGTAGTTTATACTGAAATATCCTAGGGAAAATAATCTCAAGCAATAAATAAATACTGACAGCGCTGTGTTTATGAAGCTTTTGGAGAGACAGAAGTGAAGTGAGAAACACTTGTGTTGAATATAAACAGCTTTAAAAGCTTTCAGCGAAAATTGGTGTACAATGTTATTTGGAAGAATGGAAAACATTTTTTGGACAATCGAAAGGGACCATTTTACAAATGCACTATTGCAGTAGAGGCAAAAGAAAGAGAAGTGGCAGTACAAATACGTCTTTGTTTTGTTTTAGAAGTCATAACAATATGTCTA
The DNA here is from genome assembly GCF_020740725.1 of Corvus hawaiiensis. Taxonomy (NCBI): domain Eukaryota; kingdom Metazoa; phylum Chordata; class Aves; order Passeriformes; family Corvidae; genus Corvus; species Corvus hawaiiensis. The sequence goes on from NC_063214.1 coordinate 78,265,474, forward strand.
TTGTTTTAGAAACAGACAGAAAATTTAAGTGCTTCAGTAGCAAAGCAAACAAATCTCTGTTATGGACAAAACCAGTGATGACTGCTGACTATATAAGAAAAAAAGCGTATTCTTCTAATGAGAAACCATTACAAGTGAAGAAACTAGCATTTATCATATTTTAGTGCTAAAAAGAAGTTATGGTGTGGTGTCTTCTATCTTGAACTGCTTTAGCTTCATCGCTGGGGGTTTGATATCAGTTTCTATCAAAGTGTGTACTCTTGATTATGATAAATGGATGGTATGAGGTCACAATGCATGCAGTAAAGAACATAATGTACCTCAGTAAAAGTCATAGGTTTTGTCTCAGTTGTAAATTCAATCAATTCAAATAGAAACACTGACTAAATCCCAGTAGAAGCCAAGGTGATGATATGTACTAATGGATTTAAACCTTCTTGATTAGAGACTTTGGAAAACAAAACCATACAAAATTAAAATAGATTGAATAGAGCAAAAAATTGTTGGAATAATAGTATTAGCAAAACTTCTACAAGTGTTTTATTTTGGCTTTTTTTTACTTTCTAGTTGATGTAAGAGGTCCTTCAAGATGCCGTGCCCAGGGGAGAGCCCAGATGAACAATTCCTAGCAAGAATAAAGCAAAACAAATAAATAGCTCTCTAGAATATATTGCTGTTTTACTGAGGCCTAGTGTCAATCTTAGTGTTCCCAGAAGGCTCCTGAAGAAAATAGATTCTGGTGATAATTTTAACATTTCGCCGGCTGAACTCGTGAATAGATCTCTGTAGTACAGACATAAAATTGTTGAAATGCGAAGTCCTATTAAAAAGATGCAGTTTTAAAGATGGGAAAAAGAGACAATTGCTAGAAAAAGCCCCACTCATTTAAATAAAACAAAGGAAAACAAGGATACAGAATAGCAAAAAGCTAGCAGAAACACTTGAAGTTCGTATTTCAAATATAAGTGGACAGAGTTATAGGAAAATTTATAATGGGGACTGGTTTTGGCTAATAGGTAGTCATTTTTCCCTTCTCTAACCCCTTAAATGGTGGCATTCTTTTCCATATTCAGTCTGTGGTATTTGCTGGCATGTGAACCACAGCTGGACTGACATGACTGGCAGTCTCCAGCTCCTCACAGACTACATCTGTCCCATGCTGTAGCATGGAGGAAGTCTCGTGGTGCTAGTTTCCCTCGCTGTGTCTTTGCTATGCACTCAAGTGTGTCACTGGGGTACTTCATGGTTTCCTGATACATAGTACTAGGGCTGAAGCTATACCTTAGGGAACCTTTGGAAATATTCCTCTTGCAATGGGGATGTTCAGTCATTCAGCACTTTGCTGTCTGTGCCTCAGACTAAAAACTGCCATGAGAATCCTTGCTGGTAATCTGGTTGTGAATGTATGGAGTCTTACAGTGATCAACCTCATGTCCTTCTCTCTTTGCCTTTCTTTAGCTGTTAATCAAATGCATCTGGAGTACACTGTCATGTTTTCATGATGTTTTATGTCCTACTTAGTATAAAACTAACTAAGCATGCTTTATTGTATTTAATTTTGACATTTTATTTACGATTTTTTCCCCCAATAAATTCTGTATGATATGCAACTGTCATAAATGCATAATGGTTTTCCTCTTCAAATGATGTGATAGTAAGGAGCATTCAATATATGGCGCAGTTAAACATTACCTTACATTCATGTCTGGAAGTACAAAAGGAGAAAATGAAGTTGGGTGTATATGGCAATAAGATCAGTCACCCAGAGAAAACAGGGACATACTAAAGAAGAAAGGAGATAGAAATTATTTGGGAATAACATTTATACCCCAGAGGGTCAGTAAGACGGAAGAGCATTATTTGTTATTGTTGTTGCCAGAATCACAGGGCTATCGTGGACTACCAATAGCTTCTCTGCTGTTGATCCATTAGCAGAATATTCCATATGGCCAGCTTGTTTCACTGGACTGAGCAGGAAGAGATGTTCTACAACAAAGTCACAGAAATTACCAAACAGAATAGCAGGGTGGATTTTTCCCTTCATTACATTTTTCCAGGTGCTCTTCCCACTTTCACAATTTTAATTCTTGGGTTATTGTCTTTGATATTTATGTCAGCTGGTGTTTAGACTGAATTTATTTATTTGCCACCTGGTGCAGGATCTACTGACTTTTTGTTTCTTCTCCATTACGCAGGAAGTTAAATTGTTAATCACAGCCGGATTCAGCTCATGAAAGAGTAAAGTGCACTGTCATTAAAATGATCACACAAGCAAGCAAGCAAACAAAAATACTCCTGAAAGTTGTACCTGGGAGTTTCTTCCAACAACAGTTAGTAACAAACACAGCCATCTTTTCTTTGTTATACATTTGCCATTAGCTTTCAGAAGAGTAAGCGACTCCTCATCAAGTTATACATTCCAACATATTGCAGCACCTGCGTTACTTTCAGCCTACAAAAAGTACCATTCTAAATTGATAAAAGCAGGATTGTAATATTCAGACATGCAAGGTCTTTTCACTTGGTCTGCCCTTAATAGTTGTACTTCCTGTATTGCTTTTATATTTTTTCCTTGCTCGAATACTGGTCATAGTAGCAAGCTTTACTTAACTTACCGACACCAACACTAACATCTCCTCTTGCCCACAATACTCTTAAAAAAATGTGAAATCTCTGAATCAACAGAGAAGCAGAATGACATACTGAAAACCTGGAAACAGGTCCAAAACACATTAAAGAAACTGGAGAGATTATCAGTGGGCTTAGAAAAATATCAAAAGTCTTCCTAAGGCTCATAGTGACATTTCTAAATTACATATATTTGAATGTGAATGAGCAATGCATCGTATAAGTGACATATTAGGTGGACAAAAACTGTGTTCCAGTTCTAGTCATATTCCATGCATTCAACTAATTTACTCTGCTGAGTTGGTTCCATATTTAGAGAAGGTTTTCTGAAGCCCTTGAACCAGCGGAGCATTTTGTTTACCTTACTCGAGGTGCATAATGTAAACCATTAAACACTTCTCATGACTGACTTAAACTTTACTTTATGTAAGCTTATTAGGTCAGTGCATACATACACACATTACAGATTTTCTCTGTACAAATTACCATATTTTAATACTATGAAAATTGCTAATTAATATTTCTCTATGTGCTATTAACAGTTACTTCAGCAAGAGCTTTATTAAAAGAAATTCAAATTCGACACTTCTTAGATGTAAGCTTTCAAATCATAAAGCTATAGGAATCAAGGTAATTTTTAAAATTTGTTTGTTAGCAATTCACTTGCAGAGCAACAAATATTCTTACTTACAAAAATGTCAACTGAATAATTTTCAGAAAAAAAAATCCATAGTGATTCATAGCTAATTTCACATCTCCAAGAACACCAATCCTAAATCTAAAATATAACTTAGTTACAGTAGGCTCCTTGCAGTTCCTTTCTTGACAAGAAAGCAGTCAGATATCTGAAGTCCCATTAAATAGAGTTTGTGCAGGTTAGTTAAACAGAATTGAGTGGCAAAAGCTAACTAACATTTCAATATCTAAGGCTGTTTTTCTGTGTAGGCAACACTCTGCAAAATGGGCTACAATAGTGCCAGTCTCATTAAGGATTCATAGTTTGCAGAAAAATATAAAACTCTCCCAAGGAGCCCCTATTAATAACTGTGGTTAAGACCAAGCCAAGTACACATTGGAATATCCTGAAAAATGGGAATATTTTGGGCCTTGTCACCCTTTTTTGTATAACAGATATTTAAAGACATGAGCAAATTTCAACATACGGGTGAAAAGATTACTTACAACAATTTAAATTGAATAAGAAATGATAATACATTTTTCCTTTGTTACCTTGTACAGAGGGAAGTTGTTTTTTGTGCAGTTATCTCTTTCGAGATGTTCTCCACTTGTCCTTTCTTTGATAATTTGAAAAAAAAAAGAATATGTGAACATATTAATTCTATCTGTATTTTAATGCACTGAGTTTCAGTGTTTAAACTGCAAATGGCGTCAAGCTGTGTTTTCAATTAATTTTTGAAAGGAAACTCCTTGCAATTACTGTGGCTAGGATTCCCATCACAGAGGACTAATGTCAGCAATCTGTTTCTAATTTTACAATTATATCAGAAATCTTTTCAAAATGGAGTAGTCATTTTGCATGTAGGAGACAAGACACTTAAGATGTGAAATTTGGAACGTTACACTGTTTTATCTTAAAGACATTATACAAAATTGATGGCCATTTCTTTTTTTTTCTTGAAAGCCTTAAAGCTCACACCAAATTAGGCTTAATTTATTTTGTGCTATTAATTTCTAATCAGTTTCATGCAATTACCTCCACATTAATTTTTTTTTGTCCAGCTATTTTTCAAAAAATGTACTGTTGTTCTGTACTGCATTCCCCAGGAACAGAAACCATCTTTTTGTTTTGTTAGAGCATCTTTCTAAAAAGACAACTGATCATTTTTCAAAGACCTAAAGAAAAATGTAGTTTGAATATTTTTATTTGTTTCTCTTTAAGTTTTACACTTACAATGCTGATTTAAGTTTATGTGAAAAATTAAAACTGATAAAGAAAATAAGTTCTTTCATTTTGTAAACATGTTTTGCAGGAGAATGGGTTTTGGGTTTGGGTTTTATTTTTGTTAGGGTTTGTTTGTTTTAGTTTTGAATTGTTTGGCATTTTTTTCCTGAGCTGAAAGAATATGTTCCATATTGTTTTTTTAGATGTGTTGAGTCCAAGGGATTCTGAGCACTCTTCATGTACCCTGTATGAAGAGATTGTACACGTGGAAAAGGCCACTCACCTGCAACATACCCTAGACCTTTGCGGCAGTATAGGGATGGATGGAATGGCACATTCATGCATTATGGATGTGTGGATGCATCCAAAGACATTCTTGGGATTTCTAAGTATTTTCAAACATGGAGACAATCAGCAATGTTTAAACAAGCAAATAAACAAATAGAAATGTGAACTAAACAAACAACCTAGAAAACAACAAGAGAGAGAGAAAATATGTTTGTTAAAACTGAGGTACATTCTGCAGGTAAGGTATTTATTAATAAAAAGAAAAATATTCATAATGAAATACTGTCTCATTGTAATGCAGTTGCTAATATTTGTAGACTGTGTGGTGATAGGTTCAAAAATCATAAAGAACTGAGTACAAAACAGACTGAATTACAATAAATGAATTTGCTTTAAATGTGTGAGATTACAGTCATATCTTGATCTCCTCTAGACATGTTTATTATATCAGATACACAACTATAACTGATCTATATTCTGTCCTTACCAACATTTGCACAGCTTAATACCTATTAAAATAGCAAGTTATAGAGTTTTAGCAGGACACACCTTTGAAGGGCACTGAAAATTAAGATAATCTATCAGTGTTCTTCAAAATATTTTTAAGTAGAAAAATGCAGTGCCTCCTCAGTAAACAAGCTGTGGCATGTAAAAAGATCAGGAATACCATGTGGGTAACAGCTGAAAACTGAAAAGGGTATGAGTATTCTTTAAACACCCACGTTCAATATGTGTAACTTTATGCAAGATGGAAATCACAGGAGAATCACACACTATCAGTAAAGTGAGTCATGGCTGATAGAGACCCAATACAAACGTATGACAAAGTTGAACCAAAAGTTGTTAAATTATGTAGGTTTTCTCCTATTACTTGAGTGAATATTAAACTAAGGGGAAAAATATATTTGTAATAGTTATTATTTTTATACTGTCTCTCTTAATCAAGAAGAAAATAAATTAGTAGATGGGGGTTTCAAGTGTACCCTAACATTCTTTTAGTAAATCTGTTAAATATACAACCACTAATCTAATTTCTCCAGTAAAATAAAAAAGAATACTATAAAGAGAGACAACAAGCTGCATTTGATAATAAAAACTTTTGAACATGATTTTTTAACTGTAAATATTTCAGTATTTTTCAGTGGCTATAGGGTTAACATATCTTCAGTAAAAGCATATCCAAAAGTAAGCATACCATCAAAATTCTTACAAATATCCCCTTGCTGTGTCTCACTCAGAGTCACTGCATTTCCACTCCAACATCCTAAACGAGGGAAAAGTGAGAAAATTGTTTCTCACCCCTAAAAAGAGTTAGTTGCTGCTAAGATCCTCACACATCTAGCGCAATAAATGCTTCAGCTTAATGCCTATGGTCTCTCCTCTCTCACCACTTTTAAGGTATTTTCTTGTTTAAGGCATTTGCAAAATGGCATCTCAGGTGGTAGAAATAACCTTACATAATTGATTCTAACCCTAAGTTCTACCAGTAGTTGATTTTTATATTTCTTCCTCTAGATAAAAACTTACCCCTTGTGTTCTATTTTTATTTCTCATCATCTATCAACATCTTTCTGTTTTCACGCACACTTCTTTACATAAGCAAGTTTTAAAATAATTTTGTCTGGAATTTCAAAGCAACAATTGAAATGAATGAAGCCAAATTGAATTAACTGGAAGGATGAAAATGTTATTTGACTGTATACCTTTAATCATAAGCGAAAACTTTGTGTATCAGAATACAGATGCAGTGGACAAAGAAGCCATAAAGTCTAAACAGTCTTCAGAGACCCTGTGTTGCACAAAGAAGCTTCCTGCATTTGCCTGATATATTTATTATGTTTTTTATTAGAAAAATTACATTGTGATCTGTGGCAGCGCAGGCGGCTGCAGCCACCCTGACCCCTGAAGGCACAACAGAAACAAATATGTGGTGGTCAGGCACCGATGTCTAGCAACACACTCCCTGGTTAGGGTGAGAAGCCATCATCATTCCCTCCTCCCCCCCCCCATTCAGTGATTTGTGTATTTCGAGTTGATTGGTTAATATCCCCCCCCACCCCGATTTATGTATTAAGTTATAAATATTCATTGCCCTTAGGTAACTATGTATTAGTTCTAGAAAGTTCTGTACCACTCAATACATAAGGGTTACTTCCCCTGTTCCTGCCTATGTGTTGTTCCCATTGGTTGTCTCAGCTTCAACCCCGCCTCCTTCCCTTTGTCCCATTGGGTGTGTCCCTTATCCCCGCCTTTCCATCCCTCACTATAAAATCCCCGGACCCTCGGTATTTTTGGCTCTTTCTCCCTAGTCCCTTCATATTACTAGGCTTTGACGTGGAACATATACGAGGAGTCCCCTCTCTCCTTCTTTATCCCCGCCTGCACGCCTGACAACTTGCCCAGGAGTAGCTCCCTCGGGTGAGGAGCTCACTCTCTCTGACCCTTTTTGAGTGTGAAGTCGCCGTGAACCAGAGGGTGCAGCCAGACCTCTGGGCTTCTTTATTGTTTCCTGGCCACCGCGCCCTCAGTGATCTACTTAAAAGTTTCTCGAGAAGATAATCAGCCAATCACTTCCTCAGACTTTCTTTCAAATAATTCAATAATTCTATTTTTTTTTTTTCTGTGTATTCTAGAAATCTGTTTGGGTTAAAAAAAAAATGTTACCGGTGTAACTCACAGAGACTTCTTAATTAGCATGAAGCAGTCTCTATAAACAAATACATATCATAAACTGTGATTCTTTAGATTCAGATATTCTTTCCACGGATAGTCATGTTTCATAGAGGATTTTTTTCAATTTTGAAGGTCAATCAAACTTTTCTCAACTTACTCCTGTCATACTAAATCTCATATTAATCCAAATACCTTCCCTCGTGGTAAGTTTTGTGCATAAGAAATGTGTCTTCCTATGTCTCTGATTCCTCAGAATCAATTTCATCTCTACACTAAATTTTGAAGCAATTGATGACCAGTTTGCAGTAGTGGAATACCTGAAGGAAAAAAAAAAAAAGCATTTGAAAATATATTTTAAGGAATTAATTTTTTCCTTCTCCAATGTCTCTAATCTCTTTTAGATTAAGCCAGAATTTCCATCAGGGATGCAGATCCAGCTTTTAGACACCTCTGATTTTTTATTTGAGTATATCTGTTTTCAAGTGAAATAGATTATCTAAGCTTACAGAATTTAGTGGAAATCTGAGCTAAATCTACATGTGTATAGGTGTCTAGTAATATTTGATAAGACTTAGAAATCAAAATATATCCACACAATAGAAGCAGACATAACATAGGACTTACGTTGTAAGTCTATCGGCAGACCAATGGAATGACAGCGTGATGCCAATTCTGATATGCTGGTGTATCACAAGCAAGTTTCTTGAGGTATAATAGTGTACAGAACCACTAAAGGTTCTTTGTTTAAGAGGAGTTTTGGCTACTGTAACCATCACTAGGATAATGTTACTAAAATAAAGTCAAAGAATACCCTTTTCAAACGCAAGCTAAAATTCTTGAATTTTGTTTATGTTCTTTCATGCTGAATAAAATTCCTATTTCTAGTAATATGTAATTGTTGATGGAACATGTTAAGGCAGATGGTGTTACTTCCTACCTTAAACACTTGGATTCAGAGTATTTATTTCTATTAAAATCTGAAGAGATGGTGCTTAAATTTTTATGACACTTGAGATGAAAAGAAAAAACTACAGACCTGTGAAAAAAAATTTTACAGGATCTTATAAGATGATAAGTTAGAAACTCAGTTTTGAATATGAACACGCCTATTTTCTTACCTAAGCTGGTATGTCCAATGTTATTTCAAAATAGATTTCCTGGTTTCCCCTGCAATTAGAATTCTCTTGTTTCTTTAACTTGAAGACTTCTTTTATGCATTAATCATGGGTTCTCAACCTCATTAAAACATTTATATTGAATCATAAATTGAAACATCAGAAAAATAATTTAGATTTTATTTATTAGATGCGCTGACATCCTGCACCTTTCCAAAACCACACTAATTCACATAAGCATGTGATGTTTATATTCCGGTGGAAACCGTTTATATTGTGGCCTTATGTATTAGTTTTTGTAGAAATATGTAGGAGTAAAATCAGCCTACCAGTGAAATTTGCTATTTGCAGTATCAACTCAGAGATTCATAGGCATGAAACATCAAAAATAGTTATTTGAAATATTTTTTCTTTGTGCAAAGTGGTACAAGCCACTGTTTTTCACAGGTTCAACCCACAAACAAGTTTACTAACTGCCCAAATCATTCTAATCAATAAAGAAACTAATTTTGGCAGTGGTAGATAATGGCTTTACTGTAATGCCCAATAGGACTTGTTAAAGGATTGACTTCATTTCATAGAAGATTGAAAATTATATCAGAAAACAATAACTTCTAAAAGCAACAGATGTAGACTCTATTCAAATGTATGACCTAATGCCTTTGTTTTCTTTTTCTCCTAACAAACTGGTTTAAGTAATAAAATTTGGTTAGAGAGTAATAGCTGAAATAAGAACTTGGTTTCTAAAAAAGAAATGTGACAATACCTACATTTCTACTAAATTTTAACTTTCATTTAATAAACTGCAAATAGAAATGATGAACAAAAGCATTTCATCAAATAATTCAGACAGAATTCTGCAATGCTGTAATGTGTTGGATAGTATGAACACAAAAAATTGCAGCATGCTGTAATACATCCAGTTTATGTGGTACTGGCACATAACTCAGACATGATTTACATTTTCAGATATTTACTTGGAGTACTGTGGTGGTATGATATACAAACTACAGAAACCATTAATCAGGGTATTTGGTTCTGAACACTGATATTAGCTCATTAATTTTCCTGCAGTTTAAATGTGTTTCTAGTAAGTCAAAATTTTGCCATTAGCATTAAGTGTGAGTCAAAAGGTTGATATTACAACTTCACTTACAATGTGTTCTATGAATGTTCAATCTGCAAACTTAAGCAGAGATGAACCAATTAGAGTTAAAATTCATGTACACTCCAAGTCCTGGCTGGGTGCACTTGATTGCAATCAAGAATCATCTGATCATCCAGCCAAGAGTGCTGGAAATAAAATATACTCTGAATTTTCTGATATTTCACGTATGTATCATTCTGTCCTCCTTCACTCTAAGGGTTTTGATTTGCAGTCTGGTTGTCTTCCTGCTCATGCAATGATCTCTGAAGAAAAAAATAAATTATGGCCATAAATGCACCTGTATGTCACACATAAAATCACAATACATACAAGATCATAAAATAAACAGATTTAGAGGTCATTTTAATATTAATGGAATAAAAAATTAGGTAATCTATAAATGATATACATATCTGGGTTTTAACCTGTAATATGACTAAACTATGTTTTTCTCAATTCTTCCACCTAGTTTCTTTAATTCTGACTTAGAAACTTTTAGTAAAGAATAAAATATATTTCAGCCATCTTTTAACATTAGTTTATAAAAATCCTGATAATATTTTAAGTCTATAAGGCATAGAAATAGCAATAAAATATTCTGATAAAATGTATTTTTAATTCACAGAGATCATTTGATGTTAATTTTAGTTTCTGTTTTGCCCTCCTGACTTTGAAGTGAAGATTTCTTTCAAAAACTTGTTATATAAAAAAGGTATTTTTAAATCACTGCTGTCCCTCTCATCTGTAATGGTGATGTCCTAATCTGAATATGATTACCTATATCCTTACTATTAGGAAAAAGAATTCTTACAATAAAGTACTGCACTTACATCTGTCTTCCTTTCAAAAAGATTATAAATGTCTTCCTTTCAAGAAGGTTAACAAAACTCCTGTTTCATGTATATTTTTATTCAAGCAATATTAGAAGTTACTCAGGGATTACACTTTTTTTTTTTTTTTTTTTTTTTAAACAAATGCATTTTAGAAAGGAAAGGGAATTCACTAAAGAGAAATTATTTAGTCCAGGAGGAACTGAGGTCTGAAAGAGAAAACTCTGCAAATATTCTCAGAAAAACTTGTTTCCCAAATCAATTATTTTTATAGGCTGGTTAAGATAAAGCTTTGGGATTTTTTAGGCATCAGACATGTGGCACAGAGTGCTACTAATACAGTATGTTGCTCAAAAAATAAAAGGAAAAAAAAGGCACATAAACCCACTTTTGGATTAACATCCAATTTGCACGTTTTTTAATCAGGCCAACAAGTCTTCTCCATTTTACAAGTGAATTCTCTCAATTTCTTCCAAAAAAATGACTTTGACTATATAATAATATATTTTACAATTGATTACTCATTTTGAGGGGAATAAGTAAACATGGACCTGCCACTAAACCTTGAACTGTGCTGTTATACAGACACCTGCAGAGTAAAGAATAAAAGGGGCCTTTTGCTGGCAACTCTTTCCCCTCTGCAACCTTCCATTCTACTGTGGATTAATCTCAGAAGTATTTATCTTCAGTAATCACAAAAGGACATTGCATCACTGTGATGTAGCAGATGGCCAGATACATGCAGAAAGGTAAGAAAACTCCTCCCAACCTAAAGATAAACTATCAGAAACATTCATTTTAATATGACAGATTGATTTTGAGATATTGTGTGGTAGATTTAAAGCAAACATTTTCAGCTTTCATTTTAAACTCCAGAATTTTCAAGTAAGAAATTATTGTTGCGAATATAACAATCTCCAGGTTGCAAATAATACAACCTCCAGGTAATTCCTTTATCTTCCAGGTCAGAACAGTAACATGCCAAAATCATTAAATGTATGAAGGCCAAAGGTTAAAAATTATTATAGAAGGACAGAAAAGTGGGCACATGACGATAAGGTGTAAAAAGATGACTTTTTTTCATGCCTCATGTGTATGCTTTTAGTTTAAGCAAACATATTGTTGGGGCCCTCCCCCCTGCCATGGAGACCTGGGAGAGGGGCCCTGAGGGGACAGACATGGGGTTTCCCTGCCCCTGGTCACCCTCGTTCCCATTGGATGTTTTGTGTTCCCCTGCGTGGGCAAGGACCCTCGGGTTCCATGATTGAGGAGTTCCTGAGCAGAGCCCCAGCCATGCGGCTGGAGAAATAAACATCTCTGAAACATCTAGCAAGAATCGGTCCATGTATATTCCTTTTCCACGGGCCTCGTTGTCTGATATACGTGTTGAAGTATCCGCACTGTAACAACATATAGCTAAGAAAAATAGCTTTATGTGCTTTTTCAGGTTATTATACGTGCATACATATCTTTATCTTGAAAGAGTCATCTGCTGCTATGTTTTGGAAAAATTCTGCAAAAGAATTTTTATTTTAATTGTATTAAATGAAAACACACTATTTATTAAGAAAATATAATAACGGCAACAGTATGAAAAAGAGATTACTCAACAGGAATACGCAACAAAATTAACACTATTAATTATCCGTTTTTTAACTATTCTTTTCCACAAATCTGTTTTAGGTAAATTTCCAGAAAATCCCTGAGGTATGTCTTTAAATTTAGCAACACATAATACTTCCATAAGTATTTCAACTCAGAATAAAGAACAGCAAAAACCATATGATATTATTGAAAAATAAAGGCTATTACGTAAGATAATTCAAAACATTAAAAGTATAAGTTTCTCAAAATGTTCAACAAGCACATGAATTTTCAGTGCCCATAACCTTTAAAAAGTAAATCTTTATAATCTTTCTATTTAAATTTTAATCAATTTCTTAACCAAATTCCATCTGACTTCAAAACAGTAACAAACCCGTAGATAACATCTGAAAAATCTTTATTAAGTGTTTGCTAAGGTAATACTTTAGCTTTTTAGTGTACATGGTATTTAATATTTTATAAATTACTGGTAATATATTTATTAATACAGTGGAACAGTCTAAAAGACTGTTTTTATTAGGCAATCACTATTCAGCATTTACTGAAAGTGAATATTATTCTTCTTTTAACCAAATTGATTTTGTTGATTAGTATAATTGGGTATTTGTTAGTAATGCTTCTCATGGGCTTTTTCCTTTTTTATTTAGATGCTTAAAAAATCATAAGTGGAATTTGACTGAATTCATGCAGATATCAAAATAGAATCTATGAATTATAGCCAGAAAGATATCTCTTTCCTCCCTTTATTATAAAGTGACATGACATGACAACTTTACCTATAGAGGTTCAATTTTAAGGTGGATGAATTTCACCTTCCTAATCTTCCATAAAATGGTCATAATATTATATCATCATCACCATAAAAAAAAAAAAATAGAATAACTTAATTAAGTTGGAAAGAACCCATAAAGATCATCTAGTCCAACCTCCTTGCCATAAGCAGGGACATCTTTCACTAGACCAGTTTGCTCAAAGACCCATCCAACCTGACCTAGAGCTCTTTCAATGATGTCAACATGCATATAACACCCTGGGCAACCTGTTCCATAATTTCACTAGCCTCAATGTAAAAAATGTCTTCACTATTTGCAATATAAAGTTACCCTCTTCCAGCTTAAAAACACTGTCCCTTGTCCTGTTACTGCAGACCGTGATACAAAGTCTGTCTTTCTTGTAAGTCACTTTTAAGTACTGAAAAATGGCAATAAAATTTTCCCAGGCTGAACAATCCCAACTATCTCAGTTGGTCTTGAACATTATAATTTAATATCTGCTATTTCTATACAAAGTGAGCACTTATAAAACAGTTCAGAATAATGTTTGACTCAGACTTTGCATGATATGGATTAAAAGCAAGATGATAAAATATCAGGCTTGCTTATTTTCCCCAAAGTTCACATCTATTTGACCTTCATGCTTTGTTCTGGCAAAACCAGGGATGGCTGCACCTTTTCAAAGAATACATTCTGTATCTTCAGAAGAATTTCAGATTTCTGAATTGCTGCAGCTCACAATGTATGTGTGTAAATGCAACATTAAAAGTCTCAAAAATATCATGTAATAGCCATTAGCACATAGATTCTGATAAAATAAAAAGACAGAGCACTGAAGCAAACCTAGCTCTTCAATGAAGACAGATTTTCCCTTTATTTCCTGAAAAGAATATTTTGCAAGATTTCTGGAAGAAACCCAAACCAATAGATTATTTTTGATAAAGACAAGTTTATGTAAATCAAGAATCATCATTTTAAAAACAACACACATGATTCTTTCAAACTGTGATCACATCAGGACTGATTTATCTGTATTGTAAGGGAGAACTGAGGCAGACATGAATGGTACTGTTCAGATCTGTTTGTCCTCAAAAAGGGTTATTCAGCCCTCTAAGCCTGGCTGCTCATCATACAATGAAGGTTGTGCTGATGTGAAAGTGGCTCTGATGATGCCTCACATATTCATTCATGCAGCCCTCTTTCTTTTTGCTACTGATTGACTGCAGACACTTCACAGAATTTGTCTTAAAACTGTTAAATTGATCAAAGCCCAGTAATGTCTTTCATTGCATTTTCAGCTACTAATTCTTTTTGATGATCAAGGCAATGAATCACTGTAACTTTTGGAATTTGTTTAAGCCCTGTGCAAAACCTTATTTTTTTTCATCTATTGTTAGTCATTTCACTGATGTCTCCTCTGATGCATTCCCAGAGTATTTTCCTTGAGAAGTTAATAGACTAGGAAAAATAGAAGCAGGCTTGAATATGGTTTCTGTTGTGAGATGTTATTTTTTCCCTCCATCCAGAACTTTCAGAAAGACATTATAAATGTTTTTTGAATATCCATTTTCTTACGAATAAAGTAACCTTGTCAAAAAACTAAAAGTGCCAGAAGAAATTTAACGACAGACTTAATACTATCAGCACACACAACGTATTCCAGATGCAAGACCAACCCTATTTTCAATAAAAACAATAAATTGATTAAATATCTTTGATATTTTATCAGTACTGTGAATATTACTTGATGTGTGAACATATGCTACAGAAAGAGATATCAAAGTAAATAAAAGACTGAAAAAAAAATAGGTTCCCATCTCATTTGTTCTCATGGGAATAAAACTGACTATTGATCATAGGCTTTAATTGAGTTTAGGACATTTTACTGTATTTATGGGAAAACACATATATTAATTATAAGTATGTAGGTAGACATATGTAAAAAAACCAATATCCAATAGATTTGAAAGACTTTTCTCTTTTTATCCTTTTTTAATGAAAATTCATAAGAAAGAGAAAAAAAGGCTGTTTATTTTGCAGACACTGGAATTCACTAGAAGGACAGTTTGAGGTTCTTTGAACACAGGAGAACAATTCTGTTGTCTAAATAGAAGCATCTAGAGCCATTATATGAAACATTTATATATGTACAACTCTGGCACAGAAGGATAAGACTTAAAGGACCCACACAGAAGAAACAAGAGTTCAAGAATTAGAGTCATAGTATCGAAAAAAAGCTCTGAATTTCCATTTTTAAACATTTCTTCACACCCTGATGGTTATATTTCCCACTGATGAGATGATGGAATGTTAAAAGTACACTTACTTCTGTCTCAGACCTTGATTTAGTTCACAATGTATTGTATAAGCAAATATACAAACATACAGTTTATTTCCACTTATTTGAGTGTTTTGTTTCAAAAGGAATCACAGAATCATTTAGGTTGGAAAAGATTTTCAAGACCTTTTGACTGATCACAACCTTGTTAACTAGACCATAGTATGGCCATGGCCAGTTGTTTCTTGAATGCTTCCAGGGATGGTGACTCCATCACATCCCTGAGTGGTCCATCCCAATGCTTAACAACCCTTTCCTTGAAGAAATTCTGCCTGATGTCCAATATAAACCTCCTCCCTCTGGTGCAGCTCGAGTCTATGTTCTCTCACCCTGTCACTGGCTGCCTGGGAGAAGAGACCACCTCCCATCTAGGTACAACCTCCTTTCAAGTAGTTGCAGAGAGCGATAAGGTGCCCCCTGAGCCTGCTTTTCTCAAGGCTAAACAACCCCAGCTCCCTCAGCCACTCTCACAGGACTAGCTCTCCAGTCCACTCATCAGCTTTGTTGCCCTTCTCTAGACGCACTCCAGAATCTAAATGTCTTCCTTGAAGCGAGGGACCCAGAACTAGACACAGGACTCGAGGTGCATCCTCACCAGGATGAACTTTTCCCAGGTACATGGCTAAATATGTAGTGTTCTCTGAATATCTTTGTTAGAGTAAAAATGGATACATTCACTTTGAAATAAAACCCTCATATTTTAAGGGAACACTTTAAGGAAAACAAGCAGTTTTTTTGGTATTTATGACCTAATAAATTGGGGAGCAAGTAAGGAAAAAAAAGACTGACTGTTTATTTTATGCTCGGTTTAGTCATCTAAGATGGTGGAAGAAAAAGATTTTTGTCAACCACAATAAATGAGACAATCTAATTAATATATGTACAATATACTCATGGATTTACCTCCAAGTAATGTTTGCTAAAACACATTAAACAAGAGTCAAGGCTAATGATCACAGATCCAAATAAATAGCATTATCATATTTAGATCAGCATATGGATGACAAACATAGCATATAGTGTACAGAAAGTAATTTCATGCTTCACTTTCTACTTATTTGCATGTTTAGATAAGCCATTAATGTCCTTTCCAGCTGTTTCTGATGTTGTAGTTCCTGGGAGTGGTACTGCACATACCCAAACAAAATTAATTAAATGCTGCAAAATACCTTTCTTGTTGGAACAGAATTCCTAAAACAGATGCAACCAGCCATAATATTTAAATGCAAAGGTTTGTCTGCCTCAGTCTCTAGATGCAGTGAATGAAAAAAAAATCTAGACAAAAATATGAGAAATATCCATAAGGATATTTCTCTAGAAAAATCCTCAGAAAGTGCATGAATTATAGAGATTTCTTCAGTTTAAGAATTTCTCTTTGAAGTTAATTACAATATATAGTAAAGTGGAGAGAGACACAATTTGCAAGGAGATGCTCTTTACTTATGGTAGCTGAGTTTGGCTGACAATTGACTTCTTCCATAGTTAAGAGCACCAGTTTACCACACTCTTTAAGCAGACAAAAGGTGAATTGCCTTAACTAGGTGTGATGCAATATTGACTGCTGAGGAACACCACTCATAGCTGCTCTGCACTTGCACATCAAGCTGTTCACCACAGCTCTTTGTGCAACCATCCAGCCAACTGCTTTGTGTGGTCCATCCACCAAATCTGTGTCTCTCCAGTTTAGAGACAAAGATGTCACATGGGGCAGTGTCAAACGCTTTACATGTCCAGGTAGATGACAATTACTCTTCCTTCAAACACCAACTCCGTAAATCCATCATAGAAGGCTATAAAATTTTTCAGGCATGATTTGCCTTTAGTGGAGCCGTGTTGGCTGTCACCACTCACCTCCTTATTTTCCATGTGCCTTAGCATAGTTTCCAGGAGGATCTGCTCCATGATCTTGAGAGGCATAGAGGTGAAACTGACTGACATGTAGTTGCCCAGATCTTTCTGTTAGAAATGGGACTTGTGTTTTCTCTTTTTTCAGTCAGAACATCACCAGACTGATTTGACTTCTCAATTTGACTTCTCAAATATGATGGATGATAGCTTATCCACTTCCTCCATAATTTCCCTCGTGGTTTTCATCAGTTCCCATATATTTGTGGCCCTTCAGGTTCCATAGATGTTCTCAAACCTCTCTTCTCCTACAGTGGGCCATTCTTCATTCTCCCAGACCCCATCTTTCCCTTCTGTGACTTGGTGGTGTGCCTGGAGCACATGAAGACCAAGGGAAAAGAGTCATTGAGTACCATAGCCTTCTCCATACAGAAGGAAAACAGGTCTCCATTTTCTTGCTGGAGAGGGTGTGTGTGGTGGTGCAATGTTTTATTGTATTTTTGTATGTTCTTTGTGCCCCAATGGTTCATCCCTATCTCCCCCACTTCTACTCCCAGTTGGTTTGCCCCAGATTCAAGCCGCTCCCCCCGTGCTCCCAACATGGTTATCCCCTCCCTTTGTTCTGGCTCCTTCCCTGCCAATCGCCCAAACCCCTCCCGGAGTTGTGGAGTGTTCTGTGTCTGTCACCCAAGCCCTCCCTAATTACCCTTATATGGTCCCTGTCAATCTCCCGAGACCCTGCCCCCACGGATACCTCCCCCCTTGGAAATCCCCTAAACCTCGATGCCCCATTGGGGCATGTGACCCCTCTCCCTCCTCCCACCAAGACCATTGGACCAGGTGTAGGTCCTCCCCTCTGGCGCCCCTCCCTCCTAATCCGCCTATTGGTCCCTGGTCGAGTTACTCCCCCTGTTCAACGCCCCTTTATAAGGTATGGTCACGCTGCAACTGTTGCTTGTTCACCGGAGATCCCCTTCCATAAATCTTGGGTCTTATCCGCTGGCAACCTCCCTGCTACTTTTTATCTTTCCCTTTGTCGAGGGTGACTGCTGACTGCTACAGTGCCTGGAGCCTTCGCTCCCCTGGGTAGAGCTGAGGCTTCAGAGGAGCAGCTTCAAAGCTCTGTGCCACACACCACTGGAGCTAGCCTGGGCAGTGGACAGTAGCGGTCACTGCAACAGGTGTGTATTTTTCCTAGTCTTCCTTTTATCACCAGTATACATATAGAAGCTTTTCTTGTTGCTCTAGGAGTTCCTCATCAGATTTAATTCTATCAAGGCTTTAGCTTTCCTTTAGCTTTCCTGATCTTGCTCAGACAATCTCTCTGTAGACATCACAGACCACCTGTCCATGCTTCCATTTCTGTAGGTTCCTTTCTGTGTTTGAGCTTGTTTAGGAACACCCTGTTCATCCATGCAGGAGGCCCCCTGCTGTTTTGGCCTGACTTCCTCTTTGTTGGGGCGCATTGCTCCTGAGCTTGGAGGAGACTGTCCTTAAATACTGAATATATAAAAAATGTCAGTCTCTGAAGAAACATTCAATACATGATTAGATATTTCAAGCACTGCATTGCAAAAATGCAGTGTCACTCTGCCTTACAATGCAAATACAAAAATGTACCCGATTATTCAATAGTCAATACCTGTGGATACAAAAATGCTCCTAGCAAGGATTTTCTTGCTATTTTCTAAGTCCATGAGAGACTTTCCTCTCTCACGGAAGAGGTAGCAGAGTTATGTAAACAACCAAACACCTGCAGCCTTGAAAAGCCTTGTTTATAGTACGGTAGAAAAATATTTTGACAATGGATGTTTTAGGATTTTAGCCAATCACTTCCCCAAGGGGTGGCTGATCCTTTGACCAATTAGACTATGAAGAAAAAAGTCTATAAAAGAGTTTGTAAAATAATTAAATAAATCAATCTTGCTGCACAATTCCTGCCTGCTGGATCTTCTCTCCTCCTCCCTACAGCTGTGGGTAATATACTAGCGTTGCAGTAATAAATACCCAATACTAAAAAATAATCGTATGCAAATACTGAGCTCCAACATCTGTAGCATGTTATGTATAACTGCATGCTCCTTGGGAACAATGTAAAATGAATTTACACAGGAGGGAAGAATATATATAATAAAGGGAATTCCTTGACAAACCAAATTCTTTGCAGAATTGTTTCAAAAATTTATGTAGATTGAACTCATTAGTCCCTTTGCCATTTGAACTTACATCCTATATGCAGGGCAATTCTTCATTCTTTTCAGCTTCAGCTAGAATAATTGTGAAGTAAATTTTCATGTGTGCCAAGGTCGATTACAATGCCTATCAGACACTTACTTTTGGGTGCATACAATGGAAATTTGTCAGAAACCTGAAATCTACTTAACACAAGGGTGTCTGTGACATCCTTTAAATATGCTGATTTAACACTTGACAAAATCAATGATCATCTGGCTGCTAAGGTTTAAATAAGAAAAACTATGGGATTGCATGCGAGATAGACAAGAAGGGAGAAAAGAAATAAAATCTGTTGTCTTGCTACAAATCTTATTGCTATGTCCCTGTTTATACCTGAAACACCTGTAATCTAATGTAGGTACTCCTTTAATGGGTCATCCAGTCTAAACTAATTACCATATTTCCACTGGAAAATTCATATGGGTTCAATCAAACTTTCTGGTTTAGGAACTACAAAACATTATCAACTCTGAGATATGAAATTCTGGGACAGGCCACTAGGAACCTGACATTTTTTTTTCATATGTTAGCTAAAGACAGTGTCTAACACACCTTCAGAGAGTAAGAAGATCAAAATAACCAAGTTCAGTTGCTGCACACTGCAAAAAGTCTGCTCTTTTTGTTCTCTGTGTTTAAGTACTTTGAGTTACGTGTTCTTCATACAGTTATTACTTTTATGTTTAATAAACACAATTTTTCAGTTTTAAAAATGATTGTTAATGTCTTTAATATTAGTGAAAATGTTTCATCAGAATATGTAATATAATTATATAGTAATATAAATTATATCTTGCTTATATATTAATATATCTATAGCTCAGAAAAAAATAACACTACTTCACCTGCCTATAGAGCCACCATATCTTTAATGCAATCACAGGCAAATATTTGAAAGTAAATGAAAAATACCAAGTTTGGAAAAAATTTTTTCCCAATTATGCCAATAAAACTTTTTGCAATCTTGAGATAGTATAACTTGGCTGCTGTTTCTAAAGTAGGTAAAGCATAATAAAATTATCCTTTAAAGATATTAGGTATAAAACAATGCAAATATTTCCAAGACAATAAAAATCTGTTATTGTGTTGATCACAGTCATGCTGTCTCATGAAATGTGTGCACACATTTACACAATAAAATACAGCTCTCATGTAGAAAAAGTAGGTTGGCATGCACCCACTTTGTTAATGCCTGTCACTGGAGGATCAACTCTTAAGACCTACTGGTACATTCTTCTGAATTACAACTTTGAAAGACTGGATAAGCTCTCGAAGTGATGATATTTACCCAAATCAACAATGAATTAACTATGTGGGGCAAAAACCTACTTCAATCAAACCTCTGCATGTTTTTTGTCAGTTCTTATTTATCAACATTTATACAAATGAAAGTTTAATGCAAATATGTAACAATAACTGTGCAAGTAATCACATATTCTGAAAAGTACAGCCTAATTCTTGCTCACATTTCTGCTGCTATTTCTTGTATTTCTTTTCTTGATCCCTACATAAAGTACCAGGACCCAAAGGGCTGCATCCATAGCTGGTGAAGGAGCTATCATTGATTCCATAGCTTAATCTTAAAAGTTGCATCAAAGAAAGTTTCATCTGGTTTAAACTTCATTTCATGGCCTATTGTTATTATGAATCTGGAATTTTGTAGGCTGTAAGAGTAGAAACAAAATAAGATGATTCCAGTATTTCTTACTAGGTTCTAGAGACACTCCTAAAAAGCCTTAGGTTTTAATGAAGTATTAAGCATATCTCATAAATTCCTAGCAATAAGGAATAGTGATATTTTAACACGTTTTATTGTATAGGCACATTTTTCACCTCAATATCAATAAGGGATAGGATTTTTTTAAAATTAAATGGTATGTCATGATTTGAAAAAATGGAAGCTTAAGAAACTATTATACTTCAAGAACCTTTTCAGTTAATGGCTTTGAAACATCATCCACCTTTAATTAAATAAAATACTTTTTCACCTCATTTTTTCCTGCTGAAAGTCCCTTTATATACACAAGTCTGTTGTCATGGTGTCTGACAACATTAAAGAGGAAGCAACACCTAAGCATTGACATAACCTCCATCATCTAGAATCCTCTGAGTTTACGTGATGTGTGAGGAACTCACAGAACAAATGCCATCTGTCAAGAGAATATCTGCTGTTATTGATTATGAAGGTTAACTATCATCAGTTAACCAAATCTTTAGACATTCATAGCAAGTTTTTCTGCTAACTTCAAGGAAAACTAGAAGTTATATTGTGTTTCCTAAGAGGAATCTCTAAAACTTTGAATGTGAAGTTCTATAACTTTTAAGAAAAGCCAAGAGACTGAGAATTATGAAATATAATTTCAAGATTATCGTTCAGCATAATGTAGAACAGAAAGGTATAGAGTAGAGATTATGCATTGTTTTCCAGGCTGCAGTTCACTACACCTGTGCATGGTTTGTGTACTTTTTTTTAAGAAAAACAATTTAGCTTTAAAAGCCTTTCTTCTCTGCTGGTAGGCTATATATTTTGGAGTGCTCCATAATGAGTGTAGATTTATCAGAGAATTATATCCAAAACTGTATAAGCCATATCCTGATTTTCTACAATCTCTATGCAGCATCCCAAATCTGAGAATTCATGAATTCCAGTACAAAATCATTAACCCCTTTCATCTGTTCAGGGTCACATACAGATTAGCACTGATCAGTTTTTAACTCAGTTCCTTAACAGGAAAAAAACTGTAGTGGTGTGTAGCAGCCAGTCTTGTAAAACTTGAAGGAAAACAGATTTGGGTTAGTTGCTCAACTTCCTTGTCTACATTTTTATTGATTGTATTCTGATTCATGCTATTTATTCTCTCTTTAAAAACACACTTCAGAAAGTTGAGGCTGTGATCTTACATACAGATTTTCAGCCATAATTGCATTTCAGAACTGTATTTGCATAAATATGGAGTAATTTAGATTGAGAGGGACAACTCCCTTTGCCAGAGTAATGTCAGATTATATGAGATTGCTTAGAGCTGTGCCCAACTTTCAAGTGATGGAGACTTCACAACCTCTCTGGGCAGCCTATTTCACTTTTTCACAACTGTCACTATGATTAGCTTGTTTGCTTTTTTGTTTTTATATCTATTTGAAATTGTTCTTGCTGCAGCTTGCTTCCTGTGGCCCATCACCCTTTCACAGTGCACCTCTGAGAAAAGTTTGATTTTTTTTCTCTATTACTACTCAGTGGCATCTAAAGAAAAGCAATTGCCTTTTCTGAGGGCAGGGCATGGGAATTAGGTCTCTTTCTCAGGATGAATAAACCCAGAGTTCTCACTCTCCCCCTCCAAGCCTTCAGCCACCTTTGTGGCCACTTGTTAAACTTTTTCAGTTTGCAAATGCTTTCCTCATATCTGGTGCTTCTGGCTGTGTCAGTACCACGCACTTCTGCAGGTGCAGTCTTACGAGTGGTGAATAGTGAAGAGTAATTACTTCCTTGCCCCCACTGGCTACTTCTAACTGGGCACTGTGCTCTCCCTGTGTGAAGCTGGCCTTCCCCACAAGGGTGTGCTGCTGACTCTCATTCAACTTGGTTTCCATCAGGACCCCATCTCTATTTCCGCAAACTTCTTTCAGGTATTGCTGGGTAATCTCCATTTCACCGCTATTGGGAAAGATATCAAGACTAATTTTGTCTGTTCATAAACTAAGTGGAAGTTAACTGTAATTTACAAAAATTTGTAAGGGAAAGAACTTCTCCTGGGTGAAGAAAGGGATTAATACTTTTGCTAAGAGACAAAATGGAATTTCATTTGGATCAAATTGTCCCATTTGAGTATAAAGAAAGCTTGATAGATTCTATGAAACTACTTAATTAATACATATGGAGAAAGCACATGAAACAACTAGACAACTGTCATATTAGAGGATCAACCAGAGAAACAATATTATAAACTAAAGAGATGAATAGAAGATAATAAATGAGGCATTAAATGATGAAATGGTTAAAAGCCATTGAACAAGAATAAAATATAAGAGTGAATTCTGAAAGCAGAATACAGAAAATTGACAAAACAGAAATTCAATACAGGAGCAAACAATAAGCAAGGAATGCAAAGTAGCACAAGAATATGTGAGCAGGAATGTGCCTCAGGCTTTGTGTGATGAGATAAAGCAGATGACTGGAAGACCTGAACTGAAGATGTTGGCCGTGAGAGACAAGTGTTGACAAATTACTACGGATAGGAAATGAATAAGTGATGGAAAGTAGATTCTGAAAAGCTGTACGATGTGCAATTACAGGAGCTGGAATAAGCCTGGAGAACATTCTCTAAGGAGAGGCATACCTCAAGTAAATGAAGGAAAGTAAAAAAAAAAATCTTGGAATTCTTGCAAGAAAAAGTAAAAATATCAGTAAAAAGCTTGACAAGTATGAATGTAGGAAGGGGGAATAATGTGGACTAAAAAAATCTGATACTTCCACAGGCTTGCAAGAAAATATGAGAAATATAAAAATTACATCATTCAGAAGATATTTAACATCAATTTCAGAAAAGAGCAAGCATAAGCCAATACAAAACCTCCTCTACAAGAAGGGTGAGAAGAACAAGTGAAAGACATCCTGAGCATTGACTTAGTCATTCAGCTGGCATTTACAAGGATGCTGAAGACAAAGTATGCCAGTGACTTTTCTAGAGGGGTGAATAATATGGATCAGATTCTTGTGATAATTGAGATACTGGAAAATATCATCTGTTAGATAACACACTACAGCAACTTCACAGGACTCAGACTTTAGGTTACATTTCAAATAATAGAATATGGAGCTTAAGAATGAGTAGCATTTTCAAGCAGATAAGCTTGTTGACACAATATATCTTTAGAGAATTAGTGACAGCAATAAGAGCAAATGAGAAACTGACCAATTACAGGCTAACAGGGAAGACAATCAAAGATGCTATCAGATGTGTTCATTTTAGTGATTAAAAGTAGAAAAAGGTTTTGTACTGGGAGCCAAAACAGGAAAATTGATTTTGTGTGAGAAGTGAGACAACCAAAGGGGAAACCTTAGATGTTCAAATGATCATAGAATCATGGTCCTGTTCAACAACTATTTACAGAGAATCACAAGACAGACTCATTAGTGCCTTGAAGAAATTACTTGAAATCAAGTGCTGAATTAAAAAGAGTTGAAGCAATCCTAAAAGTCAGATTTGTTGAAGTACTCAGGAGGAAGAAGTCCTCTTTTATTTTTCTTTGAAATCAAACATCAGTAAAATGCCAGACAAGTCTGAACTGAGCAAGTTTCGTAAAGATGAAGAAAATTCCTTTAAACTTTCAGCATTTACTGCTACAAAGAAACTTTCCATCAATCATAGCAACAGCAAAACTGCAAGAGCAAATGTCACTTTTTGCTTTTGAAGTTATTTATATATAAAATCCTCACGTCCTTTATATTTAATGCAAGTTTGTTTGAATACATGTTCTTTATACATTTAAGGATTTCTACAATTAACAAACTCAACAAAATTTGATAAACAAAATCATGCCATAAAGACAAACAGGAAACAACATGTGTAAACAGTTTAATCTTCAAAACATTCTTTCGGAGCTAAAAGAAATTGAAATTTTAATGTCTTATGATGAAAAACTTATTATTTAATGTATTAGTCCTCCAGTAAAACGATTATATATTCAATATTGTTTCCTTTGTAAGTCTCCATGTCTTCTGAAAAACATCCAGACTAGGACTAAGAAGATAGCAGTCTTGCACAGACTTCCCAAGAAAGAGGTCCTAAAAGTTGGTTTTATTTTGCTTCCTTCTCTACTACTGTTGTCATTTGGCCAACTAGTATTATAATTGTAGTATTTTAGCAGAATCAGATGATTTCTAGTCATAAAATGTCTTTTCTCTATGCTGGCCCTTTGGAGTTCTGAGATGGCCCCTTTCTCCAAATACTACCTAGGGCTCCATCAGAAATCCTCTCTGTGTGTAAAAAGCAGACTGGCTATTTAATGTCAGAGTAACACATTTTACATCACTGAAAAAGGTATTTTGCACATTTCTCTTTTCTTTCTTGATCTTTTTCCTCCATTAAAGACGTCATTGCTTTTTAAATAGGCCAAAACCTAAAAACATCCTGAATTTTTGAAGATGGGTCAGATTTCTTTTTTTCCTCTTGGCCTCTTTAGTCTATTAGTGATTCTGACTGTTGTAGCATTCATAGTAATCCCATCCTTAAGAACATGCACTGCAGTTTTGAAGTACATCTACATTCATTCTTTTTAATACTGCCGTGACTGTAACGTAACTTACTCTTTTACCTTTGTTGACAAAGCTCTGTCACCTCAGCAGGAAAAAGGAAGAAAATATTATGGAAAAACTTGTGGATCAAAATAATTTACCATCATAGGCAAAACAAACCTGACTTGATGGAAATTAATTTATTGCTGATTAATAACAGAGTAGGATAATGAGAAATAAAAACAAAACAGAAAACACCTTTCTCATCCCCCTTCTTCTTCCCTGTCTCAGTTGTACTGATAAATTTCCTACCTCCTCCTACCTTGAGTGGTGCAGGATGGATGAGGAATGTGGGTTGGAATCACCTCGTAACTCTTTGTCTCTGCCGCTCCTTCCTTCTCACTCTTTTCTTCTGCTCTAGGGTGGGGCCCCTACCATAAGACGGAGTCCTTCACGAACTTCTCCAGTGTGGGTGCTTTCCACAGGCTGCAGTTCTTCAAGAGCTGCTCTGGGATGTGTTCCCCACAGGCTATAGTTCTTGCTAGGAAGCTTGATCCTATGTGTACTCATCGCAGGCCTCTATTCCTGCCAGGAGCAAGCTCCAGCATGAGCTGTTCCTGGCATGCAGATTCTTATAGCACATTCACCTGCTCTGGTGTGGGGTCCTCTGTGGGCTGCAAGTGGATCTGTGCTCCACTCTGGTCCTCCATGGGCTGCAGGGGCACAGCTGCTTCACTATGGTCTTCACCAGGGGCCTCAGGGGAGTCTCTGCACCTGGAGAACCTCATCCCCCTCCTTGTTTGCTGACCTTGGTATCTATAGAGTTGTTTCTGCCACACTTTCTCACTCCTTTCTCACACAGCTGCTGCACAGCAGGTTTTACCCTTTCTGAAATATCACAGATTGCTGACGGGCTTGTGTCCCATTCCACTATAAAAGGGGAAGCCAGGAAGGATTCTTTTGATAGATTTTTCTAACGAAAAATTAAGCACTAACATGGCAATATTGTATCTGAAAACCGTTTATTGAAATAAAATTTTTAAAAAAACAACAAAAAAGAAACCTAACTGTTCTTATTAAAAAAAAAAAGGGGGGGGGGGAAGGGAAGAACAGGAAAAAGGAGCGGGGGGAGGGGGGGGGTCGGAAGAAACAGAAGGCAGGGGAAGGCAATACCACACAACCCCGGCTGTTCGTCAGCATCGGTTTGGCAGACGCTCCGTGCGTGTTGCGAACTGCGGAGCGTTTGCGTAGCTGCAGTGGCAGGCTGGGCGCGATTTTTAAAGAGCAGCAGGCTGCGTGTCCCTTCCGCCGAGGGGAGCAGGCTGCTGAGGTTACAGGCACGCTCCCGGAGCAGCTGCGGTCTCTCAGCGCCGGGGCGCCGTGGCTGCGGGCTGGGTGCCGCGGGGCTGTGCTCCGGGGGTGCTGCGGAGCTGTGATGCGGGGCTGTGCTCCGGGCTGGATGCCGCGGGGCTGTGCTCCGGGGGTGCTGCGGAGCTGTGATGCGGGGCTGTGCTCCGGGCTGGGTGCCGCGGGGCTGTGCTGCGGGGTGCTGCGGGGCTGTGCTCCGGGCTGGGTGCCGCGGGCAGCACGGGGAACACGGCGGCGGTCACGGCGAGATGCAGGCGGCGGCCACTGCAGGTTGGGTGCGGGCAGCGCTGGAAACTGGGTGCAGGCGGCGGCTGCGGGCACAAGATCCTGATGGCGACAAGTTGAGGCATCTATACATTGGTTCCTCTCAGCTTGGCTTTAACAAAATAAGGGTCCATCTTAAAATAAGCTCTGTTGTACACAGAGGCAGCTCCTGGTGTCTTTTCACAGAAGCCATGGTTTAAGCCTCTATCCTGCTAGTAAAACATTGCTACACGAACCGAATGCAGTAAGAAATTAGAATTCTTTATTTAATATGTACTGGATGTTTGATAAAAGGATGTGGTTGAGTGGCACGAAGTTTCATGCTTCCAAATGCTGGGTGGTGCAGTCTAGATCAGACAGAAACTTTTATAAATAGAAAATGAAACCAGAGTTTCTAGAGGGACATGGAGCAAAGAGATACTAAAACTGGGGTAAGAAGGAAGTCTGTGGCGTTAATGAAAACTGGAAGAAACAGTGTGTAAAAAGATACACAGTCAATCCTCAGATATAATAAAAAGAGGTTTTCCACTTTGAATCTTTTGGCTCTCCACAACTTTTTCTTCCTTGTTAAGCCCCCTGTTTCTTCTGCTGAGGTGCAGCTTAATTGGGTAAAGCCTTTGATCAACATACATAATGAAAAAGTAAAAGATCCATGATTCCTGGCCCTGGACATTGTCACTGTTGTTGATGAAGGATAGCAGCAAAGTACACCTCAGGGTCTGCTGTTCTCATATAGAACTGCCAGTAATGCACCAATCCACATTTCTTAGGATGCTGGAAAACAGCTCTTACCTCAACAGGGTGGTCAGGAGGGGAGGAGATAAAGAAAAATTTGTAAAGTGCTGGGTGGCTTCTCCTATACCTACTTTAAGAATTCACTCAGTGACAATGAGGAAAGAAAGGAGAGATTGGTATTATTTGCAATATCTTCCCTCTGCCTTTCCTTTTGGATAGCTCTGTTCAGTTCAGACCAGAGCTATATTTCATTTAACCACTTTCATCATACCAGAGCTGCACAGGAAGAAGCCTGCAGTGAGCCTGGCCAGAATGATTTACTATTACAACACATCACCCTATAGGCTTAAAATGCACAAAAAGCGGTATTAGCAGCTCTCTGTGGGATGCAGGCAGTACAGATTTCATGTTGTAACACAAGAGGAAGAGCAGATATAACTGTCTGTACTAACTCTCTCTAAGCAGCCATGGAATCTCTGGCTGAAGGAGGATTAACTTCTTGTCAGGTATTAAAATCTATACTAAGAAATATAGTAACTGAATGGAGTTGGTGGGTGTTTCTGTTCAATGCAGAAGGGATCTAGAAGGTCTGCCAAGAATCTGAAAGCTTTGAAATGGGAAACTAATTAAGGGCTGCAAGTACTTACCCAGTTAAAGGTTAAGAGACCTGTGAGTTAAGGATTAAGATTTATGAGTTTGAGAGGGGCTAATAATAAATAATGACAAATAAAACATTATGATTAAACCATTTCTATTTGTGATAAATGATACAGTTCTTTTCCTGAATAAAATTTCACTGGATTCCTAATTCATTGGCCAAATGGACTGAAAAAAATGTACATAAGACTGAACAAAAGTTTTCTTTTAGCTAGGTACTTTTCATAAATGCTATTGATCAGAGGTATCATAGAATTGCTTTTCATAAAGGCATCACTGCTTATTGTGATTGGCTTAAGAATGACACTTTAGCTTCATAGCAATATTCAAGGTTTTGAATTTCATCTGCATTTCATACATGAACTTTTGTTCTTAAGACAGAACTACCATGAAACACCATGTTTGGGATATTTTTCTTAAGGTTGCTCACTTCCTTCTTTTTAGTGAAGTCCATCTGAATGTCCAACCCTTGAAAAATTATTTGGGGGTGGGGAGTGATGGGAGGAGTAAAAAAAAAAATCTGCCATTTGGTTTAATGAAATAGGAAGTTAAAAAAAGGAAAACATTCTGATTTAAAAGCTGTTGTCTAATGCATTGTTCATTTACATTTTATTTGTGCATCATAAGAAGAAACTTCTACTGAAAAAATGTCAGCAGAATCCATACTTGGCTATTCACTTAGTGAGCAAGCACTATAAAAAGATTTACTTTGTGTGAAAAATCAATTGGGAAAGTGCGTCATTCTCTTTAACATTTATTTGGACACCAAGAATTTACCTAGACACAATTATTTGATTTTTCTCTCACCTAAAATGAAATGATTGTTCTAAAATGAAATGATTGTACCATTAATGTTTGTTTCTTCATTAGTTTACCTTATCTAGTAACAGACAGAAGTACCTGAGAGTCAGTGAAAGTGCATTTTTTCATTATTGCATTTTCAAGCAAAATGCAGACTAGGAGTAGTAAATGTCTGCTGGTCCTAAGATTACATAAATAGTGGGAATAATCACAGCTGTTCTACTGATTTATTAGCTAATGACAGTATCAGATATTGAAATTAGGTTGCAAAGAGATATAGAGTTTTTAAATGCTAGGTAAGTTCTAAAATATAAAGTGATGAATAATTCTTTTTTTTTAACTGAGAAAGCAAAAATAAAATTTATGTCTGTGTTTCTATTGTTATGTTGCTTGGTAATATTTTGCAGAATTGTAAGATTCACTATTAAAAAAAAAAATAGCAAACAAGTTGCCCTCTGTGCCACAGGACTTTAAAAGCCCATTTTCTCATGGGTTTATATTCATTATTATCTTCACACTCTGCTGCAACCAAATGCCTATGACAAGTGCTTATACCTAAAAGGTGGTTTTTTCCATGTGCCTCAGTCCATGTAATGGATGTATGTAGTTTCTAGATCCTAAGCTGGTTGAGTAAGCAATTGAAGATGTGTGTCTGCTTTGGAACCGTGCTTCTGTCTGCCTGGCAAAAATGTCTAAAACAAAATAAGGAAGGACTTATTTCTCCCAATTTCTTCCCCAGTGCTAGGATAATAATAGCTCCAAGCTCTACTTTAGTTCTTAGGCCCTTGGAAAAATTAAGTGGGAGATTTAGGTCTCTGACAGCTCAAACCAGCTACCTTAAAGCAGGTACTAGTATCTACTAAGGTCCTTAGGCTATCTCAGAAAACAGAGCAGATTTGACACAGAATATAGAGAATACATCAACATGCTTCCAAGTTAGTAGCTGGAGGTCAAGATGGATAATTTAGGACGCTCCAGATGGTGTTGCATGCATAGGGAACACCTGAGGAGAACACTGAATATAAGAATCTACATGATATCCAGGTCTCTCAAATCTTATTAAAATTAACAGTGATAGTCAAACAATCAGCTACAGCTGAAGCTGGAGCACTGGAGTCTGATCTAAAGTTAGTACTTACTAAGACACTGGGCAACAATATAGAGATTTGGAAATTTGGGAGTTTAAATGTAGATGCTTATGGTCTGTATGATGAGTCCATCCTTGTTGTTTAATTCAGTTATGGGTCTACAGGTGGGAAAAGAAAAAATTGTCAACCTGGGGATGAGAGTTTTGAAAAAGGTGCATCAAGAGAGGGAGAAGATGACTCACAGTCACTGGAGGAAGAAGTGGACCAGGCTGGCAAGCAAAGGATGATGTGAAATAAAAGATCTTAAAAATAATAAAAAGAAACTACAATTTGGACTAAAGGAGGACCACCCTGAGCCTATGCACAGAAATACAGATACAATGAGAGTATGACATTATGAGGGAAAGTCAAGCCACTACACCAACCAATCTTATTTATTTAATTATTTATTAAATTAACAATTTATTGGTCCAAAGCTTTATCTCATTTTGTTTGTAAAGTCCTGTGATGGGTTGAAACTGGCTTGATGCCAGCTACCAATCAAAGGCACTCTATCATGCATCTCCTCAACAGGACAGGGGAGACAAAACACAGCAAAAGGCTCATGGGTTGAGATAAGGACAAGGACAGATCACCCAGCAATTACTGTGATATGCAAAACAGACTCAAGATGGGAAAATTAATTTAACTTATTTCTGATCAATTCAGAGTAGGATAATGGGAAATAAAAACTAAATCTTTAAACACCTTCTCCCCACCCCTTCCTTCTTCACAGGCTCAAATTTAGTCAAGAGTTTTCTACCTCCTCCCCCTCAGTGGCACAGAGGGATGGGGAATGGGGGTCAGTTCATCACAGGCTGTCTGTGCTGCTCCTCCTTCCTCAGGGGGAAGACTCCTTACAATCTGTCTCTGTCCCAGTGTGTTGGGTCCCTCCAATAAGTGAAAGTCCTTCAGGAGCAGGCTGCTCCAGCACTGATTCCCCATGGGATGGCAAATCCTGCCATCAAACCTGCTCCGTTGTGGGCTCCTCTTTTTGTAAGTCCACACGTCTTACCAGAAGCCTGCTCAAGTACAGACTTCCCATGGGGTTCCAGCCCCTTCAGGGCACATCCACCTGTTCTGGGATGGGGTCATCCACAGACTGCAGGTGATCTTTGCTCCATCATGGACTTCCATGAGCTGCAGGGTCAGCCTGCCTCCCTATGACCTTCACCATAAGCTGCAGGGGAATCTCTGCTCTGGCACCTGGAAAGCCTAGTCCCCCTCTTTCCTCACTGATCTTGGTGACTCCAGGGCTGTTACTTTCCCATATTTTCGCACATTTTTTTTAAGTTGCTTTTGCACAGCAGGCTTTTTCCCTTTTTATGTTTCTTATACCCAAGGCACTGTCACTGATGGGCTTGGCCTTGGCCAGCAGGGGGTCCCTCTTGGAGCTGTCTGGCACTGGCTTTATCGAACACAAGGGAAGCTTCCAGCAGCCACTCCTGCTGTTGCCCTATTACCAAAATCTGTCCACAAAAAATCAGTATAAGGCTACGGCAAAAATGAAAATAAATGACAGGATGGTCTAGAAGGTATTCCTTTATTTATTAGAGAGTGATGATAGTAAGGTTGAGTGGCAATCTGCAGAAAATTCTTTTTCCCTTTGAGGGAAAAGATTCTTTATAGGTAATCTTAAAAAAGGATTCATTATTTGAGTGCCTGAACTTAAGTGAGATAAAAGTCAATGCTAATGCTTAAACTATTATGTAACTCACTATTCCTGAAACTAAAGTTTAGAAATCAGGTTTGGCACACTGCATGAAGTTTCTTACTCAGAAAAAAAAAAAAAAAAAGAAGGGGAATCCCTTTGCTCTACTAACAAGATGATTTTTATTTCTAACAATATAAAATGCTCCTCTGTGTGACATTGTGGTGGCCAATTGACCAGTGATACAAGAGACAGAGAGGGCTCTTGGTAAGACAGTCTGGTGCCAAAGACTTCGGTTATGGTGAGGGGAAGAAGCCTCTCCCAGGAGGCCGTATCCGGTTGTGGTAATGTACCCCAGTTCTGCTTCCCCAGTTAGCTCCTGGTGTTAGCCACACCCTTATACTTAAGCTCGAGCTGTCACGTGCTCGGGGTCATTTGCCTCTAGAACCCTTCACAAGTTGTAGCAATAAGCTGCTTTCTTTGGAACTATATGGAAGGACCCTTCTCAACTCCTTGCCGGTGGCTTAATATTACTGAAGCCATCCCTGCGTCTGTGCGTTCATGCGTGTGAGCCACAGAGCCGATGAAGGCTCAGTAGTACAACATCAAAAACTTTTCCCTTGTTTTCCCTGAAAGCAAAGCGTTTAAGTAGAATTCAGAACTAGATCAACAATGGTAGATCCTTCATCCAAATACTACATGGTGTAAGCAGTTATTTGAACATTTCCAGATTAGAATCTTGCCCTTTACAAGCATATTTTATACATATGGAGGGCCTGTTGGCTGATTATTTTCCATCACATCTGTTTGGATGGCATCATGCCCATTCACAAGCTCATCAAACCCTTACCAAAGGGCAAAGCTACTGACCAAGCAAGCACTAGTTAAACAAAGGCCAGCAAAGAAGATACAGTAGACTAAAATAACGTACTGCAAGGTAAGGAAAATAGGAAGCTCCATAGATCAAATATGGAATAGCCATTTGTTATATTGAATGTCAAGCTTGGAGGAGTGACAGAGAGTTTTTTTCTGAGATAACAGTACCGAGTTGGTGAAATGTTATCTGAGATAACAGGCAACACTTTGCTAAATGTATCATGGTAGGTGCAAATATGTTTCCATACAAGTAAGTACAGAAACAAATATTACCTTTGCTAGCAAACTATTTTGAAAAGAAAACAATGGTGTTACTAGTAAGATCAATAAGCAAGCAGATGGTGATACATGTATTTGTAGTATTTCACTCAGCCAGCATTTGAAGCCCTTTAATTAGTTCAGCTGTCCAAGCCTCTTCCTCCCCCATGTCATCCTTCACTTACTATGTCAATAGAAAAGGAAATACTAAAATTATGATCATCACAGTAGAGATGGAAAAAGTGGGACAAAATGATAGAGGTCATAGAACAAGACTGTAGAAATGCCCTGGATAAAACACAATTTTGTTTCTAGTCGTAGAATATAATTTCAGAGAAAAAAAATTGAAATTGACAGAGTGTTTAAAACTACAGTATAAAAAGCAATGAAATTGATCTGGATAGCTAAAGATTTAACAAAAGCAGAATAAAATTGTGTTTATAATCACAATAATGGGCTGTACTTACTCTTTATTTTAAGTTATGTTAATAAACAACACAAGCATTTAACAAGACCATAAAAATACTATTGTTGAAGGTATTGGGAATAATTACTAATAGCAATCACAATAATGGCTGTCTGGATGAAAAGTCCTGGGTTGAAAAAAAGTGGGGTTTTCATTTTAGTTTTCTACATTTCTTTCACCATACAACAGCTCTTTCAGCAACTCTTTCACTTGCAATGCTAGCAAACAAACAGAAACTGAATCCAATCCAGGTTCTCAGATCAGCCTTTCTGAAATTTCAATACATGGATTTTTGTATTAAAAAAGTAAAGAAGGGAAGTGAGAAATTTCGTGCATACTTTCTGAACTTAACATGCATATGTTAATTTCTAAGTCTGAGTCTAATTAAAATTAATTATTACATTAACAATGATTTAGTGAATACACTATTTCATTCCTTCTTTTAAAAAATTCAGCTACTTTGCCCTGGAATGACTCTTCTGTGCTTTATGGCAAAATTACCTATCTTCCTGAACATGAAGATGTGCCCATGATGTTCCATACAATTTCAGTTTGCATGGACTATCTGCAAGCATGTAAAGTAATCTCACTTCTGCTCTAGTTTGTGCCAGTCCAAGTGCTGGCTGGTAACCAAAGCAGTTAATTTTCATACTTGCATCAGTGATTGTCTTCATGAAAATATTTGCACATTTGTTTTGTAAGCAATTTCGCAATGTAGATTTTTTTTTTTTTTTTTTCTTTTCTAAATTAACACCAAGGACAAAAACAATTGTCCACAATGAATTAAAGTAAAATTTTAATCTATGAATATACTTAAACTTCACCTACCACTGCTTTGTAAAGTATAATAAAATAAATAACTTGTGTTGCAACACAAGATTAATCCCAGAAAATAATAGCAAACTTCTGGTAAAAATTTCCTATTCATAGCTCTGTCTTCATAAGCAATATCATAGCAAGTCCATTAATCCCCATAATTCATATGATACCACACTAAAATTAGAAGATATATGTTAATTGACAGACAAAAATAGATACTGTTACTGTCTTGCTTTTATCATATTTTAATGTAGACTATACACTGAAAATTCTAGTTAAGGCTCTAGTCACCATCAGCAAGACAGTGTGAATATATGGGCATGAACAGATGTCAGTCAAGGTGATGCACTACACTTCAGACCTCCACAATAAAACTTTTAACTGATTTGTATAAGAACTCTGCCAATATGGATTTTGTGCTGTCCTGCATATTGCCACAGGCAGCTCTCACTCTGCTTAGACCAATTTAAATGTTTTAATAAATTGAGCAATACCCTGGATAAAATCCCCATGATTCTTTTCCTTTCCAGGGTGAACAGCCCCAAATCTCTCAGCCTCTCTTCATAAGAGAGGTGTTCCAGACTTGTGATGAACTTAATGGCCCTCCTCTGGACTCATTCCAACAGGTTAATATTTTTCCTCCGTTGGCAGCCCTAGAGCTGGACACAGTACTCCAGGTGTGTCTCACAGGAGTGGACTAGAGGGGCAGAATCACCTCAATTCTCGACCCACTGGTCACACTGCTTTTGATGCAGCCCAGGATGTGGTTGTCCTTCTGGGCTGCAAGTGTACACTGCTGGGTCAATTTTTCATCACAAACATTCCCAAGTCCTTCCCCTCAGGGCTATTTTGGATTCATTTACCACCCAGTCTGTATTTGTGCTTGGGACTGCTCTAATCCAGGTGTAGGACCTTGTGTTTCACCTCGTTGAACATCATGAGATTCTCATGGACTGTCATGAGGTTCTCATGGGGCCACCTCTCAAGCCTATCATGGTCCCTCTGTATGGCAACCCTTCCACCCAGTGTGTCAACCACACCACACAGTTTAGGGTTTTCAGGCAAACCTCCCACTGTCTATGTTGCTGACAAGGATGGTGGTAAAGTGCTGGAATCCTTTCCACTTAAGATCTTGACATTTGACATTTTTCAGATTTGGTTCAGGCAGTTCTTAGCTTTTAACAGTCTAAATTTGCAACACCTTCACTGATCCATTTAACAAATCCCTAATGAGAAGTGCTTGCAATCAGCAAGGTAAATTTGCATAACAAACCATTTCAAGTACTTGTTTAATCTGTGTTAATTATTCATGATTTCTTGTTGTCCTCATTTTAGTTTGGGATCCTTACTCAACACCTGGATACTTTATTTCCCTACCACTGGAATGTACTGAAGAGCACATATCCTACTAGAAAAGGCACAATATATTTGTCTTCCTTGAAGTTTTGTGCAGATTTTTCTTTCTGTACTGTTTCTACAATTACTATATAGAATTCTACTTAAAGTTAAGCTTAAGATAAATCTATCAGAAGAAGCTGTGGGTTTTTTTCAATACATATATCTATAAAATCAGAAATCAATTTTTGTGGATTAAGTTCTTGAAAATACAATTTTTAAATTTCTTTTTCTAACTCTTTTCTTCTGTGAGTCATGGAATATGAAACAGTTATGGTGAATTTAAAAATAATGACATAAT
This sequence comes from Corvus hawaiiensis, assembly GCF_020740725.1. NCBI lineage: Eukaryota > Metazoa > Chordata > Aves > Passeriformes > Corvidae > Corvus > Corvus hawaiiensis. The sequence goes on from NC_063214.1 coordinate 78,301,801, forward strand.
CTGACATTTAGGATGAAATAGAGAGTAGACTAGTCAGGCATTGTTGAATCTGGTAACAGGGAAAAGGCAAGGTTTTTTCAGTTCCCTGATCCTAAGTCCCACCAGTAGAGAGGATAAGTTTATGTCTTCGCTAGACACTTAAAATCATATCTATGCAATACACATCCACTTGCAAGTACAGCCAGTGTACAAATTAACACAGTCAGGATACACAGCACTCATACAAACACAAACAGCACCAGCAGCCTTGTTCTAGTCTCTTCTATGGCAGTTCAGGGTGAAGGTCATCTACTAGATCTCCAGACTGTCCCTGTATCCTCTTTCTCCTCAGTTGCTGGCATCTTGTCATGAGAGTCACAGAGGCCTGCAGGTCAATATGCATGGGTGTACACACATGTCCCCACCTACACACACCCACACACCCACACTCTTGCATCTTCCTGTCTCCAGCTGCCTCATTCATGCACACACACACGCAAATGTGTTTCTCAGTTGACTCAACAGCTGCTCTATCAGTTGACTTAGACCGACTGGTCCCTCCAGTAGCCAGTCTGCAGACCATCTCTTCTCATCATTATCTGGTCTGGCCCAAACTTAGGGCTCCCAAGACTTTTATCCAACTGGCTGACTAGTCTGACTTGGTATTTGCTAGTGGTCACTCACCAGTGTATATAGCCCCCCTTGCTCCACTTGCCAGTACCAGAGAAATATTGTCCCCTCTGCCCCATGATCCTAGTCCATCTGCTGGCAAATAAATCTCTGGATACACACACACAGACACACACACACACACATAGGTACATAGAATATATGAAAGAATGTCTCACCCAGGAAAATAATTAGAAGTGGAATTAAGATAACAAAACTGTTCATCAGGCGCAGAACATGGTCAGACATACATACTGATGAGTAGCCCGTTAAACACACAGCCATAACTTTTACCCATCAATTTTCTCATGATTTATCCCTCCCAAACAACCTCAATGCTTCCTTTTTCCTTCCTTTGATTCTTCTTCTAAACATTGCAGAAGTCTTGTACAATCCCAAAATGCACTTCCCCTACATCTTATAATGTGTCCCATACCCACTAGACAGTAACTCTTAGCTTTTGAGGTGATCTGGAGAACACCTTCCATTTACTCATGGTAGTGAGTGTCATTACTGATTCATGAAGTTGTCCATCCTGGAGGAGCAGAACCAGGGTTCTTGTTTCTCAAATTGGGTTATGAGGATTTCACTGTTTGCCATTGTTCCTCATGCTTGTGGAGAAGAATCTTTTATCACATATCCTATAACATTATTAGAATAGTTTTTGGCCTAAAACAGAGTCACTAAATGAGAAAAACTAGGGCATTAGAAAAACTTTGGCTAAGACCCACAACCTTCTTGCAGATGTGACAAGCAAATGTTGCTGAAAAAGAAGTTTTTCAGTCTTGTGTTTAAAAATAGCAGCAGACTCCAATATTCTGCAGTAAATTTGGGGATGAAAATCGTTGGAAATGGGGTTTACTGAGCAGAAAATGAGCAATTCAGACAAATAATACTAATGAGATCCTTCCTTCCTTCCTTCCTTCCTTCCTTCCTTCCTTCCTTCCTTCCTTCCTTCCTTCCTTCCTTCCTTCCTTCCTTCCTTCCGAATTCCTTCCTTCCTTCCGAATTCCTTCCGAATTCCTTCCTTCCGAATTCCTTCCTTCCTTCCTTCCTTCCTTCCTTCCTTCCTTCCTTCCTTCCTTCCTTCCTTCCTTCCTTTTCTTCCTCTCTTCCTCTCTATCCTTTCTTCCTTTGTTATGTCTCCCTTTTCTTTTCGTCTTTTTTTCTTGTCTTCCAATATGGATAGTGAAATATTTAAAGGTTTTTACACTGGTTTTACCCTGTCTATCTACATTACTTATTGGCAGCTAAAAAAATCCTTTCAATCTCTGCTTCCCCTGAAATATCTTTGAAACTTGAGACTCTGTCCTTAGCATTGGAAAAAAAAAAAAAAAGAGGATATAAGTTTTGCTGAAACGTAGCATGGAAGCAATTTTGAAACGTTTGCAGATTTTTTTCATGACTACTTTCTATCTATCCAAGAGCAGAACAGGAATTAGAAAATATTAAAAGCCCGTTTTGCAAAGACTTCCTAGGGTATTACTTTATTTGGTGATATGACAGGGTGCAGAGATCAGTGATAATGTGGTACCTACCCGTATTATAGATTTAATAAAAGAAGTGTAGTTAATTACTGTAGGATAATGGCCCATATGCTTTATAATGCAACAAAAATAAATGAGTGCATAATTTATTTTGCGCATGAAAAGTAAAGGGAGGTAAACGCCATGCTATAAACATTGTTCAAATGACATTTGAACACCATAAAACACAGAGAAAAGAGAAAATTCAGCCTCAGGGAGGAAGTAACATCCAAAATCCTGCTGCAGACTGAGAGAATATTCTTTGAATAGCCTTTCAGAGGGTAAAGCATAAGACGTGATTATGTTAAAATATTATGAATTTGTAAAGACATTTTTTTCAGAAGAATCATGAACTCATAGTGAGATGGGAAAGAAAATATTTACAATACTTTGATAGTCTTCTAGTCCTGAATTTTGTTTCTGACACTTTTTCTTGGTATGTGGACAGCTGAAGACCAAGAGTGATAAACTCTAAGTTAGTTCCAAGTTCTTCCAAAACCCCTCCTAAAAAACACTGTTTGTACATTGCAGCTAGAGTTGCATTCAGACTTTACAGCCTGGGTTTACAGTTCTCCACAGTCACTCATCTTCTGGGAAACTTCAATGAACCCCTTTCATACAAATCATACTTTGCATATTAATTTTTGGAGGAAAAGTATGTAGTGATGGTCTGCTAGTAAGTAACTGTGAAAAGATGAAGTCTCCAGATGGTTCTCCAGAACTAGGACAACCTTCTTAGATGCTATGAAGCAGATCCACATCATTCAGTCCTATGGTCAAAATAGACAAAAAGAGAGCTTTATAGCATATTGTCAAAATATCTCTCTTAAATGTTCCTTGGAACAAATGTAACCCCCTTCAGACCGGTGCATAAAACCTTCCAGCACATTGCCTTTTCAATTTTCTTTCCCTTAAAAAAGATTTCAAAGTGAGATGACTGCAGTTTTTTCTTCCTAATATCCATTAGTTATAGCTAATAAAAATATAAAACAGAAGTGCCTTTTCCTCTGTTTACTATGGATACTCCATCAGAAAATTTATTGAAAGAGATTGTTAATTTGAAGCTACTCATTTACTCTGTCTGTGGGCAGGCTACTTTGTGATCTGTGAAATTAAACTGACAAAGCAAAGGAGTAAATTCTATCCTTTAAAACATTCAAATAATTTCCAGCTGAAAAAGAAGAATGGTGTGTAGAAACTATATTTATTTTTAATCATCTGAAATGTAGTCATACTTGGACATCTTGACAAAACAAGCCTTCTGCCTTCATTCCTGTGAAGAAAGATGGGGCTTACTTTCCAAAGGAGGCTCAAAATGGTTAATCCTCTTTTGCATATTTATACCAACATACACAGAGATGTCTATGAGGTCTAGATACCTGTGTTTTGGAGAAGTAATGTTTAGTTCACCATCGAAATATATATTTGAGAAGTACTCTTTCAGGTTTTGGGGTTTTTTTTAATTGAAGAATGGATTTTTAAATGGAGACAAAGATGATGATGGAAGTGTTCTGTAATGTGCTAACTGTTTTTCACTTACTCTTGCAGTGCAAAAGAAAGCATTAGTGCAAAAGATTAAGAAATTAAATACCATGTTTAGAGGACAAAACCATCTCAGTAGATTTGCAAATTTAAAGTTTAAATACAGGCAAGCTATGAAAGCTGTATATCCTTCCTGAACAGAGAGTTGAAGACATAAAAGATGTGTTTAATAGCCAAGAGGTCTGGAGGGCAGGAGCTAAGCAGGGTGGTCACAGGAACTTTACTTTTGAGAGGAAGAGAAACAATGTGAAACAATACCCCAAGGAAAATGAACAGTAGTCACTGTTAAACAATCAATTTATGAATAAAATAGATTTTCCATAAAACATCTAATTATGTTGAATTTAATCTACTCCATCTCTTTTTAGACAAAATAAGGAAAGTATAAATCTGTTATACGATAACCTTGTATATAAATTCCAGGGACAATGATATTTAAACTTAATTAGCCAAAACAGAATGGTGAATTTTTTCTTTACTCTCCCTTATACCTTTCTTAAATTGAACTCCAACATGATTTTTTTTTCATAGCAGATATATCTTTCTTTTTGAAGTTAACAAAATTGTAAATATTTTACATTTACAAAGTAAACTTAAGGTATTTATTTTATTTTTAAACTATTATTTTGTTAAAGATGAAACTATATATTATTTAGCTGTGCAACCCACTTAACTTGGGTTTCTTGACTGTAAATTGTACAAAGTCTTGTCATATGAGGGGAAAGCACATGGTGACAGTAATTTGCATCAGGCTTTCTTTTTCTGAAATAACCTAATAATATTTTTTTCTGAGACTGGATTTCTAAGTTATACTTATTATTCTGATAGCTTGTTTTGCTTTTGCTTTGGTTCACATAATGTCCAAGAGACATCCATCTTTTCTGAAAATAGATTTAGAGAAAGCAGTCTTCTAATACCTACTGTTAAAAGTTTTTGATCTTAAGGTTCATAATAATCAGACTACCCAGTGGATGCCAGGAAGTGTAAAGCATCTTCTAGAAAAGTACTGTACTTTTTGCATTTTTCGACTTCATTTTTTTTTTTTTTTTGAGCTTCTGAAATAGATTTTACGAGAAATTTTTCAGTTGGTGGGCATCTACATAGTCCTTTATGTAAGTTCAGAAGGTCGACATAGACTACACTGTCCAAAGCATGCATGCAAATACAACAGTACTTGCAAGTATTGTTTCCTCGGGTTTTAAGCAAGAACAGCATGAAAATCTATTGAAGATTTGTTTCTAAAAGCAGTAAATTCTTGAGATATCTTCAAATAAATATTTCTGGGAGTGAAGTTTTCTCTTTTAATAAAGAGTTCCTTGAATACACAATGACAATATAACTAGTCAAAAACAAAATTAATACCATCAGGAAAAAAACCCCCACCAAATAAAATAAATGTGAGGTTTTTTTACTTTATTTAGAAACAAAAATGTTTACCTCTTTTTCAGTTTTCTTGTATGAGCCACTAAGATTGTCTCACCTGCTAGAAGCCTAATATTGCCAATTAGACACAATACTGAATACGAAGATAAATATAGTCATCAGCCTCATGTAGCTACCTAAATATGTTTGTATTCTGTGTCATCCATTTTTTATAAACTGTATCCATACACCCTCCTCCCCAACATTAGCCCCCTCTCTGAATGTGTTTCCCTGTTGGTGTATACAAACATAGTGTGTTTGACATATTCAGGGCATGCTGAATTTATTCGACTTACACAGATTGTTGGCATCAGCAGCAGGTCTGATTTACACCCAATATATTATATATTTAATTTATATTGTGCTAGCAATATGCGTACTACAAGTTTGACAGTTCTGGTTGTCCTGTGGCCTTGTCAAAACTGCAGGTTCAGAACATGTCAGAAGTGTGCAAGCTCCACTGGAACAAAATTTATATTTAGAAAAAAAAGAAATATCTCGGCAAACACGAACATATGGTAGGCTCAGTCTTATTTCCTGCAATCTTATTTTCTCATTGAAAATGATGAAACTGCAGGACATTGACTGTGTATTAGCTTCAGAAGTGTTACCTAGGAAACTCTTCAAGTCAGAAATCACAATTATTCCATTCTGCTGCTTTCCATTTCAACAGAATCATAGAATCTTTAAGGCTGGAAAAGACTTCCAGCATCATCAAGTCCAACCTTTGACCAAACACCACAATCAGTGTCAACTAAACCGCAGCAGTAAGTGTCACATCCAGTCTTTTCTTTAACACTTCCATGGATGGTGACTCCACCACTTACCTGAGAAGCCCATTCCAATGCTTAACCACCCTTTCAATTCAAAAATTCTTCTTTATGTCCAACCTGAGCCTTCCCTGGCCCAGCCCGAGGCCATTTTCTCTTGTTTTGTTGCTAGTTGCCTGGGACAGTTCTACTTCACCATTTCTCCACACATCACAAACCCAAGATAATACAAAGGCTTAATTTTTTACAGCATACATATAGCCAAGTCTTGAAGCTCCTTTATTGCAATGCAAACTTTTTTTTTTTATTTATTCACTTGTAAAGCATTACTCTAGTATTTTTTTTCATTCTTATTATTTTAAAATAGCCTATCTAGCCTCTTATATTTTCTTACTCCAATAGAAGACAATGCTAAATTGACAGGTATGTGGAATTGATGGGCTTTCAAGAAACTGAAGGCTAACCAGCAGTTTGCAATGGATGAGAATGAGAACTTGGTGGTTCTGCAGGCTGGAGTGGGTTAGTGGGACAGTGCCAACTGATATTCAGGGGAAGGGGAGCAGGGGGGAACAGAGGTGGGGATAGGCCTATAAAAGGGGTTGGTAGTGTGTAAAACAGGACTTGTCAGTGTGCTTGTCTGGGTGAGCCCTGTGCTTGATCACTGCAGCCTGTCCTGTCTTCCTATATCTTCCTGTTAAATCTTTCCTTAACTGTCTCTCAATATAATCTCACTCTGTATTCTATGTGTGTGTGTGTGTGTGTGTGTGTGTATGTGCTTCAAGGACACAGGGGAGACCTGCAGGTGTGTGAGTGAAATTTGGGAGTAGCTACTGGAGTTGGACCAAGGGATGGGCACCCCTGGCCATTGGGATCAGCTACAGGAGAGCAGCAGCTGCATCTGTAGCTCACACCTGTTTTAGGGCATGGGTTTGACCTCCAAATACTGGGGCAGGAGAGATTCTGGGATGAAGCAACTGGAGAAGTGACAACAGTCCTGACATCCCTAACACAAACCATTCTCATCTTCACTGGCTTCTGGATGATTAACTCGGGAAGTATTTATAGAGAAAGAACAATGCTATGGGGAAGTATAATCTTTCACTAGTGCCCTAATTTTCTATTCCCAAAACATTGATGCCATTGGATTTGTTTGTTACACTGAAAATCTTGCTACAGGAAATAATGAAGCATATTTTATAGGTGGAGCTGTCAGTCTGCTACTGTCAGTCCAATCAGTGCTTTAACTATATAGTAACTAGTATACTGGTCCACATAATTAGTCCAGTAACAGAAATTCCTGGTTTAAAGCACTGCAGTAAACTGCAGTAACACAAGTCCTCCTACCGGAGGAATGTGAAGTTTGTGATGGAGTTCTTGTCTCTTTTCTTGAAGGAGCATGATTCTGATGCTGACATTGGACCTTACTTTCTCCCTGCTCTGGTGCTCATGCTTGGAGATCCAGGTGTGAATTCCCTGCCCCCTTTCCCTGCCTTCAGGAGGTCCCTACATGGGAGGGGAGCAGGAGGGAAGAACCAGCTCCTATCAGTCAAGGCTACTCTGACTCTCTCAGAGATACCTGCCCTGTGCCTGCTGTGTCTGGTGACAGGGGATGAGAATCCTGCTGATCTTTAAATCTTCAGAAGCACAAGGATCTTGTTTGAAATCATGCTTACCACTTCATACAGTGCATGAAAAAAATGACAATGACCAAACTATTCCTTTTGTTTTCCACAGTTCCTGTTCCATTTTTTATAGCTACGAACACAGAAAAGGAAAACTGTTTCTATGGGAATAGACAAAAATTTGCTAAGAGAAATTTATTTGTGTATTTCTAGCATTATACCACTAAAATACTGATTGCCTGTTGAGGTCCCTTCCCCTGCCATGGAGCCCTGGGAGAGGGGCCCTGGGGGGGAGACACGGGCTTTCCCTGCCCCTGCTCAGCCTCATTTCCCACTGGTTGGTTTGTGTTCCCCTGTGTGGCCAAGGACCCTTGGGTCCCGTGACTGCGGAGTTCCTGAGCAGAGCTCCGGCCATGCGGCTGGAGAAATAAACATCTCTGAAACATCTACCACGAATCTGTCCATATATACTTCGTTTCCACGCGACTCCTGGTTCGAAATATGCTTGTTGCAGTAATCCCCGCTGCAACAATTGCCTAGTACTGAAAAATATTCACAGAAATAATAAACCTACATTATTATTTTTGCAAAATTATGCATCTTCTCTTTTGGATGGGTGGAGGTGATTTTAAGTAGACAGGTCTTTTGACAGCAGAGGTTCTGCATAGCTCTCATAACACCTATTCTGATTACTTGTGTAATCAGAAAACTGATTACTTGTGGTAAAAATTTCTTTGAAACACCTCTAAAGATGGAATAATTCAAGATTTATGACTGTGTTTGTCCTGTCTATAGGTGCAAATTCCCTATTGTATGAAGCCATGCAAGGAGAGCTGAATCACAGCATTTTGACAGAGAGAAAATCTATTAGTTTTCTAAAGAATATCATTACATAGATCAATTCCTCATCTCCTGTCTTATCCTATAGCTTCTCCCATAGACTAAACCTTTAACAAAAATTTATTTCTATTGTCTCAAGGAGAAGAAGAAATAATTCTTCACAGACATTGCTGCTTTCTTTTAAGGTTTGAAAACTGAATATGCAAATAAGTTCTGTCAAATGCTAGTGGCAAGGTACTATATATGTACTCTGAATTTGTAATTATTTTTTGCCAGCTTTTATTGTCGTAGCAACCAATTCACTTCAATTGGAGATTTGTACTACTTCTAGCATTGCAACTTGCTGGAGTCTGAATATTTGACCTTTTACCATTACTAATTTCATTCATCCTCCTAAATACAACATATAACAACAAAGGATTCTTTGTTGGATGAAATATTCAGACAATACTCTCATCTATTCAAAAGGATTTTTTGCTGTCTTAGGCAGTGCAGTACTTCTGCAGCATAGTTATCTAGGTATTCATTTTTCAGACTGATTGGGTGGAAAAAAGAAAAAAAAACAAAAACAAAAAAAAAAAGAAAAAAAAACCTGGAAAAACACAGCTATGTAGTAAAATATCTATTTACATTCAGTGGAAATGCTTTGGTCTACCTCTGCAATTATTTTCAATTGAATACAAAGAAGAGTGAGAAGCTTCAGGGAGTTAAGAATTTATGATCTTTAAACTCAACAATCTTATATTCCAAAAGTAACATCCTTTATTCAAAGGTACTTCTTTTTTTAAAAGTGTTTGAAAAGCATGAAAATCCTTAACAATTACATAATACGGTGTTGGGGTCCCTCCCCTGCCATGGAGCCCTGGGAGAGGGGCCCTGAGGGCACAGACACGGGGCTTCCCTGTCCCTGCTCAGCCTCGTTCCCATTGGTTGGTTTGTGTTCCCTGCGCGGGCAGAAGGACCCTTGGTCCCGTGACTGGAACAGTTCCTCGGCAGAGCTCCAGCCATGCGGCTGGAGAAATAAACATCTCTGAAACATCTAGCAAGAATCTGTCTGTCCATATATATTTCCTTTCCACGGGACTCCTGGTTTGATATATGCATGTTGCAGTATCCCCACTGCAACAAATGGTGGAGATTTGTGAGCAGAACAATCCCCGATCCCTAAGCGACTGATTTGTGTGAGTAAACCCTGGAAACTTTGGATTCCTCTTCTTGGTTTTGCTTTGCTATTCCATATCTAAACTATGGAGGAACCGTGGGAAGACTCTTGGCTCTCAGAGCCGCATATGGACATTTATCTTAAACTTAAAATGATTCTTGAACAACGATTTGTAAATTTTAGCTTGATTCAAGCTCAAAAAGAACTGAAACACTTCCTGGCATGGTTGTTTAAGAACTTTTTCTATGTTTCTTGGGATTTAATTCTTACGAAGTGCTTTTGGAAAACCGTTTGGACACAATTAATACTGGAGTCAAAATATATGCCGATGGAAGAATATTTTCGTGAATATTATTTAGTTACTGAGACTGTTGAGCAATGTCAGCTGTGTCCTGGCGAAGGGAATCCTGGCGCAGGGACCGTGCGGCCCAGGCCACGTGCACCGAGCGCTCTGCGAGCAGCAGCGAGGCAGTTCCCGCGTGCGGGCGGAGCCACGCGAGCCGCAGTGTCGGTGGCAGAGCGAGGAGCAGCGGGACCCGGCGGTGCCCGCCTGGCCCCGCGCAGCGCGTGGTGGAGCGAGCCCCGGGAACGCCCGACCGAGAGGGGCGGCGCGCGGGCGGCGGCTGGCAGCGATGGCGGTGGAACGGAGCCGCGCCCAGCCGAGACGCGCGCTGGAGCGGGGCGCGGGGGAGTCGTCGCTCGGGGGCCCGGCCGAGACGTGGGTGCAGCGCCCGGCAGCGGCAGCGAAGCTGCGACCAGAGGAGGAGACGCACGGAGAACTGAGCGGCGTGGCCCGGCCCGGCCCGCGCAGCCCCGAACGCAACCCCGGGAAGAGCGCGCAGGCACCAGCAGCCCCGACAATTCCAACACGGGAGCGACCGAAAGAGAGAGCAAAGACGCAGCGAGACAGAAAACAGCAGCCACTCGGAAAAAGGAAAAGATCATAGTAACTAAGACCTTAGGGATAGTAAAATGGTATAATGTTAAGCAAAATTATGGTTTTATAACAAGGTGTGACAACCAGCAAGACATATTCGTGCATAGAACTGCTATTAAAAAGAATAACCCTGAAAAATGCATCCCAAGCTTGGGAGATGGAGAGGTGGTGGAATTTAATATTGTACTAGGGAGAAAAGGGTTACAAGCATCGCAGGTCACTGGGCCTGATGGTGTTCCTGTAAAAGGCAGTATATATGCAAAAAATCGTAGTCATGTTAGACAGTATCTCCATTGTAAGCCCCCCCTACAGTTTCCCTTTCCTAATCCCACCTTTCCCTTTTACCCTATGTCCTATTACCCCCAGTGTATTCCCAATCCGTTTTTTCATCCATGGTTTCCCTCACAAAACCATGCTTTTGCCAATTGTTTCCCCAAAAATCCCTTTCCAATGCCGAGTGGGGGATGAAAAGGGGGAGGGAAGAAGTTAAACCCTCTCCTGCCTCAGTTTCCCCACAAAGCATGCTCAGAGTTCTGTCTCCCTTCTGTCAGCCCTAAGATGTTCCACAGAATCTGTTTGGACATTTAAAGACTCAGGAGGGTGGCTTGTTTTGTTTTGAAACTGTTCTTGTTATGTTTATCCAGTTGTTTTCATTCTCCTTTTATTAAAATAAAACGGGTGAGGTGTTGGGGTCCCTCCCCTGCCGTGTAGCCCTGGGAGAGGGGCCCTGAGGGCACAGACACGGGGCTTCCCTGCCCCTGCTCAGCCTCGTTCCCATTGGTTGGTTTGTGTTCCCTGAGCGGGCAGAAGGACCCTTGGTCCCGTGACTGGAACAGTTCCTGGGCAGAGCTCCGGCCATGCGGCTGGAGAAATAAACATCTCTGAAACAGCTAGCAAGAATCTGTCTGTCCATATATATTTCCTTTCCACGGGACTCCTGGTTTGATATATGCGTGTTGCAGGATCCCCACTGCAACAATACGGGACATTTTATGCTTAAAATAATTACTCTTTGTCTGGGGTTAATACAATTCAGATAAAATAGTATGTATTTTTGTTGGAGACATTTTTATTGTTTTTTTATATCAAAAGGTATTTTATAAAAACAAACATTAAATTATGTACTTTCAATATAAAACACATTCTAGAGACACTAAGTGTCTGGAGTTTTTATTATTATTGTAGGAAGAATGTTTATAAGCAACATATATTGACATTTTTTGAAAATCATGGATCTTCCGTTTGCATTGTATCTTGAGAGAAATTAAATCTAAGTTGTTTCAAATCAGGCCAGCTTCATAGGTAGTTGAATCGTGTCATAGATATCATTTCTAAAAGGAAATAAAATAAAAAGAAAAGGAAATTATGTCACTCAGAATTAATTCAAAAGCTAGCCACTGGATTGTCTTTGTCATTAGCTGCCCTTGATTTTGAAATTAATCTGAATTTGCTTTAATTCTCAGGTAGGCAAAAGCAAAGAAACAATTTATTTACATGCTTAACACAAACCTCAGACATAACTACAAAACATTTATTTTCCACTGTTAGTTTTTTGCTAAAAGTGACATTATTTTGACTTCATAGAAACTCAGAATGTATGTATGTTGAAACATACCAAATTGTGTCAACGTTGAACATAATAGTTTACCTTCAAACATTCTTGCCTTCAAAGACCTAATTTAAAGGAAAAGAATGTTGTTGACTGACCGAAAATACAGGACATCTAATTATTCAAAACATATTTATCTATTATTATTCAAAAATTTCACAGCATTTCCCATATGAGGTAGTTTCAGGTAAACATCCCACATTAAGTTCTAGTTGTTTAAGCATTGCTATCCTCAGTAAGAGTAACTTGCCTCCCTTAATAATAAATCCATTATAATTTAGTTAGGAGATAGTAGTTTAGCGGCTGTAAAGAAAAAGAGAACCATAAATTTTGTGTATACAGTTAATGCATCTGAAGAAATTGATTAGATATGATTTATGTGTCGGTAGTATTACACCATACTGCTGGTGAAGTAGAATTTAACTTGAGTTCATTACATGAGTCAGAGCAAATCACCTAAGCATGCATTAAAACTGGAAAATGAAAGTTTCTAAGTCATGCTTCTCACTATGACTTTTCTGTTTTCTTTAGAAGTTATTGAGCATTCCTCCTTCTCAGTATCACTCTTTATACAACTTAATCATTCTCAATAGGTAAATTATATGCAAAAAAATCTTGAGGTTTTTTTAGCTGCATGAGAGGGAAATATCTTGCAATCATCTATTGTCAGCAATTTCAGAATTCACTAGGATTTCAACAAGTACATTTCCTGTAAGACAATCCCTTGTGTCCTGATCTAGGTGGGTTTACAAAAAATGTATAAGCACATCTTTAGGATGGAACACTAGATAAAGGGAATATTGGACTGGCTTCCATGACCTGTGTCCTTTCAGTGCTGGCTCTCTGAAATTATTGTGGCACTCTAGTATATTGACTTATATATGCAGGACATGAATAGAGATGGACAAGAAAAAATCCATATCAAGGTCTAAAAATTCTGATAGACTATCAGGAGGATCATTTACAGGAACATTGAGTTGTTAGTATTGGAATTTAGGTGTCTAAATTCTACTGTTCTTAATTTGTCATTAGGAGATTTAAATGACAAAACAGATTTAATTCCTATTCACTTCTTTGGTTTTGGTAATTTTTTGTTAGGTTTTTTTCATTTCAAAAAAATGTAAAGTATAAACTGCAAAAAATTGACACCTCAGGTCTAAATATTCTTAGTTATGTGTTGAGCTCATTGGAAAACTCATTTCTTTCCGTAGTTTCTTCTGAACTCAGATGTGTTCTTGACATCACAGTGACCCAGTTTCAAAAAGTACTGCCTGGCCTGTCTGCTGGGATTTTGAGAATAATTTTTTTTCTTTCTTTTTCCCTGGACAGATCCTAGGTGTCCTAACTTTTGCTGAGCTATAGTTCTACAGAAATGTATTTTTTATTTCTGTTGCTAAGTCTCTTCTCTTCAAAAGGCAGTTTGGTGTTTTCAGCTCCAGGTAGAAACTAACAACACAAAACCATATGTGAAGGGTTTGTTTTAAACATCCTTCTACTTTTTTATTTTTCTAATAGTGGTTTGCTATACATTAAATGAGACAGCAACATTTAACATTTTATTTATTGCATGGAAAACAAAAGAGTCTCTTTAACACCCTGACTGAAACCCTTTCAGTTTTCTTCACTAACAATACTGATTTACTAACACCTAGATTAGGAATGCAAAGAACTAGTATCCAGTAGGAAAGTAATCTTTGATGTTACAAAGCCAAATTTAGAAATTTAATGTAGGAAGTTCAAAATGGTTTACAGGTTTGTTTTACCTTCAGATAGCTCCACCTTCTCCAGCCTGAGGACCTCAAAATGAATCTCTAAGTGCAATCACAGAGCCTTTTGCTGGGAAATTCAGGCAAAACCCCCACTGCTATTGTCTATTATTCCTCTCAACAGAAAAGAAATAATACAAGTTTGGTATACCAGAATGTTTTTTTAAAGCATAGATAAAGTTTAAAACAAGCCACAGTGGAAAATAAGAATAAATTATTTAGGTTTTATCCCTTTCTCTTCTGGAATTATTTTCTGGCTATGAACCATAGTGTGGGTGGATAATATGGCCATAACAGAAGCTAATTGAGCAATGTGAAATACTCTAAGAATATGTGTACTTCCCCTTTCCACCTATACTCTTTCAGGATATGGAATGAGGACACATTGTCCCATTTACAAAGTCAGAAAAAACTCATCTCAAAGAACTTATGAAACACGTTTTTCTTCTTTAGTAGTGCTGATATTCACAGGAAGAGATGAACTACCAAAAAATACTTACAATAAGACTTCAGAAATCTTATGACACTATTAAAAATCAAAACCAACAAGAAAAAACAAAACAACCAAAAAAACCCCCATAACCTATACAAACCACATTTCATTTCAGTATGATGCAAGTTAAACACACTGAAAGAAATTATGAAAGGTCCAATAAAGAGTTTAGATTAGCTATAAATAGCTTGTGATCAATTATACCGGTAACTGGTAGCAAACCTGAGAAATAAAAAAATCCAGAAGAGGAAGAGTAAAAGTATCCTGTCTTTTGACTTCTCCTATGCAGAAAGGCAGAAACAAATGGTCTTTTGTTTTTAATATGAAAGAAGATAGATGAGGAAGTTTTGCAAAAATAATAAGACATGAAATGTTCAAGGATCTATTTTGAGGAAAATCGAAAAACCAATTTTGATAGTGAACCTGTAGTTTTACAGTAGTTATAAAAAAAATATACTTAAATGCCTGTGTGTCTTCTAACAGCTCATATATTTTTTACAGTGGACTTTTCAGTGACCTTACAGCCATACTCACAAGTGGCTGGGTTGTGTGAATAAAACTCCAGTTTGAAAGCTACTGAAGAAATATGGGATTATGTCAGGGACTCCCAAAAACAGAAGCTGACAGAAATAGCCTTGAAAGTGCAAGCGTGGGACAATAGATAAAGTCCAAGGCTATAATCACAAATCACTGATGATTAGTTACTGATCACCACAGGAACATAACCTTGGCAGATGGGTGGGACCCATTTCAGGGTTAAAAAGAAAAACAGAAGTGAAATCTCAAGCATCTTTAATACATGCTATATAGAGTAAAACTTGGATGCAATATCAAGTTTATGGATGAGAGAACAAAGAAGAAGTGAGCAAACTGTATTAGCAAATATTTTTAAAAATTACAT
This sequence comes from Corvus hawaiiensis, assembly GCF_020740725.1. Taxonomy (NCBI): domain Eukaryota; kingdom Metazoa; phylum Chordata; class Aves; order Passeriformes; family Corvidae; genus Corvus; species Corvus hawaiiensis. The sequence goes on from NC_063214.1 coordinate 78,317,039, forward strand.
AAACAAATCCAAGAGTCAGAAAGAAGGTTTATTAATGCACTTTTCCTTTAGGTATGTATGTCAAAAATACCTGAAATACATGGGTTACTGAAAATATAGACTGAAATGAGATCTGAAATTGATGCCTAGGTTTTCATTTTTATATTTTTGTGATTCTGTACTGCTTAGAGTGTAACTCTGAGATTTCTTGTAGCCTGTTAATTTCTGTTCACTTGTGCTAAGTAGACATAACAAAGCCTCTCTGGGCCTGCTCTCCAAGGTCACCCAGACCGTCCTAGGCCCAAAAAGTATAATCCAAAGAGCTTCTAAGGGGGGCCAGCAGAGGGGAAATTACATCATTGAACTGAAGCTTTAATTGGAGAATTAACCCTGATATGAAAATGAACCAAACCTATAAAAGTGTGAAGAACTCATGACCTGTCGTCCATCTTGGGGTCCATTTTCGGCAATAGCCTTTGGCTCCCCAGGGGTACCTTTGAAGGCCTTTCAAATAAATACCTACTTTTATTCTTTTGCTCCTGTCCAGTCTCTGTTTCTGGGAGGCCTCTTAAGGCATCAAAATTAATTAACCTATATAGCAAGGACCTACCCTTACACAATGCCTAAAAAATATACCTTCCTGGTTTGACTGTGATCACTGATACATACGTAGAGTGTTTACTTTCCTCCTCCCCACAAACACTTGTGTATTGTGACATTGTGATTATATTTGAACCATGTGTCCTAAGTTTTGTTATGAGATAATGTGTGACAGTGACAACTATGGAAAATAAAAAGCTATATTACATATGTTGTTCCCCCTATGGATTAGAATAGTTAGGCTGATAAGGAATGAAGATGGCTTGTTTTTGCATTTTTGAAAAAGCTATCCTTTTTCTTACGCTTCTTACTTTAAAGCTGATTTTTTAAAATATATTGATAAGTCATTTCCCAGATAAAACTTAGGCTGACAGATATATAATTCCTCCAGACCTCATTTTCTTTAGTTCTTAGGGCATGCATATTCTTTTTCTAGAAATTCTATAAAGTAACAAGCATTACTTGAAATATCCTTTTGACTAGTTCTGTTGCTTTAGGGTCAACTTCCTTATGCTTTGTTGTACTTGAGATAACATAAAACTTTTGTTGCTTTATCTTTCTTCCTTCGGGCCCATATTCTTATCTCCCTGTCAAAATTATTTGTATACTATGTGGTATGTGATTAAAATTAGTCTTTTTTTTTTTTTCAGTGATGGCTGAAACAAAAAAGTATAACAAGTTATTGAAGACAGTTGCATATCTATTACTTTTTTTCTGTTCCTCTTCTGGATTGTATCTGTACTCTTCTCTACCTATATGTGGAAGACCTCCTTGTTAACTCTTCTTTTACTAATATATGTGAATGAATCTTTCTAGCTTTCTAACTTTAGTATTACTTTCTTGATGTATTTCTTCTTACTGATCCTTTACAATATTTGTCTTTCAAATTATGCCATATCGTTTTGATTTCCTAGTCACTGACCAACACTTGGTGCACTCGTTTCAGTATTACACTACTTTTATTTTGTAATGACAGTTTGTCTTTACGTAATGATAGTTTATCATTTTGAAATAATACAGCTCATTAAATAAATTCCAGTTCCTTTTCATGGTTTTAGCCCACAGTTTATTTTTCTAGTGATTCTATAAGATACATGTTTCAAGTATTACCTAAAATCTGGTACTTAATCTATTGACTATGTATGTTTTAAAAATATGGGGTTTATTTACTCAACAGGACTTCAAAATGAACACTTAATTTATAATATTCTCATTAGTATTTTAAAGGGATTTCTTTGGTAGTTAGGCATTGGACTAAGTTGCCCAGTGAAGTTGTGGAATCACAGTCTCTGGAAGTGTCCAAGAGGTGTCTGGATATGACACTTGGGGATATGGTTTAGGGGTGATTATTGTGGTGCTGGGTTGACAGTTGCACTAGATGATCTTGATGGTCTCTTCCAAACTTGATGATCCTGTGATTTTATGAAATCTGGAGTTTGAAAAAGGATTGTCAGTTTTTCTCATGTACCTGATACTTACTCTGCCACTTCTGAAATTTTAAAAGCCTCATTGTTTTACTATTTCTGTTGTTATTTTCACAGAACATTCTTGAGAGAGCAAGACTTAGCATCTCCAATATTGTAGTAGTAAAGAACTATTCTGATATTCTTTCTAAACGAAGTGCCTGTAAAAGAAAAATGAGAAAATAAAACCTGATGTTATTAACTTGTTTTAAGCTACCTTTCCAAATAGATGATTCCAAAAGAGCATTTCCTACTAAATTACTGCTATGATCATCACATACTTTTCTTTAAATGTTTCTGTAACTTCACCTGTGAATTTTCTAAGATACTGGTGGCTGCTCATCTTAGCAGCCTTTTTGCATTAATTTTGCTCTGTTGTAGAAGAGACACACATTGTTTTTCAATTAATATTAAGGATAATCCCTAATCTTTTCAGTTATAACAGTGGGTTGCAGACTGGATTTATGTGTCAAAATACTATGATTTTTCAGGAGAATGTGGACAAACAATTTTAGTGCAATTTAAGTGTTTAATATTAGTCACAAGAATAAAAATTCAGTCCATCAAGTTTATTGAGAAAAAACTTTTGCCATAATAATTCCAGGGAAACTGAATACATCACAGAACAACAGTTTGTAAGTGAGAAAACAGCAGTTCCTGCAAGAATTCCTGAAGACTTAAGATATTTTTATTGAACAGGTGTTATGCACGCTAAATAATAGTGTCTGTGGAGCTATCACTTCAACATCAACATGCATATAAATTATTTTTTTTAAACAAAAGAAATTGTAAAACATGCTTAAAATTATTGGATCCACTTATTTCTTTTTCAGTGAAGCTTTGTTTCTCCTCTTATTTTTCTCCTCACAGCTGTTTCTCAGTATGAGAAAAAACTCTTTGAAGTGATAGCAGTACATCTTATATCTGCTGACAAAATCCAGAAGCAAGCAGACTGACATGGCCACTTGCCTCTTGTTTATTATTAAAGTATCTTTTTAATCTTTCTCATATCCCTGCTTAGAGTAATTTTTTCCCCTGCAATTTAAAAAAAAACATTCATTTTAAAAATAAGTAAAATTTTTTATCCTGTTCTGCTCTCGTCCACTTTTTTGTTATTTTACTTTTTGTTCTCTCCTCGAGGGCTTTATGTGTCTGTGTGGCTATACATAGAAAGTTTATACATAAAAGCTTATAAGTACACACTTGTTATTTGATTATTTAATCCACAGGCCTTGCTTTAGAATAACATGTTCTTCAGGTGTTTTAAAGCATACACACCTGAACTGTGGATAATTATGCCTGGTTTATGCAATGCCCATCAGTCACATGAAAACAAAAACAAGTATTTAAATGTATTTGTGTCATTATCTCTTTGAAAATAATTATTTAACTAATATGATAAAGGAAATTAATATTAAAAGCTTTTGATTTACTTGTTGACAAAACTAGGACAAACTACAACAATCATTTCGGCCCAATTAATTATCCCTTTTTTTTTTTGCCATGACTGGCCCTAGCCACTGGGGTAAAAAAAATTAACATTTAATAGGTTGAATAGGTTGAATAGGCCAAACAGAAAAACTGTTTAATTGTCTATGTCTCTAGTTAATTCAAATAATACCTACATGTATGTTACTTCTTAGTGAATTTAAGCAGTTGTATTTTGTTATATATAAACTTAAATGCACAGATAATTTTTTGATGGGACCCAGAGCTTCCATAACAGTTTTAGGTACTCAGATAATTCCCATGCCAGGTAATTTTGTAGAGGTTGTGTAGCACCTTTCTTCAGTTTTTTTTCCCTCAAATTTTTGAGACTATTTGCATTACTTGTTACTGAGATACCCTACTGCGAAATCATGACAAAAGGTGTATGTACAACACAAGAGTTACATTGAAGCCATCAAAATGGTTAGGGACAATAGTTCAAATAAAAGAGTATCAGTTCCTCCCTGTGAATTGAACTCTCTGAAACCCAAAAGAGGCAATTCCCTTCCTTTAAGAGACTACCATAGGAGATGGAGCCTTAGAGGGGCAGGGTTCAAACCTGAATCTTTAACCTTTCAGGTATATGACTAGGTTTCAGGAATAATTTCTTCACAGAAAGGTTTGTCAAACACTGAAATGGGCCGCCCAGGGAGGTAGAGGATTCACCATTCCTGGAAGTGTTCAAGAAATGACTGGACTTGGCACTTAGTACCATGATCTAGTTGACAAGGTGGTGATCAGTCAAAGGTTGGATTCAATGACGTTAACAATTCTATGATTCTAGGTTGCATAGTTCTGTGTCCGGTCCAGTCTTGAAAACCTCTATGAAGAGAAAATCCACAATCTCAAGATATGTCAACTTGTTCCACTTCTTGACTGTCCTCCTGGTGGAAAAGTCATTATTTTATCCCATTTGAATCCTTGCTGTCACAGTTTATGACCATAAGCTCATTCAAGCTCTGACAATCACAGAATCACAAAACTTGAGGTTGGAAGGCACCTCAGTAGGTCATCTAGTCCAATGCCCTGGTCAAGCAAGTCATGTAATGCATGAGGCTCAGCACCATGTCCAGACAGCTTTTGAGTATCTCCAGCAAAGAAAACTTCACAACCTCTCTGTACAACCTATGTCAAAAGCCAGTGACCATCAATAAAAAAAGTGCTTCCTGATGTTCAGAGAGAACCTCTTGTGTTTCAGCTCTTGCCTATTGTGCCTAATCCTGTCACTGGGCACCACTAAAGCCTGGCTGCATCTTCTTTCACTCTCCCTTCAAGTGTTATAGATATTGATGGGATTCCCCCTGGGCTCGTTTGGGCAGAGTTCATATCAACAGAAGTGGTCCTTCTAGTGCTCTGTGTTCTCTTCTGCAGTTTTAAGAACGAACTGCCCCTGTTCTGAGCAGATCTAAATTGTATTCCAGGCTAACAGTCTCAACTCTCTCAACCTTTTCTTATATGAGAGGTGCTTCACTCCCTTAATGACCTTTGGGGCCCTTTGCTGGACTCAGTCCAGTAGTTTCATGTCTCTTGCACTGCATAGTAAAACCTGGACATGAAACTCCAGGTGTGGCCTCACCAGTGCTCAACGGATGTGAAGGATCACCTCCTTGGCCTCTGCTTTTGTGACACCCCACCTGGAGCACTGCATCCGTCTCGGTGGCTCCCAGCACAAGAGAGACATCAAACAGTTAGTGCAGGTCCAGGGAAGGGCCATGAGAATGATCAGAGGACTGGAGTAGCTCTCCTAAGAAGATAAACTGAGAAAGTTGGGGTTGTTCAGCCTGGAAATGTAATCCCATTTCACCTGCTTATGACAGTTTACACATCAGGGAGTTTCCAGAGCTTCCAGATTAGGGGATGTGTCAACCATAATAAGCAATTTTAGTGTTCTTTTAACAATGCTACCTGTAGTGATTCCTGACAGTAGGAACTGATGAGTGGAATATAAGAAACTGCTGACAAATGTCAAGGCTTTGAAAGAATTATTTCAATTTGCATTTCTCACCTTCACCAGAGAGTATAGATTTCAACATATTAGATGCATACAAAAGTATTCCTTGTCCTGTAGCCTTATGTCTTGAAATGCCAGAAGTATTACCACTGTTCCAAAAAATATTTAACTTAAAAAAGGACAATTTTTATTTTTATTTTTTATTTCAACATGTTGAACTGTGGCATGAAATAATGGTTTGGAGGCTTTTTATAGAATAGGCGCATAGCAAAAGCACACATAAAAGCCACACTTGCCCTTATTTTGGTTAATGTAAATTACCATGCAGCTTGTGAAAAACAAAAAATATATTAGACATTATGAAAATACAAGTTATCACTCTATATCTTACAGAGTAATATAGAATGTTATGCATGCCATGATATATTAATGCTCCAATATTTTCATAGCTTTGAACAGAGACAGTATCTTCCACAAAAATAAAAATGTAAGTGGCAGAATCTGCACTCATTTGCATCATTATGTTTTAAAATTAGTTGCTAAAAATCACTTGACAGGTGTCAGAACCAGTGCCTCACTCTCTCAAACTGTATTATTAATTGTACTAGCATAATGATGATACAAAATAGGTAGTAAGTTCTGAAAATAATAATATTATCTTTCTTCTTTGAATCATTTTGATGTAATTTTCCATTAAACACTGATGTTTTGCAAAAGTATTTCTTTATCAGGTGCTCTAGACTACTTTCCTGAAGCTGTATAAAGCAGAACATTTCAGAGTTGAAGGCTGGAAATAATCTGTCCAGGACTTATCTTAGAGGTTCTAAAAATATATAATAAAGAATCACCATAAATATTTCCATAGTACAATTTTAGAAAAAAACACTGGACATACTTAGCAATTTTGCTATTTTTTCTGAGTTGTCTGCTTAAATTTCAACCTCTTGCTCAACGCTATGTGAAACTGAGAAAACAATACCTGAACTTCAAATACTTGAATAATCCAGTTTTCTAGATTGGTTTTATTTCTATCTAGTTTGCTATCATTGTATTGAATTCAAAGAGAAAAAGAGAAATACAGACTGAAATTACAGAACTTCCCCTAAACTCCTCTCAGTTAAAAGTATATTGAGTGTCCCATGTAGTAGGAGAGAAGAGAGTTTCTAATAAAAGCAACACTGTTTTCAGTGCTCTAGTAATGTTAACAATTGTTTATTTTGTTCTTAGCTAATTAAAGCAAACCCTTCCCAGAAAGACACACTATATTCTTGAAAAGCCAGATGGCTCCTGAGTACCCCAGAGCTACATAACCCTTACATTGTCTATTAACACCATCATCTCAGGAATACGGTATAAATTTTGTTAAAGGATGTAGTGTTATTCTACTGGATACAACGCTAATCACGATAAATAAAATGCTGAGTTTCTGAATCTAGAACTGTTTCTATATTTCAACATAGGATCTGAGAGGGGATATAAAAAAAACCCCAAAACAACAAGCTACACATTGATGTACTTTCTTAAGACTTGTCTTTTCAGATTCTAAAATTTTGTATTCTTTACTTTTTGGTATTTGTGCTTAAGCAGGGCACATGAAGTCTGCATCCTTTTAATACACTTTTTCTATATGCATAAAGACCACCTCCTGAAATATAAATTTCATGGGCCCTTCACCCCCAGTCAAAGAATCTCCAGACATCAGACCCCACATTTCTGAACAAATAGTCTGTATTCTAAGTTAAATTAATACAAAAGGACTCAAATACTTAAATATCAAAGGCTACAAGAAGACTTTAAACAACTAAAATCTACTTGGTAACTTGTAAAGCATGTAGAAGCTCAAATGTATCAATCCATGGCACCAAAACAAGTTCAAGTCATCAACTAGTTGTTTTTCCTTAAGCCATTCCAAAGTCACAACTCTATCTACCCTGTGAGGAGTTTAAAGGATCTAAAATCATCCTTGCAAATTCCATTTTTAGAGCTGGACCAGTAGCTTTCAAGTATTGAAAAATAATATTCATAGTGTTTAATGTTATTTTGTCCATATTTATACTGCTACAATGGTAGCACTGAACAGTTTTACTGAATACTGGTTTGTTCAATTCCTGACTATCTCTACCTGCTTGTGGTCCAGATATGAATTGTGTTAAATCTAACTTCCAAGTTGTCCCCTTTATTTTTCTGTTTCCTTTTTTTTCCCCTCCTTTTTTTCTTCATTCTGCAGCAACATAACACATTTATTCATCTGAACTGTGATCATGTAAAACATTCTCTTTAGTGTGTTTGAAATAAATTACAAGCCTGTAAACCAGTTATTTTTAATAGTGGTAGTGGTCTCGCACAGCATCAGGTGGTAACACCAAATCCATTATAAACACTCAAATGTTGGCCCTAAAATGTATTGATACCTCATCAAGATACTACTGGTTTGCTTGGCATTAAGAAATGGAAACAGAAAATTTTTATCACTGTGACATGGAAAGTATGCTGGTACTAAAATTACATTTATAAAACCAATGTGCTGTGGCAAGACAAAGTTTAAAAAGCTCATGCTTCAAATATAGAACATGTTCATAGGATCATAGAATCATTTAGGTTTGAAAAGACCTTTAAGATCATTGAAGTCATCTGTTAACACAGCACTGCCAAATCCACCACTAAGCCATGTCCCTCAGAGTCACATCTACATGTTTTAAATACCTCCAGGAATGGTGACTCCATTCACAGGCCAGCCTGTTCCAGTACTGGCCAAGCCTTTCAGTGAAGATATTTTTCCTAATACCTAATTTAAACCTCAAGTGCAGTTTTTCCAACTCAGAATGTTCTGTGATTCTGTGACTTAGCTTGAGGCCATTTCTTATTGTCCTATAAGAAGAGACAGAACCCCACCTTGCTACAACCTCCTTTCAGGTAGTTGTAGATTGATAAAATCTCTCCTCAGCCTTCTTTTCTCCATACAAAACACCCCCAGCTCCCTCAGCTGCTCCTCACAAGACTTGTGCCCAAGTCCCTTCAGCAGCTCTGTTGCCCTTCTCTGGACACACTCCAGCACCTCAATGTCTTTCTTTTGCTGAGGGGCCCAAAACTGGACACAGAACTCAACATGAGGCCTCACCAGTGCTGAGTAGAGGGGGACAATCAGTGCTCTGGTCCTGCTGGCCACACTAATGCTGGTACAGGCCAGGATGTCATAGGCCTTCTTGGACACCTGGGCACACACTGGCTCATGTTCAGGCACTCAACCAGCTCAATGTCTTTTCCATTGGGCAGCTTTCCACCCACTGCCCCAATCAGTGTTACATGCTGTTGTTGAGACTCAAGTGCAGGACCCAGCACTTATCCTTATTGAACCTCTGGCCACTCTGAGAAGGGATTCAAAGGAATTTTAAAAAATCAAACCAAAGTAAATTAAGACTACAAAAAACATTTCACATTGTGCCATGACATAGTCTTTAATCTAGTGCAGCTCCTTCAGTGTTTAATAACATTTTGTTCCGTGTTTTATTCCTTGCCATTAATTAGCTCTGAACAGCCTTTGAAAACCAGACATGATTTCACTTGTGCTACAAATTAATGTCACAGAATTAACAATATTCTTTCTCTGTCTATGGAATAAGCAAAAGTGATGACTCCCTTACCAAGAATAGACACACAGGAACATTAGGATTCTGATATATGAACAAGAATAAAAACGTCTCTTCTTTTTATTTTCTGTCTGTACATATGTATGTATGCACTGGTTTTGAGCAAAGAGAAGAGACAAGCATACTGGATGTGGCTGCTATGCAGTTATTTTTCCCTAGAGCAGCCCTCCTAGTGCTTGTTCTTTGGATTGGTTGCTGGAAAGGTGTTGGCAGAAACACTGAAGTTTTGGCTTCTGCTGAGCAGCACTAGCACATCATTGGTGCTGTCTCCCCACCATTGTGTCCCCCATCCATAGACAGGGGTGGGCAGGATCTTGGGAGGGGACACATCTAGGCACCTGACCCAAACTGATCAAAGGGATATACCATATGATGTTAGTTCAGATGTAAAAGCTAAGAAAAGAAGGAAGAAGCGGGGCACTTGTTATTTCAAATCTTTGCCTTCCAGAATGACCAACACAGGTGTGGAAGCCCTGCTTCCCAGGAAGTGGCTGTACATTGCTGGCAAATGGGACGTAGTGAATTTTTTTCCTTTGCTTGTGCATGTTCAACCTTTCACTTTTACTTTAGTAAACTGCCTTATCTCAACCCATGAGTTGTTTTCCACCTTAGTTTCTCTCCGCTGTCCAGCTGAGAAGAAGGAGTGATAGAGCAGCTTTTTGGGCACCTGGCAACCAGTCAAGTTCTACCCACCACATCAAGAAGAGAAGAGAAGAAGCTTGAAACAACTACCAAATTTCAAACCCTTTTCCAAATTACCATAATTACTTGTAATGGTATCTTTAGGACTCATGTTAACCCATTCTGTTAGAAAGAATATTTCTGTGTTTACATTTAGAGAAGTGAATCTCACATTCTCATACATACATATATTTACAACAAAAATGTTTAATATTGACTTCCTGATGATCACTCCCTGAATGGCTGCATGACTCTATGGGGCACTAATCCATGCTGTCATTTTAGAAATACCTTTTTGTCAACTTAATTCTAAGAAGGAAGGATGGAATCTATCTGAACTAATGCAGAGATCTATTTGGTGAACTACTTATACAAATTCAGTCATCGTAGGTGTTGCAGTGGGGATCCTGCAACACGCATATATCAAACCAGGAGTCCCGTGGAAAGGAAATATATATGGACAGACAGATTCTTGATAGCTGTTTCAGAGAGATGTTTATTTCTCCAGCCGCATGGCCGGAGCTCTGCCCAGGAACTGTTCCAGTCACCGGACCAAGGGTCCTTCTGCCCGCGCAGGGAACACAAACCAACCAATGGGAACGAGGCTGAGCAGGGGCAGGAAGCCCCGTGTCTGTGCCCTCAGGGCCCCCTCTCCCAGGGCTACATGGCAGGGGAGGAGACCCCAACACCTCACCCGTTTTATTTTAATAAAAAGAGAATGAAAACAACTGGATAAACATAACAAGAACAGTTTCAAAACAAAACAAGCCACCCTCCTGAGTCTTTAAATGTCCAAACAGATTCTCTGGAACATCTTAGGGCTGACAGAAGGGAGACAGAATTCTCTGACCATGCTTTGTGGGGAAACTGAGGCAGGAGAGGGTTTAACTTCTTCCCTCCCCCTTTTCATCCCCCACTCGGCATTGGAAAGGGATTTTTGGGGAAACAATTGGCAAAAGCATGGTTCTGTGAGGGAAACCATGGATGAAAAAACGGATTGGGAATACACTGGGGGTAATAGGACATAGGGTAAAAGGGAAAGGTGGGATTAGGAAAGGGAAACTGTAGGGGGGGCTTACAATGGAGATACTGTCTAACATGACTACGATTTTTTGCATATATACTGCCTTTTACAGAAACACCATCAGGCCCAGTGACCTGCGATGCTTGTAACCCTTTTCTCCCTAGTACAATATTAAATTCCACCACCTCTCCATCTCCCAAGCTTGGGATGCATTTTTCAGGGTTATTCTTTTTAATAGCAGTTCTATGCACGAATATGTCTTGCTGGTTGTCACACCTTGTTATAAAACCATAATTTTGCTTAACATTATACCATTTTACTATCCCTAAGGTCTTAGTTGCTATGATCTTTTCCTTTTTCCGAGTGGCTGCTGTTTTCTGTCTCGCTGCGTCTTTGCTGTCTCTTTCGGTCGCTCCCGTGTTGGAATTGTCGGGGCTGCTGGTGCCTGCGCGCTCTTCCCGGGGTCGCGTTCGGGGCTGCGCGGGCCGGGCCGGGCCACGCCGCTCAGTTCTCCGTGTGTCGCCTCCTCTGGTCGCAGCTTCGCTGCCGCTGCCGGGCGCTGCACCCACGTCTCGGCCGGGCCCCCGAGCGACGACCCCCCCGCGCTCCGCTCCAGCGCGCGTCTCGGCTGGGCGCGGCTCCGCTCCACTGCCGCCAGCCGCCGCCCGCGCACCGCCCCTCTCGGTCGGGCGTTCACGGGGCTCGCTCCACCACGCGCCGCACGGGGCCATTCGGGCACCGCCGGGTCCCGCCGCGCCTCGCTCCGCCACCGACACTGCGGCTCGCGTGGCTCCGCCCGCACATGGGAACTGCCTCGCTGCTGCTCGCAGAGCGCTCGGTGCACGTGGCCTGGGCCGCACGGTCCCTGCGCCAGGATTCCCTTCGCCAGGACACAGCTGACATTGCTCAACAGTCTCAGTAACTAAATAATATTCACGAAAATATTCTTCCATCGGCATATATTTTGACTCTAGTATTAACTGTGTCCAAACGGTTTTCCAAAAGCCCTTGGTAAGAATTAAATCCCAAGAAACATAGAAAAAGTTCTTAAACAACCATGCCAGGAAGTGTTTCAGTTCTTTTTGAGCTTGAATCAAGCTAAAATTTACAAATCGTTGTTCAAGAATCATTTTAAGTTTAAGATAAATGTCCATATGCGGCTCTGAGAGCCAAGAGTCTTCCCACGGTTCCTCCATAGTTTAGATATGGAATAGCAAAGCAAAACCAAGAAGAGGAATCCAAAGTTTCCAGGGTTTACTCACACAAATCAGTCGCTTAGGGATCGGGGATCGTTCTGCTCACAAATCTCCACCATTTGTTGCAGTGAGGATCCTGCAACACGCATATATCAAACCAGGAGTCCCGTGGAAAGGAAATATATACGGACAGACAGATTCTTGATAGCTGTTTCAGAGAGATGTTTATTTCTCCAGCCGCATGGCCGGGGCTCTGCTGAGGAACTGTTCCAGTCACGGACCAAGGGTCCTTCTGCCCGCGCAGGGAACACAAACCAACCAATGGGAACGAGGCTGAGCAGGGGCAGGAAACCCCGTGTCTGTGCCCTCAGGGCCCCCTCTCCCAGGGCTACATGGCAGGGGAGGAGACCCCAACACGTAGGTGTTAATAAAAATGAAGATAGCATTTAGAGGACATCTTGCCTCACGCTACAGTAATCCAAAATTTCTTTGATGAAACAAGCAAGAGACCTTGTTGCTTCTGCATTAATATTAACAAAATGTAAGAAAGCTTAGATGTAGCTGTTTAGAGTAAGTTGGACCTCTCTACCTACTGTAGAGATCCTGGCAGTACTGTCACTATCATATTGTTATCTATTACCAGCAAGACTGCCCATGGCAAGGAAGGATTTCTGGGAGATACTTGGTCTTAGAAGATCAGTTCTTCTTTAGAATTTGCATTTATGAGAGGAGAAAATTAAATTATATTAACTGGATTAATGTTATATACTTAAGGTCTATACTTTTAGGCATGGACAGCCAGTTCCAGACTGAGCCAAAGACTTAGTCAACAGCTAAGAAATGTGAACTATCAGAGACCCACTGATTCAACTCACTCCTTGACACGTGTCTTTATCAGGACTTTGTACATAAGATACAAAAAAGGCCAATATTATTCTCAAAAGATAACAACCTTCTCTCACAAAACAGGATGGCTCCAGAAATAAAAGTAAAATGCAAAGCTTAATTCATCTTCCAAAGAAGTAACAGAAATGTTACTAAGAAAAATTCATACATTAACTCAACCAATTAGCAGAAATTAGTTAATAGAAATTTAGTTAATTAGCTACAAGAAATTAGTTAATAGAATTTTCAATTTTTGGAATTAAAAAGAAGACAAACTTAATAGTTTATTTTTGTTCCTTTTTTTTTCGTATCTTTTTTTTTTAAATTCTGGGTAAGATTGAACTAAGCATTAACTACTAATTTTAAATTTGCATAAAGGTATTAATTAATATTCCAGGATAAATTAATCAAAATAAAAAGGATGCTAAGAACCAAACTCACAGACTTTAAGAATGAATTTGAAATAAAAATGAAAGGTCTCAGAATATTAGTAAGTGAGGTGCTGGACAGATAAACTCTTCCATGTGCAGCTCTGGAAGCAGGAGGTATTTCACCACTAGTCCTCCACTGGCAACAATCATCTCTGCTGTTTTGGCACTGGTAGGTAAAAATTTTGTGTCGGTAAAGACAAACTAGGCAGCAATTGGGCAGAAAATCAGTGGGACTGACCAAATGGTGATGCATATGGTGGAAATATGAAAAACAAGGATTACTTTTGCTGAGGGAGATGGATTGTTTAATTTATTAGATACCATCTGGGAGAACAACAAGCAGCAGTTCCCTCCCTCCTATCTCTTCGTAGTAAGAAGAGCAGCACACCCAGTTCTCTGGCTGGCTCCCCTGCTTGTAATTGTATTTATCTCTCCCTTCCTCCCTCTCTTTTAGAATAGAAGCAGCAATTTGACACTATGTGTACCACTGCCTTCTCATTTCAAGTCACAAAATTTGATTGCAAAAACAATACTGTGAAACTGGAATGATTGCTGGCTCGAGACATTTTAGGGGCATGTGTGGGGAAAAGGGCAGGTCAAGTCTTGCCCTGGTGAAGCAATGTACTGCTCCATACACCACCTCCTGCCCTGGGATTGTATCCCAGCCCTGCAGTGGCCACCAGTCCCTGGCAAGCCAGAGGCAATTCTCTGCCTCGCTTCTGGAGCCCCTATCCCAGCTCCTGAGTAGCCAAATAACCAGAAGTCTCACCTGGGGAAAGGGTCCAGGAAAGCCAAAGTGTATTTAAGCCAGAGCATGAGGCGAGAACATTCTCTTGACTCTACCTCGTTTGCATTTTATGTCAGCTGGAACACTGCTGGAACCAGGAGAGGTAGCTATCTTTGTTCTCTTCTTTATTTCTTCTCTCCTTCTTCTGATTTGTTCTTTTTGAAGTTTGAATAGCCCAAAGTTGGATGGGCTGGAATTTGCTAAGTTTATACTTTGTGAAATGCTTTATGTTGATTGAATGTTATACTAAACTTTTGCCAAAATTCCCTGATTTGCCAGAAAAGTTTTTTTGTTGTTTGACCTCTTGAGGAATAATTTGTAGATGTTTTCTCTCGTGCGTCTGGCTCAGGGTACATAAAAGAATATTGAACCTATTAAGTTTCTCTGTTACCATTTCTTTTCTTTTGTTTCACAAGTTCTTTTACTCAGAGTTTGGATTAAAAGGCATAAGAGGCTAGGTTTTTCTTCAGACTTAGATATTTATTATTTTCTTATCTATAGCACAGCTGAACGGGATGTGCCTCTTAGTTAACAAGGTGGAAAATGGCTCCGAGTTCTAACTTCCAAGGTTTTAAGGTCCAAATCACCCAATTATGGAATGTCAACTAATTTGTTTTTACTTATAATCCAATAACTAACTATTCATAATCAGCACTGTGGGTTTTTTTACCCAATATCAGAACACCCAGATTTGTGAAGAAGGAAGAAGAAGAAGAACAAATCCACACCCAAAATCCTCCATATTGTAACACATATATATATACTATTATATCCCCGAAACTTAAATTCTCTAAACCCAGGGCCAACATAAACCCTTTTAAGAGACTCATCGAGCAAGCTCTGGGGCCTTACAAATACCAATCAACTTTAAGTCTAAGCTGTGAGGTCTTCCAGACAAAATGGGTAATACTAGGTTCAGATATTCAAATGTGGGGTCTTTTTGAACTTGGCTAACTTTAACAGGTTAAGAAGTGTTTAAATGAGCCACTCTATCAGCAGTAGTGGAGAGGGAAATGTGGTGGGTTGACCCTGCCTGGTTGCCAGGTGTGAACTGTTTCTGGTCTATCACTCCCCTCCTCAGGTGGAAAGGGGAGAAGAAAAATAACTTGTGACTTGTGGGGTGAGATAAGGACAGGGATGGATCAATCACTGATTGTTGTCACATGCAAAGCAGACTTGAGTTAGAAAAATTAGCTTAATTTAGTATTAATCAAATAGGATAATAAAAAATAAAACCAATTGTTAAAACTTCCTTCACCCCTCCTTTTTCCCTGGGCTCAAATTCACTCACAATTTTCTCTACCTCCTGCCCCTAACAGCACAGGGAGATGTGAAATGGGGATTGCAGTCAGTTCATCATGTTTTGTCTCTGCCACTCCTTCCTCCTCATCCTCTTCCCTTTCTTCATTATGGGGGTGTTCTTGTGGGAGAAACCCCCAATGAGATTCTCTGAAATGAGTCCTACCAATGGGCTGTAGTTCTTCATGGACTCCAATGTGGATCCCTTCCATGAGATGCATTCCTTCAAGAAAGACTGCTCCAGCATTGGGCCCTCAGGGGGTCACAAGTCCTGCCAGTAAACCTGCTCCAGTGCGGGCTTCCCATGAGGTCACAACATTCTTAGGGCATCCACCTGTTTTGGTTATGGGGTCTTATATGGATTGCAGGGGAACAGCCTGCCACACTGCGGTCTTCACCATGGGCTGCAGGGGAATCTCAGTTCTGGAGCCTGGACAATGTCCACTTTCATCTTCTTCACTGACCTTTGTGTCTGCAGGGTTGTTTCATATATTCTCTCTCCTCCCTCTGGCTGCTTGTGGTGATGCATCGTCCCCCTTCTTTTCCTTGGTGGGGGCAGCTCTACAGCCTCAGGAATCCTGGTGATGCCTTGGCCTGTTTGCAATGAGTTGGGCAGTGAAGCGCCCCTTGATCATACCAGGAACACTTGCACGGGTGAGGTGGGCATTGCACTGAGGTGAAGGACAGGAGTGAGTATAGTCACTTGTCTCTGACAGCCTTGAAATATTTGCTACCTTAATTATTGTCCAAGGGGAATGGTACCATTGTTGCTGGATGACTAAAGTCAAACATCTCACAACCTGATAAACAGCAGACCCCAGTGAGGGTCTTGGAGCCATTCTGGACAGCAGCAGGAAGCAAGCGACTTCTCCCTCTGAATGGAACATGTTTCAGACCTTGTGAACTCTCAAGTCTGTGAAAACTGGGGGAATGTCACCAAAAGATGACAATGCTTCCTGGGCTGATACCCACCCAATCTTCGCCCTATTGGGAAGTGCAAAGACATTCAATGTATTTCATTGAATGCATGGGGAATTTTTAACAGGTACATTTTACATCTTTGTGTGAGTGCATGCGTGATTAGATTTAAATACGCTATACAAAGTATAGCATAAATATTGCACTCTCAGATCTATAATTAAGTTGCTATTATAGTAATTTCTACTGAATCATTTTATAGATGTTAAATTAGTCAATTAAGTAAATGCTGCTAGCACCTTCAGACATAAACTATTGATCAAGTCTGAGGCTAAATTCACAAGGGTGTCCACTCTGAACCTTATGACTCAACAGAAAGGTCTCCTTTGCCCCTTTCCACCCTGGCCATTTTCCATCCATACCCTTTTAATTCCTGGGGTTTATGTAATTAATTCTAAATCAGTTATAATTCTATTTTGTATGCTTCGTCCATTGTAGAGTAATGGAGATAAAAAATCAACAATTTATATGCTTTACAATAAAGCATCCTTGTTTTCTATTCAAAAGAGAGAAATTTTTTTTAATGCAAATTTAAGGGAAAGTTAAACAAGCTCTCTCTTCACTATGTTTATTGAAAAAAGCACCTAAAGTATCACTAGTGAAAGGCTAATAACCTGTGTTATTACCACAGGCATCCATTTGTTAAATCTTACATATTCAATTAAACTTGAAATATGTCCATTAGCATCAATTGAATGGTCTAGGCTGGTTGTTCCCAATGTTTTTGTAGCCGAATGTAATTTAAAAATTAGAGAAACTTTGAGTCCTGATCTAAATCACTCCTGCTAAATCACTAAATCACTCCTGAGAATTTATGGATGATGTTAAATTGATGTAAACTCAGCTGAATTTGAGACTTGCAAGGGATTGCAGGGATATCAAGAATATCTTTTACCACTTTGTCAATATTAAAAGGCTGAACAAAGAAAATGTAGGATCACTGCAGAATGGGTTGTGTGCATTTAGTGACAGTAGACACAGTAGTGCTTTGACTCACTCTTCACCAAGGCCTGTGTGATTAGTTGAAGGGTTCAAGGAGAAGGAGAGCAACCAGCAGTGGATGGGGATTGAGTCATGGTTTACTCAAGACAATTAGACCTGTACAATTACCTAACACCTAAAGGGATGCATCAAAGATTGCTAAGACAGCTGTCAGAATTCCTTGTGAGGTAGCTTTCTACCATCTTTCAAAGGTGTTAGAAACTAGAGAAAATCCAGACACCAGAAGTGTTGGTAAGTATTGAAACCCCCCTAACTGATATTCCTAGGAGAGCACTGAATAACATTAATAGCTCTCACTGAACATTTTTCATCTGAAGATCTGAAAGTTCTTTGTATTGGACTAGAAAAAGCCTTGAGCTTCTTACATCAGAGCTGACCCTGCTTTGAGCGGAAGGTTGGACTTGAGATCTCCTGAGGTCCTTTCCCACCAAAACATATCTGTGAACCTCTGATTTTTTTGACAGTTTTCATTATTTTGGAACTACCTAATTTATTTTTTTTAGTATTTCTTTGCATGTAAATTTCAGGTTTCCTTTAAAAATACAGTACTGTTACAGGTAATTTAGAGTAACTAACTTGGTAAGTATTGATGGAGAAAAAAGTACAACCAAAACAAGATATTGTGACCAGCATTACAAATCCTTATTGAAATCCTGAATAGAATTAATATGAACATGAGAGTGGGAATCCATAAAAAGAAGCAGCAATGTAGATTTTGTTGCCCTGTAATTGCTCAGTGCACTTAAGTTGAAACAGACCCTTTGACGAGTGAAGCAATGTCCTGTGTGACTTGGATTCCTTATCTCTGAAGCTGGATAAATTGGTTTCCTTTTTCAAAGTTATTTTAGACTTATTGTGAAAAGTACATTAGAAGGCTGGACTATTGTGTACAACAATATTTCTCTTCAAAATATCTTTTTTCCAGAAATATGCATAACTAAGAATGCATACATTTAGCACAGAGTTTGGGGGAATGACATTATTGGGACATTCATACAGTCTAAAGTGCTTTTGCAGAACATAGAGAATCCTAGTAGTGGGAAATATTCTTCACAGAAGTAAAGTAAAAGAATAATATATATATATATATATTTTAGCCGATAGTCAGATAAATTTTGATTTTTCAAGTGGCATTGGGTAAAATTATTATTTGAAAAGAGTTCAGCTTCAGACACACATACATCAAATGTCTAAGCTCCCACTATGATCACTGTGAGCTATTAAGTTGACCTATATTATACTTCTGAACCCAGTTAGCTGTGGCAGGAGTCCATTCTTCAAACAATGTTTCCTAAGGCCATTTTAAATGTCCTAATTTACTCCATCTGGCCTCTTACTCCTACTCCAGAAGATCATAGGTAAACTGGGTCCTCTGTTGCATCTGCTAGCTCCATATGATTGCATTGAATAACCTAGAGTGTCTCAGAAAAGAATATTTAACATCTGAACTTAGTCAACTGTATCTCCGATTTGAACATACTGACTTACTCTATACACAATCTAGTGATTTTAATGGAAATTTAACCTAATTAATGTGCTGGTGACTGAAACAAGAGATAAGTTGAATAACCGTGACAGATGAGCATGAACAGGGAGTTGACATACTTGAATTCTGGTGAAAGTTCCACTGGATCTTGCTGTAAGGCCTCTATTTTTGTTTCTTTTTCTTTTTGAAGAAGATAGAGAGACTTAGCTTCTATTAGATAGCACTCTCAGATCTTCAGATGCGAAATATTGAATAAGAAATATTAAAATTATTCAGTCATTCCCTAGGGATGCCAAGTAATGATAGATTCTTCTATTACCAATTGTGCTGGTTTAACAACATTTGGTTTGTGGGGGCAGGAGAACTCAAAACTTCTGTGTGCAGCACAGAGCCAATTGCTGAAAGCTCTGACAATGGGCAGGTTACTAGTCAAATTAGACAAGCTGGTAATGCCTCTGTGATGACATATTTCATAAAGGAGAAACTTCGAGAAGTTCTTTTTTTCCTGGTCCCTTCCGAGGGGTGGGGAGGGACCCCTGGGCCCCTTTCCGGAGAGGGCTGCCGGGCCTGTCCCAGAGAGGCAGCCGGGGCCACGCCGCCAGTGGGGGAGGGCCACCCCAGCACTGCAAGCAGATGTGTATTACCGCAGGCCTGGTTCCTACGGTATATCACCGTGTCCCGCAGCCATAGGGAGGAGGAGGAGGAGAAGATCCAGCAGGCAGGAATTGTGCAGCAAGATTGATTTATTTAATTATTTTACAAACTCTTTATAGACTTTTTTCTTCATAGTCTAATTGGACAAAAGACCAGCCACCCCTTGGGGGTGATTGGCCAAAATCCTAAAACATCCATTATCAAAATATTTTTCTACTATACCATAAACAAGACTTTTCAAGGTTGCAGGTGGCTTGGTTGTTTACATTCCCTGCTGCCTCTTCTGTGAGAGAGAAAAGTCTCTCACGGACTTAGAAAATAACAAGAAAATCCTCACTAACAGCATTTTTGTACCTACAGATGTGTGGCTGGACCCCCGCCTGAGGCAGGGACCACGTGGCTGGGATCCCCCTGAGGCTGGCATGGCCTGCGAGGAACTGGGCAGAAACACCACGCAGCCAGCAGAGAGAGACATGGCGAGTATTTCCCCAGTGCAGAGCCTAGACAAGATCAACTTCTCAGCTGCAACTTAGAGAAGCCAATTTTCCTCCAAGTCAGAGAAAAAGGAAAAGTGCAGTCATGTGAAGAAGGCCAACATGGTAGCACTGAGGTCGGTGGGGGAAGGGAGAAGGAGGAGGTGCTCCAAGCCCCGGAGCTGAGATTCTCCTGCAGGCCGTGGTGAGGACTATAATACAACAAACTATTTCCCTCTAATTCATGAGATGCATGGCACGGTGCAGAGATCCAAGCACAGCCTGTGAAGTAGAGTACTCATGCTGGAGCACATGGATGCTGAAAAGCTGTAATCTAGAGAGAAGCTTGAATAGGGAGAGGTGACCCTTGGTTGTAGAGATAAAGAAGAGAGCCTCCACTTCCAAACTGGATCAGCTCACCCTTAAAAGACTAAACCCCATGAACTACTATGCCCCACGCTAGGTGGTTGTGGGAAGACTGCATGACCCGTGGAAGGAATTTCACTTTGCAGCAGGTTTGGGCAGGCTGTTGCTTATGAAGGTTGAAACCACACTAGAAAAGTTCACAGACAGCTATCTCCCGTGGGAAGGATCCCACAGTACAGCAGAAGAAACTCTTTTCCCTAAACATAAAGAAAGACTCTTAAGAAGTGAAGTACTGACCAAAACCCCATGTTTGTTTCCTTGCGCAGTTGGCGGAAAGAGGGAGGGACTGGAAAAGAAAGGTGTACTGAAAATTTGCTTTGATTCTTATTACCCCTTTTACTTTTAATTCTGTTAATAATAAATCTTCTTTATACTGTTTAAGTTTTGAACCTGTTTTGCCTTAAAGTGTTTTTCCCCTAACCCTTAACTCATGAAAATGCCCCCCCTCCTCTGCTCAGCTATAGCAGAGGAAAATAAGTGAATAGTTTTTCATGCTGCCTTGTGCTTAACCAGCGTCAAACTGCAACACAAATTTTGTTACCAGCTATAGTCACTAGGAAAATAAAAATGTAAGCTATCTTTATATCAGTTATTTCAAAGGAATTGTTGCAAGATTTCAGGTTTCAGTGCTTATACTCCAACTTTGGTGTCTACAAGTTTACCCAAACCAAGCAACACTTTCTGCAAAACACTGACATCATTAACTATCAGGGCTTCCATAAAGTTATCATCAGTCTGTTGGTTTCTTATTTATACAAGCTCCTATTTTATTCCTTCTATCACAAGTTAGAGATATATGTGCTTGGTAGTCTGAAGCAGTATGAGAACTGGAAGAGATATGTATGTTTTGCTACGTCAGAATGTAGGTATGCCTGTGAAAACACACATGCACACACTCATGCATTATTTTTTCCCACAAATTATAATAAATTTTTCTAACTGAAAAGACTAGGTATTTGAGATTACTAATTGAAGAAAAATATAAAATCAAATAAATTTTGCTTTACAGCAGAGAAGCAACATTCCACTCATAAGTTTATTTCATCTCTCTGGACTATTATTTTTATTTCTATTTACAACCATATTTCATGGAAGTGGACAAATCCTTTTACTTTTTACAATGGCAGAATGGTTTGTCTGCCATTCCAAAAAATCTGGTAATGTACTCTAAATGTGTTCCAAAATACATCAGAAGGAGAGGACAAATAATTTTATATGACACTTCACTGCTGTGTTTATTCTGATAATGAGATAAGAGTTGAAAGATGGGAAATCTCTTCCTGTACCTGTTTTGCTAATTAAGAATCAAAAATTAAACTAGAAGTTTTAGATGTAAATTCAGACAAGTAAATGTGCTATGAACAATAGCACCCTTACCCATGTAAAATTGTCTCTTTTTCTTATATGTTCAATTTCTTACACTTTCTGCCCTCTTTCTTTTGTCCTTATGTGTTGGGTTGACCCTGAGTTGATGGACAGTCTTTAAGACCAATTACGCTTCTCACAATTTACATATTTAAACCGCACGGAAAGGCGGGACTTCCCCTTTTGGTCGGAGCTCGCCTGCTGGAAGGTGGGGGGGCTCCGAGCCTCCCGGCCCCGCTGGGCCGGGCCGGGGCCACTGCCCCTTTCCCCCTTTCCCATCGCTGCGGCACGGACCCTGGGTCACTGAGGGGGACTGTCCCAGAGCCGCAGGCAGCTAAAACCAGCCATGGACTGCTCACAGCTAAACCCATCCAGCGCGGCTTCTGGGGACAGGCGGGTCCCTCTCCTCTCCATGCGGAGCCGGCGGAGCCAGCGGGAGCCGGCAGAGCCTCCTGTCTGCAGCCAGCACACTCCGTGCTGAACTGAAGAGGACACCACGCAGCCAGCAGCACAGAGGGAGCGTGGCTTTCCCCACTGTAAAGCCCGAACAAGAACACTCTTCAACATGGCGGCTTCAGAGTCAGAGAGAAAGAGAAGTGAGTCCCGTGGGACGGAGCTGAGCGTGGCGACAGGAGAAAAGAGGGCGGTGCCGCGATTCTGGCGCGCAGCTTAAAAGAAACCTTCTTGCATGCCGTGGTAAGAAACTGTAATACCACAAACTGTTTGTCTCTTTAATCCATTTGAAGAACATGGGGGGGGGGGGGGGGGGTGGAGAATCAACGTGTGCCTATGAAGTTTGTGAAGAGTGCCTATGCCAGGCTATATAGAAGTAGTAAGAGGCTGTTAGAGACTTGTGGCGAAGAAAAGCCTCTGTGTGCAGGCCAAAATAACTTATCCTTAAAAAGATGAATAACCTCATGTGATGGCCCATGTTCTGTAGTGTGAAAGAACTGTGAAATTCTTCATGGGAGAGATGTTCTACACATAGCAGACTGTTTGTTTCCGGGCGGGTCTGCTATTGGTGGCAGTTTGGGAACCACGTGCAACTGAAGGAAAACCCTTTTTTCCTTAAGCATAAGAGAGAGACTTTTCAAGAACTGCAACACTGACTAACATCCCATGTTCTGTTATCCCTTGTGTGAGCTGGATAAAAGGAGAGAAGTGCTGGAAAGAAGGGGGGGGGGGGGGGGGGGAATTTACTTTAATTTTGTTTTGTTGTTTTCTCTTTACCTTTAATTCTGTTAGTAATAAAGCTCTTTCATTGTACTGCAACTGTTTAAGGTTTGTGGCCTGCTTTGCTTTTCTCCTAATTCTTATCTCACAGAAGGAAAATAAGTAAATAATGAATATTTTGAATCAAAACCACTACATTTAATTGGTGTTTCTGCCCGGTTTCAAACTCAACCCGCTACACCTTAAAACTCTTTGGTTCCTTATTTCGGTTTAGTTGTTCAGCGTACATTTCAAGGGTTTTTTTCTTCTGTATCTTCAAATGCCTGAAGCCTTTTTAAGGTAAATCCTCTTAGTTCAGCATTGCTATGGTAGCTGAAGGCATGACAAGTCTTTAATTACATCTGTCTCCATTGTACCTTTTACATATGTTTTTAATTTCTCAGGCATTTCCCTTTTAATGCCATTTAGTTATTCCATTATTGCTGCTAATTTTACTAATTTGAGAAGCCATTAAGAAATACAAAGCTAATTAAATGAGATGGATTTCAGTGGTAAAGGAGATATATATTTTCATTGTGAGGGAAGAAGAAAAGAGGAAGATTAAAGAAATTAATCTGCATATTTGTAACATTATTGAAGGAACAGTACTGAATATATATTTATGAAAAATATTTCTTCCTTGTGAAGAGAACAGTGGTCTGATAGTCATAGATGTGATTTTGATCTGTTTGCTGGACTACCTTGGGCAAGGTACCTCACCTTACTATGTGTCTTCTAGTCTGTTAAATGGATGTAGTTTCAATGGTTTAAGAGTTTTAGTTGTTTTTAGCTAAACTGTGTTGCTTTTTCACAATGGAATTCAATTTTTAAAGAAACTACTAATACATCTACTTAGATCACATATTCTGGGAATTTGTTTAGATGCTGATAGGTACATAAATTTACATCTGGATTTGACTACTGAAGGAAATTCAGCTTCAATAAAAAAAATAAGAGGTTTTTTTTCCAGAATTGAAGTTTAACAAAGTTTATGAAGTCTAAGATTCCCATTACAAGAAAAAGCATTCAACAAAATTATTTTTCTCACTGCCTGTTTTACAGGTGATGACTGGTAACACTGCATGAAAGATATATGGATGCATGAAGCATTCACTGCTTTTCTGAAATGGTGGAGAAATTATAAAATTGTAGGTACAAAAATGCTGTTAGTGAGGATCTTCTTGTTATTTTTCTAAGTCCGTGAGAGACTTTTCTCTCTCACAGAAGAGCTAGCAGGGAATGTAAACAACCAAGCCACCTGCAACCTTGGAAAGTCTTGTTTATGGTATAGTAGAAAATATTTTGATAATGGATGTTTTAGGATTTTGGCCAATCACCCCCAAGGGGTGGCTGGTCCTTTGTCCAATTAGACTATGAAGAAAAAAGTCTATAAAAGAGTTTGTAAAATAATTAAATAAATCAATCTTGCTGCACAATTCCTGCCTGCTGGATCTTCTCCTCCTCCTCCTCCCTATAGCTGCGGGACACGGTGACACGGTGATATACCGTAGGAACCAGGCCTGCGGTAATATTTGGTGCTGCCCGACGTGATTTGCACTCTCTGACGTGTCCTGCTGCTGCGAGCCAAGCCGAATTCCTGTAGAGGTACGCTGTTCCTTTTTCCCCCCGGGACCGGGAGGTTGGACAGGACTGAGAAATGGCGAACAGCGGCTCACAGAACGACGCTGTCGTACTGGTCTGGAAGGGTGTGTTTAGCATATTGCGCACCTCCATTCCTGAAAACTCAGTTCGGGAATTATTAGACTGGGCTACTTTAAAAGGGATTTCCATGGACAGAGATAGTGCCTTGGACTTTGCCTTCTGGCAAGAGCTCGGATGCACTGTCCGACACGAGCTCCCGACTGGGGAGCCGGCAGCGTTAGAATTATACAAAACCTGGCGGTCGTTATTTATTCTGCTGACAGCCCTTGACTGTGATAGCAGGGCTGGATCGCCTGTCTCGGTGATGAGTGACGGAGGAATGTCCGAGGGGGGCCCCGCTGACTGGGCTTCCGGGGCAAGTGATGGTGGATTTGGAATAACCCCCCCGGCTCCACAGGCAGAGCTTTCGCCGGCTCACCCTGCACAGTCGCAGGACTCCGCAGCCCCCAGGGACCCCGCGCCGCCAGAGGCGGGGGGGGTCAGGGCAGAGGCAGGGCGCACAGCCTGCCTTGCCGTTCGGCTGGACGGCAGCCACGGCTTATCCAGGGCCGCAGATCAGCGGCTTAGCAACTTGGACGCCCAGAGAGCCTCCTAGTTCGGTTCCGTATGCACCTGGATCTAACTTAGCGGGCGTAGCGCCGGGCGTGCCCGCCCCGGGACTGCCTGGCTATGGCCCGCTGCCCTCCCTGGCGCTGGACTGTTCTGCGCAGTCGCAGAACCGAGCCATGGACCTTTTTATGCAGCATTTGCCCTTTCTGGCAGAGCTACGAAACCTATCCCGAAGGATGGAGGACTTGCTCAGCCTGTTAGAGCGGCGAATGCCCGAGCCCGCGCCGCAAGCGGCGCCAGCGCCGGCCGTGCCGTCCGCGCCGTCCGCGCCGCCCGCGCCCCCCCCGCCAGAAGTGGGAGACGCAGCTCCGAGCCGAGAAACGGCGCGGCCGGCGGCGAAACCGGGAACAGCGCTGCTGCGGGAAAACCCGGAAGCGGCGGCGGCTGCTGAGCGGCGGGCAGAGGCAGCGGCGCCGGGAGCGCCCGCAGAGAACGGACCGGCAGCGGCGCCGGGTGCGTCCGCAGAGCACCGGCCCGAGACGGCGGCTCCGAGCGCGCCCGGGGAGCGCAAAACAGCAGCGGAAGCGGCGACCGCGCCGAACGTGGCTGCTGTGCGAGAGAAGAGCGCGGCGCCGGCCGCAGTGCTGGCCGCGGTGCCAGCCGCGGCGCCGAGTGCAGCCGTAGCTCCAGAGTCGGCTGCAGCTTCAGTACCGGCTCGGTCGGATCTGGCCGAGACGGCCTCCCGTAAAGAGACTGCTGTACAAACTGCCGCGCAGCCAGCTGCAGTCTGTCCTGTCTGTTCTGGCTCTGGCGAACTTAGCCAAAGTGCCTCACCTCCCCGTACATTTCTGTTCCCTCCCAGCAGCCCAAA
Organism: Corvus hawaiiensis; assembly: GCF_020740725.1. Lineage (NCBI taxonomy): Eukaryota > Metazoa > Chordata > Aves > Passeriformes > Corvidae > Corvus > Corvus hawaiiensis. The sequence goes on from NC_063214.1 coordinate 78,343,148, forward strand.
GTTGCTTTTGCCTGATGACTCCTCGTCAGGCAGTGAGGCAGATGAGGTTCTGGCCTCAGGTCGTCAGGCGGCTGTAGCCGCGCGGCGAAGGAAAAGGCTGTGCCGGTCTCGCCCCTGGACCTTTCCGGACTGCACGGTAACTGTACGTCTGACGCATTATAATCGCTTCCTAGAGTCTATTAAGATGCAAGCATTGGGGGAGGGTGACTGGAGGTTATTAGAAATCCTTGGAATGCCAAATAGATCTGAGGATTCAGGGGGTAACCGAGGAGCTGTTACACTCCATCCACAGGCTGTGCCAGAAGTTCAGGATGGTACTGGTTCCCCAAAAGAGATCCATGCTTTCCCAGTGTATAAGGCTCTCCCAGATTCAGGAGAGCATGACAAGCATGAGGTAATTGCTTGGAAAGTTGCCCAGGACCTCCAATCCAAGGTGGCACAATATGGGCTAGGTTCTGCTGAGGTTATGCAAATAATAAGGGTGATAAATACAGATTTGCTTTCTCCATTTGATATCAGACACTTAGGTCAAATTCTATTTCAACCTGTACAATTTTCAGTTTTTGAAACAACCTGGAGAAAGCTGGCCGACAAGACTGCATTAGCAAATTTGCAGCTCCCTGCTGCTGATCCTAGACAGACAGCAGGAGTGGATGCTTTGATGGGGACTGGTCCCTTCTCTGATCCCAGTCTACAGGGTAACTTGCCCTCTAGCATCCTGCAGCAAGCACAACAGGTCGGCATGGCTGCCCTGTTGAAAACCATAGAGTTGTCAGCACCCAGAAAGCGATATACTGAAATAGTTCAAGGGAAATCAGAGTCGTTCCTTTCTTTTGTAGAGAAAGTCGCTGCTTCTCTCGAGAAGCAGGTTGAGGATGACGGGTTAAGACAGTTGTTGTTAAGGCAGTTAGTGAGAGATAACGCAAACGAGGAGTGCAGAAAAATCATAGATGCCTTACCAGGGGATCCTGAGGTAGCAGACATGGTCGAAGCCTGCGCTAAGGTGGGATCTAGGAACCAGAGAAGGTCTGCTTTGGCTGCGTTCCTGCAGCCTGTTCACGCATCTTCTGGTCGTGAACCACAGCAACCAAAACAGGTGAAGAAACGGAAGCGGCCTAAGCCGAGTCAAAAAGAGAACACACCGATCCCCCAGTGCAAGAGGTGTGGCAGGCCAGGGCATTGCACGGGCTACTGTAGATCCCGGACTCATGCCAATGGTCAGCCGTTGCCGGGAAACTTCCGCCGGGGTGCAAGGAGGGGGAATTGCTCTCCAATGCAGTTGCTCCCCCAGAGAGTGGCACAGGTACAGGCACAGGCCTACCCAGCCACCCTAGAGACGGCACCCAGGGATCAGACGGCACCCACGGATCAGACAGGTTTGACGTCCACACCGCAGCCGCAGTCATCTTAGACTCTAGCGGTATTTATAAGGTTCCCTTGGATGCATATGGACCCTTAGCCCAGGGATCCAATGCGATGCTGGTGGGAAAACTTGATGTTGCCCATCAAGGAATCTTAGTGCACTCAGGAGTTATTGATGCTGACTTTAAAGGTCAGATTTGCGCTATGGTCTCCACGCAAAAACCCCCTGTAACTATTCCTGAAAAGACCTGCCTTGCTAAATTAGTGCCTTTTAAGTCTTGTGTCCCCAGGATAGAGCAACAAACTCACGAAGATAACGGCAGTGGATCTACGGGACTTCCGCAGGCCTTCTGGACTGCAGACATCTCTGACCAAAGACCACAGATGACATGTACCCTGATCCTGCCGAACGCCTGTCCACCCCGGACTCGGCTTCGAGGTTTGATTGATACGGGTGCTGATGTAACTATCATCTCCTTCTCTGTGTGGCCTCCCTCATGGCCTTTAGCCCCAGTGGGATCGGCCATCACAGGATTAGGAGGATCCACACAGAGCTATTTAAGCAAACAGCCTGTGGTGGTGAAGGACTCAGAGGGGCACACAGCTACAATTAGGCCTTATGTTGCTACCACTCCCCTTAACCTTTGGGGACGGGACGTGTTGGCAGCTTGGGGCGTACGGATTGGGACAAATTTTTAGCAGGGGTCACTGTGCATAAGGGCGCACAGTATTATCCTAGACTGCCTTTGCAGTGTTCATTAACCTACCAATCCGAGTCAGACTCTGCTCAGTTAGTTGAATTAAGGGCTGTTACCATGGCTTTTCAGCGATTCTCACAGGAACCTTTGAATTTGGTTACTGACTCTGCTTATGTAGCAGATATCACCCAACGCTTAGATTGTTCACTTCTGAAGGAGGTGAACAATGCAGCTCTGTTTTCGCTGTTGCAAACCTTGTAGTCTGCAATTCAGGCTCGAGTGCATCCGTATTACATTCTGCACATTCGAAGCCACACCAATTTACCAGGGTTTCTAACAGAAGGCAATGCCAGGGCTGACATGCTGGCCAACCCTGCATGGGTAGGGCCTCAGCCTGACAAAATTGCACAAGCCAAGGCATTGCACGGTTTCTTCCATCAAAGTGCACATACCCTGCAGAAGCAGTTCCATTTAACGCCAACCGAGGCGTGCGACATTGTCAGCGCTTGTGCTGACTGTCACGGACTCGCTGCGCCTTTGCCAGCAGGGGTAAACCCCAGAGGGCTAAAAGCCTTGCAGATTTGGCAAACGGATGTAACTCACATCCCTGAATTTGGTCGGCTGAAATATGTGCACGTGTCTATTGACACTTTCTCCTCGGCTATGTGGGCTACTGCTTACACTGGAGAGAAGGGCCGTGATGTCATTGCCCATTGGAAATTGGCTTTCTCAGTCCTGGGCGTGCCAGCTTCTGTGAAAACCGATAATGGTCCTGCCTATGCCTCGGAGAAGACGCGTCAGTTTTTACACCTATGGGGTGTAGACCATACCTTTGGTATCCCACATTCTCCTACTGGCCAAGCCATTGTCGAACGCGCTCATGGTACCTTGAAGCGTGTTTTGGACAAACAGAAAAGAGGAATGCATGGAGAAACCCCACAGAGCCGACTAGCAAAAGCTTTGTATACAATTAATCACCTTACAGTACCACAAAATTCAAATAATCCTGTTATTCTGAATCATTTTCTCTCATTGCAGTCTGCAGGTGACAGACAGCTGCCCCGGGCAAAAGTCTGCGTACGGAATTTCCTCACTAACCAGTGGGAAGGCCCTCATGAGCTTATCGTTTGGGGTCGTGGGTATGCTTGCGTTTCCACAGATACTGGGATACGGTGGCTACCTTCAAAATGCGTTCGCCCTGACCTACGGCACCAGAGGCAGAACAGGCAACCTCCAAATGATGACCAGAACGCCAACCATCCAAATGGCAACCAGAATGTAGATCATCAGCCTAATGACTCTTCTGATGATGACCAGGATGTCAACCATCAGGCAGATGGTCCTTCTACAAGCAGAGACTGGGATGGTCCTTCCACAAGCAGAGACTGAATTTTGAATTTCTTGTTATGGAGTCAGATAGTTAAAGCCTTAAGGACATATTTAGAAATAATAACTGATGTAGATTTCTATTTAGGATTAATAGTAGGGTTGTTATCTTATAAAACAAAAAGAGGGAATTGTAGGTACAAAAATGCTGTTAGTGAGGATCTTCTTGTTATTTTCTAAGTCCGTGAGAGACTTCTCTCTCACAGAAGAGGCAGCAGGGAATGTAAACAACCAAGCCACCTGCAACCTTGGAAAGTCTTGTTTATGGTATAGTAGAAAATATTTTGATAATGGATGTTTTAGGATTTTGGCCAATCACCCCCAAGGGGTGGCTGGTCCTTTGTCCAATCAGACTATGAAGAAAAAAGTCTATAAAAGAGTTTGTAAAATAATTAAATAAATAAATCAATCTTGCTGCACAATTCCTGCCTGCTGGATCTTCTCCTCCTCCTCCTCCCTATGGCTGCGGGACACGGTGATATACCGTAGGAACCAGGCCTGCGGTAATATAAAATTGAGTGAAAAGTTAATTGAATTAACATTTTAAACATTAAACTAAAGTGATCTAAAATTTTGTGTACTGTTCCTTGACAAAACATCAAAGTAAATTCTACAAGTTCTGCACTTGGGTCCTCTGCAACCTTCGAACATACACATGAATCTGTGTCTAAAATAAGTTCTGTAAAACCATAGGGACCTAAAAATTAGCTAATCAGTTTCAGAAACCTGTTCTTCCATTTCAGGTTACATGTTACATAAAGTTTTTTGGGGGAAAAAAAATGACCAATTGACGTAAATAAATGATGTGCAAAAATAAGCACTCTCTAAGGATACTTAAACAAGAACCTGTGTATGTTTCTTATCAGGAATGATGGTAGTTGAACACTAACTTCAAGAATTGTACCTAGCTTTGTACTGTCCACTTGACAACAAGTGCTCACACTAAATATGTTATTAGCAGGGTTTTTACAAGCTTTCTCCTTCAAATTAAATGCAATTACCTTGAGATCTCCTCTTTATACACATTGAATTCCCAGTAGAACTTCAACAAACATTATACAAATTTCAAATCAATGCAGAGTCAATTGCTTTGCTTAGAAAACATCACAAGAGCCAACTTGTCTATATATTTAATAGAAGGTCAAGCAATTAATTGAAGGGGAAATAGGTAGGTGGAAATACGAGTATGTAGAATCCTCTCCAGAAACAAAGTTCTTAATAAATTATTTACTTCTATTTGTTGTGACATTGGTGACAATACTAGAACAAAATTAAACCATTAAAGTGTCTACTAGTGGTGGCTATAAAACTTTTCAAGCACACACTCATCTTTTTTAAGTCTCTAATAAGATTTCAAAGTCAGGGAATGAAAAGATTAGAAAAAGGGATTTGCTTCAGAAGACTTAATTTAATCATCATTTTTGTATAAATTCTTATACCACTTTTCTTTCATGAACTTTCCCATTACACTCAGGAGAAGGATAAAGTTCCATTAAAAAGTAGCTCCTCATTTCTCTTGTTTTCCCAGTATTAAATGTATTGCAGTAGGTTTTATTTGCCTTATGCTAATCTAGAGCTGTTGTAAATTCAAAATTATTGTTTCACAGATAATAAAAGTTCCTCTTTTCCTTTTATTACAACAGTATGGGAATACTCTGTTAATTTGGCAGCATATATTATGGCTACATCCCTGTGAAAGAGGTATTACTGCCCTGGCTTTATGAAGAGCAAAGACAAACCCAACAGCATTATCTTCAACTGCCCAATTTTAAAAAGCTATGATGTTTTTTCAGACCATTTTGTATGTAGTATTGTATATATTCCAAGTCCATTTACTCAGCACTTCTACCAAGCGGACTATTGCTTTTTCATTAGTACCCCATAAAACAAAAATTATTAGAAAGCCACAAAAGATTGCTTGCATTACAGTGATGATATTATAACAAGGAACTAGTTATAAAAAGCCTTAGGTAATCATATATCATTTAATCTACACTTTAGGTGCTAAAGTAAAGGACAGCAAATTCTCATCACTCACTGCTAACCCATAAGGCAGACGGCATTCATCTGAAAAAGAGCAACCTAGAAAACCTAGATTTCCTTAGATAATTTCATACAATGTAATTTCTCCACAACAATCCTGTAGCTTTGGAAGTTTTAGATGTGGTACACAAATCAAGTTTATATACCCAATATCACTGTTTAGAGAAGTGAAGAACATGGTACATTAGGATCAAGTTATGGATCATTTAAATTAACTAGATGTACACAAGTTCATAAGACCACATGTGATGTATTTAGATATGTTGAAATACTTATGTCACTGGAATATTGCTCTCTATCATTTGTGAAAAGTCATGATAATTAGGGAGGGAAAAGAGGGGGTATCAATGCTGACTTCAAGGAGAGATAAAGGAAGACTCAGGGATGTATAGACCAGACAGTCTATCTTCAGACACCTGGAAAATTATAGAGCAAACTCCTCTTTAAAGCTATTCCAAACACATGAAGAGCAAGAAGGTGTTTCTTAGCAGCCAGAATGAATTTATCAAGGACATATCATGACTGAACATTCTGATTGCATTTTGTAGTGTGTTGACTGGTTTTGTCTATAATAGCAAAACAGAGGGTGATGTTTATCATGAGTTTAGCAATGTTTGCCGTTCTCTCTGATAATAACCATATTGCCAGGGCTCTGAGGGTACTAATAAAACCAAAGGAGCCTAATCAGCATCACCTGGAGCTCCCCACCCTCATACATCCTATGCATGAGAACAGGATTTCTTCTATTTAAGCTCAGTTCTGGGTTATACTTCCCCGTCTGAGGTATGCTGGAATGGTGGTTGCTGGTGTGCTCTATTCATAAACCCTAATGAAGCAGAACTAAAGCTGTGGCTTGCCTCATAGCCATAATAATCTGCTAGATGATCACTGGATTTTTTTCTAACTCTGTGGGTAAACTGTTTGGCTTGTCTTTAGATCAATCTCTTTACCATAAACTTGTCTGATGATTTAGTCTACTGGCTGGACTTTGTATGCTATATTATCTTTTCTGGCAGTCCTTGAACTGTTGCTAGAACCCATTTCTGTCACCATTCTGTTCTGTTTGTCTGCTTCTGGCATTATGACATCTTGGTGAAGTTATTGCCGGCAATATGTGTGAGGTAGTCATGGAAATCAAATTTCATTATTCACAATTAATGATAAGAGTATATTGGAGTGTGAAAATCCCTATTCCAGCAAGTTTATCTGATGAGAAACCGTTTAACTGGGAGGAAGAAAAAACAGCCAGCTCTAAACATACAGAGATATAAATGTGACCAAACTAACATGGAGACAATGACAAGAAACAGACCTTGCTAGTCACACTAATTGATGGGCTGTCAAGAAACCACAGGTAAACTTGAAGAAAATTCCTCTCACCCAACTAAGCATGAGGGAATCTGTAGGATTGTACATGCTCGTGGGAAGGGGGAGTAGGGAAGGGAGAAAGGAGGACCAAAGAGGTGCTATTGACAGCAAAAGGCATTAAAAACCTCAGGTCATATGTAAAACAGGGACAGCCAGTATGCTTGTCTGGCTGAGCTTTATGCCTGATTGCTGCAGTTTGTCCTGTCTTATTAAACATTCTCCTGACTAACTGTGTCAAGCTGTCCTATGTGTATGTTTGACTCTGCAAAGATTCAGTGCAAACTAGTGGAGGGACTGGCATAAGAGTACTGGGTGTTCAGCTGCTTGAGTTAGAAAAGGGCTGTGGGTTACCTTGGACTGTGGCATGAGGTACCGCAGGCCATGAGATACCAGCATCAGCCACTGGAGACAGCAGGCACCATTAACCTCCAACCACTGAGACAGGAATGCTTTGTGTCTGAAAACCAGCTGCTGGGGGGACCAGGGTGAGTGAGACAGGTAAGAGGCTCAGCACTAGCCACTGGAGCAGGACTGAATGACCAGAGGCCATGTGTCTGGTGCTGACTCATGGGAGCAAGTGTCTGTATGTTCACCAAACCAGGTATGCATGTGTATTTGCTGTCAAATTTTAAGTCTGATGTGCTCATGAACAGGTAGACCTCAGATCCAGGATGGGGGATTTGTTGGGTGGAGGGTGTGTGCTGATTTTCAAGGAGACCCATCATTGTGGGGTGCCTGTGGGAGTACTTCATGTTTGCAATGAGCATCCAGCTGCGCTAGCCAGAGAATGCCTGGAATGAGGGATGAGTAAGAGGGGACAGGATCCAATCAGGGGTGTAAGGCAGCAGAGGAGCTGTCCTGGTGCTTGGGGAATATGTAGCTGTGTTTGTGCTTGTGAACTTGAAGAGTGTCATGTGTGCTGTGTCACACCTCCTGCCTCTGCCAGGCCAGAAGGAGGAAAGGATGTGGCTGTCCACGTTTGTGTCTGGTGTGAGTCCTATGTGTGGCTGCTGTTGAAGTCTGAGCCTTGTCTGTGGCTGCCTGTGTAACTAGCCTTGTCAGTGTCCCCTGTGTGTGCCTGGGACATGTGCTCAGCTTTGCTAGTGGTTGAACCTGTCAATGGGAAGAGCCTGGGCAGAGAGCCCAAGTCCCCTGGGCACAAGGCAAATAATTATTTAATGAAGAGTAGTATATATTTGGTCCTAAACTCAGTTCACAGGGCTATACATCAAAATATGCCAAAAGAGACATAATTTGCAGGACTGGACTAGATAAACTCAAAAAGGTTTTTCAAATGCAAGCAATGCTGTGATTTGGCAATTGAGTTGGCAACACAGCAAAAATTTTGGTGTGAAGGAGGCCTTAACTTTACAAGCAAATAACAGTGCAGATGAAACCTGAAATTCCTATATAGATCTTTAACATGAACGCTTAAGGTGTTTTTCGTATCTGTAACCAGTACTTGTAAAGGATGTTCTGTAGGAACATGGTTCACATGAATTCATTAATTGCAGCTTATGTCAGAGTTATCTTAGAAATGTTGAGCAAAGATCTTCAAATTTAGCAGTTCAGAGGATGCTTTCTGGTCTAAAAGGAACAAATGCATATGTTAACCAGAAGTATACATATGACACCGAAACTATGTATTCATGGAAGCACTTAAAGTAAGCTTGTAAATGCTTCTCTGCACTGCCATAGACATTAATGCCAACACTACAGAATGAAAATGTTCACTAATGGAGCTTTGCAGCCAGGTGTTTTTGTGTTAATGCAACAGGGTAAAACACAGCTGTTAGTTATAAGAGAGTATTTTAAAATTACTGTTTAGTTAACCAAAGGGTTTATATGAGTATATATGTGACATCTTCATTTTACATCCTCATAACAGTAATGTAAAACAGAGATTCAACAGCTGTTTGGTGCCCACTTTATTAAAGAGTTCAGTCAGTTTGATAATGTTTTTTTCTTAATGAGTAAGTAATTATTTCCACTACCATTAAAAATAACTTGTGAAATATTTTTTCCACAGCTGAGAGTACAGTGTAAGACAGAAAATCACACAGTAAAATTCTCCAAGAAATACAACCATATAATCCTATTTCCCTGTATGCCAGATAAGGTACAGAATTATGATCTCTACAAATGATAGGTACTCAGTTTAGAGAATACAGAGTATACACAGTCTTTTGTGTGAAAACTTAAAGTTATGCTATTCATAGGAATTATTTTCTTCAAATCTACTCAGAGTGCAACTGAAAAGAGTCATTCTAAATGAGTCTACATTCCCGCAGTAGCAGCATTAAAAGGCCTTTTCTTCCCCTCATATAAAGTTCAGAAAAACAAAAGAAATTGAATTAGTTTAATGGAAATATAAGATGCATCAAGCAGTAGAGCAGGATGACCAAAGTATTGTGCACTCTGTCCTTGGAGGTTTCAAAGACCTAACTTGAAAAATTCTGAGCTGCCTTACCTAATTTTACACCTGATTCTGTTTTGAGGAGGAGGTTAGAGATCTAAGGTCTCTGAATTACTCCATAATGGTATGATCCTATGAAGTTTTCACTCTGTGATAAAATCTTTTTCCCTTAAATGCACCAACCTGTTACACGAGCAAAATTTTGGAGCGAGTCTCTGTTTAATTGTAATCTACATAGTCTAGTAAAATAACTATTATTTACCCAGGGTGATTTTTTTGCAGGAAAAAGAATGTACCTAAGATAAAAAATTACTATTTAGGGAGAGGTGTCCTTAAAATTGTCACACATGCATTTGCTTTACTCTTTTTAATATGGTTTACATATATTGGGTATCTGCATTTTGAAAATGTTGAAACACTTATCTCTGAAGGCTCTGTCCTTCAATAAGTATTACCTTACCTTTGATGATTTATTGGTAGTCCTGCTATTTCAGTGTCATGCCGGTTTCACACATAAAAAGTAAGTCACTGACCTTCATTCTTATTCTAAGATCCTATGCAGCAAGAAACCAGGATTGTGGTATCTGTAAGTAACAACACTGCTAATTAGGATATAACTGGTGTTGGGTAGCCTTAAATCCAAATGGAAGCATGTATTTAGACTTGTCAGAATTGCCAGCAAAGCATAAGCACTTTCTAACTGTGACAGCATAGCTGAACACAAAATAAATGTCTTGCAAAATATGTGAGCAATCTGACCACCAACGGGTCAAAGACATGCAGAATTGCACTTAGGGGCCATATAAAAATGTGTGAACAGAGACCCATGCAGCAATTTCCAGATAGAGAACAAAGGAAAAAATAAGTACAATGGACTGCAAAAAGGCAAGGCATCCTACTGAGTACACCAGAAGGATGACTGTCAAGACTGAAAACAGGATTAATCAGCATCAGGAGCAGAGGATGAGGGAAGGGTGAGTGAACAACACAAGGACACCAGGCATAAGTAGGGAAAACAGGGGAAGAAAGAGATGATAGGCTTCAGTGCTCACTTTTGTGCTTTTTATCATCACCTCTGCTGCAATGTATACTCAAAGCTAATTTAGAAGTGTTAAAACCTAGCAGGGTTTTATATGCAGCAATAAAAAGTGATAATGATTATGAATTATCCATTAGCGCAAAATTTTGTTAATAAATGGCTTTCTTCTTAAATTTTTTAATGAACTAAATTTAGTCTTCTAAATAGTCTTGTCACAGAGATACCTATTTCCAAACTGGAATGTGTGTATACATATATACACCTCACACACACACAACACATCTATTCAGTTTCATCATGTATTTCACTCTGCACAGGCTATCAAGTTGTCATTGTCTCTAATTTTTACTTAGATGTATCAAAATTACTATGATGATAGGTTTTATACCACAGAACAATAGAAAATGAATCATAAGACGGTATTTTTGAGGGATGTGCACTGCCTCTGTATTTTGAAGGATGTGCACTGCCTGTGCCAGAGCCTGCTCTTGAAGATTCAGTTTATACACAGCAGAGAAGTGTGTTTAGTATGTACAGTACTCTAAAGACTTTTCTCAAAATGCAGTGTAGCTAAAGCTTGCATTTATAAGAGACACACAAGCTAGATATCCTCCTGTAGTATAATTCTCAGTAAACAGAAAAATAGGGGAAGCATTTTTTTTAATGCTGTTTAAAGAAGTAGCTAATCCTTTAATAGCTGTTATTTTGAAATGTATTAATTTATTTTTGTACAGTACTACAGCCTTTATAAAGACTTCATGTTTCCTTTTTGAAAAGTCTGTTATTTCTGCAGTTACTTATTTCATCACTCTCTTGTGTTCTCCCAAATTTATATGTTATTGCAATATGTATAGATAATCCCAAATCACATGAGTCAATACCTCACTGAACTGTTTCAATTTTGTCAGAAACAGATTTATCACATTGTTTACACAGATTCTTAGAATAAAGAGATGTCACGCTAAAACATGTGCTGGATGAGTCCTTGGAGGTTTTAGAGGTTTAATGCCTCTGCAACAGAGACTTACTAGAAAAAAATAATTTCAGATCTCATTGAGTTCTGGCTCCTGGACTGCTACAAAAAAAGTCTGAAAATTCTAAAATAAATGTCATACAAAACCAGTGTAATCTGTCACCTTTTTTTTCCATTCCAGTTTCTAATTTTGTATTTAATTCATTAAATAAATGCAGTAAATAGGTACTACAATAAGACAATTCTTTTCAAATATTAAATATTTGACACATAAGTGTTATATAAACGTCAATAAACTTTCAGGGACAGGAGACAAAAGAAGAGAAAAAAGCTTCCTGCAGGTGCATGCAGTCAAAATCACCTGAGTGGATACATCTGTTTTAAGATAATATCATGTATTGCCTCTCTTGAGAGCTGATGATTCATCAGATGCCAAGAGCTACAAAGAAATTGTACCTGATAGTATTGTATAGGACATGGGGAATTGTAGCCAATTACCTGTGTCATAGTTAACATTCAAATACAAGTTACTGCAATGGATTTCTGACCATTTATAAAGAAATTTTTCAGACTGGGCAAGGGAACTTACCCCATAGAGGTTGCCCAGAAGCAAAGAAGAAACAGCTGTTAAAGGTGATGGGTCCTACAGACCCATTAGTCATGCTTGGACAGAAAAAAACCCCACATAGACTATGAAAAAAGAAAAAGGAAAACAACATTAAATAATTTCAGAAAATGATTAGAACATATGCCCTTGTAAACCAGGATCTCACTCAATAGTCATAAATGTGCAAATAAGACAAAATGGAAATGTGCTCTTGACAGCTGGAGTTTCCAGCTATGAAACATGGATTTCCAACTCCATTAGCTCCAATATGTCCCAAACAAATTTAGGCCACACTGTTAAAATGGCTAGTAAGAATTCCTGCCAAGTATGAACTGAAACTCTATTTTCTTTAAAAGTTTATAGCCGCTAATGACAGCAAATGCAGCTAAAGAAAGACCTATTACAAATGCCTTGCAAGTAATAATTTTAAAAATATCCAACCAAAACAAAAATCCCCAAAACTCTGATTGGTTTCTGTAACACTTTTAAGAATGGAAGACAAGGATGGAAGGACTAACTCCATGAAAGGAAGGCAAGGCCAAGGATGGACCAACTCCATGAATGTAGCAACCTAAAATTAAGGCTTTCCATGAGCAGTATTTAGAGATTGATACATACGAATATGTTTTTCTGTTTTGAAAAGGAGCTCACTGAGTTTGGCAGCAATTTACACCTCTGGCAGAGGCAGATCATAGGGAAAAAACCTTATGCTTATGAGTAAAATTCCAAATACTATAATAAATATTTCAATTTGCAGATATACCCAAAAAACCCCTCTTTTCTGTATCAGTATTGAAGCTATATTCTAAGTAGAAGTGATTCTGTGCAAATAAATTTTTTGTTCATTTGTTAAACAATTTGAAATATAAATACTTAAAAAATATTTTTTTTCAGACTACAATATTCTGTTTTGTCTTCAACCTACAAAACTAGATGTTAGACAGAGAACAGAAATTTAAAACAAACTTATCATTTGGGGTTTGAATTATTTAACATGCCTCTTTATCCCCTTCTTCATCCATGTTCAAGAATACATTAATGTCTGTTTCCAACAAAATGAAATATCTGGAGTTTTGAATCACATTGCCCCAAATGCATTTTCCTGTATTTTGCCTGAATGCATTAAATAACTCTAGTTCCCTCATGTAATTATATTCCTTAGACAAGTTTCTCTTTTCAGAAAGAAATCTTCCATTTCTAGTTTTGATTAAACATACTAGAGCTTTTATTTATATGCTTGTCAGGACATCTTGCCATGCTAGGCTTTTAGGATCAAAGTCCATTTAAAAACCTGTAAAGCTGAGAATATGTATTTTCCATACAGAGAATAATAATAGTTTGCTTGCATTGTTCTTGAAACAACTTCCTTATGATCAATATTCTGGTTCTTTTAATTCATCATGTTTTGTTCTCTGATATGCATCATAATAAATCCTGCTTTATCCTGCTAGCATTGAAAAAGAAAGAAACTACCTCAGCTATTTTTTTTTCATAACAGCAGAATTATCAGTCATATCTTAATTTTTCCTGGAAGGTGAGAGATCATCAGTACAGGGGAATATATTGTGATGTATTGTACTTCTGTCTTCACTTGTTAAGGTTCTCCTTTTCTCTCTGCTTTTTCTGATCTGTTCTATCTATTGCAAATACAGAGAACAGGTATGCAAACCATATGGAAAACTGTGGTTTAAATAATTTTGAAATATCGCAGGCATTTGGTTTTCAGGTCACACAATCTCCCCCTACCCCTTTGCCAACGTAATTATGAAAATTGTATTTAGATTCTACCAAGGTACTTAAGCCATTGGTAGAGAAGAGAAGAAGGTGTTCTATTATTTTATTATTATTGAATGCTTCCATTTCCTTAATTTCTGCATAGATAAGAATAAAGACACTTGGATCCTTTGAGTTGCTTTCTGGAATATTCTGTGTGTCTCTCTTTCTTACACCAGGGACTAATGAAGGCACTGTAAACTACATTAAGGCAATAGGAGTACGCTTACTCCACTCCCCTGGGACTTACTGTGAATGTATTGCTTTCACCTGCAATAGACTTAATTTTCTTCACAGTAGCTTCCATGGTGCTGTGTTTTGGATTTGTGACCAAAACAGTGTTGATAACACATCCAAGTCTTAGTTATTGTTTGAGCATCAAGGATATTTCTGCTCCTCACACCACCCCACCAGTGACCAGGCTGAGGCTGCACAAAAGGTTAGGAGAAGAGCAAGCCAGGACAGCTGACCCGAACTGAAGAAAGGGATATTCCATGCCGTATGGTGTCATGCTTAGCAATAAAAGTGTGTGAGGGAAGAGGAAGGGAAGAGCAGGGTACATTTGTAATTACAGCATTTGTCTTCCCAAGTCACCATTACATGTGATGGAGTCCTGCTTTCCTGGAGATGACTGAACACCCGCCTTCCCATGGGGAGTGGTGAATTAATTCCTTGTTTTGTTTTGCTTGCATGCCCAGCTTTTGCTTTACCTATTAAAGTGAGTTTTCTCACTTTTGCTCTTCTGATTCTCTCTCCCATCCCTGCTGTGAGGAGGAAGCAAGTGGATAAATGAGGATGAGCTGTCTGCCAGTGCTAAACCATGGCAAGGAAGAGCCACCTGCAAACTTGAATTACAGTGACCACATGGAAGAGAACTGGTTCAAAAATAGGTTAGTCAGAAAAATATGCAATTAAGGAAAAACAAATAAAGCATAATATTATGAAAGGTAGAGGCTGCACAAGGGAGCCACTATGGTTACACCTGTGAACTAAACAGAACCAAGGCTCTGCTAGCACTCTTCCTGACAGGGTTTAGGACTTACACCAACTAGAGTTCCACTGTGAAATACAGCAGAGATGAGATGACTCTGTTCTTTGGGGATAAAGGCTTCAGCCATAGGAAAGGTAGGCAGTACCATGCAGATAACAGCATGGTAAACACACTAATAATGGTACTCTTGGATATTTATTTTGATTATTAGACATTTTGTAGGCTTGCAGTAACCTCTTACCTTTCTATATTAGACATGTTCAATTTTCCCACATAAATATTTTGTGGCTTGTTTTGAAATACTCTTTTTCATCTATATTTGCCCTTATGAATAAAACTCTGGCATAATCAACCATCCTAATTCACCTTCAGCTAAGTTCCTGACAAAGTGAGGAAAGTGAAAAGCTTTAATTGTTCATATTCCCCTTTTAAGAACTAGAGTGGAGTAGCATGATTGTGTAGGAGACTAAATGTATGAACCACTGAAATTCTTTTAGTGTCATGGAAAAATCCAACTTCATAAAAGTCAGAATGAATTTATCCTGAAAAAAATAAGGCATGGAGGAAGTTTAGATATGTTAGGAAAGAAAAAAAAATACAGAGAGCCATTTCTTTAGAGACAGGATTCACCTAAATGAAAATGGAACATGTCTAATGGAACTTAGTTTAAGTAATAAAAAAGAGATATAGAGTCTTAAAATTAAAAACTATAGGAAATCTGAGAAGTTTGGATGCGTGTACAATTTAGTAATTTTGAAATGAAGTCATAAAACACAGTATTTCAGAAGAAACTATAAAAAATATAAAGATCTTATCAAGTGTAAAGCACTGAAATAGGTTCTTGAAGCAAGTCCAAACTGTATTTCTGTACAATTACTATCTGACTAAAAATGTAGGTATCTTGCAGAGCAGTGGAAAATGAAATCACAGGAGTTATTATAAACATTTCAATTATTGTTTGAGAAGATAATAATTGGGATGCTGCAATATGCTTCAGCAGAAAAACCTTACAATTTTATTTGGTAGATATTGTAAATAGAACAAGCTAAGATATCACATTATGTCTTGAAAAAAACAAATGCAACGTATAAATTTATTGTCATTAACTTTCTGATCCTTGATTTACATGGAAAATTTTTGTTGTCTCATATATAAGTTCCATACCTAAATCTGGAGAACTTAAGTAATAGCATTACACTATCAAATATATCAAAAGAACATTTTCAGTATTTACAAATAGTCCTAGGCAAATAGAAAAGAATTAACGTCAATCAGAATTAAGTATCTCAGCTACAGGGTCCCTGAGAAAAATAGTCTAACTGTCTTTGAATACCGATGGACCCTAGAAGCCATTAAATTATGGCATAGAAATGGATTGCAATAGAAAGTGGAGGAGAGATGTTCTGCTCCCTCAAGGGTATGTGTGTGTGACTTTTCAATACAAAAATAGATAATAAGAAAAGGAGGAAGCCATAAACAAAACACACAGAGACATAAATCAGACACAAAAATAGTTAAGCAGGCAGTAATAAGAACCAAACCTGGTGAGTCAGACTAATTGATTAGAGTACCTGAAATGTGGGAATGTTTATTCCAGTAAAATTATCTGATCAAAGATGATGTCAAATGGGGTATTAAGGAAAATGAGGGAGCCATAAAGAAAATACACTGAGAAATAAATCTGACAAACATGATGAAGACAAAGATAAGATTCAGTCCTTACAAGTCACACTAATTAATGGGCTATGAGAAAACTACAGGCAAACTTGAGCTCTGACACTGGGAAGAGTGCAGACCTGAGGGTCTGTAATGTAAGAAAGATGTATGCAGGTAGGAGAAGCTGGGATGCAGGTAGGGGTATCAAACCAGTTCTTGAGGGATTCACAAATGTGTTTCTGCTTGTCAGCCTTCGGAGTGTGATGTTTCTGCCTCTACACTGTTTCACTGATGCTGTCCTGCCTCTGGCAGCCCAAAAAGAGAAGGGGACGTGGCTGTCTGGGCTTGCGTCTGGTGGGACTCGTGGGTGCTGTTGAAGGCAGCATCTTGTCTGCAGCCTTCTATGTGACTGGCCCTGTTGGTGTTATGTGTCTGTCTGTGTGTCTGTGTCTGTCACTGTGCACTGACACCAGGTTCTAAAAACTAACAGTAGGAGTTCTGGGCCAGAGGTTTTGGAGTCAGTGGCCATTTATAGCATCCTTTTGCAATGAATTTTCATATAGGTCATGATTTTTGGAGTCTCTCAGAAGCCAGGAAATTTTTCAAGATATTATTATTAAGATTTCTGTATATAGCAGTTCTCATAGAATAGTCACTAACGATATTTTTGTGTAAGAAATATTGCTGTGAAATGCTTCTTCCTTCATGGGATGCAATTTATTTTTTTCATCAAAAAGAATCAAGGATTCTGCCAGAGAATCAAAAAGGCATGAGTGGTAATCAGAGTGTAAAATAGGATTTCAAGAGTATAAAACCAGTGCAAATGAAGTTAAATTAATTATTTGCTTCAAAGTTTATGAGAGAGGGCAGTAGAGATATTTGAACATTGAATCTATTTTTAATGGGGATTAGTCAGAGTATTGCACCTAAGTGAAGAGATTTTAAAATAAATAACTGAAAAGAACAGTAAAAAAAGTGCTAGCATTTGATGGTATATTCAGTGCATTCTAGGGGAACTCAAATATGAAAGCAGCTTTGCAGAAAAGAACCTCTAGGTCCTAGTAAACAAGCTGAACACAAAGCAGCAATGCACCCTTGAAGCAAAGAAAACCAAGAGCTTCCTGTGTTACATTAGGAAAAGTGTCACCAGCAGGTCAAGGAAGATGTTCCTTCCTCTCTGCTTTGCACTGATGAGGCCATCTGGAGTGCAGGGTCCAGTTCTGGATTCTTCAGTACAAGAGAGACATGGACATACTAGAGAGAGACTAGGGAAGGGCCACCAAGATGGTGAAGGAACTGAAACATCTGTCCCATGAGGAGAGGCTGAGAAATCGGGGGCCGTTCAGCTTGGTAGAGTGAAGTCTGGAATATTTATGGGATTTTGACAATATATACAAATATCTGATGGTGAGGGAACAAAGAAAATAAAGCCAGGCTTTTCTTAGTGGGGCCCAGTGAGAGCATGAGAAGCAATGAGCAAAGTAGAGAAACAGGGAATTCTTACACATAAGCAAATACTTTTTTACTATAATGGTGGTTGAATTGGGTATAGGTTTCAAGATTTTGGGAGTGGGGTGGGCTGCAGGAATGGCCTCTGAGAAGACCGGGCAGGGCCTGCCCTCTCCCAGACACAGCCAGTTCCAAACAGCTCTAAAGCACCATAAAGCACAGTGTAAAAGCTCAAGAACTCCAGGCTTTTTCTCAGAATCAGGTAATCATGTTAACCAAAAGTTGCCCAGAATTCAGGATGATGCAGACTATTATGCAGAACTTCAGCTCAGTTCTCTTTAAAACATCACTGTATGGAAATAAAGTCTGAGAAAAGGCAGGCAAACCTTAATAATCAGGAGGCATTATTACAGGTATCCTATTAGTGTGCTTACATAGTTAATCCACATTGGCAAGTATGCTGAATTTTATATGCCATATGCACTACCACAACTATTATCTACTCATATTTCCCAGCGCACCTGCTTACTATATAGTGAGTAAATCTATATAGAATCATAGAATAGTTGGGGTTGGAAGGGACCTTTAAAGGTCATCTAGTTCACCTCTCAATATATATTACAGACTGAATCCTATGCCTCCGAGTTTTTCACATACTTGTCACATTAGGTCAGAATAAACCAAGTTGTTCAAAAAACTAGTTTTAAAAATAGCACTGTGATGTCTCACAGAAGTGAAAATTAAGAACTTTTATCTTTTTGTTTTCCTCATTCCGTAGTAATGTAATGTATGGTTTGATAACTTGATACCAACTTCCTCCTTAGTGTTGAAATGCCAGAGTACATTATAGACCACTCATCCAGGTGACATGTTAAAAAAAGAAATTAAAAAGCCTAAAACATATGTTTCTGAGATACTGTATATTTTCCCCAAAAACAAATTATTTCAGGAAGGAAATAAAAAAGAGGATGGGATTTCAGCAATATCACCAAAATCTTCGAAAAGCTAGTCTTATTATTAATCTACAAAAAAGTCTTTGAAAAATTAAAACTTCTACAACCCCTTATTTTTTCAGTTCTCAGCAATATTTTCTTGTTGACATGAATAATCTAATGTTAATAACATATAACTTACTAATATTGCTCTTTCAGGGACATAAATCTAAATGAGCACAACAATCCTTATCAGTCATCCTTTACAGAGCAAGATACTCTGATTATACAACTTGTTTCTTTTAGCTTCTCTTAAGATAGATTTCCAGATAAGTTTATTTATGTACATATGAAGTTTGTCACTTATTTTAAGAAGTTGTGATAAGGCTAGAAAACATATTTAATGAGACACACAAAATATGATTGCTTTCATCATGCAGATACTTGTGTAGCAAAAGGAAACAACTTCAACCATTTTCAGAAACAGTGGCCTAAATCACTCTGACAGTACAACATGTGATGGGAATATTTTTAAGGGAAAAATCACCGTAGGCTGTTTACTGTCAAGCATAGCAAGACAAAAGGTCAGTTCACTAGGAGGAGAAACGATGTTAAAGTTGAGGCTTAGGCCTATATGAAATAATATGTTTTTCTTGTATAACATTGCACTGGTAAAGGATTTTCTGCATATTGGTAAAAGTAAGCACATACACATATTTTATTAAGAATCCATGTTAAGTATTTTACATCTGATTTATCCTGAATATATGCTGAGTTTTTTCTATGTGGCCAGATCAGTGAATGCAGTAATAGAAATATATTATGTAGCATACAATATATATGTACTCAGAGAAAAGAGATGATAATAATTATTAGGTTACTATATCTTACCTTTTAAATAAGAAAATAAACTGAACTAAAATATTATAGTTCCTCTTGAGTACAAATTCAGTAGTACGCCATTTCACAGTGACTTGTCACAAATTGTTTCATGTATTTATATAGGTGCTTGAATCAAAAATTCTAATATATTTAAACATAGCTTGTAAAAATTTGTGTAGGCCAGAAAACCTAGAATTGATCAAATTAATCAGAATATTTCAGTGTGTTCCTTTAATTTCACAGTTAAAAAAACTCTTAAAAAAAAAAAATTAAATTTGTGCTTTTCTGAGTGTTGCCAGAATTTATTCCATTTTGTCAACAAACAGTAGGCATGTACTTTTTGTACAACACAAGTAACTGAATATATTAAAAGATCATGAATCTTATGGTATTAAACTAAATTTCAGAAAAAAAAAGAGAACTCTAATGAATGCTAACAAATATCATGTCTGCAGTTAAACTCTATTACATTTAGTAATATATTGAGATGTTATTTTTCCATGAATTTTCAACACAACTTTTTCTGTATGCTAATATTACATTATAGTATTGAGATTAATTTTCTGTGTCTATAGAAAACATTGAGATCAACATTGCTCTCATTTTGTCTTAATTTGTGTTTTCACACAACACAATTAGCAAATCATATTCCTATATGGAGAAAAAATTATGGAGATGATCCAACTGAAGAAAAAAATTATTTTAATGGTTATAATGTGTAGCCTTGCTGATCTGTACACCACTGCTCAGTACTGTTGGGTCTCCTAGTCTAACTCAACAAATGTCTTCCAAAAACACAGCAGATGTTTTACTGGCTTTTTAATTTTAATTCACTCTAGTACATGAATGTTAATACAGTTGAATACAGAGTTGTAAACTGTATAAAACCTTGCAGAGGAATGCTATTTGGGTATGTGTGTTGAAGCCTTCAGATACCATCTATTAGGAAGCTGGTACCTGTGGATAGGTGCATGAAATTGGAAGAAATTTTACACATTCCTACACAGTAACTAAACGTATTCAGTTACACAGAAACTAAATACTATCACAATAAGTGGTTATATTAATTACACATTGAAGGGATCTCTTATTTCTTATGTTTACTTAGGGAAAGATTTTCCTGTAATAGGAACACTGAAAGTTCAAAGGTTATTTGCCTATGTACCT
This sequence comes from Corvus hawaiiensis, assembly GCF_020740725.1. NCBI lineage: Eukaryota > Metazoa > Chordata > Aves > Passeriformes > Corvidae > Corvus > Corvus hawaiiensis. Next base: position 78,363,890 of record NC_063214.1, read on the forward strand.
GCTAGAAAATTTTCAAGCAGTTCACTCCTTACGTAAAACTCCACTGTGTGTTGGACATCAGACAACAAATTACTTTTACATTGTCTTGATTCTTTGTTGTTTATGATTTGACCCAATCCTCTACTCCATGCTGCTGTCTCCTAGAAAAAGATGGAGAACTAGAAACTTGACTCAAGGAAAAGGGTGAAGGTATGTAAACATCATAATATTCTGTTAAAATTCAACTGAAATAAAAAAAAAAACAAAAAAACCCAAAAACAACTGTATGATTAACATTATAGGAAAGGTGGGTAATGGATGAAGAATTATACCCATAAAAGGAAAATAATAGTTGGGTTAGTACTTGACATATCTTTTGCTGTTACTGTTTTGAGATCTGAACTGAAAACCAAGGCTTTGTCTTTCTGTTTTGACATAAATTGCATATACATCTTTAAATCAGATATATTTAAAAATGAGATTGACTTATTTTCCTTTGGAATATTTGAAGTGGGGTTCTAAATTTACTATCTACTGACTGTTTGTCAATATTGTTTGAGGATATATTTCCTCTGTGGATTTTAATGTGAGATAGGCCAGATATGAACTTGCAATATTGAGGGCATTTTAGTCTTCTCTTGACTTCTTTCTAAGGTGAAAATTATGTGTAGTAAGAGTCTCAAATACTTAGTGCAAACATGAATTTAGTTTTGTATTCCTTCTCCAAAAATCTCCAAAATGAGAATATGAAAGAATATTTTATCTCTAAGTTAGAAAAACATAAATCTTGTTACCTACAAAGGCACAAATATTTCTAGAACAATTGTCTCAATATTTCATTTTCCAACAAATAAATCAGAAGAATATGTGATAACATGAGAAGACTTCTAGGCCAGAAATCTGATTTCAGTCCTTTTACAAAAAGAACTTTTAAGCAATTAGTAAATATGTTAAAATATAAAAAAAAAAGGAATAATTAAACAGTGACTTTTAATTTACTTAATTGGTTTCAACAGAGACAGACATGTTGAACTAAATGCACACATTAAGGATTCAATACTTGTGGAGCTTATTAAAGCTCTCAATGTTAATTATGATTTTCATTTTCCTTAATAGTAGTAAAGGTCTAAGATATTGTCCTCTTACGATAGTATCAAAATGTTAGTGCAAATAGTTTTATATTGCTGTTGTAAAAATACCTTCCTTTAGGACTTATATTTTAAACCAAATTGCATATTTATGTTTATATATTTCTCCTACAGATGACCTCCTTTCATATAGAATAGTGATCTAAATACGTCTTTACCAGCGCCATCTCTTTTCCTCCCTAATCAGCATCAGCCTTACATGAATAAATTCATATAATGCAAACTTAAACAAAAGGAGTGCTCTTTTCTTCAAACAGTATATAACACAGTTGCATCATGAACTGCTAACCCATTTAGGAAACACTAATGGATATTTTAAAATGTAACTCTTTCTTCTGAGTAGAAGAAACCAAACAAATTGTAATAAATATAAGCTAGAATATATTTATTTTCTTTCTAATGGAGATCACAGATGTATACCAACACAAAGTCAATGGTAAAACTAATTTAGATTGCTCTTATTCTGAATTGTATGTATGCATATGTGTTTCATCCTGCCTGATGTACTTATTTTCCAAATTATTGTTTGTCCATTTCTCGTAGTACCATTGAGTGGATTGGATTGGAAGGAACCATCAATGATCATTCAGTCCAACCCTCCGGCCATGGGCAGGGACACTTTCCACAAGATTAGGTTGTTCAAAGCTCCATCCAGCCTAACTTTGAACACTTCCAGTGATGGGACATCAATATATTCTCAGGACAAACTTGGCCAGTATTACACCGACCTCTTTGTAAAGAATACAGCCAATCTAAATAGCCAATCTATACCTATTACTGTATCCTGCAGCCATAGGGAAGAGGAGAGACATCCAGCAGGCAGGAATTGTGCAGCAAGATTGATTTATTTAATTATTTTACAAACTCTTTTATAGACTTTTTTCTTCATAGTCTAATTGGGCAGAGGATCAGCCACCCCTTGGGGTGATTGGCTAAAATCCTCAAACATCCATTGTCAAAATATTTTTCTACTGTACCATAAAAAAAGCCCTGCAAGGTCGCAGGTGTTCATAGTTTATAGAACTCTGCTAATATCTTCGTGAGAGACAAAAGTATTTCACGGGCTTAGAAAGAAGCAGGAAAATTTCTTGCTAACAGCATTTTTGTATCCACATATACCTACCCTCTTTCAGTTTTAAACCATTACCCTGTGTCCTTTCACTACAAACCCTCTTAAAAGACCTCTCTCTTTCTTATAAACCCTCCTTAAGAACTGAAAGGCCACAATAAGGTCTTCCCAGAGCCTTCTTTTCTCCAGGCTGAAAAATCACACCTCCCTCAACCTTTTGTCATAGGAGAGATGCTCCAGCCTTCTGATCATCTACATGGTCCTCCTTCGAACCTGCTCTAACCGACATGTGTCTTTCCTGTATCATGGATCGCAGAACTAGATTCAAGATTCTATGTTAAGGCACAGGTGCTAGAAAAAAAAGAAAAAAAATACAGCATCTGAAACAGAAAACACTGATTCTTTGTTTTAGGAAATCAAGAACAGATTTACAAGTGCTGTGGATGAGCTGGGAATGGTCACAAATTTTCTGCTTAGCATTAAGCCATCAACACATATTTTGCATGACTTGAAGGTGTATCACATTACTGATTGAGGACGGACAAGGTTTTTTAAGACTTCTTGGGTGCAATACGTAGAAGCTGAGTTATGGGTATCACAAGGCCCTTTTGTGAACAGATGGAACAAAGGTCACCGAGCATGCTGTGTTTCAGCCTGCTTTCAAGCCATCCCACTGAGGACCCGAAAATATACCTAGAAATAAATATATCTTCATTAACTCAAATGAAGCCCTGTTTCCACTGTTCTAGATGTATCCCAAATCAATTGGTATTTAGGATATAATGATATTAAGCAGAAATTAACTTCCGTGAACACAAAAAAATAATGTATATGCACAAAACTTAATTTAAATTGAAATCAGTACTATGATAATGTCAGCCTAATTTACTAGGTTTTGCTTAAAATAATCAGGTTATAGTCACTGTTTCTCACTGTACACACCAAATTATTCTTCTTCAAGCTGATTTTCTTTCATGAAATTACTGGTAGTAAAGTATGACTCAAAATCTTAATTGTAAAAATCTTAATTGTCACTGAAATGCTTATGATGTATTCAAATGTCAACTATTGCTAATGGAATTATTGCTACAATGTGGGTTTGGATAACAAAAGCTAGAAGATTACTTTCATCTCAAAAGTTATGCATTCCTGTTGGATTTTACTTTGGTAAATCTACCTTTCCTTCTTAGCCCTAAAAATCTGATTTGCTTTGTAATCTGTTCTGAATCAACTGACACCACTGTATCCAACCTAAATTTTGCTGGAACCCAAGACCATGGATTACTAAATTACAGAAAGCAGAGCCTAAGGAATTCACATTGGTATTACTACAACTTTTGATGAAGACTCTTGCAAATCTGTGAGCTTGACACTGAGGGCAAATGACAGTATTACTATTCTGCTGATCCAGTCAGTGTTATTTTTGCTGTATGAAATGTAGAAGCACAATCCCTTGCAGTATGGCATTAGGAGCAGTATTTGTTCTTAAATTCTCACTTATTAACAACTTTTGCTGTGTTGTAGTTGGGTTTCCTTATTAATGTCTACAGAAACAGTTTTTCTTTTTATAAACTTCATTATACACTAGAAAAAATAAGTGTCTTCAGAAAATGTATTAAAGGGTAATGTATTTTCCTGCAGGTTTCATTTTTTAAAAGACAAGCTATGATTATGTGTACCTCAAATGTTTAAGATATTCTTAACTGAAAAAAAGCCAAACCCAAATAAATGGACACAATTCATACTAACCTCCACTCCTGGAATCCTTATCTAATTAATGATTAGACTAAAGACTTTTTATCCCTGCATGAATTCACCCCTCCTTGGTATTACTTTCTGGGATTTTTTTCATATCTTTGCCTCTGACTACATCTGCAACTACATCTACATCTATCTGTATCATCTATCGATAGATACCTGTGAGATTGCTCTCATATCAGCCTTGGATAGGCAAAAAGTAACTAGAGAAGGGATAATATTTCTGCTGTTTGATAAAAAGTGCTGAATGGAATACTATTACAGCAGATATTCATAGTCCCTAAAAATTTTGGTTCATTACACCTTTGAGAAAATCAAGTAGCCAGGCTCCTTTTGTCATCATTGAAATGATACACATACACAGAAATTTCATATCTAAAATTCCAACTCTTTTGACATCAGATCCTCTGCTCTCAGTTAGACCAGAGAACAGAAAAGAGAAGAACTGGGACTGTATTTATGAATAGTTGTTTTCATTCTGTCCTTGAAAGCCTGTATGCAAAAATCAAACTAACAAATCAAAATGCGATCATGCATAAGCCAGTCATGCTGTGTTGCTCGAGGCTAACAGTTCTGCAGGTATGAATCAAGGAAATACCAACTTCTTTGCTTGTTTTGCACCAGCACATTGCCACTCTTGCTGGGGCCTCAGAAAGCCATCATCCCCACCTTTCCTCAGGGCATTCAGTGGCTGACAATAGCAGTCACTCATTCAGATAGAACAGACAAAATCCTGGTAGCGTCTGTGTCTTGTTAATGATTCTGGATCATAAATAGTGCCACTGCTGACAGATGTAATTACTCATGGAAATCCACTTCATTGTACCCTTGTGTTTGCCTTATGAGTATCATAAATGGGCCCTTCTCAAAAATCTGACATTCTAGGAAAGTACAGCCCCAGTTGAAAAGAGATGTGAAAGCTGAAAAGAGATGACAAATGTCAGTAGTTCAGCTACGCTGTTGACAGGTCTGTCCTTGTTAACATCAACAGCATTAGTAGAATGGTGAAATAACCTATTACTCACATGCCAAGGTTTTGCTGTTAAAAACTTCCCACTCCCCAGTAGCTCTTCCAGTCTCTCCTGCCAGCTATCCATCCAGCACCACTCCCACAGACACCTCTTGGTGACATTATTTTTTTCCCACCCAAATAAAAAGGTGAGATAAAACATAAGATTTCTGAAGCCGTAGTGTTCTAATAAAACCTTACATATAAAGTTCTCCTACACATAAAGTTCTGTCAAACATATTATAGGGGTATATCTATTTGTTAATGCACCCTTCAGGTCTGTAGTAACTATGGACCAGATTTCAAGGACAGATTAAGGACATGTGCGATCAAGAAGTTTCTCTCTATATGAATTTGTAGCTTGCTAAACATTCATAGTGAGGGACAATGGGAAACTCCTGATCTTGAAACCTTGGCCTTAAAACCCATTGTCTGTGGTCTGAAACGAAATTTTTTGCTCTGAGCCGGCACACTGAAGGCTGTCAAAAGTATAGGCCCCCTGGAATGTGCCCTCTTGTGTGCCCAGACCTTCAGTCCCTGTCCTACCAGGTACCAGTTTGAAATTATAATAAAAATAATGAAAATCTATAAATGTTTACTATTTTTTCCTATCTCTTCAGAACATGAAAAATACAACTTATCTTCTGGTTAGGTGTTCTTGAAATAAAAAGTTAAAAAGAAAGAAAGGACAAAAGAAAGAAAGAACTTTAAAAAAAAAATTAAAAAACTAAGTAAGTTTTATCTTGCCAAAAATACGTGAAAATTATATGGAAAATAGATTAAGTGGAGAGCATGTATATTCTTGAAAATATAGGATTTCTCCTTTTTGCCAAAAAAGAATCTCTACATGGCAGCATTCTAGCTTTCTCTGTCTTTTTGTCTCTTCTTTTTTTCCCCTCCAGATAGAGTTCATTGTACAGCTCCTGGTGACTCAAAAATAAATTTCCCTAGAAGTAGGACTAGTTCTGCTCTATACTATTTTACATTATTGGTAGTCGACTTAAATCTTAATGCTTTAAGCTCTTAAATCTTTAAGCACCTAAATCTTAAGCTTTTAAACATGGAATTTTTTTATGTTTATTTTGGTAAGGTAGAAAAGTTCATTTTATTACTGTTGCCAAACCCATGAAAAATAGCTGTCCTACACTCTTCATGGGCTGCATACAAATATCTGCCTTCAAAATGCAAGTGTCCTTCAGCTTGGTAAAACACCTGAGTCCAGCTTCTAGAAAAATGCTGTAGAGTGTTTTGCTTATGCTCCTGCTTGCTGAGATGAACATCTCTTCTTCGACTGACGTATTTCATTTCCACATGTAAACATGTCATATACCACTCAGATGCAGCACAAAAAGGATTCCTGCCCTGTATGGCCTAAATCAAACACGACATAACAAGTCAGGCTTATGAACAGATGTGGTGTATCTGGAGGGAAAACAAAGGACAAGGCTGAAAAAAAAGATCAGGCTGTTTGTCAGCCATTTACTCAGTTTGATGTCTCAGATTCTTCCATCCTATTTTTTTTTTTTTAATCTTCCCCCTCGCTCCCCCCGCTTTAAGAATTCAGAGGTTAAATGCATTTTTCCTCCCTTGCTGAGCAGGCAGTGAATATACAGTAAGCAGATAGTAACACCCTTGTAAAGCTTACAGCATATTCCCTTCTAATAAGATTACTTTATGACACTAAAACATTAGCCTTTATTGCTTTCTAATGCGTGAGTGTGTGTGTTACTTTTGCTCCTGTTTGGATGTGTAAAGTAGCAGTGGTCTCTTGAGGTGTAACTGTACCACAGGGTGGTGGGTTGACCTTGACTGGCTTCCAGGAAACCAACAAGCAGCTCTGTCACTCACCCCATGCTCCCATTTGCTTGGAATGGAAAAGGACCCTTTGCACATACCTCAGGTAACAGCTGCAGTGGACTTCATAAAGACTTTGCTGAAGCTGACCCCAAAACACAGAGGCACATGTCTGTTTGTAAAGACAAGTATTGCCGAATGAACTGTCCACTGCAGCAAAGTCTGTGAAGATGAGGAACATGGGGGTAATTACAGAATCACAGAACCATCTATGATCATCTAGTTCCAATGCCCTGCCATAGGCAGAGGTACCTTGCACTAGACCATGTTGCTGATCCTTGAACACTTCCAGGGATAGGGCATCCACAACTTCTCTGGGCAATGTGCTCCAGTGCCTCACTACCCTCACAGTAAAGAATTTTTTCCTGATATCTCTTCTAAACCTACTCTCTTTCAGTTTGAAGCCATTTCCCCTTGTTTTACTACATGGTCTTGTAAAAAATCTCTCTCCATCTTTCTTATAGGCTCCTGTTAGGTTCTGGAAGGCCACAATTAGGTCACCCTGAAGCCTTATCCTTTCCAACCTACATAGCCCCAATTCTCTTTGCCTTCCCTCACAGGTGTATCGCAGAAATGTATTTATTAAATGGCAGAAGAATGCATTTTTACAGGTTTGTGGGACTTAAAAAGGAATTAAATCCTTTTAAGGTTGCTCATCCTGTCTCTTCTTGGGAAATTTTGGCTATGTAACAAGCTGTAATATTAGATGTTGAGGTAATAGCAAACAAAAAAATTAATCTGTTGAGAAGCATTGGTTACCTTCATGTCTAAATTCAATGAGCAGGAGAATCCAGGTCACAACTGGGCTTTGGCACAGTTAGAATCTCCATGGGGGCAAACCTCTGGATTTTAAAGTTTCTTTTAAAATATATTGTTAATGCCTAAAAGAATCAAAACTGCACACAAAATTTACTGCTTTAACTTTTCCCAGATGTTTTCTTAAATAATATTATTATTTACTTTTATTATTGTATAATCCTATATATTGAAAAGATTGTGCATTGGAGTAGCTAAGTCCTTATTTGGGGCTGGCCTCCAATCTATGAAACAATTAGTGGATCAATATAGAATTAAGTTGAAGTATTTTGGATCTTCATCTTTGTGTTTTGTGATTTTGTGCTGCTTTACCATTGCAATGTGCATTGAAAATAATAGGCTTATTTGAGATTTGATTCATCGTGATATGTGGAGAGCACTTCTTAGAACATTTGATATGTAATTTGTTATATATTATTCAATGCAATTAAAGATTGAATTGGAAGATATTAATTTTAATTTTTATTTAAAATTTTTCTTATTCTTCATATAATACTAGAATGATATTTATGGAAATCTCTACAGTTACTGTACCTAAAAAATACCTTCAGTCATTAACACAATATGTCTGCCAATTAATATTTGCAAAAGCTTTTCTTTTTATACAAATTAACTCTCAAAAACAATCGAGTAACATATTATAACTAATGCTAACCTTGATCCACTTGAATGGGTTCACTTTTCCATGCAGTGGAACAGCACTGCATAGAAACTTCAGTAGATCTACAGGATCTTTTACAGAAAACCATCAGCTCAGACAGTGTTAATATTCAACATTTAATTACACAATTTTACAATTTACAATTAGAGAAAGAAATTTTAGATGCAGAATTAGGGAGACTAAACCATAGTTGAAGGTTTGTTTTTTTTTTTTTACTTCGGAAGCTTTTCTCGTGTTATAATAGGCAAAGAAGAGAAACCAGAATATAACAGGGGAAATATCATTTGTTTACAAAAACTCAATCATCCTTCTAGAATTGAAAACAGAAGCTGTGGCATCCCTTTTGTGATCTTTATATTGAAACACCCCACTAATTATTTTTCTGCCTTGCCTTGCCTCTACATGCAACAGAATAATTCTCTTGTAGGTAATTTTTTTCTTTTCCCTGCTTTTTAACTCCAGAGGAAAACTGAAAATGAAATAATTTATATGAAAATATTATTCTTCACAAGTACTTGAAAGCTGGAAGCCTTAATGGGGTGGAGTGATCTTGGCTGGCCCTGATGCTACTCTTTCACTTCTTCTGTTCAGTGGAACAGGGGAAGAAAATAAGACAAGAATCTCATGGGTTGAGACAAAGACAGTTTAAGAAATAATGGTCACACATAGCAGCAAAGAAAACCAAACATATTTATCATCTACTTTCTACCAGCAGGTGATGTTCAGCTACTTCCTGGGAAGTAGGTCTTCACCATGAGTGGTGGTTGCTTTGTAAGAAAAATGCCTTATTAATTAATATCCCTCCCCATCTCCTTTCTCTTAGCTTTCATTGCTGAGCATGATGTCATATGGTATGGAATATGCCTTTGGTCAGCTTGGGTCAGCTGTCCTGGCTGTGTCCCCTCCCAGCCTCTTGCCCACTCCAGCCAACAGGCCTCTGGGGAGAGAGGGAGGGTTGGGGAGACAGTGCTGATGCTGTGCCAGTGATGCTCAGCAGCAGCCAAGGCACCAGTGTGTTACCAACTCATCTGGCTACAAGCACAACACACAGCTCCGTGAAGGCTGCTGTGGGGGCAATTATCTCCATCCCATCCAGAACCTATACACATAGTCAGGACACTGAAAAATTATTAGGTGTTTGTCCTAACTCACCATTAATTTATTAAAATGAGACATTATTTAGATTATGTATAAAATATATATGAAAGATTATGTAAATATGACAGATTCTGGGAATTATTTCCCTGAATTTATCTTGCTTACTAATCCACAAAATGCAATTTTCCCCCACACTGCTCCTAACTTAAGGAACTGCTGCAGTTTTGCAATCTCTTCCAAAAAGGTCTTTAAATAAATTTTTATGTTTTAGTTCTTTTTAGGTAGGATCTTATTTCTTGTATTTTTCTGACAGCTACCAAATACCTTACAAGTAAGCAGCAACATGTATGTTTTTTCAAATTTATTATTCACAATAAATGAACACCTTCATAGGACATATCCTATAAAAGGCAAAATAAGTTTTCATGTAATAATTTTCATTATTGTTTGTCAAAGGGATTTTAAAATTCTCTTTACAAACTCTGTTTGTTAAAAATATATTGAAATTACAGTGCAGAAAAGTGAAATTAAATAAATACCGGAATAAAGTTTCTTTATCTATGGTGTTACCAAAAAATGTGGTTCACATGAGCCATGATTAATATTAGATATATTAAATATAACCTATATTTCTAGTAAAAAATACTTTAAATAGGATCCAACTTTGGCTGACGTAATTCAAGAGTGCTACTTTTGTCTTTAATCTGGACATACTCTTAGCAAGATGCAAGTTCTCTGATATTGCTTGTAGTTATGAAAAGTACAGTTCTGGTCTTCTGGTCTTCCTAATGGTCATCTGCACGGAAATGTGAGCAAATACATAATTTAAAAGGTGAGCTGATGCCTGGATATCTATTTCTTAATTATGGGTACATTTGGGGATATTTTATTTTGAGTTGAATGACTTTTCTGTTACAGGTAAGTACTTCTATCAGCAGGCTATAAATTACACAACTTTATTCAAATACTTCATTCGTTCAGTCTTCAAATAATCCAACAAAAGCAAGCAGTCATATTTTTGGCTTCTTCTGTAGGTTAACAGTGAGTTAGAGCATGGTCTTGAGAGAAGAATCAAGTTTCCTATATATTATATTTCTTGATTTTCCCCTCTGCAATGCTGCTTGTAGAAGAGACACACTTTCCGCCCTTAAGTGTACAAAGCCATTTTACCCTTCTTCTGTGAGTATAGGTCTGCCAAAATACTTACGTACCTCTTCATATGTTTTATGGTGTCACTGAAAATGATGTTGGTGTCTTGATGTGGATGGACAAGAAGTAGGTTTAATCTGTTAATCTTTTACACACAGTGTGAAACTCTCATAAAAAAAAATAAAAAGAAAAAATAAAAAGAAAATGATAAGCGGTATCAGTACAGTACAGTATAACTGAAAGTGCAAGACAATAAACTCTGACACCCATCTTAAGTGTTAGAAGCATTAAAAAAGCAAAATATCTAGTCATAGTCCATTTTTAAAGTGTGTAAGCATCATTCAGGCTCACAGAAACAGAATCTCCACAGAGCCAAGTAAATATAACTAGATTGTTTAATTACTGTTAATCAAATAAAATAATTTTGTTTTTAAATCATGGTTGTTATTGTCTATTGTGTAAATAGACTTAAAGATAACATACTTAGCACTTTGTAATTATGTATAAGAAAGCCCTGTGGAAATCAGCTAATTTATTAAAGTTCTACTGAGACAGGAAAAGTCAACCATTTTTACCTCCACAGGGAGACACATTTATACTCCTATAATCCATCCTGGAAGTAATACAGTATTTTAAACAAACTACTGAAGAGTTTTCAGCAGAATATTGGGCAGTTTCTAGTTGACTTAGATCAATATAGCTTTACTAGCACCAGAGGTTTGCCAATTTACACATTTCAGTGAATATATGCTAATTTATACCAGCTGAGAATCAGGCCTTTAAGAGATTGTAAATTTGTTTAAAGGTTTATTCGTAATCCTGGATAATAGGAAGGGATGGTTGGGAGGATTATTTCAGTCATTTTAAAGGTGCAATTAAGACAAACATATAGACTTTTTCAAAGCCTTTCAACAAAGGGTTGCTACTTTTAAATGACCATTTTTTGTTAAGGGAAGAGATATATTTACCAATAAATTCACCTCACAAGGAACAATTTAGCCACTTCCTTACTGGTAAAAAGAGTCCAGAACATGGAATGACTGTAACCCAAGTTTCCTATGAGTTGTTACATACATTTAGACCACTATGAGAAGCTAAAATGGTCTTAATCACCATTAAGATTCAAGCTCAATATCGAAGTTGCTATTAATAGTACACAAAGCCTGCTAACCTCTGCATTTCTCCACAGTTGCTCTGGTATCTTGTAAAAGTTCTATCTTCCTTAAAGAGAGTTTCTCAGTCTACAAATGAGAAAACATCTCCAGATGTCATGGACCACCTAAAATTAAAATAAAATTGGAAAGAAAATACAAAAGAAAAAAGAGAAAAGAAAGAGAAAGGAGAAGGAGAAGGAGAAGGAGAAGGAGAAGGAGAAAGGGAAGGGAAGGGAAGGGAAGGGAAAATATTTGCTTTCTCATTGTCCTTAGTCCTTGCAAGTGGAATATTAAAGATGTAGATTTATGTACCTGCTACCATTCTGTTCACAGCAGATCATTTCAGGCTCACAATTCTCATTCTCAGTGGTAGCTTCCCAATGCTAAGAATTTTGAGAACTATTGTTATTTTGATATGAAGGACAAAAAATTATAGGGAATGCCCTAAGGAATTCCTAGGGAATTTACCAATATGTATAGCCAAGATATTTGTTTTCTACAGTGAAATGACTGACTGTGAATGGTAGAGGAGCCATATTATTTACTTCCACTCTAACAAGGCTTTCGTAGAGTTCTCCCATGAGTTTCAGTGAGTGCTCTGACAGACATAGAGGCCCATCACAAAAGCTGCCCTGTAGCCACTCCCTACCCTGCTACCAAATCTTGGCCATGCAAACCCAGTACACTGATCCTGACCCATAAATTCTCAGTCATCCCTTAGAAATATAAATGCACACTCAAGCAACTCCACATGGAGTGCAAAACTTTGTCTGCTCTCTTTGTTACACTTTTTGAAGAGCTTTAATCCATCCAGCACTTTAGTCATTGAAGCTGCCCCACCATGTGTCTTGCATCATAATCATATTGTGATTCTGTGACTGCACGTAGTCTTTTAATTCCTTTTTTTACTTGTGCTTCATATGTTCACACACACACACAGGCGACAGGACTCAGGCTTTGCCATTTACCTTGAGGATGGAATGCTACACCATCTCACCTTCCCTTCCCTTCACTCTGACCCTTAGGTCCCTGTAATCACAATATTAGAGTTGCAATAAGAGACATAGAAAATGTCTCTACATAGCAAATATTTATAGCACATTGTGTTCCAAACCAGATGCTGAATTTATAGAACTGGCTTGAATATAATTTCTGTCAGAGAGGTATTGAAACAAGTATTTTCAGATGCATATTTCATTCATGGTCCAATAGTATTAAAAGAGGCACAAGCATTTCATTAACTCCTTTCTACTTGGGCAAATTTCCAAAGAAAAATAGCAAAAGTACACCTATTCATATATAGAGGAAAGACTGTAAGCATTTACCTTAAAGAGATGTTTCAGGTCCATAGGTTCTCTGTTGTCAGACCTACTGTCCTACAACCCAGTTAAACAAGCAAGTTAAAATGCATCTGTGACCTCAACATTTGTAATTACCTAGAAGTATGTAACTGGATGATAAGGGCAAGTCTCTGTTCCCATTCAGTCTGTTCTGGTCTTAAATCTGAAGCATCAATTGTTCTCGCACATTGAAGAGCAAAAAAAAATATTTCATACTCTGCCTGTCTGTGTTTTCAGCAGCTGGGTGCCTAAGCATTACAATCAGCTGAGATTGTATTTTTTTTCTCCTGGACTTGTGCTTGAATTTCACATGTATATCTAATATATTTCTTAACACTGACACTGAATTTCACAAGAGAAGCAGCCTGGAGCACACAGCAGGAGAAATGCAGGAAACACAAACAGCATATCAGAACTGCTTCATAAAGGTTCATGTTTGATTTTCAGTGTTTTATAAGCAGCAGTACATCATAGTAAAGCACAGCAAAACAAACATGAGTATAGACTACAACTGCCAAAGTGCTTAAACTAAATTTTTCCATGCTTCTCACTGTTAAAGAAACTGAACCTGATGGTCCTCAGGACACTGGGAATTCCTCATTCTCGGTGCTCTAGAGCACAATTTGGTGCACTCTCATTCTTCAGGGAATCACAGTCTGCTACTGTTTCCATCAGTAGATCCAGACAGTAAACAGGTGTTCTGCAAAGACATGTGCATGTGTATGCACACACAACAATACACACACAGACACAAATATACATGCACAGAAACCAGGGGCCTTTAATGCAGCACTCACATGAACACAGACAACACTAAATCATGTTCCTCCTCTCCTGTTGATCAGGACTGAAGACAGACTGCTGATAGACACCTTTACTCCATAACCCACAGTCATACCCACATTCACAGATCTGTTTATTATTAGCACAGGTTTTATGTTTACCTAACATCCATGTGATCCATCCTGGATCCTAGGTCCTCAACTCATTCAGAAACTTAGACTGTGGATCTTTCGTAGGCTCTTCCTACACACTAGCTAGTCCTGTCATTTCTCATGGTGCTGTCTGAAAGTTTTATCAGGTTATTGTTTTCTAATTTGTCATGTTCAGCATTTCTCATGCTAATCTCACATTGTCATGTTTTCCATTTTCTGTTCAGTTAGCTAAATACCAGCTCAGAGCCTACTCATCTGCCTACATGTGTTAATACTAATACTTGTATTCATATAAATCCATGCGTATGTTTATCTTCCTACTCATCATCTTGTTTTGAGGTAGACATGGAAAACATTGATGTGTATTGATATTATGCAGGAAAAGACATGGCAAACCTGCTTAGTACATATTGAAGTAAGCTGCATGTGTTCAACACAAAAGAAACTGTTGTTCCCAGTAAAACCTCATTAGTCTCTCTTTCCCCTTGTGTATGGTGAAATTCTGATCATAATGAAAATGTAGGAATGACCGAACATTCTTTCCTGGAAACACAATCAGAATTCATTCTTTTATACAGAAACCATGGTCCAGAAGAAAGGTGCAAACTGTCTATGGTGATAATCCTGTAATTTTCACTTTGTGTAGAAACATTTCATTGTGTGATACATTAGTCATTGAGGAAATAAACCTACTTTTTTCTTTTTAGTTTACAGAGCTGAAAGAATAATTTGTATCACCCTCATGTACAAGGCTTCATGATTGCCGTACCTAACTATAGAATGAATAATTTTTTTTGTAATTTTTGAACATATTTTTGAGAACAATACGGAACTTCTGTATAGGAGATCACTTGTTTCTGAAGAACAATTTCACCATTAAGAAACTTTGAACCACCTTCACAATTTCAAAGTTCTTAATAGAAACTGAATATCTCACACCTTGTTTCTATATTGACTGTAATTAATATAAAGAAAAAAATAATCTAAGTTATGTTATCATGCTGTAATTTCCCACTAAAGGATACAAAGGTTGTATTACTTTATTCCAAGTAATCAAATGAATACATCTCTTTTGAGCCAATAATCTTTTGTTGACATATATTCTAAGTAAATGAACGATATCTTATACTTCGTAGTTTAGTCAGTTTAGTTATTTCCTGATTTGGCCCACAGAGTTAAAGAGAATTAAATGAATTTTAGTTCTACCCTATAACATTCCAATAAACTTATTCTGACAAAAAGTCTATGGCAGTTGTAAGAAACATACACATGGATAGATATGGCCACCTTCACAAGATCAGATGCTAATCTATAAAGTAACTGCTTACAAATCAACACAGACACACAAGCAGAAGTATCAGATGGACATATTATTATTAGTCTAAGAGCAGCATATTATCATTAAAAAAAAAAAGACATAAGACAATTCTACAGAGAACTTACAGAGTGCAGTCCCTGTACTCCATCTGTGTATACATTTAGCCATGAATAGTAAGATTAGGCTTATGCTGGAGTCACAATTTGAGGACTTGGGGAATTTTCTATCCCTTCCCAGAAGATGATTTTTTTTTTTTTCCAAATTGTGTAGCACTTATAGGTATATAATGGCATGCATTTTTTTCTGAGTTAAAATTTTCTGAGTGTGTGTTTAAAAGTAGGACAAATTTACCAGCTAATCTGTCTGGAGAAAGAGAATAATAATAATAAAAAAAATTTAAAAAAATTCAGGTAACAATGATTCTGTGATAGCAGTGTTTGTCTGCAGTCCTTAAGGTCAGTGGTTTGAGGACTCAGCAGATTATAGAAAATTTCTATTCCCTTCTCTGCAAAAGGGATTTACACAAGTATTTGTACTTCGGGGATTCTAGATAAACTGCAAAAGTGCAAAGAGTAGTGACTCCTTTTCTCTTCTTGATCCACTTTTACTTCAGAAATACTCCAAAACTCTTTTCAGAGAATGTTTCTCTTTGGACTGGTGGGCAGAATATTAATACAGAAAGGAAAAGGAGGATGGCTGCATTCCAGCCCCATGTAAAGCCAGTATTTTTTATTATTTGTATAAAGTTGAAGAGCTCCAGCAATACAGTTTATACCTGACTTTGTGCTGGGGCCTGTGGTATTGACTATATAACATAACTGTGCAACCTAAACTCATGTATATTTTCATCTGTTCAACAGCAAATATATTCTGCCACTCATCCCAATATAAGCAAAACAAACAAACCAACAAACAAACAAAACAATATCAGGTCTTTTAAAATAATTAAAGTCCTAAATTATCATGCCAACCTATTTAAACTGCTTCAATTCTCACTGTGTGGCAGGTTTTGTAGTCTTTAAAGGCATTTGTAACAGAAACTATGCTCACTCTCTCCTTTTTAACATCTACATTTTCTTTGAAGTGTATTTGCTGATTCTACATGCTTGTCATAGCTGAGGAATATTTAGATCTTACTTGATGAGTAAGATCTTTATGTTTTGCTGATCTAGTACAACTGTTATGCAGGTTCAGAAGACAGGGTCTGTCTCCTCCTTCTATTAAGATAGTAAAATTGTGTCAGATGGTTGAAAAAAATGGCAACAATTAATATTGCTATAATTAAATCAGGTTGAAGGAAGACAGTCCTGAGGAAAATAGTCACTTGTCATTACTTTCCATCTTACTGACAGGTTGTCTTACACCACCTAGCTTTTCCTGCAGGATATGCTTGTAATCCTTCAATCTGAATATAAAAACCAATACAAAATAATGTATATACATATTTCTATACATACATGAATATACAGTCGTATTTGTATATACTAATTATATACCATTTTCCTCAAAATCCTGATGCTAGGGAGATGAAAATGTAATTAACTATCTTCAGAAATGTCTCTCATAAATAAAAACATCTGAATATTATTTTAATGTGAAAATTCTATTGGTAGATCATATCTTGATTGCTCCCTGTCATAAACTTCCTTGGTAAATATATTTACTAGAAAAACACATTTGCAAGCAAAATTTCCATTCCTTAGACCTTGCTCTCTGACCTTGTTTCATTCTTCTTAATTCCAGTCACCTATTAAAAACACATAATTTGGGATTCTATTCATCATGAACTCACTCTTTAGTTAGTTGAAAGTGAAAAAAAGAGACTTTAAAAAGCAATTCAGTGTTAAATATATCAACATCTAGGGAGGACTCTCTCTTTCTACTTATAAGAGAGGAAGCTGAGATAAATTTATTCCTCCAAAGTGACTATCAGCTAAATGGTTGTTGTTGAGTGGGAAAACCTTCATTCTTTTTTATAACTTCAGCCAAATTATCTTTTATCCGCCAAATACCTTCCATTCCCTGCTAATGGCATCATAAACTTAGCAACTACTCTTTATATTTGGGTTCCAAAACAGAAAAGCACCATATTCCTATTTTACAGAGGCAAACAACCTTTATAGACAAAAGACATTTCCCAAGATAACATCGAATACAAATCAGAGCTTCAGTACATGCAAGATGACCAGTATGCATATGTAAAGTATTCTTTACCCATTTTGGATTTGTCTCATTAAATCTCACTGTCTAAAAAGTGTAAGGTAGTTACCAAGTTGTTTCTCACTTTGGAAACGCCTATCTTCTCTACATGACAATAGATACAATTTTCTTGAAGAGATTGTACTAGATGCCCCACTTCTTGTCATGGTTTAAGCCCAGCTGGCAACTAAACACCATACAACCACTCGCTCACCTCCTCCATTCCGGTAGAATGGAGAGGAGAGTATAAGGTAAAACTTTTGGTTGAGATAAGAACAGTTTTATAATTGAAACAAAAGTTAAATAAAGTAATAATAGCAAATAATATTAATGATAATAAAAGGAAAAAAACACACAAACAAGGAAATCAAGTGATGCACAAGTCAGTTGCTCACCACCTTTTGACCAATTCCAGAGCCTGTCCCTGCAACCCAAACTGACCCCTTCTGGGTTACTCCCCCAGTTTATTAACTGGCCATGACATTCTATGGTGTGGAATATACCTTTGGCCAGCTTGGGTCACCTGTCCTGGTTATGTTCCCTCCCAGTCTTTTTTGTGTACCTCCTCACTGACAGAGCATTAAACACAGAAGAAGTCCTTGACTTAGGATAAACATCATTTAGCACCAAACAAAACACCAATGTGTTATCAACATTATTCTCATACTGAATCAAAAACACAACACTGTAGCAGCTACTAAGAAGAAATTAACTCTATCTCAGGTGAAATCAAGACATTTTTATAAGGATGCAGTTAATTAAGTGAGAATAGCATTTCCTTTGACTAATTTACAGTTTTCTTACAGTTGCGCATACTGACAATTTCTTGGTTTCAAAATCAGAACAGTTGAGAATCAACTGTCTCATTTTTGAAATCTTAAGAAAAAATATCTGAGAAAGTTATGAGGGGAAACTTTTACATGATTTGAAAATAAATGCTTCTGGGGAATAAACCATGACAAGCTAATACGGATGTCAGACTCTAAATACTGCACTAATTAGATGACTATTGTAAGCTACAAGTTAAGATGACTATCTCATATATATTAGCCTTCCTCTAGAGAAAGATGCAGATAGACAGCTACTGATGAGGTAGATCCTATCCTGACTGTTTATATTAGAATTAATATAAGAATGTTTGGAAGCACAGATGATCAGTGAGACAAAATACCAGATCAAGTAAGACAAAGTGCTGAGCACATTCACCTCAAGCAATTAAGCAAAGGATTCAATTCAGTCTTAGATGTTAAAATTGTAGATTACTAAATCTGTTTAAAAATGCTAGACTGCCTTTACAGTCAGAAGTAAAATCAGACACTTCAGAGAACGATTCATGTAGTTTACATCACCTTCTCACAAAATAAAATAAATCACCTCAGGAAGATATTTATTTCTCAATATTAAATTAAGACAAGTTGTCCTGGGTTGCAGTGTATTCTATTACCATCCCCATCAGCCGTTGAAATCAGGTGGGGCAGTGTTTCCTTGCCTCCTCCCCCCAGACTATCTTTCTGTTAATGGCCCATCATTGTCCTGCCGCACGACTCAGAGATAACTCCCTCCGGACTATCTTCTGTTAATGAGCCTAATCAACACCTGGCCTCATGACTCATTACCCCATTGTGAGATGCTCTACCCAGAGGGAGAAACCAAGCATCCCATCGTGGATATAAGCTGGGACTCTGAACACCAGAGACAATGCCTTTTCACTGGATTTCCAGAGGACAGGAGCTACACAGCCACCACTGGACCTTCTGAGGAGGAGCAGACCCTTTTTTCTACAGGATCACCACTTCGGGAGGACTGCAGCCACCATTCTACCAGACTGCCACCACCACCCTGACTAACAGGGTGCCAGGTTGTATCCAAACTCTGTCAGTTTAACCCAGTGTTATCCGCTTTTATTGTTTTTTTTCTTTCCCCCTCCTTTTATTTCCCTATTAAGTTGTTATTCTGACTTGGTGTCTCCCACTAGTTTGTTTTCAAACTAGTACACAAGTCCAACTGAGGTGACCTACTCAGGCTTAGATATCTAATCTGCACATCCTCAAGTTAGAGCAGATTAATTCCACCCATAAACCTGAGGAATAAATGTAAAAAAATATGATATGATCATTAAAAAACATGTTCCTATAGTTATGAATGTGTATGGGATGGAAACACTAGGAGATAATCAGCAGAATGAAGATGGGTAGCAGTCACGGGCCTCTGTTCTATCTCTGGTGCTCCTTAGCTCTTATTTAATCCCTGCTTTATATTACATGTCTCATCACTCCATTTTCCCAATGAATAAAAACAGTCTGGATATCCACTGCTAGCAAGTGCCCTGGCTGAGTCCCCTATAAAAAAGTTTCAGATCCAGCTGTTCAAGCAGTTACTCAATAGGATTCCCTGTGAAACTGCTTTCAGGGACAAGTGATTTACCAAAATATGAATATCGATCTGATATCGATATCCAATTGAGACGGACAAAACTCTCTAACAGTTTAGAGTTAGAAAGTGTATGTTTTATTTGGCACCAGGCACTGCGTGGGATAGCTCCCTAAGACGCAGGGACCCAATCCAAGCAAACACGACACCTTTTATTTCCAAATATTATGAATATCCAAAATAAAAATGCATATTCATAACATTAACACCTCCCATTCTCTGCTTCATATGGAAATGAGCTTAAATGTCATTAAGCATGCGTAGTGTGTGTTCTGAATTGAGTCGGTGGTCTTGAATTGGGCCAGTGGTCCTAAAAAAGATGAAGTAACTCATCTTCCTCATTTTGACCTTTTTGCCTTTCTGGACTTTAACAATCCTAATTACTTTAGTGACCTCTAAGTTTACTCTTGTGTGACTTTTGGACAGGTTCCCACAAAGGGAGGAAATTGGTGATTGTCCTTGCTCTCTACACCAACTTATCAATGTTTCTATTCCTCGTTCTAAGCACAGCTAAGCAAACATGCAAATGACAGATAATCAGTTATTTGGTAATCAGTCACTAACATCTTAAAACCCATTTCAGGTCCAGCACTCCTAACTATTTTAATTAACTCTCTCTGGGCCCAAGTTCTTTCCTATTCCAACTAATCTCAACACAGCTAGCCTATAACTAAAATCTTTATGTTTCTTCTAAATCTATGTTTCACAAGGAAGCAGAACAGAGCTGGCAGATTTTAAGGACACCACATAGCACACAAGAGCTCTCAATTCCTAGATGTAAGAAATGAGGAAAGAAAGGCAAGAGACTGGCATGGTGAGTAAAGACCTGCTGACCAACAAAAAGGGCAAGAAGGAAATTCACAGGCAGTGGAAGCAAGGACAGGTATCCTGGGCAGAGTATAAGGATGATGCCAAGTTATGTAGGGTTGGGGTTAGGATGGCCAGCATGTGTCTAGAGCTGAACTTCGCAAGGTACATAAAGAGTAATAAGAAGGGCTTCTGCAGGTATGTCATCCAGAAGAGGAAGATCAAAGTACAGGTGTTGTTGACACACCCTGAAGGAAAGAATGTCATCCAGACTCTCCTGGACAGGCTCAAGAAGTGGGCCCACGTGAACCTCATGAGGTTCAAGGCCAAGTGCAAGGTGCTGCACCTGGGTGGGAGCAAGCTCTGATATCAACACAGGCTGGGGGATGAACAGATTGAGAGCCCTGCCAAGCAGGACTTGGGGGCGCTGGTGGAGGAGAGGCTGGACATGACCCAGCAATTTGCACTGTCAGCCCAGAAAGCCAGATGTGTCCTGGGCTGCATCCAAAGCAGCGTGGCCAGCAGGCCCAGGGAGGGGATTCTGCCTCTCTCCTCTGCTCTGGTGAGACCCCACCTGGAACACTGCATCTAGCTCTGGGGCCCCCAAGATATGAAGGGCATGGACCTGTTGCAGCTAGTCCAGAGAAGGGTCACATGGATGACCCGAGGTATTAAGCCTCTCTTAAAAATCAGGCTGAGAGACTTGGGCTTGTTCAGCCTGGAGAAGAGAAGACTGTAGGAGGATGTTCTAGCAGTTTTCCAGTACTTAAGACAGGATTTGTATGATGAGAAACAATTTTTCAGTGTCAACTGTTGCAGTAGAACAAGGAGTTCAAAATCTCTTCCAAGTTCAAAAGCTGATTCTGCAAAAATATATTTTCAACAAATCAAGGTTTTGCCAATTTTATAATTGCTCACGTTAGATTTTAAAACTTTTTCAAAAATGCTTGAAGAATGTTTTATCAAGAAATTTTCATCCTTCAGACTGATCATTTAGCTACTTACTGTGGCTATTATTTAAAAACAAACAAACAAACCAAAACTGACCAAATACAAAATGCTCCACACAATTCTATTTGCTGCTTGCAGGTTGCCATCATTTCCCCAAGATGTACTTTTTTCCTTTCTTCAAGCAGGTAAAAGCATTGCCACAGGCAAAGAAATAGTATCCATGGCCAACCAACAGCTTTTGGAATGAATGCAAGCTTTTGCAAACGTTTGGAAATATGTTTGTTCTGTAGCCTTTTAAGGAAACAAATATTTCTGCATTCAGCCTTAGAAAAATTGCAGTCATAACCTTTCAATATTTCTTATGGAATTTTTCCTTTATTCCAAGAGAAAGCTAGACATATTTTTATTTCTATTTTTTAATAATTAGCGAGCTCTATTATTGAGTTGCTAAACAACTGATTTGCAATTTTGTAATCAAAACTTAATTTGAAAAATTTAAAGATTAAATTTTTCAACCCTTACTGATTTGAAATCAGCTTAATAGAACAAGCAGTTTTTTCATGTGAGACAGGTATCTGACCTAGACTCAGTAAATAAATATCACACAGAAAAAGTTCATAAGGAACATAATAAAAGAAAAGCACCACATGAAATGGGACCTCTCACACAGCTGCTTTTGTTAAGTGGTGGCCAAATTAGCAATTGCAGGCAATTTAGCAATTATTGAGCCCAGAATTTAAAGTTCAGTACCCATATTTTAAAATTGCTGTCTTGAAAAGAGCTTTTCTGAAAAATTAGGGACATAGAAAGAAACAAAAACTTATAGTTCACTAAAGGGTAGTCTATGACATACCATCCTCTCAAATATGTTGTCAGTTATCATCAGAGAGTTGGTTCTTAGAGTGGGTTGTGTCTATACTCAGTGGGACTAGCATTGGATTAATCACCGTGGCTACTAATAGTGTTGTTCTTTCAGGACAGATGGGATCATCACACTGGGATCCTAGTGTCAGTAGGTGACCATGCTGATTTAATTTTTTTTTTTTGTCTGTATAGATCATGTTCCAAATGAACTAACATTACCACTGTGCATAATCCTACATCTTTTTTTTTTTGTTCCTGACAGATATGCTCCTGGAAGAATTCCTCCCAGCCTGCAGAAATGCTGTAGGCACAGTAGGCGCAGACATGTGGGAGGTAGATGGTAGGATGGCAGGATAAATGCTGTTGATGTTCAGCTGTGGTGATAAAGTCAAATTACCCGCCAAAAAACCTTTTTGGCAGATAGAGCTTGACTGTACTGAAACTAGATAAAGTGTAAAAATCTGCATGGAGAAACAAAGAATAATTTTCAGTGCTTATGGATCCTAAAATAGCTTCTTAGAAATCATGTCTGCCTTTCAGTGACCACAGAATGACATGAAACACAGAAATAGAATAAAGTCTACTTTCTACCTGTCACATTTTATTTTCAAAGGTGTAAACAGAAAACTTTAAGAGCTGAAAGTTCTGTAAATAATTGTTACAGGTACAGCTTGCCCAACTTGAATTCTCCTTAGTGTGAAATTTCAGTTTTCCTTCAAAGCCCAATCATTTTTTGCGTATGGGTCAGCAATGATAATGTAAAACTTCTCTCTGGATGGTCCCACCATTGACAGCAGAAATGCATCAGTGTCTTAATATTTTTCACTGGTATTATTATTAGTACCAATATTATTATTGTTGTTGTTAGGATTTTTTATTATTTATTTTATTACTAAAAGTCTTTCATTTTTAAACATTTATATCTCTTACTGGAAAAAAATTGGTTTTTTTTTTTTTTAATAATGACATATTTTAACATCTGTGGAATATCCCACATTTGATAAAAAACTCAGTAGATAATATTTAATAAAGGATTACAGTTTTGGTTTTTGAAAAATTGTAAATTATATTTTTCTCTCTTGATAGACATGATTGAGATTTTCCAGAGATCATTAACCAAGCTTTGGATGAAAACTCAAATACTTAATATCTCACATCTAACCTATTTTTTTCAATAAATAGGCACTATTTGTATTTTGTCCTTTATTTAATTTCTACTTTTTCTTCTGCATAATGTTATATATGATACATCTATATAAGTATAAATAAGAAAAAATCATATGATTTTTAAAACAATAAATTTTGCAGAGTACCAAATTACAAAATTTAATGAGGAATTTTTTCAACCTTTTTCGTTCTTTCTGTGAATGGTAGGTAGCAGAGAAGCCTGATACTGCCTCTGACGACAGGGAAGTACTCAAACTCTACAGCAGATTGTATTGAGCACAGCACTTTTACCACACCACAAAATATGTTTAAGGTTACTCACTTTAGTAAGTGCATAAGAAACATATATTTATCACAGAGGAGATTTTAGCTGCAGGTACAAGTGGCAAGCTGTTTGGACACATTTTTTAAATTATGTTCGGATCTGGTTTTATTTCTATAATTAAATTACTACACTGGAGTGGTTCAGTTTGGTGTGTAAACATTTCATGTAACAATAACTATATCTCACTTTCAGATGCTTCCTGAATATCTTCACCATTTTCATATGCATTTATCCTACCATTCTACATCAGCATAAATCAATCTACAGGCAGCATTGCAGAAAATTCCTATTAGAAGTGCTTGTCTTTAGAACCTACTCATGAAGAAACAAGACCTTGAAATTGTCCATAATACTCTTCATTACAGAATTTTGGGGGTGTTTTTCTGATAGTTTGGGTTTTCCTTTGAGTTCTGGTGCTACATCTTGCTAGATATCAGAGGGAGTTGTATGATTTTAATTAAAGACACATTTTCTTGCATTGTAGGGTAGCATGACATGATCTGAGAACAGAAACCTTAAAATGTGTTTGAAATGAGGCAAGTAAGTAGATTAGAGTGCAAAATTATTAATC
The DNA here is from genome assembly GCF_020740725.1 of Corvus hawaiiensis. NCBI lineage: Eukaryota > Metazoa > Chordata > Aves > Passeriformes > Corvidae > Corvus > Corvus hawaiiensis. The sequence continues at coordinate 78,388,492 of NC_063214.1, forward strand.
AAATCAAGAACAATGGGTAAAAAAGCGACTTAAAATTTTTCCTTTAGTTCAGGAAGTACTGCTTTAAGTTTCAGCTGATACTTCTTATGTAAGGAATTTGAAACTCAAGAGGGAATTAATTTGGTGTACATTTAAAGGCAGAAGAAGGTTTTTTAAATATATAAAAATGAAATTTAGGCTATCTGCTTTAAACATGTATAAATACTTATAGACTAAGTTGTTACTGAGCAGAGAGTTCATAATTGCAGAGCCTGTAGAACATATCAAAGACAGAGACTTGAGGACCTGCAGAGTGATGAATAACCTGTTTGGAGAAATGTCTAAGATGAGTTTGGGGAAGCATAGAGAGGAGATGAAGGACATAACTGTGAAGAGGACTGATGATTGTATAGAAGGAAGATGCTGTTATCAGCCTTCTCACCTTTGGTTATTGAGAAAGAAAAAGGGAATCAGAACACTGGGGAGAGTGTAGTGTCACATACTCTACTGGGAGCTTGACAGAAGATAAAAGGGAGGATACTGGAATTCAGGAGTGCAGTGCAAAACTGAGTGAAAATGAATAAAAACTAGAAGTAGGACTATAGTCCAATATTGAATGGGATGCTGATTTGAAGGTGTTTCAAGAGCAACAAAAATGATAGTAAAGATGGAAATCAAAATGTGATCCATAAGCAGTCATGAATAAATGCAGAATGCCTTAAAAATATATCAGTCAGGGAGATAAAAAAGCAAAATTGTTAAACATGATTTCAGCAATCATTCCCAATCATTCTGTTTCAAGACTTCCATTCTGAACAAGACTTTTGACAAATAAATGCACTGTTGTTACAAAGCTGTGCTAACCATGGCAAAAAGGTTGGAGACACATAAAAGGAAATAAAACAAATCTTCTTATTTTATGAACGGAGGATAAATGTAATTTAAGATTTAATATAAATATACTTGATGGTTAAAACTGGTTTGGTTTGGTTCTATAGAATTGCATTCAGCTTTAAGGTTGATTAGCACTCAACAAATAGGAAGAAAGAAACCAAATAAAACCCAAGCAAAACAGGCTAAAATGATACCTTCTTAAAAAATTCTGTCAACATTTTTTAATAGAATAGCATTTATGAAATCTGTTAAGAGATATAGCACTAGACAAGATTCCAAGAAAAGACTTTAATAATGGCAAGATGCTACAGTGTGATAGGATTCTACTTTCATCAGTCTGTTGTGCTTTTAATACATTTTAATGGTGTCATATTTGTCAGCCTTACCAACACTTCTAGTAACCAGTGTTTGAGACTCTGTCAGAAGATATCCCTAGAAGTTATAGGTACTAGATGTTGCTCAACCCTGAAAGTTATATACGTGTTCTCTTTATCCCAGGTTCATTTTTAGATCCCTATTGTTTTCCAGTAAGCTTATACATGACAAAAATGTTTGCAAAGCAAAAAATGTCTCAGTTTTCAAATAGCACACCAATATGTATTCAGAAGTCTGAACTTTAAGTGATAAATATAAAAGAAAAATGCTCATAATAGAAAAATTACTGCAAATTTTATGAAAAAAAATTACAAAGAAAGAAAGACTTGTTATAAAGTACTGAAATCCTATGCCAGTTCACTTACTGCAACAACCCTTCAAACCAAACCCGACATACTGTAGCATACTTCACTTGTGTCTGGATGTGTCTGCCTTGGGGCACACCTCTTGGAGTGGTCCATTGCTCATGTTAGGGATCTGTTGGGTAATCTCATTTCTAAAGAACTCACAAGTTTGGTTTTTTCTCTGTAGAAAACAAGTAACAAGATAAAATAGGAGAGAACTGGCATGTGGTTGATATATTCCTGACACAAAGCTAAGATGAAACTTGGAAGGATATACAGACTGAAGACCTGCTCTCATATAGGAGAACTTTTGCATATCTTAACAAAGCAATTGCATATGTGGCCTTGTCCTGACACTACTTTTGGCACCTTGACAAACAGTAATGATTGGTATGGTCCCTTGGCTTGTTTCCATGTGCATGTGTCTGTCTAGCTATCCGTCTGTGTGGTGTGTGCATGTGTGAACATAAATAAATTAATCTGTACAAAAATGCAAAGGAGCGGCTCTTAAAGAAAACAACCAGAAAATTCTGTCCCCCAAAAATCTGAGTTCTTATATCAATATGCCACATCTACAAAGATATTCCAATTATTGAAAATAAAATCCAGAATAAATTAGTGTCTGTCATAATTCCTCTTCTTCTGAAAAAAAACAAAACAAACAAACAAACAAAAAAAAAACCCCACCCACCCAAAAACCAAACAACAAAACAAAACGACAAGAAAAAAAAAAAAAAAGGGTAAGGTCTGTGAATGTGAAAAAAAAATTAAAAATATGTAATTTCTTCAAGGATAAAAACTTTGTCTTGCACAACTGAATAGGACAAAACAAAGGTTGTTTTTCATAAATATTCAGTTTAGAGTCCTATGTGCTTTAGAAGCTGAAATCTGACTTACTGTGTGTTCTAATAAGTAAAAAACTAGTCTATGATAGCTTTCTGAGGAGAGAGATACCCAGTTCACGGTCTTGAAGTTACATTTTAGCAAAATATCTGATTCCCAGTGTCCACATCACTTGAAAACAAACCTGTCAAATAGCTACTGCTGTAATTTTTTAGTATATTAAATGGGATTAGATAATTTTTCAGAAGTAGAAGGTTTTGTGACTAATTCTTTATGTGAAATTCTGTGACACTTTGTGAATGAAAAGGACAAAATGCTTAATCTTTTTAGTTTTGTGACCAATATTTTGTATTCTCCTTCCATTTTATATTATAGATATTTTCATGTTGTCTTCCCTCACAAGTATCAGGAACAGCTAAGGAATGTTGTCCTCATTTGCTGTACTATCAATGCAGTGTTTTGTCATACAGTGCCAAAGGCACTCTTTGATTGCTATCTGAACCAGATTTTATCAACATCTTCTGGGCATTTAGACCATGTCTACACTTATTTATTAATATCCATCACAGTGCTCCATGGGGCTCTGATCTATGATCATTCTGCCAAGCAGCTGCTTGGAGCATGCCCTTATCAGTATCTCAGTTGTTTCCTTGTATTTCATTTCACCTCATTTTAGGTTTGTACAATACAAAAATATACCACTAGAACTAGTTTTCTAGATGTGAAATTCTCCTTCCAAGACATGACTGGTTTTCAAAAGGGCGGGTTGAGTTTCTAGGGTTACTAATGAATATTGGCTCTGGACACCTCTTGGAAATCTGGGGAAATAAACTGTCTTGGTATTCAGTATTTTATAACTCTGAATTTACAAAGAATCAAAAAATGTAGTTTGTTGAAAGGAAAGAAATAATTGACAGTATGAAAGAGAATAAATAGAATAATGTGTGATAATCACACAAGTAATTTCTGGGATATAAGTAATAATAAAATAATGATCAGAAGATTAAATCCTTGCTACAGAACTAGCTAGTTGTTCCTAAATTTTTGCATTTTTCAGTAAAGCTATTGCAGCTGCCAAATCACAGAGCTCTGTCAGCTGTCTTGCTGGGTAGCAAAGTCTCATGAAGTCTGCTACTCGTAAATAGTGTTAAAATGTTTGCTATTCAACCCAAAATACTAAACTTGGATTTTAGTACTCCTGTATTTACCTTGAAAGAAGTAAGCATAGTCCTCATAAGTACATATAGTGTTTGCTATGAGAAATCTTTTAAAATAGTCTTCATATTTTTGCATTCGAGATCTGCAGGTTTTCTCCTGCATAAACATATCTGAATTTTCATATAAAATGCTTTCAACATAACTCTGCTGGTTCTTACAAAAAAAGTTATTTGAAAAACTTTTTATTTTCTTTTGTTTTGCAACACAATCCTGTCCCCCCACTGGCTCTCCTATATAACTTGAACTCTATAACTTGTCTTCTGTATCTCAGCCCATAGCTGACAGAGGGGAAAAGCAGGAATTCCCAGACCAGAGTTTTTCTGCTTTACATATTTTTTGCACAACCAAAAGGTATATTACTCTCCACAGACTGTAAAAGGAGTCCACACGATAAAATCAAATGTCAATGCCAATAAGTTGGTCTTCTAAAATAGGATTACATAAATTGAATCCAGCTGACAATGTGATATATTTTTCTTTGTGGTTTTTTTTCTTAAGTAAAACATGTAAAAGAAAAATATTTTAAAACTATCAGATACATATGTAGAAAATATAGCGGGGAAGAAAATGCACTGTATTAGAGTCTCATTATCCTGAGATTTGAGATACATACTATCAGGTTATTACAGTTTTTATTACCTTCTACTCTGTCTTTCCTTTCCATTCAGACATAAGTTCTTCCATGTCTCATTGTGTGTGGTGCAGAATGGAAATTATGAATGTCTATCTACTACACGAATAAGTAGACATTACAAAAACCTCAAAATGATGAAAGTAGTGAAGGGCTCTTTCACTTTTCTGGTAGTAACTATAATATATTTGACTTACAACACTGATTTTAGAAAAGAGAATAAAAAGGGAAGCATCATGACATCACTATAAATTGCATATAATTATAACTTTAATGAAAAAGAAGATGGGATTTGAGGGATATTGTAAATGGAAACACATCTCCCTCTTTCTTCTCTCACTTCACTCTGTATTAATTGGCATGGCCCTAATAACACAAGAACTTGTTAGGTGTCTCTGTCAGAGAGCAAAGCCTTATGCAAATGCTGAGCTGGAAGCACTGGGATTTTTTCTTTCATCCTTGTGCCCAGACAAGTTCCTCACTCACAGACGTTTTGGAGCTCTGCTCAGTTGTATTTGAATGTCTATGGAGTAAAACTGCTGGCCTGAAAATGGAACATTAAAAGCAAGGGAGATAATGTCTCATCTTCCGTTCTTTGCCTTCTCCATCACAGAGTGGTAATACCTTGAAAATAGCACTAATTGGATGTATCTAAACAGGGCCAGGGCAGGAAACTTTTCAAGAGAATGTGTCTCTGTAATTCAAGTAATTCAAATACGTATGTCTAACCTAAAAGTAATAATTCATTTATGTAATAGTGAAGGCCTTATTCAGAATAAAAATTAAATACTTCACAAAAAAACCCAGAAATGAACCATGTATTTGTCACAATCTCTTGCAGAAATTACTGGCTTTTGAGAAGTAAATTGTTAACTCACATAAGACCACAGTTTTATCATAATTTATGCAAATATTATTGAATTTACTCTGAATATTTGGATATTTATTTAAAAAAAAAAGAGAAACCCTGTGGTATGTGGTTGTCCATCTGACAGCATCTAAGGTGGAGCTAAACAGTATCCAAACTTTAAGTTTTAATTTGAAATACTATTGGATTGCATATGTGAGATTTTTTTCCTGAGTCATCTTCTATTTTGGGAATTCTTTTGAAATCAGTGGATTTTTTGCATCCTTGAAAACTGATCTGTGTCTGGGGAATAGCATGGGAATCTTTCAGAAAAGTATTTTTATACAGTTACCTGTGAATCCATTTATTCTGTAAACACAGAGAGAATAGATTTCCCTCCTCTAAGGCCTAGAAATTTAGTTTGTTTTTTCCCCTTATGCTCACTATTGGTCCTACATAATGTTACATGTCAAGGTCAACCTCTTAACTTTGTCAAAATCAGTAGCATTTTTTTTCCCTTACACTTTGCTTTTATTCTTGTAGTCAAAAGCAGTAAAAAGTAGAAGTACAATAAATCTTAAGCTATTACTATCAGAACAAAATGCACATCACTTACAGCAGCTGATTGTTTAAAAAATAGATGCATATGCTATTTGATTTTCTGTTCACTAGAATTACTTTCTTTTTCCCTTCTTAACAAAAATTCTCTTCTTTTGATCCTATTCAGAAAGGCAGTAAGTCTTTTTTAGGACACTTGAAACCCTCAATAGATGCTGATTTTTCTACAACATCTGCCATGTTCCTATTTTTCCATGCTGAACAGACATTTTTTAAAAGTAAATGCAGAGCAAAACAGATTTTGCTAAACCTTAATTAGCATTTTTATAAAATACTTCACCCATAGAATTTAACAGGAGAACTCTTTATGGCATGACTGGTTCAGCCCAACAGTAGATGTTGTATTGACATCTTACTTTTCTACTGGATAAAGATTGTTAGCCTTGATTTAACCTTTCATGTGTTTTAAAGCTAAATTTTAAACCAATATGCTTTTCTAACTGTATCAGCACTCATTTAACTTCTTATAATACCAAGACAGTGAAAACCTTATACTGTCTTGGCCTTCTTGCAACAAATACTCGGTAGTGCATACATAGTGCAATATATCATGGAGGGTTTGTAACTCAAGGGCAAGGTTCCCTTTGAAACATTGGTACATTGAAACACATGTCTACGTCAAAAAACTTTGTCATAAAAATGTTTCATAGATATTATTTAGACAGAAAGCTGTGTTTACAGTAAAACCTCTTTATCTTTCAAAAAGTGACAACCTTCTAAGAATAATTTGTGTACTAACAATAAAAGCCCCCTAACTCTTCACAAATAGAACATTCCGATTTTTTTTTTTTCCCAGTTGAAGCTGCCATATTAATTTGAAATACATTTCTTTATATTCATTTTTTCTCAGTGTCACATTTTCCCACTTACTATGATGGCCAAGTTGCACCAATGATGATATGAGAAAGAAAACTACACCACCATGACAAAGAGCTCCCGGGTGCAACACTGGTCAGACAGTATAATTGAAGAAGACTGCTTTCTGATGGCAAATATGATGTACAAAAGAGCTCAAGAGTGCTCAAATGAGCTGCCACTAAATCACGTCTGAAAATGCAGAAGTATTTTGTCAATAGTGTTGTTGGGGGTCAGAAAAGATTCAGTCACTTTCAATATTTCAGTCTTGTTTCCAGATAATCTCTGCTTAATTCCAAAAGAGAGGTTTATTTCTACTATTTTGATGATGTTAGCCATTTTAACTGTCACAGTTTAAAATAAAACAAAATAATGAAAAGAGAAATATATATTCAGTTGATGAATTCTCATCACATTGGATTGTTTCTGACAATGAATGAATATTAAGCATATTCTAGCTGTTCTATTACATTTTTTTTAAATTTATTTAGCATGTTTCTTGTGCTAGAAAACCACTTTTATAATGACAATGTAAAATTATATTTAGTTCAGCTTTCAAATTTTTCTTTCATTGTTATTTACTTCTGTAAATGTGTCTTAAACATGAGCTTTTTTCAGTACATTTTTTCCATGACAGCCTTTTTATAATATTACTTTCTTAAAAAGAGTGGCAGTGGAGGATCCGAGCTTTGAAAATTTTGTAAGAGGTAACATTTTCAAGGTTTTATCACCTCTGCACATCTAAAAGAAATTCTCTTAGATTTAATTCTATTTCTGTGCCACAGAATAATTGCATTTGTTTTCTTCCATCCGTTGCATTTAACCAAAATTACCTGTAATCTCTAAATTATTACTATGCCCCCCAGTTTCTTTTTCCTTCTAGAAGTTCTCATCTGCCAGCTCATCTGCTACATAGACAATTGTCCAGTTTTTAAGTACTCACAGATCCTTATCTAAGTTTCTACAGATCACCTCAACTTTATTAAGATTATTGACATTTTCAAGATAGCTAAGGGATGTGCTTCTGTCAGTGTGTCCACAGCATCCAATACAATCAATATTATGGTTGTGGATTGTCTGACTAAGAGACTGGGGTTTTTTTAAAAGTTCATTGTTGTTGGGATTTTTTGTTGGTGGTGGTTTTGGTTTAGGTTTGGGGATTTTGTTTCATTAGATTTTGATTTGTTTGTTAGTTTTGGTAGGTGGCTTAGTAAGGGGTTTTGTTTTGTTTTTCCCACAAAAACTTTCAGCTGATCACATGTGGAAGCTCTGAACAAAGACTCTTCCTTTTCCTGTTTCCCTGGAATTAGAGTTCTGCAAAGTTCCAGGGTTCCCTATGTTGACAAATGCATTATTCAGCTGAAGGTTGTTCTGAAATGTCTCTTAATTGAGCTTGCTCTTTGCAGATCAGTGCACTTCACAGGCACATTTCTATAGTGGTAGAATGTGAAAAAGAAGTACTGACTCCTTGCTGTTCTCACCAGAGCTTGTGTTAGGTCAGACTGCCCAGGGCCTTCTGACAGAAACTGGAATATGTCAAACACAGTAAGGAAGGATTTTGCTTGTTTTGTTTTATCTTTTAATTAGCTCAATACTTGAAAATACAGCCTGGATGTCAGAAAAGCATATGGAGGGCTCATCTCAAACCTTGCCTAGTTAAAACTTCTTCCAAGTTCATTTTATTTGAATAATTCTATTGTTTAGTTATGTATTTGCTAATTGAGACCAAAACATCTCTCAAAAGATACCCTCTGGGGAAAGATGAAGGAAGCCTAAGAATGAAATACCTCCTCTGCCTCCAGAATTATAGATTCTTCCTAAAAACACTTCCGTCTCTCAACGTATGTTACCCAAGAAAACTCCTTATAAACAGGATGGTTTGTAACTTACTTTATTGCAGAAGAACTGAAGAAATTAAAAGCTGGGCATCCAAGTATCTCTTACCTGTCTTGTAACTGCAAATACAACTTGTTCTGTTTGTGCCTAGACCTGCCTAGAATGTCCAAGCAGAAAATTGTAAGCTTTGAAGCTGCTGGTTAGATTTCCCTTTGATACTGGTCACACCGTTGTAAAAGTCTGCAGGCATTTTTTGCCCTCATTATTCAAGTTTCATGTTGTTTAACCGTCTTGTTGTATTTAGGAAAAAAATGTGGATCAAAGACAAAACAAAATGTAACTGGTTTTTAGGTAGAAACCACATGTTAAAATGGTTATAATTGATTTATTCACAGCATTAGACATTCTTTCCCCCCTTAATCAGTTTCTTTACTTCATGTTTTGTTCCATCTTGGTTTCTTCTTTTCTCTCAGATTGATATATCTTACTTTCCTTCCATCTTTTTCTTGTCCCAAGTGCAATTGTTATATTTGTTATATGATTTCCTCTCATATGCAGAACTCGTAATCCTAGCTTGCTTGTTCTCACTCACATTTTCATTTTTGAAAGCAGAGATAAACCTGATTTGGAATATTTTAGAAGCTAGTAGCAATCATTCATTGTCAAGCTAAGAGAAAAATTACTCTGAATTTCTATGAATTCACTCATCAAAAAGAGGGGATGCTAAGCAAATTCTTATCTTGCATTATAAATTCCAGGGACTCTATGTCTTAGCTGCCCTTTCAGTTCTTCTTGCTGTTTTGTATGGCATGCAGTGCAAGATTCTTAAGGTTATTTGTTGTCATATAATAGTCATAATACAGGGAGATAGCAGAAGAGATTTTGCACTTTAATCCAGATGCACTAGTGATAGAGATAACAGGGCTGGTCCTCTGTGCAGAGCTACTTCTTTAATCTGTGATTCCTGGGGTGATGTAGGACCTCACCAGCTGGTCGTCTGAAGATATGAATCAATAGACTGTCTTGAGAAAATTGAATACTTGGAAAGAGGTAACTGACTAAATCTTCCTATTGAATATTTCACTCATTTTGCAACAGTCATCCAGGGGATAACATTGGGCAGCTCTAGAATTCCACTTATACAGCTCCTGCTGTGCCCAGCCCAATTTCTACACCCAAATGTCTTGACTGAACTAACGGATTGAGGAATTGAGAGAATATATTAAGAGCAGTGCTGAGAAGAAGGACTTGGGGTAGTTGGTGGATGAGAAGTTCAACATGACCCAGCAATATGCACCCAGAAATCCAAACATATCCCGGGCTGCATTAAAGAAGCATGACTGGCAAGACAAGAGAGGTGATTCACCCCCTCTACTCAGCTCTCAAGAGATCCCAAAATGGAGTACTGCATCCAGCTCTGGGGCCCCCAACATAAGAAGGACATGGACTTCTTGGAGTGAGTCCAGAGGAGGAGTAAGAAGATGATGTTTCATCTTGGGCTTCAAGAGGGAGTGGAGTGGAGTGGAGTGGAGTGGAGTGGAGTGGAGTGGAGTGGAGTGGAGTGGAGTGGAGTGGAGGGGAAGGGGAAGGGGAAGGGGAAGGGGAAGGGGGAAGGGGAAGGGGAAGGGGAAGGGGAAGGGGAAGGGAAGCAACATCAGAATATAAGGAAATAAAATGGAAAATGAATATGATAAATTCACCTCAATTTTTCTCACCTATTGTACAGAATAAATGCAAATGAATAAGAACTTTCCTCTTGCATAACTAACTGAACTTTGTCACAAGAAATTTTGGGTTCTGGATTTGCAGGGATATGGGTGAAATTCAACCCAAAACTTTGATAAAACCTTTCAAAGACTATACATAGGCAACACATCTGAATAAAACTGGGGAAATTCCACCATAAAAGTTGAAAAGAATGGTTTTTTGTAGTAATCAGTCACATTTTGCAGCTGTTTGTTATTGCAGATCTTCTGTCATATTACCCCAGTATTTTCACATTTCATTATGTAATTTTTTTAGAGGGGGTACTTAATAATGTGCATGATCACAGTGTGTATATGATTTTGCTGGTCTGTGTGACTGTATTACTCAAATTACCAAGGATGGACTCTTCCCACAAAGTATGAATGAGCTTGCTATCTCCTGTTTTCCACAGCAGGCACCATTTTTTTAGATATCTCCCTGAGAAAAGTCATAGTGGTCGGTTTTCAGTAGCAGAAAAATTGTAGTGGTATTTCACAGGTCCCACAAGGAAATCTTAAGGAAATTTTCAAAACTAGCCAAGACTTAGTATCATGGTAGAGAAATGTTTAACACAGGGCTTGTTGCTCTTTCCACCTCTTTGTCCAGTTTATCAATAGATGGCAGCAAACAGCCCTTTTATGTCTGATCTCCAGCCCAGAGGGTTACACAAATTTATTTAGTTCTTTTCTATTTCTTCCTTTCTTTCTGACACAGTCATGTGCACGACTATGTGACAATGCAGTTAGACTCTACAACATACACAACTTCAGTATGTAACAACTTCACCAGATCCTCACTGGGGAGAATTCATAGGGTTTCACTAAGAACTGTAAACGTTTCGTGCCAAATCCAAGCTAGCATGGAAGTGCATAAGTATCCTGTAGAAATTCACTGAAATAATTCAGTGACAGATTGAAATATCCCATCTTTAATTTCCCATTTACTGACAAGCTGCAAGACTCAGTCCCTAAAATCAATGTTGCAATCTATACTTTTGATAATGTTTTTCATTTGTTCCTCAGTTTCAAGTTTTGGAAAAGTTTTTGCTCCACTTAGACATTTGCAGTATTCCTTGTGCAGCTCATCCTAGAAAAGCCCCTTGAGCCTAGTCAGTCTGTATAGAAAGGATGTGTAACTATTTCTGAGGGGAAAAATGCTTCCTAAAGCTACAGAATATCTTGCCAGATTTCACTCTATGTGCTCAGAAACATTTTTTTCACTTCCTATATCTGTGTCCTGACAAGCTTTTGCTTTCTAATTTTGGTTCTTTAGGGAAGGGAAGGGAAGGGAAGGGAAGGGAAGGAAGGAAAGGAAAGGAAAGGAAAGGAAAGGAAAGGAAAGGAAAGGAAAGGAAAGGAAAGGAAAGGAAAGGAAAGGAAAGGAAAGGAAAGGAAAGGAAAGGAAAGGAAAGGAAAGGAAAGGAAAGGAAAGGAAAGGAAAGGAAAGGAAAGGAAAGGAAAGGAAAGGAAAGGAAAGGAAAGGAAAGGAAAGGAAAGGAAAGGAAAGGAAAGGAAAGGAAAGGAAAGGAAAGGAAAGGAAAGGAAAGGAAAGGAAAGGACAAGAAAACTAATATGAATTGTGGGGTTCATTAAAAGAAGCATAACCAGCAGGTTGAGGGAGGAGATTCTTCCCCACTATTCTGCCCTTGTGAGAGCCCACCTGGAGTGCTGCATCCAGCTCTGGGGTCCTCAGCAAAGAAAGACATGTGACTGTAAGAGCAAGTCCAGAGGAGAGCCAAGTAAATAATCAGAGGGCTGGAGCCCCTCTCCTATGAAGAAAGGCTGAGAGAGAGTTGCAGTTAAGCCTGGAGAAGAGAAGGCTCTGAGGAGACCTTCTAGCAGCATTCCAGTACCTAAAAGGGGTTTATAAAAACAGAGGGAGAGTGACTTTTACATGGGAAGATTGTGATAGAACAAGTGGTAATGGTTTTAAAGTAAATAAGGAGAGATTTAGACTAGATGTTAGGAATAAATTCTTTACTGTGAGGGTGGTGAGGTACTGGAACAGGTTGCCCAGAGACGTTGATGCCCCATCCCTGGAAGTATTTATGGCCAGGCTGGATGGGGCTCTGAGCAACCTGGTCTCATCAAAGATGTCCTTGCCCAGGCAGCAGAATGAGGACTAGATGATCTTTCAGTCCCTTCAAACCCAAGCTATTCTGCAATTCAATGATTCTATCAGCTTTGCTGAGAATCATCTTTGCAGTTGTTTCCTGATACCTGAGCTAGCAACACTTTATTTACCTTACACTGCAGTAAGTGTACTCTTCCTCAGAGTGTGTTGCCATTATGATGCTCTTGGGATATTAAAAGAAGATAGTAAAAAAAGAGTAATAGATAGCCAAAAATATTTTGATGCAGTGTATATTAGAAAGCTGAAAATAAAATGGAAAAAACACATTAAAATATCAGCTTTTGTGACACCTCTATATAACAAAAGGATTTAATTGTTTTCTACTGAGAACCGTGGGCCAAACATATCCCTAACAAAAAAGGACAGCTGGAAGAAATGCTGAGTTTTCATGTGAGATCCCGTGCTAATTTACTATTTTAATACATCCAAATGAATTGAAAATTATATGAATCATACTTTTTTTTTTGCAGAAAGATAATTTTTAATTTTTACAATAAAAAATATGTGGGGGGATGTTTATTGTTAGGAATAACAATTCATCTTGGATGGTTTTGCAAAAAAAAAGCAGTATGAATTAATTAAGATAGGTATTATTAGAAAGGAAAGGAGAGAAAAAATAACAGTGAACCCTTTAAAAATATCCTGGAAATGATATTCAAAGTGCATTCAAACAATTACCAATGTGAAATGAATTTAACACAGATTGTGTAATTAATTGTCTGGCAGTGCTTAGTTGCTTAGTTAAGCCAAAAAAGTTATTGAGATTTGGAAATGAAAATGAGATTTTGTCTTCATTTACTCAAGATGTCCTTTACTTGTAACTCAAGTTTTATTTATACACATTGAAATTTTTATAAATTAATTTCCTACCCTAGTTATAATTTTCTCTTTTGAGATTTAACATGTCATATGTGAAATGAATTATAAAAGGTCACATTTTACTGCTACATCTCGAGCCAATGTTGTGAAGGAATTAAAAAATGCTGTATTCAATGTTCAGGCCACTGCAGTTTCTGTTCTTGCTACATTACCTATGACAGAACAAGGATATTGCCAGCAAAGCAAGCACACTTGTATGAAATCAGTGATGTTGTACTGCCAGTGACCAGTCCATTACTTCCTAATTATTTTTATTTTCTATTTTCTTAAATTGTCCTGCTTTAATTATTTTTAGAGAAAATACTATGTGAAAAGTCAGCACTGTGATATTACTAGGCAAATAAATGTATTTCATTGTTGTGGTAAAGTATTGAGCCTGACTGGATTCCAGGTGCCCACCAAAGCTACTCTGTCACTCTTCCTCCTCAACTGGATAGGGGAGAGAAAATAAAACTAAAGGTTCGTGGGTTGAGATAAAGACAGGGAGATCAATCACCAGTTACTGTCTTGTGCTAAACAGACACAGATTAGAGAAAATTAGTTTATTATGTGCCAAATTGGACTAGGATGATGAGAAGTGAAACCAGAACTTAAAACAACTTCTCCCCAGTCCCTCCCTTCTTCTTGGGCTGAACTTCAGTCTCAATTTTCTCTACCTTCTTCTCTCAAGCAGCACTAAGGGACAGGGAATGGAGGGGGCTGGGGTTAGTTCCTGAAACATGCTGTTTCTGTCACTTCTTCCTCCTCAGGGGGAGGAGTCCTCACACTCCTTCTCTGCTCCTGCAGGGGGTCTCTACCACTGGATACAGTCCCCCATTAACTTTACCAATTGAATCCTTTCCCCCAAGCTGCAGCTCTTCTTGAACTGCTCTAGCATGGATCCCTTTCACAGGGTGCAGTTTTTTGAGTGTTTCCTTTCTTGCAAGCTGCTTGAGGCTTCTGGAAGTACTTCTGATGCGATGGCCTCTGCGTGAGGGTCCTCCTTGTTAAAGGGAATTTGAGGATGGTGAGCTTCAAGACCCAGGGACATTCTCCTTCCTGATCTGCTAGAGCATGGCTACTGTGATGCCCTGACCATGTATTCCTAGGGTTACACACACATACACACACGCACATCAACACAAATACAAGAACGATCCCTCTACAGGCATCACACACACAAAAAAATCAGCACTAACTCAAACACAAAATACACAGATGACCTGAACCTGCTCTTACTTGCCCTTTTCAGTATAAAAGACAAGAGAAAAGACAACTAACAAGTAACAAGGGAACAAAGCAGGGAACCCTAGGAAATAAGAGATGGTGTGAAAAAAAGAAAAAAGTAACAATGGAAGGGGCATAGCTGAACAGAGCAGAGGCAGAAGCAGAATTAAAGGAGAAACATCACATCAGGAGAAGTCTGCGAAGACAGATTATAGTAAAACCAGAAAATGTCCTGAAACAAGCATCTTGCTGTATCCTCAGCTAGATGAGCTATTCAATTATTGAGACTCTCTCTACAAATGACCATCCAATTGGCTCCTTTAAATTCAGTGATTGCATGGTCATACCAGGAAGAATGACTTTAAATTCTGTGATTTGGTTTTCAGAAATGTATCCATCTGTGTATCTATTTATTTTTCCTTTCTGAAACCATTTCTCCTCTATAAATAATTTTTTCCTATTTTCGAGAGGCTTCATCCTTACTTTTTGTTTTACCATGTGTCAGGATTATATCTATCTTCATCAGAGATCACTGTCTGGGAAAATAATAAAAAAAAGAATTGTGCAGCATGATGCTAGTTGTAGGTGGCTCACTTCCAAGAGTACCATAAGCTTTAGCAGATGTTGGCCAGACTGTGCTAAATATGTGTCGGCAACTTTAGGAATCTCAGAACTCTTCAGTCAACGATCCTACACTGCTGCTTTCAGATTTTTTTCTTTTTTTCTTTTTAACAGATTAGCACTCAATCATATGAATAGCAGGGAGAATATGCAAATAAGCAGGAACTCCAAGTCATTGTGAACGATGGTACAAAGTGTCAGAAACCAGATAGGGCCAGCTGCTCCCTAATGGATGGGAAGTCAAGTGAAATAACACGCCTGCAGGGCAGGAGTCTTGACATCCAGAGCATTGTCCTAAAGTACCCAGCCAGGGGGAACAAAGCAGGACCAGGTTCAGAGACAGAAAAAACCAGATCTTTACAATATCACCTTAGGCCCTCATCTTCTCAGTACTGTAAATCTCAGGTTTTGACATTCTTGCATGCTAAACCCAGAGGTGCTAAATATCCTTGTTTACCTTACTCGAACAGCTCCCTGTCTCTGTCATGATGTCAGTAATCTGTGCACCGCTGTAGAGCATGAAACTGTGTTATAAGGGGCACCTTACCTATCTACTAATAAAATAGTTTGAAAAGCACCTGTAGTAGAATATTACAGACTTCTTAATGAAGCTGACAGAAAAAAAAATCTGGAAATCAGCAAAGAGATAACAACTTTCAAAAAACCCTTAAATTTCCCCAATCTGCCCAAAACCAACAAAAACCCAATCCCCACACCAAAACCAAATCTCAATTAACTTTATACTCAGTTTTGTAATACCGTACAGAATGCAAAATCTGTGTTACAATTCTTATATGGAGACTTCTGTAAGGATATACACTGCTAAAGTGCTGCTACATGAACGAAGGGGCAAACTCCCCAACTAGTGATTTTCAAAGATATTGAAGGGTTTTTTTTCCTTGATCTACCACTCAAAATAGCAATTCAAAGTCAATAAATAATTTTTTCCTATTCTGTATCTATTTTATTTCTGTCTCCTGATACGAACCCTTTTCCCTAACTATTAATACATATTGACTGTGTCAGTATTTTAGTATTTGAAAATATTTTACTGTTACAAGAAGTGTTATTTAGGAAAATGCTTTTAGTAGTAAAGAATCATGACTCATTGGGTAACAAACCAGAGGAGACATTAGAAACACTTTAGCATCTAAATATCAAGAAATAATGTGATATAAAATTATCTTTTTAATCTTTTAAAACCCCTATAATTCATTGTCTCCTGTGTATAATTTGTAGCACTGGATCCTAGATTATCTACGCATAATTTAAAAAAACCCACCCAAAACTGTTCATAAAATGTTTTAGTTGTTAAGTATTAGCTAACCATAGGATCAATTAACACTTACAATTATAGCTTGAATCAAATGTGCAAATCTAAGAAATTACTTCTTGGATTTTTTTTCCTGTGAACTCATTTCTGTACTGTTTTTAATGAAAGCCCCTGATACTTTGGATTACCTTATCTTTGGTTTCTAGAAGAGGCCTGTCTAAAGCTTAGATAGTCATAAGATTGCTTTTTCTCAGGGGAGAGAAACAGATACCTCCAGCAGAAGATTCTTCTTTCTGCAATCCAACACACATAAACAGCTTAGAGGCACCTATTTCTCTTCCGACTGCAAAGGGAGACTATGTGGATGACTTAGAATCACACACATAATTTTCCAATTTCTGAACCTAAGGAGACAGACCAAAAAAAAGGACTCTTTTAGAAATACAAAAATATACAGTTGTATATGTGTGTATTTGTAGGAGTGTCAAAGACTCAAAGTTTCACTTGCTTGTAACTGGAAGCGTTTTTAAGAGGAAACCAAAGCACTGGCTGGAAATGCATGAGAACGTGTTTATGCTGGAACAGCCTTCCAGTAAATTTAACAGAGAGCTTGTTGAGGACATGTATCTTTTTAGGAGAGGTAAAGAAACGTATCATCAGTATTCATTTTAATAGCAGGCTGAAACCATTGCTTGAGAGATTATTCCAAGCCCATTTCCTACAATTTCAGTGAGCTGCTCTGGCATTTTAAGCTATATTTCCAATTACATCAAGAATAACTTAAGTCTAGAACTGCTGAGCAGTAGGCAGCTCAATCATGCAAAAAAACCTTTCCTTATTCTCTCACTTTTCACCAACAGTCCTACAGTATGCTACGTAGAAAATAATTATGGGCTGGTTTCCACAGTAAAACTTCTTCAGGGAAAGGTATTCTTTCATCTCTGTGATTAACAACCTCATGCAAATTGCAAGTGACCTGATTACAATTTTTGCATCTCTGTTAAGAGTTTCCAAGCTTCTAACTTGCTATGAAATATGTTGAAATTTTCTTAGACAATAATGGCTAGGACTTGTTAAAAATTGTGCTTAAGCTCCTGCATTGAGAGATATTTCCATAAGATGTGCTTGATCAACTTAGTTAACATAGTTGTATTTCTAATTAAAGCACAGAACAGGAACAATGAAAGCAAGACATCAGTTGTTTTTTATATATGGTGGTGTTTCTGCCTATTTGTAATAAACAACAATAATAAAGCTCAATAAACTGTGAGCTTTGCTCACAAACAATATGATGTTGTTTTCACGGCAAGTGATTTAATTACGCCTTTTTAAACATTAATAGGAACATTAACATTCCTTGGACAAGGAATCTTTTACTAAATGCTGCCAAGCATTGAGTAAAATGCCAAACTTGCCTTTTGCCTTTTTCTTTTTAAAATATCCGTTTCAGAAAACAAAAATGTATTTATTTTACCTGAAAAAAAAAATTGAAGGTCAAAATTAAGCAGTTTTCAGGGGGAGTTTTAATTAGATAAGGTTAATGCCCCACACAGCTTCTCTGTCTTCTGTCTTTAGTTCTCACTCTATGAAAACCTTCTGAACTTCCCCTGCTGCTTTATTCAGATGTAATCAGCACCCTTCAATGAAACTCTAATTTAAAGAGAATTCATTACAGTAGATGACTTATTTAAATAGGTGGAAAATTAATGCCTCAAAGCAGAGAATTGCGTGCTCTAAAATGAAGGTAAGGACTTATAGGTAAGCTGTGTCAACACTTATCACCACTGAATGCAATTTATATCTCTATATAGGTATATCTCTAGAAAAAGATACATACACACCCATAAAAATAAAACTTATGATGAGGTCTCTCAAAGTGTTTTGCAAACATATTAGAAATGTCCCTTGAATATTCGAATGTAAATGAATATTACTTTATTTTACTACCTTTCTTTTCCAGATGAGTGTTATATATAATAAACCCAGGGACATCTAAATTGGCTATACTCATGTAGTGAGTCTAAAACAGATGTGAAACAAAAGAAACTGGGTTTCTTAACTCATACTCTCTTTCTGTAATTAACAGGATAAAACAAGGCTGATTTTCAATTACTTTAAACCTGATGTAGTCATGCCTCATGCACTGTAGCTGCAAAGCTTTGATAAAATTTTTGAATTGATGGCACTCTAAAATGTATCTTCATTCATCCAGATCACTATAACACTGACTAAAGATATTGAATACCTTGGATAAAAATACTAAAGCATGATTTCAAAACTTACTGATGAAATACATTTACATTTAAAGCTACAGGACAGTGGAAAATCAGATCATCCTACTTGTAACAGGGATATCAGTATTGCAATATATTAAATGAGGCAATGTCTGTGGGAAAACACATACTCCTTCATTAGACCAGTTGTATATTCAGAACAACTGAGACGGTTTCAGGCATGCAAATAAATTTTTAGGGTTGAAATAGAGGGGCAGCACATTTGATATTACATGCAAGCTGAGAACAATTTGTTTTGAGTTTAACTTAAAAGTATTATAATCACTGAGATAGTTTGATGGAAGAGTTCATTCCTAGCCATGCAAGGGAAAAGAAGTGTTCCAATGGAAACAATGAGTATATCATTGTCTCTCATGAAAGATTATCTAAATAATAGTAGATGTTGGCACCAGTGGCATGCGCAGTGTACTGCAAAATACTAACCCACTGCCACTGAGATTACGTTTACCAAAGTGACTTATAAATATAGTTTCTTCTCTGCCTTTGGGCCTCTTGAACATATAGTAACCAAGGTCAGATACTGAGTGAATTCTTAGTGAGAAAAAGTCTTTAATATATGATTGCATGCTAGAGAACTTACTGGGGTTTTTTAGACTTAAGTATGTGCACTAAATGATTACTACTTCACTGTATACAGAGTATTTTATGGAGTAGCATGATAATTCTGTACTATGTATTCCCTCAAGTATAAGATAATACAAGGATAACTGTTTTCCTGAACATAGCTCTTTCCAGAGCTGAATTGTCTCCTCAGCTCCAAGACTACACTGGTGACAAGAACAGTGAGAGATAAATGGAGATGATTCTGGGACTATGGGATAAAGGAATCATACTAAAGTTTACTTCACCTACAAATAATTAATTTCAGCATGTCCTGTTCTTTATCAGTTGTTTCACAGTTGATCTTAGAGAATCCTATTTGTACAACTGTAAGACTCTGTAGGCAATCTGAACGATTTCTTTTAATTTTACTGAAGATTCTCTATCTGAAAATATACGTAATCTGAGAAAAGAATTCTAAAATATAAATAAATTTTTTAATGTGAATTCTTGATGATAGTAACATTAGCTCCAGTTTTTTGATGCCTGTAATTCACGCTGAATTCATATTCAAATGTCAAAGGCAATGCAATCAAAAAAGCTTATACAGACTTTGCACACCTGTGCAGAGAGAATTTGGAAGTGTAAGCTTATGTTGAAAGGGTTTGTCTGCTCCTCTGAGGGCATCTGATCAAAGGAGCCACAAACCAGGACATGCAGAGACAAACCAGCCTGACACATGATAAAGGAGGTCGTGTTAAGAGCAAACCTGGAGGTCATATTAAGAACAAGCCTGGCCAGTGGCATGAATTGGTAAGAGTATGTGGGATATGAACATATTTTTTTTAAAAGGGGGAATGTGGAAAGAGAAGGAGAAATATAACCAGAAACAAACCTGGTCAGTCACACTAATCAATGGGCAAGCAAGGATCTGCAGGTAAACTAGCAATTTGCAACTGATAAGAATGCGAATCTGGAGGTCCTACATGTTGGAGGGAGTCAGTGGGACTGTACCAAATGGTGGGGCAATGTGTGGAGGAAGGGGGAGCAGGAAGGAACAGAAAAGGGGGTAGTCAGAAAAGGGTATAAAAGAGGCCAGCTTTGTGTAAAACCATGCCAGTGGGTATGTTCTTTTGGCTGAGCCCTGCACCTGATTGATGAAGTCTGTCCTGACTTCTTATATCTTACGATGCCTTAACTCTCTTTCTGTGTAATCTCACTCTCTATGCCATGTGTGTGTCCTGCAAGAACTCAACACCATCTGCGCATGAGGCCTGTGTGCGAGTGAAATGTGCTGCCAAACATTGGAGTCAGACTTCAGCCAAGGCTCACCTGGGCTATGGTGTCAGCTCCCAGAGCCAGTGGGGTCTCCATGTCAGCAACTGGAGTGAGTTCTTTTGTGAGACACTGGGACAGGAATTATGTATGTCCCGAAATACAGCTACTGAGGGGACCAGGGTGAGTGAGGTGAGTGAGGGACCTGGAAAAGCCCATATTCCTGGTTCCAGCTGCTGGGCTGTCTGCATCTTCCCAAAACTGAGTGTGTGATGTGTGTATTCACAAACTGATTTTAAACTGTACCTGCTGGAGAGTAGGTGGCTTGGGTCTCAACAGGGGTCTTCGCTGCTGGCAGGGTCTGTGCTGGTATTTGGAGGGAGACTCGCAAGTCTGTGGGTCTTTGTGCCCATGGGACAAGTGTGTGACTGCTGCATGCTTGTTGAAAGCAGTGAGCTGGACAAGATGGAGAGTAGAAACCTGTGGGGTGGCTAAGAGAGGCTGGGATCTGGGCAGGGGTACCACGTAGTCAGAGGGTCTGTATTTGCACACAGGGATTCACAAATGTGTGTGTGCTTGTGATCCTGGAAAATTCACTACTGGTTGAACCTGCAAACAGGAAAGTGGCAGCTCTATCCCTTAGCCTGGGCAAAGACCACAGGTTCTGAGGCACTGAGCTGGACAGAAGGGAGTCCTGGCATGAGAAAATGGAGCAGGTAGACACTCATCCATTCACATGTGAAAATCTATAAAAAATTTAGCCAAATTAGTTGCTTCAAGGATTTTTAAATTGAGGTTTATCAAAGAACATTTTGTATCCTGAGACAAAATACATTTTAATTCTCAGTGAAATCAAAATTTTAGAACTCTGAATGTCTTTAAAGATACTTCAATAGGAAAAAAAAAAATCACATCTGCCTCTACCTAAAGTCTGATCCCTAGTCATCTGTGTGGATTTTAATTACTGGTTGGCAGCCATGCTAGAAAAATTTGAGCTGTTACTTTATTTTTAATTAAGTTGGGAAGATTCCCTAATCAGCCTTCTAAAATGACACCAAAGCTTGCATACATATACATTTCTTTGATTTGTCTGTCCATGATTCCTTAAAGCCTTGGAATATGTAGACTTCACTTTTCTTTTTACATATTATGTAATTATTTTGCTGAATTTATTTACATTACTTGACATTTTTTATTAGACTTTATAAAATATAATTTACTGCATACAGTACTCAGAAGAGCGCATGGTATCTATTTAGAGATATTTTAAATTAGGTAGGACTTGACTGAGAGCAGCAAGCCTGTTTAAAGAATCCAAAATATGTGGCTTGCGGTGAAAAACTAATCCATTTTCTTGATTTGAAATATACAATAATAATTACTCCACAATAGAAATAAGTCATTTGCCTTAGAGCTCATTTGTTTTGAATGCATGGTGGTTTTTTGTGGACTTTGAGTTTATTTCATATACTTACAGGGAAGGTAGTAAACATCAAGCCAGTGAACTGGAAAATCAGAATAAATACAGTACTTAGAGTATAATATTACTGCCCAGTGGGATTTTTATTAGCCAGTAGCTTTAAGAAAAACTACTGAAATATGACTTATAGGATATATAATTCTAAGCATTCAATAATATTCTATGACCATCAAGGGTCATAATTTTCACATAGCTGCACATTGGTACTCAAAATTTCTTCCTGTCTAAACAAATCAACAGACTGAAAATTAGTTTCCATGGATTGAAAATGGCTCATTTAGTCTGAAGAAATCAATTCAGAAAAGTCAGGGACATAAACATTAGAATGAACTTAATCAAATGCTTAATCAATAATGATGCTGAATTTTAAGCTGACATCAGATGATTATAATGAACGTTGCTACAGGAGGTACAAAGTTATGAATGATCTGCCACTTGAGACACAAAAACTGCATTCTGAGTCTAAGTCTGACAAGGGATTTTAAGCATTTCTTCTCTTGATGACTGGGTAACTATTGCTTACACCCTTTACTTATTGCATACTTACTGAGATTAAAACTTAATTCAGACTAAATTTTTATCTCCCTAGGTGCTATTTTCCCACAGTAATTACAGAAGAATTCAGACTCACTATTCTTAAAGGTGGCAAATAATTTATTTCATGAAAATCAAGCTCCACACAGAAGCATGTTCAGCCATTTAAGTATCTTAGGTCTAAATTCCTACGTCTCACTTGTGCACTTGTAATGCCCCCATTCTGCTGTTCTCTTTCTATTCTGCTGTTAAAATAAGCTTCAAAACATTGACAGGTTCCTGGAATTAAGCTTTTAAATACCAATTAACATCTGACCATGTAGGGTTACACACTACCTCATCATGTTCCATAATCTCATAGATTCTAAAATGCTGAAATAAGCCTAGAGTAGAATATCAAGAGAATAGAATGGTAAAAGTAGGATTAGCCTTTTCAGACTAGTGTCATATATTTCATGTAATTGTAAGCTGGGTTCTTAAATGGAAAATATTTTGCAAACCATGCCTTTAAGCAATCAGAAACAACTACAAAAGAAAAGACATAGAAAATCCTTACTCTAAAGTATTGTCATTGCCTTAGCATCATTTAATCCTTGAGCTATCTTTCTATATAGATGCATCCCTTCTCTTTACCAGAGCCCTGTACCTGTACTCATGTGAATGCCTGCAACAGACAGGGATAAAAAATAGAAATGAAACGCACAAGCATCTACTCACTAGGGAGCTGAGAACTGAGTCACAGTGACTGCCAAGAGACACAGTTACTGCCAAGTAAGAGTACTCTCAGAATAAGCAGAGATCTGTGCCCAGTTTCTTATTGGAAACTGATGGAGGGGAATGCCAGCATGCCAAAAGTACTAAAAATAGATCATGCAAAGGAGAGCTAGGTAGTCCATAAAAATTTGGTCTGAACAGGGTAACTCCTAAGTCCCTGACATGCTTCTTGAAACTCCCAGACAACTCAGCTGGCACAAAAGGACACAGTTCAATTCATGTGACTTGTAGATTAACATAGACATTGACCCAAGGGGGGCTTCCAAGGGGAAGTGTAATCATTGGGTCTTGGGCTGCAGGATGAACCAGATACTCTTCTCTTAGGTAGGAGCTGGGAATAACTTTAGCTGCAGATGGTGTGCTCTGGTCAAGCTGCTAAGCCACTAAAGGAAGGAGACAAGGGAGACGGTGAGAAGAGCACGTTGCATCAGGGAAGATGTATGGGAAAGTGAAAGAATCTTTGCAGCGATCTGGCACAGCCCAGAGCCTAAACCCCACGGCAAACAGAAGGAGGAAAGCTCAAAAGCTGTGCTCGAGCAGGGGTAGGACAAAGATTTCCAGGACCATGAGAGCTGGGAGCTGGGAACACCTAGGGCTCGAAGAAAGGAGCAAAGTCCAGGTGGTGATGTCCTGAACCATACTATTAAAGGGAAAGGAAACAGAAACACACGCATGTCAGCTCCTGGTGCTGAGTTGTCATGTTCGGGACTTCGACTCCTGAACTCCACTCCAAGGAATAAGAGCTGCTAAAGAGCTGCTAAAGATAAAGAGGATTTGGGCATCACAGGTGCCTGTTACTAACACAATGAAGACAACTTTGAGCAAGATTCATCAGAGAAAGGAGACCAAAGCCTGAAATAAGTAGGAGAATGTGTGTGGGAAAGGGCAACAAGGGAGATGCTCACATTTCCCTTGAAACAGTGAAGTGACTCTGCATCCATCTGAAGTGCCCTTGTTCTAATGTGTACAGCACAGGATAGAAACAAGGAACTGGATGCCAATAAGAGCTGACAGAGAATAGTAAATCTATAGCATGGTATTATGAACAACTGAAGTATTGTAAGGTATGGTATGGATAGTAGGATTTTAAAAAGATAGGCAGAAAAGGTGACAAGGTGTGTAAGGGGCTGTTGAATGCAAGTCCTGGACTAACTTCAGATGCTGCTGTACTTGTCCTGCAGCTGATAAGTGAAGAATATCTGTCTCACTATAATGATAATAAATGGCGACTCTGACTACAATGAGTAGATCTTCAAGACCCCAAGGAAAGACAAGAAGGCAAGTAGCAAGGAATTTGGACTTTATGAGAGAAGTCTTATTCAGGAAGCTGGCATGCAAAGCCTTGGGTTCCCAAATTATCTGATGGCATACAGTGAATTTTCATTTGCACTTTCTTATAGATTGATGGGAAGGATTATACTGTCAAGAAACTGGACTGGAGTGAAGCATTACTGAAGAATAGCACAAAGAGACATTCTTTTTTTAATTATGCCATCTTCTTTAAAGGATGACCTTTGAAAAAAAAAGTGACAAAATTTTAGGTTCTTAAAGGAAGAAGAGTTATGAAACTGAGTGATGGATTACATCTATAGAGATGAGGAAGAAACTGGAGATGATATCAAGACTGAAAGGACAGAAAGGATGGTAGGAAAAGTGACATTTCAAAGGTTTTAATAAGGGACATCAGTAAATTCATGTTCAGCACATGAAGCTAGTGGAACTATGTTCAAGACATATGAGAGATGTTTTTAAGATGAAAAAAGTCACAATTCTTCAGCTAACAAGTTTTAGTAATTAGATGGTTGGGCAATAACCTTGTACTTTGAAAGCATATTAAAATTAATTTTATTCTCTTTAGAGGTATGTGCTGTTTTAAAGTAGATCTGATTGTACAGAAATTCACTTTGGAAACCCATTCCCATTTTGAGCCTTCTACGGTTTTCTGAAACTCCCTACATATTCATGAAGTTAGGAAAGGAGATGAAGTAGTTTGGATAATACCTAGTAGTTGCTTTTCTTTAACATTCTTCAATATCTTCAGTCAATTATTGGGGGGATGGACACACAAACATAGCATTTCTAAGAATCTTTTCAGACTTTTCAGATTACTGGAGGTTAAAGCAAGACAGAAAGTCATCTTGGTGTATCTGAACTGAAAATAAATTCAAAAATCAGTTCAGGAACATTCTAAAGATGTTATTTCATTTGTTTCTTGGTGATTGATGAGTAGGTTTTTTTCCTATCTGGCTTTCTCAATTAACATGCTGTCTGAATGTCTGAAAAGAGTTGTTTTTTCTTATACTCACAGTTTTATCTGTATGGAATTCCAGTTCACTAATCTTCACTTACAAGTGTGAATTAAAAGAATTCCGGGAGATTGGTAAAAGGCCTAATTTTGTAAGACAAATCAAGAGTTAGAGAAATCTACTGCCAGTTTATATATTATTGCTGATCTTTAAAACAGATCATTAATTATTTCATTATCTAAGGTACTTTCAGTTCCAACACTCTGTAAGCATACTTAGTTAATTAATCTTCTTCAATGGATTGGTTGAGCATAAGTTCAAGTAGAAGCCTTATTACTAGAACATAGCTAAGACAATGCAGGCAAAAATGGTGTGTGGAAAATGCTTAATCTTTAGGTTTTTGAGGTTTAACTACACTTCAAACCCTGAGCATAAAATCTCAGGATGCATGCTTTGGTTGCCTTCTAGTTTAGCTGGCCTTTAAATCTATGTTCTGCAGGACAAACAGAGTGGCTCACAGTACTGGGAACTCCCTGTAGAGTCAATTGAAAGATGCCTTTGGAGAGCAGTTTAGAGCACAAAAAGGAAACCCCTATTTGTTTATGCATTGAGTTATTGATTGTAAAAAACCATACATGTCTCTGTATGCAATTTGATGCTCTTTAACAGTAGATTGGGTGCTGCATTGAATCAGCCATTAGAAATACAAGCTATGTGTGGTAAAGATCACTTATCTCAGAGCTGATTGATCTTAACATCTCTTGACCTGGTATTCAGAACACAACATATTTTTCTCATGACTGACTTCCTTACAAAGCAGAACGAAGAAGTTAAATTATAAGAATTTTCCATCCGAGTAGCTCAATGGAATGACTTGTGGGGAAGCTGTCTCAGCCTACTGATGAGACTACTTCTTTAGGAAACTGGTACCTGTCCTCTGAAGATCTAGGCCCAAATCCAGGGCACCTAGAGCTGGTTATTAAGGACTGTGTCCAGTCAGATTCTGAAGATCTCTGTATCTGGATATTCTAGTCAATGTGCTCCATGGCCTGACCTAGGCTTTCTGTGGTCAATAGATTTTCATATAGTGAAGGATTAGGTGAAGGAAACAGTGAATATGTGAGCCTTTTCTATGTCTTCTTACCAAGTGATCTGCCCACTCAGCATTCAGTCCATCACCACTGTCTGAAGTAAAATATACAAACCACAATTATCTCTATGAACCAGTAATTTTGTGTGGCCCACAAGGGTATGAATATTTCTCACAGTACTGACTTTCATTCCTTGCCTCAATAGGAAGCATGGAAAATGGCATACCTCCAGATATGTTCTATAATTTGTATAGCATACCCTTTAACACCAGAAGTAATGAATTTGAATGCCCCTGTATGGAAGAGGAGCTGTAATAGTTCTGTTTCATGTGGGAGTACTTAAACCCTTCAGCTATTACATATGAGTGAGTTTTCTGACAGTTTCATACACCAAAATGAATAGTATAATTTATTTATTACATGGTTTAAGCTTCATTAATGGATTAGTTGTCTTAGGAATTGAAGTAGAATTTTTCCTCTTCTGGTTTATCTTTGAATCAAAGTTGCTCTTAGTCATCCACTGACTTGAAAAGGAATGTTTATGAGCACATCTACTAAAATGTGATTAGGTGCCCAGAGAAGTTAGCCTAAAAAGACTGAAAAATATTATATACATCAAAGAATAGGAAGCCACAGATAATAGAAAATGTAAAAAGCCCCCATTTTGCCTAAATTGGCAAGACAAAAAGTAAGTGGCCTGAATTCTTCCTATAATGTCTATCTCTTTCTAGTACAATATATAATAAGTTATTTAGACAAAATGGAAGAAATTTATCTTCTCCTAGGACAGGTGGTAGAAAGCAACCTCTGGGTGATCAGTAGGGCGTGGTCTTTGCTAATCTCTTTTAAAACAAACCGAGTTTTTATTCTGGATTAAGCAGAGAAGGGCTTTGAAATCATCTCACTGAAATAATGAGGTTAAAGTAATTAATTGCCTTTTTTTCCCATTTGTTACAGTGCGGATACTGCAACACACGTATCAAACAATGAGACCCGTGGAAAAGAAATA
Source organism: Corvus hawaiiensis (assembly GCF_020740725.1). Classification (NCBI taxonomy): domain Eukaryota; kingdom Metazoa; phylum Chordata; class Aves; order Passeriformes; family Corvidae; genus Corvus; species Corvus hawaiiensis. Next base: position 78,416,033 of record NC_063214.1, read on the forward strand.
TACATGGACCGATTCTTGATAGATGTTTCAGAGATGTTTATTTCTCCAGCCGCATGGCCGGGGCTCTGCCGAGGAACTGTGGCAATCACGGGACCCGAGGGTCCTTGGCCACCCCGGGGAACACAAACCAACCAATGGGAACGAGGCTGAGCAGGGGCAGGGAAACCCCGAGTCTGTCCCCCAGGGCCCCTCTCCCAGGGCTACACGGCAGGGGGAGGGCCCCAACGCTTCCTTTGGCTTGTAACAAGTGCAGTTTAAATACATTAGAAAGGAACATAATCTACACTATCTTTGTGAAAAGTATCCTTCATTTATGTATAGAATTAACATACGAATTTCCAAATAAATTATTTTAAATTTGCAAGAACATAAATGTCCTAAATGCATTTATAATATATTCAGTGTCTGAAATTGATCAGAGATTTTGTTGCCAGCTGTGAAAGTGCTATGATGTTTAGTGCATTTTCTGATAAGCAGTTGGAGACTAGTGTAGAAAATGAAACTATGTAGATTCAAAATCAGTCTAAATAAATTATGTTGCTCACAGAGAACAAATAATCTGATAAATATTCATGTATCAAGAAAGAAGACAAAAAACTCCCAACAAAACAAAACACACAAAACATGGAACAATACTGATATCACCTTGAAAGAAACATGATAGAAAACTCCCTCTTTTTGGTCTTGTGTCAAATTAGTTATTAATTGTGCTTTCCTGCAGAGCGGTATAGGCAACTAATGATTTAATGATTAATGCAGAGGTGAATACCAGGAAGTAAATGAATCAAAATCCACAAGAACCTGTAGTATGTGTTCCTCTTTTTCTGGAATATAAGGGACCTCACACTAAGTAATTTTTGCACCACAGTGACTTTCTTGACCTGTTTGGTTACAGAAAGAGAGGCCTGTGTTAATCTTTGTACTGGTACAGAATACCAAGAAATAGAAACTATACCTAAATTTGTAAACAAGCATGGTACAAAATATTACTCCTGAACTAATGAAATTTAGCATTTATTTAAATGAAATCATGTCTTCTGCTCATGGGAATCATTCAGTTACATAAATATAGACATCTAGGGCCACTTGTAATAACCTAATGTCTCAAAACATTACAGCTGTGACATGGTAGAAAGGCCTATCATGATCAAACATATACTATAGGCACCCCTATTTGATATACCAGCATTCAGTAACTGAGTTTCATCAACTATATCTATATCTATCTTGGCGTACCTTAAAGCTTTTTTGACCTCAGTTCCCAAGCTTTGAATTTAAGTTAATACTAATTTCCTCCTTGACGGGATTTTTTCTAAGAAAAATTACAGATGCAGGAGTATTTAAATCATATGGTATAAGAGATTATTAAAGATATTTTGCTATCATTATTAGAATTTTATCATTATTTTTTTCTAATTTTTATTGATTCAAACCCATTTGCGCTTAAAAATTACACTTAAAATATTCTGAAAAAAATGAACCATTATGAACCTTATTACCTTATTTAATTTTGAAAATCGTTAATTAATTTAAAATATGTATTTTCAAAAATTGCCTAAGTTATTAGAATGTTTCTGAGACAAACTGCATTTTTTTCTCACTAAATCTTGTTGTTCTTCCCATAGCAATCTACTTCTTGGGTACTTAGTCTGCTTTTTAAAATTAGATTTAACTTTTAAAAAAAACTTGCTTGTGTGAAGAGTTTGTTAAAAGTCAAGAAAAACGTTTCTTTGCTCAGGCTTATGAATTTTAATGAAAATTATTATTATTAGCTGGCTTTTTGTTTTTAAATAATAAAGAGTTACTAGTACAGGTTTGCTTTACTTCCATCACTAAGGTTTTATTTACTTTTACAGCATTTGAAATAAATTTATCATTGATACTTGGTTCATTTGCTAAGGACTGGATGTATGAACCCAGGCAGAGATTTTGTTCTTAATATGTGATACATCATCTTATATTAAGTATGCTCTCAGAAATACAAATACTTAAGGAAGACTGTGACAACTGTTCTCCTGACATCTTGTCAATGCAGAGAAAGTTTTAAAGTAAAAAAGCCACATATTTTGAACTGAACTTTATCTATTACAGTTTATTAATTAACAGTTATTTGCACTTTATTCATGTTTTTCAGTTCTTTTCCCCCAAAATAAGTGTAAGAGAAATTAATTAAAATTTTTTAATGAAGATTATAGTTCAAACAGATATGCCTCCTTTATTTTGAACCTGGGCCCAAAGTAGAACAAAGTTGCGGTGTCACATACTTGCCATATATAAATCAGCTTGCTCATTTATTTCAGCTTCTTCTGAGGGTCTATTTCACTTTCAGGGCTGAAATCCTTCCCACGAAATAATTTTCCAAAATAATTTTTACATTCTGTAAAATATATATGTGGAATACAAAATAAATAAGTTTTCTTTGCTCCATTTTAAATATAGACAACTGAAAAATTAGTACCACTATTTCATAATTATATAATCTTCCATACTACTGTATTTTTCTCCATGGCTACTTGACTTTGCAGTGTAAGCAGAAAACTTTATTGTTTGTACTGTGTGCTTATACAAAGCCAACAGTCGTAAGTTTCATTCTTTTCCATTAAAAGAAAATAGCAGCACTGATTAAATGGTACCTTTTGAAAGTGCAAGGTTAATCCAGTGGAAATCTACTTTAATGAAAAAAAGGTTCAGTTTTCACATAAGAGCTACAGATGTAACCCTTGAAGTATGAAATTTAGATGGAAGCTCAAAATGTAGAAATGTGCTGGGATATGCACAAATCACCATTGAACAAGTAACACTTATGATGTACATATATTTAAGTTCAGCTATTAAAATATTTCTGCTTGTTTCTGTGAAAAACAATCTAATATTGAAGTACTCAAGACACAGGGTCAAAAGCAATGACAAATGTGTTATATAGGATATTTTCTGTCACCTTAACTGTATTATATCGGAAAGTCTAAATTCTAGGATCCTTATTTTTTGTTTATCAAGCTTCTTAAACAAAGCATATTGATTTAAAGGAATGTTTTTTCTGAGGAAGAGGTCTAGGTAATGTAAGAATAAGCAATGTAAAGCTAAACTATTATTTTCACCTTTATATTGGTGTTAACAATTATAGATGTTAGCTTGAAATAATGTCTAAATATAATTGAAGGTTGAAGTACAACTGCCCTTCCATTTTCCAGTTCCTTATTCAATAAGATACTTTCCTTGTAGAACATGTTAAGTTCCAGAGCTTACAAGTGGGAGGTCAATTACCTGTTTTGCTCTTTTTTTTGTTGTTGTACATATTTCATGATTGTAACTCTTGACATATTTTTGAACTAGTTTATTGATTTAACTGAGATTTTATTACATTGTGTTAGCAAAAAAACTTTTAAAGAATCTGCAAGTATTTCTACCATTAATCCTTTTCCTTGGTCCTGAACAGCTGGGATAAAAATGCCTGTTTGGAAACATGACACAGAACATTTCAAGGACAGATGTAATTATTTAGTTTCTACCGCTGAAAAATTTGTTTTTTGGCAGTCCATCTAATTGGAAACTTGAATCCTTCTACCTTCTCACCTGAAAGAAAGTTATTATAGCTAAATCTTTGGCCAGAACAGGTCACCATAGCTCAATAACCCTTATGTTAAATACTGTCATTGAAGAATACAGTTTATGGTGATGGGACAGTTTACTTGTCTGCGTGGTCACCTATAAATTATGAAACATTCTAGGCTGATGCAATTTATGAGCAGATTCAGGGCTTACAGCAACAGAAAATGACAAAGATGCAGTAAGACTAGTTTTGGACCTAATAATGATAAACTATGGGTAGAAGAGTATCAGATATTTACATAGCTGTACTAACTTTCCATTGTGCAGGTGAGATCACACATTAAGATTCTTATTGAAGATTTAAAATTTTATGCAAGCTTCTGTAAGGAAAAAGAAGGTAACAGAAACTGGTGAAGCATAAGAAGTGCCATCTACTATTTGCAGCAGTTTTGCCAGGCCCACTTTAGAACTGGGATATAGAAATGTATGGAAACATAACACCATTCAAAAAAAAATCTAATAATCTCTTCATAGTACATTGTTTAATATCAAAATGAGTTGGAAGTGGTGAGACTGACCTAAAAGGCAACCAATTTCCTTCTTCTATTGGTCTGGATGCAAAACTTCTACCAGAAGTCACATAAGGACAATATTGGAGCATGATTTTGTGTTGTAGCATAGTGGGGAAAAGAAAAATAAGTGATTATTATTGAACTAGAAGTCCTACTTCCAAAGTTTCATTATTTTAATGGGCCATTATAACATTATGACTCATGCTAGAGTCCTCATATGGATAAAGCTTTCTTAATTTTTAATTACATTTTTATCTAGAAAAGGCCTACAAGGAAAGGCAAAACATTTTCAACATTTATTCATCATTATATTAACTGCAAGTTAGTCTCCGTTTCTTTCTCGCCATAAATTTATTCTGAATTTCTTTGTCACTGTGTGGAAGAAGAGGATGTGTTTGGCATACTTAGCCTAATCTTCATTTCCGATTTATACAGTCAATTCACAAATAACTACTCTAATTCCACAACTTGTCACTATGAAAAGTAATTCCAATATCACAAATAAGAATTATGTTACTGCTCTATGACTCATTGGTATAGTGCTTAAAAGTCATCACATATTTCTTCATTTCTATTTCTACACTCAACACTAGCAGTGTTACCAATACTGTGAGATAGTACAACAAGGACACAAAAAAAAAAAAGAGAGAAACAGAATAGGATTAGTAAGTAAAGTGTGTCTGTATCAAGCACTGCTGGCTGAAATACTTTCAGAACATGGAGTAGTATACCTGTAGAATCTATGTCAGTGTGATACTGCACCACCATGATGAGAGCAAGGACTAAATGTGCTACCATTATGATGACACAGCTACTCTATTTGAAGGACCCAAGCTATCATTTTTTAATTATTCTGTGGACAAATCATCCTGTCTGCAGCTCACACAGGACTCAGTACAGTGTCCTGCTGTTTCATATTATCATCTAAGATGAAAATAGAAGATACAGATTTTTGCATTAATATACATCCTAAAAATGCACAGCATTTAAAGTGAATTTTAGTGGTCCGAGCACAGAATTCCTTTTAAAGATTATGAAGACGTTCACATATCCATATATGCATATATATGCTACCTATCTACACATCAACATATCCACCTATTCTAAAGTGGTTCCAAGTAACAAAAATGCCTCATGAGATCTAAGTAGTACAACTGAGACTAGCAGCATCAGACTTTTTATCTTAATTATTTTTAAAAGTAATTTGCTAATCTGGAAAGAGAACACTTACTTTGAAGTTTAGATTTAGAATTAGGATATGTGTGGATTTATTTGTTTGCATTTTTTATTATTAATTAAATTTTTAAAATTAGAAAAATAATTAAAGCAATTATTAGATACATTTTAAAGTATTAAATAAACAATTATTGATTATTGTTGTATTTGAGTACTGCCAAATGTCTCAGATCATGAATTCATGCTAAATTTTGCTTAAACATGCAATATAAAAAGACTAAAGTTTTTTAACTATAAACAATGTTAAAGCTGAGAAATACATTATTAAATTCAGTTTTAATTTAACATTTGATTCTGATAATTCCTCTTAAAATAACAGGATTCCAAACTATGGCTACAGTTAATCAGCATAGCTTCAATGGTATTTTAGTAAAATATTAAGTGCAGAAGAAAGTTATAGGTAGCAGCTGGTGTTTGAAGGATACATTATTACCCATTTTCTAGTAGCTGTTCTCAATGGCACCAGGAGCTGTTACATTATAACATGCCATAAATGTGACAAACCTTTAATACATTTATGGTGAGTTGACCTTGGCTGGGTGCCCGGTGCCCAACAAGCTTGTCTATCAGTCCTCTTCAACTGGGGAGAAAAAAATCAGAAGGTTTGTGCACGGGGTAGTAAGAAATAAAATCAAATCTTAAAATACCTTCCCTCCATCCCTGTCTTCCTCCTGGGCTTTATTTTATTCCTGTGTTCTCTACGTCCTCCCTGCACAGTGGACAGGGCAATGGGAAAAGGGATTTGTGTTTGACACATTGTGTCTACTACTCCTTCCTCCTCAGGGGGAGCACTCCTCACAGTCTTCCTCTTCTCCAATGTAAGGCTCCTCCCATGGGAGAGAGTCCTCCATGAACTTCTTCAGTGTAAGTCCTTCACACAAGCTGTAGTTCTTCATGAACTGCTAAAGCATGGGTTCCTCCCATGGGGTGCAGTCCTGCAGGAACAGATTGCTCCAGCGTGGGTCCCCAATGGGGTCACAAGTCCTGACAGTAAATCCATTCCAGCATGGGGTCCTCTCTCCAGGGAGCCTTAGGCCCTACAAGGAGCTTTCTCCAACACAGGCTTCCCATGGGGTCACATCACCCTTTATGCATCTGCCTGCTCCACCACAAACTTCCATGGACTGCAGGGGCACAGCTGCCTCTCCATGGTCTGCAACATCAGCTGCAGCGGAATCTCTTCTCCGATGCCTGGAATACCTCTTCCCCATCCTCCTTCACTGACCTTGGTGTCTACAGAGTTTCTTACTCCTTTCTTTTGGCTGCTGTTGCACAGCAGTTTTTTCATTTTTTAAAATATGCTATCACAGAGAGAAAATGAAGATGTTATTTTTGTGATCCTACTCATGCATTAAACCAACAGTTTCATTTGGTCATCAACTTTATTTAAAGCCAATCTATATAGTTACAGAGCATTTTAAATTTACCAGGAAATAAATAACTTTCGTATAAAACTTGTTTCCAAGTTTACAAGCCTTTTCTCTCTTCATTTCTCTTCGCTAAAATTACGGGAATTCATCCTTGCAAGTTTGGATTTTCATCATTTTGATATTTATTGCATTTTCCTTTCCTTTTCCTTTTCCTTTTCCTTTTCCTTTCTATCCTCCTTGAAATACTTATTTTTATACCTCTATTTTTTAGGAAAATTACTTTTTATTTACTTTGGCAAGGACAGTTGTATCCTGCACAACTTCAGTTGATTTGTCATGTTGTTAACAATTATCCACTAATTTTTTCCTTTTTTTTTTTTAATTGGAATAGCATTCTTTCCTCATATTGAACAATGCATTATTGCAAAAAATTGCAGTCCTGCCATCAATACTCTTGCAAATATTTCTTAGAAAATCTGTTTATTTTGACAGTGTATGTCTACATTGCCAAATAAAAGAAGATTAGAGTTTATTAGCTGACCTGCAGACTAGATTTCACAGGCTGGTTTCTCTTGACCCTGCTGAGGCTCTAGCGAAGACAAGCCATGTTGTATTTTTTCTCAGTCCCTGATCTCCTCTTGCTCTCAGTTATGCACCTCTTTCCTTGAGGTGTTTTTATTTCTGTGTGTCCTAACCATAGCCAAGGGAAAAGCCAACAATTAAAGAGGGTGGATGAACAGGAATTTCATCCTCTGAGTTGTTCCTGGTCTTTTATTATTTGGCAGTGCAGTAATTACTTGGCAGTGCAGATAGACCTGGTGGGACTCTTTTACTGACAGCTCTGAAGAGCCAGTGCTTATATCTGTCCTCACTGAAGAGGAAAATAAATGGAATACATATTCTGAAGCCATTTGTGCCAGTGTTTCAGACAGTCATCCTTCCCGTCTGTGCCTCTGCAATCCAGCCTACATTCAACCAATCCCACCAAGAAGATGAGAAATCTGGGATGTTTTGTAATTAAAGCCAAATAAAAGCAGATTACTTTAAGCTGTGTTAGATGAAGTTATTCACAATTGTTAAAGTGATTTTTTCAGCTACTGAGATTTAAAATGTTTATGATTGGAAAACAGTATTTAAACTCTTACTAGTTTAGCTACAATTTAGCTGAATTTGGTAGTTCAGCACACACTAAGGAAAAATGCACTATTACCTCTGTGAAGGCAACAGCTTTTCAGATGAAGTGGTTTGCTAAAAGAGCACTTACTATTTTATAACATTTTTCAACCAAAGGCTTTGTAGCGTATTCTCTGTCAAATGAATATCTACCAAAGTAAAATACTTTACTCAGCAAATTTCCTATACTCTTTAGTGCTAAATAGACACTGTATGGTTGTAGGCTATTTTCCATCAACACATTTTGTATTCCAAGTGACAGCTTTTAGTTTTTATTAAGATGTCATGTTTCATCTTTAAACTATTTGACAACCTTGACATTAACATGTACTGGAAAGAATATGAAACATGATGCTTGTCTACTTACAGGATGCTTGACTCAGGCCATAGACAGTGATAGATGAATCAGAAAAAAAAGAAACTGATATTTTGGTGATGTGGTCATTCCTTCTTCCTTTCCCTTTCCCTTTCTCTTTCCTTTTCCCCTTCCCTTTCCCTTCCCCTTCCCTCCCCTCCCCTTTCCCTTTTCTCCTTTCCCCTTTCCCCTTCCCCCTTTCCCCATTCCCCTTTCTTGGAATAACTGTGTTCTTCAACAGATGCCGTATCATTTCATTAAGCAGTTGTACTACTATTCCTAAAAATATTGTGACAGCTATATGCAGCAGAAAATATTTTAAAAACTTCTAACAAAAGCATAAACTGAAGTTGAAATACTTTCTTTAAACTTTTAAAGCAGAGCTAATAGAAGCATGACTGCAAATTTGGAAAAAAATTTGCATTTCAAAAGGAAGACAAAGTATAGCAATACATGCATACAATAAGTTACAGAAAAATATATTTCAGGAAGATTTTTCCATTTTAGTTTCTCTATATTAAAATCTGTCTTTTCAGCACTTTTTCTTCATGTTCTCACTTTCTGATCCTTTCCTTCATAATTCACATAACTTTTCTCCCCTCAGTTTATCCTCTCAGATGTTACTTTCTGAAGTTCCTCAACTTCCTGCAAGTCCTCCTATGTACCCAGCTTTTTTTCACTTCACTGCTGTCCTGCTCCCATAAAAGTATATCTTAGTGATCAGTTCACCACTTTTGTCATATGACTCCTAGTGATGCATTCTAGATTATTTGGTTTCAAGCCAAATTGTCAGGTCAAAAGCACGAGTAGCAGGGAGGCTGTTCATTTGCAGAGCACATGCCAGGTGTAGTGAGCTTCCAGCAGCCAGAAGGCAAAGTTGGATTTGCTCCAGGCAAAAATTCTGTCCTACTTTTTCTGCCAGTTGCTGGACACCAGTTGGTCTACCTCACTCTACAAAAAGAGACTTTAAAAAAAAAAGCTAAATGTCACCTATCACCTCTGGGTCCCCGGAACAGTCAGAAGTGAGCTGAAACTCGGAAGATTCTGTTCTTTTACAGACTGTATTTTTTTGCATGTGTTGGATGGTAGAGTGGTACATTTAAAGTAATTGAAGAAATAATTATTCAATTCTGCCTTTTATATTCAGTGGAGTGAGATATGCACTCCATAAGACAATTTATCTGTAGAGCTAAGAAGGTAACTAGGATAGATCAGACTGAATTTCCCCTAAAGTTGCCTGTTTTTCTCAAATGAATATAAAAGAAGACAGAGGCAGAAGCATCAAATGTTGATGTTCATCTATTAGAATCAAGACGTGTTGAAACTGAATACAGATATATGTATCAATAAGAAATTAGGGTTTACTGTGATAGAAACATTTAGGTGACTGATAATTCAGTCCAGTTTACAACTTCAAAACAGCACTGCTTGACTATCATTGACAATAGGCGTCACCCATACCAGTTGTTATCACTGTCTGTTTGAAGCAGACATTCGTCATCTAAGAGCACACAGTACCTTGGAGTGGATGCTCTGTAGTTCCTGCTAATGGCTATGGACCTTGCCATGATTTTAGTCACTGTGCTGGTTTTGTCAAGGTAGAGTTAATTTTCTTCACAGTAGTCACCGTGGGGCTACATTTTGGATTTCTGCTGAACACAGTGTTGACGACACATCCAAGTTTTAGTGATTGCTGAGCAGTGCTTACATGGAGTCAAGGTCTTTTCTGCTTCTCACAGCACCCCACCAGCAAATAGTCTGGGGGTGCACAAGAGCTTGGGAAGGGTCACAGATGGGACAGTTGATCCCAACCATCCAAAGGGATATCTGTTTGGTATCACATGATGCCATGCTCAGCATAAAACAATGGGGAAAGAAGAAGGAAGGTAGGGACATTTGAAGTGATGGCATTTGTCCTCCCAGGTGACCATTACATAGAGTCCCAGTTCCTGGAGACGACTGAACAACTGGAAGGAATGAATGAATTCCTTGTTTTGCTTTGCTTGCATGTGTGCGGTTTTTCCTTTACTTATTAAATTTCCTTTATCTTAACCTACAAGTGTTCTCACTTCTACCCTTCCCATTCTCTCCCCCATGCTAGAAGGAGAGAGTGAGTGGCTGTGTGGTGCTGAGTTGACATCTGGGGTTAAACCATGAGAGTCACCAAGTGCAAACTGGCCAGATGTGAGAGTTCTTTGATGAGGAAAAAAAAGGAGGTGATCCAGCATATCCCATCATCCTCATCACTGTTTTTTTATGCTTCTTCACTAAAAAAAAGGGAGGAATCTTATTTCTTTCTAACATAGTTCAGCTTATTTTGGTGACTAAGAATGGTTCAGAATTTGTCAGGCATTTTTCCTAGTTCTTCTGCATCTTTTTTCCATCTTTCAGGTTTTCCTGTTTGCGCATTTTCCAGTTCTCCTTTTGAGCAGTTCAACCATGAGTTTTGTTTTTCTTCTTTGCCTTTATATGTTCCTTAAATACTTAAGCTTAACTATGTTGCAAAATGCCAATGCATTGCTGCTGGACATTCTAATTTGGTGTGCTTATTTCAGGGTCCAGGGCAAGTAAACACTATTTATGCTTTGCTTAGTTTGTGATGTGTTGTGTTTCCTGAATGCAACAGGCCTCTACTTTGGCTACTAACCTGAAGCAAATCTGCTTCCTTCTCCAAATATGACAGTGAACCATAAAATCTGAGAACAAAGTATTTCACTGTTACAATTTTAGAGATTACTGTATCTAGATATGCAAACATATCTACCCCAGTGAAAACAAACAAACAAACAAAAAATTCTCCTAAGAGTATAGATTCTGTTTCCACTCTTTCTAGATAGCTTAATTCGTAACCCATGATACTCAGACAAATTAAGACTACATACAACATTTACTTTCAAGTTAAAATCATGACCATTTGTTTCCTCATTTCCTCATCATGACCATCAGTTCCTCTAGCAATCAATAACAGTTTCCCAGCAAAGCTATTTTTTTAACCACTATAGATAGTTTAAATGGCCTATCAGCTTGTCATTAATTTGTCTGTTGTCACTTGAGATGTGTCAGGTCACGCTATTCATAGTTTAAGCATTCCAATAGCATCAATTAGTCAGGGCGCTATACCATATAACTTATACTGTCCCCTGCAGAGTATTCCAGGCAGAATGTGTATGGACTGGACAAGCTATAGCAGAATCCTATTGTTTTGATACTGTTGTTCAAGAATTTTAGCTGAGAGCAGGAAACCAGCTTTTTCGCAGCTCCTGTGGAGTTCTGCTCAATGGACTGGCAAGAGAGAGTAGCATTTTCAATAGATTTCCCTGAAAATATTTGATGCTGACAACTTGCCTTTAGCTGTCAAACTGTAAAACTGCCTCCACCTAAGTGACTGACCAGCCAAATACATTTAGGTTTCTATTTATGAAAGGGCAGGCTTTAAAATAAAAAATGTAGTTTTTCTCTGTCTAGACATAGCCACAGGAAGCATGAGATATGACAAAAAATCTTTCAGCATGTGTCACTACTCCAACAGATGAACAGGTGCACTTGGCAAGAGCCTTTTAGGGAAAGTCATGGTGAAACCACACACAATTTCATTAGCACCTGCTCTTTTGGTGAACACCTGTGAACTGCTGGCACATATCTGGAAGAAATGGTGAGGAACTTAGATAATCATCCTTAGCTCTGTGAATACTGTTGTCTTTTGAGAATTTCATCAACTTTTCACGAAGTGGATTTGACATCCTCCATGCTTTTAGAATAAGAAACATATTGCATTTCCAACAGACTTTATTTACACTTACATGTGTCAAATTAAGTAAGACTAAAAATGTGATTAGTAAAGGAAGCTGTAATTTAGAAAGAGGAAAAGTAAATTTTTCTGTAGATTTTGACCCACGTACATTTTTAGAATACTGGAAGTCTGCAGGGAGGGGGGGTCTTGGGATTCAGGTGAGGATGCAAGTTTTAGCCTCATGCCAACTTCCTTTTATAAGATCTTTGGCATTAGTCTAATATTTCCTGTTTCATCACTCTCTTCTTTGGGGGAAAGAGGCAAATAACTTTTCAAAACAAAAGTGTTTCATAGTGTTTTGAAAAAAACCACAAACATCTGAATTCCTCACTGAACAAGGATTAGGAAGTAAACACAGTGAAAATTTGTATTGGAAATTCACATAGCCTTATTGATGACCTTCAGAAGTATCTGATTTATGCTACTTCTACAGATTGTCTCAGGATGGGATTAACTGTCTTTAGTAAGAATTTCCCTTAAGAAGTAAGAAAATCAACATTTCTATCTTAAAGCAGATATATTACTTTTAAATCCTTAAAGTTGCATACTATTAATTACACCCTGGGGTTTATTTCTAAGAACTTTTAATGCTATACACACTTTTTCAGAGCTGTTCAAGATGAAGGGAATTGTGCCCAACAGGCTACTCTATATAATTTTATTGGATATCAGCATTTCCAAAGGAGCCATCCATAAAAAAATCCAGCAAGTTTGTTCTAATCAATACATTGCACCACTTTCTACATTCACTTCTTTTATGAAATCCTAGAGAAAAAAAGTTACCTTGAGAAAAAAGGGTAATACCCAGTAGAGATGTTTGGTAAACACTTTTACACAGTCTTAAATGAAGCCAAGGTTTTGATTGCTCTGGTTTGGGAACAGAAAGCAATACAATAAATTTGTCATTTTGTGCGCATTTATCTGAATTAATTTAATAATGATTCAAAGTAATGCAATAAAAAAAGAAAAATACAAGATTTTAAGTACAGGATTTGAACATTTGGATATTAGTTTGAATTTGGATATTAGTTAAAGCAAAAATATTTCTGGCAGTGCTTGGGAAAATCCCAATAAAATAAGAAACAAAACCCCACAAACTAACAAAAACAACAATTACAAAAATGAAACCCAAACAACCTTGTTCTAAATGTCTTATTTTGATGGTGTTGCTTTCCCAATATAAAATTGCTTTTTGATTAAATTTTTTCCTAACCAGCTCTAAAAATGACTCCTCAGGTTAGTTAAAACAGTTTGCTATTTATTTTTTTATTTCTAGAAAAACTATACAGTGTTTGAAACATTGTGGTTTTTTTGAAGAAAAGCTAGGTGTACATTAGTCAATCTTAGTGTACTTCTAAATACTTTAAATTATTTAAAAGTTTTAAGTAACTGAAGTCTACTTTCTCTTTTTTCCCCCATTTTTATTTTTTTCATTAATTTCCTCAATTTCTCTAAATCTATCACTTGTGTTTGTTCTTAGTTTTTTATATTGTTAAAAATATATATATATATGTAATTTATCTAACCTTTGCATCCTAAGTTTGTGTCAGATATTCAATTTCTCATTATAGTCCCTTCTAAATTTTCCCAGTTTTCTTTCTTATATATCTTTCTTCTCTGTGAAAACATTCCACATGACTAAATCAAGCTTTTTAACCAGGGCACTTTTCTGAAAATTCAGTTTATTATTGGAGCAGTTAATGTACTGACATTAAGAAATGTATATTTTCTGCTCTTCAATATTTTCTTATTCCCTATGTCTGAATGTTATTCTTCTCAGCTGATTATTTTATGCATATTTCTCTTCTTTTTACTCCATACTTATCTCTATTACATCTCTTGCTTTTCCCCAATTTTATTTTCTCTTTGTTATCTCACATTTCTTGTATCTTATAATATTCCTGGTTTATCTTAAATCTTTTATTTCCATTCCTCTAGTGAGCTGTTTTTTTCAAAGAAGCACTATGAACTTTGCTGTTTTGGACTTAGCTTCCAAACAAGCAAATTTGGTGAGTGAAGCCAAAACTCTCCCTTCTCCTTCTTTGTGATAAAAATTCCTCTTTCCATTAGCTACTGAGTCTGGAGTGTAAGTGAAAGATTTTTTCTGCTCTATTGTTAATAATAAGAAAGGCTATTCAGAAAGAAAGCAAACACTGTAGATAAGTTCTTAAAGCAGTCTTATTCAACAAATGAGTTGCTACAAGACTGAATATAGGAGATAGAGGTAGAGGTGAAGTACCCACTCTTCTAAACAGTGATTTTCATCCATTCTCTAACATAATATATGCTGTATTTTTAAGGCTAATGGCATAAACATGAAACTTAAAAGTAAGTGCTCTTTCTAGGCTTTTTGTTGTTATACTTTATTATTTGTTTGCTTTATTAACTAAAAGTCAACCACAGAATATGAAGCTATGCCCTTTGTTGTTCATGCAAACTGATGACTATGGTCTGGATGTAAATTTTAGCTAAGAGAACAGACCACGAGAAACTTCTAGATATAACATTAGAAACGTCCAGATATTGCAAGTAACAGAGCAAGAAATTGGAAAATAATGCTGTAAGAGATGAACAGGTAACAATATTCAAGACGTGAGGGACAACATGCTGAGATGGCTGAGATTTGAGGAGAGCACTGGAGGCCTGTGAGGGAAAAGAGTTTTATAGATTCTTTACAGAGGGTGATGACAGCACTTGTACTAAATTTTCTGCTCACATGCATGTTCTGATTAATATTTTCACTATCAGTCATGATAAGGGCAAGGGGAGTTGGAAATACATGATCTTTAAGGTCTCTTCCTACCCAAAACGTTCTGTGATTTTGTTATAAGCAGACACATGAGTTAGGATAAGAAGTCTACTGAAATTAGTCTTACTGTAAAAGAAGATAAACTGACTTGCATAAGATCTGGAAAATGATGAAGGGAGGTGGGACAGAAACCTGGCAAAACCGCCTTCTCTGAGCCACAGGCGGCAACAGAGTTTGATCAGGCTGGACAGAGATACAAAAGTGACCTTAGAATTTTCACTGATGAATGTATCTTAAAAGAGGAATAACAAGCTTTCTACCCTAGAGGGGAAATGATTCCTCATTGCTTTGTTAGTTGGCACCATCTCAATTGATGAAAAGGAACTTTTGGCAGCCTATACGGAGATTATGTTTTTACCCTTCTGGCTGAAATGAAAGTAATGATGAGAAAAGAAATCAGAATCAGCAGTGACAAAGCTCAAGAAATGTTGAGACAAAAAAAGCAGCAGCACTTACTTATCCACCAGGACAAGATTCAGCCTTACATCAGGAGAAGACTAAATCTGAAATGACTGAAAAAGGCCACTAATAAAAGAGAAATTAGTAAATGCAAAAAGTCAACACGTTCCTTCAGTGCCTCCTTGATGGTTCTAGAAATTTTAAAAGCTTTAAGATGTCTAGTCTCACACCATTAATAGTATGCTTGAATTTACAGATTTCTTCACATGGAAATCAGCAGAAGACCAAACATAGAATTGTAGAATCACAGCATCCTAGAATCTGTTGGGTTGGAAGGGACCTTCAAAGATCATCCAGTCCAATGCCCTTCTACAAGCACAGATATCTTTCACTAGGTCGTGTTGCTCAAAGCCCCATCCAACCTGATCTTGAAAATTAACAATGAAGGGGCATCCACAGCTTCTCTGGGGTACCTGTTCCGGTGTCTCATCACCGTCACCATAAGAAATATCTTCCTCGTGCCCAATCTAATTCTGTTATCCTTCAGTTTAAAGTCATTGCCCCATCCCTCCTGTTACTCACTATAACTTATAGTCAAAATCACAGCAAATGCCCTACAAAAATCCAGGTAGATGATATCTGTAGTTCTTACCTTTACAACTGATGCAGTCTGCGCATTGTAGAAGGCCACTGGATTATCCAGGTATATTTTGCCCTTGGTAAAACCATGATGTCTTCACTTCCCTATCTTCCATACGCCTTGACAAGTCTTCCGGGATGATCTATTCCATGATCCTGTTGGGCACAGAAGTGAGGCTGGCTAGCAGGCACTTTCCAGTTGGTCCTTATTACCCTTTTTAAAAATGGGTGCAATATTCCCTTTTTTCACCCAGGACTTTGGCTGACTGCCATGCCTTTTCAAATACAGGAAGCAGCTAAGTGACTGCATCAGCCAATGACCTCATGACTCTCGCATGTATCTTATTGGGTCACACAGACTTGTGTAAGTTCAAGTTCCCCAAACTTGATCTACCATGAAGGGAGGGATTTTGTTCTCCTAATCTATCTCTTGAGGTTCAGGGACTTGAGAAATATGACAGGACTTGTCCTATATTTGAAGTTTAATGACAACGGAAGCTGATGATTTTATATTTTTCCATTTCCATTTCTAGAGTTTGTTCATATTATTAAATAGCTATGATTAGTCAGCCCATTAAAAAAGAAAAAACAAACCAAAAACAGTTGATGCAAAATACTTATTTTTAAAAATAAATACGTAATTTCTAAAAAGCTTTGATATTCTCTATGCTAAAAGTCTTTGTTGAATTTATAAAAATGTACATTATTTTCTTTTTATATGAACTGTATTTTTTGTTCAGTTGTTGCAGCAGTAATTGAATTCTAATTCACAATATAAGCATTTTTCACATCTAGTTTCCCATATTTTCAAGTTTGTCCTGTCATATGCCAGTTATTTCTTTTCCTTGTTTGCCTTGCTTTGCTTTGGCCCACCTTGCCTCACCTCACAACGCCTTGCCTTACCCGGCCCATAAAAACTCAAAAACTTTAGTGAACAACATTTCATGCTCCATCTTCTGCCATCAAACTCATTCAAGTGTTAGTTGATGTAACTTGGCACACATGTATATCAGTGCTCCATCTTCCTCTTTCCTCATTTTCCCAAAAGAAAAATTTTTACATAAAATGTTTAATCTGTTTGTGTGCTTTTTTCCAGGAGGGACGAAGACATACAAAATGCTTCATCAGAAGAGTAGTGGATTTTTTGGGTTTTGTTTCATTTTTGTGAAAATTGATCATGCTGTCATGCTTGCAGTGAATCATAAATACTTTAATAGCTACTCAGAAGAATGTGGATTTAGGGTTTTTTTTTTTTTTTTTTTTGCTTTATTCATGTAATTCACAGTCTTTTCAAAGCAAATTCAAAAAAGAAAAACAGTTTTGAAACAAGATTGATAGGAAGAAAAATGATAAGAGATCGCCTATTTCACCAATGTTCATTTTGACAATCAAAATTTCACAGTCTTTCTAGAAAAACTGTTCCAGTTCTCAGCTATTATTACATTTAGAATAGTTTTGAGTTTGTTTTGGTTTGGGTATTTTTTATTATTTTGCTTCTCTTTAAATCAACCTACAGGCTTCTTTTGTTTTTTTCTTTCCTTTTTCTTTTTTTTTCTTTTTTGCTAAACTTTATATTTTCTACTACCTAGAACCCAACTGGTTTTTATGGCCAGTGGACAGAAACAGCCATTTCCAGACAACGGTTTGTCTCATTCTAGGAAAAGATATTAATTAGAACAGATTTAGTGTCTTGATCTCTCCAGCAATGATAAATGGAATTTAGAACTACTTGATTGGATTTAAGTGTTTAATTTGAAATATATAAAATTCATCAAAATACATTATCTTTCATGAATTCTGTCAAGCTAACAAAGTGTGCATAGAGGAGAAAGCAGAAAAGCATATCAGTATAGCAGGGAAGATAAGCATTTAATCAGGCACGAGATAGTATTCCAGACTGTAATTTCTACTTAGAAGAGAGAATTGAGTCAGATCACATCAACATAGTAAGTAAACCAGATTTTGTTTTAGCAAAAAAAACCCCAAATAAACCAAAAAACCAACCAAACAACAAAACCAAAAAAAAGAAGCAAAGAAAACCCCAAAACAAAACAAAAAAAACCCCAAAACAAACAAAAGAAAACCGAAAACAAACAAACAAAACAAAAATAAACCCAAATCAAAACCAAAACCAAACCCAACCCTTCTAGAGGAACTTTGAGAAGCAGACAAAATACACTGGCCTATTTGTGAATGAAACAAACATTCCAGGATATGGTCTCAAGAGCAATCAGTACAAGCTTTGGTATCAAAATGCATATGCTCATTGACATTTATGACTCTAGCAGTACCACAGTTGGAAGTTGTGAAAAAAAAAAATCTATTCAAAAAGAAAAACAAATGAAGCAAGAAGATAATGCAAGAATAAAATTATTTTGTATTTAGATGAAAACTATTTTCTTTCAACTTAAATAACATGGCATTAAAAATTTAAATCTCAAGTGTGAACACAAAGCAAAACCTTATACTATAGATTTGGGATGTTTCCATGAAATTTGATAAGCTGGCTTCAGAAGGAAAACAAATCAGGGAATGAGCAGCGTTGGGTAAGACTCTGAAGGCATCAAGGAACAGAAAAAACAAATAATAGACTTTCTTGTTTTAAGAGGACACTCCCATGTCCTCCAGCACCACTCCACCTGCAAGATATTTGCAGGATTCTGTACAATGATGTTAAGCTCTTTTTGTTCATAGGCTTTGATAGCATTGTATACACACTGTGATTTAGCATTTAATTTTTAATTTAGGTATTTAATTCTAGTTTTCTATTCTGTGGGAAGAACACCACATAAGTGAAGATTTGCCTTGAAGTTGTCCCTGCAACATTTCATTGGCTGACCTCTCAGTCATTCACTGTATTTTAACAAGTGACAGAAAAGGGTTTCAGGCAATCTCTCTCCTGATATATGTACCAGATGCCTGGACAAGAATAGACAAGCCTGCAGGATCATTGTTTTGATGTTTGGTATTTGACAATATTCTAAAATATTAGTGTTTTGAAGCTTGTCCTACTGTTTAATATCACCAAGGGCATGAAGATAATATGAACTAAGATGATTGATGCAGTAGCTGAAGACTGTTCCAATTTTGTAGCTGTACCAAAGAATGATTAAAACTGGGCCATGACAGATTTTAAATCAAATAGGGATTTTATTATAACTTTAAATATGTAAATAAGATAGAGAACTCACATTTATTTTTTACCCCTTAAATGTGACCAAGTGTTGATAAGATAGCTACCCAATACAGAGCATTTCAGTATACAACCCCTGTCAGACAGAACATCTTGAATCGAAGAAAAAAATCAGAATGGCATCTCCTTGGGTCTTGTAATTTTCCCTTGATTTCAGAACTTAAATGGAGAGTTTTAGGTATAGCACAGGTACTTTCTTTTTTTTCCCATACTCTACCTTTTCCACTTCCAACAGCACATAACAAGTTTTCTTCCCAAGAAAGGCATTTTCAGAGAAATAAAATTTATTTCATATTCAAGTATGTTTTTCCTTGGTTTTGTGTGTTCTTTTTAAGCATTAACAAATATGCAAGATATCACTTCTGCCCTTTTTAAAAAAAAGCATTATTATGTCTTTCAGAACAGTCTATTGACACAAATGTCTTTGTGCTGAAATTGGAAGCTTGAAGGCACAATGCGGTTTGCCTTGAGGAGAGTGGTGAGACACTTTAACAGATAATGCCAAGTATGCAGAACAGGTCTTTATTGGTCTGAGTACATTACTTTTTGAACACTTTTTGCTTCCCTTGTCTGTGCATATATTTAACACTAATACTTGTGATTTATTTTTTCTTCATGATTTCTAAAAAATGTAATAGCAAGGGCTTATATTCTGTTGATTTCCTTTATGATATAGATACTTGATCTGTGGGGGAAGTGCCTCAAAAACATCTGACTATGAAAGACCCATATTTAGGTATAACCCAAAGAACACACAATATATAAACATAAAGTTCAATGGTTTAATGAAAGGTTATGTTTTTGTAAAAACATAGGCTTTTGCTTCATATAGATTTGTATTTTTTCATAGTGATTTGAAGGGAGGTTTAAATTGACAGTTACGAAGATGCTAAAAATAAGACTAGAATATTTATTGTCACTGAAGAAAAATCTCTTTCAAGATCAAGATATTTCCTCCAGTTTCCACCAATCAAGAAAGAGGTGTGTAGGATTTAATAACAACCTAAATGATCCACTGACAGTTTTACCAGCTAGGAGATCCTGAGCACAATGTGTAGGTAAGGCCAATGAATTCAACACTGCATAGATGACTGGACTCACAATAAATCTGATAATTCATCAACTGCACCTACAGAACAAAATTATTTGTAGAACTTGGTTTGAATGTGCAGATCAACATACACTGGCTGTTGGTTTTCAGGTGGAGTCTGAGCCAGGAGGGTCCATGCTTTAAGTTGAAAATAAATGGGTATCTTTCATCTTCAGTTCTGCAGGAAAAAAATCACAAATGTCTATAATTAATCTTTTAAAAAATATATAAATATTATTGTATTCTAAAGATCTTTAATGCAAGTATACTATTAATTGAATGGAAGATTAATATGTCCTAGTTATGATGAAGTGTTATACTGTGATTCACTTAAACTTCACTTATTTCATAAATACTTACTATACAAAGTCTTACATGGGATTTAGATTGGAAAATATTGTGTAACTTAGTACATATTTTCTGGTTATCTTTAAAGTTGGATTAAATAAAGCATGGATGGTAATAATAATAACAAGGAAAATATAGCAAGTAAGAATCCTAATGTAGGTTTCTATATTCTGTTTTACTTATGAGCTCATTGTGCAGAATCATTTTTTAGTCAATAAGTCAATTAATCTGTCTTAATATTGATGGCTATTTTTGATACTCTGGGGTTTCTGCAGCATTAGCACAAGACTGGCAGACATTACAAAGGACCTGTGGGAGAGCTGCATTCTAGAGTGGCAGATGGAGGACAGAAGAACACTTAAGCTCATAAAATGACACCAGACATCTTTGTCTAGGCAATTTGTTTTTCTAGCGGTCAAGAGATTCAAGAGACCTCAGATATTTCATCAACTGAACAAATGTAGTTGTCTACAGCCACAGTGTTTCTTAAAGGATGTAAGCTTCCTAGTACCTTCATCTGTAGCTGAAAGTAAAAGAGATGTCAACTGTATTAGTAATAATAAATTCTAATTATTAAATTTGGCTTTCTGAAAAGATAGGAGTTTCGTTCTGCATAACTATTTCCTCATGATAAGGAAGCATAAAGCTGAAAAAAATAATCAAATTTATTTTAAAATTTCCATGATAAAAGATAATTTAAAATAACTGCAAATTTCCTTCATGGCTAGTTACTCTCACTCTCTGAAAGCCTGTTTAGCTTCCCAGTCTTTAAAACTTCCATTAACATTTTTTGCTTTTCTGCTATACTGCATAGATTTCTAATTTCATATTCTTTTTCCTTGTGTACATAATCATAGTCTGTGATTTATTCAGGCATTTAATCTTGCTCAGAATAAACCACGTGTATGCAGAGCAAAAATTCCTCACAGTAAGATATGCTTTCTGAACTTGTAATGATTTTATTGTCGTCAGGGTTTTTTTATTTGCTTGTTTTTATATCTTGATATTCTTGAAATGGTTCCCTTAAAAACCCAAAAGGATCATTTTGAATCATTTAAATCAGAACTGGACAGACCATAGTCACTACAACATTGATGTTGAAATAATACAACATTTTTATTTAGTATCGCTGTGATATTATCCTATTGCCTAGCTGCTTCTAGATGGTCCCTGTAGAAATAATTGGATTGGTGACTTTCAATTTTTTTTTCTCTAGGTATTTCAATTCTGCTTTTGGTTTCTGTAGAAATTCCACAGATAAAATCAAAGGCTTACAGAAAAATTATTATTGCACCATTCACAACCTGTAATAGAAGACCTAAATTAGGACCTCTGACATCTCCTGTCTTAAAGGACTGGTTTTCCTTCTGCTCTATGAATGAGATTAAGTTAGAAAATGTGCTGCTTTCTTCCACAGATTCACTCAATATGATAGCAATTAAATATGTGCCTAAGTCTGTAAAAATGTCATCACACAATGACATGGAATAAATTCCTTATTGAGGTAGACAAACACTTAGCATGTGTTCCATAACATATTGATTGTTTTTCAGTGGGATGTTATATCTTTTCATAATGAGCAGCTCTGACCTACTTGTCATGAAGAAAGCATCTTCATAGATGGTTACCATAGTAAAATAGCAGATATTAACATGGAAGATCAATTTTAAACTTCAATCTGACATTTTACGAGACTACAGTAAGGAATATTGAATCCTAAAGAATACATGTTCATTTACTTTTAAATTTACTTCCCTCTGACTACCCCTAGGTAATACTAATGTTACCCTCTCTGACTTTCACATTTTGAAAGTCGAGTCAAATATTCAAAATATTTATTCCATCAGTTAATCTTGGAGAGCCTTGCAGATGGATTCTCATCTTTGATGCTCTCAATTGCACCCGGATCTCATAATGAGAGAGATTACACGGATAATATTTAAGCAATACAGTGCCTGACATTTTAGCACTTTTTTGAAGTGTGTTTTTCAGAGGAGGATATCCTTTGGTTAAAAAGAAAAAGCAGAAATAATATATAAAAAGTTAATTTGGGGTTTTGTTGTGTTTTGTGTTCCACATATATGTCCTGACCAAGGCTGCACAGCTATCTGTGTATTGCATCCCTACTAACGTATATGTGTAGCAGAGATTACAAAGAAAACTCAGTAGGCAGTCCACAGAACTTCAGAAAGCAGGACTTCAAAAAACATGAAACCAAATCTATAAATAGTACTATAAAAGATGAAGATCTGACCTTATATGTCTGAGAGATAGCTTAATTAAGAGAAGAATTAATTATTAAGGCAAGTTATTTTGGACAAAATAGAAAGGCTAGGTTTTGTAAATATGTTTTGCCTATATTTAGGCATACTCATGTGATGTTCACACATTGTGTGAGATTACTGCTTCATTTAATCATAGAATCATAGAACGATTTGGGAAGGGACCTTAAAGATCATCCAGTTCCAACCCCCCTTCCATAGGCAGCTATGGCAGCCATTAGACCAGATTGCTCAAAGCCCTGTCCAACCTGACCTTGAACACTTAAAGGGCTGAGGCATCCACCACTTCTCTGGAAAACCTGTTCCACCATCTCACCACATTCATAGTAAAATATTTCTTCCTAACATCTAATCTAAACCTGCCCTCTCTAAGTTTAAAGACATTCCCCCCTGTGCTAACTCTACATGCCCTTGTAAAAAGTCCATCTCCAGCTTTTCTGTAGGGCCTCTTTAGGTGTTGGAAAGCTTCTAGAAGGTCTCCACAGAGCCTTCTCTTCCCCAGGCTGAATAGCCCGTGCTGCCTCTGCCTGCCTTCATAGAGGAGGTCCTCCAGCCCTCTGATCATCTTCATGACCCTCCTCTGGACTGGCTTAGACAAATCCATGTCCTTCTTATGTTTAGGCCCGCCCCCTGAGCTGGATGCAGCACTCCACGTGGGGGATCATGATAAATCCCCTGAGATCCCTCTCCAGGCTCTGGGCGTCTCCTGCTGGCCCTGCCATCAGACTGTGGACTGTAGGACAGATTGGCATCCCCGGGCAACTTTAGTTTAAATCCCTCTTCACTAGCTTATCAAGCCTACGACTGAATATGCTCTTACACTTTTCTGACAGATAATACTCCCTTCAGTCCCCAGCAGAACAGCTTTCTCAAAGTCAGTCCCATGATCTAAGTAGTTGAATCCCTGGCTGCAGCATCAGCCCTGTAACCATTTGATGACTTCAGATTTCACTGGCCTTTTCAAACCTCTTTTCTCTGATTGGGAGGACTGACAAAAAACTAACTGTGCTCTGCAGACCCTTACCACCCCTCCCAGGACTTTGTAATTCTTCTTAATACTACTCAGCCTGCTCCTGGCTGTATCACTGGTGCCCATGTGAAACACAGCAGCAGATCACAGTCAGTGAACAGTACAAGGCTTGATAGTCTTTGGTTGACATCCCTGACACAAACCTTTGGTAAGCAAAATGCCTCTCTAGATAGCACATCAGCTCAGCAAATGCCGCCATACCTCTCAGAAGAAAATCATCTACTACTCTTTGCCTTTTCTTAATTTTGCCTGTTGTTATATGAGGAGCAGACGGGCTGCCTTCCTCAGCTCCAGTGTCTGTCCTGATGTGACAGGTCTTCTCTCATCAGCCTGCAGAGCAGAGAAGCTGTTCTGCAAGGGCATCTCAGGCTTTGGGGAAACTCTCTTTCTCTTGCAGGTCCTTTCCATTGCAAGCTTCCATTCTTCTGCATTTTTGCCCCACCTGCCTTCTATGTGTGCCAGTGGGGGAGGTTTTGGTTGTTTGGCAGTGGGCTGTGGGTTCACTGCAGACTGCACTTCAAGCCAGCTATCTAAGCCCTTTCAGCCTGTCTGATGCTACACTGCCTTCTCACCATCTCCTGCAGCTCAGCCACGTGCTGCAGGAGGTCCCCATCCTGGGTACACCTTTTGCAAGCAGGTCTGCTGCCTGTCCCTGATGCATGAGAAAGATCCACTGCCATGCCAAGGTCTGACTGACACACCATGACCTCATCGTGCTCCTCTGCCTCCTCTATCCACTGTACTCCTGGTCACAGTGCTCACCAGGGCTGCTCTTTGTGGGAGTGACAGGCAGCTGTCGTTACTCCTCACCCTCCCCAAACCTTGTCGGCTGTTCTCCTGCTCATGGTGGGTCTCAGTGTTTCACTCAGCTTTCCCCATCTCAGGAAAAAAAGCCCCAGAACACATGGAAGGTTCCCAGTATGAAAGAAGGTAGCTAAGATAACACTAATGCTATATAAGAGATCTTTGAGTACCATACCCCATGCCAAAAAAAAAAAAAAAAAAAAAAAAAAAAAAAAAAAAAAAAATTCTATTTCTAAGATGTTTGTAGGAAAAAAGAACTTGAAAATTTTTCTGAATTGAAATGATGCATAACAAAAACCAATGATAAAAATGCTGACTAAATTTCTCAATTTCTATGACCTAGATGCCTAAAAGTTAAATTTCTTAAAAAGGATTCCTATGAAAATATTTTCTATAACAGCTCAAACTTAATTTTTGTTTTTAGTAAATTTCAGTACACAAAAATGCTTCATGGACTTCATTAGAATACCCTTTGAAATTAAACCCTAGGTTGATATTGTAGTAGAAAGTGATTAGTCTAAAGCACTTGGCTCATAAAGAAGAGTGAACACAGCTATTATAAAAGTAATACCTGCTGTAGGAGATCATACTGACATTTTTATTAGACTTATTTTCACTTTTCATAGGAATATATTTCTTTTTCAAGATTATGTGAGATGCTGAAAAGCACTGACTACAATTCTAATGAATACTTTTTCATTCAGTTTCCATTGTAGAAATATGAGGTATTTAAAACATTATAGATATAAATGCATTGTGTGGTTTTTTTCTCTTTTTCCCTTTTTGTCTTTTACTCTTTCTATGACTAAGTGCATCACTAGGTGAGCACCATAACAGCAAACAGAGTAAAAGTAAATTAATCACCAATTATTATTCAGAGAAAGTTCCCATTTATTTCAAAGTTTCAAGGGGACTGGTAGGTTGATCTATGAATGTCCTGCCTGCTGAGCTCCTGTTGAGAAAAGGTCAGTGTCATTCATTGTGTCATTTTTCTTTTCCGCTGTTTTTGCTTCTTTTCTGTTAGTCAGCAATTCTATACTATGATAATTATTTTCTTACTCTAGACTGTTGGCTGGACTTTGGCCCTAAATTGTATGGCTTGTGTGGCATGAATAACCATTAGATCCCAAACTTCAGTAGAACAAATACAAACAAGTTCTAGTAAATCCCAGGATTAAACACGGGGAGTAGGGCTGATGTTCAGTCAGTAGCCTCTGTACCACCTGACTCATATTACCAATCTGTTTTGATAGTAAAGCAAGTAGAAATCAAGACAAGTTTTTAGGCTTAGGTGAGGTCTAGTGACCAGTGATCTTTGCAAGCAGCAACACCACCATATCTGATGGGCCACGGTGTTACAATACATTCAGGAATAACAAGACATTTAAAACTTTTGTGCATTTATTTTATCATAATAAGAAAGATGTTCTTGATCTGCTGGCACTCCATAATTTAATAAAGAACTGAGTATGGTTAATAAATTAGAAGGATATTAAAGGAAATCAAACGAAAAGTTCGGCATGGTACAGTGTTATGGAAAGCAACTTTTTTAGATGAACACCTAGGGGGAACAGAGCGTGGTCAGAGTCCTTTCATTGTGTTTCATCTCGAAAAAGCCAAGCCCCATTTTCTGCCCACTACTCCAGCACACTTCAAAATCAGCTTTAGCCCACAGCCCATAGTTCAAGATCCTCATTTTACTTTTCCCCGGTTATCTTTACCAGGAAATGTAGTTGCTACATACAGCTATTTCTAGTTATGGTAAAGGTTAACAATTTTAAGAAATTCTGAGATTTTAATAGTTAGGGAAATAATTTGTGATTAACATTTTGTCCTGCTTAAGTTATCCTTTTGGAGCTCATTGTAATTTCCATACAAAATTTTCTTTAGTTTGGGGTTTTTTGCTTAAATTGCAACTAGATGAGTGGTACTGATCATTCTTTTGCACGACAGCCTAGTGACGGAAAAAATTGTATAAGTACATATAATACAATACATAAATATAGATTTTATAATAGTTATACAAATAGATTTTATAATATATATGCTTCTGTATACATGTATATACTATTTAAATAATGTAATAAAAACCAACGCTTTCTTGTCACGAGCTGTTGGTGCAAAGTAGGGACTCTGGTCATATATTAGAAGAACTGAATTTGAATTATTATGTGAAAGCATATTCATTCAAAATGAAGTGTTAAATGTGGATTCAGAGTACATCGGCAATTCACATAAAGCTCTCAAGTGTACAACTAACAAAAGACAACTGAACTGAAAAACATGAGAAATCAAATATTTTGTTGCATGAAAGGTGAGCGGAATGAAAAATAGTATCTGCACAATTTTAGAAAGGAAGAGCAAAGATTGTTGTTGAAATAGAGATGGTGGACATGCAATACTTTGAGACTACACAAACATCATACAATTACACTCACCAAATTTTCAGACCATAGCAGTTTTTATCTCTTGAAAATGTTTTACTGTTTTATACAGACTTTCAGGTTCACTGCCTGCAACCCTGTTTTTGAACTTGTAGTCTTAATATGCCATATCTTTTACTCCGGTCTTAATTTACTTTAGTTTAAAAAAGATTATTAGAAGCTATGGAGTGGTCTTTGAAATTGTACTAGTTTGAAAGCAAACTAGTGAGAGGCACCAAGTCAGAACAACAATTTAATAGCAAAATTTAAAAAAATAAATAAATAAAGGCAGAAAACACTGGTTCAAACTGACAGAGTCAGAATACAACCTGACACCCTGTTAGTCAGGGTGGCGGTAGCAGTCTGATAAAATGGTGGCTGCAGTCCCCTGAAGTGGTGGGCGTGGTTCTGTGGAAACAGTGATCCTGTAGAAGGGATCTGCTCTTCCTCAGAAGGTCCAATGGTGGTTATGTAGCTCTTGTCCTCTGGGAATCCAGTGGAAAGGGTGCCTGTGGTGTTTGGAATCTCAGATTATATCCAGAATGGAATGCTTGGTTCCTCCCTCTGGGTGGAGCATCTCACAATGGGATGATGAGTCATGAGGCCAGGCATTGATGGGCTCATTAATCAGACGATAGTCTGGAGGGAGGAGGCAAGGGAACACTGCCCCCCTGGTTTCAACAGCTCATGAGGATGGTAATAGAATACACTGCAACCCAGGACAGAAATATAATTTGCTTTTTACAGAGAACAGAATTGCAGACCCGTCAGAAGTATTCTTTCAAATATATCCAATCATATCCACCAGATAGAATAATTTCCTGAGCTGCTCAGTTTTTAACCCAGTCCACTCCTGGATAATTTTTCAGGGTGAAACCTAATTCTTACCTAATCCTTATCAAAGGGGAATTGTTTATTGCAGGCATTTTCTTCTGAAGGAATACAATGAAGACAGGCAAACAACAATATGTTAATAACAGGGAGTAACAAGTGAGAATCTACTAATGGCAGCACACTCACAAAAATATTTCTATCTCATTCTTCTTGACTACTCTTCAGCATCAAAACTAGCAGTAAGACATTTCTCATTCAGATGCTATCTACATTTCTAATAATTTTCATTTTCAATTGAATACAGAAATAACTTTGTCTTCAATAGTAATTTTAGCTCTGTACCATAATTTTGAACATAATAAGATTTGTCAGGTAGAAGCTAAGACACAGACTGATGTGAGGGTAGGGGAGAGCACAGGTAATATGAAATGCTGGTCCTTTCTAAGGAAAAACAATAAATAATGAGAAACAGTGAGGTTTCCCAAGATCTGACTATTTTTTAAAATAGTAATAAATTGCCTTTTAGATTAAAAGTATGTTTCCATGAAGATTTATAAATCTCTCACTAGATATGAGAACAAACTACTTAAAAGTGCAAACATTGTTTGCAAGAACTATTATAACCATGTAGTGTTGTTCTGCTATTTTTTAAAATAGCATTTTAAATAGGAAATGCTTATGAAATTTGCTTTAATGGCTAGAAAATGTGAATTATTTGTTTCAACTTATTTTAGAAGATGATATTTTCCCAAAGGTTATTGACCTAGACCACAGTTCTAGCTGTCATAATTTAGAGATTTATTAAAATTACAATAAAATAAGCATCTACATTTGTAAAGAGGAAAGCTATAATACAATTATTTTTGTTCAAAATATGAGGAATTTATTAATATAGTTCATACAATTTTATGGGAATTTTTAGTATGCACTGAATTTAATGAAAACGTGAGTATTAACTAGAAGAAATAAACATGTATATGAGTTTGGGAACAGGTCCTTGTCAGTGAACATTTTGTTCAATTACAACTGATAAATTAGGCATAAAAAGTACCTCACGACAATGAAGATAATAATACTACTAATAAGAAAGACAAATACTTCATAGTAAACAAAGAAGTCTCTTAGTTGTTTTCCCAGAGAACTGCAGTTCAAATAAATGCAGGGGGAGTGACTAACATGCACATTTTCAGGAAGAAAAACTGAATACTTTCCTTCTGCATATGTAGAAGATAAGTTAGAGCTGTGATTATATTATTTATATTTGAATACTAAAACGAATTAAAACAAAAGAGTGTAAATATGCACATACAAAAATAGGACAAGAAAATTTAAAGATAAAATAGTGGTTTTTAATAATTTTAAGAGTATTCAATTTAATTGGGAAGATGTGCCTTATTCTTGATTAGTATATGTTAAAAGAAGTTTAATTCATTTGCCCACATTTAGCATGATTTATGGATTCAGGCATGGGTATGGCAGGCACTATACAATATCTATGGAAGACCCTCTGCACTCTGAAACTGCAAAAAGCCAGACTCCATCAAAGGGAATCCCATAATGTCACATGCCTATGCGTGAGAAGTTTATACAAGCTCACAAGTTGGAGCTTCACTTTTGGTTGTAGAAATATAAACGCAGGGCTTATTTGAATGTGGGTGACTGTATATGGAGTATGTGTGATGTCCTTTACAGTAAAGGGAGTGCTGGAGATGCGCTCAGTTGCTTGTCTGCCTTCTGCAAAAATATGGATCTCCCAGAAGTTCCGTAGTAAGTCCGCCAGTCCTTTGTGCATGTATCGGATGCCACATGGTATCTCAGATAACACTAGGTGTGTATATTTAGGCAAACCTAATGAACTTTTGGTCAACACTGACAGTGGAATTTGGAGAATTGTCTCTCTGAGAGTAGGGGTCTAATGCTCTCCAAGCTGCACGTACCCTTCCAAGGATCCACCAGAGCTGCAATGCAAGACATAAGATCTGGCAGGCAGCTGCTTCCTTCTGGAGACAGAGCTGGAATGTAAGTCTGACACTTTAAATATTGAAGGCCTGTGTTTATTATGGCTGGTCTGACCTCCAAATGTGAAATATATTAAATCAAGAACAATGTGACCATTTATTGACATTAAGAGTGGGCTTCAGATGTCTAAATGCAGATGTTCCATAGCCTTTTACAAACATCAGGACATGCTGCCCAGTTGCTATCTGCCTCTTCACGTGAGCACAGATCTACCAGTCCTGTCTGAATATCACTAGTATGTCAAGTAATTTGAAATGAGCATTTATTCTCTACACGTGATGGTCTGCTGATGGGATTGAGAGGTTACCAGGCAGAGGCCACATGACACTTCTTGCTGCCTCAGCCAAGTGAAAGAGAGAGTTCCACTGACACGTCACAGTTCTGTTCCACCACTCTGCAATACCCAACATCCTTTGTAAGCAAAACTCTCAGTACCTCTCCTTTACACATGAAGTGGCTGCCCCAAAGGTTTAGGATGGCCGCAACAGGACATTTGACTACAGATTCATTTCCACTTCTCCCGAAAGTATAAATTTGTCATTTGAAAACATCTGTGGCAGAGGATAAGTATGCGATCTCACCTTGCAGACAAATTGTTGGGCTTGACCCTGTCCTCCCCTAAGCAGGGATGGTTCTTTCATAAGATTTCTGCCTTCAACTGTGTAGGAGGATACCATGGTGAAATCAAGCTTAAGTGATGGCAAAATTAAGGTGCCAAAGTTAAGCTTAATGAATTACCAATTGATTGTTCTATTTTTCTTTCTTAAATATTTAGTACTAATGCCCCAAGTATATTTATCAACAGCAATTCTGAAATTGTATTCCTATTGCTTTGATAAACTGCATTATTCATAAATGTGTGACTGTGAAAGCCTTTATTGAATGCAACCAGATTTACAATAAGAAATTCTGCCCAGCCACACCCACCACTCTGATATCTGAGGACCAGCTGGAACACAGTGGGATGTATTTTCTGCCAAATTTCTATACTCTTAATGCAACACAGAGTTGTCATAACCTATGATTCTATTAGCATAAAAATATTACTGTCTATTTTAAGATTAGTAGGGAGACTACAGTCTAAATTTTGCCACAGTGGTTTGCCATAATTTTCCAATGTCAAATTCAAGCATTTAATCCCAATCTTTTTCTCAAAAAAAAATTAAGATTTTATCACAATTAATGGAAACATATGCAGTTTTTGAAGAGACTAAGCTTTTCAGAACCTACTTATTACTACGGAATAACATGCATTTCTTGAAATATATAAATTATTTTCTTCAATTAATAGAAAAAAAAAAAAAAAACCCTCAGCCAAGCACTAAATTCCCCTCTTGGGTATTTTGAAAAACCTCGGTCTATAATTTTATAGAGAAAACAGCAGTGACATAAAAGAAATTAGGAAAACAAAACATTACTTACTTTGCTTTCTTAGAATAAAGTTGTAGAGCTGAGTGTAAAGGCACTAGTCTTGTAGGTTTCTTCGTATGTTTTTAGTAAATTTTAAGCCACCTTTAAAAAGGTCTGTAAAACTTAAGGTGGTGTGGTAAATAGGAATATTCAATTCCTAGCTGTGTAAGCATAGATATGAGAAAATACCAAGTACTTTTTTTTACACAACTTCTGTATACACTGAAGAACAGTCTTGCAATAAAATAACAATTGTTTCCTTCATTGTGTATGCCTTACATATCCTTCAACAATTTCATTAGTTACTTGATTTGATAGTTTACTCTTTGTAAAGAACACCATTGGTAGGTTTTTCTTACTTGATTTTATCTTTTGTTGAAAAGAGTAGGCTCATTTTTAGCAGTTAACTTAGTACAGAAAAGGACCATGGTAATAAAAGACCCATTTAAAGCATAGTAATGCCTGCCTGATATATCCCCTGAACTCATCTGTGACAATTAAGCATTGAATGAGGACGTTTTTTTGAATTTCTGAAGTGAAAAATAATGGATCTGGCAATATTACTACCAGTGGCATAGAAGCAAATATAAAATCGTTGCTGACAAAATACGCAGATAGCACGAAGATTGACGAAGCATAAAACAATGAACTGTGCAGGGCAGTCACACAGAATGAACTGGGTCACTGCTCAAGCTGAGTTCACTAAAACAAACCATGATTTCCATCCAACAAACCCAAGTCTGTCTAGAAGACAGGAACATAGGCCGTGCTTATTTATGCAAGGAAGAGTATTCTGGCTAGCTAGTGCATAGAAAAAAAAATGTTGGGGTCATGGTATACAAATAATTGAATGAGTTACTAGTACAGTGGTATGGTACAATACCATATTATGCATCTTACTAGAAGTTTCATCTATAAGGTTTAAGGAAATTCACAGAAGATCCCATAAGATGATGTTACTACTGTGAAGAAAGTAGTCTTCTGAGCAAGAACTGAATGCGTTCAGTTTAACAGTGAGAAACTAAACAATGCCTTCTTTATTTATCATTCTCTTGGAAGAAAATGCTAAATTCTCACAGCCTTTTTATTATTCTAAAGCACAGCAAGAATTGATTTCTGCTTCTGAAGCTGAACAAAGCAAAAAATTGGACAGCTAATTATTGTCAGAGATGTCGGCAGAGGTGATTTTGTCATAATTACTTATTGAAGTTCAGTAAAGGGTAATGGTGTGAGTGCAATTGTTTGACATAGAGAAGGCCAGAAAAAATATTGCAATAATCACAAATTATCTAAGATAATGTATGGAAACCATTATTTAAATTACTGTGAATCTGACAGATTATGCATCTTAATATTTTCAAATTTCTTTAGAAATGCTATTGAAATCAATGAGACTAAATAAGATAAACTCATACTTTAAAAGGGAAAAAGGTAAAAAGTCGACATGGAGGAAGAATAAATTTAATTCTATAAAGAATTTTGAGTTTACAGAATTTTTAAAGTACATTTTTAAATTTAATTGAACATTTATCAGCACATTTCTCAAGGCAAAGAGTTCAAGAAACGTATTTCATATCTCAGCAGTTTGTGTTTGTTCTAAAAATTGAAGACTAGTTTAAACAAGAGCAAGAATTCAGACAAGTAATTTAAGAGTAAGTGTTAAAATGGTACATCCTGATTCCTTTGAAAAATTCTTGTAAAATTAACACATTTTCAAAGCTTTTGAATTTCTATTAGAAATATTTTTATACTCTTTCATCACAGTTTTACTCTTTATAAGAAGTAATTGACACAGGATTAAAAAAACAAGTCCATCAGTTTTGCAACTATACATATTACTGGCCTGTGTTAGTTTCAATTCACTATGAATTGTACCCTGATTTTTTCATTCTTATTCACACATGAACATGTAGTGACATCTAACTTTTGGAGGAGCAGTGAATGATAATTTAAACATGATTAGTTACACCACATGACTGGTTGACCATTGACTATTGTAGTGCAGGAGTGTTTCGGCTGGGCACTGTAAAACATGCAAATGTGCCTTCACGGCATCTCTAAGGAAGCAAATATTAAGTTATCATTTTCTTTTCATAAAAAAAATCTACTTTTGAACTACTTCAAATTGGTGCATGCAAAGCTGCTCAGGCCGGTACTGCTGCATTGATAGACAAGAAATTATGGGGAAACACTGAAAGTTTATTTTAAAAAGGTGTACAATTTTGATAGCAATTTTAAGCCACTTAGGATTTGCAGATACAAAAGTAAAATAAGATCCTCTTTACCTCTTACTTACCATCAGTAAAATGTCCAGGTTCACTTTAAAACATTAGGGAATGGAGATTTAATTGCAAGAAAAATTATTTATTCAGTACTAGATCTATCTGCACTCCAATGAAACACTAGTGATAGAATAGATATGTGAATGAGAGCAGAACAGGGCCAGAAATTTAAGTGTTAAGATTTATGTTTTCTCTAGTCAATAGCGTAATTTTGAACTGTCTTGTTAGAAAAACATTTAGTTATGCTAGTAGCCAGATAACTATTTAAATTCTTCAGGTTCAATTTAAAATAAACATCAAAAAATGTCTGCTTACCAGAAGCTCTGTGAAAGAAATTGAGGCTCATTATTTGCTTTTGAAATCAAACATCCTATGAGATAACTGCACAGCAACGTATATGTGTTGAGTGCACACAGCCCACCAATCAGTTCAAACATCAGCCTTAATATCAAGATTCTTTGAACTACACTTACAATTTCTTCACAGAGGAAAGAAAGTAGTTTTAAAAAAATGAATGTAAATAAATATGAATTAGTTCATTCATAAAAGCCTCATTTGGGGAAATGCCATCACAGTTCATCTTTCTAAGTATCTTCAACATGAGTATAATTTTTGCAAATATGGTCTTTGGAAGTGTATAAGTTTTTAGAAGATATCACATCAAGCTCATGGGTAAATGAGATTCCTTAACTCTAATGGTATAACATGAGGTGATGAGAAAAGGGTGGAGGGAAAGTTAGCCAAATCTTCAGGGTGTTCTCTCTATTATGAAAGAGAAAATGCAGTGCATGCTTTAACTGAAATTGTACTGAATTACATGGTCACACTTTTTATCTCTTTTGTTGTTGAAGTCTTCAGCTTGTGTTTTATGCATAGTTTTTGCAAGCATTATACAAGATACAATGGCAAAATAAAGTGCAAGTTAGACGTGAACCTGAAAATATCAAGAGATAGGGAAATACTGCTGACTCCATCAACATGCAGTCAGCCCTATTGTATCATTAGGCATTAAGTCCAAATCTGTGTTCTTGATGTTAGAAGTGATAGTCTTCACTTCAGAAGGTGTACTGAATGAAAAACAGATGGCAAGAAGTACATAAAATGTTCCTTTCCATTTGCCAGGAACCTCATAATTTTTACTCTTTTAGCTATGAATGGGCTTAGAATGATTAATGTTGTCATGACTGACACCTTCACGATAATGAGTTCTTTTTTTCATGTACGGGCATCCCTTACTTAATGTAAAAACATTCGTTAACCAACAAGCTTGACCTGAGGCTAGATCTGACACCAAACAGTAAATCTTTCAGTAGCAGCTGGAATTTTTTTATCATTTGTTCCCATGCTTGTCCATTCCTGCCTAGCAATATCTAGACTTAAATTGTGGAATTTGTCCATTTTGTTGCAATGCTTGTCCTGTGAATGTCTCAGTGGTCCCTGAAAATTTCCTGTGGATACCAAGAAGTCTGCTTCTTCCATTTCCACG
This sequence comes from Corvus hawaiiensis, assembly GCF_020740725.1. Lineage (NCBI taxonomy): Eukaryota > Metazoa > Chordata > Aves > Passeriformes > Corvidae > Corvus > Corvus hawaiiensis. The sequence continues at coordinate 78,451,126 of NC_063214.1, forward strand.
GTGAAACAGCATTTAACATGCCATGCTACAGGCAGAAATGAGCAGAGAGGAAGCCACAGGGTACCTGGAACAGTTTTTCATTCATGCCAAACACAGGACAAGAATTCTGAGACATGTAAGAAAATTATTGTATTTTTCCAACTTTGTTTTTTTTAATTTCTGTATTTGAGATAAAAAATACTTTTATTAATAGCTGATTTACTAAGCTTCTGGCAATGGCTAAGAAGTCTCAGAGTTGCTTACATTTTAACCTTAGAGCACTTTTAAAGATAATTATCTGTGCTGCCTTTATTAGAGGATCTCTGAAAGTGTTTTTATAAAACTGAAATAAGTAGAAGCACAACTGAATTCACTCACTGGAGAAATAATTTCAACATCCAGCTGTGTCAGTCATTTCTTCTGAGCTTTTAAAAGATCATTTTTTGGTTTTGAGAATTCTTTTCACATATTAAATATCTGGGATCTAAAGAAAAAACAATAATGATGCACAAGTTAGATGATTAGTACATACATAGCCAGAAGGAGAAATAACTGAGAGGAAATATCAGTCCTCTATACAGTTGAAAAAGCCTTGGCCTTAGCAGTGAAGTTCACCCTAGTTTCAAGGATCCTCCATCCTTTACACTCTTCCCTGTGAATTCATAATTTTGATACCTCTTTTATAATTTTTAAACCTCTCCTGTGGTATAAAACTATTCTTATTAACAAATAGTCTAAAGTGAAATGAGGCCAAGTGCAATTTTGAAACAGTGTCACTAGACATGAGGTTAAATCTAAAGCCAAAGGTAATCCCAGGATCCCGAAAATACAGCTAACCCCATTTTCAAATGAGATGTTAATATCTCTCATGTTCTTTGAAGCCCTATGATGTTCAAACAAAGTGTTAAAATAGCTCAACAGTGTCAAAGAAGTTTCTTACTTCATGACACTATCCAACTTTTGTATCTATCCTCTTAGAATGAGCTATCTGTTTTCCTCATTTGTTCCTCTCCATCAGCAGTAACATATGGTGCAAGTCCTATATCTTGGAAATCCATCATAGGAGTGCTAACAGAAATCTATATCTGCATCCCCTCTGCCCTTCTTTTTATATGTTTGGTTGTACCTGAATAAAGATGTGCAAGATTCATGTGAGTCTCTACGAATATACAATTATTTTGAAGACATAATGCACAGGTATAAATACCTCTCTGAGCTGTAAACTATAAATGCAGATTTAAAATCAACCTTATTGTGCTAATTTATATTGGATTTTTTATAGGTGATGGTACTTTTGAAAGACTTTGTTCCACTGTATTTTAGACTATTTTTCGACTGGATGTGAATAACTTCCCTTTATAGGACATAGTACCTTATCTCAGCAAGACATCTCAAGGTGCTTTAGAAGAGATGTACAATAATTAATAACATAGCTTGCAGTGCCAAGCTAATGATGGGAAGCAAAGAGAAAAACAAGTCAGTTTTCAGTTTTGATTTAAAGCACTCTGACATTCATGGCATTTCTTGGCAGAGAGTGTTAAACCAAGGCTTTTAAATATCTGAAACAGCAGCATCCCAATATAGCATGTACTGAGATACTAGCAGGACAAGTACGGCACCTTGATATGACCTGTTAGTGAAAATGCGAGTACTGGAAGAAAATTATATGGGGTTTTTTTGGGGGGGTTTTGGTTTTGGTTGGGTGGTTGGGATTTTTTTCTATCTGAGCCTGTGTGATTCTTAAAAAAGGACCATTAAAACAAGATTGTTTGGAAATTAGTAAGACACAGTTCTGTCACATTTTTTAAGACAGAACTGGAGTTGTATGCTACGGATCTCCAGTCAGAATTCTATAAATATTATTTCATTTTGTACAAGCATGAAGGATGTGTTTATCTGTGCACAGCACAACTGTGTGAGGAAAAGGTATTCTAAAATAACTGAAGAATCATGTCTACCTTCAGCATTGTATATTCCAGTCTTCTCAATATACAGAATATTTTGGAATTCTTCATGGACACTTTTTCACAAATATAAAGTGTTTCTGATGCAAATCATCGAGAAGTATCAATACAAGAGTAGACTTGCCTAAAATTTCTCTAACAGAGAAACTTAGAAAAGTAACTGTCCAGAAATGGCAGGCTCTTCCTATTGGCTACATTTACTGTATGCAAATACCTCAGATTCATGAGGAACCTGAATTTATGACATTTGATATGATGGCACAGGTGAAAGATCTGTCTACTACATCTAATCCCATGCCCTAGCCCTTATATTGTCTAATAACAAATAGTCAGATAAATTTTATAATAAGCAGTCTATATCTGATGCACCATCTCGGCTTCTGAAGATGGTGATTCCTATATGAACATCTAGATCATAACATTTGATAGCCATTTCTATATTTATAATAATTAAAACTCCACACCATCTCATGCATTTTAAATGAATTCATGTTTTTGTCATTTCCATCTTTTGGCAATGTGTTAACTAATTTAATTACAATTGGAGTGTAAAAAACACTATTTTGATTTGCTTTCGGTCTGTCAAATTAAGCCTAATGCAATCTTTCTAAGCCATGATAAGTTGCAAATTACTATTCTCTATTTATTCATAAATACATCATTCATAATTCTATCATTTTTCTAATGCATTTCCCCACATCCATCACTTCTTCTAGCTGCTTATTTATATTCTCTGAAGCAGACATCTGATACATTAATTTATTCTTCTTTCCTTCTTCTGTAGCTTTTTTTTAGTTTAGAATATCTTCTGTGAATTGAGTGTGAACACCAGAATTTATTTGATTTTCAAGACACGAGTCCAACACGGAACTATAGAGTGGAAAACCTATGTCTTTTTCCTCTTTATAATAATTTATAATACTGTGGTGTATTGATCCCACCCAACAACTAAGCTCCCACTCAGTTGCTTGCTTACTCCCTCTCAGTGGGCTACAGGAGACAATAAAAAAGACAAAAGTGAGAAAAACTTGCAGATCAAGGTAAGGACAGCTTAACATGTAAAGCAAAGCTTCAGGCAAAGCAAAATGAAGAATTCATTCCCTATGTTCTGTTGGCACGGTGATGTCCAACCAGTTCATGGGAAGTAAGATCATGTGTAGCGGCTTCTTGGGAAGAAAAATAGTATAACCACAAGCTACCCCCATCCTCCTCTTTTACCTGAACTTTTACTACTGAGCATGTCATATGTTATGGAATATGCATTTGGTCAGTTGGGGTCAGCTGTTCTACGTTTCTCCTTTTCCAAATTCTTGATCACTCCCCCAGCCTATTCACTGGGGTGACAAAGTGGAAGAAGTTCAAAGAGAAACAAAACTAAAAAAACCCCTCAATGCTATGCAAGAACTGTTCAGCCACAGTCAAAACAATCACAAATCCAAAATGCAGCACCATGTGGGCTGTTGCAGTGGGGATCCTGCAACACGCATATATCAAACCAGGAGTCCCGTGGAAAGGAAATATATATATAGACAGACAGATTCTTGCTAGCTGTTTCAGAGAGATGTTTATTTCTCCAGCCGCATGGCCGGAGCTCTGCCGAGGAACTGTTCCAGTCACGGGACCAAGGGTCCTTCTGCCCGCGCAGGAAACACAAACCAACCAACGGGAACGAGGCTGAGCAGGGGCAGGAAACCCCGTGTCTGTGCCCTCAGGGCCCCTCTCCCAGGGCTACACGGCAGGGGAGGGACCCCAACACCTCACCCGTTTTATTTTAATAAAAGGAGAATGAAAACAACTGGATAAACATAACAAGAACAGTTTCAAAACAAAACAAGCCACCCTCCTGAGTCTTTAAATGTCCAAACAGATTCTCTGGAACATCTTAGGGCTGACAGAAGGGAGACAGAACTCTCTGAGCATGCTTTTGGGGAAACTGAGGCAGGAGAGGGTTTAACTTCTTCCCTCCCCCTTTTCATCCCCCACTCGGCATTGGAAAGGGATTTTTGGGGAAACAATTGGCAAAAGCATGGTTTTGTGAGGGAAACCATGGATGAAAAAACGGATTGGGAATACACTGGGGGTAATAGGACATAGAGTAAAAGGGAAAGGTGGGATTAGGAAAGGGAAACTGTAGGGGGGGTTTACAATGGAGATACTGTCTAACATGACTACGATTTTTTGCATATATACTGCCTTTTACAGGAACACCATCAGGCCCAGTGACCTGCGATGCTTGTAACCCTTTTCTCCCTAGTACAATATTAAATTCCACCACTTCTCCATCTCCCAAGCTTGGGATGCATTTTTCAGGGTTATTCTTTTTAATAGCAGTTCTATGCACGAATATGTCTTGCTGGTTGTCACATCTTGTTATAAAACCATAATTTTGCTTAACATTATACCATTTTACTATCCCTAAGGTCTTAGTTGCTATGATCTTTTCCTTTTTCCGAGTGGCTGCTGTTTTCTGTCTCGCTGCGTCTTTGCTCTCTCCTTCAGTCGCTCCCGTGTTGGAATTGTCGGAGCTGCTCGTGCCTGCGCGCTCTTCCCGGGGTCGCGTTCGGGGCCGCGCGGGCCGGGCCGGGCCACGCCGCTCAGTTCTCCGTGCGTCGCCTCCTCTGGTCGCAGCTTCGCTGCCGCTGCCGGGCGCTGCACCCACGTCTCGGCCGGGCCCCCGAGCGATGACTCCCCCGCGCTCCGCTCCAGCGCGCGTCTCGGCTGGGCGCGGCTCCGCTCCGCCGCCACCGCCGCCAGCCGCCGCCCGCGTGCCGCCCCTCTCGGTCGGGCGTTCACGGGGCTCGCTCCACCACGCGCTGCACGGGGCCATTCGGGCACCGCCGGGTCCCGCCGCGCCTCGCTCCGCCACCGACACTGCGGCTCGCGTGGCTCCGCCCGCGCGCGGGAACTGCCTCGCTGCTGCTCGCAGAGCGCTCGGTGCACGTGGCCTGGGCCGCACGGTCCCTGCGCCACGCTTCCCTTCACCAGGACACAGCTGACACTGCTCAACAGTCTCGGTAACTAAATAATATTCACGAAAATATTCTTCCATCGGCATATATCTTGACTCCAGTATTAACTGTGTCCAAACGGTTTTCCAAAAGCCCTTGGTAATAATTAAATCCCAAGAAACATAGAAAAAGTTCTTAAACAACCATGCCAGGAAGTGTTTCAGTTCTTTTTGAGCTTGAATCAAGCTAAAATTTACAAATCGTTGTTCAAGAATCATTTTAAGTTTAAGATAAATGTCCATATGCGGCTCTGAGAGCCAAGAGTCTTCCCACGGTTCCTCCATAGTTTAGATATGGAATAGCAAAGCAAAACCAAGAAGAGGAATCCAAAGTTTCCAGGGTTTACTCACACAAATCAGTCGCTTAGGGATCGGGGATCGTTCTGCTCACAAATCTCCACCATTTGTTGCAGTGGGGATCCTGCAACACGCATATATCAAACCAGGAGTCCCGTGGAAAGGAAATATATATATAGACAGACAGATTCTTGCTAGCTGTTTCAGAGAGATGTTTATTTCTCCAGCCGCATGGCCAGAGCTCTGCCGAGGAACTGTTCCAGTCACGGGACCAAGGGTCCTTCTGCCCGCGCAGGGAACACAAACCAACCAATGGGAATGAGGCTGAGCAGGGACAGGGTAGCCCCGTGTCTGTGCCCTCAGGGCCCCTCTCCCAGGGCTACACGGCGGGGGAGGGACCCCAACAGTGGGCTGCTATGAAGAAAATGAAATCTGTTCCTGCCAAAGCCAGTACAGACATTCTTGGGTTTATGGCCTCTGCTCTACTCTCTTCAGAAGACTATGTAGAATGACTCTACAACACTTTTCTTGAACTGTGAAAATTAATTAACAACATCACTATATATATGTGACTATAGTTGCTTCTCCTCTTCATATCTGCTTTGAGTATAAAATACTGAATTGCACTCATCACTCAGTCTTTCAAACTTCTGAACTTCTTTCAAAAATATTTACTAGCATTTTAGTTTTCATTACTCTGTGCCAGTAAATCTTGTTGCCTTGTTTTTTTTTTCCTCTCTTTCCCATAAACTTTCTAAACATGTTAACAATTTCATACTACTCTTTGGACAACTTCACTGTACCTTATCTCCACTATAGCAGTGTCAATTTGTTCGTCCTTTATTTTTACCCTTCAAATATATTTTACTTATTGAAAGACATTTTCACTTTTCTGTGGCTGTTAATTTAATTAACTTGGTAACAAGACAACTAGTTTTTATTGGTTTTGTTGGTTTACTTTTTCACAGATCAACATATGGTATGGCTGTATCTGCCTTTACATATTGTCTTCAGCATACCTTGTGGTGTTCCAGGCCATTTCAAACTACACCACAGCCTTCAGACAGCCTGAACACCTAAACTTCATCCTCTGTAGGCAGCAGAAAGGGAGAAGAACACACAAAAATTCTTGGAACTGTGATCTTTCCCCAGTAGTAAGTGCAATTGTGACCATGCCATCTGGTCATGCACCTGGGGATCCTACAGTAGCTGACCCTGTTTGATCAGGGCAGTTGTACAAGTTGATCTCCAAACGTGCCTTCTAACCTCAGCCTTTACATGACTCTGATATACCGTGCATAAGGTCCTAGAAAACTGGAAGTGTTCCTAGTAATACAGGAGCACTGAGTGGATCATTTTTCTTCCTTCATTTGACAATTTCTTAAAAGGTGTCTGAGGCACCAATTACCCACGAAAATTTTATTCTTCTCCAAATAGACTATATTTACGAACAAAAACTTGTATTTATATTCCTGCTATGATTTCAAACATTGTATCTGAAAGTCAATTTCAGGTTTGGGATTGTTTCAGTGCTCTGTTCTCTGATTCCTGTGTCTTTTATTTTGCCTCTGATTCTATTACCTGCTGCATTTCCTCTGCCCTGTGGTTCCTCAGATTAGCCAAGGCCTTTTTAAAAAAGTAACATTGATATTAGGGCCTTCCACTCTCCTGTGGAAGGGTACTTAGCGTGATAGACACCACATTTAAATGTTCAGTCATTTTAAATCTGACATCTTTTAGAACTATTGTGTGAACAATCTCTGGTCCAGGCAATGTGTTCATTTTATTAATTTTGTTTTAAAGATGCCTCTATTGATATCATTGAGAAAGTTTTTGAGACTTATCTTCATAAAGACGAAGCTTCAGCTTTAAGGGATATGATTTATTTACATTCCTCAGCAATAAATACGTGTCAAAAAAGTAATTTAATGTTTCTACTCTAATGTATCCCATCTCCTTGGTGCAGTCTGTTAAATTTTTGTTTATCTGTGAATCCATTCCGTTCTTTGTATCGATCCTAATTCCAGTGTGGTCAAAGAAAATTTTATTCCAAACGACTTTTACTGTATGGCTTGTCTCACATGCCTTAATATTTAAGATAAAAATTTTATTCTTTGTCCAATTCATTTTATATGCACTGTTCTATATTTTGAATTAATTTTTTCCCTTCTCCAAGATTATGTGTTGCTGTTCAGTTTGTTTGTTTTTCCATTTAACTCTGCCTATTTTTTGTTTAGTGATATACCCTTGTTCAAAGTCTCTAACATGCTGAATTTAAAATTAGTTATTACTACAGCATAATTTGATGGGGAAACTTATCCTTTCCACAAAGGAACTGAATTTGAATACTTTATGGCTATTAGAACACTAAACATTGGATTCATCCTTGTGTTGTTAAAAGTTAGATCAAGATGTCCTTTTCCTCTTTCTAATCCTCTAAGGAGTTGCTCAAAAAAGCATGGTCCCCAAATGTCCAGGTTCTTTAGCAGTAGTGCTTTTCTCTCTATACAGGTCAACAGGTACGGACTGTCTTCTGTATGACTGCGGGTTTTATGACACAAGAGTAAGAAAAACCCCCACACCGATAGTCCTAACTCAAACACTGTAGTGTTGCAACACAATTTTGGTTATCAAGGTGATATTCACCTCTCATTACCTCTGTTGTATGAAGTTTATCATGCATTCTGAGCCAGTTGTCTTCATTTTTTCTAATAGCAACAATGAGAAAAAATATAGTTCCCAAGAATACTTTACCTTCCTTGAAATGGGAAGATGGATTTTGTGAAGCTCTTACTGCCTCCCTATTGTATCACAGACTGCATAGATTAATAGTTCAGATTTTCTAGTCCTAAATTTTAACCTCAGATTTAAGTATTTGAATTTAGGAGACAGATATCCCTTCACTGGGGAACAAGTTTTCTCACTACAGCTGCATTGATTACAAGGAGTCATTAATAGCTTGCAACGAATGAGACATCAGTCATTTTGGCCACAGTCCAACAATGCAATTAAGACCATGCTTAGCATTAATCAATGACTTCAGAGAAACTACTCACAAACTTCATGTTAAGTAGGCGTTTAAATATACAAGGAACCAAGTGTTAGCAAAAACTAAAATCTGGACTTCAGAAATTCTGTAGACAGTATCAAGTAAATGCAAGAATGCAGCACAGGTACATATTAAAAGACATGTGGTCTAGAGTTTAAAAAAAACCCCAAACATATCCCCCTCCTCTCCCCACCCCCCCCCCACCCCCCCCCCCCCCAGTTATATAGTGGCAGATTCAATGTTGAAAATAATGATTTAAAATGTTCAAGTATAAATAATTGCAGTTGCAAAATTAGAAAAATAAACAGATCTAATGGAATCTTCATGGAGGCTATGCAAAGGCGAAAGTCCGTGTCTCGTGCTGCACGGTAAAAGGGACACTGAGAGACTCTCGTTGAACGAGTAGTAGATGGAGACTCACAAGATGCAACCCTTTGTTAAAAAAAGAGAAACATGGAATCCTGGTGGAAACAAAACCCAGAAATGAGTCCTTGCAGCACGTAAATAAGAAAGCATCCTAGGAGGTATCAGAAAAAGCTTTACCGACAGTCAAAGGAGGATTCTTCCTCTCCAGTTAGCACTGGTGACACCAGACTTGGACTGCTGTGTCCACATCTTGGTTCCCCAGCACAGGGAAAACACTGAAAAACTCAAGAATGTCCAGTGCAGGATTACCAAGATAACCAGGTTTTGGAGCAACAGTAATATGAGGGGAGGCTGAGGAAAAGGGATATGTTCATCCTGAAGAAGAGAAGGCTCAGAGGGAGACTGTTATTGCTGTCTACAGCTTATTAAAGAGAGAGTATAGAGAAGTTAGATCCAGATCATACTGAGAAAGAAAGCAAAACAACACCACCAACAGGGAAAATCTGTATAAGACTTTTTTTTTTCACCACATGAGTTTTCAAACAGGGCAACAAGCAACCAGAGAGTCTGAAGAATCTCCATCTTTGGAGATATTTAAGAGTCAAATGGACAAGACCATAAACAACCTTCTGTGATGTTTGAGCAAGGAGTCTGTCCAGATGACCTTCAAAATTTCCCTTCAAACCTCAATTATTTTGACTGCATCCTACTCACATAACTGAAGTTACGATTTTTAACTAGTAGTTCACTAGAAACCTTCAGATTAATAGTTCATGACTGGATATGGTATATTTCTTGACCATGGAATTATCACTGTCTATGCAAGAGTAACAGATATTGCCGTATTGGCTTCCTTTATATCATTGGCTACTCTGAAAGACTCTAAATAGGTGGGGAGAACTGACATTAAGGTATATGAGGATTTAAACCTCTCCATGGGAGACATATGAGCAGCCAGTAGGTAGAATGATCAGAACTGGAACATTTTAAAAAGTTGTTAATTATTGGAGGGAGGGAAAGAAAAATTGCATTACCTTCTCTTTGACCATGTAGAGATTATATTATAAAAACTGAATAAACTGAGTAGTAGGTGTACATTGATTGCATAAGATAAGGGTTGAAATAAGGATATATCACATGGAAAAACGTTAGCTCAAAAATTGGAATAATTAGTAATCCTGTGCATCAGGATGTGAATGGAGACAGAAACGGACACTAGACAACAGAGATTGAACTGACGTGAGTATACATTTCTCCTTTATGATTCAAGCACATACATAACCAGAATACCATGCAACAGACTTGCTTCATTCTGGGCATGAAGCCACATTAGATCTAATTCCAAATCTACCGTCAGCATCTTCAGACTAAGCATTTTTACTGCTGTAGATATTTTAAATTATGGATGCAATTGCTAAGGGATGTCAGAGGGAAATTAAATAAAACTGTCCTTGGCAGTGACTAACAGGATATTGTTTCTGTTTTGGCATGACTTGTTTCAGTTAGCCTTTTTTTTATATTATGTCGTTGTTTAAATAATCAAAAGATAAAGTAGTCTTGAAATTGACTATAAGACATGAAGTGGCTTAAAAATGAGAACCCCTCCATAAACTTGGGTCAACATGAAGACAAATTCAAATGAAGCATTTGTGAGGAGAAACTTTTATCAGCAAGTTAAGGATGCAGAAATATTAGATGCTCCCACTTTTGCTTAATTGTGAAGGATTAGCAGAAAGAGCACATAGAAAGCCACTTACAAGTTTCTTTCTTCGTTAGAAGAAAGAAACTCACATTGTTTAATAAGATGTATATGAAGATTTAGTATTTGAAAACTACAAAATATGTACAAGAAGTCCAGCAAGATCACAGATATGCAAGCAAACCTCAAGCAGTATTGTTGCTCACTGTCCCTTGTGGTAGTCATAGTAATAACAGTTTTTAGGAAAAATTTCTTAAACTTGATGATTTATGAGTACATATAATAAGAGACATTATTTCTGAATTATTCCTGAGATTATTTCTGAATCGTACCACAGTAATTGTTACCTTTCATAAGTAATGTATTTTTTGTATTTGTGAAGATTTAATAAGCAAGATTTAAGTTGATATTACTGCCTATGTCAGAGCTTTCTGACACCTTTATATTTGTATTATTTATTATTATATTCTAAAAAATTATTAATTGAAGTAAAAAGTGTTGGTTAAATTAAATTTAGCCTACAGATTACTCTTTTAAAAATTAATTCTTTCATTAATTTTCATTTTTTCATTGTCCTTTTTTCGAGATGACAATAATTGATTTCAGAGAGGGATAAAGGACTTGGATATATGACACTAACCTAATCTTGTACAATAATTTCTAATCGCTAACTGTTCTGTTGAGATGGCATTCATTTTAAAATAACATAAAATTGATTTAGAGGCAGTAGCTCACTTTCTTGATTCAACGTTGCAGATCTGTGAGTTATTGCTGAATAACTTTGTACCAACAGTTTAAGTTATCTGGCTAACTTGGCATAAACAGCTTAGCACTGTTAACATTTGACCCTAAGTACTATGTTATGACATGGAAGGACTGATATGGAGAGACATGATAGAAAATAAGTCCCTTCCTGATCTTACAGCGTTTCTTGAATAAAGCTTCCTTCATCACTCCCTTAACGCTGCTTTTCTTTTACGTGACATGGGTTTTTTCCTGGGTTTTCATTGTTTGGGTATTCTTTCATGATGATTCGAGTTAAGATGTTCACTTTAAAATGCCAAGGGTGTTTGTACCATAAAGAATAACACATGATAAAAATTACAGAACCACAGAATTGCTACATGGGCTGGAAGACATTCTCGAAGAGGAGCAACTCTCCTGCTTAGAGCAGGGCCAGGTAAAGCAGGATGCTCAGGGCCATGTCTAGTCTGTTTATATTTCCATGGATGGCAAAAGGTGTTCTCAATAACCTCTTGAGAAAGCAGCCATTTGTTAAAAATTCTTCAGAATTAATTCAGGAAAATATAAATTCTTGAATTTTGTAGCATTGATTTATAACCACCAATTTCTTCATATATCTCTTTTTAACTAGGGAAAAAAAACCTGAAGTCTCAATATTTTTTCCACTTCAAGGGAAGAAAACTTCTGCCAGAGCTTGGTTTGTTTGTTTATTTCATACTACCTACTGAGATTCTAAGAGAGGAAAATCCTCATTTTAAGTTTAATCAATTGCACAAATCATTTTGTTCTTCTCAGTTCCTCTCAGTTTTTCAGCAAACATTTTTAAACACAAAAATAACAAAATTATATTCAGAATTCAAAATTTAACAATACTTAAACCATACTGCACTTACTCTGCTTACTTACTTCCTATTTTAGATTTAAGAGTAGTATTAGCCACCACTGTCTTGAGACTTCTCAGCTGTAAAGACAAAACTGATGTTTTTCGATATTTTTTTAACCCCAACTATTTTGAACGTCTGAGGAAACTTTTAGAAATCATGGATGGGAGTTAGGGCCTGACTCCCTTTGTCTAGTTCATTTACCTTTAGGATTTTACTGTTAGACATCAACGATACAGGCCGGTCCTTCTCACAGGACATACTAAAACCCTTTCCACTATTTGTGAATGTTTCTCTCATCTTCCTATACGATGCACTGATTTAACTTGCAGCAGTAGATTAGCTCAGTCTCCTGTTTCTAAAACAACTGGAAAGTGAAAAGGGAAAGAAAGATAATACAAGGAGAGAAATATAAATGCAAGAAGCCACAAAACCTGTCAAAGTGCTATGAATTTCATTTTTATAGTTGTAATTAGGAAGAGGGACCCTCTATCTTGCCTAAATTTGACTCACATTGAGTACAGCAGAGGGTTACTGGGAGTGTGAGAAAAGTGATGAGTGTTTTGGTTTGCAGCTAACTCTAGAACAACCCACCACTGCCCTCTGGTACAAATATGTGTTCAACAGAAAAGACCATCCATCCATCACTGATTTTTAGAACAGTCCCTATTATGTAGGCATGAACTTGTTCTTGATAGGCCTTTTATTTTAGATATAATAAATTGCATTTTCTTTGAATGGACTTAGCTCACCAAATGATCTGGTTATCTCTCTGATTTGTTCCTGTTATTACTCTTCACTGTATCAGCCCCTTTTGCATGTACAAGCATTAACAGTAGTGATTTATATTTCTGTCCAATTTTTTAATTAACAGCAGTGCAGGTAGCCAGAACACAACTGAAAAATCCCCACCAGGTGATGATCCTTTTCAGATAAATAGTTATGGAGCTATCCCCGTTAACTGTTCTAAATCATTTTAACTTAATCTTTTTTCACTGATCAGTGTTATTAATCAATCAAATCAGTATATGACAGCCACCTGCTTATGAAAAATACCGTTGAGCTACAATTTATCTGCATAATTTCTTTGCTAACCAAATCTGTAGTCTCATCAATGAGAAAAATTAGACATCTTGTGGATTTGTTTAGCTTGAAACCTAAATTGACTGGTAGTAGTTACATTCATATTTTTAAACTGTCAGACAAACCAAAAGGTCTCAGCTAATACATTCAAGTTGTCTTCTCAGTCCTTCCTCATTAAGCAAAACACATTCATCTGGCAGCATTGGTTACCCTGACTCATAACTGTATTCATGTGATCCTTCGTAAAACTACCTCAGAAATTCCATTTACTAGTCTTTTTCTTCTCATTATTTCAGCTGCACTGCGCTTTTCAGAAGAATACCTTTCGATTACACAGATTTATGATGTAGTGCCAGACAGACTGTGTGTTTGTCTTGTTGGGAAATGAACAACAAAGCACTCAGGGTCTCTCAGGACAGGACCTGGCAGCCACGTGCAGGGCACCTGAGGAGCACTGGCAGAATTTCCACCCCAGCCCCACACCCTGGGATGTGGCCCAGCTGCGGCCCAGGCTGGGATGTGGGCCCGTGGATTGGGGTCAAGATCAGACCTGGAGAGGGGACCCATGGTCCCTTCACCCAGGATGGCCCGAGAGGGCCATGGAAATGGGGACAGGGGCAGGCCAAGTCAACACCTGGTGATGGAGGGGGATGTCAGCCCATGGCTGAAGCTTTAGACAGGGTAAGATGTGTCAAGTAAAGGGAGAGAGCTCCTGCAAAGACTTTTTCCACACCTTTATGCAACAACCCTTCATGCCAGTATCAGATCAGATGGTTGTGTATTTTTACCCAGACCGAAGGGAGGAGGCTTGGGGCCCTGATGCAAATTCTCCTCTTAGCCATGTTCACCCAGCAGCACTATCTATCAAAGAGATGCTCCTGCTTCAGTTCTGGGGTGTCAAAAGTAGAGACTGAATTTTTAAAAGGAAGGGATGTAGAAGAAATGCACCAGTGGGAATGAATGGCTGCAAGCATAGGCAATCAGTTGTGCTAACAGGACAAAGCCTGCTCAGAGCTACTTTAAAATTTCCCCGTGTGTAATTCCTAGCAACCAGGACTTTCTGTATCAGAGCTGAGATATATGGTGAAACTCCATATAGCTGAGAATAAGGGATAACAGAGCGCTATAATTAATCCCTGCAAGTTTGTCAGGTATACCAAATATTTCCATTATACGATAAACATGGGAGCTATCAATTAATATATGGACATAATATTATTTTAGATTAATTACCTAATTAGTTACGACAATAGAATGTAAAACTAAATAACTAAATGAAATCAGAAATTGATTCTATTTGTTGGAATATTTTCCAAATGATAAAAGATTTGGAGAACCTTCCATGTCCATTTTTTCTTATAAGAAAACAGATGTTTTGGCGTGAAGTTGTTTAAAAGGTATCTAGTATCACGATATTATTGATGAATTTGGTCATTCCAAAATATCTTCACTCTCACGAAAAGTTCTTCACCTCACTTGTCTGAGATGCACAAATTCATTGCGGAAATAATTAAATTCTGTGCCTTGGCAGGTTCTCTAGCAAATGATTCCATGTGATAATTTGCAGAGAATCTAAAATGACAACCAAGTCACGTTCTTTTTTGTCAGAACTTCAGAACTGCAGCTCTGCCAATGTAATCATACAGACAACAAACACACATGCAAATAAAAAATTACATCCATGCAAACTGCTCTAGCTTTTTTCAGCTTTTCTTTCTGCCTTTAAGGACTGAGAATTCATAACTGTGCTGGAACTTGCTATAAGACTGTACAAAATTTTTATATAGGTTATCATGAACATGATTAATTTCTACATTTACGAAGTTTGTTTGGTCTTCCATGCCAATAGTGTTATTTGATCAAGAGTCCATTTGCTTTAAGGGTAATTATCATGAAACTGGCTTTCACCCATCTCCTCTTGCCTTAGGCAACAGTAAGACTGCTTTATTTATAATTGTTACTAATTTTATTGGGTCTTGAAACACTGCTGAAATAGAGAGCACCCTCTGGCATTATTTTCTTAATTCTGTGTCAAAATGCTGAACAGTACTTGCAAGCCAATTTGTATTCTAATTATGCAACTTAGGAACGCTCTCGTAAGGTTGATATCTTGCCAGTATTTTAAAGGATTTATGTAAATGCTTTCCATATACGAAGCTGGAGAAAACTACAGTTAGTAAAAAAAGCATCTTGTATATACAGAAAGACAAATTAACCTCTAATTTGTCTCAATCAAATGGAATAGCTGTTTCAGATAAGTGTTTAATTTTTTTATGTATAAATAATTAAAAAAACCCATAACATGAAACAGAGAACTCTTTTGTTGCTGCTACTTTTTAAATCTGGAGAAAAATATTTATTTCATGAAAGCTTCCCTTAAACGATTTGACAGATGGTAAATGATTTACATGTGTGTTCTCTGTATAACTATATTCTTCTTTGAGAGTAAGTGGGTAATGTGGATTTTCCAGAAGAAAGGAGCCTGCTTCTCCCCTGGTGAATAACTATGCCTGTGAGTAGGAGAAGGCACCACAGATTGCACAATATAGCAGTAGCAATGAGGACCCCCTGCAAGAAAATGCAAGACTGCAGCTCAAAACAATGCTGATAAGATCAGGAAACAAGAAAGTAAAAAATCAGAAGAAATGGAGAAAATCCTCCTATGAACAAGAATTGCAGTTAGCTCCCAGTTAGTCACTGAGCTGACTTAAAGAAACTGAAATTAGAGATACAAAAGCACAATAGGCAGGATATGGACTGTTTTCAAGCCCTTTTTCTCCTTTTTTTTTTTTTCTTTTTTTTTTTTAATTCTGTTTCTGTGCTGTCCTTCTTGGTCATTTCAAGATTTCTCATTTAAAATACAAATTTTCTGTGACATATTTTGTAACTTATTTAATATTTATGATGTTTGAACAGCTCACTACGAAGAAAAGATCTAGGATGATCCACCTTAAAGCTATAGCTGATGTGCCTTCTGTGCTTCAAGTGTCTCTCCTCATTTTCCATCTAATTCCTTATTCCCTTCAAAATACTTCTTGGAAGGTGCTGCATCAAGGCTTTTTTTCTTTCAAAAGGTAGCTGATAGTTATTGTCATTGCTAAAATTGTACTTATTAATTGATTTTTCCTCCATCTTTCTGACCCATATCCTTGTATTCTCTCAAAAATTATTGCAATTGATCTTCATTTCGTCATGCTCCAGCCTGAAACTGAACAGACAGTTTAGGACAGGAAATAGATCTACTCCAGCAAAATCTGAAAATTTGGAAGGAGATTTCATGAGACAAAGTAAATACACTATATTGCATTGAAAGGCCCCCACAAAATTCAGATTTTCCATTTTCATAAGGCATTTGTGCTACAAATAAGTTCATCCTAGTGATTAACTATGGATGTAATTACAACTAACAAAGTTGAGCTGGAAGGAAAAGGAATAAAAGCAGATAAATTTAGCACTGGTGCATTATTTTTTCTTAGAAATACAGAAGCTGACTGACAGGCCCCAGAAGTGAAAATCAAGAGCAGGATATAGTTCACCTTCCTACAATAACCTGAAAATCATTCAAATTAAGTGTATTTGCTCCCACCCTTGTCAAATGAGAAACAGATATCCCCTTTGCCACATTCACAGGTGATTAATACTGTGTGTTTTATAAAAAGCAAATTTATACTAGCTTAAGTTTCAATGATTAAGTGTATTTGTACTATAAGAAACGAGAGAGGTCTCTTCATTTTCTAAATATCATTAACAGTCCATATTTTCATATTTTACGTGCTGAACCTTCTGGTGAATTAAAATGTTATGCAAATACTGTGATATCAGATGTCAAAGTAGAAAACATTTTTTAAAAAAGAGATGAATCCTTTAATTAATTATGTTGAAGCATCTAAATATATATTTGTTTATACAGTTATATAATATCGGTGCATCTTAAATATAGAATTATTTATTACATTACAGGATGCTCAAATTACACTCAAACCAGCAGTTTGCAGGAGGCAGGTGTGCACACCAAGTTCTTGAAATTGAAGGATGAATCATGTTGCTCTCAAGTTAACTGATAAATGCTGGTCTCGAACAGTGGTCACTCAAAACAGATAAAATGAAAAAAAGAGAGGAAATATTTTTGTGTCATTTTAAGGGATATAATCAAGGTTATATAAAAGAAACACCAACTCTGCTCCCGTTCTGAGCATCTGCCAGATATGAGAAAATACAGATGTGTCAAGGTATGTAAGAGATGGATTTGCTTCAGGTCCTGCTAAGTTCCAGGTCAGAAGGCTCAAGCTTTCAGAGATGAGGAAGGGTATCACATTGACCCAAAACATCTTGGTGGATCTCCTTCTTCTGGGAACTCACACTGTTCACAAAATACAAAATCATTAACATTAGAGATCAAACAATACAGGCTGTTTTAGCCTTAGCAAGACGATGAATTCAACCTTCATGACTTTTGTGTTCAAGGACAAACTATCAAGACACCTTCAATGCTAAATTTTATACTGGAGCATATGTCTTCAGCTAGTTCTTTTAGAATATAAAAAATGCACAGGAGTAACTATATTTAAAAAAGAGATTAATCAAAAGTTTAAATCAAAATTTTATAAAGCTTATTAGCTACACATCATAGAAAACCATCAGAGATTCAGGAAGCATCCATCTCTTCTTCCAGATTTCTTAAGCAGTACTTATGATAAATTTGGAGCCTGTATCTTTGTAAGAACAGTTTTATTAAAACTTAGCAGCTATCTGCCATGATAAGTTTATCACTCCCTTAATTTAAACTCATAATTTACTTAAAGGTATCTCTAATGTTACATGTAATGTAACATGTAATGTTATATGTAACAAAAATTTGCAACCAGGACCTAATAAAATTTTCTTTATTCTGCTTATTTTTTAAGTTCTCAGGGCAGTTTGGAGGGAAGTGTTCCTTCAGAATCACCTCAAAGTAAAATTATGTTGCACCTTCATGACTCTCAAAGTTTCAGCTCAGTCAACTACAGAATTTCCATTTTATTAAAATATTCCAGGTGCATACTTTTAATTGTATTTTTATTCCTAAATTTCAAAATTGGTAACTTCCAGATTAAAATATTTAGATCCTCCTTTATGGATAAATCCAAGTGAAATTGATTTGTCTACTTTTTACCTTTTTGAGATCATTGCCAATACCTCATTCCTTGTGCGTTACTGTATCACTCATGATTTTATTGCAAAAAGTCTCACACTTATTTATTTACAGCATTCCAGTCACAGCATTTGACTGAATTTATAACTTTCTGTACTGTTTTGGAAGAATTAAGAAGCAAAATAAGAAAAGTAAATATTTAAGCATTAAATTAATACTTAATTTAAGGAAAATTTGCACTTCATACATAACATATTATCGTTTCATGTTTGTTCAGAGCCAGGACAAGTTATTATTAATTTGCTTTGAATCAATGACTCTATGATTTCAATCTGTGTACTGTATTAGGAATTTTGTACCTCATTTGTAAGGCTCTGACAAATTAGGTGGAATGGTCAACTTGTGTCAGTTATTGATATCTGAGGGAATAGGGCTTTCCTATGTCAGTTTAATAAGAACATAGATGTGCTGTACGTGGCAAAAAACCTTTCATGGTTGGATGTTGGGTTTCATGAGATCTAGTTTCAACTCCTTTGTATCTTGCATTTTATTTGCAGGTAATCAGACTATGTTTTTAAATGTCTGTGAAAAAAAGTCAACTTTTCCAAGGCTGTTGCAGTCTGAAAAAGACTGTATACTTCTGAAAGCATTTGGCAGTTTGCTCAAAACTGGACATATGTATTGTTTGGATAAGGGAAGGTTTCTCTAAAACAAGTAAAATAGCAGTGCCAGTAAATATAAATAAGAACTCTGAAAATTTCAGAATAACCATTTGTAAATCTAAGCCTGTTCCTGATATTCTTCTTAAGGGTAAAAATTGCTTTTTAGAAAATCTGGACTTTTAAATAAAACTGATAGTGATAGTAACATCCACATCACTAATAAAGATCAGGTCATGCATGTAACATGGGATATGGAGAAAATGTATCACTTGCCCCAACCCCAAAATAAACAAAAGACAGAAAGCCTTAACACCCAGAGGTGCACTTCTGCTTCTTATACAGGAAGAAATTGCAGATACTCAAATTTTACTTTTTAATACTGGTGATCAAACATATTTCGAGTGATTTTAGATGTAAGGATGTTAAATTTTTTTCTTTCATGAAGCTGAATTTTGTATGATACCTGTTTAGTATGACAGGTGAGAGGAATGGGATGGCAGGCTAGATAGCAAGGCTAACAGTGCTCTCTCCTTGTCTTGTCCCCTCTCTCTAAGTGTCTCAGACTTGTGCAAACCTGATCTGTGAAATGTACAAGATCGCGACATTTAGAAGGAATCCAAGATGTTATTTGAATGTATATTTCTGAGAAATCTGTTGTAACAACTACAGATTCCTTTGCCAAATCATGCTTGCATCTCAGTGGAATGAAATACCTTATTACTCCCAACATGATGTTATATCTGCTATAAAGCCCAGGTTCAAAAGTAAAAAAGATTGACCCATTTATTGTGTTATTTCCCTTCAGATTGTCTCCCATTCTACTTTGCCTCTATGTACACCATAGAAAATACGTTAAATAGATGGGTTCTTTTGTCATATGTGCAGATATCCTCCTCCGTATTAGTTTCAGACAGCATCCTGTATGGTGGTTGCCTTATGCCCTGTAGAACTTAGAAGCTGCTGGAGTTTTTTGATGTTCTCTGTATGTAATTTGTGAAGTGCTTTGGGATGAAAAGGGCCATATAAATGTAGGGTATTATTATAGTGTACTTTGCTTGACTGGAGAAGCTTCATCAGGAAGATTGTTTTATTGGGTTATCTCCTAGGTAACTGATTCATGGTAATGATGGTGACTAGCAGTCTTTAAATTGGACAGTAGTGGCACAACTACAACCTAACGGGAATAAAATTACATAGCACCAAGTACGGTAATGTTGATTAACCATGTACTAAATGGATGTAAAATGATAAGCTCTGGCTTCTTAATACACACACATTTGCAATTCAGTATTAAAGGCTGTATTTTTAAAGATTCTCCAGAGGTTTTGGTAACTGCAAGAAGTTACTGCACTATCATATTTAAATTTCTGTATTTCAATTGCATTTAAAATATTTAAGTCATTGTACTGTTTCTAAGTTAAAAGTCACAGAAAAATGCTTTGCTATACATATTTTATATATACAGTTGTAGCAATTGCATGGCAATTAAGACCTCAATTCAGCAAAGCTAATAAGGAAAAAACTCACTTTTCTTGTTATTTCTGGAGGACAATTCACACATTTGAAGTTCATATTTGCATATTATGATAAGAAGCCTTTGAATAATCAGATGAGATATTCCCCCCTCCCACTGAACCACTACACCAACACATATTTCTTCTTTCTCTCACTTGTGCATAACACTCCCTCTTTATAATTACTCTACAACTCATTTGAAATGGCCTTAGCAGTACAGCTAATCTATCTTTGCTGAGTTCCACACAGGATGCTTAAGAAACAGGTCACTAAAAACAGACAGCAGATTGTACCATGTATTCTCTGGGATATGGGAGCAAAGCCAAACAACTTGTCCCTTATTACTATCACCTGTCCTTATCAGCACCAGAGAACAAAAGCCTCTTACTTCCTTTCAGATTTCAGCAGCAGGTCCACATTCTGGTAACTGCTTGGGTTTTTTTTGTTTTGTTTTTGTTTTTGTGGTTTTTTTTTTGTTTTTGTTTTTGTTTTTTTTTTTTTTGTTTGTTTGTTTGTTTTTTCTTTCTATTGCTGCAGAAAAATAAAAATATACCCAGGCAGTAGAAGTCATTATCCACTTGGTATAATGGAAAAAGGTTCCTGTATGATAGTGAGGAAGCTGAGAGACATGTTGATAAATTGTAGGTTGTTGCCACAAATGCAGCCATACTATAAGGATATACTTGCAGATGAAAGAAATAAAACATCTAAAGAGATTTCTAACAATTGTGTGACAGCATCCTTGGAAGCTTCTCATGTAGTAGTGAAAGACTCTCTTGATCCTTCTTTATGTCACAAGTGCTATACAGAGCTTGAAAAATGCATTCCAAGTGCTCTTCTGGAGTACCTATTAGTTCTCATAGTTACTCAACTGGGAAATAAAAATTGCCATAGATTTAGATAAAAAGGTTGGATCTTAAACTGGTGCTGGAGAGGTTTAAATAAATAAGATGTCTAGTTATTTATGTACCAGTATGCCATCTGGATTATCAGAATTTGATATTTCTGACATATTAAGACACAGGAAGAAGAAAGCAAAATAGTTTACAATGAGATACCTACATTACAGCTCAACTGCACAAATTTAAAGGTTTAAATCTAAGCCTGAGCTAGTAGAATTGTGTCCTTATAGTAGATGAAGAGAAAAGAGAATAAGCGCTTAGAGGTACAATAAATTTACTCATAAGATCTTAAAAGTTGATGCAGATGCACTTCACTTGGGGTATTGATATTGACGTCTTTTGGCAGGAACAAACCCCAGTACTTATGTGACCATATTCAGGATCTTCTGTGGTGTCTAACGTATCAATAATCCTTGTGTCTCTGCTACAGTATGGATCTCCCTCCCCTCTTTCCACTGAAACACCAGAGCAAAGGTCCTTGCTAGCATATCATCCCTCAAACAGTGTGCTGCACGCAGGCTTATCTCTAGCCAGACTTGTTTTATCCCATTTCCACTTCAAATCTAGCTCAAAACTCTTTCCATGAGTTCTGCTAACTCCTGTGCAAAGATCGTTTTCCTGCTTTGAGACAGGTACACCCCATCTGTCACTATCTGGCTTGGTGTTGTGTAAACTGACCCATGATCAACACCCCCCTCCCCCAAATTCTGTCACTGACATCAGACTCTGAGCCAACTGTTAATCTGCTGACTCTTCCTGATACTTCTCTCATCACTTCCTGCAACTGGAAGGATGGAGGAGAACACTATTGTGCTCCTGATCCCTTAGACAGTCATCTCAAAATTTCTCTTGATTATCCTCAGGATTCTTGTAACTTCACTGCTGCCTACCTGAAACAATGGACAGTGATCTGAGGGCTGTACCCAGGTAGGAAGCTTTCTCTTCATTTCTTCAATACAAGCCCTGGGCAGCCAGCAGACTTCACTAAGAGGGTCCAGGCTGCATATGGCGCCATCTGCTCCCCTCAGGAGACAGTCTCCTGTGAGAGTTACAAAAATTTTTGCTTTATGAAAGAAGTTTTAATGCAGGACATAGGCTGATTTAACCTTGGAGACACTTCCAAACTTGATGAACCATTGTACTCACCATTGTCTGGTTCCACTTCGCAGAACCTTATATCTGCTATGCCAGGGCACCTGGGAAGGATGGGCAGTCACAGAAATGTCAACTGCTGCACCAGGAAGGAATTTGTTGCCATTGCCTCTAGTGCCTTGACTGACCATATTCATCCAGGTGGACAGAGGATAGGGAATACTCTGTGTCACGCACTCTGTCTGTTGGGCCTGCCACAGGGAAAGTAGGGTGTGATTCTAGTATAGAAATGATAGGAGATAGGGAATAAAATCTTTCATTGCTCATGGAAGTTCACAGCCCTTGTTTTCCCTGCTAAACCGCCTTTATCTTCTCCACAAGTCCTTCTGCCTTCCTTCTGTTTTCTCCTCAATCACAGGAGACAGGCTGACTGAATAGCTGTGTGGGTATTTGAATGTCAGTTGTGGTCAACTCACCAAATTAGTCATACTTTCTAAGAAACCTAATAAAGGAAATATGACTGCATAAGTTTTCTTTTCCTTTGACAACCTTTATGTGAAAATTAAGATAAAACTCATTGAAACAGAATATCAAGTATAGCTATTGACAAAGGCCTTTGTCAGTACAGTTTGACAGGTCTTGACAGGTAATAGTAAAACTTTGACAATATGCAACAGCTGGGAATCTGGCCCTTCATATCCTTATCTTAAGAAAGCTGCATTGTTATTACTTTAGCTTCTAACTGAGAAACAGTGGAAGCAATTTGACTTGCAAGAAGAACAGATTACTTGAAGGCCCAACCAATAACAGATGCAGCATGAAATCTGACTGTTTCACCAAATTACTGCTGCTCTGATATCATTAACTGTATAAAGAAGCAGGCACTTACCTATTGCAAACCTTATGTATTTTCAGGGGAAAATTGAAGCTATGCTCAGGGCTCTACTTCTTGTCTGAGAGTAATGCAACAAAAGTATTTCTAAAGCTGCATCATGTTTTTCCAAACTAAGATTAAAAAAAAAAAAAAACCTCAAGTTTTTTTGAATCTGGGGTAGTTTTTAAATGTGTTTGATCTGATTTTTTTACAGTAATGAACAACAACAAACATATTTATGGTGTTGCTGTTCTGATTGAAATTGTAACTCACTAGGAGATACATTTTTGTTATTCCACTAATACTTGAATTCTTTTATTCAGTTATAGATCACATTTCAGGAGGTGCTAGCTTTCTATTTTTCTATTATTCTGTTGAAGATACAAAAAAAAATCAAAATAAATAAATCTGTAATGCTTTGCATAAGGTTTATAACTGGGTGGTTTTTGAACTGACCATATAGTTATAACTGAAGACAAAATAAACAAATTCCTCTTCAAATAGTACTTTTGTTTTATTTTTCTCATACTTAATTTATGCAACTCCAAAGGTTCAAAGTCTTTGCTAAGTATCCTTGTGATACTTCACTAGAATAAGTAAAAGGTGCAACACATCCTGTAACAGCATAGAATCAAGGTTGGTAAAGACCTCCAAGATCACTGAGTCCAACCTTTGAACACCACCATGCCAACTAAACCATAGCACTAAGGGCCATGTCCAGGCATTTCTTGAACACTTTCAGGGATGGTGACTCCATTACCTCCCTGGGAAGTCCCTTCCTATGTTTAACTACCCCTTCAGTTACAAAATTCCTCCTGTGGTCCAACCTGAACCTTTAACAGATGTAGTAAAACTACTTCACAATGGTAGTAAACTAATATTAGACTATGTGTAGGTAAAAGCCAAAAGAGATGAACAAATTGTTATGGATTTTGTTAGTAGTCTGTGCAGAAGAATATTGTTGAACAAGAGATATGCTCTTTTTCCTGAAGCAGTGACTCCACACATGCCAGAAGGCAGTGTCTCAAGTAATCAAGGCATCAGAAGCATAGAAGACAGAGGCGAGGACACTTCTCTACCAAACACGTATCATGTAGAAATATGTCAAAACACAACAGCCTGTGAGTTGTTTGATATCTGATGATTACTTTTGGTATATAATGCACCTACTGCATCATTAGTAATGAACAATTAAGCAGTTAGATGTTCTTAAGTTGGGGATGGAACCTTGGTGGTGGTTCTTTTTATTTAAGGGAAGCTGCTGTCTTTCAGAGTGTGGATACGACAGGCCTAGGAATCAAATTCCACTACTGTCTATGTAGATATGGGAAATGCATTACAGACATTATCAGAATATGTATATTTGGCAAGACAATGAAGTCATCCTTCACCTCATCCTGTTTCTGAACCAAGCTTTTCATACCTACAGCAGTTTCCCTTCAGTAAGCTAGTATCTTAAGTATTCCCTAAAAATCCTGTGCTGGAAAAGATTAACTACATCTGAAATTATCAGCAAAATAAGACTGTAACAGTTTATGTTGAATTTTTCTGAGTGATGAAGAAGTCTGTATGTCACCTCATGCTGCAGTATAGACCCATGTTAGCCTAAGTAGTCAAGTGGCAAGATATTGGCACACCTTCTACTCATTTTGACAGATCTTGTAGCTGGGTTATCAGGAATGAGAAGTCAGGATTAAAAAGGTGTAGGTCTTCTTAATAATACATCTGCTTAACTAAGGTTAGATAAGTAAATCATGTGAACAAGACTATGGCTGGTTCCACAAATAAAGGAAAAGAGATAAAAGAACAAGATTCTAAGTTACTTGTAATGTTGTTCTTAAGCTTTCCTTAAAGCTGTTTGGTGCAAGCCTATAAACTAAAATGAAAGCTGACTGTTATTTGCAAGAATGAACACAAGTTGCAGCGGTGTGACTTCTTCAGCTGTTGTCAGTCGACCATTTTGAGGATTGTTACTAAACATACATCAGGAATAAAAAAAAAAAAAAAAAAAAAGAAATGAAAAGCCTTTCTAAATAATACAGATAAATCTATAATTTTGACAATTGTTATAATAGTCTTACAGTATTGATCTCTGGAGCCACCATTGGGGTTTTTTTATTCTATTGAATAAAAGGGGATGTGCACCAGGATTTTGTAACTGTGGTTCTAGATTACTTCAGTCTAACTATGACTGATATTCTCTGTAATACATTTCAATATTTTGCTGTTATCTTCTCATACTTAATTCTGATTGAAGTGCAACTCAACACACTGAAACTGATGTCTAAGAATTTTGATTATTTTTAGACATACATAACTTCTCAATTTACAGTGTCCACATACTTGTTGCTTTGCTTCAACTACTATCTGAAGACAGAGCTCTTCATTTGCCAGTGTAATAGATTCTGTGCAATTCAAGGGAAAGTGACAGAAGTTTCTTCTACTGATCAAAACTTAACTGTCTTATGCTTTTAATAATCCCTTTAGATATGAGTTATTCAGCAAAAATTATTAATGGAAAACAACATCAGTGGAGTCAAACATTTAAAAATGTTAATTTCATAACTCATATGAATCAGTTATCATTTTCATTTATTCTGTAATAATGTGCAATGAAGATTGTGCTTTGCAATTGCTCTTCTTGATACTCTACGGATTATAATGGTGCATCTGACAATAGCTTTAAAAGCAAAGCATTCAACACCTGACCTATTTTGGTTTATTTTACAGAATAAATTTGAAAGAAGTTGAAATAGCATAAGGTGTGGGAGGAAAAAAAAGCAGTTTGTTTCTTGGATTTTTTACCATTTATCAGTAACTGTTTCATAAGACTGTGTCCATCTACAATTCTACCATAATATATATTGACTGTCTGTCCAAATTTAGCAGGAACATCTTTAGTTTAATATAGTGTCTCAAGGGGACAACACAATTTAAAAAAAATAATTAGGATTTAATGGTAGAGATAGGTCAGGCTTTGCCTCTGTTCTAATGAAGTTAACACTTTTTCCTTTTATCTATGTTATCTGATGTGTGAACTCTCCAATGGCAAGAATTATCCAAACTGTCAGAAAGGAAGAAAGAAAGACAGAAAAAAAAAAGAAAGAAAAATACAGAATCCATTCTTTGCACCTTTAGAATTCAAATCTTGTTTTACAGTCAATTTTGATGTGAAATTAGTCTAGTCTAGCTCATTATGCTACCAGCTGGAAGACCTTATTTTGTCAGTGAAGCATAGAAAACTGAGGTTGATGCAGTGAAGAATTGAGCTTAATATCCAGAAAATGTTCCACTTCTGCGTTGTCCTGTACTGCCTGGTGCAGAATTCATGTTGACTATGCAAGTAGTTGTTAACCTGTCATCTTAGTAGTACATGAGAAGCTATTAATCTGCCCTTCTTGTAGCAGAATGGGTAATATTTTAATTCAGATACTGTAGTGGTGCAAACATGGGAGAAATAACCATAGTTCTATATAGAACTGGGATTCACATTAAAAACAGGAAAAAAATGGAAGAAGTGAAATTCCTCACCACTGAATCTGCCTATTAAAATATTTTTTACTTACCTTTGCATTTGGATTTGGGGTTTTAGGATGGCTACCGCAGCAATCCTGTGATGATGCCATGTATGTAGGTCTAGGAATTAGACAAAGACAAAATTCCTCAGCTGTGCCTCACTAGCTCCACAGAGCAAGAGTTATTAATTATTGCAGATGCATTACAAATGGAGATAATAACTGACCTATTCTGGAAAATATATGTGAATACAGCGGTACACTTGTAATAATCCTGTTTAGTTAGCATCATAAACGTGATGTCCATTTTCAACAGCGGTGAAAACACGTAAAATTAAAAGGTGGTCCTTGGTTACTTGTTCTTTTACCTCCTCTCATTACTCAAAAATATCTGCTCAATTCAAGGCAGTTTTCTTAGGTATCAAATATGCTTTGTCATAGAGCTGCATCAGGCGTTTTAGCTGTGGTAGTTTCTCTTCTTCATAGTAGCATGCATGGAATTATGTTTTGAGTATGAACAGTAATAAAAACAATGCAAATGATACAGTAATGTTTTAGTTACTGCTTAACAGTGCTTGCACATCATTGTGAGGGTTCATCCCCCTCATGAACTACTATCATCTTTAGGTGATCCTTAGGACACCCTATCATCTCAATATCAGGAACACTGTCCACACCAGGAACTTCTGGAACTTCATTTTGCATCCCCAATCTCCAAAAAAAAAAAAAAAAATTAAATTTATTCTAATCTGATTTTTTCTTTATATGTTTCATTAATGTAGTAAGTAACTGAGTGGACCTTGTAGCTGAACACAAGGTGTAGCTCATGCTTTCACAAATTTATATGAAACCTGTTTTTGACAATATCTTTAATGATGATGCTTTGAGACCTAAAGCACTCATTTGTGATAAATATCAAGGCCGCCTCTGTTTCTCATGCTGCACCCATAGTGAGGCAGCAAGAAGTTGGGACTGACCAGGAAGCTGGGAGGATACATACCTGGGACAGCTGACGCCAACAAACCCAGTTCAGTTGAAACAAAATCTATACCATATCTCGGTTACAACTTGCATTTAATCACACACACACACAATATTCTGAGTTGGAAAATATCCAAAAGGATCATCAAGTCCATCTCTTAAATTAATGATGTCATGCTCAGCAGTAAAAAACTAGCAGGGAAGGAGGAAGTAGAGGACATTTGGAACTTACAACATCTAGCTTCTGAAATACCTGTTAGATATGAAGTAGTGCTGCTTTTCCTGGAGATGGCTAAACACATGACAGCTGATGGGAAGTAGTGAATTAATTCCTTACTTTGCTTAGCTGTCATATGCACCTTTAGCTTTACCTCTTAAAATGGCTTTACCTCAACATATAAGGTGTTTCACATTCACCCTTGTTATTCTCTTCCATGTACCAAACTGGGGAATGAGTAAAAAACTATGTGTTGATTAGCTGCCTACCAAGGTTAAATCACAACACTCACCAAAAAAGAGGTAATGAAATCCTTCATGTTTCAAGTTCTTAAATGCGTGAGAAGAAAATAGCATGTGGAATTCATTGCTTTACTATCACAAAATATAAGACAAACTCATCTACAGCACACCAGCAATGACACAGCTTTTGAGTGCTACCGTTTTGAAAGAAATTAAACATATAACAGTTAGTGGGAAAAGTATATCTTCAAAAGTAGGAATTAACTGAAATAATCACTATGAACCATACCATTTAAAACCATGGTGTTTAAATGGTAATGAAATGGTGATAATTTGGAATTATTGCTGAGTGCTAAAACCAGAGTCACAATAATAATGATTTTAACTCTTAATTGTAAGATTTTTGTGTGGAAAAGCAGCAAATTTTCAACTACTTAGTCATTGAAAAGTATGAAAAGAGTTATAATAATGTTCTCGTATTGATGCTTTAGACAGGCCGCTGACTGGTATACATGGGAAATCCATTCTGGATTTCAAAACCATTGTCATAGAACTCTTGTGTTTATCAATTCCAGTTGCAAGCACCTATTAATATTATCATAATATAGTGAAATAGCACTTCTGGTACTCTTGGGTTGAAATGGCAAGCCCAGATTTTATGAAGTACATGTTATCAAAATCCATTAGTTCACGATGCTACACTACATTAGCTCTGAAAGACTAGAAGAAGTTACAGACACTTTTTTCTGCTGATCTTTGATAAAAGATTTTAATGGCTGAGCCATTAAACCAAGGTGTAATAATATCTCAGGGCATACCAAAACTACTGTTCCTTTTTTTCTTGTAATTGGAATTACACTGTGGAAGTAGACTTCTAGTATTCAAAGCACGGATTGTGGTTTCACCAGGCCTTCACACAATCCCACTACTTCTAAGAGATACATCCCCTCACAAGAATTACACCCATAGTACATATTAGGAATAGCCTAATTGATTTCAGTATTTGCTGAACAGACCTCACTGGGAGATTGGAATGACACTTTCAGTGTTCTAGTAATTTCTTAAACTGCAGAGTAGAAGAGTGTATGCACTCATCCACAATATCAGACTGTAGTCACTAGTATTTTTAAACCCTTTGAAGCTACAAAGTTTTAAGGATGGGGGAATATTCTTCTTACTTGAAACTTTTTTAACACTTGTAATTTATTTATTTACTTAAATATATACACCGGGCCTGTCTTTCACTGTACTTTTACATCTGAGTAGATGAGATAATCTTGTTTCACTGAACCTATTTTTAAATTATGTACATTTCCTTTGAGTTAAGAGAGAACTTCTGAACCTTATTTATTCTACTTTTATACAAAATAAATACTGTAATAACAACATCTAAATTAAACACTGAGGTAACATATCTTTCACAGAGTCTATAATATAAAATTCACCACAACATGCTTCTTTCAAGCATAAAATTCATATAAATCAATGTCCATAATGTAGTCTTTGATGTCAGGTGTAACACTAGCAATGTGTAAAAAATTGGTATTTAACATTTTTTTTAATGTTTTGAGGTATAAATTTTGAGTATAATAAAAAGTTACCTTAGGGAAGGAAGTAAATCCATGGTTTGTGACCACATTGAACTCTAAGCCAGGTTAAAGTGTGTTCTAACAAATTAGAGAAAAGTAAT
Organism: Corvus hawaiiensis; assembly: GCF_020740725.1. Taxonomy (NCBI): domain Eukaryota; kingdom Metazoa; phylum Chordata; class Aves; order Passeriformes; family Corvidae; genus Corvus; species Corvus hawaiiensis. The sequence goes on from NC_063214.1 coordinate 78,481,016, forward strand.
TACAGGAAAGTTTGATTAGATCTCATTTAACACTGTGTACAGTCTGGTGTTACATTTTAGAAAAATGACTGTTTGTTCTTTCAAACTACCTGTTACTCATGTTTGAAACATAATCTCTTTTTAATTGAGCTTTTTTTCAAAGTAGTGTTTATACCAGGAATTTATAAAAATTTTGCCTATGGAAGACACTTCGAGAGTTTTAATAGTTTTTTCTGCAGAGAGGTTTATAATAGTTAGTTTTTGTGGGGTATGCCCAGCCCCTGCCCCGGAGGGATCTCTGCTGAGATTGTGTCATCGCCCAGTAGGACTCCCTGGAAAGGCAACCACTTCTTTGGTCACGGCGAGAAAGGACAGACCCACAATCCTTTAGGAGACCCTATGCAGATCCTTTGTAACCCATTGGCCTTCACCCATCCCCTGTATCCCTATAAAAGCAAGCCCTCTGCCCCTGTGGGATAGAGAGAGCTTTCGTCCCTGGCTCTCCCCTTCGCCGGAGGGAACCCACAATAAAGCTACCTCCGTGCGGAACCAGCCACACGAGCCTTCTCGTCTCTCCCTGGTCTGGCTTGGCCTGGAGGCTGCCCTGCAGAGCTGAGCTGGAATCACGAGCTGATATCACTAAAGAGCTGACAGCCTCTGCAAGGGCTCCCCTGCCAGCAGCTGAGGGAACACACTGGGCTTTGGGAAGGCGATTCCTTTTGGGACCATCTCCCTGGACCGGTCACCTCTTCCTGGGTCAGAGCCACTGACCCCACACCAGCTGTACTAAGTTTTATATTAGGAATGTGGATTTAAATAGTGTATTTCTGGAAAATATTGATACAAAACTGATATCAGAGTTTAAACAGAAGATGGAACAGTTCATACATCAATGAGATTTCCTCTATCAAATAACTGAATAAATATCTTTAATTCTGTTAGGTGATCATAACTCTGTCAGAAATTCATATTTGATACATATTCAAATAAACCTGAAGGCAGATAGCAAACACTGTCTTGACAACAGCTGTGCAGATAGTCAGTATTTAGCATATGTGATAGCCCTGAAAGGTCACTGGGGTTTGATCTTATTTCATTTAGTTAGTCTACTTCTACTTCAACTATTGCAAACATTATTTTAAGATACAGTTAGGCCTAGGTAGTCTTCTATGGAAGAAACTGATGGGTACCACTTAAATTATCATTTCTGTCTACCCAACTTTCTTTTCATTTTAAGAATGTCTAAAATTTTATTTTACTTCAAGTGCTGTTCTTTTTCATTTTGTAAGGATACATGACTGCTCAGCAATGAGAAGTCCTGTAGAATTTTATTTCTTTAACTTTTTTTTTCAGGACTCAGAGATTAAAAAGATGAATGGGCATTCCTGAGAAAGTCTAAACCCAGCCACTTCCAAACCTGGTTCTGCTACAGACACTTATTTTACAATGTCTTTATTCCATTTCTTTACTCTTTTTTTTCTCCTTTTCTTTACTGCAATCTCTTTTTCTCTTCTCTTTCTACACTTGCCGGTCTTAACCTATATGCAGTTCTTTCTTTAAAAGAAATGATAATTGAGGTGGAGGCGGTGTTGAAAACAGCCTCACTCACTGTATAATTAATATAATTATGTTTTATATTATGCATATTATATCACATATACTGCATAATTAATAATTCACTTCTATAGTGTTTCCCATGAAATTAAGTTATAATTTATTGCAGGATTCATAGTTTAAAATTCTATGGTGTATGCACAAGAACTGATGAAGACTGGAACAGCAGAAAGTTAGATGTACTAGAATAACCAGAAAGTCAAATGTGCCACAGCTGTTAAGCTAAGAATACTCATACTTCTGTCTGCCTCAATATTTATCTATTGATAGATACATAATTATCAGAAAAACAGGATTTTCCTCAACTGAAGCCCATTTCTTACCTCTCCCAGTAGCTGGATCTAAAGTCCTCTCATCCGAACAGAGATCTGAACTCTAGGGTGTAATTGGCTTTTAAAGTGAAAATATGGCTTTTATATGTTTTCTACACACCGAGAACCAATACAAGAATACCTTAAAATCCTTACATACAGCTTCAAGAATCAAAGGTCCAAATAATCAAAGGTCATTTCCAATTTTGAAGTACTCAAGATATTTCTTCAAATCCCATTTTCTTTTGCATATTCTAGACATCACTGCTCTCTACCCTTTGAGCAAGTATATCCAAGCAGGTGCACTCATGGCTGGTGCACTTTAGGTCACAGGGGCAGTTGTAGCTGGTACACGCTGAAGTACAAAGCACATGCATTGCTACACATACTGCATTGCTTTCCACGGTTATGACCCATTGAGAAATATCAGTGATACACATTAACATAAAATTACTGAAAATCCTACCACTGATTCTCCTCCAGAAAACAAGAAATGAGGAGCCAATTTGAAAAGGAAACTGATGCCTTTTCCTGGTCTTAAAATTAAGAGTCAAACACGGTTAGAAGGGGAAAAAGGGATTTTACTTTGGTATTTATTTTAAGGATCCTTAGGTGCACTACATCCAACTCGAATGCACCAAAATGCACACCACAATGCTTACTTTTAAAAGATCTGGTATAACATTATAGGTCTTACTAATTAATATATGTATCAAAAATTCTCCAGTGAGAGGCTTGAATGAGCTCCTCTCCCCAAGGAGCCTTCCACTGGATGGTTCTATCTTAGTTTACAGAATGTGTTCTGGAGAGGACCTTGGGGTCTGGGGCACACTATCTTCTACCTACGAAGCTTCTAAAAAGTTCTAGCTGAACGAACAAGTCCAAGAATGTAGGCAAAAAGCACTAAGAATACAGAAGTTGTAAAAAGGTATAACAGGGGTATAAAAGAAAAGGCAAAAATCTTCATGGCATCAATTCAGTTTGAATTCAGCTGTTTTAGTTTGCTTCAACTCTGGTTGTCGGGGTTGTCAGAGGCATGGCGGGGAGGGAGCACACACCTGCCACTTGCAGGAGGCAGCCAGGAGTGGCGGAAGCCTCATCTCTGGGGGAACTTCGCCTGGCAACACCCCACATGAGGCAGGCAGCAGGGGACACTGCGCGGGGACGTCTCCAGTCAGGTCGCAAGGAGGTCTCTCCATCAATGGACGGCACAGGAAAGTTGGACGGGCACAGGAAAGTTGGACGGGGCCAATGCTTCCCTGTCCTCGGGCGGACTTTGGGAGGGGCCGGGGGGTATAAAACCCAACCGCGTCGGGGCTCGCTACTGCTCGCTCGGGGGGGTTCGCTGCTGTTTGCTGCTCCTGCTCGCTCGCTCCCTCCTTTGCCCTGGCCCCAGCCTGCCTTCTGGCTCTCCTGCCCTCACTGGCTCGCCCTCGCACCTGTCCTGCCTTCCTGTGCCCCTGACCGCCGCCTTGCCTCTTCGCCCCACGTCCTCTTCTGGGCTGGCAGCTTCCTTCCCTGCTGCCCCGCTGCAGCCGCCACTGCCCGCGCTGCCGCCCCGATCCCGCCGCTCGCCGTGACCCTGTCCAGGCTCCTGCTCCTCCCGTCCGAGCGCCCGCTCACCGCGTGTCCGGGGCCGTCGCCGTGAGAGCCGCGCCCCGCCGGGCGCCGCGCAGGCCCCGCCAGAGCCGGCCCGTGCGCAGGGCGGCAGCGAGCACAGCCCTGCCGGGACAGCGACAGCGCTGCCGGCCTCGCTGCGGGTAACGCCCTCTTCTGCTCGCTGTCCCCTCTCTCTCCTCTCCCCCAGTCCTCTGCCATTTTCCTTTCTTCTTTGCTGTCTCCCCTAGCCGTCTTTTGCTCGGGCAACTCCTTTTCCTTCTCCTTTTGTTATCAATGAACAGTTCTCAGATACAACGTTTGCCTCCTTTGGCTTCATTTCGTTCCCGACCATCCATTTTTAAAAGAACTCCTCACAGTTCCCCACAGTGGAACACGACACAAGATGTTTATCTTCACTTCTCTGTGATTTTCAGAAATACTCGTAGTGGTTCAACAGCCTTTGAGATGAAGGAACACAAATAATCCAGGCCAAGTGGAGGTACTGTGCTGTTACAAATCCAGTTTTAAGGTTCTTAGAAATGCCTCTGCCCGAATTAAGGTGCAAACGAGACCATATGCCAGTGACAATAGTAAGGGGTTTATTTGATGGTAAGTATGAGAGAGAGAGATAGAAAGAAAGGAAGAAAGAAGTAGAAGATGGTTGGGGGGGACAGAAAGGATGACAGGGACAGAATAAGGAAAATATCACCACTCCATGGATCCCAACGCTGTTCATTGATCCTCTCCAGGGGCTCCTCTTGGTGGTGAAGGTCCCCCCAGAAGGCACAGAGTCCCATGGGTGTACATGCTCAGGCTGGGTGGGCACGTCTGGCCATGTCCCCCTGGGGTGGGGTCAGTCTCTCACAGCAGACTCTGGGTCTGTTGCACCACGTGCAGCCCTGTGGGGCCAAGCCTCTCAGGGGAAAGTCCCGTGGATGTGCCCTGTGGGGTTGGGGGTTCCACAGCTGGCCCAGTTTGTGTAATGGGAGGATGGGTGTTTGTTGCCTCTCACCAGAGGTTGCACCATGCACCCAAAACCTCCTCCTCCCCCTCGGCTAGGGGGAGTCTGTGTAAGCCTGGCTTCTGTGAGCTGTGCTCTCCCCCACCCCAAACTCAACCAGGGATAGTTGCAGCTGGTGGCTTTGGCCTTTTGTGGATGCACACCTTTCCCTCAGCCTGAGATGACTGAACAATGTGTCCCTTTATCTAATCAACAGTTTGACTTTCAGTTCAAAGTCCCACTCTTCAGGGAAGCTTCTTCAGTTGTAGCTTCTTCATAATGAGCAAGACTTTGTATCAGTGTTTGAGGCATGAACTATTTTCAGTCTCTGACATGTTCTTCCTTTAAGAGTTCAGTATGCAGCTTCTCAAACTGTATATTCACAACATCTTTATTGCTTTGGAATTATATGTACTTTTCTAATTTATCTTGTTAAATCCTGATTTAATAAAAGCACTTCATTAGATCAGCCATTTCAGAAGCACATTGATTTTATATCCCTCCTCATTTCTTATACTTCTGTTACCTCTTTAGCATTTTCCTCTTGATACAATTGAAAAGTTCTTTGACCTCTCCATACCTTGTAACCATCCCACCCTGGGCCTTTTTAAGAAAATCTTACTGAGAGACTTTATAAAGTTATACACAAATTAAAAATAAAAAGCAAGTTACTTATTTGCTACATATGAAGTTGGGTCTAATGAGCTAAATGTTGAGCACTATTATTCTCACCAATCCACTGAGATCTTTTTTAGCTAGGCAGCTGCCTTGTAGGAAAAGATGACACCTGAAACAGTTTGATTCTGGATGCTGCTGAGTACCCACCCTCTGAATCTTTTAGTTTTTCCCTTTCAATGCCACTGGTTTTTGTCTTGAGTCCTTGACCTACCAGTTATGCTAATCTCAAAAATCTTATCTTTCTATAAAATGTTACTTTTCGTCTCTTGCAAGGTTGTAGTCCACATGCTTTGTCACAAATCTTTTTCACAATGCAACAATTCTTTCCAGAAATTCAAGTCAAGATTATGCAGCAACATTGCTAAATTGCTACGTCAACTGAAGCACTGGGAGGGGGAATTTAATTGTTCTGTCTACTGTGAAATTAATTTAGAAAGATGGGGTTTGGAGGAAGGATAAGTAGTTTTCTGAAATGAAGATTCAATATTGCACCTTTTTATTTCCTACTATATTTCTAACATGCTTTGAAGGAACAAAACTGTTGAATCTGAAAGATGGATAAACCTTTCAGGACTCTACAGTTTCATCAAAGAGTTCAGAAGAAGTAGAGGAAAGGTAATATAGAGAGGGAAGAAAGAAGGGGAAAATGTGAAATTTTGAAGCTGTGGAAAAATTTCTAAGAGTTCTGTAAGAATAAACCTCACTTCTATAGATTTCTTTAAGTAACACTTCCAAAGGGACTTGAAAGATAAATTTGATAATATTCATGTTTTATTTTAAATGAAAATTAATTCCTGGATTTAATTATAATCTTTAATATTTATATTATGATGAATAATCACAACATGCGCTGAACGACAAATATTCTGGATTTGAACTACGTATCTGCTGTATTTGAGCTGAATGAGGAAATGATTCAATTAGACACCCCCTGCTTCAACCCCGAGGAGACATGTCTACCAGAGGAGAGAAAGTACAGCTATTCTGCATCACTGAGCTGACTAATTCAACTTTCTGTGCATGATTCAGACATCAAAGCAGCTCCACCTTTTTTGAACATCTCTCCCAATATTCTGAAAAAAGTTTGGCTGACTCTTTCAGAAAGTCAGCTAGAATTAGGAGTATATAAAATAAACCCTCATGATTAGTCTGTAAGAGGTTTTACTTTTTATGCTATGAAACATTGTACATTACCTGGAATATTCAAACTAATCCTATTACTTGTAGTGGTGCAAGTGGCTGCAGGCACCCTGACCCCTGAAGCTTCAACAGACACCAAGCTGTGGTGGTCAGGCACTGAAGTTTAATGCCTCACTCTGCGGTTAGGGTGAGAGACCATAATCTCCCAGTTCCACAGTTTACATGTTTTTATGTGATAGGTTCATGTTTTCCCATTCCTGTTTTATGTATAAGTTTGTTAATATTCATTTTCCCTATGTTAATATTAATTTTCCCTATGTTAATATGTATTAATTCTAGAAAGTTCTGTCGTTCTTGATATCCCATTGGTTCCTTCCCTAAATCCCTCCTTTTTGTTATTTCCATTGGTTCTCTTGCACTCAACCCTGCCTCCTGTCAAGTATCCCATTTGCTGTATCCCTTATCCCCGCCTTTCCTATCCCCACTATAAAATCCCTGGACCCTTATCAGATCCTTGGCTCTCCGTCTCCTTCTCCCTCCATTGTTTTGCCTCAATAAACCTTCTGTGTGGAACTTATATGAGAGAGAGTCCCCTTTCTCTCAACTTCTTCGCTTCTGCCTGTGTGCCTTCCCATCAGCTCAGGGACGGCTCCCTCAGGTGAGAGTGCACCCTCATCTGCCTGCACTTTTGTGTGTGTGTGTGCCACCGTAGTGCAGTCGGGTTGCGGCTGGACCTCCGGGCTCTCTTTGAGCTAGCACGCAAAACCTGACAATTACTGTTGCAATTAATCTACATAGTCTTCTATTAAATTACATGCCAGCTTCCTTGAAACTGCCAAAGGTAAAGAACAAGTGTTGCCAGTAACATCTTCCAGTGAATGTTTTTGAATCTTCCATTCTGAAAAAGCCATAGATTTCAGATTATATTTCCTGAGTGCTTTATAAGCAATGTTTCCCTTTCAGGTGTCATTCTCAGTGTCACTGAAGATTTAATTAGTATTATTAAAGAGTAATTTACTTCTAAGCCACACTCTTCATTATATCAAAGACCCTTTTCATGCTATCAAGTGTAAACAAATGTTGCTTTAGCAAATAGATGTACATAGCCTTTCTCTCTTCCCCAGAGGAACAATACTAGAATGGCAAGGACGTTACTGTTTAAGTGAAGCCCAGTAGATGAATTATAGTAACTTACTCAGTCTTTCTGACAATATTTAAAACATTCATTTAGGAGAAAAAAAAGAGTGATAGACAGCTCTTTATTGGAGACATTTGCCTCCTTTTTTGAAGAGATGTGAATAATCAGCATTTTCTTTTTGTGGCCATGGAAATCTGATAAGATCTTGTAGCAAAGCATTGTTATGAGCAAAAGCATTGCCTTTCCCCATTTTTATCTGCTATGGAAATGTCACTGTGTTTATCCTAAGGGAAGATGTAGAGAAAATGTTCCTTCAAATCCTAACAGATTTAATCTTTCTTGCTATGCCTGAAAAAGAATGTTTTTGACTGCTGTGCTCTGTCTATGAATGGACCCACCAGGAGTACATCATCACTGGGCCCAATTCATTCATCCGCTTCCAGTTCACTTCACTGGATCCCAAAGAGGAACATGGGCATGCTAGAGGCAGTAAACTCTCTGCAGAACAGCCTCACTGTTTATGGGATTTCTTGAGAGAAAAACAGCATTCTGTGGACGTGAGGAAAAAAAGTGAGGTTTTTCATATCATTTTATTTTGGGATAGAAAGAAAATGGACCACCTCTATACATAAAATTAATTTCTCTAGCCAGATATTATACTTAAAGGATAGAATAATTAGATAGCATTCAACTCCTGACCTGCTTTTTTATATTTAATTTAGAAATCTTGATGACGCACACAATTAAGAAAACCAAACTGGAATCAGGCATATGGTTTATCATATTCCCCATTTTTCACTGCAGTCAAAAATGAGGTAGTGAGGGGGAGGAGGTTGTATAAAAAAGGATTTTGACAGCATCAGCAGTACAAGTGTGAGAGGTTGCTGAATCCAATAGCCTGATGAGTATGAGACTGCTGTTGCTCTTTGTCCTCAGGTCCAGCCAGTGGCAAGGGTGAGCACAAATGCCTGATAGGCAAGCGTGCATGAATACACACAAACAGAATATATATACACATGGCTAACCACATGGATCAGCAGAGGCGAAAAACTTAGTACTCAAACAGACATGGATGGGCTGATAGCTGTCTCCTCTCTTCTGAATAAGGTTGAAATCTGCTGACAGAATACCTATACTTATACAGATATTGATATACATTATAGATTGTAGAAACGCGGCCAACCCAGAAGTTGCTTCCAGATCCCCAGATTCAAGCTATTGGCATTGAAATGTGCAATGTCCCATGACTCAGCCCCACTCCATTACCAAGTTCCTAGACCTAAAGTCTCCCCAGTGTTAGTCTCCTAGACTACTTGCTAATTATTTTGGCTTGAATTACACACATGCACATACACAAGTGTTATATAAAAATGTCACACAGAGGCCGATTACTTTTATAGAATCATATAATATCCTGATTTGGAAGGGACCCACAAGGATCACTGAAGCCCAGCTCCTGACCCTGCAGAGAACAGCCCAAAGAATCATACCATGTGCTTGAGATCATTGTCTAAATGCTTCTTTGACTCTGTCAGGCTGGTGCTGTGACGAGCCTGTTCCTTGACAAGCCTGTTCCAGTGCCCAACCATCCTCTGAGTGAAGAGCCTCTTTCTAGTATCCAACCTAAACCTCCTGTTACACAGCTTCAGGCCCTTGGGTCCTGTCACTGGTCACCAGAGAGTGAGCAATCAGTGCCTGCCCCTCCACTTCCCCACGTGAAGAAGTGTAGACTGCAATGAAGTCTCCCCTTAGTCTCCTCCAGGCTGAAGAAGCCGAGTAACCTCAGCCACTCATCATCAGGCTTCCCCTCCAGACTGTTCACTGTTTTCAAAGCTGTCCTTTGGACACTCTCTAGTAGCTTTTTATATTTTTTTATACTTTGGTGCTCAAACCTGCACACAGCACCCAAGGTGTGGCCCCACCAGGACAGAGTAGAGCAGGACAATCACTTCCTTAGCCTGGCTGGTGATGCTGTGCCTGATGGACCCCAGGACATGTCTGGGCCTCCTGGCTGACTCATATTCCATTTGCCATCGACCAGGACCCCCAGGTCCTTTACTGCAGTGCTTCTCTCCAGTGTCTCATTCTCCACATTTGCATGTCTTTTAAATATTCCCCAGGATGGGGACTCAATCACTTCCTTGGGAAGCCTGTTTTTATGAAGAAATTTTTCCTAATATGCAATCTAAATCTTCCCTGACACAGCTTGAGACCGTTTCCCTATCACTTGTTACTTGGAAAAGAAACCAGCACTCACCTTGTTACCACCTCCTTTCAGGTAGTTGTAGACAGCTGTAAGGTCTCTCTGCCCTGGGCCTCCTTGTCTCCTGGCCAAATACTGCCACTTCCATCAACCACGCTTCATAAGGCTTGTGCTCTGAACCTCTCTACAGTGTTGTTGCCTTTCTCTGCACTCACTTGAGCACCTCAATGTCTTCCTTATACTGAGAGGCCCAAAACTGAGCACTGGATTCAAGGTGCAACTTGACCAGTGCCCTACTTACATCCAAGCCATGAACAGCCAGTTTTTCCAGGAGAATGCTGTGGGAATCAGTGTGAAAGATTTTACTAAAGACCAGGTAAACCATATCCACTCACCCACTTTCACTCACCCACTAAGTGGGTCATATCTTATAGAATGAGATCAGGTTAGTGAAGCATGACCTTGCATAAACACATTGCTTTTGGATTTCTAGTTGCAAATTCGTCACTGCCTACCTGAAAAGCTAATAATCTGATGGCGGTACCAGGGTAGGAAGCTTTCTTGCCATATCTTCGACTTCCTTAAGGTGTTGGTCTGGGCTGCATATTAGGCCTTCTGTTCCCCTCAGGAGACAGTCCCCTATGACAATGAACCATCTTTTTGCTTCCATTGACACAGGGCTTGAGCTGACATAACTTTGGAGATGCTTCCCACCTTCATGAACCATTGTCCTTGTCTTTGGTTCCACTTGCCAGGGCACCTGGGAAGGTGGGGCAGTACAGAGAAGATGGATCTGCTGTGCTGGGCAGAAACTTGTTCCCATTGCCCTCTACACCTTTAAGTCTCCACATTCAGCCAGGTGGACAAATGATAGGGAATCCTCCTTATTATGTGTCCTGTCTGCCTGTGAGTCCTGTCCCAGAAAAGGTAGGGTACAATTCCAGAAGTATTCCAGTGCAGTTTTGATATCTCCCTCAGACTCCCTGATGTTTCTTAACCCACGCTCCTCCTCTCAAAGCAATGGCACTAAGCAGAGAGTTCCTCTGCCTGGGCACACCTCCCAAGGTGCTGCTGTAAGAGCAGAGCACACCCTGCAGCCTGACACCCACTGGAGCTCTGTCTGAGCAGCTGTGGCTGTCACTATGGGTGCAGTGTCTAGAGCTGACATGGCCCTCTGGGAGTTTTATGCCATTGCTCCCTGGCTGAGCTGGCAGAGCTACAGTCCTCTTCCTGCACGCCCTTCTGTGGCAGCTAATTCTGTATGAAGTGCCATGCCATGCCCTCGCTGATGTGCCACACCCCAACTGCCCATTCTGTTCTCAGCACTCCTGGTCACTAGTGGTACTCACAGGCTTCTTTTACTGAGGGCAGGGGCATGTTTGGGCACTGTTGCTGCTCTCCCTGACAAGTTCCATCAACCACTGTCATGCAAGCTACAGGCTCCAGGCAACTCTCTCTGCTCCTCTGAGGTTTCCCAGTTTGGGAAATCCTGCCATGCACACACTAGGGTGCTCCTCTGTGCATCATCCTGGCACCAGATCTGCTTATCAAGTTACATATCAACTCCTGTCAACTTCAGAACAGATCTTCAGAATCACAACAAAACAGATTAAACACATTTCAATAGATTGCTGGACTGCTAGAAAGAAGCTTCTGTTACTGACTCCAAAATGAACACCTTTTAACACAGTTTTGACATTGATAGGTAAGAATTTCATTGATACATGGAGATATTTCCCTTCAGTTTTATAAAAAGAGCCTCTTCACTTATTACCATGTTGAATGAAAAATTCTCAAGAAAGTAATTAAGATCACCCTTTGATTTCCATTTCCTTTGAATTTCTAAAAGGAAAAGATTAACTCAGATTCTTAGTGAAGGATTAATCTCATCAAACAAATATAAATTGGCAGGGTGGATTAATCTCACCTAATAGATGTCCACAGCGTAGGATCTTTATCTGAACTAGTCATGTAAAACTCTCATATAATCAATGGATAGAACAAGTACTTAGAGGGTCTCATTCAGATGACCTATTTTAGATACTTATATTTGAACAAACACCTATTTCTTTCCAGTGACTAAGAAACGAGCTTCGAATGACTAGCTCCAATGTCAAGCAAACATACTTCTAACAAACTGCAGAATCTAATGGACTAGGATCAAATTAGGACTTGACTTATTTCCACTGAAGTATAAAATTGGATTTTAAGATTCCTTTAGAGCCAGAGAACATTAGTGTTACAAAACACATTAACTTTTCCCCAGATGTCATTATCACACTTCTTCCTAACAGCTTTGAGCTACATCTAGATTAATCCTGACCTGTCATCATGTATTCGGGTTTTACATATGATTGAGCCCAATTTCATAGGTAACCTGAGGGTTTAGTCATTTTAGTTTTACAAGAAAATTTCATCTGGAATTCAGGTCTAGAGTCATACAGCTAAATTTGAAATTGAGAGATCTACAGTTCAGAAGTTCAACTCCAGACTATAGACATGTACATTTGCACTCAGGTGTGAGCACAGGATTCAAATCAGTTGCCTGATCAATTCGGAACTGGTGCAATTACTGCCATTTGAGGTACGTGAGCATACCTGAAGTATTCAGCTGGGCCTAGCAATTGTGTTAAAAGGCATACAGGACCCTGCCCTTGTGGGGCAGACATAAAACCAGCTGTGATTAGATGGTAGGTACTTAGATCACATGCCTATGCTCAGGCAACTAAACAAACCTCCCACACAATGCACTCACCAGTGTCTAAAAAACTCTTTTACTGATCCAGATATTTGCAAATTGAATAGAGAAGGGAATAGGTATGTCTTGGCATTTTTTGATTTTGTTGTTTTTTTCTTCTGAAAGAATGAGGACTGGAAAATGTATTGGTCCTTTGTAATTACTTTAATAAAAATGCCTAATTAATTATTTCTAGCAGAAAAATTGACTAAACCTAACAAAAAAATTTTTAAACCCCAGGAAATGTTGTGTATTTTCAGCAACTACTTGGGAAAGTGGTACAACAGGTTAGTACAAAACGGTTGTGCAGAGGGAAGACAATGTGGGAAAGGAGAAAAACAAGTTGTCCCACAGAAACTGTCCTGGTAAACAACATACACATGCTGAATTTCTGTTTTTCTTTTAAGGGATATCCATACCTTAATTTGGCACAAAAATATTGCATAATTCTTCTTTAATTTATGGCATATTGATATTCAAGTGTTTCATCTTATATACAGATGCAGAATATTTATGCTTTGTTGGCATGAATTTGCTTGAAAATTAAAGGAGCACTAGGCTGAGTTATTAAATAAGTGCCTTCAAGGGGGAAAATATAACATTTTGCAATTACACAGACCTTTTCTGGGCAAAGGTAAGTGTTTGGTTTTTCTATATGTATGGTTTACAACAAAAGGCAAGCAATTTCTTTTATTTTTTGGATATATAAATTGAAGATAATTAAAATCATAGAATTATAAAATCATAGATTATTTTTAGTTGGAAGGGACCTTAAATATCATCTAGTTCCAACTCTCTTGCCAGAGGACAGAGACACTTTCCTTTAGACATGTTGTTCAAAGTCCCATCCAGCCTTACCTTAAGCACTCCCAGGGTATCCACAGCTTCTCTGGGCAACCTGTTCCTCTGTCTCATCACCCCCACAGTAAATGTTTTCTTCCTAATATCTAATCTAAACCTATTCTCCTTCAGTTTGAAGCCATTCCCCCTTTTCCTATCACTATAAGCCCCTGTAAAAAGTCTCTCTCCGTCTTTCTTTAGGTACTGGAAGGCTGCTATAAGGTCTCCATGCAGTCTTCTCTTTTCCAGGCTGAACCCCAACTCTCTCACCTGTCTTCATAAAAGAAGTGTTTCAGCCCACTGATCATCTTCATGACTATCCTTTGCTATGCTGGAGACCCCAGCACTGACTCCAGGTGGGGTCTTAAAAGAGCAGAGTAGAGGAGCAGAATCATCTCCCTCAACTGGCTGGCCACGGTCCTTTTGATGCAGCCCAGGATACAGCTGGCTTTCTGGGCTGTAGGTGCACATCACTCAAGGCTGTCAAGGTCCCTCTGAATGGCATATCTTCCTTCCAGCATATTGAGGTGTTTACTTTGTGTGCTTCCACTTCCTGTATATCAAAACTTTGAGGTATTTGTACTTTGATCTATTAATTTAGGTCTGGATATCCAATGTGGAAAAATGTGGCTTTAGAGTATGACCCTGCAGTAAGTCAGCAGTGAAGAGAAGAATACCTCTTCTCTCTCAGCCGCACCTGAAAGTCTTTTAAATTACATATGTGCAATAGACAAGCATACAGGTAGGGGTAGTATCCTCAGACCTCTGAAGTTAGATGGCATATAGAATTACAGAATTAAAAAATAATTTAAATTGGAAAAGACCCTGAAGATCATCAATTCTAACTATTAACCTAACATTGCCAAGTCTACCCTTAAACCATGTCACTAAACCCATATAATGTATGCAAGCTTATGCTTCCTAATCGGGCTGCTTTTCCTTTCCATGAATGCTGAATCATTTCCTAAACAAACCACTGCATATAGGAATGAGAAGGCTGCATTATGTCCAGACTATTTCCTGGAATAGAGAATAACCCTAACTCTTTTCTTTCATTTTAATGACATTTGGAGTGGTAGTGGTGGTGGAAAAATATATTAGCCTTGCTTTTTACATTTAGCACCAACTGTCCCTGAACCTTATTTGGGTGAAGAGTGGTTTTTGCATAAATTCCACACAGAAAGGAAGAATACCTATAGCAGAATAAAAGCACAGGAAAAAACTAACCTGTATCTTAATTAAAAATGTAGAAACAAACCCAAAACAAGAGGTACAAATAAAGGAAATTTTTCTGCTTCTTTGACTTCCCAAATATTCTTAGGAAGATTAACTGTCTGATTATTCTGTGATGTTAAGGTATGAATTTTTAATATTTTTTTGTTCCAAAGACTAAGATATATAACACAGCTGGGAAAAGTGGGTTTTTTTCTTACTAAAAAAATACCACTTGACTATCAGAAATATTTGCCACACTGCATAACCATAGATTATGGTACTTACTGAAATCAAGAAGCAATGGACTTTTATTGGTGTCTTTTTTAATGAATTCAGAACAATATGGTCTCCATCCAGAACTTCAGGAATGATGAAGTCTGTGAGAATTTCACTTTTTCAGAAGAATACGTCCCTGATTCCCTCAGGCTGATGCATCCATAATGAATGCTGAGCCCCATTAAGTCACTTTCCTGGATACAGAAGTACATCCATATGAATCAGCCTGTTGATCAGGCCCTGTGTTCTGGCAAAGATCATCAGACTGATGCACAGACAGTCTTGAAGTTCCATTTAACCACTTGAAATAGACTGTAAGTGGGAGTTAAATGCTTTATGGGTTTCTGATTGCTTTTCACAGAGGGAATTACACCCTAAGTGAATGTAAGGGCTACCCATATCTTTTATTCAGTGTCAGGAATTCATAGGCTGCCTTTGTTCAAAGAATTTCTTAATCTTTTTTACGCTGTAGATTTCTCACAGGAATTGTTTTGTGTCTCAAATACTGATAACTTACAAACAGTTTTATACATGGATTTTATTTTTTTTTTTTTAAACAACAATTACCAATTCACCATTGTCAGAGAGTCAGAGGATTATGATATTTTCTTCATTCTATCAAACCCTTATTAGTCCAATACAAAGAATAGGACAAAGTTACTTGTGGTTTGTTTTTTTCTGCCTAGAAACAAAGAGGTGTGTATATCACTTGTCTCTGATTTCTCTCTGCTTTCACTTATGCTAGTTGTTTCATCAAAGCCTCCATTGTAAGTTAATTCTGATAGAGATGCAACATAATCACACCGGAACACAGTAAATTGTTCAGGGTAGAAGGGACCTTGAGAACATCTACTGCAGTTCCCTGTTTGAGTAGGGTCAGCTGCAGATTGGTGCTCAGTAGTAAGTCCAGTTGGGTTTTTACTGTCTTCAAGGATAAAGACTCCACAACCTCTCTGGGCAACTTGTGCCAGCACTCTCATAGTAAAGCAGTGTTCTCTTGTGTTCAGATGGTATTTCAAGTGTTCGAATATTTGCACATTGCCTCTTGTCTTGTCACTGGGTACCGCTGAAAAAAGTTTGGCTCCCTTGTCCTTATTACATCCCTTAAGTGTTTATACACATTGATAACATCTCCTCTAAGCCTTATCTTCTCCAGACTGAACAGCCCCAGGTTGCAGCCTCTCTTCACGTAAGAGATGCTCCTGTTCCTTAATCATCTTTGCAGCCCTGGGCTCGACTCACTCCAGTAAGGCCATATCTCTTTTGTAGTGGAGAGCCCAGAAGTGGACCGCAGTACTCCAGATGCAGCTGAATAGGTCACATGATACAGGATTTATATTGCAAAGGTGATAGGAAATACTGAAAAGCTTAGAAATGCATGGAGTACTTCAGATCTCTTTGTCAATGCGTATTACTTAGGGCTGCATGTTCAATAGATATAATGGTTGGATATGTTTTTTGTAAGCTTCTACTTATATGAGAACTCTTACTTTTTGTGAAATGCTAATTTTGATAACCCTGATCCTCAATCCTTTTATTCCACATACTTTTAGCATATATTATATTAGAGGAGATGAATGAGGGTCTGACTTCACTTTTATCTGCTTGTGCCCTACTCTAAGTAGAACCTACATCTGTGGCGGATATATTTCATTTATGGAGACAGTTCTCATTGGAAAATTACTGAAATGTTTAGATTCGGACAGAGTATTGATTCACAAGCCAATAGAGATCCACAAGTAATTGTAAAAGAAACAATTATGACAACATTTTTATAAATAGCAAAGTTTTTGAAATGCAGAAAAAATGTAGGAAGTTGGGGTCTAAAATTGCTACTTCTTACAACTTATGGTAATCTTTTTCCTGGTTGAATTTGTTGGGGTTTTTTTTATTTTTTTTTTTCCCCAGTCTTTGTACACCAACAGAGTTTAGAACAAAAAAATCACTTTTGCTTTTAATTGTTTAGATAAGGTTATCTTCATTAATGAAATCATGTATGCTGCCACAAAAGTGGCAAAAGAAACCTTAGCCCATGCTTGCGAAGCTGTTATTAAAATTGCACTTTCATTGCAAAGGCCAAAGTGGTGATAAGCAGAGAAGTGAAAAAGATGAAGTCCATAGGAAGGAAGGAAGGAAGGATATCAATGCATAGTTGTTTAACTCTTTGCAATATTAGCTCTCCAAAATCATTAATAGACTATTTGATGGTAATACTTTTAGACTGAAACAAGCACAAGAGTATGACAGGTGACATCCCTAATTTTCAGTTAATAAGGTTTCTAGCTACAGATAGTCTTTTATTCACCACTGGTAAGACCATGATAGGAAATATATGTGCTGGCTTCTCTGACATCTAGCATGAAGAAACTCAATGGCATTGAGTCCAGAGGAAAAAATACAAAATGATAAGCAGTCCTTAGAATTTAGCTGAGAAGATAGCTCATGGGGTTTGTTGTTGGGGTTTTTTGTTGTTTTTGGTTGGTTGGTTGGTTGGTTTTGTTTGTTTGGTTTGGTTTGTTTTATTTAATAATAATTTAAAAACTTAAATAGCAAAAGTGAAAGTATTGTCTGTGTGGATGAAAGAATATAGTTACATAGAGAACTATAGAAGGTTTCACTTAGATGTTAAATACAAATTTCTAGTAAGAACAGTATTAATTGCTTATGTAGGTTGCAAAATCTCCTTTGCTGATTTTTTTTTTTAAAGAAGAGTGCTTTGTATCAGTAGTGCTTAGGGTATGTTAGCTCTCACAGTTGATGTAGCAGAAAGTAGGACTGGGTAAATTTTCAAGATTTTGTTTCTATTTTTCTATCATGATATTTGTTAACATAGTGACAATGGTGCTAGTGTTTTCTGATTAGTTAAGGTTTATCTGTTAATCATAGAATCACAGAATCATGTTTTACATGAGACCAGCCCTTCTCATAACATTTCCTGTCTTTATCCCTCAGACTGCCTTGCCCTGCATATTTTCTCATCAGTTAGCACAGCCACTATGTCACCTTCCAATACCCTGGACCTTCCTTATTAGTTACATAGTCCTGGTTGGCCTGTAGTTCTTTGACAGCCCATCTCTTCATGTGACTGAGGATGTCAGTGTCCTGTGTTTGTCTTCATCATATTTGATTGTTGGTTTTGTGTCTGTATGTTTTGTTTATGGCTTCCCCCTTTTCCACAGTATCCCATCTGACAAGGTCTCCATCAGTTAATCTTACTGGAATGATTGTTCCCTAATTCTATATGCCCTTCTATTAGAGTACTGACCCAGGCTTGGGTCTTGTTAGTGCCTGTACTGTCTCTCTAATCCTTGGTCAATGAGGTTTGTGTCCGTATATGTTCTCATGTATGGCTTCCTCCTTTTCTCATTGTTTCCTTTTTGCATTTAAACTGGTCTTGATCAGATATCCTTAGAGGAATATTCGCTCTCTCCTCCCACATGCTCTTCAAGGTATCACAGTAACTGGGCTGCTATTACTAAATTTATAATATGTCAGTCACACTTTGTTCAACATAACAAAAAATTCTTGACTTCATATATGACGTCTCTTCCACTTCTTGTCCACAACAAGATTTTGAGTGTAAAAGTGTTAGCATACAAGGGACAATAGTGTATATCAGTTGTGTCTCCATCCGTTACTAAAGTTCATTATATTTATCTTGCATCTAAATAGACACTAGAAATAGTTTGGGGGGTTTTCTTGCCTTACAGAAGGTTTTTCCAGATATAATTCCTGTTTGTCTTAATGTAACTTTCTAACTATTAATTACATCAAATGCAAATGTTATACAGAGAGATCTAATCTGCTCATAACTCTATGAATTAAAGTTCTTCTGAAAGGGATGCTTTTCTCTTTTGAGCAAGACTCTGATTCATAATTTTTTAAAGAAATGTCAAGTAAGCTTTCATGCTTAAGGTATGGAAAGAGAAGCAATCAAGTGCTAATCTATTTTTTGAAAGACATATTTAAAAGCTTTGGAAAGAGTGTTTCCAAATAAAACCTAATATTTAACCAGATATTCCACACTGATTTTCATGCTAATCATTCTATTTTCAGTCTGTCTGCTGTTATTATAACGAGTAAAGAAAAGAATAATCATTGGAAAAGAATAAGGCAGGCCAAAGGGTAAAGCTTCTGTTAAATTATTTTCTGCTCACTTGATAAAATATTGGTGTTACAACCGTGCTAAGTGAAAAGTTGAATAACTGAATATAGTGAATAGTGGATGACAGGGCAATGCAAATGAGGAGGTAACCAGTGATACCATCATGGAGTGATTTGGTTGACCACCTTCCTGGAATCTGGCTATAGACCCACACAATCACATACTCTCACACCATCCTGCAACACACAGAAACTGAGGACTCAAGGCATTGATGCTGAGCCCTGCCCAGAGCCTGATTCAGAAACTGGGGGGAGTGAGTGTCACATGTCCCCAGGCTGGCCTGGTCTGGCTCACTGATGTGGTCCCTGGAGCAGGTGTCAGGTACCTGCAACAGCTACCCGTGCATGTGTGTTTGTGTAAGAGTGTCTGTGTACGTGAAATGCTTTTCCTTATTCAGCCTATTCCACTTCATATATTCATCTTGGCAATGTCCTTTCCCCTCAATGAGAGACATTTAATAAATTGAAATAATTCATCTTTACAGATCTTGACACGTTTGAGGTGATTAAGTGAATTTTAGCTAATCTCATATATATTTCTTAATTACAGATAAAAAAGTAAATTGTTGTCCAACTTGAGGTTTACAAACAGAGATTGTAGCAATAATAAAAGTGGCCAGGTACAGAAAACCTTTCAAAAGTAAAAAGTAGATGGTCCAGACATCCACAGTGATGTGAATAAATTAAGAATTTTTGTTGACATAAAAAGAAAACTATAGTAGAAAGAAAGTACACTGTGATTCAAAAGGTAAATAAATACCATTATTAAAATCAATAGTTGCTTTTAAATTAAGGGAAGATCTTTGGGACAGCATGTGGTTTTTTTCTGGCTTTCTAAATATTAGTAAACTAAACAAATCTTAAACTATTCTCTTGTACTGATACTAACCTGTCACACGATACCATTAAATTCTCTTGCTCTCCCAAATGCTGCAACTACTACAAATTGTGTATTGGAAATGGCTACTGACTGGTGCTTCTTCCTGAAATAAGTCCAGGAATTGTTTGGATAAGTGCTTATCAGTTTGGGATGAAAGCACACCAGCAACAGTTCCAATAAATAATCAGGATAGATAATTTAGTCTGGGTGCTGGTGGACTGGTGCTATTTGTTTCATTCTTAGCTACATGAAGCTCAAGGGAACTGATAGAGCCTGCCTTCTAGACCACATGCTTGGCTGTCCTTTCCATGTGCAAAATGAGCCTGCTCACGTCTGCCTCATCTCCAGCAGAATTAGAACGACCAAGCCCCTCTTACAAAGCAGGAGTCCAATACTGAGCCTTAAATATATATTTATACATCTACTAATAAACTTGTATTTTAAAAAGTAAACTTGGTGCATAGTTCCTGTGTTTTCAAAAATACAATATGCATTGGTTTCAGATTTTTTTGAAGTTTATGAGAAGTAAAAAATCTATTCTGCTATACATTTTTACTGCCTTGCTCATTCCTGGTAGCACTTATGATATATTGATTGAGGATGAATGCAGTATTTACTTGTAGCGATATCTTAATGTCCAATGCCTTTACCGCTGGTAGCATTGTATGGAATGGAATCTGTTTGAGTATAATACTGTAAAATTCTGGAAAAGTTATCAACTTTTTAAGGATGTTTAGATAAAATCTAGAAATATTTAGTATATACAATGAAATGCTTAAATCCCACGGATTTCATTAATTTAAAGGAAACATGTGTTGCATAAGGTTTCTGAACAAAGCATTTTATTCTAGGAGCTCTTACTGAAGTTCACATAGTGTATTTAGATTAATTATAATCCAGAACCCCAAAATTCTACACTATATGAATTGTGAATGGTCTTTTTTTAAGTAAGGCACTACTTTAATGACTTTCTTTTAAACTTTCCTGAAAACTGTGAAAGTGGCAAGCTGATTTGCCTGAACTTTTATTTTTTCAGGCAGAAAATTGAACCAAACATGATGATTTAATTAAATTTTCATCCGGTATGAATATCTATTGATTCTGTTGGATTTTAGTTTTAACCAACAACCACTTTTCCTTTAAATAAAAGCAATAATTAATTGATGTTTATCAAACACTCTTTTCCGACTACGGTTAAAATTCTTCAGATCTCAAATCAATAAACATACTAACTATATGCTTTAACTTTAAACACATGATTTACCTCTCTAGTGAATCAGTTTATGTATTGAAAGTGTATTTTGTGTTCAAGTGATTCAGTTTTTTTCTTGGCTTCAAACAAAGGTAAAAAGACTAATCCCATCAAAGGTGTTTTTGTCATCATTCAGTTGTTGCATTAAATTTCAGAAGATGGTAACTTTTAGCATCCTTACTCTTTTCTGTTGTGTAAATGAAATACATATGATCATTTGAAAGTTTCCTTTAATCTCCAAACAATTAAAATTTAATTCTTTTACTTGCTTTCATTAAAATGGAGAGGGGAAATTAATTAAAATTAAATCTTTATGTAGCTGCATGAATGAGACATGAACATATTTCTTGTCTTTTTCAGACTTTCTACCACCCTTTTTACTACAGTTTTTGGTGCAAATTATTAGAGAAGGGTACACTTTTAAAAGTGTGTTTTGTCTTCTTGTTATGGGTTAGCAAGCATAGTCCTGGAAGTGAGTCTTTTGCAAAGAGGTGCTTACAGTTTCCTCTATGACCTGACAGAACCTGTCAACTGGCCAGTTTGAATATGGACAATTTTTTAAGCCACTTAGAATTTTGACCGCCTCTGTGGTCCACATTTAAGAATGGACAAACCCCAGGAAGCTCTCTCTCTTGCTTCTGCCGGGGGACAGGTAACTGGGCTGGGCCTGTACAGGGCCCAGCGGGCCCGGGCCAGGCCCTGCCGGGTTCGGGCTGGGACCTGCTCCGGCCGGGCCTAGGCTGGGACACAGCCATCCTAGAGCCGTGTGGCCCTGTTCCACCCGCAGCCCCCCACAGCTCTGCTACGTGCAGACGACGCGGCCTGGCTTCCCCTCCTCCAGTGCGGCCAAAGATTCAGATGAAGCTGCCCTGCTGCCCGGCAAAGATCATGTGACAAAGAGTGATAAGCGAAATTCCAGCTGCAAGGCCCGGGTGAGATTAACCCTTTTAGTGCTGTAAGTTTCCTCCAGAACAGATGAAGTCTGCAGACATTAAGTAAAGAAAGAAGAGCTGAAATCCTGAGGGAGGAGAAAGAGGAGATGCTTAAAGCTGAAATTCTGTTGTAAAGCTATGGTGGTGATAGACTATGACATATCAGAGTACCCGTTGTAATTTCATGAAGCATGGGGGGTTGGAGCATTCAAACTGTACTTGTGAGCAAAAGCACCTGTGCTGGAATAAGCAAATCCTGAAGCAGCTGTAATTTGAGAAGTTTGAACAGGGAGTGATGGAAGCGGTGAGGACTCTTACTCCATATGGAAAGGGGAAGACCTCTGTGCCTAGAGATGCTCCCAGAGACAGTCCTAGAGGTGAAGTTGATGAGGACCCTTGTCTCCCAGGAAAAGGGGAGGGCCTCTATTCTTAGAGATGAAATGCTCCCAGAGATGGGTAAAGAGAACTTTTGTTTCGGAACAGCTCAACCTTAAAATTGTACCCCAGTAGCTGAAGATTGCACCCTCGAAAGCAGTTGTGGGAAAAGCTGCAAGTCGTGGGAGGGGACTCTCGTATGCGAGCAGAGAACCAACATGGGCAGCTGTCTCGTGATACTGATGCCGTGAGAGAACTTCTTGTGGAGATAGCTCCATAGCATGAGCAAGAGAGACTCCTCTCCCTAAATGGACTGAACAAGGTTATTATGGAAGTGGTAAACAGACTGAACATCTCAAGGTTTGTCTTTTTACAGTGGGAGAAGGGGGAAAGGTGGGGGGAGGAGAAGTGTTCTGAAGGCATGGTCTGATTTTATTTTTTTTTTTTTTTTCCTTCTTTCAGGTCTGTTAATAAACTTCTTTATATTCTTTCAAGTTTTGTGCCTGCTTTGCTTTCTCCTAATTCTTATCTCACAGAAGGTAAATAGTAATGAGTATTTTGGATCAAACCACTACATTTCTACTAAAAACAAAGTTTAAAAAAAAAAAAGACACAAAGCAACACCACAATAAGCATGTAGAGCATATCCTCAATTTAGAATGTCCCAATTGCACATCAGAGTATATTATGGAAATAGTGTGGTAAAATAATACAGAAGATATTTTTTCTTTAACATTGGGGAAATTTCTAAGGACTGTTACACTTAGATGAATGAAATTTGTTTGCTTATGACTTAGGCAATAGGCGATCCACTTACACTCCATTGCCTGGTCTGAAACATCTCAAAAACTGTTTTATTTTTCTGTATCAACAAATTATTTCATTCTTTTTAAAGTTATCTTATTCTGCTGTTTAGAAGTTCATGGCAAGTAGATTTTAAATTACAGCACCTCCAAAAATAAAACCTGATATTACAATTTTTATGACAATTGAGAGTAGCTTTACTGTTGAAGACAAATGAGTAAGAGGAAAAAGAGTGCATCCATGCAAACAAACTGAAAACCTGTACCACACATAGATAACAGCTTTTCCATTCTGAATAATTCTTAAGCATGAAGAGATTATCCAAATTACTGTGCAGTTGTATGAAAGCTGTTTGGTATTAGTATAATCATACATGTCACAAAGAGTGATGATGGCATATTCTATAATCAGAATTTACAGAATATAGCTGTCAATGCTATATCTAAGCCTCTTTTCAAAGGAACTGATGTTTAGAATTTGAATCTGAACTTCTTCTTGAAGAAATGGAAGTGCTGGGAACTAGAATTGTGAGATGATATCAAAGAAATGCTTATCAGAAGAGCAGATAGTCTGCAAAACTGCACAATATAGATCATAAAATCTTTATTTTTTCAAGATCAAAACTCAGCACTATTCAATTTTCTACACCTGGGCACCACTCTTAATCTAGCTTTTTGCTTTACATTTTGTTCAGCCTTGATTGAAGAAAAAAAGAAAAAAATCGTCATCTTCTGTTGTTCATTCTTGTATAACCAAGAAGCCTTGATTCTTAGGTCTGATATTTAGTTAGATTCAGAGGTAATTACTGTTTCCTCTGCAATATGTGTAGGGTTTTATTCCTGTGAGGGAACAAAGGTGACTGAGTTATTTCATCACCTCTCCTTAACTGTCTTATTTTTCAAAACTATTTTGTTGGACTTCTCTTTATCCATACAAAGAGGAAAACAGTGGCTTATTATCCTTCAAACCTACAGTAAGTACTCCTGTTTAAAGCTTCTAAAGAGCTGCAGGTTAGTTTCTATGTAATACTTTGAAATAATAAACTGGGTTAAATAATATTTTTTTTTCTCATTGGTTTTGAATTTTCACTTCTTAACTATTTTTTTTTCTCTGATAGGAGAACAACTGAAACTCTGAAACATTTCTTTCATTGAATGAAAATATTACTCTGTTACCAAATTATGCAAGACAATTTATCAAAAGTACTTTCAAATTAGCTAACACTTCCTTTCTTATTTAGGGGAAAGGTTTCCCTGCAATCTCTATTTACAATATAGCTTGGTTAATCATCTTCAGAGAAAAATCACAAAGTGTTCTCAGTTTAGGAATGTAATAGCATTGTATATTTTCAGTCAAAAAGTCTGATAGCTCAAGAATGCTCTTGGCCACTAAAACCATATTCATCATTCCATGCTTCATTAGTCTCATGAGAGGTGCACAGAGAAGATAAAAACACTGGTTGTTATTGCCTATATAGTTGCTTTTAGAAGAGTGTGAACACATACCGGAGTCTTTGTAGATAATTATCCAAAAGCATCTGTTAAATGGTCATTATTAATCTACTTGGCAAACAATGTGAGGATGTCTTAGGAAATGAAGAGAATGAAATAGATAACATAATGCTGTTACCATAGAGACCTGTGAGGCATACAGTCCTTGAAAATTGCTTGAAGTTCTTACCACAGCAGAACAAGTATAAAATACTTACAAAGAAAACCAAGGGCAATCAGAGGTAGAGAATGACTTTCATAAGAACAAAAGTAAATAGGATCCATCAGCTTGGAAAACTAGCCAGTAGAGGCTATGTTAGTGGTCTAAACTTGAGGGTGGACAGAAAAGGCAAATAGGGAGTAATTATTTGCTGTTTCTCATTATCTTAAACAAACAAGTTAAATACCCAACAAAACCTCTACAAAACCATTCATGATAAAGTAAAAAGTTTAAAACAACTTTTTTACACATATATATGTATAAAACATTGTTACTTTAAGAATTACACGGGCAAGTAACTGTAGAAGCATTGAAAAATAAAGTATGCAAACTTAAAATGGATAGCTTTAGGCTACAGTCTATGCAAACACTATAGTCCAGCAAGATTTTAATGACTAGAAGATTGGAGGATATTTCAAACAGAAACGTACTTGTGTCCTTTTTCTTACATTTATGTTGTAAGACTGTAGATCAAAGTTAAAAATAGAATGCTGGTCCACATGGAGCATTTGTTTTGCCCTAATATGATTGTTCTTGTGTTTTTAACTACTGAGTAACCCTATACTTAAGTCTGCTATGTACAAGTCTTGTGCTGTTCTACTACAACTGGATTTACTGTATGACGAAACATACCAATAAAACCTCTTTTTAATCATCTCGCCATAATCATCTGCCCAGAAACTGCAATATATTTGAAACCTCAGTATATATTTTTTGTAACGTTAAATGAATGTGTGATGAGCAGTACCTGTTGAATATTTGGGGCCTTGCTGGGGTACTTTTGCTAGGAGATGAAAACAATTAAATGAGTATTTAACTGTTCAATAATGTTAATTGTGATATTAACAACAAAAATGTTTTTTCCAAATTTAGTGTAAACAAACACAGTCAATTTCCTTGTAAATTCTTCCTAGGCTTAGGTTTTCCAGCAACGTTGAAATCATCTTCCTCCTGCCTCCACCCAGAGTGTGCTGCAATAGACAGCCTTCATATTGAGTGCACAAGTTTTTGTTATTTCCAGGAATTATAGCTGCAATAGAAACAATATTTCAACATATTTGAATTGAGTGACCTATTCTTTCAAAACTGTAGCATCTCCTCCAGAAAAATCTTCCTGAGTTAGTACTTGTTTTGGTCTTCCATGTATTTAGTGTTTTGGAAACTGGCTTCTGTGATTACACAGAGAGATTGGTCTGCTCCACTTACTAGCCTCAAAGTAAATTACCTACCATGGCTTGTGTTTAGATTCATCATGACAAGCCTCCTCAAAAGCCGTAATATGCTGTATACCACTTGCCTCTTCAAGTTTTATGTGATATCTTTGGAATCATAAGACGGGAGTATTTTGTCAGTGCAGTAAGTTTCTTTTCAGTTCAGGGTATAGGACCTTACGAGCATAAGATATTACGGGAATGGTTGGAATATATATTGTTGGTGAATCAAAGTTTGTGGGGATGGAAGTGTTTAAAAGAATGAAAAAAACAATTAATTTTAAATCTTGAAAGTGAACTTTGCTGCATTCATTCATTAGCAACATGTCTTGTGCTAAGGATCAGTTTATACACTGTGGTAATTATCACGGCACTATACACAGCACCATTCAGCAATCTTTTCTTAGGTTAGCTGTGAGTACACAGTGTCATGAAGCTCATGTTCAACCATTTGTGTTGATGGCTGCAAGTCCCCGGTGGTTCCTCCTCAAGGCAGTGATCAGGTCTGAGAGCTCATCAATGACACAAGTTGAGACTGAAGTAGGCTGGTGGCCACTCTCCTTTCTCTTCTGATTTTCCTTGTTTGTGTGTGATAGTCTTTTCACTGCTCCTATGCTGAGCAACAGCACTCAGAGTAGAACAAGGGAAAGCAAGTAATTTAACATTTGCCTTGAAAGAAACGATTTTGGAGTAACAAAATCAGTGATTTTTGAGTAAGTACAGATACTATTTTACCATTGTTCTTCAATTCAATTTTTTTAAATGGAATTCAAGGTTTATTTCTGTGTAATATATAATTTCTATTGTACAATATTAAACTTAGCACTTGCACCAAACTTGTTGAACTTTAATTAGCTGTTCTGCTAAGGTTATTTCTTAAAATATCTCACTGCTCCCAGAAAACCCCAAAAAAGCTATTTGAAAGTTAAGGTGCTGATATAAAAAAATTAAGTTGTAATCAGAGACAGCCATGGAAAATCTATGTTTACTATTCCAGTGACACTCATGGCAGCACTTTCTTTGTCTCTGTGGTTTATGTAGCAGAAGTGGGAGCAATGCAAAGACAGGTCATATTTCCAGTAAGGACACACTCATTTTGTAATATTAGTGAGATAAACAGCTGCTTTTTATAGTACATTCTGATGTGTCCTTCAAGTGCTCTTCTAAGAGGCTTAATTTAATACTGTACACATATATGGGGCAAAATATGTCAGATTCCAGAATAAACTGAGGAAAACCAAAATGCAATTTGACATCTTTAATGTAAGTTAACTCATTTTAAGAATTAGTTGCTGATTACCAAGTATTATCTTTACCAGAAATATTTTCAAATTGATATCAAGAATGAAAATCTCCGTCCATTGCTTTATTTGATATTCGACTATGCTAATATATAGTTTTCTTTATGAGCTGAGAAAATATATTGCATTACTTTATCTACACCTTACATGAAATGAAGTTGATCATCCTATTAAAAGTAGTCAAATCAACAATTCTTCAAAGTTAAGAGGAAATGGAAAAAGAAGATGACCTCTCTGTACTATTTCTGTATAGTTTTTCTGATGAATAGCAAAGAGTTTTTCTGGGTTTTTTGTTTTAGGGTGTGCGTGGGGTTTTTTTGGTTGTATGTTTTGTTGTTTGGTTGGGGGCTTGGGGGCGTTTTAATTGTTTGGAGGCTTTTTCCAAATATAGGCACTCACAGTGATGTTCTAAACTAATATTTTAGTACTCAAATAGCAGGTTTTTTTCCAGTGAAAGACCTTTGGAGTGTTTTGTCACTAATTAAAATGGATTTGTCAATATCTGACCATTCTTGAAAATGTAGTCAATTTTATTTCATTTCCTAAACATGGTTGAAATCATGCATGCACACACTGAACTATGGGTTATATTGTACAGAATTTTAAGGTAGATCAGTGAAGATTTCTAAATTTACACACCAGTTTCTAATAATTGGTAGGTCTTCAAGTTGAAGCCTCAAGAAAGTTCCTTCTAAACTGGCTGAGATGCTGTAGTGTATAGCTGTCATAGCTGCATAAGACACCCCTAAATAGGATGTGTAACTGCTTGAATTTGGTTTAGTTTAACTTCATTTTTTTTTTTTTTATTTTTACTAGCAGTAGATCAACAGTATACTGTTCCTGTTTTGCAGTAACTGTTCAGAGATGAGTTTAAAGGAGTGTCTTTTACTGCAGTCTTAGTAACACTTGCTGTATCAGTACCTTTCTCTGATCTCACATATTTCCCACTGTCCTTCGCAGATCTCAAGCTGCACCCTCTGAGTTCAATGCTTCACAAAAAAAAAAAGGTAAAAAGAAAGAAGGAAAAAGCAATGTGCGCATGTGTGTGTGCTTAAATGCCAGCTTTCAGTAAAGGCGTCCAAAGTCATGCCAAGAGACCAAGAGTTTGCAGACACCAATGAGCCAGAAATAACAGAGATATATTGTGCAATTGTGTTGAATACTTAGTAACTTAAATAAACTGGTCAACTTTAATAAGACTACTTGCTCAGCTGAGAATTCAGTAAGGTGATTGAACTGTTTCCCAGCCTGGCATGTACCACCTTTAGAGTTGCAAGATTCAGCTCTCGTAGGTGCTAAAATTATTAACCTTAGTAGAGAACTATAATCTTTTGCGTTTTTCAAAAATATGATCCAGGATAATTAAAGTAATCTGGACATAAATACAAATAATGTTTTATGAATATGCATAAGGCATATGTCAATTCTGCTTTTATACTAAAAACAAAAAGCAAATTAATCCTCTATATTCTCTAGTTGTGCTTATGATGCCTTTTCCTGGTCTTAAAATCAAGAGTCATACATGGTTAGAAGGGGAAAAGGGATTTTACCTTGATATTTATTTTAAGGATCCTTAGGTGCACACGTCCAGGTCATATGCATAGAAATGCACCCTGCCGAAATGCCTACCCCAAAAGATCGGGTATAACATTATAGGTTTTACTAATTAGCATATCTATCAAAGATTCCCCATTGAGAGGCTCAAGTGAGCCCCCCTCCCCAAGGAGCCTTCCCCTGGATGGTTCTATCTTAGTTTACAGAATGTGTTCTGGAGAGGACCTTGGGGTCTGGGGCACACTGATCCCTAGCTACAAAGCTTCTAAAATGTTTAGTCTCTTAGCTTGACAAACAAGTCCAAGAATGTAGGGAAAAAGCACTAAGAATACAGAAGTTGTAAAAAAGGTATAACAGGGGTATAAAAAAAAGGCAAAAAATCTTCATAGTATCACTTAAATAAACATGTTCCACTAGAGGAGTTGCAAAAAAATCTGAGTATTTTCTTCTATTTTCAGACTGCTGCAACACGAGCATTTCAGCATTTATTAGATTAATAGAAATATATTCTGAAGAACCTTTAGAGATAGCTTTAATTCTTGTAGTGCCAGCTAAAAATCTAATAATACATACCAAATTATATTTGCTTCCAATTACTTTTTAAATTAATACTGGCACTTTAGACTGTTATCATATAATCTTTTATATTCCCAAAACTTTTTATGATGCCCAAATATATCAGCATCATTCCAACTTTTTTTTCTTAATCAAATTCCGTATGTAAGAATTGGGATCCAGTCTATTCTATGGCTGAAATTAATTTTCATTTCTCAGAGCTTTACAGTGTTCTTCCTCATCCCCTGGCTTTTACAGAATTCATGTTGGTACTTCTTGTCTTCTTGATTATAGTGATGATTTGCTCCTTCTCAGAACTGCTTGCATTAAGCAAGGCAGATAGATAGGAAACGAGATTTACTTCTGTGAAGACTTTCTTGCTTAAGAGTAAATCCATCTGCTACTTTTAAACAGTTGATGATGTCTGACCATAAGCAAGTTACCCCATGCCATGTGTTTTCTATCTCATTTTTTCAGAGTTGGCAATTCTAACTCAATTTGTCAAACTATGGCAAGAAACATGTATAAATTACATATTTTGGTGAAAATATGCAAATATATGAAAATATCAGCTGAAAAAAGTAATGACTCCTTTGATACCATATTGTGTGATGTTAATGGCTAGTTGATGAAAACTATAATGGCCAAAATTAGGTCAGATAGAAACCCTGTAAAGCTTGGGGGCTGATTGGTGGGAATGGAAAACCCCAATAATTAATATAGTTTTTAGATAAATTATTCTGCCAATTGAGTTAGAATGGACATGGTCTTGGTTGGAGAGCTGTGTTTCTTGTGCCTGAAGCATGTTGCCACTATGTTGGATGTTGCTAAAGAAGTGAAGAGTGTGGGCAGATGACGTGTTTTCTTTACCCTACCTGAGTTTGGCTTGCCTTTAGCTGAGCAGGATAACAAATGGCCCTTTTCACAGAGTTGGATGAACTGCAAAAGTGTTGTGCCATTGCAAAGTGATGAATGAAGTCTTCTTTAAACAGAACTCATATAACTTTAGGTGGCTTTAGTTAAAATATAGCATATTTCTATATAGGAAGTTATGGCTGCTGGTGTGTGGTCCATAGCTCTGACTGAGGAAGCTGTGACTGGTCGGAGAGATGGTCCAGAATGAGATTGTCTTCCCGAGGTCCGGTGTCTTCCCTCAGCGGCTGTCTAGGAGGGCCCCTGCAGAGGCTGTCAGCTCTTTAGTGATTGTCAGCTCGTGATTTCAGCTCAGCTCTGCAGGGCAGCCTCCAGGCCAGACCAGGGAGAGAGAGACGAGAGGCCCGTGTAGCTGTTCTGCACGAGGTAGCTTTATTAGTCCAGTGAAGGGGAGGCCAGGGATGAGCATCTCTCTGCCTCACAAGGGCAGAGGGCTAGCTTTATAGGAATACAGGGGTGGGTATCAGAGGGTAAGGGCCAGTGGGTTACAAAGGATCTGCATAGGGTCTCCCAGAGGATTCTGGGTTTGTCTTCTTGCTGTAACTGAAAAGTAGCTCCCTTTCCAGGGGAGTCCTGCTGGGAGATTGATCCTTATCTCAGCAGATGTCCCTCCAGGGCAGGGGCTGGGCATACCCCACAGTAAGTGAGACATGGAGGGAGGATAATTTTTTTGGTTTGAAATGTAGGTCTCTTTCTTAAAAGTGAACCAGAAACCAAACAGCATTTTTATTCCTATGTTATTTTATTCCTAACATATCCCTGTGTTAACTTCGGTAAATTCATTTACAGTTTGATGTTTAGCAAGATTAAAAGATTTGCTGAGTACAGTGAGTGAAGTCTGAACCTCGGAGTGCCATCAGGAGGAAATAAAAAAGAGAGGGAGAGAGGACCCTACAATGAAGCAGGTTTGCTGGCAGGATTTATGACCCTGTGGGCAAACCAACACTGAAGCGGTCTGTTCCCCAAGAACTGCACCCTGTGCAAGAGACCAACACTGGAGCAGTTCATGAAGAACTGTGGCTCATGGGAGAGACCCCATGGTGAATCAGGGAAAGAGAGCAAGGAGTTCTCCCTCTGAGGAGGAAGGAGCAGCAGAGACTGTGTGATTAACTGAATTCAAGACCCCATTCCTAGTTCCCCTGCACTGCCAAAGGCTAGGAGGTAGAGAAAATTAGGAGTAAAGTTGAGCCTGGGAAGAAGGGAGAGGGAATGGGTTTTAAGATTTGGTTTTAGTTCTCATTATCCATGATTTTTTCCCTTATCCCTAACTCCCCCCAGAAATATAGGGGAAAAAATGTCATTACTGAGATGTGTTTTTGTTTGAGTATGTAACTGCATTTTTTCTATTAAAAAGATCACAAAAATTTGAAGATCAGATCCTTAGTCTGTATAAGCCAGCATGTTTTCAACAAGCATTTACATTTACATCAGCTGAAGGTGGGTTCAGCACCTTTCCTGGCAACACAATTTTCTGCTACTTCACTGCTTCATGAAACAAACAGACATAACATATACAGTGGTTAAAGAATCAACCTCTGACAAGTGCTGTTTTCAACTTCTGTTCACTTTCAATGTTGTCTGCTAGAAAATATGCTAAAAAAGGTTCTTTGTGTTTAAAAAACCCGCATGTAACTGGAAATAGTGACTGCTCTGTAATATTTTTCTTCTGATACTGCCAGGGTGCAGTGTAGCTTTTTTCTTTCAGATACACAAGGATTCTGTTCTTGTCTCATTTGTACTTACAGGCAGTATACACTAAACTAATATCCCTTTTTTGAAACAACTATGTGTCTCAGGGTTTGGGTGTGTCTACTTTTATACGCATGCTTTTTAAAATCACAATACAAATTTACAGAAAGTCAGGTAAACTATATAATTTATTTTATCTTCTTTCCCTAGGAGTGAAGTAGTTTTGTTAAACTATAATTAATTATAATTAAGAATAATACATGTAGTTTAATGCAATCAAAGTAAATTTGGAAAATTTTTTAATTTGTATACATGCTTATAAGGCAAATATATTATGGTAAATAAATGAATAAGGCTGATATTGCTCTGATAAGCCTCATTGCAGATTGTAGAACATTAGTATAAATAAATCAGCAAATTAAAACTGTATTATGAATGTCCTATATAGTGATTTATAGTATTGAAAGTGACAATGAAACTACTCTTAATTTAATCTATTTATCTACTTTCAGAAAACCAAAAAGGAATACTCTGCAATTGTGAAGACAGTGGGGAAAGGGGATGGCACTGTGTCTTTTGTGGTTTTATTTATCTGGTTTTATGAACAACCAGATCTAGGATGTTTAAGGTAAAGATTGAGACAAGAATGACCAGAAGGTCTGAACTGACTCCAACAACTTCCATGTAGCCACACTACACCTGTTTTCACTAGTCTGTGATCTGGTTACTGGTTTTCTGAGCTCTCTAATTCTTTTGTTATTATTTAAACTGATGTGTTGTTCACCTTTGGAAAAGGTTTTATTATGCTTAAGAATAAATGTTCTGTATTCTTAAAAGGACATTATTATTACCCCTAATTTTTAAACCTGCAAAGAACTTAGAATAAACTAGATCTTTCTACATGGACATTAGGTATGAAAAATTTTAAAAATTAGAAAGTCAGGAATAAAGAATCTTACCAGAGGAAAGAAAAGCCTAGAATACAATCCTCACTACAAAAAATTGGCGGGGTCCCTCCCCCCCCACCATGTAGCCCTGGGAGAGGGGCCCTGAGGGCACAGACTCGGGGTTTCCCTGCCCCTGGTCAGCCTCGTTCCCATTGGTTGGTTTGTGTTCCCTGCGCGGGCAAGGACCCTCGGGTCCCGTGATTGCCTCAGTTCCTCAGCAGATCCTGGCAATGCAGTTGGAGAAATAAACATGTCTGAAACATCTATCAAGAATTGGTCCATGTATATTTCTTTTCCACGGCCTCGTTTGATACATCATGTTACAGAATCCCTACTGTAACAGGAAATCTGTGTGCATTTTGCAGTAACAGATACAGAAACTAGTGTGCAAACAATATTGAAGGTTTCAACAATAACATTTCTGCTGTTTCCATAGTACCAGCCTAGAGTTAGCTCCTGATTTCTAGCTTTCTGTAGTTAAGACTTCTGCATTTTTGTTCCACAAAAGAAAGCTTTTAAGTGCAATTTTTTCCCCCCCTCCAATTACATCCCCAGTATCCCCATTTTATATTTTTCCTTTTACTCTCATAAAACTGCAAAGTAAATGTTTAAAACTCTGTTAGTGGAAAGGAATACAGACTGTCCTTTCCCACTGTGACCATTGCCAATTAGGTATGAAATAATTTTGCATGAGGAAAGAGCAAGCATTGTTAAAAATTTATTGAAAGTAGAATTGTTTTTACTGAACCAAGCAACAGCAATATCTTTTGTGTGCTCTGAGAATAATTAGAAGATCAAGACACTCTTAAGTCTTGGGTGAGAGAATATTTGTCCCATGAATCCTAAGCAACCTTAGATATCATACAGATTTAGCATTTTTAAGCATGCAGAACCACAGGAATTAAAAAGCTAGTAGCAAAGCAGATGGCATCTCTATTTGTGAATATCTAAAGAATTAAGTTGGATTATTGTTGCGTTAACTGTCTCTCCTTCCCATCAACAATGTGAAGGGAGGGAAGCTTAATTACCTGTATAGCCCATGCTATCCAAAATGTATTCTATTGGTTTTCCATCACACTAAACGTTCTCAGTAATCATTCAAGTTCAAGAGAACATTCAGTACTGATCCAACCCACTAGCAAGAAATACATAAGGAACTGAGAGCTCACAATTATGTATTTCAGTTTGAATGGATAGATACATGTGTGTGCACATACTTGCACATGTATGTGTAAAATATCAATTATATGAACTTGACTTTACATACATAACTATGTATAGAGAAATTGTATATATGTGTACACATATATCTGCATACATATACAGATAAAAAATATACATTGGAATGAAGTCAGCCACTGAGAGCAGCCCTGAGGAAAAACGCCTTAAGACATTGGTTGATGAAAAGCTCAAAAAGACCCCGTAATGCATGCTTGAAATCCAGGAAGCCAGCATCATCTGGGATTGCATCAAAAAAATTGTGTTCAGCATGTTGAGGGAAGTGATTCTCCACCTCTACACTGCTCTTGTGAGACTTGAGGTACTGCATCCAGCTGTGGGGGCCCTAACACAAGAAGGATTTGGACCTGTTTTGGAGAGTTCAGAGGAGGTCCACAAAGATGATCAGGGGGCTGGAGCACTTCTCCTATGAAGACAGACTGGGAGAATTGTGGCTGTTCAGCGCAGCCTTTCAGTACCTAAAGCAGTGCACATGAGAGCTGGAGAGGGACTTTTTACAAGGGCTTGTAGTAAGGGAAATGACTTCAAACTGAGAAAGATCAGGTCTAGATTAGATATTAAGAAATTCTTTATTCTAAGGGTGATGAGACACTGGAATATGTTGCCCAAAAATGTTGTGGACAGCCTGGAGGAGTTCAAAGCCAGGTTCAATGGGGTTTTTACTTGTTCTAGTGGAAGATATCCTTACTCAAGTCAGAGGGGTTTGGAACTAGGTGATCATTAAGATCCCTTCCAAGCCAAACCATTCTATGATTTGAGGAAAGATGTACTTCTCAGAAGGTGAAAACACTGTGTCTTCTGACATCTTCATTCAGATGACCTGATACAGTGGTGAGATTAATCTGATATATTAACTCTGAAGATTTCTCATGCAGAGTATCGAAGTTTTACTTTAAAGTTAGGAGTGCACATCTTTGCTCTGCAGTCAGGCAACATTCACCGATGACACTGTCTATTCTACTCAGTTTTGTTTCTTTATTTTCTGCTAATGCAAGGAATTGTTACTAGAGAAGTGTCAGAGAAGTGAAAAACATCTGAATGAGGTCTGTTTCATCAAAACATGTTGTAAGTTGCACTGCAGTAATTTAGCAATATAATTAAGTTGATGTAGTGTTCACATTCAGAGAAAGGGGATTCACGTGGGTCACTGCTGACAGGAGTTGGACCTAGCTGATGGCAGTGTTAGCATACAAACCTAACTTAACCCTCTGGAAACATACCTTGAGCTTACCCAGCCTGCCAGCCAGTGTAAAAGCCACAAAGTCTCAAGAACTTCCCAGAAGGCAAATTGAGAGTGGCAACAGCCACCAACTCTTCTGGACACCATCGTCTCTCTTACGGGACAGAAGGGTTGGGTAATTCTTTAAAAAATGCTGTGCTTATATCTGTATATCTGTATCTGTGGTTACATCCTGTGTATCTCTGATTAGAGAGCCTCAGCATCCAAGTCCATCCAATATCCAGTGTCTTTTTTATCTTAAATTTGTCAGATGGAAAAATTGAACACCAAGTTTTGGAATGTGTGAAATAACATGAAGTAACTTCTTTCTCCTAATATACCTTCCTCTTATATTTTGCTATCTTTTTATTGTTGCTTTGAATTTTCTGTTATATCCATTTTATGTTGCCTTTCTGTGTAGAGACATCTGGCTAATAGGTGCAAAATTTTCTAACTTAAACCAGGCTGATAATGTGTAACAATCAAATGCTCTCTTTAAACTAAGCCTTTGGAGTGTTCTAAGAATACTGTCAAATGCTAAGAAAATGCCCAGTCCTTTGAATGTAAGGGCAGGAAGCTACAAGTAACGTAGTTTAAAAAAAAAAAAAAAAAGCCAGAGAGAAGAGAAGAGGAACAAATAAAATATAAAATTTATAAAAGGTCATAATAATGGAGTTTCATATACCTAATAAGTGATCACCAGGAAAATATAACCAATAGGAATGCAACATCTTATCAACAGAAGCCCTGAACACTTAAAAGGTGTTTCAAAGAACTGTTAAGTGTAACAAATCAAATATAAGTAAGAAACTAAGAATAAAATGAACTTCAAGAACACTTTGTCAAGATTGTCTGGACTGACAGTACATATGTCTGAAAAGAAATTTTGTGAAAAACAGAAAGTCAGCTGAAGAATTGCTGAGATAACTTAATGGTGCTTGGGAATGACAAGAATCTTATGAGCTGCTACCATCATCAGAATTATCATCAATAGACTAGGAATTACAAAAGGCTATTTATTAATCTTTCTTCCTGGTCCTTTTTTTTTGCTGGGTGAGATGGCACATGGGGTTGGGGGACAGGGGATATGGACATGTGCATATTTCAGAATTTCCATCCACAGAACAAGAAATTAAACTCTATATTTGAAATTTGTACATGTCTTAGCTCTGTCTTCAATCATTAAGAATGAATTCTTTGGATTTCACTAGAGCATGTTTCATTACAAGTGCTATTACCAGGATAAGACTGTGCTACAATTACTACAAGTAGAATCACTGATGATCTCAAAGGTCTTTTCCAACCTAGTTCATTCTGTGATTCTGTGATTTGTTTAGAAAACAGCTGATAATAAAATACTGCATTTACAGAATGTGAACTTGCATATCTATCCAAGGATTTCACTGTTACTGGAACAAAACTGTGATATATAAATGAAAAATGAACAGGTGAAATATACCACTGCTGTGAATCAGTGAACTAGGTCAAACATTTTGAATTATATCTGTTGATTACATGAGTTCTGATTAAAGATATCTTTTACCTACTGAAAGAAATATGAACTTACATATATATATCTGCCCATGATTTATAGTGGTATGGAAATATATGGTACATAATGAGATATTTTATTCAAGGTTATCGTGACAGTGCATAATTATGATGTAGGCTGTAGGTATAGTCACTTTCAGCTTTTGTTCCAGGTTCTTGTGGTTCTAACATGTGACTTCCTTTGTGTTCCTTTGACTATTCTAAAAAGCATTTCCTATTTGAACATCTGACTTGTTCTTTTGTACCTTGATGATGTATTCAATATTTGCTACAGTTGATTATGTGTTCTAATAAAATATTATTATTTTTACTGTTAATACTACTA
Source organism: Corvus hawaiiensis (assembly GCF_020740725.1). NCBI lineage: Eukaryota > Metazoa > Chordata > Aves > Passeriformes > Corvidae > Corvus > Corvus hawaiiensis. The sequence continues at coordinate 78,518,387 of NC_063214.1, forward strand.
GTCTTACCACTGCAATTACTATTACTACTTCTACTGATACTTACAACACTAATGTCAAATAATTTAAAAATAAAAAATCACCCCTTATACTCAAGCATTACATTTTCAATAATAATAATAATATTAATGGATGATAAAATAAAAATAATAACAAATAAGGACTGAAGAAAATAATAACAAATCACTATATAAGATGAAAACACTTGAGTTACGGAATATAAAAACTTATGATGTTTATTCTTCTGAAAAAAAAAAGATAATGAAAAGGCTGCAAAGATTTTGCTCTGTTTATTTATTTAAGTTGTATTGTCTTTTGCACATTTACTGTCTTTTAGAGACACTTATTTTCGTTTAAAAACTGGTCCTTAACTATATAAGAGGATCATTTTTGAAGGCTGCTTATAAGCAATTAAAGCGAACTCTTAGCATTTGAAATTAAAATTAGCACTTCAGGATTCAGAAATCTGATCCATACTGTTAAATTCATTTAACAGTGCAAAAGAGGCCTTATATAGGTCTAGCCATATTTGATATATTCAAACATGAATTTGCACTCATTTGATCAAAGGAAGCAATAATACAATTTGTGTCTGATATCTGAAGTATTATGGCACTAGATGACTCTGTTCAGGCAAGTAATTTGAGATGTGATGGCCATATGTGAGATAGGCAGCTGACTCCCTTTACAGACCATGACAAGAATTAGCATTTGTAGGCTGTGATCACCTCATCCCAAAATGACTGTCCAAATGATGTCAGACAGATAATTTATTAAGAGTACCTGTTTCACGCTATTGATTGTAAGGCAAATTCAGATCTAAATTATAAACATTCAAATATGAGAAAAAAATCTTATCCTTTTAAAAAAACACCAAACCAAGCACATTTGTTTAGTTTTACATTTCTGTGAGGAAAAGAAGATGGAAACACATAGCCCATGTCAAGATGTATTTTTTTTTCTTTCTTTTCTTTTTTATATTTGTCTTCTTTTTTTTTCTTCTTTGATTGACAGTAATCAATTGATTAATAAAAAAAAAATCTTGCTTCTCATAGAGTACAACTGTGTAACCCCTGAACACCTATATTCTATAATTGCTACAAGAAAATATTGTGGTGTATCTTCTCTCATCATCTCATTAGGTGTTCTGGCCCTCCATGCCAAATCATTCCTTGATCATGAATTACCATTTCTAAACATTTAAAGTTTGAATTTTCCCTTCAGCCTGTAAGTATTCATAACACAGAAGTTATATTTCAGCTTGATCTAAAAGTTTTAAAGCCATCCAGTAATCATAGTCATTAAGAGTAAGTTTCAAGTGTTAAAAAGGTTTAGCTTAGTAACATCCTCTTCAGCCAGAACTGATGGCAAAATGTTTACAAACTTGTGGTTAGAGGCAATTAAAAACCAGCCAAGGTAGTTGAGTATCAGTATGGTACAATTTCTGTTCTCCTTAGATGTATGGGTTTGACTATTTCATTTATCATGTCTGGCTGCTCCAAAAATTCCAGTGATATCCATTCTGGATTATGGCATAGCCGTATGACAAGCACAGTGGTTACTTTTTATAGTACTACTGAAACTGTTCATAATATTTTGCTTGTGTTGGTTCAGTCACATAGTCAACCTGGAAGACCTCAGGGTCTCTAACTATGTCTTTTATAACTGCCTTTTTTTGACAAAAGAATACCTGCTGTTTAACAAGGACCTCTAAAGATACCCTAAAACTAAATCTGTCCTTTATATGTTCTTAGATCAATAATTTTATGGAAAAAATTTTTCATATCAAGACATCTTAAAGCAAATCAATTATGACTTGCAAAAGTCTTTGAGGCAAAGTTGAGTGAGGTGGAGGCCAAAAAAAATGAAAAGCAAAAGTTCAAACAGAATTAACTACTATTTCCCAGCTATAAGAAATTCATATTCCAAAGGTGAAACTGTACATGTTCCTTGTAGATCTTTTGTTCTCCCTGCATTCAGCTCAGAAATAGTGAGGTAGATAGCAGAATCACCCAATAAAAATAATCATGGCCATTTATGTAAAACAGGCATGCACACAAGAAGTAAGGCCAAAATGAAAATGGGGAATGAGAGATGCAATATGAAACATAAAAAAGTAAACTGAAAATGTAAGCATTTTATATCAATTTTAAATAGATAGCTTAGTTTAAAATTTCTGTCCCTTTCAAAATGACAGCGTATCTTGAAATTAATAGATAGGTAAAAATATTCACAAGTTGCCAATGGAATTCTCCATTTTAAACATAGGGGTGTGGGGTTGTCTGGTTGATTGAGGTTTTTTTACAAGAACCATTTTTAAGTGAGCTGTTATTGCTCCGCAGGCAGTTTAGAAAGAAGTAGCTAAGTAGTGGAAAAAAAGAGTTAATACTTGCACTCTTGCTTATCACAGAGAATTGTGTAGAAGTACGTCAATGTGTTCCAGTAAAAAGGTGTATCTCATCTATTTGGATATTTCTTTTCAAGAATAAAGACTAAATTCCTCTTGGTATTAGGCATCATCTCTGACTCATCCTCTGTAGCAGTTCAAATCAGAGCAAAAGTGTGGCATTTCTTCATATTCTATCTCAAATAGGAAAAAGTAGAGTTCCTTGTCCCAGATCAATTTAATCTAAAAAAATTAAATAGTTTTTTCATCCCCTAAGAGAAATATTCTATTTAGCAGGTGAATTAAGACTACCAGTTTCCAAGAAGTCATTTCTAATCAGGAAATAGCTAGTTGATATGAGTCACTAAATACTCCAAATTTTCAAGTATACCTCCACTAGTTAATAGCCAATAAAATCAGGTCTTCCAGTGCTCTTCAAATGATTTATTATAGATTTTTGACAATCTCTGTAATGGCAGGTCTGTAAAATTTTTGGAGTACAGTGAAAGACTTCATAATTTTCCTTAGATGGGAAGACATATCTGTGGGAAATCAAATATTTACTAACTGAAGAACTGCATAATGATTTTCTGTCAGATAAGTGGATCTTGCCAATATAGTCCTGATTTTAAAAATTATCCATTTAATTTAATTTAATTAGATTTTCAGGATTTGTTTTCCTACTCTTATGAATATTTTAGCATATTATTATTCAGACTAAAAAATATATATGAATAGTAAGCCTTTTAATTTCATATAGTCACTACTTATTTTATGTTGCTTATCCTGCCTCTTATATCTTTAATTCTTTTTGTTATGCTACTTGCTATACTGTTTGGGGATTTAAAAAATACTGATCTTCATTAAAATAGTGCATGATAGAACCTTTTTCATTTATGATGAGACTCTTCCCCTGAGGAGAACAGAGATATAAATGACAGAAATATTTTTCTGGCATCTTAAAGAATTACCATTGTTACCTGAACCACCACAGATGACCAGATTTCATACCAATCATGGCAAATGTTACCTGTGCATTATTTGGGAAGGATTTCTAGGATTTCTGGTGTTCTCCACTTATTTGATTTTTTTTTTTTTTTAAGGGCAGATAAGGATATATGTAACTCTGTATAAATGATATCAAAAAAGACTTGGGGTTTGGGGGTTTGTTTTTGTTTGTGCTTTTTTGTTTGTTTCTTACTTTCTTTTGTTAACAAATTATTTTAATTACAGTCATTTATTTACTTAGATGCATAGTGTGTAGAGAATTAAATATACCAATATGGCATTGCATTTATAAAGTATTACATTTTTATCTTCTCTGTTTCTTAGCGCATCCTCTCTATCTTTTCTTATTTGCCAAAAATAAATTAACAAGATTAACTTAACTGATATAGTATGGGAAAAAGACAACAGGTATTTCACAATAGCTGAATGGTTGGTAAGAAAAAAAAAAAGAAAATTGAAAGAAGAAAAACTTTATTATTCTCCACTTACTGAAGTGCTTACTTCAGTGTGGCCAATATTCCAGCAATCTTTTAAATTTTTTTATTGTTTTATTTCAGTTTCAAGCAATTTATTTTCTTTCCATCACAAAGATGACCTACAGAATTACAGATTAATTTGAAGCTTATTCTTTAAAAAGTAAGGTAGGGTTGTTTGCGGTAATTTTTGGTTTTGCTTGCCTTTTTTTTTTTTTTTTTTTGTTCTCTGAGAAAAATATATCCAAAGTTCAACTTAACCTAGCTGATGAAGGTCTGAAATTAATCAAAAGTGATACGTGTGCAGATTCAAGGCTAAAAATCTAAGACTGTTTTGAATTCTGAGTAAGTCTTATTTAACTAAAGTAGGAAGAAAGCAGTCACCTTATGAATTATTACTGACAGAGGAAAGTAATTGGAAAATCAATCCAGTTTGCCTGATTGAAGCATTTTATTTTCCTTCCACCCTACCAGTCCATCCCAAAAAGTGCCTCTGTCTTTCATGCAGACAGTGGTGTCTAAATTCAGAATGCCTAAATTAGACCTTCAAGTTCTCCTCGGAATTTATGGTCACCTAACCAAAATAAAAATTCTTGGTTCATTTGCCTAAATGTGTATATCTGATACTATGTGAGATATCTCGGACAAGCTGAATTATCCATGCAGTGTTGGCAGATCTGATGGTGTAAGACTGAGGGAGAATTCATACCTCTACAGTGGGCACCAGAGACCCGGACACCCTGCTGTACATCAGCTGGCCAAATTATCTATGTTTGTCTCACTCACACCCAGCAGTGTCTGGGGAGCTTTTAGGCTAGCTAAAGATAGCCATAATCTTTATTTCAGGGTGATTTGATCATCTATCTGACAAGTTTTTTGAAGTTTAATTTTGCTTTTTCTGTAAAGATAGCTGGAATCTACTCCTCGCAGCTACACAAGATTTAAAGTATCTGAAGTTCGTGGATATTGGGCCTAACAAGTCCTAACATTAACAGCTCCATACCATTTAGTCTTTGACACCAATAAAGTAGAAATATAGATAGGTAGTGTAGTCTCTTCAGTTTTAAAACTTGTATGGACTATTTGAGAATCAAGTAAAATTTTAGAAATCCTTTAAACATTGTTTTCACTTAGCTGAAAAGCATTGTTTAAATTCAGGGTGGAAATAAGTTAAAAATGAAATAATACAAATCAAGAAAATACAAAAGATCGCCCCTAATCTTTAAGGAATCTGTAAAGTAATCTACAAAGAATAGCCATACAAAATTAAAAATGCTTTAGATCCATCTGGTTTATTTTAAGTGTTTAACTTTGGGTTCCACTTAAGAACTTAATCACTCTTGATCTTAGTAAAGGCAATAAGGATAAGCATTCTTTATTCAAAGATTTAACCCTCCTCTGACTGCCATCATTGGCCCTGCTCTGTGACCTCATAAACTCCTGATAAGCCTTGACCAAATTGGCTGAGCAGTAAAGCATCCCTTAACTGAACCAGTTAGGCCATGAAGAGCTTCCTTGATTGTACCAGGAGCTCTTGCATAGTACGGATGGGAAAAACCAGAAACATCAGCTGCCTGACCAAGATGGGAAGGAAAGGATAGGCATGTGGATGCTGAAAAGCTAGAAGCAGAGACATTTTCCAGCTTTCTGCAGCATCTTGTGAAAGTCTTGTTTTCTCATGAAGGCTGGTTGAAAACAGTTTGAGGTTTTTGTAAACCAAGACTTTATCTAACACCTGCAGCTTATTATGCACAGTCTAGCAAACCAAGTTATATAAACGAGTTTGTAATTAATTAAATGATTCCATTCTCCTTGGACCCGAACTCTGTGTCATTCTTCTCACCATCCCTGGTACAACAGCGACATAGACAAATATCCTTTGAAGCCTTGGCAAGCCACACACCCAAATCACAGCCCAGGTGCAGAGGCACTACTATGAATTGTAGCCCCAGTGAAATGGTACCATTGTTACAGCACTTTAGGGAAAAAGCCCAATAGTTAGCAACTTAGGTTACGACCAGGATGGACACTTAGTGATAACTGAAGTCAGTCATCATGCAACCCTATAAACAGTGATCCTAAGTGAGGGCCTCTGAGCTCTCATGACTGCAGCAGGCTATGCCAGCACCTCCCTCTGAATTTGACGTCTCTCAGAGCTGGCAAACGTTAAAGTATGCCATAGTCAAAGGGCCATTGCTGATGATGAAGTCTAGGCTGATAGACCACCCCCATACACACATCTCCACGCTCTTTGAGGTGCTCATGGGAAACATAAAAGGATTTAATGTCAGTATTTCACTGAACTTGAGAGGAATTTTTGATAGGTACCTTTGCACACAGAGAAATAAGTGTACATATCATTTTACTTGGGTACATTGATTATGGTATGAATGTCACTATTTCAAATCTACAGCTAAGTAATTTTTATAATTGTAGTAAACTCTATCAAATTGCTTTGTAAGTGTTAAAGTACTCAATGATTAAGTGTTGCTAAACTGTTTTGCACCCTTATCTTTGCATCCATATCCTTTGCACCTTTACCCCCTTTTGCGTTCTTGATTTTTGTGTAAATAATTCCAAATTTCTTCTAAATTGATCTTCCTTTATATGCTTTAATGTGTGTAATAAGTAGAGTGAACCTTGCAATCGAACTCTGTAAAGTTGCGTTTCCACAAATTCATATTAAACCTCCTTTTGCCAATAGTTTTAATGGTATTTCTTTAAGCAGACAAACCACTCATTTTTGACACAGATGTGCTTTCTATTCTGAAGATATCAGATCAAGCCAGTCAAGAGACAGGCTCTATAAATTGAACAGACTGAAGTCTAGATTATAGGACTTCAAAGGCACTCCTTCTTTTAGTTGTCTTTTCAGCGAACTTTATCAAGTTACACTGTTTTCTCCACTAGATGTAAAATATTGACATGGAAGTTCTTGAGGTGGGCCCCCAGGACAAATTGGATTAACCCTTCAGAACATGCACATATTTGATGCAGGGGGTGGTCCCAGGAGCAGGGGAATCCAGCCAGAGTCACAATACGAACACCGATACGATTTGAGCATCGTGCTCCAGTTTTATTATTTGGTTACACCAAGTTATACTTTTTCCCCAAGTTCACACCCCTTTCCCATGAGAAAGCCTCTAAGCAGCGGGGGAGCTGACCAGTGTATACCTTTTCCCAAGGCTGTTCAAGGCTGCCGGCTAGCAGGTGCCTTGCAAGCCTGTTTTCAGCCTGAGGCCCCGTCAGGGGTACTTCTGCAACAGCCCTGGGATGCCCAAGCCCTCCTGGGGTATCCTATATTCCACAAGGAATCCCTCTACACATATTTACAAATTATTAGTGCTTTACCAGTAAATGCTTACATTTGGTCTCTTCAGCAAGACCTTCAAAACACATGTATGAAGCAGGTCTATTGAAGATGCAAGCAACCACAAAGTTCATTTCAGCCTTCCAATTTTCATTTCTATCCAGCTATTATTTTGATATGTGACATATTCTAGGATTGTTCTGAAAAATCGTTACTTCAGTCATACTTCCAAGAATGAGTGCACAGAACATGCATTTGAGCAAATTAAAAATATGGCTATTAATGCTGACAAATAACAGTTGAACCAAGTGTGTTACCTTTAATACTTAAAAACTTTAAATATTATGGTGTTTTGATTAGTTGGGGTTTTTTTCCCCTTCTGTTTATGCAAAAGTTCAGACCATATATGAATATACTCATGTGCTAAAATTTTATAAAGATATTAATAAAACTCTTCTGGACCAAATCTTGGGACTATTATATGGTAAGAAGCAAATTTAGTCTTGCACTATTATAGACAAACCCCAAACTGTAGGTACAAAAATGCTGTTAGTGAGGATCTTCTTGTTATTTTTCTAAGTCCGTGAGAGACTTTTCTCTCTCACAGAAGAGCTAGCAGGGAATGTAAACAACCAAGCCACCTGCAACCTTGGAAAGTCTTGTTTATGGTATAGTAGAAAATATTTTGATAATGGATGTTTTAGGATTTTGGCCAATCACCCCCAAGGGGTGGCTGGTCCTTTGTCCAATTAGACTATGAAGAAAAAAGTCTATAAAGAGTTTGTAAAATAATTAAATAAATCAATCTTGCTGCACAATTCCTGCCTGTTGGATCTTCTCCTCCTCCTCCTCCCTATGGCTGCGGGACACAGTGATATACCGTAGGAACCAGGCCTGCGGTAATACCAAACCATTTTTTTTCACAGGCAAATATTTTTGCAAATTATTTTCAAGTCATAGTGTTGCAATTTGAAATAACTCTGTACTTTTTATGAAACATCATTTTATGGACACACTTCAGGCTATTGAAGAAAAGACTGGGAAGAAGTGTGATAGAGACTAACTGTGTGGTGACACAGTGCATTGTAGACATTTCTGTTGAAGAACAAAGAGAGAATTCCAGGGGAATCATACTAAAAATGTGTGTTTGATTTTTTTAAATAGTTATTTATTTTCTTATCATGGATTCCCTATAGTTATTAACAACCTTTCAGATTTTGACATCTCCTATCATTTTGCAGTTCTGTGAATGAGAACTGACCCGTAGGCCAAAACTCCAGTGTGGTGGTTTAGGACTTTTTTTTCTGGTATTTAAATGTGAAGCATAATTACAACTTTTCTAGGCTACCTCAGTGTTTTCTGTCAGTCAGCATTACTAACATTGTTGCTTTATCTGACAGCAGACCCCTGGCCTGTCATGGCAGAGAAAATAATAGGGAAAATATCTTCACCACTTAGTCAATGTGAAGGCACAGCTGGAAACAAACTGTAATTTTAAATCATCAGTGCTAGCCTGCCTTTTTTATTTAAAGGCATGAACAATATAGGAGAATATTGTGGAGTACTAAGAAAATTATGTTGTTATTTATTGTTAGACTTACTCTTTTTGAAATTATTAGCTTCTGTCAAAAATATGCAAAGGAATGTTTCACTCAGATTCATATTTGTAACAGACTGAATCAGTAATGAAAAAATAGAAATAAGAGTTTTGTATTTGTAGAGGAATAGAAAATATACTATGCTGTAACGGACAGGTAATGTCCATATCTCTGTTCTATTTTCTTTTTTTTTTTTAATTTATATATTGACAATTTGTTTAAATCAAGGGAAAATTACCTTTACTTGCTTACCCTAAGTGAATAGAAGAGATGGGTTTTCTTTTAGTCTTTCTACTACATTTCATGTTTCATTGTTCATTTTTTTTCTAACCTTTATATACTCAGTCTAAAACTCTAGTTAAAAATGCTTCTCATGTTCTTAAATACAGAAGTTCTGAGAAATTCCATACCATTGCCAGAAATTCTGAAATAAAACTTTATAACATACATTAGAGAGAGATGTAGTAGTTCTTAACAAACTAGAATTCTGATAAGGCTATCCATCTCACAGGTAATGCAATGGTAATGACTGTAATACATAGCATTTCACTTCCACTACCCGTCCTACTTAATAGTCTATAACAAATCACTTTGCATATTCCCTGTGAAAATGATGACTCTAAAGATAAGGATAGATATATCCTGCTTTATGTTAGCTGTTTTGAAGGTTGGGGTGTCGCTGCTTTCCTGAGCTACACCTGCATTTAGGAGTCTGTAATAAAATCAGATACTACCTTCAGGTCTCTTCGCACTCTATCCACTTCCAGATGTAGAGGGCAACCCTTTCTCCCCTCCTTCTTCCCCACTCCCTTCTAAACAGTTTGTAGCCATTGATAGCCACACTCCAGTTATGGAATTCATCCCACCAAGTTTCAGTAATGGCATCTAGGTCTTAAGTACACCCAATTAGTTCCAACCAAAGGATTCAGTGACATACACAAATTTTTGTATGGTTAAGTGTAATTTTTGTTATGGTAAGGTTTCTAGAGGCCCCCTGCTGTCCCTTGGCCAAAGCAAAAGGCCTCTGCTGCCTCTAATGGTCTTCTGCAGAAATCTGTAACACTTTCATGTAGGTCAAGTGATACTAGACATTCTGGCAGCTGAGCCCCGTGCTGCAGGATATCTGTTCAACCAGTGCAGAAGGGAAAAGTTTGCAGCAAGTTATTAATCCTCTCTGTATTTTGTATCTCTGGTGTGTAACTTCATTGACTTTTGAAGAATGATTGGTATTTACCTGAGAATACATACTGAATTTACTTATTACTGAAATTAGTGTAGATTAATCCCAGGTTGATGTGAACAGTGATGTGGGATGTGGAGAGTGACATTTTTGTGTTGCTTTTTTTTTTTGGTTTTTTTTGTTTGGTTTTGTTTTTTAATAACAAACTGTTATATTCATATCTCCAGCCACTGGACTTTAGAGCAACATAAAAATGATACCTAAAAAGTACAAAAATTTTTGCTGGATTATATTATTTCTTTTCCCTGATTTTGGAACTAGAGTTTTATACACAGGGGTTGTGTGAAAATGCATTCCTCAAAACTGAAAAGCAAGAAAAACTGTAAAATTGAAGGGATTGTGAGAAAATTATTGAACTGATAGTAATACCAACAGTAAGAAGAAAATGCTACTATGGGCACTCTTCAGAATAATAATAGAAAAAAAAATAATAGATAATGTAAATGTGTTCAGTGGAGTAAATCCCATATCCAGATTTGACCTCTTTGAAAAGAGTAATGGGTACAGAAAAGTTTAAAACACTTTCCTAAGAATTCAGCAATCTAACAAATGGCTATTATATTCTTTCTGAAGAGTAACAGAATAGGACTCTTTTTAGCCTCTGCTAAGGAAAAATTACTAATTGAACAAAAGATAAAGAAGAAAAAAAGAAAGAAAAAAAGTCAGTTTTTCTGCAGTATACAACCAGCCAATAATTTTAAGAAAACATCAATAATATTGGCAAATTTACAACAGTCATCTAAGTTACACACCTGAAATATTTCCCATTAACAAGTGAAAAGAGAAAATACTAATAATAATTCACTACTATTATTTAGTAATATGTCATGCAGCAATCTATAATTTAAGGATTTAGGATTTAGGAAACTACTTGTTAGATTGTTAAATGGGCAACTACCTTTATAAAGAAAATGTGAGGCAAAACTGACTGTAGATATTTCTCTAGAGGATTGATTGTGCATATGTTTATACAGAGCATTTTTATATTGGATACATGTACATAATTTAATTTTAAATATCTATACATTTATAATATATTTTAGTATCTATTTATATAGTACAAACACCATATAGTTATATATTTTACATATTTTAAATATTTATAATAGAAAAGTGGTCATTGCAACTGTTACAGTTATTCCTTAGTTTCCTTGTTATTCACAAAACTAGAGAATATTATGCTTTTCTGATGTCTCACAAGGCCTTTGCTAAAGCCCAACGCTGATGACATTCAATTCTACTCCTACAAGCATGTACTACTCTCTGTTTATGCCAAATATCATCTAAAAAAGACATAACAGGGACCAGATTTTCTTTTAATTAATAGAATTTGTGTCTTTTTTTTACACAGGGCCTTCATATATACAGTGGTGAACAGGCATTTGGCTCACTACAAAATAACTGCCAAAAAGAAAGGATATCCATGCCATCCAAAGTTCTGTGGGTCAGCTTATCCTTACCTTTTGACTCAAATTAACACTTTTTTTTTCTGACACAAAAAGATGTTGTGAAGATGTTTCTTTTTTTTTCCTGTAATCATTACTGTATTTTTTCAGCATACTATGAATGCTTCAAATAAGCTTCAAACCCATCTTCATGGGTTTTTTTTTTTTGTTTGTTTGTTTTCTTGGGGATTTTTCCTTAATAAACTATGTAATAGCAAGTTGTTTTGTGTCACATAATTGAACACTAGGAAAACACATGATGTGACATCAAGACTATTATTCTATGCATGCTTGAATACGTGGCAAACAGTTCCAAATGCCTAACTGATCTCAGAGGTGATCTTCTGGGAATAAAAAGCAAAGAAGTATTAAGTACAACAAATAAATAGTGCATAGGTCTTCACCACTTGATAAATAATAATAGCTATGATATTGACATATAGTGCACATAATTATTATACTCTCTTTGTTAATTAGACAGATAAACATTTTAATTAAGTAGTGATAATAAACATTTGACTTGTTAGTTTTTATTTCCACACCACAAAAAAATTTAGATGACTAGAGATATACTTTAAAATATGTATTCAAATACATGCATTCAAATAAAACCTTTAAATCTTTTCCTCTCCTTTTTTTTAAATTGTCTTTTTTGTTCTATTGATTTTATATCATGCACCAAACTATCCCTGACAGACTCTCTCCTTCCCTTACTCTCCCTGATGGAGATTATAGGACATTCCATGAGAAGGACCATTTAGGTTTTTTAGGTTGGAGTTCAGTTAGTTTAAAGATGAAAATTGAAAAATTCTTTGTATATAAGTAAGTTATAAAAAATGTGATGAGGTTAACTGCATCGAATCAAACACTAACTAGAGGACAAATGTTTTTATTATAATAAACTTGTATGCTACTGTTGATTCATAAATTAAATTAATTATAAATTAAATCATTAAAATATGTAATTTTGCATTTCATATACTGAGCATTAAGCAAGGATTCACAATATATTCAAATTAATTTGCTCTTACTTAGCATTGGTTTCATTTTTGCAAATTAGAAAAGACAGCAAAATTTATTCATTGCTAACAAATTCTTAGGACAGAGAAGGGAACAAACAGATATATGGAAGTTAAATAAGAAGAAAAAAAATTCAAAAGAAAGTTAGAACATTCCAAAGCTGTTTGAAAAGTATTGCTTATTTTTGATATTATGACCATGTTGAGTAAAAAGTCTCAGAAAAAGCTGCTTTGGTTCCTGTGGCACACTGTGGTTAACTTTTAATCATTCTACGTAGTGTAGTGAAAGAAAAGAGTCTATTGTATTCACAGATAAAGATAAGTCCTCAGGCCAAATGCACTTTCTCTCTGCTTTGTGTTTTTTTTAAATGCAAGATTCCCAAAATACTTCCAAGACTAGCTGATAGTGCCTGAGATTCATTTCAGTTATATTTACTTCAGTAGAATTCACTATGAAAATAATACACTTGAACATGTCTTGCAGAAACATGAAATTTCATCCTCATTCTAAATGCCTAATTTGTAGAAGGTAAGGCAATGGGTGTTTTTCAAGGATATTCTTCTTTTTTTCCCTTTACTTAAAATTAGGAAGTTTGATTTTAAGTATTTTCCACTTATAATTTAAACAATTGTAATAGTTGCCAAATTGCTTATTCCTGCTCTGCAAACATAAGCACATTGCCCAAATTATTGTTGGGAAAAAAAAGAAAAAGTGAAAATACCAAGTGTTAATTCTACACTAGGGACTAGAGTGAATTTCCAGCAACATTTTCAGTTTTCTCGTCAAATCTGTGGTTAGGGCTATGACTATGTAATTGTGCCCAGCAATTAATTTCATAATTATGACACCAGACAAGGACTCAATACAGTGACATTAGGCAAAAAAGGCTGTGTTCAACTATTATTGAAAGAAAGATTCAAAGCTAAGTATGGAGTCTGTTTTCATATATTAGTGGCATCCTATCAGGGATGGTAGGATACATTTTTCCTAGGAACGACATATAAACATAAAGGGAAGAGAAAAAAACATATCTAGAAAAAAATCATTACATATTCTATTGGAGTCCTAACAGGTCTACAAAGCTATTAAATCTCATCTTAGTAGAGGGAAATATGAAAAATCCCATGCCTGCAGGCTTATATTTTATCACTGGTTTCTTCAGGAAGTGAGGCATGTTTATATAAAAAAATATATATTAATATATAAATAAATTGAGACAGTACTGCACTGAATCATGATTTAGGACATAAGCACAACTTCAGCAACATTATGAAAAGATAGAAAGTGAAAGGCAACAGACAGCCATTTAATAAATTTCAATTACACATATAACTCACAGTTGAACATCACAAGGAAGAGATGCTGAAAGATCCATGACTTTAGGTAACTGAGCATACATCAGAGGGAATGTTGAACCATAAGCCAAATAAACTTTGAGAAAGGAAAATAGAGTAAGAGTTTCCTAATTAGTCTTTTAAGTTTAGAAATGTAAAAAGAATGATGATCCTGGACTTGTACTCCAGACCCTTTTCCAGCTTTGTTGCTGTTCTCTGGACACAGTCCTGCATGTCAATGTCTTTCTTGTAGCAAGGAGCCCCAAACTGAACTGTTTTTATTTGTTATCTTTAACTGTTTTTTTCATTATTAAGTAATTTAAATTAAATCCTTTTGGTTTCCCTTCATCCCTTTTAATATTGCTTTCCCCATATTATTTAAATTTTATTTTCTACAGACAAAATAAATTAATTGGCTACCAGCTTATCACATGCTTCTAGTATCTCCTTTCCTTCTCCTTGATTTTCTATCTCACATTTTCTACTCTTCAAGATATTTCTGAGGCTATTTATTTCTCTGGTTGTTGTTTTCTCAATTTAATGAAATTGAGAGGACCTATGTTTTTACAGTATAAAACATATAATGATCTAAGAATTCATGGTATGACTCATTTATCATGGAATGGTACTCAAACTGGATACTAGGGAATCTGCAGACACCCTTTCCTAAGCAATAAGAGGATTTTAGCTTAGCACTTGCACAACAAAACTGCCCCATGATATATGAGTCAGTAGATGGTTTCTCAAGATTACATCTCTAGAGATTTTGCTGCTTAGATTACTGTCAGCATATGGGTGTGAGACTCATAAAATGAGAGCAAAATGCATCTGTTTATTACAGAGTTAAGACAGTACTTGTACAGTTAGTGTGAGAATCTCTGTTCAGTCCTTCTCACACAACCTGGTTGCAGGCCTGTAATAAATCCATCAGCCTGACAGTTTGTTAGTTTCCTCAAGGTTTACAGGCTTCGAAGAAACAGGATGCCTTTCCTGTTTTTAGATTGCGTGTAATCTACTTTCTTCTGTGCTTCCCAGGAATTTTCTGCAGTGTCAGGCTTGTTTCTTTCTCACAGATTACCACAATTAGAGTGTAATATTTCCATCCCCAGAATCTGTAGCCAAGTGGAAAGAGAGAGTCCCAGCAAATTTTCTTAATCTTCCTTAAAAATTAAACAACCAATTCCTTTATTCATTGGAATTTTAAACGTCTTGCCTTCATGAGAAAGAAGATAAAACCTGTTGCTGACACTTGTGAGGATTTATAGCGTAACAAGAGCCCAGTTGCTGAACTTGAAAAAGAATCGCAGAATCAATTAGGCTGGAAAAGGTCTTTGAGATCATCAAGTCCAACCTATGACCAAACACCACTTTGTCAGCTAGACCCAGCCTTTCCTTAAACACTTCCAGGGATGGTGACCACCACTTCCCTGGGCAGCCTATTCCAATATCTAATCACCCTTTCTGTGAAGAAGTTCTTCCTAATGTCCAACCTAAACCCCTTCTGGCACAGATTAAGACTATGTCCTCTTCTCCTCTTGCTGGTTGCCTGAGGGAAGAGGTCAAACCCCACCTGGCTACAACCTCCTTTCAGGCAGTTGTAGAAAGCAATAATATTCCCCCTAAGCCTCCTTTTCTCCAGGCTTAACAACCCCAGCTCCTCCAGCTGCTCCTTATAGGCCATGTGCTCTGGACTCATTGCACTTCTCTAGACATGCTCCAGCCCCTCAGTGTCCTCCCTGAATTGAGGGGCCCAGAACTAGACACAGTGTTCAAGGTGTGACCTGCTGAGTACAGGGGAAGGTTCACTTCCCTAGGCCTGGTAGCTACACTGTTTCTGATACAAGCCAAGATGTGTAGTTATAACTAACCTCAAATAGAATATTAGTCAAAAAAAGGCCAAAATCCTCTTGCAAACTGAAATTATGACAGTCAATTGTTTCATTCTGTTCAGCCTCATGTAGGCCCTGTGTTTGTGGAAAGATGGAGCCTAATCTCAGATGGCTCAGAGGAGAATACAGAGCATGATCAGCAGGACAAAAAAAGCATTAGGTAACATGAACCCTATGAGGCAAAGCTGAGATTTTTGCTGTTAATTTTAGAGCAGTGGTTTAAACATATAAACTCTAGATGTAAGAGAGTGGGTTTTTTTCTCAGAACTTAAAAAAAGAATGTAAAAGACATTAAGAAGCAAATCTAGTGTTGATAGGCTTATACTGGCTGTATGAAGACCTTAATTTTCATTGGAAATGACTGATAGGACAATTGAAAATATTTGAAAGTTTTTCAGTTGGGGCAGCAAAAGTTTGACATAAGTTTTCTTGTCCACAAAGCTTTTGTGGTAGGGGTCTACTCTTTCAGTTGTCACAGTGATACCAGAAATAGGAAATCTGAAGCCTATGCCTTTAATCAACTTTGATCCTACTCCTTCAGGCTTTCAGAAAAATGTAGGATGTTTCCGAAAAAACAGTCACCTTTGAAAGAGAACTTCTATTTCAGAAAACACCTGCAAGCAGGCTCATTCATTAGTGTTCCTCCATTAGTCAGCCACTTCAAGAGGAATCAGCGGGTTGCCAGAAATACTGATTTATTGCAGTTGTAGGACTCCCAAATGAGTTGCTTGAACCTTTAAAACTGCACTAGTGAGATTGAAAGTTTACCTCACATTCCTCATTCATCAAAGTTCCTGAAGCCACAGGTTTGTATGGGGATATTTCTAATTCAAATTGTGTAACAGATAATCAAGCATATTATTTCTTAATGCACCACCTCTGCTTCTACTGCATGTAGGGAAGCTCAGCATACCTAGGGAAGCTCAGAGGATTTCTACAGTCATGTTTACAAAGCTTACTGTCCCTCAGAGAAAGTATGGAGAATAGAATTGTCTTGTTTCTTCATTTGTCCTGCTTTCTCTGAGGATCTGACATGGATTGATTTACATTTTTTCTTTTGGAGGAATTTGATCTTTTCTCAAGTGACAAGGCATGCAGTTCATCAAAAGAGCTCTGGTACCCTTAAGTTTGGATTAAGCACTTCTTTCAAGTCTATCTACTCCTGCCCTCAAGATCAACTGTAAAGAGAGGTATGAAGAAAGAGCCTGACAGCAACAATTCAATTATATTTACTTTAAAAATTGAGAAAATATATGCATAATTTCACAATTAACACCAAACTATGTCTATTTGTTGCACTTATTTTGATGCATGCATATGGTTATGCACTAGCACCATTCTTTACACAATGTGTTATTTAAACATTACTTTCTACAGAATAGTGATTTTCCATCTTCAACATTGCAAAATGCAGCATTTAATCATCATATGCTATAGGCACGGTAAATGCAGAGTTATTATGAGGAGTAGTATTGCTGCTTCACTGAGACAATACTGAAAGTAGTTATCTATTTATTGTGTAAACTGAGATCATTATATAACAGAACTGCTGCAGCAAAACCTCCATAGGCTAGAGAAATCAAATAGATAACAAAAATATTCTAATGCTACATTCGATCACTGCAGATGCAAATATCTACACCATCGTCTAATAAAGTATGACTTAATGTAATTCTGTATTATTTGAATTTAATTTATTCCACCTTTCTATTTAATGCAAAATTTCAGATTTATATGAAACAATTTAATATCTGATGGGGAATTTATTTCTGTCAAATAATTTACAAAAATGTTGGAGTTCACAACAAACTGCACTCTGGAGGGGAATAGAAAACAGTAAAGTCTTCAGAAATACTTTCTGATGGGTATCATAAAATACATTATCATTATAAGTGTACACATTGTGCTAAAAAGAATTTTAATTTCTTACAATATTCCCATAATACAGATTTGTGTCAGAGTAGGGTATACACTACTTTAAATTCTGTGAGCTTTTGTGTACTTCAGAGACTCTAAGGGTTTGATCACACTATTTAGCTTGAGAAGAGCTGTGCTATTTTGAATGAAAAAGAACCAGCACTTGAATATCTAGAATTCTTTGGGACTATTCCCCCAGCTAACACTCTTCAGAATCAATATTTACACTATACTTGAATTAGTATAACCGTTGGCTTTAAACATTAGTTTCCCCATTTGGTACTACCTTTTGACAGGAATCAGTGAAATATATTATTTAGAAGAATTTACCTGGAAGAAATGAGCTTTTATATAACTATAGGAACATTTGAAAATTCATCTACTCTTATCTTGATGAAACATTGTAACATTTGTAATATCATGACATATTTTCTTCATGTAGGATGGTCTTTCCCTTCTTTGTTGGTCCTTTTTTTCTCCATCTCCATCTCCCAACATAAATGGATGCATTCAAATCCTACAGAAAAAATGGATCTGCTTTGTTGGATTATAGGCTAGTATTTTTTTTCCACAAGATTTAACTTATTTTAATCAAACTATAACATTTACATAAAGTCTGGCTATTAACTGGATGTGAATCAAATGTCATTCTTTTTGATGTTAAATCTTTGCTAGCATGCAGCCCAAACGAGGAGGTGGGACAGTTTTTGTTATGGCATATAAAAGAATTGGTTCTTCCTTTTATCTATATTATCTCTGTAGTTTCTAGTAAAGATCTATGAGATCCAACATGACCTCTCCACTTACATCCTCCTTCCATGTTTTGGCCCTTGCTCCTGCCTGTGACTCCATTCCTTCCCACTTCAACACCATGACTTCTTGAGCCCTGCTGTCCTTTCTCCTGTTTCTTCTCCTTACAATATAATCATACTGTAATATCCAGCAGCTTCTGAAAGCCAACCCTTCCATTCCTCTTTTCTTTTCTGTATCACTTCTTCCCTTCATCGGTGAACTCCTTGAACTCATAGATTATAGCAATTGCTTCAAGTTCCTTTCCTCTCAATCCAACATAGATCCTCTCTAATTTGACTTTTATTGTGCACCAAGGATATGCTAACATCAAGGCCTACAATGACCTCTCCATGTCAAGTCTCAGGGCCTTTGCTCCATGCTTGAACTCTGCTGTTTTTATCATGACTGATCATACATTCCTTTTCAAAATCATGCCTTGCCTTTGCAACTCTGTCCTCTCCTCACCATTTAACAACTCTGACTTGAACATGTAAAGATGGGTCACAAGTGGGAAAGAAAAGATACTGCATTAGACTTCTAAAGCTCCGTTAAATAAAAATATAGTTCTTTTCTGAAAAAGACCCTTTCATATTGCAGTGTAAATTTCTTAATGTAAGCAAAAAATGCCTGATTATCTGTGGCTTCTATATTTCTGTCATCTTCAGCAATTTTGTATTTCACTTCTCTTTTCATATTTCTCTTTGAGTTGTGGAGGAATGGGAAATGCAGGCAGAAGTATACAACCCCCTACTCAGGAGTTTTGGGGGCTTTGTTATATGTAAAAATAGCCCTAAATTATCATCTCATGACACAATATAAAAGTGTTTCATTATCACAACCTTTATATCAGGCTTATGGAGAAAACAGAATTTTAGGTGCAGCTGAAAAAAAAATTACTTACTTGCAGCTAAGTAAATGTATATATATTAAACTTTAGTCCCCTAAACCATAATGAGTTCATAATTCGAACCTGGATGATTAGTGAGGCCCTATAACGTCAGTGTTTTAATTTATTAATAATAGCTGATTCCCAGTTTTGATCTCTCTGACTATCCCCACATACATCTATAAGTATTCTAGGATGCTGTCAAGACAGTTAAAGTTTTTCTGAACTTAAAAGTATTGCTAAGAGAATGTCAACATGAAATACATTAAACATAAAAGTTCTGTGAAGTCAGAAATAGCGTGGAATTGAGTTTCAAATACTTTTTCCAACATTATTTCCATATTTCTTTGGTATTTTGAACATTATCTTGCTGCAGTTAGAGAGATAATATGACATTACAAAAAGAAGAAAACTTTATTCCAGTTAATTATTTTACCTGTAATCCAGGAAACACATTTAGGTCCCTAGGTGAAGAAATAAATCTGTGTTTATCTTTTGTACCCTGGAAGAGATTTACTTTTGCCACTGAACAAAATGGATTAATTCTAATTATTAATACAGGCCTACTTAATAACTTCCATAAAAGTTCAGAACAGGAACAAATTTCAGCTGCCAGAAAAAGTGAGGCATAACATAGAACAGTGTTTTAAAGATTTGCAACATTTATCATCATAAGCAACCTTTCCACTTACAAAAATCACAAAGTGGCTTAATAGTCTATAAGTAAGATATTTAGCATAAATATTGTTTGAACTTTGATTTGGTGTGGTATGATTATACAACATGCCAGAAATTAAAATAGAAGGAGAAGGAAGGGAGAATGGCACAGGAAGTAGGGTGACAAATAAAATACAGTGTCTGACACGATTATTTTGCATGGTAGGACCAAGTCTGATTTTCAGTTTAAAGTGTTTAGTAAGTACCACACACTGTGGAAATATTGTCAAAACACTAATGCTTACCTAGATCTTTCTTAGTCACTAGTTGCCATAATATGTAGGCACAGGAATAGGAAATCTTGAAATAACATAAGGCCACATCCTTCTTGAGTCCTATTTGTACCTCTCTCATCACTAGTTTTGCAAATAGAAGGAAATACCCTCATTCTTGGCAACCGTGCAAGCCTCTTTTCTACTCCTCTTATGTTTCTGTCCATAGCACTTTTTAAATTGTATTCTCCCTCTTTTATTCTCGAGAGCTGATCTAGCTATCAAGTTGGCTGCTCACAGGAATAAAAAAAACATTTACTGGGAAAAGAAATGTCAGGTGCAAAAAAACGACAAAAACCCAAAACGTAACAAAAACAAAACCAAAACCAAAACAAACAAACAACCCCTCCCCTCCCCCCCCCCCCCCCACTCCACAAAGCCAAAAAAACCACAGAACCAAACCGATTTCTCACCTCTCTCCCCTCTCCTCCCCCACCCCCCCCAATAAAAGGAGACCTATCTCCAGTGATAGGTAGGCTACTAATTCTGGAGTTATATCATAACTATAAAGCAGGAACATCACCAGAAGGAGCCAGCTAAAAGCAGTTCTAGTTTTATTTGCTGGTTCAAAGAGGTCAGCACAGCAAAAGATAAAGAAGTAGTAAACACTGATTCCCTTAAATTAATGTGACTTTTATAACAAGGTTAAAAATAGAGACATCACAACTATCAAGCTGATGCCTGAACAATGTTTTAATTCCACATTGGTGAAATATAGTGACACAGAAGAAACAGAAAGCAAAAATTAAAATAAGGTGGGCTTTATTTCAGATTTTCAAAAGGGTTGTATAGCACATCTTAAGGAATTTTGTTCCTTTCATGACTCGTTACTAGTTTGTATGAGTGGATTTTATTCATATTTTCCTCAGACAATATATTTTTGAAATTCTGATTTGTTTTGATACTAATAAACAAAATGGTGCTTGGGATATTCCTATGACTCAGACGTTAAATGATAAGGCTTAACCATAACTGCACAGTTAATGTATTCTCCTTTGGAACAGAATAGCTGTGGTCAGGATTTTTGCTTCTGGTCTCTGCTGACTGCTCCATTGTACCTGGGAATGATTGAAGACAGTAAATGGCACAGGACTACAATCATCCCAGGAACCACACTAACAATTTAACTGCAGAGACAGTTATATCCTACCGCTTCATAGTACTTGCTAGTATAGCTGAAAAACACACACCATCATCTTGACTCCATTAACCTGATGAACAGGAAATGCATTTAAGTGTTAGTCAGTGAGCCCGGAGGATGCATTGATTCGACAGATGACTGAAGCTTAGCAGCTGTACTGACAGATTCTGAAATGTTTGTGGGGTTTTTTTGTCAAGTGTCAACCACTGCTCTTTTGCTTGTTGCCTCTTGTGGTGGCTGCAACTTTTCTGGAATCTGGCAGAGACATATCTATCTTGATGTGACTCTTCACTTGCATATACATTTCCTTCCCTTTCATATATCTTATAGTGAAATATATTTCTGGACATTAACTTTTGATTCTCTTGTCAGATAGTAGTAGAAATAAGATAAAGGAAAAAAAACCCCATAGTTAAACAACAATAAAGAAATATGATGCAAGAGCCATCTATTATGAATTTATATCAATTTAAATTCCAGCTTTAACATGAAAAACTCAATAAAGTTAATTCATTTAGGATTATTAGTATTAATTCAAATTTTCTATGTTTAGAAGCTCAGTTCTATGTTTAGAAGCTCTTTTTAAACTCTGATTACGCAAGTAAACAAATTCCAATAGGATCCTCACATCAAAAATAATTTAAAAGTGTGAATGCTTATTAAAAATGTACTTGGAAGTAAAATTACCAAGAGAACAGTAGACAACTGTATTCTTTGTTCAGGAATATATCTAAGATATCTGTTAGTTGTAAATTCATAAGACAATAAACTAAAAGTGAAATACAGGGAAGTTTAAAAAAGGAAGATATTTTTCTACCATAACAGCAAAAAAATATACTGCATAGAATAATTAGTTTTGATTAGCTTCAATTCATTGTTAGTTTAGTAAGAATTTCCTAATGCTTGCACTTCAGATGATATCAAATATACCTGATTTATAGAAGTGAATGTGTGACCCAGACGCCAGTGTTCTCTCAAATTACATACATGAAATTGGGAATATGATTAAATGGAGAAATAGTTTATACATGTAAGTCTATAAACATTTGATTTAGGGCTATTTGGAGTATTTTACCAGAATTAATAAATTCTGTATCACAGTGATTATACTGAGTTTAAATGCAAACAATTCCATAAGTGATGTACTTAGGAGACTTATTAACTGATGAGGATGTTTTAATGGGCTACTTCAGGGGTGACACTTTGATCCAATGTACTTTAAAGTACTTCCTGAAATTTGGAGTGAAAGTCATCTAAGACAGAGTCACAATCCAGCCCTTTAATTTCACTTGATACGATGTGGAAAAAAGCAATAAAATATGATTCCAGAACAAATGCAGCAATGATTAGTGAAGATCAGTTGGAGAAGTGAGGTGGATTCATCGGTTTTGTCTTTTCTGCTTGTGTGTGTGATTGATTTCTTTCCAATATCTACCTCATAGTCTTAGATATTCTGTGGCTAACCTTACATACTAGTGAGAGCATACTTCAGCATTGTCATACTAGTTGCAAGAGAGCACCAAAGTAAAGAGAAAATGATGGAAAAGACAGATTAACATCTTCATGTTGCCTTTAACACTATGTTACATAGACACTGAAGACGGCATGTATTAGTTGTTATGCAAAGTTCACCTCAATATATTTCCCTCCCTTCCCCTCACCTCCAAAAAGAAAAAGTTTCATGTCTTCTCCCTCTTACTTTTCTATCTTCTGGATACCTTCCCTGTTTGCCTTTTGATCTTCCCTTATTACATCGCTTTATGGATCTTGTTCAGATCTTGAGAATATATCCCAGTTATTTCACCTTGTTTAGCTCTACATTTGTCTTCTAAACTTTTTTTTATCATTGTTGCTTTGTTTTGCTTTTCTAACTTTTTTCAATCCTTCTACATGTGGAAATCAACCTGGGTTAAAAGTCCACTTCTGCATAATAACTGTGCATCTAACTCATCTCTCACCCCTTGTCTCTCTCAGCCCGATAAGGCTAAGTTCTGATTATCTCACATATATATGTCTGATACGTCACTTGAGCCCAAAGAAAACTGTATATTCAATTACCTGGAATCTTTTGTCAAAACTCAATTTCTATCAAGTTAAGTTCATTATACTGCAAAAGTTAGTAGATAAAATCACAGATCTGCTTATCAATATGTTCCTATTGATCAAAAGGTGTCTTCAGTAAATTCAATAGGGTTTTCATAGTGGCAGGATTCCGTATTAGCATTAACATCATCATGACACTTTGCTTTTCATATTAGTAAATTTTAATGTGAAGTTTATTGTACAGAAAATTTTTTATCTACATTCTTAATTGCCAATATAACTGACACTTCATGTATACCATGAAGATGTAGCTCAGAGGCAAGGGAATTGGTTCCTAAAAAAAAATCCAAAGATCTTTATATTTTATGTATCACCCCAAATGCTTAAGAAAATGTCAGAAACACACATAGAAAAAGTGAGTCAGGATTTTAACTTTCTTTAAAAGATCTCCATTTGCTATGAGTTTTAACCTAGAAAATGCAGATAAGTAAATAAAATTAGATTCTTCTTCAAATTACATATTGATTTATTATGTCACATTTTCATGAGAAGAACTGAAAATAAAAACATTACAGAGTTTATTTCAAGATCATAGAGGAAAAAAAATATACCATTACTGACAGAGACTCAGCAAATTTCTAAAGAATGGTACTAGCAGGTTCCAAATATTCCTTCTGTTGTCTGTGGATAAGACAAATCTCTTAAGTCACAAAGCTCTAGTAGCGCTTTTTTACCTTTTAATAAAGTGAACAAAGAGCTTTCAGAATAGAGGAACAAAGTCACAAAGATCTATAGAGACATTAGAAATAAAGCATTTTAAAATGAGACTTCATGCCCAGTAAAACCTTTCATTTTTGATTGTTTTCTTGACAGACTTTTTTTTGTGTCATATAAATGAGGTATGTCAGAATGAAACAAAAAATATGGAATGTATTTATTTATCTATTTATTTTTCTCCCACAAGCTCTAAATAAACTATTATCACAAGCAGTATTAGAGCACGTAGAGGTAACCTACTCTGTTTGAAATGAGACTGCATAGAAGCAAATGGTGCAATCTCCACTAATGTGTTTGTAGCAACTCTTTGAGATGGAAGATAATGGCAGAGAAAAGGACAGTCTGAAAAGCCTCATGCACTAAATATGAGGCTCAGTCTTTAAACCCCATTGACAGACTGAATTGCATTTTTCAGAACAGCACTCCTGTCTCTTCCCTGTTTTGTGATCCCATACCACAGGTACACAGGATGGGTAGGTCTGTGAGCTTTTCAAACGTCTCACCTGGCACACAGTCTAGGAAGCAGGAGAGAGAAATCAGGCAACAGTTCCTTTATGTTAACCTTATAAACAATTGTGCCAT
This sequence comes from Corvus hawaiiensis, assembly GCF_020740725.1. Lineage (NCBI taxonomy): Eukaryota > Metazoa > Chordata > Aves > Passeriformes > Corvidae > Corvus > Corvus hawaiiensis. The sequence goes on from NC_063214.1 coordinate 78,543,215, forward strand.
GGCCATGTGGTACAAGCACGCATTCATTATGGGACTCACCATCACCTGTCCTGATGCCTATATCAGGACTTCCAGTCTTTTGAAGAGTTCCAGTGTACATACACTCATATATAAGTACAAGTGTTGGATCATGCATATGGGTATGTGAACATATTTAAATGTAGTGATAATTTGCATCCATCCACAGCCAGACACATACCATTAAAAATTCTTAGGAAGTTCTCATGCTGCAATCTTTTTCTCTCATTTTCTAATGGAATTTTCCTTTTGTACACTTTGAACCATTTAGATATTTGTTTCTAGGAGTGGAGCTGGGAGAAAGTGAAATATATTCTAAGACTGGTTTTTATTTGCTGTAAGTCTATACTTTTCCTATATACCTAGAGATTTTAAACATATTTGTATAAAACCTTGCATCCATGTTGCTGAATTGTCTCTCTCTATTCATTAAAACCTAAGGCAATATTTAGAGTTTTATTGCTCCATGTGTTGAATGTAAAAAGAACTGGCACAAGAAAATTCTCTGAAGCAAGGCTTTGGCCTTATAAGTAGTTTTTCCTAAATAAACCTAAAAAAGAAATGAAAAATAAGGATTTTTCTCTAAAACACACTAGATTTTGAAACAGTTTTGCTGTCATGACTTTATATGATTTATCTAGAAATTATGCTAAACATTTTCACATTTTGAAGTGTATGGTGAATTTTTCATAGATAATATTCTGTTCTATAATTTGAATTGTCATGTAAAAAAATAGAAAAATGTAGTCTCTAAAGCAGTTAACTTAAGTAACAGATTTTAGGGATTTATGGGAAGTTTACAGAAACTCAATGGAATGAAAAAAAGCAGCCAACCATGTTAACAGAACTATCTTATGCCAGTAAACAGTGTTATATAACAGTAGCCTGGAGCTATGTTAACTTCAAAATATAGATGTATGCATTTAACTTTCCAAGACACTTCCAGATAAGTTTAAGTTTCTCAAATATAAAACTTGTACTGTCACCTGAGAATGAAAATGTAGGAACTTTTTGTTTGTTTGTTAGTTGGGGTTTTTTCTCAGACAAGTTTGGTATAAGTTCTGTTTGGTATATTGAACTAACTTCTAATAAAATATTACTTTTACTTTCCTATGAATGTCTATGGACTACAAGATAACTCGCTCATTTGAAGATGTTCTATGTCCAGAAAAAAAAAGATGCAATCATGCGACAACTACCTGTAACTGTAGTTCTTGGTAATTAGTATACAGAGGAATGTAGAAAGGAGAGGGAATGGAAAGAGTTTTTTTAATAGGACTTTTAACAAAAGTGAAAGAGGAACACAGGAAATTCTCAGTGTTTGTAATTAACAAAGACACAAGGGAAGGAAAAAAGTATGAGTGGTCTATTACTGTTGTGGGGTTTTTTCTCAAAAATACCTTTCTTTTTGTCACACCTTATAATTTTTCTGATGACAAACTCAAATAAAAAAAACTTTTCTATTAATTTGAAAATATACATAGTGTTACAGGTAATCTATACAAAGGCAAAATATTGCTTGTCTATTTCTTTCCTCACACTGGTATCTTCAGAAATACATGTATAACTCCATCTCAATGGCACTTAATAATTAAAACTAGAAGGCTACGCAGTAAAAATGTTTTTAGAGACAGAAGAAATACTGTTGTATTTCAGAGATAATGAATAATATTAAATGTACTGCTAAGCCTAATCTCATAACATCTTCTTTTAAAATATTTTATCCTTTTTAATCAACCTCATGTGTGTAATGTGAAAAATTAAATTTGATTGCAATGATTACTGTGTAAGTTGTAACAATAAAGCTGTAGTAAAACGAGGTAAGAATCTAGCCAATCAGTTACACAAACATCACCAAAGGAATCAAATTTTAAACATGATAATAATAAAATAATTTTTCAGCTTTTCAGAATTGTTCATCCAGCAGATGTAGCAAAGAGCTATGGCTTGATTCAAACTCATGATATAAGAATCCTTCATATACTCTTTTACTGTCTATTCTTCTATCACCACAGTTTTTCTTACCAATATTTATAAAGCACATATTCATGCCAACTTACTATACTTTTTATACTTCAGGTTTTTATTAAATACACCACATGTTTTGGTCCATAAGCAACTGGTCTTTTTAATTTAACTTTCTTGTTTTTCCACTTTCATCCTCAGGCTCTCAAGGAAGTTCCCTTTTACTCCTTATTTAAGAACAAGACTTAAATGATTAATTTTTAATAGCTGATATTTTATGATGCTTCAGATGTAGAAGATGTTTTTATTGATATATTTGTATTTCCCTTATTAATTTTCCTACAAATTACTTCAGGATATTGATATATTATTGACTTTTTAATAGTGTCTGGTACAGTACAGAATATTCAAATATCTTCAAAGACCAAAATGTAGGGCTCATATCCTAAATAAAGATGTTTCATACAACTTCCAGATATACTGATGTCCCTTTCCCTTTAATTAGAGAAGCTAATAAACTGCATTGCAGTGTTAAGATTGAGGCTTCAGCAATGTATAATAAAATATTTTTTTGAAAAACAAATTTATTGGTCTGGAACTTTAGGTAGATAGAAGAACAAAATCAGCATTCATGAAAAAACTAGTATTTTTTTCATCCCTTTCCTTTTTGTAACTTGTAAAATAAAATATTCTAACAATCATTTTTCACAATACATGTGAAAAATTTCCTTGTCTATTAACAAAAAAAAAAGGAATCTAAACCATCAAGAGTTTAGCAAACATCAGGAGTTTCAATGACCATAAAAATAAATAATTCCTAAAGAAGAAATGCAACATAAAAAATCCAAGCACATAATTTATTCCCAAAGTAGATGCACTGATCTCAAATTGTAAACTCTGAGGTGGTATTTCTCAGTATCAGTCTATCTAATGCATCTCTCTTAAGGACAAAAAAATACAGAATTTTCTGCTCAGTTTTCTCTGACTAACAACCTGGAAGACTGAAAAAAAAAGGAGAAGATGTCAAATATTTTAAGCTATTATTTTTTTTTCCATTGGTTTTTATCAGGTCATGAAAGTGGTCAAATGTCCAAACCTCCATACTATCACTATTACTGCAAGACAAATTACTTTTTGATGTCAGAAAGTATACATTCTCCTTTATTTCCTGAGACTAAATAACACCATGTAAAAATGGTTTTTATTCCTTTATTTCCTCTGGTTTTATAAAACAAAGCAGGTGTATTTGCCAAGTTTTAGTTCCTTAGGAATGAAGTAATTCATTTAACATGTGTATTTAATTAATTACTAAAGAGTATAATACTAATGTATTCTTACTAATAAGATAAACCTACAGCTTCTGAATTGGTGTCTTATTAAAAGCAATTCATAAATCCACACACTTTGCTTCTTGTAGTTAGTGTAATTGTGAGAAATCCTTTCATAAATGGAACTTATTTAGCTATCTTTAGCTTTATGACTTTGAACCAAAATTTACCCTTCGATAGAATGTTTCCTTGATGAAACATTCTTCATGGAAGTTTCAATGTTTATTCTATGGTACAGTAAAGCAAAGTACATTTCCATGTGAGACAAACCCATGATGTTGAAATCTGAACGTTTGGACTATTTAGTGAATTCAGTGTTAATCACAATTCTAATTTAATTGCCACATTAACGTGGCTTTTGAAAAAGAAAGGAACATGTCCTCTAGATCAGCAAAAATCAAAATTTGGATGAATTTTATAGTATTTGTAAAAGTAGTTTGTCTTAATAGTACAGGTGCATATAGATCATTCTTTTAAAATTCTAAACTTTAAAATTTAAACTTTCGAAATAGGGTTCCTTTTAGGGTTAGGGTTGAGAAAACCAGAAAGGCCAGAGCTCCAGAGCCACTGCAACTACAAAAGGCATGCCAAGGGGAATATAGCACTGCTCCAACATTGCACCATCCACAGCTTTCAGATTGGCACCACTCACATCCTTGGCACCTCAACCCTAACCCTAAGCATAACTATAACCCTAAGCGGAGCAGTAAAAGCCACATTTTTGTGAGGCTGGTGCCAAGGAGAAAGGTGTCAAGGGAGCAGTGTTGGGGCAGTTCCATGCTCCCTTTGGCATGCCTTTGTAGTTGCAGTCTCCCCAGAAGTCTAGGATTTGTGGTTATTTCAAGCCTAACCCAACGCTTATGCATTACCCTAGCGGACCAGTAAAAGCAGCCTTTTCTGAGCTGCCAAGCACATGAGTGGTGCCAATCAGAAAGCTGCAGAGGGAGCATTGGCGGGGCAGCATCGTGCTCCCATTGGCATGTCTTTTGTAGTTGCAGTATCCCTCGAGCTCTGGGCTTTGTGGTTTTCTCATCCCTAAGCCTAACCCAAAGCGAAGCAGTCGAAGCCGTATTTTTTTGAGGCTGGTGCCAAGGAGAAAAGGGTGGAGGGAACAATATTGGGGCAGCGCTGTGCTCCCCTTGGCATTCCTTTTTTAGTTGCAGTGTCCCTGGAGCTCTGGAGTTTGTGGTTTTCTCAAACTTAACCCTAAGCATAACCCTAACCCTAAGCAGAGCAGTAAAAGCTGCCTTTTGCTGAGGCTGAGGTTCCCACCACACAGATGGTGGCAAGGAGAAAGGTGTTTTGGGAACAAAGTTGGGGCAGTGCTATGCTCTCCTTGGCATTCCTTTTTTAGTTGCTGTGTCCTTAGAACGCCAGGCTTTCTGGTTATTTCAAGCCTAACCCAAAGCTTATGCCTAACCCCACGTAGAGCAGTAAAAGCAGCCTTTTGCTGATGTACCCAGCCAAGAAGAAAGAATGAGAAGAGTAGTTTTTGGGCAGTGGTCTGTTCTTTTCTTGAAGTGAACTGAGTAAAACCTTGCAATAATTATACGTACTGAAATCCCCAAATCAGGGAAAAAAGTGAAACGAAAAGACAGAAGAAGAAATCGATGAAAATATATGTTTAAAAAATAAATAAATAAATCTGCATTAAAGGGAAAACAATAAAATGGCATGGGATGACATGAAGTTCAGGGAAATGGACCAAATCTTGCCGAATTGATCCTCTTTGAAATCGCAAGATTTCATTTCCTGTCATGAAATGAAATGAAAGCTTGAAAATAGAGAAGAAAGTGTAACAAATACTCTGGAAAGGAGATATGATAAAATAAAATGCAATTGAAAAAATAAAGAAAATTTGGGAATCGAGTGACTCCAACCAAATGGATTGGGATGGAATGAGGTGTGGTGAAAAGGACCGAAACATGTTAAAATTATACCAATATCCCAAAATCACAGAACGGTATCAACAAAGACACAGGAGAAAGAATTGATTAAATGAAATGCTAAAAAAAAAAGAAAATTCTGCACTGAAAGGAAAACAATAAAATGGCATGGGATGACATGAAGTGCAGGGAAATGGACCAAACTTTGACTAATTGGTCCTCATTGAAATTGCAAGACTTCATTTCCTTGAAAACTGAGAAGAAAGTGTGGCAAACACTCTGGGAGATATGATAAAATAAAATGGAATTGAGAAAAAAAGAAGTTTTGTTTTGTCTCAACACTGTCACAGGCATGTGGAGATGGGGTGCACATGTGCAATTTGCAGGAGGCAACTAGAAGATGGGGGAAAGCCTTGTCTCTGGGGGGACTTTGCCTGGCAACACTTCACATGAGACAGGCAGTCAGCAGGAGACATTGTACCCTCCAGAGACATTCTCCAGTCACATGGCAAAAGGTCTACCCCAATGGATGGCAGAGGAAGGTTGGATTGGGCCAATGGTCTCCTGTCAGCAGGCAGACTTTGGGAGGGGTCAGGGGGTATAAAAACTAACTGCGTCAGGGCCTTCAGGTTTTGCTACTTTGACCTGGCCCTAGCCCATTTTTAATCCCTTTTGCCCTGGCTCCAGCATGTCTTTTGGCTCTCCTGCCCCTGCTGGCACTTGGTCACACCTGTGCTGCCTCCCTGTGTCCCTGTCCGCCACCCTGCCGCCCTGGTCCAGCCCTCCACCACCATCCCTGCTGTGACCTGTCCAGGGTTCTGGACCTCCTGCCTGAGCCACGTGTGTCCAACCCTGCCCACCTCAGAGCCAGCACTCTGGTGGTGTAACCTGTATTCTTGGAGGCGGGTGAACACCTGCCTGCCAGTGGGAAGCAGTGAATTAATTCCTTGTCTTGCTTTGCTTAATCATGAAGCTTTTGCTGTAACTGTTAAACCAGTTTTATCTCAGCCCACAAGTGTTCTTACTTTTACTCTCCCCATTCTCTCCTTTATTCCACTGTGGGAAACTCATGAAAAATTGTGCGGTCCTAAGCTTCCCACCAAAGCTAAACCACAACATACTCAGGTATAGAAACCCCTTTTTTCTGGATTTCTATTCTGATGCTGATACTGCTGAATTCTATATTGAGAGAATAAGACTGTTTGAAAGAGTTAAGGTTTTTGGGGTTTTTTTTCACTGATATCTGTGGCCAAACCAAAAGCTGACTCTGTCCTTATCTTTTTGGAGATCTTATTTACCATGTTTCTAGATGATTTTTTCTTTTGCACTTATTCACAGAATGTGTATTTATCCATTAAGAATCGTTTGTTCTGGCAGAAGTTGATAAAGGAAACATTAGAAATATCTGATCACCTTCCACTGCCTATGTTTCAGTATTCTGTACATGGCAAATTTGATTTTTTATTTATTTTATTTTATTAAATTAGAAGTTTTGTTAAAAATATATATCCAAAAAATCAGTACATGACAATATGGTTTGTGATCAAATGTACAGATTAAAAAGTTATCATCTATTGACACAAATTTGCTTTTTCATCGAGAAGGGCTGCAAGTAAAATGGGATAAGATAGAGGAAAATATTATCCCTTAGTAGATATTATCATAGATGAATACAGTGCCTTTCTTTGACGGATATTTGTCTTCAGAAAGGGAATATTATATAATTTGTCTATTTCTACCTCAGGATTTGCTGGGGTAATATACAGCTAATAAAATAACTAAAGAGACATTCAGTTGAAGATAAGAGATTGTGGTTACCCTGGGTTAAGCCTGGAGATTAGAAGAGAGTTACCAATGAAGTACTGGTTATTACTCTTATGTAAAAGGATTTTGTTTTGTTTTATTTTGTTTTGTTTTATTTTGTTTTGTTTTGGGGTTTTCGCCTTTTTTTTGGTGGTAAGATCATTGCTAGTGAAATTTGATAGTGGCAAAACTTGCAAAATATTATTACTGCATACATGGACTTTCTGCTTCCCTCCCAAAAATTTAATCAGATGATATGGAGATGCAGCATAATAATGAGAAGATTAAATTCAATAGCACAGAATACAAACCCATGTGCTTAGTTTGAATTTTATTTCCTCTACTGTTTCAGGGAAAAACTACTTGCCTCTTGTGGTTTATATCAAATCAGAATCATAATGGTTTATTGATTAGAGACATAACAGCAGTCCATGAACTACACATTCAGGGTAAATGAAACCAATAAAAGAGCTAAAACATATACTAGACACTTAAGAAATTTTAGTAACTATCTACAAATACCATCTACCTGGAGTGGAGATGCTCTTAAAGGGAAAGCATACTGGGAGTCACATGGGTGTCCCCAGGTGGGACAGCAGGATCTCTCCCAGCACCCAGCCTGAGGAGCAGGGCATGCTGAAAGGGCCATCAGGGACAGGAAAATAGCAGAGTTTAGGAGATCTTAGGAAAGTTTGAGCAGAATGAGTAAGACCTGTTAGTCATCCTCAGGGTCCTGACACTGCTACTCCATAACTAATGACCAAAAGTTCTAAGGACCTTACACACAGGCACACACAGCTACAAGCTCACCCTCCTCCACAGCCTTGGGGCCTCCCCTAGGTGCACACCCTTCCTGCAGGAGCCATGCTGCCCCAGCTTTTTGTGCTCCCCTCCTGCTCCTGACATGCTGTTGATGCACCCACCAGTGAGGAAGTGCCCCAGGAGATGTGCCTGCTCCCCAGACTGAGGTCCCTGCAGACTGCCTCTACACTGTCAGCCTGTTGCTGGGTAGCAGCTGTGCTCTTCAACCTGGGCAAGGTGCAGGGTGCCCTAGGGCATTGCTGGTGAGGACAGAATCTCTCAGATAGCTGCAGCTGATCAATCTAAACTTCTTCACAATATGATGACATCCTTATTTAAAATGTCCCCAGGTAATTCCCTCATTGGTGTTTAATTTTGCTAATATCTGTTTAAGACTGATACCATTTTCTTCCTAGTTTTGCCAGTTTTTGGTGAACAAGCTGTCCAGAATAGGCAGTTTTGGATATTCCATTCACACATGCTATCTGAATTTAGTTCCTGTCATATCAGTTATTTTTACTCAAAAACACATTACCAAGAGGAGATACTGTAGATTTCCCCCACAATTTGTATGTAGATATCAAAAACTGTTGAAAGTTGTATAGATAAATTGTTTGGATTTCCTCTGTATTCATTGTAGAGACAAGTTTATTACGACTATGAAACATTTATTTTTGACTTAGTTTCATTACACTTATTTTATTGACTAAAGAAAGAACAAGGCAAATAGTCTAACTTTTAGAAAGTTAAAGTGAGAAAAAATGCAAACTACATCAGGGATGATCGAAACTTCTTTTACCTGCTGAGTGTTCATCAGGAGGAAATAAAAGAGGTAAAGATTGTACCATGTGATGAGAAGGAACTGAATTCTGGCTTACAAACTTTCTATTGCTTTCTTTGACTCAGACACAAGAAAGGTGCCTGCATTCATCTAAGAAATGCCAGCGTGCTCCCTGAATGGAGACTGCAATGAGCATGAATCCCATTGTAGTAAGACAGTGACCCAGATAAACACGTTGTTAGTGTCCATCAGATTCAAGTTTGTGATAGGAACTGGAAAGTATCACTGTGATTGTACAAAGCATTGGAGAGAACATGTTTTCCATTAACCTGTGCTCAAAACAGCTCATTCAAACAGCAGTGAGTAAATAAGAATGTTATTAGAACAGTCACAAGAATGGGTATTCTGACTTCCAGGAAGGCTTTAAGAGATCATGGTTTACTAAAGTTTAATGTGGCGCTGATAAAAGAGACACCAGAAAATATTTGTGCTGAAAATCAGATATCTAATCGTCTTCTGAACAAGAATAGGATAAAAAATGTAATTACATTAAAAGTAGAACTTTTCCAGCTTGTAAAAAGGATCATAAAAGATAAGGCTGGAAGTGACAAAGAAAATTGACCCAGACCATGCCCAGGCAACATGGTAAGAACAGCAACGCTCATGAGAGATTTTCACTTATTTAAAAAACAAACAAACATAATTATTAAAACTGTACAGTTTCCCATTGAAGTCTCTTGCACTGTTTAGTGTTCTTTTTTTTTTTTATTTTTTCACTAATGTCTAGGGAAAAAACTCTTGATGTCATTAATTGATGTCTCATTCCTCTTTACAAGGAAAACACTACTATTGATTTTTTTTGTGGCAGCCTTCCATAGAACACTTGTCAAGTCCTGTGAGAAGCCTGGTCTTTTCTAAACCATCAGAAACCTAATTCTTTCTGTCTTCCTTACATTTTTTTGGTTTTGTCTAGACTGTTAGACAGTTGCTTTTAGATACCGTGTAGCAGTTTCTTGCCATAGCTGAGGTCTTGAGTTAGTGACACCCGTTATAATCCAGTATGAAATCATTTAGTACAGACATGGTTTATCTTCCCTTTTTCATATCTATCTTTTCTTGCATTTTATAAACACTATCCTATTTGACCTATTTTTATTTCTTTTCATTTGAACAAAGCAATTTATGGGAAAGAAAAAAAAAGAAAAAGGAAAAAAAAAGATAATTTTTCCTCCCTTTTATCTCCTGGGCTTCTGTTCATTAATAGAAGTTACAAATCCATATTACCTGACCTGGTAGTCAGGAATCTTCCCTTAGATGTCTTAATCAATGAAGACCATGAACACTGGTAACAACATCCTTTGTTTTACCACAGAGGTAAGTAATGTCTATAATCTTTAGATTCTAATTTCCTCAAGAGCCTTTGAAAATAAAATTATTATCAGATAATTTTCTAATAGTCACTCTCTAAAGATGTTTCAGATCATGGAAATGCCACATTTGAAAATTAACTGCAGAATTTCTTTAACACTACTCTTTCCTTTTAAATTGAGGAAGATGTAGATCTAATTTTCAACAAAAGCCACATTCCCAGTGAAAATACTATCAATCTTTTAAGTCTACCAGTCAAAAGCTACATCACTATGATGATGATTAAGGACAGAGGTTTTCATTCAAAATGCAGCTCTTCAGATTTTACACTTTAATGTTTCTATGTCATATTGTAATGTTGTTTTTCCTAGAGCTACAAAGAGAGTAAAATAAGTTTTCTAGTTTCAAGGACAGAAAACAGAATGTAATCCTTAACAAAACAATTTTCTTCAAGTAATTGCCTATTTACTGGGGTTTTTCCCCAAATTTCTCATCTCACTTGTTTTGAGCAGGTTTTTGCAATGTTTTGATGAGACTAAAAATGAACAACAGTATATATATATATAAATCCAACATAAATATTTCCCTGTGCTTTTAAGTGAAGTGCAATATACTTGGTTTTGTTTTTGTTTCTCACTGTTCATATTTTCACTGCTGTTTAAAAGTGACTGCCTCTTGTTCTACTTGTTACTACTTGTTCTACTAGTTATTTCATTAGAGAGGCATCTTGTCCCATACTAAAATGATAAGCTATGCTAGGGTTGCCTTCCTGGTTAATACATACCCCATGAGTATGGGGACTAGGAAGAAGTGAAGGTTATCGGGGCTTTAAGTTTGCTGCTGGTCTAAATTAGGAACTAATTATTATTCTCCTGAAGCAAGGAGAAGTAGGAAAAAAATAGAGCATGAAAATGCAAAAAAAAACCCCAAAAAATCCAAACAAGCCTCCCTTATATTGTTTGAATGACTTAGAATTGTATGGTGTCTTGTAGGGCTGCACTTAAGACCACTATTTCCATTGAATGATTCCTGTTAGTCAGAGTAAATCTGACCAGATCTATTTTAAAATTTTAATTATAACAAACATATTGGCAATGCATCATATAATCTCTTATGTGAAAGCAAGAAGTGCTCCAAAAATACATCACACTATTATTATTAACAAGAACTTCAGTTTTCTGTAAATATTAAACTATCATGGTAAGCTCATGTAAAGGAAGCAAGTAAATAAGCAAAAAGCTTGTGCTAAAGTAAGCTTAAAGATTCCCATAAGGTTGAGTTCCAGGCTGTTATTATAGGAATGAAAACTTCTTTTCCTGTGAGTGGAAAGCAGAAGGCATTTCCAGAAAGATGTGTAAAAATACTTTGGTATAGCTATCTTTATGTCTGCTTGTTTATAATCTGGGGTTTTACCCCCAAAAGAGAAAATTAAAAACCGTTGTTTTGAAAGAAAGGCAATTAAAATCATGTTGTCACAAAAAAAATCAGGTTGGATGGGACCTTGAGAGGTCTCCAGTCCAACCTCCTGCTCAGAGTAGGGTAAGCTCTGAGGATACCTGGGTGTTTGTCCAGTTGAGTCTTTTAAACTCCAAAGGATGAAGCCTACCTCCGTGGGCACCTGTAAGGACTTACAGAGCACAGTTGCCCATCTCAAAACACTGCTAAAACTAAAATAAACCACCACAGAGGGAACTTGAGATAAGCACAGAAGGGAGGAATTTGCATCAGGAAGGCTCTGATTCCAGGCCTAATGGAGGTAAGATCCGGTTAACACATCAGAAAAGAATTCCCACTGCAGCAATCAGTGGGAAAGGAAGCAATTGCTCATACACATATCACCCTAAGTTATTTGAATGGCATCTGTGCCCTGTGGATACCTGGAAATAGGACTGTATAAAGGTGGTACCACCAGAAGAATGATTCAGGGACCCTCACCACCAAAAAGCCCAGGGTAAAGAAGGACCAATGGGATGCTGCTGGATCCACGGCTTGTGACTATCCTCTGCTTGATCTCTCTGTCTGTCTCTCCCCCTCCCCCACTTTTCTATGTCTTTCTATCTCTCTATCTTACTTTTACTATTAAATAAATCCATATTATTGACTTCAGCATATGGTCTCATTTGCACCTTAATTCAGTCAGAGGCATCTCTCACTAATCAGCTCATATTAGCACTTTGATTGCCTTAATGACTCTTATTTCCAGTCAGAACCTCTTCTCTTTCAACTTATGCCCTTGTCCTGCCACCAAGCAGATCTCTGAAGACCTTGGCTCCCTCCTCCCCTCTCAGTTGCCTCCCCCATAGTCCCTCACTGAGGCACTACATTCAGGTTGTATTCAGTCTCTGGGAAAACTTTTTTGTGATTTTCCTTGGGGCACTTTTCTGGATACATGGAGGATAAGACTTTGGGAATAGTCCAAAGGTAAAAGACCTAGACAATCTGATTGTCTTCTGCAGTAAAATAACTGGGTCTGTGGAGAAGGGGAGAGCACAAAGTGAGGGTCACTGACTTTGATTTCAGCAGTTTCCCATTCTTGCAAGCTAGCTGGTATATAACAATGTGGGTGAGAGGACAACCTGAGGGGGAAAACACAGCATGAATGAAGTTTAATTTTTGGAGAGGATGTGTAATACTGTTAATATAGCACATGAAAGAAAATGCAGTGAGTAATTATATATACTGTGGGCCTGCATCAGCCCCAGTAGGGACAGCACAGTGCAAGGCTTCCTTGGGGTCAGGGGTGGTATTGGCTGGCTGTGTCTGGCTGGAGATGGTTAAAGCCAGACAGAGATGGTTGGAAGAGATTTTCCCTCCTATTCTCATGTTGTTTCCCAGTGGGAGCTGGCTTGGGGACTGCCTCTGACTGGCTAGGGCCAATGGCTTGACAGACATGGGGTGGAGGAATATCAGCACTTTGTGTCTTGGAGGAATATCAGCACTTTGTGTCACAGGGTAGGGGACACCTATACCTCCCCACAGAGGTTCCAGGTGAGCTGAAGACAGGCCAGGGAAGAAGAAATACCATTCCAAAGCCTTGACCAGGGCTCTGAGATGGATGATGATTTCAGTGATTGCTTTATACTTCACCTTAGATCTGTTGGCACAGTTTTTTGAAGACAGACATTTGAAGAAAAAGCACAATGACAAAGGAAGAGAATAAATACTCACTCTTGATTTTTGTTCTTTTAAATATTTATTTTAATTTTAATTTATTTAAAGCCTTTCTAGTGAAGATTGTCTGTTCATATAGATAAGTTGGCTAGATAAAAAAAACGCATACAGATAATTAAAGTGTTAAAGCACTGTTTGGTTCAACAATAAATGTTAGCTCCACTTATATACGCTATGTTTCCTTTTGCTCATGACAGAATTTAACAGAAAAATTTAAATTTTAATTTCTGGATTTTTTTTAAGAGACCAGTGACATTTACATTAGAGCTGTCAGCTAGTATGTCCTCAGTCTTATTTTTTTTCCTGCCATACCATCATTCCCTTTAAAAAGCTGTTACAAGCTTGATGTTAACAAGCTGCACTCCATTCCTAAATTGAAAAATCCTAAAACCCCTGGCAGATTAAAAAACTGTGGTCTTGAAATCAGAAGACTAGAAGAAACTTCTCAGATAAGTGCTCCCCAAAATAAAACTTTTTCAACTTTTCTGGCATTCTTTCATCGAGTCATAATATTCTTGAAGCTGCAGTAGCTGTGAGACGGTATAAGGAATGGAGAACACCGTTACCGGAATCCTCAGGTCACCTCAACTACCTCATCTAGTACTTAGACAACTTTTCGCAGCTATGGGAGGCACAGGTTCAATCCATTTTGGCTAAGAAAGGACTGGGATTTACCTATTTTAACTCTTCTTTTGCTGCTCTAACCATCAGATTTGTACAACATGAGGGTAGTAAGAATAACTTTTTGTTACGGCTTTACACTAAGGATAATTTATCTTTTCTCAAATCAAGAGACTGATATATCAGTCAGTGCAAGAAGTTTAATTTCATATGATGGAATGGAGCTCTGGGCCCAGGAGCACATCTTTTGTGAATTAGAGTCTCAAGAAGATACCTAAATTAGATGTACCTGATGACACAAAAATTATTTCTGGTTCAATTTTATTTTACCTCTTTTCCTCCAGACTTTTCTCCAGCCAGTATTTTGAATTACTTTACAGTGCTTAATTTTATTAAATCTGTTCTATATGTGATGACTGCTAACAGGCAACTGGGGACAACTGCTAACATGATATGTGCCAAAATTATACAGAATGAGATTGAATAGATACAATTCACTGTATTCCTGAGAATTTTCTGTTTCAAATTCAAGACATTTAATGGGTAGCTCCCTTTATCATCCTTACAATTAATTATCATAACATTAAAGGCATTTGAACCTCGTATGATTTGAACAGCCACGCTGAAACAATATTCTTCTAAGGTCAAGCTTATGTGCAAAGCTCTTGCGGAAGCAGAATATAAGGAAAGATAGAGAAACATAGCTCTCCTTATAAGGCAGGTATCACCCAATTAAAAAAACCCAAACAACTAAGAACCCCAATATTTCTAGCAGGTAAACATCACTTAGAATTAACTTATGCAAGCAAAATTAACTTATGCAAGCTCACTTTCTATCTGAACTCATCCAAGTCATTGCCTTAAGTTAGTCTCATATCATTAATTAGTCTAGTCTCATTCATTTCAAAAAATTATGATTTTTTTTTCTCTTTGTAGGCTTCATATTTCTCATTCATATTAGAATATTTCGCCATAATTCAAAGAACAAGCTGAATTTATGTACTAACATTATTTTCATGAACACATAGTAGCCATGGCCATTTTCTTCATCTTCCATCTTCAGTGACCTCATTCCATTATGGAACTCAGTATAATCTTGACCTGCTGTAAACACCCAGCGGGAGCATTTTTAGATACATTATGATCGCATACTGCAGTAATTTTTTAAAACTTTATAATTCTAAAAATACCAGACTATTAGACAATTTCCTAAAATATTTCTTATGAAGGCAATAACAAATAGTGCCCACTGATTATTGAAAAACATATGTGATTTCAAATTTATGAAGCAAAAGGTGATACAATATGAATGAAAAAGAAAATACCCAAGTATATAAATAATATTAACAAATCAGTATTCTGGGTAAGATAGGTCCTGAAATAAAGAATTAGCTGTATAATATCTAGTTCTTTCACAGACCTCTGGTCTTAAGAAAAAACCAGATACTGCTGCAATACGTTTTTGCAGGGAGTTAATCTACTGGAAAAGGAAGATAAAGAGGCGTATGCTGTGTTCCCATTACCACTTCTCAGCATTCCTATCGTAACAATATGGATATTTATAATATTTTGATTGCAATAACAGTCTGATTATTCTTAAATGCTTTCAAGTGAAAATACATAATAGTGATGCCTTTTCCTGGTCTTAAAATCAAGAATCAAACACGGTTAGAAGGGAAAAGGGATTTTACCTCTTTATTTATTTTAAGGATCCTTAGGTGTACCACATCCAGGTGGAATGGGCCAAAATGCACACCCCAATGCACACTGCAATGTTTACACACAACAGATCGGGTATAACATTATAGGTCTTACTAATTAGCAGATCTATCAAAGATTCCCCAGTGAGAGGCTTGAGTGAGTTGGCCCTTCCCAAGGAACCTTCCCCTGGATGGTTCTATCTTAGTTTACAGAATGTGTTCTGGAGAGGACCTTGGTGTCTGGGGCATTCTGATCCCTAACTACAAGGCTTCTAAGATGTTTAGTCTCCTTGCTTGACAAATAAGTCTAAGAATGTAGGCTAAAAAACACTAAGAATACAAAAGCTGTAAAAAGGTACATAAAAGGGGTATAAAAGGGGTATAAAAGAAAAGGCAAGAAATCATCATGGTGTCAATAACTTGTCCATGTTATGTTCCCATCCTTTATTCATTTTGATTACTTCAGACATGTACCTAATAAAGCACCCACATACTACTGTTCAACAATGTCTTTAGAATGAAAGAATATGACTTTTTTTTTCTTTTTTCACTCCTATGAACATATAAAAAGTTGTTACCTTATATTTGCTAAAACTTAGGAAAAGAGTAATCTAGTAAATCACACCTTCATGAAAAATCAACGCATCTGTCTCTAGAGAACTAAAACTACAAGAATAATTGATATTTAATTTCTTTTTCTCTTTTTCTTCTTATAATTTTTCTATTGGGATTTAATGTGTAAAATTAAAGCAGCTAGTTATGACTTTATAGGTAAAATATTGAACATATGTTGCTATTGTCAAACATTCTGTTTTATGTTTAATTTCTCCTTCAGATTTCCGGTGAATTTTATTTACTGAAAGTTTGTTGAGATTCTCCTTTTTTCTTCTTTTTTTTCCCCCTTTTCTTTTATTTCTAATAAACATTACAGTAACATTTTGCTACAATAATTACAGAAGGCAGTAAACTATTTCCATCTGGATTTAGTCCACCTAATTTTAGTCTCATAAATGAGGTACTTATACTGTGACTATATTTTATGCTGGGAAGTGGTAAATTGTAGATGTTTTGGTAAATTGTAGTGGTTTGGTCCAAAATACTCATTACTGTTTATCTTCTGTGAGATAAGAATTAGGAGAAATGCAAAGCAGGCACCAAACTTGAAAGAATATAAAGAAGTTTATTAACAGACCTAAAAGAGGAAAGAAAAAAAATTATACCACCTTCAGAACTCTCCTCCTCCCCCCACCTTCCTCCCTTCTCCCACTGATAATGCAAAAAGACAACCTTTAAGATGTTCAGTCTGTTTACCACTTCCATAATAACCTTGTTCAGTCCATTTAGAAAGAGAGGTCTCTTCTTGCTCGTGCTATGAAAACATTATCACAGGAGACAGCCGCCCACTTCCAAATATTGTTCAGTCCATTTAGGAAGAGGAGTCTCTCTGCCTGCGTGTGAGTCCCTTCCCCCGACTTGCAGCTTTTCTCGCAACTGCTTTTGAGGATCCACTCTTGAAGTTTTTTGGGGTACAATTTTAAGGTTGAGCTGTTCAGAAACAAAAACAGAGGCCCTTCTCCTTCCCTGGGAGCAAAGGGTCTTCCTCATCTTCATCGTTAGGACTATCTCTGGGAGCATCTCTAGGAACTGAGGTTTTCTCCTTTCCCATTTGGAGCAAAAGTCCTCATCTGGTTCATCTCTAGGGTCTGAGGTTTTCTCCTTTTCCATTTGGAGCAAAAGTCCTCCTCTGGTCCATCTCTCCCTGTCCAAACTTCTCATGAAATTACAGCTGCGTCAGCATCTGCCTATCCCAGCGCAGGTGCTTCTGCTCACGAGTTGAACACTCCACCCCCCATATCTTCATGAAATTACAACAGGATACTCTGCTATATCATAGCTTCACAACAGAATTTCAGCTTTAAGCATCTCCTCTCTCTCTTCCCTCAGGTCTTCAGCTCTTCACAGCAGTAAAAAGGGTTAATCTCACCTCGGCCTTGCAGCTTTGCAGCTGGAATGTTGAATGTTTCTTATCGCAGTGGAGAGGGGGGAGAGCCGAGCTGCTCCGGCTGCCCACGGCAAGGCAGTGGGGGGGGTTCCACGGCTGGAACAGGTCCATGGCTCCAGGATGGCCGTGGCCCGGCCCGGCCTGGCCCAAGCAGGGCCTGGCCGGGCCCGCTGGCCCCCACATGGGGCCCGCAGCCACCTGTGCCAGCGCCAGAAACGAGAGAGCTTGGAGGGGGAGTTTGCCTATTCTTAAATGTGGATCACAGAGGTGATCACAACTTTAAGTGGCTTAGAGAATTGTCCATATTCAAACTGGCCAGCTGATAGGTTCTATCAGTTCCCAGAGGAAACTGTAAGCACCCCTTAGCAAGGACATCCCTTCCGGGACTATGCTTGCTAACCTATGACAATAGCTCAGATAAGTAAAACTTAATTCTTTCCATTTACCCAGTAGTGAGATTATGACAACCACACTCTTATCTCAAATATTCCATTATGGTACTAAAAGTTAGATGAAACATATCCACAGTTTAACAGGCTGTGGAAGGGTTGAGACCAATTGCATTCCTTTGAGAAAAAGCTTCTATTCAGTAAGGATAAGGATGGCAGATTAAGGTTATAAAGTATTTTAAATTTTATTCTGACAATATAAATAATTTTATTTACTATACTTATTTTCTAAGAATATAAAATGTTCACATCTTTTTGAGAGACTCTTAGATTAAATACTTGAGAATTTTTTAACTATAAAAGCCCTAATTTTCGAAAGAGAAACAGAAACTCTAAGCCTTGTATTGCATTACTTAAAATATTGAAATGCATTTCTCACACCCAGGATTGCACAGCATTTTTGCACAGTGTCTCATACATCATTGAAATAACTCTGTACATGAAATTGTTTTCACTTTCATAGACAATAGGGAAAATCCTGCTTTAAAACTAGAAGACAGGACAAAAAAGGTTGCACCCTTTTTTTTTTCATGTTTGATTATATAAAAGAAAATTTACTTGCAGTATGATATATTTTGTCAAGGTTACATTCTAAAAGTTGAGACCTCCATTAGCCAGCAACTGAGTTAGAGAAGTTACATTATTTTAATAGGAACCAAGAACCAGTAGAGAACAAATTCTGGGTGGCCTACCATTTATTGAAGTGAACTCTGAGTTGACTAAAGGGGTATCCATTAGTTGTGCAGTGCTACAGGGCCCAATGGAATAAAGTCATATTCTCAGGGCTAGAGGTTATTGACTTATTGTTATTTATATCAGTGTTTTAGTAGTATATTTAACAGTGTGAAGTTAATTTCAAAAGTTGAGGGGCTGTTTTGTTGGTGTATTTTGTTTGGTTTTTTTTTTTTTGTGGGTTTCTTTTTAATGGCTGGGTCTTTCATTTAATATATAAAGGCATGTACAATACGTAAACAGTGAATTGGTGTTAGATTCCACTCTAGTGCCTAGTCTTTAGAAAATGTGGTAATCTAGTAGAAATGTGTATTAGTCCAAGAAACAGGCATTGGTTCTCTGTGACAGTGTTGTGACAGGACTCTTGTTGAAAACTTCACAAAAGGACAAGTGAAAACACCCCTAAGTGTTCTTTTGCTTTTAGGTCCTGATCCAGAAAGCTTCAAACACATAAAACCCCCATTCGTTGAGACATTTCACTTAAAACTGCTGTGAACACTTTTCCAACCTTAGATCTCAGAGAAACTTACATGGCATAGGTATGTCAGGTGGAGAGAAGGATAGCTGAAGACAGACCATAACTTATTTGGTCTGGACAATCTCAGACGTTAGTATAGACTGGGAGAAGGACTCATTGAGAGCAGCCCTGCAGAGAAGGACTTGGGAGTTCTTGTGGATGAAGAGATGGACTTGAGCCAGCAGTGTTCACTCACAGCCCAGATGAAAAATCACAACCTGGGCAGCATCAAAAGCAGTGTGCCCAGAAGGTCAAGGGATATGATTCTCCTCCTCTGCCCTCATGAGACACCACCTGGAGTGCTGCATCTCCAGCTCTGGAACCCTCAGCTCAAGAAAAGCATGGGCCTATTAAAGTGAGTCCAGAGGAGGGCCATGAAGAGGATCAGAGGGCTGGAGCACCTCTCCTATGAAGACAGGCTGAGAGACATGGGTTTGTCCAGCATGCAGAAGAGAAGACTCCTGGAAGGATTTATTGCATCTTTCCAGTGCTTAAAGGAGGTATATAAAAAAGACAAAGATAAAAAGACAAAGACAAAAGATAAAAAGGGGGTGTTATAAAAAAGAGACAAGCAAAAGAATGTGATTGGCTTTTGAGATTTTCTTTCCAAAGTAATTATGTCATAAATACATGAAAGCACACAAAGATTACTTTACATGGACTTTCTTGCTCTTTCTTTCCATTCTTTTCTTGGTTTAGCACTCTTTTTTTTCCCCTGAAAATTGCATACTTAAGTAGCTTTCTGGTTGTATTTAATGTTCATATTACCATTTTTGCAAGCCAGTTCTACATAATATAGACTATAAAATGTCACTAACATTTCTTTTATTGAGCAGCTTTCTACTCTACAAACTTTCGTAAAGATGCTTACCTTTAACAAATGTTATTTTGGCATTTTTTCAGTTCTCTTTCCTGAGCCAACAAGATTTATATTTTCCTGCAACTCCTTTCAGCATTACTTGCCATTGTTAGTTTTTTTTGTTTAGACTTTAATGGTTTTTATCGCCATGATATCCAAAAACTTGACAAATGCACATGGATTTAATCCCAGATCAAGACTTCCATTCTACAGATGGAAGCTGGGACTATGTTCCAGGCCTCTCCAAAAGAGCTCATTGTTCAGATTGCATCAGAATCAATGCTTTTAGAGACTCAAGAATTAAACAGTCAATTTAATCACTTTTCAAAAAACATGTACACACAATAAGAAGTATGTTAAAGACTTTCAGCTGAATTTGGTTTGAAGATTCTGGAATTGTAATGTGCAGACCAATACTGCAGGAAAAACAAATGGCTCTTTCAGAGTCAGAGTATGTACATAGCTAAAAACTGGCAGGAGTCCATATGCTGTTTTGTTAGATATGTTTATACTGAGAAAAGGAAAAATAAAGACAACAAAAAGAGAATGCGGCTTGAAAAACCACCTCTCTGCAGCAAACATTGCCGAAAATTAGAGCTGATTAATAAGGCCAGGAATCTTTTTCATTGCCTTTCTTGCAGGCCATTGAATAACAGCTGAGCTATTGTACAGCCTAACATCTCTGGCAACTCTATCAATTCAACTAGTGATCCTCAACAAGGAAAATGGCTATTGAATAGAAATGGCAAATCCATGGCCATTCTTTCTTCTTCTTGTTTCTATGACATCTCTAAAAATTTATAGCTGTCATGAGAACATGATACAGACTCCACAAGCTCTATGTATATTGTTCTTTTTATTTTTTCATTCTTTAAAGTTTGTGGTCAAGTATTAGGATGATAAAAATTCAAAATATTTCCTTCAAAAATATGTAGAGAAGGCATTTTTAATACCTTTTTTATAAGCACTGAAATTCATAGAATATTTGAAGTCAGAAGGGAACTGACCAAGTCAGATCAGCAAATGAGTAAAACTGTCCTGTGATTGGGAGTCATCTGCCTCTCCCTCTTAGTGTGCCATACTTGACTGAGTCTCAGGTGGGTCTGATGATGGCTTTGACTAATCTTGTCTCACCTGTTGCCATGACAGTATCTCTTTCCCAACTGCAGTTCTAGAGACAAAAAAGGAACCTTTCCTCTGTCTCCAGAAGCCGCAAGTTTCCTGCATAATCCACATTGGCAGTCTGCACTTTTCTTTAGTAGAGTCTCTCTGTTTTCATTCCATGCACTGTATGGTTCAGGCTTCTGGCTCTACAGCATCTCTGGATAGCCCAGATCAATCACCTGTTCTTGTCCTTGGGGCTATGCTGCTTATCCACACACTCCCACCGTTCCTACTCCTTGTGACTGTGGATGCAGGTGGACCACAGCTGAGAGGCCACTCTTGCCCCTGCACTTCTCCTTCCTCTAACCCAAGGCCTGGACAATGCCATCATCTCTTTAAAGTTCTGACAGGTGCTTGGCCTTCAATACCAAGGACATCGCCAGCCACTAATGGGGTATAAGGTCTTTTATCCAAAATCTTGTTATGGGCAAAAAGAAATTAATGACATTTATGGAACCAGGATTTAATGTTAATATAATAAATGCTTTCACAGTCCAATCAAAACCACAGTCAACTGCTATTACTAGTCCAGTTACAATGCCAATTGCCTATATAAAAATCAGTACAGAAAATTTTCATTCATAACACATTTAAAATAGTTCTGCCATGACATCTTCCTACCACCTTTCTCTTTTACTCTGGTATAGTGGTTGCCCTTCCAATGTTCTTCAGGAGTACAGCTTGACAATCTTGGATTTCCCAGGTGAATGTACCTATTGGAAGGAAAGGATACAACAGCTTGATGCTTTGCAGTTTTCAGGAGGAGGAGCGTGGTGCCAATGGCAAATGTGGCTGCCTTTTCCTGGGGCTTCTCTTGGGACTCTGGAGTTGCTCTTCTCCCTTTCCCCTTGACACAAAGGGCTTTCCTCCCCATCTCTGGGATATGTCAGGCCATCATCCCTGGCTAGCTGCTTGCAATCCCTGAGCTAATGGAAGTCATGTGATCATGGTAGTTCCAACCAGCTGCTTCCAACCCGCTCAAGCCATCCAAGGCTGGCCTGTCCCCCCGAGAGAGACCTGCCCTGCCACTGTGCCATTGGATGTGTAAGGAGAGTAGAAGAAGTGTACACTACTTGCAAGGAAAAGACAACATCAACTAACAAACCCCTTTTGAATGGAACCATCCTTATTTTCTTTTCCTGAAAAATATATAAATGCATATCATGAAATTGCAGACGCCTTAATTTAATTTATTTGAAGCATAAGCTGGTTAGAAACTCAAAAGTTTCTGAGAATTGTAAACAGTACTTTGCTTTTTATTTTTCTTTTAGTGAAGTAACATACATTATTTTGTCATGACCAATACCTTTTCCCTTATCTAAAAACACTCTTGTCCTTTAGAAAAGAATTAGCTATTGGGCTGTAGTTGCACCTGAAAAGTCCTAAGAGGATTGACTAATTTTGTGACTCAGGTGTAATTGTACTTTTCCATATACAGCTTTCCATACCCAGCTCTTTTTGGGAAAGGTCAGCCTCTTTTCAATTGCCACCAATCAGGAAGGTGATAGCAAAAGTTATGGTAAAATAGAAACATCACCACTTTCAGCCAAATATATCTCAAGGATTTTGTGATTCACTCAGTGACACAGTTTTTCTGGTTGACTCTTAATGTCCCTTCCATAATGCTCTTCGTTTTTAATATCACAGAATCATGGAATCACAAAATAAGCTGAGTTGGAAGAGACTCCCAGGGATCATTGAGTCCAGCTCCTGGTCCTGCACAGCACCATCCCCAAGAGTCACACCATGTGCCTGAGAGCGTCATCCAAATGCTTCTTGAGCTCTCTCAGGCTGGTGCTGTGACCACTGCCCTGGGGAGCCTGTTCCAGTGCCCAACCACTCTCTGGGTGTAGAACCTTTTTCTAATATCCAACCTGACTCATATATGTCTCTGTATTCACTGTAGGTGACATAAAAAGAAAAAACAGTTAAGTCTACAAGTCCTAGAATACTATAAGAGTCAGGTTTATGTGAAAAGAGGGGTCCATTTTACTAGGATATTTCTCTACAGAAATAACTTTCATTAAAATAATTTATTTTACAGTTTCTTTTCACTGTAAATAATACTCTGCTTCCCAGTCTCTTATACCAGAGCTAAGGAGCAGAGCTGTGTGAAAAATTCATTTTACACCTGGAACTTGTTGAAATGGAGCCTGATTTTTGAATTACAATATGTTGTGCAAATTCCTACAATAAAAGGAAAAAAAAATCATAGAGATAGATGATGGTATCAAGGCACATGTTTTAACACCAAATTCTGTAGTATTTCCTGGATTTGGGAACACATAGCAACTGACTCCTGATTTCAGACTGTGGTGAATCACTGCCCCACCCTGCCACCCTCTTATTCTTTGACTTCTAAAGGAAAGAAACCAGATATATTGGTCAGGTAATATTAGTAATGTAGTTTAAAAATGTGAGTTACTGGAAAAACTTGGAGCTGAATGCAACTTGTCTCAGTATGCTGTCATGCATTATGATATTTTACCTCATCAAATCTGAAATATAATATGACACATGTATTGACTTATAATCAATATGTAGAATAAGTACGTTTTTGAATACTTGCTAGAATAAGTCTTGTTAGAGGTCCAGAAGAGGACCATGAAAAATATCAGAGCGCTGGAAGTTGGAACACCTCTCCTATGGGTAGAGGCTGAGTGAGTCAGGGTTGTTCATCCTGGAGAAGACAAGGCTCCTGGGACACTTTATTACATCTTTTCAATACTTAGAGGGGGCTTATAAGAAGGACAGAGAGAGACTTTACTACAGTCTGTAGTAACAAGACATGGGGCAATTCTTTTAAACTGAGAGAGGGTACTTTCCGGTTGGACATAGGGACATAATTTTGCTGTGGTGGGGAGCGAGACAGTGGAACATGTTGCCAAGAGAATCTGCCAATGCCCCGTCATTGGAAATGTTCAGTGAGGTTTGAAAGGACTTTGAACAGGGAAAGGTATCCTGGCCCACAGCAGGCAGAGTTAAACTAGACCATCTTTAAAAATTCCTTCTAAACCAAACCCCTCTGTGACTCTATGAACTTAAACTCACTTAAAGTAGAGGTATTTGAAACTTTCTATAGTGAAGCTTTTTAAACTGAATTCTTGCTTTTTTATGGACTTCTATCTCCCTGGAGATTCTGCTTCAGTGAAGAAACAAACTTGCATTTCACACAGGAAAACCCTCAACTGAGTATATATAATGCATAATTTACACAGTAAATACAGATATTTAGGAAGAGTGACAGCATAAATATATGAACAAATGAAGATAAGAGTTTATGTGTTAAAAGCATATCCACTAATGCATCTGGAATCTAGACAAATAAACAAATTTTAAAAAGTTAGTCTCTATGGCTGCTCCTCCAGATCAGAGTTCCTTTCAGAGAATTGAATTCTCTTGCTTGTTCACCTTTATTGACCTGAAGATTTAGACTGACAACCAAATTGCTTCGTGTCATGTAGGCTTTGATAACTGTCATGTCTATTCCTAAGAAATGCAAAGTAATACAGTGTTTTTTAACTTGTTCATTGTAAGTCATTGATCATTCTAAACTATCTAAAAATAAATAAAAAGTAACAAAATTAGAGTATTCACATAAGCATATGCCCTTTAAAAGTATACGTTTAATTTGCTTCATTGCACTGAAGTTCTCTAAATGAGATTGTCCGAGAGACTGGAAGGATTGCTGGCTTGAAACATTTTGGTTGTGAGTATGGGGAAGGGACAGGTCAAGCCTTGCTCTGGTGAGGCAATGCCATGCTCTGCACACCCCACCTACCCAGGCCTGTATCCCAGCCCTGCAGTGGCCGCCAGTCCCTGTCACACTGGAGGCAATGCTCCACACCTGCCTCTGGAACCCAAATCCATCCCCAGAGTAGCCAAATAAGTAGAAGTCCCACCTGGGGGAAGGGCCCAGGAAAGCCAAAGGGTACTTAAAGTGAGACATGGAGGCAAGCACATGTCTGTACCCTACCCCCTCTTGGGATTTCTGTCAGCTGAACACTGCTGGAACCAGGAGTGGCAGCTATATTTGTTCTTTTCTATATTTTTTCTGTCTTTCTCTCTTTCTTCTTCTAATTCCCTCTTCTTGGAGTTTTGTTTAACTTAAAATTGGGTGGGTTTGCTGCTAAGTTGAATGGGCTAAGTTAATACTTTATGAAGTGTTTTATGTTGACTGAATGCTGCTCTAAACTTTTGCCAAGGTTCTCTGATTTTCTGAAGTTACCAGTAAAGATTTTTGTTGTTTTGACTTCCTGAAAATATCTTTCTGGTACATTTTCCATGTGTCTAAATCAGACTACATGAAAAACTGTAAGCCCTTTTATGAGTCTCATCAACAGAGTTTTTTGGGGCCTTACATAAGGCTATTGTACTGTGTTTGCATGGCCAGGTTTTGGTAGCAGTGGGGGGCTACAGGAGTGGCTTCTGTGAGAAGTTGCCAGAAACTTCCTCCATGTCGGGCAGAGCCATTGCTTTGAGATGGACCCACCACTGGCCAAGGCTGGGTCAATCCGAAATGGTGGTAATGCCTCTGTGATAACATATTTTCTATTAATCAAACTGATTCAATATTTAATCACAAAACTGTTCTAATATTTTTAGTAAATAGTGTTTTGAAATAATTAATCTACATTACATGTATCAAGTGGTTTACTAAAGAGATTCAGAAACAAAAAACATTTTAATAATCTTATATTTTACATAATTCATTTTCATTGCTTCTCTCCTGAAGCCTTTCTTTTAACATTTTATCTTTTATCGAATAAGAATCTTCTTTTAAAAATTCCCAAAACTAATGGAATCTCTTTTTAGGTTAACAAGTCCTTCCAGCTTTGATTTGAATGAGCTTTGGCATCTGTAACCCTTGACTGTACGGGGCAGATAGTAATACAACAGGACAAGGTAGGATGTCAGGTCTACAATGAAGTGACAAAAGCTTTTTCTTAGTGTTAAGAAAATACCTTATCCTGAGGCACTGTGGAGATTCCTCCATCTAAAATGGTCTCTTCACCTGTGGCTCCTTGAATCAAAGCTGGAATTCACAGCAGACAAGAAACAAGTTTTATTATAGGTAGCTGAATTTGGAAGACTTCAGGACTCTGAGTATTTTTCTTTCCTAGTTCACTACAGTAGAAAATAAAGTCCGATTATGGGGACTTTTAGGCAGAGGAGGTTACTCTATCAGCACAATGGATGCATATGTTTCTGTACTCCTAGGTGAAGTTGGTGGTGAAGCTGAGGACATATTCATGATAAAAACACATATAACAAGCATGTATTGGGGTGGACAATGTTTGGCTTATTTTTAGGCTGATCAGGAGCAATCAGCCTCATTTTCTTGATTCACAAGCACACCTGCACTGATAGGTCTCTTAAATACTAGAACAAACTTCAAGTCTGACCAAGACCATAGACTCTTATGCAGTCGCTATCTCTCATGATATCGAGTTTTCTGGTGGTGACACATGTTTGTGTCTATCCTGTAGAAGATCTCCAGACTGTGGTGTTCCCCATCTTCCCAGTACCCAGTTTCTGCCAGGGCAGTTGGACTCTTTGTTGGGGGAGGAGGGATGTCTCTGTCCAGATGCTGGTAACTGTGATTCATTTACTAGTTCCTGAATGGTCCAACTTGAAGTTTGCTAGCCGTTCTGCACATACACGCACATCAGGTTGCTCAGACATACAAAAAAATAAGTCTGAAATGTGATTAAGAAGAAAGGACAGAATGTGTCAATCAAACACAGGACTCTACCAAACACATTTAGACATGTTTGATCAGAACCTACTTACAGTCAACTCATTTCTTTTAACATTTTTCTTTGTTTTCCCATGGTTGTTCTTCCCTGTTCCACCTTAATATACGCTTTTCCCTGCCTTTTGCCCTTACCTGAGACACTCCATTTTAAGGTTTGTGTAGTACCAAAATTCATTTCCTCACTGAAATTCATAATAAATCCTAGAGCCCTTTAGGCAGTACTCCCATTTGGTTTCCATGGTGTTTCAACGAGAGACTTTTTTCCTTGACCCTTTGGAGAGTTTCACACCAGGGATAATGGTCTAATCATTGTCCTTTGATGGTTTTAGGAGCATCAGATCCAGTTCCTAGGGTTTATGGTCCATCATTGTTCATCTGATCCTAGCTAGGTCTTTGTGTTTAACTGGATTAGCTTTTATTCACAAAACCTAACATACCATATAGTGAGCCAGTTTACAGTGAAGTAACACCAGCATTTACTTCATGTTAGAGCAATACCTCACCTCAAGACATTGTGGAGATGTACCTCTGTAAAATGATCTGTGGTTGCCATGCCTTCCATCAATAATTGAAATTCACAGCAGACAAGAAACTGTTGCTCTTCATGAAATGCATGTCATTCTGGAAGACAGCCCAGTGAACTATTAGCATATTTTGTAATGATAAATCATACCAAAGAAGGCTTGTAACAGCTATCGTCTTCAATTAATCCAAACAGATCACAGGAAAAAGTCTGTGTGATTCCATGAAAGAAAGGTGTTAGAAACTACTGTACCTCAACACAGGGAAATACTTGGTGTGTAGGACTCTCCATCAGATGTGAATGTGCTGTGTGCAGTTTTGGGCACCACAGTATAAAAAAGACATTAAGCTATTAGAGAGTGTCCAGAGGAAGGCCAAGAGGATGGGGAAGGTTCTGGAGGGAAGCTTTATGAGGAGCAGCTGAAGTCAGTTGGTTTGTTCAGTCAGAGAAGAGACTGACAGGAGACCTCATTGGGGTCAATATCCTCACAAGGGGAAGCAGACAGGCAGGTACAGTACTCTTTACTCTCATGACCAGTGACAGGAGTCAAGGAAACAACATGAAACTGAGTCAGGAAATGGTTAGGTTGGATATCAGGAAAAGGTTTTTCACCAGAGGGTGGTTAAGCACTGGAACAGGCTCCCCAGGGCAGTGGTCACATCATCAGCTGTCTGTGTTCAAGAAACATTTGGACAACACTCTCAGACACATGGTGTGACCCTTGGGCTGTCCTGTGCAGGACCAGGAGTTGGACTTGATGATCCTGATGGTCCCCTTCCAACTCACTAGATTCTATGAATCTACGATTCTATGATTCTATTTTATGGTTCTATAATTAAAATCCATAACTGGAGGATTGAATTAAATTCACTGTGGATTGGACCATTCAGCAAAGCAGGGAGAAATATATTTAACCATATGTGAGAGGAAGGAGGAACTGTCCACTGTTCTGAACACATAAATTTTGACTTTTGTGAAAGGCAGGACTGTATACCAAGAACTGTATTTGAAAGGTGTTGCAGAAAACTTCTGTGATTTTGATAGAATCATGTATTTTAGTAGCTAACAATAAACTTAGAGCATTTAAAGTCAAAGAAGTTTTTCTGTGTCTTTACTCTTTTTTCCTATGAGGGATGTGTTTTTGTATAGCCTCATCTGATTGAAGCTGATCAGGATAAACACAAAGACCAGGAAAGATTAAGGGAGCAGTGACAGTCAAGAAACCATATTAACCCAATCAGTGCAAACCCAGGTCGTGGAACTGGCTACTTTTCAGATGATTATAAAAGGGTTAGATCATTGTCCTTGATGTGAAACCTGTCAAGCTGATGCAACTAAACAAATTCTCTGAGAGGCCATGCAAAATAAAGGGCACTGTTGCCTCAAGGGGTATTGAACCATTGCGGTTTTAGATGAAATTGATAGTGTGGAGACAAAGTGGATTTGTCACCAAAACACATTAGTCACAGATACATGCAATTTTTAGGAATTACACGGCTTCCCTGTTCCATAAGATGTCAGAGTTCAGAAGAAAAATCAAGAGCATCAGTGAGGTGATTTGAACTGTGGGGTGCACCATCCTTGGACTGGGCCAAAGATCTCTGTGGTGTCTCTTGGGGTTTCTGGAACCTCAGATCTTGCTCCTGATAACTCTCTTGGAGTCATACTGGGCATCACAAGGCTGAAGATGCATCAGGGAATACCTGGTTCCTGACAGGCCACTTCTCTGTCACCCAGAACCAAAAAACTGGCTGTCACTGTCATTTGTAGTCACCATCTGCCCATCTGGGTGGCTCTTCATCTTGTCTGCAACTTCACAGTGATTGACAGGTTGTTTAAGGTCAACATACTCTATTCTGCTAACTAGGTTAGTCCCTCATCCACTAGGGTTAGGTAAAGTTCATGTGCTAACGTTGCTGCCAGCAAGGCCCAGCTGCCATGCCACGTGCACATAAGTTTGAAATTGCTAAAATTTTGCATGGAGTTTTTAGGGATGTTTATATAATTTTTTTATATAATGCATAGTTTCTTTAGCAACATGCAA
This sequence comes from Corvus hawaiiensis, assembly GCF_020740725.1. Lineage (NCBI taxonomy): Eukaryota > Metazoa > Chordata > Aves > Passeriformes > Corvidae > Corvus > Corvus hawaiiensis. The sequence continues at coordinate 78,572,705 of NC_063214.1, forward strand.
TGCATATCTTTACATGCACAACATATAATATATGGTTAGCTATAATTTAAATAAATTGTTTAGATGGTTATTTTCAGATAGTTCTATAATAAATACCATGCATTTTTATGATTAGGCATTACAGTTTTGACACATTTATCTCTTTATATGCAGTTGGCTGCCTGTAGGCAGCTGCATGCATGTGAGGTAATGGCTGCATGATTTGCAGATCCCAATATATTTTCTAGTTACACAAGTTCCTTAGGATTGAACTTGCATCCTGATGAACAGGAAATCAGTCAAAGGGGAAAGAGACCTATATGGATGAACAAGGAACTCAAGCATAAGCAGGAAATGCACAGAAGGTGGAAGAAGGGTCAGGCCGCTTCTAATGAAGGTAGAGAAGCTGTCAGAGTAACTAGAAATGAGACAAGGAAGGTCAAGCCCCATCTGGAATGAAATCTGGCCAAGGATGTCAAGGACAACAGGAAAGGCTTCTTCAAATGTATCAATAACGAAAACTAAGAATAGTAGGATCCCATTAATAAATGGAGAGGGAACCCTGGTAACAGAGGACACAGAGAAGACAAAGTTACTCAATGCCTTCTTTGCATTTGTGTTCACTGACAAGATCAACTGTCAGAGATCTCTGGCCCATGCAACCAAGGTTAAGGAAAGCTGGAGGGAAAACTTTCCCCTGGTGAAGGAGAATTTGTTTAGAAAAAACCTAGGCAAACTTGACATCCACAAGTCCCTGGGCCCTTACAGGATGCATCCATGAGTGCTGAAAGACCTGGGAGAGCCATAGCTGGGACACTCACAATCATCTTTGAAAGGTCATGGTAATTAGGAGAGGTACCTGAGGTCTGGAAGAATGCAAATGTCACTCCAGTCTTCAAAAAGGGCAAAAAGGGGGACCTAGGGAACTACTATCCAGTCAGCCTCACTTCAATCCTTGGAAAGGTGATGGAGCACCTTATTCTGGAGGCCATCTCTATCGACAAGCACGACAAGAAGGTGATCAGAAGTAGACAGCACAGATAAAGATAAATCATGCTTGACTAACCTGATTGCCTTCTATGATCAAAACAGCTACACGGGTGGATGGATAGGGGGGGAACGAAACCTTGTCTACCTCAACTATAGCAAAGTTTTTGACACTGTGTTTCACAGTATCTTCATACATAATTCAGAAGTGTGGACTAGATGAGCAGACAGTGAGATGGATTGAGAACTGGCTAAATGGCAGATCCCAGAGTGTCGTAATCAGTGGCACAGGGTCTGGTTGGAGGCCTGCTGTTGGGGTCCCTCCCCTGCCGTGTAGCCCTGGGAGAGGGGCCCTGAGGGCACAGACACGGGGTTTCCCTGCCCCTGCTCAGCCTCGTTCCCATTGGTTGGTTTGTGTTCCCTGAGCGGGCAGAAGGACCCTTGGTCCCGTGACTGGGACAGTTCCTGAGCAGAGCCCCGGCCATGCGGCTGGAGAAATAAACATCTCTGAAACAGCTATCAAGAATCTGTCTGTCCATATGTATTTCCTTTCCACGGGACTCCTGGTTTGATATATGCGTGTTGCAGTATCCCCACTGCAACAAATGGTGGAGATTTGTGAGCAGAACGATCCCCGATCCCTAAGCGACTGATTTGTGTGAGTAAACCCTGGAAACTTTGGATTCCTCTTCTTGGTTTTGCTTTGCTATTCCATATCTAAACTATGGAGGAACCGTGGGAAGACTCTTGGCTCTCAGAGCCGCATATGGACATTTATCTTAAACTTAAAATGATTCTTGAACAACGATTTGTAAATTTTAGCTTGATTCAAGCTCAAAAAGAACTGAAACACTTCCTGGCATGGTTGTTTAAGAACTTTTTCTATGTTTCTTGGGATTTAATTCTTACCAAGGGCTTTTGGAAAACCGTTTGGACACAGTTAATACTGGAGTCAAAATATATGCCGATGGAAGAATATTTTCGTGAATATTATTTAGTTACCGAGACTGTTGAGCAATGTCAGCTGTGTCCTGGCGAAGGGAATCCTGGCGCAGGGACCGTGCGGCCCAGGCCACGTGCACCGAGCGCTCTGCGAGCAGCAGCGAGGCAGTTCCCGCGCGCGGACGGAGCCACGCGAGCCGCAGTGTCGGCAGCAGAGCGAGGCGCGGCGGGACCCGGCGGTGCCCGCCCGGCCCCGCGCAGCGCGTGGTGGAGCGAGCCCCGGGAACGCCCGACCGAGAGGGGCGGCGCGCGGGCGGCGGCTGGCGGCGGTGGCGGTGGAACGGAGCCGCGCCCAGCCGAAACGCGCGCTGGAGCCGGGCGTGGGGGAGTCATCGCTCGGGGGCCCGGCCGAGACGTGGGTGCAGCGCCCGGCAGCAGCAGCGAAGCTGCGACCAGAGGAGGCGACGCACGGAGAACTGAGCGGCGCGGCCCGGCCCGGCCCGCGCAGCCCCGAACGCGACCCCGGGAAGAGCGCGCAGGCACGAGCAGCTCCGACAATTCCAACACGGGAGCGACCGAAGGAGAGAGCAAAGACGCAGCGAGACAGAAAACAGCAGCCACTCGAAAAAAGGAAAAGATCGTAGTAACTAAGACCTTAGGGATAGTAAAATGGTATAATGTTAAGCAAAATGATGGTTTTATAACAAGGTGTGACAACCAGCAAGACATATTCGTGCATAGAACTGCTATTAAAAAGAATAACCCTGAAAAATGCATCCCAAGCTTGGGAGATGGAGAAGTCGTGGAATTCAAAATTATACGAGGTAGAAAAGGGTTACAAGCATCGCAGGTCACTGGGCCTGATGGTGTTCCTGTAAAAGGCAGTATATATGCAAAAAATCGTAGTCATGTTAGACAGTATCTCTATTGTAAGTCCCCCCTACAGTCTCCCTTTCCTAATCCCACCTTTCCCTTTTACCCTATGTCCTATTACGCCCAGTGTATTCCCAATCCGTTTTTTCATCCATGGTTTCCCTCACAAAACCATGCTTTTGCCAATTGTTTCCCCAAAAATCCCTTTCCAATGCCGAGTGGGGGATGAAAAGGGGGAGGGAAGAAGTTAAACCCTCTCCTGCCTCAGTTTCCCCACAAAGCATGCTCAGAGAATTCTGTCTCCCTTCTGTCAGCCCTAAGGTGTTCCACAGAATCTGTTTGGACATTTAAAGACTCAGGAGGGTGGTTTGTTTTGTCTTGAAACTGTTCTTGTTATGTTTATCCAGTTGTTTTCATTCTCCTTTTATTAAAATAAAACGGGTGAGGTGTTGGGGTCCCTCCCCTGCCGTGTAGCCCTAGGAGAGGGGCCCTGAGGGCACAGACACGGGGCTACCCTGTCCCTGCTCAGCCTCGTTCCCATTGGTTGGTTTGTGTTCCCTGCGCGGGCAGAAGGACCCTTGGTCCCGTGACTGGGACAGTTCCTCAGCAGAGCCCCGGCCATGCGGCTGGAGAAATAAACATCTCTGAAACAGCTATCAAGAATCTGTCTGTCCATATATATTTCCTTTCCACGGGACTCCTGGTTTGATATATGTATGTTGCAGTATCCCCACTGCAACAGCCTGCCACTAGTGATGTCTCCCAGTACTGGGGTCAATACTGTTTAACTTACGCATCAATGGCTTGGATGAAGGAACAAAGGCCCCCTCAGCAAGTTCATTGACAACACAAAGGTGGGAGTAGTGGCCAATACCCCAGAGATCTGTGCAACCCTTCAGAAGGATTGTGACAGGTTGGAAACATGAGCAGAGAAGAACCATCTGAAATTCAACAAAAGCAAGTATAGGGTTCTGAACCTGGGGAAGAATAACTGCATGCACCAGCACAGACTGGAAGGTGACCTGCTGGGAAGCAGCTCTGTGGAGAAGGATCTGGGGGTCCCACTGGGCAACAAGGTGTCCACGAGTCAGCAGTGTGACCCTGTGGCTAAGAAGGCAGATGGCATCCTGGGGTGCTTTAGGAAGACCACTGCCAATAGATCGAGGGAAGTGATTCTCTCTCTATACTCACCCCTGGTGAGGCCACATTTGGAGTTGTCTGTCCAGTTCTAGGCTCCTCAGCACAAGAGAGATATGGAGCTCCTGGAGCAAGTCCATCAGAGGGCAACAAAAGTGATTAAAGGACTGGAGCATCTCTTTTACAAGAAAAGGCTGAGGGAACTGGGCCTGCTCAACCTTGAGAAGAGATATCTGAGGGGGGTCCTCATCAATGTCTAATTATATCTGAAAGGAGGGTGTCAAGAGGATGTTTCCAGGCTCCTCTTGGTGGTGCTGAGCAATAGGACAAGAGGCAATGGGCAGAAACAGGAAGTTCTACCTGCATAAGAAGAAGAATTTCTTTACTGTGTGAGTGACCATGCACTGGAACAGATTGCCCAGAGACGTTGTGGAGTCTCCCTCACTGGAGTGATTCAAGAACCATCTTGACACAATCGTGTGCCATGTGCTTTGGGATCATCCTGCTTGAACAGGGAAACTGGACCAGATATCTCACTGTGGTCCCTGTTAAGATTTGATTAGTGAGAGATGTCTCTGCCTGAATTAAGGGGCAAACAAGACCATATGATAAAGTCAATAATACAGATTTTATTTAACAATATGTGTGAAGTAGAGAGAGAGAAAAAAATAGAAAAGAGGAGGGAGAGAAAGATCAAGCAGAAGGTAGTCAACAACCATGGGTTCAGCAACATCCTTCTTCACCCTGAGCTTTCAGTGGTGGGGGTCCTGAGGTCATTCAAAACTTCCAACTTTACCCATCCTGTGATTCTGTGAATTCCCTATGAAAATACCAGCATTAAAAAGGACTTAGTACAGCTTTAATCTTTGTGAAACATCAGAGTGAGATTCAAGTAAAATGAAGTTCCTTAGTGATCCTTAACTGAGTGCTTATGTGAACTATTCTTTCCAAAGGTAATACCCAGATTTTTGCATATTCAGAGAAATATATATATATATATATATATTTATTATATTAATGAACTCACTAGGAAATTCCATATTGTAGCGGGTTCAGTTTGTAACCGGGCAGAAACACCAATTTTGTGTAGTGGTTTGGTCCAAAATACTCATTACTATTTACCTTCTGTGAGATAAGAATTAGGAGAAACGCAAAGCAGGCACCAAACTTGAAAGAATATAAAGAAGTTTATTAATAGACCTAAAAGAGGGAAAAAAAAAAAAAATCATACCACACCTTCGGAACACTTCTCCTTCTCTCACCTTTCTCCCTTCTCCCACTGACAATGTAAAAAGACAAACCTTGAGATGTTCAGTCTGTTTACCACTTCCATGATAACCTTGTCCAGTTCATTTAGGAAGAGGAGTCTCTCTTGCTCATACCATGGAGACATTAGCACAATGAGACAGACGCCCGGGCTGGTTCTCCGCTCACATCATGCGAGAGTCCCCTCCCATGACTTGCAGCTTTTCCCACAACTGCTTTCGAGGGTCCAATCTTGAGCTACTGGGGTACAATTTTAAGGTTGAGCTGTTCAGAAACAAAAGTTCTCTTCACCCATCTCTGGGAGCTTTTTATCTCTAAGAATAGAGGCCCTCCCCTTCCCTGGGAGGAAAAGGGTCCTCATCATCCTTATCTCTAGGACCATCTCTGGGAGTATTTTTAGGAACAGAGGTCTTCTCCTTCCAGTTGGAGCAAGAGTCCTCATCGCTTCCATCTCTCCCTGTTCAAACTTCTCCTCAAATTACATCTGCTTCAGCATTTGCTTATTCCAGCACAGGTGCCTTTGCTCACAAGTACAGTTTGAACGCTTCACCCCCCATGCCTTCATGAAATTACAGTGGGTACTCCGATATGTCATAGTCTATCACCACCATAGCTTTACAACAGATTTTCAGCTTTAAGCATCTCCTCTTTCTCCTCCCTCAGGTTTTCAGCTCTTCACAGCACTAAAAGGGTTAATCTCATCGGGTCTTGCAGCTGAATTTCACTTATTGCTGTTGGTCACATGATCTTTGCCGGGCAGCAGGGCAGCTTCATCTGAATCTTCATCTTCAGCCGCACTCGAGAGGGGAGCAGCCTGTCTGCACAGAGCAGGGCTGGGGAGGCCGCGGGCAGAACAGGGCTGCACGGCTCCAGGATGGCCATGGCCCGGCCTGGCCCGAGCAGGGCAGGTCCCAGCAGGGCCCAGCAGGTCCTGGCAGGGCCGCTGGGCCCTGTACAGGCCCAGCCCGGTTACCTGTCCCCCGGCCAGAAGCAAGAGAGAGAGCTTCCTGGGGTTTGTCCATTCTTAAATGTGGACCACAGAGGTGGTCAAAATTCTAAGTGGCTTAAAAAATTGTCCATATTCAAACTAGCCAGCTATTAGTGCCATAAAATATTAGTGTGTCCCACAGCCGTAGGGAGGAGGAGAGAAGATCCAGCAGGCAGGAATTGTGCAGCAAGACTGATTTATTTAATTATTTTACAAACTCTTTTATAGTCTTTTTCTTCATAGTCTAATTGGACCAAAGATCAGCCACCCCTTGGGGGTGATTGGCTAAAATCCTAAAACATCCATTGTCAAAATATTTTCCTACTGTACTATAAACAAGGCTTCTCAAGGCTGCAGGTGTTTCATTGTTTATAGAACTCTGCTACTATCTTCTGTGAGAGAGAAAAGTCTCTCACAGACTTAGAAAATAGCAAGAAAATTCTTGCTAGCAGCATTTTTGGATCCACAGCCAGCTGATAGGTTCTGTCAGGTCATAGAGGAGCTGTAAGCACCCCTTTGCAAGAACATCACTTTGGGGACTATGCTTGCTAACCCATGACACAGATACATAATTGGTACTAAGTAAGCAGAAGCCTCCTGGCCCCCACAATCAATATGATTTCTTTCAGTTCCATCAACAATATAAAACAGTTGATTTAGAAGGAATGCTTTAATAGTTATCTAAAACATTACCGTGAATTCCCTAAATTAAAGATCCCATTCTGTGAAATAGAATTTGCAACCATTAGATAGATAGATAGATCCCCATAAGAGTCTCCTTAGTGGCTTGAGAGTGCTGAGATTCAAGGATTGCCTATAATTAGTCTATTACATAAAGTAAGCTAGCTTATTAACACACAGGAAACACAAAATTATTTTGTGTGTCTCTGTCACTACCACTTTTCTGAAATGAGGATTTGAAAATTCCACAACCTACTCTGAAGTTGGGCTGACAATCTGTGTAGTAGAAAATATTTACAGACTGATCAGACTAACAGTTATTAGGGGAAGGATTAAACTTCCTGAATATGTATTGACATTTTGAGCTGCCCCGGAAATATCTGAGAAATCTCTCCTGATCTGACAGATATGCTTTAGAAAATCATCATGCTCCTGAAACCTCAGCTGACTGTGAGGTAAGTTGCCAAAGGGTATCTCAAACTTCATCCTACATAGAAACAACTGAGTCAAGCCTTAAACTTTTAAATAAAATTACTTTTCTGATCCAATAACTGTGTTTACTAAATCTACAGTGACTACAATAAGAATGTATAGACTTTATATGTATTGCATGCGTTTACATGGATTTACATGCACACTAATAAGTCTCTAATTCCAAAACAAATCTCATCACTGGATTACAATTTTCTTTCAAAATATTAAAAGCAGCACTGACCTTGCCTTACAGCCCAAGTACTTGGGCACATTGGATTATTGTCTGAGGAGGACATACATACAAGAATAGTTAGTGATGGAATACCTTTGTGTTCAAATCAAATGATTGTGTAGGTACCTGGCACTGTGAAGGTGAGATTCAGATCACAATAATCATATTCTTAAACTTCTACATCAATTTTTTTTGTGAAGAAAGTGCTCACAAAACACCTAGAAGTATTGTGATGACAGTGCAGTAGAATGGTACGATAGCAGCACTGTTATAAAGACTGAGCAATAAATAATTTTAAAGTGAAGCCATATTAAATTACCTGGGACATAATATAGGTATTTTTAATATAGGCATTTAAACCATTCAGCAGTTGATTTCTCAACTTTAATGCTCTTTTCATCTTGCATGTAGAGAAACTACATGTGATTGTTATTCTTGAGCAATTATATTTGTGTCAGGATGATGTAATGTCAACCTTTAGTTTCTAAGTTTTTGTTTAAATAAAGGGATTATTTACTTGACTACCACCACTGGACTTTAGAAAAACAAAAAAACAAACAAGAAACAATTTGAAGGGTCAGGCACCAAAACCATCTCAGAAGAACATATTCATAAATAATTTCAACATGGATTACACTTTAATAACAAAAGAAAGCAAAACATCAAGTACCAGAAAACAGTAGGAAAAAGAAATTTAAGGAATTAGGACTACAAGCTGAAAATAATTTGTGTGATCTTTCTTTATATGAAAAATAACACATCTTGCTGTGCATAGTTGTACATTTTTTAATGTGTTCTACATATTTATGAAGGTATTCATATGATTTATTTAAAACACAGAGCCATTGAATGGAAAATAAATATATATCTATCAGATCAGCTATAGCTATTTGTAGCATATATGTGTAGCTGCTGTGAGATGTGATAAATGACAGAGTTTCTAAATAAAACTCTTACTTCCAGCTTTTAAGATTTTTCCTACTTTCAGCAATTATCCAACTTTAAAAAGTATTCACATTGTTTTAGCCTCTGTCCTATGTCTGCAGCCAGTGATAGGAATGTACCTGTGTCTGAACTAGAGATCAGCAATTGATGAAAACTGTTGCAATCTGGAAGGATGAAGTTTTCCTCCATGAAAAATACATACCATTTTCTTCCTTTAAAGAGAAACATTCCAATGTATAAGAACATGCTGTAGGAAATATAGGGAGAGAGAGGGAACATGAAATATTTGGGAATAATTGTGGAATGTAAATTATGAGCTAAAGACATACAAAGAAGAAGGAATACATCATAGTGATTTAGAGAAATGAAGAAAGACATCTTTAAAAGAGGGTAGATCCTGGACACTGATAGAATTTGATATATTAGACAAATAGTCTATTCATGTTGAATTACAGTGAACACTGAGGATGAGTCAACCTAATTTTTTGCCCAGGAGAATTAATGTTTGTAGGAGAAGAGTATACACAGAATTAGGGTTTCTAATGACTAATGAGCTTGAGGCTGCTGTAGTCCTATTCATTTGAGGTACTTTGAATTCATGGTACTCCAGTTTCGATTTCTGCAATAGTACAAAAACAAATCCACTTTCTTACGAAAATGTCAGGTTTCTCTACCCTTTCTTCAATTTGAAAAGTGAGTTGGAGAAAAACAAACACAGAGACTAAAACTCTGAAAGCCTGAGTAGCACTTCTTTATCTAAATAAAAGAAAAATGATAAGAGGAAGAGGGATGTCTGAATCACTGTTAGTCATTAAGGAAACCTAACAAGTTAAATCTATGCTTGCTCCCTTTGCTGAACAAATTTTCCTCCTATTTAACCTCTTGCCCCTGACTATTGTACATATTTGTTTCTAGAAAATTCCTTTTGCGTGTAGATTTAAGTGTTGTATCCTGCTCTTGTAGAAAAGAATTCACACAGCTAAAGCATGAAGTAAGGCTTATGCTTCACTTAATTGCTTAGTGTTCTGCCTGCTAGAACACGAAGGTGGGATTGATCCATGAAGCAATTACAAATAATTACTCCTTGGTTTCTATGGCTAATGAGACCAAGATTCTTCCCTAAGAATAAATGTACTCGAATTACACTGCAGTTGCCTGTTCTCCTTAATGGGGTGTAACTGACAACTGCTCTTCAATCCACCCTTGTTTTACCTTACTTTTTCTGGGAGCTAGGGAATTTGTTTCAAAAATTAATGCAATAACAAATTAACAAAACTTATCTAAACAAAACAAAACAATAAAATAAAATGAAATTAAATTAAATTAAATAGTAAATTCTCAGAAACCATCTACTTACAGATCTAGTTCATGAAGCAGCTGCACAAATGCTAAGAGTAGCAGAAGGAAACTAGCAGGTTAAAGAGGAAGTTCCCTTTACCTGCACTTTTATAATGTTAAAGTGGGAATGGAATCACCTATATTGAATCCAGATTCATATGAGTTAGAATCAGTGAAATGTTTATGCGCTTTAATGACAGCCTGTCTATTTAGATATAAAAATGGTTTTTTATTATAATTTTAGGCTCCCATTTTTGAAATTTGTCATAAATTAATCATATCTTCTAATATTCCTATGAAATGTGAAATTATCGTACCATTTTATAGTGCTGTAAGAGATCTGCATGAGAAATAACTGCCTAATGATTTCATCGATTGACCTGAAAATAAAATTTGGTAGCATAAAACCAGTAGGGAAAACTTCAGTGAATATCACAGCAACTCTAATGGCAAGTTGGAAAATAATGAGATGTGGTCAAGAAGAGCTGATAGTCTGTTTCTCTCAATGTATATTTCTGGGTGTTGGCCCAGCATTGTTATTTATTTATACGTATTACATCAAGATAACTAAACTGAGATACAGAAAGGATGCAGCTTCAAAGAAAAAATAGAAAAGATATACCATATTTAAAGCAATGTATAAATAATTCAGTTCCACTCGAGATTTAAAAAAAAAATAAAAGAAAACGCTAGGAAGAAGAGAAGGGTTTTAAGAAAACTATTTATAACACAACAGGAGTTAGGGCAGAAGTTTCAAAATACCGTATGTCAAATATTTGCTTTTAGCTAATAAAATTAACTATGGAATATAATTAAGAAGCATAATTGTATCGCAACAATAAGATAACTAAACCAGAAAATAATAAAATATTAAAAACATTTTACTCTATTAATTTTGAATAGATTTTAGGTTAGATGAACTGATTACTCTGTGTGCTGCATGAATTGTTTTGTCAAAATACCTGTGACCATAGGAACAAATTGAATTTCATGTACATAAACAGTCTTTCATCTGCAGGGAAAATAATGTTTAGAATGAGTACTTAGGAGGAATTAAAAGAGATTGAAGCTGTGTATGAGGTTTTGTGTCTGTAAATTTTTTTTTTTTTTGGCAGAAATATTCTTTGCACATGGTTTTGCTGCAACTGAAGTTGAAAAGCACTACCATCTCAGGAGACTTGGAACTATCTTGACTATAAATTTCAGACTGCTTTAAACAGAAAGATACCCATCTCATCTACACTCCCTGAGAGACTCAATGCAGTATGCACATCCAATCGTACTGACATCATTGACTATCAAATAAACAATTGAGCAGAAATTTCCCTGCAGGTATAGAAATTTTTCTTAACAAGAAGTGGAATGAATGGTAGTATACACTTTCTCAATAGCTTAATGTTTAAACTATTTACTCAAGGAGAATAACTCCTGATTACTAAATCTGTCTGAGTTTGATGGTTCAGAAAAAAACCTCATACGTTCTGAGGGGATATTCCTGAAAACTATTTCTGGGGTTTCACCTCAGAAGAAGAATCTGGAACCTTGCTCTCTATTTTTCAATTAAGTGCTCCAATCATGAAACTATAGAAAAACATGGAATGGTTCTAAAGGGAAAGACAGGTTTAAATGAGCAAATGAATGAGCAAAAAGAATGTATTTAGGTAAGAAATTTCACTTTTGTGAATAATATTCTGACTGCCAGAATTATAATTATTAGACACTGGACTGCCATTTTCTGTGTAACTTCTGATGAATTAATATGAAAATTCACTTTCCATAGTTTAAAGAGGAACTGAACAGGTACTTCAGTTTTGTGAAATATTAATCTTACAGTGATCACTACAAATCTCTAAGCTTGAGTTGTTCCATACCTTCCATTATTCTTTCATCCTTCTTTGTCTACCAACTCATCTAGCCATGACTGTGATGTAAAATCTTTCTGATATAAAAAGATGTTCCAGCATCTTTCTGACAAGAGTATCCTTTCTGAATGTGTCAAATTCATACTATTCTACGTTCATTTCTGGTGTTTCTGTAAATACATAGTGTGTTACGTCCTATAAACCAGAAATTGTTTCCATAGAAACTGGTGAGTTTAGTACTATACTTAAAATGTTTCAAATACTGAAGGAGTCCTAGTAACTTTGATATTGCCCACATTAGTTCACAGCCCAAGAGAAATATACACATAATATTAATATTATTAATAATAATATAGGCAGTTCTTCTCATTGAATGGGACAAATGAAAAAAAAAACCACAGTCAAAAGTGACCAAAAAAAAAAGTGTGACTTAAAATTAATATCCTTGTTAATTAATTGAAAATATCTAATTCAGTGACTTTTTTGGTTAAATTTTAATTGGTTTACTTTGGAGAAATTTTTTCTGAAGGAATTATACGTACTGATTTGGATGAGACAGGAAGATGGAACTTGGACTAACCATCTAAATGCTTATATATTTTTAAATGAAAATTTTAATTTTAAAAGGAATAGGAATGCCTCAATTCCCTACAAATGGTGATTTTTCCATACTCCAGGAAAAAAAATATATGGTACATATTTTTATAGCAATCAACTAAAAACCAAGTCAAAGTTATACAATATACATAGTTAATTAAATGAATAAGAAACTCGATTTCAACATTATATAAAATGTAATTTATATTTATGCAGAATTTTTTAGAATGTGGGTTTTGTCTCTTTGATTGTATGTGATAATTGCATTGTTCTTTTTCAATAAAGCTGAACTCAGAGATGTATTCCAGCATCAGTTTTCATTAGCGTACTTAAGCTACTCATCTTTGAATAAATCTGGAATTAAAAAAATATACAAATACCTTATCCTAATGCTAAGTCAGAGGAAACTGCTTTATTTCCAACCTCTTTCCAACTCAAGTAAAATTTGAAACAAACACTGTTTTTTTCTGTTTTACAATTTATTTTCTTTTCTGGAAAGTGTCTTTGTTCTGGATTTAATATTTTGCTAAATCTTCAAAAACTAAACCAGTTTTTATTTTTCCTGTTTTTCAGACCACTTGGAACTATTATATTTGAAGAGCACTTACTTAAAAGTGAGCTTTTGGCTGCTAGCAAGTCTAAGATCTTTTCCATTTGCTTTAATAGCTTTCTCCATGTGAAGTGGCTCATTACACTAAGTTCTGTATTTTTCTTGTTGAAACATCTAACACAATAATTTTTTTTTCCACCTATTTACAATTTTCGTGTAATTCAAAATTACTTAGAAGTAATTTCTAACCTGAAGTAAAAAAAATAGGGGTTTGGGTTTGGTTTGTTTGGGTTTTCATAATAAACTTTTTGCTCTCAAATCAGGAGGGGAAAAATGATATATAAAAGAATCTACATATTTGTGATGTATAAAGGTCCATCTATGTGAATATAAGACTTTTTAAGAATTTTTATTTCTTTGTCATACACATGCACAAGAAAACATACAGGACCTGCATAAAATCTGGGCACTCTACCAAGTTTGTATAAATAATATTTTATTACCTAGAAAGTTTAAACATATTTCTGAGATGAGGGAAGGTAAGAAAGAAAGAGATGAAAATTAGAAGTCCAACTACTTCACCCAGAAATTGCTCACACATGTAAAAGATTGAACAGAAGAATCTGTTCTGTACTGTGAGTTTCAAAGCCAAACAAAATTAGAACATCACTAGACTGTTATAGTTCATTTAATTAATGTAGGAGATGGAAATGCTGCTGTGCCAACCTATTATCTTATTCATTCATGGTATTAGAGTCCCATAAAATGGTATTATAATCAGGTCATAAAAAATATGCTACTTTCTAAAGCAGCAACAGAGAAGAAACTTATTCAGCTTCAGATCTATACATCCAAATGCCACGTTTCTAGAGTTCAGACATGAACAAAGCACTGAAATTCCCTTTCAGAGTCAATGGTGCTCTGATCAGCACCGTCAGTAGTCTGGAGACATATTCAGTTGACAGTGTGAATTCTAGACTAAAATGGGGCATTTTAAAGATGGTTCCCTGCCTTCGAGAGTTAAATGTCACATTGGAAAGAGATGATAAAAATCTCCTGAATTCAAAGCCCAAAAATAACTAAAAAGCAAAGATGTGATGAATAACCTAAATCATAATACCTCTATGCTCTTCAGAAGAGTAGAAAATATGACTGTACTTTGCAATAACTATTTGCTGACTTGGAAACACAAGCCAAAACCAATAAAGCTACCACTACACCATAGGGTATGCCTTTATAATTTGTGCTAGAGCACACTTTGCCTTGTAGAAATATCAGTAAAATGGGATAGGCATATAAGTGTATGCCAGAGAACATAAAATAATTATATATATGAACTACCTCTGTTTCACATGAGGTTTTAAGGGTAGAATACAAAATAGATGAATGATGTGAAATTCCCACTGCAATATTTTTAAAAGGCTACTGGAAAAATCATTCTGAATATAAAGAATTATTAAAAATGTACCACAGAATAAATATAAATTTGTTTTTGTAACATGACAGCTCCTTCATGGTTTCTGAATTGTTATCATCATCCCTTATGTTAAGTCTCTTATTCTTTCATTCTCTGAACACTTTGTTGCTTTGCCTGATTATTATCAAGGACATCCAAAGTCATGGAGATGCATAGTGGTTATTCAATAATTGTAATTCTTCTTGCATCACATCAAGAATTTGTTCCTTGGCTTACACCCAAATAAAAGAAGAGCTAAAGATGGCTCAAAAGAAAATGCAGTAGAGTTTTCTTAGTGGTAAATAAAGTTAGGAACTGTGGTAAGAAACTTTTAATGCCACAAACTCTTTTAATAGCCTGAATATAAAATGTAGTCATAGAAAAATAAAAACATGGCTATACTAAATAAATAAATCAATAAATTTAAAGTATCAATCAAGCACATAAGAAGGTTAGAATTTGAAAGATGAGCTACGACTTATGGAGAATAAAATAAATAGAAGAATGTAAGTAGAGAAGAAGATAAACTACAAGTAGTTTAATTAACTGTGAAGTACATTTTAAAAAAAATAGATCATACAGAAAAGGTCAATGAATCAGTTATAATGTCTTGATCTCTAGAACATAAGAGTTGAGTTGTGACTTGCCAGTAGAATAATAGAATAGACCAGAATAAGGCAAGAAGAGATTACTCCTTAAATTAGATTGTAAGATGCCTTGGTGAAGCTGTGGCATGTAAAGACCTAACTAAAATATTGTTTTAACCACCAGTGATGATTGCTCAGCTCTTCTCTTTTAAAAGGTTTAGGAGAAGCATTAGATCTATAAGTAAAAGTGAGAAAAAGATGACTCAGTAAATAATTATAACAAGTTTCTTTAGCTTCAACACTGCAGAAAATGAGAAAAAGCCTATGAATATTCAGTTAAATATCTAAATTTGATAAAAATATACAGAGAGGATAAAAATAGAGTTGTCAGGAATCATCAAGTAGGGATTTGTCAAGAATTGACTGTGTCAAACTAATTTAATTTAGTCTTTTCATAGAAAACCTGGCAGAGTTCATAAAAGAAGTAATAAAACTGATTCACTTTGACTAGTGGAACTTTAGTTTAAATGACATTTTCATTAAAAAATACTGCTGAAGAAGGTAAAATAATCAAGAAGGTGGATGTATGTAGGACGTCCCTTCCGGGACTATGCTTGCTAACCTATGACATTCTATAATCAAGAAAATAATTTTACATTTAGATTATCAGACTGTCTTTTTAGTGGGGATTCACAGGGACCTATGCTGGAATTTGTTTTGTTCAGTATTTTCAGCTGTAGCTTTGATAGAACTAGAGAGTGCACTTAAAATTTTCCAAATGACGTGAAACAGTAGGGAGTGCAAGCTCTCTGAAGTGTGGTTTTTGAATTCAAAATTATCTTAGTAATATGAAGAAATGGTCTGAAATCAGTAGGTGAAATCTA
This sequence comes from Corvus hawaiiensis, assembly GCF_020740725.1. Classification (NCBI taxonomy): domain Eukaryota; kingdom Metazoa; phylum Chordata; class Aves; order Passeriformes; family Corvidae; genus Corvus; species Corvus hawaiiensis. The sequence goes on from NC_063214.1 coordinate 78,588,483, forward strand.
AAAAGGATGACAACATGGGGAGAGAGGGGAGGAGAGAACATTTTGGTTGGGAGGGACCTGCAGCGATCATCTAGCCCAACTTCCTGAAGGCTTCAGGACTGACAAAAAGTTAAATCATGTTTCTATGGGCATTGTCCAAATGTCTGTTTAACACTGACAGGCTTGGAGTATTGACCACCTCTCTAGAAAGCCTGTTCTGGCATTTGACTACCCTTTCAGTAAAGAAATGTTTCCTAACATCTAGTCTGACTCTCCCCTAATGCAGCTTTGAACTGTCCTGTCACTGGATCATAGAGAGAAAAGAAAAGTACCTCTCTCTCCACGTCCCCTCCTCAGGAAACTGTAGAGATCAGTGAGGTCATGTGTCAGCCTCCTTTTCTCCAAATTATATAAACACAGAGCCCTCAACCGCTCCTTGTGGGACATTTCTTCCAGCCCTCTCAACAAGTTTGTTACCCTCCTCTTGACAGGTTCTTTTTACTGAATTTGATACACTGCAGTATGCAATTTGCAATATATGTTCCTGTTATTCTGTCGATAGAACATTTTTTGCATTAAGAGACAAAAAGTCAATAACTTTCTGTGAATTATTGTAATCCAAACTTCACAAGTGTTTGAAAATTTATTAGAAAAAAATTATTAAAAAGTAACTGCAATCAGCATGCATTGCAGGATTTTCTAAACCTAATCAAAATTTCACCTAAATTTACATTCACTAGGTGAGGTGTTTCTTTTCTTATATCTTAAAGGTTGTAGCTTCTGCTGATGATTGTAGCTTCCTTAATTTCTGACTTGAACCGGCTCTGGGACCTTCTTCTACTTAACTAAGCAAATCATAACATATCTAGGTGAAAGTTCACCATCTAAGGCTTCAGCAAATTTAGCTACCAGTACTAAGCAGGATCTACAACTGTTAAATAAAATAAGCATGGACCAAACTTCAGGTTTTTTTCCTACATAAGCACAACATTTAGGTTATCATTACAATTTCCATTGTTCTTCTCCAGCTCCTATGAAACATATAGTCTTACACAGACAGTATTAAAATTTAAAGGTGAATGATGAAGAGTGAACCTAGAGAGAAGGTACTTTCATGAAACAGGTTCTAAGCAGAAAACCACTGTGCATTTGAAACTCCCACTTCCGAGTTGGAAAAGAAATAATTACTATGCATCTGAATGATTCTGTTGAAAATTTACAGAAAGGAAGAACTCTTAACACCATCACCACAACATCTAAACTAAGAAGAAGACTGGATTCTGGATGGGTTCATCTAATGATCTAATAATGCATTTTATTAGGCACAGATTTGTTGAAGGAGTGAGAACCTTAAGGCAGCTCATTTCGTTCCTCCAACAGGGAGTATTTATGTCTGTCACACTGCACTACTTTCCAGGGTGAACGAAGTCTTAATCACACTATTTTAATGATCCCTTGCACATCTTAAGGACATGAACTGGCCTGAAGCAGACTAGGCAGAAAATAATTTTTTCATATGGAACATTTTACAGGAAACATCAGTCTGCTTTAGAGTGGGACATTTTCAGATACTGCAACCCTAGCAACCACAAAAGCTCCTAACAAATATATTTACATATTTTCATACTTAAAAATGAGAATAATCATGTTTAGGAATCTAGATGACACTACAGCCTAGCATATCCATTAAAACTCAGTTAAGCTAAATGGAAAAAAAAATCACCCTACTTCCTTTAATACTGTAGATTCCAAAACATTTAAATGAATATTAGATGTTTCTGGTACCTCTTACCTGGGTAAGATGGATACATTATGGATGTGTCAGGCCATCACAACAGTTATTTTATGAGATTCCCTACAGCCACAATGCAGCCACAAGTTCAATGGCATTTATCATACTCCAGGATTAGAAATACATAGAGGTCAATTTAATAGGCTTTGAAGTCCAGAGGAGAGATGGTATTTCCTGTACTTTTTTGATAGGTTTTAATAAGATTTAGGAATTTTGTGTCCATGTTGTTGTAAATACCAATTCAATTTCCTTCCAGTGCTTATAACCTGGTGAAAACATCCTCCTGAAAAGGAGGCCAGAATTGTACGGGTAGAAAATGAAATACAGTCACAGCAGTCAGTACACGACAAGAATCTTCAAAAATTGTCCATAAATTACCCACTTGCCTAAAAAGCATAAATAAATCTTGGACATTTTAAAGGTCCAACTGAATAAAGTCCTGAACTGCTTTGAGCGGGAAATTGGACTTTGGTGTACTTAAACCTGAAATATGGAAAGGAAATGCAGAAGCCAAGGATCCCTCTATTTGAAACAAAATGAAAAGGTGCAACCTTTGCACATACTCCTAACTTACTTAGTGTTGTGAAATACCATTTGTCTCTGACGTTTAGCCCTATATATGGAGATAACTACACAAAGAAGTGTCATAACTATAGTTCCCATCCTGTAATAGTTCCTCATGGTGTGTTTGCTGGAAGGGATACCAAGGGCACTAGACAAAGCAGTTAAGAGTGTTCAAGAAAAAGTAACAAAAATGCTCTTCAGAGACCCTTTCTTCAAAAAATAAAAGAAAAATCTCAAGCTTTCATGAATGAGAATTTTTTTTTTTTCTGTTTTCTTATACATAAAATCCTTCTATGGAAAAAAAATACAAGTTCACTACATTAGTAGATCTTTTTCCAGGTTAATACTCTTACTATTCATATTTTTACTGCATAAAATGAGGCTTTAATTCTGCTCGTAAGTAGAGGTTCAAGGGGTGAGTTCAGGAACTCAGACACCTTCTTATCCACAATTATCTCAGTCCTTGCCTTCAGGAAATCTCCAACTAACTCTCCAGAACAAAACTGCTTTAGAGGTACTTCTTCATGGAATGGATGCAAGCCAGACAGAGCCATTTAGCCTCAGGGTCAGAGTTTTGCTTATAGACCATCTTTTATTTGACATTTTAGACATAGCTTAGCAAAATATTTTAGCATTTCATAATTCGTTATAATTCATACATTTTTCTTTGGTTTCATTTGTTTTAGGAAAGTCTAACATCATCACTGCAACGTATAGAATATGGTCTTCCTCATGAAACCGTTCTTAAGGATCAATCTGAGCAAATAATTATTGTAATTAAGGCAGGTACCTAATAGCCTTAAGGAGACATGCTTTCCCATAGACCAGGTTGCTCAGAGTCCCATCCAACCTGGCCTTGAGTGCTAACAGAGATGGGGCATCCACAACTTCTCTGGGAAACACGTTCCAGTGCCTCATGGCTCTCACAGTAAAAACCTTCTAGCAAACATCTAAGTCTACCTTCTTCAGGTTTAAAACTACTACCCCTTGTCCTATCACTTCAAGGCCTTGTAAAAATATATCTCCATTTTTCTTGTAGCTCCTTTTAAGTACTGGGAAGTCACTAGGAGGTCCCCTCATAGCCTTTGCTTCTCCAGGGTGAACATTGCCAACTCTCTTGTCCTGTCTGTATAGGAGAGGTGCTCCAGTCCTCTGAGCATCTTCATGGCCCTTCTCTGGACACAATCCAATTAATACAGAACTGACATAGAAATCTCTGGTCTAAAGCAAGACATGAGAGTAAAAATGGTAACATTTCAGAAGGCTTTCCCAGTTCTACTTTGCTTTAGCAGGATAAAATCGTTTCCATTTGCCTCCATTACCACTTCATGTGCTTTCCTTCCTTGGTTTGTTCATAATTGTCTGATGAGCAGAAAGAAAAAACGTAGTCTTCAAATCCACATGTAAAGTGCTTCCAGTACTGAATGTGCACATTATTCAACGATCTTAATCATGAAAGAGAAGAAGAAGTACATAAAGAATCTGAATAATAGGAACAATTTGGTTTATGTGTGCATTCAAATCCATATGAAAGTAGATTCTGGTCTTATAGGAGCCAAGAGACTACATGCCTTGCTCAGGATTCTGGAGACAAGGCTTAGAAGCTTTCATATTTGGAAAGAATATATAATTCATAAGGTTTTAAAGTGAAATTTGTCCTCTAGGAAGAATTATATGAAAAACGGAGAAGGAAGAGACAAGAAATAATTTGACCTTAACTTCTGCACACAGTTTGAAGGTTAACAGATGAGATAGCAGTCTACTGATTTTGGCTGGGATAGAGTTAATTTTCTTCTTAGAAGCTTGAGTGTTTGCTGTGCTTTGGACTGGTGACCAAAACAGTGTTGATAACACACTGTTACTTTATTTATTGCTAAGCAGTGCTCAGTTTCAAGGCCTTTTCTGCTTCACACAGCACCCCACCAGCAAGAAGCCTGGCGGTGCACAAGAAGCTGGGAGAGGACACAGATGGGACAGCTGAACCTACCTGACCAAAGGGATATTCCATACCATATGACATCATGCTCAGCAATAAAAGCTGGTGAAAAAAGGAAGAAGGGGATGTTTGGAGCAATAAGGTTTCCTGGAGATGTCTGAACACCTGCCTGCCTGCCTGGGAAGTAATGAATGAATTCCTTGCTTTGCTTTGCTCATGTGTGCAGATTTTGCATTACCTATTAAACTCTCTTTATCTTGAGCCTCTTCTTTTCTCACTTTTACTCTTCTGATTCTCTCCTTCATCCCATCAGGGGGGAATGAATGAGGTACTCTGTGGTGCTTAGCTTTCTGTTAGGGTTAAACCACAAAAACTATTTATATTTGATCACTAGAAAATAATTTCAGTCATTCAAAATTCTCCCCATATTGGTGAGCAGGATTTCAGAAAAATACAAGAAAAGCAGAAGTCTAAATAATATCCTTTGGAGGCACAAAGGAGCTGCAGCCCTTTTCCACTAAATACATAAAAAAAATTAGGCAGTTTGGATCATTCTTCTGAAGACAAGTACTTAACTTTTTGACAATTTTTTCCATATATATTTAGAAAGCTAGATCCTGTCAAGTAACATTTGTCATAGAAACGTAGAGATGCAAAAAAGGCTGCCATCCTTCGAGTAGCATTGTGGGAAGTAAAGACAAGGTGTTAAGAAATGTGGAGTAAGCTAACTATGTAACTGATATGAATTTGACTTGGAGCATAATGGGAAATTACTGACATGTTTCAAATGGTATGGGGAGGGAGGTGGGCAGAATGACAGAGAAGATAAATAATTTTGGCAGCAGATTTTTGGGCTGCAAAGATCTGGGAGTATGTTTAAGTTAAAAAAAAGACTAAAAAATATATACAGATATTTTGGAATAAAAGCAAGAATATGTATTATAAAAATGAATATATATCCATAACTAGAAAAAAAATATATGTTTAGACTGCTATTGCACACAGATCATTCCTTCTCTCACTGACCAATATTGTCTTACTATTTCTGAGTATTCTCAGGTCTCTCTGAGTGCATCTGTTATCTTCTGTACTATATTTAACTCATAAATATCATAAAGCAGAGATCATGCATCTGTTTCCTGCTGACAGGGCCATTTTCACTGTAAGATCCTGAAACTAAATTGGGCTGGTTTAGTGTTATAGTAATACTTATACTGATATATTCGTCAAGAACAAATCAAGCCAAACAATTTTAAGTCTTGCTTCAACAAAATTTCTGGTTTAGCTGTTAGGAGGAAAAAGAAAAGTGTAATTTACTTGGTTTGGTTGACATTTTGTTTTTCACAGCATCTTCATAATTAGACTTAGAAAATAAGGTGGCACAGCACTAAGATGACTGTACAGTTCACTTAAAGCATGTACTTTGAAGAGAAGTTAACAGGGCCTCAGAGGAAAACTAGCAGAACATTCCACATGGAGTACAGTACATCTAGGAAATTCCATTAAATAATTGTTTGAATTATTTAGATAATACATTAAAAGGGGAACATAGAAAATCTATTCACTCTTAGAGTTGGAAATCATTGCAATTTCTGAGGACAAAACTAGAATTTAAATTAGGTTGATTAAATTAGAGGAATGATTTAAAACCTATAATTACCAATAATTATTATTGATCAATAATCACTAATCAATCAATTCCCACAAAGGCATGGACAACGTTTTGTGTTCAATCAAGAAATATCAAAATCACAACTGAGAAATGCGAAATAACCAACTCAAAAAATATGAGTGATAAACTGAACCAAGCCAAGTGTGATCCTATTGCACAAAAGTCAATTTTCATTATTATGTTTATCTTAAAGACTATAATATGTAAAACAGAAGGAGGTTAAAATTTCAGCTGAAATGTTAGTTTTAGTTTTTGTGGTCTAGAAAGTATGATTGTAGACAAATGTATTTTTACCAAATTTAGATGTGGCAAGATGCAGGAAATGATTGAAAATGATGTCTAAGAGATGTTTAAAGAAAGTTCAAACACTTTTCTTCTGACTGAAATTATTTATTTTTTATGCAGCAAAGGATAAGACCAGAATAATGTCGTTATCTAGAAGCTGGGAATTACATAGTTAGAAAACCTTCTAAGAATAAGAAGTTTTGGGTTTTACTTCAAATATCTATTTCTGCTGTTTTAAGGGGAGGGTAATGAATACCTCTTAGGACACTGAAAGTATGGTTTATGTCTCAGAAATGGAATAAACTGGATATTTTTCTTTTGTTTTATTTTTTTGTAACTGAACTCTCATCTTTGGAATTTAAAACAAAATAAAACAAATCTTTTGAATATTAACATTTTTGAATTTTGAATATGCAAATCTTGAATATGAAGACTTGTTAAATGATTAGTTGACAACAAAGAGAGAAATTCTTTAGAAAGCTACTGTTGCATCTCAGCTACCTCAGCCTTTCTTCATATTAAAGTCCACAGAATAGTTAAAGTTGAAAGTCCATTTGGTCCAACCCTCCCTTCTTGAATTTCACCGAGGGTGGGGTTCCACAGTCTTTGTGGACAAGCTGTTTCTGTGACTGGTTAATCTCACACCAAAGGGCAATACAGACCTGTTGTTACTCTATCTCATGTTACTGAATTCCACTTGTCCCTTGAAGAAGTTGTATGTTGACCTCTGGAGGGATTTTCATAACTAGGTAGAATATGTGTTGTTTATTATGTCTGGAATTAACCAGACAAACCACTCCACCACCCACAGAACTGAGGAAGAGCTCTCTATCTGCCAACCCTGTCTGTGTCCAGGCTGGGTGAGGCTATCCACGATGTTCCAATCTCTTGACCACCTTTATGGAATACTTCTGGATTTTTCCAGTATATCCATATCTTTCTTGTGCTGGAGCACCCCTAACTGGACACAGCACTCTAGCTGTGACCTCGCCCATGCTGAGCAGAGGGGAAGGATCACTTCAATTGACTCACTGGAAATGCTCTGCCTAATGTAGCTCAGGATTCTATTGGCCTATTTTGACACAAGGGAGCATTATTGGCCCATTGTCAGGTTGCTGTTGAACAGGAATCCAAGATCTTCCTCAGCAGAGCTGCTTTCCAGCCATTCACCCCCCATCAGTCCCTAGCACGTACAAGTGCCTGGACTAATTTCTCTCAAGGTGCAGATTTTGCCTTTCTTTTATTTGAACCTCAAGACATTCTCCTCAGTTTAATTCTGCAGACTGTTGTGGTCCCTCTGATGACAGCACAACTCTCTAGTACGTTAGCTCCTATTCTTAGTTTCATATCATAAAGACTTTCTCGGTATGCACAATGTCTCGGCCTACAGGCCGTAAATGAGATGTGGAACAGCATTGGTCCTAGCACTGACCACAGAATACAGAATTGGTGACTTGCCTCCAGCTGGACTCTGGTACAGAGGGTTGTGATCAGTGGTAAAGTCATTGAGTCATTTTTCAATCCACCTCACCATGCATTTATCTAACCTGTGTTTTTCCAGATTACCTATGAAGATATTATAGGAACAATGTCAAACACTTCACTAAGGATAAACCTTACTAGAGTAAACAATGGTGGACTCCTCCATATATGTTCTAGCCACGCTTTATTCCTCATGAATTAACCTTTCTCAATTTGAATTTTGTTGGTTGCACACACAGTATGAAATTAAATCATTACTTGCTGTCAGTTTTCTCTTAAAAAATTACAGGAACCAAATTTAGGCTTCTGTTCTGAATCAAGTATGAAGAGGAATCAAAATAAGTTACTGTCTTAATGACCTCATCTCTATGGTGTAATACTGTTCTACATTCAGGTCACCAAATATCAAATGGAACAGCATCAAGAGGAAAGACTGTATGTGACTCACGGCAGAAGGCAGGGAATGTGTCACAAAATTTGTTCAGTTTGTCAAAGTGTTTAAGTAAGATTTAAGAGTGCTGTAATGACTAATATGTTGAACTGGCACAGAGTCAGCACTGTCCCTTTTTGGTTTTGCCCTTTATTAAATATGTCCCAAAGCACTTAATTCTTATGTGGAAGAAAACAAGAAGGTGAATTTTTTGAATAGCAGAGGTTGGCCCCAAATTGAGTGACTATCTTTCTTTCAAGAAAGGATAAGAATATCAGGAAGAATGGGAAGAACAAGGCTAAAAGTGATAGGAATAACAATGCATCGTAATGAAAAAGAATAATTTTAAGGTGGGTTTTACCAGTAAAAGTTGTATTAAAATTTTGTATTGCTTTCTATTTAGTATTACTGGAGAGTTTTCTGCTGTTAAAATTAAATATAGCCTTTCAGATAAGTAATGGAAACAGACTCACTACAGTTCAGCTTTAAGGAATTTGTCTAGCTAATAGAAAATGTGTATTAATTCCCAGAAATTATGAAATTTAGGCTTCCAGGATTATTGTTTTACTGTACTAGCTATTCTTCAGTTCAATAGAATATAAAATATAGGTAACAAGTAGTTTTGTTCATAGATTTTTTAACTGGAACTTCAGGTGCATCTGTACTACATGAGCATCTGCTGTAGCTTCTATATAGAATAGAGTTCTTTCAAGTTTTGACATTCCAATCCAAAATAGAAGGTACATATTAACTGGCATACCAATCAGGAAAAAGAAAAAAGCAAAAGAAAAGGGAAAAACAAGAAGAAGGAACATGGGATTGTAACAGAAATTACCTTGAAGACAAATTACCACAGTCATTTGAGGAAGATAAAGTATGAAATTGTGCAAGATAAATGAGAAACAGTCAATCTATATGAAAGTTATATTAAAACTTCCAATAAATAAATAACAATCTGAAACAACAGATGCCTTCCATTTTATAAAATATAAAAATAAATGCCTTCTTCAATGTTAGCATATATTAACTAACACAAATCTCAATATTCATTACTTTCTCCTGTGTCAAAATCTTTTGTGAATATTGCTAAAACTAACAGGTAGAAGAATGAGAATAAATTTAAAAGAGTATGAATATTAGGATATTAGTTTGTAAACATGGACTAGAGATCCATTGTGTCTTGCTGTATTTTGTGAGTGGATTTTTCTTTTGATTTATTTCCAACACTAGTAAAGATGTAGGAAGGAAAAATTAAAAAGAAAGCGAAGTAAGGCAGAATCTGATGAAAATAAATTTATGTGGGAATATTGGGAACAATAATAAGTGACACAAAGCTTGGAATCTACCAAAACAGAACTAAAAATACTGCATTAAATTGCTCCTGAGCTGCAAAGAAATATTTTAAACATAGTTGCTTTTTTTTTAAGAATGGCGTTTTGAAATAAAGAACAAAACATGACCTCATTTATGACGCTGCTTTGAAGATCAAATGGAAAACAGAGCTACCTAATCATATAAAAAATGAAAAAGGAGGATTGTAATTTTTACTTTTGGGTACAAATAAATATTCCTGCTGGTTGCTTATTCTGCCTAAAATAATGTACACTGGTAGCTTACTGGAACTCACGTAAGTCATGTACTTAATAATCTAATCCAGTGAAGTGAATTTCATTCTTTGTGAAATGCTAATTATGCACTAACAGACATTTATTACTTAGCAAAATTACAAAAATTACATAAAACTATACCAGTAAATGTTAACAAATTCAACACAGCTTCTGGTATAAAAAGGTACGAAAAACAGGTCATAAGTATGACATGGACAACATTTTTTAGTGTTTGGTTATATTTAGAAATTGTCATATGGTGGAGCTTACCTAAAAACTTGCTCAAACAAATGAGATCTTTAGTCCATCTGTCCAGCTCTAACTCATTAAATGATTCTGACATTTGCTAACAAACAAAATCAAGTAATTTATTTAGGGGGGAGGGTTTCCAAAGGCTCCAGACTTCCTCTACTGAACTCTAATGATTCAGGTATGTCTGGGAAAGAAAAAAATGAGACAGAAGCTCTAAATGTATTTCCTTCTAACACAGTGATGGCAGGAAAGTAAAAGGGTGATAATGCACTTTAGACTTTTGACTACTAATTGGCTTTAGATATCAAGAATGTGAGAGACGTTGGCTTGGGGTTACAGATCTAACAAGGCCATTGTCCATTTATGCTGAATATTTGTCAGAGACTAAAATGTTATGGTTCATTGCTTAAACATTTTTATGAAGAGGTTTTGGCCATTATGGCAAAACTGTATAAAGAAGCTACAGCCACTGAAGCCCTCCCCTCCCTGAAGATGCCTCCTAAGGGGAACTTTGGACTGTGAGTTATGCCACCTAAGGGAATTCAAGATAAGACACTCTTGCTCAATCATCGCAGGTCTAAGAAGAAACAAACAAGGGTGGGGGAGAAGAATGCATCCACAAGGAAGCCAAACCCACCAGCTGTGCTGAGAATCATCTCTGGCTGGGTTCAGGGCACAGCCCACAGACCCATTGGCTGAGGGAACATTTACACAGATTCCTGCCCCAACCAAGGGGGCAAGGAAGAGGTTTTGGGTGTCTGGTGTAACCTCTGCTCAGAGGCACTGAACACCCATTCTCCCTTACACAACCCAGTCCAGCTATGGAACCCCCAACCCCAGGAAAGCCACATCCATGGGACATTCACATGAGAGGCATATGAGGAGGAGTCATAATCCATCAAAGACCCCCAAAGTGCTCCCCAGACTTATTCCTGAGGCCTTGTACCATGGGACTGCACGTGATGCAAAGTGATGAAATTGATCCAGAGTCTGCTGCAAGAGACTGTCAAACTGTCCCTCTGCCCCAGGGGAGGTGCCTGGGTGTTCCCACCTGGCCTGAACATATATTAATCAATTGACTTCAAGGTTTTCTTGGGGCCCCTCACTACCAAGAAGACTAGCTGGAGAGGTTCACTGGGACTCCAGTGGGATCCACAGAGTAGTGGTATTTTCTTTAATCTGTCTCCATCACTCTCTTTCTGTACCCCCACCTCTTTTCTATTTCTTTGTCTTCCTCTCTCTCTCTCTCTCTCATATTTACTATTAAATAAAATCTATACTATTGACTTTGGCATATGGTCTCTTTTGCACCTCAATTCGGGCAGAGGCATTTCTAATAACTTTAGAAATAAGACTGTATCTGTCAGAAAGTGATAAAAAGTAAAAACAATAGCATCTTGTTGGGAGACATATCCATGAATGTCCAGCACTCTGCTGAAGGCTGAGTCCAAGGAGGAACTTAGCTATGTAAAGGCCAGAGAGCAGACCACACTTCGACCAGCTGTAGTCGGCATCCTGTTCCCTGGAGACCACAGTACCAGCTGGACCAGAGGCCTTGGCTGATATGAGCATGTTCTGTGCAGACAGTGTGTATGCATGTATGTGGGTTTTGAGGAATAGAAATTGCTATCCAGCCACTATGTCCATCCAACTTTGAGAGAAAAATATTAAATTTTATGTCACTAGGTGGTGTGCTGCTCTTCTTGAGACTATTTTGCCCCTAATTCTATCTGAGACAGACAGCAATATAACACTATTAGAAGAAATTTTAGGTGAAATTTAAGCTATTGGTTAGGCAAAAACTTGTAAAACAATTGTAAAACTAGTTAATTAAAGTTAGTTTGAAACTGTTTTCAGAAGCTGTCAAGTCCAAAACATGGAACATATATAGTACAAGTAAAAGGTTTTCACTTATGGATTACAGATTTTTTTCCCTAGAGAAAACAAACAAAAATCAACTAACTAAACCCAACAAAACCTAAAGATCTACATTTAAGATAACACACTGGTATCAACTTAAAAATAGTTTCACTTAAATAAAATGCATTTCATTAAATACTTTCTCTACTACAACTTTCAACTTAGAAATGACTTTCATTCTACTCTGGCAAACCAGTTAAATTTCTTGGGCTTTTTTAAAAAAAAATCTTTAATAACAGGTTTTCATTTATAAAATTCAGAGTGCAGTAAAATTTGGTGTAAACTATTTGAAATAACAACTTATACCGTCATTTTTAGTGAAAGAACAAAATAAATATTAAGACTTCCATAACAGAAAATAGAAGAATATCCACAAAAAAAAAGTGAAATATAAGCCTTCTCATAGAACTAAATATCTATATAGTCTACTGGTTAAATAAATAGAATGACATTCTCAGCACCATCGAGTATGCATTAAGGTGCTTAAATTTGAATTTAAAGGAAATTATTACTTAAAGAAAAAATGAATAATGTATGTCTTTATATGGCTTTTTAACCCCAAGGAATTGCTGTCTAAACCTCCAGTAGAAGTGCTTGAGCAGATGGATACAGTAATTGTGTAAATCAGTACCTTTTGATTAGTAGAGGTTGCAACAGAGAAAAGAGTATGGAAAAGATAGTATATTGATGCAGAAGAAAGGATAATATTCTGAAAAATGAGGTGATAAACGGCAAAAAAAAAAAAAAAGTAAACCCATTTACGAGCAGTACCAATCACAAAATAATTCTGTGTAGCTTTTCCAATCTCATATATGATACCTAAAATGAAGATTTATTTAAGAAGATGTGTCTGAGAAAGCAGACATCATTATGCATTAGTAACTGGATGAAGTTTAATACCACTGTTTTGGGGTCAGTTTTATATGTCTTCATTCTTTAAACAGTTCACCCTGAAAAGAAAAGATTTAAACCTAACATAATTCACTTTTTTAAAAATGAATCTGCTCATTCAAAAATACTCTAGTCTAATTTTTAATAAATGTCCATTAAAGCAATATGACCAACTATATAGATGGATATTTGGAAAAATTTGCACATTTACCAGTGTGATTTATGCCATTACCACAAGAAAAATAAAATTTCAAAGTAAAAAAATCTTCTAAAATAATACCAGAGTTATAAATAAATCAAATTTAAATTTACTAATGAAAAAATAATAGAAAATTTAGCCATACAGTGTAGTTTTTAAGACATTTCTATAGATGAGGTGGAAGTTTTGAAAATAGCCAAAGGAAGAGAATATATTTAATTTAAATTAGATTCTTCTTTAGGCAAAACTAGCAGAACCAGCCTGACATTAAGATGAAGAGCTTTCTAATAGTGAGATGACAAAATTACTTAATCTTAAAACAGTACTTCCTCTAAATAAAACAGCCTCAATTTATCTTTTAAAGGTTAACTTTTACTGCTTTTTAAATTTTCTTAGTTAATTCTTGCTATCAGTAATTTACCTCCAGTAAAAATGAAAGTGTACTTTGAAAACCCTGTTTGTGTGCCCCAGCACTCTTATGGATGCTGATGGCCAGCAATCTCCAATCAGTTCTGGACAAGACCAAGCCACCTTCTTGGCCTCCCTGTCTTTGTTCTTTTAGGGTTCTAGAACTAGACTTCTGGTATTTTCTTTCATGAATTCTTGAGGTACTAATGATCCCTCTCACCAGTCCCACCACCAGCTAGCTGTACCTGTGACTCTCTTATCTTGAAGAAGACTTTCTCACTACTTGCTCAGCAGCCCAAGTCCCCATAATGTATCTGCACAGTATCAGAGCTGGGCCTGGTACAGCCCAGAAAGTAACCAGTCAATCTTTTTTTTTTCCTTTTCTTCTTTTACTTCTTTATTAGATGGTCAAGTTTGGACTCCTCTATGAGCTCTTTGCAGTAAAATGGAGAGAAGGGTATTCAGGGTATGGTTCACCTGATGAATAGCTGTGTCTAATTTAGAGTGAGAAAAACTGCTGCCTGGTAGCCCTTATTTCACTAACGTTGACTACCCAAGCATAATGGACAACATTTCACCACATGATTTGAATGTTTGAGAAAATAGAGTGAAATGGTTGGAGACCATTGAATAACCACTCTTAGAATATGCATCACACTTGTAAACGGGATAGAGATCCTCATAAAAGTGAGCTGAGATGTGCTGATATGTCAGCCGAAGGACCCAGTGTTCCAGTAAGTGGGGAATATACTTTAGGTAGGGATAAGAGTGAGAGAGTTGTGTAGAGAAGCCGAATAGTGCTCATGGAATCATGGGAAGCATGCACCACCTTTTCCAGTTAACCCTGTCACCTGTGTATTGATATCCATTAGCAAGGGGTGAATATGTGTCCTTGCTCTCTATTTCAGGATCTGGAATAGACAAACTCACAATATTTTTAGAGAAGCCCTGAGCCAACAATGCAGCACTGTTCTGTGTAGCTATATTCCATAATGCTGAGTAGGACTTGCATCCTTGTGAGACTGTTTCTTGAGCAGAAATGAATTCTAACACATATTCAAGTGATATCTGACTGGATTCCCTTAACATTCTTTAGCCATTAATAAAAATTCCACACACGGTTAAATAAAAAAAAGACTTTTTTTTTAATTGGAAAGAGGCAATACTGAAAGGAAAATGCAGCATCTGTTTCACAGCAAACAATGACACTCTATAGTCATTTCAGTGAAAAAAATAATTATTATTAATTATTATTTTAAATATTTATAATTTAAAACATCAATTTGAAAAATTTCTATAAGATCATCTAGCCAAGCAGGTCACAGTACTCCTTCTGTTAAAAACTACAGAAACATTTACTATTTTTTAAAATTAATTCTGTCTTGCCTATAAAAAAAAATTGCTTAAAAATTAAGAAACTGACTTACTTTAATTTCTGTAAATGAAACCAGCATCTGTACAGTTAGGTAAATATATTTATCTCTTATTTTTATGGATTTCTCCTTTACTTTCTCATTATTCAGCCTTTCCCTTTACTGGGTTTTACGGTTTTATGATAACAATTTTACAGAAGTCTGTGGCAAGGCTTATACATAAAAGTCTGAATACCTTTAGGACTTCTGAATCAACATTTTCTGCTATTTTATCCATTAGCTCAATGCATATAATCTTTCCATCGCTACTGTGCTAGTATTGCATATTGAATTGCTAATCACACTGCTGGGAATTATTGACTGATAATTTATTAATATTAAGTTTATCTCAAAAGACACATATCACAAAATCAGAGGTACATTATTTATCTATACACAGACACAAAAAACCATGCCAGTTTTCTAGCTGTTTTCCTCTTTATATCACTTCATTTCAATCTTCCTTTGAGATAACTAGATACACGCACAACAAAATTCTTAGGAATATAGCTGTGAGGCTACCAGTGCTGTTGTTATAAAATGTACTGGGTTTTTTTTCTTTTATATAGTAACCTTTAAGGCTTAATTCCAACTTGGGAAAAAAAAACAAAAAAAAAAGGAGACAAATGGGATCATTGCTTGTTTATATATGAGACTTTCTGAGATTCTTTAAATCTGACATATCCTGTAAAAATGCTAAACATTCCCCAGAAATGTGGAATATGTGACTTCAGTAAAGGCTTAAAGGTTGATTGCTATAGTATTTATAAGCAGTATTGAATTTCTTTTCCGAAGTTTGAATGGAACATCCATCTTCTTCCTTATAATATCAGTATCAAATAAATTAGACAGATTTCAGAAGTGGCCAAGCAAGAACCTCAGTTACTGCACCTCAGGGGCAGGTCATAGCATTAAATTGGATGTCCCATCTTGGAAGTGTTTAAGGCCAGGCTGGATGAAGCTCTGGGCAACCTAGTCTAGTGGAAGGTGTCCATGGCAAGAGGGATGGAACTAGATGGTCCCTTCCAATCCAAATAATTCTGGTTCTATGTCACTGGTTTCTAGATACCCAGACTGTAGTTCAAAGAGGCCAGCTGCACTTCTCAAGGATGCTCTTGGATCCAAGGTCTAATTCCAAACCTCACAACTACCAGTCTACTAGGCAATTTATCACAATTTTTCTGCAGACATTTTCTTTTCCTTCCCAATTTTCATTGCCATTCTGTCTGTTCACACAAAAAATATATGAAATATACTTGATAAAAGCACCAAACCTCTATGAAAATTAATGAAATTGTATTATTACACTCATCTTACAGTGTAAGTAGTGCAGTCTTACAGGGACACAACATCAATTAGGAAATGTCCATTACAGCAAGGACTAAAAAGACCAAATTCACAAGTCTTAATCTTGTACATCAAACAAAGTTCCATGTGTTCCAAGAATTGATAAAATTTCTCCATGCCAATTAATTTATTTCCTTTTATGACTGTAAATCTAGGAGTCTAGATATAAGAGTCAATAAACATGTGGTTTCATTTCAAAACAGAAGCCTTTAGCTAATATTTTTCTGTAAACAACATAAGGAATGGTATCAATGTCATGAAGAATAGTAAAAATTTTGAGAATATTCCTTGAAACATTCCTGCAGACTTGCATCAAAAGTATATATGCCAAAGCTGGTTTGTGTATCCCTTAAATTCTCAAATGCCTGCTTCCTTGATGAAGCTAAATATTTGATGGCATGTTATTCACCCATTACTTCCATGAAATATTATATCTCAGGCTTGAATACTTGTGAAATCCCTGGGCAAGATTTTCAAAGGCACAAATAGTATTTTGTACACTTTACTGTCTTGCTTTGACAACTCAATACTTTCAAATGGCAAAAATTCCTGCTATTGAAGTCAATTAATTTGTTATCTTTAAAATTCTATTTGTTAACCAGTAAGTGGTGATATTCTCTTCTGCATAATTTCTGTAATAACGGCACCTACCTTAAAGCATTTTCAACTTATGATAACCCATATCTTATTTACACTTTTTTGCTATTTTGTTAGATCTGTTTCTGGGAGGCTGTGTTTTATCATTAAGTTCATCCATGGACAACACACTGTCAAAGAAATGCAACATGCATTTGTAATTAATTTTTCTTTTTTCAGATTGTCTATCTTATTTTTTGGTTTTCCTATATGAATTCTAGTCAGACCCTTAATATGAAATGTATTTACTGTAATCTGTATTTGTAAACCAAATCCAAAGATTGTTGGAAATAAAAAGCCAGCCTTAATGAAGTAGTTTAAAAACTCACACACAATCACTTAAACACTTATTTCACAAGGAAATTAAAATGATCAGTCACGGAATATGCATATAACAGGTTGAAAGCTTAATACTAATAGTTTCAAACTCACATGCTAAGTTGTTTAATATTTAAAAATACTTCAGCATGATAGAAACGTAGTCTATATGATTTTCTCCTACGAAATAAACACACACACAAAACCCCCAAACCAAGACACTTGTGAAAAGAAACAACAAAATCAAGATGTTTACTTCATTTTGGCCTTTATATGGACCTGATTTTTGAAACTTAACACACAAAATGTATCTCCATCTATAAAACACTAATGGAAATATCCACATTTTTGGGATCCACAAACCTTTTCCTACCTGTATTCTCTATGGTATTACAAACTTGCTGAGTTGATGGAAATGCAACATGCGGCTTGAGAGAATGAAAATATTCCCAATATTCCCAAACAAGCTAAATCTTACCACTCTATAATATATAAATTGTAATCGTTTTACCAGTGAAGAAAAGAGATGGATTTCCATACAAGTTATACCCATTTATATTATGATAGTGAACTGCTAGTCAAATTAAAGGGAAAGAAGTAAATGAACAGGCAGTGGAAACAAGGACAGATAATGTGGAAAAAGTATAGAGATGAAGTTTGGTTGGGATTAAGTTTGAAGGGAGCCTACAGGAAAGATGGAGAGTGCATGTAGTGACGGAACAAGGGGTAATGGTTTTAAACTGAAGGAGGATAGACTTAAGTTAGATGTTATAAAAAGTTCTTTGCTGAGAGGGTGATTAGGCACTGGAACAGGTTGCCCAGAGAAGTTGTGGATGCCCCAGCCCTAGAAGTGCTCAAGTCTGGGTTGGATGGGACTCTGAGCAACCTGCTCTAGCAGAAAGTGATCCTGCTCATGTCAGTGGTTGGAACTAGATGATCTTTGAAGTCTCTTCCAACCCAAGCCATTCTTGTTGTTGTTTGTTTTGGGTTTTTTTCCTTTTTGTTTTAAAAAAAAAAATTATAGTAATGTTTACATATACTGATATTTTCTTTAGTCAAGATTCGTGTACACTGTGGTGTTCAGCAGGAGTGATTGGATTTCAGGATCAAAGCGCATTCAACAATTTTATTTGTGCACAGTAGCTTTTACCTTCTCTAAGAGCTACTGACTATCACTCCTGAACAGCTCATCCTCTCAAAAAGTCCTGACTCACTGTTTGTTCTGCCTGCAATGAGCAAGGGTTTACTGATGAAGGAACAAATACAGATAAAATAATTATTGAACTAATAATTAAAGTTTGTTTCCCTTGGGAACACAGGTAAATAAACAAAACCCACTATCTTTAACGTGGTCGCAATCAACACTTGTTGAAATGCTTGTTTTGAATAAACATAATGTGTAAGTCCTGTTAGGGTTAAATTTTATAAGGGGAAAAGTATTCTCAGATAATAGTGTCTTGTAACCAGTCCCTCTGCAGTACACTTTTATGACTTTTATGACATAAAGATGAGCCTTTAGCAAACAAAACGACAGCCTTAAGCACAAACATAACTTTGGACATTTCTTTAGACAGTTAAGCAAATAAAAATTGTAGGTAATAAGTAATGGATTTAGGATCCTGAATGGCTAGCAGAACCCTACTTTGGATTTCGTCTATTACTGATAACTATAATTAAATAAAATCTTCTAATTAACTGAATATTAAAACACACACACACACTTTAGATAGTTGAGGGGGCATGTATGTTTGTGCATTTGTTACTATGACTTAGCTTCAGACAAAATTAGATCTTGTTTTGGGGGTGGGAGAATCAATATACAAATGTTATGATTTTTAAAAAGTGTGATGAGAAGCAGCAGAGAAAAATACTTCTATTAGCCATAGTCTTGGAATTATTTGAGCTAGAATAAATGGTGCTGGAACAGATGTTCTCATTCAGAAAAAGAGTCCTTGAAGCTCAGTGAAATAAAAAGGCTTAAAATTAGCCTATTCAGTTATTCTATACACTGAAAAATAACCATTTAGCAAACTCTTCCCTTCCCACCCTTCATCCCTGCCTCCCATTCCAAATACCTACAACAGAAGTTTCAATTTTAATTAATAAATCATAGCTTTCAGTAAGGCCTGAATCACAGTATCAGCCTACTTAAATTTAACACTACCACTTTTGAGAACCAAGAACCCTTTACCAAAGTCAGAGACAAGATGGACTGCTGAGGAGAAGTATAATGTGTTATGCACTGTAGCAGAAAGTGAACTTCTAAAGATAAGCACAAAAAGCAGAAGCAGTTGTGGTTTGAAAGAGTGGCAGCATTTTTCTCACCGTCCGTCAGTGCGTCTTCCATATCTCCTCCACTGAATACATTCACAGAAAATATTTGCTCCTCCAGATGTAGAAATAAGTTTAGATAGGAAATGTGTTGATGATTAAAATAATAATCAAAGATTTAACAAACTTGTAATAAAGGTATGTTGACTAATCATACACGTTCAAGATTAGACTCAGACATAACAAGAAAGTGTAAGTTCTTATCTCATTAAAGATTCCTACTATTAAAACAAACATCTTATATTTTGGGTATATCCTGCTAGCAGAGATAAAATTGGTGAAGCTTAGAATACAATTTTGATGAATCAGTAAGTTGCACAGTTGCTTTTACATCCTTTTTGAAGGCCAGTACTAGAGAGTGCCCTAAATGGGACGTGTTAGATATGCTGATAGAGAAACAAATATCAACCATAAATCCACACCCATAGGAAAAGTCACAAATCATGATTATATCTTATCACAACCCCTAGTATTAATTATTTGAATGAATAAGAGTTATAACTGAAAAATATTGTACATTTCTACTCAACAGTTCCAGAGGCTGCTGCTATTTTGTTTTTCCCTCTCAGAGAATGATTTCCTCATTGGACCTGTCTGTCAAACAATTTTGATAAAAATTTCATGCTTGTATTCTAAACTTTTTTTCTGGTAAACACCATGCCAGTGTAATAGCATCCAGATTAGGAATGTCCCTTTCTCTAAGGCTTGTAATTGATTACAGTGACTGAAACTTAAGCAATTTATTTGAAGGTATCTGTTCAATTGTGATGGTTTCATTCTGTCTATCCATGGCAGAGAAGATTAATTTATGGCATCAAAATGGCTTCAGAGTTTTTTTTTTTTTTCAATATTGTTTTGCTGAAATGGCAGTAAAATGAGGAAGAAAGTGCAGGATACAGAGGGCACAAACTAGGAATATTAAACAACATACAACTATTTCATTTTATATTTGTCTGAAACTGTAAGTCTCTGGTTTTGCATATAAGAGTGCAGATTAAAATCTATGTAGTCTGTAACAGAGAGATCTAACAAAGAAACAGCTCAATAGATTGAACTATAAATCAGAATATTTTAATTTAAGCTAAAAATGTCTCCATTTGAGAGTTAAGCTTGACTGAAGATTGCAAATTCGTGAATGTATTTCTTTTACATCTATAGTATGATAGTATCTTTAAAAGTGCTTTTTTTATTAATATAATACTGTCTTTTGTTTATTACATGCTCCTTTCATTTGCTTACATTACAGAGTATACTTTAGCTGAGAATTACTACCATTCTGTATCAATTAAATGCCCCCAAATACAACAGACAAGTTAAAAAAATAAGGAATGGGTTTTTTGTACATTTCTTAGGGTCCATACTGTAGAAGTGTCCATATCAAACAGCATGTTCATGGTTATGTTTAAAATAAAGAAAAATTTTACAAGTGTAAATATGGAATAATACATGTATTACATTACTGAAAAGTAAGAAAAGAAAAAAACCACACAGAATTACTGTTAGGAAAGTTTGACATGGTATAGCATTTGAAGAGGGAGAAAACTTGACAAAAGTAAGCAAATTTAATGGGATGATGTTATAAATTAATCAGACGTTGCTGACAATAGTTCCCGTGATGGAAGAAAAGAAAACCAGTCACCTTTGAGAAAAAGGAGACTGTAGTCTCATCCTGGGTGATCTTGAATAGAATTTAAAGGCTTTTATTAGGATAAAGTTGAACATGATTTTTTAGGACACCTCTGCATAACAGAATAAAAGTGTGATCAAGAGTTAGCATAATTTTCCTGAGTTCTAAGTCTTTCAATATCAGCAATATAGACATTAATATTTATGAATATACTGTGAGAAAGCAAATTCTTCAGGACAAAGGATTTTTCTTCATATTTTTATTGTATGACAGTGTTGATAACCACTTATTCTGACAAGACTGTGAGTATGTGATATCCCAAAATATGTGGACAATAGCAGATTCATACTTCACTTGTCCTCTTGATTCAATTGTTTCTGAAGCAGTCACCACCCATCACAACATTTTTCAATTCTACAGATTCCTATTCTCTCTGACAGAACAATAGTCAGCCAATAAACTTCCCATTATCAAGACATCACCAGTTTTATGCAACATATACAACACATCTATACAGATTGCATATATTTAAGGTTCTGTGAGGCTTCTCATATATTTTATGGTAGGTGTGCACTCTATATATTGCTACATCATGTCCATTTCATTGACAAAGACACAAGTTATTTGGATCTTGTGTGTTCCATAACTTATTTCCATACAGATATTCTACATGGTAATATAGATACAGTTTATTACATAAACCATATATATAGTTTATATACAGTCTCCCTCTCATATATATATATATATATATATATATATATATATATGTAGTTTATGTACTCACATGAGAATAAAGAAGCAAGGTATACAGTAGCCTGTACTTTTTTATTTTCTTTCTTTATGAATAGCAATTCCAATTGACAAGTCCAAGCATAAAACAAAGATAACATCGAGGACCTTAAAAATTAACTTAACATGCCAGTCCGGCAAACTTTTTAAAAATCTGCTGATGACACAAATGATCAGATAAATAAAAAAAATGTATAAATTGCTAACTTGGGGGCAGGAATCCATCACACTGCACTTGTCTTCCTTCTTCCCCAACTTGCTTCTCAAAACTATAATGCCACTAAATGGCTTGAGTAAATTGAGATGAATTATATTTGATTGTTTCATGTTTTCATTAAAAAAAAAAAGAACTCCAAACATCTTAACATGGCTTGGTTAGAGAGGATGAGATTATTTTTTTTTGTAAACCCAGATGGGCTTCAAATTAGTCAACACTAGGTGTTAGTGGGTTTACATGGCAAGGTTTTGGTAGCAGCAGAACTACAGGCCACAGGCATGGCACCTGTAAGTAGAGGCCAGAAGCTGTTCTTATGTCCAAAAGAGCCAGTTCTGGCCAGCTCCAAGGTGGACCCCGCAAAAATGAAACAATCAGCTATTTTGGTGGCACCTCTATGATAACATTTTAGAAAGAGTAAAAACTGCCCTACAACAGCAGATAGGAGAGAGGAATGAGAAAATTTGAGAGAAATAACCCTGCAGATACTAGTGTCATTGAAGAAGGGAGGGGACGAGGTGCTCCGGGTGCCAGAGCAGAGATTCCCCAGCAGCCCATGGAGAAGACCATGGTTATGCAGGTTGTTCCCCTGCAGACGATGGAGGACCACAGTGGAGCAGAGAAATTGGTAGTGAGTAATTGGTAGTGAATTGGTAGGAATAAGGAAAGAGTTAGCGGAAGGTGTTTTAAAATTTGTTCTTATTTCTCTTTATTCTATTCTGATTCGGTTGGCAATAAACGAAATTAATTTCCCCAAGCTGAGTTTGGTTTTGTCTGCGATGGCAGTTGGTGAGTGATCTCCCTGTCCTTACCCTGACTCATTTCACTGTAATTTCTCTTCCCTGTCCAGTTAAGGAAGGGTAGTGAAAGAGCAGCTTCTTTGGCACCTGACAGTCAAGCAAGGTCAACCACCATTATGTATTTCCCTCTTGTGTAGCACAAAATGGATATGGAGGTGCATTCTTTCAAGGAAAAATCAAATTTAATTAACAAAATTAAACACATTAATGCAATAAAGAAGCCTTTTCTACTGCTACATTCTTTAATCTGTGTTTTATATGGGAAATAATTGTAAGCGAATTCCAAATACATTCTTTCAGTGTTCAAGAGAAATGTTATATGCTACTACTGGATCATGGAGGTTTTAAGGGATTTTACTCAAGAATCATTTTATTGTTACCACAATAAAAATTTAATACCACAGTAAAAATTTAATACCCCCTCTGGCTATGTACCTTTTATTTGCATTTGAAAATAAAACAATTCATCTTATCAGAGCTTTGGAGGAAAGCTCAGTTTTTCTTTTAATCAATGTATTTTTGTTTAATATTTATTACTTTAATTAAGGTCATAAATTCTAAATATTTATAACAAAATTCAGTTATATTGACTTAGTATTCAACAAGACATATGTAGTTAATGCCTGTGCAATAGAGTGGAGTCAGAGCCTTCAGAAATATTTTGTCGCTCATCTTCTGTTGATGGTCTGAAGAATTAAATGCTAGTATGTGAAGTGTTTCATCAGAAACCTCAGAAGAATAATGGAAATTCTCTGCTGAGATGATTTGCATCAAAGAACTCAAAGTCACTGTTAGCATGCTAGTCTAAAAGGCTCCACACTAGCAAACTGAACAAGGACTCTATTCGGGCATAGAAGATACTTTTCCACAGTGTTTGGCTCTAGCTAGCCCTTTTCTAGACAGGAGGGCTTGGGAACAGTTAAAGAGGTAGCATCGACACTCACTGTATCAAATAGACAGAGTGAATAGGGCCATCCTTCTCTTGAGGGAATAAGTTCAATCACAAACCTGTGAACTGTGGCCTACTTCCTGTCTTTAGGGACAGAGAAAGAGCCTGACTGGGATTTATTTGTATCATAGTTTTATTCAAGATGATGTAATTTCCAATACATGCATTACTACTGACTCTGTGTAATGCTGAGCAATTAATTTGAAACTAGATTCCTGGGAGAATCAGCCAGTCAAAGGAGTCTAGAGACCTCTTCAGCTGACAGCACAACTTCTTCAAATTGAGGCAACATGTAGCATTTTCTAGACTCCATTGAATACATTGATTACATTTTTTTAGACTATGACAATTCCTCACTGTATAAAGTGTTTACATGCTCCTGTTCACCCATACTGAGGAATCTGCATCAGCAGGTGAATCCCACCCAGAGATCTGAAGTGTAAATGTATTTTTCAGAATGTATTTCAGTCTGTAGTACTGAGATTAGTGTTTAAGATTATTCATCCCTCTACAGTTTACTCAAACTAATTTCTACTTCTTAATCTCCACAGATATCATGATGGAGTCTGTTATAGACCATCCAACCAGGATGAAGAGGAAGACAAAATATTCTATAATTAGAATTCCTCAAACATTGTGGAGTTATTCAGGAAGATTCTGGAGTGAAGTACATGGAAAACTATTTGTGTACTCAGTTATGTATAAAATTATTCACCAACTAATATTATATGTTATTTTTTAGAGTATTCTGACCTGGAAAAGCAAATAAGTGCATATGGAAGGAAGAAGCATGTAGGTAACCAATAAAGTCTATATGAACAGGACTCTGACTGACAGAAAGACATTTTGAACTCAAAAGAAAGGTATAGCCAATGAATGACACCTTGTAAAATGTTCAGAAATTGGTGCAGTTCTGGAGGAAATTAAAGAAATCAAAGATTGAAATTGCTTCATTCATGTCAAATACTCTTCCTGATGAGAAAAGAGTCCATTTGAGGCCTGTGAGATACACCTGAAATATACTGCTTCCTGGTGGTGCAGAGAACAAGCAGGAAAGTGCCGCATAAGACTGACTGCATGCTTAGGAATAAAGGGTGACTGGAAGGATTTGCATTGTGTGTTTATACACTTAGGGTTTTTTAGTCACATAGCTCTGTATGTCTGAATCCTATTGATTCTGAAAAATTCTACGTTTCACCTCCCTCTTTTACCATATAGACCAGGAATAAAAACCTTGCCTAATGAATTGCATAAATTACCTATTATAGGAATTGCAAAATCAGTAAAAACCTGCTATCCCAAAAGACAAGGTCTTAACAAATAAATACATGGGAATCAGTACCTTAATAGGAATCACTATCTCTGGCAATATAATCTATGGCTGAATTTTGATTTCACAGGGGTGCCAGCTGTAATTGTGGGGTTTTTACTTTTTTTTTTTTTTTTTTTTTTTTGAAACTAATTTGTGACATGAGAGAATGATCTGACCAACAAAATGAATAAACTTTCCCAGTCTCTCAGATGTCATCTGGGCTTGGTAGCAATATAGTAATATTACTTTGAGGTCTGTAATTACTAATATATTTGCAAAGGTAGGAAATAAGACTTATCTCTCTAAAGATTAAATGTTTGCACTGGAAGGAAAAAACTGTAACAGTAATAAAATATTGCTTGAGGAAAATGAAAAATAAAAAAGGAAACAGAAGAACTTCTTGAGAGACTTCTCAATTATTTCTTATTTTCATGGCATGAAATATGAGGAATCTTACAAAAAAATCCAAGAACTTTGTGAAGGACATACAGGTAATTCAATTAAAGAAAGTGCTAAACTGTTTATTTTGACACTCTACCTTCATACTTCAAAGTTGTAACATGAAGTAGCAGCTTTCTATTATATTATATTATATATAATATATATATATAATATATATATAATATAAATATATATTTATATTATTAAAAAGAGTCCTAAGACATTGATATTCTGCTACATAAAGCAGTTTTATAAGTTGTTGTATCTAAACTGGAAGGCACAATTGCTTTAAGATACTTAATTAAATTTAAGAATTAAGTATAAAATAAAATGCAACTCCTGCACTTCTGTATATTCTTCTGTTTCTTCATCCAAATGTTTTAACCAATTACTTTTTAAATATTGACAGACTTCTATCTTCTCTGTTCTGCCATGAAACCCTATAATAGTCAAAGAAGAAAGTCTTTAGCTGTGTCTTTATTCAAGGCATTGTGTTGTCTTGAGATGAGGTATCAAAGAAATTATCTCAGTTTAAAAAAGTCAAAACAGTAAAACATAATAGCTATATAAATGAACTCTTCCACATCCAGTATGAACTCCTTCTGGTTGTCAAGTGCTAATCCCTTCTATCTCAACATTTATCTTCCTACCAATATTTGTTTTCTTTCAATATGTTTGTGTTATTTTAGGCTGGCTGGTTCTCAGGACACTGTGTGCATCATATTTATCTTCAGAGTTAGTTATATGCAAATCAATGCATAGAAATCATCATTCACTTCACTATTTTATTATAAATACCAACAGTGTTATTTCGGCAAACTGGTTTGTTAGCTCCAAAAAACATATAGATTTTTACTTGTTAAAGGTGAGGAACTGTAGGCTTTAGGTACTGAGGTACAAGTCTGCCTTCACTAAGAAAGGTCTAATAAGGATTGAAGGTTGTGGTGTAAAACCTGTGCACTGCCTATGTGACACAACAATGACTTCAAGTAAAATCAGGTTGTTCAGGTTCCCTGAGTATTTAAACCCTGGCCTATCTTGTGAGAATTAAAAAAAGTGTTAGTTAACACCAGTAATGGTGGGAACCTTGGGCTACTTGAAACCTCTTTGAAATATCCTGCATAAGTACTGTGGTGTATGGAGTAAACCATGACAACTTAGACTCACTGACTTTAACTACATTAAGTGAGCTTCATGCTGGGAAAAGAATGTTACAAAAATCTCAGGAGCAGCATCTTGACATGTTTTTTTGTTCTCTAATTAATGATAGTTTTTCATCTATCTGACTGTTATTTCTATGCAGATAAAATATCAATAATGCGGTAACACAAATCATAGATTTTTTAAACTATTTACTAACAATTATCAGAAAATTAAAAGTTTTATACCAATAGTAAAAGTCATATTTCAACTTATTAGCATGTGGAAAAAAATACACCTGTTTGCATCTCAATAAAGTAAGATTCTATGATTTCAAGAATTGGAAGAGACTCTTAACATGAAAGATGACATGTTCAATAATAATTTTTCAGGAACGATTATGGAGTATGAAAATTTGGACTATATGACTAAGATGAGGTTGGAGCCAAACATTTTATTTTAGGGACAATACTGTATACAATCTATACAATGTCTGTAAAAGAACTATAAATAAAAACATGGAACAAATCTGAACTACTACCATATCCTTTAAAATGTCTTGCAGTCACCTCTAAACTGAAGTGGAAGGAAGAAACCAGAGCTGTAGCCTCGAGTTAGAAAACTCTTCAAAATATTTAGATGTTTGAACCATTGCTCAACTATAAAATTATGGGAAAACAGCATAGAAGATCTCACCGGTAAAAATAATAAATGTTGGCATTACTACAGAAAGGGGTTTAAATTATAATGCTTCACCTTTCCCAGAGTTCTCAGTTACAGCTGTAACATCATTTAAGTAGGTATCAGGTGTCAGTGGAGAAATAGAAAATTAAACCTGTTTAGTCTGATTCCTAAGTTAGGTAAGGTTATTTTAAACAATGCCAGTGAAGATTCCAATTCATCTACCTCTGCACTGAAGCACATTTTTACTACTCTTATGATCAGTTACAGCTGACATACAGCTGCTTTTTATAGTCTGTGTCCCTTTCACAGCAAGTACCTTCTTACACATTGAATATTGCTGTACGTTTTGGGTACTAATAATAATAGCATGAAAAATTTCTAAACTTTGAATCAAAATTCTGAAGGGAACCTGCCTTTATTAGATTTTCTTTGTTGTCTACAATGTGTGATACTTCAGTGAGATACTCAATTCAGAAATAACATGCTCTAGCTTGAAATAGTAAATTGAAGTAAATGAAATAATTTTGGATTGTTATCAAGAATTCAATAGGTTTTCCTTGATGTGAGATAGAAAAGTAATGCACAAAAATCCAAGCTCTTAGTCACCATAGTAATTTTAACCAACTAAAATAATCTTACTAAAACTGTTTTCTCTATTTGCTTGATCCATGCTTATTTTAAACAAAGTTCCTGGTGTCATTAATGATGAAATGTTATAGCCTTTCCTGGGTCAAGATCTATTTAAAATGTCAGTACATAAAGGAAACTATGTGAAGAAACTGTAATTCTTACTCTGGTGCTCGTTGAAAGGTTCATATAATATTGACAGAATAATGATTGGGAGATCAAGCCATACTAATATATCAGCTTAAAATATATCTGAATACAGAGAGGTGTACCCTCAGTATTAACAAAATTATGAAACAGTCATAAGAGTGGTCACTGTTAAGGGAAGCTGACTTTGTAAGCTTAATGCTCAAGGGATTTCTTCTCTTTAACCTCCTTGCTGCTGTTTGTATTTGCAGGCCCATCCAGTAGCAAGGTAGAATAGGTATGCCAGAGATCTAGTTATACACAAAATATACACATATATCCATACACAGCACTTGTATGGATTATGTATGAACAATACCTACAGCTGAGCAATTCCTTCCAGCTGAGCAGAGTGCAAGCTCATGAGTGGACTTAAACATATTCTCCTTTGGTTTGCAGTCATTCCCAAATTTTTGGATCAGTCAAAATCTTGTACCAGACCATAGTAATCCAAGCCTAGACCCTGTTTATACAGGCTGTGGATTCAACCTCTAGTCTTTCCAGACTATGTCTTCCTCCTACTTTACCAGCTGTGTAGGTTGAGGTTAACTAGCAAATCAAACATAGAATGGAGAGCAATATCACATCCCAAGTAGGATTACAACTTAATAATTGAACATGGCAGACTACATTGATCAGGAACAGTTCTTGGCTATACAAGCATATTCATCTGCAGCATATTTACATATGTATGGCTCCTTTTGTCCTCTCTCTCCATTTTCACACACTCATTCCCCCCTGATCCACCTTGATCTCTCCTTTTTGACTTTTTATCTGAACAACCCATGTTGTATACATTTGCAACAGTATATAGACTTCCTATATTGGATTTTATGTAATCACGCATGTATTCACAGACTTCCTTAATAATCCTATGAAATGTGATTTTTTTTTTTCCTATCTTTCTTAGCAGCTACAAAATTCTGGCTCAATATCTATTACGCTACTGTTGAGAGATTGCCTCAATGGCAGTTTAGTCAGTAAGCTGAGAGCTCTGATCTTTGAAAATATATGTATATTAAAAAAAAATTCTCACTGGGTTTCACTTTTTAGGAATTAATTTGACAACCTCAGTCAACTGATTCATTACCTACTTATTTCTGAATACAGGTGAATTGATTTTCCAGGTTACCAGACAACTTGTCCTCTTAAACTGCTTTAGACGATTGGAATCCCTTCTTCAATGTCAGCCTTTCCTTCACATCTATTGGAATTTCACACAAACAGAGGAATTCTCACAGTGATACCCACATATAAACAGAAAGTAGTTTTCTCTGTAGCACTTCAAAAACACAAAGCTACTCCTTTGGAGGACATAGTCAGGATTTTCTTAAATATCACTGTTTTATAAAATACTTGAAGGGTGAGATTCACTTTGAACATGTAGGTGCCTATATCTAGGTATCTAAAGGTGCACATCTAAAAATATAATTTGAAATAAGTATGTACGGAATATGTGGAGTCCTTGAAATCCCCTTAGACATCTGCAGTTTGTCCAATAGAAATCCTTCTAGACCCCATTGGTTGTGTTCACTTGGGATTAGCCTCACTTGCCAAAATAGAGGCATTCAGGAAGCCTCTAAGGCATCCCTCCTGGCTTCCAGGTATGGAGACAGAAAGGAAAAAATCTCTGCTATGTCCTAAGCCTTGTCAAATATCCCTGTACAGCAAGACTTGGTATCCTGTGTCAAGTTCAGAGATCACTGGGTGCCTTACTCTAGCAATTGCATTGACTCTCTCAGGGACTAAATTAAGCAGACTGAATCACATACTGTAGTGTGGAATTATTACTCATCATTTATTAAGAATGAAGTACAAGATAATACCATTTAGAGTTTCATTTGTGTTGCCCAAAGCACTGACATCATAAAAATCATTGCTTAGATTCAGGAAGAATTATTTAAATACAGGCTGGGGAAGAAGCCCAGAAACAATTACATTTTTTAAAATTAATATAATCTAAAAGATAAGCAAGTAATAAAAAAGAGGAATATGAAATTAGCTGTCTATTCATATAAACAATTGAAAATTGGCATATATTTCCCAAATGTGCTCATTTTGTGTGTATATACCCATATTTTTTGTGTATGTGATAAAGAAATTCTAGAAAATGGATATTGGAAAAGAATATTTTTTTATTTTAAAAGATTAATCTTTTAATTAATTTATTATTATTGTTTTTTATTTTAAAAATATCCGCTTATATGCAAAGATGGATAGTGGTGAAAGAGTAAAGAGTAGACTTTAATTAAATAAAATAATTTTGCCCTCAAGAATTTGTCTAAAAGAAATTGAACTTTTTATACATTCAAGTGCAAAATTTGAAATGGATGACCGAACATTGTATTAACTGGTAGTGTTTTCTGACTGTCTTCCTAGCTACTATTTGCTACTGCATCTGAGGTCAGCACTTCATGATCTGCTTATGAGTCAGTATTCTAGGAATAAAAGCAATCATTTAAAGAGAAAAACCTGTCATAAAAGAGCAAAAAAAAAAAAAAAAGAAGCAAATATTAAGGTAATAATAATATAAATTTTTTTCTGGAGTTTGACAATGTATTCAACAATTACTTACCTCTATTTTTTTTTCTCTTTGCTGTTCTACACATCTTTTGCATCAGGATCATAATGACTGCTTTTAACTTCATCTGTCCTTCACAGACTGCAGTGTAGCTATCTATATCTGGGCTTGTAATTTAGATGGCACTTAACAGTCAATGGCAAAAAAGTGATTCTTGTCAGGAATGATTCACCAAACTTATTTTAGTTGTTTGTGCAAATATGAAATCAAAGTCATTCTAGAAGTTCCCATTTCTGCCCTTCAACCACACGGGGAGTTCATACACTGAATTGAAGAGGTGACATCCACTTTTTTAGGCTTCTGAAATCAGACAGAGTGAACTACTTTGTCAGGAAGAACTTGGCTCCGGACTGCTGTAAGGTAGGGATATACTACTCTTTTATGCTGGGGAAAAAGTCTTTTTTTTTCTATCAGGGAATGGCTACGAATGAATATGTTGCACTCCATTCCACAAGAGAGCTCTGCATCCAAGGCTTTAACACAGGGCAAGAAAGAGAAAAAAGCCTGGATTCAAAAAAGGAATTTAATATTTAAAATAGAATATTTAAAAAAGAAGACTAGAGTTGAGTTGTAAATTCAAAGAAGAGAGTTAATGCTATACTGATAAGATTAAAGATCCATTCGACTTATGAAATTATTTGCACATGACTATAATGTAGTTGCTGAGACATATTATTCAGAGATGCTTAATGGTTGTAAGTGAAAATGAGGTGATAGGTATTTTAAAAAATATTAAGAACATTATTTTTCTTGCATAAATTGGATATATATGAAACTTTTTTCCTCTCTTCTAAAACACCTATTTTCCTCCTTATTTCATTTGATGTAAATGATGGTTCTTCTGTATCTACATAAAGTCCCTTTTTCCATGCAGGTTTTCTTCAGTTAATGAGTTCTTGCAGTTGCTTTCCACCTTTTCATAAATACAGCTGCATACACACATGCACAGTGGTGCACATGCATACATAAAATGCAACCCATATGTGCTCTGTTATTTAAATATAGTGACTCCCATATGGTTCTGACCAAGTATTTTGCATTTTCTAGATGTTTTCATCTGTAGTGTTTGAAATTACTTACTGTTCTTCCACGATATGAATTTACTTCTGGAAAATTATAATTCAGTAAGTAAGCATACCTGCTCAATTAGCTTCCGTGTTCATATTCACTTAGTGACTCAAGTGCATTTTATACATATTTTCTATAAAATGGAATTTAATTACATGACATCAAGTTTTCAGACTTCATAATAGTAATAAAATCATATCTTTAAACAATCAGAGTTTAAAAAAAACCAAACAACATTGGCAGAAACCAAAACCATTTTTAGAAAATATATTATTTAAACTTAAAAAACCCATCTAAAATAATTCAGATGAAGAAATTACCCTCAAGAAGTTTTTTTTCCTCAGGGTTATCCATTACAATGTACTGAAGGTGTACATGCTCAGGCTTCTCTGTATTCTTTGGATAAATACAAAGGCAATTTGGCTAAAGAGTTAAATCAAATGCTGAAAAAGGTTTCTTAGAGAGGTGGTCGATGCCCCAAGCCTGTCAGTGTTTAAGAGGCCTTTGGACAATGCCCTTAAAACCATGCCTTTTGGTCAGCCCTGAGGTTATCAGGCAGTTGGATGATCATGGCAGATTCCTCTCTGCTGGAATGGTCTATTCTATCTTATTCTAAACAGATATTTTATGTTCATTAATCAGAATATAGAAACATTATCACTACTGACGCCAGCAATTTTCTCTATGTGTTTTAATTAGAAAAATTTTGCTTGCCTTTGAAGAACAACACAAAATATCCAAAAGAAAAAACTGAGCAGTCTTACACATTGTTTTTACTGAAGAACTTGAAAGAAAACTGAGACCCAAATAGATGCAAATTTTCAAACTAGGCCTGTCTTTATTTTCTATCAGACATCTCATTAACTTTGACAATGTAACACACTGCTGCATACTGAAAAACCTGTTATATTTGACTACCGCAGATGTCTCTGTAGGTGTCGGTGAAGAGCACCCATCATATTATCTTTGAGTACTGAACAACATTTAAGTTAACTAACACTTTTTGAATTAAAAAAAAAATATTTTTATTAATATCAACATTGGATGATTGTAAACAGTTATTTTAACATTGAGTTATTCCTGATACCACCTACCTGAGGAAATAAGTCTCATCGACTATTTTTCTGATAATGGGTATATCTGGGCTGTAAAACCATAGTGAGAAGGGCCCTGAACTCAACTCACCCTAACTCACTAACGAATATTTAAATTCAGAGGAACTCCTGGCTGTAACCCATCCCCTGTTGCTGCAGGAATTGAAAGTATGATACTCTCAGGTGACCAAAACTCACATCAATCAAAACTTATAGGTCAAGGCAAGTACTTTGAATATGCCAGGTAACAAAACAGAATTCTTATTTTTTCAGTAGCTAGTAAATATACATACATATTCAAATTATACCAGACCTGAAGAAAATCACCCTCTCCTAATCATTCAGTAGTGATTATGATAGAGAACAAAATTTAACAACTTTTTTTCTTTTTTATCCTGCTGGGAAACCTTGTCAGTGTGGTCTCTCTGTGGGCTGCAGTTTCCTTCAGGACAGACCCACCTGCTCCAGCATGGGTTGTAGGGTGGATATCTGCTCCACCATGGCTGTCCATGAACTACAGGGGGACTAAGAGCTTCACCATGGTCTTCTCCAAGGGATGGAGGGGAACCTCTGCTCTGATGACTGGAGCACATCTGTTTTCCCTCCTTCTTTCACCCTGATGTCTGCAAGGCTGTTTCTCTCAAATCTTTCTTAGTCCTCTCTCTCATGTACACTACTCAAAATTTTATTTCACCCTTTTTAAAATGTGGTCTCACAAAAGTGCCACCAGCATGGCCGATGGGCTCAGCTTTTGACAGCAGCAGGTTTATTTTGGAGCCTGCTTAAATTGATTCGGTCAGACATGGGGGCAAGTCTTGGTGTCTTCTCACAGATGCCACTTCTGGAGCCCCTGCCCACTACAAAAACTTTACTAAAAAACTACAATGTAATATTATTTATCATTCTATTTATATTCAACATTTTTGGCCAAGAAATAAAATATACCTGCACTTTTAAATATTTCGTTACATGATTCCAAACAATTTCTATATAAAATTTTAATTTCTTATTATCTCTCTGTGAGTGTTATAGATTGTGATTGTGTAATGTGTTAATCCTTGCTGGATGCCAGGCATCCACCAAAGCTGTTCTATCATTCTTCTCTACAAGTGGACAGGGGAGAGAAAATATAATGAAAGGTTCGTGAGTTAAGAACAGGGAGTAATCACTCACTGATTACCATCACAGGTAACAGACTTGGATTGGGGATATTATTATTTATTACTTAAGGAAATCAGAGTAGGATAATGAGAAATTAAATAAGTCTTACTAACACCTTCCCACCACCCCTCTCTCCTTCTCAAGCTTCGTCTTCTTCCCTGCAGCAGCTCAGGGAGATGGGGAAGGGGGGTTATGGTCAGTTCATCACATGTTGTTCTTGATGTTCCTCAGGGAGAGGAATCCTTCCCCTGCTCCACTGTGGGATCCTTCCCATGGGAGACGTAGTCTTCACAAACTACGCCAACATGAGTCTATCCCACAGGCAACAGTTCTCCATGAACTGCTCCAATGTGGGTCACTCTTCCACAGGGTGCAGTCCTTCAAGCACAGCCTGCTCCAGTGTGGGTCCCCCACAGGGTCACAAGTCCTACCAGGGAAACTGCTCCAGTGGGGGCTCCTCTCTCCATGGGTCTGTGGGCCTCTGCCAGGAGCCTGCTCCAGCACAGGCTGCCCACAGGGTCACAGCCTCCTCTCAGGCATCCCTGGTGTGGGTCTTTTCCACGGGCTACAGGTGGATCTCTGCATCCCCATGGACCTCCAAGGGCTGCAGGGGCACAGCTGCCTCACCATGGTCTGCACCACGGGCTGCAGGGGAATCTCAGATCCTGTGCCTGCAGCACCTCCTGCCCCTCCTTCTGCACTGACCTTGGTGTCTGCAGCGCTGCTCCGCTCACATATTCTCACTCCACTCTTCTCTGGTGGCAATTACAACTGCACAATACCTTTCTTTCCTTCTTGAATATGTTATCACAGAGTAGTTACCACCATTTCTGATTCACCCAGCCTTGACCAGCAGTGGGTCCATTCTGGAGCCATCTGGCATTGGCTCTTCCAGACATGGAGGAAGCTTCTGGCAGCTTCTTACAGACGCCACCCCTGTAGGCCCCCCACTACCAAAACCTGGCCACATAAACCCAACACAAATGATAATATTTCAAACCTAATCTTCTTACATTCTTTCCCAGAGGCCTTATATAATTGAGCTACTGAAAGTGTGACAGATTAGGTTCCTGAAGAAGTAGATAAAATGGCTTCCTAAACATTTGAATGATTGTGGAGTACTATCCCTTCAATATCCATGAGAAACTGGTACTATTATAAAATTACTTTGTTGCTTCAGATTAGATTAACAGCTGATGTATGTGATCTGTGTAAGCCAAATATTTCTGTAAATATAACAAAAAGAAAAAGAAAAAAAACCCAGTTTCCATTCCTCAGGATTCTACGACAGAGGGAAATCATCCAGAAAGTGTTACCAGTGTAAAACACTGGATTATAGAGATAAAAATTAGGAAGTAAGATATACAAATTGTTCGTATATGCATAGAGCTAACAAGAAAAGTGACTAAGGTAGAAATGATGCAATTACACATTTCATTTCTTTTCTATGAGTAATAAGACTGAATCATCTGAATGGGTGTATCATCTATAGTAAGTAAGTATAACTTACTGGATTCCTTGGCAGCAAGCTAAACTTCTTGGGTTATGTGGTTTGGGTATATTATGTGCTATAAAATCTTGAATTACTTTCATTTTGGTTGTTCAACTGTTAAAAATTCACTTGAATCCTGACGTTATCTTGACAATTACAGTGTAAAATCTGGGAATATTAGCTTCAGTTTTAGAAAAATCCTAATATATAGGGGAATGCATTCGTGTTAGAGCATTTAAAACACATTTTTCTCCATATTAAAAATGGAAAAGAAAAATAAATGCTCTATTATTTCCAGCATTGTTAAAACTGTGGACAGACAGAGCAGCGAAAAGAAATTAAGCTGCTTGGACAATTTCAGTGGATGCCTCATTGGCTGTTTTGCTGGAAAAAGTGCTACTTTTACAAAAAAAATACTGGTGTAAGAATCTAATATGAAAAATGTTTTTCAGGGTCAGAATCCTAATTTTACAGAGCTGTTGCAGTTTTGAAGCAAAAGTGAAACTCATTCAGACAAGTGAGTTTCAAAAATCTCTCTCCATGATGTTTCTTTTGCCACATTTTAGTCTCAGAACCCTAATGAAGTTAACATTTATTGTGTTGATTCTTATAAATCACCATTTAACACACATAACTCTTCTGTTGCAAATACATTTATATACTGCTATAGTGAACTCCTCTCCCAGAGCTCAGGTTAATTCTTCATAATTGCAAAAGCCATGACTTTATAAAAGCTTATGAAGTATATTCAAAGCTTTCCAAATATGTTTTTGCAAAATTTTCCATTGTAAGCTAGGTCCACTGCCTTGTTAGCACAGTCAAACCATTCATTTAAATTAAATTAAGGTGATTTTAAGGCATTTATCATTTGCAGTTTCACTACACATATCTCCAAATATTAAACAAGATGTCTTATGGGAGCTTTTGTTTATTCTTTAATATGTCTAAGGAAATAGAATGAGAAAAGGAAAAGTAATAAATTAATTTATCAGAATTTAAATAATTACTATAATACAATGCCAAATAAGAGATGTTCATTTAAATTGGAAAAGGCTCTGATAGTATATGAAATGTAAAGTATAGACAGCACTATGTAAGGAGAGAATAATTCTTTGATTAGAGAGGAGGCAGCCACCTGGATGTTTTTAGGGTGCAGTGTTGGGACTGACTTGATGTACATTCTGGTTTGTTATCGTACTATAGGAAGTAGGAAGATATAAAGGCAATTTTATAAGTTAGAGAGTTAAAACACAATCTTGACATGAAGAAATAATCAAATCCACAAAGAACTGGATAACCTAAAGTAACAAGAAAAAGATGTTTGAAACCTAAGGGATCTTGGACAGCCTTACACTTGTAGAGATGAGTGAAAAGAATCCAAACCAAGGATTCTTGAACTATAAATAATTGTAAAGGAAAACATGTTAAATTATCACATTACATGAAAAGAAACTATCAAAACAGAAAGCTGAAAATAAAAAATGACATTTAGAAGATGATGAATTAGAGACATAACCTCTCACATCTATAAAATACTGAAGATGCTTCATCTGGAATATTTTATCCCAGGGTTAAAAGATGTTAACTTCAAACCAAAGAAGAAGAAAAGACTCCCCTGGCCAATCAAGGAAATATAAAATGTGCCACATAATACAAAATTAATCACTTTTTTTCAACTCATCATAATAAAGATGGAGTGAACCGGGTTGTTCATTTGGGTTTTGGACATGTGGGTACTTTGCACTTCTTTGGTTTTGGTTTGGTTTTTTTTCTTTTTTCTTTCTTTCTTTTTCTCTAAAAGATGAAAAGGTGAATAGCAAAAGAGATTCCATAAGACTTTTTCATTAAGAACTCTGATCTTAAAACAATCTTGATTTGATTATGCAGCTCTGACACACTTTCTTTTGAATGCAGTTTATGGATTTAACAGGTTAGATAGCTCTTTTCATATATTTTTTCCTCATTAGCGCAACAGACCTCTAGATGACCCATTTTTTCCTCTCTTCTTTTTACATGCAGTTTATATGCAAGCATCTAATTAAGGCTTCTCTAAACTGTCCTATTTTCTTCTGAGTCTTTATAGTGTAGTAATAGTCAAGGTTGTTCTCAAATATGTCATTCTGCCTACTTAATTGTTTGAGACAGTCTTTCCTCATTATCATCTTGGCCATAAGATCCAAAAGCAGTGACTGGAAAGTGTTCAAAAAACTATTCATTCCATTTATCCAGCAAAAGATAGTGCAACCATAAGTTATAGCTGAAAGGCAAAATCTTGTTCAGCAAAAAGACAAATTAGGGTGAAAACAAGTATCAGCAGTGAAGGAAACTCCAGTTAAACTTATAAAAGTTTCTATAAATCCCTGAGGGTGTTTTAGTTCCCAAGGAAATGTAGGAATCTTATGTTCACTTGTTTGCTCTTTGTTATTTTTTTATATCCCTAGATCACCGGGTATTTTTTAACTGCTCCTGAAAGCAGTTACAATGTTCTTGATGTTTTAATTACATATCAAGTTGTTTAACAACTTTACATGTCTCAATTTTTTTTTTCATTTACATTAAAAACTGCTTTCTGTTTGGATGCAGGCCTCTATTAGATGAAGGTGATAGATGCACTTATGAGGAAAAAAAAGTGGGGTTTGGTGTTTGAGTTTGGTTTTGTTTCTTGTGGAGTTTTTAAATGTTATTTAATTTTAGTCTCAAACTGTATGGATTAAAATATCCAGGATTTAGAAATAAACCTTTTTTGCATAACATGTTTTATCATTCTTAATTATGTTTCTTAATATCAATCTACTCAATGACTATTTTAACAGGTCACTTGGTAACACCTGCAAAATTACAATGACACTTTCCTAAAATTTGTTAGGACCCTTAAGCAAAAAGTTTTCTGTACACAGTATTGTATAAGCTAATGTTAAAAAAAAAAAAGGTAGAAGCGGCACTTTTTAAAAGAGATTACTTTTTTATGGGAGGACTGTCTCACAACCTTCCTATATTGACTATTGCTGACAAGCTGGTGTCTCATCTTCCAGAGAATGGATGGGGATCATCAAGGCATTCAAGTGCTCCCTCAAGAAGTGCACTTCATTCTTCAGGTCCTCTTTTCCCCACTGTCTCCTGTCTCTTTCTCCTCTATGATTGCACTAAAGTACCATGAGAAATCATATTTTCTTTAGGTTTTTGAATGAACATGTCTATTAGTATCTATACTGAATTAAACCCAGTCCCACTTGACTGTGATGTCAGCCTTATATCTACTAGACTGTATCCCTTAGAACAATTAAACCTAAATGTTACTGGCTCAAAAGTACCTACATCAAGTCATTCCTGTCATATTCAAATGAAAACGTTGATGAATAACTAGTTCTCTCCAAAACAAACCTGGGCTGCTTGAAATAACATTTCTTTCTGGTAAGATAAAATAGATAAATCTAAACTTGGCCACAGTTGGTCACAGCACCAAGCCAGAGTTCAAGAAATGTTTGGACAATGCTCACATGGTGCAATTCCTGGGGCTGTTCTATGCTGGGCCAGAAGTTGAACTTTGATGATTCTAGTGGGTCCCTTCAATCTCAGTGTATTTTATGATTATATGGAACTTGACTTTGCTCCTCTAGAATCATTTCAGGATACTTTACACTTTTGAACAACATTAGATACCCTCATGTCATACCTATGTCATGTAACACATATTCTTGACCTTATCATAAGAAATTATGGGGTGTTGCAAAATACCTGTAGCTCAATTTCAGAGAGACAGCATCAGCTTCTGAATAGCTCAGCCCTGAGCAATGGGATCATGAGATATATGTGTGTGCTGGTTTGGGCAAATTTGTAAAATATATCCTCTGAGAGAAGGCAGGTTACCAACACCAGGTTCGGGAAAAAAAAGTTTTCCTTGAAGGAAAGTGAAGAGATAAAAACTATTTATTTAACAAACACACAGAAAAAGGACAGTAATGCTAAATAATAAAACCTCTCACTGTGGAGAGGAAACCTGGGAAAATTTTAGAGTCCTTCTGTGGGAAGCCTCTCCCCTCCTCCTCGCATCTGGGACAGGGTGGGCCCTCTTCCAGGGCCTCCACCTCAGTGGAAAAAGTCCCAATGTGTTCTGATGTTGAAAACAGTCCAGCAGAGAAAAAGGGAAAAATGAAGTCCCAGGAACACAAAAGTTCAACTCTCCGTCTCCCTCCAGAGAAAAAGAAAGCCGAAAGCTGGCTGGAAAGCAAGCAGTGCTTCCTCCAGCTTCTCTCTCGCCGCAGCAGAACGCAGAGAGTCATCTCTATCTCTGTGTGTCATTGAAACACTGCTTTGAAAGTTCTGCTCAGTTTTTTTTTCTCTCCCCCCTCTACAGCTCAGTTTAAAGGCATAGAAAGGCACAAAATTAATTCCTGGGCGTAGAGGAGTGATAGGGGATACAATGTCATAAAGTCACCCCAAGACATAGGTATATGTGTTTGCCTGTGAACAAACAAGTAGCACTGGAGATTCAGCGTGCATGACAAAGTGCGAGCTGTTTTGAACTTCATTTTCTTGTATATGGTTCTATTTCTATGTCAAACAATCTCACAGAGCAATGCACATCATCTCCAAGTCTTTGCAAAGCCCATGTACCTTCTGCGTCTAAATATCTCCTAAAGCTTCTGGATTAAGATCCCTGATTCTTGTGTGTGTGTAAAACTGTCCAGGGGAGATACTGATATAGTAGCTTCACCACCACAAATTAGGTTACATCCCATATCTCACTAAAAAAAAAAAAAGGAAGAGGTAGATAAGAATGAAAGAAATGAAAGAAAATATTGTAATACAGAATAAATCTTATGGATGGGTCTTTTCTTCCACATAGCCCCAAAGAAATGTCTAGATTTTTGTTGATACTATGGATTTGTGGTAGAGCTTTGCAACTTTTCTGTGGATGATGAAGGAAAATGGAAATTTCCAGAAAAACAAGTGAGTGTGGAAGTAATCAATCTTGCCTAATTTTTCTTTTGTCTATTCTAGTTCTTCTACATTCTATCTATAGTCAAAAGAAAGAAACATGTAGTTTCATAGAATAGTCAGTTCAATCTAAAAAAACCTGTTTGAGACAGAAAGGATGAATTAACTGGAAGAGGCAATATATTTTCATTAAATGTGGAGAGAGTTGTGATGACTGTCTTAGACTACATGACTGATTTCTGAAATAAAATATCTGAAACTATGTAAAATTAATCCCATTAAAGGTTAGTTCTGATCTCTCTCCCTCAGTAATTAAGGG
Organism: Corvus hawaiiensis; assembly: GCF_020740725.1. Classification (NCBI taxonomy): domain Eukaryota; kingdom Metazoa; phylum Chordata; class Aves; order Passeriformes; family Corvidae; genus Corvus; species Corvus hawaiiensis. The sequence goes on from NC_063214.1 coordinate 78,629,369, forward strand.
AGATTTACTTTGATTGATTCTATCCAAGATAGCTGAACATTTATGATTTTTGAGTATATATGCACTTATACAACTGGTTTGAATTAGGAGTATAACTTGTCAGCATGCTTAAGGACAAGATCACTTCTACCTAATCTGCCTTGTTTTTTAGATTAAAGTAGGTGACCAAAATCACCCTTCAGCAAAAGAAAAACACAAAAACAGTTTATAGCACGAGCTATACACAGACTGAGAATGTCCGTTTAATCATTGAAACTTTTTCACATTTTACTGTTCAGGAATTTTGCTTTCATGGATAATTTATTTATTTAATCACCGCCCTAAATTCAGACATTTTGGTTCTTGTCACAAGGGGAAAAACCTGTAAATAAGGATTCCAAGGAAATATTGCCTAAGTAAACACAACACTGTTTATGTATTTTTATATAAATGTGTAGCAATCATCCCCTTTAAAAAGGAAAAATAGACTGTGACCAAAGACATCAGAATGAATAACAGTAAAAATCATACATACATATAAAATGTCACTCAGTACTGTAAATTTCTTTCAAATAGTCAAAGGAAAATGCAATTATCAAAAAAAATTCTTGCAAAGAAGACTAATGCAACATATTTAAAAGTTCCTTGCATCCTAGTTATAGTGATAATTAAGTTTAAATTCAACTTACAAATGTTGTTTTCATTCATTTCATTCATTAAATATTCATTGGTTACATATAAAGGCAAATATAGACTCTCATTATATTTTTAATGGATTATATTTTTACATATGCATGAATTCTCTTCTGTATTTTGTGTGTTAAATTAGAGCTATGCAGTTAAAATAAAAATATTTCCAAAGGAACTTTTCACTTTCCCCAATATCCATGGCAGTAGGTTACAACTACATTTTTGTATAATTTGTTGCATAAATATCTTAGTAGAACTGAAAAGAACTACACATTAACATTTCAATTTTTTTTCTGTGTTGCACCCTGAAAATATGTGTATTACATGCAAAGAGGGCTAGAAAGAGGCCAGATGCTTCAGACTTGAAAGGTAATTTAACATGAAGGTAATTTTATCACTTATTTTTCACATTCTTTTACATTAATATGATTATACTAAGTTCAGAAGTAGTAACTTATGTAAAAAGTAGATTTCTGTAAATTTATTTGTATTCAGGTTAATTTCATATGCTTGTACAGAAATTAAAATTAAAATTTGCTTCTCTGAGAATACAAAAATATTGATAATTACCTGGTTTCTATCTCCAAGACAGCTGTCAAGCATCATACCACTCCAGAAACCAGACTCTCCTCTTTATATTGTACTTTCAGTAAGTCAAAATCCCACTCAAGGACAAAGTCTAGCCACTGTGAGACTTCTCCCAGTTGCTTATAGAATATTTCATTTGCATCTTCTTCTTGGTTGGGTGGTCTATAACAGACTCCTACCATGATATTTGCCTTGTTGCCTTTCTCCCTGGCTCTTACACATAAGCACTGAACCCTCCCATCACTGTCATTGAACTCTAGACACTCAAATGTTAGCAGTTGTATTTGCAGTTACAACATCAGTCAGTCTAGGGTGTATTGAATCTCACTGATTTCATTAAGCTAATAGGATATGCAAAAATTATTCTTGCTGTCAATGCAAAAATGGACACACTTAAACCTCCACCTGTTAGTTTCAGCATCTGATGTGTTGAAATTTAGAGCAAAATCATTTGTGTCCGTGAACACAGATGAAAGGAGCAAGTGCAGATCTAGTTCAAAGCAAGGCTTAGTTTATGTTCTTTTTTCTCATCCTCTGAAACTTGCAGGGCATTACAGGATAGCTCTGATTTTGACCAAGTTTAAACTGCCCACTCATTGAAGATGAGCCTTTCTAAAGGTCTATAGCAAAGAAACCTTTCATAGCTGCTCCAGGCATGTTTTTCTATGTGTATGTCAAATACTTTAAACAAGAAATAGAATGCATTCCAGCTGCTTATGAAGAGTGATAACATCAACCAACTCCTAACCACTCTTTCTTTAAAACAGCTTGTAAACATCAAATAGGATTGCTAAAATCATTCAACAGTAAAATGTTTTTATTAGTGCTTATAAAAGTGCTTCATTTCCTCAGAGAGAAAAAAATGAAAGTGGTATAACATCCTAAGTGGAATGAAGCATATTTGTGGATAATGTATAAAACTGAAGATCAGGAAGTGCAATGCACACAAGTTTTAATCCATAATTTTATCTCATGGTAACAGTTATAAAGGAATAAAACATGACTTATATTCATTTTATAAATTAAAATCACATATTTGTGCTAGCTGACCAAGAAGTTTTAATTTCATATTTAAAAGACAGTAATAAAAGCTTGGGAAGATAGGGGTTTTTTTAATATTATATAATAGACTTACTTTTAGCATATTTAGATTAATACTAAAAAAGACTATTCTTTGTAGCAGAAAAATAAGAAGCCACAACCTTAAAAATTTTGGTAAGAGTGTTTAGAATGCTTTGTAATCTTTGTAATATTGGGATTTTGTTTTCAGATACTTCTGTTCCTTTTTCTAGGGCTATTTTTTTCAGAAATCTAAAGGGACTAAATCAAGATTCAGATTTAAATGTTTAAATGTTATGAACCATACGATTTTTCTCTCTATAAGACCAGTAATTTCTATTACATCTAACATTCTATTATGTTTTATTTAGGTGGTATTTTTTAGCAATGTGTAAAATTGTGGTTCATAAGACTACAGAATTATGAGGCATTTAACTTCCTTTACAAAAAAAAATCCAAAATGATTTGCATGCAATATTGAAAAAGTCAATATAATTTAAAGCTAAGGAATACCTTAAATAAAAATCAGATTCTGATTGATAGCATCATTGTTCATCAACCCAAAGTTGTCATCTCCTCCTGATGTTTGCTATACAAACATACCCTAATGGATTATTCCTATCTCTAAAATAATGGTATTGCCAAATACATGTGAATATACCCCTTTTTCAAACATATAACAGTAAAGGCTGACATGAAATATCACTTTTTTAATGTTGAGAATCTAATGATATTATCCACAACACACTGCACAGTGCCTCCCTTATTAACCAAACAATCTGGGAACAATTGAGAAATCTCTTAAAGCAAAGCTCATTAATTGTAATATGTGGCAATAAATGTCCCTGTGGCATTGCAATCATGCTGTTCTATATTACATAAAAGATTACTTCCAAATAATCTCTGTGTTACTGGCATACATTTAGTATGCCATATCCATTATGAACTTTTTTTATACATTGCAGAGTTTTCCAGAGCGCTGAAATTTTAGGGGGAAAATATAATATTGTCTTTTGTTTCTGAGAGAAATCATTTATTAGTTGCAAAATGTTCAGTGGTAAAATAGTCTGATCTGAAAGATAAACTGGGATGGGTACCTAGAGATGAAAATACCCAGAAGTGAAAGTAAGCTCCAGTGGGTCACTTAAAATGCAAGAACACAGACATTACTTCAGCTATGTGTCATGTGGGGGAATATGTTTCTTTTTGAAAGTCAGTTGTTGCAGGACTCAAGAGTGATATCTATGAAGGATGTCTAAAATCACCATTTGAGTCCTGATTTTGTTTAAACTGCACAAAACAAATGAGTTCCAGGATACCACATCACTGTGGCCAGTAACAGACCATAGACTTTGCACTGGTTTTGCAACACCTCAGGGCTGAAATTGGTTATGTGGAATCTGTGTTAACTTTTTTTGACATGACTGCTGCTTTGTTTTACTTAGTTTAACTGTTAAAAAATTTCTTTTTTTTCTGATCAGGGGTTTGTGGCTAATTTGTTTTCCATATAATTGTGTGGTAAAACCATGGTTTTGTACATAAAGGAGAAAATGTGCTAGAACTTGGCACTAGTGACTAAAGTAAATGAGACTTGGGCCACAAGGACTGTATTTTAGGCTTGTTTTTTTTCTATGAAAATGTAAACAGTAGGTAAAGATGGATAAGTTAAACTTCAGCTATGGGATATTCTGTACAAAACAGAAACAGTGCCTGGATGCTGCAAAAGCAAATCAGAAGAGAAGACCCCAGACTCTACAAAGATGATTGGATGAGCAGTAGTGCCATCAGGAAATCAGGTGACCTATAGGGGATATAAAACCCAGCAACAATCAACACACAGGGCCCCTCTTTGTAGGCACCCATCTTGAGCTCTCACCACTACTGCATAATGTCACCCCTTCAGTCTCCTCCAAGCTGAACAAGGCAAGTGACCTCAGCTATTCCTCATATGGGTTCTTCTCTAGACCCCTCACCATTTTCACAGACCTTTGAATGGTCTCTAAGAGCTTAATGTCCTTCTCATATTGTGGCACCCAAAACTGTGCACTGGACTCAAGGTGAGGCTGCATCAGTGAGTGAAGAGTGGGACAATCTCCTCCCTTGGCTGGCAGTGCTAAGAGTAAGTTTGCTTTCTATATAAGGAACATTTGCTGTTCATCCATAAAGAGGATGCTGAGAGTAAAATAAATAAATCCAAAAAGTTCTGACATGCACACATCCCACCCTCACAAGCACACACTCTCTTGCCCAGCCTTGGGAGTTTCCTTCTGCAGAAGACATGGCTGCTCCAGCTTTGTGTTCCTCCTGCTGCTTCTGATCCTTCTGCCAGCACACCCGCCACTGAGGAGGTGCCCAGAAGGTGCCTCCACACCCCAGGTGTGGAGGTGGGGTCCCTCTGTGCTGCCCCTACACTGCCAGACCCCTGTCAGGTGCAGCCTGCTCCTGGTGCCCCATGGGGAAGTTGCACTGTCTGGTTGCAATTGGAGTGTCCTGGCTTTCTCTATGAAAGCGGAATTTTTCCTGATCATACAAGTTTTAACAGTTGTTTTTTTGGGTTTTTTTCCGGCTCCAAAGGGGCATTTCTAGCCAAAACCAAAAAAAAAAAAAAAAAATGGAAACAATTCTACACAGAAAGAAAACCCCCAACACTTCACCTTTTTGATTCCTAACACAAGAACTGAAAAGAAATTGCTTGAAATATATTCTTGCGTTCAATTCAGACCTTAAGAAAAATTGCCTGTTACCAACTTCAGTTCATTAATCATGAGGCAATTTTCTCTCTAAGTAGCAGGCAATAGCAGGTAGATGACATTTAACTTGCCTTAGTAAAAAAATATAACTTGTGTGAAAATAAATCTTTTCTTTATTTCTAGGTACTGTGGCGCTAACGATTTAAATCTAGAAATCATCTTCATTTAAGCCACCAGAGATTTCAGCTGAAAAAAAAGTTGAAACAACACTTATTAAATTAATTTAGCTTTTTCTTTTTTGCATATTACCTAAAAAATGTAAATTATGTCTTGAAATGTGTGAGACTGGATTGTGGTTAGAAAGGTTAATGCTCAAGGGCATGAAATAGTTCTTCAAATTTGAAATCTATTTGCAGTTATTGAAGAACTCATTTGGGAAAAGAACGTCTAGTCTGTGCCTAGTCACTTGATGTATTTAATGTTAATGGTTTGGTGTTGGGACAATTTAAATGGTCACCTTCCACATAATATTTTCTTTGTTCTCTGATGGAAGCCTTTAATCTTTACAAATGAAAAAAAAAATGAATTAAAGAATCCTTGGGAATTGAAGTGGTTGGACTAGGGAGTGATACCTATGTAAAAAACACAGATTCCAAGAGATTATGCTCTAAGAGGAAGTTTAGAAAATTTAATAATATTTTCCTGTATTCTCTCTTCTCCCACCACAAACAAAAATATTTTTTCTATAGTTACCTAGATTATTCCCAAATTAAGTACAACTATATTCCTTCCTGATGCAAAAAGAAAGAATGAGACAGATTTTGTGAATATTTAATAGATTATATTTTTTTCTTTTTCACCCATGAAAAACATTGTTTGTTCTGACCTTCAATCTGTATTAAATAAAATATACAAACAAGGCTATATTTTTAAAAATCATTATAAAAACTACTACAGTTGACATAATAATCATAGAATCATAGAATGACTTGGGTTAGAAGGGATCCTAAAGATCACCTAGTTCCAACCCTCCTGCCAGGAGCAGGACACTTTCCACCAGACCGGGTTTCTCAGAGCCCCATCCAACCTTGTCTTAAAAATTTCCAGAAATGGGGCATCCACAACTTCTCTGGGCAACCAGTTCCAGTGTCTCACCACCCTAACAATAAATAATTTCTTCTTAATATCTAATCTAAACCTACTGTCTCACTTAAAAGCCATTCACCTCCTTGTCCTGTTACTACAGGTTTTCCAAATACTGGTAGCAAAAGTCTGCATAGGTCTTTGCAAGCAGACAGAGCTGTTGGAATTACTAATCAATGCACTCTCTGAAAAATAATCAGCATCTGAAAACATATTTATATAAAATAGAAATAATTTCATAAATTTCCCAGCTAAAGATATTTAATTAGTTTCCATGAAAAAAACCACTGCTAAATTAATTTTGATGAAGGGATTTCTGTAGCTAAAATGCCATGACTGCATTGGCTGCTTTAGCTAATCTGACATTGAGTCCAAGGTTTACAAAGTCAACATAACTCTTAGGACATTGTGCTTACTTAACCATATTGTTTGAATGACCTGCTTCAGAAGCAGCTAAGTAAGTCAAGATTTATTAGACAATTTCAACAAAGTATACAGAAATATCACAAAGTATTGCTTGCAAGCTTAAATGTAAAGAGAAGAGGCAAACACTTCCACAGACACTACCTTCACCTGAGGAAATTTTTAAATAATGGCTTCATGGCATTTTGATATAAATTATGCCCTTGTGTGCTGTCAAACAATATTGATGATGTCTTTTTTTACTTATGCTAAACTATTTTTGCTTTCTATATTGCTGAACTATTTTCTTTCCAGTCAATGACTAGTGCATTTTATATATTAGGTTTTTTGTATATGAGTTATCATACTTGATATTGAAACAGAGTATCATTAATATAGTATAAAGAGACTGGTCTGTCCTTGATTTTCTTGCTGCATAGATAGTTTTCGGCAAAAGGAGAAAAGCTGTTTCTAAACTCTCTCCCCCTTAATTAAATTAAATTAAAAGAGGTATCATTACATTAAAATATTCTGTATTGTGCTGTTATTACATTTATTATTTCTATCTTTTGAATTAAATATTCTTTAAAGACTGTAAGAGAAATGATGAAAATAATGGAATGAATATACAAGACCTGAAGCAGTATACTAAGAATTTTCATTTCAGCTCTTGCTTGATATTCAGGCTCCTTGAAAAGCATGAAGAACAAAAATTATTTTAATCTAGTCAGTGGTCTTGTACATTAAATGTATGACACCATAATACAGTTGCCTTGAATCAAGAATAAAAACTGCCTCAAAGCATTAAGGAAAACTCTCCAAAATTTAATACCAAGATCTCAGTCAAGTAAAACATTTCAGCAGGTGGAGCTAGACTGTTGGTGGAAATGCAAAAACTCCTACTGATACTGCAGCCACTACCATTACTACTGCTGCTGTACTTGAGTGATAAAGATGTTTTAGGTGCTTTAATACAGGTAGTATGGTGTTCTGGGGAAATGGTGAAATTATCCAGTCTGGGCCACTTGCATCCCATTTACTATATAAATTCTGGACTCTTACTCCACAGAAGGCACTTAATCTCCCACTTTCTTTTGAAATAATTAGATTTGTGTTCATCACCCACAGGAGCTTTCCTTTTTACTAGCACAGTAAGCCATATTACAAAACATACGTTGTTTTATGTCGTCTCCTCTGTCATTCATGCAACCACAGGTATGACAACTACAGTGGCTGTTTATGCAGAAAAAATAAACTGCAGAGCAACTTCAGTGATATCTTGATTGCATTTGTATGCAATGAAGAAATCCTCACCACTGGACCAGATAGGTTTTCCCAGAGTAATAACAAATATACCAGGAACTAGCCATTATCTGATAAGTACTCCACAAAAAAATCAGTTATTGGAACAAAATTTAGGAAGTCAGAACTGAGCAAGTCTAATCATCATGGTAACTGGTTTGTTTATGTCTAACCACCACACTTTATGACTTGGGCTCTATTAACAGTCTGACACTGTTGACCAGTATCTTTTAATGCAAGGTGTAAAATCACCCAGCTATAAGTGATATGCACTCAGATTCAGTGATGTGTATCTCTCTCTTCTCCATCCTCATCTGTGCCACTGCTATTTAACTAGATGGAACCTAAAAAAAGAGCATAACGGGATTGAAAGGATCAATCTTACAGTAGTTGTAAATAACACTCCAGATATCAGGAAGAATTTTTATTCTGAATCCATGTCTCTGTCCAAAATGTGATGCTACTTATTATTGTGCATTATAATCTAGACACAAGTGATAATATTATTGTATGGCAGGTGCAATGTACTAAACAGTTTTGACTATAATACATTTGAGTTAAGTCTTATGTGGCCAAAACACAAAACCCATCTGTTTAATAGCTTTCTCACAACTAAATAAAAAACCTGCAAAAAAAATAAACAAAGAAAATTCCAAGCACCTGCTTGGAAAAGGAGAAAATTCAGCCCTACAGTAGGCCATCTCTAAGAATTTATGTAAGACATGGAGAATTTATGTAAGACATGTTTCTTGGAGGTCAGTATGAGGCTCTTGGAAGAAACAAACAGGCAAGGCAACCAAAAACAAAACCAAACTTCTGCCATAATTATGTCCTTCTCTTCCTTTGGTTTCCAATATTGGCAATGCATTTTTACCCTGCTTGTTGCATAAAGGGCAAGAACACTCTGAAGTTCTCTTTTGTATCATTAATCTGTAGACTAGATTATATTGCTTATATCCCTTCAGCCTACTCAAATCTGTTCTGATTAATAAAATTTCACACTTTATTTCACACCTTTTAGACTATCATATTAGTACATTAGTGATGATTAGTACATTAATGAACAACATTCAAGCTATTATTAGGATAAAGGAAAAGGTAATAACACTAACACAGCAGGGCCAAAATTAGGGTGATGAGGGGTTTTAAGTCATAGTCACCCACAAGAGAACTTCCATCCTGTTACAGGCGAGCTAGGCTTCTGATCATTATTTGGGGCATTGTCAGATTTGCTATTCAGGTAGCAGATGTCTCCTAGAATTTTACTGCTTATATTAAAGTACAAGACAACTCATGACTTAGTAGTGTCTAGAATCACATTCTTAAGGAAGATACAAACTCAGAAATGCCATTTTATTTCTTCTGGTCACATTTTGTATGTAGTTCTTAGTTTGAAAAGTGTTGGTGTCTAATTCTAGTTTAATTTATAAATTTCACCTCTTGTGACTGTTAAGGTTCTTTCAATATCCAAGCCCATTTTAGTCTTGACCTACTCCGAGTAATGATTTCCACATTTAGCTGCATTATGTCACAATTGTAAGGGTTGTTGTCTTGGAGTCAGTCACATGGATACCATCAAGTAACAAAAGAATTTCTGAAACAGCATATTAAGTGCGATGTTCATAGGAAGTAACTATGTAATTGTAGTCACAATTTCTTTACCAAAAGAAAAAAAAAAAAAAAAAAAAACATGGTGGAACCAATAGAGTCATGTCCATTTCCTTCCCACAATCTCACTAAAAATCCCTATCCTTTGCTTATTTAGCTTTTGCTCTTTCAACTGTTTCACGGGAGGTTATCACTCAACATCTGCAATTATAGGTGCAAATGCAAACACCACTTCTCTTTTCACACCTTACTTCCCACTTCTCCAATCTGTCTAAACTTCATAGCTAAATTTCCTCCTCCTCTCCCTCCCTTTTATCTCAATCAACTGATTTTCACCTCTAATTCTCCTCTCTTTTTGGCAGCAAATACGGGTTTCCTTTTCCCACATGCCAACATCTCCATCATTCTAGATCTCCTACACTTCACTTTTGACCCTTAACATATTTTCATGTCTTGCCCTATTTTTTTCTGATATAAGCAGCCACAATTTTTTAAAAATAGTCCTAATCTACCTCTCATTTTCCCACCATGAACAGCTTTTCATAGTTTTTTCCTCCCTACACAGTTTTAAACAGCTGCCTTTGCAAAGCAAGCTTTTTTCTTTCTATTCACTTGTTTGGTTTGGTTTTTTTTTTTTTTACTTCAGTGCTTTTTTCTCTCGTTTAAGTTTCTATCTTCTTGCTGTATTGGTGTAGAAATAGAATAATATGAATTAAGTCAGAATTGGTAATGGATAAAACATCAGTGTCCAACGTATGTTTACATGTGTGTCATGTAAGTACATAATCTCTCCATAGAGCTGCTTTAAACATTTTTCTATCATTACACACTGTAGAACTCAGGTTCCTAAGTTTTCTCTTTCTCTTTTATCTACCTCTTTGTTTCTATTTACCACATTGGAATGTCTAAAGTACCTCCTACACAGTTAGCACCCAAGGCAGATAATTTGATCACTAATGATTTAGAAGAGCTATGGGGTAGCTGGCTAGCACAATCAGAAGTGCTTACTGGGACAGGTTTTTCTGATCCTCATTTTCACTGGAAGTAAAAAGTTAATGTAGCATCAGCCAGTTATGATGTTAACAGCTGTACACTTGACTGCATGCAGGCTGGCTTACTGGGAAGAGCAGAAAATTTACACAACACAAGGAACATCTCTAATTCCTTAGTAAGCTGTCCCAATTATCCACCGTTATGTCCCCTTGTCCTCCACTACATGGGTGTCTTCAAAGGTTTTGTTTTAACACTGCTCACAGAACTAAGATATGTATCTTTTTATTAGTCTGGTCTGTGTGTAGTTTTATTCTAAGAGGTTTTAAATTGGTAGCTTGAATTACGTGAGAAAAAGAACTACATTTCATAATGCTCAGCATTATGCTCAATTTAAATATCTCCAAGAATAATGACAGATACTTGTAGTAATGTATCTCATTCAATAATTTCAGCAGAAAGGATAAAATTTTACATAACTCATGAAATTTGGATGGTTTCTACTTTCTTATTATTTAGCAATCAGATTTTGAAATGCAGAAGGAATATTTACCTATTTTTTCTTTTTCTTCTTTAAAACCTGAAAACCCCGAAAAACCCATACAACACAAAGAAGGTTTTTATAAGTAACATTATGAGAAGTAAGTGTAAAATATACTGCAAATGGCAAGCTTGTTTTATAAGACAGGGTGGCATTTTTATATTCACTAAGTCTTGGTTTTACTAGACATGCAATCTTTCTAACATATAAAAGTCTGCAGGGGTATCTGAGAATATAGATCAACACTAAGTAGCTCTTACACTTTATGGTACCATAAATGTAAAAGCACTACTATTACACTTGAGAGTTACTTGCTTTGTACGGCAGTGACTACACAGGAATTAAATAACATCGAGAATATAACCAAAGTGATTGTACAACAAAACACAATAAACTTGATTTATTCTGCGAAAGCAAAAAATTAATGCCTAAGGCCTTTTTTCCTTCTTCACTTTGCTTATATTAGGTAGGTCCAAATTACTGAGCTTCAATATTATCCTGGCCTCATCTCCTGTTATATGGACTGTATCAGGTGCCCTGTGGTGAGTGAGAGAATCCAAAGTAAAGGTGATGATGAGATCTTGATGTAAGTTTTTTGAGGGTATTTGTTTGACACTACTGAGAAGATCTAGGGTATGTGTGCAGTACTTGTGAGTCCAAGTATACAGTGTGCAACCTCTTCACCACCAATCTTTCTGTGATTCTGTGGATGGGCAGAGAAAGGAGCCATGTATGAGTATGTACGTAAGAGTATGTAGGTATGATTAAAGTATAGAAATAAGTGGTGCAGCCTCCTGGCATAATCAAATGTATTTCGAATTCCTTTGATTTCTGAAGCCATGTGGATGGCCTCTGATGCATGTGAGATAAATCTGCCTTGATGATAGACTAATGGCCCATCTCCTTTTTCTAACTATAGGAGAACAAAAGTAGATAAAATACCTGAAGTTTAGATGGTTGAACTCAAAACAGACAAATCACACCTAATGTGTTCAAATTAGCTGTGCTTCTTCACTTCTCTATGTCAGAAGCTGTGCCATTCTGGACCAGAGGAAAGGTATGCACAAAGCCCAGTTGCCCTCCTGCAGACTTGATAAATACAAGAACTGTTCTACTTCCAGTAACATGAAGGAAGTGTTTAGAGGATAACATCAGCATTACCTGCTAATGTAAAACCAGTTTACAATTATGTCCTTTTCCTGTTGATTCATGAGGAAGTCAGAGGCTTCCAACGCGTACTTCAATTGAGAAAATTTCTGCATGATGTGACAATAATTGACAGTTATTAAAGAAGGAAAATGTAAATGACAATATAATTATCTGAATAGGTAAGGCATTAAATAATCTAGATAAGATGATCAACTGGTTTAAAAGCAAAGGGAATACAGAATGCAAAAGTGGGGTTTTTTATTTTCACTGCTTTAATCTGAATGTCATTCATTTCAAATTAATAAAGCATTTGAGGTATTAGTGTTTGTACAAGTTTGTTTTTCATTAGGTTGTTAATTTCAGATGGAATCTAAAAAAAAGTAGTTGTTTTAATGTGATTCAGTGTGATTTCAACTGGGCAACAGTTTAATAACCAGTAATTTACACTATGTACACCATGAAATATTGTACATTAGTACATAGTGTAATAGCAGGCCAAATTTAATTTACTTTTCCAGCATGACCTGTATTATGGCTGCCATTGAGATTACTTTCAGTTATTTGGCAGTCAGAGTTATTTATATTTTCCATTTTTATTCCTGCACTTTGTTTTTCCATAAAGCCTTTTTCTTGTCTCAAAACATCTTTTATTACCTAATTAATTCATCAGATCCACAGTGCATTAAAACCCTAAAAAAAGAAACATAGTCCAGCTACTGTGCAAGTTTTCTGAATAAGATGAAATACATTGTCTGATTTAGACATAGTTGGACTTGGGTACAGACAGGTCCATAATTTTGTAACTAGACAGATGTTATCACCAGAATTTATAAAAATAAGAAACTTGACAAAGGAGAAATCTTCAGTACTAGGTAAATTTAAAATATGATAGCTGTCTAATCAAAGGAAGGTATAAGGAATGGCTTTAGGTTTGAACCAGAGGGATGATCTACATTATCACACGGTACTTTTTGAAGAAGAGACTACCTGTGGTTTCCTGAACTTTGTAAAGTTCAGGAAAAATAATAAAATAAAAGTACCTTTTATTATTTGGTCAGAAAATCAAACAAATGAAACCACAGAATCATGGATTTTGCAAGGGACATCCAGAAGTCATATTGTCCTATCTGCTCAGTAGGGCCAACTCAACGTGGATGATCAGGTCCATGTCCAGTCAGATCGGAATACATCTAAGGATGACAGCTCCAAAATCTCTGTGGGAAATTGTGTTTGAGTGTGAGTGTGTCCATAAGAGGATAAGTATCTATTTCATAGTTTGTCCTTAGATCCATATGTATTTTGATGAGTCACAGAGTCCTTGTTTAGATAGAAAAGAAAGGTTGTTAGCATATGCCAGCCAATAGGTATTTTTCAAAATACAGTGTGAATGCAATATTGAATTTGCGATATTGGTCAAACAGAAGCCAAGGTTTATAAAAGAAAATTTATTGTAAAGAAAGACACTACTTGAAATAATTACTTAAATATTTACCTTAGACTCCAATGAGGATATAATTCATTGTTCTGAGGTAACTGTGAAATATCCCCTGACCATCACAGCAGAGAGAAACCTCTTACTGAATATTCACAGCTCACCCTAGCTGAATAATGCACTCCTAATTTCTCTGTCCTCTTTCTGCCTCCCTGCACCACACACAGATCAAATGAAAGAGTGGAGAATGGTGTTATGCACAGGTAAATGCACAATTTAAGTCAAAGAGTCTGCTACCTGTGTCACTTGTTCCTCAGGGAAATGTTGTAATTGCTCATTTCCTGTGCAATTTATTGTGTGTGGACTCTTCACTGTTTATTAATGCTGGGAACACCATTGGTATCTCAGATTTTTTTAGGGCAACCTAAATTTGTCCTAGTGCTTATCACAATGAAGCTGTAGATAGCAGATAGATGATCATCATAATCTCAGAACAAGGGTTTCTGAACACTTGTGAACTTCAGTTTGCATGCCCACAGAATTTGAGAGTTGAAAGTGATGCTCTTAATAGGTTAAGGAATATGTAATGACTGTTCAGCAATAAAGACATACAAGAGCTTTTGCAATCAAGCTGATGGTAGAATTTTCCTTTCTAGTCCTTAGTTTTGGTAGGATCTACATGAGCTGAATCTATTTTAATGAATTCAATAATACTTAAAAGTTCAGCTTTGTTAAGATTCAAATTGTTAAGTTCCACTGATCTCAGATTAGGGTAAGACCCTGAATCTATTCTTCTTTGCACCTTAAATTCTACTCTGGTCTGTATATTTACTCTCAGTCTCTATTAGTTCTTGAGCCTTATTGTTCTGTTGCAATGTGCAGTAACTCTCACTTTCATGTACTCTCACTTTCATGTACTCTCACCACTGCAACTTCTTTCACAGTCACTCAAATCTCCTTGTTGTTAAGAAGAGGAAAAAGCAGGGAGTGTGAAAAAATTTGAATTTAATGGAAAATTAGATATATGGATTATTATTATTATTATTATTTCAGTCTTTGATATCACTCTGTATCCTGAAAAAAATAGTGATTTTTTTTTAAGTTAAAAATAAAAGGCACTGTTCTTTAACTGCAAAGAGACTGAACTCTTCAATCCTCACTTTACATACAAACATTGCAAGTGCTTCTCACTGTGTTAGTGTGTGGGAGTATGTGTACATATGTACACATATAAATATATATCTATGTATATGTATGCATGAGAAATGCCAGGCTGAATTTCCTTGGTGAACAAAATCTGGTTCTGCTAATGAGTAGAGGAACAGGAGGAATATATTCAGAAGGTGGAGAACATGAGAAGATTGCTATTGAAGTCTGAAAATCATAACATAAAGGGGTTAATTTTTCACTAGAAGAGCAGATGGGAACATACTAGTAAACTTTGAAGGCATACAGAATGTTAGCTTAGCTTCTGAAGGGAATTTTTCAGAAAATATAGGAGGCACTACGCAGAAGTACATCAGCATTTTCTTTGTACACTGCAGTAAAAATAATAATGGCATTAAAAGTTCGACTCAGTGCATCAAGTTTTAAATCTCACAAGGGCAGAGATATCAAACTCAGCATAAGTGGGGAAAAATAAGTTAAAAAAGAGAAGTTCACAAAATGTGTTATATATCTAAGAGAGGAAAAATATGAGTTTGAATTCATAATGTTGTTGCACAGAGATTTCCATCTTAGAATTTATTCCCTCCTTCAGTCTTGTCTTGGAATGGTATTTTATTTATAAACCACTCATCTGCATATGTATTACTTTTTGTTGGTAAGTCTGCTTCTCTCAGTCCTACTTTTTTGCTGTATCTGATTTCACACATAGAAGTAACAGAGCATCTGGAACGTAGGGAGAGAAACACTGAACATCTTGGACAAGGGGATACCTATCTTCAAGAAATGTGACATTTACTATGTGACCATGTGACCGTGTGACTGACACAGTAATGTGTAACTCAGTGAATACTTGACACATACAAAATTGCTATTCTGTAACACAGATTTGTATGTTTTATTCTGATGAGATATCACAGTAAAGGCAACAATTTTTAATCAAGCAATTCACATGCTTCTAAAGATGCTTAATAGTTTTCAGATGAAGGCATCTATTTGTCATTTAGCTCTACTAGGCTTTTTTTATATAGCTTATATTTACACTCAGGTCCCAGACTTAATCGGATTTTTAAAGTACTGGTGTGCAGTTTTGGAGAAATACCTCAATTTCAACAGAAAATTTGAAAGAACACTGAAAGTGGTTTTGCTTACTTTTGGCTCATGTTCATTAGGATGTGGTCAGAGTTTTGCCACAAAAGCTTGTCAGTGTCTATATCATCTTTTCATTCGAAACTTCAAAAGATAGCGTAAACTGAAGCAATCCATCTACTGGCTTTGTGTTAGCTGAAACACACAACATCTCCTAGAAATAGCAATCTGTTTAAAAAACTTTATGATGGCAGGCTGTAACCATAATACCTATCAATAATTTTTATGGAAGAAAATTTTCAGGAAAGAAATTAGCATATTCTCAGCTTTAATCACATTAATTATATTTTAACATATCTGAAGCACATTTCTGTGCATTTTTTTCCCTGTTGAAGTATTTATGTTTATTATTAGAACTCATATTTAACAGATTTTAACAGTGGCTTTTCATTTTTCACGTTGTTTTGTATCAAAATATTAAAAGTGTACTGGTGCTAAAGCCAATCTTCACATAATTGTCAAAGTGTAGCCTAGCAGGACATTACTTAAGCTGCAAGATTGGTTGTTTTTATATGCTATGTAGTTTCCCCATCATGTGATCTTTCTACAACAAAATTAGATAATATTTTAAGCATCATTCTGAATTACATTTGAGCTCTTACCTTTTTAGGTTTTTCATTTCATCAATAAAACTAAGTACTTAAAAAATGAAAAATGTAGAGTTCTGAAGACCAGTGAGCAACAGACCATGTATTCCACTTTTATTTTATTACTAATTATTCATAGAGATGAGAAGAATGCAACACATGCCAGTGTTAATCAATTCAGAAAAAAAAAGAAATTATTAAATAAATAACTCTGTTGATCCTTCACTCACTAGAGCAATTTCCTTACTGCTGTTCTATATTCAGATTTAGAGAAACAATTTCAGAATGCATGCTTTAGTATCAATGGAAAAGGTAAGATAATTGGGGGTGTCGACATCCAGGGCTATAAGCATGTCATGCCTCAAGAATCTTGACTAGAAGTACACTCCTTTTCACTTTTTCAGGTTCTCTAGTACTACATTATATAAATTTATAGTAAGCTATGGATGGTAAAAACAATTTCAATGATGATTGTAAGCCTATTTATGTAGTCCTAAAGTCATGCCACTGTTTGCCAAGAAGTACTTAAAATATTTTAAAATATTTTAAGCTCATCTTTGGCTCATAGAAGGTTATTTATTCAGTCACATACCATCCATTGCAGTTTAAGGTTGTCTTCAAGGTAAAAATACAACAAGCTTATATTAATAATTTGAAAATATGTCAGTGAAATGATGCAGTATTTAATAGTGTAACTATATTATTAATGATTTTTTTTTAACTTAACAGATCCTTGCATCACATGTAGAACTTAAATATTTAAACATAATTTTTAAAAAACCCTACACAAAGAAACTTTCCCAAAGGTACAAAAATCTTTTATTTACTTAGATATAAAGTAACATTAAAGGTACATGAACCACTTTGTGACTATTATGAATAGTTCTATAAATTACAAACAGGATAAAAAGAAATCTGTATACTGTTAGAAAAGAAGCAAAATTCTCTTTATTGCAAAGAAAACTCTGCTTATCTTGTTGAAAGTTTTGTTTTCCTTCTCTTTATTTATGTTTCCTCTGGCATAGTTCCAATATATCAGGCAGAATGTAGGCACTTAAATAAAGATTTAGGTTCCAGTAAATCTCTGTGAAAATAAGCAGCACTTGTTTGACTTTGAAGTCCTCTGGGATCAAGACGTATGCTTCTGTGCCTGTGCAAAACTTCTGTGTTTTCAATATTTCTTTTTCCCTCTTAAGTTATACTTAGCTTCAGCAATCCAACATTGAGTTGGTCTCCCAGTATACACACGCACCAAAGAGAATTATGACTAATCATAGTTACAGGCTCCTGCCTTTTAAAAAAGCTGCTGATAACTCCTGCTCTTTTTATGGAATATCTTCATGGACCAAATACCCACTTAGAAAATGAGACACCTGTAAGAGTCCAAATTTGCATAACATTATTCTATAATCTTCAGCCTGTGAACTTCTCTGGCATTATGTCACTCTACATTTCTGTTGCAGCTGTGAAACATTGAAGAAGAAGTTCAAAATACTTCTCGGCAAAAGACAGTAGGGAGAATAAGAAAATTATTGTCTCTGTAATCCAGGAATGAAGCTTAGGAGCTGCAAAGATCCTGAGCTGCAAATGTCCTGACTTTCAGTCACTGTTTCCAGGACATTTAATAGATCCTGATTTATTTTCTATACCTATAATTATTATAGTGCAGATAAAATTTATTTCTTTATATATTTCTGCAGATTCCAGTGTGCCAACCTCCCCAGCTCCACAGTTATTAGGTGTCTTCAGCATATTGCTCGGTATACTTTGTGCCTATCAAAAAGACCTATAGCATTCTCCAGCAGAAATATATTTCTTGACTTTACCAGATACATTGGAACACATCCAGAAAAGGCCATTGGATACAATTGATGCCTCACTTCATGTGGAAAAGGACTAGCTCACACTCTGAGGAATAATTTTAGCACAGATATACAGCTGACACTTTGAGACGTCCAGAAATAGGTATTTAGTAGCAATAATGCATAGTTTCTTAACCATAAACAGGGTTGGTTGTGAGACAAAATCCAGCTGTCCATAACTGTCAAAAACAAAACCTGTCTGGTTTTGTGTATAACAAATGTTTTTCACATTCCTAGGCCTTGGATTCGTCCTGAGAATTTAAAATTAATTTGTTATCCTGACAAATCAAATAAACACTTACATAGTTTCCTCTGTATTTAATAGGAAAAGACAAACATTTCAGAGGGTAGTTGAACCCATATTAGATTCTCCTAGGCAAGGAGTATTAAAATCAAATTGAGGTACTTAGTTTAGATGGCTATTTTGAAGGAGTATTAACGTTCAGAATTTTAAATAAATGAAAAAAATTTCATGGATAATTACAGATTTCCCCCGTTGATAATGCTTTTAACTAAATTTTTGAGTCATATATTCTCTTAGGTAGTTCCACTTGGCAGATCAGACAGCAAAATTTTTTATATATGATATTATGTTATGTTGTATGTTGTATTATTTTAATTTTTAGGTGCCTGACTTCCAAACTTAGATTTTGATTTTCAGACATGAACCACTTGCCTAACCTATATTGAAACTCTGCCTTTAGAAACAAATTTTGGAATGGTTCCTATTAAGATCTTTAATAAATAATTATTAATATATTAGATCTGTAATTACAGATTGGTTGTTTACACATCAGCATAGCTATTTCCCCTAAATGTGAAGTTTAAAGTCCAGGCTAGATGTTCCTGACTGGATGATAGTGGTTAAAAACTTCATGATTTTGAGGCTCAGAATGCTGATAGCACCTTTCACAACTAGGATGATTTAATTAAGGCAAATAAGTACAGGATTAAGTCCAGAATTTTCAAAGGTTTTGGCTGATTATACAGTTGCCTATGCTGTGAGGCTTCAGCTGTATTTGGAGGGAGTTTTTTGCTTCTATTGAAGCAATAAATATTGTAAAGCAGTAAACATCACTAGTGTGATAAAAATCCTGATCTAGGAATACAGTTATTCTAGTAATATAGGTTACTTTAATAATACTACCCTCTAAAGTCCATGTTGGATATTTTTCAAATCCAAGACATTTTTCTGATCCAAGAAAAGACAAAGCTCTTGTGTACACCTACATTGTCAAATCTGTTAGCTCAACACAGAAACTGAAAGCATTTAGGTACCTATTAACCATACAAAGATTAGACCTGCAGTTTGAGTTGATTGCAAACAAGCTGATTGCAAGCAAATTGATTGTAAACTTTAGAACTTACTATCTTTATTCTGACATCTCATTTTTTAGGGTGAAGAGAAGATGCAAGGAGTTTTGGAAATGTTTGGGGTTCAAAAGTCCTCAGAGTTCTAGACTTTTACAAAGTGTTTCTAATAAGAGTTACTGAAAAAAATTTAATAAATGTTTAATGAATACATTCTTCCATGGAAAAAAAAAAAATCCCATTAGAACTGTGTTTCACTGTTAAATAGTATCTGAAGTGAAAAACCCAACCAACCAAAGAAACCTCACTCTAACCTAAAACCCAGATTTTAGAGATGCTAATGGAAAGTTTCCTGTTAATTCCAAAGATATTGGAATTTTTTCATAAAAAAATACTGACTTCCCATTTAATTAAAAGCCAGTATTAAGTTGCTGCATTTTTCACAAAATTTGGCATTTGGCTGACATAGACCTCCTGACAGCATAAACAATGGATGTACTTTATATAGGAAAACTGAAGCCTCCATAGTGTGAGCTTTTGTATGCTGAAATGGGATTGTTTCAAGCAATCAGACTGTGGGGAAGCTGAACCATTTGGCTCATCTCATATCTGCTTCAGCATTATTCTGTGCTTTCTGCTCAAATTCTTACTGTGAGCCAAATGGTTGCTGTGTCAGGTCCAAGCACAAACATTTTCTCTTCAGGACACTTCAGCTGCTAATCCAGCACAGAGGAGCTGTTCCATTCTCTTCCCTTGTGGGCACACTGATGCCAGAGGAGAGCTGAGAGAGGAGTTGGTCCATGTTAATGGTCCATTGAGCATGTTTACCCAGCACAAATGAAAACAACAACCAGCTCATGTTCCTTCCGCAGCATGGCCCTTCCAATAGCAGCCTCCTGTGGTGGGCAGTTCTGGCAATGGTGGGCAGTGATGAACCCAAAGGAGAGGCCTGCAGCACTTATCATTCATAAATTCATAAATGAAGAATAAAAACACAAGGAAAGAAAAAAAATAGATACAACTGAAGGGGAAAGCATATGTCATTTTACGTATTCCTTGATAGTTCCTCTTTTCCTGATTACTTTATCATAGACTCATAGAATGTTTTGGATTGAAAGGGACCTATGTGAAAATAATTTTAGGTGGCAGCCTTCTGACTGCCACAGGGTCTCAGAGCAGCATGAGCTGGAACCAGATTTCCATGCCAGTTCAGAATTATCTCACCACTAGTGCCTAGCTGTAAACCTCTAGTGGAACTGGCTGCTTGCCTGCTTGCAGTCCCAATGAGGAATTTGTGTTCATAAATTCAAAATGTTAGCTCTCACAGCTTGCTGGAATTACCACAGTCACCCTGCTTTCAGTCAGAAATTTCATACTCATGCTGAGTCCTTCTGAAAATAAAATTCAATATTTCTGAATTTCTATGTACTTGGACAATTAAGTATGTCTCCTGATAATACGCCCAATTTTGAAGATCTGGCAATTTTCTAAATGCTACCTCCACATTGTCAGGATTGCCAGAAAGGGCATGGTTTGGAGATGCCTGGATTTTAAAATGAATAGGTATGGAATTTGTGAAAATGCTGTTTCATAGATTTGAAATGAGAGGACTATGGAACAAGAGGACTATGAAACCAGACCTTGAAGTTGTCTATGCCAACTTCTACTTAAAAAGAATACGGAGAGATAGACATGAATTCATTTAGGTCATGAATCACCTCGGCCTAAGGCAGATGTCTAAAATAACTCTGATAATTTACATCCTTAAATTTCTTATTTCTTTTGACTGACTTTAAACAGATGTGGATACAGTCTTCTACACTGCATGTGCAATGGCTCCTACAAGTGCAGCTACTAGTCTTTCCTAGGATTCTGCTGAGTGGCCACCTGATTTCACCAACAGCAGATTTTGGCCAAGCTCTGAAAGCCGAGTACTGGAGATTGCTACACGGCCATCATAATCACAGTCCATTTATGAAAAGCAGCCAATGAGAATTTTAGAGTTTGATGTACTCTGGTCTAATTTATATACATTTACTTATATCTTCTTTTTCAAGTTTTGCGGTCATTAGCTTTATTTAATTAGATTCATTATGAAAAAACCAAACTGATGCCTACTGAACAGTGTTATTGGAGCATCTACTTACACTTTATTGAGTGCTGTCAGAAACCATTCTGCCAATAAACTTCTTGTATGGCTTAGCATCTAAAAATATTCAAGTATATAAATAAAAATCGTCCTGTGCCTTCATTTTATTTAATGTCCTATTCTGACAGTTTCATTCAAATATTACTTGTTAATTATTTTCTGAGTAATTGTCCATACTCAAGGCAGAGACATCAAAATTTTCCTTTTTTTTAAAGGTGTGCTTACCTGCAAAAAGACAACCTTGGCTAGATATTTCATATAGTCAGTAAATCCTTAAAACAAAAGAATGGTATAAAACTTCACAGCTATATTTTTTAAATGCAAAATAAATGGCATTCCATAGTATTGATTAGCCTCAGAAAAATTCACGCAAGGGCATACTATTATTCTCTCTCCTCTTAAATCTTTAAAGTAGCTACAGAAGAAACATATTTTGAACAGTTAAATGGATGCAAATTGCATTTTGATTCACTGACTTACTGTATATCTATAGGGCTCAAAACTATTTTGAAGACAAAGAGGTAGTTTTATTTAATTTAAGGTAGTTTTATTCAATAAATTGAACAGCAATTTATCTTAATATAATGAGTATTTTAATAGATAACAGGTTACTATCCATCTGACACTGCAATAATTATTTACACAGAAAACAAAGATAATAGAAGTAGAACAGACAATGGTACTTTTAGATACTAACATGAGGGAGGAAAAGGTGTAAAAAGTAATAATTTCAATCAAATATCATCAGTGTCTGCTACAGTATTACTTATGAGAATAGTAACCTCTGTCCCACTTTTTTCTTTGGCTTCTAGTTGCCTTCCTGAAACAGCTGTGAGTGATAATAGTACCAAGACTACTACTTTAATTTTTTTCTGTTTGATACTTCATATGCAATCTGTAGGGATTTATTGCTATGTGGGATGGGGTGTCAGATCAGCTCACAGGGAGAATATAAAAATGCAGATGGACTTTAAAAAGTGTTGGGTATAATCCTGCATGCATGCTGTGAAGTTCTTTGTGCATCTCTTAGACTGAGGTCTCAAAAAAACCATTTTCTGCTTAGCAGCCTAAGGAATCATTACTGTAAAAGAGCTTTCCTTCTATTTCTCTCAGGCTTTTTTCTTATAGGGTGCACATTTGTTCTTCGGCCTTTTTTGGCTTGCTGAAGTCCCAGGCTATCCAAGAAATGACCACTTCTCCTTAACCCTGTCAGTAAAGTTAGTAAGCTTTGCTAAATCTGTCAGAAAAGCACGTTCTCATCCTGACAGAGAACCTTTCTCTCGAGGGAACTTCCTTCAGCTGGTCTGTGGTGCACTTGTAGAAAACGGCATATAAAAATGCCTGTGAAGATAAGTCAGCGCAAAATTTATTCTTCTTACAAAAGCTTCAGCCTTGAAATATAATTATACAATTATTCTTTTCTGAACTTATTTTTTTATATGCATTCCCATATGTATAAATGCACTTTATATGTGCTACATTTCTCAGTTTTTTTCACTACTGTCTGATACATTGTTTGAATTACTGTCCTCAGTGAGGAAGAATATTTCATAATGATTTTGGTAGAGAGAGACAGAAGAGAAAAGGAGGATACCAAAGTCTCACAATTAATATTATTGGGGTTTAATTATTAATATGGGGGGGGGGGGGGGAAGACTACACCTGGTTTAATTCTCTAATAAAAACTTCCTGAACTATGGCAAGTTCCATGCTTGTTTTCCTTCTGACCTCAAAATATTTGTCAATTCATGTCTTCTGATTTCCTCCCATCATCACACTTTGGATGGCATCACTGAATACACTTTACTATCTTTTTACTCTTCAGAAAGGCAGAAGTAGTCATCTTTAGTATTCTGATATATATAATTAATTAATCTATATACACATATGATAAAAGCCATGTTGAAATTTATTACCCTCTCAAAGGGACTCAACTACCATCTACTTTTGCTATGTTCTTTTTTTTACCTTTGACATCTTAACTTAAAGGATGACGACCATAGGCATTAAAGACATCTTAGCAAAGACGTCTTAGCAAAGACAAGCATACCTGTAGTGGGTTCAGTTCGTAAACCAGCGGAAACACCAATTAGAGTGTAGTGGTTTGGTCCAAAATACTCATTACTTACTTATTTACCTTCTGTGAGATAAGAATGAGGAGAAAGCAAAGCAGGCACAAAACTTAAAAGAATATAAAGAAGTTTATTAACAGACCTAAAAGAAAGGGGAAAAAAAAAAATCAGACCACACCTCCAGAACACTTCTTCTCCCCCCACCTTTCTCCCTTCTCTCACTGACAATGTAAAAAGACAACCCTTGAGATTTTCAGTCAGTTTACCACTTCTATAATAACCGTTTTCAGTTCACTTAGGGAGAGGAGTTTCTCTTGCTCATGCTATGGAGACATCTCCACAAGAAGTTCTCTCATGGCTTCAATGTCACAGCGAGACAGCCCCCCAGGTTGGTTCTCTGCTCTCATGTGAGAGTCCCCTCCCACGACTTGCAGCTTTTCCCACAACTGCTTTCGAGGGTCCAATCTTGAGCTATGGGGGTACCATTCTAAGGTTGAGCTGTTCAGAAACAAAGGTTCTCTTCACCCATCTCTGGGAGCATCTTCATCTCTAAGAATAGAGGCCCTCCCCCTTCCCTGGAAGAAAAAGGGTCCTCATCATCTTCACCTCTAGGACCATCTCTAGGAGCATCTCTAGGAACAGAGGTCTTTCTCTTTCCGATTGGAACAAGAATCCTCATCGCTTCCATCTCTCCCTGTTCAAATTTCCCATCAAATTACATCTGCTTCAGCATTTGCTTATTCCAGCACAGGCGCTTTTTCTCACAAGTATAGTTTGAACACTCCACCCCTCATGCTTCATGAAATTACAATGGGTACTCTGATATATCATAGTCTACCACCACGATAGCTTTACAACAGAATTTCAGCTTCTAAGTATCTCCTCTTTCTCTTCCCTAGGATTTCAGCTCTTCCTTCTTTCCTAACTTTGGTGTCTCTATGGTGTTTTCTCAGGAGAGAATTTATGTCTGCAGGCTTCATCTGTTCTGGAAGAAACTTACAGCACTAAAAAAGAGTTAATCTCACCCGGCCCCGCAGCTGGAATTCACTTATCGCTGTTGGTCACATGATCTTTTGCCAGACAACAGGGCAGCAGCCTCAGACGAGCCCTGGCCGCACCAGGGGCTGCCTGCACAGAGCAGGGCTGGCGGGGGGCTGCGGATGGAACAGGGCCACATGGCTCCAGGATGGCTGTGGCCTGGCCTGGCCCGGGCCAAGCAGGTCCTGGCCCAGCCCCACTGGGCTGCACGGGCCCCCCCAATTACCTGTCCTGTTACAAGGCTGGAAGCGAGAGAGAGCTTTCCCGGGGTTTGTCCATTCTTAAATGTGGATCACAGAGGCGTGTCAAGCTCTTTAAGTGGCTGAAAAAGTTGTCAGTATTCAAACTAGCCAGTTGATAGGTTCTGTCAGCTCATAGAGGAAGCTGTAGGCACCTCTTTGCAAGAGAGTCACTTCCGTAGCTATGTTAACCCATGACAATACCCTTACATGTGTTCGTTTCTCTGATATTATCAACTTTATGCCTCCACATTGTCTATACCTAGTACTCTTCAATATTAATATTAACAACACTCCTAAGATTATTTCTATGTCTAATTAAGTATAAAATCAGCTAGCCTAGACATTTTGATTAAATGCTTGCAACACGCTACAAGCCATTTCTTAACAAAGCTCATTGTGGCCGTGAAAATAAAACATTTTAATTTAAAATATTTATTCATATTTATTTCAGTTTCCCCTAAAACCAGAAAAAAAAATCAGCAACAGGAGTTTATATGATACATAGTCATATAATTCAGCTAATTTTATACAGTACAGTTACACACAAATACATTAGAACTGTGTTTTCTCTGCTTTTCTAGGGAAGTAAAAAAAGCAAAACACAAACCAAATAAAACAAACAACCCTTCATCACTTCCACAATGGCTAGTAAACGAAGATGCTTTCAGCTATGTATAAAGGATTTCCCTTCTCTTATCTAGTGCCAATACATTTTGTCTGGCTTGCACAGTTTTTTGTTTCACACAAAAGCATATGCTTTGCATGTCCAAGATATTTGAAAAAAATCTGAAGCCTCTACAATAATGAAAATTTGTTTTAGACATGTTTCTTGGATATTTTTCATGTCACATGAAAATAATATCTACATGAGAAAAAGAGAAAGTAGGACAAAATGGAAGGCTACTGACCTCAATGAATAAATGTACTTAATTTTTCTAACATTCTAGTAATGGCTTCAAAGAAACTAGAAGCCTTTTAAATGAGATGCCCTTGGTGTAAGAGTTTAACACTAGGATTTATCTTTCCTGAAGTTAATTATCTGAAGTGTCCTAGTTTTGGTTGGGGTAGAGTTAGTTTTCTTCATAGAAACTGGTAAGGGACTGTATTTTGGATTTATGCTGCAAACAGAGTTGACACCACAGGGATGTTTCACCTATTGCTGAGCAGGGCTTACACAGAGCCAAGACCTTTTTTGCCTCTCACACCACTCACCAGTGAGAAGGTGAAGGGTGCACCAGGAGTTGGGAGGCGACACAACTGGGACAGCTGACCCCAACCAACCAAAGGGATATCCCATAACGTATGTCATCATGCTCAGAATATAATCCTAGGGGAAGAAGGAACTGGGGGCATTCAGAGAGATGGTGTTTTTCTTCCCAAGTCACCATTACGTGTGATGTAGCCCTGTTTTCCTGGAGATAGCTGAACAGTTGTCTGCCCTGGGGAAGTGGTGAATGAATTCCTTATTTTGCTTTGCTTATGCACACAGCTTTTGCTTTACCTATTAAACTCTCTTTATCCTAACCTAAGAGTTTTCTCATTTTTATTCTTCTGATTCTTTTCCCTATCCTGGGAAGAGTGAGTGAGCGGCCAGGGGAGAATGAGCAAGCAACTATGTGGTGCTTAGTTGGTGGCTGGGGTTAAGCCATAGCATGAAGAGAACTGTTTAGTCCAGCCAATGGTCTGGAAATTTGGAAAAGAGGAAGGAAATAGAATGAAGAATCTATGAATGTTTCCAGCATCCTTCCCAATCTTTTTCTTGCTTACATAGGACTAATATATAATTGGTTTTGGGTCAACATATGGTCATGGTGCTGGTCAGGTTACAATATGTGTGACAGTCATATAAATAAGGATCTGATATTACATCACTTTATTTTATGTATAGACATAGGCATAACGTTAAGCAGTGTTTAAGTGGACAGGGGAAACATATGCCAATGTCCTTTTAGTATCTTCCCATTCCAATAAGACCATCTGGATTCCATATTTAAGAATAGCTTTTAAAACAATTGTAATTTTCTTAGCGGAATGCAGTAACAGTGGAAATGCCATTATTTTGAGAAGTGAAGGAGAAAGGAAGAAACAGGCTGCCTGCTCTCAATGAAACCTAAAGAAATTCTGACTTGTGTTCCTGCATAGCTGCTGAGTTACTAGAAGGTAACTATTGCATTGCCTTCATACCATTTGAATAGGAAGGAAGAGAAGAAATCGAAGGGGTGATGAGCAAGATAAACAGAACTATCTATCTTTACTGTATTTCTTTTTTTTATTACTTTAAATTTAGATACATAGTTTTAAGTCTTAAAATAAGCGTGAATTCTATTCCACATCAAAATCCCCTCTCATTTTCTGAGAATAAATGGGACTGCTGTGGAAAAGCGTAAAATGCCGTCTCCAAAATATAAGGTGCAGAGGAAATAAATACAATTTTCCAATATAATACATGTAAAAAAATACTAGATACAAATTTAAAGCAATTTTAAGGCAACATGTTTCTAGGAGTAATTTTATTTATAAAACTGTGATCTTAATATAATGCCTTGTCTATGGTCAACATTTGGACTAAGGCAGTCCTGAGGAAAGATACATCAGAATGGGGAGGGGATTTTGTTGAAATTGTGTTGAGAACAGGGTTGATAACTGAGGCAGATAAGTGCATTTCAGATTGAAATTCTCCCATCTTCCACTTAGAGAAGGCTGTGTTTTTCAAGTTTTGGGGTTTTTTTTCTCTTGTGTTTTGTTTTGTTTTCTTTCATCTAAAAAACAAAATTATATTGCTAGTGCACTAATAAATAAAAAATAGAACAATTCCTTTGCCTACTTGTTTGGTATACTGGAAAAAAAAAATCCCGAGCATGTGTAACCTTTCCAAAATGAATATCCTTAATGGAACTGAAGGATGTGTATCTGTATAACTACTAACACTGAGAGACTTGGACATGCGGCCTGGGTATGGGGATGAGAATAGCAACATTCAGACACGCGTTGTTTTTTTAATGACTGCAGTGTGAGTTCTACATCAGCTCAGAGAACTGTAAAGGCTCAAACCCTAGTATAAAACATTGCCTTGGATACAGGAAAATGTGTCAAAATTATACTGACAAACAGATTATACTTCTTCCTTTGCATCCAAAGTAGACTCCTTCTAAAGTTAGTATGAGAAATAATCCTGGCCAGTGCCAGTTCCCTCCCCATGATATCTGGAAAATGCTTGGGAGAAGACTGAATGTCCCCATGAAATTCCATGCCAGAAACAGATAAAATATTTCTATTTCATAAATAAGCAGAATAAACCAGTGTATGCTAGTGTTTAGGAGTAACTCCACTACTAGCAGTATAGACACAATGAAAGATGGTGAAATCAATGAAAAATGTAAAGCTAACATAGGCACTCAGAAGAATGTCTGCTTGCTAACCACTGCTGCTGTGTTGAACGAGATGGTCCCAGTATCTCTTAATAGCAGCTGGCTAAAGACAGTCTATATTTCCAAAACTTAAAAAGTCCAATTTAATCAAAATCATTACCAAGGCTTAGAACTTATTTCAGCATCTGTGGAAATGGTTGGGGCTTGGTTGTAGTGAGTAGGAATAGTATTTTTGTTTCTTTTTAAGATTTTCTTTTCCCCAGAAAAATTTCCAAGACAATCAGAAATTATACTTTTTATTGTTTTGTCTTGATTCAGTTGCCAGGAATAAATTGACTACCTGAATCCTCCTGATTTTCTGCTTAATACTCAGAAAGACCTTTATATTCTCCCTATTCACATGTTTGAGAGTTATCCTGTTAAAGAGTCTGCTAAAAGCAGTAATTCAAAGGCAAAGGTTTGATGGTTAAGGTTATCGTTGGGTAGATATTTAGTAAGAACAGCAAATTATTCATTTGTACCCAGAAAACTAACCCTTAGCTAGATTGTCTTTGACCTCTTGTGGCACAATTCCCATCTCCTGCAATGTCCTGGCAACAAAGTCCTCCTGAAATTTCTTTGTAGATTGTGAGCTGATAATGCAGGAACTGAAATGGTGATGCCAGGCATATACTTTGCATGTTCTAATGAGTTTTGCTCTATTCCTCAGGCCAGCTGGCAGTGCAAGCTTTAGATAATGTACAGAAGCCTAAGCAAAAAAAGCTCAGATTAATAAAAAAATAGCTGCAACTCAAACCAGATGTATCTTACGGGTTTTTAAGGCGTCAAAAGGCTGTAAAGATAATTTTCACCTAGTGAATAAGAATAGCAAAACTGATACTAGGGAACTTATATTACATAAATACTGCAGAGCTTTCCCCTTTTTTTGGTAGCATTTCATGCAAATAAAATTAAAAGGCTTTCTCACTTGGCCTAGCAGAGCTCCGGCTAGGTGTGAAGCAGAGCTGCAGTTTACTCTCAGTTCCCTCATCCTGAGGCAAGAGTAGTGGGCTGCAGTATGATAATGAGTAGACTGAATGAAAAGACTGAATTTGATTACATTTGGTAGTAACAGGTGTGGGAAGGACATAAGAAAGAGCTATAGAATTTTTTTCCTAAGAGCATTGGAGGCTGACACAGGCTATATCTTATACTTTCAAACGTAAAGCCTAGTTTCTGCTGTCAAGTATAAAGAAATTTCATTAGCTTAACATATAAAAATTGCTGTCAAAGGTAATGCTAGAAAGTCCGCCCATTTTTGACAGCTCTTGGGGACTATCTGACCCACCAAAAGGCTAAAACCATGTAAGTTTATGGCCACATCAGAATGAGATGTAGTAGTGAAGGTTTCATCCTGTGATTACTTTCACATAGCTGTAGCTAGACACAAGTCTAACAGCATGAGGACATGCCACCTTTTTTTATCGTGACAAACTCAGACATATTTTGTCTGGTCCTTGAAGGTATCTAAGAAACAAAGAATGTCTTAGAGTATGAGTGTATGTCCATAGAAATAGAAGGAACAATAGTAAAACTGACATTTTAAATGCCTTAAAATTCTTCACCGCAGGCTGTGGACTCCCTGCTACCCCCACCCATCACTGAAAGTGAACACTTTTTACGGCAAGTAAAGCATGTAGACATGCAATTTTATTCTACTAATGGAAACACATAAAATCATAAAAAATGAGAGCTTCTCATACTCAAGCAATGTGTGACTGCCTTGTTGGATTTCATACCTTTTTTTGACCATTCTAACACTGTCATTTGACTGTCATTTGGCTTTCCCAGGACAATAAATGATGAGTCTTTGACTCAGTCTAAATGGACTTTCCTCAAGGTACACATACCAGGAACACACAAAAGTGATAGGTAATTTAGCCTGTATGGAATTATGATTGCTCAGAAAATGTTGGGGGAAATGCAGCTGCTCTGAAACAGCTACCTCCAAAAACTATACACAGCAGTCTAGCATCACGTTTAACTTTTCTCTTAGGATGACTGTTTCATCAGTTTCTTTGTCGGAATGCAAAACTCAGTATGCAGGTTAAATGCATTTTTTTATAAGTGCACAATGATATGCGAACGTAACTCTGTGTAGTGCAGGCTGGCTGCTCCCAGGAGGGCAGGTACTGCCTGCAGTGGATGCTTGGTTCAGCAGGGAAGGTGCTCCTGCCAAGGGGCAGGGCAGGCACAGGGAGGCAGCTGGGAGGAGCTCCAAGCCCACAGTATGGGGCACATTGGTTGTGAGAAGCCAATCGTACCTGTCAGGATGCAGATCAATGAAGCACATGGATAGACACAGACATGATTATAACACAGCTGAGTGGTAGCCCAGGCATGGGCCAGGGGTGATAGGCTTTGCTTAGAAAAGAAAGAAAGAAAAGAAAAGAAAAAAAAAGGATAAGACCTTGCCAAGGCTCCTAATTTTCATCACAATGACCCTGCTGAAGTACCTCCTCTGCCCCTTGAAGCTCTTCAATGAGAGAAACAATTCCCATTAGAGAGAGAGGGAGGGAGGGAGGGAGGGAGGGAGGGAGGAAGGAAGGAAGGAAGGAAGGAAGGAAGGAAGGAAGGAAGGAAGGAAGGAAGGAAGGAAGGAAGGAAGGAAGGAAGGAAGGAAGGAAGGAAGGAAGGAAGGAAGGAAGGAAGGGAGTCGTATTTCAGTCATTGGAGCGGGTATTTCCCTGTAGCCTGTGGAGAATATTTACTCAAAGAACAGTGACCTCAAGAAAGGCTATGCTGAATCAAATTGTCTTGACAGGAACAGTGGCCCATGCTGGATCCATGTTTTGGCAGGTTTTTTCCCTGGGTTTCACCTAGTGGTGAGAACCTACACTGGACCAGATGAAAAATATAAGGAGGAAGGAGCAGCAGAGAACTTTTAGCAGCTAACCATAAACTATATTCCCCATTTATCCTGCCCCTCTCATGAGAAAGTAAGTAAAAGAGTCTAGAGTGAAGGAGTAAAGAGGAACATGGGAAGAGTGGGGTATTTGGAGATGTTCTCCTAATTTAGTCTTCACTGTCCAAATCTATTTCAATGGAAAAAACTGAATTAACTTGCCCATGTTGAGTGTTTTTTGCCTGTGACACTAATTAGTGAGTGATCTCCCATTCTGTATCTTGGTCTAAAAAATTTCTCCCTCAGTCATTCTGTTGAGGGAGTGAGAAAGTGACGTGGTGATCATCTGGCAGCCAGTAAAGATCATGATGTCATCAAATCATAGATTCATAGAATCAGAATGGTTTGGGTTGGAAGAGACCTTTAAAAATCATCTAGTCCAACAACTCTGTCATGGGCAGGAACACCTCAGGTTGCTCAAATCACTGGCCAGTGTGATTTTGAATACTTTTAAATGATGGGTCATCCACAACTACTCTAGACAACCTATTCCAGTCTTACCATTCTTACTGTAAAAAAATCTTGCCTTAGGTTCAAACTAAACTTACCCTCTTAGTTAAGAGCATTATTCTGTCTTTTCATTTCAGACCTTTATAAAAAGTCTCTGCATTTCTTAGACACTCACTTTAAGTACTGAAAGTCTGAAAGAAAGTCTTTCCGGGTCTTTCTCTTCCCCAGGATGACTTACCACAACTCTCTCAGCCTTTCTCTGTAAGAAAGATGTTGCAGCCCTGTGATCATTTTCCCAGTTCTCCTCTGGATGTCCTTTAACAGGTCCATGTCTTTCTTGTACTGGGGGCCCCAGAGCAGTACTTCAGGTGGTGTCTCACTACAGCAGAGTAGAGGGAGAGCATCTTTTTCATGGCATCTCCTTCTCAGGAAGCTGCAGAGAGCAATGAGGTCATCCTTCAGCCTCCTTCTATCCAATCTAGACAACCTCAAAGTCCTTAGCTGCTCCTCATAGGACATTCCTTCTACTTGGTCCTGTTGAACTTCATGACATTTGCATGAACATACTTCTCTAGCCTGTCAAGATCCCTCTGGATGGCATCTCTTCCTTCAAACATATTAATGGTACCACTCAGCTTATTGCTGTGTGCAGAATTTCTGAGCATGCACTTCACCCTACTGCCTATGTCACTGATGAAAATATTTAGTAGCCTTGGTCCTAGCATGGAGCCTTGAGAGTTCAGTCGAGTTCAGTCTGGACATTGAGCCATTAACTGCAACTCTTCTGAAATGGCCATCCAGGAAATTTTTCATTGATCTGGAATCAGGTTTAGAAAGACAGAATGAAAGGACCATTTTGAAATTCATGTTTCTTGACATTTGTTTTGTGCATAAAATGTTCTTGACCTTTTCATCTATGTTTGAAAATCTAGGCCTAAAGATTTTATATTGCTTTCTTTGCACAGCTGGAGTCACTACTGAGATTGAAACACCCATACTTTGAAGGAAAACAAAATGAAATTACAGTTTTGTGTTTCTTGTTTCTTCAAGTATAGAAATGTGACACATTGGGGTTTATTGTAATACTCACAAGAAATTTGTGATGGGTTGACCTTGTCTGTTGTATCACTACCCTTCTCAGAAGGATGTGGGAAAGAAAAGAAGATGGAAAAAAACTTGTGAGTTAAGGTAAAGGCACTTTAATAAAGCAAAAGCAAACATCAAGTGCAGAAGCAAAGGAAAGCAAAACATTTATTCTCTAGATTTATTCTCTACTTCCCATAAGCAGGTGATGTCCATCTGCTTCCCAAGAAATAGCACTTCAGTACATGTAGCAGTTGTTCTGAAAGATAAACAACACAAGGTTTCAGTCAGGCATTGTATTTGCTATTTCCTGACCTTGTACAGAAAACTGAGATGCAAAATGGAATAATAACATTATCAAATTTTATGTCTTTTTTTTTCTCTTCATAAACAACTTTTGAAAATGCTAAAGCTTTACCTTGAATTTTTCCATACCCCCCACTGTTTTTCCAAGCACCCCTCAAAACATGTTTTTTATCTATTTATATTTTACCAGGCACTTACCACTCATCTACCAGCTGAAGACTTAGACATGACCTGTTTCTTTTCACTTTTATCCATAGACTGCTGTATTTCAACTGTAGCAATATTTGGTATTGTTTTTCAACAATGTCGTTCAAGAGCAGATATTACTTTTGACTTAAATCAGGTGCACAAGATTTGTGTAAGATACATAAATTAAAAGTAAAATTTAACCCTGTCCATCATTTTTTCTTCAGCATTAAGTTGATGATTCATTCATTCACCTCTATTATATATTGGGTAAAGAACTGGAATATCTTTGGTTGTTGTAATGCAGTTTGCTTGTGCAGTTGAGGAATTACAATCAGGGAGAGAAAGAAAAAATGATTGACATGAATGCCTCTCGTTATTCTGCTGAGAACTTGTTTTGACAAATCAGTCAATGTAATTCATCAGTGTTACAATATCATTGATTACAATTTTCTTCTCTTTGATCACATCAGAAATTCCTTGTCAAGATAACATATAATGTGTATTTTCCAGAAGATCTTAACTTTTTTAATAGTGTGGCTCACCTCTTCCTACTGAACACCATACATACTCGTAATTTGGGTTACTAACTGAAGTGTACTACAAGAAAAAGTAAGTTTAGATATTGTCTTTAAAGCTATTTGATAGCTTAATCTGAAATCTGGTAGTAAATGAAAACCCAAAATAATCCAACATGCCTTTGGGCTGTCTAAATGCTAATAACCTGGAAGACACAGCAAGTTTGCAGATGAAGACACACACCTGAAGCATGGGGTACTACACAAAGGGACCTGGACAAACTGAAGAAGTGGGCCCTTTTGAACACTTCAAGTGTTCAAGGCAAGGTGGAATGGCACTTTGAAGAAGTCCCTGCTCATTGCAGGACGTTCAGAAAAGATGACCTTTACAGGTCCCTTCCTATCCAAACTATTCTATGATTCTCTTATTCTATGGAGATGACAAGTGTAGGTACAGTGTCCCATGCTCAAGGTCTTGGCCATGAAATACCTTTGACGTTAGAGTGCAATAAAATGAATGAGATCCCAGAGTTCTGCATGGGCAAGAGTGAATCAACATTTAAGACAAATAAGTAAAAATTACCTTTCTTCCTTGTACACAGTTTTCCAGCAAAGTGCTCATTCTGCATCAGCTTAAAGTTACGGAATTCATTAATTTTCAGGGCTAAAGGAAAAAGAATTTTTCATTCCTAATTATTTCTAGATTTGCTCTAAGAGCCAGAACACTTAAGCGAGTATTAATAGATCTATAGCAGGAACCAGAGCATCAGGAAACCACTATGACCTATCATTTGTGTTCTTTGCCTTACAATGAACTAGCTACCATGGAAGCTATGATGCATGATTCCTCCTAGACTATGTGTTGATGATTTAGAAATCTATGGGAATAGGAAAATTAGAACTGTGGATTTGAAAGTCACAGTGCTAAAATGGGATTTGATCTTTTTCATACTCCTGAGGCAATTGATCTTACAACTGAAATACTAGATTTAAAGAAAATAGTCTATATTTGAAAGGAAGAAGAAAGAAAATACGTATTTTTGTAAACAATATTTGTAGGCATTCACTCTATGTTTTGAGCAATAGGTCCAGAGCTGTCCTACAGTCTATACATATCTTCTTCAAAAAAACTTCCAGCAGTTCAGAAACAGAGCAGAAATATACCCATACTTATTTTTTCTTATGGGCTAACTTTAGACAGCTAACAGGATTTTACTTGGGATTTCCCTCGTGCTATGTGATGTGATTTTCATTAAGAAGTCTGGGCACATGTCTTAAAGCTGAAGGATGTATCATGGAGAATATATTTAAAAGGTCTTGAACTGTTTTTGTACATATGATCGTTTTAGGGAGAAAAGAGAAAAGAATAGCTAATTACTATACTTCCAACCTCAGAGTTGAAGAAAAAGTTCTAAGAATATTAAGCATGAGTTATATTTTTCCATCAAACCCATTCTTCAGAATCTGGAGATGGAGAATTCAGTGAAATTTGTTATGTTTTATAGCTCAGGTATAATATAATATAATATAATATAATATAATATAATATAATATAATATAAATAATATAATATGATAATAAAATATAATATAGCTATTATATTTTGAGGTTCTAAATAAAATGAGATTTATAGGAATAAGTATCAGAAGTGAAAGATTATTCTTCTCCCTCAAATAAAACTGAAATCAATACAATTGTGTTTAGTTTTCTTGTGACAAATGATATGGTATCACCCTCCCTCAAATGATAACCCACACCAACTCAAGGTTTACCAGAGCTGGTGGCAAAACAGAGTGTATTTTCATATGTTGATAAGTTTTAGAATAAAAAAATAATCTTTTTTAAAAATCCTGGAGTTTTTATGAGATAAGCACAAGGGTGGGTCTAGGGTGGGTTTGGGGGTTTTTTTTTGAGATTTCTTGCATAAGCAAAAGAGAAACACAAATTCAAAACTATCAAAAATACAATTATTATGTCATTCATTTGAAATCTGAGATGTCATCCTAGGAGATTTTCTCTAACACACTTGATCACTTATCTAATTTGTGTTATTGCTTTTGAGCATATTCTGGTGTAACAAACAACTGTTTTGTAGTCTTGCTCTTTTTCAACCTTCCAATAGCTGTTGAATTTTCCACTCCACCATTCCATGTTTTCAGTTATGTTACACCCAGATTATTGTTTTGGGAAAAAGGAAACACATCCTATACACAGAGCCAGAAATTAGACTAATTAATAATTTACCAATCCATATGATCTAATTATTGTAAAAATGCATCATTAATAGATCAATTATCATTTTAATATGTAACCTTCAATTATTTCTGGATGCTGTGCTCAATCTTCCACTGGTCCTTTAATAAGCTAAAGGGAGAAGGTAGATTTTTAAGAAGTCAGCACCATCCTGAGGGCTTGTCTAGAATGATTTACATGGTGTTGGGGTTGCTTTCTCCTCAGTCCCAAGTTTGTTTGGGGCTATCTTAATGTTTTCTAAGACAGACTGTTTCCTTTCTCCTGTTTTCCTGATAGTTCTTGAAAGATGTACAACGTACTCCTCCATCCCACCACTCTTCCAACCAACCATGCTAGAGGAAGAATAAATCCAATGAACTGGAATGTTTTGAAGAGGAGTTGGGACATGAAGACACCATTCAGATAGAAAAAGTGAGACAAGCTGCAATGTTCTTCAATCTGGTTTATGACTTCTTGGATATTAATATTTCAATAATCTTTAAATACCTAGTAATGAAGATAAAGTGGATTTATTTCTTTCAATAAACATGACCAGTTCTTTAAAAGAAAAGTAATAATCTCTAATGCAATAGCATCAGTGTATAATTGGAAGTAAATCTTCCATTTTACTTCTGAAAAACACATTTAAATCTGTAGAAGGTAATGTTACCTGCTGGTTTATTGAATTAAATGGTGCAGTTTTAATGGATGAACAGAAAACTTCTTGGCATTTCCTTGAACATTATTTTTCTGATTTATTAAGAAGAAATTTGTGAATAGCTATTAGCATTTTATTAAATGAAAAAATGTCTTGCAAAGTTCCTGTGTTTGCTCCTATAACTTTCTTCTTCTTCTTCTTCTTCTTCTTCTTTCTTCTTCTTCTTTTTTCTTCTTTCTTCTTCTTTCCTTTCTTTCTTTCTCTTTCTTTCTTTCTTTCTTTCTTTCTTTCTTTCTTTCTTTCTTTCTTTCTTTCTTTCTTTTCTTTCTTTCTTCTTTTCTTTTCTTTTCTTTTCTTTTCTTTTCTTTTCTTTTCTTTTCTTTTCTTTTCTTTTCTTTTCTTTTCTTTTCTTTTCTTTTCTTTTCTTTTCTTTTCTTTTCTTTTCTTTTCTTTTCTTTTCTTTTCTTTTCTTTTCTTTTCTTTTCTTTTCAATTTTACTTTATTTCCATTAAACTGACAAGTAAAAATATGCTTTGAAAAATGAGGGGTGGAAGGGGTAGGAAACAAAAAACCTACTGGGTCACCTAAATAATCTCCTAGCACTGAAGATTTATTCCAAGAAACATCTTAGGGCAACAAGAAAATTTAGGACTTTGGGATGCCATTCCATTGATCAAGTCTCACTAACAGAGTGAGTCTTGTACACGGCAATTTCCATAAGCCAAAACGCACAGGTGAGCAGCGCACAGCTATTACCTTTTGGTCACTGTTCATGTGAAAGAAAGGTTTGTTTCCTCTATGTATTCTTTTTTAATCCCTGCAGTAGCTATCTTTCTTTAAAACAAAAATGACTCGATATCGGTCTATACAGAGATGATAGGTTTCAGTTCCATTTTTGTATATATACACAGACCAATTTTGTATATATACACAGACCCAGTAGTTAGGACTGCTAACAACTGAAGAATTACTCTAGTATGTAAAAAATATAATGACATTAATTCCTGTTTTGGGAATATTTTGAAACTTCACAGGCTATTTTCTTCCCAAGTGCCTTTACAATGATGCATGCTGTGCTGTTTCTAAAACAATCAGCAGTCTTGGTACTCCAGTCACCCAGGACAAGGGACAGTGGAGCACACCATGAAATCATGGAAAGGTGGGGAGAAAAATAAGGGTAATGTGCCTTGCATGGAGCTGAAACTCCTTTTTATTTAAAACATGCTGTCCTATGTACCTGTGAAGCAGCTTTAATCCTTTTCTGCCCTGCAATATTTATGCTCCTGGTGAGCATAGTGTTGTTTTCCACTTCACTTGAGTCAGAAGACAAGCCCATTTCATTTCTCCAGCTTTCTCGTAAGCCCTTTTTAGGTACTGGAAAGGTGTTAGAAGGTCACCTTTAAGGTTTGTCAAGGATAAACAGCCCCAGTTCTCTCAGGCTGCCATCCCAGGAGACATATCCCAATCCTTTAAACATCTTTGTGGCCCTACTCTGGACTCAGTCCAATGGGTCAAACTCCTTTTGACAGGAACCCCAGAACTGGATACAGTACTTCCAGGTGGGGTCTCATTACAGTGGAGATCTGTAGTCCCATTCTGTATATTGTTGCAGAAGGGCCATTAGCTGGTATTGTTTCTTTTAGATTTGCCAATATATGCAACAGAAGTGAGGTTGTTTGGTAAAAAGGAGCCTGCTAAGACCTATCTAAAATCTTCACTAATATTAGCAACATTAGTAAATAGTTTTTTTGAAGCTGTAGTTATTTGGGAATTTTTCTTTGTCTTTGCAGTTAACAAAATTCCCACAATTAATACTTTAAAATCTGTAAAAGATTTTTGTTCCTGCTTTATCCAAATTATTTCTTCTCAAAATAAGATAAATCAGGCCATTGAAATCTGGTGATACATTTAAATTTTGTCTTGAAATATTATTCAGTGAATCAAAAGCTTGATGATTAGAACTAAACTCTCAAAATTAAAAAATATCTGTTCAGTTAGACTTTATATAATGAGATCAACCCTGCATGATATCAGAATTGCTTCTGATGACTGTTACACACCTGACATTTAAGGACTTATAATGATATCAGACTGCTTTGTCACACAATAAGAAAAGAAATCCAATTATCTTTAAAATCTCTTTATTCCTCTCTACAGAATTATCTTTTACATTTTTGTGGTATTCTCTTCCATTTGAAATCCCTCTGTTTAAGTATCAGGTGTATTTCTCTTCTTTTGGACACTTTCTCTCTGGAAGCTTTACGAGCTTAGAGAAATTTCTTTCTGTGAGATCCAATCAAAAACACAATAATGAAGCTTAAGCTCCAAAAAATTATAGAGATGGAAAAGAGAGCAAGGTCTTTAACTCATTTCTCCATCAGGTCACTGCTAGGTTGTTCTTTTCCCTTGCAGAGCCTTGAAGAGTGCTCTTTCAAACCTAAATTTGACAGTCTTCCACCTGGCTTCTTTCTGGCTTCGTGAACAAAAGCTATGGGATAACTTTTGTACTCCCTTCAAAAACTCAATTGCTTTCTAAATTGCTTTCTAGGCATCAAGTCAAAATTCCTTTAGATTTGAGTTATGTGTAGAAAAGAAGCTTTCCTGAAAGTCATATGAGTGATGATAGAAATTTCATGCAAACAAAGCAAATACCAGGGAATGGTGTATCCCTGAGGATTTAGTAGTCTCATTTAGTCTCATTTCCCCTAGTCAAGAGCAAATCTTTCCACTTCTACAATAATAAATCACCACATTTACGGATGTTCACCAACTCAGCAATGGAAATTAGTCCTTATTGCTATTCTAACAAAAATATTTCCTGTTTATGAGTTTGTATATGATGACTCATATTTACCAAAATTACTATTCCAGATGTGAACCTCATTTGCATAATGAATTAATACCTTATTTGTGCATCTTGACCAAAGAATTACTAACCCTTTTCTTCTCATGCTTGCATAATGTAACACTTCCTACCTAGTATGATATAAAAAAGCATACATAGTTTATTCTGTGCATGGAAAATGCAGGAAAAGTTTATAGAATATAATTAGAAACTTTTAATTATACATTGGATTTCTTGCATTCCAGATTCTTAAATTTTTTACTCTAGAGATAGATTTAAAGGTGCTGGAAAGAATGAGATGAGAAATGTGAACATAGTTTTCAAATCGGGCAAGAGTACTAGCCAAAGATAACTGTCTAGTAAGAATTATGACTGATGTACATTTAAATCAAAATCCCATGTCAAATAATTTGTGGAAAAACCCAAATGAACCATATTAAAATGTGGAGAAATCCTCAGTTTATACACTTACTTAGAGGGTATATCAATGGTAAGTCTTGATCAGCCAGTGCAAAGTGACCACAAGAACACAAATCTTTGAAAATACCTCAGCATAATTATGCAGAAAGTACCACAGGGAAACAATGTTAACCAAACCAATCTTAGTAGATGTTATTACTTTATCCTAATTTTGACTGTGTAAAGGTTGCATCAATTCCTTGTTAATCACCTGGGCTCTTCCAGTAAAGAAGACAGGAGGTGTCAAAAGATAATTAATTCTTACCAATTTAGGTATCTATTTTATTATTATATTAGATGCCCTCTAGAGATGCCATTTTCTTTCTGTTAACTACTGAGCTAGCATAAAATATTAGATTAGACTCCATAAGGCATTTTAGAGGGCCAAATTTAGGGGAAATTAATTCTGCCTCTTGTGTATAAAATAAACACCACAAAAAACATAGACCAAAGGCTGTAATGAAAATGGATTGGACAACAAAAGGAGTCTATTGAAGAACAATTATTTAGAAAGGCAAGGGGAAAAAAAAAATCACCCTGCCCAAAAATAAACAACCAAATCACAACTTCCTTCAGTGTCTCATCACTTCCAGGAAATCCTAATATATTTGATGGCATTTTAAAAATTTTTTTCTTTAGTTGTACTGCTAAAAAAATGGAGGCATCTAAGCTTCAAATCATATAAGCATATAATAGTTCAGATTTGAAATGACCTGTGAATGTCTGACTTCTGCTTAAATTAGAGTCAGCTCAGTGATCAGACCATGCTGTTCTAATGTTTCAGGTCTTGAAATTATTGAAGGACAGAGTCTGGGCAACCTTTCTGGACAACCTGTAGTTTCTGCCTGGCTTTCTGAAGAGTTACTGGGGTAAAATATAAAAATTTTGGTTCTGAGTTGTGTTAGTATGCAATGCTAAAATATGGTAAATAGTAAGTTTTTAGTTAATTACTGTCATATTCAAAAGTGAAGGCTTTTTCTGGCTTGAGTAAATAAAGAAACAATATATTTCCTAAGATTTGCAGTAAATCACAAATCAAGGGCTGTTGTTTTCCAAGGGGGAAATGGAAAGAAAAAAAGTAATTTAAAGAAAATATAATTTTAGAAGAGAAAAAAATCATGTAGACAGGGACATAAAAAAAGCTGCTTTTGGCACCTGTAAGGAATTTACTGATTTTATACTAAGGAAGGTAAAAGTTTTTAAGCAAAAATGTGATTCAGTGAGAGAATATAGGAAAAAACATGAAAAAGCTTTTTTTTTTTCCAGTTCAGTGTATGTTTATATTTTTCCCTGTATATTGCTTACTCAGTTTCCAATTTAATAAAAACCAGTAAAAAATAGAGGCACGTTACATATATATCTAAATTGGTGATAGCCTAAAATAGTTTAATTATGAGGAAATATGAGTGGAGGATCATTTTGCATACTTAAATAGTAATTGTATAATAAAACTAGTATACAGAATATAGAAGTTAAAAATTCACCTGAAAGCCAACAATGTTATATTTTAACGCATATGGTATTTCTCTGAGAAATTCTGATCTTGACTAATGTGGTATTTCAAAGTTTTAAAAAAAATTAAAACACATCACAGCCAAAATCTAACAAAGCCACAATTATCATAAATTTCAGTGTTAAAAATTTAACCCATATTTCTTTCACCACATTGTAAAGATTTCCTTTGAATAGACTTCCTTCTCTTTCAAACTCATGTATTGAATTTTCCACAGTTCCTACTGCCTACAAATAAGCAACTGTCTTTTTCTGAACACACCCATTATGGCTATTTAATGCCTAGTGTTTAAATAATTCCCTCAATTTTCAATTTGTAATGAAACTCATGAGGACACAAACATGAATAAAAAACCCACCATAAATCTGCCAGAGCTCATTTTTCCTATGAATTAGACATAACTAATGATGGCATAACTAATTCTTGGTGTAGAATACAGTTTACTATTTTAAAGTCATTATAATTCTTACAACTTTAATTGAAAACTGTTGGAATGAAGTGGAAAATCTATGCAGAATGATTAATGAAAACAGTATATTTGTTAGACATATATTAAGTGGAATATTTAACTGCTTCACACTCTTCTCCCTCACAGAATGTCATTGCCAGTTTGGGAGATAAGCAGAGGAATAGTCAATATTAATGGCATTCAATCACATATATTATGCAGTAATTTTATTTCAAGTCATAAAAAAAGCGTAGAAGTTCCTAAAAGTGCTGTTTGATCAGGACCAGTTTGGAGTAGTGTCATTTTAAGATGATTCATCTACAATGGGTTCTTGTCATAGTACCAGTGATTATAAGAATAATTAAGAGTTTTGAGTCCATTATAATGCCAAGAGTAAGGTAGCCTGATACCAGGCAGCACTAGGATGATAGCTACATTGAGACTCCATGACCAAAGCTGGAAATAAAAGCATCTCATGTTATGAATAGAAATCCCTATTTAGACTCCATGACCAAAGCTGGAAATAAAAGCATCTCATGTTATGAATAGAAATCCCTATTTAGCGTATTTTTAATTATATGTATTGATTCTGAAAAAGAGATTTTGCATGGGGATACATTAGCTATTTAGTTTCAATAACACTAATAATAATAGCAAAACTGTAACATCAGTCATAACAAATGTCTGAAGAGTTTTAGCTGTAAGGACAACCAAATATGTGAGAAAATGGGTCAACATTATTGAAGTCACTGAGAGCTGTAAGAGACTAGTGCCCATATAAATAATTTCACTCCTATTTGGTCAGTATTTGCTCTCTACAAAGACAAACAAAATTTCATTAACGTTCTCCAATAATTTGTCAAATACATTAACTTAATGTCCTTCCCCTGAGGCACAATCTTTTTCATTTTGTTTTGTGACTTTTGGGGCAAGGTGGGAAGTGAGAGATCAGTTTGTTGGGCACCTGACCATGAGTCAAGATCAACACACAATACTATCTCCTTTAACCTATCTATGAATTTATGAGCCTGAAAAATCAGTCATTCACTCCGAGTTGCAGGAGTTGTGTTCTGAAGGCTCGTTTGAGAGGGCCTATAATTTAAGCGATTGGCAACTCATGCTCTATCTGTGTTTCTAATTGAATTCTGTCCTGGTACTCAGTTAATCTTGGTTTGAAAAGACCTAATACATAGTGTCCTCCAGGAGATTTAAAAATATGAGTATTTAATTCCCAGGTCTGAAATTATTTCAGGGTAGATATAGATACTCAAGTAGGTATCTCATCAAAGGTAATTGTTCTAATAAGATTTCTAGTGATAAAATTTTAAATAATGAAGGAATATCAAAGTCTTAATAATCTAAGGAGTTTAGAAAAGGGTTTTCTGAACTATTTTATTGGAGTATGTCTATATTCACCTATGCCAGACTGCACTTGTTTAAATGTTTGATTTAACCTGGTATACTGGGTGGCTGGGGTGTTTCTTTTCCCATAGCAGCCCTCGCAGTGCTGTGCTTTGCCCTGGTAGCTGGAAAGGCCTTGATGACACACCCATGCTTTGGCTACTGCTGAGCAGTGTTGGCTCAACATCAGGGCTGTCTCTCCAACTTTGCCCCCTCACCTATAGATTGGCGATAGGCAAAACCTTGGGAGGGGACACAGCTGGGACAGCTGATCCAAATTGACCAAAGGGATATTCCATACCAGAGGGACACTGCTCAGCAAAAAAAGCTAAGTGAAAAGAGTGGG
Source organism: Corvus hawaiiensis (assembly GCF_020740725.1). Taxonomy (NCBI): domain Eukaryota; kingdom Metazoa; phylum Chordata; class Aves; order Passeriformes; family Corvidae; genus Corvus; species Corvus hawaiiensis. The sequence goes on from NC_063214.1 coordinate 78,673,273, forward strand.
GAAACATCATTATGGTGTTTGTCTTCCAGAGAAACCACTGTGTTCTGAAGTCCTTCTTCCAGGAAGTGGCCAAACACCACCTGCTTATGAGAATTTGGGTATAAAATCTTCTGGTTTTCTTTGCATCCATGTGAAGCCTTTTCTTTTGCTTTTGTAAACTGCATTATCTTGACCCACAAATTTTTTCTATCTTTTTTTCTTCTCTCCCGTCCTACTGTGGAAGGGAATGAGAGAGAGGTTTGGTGGTCAGCAAGCATTCAACCAAGGCCAACCCACCACATTGGCTTTTACACACTAGTCATTTCAACTTTGGTTTTATTTTGGTTTTTTTTTTTTAATGTGAGGATGGGTTTTTTCCGTTTATATAGGTAAATTTTTGAAAAGTCTATAATGCCAGATAAGGCTGTGACTGGAACAGTGTTTTTGATATGAGAAGACCTTGGTATCACCGCTCTCATAATTTTCAAAAACTATATCATTAGTACTTAATTTTCTTTTTTATAAATATTTCTATTCTCTACTGAAAATGATACATATCTCTCAGTATCATATACCTGATAAATCTCACAACGCCTATTTGTAAAATATGGGTATAATACTTTGTTATTTGATTATTTACTTGCTACTGTGTGTTACTGCTTTTTCTAGCTATGCTAGATTAGTACGCAGGGAACCTTTTGGAAGCAGTTTGAAACACATGATAGCATTTAACTATATTTTGGTAAATAAAATGACAAGCTGAGACAGTGGAAAATGTATATCGTGAAAATGAGGATGTCTACATGAAAGATTTTTGTAGCAGTCACAGTATTAGCTGAGACTGGGATAGATAGAAAGCATGGAAATCATTTCTTTGTGAATTTGTGTTGAGTATCTGTGTTGCTTCCCCAGAAATCTTATCCAGTTATTACTGTAAAACAAAATTGACCAGCTTTCCTCTTCCCAGCATAAAATGTGTATGCAGTAAGCTTTAAGTTGCTAAGATTTTATGAAACCATTTTTTCTTTCTTTTAAATTCTCCTTATACACTGCACAAACCCCAGTGGAAAACAAGAGTTTATAAAGATGAATCCCCTGTGGAGTGTGTCAGCTGTCACACTCACAGGCTTCCCTTCCTTTAATGAGACCATAAACTCTTTTCTGCTGCAGAAAGCCTTGCTTACATAAACTGTAATCTATTTTCTGAATGGGAATTTTGTAAAGGTTATTGATTCTTCAGATAGACATTAAAGTTTCTTACAGGGGCTTAATGGGGGATTAGGTATGATCCTTAGGTTAGGTTTCAAATTTATTTTTCTTGATAACACAAAAAACTCTTGTTCATTAAAAGAAAAATTCTTTTGCTCTAATGATTTAGGAACTGATCTCAGAAGGTAGAAAATGCCCATTGTAAAATTCAAAATGTCATGATCTTAAGAATTTTCATTATCCAAGTATATTCTGGGTTGCAGTTGGAATTATACAGAAAGTAGTATTTATCTTTAGAATATTACCAGTGACTAGTCACTAATTAATCCTGTTTCATGACTTAAACTTACACTGTTTTGTGTTTCTCTTTGCTTATTATATATATGAACTTAAAAACCCAACCAAAGGAAAAAAAAAAAAAACCAACCACCTTTCCAATAGTAAGGACCAAGAATGTGGTTTGTCCATGAATGAAGGCTAAATTTATTCCAGATCACTTTATATGTCATAAAACAGCTTAAGTAATTTTTCAGAGTGGATGGATATCCTATTAAAAAGCATGATAAGCAAAGAGTTAGTATATCTCTGATGAAGTCTTTCCATCTTAGATGTCTTAGAAAGCCGTTGGACAAGAGATGAAGTTCAGTTCATCTAACTCTGTCTACAATATCTGTGGCTACATCTGACACAGTCATCTAGAATGCTATTATGTTCTGTGGAGAGTGATAAGTGCTTCTACTGCACAATTCATTTTTCCTTGCAGGAAAAGAAAACAAGTGAACCATTCATCTCAAAATTCCTGTTTGTCTCTGTCTCCTATGAATAAACACTACAGCATACATGCTTCTGCTATAGATGCTGAAAGCTCAGTGGATGAATTTTGTATCCAGTTGCTTTATATTGTATAGGATTTCAGTTGTTTTACATTGTATCAGATTTCACAGTTTATAAATTTTAATGTGGAAAATTCAAAATAATGTGCATGGTGAAAATATTTTGAGTGTCTAAACAGCAATGATTCCAAATTATCTTTCAGTGCTCAATAAAAACACATCTTGGACTCATACAGGTATTTCTTTGAAAAGTAGAGAGCAATTCTTAGATATATGAAAGAAAAAAACGACAGAACTGATTAAATCACTACATAAATTCATGACACCATGGTCACTCTTTCCAGTTCTGATATTCAGTATGTATAGATCATATTAGAACTTTAAAAAAATTAAAAACCCACCAACAATTGACCAGGATTTCAGGAATGACCATGAATATTGGAAGTTCTTAATGTGAGAAAAGACTGAATATATCACTTTTCCTCTCTGTGTGAGAAAACGTGATTGCTGAGAGTGAAGGATAGTGAATTACATTAGTTTCAGTGACAGCATAAAGAAGGCAAATTGGGAATAGTCATTGAACTTGTGGGGTTTTTTTCTTTTTACTATTTATTTTCTCTTTATGCCAGAACTACAGTCCACTATGAAATTTCCAGGCAGAAATTTCTAGAAAATTTCTAGCAGAGTTAACTTGCTTTCCCATCCACATCCACACCCACTTTGCAGTCGTAAATCTCTTTGCATCAGAATGTCATATAGACAAACAACAAGAAAGACATTATAAAAATTGAAGCACGATGGATACATCAGCTCTTTGAATGATCTGGATGCAAACTTCTTCCCTGCAATTGCTTGTAGAGCTTTCCATGAAACTAAGAAGATACAGTAGGCTGCGTAACTTGTGTCTTAGGGTTTTCTTAATGCCTCCACTGATGGCAACTGTCATAAAGACGAGACTAATACACAAGGACAGCTTTTCTGACTTAGTATTGTACTAATTTTCTTAGGAAAACAAACAAACAAAAAATTGCAAGTGAACTCTCACTGCGAAGTGTAAAAGTGCAAGTCAATGAAGGATCAATTTCTCCGTTTCAAGATTCTCTATCCAGGTCTTACAGTTACTTGTGTTTCTTATTTCCTGAAAAAAATTGCAGATGTTCTATGGAATCTATTATTAACATCTAGTAAACTCACAATCTATAACATTTTTGCAAAATATAACTTCTGTGTTACATGTGTGAAAACTCTTCTTTGTTATATAAGGACGAAACTCGTTTGTCCTAGAGTTACAATTGTGATGTAGCTGGATACCACGGATGCGCCTATTTTTATAGCCAGGGCATATAGTCATCAGTTCCCTGAGTGATCCAAAAGCTCCCCAGCTAGTTTCTGCCTAGATGAGAAAACGGACAGGCTTAAGAACTATTTATTGACTGAAATCCCAGCAGACTTCACAATAAACTGTTTGACTAGTGGTTGCATGAGCTCTCCAGGTAGATCTTTGGACAATTCCCATGTTCCTTCCTTCCTGCAGTGCATGGATCAACCGATAATTTCTACTGCTTAACTGTGTTCTTTAATATCTCAGAAAAATCTTCAGAAAACCTCATCATCCAGGAGACTTCCACAGTAGTTTCTGCTGTACAATTGGCCAAATAATACAAATGTAATTTTAAGCAGTCTGTATAAATTGTTCCTGAAGATAAAGCATTGTCATGTAAGGCAGCTATTTTAATGCAGTTAAGACAGAATATGTTTTGTACATATCCTAAGACAACAATAAGTCATGCATGCAATCATAACTGGACAGGTTTTTTGGGTTTTTTCCAACATCTATTCAGCTTCTGACTGCATGAAACAAATGATGCTGACTTACATTGGATATATTGTTCTTAGGGGTTTTTATCTTCTGTATGTTATTGTTGGCTGGGAAAGTCAAAGCAGCATGAACTTTTCTGCCTCCTAGGAAATCTCTGATGCTCATTTGAATTTTTTTTGTGCTCCTTGTGATCCCGTTATGCAGTTCTATCCTTGCAGTGGAGAGTCTTTTCTTCCCCCTTCTGTTTCATGTTCTTCTTCGCTTCCCCCTGTTCTTCTAAACATTGATTCTAACTGAAGACTTTATAATAAGTTATGTAGGAAAGAAGGAATTTCAGTTGTTGTCTTCAGGACAAATATTAAACTTCTCCTGGCTTTAACTTATTTTGGGGTCATTTTTAATTGTACTGCACAAACACACTGAACTGTTTGTTACAGGATAAGATTTTGACACTTAATAGACAAGACTCCACTTGATTAAGGCAATTCTTTTTCTCAGTCTATCACACACCAAGGTTTTTAAAAATCTATCAACAACAGAATCTAGGATCAGCATTTTCAATCTGAAATGGACACATTTTCCCTGCCAGGAATTTCAGTTTGATTTAGGAAGAACAAATTTGCTGTTTATTTCAACATCAGAATTATGTGTTTTGTCTCCTTTGTGTTAAAATCTTTCTCTCTCTGAAAACGTCTTATTCTTCTCAAAGAATGCCAGAACTGTAGTTTTCACTCAAGTACCTCTTTCCTTACACCTTCAGGGCCATGAACATTTAAGTAGACTATTGAGGAATTCATACTTAATCAAAACACTTTCTTCTCACTGAGATTATCAACTTCAATCTCCAGAGAAAAAGAGAATTGATCATCTGCTTAACAGACAAAGGAAATAAAAGTAAGTATAAAGGCAGTTGGGTATTTCTGAAAAGGTACCTTTCCACTCATTCTCTGAGAAGTCAAAAAGGAAAGACTGATAAGTAGAAAACCTAAGCATGCATCATAGAATCTTGTAAAGATTGACCGAAATATCTTTAATGGATGTAAATTTGCTTGTTCAGATGAAAACCAGAGTCTAGGTTATTTTAAGGCCACAGAGCTTGGAGAGGAAGTATATGAAATATACTTTCACGATTTGAAAACTGTATCCTTTTACCCCATCTACTTATGATTGTATTCTGCTCTAAGCTTTATTGCTCTATTGTTGCATGAAGTCATATATAAGAGAAAGCATAAAATTATGCTGTCGTTTGCTTTTTAATGGAGTGAACATCCAATAAATGCTTAAGGACACTACAGACAAATAAAGCACTCAAGGTTATGCTTAGGTAATTGGAGACATATGTTAGCTGAATCAGAGTGACCATATTTGAGAAGAGAACCTTAGACCTAATTTAAATATTTCTTGGAAGTGAAGAACCTGGTCATTGCAAGTTCATTATTATTCATATCATTCTTATCCTTTACATTGTTAAGGAGGAGAAAACCACAGCATATTGAATACTGCTTGAGCTTTAGCTAACAAAAGTTCATGGCCTAAGATATAATAATTTAAATTATAAGTGCAATGGATTTCTCTCTGTCTTAAGGATTGTGCCTTCCTATTTTGGCTAAACAAAAATAATTATCTTTGATAAAACAATAAGAAAATGAAAAAAAATTCCAGTTAAGCAAAACCAAAATCAAACCAAATAAAATTAAATCCTTTCAATCTTTCTTTCCAGCAGTTTCACAAAAACAGAATAGAATCTGGTATAATGTCGTTTTCATTAATTATGTAAGTCATCCCTTTATATAAACCCTTATAATAATAAAAATCTAAACTAATATCAGTTCACAGTGGAGGATGTTAACTGAACAATATTTGACCCCTTCTCTATGGAAACTCATTCATTTACATTACTTCAATATCTCAGCTACCACAGCTTCCCTCAGATTTCTTTTTTCCCCCTAAACCTATAAACCTTACTGCTTACTGTGAATGTGCTTCCCAGCACAAATATTCCTGTGGAACCCTGACTTATTCCTGTGAATTCCACATTTGCAAACAGCAGATCTCTCAAAGGATGGATGCTGTTCCCCTCTGCACAAATTTGTTATTCCACACAGACATGAATAACCATGCTGGCCTTTGCTACTCTGATAGGGGTTATCTGCTGACCTGACTAAAACAGGTCAAGTGTGTCCTTATTCAGTAGGTTACCAGCATGAGGTAATCCCCTGGCAACTAATGATCCAAAATATATATTCTCTGAAATTTGTAGTTGCATTCAGGTAAATTGGTTACGTGTGTTAGTCACTGCAGGAGCTGTATTGCAGTTCATTTTCTCCTCTGTCAAATCACATGAGAGCAAGAAGATAAGGATGATGTGGGAATTATATCTTCAGGTTAGCATCAAAACCCAGCCTGTCAAGACAGCTGTAACTGTAAAAGCAGTCTACCTTAAAGAAAATTTAGTGGCTGAATCGCAGCAAGTGCCTTGAAAATAACATCTAGCAGACAATGGCACATGAGCTAGAAAAATATCCAGTCAAACTGCAGGGAACTTATGAAGAAATTTAGGCAGAATTCAGAGCCCAAGAGACCTAAATTTGTTCTTCCACAAACAGACGCAGATCAAGCAATAATTTTTGCAGTAGGACCTCAGCTCCACCATGGTAGGACTGAAAAGAAAAAACTCATTCTGTGTCCCCAGAAACTGTCAGCAAATGTACCAGGAGCCATGTCCAAGGGTTGGAGAGAACCCATTCATTTAGTGCTGCTTATCCAAAACACAACAGACAGCACCAGCATTTGACCTACAGCATGAACTGGATTCAGTACTGCAGTGATAGCCCAGGTAACGGAAGGAGCTGAGGTTTATAGCTGTCTCTGAGGTCCCTAAAAACATTCAAGGCCGGGTTGGATGGGCCTCTGAGAAACCTGGTCTAGCAGAAAATGTCCCTGCTCATGGCAGGGGGGTTCTACTAGGTGCCTGAATATGAGAACAATTTGTTCTGGTGATGACTTGAAGGAATGTGCATAAGTATTTTTTTTTAAAAAAAGTCTCAGAGAGGAGCTTAGTTCTTAAATTGTATTTATTTTTACATTGAAATTGACATGTAAATTAAAAACACTTCTCCCCTGCCAAAAAAAAAAAAAAAAAAGAAATACTAAAACATTACATAATGGTCATTGTTAATTTGACACAAGTTAGTTATATTATTTATGAGACTGTTTGACTGTTATACAATGCAACTGTCAAGGATCAATCTGACCCTGAAAATACAATGAACTCTCAATAGTTTTAAACCTCCTCACAAAGCTGTTCTTTTCTGTGTCCACTGAAAACTCAGCTTTTCTTGTGCTAATTAGGGGGTTGGTGGGTTAAGAAGACTTTTTTTTTCATATAGTGCACCTACATGCTCAGAAGGCTTGGAAAACATTTTAATTTAAATCCAGGAATTTTTTCCCTCAGCCTTTTTCTAACAGCTTTAATTATTTTTAGGTATTATACTGAAGACTGTTTTTTTCTGAGAACATTTCAGCCCTTTAGTGACATATACACAGCTGTGATCTACACATTGACACTGGTTACACATACACACTATGAAGCGTGAAGCATTACTGAAAGGAAATAAAAATGGCTGAGCCAAATTGTTGATTCTTTAACCTTTTGAGTCTCTGCAGATGAAGAGTGTCTCTTCAGACTACATGTTACAGAAGAAAATAAAACCGAAAAAAACCCCCTAGTTTCTCAGAAAATCCTGTAAAAATAGGAAAATTAATTTTAAAACTACATAATTTGCATATTTTGGGAACACCATATAGAATTTTCCAGATAGGATAGAATTTTAGTGAAAGATTCATAAAACCTAGAAAAAGAGTTTTCAGAATACATACTATGTGACAAGAACAATTGCTTTGCCTAGTCATCTCTTCACAGAACTGATTTTAGTGTTCCCTTAAAACATGAGCAGTAGGTATTTCTTCAAAATATATATCAAAGGGCACTGGGAAAAGTATAATTTCACCTTCATTTGGGACTTGGTGAAACATGACATAAGTGGTGGCTTAGAATGAGAAAAAATCTACTAGAATGTCTTTACTTTCATCAAGAGCTTTAAAAGCTCTTGATGAACAATTACTAGCTATTGAATCTTCTTGCTAAGTATTCTAGATGAAGATTCAGAAATACTTTTGTTCCTAATAAATTCTGTGCTGTTGACCACAGCAGGTGTTCTGCAACTATTTTTAGCTACCTGGAAGGGCATATTTTAAACACATCATAGTACTTTCTTCACAGTCTTCACATGGACGATATCATATCAATAATGACAGCGATGACAAAGGAATTTTATTCAACCAAACATTGTGATGTCAGTGATGTTTCAGTGAAGGTTTCTCTTGAGTTTCTGGAGTTGTAAGACTTCACTCACTAAAATTGCCTCATGCACTCAGCACTCATGCACTCACTAAAATTGCCTATGCCTCAGCAGACTATTACTGACTGAATATATGACAGTGCTGCTTCTTGAGGTTTTGGAGAGGGAATGACACTAGAGACAGGGAAGAATAGCCTATTTCTACTTCATTCATTCTGTTGAAGCAAAGACTGTGGTCCTGGTACAGGAAAGGATATGAACATAGAAAAAGCATACTTGGGGAAAGACTGAGAGAATTTAGCATGGCATGGCAAAAAATGTTCCCATTGCTATTCTGGTAGTGATGATACTAATTTTTATATTATTTTTACTCTGCTGTACTGAATCATGGTTCTGATATGGTAGCATAATATGATTTATCAAGACTTTCTCATATATGGAAAGAAGGAGTAATGTCTAAAGGCATCTAGATGTCTAAACCAAGTGGAATCATTGATTTTCCAAAGATGCTGTTTTTCCTTCACTGACTGTAGAAGTACTGTAGATGACTTGTTTAGACTAAATGTACAAATCTATGTAAGTTTAGGTAAAGTATTTTAGATGTATTTAAATTTAAAGGCAGTAAGGAAGTGTAAGTAAAATGACAGCTATCTACAGAAGAAGAAAAAGTATATATGTAACCAATCTCTGTGGAAGCATTACAATTTTTTGTTCTGCACAAAATTAATTTTAGAGTAATAGCATTCTTTATATTGACTTACAATAGCCTAAATTAATTATTTTTCTTGTATTATTTTGTGGAAAATCAGTTTGTTTTTTGGTTTAGGTTTTTTTTCATGTTCTTAGCTTAGTAGTGTTTTTGGCTCATCAGCCATGAAGGCTTTTTCATGTATTTCAAAAACCTAACAGTAAAAACCTTGCCAAACATTCTCTTAACTATGGTCACTGCTGTTGACGTGCCAAGGCACCCAGACAGTACAAGTCCCAGTTATTTTTCTTCCCCAGGCAATAAACACTTTCACTACGCTTCCTACTCTCTTCCAATTCATATAGTGAGCCATGCAAACCAATCAAAAGTGGAGTGAGGGACATGCTCCCCAATTGCAGGCATTTGTCCAGGCAGTTGATAGCACAGGAAGAGCCTGGACACAGCCAAGTAACACTACACAAAATCAAGCCCACTTTTAACTCACTGCCTTCCTCTCATAAGACGTGAAAGCTGAGCCTCTTAGCAGTGTAGCTAAAGACTTGGGTACAAGATGCTCAGAGACAGAGAAATAGAAAATGAATGAGCAGAGGATCAAGAGGAAAGGAAGGAAGGAAGGAAGGAAGGAAGGAAGGAAGGAAGGAAGGAAGGAAGGAAGGAATTTGGAAGGAAGGAAGGAAGGAATTCGGAAGGAAGGAATTTGGAAGGAAGGAATTTGGAAGGAAGGAATTCGGAAGGAAGGAAGGAATTCGGAAGGAAGGAATTCGGAAGGAAGGAAGGAATTTGGAAGGAAGGAATTTGGAAGGAAGGAATTCGGAAGGAAGGAAGGAAGGAGTTCGGAAGGAAGGAAGGAAGGAAGGAAGGAAGGAAGGAAGGAAGGAAGGAAGGAAGGAAGGAAAGAAAATAGAGAGTAAATGCAGGTTTTGGCTAAAAAAACCCTTATTTATCTAATTTCACGTCAGTATCTGCTAACAGATTTCTGTTTAGATGAACAAACAACTGAATCTTGAGCTTACTAATGATGATTAGAGGAATCGAACATCTCTTCTATGAGAAAATATGTATTATTAAACTTTTATTTGACTTTTTTCTTTTTTCCCTCCCTTCATTTCTCCCATGCCTTTCTCCTATCCTTGTTCTGCATTGAGGGAAATCTCAAAGAAAGCTAAAGTTGTGAGACCGGACTGTTTGGTTGTTTGGTCTGTTTCTCTGTTTTTTTGGTTCTTGTTATTTTTTCCAAAATGACTTGCAATTCAAAATTTCTTTTAATTGATTTAAATAGAATATATTAAGTTCTTTGACCCTTTTCTTTATAAATAAAGCCTATTATAGGAAATAAAATGTCTGTATTACTTGACTTAGTTACTATTCTGCAGGGGAAAAAACCCAAACATTCCCCTCTTTTCAAATGCTTCTGTTACTCACAGTTCAACATATTTTTGATAAAAGATTTTCCCTTCATTCTGTTTTTCTTTTGTCCTTCTAATTCAATCTGCTAGGAACTGGCTTTATAATAGCCAGGATCCAGTATTGAATTTTTTGTTTCACTTATTGCTTAATAAGATCTAAGATGAGCAGTTTAACTTAATCTTTTCTTATATTAAAAAGGAGTCCTAGTTAGTGGCAAAATATTTGGGTTTAGAATTTTAAAATTAATGTTTTTCTTAATTATATTTAAAAGTTTTTATGCCTTCTCTTTAAGAAAGACTGATGGACCTTTTAGGAAGGTGAAATATTAAACTTTGATCAAAAGTTTCTGTCTATCAAAAAGACCAAGCTGTGAGCAAAACATTTAGATCATTTTGCTAATATTTTCATTAAAAACTTTTTTTTTACCTTTTAGCATTTTCTTCCTAACATCCTTTTGAATTCTTGTGTTCTGCTAAATATGTAGCAGTGCAACCACTAGGAAATAGAATGTTAACAAAAGGTGGAGTCCAACTACTTGGAAACTGTGCTGTTAATTAACAATTACAAGGACAGTGTGTGCAAATTGAAATAGGTCCCAGTCTTCTTACCTTGGAAAAGTACCACGATGTGCAGATGTGAAGGGAACACATCTATTAAGGATTCAGGTAGACAAAACTGCTGTGCCTGATACAACTGTCCAGAATATAGATGAATTCTGTTCACTTCATTCTGCTAATAAAATGCTTTGCTATGTTGACATTTGGAACCCCGGAGGACAGCCACACTTCAGTGAGCTGATGTTAGATATTGGTTCAGCTGTATCAGTTCTGCCGGAGCCTATTTACTAGCTAACAAAATCTAAATTACATTTGGAAGCTTATTTGAAGAAAGCAATCCTTGTGCTTCATTGCCCTAGTTTAATGCACTGCTGATTCCTTACACTTGTCTTCCCATGTTGTTCTTCAGAGGAACCTATTTTCAGCAGCCACCAACAAAAATATACAAAAGAAAATCAAGGAGCTTTTTTTTGTTGTCTATCAGAAGTGTAACTAATGTAATAGAAATGAAAATAATAGCACTACTTTCATTATGTGAACCAGTTAAAATTTCACTTGAAAATCTAAAAGGTACCCAGCCTGCCTGACAGCTACTGCTTTTGAAGAGCACAGGTATCCTAGAAGTCCCATGTCACTTCTGCCAGTCATTTGTGAATGACCGATAGCCTGTGGTCTCTCAAAAGCAACTGAATTCAGATTTTCAAAAAATGGGTCAAGCGTTTGCTCAAACAGTAAATAAGATTAAGGAGGTTTAGTTAGCTGATACTTCAGTTGGTAAGCTGAATATCTCTGCTTTCTTCACTGACCATAGAGACTAGATTTCCATAAGCTATCCAGAGAGTTCATTTGCATATGTTTACATTTACATTATTGGGTTATATGAGAAAAGCTTTTCTGCACACCAACACATGAATCCAAAGAAACAATGGCAGATGGGGAAGACCAAACAATACCTTGCCCTTGCTAGGATAGGCCCAGCACAGGAGAACCATGAGCCTCACAAGCCCAAGGAGGACAGGGGTGCCATATCAGGGAGAACCCCAAATTAAAATTTCAGAGGAAGGAACACCATATACAGGCTCTTCCCAGGGCTGTCTCAGACAATTCAGTCCAAGTGTGAAACCCAACAAGGTAAGTCAACACTAAAGCTCCTATAGAGCTGACTGGGGGGGTGCTGTCTGTGAATATGGGAAGCAAAGGAGGACCAATTAATGACTGAAATGCCTGGGACTTCTTGTGGGATTCTTAGGGAAGGAAACAAAAATGGGAAAAGGAGATCATTTAGGTGATTTGGAGAGGAACAAAGATGGGAAAATTAAAGAAAAGGTAATAAGGGGGGCTTGTCACAAACAAATAAAACAGTACACTTGTTTTCCCTCTTCTTGTTCAGCAGTGTCTGTACAGTTCTGCATTTCTGACCCGCAGCCTGGGTAAGGGGAAACTCCATTCTGTGTGTGTGTGTGTGTGTGTGTGTGTGTGTGTATGGAGGTCTGAGTGCAGGAACTGGTTGGGGACCTTGGGTCACAAGGTGTTCATGGTGTTGCATCTAGAACTAGAGTGAGTGTCTGGGTACCATGGGCCCTGAATCAGTGACTGGAGAGACCAGGATATGTTAAACCAAGTGCCAGACACTGGGGTTGGACAGGCATTCTATTTTTTTGCAAGAGTAGGAGTCTCAGGCAACATGCCTCTATCTGAAATTTCTGTTTAATTCTTCAAGATACATGGGGAAATGAACAATAAGACACAAGGATAAACTTAAATGGCAGGCTAAATCATTATCAAAGGAGAAAAGCCTTGATTTTCCATCTTTTCAAGCATCAGATATGCAGAACTCACAAAAGTGTGCAAGCACCAATATGTGACTTATTCACTTGGTTTATGGTATTCCATCCATGGATGGAGAGCACCCTCTCAGCCATCACACTGACAATATGAAGCAGTTGCTTGCAGTAGTTAGGAGGTAAACTTTAAAAACTTTTTATACAACTTACAAGAGTCACTGGATAAAAGAAATAGCAAAATGTCCCTGCAAAAATCGTGTCACAATTCTGTAAATTTCAGAAAAAGAATCAAGTAATTCTAATTAAGAAATGACTAACCAAATTAGTTTCTTGTAATGCATATCCTAATAACAGGAAACAGATGCTACTAAATCTTGATGAGTGTTATTGTCAACGCCTGGAGCTACCACAGATAGACAGCGTATATTAATACCACATTCACTTAAATTGGATACTAGCACTGTCTGCCACAGGGACCACCTGAGGCAAAAAACTTACTTACATACATACCCCTATTTCTATAAATATTTATGTAGTCATATACTGGCTCTGTGTTATTTAGTAGCTCACTCAAGGAGGGAGATATTTCACTTTATTAATGTCCTGGTTTCATCTGGGACAGAGCTCATTTTCTTCTTAGTAGCTGGTACAATGCTGTGTTTGTCGGCTTTATTATGAGAACAATGTTGATAACACCCTGATGGTTTGGTCGTTGCTAAGCAGTGCTTACCCTCAGTCAAGGGCTTTTCAGTGTCTCTGCTAGTGAGGACCTACACAAAAATCTGGGAGGGAGCATGGCAAGGGCAGGAGACACAAACTGGTAAAAGGGATATTCCATACCATAGAATATCATGCCCAATATAGAAACTCTGGGAGTTACCTGGAAGGAGGCCCATCACTTTTTGGGAATCAGCTGGGTATTGGTCAGTGGGTTGTGAGCAATGGTTTTATTCATCACTCATTTCTTTTGGGTTCTGTTACCCTTTCCCCATCTCCTTATAGTGAATATTATTATTATTATAGATAGAAGATTTAGTATTAATGGTATTTTATTAGTAATGATATCATTAATATAATAATTATTATATTTTTTGGTTCAATTGTTAAACTGTTTTTATCTCAACCCACAAGGTTTATCTTTTCTTTCCAATTCTCTTCCCCACCAGGTTGTGTGGTACTTAATTGTCATTTGGGGTTAAATCTTACAATTAAGTAAACCAATATGATATTGTAGAAGTAAAATATTTCTTAGCTAGAAATAGACTCACAGAATCAGAAAATTGTTTGTGTTGAAAGGGACGTTTAACAATTGCCTAGTGTAACCTCCTGACCATGGGCAGGGACACCTCTTACTAGACCAGATTGTTCACAGCCCCATCCAAACTGGCCTTGAACACTTCCAGGAACAAGGCACCCACAACTACTCTGGGCAACCTGTTCCAATATCTCACCTCCTTCACAGTAACAGAACTTTTTCCTGTCCAGTCTGAACCTACTCTCTTTCACTTTAAAACCATTGCCCTTGTTCTGTCACTACGGGCCTTTGTAAAAGTCTCTCTTCACCTGTCAGCCAAACAAACACACCAGCTATACCTCCAACAGAAAAGTTTGAGTTAGTCCCAAAACCAAAATAAGATTTTTAAGTGTAAACTTCCCAGTACCTCAGAGGTGCTACTTTCTCTGGAGTCCTTACCCCAATCAGAGATTTCCACACTCTTAAATATGTCATCATAATGCCAAAACAACTTAAATTAGCTTAAATACTTCTTGCCATGGATTTCCTTTCACCTAGCTAGAGAAACCATGTATTTTAGAAAGGAAGCTTTTAACTTTCAGTCATAAAAGTCCACTTGCACATATTGTGAACTCAAACTTTTGTATCTTCATTAAATCTCCACAAATTCATAGGGAAATTCAAAAATTTTAAGAGGTATGTACAGAACCGAAATGTCATTTCAGGAAAACGTATTAAATATGGATTCAAGTGAGGAGAGGGGTTGTATGCTTTCTTTTTTTTCTAAAAAGGGAAGCCCAAACTCTAAGATAAGCCTTTCTGTAGATGGATCTGTGATAAACTGCTTATAACCTTGGATATGTTATGTAAAAAGAGAACACTAAGTTTTGTTCAAAACCTATGTTAAGTTAATTAGGTAATGTCCCCGCACGCTACTGAAATGCAAAGCAGCATGTAAACTCAGAGCATTATTTTTATTAGTATTATTATATCACTGTATTATCAGGGGCTTTTTCAGCAAAATTTGTCAAATTTTTGTTTAGACACATGCCCAAGGAATCTTTGGAACAAGCTGTTACACGTTTGAAGTACATAATTAAGATTAAACATTACAGATGACAAAACAGTGTGGTAAAATCCAGACTTCCCACATAGATTTCCGAGTCAGCTTATAAATGCCATATATAATTTTCTATATGCTGTTGTGACACATTTAGTGAAGGCCAAAAATCACACAGAAAGCTTTGGGGATTGTTGATCAAAGCAGTTGCTTCCAGTTTGAAATGCATAATGAGACAGCCCTTTTTGCAACTAGATGTAACTTGCCTCATGTTTGAAAAGGAAGTGTAATGAAGAACAAAGAGCCACAGCAGAATTCCTTAGATTGGACAGAGAAGCACGCTCGTGGCCCAGTGCTTCTGTAATGGCAGGCAACAGAATCACCCTCTTTCTCAGGATTAGCCTTGGAAAGACTATCTATAATCAAATTGACTGAATCACCCAGAAATTCATGTTATCAGAGGGGAAAAGTACTGTAAAATAAGTGATGCATAATAAGTAAATATACCGTGTGAAGTGCAGGCATATTGAAGTTGTGAACACTTAGAAGCCTCTTATGAGAGATTTCTCACATGTCACTTATCAGAGTTAAAATCCCCTCAACCCATAGAGACAGAAGCAAATAAAATATTATGTTCAACTTCATGTTTTGAATTTTCTACTCAGCTTATTAAAGATTAATTTGTATAGTTAAATTTTCCCTACATGAACCATTTAACTACAAAATTTCATTTGAAATATTAATAATTTTATTCATTTTAATAAATGTAATCACGATTGCCACATACTTTACTGCCTGAAAACTTTTTTATCATGCATTCAATAATAAGACTACGCTACTATGAAAATTTTTAACTCTTACAGTTAATTAAATATTTATTACTCAACATGTTTAACACAAAATCCAGAGAGCTGTAAATGCAAATTTAGTTAATAAAAGTTTGCAGGGGGTTGTGTTTTAAATTTCAAACTACAGCCTGAAATAACTGCATCTTTTTGTAAGAAAACCAAATTTTGAGTTTGTTTTGTTCAATGAGAGTGATGGCTGTGTTTTGGGTCTTGTAATGCAGCAATAATTCAAGACCTGTAGTCACTAATTTTAACTCTACTCCTGAGTCACCACAGAAGACAATTATGGCTGTGAATGTATGTAAAGAAATAGACAAGTATTAATATTTTTAGAACACTATTGAAAAGCTCAAAATATTAAATATTTTAATTGTCTGTAAATCCATAAGCCTTAATAATTAATCATTACATTCACAAAGTAATTCATGTCATTAATCTGATAATAAATCTAAACAGTGTAGGTACAGTGTATGTTAACAAGATGACTGTCTCAAAGATCTCACAACTGAAATAAGCTTAAAGCATAATGTTGGAGAAAATAATTACATGGCACACAGTACAGTCATATTACCACATGAAATGAATCCCATTGTGGTGGTTAACCTTGGCTGACATTCAGACCCTCCCTTCTCCCCCAGTTACTCTCTTCCTCCCCATCCTTAACAAGGCAGGGAGAAAGTAAGATGGAAAAGCTCATGGGTGATGATAAGGACAGAAAAATGTTGACCTGTTTCTCATCATCATGAGCAGAGCAGACTCGGGGAAGATGAATTTAATTTATTGCTAGTAAAAATAGGGTAGGATATAGGGTAGGATATAGGGTAGGATAAAGTTGTGGTAATTATGTTAACAGGTTTTCTCTGCCTCCCCTTTCTTCTCACAGTCTTGCCGTGCTCCAGAATGGGGTCCTTGACACAGAATGCAATCTTTCAGGAGCAGTCTGCTCCGGTGTGGGTGCTTCACAGGGGGGCACAGTTCTGGCCAGAAAACTGACTCCAGCGTGTGCTCCTCTCCACAAGCTGCAGGTCCTGCCAGGAGTCTGCTCTGGTGTGGGGTCCTCTGTGGGCTGCAGGATGTATTGATGCTCCACTGTGGTCCTCCAGGTGCTGCAGGGGCACAACCTGCTTTGCCATTGTCTTCTCCATAGACTTTAGGGAATCTTTGCTTCCATGCCTGGAGCACTTCCTCCCCCTCCTTCTTCACTGATCTTGATGTCTGCAGAGCTGTTCCTCTCACATCTCTGCTCTCTCACACACTGCTGCACAGTGGTTTTTAGCCTTTCTTAAGTACATTATGACAGAGGAACTTACAGCATCAATTGTCTCTGTTTAGCCAGCAGTGGGACCCTCTTGAAGCCAGTTAGAACTGTCTCAGTGTAACATGGAGACAGTTAATTTTCTCACAGAAGTCACCCCTGCAATCTGTCCCACTTCCAAAACCTTGCCACATAAAAGCAACACAGTTCATTATAGCCATATATAAGGTGCTAAACTCTCAGGTCATGTTTCTGCTTGGCTGCTAAAATGTAGTAATGATTTTCTTGTCTTTGGGAAGAAGAGACTCAGTAAGCCAGCTTATCTCACCATGTCACAAAATGTAGATAAAGACGTAGCATTGATCCATTGGTAAGTTAGGAAGCAAATTGATTCAACACATAACATATGTAATGCATTTAAACTTGCTGGAAGAAGTATTTTAAAATCATTAATTTTAA
This sequence comes from Corvus hawaiiensis, assembly GCF_020740725.1. Lineage (NCBI taxonomy): Eukaryota > Metazoa > Chordata > Aves > Passeriformes > Corvidae > Corvus > Corvus hawaiiensis. The sequence goes on from NC_063214.1 coordinate 78,690,787, forward strand.
CTAAGTTTAGAGAATTTGTCTTATTCAGAAACACTGTAACTGTCTAATAGCGTTGGCAGTTTTCCTGGGAGGTTCATCATGTCTATTGAAAGTTTTCTTCTGTTTCTGAAACTATAAGACAAAAACTGTCCAAACAGAGGGGAAGAAAAGTTAGGGTTTGGTTTTGTGGGTGGTTTTTTTTATATCCCTCCTTGAGACATCTCAAGGTACAGGGTTTCTAATGAACTCAGTTTTATTATGAATCTCTGGCAATGTTACATGTTTATGATTCCCAAAATGCAGTTTGTATTAATTTCATTAAGGCATCATAAAGCCTCAGCTAATCAGAATGAATTTAATCTAAGAAAGATGTCATTTGAAGAGTAAGATTGATTGACATATAGTTCAAAAATCTCTTTTTAAGCTAATGACCTGTGGATGATGAATTTTGTGATTCAAATACTTGATGGAAAACATAAAAATATTTTATTTCTGTTCTTACATTTTTAATATATAAATTTTTCATTGGTCCTTGCTTTTTTCTTACTCTTCTGTTCCCTGTAAAAATATATTTCCACAGGCAACTTATTACAGTAATGCATAAAAGCTATCATTAATAAACTCTTGTTTATGAAACCATCCCATTAGTGTACAGAAATGAAAAAATGTGTTTTATGTACATGCTACTTCCAGCCTGCATATAGGAAAAAAGAGAGAGTCTTAAAATGTTCCTTTTTTTCTTTTGTTTGTAATTATTTGCATTTAAGAGGAATACTTCAAATTAAATAGCTCCAACAGCATTGATAAAAAACCCCAAACAAAACAAAATGGCAACAACCACCACAAAAAAAAAAATCTATTCTTTGCTAATGATTATTATAATTCATTAATTTTCAGGAAACAACATCACAATAGGAAAAAAATTATCCCACTATCACTGTGGCTTTTCATCTTCCACTTATCATGCCATTGCAGAATTTTTGATTATTTGTATTTACTATCATAGCACAATAAGTAATGTGTGCACTTGAAGGAACAAAAGGCACCTATTAACACTACATTACTTCAAGTGAAGTATCACATTCTGTGATTAGCTTTGACTAGTTGTATAATGTTCGGCTAAGAAAGGTTAACATAATTGATTCCCTGGCTGTATTAATAAATTATGGATCAGGAAAAAATATATTAATTACAAATTAATGATTACTGAAGATCACCGGGTAACCTGTCTGAAATTGTAATATAATTATATTTTAATTGCAATATTCTTCTTTAAGAATATGATTTTAGAGAGAAAAAAGTCCAAATACAGGGAATATTGCATGAATATATCAATAAACTTCTAAACACATTGAAAATTCTGTCCTTGTGAAACATTCAAGATGGAAATTCAGCTCTATCACTCCCCCTTCCCAGCTGGACAGAGGAGAAAATATAAGATGGAAAACTATTTGTAGGTTTTGAGAAAGAAATCTACTAAAGTAAAAGTGAAAGTCTGTGCCTGCAGAAACAGGAAAAAAAATTCTCCGCTTTCCATCAGCAATTGACATCCAGCCACTTCCCAGGAAGCAGGGTTTCAGCATGTGTAATGTTTGCTCAGGAAGGGAAACATTGTAAACAACAAAATCCCCTGTTGCCTCTTTCCCTCAGCTTTTATATCTGAGCTGACATCATATGGTGTGGAAAATCCCTTTCATTAATTTGGGTCAGCTGGCCTGATTGTGTCCCCTCCCAGGATCTTGCCCACCCACAGCCCCTTGATGGGGAGGAATGCTGAGGAGACAGCACTGATGTGCCAGCTCTGCTCAGCAGCAGCCAAAACAGTGGTGTCTTACCAATGCAAAGCACAGCACTGCGAGGACTGCTAAGGGAAAATTAACTCCATCCCAGCCAGACCCAATACAGGGAGGCACACATCTTTGGGGATGAGAATCTCATGTAATCCCACTGGTGATATGATGGAAGACTGAAATTACCTTTGTAATGGTACTGGAAACACCAAATCTGGGTATGGGTATAGGAAATATATATAGGAAAACTGGGACCAGTGAAAAAAATTAGGTTTTGACACATTGTTTTTTGAGAGGTAGCAAGGATAGGAAAGGGGAAGGATCAAGGTATATGGACAAAGAACAAGCATGGGCAAATAGAGAGAAGAGGGAGTAAAAATGGCTGGTCAACTGTAAGCAAGCACATTTTTCTGTTTGAACCCTGCCCCTGATCACTGCAATCCGTCCTATCTTCTTATTAAATCATGTTGCAAACCTGGGTTTTGTGTGATCTCAGTCACAATATGCATGTGTGAAGAGACGTTTAGGTGCTGTCAGCTGGAGATACTGACTGATACAGCCAGCTGTTGTGTGTATGTGTAATTTGCTAACAAATGACCAGACAATGAGCAGGAGACCCACATCTGGAAAAAAACCAGCCCTTGAGCCAATGACTTTTTAAATTATCTGGAATCTGGGCATGGACATTAAGCAGACTTAAATAATGTCATCCTGAAATTTCATGGATCTTTGTCATTGGCTGCTGAATCTAGATAGTTTGGGTTGACGGGACGTGTGCATCCACCAACGACCCTTACTCCTAATCTGCTGGAAAGACGAACAGCCCTGTGCTACTCTCTGTGCTCATATTTATGTGAGAGTAATTTCTGTTTCTTTGGGTGATGAGCCAAGTTGATGTTCTCTGTGTGTGTGCATGCGCATGTGTTTGAGTATTTGCCTTTGCAGTGTGGGCTCCAATTTGCTACTTGTCAGATTTGGAAAAGGACCTATCAACAGCCACTTCCTCCTCGGTGCTAGACTATTAGATGTAAATAGATTAGGTGGATTTGATGTAAATAGACTAGGAAAAAAAACCCTGGGTTCTGAATTTCACTGGGAATTGGCAGCTCCTTAACATAAATTCTCTATCTTCTGTGAAGTTATCTAATTTTGAACCACTATTTCAGTAATTAACGACAAAAGGCATTCAGTTCTAATCTTGAATTTGATACAGTTACGTGCATGTGTGTGTGTGTATATGTAAATAGAGGCAAATAAAGTTAGAATTCTAAACATTATATTTATTACTTGATGACAGATTCCTGAGCAGTTTCCTTCAAATTTTTTCTTATCATGACTACCACAAATTCCCAAATACCTGAGATCTTATAAGATGCCATTACTTTTATATTTTCATTTGTATTTTGTCATAATAATATTTTTGTCATATAATATTTTGTCATATTATAGTGTAAGTTGCCGAAGAAAGACCATCATGTTGCATTCTACTGTGAATTACAAAAAAGAATCTGAGCCTTTATTATTAAAATGATCATCCGTTTTTATCCAATTTCCTCACTATCTTATAACTACAACTTGCTGCTTCATTCATTCCTGGAACATGATCAGAAGATACTGCTAAGCAGATATTATACCACACTTCACATATGAGGAAAAAAAATTAAAGAAATTCAATTCAAGGGCTGAAAGTGGAGTAAAGGGACAGTGGAAATTGATGACCTCTTTACAGAAGTTACTTTCATCATAGATAATGAAAGAAGAGACCATGAAACTGAAGCCCCACTATTAAGAATATTGCACTTCCCACTTAAATGTTTGCAAAATGGTCTTGGTATTTGAAATATTATTGGACTATAAGGAAAGAATTAGCTCATTCACTGACTCTGATTTGAATTTAATCTTGAAAAAGTACCTATCACACAATTGCCAATACTGTTTCTTCATTTCTCTGATATAACTTCTACAACTCATATAATGAAACAAATCATTTCAGGGAATTTTAATTCTATTGCTATGAATATCCAAAATTAACGAGTTAATTCCTGTTACATGCATATACTCAGCATCCTCTCATTGGTTAGAATGTGGTGGTATAACCCTGGCTGATGCCTGGTGCCCAACAAAGCCATTCTGTCACTCCCCCTCCTCAATCAGACAGAGGAGAGAAAATATAAAAAATGAAAATATAAAAATCTTGATGGATCAAGATAAGGACAGGATGAGGTCACTCATCATCTCTCATACTGTCATAGAGATAACAGACTGGGGAAAATTAATTGATTAGCAATCAAATTAGAGTATTACAATGAGAAATGAAATTAAATCTTTAAAACACCTCACCCCCACAACTCCCTTCTTTCTGTTCTTAAATTTATTCCCAATTCTCTATGTCCTCACTCTCAGCAGAGCAGGGGGATGGGAAATGAGGGCTGTGGTCACTTCATCACACATTGTTTCTTCTGCTCCACTGCTGCTTCCTCCTCAGTGTGAGGACTGCTTTCCCTGCTCCAATGTGAGTTCACTGCCACAGGAGGCAGTCCTCCATGAAATTTTCCCGTGTGAGTCGCTCCCACACTCTATAGTTTACAGAGAACTTCTCAGGTGGCCACTCCTTCATACTGCCAAAACCTTGCCATACTAACCCAATACACATCTTTTAAACTGCATTCTGTACCATATATGCAGTGAAGTACATTTATTTAATTATTTTATTTTCTCCCTTTTACAGCAGCATTTTGAATTTCCATCTACTAATGGAGTAGAGAATTGTCAAAAAAAAAGTATCTGCTGATACAATAAAAAAATAAGAAGCAAATTCATGCTTTTGTTTCCTCCTTTTTTATGTCATTATGTTGGCAATTTCCCACATAATTTAGGGACAAGACATATTCTATAACAAGCTGGGGGTAGTCTCATGATCACTAGCTCTTCTTCTTATAGGTGACTTCAACTTACTAGATGTGTGCTGGAATTACATACAATACAGCAGACAAAAAACAGTCTAGGAGGGTAAGCATCTTCCTAAAATGTTGGAAAATTATCACCTTTCTAATAATATCTGTAATTTTCAATTTAACTTGCAGAACCAAATCACTTCTTATGTAAAGTTCTCTTTACAAATATTTATAGAATGTAGATGTTCTGCTAGTATACAAGGAGGAAAACGGCTGTATTAAATCTGGAACCCAATACAAACCTCAAAGGGATTTCAAAAGATTGATGCAAACCCTAAATTTTTAAGAATAAGCAGGAGAACCAGTTTCGTTCACCATTCATTACTTTCCCTTATTGTTTGTGATACATTTGTGCCGACCAGTTAGAATTAAACTAGCTAATGTTGTCACTGGCAAAAAATCTATTTAAGTGGGACTAGACCAGAATGTTTAAAACTGGAGACAGGAAAACACTTTTTAAACAACACGAAGTCAAGCCTGACTTTAATGATATGGATTAGTTTGGGATTGAGGAGAATTCAGGATCAATATTGATTTCCAAAAATATTTTCACTAGGTCACAATAGTTGCAAACTCCAAAACTCTTAGTTACAACTCATATAAAATAGAAATGTATCAGATAAAAATTAGCAAATCGTTACTTGAACAGAAGTCTTTCATTGGAGAAAGGTTATGTACCTCGTGCACACCAAAGAACCCTACCGCATGCCAATCAGGCCAGCTGGTTAACAAAATATTTTCATCTACTCCACAGCTGATCCTAAAAGTGATCCCAACAGCGAAGTTGAATGGATAGCCTAATTCACCAATACCACTTTAGAGAACTATTAGAATAGCACACTCTAGCACTTATATTTTGACTTCTGTATTGGTAAATACAAAATATGCTTATTTAAATTATAGTGGATATAGTGAAAATAAACTAGGCAAGTATTCACAAACTCTTCCATGCCACTGCAGCCCAGTGCTGTTCTGGAAGTTGTTCTGTCTCTTGTTCTTGTTAATGTTGGATTAGGAACCTTCTTTTCCGCTTTCTTCTAGACACTCTTTTACCTCATTAGTATTTCTTTATAAACTATTGGATTCTATAACTTCTTTATAAAATGTAAGAACCTGCTTCTTGTATACAACATCAAATTTAACATAAGTGGTAGACTTCCACTTCACATTCTTTCCAACTTAATATGGTGTCAGAACTGTCTCAGTCTAGTTTGTTATGAATAAATCAGGCTCAATATAAATAATATACTCTTTGATATAGGGTCACCTATTCATGATCCATCCTTTGTCAGTTTAGCTGTCCAGGTGTTTATTTTATTTTTTTATTTTTTGTATATTTATAAAAATATATTTATAATGTATATTTATAAAAATATATTTATTTTTATTTTGGTGGTATTGAAAACATTCAATGTTATATGATGTTTCCCATTGACTCTCTCAATAATGTTTGAATTGTCAAGTGATGTTAAAACTTTAAAGAATATCTGTCTTCATTTATGCCATCTGGTTTTCAATGAGGCTTTTTGTGCTTCGTTTTTTTGGGAACTGTTAACATTCCTCAATAACTGTGAAGGTAAACATATATCTTTATGTTGCTACCAGGTGGGCCTCTACTTGTATATGGGCTCACAGGCATACAATACAACAAAAGTTTAAAAGAACAAGCAAAAAATAAAGAGTGTACTATTACTCAGTAAGATAATACTAAGAGGAGAGGACTATTTAATCACACTATATATAAATATATAAAATGACTTTATCCTTTAGAAAGCCTTTTCCATACAGCATGTTTTCCACACTCATCCCTAGGTGCCACATACCCTCCTCTGAGAGCTTGGGAATATAATTCCCCACTGAAGGATACCATGACAATAAGGAATTCTATTCCAGTGTGAACTTTATTTTCTGTTTGGCTTGTTTGTGTATGTGTTTGGTGGTAGGTTTTTGTGGTTTTGTGTTTTGTAAAAAAAACTGGCACCCTCTGCTCACTTCTGTTGGGAATGAATACCTTTAAAACTCTTTATGTTAAAACAGTAGAAAAAAAAAATAAAATAAGGAAAAGCACTGAGAGCAAAAAACCAAGTAGTTTATACTACTTATTTATTAGCTTTCTCTCTGACCCTGTTTTGGAACATATGGAATGGCATATTTTCAAAAAGTCTTAAAACTGATCTGAGCCTAAGCAATGTGGTATAAAGCTGCTTGATTAAGAGATGGGGATCGATTTATGACCTTTTATTTAACTGACTTGTCTAACAAGACCCTTACCCTTATGCCACTACAAAAACTGTTGACGTTGCTTTACTGCCAACTCAACTCTCACAATCTCTGTTTCTCATTCCAAGGTGATCTGGAAAGCGATAGCTCTGCAGAAGACATGCACTGGTTCCAAACACACTTCTTCAGTGGAAGATAAGCTTTCACCCCATTCTGAAGACAATGATTGAATACAGGAGATAAAAATTGTCTACACTGCCATTGTTTGGGATACATTCTGCACAACTAGATAGGACTGTCATGCAACACAGGGAAAATAATTTCATTCCCAAGGAACAAATAAATACCCTACAAGTACATTTTGGTAATCAGATACAAATTACTCTAATCTCTTCTGTGTTTTAAATTCAGGCACCTAGAAATGTGAAATCTTACCAAAAAAATTCCTTCCCATCAGATAGCCTAAATGGGAATATTCCCAAAGGGATTAATTAATGACTGCTGATACATATCCAATCTACCACTACATATATTATATTAAAAGGTTTTTAAAAAGCAATCAGGGGTTTTGGCATTCTTTTTCTTCTTGCTTTTTAATGTTTATTGTATCTTTAGTTACAATGGTCCAGACACAGCAAATAATTACCTCTAGTTTTTTAGCTTTTCATTGAATTATTAATTGGATTTCGGTCAAAAAGTCTTAACCATCTCAGCCTAAACAATGTTTTAATTTTACCTTAATGTCTTCAAATATTTTTATGTCTATAGGTATATAAATATGTGTATCAATACAAAGAATGGGAAAGAAATATAATTCTGCTGAAAATTAAATATCTTCATACAGATGTCATCATTTAAATACGAAAGATAATTTTGGTTCTTTTTTTTAAATTAAACACTAGTATTCTATATGCCATCAAAAATGGTTATCCTTGAAAAAGAATATACGTTATTTCTAGACATTGGGTAAGATAATTTTGAAGTTTCAAATACCTCTTGTTTCTGTATCATTTTGAAAGAAATAGATCTACTGAATTTTTGGAAGAAATCAAGATCATATTTTTAATCTCTAAAAATCTCAGATTCAATTCTTTTACCTTTTACATGCAATTACTTAATCTAGAATGTGAACAGGTTTTTCATAAAGGTAGCTTGCTGTTCTTCAGTGAGACAACAGCTGTTATAAGACTTCCATGTAAGAAGAAAAGGTAAAATGTATTTAAAATCTACAGCTGAGCATCTTTCTGTATATAGTTCACTATGTTGATAGACTGATAGACAAATACATTTTCAGAAGATGTGGTCTGTTGTTTTACCTCCTCCGAAGATCATAATCTCTTAAGCAGTGGGTTATTACCGCAGGCCTGGTTCCTACGGTATATCACTGTGTCCCGCAGCTATAGGGAGGAGGAGGAGGAGAAGATCCAGAAGGCAGGAATTGTGCAGCAAGATTGATTTATTTAATTATTTTACAAACTCTTTTATAGACTTTTTTCTTCATAGTCTAATTGGACAAAGGACCAGCCACCCCTTGGGGGTGATTGGCCAAAATCCTAAAACATCCATTATCAAAATATTTTCTACTATACCATAAACAAGACTTTTCAAGGTTGCAGGTGGCTTGGTTGTTTACATTCCCTGCTAGCTCTTCTGTGAGAGAGAAAAGTCTCTCACGGACTTAGAAAATAACAAGAAGATCCTCACTAACAGCATTTTTGTACCTACAGTGGGTTATGTCTCTGTGCATTTGTAGATGTATAGGGACATGCTCCAAACAATTTATGAAGCTGTGGTCTTTTAGAATTCCTGAAATAATTGACAAGTTAAAATATTCATTCTTTTTTCTCCCTATAAATCAACCAAATTGTACCTAGTGCTGGAGACACACAAAAAAAATAGGCTATCTAGATAGACTAGTGACGGGATGAGATAGAAAATTGAGAAAGAGAAGCTTTAGTAGAGTTGCAGCTTCCAGATATGTCTATGGTAGAACTTATGAAATGTTATAGAAAACAAAGTTCATTATAGAATAACGTCTTTTGTGCTAGAAGATGACAAAATCCAGATAAGGGCTTCAATTCAACATATTTTATATGGCAAAATTTGATGGGGTAAGCTCCATAAATTTATCAAATATTCAAAAACCTTAAGCACATTAATAATTTAAAAACCCATGGAAAATAATTAAATGAATGTAAGAAAATATGTCAGTATGTTCAAACTTGCATGTTTACATTTACGTCCCTGTATTCTTATTATGTACTTAACTAAGAATCTAGACCAGGAGAAAAGTTAAAAATTAAGCCCATAAAAGTATTCAGTCAAATTAAAAGGGCATCCAACATGAATCAGATATAACTTTCACTGAATCCAAAAGGAGTGTCTTAATTACTCTAAAAGTCAAGCTGTTTAACTACTGAAATGTGATTGGTTGGTTGGTTGGCTGGCTTTTGTTTTAATTGGTGTTTTCTTTTTGACTTTCAATCACTAATAAGACATTCAGAATAAATTATTTTTTGACTTTATGTATTTTTCTTTCTCTCCCTCTTTTTGTCTAGTCACACGCTCTGCATACTTGCTCATTTGTTTTACAGACATACTTATAATAATGCAGTCAGCCACCCCACCAATATAATTTAATTTTATTATACCAAAAGTTTCAGTATGTAAATGAAAGTAAGCTTCACTGGAATTGGAATACTGGTAACAAAATAACATCTTTTTTTATTATTTGAAAGACTGTAAAATCCAACTAGATAACTAATATTATCTGCACAAAGAGGTTATATAAAGTTGAAAGCTATACTCCACATCTTAAGTGTTTTGGATTTTGAGACAATTTAAATGAACTCCTTAATCATAAGGGAAAATCTTTCAGCAGCAGTATATTGTCTTAACAAGTATAAATGGTGCAATTAAAAAAGAAGTTCCAGTAATGTTTAACACTTCTTTGTAGAAGAGACTTCAATTAGAATTGCATGTTTATTTTCTCATTAATTTTTTTTTAACTTTTGTCATTTTCCATTCTTTTTCATGTAACTACATTTCATTTACTTCTGCATAAGGCCAAACGCTTTAGTGTTCAGTCTATGCAGAGTCAAATGCAGAGGTAGATACGTTAAAATAAAGTGATGGGTTGCATACAGTGAAATATCACTTCCCTTCAATGACATTTTGATTTTCTTGAATCAGTAGACCATGAAAGTTCATTTTGACACATACTAGCTCAAAATAAAATCTCCTCCAGCTCTGTAATCTTTTTTTTTCAGCATTTAGGCTACCAAAAAGAAAGAGCTCATGCTCTCACTCTATTTTGAAGACAAAAAAGCAATTTTGTGCTGAACCACAGGAGGCATAGTGGGACCCAGGCATCAAACACTATTGGACATACGTGATTTGAATTCTTAGATGGGAGGGTGCATCTGCAATACAGAAAAAGGTCCTAAAAAATTGAAAATGGAAGAAAACTGCTTGAGATTGAGTACATAATCAGAAATCCACTGAAGTTTGTAATATTCAATGTCAGCAGGGGGAAAAAATAATTTGTTTCTCCAGCTTCAGGATGGTTGGTGGGAAGGAACAGTTATTGCTCCAAAAAGATGCAAAGATAGTGAGAGGAAAATCTAAGTTGCTTAATTTAAAGTTTTCAAAGAGGACACATTATCAGTGGCGTATGAAGGAATTGAGATAAATGAAACCAGTGAATATCTGGGTTCTTTTTTATTTATATTTGTTTAATTAAAATAAAATGCAAATAAAACTTTGCTTTCTACAACTACTTTCCTGCAGTAAAAGTTGTAATGAAAGGCTGCAATGAGAAGAACAACTCACAAGTAAAAAACATACCAAGAAAGAAACTCCCTCAATTATCAACAAGACATATTAATATTTTCAATTCAAAAAGAAACCTAGTGTGCATTTCAGTTAAATGATACTGATGAATCAAGATTCAATTATTCATGCTGAAATTTGTGATGAGTTTTGTCCTCAGCAAGGAAGTAACAGAAAATTTTGAACAGCTAAGACTTCAGGATTTAGCCTGCAATAATCCATGCTTCCATTTATTAGCCAAAATGAGCCTGACACAGATCCAACAATTTACAGAACTTCATGAGCAGAATTGGGCCCTGGTAATTAGGGAATACCCTAACTGACACTTTATTGTGCCATAAATCAAGTCTCTCCTGATGGGAGAGAATTTGCTGAAAGTCCTTGCAAGGAGTTTAAAAAAAAGCGAGACATCTTCTGTAGTTTTAATGCTTCTAGACAGTTGTTTATTAAGTCTTATCAGAGGAACTGAGCCACTGGCATGACCCAGGTACAGCATGAAAAGAGGAAAAGTAGGAGTGAGAGCGAGAGAGACTAATTATCAAGATTTACACAGCCTTTTAAAGACATTTTAACCAATAGTTACTAAAAACGTACATTATTTTCACTTTCTTACCAACTATTCAGTAACACAACTAGGAACTGCTGAATTTTCTATCCAATCAATCCAAACTACTTTTACTGCACAATATGGAATGGTAGAAGAAGGAGAAGAAGGTCTAGAGAACAACAACAATCCTCCATTTTGATATTTTTTACTCTTATCTATATACTATAAGGAGAAGCCTAAAACCTCTAAATTTTTCACCCTGTGACAATCTTACATAGTAGTCTATCACCTAATTCACACCACTGTATTTTCTAGTTGTTGTCTGACTGTTGGTAATTTTTTTCCAAGGTTTGAAACTATACTAGTATTGTCCAGGGGGGTAAAAACCCTTAAAAACAGGCAGAGAAATATTCTCAGCACTCTGGGTTCCTACACCTAACATTCCAGCTTGTAAAATAAATCCATACTACTGTAACTGAAGTTTGTGTTCCAGGTATTGAGGTAAAAAAATTTATAAAGTCAAGGTTTTTCATCAGATTTCTGTAGCTATACCTTAAGAGTATTTTCATAACTCAAATTTTGCTCATTCCAGAAACTGGAGAGCAAAATTAGTAAATGGTGACTACAGAAAGAGCTGGCAGGATTAATTCTCTTAAGCAGATGCCCAGTTTTTAAAGATTTAAACGCTGTCTAAAAACTAATGGAAAATATCCCAAATTCCTGCTTAGTTCTATGTTTAAAACAGTTTTACCATTTTGAGATTGTGGAATGGGTTTTTTGCAAGAATGGTATTGTGAATCTGCAGCTTCCACAGCTTTTAATACCATGAAACGCAAGAGTAATGATTTACCTTTATAATGTGTCGGGAAATTTAAGGTTTTATAAGTTGTTTCCAAAGTCTCTTCAGAATGACAACATGAGCACAAGGATGTAGCATTTTACTGAATCACGTTGTCCAGTTTTGCTTCTTATCAAAGAGTAGAAAGCCGAAAAGGAATATGTAAAAAGAACAACTGGTAAAATTAGAAAATATCAGAAACTACAACTAATATCTAGGCTCTTGTGTTGTCTCATCCAACATGGTCATATCCTTGTTGGGAATGTATTAGGTGAGTTTGATTGCTATTTTTTTTCTCCAAATATCCATAATAGAATGTCATTTTAAAGATTTGTCAAGTCCTTTTTCCTTGGCCAGGCATCATAACTATGAAAACAATCTCCTTGCTACCATGCAATTCAGTTAAAGAGAAGTCAACTGTGGGAGAGAAAGAATAAAAGTAAAGATACTGGGGCACTGAGAGAACTGAGAACACAATCTCACATCTTGGAGACATCTTCACTGCACTGCAGTTTCAAGTAACAAATATCATCACTGCTGAAAATGTGGATGCCAGGTCGATCCAACAATGAAGAAAAATGTCAGTTTTCCAGTCTTCAGAGGTATTTGGTTTTTATTAGAATATAGACTTTTAGCAATGTCTAGATGTTTGCATTCACAATTGATAAATTCCCCCTAGATAAAAAATTACTTTAAAACCATAATTCACAACATTATTAAAAAAAAAAAAGCATTTATTCAAATTAAATGAGTGGTTGCACTAATTTTTGCATTGCAACATTGCTCTTAATTTGCCACCTCCAATATTTACAAAACCATAACTCATCCATTAAAACACAATGTTTCCTCAAAATATGCATCTCTCTGTGCACGGTGGGGAGGCGTACCATCATAAATTCTGTGATCCAATGCAGCTGTTAAATTACAACAAGGTTCAGACTGTTTCTCCTTGGCACTGTCTCATCTTACAGAAGAATCAGTGCTTTAGCATTCTAAAGAGATATCAAGCAGTAAGAGCATCAGGACAAAAAATAACACAGTAAAGGTATACTTTTGGCTTATGCCATTTATGATTCATTCATTAAGGTAAATGCTATAAGGTGCTGCAGGCAAGTAACAGAGAAGAGAGCATCCTTTCCTAATCCTGTAATTACACTCCAAATCTTTTACAGTTCTGAAATTTTCCAGACTAGCCTGATTTACATCCTAATGATAAACCTATTATTTTGCTGGGCTGGTAGCAAAGAACCAAAATAAGGTGAATATTTAGATTTATACATTGAAAGGAAGATGGTTTTAATGCTGCAAATGTGAGTCTTCCCACCTAGTTTAAACCATCAAAACCACAAGAATTTAACCTGATCTTGTCATATAAATGACTGTGGAAGAATCTGAAGAGCTTATTTAGGACAGCTCATCTTAATTCTTTTAGGACAAACAGACTAATCAGCTTAAAATGCAGCCCTGAGGACTAATTTAGGATGGACATTTCATTGCATCCAAATTTCAACAAAGCCTCAAAGGCAAGGCACAAGACCAAATATCATGTTCATTTTATGTGTGCTACAGAAACATGCTTTATATGTGGAGCCAAGAACAAACTGATAATCTTGTAAAGTTGCAGCAATTCAGTCATGATAGGTTAAATTAAGTTCAAATTATGCAACTATTAGAGCTGGTTCCAAAATAATAGAATTGATATGCACACAAATTTCTTTCTTCTGTGTTCATTTCTTTCTCTCACTCTTTCTTTCTTTCCCTCTTTCTCTCTTTCCAGGCTATTATGTATTCTAAGGTCAGTGATGCTAGACTTCTTCAATAAGAATGGGGTGGAGACTGCAGGAGGTCAACCCTGTCTTGAGGTCTTTGATGAAAAAATTCTCAGCAGAGGTTGTTCTCTTGGATTCATTTATAATATTTTCTAAGTTTTTTAACACAAATAACTTGCTGTTTTTGAAAGAGGTTTTGTCAGGCTCCAAAAGCTGTACTGATTAATGAGCAGAGACTGATCATTTGATCTCAAATAGATTTCAAATCTCCAGTATAACTTCATGCATGTATTTTCAAGGCCTCTGTCATCTCATGCTTGTTCTCTTGGGTCTTCTTGTTAAAATCTCATTTATTTTCAATGCCCCTTAATCATCTTTGTTGCTCTCTGCTGGACCTGCTCCAGGAGCTCCATGCCTCTCTTCTACTGAGAAACCCAGAATCGGACACAGCATTCCAGATATGGCCTCACCAGGCCTGAGTAGAGGATCAGGATCACCTCCCTTGACCTGCTGACAATATTCTTCCTAATGCACCCCAGGATACCACTGGCCTTCTTGGCTATAAGTGCTCACTGCTGGCTCATGGACAGCTTGTTATCCGCCAGGACCCCCAGGTCCTTCTCTGCAGAGCTGCTTTCCAGGGCTACCCCCAGCTTGTGCTAGTGCTGGGGTTTTTCTTCACCAGGTGCAGAACCCTATATTTGTCTTTGTTGAATTTCAGATGGTTCTTCTCTGCCCATCTCTGCTGTCTGTCAAGGTCCTTCTGAAGGGTTGCACAGCTCTCTGGGGTATTGGCCACTCCTCACAGGTTTGTGTCATCAGAGAACTTTCTGAGGAGAGATCTGTCCCTTCACCCAAGTCATTGAGGCATAAGTTAAAGAATACTGGGCCCAGTACTGAACCTTGGGGGACACCAATAGTGACAGGCCTCCAACTGGACCCTGTGTCACTGCATGCATCTATGAAGACTGATGAAATGCTTTAGTAAATGCTTGTTTGAAGTATTATCCCTGGTTTGTTGTCAAAATTGTTTTACAATTCAGGCAGTGATTACATTAGCAAATAATGTAGTTCAATATAAGGAGAACTACAGAAAAGAACATTAAAAACCTACCCTACACATTACATGCATTCACTACCATTTTCTCTGGAGTGCTTGTAATGAATTCACAGTAATGGTAAAGTTCACAGATTCCCTACAAAGGTGCATTTCTCAGAATAGTTAAATTTTGAAGGAATCTGAAGTACATAGTAAGAGAACATTATGTAAGCTGCAGCACAAGAAAGACACGTAGATGGTGCAGGCTGGGAAATCTGCTTCAGAAGTGCACTCTTGATAAAACTAAAACAGTAACATTGACGCACTCTGAAGTCTTGGGCAGATAAAATTTGCAAAGGTATCATTGCTTGTATGATTTATATCTGGATCCTTTTATTTTTCTGACACCTTCCCCCCACTGTCCCCTGTTTTTCATAAGTTATTTCCTGTTTTGAGGGACCACTCTGTTACAACTAACCATGTTTGTCTCTACTGTCAAATAAAACTTACTATCTTTCAGAAACTATCATGTAAGTTTTGAAAGCAGTCTCTTAGATATTTTTTCATATTGATCAATCATTTTCCATTCATTTAATTTTAATTAATACAGTGAATTTTATTTGCCTATTGCTGTCTTCATTTCTGGTCATTAGAAATTCCATACTTTAAATTTAAGAAATAAAATAAATAAACAAAAGTATATTATAGGAAAACCAAAAAATAGAGGTTTCTAATAAGAAATTCATTTAAAGACTACAGAAATTTATCTGAAATAGTGTATATCAAATTACTGTCATTTTAGAAACCATTCATGTATTATAATTGTGTTATGCCAACAGGATATTTTACTGTCAAGAAATTTAGACTAATCTTACACAATATAGAATGATTAAATGGAGTCATATGATTTTGAAGTAATTAATAACACATTTGCTATTGCTACAATAATGAGCATCCTTGAGGCTTTGTCTCTTTGTACAATTACTCCTAGCAATTTCATTCTAATCCAAAGAAATTTATTTTACTAACATCATCATTCTACATCATATATGTAAGGTAAATATTTTGTCTTTGTGGTTTATCCCTTTGTGGTTGATCCCTAGAATCACAGAACCATAGAATGATAAAATCATTCTGGTTGAAAAAGACACTCAAGATCATCAAATACAACCATTAACCTAACACTGACATGTCGACCACTAAACCATGTCCCCGGGTGCCACATCTACACAATTTTTAAACACCTCTAGGGATGTTGACCCTACCACTTCCCTGGGCAGCCTGTTAGAATGCTTGACAGCCCTTTCTGTGAAAAATCTTTTTTTAATATCTGATCTAAATCTTTCTAGGAACAACTTGAGACCATTTCCTCTCTGCTCCTTCCAAAACAAGAAAGATATTGATAAAGTGGGATAAGTCTTGGGTAGGGCCACCAGATCAGTCAAGACTGAAGAACTTGCCCTTTGAATAGTGGCCAAGGAACTGGGACTAGTTTAACCTGCAGAAGAGACAGTTGCAGGAGTCCCTCATAGCAGCTCCCGGTTACTTGCAGGGTGAAAAGCCTGAAGAGTACCTGTGCTGTTTTTGGATGAGGTACAGTTAATTTTCTTCACAGTAGCTGGTATGGAGCTGTGTTTTGGATTTGTGCTGAACACAGTGGTGATAATAGAGAGGTTTTTTGTCATCGCTGAGCAGGGCTTACACAGAGCCAAGGTCTTTTCTGCTTTTTGTCACACTGGCAAGGAGGTAGGACTTGCGTGGGGATTTGGGAGGAAACACAGCCAGGACAAATGAGTCAAACCAACCAAAGGTATATTCCATATCATATGGCATCACACTCAGTATATAAAGCTGGGGGAAAGAAGGAAAAAGGAAGAGACATTTGGAATGATAGGGTTTGTCTCATGAAATCACCATTATGCATCATGGGGCCCTGATCTCCTAAACACCTGCCTGCCCATGGGAAGCAGTGAATTAATTCCTTGTTTTGCTTTGCTTGCATGAATGTTTTGCTTTCCCTGTTGGATTGTCTTTATCTCAATCCACGAGTTTTTAGCTTTTATCCCTCTGATTCTCTCCCCAGTCTCAAGGGTAGGGAAGTCAGTATGTGACTGCGTGGTACTTGGTTGCTGGCTGGGGTAAAAGCATGGCAGTAGTGCAGGTGGAAGGGTGAAAAACAACAGGCATAAACTGAGATGCCAGCGGTTCATTTGTGCTTGAGATAAGGAAAAAAAACTTTTGTCAAGCTATGTGTACACTCCATCCTTGCAGGTTTTCAAGGACTTTATCAAGCCCTGAGCAACGTGGTCTTGCTGAAAAGATGACCCTAATTTGAGCAGGAGTTTGGATTAGAGACATTTTAAATTCCTTCTAGACTGAATTATTTATGTTCCCATGATTCTGTGAAAGCAGAACTTAACAACTGTAAGCATTTACAGACTTATATCAGTCTGAAACTAGAAAGCCTTGACTGTGTTGTGCAGCCAACTCCCAAGAGAATAATGTATGTAGGAGTGAGGATGTAGGATGAAAGGCTGTAGCACCCTTTTTACTGTTTCAATTTTTTATTCTATTTAAAAGGCTTGGAGAGGGTGTACAGCGACAGCAGAATTTTCAGGTATGTAAGGATTAAAAAATTAGGCTGATCTTACACTCCCATCTTGCAGCCATGAAAGCAAATCATTTTTTTGCAGGAAGTATTGTTTGGCTAGTCTCAGCATCCTAAGAAATTCTGGAATGTCTTTTCGTCAGAACCTGTAGAATAGGGATGGGTAGTCAAGCAGTGATGTAGGGGAAGGAAAAACTATCTCATCAGATTGCTTTGCCTTCTCCAAAAACATCTGTATTCTACATTAAGCTGCAGAATGGTTTGTCCCAACACTGTGATTTTTGGTTGTGGGGTGCTTTTGTAAGCAGACATTTAAGTCTGGTGTCTTCATGGAGTTCATAGTGCTGGCTAACAAGAACCAAGCTGTAAGTTTCATTTATGCAATTTGAGGAAATAAAAAGAGTACCACAGAAACACTAGTGTGCATTGCCTGGAAACAGAAGTGTTCTTTAAAATGATAGAGCGTTCCTAAGCAAATATAAAGGTGGATGTCAAATAAATGTTAAAGGAAACAACACAGAATTAGGAATTGCTCTTCTTAGCATTCTATATCTTCCACAAACTCCTAACTTTAAAAGATCAATTAATATTTTTCTTAAATGCATCAACTTTGAGACCTTACACATTTTATTTTCCCTTTGTGAATGCTGTGCATAATTTGATCCAGGAATACAGCTGTGTCCATACTATTGTTGACTCCCCCATCTTCATAGATTGTCTCCTGTCCTTCTTGGTTCTTAGGGATGTCCTTCCTGGTGGAGCTAAAAGTTCAATGTCATACAAAAATGTCATCATAAATATGAGCAATCCAGGGAACAAGACTATTTATACAGTTTTTAATAGGTTTATTCAAAATTAAATAGGTTATTTGCTCTGAGACAAGTCAGTATGAGACTGTATTTCCTTGATAAGTAATTTACTGTGAATCGTTCAGTTACCTACATAACCAGCTTGTCTTCATACATAGCAGCTGATTTTCATTTTCAGAATATATGTGTCAGTTTTCATGATTAATACAAGAATCAGAATACGATTAAAACTAAAGAAAACACTACAGCATCCTCTTCCGTGGAATTGGTTAAAAAAGTGTTCCTCAAAATGCTTTCTATAGCAAAATGCATTTTCTTCTAAGCCAAATACCTATTTGATTATTTCCTCTTTTAGCTGAATTTCATTAAATTGCCTGATATCTTTTTAAGTCTTCTTAAGTTATTTGTTTAATACTTTTCACTACTCTTACTGAGATGCATGAAATTATATGAAAATATCAAATTTAATTTTAAAATAAGCCAAGAACAGGTTTCAAAGTTATTTGGGTTTATTTCGATATTAAATATTGTCTTGGGGTGACTTGATGTTGTATTCCCTGTTGCTGCTCTATGCCCAGAAATTAGTTTTATGCCTTTCTATGCCCTTTAAACTGAGCCTGAGAGGGGGGAGAGAAAAAACCCAACAGAACTTTCAAAACAGTTTTGCAGTTTGTTTTCATGTTTTTTGAGGACACAGAGATAGAGACAGCTCTGGGCATTCAGCTGCGGCAGGAGAGCAAGAGCAGAGGGAAGCACCTGGCTTGCTTACTTTCCAGGCAGCTTTCGGACAGCTTTTCAGCTCCTTTTCCTCCGGAGAGTTGAACTTTGTTTTCCTGGGACTCCAATTTTATTTTTCCTTTCTTCTCTGCTGGACTGCTTCAATATCAGAACACATCAGGAGGACTTTCCACCGAGCACAGAGGGCCTGGCCCTGGGCCAAGTCCCAGCTCCAAGGAGTAGGGAGACCAAAGGGAGGACTCTAACATTTTCCCAGGTTTTTCTCCACAGCGAGAGATTTTATTATTTAGCATTATTATCCTTTTCCCGTGTGTTTGTTAAATAAATAGTTTTTATCTCTTTCACTTTCCTTCGAGGAAAAAGTTTATTTTCCTGAACCTGGTGGGGGAGGGGTGGTTTGTGGCCTGCCTTCTCTCAGAGGATATGCTCCTAAATTTGGCCAAACCGGCACAAATATTTTTATAGATTATTCTTCTGAATCTAAATTAGTAAAATTAAGTTTATTTTTTGAGAAGAAAAAAAAATTACATTTTCAAGTTTGGAATAAAAGCATAATTAGCACTTGAAAATCCCCTTGAAACTATAATTCCAAAGTCCTTTCAGATCTAATGACTGTTAAGTGGGAGTCAAGAATTGCCATGTGATTCATTTACATCTGAGTTTTACTCTTAGGCTCCTTTTTAATCAATTGTAAGAGTGCGATTTATTTGATCTACTTTATACATCTAATACAAAATGAAATTGACTTCTTACTGGAGGCGTCTCTTTTTTTCTATTGACCATAATGGTCATGTAGAGCAAATAACTTAGAGACAGAGGCTTTCACTTGGTCAAATTGAATTGTTGCTGCTTACTCACCAGACAATCCTGACAGAATTGCTTCATGTTTCCTTCAGCTAAGGTACAATTTTATCACTACTTCATTATAATGTTCTTATTAAAAGGTTTATTATATTTGGATGGAAAGGCTGTTAAACTACATCATTCATTTAATGGAGAAGTTTCCAATCTTTTCAGAAATTTGAGGAGAGATAGAAAACATATAACACATCTAAAAGGTCACCAGGTTCCTCAGTCATTAAATGCAGACATTGACAATAGGTAATGTGAGAGTATTCTGAACATGATCTCACTGTATTCATAGGTGTTTTAAGTCCATAAAATGAAGTTTTTGGCATTTAGCAGTAACTGTGGATATGATTGCCTTCATGCATAGTGTTTTTCATTCATCTAGAATGGCATAAAATATTTACTTAATACCATGACATATAAAATTACATAAAAGATGAATCATTATTACAAAGAAATAAAGCTGATATATTTTGTAAGATGAATGGTAAGATAAAATAAATGTAAACACTTATGAATATGAAAGTGCTTACAGTGGAAAGAACCTTTGAAAGACATCTAGTCCAAAATCACAGTCAAAGCAGGACAACTTTGAAATTTGCTCAGATTGCTCAGACCTTTGTCCTGCCAGGCCACCTCAGGAATGGATTATTCACAGTTTCTAAGAATAACATGTTAATTACCCTTACTGGGAGCATTGTTTTACCTGAACTGGTCTTATGTCAATTTTTGAAAATTTCTATTTCTTGTTTGAACAGTATTCCTTTAAGATGGTCATTAGATCTTTACTTTTAAAATCATGCAAGTTGTGTACTCTTTAATGTTGCATAATTTTTTAATTTTAGAAATCAAATTCTGTCGTACAAGCCAGTTATTGTAGGTTTTCTGTACAATTAATGGAGACAAATAGACATCTCTAGATGTCTACTCTCCAATTCTTCTCTCTCACTTCATTATTTTAAGAAGAAATTGTCACCTAGAAATACCATTTATTCCTTAGAAAATGATAAAAAATGCATCAAAGAAACTCTCATTTTCTAAATGGAATGTATATTACTTCCTATCAGGGAAAGTATTTCATAATATATTTAATAAATCAGTCAGCAAATGGAGACCTCAATTTAGTAGAAATGAATTGCTTAGGAGCCCTATTGATTATTTGTCTTAAATCAGAATTTGGCTCTGCATAATGAGTGCTAACAAAAAATACTTGTCTTTTCATGATACCTATCATTCAATTCTATTTGTTAAAATAGAGAGGTGGGGTATTTTATTGGCTATTACATAAGTCATCTGGTTTCTGTGAATAACATAAGCAGAGAATTTTGTCTACTTTGTATTATGCAGTGTTATAAAATTATAGAATCGTAGAATGGTTTGGGTTGGAAGGGACCTTAAAGATCATCTAGTTCCAACCCCTTTGCCATGGACAGGGATGTTGTTCACTAGATCAAGTTGCTCACAGCCCCATCCAACCTAATTTTGGGCATTTTATTGATTAGGCAAGAAATTATCTGTTATTTTCTTTGGAGAAAACTAAAATTCATCTCTAGGTAAAAAAAGAAAAAGGAGGATAAAAGAATGACTATACCTAAATACAGGTGTTTTTTTAAAAAGTTAACAAGCGAAACCCACACAAAAAACAGCAGCTTTTTCTTAGAAGAGAGGTTCCCTTACCCAATGGGAGAAATATATTTCTCCTTAAGAGAGGAATAATGGGGGAAAAACCTGTGAGAATCAGCCCTACAGACCAAGGTTAGCTAAGGAGGCAGAAGAGGTGCACCAGGTGCTGGAGCAGAGATTCCCGTACAGCCTGTGAATGAGGCCCCATTGGAGCAGGTTCTTCCCTGTAGCCTGTGGAGTTGTATTTCCTATAACACATAGATAAGGTCTAAGGAACCATGGATGAAAAAGCCAAGCTGGTGGAGGCTCCTGACAAGAACTGCATGGAGTTCATGGAGAGGTACCATCGTAAAGCAGAGGAAAGGCATGACGAGGAAGGAGTGGCAGAGGAACTGTTATGAAGTTAAAGTAATCCCCACTCCCCATTTCCTGGTGCCACTTGGAAGGTTAGGGGAAGAGGTAGAGAAGTGGAAAATGAAGGAATGATGTTCAGACTGGGATCTGGGGGGAAGAAGTTGTTTTAATTTTTTAGCATTTGTTTCTCACCATCCAAATCCACTTTAATTGGCAATAAATTATTATATCTTCTCCTAGTTGAGTCTGCTTTGTCTAGGGTAGTAACCGGGAACTGATCTTCCAATCTTTTATCTTGAGCCATGAGCTTTTCTAACTGAATTTTTTCCCTGCATCCCATCAACATTTGTCTGTAATTCTCATTCCAGATTCTGAGATGCGAACTTCAGCTAAATTTCAAAAATAACAATATAAAATCATCTCCCAGGGAAATAACATTTATTTCAAGATGAATACAAACAATGGCTAGAAAAACAAAATTGTATAAATAAGACTATTTAAGGAACTAACTGGGATGTTATTGCCATCACTAATATGAAAACATACACAGTACTATTAAGCAAAAATATTTAGAATTCTCAAGTGCATTTAGGTGTAATTTTGAAACCTACATTAAGGAGAACAACCCAGGAAACCACTTTCTAACATTTCTGAGATTTCAGAATCAAACTGTTCCTAATACTAAAGGCTTGTTATATAATTTATGCATACAATAGAAGAAAAAGTCTTGTTATTAAGTGTTTCTCAGCCTGAAAAAATTTGTTTCCATTCCTACTTCACTGCAGAGAACTCCATAAAGAATCATCACCTTAGAATATAGCCTGGGAAAAAGAAGAATCTTCTTGTTCCCTGAAATTTTGGTGTCTATGTCATAAGTAATCCATACTAATTTTAACTATACAAAAAATGATGCAGCAAGTTCAAATAAATTGCAGTAGCTGGTGAAGAGAGATAGACATCTTCCGAGGACAGTATAAAACATTTATCTTGGCTTAGCCTAAATTGTCTGAATGAGATACTTATCTGTCTTGCCTTTCATTATGGAATGACTGACATACATTCTCTATCTACTTTTAAGATGTACAGAAGTAGCACAGCAGAAACGTTAGCCTGCAATTCTACAGACATGACATATTTCTTAATTTATTCAGAGGTTAAGTGCGATAGAGTTGTGTTATGATCCGGTATAAATTCAGAAAAACAAAGAAAGCTAAGTCTTTGTGCATAAATCAGAAGGAACTTAGAAGGTTCAAAATATTCCCAGAAATGAGACTAAAACCAAATGAGGTTAGATGTTGATGCCAAAAAATTGATGTATTTTATTTAATAGCAGAGAGGCAAAGAAAAGGAAAGAGAAAAGAAAGAAAGAAAGAAAGAAAGAAAGAAAGAAAGAAAGAAAGAAAGAAGAAAGAAAAAGAAAGAAAGAAAGAAAGAAAGAAAGAAAAAGAAAGAAGAAAGAAAAAGAAAGAAAGAGAAAGAAAGAAAGAAAGAGAAAGAAAGAAAGAAAGAAATCGAGAAAGAAAAAGAAAGAAAGAAAGAAAGAAAGAAAGAAAGAAAGAAAGAAAGAAAGAAAGAAAGAGAAAGAAAGCGAAAGAGAAAGAAAGAAATCGAAAAAGAAGTGTGTGTGGGAGGTGGGGAGACAGGGAGAGGTGACAGGGGTTAGGTGGAAGCAGATCACCCTCCCGAGGGTCCCAATGACGTCTCGTTGCTCCCCTCCATCTGGTCTTGCAGTGGTGAGGGTCCCCCATCGCCGCCATGGCCATGCCACCACACGCCGCCACACGCCACCACACCACACGCCAGAGAGTACAGAATCCCATGGATTAATATCCACTTTGGGCCAGGTGGGAACACCCACGTGTCTCCCCTTGCAGGGGCTGGCTTGACACTGTCCCTGGCAACACTGAGGGTCTGTTGCATCATCTCTGGTGCTCTGGTGCAGGGTCTGAGGACCCCTTTGAGGGGGGCCCCTTTGATGGGCCATGTCACCCCCTTCTGCTGTGGATAAGCTCCCCCCCACCCAGTGAGGACCCCTCAGCCGGGCTCCTCTGCACAGCAGAGGATGGGCAGTCACTGTGCCTCTGACCAGAGGCTTCTCCAAGATACCCAAAGCCTCTTCCCCCACCCTTTGGTTCGAGGGTCTCTGTGAGCCTGGCAGCTGATAGCCCTGGGGCTGTGGTCTCCACCTTGGAGGTGTTAAGCTTGTGCTCCTTGAATGTCCCCAGCCCTGAGTTACTTTATCTTATCTTCATCAGTGAGTAGTGTAAGGCCTCAGGGCCCCATTCAGGGGGCAGTAGTCTTCTCTGCAGCTTTTATAATACAGTTTTAAAAGTATTTCAAGAAAATGTTTAAGTCATAGACTATAATATTTCAGTCTCTGAGAAGATGGTAATGACAAAAGTTTCTGCAGTTTGTTGTAACAGCTATATCCCATCCCTTGAGCTGAAAGAATTACTGTTTTTCCTTCCTCATTCAGTCTTTTTCCTCATCCTTCTTGTGTGTCTAGAGTATGAGTTCATGACGTTTTTATGGTAATCATTTATGGAAGAACTTCCAATGTTCAGAACATTTTCTTAACTCAAAATATCTTTCCTTTATTTATCATCCAGCTCCAGCTGTCAGCATGTTACAATGAGCTCTTCCTATTATTATACCAAGCTTCTTTGTCTGCAAAATACAGCTTTTAAAAACCAAGTAACTAATACTGCATAGGTGATTATGGGAGCCATTGTGATCCCATACAAACAGAGTAGGAACAGCTGGTCAAATGATGTAGATCATAATATACAAATATCCTCACTAATACACAGCAGTGAGTTAATTGTGCTGTGTGAGCCATTATTGTCCATTGTTCCTGATTACACAGATTGCAACTAGCCATCCAAAAAAGTCTGTGAATTCTGGATATCTTTTCATAGTTAGTATGAATAATTATTTGCCTAAAATTCATTCACAGGATGGCAGTCATAATTCATCATTATCTCTTATTCTTTATTATCCTATTTAGTATAGTGAACCAATCTGAGAACAAAACAATACATATAAGATGAGCAGTCATACACTAAAAATAACAAATAGTGACTAATCAATGTGAGCAGCTGTGAATGGGCCATAGGCAAATACGTATGAACAACAAATACATTCATGGACTAGGCAATAGTTTGCAAGCAATTCATAGATAGAAAAAAAGGGTAAAATTGTAACTAATAGTATTTATAATAAATAATTTAGTTGGCTATACTTTTTGTCAATGGCCATGGCAGTTCCTAACTTTTTTTCATTGAGATCTGCATATTTTGCTCTTTTTGTCTTTCATATATTAGTCCTCTAAGCCTAAGACTTAGTTTAAAGTCCTTCCATTTCTAAAGTGATATAAAAAATCTCATTCCACTTGAAACCTTCTTTCTCTTTTGAAGCATTAGGTTATTATAGCTGTGATTCTCTACATTCCTAAAGGATTACCTTTTATATCATTTAAATATATGAACTACAGCAACTTGTTCATTTTCTTTTTCAATGGAAGGCTTACAGACAAGGGAAGTAACCTCTATGCAAAGTGTTGTGGGTTTTGGGCATAATTTTTTTCTGTGGCATTTATTTTCTGCTGTAAAATGGTTAAATCAGTAGAATAAGTTTAACCTATACTTACAGTCCACATTTACCTTCAATTTCCGGAGAAAAGCTCCTGATCTTACTTAGGAATGTCATTTTGTGCATTGCTAGAAAAATCTCTAATAATAACTTTTTAGTTGTTTTACAGATACCCAATTTAAGGAATTAAAAAGAAGTGTTTGTTTGCCATAAATTCAAGAACACACCTGATATCTTTTGTATTCTGAAAAACTAAGGTACACATTCCCTATGCATTAAAAGGTGCATCATACAAAACTGTTGGACTAAAACTGAAACCATTTGCCTATTTTCTAAGTAATCATAATACAAAATGTATTTTAAAGTAGAAACCAAAAAATTATATCTACAGAAAACTGTGTAAGATTCTGATACTCAAAAGAAAAGAACTGATGTTTTCATTAAAAACATATTTTTGTAATACAAATTTGTGCTCTTGTAAAATCTGAACCAGGCAGCTTGATATGTAGTCTTTGTCAAAAAACATGTGGAGTAAATTAATGGAGACCAAGGTGGGAATCATCTCAAGATATTTAATACATTCTACAGATAGGCATCTAGCTCTGACTTGGTCACTATGCTCTTGTTTTAAAGCAACTGAAAAGATAAAACGGTAAGCATCCAGTGATTTATCTGTCCTACTTCAGGACAAGAGTAGCTATCCTCTAGTGCTACTCTATTTCCTCTATTGACTAGAGAAGGAATTAGTTGATTAACTAATTCAGAGTTAGATGTCTAGAACAAGGACAACACTGGTTTAGATAAGACTGTGGAACAAACTAGTAATCCAAGAATTATAATAGAATTCACCAATCCTCCTGCAAAGTTTCATACCTACTTTCTTGTAGGTGCTTGAAAATAAATAGCACACAGTACTAAACAACTGTATACATCATTTTCCCCAGAGGAAGAATTAAGGAAGGAATTGACTTTAGATACCAAATTTGTCATCATTAAGACAATTCTGTACTTCTGAGTAGAACATGGTCCAGAAGCCACGTTAAAGCCTGCATGGAGCTGGTGAGCCCTCTGAGTATTGTATCTTGGCATTCTAAAAAATAGTCTATATGGAGAAGTATGGCAGCTGGTGTGGGGTCAGTAGCTCTGAATGAGGAAGCTGTGACCGGTCTGGAGAGATGGTCCCATGGAGGATCATCTTCCCGAGGCCTGGTGTCTTCCCTCAGCTGCTAGCTAGGAGGGCCCCTGCAGAGGCTGTCAGCTCTTTAGTGATTGTCAGCTCGTGATTTCAGCTCAGCTCCGCAGGGCAGCCTCCAGGCCAGACCAGAGAGAGAGATGAGAGGCCCAGGTAGCTGTTCCGCACAAGGTGGCTTTATTGGTCCGTACTCCGGCGAAGGGGAGCTAGGGACAAGCAACTCTCTCTCTCGCAGGGGCAGAGGGCTAGCTTTATAGGGATACAGGGGGTGGGTGTCAGAGGGTAAAGGCTAGTGGGTTACAAAGGATCTGCATAGGGTCTCCCAGAGGATTCTGGGTCTGTCTTCTTCTCGCTGCAGGGGGGGTCCTGCTGGGAGATTCCTCAATCTCCTTATCTCAGCAGACATCCCTCCAGGGCAGTGGCTGGGCATACCCTACAGAGAAGTACAAATGATTGTCATGGCAAGTCATCCAGTTCTGATTCCCTTGATACCCAGTTTAGGAAATCTTCGGCTATCACATTCTCTACAGTTAGCTTTAAGTTCAAACAAAACGTGAATCATTACTTCAGGTCATCTTAAAAAGAGTAATAGAAAAGAGAAATTAATAAAAAGCTGGGGGGTATGCCCAGCCCCTGCCCTGGAGGGATCTCTGCTGAGATAAGAGATTTCGTAATCTCCCAGCAGGACTCCCTGGAAAGGCAACCACTTTGGTCATGGTGAGAAAAGACAGACCCACAATCTTTTAGGAGACCCTATGCAGATCCTTTGTAACCCATTGGCCTTCACCCATCCCCTGTATCCCTATAAAAGCAAGCCCTCTGCCCCTGTAGGATAGAGAGAGCTCTCATCCCCGGCTTTCCCCTTCACCGGAGTACGGACCCACAATAAAGCTACCTCCGTGCGGAACCAGCCACATGAGCCTCTTGTCTCTCTCTCTGGTCCGGTCTGGCCTGGAGGCTGCCCTGCAGAGCTGAGCTGGAATCGCAAGCTGATAATCACTAAAAAGCTGACAATCTCTGCAAGGACCCTCCTGGCCTGCAGCTGAGGGAAGACACCAGGCCTCGGGAAGGCAATTCCTTTCAGGACCATCTCCCCGGACCAGTCACCTCTTCCTGGGTCAGAGCTACTGACCCCATCACCAGCTGTAATAAAAAGCTATGAAGAAGTGAGAAGTAAAATGGCTGATAACTAATTTAATCACTTTTTGCATATGCATGTATATATTTGCATAATTCTGCTGTCTTTTTTTCCCTGTCTATAATCCTTAGCTTACATATTATGCAATACTCTCTTTTTAAAATAAAAGACAGTGTCATTTCAAAACAGAAGATTGGGTTGTTCTGTTCCTTGCCCTTCCTCACGCCCAGGACAGAATAGATGGTTCTCACTAAATGCAAGACCACTCAATATTTTTGTTTGATTCTCATTGCTCAAGGTAGGGCCTCAAGCCAAATTATTGCACACTATTTAAGCGCTACCCTGAGGGCAGAGTTATTGATTTTGTTACAGACTTTCTTATAGCGATCCCCACTAATGTATGTCAGCACTTCACAAACAATTTACCTTTACAACTCTTCAGTCAGGAGTTTGGAAGAGAAGGTAAGGTGGTGCTAATAGATCATGTTCCCACCTTGACGCAAAACTGAAGCATATTATGTCCATCTTATTTTTGCAGTGACCAACGTGAGGTACTCAAAAATATATTTATAAAAAACCAGAAAATTCCACTACGTAATACTTCATATGGTCAAGCATAGTATCACTTGAGCTTAGATGTTTTATTTTTGGAAAGCAATCCCATTTTTCAATTCAATTAAAATGTCAGGTTCAACAAAGAATTTGGATGCTAAAGCGTGTATTGTTATGGTAGTGTGAAATATAATTCCAAACTAAAAGTAGCCTGAAGGAGAGCTAGAGACATGAGAGGGTTGAGTAAAAAACCATAAAGAAGTGAGAAAAAAAATGCCTACCTATGCAAAATGGAGAAGAAGCATTCACTAAAGCAACTTTGAAGTTTAGTTCAGTGATGCAAAACGTGATGCAAAGGTGATGCAAATCTATTATTGGTGTTCTATGGTGCCCTTCCTAAATAGATTATTGTATTAATAATTTGACTAAGACGAGACCTGAATTGTATTTCCCTTGAAGTCTGTCTGTCTCATGGTCTCTACATTACATTATTCTCTTAGATAGTATTTGTGTTTAAGCAATACAATGGGGACCATTTAAAAAAAAAAAAACAACAGAAATTAAAAATAATTTGACATGTTTTATTTAAAGATAACTTGATTTCCAGAAAAACATAAATTTTCATAGATAACATTGAATTTTGGACAAAAAAGTCCTCCACATTAAAATATACTTGCAGAATGTTCTTTAAAACAGGAAGTGTTGCGCAGCACCCTGAAACGACAGAAAAAGACTTCCTGTGACAAGTAAGTCATGATTTTAGCTGAGAAGTATTTATTCTTCCATGGAGAGGTGTAGATCAAGCTCAGGTTTGCTTTGGGTATATGAGATAAATCAAGCTCAGGTTTACTTTTGAGTACTGAGGTAGATTATGGAGTTTAGTATAGATTTGCCATTGTGGGACCTAAGATAACAAGTTTCCTTTTTTTAACATGATGCACTTATGACTGCCTTCAACATGTACCTTGGTATTGCACTTGAATCCTCACCAGATTAATTTTTCACTGATCAGTAGTCATCTATCAATTTAGCTGTGCACTCACTATGAGCTAATCACCTCATTGGGCTATTTTCATGACTTTGCAGTTCAGATTTGTGGCTGTAGGCCTTGATTATGTGACCACTCTGCCAAAAATTCACAGCTAACACCATCACCCAGGTCCAGTTTTAAAACAGTGGCTCGATTTTACATCCAAAAACATGAGAAAAATAACAAAAATTTCTTCACTCATAACCATGACCTGATCATTAAGAATTTTGGTCTAATTTTCACAAGGTTTGGATGGGAACTTTACCCAAGTGAAGTGCTTTGAAGAAAGAAAACATGAGTAATGTAATGGAACAAATTAGAGTACAGTATCTAAAATAACTACAGTTAGCTTCTTTTTCTGAAAATGGGGCAGCTTCTAGGTTTGTCACTTTGTATTGTTGCAATAAACAAAAAAACAACAATAAAGATAATAAAGATAATAATAAAGATAACAATAACAATAACAATAACAATAATAATAACAATAATAATAAAATTATCCAAAGCCTAATCTAAGCAAAAAATTGACCTTATGTGATCAACAGGTTCTACCAAATGGTGCAATGTATTGTTTCTTTCTGCTTTTTTTGCTGGTTGTCCTTTTAAGCTTTGCTTTATTCCTTGATACTTTTTGTTCTGCCTGTTGCTGTTCCTGGTGACTGCCCCAAGCTCTGCTCTCCCATCCTGCCAAGAGCTGCTCACAATTCTCTCTCTTACGGCTAATCACAGGAGCACTGCTAAGGTCCAGTATGTCACCTACCACCTACAAGAAAGGTTATTTCAAGTATAGACAATTGACTCCACTCTGCAGTGGATGGGGGATTCTCAAACAGCTTCTCCTGTTTCCTACTTCTTAAAAAAATATTAAGCAGCTGCTTGTATCCCTTCTTTACGCAAAGTCTAATGGCCTCTTCTACTTTCTAGGCTGTATTTTGTGCTAAACCTGGAAGTTTGAGCCTTACTTTAGAATGAACACTTATCTCAGGGAGAGTTACCTATAGTTTGATAATCCAAAAAACATGTTAAAATAAAAACTTTTTCATTTTCAAGTTTATTACAGGAGTATCTTAAAATAATTTTCTCTCATACATAACAGAATATCAGTATTGTTATTTTTTATTCAGTTCCCCTTCTTTCCACTTTATGTTAACAGGATACTCTCCTTTATTGGAGCTCTTTCTCCTTTGGATTTCCTTGGAGAGGTGGAATGTCAGAGTTTTACTTTCTTTTTATTGATTACATACCAAGTGTATGGATGCTTAATGGATCTTATTCAGCAGGGGTCCTTCATTTAAAACGTTGCAGAGAGAAAAATTGCTCACAATACTTCGCCTTGTGTAAGACAGCTGTTCTCCTGAGCAGTTCACATGTAAGTCTCTTAGGTGTGTGTGTGTAAGCATGTAAAATACGAGAACACATATAAGATTGACCTTTTTAGTGCAGCAAAAAAAAAAACCCTTTATTAAGTTATGCTTCTGTGAAGAAATGTGGCATCACAGCACTAGGATATGAAGCTGTTCAATATGACAATAATATTTTTTATTAAATTATCTTATTCTTTTTAATTACAAGTATATTTTTAAAGCTTTCCTATATGTTTTCAGCAGAATATAACCAGACCTACAGTGTCAGACCATTCCAATATGAAACCTTGTATTTCTTCATTTCTAAGTAGAAAGGCAAGTACCACCAATTTTTTATGTTTTCTTTACTTTTTATCTACTTTTATTTCTACTGAGAGAAAAAAGAAACATTGCCTTGTGGATGCTAAAAGGCAGGAGCAGAGGAATTTTCCAGCTGCTGAAGCATTTTGTGAAGTTTTTCTTTCTCATGTTTTAGCTGAGAAACAGTGAAAGACGGTTTCGTAGACTAATTCTATATCTTGCACCTGGGTTTGTTTTCCAGCCTTGTTTTGGTACTCCGGAAAAAATATTTTGAATGGGTGTTAGAGAACCTCAACCAATCCCTCTAGGGGGTGGCTGGTCAAGCAACCAATCATATCATGTTCTCTCACATACAAAGATATATAACCTAGCGTGTAAATAACAAAATAATTCCCTTTTCTCCTTGGATTTGGATTGTGTCGTTTCTCGCTAGTTCTCGGTAAAACAGCGACATTGCCTAACTGTGGAACAAACAGATCCCACATAAGTATGCAAGGGGAGATTTGTATTAAAAAATAATAAAGGACTTGTAAGAAGCTCCTTTACCTATGATAAATGGAAGATACACATTTTTTTAAAAAACATTTTACAGTCATTTTACAATGAAAATATAAAATGTATGAATTTTCCATATTTTTGTCAAACCTAAAAAACTCCTTGTCCTTTGCAATTAGATTATAGCTGGCTATTACCAAGACAAAGCAATTTTCAAGAGTGAAGTCTTAACAATACTAAAATAAAGCTTTATCAGGAAACATGGAGGCAACCTTAATCACAGACATCACCAATCTCCATACTAATGATACTACAGTGTCGGAAAAATTTGCTGTCTCATACTTATTATGAAATCTATGTTGGTGCAATCTTTTTCTCTCAAGGAAATACAAAGTCATTGCATTATTAGCATCATTTTTCTGCAACACTTCAGATACAAACATGCTATAAGACAGTTCTAATTGAAGGAGATTTCTTAAATTTTTATATTTGTCAGAAATATATGTAAAAGATAACTCTTAGTATTTTCAAATAAGAATATGTTCTCAAATCACTCTGAGCAGCATGAGTTAAAACATTCACTTTTTTGTGTGTGCGTTGTTAGGAGATGAGCACTGGCAGAATGTGTGATGTGATATTACAATGATATTCTTGTCGCAATAGCTCAGTAAAGATGAATCCTCAATTCCGGTATTTTTCTATTTTTCTCTTCAGCTCTGTCTATCTCTTCAGCATGATATTTTCATTTTACTACACTTTTATATAGTAGTTATCATTCTCTTCTCTATTAATATTATTAAAATATATTCTTATTTTTTCTCCCACTAAGAGCAACAGTATCTCTTTCTTCATGTATCCCTTAGTGTCTACAGATGGTTTTTGGTTTTTTTTCCAGATATAGAGAAAATTCTTAATCTAGAGGAACTCTCATTTTATGCCTTGACAAGGCTATAATTTATCTTTCTTTCACTCAGTAAGGTGATGAACACACTACAGAAGCTTATTTTCAGACATTTGGTCCCCAAAGGGGTTGAAATGCCATCTCACCCACTAAAAAATTCTGTTCGAGTTTCCCATGGACCAAATTGTTTTCTGAAACTCCTCTATTGTTCCATTATTTTCGGTTCAACATTTCCATCTCAGTGGTGCTCCCTCCTCTTCTCTCCATACTGTGGTTACATATGTCAGCAGCAGCTGGGCTGCCCCATGAGAGGCCCAGAGTGTGGGGTGCCATTGAGCCCCTGAAACTTCTGGTGTGGGACCTAATCATGGGAGTCCTGATGGGAGCCGACAGACACAGGGCCAGAAACAGGGATGGAGATGGGGTTGGAGACTGCAGACAAAGCTGTGGCTCATGCTTGAGTCTCATCCAGGTGTCAGGTTCAGTCCACTCAGTAGGTTTTACTGTGAGGGTGGTATGGCACCACAACAGGTTGCCCAGAAAAGCTGTGGATACCCAGTCCCTGGAAGTGGTAAAGATCAGGCTGGATAGGGCTTTGAGCAACCTGGCCTGATGAAAGATGTTCCTGCCCATAGCCGGCAGTTTAGAACTAGGTGGTCTTAAGTTCCTTTCCAAACCAAACCATTCTATGATTCTATGATCACTCTTTGTCCTATTGCAATGGGTCATGCTAAAAAGTCTGTCCCCATTTTCCTTATAAGACCCCTTTTGGTATTGAAAGGCCACAATGAGCTCTCCCTGGAGCCTTCTGTTCTCCTAAACAACCCCAACTCTCTCAGACCTTCTTCACAGGAGAGTGTTCCAATACTCTGATCATTTTTGTGGCCCTCCTCTAGAACTGCTCCAAAAGGTCCATGTCTTTCCTGTGCTGAGCTGTATCTCAGAGCTGGACGTGGTACTTCAGGTAGGGTCTCACCAGAGGGGAACAGTGGGGCAGAATCACCTCCCTTGACTTGCTGGCCATGTGTCTTTTGATGCAGCCCAGGATACAATTTGGCTTCTGGGCTCTAAGCACATTGCCTGCTCACGTCCAATTTTTCATTCATCTGAACCCCCAAGTCCTTCTTGGCAGGAGTGTGCTCAGTTCCTTCATTATCCTTCCTATATTGACACTAGGGATTGCCCTGGTCCACATGAAGAACTTTGCACTTGGCCTTGTTGAACGTCATGAGGTTCACATGAACCCAATTCTTAAGCCTGCCCAGTCCCTCTGGATAGTAATAATAATAATAATAA
The DNA here is from genome assembly GCF_020740725.1 of Corvus hawaiiensis. Classification (NCBI taxonomy): domain Eukaryota; kingdom Metazoa; phylum Chordata; class Aves; order Passeriformes; family Corvidae; genus Corvus; species Corvus hawaiiensis. The sequence goes on from NC_063214.1 coordinate 78,724,594, forward strand.
TAACAATGTTATATATATGTGTTACAACTATAATATAATGGTGACTGTTTGAGCCCTCATACTTTCTGTCCAGTTTGGCAAATATCACCCAAATAATTCAGATCCTTATGAGAAAAACACAAAGGTTCATCTACATGATTTCAATGCAGGTATTTACACAACAGTAGTGACTCTAAGGTGCTGTGTAGCTGTTTCAGTCAATGAGGGCAAATACATTGAACAAAACCTGTAGAGTTTGCTCCCTGTACAGCTGCCTTCAGTATGTTCAATAATTCACAGTGAAATCCACTGCAGGATTTCCCTTAGCCTTATTACAGTAACATTTTGCCTAGTGTGTATATTCCAGTAATCTAGCACCTGAATAAACTTCTCAAGCAACTTTTTCCATTTTTCCATTTTGTCCTTTAAAATATTATTCAGCTTTAGAATGCCTGTTTGCTCCGAAGCAATTTTACAATGTAAAAATAGCTTTTGCAAAGACAAAAACTTGGCTACTTCAGTTGAATAATGATTCTTCTGTGCATCCATCTGTGTCTGTCTAAGTAGCTAAGAGGGAACGTCTTACAGTCTAATCCAAATGCATATTTGTATATCCATTTAGGGTAAAACTGAAAAAATAAAGCTTTTATGTCAGAAATGTAGACGTCTTGCTTAAGCAGGTTTGTCTTGTGCAATTATTTATGAAGTATTTGCAATATGTTGGAGAAACACTGCTTTCCTTTGTATTTATAAAATACATGTAAATAGTAGATGAACTTGCAGATTTTCTGCCTGGCTCCAGTTACTTCACTTTGATAACATAATTAACGGTACATATGTCAGCAGATAGGGAAAATTAGCATAGTATACAGCAATAATAAATCTGAATTATCTTAACAAGGAGGCTTACTTTTTTCTGTTATTTCTCATATTGCCTGATTCCATCCCAACCAGTTTGATGTACTTTATTCAATTTTATACAGTTCGTACACTTTTATACATTTTTTATACATTTTTATACCGGTTTTATACACTCTGTTCAATTTGTGGCCAAATATTTAAATTGATAAATGCAGTATTTCTCATGTAATACTCAGGAACAGTCACTATTTTGACAACTGCATACATTTCATGAATAAACATTACTTTGAATATTAGTGAGGTGTTACAAGCTATTAGCCATCTAGAATGACATGCCATATAACCAATAAGACTCCAAATGTACCAGTTAGGTTTCTAGACACAACAGTCAATCAACAGAAGTAGGCAGAGATTCACTTAGCTTGCAGAAATGCCTGTCTCACAATGAAAAGGAAGTGTGTCATCAAGAGTATTTTTCTAATGACCATAATAAAGGTTTTGATTCATACATATCATTTTAGTATATGCAAATAAAAACTCTGTCTAAAATTGCTTACCAGTTCATTCCATAATCAAAAAATTGTGTCTTGAACTCAAAACCAGTTATCAATCACATTTCATATCTGGCAGTGCAGTGGGATTGCGCTCACAGTTGTTGTTATAGCCACTTCGTTGTCTGATCACTTAGAAGAAAAAAAAAAGAGATACTACAATAAAAATTATTAAAATCTTTTTTCCCTTAAGCTACAAAATCATTTACCAAAATGTAAAATGAAGAGTTAAATGAGTCAAACCTGAACTATTTGAAAAGTCAAGACTAAGAATCAAAATCCTACCAGCTCCACCAGTAGGAGAGCTACCAGTAAAATGGAGAGTTACACTTCATCAAATGGAGTGTTGTTTGCCTGTATAGAAAGGGCGCTGGCTTTTAGACCATCTTTCAAATGGTCATACAGACTAGCCCCAAACAGACTAAATTATAAGAACATAACTGTAGTGAAAAAGGCAGGAATAAATGAAACAAGGTCTCTTTTTGAATTAAAAGTTTATACTCTCTTTAACAAGCAGAAGTTAAAACAATCATTCTTTAACACGCTCACTACAATACCCTTAGGCAAAAAGAGTTTTACAAATAACAGCTTCAAGAAAAATAACCTTATTATCAAGGGTGATCTCATTTTGCATACTTAAATTTTTCTCAGCTATTGGATTAATTTGTAATTAGAATGTGTATTATGGAGGGTGTCTTTCTCTTCCCTGTTGAAAGATAGAAGACTCGTACTAATTACATGCAGGAGGGGAGTAAGTGTTTATTTTTCTTGGGTATAATTTTAGAATTAACTATTGATTGCAAAATATCTTATTCCAATAGCAAGTCATCATAGCATCAGCACATCAAGACAAAATTCTCCTTTCTAATTGCTTGGTTTGTAAAATATGCTGTGCACAACAAGGAGACTAACAGAAACAGATGTACTCTGTCAGCCAAAGGGGAAATATCTGCATAACAAGTTAGCCCAGGAGAGGCTTACTTTAGCATAGAAATGCAATCACTAATGTACAGTATCATTCTTCATAACTCTGTTCTCTACTTAGTGTTTATGCTTTCATCTTCCAGAATCCTGTGTGCCACTAGCATTCATTTATAGAACACATGGCACTTCAAATACTTAATGGATCACCCAAATGAGAGATGAGGGAGTTGATATATGCTTTTTGAAGCAGGTCCTAACACCAGGGATTTGCTTGCCAAAATGTGGAGGCATGTCTGGAGCAGCATAAGCAGATGTAGAAGTCAGCTTTCATCTGTCCAGAAGAGTTACAAGCAAGGACAGGGTAGCTATTCATTAATGTGCCACAGGGTTCTTACAACCTGCCTGTGAAGGCAAGGGTAACCCAGGTTCTTGTTAATCTATTGCTTGGGGTGATTGGAGTGGAACGACACTGAATGAACAGTGTGTATATATATATATGTAGGGGGCTTTTTCAGAACAGTTTGGTTGCAATGGAAAAGAGGTATGTAGCCATTTTTATTATTTTCTATAGAAATACAGCAATATAAAAGCATAAAAAGGACACTTCTAAAAATGCATAAGGAAAAGAAAGGAAGAGAAAAAAGGATAAGAGTAGAAAAGTACCACCACTCACGGATCCAGGGCCAAGACTTGGCTGTTGCAGTTCCAATGTCCGTTTGTTGAAGTGATTGTGACTGTTGGTTGCAGTCTTGATCTGTTACACAGATATGTATGTAAGGAACGTGAAGAAAATTTAAAGGAAAGAAAAAAAGGAACTGCAGAGTACTTGTAGAATACCTCAGTTAAGATAAGGAAGTTCTGTTGATTCCTTTGCTCTCCTTCTCCCATTTCTTCTCCCTCTCTACTCTCTCCTTCTCATCGCCCCTCCTCATATCACTCTTCACTTCTCCTTTTTCCCTTCTCTTTCTCCCTTGAATGATAAAAGTAACAATACATCCAGAAAAGTACAAAACTGAGGCCAAGGTCCTCTAGATCAAATACTTTTTGAATGTTTAATTTTCATGTTTCCTGAGTTTGAAGATAACAGTTGAAGCAAAACTTAAAACTTGAAATTTGTTAGGATTATTCATATATTTTTACTTTAATCATATATTTTAGCATAGAGGAGAAATGGAGGGGACAGTGAGACAGAAGAGGAGTAGAGAAAATGAAAAGAAAGCAGCATTATTGAAGTAATGCATATTTGCATTTCCATAAATGCTTGGTGTGGCACAAATTTCCTCAGAAAGGAAATCAATTCCTTCTTATGAGGAGCAGCTAAGGCAGCTGGGGTTATTTAGTCTGAAGAAAGAGAGGCTCGGGGGACCTTATTGCTCTCTATACCTTAGAGAGGTCGGTCTCCTCTCCCAAGTAACAAGTGATAGGACAAAAGGAAACAACTTCAAATTATGCCAGTGATGCCTTAGGTTTTAACTTTTATATTTTTCAAATTCTGTACTGTTTAGTATGTAACTGAAACTTCATATAGCCTGTTAGCTACTGTCCTCTCATGCTGGTTAGACATAACAAACCCTCTCTGGGCCTGAAGTCAAGGACACTTTGTTGTCCCAGGCCCCAAAATATGTAAACTAAAGCCTCTGACACGGGGAGCAAACTTGTGGTAATTACATCACTACCTGAAATTATAATTGGAGAATTAACCCTGATATGCAAATGGACCAAACTTATAAAAGTGTGAAAAACCCGTGACTCAGCGTCCATCTTAGGTGGAGCCCCTTGGAGGCTTTTGACTCCCAAGGTGTACCTTTGAAGGCCCTTCAAATAAATACCTGCTTTTATTCTCTTAATCTTGTCTAGCCTCTGTTTTCAGGTAGCCACTTCAAGGCATCACCAGGAGAGGTTTAAATTGGATATCAGGGAAAATTTCTTCACTGAAATAGCTCCTGTTTCCAGGAACAAGCTGTCCAGGGAAGCTGTTAAACCACCATCCCTGGAGGCATTTAAAAATTAGATGTAAATAGCTTTGGGATGTGGTTTAGTAGTGGACTTGGCAATTCTAGGTTAATGGGTGGGCTTGATGATATTAAGAAGCATTTCCAACTGACATGAACCCACAAGTCCCAAAACAATATGAAATTTTCATTAAAGTTGTAAAAATCGTTGCAGCCTGTTAGGGAGTGATGGGATCCACTTGTCTGAAAAGGCCAAGAGAATCTTTGGCAGTAGGCTGGCCAGTTTTCTGAGATGGACTCTAGAATGAAGAACTCAGAGGATGGGGTCCAAACAGGAATTTTTAAAGTATGCAAGGACCGTAATGGATTTCTGATTTTTTCTAGAGCAATAAATAGTCAAATTTACCTCAGTTAGCCATCTTAGTTGGAGAATGTTGCTCCACAATAGGATCTGGTGATATTAATATCATTTAAGTTCTAATTAACTGCATTTCTATCTATTTTGTTGAATATATAAGCTTTGCTGTGTGTTGGTTTATTTTGATGCCATGATGATTTTTTTGCCTTTTCTTTTATACCCCTGTTACACCTTTTTACAACTTCTGTATTCTTAGTGCTTTTTGCCTACATTCTTGGACTTGTTTGTTCAGTTAGAAGACTAAACATTTTAGAAGCTTCGTAGGTAGGGGTTAGTGTGCCCCAGACCCCAAGATCCTCTCCAGAACACATTCTGTAAACTAAAATAGAACCATCCAGGGGAAGATTTCTTGGGGAGGGGGGCTCATTCAAACCTCTCATTGGAGATTTTTTGATAGATATGCTAATTAGTAAGACCTATAATATTATACCCGATCTTTTGGGGGTGTGCACTCTGGTGTGTATTTTGGTGCATTCAACCTGGACGTGTGCACCTAAGGATCCTTAAAATAAATACCAAGGTAAAATCCCTTTTTCCCTTCTAACTGTATTTGACTCCTGATTTTAGGATCAGAAAAAGGCATCAATTTCTTTACAGGGAACAGCTAACATTAACACTCTAATATAAAAACAGTAATTGCTGAATGTATGCTGATGACCATCTTGTTTTAAACTATAAAGCCTAGCAGTCAGCTACTTTTCTGTATGCAGCTGCTTTGTTTTCCAAAACTTTTTGGAAGAGATGTTAGAAGAGTCGTGAAACAGATAATGTACAGTTCTTCCTCACTTCCCATTGACTCTTAATTGTTAACCTTGTGTAACAATTGTTAACACAAGGGTATTGGTGGGAGACTAAACATATTTCTATAATCTCCTTCTTTAAATTTCTGCCAATATTTCCGTGGCTGTTTTTTCTGTTGCTCTTTCCAGGAGACTTATTTACTCCCTCTGACATGCTTCACGTGCCTTCATCTCTGGATGCCGCACCATGTCAGTATTTATAATTTCCATGCACCCTTTCTCACATCTATCTTACTGCTAACAAACATTTCAGCCTAAACTAGTTTCATCAATCTATCATTACTTTGAATCTTTTGCACATTTCATGCCCCAAAGCTTCATTTAGGCCATGCAAATTAATCCCTTATTTGGGGAACGTAAGTCAGAAGTTTAGCTGTCTCGGGATTTCTCTTTAATGAAAAGGAAAAATGCATGTCTAGCCTACATGAAAGGAGAATCAATTTCTGTTGTTCTGATACTTCTGCAGTGTGGGAAATGTGGCAATATTTTTATCTCAAAGAACAGAGATTAATGTTTTGATTTGCATGGGAAGATCAAGGTGCTTTGTACATTTTATCCAGATATTTGATTTAGTAAATTAACAGAATTGAAATTATGGTATTAAAGATTGATTCTTATTTTGCTTTATACAAATCACCTTTGAAATCGGAAAGAAATGAAGACAGAATACACCAGTGATAAACATGTAATTAAAATTTTTATTTGCTGTAATACTAGGGAATTATTTCTATGGCAGAAGTGATCATGTGCATTTAGCTAATCTCTCCTGTTTCATGTAATAAAAAATACTCAATGCCAGTGTATTTGTCTTTGTATTATTCTACCTGATTTTTCCTCACAGAAGCCCTGATCCAATGACAAGTTTAATAGAAGTGTTCCTATGACTTCAAAGGACTGGCTCAAAGTAAGAGAAAAAAGCCAGCTGAAAATTCTGTGAATAAAAGTGCATTATCTTCTCAACATGACTAGCATGAATGTGTCACAGAGAGAGGTCATGAATAACTTATGATTCATTGCAAGCAAGAAGAGCAGACTTTGAAATCTAATAATTGCATTTTATAAAAAGTTTGCACTTAGCAGCTATTAAACCTGCAATTGCTGATTTACCTTTCAGGTGTTATTAGACGTGTGAAGATTCACCATTCTTCAACTAACAGAAAAAAAGCATCAGACTATAACACTTAAAGCATGTAAGTTTCTAGAATGCACTATAGTGAGGTATATATGTAGAAAATCAGTAATGTGGAATAAGTTGTTGCAAATGAATGGGAGGGAGGAAAAGAAAGTTGCAAAAGTTACATATATTTTTCAGAACGTCTTCAAAAGAAGACAGGGCTAGAAAAATATTTTGCCTGTTTTACACTTCTTTTCAGTTTTCTAATAAGTTGAAAAAAGATGAAAATAACCTTCTGCCTTTGAAGAGAAATATATCAGGAAATTAAAGTATGGAAAATCAAGTGCAGATATCAGATGTTATCTCCTTTGAATGTTAAACTTTTCTATTAGAAGATCAAGGTTGATATTTAGATTTGCTCCATATTTTTATCTCAACAGTCTTAAAATAAATTACGAAGATCTTTCCTCAGTTCTATAAATATGTTTAGCAAAATAACATCATAACAATGTTCACATAGACTTAGACTATTGTAGACTGTGAGACTGATGAGATAGATACCTCTAAAAAAATGAAAATATATTTTCCTATAACAGCACATATTTGAATGTTTAATTTAAAAACATTCTAATGTCCTTTGGGGGGAAAAAAGTAGCATCCTCCACACAAGTCATTTTCCTTCTGTCAGAGTTTCTTACCCATATTTATTAAAAAAAACCCCTCCAACCAAGGAAACTTTTTTTCTCAGGACACAGAGAGGGTGAGAGGAGAGAAGGGAGAGAGAAAATGGAAAATAAGTGGAATGGTAGGGGAAAGGAAAATAAAAATATTAAATTGTCAGACTTCCCTCAGGCACATGAGACAACTATGTCTACTTCAGAGATGTTCTTACTGAAAATTTTTAACACCAAACCATCTTTATCATAGATGCATCTGTTTAGTTACCTCCTTAGTCTGGATCCCCATCAGGACTGTAAGGAAGTAACTGTCAGCCTGGAAGAGAGTCTACTTGGATCTCAGCATACAAATAAGCATATTATGCTTTTTGTGCGTGCAAACCCTTGACACCTGCTTCTTTTTCTACTACATGTGACAGACATTTTATGCACAATGTGACTCTCTATATCATGTACAGCTTTATGCTGTCTGTAAAATGCCCACTGGTATCACTGCTAAGAGCTCTGTGTATGAAACGAATGAAGAATATGTAATTGAGCACTTGAGAATTAAATAGCAACAGTTAAATTCACTGATGACCTTTTGATACACAGTTATAGTAAACTCTCTCTTGAGGTAGTTATTGAAATCTATAGAAAATATTTTCATTCAATGTCAGTGCAAATACATTTTTTTTTTCCCCACTATTTCAAGCTGACTTAATAAACTCTCTCCTCCTTTTTGGTGCCAAATTTAAATATTTTGAAACTTTACTGAAATTAATGGATAAAAAAAACCAAATCAACAACATACTTTATTAGTATATTTCAGTTGGACTGAAAATATCGTGATGGTCATTTTAAGCTTTAGGTTAATACATCTTTGGTGTAACAATACTTGCACCTGTCTGACCTTCAAACCAAATCCAAAAATGAAGGATGCGTTACCTGTGTTCCTCAGTCTCATAACAATTCTTATGTTAAGCAGGACACAGCCTAGAGCAAGCTACTAGAAACTCTGGAAGAAAACACAAAACTGTAAACAAAGTTTGTCTTGCCTGGTCAGAAGAGAAACCAGCCTCATTCAGTATCCTCCTGTCTCCAACTGCTGTAAAAATTGATGCTGAGGGAAAAGAATAAACTTCAATAACAAGTCCTGAGCTTTGTTTTATTTAGTGTATTTAGAGCCCCCAGTGTATTTCTTTTCTATTGTTTTTCCCAGTTTCACCCTGACCAAACCTCAGCAGAAAAAACATGACAAACTGCTCCATAGATGAGCTTTACATATTATTTCATAGAATCATTTCATTTTTCTGGCTTCAACCTGCTTCCTACTTCTTTCAGGTAGTGTTTAGCAATTCTTCTTATATTTGAAAAGACAGAAAAAAAATTATGATTGTGATGATTTTTATAGATCACAATTATTTTTCCCTTACTTTGCCTCCTTACCAGACCATCTTGTTTATTCATTCCTTGTGTGGAATGACCTATTTAATTTTTCTCAGTCTTTTAAAGTTCTACTAGATCTTTTTTGAGCCATAAGTAATCTATCAGCACTTGTTATTTGGTATCAAGTCAAATTTAGATGATAAAGAAATGGTGACTGTGTTGGTGGACTCAAAGGGATCCATGAGAAAGTATGGCACTAGATTCATCTGTTGGAGTGTTTTGATCCGCTTAAGGTAAAATTTGTAAGGTTGTATACCTGTTCCTTCCAAATGAGTACTGCATATACCCCTGCAGCCTAGGAAGAATGGTGCTGCTATTGCTTGTAAGAGATTGTATGCTGAGAAAACCACAGAGGCCTCAAGGTTTACAGGATTTATCTGAACTTGACCTGCTTGGAACTAACTGCTTGGAGTTTTATTAGGCTACTTTTACTGTAACAGCAGTTATCTAACAATCAGATGACTAGTAGTCACTTAAAGTGACTAAAAAGTCACTAATAGTGATGAAAACCTACTTGTTTTAGCTTTTGTTTAGCTTTGTACAAGAGAATATTCATGAAAATATTACACCAGTAGTATAAGTAGCCACCGTAACTGGAATCTTTAAAGGGCTTGTTTAATTTTCCTTGGTTGCCTAATTTCCCACTTATGCTGAACTAGGTGTATTTTTAGATGTTTCTCTTGTATTTAATATTAGTAAACAGATTTCTGATTTAGAACATGCATATATACTGTTTCTAGGAATAAACCAGCTTACTGTCCTGTATCTTTACAGTGTTCTCCAAAATCTGTTAATTTACAGCAGAAGAAAATCTGTAAATAAAACTGAAAAAATAGAAGACAGAGACTTGAAGAAATATAATCAGCTTCCAGCTACTTTTAGAACTAAACTATATATATATATATATATATATATATATAATCACTTCAAATCTCCTCTTTTTTATTAAATTGCATTCAAAGATAGATAATTGGGGCTCTTCTCACCATGACTCAAATGAAACATTAGTAGAAAACAAGGTAGGTTTCCATTGTTTTAGTGTTTTATTGCTCAATAAAGCATGAGGATACTTGTTTAAGTGGAAGTCAATAGATTAGAGCAATTGATCCTATTCCCGAACAAGATAAATCTGTTGATGAAAAGCAGTGAATTTAATTTCTTTATAGACTCTGCTTCTAGACCAATACCTTTGCTTTACATCTTGAAAAACTTCAGTAGTTTGTTTCTTTCCTAGCTGATGGTGTGGTATATAAATTAACATCTAATTAACTTGCAAATTATTTTCACCTAACTAAGAAACTTTATTTGGATTGAGCATCAATGGTCTATCAAAAGTAAACTGAGAGGACTGTGCGATCCACAGGCAGCCATCCCTTTCAGGATACTAAGAGCCACTTAATTATTTTTGTTAAAATCGATGAAAGAATCCTCTAAGAAATATTTAAAAGAGATGAATTAAATCTTAACGAACTGCTGAGAAATAATGCTAGAATTATTATGTGAAAAAGCAAGATATCGGACCATCTGATACTTTTCTTTCTGATGCTTTTAAATAACCCTAGAGACAAAAATGCTCTGGTTATTTGTTATGATCATTACGTTGTGATGTAAAAATAATAACAGGCTAATTTTGTCAGGATTTAAAATTTTTGCTAAAAGCACTTTTAGAAGGCTTTTATAAAACCATAAGAAGCACTTAAATATTCAGTCCCAAATCAATGTAATTGTATGAGTTGAGCTGATACATTCAATCTTATTAAAAAATAATTCTAAAAAATCTAAAGCACTTGGGTAATTATGTATCTTGCTATTACATAACATACATAACATTATTGGCATATCATGTGCTTCAGTAATGAATAGTTACAATATGTCATCATACATTAAGTAATCAAAATCAGGATGGCAAGAGTTTAATTTAAATATGATTGGATGGCAGAGGTGTAGCATATTTTCCTATCCATTTGAGACTTAACATCAAAAATCTAATGACCTTTGACCTTCATCCTGGGGACGTTGGCAATGCGGACAAAATGGTTAGTTTTACTTTAAAAAGAAAGATGTTGTCTGCAATGCTTTATAGAATTTCAGGCAACTAATTTCATTAGTTACCATACCCAATTCTTTTTCACTTTCTGTTCACCTGCTCTCCATGGAAGAGATAATTTACTGAGGCAGAAGTCAAGAGGAAAAAAGAATAAGTGAAGCAAAAAAAGGAATTAATTGGTATGTAGATAATGAACCAAGGCGCAATAATGCATTTTTTAGATAAGGGCAATAAGACAAAGTGTGGCTGAAAGAAGAAACCCATAATGAAAATATTGAATAGAAATCTTACTCATTTATAAAGATGTATTTTAACCTTACAAAAAAAGAAGCCTATTTAATTCAGCTCTGTTAAGTCTTAATTCAAATTCACTTTGAATGTCGTTCTGCTTTATCAGCGTGCAATTTGGCATGTATGTCTCAATAATTCTACTGAAGCTATTTTGCGATTCATATACATCAAAAATAAAAGGTTAAAATTTAAGGTTTTCTTTGACATATTCTCTTTCTTGAGTTTTGCTTATTGCTCACTGTGCTTGTCATCAACCACAGAGTTTTCTTACCTGCTATCTTGATGCTAAATAAAGAAGCATAGGTGTTTTTAAGTGTGATTCAGCCAACCAGTTTTAGACACCTGCATTGAGATGGAAGGAACTGTTCCTTATAGGTCTTTTTCTTATCCTTACAGTCGCATTGTACTTAAAAATAGGCAAATATAACTAAAATTCAGAGTATATACTGTATGAAGGGTAAATTTAATTAATTCTTATTTATTGATTTCTTTGCGTAGTCATTTAAAAAATAATTGTATTTTATCTTAGAACCATCTTTAAATTTCAAGAAAATGCTCTTCAAAAAGAAAAAAAAAAAGAAGAGTAAGCTATATGAATGGAAGGAGAAGTAGAGAGAGAGTGGTATATGCAGACTGTGCTGGGATGGAAAATCTGTTTAAATCAAAGAGTCTACCTAAGAGGTTATTCAAAACAGCTTTGACTTTCAAAAGACAATAAAATTAATCCAGAAGGGACTTTACTACCTTACTACCTGAATTTATATGTCCACCTCTTTATGCTCTTAATTTCTAAAGTCCTTGTTCAATTGTCGCCCAAGCAAAGAACCTTAATTATCTACCTTTCTTGTCAAAGAATTTTATTCCCAGTTGTGAGAGACTGGGCTGCTAATGATTAGTGAATCAAAACATCTGCCTATTTGTGAGGCGCCAAGTTTGCACAGACACACCCACACACCCACCCAGACCCACACCCCCAAACACACACATCCCCTGAGGGAGAAGGTGAGTTTTGGAGTGTGTAATGGCTAGTTTGCATGAGACAGAGGGGGTGAACTGTCACTGCCTGGAGACTACAAGACGAGATGGTGCTTCTTATCATGCTAATTGCCCTCCCTTACACAACTGCTCAGTTATAAATACCCTCCTTCTTCCTATTCGGAAGGTCTGATGGGGCATTCCTGGCTCAACTGTGCTGACAGAAGGGGCAGCTGTCATGTCTTCGAGGGTATCATAAACCATCAAAGTGTCCCAAAGTGCCCCCAGACTCATTCCTAAGGCTTTCCACCAGAGGATTGAAAGCTCCGCCCCCATCCAGGGGAGGCACCTGAGCATTCCCATCAAGCCTCTGTGTATTTTAATTTATCAGACTTTGTGTTTTGTGGGCTTCTTCTCCTACCCCCAATGGACCATGGCTTTGACCAAGGAGCATCTAAGCTGCAATAATCAAGTCTCTTATCTGTGGGTGGTTATTATGTATCTTTCTACTCTTAACCCTTCTCTCTCTTTCTTTCTGTTCCTTAATTGTTTTCCTAAGTGGTATTTTTATGCTTTCACAATGCTATATTACCATAGATAATAATAAACCAAATGGCTACACATCTGCTTTCCATTGCAACTGAAATGTTCTAAAACAAATCCTATCTATATTTACAAACACTGATCATTCACTCTAATCCACTCTAAGGGTTCTATGAACAAGAACCTGGGTTACCCTCACCTTCTGGGGTGAGTCATAACACCAGTTCACATAGCTTACCAATTTCACTGTTGCCTTATGGGCATTGTTTTAAACTTTATAAATGATGGATAGAATGAGTACTTCCAGAATTTAAATACCTCATCCTAAAGTTATCAAGTAAAATAGATCAGTGGAATCTGGAATATGACTATTAACTAATTAGGAAGTTTAGAGTAAAATGAAATATTTTGCCTGAACATTTATTAGTATCTTTCAAATTGGCCTTATAAGGGATGTAGCATGAATAGTTCCAACATAAATATTGAAACAGTTGATACTTTAAGTTAGATTCGGCAAACTTCAGTTGGATGTTCTAATGTCTGCTTTAAGAGGTGGCCATAGGCATCCCAGTGTTGACAGTACTGGAGCCTACTTCATAGTTAAGATGCTATCATTTGCATGTCTGTTCCCAGATGTAACACAGAGCTGCCCACTCCTTTCTGACTGGGTTTGTACAACATACTGCCAGAGAAGGAAAAAATCAACAACAAAGAGGATCATGCTGTAGGAATGGATTTGTAAGCACTCTACAATCAGTGAAGACATAGAAGAATGCAGTCTCCATTATTCTCTACTAGGCTGCCTTTGATGAGTCATCAAAGAAATATTTGAGAGATTCTTTAGGTCAAATGATCAAATAATGAAAATTATGTCAAGTGCTTCTGCTGACAGTGCATTTAAATACAATTAGTTAATTATAATTTATATATAGCACATATCAGTGCATGAATAACACTACACGAACACTTGAGGGTCTTGAAACACTGTGTCTTCTCTTTATTCATACACCCCAATTTTTGAACATATTTTTTCAAACATTTAGGCAAATAAGATCTCATTTTCTGGGGTCAGTACAGGTCCAGAAGGACAAAGTCATAGGCACTCTAAAGAAACGCTTTTGCAGTGTTCCCAGACATTCAGTTTTTCACTTAATAGAAGGAGCCTCAGTGAACTTCACTGACAAAAAATTCACAAACACTGATGTTTTTGTTGAATATTAAACTCCTCTATCTGCTCCTCATATGACTTAAGTCATACTTATTTGTAATTGGACTTTAAAATAGAATGTCCATTTTCTTTTTTTTTAAGAGGAATATGTTAAACTACAACATTTGCAAAAGAAGAGAAAAAAATACAGTAAAATATCCATGTCATAAACCTCTTAAATGTGTGCTTATTCCAGTTTCCATTTGTACATTCTGTCAAGGTCCTTGGAGTTATTATTTCTTTCCTAGGTTTAGAGCAAGTGCAAACTGCACTGATACCAGTCCTATAGAAAAGAGTCATACCCATGTTTCTGAAAGGTTCTTCTTCACCTGCTTGTTTTTCATATGAGAAGTTATTTTTGAATGAGGTCTGAGATAACTTTAAGTGCTAAATATGTCTTTGTACATTTGCCTGCTTTTGTAATTTGTTTTATTTAGCATTACATGTTTTATTCACAACAAAGGCACTATTTTGCCTTCTCTGAGAATAGAGTAGAATGGAATGGAATGGAATAGAATAGAATATTATACCCCAATAACTCTACGGAGATGTGTATTTACCAATAAGTTTATTTAATTCTACTGTGAAATTTTACGTGCATTCGTTTTTTGCCAAAGAAAATGTTGTATTTCTTTCAACACCATAAATTTACATCTTACACACATAAAACATACAGGTTTATTCCCTTTTCAATTTGTAATTTACATGGTTTCACTAGCTAGATTTTGATGTATTTTAATACAATTGTTTCCACTTTTATTTTATGCTTCCTTTTGAAGGAGAAATTCTAGGCATATAGTAAGCTGTTCATTACATATTACATCTATCCCATTACTTATATTCTATGATATACTTATGTGAAGACTATGAAATGAACTGAAAGCACACAATGAGTTGAATTGTTTGCAGAACCTCCCAAGAAAAATACAAGCTTCTAGTGGGCCCAGTTGAGAATAAACCAACTTAGGTCTAGATATGGTCTATTTTAGAAAGCCTGTTACTCTCAAAGCCAGCATACAGAATTCTCAGACTCAGATACTAAAGTCCAAAGCTGCAAAACATTCTTTTTTTAACCTAAATATTACATTAATTATAAAAATCCAAACAGAAATACTGTTTTAGGGAGCAACAGTCTTCAGCCAAATATTAATTGATATATTCTTTGAAAAACCTCTGTTTCTGGGAGAAAAAAACAGTAAGTTAGCAGAATAATCTACCATGGCTGTAAAAATCAATACTACTGCTATTATAGGTTTACGTTCCTCCATGATTAGTTATATGTCATTTTAATCAAACCTCAGATATTAAATATGACTGGTCTGGTCTTTGCCAGCTTTGAAAGACAGATGAACTCAGAGAAAATAGCTGAAGGTAGATTTGCAGAAATTTCTGGGCCTTGGAAATATAGAGTCAGTTGGCTGCCTCAGCTGTCTGGAACACCATAACTAACTCATGAGTAGGTCAAATCAGTGGCATTTAATGAACACAAAATATACTTAGTGTTAATGCTCCTATATGCTCTCTAGATATGATTTTTTTCACTTCTAAGTTATTGTTTACTACTTCAAGTTTTATCCTCTTTCAAGCTATCATGTAAATAAACTACAGAATTCTATTTTTAACCTCCCCTTAAAACAGTTCCACAACATATGCAAAACAAATTCCTTTAATTTTCTTCACAAAAATGTACTTTTTATCCCTCACATTGCTCAGGTCAATGAAGAGATGTAACAAGAAATGCAGTCTTTGAAGTCAGACTAGATGGATCAGAAGCAGACTGATCTGCAAGAGAAAGCAAGAGAGGAAAATAAGAAGAAATTGCACTGAAACTCAGAAAAAAATAAAGAGCAAGAAGACAACTGAGAAAGTGGCAACTCTAAGGAGGATTAAATGTGTCTTTATTTGAAAGAAATAAGTGGCAAGTGCTCTTTAAAGTCATTCATAATAAGTTTATAATGTATAGAACAAGTTCTAAAGAGATTTAAGATTCAATTTTAAAATGAGATCCTGTTTCAGTTGATCAGGTAAGATGCCTGTCACAGTTACAGAAAGAAATTGTCACCTTCCTTTAACAAAAAGATCTATATTCAGTAACAGCATTTGTCATGTCATTTTTTAAAATTGATTTTCTATCCTTAAAAAGAAGTAATTATAAGACAAATAAGAATTCTTGCACAATTCTAATGCCATCTGCATTAGAATTCTTGTGATGAGGAAGACTATGTAAAAATTCATGTCAAAGAATTTTGCTTCAACACTCAAGGCAGAGTCAGAAATGAGATATGAACAATGAAATGAACCATACTTTCAAAAAAATATTTTGAGTCTAAAAATAGCTTATTTTAGGCTTCATTTTGTATCATATTTACTACAGCTTTTAAAAGAGAATAATTTATCTAAATTTAAGAAATTTTAAAGGACCTAGTTTGCTACATAGTAAACAAATGACAATTGTGAATACAGGACCATATATCTGTTATGTGCGGGACCCTTCTAAAGTTCAGGATAAGCTAAAACTTATTTTGTTATATCTAATTTTGTTATAATATTTTACTTTTTGGTTTGGTTTAGTTTTGCTGGATTTGGGACTGTTTTTCCTTTTGTTTGTTTGTTTTGGTTGTTGGGGTTTTTTCAGAAAAACCTGCATTTCTAGAGAAAAACATGACAAAGTAGCAAACTATATTATATTATTTCATATCCGTTCTGAGAGTAGGCTATGAAAACTGAGACATAATATAAATCAAATTATGAAATATATGAAATATCCAGGAAAGCTACTCTTATTTATAGTACATTTGAATAATATATTTTTACTTTCCCTCATACACAGAATGAAAAACTCTGGTTTCTCTTAACTTCTCCTTATAGTTGAGATACCTAATAGATATATGTAGACCTCTTTCTAACCATCTAGAATCTTTGGTCAAACCTCGATTTGAATTAAAGGCTACAGCTGAAATACTCTGGAAGTTAAAATATTGACATGAATTTGCTACCTGATGTAGGTAATTACAATTATCTGGACAATACATACATGGATTGTCCAGCTGACAGGAAGAATTAATTCTATTTTGATAAATTATTTTAAAATCTATTTATTTATAAAATAAATATATATATTTTTAAATAAATTTATAAAATAAATATATAAATATAAATTGATAAATTATTTATAAATCTATTATTACAGGCAAGGTGTGAGTTTTCCTTGTTAATTCATCATTTCTAAAACTATGGATAATTAAACCAGGAAACTGACTCACAAATTTAGCTCATAGGATCAAAGGACAATTAAGGCTGGAAGTGACATCTGCACTTAAATGGACAATGGAAAAAAAATTATATTACAGGGGACCATTCTAGGTCATCTAGTCCAATTATCAGCTCAACATAGGCACAACATCAAAGTTAGATCCAGCTTCCAAGCTCAACAGAATAATCAACCACACACAATCAGAATTTTAGTATTTCCAGTGATGGATACTCCACAGTCTATATGGGAAACTTGTTTCAGTGTTTGACTACTTTCACTATGATTTTTTTCTCCTAGTATCTAACTGGAAGTTTTGTTGGTCTTGAAACTGGAAAGAAAAAAACAAAGCAGAAAAACTCCCAGACCCCACAAGCAAACCAGAAAAACCCCCAAAAAACCTGCAAAGCATGATGGAGAAAAACCCCTGCAATCCTTAAGGTTCTGCAGTGTTGACTGTGACTCACCTCACAGTAAAATTTCACCATGTCTATGCCATTTTCTTAGTGTGCTCAGCATCTATGGAAGTTATTCTATGGCTCAGATTTGAAATAGTTTTAAAATTGAGTGAAATTCTATCCAGAGATTTATGACAATATGGGATCAATCAGGTCAGTAATCTACATTCCCAAACACACCAGGAATAAAATACATTCTTTCTTTAAATCAAAAGTACTTGCGGCTACATTTGGTAGACTTGCCTGGCATACCCTTTTCAGCTAATAAATTTGGTTGTCAGTGTTCAAGATGTGTACTATGAAAACACTATGTCCTTTTTAAATGGAAAAAACAAGGTAAACATTTCTAAAATATTTAGTTGTTTCCTGACAGGAACATTCTCTAGATTTAGGAGAAAGAGTTCTTTAGTTATTCTGTATGTTGTGGAAAATGGATAACATTTCACTGGCCCAAATTAAGTGCTTGATATGTGAGAGGTTATGAACTGGTTATAATTTTTTTCCACCATGAATGTTCAGATGGCCATTAAGTCCATATTAATGTCTGATGTCTCACCACATACCCTAGTTAATTAGAGGGAATGTAGGGTTAGAAAAGATGCTCTAGGTCATTAAGGCCTGGTGTTTCAAGGAGCCACATTTTATAGTTTAATAACAGGATTAAGCTATTTTGCAGCGTGGTAAGAGTCATGGCTTTTCAAAATGTTCAGTGACTTTCCTCCAGTACTCTGATTACAAATCTACTCCTGTACCTCCCTGCCCAGATGGTTAAAATCTTTTGCTAATTTATAGCCTTAGTATACTTAATTCTATTCTATATACATTAGATTTTGAGCGTAAATTATCTTTATTAGCTAGTTGTTATCTTTCTGTGCCATTTTCCATGGTACATTTTTAGAGATCATCTTTCTTCTCAGTATTCATTTTGACAGGATAAGCCATCCAAGCTGCTTCATTCTGAATAAGACTCCTAATTGTCCAAGGATCCTTCCTCTGTTCTTTCCACCGTTTGAACTGATCCTCTTTGAATTTTGATATGCAGAATGGTAAACAACTTTATAAAGAAGTTTTAATATCTCTTTGATCTCTCCTTGCCTCTACTAGGCATGTTGTTCTAGTAAATTTTCCTTCATGTCGCTTTGTCTTCTTAATGCTGTGCTTGTTTAGTGTATATATTCTCGTAGGAAATTTACCCCGTATTATTATTAGTGTATAGATAGAATTTTCTTTGGGTTTCTCCTTCTCAATCATACTTTGTTTTGCATTTGTGGAGGTTTTTTGGTTGGTTGGTTTGGTTTGAGTGGGGTTTATTGGCTTTGTATTTGTTTGTTTGTTTTTTTTGCTTGTTTTCATTTTCAGGAAATTATTATTTTTAAAACCTTCAGTTTTTTGTATATTACTGGTCAAGACTGCAGTCTTTCAAAGAAAAGTCTGTCTCAAATTATTTTAGTGGGCAGATGATCAAATGTTCCTTAAAACTCTAGCCTTGAACACAAGCTCTTTTTGAAGCCTTCTGAAGGAAAACTTATATTTTAACATTTTCTGTAAATTGAATTCTCTCTTTCTAGAAGAATAAAACTGCCCAAGGTTCCAATATTTTAACTGACAATCAGAGCAATAAAGATAAATCTCAATGCTTATTAAAAAGTATAAAAAGTAACACTAATGTGTCAAGTTAAAATACTTTAAGAATTAAATCTCAAGTAGGTAGTCTTGAATGAGAAGAAAATTTAAAAAAAACTGTGGGAAGAATATTATCTTCCAAAGGAGTGATTTAGAAAAGAGTAATAAATGGTGCTTGTACTAGGAAAGTATTTTCACAGCATATTCTACAGCCCTAGCAAAGACTACTTGACTTTTTATTTAATAAGAGTAGGGAAGTCCAGTTATTTTAAAAACTTCGGATGAAAAAATCAAATAATTAATTAGTTTTTGGATCAGAGTGAAGGACACACACCTAACAGATGTCATATGGGTGAACACAGCGGTATCATGACTGAAAATTTGAACACTGGATATGCAGCATCATAGAAAATGGAGAGTTGGTGTGAATGACAAATAAGAAATGATGGACAGTAATCATCTGTGAAAGGCAGTGATGACAGGCAATTTGTGTTTGATATATAAAGAGGAACTGAACTGAGTGTTCCTCAAACCTTTTGGCTGAGATTCTCACAGAGAGGGATGCCTTAGGGCCTTTTCATAGATTTCACAACCAATTTATTTTAGTGTATGGCAACACTTGATATGTTGCATTCATTTCCCTTTTGCTTAAAAAATTTATAACGGTGTTGCTGCATTATACTGCATTATACTAACACTTCTT
The DNA here is from genome assembly GCF_020740725.1 of Corvus hawaiiensis. Taxonomy (NCBI): domain Eukaryota; kingdom Metazoa; phylum Chordata; class Aves; order Passeriformes; family Corvidae; genus Corvus; species Corvus hawaiiensis. Next base: position 78,744,395 of record NC_063214.1, read on the forward strand.
GTGTAAAATGAAAGCTATTCAGTGTGTTAGACATTTTTAAGAGTCATGTTATCTTTATTGTTGGGGCTTCTTTAATTTTTGTCTCTTCATAATGCTTATGCCCTGCTGCATTGTTCTGCCAACAGATATCACAAATGATATTTTTAACATATGCTACTAATAGTGCTTGTAGTTCTGTGAATTTTTGCGAGCTAGCTCTAAATCAAGAAATTCTTAGTACTTGGGTATTTTCAGCTAGATATAAGATACATTGGTTACAGTTTTCAGAGTATTTAGTGGAATGTAATAATCAATTACTTGTCTATGTTTTGCTTTTAGCCTTTACAATTTCCTCTAAGAATCACGTGCTGATAAAAGAATCACTACTGAATTTTCCATTATACATTTTTCAGCTTCTTAAGTTCACTTGTCTTCAAGTACCAATTTTCACTAGTCCTTGGGTTTCTGCCTTAGGTAGTTTTGACTACATTTAGTCACTTTTAAGTTTTTTAAGACACTGTTGAGAGAATCTTTTGTTCTGGAATAAAAAATGCCATTAAGGAACTACAGCTTCAGAAAAATGGAAGTCACAAGGTAGCGTTTATTACCTGACTGCCTCAGTAATGTCAGCATTAACATAGCATGTAGTATGAGTGTCTGGAGAAAATACAGCATCTTCATGATCATATGAGGAAGAAAAACATTTGGAATAGGAGCTTGGAAGAGGAGGAACTATTAATATAATGAATTGTGATATAATTGCTAAAAGATTTAATCTTCTGTACTTTGCTACTTCCAATAAAAAAATAAAAGACCTTGGAGACAAAATATGTTTGACATTGACATTTTATTCCTTTCAGGAATAAAAAAATTACAAACTCCCTGGCTTTTTCAGCTAGAAATGTGTTGTTTCTGACAAAATAATTGTGATGTCATACGGGGTTTTTTGTTTCAGATACATTCAGCTGCAACAAATTTTCCATTTCAGAAATGAATGAACACTATCAAGATTTAGAGATGTTGTAAATACAGATTACTATTTGTTCCAGATAGTAATGCATCTAAGTGAAAATTCTCGGTCTGCCTGAATTTTGTTAACATGAACTGTGATATAACACGGATATTTAATATGAAATAATATTAAGAATTTATTGTAATTCCTGAGATTATTGGTGAATTGAGTTCATACAAAATGTGTATGAAAGATAGCAGTCTGCAACCTGGTATTCATTAGAATGATGTGGAATTCTTTTTACAACAAGTACATGCACCGTACTAAGATTGCTAAAACCTGTGAAAGAAAATGACAGCATTGTCTGGCTTTGTGTGTGAGTAAATATATTGCATTTCTTGCCAGTGATGCATTTTCCTTTTTAATCTTCATGTTAGGATATGCCTAAGGCTTTGTTCTTGTCCATCTCTTGCCCTCATCTTTCTTCCTCTAAGATGTTTTACTGAAAATTTGGGCATCAATCATCATATATACAGATGTCATCCTCCTTCAAATGATATCTCACAGGTTTCTCTGTCTTTTGGTTTGTGTTAACACCTATGAAAACAATTAGCTAGCTGAAATGTCATCATTAACTTCTCTATGTACTTACTAAATATTTTTTTAAGAAATGTAGATCCTTATTGCCATTTTACTTGAATAACCCTGTGACTCTTTTACAGCCCCTTCCATTTCCAAATGAATATTCATTCATTAATTGTAATCTATTTAGTTAAATATGTTTAGAGTGTGTTTTTCTTGCAATTGAGGGTGTTTATATGATTAATTTTGAAAAACCTAGTAACTATTTTTCTCAACCATACACCTATTAGGATTTATGTTTATATTCAAACATCTAAACTTAGGTGTCAGTGACAGAGGTATCTAACCTCTGTGGCAGATTACATCCTAATTTTTGATCCTGTTTTAATCGAAGGACATCAGGTAAGTATTGTCTAGGAAATTACACTACTGACCACTACACTGCTGTGCAAAAATACATTCTGCTTTAAAATAAAATGAATAGTTGTCTGTGTTGACTAAAAGGCTGCAGTCAGCTTGCCTGCAGAGAGCCTACTTCTGTTTTAGGTGACAAAGTGACAATGAAGGGGACTGGAAAGTGAGACAAATTTCCTGCAGGAGACTTCTGCCTTCCGGAATAAAGATCGCATGTCCAAAAAATGCTTTAGAACACCATAAATGCTAATAAATGTTTGTGAGAGAATGAATAAATTGAGCTCTAGACCACATGTTCTGTTGGATACATGTGTATGCATGTGTGTGTGCGTGTGCATGTGACAGAGAATGGCAGAAAGAATATCTCTGTAATTAAATTCATTATCTAGGCTTAAGAAGAAAATGTTTGGGCTAACACTCAAGACTTTATTTTTTCTTCCGCTTTTAAATCTTGTTCTTTTTCTGGTGTTATTACTGAAATCAAATTTACTTCAAAATGTGTAAAATTATTGTTTTTCTCACTGTGTTTCAAAGCAGCATCATGTGCTTTTATCTTCTTTGATAATAACATTCCTGTAAATATTTCTCTGCATATACATTATGTGATTTTTCTTTGAGAAGAACTAGACATATGTCTCAGTATAAATGCAGAATAAATCTAAATTAAATTCCTAATCCATTATACATTCTCATTTGTCATATAATTTCAGAATAAAAAAGACTGTCTATAAAATTTCTCTAATCATCTCCAAATATAAGTACACAATTATATGACATTTAACTGCAGAACAAAAATTCAGACATTGCAAATAAAATGTAGCTATTATTTCAGAAGATGTTATTTTATTAAGAACTATAGTTCAGATTTAGATAAAGAAATAATATTGGGGTGGGTTTTTTTCCATTGAAAACAAAGTGCATGAGTTATAGGCATTTAAAATAAATTTTCAATAAAACAAATTCTTTTATAAAGCAGAATGCAGTTTTGCAACTTCTTTCAAGGACAGAAGGAGTCAAGTAACAATTCGTATTGTTAGGAATTTAGTTAAACCCACTCTTGTGCGACGTAAAAAGAAATCAAAACAGATTTAGATTGGGGAGAGGGGCATTGTTGTTGTTTTTCTTTTTGTATGCTTTTGTTTTCCAGAGGAGATGAATTAAAATAATGCCACGGTACAGGACAAATCCTTTGATAATTGGTTTTGATAATTTTATTTCTGAGAATACTTTGCCTGATCCCCTTCTATGGCAAGTTGAACTTCCTAGTGGATGAAGGAAAAGCTCTGAATCTAGTTTTCTGTCTAGCACATATAGCTGTCTATCTAGATTTCAGTGAAGCATTTGACATTGTCTCTTACAGCATGGTCTTGAAGAAACTGGCTGATCATGGCTTGGGTGGGTGTACTCTTCACTGGGTAAAAAACTGTGTGGATGGCCAGGCCCAGAGAGTGGTGGTGAATGGAACTGAATCCATTTGGCATCTTGTCACCACTGGTGTTCCCCAGGGCTCAGTATTGGGGCCAGTCCTGTTTAACTTTTTTGTCAATGATTTGGATGAGGGGATTGAGTGCAGCCTCAGTCAGTTCACAGGTGACACCAAGTTAGGTGGGAGTGTTGATCTGTAGGAGAGTAGGAAGGCTCTGCAGAGAGATCTGGACAGGATGGATTGACGGGCTGAGGCCAGCTGCATAAAGTTCAGTAAGGTGTAATTCTGGGTCCTGCACTTGGTTCACAACACCACCATTCAACACTACAGGCTTAGGAGAAAGTGGCTTGAGATGCTCAGCAGAAAGGGAGTTGGGGGTGCTGGTTGATGCACAGCTGAACATGAGCCAGTGTGTGCCCAGGTGACAAAGAAGGCCAAGGGCTTCCTGTCCTGCATCAGCAATAGTGTGGCCAGTATGACCAGGGCAGTGACTGCTGCCTTGTACTCAGCACTGGTGAGGCTGCACCTTGAGTACTGTGTCCAGTTTTGGGCCACTCACTTCAGAAAAGACATCGAGGTGCTGGAGTGTGTCCAAAAAGGGCAACAAAGCTGGTGAAGGGTCTAAAAAACATGTCCTACGAGGAGCAGCTGAGGAAAATGGGGTTGTTTAGTCTGGACATGAGGAGGCTCAGTGGGACCTCATTACTCTCTACAACTACCTGAAAAGAGGTTGTAATGAGATGGGGATCATTCTCTTCTACATGTGTTAAGCAAAATGACAAGAGGAAACGGCCTTAAGTTGTTGCAGGGGAGGTTTAGATTAGATACTAGAAAAGTTTTTCACTGGTAGAGTCTTTAGACATTGGAATAAGTTACCCAGGGAGGTGGTGGAGTCACTGTCTCTGGAAGTGTTCAAGAAACATCTGGATGGGGCACCTGGGGATATGGCTTAGGGATGGTTATGGTGTTGCTGGGTTGATGATATTGATGGTCTCTTCATGATTCTGTGTGATCCTATGACATTTACTTGTTTTGTGCTTGTTCATTTCTGTCTGTTTGCTTCTGTCTTTATTTCCCTTTTTGTTATATTACATGGGTTATACAAAAGAAGTCATAGAACTTTTATAGCAGGACCACCTTGGATGCAAGGCTCAGCCATGCCCTGAGATGGGTCTGTCGGAGCCAAATGGAACTGGCTGTGCCTGGTACTGGGTAGCTCCAGTCACTCCTCACAGAGGCTGCCCCTGCATCCCTACACTGCCAAATCCCATCTGTGTAAACACAAATTTAAATACCAATGTGCACAAACAATACTTGCTGATTTTTTTGACAAAAACAAGGTATACAACTCCAGACCTTGCTCCATTTTCAGGGGTATAAAAAATTCAAGTATCCCAGATGTATAGTGGAACCCACTGTATAGTGAAGTTTTCTGGCTCCTACAATGTTGAATCAAGTAAATGTGTGGTGCTATCCTAATAATCAATGTCGCATCCAGTGTGAAGCAGTAAGAAGTGCAAGGCTAGTGCTTTGTCATGACTCTGTAATTCTTCAAGGACATAACATTGAGGGAATATTCATCAAATTTTGCATAAAAGTCACCCTTTCCTCTTACTTCTTTTTGCATCTGTTAGATTATAACTGCAAGACTTAAAGGCCATTAGTGATGCATGTCGCACTATCATAAGCCGATTTTGAGTTGGGCAGACTTCAAGGGAAGTTTCCTGAGGTCATTATCAGATGTTTTATATATCATTGTAATAAGAACTGAGTAAGAGATACTGGTTTTTGTCAAAGGTCTCCCTGCTGCTCCCGCCCAAATGGCACAGAATGGCTTACATCCCCACACCTGAGAGGTAAGTCTAAAAGGCATAATATTGACCCTCATTTTCCCCAGGGCTCCATGTGAGATGCCTCAAATAGGTATATTGTTTTATTCAAAACCAAAAGTTCAGAAATATTTTGAGGGGTATACTGAAGTAGATTTTTTAAAGTGTGAAAACACTGTTATGTTTTTTATTCTCCAATGCATTGCCTGAAGACTTGTTGCAGTTTTTGAGACTGCAAGGGCTACTGAGACAGCAATGAAGGATTATATAGAATGTAGAGAGACAAAACTGTTACACTTCTGTCTGTGTCTGAGGTCTTGGCAACTAGACTCTCTTGAAGGAAGCTGTGTAGAAATGGCTGAAAATAGAGTTAAGTGAGAGAGCTAACAGTTAAGGATAAGGGATGATCTGGGATCCTATACTCAAAATCACTGCAGTTTTATATACAATGCAGATGTACTCAGGTACTTCTGTCCATAACATTTTGTGATCAAACAGCTTTTAAATTTTGATATTAAGATATGATATTAAGGAAAAAATTTAAGTTTTAAAGACAAAGAAAACTCCAGAGATTAGTATATAAAATAGCAACAGCACTCTGTAAGGATTTAGTGTTTGAAGTAAGTATTACTGTAAAGAGTGAATAGAGAGCTTGGTAACTTTATTTATTTATGCAAGGGATGCTCCAAGGACTGACTCCCCCATGAACACAGTAAGAATAAGAGCATGAACACGGATTGAACAAACAATGTGCCTTTTCAGGACTTTCAGAAGCCTTTCTCAGAGATACATATGATGTGAAATACAAGAATTCCATACTTAAACACCAACCTAATATTTACAGACTTAAAAATTTCAGCTCAGGTTTTAAGGCATGCAGTAGAATTTTAAATCTTATTGTAGTTTTCATAGCTATTTAACCTGTCAGTGTAATAGCAGCCTTTCTTAGCCATGCTGGATACCACTCTCTGTGAGTGCTGTTAGCAGGTTCTATGGATTTTCTCAGGAGTAAGGCAAATGGCATAATTAACTTCACACCAATGCCCAGTGCTCCCAGAGAGTAAAACTGGGGAACACACATCTTCTAAAAAGACATTCTTACATAGGTATAAAATATTCTTTACCACAATTTCCTGACTGGTGAATTATAAAAAGTGTTCTTGAAATCTTTTTTCTATTCTGATAGCACAGAAATCTACTGGAAATCTACTGGACACTTTAAATAGACACTATCCAGTGCCTATGCAGATTTAACTTAAAAAATTGGAGGAGAACGTAACTGAGCAAGGAAAGAAAAAGCAGAATATCTGTGTTAATGTTTTCATTTTGAGACCTGGTAACCCGAAACAAATTTTTTTTACATGAAAAGAGGTGGAAAAAAAAGGTGGCTTTATATGAAACCAGAGTTTAGGGAAATTAAGTATTTTATTTATTTTGTATTTGAAAAAATTGTCTCTTTTCCAGTAAACAATCATTATTTACATTAGAAATATTTTTGAAATCTGCTAGGTAAAGAACTAGTCCTCAGAAAGAAGTAGTGACTTTATTAATTAGTTGAGGCTATAAAGTCTTCCAAATGTAGTGCTTTTCTGTAGATGCTGAAGTTTCCCACTGGTTTTGAAAAAAATTGAGACAGGGTAACAGGACATTCTCACTGACTTTTAGAAGTCAGAAGGAGAGATCCGTCTATTTTTAGGTTATATTACTAAAGGTTTTCAGAATAGCTCTAAATTAGTCCAGTGAATGATCCATCCTGCCTGTCTCATTTATTGTTATGTGAGGTCGATTGTCCTCTGCAGTGCCTATTTCTGTTGACAACTCTATTAGGTTAAAGAGGTTGCCTATTTTTTCAGTGCTTAAAATATGATGAATCACAAAATATCCTGAGTTGGAAGGGACCCACAAAATCATCGTGTCCAATGAAACGAGCCCAGTATTTTTTATACATGCAGTAAAAAATGTTTGACTAGAGAGTTTAATGGGAAAAAAGATTCTATTGCTAACTGTAGGTATCTAATGCCTGTTTGGATATTGTGGAGTATGGATATCAGCTGTTGGAGTTTTTTTAGAATAGGGTTTTTTGCGTGATTGGGGTTGGTTTCTTTTGTTTGTATTGTTTTATTTGTTTGGGTTTTTCCCATGAAAATTCAGGTCTTTAGAAATTCTGGTAGCATACCTGCCAAATTAACCCAGAGGTTCTGTACAGCCTAAGATTTATTAAGAGCTTTGTATTTAGCAGTGAAATCACATAATTTGCTAAAATGGCCTTAGTATAGTTTTCTAGAGGATAGACTTCAGTGCTAATTTAGGTATTAGGATATCTTAAATATCTTAATGCAGGTACATGTGACATGACGTGAAGATTTCCATTGATCATGATGAAGATTTGAAAACCTAGTTCATATACATGTACCTATTCTTATGCCTTTATTTGGGTATGAGATCTGGTGCTGAACCTCCCCAAAAATTAACAAACAAACAAAAAAACACCTAAAAGAAAGCCAACATACTCAAGTCATTAAGAAACAACAAATCTGCTTAAATTTTATGACACGTTTAAATTATTTTCTATTGATAGAGCTAAAATTACTCATTTCCTTTGTTACATCTTTTTGTGAGTACAATTACAGTGCCTAAACAAAATGTTATCACATGATAACTCCAGAAGGAACACCAGAGTCTCCTGAAATCAATGTAATTTCTCTTTGATAATGTAACTAATTTTCTCAAGAGGGTATTGCAATTTGTTAACACACCGATTTATTTTCCTTAAGGGAAAGCTCCAGTTTTCAGTTCTGGTAATTTGTCACCTAGCCACTACAAGAATAACACCTATAAATTTTCTCAGAGACCTTCTCAGTCTAAGCACAGGAAAGTCATTTAGCAATCATAACTTACACTCAGAGGAGGTGCTATGTCAAAATCATGCCACAGGTAATTCTCTAACTAACCTACCCTGCTAACAACTCTCCTTAATGGTTGTACAGCATGTAAACAAAACTGCTCCTGCATACCACATGCTTGTAACAATATAATGTATCTGAACGTCACTGGCAATACTTTCTCATTTCTATTTTTTTTCCCAGAAATCCCAAAGCTCCAACTGGCTTACCTCATTTTAAAGCAGAAATAAAGGAAAGAATGAGAAATTCTGTCTATGGAAATCTCACTTTTATGCAGTTTGTGGTAATAGGTGCTAAAACAGAACACATCTTCTTAATATTGATGTTTATATCCTTCTTCATAAATTATTATCATTTCAAAATAAAGGTACCCCCCCTGAAATCATTATACTGAGAGTCATTTTTTTCTTTGTGAATTTGCACTCCAAGCTAGCTTTTCTTTTGGTGTCTTGTTGCTTTAAAGAAGTAGACAGATGACTATTCTAATAAGAATGTAGATCAATGAAAGTTAAATTAACAAAAATGAAAGATGTATTCTTTTTAGCACTTATTGTTTCCTGATAAAATTAACAAAATGGCAAGTGTGATGATTCCAATTCTTGTAATATTTTACTGGAAAGCAAGGAAATTTGTTGGAAAGAATTGAACTGTTTCTTCTTGTGGTGGATTGACCCTGGCCAGCAGTCAAACACTCATTCAGGCACTCCCTCTCTCCCTCCCTGAGACACTCCAAGAATCTATGGGGAAAAAATAGGAAGACAAAAAAAAGAAAAAAAGAAAAAAAAGAGAAAACTCATGGGTTGAGATAAGACAGTTCAATAAAGCATGACATGGCAAACCAGCAAAGCAAAAGAAATTCCCTCCCATAAACAATGGCCAGACTTTGTCCAAAAAATTTTCCAATTTGGAAGACACCTCCTTTTCCCTGCTACTTCTTTCTTTACTTTTATTGATGAGGGTGACGTTGTGTGGTATGAAACATCCCTTTGGTCAGTTTGGGTCTTTTGTACGTGCTGTGTCCTGTCCCAGCTCGCTGCTATTCTCAGGACACACAGACTGAATGAAAAAGGACACTAAGCAACTCTTCATGGTATCCAAAGTTGAGTCACAGTGAAGGGGCTAAATACTCTCAGCTCCTGAAAGCTGGAAAAAGCCATATGCACAGTCCATAAATGGTCACCAAGTTGGTGTCTGCCACACACTGAACAAATGCAAAAACTCCTGGACAAATGTGCATGGATGTACAATGTCCCCACATCTGCAAGCTGGACTAACCACCTGAATCAACATGTCTTGATGTTAGTAAGTATGTGGGTATGTAAGAGACTGTGTGTGAGTGTTCTGAAATAATCTTCTTCTTACATTGTACTTTGCTGGACTGTTGCAAAATAATATCCTACACAAAGATTGAAATGATTTTAGTAAAAATTATGATGCTTGATGGCAGCTGATGCTGCACTTCCAAGTTGCGTGCATAGAATTAAACAGGATCAGAAATCTTCTATTACAAAAGTTTTCCAAAGTGGATGTCCCTTTTATGAAACAGATAACTTGTGTAGGTCATTTGATTAAAGAATATAGAAGAGATACCATTCTATATTTTGAGATTAAAAAGTAATTAAATAACTATCATATTCCCCATATTCTCCTGTGAGTGCCAAAGTGACACTTTTGCATTGCCTTCACCTCCATAGCAAGCATCAGCTTGATGCTTCTCCCTCGGGCAGAAAGTGAAACTGCATTTACAAATTTTCTGTCCAAAAAACTGAACAGTTATTTCACATGGGACTTTTTTCTTCTTCCAAAATATTCATCCTATTTTCAATAACAACATATTTAGTAAGTAATCATTTTAACTTTTATTTTAGTCTCGTCATGATGCTATCAGCAGCGCTGGAGGAAAACGGTTTTAAAGTCAGATATGTCTTCAATGGCTTGAAGAAACCATAACAACTGTAACCAGGACAGTTTCTTCCTGTTCAGTTCCTAGACTGTTCAGGGAAAAAATAGTCATCCACACTTAGTGGGAGACAATATATTCACGTTCTGAAAATCTACATGGAGAGTCAGGTTTATCTAATCAAAGCTGGAAACGAAATCCTGAAGTAATAAAATTTCTTAGTTGATACAAACACTCGATGTCTTAGTAGATGTAGATAAAGTAGATATAAATTATGTGTATAGTGGTAACAACACCCAAAATCCCCACAAAGTTAATATTGCAAATTGAACTTTCAAATTGAAAAAGAAAAATGCAACAGAGCTTGTACTTTATCCAAGATAACTCCTCATACATATGGTAAACTTTTTGCTTGAAGTTCACTTGTATTATATCAGAGATGTAGAGTTCACTCTTGTTTATGAAATATGATGAAAATATTTCCACAGGAACAGATAGTCCTGCTGTCTGCATTTCTAGTGCTTGTCTTTCCCTGTCTCTTATCAACGTAGAAACCAGAACTGAATAAAAATTCACCTGGCCACTCAGGACGGTAGTGTGATTAGTTACCCATAAAAAGAGTTCCTTAGCAATTTCTGCTTTCATGGCAGCTATAAAATGGTACGACAAAATAACTTCAGAGAAAGTTTGCCTGTAGGATAGAGAGCCTTTGCTCATATTTTATCTCAGGAGCATTACCCTCTTTATATTTAAAATATTGCTATGGATAAAGCAGAGAATACCACCTCTCTGAATGAAATAAAGGATTTGTTGCTACCCTAAATAAAATATTAGCAACCTAAACAACCTATAATTTATTAAAAGTTATTAGTGTTCCAGTTACACTATACTTCTCTAACTTCATTTATACAGAAAAGTCATTATAACATATTCAAAATTCATCCATAAGAAAACGTACTAGTGTCTCCATCTTTATTTCAGTCTTATTGTCACCCTTTCAGTGTGCTCTGATAAGACTGGTGTTGTCTTCCTTGCGCAGCGAGGTGATGGTTTGTACATGTTATCAAGAGTCCCGAGTCTACACAAGAAGTTTGACATTGGAGAGGAGGATTGCTTCATCCTCACTCCTATAGTCTGACTGGGGCTATTTTTACAAGTTTTCTCACTCCAGCCTTCCTGACAGTCATTGGTATCCAAAAGCAAAGTTCAAAGGTTGCCCAAAAGCATCCCCCAACTTCGACAGACAGTGAGGCTATCAGTTGCTACAGTATGACCATTTTGCTTGGCCAGGCCTTTATTCTGTGTATCATTCCTTGAACTGAAGGCAAAGCAGTTATTTCAGTGATAGACAGTTGTTACAGCAAGGTAAAACACACCTAGTCTAAAGTGAGCTTTGACTAGTCCTGAGACCCTACATAGTAAAATCAACACAAAGTCTGTCTTCTTGCAATAAAAAATAAATAGATAAGTAATATTTCACAAGTTATAGGCATGCACAATAGTTTACATAATTCTTCACTCCTGAACTCAAATCTGGAATGAGAACAGCAGCTTTCTTGGTGAAGAAGCCTGATTTGGAACAGAGAACAGCTTGACTCAGAATCTCTGGTGTGCTGACAAGGATGCTAATCAATCTGAACTGCTTGGTTTAGTGATAATTTGTCCTTGACTACAAGAACAATATACACATTTTGTCTATGGCATGAAAAACATCTCAAAAGCTTCATTCTCAAAATATTTAAAATGATATTTACAGAAGAAGGAAAAGATGTATTTTTAATGCATAACAGTCCCTTTTTAAGTCAAGTCCTTTTCTTTACATGTGGGAACTAAAGTAATTATAGCATGAGAATATTGGAATAAAGAGAGAAAAAAAAAAAAGGAAACCCATTCAGTTTACCTTTAGTCAAAAAAATCTAAATAGTTTTGTAGAAAATTAAATATATATTAGTGACAGTCAGATAGAATGATAGTTATATTCTACCAAACTCATGACTTAAACAACTGAGAAGAAAATCCAAAACTAAAACTCAGATCAAGATTATTAAGAGTCAGAAACATATGTAATTCTTCCAGGTGTTAAAAATAATGCTACAAAACCTTCTACTTTCTTCATCACAGTATATCGAGCTCCTTTGATGTTTTTATTGGCTGAGATTCCTAATATCCTTGTTTGGTAATCACTGTCACTTACAGTAGCAGATGTCTGATTTGAGGAGACAATTCTTTAAATTCTGAGTAGCAAATTACAGTCATACCGTACAGCTTGTTAAATGATTAGTATAATCATATTCTTAGATGTTTCACTTTTGGAAGAGGTGAAATGTTTTGAAAATCTATTTTTCAACATGGATGTGTAGAGCTGTAATATAGTGTAATGAACAGATCAAACTTATTTTCAAGTTATTAGTAATCAATTAATTTCCTAGTCAACATGAGCATGCAAACATTTCAGAACTTTACAGTAAAATACTTCAGGAACATATATTTATTGCAGGAATGTTGTTAAAAATCCCAGGCATTTCTGGAAACAAGCTTTATGAAACATATGAGTAACTAAAAATAATTTAGTAACTGTTTTCTTTAACTGAATAACTGAAGATGAAAATTCATATGTAAAAGTATGAAATATGTCTGCCCAAATATATCTTTTCTTGCAGGTGCTAAAAGAAAAGAAGGCTAAGACGTACCTATACATCAGTTTTGTAGACACCAATTAATCACCTAGATACTTTCTTAAAAGAGCTTCATGGGCACATTCATGCAGTTCTAGCAGCTAATTCCTAAAACTGTAGAGTGTATGTTTCTCATCCCGAAATGGTATTTTTTTGTGTCTAGAACCTGCAGGGTTTCAGCCTTTGTTAGAACATTAGTGACATAGGAAAAAAACATTTGACACCATTAGAGAGCATTTGAATTTCCTGGCAATACCAGCTGTGCCAACTGTACTATTTTTAAAAAGCACAGAGAAAAATAAATGCTAAAGCACTGAAAGAATCACTGATAATCTTCCCTCAGTGAAATAACAAATATGACAGAATTATTGTCTTTGTCTTGGAATACCACTTCCTTTTAAAGTCAGAACTTCATGTGGCTATGCATTTCCTTTGCAGGTATGCATGTATTAGAAGGAGAGGCATAGAAAGAAGTAAGATTGTGAGAACAGATTTCTTAAAAGTAGTATCTTATTAAGCCGATTTTAAAAACATAAAAATAATTAAGATTTTATACTTGATTTTTCATTTGGTTTGTGTCCCCATGGTGTGTACAATCAATTACTCTGAACATGACAGTAACTTATCTCACTTACCTATTAAAATTATTGTACTCTAACTAAAACATGACGTACAAATAGAAAGATTATTTCTAATTTTATTTAAACAAGAAAAAAAACCTAACACCCCTCCCCCCACATATAATTCAACCCACATATCTGACCTTCAGAGAAGTAAAATTAAAATCTGAAGATAATTATGAAGCAGAGGGATAAATTAATCTACAAATTAAAAAATCAGTTAGGCTTGTCAAGTCAAGAAAATCAAAACAGCATTGAAAGTAGAAGAACATGATGCATCCTGTGAAGAAATGAGAACAAATATTAAGAAAACACTTATTGATAACAAGACAAATAAAACAATTTAATTGTATACATTTCATTCTATAAAGAAAAAAAATTTAGTTAAGCAGTCAATTGTACAGCTGTTGAGACAAATGCTTGCTGTGAGTTAATCAAGTTTCAAAGCCTGCACTTCTAAGAATTTCACCAGAACATTCAGAAACAGGAGACTCTGTGAGCATTCTGTATATCATAATCTTAAAAAACTTTTGTCTTTTTAACCTGTTCTGGAAGTCTACAGAGAGCACCTACACCACAGAAAAAAATCTACAAAACAGCATTTAATTACTAGACATAAGATTAATTTTAAACACAAAAAAAAAGTTTGTTTCATCCTAAATTTACACTTCTCATAAGAGGATAAGGCATTCTCAGCTTTCACAGAAAAGTAAAGAAAATCTTTCATTATCAAAGACTTAATCTCACCTCACGGGCTGGAGTAATGAACACAAGCTGTCAAGAACAGAAAAAAAATCTTCCTAAAATCCTTTTTATCATCTGTTTTGCAAACATCCAAATATGTTCAAACTATTTTGTTCTATTTTGTTTTGCTATTATGCATTATCTAAGAAAAAAAACCAGCAAAAACTTTGCTAGGTATGTATTGAAATTTCCTTTTTGAATAATGGCAGAGTACATCATAAGAGGTTCCACAAATCTTGGCTTGATTTTTTTCCCAAAAGAGAAATATCCAGTTAAAGGGATGTTTCCTTTTGCCACCACATCTTGGGGATATCATGACTGCCAAACTCATGTAGGCTATTTATTTTTCATATATTATACAGCACAGTTTACTCATTAAAATGTTTAAATCTAGACTGAAACTAAATTAGTACACCTGTTCTGTTCAGTTTAATTTTTATGTTAGTGGTATTCTTGTGCTAGTGTTCTTGCAGGAGCTAATTTGTCTAAAGTGTTTGGGCTTTGGGTTTGTTTGTTGTTTTTTATTAATTTCTGTTTTTCTTTTTCTGATATTTAAACCTCACCTGCTTCACTTCCTTCCATTATGACTTTTTTTTTTTCCCAAATGTCATACAGCATTGTCATGGTTCGACCCACCACAGCATGAAAGTCATCATGGATAGTTTTACAAAGAGTTTATTCTTTTAAACATATTATTTTGCTTAGGATAATATTGAAAACCTTTTTGAAACACAAGAGCTGTCATAAGAAGAGTATTTGCAAATTAAATAATATATGTAAATTGTCAGAATTTTCCTCCTTGCCTAACACAATATTGTTTCTTTTGTGATTACATGTTAATGAACCTTTATTGGTATTATTATTATCTATTTACTTCTCTATTATTACTCTTACTTCATCTCTTCACCTTTTCCTGTCTTCTATGTCAGATTTTTCCAATTCTGTACTCTCAGTCTCTCTCTCTCTGAGTTTTCTTGTCTTGCTTCTTATTTCTTTTCTTTTTTTTAACTCATACAACACAGACCAAGGAAAAAGAGCAGGGTGACATCTGGGTGCATGTCAAGTACTGTATTTAGTGAAGTAAGAGAAAGAAAAATACATATGTTTCTTATAGGAGAAAGTTTCATGAAGGATGCCTGGACTTCAGGCAGCTCTCTTGAAAGCTGTTTATTGCATAGGTGAAGTTACGGCATTTCAGGGAGTGGGTATCCAGAGCCAGCCGTACAGCTGCCAGCTCCAGCTGTAAGCATACCTGAAGCCACCTTCTGTTCAAGTTACAAAGCATTATATACTTTTCTTTGCAGAGTATCTTAACACATAACAACCAATAAGCACCATATACAATACCTTTACATTTGCCTATAGCCTATCATAGCTACTACCATCACCATATTATAGTCATTATTATCCAATCACAAGAGTAAGTAAGTTACAATTTAAGCTTACAGTGGAAAATTCTCAGACCTTTCTTCTTCTTGCTACATCAACATTTCTTGTTTGCCTGCGATATCTCTCTTTTTGGTAAAGACACGTTTTCTATTTACTTATGCTCTTCTTGAGACTTACTTACTTGGTGAAAAACACGTCTTTGTTTGTAGTCACATACCTTTGTTCTATTCCTAAAAATCTCCTTCCAGCTCATCTCCAACCTTTGCCTTCTCAGTTACTCATCAGTGTTTCAGCAAAACATCTTTTACTCTATATCAAAACTTGCTTTCATTTCTATCTCATCCTCAGTTTCTACATTCAGAGGTCTTTCTGCCAAGCCTACATATCTGTGAAACTTTCTTACCAAACTTTCATCCTCCCCAACAGTTTCTAAAGATATTGTAAGTCCCCGAATTATTTCTAATGCACAAAGATGTCTGTCTTCAAGTGAACGTCTTTCACTGAAGAGTAGAACCACAGAAACTTAAAATCTAGATAGGTTCAGTATGATTGCAGTAATTAATGGGAAAAAAATTGTAAAGAGTAGATGAGCACAAATTTGCAATAACTAGACCACTTAAAAAAAAATTAAAAAAACCTCTACCAGTATAGGAAGTCACAAGAATTTAGGAGGTTGTATTTTTTTTTTTTTTTTAATTTCCTTCACTTCATTTGTACTACCAGTTGCTCTTCACAATAGGTTGTCAGCCAACACAGATGCAGACCTGTCATTTGTACATTCTTAAGTGATCAGAAAGGTCATGAAACTGTAACAAGTATTCCAAGCCATTTTTGACAGAAACATATTTTTCAGAGTTGATTGGTCACATTATTCTGATCTTTTGGAACTGTCTTCCTTTGGTCTTAATGTGGGACCCCTCCAGTTACAGGGGAGATAAAAGAGACTTAGAAATAGCATGCTACTTTCATACGCCATGTATTCCTTACAATTTTTCAAAATGATTACCAGTGACTTTGATCACCTTAAAACTTACAAGATATAATATTAATAATGCTGGTCTGCATTGGTATTAAAAACTGCATGTTTTTAATACATTGAAAATTTTATGTATGCATTAAATGTTTTTAATGTATTAAAATTTCCTTGTTCAGAACACTGAAAATCTCAGTTTATTGCAGGAAGGAAATTTTGTGGTTATATGCTCCTCTTCAGTTCCAAGAAATGAGACTCAGAGATTTTGTACTGAATAAAATATGCTAAGAAAATTGGTAGATTACTGCAATAAAATGACAATAATTTTATAACACAGCTAAATACATAAATACTTTATGTGCTTATAGAAGAGAGTTAAGGTGTTTTTCTAGCCAAACCCCCCAGAGATATGTTACTCTGAAGACACCCTTGCTCACCAGCCACTTGAAAGTTCCTCATAACAATTTTAGCAGTGACCATTAAAGGTAAATTCTGCCCCTAGCTAATTTGATAGTTTACTATCAAGATAAGGAAGATAGCAGAGGAATGGATCTCATAACATTCATAGTTTCCACAGTTCAGTTCAATAACTAATTTCCACAAAGAAAATTAGTATTCCACTAGTAATAAATATTCAAATATAATTATTTGTCTATTCAAAAAATATCCCAGACATCAGATCTTGAAAGCAGGGACAGATTCTCAGAACATCTGGTACGGGCCTACCACAGAGCCAATTACAACCCAAACAGATGCAGTGGGCTATGGCCAAACATGGCAATGCAGAGAGAAACTGAGCGATAATCCTTGGCAGGAGTGATGAATCAACAGATGACTGAAGAACAATATCTGCAAATGCTGGAGAGGTGTAGAAGGTTATCAATCTATTTGGATGGAAGCCTTTGCTGATAACTGGCTTTGAAGCCCACCCAATCAGAGACCAAGGGAACACTGTCAAGCACCTGTATAACATACGTAGAGCCAGGGAGGCCAGAGGTGTCATATGCCTGCCTGGAGCTTTACATGGACACATGGAGGGCTGTGTCTCCTCAGGCTGTGCTATTTCCATTCACCAGTGTGGTGACTGGGACAGGTCTCAGCTAACTGTATCTGTGCCCATGAGGGTGTGTGTATGCATGTGGCTGTAAAACTTTCCCAACTTCTCTCTTGCTCGGTCCACTTCATAAATTGAGTTAGTAGTACCACATTATTTGGTGTTCCTTTTTCCTCCATGACAGCATAACCTATCACTCCTATTGCTATTGCCCTGCCTTCAGCTTCTGGGAGTTGCTGTGTGCTACTGCAATAAATAAGACAGCACTTCAGTTAATTTAAGATGAAACTAGAACTCCTAATGAAATGTTATCCTATTATTGATTTCATTTAGGCTTAGAGACAGTTTTATACCTGCCATATAAATGAGTTATACAAATTTCTGTGTTTCTCTGGATAGTTTGAAGCATGGTGCATCTTCTATTTCTTCAATATCATTCCAGTCAAGTTAGGAATGAAGCCTCCCTTTGTGTAGGCATTGTTTTGCTCTGACAGTCAGAGAAGATTAAGAATAAATAGAATCTCCCACAGATGACCTCTATTTTTAATAACAAATGTAAATGGAGCAGAGTATTGGACTTGTTCATCCTCAGGTCACTATAGTTAAGCCCTCAAATACTCATGATTAAGATGAAAATAGGTTTACATGTGGTAGGATCAACAGGGCACTTTAGGTTGGATACTCTGATCAACTGTATGAATTAGGCCATGAGATTGCCCTTGATTAATACCAGTTTCACACTCAATAACCACAAATTAACTACTTTCATGTCAATCGTTAGAGTTACTGGGGATTTAAGAATATATTTGACAATGAGAAAGGAAAATATCATGACCATTTTCAAGAAGGAGAAGGAGGATTTTGACAATGACAGGTTGGTCAGTTTATTTTAAATTAACAAATTATTCTGGAAAATATATTCAGACATTTCAAGGACAAAAAGGAGAAGTCAAGATGGATTTACTACAGGCAAACCGTGCCAGACCAACTGGATTTCCTTCTATGATGAAATGAGTGTTTCGGTGGAGAAGGAAAGAAAAGTGGATATTGTCAACTTTTACTTTACCCAGATTTCTGATATGAACACCCATGCTTGCATTATCTCTGGAGACACACTGACAAGAGATGTCCTGGACAGATGGACTAGTAATAAGTGTGGAACTGGCTAAACATTTTTGCTCATATCATTCTGATTAGTGGTGTAGAATCCTACTGATGACAAGTTATTAACCACCCTCAGGGACTCCTACTGCTTAATATTTTTATTTGTGACCTCTCAGCAAACCTGTGGATCATACTACACAGGGGGAAGACTGTTATCTGTCAAAGGCATGGTGTTGAGGAAGTTGAGTTTCTTTTGATTTAAGGGAATATTTTACTCACCTACCTGATGGGAGGTACTTTTCCTGGAGGTGCACAGAGAATGGAGTAGAAGCAAGAAACCCAATTTGTGTCAATCTAATTAGATAGAATGGGGAAAAACTATCACAAAATTGGTAGCCGGGTATTGCCAAGGGAGGCTGTGGATTTTCTTTCCATGGAAATACTTTAAATTTTACCTTAATCAACCTGATGTAAGATCTAAGCCACCCCTGCTTTGAACAGAATATCACAGCGAAGTACCAAATTACCTGTGTATGTTTCCATCTAGCTAGATTATTTTATGATTCTGTGATGGCTTTGTACAAAATAGCTTGAAAGGGAAAGGAAAGCTGCTTTAATTTTTCGGCTGTTACCAGTTTACCACAACCTATGGGAAATTATAACCGAATAAAGTGGCCTTTCTTGTAACTTCATGTTATTTACATTTCTCTTCTTGCTTTCACTGCTAACAGAAACTAAACCATAGTTAAATTTCTGCTCTTCTTTACAAACTCTGTCAAGACTTTTCTTTCAAAAGTTAAGTGAAGGTTCCTTCTTGTATATGTTACAAATTGTCTGTTCATCTTTTCTATTGCCTTTACTATTCTAGTGGCTTTTTCTCCTGAATCCTTCTTAAAGTTTTGGAGTGGAGGCAAAAAAACCCGGCAAAATGCTCAATTGAAAATTGTGCTGTAGTCAAATAAAAGGATAATGCTTTCCTTTTGTTGCTGTTTTTCTACTATAAATTAAAAAACAGGAATATGATTTCTTTTAGACAGAATGTTTACCTGATAGGTGAAGAAATATAAGTTACAATATCTGTCTCAAGAACTTTTTGTGTGTTTTAATCCAATTGCAATGTACAGAGTCACTAGGACTGTTCTGTAGTGCCTCCTCCAGTAAAACATCAAAGAGCTAGCCAAGATTTCATGGCAGGATAGAATGTTTGGTTATTGAATTAGTATTATTCCTAGAGCTGATGTCTTCTTTCAGAAACAACATCACTTGAAATGTGGATAACTAATAACGTGCTCTTTAAAATAATTGTCAATATTTGCACATTAGAGTAGCTGCGATCTGACAAATGAACATTTATCTAAGCTTTGACAGACTCCTTTACACGTGTGTGCAATTTCCATAGTGTCAAAGAACAAGAAGAAACAAAGGGAAGGAAATTACACTGTGCAGGTTGAGAGGGAATGAAGGGCAAACCTACGAATAAAGCACTCGATTCATGATTTTCAGTCCCCAGTTGTATTTCTCAGACCCTTTTCTCCCACACTGAGAACCCCAGAGGTGTTACACTAGATGAAGAGAGAAGACAGTTTTTGAAGTGATAATCAGTATTGCCAACACATGACACCATCCTGGAGATAAAAAGAATCAGAAATACTGGTTAGCAAAATACCCACTATATTCTTACTGGTCCTGCAGCTGAGCCAACTTTACACAGTTTACACAAAAACCTATCAGGATTTTATGAGGCCACAAGTAGAGGCTTTTTACTGAAACTTCTCTAGCTCTACAAGACTACTTCTTATGCTTTTTTTCATGTCACCTTTCACAATTTTTCTGTCATCATCATATATGCATTTCTTCAGTCAGCTAACCTCTTTTTCACCATTTATAGTTTTTGAAAACCATTTCTTTTTTTACTTTTTTATATCAAGGAGTTATAGGAATCAATAACTAAAAACAATACTAGCTTTCAGAACACTTTTTTTGCAGATTTGCTGTGATCTGGCAAGATTATATGTTTTAGCATTTCTTGTAGTGATCCACAAAAGTGGGTATTGCAGACACCTTGATCTTTTCAAGAATCCTAGCTTCCCACTTGTCATGTGTTTTCACACCCAGGAACCTGTTTCTAAGATGTATACGGAAGCCCACACATGGCCGTACACATTAACATCTTTTCTGAGCTGTATCTTTTGGTCTACAGAAAGGAGTTGCATTCATTTATGCTCCATAGTTGAGCTATTCCTTCAGACTTCAGAGGTGGATAATGTGATTATATCTCATCATATCTTTCCCCACAAGATATTTTGTTATAATTGTGTTCTTTTAATGACAGTAACACGTTCTTACACTTGTTCTGGGATGTAGTTCCATTTGTTTCTTTTTTTTAAAAAAAATTTAAGACTGCCAAGTACTGAATTAGAGGGTCCTATTTAATATCTGAAACTTCCCCCTCCCCCTCTCCCTCCCAACTTGTCAATTAAGATTAATTTGCAATATTTGGTAGAACACTGATGCTTTAATTAGATTTTGGAATGTGCCAGTTAACATAATATTATTTTTTATTAAACAGATGTTATTTCAATACTGTTTATCATTTTTCTGTCTAACATATGCTTTCTAGTATGAGATCTAGCATTTGCTCACAAGGCACATGCAGTTCATCCTGAAATTGCTCATGTCTCCTTTTTAATGTGCTTTGGAAAGACTGACTACAATTTGATTAATGTCAGAGATAGATCCAGAAGTGAACATCATCTATTGGCTGCTCAAACTGGTTGTATACTACACCTTCTTATGCCACAGTGATTTAAAAATTTCTTAATTTTTATCAAAAATGGAACTTCCTTTCCTAAGGACTTGCCATGCTGCATGTACTATTCATTTTGCTAAACAGGCCTGCATGAACTTTGGGGATGCCTGACTGACTCCCAAGTCCATGACACAGATCATCTTTGAAGCAAGACTCTGCCAATTATTTTATTGGTCTCTTTCTGAGCTCACTTCTGGGGTCAATTTCATTTGTCCTCCCACTTCTGGGATGGTTGTAGTCCTTTCTGGTATGGTTTCAGAAGTATATCTGCTGTTATAATATCAAAAAGTTTGTTTCATTACAATAAATTTGCAATCTGTGATATTATGTATTGCTGCTTTTTTTGGTGTTGTTTTTACAGATTGTTGCTGTAATTGCTTACTGCTATACTTTTGATCACAACTACTATTTACTGCTGGTAATAATTTGTAATAGCTTGATATATACATGCACTTTATTAATCATAGGTATTATTGCTAATGATTTTTGTGGCAACACAGTAAAGAAATTTATATCATAAAACCTCCGTGTCCTTGTGTATTACAGAATCTTTCTGACCCATTCTCTTGATCTCTTATACATCCAAAGGCCAAGCAAACCTTTAGGTCATGACAGGCCAGGATAACAGATACAAAGCACGGTAATTAATCCATGACACAGCAGTGCTGGATGATTCACCTTGTTTCAAGATCACACAGGAAAAATTTCATATCCCTGAACATACCCATCTCCCACTAGTTTAGAGATCCTAGACTATCATGAACAGTGGCTTTACTAGCAAGTAAGGGCGATGTTGAGTGATACTCTGCAGAGTCAGATCAGGCCTGGACAGCATGGCTTTGTGAAAGGCAGGTCCGACTTGACCAACCTGATCTCCTTCTATGACAAGGTGACTTGCCAGCTCCTGATGAGGATTCTTGAGTTTAAGAGTTTATAACATGCTTTTCTATGCAGTGGTGCCTGTACTGTTAATTTTGAAGCTTTTTTTGATAGCTTTGGGACATTTGGAAGGATCACAATATTCTTAAACACAAAATTTCCAAACCTTTTAAGTTCTCTTCTTTGTTTTGTCTTAAATGTAGCCCTTTGATCTTTACTTTACCTTTTTTATGCTGGGATGTGTCCAAAGTCTCATTCTAGTTGGTAATCCAGGAGCAAAAATTTGAACTTTTCACTCCAGCTTTCTTGGCACATAATACGGAACAAAAACAGAACCACAGTCTATCTTATTGTGAGACAGACTTAAAAGTAGGTCAAACTCATTTAACAAATTTATTTCTCTCTACTGAATATAAAACAAATCTAAACAGAGGAGCTTGAAGTACATATCAATATTGTGTTAGTTAAATACAGTTAGTGTGGAAAAACACAATAAGAAATGCTGGTTTCTTAGAACTGAAAAATCACAGTATTGAAAAAGCGCAAGGCACTTTTTTCTGAGTTTCTCTCTTCTGTGATACATCTACATTACATATTTTAACATGATGGCAAATTAAAAAAAAAAAAAAACAAACAAACCCAAAACTCAAAAACAAAATCAAACCAAACCAAAAAAGCAAAACTAAAAATCAGAAAACCTAGACAACAGAAAGTAGCAGGTTTTATAAGCCGTATATGAACATTTTTTATGGCATGCACACATGCAAATTTATGATTTGCTGCATTTTAGTGGTTTTAATTAATTTTGAAAACTACAGTTCAGTTATTGGTGGGTGCTGATTTTTTTTTCTTTTTCTCTGCTTATCCTTTGTTTGGAATGCATTTGGTTTTTTGTTGTTTTTTTTCATAAGTCCCAAGTAACTGATAAAGAACATTTTTAATTTGTTACAGAAAACATGGTTAAATAAACTTACTTAGAGATAAGATTTTGGATAGGCACATGAAGTGCCTCAGCTTTGGATAAAAAATAAACAAACAACCAGCATAAACTTCTAAGCCTTTAATATGGCATTTGCATACTATATTATCAAAGGATCATGGAATCCCAGAATAGTTTGGGTAGGAAGTGACCTTTAAAGCTCATCTACTTCAAGCCCCCTGCAATGAGCAGGGACTTCCTCCCCTAGATCAGGTTCTTCAGAGCCCCATCAAACCTGACCTTGAATGTTTCCAGGGATGGGGCATGTACTACCATTTTGTGCAAAATTTTCCAGTGTTTCACCACCCTCATTGCTAAAAAAATAATAAGTCTTCCTTAAGAACTAGGAAAGTTGCCTTTAAATAATTTTAACTTTGATTCCAAAAAAAGTGAGTAGTATGTGATGATAATTTATGTGGCAGTGTATGCCTAATTTTCTGTGACAACATAACACGAAAAAGAATGCAGTTTACATTATGAGAGTCAACATCAATTCACCTAGGGATATTGTTCACAAGAAATTAATGAAAAAAATAGTGGTGAATTAAATATTTGTGGAAATTATTTTAGTATAAGACTTAGCAAATAGTTCATTGATGTATGTTTTCCATGCCTGTTGCATCTTTATTTGCTAATGATTTTTTTTTCAGTTTTATGGGAATATTCAAAATCAGACTAAAATGCAGAAAAGACTATAGCAAAGCTATTCAGGCTGTGAGAGTACCAATTCTAAATAAAAATTTGTTACTTGTCAGAAGTAGTGCATTCAAGAAATACGCTGTAAGCAAAAATCAAGCCTGAAGCAATCAAGATTTCTCATTTGTACAAAACTATTATATTTCTGAAACCAGAGATTAATCAATACAAAATGCCTTAAGAAGTTTGATTTTTCTATTAATTTCATTAGTAGCAAAATCCAGATTTACATGTAAAAAACACTCTGAAAACGTTAAGTGAAGTCCATGATTCATTGCATGTTATGATTCCACACCAGCATTATCACCCCCCAAGTTGCTACTGCTGCACATTGTTTCCTTTGATGTGTTTTGCCAGTGTTAATGAGTTGTCTTAGTGAATAGCAAGGGTTGCTAGATGACAAAAATGGTTAATTTTAACCAAATTCTAATCTCATTTCCAGACAATGTGAAGCCCTAATGTAGTATACCATTTAAAATTTTTGGTATTATTTTCACAGTATAATCGGATGTTATTGTACAAAAATGTATCTGTCTTTTCTTTTTCCTGTAAACAATTAGAGTACTGCTGGTTAGTTTGTGTTTTTCTTCAATTAACTCCCCTTTTTATATAATGTTCTTTGTAATTTTGTTTTTTTACCCTGTAAACTAATTTATTTTAAATATTAAACTAAAGCTTTTCCAAAGCCTTGCTGCATCAACAAGTTTCTACTCATGACAAATTTTTAAGAGTTTTCTCATGCCTAAGAGGGTATTAGTTTCCTTAGAGAGGGATTTAAATATATCTCAGGTTTCAGATTTTCGGATTCAAAAGGCAATGGAAGGAGTTGTAACTGTTGTGTAACCTTCCAGGTAGTTTGTAAACCATTTCCTCTGTGCAGGGCAGAGAGGGAGGTAACGATGTCATGACTAAGGCACGGACTCAGACCGGCAGGGAATCTGAGGCATTTATTCAAAGAAACAAGCTGGTTTTATACACTTCTTCAAGACCTGGTACTTCCTTATATGGTATTTTTCACTAAGTGACCTATCACACATTGCCATGTCAGTAACACACTTTCTTAATGTCCTTATATGGGGGTGATCACACGCTGCCCACTCGTCTGGCAGCTTCTGGCAGACTCCTCTCCGCAGGGCTCTGCCATGTGGCATCTCCTCCCCACAAGGTCAGGTAGAGAAAAACTTCTTTGTGCTGCTGTGGCGTTCTGCAGCTGCGTCCCACAGCCTGTAGCTCAATTCCATCCTATCTCTCCCCATAAGAGAGGATCTTTATCTGTTACAAACATGAACATCACACTACACAGGAGGTTTTTTGTTTCTAAGAAAGATGGCAGTTGTCCTAGCAATACACTGTATTAATCCATTGCCTGAATTGCTACAAAATAGGACGTTCTCCACAATTTGTTCAACATTCCTCATAGTAAGAAATAAATCCTCTCTATAGTGATCTTATTAGGGAGCTTGGTTAAGGATTCATAAATCATATTTGACATCTAGAAATGTATTTGGACTGCTAGTACATTACAAATCCTCAAGAAAAAAAAAATAGAACAAGAAATCTAATGTTAGACAATGTATTGGTTGTTTCTTTAAGCTGAAAATTAAATCTCAGGAGAAGGCAGAAATTTATTATGTATTCCCACAGTGGTGGAGTATAGTAGAAGTTTCAAAAAGTTTCAAAGAAGTTTTCAAAAAGTTCAAAGCAGTGAAATCAAAACCAAAAATTCATAGAGGATAATGCATTTTGTTTCATGTTGTCTATGGTATCAGAACTAAAAATACTATTGTATGCTACTAAAAAACAACTATATAGTAATTTTTAAAATAAAAATTAACACACAGCACGTTTCAAAAGATAAATCCCAAAAGGTTCTTCTGTTGTAACCTCATTCATATTTTTGGCTAAAGGTTTTACCAAATAGACAATACAATGATATTTATTTTTTTTCAATTGCGTTAACTAGAACCATAATAGAATTCCATGCAGTCTTTCAGCTCTAATATATGAAGTAGAGAATATAGACACATGAATAAACCAGTTTATTTCAGCAGATGGTTCTTCAAATTCAAAGGTACAAACACATGACCCACCTGCTTGAGTCAGTTTAATTCTACATAAATTGAGTAATTTTTCTCCCAGATTGATGTCCCACCTTCAGTTAAAATGCTGGGGATATTCAGGACAGTGATACAGCTTCTAGAGTACGTATCTCAATCTGTCATGCAGGATTCATCATAGATGGTTAAAGTGAAGTCAGATCCCTTCTCCAATGTGATGCTTTGATTACAGTCTGGTCATTATGCAAATGTTCTAGATGGCTAATTTCTCCTTACAAGCAGTGATGTACACTTTAAAGCCCTGTGCTTTAAAGTGTACATCACTTCTGTGATGTGTTTTCTTCATGTCTCATTTGCATATCTAGACCCCCTTCTGACAAAAGGGTATACATGAGATTACTAAAGACATTTCTTAATGCAATTTGGAAGCCAATGCACCTCTACATCCCTCTGAATGTCAGGCTAAGAACTGCTGAGCTGTTGATACCATTTCCCTGGGCCCCATTTTCACAGTCAATGCTAGGAGGACATAGTCACCAATGTATATTTCTCCCATCTTGACACCATTCTAATGCCTTGATTTTCCATTCCCATCTGCTCTACCATGCCTCTACTCTGTACTTCTCTAATGCTTACATAAATTCTGTTATTGTTTTCTATTTCTTTTCCCTGCCATCATTTTTAACTCCAAGGCTAAATTAAAAATGTTTTGTGTATTTCTACAATTTGTGGAACTCAAATTTCATCTCAGAACCTTCATAGAGATGCAAGACAAAAGAGCAAAGGCAGCAGGTGTAGACAGCAGTATGCCGATAGCAGAAAAGTTGCTAATTAACAGTGATTGGTCTTCACAGAGATTTAGCTGACAGTTGTCATGCACATGTATGAAGAATTTATTCCCTAAATACACCTTTAAACTTTTAAAACTAACTACCTGTTGGATGCCAATGCAACACAAATTTCACAAGTGGGTGGAAGGCATATAGACCTTGGCAGTATTTCTCTCCATCAGTGCAAAGGCAGACTAAAAAATTTCTCTAGTTGTTCCTTTACTAATGCCATCCATTCTTAAAGAAAAATGTTACTGGAAAACTTTTAAATATAAAAATCATGAAGTTATTTTGCATTCAGGAAAAAAAGTGGGAAAAAACCTAACTCCTCTCTGTCAAAACCTCTGTAAAATAAATCTACTTTTGAAAGTCCAAGAGAGGTTAAGTAGAAATCTCTTGGTCAAAACAACCATTTGAGTTATGTATATTCCGACTTCGTTTTTCCTCACTGTAAGCAAACTGAGAACATTTACCAGTACCTGAAAAGGCTTCCCTCTTCTGAGTTATAATTCTTAGATA
Organism: Corvus hawaiiensis; assembly: GCF_020740725.1. Taxonomy (NCBI): domain Eukaryota; kingdom Metazoa; phylum Chordata; class Aves; order Passeriformes; family Corvidae; genus Corvus; species Corvus hawaiiensis. Next base: position 78,771,708 of record NC_063214.1, read on the forward strand.
TGATTTAGTTTCAGTGAAACATCTGTTTTGTCTCATAATCTAAAATTACCCATTTATATTCATAACTTGCCTTTTTGCACCCTTATGTGAGTCCTTAAGGACTCAGGGCTCCAGATTTATGCTATATTATTCATGGTATGAACAATATCAGAAAATCACTGCAACCTACATAGTGCTGTGCTGAGTGAGGGCTTCTTGGGGATCAACATCAGCTGCAGGTAGCAAATGATCTTAACACTTCACCAAATCATCAACAATCCTCCTGATCCTGGCAGTTTTCTTGATGACTTCTGGAAGTACGTGTACCTGGGAACAATCAATGGACTTGCTTTCCCCTTGCTAAAGTGTCAAAATAGCAGTTTTCAGCACATCCAGGCTTCTGCCTTAAAGTAAATATGTTCATAGATAGTCCCCAAAACCATTTTGCAATTAAATGAAAATATATGATTAGCCGAAATCCAGTAGAATCATTAACTGATGAAACATAGTTCTGTTTTTCTCTTGTTCATGTAAAATTCTGAGTGAGATAAGATCAAGTGTTCCTTACGTATAAAATGAAATAATCTGTGAAAGAGAACATCAGCTCCTGTCAACATTCTTGAACCAATTCAACCAGCCCATATTGAAATAGGCAGTATTTAAGGGATTGCTTAGAAATATAGAATCTAAAAAGACATGTATAACAAAAGGAACAATCCAATCTTGATGCCTCTAGGACAATTTAGTCCCATAAAAACTTTGACAGGATCCAATCTGCATTATTTGAGCTTCATTTTGGGAAGGGTTATATATTCTAAACCTTTACTGATTTGTAATTTCCAAACATCCTTCAAAAGCTTGTTCTATGTATGAAAAATGCTTCAGTCATTAATATTAAACAATAATTGATGTGAACATGTTTTAAAGAGTAATAAAAGATATTTTGACAAAATATAGTAAGTCTTGGAAAAATTTCTAGGAAGTCAACAGTATATTTTTATATGCAGTATCAAAGTTTACCCATCTTTCACTGAATGACACATAACATCCTAACACAATCTTGCTATCTGTATCTTGAAAGAAGCTTTGAGGCCAGTACCTGAAAGAGTGGCCTACTTGCATCCTGATTCTAAGTCACTACAAAGTGTTAGATCTTTGCTACTGGTAATTTTACAGAATTTCTGTAACTGCAGCTGCTTGTACCTTATTTGCTGATGGAATGTTCTATACTGCTGAAAGACAGATCTCCAAAAGTGTTCAAATTGCTTCTAGTTTTTTGTTATTCTACTTTGGTAGCTGTTACAGCAACCAAATGAGCAAAAATGCAGTACAAACAGAACTTGGATGCTTGTTGAAAACTTACAGACTCTAGATTACTATTTTCAGCTAGTACTGCCTAGCTTTGCTCAGACTTTTGTCTTGTTAAAATTCTGGGAATAGTCAAGAGTTCTCTCTAGTGTGGTCTTATGGTGCTTAATAAATTTATGTACATTTACATATATATATATATATATATATATAAATCTAATAACAAATTAATTTACTGTGAGCAAACAGATTTCATAGCAAATGAATTTACTCTTCCTGCTGATTTTTCAAGCTAGATATCAGATACAAACATAGATAACAGACAATGAACAACATACTGATGCTTTAAATACTGTAAAGTACTGCCACATGAACAAAGCCTTCAGGGAAACCATCACTGAGTTTGTCAAAGAGTTGGTTTTGTTGCCAAGATACCCTCTCAAGCTTCACTATTACTGAGAATTATACTGTCAAAGCAGGGGAAAATTCACATTTTTCAAGATGTCAAGCAAAACACTTTTCCACTAGACAGCTTATGCTTGAATAAAGATACAGTAAATAAAACTCCTCACTGATTTCTGCTTGTTCTATATATATAGTCAATGTTAAAACCTGTTTACAGGAATTGTGAGAAGATATAAAAAGGACTATATTTTTTCTCAAGTCAAATACTTTTGTCAAGGGAACATTTGCTTTAAAACATTCTTAAAAGATGTTGCTCTAAATTTCTGCAAAAATCTCTAAGTGACTATAGTGTCCAGTTCACTGTTTTCCTGAGGCTCAAGGGCTACTAGGACTTAAATCCACACATTATGAGTTTTATTTTTATTTCAAGCATCTATGAAACATTTTCTAATAGCAGTCTCTTTTCCCTTTTCAGCTTTTGAGGAGCTCCATAAAGATGATATTAACAAAAGGACTTTTTGCCATTGAATACCAGAAGGGCTTTTGTTTTTACCTTGCCTGATAATCACTGCAAAAAAAAATAAAGAAGCATCCTGACAGTTTGGCAAATGTTGCTGGAATTGTTTATAGAATGAACTTGGACAGAATTTATAGACTAGTACCTTTGTGTAACTGGCAAGCTCAGTATCCAGAGACAGAGCAACTCACTTGGCTTTCCAAGTAAACTTTGTAAAATCATTATTCTCATTGTTTCTTATCAACAGTTGTGCAAATGACATTCAGGTAAAACTTGTTCTTTGGTTTTATTTTTTTTAAAGTCTACTTAAAATGCATCTAAATTGCTCCAATTGGAGTCATCATAGATCTTCTGAAACCCCAAAAGGTCATTGTTTCCACCATGGTTCTCATTAAGACTTGAAAATTTTAAAATAGACTTGTTTTGGTGGTGGTTATAACTACATAGTTCTGTTCACTATGAGCTCCAAAAATTTTAGGACTTAATTTAACAGCATTTTGTACTAAACAAAACAGAAATCATTTGGAGGGTGTTTAAATTTCAGCAAAAATGTGAAATCTTTTCAGTGATAACAAATTTTACTGTGTGATTGCATACTAAACAATTAAATAAAAATATTTTTATTTGGTTTTCAGGATGTTTAAAAATGTGTGTGTGTTAAGAGATTTGACATACAGTGGGTGTGTCTTGAAAAATTCACTTTTTAATGGATTTATTTACCTTTGTAAGCAGTGATGTAGCTTACTGTGCTGGGTTTAGCTGGGGTAAAGATTATTTTCTTTACAGTAGCTGGTAAGGAGATGGAATTTTGCTGTGTTGTTAACACAGAAATATTTCTGTTGCTGATGAGAGGTGCTTACAGAGAGCCAAGGCCTTTTCTTGTTCCTCACCCCATCCCACCAGTGAGGAGGCTGGGGGTGCACAAGATGTGTGGGACACAGCCAGAACAGCTGACCGCAGCTGACACAAAGAATATTCCATACTGTATGGCAGCATGCTCTACATATAAAAAGAAGGCAAGAAGAAGGTAGGTGGGGGACATTTGGATTGCTGCCATTAGCTTGTTGAATAAATTGTCTCAAAAGTTCTCCTGCTCAAAAACAAAAACCCAAACAAACCAACAGTGATAAATGTCCCTTTTCTATGTCCCTTGGCAATTACAATAAACCAGCATGGTTTATTGTAAAACCATACTATACATCCACAGCTGGATGTATAGGAAAATTTCTACAAATTCAAGATATTAAAAATGTGATTAAGGGTCAAAAGGTTAATAGCTTTTCCCTTCAAGGAACTCAGCCAGAGTAATAAGGCTACTATGGTACTTCTTTCTCTAACTTCATCAGTGACAAATCACAACAGACATATATGGGTCTTACTAATTTATTAAATCTGAATGGTTGTAGATGTGAAATGACTACCTTACCACCTTAACTAGTGGTCTGCAAATGGCAATATACAGCAGAGACTGATCAACTTCAGGCAGCTAATATACTTTTCTGACATTGAAAAAGCAACCAAACAACAAAATTGAGCCAAAAGAAAAAAAAAAAAGCAAAGAAAAGGTAAGTAATATAAACATCTGAAGCTATAAGGTTTCATGCACAACTTATCTTACATCCAGGAACTGAAACTTTGCCTAATAGCTTTCTGATATGCAGATGCTTCAGTTTGATCTTGCTTCTTATGCCCCAAATCCAAATTACTAGCATTTATGGACAGAAAATCCATTGTATCTCAAATTACTTTGACTGAAAATCCAAATAAGAAGGAAACTTAATGAATACGTTTACTGTGTTGTTCCACATGGTCCCTGAAGTTTATATGGGAGTGCTTTCAGTCCAGGCCACTCCATGCTGTATCACCAATGAATAAGGAATGGAAGAAGACTCACAGGAGATTGGCGAGAGCAATGTGCACATGAAGCTCAGGGAAGGATGTAGGGAGCAACTGACTACAGCTGCTGCAGAGAGATGAACATAACACAAAAGGGACTGGATGCCTTTGGTCTACCTACACAGCTATAGCAATTCAGCAGATCTGTTGGCTAGATCAGTCAAGTAAATCAACCAGTTATATTGGCTGAGTGAATCAAGAAACTGTAATTGCTTTTCTCTTAAGCAGAAAAGTGAAAATATCTTTCTGTGTCAGCCAGACCAACACGTGAAGGTGAAGTGCATATGTGAGCAATCCCGAACTAAACATCCAACAAAAGGAACTTTGAGAGGAGCAGTGGGATACCTTTCTGGCAACTGGGAACATCCAATGCTGTGACAATTACTATATTATACAGACAGACAGTGGGCATCAAGCTTCTACCATAATTCAACTATATGTGCCCATTGCTGCACTCAGTTTGCAGCATTGTTGCATTCCTCTGGTAAATCAAAATCTCCTGCAACCTCAAATAGCTTTAAATAAGTAAATTTTATTTTATGCATAAAAACCTGCTCATGTAGAACTCTTGAAAGAACCTGGTCAGAGCGTAGTGGACTCTGATATGCTATCACCCTGCCCTTCCATTCTTTCTCCACAAATTACAGGCTTCCAGCACACACAATGCATGTCTCATCTAGTGACTTCTCTTTAACATAAAAACCATGTCTGAGATAATGTGTCTCCTTTTAGAACTTTGGGTTTTTATTTTAATATGCTTTAACTAGTTTAGGTGGGCAAAGGTATATCCAATATCGATTCCAAACAGTTTGAATTTCCATAAGCTTCAAAACAATTGTGGCAGCCTATACAGAAGCCTTCAGTACAACTGATTGCAAATGTAATTGGAAAGCATTTCATTATCTTAAAAAAGTAAAAGCAGTAATAATGTTAATTATTAGAATAATAAATATATTAATAATGAATTTTAATTGCAAATCTCTTCAATACTTTGCTAATTTCTTAAGCAGAAGTCTGAAAACTAAAATTTAATAATTGTCATCTCATATTCTTTGCAAAAAAAAAAATATTAAGGCTATGATGTCTATATTTCACTAATGACAAGAAGTGAATCTTCTGTTCATCAAGAAAACAATAGATATATGAAATTATGTCAGCAGTATTATATATCTTTTGAAATGAAAAAGAAAATGAATAATTTATTATATACTAAAAATGAAACAAGCTTTCTAGGGAGTGGTAGAAAAAGTGAGAAAAAAACTGTCTCTTTTAAGCACATCACACAAAATGTGACTAAAATGCTTTATTTGCCATGCTGATATAAGAAGACACTTACCCATCGTGACCCATTTCACAGAAATTTAGTTCCCCTTATGTCCTGCAGTCCCAGTTTGAGACAAATTGGAGGAAAATATCCTCTGATAGAAGGCAGGTTTCAGCTGCCCTCCCCCACCAGGTTCAGGAAGAAATTCCTCAGAGGAAAGTGAAAAAGAAAAAACTATATATTTAACAAGTAAAGTGCACGCAAGCAGGGGAAAAGAATAATGCTAAATAATAAAACCTCTCACTGTGGAGAGAACCTGGTAAATTTTCAGAGTCCTTTTTGTGGGTGTGGTCTCTCTCTTCAAAGCTGGCGGTTCGGCGTGGGCCCCTCTGGGCCAACCGGTGTAGGGTCTCCCAGTGTGTTATGGTGTTATTGAAAAGTCCAGAAGAGAAGAAGAAAAAACTGAAGTTCCAGGGAAGCAAAGGAGTTTAACTCTCCTGTGATTACAAAAATGCTGTTAGCGAGAAATTTTCCTGCTTCTTTCTAAACCCATGAGATACTTTTCTCTCTCACGAAGATACTAGCAGAGTTCTATAAACTATGAACACCTGCGACCTTGTAGAACTATGCTCATGGTACAGTAGAAAAATATTTTGACAATGGATGTTTTAGAATTCTAGCCAATCACCCTAGGGGGTGGCTGATCCAATTAGACTATGAAGAAAAAAGTCTATAAAAGAGTTTGTAAAATAATTAAATAAATCAATCTTGCTGCACAATTCCTGCCTGCTGGATCTTCTCCTCCAGGATACAGTAATACTCTCTGACTCTCTCTTCCGAGAAAAGTAGCCAAGAGCCGGGAAAAGCAGGAAGGTGATTGCCTCCGCTCTGCAGTGGCAGCAGCAGCTATTTCCTGTATCCTTGAACACAAAACCACTTTGAAAAGTTCATCTGGGTTTCTTTTTCTTTCTCTTGGACCCAGTTTTAAAGGCACAGAAAGGCACAGGAACCATGTCTGGGCAGAGAGCAGGCGAAAAGGCATACACATCATAAAGTCACCCCAAGACACCTGCCAAGAGTGCAGATGGACATCATCTCATTTAACTTTATCTGCACAGAAGCTGAATACCTCACATAAACTAAACATATAATCTGCATTTATAATCCATGACAACAATCACACAAGGTAAATTTTTCTCCTCAACTTTTCATTCCTCTACCTTTGTTAAATAACTGACATACCATAGCTAAATTCCAGAAAAATAGCATTGTTTGAGGTAATTCCAGCCCTCAAAAACCTCTGCACCTGTGTTCATCAATGATGTAATTAAGTGATTATCTAAAAACCACATACAACTCCAGTATCATATTTTTCTATTGAAATTATTAGAAAGATAACCATTACAGATAATAGAGTTCTCTTAAAAATGCTTCAGAGTAAAAATCCATGTGAAATCGTGGTTTATGGGACAATATAATGTTGTATGATGCCTCCTTTTTTTGTTGGACCTTCAAAGTTAAGAGTCCTCTGCTTTCACAGCAAAAGTCAATGACCTGATGATTATTTTCTGGTTGCCGTGTACATGCACTACCAGTCCATATCTTCTCAGACCGGTTTTTATTAATTTTTTCTGTTTCATTTCTTTTCTTCTTTGCCTCTGTTTCATGAGTTCTTTTACTCAGAGTTCGGATTAAAACGCAGGAGACGCCAGGTTTTTCTTCAAACTTAGACGTTTATTATTTCTTATCTGTATTACAGCTGCACAGAGTGTGCCTTCTAAGTTAACAAGGTGGAAAATGGCCCCGAGTTCTAACTTCCAAGGCCATTTAAAGTCGAAACTACCCAATTATGGAATGCCAACTAATTTATTTTTACTTATAACTCAGTAACTCTTCATTTATGATCCACATTGCAGGTTTTTTGAACCAATACCAGAACAATACCTGAACACTCAGATTTGTGAAGAAGGAGGAAAGAAGAACTAACCCACACCCGAAATCCTCCATATTGTTACTATATCCCATAAACCTAATTTTTCTACATCTTTACATATTCCACCCCGTGCCATAATAAATCTCTTTTTAATCACACAGCAATAATCTCTGTGCTACCACATATTTTGGGAAGCTTTTCCCAAAGCCTCAGGTCAAATGCAGTGTGCTTTTGAGGATCAAAAGCACTGAAGGACTGTCAGCACTGAAAGACTGAAATTCTCGGAACCCAGGATTCCAACAGGTTTTGACTATTTTGCTCAATATGCAGGTATTGATATGAATAATGTTGAGTTCTACCTCACATATTGGGCGTATGCAGTAGTAGTGGAATGTCACATATGTAAATGTCAGGTATAATTAAATTTTAAAAAATACTTTCAAACAAAAAAAAAAATAGAAAATAATACAAAACTTCAATCAACTAATCATTTCAGTAGTCTATCTTTGAGTCATATAATGAAAACTTGAGCAAATGTAAAATATTCATGCGGAGAATATGGCAAAATTTCTTTCTCACTTCAATAAGAGAACAGTTTACCCCTTGAAATGTAAAAATTAATAACTTACAATATTTCTTTCTCATTTTGCAGCTGTGCTAATTTGCATATATGACCCAGGATCCAGAAATCTGAAGAAATGAGTAGGCCAGCAAAATACATTATTGAGCTTATGTGAAAAGAAAAGCTTATGAGAAAAGCAAGCCAATCATGAATAACAAAAACAAGATAGCTTTTTGAAATACTTTAATGTTACAGAAGAAAATCATACCTTAAACTTTGCTGGCCCTCAATGACAACATGGGATAACAGTCTGAAGGAATGATAGGATGAATTTTTGTGATGAACAAATGAATTGCTCCATAAATTGTTTAATTTCAGGAGCTAATTACAAATGAGATGTAATCACTCTGTCTACTACATCTCTTGAGTAACCCTTCAAACCCTAAATAACTCTTCAGAAGTAGTTAAAGTAGTTTAAGCAGTAGAACTTGCAAAAACAAAAGATTTCATTAAGTCAGTAGCCAATACAAAATAGTTACAAATGAAAGCTGCTGAAAAAAGAGTGGGTTGTTTTTTTTTTTCTGTAAAAATGAGCAAGTCACAGCATGTGCTGCTATTTGGCCATAGAAACCAATAAAAGATATATGAGGAAAAAATATCCATTATATGAAAAAAGGGAAGGGAAACTGAATACAGAGGAAAGAAATAAGAAGTATTTGGCTAAGATTCCAGAGGTAATCAGGTTTTATCACTGCCATTTTTCAGGTTTTATCAATTCCACCAAATAAGGAAGAGTAACTTTCTTACATGATAATTAAATAAGAGCATCTTTCTGCAGAAGAAAGGTCTTCTCCTTTCTTCTCTTATGCTAAACTATATTTGTTTTTTCTTATATGCACATCTGATATCTAATATTTTTAAGTCTCCTGTACTTTCTCATATAAATGCCCCAAAAATCTATCTTAATTTCTTTCCATTTTCTCTCATTTTGATTATTTTTCTTAGTATAAAGCACCATCACTATCATCTAGAAATAGGTATAATTTTTTCTTTTGTAATTTTAATTTTTTTTGAAATTACAGATTGCACATCCTTCTTTGTACAAGATAATATTGAAACATGCTCAGAAACACTCTTGTTTGCTCCTTGTCACTGTGGGGGAAAGAAAATGAAACATGACACATGAGACAACTGGGAGATGTTCTGTATAAGCAAAACTTTGCACATGTCCTGCCACACCCTCACATACACATGCACTCATACATAACAAACTCCTGTTCATTGAGACAAGCCTTAGTAACAACACCAGTAAGTGAGCATGGCCCAGCCTGAAGAAACATAATATCCACTCCCTCCAGCGTCTGTGTTAGGATCTGGACAGGGCTGGGCACTGACTACTCAAGATTTCTACTTTTGTAAGTATTGGACATCTGGGTGACAATGTTTTCCCAGTCTCTGTGACTGTGTGGGTTTATATCCAGGTGTTGACACAGGCTGTCAACCAAACTAGTTCATAGCAATATCATGGAGTAGCTTTCCTTCTAAGTAAGGTCTTGATGCTTCCAGAATAAATCTTTAGTGAAGATACTACAGTTCAAGGAAAATGCTGTAGCTATAGCTCAGTGATAGCTTGAGGAATTCACACTATAGTTTTAAGAACTGTTTTATATTTCCAAACTGCTGTCAAGATTAACACAGGTTTTCTCAGTCTTGTACTAAGCCATTAGGCCCACCCACATTGCTTTGATGAAGGCTCAGTTTTATATCATTTTAGTCATACCTTTGGTAGAGCTTTTGCAGAACTACCTATAAACATGGTTATACTTGCTTTTAGATTCTGTAGACAGCATGTAGATGTTATACTTTAATCATGGATTAAACTTGACATCTTGTTCAATGTTGACATCTTGTGGCAAGCTAATGCAGGTAATCTGTACACAATTATACTAGGACTTTAATATTTCAAGGAATAGATGTTTATAGAGTTTGCTGGGGCTTGTTGGTTTGTTTGTTTGTTTATTTGGATTTTTTTTTAATTTAGACCATATTGTCACTTTTTTTCAGGGAAGAGCTGTAGAAACATGCTTTGGGTGAATGGTGTGTTTTCCTTCTCTGTCTACCATACTGCAGTTCAAATACATCAGATTGATACAAATACCAACATGTGTCAAAAGGGAAAAAAAGAGAAATTGCAAGGCATCTTTCTTATAACAGGATATAAGTCTTCTAGAAATTGTGATGTGACCACACAGATACTATTGAGAAAGCAAAACATGTTTTGAAACAACTTTTTGGTTCTCTATAGTTGAGGGGTTTTTGAAATTTTTGTTGATAAGAATGGAAATAATGAGCCAGGAAATAACACTCAGTAGTTAATTCCCCCAGAGTAGTTGGTCATTTGACCAGAATGAGTACTTGATTAAGACAATATCTGAACTGAGTTTAGATACTCAGTTTTCTGTTTGAGTAGGCCTTTAACAAGGGAAATAAAAACAAACAAGCAAACAACAACAAACAAACAAAAACACAAGCAAACAAAAAACCACAAACAAACAAACCCTCACATGCAACTTAATTAGTAAGGACAAAATGAATGAAACTCAGCTCACTAAAATCAGGCACCTATATCTGAGCTAGCCTCTCTGGGTGGGATTCAATTGCCTTAACATATATATTTAATGTAATTTTTTACTCTCTGCAATATTTTCCCTGGGTTCCATCACAATTTCAGCTGATCTCATCTTTCACAGACTTACCTGCCATCCTCATGAAGGTATTTCTGGTGTCCCAAACTCCAAACTTTAAGTAACATCTAAGCACCCCTTTTTTAAAAAAATTTTTGTGATAGCTATCAGAACATCATCTCCATTTTAGAAGGATAATTCTTTTGAACTATTGTAGATATTTTCTTGAGGTTTATGACATTACAAAGGCCATTTTTTTGACTAAAACAGCTGTAGTTTTTTATTTTCTTTCATAAATGTGCATGAAAAAATAATCCAGAATTCACTTCTACAGCCTCCCAAGTTAAAACTACACCTCTCACATCTTCAAAAGAATTTCATGCCAACTTAGTTTTAGCAATAATATTAGAAAAACATATTTTATATATGGTGAAAGATAAGAAGGAACAACTGTATTTTAAATTCTTGCAGAAACGTTATTACTGAGATCTGATAACAAACCCAAAGTTTTGAAAATCTGCTTTTTAATCTGTTAAAGTCTTTATTGAAGCATTGTTATGAAAAATAATTTGGGAGTATTTCAAAAGCCAAGTATAGTTATTACGAGAATTTTATGAATCAAGTAACTCAAAAGAAGGTGATATTTCTTTCCATTAACTGTCAGTGAAAAAAAAGTTTAAAAGGTAGATGTTAACCCTTCTTTAACTTCCTCCCTATTTTAGCAGTTGCATGGAAATCATGAAATGACCACTAAGAGTATTTTTAAAAGGGCATCATTCTCACATTTCCCCTCAGTTTATGTTCTTTTTTTCTGTTTGTCAGAGATACGGTTTGCTTATTATTGTAGAATCTCCCATTTCAACATTCTCTCCTTGGGAATGAAGACTGGTCTCAAAATCCTTGGAAAATAAACACATTAATAATGATTCAGCATGAATGAATAAGAAAATAAGATCATTCCACTGTGAAACAATATAAGAGTCGCTATCTGTAATTGCTGTTTCAGATGATGTTTGGAACTTTTCACATAATTTCCTTAAAGCTGTGTTAAATTATTTTCTTCCTTCATGTTTCAGAGCAGCTGAATCTCTTTGGTATTAATGCTATGGAAACATCCAAACTTCACCCTGTAACTTTATGAGTTCTCTGCCTATTCTTCAATTAAGAAGAGTGGTGAAAAATACTCTTAAATTAATTTAAAAATCTTCTCAAAATTTTCCATTGTCCTTCCACATATTTTTTTGGAATAATGACATAATCTAAGCAAAAAAAACCCCTTAATTCAAACCAATTGACATGAAAAAGAAATAACATGTTAAAAAATTAAATTTCGAAGTGTTTTCAGTCACAGTGAAAGGAAACCAAGCCATATACAATGAAAAGCAAGTAATATTTTTTCTCTCATATTACTGCAAAAGCCCAGGGAGTAAAATCTTGGTCCACATGAAAGCATTTATAGAACAAGAATGACATTATCCTTTACCTCAGGTAAAGAGCTAAAAGGTAAACCAATTTTTCCCATCACTGATGGCAGTGCAGCAAAATTCATGAAACCAGTTACAGGATTCACTTTATAAATGAATTTGCAGTGTGGCAATGAAGTATTTAAACTTTTGGATGTTCTTCTTAAGGAGGGCCAGAGCTAAAAATCTGTCAAGTCTGCTTGAATTAAAAGTACTAAGAGGTCAAACCTATCTGACAACTATACTATAGCTTTTATTTCCAGGTCCTGGTAAGCATATTGTTCATCTTCACAGCTTCCTGGTTGATAGAGTTTGAAAATGAATGCATAATCCACTTTGGCTAAGGTTGGTATAGCTGGCCTATGTCCATTCTTCTGATTTCTGTGCATGCTGTTCTTTACCCAAGAATCAGTGATTATATCCGTATCTACATCTATCTATAACTATTTCATCTATTTCTATCTATATATGTAATATATTTTAAAGGAAAGTGGTAATAGAGTCTTCCCAGTTCAGGGCAATGGGGATTATTAGAGAAATGGAACATCTATGAGGAAAGGCTGAGACAGTTTGTGTTTTCCAGCCTAGAGAAGAGAAGGTTCCCTGGTGACCTTGGAGTACCTGGGAGGCCTACAAGAAAAATAGAGAGGTAGTTTTTACAAGGGAATGTAGTGATAGGACAAGGGGTAACAGCTTTAAACTGAAAGAGGGTAGGATTAGATCAGATATTAGGAAGAGCTTCTTTCCTGTGAAAGTGGTGAAGCACTGGAACAGTTTGCCAAAAAAAGCTGTGGGTGCCACTTCATTGGGAGAGTTCAAGGCCAGGCTGAATGGGGCTACGAGCAATCTGGTCTAGTGGAAGGTGTCCCTACCCATGGTGGGAGCGGCTGGAACTAGATGATCTTTTAAATCCCTTCCAACGCAAACTATAATATGATGCTATGGTCAAACTTTGTACATAGATAACATTCACCAAAAAAAAGATCTGATCATTCTTTCGTTGTTTTTCTTCCTTTCTTGTTGGTAAATAGCTTGGGGGTTTTGGGGGTTTTTGTTGGTTGATTTGGTTGGTTGGTTGGTTGGTTGGTTTTGATTTTTTTGGGGTTTTTTAAATATCATTATTCTTTAGTAATTCAAATAAATCTGGGAAGAACGTGTTAGTAATGGCAAAGTGAAATCAGATGCCAGGAACACTGTATTACCTGCCTCTCCTCAGTTTTTACCTTTTTCTTTAAAAAGAAATTACTTTAGGAGTAGCCTTTTCTGATAAGTAAACATATTTTGAAAGACCTACTGTTTTCCTCTGTTACAAGGTTTTCTTGTTCCTATTTAACACTTGTTCTTAGGCAGAAGAGTAACTAAGTAACTCCTTGATGTTTCAGATGCTGTTACTGAGAGACTGAGAGAGGAGCAGACACAAAGAGAGGGCGCTGTCTCTCTAATTCCCAAAGCTATTTGTTGCTTTTCCAGTCCTTTCAGCAAATGCATAATGCCCAAAAATATTCGGGTCTATAGTTCCTTATTTGTTAGTGTTATGCTTGCACAATGCAACAGATAACACAACAAACAATACACCCAAGCCCAGAAACCGCTGTGTGGGAATTCCTTTTCTTAGGATTTATCAGTTATTATGAAAGCTAATTAGATTCTTCTCTTCACTTGAAATGGATATATTAACTGTCTATTTACTTTCTTTAGTGCTTTGTCTCTGACCAAGATTTGACTGATTGATTAATTTCTCATCAATCTCAGTCTGTTCTAGATTGAATCCTGCATAAAATACAAATTAAAGCTCAATCTATCATGAGCTACGAGGTTGAAAAGTTGTTACATTTATTAATGAGCTGAACTAGATTGTTATCCTTGTTATCCTCTCTACAGTTAAGAGGGGGAAAGGAGAATTTCATGGTAAATATACCATTACTGCTTTTTTACCGCTACAGATTTCTGTTTAGTCAGCGTTTCTTTTCTCTGGAAAAATTGTTCTTTTTCTTTCTTGCGATATGTTTGGCAAAATTCTGCTTGACTTGACTTTTTCAGCTAATTTTAGTGCAAGTAGGAGAGAAACTGTTTGTTCCCTACCTCAGAAAGGGACAGTTCAGGTAAGGGCATTGGCCTTGTTCTGCCCAAACTTGATTTGGTGGTGGAACCAGACTATATGATAAGAGTTGTTGAGGGGATTGCATTTGTAGGTATTTAACCGATTTGACTATTAAATGGAAAAGGTCAGCCACTAGTAGAAAAGAAGAAAAGGAGCAGGAGTCCATTTTCCCAATGTTCATGGGGGAAAAAAACATATAATTTTATGTGTTTTTTCCAGGCAGAACTGTCCTGTTTCTCTCTTTTTCAGAATGAACATCTACTAAAAGAAGTAACAGATTTTTCATATATATTATCTGTGGGTTTTGTTAGCCTAACTAAAGAATCTTCCTTCTTCTGAGTATGTATAGACTTGTAAATGAAAATATTTGACCTGTTCCAACTTTTATTTGATACAATTAAGATTCTTGATCACGTTCTTTTCTGGCTGTTACAGAACAAAGACATTTGATGAGCTATTATAGGAAGAGTACTAAGTACTAAGCAAGGTAACATTGAAGTATTATAATAACAGCAAAAGCAGATACCTTGATCACATCACATTTAGTCATATATCTCAATTAATAATATCTCAGATAGCGATAGTCATACCAAAAAAATAGATTATTTATTCTATCACACAACATTTACATGTTACATTTATCGTCATTAATCTTAATAGGTAGCAATCTGACATTTACTACAGTAGAAATAAAGGAAATATGTGCAGAAAAAATAAAATAGAGCACTTAAACTTTGAATATGACATGCCTGATTTTAGAAAAAAGTGGATTTTTTTTTCTTTTTTTTAATGAGTGGACCTGAAGGAATAAATATTATCTTCCCCAGCAAAAGCTATCAAATCCAGTAGAAAGTCAAAGGTGACATGGTTCTAGTTGTTGGAAAAATTGATGGCTGATAAACAGATCTTCCTTCAGCATAGACTAAGTACATGCTCTCAAAACCTATGGTGTGGCAACTACAAGATTAAGGTAATTAAAACCAAGCAAAAGTCCTGCAAGAATTAGTTCTGAACTTCACTGTTGACATGAATTACAGGATCAGCAGCCAATTTAATGAGTTTACAGCTTCTTTTCTCTGAGGCAAGAGCAGCATCCAGAGGACAGTTAGGCTCAGCCTAGCTGTGCTACTTGTGGACTGCTGATGTAGAATAGCGTTAAGTATTCTCAGTTTTTATCCTATGGCAGAAGGAGCACTTAGGATTTAAGATGGCAATATCAGCAGGTTTAGAATGTCTCTACATAAATTCTTCATAGATTTTAACTTTTACTTTCCTCTGTGGTGTGTATAACATTGACAGAGGTGAAAGAAATCATTCAGGACAACTTTATGACTTTCAGGCTTGCTTCATTAAGTGTCTGTTTACTGACACAAACACACGTGAGCAATAGTATATTCAGAACATTGTTTGGTATACATAACCTGTGGGGTCTTCAGGCTGAATCATATATATAAGTACTGTATAAGATGCAGTCTTAATCTATTAAAGAGCTATCAGATGAACTTGAAAGTTTATTTACAGGTTATCAATACTGACTGTAGGTAGAACTGCAATAGTCACCATAGAACATAAATGATGTTTGATGCTTTATGTGTATTTCCAGGGTGGAGAGAAATTTCTTGCTTCCAAATACTTAAAAGAAACATATAAATATCCTATTCTGCATAGAAAAAAATCTGAATATTAATTATGCACAAGACACAGCATGGGATTAAAGAATTTAGGTTGTGTTTCATAATCTTGCATTAAGAAGATTACTTCAGGTAAATGGAAGTAGCTGAGACATTATGTAATTGCTTTTCTTTGCTTTAGCAGTATTTTATTTTCAGATTTTTTTTCTCCAACTTTATATATCCAAGTTTTTATATAAAATATCTATGAGCTTCATACCTTCTCTGCAGAGTACAGTTATCCATAGTATATTTTTGGAGATTTCTTGGAAAAATTGTTTTCACATGTCAAAGACACAGCTTTTGCAGAGTGTGCTTGCTTCATCAGAATAAGCACTATAGCAATGACAGTATATGTGTTTTATACTTGCAGAAGCAGGATTCTTCCACACACAGAAGGATATGGTGTGAATTTTAGTGCTAGAAAGATAAAATATGAAATCAAACTTCATAAAAACTCATTTAGTGAGAATATTGTGCATGCATTCTTGTCTATGGACCATAATAATCATATTTATTTGTATAGTATTCAACGAAGGAACAGTTTAGTGAAAGGTCATGAGAACTGAGAGTTCTAGGCAGGCATGAAATATGACAGCATTTGTTATGGTCACTGTAGGCAAATCACTCCAGTCCTCTTATATGGCAGGATGGGTTTCTGCCATCAGTTATAAGCACGATGCTCTGTAGAACCAAGCCAAGATTTAAGACAAAAGAATTTTGGCATATTGCCCTCACACAGCAATTACAATATACAAATGTAGATATGTAACCATATTGAATTGATCATGAAATTTTGTCTTTCCAATGAGACCTGTTGCCTCCCTTTAAGAACTTTCCTCCATACTTATTAATATTTCCCTCCATTGTTTTAAGATCTTGGTTAAAACATAATGTAACAGTGTCTAAACAATTAAATAGTTTTTTGGAGTCTGTGAGTAAGTGGTGTTCTTCTCTGTGCAATTAAGATTCATAGAGAGTAGGATTGATGAGTAAAGGACAATGGGAGACTGTTTTGGGAAAGAACTAAATGGAGGAAAGAGATTCACACTAGGGGTGTTTCCAATTGGCAAATTAATTGTGGAAAAGTTGAGTTTAAAAAGTTTTTGTAGTTTAATCATTTAAGTATTAAGATATTTAATGTTGCAGTGCTTGGTTTAGTTTAACAATCCTCAACCTTCCCAGAAAGCTCAGCAGGGCTGCTTAGGGCAGTGCAGCCATTCCGCCCTCCCATAGCTCTTTTTGGACAGCGCCGCCCTCTTATTCCAGCTTGCTGGGCTTTGCAACGTGGTGACAGCAAAGGAGGTGAGAAGGGTCTCTCCATGTGGGCCCCAGAAGACTTTTATTGTTACATGTTGTCCAGCCGATCCCCAGAGGCAGAGAGACCTTGTGGTCAGGAAGCAGGGGGCGTTTCTCAGGGGCTCAGGGGTGGTACATGGGCAGAGTTGGGGTACAGGAATCAATAGGGAGGACCCTATTGAGGGAGTGGCCAGGGCTATGGGCAGGGTAGAGGGGGGGCATACAACGCCACAATTTAATACCCTGGCCTTGTGTACTTTTATTTCCTTTGTTTTCATGCACCTGAGTTTGAGAGTTTTAAAGCTATTTTCATTTCTTAAAATATGAGGACTGGTTTGTTGCATGGAGACACAGGCCAGTCTGCCCACATTTAGTTTGCATAAGCCAAATAATCAAGCCCCAGTGGTAAATTAATGGATAAATCACAACATTCTAATAGAGAGATCAAAGAAAAGGTTTTATTCAGTCATTAGGACTCTGTTTACCAATTGGTATTGAAATGTTTGGGGTTTCTTCTCTTCAGCTTTAGCATGCTCAAACTTTGCCATTTCATGATAACCAATTCTCTCACTGGCTTGGAAATTTTCCCATGCCAAGTGCACACTATGTCTTAGTATTGTCAGTGGAAAGGGGAAAGGGGAAGAAGCTAGATGAATCTGTATGAGAACTTAGATGCGAAGAAAACAATATGAGGAATGTTTGTATAATATCCACACCACAAAATAATTTTCATAAAATTACTGATATTTATTTTAAAACACAGGTACTCTTAGTGAAACATCACTAGGATAGAATTATTCTGTTGTTTAGCAAAATATATTTTCCAACTTAAATTTATTAATGGACACATGATATATATTTTTCCTAAGAATCATTTCCTCTTAATTTAAAAATCTTTGCCTTAACTAAGAAAACCTTTTCCAGAGACTTTTCCAAAGTCTCTCCAAAGGTAGAAAGATAGTCTATAAGTTCTCTCCGACACCAGTTCTGTCAGTTAATACTGATATTAACATATCAGTGTTAACACTGCTTTGTATTCTGAATACATTAGTAACCCTCTTGCATGTGTGCAAATCCGTATTTTCTGAAAATTAGTGATGAAAACTATATTAGTTTCTGAACAAGTTACAGTTATAAAGCAATCCATATTCCTAACTTTAATTATTTAGTAGAATATTACTATAAAAATATATATGTTTCATTATAAGCAAATAATTCATTCATTTGGTGTTGTATTCACCTGAATAGTCCTCTGCTTTAGAGCAGAACTTTTAATTCACAATTTTTCTGCTAAACTTTTAAAATTTGATTTTCTATTACTTCAACTGCCAAGATTGTTTGTTCTCCGTACAAAATAGCCTGATCATCCTATGCAACAGTGACCCTCTTCCTGTAATTTCATAGTTCCTCCCTTTGGTCCCATTGGTTTACTTATCTTGAAGAAAGCAAGGTCAAATCTGCTGTATTTATTTGCCTGGAAAATTGGCTTATCCAACAGAGAAAGGCTTATGTACAGCTTAGCTTCAGCCATCTTTGGTATACCCCATATTACTGCACATACAAATTTCTTTTAGATGTAATTTAAATATAGATTTTTTTTTTTTTTTGTGATATTAATGATATTTGCCTTCAAAATTATTTTGATCTCTCTTATACCACAACACAGAGAGAATGTTGTTATTAGCAGGATATTGAATACACACGTCAGAAGAACTGGACTTAAAAAGAAAATATAGGAAGAGGTAGAAATGCAGTAAATGTATTTTTCTAGATGTCTTAAGGCTGTTTAGGTGTTATAAATCTATGCCTAATTTCCTTGTGGTTATTCAACTTCCTTCTTCAAAATAGGATTATCTAGCAGTTTAAAATCTCAAAATCTCCTATATTTTTTGGTTCTCTCTCAGTCGTATTTATGATCCAGGTAGCCTTTTAGCTTTTTATTCATAAAAAGCAAGCAAAAAAACCATTTTGGCAATTTTCTCAGATTGTTACCACGGAGTACTATTAATGAAGATACTCATGTAGTCAAAGCTTATGTTTAAAAGTCATTTCTTATTGTGGCGTTTTTTGTTGGTGTTGTTTTTGTTGATTTGGGACTGTTCAGGTTTTAGTTTTCATTTTCTTTGGATTTTTTTTGTTCGTTTGTTTTTTTAATTTTTAAGCCCATATTTTTAGAAGAAAGAAAATTTAATTAAAATCGAAACATTTTATTTTAGCAATTTTCTTTCTTCATTCATGTTATGAATGTATAGACTTTTGCTTATAAGACAAACTGCTTCAGAAATATTTTCTCAAAATGAACAAAATATTTAATCCCCAATATCCCTATACTTAATTTAAATTGGTTTTGATTTTCTTTTGCTTGGTATTGCATATAGTAATTTCTTTCAGTGCAAAATGGATTTGAAAGTGTACTAAATCAAAATATTAATGTTTTATACCAAGCATGCCATCAACTCTCTCTTTAAGTGACTGTATATGTTACAACATACAATTCAGGCAACTTCTCTCTTTATCTTCTTGAGAAGATCATCCCAAAATCAATTTTTTATAGACTGCCACTCAAGAGATCTCTATGTGGTATCTTTAGATGTTACACCACAAATACACAATCTTCTAATACAATACACTGTATATTTAGTTAAAATAATTTTCACATGAATAACTACTCATACACTGGTAATTTTTTTACACATGACAGAACAATATTAATTCTTTAAATTGGAAAAAGAAGATGAATATTTAAAATTAAAATCTAAGACAATTTTTTTTCTACCTTTTATTGAAACTAGTAGCTAGAGCTAAGAAGGAAACCTATCTACTGATCAAGGAACTTCTTTTTGGATGTGAAGAGTCAGGACTTCATTTGGAGACATGAATATCAGAATATACATTATACATTTACCACTTATAATAAATAAAACATAGAGGTAAAAAACTTCAGATTTTTCACCTAAGTAAATACTTCTTTATATGAATGTGTTTCAGAAATGCATTTTCTCCATGTACTTATTTATGCAGGTGAGGAGATCAGGGGTCTTCTTATGGTAGTTTGTTGAAGTCAGTCGTTATCCAGAATTTATTATTTTTCACTTTAGGTACTCCCTTCAATGATTGTGAGTATTAGCTTTAGCTCTAAAGTCTCAGATTAAGCATTTGAAAGCTGCAACAGTTTTACACACTCTTCAGTTACTTAATCTGTACTGCAAAAGATGTTGAAATTTTCAGGAGAGATGCAGTGGTAAATCAACTTGCAGTATCAGCAGGAATGCAAAATTCCCCCTCATGGGAGTAGTCTATATTTTTTGCTTGACCAACCTGAAACAGCACAGACTTCCATAACCTAGGTATGTTGGAAAAAAGAAGTTCTGATGTTTCTTTTTCAAGAGGAAGTAAAACATTTTGAAAAAATAGAAAAATAGTATCGATTTACAAGGAAGTATTGCTAGCTTCACAGCTTTGGTAACCACGGTGGGTGCATCTGTGGACAAGAAGTCTGGTATGCAGCGGCAAAAAAAAGCATAGTGACTAGAAAAAGAGCCTAGCAAGATAAATTCAAAATTTAAAATTTGGTTTTTAGCCATCAAATTTATATGATAAAAATGTCTTGGTAGTTTTATAAATTCCTCTGGGAAACTGTTAAATCAGAAGTGAAGCATTATTTAAATGTAGCATTGTTTCTCATGTTTTACCAAAGCTTTCAGCCTGTTAGAGAAACACTGAAATGATAAAACTCTTTTGTACCAATTTATCTCCATTTGGTTATTACCTATGGTAAATCATCTGCAGAGACACATTTTTTCAGGGTGGTTCTGCTGTTGTTTCCCTGAGGTGGACACTCCTAAGGAAAGGCTGGATGTCTCTCGGATTTTTTCTTTATTTCAGGGGAATTGTTTACATAAATAAATTCTAGAATTAAAGGCAACCAGACTTTATTCAAAACATCTATTTTGGGAGGCTGGAGTAACTAAAACTGTTTTCTTCTAGTGAGAAGCATTTTGCTACTTAAACAAAGATTCAATCATCTCTGCTTTAATTCTTTGTTCAATTGAAATGCTATTATTCATCACAACAATCATTAAATAAAACTAGTTCAATCTAAGCACAATAAGTGTGCCGAACAAGATGTGATGAAAAATCGACATCATCTCCATAAAGCACCAGGATAAACCCAGTAAAAAGTGCCACTATTCCTTTCAACAATATAGGCCCAACTGTGACCCAACTCTTTTATTTTTTTGTGAAAATAATTACAAAATATATTTGGAGGGAAGGATTGTTTATTTATTTCTAGAATATTTTACTTAATTTCCCATGATTCTGTTCTGTATGTAGAATGATTTACAAATATTTAGTGAATCTGTAATTAAGAACTCTTATGTCAGTGGACATCCTCTTGTTTGGCTTGGTAGATTTTATTTAGATTAGGCCCCTACTTCTTATATTTATATATGGACACAAATGCAAGTACAAAATAAATATTTTGAGCTAAGTTAACCATCTTTTGTATAATATTAAAAAAGAAAAAACAACCTGCCAAAACCCAAACAAAAACAATAAACCCAAAACACACAGTCACAGGATATGTGAGATTGGAAGGGTCCTCTGAAGATCAGCTTGTCCAACTCCCCTTAAAGCAGGGTCAGCTACAGCAGGGTCCCAAGGACCATGTCCAATCGCTTCCTAAATATTTCCACATATGGAGGCTTCAAATCCTCTGTGGGAAAGCAGTCTCCTTGTTTGATCACCCTCACAATGAACAAGTTATTTTTTTAATGTTTAAACAGAGTTTCTTGAAATTCAGTTTTTGCCCTTTACCTCCTTTCCTTTTACTGAATAACAATGAGAAGAATCTGGCTCTGTTTTATTAACTTCCCTGCATGAAGCATTTCCCGATCTGTTAAGTTCCGATAACCCTACTCTTCTCCATCCAGAAAAATTCCAAGCTGTCTTGGGGTGACTTTATGATGTGTATCCCCTATCGCTGCTCTATGCCCAGAAAATCAATCTTGTGTTTTTCTGTGCCTTTAAACTGAGCCCGAGAGGGGAGAGAGAAAAAACCGAGCGAACTTTTCAAAGCAGTTGTTCAAGGACACAGATACACACTTCTTTGTGTTCTTCTGCAGCAGAGAGAAGCACAGAGGAAGCACCCTTCTTGCTTTTCAGCCAGCTTTTGGCTCCTTTTCTCCGGAGGGAGACAGAGAGTTGAGCTTTGTTTTCCTGGGACTTCAGGTTTTTTTCCCTTCCTCTTTTCTGGACTGTTTCAACATCAGAACACATCGGGAGAGTTCTCCATCAAGGCCCTGGAGGTGGGCCCACACCGACCCAGCTCCAAGGAGGAGGAGAGAGACCACATCTACAGAAGGACTCTAAAATTTTCCCAGGTTTCTCTCCACAGCGAGAAATTTTATTATTTAGCATTATTATTCTTTTACTGTGGGTTTGTTAAATAAATAGTTTTTTATCTCTTTAACTTTCCTCTGAGGAAATTTTTTTTCCCCAAACCTCGTGGGGGAGGGATGGTTGTAACCTGCCTTCTATCAGAGGATACTGTCCTCCAAATTTGTCCAAACCAGCACACAAGCCTCTCAGACTTTTCTGATATGTCAGAATCTCTAATATATTAAAATGATCAGCAAAAATTTTTTAAGGCAATTCCATGTATCTTTTAATAAATAAGATTAATGGAATTTTCAGATACTTATCAACTATTACTATTGGTGAAATTACTAGTGCTTCTAAGGGTTTTAAGTACATCTGTCAGGACCAAATCATTATTAATGGTCAGGTAAAAATATTACTTATAAATATATTGCATAGCAAGTATGTCACATACTTAGTTGTCTATATATACAAAAAAAAGTATACAAAAGTGTAAAATACAAGTGCATTAAAAAAATTCCTCTTGACTTATTATTTATTGGCAATATGCACAACTAGTTTTTAGTTATATTTTATTCTCGTGAAACAAGAGTGTTTTTATTGTATTCTCCTTATCTGAATGGAACTTTCCATGAATTAATAAACCATTAAAAGCAAATTTTTATTATTCTACAATAACATGAAATACGGATGAAATTAGAAATTTTCCATCGGAATTTCTGCTTGACATTGGAAAATTGTATTTTGGTAAGTAATAACTCAAAAGGGTGAAATGTTTCTGTCTATGAGGGCAATATAGCTGTTATCAGTACCACACAGTAGCAAATGACAAGCTACTGGTCTGATGTGTTTGACATGAATCAAGACAGTTCAGAAGTTTTTTATTTTGCATTTATCAGCAATGTCAGTTATATTACAAAATAATACTTTGGATATGCACAATCAAATGCACTAAATTACATAATTGTTCACATAAAATATAGTTCATTAGATTTTTAAATATTTCTAAAGCTGCCTTTGTAATGAAGCTACTGTTTAATTAAGGAAAATGTATTGCACTTCAAATTTTTTACTTCTCCTGCTATCTTCTTGATTTTATTTTCTTAGCTATATCTTCTCCCTTTTGATGAAGTATGTTCATCAAATAAACAATTCATCTTCCCTGCTTTCCAGTAGAAAAGAAAAATTGCCCCAGGGTAATCACTGCAAAATTACTGCTGTTTATTAAACCACTTAAATTATTCTCTATAATTGCTGATATCTCATTGTCTCCTTCCCAGATTTATACCTATTGTGCTTTGTTGAGCAACTGAAAAACAGCCTGTAACATTCTTCTTCGTCTTCTTTGTCTTCTTCTTCGTCTTCTTCGTCTTTGTCTTCGTCTTTGTCTTCATCTTCGTCTTTGTCTTCGTCTTCATCTTCGTCTTCGTCTTCTTCTTCTTCGTCTTCTTCTTTGCCTTTGTCTTCTTCGTCTTCGTCTTCTTCGTCTTTTTCTTCTTCTTCTTCTTCTTCTTCTTTTTCTTCTTTTTCTTTTTCTTCTTCTTCTTCTTCTCTGGGACATCTTGTAACTAATATTTCCTAGTCTTCTGTAATTTTTCAGTGATTCTTTGAATACTTTCCTTTATGTTTTTAACTTCTTGTTAGTCTTTTATACTGATTTTTTTTTCTACTTCATCAGCACCATCAAGTGGCAGCCACTTCACTTATATATGTCCCTATAGATTATGCCACCAAATGCTTCCTCCTCATTAATCTTGCTTGCTTTTCATACATTTTCATAATTTTCAGATTCAGTAGCTTCTCCAGATGAACCCTCTTCAGCTTCCCCGAGTACGTAACCAAAGTTCTGATTAGGTAGCTAATCACACGGAGTCTGAGAATACACCCTGTGATTAATTCAGAAAAAAATCAATATTAACTTTTTCTTTACTTCTTTGCATTGTGTGCTTCAAAGAAAGCACTCTGAAAATCTTGGCATTTTACTTACTGTAATGTCTGAATTACTGTGGCTTTTACTCTCCATTGTAACCGGATGTGTGAAATATCACGGATGGATTTACATTCAGAAAAGAACAAGAATGCTCAGATTAGCGCTCTTTTATTCTGTGTATATATATACAAATCTCACACCAAAGGGAAGCCCTGGGACCACCCTGCAGGGAGGCAGCAGGGAAAACACAGGCCTAGCAGGTCATCTACTCAAGGTAAAGACTTCAGTTATTTTTCCAAAGAGGGTTTGCATCATCTGTGGCATTCAATGATGAAGAAATGTATAGATATACCAAATACAGGCACTAAATATTGCCTATTTTATACTTATTCCATACATCTGTGCATAGCAAAATTATCTGTGTTTTGTCTATATGTTTGCCAAGCCCTCAAGCTGTTGGGCATCCAGCTGCAAACATTTTGCTAGAGCGCTGAGTTAAGCAGTCAACATGACCTACTCCTTCTCATCTTTTTTCTTTTATATTATAGCACATCAATGTAAGCCTGAAACCAGCATTTTGTCTATAGTCATTAACTTTTGCTTACTGATTTTTCTGATTCTTCTCCAGTAAATTATAAATTAAATATTCACTTTCAAACTGTCAGAGATGCTCAGAACATTTAACTCCATTTCTGTAATCTGCTGTTTAAAATTGAGGTCATACATTTTTTGCAGAAAGATTGAATGTTTTATTGCCATCTACAAAGCCTTCTTCCTTCTGTCCTCAAATCCATCTACTACTGTTTTCATGCCTTTAAATAATCTATTGTATTGCATACATTAATTTTTCACACATTTTCATGGGCTTTGAATTCTGTCATTTTGAATTTTAATAATTTAGACAGTGGAGAAAAGTATAAAAGTTTACAAAAATAAAGCCTTTCTAATTGTATAGCTTCTTACTACATATGCACAAGAAATCCTTCAGAAGACTCCAAACCAGCCTGCATTTCTCTACATAGGCAGATATGAATGCTTATCTGTATGCATGACTTCATCTCTTCTTTTTCTCTTCTTTCCTAAAGAGTAACAAAAGAAGTTATTAGAATTCATGTAAACATATTTTGAAGGTAGGTTCGGGTTTTGGTTTGTTTTTTCAAATCTAACATATACCATGATGTGTTTTGTAGTAATAAGATATATCACCTTATTATGCTGTAAATGGAAAGATACTCATTTTTCCTGTGACAAAACCTGTCCCTTCCATTTCTGATAAAATTTTTAGAAAACCTTGACAACTTCATAAATGTGTTAAATTGGATAGATACTCTCTTTGAATTATTTTCTTTCTGTTTGCAAGTGAATATGATCACTTTTTTCACACTGTGGATGCTACACAAATGCAATCTAGAAACACAAAATATGAGGAAAAAGTGATGTCCATTAAGTTATCCAGAGTTAATTCCAAAAGAATTTGGAACATCCAATCTTGAGCTAAAATGCAACTGGATGGAAATATAATAGTGTAATATAAAGACATGATAAAAGAGCAACTATTACAAATTATACTTAAGCAACAGAAAATTTGCAAAATATAGAAAAAAAGTAGAAAAACACGCAAATATAAGTTTCATAGAATTTGAGTGGCCAGTTTTATCAAATGTATTGTCATCTGTTTTATGGCAGATAATAGAGTATCTGTTTATTATTTTCATCCTGACAGTATTTGGACATAAAATAGTATTTTATTCCCTTAGTTTAAAACTACTCTGTACAGCAAAGCACCATGAAAAAGACTCTGCAATACTTCTACTGTAACTAGTCATTTCTTGGGACCTGCAAATTTTTTTTAATCTATGAAGAATTTAAGAAAAAGAGGCCAACAGTTATTAGCATGTTTTGATTCCCTGTCTTCTGCTTTTCTTGCAGGGCTTATAGCGACTTACACTGAGGTTTTTCCTGGTTACTGAACAAAGTGGTAATCAATGCATTTGGACTGTCTGAATTTTAGTATTTCAAAATTATTTGAGAGTTATTTTATTCTCATATTTGAATAGAAAAGTCATTCATATGTTCATACATTCCCTTCCAAGTGTGTTTTTACTGTCAATGCAACATATAATAGGTCTATACCATAATTTTCCTGAAAATCTATTCTATATTCATTCCACACTCTTCATTCTTACAGAATTTCATTTTCATTCAGCTTGTGAGTGTATTCACCCCTTTTTCAATTCTAAGAAAACTTGAATATTAAGATACAATGTCTATTATCTTTGTCTATAACTATAAAAGAAGCTAGCATATCTATAAAATAGTAATGTTTCATTTTGATCCACTGCTTCTATTTTTCCATTCAGAAAATATCACAGTATGTAGTTTTCAGTTTCGTATTTCTGAAAAAAAATATTCATTTCTATTATTGCAAAATCTAAATTCAAGGAAAAAAAATGTAAAGAGTATATTAGATAAAAAGAAACTAGAGGTGTGTGATGAAGTACTATAGTTTTAGGTACACTTTTATTAGCCAATTTCAAATATTACCTGGAAGTACTAAAGAGCTTGTTTTTCTGTTCGCAGAGAATGTTATGCTGCAAGGAACATGACTTAATTCGATGATATGTATGTATATAGAAGAACACCCTACATCCCTAAGAATTCATTTGATTCTGATCATCATACAACTAAAAAAAATGTGTGATTGTAGAGAAAGGGGAGAAAGTTCACTAGAAATAAAATGATTAAGATAATTTTGAATAATAATAAAAAATAGTTATATAGATATTACTTGGCTGAAAGATTGACAGCTTCATGAGCAGTCTGACTTTTGGTTCAACGATCCAATCAAATTTATTTTAAAAATAGAATTAACAATGCCATTATACTTTTTATTCTTTTTTGAAATATAAAGCATGGAATGTCATTTAATTGATGGGCAGTGATATACCTGAGGCAAAAGGCAATATAGCTTGCACTTGCACATTTCAGTGTGAATTTTCTTTTGCTGTTCTCCTCCAATTATCAGTGTGCAGCATTGTTTTTACATTTTGTCACTTTCACATATATTCTTGTAGAATGCTACCTGTTGGATTGGGAGCAGCCTGGAGGAGGACTTAGAGGTGTTAGTGGATGAAAAGCTGGACATGACCTGACAATGAGTGCCCAGAAGGCAAATCACATCATGGGCTGCATCACAAGAAGAGTGACCAGAAGGTTGAGTGAGGTGATTCTCCCCCTCTACCCTCATGAAATCCCACCTGGAGTGCTGCATCCACTTCCAGGACACCCAACGTGAGAAGAACATGGACCTGTTTGAGCAAGTCAAGAGGAAGACCACTAAGTTGAACCTCTCCTGTGCTGAGAGAGTTAGTGTTGTCCAGCCTGGAAAAGGGAAGGCTTCAGGACACCTTCTACCAGCCTTCCAGTATCTGAAGGGGGTCTACAAGAAAGCTGGAAAGAGACTTTTTACAAAGGGTAACGATGTCAAACTGAAAGATTTAGATTAGATATTGCAAAGAAATTCTTTCCTGTGAGGGTGATGAGACGCTGGAACGGGTTTCCCAGAGAAATGGGGGATGTCCCATCCTTGGAAGTACTCAAGACCTGATAAATTGTGACTTTGAACAATGTGGTCTACTGGATGGTGTCCCTGCCCATTGCAGGAAGGTTTGAACTAGATGATCTTTAAGGTCCTTTCCAATCCTAATTATTCTGTGATTCTATGTAAATAGAAATCTTAAAACTCTGATCCTGTCTTTTAAATATTGTGTATCAGTGAACACGTTGTACAGAGCAGAATGCATACAGCAGTTATTTAATTTTAGGTGAGTACCCAGAAAAGAAGAAGTAAAGAGGAGCAATGTCCTTCCTTCCCATACTGTTCCTAGATCAGATTTTTCCCTATTTAGCTCAATCTAATTCAGAATCTATATGCTGTGGGGTACTTTTTCCTATGTTTCCCACCTCTGGTCCTCTCTTTTTCTGTTGTCCCCTCCTTTTCCCCATTTACTCTTTCTTGGACCTGCTGATATTTAAGGACAGCATAATCCTCTTCTGAATTCCTCTCAGCTTAGAGTTATACTATGTACTCAGAAGCGACGTGCCCTGGGCAGGCGCAGTTCTTTAGTTGCCAGCTGAGGTTTAAAAAGACATCCATAGATTTCAAATCCATCTAGAGCAATGCAAATACTGCAGGGAGTTTTGGGGGTTGTTTAGAGTTTTATGTTCATACATAAATAGGAGAGAGTAGGTTTTTATGTTTTGCACTTTTTTCATGGAACTAGCTGAAAGTTTTTTAAAAGTGTATTCTAGCACTTTAAGAATAACAAACACTGAGACCTCAAGATTTATAGAAAAAATTTTTAAACCTTCAGTTTTAAAATAAAACACTTTAAAAAATTAAAGCTTTTAACTTACCATAATAAATAGCAACATTCTACTGACAACTTCATTGTACTTTACTGCTAAAAATAAATTTTCCTCCTAGCCATGGAAAGGAACAGACATGCATGAATAGACACACAGAGATTTCAAGACTAAGGATTATTTTGCTCTACCTGTAGTTTTTAAGTGTAATACAGGAAACTTGTTTTAAAGATAGATTAATTTCAAGCAACTTAGGTTGCTTGGTCTTAGGTAATAAAGAACTACAGAGAAAACTGGTAACCATTATCTTCGTAATTCCTATGAGGTTAAATTTTAGCAGTACACTGTGAAGGTTGAACTTCAAATAGAGTTTGAAACTGTTAAAGGAAGCACACTCATTCACAGCATCAGTGGATGTTACATCAGAATTAAAAAGTCTGCTTATGAGATGTTTTCAATTTATCTAGAACTTGAATTTACTTCATATAATTTATAGGCATTCGAAGTGACATTCTTCTTAGCTAATCTGAGATTCTTAATCACTGTGCCCTTTGTAGCTAATATAGACATTCTTCTAATCTATTTAAAGATTATTCCTGTGTTCTGATTTATATGTGAGGATTTTGTCTAATTAATTATACCTTGGAGATGATAACAGTGGTCAGTTAAGGTAATACCCCTAATATAATTTCTTTAATATCTAAATGCTTAGGATCTTAGAATTGGATTCGATTTTAAAAAGCTGGTACTAAATAAAAGCAACAGGCACATAAAAACAGAAGACAATCAGTGAGAGAATCTGGAAAGAGTGGAAGTACTGTGCAGAATTAAGATGTATCTGAGAAACACTCTGAACTGACTAATTATCTCTGCTTTTCAGAATCATGGCCTATTACTCAACTGGGCACGTCCAGTAGATGTCTGTACAGTTAGATGTGAAAACTTCAGATATTCACTGTCAGCTGGTTCTGCTGAATCTAACAGCCCAATAAGAAAACAGGAGATAATATGACCTTGTGAAAGTCTCATCAACTACATTCCAAGAGTAAGAGAAAAAACTACTTTGTAAAGAGAAGGAATAGAGAAATGAAGTAAGGGAGGGAGAGAAAAGAGGGCAATTAAGAAAAGTGAAAACAAGCACAAAGGCAGTGGGGATTTTAGGCCTATATTATTATGTGCTTTATTAAGAGAAAATTTAAGGAATCACACTAACAAATTGAGAGTGAACTTTCTTTTTTTAACTCCAGTGAGTTGCTTTTGGTTGTAATAAACCAGGTACCACCTGAAGTCCCCTAGGCTTCAGTGCACTGCTTTAAATCCACTCAAAGATTTACACTGGCCATTAGAAATGCAGAGATTTAGAGGATTTGTGCCTGAACAAATATGTCTTTGTTTATTTTAAAAACTCATCTGTCTGAGTAGTTGCCTTTGGCTCCTTATCTCTGAGCCCAGATTTCAACACTTCTTTATGTTCACAACAGCATTATGTCTTCTCTGCTGTTTTTTGACAATTCTTTGCAGAATTTTATCACTCTTTAGCCACAGAATGAAGACAAGCAAAAATTTGTCAATAATTAACTGCAGAATTACCCATGCAAGACCATGTATTCATTGATGTTGTATCACTGTTTCTGAATCAGACTTCCACCTTTCTTAATGGTATGTCTTGGTCTGCTGATATGTGGTGTAACTATTTTGATTGATTTTATGTGAATACAGTTACAGAACACTGCAATAGCTTTTGCTCAGTTACTATTCCTTTTTGCTTAATAATTTCAGTCTTAAAAAAAAATCCTGTAGGTACAAAAATGCTGTTAGTGAGGATCTTCTTGTTATTTTCTAAGTCCGTGAGAGACTTTTCTCTCTCACAGAAGAGCTAGCAGGGAATGTAAACAACCAAGCCACCTGCAACCTTGGAAAGTCTTGTTTATGGTATAGTAGAAAATATTTTGATCATGGATGTTTTAGGATTTTGGCCAATCACCCCCAAGGGGTGGCTGGTCCTTTGTCCAATTAGACTATGAAGAAAAAAGTCTATAAAAGAGTTTGTAAAATAATTAAATAAATCAATCTTGCTGCACAATTCCTGCCTGCTGGATCTTCTCCTCCTCCTCCTCCCTATAGCTGTGGGACACGGTGATATACCGTAGGAACCAGGCCTGCGGTAATATTTGGTGCTGCCCGACGTGATTTGCACTCTCTGACGTGTCCTGCTGCTGCGAGCCAAGCCGAATTCCTGTAGAGGTACGCTGTTCCTTTTTCCCCCCGGGACCGGGAGGTTGGACAGGACTGAGAAATGGCGAACAGCGGCTCACAGAACGACGCTGTCGTACTGGTCTGGAAAGGTGTGTTTAGCATATTGCGCACCTCCATTCCTGAAAACTCAGTTTGGGAATTATTAGACTGGGCTACTTTAAAAGGGATTTCCATGGACAGAGATACTGCCTTGGACTTTTCCTTATGGCAAGAACTCGGATGCACTGTCCGACACGAGCTCCCGACTGGGGAGCCGGCAGCGTTAGAATTATACAAAACCTGGCGGTCGTTATTTATTCTGCTGACAGCCCTTGACTGTGATAGCAGGGCTGGATCGCCTGTCTCGGTGATGAGTGACGGAGGAATGTCCGAGGGGGGCCCCGCTGACTGGGCTTCCGGGGCAAGTGATGGTGGATTTGGAATAACCCCCCCGGCTCCACAGGCAGAGCTTTCGCCGGCTCACCCTGCACAGTCGCAGGACTCCGCAGCCCCCAGGGACCCCGCGCTGCCAGAGGCGGGGGGGGTCAGGGCAGAGGCAGGGCGCACAGCCTGCCTTGCTGTTCGGCTGGACGGCAGCCACGGCTTATCCAGGGCCGCAGATCAGCGGCTTAGCAACTTGGACGCCCAGAGAGCCTCCTAGTTCGGTTCCGTATGCACCTGGATCTAACTTAGCGGGCGTAGCGCCGGGCGTGCCCGCCCCGGGACTGCCTGGCTATGGCCCGCTGCCCTCCCTGGCGCTGGACTGTTCTGCGCAGTCGCAGAACCGAACCATGGACCTTTTTATGCAGCATTTGCCCTTTCTGGCAGAGCTGCGAAACCTATCCCAAAGGATGGAGGACTTGCTCAGCCTGTTAGAGCGGCGAATGCCCGAGCCCGCGCCACAAGCGGCGCCAGCGCCGGCCGTGCCGTCCGCGCCGCCCGTGCCCCCCCCGCCAGAAGCGGGAGCTGCAGCTCCGAGCCGAGAAACGGCGCGGCCGGCGGCAAAACCGGGAACAGCGCTGCTGCGGGAAAACCCGGAAGCGGCGGCGGCTGCTGAGCGCCGGCCAGAGACGGCGGCGCCGGGAGCGCCCGGGGAGCGCGAAACAGCAGCGGAAGTGGCGACCGCGCCGAACGTGGCTGCTGTGCGAGAGACGAGCGCGGCGCCGGCCACGGTGCCGGCCGCGGTGCCGGGCACAGCCGTAGCTCCAGAGTCGGCTGCAGCTTCAGTACCAGTTCGGTCGTATCTGGCCGAGACGGCCTCCCGTAAAGAGACTGCTGTAAAAACTGCCGCGCAGCCAGCTGCAGTCTGTCCTGTCTGTTCTGGCTCTGGTGAACTTAGCCAAAGTGCCTCACCTCCCCGTACATTTCTGTTCCCTCCCAGCAGCCCAAAGTTGCCTTTGCCTGATGATTCCTCGTCAGGCAGCGAGGCAGATGAGGTTCTGGCCCCAGGTCGTCAGGCGGCTGTAGCCACGCGGCGAAGGAAAAGGCTGCGCCGGTCTCGCCCCTGGACCTTTCCGAACTGCACGGTAACAGTGCGTCCAACACATTATAATCGCTTCCTAGAATCTCTTAAGATGCAAGCATTGGGGGAGGGTGACTGGAGGTTATTAGAAATCCTTGGAATGCCAACTAGATCTGAGGATTCAGGGGGTAACCGAGGAGCTGTTACACTCCATCCGCAGGCTGTGCCCGAAGTTCAGGATGGTACTGGTTCCCCAAAAGAGATCCGAGCTTTCCCAGTGTATAAGGCTCTCCCAGATTCAGGAGAGCATGACAAGCATGAGGTAATTGCTTGGAAAGTTGCCCAGGACCTCCAATCCAAGGTGGCACAATATGGGCTAGGTTCTGCTGAGGTTATACAGATAATAAGGGTGATAAATACAGATTTGCTTTCTCCATTTGATATCAGACACTTAGGTCAAATTCTATTTCAACCTGTACAATTTTCAGTTTTTGAAACAACCTGGAGAAAGCTGGCCGACAAGACTGCATTAGCAAATTTGCAGCTCCCTGCTGCTGATCCTAGACAGACAGCAGGAGTGGATGCTTTGATGGGGACTGGTCCCTTCTCTGATCCCAGTCTACAGGGTAACTTGCCCTCTAGCATCCTGCAGCAAGCTCAACAGGTCGGCATGGCTGCCCTGTTGAAAACCATAGAGTTGTCAGCACCCAGAAAGCGATATACTGGAATAGTTCAAGGGAAATCAGAGTCATTCCTTTCTTTTGTAGAGAAAGTCACTGCTTCTCTCGAGAAGCAGGTTGAGGATGACGGGTTAAGACAGTTGTTGTTAAGGCAGTTAGTGAGAGATAACGCAAACGAGGAGTGCAGAAAAATCATAGATGCCTTACCAGGGGATCCTGAGGTAACAGACATGGTCGAAGCCTGCGCTAAGGTGGGATCTGGGAACCAGAGAAGGTCTGCTTTGGCTGCGTTCCTGCAGCCTGTTCACGCATCTTCTGGTCGTGAACCAAAGCAACCAAAACAGGTGAAGAAACGGAAGCGGCCTAAGCCGAGACAAAAAGAGAACACACCGATCCCCCACTGCAAAAGGTGTGGCAGGCCAGGACATTGCACGGGCTACTGTAGATCCCGGACTCATGCCAATGGTCAGCCTTTGTCGGGAAACTTCCGCCGGGGTGCAAGGAGGGGGAATTGCTCTCCGATGCAGTCGCTCCCCCAGAGAGTGGCACAGGTACAGGCACAGGCCTACCCAGCCACCCTAGAGACGGCACCCAGGGATCAGACAGCACCCACCGATCAGACGGGTTTGACGTCCATACCTCAGCAGTCGTCTTAGACTCTAGCAGTATTTATAAGGTTCCCTTGGACGCATATGGACCCTTAGCCCAGGGATCCAGTGCGATGCTGATGGGAAAACGTGATGTTGCCCATCAAGGAATCTTAGTGCACTCAGGAGTTATTGATGCTGACTTTAAAGGTCAGATTTGCGCTATGGTCTCCGCGCAAAAACCCCCTGTAACTATTCCTGAAAAGACCTGCCTTGCTAAATTAGTGCCTTTTAAGTCTTGTGTCCCCAGGATAGAGCAACAAACTCATGAAGATAACGGCAGTGGATTTACGGGACTTCCGCAGGCCTTCTGGACTGCAGACATCTCTGACCAAAGGCCACAGACGACATGTACCCTGATCCTGCCGAACGCCCGTCCACCCCGGACTCAGCTTCGAGGTTTGATTGATACGGGTGCTGATGTAACTATCATCTCCTTCTCTGCGTGGCCTCCCTCATGGCCTTTAGCCCCAGTGGGATCGGCCATCGCAGGATTAGGAGGAACCACACAGAGCTATTTAAGCGAACGGCCTGTGGTGGTGAAGGACTCAGAGGGGCACACAGCTACAATTAGGCCTTATGTTGCTACCACTTCCCTTAACCTTTGGGGGCGGGACGTGTTGGCAGCTTGGGGCGTACGGATTGGGACAAATTTTTAGCAGGGGTCACTGTGTGTAAGGGCACACAGCATCCTACACTGCCTTTGCGGTGGTTGACCAACACACCCGTCTTTGAGCCGCAGTGGCCCCTACCAAAAGAGAAGTTAGACGCCCTTCATCAGCTGGTTCAGGAACAGTTACAACAGGGGCACCTTGAACTTTCTACTAGCCCCTGGAACACTCCTGTTTTCGTAATTAAGAAGAAATCAGGGAAATGGAGGTTATTGCAGGACCTCCGGAAAGTTAATGCAGTAATGGAAGGTATGGGGGCATTGCAGCCTGGCATGCCCTCTCCCACCATGATTCCTACGGAGTGGGACATCCTGATCATTGATTTAAAGGATTGTTTTTTCACAATTCCTTTGCATCCTGATGACAAACCAAAATTTGCCTTTACTGTGCCTGCCGTTAACAATGCTGAACCTGCTAAGAGATACCAATGGAAGGTCCTCCCTCAAGGGATGAGGAACAGCCCAATTATCTGTCAGTGGTATGTCGCCCAAGCTTTAGCCGGAGTTTGCAAACAGTTTCCTGGTGCACGCTGCTACCACTACATGGATGATATCCTGGTGGCAGCATCCACACGGGACGAGCTGCTGAGAATACAGCCTCAGCTGCTCGCTGCTCTGCATGCCTATGGATTAGAGGTAGCTCCGGAGAAAGTTCAACAGCATCCTCCTTGGAAGTATTTAGGAGTGAAAATTTTGGACCAAACTATCCAACGCCAAGAGGTGCAATTCCCGGATTCGATTAAAACCTTGAATGATGCTCAAAAGCTGTTGGGTGTCATCAATTGGTTACGACCTTATTTAGGTCTAACTGCAAAGCAGCTTTCCCCTCTTTTTAATACATTAAAAGGGGACCCTGATCTGAATTCACTTCGGGAGCTGACTCCGGAAGCGCGGCAAGCGCTGCAGGAGGTCCAACGGGCTGTTTCCGCTCGTCAGGTTTATCGAGTGGATCCCTCCATTGCTATCACTGTTTTCATACCTATTCCAGACCTCCGTCCTGCAGGTACCATTGGACAGTGGAATGCACAATGGCCTGATCCTTTGCATATCCCAGAACGGGTCTTTTTGCCTCACCAGCCAAAAAGGACGGTGACCACAGTGTTTGAATTGGTCGCTTCTCTGATAATCAAATGCCGTCAGCGGTGTTTGCAACTGATGGCTGCGGATCCTGCAGTAATTGTCATTCCGATCTCAAAGGAATACTTTTGAGTGGAGCCTCATCCATAGTGCTCCTTTGCAAAGCGCGCTGCAAAACTTTTCAGGGCAGATCACTTACCATCTGCCCAGCCATAAATTACTGCAGCTGGCAAAATCGACCGTACTTTCCTTGCGGCCGAGAAATAGCCGAGTGCCGGTGCAAGGACCCACCGTCTTTACGGATGGTTCAGGGAAAACTGGGAAAGCTATTGTTACCTGGAAGGAGGGATTGGAATGGCAGGTGCTGAAGGAACACGAGTCAGGCTCTGCTCAGTTAGTTGAATTAAGGGCTGTTACCATGGCTTTTCAGCGATTCTCACAGGAACCTTTGAATTTGGTTACTGACTCTGCTTATGTAGCAGATATCACCCAACGCTTAGATTGTTCACTTCTGAAGGAGGTGAACAATGCAGCTCTGTTTTCGCTGTTGCAAACCTTGTGGTCTGCGATTCAGGCTCGAGTGCATCCGTATTACATTCTGCACATTCGAAGCCACACCAATTTACCAGGGTTTCTAACAGAAGGCAATGCCAGGGCTGACATGCTGGCCAACCCTGCGTGGGTAGGGCCTCAGCCTGACAAAATTGCACAAGCCAAGGCATCGCACGGTTTCTTCCATCAAAGTGCACATACCCTGCAGAAGCAGTTCCATTTAACGCCAACTGAGGCACGCGACATTGTCAGCGCTTGTGCTGACTGTCACGGACTCGCTGCGCCTTTGCCAGCAGGGGTAAACCCCAGAGGGCTAAAAGCCTTGCAGATTTGGCAAACGGATGTAACTCACATCCCAGAATTTGGTCGGCTGAAATATGTGCACATGTCTATTGACACTTTCTCCTCGGCTATGTGGGCTACTGCTCACACTGGAGAGAAGGGCCGTGATGTCATTGCCCATTGGAAATTGGCTTTCTCAGTCCTGGGCGTGCCAGCTTCTGTGAAAACCGATAATGGTCCTGCCTACGCCTCGGAGAAGACGCAGCAGTTTTTACACCTATGGGGTGTAGACCATACCTTTGGTATCCCACATTCTCCTACTGGCCAAGCCATTGTCGAACGCGCTCATGGTACCTTGAAGCGTGTTTTGGACAAACAGAAAAGGGGAATGCATGGAGAAACCCCACAGAGCCGACTAGCAAAAGCTTTGTATACAATTAATCACCTTACAGTACCACAAAATTCAAATAATCTTGTTATTCTGAATCATTTCCTCTCATTGCAGTCTGCAGGCGACAGACAGCTGCCCCAGGCAAAAGTCTGGGTATGGAATTTCCTCACTAACCAGTGGGAAGGCCCTCATGAGCTTATCGTTTGGGGTCGTGGGTATGCTTGTGTTTCCACAGATACTGGGATACGGTGGCTACCTTCAAAATGCGTTCGCCCTGACCTACGGCACCAGAGGCAGAACAGGCAACCTCCAAATGATGACCAGAACGCCAACCATCCAAATGGCGACCAGAATGTAGATCATCAGCCTAATGACTCTTCTGATGATGACCAGGATGTCAACCATCAGGCAGATGGTCCTTCTACAAGCAGAGACTGGGATGGTCCTTCCACAAGCAGAGACTGAATTTTGAATTTCTTGTTATGGAGTCAGATAGTTAAAGCCTTAAGGACATATTTAGAAATAATAACTGATGTAGATTTCTATTTAGGATTAATAGTAGGGTTGTTATCTTATAAAACAAAAAGGAGGAATTGTAGGTACAAAAATGATGTTAGTGAGGATCTTCTTGTTATTTTTCTAAGTCCGTGAGAGGCTTTTCTCTCTCACAGAAGAGCTAGCAGGGAATGTAAACAACCAAGCCACCTGCAACCTTGGAAAGTCTTGTTTATGGTATAGTAGAAAATATTTTGATAATGAATGTTTTAGGATTTTGGCCAATCACCCCCAAGGGGTGGCTGGTCCTTTGTCCAATTAGACTATGAAGAAAAAAGTCTATAAAAGAGTTTGTAAAATAATTAAATCAATCAATCTTGCTGCACAATTCCTGCCTGCTGGATCTTCTCCTCCTCCCTATAGCTGCGGGACACGGTGACACGGTGATATACCGTAGGAACCAGGCCTGCGGTAATAAAATCCCATGGACGATCAAGCAAATACATACTGAAAAGTTCACAAAAATCTTACTTGTAGATCTCAGGATTGTTTGTGAGAATATGATACAGAAGCACCATGTGCACAACTGTTCATAAAATTACAGGACATTTGGTTTCTGGAAGAAAATTACTCCTTGTTCAGGAAATTTTAAGCATTATCATTACGCATCTCTTTCCCTTTTTCTAAAACAGTTTAACAGTGAGAATCAAGCTACAGGAGTTGCAATCATAATCTAGTCCTCACTAGATTATGGACTTCGGTTATCTAGAATTAGAATAGAAATTACAAATGTTGACTGCTCTTTGAGGTATTTTGTAGAAAGGTTCTTTTGCTTGGTCAGTGAAAAATGGCAACAAGTTAAAGACACAAAATTGAAATAGGGATTTTATCTATTAATGAAATGGTTCCATGTTCAAAATTTAGACTTGATTTTAAACTTTGTTCTTAATTAAAAAGGAACTATTTTAGCATTTTTAACCTTAAAACATAGTGTTCTGAAGATAAAGTTGAAAAAAACAGTTCCAGTCAATATGGTTGACATGTTGGCAGAGTACAGAGAGACATAAAATAAAAATAATAATAATTAAACACAATATATTGTGAAGCCAAACTCAAATACATGTTTAATATTGCTTTGCTAGAAAAAGGGTGACACCAAGTAGTTTACTGCAATCAGTCTATTCTTTGAATATTTTGTGGGGATTTGGGCTCCAGTGGGACCACTTGCTCACAAAGTCAGGTGTTTATGTCACACCAAGTTCCATCTCTGATGCAGTAATATCGCCCAACATATGCCTTGCTAAACAGGTGGGGAGGTAAAAGAGATGAATGAACAAAGAAGCTGATTCATGGAGCTTTATTTCTATTACAAATTATTTTCAGTTTGTGGTTAACAGTTGGAGGAAAGGAGTTTTTTGTCTGTTTCTTTTTGTTTGTTTTCTAATCTGAGAAGAATGAATCTTGTTAACTCTTTCTCCTCCCTTATTTTGACTGTTCTCTTTTCTTAATCTTTAATTTATTGTTAATTTTATTGCTTTTTCAAAACTTTTTTCTATTTTACAGTTCTCTAAGCACTGCAAAAATCCAAACATGCTTTGTAGTTAGTGATTAATCTTTTAAGCAGAATTAGTGCAACTCATTCAAAAAATACTATTCAAAAGGCAAGTCTAAAGTGCCACAATTCATCACAGGGAAATCAACAAGGCTCTGAGCAGAAAGTAGTGATGTTACTGTTATTTCTGGGCTTTGGAAAAACCAAGCAGTAAGTTATTTATGGTATTGAAGATACTGAGTGTTACTATTCCAACTTTCCTGAATCAGTCAGAAAACAGACTACATCAAAAGTCTCACTTGCCCTGCCTTACTCCATGTTCCTGCCACTGAGGTCAAGTGAGATTCATTGCTGTACTCAATTGTGAAGGCATTAAGCTATCATGTTCCACTGGCCAGGAATTGTATGGTGAAAACAAGAACATCTTCTCAGGCCATCCTTGTATCCCTCTATTTTGTTTTCATCCTCTTTAAGAAGCAGGGTTTCAAGGAAGGCAACAGAATGGTTGTTTATCAGGACAGAGCAAGAAATTTCAGATGAGACAAGGAGGGTTAGAATACAGATCATTGTTAAGACATCAGTAAAAGAAGCAGCAGATCTAGACATATACTATTAGCTTTCTTTTTTGTAAATAAAGAGAGAGCTTAACAGTTTTCTCCCAGCAGCTCACTCCCCTATTCAAGTCTATTACATTTGACAAAACTTTGGGCTGTGGACAGATCTATTACTGAGATTTCAGATGCAGCAAATGCTTCAAGTATAACCAGCTCAAAATATAGGGCAAATGATCTTCATTAAATGCAGGTGAACTAAAAGCTGGGAATTGCACTGGAGTTTCACATGTGAATGCCACAGAAATTCTGAAGTTAAAGAGAAATCACATACTGTTAAATGATAAGTCCTCTGTTTTAACATTCTTGCAGTTCTCAATCTGTACTAAAGCCTGCTATAGCCTTGTAATAGCATATCTTTCAAACTAGTATATAATTTTTAGTGATTCGTGACATTATATCTGGAAGATTATTGAAAAATTATTTTCAGAATGAATTCTCACAACTTTTCTTCTTTATTGACATTGAAGAAATATTGGGTTTTTGCAGTATGTAAAATGAATAGCTATAATGAAAGACACCAAATCCTACTATCCTGATTTTGCGCAATCATTCTTTTTAACTCATGTAAACACATTTGGCATACAAGTTTATTATTACTTGAATTCTTGATTCAATCCATTTATATGTTGTTTGTGATGTGACATATCACTATTTTTGGTTTTTTTCTTAACCACCAATCTGATAACCTTATGTGGTTCCCCAATTGTTGTGTTAGAAGAAATAATGAAGAATTTTTTCCCTTCTTTCCTTGCTTCTGTTTCACAACCTATAGTAATTTTTCATTTCAAGCATTTCTTATGTTAATTCATATTAATCTCATCTCATATGGAATTCATCATATACATCCAACTATCTTTGTTTCCTCTACTTAATATCTTCAGTTTTACTAAATTACTTTGAGATAAGTTGCCTTGAATGAAAAATGGAATTAATGGATGACACAGGAGAGTCACATAGCTATTAGTCTATTACTTAACTAATATCTCTTGATTATTACTTTTTTTTTGTGCTGCCAACAATTAAGCATATGTTTTTATAGAACTATCTTGGATATCTTTTTCTGATTTTTCTGATTTTTCTGATTAATATATATCAATTTTGACAATGTCTATATTGCTAAATGAAGTAGAACAACATTCCTAGCTTCAAAGATAAATAATGTAAAACACAGCACATTCACAACATTTAGAACCTACATTTTTTTCCCCTCTTTTTTTTTTTTAATTTTTAATTCATTTTTTTAAAAGATCCAAAACAAAATTTGGGAATAAGCTAACAGTCAGGGTTCTAGTACTTCATCTCATTCTCTCTTCCTTTTTTTTTTCTTTTATGGCAATATAGGTTTAAATGTACAAATGGAGTTTCAAAGTCCATCACTGCAGTAAGAACAGTTAAAAATGCTTTTCTATATATATCCATAATTTGGATTCATGTCAATTTCTTCTCATCTGCTCATTTTATCATTTATTATTTTGGTTTGGATTACTTTGAAAATGTAATATTAGAACTCACTTGCTGTTTCAACAGTAGAACTTTGGTGCTGTTCCTCTTTTTTCACATAATTTTACAGGTATGATGAACAGGACTACTTTCAGTACAGATCACCACTAAATTTGTCCATTCTTTCCCTTTGTTTTCTGTGATAAAATTACTAATCTGTGAGAAGGCAATATATTTTACATCTAATAATTCTTAAAACAGTTTAATTTTGTGAAGTATCTTATGAGAGTAATTGAAAGTTGAAAGTTTTTGAAAATCTAAGCTCATTCTATCAATATCAGGCTTATCTGAATGCTTTATGACTACTTTAGAGAATTCTGAAAGACTATTAAAACATTCTTGATATAAAAATCAGTATTGGTTTG
Source organism: Corvus hawaiiensis (assembly GCF_020740725.1). Taxonomy (NCBI): domain Eukaryota; kingdom Metazoa; phylum Chordata; class Aves; order Passeriformes; family Corvidae; genus Corvus; species Corvus hawaiiensis. The sequence goes on from NC_063214.1 coordinate 78,812,988, forward strand.
TAGGTACAAAAATGCTGTTAGTGAGGATCTTCTTGTTATTTTTCTAAGTCCGTGAGAGACTTTTCTCTCTCACAGAAGAGCTAGCAGGGAATGTAAACAACCAAGCCACCTGCAACCTTGAAAAGTCTTGTTTATGGTATAGTAGAAAATATTTTGATAATGGATGTTTTAGGATTTTGGCCAATCACCCCCAAGGGGTGGCTGGTCCTTTGTCCAATTAGACTATGAAGAAAAAAGTCTATAAAGAGTTTGTAAAATAATTAAATCAATCAATCTTGCTGCACAATTCCTGCCTGTTGGATCTTCTCCTCCTCCTCCTCCCTATGGCTGCGAGACACGATGATATACCGTAGGAACCAGGCCTGCGGTAATATTGGTTCTTCCATATCTTCTGTATCTCCATTTATAAACAAATTCTGTTTTGCATTATATCATAAACCGATTCTCCTTGTTTTCCCTGCCAGTCTGTTCTTCACACACACACTGAAACCTTTCCTAAAAAATTTTTTCTTACTTGCCTCCTCCCTATCATCTGAAAATAACGCAAATTTAGATGATAGTTAACATACTAGTTAACAGTTTGGTAATTCCATATTTGATTTTTTTAAGAACTTTTGTTTGAAAAAACTTAGTTCTATGCCTTTTATTGATATGCTCTAAAAGTATATTGCTAACACATCAGTGTGTGGTATTTAATTATATCCTACCCTATAAAAACAGAGATCTGGAATAAGAATGTCTCTGAACTCATTTGCTGTGAATGTTAATACAAATAATTCATCTAGCATTTCTATTAGGTTCTATCTTTCCTTTAATGTTCTATTTTTGAGATGATCATGTGCCAATCCTATCATCTCTCTTCAAAACTATCTATTTCTGATGTGCTATTAGAAGTTTTTAATATTAGTTTTAATGCCTATAGCTAGTTGCTCATTAAATCTTTTTTGTACAGCCTTATAACTTTAAAATTCTTAAACAGGTTTTATGTTCCCCTTAGGAAAGAGAATTTTCTAGTTTTTCTAAGCTCCTTCACTAAGCATGTAACTATTTCTTTTTTTCTCTTTCTTTCTTTCTTCCATTCTTCCTTTCTTCCTTTCTTCCTTTCTTCCTTTCTTTCTTTCTGCTGTCTTGCTTTCTTGCTTTTTTTTCTTTGTCATCCTTTTAAAGTCATTGTTAACCAATTATTTTAAAACTTTCTAGACTGTCTCTTGAAATTGATTTATTTTATAAGCTTATTCTATTGAGTTTCTATTGTTGTCCATATCTGTGTTAACTGCATACATTATGAAGAGGGTTCCTTTACTAAGCTCAAGGATTTTCTGAAAATAAATGCTTAAATGCTCAGCAAGCAATAAACAGTATTATACTTCAAGAAAATTGTTGAAACATAAAGGGGCATGAAAAACAAAATACTGTGAACTAAGTGCATCTGAAATGAAACAGCTTTTAAAAAGGGTCAGCAAATAATTTTGAACACAGTAATGTGAAAACACAGTGGAAAAAGTGTAGTTAGAAATTAATAACAGCAAACAAAAAAATCTTGGAGTGCTGCAGATAAGAGTTTGCACTTGTTACAAACAACACTTATTAGCTATGCTTATGGCAAGCAGAAATATCTTGGCAGATGGCAATACCATTGTACCCCACAAATATGAAATGCAGTTACTAATATTTGCATTTCAGTATTCACAATTCCTTACTATCTCTTTCAGATAAAGAAAACTGTTAGTTCCCATTCTTCCTCTCTGAATGTTGGGACTTCAAGTTAAAACCTGTTTTAATGAAATTTATCTGACTTAAATTAAAGCATTTAAATTTGAGAAAGGTGTCTAAAAGAAATGAGACGCTCTTTGCACAGAGTCCTTACCTAACACATTTATCCCTACTGTTAGGCATGTAAGTTGACCAATTTTCACTGGGTGGCTGCCCAAGGGAGGCCCCAACTGTTTCTGTAATGTAATGTTTCTTTCTGTAATGTCAACAAAAACAGAAGTAGTAAATAAGAGTTTCCTCTCCAGTGTGCCAGTAGAGAAAAGACAACAGGACATGGGACAATTTTTTAACTTATTATATAGAGTCCTTATCATATATTTTAAAACTTTCATTATTTTTCTCTTAGGAAAAGAAGTTATTTTGCAGACAAAAATATCAAGTATGCTTATAAATAATGCATTTACATATTTTCTTTCAATCAGTTCTAAATGAGATTTGCAATTAGATGCAAGTATCTGATAAAGTCTTTTTATTCTTAGTTCTGCAAGAGGCATAAAAACTTCATTCCACCAAGGTCATGACATATTTATTACTTATATTTGTGTTATAAATCTGAATTTCACAATATAGCAGAAACAACCACAATATGAAAACAATTGGTATGACATAAATTGTGTGTTTCATACTGATATCCAGAAACTTCAACAACACAGTAAGAGATTAAATCACTTAATTATTCTTTCATAGATTTTATTAAAAGAAAAAAAATGAAAAAACTTGTGTTTTACATAAAGGAGAAGTGAAAATATTTTCTACTGGGTTTCTATTAGAAATATAGATATGAAATATGAAAGAGAAGATTACCAGGTCTGCTTCATGAGAAAAGAACATAATTCTCTGCTCTACTAAAATATTTTGTTTTTAAAAGAAAATAAAGTACTCAATAAGACTTTTTAATGCACTATGAAATTTTAATTCCTCTTTCTCCTTGTTAAGGTTATGTGGAAACATCACAGTCATCTGAGAATTGTATTACTGTGAAACATATCACTCATGTCAAAAAGATAAAACATGATAATGTGCACTTGGCATCTAGGCTAAATATAAATTCTATTGATAGCTTTTGTCTTTTTTCAGCTCATTAAAATATTCAATATTCCTTGATAAATTTTACCTAGGAATAGACTTGAACTAGAAATGATATACTAAAATCCCGATTCATGGACTTCTACCAAAATTCATGAAACTATTTTTGTCATTGTCTCCTGACTTAATAATTTTAAAGATAAGCTTCTGATTTACAATCTCACTTTTTACGCTTTAGAAAATAGTTTTTTTCTTTTTAGTAATTGCACTGTCTCTGTATTCCCATTGAGTTTGCAACTGGGGATATATGTTATTTCAATAAATTACATTCTCTTTATATATAATTTGAACTATTGATACTATGAGAAGAAATTTGCTTGAAAATTTAGGCAAATTCAGATTGCAGGTGTTGGGCCTAAATGTAGTTTCTGTGACATTTCAGGGCAACTCAGTTTGTGTGAGCCCCTGGGGCCTCTTTAGAGGATTGGAAAGATCTATGGGCATAGAATATTCAAAGAGGTAAATTCTAGTGTGAAAGAACAAGTTTCTCTCAGGGAACACCTGACTTGTGGGCCCTTGTCTGAGTTGCTCTTTCGGACAATCAACAGAAGGCCATGGACACACTATTATGTTATTTCCTTGGAGAGATTATTTTCAGTAGAGATGCTCAAGCTCACGTGAACAGTATTTAATGGAAAGTTAGGGGTGAGTCAGCTTTGGAACCGGGTAACTTCTCATGCCCTTCAGATTCTACTCTTTCAGTGTTGTAACTGTGGTTCAAAATGGCCCAAAGGGAAAAGTTGTGTAAGAATTGTGGCCTGAATGTGGGAAAAATTTTTAATACTGTTTCATGGTTGTAAGGCCGTTACCTTCTGTATTTTTCCTCCTCAAGTCCAGTAGAGAGTTCCAAGTTTTTCCCTTTCCACTTTTTTCATTCCATGAATCACAGAAAGTGAAAAACTTTAATGCGTCATGAGGATCAGTGAATTGAATTGAACAAAACTCCCATAAGGAAAGAACCTACATCAAGATTGCTAAGATTAATTATGCCAGAATTTGATAGGTGAACCTAGAGGTCCCCAATCCAAAATCTGTTGGTGAAGGAGGAAAATGTTAAAAATAAGTAAATTTTAATTTCATTCATATCAGTAGTATATTTAGTTGTCCCATGTTACTACACACAAAATATATTTATTGTATATGATATCTCTGGTAGTTGTCAAATTTCTTGTCTTGGGGCCAGCTTAGAAAAATCCATGCAGAGAAATATTTTGCTTTCAATGGACTTTGATACACTCTTGGGCTGAATTCAGAGTGTAATCTGTAAAATATATGTCGTTTCAAAGTCCAGGTGCTTCAGTTCTCTGATGGTGCAATATGCCATCTTTTGCCAGCTTTCAATTTGTGAAATGTCAGTAACACGAATCTTATATCTTCAGAATTTTGTGGGAATTAGCTGAGTAAGAATCATATAGAGGTATGATGCAAGTCAGTAAAAGCTTCCATAGCATTAGGAATGTGTCCACAGCTGGTGTCTGTATTATTGGAACCCTATCTCCCATCATTTTCTGAGTCCAGCACATGCTCCAGCAATGGCTAGACTTTGGGCAGGTTTGGGACTGCATTACCTCAAATTCCTTTATGTTGGAGCCAACCTGGAGCCACAGTAGCTGTGAGAAGGCTCTGATTTGGACAGTAAGGCACAAAAAGGTGTGCAACTTGCCACTGTCTGTGAGTTTAGTTTCAGCCAATAGTCAGTGACCATTTTCTTCAATAGGGAAACATATTTAAATGATACTATAACAATTTCTAAAGCACTACTGAATGACTCATCTGCTTGGTTTGGGTTTTCTTTTACTTCTCCTAAATTTATACACTGGCTTTTGGACATGCCATGTATTTAAGTAGGCACAGTGCAACCTAATTCCTACATTTCTCTTTTCACTGGTGAACATGGACCATGACTTTATTCTTGCTGTGTATTTGTTGCAGGTTCTGAATCATGATGGAAATTTGCTGCTTTCATTTATTAACATATTATAATATTTTTCCCAGAAAAAAATAGCTGTGATTTTATGATGATCATGATTATTTTTTAATTTCCAATTTGTGATTCTCATAGTATCAGCTTTTAAATCAGTGCTTCAGAGAGAAGCAAGATATGAGATTTATATGCAACTTTCTCTTGCAAAAGATAGAATGGAGGACGCATTCACATTTTCATTTGATATCAACATTCTTAAAATATACAGTACAGGAATATTAGCTATCTTGCTGTTGCTTTTGTGAAATTTTTGTAATTACAAGGGAAACATGATGCATTACTGGGATATTTTAAAACATGTTTGCTAGTTACATATTTATACACAGTGATTTCTGTATCCCTTAGGCTTTAATTTGTTTCTCTGTTGTTACTTGCAAGTTTTTAATAAGATACTGAACTTGCTGAAGCTTCTATAGGATATGATTTTGTAAGTAAATGTTTGACCTTTTTTCCCCCCAGAAAAGTAAGAATTAGCATAAGTAGGTAAGTATCTCAGTTTCTTGACTTTGTTGTTTATTTTGCAGAAGGATAGTTTGGAGGTGATTTCCAATGGGTCCAATACTGTTTTGAAATGAGTCCAAGAGCCTCACTTGTGACAGTCCCACCCAGTTGGTAGTATGCAATTGTTTTCCTCTATTGCAAGTTTGCATTCACATAGGAGAAATACATCAATGAGATGATAGTCTTTCTGTCACATTTGGCTCAAACTGAGAAAGCAGTGAGAAGACTTTATGCACTACTGTGCTCTTGCAGGGGAAAAAGTTAAAAAGCAAATGTTTTCCCTATTATCTTCCATAGCCATATCTGTGCTCTTCATCTCATTTTTATCTCAAATCACAAAAGATGTTATTTTAATTTCAGGAGGCTAGAAGAAGAAAAAAGAAAGCAGAAAGAAGAAAAAAGAAAAAAAAGATGAAAAAGTGTCCTAGGTTACAGTGTAAGATGTAACCAATAGTATGAATTCTATTATCATTTTCACAAGCTGTAAAAGCAGGTGGTGCAGTGTTTGTTATCTCCTACCATGACTTGTCCTTGATAACTCCCTCCAGGAGCTATCTCTGTTAATAGGCCATCAAGGACCCACCGAAGGACTCACAGAATTTCATCAACCCATTGTGAAATGCTTTACCCAGGGGGAGGAGCCAAGTATTCCCACCTGGATATAATCTGGGGTTTGGAGCAGCACAAGCTACCCTTACCTATGGGACTCCTGGAGGACAAGAGCCATTACTGGACCTTCAGGTGAAGACCAGAACTTTCTACAGGATCACTGCTTCAACAGAACCATTTCATCTGGACTGCTACCACCACCCTGACTAACAGGGTGTCAGGTTGTATCCTGACTCTGTCAGTGCTCTTGTACTATTGCATTTATTTTAGTTTTCCTATTAAATTATAATTCTTTCAATCTCGCACTGGTTTGTTTTCAAATTAATAGAAAAATAAAAAGAAAAATTAAACAGGAAAAAGGAAAAGTGAAGGAAGAAGGGAAAAGGAAAGAAAAAGAGAAGTACATATTGTGGTGTTATGAGGCATTTTTTTTCAGCAAGAACACCAATTCATTTCTGCTCTTCCTCCCGCCTCCGGCAATCTTTTCTGTTTCAGTGACAAGATTTGCTGTCCCTTAACTGTCAACAAAGATATTAATAGCATCATAAAGTAGATTATTAAAATTATATAGGCAAACCCCATTAAAAAAAATGTTTACCATTAACTTGAATTAATTCAGTGATTTGGTTAAGAGTGGTCCATAAAAAAACTTACACTAAGACCACTTAAATGGACTTGATAGAGGAACACTGAAATTGTCTTCTCTAGGCAAGAACTTCTCAGTCTGTTTTCATTCTCATCTCACTCATTTTTCCCCTCCTCTCTCCATCCAGTAATTTATCCCTTCCTTAAATGTTTTTTTCTCTCTGAGGGACCAGCAGCTTGTCTCATGTGTTATGTTCCATGATGTGTCCATTGTCAAGCTGTCTGAAGCCAACTCTCTCTGGCCTGGGGCAGCCTCTGACATCCTCTCACAGAAGCCACCCTTGCTACCAAACCTGCTTATGTCCATCTGCTACAGGCACCCATAGTAAGTTCTTTACTATATATTTATGTTTAATAATTCCTTCAGGAAATGTTCTGAACCAACAGTTTTAATTTTTAGCTGACTACCAAGAAGTAAGGGGCAAAGGTGTAGGTGTTTAGATCCTCAAATATCGAAAATATGTTGGAATGTATCATTATAATTGTTTCACCTATAAAGTAAGATTGATCCAACATGCACAATAAAATTTTCAGGCCTCTAATTTCAACTGCTTGTGCTCCCCAGGTGATCCACTGAATCCTAAGAGAGCCATTTGAGCTTATCCACTGACCTGAGCAGTCTGAGAATTCTACCAAAGATTAGTTACCTTAACATGTGACTACTCTTAGGATAAATAAATTCCTCCATTCTCCCCTTATGTTAAAATATCTTCTGCAAATTAAGTTATGTCCTCGTTACAGAGCTCTTTTTTTCTCTATTCTCTTAGAATAAGAAAATGTATCTGAGAGAATATACATATTATTTTGTGGGTTTTGATCACTGCTGGCAATTAATTAATAACAGCAGGAATTTATGGGGAGAAACATTAGATAGTTTTGCAATAAATACAGCACTGACTATAATGACACAAACAAATACACTTATTGCAAATTTACTATTGAAACAGAATATCTGAATGTACTCTTGAGTGCATCTTTTATAGTTATGTTTCATTAAGGGGTCTCTTTTCAAAATGTAATCTTTATGATTTTTTTCTGGGCTTCACAGATGTCACTGAAGCCAGCAGAATGAAATTGCTATATTTCTTTTTTTTTCAAATATAATCTCTGATAAATTTTACTGTGTTTCTTTTTTTTTTTCTCTCTTTTCTTTTTTTCCCCCTAGTAACTCAAATGTGGCACATAACTAAAGCTCTCAGCTAATTTCATTTCAAAGCAGCATACTCTTTCTCTGTTTCATTCTTTTGGGTATATATTTCTTATCTTTTATTAATCGCAAATAACTTTCTTACATTTACAACTTTGTAATTGGTCTCCAAGTAATATGTGCAGGTAGATTTGAAAATTAGTACTGAAACACAAGAAAGCTATGTGTTTAAAAACTACTGAATATCTGGATTCTGAATTCTCAGTGTTTGGTCTCCTTCTCTGCAAATTATTATGTATTTTGTACATGATATATAAAGTGGTACAGAGATTAAAACTCGACATTCAAGTCAGCCAAGGGAGACATATCCTGTTAAACAACCTTTCTGGAAAAATAATTAATTTTAAGGAAAAGAATTATTCATGCATATAAAGCCAAATGTCTGACTCAAAACTCATTAACATTCTGTTTTCCTGTAAAGGAAAAACCTGTAAAGGAAACTTCATTGATTTTTTTTTTTTTTTTTTTTTTTTTTTTTGTTGTTGTTGGTTTTTTTTTTGTTTTGGCAATAACACAAAACCGCAAATGGTGCTGATAATTCTTAAGTGTACCTTGGTAGTTATGTGTAGTGTATTTCCATTGCTTTTGCAGTACACAATTAATTAATGTCAGAACAGTTGATCAGGATTCTAGTTTAACTTCTATATAGATCTTTTTGTTTATGTGTACTCTTTATGGAGTCAAAATCAGACTTCCTAAGCATTAGCTGAGATGTTCAGTTTTATTCAGACTCCCCAGAGAGGGTGGGGGGAAGTTATAATTCACTGTAGATGATGCACAAGTAGAATACTATGAATTTCTTGCAATTTTAGATACCTTAGAGTTACGCAGATTGTCTAGTTGTGTAAGGCCCTTCTATAGTCAGATGGGTGAGATAAGTACTGCTGGAGGTTTTAGCCAAACATCTGAAACACCTGGTGTAAAAACCTCTTTGTGATGACTTGCTCTTCAGATACACCTAGATTTATACATTATTCTCAAGCATCTGATGAAGTCTGCCTAAGAGAAACTATCAGGAAGCAGGTCACACTGGGTTTATTGCTATCATTGTATTTAAGAATGTTTTAGCCAAACCCATAAAATAACTTTTCCTTTTTTTTCTTTTTCCCTGAAAGAACATTACTCTTAATTAAATGTTAAATAAGTTATGGATTGCCTCTTCTCTCTGGAAAAAAACAACAAAAAAAAAAAAAAAAGAAAAGAAAGAGAAAAAGAGAAAATGAATAGGCCACAGATTTTTTTATCCTTACAAATAGTCAGGTGTTCTTTCAATAAACCAGGGGAGATATGTTAAGAAGAAACAACCCGTGCTTCTTCATTCCACCATCCAAAATATTATATATAGTTTCCCATATCTGGAGAGTATTTATCAACATTTCTTTCAAAGACCATAAGGAGTAGAAACTCCCTAAACAATTTATTATTTGCTAGTCTTCGCACTTAAATTTTTTCATCCCCCAGTGCCTATCATAAATTTTGGCATCTCCAACAGAAGCATATTTTAATGAACCAATTTATGCAGACAGTTTAAGTACTGTACTATGAACTTAATACATAGTGTAGCTCTTCACTTAATGGCTTCTGGGAATGTCATTACTTCCCCCTGATGCAACTGAGTTTAATATGTAGTCAAATGACTAGCACAAATTTTTTTCAGTGAGTAGACTAGCCACATTAGTCTCATTCTCCTCCTTAATATAACATGGCATTTTTCCATATTTGATACTTTTAATTCTCTAAGACCAATAAAAATATTTATTTTAAGTATCTACCCTATATATTCAAATCAAAATCCTTCCTTTCTTCATAGAGGAAAGAAATATTTCTAGTGTGTTTAGCTTTTTTACCTTGACAGCAATATATCGAACATCTTACCAGGTTTATTTTCATTAGTATTTGGCACTGTTGAATTAATGTAGTAAAAAAACCCAGAACTGAACCTAGACATGAAGAGATGATAAAGAAGTGAATAAAACCAACTAAATTATTCTCTTGTCAATGTAAGGCAGTGAAAATACGAAGTGGCAGGCATAGACCACTATGCCAGTTGTCATATATCATTTCTTGCAGGCAATACATAATTTTTAAATCCTATCAAAGGTTCCCCCCTCATTTACTCAAATAGGCTAAAGGAAAGGGTAAGGATTCTGAACAGCTTGTTTGTTTGTTTGCTTGCTTTTTAACCTGTTTCACACCATACAAACCCAAGACCTTACTAACATTTTACATGTTGTCTGTTGCAGTCTTTTTCACCAATGTGGTGGGTTAACATTGATCAGCCGCCAGATCCTTAAATCCAGCCACTGGCTCACTCCTTCTCAACAGGATGAGAGAAGTAGATGAAAAAGTCCATGGAGTGACATAAGGGAAGAAAGGTCACTTCCCAATTTCCATCACAGGCAAGACAGACTTTGGAAAAAAAAAAAAAAGATTTATTGCCAATTAACATAGAGTTGGGTGATGACAAATAAAGACAAAAAACTAAAACATCTTCCTGTCACCCTCAACCTTTTTACACAGATGAAACTTCACTCTTTCATTCCCGTGTTCTCAATCTCCTCCCCCTGCTTCCGCTGCTTCCCAAGAAGCACATCGAGGATGAGAGATGTTGGATTATGGAGTGTTTGTAACACTTCCTCCCTGCCCTTCCTTCCTCCTCGCACTTTTTCCTTGCTCTGAGGTGGGTCTTTTTCACAGATTGCACTCCTTTGGGATAAGTCCACTCCATCATGCATTCTCTGCATGGACTGCAGTTACTGTCAGAAATTTGCTCCCCTTCACAGGCTGCAGTGTGGTTGTTTCTTTCGGTGTGGTCCTCTCCATGCATTGCAGGGACATATCTGCTCTGCTTTGGTGCTTTCCATGGGCTGCTGGAAAATATCTACATCTCTTGGAGCCTCTCCTGCCCCTCCTTCTCTTACCTTGCTGTTCATAGGGCTGTTTCTCTGACTGCTGGGCAGCATTTTTCCTTTTCTTTGTTACGTTATGATAGAAATGTACCACCTTGACTGTGATACTTGGTTGTGCCATGCAGTGGGTCCATTGGAGTCCTCTGGAACCACCTGTGTTCAGCACTGGGCAGGTCCCAACCCTTTCTCAAAAAACCATCCCTGAAGCTCTCCCCAGTTACTAAAACCTAATATAAATCCAATACATCAAAATATCAACAAAACCCTTTATATCACACAAGAAAATGCTCTCTATATAATTGGGAATCTGTACTGGAACAGCGTTTAGTGCTACCAAATAGTGTATTTGGAAAAGCTAATCTTTGCTTTCAGTGTAGACCACACTCCACAGGGCCTTGCCCCAGCCCCATGGCCACCAAAGACCAGTGAAGAGAAACAGAAGAGAACCCAGCACTCTGGTCCTATAAAACCTCTGAAAACTGTGCACTCCTAGTGAAGAGAAAGGAAACCAAGTGATACAGGTGCAGGTGGTACACACCTTTCAGGCACATACAGAGGAAATGTAAGCTTTGAATTCATGAAATTAAAAGGTTATTCTTAACTTGAAGTAATAAGGCTAAATAATATTATAATAATATTTTAGACAAAAATAATTACATTTTTTTTTAAACACAGGCATATTTATGAAGACAACATTGTATATACACTACAACATTAATAATTTCCTGGTGAAAGCACACAGAGATATCATTTAATAAGTTAATGTGAAAAATATGCAGTTTCTAGTTAGTGTTGCTGCTTAGATAACTAGGAAATAAGATCATAGAAATAACCAAAATTTTTATGCATCATTTTGTTCTCATATTTTCCGTGGTGCACTCTCTTCACCTGCATCTGTCACAGTTCACAGATTCTTAGTCTTTACAGTGCTACAATTTCCTTTATAAATGTAAAATCTTTATTTGAACATAAGTAGCAACTCCCTGATGTTTAACCTTTAGTTCTTCACCCTTTTCATTCCAGTCAGCTAGCACATACAGTAGGCATTTTTGTTCTACTGCTGAGTAAAGCATACTTTCTGACATATCAAACTCTTTTCTTAAGTTTATCCATTAGTGGTCTGAATCTAATTACCATGCAACACATTGACTCATTGCACTTCCTTAAATATCAGATCTGGCAGCCTTATTTGTTGCAAAATATAATTTCTCAAGAAACAAAACATGACACAAGTGTTTGCAGTCTGCAACTCAAACTTCATCACCGTTAAGTAAATACTTTGCCTTCTAGAGAAGAAAATAATTGTAATTGGTATTCTTTCTGAGGTAGAAAATAATGTAATTGCACTAACTGAATTAGAATAGGATAAACAGCAAGATCCCATTCCAATACATTTTTTTCTTACAGATTTTTTATGGGAGTTACAAATCCTGTCCAATAAAAGACAGAATTAAGTGTCCAGAAAGTAGTTCCAAATTTAAATGTATTGTCAAATCTGTCTTAAATATTACTACTGAAGAATTAATCCTCATACAATTGGCCAATGCATTCAAGTGCCCTAATGCTCAGTAAAACACCAAATAAAATTAATAGAAGGTAGGGCATTATTATTATAATTATTATCATCATATCATCGTTGCCATTATCATCATTTTCATTATCATTGTTATTATATGAAGATTGAGTCCACCTAGATGATTTACCTAAAATAAGGAACCTTTTTAGGTTTTAAGGTTTTCCTGTTTACTAGATGCACAATTTAACCCCCTTAGAATATTTTTATTCTTAGACTATAACTATGATTTTTCATATATCACAAAAAAATATTATGCTGAAAGAACAAATGACGAAGCCTAAAATCATAGAAGCATGGAATCTAGTCCATCCTCCCCTACATTGGTCAGGGAAATCTTCACCTAGACCAGGTTACTCAAAGCTCCATCCCACCTGGCCTTGAAAACTTCCAATAATAGGACATCCACAACTCTCTGGGCAACCTGTTCCAGTGGTTCACCATCCTCTTGGTAAAATATTTCTTTTTTATATCTAGTCTCAATGAACCCTCTTTGAGTTGCAATTAATTATCCCATGTCCTATCACTATCGGTCCCATTAAAACCTTTTGCCGTCATTCTTACAAGTCCAATTTAGGCACTGGAAGGCTGCTCTAAGGTCTCCCTGGAGCCTTCTCGTCTCCAGCCTTAATAACCCCAATTTTCTCAACCTTTCTTCACAGGAGATGACTAGAGGATGGGCTGGCACACTGCATATAGAGGAGCGTGGCAGATTGAAGCTACCAAAGTCAAGGTCTCTACGTGTCTTGAATTTACACTCTGATTGTTAATATAAGCTGAAGCCTGTACTGGTGCATCTGTTTTCTTCTCATTTTCAGATGGATCAATAGATAGACAGGTAGATAATAGATAGGCAAGATATCTGTTGTATGTGCAAATCCCACCCCCATTATGCTTTTATGCCTTAAGCACTATAAAACTGTCATAATTTCTTAGCCCTGATTGGTTTGAAGAAAAATCTTGAAAGCAAACCCTACTTGCTAGAAAAGCAAAGATTTGAGGAATATCAGAAAATACTTTTACCCTCTTTACAGAATGAGTTGTATCATTTTCAATAGCTCATAGCGCTGTCATACAAATGTTTAAGTGTAAACTTACTTAAAATGACCAGTGAAGAAAAAGAGAAATACCTTCCATTAAAAAGATACTGCCATTCCAGAACACTGTTGATCATCGTCAGATACTAGACATTCTGTCAAAATGTTGCTATTTCTACTGAAAATTTTCAAAGTTCTTTTATTCATGTATCTGCTTAAATTGTCTCCAGTCTTTAGTCAAGGGATGGATGATCTGTTGGTGGATAGCAGTGGAAAAGGACATGCAAGCTATAATTGTGATTTTTTTTAAAACTTGGATCAATTTGGCATGCACAACTCTTATGTCCTTTGGAAGGACTGTAAGCACTGGTACATCTAACTTACCCCTTTATTATAATGGAGAACATTACTGCTCTTACTAAGACAAAATTCTCATTTGTATTCTGAAACAAGGGAGGGCTGACAAGTTTCAGCAAAATTAGGCAATGATAAAATTATAAAATAAAGATAATTACATCTGGCAGCACAGGAAAGAAAATACAGAATTACAAATTAATTAGGATGAGAGGAAAAACTGGGGTTCATCTAGGGCTGTAGGAAAAGTTTTTAGTGCTAGCTAAATGTTAGTCAGTTTAATGATACTGGAAAACAAATGACAGATTAAATTAATTCAGGAATGTATTAACAAGGTTGCTTAATTTGAAAAACATGAGAATTATTTATCTGAGTCTATTTTGAGAGAATATTTTACAAAAGAATTTAGATAAATACAAAAAGAATAAGAGGAAAACTGTTCTATGGGATTCTCTTAGGTTCAGAAAACCTAAAACTAAAGGATCAAAATACAAAGAAATTCCATCTTGTAAGGTAATTATCATAAAGAAGAAAAGAGTCAATCTTTTTCATCCACTGGAAAGTAACAAGAAAATCCCTTAATATGCAGTGTAGAATATCAAGGTGTTAGGACTCTATTTCCTCACTTTCATAACTACAAAGGTAATTAAAATATTGGGATAAGCTAAAGACTAAAAAACTTACATAGGTTCATTTAAGAAGTTAATGCTTCTTATAACCCTATTGAACTAAGAAATGAATTATATGGATTAGGATAAAGATATTCAATATTGGCTGTTTATAAATGCACTTATTGTTAGATACATTTCCTTAAATTTCAGCTGTCTAGCAGGTAATACTTGAAGAGAATTACATAGAATTTCTTGAGACTAAGTGAAAAAAAAAAAATTCTATTTTTAAAGGGACTAACTTAGCTTCTGAAGTGAACTTTTTGTCTCCATTGCCTAAAGATAACTGCTTCCTTGGCGGGGTTTTTTTGTCTCTTTGTTTATTTTTAATTGCATTATTTGTTTCTGTCCAGGTTAATAGTATAGAACAAATGGGAAACAAAATAATTCTAAAATTTGTGTTGTTCCACTTCCCAGGCATTTTAAACCAATATGTTTAGAAATATATTCATTTGGGCTTGATCACAGGATCCTGCTTTTCAGTAGATCCATTGACAATCAGTATCCATAAAATAAGACCATACAGTAATTGCAACATCTTTTCTGTGGTTTGTTTCAGCTAACTGTATGTAACTAATTGTATATCTCCATGTTCCCTAATTTTACATTTATATTATTAGTTTGAAAGCACTGTATTAAAGACTTATTTTAGTTTCTGTTACTATTCTGATATGAAGTAGTTCTCTTAATCAGACACAAAAGCAGTGTCTCTATATTTTATTTCTAGTAGCCCAATTTTCCAAGAAAATGAAAAGCCAGAGAGAGTGCTCTGATTCCATGGCTATTTTCATTCATTTGAAAAGATTCTTTGATACTGTTTGCTTTCTAAAATTTTGTTGTAAAATCAATGAAGGTAGGCACTACTAAAAATTTACAACTGTAAATCAAGACCTACTGTAATTCCAGATCTTTACTGAAGTTGAGTAAAATGTTCTGCATAAGTGCCACCTACTGAATTGGCAGTTCAGTCAAGACCATTTTAGACATTCAAATTCCATATTAAATATTTGAAGCACAGCCAGTGTCCGCAACTCATAGAAGTCAGAAGTGGGGGATAAGATTAAATAAACAGGTTTTTCACAGATGAAACCATACTCCTACTTTTTTATTCAGATGTTCATCCTCCCTAAGAAAATTATCGGCAACTAAATTATTAAATAACTTTTAATAAAAGTAGATTGATTTGCTTACACTAGTTTATGGTTTTTTTGTTAAACAAATTGTTTTCACATATATAAGATTCTTTTTACATTACTGGGATAAAGAAAAATATACTTAAAATCCTGGCCACAATATTCGAGTGAAAATTTTTTAAACAGAGGATATACAATGGCCAGTTGGACGAAAGGATACAAGGGCTGCAAAGCTACCTCTGATACAGCAAAACAATTTCATAGCTTGACTTGTGTTATAATGGAGCAATATGAGAGAAAAAGCATTTTGCTTTGTATCTGATGAGAATGACCTCTTATGGAAAGTAAAATTTGTATGCCACAGGTTTCAGCTTGAAGACTTTTTTTTTACTCTCCAAATTTGGTTATGTGCATATACAGATATCTGTTTATGAGCAAACAAAGAGGAATTCACTGTTAATTTGATCAGTGGCTTGATAGTTGATTTGTCTGAACTGCTACCAGAGCTGAACAAGCATGAATCTAATCAGGCCACAGCTAGCCTGGGAGTCTTCTGAGACCCAGTGCTCTAAGTCAGTGCAAAGCCTTTAACTAGTAACTGGAAATGTAATATTTACTCTGTCATGCCTTCCAATGCTGTTTGGTATTCATGGCTAAGCAGAATTTATCCTTGTTGATAAGAAGAGAACTCTTTAGACCTAGAGAGGAAGAGTATGGGAGCATTTCTGGGAAAGTTTTTAACACTGGTAGTAATAATACTTATATTTCTGTGCCTGGTGTTATTAATAAGCATCTGTAGGCCTCTTACTTTCAGTCTATAAGTCTATCCAGACATAGTTACTAAACAGACTTACAGTTACCTACATAAAATGAGAGTATCCTGAGCTCCATAAATACTTTAGTCTTTTTTGCTATTTCAGTGGAAATGCCATGATTTAAAAATAAATATAGAATGAGTATTCCTCATGATTTTTGTTAAATTTGAATCACCTGGACTGTACAGGACAGTGGGACAGAGATGAAATGAACTGCCCACATCCTCCAGAGCTGTCAGATTAGTGGCTTTTACAAATGCAAAATTTCATGGAAGGGGAAAAAGCAAGTAAGCAAGAAAAAGGGCAAGAATTTCTTTTCTGTTTTGCAGGATACTGCTGAACAAACAAAATCTTTTAAATATTGCAAAAAGAAATGCAATGGGTATATATTTTATTGCAAACATTGGTTGTGGGTTTTTCTTTTGTGGTTTTTTTTTTTTTTATTTTGGCTATAAAGTTTGCAGACATAACCATTCATAAATAGGAGAAAATGATCTGGTTTTAATTTTATATGCATTAGGAAACAATGTGAGACATACAGAAAAGAAATAACAGAATAACTAATGATCCGTGAGTGACTGAGTAAGCCAGTCTGTTACTGCTCATGCTGAAAGGACCTAACAGTAAGTAACCTGTAGTTATTTACCAGGTAAGGCAGGTTGCTTGCCTATATTGTAGCCTGATATATCAAAAACATACTAGGTTGAGTTAACAGACTTTTAATGTTATTTCTTTAAAATTTGATTAATCTATGAAAGGAACACAGATATTTTAAAACAAATGTGCAGTATTGGGGAATATTATCTTCTTTCTGCGGTTTTATTAATTGATTAGAAGCTCTATTCTGTATATAACTTAAGCACCTAAAGAAAGTGGACTGAAAGATTTAAGGCAACTGAATTTAAACTTATAATGCCACCAATTCAAACTCGGTTGTCACTTAAACAAAGAGATGGGAAAGATTCAGGTGTGTAATAAGCTTTTTGTTCTTAGAATAGTAAGGCTCTTCCATCAAATATTGAGACATGCTCTCTGTGCAGAAACTAGCTGTATCAGTGTCTTAGCCAGTGCCTGTGCCTTATAACATGTTCCAGACGGCACTCATGATTGCTCTTGTTCTTTTTCCATTGAGTTTTCAATCTTTGTATTCAGTACTACAGACTAAGCAAGAAACACTGCCAGCATGGACTTCTTTGTTAAAAACAAAAAAAGGATGTGAATCCAATCTGACAGGAATAATTCGAATCCAGTTTTCCCACTACCTGGATCAGGGTTTTAATTACTGTGTTAATAAACACATTTGCTGTTGTTCTTTGCCAGCAACACCATAGTTCATTGTGTATATCCAAAAGTCTTGGAAAAACCCTTGATTACATAAATTGTGTTAGGTTTTGAATCACTGCTTCAGAGACTTTAATCTTTCAGTGTTGCATAATAAAGCTGACAGACTTCAGCCACTCCTTTTCCAAAGGAATAATAATGGATCAAAACCTAAAATAAGATACCTTGTATGTTTAAAAGTGGAAGAATGGTGAGCAGATAGGCAATGGAGATCAGTACACTGATAACCCAGTTATAATAGAACCCTTAATGCTTTGTTAAGATTAATATTTTACTTTGTAGAATATTGTTATTTATGTTGTCATTGGCTGTTTAATACAGACTTCAGAAACTCATTAAATTCACCATTAAGTATACTTTTTTTTTTTAGTTAAAGCATCTACCTAAGTAAAAAATCAAGTTTGAATTTAAACTTCAAGTAATGGAGAAACTAGCATTCTTTGTTGGTTTTGGTTTTATTTTGTAGGTTTTAAGTTTGTATAGCAGGCTGTTCTAGTCTGATAGAAGAGTAGGACACACTTTCCAACAAAGCATTGGACATCATAACTTGCAGGAAGCAAATCTGCATGAGTCCTTGGTTGCTAACACCTATTTGTCATTCTTGTAAATCGAATGAGTGTGTGGCAGTTTTGGTGTTTGGGGGTTTTTTTCTGTTTATATGAACATTTAAACTATATGAGATTTGGGGTTATTTTGTCAATGCAAATATGAAAATAAAAGTTTCTAAGGTCACAAGCTTGGAGATTATGACTTCTAACAGTGGCTTTTTGAAACACTTGGATGATATTTAAGACATTTAAGCAATCAATAAAATTTTGTAAAACATTCTGGGATCACCTACTTTTCCAGATTCTGTTCTTAAAAATATATGATCTTATTAACCTATCCTTCATGAAGCTTAATACTGCAGAGGATACACAGCAAATAATTGTACCTCATTACACCTGATTTTTTGGTTGAGTATTACCAAAAGTGTACACAAAATTTATCTTGAACAAACCTGCTATAATGACAGATTTCTCTTCTTAATAATAAAACAACAATTTCACACATATTTATAAACATGCTCCTCTTCAACCAAGGTAAATTAAAAATGGAATTTTCATTCCTTGCAAAAAGTTTGGGTGTTTTGTTCCAAACTTGATTAAAATTTGGTGGATATATATTTCCTATTTTGTATAGTAAAAATTGGCTCATACAGAGAGTATGTTATGACAGTTTTCACAATTAATTTAATATTTCAGGTGGTTTGAATCAGTCTGTAACCATTTCCTTTTAAGTCAGTACAAATCTAAACTGCATTTTTGCATCCAGAAATGTTAGTTCTTATCTTATATCTTAGTCTCTTTGAGGAGAAAACATGCTGTCCAAACACCTGTTGCTGATATACACAGTGTATGAACTGCAAGAGTGCAGACATGGAAAGTAGTCCTGTGGCAGATAAAACTTGGAGGCAGATAAAACAGTTTCCATAGGTATACATTAAAAAGAGAAGAGGAGCAGGGCAGAGAGAAAAAGAAGTCAATCCCAGGTTGAAATTGTTTGAAACATGTTTGGTCAGCAGGGAAAAGCTTAAATATTTCATTGCATGTTAAATTATTGGCAAAATGAGTATTTCTTTTATTTGAGTAATCTGTAAACTTTTATCAAAATAAAACCAAGCCAAAGAAACCCTAGAAGCTACACTTTCAGCTGAAAAGTTGCTCTGTTGGCTCTAATTTAGATTGCCACATATTTTGGATGGGGTTTTATGTCGTGTACATCTTTCAAAGTTTGCAAATCCTGTCACTATGTACATATTTTTCACCACGGAAGCAGAAAATAGAAGCTTCATGCAATCAAAAAAATGAAGAAAACACAATCTTCAACAGGTCTTTTGTTCCTTCTGCAGCAGAAATGCAAGCATATATAAGGCAGAAGAGAAAAAAGCAGAAAACCTCTTAATGTAGTTCATAATTCATTGCCACAATCAAAATATTTATTTCTTTCATAAGCAATTGCTAGTCCTTTTCACAGTAGACTACTATTTTACAGAGGCAACTATAGAGGCAAAAGGAAATACTGAGACTGAAAAGAAAATATTCACACATAAACCCTAAAATACACCTAATTACCAAAAATGACAGGTAAGAAATTTGATGTGTCATTACAGTTTGTTATACAGAAAGTTACTAAATCCTAGGTTTACAAAGTTGGGGTTTTTTTAGATAAACTAATTTCTCACTAGATTAATAGAATGACTTTTGATTTCCTGAACAGGGAATTCAGAAAAGGGCTTTTATGCAAAACACTTGTATATTTTCAGACTAAATAGCTCTGGTATGTAAATGTAATTCTAAAAATTGCAAAACAGCTACCTGCACCACCATCCTGCATATTTATTAGTGGAACTGTAAAGCAACATATCATACTAAAATTATACTTGTATAGTACAATCTTAAAGTTCTATTTGCAATTTAAATTATTTTAACTGGAATGTTAAAATTGCTTGAATTTTGCTCCTTTTTGATACAATAGTGAATATTCATCTATGCTAGAAGTTTTATGTTGACATTTTAGCTTCTTGTTCAAAGGAAAAAGCCTGAAATACTTTTCTCGAAAAGTTTTTAAATAGGAGCTGCCAACATGTTTCTTGACATCAGCATCCAACTGTATTTTGTTAGTCAATCTACGGCAAGAAATCATGTTGGCAGATATAGGGAACTGCCAGAGTATCCCCTAAAATTTTCAACTTCTGCCTGTCTCCTCAGTGAAGAGGAAGCCTACATTGTACAAAGTGATAAAGCCAATTTTAAAACAGTACCAAATAGGGGTTTAACTTGATCAAAAAAAAAAAATGGGTGCATCTAATGTGAACATACAACAAAAAATAGTCATATTTTCTAAAAGTTGTATTTTGTCTTACCAGTTTCTCTTCTTTAGGCATGCCTTCACATAGGAATGAGCTGTCAGACATGACTGTCTGACAATAAAATGGTGTAATAAAAAGTTGGTGGTTTTTTTAATTCGCTACTGAATTTACTGATTTGTCTTTTATGAATTTGTATATTTTATATTTTATATTTTATGAAATTGTATATTGCACTTTAATAGGAATTCCAGAAATATATCTAGGAATATATTTAGAATAAAATACTCACCACTGTAAGGCTGGAAGTTCAATATTAGAAAGCAGGCAAACTTTTGGGTTAATTTGGGAAAATAAACCTCTTATTTGAATCTTACTGCTCTTGCTGTTTATTGATTCAAGTTTAATTACATTCGAACTACTGACATTCGACTCAGATATCATCTTTAGTATATTCACATACCAAGAGATAAGTGCATCTATCTTGCTTGGAAGCATAGAAGCTGGAAAGTCTTTATTAACACCATGCAAATGTGAACAAAAAACAAAAATAAAAATGTGTTCTTTTGTAAAATTTTGATCTTTTTAGCCTCTTTGCTTAGATTCTTGGGCTGCTTTTAGATTATTAGGCTGCTACTGAAAACAGCCCTAATTCCAGTAAAGTACTGGCTAAAAAACCTGAACATGGTGCAAACACACAGAAAAGTCCATGTATGTATTTTTCACCACTGAAGCAGTAAAGAAAATAGAAGCTTCATGCAATCAAAGGCTGATGATATGCCTTTCATTGACTGTAATGATAATAATCAACATAAAACACGAGATATATATTATTGGATTTTATTTTCTGACTTTGACACTACTTCTTAAATAATTTACAATTTTATCTCCAATGCTATAAAATATAAAAAGAAAGCAAACCAAAAAAACCCAAAACAAAACAACAACAACAAAACAATCACACGAGAAAAAGAAACCACACAGTTTCTGATTCAAGTTATGCTGTAATTAATGAGGCCTCAAGTTGACTTTTGTTATGCTTGCACAGTTCTGTTGTCTAAAAATAACAGGAACATTTGTGTATTGATTTCTGAATTCCTCAGTGGAAAAAGAAAGAATATGTTTTATACTACCCTACTTGTCTAGCAAACATGGACCAGTCTGATGACAAATGGAATCAGGAATAAAGAGAAGGATTATAGTTTCTATTTTCTCCACTAGTTTTTTTCCTTTCTCTTCCCTTCACCCTTCTCTCCTTATAGAAACTCTTTGCAGTGGGAATAAGGATGAGGTTCATTTCACATATCTTAAGTCATCTAGCATAAATCATTCTATTCTTCCCTGAAATCAATGAAGTGTTGACACCTCTGCAGGTAAGTGAGTCACTGCACCTTCCCAGCAGTTTATCTTCATACCAGATGAATCACCTTCCTGATTTCCTCTTTTAAGGGATTACAGAGAGTTCTGCTCCAATTTCTCTTTTGTATCAGAAATATTTCTATGTAGATCATGTAAGCCCTAGCCAAGCAAAGAATTTCGCCACTTTCTGAACTCTAAGTATTTGAATATTTTCAGTATTCTAAGTGATTTTATTTCTATATTAACAGTTACCTACTTTTAGAAGTTACATGGATTAGGTAATATCTTTAGTTTGATTATTCAAGATACGTTTATTACAGATGTTCTGTTTCATATTAGTATAGAAAATCAACTTCATTTTATTTCAGCAGAAATAATACAAAACAACAGAAGACAAATCCACTAAGAAATGAGTAGGCACTGCAAACACAGAATTTACTTTTGTGCTTAGAATATGTACCTCTCAAAATTCAACTCTACTTTTATGGTAATATTCACAGAATATGGTTACATTTCTTAGGATTCACCCATCCCTTTGCAAATGCTTAGTAACAAAATTACTTGACAGCTTATGAAATGGTTAATTATAGAAATGGAAATTCATTAAATATAAAAAAAAAAATAAAAAGGCAATGGTTTTGGCATATTAGACATGAATGATTTAAAGATGAAAGAGATAAGTGAATCCAGACTTAAGTTTTGGAATGTCTGATTACTTTGTGTGCTGATAAATTGTTTGAAGTATTCTGATAGGACATAGAATTTAATGCATAAAGTGAACACAACTTTAACTAGAATTAACTTCTAAAGCAAAAAGCTAGACCAGTTCTTGACTTGTTAGTTTTTTCCTTCCTTAGGCCAGGGCTTTCTGATTTTCATTAGAGTCCTGTCAGTCTATTTTTCCAGCCTGTCTAGGTACCTTTTTTGCCCACTCCACCCCCAAGTCTGGAATAATTTGTAAATTTTATTTTAAATATTCCCAGCACAGGGAGGACAAAGACCTATTGGAGCAAATTCAGAGGAGGGATTAGAGGGATGAAACACCTCTCCTGTGAGGAAAGGCTGAGAGAATTGGGACTGTTCAGCCTCGAAAAGAGGAGGTTTTAGGGTGACCTTATTACAATCTTTCAGTACCTGAAGAGGGCCTACAAGAAAAATGGAAAGATTTTTGCAAGGGAAACAAGGCTGAATGGTTTCAAGGTGAAAGAGGGTATGTTTAGATTAGATATTAGGAAGAAATTCTTTCCTGTGAGGGCGGTGGGGCGGGCACAGGAACAGGTTTTCTAGAGAACTTTTGGATACCCCATTCCTGGCAGTGTTCAAGGCCAGGCTGGATGGGGCTTTGAGCAACCTGATCTCATGTGAGGTGTCCCTGCCTGTGGTAGATGGATTGTAGCTAGCTGATATTTAAGGTCCCCTCCAACCCAAACCATTCCATTCTCTTCTATTTCTATAGTTCAGAAAACTAAAAGGATGAAGTCAGTTAGAATGATAAAAATCTCAAGAATATGGTAGATTTGTATTTTTGCACGATTTTATTATTCCTTCATACTACGAAGTATTCTGGGATTTATTTACTTGTTTCATATTAATTTAAGTTTTATATGATGGCTTAATGTGTAAATCAATTAACAGACTTGGAATACCCAGCTAGATTATTTGGTACCTTATCAACAAAAATGTTGCAAAGTGTATCTGAATCATATACTTGATATAAAACATAAAAGAGGTATAAGCAGAATATACTTGTTCTCCTATTAGAACAAATTAACAAAATAAACAAAACAAAGCAAACAAACCAACATTTATTTGTACATATTTTTAGAACAAATTCCAGAAAATACTAATTCTTGTTTAATTTATTCCAATTGCATTACAATATTTTGCATGCCTCCAGTCACTCAACTGGTAACATATTATAAACTCTAAAAATACAGATGACCAGTTAGTATTTCCTTCTGGAGCAAGAGAGAAGTTAGATAAGTTAGATAAGAGAAGTTAGATAAGGGTTTTACTAGATTTTTGATCAAATATTGTCCTTGCTGGAAAATTTCCTCATGAAATTCTTTTAAAGAAATATGGTAATGTATTCCTGTGATTGTGACAGATATTAGAAATAAGCAAGACAGAAACATAATAGCTGGATGCAAACTTAATTGTAGAAAATAAAATGTCCTGCTTCTTGTCAGTGGAAGCTAGAACAGATATCTGCTAAAACTTTATGCAAAGAAATTTAAACCCTACTCTGACCCAGTGGCCAAATAATGCAGAACGATTTTTCCTATGCAACAGTACCCTCTGATTTACATCTGCAGGTAGCAGTGCTTAGAGGCTAGGGCATCACCTGGGGAATTCATGTGGGGAAAAAAGGTTCTTTGGACACACTACTTTTCTATGAAAAGTATCATTGAGGTGCTTCATGAGGGCTTAAGAAGCTCAGATTTACAGCCATTAATTCCTTTCTTCACACAAGGATAGTTCTTTAATATTTCATAGAACCATATTTGTTCAGCTGGGGCTGCATAAAGATTTTGCCAAAACATTGCCCTCAATTTTATCTTTTTAATTATCTAGGGTAGATTTTTATCACTAAAAAATTTGATGGCATCCTCATCTCATCAGTTGGGTGTGTTTGATTTCACTAGATACACAAAGAGCTAGTGTTCTTAGTTTCCTAGCTAAATAATATTTTGTATAAGCAATGAAACTAAATTCAAACATTAAATATTTCAATCTGGACAGGAGTTAGACACCTCCCAACCTTGAGATATTTTTCCTCTCTGTCCTATTTTCAGGTAAACAGAATTTCTATCTTTCAGGTTATCAAATGCATAATTGGATCAAAAGTAAACAAATCTGATATGCAAATTGTATATTTATCTTGTCCTGTGAAATCCTCACCACACCAAAAAAAGAAAAAAATTCTAGAGTAATAAGGGATATATACCATTTGAAAAAGAATCAATTCAGGTACAGAAAAATTGATGCATGAAGATAAAACATGTAATTTCTTCTTGGACTTTAAACTTCCACTTTATTTTTTTTTACTTAAATATGGGATAAATAGATGGAGAAAAAGGGAATATTGTTATTACTATGTTAAGTTTTCTCTTAAATGGTGTATCTGTATCAGATGCAGAGTGACTATTGCCCTCAGAGTTTCAGACTTGATTGAAGAGAAAACTCAAAACACCTTCCCCCAGCCCTCTTCTGCCCAGTGTCAACTTCAGTTTTGATACTGATACCACACCAAAGCAGCACAGGGAAATGGGGGACTGTGGTCAGTATGTAACTGTTCCCATCTGCCATTCCTTAGTCCTCCTAGTTCTTCCCTGCTCCATCATGTGTTCTTCCCACCTGCTGCAGTGTGGGGACCTTCATGGGCTGCAGTGTGTACATCTGCTGTGACATGGCCATTTCCTCCTTCTCTCACATTTGTGGCTGCAGGGCATTTCTTGTTTCTCCATAATATATTTTTTTCACACTCCCCTCTTACACCCTTTCCTAAATACATAATCAAAGAAGAATCACCATCATGATTGACAGGTTCAACTCTGTCCTGCACTGAGTCTGGCTGGAGATGGTTCTATCTGTCCACAAGTATAAATTGGGAGAGGATTGGCTGGAGAGCAGCCCTGCAGAAGGGGATCTGGGCGTGCTGGTTGGCAGCAGGATCAATGTGAGTCAGCTGTGTGTTGCTGCCTGTTCTGAGCTTCCCTTCCCCCTCCTCAAGACACTTGCCTCTGTCGCATGCTCTGAACCCCTTTGTTCCAAGCAGGGGCAAAACCAAATGTAACTCAGACTCTTTAGCAGTGCCTGATTGGCTGCTCACCCCGGGTCCGCCCCCAGTGCTCCCCATTCCCCTTCTCCGAATAAAAGAAAGGACCAAGGGGGGCCCATCCTCTTTGGCTTGCACTCTTTCTGCAAGCATCTTGTCGTCTGTTTCTTTTTGAAAGCTTCTAATTGTGGGAAATTAGGCAAGCTGAAAGCTATATTTCTCCCTCTTTGCTCCTGCTGGTTCTGCTTCTTCTGATTTGCAGCTGCCATCTTGCCACTTTTAGAGCTACTGAAATGCTGGATCGCCCGTGCTACCTCTCTAGGCTGCCTGAGACTTTCTAAGGCGTTGAACTACTAGCCTAGCAAGTAAAAAGCTGTAAGTATACTTCCTCAGCTGTGTGTCCTGGCAGCCAAAAGGTCAAACCACATCCTGGGGTGCATCAAACGTAGCATCACCAGCCTGTCAAAAGTGGTGGTTGTCCCTTTGTGACCTCATTGGTGTGGCCTCACCTTGACTGCTTTATGCAGTTCTGTGTCCCAAGATTTGGGAAGGATATGAAGTTTCTTGAATGAGGCCAGGGTAGGGCAGAAAAAATGGTAAAAGGGATGGAAAAAATGGGGAGTAGCTGAGGACTTTGGACTTGTCTAGTTTGGAAAGGACAAGGCTGAGCAGAGACCTCATTGCTCTCTACAGATTCCTGAGGAGGGGAAGTGGAGAGGGAGGTGTTGATCTCTTCTCTCTGGGATCTAGTGATAGGACATGTGAGAATAGTTCAAAGCTTCACCAGGGGAGATAAAGACTGGACATTAGCATGAATTTCTTAACTGAGAGGATAATGATCAATGCCTGAAGCCCGTAGGTGTTTAAGAGGCATTTGGACAATGCCCTAAATAATATGCTTTAACTTCTGGTAAGCCATGAAGTGGTCAGGCAGTTAGACTAGATGATCGCTGTAGGTCCCTTCTACCTGAAAAAGTCCTCTCTTCCCTCTTCTCTCTCTTCTCTCTCTTCTCTCTCTTCTCTCTCTTCTCTCTCTTTTCTCTGCACAGACAGCTGTGGTATTTTCTCAGAGTAGCCAACTCTACCCTCACTATCAAAACCTTGCCACATGAACCCAGTGCAGAAATAAAAAAACCTATAAAATCTAGACTTAGAATGACAAGACTGATACTGTTTCACTGTGCTGTTACTCAACACAGTAATGAACTATTTTGGCAAGATGTTCAGACACCATACAGACTAGCTGTGTTCTGCAGGCTTAAGTCACTGCAAAGGAGTTAATGGAACAGCTTGAAAACTAGCTAGAGATAAAGGATAAAGATAGGATAATTAATCTTCAGCATTTTTTTTAATGCATTCCATTTTCACAATTAATAATCTCGTGAAACATCCTCATTACAATAAAGCCTATTCTTTAAGAAACAGGTGCTTAAAAACCAGAGAACTTGAAACTCCTGATCTAACTACAACCAAATAGCTGAGGAATCATAGTATTATGCTTTGGAAAATAAAAAGCAGACTAAATCAGGATGAAAAAAACCCCAAATTAAATTACAATAACCTCTCAGGTGAGTGGAGCAGACAAAGAAATTCAATTTTGGAAGGCTGTTATTACTAAAATCATATTTTGGCCATACTAATTTTTTTATCCTCTTGTTATTCATATCCTGCCATAGTCATATTTGTTTGGGTAGTAAAGTTTATGTTTTTCAGAGGAGTGATTCGTACTGTAGACTTAGAATATCTATCCTTAAGAAAAGCGTCCTTTTTACTATGTAATCAAAACCAAATGGAATTTTTATTCTTCTCTAGTGTCCGGTTTTTGCACTGTAAGTTGTTTAGCTTTAGTTGGAACAGTCCATAACATTTAAAACTTGAAATGTTATCAAAAACTTTCATACATCATCTGTTTTAGAAACACTCATGGAAGAGGTGAATTGTAGGTAGTGGATAAGCAAATCTTTCAGGTAAATCGGTACTGCAAGAATCTGGGAGAATTAAAAAATAAGATTCATCAGAAACTGAAAGCACAAATCCCACTAGGAAAATATACTCCAACTCCTAAATCTCCAGATAAAAATGCGTCGGGAGTTAGCCTTTAACTGGTCTGTATTGGAAAGAATTATGAGGACAAGGAGTCTAATTGATTAATGTTATACTATTATGATAATTAATTTAAAATAATTCTAGGTATTTCAATTTATTTTATTACTCACTTTGGAACATTTATTTTGTGACCATTTCTAAGACAGATACAAGCATATGGTTTGTTGGACAGCTCAATTATACAAAAATTCCATTCACCTTTTAAAATGCTGTCTGAAAATTCATAATTACAATACAAAAAAACTGCTAGCATCTGTCAGATATCTAATATGAATATATAACCATGACTTGCAGAAGTTAGCAATTCTGACATACTATTACTAAAAGAAAGACTTCAGAGTAAACTTTCTCTGAAATCCTGTCTGGCTCTTTATGGTATTCAAACTTTTAGATTCTCTGTGAAGTAATCTGAAGAAATAAAGGAATCTGCTTTTTTTGAGAAATTAGACAAATTCTCCTCTTGACTTTTTCTTAGTGTAGTGAGTTGACCCTGGCTGGATGTCAGGTACCCACCAAAGCCTCTCTATCACTTCCCTCTACAAGTGGACAGGGGAGAGAACATATAACAAAGGGTTCATGGGTTCAAGATAAGGACAGAGAGATCACTCACCAAACACTGTCATGGGCAAAACAGACTTGAATTTGGGATATTAATTGAATTTATTACTAATAAAATCAGAACCCAATCATGAGAAGTAAAATGAATCTTTAAACCATCTTCCCCCCACTCTTCCCTCCCCCGAGGTCTATCTCCTTCCCCAGTGGTGAAGGGAGACAGGGAATGGGAATTATGGTCAGATCATCACATGCTGTTCCTTTCACTGCCCAGGGAGAGGAGTCCTTCCCCTGCTCCACTGTGGGGTCCCTCCCATGCAAGACAGTTCTCCATTAACTTCTCCAACATGAGTCCATCCCAAAGGCAACAGTTCTCCACAAAGTGTTGCAACATGTATCCTCTTCTGCAGCATGCAGTCCTTCAAGGACAAGCTTCTCCAGTGTGGGTCCCCCACAGAATTAAAAGTCCTGCTGCTGCTGCTAACCTGCTCCAGTGTGCGCTCCTCCCTCAATGGGTCTGGAGGTAGGGACCTAGAAGTCTACTCCAGCATGGGTTTCCCACGGGGTCACAGCCTCACAGCCTCCCCTCAGGCTCTGAGAAGCATGGGTGTCCTCCATGGGCTGCAGGTGGATCTTCGCACCCCCATGGACCTCCATGGGCTGTAGGGGCACGTTTGCCTCTCCATGGTCTGCACCACGGGCTGCAGAGGAACCTCAGCTCTGGCTGGAGCACCTCCTGCCTCTTCTTCACCACTGCCTTGGAGTCTGCAGAGCTGTTCCTCTTACATATTCTCACTGTGCTCTTCTCTGGCCACAATTACAACCATGCAAATACTTTTTTTTCTTCTTAAATATGTTATCACAAAAGTGTTACTATCATTCTTGATTGGCTCAGCCTTGACCAGCAGTGGGTCTGTCCTGGAGCCAGCTGGAATTGGCTCTGCCGGACGTGAGGGAAACTTCTGACATCTTCTCACAGAAGCCACTCCTGTAGCCCTACCTCTACAAAAACCTGGCACACAAACCCAATACAATTATTAATAACTCAACTAGGATAGATTTAATTAAACACACTTGAAGTAAAAAGCAAAATGACAAAAGGCACAATGGACCTAAGACATAACAGTCTGGTGAAAGTGAAAAGCAGTTTTTTCACTACAAAGCCTAAAATTTAAAAGGAAAATTCTACATGCTGTGTCTAGTTCTTCCTAGGAGGAAGACATATTTTCTTTTTTTTTAAAAATTCATTATTTAATTATAAAAATATAATAATTCATAGTGCTGTAATACTTGTATCTCTCATCTAACCATAGTTTTTTCTTGTTATTTAAGTCTAGATATTTAAGACTATTATGCACTACTGCCCATATAAAATAATGAGACTGGGTATTATTTATTATGCACATTAGGCCCCAAGATAATGAATAAAAGATAAATTTAGCTTTCCGCAAATGAAACATATTCCTACCTCAATTGTCGAAAAAATGTTGTTTCTAATTTTTTTTTTTTTATTATTATGTAAGGTTTAATAAGTAGTCCATTATTAAGTCAGATCACTGTAAAATGTTGAGGTGGAATAAGCATATGATTCAATGTGTTCAAGACAACAGCAAAGAAAGACCAATTTCAAAATAAGTAATAGCATAACCCCTGTGTGAGTAAAAGTCACCTCTAGAATGCTCAATCTCTTTATTTACTGAATACAAGTTAAATCACAGTAACTCTATGGGATAATATGTAGCACATTCAAGGAAATTAAGATCATGCTAATTTAAAGTTATCAAGAGAGACTTCCATTATCAAGCATTAATGTTAGCAGTTCAAGCTTTTATTTCCTAATATTTTTCTGAAACATACCATCTCTGATATTTATTGAAGAGTTGCATCTTTTTCTACATATTATATTGAGATATATTGGGGAATCTATGAGCCATGAACAACACAGTGAAATCAGCCAGTTCATTATAGTGATCTGCTTATTAGAAATAAATCAACTCTGTGACTGAGCAAAACCAAAGTAGCAATTCTAAGAAAGGTCCTAAAAAATATAGCATAAGAATTTGAATTTATCCTTGGACTCTGTTGACTAGTAACTATATCATAGGAAGCATAATTGCACATAAACTTTATTATTTGAAAAAAAAATGTGAATAGATTAATCATTTATCACTGTCCCTTTCCTTTTTCTTGAATGAGGACATAAAGAACAGAAGCTGAAGCAGAAACTGTGTGGGACGACACACATATGTGACGTACTTATGTAGATGAAATGCTCTCAGAGATAGAAAACACCATTAGACCAAACAAGAAGAGTAAGATGGAATGGATAATAAGTTAAACATGGGAAACTCCTTCAAAAATAACCTCGTACTCTGAGCCTTATTTGCATAGGCTGAATTTGGCATCTAGGTGGCTGAAGGATAAGTGCAGGACAGTGTACCTGTGCCTAATATTGTTGTGTAGAGGGTTAGTTAGAAAATTATACATTTGTATATGCCTGTAACTGGTCGCTTCATAACTGGTATTTTATAAAAGAAATGCTTTCGAACATTTGTCAGGCAACCACAAATAAGAAGTTACAATTCTTTTCAATTAGGACAGGATAACCAAAATCTGTTCCACTATTAATTTTCAGTGCCATAACCACACCGACGATCTCTTCCTAAGATTCATTTTGCTACATGAGGATTGATTGTACTTCCTCTTCCATTTCTCCTTCTCTTTCCCCTCCAATCCTTTCTACTGCTACTGAATTTCATTCACATATACCACCAGAACTGGATATACATAACCTATGCCTTCTTTATCAGTTCAGAAAGTTAGACTGAAACTTTTACTTTTAATATTAAATACTAATTGAATAATTTTTAAAATAAGATTTAATTCTGAACACCAAACAATTTTGTGAGGAACAATGAAGAGAGCAAAAGATTATTTTTTTTACACAACCACCTGACAAAATGCCAACTGAAGAATGCAGACACTATGGAAGTATTAATTGTTTATCTCACTTATTCAAATAATGGGCTGTCATATGAAACATGAAATATATTATTGATGCAGCCAATAGAGTTTTTCTTTATGTGGTATAAATCCATACATATACAGTAATTTATTTTATTAACTTCATGTTTTTTAATCATACTTAATCATACACCAAACTCTTTCTCTGGAGCATTGCAGTCTTTGATAGAAATTCCAGTGTCATCTCTTGGATCACATGTGACAAAGAATAATCTGAGTTTCTACTTTCTTTCTTAAAACAATAGCATAAAATTTCTCTTTGCATAAAATGTGTTTACATACAAAAGTGTTACCTTGTGTCTTGGTCTAAAATTATTTGGTTTGAACATGTTGTTAAGTATTTTTTCAAACTATTTTTTCAGGTAATTGACAAATTCGGCCTCTTACAGAAATAGATTACAGATTTTATTACTTGTGGGTACCAAAGAATATAAGGTATTCTTAATTCTGTATACCTTTAGAATTTAAATATGCAAGTATGTATAATTTGTATGCATGAACTGGGAATTTTGAATTGTTGGTGGCAAGTCTCAGAGATACAGTATAATGTCTCATAAAAAGAAGGGCTGAATATTTTTCTTAAATTTTATTTTTTCTTGGAAGGAAAACTATTTTATAGTGGTTTTTTTGTATCTACCTTATATTCTGCATTTCTTCATTTTAAAGAATGTGTAGGAGATACACGTCTATGTGAAAGTCTTTCCAGCAAATCCTACCTCCACTGAAAGCTTGAGTAAGTAAAGAATCTTTAGGGTGTTTCTCCAGGTCAAGAAATTTGATCTTATTGAATTAATTCTAGAATGGAAAGGTAATAAAAAGTGATGTCTGCTAAAAAGCTAAAAAAACAAGACATTGAAAGCAAAGGCTCAATAATTCAATTAGTAAATAGACTATTTATAAGATTTTACTTTCCTAATACATGCCAGGGCTATTTCACTAGATGTGCTAAAGGGAAATTTCTGTTATTATCTGATCATTTGAAAGTCAAATTTTGCTACATTTTAATTTTAATGACATATTCAAGGAAAAGGTTAGTGCAATTTTTTCCCCCAGTGTTATCAACCCAGATGTTTTCTGCTTGTTTAATCAAAATTATAAAAGTCAAGAGCTCCCACCTTTATTGAAGCAATTAATCATTACTTTTTTTAAGCAAACATGTGAGCCTGTTTTTTTCTCATTTTGGTTGGATTATTGATTTGAGAATGCACATGAAATGTGTATATTCTTTACTTTCTTGGATTAACTTTCTTTTATTGAAAAAAAAACCCCACATTTAGCACACTGAGCTCAAAAAAGTTCTGCAAAGAAGGTGAAGCCATGTTCTTTCCAGCCGTGACCAGTGACAAGATCAGAGGCAATGGGCACAAATTGAAACATAAAATGTTACCTCTAAACATCAGGAAACACTTTTGTATTGTGACGGTGACTGCGCATGGGAACAGTGTGCCCCAAGGGGATGTGTGGTCTTCGTCCTTGGCAGCTTGCCCAAGGGGGCCATGCTTGAAGAATTCCCTCCCAACCTTGACCATTCTATGATTCTGCAAACTCACACACAGTGGAAGTAGGCGCTTTATTGTGGGGTATGCCCAGCCCCTGCCCTGGAGGGATCTCTGCTGAGATAAGGAGATTGCGTAATCTCTCAGCAGGACTCCCTGGAAAGACAAGGTCTTTGGTCACGGCGAGAAAAGGGATCTGCATAGGGTCTCCTAGAGGATTGTGGGTCTGTCTTTTCTCGCCTTTCCAGGGAGTCCTGCTGGGCGATTACAAAATCTCTTATCTCAGCAGAGATCCCTCCAGGGCAGGGGCTGGGCATACCCCACACTTTATGAATGTACCGTAACTCTCATCTTTGGATTTCCAGAAGGAGAGAGGATTTTACATATTAAAAGGGGAAGGGAATGAGAAGGGGAAGTAGAATGAGAAGGGGGAAGGGGAAGAGGGATAGAAGGGCAGGGAAAAGAAAACCACCATCGTGTAGCAAAATGAATCTTAGAAAGATATCTGTCTCTTATGACTGTGGCACTGAAAACTTAAACATAGAACAGATTTTGGGTTTCCTGTCCTAATTTTAAAGAAATGTAATTTCTCACTAGATGTTGACTGACAAGAAGCTTATAGAAGTATTCATCTCTATATATTAATATATATGTTTCTGTATATAGACATGTACAGCCATGTATAGTATATAAATGTACATGTTCATTTACATATACAACTACTCTTAAAGAAAACCATTCTGTTTTCTAAAGATGTTTGTAGAATTAAAAACCCCAGCTTTTAACAAAAAATCCTAATATTCCATAAATGATTCACTAAATCTGAAGATTGTTAGTACCTGAATCTGAAAGAAAAATTTATGTCTTCTCATATCAATCAGACTCTTTGGAAAACCCTTAGTCCAACTGACATAACTTCACTTTGGAGTAGTTAAGCGCTCTGATGCTGCATTTGTTGGATATTATGTAAATGTTCAGCAGTCCTAAAGAGTGTATATGATTCACTGTCCTCAGATATAAGGATCTGATACAAATCTCATAGACTTTTTGAAGAACTAATCTGATAGATGTGTACAAGTAAGGATTGATTCATCTTTAAATTACTGATTTTTATTAGTTAAATTGAGAAAATTGTCCAAGTTTGCAGCCTGTATTTGCATGAAATCTTTGTTTTTAAACAATGAACTTAGGCAGTGAAAGAAATGAAAAAAATAGACTTGACACTTGTCAGCCTATATTCTCCACAAATAGTTCAATGTTTGGGAGAGTAACTTCAACCCTGAAATATAGGATGTTTCAAAAGAAGGAATTATGTTCTGCAGCATAAACAAGGGAAAAAGCTATTTCTTGTAAAACTAGAACTCATTGAAGCAAAGAAGACAAGTGCAGGGGATGCAGGAAAGAAAGAAACAGAGATGGAGTCTGATCTGCAGTTCATGTGAAGTGAAGTCCTCAGGCTCTCCTTTATCTTAGTGTCCCCTTCTAAGGCACCTTGTTTTCTAGTAGGTTCCTTCTTCATTACTCTTCCTTTCCCTCTCAATGATTCTTTTCTGTTGGAGTGAAAGCTCCTCTGGGCTCAGGCCCAGAGGGAAGCCAAAGCACAGGGGTTGAATTAAAACCTTTAGACAAGCTGAGATACATGAAGTCACACCAAACTGAAATAGAAATATAGATTTTTTAACTTTTAGTAGAAATATATGCTAAGTGCCTTAAACATTAAAAAGCTGCAGCAGAGATCTTAAGCACAGTTCTTGCTGCAGCCGTGTTACCTTTTCACAAAATTCTTTACTTTAGACAAAACATAGATAGAACCATACTGTTCACATTTTTTAGATAGTGTTCACATAAACAACAAGAACTGATAGAAACTGTATATGCAAATCTGTGTAATACCTATGTAACACGCAGTGTAAGTGTAAGATTTATGACTGATAGAATTAGACCCCAGGATAGGTTAAGAAAAGAAAAACTAGAATTGTGTGTTAATCTTATTGGTCAATTAGCAAATATAATCCACACTTCTGTAAGAAAAAATATATAGAGCATATAGAGCATATAGAAGAAGCTGGTTTTGCCTGCTGTTGCTGCTTGGCTTTATCATGTAACCCCCTTCAAGCCTTCAAGACAGCTGTGAGACTATAAAATAAAGAACTTAGCAGAACAGCAGCCTCCTCTGCTCATTTACCCTGGTCCGAGAAGGAAGGGTACCCCATCAAAAGCTCAACACCTTTCCTTCCTCAATTTACTGCATAGTAGCCCCTCTTTTACAAGGAGAAGGGAATAGAAGCTTTGCACACTGAGTATCCAAGAACCTGGGTTTCCAGGGACTTTTCAAATGGCTACACTGGATGCAAGTGTACAGAATTTGGGAGTGGTAATAAACAACACCCTTTCTGTCTCTATGCTATATACAGTACAAAATATTTGTTTTCCCAAACATCCAATATAACCTAATGAGAAGATATTAACAACATTTTAAAGGTAATTGTAAAATTGTCAATTCTCTGAGTGTAAGATACAGACTTGCACAAATTAAGTGAGAAAGACAAACATCAATTGCCCCCTTGTTTTCAAGCATTTATGAAGCTCAGAAGTCACACTCAAGACTGTTGGATTGTTATCTTTAAGGAATTCATTCATATTTCCCAGATATTATTATTATTTTCCTCTCATCTTAGAAGTCTAAAAATAACAGAATCAAAATGCACATAAAAAGACTCCAAGGACTGAGCTGGTTGCCTTTGTTGCATGAAAAATAAAATAAAAACCCACAACAAATGCTTATGTGCATTTGGTAGGAAATTTCTTTTTTGCTAAGGGGTTAATTCAGTGCCAATGTGTAAAAAGTAAATACTAACAAAAACAATTAAAACAAATAAATAAGAAATAAGTTAACAGGCAGTATTTATCATTTACTACATCACTTAATTACTATTGTATGATTATGCGTCCTTCTGTCTTTAATTACCACACTCTCATATGTATTACTTTGTTGCTATTTTTCTTGCAATTAGTTTTATTTGAAAAAGCTAATTATATGCCACTTATTTCTTTACATTTGGTGTGCAATTATCACTGATCCTCAGTGAACCGAGTGGTTAAAGATAATATCAGGAAATATTTGTTTTCTCCATTCCAAGGAAGCAAACACTATTTAGTGATGACTCTCACATTTGTTTTCAGAGTTTCCAAATATAATGATGGGAAAATATTGAGCTCCTTTTTTATTCCAAAGGAAGAGAGCATTTTTTATCATAGGCCTATGTCTAGCACTTAATGACACTTCAAAAAAATGTCACACATTTATTCATCATCATCATGGGCTGTCAATCACTGATATATTTTTTCTAAGTTCCTTACCATTTAATAAGATAGTTACTACTGGAATGCTATTAAATGCTAATAACTGTAGAATGTATTTTAAAATGGCATCACTATCTACACAATGGCAAACAGTGTATTATCATTTCAAAAACAAAGCACTTTTTTTGGTTTTTTACATTTTAATATGTCTCATGGTCTTATGTAGTCAGCATTAAACATGACTTTTAATCAAATATCATATACACTGTATTAAATACAGATGGAATAATAATATTTCTAAAGGAGAATGATAAGCATAATTAGATGGCAAAATGTGGGTGATTAGATTTCTCAAAACAGCTAATTCTGTTGATTAATTCAAAGCATATTATTCTATAAAATCTTGCATTATGCCCTACTAGAAAGCTGCAGCTCTAAGATGCAGAGAAACAGAAGCAAGTAAACCATGCATAATTGTTCAGTTTACAACAATGAAGCTTTAATTTCTGTTAATCTTACAACCCGCTTGCTTGAAAATTAAAATTATTAAAAAAGGACAAAACAACAGTAATTCTATTGTTTACCATTATTCTTAAAAATAGTATTAGAATTTTACAGGATTTGAAACAAGAAAATACTTTGCATACTTTTTTCAGTGCAAAAACCATTTGCCTCATTTTTTTTCCCATTGTTCCATGAAAAATAAAAGACAGTAAGTTCAGAAAACAAAAATAAAAATTCATAAATCACAGAATCAGAGAATGATTGAGATTGAAATGGACTTCATGATTAGAGTGTGGAGCCATCCTATTCAAGTAGAGCCACCTAAAACCCGTTGCCCAGCCTCATGTTCAAATGGCATTTGAGTATCTCCAAGGTGCGAGACTCCATGACCTCTCTGAATAACCTCTGCCATTGTTCAGACACCACCACACAAAGTAAAAATGTCTTCTGATGTTCAAAAGGAACCTTTTGTGTTTCAGTTTGTGCCTCTTGAGCTGTGTCTGTGTGTCACTGAAAAGAGCACATTATCTTCTTTGCACACTCCCTTCAGGTGGTTGTATAAATTGAAAAGACCCTTCTGGAGATTTTGCCTCTCCAGTTTCAGCCTTTCCTCATAAGAGAGATGCTCCAATTCCTTCATATTCTTACCACTCTTTTGCTGGAGTCTTATGTCCATGTCTTACACCTCCTACTCCAGTGATACCATGGCAGAGCCAGTCTCCAGCTGCCCATAGCCCTGCTTTGCCTGGGCACATGTCCCACTAAGCCAGGCACACCTGCAGACCTGTCTTGGTCTGGTTTCATCATGTACCCAGACCCTGTAAGGAGACTGATGCCAAGACTGGACATGACCTGGTGCTCCCTGGTTGCCCTCCTCCTGGCGGGATGATGGGGTATGTGCACTGCCTGCCAGTCCCTGCCATGATATTCCAAGGGGACATCCTCACCCCATGGAGCAGCCAACCTGTGAGGATTTCTGCAGCTGTGCTTGAGAAGTTGAGTGTTCACAACTGAGGACATCACTTAAAGTAAAATTAAAATAAAGCCATCGTTTGGTCTCCTTGTGCATGTAGCCTGAGGTATTTTCTGTGGAATTCTTTCACTATTAAATTCAAAGAATGACTTTTTTCCTCAGCATGGGTGGAAGGACTGTAGCTGGTACACTGCATAACTTTTCTTAGCATTACATGTAAAAAAGAAGTATTCCATGGTTTTGCTCTAAGGTGATTTCAAGCTGCCTGTTAACAACAGTTTATAAAGTAGCTACTATGTACTTGTCATGTTTTAGAAGTCAGATTTAATGCCAGGAAGTTTTTCACAAAATGTTAAGTATTGCCAGCTGTAATGAATTTCAAAAAAGCAGAATTTTGAACACATGAATTACAGTATAATAATACAGACAAACCCTAGAGTTATGAAAAGCAGTGCTTAGAGTTCATATTCCCTGTTTGTAATAGATGAATGCATATACCTTCTCTTAGATGGGTGCTGCTGATATAAACACATTAATATTCTGAAACACTCCATTAGCCATAGGACAAAGATAACTCTACAAGCAAATGAACACATCTGTGTGTGGAGAAAAGATGTATACAGTGTGGTAAATGCAACATGGCATTGCATATATTCAGTGCAATTTATACTTGATATAGGCCAGAATGTACATGTGAATGTATAAATTGGATATACACAAGTTATATATATATGTAGTTTAGATTATTTCTCTTTGTGAGAAGTTTGATGTAGATGGGTCCAGACTATGCTAAGAGTGTGAGTAACCTTCCCTCACAGACCTTTCCCTCTTCCCCTCTTCCCTTTTCAAATCCACAAGACTTCTAAAGTCAGGAGCATATCTGAACAGAAACTTGAAGCAGAAATTGAACAGAAACTTTAAGCACTATCTCTCAGAAATACATCAAAATGAAAAAAAACAGAATTGAAAAATGGCATAGAAACAATATCACCACCCCTCACCCTTTAGGATGCAAGACAGTTTTCTCTTTAGGCTTATTTTCCTAGACTTTCTCATTTGCTCTTAAAAAAATAACAAACCCAGACAAGATGCATTTGTTTTTTTTGTTTTGCAGAGAATTCATCTGGTGTCTACCTTAACTTTTTGCTCTTCTCATCAGAGTTGCTTTCACATGCTTTATCAATATAATTATTACATTATAAAGAAAATGAAGAAAATCAAAACCACATTGAATATGTACAATAAAAAGACAATATTGCATAGATTACAGTTTTATGCAATCATTTTTCTGATTACATAAAGAGTATTTTACTTTGAATGATAATGCACAACCTTTAATTCAGTTTCTTCTGTCTTTCAAACAAGTATATCTTTACCTCAGTAAGACCAATCTTGTCTAGTAAGTATTGTCTAATGATTCCCAACCTCATCTTCGGCAAAAATTATTTGGAAATAATTGAGCTGATGTTTTGGCTAGCTGGTCAGAAACAGTAAGCAGATCCTCCAAGACCTACCCATGCCACTCCTGTCTACTGCAAAAATTAACCCTGTCCTGTGGAACAAGGACACCTTCATATGGTGGATTTTGTCAGTGTTGAAATTCACATCTTAAAAAGCAAATAAAATTAATGTCCTAATTAAGCATCATGTCCATTTCCCATGAAAAATTTAATTCACACTCAAGAGAATCAGAGACAAAGAGTACTATGTGAGAAGAGCTTAGCAAACTTCTTTTTTCTTAACAATATTTAGTAGCATTAAAAAATCCAGTTCTAATACATTATAGATATTTTCAAATATTTACTGTAATGTCTTTGTTCATATTGATGTGATGCAGAGAAAATTGTCAGAATTGCAAAATAAAAACAAAAAACTCCCAAAGCCTTGTTTAGGTTTTGTCTGAGATTCAATGAACTGTAAGTTATGTACTTATATAAGTATAAAAGTCAGTCCATAGACGCAGAAAAAATAGACTAGCACAAAAAATAAAAAAGGAATAGCAACTTTGATATTCAGTAGTTAAGTTCAGACTACCTTGTTTTTTATCAGAAGATTTTTAAAGTCCTCTGACATCCATATTTCAGTGATGATATGAAATGCGTTATGTTTCCTGGATGGGATGTGTTGAGTCAATGATCAAAATTTGAGAACACTTGATGTGACATGTAACATCTTGAGCTGCAGCCTACTAAATAGACTGGAAGAAAAGCTTTTATGTTTTTCTCACCTTTTATTCCCCCACTAAGGGGTCAGAAAATGCTTCTGAGTCTTAACAATATGACAGTGTTTTTTCAGAATCAATCCCAGCTACTGTGTAACAGCCACATTTCCTTTGGGGAATCAATATCTTAAGAGTTACTCAGAGCAAAGTTAGGTCTATATTATAGGTCAAGCCACGCTGACAGGTTGACAAGGTAGAGAGTGTCATTTATCCTTTATGGCAGAACCAGAAACAGAGCTCTGTTCTGATCAATCCACTAACAGGATAAGAAAGTGTCTCAAAGTGACATGCTGTGTCCATTGAACCTAAATAGCACCAATCTGCTGTTCATTTAAACCTTGGCTTTGGCAATTTTCTGGAAATGTCTGTTGAACGCTTTAGATAGTTCTTACACTTCTTTCTTCAAGGGTCTGTCTAGAATTTTTTCCTTGCAGAAAAGTGCATATGTGCCACCACTTAAAATGAAGATCCGAATTTTACATCAAAAGGCTGTCCAGTGGAAAAAGCTTTGATCAAAAAGCAACTGATGCATATGTCATGTTGCTATATGAACATAATCTTGAAACAATATACATTCATTTCAATAACTATTCAAAAGTAGGTGTGTCTGTCTGTCTGTATGAATATAACAATATTCAAATGTGAATTTTCCAGGTAAATTCAATATTATTTAATCGGATCTGATAGTACCAAGTAATCTTTAGGATCTATCATAGGTTACCTTTCTCTTTTTCATTATTTTGTCCCCTTCCCTTCTTAAAAATTTATAAAACCTTTGGCAGCATTTGCAACACAATGAAATTAGACTTCATTTTCCTGATTCCACAGGTGATTCCTAGACAAAAGAAACTGAAGTACCCACATTTTAACTTGACATGGTGTTACATGTCAAAATTATTCCATTATTTTAGGTCATCAACTCCAGCTCTATAAGTTCAATATTTCAAATATTCCCTGATTGCCAAATAGCCCATGTATGTCTGCAAGTGCATGTGTGCACACAGTTTTGAGAAGAAAAGAAAGAATGCAAGAGAAAATTATCCTGCTTCTCAGATATTTCTTTGGGTAGTCATGCCTTTTTTATAACCTTAGGATAACTTTTAAATTACAAAGAAGTGGTTGGGATAGGAGGATAGGAGGTTGTAGGTGTGCTTACAAGATCCACCCACAGCAAACAAGGAGGAATCTGGAGGGCATTTGCCAAAAACTCATCTTGTTAAACAAGAAGAAAAACATCAGCCTAAAATGAATGCTGATCATCAGCTGGACTCAACTGTAACCAGGAAGTACCAAAAAGACTTTTAAACCAAAGAAGGAATCAGTCTGGTCAGAAATAGAAAAGAAGCGTGAACATTTCTAGCATGGATATAGAGACCTTGGAAAGGAAGACTCTCGGAGCTCCTTCGGTGCTGTCAGTGTTCCCAGGACATCTGACAACTGCCCAGACTTGTAGTACAACCTCCCCAAGGGTCATTGAGAGTAGACTGGTTCCACTTAGCAGAATGACAGGACCCAAGAGTTTTATTGTGCAAAAGTAATGTTATGGTTTGCATGTTTCATTACTGATACTAATCTTGAATGTATGGTTCACCGATTGTCAGTTAAATAGCCCGTCATTAATAAATTTATGAATCGCTTTGGTCAGGAGTTTGCCTTAAAGAATTCAAATTGAGTATTTTCTCCTTGGAATATGAGAAAATTTCTGACATTTTGCTTATCAAATAACATGGAAATATAGAAAGTAATGTAATTTAATATAGATTGAGAAATGAGATACAAGAGTAGTTCAACTTAAGTCAAAGCAAAGTATGCAAATTAACACTGATTAGCTGAAGTCCTAAATCTTGATGGCAGGAAGCAATCATTACGGGAGGACAGGGATTAAAAAAAAATGCATGACAGACCATTATGGGCTGCTTCAATCTTACCTGCTAAACAAGATATATTTTACTTTAGGTCTGGCACATGAAACTCTAAATCTAACACTTGCATGATCAGATATTTTTCACAAAACCCACCAAAAAGTGGAGAAAAAGATGAGGTTTTCCTCAATATCTATTTGATATATATTCTATGTCTCAGCAAAGACACTGCACTAGAATGGACTGCCCAGGGAAGTGGTGGAATCACCATCCCATCACCAACGGCTGGATAAGGCACTTAATGTTATGGTCTAATTGACAAGGCAGAAGTTAGTGAAAGCCTGGACTCAGTGATCTTGGGAGGCCTTTTCCAACCTGAATGACTCTTGGAGTCTGGGATATCAGGAAGGACATTTAGCATAAAATCCTAGGGCCGAACTTTTTCTAATTTTAATTCTGCTGTGGAATAAAGATATTCACAAGACCATTCTACCCAACACCTTTACATGAGAACACACTTTCAGCAGTACGGATTCAGAACCTGGTATCCTCTATAGGGCTTCTTTCTCAATGTCTTCATAGTCAATCTTCTTCCTCCACCTTCCCATAAAGTAATTATTTAATGGGATCTACACTAATGACATTTTTAGAGTTAATGCTTTAATGTCTAGTTAATGCATGTAAAAAATACAGTAAAAGCATACAAAGGAGAACACAGCATATATAAGAATATTGATTTATTGATTTAACTATCATGCGGATTTATTCCTATTGACTATAAAGACAGCCTTAATGTTCATCTGCCTTTAGTCATACTAATTATTTATGAGCTCTATTTTGAGAATTCAGGCTGCATTAACACTGAATTTTTTTCTCTGTTATCTCCATCAATTCTTATGTCAAAGGGAAGTGTGGGATCAGTAAAAATATTAGTGATGAAAAT
Source organism: Corvus hawaiiensis (assembly GCF_020740725.1). NCBI lineage: Eukaryota > Metazoa > Chordata > Aves > Passeriformes > Corvidae > Corvus > Corvus hawaiiensis. Next base: position 78,855,595 of record NC_063214.1, read on the forward strand.
GATGGGAAAAAATAGAACAAAATAGAAAATTTTCCTAAGCATCAAAAATATCCATTTAGAATCTGGACAGCAGCTTGTGTTTATGCTTAGCTGGACTATTACATTCGTTCTGAGACTTACTATAGTTTCACTCATCTTCCTTTGAGTTTTTGAGCAATGGGATGAAAGTCCAGTTGTGCAAAGATTATAATTTTTGATGTGTGAAAGCAGAAATTCCCAGGAAAACACAGAATCATTTCTCTTCTATGTGTATAAGGATAAATACAGATATATGTATCTGGCATGCATTAAACAGGTTCATGATCTGAGCAAAAACCTACTCAGAACTTTAAACTCCTCTTCCTCCTCACTTAAATCTTAAAAGAGTGAAATATTTCTTGATACTTACCCGGTATTTTGCCCATGTTTAACTAGAGGCATGTACAGAATTTATTATTCTTCATTTAAGACATCCAGTTTTCTTTATACTTGAAAATATTTATTTTTTACATTTTATTGCTGAGCTAATTACTAAGAGATCATTAGCTTTGGGTGGGTCATTGCAGGTTTTTCTTGATTTCTCCATTAAATAAGCATGTTATCACATGAAAGGATGAACACAATAAAGATCCAGTGCTAAAATTATTCCTGTTGTTATTTCTTGTATATTTATATCAACTCCCACAAATTTTGTGGATCAGTTTGTGAAGTGAAATTAAAAATACTTATTTGACAAAAAATTATTTCATATAATTTCATTGTGTGAAATTTTACTCTTTAGATTATACAGAGGAACAGTTTTGCCACTAACATTATGTGAAGAAAAAGGTAACTTCTTTAGAAAACTCAGTTATCACCTCATATCTTTGTAAATGGAACTGTTTTGGAGATGAACTAATGAAACTACTGTTTTCTTATTCCTCTTTCTTTCTTTCTTTTTCTCCTCTGATTTTTATGAATAAAACTGGGAATTTTTTTTAGGGGACAACCAATGTAAATTGCATGTCTCTTCTGCTGGAAGATTATTTCATAGTTTATAATCCAGGACAGTAAAGCTGAAGGGGCATACATTGACTGTACATTCACATAAAATTGTATAAACTCTTTGGTGAATCAGCATTTTCAAAACCAACCAGTTAATTGGTCAAGAGCATTTGGACAATATTTTAAAATAATTTTTTTTTTTTAGTTACTAAAAATTGTTACAAATATTTGTACATTTGAAATTTTGCACACTTAGAAAAGATTTAAAAAGTGTATGGATTATCCTGTAAAACAGATTAAAACAGCAACTTGGAAAATCTTTTCCAAAAAATGAAGTCTTTCTTTCATAATAGCACAGAGATAAGCATTGTAAGAACACAGTAAAGATATTTAAAACTTTAACAAGTAGGGGTCATATATTCAAAACTTGTATCTTCTAATTCCCAAGTGGAAGGACATTTTAAATTCAGTCCCATCAACAATTACAAATCTGGTGTTAGTACCCATGAGGGAAAAGCTAGCATTTCAATACGCTCAATGTAATTAAAGAAAATTGCCTTTTACTGCAATTCATAGGGAGAAATTGTTCCCTCAAATACAGACAATAGTTTGCCAGGCTGCTTGGTATAACTATCTGTTAATTTCTGGATATTAAGAGACATATGGACTGTACTGCTGAGAGAAGTCAGATAAAATTATAGAAGGGGTCTGGGGCATATTTAAGGACATTGAAAGGGCAAGATATCGCAAGTAAATTCTGCAATAAAAATTTATTCAGTTCAATCTTTATTCTTTGTTGTCCCAAAATGCTTATTTTATCTTTATTAGGTAGTTAAATATGTAGAAAAATATAAAATATTAATCACTTTGGGAAGCATACACCAAAACTGGAGTCATTAAAAAAATAGACAATAGTTTTTCAGCTGATTTTTATGTGTGTGCCTGGCTGCAAATGATGTCTGGAAGTGGCTACCTGAAAACAGAAGCTAGACAAGATTAAGAGAATAAAAGTAGATATTTATTTGAAGGGCCTTCAAAGGTACACCCTGGGCAGTCAAAAGGCTACAAAAGGCTACAACCAAGATGGACCCTGGGTCATGGGTTCTTCACACTTTTATAAGTTTGGTCCATCTGCATATCAAGGTTAATTCTTCAATTCTAACTTCAGTTAATGATGTAACTAGCCCAAGTTTTCCCCTCCTCTTCAGAGGCTTTTAGTTTACATGTTTTGGGGCCTGGGACAATCAAGGTGTCCTTGAAGAGCAAACCTAGAGAGCGTTTGTTATGTCTACCTAGCATGAGAGAATAGTAGTCAACAGGCCACACAAAACTTCTGAGTTACACACTAGGCAGTACAGGATTTGAAAAATATAAAAATTAAAACCAAGACATCAGAGACAGTGCATGCAATTCCACAAATGATGTTTCACTGATGTGAGGAAGCACGTTTTGTTTTCCATCAAGCAAGGAATTGTGTTCTTGAGCAAAAGATGGATTTCTGAGGAAAGTAGAATTCAATCTTAGTTGCTCACACATATAATGCTCAAGTGGTCCAAAGCCAGAACTTCAGGTTTTGGCTATAATGCTTTCTATATCCCAGTGAGCAGGACAAGATTCTTTCTCTTCTAAAAAATTTATCTCAGAAATTATTTTGTCCCTGCTTTGTCAGTGGTGTTATGAAGGGTGTGTAAATATACAGTGAAATAGAGTACTAGAATAAAAAAGAACTCATAAGGCCTAATTCAGATTCCCCCTGAAATGAGCTGGAAGACAGCCCTACAATATCAGCTGGAAAATATGCTTACAAAGAAGTCTAGAATCATTAGGATTAAATGTTTATAGTGGTTATTGCTAAGGGATTTTTTGCTAAAGATACCCCAAACCCCTACTTGACAGGATTTTCAATGCTTTTGAGAAGATGTTTCATCATGCTAATCATTATGTTTACTGTATTAGGAAAAATAAATATGTCCCATTTTAACTCAAAGAAACTCAGTTCCAGCCTAGAACCTTCATGGGTAATCTAGAAACCAAGAATAAGTAATTTTTAGAAAAGCAGGAAAATACCATATTATTAAAATTTAAAATCTGGGTTTTATTTAAAAATTTTGGACTGTAAATTAATAGCTTAACTATTTTATCAATTTTTATTTAACCTGCAGTATAGATTTAGTATAAATGTTAAACTTCAGAGATAAGATGTTTCTTATGTTTGTATCCAATTATTTTTAAATGGGTATCACAAATAATGCCAGGAAAAAACCCCAACAATACAACCCAACTACAAAATAAAAAAATAAAAACCCCAAACAAAACCCATGTCACCAAGAAAATAACTATAGTAGCACTGAGAAAAAAAGGAAGGATTGTGAACTGTGAAATTTTACTGCAGTATAATACTCATATATTTCAGTTAATAAGTTACACACCTTAAACTTTAGTTACAACTTTCCCTCAATAAGCAAAGAATATTAAAAATAATTAATGGAAAATGCTCTAAAGGAGTTGCAAAAGGGAACTTGGCTCAAACTCTATTTGTCAATTTACCTTTATATGGAAAAAAATGAGAGTCATTCTAAAAACCCTATAAAAACTCAACTCTACACTTTCTATACTTTTCTATACTTCCTGTTAAAGTCTGACACTGAACAGTGAAAAAACAACTTACCAAAAAGTACTCTGGTAAAACCATTACCACTTTATGATTGAAAAAATTTGGTAACTGATGCAATTTTTAAGGAATAGATGTTCATCAAACATCCTGTTAATTTTAGCTATGGATAGGGAAAAAACTATTCTGTAATATAATATATGATATTCTAGAAAGCATATGTATGAGCTCGCTTTTCCTAAGAGGCTTTAATTTGATGCAACTTCTTATCTGAAGATACATTGATGCTGCATTTTTTTATATATTTATCAGTAATTCCTTTTTCTTCTCTCCAACCATTTTCTCCTGTCAAAAATAATAAGATTTAAGTTCTACAGTGTGTGAATGTTTGTGGTGTATGCCGCAAAGTTCTGAAAATAGCCATACCCTTGATATTTCACCAGAATATTCTATTTCCTGAATTCTTATTCTAATTTTGACCTCCCTTTTGACTTGTATTGTTTTCTCATCTTTTATGTGGTGAATAATGGCAACTCTTATCAGGAGACATATCAAAAGCTTTCCTGTCTCCTTCTCCCCTCTTTCTGATAGATTGAATTGAATGGGTTTGTGAATATAGAAGTTGTTGGGGAAGATGAAACAGGAAAGCCTTATAAATATGATTGCCTGACAAGAGATTTTGGGAATATGAAAAATATAAGCGACATTGAAATGAAAGCCACCTTTGAAATATCAAGTCTTAGTTACTGAACAACTGGAAAACAATGGTATGGCCAACTGAAGGTAATCCCCTCTTAATTGAACAATATCCTCTGCTTGCAGGCAGGTCCAAGGGTCAGAGCAGACCCTACTAGCTCAGCAGAAGGGGTCCAAAGAGTAGTTTTTAGAAGTTAAGATGTAACACTCTATGGTAATATAAGAACTCTTATAGGCTGTATGTAAATGCTATAGGATTTGTATCTTGTATTAGATTGGTTAGTGACAATTAGAATATTCAGTACAGAAGATGATTTATTGTATTGTAACCAAGACTTCACCATTCCACTCTTACACACTCTTACTACTTCTTCTTCACTCTCATTCCTCTCGCTCTCTCTCTCTCTTACCCGCTTACTCTCTTGCTCTCTTGGGCCTGCTCAGAGCTGCCAGCTGCAGCTCTAAGCAGTGCGCCTATACCCATGCCCTTTGCAATAAACCGCATGTTTCAAGATCTGACTATAGAGATCTCTCATCACCGACCATCCCCGCTCGTCTACGCCCGGTCCAGACTGAACCCCAAAGCTCTTACAGTCTGGCGCCCATCGTGATTGCCGAACCCACACCAGGCACCCACAGTCTGGTGCTCAACGTGATTGAAGGCCCGGTTCAGCTTTCTCCATCTGTGGGAGACTTCTCCATGGACGGTAACTAAAAGACCAGTTATAGCCACCTAGAACGTGTCGTGAGCACGGCATACCGTTGCTGCGCATCGTTAAAGCCGGAGCTCTATAATTCTTCTGAGGCAGCCCTCGAGCACGGGGATTACCTGGAGCTCTTGGAGGGAATTGCCTGGCAGTCCTCGAGCACGGGCGGCCACTGCTGCGCAGCGGCTCCCTGGAGCTCTTTGAGGAAGTTTGCCGTAGCACCCCTTGAGCACGGACACGCTGCTAAGCAGTGCCAGCCGGAGCTCTACGGAGGGACCCTGCCGCGCGCCCCGAGCACAGGCGAGTAGTGCTCAGCACCGCCCGCGCTGGAGCTCAGTGTGGACCCACCCGTGAGGTCCTGAGCATGGAAAGCCGTTGCCAAGCGACGCCTAAAACCGGAGCTCTGAGAAAGGACCCAAAAGCAGTGTCCTGAGCGCCAAGTGGAGTGCCTGGCCAGCCCCCCACGACGGACCTCTGACTAAGGACACTGCTCCTGCGACATCATCTAAGTGAGTATCATACTGGTCTAAAAATGGGACAAATTCACTCTGCCCACGACAGAGATCTCTATAAGCAACTTAAGCATTTACTTATAAGCTCTGGTTCAAGACAATTACCTAAACAGGAGCTAAAAAACCTCTCAGAATGGACTCTGATTAATTTCCCAAATGCTGACCGTTCAGCAGTCTACACCAGAGACTTTTGGGACTCAGTGGGAATCAAATTATTTAATGCCATATCACGCTGGGACAAGAGTACCGCAGAACTCATCCCGGCTTGTGCAGCGTTAATGGAACTATTCGCCGTGCCCCCCCCACCGCCGCGCAGCTCCGCCCCACCCCCTCGCCCGCCGCCGCCTCAATCAGCCGTGCCGGAGTCACAGAGCCAGTCCCCCGCGGCCCCGCCGCCTCCTTGCCTGCCGCCACCGAGATCGGCCGCGCCACTCCCGAGCTCTGCCGTGCCATCACCGCCCCCGCCGGGCCCCATCCCCGCGCCGCAGCCGCCCCCGCCAGGGTCCCCCAACACAGCGCAGCCATATCCCTCCGCCGCCCAGCGACATCCCTCCGTGCAGCGCAGCCCCGCCTCAGAAGCTGCGAACAGGGGGGGAATGGATGGGAATGATGCAGCTCCAGTGGCAGGGGAGACGGAGAGCCCCTCTGCCGGAGCTGATGTTTTAAATCTAACACAAGTAAACTCTGAAAAGCAGCCAGATTTGTTTGCAATGAGCCCCAGAGTCCCGCCAGCGAGCGGCGGGGATCTTGCAACCCAGAAAGAGAAAACGAGTTCTGAGAGTTTGTCAGCGCTACCTTCTGAATCAAAAAATCCTCCAAAGTGCTCAGATTATTCTCAATTAACAGATTGCCATGAAATAAGACCCCAAATCTATAAAGATGAAAGTCTTAGTCTATTAACTAAGCCTGTGATAGCTAGCCAACAGCCTGACAGTCCTAAAACGTGGGCTCCCATCCCCACTCTCGAAATTAAAGAACTAAAAAGTGCTGTAAGATACAGTGGCATTTGCTCACCGTATCTTAAACAACTGCTAAAAAGTACCCTAAAAGGAACACATCAAACTTTAAAACGCATTTTAAATCAACAGAAAAGGGGAAAAGCCCAGGCTACACCTCAAAGAAGGTTGAATAAAGCCTTGTATGTTTTTAATTTCTTGAACAGCTCTGCAGAAGAGCCTGACCCCCTCATTTTCAGACATTTCTTAAACAACAAAAAAGCAAAACTGAAAAAGCACCCCCCAGTTTTAATTAAGAATTTAGCGTCAGGAAAAATAGAAAGACCATATGATCTTATAATGTGGGGAAAGGGATTTGCATGTCTCTCCACAGGTGAAGGAGCCAAGTGGATTCCAGCAAAGACCGTGAAGCTGTACCACACATCAAACCCCGTTGTCGGTTCCACTTCAGCCAGTGACCCTGCGAGTGGAAGCCGAGAAGCCAGCACTGAAATGTGAACTAGGCAGAACCACTGAGAGAAGATTGTCTGCCAGAAACAGCTCAAGAAAAGAATGGAGTTTTAGCATTATTTGTGTGGATGCATGTTGCTTTTAACCTTTTGCTTTTGTTTTTGTAGTGAAGCTTTACCTATAAATCAACCAAAGACAAACGTCTGGGTTGCCTTAGCCAAATCTGCAGGCTCCGATACCATCTGTCTATCTGACACAAGCTCTGACAAACCTTTCTCAACTTATTGAGTGCCTTTCCCAGAAGGTTTTGGTAATGTTACTTTTGATAAATATTGGCCATATGATAATCATCACATTTCTCCAACTCCCAGCCATAGACACCAAACTTACATTGATTATCTTTTATTAGCACATGGGCATGGCTGTGAAGATTTTGAAGGATTATGCTGTATGAACTTATCCGATCATTCTGTTTCCATTCACAAACAGTTACAAAACCTAAGGGACCTAGCTAACCAAATTACAACAGATGACCGTCTTGGCTAGACAGTTTGTTTGTTGGTTGGAGCTTTGCACCTTGGCTAAGGGAACTCTGTAAAATAGGCTTGATTATTCTAGTAGTAATAATTATAGTTTTAGTAGCAGTACCTTGTATACTTCAGTGTGTGCAAAAAATAACGAGTAGGACTATGTCTAATATCTTAATTGTTCATCAGAATGGGGGGATGTTGGGGAAGATGAAACAGGAAAGCCTTATAAATATGATTGCCTGACAAGAGATTTTGGGAATATGAAAAATATAAGCGACATTGAAATGAAAGCCACCTTTGAAATACCAAGTCTTAGTTACTGAACAACTGGAAAACAATGGTATGGCCAACTGAAGGTAATCCCCTCTTGATTGAACAATACTCTCTGCTTGCAAACAGGTCCAAGGGTCAGAGCAGACCCTACTAGCTCAGCAGAAGGGGTCCAAAAAGTAGTTTTTAGAAGTTAAGATGTAACACTCTATGGTAATATAAGAACTCTTATAGGCTGTATGTAAATGCTATAGGATTTGTATCTTGTATTAGATTGGTTAGTGACAATTAGAATATTCAGTACAGAAGATGATTTATTGTATTGTAACCAAGACTTCACCATTCCACTCTTACACACTCTTACTACTTCTTCTTCACTCTCATTCCTCTCGCTCTCTCTCTCTCTTACCCGCTTACTCTCTTGCTCTCTTGGGCCTGCTCAGAGCTGCCAGCTGCAGCTCTAAGCAGTGCGCCTATACCCATGCCCTTTGCAATAAACCGCATGTTCCAAGATCTGACTATAGAGGTCTCTCGTCACCGTCAGTCCCGACCGTCCGTCCAAGCCACCCCGCTGTCCTACAGAAGTAAGTGGTCGTTATTTCTTATGAGTGAATAAACAAGTAAATACCAAGTGAGTCTTGAAGCACTCTCCATTCCCACTATATTTACATCTAAAATGCAAGCTAGAAATGTGGTATGGCATAAAAAAGTATGGTGAAGTCATTATTCCCATTTTATAAGTATGTCTCAGAGGTGTTTATGGGGTCTAAAAGAATATATATGCTAGTGGTACAAATAGTTTTAGGGGATATTCCATGACTCTGGGACTTGAACAGACCTTGGCCTGGTCTTTTTCCATTCCTACTAGCACTTTTCCATGCAATTCCTAGGCATGGTTCCATAGTTACTGTGGGTCAGAGACCTTTATCAAAATCTAATATTGATGCATCTACTGACACTCTGTGTCTCAGCATGTTTACCAGTATGGAAATCAATTATTATGTGACCACATCAGAGAACAGGCTCAAGGCACTTTTAATTTAATGGAGCAGGAATAACTCATGCAACTCTCTTCCTCTTCAGGCTCCTCCAGGCAGAATCTTCACACTCATTTCATTTTAAAAATGATGCTGTAGCACACAGGAAATAGATGCAATATTTCATAGAATCATATGCAGCCAAAAGTTATCTTTACCTCCACTATTTCTAATACAATTGATAATAAAATTTCCTTCCACAACACCAGATGCTTAGTGAGAATTATGTATCAATTCATGTTCTTTTCCACTGAAATAAGTCAAATATAATGGGATTTACCTCATCTACCTTTAAATTTTTATAATGCAGACATATACATCTCAGATTGTCAGACAGAGGTTTTATTCCTTGAATAAAAGAGGCAGTTCTATAACGTGTTTTATCTCATTGTAGTATAGATACCTAAAAGGGTTAGAAGAACTTTGTTTTGGAAGTAATATATATCCCCTTGAATTATATAGTGAATCTGGTTGCTGAATCAAGATGAAGATATGTACATAGATGAAGCTGGGAAGGCCTCAGAAACAACTTAATGCTACATAAAAACTTTCTGACAGAATCCTTACCTCAGGTCTCTTATTTGAGTCTTCACATTTAATTGATCTCATTTTAATTTTGCTTTTTCAAAAATAAATAGGAAGCCCCAGCATAACATACAGTCTTTAGCAGAGGCATATTAGGACTAAATGCAGCAACTTTCCAATTATGTGATCAATTTATAAGAACTTCTTTTGATTCAGAATGCTGAATCAGCAGAATAATAACTAATGGAAAATAAAGTTAATATTTATATTGTATGTGTCTTGAATATAAAAGTTTCCTCTACGAATCAAAATTTAAATGTACTTAATGTAATTTTTTTCCCCAGTAATTTTCTTTATTGCATCATGCATATGTCAATTTGAAAAAGCTTCTTTTTTTAATTGATAAGGGTTCTTTTAATCCATACACCTTACAGTGTCTTCTCATACCTGGATGACACAAATTTTTGAAAAACTGTCTGGAAAGAAAGGACCAGATAGATGCTCATGCATACATGTAAATCACTGTTATGTCTGCCAAAAAAAAAAAAAAAAAAGGCCCATTATTGTTTCTCCATATTCTTGCATCATCTTGACCTGATTTGCCTTTCTGCTAGTGCTCATCAGAATCCTCTGCTTTGTGTTAAACAGGATTTCAATTGCAGAGGAAAAGAGAGCTGGCATTTAAAATGAGAGTCAGGCCCTTTCTATCCATGCCATTGTGACAAATTTTTATAGGAACATTATAGATACACAACCAGTGATTAGCTCCATTGCTATGCGCTCCTGTATCTCTGCAACAGAGAGCGATCATCAAATTCACATTATCTGGGAACTTGGGAGTTAGCAGAAGCTGACCATGCCAGCTGGAAGAGGCTTAAAACATGTGTTATGCTATTAAGTGGTATTACAATGTACCAATAATGGATTACAAAAATCTCTTACAGACCTTGTTACTCGAAGTATAGATGTACTGTGCACATTGCACAGCCATGGCAATGCAGCTTGCTGAAAGAAAAATGATGAATTGGTTTAGCATACAATTATGCAGAGGTGAAACTGGATGGAATCAATTTACTCAACAAAAATAAATGCATAAAAATTATAATAAGGACAAGACTGTTAACACTATAATTTTAGAATGTGTTTTGGAGGGGTTTTCTCATGTTTTATCTAAAATGTATTTTCACTTCTGGCATTGATATGGGTCCCACAAATCACTGTTGCATTGTGGCTGCACTTAACACAATTTATTTAAGGACACCTCGGTGTGTAATGGGCAATATGAAAGAAATCATCATCAAAAACCATAATAAAGTACTCCAACTTAACTTAGGAAACAGGGATGAAAATTATTGACCCTAGAAATTTTGAGATCTTTCATCCCCCAATTGTTTTAAACTGGTTTTTGTTGGCATTCTAGTTTCATACCACTATGGATAACTACATTTCTAAATAGACAGAAAAATTCTCAGGTTAGCATCCATCCAACACTGTTATACTGGTAGAAATAACAAGGCTCATTGCAGTGTAGTTAAATAAATTATAGTTTATAAATGTCATATTTATCTGTCCGTCTACAGCCCTGATACACCTGTCATTTTAGTTTTCAATTTTCACAGGTAGCTAATGGCAATAATGAATTTTTCTTCAAGAAAAGCAAGTATCTGTGCTGTAATTTGTGCCATTCTATATATTCATAAATGAACTAGATGCTAGCAGCCAGTGCAAAAAAAAAATTGCTGACATGGAGTCATTCTAGATAATGAGGACATACAGCCAGACCATGCAGAACTGCAGAAAGACCAAAAATAGAGTTTATGATATAAAGAAAGTTGCAGCAGCATGAAGAATTAATTTTAATGGAGACAAGTATGAAGTGGTTGGGAAAAAAGCAAACATATAACATATGCACCCTGCACTGGCCATTATCTTCAAGGTAAAACCTTGTAGTAAAGAAAAACTGGCACCTGTTCAGTAGTGGTCAAAAAATAAAGGCAAATGTGTAAACTCCTGTTTCAAACACATCTTGAATATGGTTATGAAGAAAGATGTCTGAAGTTACAAAACAATTCTCACTTGAGGTATGAGTGCTAAAAGTTCCCTGATTGGAAAGAGACAAGTGAGGAGAATAACAAATCTACAATTATAAGTCTGATGAAAAGACAATGCAGATAAGTCAACAGTTCATTCTAATATATTAAATAAGGAACATCAAATTAAGCTGATAGCATCTAAGTGGAGAAATGAAAGCTGAATCTTCCCAGAAAACAGGACTCAGTGCCAAAGACTCACTGTAAAATGCTTAAAGCTTGTATCCACTCAAGGTTTAACAACAAGAAATGGAATCCAGATGGGATAACTGGATTCATAAATAAATCCTTTGAAGGCAACAAAGGTGAAAATAACTCTGACCTAGAAGAGTAATTAAGAAAATCATTGTGTTTGTATGTCATGTTATTGGTTCTTTGTGTGGGTCCTTTCACAACAAGCTTACACAAAGCTGGATTGCAAGTCTAATACAATATAGGTGCCCTCGTACTTATCTGCATTCAGTTCTTGAATAAATTCATAGAGGAAAAAATATTCTACCAATATGAAATCACCACCTCTGAATCACTGAATGTCTGAAGCATGATTTACAACACCTTGAGAGAATGCTGTTCAGTACTGTTCCTCATCTGCTCTGTCCTGGTGATCTTTCCAGCACTTTGTGCTGCTCACCCTCCTAGACAGGATTCTGGTCATTGTGGATCTTTCATCTGAAAGTTCAATATATATTTTTTCTAATGTTTGTAAAAAATGAAAGAGATGTGAGATAATGGAATAAAAAATGGAAGAATAAATCACATTTTATATAGGTACACAAATTCAAGAGTTTAGAAGACTGATCACTGCTCCTGGAAGAGAGGAAGTTATTGCAGCCAATGAGAAATTTTATGTCCTCTGTGTTTTGAACAGTTTGCATTTTGGACAATCTTATGTAATACGTAGTCATTGTGATAATCTTGCACTTCCAGACAGTCAATGCAAATCTTCCCCAAAAAAATTCTATTTAAAAACAGGAAGGATTCTAAAGACTTCTTTATTAATTTCATTTTGTCTTCCAAAATTGCTGCAGGAGATACAAATTTCAGTTTATTGAAGCCCTGCAATTTTGGGGACTAAAAATGCAGAGAACAGTTATAATTTTAAGATGGGAAAAGTGTTGTCATCGGTTACATTGCCACATTTATCCTGTGGCAATGACAATTTAAAATTGCACACACACACACATATTTATAAAAGAAAAATGGAAATAAGAAATAAAGGAAGTAAATAGAATGTGTCATTAATGACTACATTTTTTATAGAATCATAGAATGATAAGGTTGAAAAGGACCTTAAAGATCATCTAGATCCAATCCCCTTGCTATGGGCTGGGAACCTTCCAGCAGATCCAGTTACTAAGAGGCCCATCCAGCCTGGTCTCAAATATTTCCAGAAGTGGGGGATCCACAAACTCTCTGGGCAACAGTGCCTCATGACTGTCACAGTGAAAAAATTTTTCATAATATATAAGTTAAGCCTACCCTGCTTTAGGTTGCAGCTGTTCCTCCTTGTCTTATCACTAACTGCCCTTGTAAAAAGTCCATCTCTCTTATAAGTTCCCTTTAGGTACTGGAAGGCTGCTATAAGATCTCCCCAAAGCCTTCTCTTTTCCAATCTGATTTTTGTTCATGATAAGTATCTGAGAAGTTTCTATTGGCAGATTTTCAAACGTATCTTTTAGAGACATTTATTCCTTAGTAATATCTGACTTTATGCAGTTTAATGTAAAAAAAATACTTAGGCAACAATACTATATACATGTTCTCATTTTAATCAGTAAGGCAGGTTCCTTCAGAAAGTGGGTCTGAGATGAGGCACGTGAAGTAAGTGTCAAAATAATTTTGAATGGTCTCTACTGGCAATGAAGAAAGTTCTGGTAACTACTGTGTGGAAGAGATGCTCAGTGTGTAGACAGATAAAGTTAAGTACACTTAAAAATCTTTGGGGAAGGCCAGACAAAAAGTTCTTTCTCCATTAGTGCTACTTTAAAATCAGAATCATATGAATCTTTGTGACATAAACTATTAGCTTTCTATTCAATTATGAATATGCTTCATTTTCCAAACATCAGCCTGAGAATAGTTCCCTTTATTGTTTAGTCCTGTCTCTTTCTATTGCAGACAATAACCTCATGAAATAGCTTTCATAAAACCATTATGTTTTTTCTAAAAACTGTTAGTATTCTCTTAAGCCCACTGTTTCCTTTGGGTTGCTGCTCCAGAATTTCACTTGTGTCATTGTTAAATAATTGTTTTTAAGTTGCAGTGTATTTGAGATGATGCATAGTTTGTGCCCACTGTGTTCTAGAATTAAATGTATCTTTTCATTTTCATAATGCTTGTTACCTGGTGCATTTCTAGACAGCAAATATATTAACTCTGACTCTGTCTGTATTGTTAAATACATCCATTTCAGGGCATCAACTTGTTACTTGTGGCCAGAAAGAATACAAACAGGTATGTCCACCAACTTTACAGCAAGAGTACTGTACAGCATTAGGTTTGATGTTCTGCTGCTGCGACTCTAGAAAACTATGTAGTTTTGCTACATAGGCTGTTTCAGGGGCTTTTTATTTAAAATTTATTCAGAGAGTTTTAGACCATAGTACAGCCTTAATAAAAAAGGCTACACTATAAAAACTTGATGCATAAAACTGAGTATAAATATTGTTAGTGTTGTGTTGCAAAGCCTTCACATAGATTTTCTGACAAAAAGTGAGGAAGGTCAAATGGTACCTGATTCTGTGGCAACCATACTGACGTTTAAAAGTAGTTAAAGGAATGAACTATCTCCAGAAAAATGGCAAGGCTTTGTTGGAAAAAATTAGTTGGAGAATTCCAAATTAGAGTCAAGGAGCTAAGCTGGTCCAGGATCAGCTGCTGGAGTTTTCCCCTAGTGAGTTGTACTTGAGAGAATCAAAGAGTATTCTGAGTTGGAAGGGAACCACTAGGATCACCAAAGTCCAACTCCTGGCCCTGGACAGCCATGTGCCTGAGACCATTGTCCAAAAGCTTCTTGAAACCTCCCCGACACAACTTCAGGGTATTCCCTCAGGTCCTGTCACTGGTCATGAGAGTGTAGAGATCAGTGTTTGCCCGTCCTCTTTGCCTCATGAGGAGGTTGTAGACTGCAATGAGGTCTCCCCTCAGTCTTCTCCCCTCTTCTCCACATTGAAGAAGCCAACTGACTTCAACTGCTCTTCATATGGCTTCTCCTCAAGGTTCTTCACCATCTTACATGCCCTTGTTTGGATACTCTCTAATAGCTTTATAACTTTTTTATATTGTGCCATCCAAACCAACACACAGGGCTCAAAGTGAGGCTGTCCCAGTGCAGAGGAGAGCGGGACAATCCTTGCCCAGCTGGTGATGCCATGGTTGATGCACCCTAGAACACAGTTGGCCCTTCTGGCTGCCAGGGAACTGCTGACTCATATTCAATTTGCCATCAACCAGTAACCCCAGGTCCCTTTTCTTAGTGCTGCTCTCCAGCATGTCATTTCCCAGTGTGTACATACATCCAGGGTTGCCCCATCCCAGGTGTAGAATCCAGCACTTGCCCTTGTTAAACTTGATATGGTTGGTGATTGCCCATCTCTCTGATTTATTGAGGTCTATCTGCAGGGCCTCCCTACCCTCAAGGGAGTCAGCAGCTCCTCCCAGTTTTTATTGTCTGTGAACTTTCTCAGTATCCCTTCCAGTCCTGTGTCCAAGACATTTATGAAGATGTTGAGGAGCACAGGGCTGAGGATGGAGCCCTGAGGAACCCCACTAATGACAGTCTGATGTCACCCCATTCACTGTAACCCTTTGTACCCAACCCAAGAGCCGGTTGCTCACCCAGCATATGATGTGTTTATTTGGCTGCTTGCTGGATATTTTGTCCAGAAGGATCCTGTGACAGATAGCATTGAAAGCTTTACTGAAATTTGAAAAGATTACGTCAACTGACTTCCCTTGATCAACTAGGTGGGTTCCTTTGTCATAAAAGGAAATCAGGTTCAAGAAGCAGGACTTCTGAATGAAGCCATGCTGGCTGTGATGTATGATTACAGTGTCCTCCAGGTGTTTTTCAATGGCTCCCAGAATAATTTTCTCCATAATTTTACCACCACTGAAGTGAGACTGGCAGACCTGTATCCAACACTATCCTTCCTGCCTCTCTTGACAATTGGGGCAACAATTACCTACCTTCCAGTCAATCAGGACCTCTCCAGATTTCATTCAAAAATCACTGAGAAATGCCTCATTAGGACATTAGCCAGCTCTATGTATTTTCAGGTGAATCCTATCAGGACTCAGATTTATAGGGATCCATCTGGAGCAGCAGATCCACACAAACTCAAGGTCAACTGGGAGTTTATCATTCTCACCAGTCATGGTCCTCCAGCTCAGGGCACTGAGACCCCCTTAGTCTGTCATGTGTGGTGAAGATGGAGACGAAGAATACGCTGAATATCTCCACCTTGTCCCTGCCCTGTTTGTGAGGTGACCATCCTCATTCTATAACAGGCCAATGTAATTTCGGCTAGGTTGCTAAGCCACTATGCATCATTTTTGGAAAATCATGGCAGTCAGAAAAGAAGTCTGAGTGAATCTTCATTTGACAAGTACATTGCGATAAGCTAGTTTCTTGTTCAAATTAAAATTTATATTTATTTATTTATTTAATTAATTGCTTAATTCTACATAATAGCCCATGATTCTTTCTCACTTTGGGTAATTATATCTGTCCACTGACTCTAATTGAGGTCTCACTGATGCCTTGCACAAAGGTACTACTATTTCTACTTAGCTGGAATTGTTTTGGTTACTGATTTGGAGGACCATAGTTGCTGGTTTTACAGTTTTATTCCATTATTGATTTACTATCATCCTTATAAACAGATATATACCTGGGCTTTTTAAAATTAATTTCTTGTTTTCAGCTGAGAAAATTCCAGCTTGTTTGCAGGCCCAAGACTGTCCTACAGATTCTTTTTCTGAGAGTCTAAATGAATGGATTTTCACTTTGTTCTCATAAATTTCCCCACGCCCTATTACTTCACTCTCTAAGGCTATTCATTTATTTATGTGTTATATTTCACTGCTCCCCTCTATTCAAAATGACTGCCAACTTTGTGATATCATCTAATTTCATTACCTCACTTTAACCTTTGAGTCAAGGTCAGAATCCAAGATTGAGATACATTGACTGTTCCCAATCCTCAATAAATTCCAAATATGACTTCTCCACAGTCTAGTATTTTCTCTTTAATACAACAAAACCTCTATTGTCATGTGATACTGTATGCTCTATGTAAGCTCACATTATGTGTATTTGATTCCTCAAGGCTTTAATAATTCTTCCTTAAATATTTGTTCTAAAAACTTATATGATTTAAGGACAAGCAAATTCAGGGGGATATATATATATATATATATTTCAATTTTTGTTCTCTTTATACATATCAATGTTTATCAAATCACTTTTCAGATTTATTCATACAGTGTGATGCATTGGTTCTCCAGAGTTCTCTAAGGAAGATTATCGTGCTATTCTGTCATAGATGCGGGTTTTTTTAGATTCATTGTTTTCAATTTGCATATCATTGCTGTATATCACCAGTCCAGGTCACAATCCTGTCTGGTTTCCTTGTCAAATATGACAAAAATATTAAGAAATCATTATATACATAGTTTTGAGCAGTAGTCAAAGTACAGTTAGTCATTATTTTACTCACAAAATACAGTTCTTGTTCTTCTGTGTCCCTGTGTTTCAAAAAAACTTCAACAGATTATTCTGTAAATTTATACCTTGTGCATCACTGTTTAGCCTTTAGCAAACTTTTATGACCAACTTAGAAACTCCAGTTATTTATAATTGAAATCACAACTCAAGTTGTATATCAGTTTATGATTGCACCGTCTTAATTTAAGTCTATATTTTCTCACAATGCTGTAACTATTTGTCCCTAAGGGGAAGGGGTTATGGTTCTCAAACACCTCCACACAGAGTAACTGAATGGTGATGCTTTCTCCACCTGAAGTTAGCACTGTGTTACATTTTAACTTCTAGTATCTGAAAGAAATTGAGTCTTTTGATGTAGTCCCAGGTTGCTTACTCAGACGCAAAACCAAAGCCCCTCAGGTCTCAATAGAAATGCTGAAAACCCAATAACTTAGCAAGAATTATGAGGAGATATCGAGTGAAGGATCTACTTTTAAACTCACCATGCAAATAACAAATTTCTTCCAAATCCTAATTTCAAAATCCTGGATAAGATTTTTGCCTTTATATCTTGGGCAGCTTCTAATAGAGAATACAACACTGAAATTTCAGGATGCTAAATTTTCAGTACCATGTGCTGATCAGATAAAATCATGGTACTAGAATCACAACTTTTTTTGCCTATCACTCCCTAATAAGGATGTTTGTGTTTGACAAAAGATACTCTCTTTTCCATGTTCTGTATAAGAAGATAAAGCTCTTTATTTTCCATTTTTATTATATACTGGAATTTTTCTTTTCATTCCTTAAAAAAAATGTGCTGCACTCTATTATATAAGACCTAATAATATATGCATACTAATGTAAAAATGACTGTGATAATGCTGATGGTGAACGTCATAAGAAAATATTAAAACTAGTAAAATATACTAAACCAAACTAAGCAAAATGTTCATAAGCATAGCAAATTCAGTGATTAATAGTCAGCAGGATTCTAGCTTTCTATGTCACCACTTGGATTTTATGTGGTGTTACTAAGCAACAAAGGTTACTCTTCAGCAATGCTTAGATGCAGTATTTGCAGCTTTAATCAAATCAGCTGCTAAGTGAACAGTATATTTGTGTAATATGTTTGCCGGTGATAGATAAGCAGTACAAGCAAATCAAATATATGCTAATTTATCTTATACAGTGTAATTATAACAAGTCTCCTTTTAGTTGGTCAATGGGCTTTTCTAATGTACATCTCTTTATATATAATTTATCTTATTGTGAAGGTTCTTGGTAACAGGAATAATTCAGGCAACATTTTAGTTTTTCTTCCAAGCTCCAAATAGTATTTACTGAAATGTACTAAAAATGGCTATTAAAGCTGTTATATTGACATAAAGATAAGAATAGCCCACATAAAAATACGGGAGTCAGAACTATTTTTTATTGCTTTTACGTAATAATTATTTTAAAAAATAGAATCCCATAAGACATTGTACATCACTTTTTAATTTTATCTTCTACTTCTCCCTGCAGTATTAACAGAGAATACTAGACAAAGTAACATGACAGGTTGTTGAAAGATCCGTCAGTACTGCTGCTTTTGATATTCTAGTTGTTTTAAAAGTGAAAAGAGCTACCCAAAGAAAGCTTCTTTATTCCAGGCAACGTAGACTGTAAAACAACAATTTGTATCAGCTACTTGCTAATAGAGCAAAGTTTGCTTCAGATAAAGCATGATTTCTTTAAAGTTGAAAGGTCATAGAGGTGAACATTTTCTATTAATCTGTATGCCACCATATGGATGGTTTTGCTCTCATATTATAATGATTCTGGAGAGTTAATTGTGGAATTCCCTTTAAAAAAACCCTCCCTATATATAAAGTTTAAAACTATATCAATTTAAATTCTATTCTATGATAGATTCTATGAAATGCCTAATAGCTGAAAAAACCTGGACAAGAACAAGAAGACATGAGGAATAAAAAAGTTCTATGTGCCATGCTTGTATGTAAAACATGGAAAATTAACTTAGTCTGCTTTTGGAAGTTAAGTTTTTTCATAGATAGTATAGGAACGATAGCAATTGTATCACTAATTTTTTAGAGAATTTCTCATTAAAAAATTCCTTTTAGTCTTTTTCTTCCTAATACCATTCAAATAATTTCCATTGTTTTAGGGAAAGAGGGAAAAGGGAAGGAATGCAGAAGAATACAGTTCTACTGTATTTGCATACAGATTTAATTTGAAATACATGTGCATCCATGAAGCTCAAAATCCAAGCCTTTAAAATATTGTCCCATGAGAATCCTGTTGTAGCCCTTCAAGTACTGTAGACAGCAGGATTGTACTTGAACATGTTAGTGAATATAATCTATTTCC
This sequence comes from Corvus hawaiiensis, assembly GCF_020740725.1. NCBI lineage: Eukaryota > Metazoa > Chordata > Aves > Passeriformes > Corvidae > Corvus > Corvus hawaiiensis. The sequence continues at coordinate 78,875,022 of NC_063214.1, forward strand.
TACTTAAAGGTTATGTTGCTGGTTTGTATTTTTATGGCAGTACTTAGGGATGTCATTTGTGTCCTTCTTGCTCCCGAGGCTGTGTGATGCAATTTATTGCAGAAGAGAGAGACTATTGCAGAGATATAGCAAACCAATAAGCTAAAATAAAAAAAATTGAGGAGGGAAATACTAAGATCCACAAATATTTAGATTACAAAGGCACTCTAAATTAGGCGTCAGGAAACTGTGTAAATGACTAAACCTTTAGGGGCAAGGTAGCTTATGTGTAGTTTTGGCAGAGAGTGAGCTTGATGGCTTCTTTCCTTGCACAGGCCTATCTCATTTTATTGAGAGGCAGAGCCTCTAATCACATTATAAAAACTACAAATAGTTTAATGCAATTTTCTAAGTGCTGTGGAAATAAGGTTGGAATGATTTTATTGGAATAAAAAGGTTTTCAAGCTCATATTCTGAAACCCGTATTCTGAAATATGGACCCCTTTCACATAACTTGTGTATGCACTACCTGTTAATTTAATGCATGCAGGAAATTAGTGACAAAGGATCTAATCTCAGTCTCTGTGGATCTGATGAAATTTTTGTTGCTATGAGCATTCTCAGTCTCCAAAAAATATCTTGGGCTTTAAATATTGCATTAACATTACCATTTGGATGCTTACATTTTTGCAGTCCCGGAAATATTTGTCAAGTTGTGGTCAATTAACACAAAGAAATCCTAATAATGTTTTTTTCCTCCAGCAAGTAATAAATCATATTTAGAAAAATATTTTTCTAGTATTATATCTCCCTCTACTGGTAAAATATTATTTTCCTTATGATTAATTTTGAAAGCAGACCATAATTAAAAAGGAATGCAACATGGTAGCTCCTTTCAAAAATTTGGTGACTATTTTAAGGAGAAAAACAAGAGTTAGGTCTAAATATTGTTTCAAAATTGGGTAAAGCAGGAAGTTCAGAAAAGGGTTACTGATTTATTCAAGGGAGATTGATCTACAGGGAAAATAGAATGATATTTTCTGTGCAGGGGTCAACTGGAGTTTTCACAATAATTTCTCATTAAAAAAGAACAGAAAATATTTAAATATGTTAGTACCCTAAAAAGGTTAATAGTCTCTTACAATAAAGGAAAATACCAGGAAGCACAGGTTATCCCTTGGTGCCCCCTAAAAATGTGAAACAATTTAAGCTTGTGAAATAATATTAGAAGAAATGATTATTAAAAAGAAATTATGGCTGTAAAAATAGATAACATTCACCCCTCTGTCAAAACGATTAGAAAACCTCTAAACCAGTGCATTATGGATAATAAGTATAGTAAATATGTATTCAGTAAAAACACCCTCAACATTCTGAAACAGATTTAAATGAAGCAGATCAAGAATACCTTGTCCATTATTGACTAATAACATTGGACTCAGGAAGGAGTTTTCACTTTCCCTAGGTTTTTGCTACAGTTCCCCAAACACACACAAGGGAAAGACTGTAGTGCAGGCCTCTTTTGCTTCTTTAGAACAAAGATGAACCCATTTTCTGTATAAATTTTCCAGCTAAATCACTGGAAACTAAGTACCTGAAATCCTGGCTAAGGTTTTCTTAGGATTTTCAGCATAGAGACTGCTACAGGCAACACATTTTGCCCTTGTTTTAAAGCACAGCTAGAGGAGTTGGTTGGGTCATCATCTAGCTTAAATATAATATCTTCAGGATGACAGAACTCACTCTGAAGCCAGTAAGTTTCATTTCTTCAACACAAATAAATATTTCTCCTTCCCAGGAGAGTGCTGTAAAAAGCAGAAACCACTCAGAAGGATGATCCAAGTTACATTTTAGGTGAATGTGTGATTTTGCAATTTTGAGTAAAGTATTTTGGTCATCACAGTGCATGAACTAAACATTTTGTGACAGAATGCTCTCATTCTTCAGAATCTCCCTCTTTCATGGTAGTGAAGATGTTATGAAGATGATGGCATTGATGAGGAATACATTTTCACTGTGTGTTTTTTCCAGACGGTTATCAAAATAAAAAAAACCTTTAATAATTACCCAAAGACAGTGAAATTATGCTGAAAAAAATTTTTAAATCCCCAGAAATTCCAAGTAAGCAAGAGAGAGAAAGACTAAGAATAAAAGAAAGTAAGGAAGAGGGATGGAAGGGAGAGAAAGAGAGGGACAGAGGCAACAGGGCCAAACAAAACCACGGAATGTTCCATATGAACATCAGAAAACTCCATTTTTTCAATGAGCGTGACCAAGCACTGGCACAAGTTGTCTGGGAGGTTTTGGAGTCCCCATCCTTGGAGATCTTCAAAAGCTGTCTACACAAGGTCCTGAGCAAATACGCCTAGGTGACCCTGCTTTGAGCTTGTGATTGATCAAGAAGATTCTGGAGGTCTCTCACAACCTCAACTATTCTGTGTTTCTGTGAAAAGAAAAGGAATTCGGAAGGAAGGAAGGAAGGAAGGCAGGAAGGAAGGAAGGAAGGAAGGAAGGAAGGAAGGAAGGAAGGAAGGAAGGAATTCGGAAGGAAGGAAGGAATTCGGAAGGAAGGAAGGAAGGAAGGAAGGAAGGAAGGAAGGAAGGAAGGAAGGAATATCGTTTTCACATAAAAAAAAGAGAAACAAAAAACGCAGTGCTGCCCCACCTTTGCATGTATATAACATGATATTTAACCATGTGATCAGATGAATGTGCTTTCTATACTATCAGTGTCAAGGTAAATTGATTCATTGCTCATGGTGTGCACTGTCAGCGTCTATTGTTATCTTTTATTTTCTTGCTTGTCACTTAGATTAATAACATTAGTGGTGCTATATGCTAGCAGCTTTCTTTCCCACGTCAGTCACAGAGGAATTTTCTCTGCACAGGAGAAATTCTCTTCTGTGGATTTCTTTGTAGTATTTCTTTCATTAGTTTAAATTGGCAGTAAGAGCACATTGTATCTCCTTCTGACTACTTGCATGAGTTCAATATTTCTAAAAGCATGATGATGCAGTCACTGAATACATGTAATTGCTTTCATTTTCACTGTTTTTCTGTTTGTGTGCTTTTTTTCACTCAAATTTGAAGGAATGTAGCTGGCAGCTAATTGAAAACCCCAGAAAAAGAAAGTGTTTGTATGTACAACACTGAATGAATCTTTCTTTTACTTCAATATTAAATTGTAATTAACCAAACAAAATTTGAGAAAATAAAACTGACTGCTACCGCAAATAAAGCCTACATATTATAAATTGTGATATCCTATTAAAAGTAGAGCCAGAAGAGATGACAACTGATTTTGATGCAATGGGAATCAGGTTGGGGACACTGATAGTAGAGTAGTACTCCAGTTATTAATATTTTAATTCATTACACTGAAATCCAGAACCTGCTAACAAAATGTCAGATGATGTAAATCTTTGAGATATTGTTAAAACAGAAGAGGACTGGAATCCTATGGGGGATGAACTGTATGAAGAGTGTATAAGGCATATGGGAAAAACACCATAATAGAAAGTGCAAGATCATGAATTTAGGGACTAAGAAACAGAATTTCTCCTATCAGCTAGGAGCTCAGCAGCTGCAGATATCATTGAAGCAGAAACCTGCATGTGTGAGCTTATTCATAAAGGGGAAGAATAATGTGACCTCAGATAACAAGAGAGAAAAATATTAAAGCCTTACTACAAAGGACCACTGAGCATTTCTCAGTGATACTCTGTGAAGTACTGTTTAATTCTAGTAGTACAAGTTTAAAGAAAATACGAGCTAGAAAATATCAGGCAGTGATGCAGAGGAAATTATTTGTAATCTGTCTGTAAAAACAAACATTTTGGGTTTGTTTACCATTTTTTAACCCAGTGAAACTAGTCAGTTAAATTGCCAGTCAGAAGAAAGGGTGCAGTTGATGAATTATCCAGATCAGTATCTGGATTTGTGGTTGGTTTCATCACGAGGGCTTACAATTGCTGGACATTTCTTGATGCATGCAGCCTCGTTGGGAGAGATGGGATCCACATATCTAGAAAAGGCAGGTGCATCTTCACTAGTAAACTGGCCAACATAGTTCTCTTGCCTTTGTAAAAGTTTAAAGAACAATTTACTAAGTCCAGCCACCTCAAATGCATACATATAACCCCAATGCAGTTATTCTGGACTACAAATAGGAGGAAGTGGAACTCTATGCCCTTTCTGCATGTTATGATGTCGTAGGAATCAGAGAAATTTGTTAGGAAAATTCACATTACTGGAAGACCACAACAGATGGCTACAAACCGTTTCAGAAGGATAGGAAAGGAAGAGGAGAAGGTGGAATTGCACTTTATGTAAAAGAGAAAATTGAGTGTATGAGGTTGAGCTATGGAGACCATAGAAGTTCTATTGAATTCCTGTCACGATCAATAGAACATGGTCCTCATTGATGGAGAACTTGTATTACTTTTACTTGTTGGGAAAACAACACAGTGTCGCACAACTTGCCCATCAGGTTTCTGCAAGTCACTGAGGACTGCTTCCTGCTGCAGATGCAGGACATGCCAGCTAGGATGTGCACATTACTAGGTTCACTATTCACAAACTGGGACAACTTACTTGACCACATAACATTGTGGAGTTTAAGATCCTGAGATGCTGAGCACACTCAACATCAGGAGTAGGACAAAGGCTCTGAATATTGGAAGAGCTAAATTCAATATGTTCAAAGCCCAGCCACAAGGAATTCCTAAGGAAACAACAATGTAGGGCAAATCAGTTTGTGAGTGCTGGGAGTTTGTAAAAAACAACATCGTAAATGGCTGAAGAGGGGCAAGAACTATCCATCCCCCAAAAACAGAAAAGAAGAAAGCAGAACAAAATACTACCCAGGCTTAACTATGAGCTTTTAGATGTGCTTAAAAGCAAAAAAGAAGCGTGCTAGCTATGGAAAGGAAGCTAAATAGGCAAAAAGGACTAAAAAGGGCCTTGATAGAACATGTAGAGGTGCAGTCAGGAGGAAGGCTAAGGTTCAGCTAGAACTGAAACTGGACAAGAGAGACATCAGGAATAAAGGGTTCCTCAGACACATGAGCAATTAGCAGAAGCACTGGGAAGATGTAGAGCCCACTGTTACACAGGGCAGGGAAACTATTTATTAATGCTGATGAATCAGAATCAGAAGTTCTCTATACTTTATTTGCCTCTGTCTTTACCATCACAGGGTCAAGTAGCTATGACAATATGTGTTGACCCACCAGTAGTGGAGGAAAGGCTGATCTTCAGCCTCTTGCAAGGTCTCAGCCCACATAAATCTATGGGCCTGGCTGTACTCCACTCCAAGGCATTAAGGGAAATATCTGACAGTGCTGCAAAGCCACTGTCTATAATATTTGAAAAGTGGTGGAGAAGAGGGTATGTCCCTTATGACTGGAAGAGGTAAAATGTCACACTCAGATTTAAGCACGGCCCAGAAGAGGACCCAGGAAACTACTGGACCACTAGTCTTACTGCAGTCCCTGGTAAAGTAATGGGATGAGTCCTCCTAGAAATTAGTACAAATCAAATGAAGCAGGTGGCTGGGAAAAACCAGCACAGATTTATTGTGGCAATCTGTTCACCCATTGCTTTTCCTATTGCTCCTCCACTTTCCCTTGCTCCTAGTCCTGGCCACTCCCTCAGGCTCTCCCTATTGGTTCCTGTATCCCAACCCTGCCCATGTACCACCCCGGAGCCCCTGACAAAATCTCCGCGCACCCGTATCACGAGGTTTCTCTGCCTCTGGGGATTGCGGCGACAAGATGTGATTAAAGTCTTCTCAAATCCCTATGGGAGACCATTCTCGCCTCCTTTGCCATCACTGGTTGTAGCGCTGATGGCTGCCAGAGCAAGATCGCTGGGCCGTCCGAAATGGACTGTGGGAGGGCGACCAGGATTGCACTGCCCTAAGCATCCCAGCTGAGCTCTCAGGAAGCTACAGCCTGCTAAGCTAAATCTAGCATTACAACAATTTATAAAAGGGCAAATCATGGCAGAGAAATCAGATCCCTGTCTAAAACAAAATGACATTTTCTGTCTAGATGGAGATGGTTTACCTGTTCTTCAGCAAAGCATGACACCATTACCCACAGTCTTCTCCTAAACGAAATGGCAAGGTGCAGGTTGGATGGATGGTCTGCCAGATGGGTAGGAAATTAGCTAGCAGGCAGCACTCAGAGGGTGGTTTTTACTCAGACTGGCAGCCTGTCACAAACACAGTCCCACAGAAATTGATACTGGGCCTCATGGTGTTCAAAATGGTTGGGATGATAGAATTGAAAGCATCCTCTACAGCTTTGCTGGCAACACTAAACTGAGTGATGATGTGGACAAGTTTGAAGGGTTTCAGAGCGACCTGGACAGGCTGGAAGAGCGGACTAGCTAGAGTTGTATGAAGTTTAATGAAGACAAATCCCTGCACTTGAAGGCTAGGTTCCATGTAGCTGGGAAGCAGCTATATGAAAAGAACCTGGGGGGTCCTGGAGGACAACAAACTTCATCCAATTGCACAGGATGCTAGATCTTCTCATCTAACCTCCCTTTCCCATGAAAGTTTGGATTAGGTGTTGTTTTGAGGTCCCTTCCAACCTGTTCTATGATTCTTTATCTGTCAGGTAGGTCTACAGTAACACAGATGAGAAATAACTTCTGAGAGATTTAGAATTACTTGGGATTTAGGTAACAAATTGATCTAAATGATGTTGCTGGAAAACCCAGAAGAGACTGCTTAAAAACGACTACTTTTCAAATTAATATAGATCAGTGAAATAAATATGAGGCATTGCACATGCACATTTGTTGTGTGGAATTAATTTTTCAGAAATGTTTACAGTATGGATACATTAATCTGATTCAATTCCCCTAGGATTTCTTTGTAGTTAATGAGAAACAGGAAAAAAACAAGGAAACAAATAAAAAATATTACAAGGATAGAATTCATCTGCATATTATACATTTCTATTTTAAGACAAGATTCTAGAAGTGACTATTTCTCTTCCATGACAATGAAGATCACTTAAAGTGGCAAGCTTAGGTAATATGTCTACACTGGAGAAAATCAGTTTTGGTTAAGTGAATAATCATTATGTCTTTGCTTGGTTGTGCCACACACATATCTTTCTCAAGAGGAATCAATGCAGTGAGATAAATAGTGGCCTTTCAGATTTCAATTTGACATAAACAGAGTAACTAATGCATAGGGTTTTTTCCTGATCTCAGTCCTTTCCACAAGACTTATCATCATGCTGGTTGATTTGGAAAGCTGTATACAAATATTTGAATTTCCTCTGGCAATATCTTGGGTTTTCTTAAGTAGGGTTTCCAAGAAAATATTTCATTTCATGGCATATCCATCCCAAAGAAGTGTTGTCCTTGCACTGTCCTACCGGGCCATCCCAGGTAAGTGTTAAGCTGACAACAGAAGGCTCTAGAGTATCTTTTGATAGAACAATATTTTTGCAGAATCTGCATATCCTAATTTTAGAGATAGTAGTGCAGGCAGAGAGGAGAGAAAAAGTATTTTTAAATGGCTAGTAGGAATCAAGAAAGACCTTGTGGAAGTGACAGAAGAATTGGGAATGGTTGAGTCCAAACGGTATTGATAAAATATTTTAAAAATACCTCTGCAGTCTGGCAACCTGCTACATGCATGTAAAATAACTTAAAATAAACTAAAAAGACTTTTGTGATTCTGTAGTGAGAATCAATACAAATAAAATAAGACTAATAAATATTTAGTTACATTATCTGCCAAATTCTGTTGCCTACTACAAGGCTCAAATACCTTACAAGTTAGTCATTATCTTGTTTACACTGAAATCAGTGAGTAAAGTGCCACACAAAAAAGTGGGACGTATGCCATTGATGATAACTTCCTCTATTTGAAATGAAAAAGCCACTACAGCATCTTTGAGCTATAAATTTGGTATAGACTAGACTGAACTTCATGAAAATACATTGCAAATTAAATTTGGCTATATAGTCAGTGTGGTCTGCTTTCAGTGAAAATAGTAATCAAAAACATTAACAACAATGAAGATCTGGCTAACTATGTTAAAATTAGAACTTAACTTGTAATATAATATCTCGTTCTCCCCAGAGGAAACGATGTAAAATTTTGGTGGTTTTTAGCAGGTGTGGCATGGTAAAGATAAAATTTGATATATGAAGCTATCACTATCTGATATTGATAGACTTTTTTTTTCTCCTTATTATCGCACTGTATGTGGGTTCGTGAAGGGTAGCTGTGTTTCCCTAAAACGTCCCTGGCAAGGAATCGTTCTGGTGGGTGCAATATAGCACTCCATCAAGCGTACTCCTTTCACCTGCACAGCTGTTAGGCTCGGACTCTTCACACACACACACTCAAGCCAGATAGCTCATGTGTTACCAGAAGCAAAGTCAGGAGGGCTCTCCCGTATGGCATTTCCACAGACAAGGTTTATTGCATCCTGCTGTGAAGGGAGACCAGAGACGAAAGAGAGCGGACCTCCCATGGTCCAGGGTTTATGTACTGGAGCTGAGGGAGCATCAGGGACCAGTGATCTGAGGGCACGGGGGTGGTACAAAGGCAGGACTAGGGAAAGGGAACCAATAGGAAAACCTTGGGGGAGTGGTGAGAGGCAGCAAATCAATCAGCCAGAGCAAGTCCGCTTGGCACCACAAAGTCTGAGGGGAGAGGCTTTTCCTTTCTCTCCATGAGGTCAGGGAATGTTCTTAAACCTCAGAATTAGTCCACCAGCAGGCCTCTGGTATTTTGGGGCTCCTTGGCCCCTCAGCCATCATAGCTGCTGGCTCAGCAGCTACAACACCTTATGAAAGGAATATGTAAGCTGAAATAGTCTTAAATAATAAGTATAGTGAGTAATTTCTTTTCACATCCTCCTTTGTCAGTTTCTAGACACTTCTGCCACAGATATAAATTCTTTCATATTTCAAAGCCATAATTTGATTTAAATTAAAGCAGTGAAAGAAAGGAGCAAAACAAAAGTATGGACATCTGTTGGGTCACGCTGACATCCATATTCTCTAGCAATACACACTTGTGTGTTTGTACATGCTTAAATACACATATTTATACATACATATTTGCATATGTTATATGTATACACATATACATATAAATTTACAGTTAGACAGAAATCTTTATTAGCATGCTGCTGATTCTCAGACTTTTTCATTATTTCAAGAAGCATTCTATCAGAATCCTAGAAATCGACATACATTGATGCTTTATACTGAATAATGTTTAATGGAGATTATTTCATGTGAAGGATGCTTATCTCTTAACTTTTATTTTCTCAGAAAGGAGCACAATGGACCACCATTGACATAGCTGCATTCAAGATCAGAGCTGTTGTCAAGCACTGCTTTTCACAGTAAGGCATTTACTGAAACCTTTATTGCAACTCATCTATTTAAAATGTGTCTTATCTGAAAAAAGAACTATAATATTAACCTTTTCAAGGTTGCTAACTGCTTTCTCACAGCTGTGTTGAAACTAATTGAAATGAACCACTGTTCAAGGCAATATTTCAATTAAATATTTCAGGTTCTGATTAGGTGCATTTTTTGGGCGTGTGTTCATCCATGTTGGAATGTGTGTGTGAAAAAACATGCAAAACTAGACTGAGATTAGCACTGCACCATTAATTCAAATCAGGCCTAGATATAAGCAGAATATATACAGAAATAAATTTGCTTAATGCTATGTTCAGCATTATATTGGTTTCTGTCAAGTCACAGAAATTATAGAAAACTGAACAACTAGGAGGCCTGTCAAAATAAAGTATAGCTTATTCCAGTTAGTAACAGCTAATCTATTACAGTTCTGCAAGTACTTCTGTGAGGGAGACAGCACTCTAAATTAACCTAATTTATCCAGCTTTTTGCAATATATTTACAAAGAACTATTAAATAGAATATGATGAAAAAAGCATAAAAGATATAAACCAAGGATTATGAAAGGATGCAAATGAATGTGAAAGGATATAAATGAAAAAAATCCACCAAATCATCAAGTAAATAAAGCCCAACCTAAAGCCAAGGAAAAAAAACCCAAACAAATAAACAAACCCAAACCAACCACACAAACAAACAAAAAAAAAACAACAAAACCCCCCCCTAAAAAAAAAACCCAAAGAAAACCGACAAAGAACTCAAACAAATCCCCTAAAACTATAACTTCATTTTCCTTGCAGCAAAATCCCAAAACATAGGAGTGATACAAAGTTCCCTAATTGCACTGATTCTTCATCTTAAATTTTAAAGAGATCTAGTGAAGAAGTTGGACAGATAAATGTCATAAGCTGAAGGTGACAAAATTACATATTTTTTGAAATCCAGGAATTAAGAGGTGCTAGAGGGGTATTTTGAACTAAATGACAAATAGGGTTTGATCAGTCATCCTCATTCAAAGAAATAATCTGTTCTCACTTGAATAATTGCAACAGCTTTATAGGACTTCAAAAGAGAATTTTATTTTTACAATTTATTTAGATCAACTTGAAGATTTGTAATTGCTTTCAAAAATTATGATTTTATACCAATTATAGTGGTACATGTTTGAACTAGCTGTTTTCAGAATTACAGTTACTTAAAATAAAGCTTCACCAGCTCAAGCAGAATGAGAACTATGCTGAAAAATATAGTTATAATAAAAGTTAGTAAACATGTGTAATCAAATTGTTATACAATATATTAAAGTAAATAAAAGAGAAAGACAGTGTAAGGTGCACTGTTTTCCTGGACCCATTACTATGATCATCTCCTTTTCAGTGTAACAGTTTTGAAAAGCAGTTCAAGACAGAGACCTATGAGACTCCTTAACTAATATCACTCTTGCACTGACTGCCAAACCCAGTAATGAAACACTCAGAAAACCACCACAGATTCCTTAATTGCTGCAAAAATGAGCATCAAAGGTTATGGAACTAATCCTAAAACATTCAATATGAAAATAAAAAAATACACAACTTGATATTCTTATTTCACACTCACTGGAAATATGCAATAACATTTAAATTTTTTATTACTATACTATGATATCAGATTGCAATTCTATGATATTATTATGCATATTATTAAATTCAATGCTGTAACACTATTATTATAATAAAAAAGCCCATAGGCTTGTCACTTAGGACTTAAAAAAATATGTACTGATGCAGTTAGAAAACTAAGCAAGCGCCACGCCATAAAATAAACATTAATTCTTTATTACACACCTTAACTCTACGTGCAGAGTATAGGCAAAGTTGGGCCCTACAGAATGGCATCATACCAAAGCTAAAAAAAGATCTAGCAAAAGTAAACCAGCAAGAAAATTTTGAGATAAGGAGGAAAATATTTATCTCAGGCTTACTTAAATTTGCAATAAATACTCTTGAACATTCTATGATGAAGTAATTTGTGTAGAACAGTTTCACCCCATCAGTATGTGTTCAGCCTAGCTGATCAAGCTGCTCAAGGGATTGGATGAAACTTAAAATCATCATTGGGCTTAACAATCTGTTGATAATTGAATTTCTCAATGCTTCCAAATGTAATGTTAGTGTACACGTGTGTACATAAAAAATTTAAGACATTTTAAAGTCACATAATTTAATGTCTCACAATTTAGGTGATTATGATTTATTTATATTAAAAATTCATATTTATATATGAAAATAAATAATAGCAACATTAATTCACTGTTTCATTCCTTCTTACTTTGATCAGGAGGAATGACACAATCAATTGATACTATGCAGTGAGGATAATATTAGACACACAATATATAAGAAAGAAAGGCAAGTAATACCTTTTATAAATTTGAGCCTACATAAAAAAATATTGCCGTGAATCCCAAACTTTGTGTAATTCCACTTTTATTAATTTGTACATTAAAAAGTACTTCAAGTAGTGGTGTTGGTGTTTTGATGATTGCACTGAAATATATTCCTCAAGCTAGAGGAAAGAAGATGATTTTTTTTGTTAGAAATTAAATCAATGTCATAAAACTCTTGTGGTGTCAAGGAATATGTTGACTTTTAATGGGCAATCACCAAAGGTCTTGCACTGGTTTTGATTCCTTCTTAAATTATTAAATCTGCATAAGTATTTGCTAATTATTTGGTTATTATGGTTATTTTCTGAGGTTAGTGGGAGTCAGTCTGGATTCAGATCTCACAGAACAACACAGTTCTTTAATTTAGCTCAGCTAGAGAAGGACTGCTCAGTGCTAGGGATAGCAACTGCTCACTGACTTTACTTCCAGATAATGCATTTAACATAAATAAAATGTCTGTATAGCAGTATAACCACAAACTAAACCACAAACTACAAAAGTAGCTGGTGAATACCAGCTACTAGAAAAATGTGCCCATGAGTTATTTATTATAATTTAGGGGTTTTCCAACATTTTAAGAAAGACAAAGGTGTAAATGAAGATAAAGTTTGCTCATTCTTGCTCAGAATATTCTGTACCTCATTCTGAATTATTACAGAGATTTTTATTCCTTATAATTGCAGAATGCCTCAAGATTAAATTCTGAATTTCTTCCAATGACATGCACATTTGATAGCATTAGGAGTGTTACATTTAATGATCTTGGGAAGCTTAAATATTATTAAACTTTTATTAACTAAGGATTTTCTCAGTCTAATTGAATAACTGAAAACACTTGAGGCTTTGCTGAATTAACAGAGATTAAAACCATGCAATAAATTGAAAAATAGATCTTAGATTTCACTTTAGAATATTTTAACTTGAAATAAAGCAAAAACCAGTATTGACAGTTCATATTTACTTGTCCAACAGTATATTCTTCCCATCTTCAGCTCAGTTTTTTCTGCACAGGTATTTATAGAAGATATTAGGCTTAGCCCAGAGAGTTTTTATTCTTTATGTTATGGCTTTATTTCCAGTGTCCATGAACCAGCACTTTTTCGATGAGGAACAGACCTCTAAATCATACAAATTGATGTGCAAGTAGTATCCTAATATCACTAAGTTTTTCAAATATTTTCCTACCTGTTATGATAAAAATATGAAAGTGGATTCTCTCAGAAAGTTAGAGAAGATCTACTTTTAAGGCTTTCTTTTTCCTGAGAAAGCATTGTGGTTTAACCCCAGTCAGTAACTAAGCACCACACAGTTACTTGCTCACTCTCCTCTGGTGAGATGGGAGAGAGAATGGGAAGGGTAGAAGTTAGAAAAATCATGGGTTAAGATAAAGAAAGTGTAATAGGCAAATCAAAAGCCATAAGTGGAAGCAAAGCAGAACATGGAGTTCATTCAGCATATCCCATGGGCAGGCAGGTGTTCAGCCATCTCCAGAATAGCCAGGCTACATCACGTGTAACAGTGACTCAGGTGGAAAAACGCCATCACTCCAAATGTCCCCCTTCCTCCTTCTTTCTCCAGCTTTATATGCTGAGCATGATCCAAGATGTTGTGGAATATTCCTTTGGTCAGTCAGGGTTAGCTGTCCTCTCTGTGTCCCTTCCCAAATTCTTCTGGACCTCCAGACTATTCACTAGTGGAGTTTACAAATATTATATCATACAAATTTTGCAGCTTGTGAAAAGGCTAAATTATTTGCTTTTGTGTTTATGTCTAATTCAATATCAGTTTAAAACAAAGACTACATCTTCCTAATCATCTCTCTGCCATTCAGTGCAATGTGTTATTTACCAATAACATATGTGAAAGATAATTTCAGACTCTGGAAATAAGTATGTTTCTTTTCAGCTGGTACATGCATAAGAATACAAGTGTACACAATTAACAAAGAAACACTCTATACAGTCTGAAAATCATGGACAGTTCCAATTTTCTTTATTCTTGTTTTACCAGATCCACCAAGAGGATACACACTAACAATTTGTAGCACGTGTGAATATCACAGTTTAGAAAGTGTAAAAAATAGTTTTCTGTGATGAGATTCCTCAAAAGTAAGGAAAGAACGAAATACTTAATTTGAAAAATATATATTTAATTTTTTCCACTCTTTATAACAGTTTCTATTGGTTTGTGGCAGTTTTTATGGTGAGCACCAGAAGTTTTGAAGTAGGTTTTTGCTCTGGACTGCAGAAACCTCCCACTGAAACCTTTGAAAAATAGACTAGTACTGAAGTAATTTATTCTCAGTTGAAATGGGCAGATTTCAGATTCTTCCCTTTTTTCTACTTTACTTTATAATTCACCCATCAGAGTGTCCATGCGGAATCTCAGAAAACTTCATACTGAAAATAAGTTCAAAATCAACATGTACGTACTTCTTCTTGTATTGCCAGAGCAGAAATGTTTCAGCAGGAAAAAGCTTAGAAAGAAATGGTTTGATCCACTCTGGTTCCTCCATATCACAGTAATTAACTTCAAATGATATGGCTATAAAAGATTTATAGACTTTAAACTTGTGACTATTGGCCCATCATGAAAAAGGTAATTGTTACGATAAGTCACAAAGCTGACTAAGGGTGCACTGACCTGCCATAGAGTGTTTTTCTGGGCTTAGTAAATGGACATCTGAAATGCATGAAACACTCCAAAACCAGAATATCAGCCTGAGAATGCCTGGTTTCTTTCCAGGGAATTTCAAGAGTAATGTCCCTGTTTTTATAAGGACAAATTACAGATGTAGTTGTTGAAATTGCCTCAAAACCATGTTACCACCAGGAATCACAAATAGAACATTGAAGTTCCACTTTTCTCAGAGATGTAGAATTTTTTGTCAACTGGGAAGGAAAAAAAAAAGGAAAAAAGGTATTAGGCATATAAACATAATTGAATAGATATTGATCAAAAGTTGCTGAAAAAATTTGAATATATGCACCAGTATGCACATATGTATATCATTATTTTTTGAGTGAACTATTCATAGACCTTAGGACATTAATGTATTTGTGACTATTCAGTCAGTCTAAATTAGCAAGATGCATGACTATGTTGAGGTAGTTAAACATTAAACTGTGCTATCAAAAGCCCACAACTTAAAGGCTACTAAATAAATCCAAAAAAACCAATCCAAACTTAAACTAAAACCAAGAAAAAAACACAAAACCGCAGCCAACCTGAAAACAATGTCATCTGCTCTTGGAAAACCTTGCAATTTTAGTAGCAAGGATTGCATCCTTCTTATATCTGAGCTCCTGGCAAATTAGTGTCTGGTTGACAGGTATATACTGCGAATACATCGTGAGTTTCAGAGTTTCAAAATGTCTGCAAAATGGACTATAAGACTAACTATAAATCATATTGGAAACAGACCCCAATACAAATCAGTCTAGTCAATATTTATGAAACAAGGCGTTTGGTTTATAAGCAGCAGATTTATTTGATAGGAAACTTAGAAAACATAGTAAAAGTAATAACTTAACTGTAAAACACCAACCAATTTATATTCATAGTTTAATGAATCTTCTTTCAATCAATCATCACATTGCTACAATTCTGATTTGTGTACACACACACACACACATATTTGCCTTCTTTTGTATTAATGTGCAGTATTTAGCAATAACACAAACACTGCAATAGGTTTTAAAAAAAGAGGACAGGTCGAAATTATGGTTGAAAACAACCAGCTGAATAGAAAAAAAAATTAAATTTATTGTATTGCATAAGTGTTCCTCTGCTTTTCTCTTTCTGCTTTTATCAATTGCCTCTGCAAGCTGTTCCAGCAGTGCAACTGCTGGCAAGTTGTTTGTCATATTACCTAACCTAGAAATTGAGGCACTTTATAATACCAGAAAAACCCCAACAGGAGCCACCTTATAAATATTTTGTAAAGCCTGAACAATTTTTATTACCATAAATGCCACAGCGGAGTCACTAAGAAACCCTGGTGATGAGCACAGGATGAAAGAAAAGCTGTTTTTACAGCTTGCTTGTAGGAATTGGAACACAACTGAATTGTAAGTTCCCTTGGGTTATGAATAAATCTCTTCAGCAATTTTAGTGAAGATCATAGTTATTTCCTTACAACATGTTTTTTTAATGAAAAAGAGAGTTTAGGCAAAAATAATAATAATAATAATAATTCTGATTATAATTTTAAAATCACTTTTTGTGTAAATGAAAGGCCAAAATACTCAAATGCTAACTTCACAAGGAAATATGAGAACCAAGTAAATAATGGACTGAATTGCTTGCAAACGTCAAAAAGTAATATTTAGCTATTTAAGTATTCCCAAAGTTACATTATGAAGTTTCAGATACCACTAAAACTTTCAGCATTTGAAAATACTACCTCATTTTTACAATTTTCAAAATATCAGAAGTTTTCCAACCTGAAAAAAGAATTCAGTTTTTAGTGCACTCTGATAGCACAATATGTATCTCTTAATAAGGTATGTACTGCCTTCAGAAATATGGTCTGATTTACTGAAACTTTTGTCTCTCGTGAAGGTAGTTGAGTAGTATCACTGTAGTTTTCAGTCAGCAACAGCACTGTAATTCATTTAAAGTTAAATGCTTCTACTGTGTATCTTTGTCAAACAAGTACTTGCTTTAACATCATCATTAGTTTACAAATTTCTGTTGAATCAAACATATGTAAAATTAGCATTTGACATTCTGAAGCCAAAAGCTTGTCTGTTTCCATCAAATATCTCTGTGAGAAGTATATTGTCATTTAATTTTTTTGTTCCCAATTGTCATAGGTCAGCAAGCTGAGGCATCATGGGCCCATCGAGCTAGGAACAACTCTCCCTTGTGTTTCCAGTCCAAGTCTACCTGTGACACTTCTATCTCTGCAGCCTGATCTACCTGCTTGTTGTTTTGGTGTTCCTCATTAGCCCTATTCTTGGGGACATGCACATCTACATGGCAGACTTTCACAACCAGCTTTCTTACTCGGGCAGCGATGTCTTTCCACTCTTCAGCAGCCCAGATTGGTTTTCCCCTACACTGCCAATTAGCTTTTTCCCACTTTTCCAGCCATCCCCATAGAGCATTGGCTACCATCCATGAATCAGTGTAGAGGTAGAGCTTTGGCCACTTCTGTTTCAGCAATGTCCTGGGCTAGTTGAACAGCCTTGAGTTCAGCGAGTTGGCTTGATCCACCTTCTCCTTCAGTAGCTTCTGCATCCTGTCATGTGGGATTCCATACGGCTGCTTTCCACTTTCGTTTCATCCCTATGATGCGACAAGAACCGTCAGTGAAAAGAGCATAGTGTGTGTCTTCTGATGGCAGTTGGTTGTACGGTGGAGCTTCTTCTGCACGTGTCACTTGTTTTTGTTCCTCTCCATCAGTGAGACCAAAGTTTTCACCTTCAGGCCAATTTGTGATTATTTCCAAAATCCCAGGGCGATTCAGTTTTCCGATACGGGCACACTGTGTGGTCAAAAATACTCATTACTGCTAATGCATTTTTCTCCATTCCTCTGGCAGCAGAGTGCAGGCCTCAGTTTGCCTTCACCTGGAGGTGTGTGCAGTACACCTGGAACCGACTGCCCCAGGGGTGGAAGCACAGCCCCACCATCTGCCATGGACTGATCCAGACTGCGCTAGAAAAGGGTGAGGCTCCAGAACATTTGCAGTAATGAGTATTTTGGACCAAACCACTACAACAATTTACATGAAGATCAAGTGTACTGTGTTTGAATGAACTGCTTAGGAGGATGCTTGCCATATCCAATCTGTGACAAACTAAATTTTCTGGAAATGTTTAAAAGGATGATATCTTCTCTTCGTTTGAACAACTGTACCTGTTCAGCAGGAAGAAATTCATGGAATGTCAGGACTGAGATGGAGCAAGCAGGAAATTGGCAGTGTGCACAGACTTTTGGAGGTGCCTGCAGAATGACAGATCTGCCTTTGGTAAGTTCTGAAGTCAAGACTCAATAGTGACAGTGGGGCTGTGCTGAAATCCAGATAAACACTGAACTTGCTGAAAAAGAAACTAGGCTAGACTGAGGACTGTATCAGTTACTGGAAAGGAAAGCCTTTTTTTAATATCTTTCAGTGTAAGCTGTATTACAAAGCTCTGAGATTTCCTTACATAAGTGTGTAAGGCATTTTATAATGAAATGCATTACATATACCTATTCTGCTCAGGTTACCCAGCCATCATCTTCAAACTTCCAGGGAGACATGGGAGGGCAGATACTTTTAGTTCTCTGAATATCTCTGAGCAGCTTTTAGCTGAACTTCCTTGAACTCTCCACAGATCTGTGCTTTGCTGTTGAGGGCAGGAAGACTGAGATCTTTATGAGATATATGGCTGTTGCTGTTGTACCGAGGATGGCGAGAAGAACGACAGAGAATTCAAGTCCAGGACAAAATGGGAATGCTTAATTAATTACAAACTCGCTTATATAACTTGGTTTGCAATACAGGAATGATATGATTGGCCCATTGATCAACCACCTACCAGAGTGATTGGCTGAATGGTATAACACCCATTTCCAAAATATTTTTCCCAGTATACCAAAACATTTCTGCACCTGCGAGATAGTTTACAAAATCTCAAACCATTTCCCAGCTAGTCTGCGTGAGAAAGGAGACTTTCACAGGTAGCTATAGAAAGCTAGAAAATTTCTCTGCTAGCTTTTTAGTATCCACATATGGCATCAGGTTGCCACATGCTTTAGCTCACACAGAATCTCTTCCTAACTGTTCTTCTCTGCCTCTCCTTCCTCTTCACACTTTTCCCATGCTCCAGCATGGATCTTCTCCATGTCCTTCAGGAACAGTCTGTTCCAGCATAGATGCTCCATCGTCCACAGTTCTACTAGAAAAGCTGCTCCTGTATGGTTTTCTCTCCATGGTTCACAGTTCCTGACACAAATCTGCTCCAGCATGGGCTGGAACACACACTGCAGTGTGGATATCAGTTCCATTGTGAGTTCTCCAAAAGCTGCAGGGGAATCCCTGTCTCAATGCCTGGAGCATTTTTTTTTTTACTTTTACATGCACTGGTGTCTTATGATTTTACTATGATCTTGGTTACCCAGGAATTATGGGGTCGTTGGCAAGAGACACACACTTTGTGTGAGGAGGACACACAGACCCTTCTTTAAAAGCTGAAAACTTCCAGTTAAGTATACAATTTATTGGGGTTAAACTTAATTGTGTAAATCAGTTAAATAACGTACCAAATGGACTGCTGGAATATGGGGAGCAGAAAAGGATGTCTGCAACAGGAATGGTAATGAATCCATTAGCCTTCATAGAGAAAGGGAAAGGAAGATGAATATCACCTTTTGAAAACTGAGTGGTTCCCTGGGGCAAGATATGGAGAAAATTATCTGTAGTAAAATTAGTACCTCTGCTGAGCCTATATATACTACCATCCTCCTAATATTGTAGAACTTTTTTTTAAATATGTAGGCACTGGTAAAAAGAAAGAGAGAGAGCGCTTTCCTAGCTCCCATATTAAACAAAGTGGTGCTGATGCTGATACTTAAAGCATATTAAAATAAAGTGGCTCGATTTCTTTTAACAATGAATATTTGTACTTTTCGTTCCCTCAAATCCTCTTTGCTCTAATCTCTAACAATCCAAATTTCATTGTTCCATTCTTTTCAGACACTTTAGTGTAAGAAGCAGACTTGTCAGCAGTAAATGCAGTTTCTATGTATGATAAGTGAATGTCTGTATAGTGAGCTACAACATACAATAATGTACAAAAATCAATAAATATGTAGTGCTCCAAGATATCTGTCTGTCTATTAATTGCCAACAGAGTGACAGCTTGATGCTTGTTAAAATATATTCAGTTCATCCTGTAAGATAACAAAGAGTGCTGAGTAGAGAAAATGCCAACTGGAAACACTCAAGTCAGCATAAAAGATTATCAGTAAGTTTTCAAAAAGATAGAAATGCAAGTCAGCAGAATAAAAACTATATTTCTGTATGATTTTGATCTTTTTAAACTAAGAATATTCCAGTGTGATGTAATAGGACACTGTGTAAAATATCATCTCACAGTTAACCTGCCTACCAAGTGCACAGTTTAAGCCCTGCAAACTCACACTTAAGTAGTAAAAGCAGGTACCAGCCCCCCTGTGCCAGGTCTCACTAGAGGAGCAGAAGAGAATGGGGCAGTGCTTATGGTCTCTGCGGAGGGGGCCAAGTATAACTGGGTTGCTGTCTGCTCTACTCACCCACAGGTTTAGGCTGCTGTTTTAATGCTAGGTTTAGTTTAGGAGCTGCAGCTTTCCCTGAGAGCTCAGCGGGACTGCTTAGGGCAGTGAGACCATTGTCACCCTCCTATAGTCCATTTCGGACAGCTTGGCAGTTTTGCTCTGGCAGCTCTCAGCTCTACAACACAGGGATGGCGAAGGAGGCGAGAAGGGTCTCTCCATAAGGGTTTAAGACGATCTTTAATCTCACATCCTGTCCCCGTGATCCCCAGAGGCAGAGAGACCCCGTAGTCCGGGCGCAGGGGCTTTTTCTCAGGGGCTCAGGGGCGGTACCTGGGCGGAGTTGGGGTACAGGAACCAATAGGGAGAGCCCAAGGGAGTGGCCAGGGCTAGGAGCAAGGGAAAGGGGGGGGGAGAGAGGGGTGGGAAATACAGGATCAGAAAGGCAGTGCGTAAACAGATCACCACAAGGTGCAAAACTAGTGGTTGCCCCAGCTAGGAAGTGGCCATGCAAAACTACCTGGAAGCTTGAGCCATCCAGGGAGTTAGAAGTATATCATCTTTCAAGAGAATTACCATTTTTTAAAAGTACGAGGTGACTGTGTCCTGCTGAAAGAAAAGCTGTGCTGGTTTCTCCACCCAAACTGACCTCCAAGGGACTGAAATAGCTGTCCTGACCTCAGGTTGAATAGAGTTCCAGCATCAGGAAGCTCCTCTAACATCTAAACACAGTGGTGGATGTAAAGTGTGCTCAGCTAGAAGTACTTTTCAAACAAGTGGCTATGTTACAAGAGATGCACCACAGGCAGCACAGTATCTAGAAATGTGAGTAATAGGTCAATACTATTGACTGTGTGTTGTCCCAGGCTGAGCAGTGGCCCGGCCTGAAGGCCATGCAAGGAAGGTTAAGATAAGCCTGAACTCAGCCTTGAGCTGGCTGACACAAGTAATCTGCGAGATGAGTTACTACTCGGGGCAGAAGGAAAAACCTTCCACTAAGGAATCCCTACATAAGAGATACAATGCTCTGAGGGTGAAGAATGAAGGCAATATGAGTAACAGAGGAGGATTTGGGAGAAGCTGACCATGGGAAGTTGATCCAATTACCCACCTACATTAAAACCAGTGCCACCAGAAAATATTTAAAGTAATCAGAGATTCCTTATTGAGACCCACAGATGCACCCCTCACCACCCAGGCAGTATCTCTAGAGAATTTTTTCATTCATACCAGTCCATGTAGGGTCCAACGATACTGTGATTGGGAAATTTAGTGTCAGAAATATTGATTAATATTTTCAGTTTGAGCTTATGAAGTCAAATTCAATCATGCTTTAGCTTGTTAGCCATTTCAAAAACAGTTGCGCTAATAATAATAATAATTATATATATATCTCACTGGAATATTACAAGCTTTCCAAACACATATGCATACACGCTTTTTACCTAGGAGACCTTCCATCCATATAATCATAAATTGAAAATTTTATGTGTTTTGGATTATTGTATTTTTGATACCTGTGGAAATAATGATAAAATCATAGAATGGTTTGGGTTGAAAGGGACATTAAAGATCATTTTGTTGCAGACCCCCTGCCTGGGGAAGGTACACATTCCACTAGACCATGCTGCTCAGATCCCCATCCAAACTGGCCTTAAAATTGATTAAACTTCTTAATTTTAAAATTATTCTACCTTCAAATATAGTGGGACACCTCCTCTTTGTTAAGAGACACAATGTTCTTTATTCTTTATTATTGCTGTTACTACTAAAAGTGCGAGTCTGCACATAAAATAACTACTTATGAGGGAAACACTTGAAAACATTTGAATAAAATAGTGATAGTTTCAGAATAGTTTTAAAGAAATGTGGTAGCACGTGTTATTTTAAAGTGTTATAGTCAATGGTTCAGCTCCCACTTCCTCGTTTATGGTATATGCCCAAATATTCCTTTATTTTTTTGACATGATTATATTGGCTTTTCACATAATTAATTTAAAAAACATTCTGCTTTTCATATTGTATTATATGAAAGTGAATGAATAAATAAGAAATGGCAACTAAAACTTAGTGATATCTATATTACATCTTTATGGAATACATGTTTCCTTTGCGATGGACCAGACTAATGTATCACCAGAGTGGCAGCTCTTATCACAGCTACTCTGATGATGTATTAATGTAGCATATCATCATAGTGCTGTCACTGTGATAATTTAGTAGTGTGCTACATGATCAAATTGATGATGAAAAAAAACTGTGCCCAAGACAGAAATCACTGAGAAGTTTTGTTGAATTCTCCCAGGCTCTGTTTGTGTGTACACCTGAATATGTCTACAGTGACAAAAGTCTTATAATAGTTTAATGCTCCCCTACTCTACCTGCTGTCTATTTCTATCTTCTGTTTATTCTCCTTCCTTTCCATTCAATTTATCCTTCCAGATTATCTTTCCTTTTGCAGTTTTCAGCTCCTATTGATTCCATCTACTGCACTTTCCCTCTTTATCCTGATATTTGGTAACACAGGTCCAGGGTAGGCTATAGTCTTCCTTGCTATCCACCTGTTTCCTGTCCTTTCCTGTTCTGCTTTTCCACCATTATTTATATTATTTCTGTATTTATTGCTCTGGCTCTCATCCTTTGTCATGGTAGTCCCTAGGTAATCCCTGTGGCACCTATTCTACCTTTCTAAAAATGGTAACCTCTGGCTTAAAAATGTATATTTCATTTGGATTCTGTAATGGCCATAATGTGGATTTTAGTGTCGTTTACTTCATTATCTCCTACATATTTTCAAATGAGGTGAGACGAGGCAGGGTGAGGTGAGGCAAAGTGGGAAGGGAAGGGAAGGGAAGGGAAGGGAAGGGAAGGGAAGGGAAGGGAAGGGAAGGGAAGGGAAGGGAAGGGAAGGGAAGGGAAGGGAAGGGAAGGGAAGGGAAGGGAAGGGAAGGGAAGGGAAGGGAAGGGAAGGGAAGGGAAGGGAAGGGAAGGGAAGGGAAGGGAAGGGAAGACAAAACACCTAGAGGTTCTTACATTTGGTCACTAATTGAAATAGCATATGATCTGAGAAAACTATGCTCTGTAGAATGACAGCTTGTCCCCCTGTATTTTCTTTTGATTTGTCTTGTCAATGAATGGCAATTTAACTGCCACTCTTATTAAGAGCTCACAGTTCTGTAAACAGAAAGATACAGGTCTGGAATAAGAAGTTGAAATATTGTCTCATACCTTGGATGCCATGTTATAGCCACAGATCAAGAAATTTAAAAAAAAAAATTTTGTTGTTGTTTGTTTATTTAAAATGTTTCATATTGATCTCTTACACATTAAGTATTTCTTCAACTTTTAATTTGTTTTGTAAATGCAAAATCATCTACCTCCATGATAAAATCTTGATGTTAACAACTGTCAACATAGATTTTTGTCATATTATTAGCCATGTCTTTCACCCTAGGAGAAAAATCAGTATGTTCCACATATGCTTTAGGAGGCATCTCAACACTCCTGTGTTGAACAAATAATGTTCTCAAGCACACATCTTACACAGGATGTCCAGGGGCAAGTAGTGTAGTGAATATAAAATGGAATTATGACTTCGTAATATGACTTCCTTCCAGTTTTTGGTCATTTCTGTAAACTCTTCATTGGAAGATTTCAAGTGATCTGGTGGTGACTGTATTTCCTGGGTGGTTTGGGTTTTATGGGTTTTTATCCCTCTGTGTTCAGTATGTACTTTTGTAAGATTTTCTACATTTCATTGCTCATGGGAAAATAAATTTCCCTATATTATTAATATGCTGGTTTTGGCTGGGATCATTTTCGTCATAGTACCTTGTATAGGGATAAGTTTTGAATTTGTGCTGACAACAGAGTTGATGATGCAGGGATATTTTAGTTGTTGCTGAGCAGTGCTTACACGGTGTCAAGACCTTTTCAGCTCCTCAGCTCATCCCACCAGTGAGGAGCCTGGAGATGCTCAAAGCTTTGGGATGGGACACAGCCAGGACAGCTGACCCCAACTGACCAAATGGATATTCCATAGCATATGGCATCATGAGCATCAATAAAAGCTGGTGGAAGAAATTTCAAGATGACTCCTTCTTTCAAACCAGTCTACTAGCTCTTTCCTGCAGATGATTGCCTGGAGAGGTCCTGGACCACCCCAGGAACTGATGACAAGAGCACAGCACATGCACAGAGGCATAGTCCTGGTGTGCAGATACACCACAGTCACAACAAAATGAAAAGTGTGACTTTCATGACTGTCAGTCATGCATAAAATAAGTTCCATACTTCTTGCCAGTCTCCTGGACTGAAGAAAACATGGAATCTGTTCCTTCAAATAAGACTGGAGTAAGTCATTTGTGCCTCACTCTCCCACTTATTTCAAAGAAATAGTAATTGTAGCAGGGAAATACAGAATATCCAGACAAAACAGTATGATGCCAAAAGACTTTGAAATAAATTTCATTATTAGTAATAACTTTACCAAAACTGCCACACAAAACTAGAAGAAAATGTCTCTTTTTTCCATTCTTAAAATATGTATTTTAAGAAACATGGCATACCAACAGAAGTCCTTTTCATAAGATCTGTTTTAAGGTGTGTAAAAATGTAAAATTTGGTCATGATCTCATGTCAATGCTTCTTTTTGAAGAACAATAGTTTCATTTTTAGAGAGAATGCTATTTCAAAGTTTTAAAAATTTTATTTTTTTATAGATATTCAGTGTCAATCACAGTGATCAAACATAAAAAATATGCAAATGTCCTTCTTTTCTCTAAGACATCTGCTGATCCTAAACTAAAGGCAAAATTTTCTATTTCTTATATTTCTCTCCTCTTTTCTCTGTCTCTTTTAGTGATATGGCAAGTTATTTTCACTGCAAAGTCAAACCAGTAGAATAAGTTTACACAGATGTTGAAATACAGCACAAATCATAGAACTGAGGAACAAACTCTGTTCTGCTTGATTATCTTTTAATCCAGATTTGCCATGAAGAGTAAGAAGGTACAAAATAAAATCAGGCATTCAGTTGAGTTAGGCAGAAATGTCTTTTGGTTATGCTACTATTTCTTAACTATTTACTTACAGCCTGAACTGAAACTTGCTGAAGCCAGTGAATATTTCTAGTGGGCTTTCAGTAAGACCATAGGATGGCAAAGGAATGTTTTCCTGTTTTCCTAACCAGTTGTGGTATTTTTCAGTCTTTCTCTTTGACAAATACTCTTAAATCTGGTCCAGCTATATTTTCATTTGTGTTTCAAATGTAAGAGGGGAGAAACAGCAGCACATAAAACGTAATTTCAACAACAAAAGCAAAAACTATGTGAGAAAAAAAGCACATAAAACCTACATGCAGTCTGTGGGGCATTGATAAGGTATGAACCTTTCACTGATATTGAAGAATTTAATGAGGAAAGCTGTAAATAACAATGTAGCACAATTTGATGGCTTGCTCTAATGTTTTTACTAGCACTCACTCTGTGCATTCTATACCCAAACTGACGGGTAGGGGAAGTTAAAACCTGAAAACATACACTCAGGTGGTAATGGGTCAAGTCACAGCAAATGTTCCCTCGTTTTCTTTCAAAAGTTCCAATCAAATGGAGTAATAATTTTTAGAAGATTTTAAGCTTGTTGGTTCTGCACCAGACATTTTTAAGAACATGAAGTCAACAAGATTTTTCTTTGCCTTGAAGTACTGCTCCTAAAGATAGAAAAATGTTTTCTGCATTGCCAGAAATTCAAAACTTGAATACATTCTTTACATCCTTTCATTTTCTAAGGAGACTTTGCTGAAATGATTCTCCTGAATATTTCTGAGCTGTTGTTTGCCCCCTGATTATCACCTGACATATTACCCAGTATTAGCTAGTGAGCTCAGAAATGGTCAGAAGTGCAAATGCAGTTCAATCTTCAAGGCATGAAAGTGCAAAACTGTTTTTGAATGGTAGTGTTTAGGCACAAACTTATTACACTTGTCCCTAGAAATGAAAATGTGCAAGAGTTAAGGTATCATATTATCTATTATGCTTATATGCCTATAGTTTATTTTGATCTTCTTTCCTTTTCCTTTGATAATATGAGCAGATTTACAGAGATTGTAGAAGCCTAAATGAAGTAATTCTATTGTTTCTTCTCACTGCACTAAAGGAAGTCCTAATAACAGTCTATTATCTTTTACATTATTCCCGTTATTCTTTTAGAAAATACCGTGCTATTCTAGGAAATGGATTTTTATTTTTTTATTTCAATCATAAACTTAGATTTATAACCCTTTTTTATTTCAGTATGCAGAAACATATTAGTCATAAACAGTCAACAGGAAGACTTCAGAAAATCTTATATTAGTACATTCAAAATTAAACATAGGCTCTTTATAGGGGGAAAATCAGTAAATACTAAAGTTTATAGTTCTAGAAAAAAAAGCAGAAAGAAACTTACATTAGATTATGCTTCCATTTGAAATGGTATAAATGAAAATGAAAGTCACTGTACAGAATATACAAACAGGACCAAATTCTGGCTGTGGTACTTTTCCTGATAGTCCTTTATCCAACAACATTGATGTGAAACACCAGGGGGCACATCTTAACAGAAAATATAGCATATCCTGAGATGATACAGCCTTAATACATGTAGTTAAGAAACAATTAGGGAATTCAGTGTAATTAAACTACTTCCACTGTGGAGCTGGGAATACAGACAGGAAGACTTGGACTAACTGCATTTTACATTGTAGGATTTTGGAATCCCAAGTGGCAGTTCAGAGCAGTCAACCTGGTGAACCTTTCAGTGGTCAGCCAGCAAATTTAGTACATAGCTGAATGAAGAAGCTAATTAAAAAGTGCTGAGGAAAAGGACAAGATGCAAATTATGCTTCTTGAGCACTATATCTAGAAATGCAGAGAGGTGTTTCTTTTTGGTTTTAAGTTACAAGTCTAAAAGTAGATTTGTATTTTCTTAGAATTTAATTTTACAGATATCTTAATTGGGTATACACAGAAACATACTATTAAAGCAGTGAGAAAAGGATTGTAGATAAGCAATTATTTTAGAGAATTTAAAAATCCTCTTTAAGACTGGTTAAAAAAAAAAAAAAGAAAACAAAACAATTCTTGTGGAGATCAGGACAACAATAAAAATCCCTATTTTCAGTGAGATGGGTTCTTCCAGGTTTACTTTGCTTGCTCGTAGAATAAGTTAAGCTTTTTTCTGGTTGCTGTCCTGAATGTGTATTTTAATGCACAGAAGTCATGCTTCTAGGGAATGGCTCAATGTATTAGGAAGAACATCTTTACTGTGCTGGTGATGGAGCACTGGAACAGATTGCCCAGAGAGGTAGTGGAGTATCACTCACTGAAGATACTCATGAACCATCTGGTTGCAATCCTGTGCAATGTACTCTGGGAAGACCCTGTGAGCAGGGACGTTGGATAAGATGACCCACTGTAGTCCCTCCCAACCTGATCCAGCCTGTGGTTCTGTGATTCTGTGATTCTGCATGGTTGCCCATAACTACTGTCCAGAGGGGGTGGAAAAATAAACCTTGGTCTTGAGAAGAACCAGGGAATCCATTTTTTTACTCAGGGGTGGTAGACACGCATCTGTGACATGAAGGTTTGCAGTACTGCTGCTTCCTCTAAACATCTGTCTGCTGAAAGATGTAAATCTCGCCAAGATGAGGTTTATATGATTGGGTGAGTTCTTCATTCAGATAAGCATCAATTTTTAAAAGGAGCATATCCGGTTTGATGGCAGACATTTAAGATGGGGCATTCTTCTCAACTAATTTACATGTCGAAGGGCGGTATATATTATTAAAGGATAAATGGGTTCCTGCAGAACATTACTAATTTCCTCCTTTTTTATACTTCTGGTTTGGGTCTGGCTGGGAAGGAGTTAACTTTCTCTATAGCCTCCCTCATAGTGCTGTGCTTTGTGTTTGTAGCTTAAACGGTGTTGATAAAACACCAGAGTTTTGGCTATGGCTGCACAGTGCTGCACAGTGCTGCACAGCATCAAGGCTGTGTCTCCCGAGTTGCTAGCACCACCAAAGGCCAGCAGAGCAGGGGTGGGCAGGAAGATTGAAGG
This sequence comes from Corvus hawaiiensis, assembly GCF_020740725.1. Taxonomy (NCBI): domain Eukaryota; kingdom Metazoa; phylum Chordata; class Aves; order Passeriformes; family Corvidae; genus Corvus; species Corvus hawaiiensis. Next base: position 78,903,181 of record NC_063214.1, read on the forward strand.
GGTGGCTGTGGTGGAGGTCTGGTAGGAAGGTCAGTCTGGGACAGCTGACCCAGACTGACCAAAGGGATATTCCATGGCATATGATGTCATACCCAGAAATTAAAGTTAAGAGAAAGGAGGAGTAGGGAGGCAGTTATTATTGAGGTGTTTGTCTTGCAAAGCAGCTGCCATGTGTACTGTGGCCCTTCTTCCCAGGAAGTGGCTAGACATCACCGTCTGATGGGAAGCAGAGAATAAATTTCATTTCTTTACTTTCCCTCTTCATGCAGCCTTTCTTTCTCTTCATTAAACTTCTTTTATCTACACTGAAGACTTTTTGATCTTATTTTCTCCACCTGTCCTGCTGAAATCAAGGTCAATCCACTACAGTGTCTTATGGTGAGCTGAAACTCTTATATTGTATTTCTCTCCACTAGCTATGAGAGGGAGCTGGAATGATGTAGTCAGCTATAATATACATATACATATTATAATTCACCAGATTATTACTTTCACTTTTTTCTTTATACCTAAAAATATTTTTTTAAAATGACCAAAACTTGAGCCTTCTTGCTTTCTTTTTTCAACAAATAATAAGGGAACAAATAATAAGGAAACAAATAATAAGGAAAAAACACCCAAAAAAGAAGAACCAATTTGAACATGAAATTGAAGTTATTGTGGTAATTATTTTTAAATTCTAGATCTTACATCAAGCAATATTGATTCTTGCTATTTTCATTAGGACAGATCAATTTATGTATCTCATAGGGACTGATACTGTTTTTCAGTAACTGAGGCTGTTGCTATGTATACAGTAACAAAATCCTCTTAGGAAAGAGTTAAGGGGTACGTGTTCCAAATATATTTTCTCTATCCATTGTTATGTAAGGCTTTTCTCAAAAAAGTTATCATCTACAGAAAACTCATTGAAATTGTCCATGTTTTTCCAAGTCATTTCTGCATGGCAGGACTTTACTCACGTTTACGTTTGCATGGCTATTTTTTTTCTCATGCAAGATGTTTTCAAACCAGAACAGCACCTATCACATTTGATTTCATGAAATAATAAAATGGCTTAGAAGAAAAATGAAGAAAATGTTTTTATTTATTCCTCAAAAATATTACATGTTATATTACAAGTTGGGGGAGGTTGTTTATTTTTTGAAGTAATACCGTGCCTCAAATATAATAGAATATGTGCTACAAGAGTAAGTATTAAGGGGATGGAATGATAATGATGTACATCCTTGATGGTTCTTGAGTATCTTCAGTGAGTGATACTCCACAACCACTCTGGACAATGTTCCAGTGCTGATCACCTGCACAGTAAAGATGTTCTTCCTAATACCTTGACCCATTCCTCTTTCACTTTATATGTTTTACATATTTGTACCTAAACTCCCAAAGCTGTCAATGTAGCTATAAGACTCTTCATTTTATATTCATCTGAATTCATTGGCCTTAACTTGCATGATTTTAAGCCATTTAAGATTTCCTAGCATATAAAGTACCTCTTTCTGAGTTGCCAAATAAAGCACCTATAAAATAATCATGCCTTCCTCTAGCAGTAGGTAGACGTCAGACATGAAAAACCTGACCATTTCAAATTGAACCAAGACATCAAGGTTTAACCACCCAAATTTCACCACTAGATTATATTCAGACATTAAAATTACAAAAATTTGAAATTAATTTCGACAATTAGTATTTAGTTTCTTTTTCTGGAAAATAGTATTTAGGTGGTAATGCAGCATTTGGTGCTCGAGGCACGAGCTCTGGCGTGCCCCAGGTCAGAGACAGTCCAGCTGTGCTACTTCTGCGGGTCGCTGAAGCGACTTCGGCATCAGGAAAAGAGCTGCTGGCTGGGCTGGCTAGCTGGCTTCTTTGCAGAGGGAACACGGCAGGAGCCAATGGCATCGGCTCACGTTAGCTCGGAGACAAAGGAAGAGAGAGGCTGTTCTGGTCTGACTCCTAACAGGTTTATTGTTAGAAGTTTCACAACCCGAACAAGCTGGAATCCAATGGGATGGGATGGGATGGGATGGGATGGGATGGGATGGGATGGGATGGGATGGGATGGGATGGGATGGGATGGGATGGGATGGGATAGGATGGAATACGATTGATGGGATGGGATCCTCGGAGCCTTGTCCTCAGTTGTATAGGGAATTTGAAAACCCCGGTGAAAGGGGAAAACAACCAATGAGTTACAAGCCAGGGGGAGGATACAATTTAACAAGAACCACTGGGGGAAACCGAGAGGCGGGAGTTATAACAGAGAACCAATGAACAACCGAGTAACTGGGAATTTTCCCGAACCGGGGGAGGTGGCTTGGATTCGGGCACTGCCCAGGGTGTGCAGCTTAGGCTTCTGAGCTGCCCCTCGATCCACCCTCTGAGTCTGCCTCTTCGGGAAACTCGATCCAGGGGATGGGCTGGGATTGATTGGCATCACGCTGCCCCAGCCCACAGTGGGCTGGGTCACACCAACAAGGTGGTTCTTCCCACTGTTATATCCTAGCAATAATTTGAATTGAAGAATAAATACATATGCATGAAAATATTCACCCTCGAGATCTTCAGAATTCAGCAATGAATAAATATTCATAGCATTGCTCTCTCTTTTCTAAAGGATGACACCAGAAACTAAAACACATTTATTTTTAATGGAATACATGCTCTAAATGACTCTAGTTCAAGAAATGGAACTTTCATGAGTGCAGTTGTTATCCTTTAAGCTTCTAATTGCTCAAGGTTATGATGTGATAGCAATTATTTAGTAATTATCTTTTTTCCAGTATTCTAGGCACTGCCATTGAAAAACTGCTTGTTTTCCTTGTTTTCAGGAATGCAATACTTGTTCAGATAGAGGTATATGTGAATCATTTTAATTGAAAATAAATTGTAATTAGAATATATTTACTTAGAAATAGGAAGTCACATAGATCTGTTAATGCTTTGTTGTTTAATGTATGTAATAAATGAGTGATAGCTCTCACATGCAAAAATAAATGGAAATAATTTTGATGTAAATCCATGCTTATTTCTCATGATAATGTGAAAATATAATTTGATACATCTCTTCATTGTTGAAAGTTTTCAGACCATCTGTGTTTTAGAAACATTATTTTGTAGCACTTGGCCTTCTAAAGGTAATTTCAAAATGACTTTATTATTTGCACTTTGGAAAAAATATGTATTTTCCAGGTGTGATTTTTGAAAGTTTAACTTTGTTGTCTCACATTCCTGCTTATGTACTGAAAAGTACTGAAAAGTTGCTCATTACATACAAAACATTCAAAGACATAATTAAAGCCAATTCTTCTTTTTTAAATTTGAAGTACTTTAATGTTTTATAAACTAAATTTTCATCAGAAGAATAATGTACAAGCTCTTGTTTCTTAACTAAATTGTTGTGAATTCTGACCATTTCACAGATTTAAGAACATACAGATTGTTCACTTTTACTCTTTTTTAGAATGCTTTGCATTTCTCTCCATGGATAAGATAATAATTGTAAGTCTTAAATGATGGCTCTGCAAAGTGCTTATGTTACATGGAAGTAGAAATTTATTACAAGTAAATTGGTTGCTAAGTTATGATTCGCAAATGCTTTTCAAGATGCATTAAGACTCCCATCTTTTATAGAAAGACGTAACATCAATGCTACTATGAAATTCTGTAAAAATAACAGTGACACTTCCAAGCACTTTGAGGACAGCTATGAAAGAACTACTATGCCAAGCAAAAGCAACCTGCATTTATCCCTTTTCAAAAGTTTACAGGATTCTGTGTTACATCTCTAATAAAAAGACTTACCAGAACTGTAAAAAAAAGGTTTTACGACTTGTTCAAACAAGTGGAAATGCGTTTTGCAAATAGTGTAAGTCGGTTAGCACTGGTATGATGGCAGAACCTGTCTGAGACTAGAGCTCTGCTGTATTTTTGTATGTTTCTTGAATTTAGATTGGTTGTGGCTTCACTTCTCTTAGAACAGTTTTCTTTTAAAAAATGTCTATGTACTTTTACATAATTGCTTTAGCATAGCACTTTCTCAAAGAAATTTAAACCTCTTGTCTTCTCTCAGCAGATAACTTAAATGGATGCAAGCTCAAGTTCCTCTCTTTCATATTACATAACATAAATGTATTAACCCTTTGTTTATCATACTTTTCATATAAATTCCAGATTAAACCTGAAAAACTGAGTTGAGAATAATTTTCTAAATATTTTTGTTTACATTAAAATGTGCTTAAAATTATTAAAAATCAGTTGTAGCGTAACCACTACAGATTGAAATAGTAGCAAGGAACAAAATAGCATTAAGAGGATGAAGGCAATTAATATTGTTTTGTGAAAAGTATTTCAGGGAATCCTTTTTTCTACCTTTTAATTTTTAAAATGTCTTTTGGAATTACTTTTATCTTAATATCATTATATAGTATTTTACAAAAATCAAATATTGCTATTAGATTCTGTATTTTTTTATTTGTTTCTGTCAAAGTATTACAAAGTGCTTTCACATTATATTTCTTTTAGTCTATTTATTAAAACATTTTGAGTAACCAGTAGTCAGTGATTCTATCAAAGTAGAAGGTTAAAACTTTAAACTACATCAACCCGAATGTCTAGAATACAATAATAAAATAAAATGTCAGTAGTAGGACAGATTAAATATTTCTTACAGATGATAAAATTGAGAAAAATAATATACTGTATTGAAAATGACAAAAAAAATCCCAAGTTAGAATATTGCTTTGAAATCAAATTTTTATTACGTAATATTGTTAGAGGAAAATACACCACTCAGGATTTGACAGCCCAAGAGGGATGAGGCTCCATAGCCCCAGGTCCCAGCCACAGAGAGATTGAAAATGTCCAGCAGACACAAGTACACAAATCACACACACACACACACACACACATATATATATATATATATACATACATGCATACATGGGCAACAGCCCCAATTCTCACACAGCCATATGGGTCACTGGCATGAAATCAAACAGCACCAATGAGCTCAGCCATTCAACCTGACCTTCACTTCCAGTCAAAGACTCTCTGGCTGGCCTGCCCTCACTCCAGCTGCTGGCAACCTAGGCTCCCATAAATGCACATATATATGAGAGGCCCTTACTGGAAAACAGCAGAAAGTAGAGATCAACTCACACCCTCATATACACAGGACCAAGACTCCCCACCCAGGTTGGAATTAGAAAGGAATTTAATGGGAAGGCTTGACAGATGTCTCTGATCAGGCACAGGGTATAGCCAGACAAGTACATGGACCAGCTTCTCCCTTTTATTCCCTTATCCTTCTATTTCCCAAAACTGTTAGTCCCCAAATCATCCAACCCTCTTCCTGCCATCGGTACCTCCTCTAAATATCCCAAAATGAGTCCTGTGCAATCCCAAAATGCTGTTCCACTGTACCTTATAATGGTCCCCAGCCCCCAGGCAGTGACCCCCATCAGTCTGAAAAGTGTTCTGCAGAACCTCTCCCCTTGCCTCCTGCTGATGAGTTTCACACTTGGACACTTAGGCTGAGGCTACTCTGTTAGGTTTCCCTCTTGCCATTGTGGTTTCCTGTTCTTCTTTGGACTTGTGAAGATGGACCTTTGTTGGGCTGATAACCCCCATGACAGGCCAGGGAATAGCCAGGCAGAGTATATTTGGGGGTCCTCATCTGCCATAGTCTCTCTGTGTTCCTTCGTGGGTGTGAAGACAAGATTTTTTAACCACAAAATCTACCAAATATCTTTCTAGAAAATTTAATTTCCGATTTTACTTTAAATAAATAAAATAATAAAAAAGCATGAAAGTCTTTTGACCAGATCTTTATATTAATGGTTATTTCGGAATATTATACAGAAGCTGAATTTATTCTGATGATTCCTTTGGGCACTAAAGTGAATGACAGCAGAGACAGTAATTAGTAGACAGTATACCACCACTTCTGACAGTCTGAAGCATGACTCAAACATTGCTACAAGCCTCTAGGACTGGGAGAAATAAATCACATCAAGTAAAAGAAAAGCCAGTGTAGATAGTAGCTGTGGAAAAAATATATATTAAGGCTTATTTCAATTAGAGTCACACAGATGAAAGTGAGAAAGGTTGGATTGATTGCAATTCAAAGAGATAGGAGCTTAAACAACTTCAGTCTCCAGTGAAGCATTAAAAGATAACAAAAGCACATTTTTAAGAGAAACATCTGTGGTAGAAACACCATGGTTCAATTTCAGCACTTCAGCCTATATTTCTAAAGTGGTAAAATGAATATAACCTTAAACAAATAAACTGAGTTTAAAAACTGAACAGGAAATATGTAGATTGACACAGATTGGTCTGATAGGTGAAGGATGCCTATAGTTCTGGCTTGGTGTGCTCTTTGGGAGATAATTGCATCAGAAGTGGATCCCAAACAGCAGCTTTTTTTTTGATGTATTTTGCAGACCTATAACATCAGTAATATTTTATTTTATCAAGCCACATTTGAGAAAGTAATGATGTCAATAGAAAAAATGAGTTAGAAAAATAGCTGGGGTCAAAATGTTAGCACCAGTCAAGGACATTTTATGATCATGAACAGAAAGCACTATTTTTTTAGCATTTGATTAATTAGACACTTATATGCTAGAAGTCATGATAATGAAGAGTTGAACTTACACCCTGTTCTGCTGTGTTTATAAAATAAATACACATGAAACAAATCCCATTGAGTGCTATGCCTCTAGGAACCCAAGGCTTGCTTCTTCCTATGGCATCACTACTTACCATAGTACCTAGCTACTTATTGAAGGAAGCCTTAAAAACCTGAGAGTTTCTTTTCCTTTAGGGAAGAAAAGAAAAAAAAAGTCAAAGAAAGAACAAAGACATCATTCCAAAGGCATCACAAATGCAAAACATATTGAGTAGGCCTGTGGATATGTATAAATTTACATGAGACATGTTGAAGAGAAATGACAGCATAAAATTTTTGTGAGACAATATTACATTTTCATCACTACCCAATCTGATCTGGCATTTTAAAAAAATGTGTATATATATTTTTAGGTAATTCTTCTTAAAAAGGGATTAAACATGTAGATAATGCCATTAACCCAAAAGGAAATAGATCTTACTTACAGTCACCTTAGTCCAATATTGATGTCACACATCAGGTCTGACACCCTGAGCATGCACAGAACACATTGGCCAGCATGGGTAAATTATAGATATGGAGCAGCAGAGATCCCATGTGCAAAGATACTGTGGGACTGACTGTACCATTGCTGGTGTTAGGGGTGTGTTTAGAAAGCTTTTCTAAAGAATGCTGTCTAGGAGTCAAATCAGAAAGTTTCTGGTCTGCATTTCCAGTCATACTTTTCAGCTGAGACTGATGACTGGTCATGTTAGTACTTCAGTTATTTCAAATAAAATCAGATCCATTTAAACTACCGTAGAAATGACTTGCAACTCTACTTGAGAGACAAAATTGTATATGCATATGTCGAGTATGCCAAGCATCAGATAGGATAAGATATTAAAGGAAAATATTCTCCTTTAATATTCCACTTATCCTAATTTATTTTTCCAGTGCTTAAGGTGCTTACCAGAGAGAAAGGTAATCTTTGGCATGTGTATTGCACTCAATATCTGTCAAGAATAAAAAATTAACAAACGAGCCAAAAATTGGTAGAAGAATTCTTGTTTTTTTAAGAATAGTCCAGGAAAACAGACTTCTTTGTCCAAGTGAATATCCTGAACATGAGGTTGAAGATTTTCACTCTCACTTTCTTTCCAAGGACTATTTTTAAATCTTTGCCACAAGTGTGAATCTTAATCACTTGGACCGGAGAAAGTGAGGTTCTTTGTCCCGTCTCATTTAACTAGAGTGAGCTGTGGACTAATATTTAAAGTATGGTGCTAAAGGGAGCCTGGAGATATGAAAATATTTAGCAGATTTTTTTTTTAATTAATTCTCTAACCTCCGAGGCATTTCATGAAAGAAAGAAATATTACTGGTTCTTTGTTTAGTTTGTTTGTTGAAAAGAACGAAAAGTGCTTCCTTTGGAAAAAGGAACTTATGAAGAAAATTTTAAATGAGGATAAAGTACAAACAGGCCAGATTTATGAGTTTCTAACTAGATTTAGCAGGAGGTGGAGGTGGTGGATGGAGTTTTGAGTAACAAAGACCCAAGCCCTCCTGATATTCTAGGAATTAACAGGGAAAAACTATTGTGCAATGGCTCAAAGGAATTAGGACATGTTCCTCTAACAAGTTGGCAGATGATAGCCCAACTCTATATCAATGCATGGGTAACAACCAGGAGTTGGTAGCCACTGTCCATCTAGAAATATGATCTATCTGCTATCAATAAAAAAGTTCTGGAATTAATTGAATTACTGAAACACTGCAATGAGCAGCTATAAATTCAGAAGAGACAGAGAAGGAAGGAGAAGAAGTAGGATTTTCCTCTTTGTAGAAAAATGTACTGATTGCACAGAGTAGTCTTTCAAAAACAGTGATGAACAGGGTTAGAGCTTATGGGTGAAAAGTAGGGATCAAGACAACAAAGGAAACCTCACATTTGGTGTTTGCTTCAGGCCACCCAACAAAAGGGGTCTGATAGATGAAGAGGTTCTTACTTCAGTTACTTAGAACAAAACAATTACATTATCTACATGTATTTTTTTGTTATCAAAAAACCCATTGTCAATAGCTGTCAATAGAATATCAAACATATGGTCTTCAAGACAAATGAAAGCTATGCATCCAAGTGCTAAATACCTAGTGTAGAAAACACCAGCAAGTGTTCCTAGATCTGCCATTCATTCTAAGTATACAGAGAGTTTTGGTAGAAACACAGAAAACTTGGAAGATTGAAAAAAGTGGTTTAGATATAAGTAAATTATGCACAGGACATTACAATTCTCTGTGTTTTGGAAAAAAAGTGAAATTTTAATGGGAAGGAATGAATGAGTTCTTATCCTTTTCTTTAAATGTACCTGCCCATATTTTTTTTTCAGAACTGACAATAGTTTAATTAATAATGTAATGGCAAATCAGAACAACTATATCTGACAGACAGCAGTAGATCTTCTACCTAGAATCTAGTTCTGTTGCTTGAAATAGCAAAATGGAAAAAAAAAATCCTAAACATTTAATTTGGACAATGACCCAAATTTGCAAGGGACATACGAAGCAGATTAAGTGTTACCATCCTCTGTATGTATTAACTAGATAGAGGTTTTACAGTATGAGACTGGAAAGTGGCCTTAAGGGGTTTTGCAGGACCAGACGCAAAGATAGATGATAGCAAAATGACATGATAAAAAGTTACAGCTTTTGCTAATGTCATGTCTACTGATTCATTCTTTAACACTAAGGGAAATTAATCACCACAGTGCATGGTATTTCTGATTCCCTACTAGGCAACAGCAGTATCTCAGGAGGAGATAAAACAGTAAAAATGGGGGTTAGATAGATAGCAGAGAGCTACTTTATGGTGATCTATATAAAGCTGCTATTTATTCACACTTTTTCCTTCCTTTTATATAGTACTGACAATAAATATACTTCATAGTTTAATGACATTTTAGGGTTGTGGGTTTGTTTTTTTGGGTTTTTTTTTGTTTTTTGTTTTTGTTTTAATCTGTTCTTCTGAGCATTAGCTGGACTTCATTCTGTGTGGCTCAGAAACAGAAAAAATCAGGCAATGCATGGTACAGTGCAGTGTCATGCAGCAGTACAAAAAACAGAATCATGTAAAATATTTAATATAACTTATGGGACTTTCAGCTCAATTCATCATGAGTACCAGCACTCCTATAATACTTTTTACACTCCTTAGCTGACAAAAAAAAGTCATTTGTCATTTAAGAATCTTAAGGATGGAAGTCACAGATGACTGAGAATTCCAATTTACATCACTATATACTAAGTTATTTTGGTAAATGTAGTAATGATGGAAAACACTTTAAAACAACCCTTGGAACACTGTAAGTGGTATATAAAAGAGAACTCACAAGCAGGAAAATATCTTGCTACAACTTGAATTACAACACTAGTCTATTTGGGGATAATTGAATACATGCTTATCACAAGTGCCTTTTTAAAATTTTCTTTAAGAGAAAAAATACGTCTGAACTTACACTGTGTGACTGCCAGCAATTTTAAGAAGATATATTCATTCAGTTGTAATATTCACATCAACATCTGCAGAACAATCCCTTCTGTTCATTTCCATGGAATAAGCAGTGTAGGCATAAATACCAGCATCAAGTGTTGGATGTTGAGTTAATATCTCTAGCCAGCCTCTACACCTATAAATGAATAGGAAGGTTTTTGCTGACAAAAAAATAGCCTGCCCTTATCAGCATCATTCAACTAATTCAGCAAGAACATTAGTAATTTTTCATTTGATTGCTTTGTGCACTATTTTCTCTCCATCTATTTCTGTATTATGTGTTCTGATGTGGGTCTGTGCATTCAAGATATTTTAATTATCCATATGTTTGGTACCCTAAATATCTGTTCTGTGACAAATTTGCATTATTTCTTCATGAATTTCAAGCTGAGAAATTTTTCTTTGTATTCAGCTGAATGCCTGTTGACTGGTGAAATGGACATTAGACTTGTTTGACATGTTGGATTCCTCCAAGCTAAAACATTCATTTTTTTCACTTGTAAATGATACCCTTGCTGTAGTAAGGACCCTTACTGTATTATTCTTTTTATCCTTTCTTATATGTGAGTAAGAAGAAAGCATACAGCCATACAGTCTGTGAACCACAGTGCCATGAGATTCTTCTGTAAGGGCAAGTACTGCATTCCTCATAGAATTCCATTCCATTTCATAGCAATAGATAATGGGTAGATTCACAAAATGTGTATGCAGGAGAAAAAAATATCAGTTCCTAAACTTTTACAGTTTTGCAAGGTTGAGTCAGAATTTAAATGTTGCATTAATATAATGCACTTGATAGTTGATTATACACTACCAACACCCAAATATATTCTACATGTTTTGTTGCTGCCATAATCCTACATACTCCGAATATAATTCTAAGCAAGTTAAATGCAAGTGTGAACCACGTTTTATTAGGTTTTTTACATTTACACGTTATTAGTCTAGGTTTTCTTCAAGAAATTACCAACAACAAATCTCAGACAATGATTGTTTTATCGTTCTCGCTGTGTACATGCATAGATCCAAAGTCGTAACTCTGTACACTCATCCTGCATAATACTATTTATATAAGTACTGCCTCTTCAGAAGTTATTTTTGTAGCCTAATTATTGCAATTTCTCACAGGAAAAGTTCATCTGCCAATGCAGTTGCTCAAACTGACTTTCAAATCAGAGGTTGTCATACATGCAAAATCTCCTTTCCACACTTAATTTGGAATTCTTAAGTCTATACTTTTATGGTTTGCAGAAAAATGGCTTCTGCTGTCGTCTTCTATTTCCCAGGACAAGTCTGCATGTATATTTCATGACGTTTTATCATGCTATAAATAAGAGTTCTACCTCTGTTTCAAAATACCAGCTGTGAAAAATGAGTGCTTTTGTAATCAATTGTAGACACAACAAACTTACTGAAAATGTTTTTTTTAAATTTTCTTATTCCATTTTTAATTACAATTAATACTATTTTAATACAAATTCTATTTCTCAGCATGACTAATAAGGAGAGAAAAATTCTGTCAGAAAATAGAATAATTTATACCATTACCAGAAATGTTTAAAGCATTACTTATCTTTCCTTTATTAATGTTCGAAAACCTTCCTTAATGTTGTCATCTTTAGACCTGAGATTCTCAGATATTGAAATGTTTTCAAAGTTTTTCAGCTTCTGTGTCCGGTTTGATTTTTTTTTTTTTTTTTTTTTTTGAGGGTCTTTGAAATTGCTTAGATTTGAAAATACTTGTTCTGTCTCCTCAGTTAGCTGAGTCTTCTTATGTGCTAGGGATCACTCACAGAAGGCAATATATTTTAGTAGCCAGAATAAATCTTAGATATTGACTTATAGCCTGAAGAAATCATTACATGTTCCTTCAGATTTTGAAAATAAATTCAGCTAAAAACTTGTTATACCCAAGGGAACAAACAAACCAAACCAAAACAAACACAACCCATATAAAACCCAGACACAGATTTACTAATCCTAAAAGATTGGTGGAGGAGAAATCTTTCATATGTCTGGACTCTGGAGAGGAATTGGTCTAAAGGTCTGTAATGTAGACATGTCTTTTTAAGGTCAGTATCTAGTCTTTATTTAGAGACAGAAGAGAACAAATAAGTATTTTTAGCTACATTTAATCTTTTCTTTTAAAGCAGACTTTAAAATAAGTCAAATGACTCATGGTCTAAAGTGTCTATTTTTTCATGTTGACTAGAGGGAAAGGTTTTTTCAGAACATTCATTTGACATCTCCACTTCTTATTATTGCCCTGTTATGACACACTTTTTGTCTGTTTGTGTGTGTGGTCTAAGTTATTTTTAATAATAAAATATTTAATGTAATTTAGTTTTATATAATACTCAAGTGTTTGTCTTGGTCAGTTGCTTTGGACTGATTGAATGATGAATTCCTCCTGGTTATAAATGTACCAGGATATTTATCAAGTTTATGTCCTGATTCTGGCCAGGACATGGCTAATTTTGCAGTATCTAGGAGGGGGCATGGCTAGGGCATGGAGGCTATTCTATACCAACTCATGTCTTTGCTGGAGGTGGGGGAAACAGAGTCTCTTTCCTGAAGAAGGAATTCTGGTTGTAAGTGTGGCAGAGGAAGCGATCAGGGTAACCCTGTTTCTAAGCATTTTTCATGTGAATCACTCACCTCTCTTTTGTACACTTTTGTTATTAATATTGTTGTTGTTACTGTTCATTTTCTGATCTCATTGCTGTTACTGTAAATTGTTGTTATCTCAAGCCGAGATCTTTACCTTTTGTACCTCTAATTATCTGCTCCATCTCACCACAGGTGGCAGAGGGAGGGCAGGAGTGAAAAAGTGGCAGTGTGGTTTGGAGAGTACCCTTCTTACACCATGAAAGCTTTTTTAAATACAGGACACCGACTTGATGATTTATTTAAAAAAAAAAAATATATACAAATTATTTTAATAAAAAAGATGTACTGAAATGTTGGAACCCTGGGTTCTGAGAATTTCAGCCTGTCATTGCTGAGAGGCAGTGATCCTCAGAAGTACACTGTATTCGATCCAAAACCCTGGGAAAAGCTTCCTAAATCATGTGATATAACTTATATCACTGGGTGAAATATGTAGAAATGTAGAAAATTAGATTTAGGGGATATAGGTAATAATAGGTCACAATATGGAGGATTTTGGGTGTGGATCTTCTTCCTTTCTCCTTTTTCCATCTTCTTCACAAATCTAGGGGTTATGCCATTGGGTCAAAAAACCCGCACTCCAGGTCATGAATAGATAGTAATTGGATTGTAAGTAAAAGCATATTACTTGGTATTTCATAATTGGTTAGTTTAGAGTTTAAAAAGCCTTGGAAGTTAGAACTCATGGCCATTTTCACTGAAATGAAAAGAAACATTCTGATATACATAGTAATGGGGTTATTTTTCATCAGCAGTCAAAATGCTTCAATATTAAGAACAGTTTTATGATGAAATGAAGAAAAGCCTCAAAATTATCAACCTTTTAGGCTTTAGGTGAGCTCTCAGAAAAATCAACAGCTGTCTTGGATATGCTACAGTAGCTTTGCTTTTTATATGACATGAAATCATGCCACGTGCCCCACTAGAGAAGTGTGTGGAAGGGACATTCAAATACTGTGAGATCTTTCTTCATAAAAGACATAAATGTTTAACTGACTTTTCTCCCATTTGGCAATCCTGAGGCTTAAATTTATGAGATAACATGTATTTATACCTTTATTACTAGTTTTAATATTTTATGTAGGACATCTCTATTAGTATTCACTGCCATTGTAGATGTAAAAGTCCAGAACAAGTACGCATTGTGATCATATAACCTATCACAAAAAAAGGAAAGTATGTACCTAGATACTACTGATTCCAAGTTGGAGTTATGAGTCAAAAAGTAAGATCACTTTTAGATGCTACATGTGTGTCTCAGATGTTATTTTAAATGTGAACCAAAGTATAGAAACAAAAAAAAAATAGGGCTCTGAAATACATCTAGGTAAATCAATATTGAGGTAAACAACTAGTTTTTCTCATGTAATTAGACTATATGTCAAAATAAAGGAACTTGGAAGCACTTAGTATCAGTTACTATTTGAATACATTTTAACGCCTCAATGTGAAGTGAGTGATACATTTTTTAAACGTGTTAAAAGATAAAATAAAGTATGGGCATTATATTGTTTTAAGTTGCATGCTTTCACAGCCATTACTCTTTTCTTATATATTTACCTTAAAACAAATACACAATGCCAAAATTTAAGGACTTAGAACCAAATGCACATCCCCCCCAAAATAGAATATTCACAAGAATATTCTAAAAAAGAGTTCTTTGATCTCCTAAATTGTTGATCTATAACTAGACTGGATAATGTAATGCAGCCGTACAAGTGTTTCTAGTAGTCCCAATCAAAAAAGCACTCGAACACCATAAAATGTCACTTATTAGCACTAACATGAGAGATAAAATATCCCAAACCAGAATGAAATAGAGTGCAGATGACATTACATTCCTTCCATAATCTTCCATGTATTGCTGAATTCGAAGGACCTCCAGTTTGGGGAAAGCACATGACAGAGATCACACCCATTTAGAGTTTCCCTGGCTTTTTAGTCTTTACAGTTTTGATAGCATGCTGCCAGAAGAAAACAACTCTATTCATCATTTCCATGTTGAAGCACAAGGATGTTCACATGAGAACACCCTGCTTTACCTTAACAAAGAGACAAGGAACTGCAGGTGGTGTAACATTATTGCCATGTGGGAGATGCCTGCTAGTCCATCTGTCACAATCAGTTGGCTACCTTTAGCCAGGGGCAAGGAGGATGTTTGGCACACACAGGCCTGAAGGCAAAGAGCTGTTCACAGCATCTCACAGACCTGCATGTATTCATGTTGACTGTCGGGTGGATCAGCAACTCTCTCATGCAGTAGTCTTCCAGTCAGAATCACTACCAATGATTTGTGATTCTGAAAGTGCAGGTAAGTCTTTAAAAGAAAATTAAGGCATAAACTCAATACTTTTGGAACTAAATCTCTAAGAGAATTAAATAATAGTTAATTTCCTAAATATTTCTTATATTGAGATTTCTTTGATTTCTTTGCAAATTTATTGATTTCTCTGAAATCAGTACCCAAGTAGGGTGTTCTTTCCTTTTCTTTCTTTCTCTGAAGGGTGTCTTTGGATGTCTTCTGTGGAAAGTCTGTTAAAAGATTTACAAAATGGAAAAATATTTTTGCAGAAACAGTTCAAGTGATACCTTTTTAATATTTACTTTTACATATTTCTTCCTGAATCTGTGCAAGAGATCCATGTTTTCAAGGAAAAATAAACCACAGGAAGTAACAAAATCCTCTGCAGGATGAAAGGGAAAATCTTTCCAAATGTAGCTGTTCTCCCTGTGAAGCTGTTTGCATTTAGCCTGGAAATCAAAGTCAGCATAGACTAACAATATTCATAAGTTTCCATTTGCTCTTGCTCATATGCTTGGTTTGATAAAAAACAGTGTCTTGCTAGCTTAGGTTTACAACAAGCTTCAAGTTAAGTTAAGCAGTTATTAAATCAGCTTTGTTAATAGGGTTTAATAAAGTGTTGATTGCAGTATATT
This sequence comes from Corvus hawaiiensis, assembly GCF_020740725.1. Classification (NCBI taxonomy): domain Eukaryota; kingdom Metazoa; phylum Chordata; class Aves; order Passeriformes; family Corvidae; genus Corvus; species Corvus hawaiiensis. The sequence continues at coordinate 78,918,948 of NC_063214.1, forward strand.
TTAAAACACAGTCTAGAGTCACTCGTATTACTCTTGCTTTTATATCAACATATCTCTCGGAAACCAGTGAAGTACCTTGGGCATGAGTCATTGCTTCATTATTCACCCTAAAAAAACACAATAAAAAAGCTGCTGATTTTGCATCCTTCTGGTAACAAATCAGATTTATTTAACCAAACTGAGGAGATTTCTTTATGCAGTCACTGATATGGGTAGTTTTTTCCAAAAGCATACAAATTCTTTTCCCTAGAAAATTCATGAATTTACAACATTGTTTCCATCTGGAAATATCTAACTTGTGGCAGTAAACATTGTAACACAGCTGTTGCAGCTCAGAGCCAATAATACTATGTATCTATATACACTTACCTTCACATTTTACTTCAGCTTCTGTGCAACATGAACGATGTTAAACGTCCCTTGCTTTTATAGCAATAGAAAGAAACTGTAACTATACAACATGCCACTATTTCAAATATCAAACTGAATTCCTCTGGTAGTAAATTTCAGGCGAGAAAAGAGATTACTCACCAAATAAATCTTCACTGAAATCACTTTAATATAACCATATTCTCATGCTCCACAGATTCGGGGTGGCTTTGTGTCAACATTTCCGTTAGCTGTGAGCGCCACAAACCAAGGAAGATCATTATATCATGTTGTGAGGACAAAAGACAATACATAGGGATAAAGTAGTACACTGACTTGGATTTGTATTTCCAAGATGGACTTGTAAAGTTCTCCATAATGTGTATTTTGCAGGAGCATACTAGCATTGCTGCTGATGAAAAACATCTAACATCCCATTGAAATACAAACAATTAAACTTATTGTAAGACAATTTAGATCTCCAGATTCCATCAACCATATTGAATAGGGGTGAAACCTAACTGTGTAAAAGCATTTCTAGTGGTTAGGTATCTGAAGCACTCTCATAAGCCTGAAGAGTCCGATACAGGTCTAAAAGAGTTTTTCTGTATCACTAGCATACAGCCACTATTACTTACTCTAATGAGCCTCAAGTGGCATGAGACCCCTATGATGAAACCAATGAATTGTGGTTTTGTTTTTCTTTGCATATCTTAAAAATGTAAACTTATAACCAACTGGCACCACATCTAGACACTTCAGTATAGGAGTACATGACCTGGAATTGAATTCCATCCTGATTTCTGTAAACTTACTTTGTTTTTTCCAAATATTAACCACTCTTGTGTGTTCAGAAGTCTTTATGCTATTCATGTGCTTGTATCCAATGTAGCCTCCAGGGGACGTTCTAATTAAGTTTTCTAATGCCATAGAGTTTGCACAATTAGGTGTATGACCAAGTCTAAAGATTAATGTAGTGTTTCAGGAGAGCACTTCTGAGAATGGCTGATAGTCATCTTCATCTTAGCCTGACTCTCTGTGCCAACCTGACCTGTTGACACCTAGGTGGCATTTAGAAGTAATAATCACATCCACCAAATAAATTGCACCCACAAAGTAATTCGAGTTCTTCTATTTCTGTAACATAAGTAGAATTACCAACTGAAGCAAAAAATATGTTACTTTCCTACAAACAAGCTTTTCAAAAACAGTTTCATCTAAATGCTTTGATAAAATACCTTTCCCCAGGACTTGCAGACCCTGATCTATCATGATTAAGCATTTCCTTGAGATTTTTAATGAAGTCTAATAAGCTTTCATCCCTTTGATGCTAAAGACATTTCATGGACATGAAGGAAAATAATGTAGTTTAAAATACGTCAAGACTGAATATTCAGTCCTTGTTTGTTTTATTGAGATGGCAAACAATATAATCAAATGTGCTATGCCTTGCTGGCACTTGAACACACTCTTTTTATCTGGAAGTGCACCTGTGATTTAAAGTTAACCATAAACAATATTCATCCCTTTCTTCTCTAAGTGCCAACTTATTAGTTAAAAGCCTGCTGCCAAATGGTGAAGCAGTACTGACTGACAAAGAAGAAAAAGAAGGAAGAAAGCAATTAAAGTAAGCTACTAAGGAAAGATATTTCAGAAGAAAAGTTTATGTGATATTAAGTAACAAATACTGGCATCCAATTTTGGTATTTAATTAAAAAAAAAAAAAAAAAAAAAGATGTTATAGTGCATGGAAAAAAGATTAATAGGCAAAAAACCCCAAGGAATAATTATACACTTTTCATGGTGTCCCATTCTCACAGCTTGCAATATACTGAGAAAGCTTTTCCCCCATAAATTGAATGCCAGAAACATTGTATTTGAATGAGGCAAAACAGCTGGCTGGACTAGTCTGCCCAGCTTGATCAAACCATTATGGTAACTTTCAAATTTCAGATTAATTTCTACTTAGGTGTCATGGTTTAAATTGAAGATGCTTGCAGCTGTGTTCTGAAAGAATTAATAATTGAAACTTATTTTACTTGATTGGAGTTGTAATTTTATTGATTAATTAGCTTACTTGCACCTGTACAGAGATTATTCAGGATACCTACCTCTTTAACCTAAATTAAGTGCAAAATCTAGAATTGAATTGCACAGGTCAGTGTGACCACTTGCACTGAGTGGCCTCAAGTTACACACTCAAGTTATCAACTTTGATTCAAAGCCACTATCTGTCTTACAGTGTTAGTAACATATGCTACAGTGCTTCTCAGCTTGAAAATACCTCACTAAGGTGTCTATTTAAAAATAAATAGTTGGACAGCAACACACTTGCCCAATAGGCGCAATATTGTCATCTGGTGAATTGGGCAAACAACTAATGTAAGTTGGCCAAAAATATCAAAAATCAGGAGGAAGTCAGTTTCTTCTCTTGTCAAAAGTCACAGATACTCAATTTGGAGAAAAATAATTTGTTTCTATAGAAATTATTAAGTTGAGAGTCACCAGCTTCTGTATTGGTTTGTACATATTTTATTTACTTTCTTATTTTTGTTAAGTTGCATGGGTCTTAGTATGCTTAACTCTAAGCATACTAAAGTTGATAAAACATTTTAAAAACACTCTATTGAGCTGATTTCTTACATTTCCTCCAAATAATCATAGAAATCTTAGAAATCATAGGCTTGAGATGGAAGGGACCTTAAAGATCATCTAGTTTCAACCCCACTGTCTTGGGAAGGGATGTTCTCCACTAGATCAGGTTGCAGTCCTCCTTTCATGAGAGCACAATTCTCTGGCATATCACCTACTCCTCTTAGTTTGGTGTCATCTGCCAACTTGTGGGGGATACAGTCTGTCCCACCACCGAGATCATTAATGAAGATGATGAATAGGGCTGTACCCAGTCTGGGGTACAGTGCCAGTTACTGGGCTTCAGCTATACCTTATCACCATCCTCTGGTTGCTGATCACCATCCTCTGGGCCCAGCCATTCAGCCAGTTTTCAATCTGCCTCACTGTCTGCTCACCCAGCCCATATACCAACATCTTGTCGATGAGAATCCTGTGAGACATGGAGTCAAAGGCCTCAATGAAGTCTGGGTAGACATTATTCACTCTCTTCTATCATCTATCAGGACAGCTATTTCATTATGTAAGTTTATCAAGTCAAGCTTGATTTCCCCTTGGTGAATACATGCTAACTATTCCTGATGATTTTCTTGGTATTCATGTGCCTGGAAATTATTTCCAGGGTTAGCTGCTCCATCAGCTTTCCAGGGACCGATGTGTGACTGACAGATCTGTATTTCTGCAGTTCTTCTTCACTTTCTTGAAGGTAAGAGTTAAACTTCCTTTCCTTCTGTCCTCAGGCACTTCTCCTGGTTGCCAAGATTGATCAAAGATTATTGAGGCTGACCTTGCAATATCATCAACCACTTTCCTCAGCACTCATGTGTGCTTCTCATAAGGGTCTATGGATTTATGCATGTCCAGTTCGCTTAGGTTAACAAATATTCCATTTTAAATATGAATCCACCCTAATTTTTCATTCTCTGTGCTCAGAAGAAATCTGAAAGGATTGATGCAGAAGTAATACTTAATTTTTATTAAACCTTAAGAGTTTCTTCTCTCAGAGAGGAGAATTTAGAAAACATTTTTTTAAAAAAGGATTAACTTGCTAGGCAACCTGTAAATCTTCCAGTGATACCTGATTATCTTTCCTTGCTAATGAGAATATGCATAAATTATAAAATAATATTATCTAAATTGTGATATTATAAAGGGGAGCAAAGAAGCATAGAAGTTGGTCTTTGGATCAAGAAGCTTCTTTTAAATTCCTGTGGCTCTATGCATTAAGAGAAAATTAGAAAGTTCAGAAGAGAGGGATAAAAGAAGTATCTCAGATTCTCTCTGATCTGAATGAAATGAAGGCAATACAGGGTTGAAAGAGGAAAGTATTTATCAGCTGTGGATGTGTCATCCAGGATGTGTCCTGGATCTCTACACAATCAGTGGAAAGAAACAAATATTTTAAGGGTGTAAGTGATCTAACCTACTTTTAGATACATCCCTTGAGATAAATCATGACCTTAGAGTACTTTTTTCTCTCAATTGGTTATAAAAAGATCCAAGGATGACTAGCTTAGGTCTGGAGACATTTTTCTCATACTTTTAAAGTTAGATAACTAATCCCATCTGGTTTTTTACTTCCAGTGAGAAAACTCCTGAGCTGAGATAAAGCTTAATAACTGGAGCAAAAACCTTGCATGCAAGCAAAGCAAAAAAAGGAATTAATCCATTGCTTCCCATTTGTAAGCAGGTGTTCAGCCACCTCCAGAAAAACATGGAAAAAGAATGCTCTGGAGGGACCTCATTGCAGCCTTCCACTACTTAGTGGGGGCTTATAAAAAAGGGACAGTAACGTTTTACATGGGCAGATAGTGACAGGACAAGGGGGAACAGTTTTAAACAAAAAAGAAGGTAGATTTAGATTAGAGGTTAGAAAGAAATTCTTTACTTAGAGGTTAGTGAGGCACTGGAACAGGTTATCCAGAGAAGTTTTGCATGCCTCATCCCTCAAAGTGTTCAAGGCCAAGCTGGATGGGGCCCTGAGCAACCTGATCTCGTGGGTGGCATCCTTGCCCATGGCAAGTGGCTTGGAACTAAATGATCTCTGAGCATCACTGCACTGATTTTAGCTTAAGCCATTAATGGAAAACATTGCACTGGGAGACAGGTTTAAATATGATAATCTCTCTGGTCTAGTTCCATACATCATAGCTGCAGATAAGCACTGCTATGAATCTGAGATTCATTATTCCAGACTTTGTTTCATAAGCAGTGAAACTAGACTGTTGCTGACCCACTGCATATTTTATTTTGATTTCATTCTTGCCTCCAAAATGCTTAAGCAGTCTGATTAAAAAAAAAAAGAAAGAAAGAAAGAAAACAAATAAACTCTTCCTTGAAATTTATATTTCTTTGTGCAAGCAAAAAAAATCAAGAATAGCATCTCATTTGTAAAACAAAAAAGAAAATGTTTAGATTTAACTCAAATAGGGATACTCATTTTCAGAAATCTGATTTTAGGGTTATGCAGTATGGGAATCTCAGTCTTCCTTCAAATAAAAAAAGGTATGCTTTTTCAGATGGACCATCGCTCTTGTTTTGAGATAGAATTAAATGTTTTATCTTTTTATGAACTGAAGAAGAATCAAACCATTATTTTAGACCATAAATGTGACCTTCAGGCAACTGAACTCACATAAAATGAACCTAACTGGAAGTACCTAAGGAATTTTCACTACAGAATTTAGTTTTTTTGTTTTAAACTCATGCTGAACCCTTGATTTTCTATCCTATTTATCTGTCATTTCAGTCGCTGTTTGCATTCCTTACCACATGAATTACTTTTTTCTGTGACAGAGTCACTACAAAGGGAGAAGTTCTACCCAATTTAGATAAAAGCCATTCAGTGTCATTTGGCATCAGTTTACAAGCTGGTGCTTTATCAGCATTTATATATGGATATGGATGATTCATGTTCCCAAATACTTTAAGATAGGACTTTTCAACATTGATGTCTTGACTTTATGTATTCATTTCACCAAGTTGCCTTTAATGCAATGGAATATTGCTTTATGTTTAGTGTGGATTGTCTACAATAAGGCCTTTTCTACATCTAGACCTCAAGGTCTTTTCAATAGATTGGAAAATAGATAGGATGGGGATATCAGAAGAGGTAAAATCAGGTGTGCTAAGCCTCTGGTTAGCATCCTAACATTTAGTGCTTTCTTTTCTTGCTGTGTGTTCTTTTTCTTATTTAAGTGATCTTATTTTGGCCAACTCATTCTTTATAATGATGGACAAATTGCATTTCTTTATCCTTGCATGGAGTTATTTCACTTCACAAAAATATATACAATGTGTATGTACAATCAGCTGATCCATTAGATTTATAGCGAAATTTTTACGTGTGTGTGTGTTACACTTATACATTTATTTCAGCTAAGTCATTAAGTTTCTCCTCAAGGAAAAAACTGAAGATTAATTACTTTCACCTGAAAAATACAGTCATATAACACCTGAAATAACACAGTCACAGTGATAAGTATATGAGGAAAGCAAAAAATGTCTTGTAACGAAGAAGGCAAGAACAGAGAGTTTTCATAATTTAAATGTACTCAATGATCAAATATGTAACAAACTGCCCTTTAGTAGTCTTTTGTTTTGCTTTGTTTTTCTATTTGTTTTGTTTCCTTGAATTACCTTTTGCTTCCATAAAAGAAGAACAATGGACAGATTTTATCTCTGGGCTAGTAAATTTTCATGACTTTTCATCTTCCTGCCTTATACAGTCTGCCAAGAAAAAATGCAGAAATCTAAATCCCACATGCCGCCATATGCTATCCATCAGTCCCCTCAACCAGAGACTAATCTCACTTTTTTTACAAGGGACAGCTAGCCACTAAAGGGTGAAAATTCTCTGCTGTTCTCCTTGTTATATGAAACAAAGTGGGATTATCAGGGATTGTGAAAACAAACTATACTTCTAAATAACAAAGGGTCAATCTGAATACAACTCCTTCACCATCTTTATTTTGTCTGAATAGTTTTTAGTGTTCTTCCTCAAAATCATCCTTACAGTTCTGTATTCACAGAATCATATAATCTGTTGAGTTGGAAGGGACACACAAGGGTCATCAAGTCCAACTCCTGGCCCTGCACAGCACCCTCCCCAAGAGTCGCACCATGTGCCTGAGGGTGTTGTCCAAATGCTTCTTGAACTCTTGTCAGGCTGGTGCTGTGACCACTTCTCCAGGGAGCCTGTTCCAGTGCCCAACCACTCTCTGGGTGAAAAACCTTTTTCTAATATCCAACCTAAACCTCTCCTGACACAACTTCAGGCCATTCCCTCAGGTCCTGTCACTGGTCACCATTGTGAAGAGATCAGTGTCTGCCCCTTCCCTTCCCCTCATGAGGAAGTTGTGGACTGCAATGAGGTCTCCCCTCAGTCTCCTCTTTCCCAGGCTGAACAGAACAAGTGACCTCAGCCACCCCTCATACAGCTTCCCCTCAAGGCCCTTTGCCATCTCAGTTGCCCCATTTTGGACACTCTAACAGCTTTATACCTTTCTGGTACTGTGAGTCTCAGAACTGCCCCAGCACCAGAGGTGAGGCTGCCCCAGTTCACCCTCCCTTGCCTGGCTGGCGATGCTGTGCCTGATGCCCCCCCAGGACAGGGCTGGGCTTCCTGGCTGCCAGGGCCCTGCTGACTCACACTCAACTTGCCACCAACCGGGACCTCCAGGTCCCTTTACATGGCACTTCTTTCCAGCCTCTCCAGTGTGTACATCCAGGGTTGCCCCATCCCAGATACAGAATCTGGCACTTTTCCTTGTTGTACTTCATATGATTGGTTTGACTGAAGAGATATTTGATTATCAGTACTACTTAACATGGTAACATTTTTTTTTCTCTTGGCTGGACCTATATATTTGAAGCAACCTGTCAGATAAAATCCATAAAATATAGAAAAGCTTACTGACAGAAATTACAATAAATGGCAATAAAGTAAGGGTATATTGACCACTCAATTACAGTCACAGGATCTGAGTATTTGTTTCTCCATTACATTTAGATGATAAAAATGAATTCTTATCTTTAGCAAATATGTTATAATTACCAGAACAGCAGGTCATCAAAAGTTACAAAAATTATTTTCAGATTATTGGAAATATTTTACTAATTTTTTTTATATACTTTCTACTTATAACCCATAAGATTGTTTGATAATGTAGCATTTTGAAAACATAACTTTACCAAACGTAGGGAAAAAATGTAGATGAGGCTATTAGATCACATGGGACGAACAACAGAAATGCAAATATACAGGCCAATAATTTTTTTAAATGGTCTATGAAACTATTTTCTTAACCTGCAAGGGAAAAATAAATTCTTATTCACAATTCATGTGTATATCTCAGCTTCCACTGCTGAATGAAAGCTACTGATTATGTTGTATTTTTGTAAGTCAGGGTCTTATAAAAATATTTTCCTGTGAAATTAAAATCCTGACAGCTGGCTTTCTCCAGTTTGACAGTTTTTCTTGCAGGTGCAGGAATTTCTAAAAGCCTTATTTAGGGAATAGAATTTGAGGAAAAAATCTGTGAAAGTTTTGAAATTATGCATTTGTTACTTATTATAAATATTAATAAAATATTCATATGTGCTGAAATGTAAAAAAAATTACCATTTTGTCAGTGTCTTCTATTGCTCCCAAAAGAAACCTTTAGAGAGACGTTTATAAGTGAGTTTAAAAATATATTTATTTCCCTCACATTTGCAGTGAAATACACTAAGCAGATACTGTAACTCAACTCTCTGGCAGCAATATGTAAATCTGAATTTCTAGAACACATTCACAATTCCTTTTTTTCTTAAATAGACAGAAGACCAGAGATTTGTGCTTAAAAAGATGAAGTGGGAAACAGGCTTGACGGCAATATAACAGTTAAAAATAAATTAGTGCTCCCAATAAAGTGAAAAGATGTAGACACATGGAGAACTGGTCATGAAGAGTACACACCTGTTTCTGATTGATTCATATTTCAAATGGTAATGGGTGTGATATGCCATATATTAATGAGGATGAATACAGAGCACATGCAAAACTGTGAGAAGAAATGTATCAGGTGGTATTTTCCTTCACAGTCTGAAGAAGTTTGAACCAATGCTTGAATGAGAATTCCCATACATATAAAGAAAGAGTCCTTTGTAATATTCTTCAAGCTTATTTCTGATATTTTTGGGCAGAAAGAAAAATTTTATGGAAATAATACTTCTTTTTTTGACTACAGAGGGCTCCTAAGCTCCTAAGCTTTACAGCCAGATGAATATGAGTCCCAGAAGTTTGGAAAATTCTTGTTTATTCTTTTTGAAGTCCACTAGGCTGCTGAACTGAGTGGCAGCATAAAAATTGACAGTACCTTGAAAATAAACTATTGGCAATTTTGCCTTTACTGTAAAAAATATGGAAAAAAAAAAAAGCTGCTGAGTAAAGATCAAGAGATAACTTCATTTTTACGTCAATGAACTAACCACTTTTATTTTGATATTTCTGAAATCAGCCTTGGTAAAACTAAAACCAGGAAAAACATCTTCCCATCATTTTATGACTGATCTTGAGCAATTAACTTGCTGTTAAAAAATGCAAGTTCTAAGTTATTTCTAGATAGTTAACAAAAATTAAGATTATTACTGAAAAAGCTTTTTCTCTGTGATGTTAATGGTATGAGTGTATTTTTTTTTAATTAAAATGGAAGATAAGCCAAGAAATAAATAGAGTCATTTTACCTGACAAATGCACTTTCAATTTCTGTGAAATGAAGACATCTTTTCACAAGTGAGTAGCTATCAAAGTTTAGACAAAAGGTTTTCGATTGTTCCTTACAAGAGATTTGTGTCTACCATACATCAATCCCCATTATCTTTATTATATTGGCTAAATTACACTTTTCTGTATTATCTTGGTAATTTTTGAATGAATGAGATCTTTATACACCATATGTGCTCTTTGTGCTATCTATCATCACACATCAAACACCTTTTACAGTAAGTTAATGAACAAAGCATTTTGCTTTGTTGCTATAGCAATATATTGCAAAACTATTCAGTTATATGTTCACATATATTAGTAAAGTGAATTTTCCTTAACATTTTATAATGTTTTTCACTTTATATTAATAAAAGTAGTTTCAAAATACCATAAACAATTTCCAAGATATCTCAGCTTCAGACATGAACAGAGTAATTATAAACTCAATTTTTATCCAAAAAAATCCGAGAGAGTTTTCAAAATTATTTCAATTTTGCAAAAGTTCAGTAGTACATGGCAAGAGAGCATTTTAATTGACTGCTTCATTAAAAAGTAACAAACAAAACCAAGAAAAAAGCATCTGAAACCATCTGAAAAGACTCAATATTTTGTGTTCATTCTATTGAACAAATTTTCCTTCCTAGACAACAGTAAATCTGATTTGAAACTTTTTTAATCTTCTACTGCAATGTCACATACATGGATAATATATTAGTAAGGATTTGGGTTAGTGCTTTTTAAACTGTGCTACATGGACAGCTGATGGTGCAGACAGCCATGATACAAGGTCTGCATATTTCTTAAAACACTTGAGTTTACAATTTTATGATTAATGGGGAGGGTTCTGTAAAAGAATTGTTGGGATTTAACAGTGATCTGGATAACCATTATATTTAAGAACAAGTAGTTCAACCAAACAGAATCTGTTTATAATATATTTTATGAAATCAAACTTGATTAAAGACTGTCTTTACAATATTTTTACTATACTAATAGAAATTAAAGTTATCTTTACTGTATTTCAATAGAAGAAAATGTTGCAGACCAATAAAACCTTTCCATATATTTTCCATGGCATTGCTAGGCGATCTTTTTTCCTTTCTCTTTTTATTTTGTAAAAATCTTCGGCTCTTTTTTTCTCACCATATTTCCAGTTATTTCACTTCAGCTATATATTCAAGTAAGCCATAAAAACAAGTCTATAGGTTTCTGTAACCATCAGTTGGGGCAGAAGATAATCTCCTCTTGCCCCAGTGAGTCTAAGAGTCATTGTCCAACACCTATCAGTATTTCTCAAGGATACTCAGAGTCCCTGAGAAGTCAAACCTACTTTGATCACTTAAAGATTTTGGGCTGTGTTTACAAAGTACGGTGTTCTTTTTATTTCTGCTAATTTGATCTGATTATTGAACATCCACATATAGCTGTGAGTATTGAACTTGGTTCCTTGCAGTGTAGGCTCTTGTGCACTGGCGAGATAAATTTGAATAATATATAAACAAGGAGAAGAGATATCTGGTAAATGCCAAATGATCCTGCAGAGAAGACTTGAAGAGTGTCTAGTGAAACAAATTACTTTTGCAAAATAAGCAAAACCAGAAAAAGTTTTGGTCCTCAAAAGAAGATATGAATAGCAAATGGGATCTCCTGTTTTTGTTTTGGGTACTGGCAGTGAAAAAATGAAAACAGCAGGAGAGAGGAAGGAAGGAAAGGAAGGAAAGGAAGGAAAGGAAGGAAAGGAAGGAAAGGAAGGAAAGGAAGGAAAGGAAGGAAAGGAAGGAAGGAAAGGAAGGAAGGAAAGGAAGGAAGGAAAGGAAGGAAAGGAAGCCCTCTTTACTTTTTCATCTTTGTTGCCAAGCTGTCAAGCCTGACAACCTTAACACCTGGGACTAGGAACCAGCAAGGATCACAGCCATCAGTGCTAAGCCAACATCAGTTCCATACTGATACTCATAGTAAAAGTAAGTATATGTTTCATACAGAATAATTGTTTGCATATAGAATAATAATGTTTAATAATGATTAAGAACTAAGCACTGCAAATGTGTATTGAAAATTTGGAAAAACTTGGTTTTCTGTCTTTAACATAGTCACATCAAATCTCCAATTTCCTAAGAATAGATATAGCTATACATTCATTAGCAACATAGATCAAGTTCTGCAAGTGTTCTGCAAGGTAGATAATACAATTCAAAATTAATCTTAAAATAAACCATACAGCTGAAAAAAAAAGAGAACTGGACATAAGTTTCAGAAGGTCTTTTCTGTCAGGAGGATTTAAACTACATTAATTTTTGTCAGAGTTACATGAGTATAGAATGGTTAATTCATAACAGTGGATGTCTACTGCATTTCACATTAACGATTTAGTAGTTCTAAGTGACAGAAAGCTAACAATAATGAAACACAAATTTGCAAGTGGGAGAAGTTAGATGAAGATGCAATTCAAGGAAAAAAAATCAAATCAGAAAGAAAAGTAAAATTCCCCCAACAAAAGAAAAAGTTTTAAATGGTCTTAAGGTGGTTTATGTTAAATTTTTTAGACATTATCAGGGACTGCTTGTTTGAAATGGCAGGAGATATCATGGTTACTTTCTCTTTGTTACTGAAATATATACGTAACTTGTACAGACATAACTTGGATGTGCCATCTTCTTTATTGACAAAACCACCAGTGTTTAAAGCACAGAATGTACCTCATATCAAATAACCATTCATTGTAGCATGTTGTCATGTCTCAGTAAAAAAATGTGATGTCCTATATCCATCCATTTTAAAGTCAAACATTTAATGTGCTTCAAATATATTTCTGTGCATGGGTTTTTTTCAATAAGAAAAAAACATGTCATAGGACTCACCCTTTTATGTTAAAATGTTGCTGCCTGTTTTGAGCTTCCCATCCCCCCTCCCAAAGACATGTGCTCCGAGTTCCTTTGTTCCAAGCGCGGGCAAAGCCAAATGTAACTCAGACTCTTCAGCAGTGTCTGATTGGCCGCTCACCCCGGGTCCGCCCCCAGTCATCCCCTTTCCCCTTCTCCGAATAAAAAGATGGTCGAGGGGAGGCAAAGGCTCTCTCTCAGCTCAGCTACCTTCCTGTAAACACCTCTGGTCGTCTGTCTCATTTGAAGGCTTCTAACTGCAGGGAATTGAGCGAGCAGGGAGCTATATTTCTCCCTCTTTGCTTCTGCTGATGGTATTTGCTCTGCAGCTGATTCAGGTACCGATTTTAGAGCTACTAAAGTGCTAGATCGCCCTTGCTACCTCTCAAGGCTGCTCGAGGCTTTCTAAGGCATTGAAATATAAGCGCTAGCCGGTATAAAGCTGAAAAGATACCTTCCACATTAAAATCATTCTTCATGATAATTTTCTTCTTACACATTTCTAAAGCAGATGGCAGATTACAACACCGAGGTTGTTCTTGCATCATAATTTCCTTCTGTAGAACTTTGATAATATAAAACTATTTGTTCACAATTGTAAGCATTGCAGAACTCATTGTCACTGTATACTAAATCATTTTTGGAGATTATGTTGTAACCATTAAATTATGACATACTACTTAAGAAAGAAGAATGGAACATATTTCTAGTGTAGATACTGAAATTTAAATTAACAGCTTTGCTTAAAATACAAAATGGTTGAGAAAGGGAAATTTCTAGGGGAATTACATATTTTCTAACAGTTTATGATAAATTCTATTGATTTTCAACTTGAAGATTTGGTTTTCTAGATTTTTCGTATATCTGTTAGTACTGTAGTGTTATTCTGGAAAAACTATAAAATTAAAAACTGATTCTTTGCATAACTATTTCTGAAAGAGATAATAGCCTTTTCAGTACTTTTCCTTCATTTATTTATTTGATTGACATGTTTTAGAATAGTTAAGATATTCTTTTAATGTATCAATATATTGTTGTTTTCTATTAAATATTAAGTACCAACAGTTGTATTTATCACCTGTACTGTTGCAGTCAAAATTACGCATAGAGAAAATGGAACTCATTCTAGAACAAGGTAAGTATTGTTTGCCTAATTAAATTCTGAGTTACCAAATTGAAATGGACCAAAGAGTGACCATCAATCCAGTTACAATAACACTTAAACTTTGAATCAATACAGGAAAAACTCTTATAATAATACACTAAAAAGTGTTAAACAAAAGTCCTTACTGCACCTGCCCCTCTGCCACAGGGTTGTGCTCATTCTCTGTGATGGTCCCTGGGTCTTCAGGTTGACAGTGATGATTTCCACTGAGCAAAGGGTGCTGGAGCCCCACCATCAATCACCTCCATCCTTTCCTCTTTGCTGGGAAGTAGTCAACAATGTGGATAGAGCACAACAATCATTTCAAAATCCCACAGTCTCTTCGGGACTATTTTTCAATCTTTTCTTGTTGCAGTCTGTTTTGTCCTTCTCTGGTTTTCTCAAGGTCTAGAATTCACTGGCCAGGTCTGCTTATCTTGAACATCTGTCATGATTTAGCTGCAAAAGAACCACACAGATACTCACTCCCACCCTTACTCCCCTACCCCCAACTCCCAGCCTTAGTGTGGAAGAGAATCAAGGAAAAAAAATAAGCCTCATGGGTTGAGACAAAAACAGTTATATAATTGAAACAAACTATAATATAATAATACTAATGAAAATGAGAGAGACAACCAGCACCCAAGAGAAGTGATGCACAATACAATTGCTCACCACCAGCTGACTGATGCCACACCTGCTCCAAAGCAGCAAAGTGTCTCCTGGCCAAGTTCCCCCAGTTTATGTGCTAAGCATGACATTCCATGGTATAGAATATCCCTTTGTCCAGTTTGGGTCAGTTGTCCTGGCTGTGCTCCCTCCTGGCTTCTTATGTACATCATCACTGGCAGAGCATGAGAAACTGAAGTCCTTGATATAGGGTAAATACTACTCAAACCCAACTAAAACAGTGTGTTTTATCCTCATCCTAAATCCAAAATGGAATACTGTGCCAGCTACTAAAAAGGAATTTACCTCTATCGCAGCCAAAACCAGGACACCATCACTGTAGAGGGTTTGTCTGCCCTCAAATCCCCACTTCAAAGTCCCTGGACCTGCCCCAGCTCCCTCACAGCCACATCTCTGCCCCTATTTCCTTTGCTGGACTAACTTTCTAACTGGCCTCATGCTCATGGCCCTCTCCAGCCATTCTGGGGCTGTGTGACCGTGGTTCCCCTCACCAGGACTGATACCAACAACCTCCCCCAGGCTAATGCCCTGTCCTGACCTCAGAGGCGCCTGTTGCCCTGTCTCCATCCCAACAGAGACACCTGATGATGTCCTGGGCTGTGGTACCCTGTATCAACAGGCCGCTGTTTGTTAAATAGTGACAGCTGTGGTGTGTCATTAACCTTATTCATGATGTGAAGTCAGAACATGCTAAATCATAATCATCACATAATTAAAAAAACACACTAAAGCTGGTTCAGATTAAAAAAAATATCCCTATATTTACAATATCTAGTATTTACTTTTATTTGAAACTGGATTATTTAAATAAATAAACACATTTTCTGTGTTAGAGAAATATGGCTATGATACCATTGTAATGGGTTTATATTTTATATATTCATGATTCTTATATACACTATAGCTTTTTGATTTCTTTGCAATTGAATCTCTAATAATTTTAATCAGAAATAAAAGCCTACAATCTTTCTTCATCCAGAACATCTTGCCCATTTCAGTACAAGTCACTAATTCTCATTATTTCATTACTTCCCTTTAGTGAGCATAATACGCCTATATTAGCTAAGTTGCCTTGAACTTAAGGTTCAAGTCTATTTTATTCAGATTGTTCTAAAAGACTGCATTTAAAGATACCCTTTTCTCTTTCCCAGGCTCTACCTTCTTGCCCTTCAGCAATGCAGGGAGACAGAATGGGGGTTACGGCGATGTTTTTTCTCCTGCTGCTCAGGAAAAGGAGTCCTTCCCCTGCTCCAGCATGAGGTCCCTCACACAGGAGACAGTTCTCCACAAACTGCTGCAACATGGGTCACTCTTCCATGAGGTGCAGTCCTTCAGGCACAGTCTGCTCCAACGTGGGTCTTCCAGAGAATCGCAAGTGCTACCAGGAAACCTGCTCCAGCGTGGGCTCCTGTCTCCATGGGTCCACAGGTCCCTGCAAGGAGCCTGCTCCAGCACAGCTTTCTCTTGGGTTCACAGCCCCCTTTTGAGCACCCACCTGCTCCAGCGGTGGATCTCTTCATCCCTATGGATCTCCATGGGCTTCAGGGGCACAGCTGCTTCACCATGGTCTGCATCATTGGTTGCAGAGGAAACTCAGCTCAGGTGCTTGGAGCATCTTCCCCTCCTTCTTCACTGGCCTTGGTGTCTGCAGAGTTGTTCCTCTCACATATTCTCACCTCGTTCTTCTCTGGCCATAATTACATCTGCACAATAATTTTCTTTTTTTCTTTCTTTGTTTCTTTCTTGAATATGTTATCACAGAGGCTTTACCACCATTTCTGATTGGCCCAGCCTTGGCCAGCAGTGGGTCTGTCTTGGAGGCACCTGGCATTGGCTCTGTTGGACATAGAGAAGCTTCTGGCAGCTTGTCACAGAAGCCACCTCTGTAGACCCTCCCACTACCAAAACCTGGCCATGCATACCCAATATACTCATCTGTTTCAGCAAGGGGAGCCAGTAGATGTGGTGGGTTTGGATTGTAGCAAAAATTTGGCTCTTCACATGAGATTAGTATGAGAAGGTGCTTAAGGGTTCATTTAATTTAACTTCTGCTGCAAAGTTAAAGGTGTGTTGTCATAAAATAAAATATATATATATGTAACAGATTTTATTTTAAGAGTCTGAGACAGATGTTGTCCCATGGCTAACAAGTCAATGCTAATCAAACTAACCATCTGGCAATCAAGTCAGGAAAGAGAGAGTACAGATCAATCATCACCCAGAAGAGTTAAAGGAATATGTCCTAATATAAACAAACACAACAATCATTTGATCTTGTATTTAATGAAATAGTTTTTTCATTTTTTTGACAACTTAAAATCTTTAAAAAATTCTATGTATAATTAATCTCTACATAAAATACATATAACCATATACATAACACTATATATTTAATTGTACAATGAAACTGTATATTGAAATGTAGCTTGTATAGCAATACTCATGCTTAGTGCTGAAAAAAACTAAAATGATATAAACAAACTGCCACAGACAAGAATATCTAAATGGGTGACATCTTCTCTCTAGAGCACTTCAAGACATTCTGTAATCCCCAAAGAGATTTGCAAGTCTCCCCAAACTTTTGTGCTTTTCAGGTAATATTAGGGGAAAGGTTTTAATGATGTCAAGTGGTAATAGAGAGATTATGATAGGTAGCTCAGAATACATTTCCATACATTCTTGAAAATAAATGAAATCTCCCTTTACCTAGATTCAAAGCAAACTTCAAGATGTTTAACTAGATATACCTGGGTCTGACTGGGATGGAGTTAATTTTCTTCCCAACAGCCCAGAAAGAGCTGTTTGAGATTTAGATTTTTGACTAAAATGACTGATTTTTGACTGACGATAACACATCAATATTGTGGCTATTGCTCAACTTTGCTTGCATGGCATCAAGCTTTTCATTCTGCTTCAACTGTGAGCAACAGTGAGGATGTGAGCAAGAGGCTGGGAGTCAGCACAGTAGTGCAAGTAGACAAACAGTGGCAAAAAAATTATTTCATAGCATGGAACATGCTCTGACTCTCTGGGCATTCTCCTTGTGGGGCAAGGTGAGCAGCTACATTTAAATTGCTTGCTTTTGGGGAGTGTTGTTTTGTGTTTGTTTTAGCTTTGTTTTGTTTTGGATTTGGTCTCGGTTTTTTCCTCTTTTCCCTCACCTATTAAATGTTCTTTATCTCTACCCATGAAATTTCAGGTTTTGCTCTTCTGCTTCATTCACTCATCTTGCTGGGGAGGACAGGGAGCGAGTGCCTGTGTGAGTGCTCAGTTTTTGTCTGGGGTCAAGCCACCAAAGTTTTGTTTAGAAGCCAACATGGGTCTTGGGAATTTTTAGATAATTACAGATTTGATTGGAACAAGCTAGTCTGCATTCATAGTTATTGTAACAGTTTAGCAGGTAGTTGGCAGGTACTTACTTGCTGTTTCTTGTCACAAAGTTGACTTGATAGCTTTTGATACTGTTTTCTTTGTTACTTCACCTGCTCTGTGATGCACTCCCTCTCTTGCTGTACATTGAACTTCAACCTGGCTATGTTCAGCTTTTTCTGTTTGTTCCTTGACAGACAAGGGTGGCAAGGTGTGAGAAGAATTTAGAGAGATGCTTATAGTGTTTTCCCCCTCCAATTATCTGAGACTTCATGACAAAACCATTGTAATAACCTTTTGAACTGGCAAACCTCATGGATTTGAGAAAGGATTCCTTGCCTACACCAAAGAGATGGAAATATTAAAATGCATGCTACACCTACTGAGCCTGTGTTCTGCACCCTCAACAGGGCAAGAGGGTCTCTGGAACTAGGGACATACAAATTAACAGTATTGTTAAAGCAGAGACTCAAGCCTCAACTTCAACTCTCCTGTAGTCAAGAAGAAACAGTGGAAGAAGAGGTTAACTCAGTTAGCAAGAGAGGAGTAGGTTCTTCCTGTGAGGGAGAATGAGGAAGAATCAGAGGAGGCAACATTCTGTGCAGCTGAAGCAAAAAAAAAAAAAATTTCATAAAAATATGTATATATACCTTTGCTTTTCATCAGTGGGTTACTGAGAAGATACTGTATTTTTGTCTTCCAACAACTCATAGCAGATCTCCAACAGGACAGATTAGGGATGCATGAAAGTGGCAGTGGAAGAACTCCATTAAAGACTTCATTTTTATTTAGTTTTACTTGTTTTAATATTTGAAAATATGTCATAGTTTTAATACAGGACCAAAAAAAAAATTATTTCATACAATATATTACTCATAACAAATAAACAAGTAGAATTTGCTTATCATGTAATATTCAAGTTCAAAATATTTTAACTCTAGAAATTTAATGCCAACAATTAAATCAATATTAACTTTTAAATAAACTCCTTCTGGGTGTCAGAAGCAAAATTAGCAGGAAACAATGCTCATACACAGAAAGAACACAAATAACTCTGTTCTTTCTGAGGATCCAGTTTATTTTCTATAATCTAATTAACAATAAAATCAGGCATAATGCAAAATTAGCAATTAAAGCAATTAAGACTTATTTCTCACCTAATTGAATCATATGGAGTCCTCAGTGTAAGAAGGAACAGATTAAGTTTTGTATGTGAGTAGTTTGGTGGTTTGGTTTTTTTGCTGAGTCTGTTTTGAACTGCCTACAATCTCAGAAGCTAAACACTGTTGAGTAGATCAGTCTTATTTCTGAGGCGTGGTATTTGCTGTAATTGTTGACTGTAGATTACCTTCAAGTCTTCACTTCTAGTCTTCCTAGTCAGTCATATTGATCTTTTCAGCAAAGTCTTCATGTTCTTGTGAAATATCAGATTAATTGGGACTACATGTTATTCCTCAGTTCTGCTTCTACAGCTTTTCTTTCAAACACACTCCTAACATGCAGTTGCAGAACACCTATGAGGGTATCACCCTATCTCAGTCATGCTGAGGAGTACTATCCCCCAATTCTCATCTCTATTAGCAGTTATAGTAACAAGATCTGAATGACACAATGCTGAAAGCTAAAGCCTGAGAATGGCAGTTCTGAGAATAAGTGGATATGTCTGCCAGGGTTTTGGGCTAGAGATGTAACTTTGGTTTATATCAAGGAAGACCAAGAAATAAATCTCTGTCTAACAGCCCACTGAGATTTTTTTCATTTTATACAGTCTGCAGTTTCATGTGACATAATTTCTGAATTTCAAAATATCCTGCAAATTTCATATGTCTCAGTGATTTTAACTGCTGTTGTTGAAATGCTTAAGACACTAGGTAAGCATTTGATTATCTTCCCCTTGCCCCTTTATCATTACTTCTTGCTGCCACGCCCAAAAATGTGGCCAAAGTGTGTATTATCTTCTGTTGCTGATAAAATAACTGAGACAATTTGGAGAAGACTATAAACTTTCTTATTTAATTACTAACAGATGTGTTTCCATGGTGTACTGTGGGAGATATTGTGAGTAGCACATCCTGCAGTCCAACCAAGGCAGTTCATTCTTGCTATATGGCAGAAATCAGTGTTTGCCATTTTGCCTGTAGCAGTAAAAAAAGTCTATTTGAGAAACCATGTATTGATGATCAAAACTAGGTTATCCTTCGATTGGGAAGTAAATCACTTGTACTGGCTCTGGCTGGGATGGAGTCAACTTTCTTCATAGCAGCCCACATGGTGGTGTGTTTTGGGTTGCTGTCCAAAAGCGTGGATAACACTACAGTGTTTTGGATATTGCTAAACAATGCTTAGAGCAGGTCAAGGCTTTACAATTTACCAATCTACCCTTTTTCTTTTTTTTTTTCTTTTTTTTTCCTTTTTCCTCCCATTTTGTCCTGCTCCAGAACAAGTAGTCTGGAAGTGGGCAAGAAACTAGGGGGAACATGGATGGGACAGCTGAGCCAAAACTGACCACTAGTAGTAGATTGAAAAGCAGTGGCGCTGTCCTCCAAGGTGGCTGGACATCAGCCTGCTCATGAAACGTGGTGAATGATTGCCTTTGTATCACCTGGTATTTTCCTCCATCCTTCACTTTCTGAACTGTCTCTATGTTGACCCATGATTTTTCAGGTTTTGCTTTACTTGTCTCTTCCATTCTGCTTAGGAAGAGGAGAGTGAGAGACACTGTGTAGGTGTTTAGATACTGGATGGGGACAATTTGCCATGTCAGTTTAGAAAAATATCAAAATTGTTATTGATAACATTAGCCTTTGAAATTTTTTTTTTTGTTGTTGTTGCAGATTTGGTCATTGAAATATGTAAGTGATTGGAATTTTCTTTTTAGTATAATTCTTCCTATGTTGTAATATCTGCAATTTATAGCAATTAAAATTTAAAAAGCCCGCAAGCTTATTAGTGTCTTGATTGTAATAGAAGTAAAAATTAGCAATTTTTGGAGAATTCCATAAGCAGGAAGGTTGCAGCCAAACACCATCATTAATTTTGGATGGCTTAGGTTTCAACCCCATTTTTATTTTCCTGTTTTGTTATAAAAATTCCTTTTGTTATTTTATTAATCTGAATATTACTAGATACTGACCTAAATATTTGCTTAGGAAATTGAGGTAGAAGTTAGAGATCAGCTCTTCCATTCAGTTTGCACTCCAGTTTCCTTATTTTGAAATACAGCAAAATTCGTTAATCAACTGAACAACAAAATATGGGGAATCAGTTTAATTATGGTTGATGGAAAAAGCAATATCAACGTTTGGGAAAACTGAAAATGAATATTGTTCTGTCAGTATTAGCAAACTAGCTGGTAGTGAGATTGGGGGATTTTTGTTACTGTTATTCTGTATATCTGCATATCGTAATTTGTTGTAGATTTTTCATTCCTTTAGGATCTCTTACATGAACAGAAACATTTTCTATAAAATACTTTTTCTGTGAAACTAATGCATTTCTTCAATAATTAGATATGTCAAGTATAAAACAAGAACAGAAGAAAAAGAAAAGAAAATCCAAAAAGAAAAACAAAGCTATAATATGTCTGTTCTGTGTCAGAAACAAGACCTGACTGGATAAATCCTAAACTAAGCAGAACACAGCACATATATACATTGGCTCCTGCGCAGAGTCTGACTTCATGTATTCAGCCCATGCATAGAAATTAAGCAACACAGCTGGAGCCACTGCCTGGAAATAGCCTGTTATCAGGAACCTGGCATAACTGATGGAATGTCACAAGCAAGGAGCATGTGTTTTTCATTTTAATGACAACAACTTTTGTAGTAAGAGCATCTGGTGCCTGAGAATATGGCTGTGCATGTCTCAGTCTGTTCTTAGTTTTTTTCCTTATTTAGGTGATTTAGTACAACCTAAATGTGGACTAGATTTCACTAGACAGGATTTTTGAAGTATTTCAGAAGTCAGGAAAGGATCTCTTACAAAAATTTAATTCTCAGTGTTGAAATTACAGTTACCATAGAATCACAGAATATCCTGAGTTGGAAGGGATCCACTAGAATCATCAAAGTCCTGGCCCTGCACAAGACAGACCAAAGAACAACACCATGTATCTGAGAGCATTTTCCAAAGGCTTCTTGAGTGTCAGGCTGGTGCTGTGACCACTTCTCCAGGGAGCCTGTTCCAGTGTCCAACCACCCTCTGGGTGAAGAACCTTTTCCTAATATCTAACTTAACCTTACCTGACTTAGCTTCATGTCATCCCCTTGGGTCCTGTCACTGGTCACGAGAGAAGAGATCAGTTTCTGCCCCTCCTTTTCCCCTCACACAGAATTTGGAGACTGCAATGAGGTCTCCCCTCAGTCTCCTTCAGGCTGAACAAAGCAAGTGTCCTCAGCTGTTCTTCCTGTGGCTTCCCCTCTAGGCTACACTATTTCACACACTTCCTGTCAGTCCTCTGTTGCAATAAAGTTCAGTAAGCTGACAGCACCCTTCAGATTTTAAAAGGATATGTATTTCTTGGCTGTTTAAATTGTATTTCTAAAAGCTCTAGTTTAGTTATTTGTCTTAGCGTTATATTCAGCTCCTTTACCTACCCAGCAAGCACAGACCTTCTATTGTTCAGCCTGATCCTTGTCAAAGAGATTGTTGTCTGCTTGGCAAAGGAAGAACTCAAGGAGACATATAACGAAAGTTAAGTTTTGGTTTAAACAAGAAAACCTCACAGTAAATATTTGACTAAAGAGAACACTGTAATAGTGCTGCCTCTGACCTCATCAAACTTTAAGCAATAAAACAAAACAACTGTTTATTTATGGTGGCGACCACTAGTTTGCATAATTAAACATTTATTTCTACCAATAGGAAGAAGTGCAGGGGACGAATGCAGGTGGGGGAACAGCACCCCTGTCAGAAATAAAAGCTGCTGGTCTGGCCCTCCCAGAGCTGTTCCTGGAGCCCCATGGACCCAGGGTAGACAGCCATCACCCTGAGTCAGCAGGGGAGGCTCTCCAGATCCCCTTCAAGGCTGGGGGAGATTTACTTATTTGCAATGTTTAGGTGAGGAAGAATAGGCAGGGAAAATGGGAATCAAATGGGAATTGTGAGAAATCAATGTGGAAAAGTATAAGAATAAAAAGTCCTTATGTGTAGGGCCAGAAGGTGGGCTCAGTGATCCTTGTGGGTCTCTTCCAACTCGGAATAGATATTCTTTGATTCTATGATAAGAAGTAAAAAAAGACCAGTCTATTAGAAGCCTTTGATTGTTTATTCTTAGCATTACATGCGTACTTGCACAGTTCTCAGTTTTTTAGATTTCTGAGGACTTTGATAGATTCACAAATCATGTTAATTGAAGGCTGACACTCCCTCTGGTCCATCTTGAATCCACCTGAAGAAAGGTGGAGAGAGATGTTATACAAGAGCATTTAGAGACAGGACAAGTGTGACTGGCTTTAAAGTGAAAGAGTAGGTTTAGATTAAGTATTATGAGGAAGTTTTTCACTATGAGGGTGGTGATGCACTGGAACAGGTTGCCCAGGGAAGCTGTGGCTGCCCCATTCCTGGCAGTGTTCAAGGCCAGTTTGGATGGGGCTCTGAGTAACCTGGTCTTATGAAAGATGTCCCTGCCTATGGCAAAGGGCTTGGACTTGGATGATCTTTAAGGTCCCTTCCTACTCAAGACATTCTATGATTTTATGATAACATATCCTTAGCTTTCATGTGACAACCATAGCAAAGATAATCTAACCAGTTTTATATCTTTAAACACCAAAATATTATTCTTCAATAACACTGTAAGCAGCAGAAAAAGAGACAGGTAATATTTCCTGAACTATAAAAGCAGCTGTTCTTAGAAACACCATTAGTTTCTTAATTTTTATGAGTTGCTGCCTGAAGGATCTGATATATAGTTCAATATTTATAACATTGCTACCAATTTGTGGAGAAGAGACTGCAAGTATGAAATTTGCTGTTAAAAACCTTATTTCTTATAAAAATGCTGTACACTTTCTTTTTTCTTTCCCACTTATTTTCTAAATGTTAATTTTATTTACAGAAAAATACTGAAAAACTGTCCACATAATTCATGTTTTGAATTGCATAAAAGCAACTTTTTCTGAAGAGATGTCAGGGTAATGGCTAGATGCTATTTTCTCGATGGAAGAAATGGATTTGGCTAAATATATTTTATTGCGCATTGAATAATTTAGCTTAACAACTACTTCTGTTGGGGTGACTAACCTCATAACTTATTGACTACAATCTTTGTTAAGTAGTGGACAAATTAATTTCGTACATTGAATGAGTTGTTTTTTCAGGTACTGTAGTGGCTTAAAACATTTACTGTGTGGTCAAAATAAAAGATCCTGTACAAATGAATATTTATATTTACACACCCCTAAAGTCATCCATAAATCAAGCCAGACAACAATAAACACTTGAAAAACAAAGCAAGAAAACAAACAAAAATTAGTCCATAGTTCATATGTATATTTTTCACATGCTCCTAGGAAGAAGGATAAAAGCAGTACAGAAACAGAGGAGATAAGCTTAAAGAACTGGTGATTCTCTGCAATTTAGTCATTCCTGTATCCTGTCTAAATATGTTTGAGAGTTCTATACATATCACTGAAATCTTTTAATTGTGAATTTTTTCACACAACTAACCCCTGTTAAATTTTATATGGATTTCCCTTGTACATTCAAACTCCTCCTGTCATCATTTAATCCCAGCTGGCAACGAAGCACCACACAGCTGCTCATTCACTCCCCTTCAGCAGGATGAGGGGAAGAGAATTGGAAGGATAAAAGTGAGAAAACTTGTGGGTTGAGATAAGAACAATTTGTTAATTGAAATAAGAGAAAATAAAATAGTAATAATTAGTATAATTTTTAAAATTGTAATAAAAAGGAAAATAAGAGACACAGAGAGAGAGAGAGAGAGAGAGAAAACAAGAGAAAGACAAGTGATGCCAAACCAATCCCTGAGCAGCAGCCCCTCCAGCCAACCATCCCCCTAGTTTATTGCAGACCATGATGCTATATGGTCTGGAATATCCCTTTGGCCAGTTAGGGTCAGCTGTCCCAGTTGAGTCCCCTCACAGCTTCTTCTGCACACCCAGACTCCTTGCTGATAGGGTCATATGAGGAGCTGAAAATGCTGTGTAAGTGCTGCTCAGCAATAACAAAAACATCTTTGTGTTTTCAACATTGTTTTCAGCACACATCCAAAACATAGCCCTCTACTATCTACTGTGACAAAAATTAATTCTACCCTGACAAAAACCAGAACACCTTGTCTCCCCTTTTGTGTCAGTTTTGAAGGAAATTCAGAGATAGGAATTAATTCCTGAGATTCTTTAGGAAGCCTGTAGCATCAAAAGAGAAAGCCTTTTCAACAAGGGCACATAGTTTATCTTTATTTCTCACTCATATAAAAGAAGAGTATAAGGGTTATCTTTCTTTTCAGCATCAGCCTGGCAAAGGAAAGAGAATTAAGAGAATGGAAAGAAACACTTAAGACATAAGATGAGGCTGCAAGAACATAGCCTAATTTCTGTCTCCACAGACACTCCAATCTTTTATGTGAGAAATGTCATTATCCTTCAATAAAAGAAATGGGGATAGCAGGTGGAGGAATCAGTAGAATATGTGCAATGAGCAGAACCTTTCAAATTTAACCCTCCTAGATCTTGTGAGGACAGTTGTAGCTGCCAGGCAATCAAAGACTTCACCTGTCTCTGTCCCCATCTTAAAGAAGTATTTTAGGCAAGTTCTCAGTAAGGTAGTAGCATGTCTTTCTGCTCTGCTTACGTTGCTGTGTATGTCAGCAAACTCACTTTTACTTTAGATTTATGTTAAGGGTAAGCTGTTTATAATATGGATTTTTATGATTTACACTTTTTAATGACTAACAGTAAAGAACCAATCTAGATGTTAGATCATTGTAGGAAAGTTCACATTAACTCATGTCAATTCAAACATTTAAAAACTGCTGTGGCAGCTAGCATGGCAGGTAACTTTGGGAATGATTGATCCATGTTTAGATTTATCTCATAATTATTTGATTGCTTGGGGTTTTTGTAGACACTAAGTGCATTATACTAAAACTTCTTCCTAGTCTTATTCTATATGACCAGCTAAGCTATGTATCAGAGCTGTAATGGAGAAAATTTTACAGTATATAAAGAGATATAAGGAGGAAATTATTGGATTTATGTTGGTGATAACAAACTATAGATACCATAACAAGAAAATGGAATCACTGTGCTTAAAACTCGTGGAGAGGGAATAAAGTGTCATTTCCTACAGCAAATTTTATTACTAAAGGACAGAGGATAAATATTATCTTGCAAATCAATTCAGAAACAAATAATTTGAAAGGATTCAAAGTTGAAAACCTAACACAGTAAGTGTCTGAAGTTTACTTCCTAGTTTAATGCTCGTGAGATGCAAGATGATGCAGACAGTGGAATTTATAAAATTGTAAAAGTCAAAATATGTTATGAATAACATTTATTGTGTAGAGCACTGGCTAATGCATTAATTGCTGACTGCAGGTCCTGTTCAGGTTTATCAGTCTAACTGAAAATGGAGCTGCACATAAAACTGAGAAACATATCAAAGCCTAGGAATAACACATTTTTAGAAAAACAAAAAAATGAGTGATTAGAATTTCAGAAATAAAAATAGGAGAGCAGGAACAACATTTTTAAAAAAGAGACCATAAACTATTTCAATCTACTAAATGTACATAAATTTACACTAATAAAAAGTAATCATACATTTTCGGTAGCTGATAAGGTGAAGTTATAAAATTAGAGAAAACAAGCTGTGGATAAAGAGAGAACAAGGTCAAGAGCTTTTTCAGAGAAAAAAAACCCCAAATACTTTCTTTCCTTTCTGCAAATGGTTGATGAATAAGAGTGGGTTTGAATCCTGAACATAGCTTAAGAGTAACCAAAAAACAACTAATAAACTATAAAAATGGCAAACTGAACATCCAAGTATTGCTTCAGAAGTTTGATAAATACTCTAGCAAGCAATATATTCAGGATCTGGCTTTTCTGTGAGGTCCTATTTTTTTATTCAGAGAATAAGCAACCCGAATTGAATGAATTTTTCTTGACTGGAACTGCATTTTCTATGCATTCATATTAAATTTTCACAATCAACAAATAAAACCCCTTTCATTGTTGCTGTGATTATCTTTTTTCCTTTTTATTTTATTGGTTTTTAGTGAAAGAGATGACTGAGAAAGACTAGGCTCTTGAGTTTGGGGAGGCAGAAGAGTGGGGCTAGGGACCTGGTAGTTTCCCAGCTCTTTATATTAGATATTGTTTTTCTCTTCAGTGTATCTAAAGACATTTGATAATAGTGGTACTGCCCAATTATGAAGAAATTTAATTAAATTCTATATTCGAATACTTAGATGACTTATCTTTGGTACAAAATATTTTTTCTATGCCTACAACCAAAATTTTATGTCTATTGTTTTAAATACAAGACTGAAAAGAACAGCCCCAAGAGACTGTGTCTCCATCAGAAAGTATATACACATCTATACTTTTTTTGCCTTAATATGTGTCTCTGTGGTCTGAAATCCTTGTTATTTATTCTGCTGTTTCCCCCACCCACACACACTTGTTAACAATTTAACTCATTTAACAATAAGATTAGTTAGAGAAAGCTTTAGAGTACATAATTGTATCAAGGCAATAGCATTAATTTTCTTTGTTTGACTGATACTTGACATAATCACCACATTCTTTCTTGATGACTCTTATCTGGAAATTAGTGTTGAAAAGAAAACTAGCATGTCAGTGTTCTATTTTTTCTGCTTTACATTTTTTTCTGCTTTTTACTTCCTCTGAGTAATTCATTCTGTTTCTACTTCTGTTCCTAGGAAATTAGTGCCAGTAAGCTGTCCATCATAGGTCTCTAAATGTCATTCCACAGAATAATTTTATAATATTCACTTAAATGTCTTTTTTTATACTTGGTCTCCTGTCCTCAATATAGGTCAAGTGCAATTGTTTTTCCAAAGGTTTATTGACGACAGTGGAATTGAACCGGACTCTAGTGGCCTGAATCCCAACTACAGTGAAAGTAGCCATAAATTTCAGTCATAAAGATTCATGTACAGTCACAAATTTAACTGTTTCACCTCTAATTAATTATAAATTTGACTTTACAATTTTTCATACTCAGGTCTTTCAAAATACTGTGAGACACTAAGCTCTCTAAGAAAATCAGAAGGTATAGCAAGTGACAGATTAAGTCTTCTATTGAAACCTTCATTCTCAGTATAAGATAAACTCAAAAAGTTTCCAAAAAGTTTGGGAGAGATATATATGACATACTGGCAAAGCTCTCTGTTGGATTTGAAACACCGACACCATATGAGTTATCACCTCTACTTGACACTTTATCATCTGTACACAATAGCCAGATTTATAGCATGGACTCTTAGAAAATCTGTCTGAAGATTTGGTAATAAAGTTGTCTTTGTAGAAATGGTGATATCCCCCTTCCCCATCCCTCTTCTATCTACCAAATAGTTACCCTAAGCTTCACCTTATCAATGAGATTCAATCTATTTTGACAGCTCATAACTTTAAAAATAGCCTCCCAAACATACTGGAAGGTTCATTTTTGAAAGTAATGTACAAATAGTGAGTAAATTGAAGCTAAATCTGTGCTACTGATCCAAAAATTTATGTGTTCTTGAGTGATTATGAAGTTTTCTCCCACCAAATTATTTGCTCAGTTTGACAACAAAAGAAGTGGAGAGAGTAATGAGTCATAATACTCACTGGCTGAGTGTAAGGGCACGTGGAAGCAAAGTGTCTGCTCCTTCAAGTCTGCCTGGCCAAAGGATAAAGAAACCAGAACATACAAATCTGACCAACACAATAAGGGATGTAGTGATAAGAACAAATCTGGTAAGTGGCATGAATTGGTAAGGATATGCCATGTAGCAGAATGCTTGTTTTCATGTTTTGATTACTTGATTATTTTTATGTTTTGCAAAATATTATCACTGGAGGAAACAAAAACAAACAAACAAACAAACAACCAAACAAAACCAACCAACCAACCAACCCCAAAAAAACCAAAAAACCTCACAACCAAAAAAACCGAACACCAGCAAGTCAAAATAAACTGAAAAAAGTCCCCACTACAAAAAAATTTAGAAGACTAGAGAGCAGAATTCTTAATATCTCATTCCTCACCTATGTACCCAAAAATGGGAACCTAATCTAACCATTTTTACAGTTTCAGAATGTTTTTGTCTTTTGTAATCCTGTCTTTAACAAGTACATTGAAAATTATTCTTCCACGTGTCAGTTTTTTATGTTCCGGTCAGGAAATTTTCTAGGATGGGAAAGCTATGGATTGTAATTAAGAATGAGAACTCAGTTCTCCTACTTAATGAATGACTGGTCTGATCATTAAGATGCTTTGTAAAGAGTGTATACAACCCTCATTGTCACAGTCTGAGCATTTATATCTAAATTCGTCTTGAACCTAGGAGCTACAAATGCTCAATGCCAAATGATTGATATAAGGCAGAAAAGGAGAGCCCAGGGAATAAATTTGGAATAGACAGGAGTGCAGCTGACAATTGAGCATTTACAATAACGCAGCTGCTAGACCCCCAAAAACGTGTGTGTGGTTGGTGGTTTGTTTTTGTTTGTTTGTTTGTCTGCTTGATTGATTGATTGTTTTTTCCCCTTGGTATAATGTCTATTTCATGTAAAAGCTAGATTGAGCTTTTATAAATTACTTTCTTGAGATCAGGCTTCTGTGTCTAAATTTTTGTTACATACTTGCTTGTTCATGAGATAAGAATGTTATAGGATAATCAATCCTTTCTACATTTTTCTCAGAAGAGGGTGAATTCTTGAAACTAGGTAATATGAACACCAGTGAAATGTCATCCAGGATGTATCTCAGGGAAAGCATGTAGATTCACATAGGTTGTTTTTCCCTAACATGATGGGTTTGTTCATCCCTTCGCAAGTCATTTGTAGAGAACAACTGCAGCATCCATGTTGCTTATGGTGGGTAAAGCCCTCCCCTTCCCCATCTTCCCCTGAGCATACGCTCAATACAGGAAAAATAAACACACAAATTAAAGACATTGTATGAGCATTCAAATTACACATAATGATTTTTACAATCAAAATTTTAATGTACAATATGGGCTGTTATCTGTTTTTCATACATTTAAGAATTGATTTTGAGGTGATAGAAGTTTTGTTGTCTTGTTCCACTAATTGCTAGGTTTAGTGGGATACTAAACCCAAAGCTAATAAGCTCAACTAGAGGTTATAAGGACTGTGTTAAGAAAGGGTCTAACAATTTTCTGACCCTTCCTCTTTTAGCTTTCCATTAAGGCAATTACAGAACCCTTGAAAGAATCAGGTTATGGTCTATTTTTTGTGTTCTTTGTGTTTTTTCATACAAAACCAAGTTCATCATAGAAAGAATTCTCTCAATCTTGAGCTCTGTTAGATAGGAGCATTACTGTGGAAGGAAACAAGTTTACTGAAGTAATTATTTAAAATGTCATCTGATAATCTAACCACATCTCAGAAATGACCCAAGACCTGGCAAGTCATTCAAAGACCATGCTATTGCCATCTGCAGTCCTTGTCAGAGCTCTATTACCGCAGGCCTGGTTCCTATGGTATATCACCGTGTCCCGCAGCTATAGGGAGGAGGAGGAGGAGAAGATCCAGCAGGCAGGAATTGTGCAGCAAGATTGATTTATTTAATTATTTTACAAACTCTTTTATAGACTTTTTTCTTCATAGTCTAATTGGACAAAGGACCAGCCACCCCTTGGGGGCGATTGGCCAAAATCCTAAAACATCCATTATCAAAATATTTTCTACTATACCATAAACAAGACTTTCCAAGGTTGCAGGTGGCTTGGTTGTTTACATTCCCTGCTAGCTCTTCTGTGAGAGAGAAAAGTCTCTCACGGACTTAGAAAAATAACAAGAAGATCCTCACTAACAGCATTTTTGTACCTACAGAGCTCCTTCCTTTGTGGTTCTTGGCTATAGAGATATTTTGATAGATGGTCTTTTCAGAGGGAAAAAACCCCAAAGTTAATTAGGAACATATTAAAACCTAGTTGAGATCAGTATCTGAGAATACTAAAAAATTGGTAGAATTACCTTACTAGGATAATCCTGATAGTATGGAATTTATCACAGTGACCGAATGAGAAAAAAAAAGTAATTTGCTGGATTGATTGGTTTATTTCTCCCTCCTGAATTATATTCTGATTTGTGGCAACCAGCCACAGAACTTACATTTCTGTATTTCAATTTCCACAATTACAGTTCAGAAGGACCCTATCTATTTTATATATATACATTTTACAGGAGCTGCATGAAATTGTATTTTCTGGTTCAAGCAAGAACACATATCATCTCTCCACTCTTCTCTGCAACTCCAAAACGGATGCTGTTTGTCCAGGTTTGCAAGGTTTCTGTATTTAACTAGATTATATTTCTTTCTCTGAAAGTGACATTATATAGTTTTTGCATCTAAAAACCTCCAGAATTTTAAAGAATTTTAGAGCCACATTAGTCAGACATAAAATTATGAGGGGAAAAAAAAAATGGAAACTACATGAGCAACAGTTATAACAATCACTTTTGGAAGTGCCTGAGAAACTACTTTGAGACATTATTTAACAGTAAATACATCTAGTACTGATTGGCTAGTTCAGTCGTCAAAGCTGTGCTTCTAGGTCAGAAGAGGAGTAGGTGAGAAAGACACTAAGGAAAATCCCCAAGCTCAGTTTCCAGCTAGGACCTGAGATCAGATATAAAATCATAGAAGTCCACCAGTACAATTGGATATCCTTCCTTGTTTTATATCTATGTTAACTTCTGTATACACATAGTGTAGATTTTTTTATTTATTTTCTCTTTTTCTCCTGATTTCAGTTACATTCCAGCTGGGACCAAAAAATAAACACCTAACACTGTAGCATCTGACTGAAGTTACAACTACATGTTAGAATCTGGAGATTTTCATCCAGAGTTATAAATATCAAATATAAAATGTGAATATATTTGGATCAACTCTCTTGTTTTAATTTTCAAAGCTTACTGATCAAAAATTACTCTGCTGCCTTACCATCTATTTAGGAAGAGAAGTTTCTTTTTGTCAACAAAACTGAACTTTCTGTGTTATTCTGGTCTGCATAATATGATGGAGTGTTGCCCTATAGCTGAATAGAAACAGATGTATATGGAGAAAATAACAAAAACAGACACAGATGGTGTATCACATGTATAACTTCTTAATTTATCCCTCATTGTGTGATACAATTATCCCGGCAAGTAGGCTGTATTCATCCCCTTTTCACAGATTCTGCCAGTTCCTGCAGGGACACTTTTCTGGATAGTGCTATAAACTGCGAGGGCAGCACAAAAAGATTACTCAGTCTCTCATTGCACCCTCTCTAGTCCCCTTCCCTGTCCATTTTTTCTTTTGTTTGTTTGTTTACTTATTTCCTTTTGAGTAACTGTGATTACGGTGAAAGGACTGTTTCAGTTATTTTTTTCATGGAAATAGTGATGTGGTTTTCTTTAGGCAAAAAACCCCAAAAACCAAACCCAACAAAATTCATCCCATTTCCTATATAATATTTGCAACTATAGAATCCTCTTTTCCAAAGGATAATGTCTTATTTTAACTTTGTGCTCAGAATTCATATTAATGTCATGAAATTTGTATAAACTCAATCTCAACAATGTTGGGCTAACTCTGAATTTTGCATAATGAATATTAAATTGGGACTTCGGTTTGAATCCCAAGCTTCTCAGTGTTTCCCCATCAATTTTTTAAAAGTGATATCCTGTCATAGCCTTAAAGATCTCTTTAAGCTTATGGAAATTGCAGTATAGAAATATTATTCATGTAAGTATGGAAATAAAAGGTATTCATGACTGTATTAATTCAACTTCAATGGCAGGTGCCTATAATAAAATAAAGATGTGTCACCAAAAGATTTATTGGAAAGGAGGTTACACTACAAAAAGTTATATTGTTTTTTTTGTCTGTGATTTGTTTCAGATCTTCTTTCTTTTCTTCCTTTCTTGTTTTCCTTTATTTTTTCTTTTTCTCTTTTTCTTTTCTTCTTTTTCTTTTTATCTTTCTTTTCCTTTTAAAAAGGATTAAAAAGATAAGATGCTTGACTATTCCTGGTTTCATTAACAGTCCAGAGCTATACTCTTGGCAGTATTACTTTAGGTCAGCTTTGCATAAGTCCATAGCTTTATGACACTTTTTGCCCAGTAAAGACCTGACTCATAGATCAGGAAGAAAACATTGAATTCATTTCAGGCAAGCAGACAAGAAGCAACACTGGAACAGGTTTCCTGAGAAGATGGTAGATGCCCCATCCCTGGAAATATTCAAGGTCAGGTTGGACTGGTCCCTGAGCAACCTGCTCTAGTTGAGGATGTCCCTGCTCATTTAGCAAGGGGTTTGGACTAGAGGGACTATAAAGGTCCCTCCCATACCAAACCATTCTCTGATTCCATGACTTCAACAACTGTGAAAATATGCTGTTCATATTTAGTATTCTCAACAAGCAAAATGATCTGTTTCTATTTAAGAATTTTCTTAAATTTTGTATTTATTTTCTTTAACACCAAACTGTATCACTAGACATGCTTTCAAACTGAAAAAAACCCATTGAGATGAAGCTGATATATGGCCATATTTGTAGCAGTGCAGAATAAAAAGCCTTCATACCTTGAATAAAATATGATGGAGAAATCTTTGAAAATGTCTCATTGCATTAAAAAATCAAATAAAGGAACAAAAAAATACTATGAAAATACTCATCAGAAAAAATAATCAGTCTATATTAACTGTGACCCTTTTTTTTCCTCTGTGGTCAAGGTTCTGTACACAGGCAGGAGTATCCCCCATACTAAATGAAAGGCAAACACCAACCAGTATTTTTATCTGGTTTTGAGTTTGCTCTACCTCAGTTATTCCAGCTTTTTACTCTGCTGCTTTCTGCTTCCCTGAAGATCTCCTGCAAGGTCCTAGGCCAAGGTTCTGGCCAGATCTTTGACCTCTGCCAAAGACAGTAACAGAACTCCATTAGGAATCCTTAGCTGTTCTTAAGCCACCTTCTCCAGCAACCTTAATTTCCCTGTATCCTGAGCTAAAACTGGCCACAAAACACACATACACGAAGTAAGCATCCACATATCTGCATGAGATGGACATGCTTCACTGACTATACTACATGCAATTCTTCTGACTTTAGTATTTTTGGATGGAGAAGGCCAGGTCCATGTTTGTGCCTGGACTACAAAAAGCTAATAATAAAATGGACTGTCTTTACTAAAAAATTGCACATTTCTTCATCAAACTAAGATTTCTACTGTGACTATTAAGATATTAAATAGCAGAAATGTAATGAACCTTGCTTTCTTCTAATTTTTTTTTCTGAAAAATTCTAGATTTTTTTTCATGAATAATTTTTAATCATTTGGATTCTTTTCATTCCCCTTTTTATGGTACAATAAAAAAGACAAATATATTATGCTATTTGCCTTTTTCTTTCCAAAGAAAGCAGTGTGGAAAAGATGTCTTTTGTGTCAGTATTGAGAAGCATGCAATGGAGCTGTTTTGATTTCTGGTGGTGGCAAAACCAGATAGAGAAACTGTTAGCTCCTTATGACTCATCACAAATCCTTTCAGCTAGTAATATTCATGTTTTGTAGTTGTAAAATAATAAGTGAAAGCACTATGATGTGAGAAAATATATTTAGCTGCTCTTACTTTTATGAAATGTTGGGAGAAATTTTGCTTAAGTATCCAACCTTAACTGATGAATTAAAATTCCACAGCTATATAAGTCAGCAGCTAGGGTCCTTTTTCTGATAGGAATATGTCCTACAGAGTATTTCACAGGTGTAAATCCTACAGTTGGAAAGAAAAACGACTGATGAGACATTTGATCTTGTGTTTGCTAGCAAGAGTTGCTTCGAATACTGGAGTCTAGATTAATGCTTAGCAATTTCCAAACTGCATTCACGTGTCCTGATGCATGCGCTGCGTATCAGAATCAACGCTAAGAAAATACAGCTGTGCTGCAATGAATTTCCATCCTGAGAAACTGGAGAACCAGGATTCAAGGCCTTGCATACCACACTTTCACAATTTAGGCTGTACAAAGCTTTAGATCAGTGAGGCGTGGTATCTATGGCAGCTATTTCTTACAATAGCAGCAATGGTTTTCTCCTAGACGTTTTCTAAGTCATGTTTTCTATATGTTACTTCTCTGTTCTGTGAATGAGGGAATTACTTCAACAACGGATAAGAAAAGTTCAGATTTTCTGTTCACTAGATTATGTCTCAAGACCTGACTTTAAAACATTGCCATTATAAATTATTTAATTTTGATTCACCTTATTGAAACAGCACTTTTTTTGATCTGCCCTTGAATTAAGCACTTTACTAGAATGCATACTTGTGTTTCTAGTGTTAGAGGATGTTATCCTTTATTTTAAACAATTTATTTTTTTCTGAAGTGTTTTTCTTACAGTATATGAACTCCAATACAACAGAGTATTATTTATTTTCTTCTGGAATATCCTGTAATTTTTTCATGATGGATGTACCAAAAACTCTAATTAATTAATTTCTCTACTAATCAATTAAATAATTAGCTTAACTCTACTAATTAACTTCTTTACTTTGGGTACTATTTTATATGTTTTGAAATAATTTATTTCAGTATAAGAGGACATTTCATCACACTTCTGTTCATACCCAGAATTTTGCTTACTGAGCAACACTGGGGTTTTTTTCTGCATTGAAACAAACTTTATTCTGCTAATGAATAGAAGACAATTTCTTTGTTTTGATTAACTCAGTTGTTGCCTTAATAAAGATTTAAAAGAAATTCTGCTGACATATACATAAATTCAGAGAATTATACTCAAAACCAATTTTGATACAAGAACCAAATTTAAAAATATTTTGTGTCTTTTCCTAAATAAGATATACTAATTTAATTAAGTTCTCCTAGGTTTCAGTTTCTATTTCTTTTAACAAATTGAAAATGTTTCTGCTACTTCTACTGCAAAGCATAATACTTACAAACAATTAACAACAACAGTAGTGTTACTTCTTCCACTACTCCTACTCTTCCTAGTTATATGCAAGCTCCATAAGAGCTTTTATCCTTTTATTTGGGATTTCCAGTTGACATGTTACCAGTCCAATTAGAAACATTTTGCTAGATTCAGTTTTGAATTTTGTCATAGTTTTGAGTTTTGTTATTGTGATTGTAATTATGTAAATAATATCATATTCAAGAATACCAGGTATATGAGAAAATGTCAGTATTACTAGGAAAAGGTAGTGTGGGGTAAATAATGAAATGTGTTTCATGTTCATGTGATCTTGATCTGTCTGCATCTGGAGAGCATATAAATTATCACCAAAAGTAATACAGAATTGGGTAATAGATTTTCTGTTCATCAAATGGGAAAAATGTAAAGGAAGGGTGTAGATTGAGATAATTTTAAGACCAGTTAAAATTAGGTGAGACATATAAGTTTATCATAAGGAGATTAGATAATGAAGAGGTAAAAACACATGGTTATACTCCAAAGTATGAAAGTATAACTTTCTAATTCAGTTCCAGTGACATTTTACAAGGAAGTGGTAAATATGGTGTGCAGTTCTTGTGGCTTAACATTAGAGAAAGTTTCTACAGATTGTAAAACTCAAATGTTCAGGAAAATAAGAACCTACCAAATAAGACAAATCAGAAAGTTTAGCAGAGAAATGTAAAATCTTAGGAGACATATTTTTTTTTTCATCTCTATAAATATGCCAAGAATTAATAACTATCAGCACTGACACAAGAAGAAATAGGTATAAATTAATCAGGCTGTGACAGGTCAGTTGGAAACCCCAGAAAATTTACAATATATTCTTCCATGGTAAGAAATCAGGAAAACTCAAGTGTAACATAGGAGACATTAAATTTATACCAGCATTAGTAATACGATCAGCAGAGCCAGTTAAAGAGATGATTCCCTTCAGATATGTTTTTTTCTGAAACTTGTATTTCTTTCTATTTTTCAGGCTTAATTACTTCATACATTAAATTACCACTTTACTTGTCTCAAACCAAGTTACTTGTTATTTTACCTCAGCAATTTATTGAGCTACTTTAATGGTAATAGAACACGGTTAAATAAACCTCTTAATCTCAAATGAAGTAAAGTGTATAGAATATGCATCTTTAAAGTATATAGGCATAGCTGTCAGACACCTAGATTGAATCATTCATGTATATATTTTATTCCTTACATGTGTAAAAGTTTGCAGTAGCAAAATCTTCAGTGGCTTTTTAATTTTTTTTTTTTTTAATGCATTAGTGGCAAAGAGTTAAAAAGGAGAAGCAGTTGATAATAAAGAAGAAAGAATAAAAAATAAAATACATAGTATGCCAAATACAGTGCAGTCCCTACTTGACTCAGTCCTTTTCACTCAAAAGACTGCTCTCATATGTGAGTACAAAGATTATTCTGCTGAGAGTTTTTTCCATCTTTCTCATCCAAACAGGGATGCAAATAATTCTGCATTTTTTCCTGTTTCGTTTTTTTTCTTGAGAGATTTGAAATAGTGACATGTTTTTACTGCAGTGAGAATGAGCATTACAAGATGATCTGGTCAGTCACAAATTGCTTAGCTATATGTATTTAAAAAAAAAAAAAATTGAAGCAGGACAAGTGCCTGCCTCATAAAACACATGTATTCTGCAGAATTTTTGTGCATGTATATATGTATATAGGCTCCACTGTCTCATTACCTTAGAAAATAATGCACCAGCTAACAATATGTGTCTTCCAGTTTAATGAGCCTGCAACTCACATGCCATATACATCCTGGTCTGCACAAGCGAGATCATCACTAGCAGGACCAGGATTTTGATACTTCCCCTTTGTTCAGCACATCTGGAGTGATCCAGATTTGTGTTCCCCATGGAGAAAAGCACTTTTATGTGCTAAAATAAGTCAAGTGGAGGTCATCAGGATAGTCATGGCTGGAGCACATTCTATAACCAGAAGCTGAGGGATCAGCCCTCAGCCTTGCCTCCGGATTCTTCGCTACTGTCTACAATTACCTCATCAGAGGACATAGAGAAGATGGAGTCAGACTCTTTTCAAAGTTTCACTGAGATAGGCTAAGTGTTAACACACACAACATAGAATATGGGACAGATACAAGAAAAATATGAACAAT
The DNA here is from genome assembly GCF_020740725.1 of Corvus hawaiiensis. Classification (NCBI taxonomy): domain Eukaryota; kingdom Metazoa; phylum Chordata; class Aves; order Passeriformes; family Corvidae; genus Corvus; species Corvus hawaiiensis. The sequence continues at coordinate 78,957,097 of NC_063214.1, forward strand.
TTTTTCCCTTTTTTTCTAATGAGGTCAGTCATATTCTGGAACAGGTAGCCCCAAGTGGCCCTGAGCAATCTCATCTGACCAGAACTGCTTTGAGTAGTGGATTGTTCTAACTGACTTGTGAAGATCCCATCCAATCTATTTTTTTCTATTTTCATGATTCATATTAAAAGTGCAAAAACTTTGGGTATCTTTTGTCTAAATTTATAACATATTTTAAAGAAACATAGTGTATGAGAAGAAATCATGTAAATATGTAGTTTTCCTTTTCAAATATTCTTTTTATCATTCATTTTTGTTTTGACATATAACTTTTAGGCAATTTTTTATCCTGAATAAATGTTATTACTTGTGCACTCTTAAAAGTATCTCAGCATGGTGTATTTCTACTACTTATTATGCATGGCACCATTTATTTTTAAGAAAATACTTATCTTCTTTTGATAAAATTAATACTTTTAGTTCTTTAGCAGACTTTTTATGATTCTCTCTGAGTGATCAGCATTGCAACTTCCTTACAGGGAGCTTCTACATGGAGTAGATCTTTGCCAAACAGGACATAATTCCCAAATTTTGTTTTTTTTCTAGATATCTGAAGCTGTCAAATGGTCTGAGGAACTGACAGATAATCTACTGGTTTCATGTTACACTCAGTTTGGGAAATAAGCATAACATAATCTAATTTGCGCTTATCTGCTTTCAACTGTGATTTGTTCGCAATTTTTTTTCCCTTTGGTAAAGCAATTGGTCATGTTTATCTACGCAGATAATTCATTACTGCGGTATCAGAACAACTCTCATCAATCACTCCTTCACATTCTGCAATTCCCTGGTCACAATATTAAGAAATCCTTTGGCAAATTTATGGAGTCATTAATTTGAAGTGACCCCTTTGGTTTTAATAAGGTTGAATGAAAGGTACCAGAGCCAAATGTAGAACACTGACCTTGATGTTTCATATACAGACACACAGAGAAAAAATTGATAATGTATTTACTGTCAGAGTTTCTGGTAGACATTGGAAATCACTGATGTGTGTTTATCCAAGGTGGACTTGGGCCCAAAGTTCATAATGTAAGTAAAAATCCCCAAATTTCTAAGGTCTCAGATACTGGTGGGAGTTTTAGCAAAGAAAAATTTATTACCTAAACTGCTACATAGTTTCTTAATTTTCAGACTAAACTTCCCTTGCTTATAAATAGCATATATAGATACAAGGATTAATTGCATTCAAAACACTATAGTTCTAGTTATCTCATTGGGGTGACTCTGAAAACATCTATAAAGTTTAGAACAGGACTCAGAGTGTGATCCACTGCATTTTATGCAAAATTACACTTGTCTCTGGGAGGCTGCTTTTTTATCAGTTGCAGAGTTCTTAAATATTAATATGAATATATTAACTTCAGCACAAAAAGGAGTAATGTAAGCAGGAAATTAAAACTGTCTAAAAAAGAAAAGTCTGTAATCTAAGAAGAATGATGTTTGCAACTTAATTAAGCAAAGGAGGTTTTCAGATTCACAGAATATTTTGGCTTAGAAGGGATTTGTTTTGTTTGGGTTTTTTTTTTCCATTAAGAAATACATAATTTTTTTTAGGAAGTCACATAGGGTTATCATATTAACAGTCTTACATAATTTAACTGCATAAAACCATTGCCATTAGTCATTGTGTATGTCTTTTCCATATCTAGGAATGTCATTCAGCTGTATAATACTTGGAGAATTGTTTCACACTCTAGTTCTTAGAAAATATTTTTTTTTTTTTAAGAATTGTTGTTTTTGAAACATTTTGGAGAGAAAAGTGGGAAAATAAATGCTGAAGAAGAATTAAAGGGATATTATTCTAAAGAAACTGGAAACCTGCCAGTAGTAATGAATAGCTTCGGAATACTGAAAATTAAAGGGAATTTATATGATTTTTTGAGGTGTATGCTGTGTGTCAAAAGATACATCACCAAATTCCATCTGTAAAATAAAGCCACTGTATTATTTTTCCATACCTCTTTTGATCACGCAACTAGGATCTCATTAATCTAGTGGATTAAACTTTAGCTGTAGCTGACCAGCCTTCTCAAAAATAAGGAAAAGAAAGGGAAAACATTCACTAGGAGGATGATAGTTTGATACAGCTACATGTATACAAAGTCCCTAGGACATTTTTACTGGTATCTTGACTTTGCCTGTCCTTTACTCACACACTCCAGAAACTTACATACGTTGTATTAGGATTGGGGATGATGTTTATTAGAAAGACATAGAGCTTTCTTTATATCCTCTCAGATTTCCTTTAAGTCAGGAAAGCTCTCCACAAAAATTATGCTTTGTCTTCACATCATCAAATCAGCACTTTCACGGTGACTTACCAGTTAAGTAAAAAAATGTAATAGCTTGTGTAAAGTAGTGGTTTCATGTACTGCATTCAACTGCAGAAATAAAAGAATTATCCCCTCTCAACTCTCAAAAAAATTCAATGGTGCTTTAATAGTATTTGACCTTTCAGGAAAAGATACAGTCCACTTCTCTGCTGGATGCTAGACTCAGTGACACAGAAGATACCTGCCAGACTTCACAGTTTCCTAAGATTCATTATAACAAATGAAAAATACTGTGAAGAATAAAGCATCCTTAAGATAGATATCAAATATAGGTCTATTGAACCAAACTAACACTTGCAAAGTCCTGGTAGAATTTATAAAAAAAAAAAATCAACATTATATTACTCCTGTTTCATACCCTACATAGATTCAGAAGGCATTAATTTGTTAACTTTCTGTATACAAGATGGTAGAAGCCCTTTGTGATGGAATTTGTTAGTCCAGAGGCACTAAATCAGATTGTGATCCCTATGGTCTCAATGTAAATATGAAATAATGGAAATAGGTTTAAAAATGAAAACATTTGAATTACAGTTATATATGTCCTACTAATTTGGAGTTCCTTGCTTTTATTTACTTAAATAAATCTTTCAGTTATCTCTGTAAATAATAAAATGTCAGATAATGCTTTGTGTCTTTAATTTAATTAGAGCTTCTATATGAAAAGATACTGTTTTGGAGACCAGTGCATTGGTCCCAGTTAACAACCATACACTGATACAGCTGCACACTCCCTCCTCCCTCCCATGGAACAGGGGAAAAATGGAAGGAGAGCCTTGCCTTGGAAGTGAGAAGTCTTGTGGATCAGGTCATGCAGGAACTCATGCCTTCTGATCAACGAATCAATACGATTACACAGAAGCTTCTTATTGCTTAAAATACCCCTGTGTTCACACATCTCACAACTCTGACATAATACCCTACTTATACACTTTGCTTACTTATACTTTTCACTTGCTTATCTTATATTACTTATACATATATACATCACTCTACTTATACCTTTTCTTACTTACACCTTTTACAACTTCTACATAACACAGTACTTATTCATTTTACTTACTTATACATAATACACTACTTATACATTTTACTTGTTTATACATACTTATACATATAACTCTACTTATACATTTTACAAATTTTACATAATGCAGTACATATACATTTTGCAACTGCCGTGCACAAGATCTCACATTGCTTGATTGGTTTCTCTGTTTTGTCTATGAGCTCCTCACACACTTTTCTGATGATATGATTGGTTTTAATCTAGTGCAGCACAGTCCTTTTCCATCTATTCCTTGCTGTCTTGGAATTTAGTTTTTCAGCTTCTTCTTTCCCAATTTAGCACAGTTTACCTTTCAGTCCTTGATGAATTCCTGAGGGCTCTAACCGGTAGGGCTCCAGATCCAGGCAAGCAGTGCCAAGATGATGGCAGCAATAAAACCCATCCAGTGATCAGCAGCCAAGTTAGTCTAGGAAACCCAAACAACAAGACAACAAAGGACAGGAACCAACTATAAACCTACCACACCCTTCCTACTTCTCTCCTCAGACCTTCAGACTGGAGCTTAAAAACCCTCTTGAGGCTGATGTGCTGCAGCTGAAGGTGGAAAGGCCAGGTGAAGCCAGTGAGGGTAATTCCAGCCTGGTCCCACTCTGAGAGCTCTGGTAAAAATAACTAAAAATAGTTTGGCTGGGGCACACTGTCAAGGTTCAAACACTTTACAACAAGGTCAGGTGTTTCAGGTCTGCCCCCTCCCAGTCTCTTGCCCACCCCAGCCTGCTCTCTGGGGAAGTGCAGAAAAAGGAGAAAGCCTGAGTGATGTGCAAGCACTGGTGATGACACCTCTGGAATACTGCACTGAGGTCCCTAATTCAGGAAGAATTTTGTGATATGAAAGAGATACATCATAAGGCTACCCAGCTTATCAAGTGTCTAGATTGTGTGTTCTGCATCAGACAAGGAGAAGGAGCTGGGGTTGCTTAGTCTCCTGAAGAGGAGGCTAAGGGGTAATTTCACAGCAGTCTACTATTACCTAAGAGGGAGTTACAAACGTGAGAATGGCCAGATGCAGCAAAGACATATGGGCAAAAACTGTGGCTTGAAACGCTCATATGAGGCCTTAGGAAAATAATTGTATCTAAAAGGGTAGTGCAATACTTAAATGGGTTGCCCTGAACAATCCTGGGCTCTGCACCTCTGGAGGTCTACGAGACTCAGCCAAAGTCACAGCCAACCTGATCTCATGCTGGCAAACAGGTCTAATTTGGACAAAACATTAACAAAATGGCCTTTAGGAATATCTTTAAAACATTTTTTTATAACTCCCTGACTATCTGTTTCTTGGGTTTATATTATAAACATCAGGAATTGTTCATTGCTGCTGACAGCAGCTTGGAACCCCTTTGCCTAAAATTTACTTTGAAAAGAAATTACTGGTTTCTAAAGAGTAAGGTGTCTAAAGAAACATATATTTAAAACTTTCAAACCAGAGCCCTGAATGTATCTAAGCACAGTCAAGAACTGGAAATTTTATCTACCATTTCAGTTTCAGAATGTTTCAATATGTTAAAGACAAGATATGCTGTCAAGATAGTGCAGGATCACCAGTGCTGCCTGAACAGTCTGTGTTATCTGTTATGTCAATACAGAAGGCGTTTCAGTTCCTGGGACTCCTGATACAGGATCTTTCAGGAACATTAATTGAGTAAAAAATAATTTAAAAAAAATTTAAAAAACAAAAAAGAAGGAAAGATTATTCAGCATCAGGTTTGTCACTGTCACATCAGTTTAAAGCTGATTTATTTTATTTCATTAACAGGAAGATAATATGAGAGGCTAATTCTTTTTATGAGTGATTTTGAATGGAATCAACTTGAATTAGAACTTGAGCTGAAATAAAAAACAACCTATAAGCAATTTTTTTTAATCCTGATCTTTTGTTTATTTGAACAGGCTGATGATCCTTAATCAAAACTTTCTTCAAATTAAAGTAACAAATTCATTCACGAATGTGTAAATGATTTGTTTATAAGATATTTGTAAATAGCACTGAGGATCTAAGAAATCAAATATGCCACTGTTGCAATATGTTTCTCACTTTAAAGATGTATTAGGCTCTATCTTCCTATGGAAAACTATGAGGTTTATTAAAAAAAAAAAAAAACCCCAAACATGCAATGAGGGGAAAAAATGTTCAAAATGCTTCAAGCACTTTTCTGATTCACATCACTTACTTTTGATTAGTTTGAATGGATCAAATGTAGCCTTAAAAAGCAGAAGTCTTGTAGCTGTATGAGCATCTATCCTCCAACAAAGATGAGGTCTTCTGTACCCCAGGTGGATGCAGATGGCTAACATGGACAGGAGGAGATGGGGGAGGTGCAGTAGAACTGAGCCACATGCTTATTATCAGAGAGATTTGAGGGAACACAGATATAGTCCTGTTACCCCTGTTTTCTATTTACAAGCTAAGATCAATCACCTGTTTGCATACAGAAAGCTGAATGGCTATGAAAGCCATGCTGACTCCCTATAAAGAGGAAAGAGACCTCTGAGTCAGGTACTCTTAAACACTTTAAATGGTGTGAGATACCTAAATGCCCATTTTCAGATTTCTGAATTACCCAGTAATTGCAATGCTTACACTCAGCTCTGAGATCTGATTCTGTCTTCTAATGGCCAATCTTTTGCTCTCAGACTGGTGACATACAATCACAAAGCAGCATAATCTGTTAAGATGCCAAATCTGAAAAACTGATGCAGTTACCTCTTTCTAGAATTAGAGCATTTGATTGTTGAAGAAGGGGATTGAAAAAAAAAATCTGGGAATTTAGACTAGCACAGCTGCTGCTGTTGTTAGTGAGGGAAAGAACATGAAATGTAAAAGAGGATGGTGAGTTAGTTTCACTGACAGGGCATTCAAGCTGATTTCCAGTTGTTCTGCCCTGAATAAATGTACTGATACTGCAGTAAAGACTTCACAATGATTTCCATGTCTCATACTTGGCTTTGTCACCCATACACATCAGCTGAATGCTGGAAATAAAACTAATTAAAATCCTGCCCCTTTTCACAGTAAGAAAAGATTTCAAACAACCATCGCAGTCTTAAGCCAAAATAATTATAAAATGCAAATCTGTATCAGATATATTGGTGTCTTGCAATCATTAATGTTTATAGCCAATAGAAACTTAATTTCAAAATCACAGTTTCATTTATATTAGCTGCACTTCTCAAAAAGAATATCTTTCACGTGAAAGTCCTAGCTTTCAAACTTTTCAAGCCTTGCAACCCTGACATTATCATGCTTCCTGCAGACTTCTGCTCCTGTTGTAGTAACATAGGGATGAAAAGGACTTCATGGATTACTGAGTCTCGTCCCCTGCTGTGTATATAATCCTGAGTCCACTGAAATCAGTGAGAGTTTTAGCTTTTTCTTCAATGGGAACATGATTAGGCCTAGAGTATCTCAAAAATGTTCAAATGAAAGTTGGGGTTTTTTTGCACATTTTTCCAATGACTTATTAAAGATAGTATTAAAAGGTCTTAAATTCCAAATGTAATTGGTTCAGTGTGGTTGCAATTTGTTTCTAAACTCCTTATTCTGTGAAGAAAATCTGAAAATAAAGAATTTATTCTTGTTCATGTCTACCCATGAAAGGTCAAAGCACACTGAGCTTACATGTCTCAAGCAAAGGACAGGCTAGAGGCAAAGAGGCACAGTGTTTAAGCTGATTTAACTCTTCATAACCATAATGATCCAGGGAATCGGAGTAACAACAGTTACAGATGATATTAATACGGGAAATAAATGCTTACTGCCCTTGAAGATCTGTGTTTGTCTTGCTCTGTTTCCTTAATTAGTTTAAAGATAAAAGATTAGTCCACTGGATTAATCTTCCAGATCCACATTTTCAGAGTGAAGCGGATATATATCTCAGTACTCTCTCACATCTTTGAGCTGTATTGGGAAAGAAAGACAGCAAAGCAGAGTGAAAACATGTGCTAGCTTACAAAACCTGCTGAAACAGTTGGTATTTCCCAGTTTATTTAAAACTAAAATTTATTTGAGCTAACATCAGTTATCTAAACTTACTTGTCTGGTCAGAGGCAGTGGAATTTCCTTTATATGATTAACAGAGAGAAGTGGAATACCTTGGGAATTGAAATCAACATAAACACCTGTATTAGATTGCAAGGATTCATCCTATCAGAGAAAAAAAACAAAACAACCAAACAATCAAACAACCAAATATCCAAAACCAACAAAACCCCCAAGCATCAGATTTTAATAATAATATTTGGGGTTTTTTTTAGAATGCAAAATAACCAAACTGATAAAATGTATTAGCTTATAGGGTTACTTTATAATTTTAAATTAGGCCAGTATATTTAGCACATCAACACCTTTAAAGATTTATGAAAAACCTAGTATAAATTCCAAACAAATGTGTGTCATTTTTCCACAAAACAGAAAAAAATTGTAGAAATATAGCTAGTTGAGATGTCTTCTGTGGAGATACTTACAGCTTTTTACCGGCTAGTCTCGTAGTTCAATGCTTTAGAAAGCCTCGGGCAGCCTAGAGAGGTAGCACAGGCAATCCAGCATTTCAGTAGCTCTAAAAGCGGCCAATAGTAGCTGCAAAGCTGATACCACCAGCAGAAGTGAAGAGGGAGAAATATAGTCTTTGGTTTGCCTAATTCCTGCAATTAGAAGCTTTCAAGCAGAAACAGAAACACACAGATGTTCACAGAAGGATTGCAAAGCCAAAGAGCATGGGCCCCTCTCGGGCCCTTTCTTTTATTTGGAGAAAGGGAAAGGGGAGGACTGTGAGCGGACCCGGGCTGACCGACCAATCAGACACTGCTAAAGAGTCTGAGCTACATTTGGTTTTGCCCGAGCTTGGAACAAAGGAGTTCAGGAGCACATGGCAGAGACAAGTGTCTTGGGGAGGGGGAAGGGAAGCTTGGAACAGGCAGCAACAGTCTTCAATACTAGAACAGGTGTAGATTAATAGCCACTAATCTTCACCAGCATGAAAACTGATTTACTACAGTTTCTAAATCAGCAGTTTATGGAGGAGTGAAAGTAGCAGCTTTAAGTTAGAAGCAGACTTCAGAGAAGCGCTACCAGAATTTAATGTATAAAAAGGTTTTCCACTAATACATATTCACATTCTTCCAACCTCAGTACAAGATGGTGCTTGAATCATATGAGGTTCAGCAAACTAAATGCAATGAGACTTTCTGCATTACTGTGTTCATGTAAGACAACTGTGCGGATTTGCATCAAAACAGATAATGCAATTGTTCTTATAGTCATATGCTTCTATATAGGCTTCTCAGATTTCTAATCATTATACTGTCCTGCTTGTTCCTTGCAAATATTTTCTTGCAAATCAAGCCTTGCTGTATTTTTTCTGCTTAGAATCCATAAACTCATAATATATTCCCTTATTCTATGAATTTTGCCTTTTGTCTAGGCATGTCTGATGACTCCAGGATTTGTGTCTCAAAGTGAATCACAGCTGAATGCTGCCTTTCCTGATCCTGGGTTTTTGCCTTTATTTTCTTTTGTTACTATAAACACTATAAAAAGTTGATGGTGCTACTCTGGGATGTCACTTTGGGATGAACCCATGAATAAAAGGAATAAGAATTTAGATATAAGTTTATCTTCTAAACTGGATGATTTCATAGTACAATTTGGTAAGCTGTGAAAAGGGCTACTCCAGGAGCATACAACACAAAATAAAAGAAAAAAAAAATCCAAACAAACACAAAGTTTAGACAGTTACTAAAACACAAAATCTCATATTTTCCCATATCCCATTACCAGTCAATTTGAAAACATTGATAGAACTAATGCAAAGGTTTTCTGATTTCTAGAGCTGGATGAAACTTGCTGCATGAACCATTTGTCTGTTCACAGGTCATTTCAAAATCTTGCTTCAAATCAATAACACGTAACATAAAATCCACAATTCAAATTTATACCTCTTAATACCTATGGATACCCATACAAAACAATCGATTTTTTATATTTTGGGTTTCATTTAAACATCTGCTGTAGAGATAAATATGAGGAGAACAAGATAAAAATCATAAACTACTTATCTGAAGTTCCAGTTAATAACACATCTATGCCTAGGTCATTTTGAGGAAAATATTCTGTTGTTTCTCTTCCACAACACTGTTTCTCTTCCACTCTTCCACAACACTCCTGGAGGCAAAGATGAACCAAACAACACTGAAAATAAAATTGCAAATCTATATATCACAGGAAGAAAACAAAACTGATTAGAACCAGGAACTGACATTCATTAAAGACTAGTATATGAAAGATAGCAGTTTATAAAAGCCTTCCTTTTGCACTGCGATTTGACTGCCACACAATCTGAGTTCCTAGCAACTATTGCTCTTCATATGTGACATTAAAAGAATTTTTTAAAGTATTTCTGAACTACAACACTAAGATGTGAATTGGAAGCAGATTACACTGAAGAAGTTTTATGTAAATCTATGGTTTTGTGTCTCCTAATTGCATTTTCATTTATAACCTTTTTCTGAAGACATTGGATCTGATGGCAATAGTTTTACACCTTTAGACTCCTAACTTTTTAACATTTTTGGATGTTTTTTGTGTAGCATGTGTTTTCTCCTATAGTGGTTTTAGACAAGAGGATACTGGTCTAAACTGTATTTTATCTTGTTCAGAGGTATATAACACTACACTCTATACAGACAAAGAGCCATCCTGTAAATGGATCATACTGAAAGATAGTGAAATTTGGGCAGCAGGGACATGAAAACAGCCCCAGCTGGGTGTTACAATCTACACGTCCCAGTGGATACACAGGCTCTCCTTAAACCCCTTCAGGAGACTCAGATCTGAAAACAAAAGGGATTAGCAGAAGATAGAACTATTTTCAAGCCACTTAAGATAGCTAATCTTAAACCCTTCAAGTCTAGTTATCTGTATGTCTTCTAGAAACCTCTTAAAATGTAAGCAAATTAGCCTTTTTTTTCTTTAAATGCAGACCTTATTTCCACCAGCTCCCTTTATTTATTTCTCTCTCTGCACCCGCATAATAGCCTGTAATAACTTATTAATTAGAACACCCAAAATGATGTTAGAATTAAGCACTGTTCCTATAAGAGAAAAACATATTTATATACTTATATATGTTTTTTTATTTAATAGTGCTGCCTGAAATACTTCTCAGTAAAGAGGTCAAGGCAGGTTTTACAAATCTCACGCCATAGTACAATATGGATCCTGAAATTAGGCATGATAAGTCTAAGTTGAACTTTACCAGCACCTTCTTCATGTAAGAATTAGGAAATTTGCTCACACCTGGTCTGTTCCATCTTTCTGAATTTCCATTGGGAATTTTGTAGTTCAAAACTTCTAGGTATTACCCATAGGGGTTTGTAGCTGAAACTCTGACTCAGTGTCTGTTTCTTTATTTCTATTTTCTGTCATAGTATATTAATTTTGGGAACATGTATTTATATTCAAGTCTCATTTTTCTTTCCATTAAAAATATTTAAACATGCAATATTGTAAGTTTCTGAAACTTGCTCCAGAAGTTTCTGCATTGATTAAGGAAAAGGGAAAATTTTATTTCAAAAAGCATACATAATTTGACCCATTACTTGACGTTTGTTTTCTCTCAGCAAGTCGTTTCAAATTATGTAAAGCAGCTCAAAGGAAAAACAGTAATAAGATAATAAATTCATTCAGGTATATTTAATTCTTTCTGATACAGTGTCAGAGTAATTCAATAAAAAAATATTCCTGGTCTAATTAGAGAGTTTTCATGATTGACACAAATCCATATGTTCACTTTGAAATATAACACCTTTATTTGAGTAAATTAGAACAAAATGTAAAGCACTCAAATATACGTAAATCCCAGAGTTAAAAAAGAATTAAGTACCACTTACAACTCCCATGATAAATTACAATTTTACCATGATGTAGGAAGTTTTCACTTTCCATAGATCAAAATTTGTATTTTTCATATTTTTGGAGAGGGAACTAGTTGGTTCCTTCAAGCATTACTGACATTTTTTTTGCTGTCTAATTGTATTGAATCAACATTGCAATGTTGATTCAATATCTTTAACACAAATCTTTCTCACTACTTTTCTTTTTTTTGTAAGTAGTAGGTTCTCTAAGTGTTGCTGTTCTAATGTGAACACTATCAGGAGATTGCTTCATGTCTCCCTTTTTTTTTGTTAGAGAATGTCTTACGTTGTTTTAATGTTTTCTTCAGACCTTTATATTTTGCCTTTACAGAATCACAAAACCATTTAGATTGCAAAAGACCCTTAATATCATCAAATCCAACAATTAACCCAGCACTGACAAGTCCACCACTAAACTATGTCCCCAGGTGCCGCATCTACACATCTTTTTAATGCCTCCAGGAATGGTGACTCAATCATTTCCTTCAGCAGCCTGTTCCAATGCTTGACAAATCTCCAGTGAAAACTTATTTCCTCATATCCAGTCTAAACCTTCCTTGACACAACTTGAGCCCATTTTCTCTTGTGTTGTCTCTTCTTACCTGGGAGAAGGGACTGACCCCCACCTTGCTACAATCTCCTGTCTAATTGTTGTAGAGCAACAAGGTCCCACATGAGCCTCCTTTTCTCCAGGCTAAACAACCCCAGTTCCCTCAGCCACTCCTCACAAGACTTGTGCTCCTATCCTTTAATTAACGTTGCTGTGCTTCTTTATTATATAGGTATGCCTTAATCAGCAAAATTGTCGCAGATATTTTATAAAGGCAGCTGTTGGATGACATGATAAATAAAATTAATTATTTTGATAGATAGTGACTAAGATGAAGATTTGTTTCTTTGATGCCTGAATTTGATGTCTTTCAGAGCTCACACAGATCACCAAGAATTACTAATGCCACATCTGTGGTATCTGTATTATCTTTAACCTACTGGTAGTTTGCACCAACACATGTAAATAGCAGAGCATTGTGTGATATAGACGTATAACGAGAACCTCTGGAAGGGAACTATAGCAACCAATACTTGTGCAGAAATTAAGACACTATCACTCAGACTATTTAGCAAGTCTTGACTAGAGCCCCCAATACAGGGATATGTTGAAAATCTACACAGACCAGAAAGCGTTCCTGATGGAACATCTAGATTACTTTAGAAAGTATTGTGTTAATGGAGCTGTCTTCTTTTTATGTATTGATGAGAACTCAGATTCAATTCATTGCACTTCTAAAGAAGATTCAAAGTTACTCTTCTTGCATGAAAAAATGTTTTAATCATCAAGCTGTAGGTGGGGTTAAATTTAAAATAATGTTAGCTGTTTCCAGAGTACTCAGACATACCATCTAAGGAGATACTTCAGGGATCTCAGTGCAGTTCTAAACTGATAAATGGAAGAGAACTAAGAACTCAATGTCTTCTCATTTTTTGCCCTTATTAATTGTTAGGTCACTACCGACAACTGGTTGTCTCTGCGACAAACTTATAAGGAGTGCTAGCCTTAAGCAGGGTTGATGTGAGGTAATCAATATCATTTGGCTTCAGGGGTTCTTTTTTATTTTCTAGTACTAAGCCAGCTCAAGCACAAACAAATTATGCAACACAGACACACTGCTGCACAGAATCTGAATGAAGATTTCCACAGATAGGGAATACATTACTGCATATAATAATCCCTTTCCACTTGGAATTTTTATCTGCAACAGAGCCCTTAACAAAACAAGTCTTATACAATTTCTGGATTTGTAGAGGTAGAAAGCGTAAGCCATAAACCAGAAAAATTAGTTACCTTGGATTACTTATTGCACTCATGGCAGCAATCCCAGTGCTACCAAAAAAAAATTCTCAGCAATAATTAAAAGGAAATTTCAATTATCTGAGATTTGACTATCTTATTTAAAATCCATGAACAACTGAGGTGTAGATACACAGAATAACCCAGGAAACTTGGTGGATGCTGAGTTAAAAGATCACAGCAAAAGGAAATACCTGATTTTTAAGAGTCCTGCTATTTGACATTGTCCTATATTACCTACCTAGGCTACTCTTGCATTCATGCTGAGGGAGGATTAAGTGCCCAAGAATGAGTCAAAACTAGCAGTCGAGTGTGAGTCACATACAATAGATTACAGAGTAAATCATAAGCTCTTCTTTCTTCAAGGTTTAATTATGTAACTGTAGGAATGCACTTATCTTCAAGCAGGATCCCCAACAGAGTTTATATAGTCTTTAGCTTCTTAGGCTCAATGGTAAAAAAGAAAGCTCTCTGAATATAAAGAAGCTGAATAAAAAATGGTATTTGCCATTTAACATCTTGTCTTCATTTCATATGCAACTGCCTACAGGGACAATTAATCAGGATTTAAGTGTCTTATTTCTTTGCAGACCAAGTTCTTATTGTGCAATATCTGAAAAACAAGGAAGAAAATAAAGTGCAGAAATACACTATAACATCTAAAGGTCTTGAGCATTAATGTTTTAATTGTATAATAATGCTCCATGAGATGGAACAGGGTCATTTCTCTGCCACCTGTTTCAACTCCACAAAACGCAGTTCTTCAGGTGAAATAAAAGCTCTTCTGATTCCATTAAATGTTTCTGAAAAAAAATATATATCTACATCTATATATCTATATCTGGAGGTAATAAATATTAAAAAAACATGAACATAAAACCATTTTGTCGCTAGGCTGAAAAACAGTGTAATATTTGCAATAGAGCCTCTTGCAAGATTCTGAGGTGAGTAACAGAAGGAAGTACGGATAAAATACCTAACCTTACATGTTGAAAAACACAAAAAAATATCCCTTCCAGAGCAAAGAAATCCAAATTTTTTCTAGCCAGAATATCTTTCATAAACAGTCAGATACTAAGTTTTTTAAGTGATCAAGTAAATATATACAAGGTTTATTTTTTGCATCCTATGAACTGCATTTTAATCTTAGAATAAGGAACATTTTAAAAACAAAAAGCCACTGAAAAAGCATAAGTATTATATCCATAGGAGTTACATACTTCTGCAAAAATTACTTTTGATAAATTTGCCAGTGAAAATTGCAGTGGTGTTTTTAAAACCACTAATTTGTCCCTCTTCAGAATATAGTCCTTTGCACAAATGAAATACAGTGCAATAAAGTGTGATGTAATGACATCACTACCTCTCCTCTCTTTCTGTCTGCCTTTTCTTTTTTTTTTTAGTATGAAGATTTTTTTTTAAATTTATAGCCTATAGAAAACCCACAGAAATATGAAAGAAATGTGTGTAGTTTGTTACTAAAATGCTTTCACAAGACCTGAAATATGAAAAAGTTTCTCTGATTTGTAAAGGAGGAAAATATTTACATTTAGTTAAAGAGTGCATCTTTCTTCACCTTTATGTGTGATGGGGCCCTCCTCTCCTGGAGATGGCGGAACACATGTCTGGGGAAGTAATTCCTGAATTAAGTAATTACCTGGAATGAATTCTTTATTTTGTTTTGCTTGTGTGCATGGTTTTTGCTTTCCCTACTAAATTAATCTTATCTCAACCCACAAGTGTTCCAGCTTTTAGTCTTCCAATTCTCTCCCCTATTCCGCTGGTGGGGGAGAGATTAAGTGGTCCTGTTGTGCTCGGTTGATTGCTGGGGTTAAACCATGACACTCACTTTTTATCTATCATGTAGTACGGAGTCACAGAATCACAGAATGGGTCAGGTTGGACAGACCAAAGTGGGTCATATGATCCAGTCTCTGCTCAAGCAGGGTCATCCTAGATGACATTGCACAAGATTGCACCCAGAATGTTCCTGAATAACTCTAGTGTATCGCTAGCCTGGCGCTGTGGCTGCTGTTCCATAGTGTGAGGTGCTGCGATCTTCCCAAAAGTGTCTCCTTAGTGAAGCCACTCGGCAGGACCAGCTCACGCTCACACATGTGTACATGCACAAACACATGGATAGCTCTAATAATATGGGTCAACGGCAAAGAGGCAGGAAGGGTCTCCGTGTAGAGTTCCACGGATGAAGGTTTATTGCAGCCACACCATGAAGCAGTCCAGGGACAAAGACAGAGAACAATGGAGGGTCCAGGTTAAAGTACGGGAATGGGGCGAGCATCAGAGACCAATGATCTGAGGGCACGGGGGCGGTACAAAGATAGGACTAGGGAATGGGAGCCAATGGGGAAACTCTGGGGGAGTGGCGAGGGTCAAGGGCCAATGGGGGGAACAGGCAGTGGAGAATTTTCTGGGGTGTTGGGGAAGATGAAACAGGAAAGCCTTATAAATATGATTGCCTGACAAAAGATTTTGGGAATATGAAAACTACAGGCAACATCGAAATGAAAGCCACTTTTGAAATACCAAGTCTTAGTTACTGAACAACTAGAAAACAATGGTATGGCCGACTGAAGTAATCCCCTCTTGATGGAACAATACCCTCTGCTTGCAAGCAGGTCCAAGGGTCAGAGCAGACCCTACTAGCTCAGCAGAAGGGGTCCAAAGAGTAGTTTTTAGAAGTTAAGATGTAACACTCTATGGTAATATAAGAACTCTTATAGGCTGTATGTAAATGCTATAGGATTTGTATCTTGTATTAGATTGGCTAGTGACAATTAGAATATTCAGTACAGAAGATGATTTATTGTATTGTAACCAGGACTTCAGACATTCCTTACTACTTCTTCCTCTTCCACTCCTACTCTTACTTCCACTCTTGCTCTTACACTCTCTCTCTCTCTCTCTCACCCGTTTACTCTCTTGCTCTCTTGGGCCTGCTCAGAGCTGAGTCTACCAGCTCTGAGCAGTGCCCCTATACCCACGCCCTTTGCAATAAACTGCCTGTGTCCCAAGACCTGCCTATAGAGATCTCTCGTCTCCGTCCGTCTACGTCCGGCCGCCCATAACCTACACTGGGGCATGGGACATGTAAGGTAACAAAGGGGTGAAGAGGCTAATGGCCAACCAGGGAAGCAGAACTGGGGTATATTAGCATACCAAAGCAATGCATCCTGGGGTAAACCTTTCTGGTCACCCTAACCTGGGGAGGTTCTCTGATACCAGGAACTGTCTCACCAGTGGACTTTCTTTGTCCATTGATACCATACGCTTAGTAGCCACCACACAGTGAGGGAGAATCCACAACATCTCTGGACAATCTGTTCCAGTGCATGGTCACCCACACAGCAAAGAAGGTCTTACTCAGGTGGAACTTCTGAGGCATCACTTTCTGCCCATTGCCTCCTGTCCTACTGCTTGGCACCACTGAGAAGATCCTGGCTCCATCCTCCTGACTCCCTCCCTTAAGTTATAACATTGATGAGGTCCTCTCTCAGTCATCTTTTCTTGAGTCTGAACAGACCCAGCTCCCTCAGCGTGTCCTCATAAGAGAGATGTTCCAGCTCCTAATAATCATCATAGCCCTGCACCGAACCTGCTACAGAAGCTCCATGTCTCTCTTGTACTGAGGAGCCCAGAACTGGACACAGCACTCCAGATGTGGCCTCAACAGGGCTGAGCAGAGTGGCAGAATCACCTCCCCCATCCTGCTGGCAATGCTCTTCCTAATGTACCCCAGAACATCATTGTCCTTCTTGGGCACAAGGACACTGCTGGCTCATGGACAGCTTGTTGTCCACAAGCACCCCTAGGTCCTTTTCTGCAGAGCTGTTCTGCAGCAGGTCAGCCCCCAGCCTGTGCTGGTGCAGGGGGTTTTTCTTCCCCAGGTGCAGGACCCTGCGTTTGTCTTTGTCGAATTTCAAATGGTTCTCTGCCCATCTCTGCTGCCTGTTGAGGTCCCTCTGAAGGGCTGAACAGCCCTCTGGGGTATCAACCACTCCTCACAGGTTTGTGTCATCAGAGAACTTGCTGAGGAGGGATCTGTCCCTTCATCCAAGTAATTGATGGATAAATTAAACAATACTGGACCTGGTATGGAACCCTGGGGGACACCACTAGTGACAGGCCTTCAGCTAGACCCTGTGCTACTGATTGCAGCCCTCTGGGATCTGCTGTTCAGCCACTTCTAAATCTGTCTGTCACTTCATCCAATCCGTGCTTCCTGAGCATGCCTATGAAGATGATGTGGGAGACAGTGTCAAAAAAACCCAAACCCACAACAAAAACAAAACCAAAAAACCCCATTCAACAAACACCTTCTGAGTGAAAACAGAATGACAGTGTTTCAAAATGTACTAATAGAAGGCAGTGAGTTTAATAATACATTGCCTAAATTCTGCCACCAAAGCTTCAGGTTGTATGGGCTGCAAGAAAAAAGGCAGACTAAAACTGCAAGTACCTGTAGCAATATTAAAGCACTTGATGTGTAATACATAAAGGCTTCTGTTTTGATCTTCATAAAAACACAGGTTCAATATCTCACTGAGGCAAAGTTTTTTTCATGAAAACCTGTAGTATCTGCAGGAATATTTAACTCTGTGCATGAAACAACTTTGTCACATCTGCTAGTTCTCCAAGCTTTGGGAAAGTAGAGCTAGGCCAGATAGCGAAGACAATAACTAAGAGTTCAGGCAGAAATTTCTTTGAATTTATCAGCCTGAAGCCAGAAAAAAACCTGGGCATGCTGAGATTCTTCTCTCACAAACAGTAAATGAATTTTTAAAGATAAATGCCCTAAATACTATAAATGAACAAAATAAAACCTAACTAATCTTTTGGAAATTTTAGTAAGATAATTAATTGTCTTCTCTCCCTTTCTCTCTCTGAGTAGTGTCTTTAAAATGGAAGTGTCTCAAGATAGGTAGAAAGGAGATGGAGAAATGTAAGGACAGCATAGAAACAACATACGCCTTTCTACCAGAAACACACTTTCTTAGTAGATATTTCTTTGCTCTTGTGTTTCACTAAGGTTATTTTACAGCAGGGGAAATGAAGTCTTGTACTTTGCTATTAATTCATAATGAAAGGAACAGGAGGAAGGTGTTTGCTTGCTCTTTTTCCCATTAAAGCTAAGTATAATGTTTCAGGCTAGCAAACTCTTTCATTTTAATGGATTTTCTTTCCCTGCAAACAAATGGAATATCTCATTTGCTCAGACAGATCTGTAATGATGCACATACAGCTCTACATATCTATTGTGTAGGTGTTTGCCACTGAATATAGCAGCTAAAGCCAATAAACCAGATGCCAGAATTTTTTGTGCAACTGACTTGGGGAAAAAAGGTCAGCACAAAGGGACACGCCACACCATTGCCCCCATGTTTCATCTCCAACTTTGAATTTTTGCCACATTTCTGATTTATAATTGCATTCTCTATCCTTAAAAACTGGTTAAGCAGGAAATTCTTTTGTCTGGAATAATATGGGCACATGGTTCTTCCACAGTGTTCAGAGCCTGCATCTGGATGATCTGAGTCATATTATTTAGTCTGTATTATTTATCCAAGAGATCTTAGTGATTTTAAGAGCTTTAGAAGTGGGAGGGTGGGGGGGGAGAGGGGTCCATTCCTTCATATGGACATAGGTGGTTATATTACGTTATATTATATAATGATATAATGCATTCAGGTTTTCTTTTGCATGATACTAATATGAGCATAAGGCTATTGCTCCAACTTTAGTGAAGCTGGATTTGGATTTCTAACTCCATGGTATTTCTATGTCATCTACTTTTATTTATGATATGAGTATCAGTCTTGCTGTTGCCATAGGCAAAATGGATTATCTTATCTGTATTCAGTCACTTCAGCCAAACTGCTTGTCTGCCAGGCTTTGCTTCCAGTTTTGGTGCTACTAGCTCATAACACCACCCTAAATACATTAAAATACTGCTGTAAGATTACGTATTTGATTTATCACTCAGCCATGTGGGTTGTGGGGTTGAAGTGCATGGGTTGCCTCTGGATATGCTGGTTGCATCAATACATCCAGAGTTGTTTCGTTACCCGTTTTAGACCCTAAATATTTGAAAGGAATTCCACTTATCTATATAACAGCAGCACATTCTAGTCAGCATAGTTTAAATTAGATGCAGAAACCTTGAAGATTAAAAACTAAAAAAAAGCTTAGAAAGAAGATCCTTGGATCATGTTAACTGCCCACTTCTAGTCTATATCTAAGAATGTTTTATTTGAGAAAATAAATTAATGACAGTGAAAGGAAAATGAAACAGACATTAAAACACAAATAATAGCAAATAAAGGTCAAATTTAAAGCAATTTATTACAGGTGTGTACCTTTTTTGGTTGGTTTTTTTTTTTTTTTTGATGCAGAAAATTCATTTGGACTACGATATGAAACAACCATCAGGTTTCTTATATAATCTTATTTTAAAGTTTATGGTATTCAAACAAGAGGAATCTAAGATGACAGTATTCTCAAAACCCAACATTTTTTTCAGAATTAAAATATGCAAAATTTTGAAATCAAACTCCTCAAATCCTCATGTAAAATCTTTTATGTACATAGCTTATGAGGTTAGGTGTATAACTGATCTCAACAGTTTATTAGATTAGGTTATTGGGAAAGCTATTTGTCAGTAAGTATTTGGGATGTCTTCCTTTTAAATCCCACATTCTCAAATCCATTTAGGACATTCATGTCTGTAGACACTGTCAGTGATGAAGTCTGGTGCAGAAAGTGGAACAGCTACCATAATTTAAAGTAAAATTTTTCTTATGCCACAAACCACTTATATTTCTTACTCACCCCCAGAGCTTGCCATATCCATTGTAAACAGATGTAGCCAAGCTTTTCTGCTTCTTCTCAGGTACATTTCTGAGCTTTTATAAATAGAAAATATTTTTGGACACATATTTTTGGAGACTTACCAACACAGATTATGTAGCAGAGTAGTTGAAGGAAGGTTCTCAGCCAGGCATGAGAAGTAGGACACAATGATTACATGGATGATTATGATTATATGTTTGCTATTGCTGATACAGTATCTAAATATTGCTAATGCACTATCTAAATAACAACTCTGTCATCTATTACAGCAGATTACAGTATCATCAGGTTTTGGTCCCTCCTGTTGTGTCACAAGCTTCAGTGAGACCCCCTTGCTTTCTGAATTTATCAAAGAACTTGAGGTGCATCTAAGTCCACTAAGTCTCAGATTTGGCCAATGACCCTTAGGGCTAAGGAGTTGTAATATAAGCAGGTTCAGCTAGAAACAGTTTCACTGTCTTTGACCTTGCAGAATTCACAATTACAATACAGCAAAACTTCTGTGTAGCTATTTTAGGATTTTATCTCTGTATTTGACCAGCTCTTAATGATTTTTTTTCACCCATCCAAAAGTGAGTGTGTGGTAGCCTGTTAACCCCCTGATTCTGTGATGCCATGTCCCACCTCTTCCCTGCCCTAGCCTTGGCCTCTCCCTTGGTTTCTCCCTATTGGCTCCTGTACCACAACCCGGGTGCCTGACAAAAATCACCCCACACCCAGACCATGAGGTCTCTCTCTCTGCCTCTGAGGGTGCTGGGACAAGATGTGACTAAAGCCATCTTACCACCCTCATGGGAGACCCTTCTCTACCTCTTTTATCACCACTGCGTTGTAACACTGCTGGCTGCCGGAGCCAGATCGAGGGGCTGTCCGAAATGGGCTCCGGGATGTGACTGATCGCACGGTCCAAGGTAACCCCTGCTGTGCTCACAGGGAGCTGCAGCCTGCTAGGCAGAGTCAAGCGGTTACAACATGAGTGTTCCCTGTCTTAGGGCTGGACACATCCTGCAAGCACCCCTCTGGGATTAGGAATCTACCCAGAAGCTGCCTTCAGCCTCAATAGGCCAGTTTGCCCAGCTGACCCAATCTCTAGCAGTATTTTGTACTTTTGCAGGTTGAAGTGCACCAAAGTCAGTCACAAACATCTCAGCTCTCCCCATGTTTGGAATACATTAATTATGACAGCATTCACACAGTTTCTCCTGCAGTACCCACCCGGTATTCTTATTTTAGGACAAACCACATTGCCCATCAGATGGCAGAAAGGGAGAGGATGTGTATGTGTGCATGTGTGTGTATGGAAAGGATGCACTTGAAGACTCAATTATCTTTTTCCAACAACACATACCACTCTAATGACATTGTTTGGAATAATACATGATAGCTCATAATATATTCTTGATATTTAGTCTGAAATAGTGGTACTTTATGTGTTCCTGTTTGGCAGTCCAAAAATGTTTCCATAGCAACAGGATTAGAAGTAGTCCTCAAGAAAGTTGTCAAAAATCAGTCTACCAACTGAAATTTGCTGAGGTAATGTTAATTTAACAGTATCTAAATGGCTAAGTTCCTACTATCTAATTATGTGAATAAATATTTATTAAAAATAAAAACATACAAACAAAGGAAAATGCTCTAAGATCTTAACATGTTTTACAAGGGCTTTATAAGAGCTATACTAAACAGCCTTTATCAAGTTTTAGCTATGTAAAGAATACTTACTACAAAAATATTTTTTAAGGTGGATTTCAACAGTGATTAAATGTCCCATGGGACTTAAGAATATATTGTACAGGCCCTAGTATATTCATAGTATTTTTTTTTTTTTAATTTTTGTATTTTTGGTTATTCCCAGCAAGAAACCTGCTTGTGCAGGAAAATGTGATAGCAGATTCTTCTCTTGATGTGGTCAAATTCACTATTGTCATTGCAATAGCAGCACAGTTCCACAAGGATTGATAAGGATGAGCTCAAAATCTACTTTTATGTTAAACAAAAAAGAAGTGCAGAAGTACGCTCCATCTCTTCTTAAATCCAGTATGTTTTCTCTACTTTTCAAAATTACTGCTTCCCTCAGAGAGATGAGCGAGCAGTTGCTTCCTCCTGACTTGCCTTAAGTGACCAGAAGCTGGAAGTACTATCAAGACTCTAATTCTTATGTTCCTTGTACCTTTAGGCAGCCTAGTTTTGATCGTCTCTGGCTTTGCAGCAGGAAACATAGGGGACATTCCCAAGAAAGACATTGATCTTCTTCATTTGCCTATTGCTAAGCCTCATAGACACATAGACAGAGATATGGCCAAGAGAAGACCAATTCTCAACACCAGGAGAATGATGTCCTGGTGTGCATGACGCATATGCTCTTCCCATGTGTCTCAGTCTACTTGTCCTTCAAGAGATAAAAATGGTAGACACTTGATGAGATTAATTTGTAAAATCTGTAAAGATGTTGCAGTTGTTGTTATAGTATCTGATTGTTCAATCAGTTCACTTACCTGTGCCAGGTTGATAATGAATGTGCTTCCTGCATATGAGAATTATTAGAAATTGTAATTATTTATTATACCCTTATGTTTTACACCTGTTCACTCAGACCACAGCAGTTACTACTGCACTGGATACTTCACCTGGCTAGTAGGTGTCTAGCCCCTACTATTCTAGACAATTACTGAGTTGTATTGTCTTCCATAAAGACAGAGCAAGATCCATGAATCAAACTCACTGTTTAACAAATATGGATAACAGTATAAAATAAGTTATATTTTTGATCATCATTGTAGCAGATCAAAGAGTTACCTTTAAAAACATTGCTTTCAATAGTCATACTTATCAAAGAATTAATCTTATCAAAGATTAACAAGTAATTCTTGAAACAAGAAGAGACAGATCCATTTTTAATATCATCTTTGTGGAAAGCTTCAACAGTAGCTATCCTCTTTTCTGTGTCATCTGAAAATCAGTTCATCTAATTTAAATAGTACAGAGAAAATAGCAATTTCCCAAAGGGCATTTACTTTGGGGATCAACTGATGTGTTTTAAGATTTGTGAGGATGATGCTATGAAAAGAAAAGCCAACACAAGTTAATCCAAACTTAGAAAAGGACACTGTATTTAACCAATTAACATTCCTATGTCACAGAAACATGTCAATATCTATTTACAGAAGAAGAAGAAAACAAATTAGAAGAAAACTTTAACTGATGCTTGTGAAAAAGTAAATGTATGTTTAAATGAGGCTTCTGTTTGCTTATTTAGTTTTCTAGAATTTACAGGACTAATGGTGGGATGGAGGCAATAATTCTGGTCATATTTTTAAGCCCCAGGCAGTTTAATTTTAAGTGTCTGCTATTTTCTGTATTTACACTTGCAGAGCTGTTTGGCATCATAATCACATGGAATCAAGTTCTCCAGAGGCATATACAACAATAATTCTGCTTAAGTCCAGTGAGTTTTTGTTTGAGTTTGAAGAATTTCTTGTATGTGCTTACTTTGCTAATGCAAATATCTAAGAGAAGAATAATCCAAAGAAAATAAAAATGAGCTGTTATAATTTTTTTTGTGAATTATTTTCTGTTTATTTTGGAGAGCTTTTTGGATTAACAGGCATAAAAATCCTTATTTTAACATGTAAATTGGAAGCAACACCTTTGTTTTTTCAATTTTATTATATTAGTTCATATTTTGTTGTTGGAGAATAGAATATGTGCTAAATTTTTGAACATATATTGTAAAAAATGTATAATAATGGTACTTTGCCACAAGCTGGAGGACTGCAGTCAACATATACTTGTATGAGGAGGGGGAGAGGGGGCCTCTTCACCCAGGCACCTAATGATGTGACAAGGAGAAATAGCCTTAAGTTGCAACAGGGTAGGTTCAGGTTAAATGTTAGGAAAACTTTATTCACTGAAGAAATGGCTAAGCAGTGGAACAGGTTCCCCAAGGAAGTGCTAGAGTCACCATCCCTGGAAGTGCTATAAAAATGAGTGGATGTGGCACTTCACAATATGGTTTAGTGGGCATGGTGGCAGGTCAGAGGTTGGATTTGATGATCATGGAGGTCTCCTCCAACTTTATTGATTCCAGATTTCTACTGAATGTTGTATCTGCATTTGTGAATGGAAAAATGCCCACATATTATTATTAGCAACAAATTTTCTCAACCTGGACATAGTCAAGCAAGTACCATTTAAGTATTGCTAGAACTCAGCAACAACAAACATAATAATTGTTGAGCATGTTTAGGACCTTGAAGTCAGGGTACTAAAGTCCAAAGTATTTCTGGC
This sequence comes from Corvus hawaiiensis, assembly GCF_020740725.1. Lineage (NCBI taxonomy): Eukaryota > Metazoa > Chordata > Aves > Passeriformes > Corvidae > Corvus > Corvus hawaiiensis. Next base: position 78,981,455 of record NC_063214.1, read on the forward strand.
TCTGAAAAATGTAGCAATGCGTAAATTTGAGGGACTTGGTCTAGATGTTGTTAGCACATTATGTTGTTGACGAAGTTCGTTATAAACAGGCTGAATCATAACCTCTTGTATACCAAAATACTCCCTAGAGTAGTTTTCAGGGGAAAAAAAAAGTGTTTTGTTTTGGTTTTTTTTACTTGCAATGGGAGCTTGTGTAATCCACCACACTTAAAAAACTATGAATTCTCTGGAATACATACAGTAAGACTGCATTGCTGGAGGACTGCTGCAGGCATACTTTCTGAAATATGAAGGACATAGTCATCTTGCCACCTGCCTTCCAGCCTTTTATGATACATCCAAAAATCAGTGGTTAAATTTCAAGTAAAAATGTATGCAGATTATTTATACACCTATCTTAAAATACAATGCAATATCTGAATTATTAATTTTTCATTGGGTGAAAGTGTTAAAATCCTGGCACAGAGCTTGACTTTCTTTTCTTTAGATACTCTTTTCTGCTGCCATTTTGAATGACTCAATAAAACAAAGTAAAACTGATTGTTAAATAATTCACAGAAGACTGAATAAGCTTTAAAAAACAATTTTACCACCTGCAATTTGAATGCTAAGGCACATTATTTGTTCAAGTGCAGCCTATTACATTATATCTCTCATGTGTTCCTGAAAACTAATCCTGTTTATAAGTTGGGAGTCTAAAGGACCTTACAGAAAGAAAAAACGGTAACTTTATTGTTTTGGTTTTTTTTCAGTTGAATAGTCACTACCATCTAGTTTCATATCATGGACTGCCGTATCCCAGCGTCGCAGCAGCCAGGTCACCAGGGGCTCTCCTGACTGGTGACTGAAATATTTTCACATATCTCTCAGCTCATCCAGGGATAGGAATTTTTAGGTAGACACCTTGAAAGTATTAAGGAAGACAGAACTATTCTTGCTATGGATATTTGCACTGGTAATGAATATTACTCTTTTTATTTATATCTGCCAGACTCTCTTTTCCAATTTTAGAGAGTTCAGGGTCACAAAATATTTATTTGCATCATATTGATTCTTTAGTAGCCTACATTCATGCTTAGTAACCTTCTTTTACGTATTTCCTCTCCTTTTTGTTTAAGCTGAATATGGATGCTGTCAAGTATTTTGAAATCTTTCTCTTTGAGACACAGACAAAATAAATTGAAAAAATTAATATCCGGGTTTTGTTTCTGTCTGAGTTCCTATTTATTTCTCAATAACAGAATAGTTAAGTATTCAATTTTATGCATGTATTCCTTCATCTCTATCTCTCATTACCTTATTAAGCAGGAATTAAATACTTATTTGGAGACACTTAATTTAAAAGGCTGTCCTTTTACTTGTTCTAATTGAGTTCCAGATGCCAAATATAATTCATAGTCAAAGTCTGTACTTTGGCAGGATGCTGCACAATAAGCTTCTTTTTATTTTCATATAAAAATTATTTTCTATTTTTATTCACTATTCTCATATTCATTAAATTTATTTTCATAACAAGAGACAGCAATTTCAGTTTGTTCAGGGATCCTCATGGCAGCATCTAATGGGAGAAAGCAAAAAGACTCAGGAGAATTGGTTGATCTTCAAGGAAATCCTTCTCAATGTAAAAAAAAAAAAGGAAAGAAAGAAAGAATGAAGGAAAATTTTCCGCTCTGTTGAGGGGGGAAGTCAAGGGAACATCTCACTGGGACAACATGGATGTGCAGAGAATGTACAGGTATGTTCAGCATGTCTGAGCTTTGTAGCAGAGAAAATCTGCTCAATTCATAGTACAGATAGGGTTTATTGCTATAGTAACAGTCATAGTTCAGAATGAATGCAGCAGAAACCAAGAAATTCTGACTTCACATCCATAAGTACACCTTTGCATATTTAACCACCCCTTCCAGCCAGCCAGGTAACCACCATCACATTGCCTCTCACCTAGGAGCACAGGTTCCCCTGGGTGCAAACCCTTCATCTTGGCAGGGAGGGTGTGCCAGCTCTGTGTATAATTCCATGGTAGGGATGGTAGGTATCATCTTAGTAGATCCGTCTGCACAACAGTAAGTAGTTGTCCCAGGCTGTGTCCTCTGCACCCCAAGGTGCAGTTCCCTGTGTGCAGACTCCCTGTGATGGCTGCTTCTATCACCATCTCTCCTTGCTGTCACAAATATTTGTGCTTCTTTTTTCTTTTTCTGTTGACTGTTTTTTTGTTCTCCCAACAATCTCTTGGTCATTCCCTAATCACTGCCTGCTTATTTCACCCGATTAACAGTATTTTTTTTTCTGGGAACCACTGTTTCCAGGATTTCACTCACATAACTCTGTTCACACTTTTGTTTCTATATTAACAGGTGCTGTTTGCTGGGTCATTTCTTTATCCTCTTCAAGAGGAAGGCAAATTGGAGGATTTAAAGAACTACAGGCTAGAGTGCTACACCTCAGTCCCAAGAAGAACATGAAGTAATTTCTCCTGAAAATCACTTCCATACACATGAAGGACAGGAAGATGATTAGAAACATCTAGAATAGATTATTTTTTTTAAATGTTAAAATATTTTATCCTAAAAATATATAGCCATAATTATAACTAATAAAAAATGACAAGATTATTTTATTCTGCAGAACAGATTTGTCAAAGGCAGCTTTCAAACTGTATCTTGAGTGTCTGGCTCTACACAGAAATTAGATTTCTTGAAAGAAATAGCATAAGTTTTATTCAAGTGAAGCCTAATAGCCACTGATATGATATTTCTCAGTTTATAACAGACTAACATAGAAGAATGATTTTCAGGACAAATTGGTCATACCTCACTTTGGAGTTGGGCATATTCAGTTTATCTAGTCATTTATTTTTTCAGGAAGAAGGAATTAATATTAATCTGACTAGATGTATAACAATTAAACCATGATCATATAACCATGTAAAGGTGAATAAATTTTTACTTTTTTTTTAGACAGCTGATAGACTTTGCCTGCTTGAAGTCACATAAGCTACATTGTATTGTTTTGCTATTTTCTGATTTGGGAAAGAAGTGAAATTTCTCTGCTGAATCATCTGCATAAGTGAAGGATCTGTCATCAGACAAACATTTGGGTATCACTATTTCTTTCCTATCACTATTTCTTTCCTCCATGCACTATACTTTCTATGTAAAGTAGAGCGATGATTCCAATCTTGAATCTGACATTTTATTAATTAACTAGAACAAGAGAATTTGAAATACAGGATAAATGAAAACTTAAATTGCAAGGCTCTAAATCCCTGGTTGAGTGTCACCTTATTCAGAAATAATATTTCATCTTCATGATAATTTGTAAGCAGACAGCAAGCAGAGTTCTGTGCTGTGCCAAGTAGACTGGTCTTACAGATATGAGTTGTTTGAAGAAAATTGGGTGTCGTGGGTGTCTTTGGACAAAATGCTGTACATATAACACATTTCTGATTTTTGTCAGAAAAACTGACATGTTTCATTAATGTTGACTTCTGTCTGTCATTGGATGGATTTATTTAATGCTTTTGTATCAGGGTGTAAAGCAAGACGATTTGCATTAAAATACATTTTATACTTACATCTTTCAGAATACAGTGCGAAATCAGCTTCTTCATGTTTACTACATTTTGTATGTTGTGTCGTGGTGGGGCGCTGCTGCATGGTGAGGTGCCGTGACCTTCTGAAAGGGTCTCCAAGGTGAAGCCACTCAGCAGGACCAGCTCACACACACACACACACACACACGCACACACACACGGATAGCTCCAGAAAATGGGTCAATGGCAAAGATGCAGGAAGGGTATTCGTGTGGGGTTCCACGGGAAAGGTTTATTGCAGCCACAGATATGAAGCGGTCCAGGGATGAAGACCAAGATTGTGGGAGGGTCCAGTTTTATATATGGGAGCTGAGGGAGCATCAGAGACCAATGATCTGAGGGCATGAGGGCAGTACACAGGCAGGGCTAGGGTATGGGAGCCAGTAGGAAACTCTGAGGGAGTGGTGATGGGGAAAGGGCCAATGGGGGAACAGGGAGTGGAGAACCTTCTAGGGCATGGTACATATTAGGTAAAAAGGGGAAGGGAGGCCGATGAGCCAACTGGGGAAGCACAACTGGGGTACGTTAACATAGCAAAACTGGGAGAAAGCCTTTTTGTCTCCCTAACCTGGGGAGGACCTAGGAACTGTCCCACCATTGGATTCCCTCCATTCCTTGTTCAGTAGGCCCACCGGCCTCCACAATGTTGTTTCATGTTACATTTTAATGTGACTCAGGAAACCGTTTTATGAAAAAATACTTGCACCATTGATATCAATGGGAGCAATGAATAAAATTAGACTAAACTTCCTAGAAATTTGAACATCAGAGTTTTTATTCTGTAACTCTGCAATACTTCTCGTGAAGCATTTGGTTTTTTAGACTTTTGGGGTTTTTTGACAACTATAAAGACTGACTATAAGATTGCATATCTTCTGTAATTATAATATGTATTCTATACTGGCTTCATCTAATACAGTAATTCCAGGCAGGGGGTTAATTTACCATGCAGTGCAACACTGTATTAACAGCAGCTAAGCGAGCTCTGAATAAGGTCTTCTACGAGGCAGCGAGAAGTCATCTTGCTTGCTTCTACAAGGTACAGTAACTTCAAAACAATGTCAGTTGTGCATGTGGAAACCATATACTTTGTTAACACATCATTGTGCCCAGAGTGACAAGCCTTGTCTTCTCAGTTTAGACCTTGTTTCATTATCTTTGTATGGCTTACATTGCATATATAATGACAGTAAGAAAATTTAGGAATAAGAGCATCTCAGGAAGCACAGCACAGGCCATTTTGAGGTTACATTAGATGGTGTCTTTCCAGCCACAACACAACAGGTGATAGATAAATGCATGAAATAGAAGTACTGAAATAAACAGGACTCTTAACATAACTATTCTACTGGAAATTAAATAGGAGAGGGCACAGAACAGCTCCAGATATGCCTGTGGGACAACTTTTGCACCATCAAAGTAGACCAGTCTCTAGTCTGTCAATATTTCAGTCATCATTTGATTTTGAACTTTTATTTTTATATTTAAGTCTTTTAAGGGATAACAAAAAGACTGAGGCAGTTATAGAAAGAATGTATTTTTGCATTCCCTGCTCAATTAAAAAGTGCTCTAATTTCACCGTATTTTAAACAGAGGCTCCAGCACAGTGCCCAGTCTCACTGTTTACACCTTGAAGCTGAACCAAACCATACCAAAACTAATACATGACATGTTCTCATTTACAGCAGACAAGGTCAGGCCTTGGAAATCAGTTTATAAAGCAATTTTTTTTTCTTTTTAATATATATTTCATGATATATATTCACTTTTACTGATGGGGCTTTTTTTCAGTAAAAATCTTTTGTAGAAAAAAAAATGCACATTTTGGTGAACTCCCCAAAGTTTTTTCATATAAAACATACTTTCTTTTCATTTTATTGAAGGTATATTAAATATATGTACATAAAAAGCAGCTCATCTGTTCTCTGACGTTAGAAAAATTACTTCTAACGTCACCACTTTTCATGTTACTCAATCAGTATATTGTCCTTATATTTCCTCCAAGACTTATTAGCTTGCAATTTCTATTTAAATTTAATTTTATTGTAGTTATTTCCAATGCGAATTGCTCTTCCTCCTGTGCTTATTTATATGTCACATCCATCATTCTTTCAATCTCCACAAGTTGTCCAAATATCACTAAGATGAAGTTAATTCAATGTACAACACTAGAAAACTTCAAGTCCTCTCATCCACAACAGACGGACACCACATTTTCATAGAAAAAAAAAGTCTTATTTTTTTACCTAAAGTACTTGCTGTAATTATTAATTTACTTCACTTCAGTACTTCTTTCTGATTAAAGGGTCATGAACAGTTGTTGAAGTTGTATTGTGGACGGAAAGATATTTCATGAACAGGACAACAGGAGACGGCATCAAAAATATAACTCCAGCATTTTAATTTACTCCATACAACCAAGATATTGTAGAGAAACTTCTGGCTTCAGTGAAGCACTGTGTGGCTGTAAAAGATCTTGAACATTCAGAACACTGTTGAATTCATGATGAAATGTTCAGCCTACTGTAACTATCAGAGAATTCCACAATGCAAGTGAGACAGTTGGCTTACAGAGCATTTATCACGTGCAACATTGCAGATCCAGAGCTGAACTCTAATTCTCCTGTTCAAAATGTTTAATCCTGTAAGAGGACCAATTGCCCCAGCATGAAAAATTGTGAGATGCCAACTGTGCAACTCCTTATAATCTTCATATATGGCTACTCATGTGGAATAATCTCAATTTTTAAGATACTAAATGTGTGAATATATGGTCACTTAAGTACTTACCGCTGTACCATGCAAAAATATTGCAAACTTCCGATATTGGAAAGTTGTTTTGTTAACTTTAGCAGAACTATACATTTTTTGTTGGTTGTGAAAATGAATGGCTTTTATTTTTCTGTGCTTTATAAATAAGTATAAGCCTCAAACTATCAAGAACTATATACTAAATTCTGATATGTTAAAATAGTCTAGTTTACTGAATTTAACAAAGCCATTCATGGCAGTTCTCCATTTTAAAGCACACTGCTTTAATTAAATTATGTATTGTTTCCCCTTTTTCATCTTTGGTTACAGCAATAGAATTAAAAATATGTGCTGTGTTTCTATTCTGAAACATATGAAGATCAAATATAGAAGATAATTATTATCTAAGTGATCAGTGGTATTTGCTATTCAAATAATGAGTTTATACAATTAATTTGTTGTCAACTGCACTACACAGCATTAGTGTAAGACTGCATTTCCCAGCTCACTAAATGTCTGGATGAGAACCAGGTATTCTTCTCTTCCTCCAACATGCTCTACAGGCTACAAGCTGCAAACTGGGTGATAAAGTGACAAACCTTCAGGATTGCACTGGAGAGCACTTGGGCATGACAGCACTGTTGCTACTTCTGTCCGCTGTCCATAACACATCAGAAGTAAAAAGCAAAGGGGAGATCATTTTGCACTTCCAGAGAGAAATAAGAAGGTGACCTGTACTTCCTGAGAGAAGCTTGAAAAAAATAATTTTCAGTTGTCATTATAATTTGAGACAATGTTAGGTTAATATAAATTTTCATTGCACGTTAAGATCCCAATAACTTTTTATTTATGGTTTCATTTACTGCTAAGCTCTTAAAGGGATGTAGAAAATACTTACAGGAAAAATTATTTTTACTAGAAAGCTTTCTCTGTACCTTAAGTGCCTCTAGAATTTAATGAAATATTATGACCTATTAATTGCTTGTCAGATGAAGTCATTATTGTTCATTTAATTTTTTTACCTAGTATCAATTTATAAGCATAGAAAAAGTCCTAGCTTCAAAATATTTCTATTCAATAAGCTAATTCAGTCAAATTAAATGGACATTACAATAGATAAGTGTTTAAACATTTTAAATAATAATTAATTGCATATACTTTTATTAGTTTTCCATAGAATACATATTTTAGCTGTCACATTTTTCCAATGATCTGTACTAATAACCCTATGTTGGTGTTCTAACCAAAACTGGAACTTACTAATAAAAATAACTTTTTCAGTGATTGATAGGTTTTTTTAATACATTTGAGCTCATTAGCTGCATAAATTTTTGGTTTTTTTTTTTAAATATACTTGTTTTAACATTTTAAAGGACTTTCATTAAGTCTTTTTTTTAACTATTTCTCATTAATTTTGGCATATGTTTACCTTTCAGGATGTGATCCTTCACTTTTTCCTGTGCTAATTTTTATTAATGAGAAAAATGGGGAAGACAATAGAGTGGGAAAAAGACAAAGCCTTTTTCATTTTTTTTCTCATTGAAATAAATTGCAGCTAATCACCTGAAAAATTCAGATAAAATGAAGCATTTTACAGAGTGGATGTTGTTCTATTTTTCTTGCTCAGAAAGAGAGGTAATAAAAAAGTGAATTATGGTCTTGGGTGATCTCTGATCTTCAAGAGAAGACACCATCTATGCCTCAGTAATTTAGAGACCATAACTTGATAATCACAAACCAAAAGTGATATACAGAGTTGTTAAGATGTATGATATTGTCTTTTCTAAGTTTCACCTCCCAAGTGTAAAGATTTAGAAGAAAATTTTAATTAAATTTTCCTTTAAAAATATATTATGTGGAAAATGTGATATAAAGCAAACAGGTGTAATTCATCAAAATAAAATGTGTGTCATAAACAATAAGCATCATAAATTCAATTATGGCGTTCTTTTTTAATATTATAATTACAACCAAATTGAGGGAGCTACCTACAATTATTTTTGCACTTACAGGAGCTGCACAGCTTAACTTGTTGTTTCTCATATCCACGGGGAAGCCTTTGGCAGCTGGAGTGGTGAGTGTTCCACAACATGAAACAGAGATACTTGACTGGGTCAACAAAGAGAACGTGCTTCCATTGGAAAGGTTCTGTATCCAGGCTAATTAACTCTGTTCTACAATTACCTGTACAGGATAATTAGAGCTTCCGAGTTCACTCATTTATTGCTAGCCTACACCTCTGTGCATCCCATGATTCATAGTTCAGACAAGAAATGTATATTAGCATAACTATGCTTTAAAATGTGTGGTGGTTTAGCTAATTAAAGGACTTCCAGTATCTGTACCTTTGAAAATTGGCACTTAAATGAAAAAGATGATCCCATTGGCCAGAAAATATTTTAATGAGTTTTTTTAGACCTCACAATAGAATGTTTTAACATATAACTTGTTACATACCCTTACATTGTATTTTAAAATGTCTGAAACCCCTAAGGTTTCTAAAAAGCATTCAATGCATTTAACTGGAAAGTACAAATGTATTGTAATTGATATACTTAAGCTTAAGTTTTGAACATGGTCATTAAAGCAGCCCTGTCATTGGTTGGTGTGTTGGGTTGACCCTGAGTTGATGGACAGTCTTTAAGACCAATTACGCTTCTCACAATTTACATATTTAAACCGCACGGAAAGGCGGGACTTCCCCTTTTTGGTCGGAGCTCGCCTGCTGGAAGGTGGGGGGGCTCCGAGCCTCCCGGCCCCGCTGGGCCGGGCCGGGGCCACTGCCCCTTTCCCCCTTTCCTATCACTGCGGCACGGACCCTGGGTCACTGCGGGGGACTGTCCCAGAGCCGCAGGCAGCTAAAACCAGCCATGGACTGCTCACAGCTAAACCCATCCAGCGCGGCTTCTGGGGACAGGCGGGTCCCTCTCCTCTCCATGCGGAGCCGGCGGAGCCAGCGGGAGCCGGCAGAGCTTCCTGTCTGCAGCCAGCACACTCCGTGCTGAACTGAAGAGGACACCACGCAGCCAGCAGCACAGAGGGAGTGAGGCTTTCCCCACCGTAAAGCCCGAACAAGAACACTCTTCAACATGGCGGCTTCAGAGTCAGAGAGAAAGAGAAGTGAGTCACGTGGGACGGAGCTGAGCATGGCGACGGGAGAAAAGAGGGCGGTGCCGCGATTCTGGCGCGCAGCTTAAAAGAAACCTTCTTGCATGCCGTGGTAAGAAACTGTAATACCACAAACTGTTTGTCTCTTTAATCCATTTGAAGAACATGGGGGGGGGGGGGTGGAGAATCAACGTGTGCCTATGAAGTTTGTGAAGAGTGCCTATGCCAGGCTATATAGAAGTAGTAAGAGGCTGTTAGAGACTTGTGGCGAAGAAAAGCCTCTGTGTGCAGGCCAAAATAACTTATCCTTAAAAAGATGAATAACCCCATGTGATGGCCCACGTTCTGTAGTGTGAAAGAACTGTGAAATTCTTCATGGGAGAGATGTTCTACACACAGCAGACTGTTTGTTTCCGGGCGGGTCTGCTATTGGTGGCAGTTTGGGAACCACGTGCAACTGAAGGAAAACCCTTTTTTCCTTAAGCATAAGAGAGAGACTTTTCAAGAACTGCAACACTGACTAACATCCCATGTTCTGTTATCCCTTGTGTGAGCTGGATAAAAGGAGAGAAGTGCTGGAAAGAAGGGGGGGGGGGGGGGGGAATTTACTTTAATTTTGTTTTGTTGTTTTCTCTTTACTTTTAATTCTGTTAGTAATAAAGCTCTTTCATTGTACTGCAACTGTTTAAGGTTTGTGCCTGCTTTGCTTTTCTCCTAATTCTTATCTCACAGAAGGAAAATAAGTAAATAATGAATATTTTGAATCAAAACCACTACATTTAATTAGTGTTTCCGCCCGGTTTCAAACTCAACCCGCTACAGTTGGGTAAACATTCAAGACCAAAAAACTGTTTAAAAATAGAGTTACATTCAGCCTGTGTATTTTGAGTGCTTGTCTTGGGGTGACTTGATGAAGTGTATCCCCTAGTGCTGCTCTATGCCCAGAAATTAACTTTGTGAGTAGAGGAAGCACCCTTCTTGCTTTTCAGCCAGCTTTCAGCTCCTTTTTTCCAGAGGGAGACGGAGAGTTGAGCTTTGTTTTCCTGGGACTTTGGATTTTTTGTTCCCTTCTTCTCTTCTGGACTGTTTCAACATCAGAACACATCAGGAGAATTTTCTACTGAGGTGGAGGCCCTGGAAGTGGGCCCACAACCCAGCTCCAAGGAGGAGACACTACACCTACAGAAGGACTCTAAAATTTTCCCAGGTTTCTCTCCACAGTGAGAGGTTTTATTATTTAGCATTATTATCCTTTTCCTGTGTGTTTGTTAAATAAATAGTTTTTATCTCTTTCACTTTTCTCCAAGGAAAATGATTTTTTTCCCGAACCTGGTGGGGGAGGGCTGGTTGTAACCTGCCTTCTATCAGAGGGTATTTTTCCTCCAAATTTGTCCAAACTGGCACAGTGCTATACTTCATCTTTGTGAAAAGGATATAAAGAAGATTTCAGGCACCCAGGAACTCAGGAAAAAATCTGCCTTGCTAAGCAGTGAAAGGATGACAACAGTTGTTTTATTTGCTTTGATCTGTGTAGTCATGAAACAAATATGTTTTTCACTTCCAGATATTATGTGAAGAAAGGACTTATTTAATAACTCACTGAATTGAGCAAGAAATGTTCTCTCCTCTTCTTTGTTCTCCTTCCTCATCACAGTGGGTTCATCACAGCATATCTTTTCCTCTTCTATAAGCAGTTGCAATCTGACAGACCAACAGAAAAAAATACAAAGGAAATTATAATGATCATAAAGAAAAATAACCTTCTAGACCTGACAAGTAGAAATTCAGCACTTAATGAAATAAAAAATTACTCTAACTAATAAAAGCAGGCAACCTTGAGGACTCTAAACAGGCTAAAATATCATATGGCAGAGTGCATAGTCAGACACTATGGAATAATGTAATTCACATCTTGTTCACAGCTGTGAAATGTAGTGCTCAAGAATGCAACTGTACTGCCTCCTAGCTAGACACCGTCCAAAAGCTCACTAAAAGAAGAATGATGTCTTAGACAAAATTGAATATCTCATAGTAGTTCTCTAAAGGTTCATAATGCTTCACAAGATACCATTCTATACTCTTTCTTATGGTTCTTGGCTATCTTACCTCTCTTAAACTGTTTCCAAAAACGCAAATAAAACGTCACCACTTTAGGTTCCAAGTGTCCTTAATGTTCATGCTGTTCTTTCCACAAATGGAAGATAAAAATAAAGAGATCTTTCCAGATGGGCCGAAAAGACTATGATGACTACATTAACATCATCAGTAATTCTTTTGATTTTCACCCTCCTTATTCAGATCCCCAAAGAAAACCCAAAGAAAAAAGTCTGACTTTTTTTCTTCTTCTTTTTTTTTTTTTTAAATTAAGAAAAAAGAGTAAACAATGGGGGAGAAAACAGAGTAGAGGTATAGCTGGTTATAGGTAAAAAGAGATGTGAAGAAAGTGTGTGATTTTCAATGTTGTAGGGAAAGAAGTGTCTTGGAGCCAAAGGAAAAATAAAAGACACTGGAATAAGCAGAATTTTTCCCCTCTGAACTTTGGTAGCAGTTACATCAAAGTAGTAATTCTTCCATTTGCATGTTCTTAAAATTCCTTTGCCTAAATTGCATGTCGACATGCACTTCTAAGTTTAAATTATAACAAATGTGAATGTATCTTTGAAAGTAAGATACATTCTAACTTTATGCATACAGAACTGTAATATTCAAAGACATAATTAAATTTTAAAGGGACTTTAGCTTCCTGCATAAATAAGTTTAAATGATAAATTGGCTAAATCCACTCAGCAAGTATATTTTTCTCTTTAACCTGTGGTGGGAAACGCACAGGTTTTACATGTTCAAAGAATGTCATAGTCTTAATTTGATTTCCAATAGACCTACCTACTAACTTATTCTAAATGTGGAGGTGATGATTATGCAATGAAATTCTGCATCCAGAAAACATTTGGGCCAAATGAAGAGTGTATAGTGATGTTTGAGATTTCGAATAGACAAATTGCCTAAGTTTTAGTGTAGGTAAACCAGTTTCTATTCTGTGATGTTTACTTCAAGAAACAACAGGAAAACCTAGTGATTGACATGATTGTGGACTGCAGATATTTCACCTTTATTTCTCAATCGACTCTGACTCTACTCCCAAGAATGAATGACTATGTCATCTAGGGCCAGATTATTGGGGAATTAAGCAATTTACACCATGGGGTGTGACGCACCTCAACGTTGTTCTTTTTGCTCACTTCACATTCACTTCTTCCCTTAGGAAATTAACTACTTTTATTGTTTCTGTCTTCTTTTCTCTCAACATCCTCTACATACCACTGATACTAATGACCTTTTACATCACAGACAGTCTACTTGACATATGCTGCCCTGAAGGAACCTGAACCTGGATAGGTAAAAACCTGGAGGAATTTTTCACAACTTGTATTGACTTCTGTCCATTTTTCCTAAAATCGTCACTTTGCCTAATATAAAAATATTACCCTTAGCCTACAAACAATGCATTACCTTGTTCACAACATTATTTGGGGTTCTGAGTATCACATTTTAAGGTGCCTAACTCTTCCCACTTACAATATAAAGATTTTAAATTCTCCATCCAGGTCTGAGACTTCTACCCACCAAAATGAAACAGAAGTTGTTACAATGGTCAGAAATACTTTCAAACCTGGAAGGGTTTGAGAATCTCCTTCTCAATTTAAGAGTTAAAGGTAAGAAGACAGAATGTTACCTTACATAAAATGCAAATATTGTTTATTGCATATAATAAAACCACAAAGGAATGGACTTTCATTTTTTCATTTGCGAAACTAAGGAAAAGAAATGTTACTGGGATTAGAAGAAGGATTATTTGAAAATAGCAGCCAGAGTCCCAGAAAGCTTACAGAATAATATGAAAACTTTAGTGATCAACTACAATAAATTTATCTATTAAATGCTGTATTTAAAAAAATGTAAAGACAATCCACAAATGTCAATGATTTATACATATCATATAAATTCTGCTTATGAAAATAAAAATTAGAATATTTCTAGAAGAATATAAAAACCACCAAAAAATATCACCTCATCCATATTGAAAATGTTTGCATGTTTACATAATATTTAATTCCTGGTACTGTATTTTTATTATATCTATTATGGGGAGTAACTTCCATTTTTTGTATCAGAAGGGGAAAACAGATGATGTAAATACTGAAGATCAAAGTACAGCATCAGAAAAACATGCCAAAATCAAATCAACAGAAACGTACATAAATACTTGAAGGCAGATTGTTTCTTTGATGAATTGCATCTCACAGACAAGACAAAACCTTCATGGGATAATTAAGCATTAACCAAATGCTCTATTTTTCTCAAGACTGGTGTCAAACAATGCTACAGTGATGAATAGTCTGCTGACGGCCACACTTCTGGCTCCAGCAGACTTCTCCCACTCCTTCTGGCAGCCTCCAGCCCCATGATAAAAATGGCTTTTGCTGTCCCAACCCTGGGTGTACAGGGCTGTTGTGTCTGTCTGCTTGGTGGGGACCCAGCCAGCAGCAGCTCCTAATGGCTAGTGACAGTAACAGGAGTGTGGGAAAGGAGAACCATTTTCAATGAGTTTCAACTGTCTCCAACCAGCAAAGGCCACTCCAAACCTCCCAGAGAGATGTGGAGACCTGCCCTGTCCCTGTTACCACAGGTGTTTACCTCTTGCTGTATTTGGTGATCAGAATTATGTGATAAACTGCAGAACTGCATCATAAAATAGTTATGCATCTCTGAACAACTTTTACCTGTAAACAAACATGGGATTTGTTTTCACAAACCATGATTCTTAGATGCTCTGTACCTCCCATGAGAAACAGGGGCCATGCTGAAATTTGTTTCTTACCCTCTGAAATATGACATTGGTGCCGTCAGGAAGAAGTCCTTCACTTCCAAAGGCATGACGCTGTTAGCGAGTGTTTTTTCTACTCATAGAAAAGAATAAAATTAATGTCCTGACATCTGATTTTATAAAGGCTCAGTTTTGTGTGAGGTTATGGTACCTTTCTGTGCCCCTTATCTCTCCTAATAATTAGGGTCCTTTGCTTTGAAAATGAAGAGAAGAAAAAAACCCAGGGCAAGAGAGCTGCAAGGATACAGAAATTGATGTCATGGCTTATGAAATGAATTCTCCTTTCAACACCTCTTCAGGATGAACTACTCACATACAATATGAGCCAAAAATGCCACAGAGCTTGTGATGCCAGATCAGATAATCTATTTGCTTCAGAACCTTAGCTGAATACTGGTATTTTTATCTGGTGCTGACATGCTAGAAATGGGGCAGGTAGAGGTGTTCTTCAGATTCAGCCATTATATTTATGAATATTTTTTTCTTTCCTTGGATTAGGTATCCGATATTGACAATTTATAGGAGATGACTGTCCTAAGTAAACTCTTGTCATGAATAAAAGATGTTGTGACTGATATCTTTATTTTGAGTACCATCTGATAAACCTACAGCCAGTGATCAAATAAGAGCTCACTCTAGAAATGGTTAGATGAACTTTTTTTTGTTCATGTGTTGAAAAAAGACTCAAGCTTCACTATGTCGATTCCAAAAGCTTCCTTTTATTTTATGGTAAAACACCTAGACCTGAATTCTTGAAGACACTAAGGGCAATGACATTATTTAGCAGTGCAGTGCTTAATGGGCAGACTAATTACTCAGGCCTCAGTTAAGGACTTAAATTCTCCATGCAATACAAGGGAAGCATATGAAATAAATAAAGGAATAAATAAATAAAATCTCATCAGGATGATGAAACAAAGAGGTCAGTAAAGAGGAAAGAGAAAGCTGTAACCATTACAAATATAGATCACAACTAGCAATTTGATTTTCACAGGCATTCACACTGCATGATTTTTGATACTTCATTTGGTCACTCCTGTTAGGAATAGAATTGGTCATGCAGGCAATACAAATTTCTCTGAAGATTTAGGTGAAAGAAGATCTTCATCCAAACCTAGCACACAAAGGATCTTACATGCTTTTTTGGTCCTTGATGTGAAATACTGGTGGAATTTTCAAAGCAAGTGGGAAGTTTTCTTGTGAAACTCAAAGGCTAAGAGTTCTGGGAAGAAGAATGACACAGACTGTAACCCTAGACATTAAAGTCAATTTATGCATCTAAATTCTAGTTTCAGAAGACCACTGTGATTCCCTGTGTTCTAAGAGAGAGCCCTCAGTTTGCCCAGATTTCTAGTGAGTTCAGATAGTCAACTGAACTGCCTGCTTAAATAAGTGAGAAAACATTCTTTTGAAGAGATGCCATCGTTCAAGTTATTAAGATATAAAATTAGTCTCTGCATTTATGAGTTGTATAGTGGATGATTAGCATTTTATTCTAACACAATTTATAGAAGTATTTCTACTTCACTGTTCTATTGCAAGCATAAGGGGTCTAACAAGAGATGTACTAGAGACAGTTGAAATAATTTCATGGGCTTCTACCTACAATTCTCACACAATAAGCAAGAGCTCTGAAAAGAAGGCTTAGGCAGTAGACAGTTATGAAGCAGGTCACCCACTCAGTAGGACAGTGTGGTCCCCTCCCTTCTCTCTCTACCTGACCTTTATTTCCCATAACTCTGCTTAAGGGATAACCCCCAGTGGCAGTCCTAATGGTTGTGTCTAGCCATAATGGCTGCATCCTGCTCAAAGTAAATTCAGGAGAGACAGATATAAGTGCAGTATCCATGGGCTAATTTGGGCAATGCACCATCTAGTCTGGGTGAGATCTGACTCAAACCAAGTTTAGAACAAATTAATATTTGTAGTCAGCATGCAAATATGACAATAAGCTCGTTGTCTTACTCCATACATACCACACGGCCCAGGACCTATTGAGGTCTCCTGCACAGCAGCAGGCTTCATACCAGGACCTTCCTTGAGAAATTATGCATCCCAAGGTTACTTCTTGAGGTTAAGAAGATCCTTGTCATGTCAGATACTCAGTAAGTGAATTTGGAATAAGTACACTGACACTTTGAAATTTAGCTATGTGATTATAAAGGATTGATTTCACACGTATTATCCTTCAGACATAAAGCATTGAACAAGTCTAGGACTAAGTATGGATCCATATGCACCTAAACTCACCTCTGAGGAGGAGTTTAGAATATAAGGAATGCTTTTCTGAACCTCACGGATCAACAGAAGGGTCTCCCTGAGTGTTGTCTGACCCTGTCCTCTATGCAGTAAATAATCTAGTGTACCTGGCCATTATCCCTGACATGTTTACTATCAAATTTTGTTAAATTTCTGCTTTATATCAATAAATGTGTTGCAACTTCTCTGGAGTGGGTCACTTCATTGACAGCAGTGCTAATTTTGTAGCAATCATTTTGTAAGCTGGAGAGAGAAAAAAAGAGTGCTGTTCCTCTTCCAATGAAAAAACTGGCATTTCAAGCTTCAGAATTAGAGGATGACTGGAAAAGAAACTTTAGCCTTCTGTGTATTTCCCCCCTTGATGTATCAGGATACATAAATGCTCTCACTACATTTGTAGTGGTAGTGTACAAGTAATGAGGAATTGCTATTTTGAGCTGTAGCCTCTGCTCTTCTGAGCATGCCTGCAAGAAATTGTTAGTACTCTAGAGATATGACCTCCTGATTTAATAGTTCTAGTTCAGCACTTCTGAAGCTGAATCTTGTCCAAGAGTTCCAAGGAGTTTGTGAATAGATCAGTTTCAGTTCTTAAATGACTTTATACACAAGATTATTAATCTCCCATTCAATAAATTACATTATATATTCCACAGAAAATTTGCTACTGTTCATGGAAATTAACACACCTTGAGACAAAAATGGGCGTGACAACAAAATATTTCAAAGAAATTTTCTGTCCTGTACTTCAGTTACAAACTGTCTTCTCCTGCCTACAAGACATGTCACAATGCCATGACTTCATAGATCTTCAGAATTCCTGGCAGGTCACACAGTCTCCACTGACATGAAAACATAAGGCTGTGGCTGCAGCTAAAGATGTTGAGTGCCATCCCTCAAAGGGGAGATGCACCCACCAAATTATTTACAGAACCTATTGTCTCTTATGTTTTCTTCAGAATCACTGAAACTTTTCTATATAAACTACCCTGTTTACTTTTTCTGGAATATGGTATGAAGTTGCAGACAGAGAGCCTCAGAGGCTACCTTCTTTCCTACTAGTCTTGGATTTGTGCATTGGTCAGATCTATTCAGGGATAAATTATTCTTCATTCATTTCATCAGCCCCTAAAAAGTAGCCTGATAGAAATTACTATTTTTTTTTACACTGGAAGTAGCTAAGAGACAACAGGTTATCTATGCAATTCTTAATTGTTTGTCTCTTTTAAAATGCACTGAAATACATATTTAAATACTAAAGAAGTCTGCTACTTGAAAACCACAAAGCACATATGGCAAATAGTACAGAGCAGAAAATATGTTTGATTTGTGATGCTGATTAAATTGATGTAGAAAGCCTGCTGGGATCCCTTCCAGCCTGTGAGATGTACCTGACATCATGCTGTGGGTGTTATACTTCATTTGCTGTGATAAGCCTAGTTTTCAAGTGACAGTAAGAAGAAATATTGGAGTGAGGGAATACACAAAAGAATAAATTTCATCATTTTAAAGGCAGATTCGCTGCATCTAGCATTTCCAGCGAAGATCAGTGTTCAGTCTAAGAATGCTTAGTTAGTAGAATTCAACATCCTGGGCCTTCTAGATTATTTGAGGCTTGATCATGGTATTCTACTAAGACATATTTGACAAGCCACATTTGGAGAACTGGATACAGGAAGGATTATAAAAGCATTTAAAGTGTGAAGAAACAGTACAGAAGAAAACAACCATGCACAAAGGTCAGCTTATCGGATTCTTCCCTCTGACATATTCTGAATCAGTAAATACGTCATCAAATAAGGCATCAACTAAACCAATCTGTTTGACAAGATCGCAGGTTTTTTTTAAGTTGATGCTTTATTGGATTGCTTCCATATTGGCTGGCATTCATCTGAGAGCTAAAACCAGTGCTTCTACAGAGAAAGTCCCCAAGATGTTTCTACCCAGATGGAACTGGTAAAGACTGTAAGGAAAGAAACTTCAGTATAGATCGCATGTTGCAACAAGTGCCCAGACCCTTCTCCTGGAGACAAAGTAAGTACCTGCAAAAGATGTGTACAGGTTGGTGATCTGATGATGAAAACCAAGACCCACTATCAGTGAAGGAAGAGTTGGTTTGCAAAATATTACAGGAATTTGTTTCCAACAAACCAATTTGCCCTAATAATATCCACGCACAGGTGTTAAGAGAGCTGGCTGATATCAGTGCAAGGCTGCTTTTCCTAATCTTTGAGAAGCTGTGGAGATCTTTGAGAGACATCATGGAGATCAAGAGACTGCCGAGAGGAGTGGAACAAGGCTAATGTCACCACTATCTACAAGAAGGGCTTAAAGGAGAGTTCAGGAAATTATAGGCTCCTTAGGCTTACTTCAGTTCCTCTGAAAGTGGTGGAACAAATCCTCCTGGGAGCTATCACATGTCAAATGAAGCATATGATTGGGAAAAGCCAGCACAGACTCCCAAGAGCAAATTGATCTTGACAAAGATGATCGCCTTTTATGACAAAATAAACCTCTCAGTTGATGCAGGGCAACTGGCAGACATTGCCTACTGTATCTTCTCCAAGGCTTTTGATACTGTTTCCCAGAGACTTCTCCTGGAGAAACTGATGTATTAGAGTCTAGATAAGTGGTCTGTGGGGTGGGGACACAGCTGACAGGCAGTGCCCTGAGAGTGGTGGCAAATAGCTCCTATTCAAACTGGCAGCCTGTCAAAAGTGGGGTCCCCCAGGGACTAAAATTGGGCCAAACATTATTTAATATCTTCGTAAGTGACCTGGATGATGGGATATGGTGTACTCTGACGGAGTTTGCTGATGATGCCAAACTGAGTGGGGAAGTGGGCACTTTGGAAGGGAGAACCACCCTGCAGGAAGACCTGAATACACCTGAAAAGGGAGCTAACGAGCTTTGTGAAGTTCAACAAGTGTAAGGTCTCACACCCAGGAAAACATAATCCAAAAGTGCAGCACAGGCTGGGATATACCCAGTTTTGGAGGAGCTCTGTTGAAAAGGACCTGGGGGTTCCGATGGACATCAAGTTCAATATGAACAAACAGTGTGCAACTGCTGTGGCAAAGCATGCAAATAGGGTGCTGAGGTGCAACAACAATGGCATTACCAGCAGAGATAAAAAAACAGTTTTCTCCTCAGTGCTTGTCAGGTCATACCTGGAATACTGTGCTCAGTTTTGGTCTCTGCTATAAAGCAGATGAGGACAGGCTGAGAGTGTCTATAGAAGGGTCACAAAGATGATCAAAGAACTGGGAAACCTGTGATGTGAGGAAGGGCTCAAAGAACTGGGTTTGCTCAGCCTTGAGAAAAGAAAGCTTAGGGGAATCTGTATACATCAAGCACCACTGTTTACAAGGGTGGCTACAAAAAAAGGTGGAGACTTCTTTTTCTCAGGAAGTCACCTGAAAAAGATGTGGGGTGATGGGTACAAGTTTCTTCTACTGAGATTTTAATTGGACATAAAATGATGATTTTTTTTTTTATAATGAGAAAAATCATCTCAATGATTGTTCTTATTATAAAAAATGAGAACAATAATAATCTCAATGATTGTTCTCATTATAAAAATGAGAACAATAATCTCCCCAGGGAAGTGGTGGATTCTCCAACTTTTTTAAGATTTGCCTGGACAGGTTGGTGCCATCTTGTCTAGACCATGGTTTTGCCAGGAAAATTTGGACCGGATGGTGCATGAGGTCTTTTCCAACTTGGTATTCTATTGCTCTATGATAGAAGTATTGGGGTGCATTTCTGACGACATTAGATATTGTGCTTAAACTATTGATCTCTTGATAACCACTGACTGCATTTGGAGCTTATAAACCTAGATGATATAATCATGCCTACATTCACTCTTCAGAATTCAGTGTGTACAGCCTAAAATCACGCACTTCTTGAACTTTTATTCAGTTGCCTGAAGACATCTGAAATTCCATCAGCTATGTAAGACATTGAAACAGATGGCTGTCAGATATGATGTGACCAGTGGGAAAGCCAGACACTTCTGCAGCAGCAGTTAGAGGCCAGGTGACCCTAAAAAGCATCTCAAAATTCTTTAAATAGCTAAGTTTAATCAGCAATGAATCAAGGGCACAGTGATTTTGTTTGCGAATGACAAACAGTGGGAACAGTTGGGAAATTGATGGATATTGTGTAACAGTTCTATTATAAGCATACAGATGAGTAAAGACTACGTACATAAAACCTTTTCAGCTTCATTATTTACAGACAGCCTAGACTTAGAGGAGCTTTCCAATTTTTTTTTTTTTTAGCAAGAGCTATTCTCTCTCTGACTTCACACAATCATTATACTCTTGCAGTACTGACCTCAAAGAAACCATCACTCAGTTCGTATCTGTGAGTTATATTCTCAGGAGAAGAAAGGAGAAAAACTGATGAACTCTTATTCCTAAATGCATACATGCTGTGTATGTTAATTAGAGAGATATTCTGCCAAACTCTACTGTGTTACAGAACGAACCAAACAGCTCCGTAAATGACAGAAATGCACATTTGGGAGGCCAATACCACATCACAAGATTGTCTGCTGCACTATTCAATTCTGATGAATCCAGGATATTCTATTATTAGAATATCCGCACTGTTGTCCATTATTTTCTTCTTTAATCTTTAATATTTCAAAACTTTAAGCAAAAGAGCTGATTTAAGGCAACTTGGCAGGCAATTTTTCACAATTTGCATCACTAAAATCATAGGATATCTTGAGCTGGAAGGGACATATAAAGACCATTGAGTCCAATGCCCTGCTCTTTGCAGGACTGCCTAAAAATAGACCATATGACTAGTACGTTTAGATGCTCCTTGAACTCTGACACACTTCTTGCCATGACCACTTCCTTGGGGAGCCTGTTCCAGTGCCCAGTCACCATCTTAGGGAAGAAAGTTTTTCCTAATGTCCAATCTGAACTGCTGAGACACAGCTCACCAGAGAGGAGGTCAACTCTTTCTACTCCCCTGTCTGTCTTGGGGAAGTTTTTAGGCTGTGGTGAGGTCGCTCCTCAGCCTTCTCTTCACCAAGCTAAACAAGGCAGTGACTTCAGTTGTTACTTACATGTCTTGCCCTTGAGACCTTTCACCATCTTGGCTGCCCTCCTCTGGACACACAATGAGACAATGTCCTTATTATTTTGAGACACCTGAAACTGCACACAGTACTCAATGTCAGGCCACACCAGCACAGAGCAGAGCAGCGCAACCACCTCCACTGACCAGCTGGTGATGCTGTGCTTGATGCATCCCAGGACTCGGTTCACCCTTTTGGTTGCCAGGGCACACTGTTGGCTCCTATTAAACTTGCCATCAACCCGATTGCACAGATCTTTTTCTGTGAGGCTCCTCTCCAGCTCATCATCCCCCAATTTGTACATATAACCAGGATTACCCCATCCTAGGTGGAGAATCATAGCTGATATAACAGTTTGGATTGGAAGGGATGTTTAAAGGTCATCTAGTCCAACCCCTCTGCAATGAGCAGAATCTGATACTTGCACTTGTTAAAAGTTCACATGATTGGTGAACACACAGCTCTCAGGTCTACCCAGATCTCTCTGCAAGACCTCTATGCCCTTGAGGGACTCTGTCACTCCTTCTTAGTTTAATATCATAAACAAATTTCCTTACTGTACTTTTGATTCCTACACCTAGATAATTTATAAAAGCATTAAAGAGTAGTGGCACAAGAAATAACCAATAACCTCTTCACCCATGAGTCCTCCTTTGTTCATAAACAACAAACCTGGAAGGATTCCTTTACTAGTTGTCTTCCTTAATCGTGCTCCATGAAGTTATCTTCAACATGCTTCAGGAGCTTCCTGGATCTGTTTGTCTGCTGTGTGATATTCATAGGTGATATCTGGGAAGTTACAATCACCCATAAGGACAATGGCAGCTGATCTAGAGATATACCTTAATTCCTTGAAAAAATATTCAGAACCAATTCAACAAAATAAAACCATGATTCTTTTGGGATATTATTTGCAAAACTGCATTTACAGGTAACATTATTGTGTTACTATTATCACAGGCATTGCAGATTACAATAAAATGTTTATAGTTCAGACTTTATAAGATTTTTATGTGGAAATGAGTCTTCCTTTCCTAGGAAAGTTATACAATTTCTATTGACATCTCTGATGAAATTTTATATTCAAACAGTAATAATGCCATGCTAAATTGGAACAATTATCTGCTTAATTAGCGGTTACTGTGATCTCCATCACTGATTTTGTATTATTTACTTACTTTATTCGCTGATTCCTCCCCACTGGGATTTGCACAGGTTTCTTTTCAAAGGTAGCTTTTGAACTTTTTTGGAGGGTTTAAAACTTGTCCTAGACTGTTCTTAAAAGTGATAAACAGGTAAGGTAAAAGTTGGTAACAAGTGAGATAAGAAATGGACCATCACAAAAGGCAGCAACAATCACAATGATAGTCATATTAATCTTATTTTATCTTAATTTTGATGACTTTAAAAATAACTATTTTTCATTTCCTTGGCTTCAGAAACTCAACAGGGTCTCATTTGCAATTTTGTCCAAAGATCTCTGCACCAGACCTATTTTGGCTCAGAAAGATCAGTATTTGACCACTGTTTGCAAAACTACATCTTACTTGGTCTGCTGCCTTCTGTGATTTTAATAATTCTGTACAATAGAAATAAAAAATAGTTAACACAGCTTTGGGAAAAAAGGCAAAAGGCAAGGCAAGAGGCATATCACGAGGCAAAGCAACAGATAAGGGAAAAAGAAAGCAAGGGAAGGAACCCTTCAGTTATAAATCCCTGCTAGTAGTGGGAAAATGGAAAACATGTCTCACACTGTGTCTGTGTGTATATATATATATATATATATATACACACACCTACATATACACCCATGTATTTGTATAAAATTAAAATTCCATAACTCTATAAAGAAGCTTTTATCTGTACAGATGTTCTTTTGCTAATTTTGGAAAAACACTCCTAGTTTTACATTTCTACTTATGACCACTGCATAACCTTAAGAATTAATTATGTTTTAGCACTGAAACTTGTATATAAAATATTTGTTATTTCTCTTTTCTCTTTTCCTGTCTTATTATTTATTTTTTTTTAAGTTTTCAGTTTTTCTGATGAAGCCATTATCAACATGACTTATTAATTGAAAACATAAAATAAAAAGCTTTTCCATATTTTGTCTTCATGCTTATGTATTCACCTAAAATATTCCTAATGAGGTCAACAAAAAATAGTCTCCAGGCTCTAAGCTGGCACTTTCTGGACTCTCACTCATAATTGCCAGGTAATTTACATTTGACCTGTACCTCCAAGTCAGAATGTTAATGTGTTCTGCAAGGTGAATTCAAATCTGTCCTTAATTAGCGTGCCAAATAGGAAGAGCTATATTTTATCTGGAATATAACCTCAGCATTTCTGAATAATGGAATTAATGTGCAGGATCATAAAATATGGATTGCTAAGCACTTCTTCCATTATAGAATAATAATGAATTGGTATTTCAAAAATTGAAGAATTTCTGTTGCATCATCAACTATTGTTTTTTTCTTTTACTTTGGAAAGAAAGAGACATACATCTACATAAATGTAACCACACAGGTAGCAACATACTACAGAGATGCTAGGAACAAAAACAAAAATGCAGATGGACTGAAATTCTGTTGTCTCGGAACGATAATTTTTGTATTCCATACTTCATGTTCATCCCTCATTCATGTATATCCAAAAATCTCAGTACCTGGAATTGCTACAGAAAGTAGCAACAATTAGTTGCCCACAAAGTCAAAAAGAAACTGAATCACTTTTTTCACACCTAAGGAGTTTCATTTATTTATTTTGAAGTATGTTACTATGCATCCATTGCATTGCTTCTGGAAAAATTAAAAAAAAAAACATTGAGAGCATAAATTATCATAACTAATCAACTGCATACAATAGATGGGCCTACAATTTGAGTCATGGAGTTGGGTTAAATCTCCCCCTTTCAAAGATATAGTTAACCTCAAAGGTATCAATTCTTTAGGAATAAGTTTGAGCATTTTTGTCTTCCAACATTTCTAAGGATTTCCAATATTTCCTGTTATCCTAAATTTGCCTGTCTTTAAAATAGCAAAACCCATAATTTATAGCAATTTATCTAAAAAAAAAAAAAAGAGATAATAAAACCATTTAAAAGGTTTAATATAAATAGCTCCAATGCTTTTGGGACATAGTCTTTAGTAGCACTATAAAGGCCTTGAATAACATTAAAAAAAAGAAACGGCTGAACAATTACACTTCCCCTTTCTGACAACACTATAATCTCAACTAATTTTGCCAGTGAAGTATCACTACTCTGCAAATGCCCTCCTTCCAAAATCCCTTGACTTTGACCTTAATTCTTCATATGTTGGATCAAAGACTCCTTGTATTAACAAATTCTTTGAGAAAAGATCAGCTTCTAGAAATACCTATTTTTAGGTTGACATTTTATTAAATGAGCTTACATCAAATACTGACATTTCATAAACATAGAGTTTGGTACTTGTAATAACTAATTCTCCAAGATATTTTTGTTTTCATTTTCAAGTAATTTTGTATAGATGGGAAAAAAGGAAATAATTTCGCTGAGATTATTTTGTCTGTTTTTCTGAACTACTGAATTAGATTGCTGAATTAAAACATGAATTCCAGCTGTTCCAAATATCTTCTTTTTTGTCATGAGTGTTTTACATAAATTGTATTCAGATCCCTTTTAACATAGTATGTGGAATTCATCCATGAACTGAAAAAACATTAAGTTCAGAATTCTGAAGTGGAAAAGGCAGGGGAGCTGGACCGGGAGCCAAAAGTCTTAAATGATGGACAAATTATTGGCTTTCTAGTTCGGGAGATTTTCAGGTTCAATTTATATTCTACAATCCTATATAAGTCTGAATATTAAAAGCATATTTGGTCTCCACATATAACTGAGTGCAAGACTCAGCACAAGTCACTAATTTTTAATCATATGCATTCCTAAGGCTACTTATCTGCCCAAGGAATGATTGCTTCTAAATGAAGTTGAGGTTGTCATGGTTGATTTCACTGAACTCAAAGGTAAATTTTACCCAGCTATCTATCAAAGATTGTATATTGAAAAGACGTTGTTACATACAGAGGGGAAATATGCCATTAACGCCTATACAGCACAGTGCAGCACATGCATGTGGTGGTATGTGGTTTTGTTGCTCAAAGTCTAATCTGCCACAGCAAGACACAATCATTTTCTTTTTGAATTAATAGTTTGAGTGAGAAATAATAATCAAATTATTCTGGTAACTGAAGCAGTGACAACACTGAAAGGAACAGATCATTTTTCCATGTGGTCATCAGGATTATGACTACAAGAGCATCATAGCACATGGGTATTTCACAACACTAATTTATTAATTTGAAATGTAAACAAAACTGCCATTCTAAAGGATTTTGATGTGTGTAGTCTACTAGTCTTCAATCTTAAACTGAACTGACTAAATATATTTTTATGAGTACAAAAATAGGAGATTTCCATGGAAATTTCCGGTAGAAATACGTATGCAAAGTATGTAAAAACAAAGTAAATGCCTGGGAGCTGATTATTACTTTCTCCCTGGTACTGTATGAAACATTAGAGGTTGAACTCTTTTCTCACTGCCTTTGTGACCCTCTGATGTAGTAAAAATCTCAGGTGTTGTAAAGGAGAGGTCATGTGTATGATAGTCTGGAATGTAAATTTGGCTGGAGAGCAGTAAACTTCTGTTATTCTCAGCTAGTGAGCTTAGAGATGACTGCTAGAACATTCACACCACCACTGCACTGATATACTGAGCAGAGAATTAAAATGTTACATTATTTTCTTGACCCACATAATATTTCAATGAACAGAAGCTAAGAAGAAAAGAGAATTTGGTCTTGCATATAAAATAAATTTGCAGCACTATGCATTGTATATTAAGAGGTTTTTAACCTCAGATCCTGTAGTTAATATAATCAGCCACAGCTACCAAAAATCAGCTGTGGATAGAAACTTTTAATTTGTTTAGATGCAGCACTCCTAAGGCATTTCCTCAAAAACTTCAGCAGAGTAACTAATCTGCTTGGCATTACTAATTCTGTCCTTTACCACAACAGACAGGATAAGTTTCAGCTGGAAGAGATTGCACCCAATGTTTTTATCCATGCCATGCCTTTAAGAAATTGAGGAAAGTTGTTCATGCCAGAAGGCTCAAGGCTTGTTTTTTGCATCATATATTCAGTGTTATTTGGCTGAATATCTATGTTTTGTTGGATTTGAGGAGAGCTAAAGTAATTTAAGAACACACTGTCTAGTATAGATTAAGACAAATGTCCTCCAAATGTTGAAAAACTATCACAGCTGTCAGCCAAGGTTTATTTAATGTAAAAAATAGAAATGCCTATTTCTTCTAGATAGCCAATGCAGAGAAACAGATGCTCTCAAGAAAGTATTTATCAAACTTTTAAAGAAAAGTACTGTAGGATGAAAGAAGTTCCCAGCTGGAGATACCTATTCCTCACCATTGGCAATGAAAAGATCAAACTGTAGGTAGCTCATCTCTAGTGTCTGGATGTCTAAATTAGAGCAGATAATTAATCCTTGCTCAGAGATGCCATAAATTTTTTTAATTTTCTAGTGTAACAGTACATCATGCCAAAACTTCTTTTCTGCATTTGCTTGCTCCTTGCTCCATAATCACATGAAAATTTCATACTTTTCTTATTCAAACACTTTAAAAAGCCTCAGTCTAGAAAAAAACTGATATCATTATTAAACAGCATAAGATCTAGGGAGAATTATACAAAATTATAAGGCAACAATTATAATTTTTTAAAAAGCAACCAGAAATAGGAAATAGCAAATACAAAATATTATTTTGGTCTCAAATTCATTGCCAGAGGTCACCATGAATGCTAAAACCTAAGGTTGATTCAAACAGAAATTGAAACACGTGAAAGAGGGAGATTTCTTCAACCCTTTAGTGTGAGGAGATTTCTTCAACCCTTAATGTTTGATTTGTCTGTCAGCACCCCAGGAAAGCCAAGACACTTGTTCCTGATCAGTCTATTAGTGTCCTATTAGGGGACAGTCCCACTTAATCGGGGAGTGGTTTGACTGATTTATTCAGGGACACACACCAGCAGCATAAGGCAGACCCCTCAGCTGGTCTTATCACTGTATTTGGGTATATCACTGAGGATTGTCGGTGATAGTAGCTGATTGCAAAAACATATTCAAAGCAATACACAGACAAGCTCTAATCCCCAATGAAAGTGCTCAGCATACATAAAGTGTGGTTCTTACCCAGCAGGAGTCCCTAGGGGGGGAAAAGACGGGTTCAGCCCATTGACTGATCTCAGCACTTACAATGGAGCCTTTACGTTTTCCCCATTCTCAACTAACTTCTATGCTATTTCTTTATGTTTAGGGGCAGCTTGAGTCACGCATACATTTGTTACTGATTGTTGTAAAATTCTCTCGCTTCAGTTTTAAAGATACAGTCCAAAAATTGTAGAGGCATGCCCAGTGAGGTCTGTTACCCTTGGAGGTGGGTAACTTTGGGATAAAGTGTATCAATATTACAAGTAGGTTATAGTGAACCAAGTTCATCTGAAGAGAGCAATTCTACCACAGTTACTGGCTCAGGAGCAGGAAATCTTCTCCTATCTCTCCTGGTTAACAGGTGCTATCTAGTTTATCAGCTGCAAAGTACCTTGGACTTCCACTCCTTGCAAGGGTTTCAACAGAGCCTGGCCAAGGTATCTCCACTCTGCTCCACCCTTTGTTCCATCCTGCTTGGCAGGGGTTTACAGTTGCAGACTGTGTGTATGGAAAAATCATCATTGAATAGTCTTTGAGCATGGCAACTGTATTCCAGTCAGGGATTAGCAACTGCAGTTCTCCCTATAATTCCTGTACCATTGTAACTTCTGTTAGGGAATACTCATTTTACCCCCAGCCATTTTTCCACATGGGCATTAGACAAATTCATGAAAGACAATTTTATTGAACACAAAGATGGGAAATCAGCTCCTGTTCAACTAAGTCTTAAAATGCATGTTGCTTAATTTATCAGAAATATATATCATCTGTAGCATCAGTATTCTAAGAACACCTCTTAATCTCATGCACTTCAGCTATAATAGGCTGCTCACTGAGTTATGTATTTGTATTGCATCAATAGCAATCATAATTAAGAGAAAGGAATAACCTCTAGGACACTTTGATATTTCAGATTATGGTAGGTTACAGTTGACTAGCTGCCAGAGGCCTACTAAGCTGATTTCTCACTACCCTTCTTCAGTAGGATGGTGGGGGAAATGAAATGGAAAAATTCATTTGTCAAGATAAAGAAACGGTGTTTACTTACCAATTCTCATCACAAGCAAACAAGACTTGACTTAGGGAAAAGTAATTTAATTTAGTGCCACTTAAAAATGAAGCAGGATAGTAAGAAAAATAAAAGCCCAAATTTAAACCCCATTCTGATTCTCACCTCCCCTTCTTCAGTCAGTGTTGCTGCTTCATTTCCTACACTCTACTTCTTCCCCCTGTTGTGTAGCACAGGGTGATGGGGATTGGGGGTTGCAGACAGTTAACAGTATTTCTTCTGTGATGTTCCTTCATTCTCACACTTTTCCCTGCTCCAGTGTGGGGCCCTTCCCATGGGTTACAGTTCTTTCAAGTTCTGCTCCAGCATGGAACCCTTTCCCCCTTCTCCTGCTTTTTTACTGACATTGGCAATTACAGGGTTTTACACTCTTCTCTCTCACAGCCGCTCACACTGACTATTACCTTTTATTAAGTATGCTTGGTGGGTTCAGTCATGTCCTGAGGTGTGTCCCTTGGAGCTGACTGGAACCAGCTGTGTCCACTTTGGGGCAGCTCTGCCATCTCCTCGCAGAGATGCAAGCTCCTGCAGCTCCCCCACTACCAAAACCTTGACACCTGTACCCAATACACAGCTTTGTAAAAGAAAATCTTGTTTCAGTTAAAGAGAGCATGCTGGGGGTATTTTACTGGCATATCTAATATTACAGCACTGGTATTCATCTTTTTAAGTATTACTTTTTGTGGCTTTATACCTGAAAAACACAGTGATCATTTTGGCAGCTGTAGAGGATCCCTCCAGATATATGTCTAATGTATTCAACAGGCAGTCAGCTGGCTACATGCATTAGGTGTAATAGAAATGTTTATTGTGCAATGGGTAGAAAATGGTGAGAGAAGCAGAGACTGAAACCAATTTAGCAAATGCACTGTACTTGAAGTCTGGCTGGCTGTCATTCATGTCATTGATTCTTCAGAAGAAAAATCAGTACTGCTAATGGAGAAAGTACCAAAACCCAAAGCAGAGCTTTCACATTTCTGAACTCTCCTGTATAGAAATGGTGCAAGTTTGAGCTATGTAGATAAATAGACTTCTCTTAAAGAAGCAATAGCTTGATAATGTTCAGGACTGGTAGCATTTGAAGTTAACATTACTTTTATCAACCTCTCTATGATATCATCTGCTGGCACCTTATAACCAAAGAAAAAATACGTATTTACTTGTCCCCTGATTGTTGTGTTCCATTTTAATCTGAAAAGAAAGAAGGAGAAGTATGGGGCATAGGAATTATCTGCTCTAATGCCAGCTATTTTAAAATAATTGGTATCTCTTTTAAGCAAGCCATCCATTGGTTGGACTTGATAATCTTAAAGCTTTTTTCCAACCTAAATGATTCTATGATTCTGTGATGTAGGTTCCTTCTACAGCCAGTGGAAGGGAAAAATGTTTTCTGAGTTCTTTTTGTTAGAAGAATCTGGCTAAAATACGTAGTACGGATAGCTTTCAGAGTGTCTCTTCACGCCTTTAAACGTAGACTCAGGTTTCAGAGAGAGAACTGCAATTTAAATACACTGTGAAGCTCAACAGCCTAATTAAAATGTGGTACTAAAATAGTGTCCTTTGTAGTTATTACTTTTTTTCTTTTAGACAATGTATCAAGAACAATGAATGTTTCTTTAAAGTGTAGTAATTTTCTCTCCATTCAAATTTAGCTTCTTTGTTTTGTTCCTCTCCATTCAACAAGGCTTATGCAGTACTCATTAAAAATTTGCTTTATTTTTTTCTTATAATATTCCTTATCAGTGATGCATTAGTTCATATAAACTTCCTGGATTTTGGTAAAGCATTCAATACTGTCTTTCACAGAATCCTAGACAAAATGTCCAGCCCACAGTTAGATAAACATATCATGTGATGGGGAAGCAAATGGCTCATGCGTTGGGCACAAGGAGTTTTAGTGAATGGGGTGACCTTAGATTGGTCACCTGTCACTAGTGGGGTTCCTCAGGGCTCCATCCTCGGCCCTGTGCTCTTCAATATCTTCATAAATTACTTGGATGCAGGACTGGAAGGGATACTAAGTAATTTAGGAGATGATAAAAATTGGGAGGAGCTGTTGAGTCCCTGGAAGGGAGGGAGGCCCTGCAGAGAGGCCTCCACAAATTAGAGTGCTGGATAATCACCAGTTGTATGGATTTTAACAAGAGCAAGTGCCAGATTCTGCACCTGGGATGGGTTAATCCTGAATGTATATACACACTGGGGAATGAAATGCCGAAAAGCAGTGTTACTGAAAGGGATTTGGAGTTTTGGGTTGACAGCATATTGGAGAGTTCACAGTGAGCTCTCGTAGCAAGAAGGGCCAGCTGTGTCCTGGGGTGAATCAGGCACAGCATCACCAGCTGGGCAAGGGAGGGGATTGTCCCGCTCTGCTCTGCATTGAGGTGGGCTTACCTTGAGTCCTGTGTGCAGTTTTGGTGCCACAACATAAGAAAGATATTAGGCTATCAGAGAATGTTCAAAGGAGGGCTCCAAAGATGGTGAAGTGCCTTGAGGGGAAGCCATATGAGGAGCAGCCAAGATCACTCGGTATCTTCAGCCTGGAGAAGAGGAGACTGAGGGGAGACCTCATTGCAGTCTACAACTTCCTCATGAGGGGAAGGGAAGGGGCAAACATTGATCTCTTCACAATGGTGACCAGTGACAGGACCTGAGGGAATGGCCTGAAGTTGTGTCAGGGGAGGTTTAGGTTGGATATTGGGGAAAGGTTCTTCACTGAGAGGGTGGTTGGGCACTGGAACAGGCTCCCTGGGGAAGTGGTCACAGCACCAGCCTGACAGAGTTCAAGAAGCATTTGGACAGCGCTCTCAGGCACATGGTGTGATTCTTCGGATGGTCCTGTGTGGGGTCAGTGGTTAGACTGGATCCTTGTGGAATCTTCCAGATCGAGATATTGTATGATTCTCTGGTTCTATGACTCTAATATTTAATGTGGAAGCTCGTTCATCTGAGCAAGTTGTCATATTAAGAGAAAAGTCATTCAGACATTTATGGATTTACGTGAACTTACATGGGTGAGTAAAAGCATCAAAAGACTGCAATATTAAAATGAAGTTACTCCTTGGGGAATAGTTTTGCCAGCTAAATGGTGCCTCAGGGCTAGTTTATACAGATTACTTGTACCGTGCACTTTCAGGCTTGTTTGTAAGGATATGACAAAGTAAGTTCATGAGGAGATTTGGATACTGTGAGAGTATTTTATATTTTACAAAATGTGACCCCAAAATTTTAACTGTGGAAGAGAGAATATTTATCTCCATTCAGAATCTTTTCTTCCTGCATTCCAAAACTTCTGCAGAACTCTCATTTATCCATATGAAGAGAAATTTATCCAGTCTCACAAGTTATTCTTCACAGAGCAAATATAGGTTTCTCTCTGAGACATTCTCTTAGGCTGAAGTTGTGGGATAAAAAATAAACCTAGTTTGTATATATACACACACCCTTTAGTCTGGATAGGGGCAGTCTGTTTTCCTGATTTCTGGGACAGGCCTTCCATGAAAGGTTTTTGTTGTTTTCCTGAAGAAACCGAACTTTAATAGAAATGTCATATGATTTTTTCTTGCTTGATGTATTTACTAGTTATTAAACTAATCAAAGAGGGTGCTATTAATGGATTTCTTTTAGTACTTTCAGCAAAGCAAGAAATTAAAATGCAAATATGTATATCTCTATATATTGACCTGTGTTTTCACTGTTCCTGGATATCAGTTGTACTTACTGATGCTATAACCGTATCAGGACAAGATATTATGCTAACCGAACTTTTGGACTTGGCAGGTTATTTGCTCTTAGTTGTTTTCATTATTCCTAAAATGTTCCTCTAATTATACATATATATTAGTATATATAATCCAGAGACTAGAAGCTCAAGACAAAGTTAACCTGCCCCCGTATTCTGACCCTGACAGTATGATATGATCGGAGAAAATGTAGAAAATCACAACAAATATATTGCAATTCTTTCCTCAGGATCCTCCAGGATCTTCTTCTCGCTTCATGGACAAACAGATTAGGACTTCTTAAGATAGATTTTACATCTGTATGTTTTTATATACCAGCCTTCACTGGTTCAGTCTTCCTTGAATATTTCTAGACATTTTCTGTATACTTTTTTGTGTCTCCAGCAACGAATTGTACAATTTAAACACAAATAAAGAAAAAAATATTCTTTTATTTGCGTAAAGATTAGTTGGGGGAAGAAAGATATTTTTCAAACAGTCTAATGAACAAAAAGTCTGTGATGACACCTTTAAGTGGTCAAGACAGAAATATTTCTTAGAAATGTCACATAACAAAACTACTACATTAATCAGAGAAAGAAAACACACCCTGAGGCAGAAGGACTTCTTCAGTGAAAATTTTATTCTATTTCATAAAATATTTAAAATACACTTGAAGAATAATGTTTAGGGCTAGTCACTAAAGAAAAATTAAATTACTACTTGAGCATATGTGGTTAATAATTTAGACTTGATATTCAGGATGAGGTAGAGTTAAAAGTTTGATGTTAACCACAAATGTTTAGAGTAGTGCTCATCTCTTTCTGTTTGTACTCACTTTTTAAGCTGTTATTGTTAGCAGGTAGTATTGTCAGCAAAGGAAAAGTAATTTTTTTTTTAATACAGATTTGAAACTGAATGCTTAAAATATCATTGTAGCAATTAAAAAAGGTCTTAGAACCACCTTACATTATTAATGGAGGCCTAAAAAAATCACTGAGCTATTTCCAGGCTATCATGAAATAAACAAAAGTCTTCAAAAGTGTGTGGGTCAGATGTATGAAATATAATTTTACTTAAGATTAAATGGTGTTGCAAGACATTTGGGATATGAAAATAGCTTTCATAATGAAGTAATTTTTTTTTTTCCATATGGAATGATGTCACCTATTTTAACTGTGTGTCCATAATTAATGTTAATGATCTGACATAGTCTCTGAATTTACCTGGCTTCAGCTACCATTTTACTTTTAAATATGTATTAATGATGAATGTTCAATCTTTCCATGCTAAATTAAAAATGCAGTGGTATAACAATTCTAGTTCATGTCTACTGGAGTCAGGGATATTTTAATATTAAAAATTAATCACATGTCAATAAGAAATATTTAGAACTTATTAATATTTTTAGAACTTTTAGAACTTTTTAATATTGTGCCCAGCACCTTGAATTCACTATTCCAGAAATGCCTGGTATCTGTTTGCCAGTGATTTGTAGTTAGTTCAACTAATCTGCAGAGACCCCTTAGTTCCTTTTGTTTTTCGTTTATCTTTCATCTTTCATAATCAATTCAGTCTCTAAATACCACAAACCAGATTCTATCATTTTAAAACATTTTTTTTACTGTGCTTAGTAAAACATTATACCTTTTTCTGTAAGTAATTTTTTACAGAAAACTCTGACACCCCTCCATCCCCCAGAAACCTTACAATATATTATGAATTTTTTCCTTAAAAACTGGGCTCATAGATATTAGAAATGCCAGTTTGTGAAGGATTTAACATGTTCAAAATTTGTTGAAATCTTTTTTTTTACAGAGTTTTTTGTCATTTTGTTAACTGGAAGATATTAGTCAGATGTCTGTTTATTACTTTGTGCAGCAAGTTATAATCCAAAATAAAGCATGAACTGAAAATCTGCATCAGAATTAGCAATTAATGTTTTATCAATTTTTAAAAAATTAGATGGTTAAGTATAATCTGAATATTTGTCAACTATATTTTGTATGAAAAGCCTACATGAAGGACTTTTGATAAAACTAGAGATTTCTCTCGCAATTTTTTCCTTTAAAAAAAGTACAGAATCAGCTTTGAGTCCCATGTGCAATTGCATCAAAAGGCAAAGCTCTTTTTTTAATATTAAAGATAATTGCTGTATCTCTTTGGCAACACAGTCTTTTCCTCTGTTTCCTAAGCAGAATTATTTCACCTTTCTGAATTCTTAAACTATCCCCTCACTCCTTGAGTCTGCTCATAATTTCCATTATTTTCTTAACTCCAAAACAGCTTCAACATTCATTAATTCAGTTTTGACTGCATTTCTCTCACACAGATTAGTAGTTTAGCAAAGACTGAAAGTATTTATTCTATCATTAACTCTTGATCAGGGTTTCTTGATGGATATCAGATTTAGGTTTCATGTATCCTAGACACAGTGAAAAAAACACACCAAAACCACCAAAGCGTACCTACCCTAGAGATATTCAAGCTGTGTATTGTCAGTCATTACCTTCCTCCCAGGGTAGGAGAAATAAAATTACTTTCCACCTCTAGTGAAAAAAAATAAAGCAAAAATCTTTTCTTTCATGGACGCTATTGATTTATTGTAGTTGGATAATTGGTCCCAAGAGTCATGATCGGAAAATGAAACAATCCTTCTGTCTTATTAAGTGTATGAATCTAGCAAACTTTCAGTACAGTTATAAAAAATTACCTATCTTATATAAGCTACTTGCCCACGCTTTACCTCAATGACTGATTACAATTTAAAAAACCTAAAACAATCTTTATTCCTACTTTATTTGTCTTTAAAGAAAAAAGAAGGTAGACCCTGTCATATGCATTCAGTAACAAAAATTCCTTTTAATTTAATCAGAAACTCTAATTTGGATCTGGAAAACTTACAGAAAATACTTGCATGAAAGGTTTGAGTTTCTTTATGGGAAAGGAAATGGCAAATAATTGCATCTTGAGCATCTATTATTTATTAGACCATTATAAGCACGACAAACCCAAAAAGAGAGCCAGAACTGTCCTTTTGCATGTGAGTGCCTTAGCCAGAACTTCGTGAGTAATTTATAAGCATACACTAAACTTTCTTTTTTTGGTTAAAAGTATTACATCATTAAAAAGTTTCTGCACTGGAGAAAAAGAATTCCCCTTTCCTGATTTATTTCTGATCTCAGGTACTCTTGGATACTTGATTGCTCAGTGGCTAGCTTTGCACATCTGTTTATCCAGAATGATTCCTTTTAATGAAATTTTGTTGTCCTGAGATGTGGGGGATTCATCATTAAAACCTATAAACACCTTCTTGATCTCAGGATGATATTCTAACTATTTATATCCTATATAAAAAAGATCCCTATCACTACAACTAAAATGCAGTCTGAAAAAAATTTAAAGTTTCATGCAGAGGACAACTGGTTTCCCAGAAATTCTAGAACATAACAGATCTTATGTGAGAAAGAATTTAATATATTCTTAGACCACGGTTCTTCTAAGCATAGGTATTGAAGCCAGACACAGACCATTGACTAAAGATCTAGGCAAGACTTCTGGAAACAGAACCAGGGGGTATTTAGATTCCTAAGCCTGCATGTAGATTAACTTTGCAGATCAATATTTGCTCACACAGCACAAAAAGAGGAAACCTAGAAGTAACTTTTAAAGAATTCCTTTGAGATTCAGCGACAACTAAAACCACCAGCAATCAAGCACCTTTGCATTTCTGTATGCTGGAGACTGTAAATTTTGTACTCACAGAAAATCAAGAATATTAATTGAGAAGATAAAGCACAAATTACCTGAAGCTCACTTTCTATTGCAATATCTCTTTTATAGACTCACACTGTGAAATGGCTTGTCAGATCACGACAATGTAATGAATTGACTAAAATTTTCTGACTTGGTTTGACCGAATTTCCAATTTCAGACCTTACACAAAGTTTTCAAACATTGAACATTTATGTTATGAATTTTTACAAGGTAGTAAATTTAATGATTGAACTGGTTGAGCTATTCAAATTCAATCAAGACAAGGATGCTGAAGCCCTCTGTGACTTCATTATGACAGAAACAAAACAACAATATAAATTTTATTTTTCTTTTTATATGAATTATAATACCACTTTAGAAGAAATTTTAAAACTGAGCTGTAGAAGAAATTACGCACGAGACTCTTGAAAAAAATCTATCATAGCAGAGTTCTGCTGGCTGGTACACACACCCTCTTTCCATGAAAACTTTTAAGTTAAGAATGTGGTAAATTTTCATAAGACACTTTCTGTGCAAAACCAAAAAAAATAAGAAAGGTTGTTCCAATTGTAGTGTTTAAGCTCCCTTTCTACAGAAATGAGTTTTCTTGCTTTTTGTTATCTGCAATCTTTTGCAAAGTGCAATTTTATAACAGCAGTATCATCATCTAATAAAACTCAGGATTCTAATTTTTTTTATCAGTGAAAGTCTCATCTCTGTCATCCAATTAAATTGGAATGATTTACCAGGCCCATTTCTTGTCGAACACAGTAGAATGCATCCTATACACCTCTAGTTCCTTTTGTTATTTTCTCCTTTGGCTTATTGATAAAACAGCATCCCTTCTTTCTCCTTCTTCTTATTTACCAACTAACATATTATTACATATTTTTATCTAGGACTGTTTGCCAGATTTATTTCCATGACTGTTATTCAGTTTTTGGTCTTTTTGAGGACATGGACACTCTTTTGTTTAAAGTCAAGAAAGGGTTAGAAATAAATTTTATTTTAATTTTAGTACTACAACATCTTATATAAACTATATTTGTTAGTTTTCCCTTGTTGAAAAGAGGGAAATAAAGGGCTGTTTCTTTATAACTATCAGCTACGGTAAAATCAACCTTAAATGAAAGTCATTGAATTGATTAAAATATCAGAAGGTGATACACAGAGCCTTACACTTCTAAACTGCAGTTAATATGGTCCTAAAAGCATTTGAGTCTTGGTGCTTAAATTATATTGCTCTCAGTCACATATTTCATTACCATTGAAAATTTCAGATAAAAAGAAGTTCTTCTAATGACTAGTGATAAGCCCTTAAATCCAAGCTCTCCTAGTGATAATGGTGTAAGGTTATTATTTTATCCTTCTTTATGATTAATCTTTTTGTCTTTAAAGGTATGTCTACAGAGACTGGAGGACAGCTGTGATAACAAAATTGAGGGGAAGAGTATTTCGCTTTTGATTCTGCAATAGTTTGTGTGTAGTGTTCAAATGTGCAAGTTACAGTATCTGATATTCCACCCTTGCAGGAGACTCTACTGCTTCTCAAAGGTCTCTTTGATACCAGCAGTGAACCATTGTCACAGTTTAGCTCAATAGCAGCCATGAAATAGTGGGAACCATCTCACTGACTGTTAACATATGAATATCTCTAGAAGTAAGCAAGTTTATGTAATATCAGCTGTTAAACAATGAAGACCTAAACAATATTAAATAGAGACTAATAAATTTCACCTAACCCTAACTGAAAATGCTTTATCTTATGTTCTGTTAAAGAATTTTAATGATGACATCTAATTTCCACATTAGTTCATTGTTCTCTTTTCTGTTAGCAAATTATTCACATGAGCTGTGATAACAGTGCAAGATTAAACTGTTTTGAAAAGAAATAAGCTGAAGTTGTGTCTGTCTAAAAATGTTTGTGCCTTCCTACTATATCACCTGAAACTACATTGAAAGTAGGAATGATGCCAATAAAATGTGCAATCTTGACACAAATAGCCTACCAGTTGCATCATATTTGTTAGCTTTCCATAGATTCTAAAGCTTTTGTAAACTAAACAAAAAACCAAAAATATTGTAACAGGCAGCACTGGTGTTGAAAGGACTGCATAATATATCCCCGCTTAGTGGGAGTTCATATTATTTTGCTGACAATCAGTAGTGAAGAGTAAAGCTTCATAACATCTACATCAATGTCTTATCATTTGTTCTCCCCACGTCTGATCATTAAAGACAACAGAAAAGCAGCAAGGGCACAGTGGCGTGGTTTTGTAGCTGTTTTATTCAGCTTTCAGTCACAAATATCAAGAATCTCTGATCAAAAGCTTATTAACTTTCTTGGTCTGTGATTAAAGTGCTCTTTCATGTAGCCATATTCCCTTATGCCTGTCACTTCTGTTGTATTTATATACTACAGAAAAATTATTAAAATTCATACCTAAGTGCCTTAACTTTCGTAAGTCTGACCTGGAAAACTACTGTGTAAGATCAAGCTTTCTCTTGCCAGCTTTGTCTTGTTGCTTTAGCAATGGATATTTTCTTCCTTTCTCATCTGACTTTGCTGTCATTATTATTCCTCCTGAGAAAGCCCTCTATAAAAATCAGCAAAAATACATTCAAAGAGTAGGTCAGAACTTTGGTGTCTGTCAGAATCTTTTCTTCAGGCTCTTCCCATTCTCATTGTCCTACAATGATGGTATTTTCTGGAAGAAAGCTTTGTTCCTCTCATCACAGTCGAAGTCAATTGGTCTTACTGTTTGTTAACAGTTTTCTCTAGCAAACTGACTGGTTTTAGTATATACACAAAAATCCTGCTGCAGGTCTTTTTTATTTTTTTAAACCACTCAAATTTCATGCGTGTTAGAGAGAAATGTAGAGGCCAAAACTTTTCAACAAATGATGGCTTGCAGTGCAAAAATCATTTATATCCTGCTAAACATAAGTGGCCGAGAATGTCAAGATCCTATTCCTATAAAAGTGAATTGTACTTGCCTTGAACCTCTGAGAAGTGTGATGTACATTTTCAAAGTAAATTTTTAAGCATACCAAGACACATTTTATTGGCATTTACAACTATTATAAATTTGATAAGTGAAGTTTTATGAAGCCAACAGCATTCATTGCATACATAAATGTGACAGTTTCAAGTTTCCATGTACTTCCCTCCTTGTGTTTTATGTTTTATTTTTTATTATATTCTTTATACTTATTTTCGCAGGAACACTTTTTGTTGCATAAAAACATGAAGTCGTTCTGTTCTGTGTATATTCTGCTGCTGATAATGTTTGTTTCCTTACACTATGTCAGACTTGACGAAACCAACCTCAAAGTGCAAGGGATGATAAAAAATCAGGAAAGGATCAGAAAATAAATTCTTGACAAACTGTAACCCTAAATCCTGGGGTTTATTTTCTTCCAAAAGTCTCTGAAAAACAGTAGTATCAGAAGAGAAAATGTGGTCTGAGAGGAAATAAAATGAACTTCTTCTGTTACACATGCAGAATACACATACATATAAGGGCACAGTGGACTTTACACAATCCAGCTTCAGCCATCTAAAGCATAAATTTTAAATTATAAGATGTATCAAGCTGGTTTGACCCAGGAAGTTCTAGAAGATTTAACTTTCCATACAATTACATTAGTTACCCTTTGGAAGCGCAGATCTATATTGACTAGGAAGAAAACCTGAACAAGCTGCCTTGTACTCTAAAAGTCTTCTCTTAGACAGCTGTAGTAATAGTAAATACTTAAATGTGGAGAGGGCATAAGTAGTATAGCTGCACTCAAATCCATGGAGCTATCTGGTTTTACAGCAGCTGTAGAACAACCTTCTTCCTCCTACCTTTTTTACCTCTTCAGGCTTGTTATAATGGCAAACTGAAGTAAAGTACACTCTAAATTACAAACTGTAGTTGATAAGAAAGAATGCAAAGATCTGTTGGGAGATATGACTAAAGAATATGTAAATATAAAAATTAGAAAAACTTAGAACTATTTAGTAACAAGTCTTCTTCATATGCAAAACTTGCAGATTGCTTGCAGGTATCACAGTGAAAATTTTTCCTCATATTTCAAGTGAATAAAATAGACTGAAGGAAATAGAGAACAATTGAACCATAGCCTTTGGTTTCTTTGGACCTCCATCCAATTGCCTCCTTCTTCCCAGTTTGACTTCTGTGCAGGTTATCTGAAGTTATTTTCCAGAGCATAAAGATGTGGTATTTGAGATGCTAAAATTTTACTGGTATTTTTCAGAAGTAAAGTGTAATTTTTTAATTGCTTTTGTACTGGTTCTGACCAGGAAGGAGTTAACTTTCTTTATTGCAGACCATATGGTGCTGTGTTTTGGATCTTTGGAATGTTGCTAACACATCAGTGTTTTGGTCATTGATAAAGAATTGTTGTAGTGTCAAAGTTTTCACTTTCCCTCTCTGCAACTCTGTTTCCCAACTGAGCAGACTGAGGGTGTGTTTTCATTTCAGCCAGAACAGAGATGATTTTCTCACAGTTACCATGAGAGGGGCGGAGGCTGAAGGCGTGTGGGCATGTATGGGGTGTTATTCTCTACCATGTCCCTTTCTTACCAGAAGAGGTGGGAGGAAGGGATGGGGCTTCTTGGACCTTAATTACCAGCTGGATTTAAACCACAACACTACGAGCAAGAAGCTGGGAGAGAACACAGATGGGACAGTTGACACAAATGGGACAAAGCAACAGTCCATATCACAAGGTGTGATATTCAGAAAAATAACTGTATATAAAGGAAGGTTGTTGTCTTCCAAAGGGGAAATTACTTAGAGTCTTTCTGGGCATCACTTTTGTTGTGGGAGGTGCTGAGTGATTTTTAGGGTTTTTTTTTTTTCCATTGCTTGTTTTTCTTTTGTGGGTTTTTTTCCACTTTCCTCCACTTAGTAATCTGTATTTATCCATACACTTTTCTGCTTTTGCTCTTTCTATTCTCTCCACCACCCTGCTGATGGTGAAGAGAGTGAGGAAGAAGTTGTGTGGCTGCTCAGTTGCTGACTGTGGTCAACTCACCCCACTTCCAAAATCAGTTTGTTCATTCAGTGGTTTATAGCTTAATTGAATCTCTACTCTTTAGGAACTGAGTTCAAAGACAGTCATCACTACTCAAAGAACGCACTGAAAATTGGTTCATCAAAATATCTGCAATTTTAAAAAAGAAAATACACAGAAGTGAGAGAAGAAATAAAAACACTTAGTTATGATTTAGTCTGTCTAAAGTTTTGAGTCTGGAAACAGAATTTGGATAATTTAACTCAACATTTTTTTTTTCTTTGTAAGGAAAAAAAAAAAGATAAAATCAAGATATAGTCACTTTAAAACAGAGCAAAGAGTTTCTGTAATACTCCCAATATTTCTTAAGGGTTCTGTCTTTCTCCATGAAGAAACAACTTTGTTGATAAACTCTACTTGTTTGTGTCTCAAAAATCCAGTGTCTGAATCCAAGCCAGAAATCTCCAGAGGTTCCTTTCATCCAACTAATTCTGTGATTCTATTATATAATTAAAATAGAAGGTACAGGTCAATTTTTAGCATAAAAAACTTTAAATTTATCACATTATTATAACATACTTTAATGACATTTATTCAAAGTTCTGTCTTTGAAATACATTTACTGAGACAACTTGCAGCTTTGGAATTAGGATAATCGGATTCTCCAACTACGACTAAACTAGCTGAGAAGAGAAATTATAAAAGTGGCAGATTTAAGGTGTTAAAGTTTTCTTAAGTGACTGTAAGTTTTTAAAATATTTGGGGGCAACCTTAAGAAGCATGACTTGATGCAGGTTAAAGGATTAATAGTTATTTAGTGTCATGTGGTTATTATAAGCACATATATATTACTTAGATCCTGACTCTGATTCCATAATGTGCTTAATATGCTGGCTTCTCCTGCTGAAGTCATATATATTTTTTCAGTGTTGAGGTCAAATTAAAATCAAGGACCTCAGGACATAAACATGAAAAATTCCTGAAGTTAGCTGATCACATTTAGAATTAACAAAGTGATACAACTTCTAAATTAATCTATTAAATGTAAAGCATCTGCTTGTGTTGGGCTGAGCCATCCAGTAACAGATTTGCTTCCATTCATCTTTGTCAAAGTGAGCTACTTTTGCATGCAGACCCTAGACAGCTACTCCCATTTTTCCAGCTGTGCTAACATTTAGTGATTTAACCAGGATCGAGGTAACTCTTTACCTGAAGCCTTTTGTTTTCTCCTCAGGATTCAGATTTTTTCCAAAGTTATTTTTAATTCAAACAGCTGTTTAGTCACAAAAAGGGCAGTGTCAAGCCCAGAATAACAAGCTGTGCATAGAGGCAGAAGCTCAGCCATAGCGCCAGGCTAACTTGCCTTCAAGGCTTTCTGGTTGGTGTTGACAAGCATCTGGCTAGTGACAGGCTGGTCTGTAACACTGCATGAGCTTGCTTGTTTCTGTTTGCAAATTACCATGTAAACATGGGTACAGTAAAACAGAGCAAATTGTTTCTGCATCTTGTCAGTCAGATTTAGTCTCTTTGTGGATTCACTGTGCTGATAAATAAACTGAACCTTACAAAATTCTCACAAAGCAAACAAATGCTCAGTCCTACAACACTTTCCCTCATCTCCTTCAAAATGGCAACACCCTCAGATAGCAGAATTCCAAACCCACAAATTATACTGGCTTTTGTAATTGCTAGAACTTCAATCATAATGTTAGCAGCAAATGAATATAAAATAAATTCTATTTCCTTTTGGATGGATACAAAGATATGTGGGAATGGATTCAAACTAAAAGAGAATGGGTTTAGATTAGATATTAGCGGGAAAAAATCTTTTCTGTGAGGGTGGTGAAGCACTGGAACAGGTTGCTTGAGAAGTGCTGGATGTCCCGTCCCTGGAGGTGCTCAAGGCCAGGCTGAATGGAGCTGTCAGCAATCTGGTTTAGCAAAAGGTGTCCCTGCCCATGGCAAGAGAGTTGGAATGAGGTGATGTTTAAGTTCCCTTCCAACCCAAAACATTCTATGACTTTATGAAAGTAAGACAAAACCTGCCTGTTTGCAATCTCAGCTTTTCTGCAATATGTGGAAATGTTAAGCCCCGTAAGTCACTCGTGCTTCTGGTCCTGATTCAGTAAAGTTCCTAAACATACAAATGTTGTGCTTTACACAAATTAGATACCTGTGTATTTTTTAATATTATCTATGTGCTTTATAGAGCAGAAGTGCAGCTAACAGTTGAACAGAAAGAGTGTTCATGAGCAGCTTGTCAGATGATGTGGAGCTCACAGTATACATGTGGCAAAGCTATCCTTTCCTATCCTTATCCTATCCTACCCCTTCCTGAAAATTGATGTAGCTTGCGTTGTTTCCTATAAGAGACTGAATTCCTTTGAATTGTTTCTGAAATTTACTCTTTGCTAATTTTCTTCATCCAAATACCCTACTTTAGGTACCAGCTAGTACAATTAGTTGCTTACCACAGCTAGAAAAGACATATATTTTGCCTCAAGCAGATCATGTAGAAGAAAAGCTGAAACAAACTTCACTTCTTAAGAGAAAATTACTTTTATAACTCCTGTTGCAGATAAAGCAAATCATGACAAAAGACAATAGAAATGTTAGAATAGGAGAA
This sequence comes from Corvus hawaiiensis, assembly GCF_020740725.1. NCBI lineage: Eukaryota > Metazoa > Chordata > Aves > Passeriformes > Corvidae > Corvus > Corvus hawaiiensis. The sequence goes on from NC_063214.1 coordinate 79,025,614, forward strand.
GCAGATAACTTTTAGCATGAGTCTTGACATCTATCACAGTATTAAAATATATTTTCATGCAATTAGTTCAAACTTCTGTTTTAGGAAGATATTCATCAAAACACCTTTCAATAGTAAATATAGGTATTTTTTGGTGTTGTAGGCTTCAGATATAGCTGACAGCCAAGTCATGAGCCAATAAAGCTCTTGAATTCCTACATATTCATGAAACTGCATAAATACTTGAAAACTGTACACTGAAGGTAAGAAACAGTAAGTGAAAACCAACATCATGTATCTGTGAACTTCACATAGTAGTTACTGCAAAATAAATAATAAATATATAAAATCTTGACAAATAATAAGGCTCCTCTGAGAAGAGAGAGGTAAGAAACATAACTTATACAAATGGTTCTTTTCTCTCCCTGTTATAGAAAGAAGGTGAGGCAACTAGATTGTATTTTCCAGTTCTTTGGAAAAGTTGTATTTGGGATTATCACAAAGATCATGATAAAAAATTTGCCGGACACTTTTCCGAAACTCGGGGAGAAAGTAGTATAGCACTTAGTTACACTTTGTCTTTCTCTCTGTATGTCATTTTTTGTGGAACATTAGTTTTCCTATCTTGGTGTTTATTTAGACAACCCACCTGGCAATGCAGGAATTTATGCTTTTAGCTGAATGTCACACTAACAGTACACTAAACAGGCTTTAGTGTTTTATGCTTTGCCATTTTTTCACACACTCTAATGCTAATATTCCAAATTTTGCCATGTTCTGTTCCATAATTCTTAGTCTTCATGTATGCATGTGTGTCGATGAGAAACAAGCACCTTGCCTCAGTAACTGAACTTTTCATTCTGCTTTTCATTCTGGCAACGTTGGGGGTGCATGAAACCTTGAGCTTACATGAGGACTTTATCTAGAATTGTCTATCATCCTCAAAAGAAGATGAAAGTAAATTTTACCTAGATTAATTCTTTTTAAATCTGCCATAGATTGTAAGGCTATTTTATTTTTTTTTTTCTCCCCAATGTTCACTAGTTCTTTCCTATCATTAGCATAGTAAGATGATAATACTTTAGGGCTGATTAGAACTCACTATTTGTACTCCTGTATGCAGCTGGTTTCATTTTGATATTCAAAGCAACAAATAATGTTAATTTCTTCTGTAACTTATCCTACGCAAATTCATTTTACTATTCCATGTTGTGAATAGCAGGAGTGTGATCCCTCAGATAGCAGAGGCCAGGAAACAATAGTGTTATTTGAGTGCAAGTGGTAATTCCTTTTTCCCCGTTTTGTTTTGTTTAATTTCATTTGGTTTGGATTTGTGGCAAAAGGCAAACAACATTCTATTTTATTTACCAAGAAACCAGCTGATATATTGAAATAATACATTTTGAAAATATTTAGTGTCCTTTGTTAGATATAAACAAAACAGGACACTGACACTAAGGATGATTTTGGTACTTATATTTCATCCCCATCAGAACTGGGCATATTGTACCCATGAAAACACCCAATGAATTTAACTACAATCATGACATTAGAATTAGCGCTACATGAATTCATAATGTCAGGATATTTTTGTTGCGTCTCTATTTCATTTTGTGTCCCATCATTATCAATACATTTGATAGTCACTGTGTTAATAGTGATCATTACTAATTCATTCAGAACTGTCATGAAAATTTCCACCAAAATCTCACCATAATTCCTATTTCTGAAAACATTTGAGGCCTATCATTACATTATGCTGTCTGATGTTATCGATGAATTGGAGTGAAACAGTTTAGCTACAAAGTGTCACTTCTGCTGTGATCTCTCAAAATATGTTATCACAGACACCAAAAAATTCAGACTATAACCATGAAATAATAGAAGTGTGATTTTTCTGCAGTCTCACAGAATTTTCATACTTTAACACTCAGAAGGATAATTTTTTATCCTTTAATTGCAATAATGTAATTATTTTGTGATTTTATAGGAGACAAAGAGAGACCAGTATATTTACAACAACACTGTCAATGATAATTTTCAAGTGTGTTTGTATTACACTTATGTAAAAATAAGATGAAATTGGTAAATTGAAAATGTATGGAGTTGCGGTGAAGATTTTTTTACATTTCCTAATTCCTATTGTTGGCAGGAAGGATCATATTATTCACTGAAACCTTGAATTTGGATTTAATTAATATTTTATTCAGTAAGATCTTATTTTGCAAATAGCTACACTGGCTACACTGTTAAGAATATTTGCCCTTAAACAGATCCAAAATAACATCACGGAATGTGAAACCACATTTCAGATTAAAAAATTGAGCCTTTATGGGTTGTGGTTTTTCCCCAGCTGGCAGGTAAGCACCACACAGCTTCTCGCTCACTGCCCCTGGTGGGATGGGAAAGAGAATTGGAAGGGTAAAAGTGAGAAAACCCATGGGTTGGGATAAAGACAGTTTAATCGGTAAAACAAAAGCTGCATGCAAAAGCAAAGCAAAACAAGGAATTAATTCATCGCTTCCTATGTTCAGCCATCCCCAGGAGAGCTCCATGATGTGTAATGATTACTTGGGAAGACAGATGCCATCACTCTGAACATTCCCCCCTTTCTTCTTCACCTTATTTTATAGACAGTATGACACCATACAGTATGGGATGCCCCTTCGGTCGGCTGGGGCCAGCTGTGCTGGTTGTGTCCCCTTCCCAACTTTTGCTGAGCACCACCTGCTCTCTGGTGAGGTGCTGTGAGAGGCAAAAAAGACCTCGACTCTTTAGAAGCACTGCTCAGCAGTAATGAGCGTGTCTCTGTATTATCAACTCTGTTTCCAGCACAAATCCAAAACACAGCCCCATTGCAGGTCCTATGAAGAAAAGTAACTCTTTTCCAGCCAAAAACAGCACAGTAAGTAATTTAAATGCTAAGCTGTACAATAATGTTTCTTTTTTATGGTCATTCATGGGCCAAATAGGCTTAAATTATTTTGCATTGGTTCACGATATGTGGGCTATGCTATCATTGGAAATAACTTGCACATTAGTGAAAGTACATGTTTGAATCTGTTGAGAGATAAAAGATACTTAACATGTGAATTACACATCTTGGGCAAGGCTCCTGAGTGTGCAGGTATGAATAAAAGTGAGCTTAACACTTCCAAGTATGTAAAAACTTCAGCAGTTATTCTGGAAATTTTTTAGTTTCCAGTACCACATTTTTTTCTAGCCCAAGGCATCTCAAAAAACACCAGCTATTAAATGAAGACAACTGAATTTTACTCTTAAAGTGGTGTTAATTTGCACAGAGACAGATATCTAATGTAATTTCAATTTCTGTAAGAGATTCCTTCTGGCCTCGAGCAGTAGCAGAAGATGCCAATGGGTCATCTCATATATTCTGTGCCATTCCCATAGCCCGGTGTGCTTGTCTCAGACACTCTGGGGCATCTGCCTGTGTTTAAGTAACTTTGTAGAGCTCTAGATTTCCACTGACAAAAATGAAGTTATGAAGGTGAATTTGAACAACTTGCTGTCATTAAACGCTCACATATATGCTCCTGTATTTAGATACCTACAACCTGGAGCTGAACTGTGCCACTAAGTCTGCATCTAAAATTACTCCATTCTGGTTTTTTTCGTTGATTTGAGCTGTCTTTTGTAAAATACAATGTAACTACTTCTGAGTCTAGGACTGAATAATTTAGATCCTATTCAGCGGCACCCAGCTGTTCTAAAAGCAGCTCTTTATGATTTTGGACTCCCTTTTGGCAAGCTAGGTGAGTATGTGAAATAATCATGTTGGGTAAAATCTCTAATATTGGTACTTCTTAAACAAACTCCAGTAATCCAAAGCCACCATGTGTTAATCTGTGTCACTGTAACAGAAGACAGGTACCTGACATCATGGTTGTGTGACAACTCATGGTTCCAAAATGATCTCCAAACCTTTTGTAAGTACCACTTTACATCAAATCCGAAAGCAATCAGCTGTGAGACCATGTATGTATATTTGCATCTTTTAAGGAGGAAAGGGAAGAAGGTACAGATCTCCTGATTCCAAAATTAATCACTGGACATGTTGTAACCTTTGGAATCTCTTTGATTTAGAGTATTGACTGGTCCTTTCTCTGTCACATGAGGACCAGTTCGAGTAAGCAAGCCAGAACTTGCTATCCCAGCTGACTTTCATCTCACAAAATCCATTCTCAGAGGAGTTACTGGTATGGTATTTTTTAATTTCATTTATCATTCTCATTTAATGTAATTTAATTTTTCTCTTCCCCATTGGCATCATTGTCTGTGTATGAGTGTATATGCTCCACAGCTTCTTTGAAGAAGAAATTGTCTTTCAGCTCCTTAGTCTTGATATGATATCACATTCCTTTTCTTTGAAGAGTCTAGGAGCATACATATACTAAGGAAAGCTTAATATATACTTAAGGCTAAGCTGCTAATTTTTTTCTTGCCTACATACTTCTCCAAAACATTGTACATATATTTCAGGCATTTCTAATTTATTAGAATTGCACTATGATTTATGGTACCAGTCTGAACTTGTCCTTTAATTTGTTACAGGAGGGCAGATGTGAAGAGTAAATGATTTCTTACAATGTATTAGATGTAGTTTTTGCCTTCAGTGATGGAGTCCTTTGTCCATAGAACCTAGTTTAAAACAGCTGCAGTATTCTTCAAAAAAAAAGTTATTAGGAATACAAGTAATTTCTCTGTTAGAACACCAGAAAGTAGCTTTGGAAACAAATATCTAATTCTTTCTTGCATCACACATTAATCAAAACTCATTTTAATGATCTCTAGTTATGAAAATGAAATGCTGCAACCTTTATATTTAATTCATTTGACACTTTGAGATCCTTACTTAAAAAAATTACCTAGAAGTCTGTTATTTAATATTCTTTATTTCTTTATATTTAATATTTCTTTATAGTAGGAATGAAAACATTCTTTCTTCCCTTCTCTTCAGGAAATTTTTGTGTGTTTTTGAAATTTTTCAGTTGGATTATCATGCCTTCTCCACAATTCCTTTCTATTAAAGTCACCTTTTTCTTTCAATTTACTTAGCATACAAGTTTTTTCCATGTTAACTCTTATTAATAACAAGACGAGGTCTAATTTCAGTTCCAAATGTCTAGATTTTCCTTGTCATTTTTTGGAAGCAGTTCTTTTTTCCTTGATAACCCTTTAATATTTGCTCTGAGAGTAATATTTTTAGTATTTTCAATCAATATTGCTGTTTTTATCACATGTATTTATTATATATGTATAGGATACATAATAAATATATAGAGAAATGCATGATTGAAGAGTCAGTATGTATCTAGTTATGATTACTGAAAATATGCTTTGGCATTTTTTCCTAACGTATCTTTTGTATAGTTCAAGGCAAAGGTCCCTACCGGTGTCATTTTAGATATCTAAATATCATGATATCTAAAGAAAACATGTCCAATGTTTTAAATAAATAATTTAAATAAATGTTTTCCTTCTAAATACTTTAAACTATATCAATTCTGAATTGTAGTAGGAAGATGATTTATAACCAAAATATATTTTATGAATATAATTTAGTACTGAAAGCATATTTCTTCTTTCTTATTGAATACTGTAAAATTTCCAACCTGAGAAGGAACATATGATCACATTAAAAAATAACAAAAACCAAATTCAACCAAACAACAAAAAAAATTCGCTGGAAATACTCCAAATTACTTTATTTTGAAACATCCTTCCTGACACAAACAGTGATGTCAGTGTTGCATGTGAACACTGAACACAATGGTTAAATGACTGAAATCAAGACAACATTTTAGTCACACATACTCATTTCTAATGGGTTAAAAAATTAAAAAGAATTTTTTTCCTAATCTTATTTATTGTGAATCAGGCCTTTAACTGAGATAAAAGAGTAGGATATGTGCCATGAAATCAAAACAGCATAGTTAGAAACAAAAAAGCCAAAACAACCTGTCAACCTTTTTCACATTAAGGCATAGGTGGTGGCATTCATTCGTATTTACAATTAGTCGCCAAAAGAAACCAGTGACCCACATGAACATCATTGTACTATGGAAAACATTTTTGTTAAAGTAAGGAGCTTAATCTGGCATCCTAGATTTTTTTGATTTAATGGGTTTCCAGAAAATAGGCCAGGCACTATTTTGTTATCACCTATTAGAGAAAATTAGCAAAGTTCTGATGAAGTTTAGCCTTCAATGAATTATGTAACATAACTCCTTCAGGGAAACAAATGCAGAGCTACCTGCTTGCTTCAAGAGTGAATATTTTTTTCAATATTCTAGGCTAGGTACATAAGCAAAGAAATCCTAAAAAAAATAACTATTCACCTCAGAAACACGGATCTCTTGTAGAATCTCGAAGAGACAGCATTTGTAAAATCTGGCAGATGGAACTTAATTTTAAATAAGCAATAAAACTTAAATTACATTTTCTTCTTTCTCTGCACTTTATAACTTACAACACTTATTTTCTTATATGTTTATGTTGTGAGATGATTTTTTGTAGTGCTGCAGACATTAATCAAGCATTTGATGTAACTATTGTTACAAAGTAGAAACTGCAAATCACAACAAAACCATTAATGCAAAGACTGGGTCAAGTGGCAACAATAAATCATCTTCAAAAACATTTTTATCACTTTTGTTCTTCAGTTTTCATTAAGGCTATTGAAATTTTAAGTACAATCTTTTGCAAGTGAATCTTTTTTTTTTTTGCCAGGCTTTTACTTTTGAAGGTGATCAGACTTCCTGGAAATGTTAAACTGTACTATAGCTGAATTGACCGGTTCTTGAAGATGAATGGAAATCATAGACTTTATGCACTGATTAGATTTTCTTTTGCTTAAATATGGAACATGACTGAAAATTTTAATTTGCTCCGTTTCTTTATTTTATTATTAGATAAGAATGTAAATCTTTTGAGTTCTCCATGGTAAAACCTAAAAGGTCTTTTTCATGAACACATTGTTTATCACAGAATCACAGATTCCGAGAAGGCTTTGGGTTGGAAGATACTTCAAAGATCATCCAGTTCCACTGCCTCTGCCATGGCTGGGGAGACTTACACTAGATCAAGTGTACACAAAGCCCCATCCAGCCTGGTCTTGAACAGGGGTGGGGCATTTACAACTTCTCTGGGCAACCTCGTCCAGTGCCTCACCACCCTCACAGTAATGATTTTCTTCCTTATATCTGATCTAAACCTACCCTTTCTCAGTTTAAGGCCATTCCCCCTTGTTTTTTCACTACATGCTCTTGTAAAAAGTCCCGCTCCAGCCTTCTTTTAAATCTCTTTTAGGTACTGGAAAGTGGCTTCTCCTCTCCAGCCTGAACAATCCCAGATCTCTCAAACTTTTTCCATAGGTGCTTCAAACCTGTGATCAAATTTGTGGCCCTCTTCTGGACTCATTACAACAGGTCAATACCTTGTTTGTGTTGGGGGCTCAAGAGCTGTATGCAGCACCCCATAATGTAATTTCTATTTTGGAGAAGTTTAAGCAATATCTTGTAGTACAAGACATTTAGTATATGGTGGTTCTCACTATGAACCAATCACATATGAAGGGAATACCCATAGTATAACTATGGCAATTGAATAATTGTTCTGAACATAACTGGATTTTCAGTCAGTGCATTGCTTTCAGCAGGGAGAAGAACTGAAAAGTGCAGTGATAGTGATACATCACTTGTAAGACTAAACAAAAAAGAAGTGCGATGAAAGGGGACTTAGTGCCTGTTTGATGTTTTTTCTTGACTTCATGAAAATTAGAGACAAAACCAAAAAAAATCCCCTTTTGAATATTTTGTATAGTATATTTAAATTAATTGGAAGAAAATCTCTAACATGATTAGTACAGACAGAGAATGGTGATTTTGAACACATGGATCACATCTTTTTCCCAATGTACTAGTTTCTCAGACTTGCTCTAGATGAAGATATTAAAAACTCTGATTCATTAAATATTAATATTTTAATGTTTTTTGTTATTTTTGTATTGTTGTAAGATTATTTCATGAGAAACACTTGTTCAGCCTATACACATATTTTCCTTATTCATTCATCATAGAGAGTGGGATGACTAAAAACAAATGTGTAAGGAATAAAAAAAAGGAAACAAAAATCTTACTATGTAATTTGTTGAGAAAAAAGGAAAAAAAGCAATAGAAGCTATATCATTAAACACTTGCCTGCAGTTTTTAACTTTCCAATAATGTACAGGGAACATTCTCAATTATACACATATTATTTTATCTAGCAATATCACTAAGATATTTGTGATGAAAAAATTCTATGCTGTTCCAGAAATCATGATTGAAACGCTGAAATTCAGGAATCGTAACTGTTTATGAAACTGGAAAAATTTTAAAAGAGAAAAATGTCTTTTTGCTATTTCCTACTCTGAGAAATTAAGTCATAGTTATATACATGCTGAAGAAGACTTGAAAAACTCTTCATGGTAACTTCCTGCATTTTCAAGACACATTTCAGTTTTCAGTTACTTTGAAAATATTTGGATGGTTAGGATAAATGTCTAGTTCTTAGTTGTTAAAAATTATAATCCATTATTTTTCTCTGATGGTAATATGCTACTAGCTTGCCATAGCTATATAAAAAATTTGAGAGCCAAGCACTCAAAATGGGAAAGTAAACTACTTCGTTCCTGTATAGATATATATTATTAATGTATGTTTTAATTTGTCAAGTATTTGTCAAGTTTTTCTTTGTTAATAGCTAACATATTTTCTTAACATATCTGTTAAACAGTTATTGCAAACCAAAAACTCAGTAAATTCTTCATTTATTTAGAGAAGGATGAGTGTCATCAAAGAGATGAGGTGCTCTAGAATTTAATAAATCTCACCCTTTCTATAATTTTTTAGGGACCTATAGAATATTCTAAAAGAAACAGGTCTTTCCCTATATTCCAAAGGAGAGAAAATAATACCTAGATAAATGACATAATTTGCTATTACTGTCAGAGACTTTGCAGAAAATTGAATAAGTGAAATAATGCATAATTACAGATCAAAAGCTATATGACATCCAAGGTCTCTAACTGCCTCAGACAATTCCATTTCATTTTCAGGTTCCAAGCCAGTTTTTTGTATATGTGATTTTAGAAGAATAGCAGTATCCCTGTAGTTAGGTTTTTCTTGGATGCTACTTTAAAGCACTCTCATTTTAAAATACGACAGGAAACATCATCATCAAAGATTAGATATCAAATTTCTCTTAATGGTTACACAAAATACAGTCTTACTCCAGTTCTATTTAAATCAATCAATAATAGATCGTGTATCAGTAATTATAAAGATATGTATTTTTTTGTTGTTGTTTTCCTAGATGGAAATTAAATATTTGGCCCAAAAGCCAATGTTGCTTTCTAGCCTTCTTCATTCTTTTCAAATGGCTTTTACTCACATTTTACTCGTTTTACTACCATTAAAGTATTCTGAAATCCTGATTTAAAGAGTTGACTTGCAGCACCCTTTATGTCAGGTACTGAATGTGGGTTTCCATGGAACCAGAAATGGAAGATTCATAAACTCAAATGAACAGACAAAGGTCTGGATTCAGTTCAAATCACACCCTATTACAGAAAAATTGGCTGCTGCTCCCATCGTGCTGTATCCATTGACATCAGTGCTCAGTACCATCTGTGTGTCTAAAGTGGAGTCGTGGTCAGTCTCTCAAAGGAATACAAGTGCTTTTTTGTCTTCAAAATGGCACATCTGGGAATGCTTGGACACCCAGAGTATGGTGCTTTGTAAGACTTAAAGGTCAAATTGGAGTTGACTAGAAAATGTAACAGACTTTTACTGTAGGCAGTGCTTGAATTGCTGCTTGAGATTGAGGTGAATTTTGGGTTGATTAGCAACCATTTCAGCACACAAGACTCGGCTAATTGTTAGCACTTCACTTTCAAATCCAAGACTCTAGCACACTAATCTGGTCCTTGAGGCCTTCTGCTCTGCACTGATGAGGTCACACCTGGACTCAAATTATTAAGTGAAGGCTGAGGGTGTTGGTACTGTTTAAGCTAGAGAAGAGAAGGTTTGGAGGAGGAAGATCTCATCGATGTATACAAATACCTGAATTATCTTTATTAAGGGTCCGGACGGTGACTCTCAGCAAGTTTGCAGATGATACTAAACTGTGATGAGTGGCTGAATATGATTTCTGAAAAAGATGAATCAGAAGTTTATGGCATATTTGCTTTCACATATCTTCAGGAACTTTGTTGGTAAGATCCATGCCTCAATAGTCACAGGGATCATATGTGATACAGGAATCGCAGCAACAGCTACTCTTCACTGAGAATAAGTTCACATGGCTTAGACAATGCTGTTGATGAAGGATTTGTTTATCTGTTAAGGAGTAACCTTTATTGCAAAGCTGGTATTGTGCCAACACTAATCAGCTTAAACAATATGTTTGTCCAAGATGAAATTGAAAAGTATCTCAGAAATAGAAAATAAACAGTTCAGAGTAGAAAACAAGAGTCATTAATAGCACAGCAGTTCACATATTAATGACTGGTTATTTGCAAAGCTGGAATGGGAAATCACTTTCAAAGAAATAAAACTCCTGATAGAGCTCTAAACTCCAGTTTTATGTTTAATAAAGACCTATAATCAAGGTAAAAGAGGGATATAAGTTATGATGCGAGACATTCAGAACACAGGAAACTCCCCAAACCATATTTGCTCAGCCCTAGCCACTAGTGTCTAACAGAACATTAAAAATTTGAAAGCAAAAACTATTGAAATACCAGGAATGATACCTACAGCTGAGCATATGCTAGGATGCATTTATAATTATTTAACTTGTAATCTTTTGTTTCACACTGTTAGCTAATTGCTAACCTTCCCTCTGGTTAAATAACCCTTTTTACTTTTTCATTAAGACTGTCTAGGTGTCTAGACAACAAGATGCATCTAGATGAAACTAATATAGAAAGCCATTGACTCCCAGCTATGGTCAAAGTCAAGTCCTGTTTTGAGGAATATTAAATGACACACCTCAGGATGAATTTAGAAAAACTCAGGTCTGGAATCTATTTCTTGCCAAGGTGAAAAAATGGTGAACACACATCTCCTTTTTGTAAGGAAAATCTCTGAGGGAACCAATTTGTCAGCCTTTTTTGGAGTAGCATAATTTCTTTAATGAATCATGGAGTAGCATAACTTGATTAAATATTTTTTGAGCAAAGAATTCAAATTGATGAAACAAATTTTCTAATGAAAAAAGCTAACTATAATTCCCCAAAAACAGAGTCAAACAAAAAAGTGGGGTTTTTTTGCTTTTGTTCCTCATGTCATCCATGCTTCCAACACATATCTAATAGCAAAAGATAATTAAAAAAGGGTTTTCAAATACTGAGATGATGAGAGCTCAGGATGTGATACTCAAAACTATTTTTGACATTAGAACTTCAAAATCATTATGAAAAGTCCTCAAAATAACTTTCTTAGTTTAACATAGTAGACAAAAATAGAAAAAAAAATAGAATTAGCCCAATCTACTCGCCTTCTGTACCTCAGCATTGAGCTACCCTTCAGTATGCCATAAATATGTACTTGTAAATCAATGTCAGTTAGTTGCACCATTAGCAGATATTTTTAATCTGGCTCATTGGGCTGGGTTACTGAAGCATACTACTCGAAATATTTTCATCAGATTTACTCCCATATGCCACTGATTTCTTCAGTCTACAAGCTTGTCACATAGATTCTGGGTATGCTGGTTTATCCATCTTTGCTGAAATTTTATCCATGTGTCTAGTGGCATTACACTCAGAAGTGAAAATGTTTCTTCTAGAAGTATTCATCCTGTCTTAATGTACTATAAAAACATACTAAATTATCATAACACTAGCATGGTTTCATGAATGCTATGAAACCTAATTAATTATAGTTCATAGAGTACTTTTATTTCTTAAAAGTGATTATTATTCTTACCTTCTTCTGGTTAATGACTCCCTTACAACATAAGCAATTATTTCAGTTAAAATTCTAGGTAAAATCTCACTTGAAATTATAATGATTTGTGAGTTTTAATTAGTAAATACCAGTATAATTTATATAGAATATAAGCTCTAGGAAAGCAATCAAAATGCAAATGAAAGGGTTTAGTCTCCACCAATATTTCTGTATTAGTATGCTCAGACTTTAAAAATAATATACCCATGTTTTACACAAATTTAACAATATAAAATATTTACACAAGAGAAATTAATAAATATTTACTTATCTGTGGCTCAGACAAGATAAAGAAGCAGAGCAATTAGTGAACTGCTTTACTTAATAATACAGTTCATTTTTCAGAGGAAGAGGAATCATATTGTCACAGTGAAAGTGGTCTAGCTTGTCTTCAGACAGATATATAAACAGGGTGAGTAAATTTAGAATTGAAACAAGCAAGTTTCTAGCAATTTCTGCAGTGATATTCAAGAATAATCTTTAAATTTGGTAGTGACAAGCACCGGCAGGGATTGTTAATATGTACAATGAGAGAGATAATATGATAGAGCAGGGGACAGGGACTCTCTGAGTTCTGTGCTTATATGGATGATCCTCCTGTTTCAAATATATTTCCTGAAGACCCTTTGAGAATTGTCTAAGTATCTCATGTCTCAAGTTTTCAATAATAAAAAAAACCCAATTATGTTCCCATGAAGAAATTAACATTTTTTTATGTATTTTAGTTTTAGAGTTAGTGCAAAGATGAGAAGACGACAAATCAATGTAATGTTAGAACTTCTTAGAGTTTTAACTACAATTTAAAAAAAAAAATTGAAAGCTTGTTAAGGAAGAGCATTAGCTTCTGACTTCACCCCTCAGTATAAGTCTAGCAAACTGAGGAAAGAAGGACAGACTCTTAGATGAGGTTTGTTTTTCCAAACACACATGAACTTTTCCAAGGGAAAAGAACTGACGTTTCAGATACAGTTTCTTTGACTAATCATGCATTTGGGGAGGGTGGGGGGGACATAAATAAATAAATAAACAAATAAATAAATAGGATATGTTTTCTGAGTGTGCTACAATGCATTGAATCAAATTCCTGAGCAGCTGCCATCTGTTCCCGTTATGATCTTTCTAGGTTTGTTTGCTTGAAGAGTAGCTAAAGTATTCTCATTAGCAGTGGTCAATTGATTAAGCCCCTTTCCTAGATTTAGGAGATATGAGTAAGTTTTTGTTAATAAGAATCTATCCAGATAAGAATCCAAAACACTTTGGTTAGAATTCTATGCAAATGTGAATAGCTGCTGCCATCTCTCTGGTGGTACCTCTGCATTTGGTTGTTTGTTCACAGTAATCTAATTTATGTTAATACCTTGAATGAGAGAGAAACTATGACTTCCATAACAGTTTCTGAGAATATATTAAAGAAGTAGTTAGTAGGAATGTAGATAAGGTGACATTCCACTTGTCATGTGGTACTAGTAAAACCTTTATTATATTTTCGTGAGAAAGAGAAGAGATTATCTTGTCTCACCTGTGCTAATGTGACATTTTGTCAAGCTGTAATTGCTTAGGATGGTGGGATCCCTTGTTTCAACATAAAACAAAATCCTCATCTTTAAAAGGCAGAAATGCAGTACTGCTTCTTAAATGCTAGTTATTAAGGCATTATTTAAAACATTCTTGAGAATATAGTACGGTTTCCCACTCAATTGTGTTTTAAAGTATGCAACTGACAGAGCTTTAATTTGGAGTATTAAGGAAATACCTTCTGTACAGCACTTCTGTTGAAAACTCAGATCTATGAATATGAGTTGCTTCTGCCAAATTTTAGGTTTTAATATGTTTCCCTCTTTTTCTGTTAAACCAAATCATACTTTTGGTGAGTTGTTCATTTATGAAAGAAAAAAATTATAACAGAGAAAGGAAAGTAAATGAACAGATTTCTAAGCAGTCGTATGGTTTAGGTTTATTTTTTCTTCTGATTCCAACACATGGACAAACTGCTGTCAGCAAGTGCCAAGCTGCCTGATCATGGGTCTGACTAGCTGTTACATTTTTCATCTGACGTGGTAGGCATCTTCTTGCATCAACTTCAGATGTCAGCAGCAATGAGGGCCCTTGCTTCTTCTGGAATTATAAAGTTGGAAAAGACCATCTGCTCAGCCTTCTGTTATCTGAATTCTTCCCTAGAAATAGTTTTCAAGACTATATTAAGAACTGCAAAGAAAGAAATGAAGTGTGAGATGTTGGTAAGATAATTTTAACCCTTTCCTTTCACTTCATGAAATATATATTTTGTTAGAGATGCTGCAGCAATGAAAACCAAAATTAAATTATGTAGTTCACAGCAATTTCATTTATGACATTGAATTATTCAGCACTGGAATTTTTACCTCATAATTAAAGGTTTTCTGTACAGTTTTAAATGCTATTGCAATATATCCAATATTTAAGATTCTTTTGATGTTCTGTTCACATACAAAGTTTGGAAAGTGTGTATTCAGCAGTAATCTGTGCCAGGACAAGAAATCTTCTAGAACTCTCCCAAAATAGCAATGGATGAATTATAGCCTATGTAGAGTTTTATTTGGAATAAGGAATGGGTATGGATTTCATGAAAATTATTCTGTATTAAGAATTTTCTTTTCTTTCCTGAAAAAAATCCACTCTACAACTTAAAGCAAAGCTCATATACACAGATTTTTTATTCACACTTTGTGGGCTGTATGCCCTGTTACCAACTTCAGCAATGACAGCGCAACATAGAACACTGGGGTCCCAAACACAGATGATGACAAAGTTAACTTTGAAAGCCAGCAAATGAGAGTTCTACTTTATGAGACTTGTGATGAGTATAAAAGCAACTTTATTTTAATTTTCAGTATTTATACAGACAGAAATCTGATAGATATTTAAAAGGCTTCACATCAAAGGAAAATTAAACCTGTGGGAACATTCTCATTGTCTTGAATGAACTGTGGATCAGGATTTCCCTTCATTAGCCACTCACTGCTTGGGAAGCATGAAATAGCATAGGCTGTAGAGCTATTGGTTTTTTCAATATGGTCTTACTGAATGGTTTCTAGCACTGAATTATTTTTCCTCTTTCCTTTCTTATGAAAGCTATTATTACTTGGAAAAGGAGAAAAAAGTGTAATTACATTTTCCATAGAACAGAATTAATTTGAAATGCACTGTCACAACAATTCATCTTGTAAACATTATGTTCATTTGATGGAAGCTTTTAAAAAATCATACAACAGCTCAGTGTTATATGGAGCATCTACTGTTCTCCTCTGTTTTCCGAACTCAAACAAGGCAGCTGGAAAGGTTTCCATGGTTTGTTTCATTAAGAAGACATGTGACTGGTAGCCAGCACAGTTTTTTTCTCAGTTGATGACAGAGTATTAGAAGCTATAATCAAGAAAAAAACCAGTATTCAGTCCCTGGCTTTTTTATATCATTTTAGTACAACTTTGCAAAGCAAACCTTGTGAACTTTACTAAAAAAAATATAAAAATTGTTGACATTGTAATTCGAGAGTAATCCCTACTTACTTTCCTAACTAAAGTAATAAACTGGTTTAGTGACTTGAAAAAATGAAGATTTTTGAGTAATTTTAATTCTAGCATTAACAACTTTCTGAAAAAAATTACCTGCAGAAAGCCCTCAATTATCTTCAACATTGGAATTAATATGAAACCAGGTTTTCATTGAGAAAAGAGCAGATATTAATTTAAAAATTACACTTTATTTATAATTATCTAAATATTATATAATAGTTATACCCCTGCTATTATTTTATTGTTATTGTTATTTATTATTTTATTAAAAGCTTCTCAGAATACAAGAGTCTTCTTTCTAATTCTCTAGTCCCAGATTGAACAAATGCAACCCAAACAAAATTGTCCCAGAATCTTTTGAAACCCGAACACTTGGACACCCTTGCGTGTTTCCCTTCAGTAGAGCAAAGTAAGGATGGAAGCCAGATTCTTAACTGTGCAACTCTTGGCTATGCAGGATGAGGGATAACCATTTAATATTTCTTAAGGGTTTCTTTATTCTTTACAAAAGGTCAAGCCCACAGTGATCTGATCGGAAGCAAAACCCCTATGTGACCCCTGAAGTTTGATTCTATATTTTGGCATTTTATTGCATGCTTGGGAATCTGCAGTCCTACTGACAGTCATGGGAGAAAATGTCTGTATGTCTGTCTCCGCTCACCTGTCTGGACCATTAACCCATTGATCCCACATACAAGCAATATGGATACAGTTAGGCTAATAAAAAGCACCTTATTTTCCTTATGCATCTGCATAATTTTTTCTGCTTCTCTTAAGCTGTTATCCTCAGTTTTTATGGACAATATCTGTCTCCAAATCTTAGCACAATTGATCTGTCCATGCTGACATCCCCCTTCTATTTTCTTCCCTGTTTGGGGAAAAAAAAAATCAGATCTTTTCAATGAAGAAGTTGTATTTCTATAGCTGTGTAAAGATCCAGGTTGTTACGCTGGGAAGCGGCCTTAGTATTTACCTTTTTGGTATCTGATGCACTATATTTTTCTTCGAGGAGCTATGAAATTCTTTTTCGTCTCTGCAGTGGCTGTAAGGTACTCTTCAGTGAGGAATGAAAGATCTCCTGAATTTTACTTTTTACTTCAGGCTACACATTAAAATATGCAAAAAAATTAAACAGCTGTTATATGTAAAGGGCTTTTATTTCTTTTTTTTACTGTAGACTGTCCAGATATAAGAGAAACCAAACACTCTTAAGTATAATAGCTTTAACATGAAACATTCTCAACATGTTTCTCTCAAATAAACTCAAAGGATGTTCATAGTATATATACCTCATTTCAGATACAGTTATTGCCCACTTAATTTTGTAAAAATAGTCAAATAAGATATATGTTTAGAATAGGTGGAATACACTGTGAATTTTGAATCACCAGAACACATTTTCTAGGATAAATCTTCTTGATTTTAATCTCTTCTGTACTAGTTTGAAAACAAACTAGTGGGAGACACCAAGTCAGAATAGCAATTTAATAGGGAAATAAAAGGGAAAAAAAAAAAAAAATAAAGGCAGAAAACACTGGGTTAAACTGACAGAGTCAGGATACAACCTGACACCTTGTTAATCAGGGTGGTGGTAGCAGTCTGGTAGAATGGTGGCTGCAGTCCTCCTGAAGCAGTGATCCTGTAGAAAAAGGGTCTGCTCTTCCTCAGAAGGTCCAGTGGTGGCTTTGTAGCTCCTGTCCTCTGGAAATGCAGTGGAAAGGTTGTTTCTGGTGTTCAGAAGCTCAGATTATATCCAGGACGGAATACTTGGTTCCTCCCTCTGGGTGGAGCATCTCACAATGGGATGATGAGTCATGAAGCCAAGTGTTGATTAGGCTCATTAACAGAAGATAGTCTGGAGGGAGTTATCTATGAGTCATGAGGCCTGACAATGATGGGCCATTAACAGAAAGATAGTCTGGGGGGAGGAGGCAAGGGAACACTGCCCCTCCTGGTTTCAGCAGCTCAGGAGGATGGTAATAGAATACACTGCAACCCAGGACATCTTCTTTATACAATAATATTTGAAATAGTTTTTGTTACTAACTACTTTAAATACCCAGAAATATTATACAAGTGATGGTGGCTATAGCTGTGGATTTTGGAAGAGCTATAAAGTCAATACAGGTCCATTTTTTTGTTCAGGAAGGCATCAAGTGCATCTAATGTTGGGTGTGCAAAGGTCTCGGTTTGTTATTCAAGCAGAATGATTTCAGAAACCATACTTCTAGTTTTCATGTTCCTTTTCTGGTATTTGGTTAAATATGTAGCAATCAAAGTCAATCAAATCAAACCATTCTTCCTTGTTATACCATTATCTTTATCCATTTGATGAATATATCACTCTCAGATCCTCACAGTTTGCCGTCTTCTGCCAGTAAGTTACATGCTGAGGAAAGACTTCAAAAACTGTTGTCAAAATTGTAAAGAAAAGTAACACACAATTTCAGCATGTGAAGGAGAAAATAATCTATCTCTTGGAGGAAATGACTATCTCTACACATTTAGTAAACTTTTAATTAAAGAATAAGAATAATTATCTTCTCAAACAAAACAATGACTGCAGTGGGGTGTAACCATCATCAGTTTTAATCATCCCAGTGGCTCCCACTTATCCTTTCCTCGCACAGATGTATCATTCTTGAACTGTACAGATCAACAGAAATGTTATGCTTTTTTATACTGTTCTGTTACTCTCAGCCACAGCCACTGTTTCTTTTTCCTCAGTGATATGTATCTTTATATTTAAAAATAAGTGAAACACTTATGAATTTTCCTCCTGGTCACAAGGATATTTGAACAGGAAAAATTCCTGTTTAATTTTCAGTGAAATGTTTTATTCTGGTGTCATGAATTACACAAAAAATATGGAGGTACCAACATTTTTTCCTAAAAGTGTGTTCATAATTTTTCTTTAAATTCAAAATCACAACTAACTGCTCTCAAATGCTGTAAAATTTGTTGCATGAAGCTGGCCCTAGGCTTTATTTTGACTTAAATTAGATTAAATTGTTAAAGAATTTTCTGTTTCACTGGAATAGTTTGTACTTGAGAAGTAAATATTTTGAGTCATGAACAATCCCTGCATTCCATTGCAGGCACACAAATAAAGCTAAACTAAATCAAACTACCAAACTTTAGCAATGTGAAGTCTGGCCTGTCTGGCCTCCATCTCCAGAGACCTTCAGTTTTCTTTCTCCTTGGGGACATCACGATTGATGGAATGAACATAAAAAAGGAAATTAATTATCATCTTGAACGGGTTGTAACAAAAATTTTCTGTATTTGTGGATTTTTATGAGAAGGTGGCTTGCTCTCTCCAAAATGTGTAATAATGAGAGGAAGAAATTGTCTAATTTGTCTATCTGTAGTTGCAAAATACAACGTTTTTCTGTTCAGAGGTGGTTGTACTGTGCTGGCAGTTAGCCCAGGACATGGTGGCTAATTTACCAGGGAACTGGAAGGCCAGCTGGGGAGCGTTCAAATTAGCAGCCAATGAAAAATATAGAAAATCAATGCTTTTTAGATGAGAAACTTAATATGAACAGGAGACAGTAAAAAAGGGAACTCTTGTTTTAGGCAAGAACTGTGTGGTTCTCCAATCTTCTCTTCCATTTTGTTCTTTTAGGTTAGAAAATAATAAAAAAATATAAACTCTACTTTCTTTCTGGAAAAACAGATATTAATTATATAAGCCCTCCTGACAGGTAAACCCAAATGATTTATTACTTTAAATGTCAAGACTCAGATCAGGAAATTTCAAGGAAAAGAGGAAATAGAAACCTGTTAGATGTTGCATAGGAAAAATGACATCAACAGTATGTTTTCTGCATTCTGAATATAAACTTGCCATATATTCTACAATGTCAGTTTGGTTATGAGTATTACAACTTTCTCCTGATATTACTATCATATTTTTTCCTGATGGATAATCCTTTAGATGTCTTTAATTTATCAGTGTCATAAATGTGACTTAATTCTTCTGTTTCCACTACTGATATTATGTGTGATGTGTCAGTGAGTCAGTGCTCTTAGTGATACCTCGCGCAGAAACATCAGAATGAAGAACATAATCAATACCACTCCAGGTGAGCATTCACCCATAGACCCAAGAGTATTGGGTATTTACTTTGTGTTCATTCTTCAGTTGTTCATTGACTTGCTTTAAGGTTTAGTAGGAAGTCAGTGACTTAGGGAATACATAAAAAACCTGGCTGTGATGGTACACTTTTCCTATGTGGTAAGACTAAAAAAGAAACGTGAGTATATGCAAGCTTTTAATTACTTTTAAGAAGGTATATAGCAGAATGAGGCATGCTGTGAAAAAAGTCACATGAAGATTGTTACATTTATGAAACAAACCTAATTACCATTACATATTGAAACCAATTTCAGACAATTTAGCTACAATCTGATATTCATAATTGTATGGCTTTTAATAAGCCGAGGATGTCTGAGGTCAGAAAGAGTTTCAGAAGTCCTTGGCAAATCTGAAATAAGCCCAGAATGTTACAGGGTACTTGTTGTAACTCTTTCATGCCTGAATAAAAAAGTTGTAATTATTATGGAATAATAATCAAGCTAGGTGTAAAATTATGGCCAAATATTTGATGTTTTTAAAATGTATGATATTGGTTTTGGTAGTTTGTTATACAGTTTAGGAAATTATTTTCCTCGACCTTCCTCTTTGGAAAGAGAAGGTGTAATAAGAATGGTAGAAAAGCATTCAAGACTTACACACTCTGAGTTTTTTCATTTTTGTGTCTTTAAGATAATGCCAGACTTTAGGCCACCCATTAGCCTGCCATTAACTCTTGTAATTCCCTGGAAATTTAGGAAAATAAATATAAAGTAAAAAGAGAAGGTCAGAAATCTAAGCTGCCACTTGCAGTGGTAGTGCAAAAGATATATATATATTTTTTTAATGTGACCTGTGTCTGTAGACTCTGTTTAGATACTCCAACTTTTATGTAGTGGCAATATAGAAATGGTAATTTTTTAATTATAGTCATCAGTGACCCACATGACAGTAGTCACATTTTTCTAGTTATGTCAGAGCACCATAGAAAATGACATGCTATTTTCCATGAAAAAATAAATTTGGGTACATCATAGAGCATTTTTTAAAAATTACATGTATACTTCTACCATATTAGATGTCTTCCTTCTCTTTCTTCATTGAAATAACCTTATGTACTCTTTTCCTTTTGAGTTTATTCTATGATTTGGCGGGACTGATGAGTTTTATGAGTCCAGAAACAGCTTTGATATTCATTATCCTAGTGTTTGTTTCCATTTACTTCAACATTGATTGTCCAACATAACCTATGAATCCAGCACATAAAGTTCTTTCCACAGTAAGCATCATTTTCAGAAACCTTCTTCCTAAAATTCTTCTGCTTGTGTTCCCCTGTGTGCTTTCAGTAAGTCATGAACAACTAGTAAGGTTGATAAATTGGTCTAGCTATTTGTAACTAGTCTTTCCAGCAAAACCTTCTGCTTGGCCTTTTTAACATTAAGACATCAACAGGCCTATTATAGTTTATTTATAGTTACTCAATTCTATTGTCTCTCAAATTCCAAAGGAAAACATTTTCCTGTTCAGCAGTAAGATAATACGCATCTCGCGGAGTTATAGTTTGAGACTGAATGCTGGTTCTGCTGCCTGTAGTATGAGATTTTTCTGCTGTCTCCTCAATGTACAGATATAGTGGGATATCTTTTTTACAAAATTATAAAAGGATTAAAGATTTCCATATTTTTTCCATTAAAAATTTTTCAATAGCTAGATAATGAAGTAATTGTATGCGGTTGTTCAAAGTTCACCATATACAAAAGTCCATGGATTTATGGGATAGGCAGAATTCCCATGTAAGAATATTTAATGACCATAATAATAACAGCAGTGCTTTCAGCATGCATACTGGTACAAATAAAATGCCAACCTTCAACTGTCTCATAGGTAAGGTATAGCTCAGAGCTTAAAATAAGAAAGTATAAAATTCATTAAAATGCCGTAAAAATTCATCACAACCACTGCTAATACATTTAAGTTAGCATTTTAAGTTAGCAAACTTAAAAAAAAAATAATTCAGGGAGACCCTGCAGAGACATCTTGACAAATTACAGGACTGGGCAATCACCAACCATATGAAATTCACTAAGGGAAACTGCCAGATTCTGCAGCTAGGATGGTGCAGCCTTGGAGGGTTGAGATGCACAATGGGGAATGAGATGCTGGAAAGCAGCACTGTGGAAAGGGATCTGGATGTCCTGGTCATTGATGAGTTGAATGTGAGTCAGCAGGGCCCTGGCAGCCAGGAGGGCCAACCCTGTCCTGGGGGGCATCAGGCAGAGCATCGCCAGCCAGGCAAGGGAGGGGATTGTTCTGCTCTGCTCTGCACTGGGGCGGCCTCACCTCGAGTGCTGGGGGCAGGTTTGGGTGCCACAATACAAGAAAGATATAGAGAGTATCAAAAGGAGGGGAACTGAGATGGCAAAGGGCCTTGAGGGGAATCCGTATGAGGAGCAGCTGAGGTAATTTGGTCTGTTCAGCCTGGAGGAGACAGGGGAGTCCTCATTGCAGTCTGCAACTTCCTTGTGAGGGGAAGAGAAGAGGTGGACACTGATATCTTCTCTATGGTGCCCAGTGTGCAGGGCCAGGAGTTGGACTCGATGATCCTTGTGGGTTCCTTTCCAATTCACCATATTCTGTGATTCTCTGAAATATAAGGAAACAGAACAAATTCAAAGAAAGCTACTCTGTGATGGTCAAATTTATTTAGTTTTTCACCATGGAAAGTTCATCTTGAAAAAGGCCACTGACATAGAATTATTACGATACCAAAAAAAGGACACTCTTAAACACTGCACAAACCAACCAGTTTTCTCTGCTGTAAGATGGTAACAATTTCATTTCATTTAGGTTGCAGATTGAAAAGTATCAGTTTGAAGCCATAGAATTGATCCTGAATTTATCCTTGTTGTTCAAATCATAAATGTTGAAGATGTAATACCATTTATCTTGGAATAGAGACAGCATTTAAATACAAATATCCTTTGCAAGAGCTGGGAGAACAGCACACTCATTTCAACATAAGGCAAAAGCCATTATTTCCATAACATAACAAGAACCAGGCGTACAATACTTGACATTCCAGATCCCAATGTATTTCCTTTTTCCACTTGTCAAGTAGTCAGTGAGAACCAATTAGGGCCAGTATTTCTTCAGGGTAAAAATATCATTCTCTGTTCAATTACTCAAAATTGATATAGATCCCATTTTCACTTCTCTTTCTGCTATACCTGTTTTATATTTCAAATTCCCTGATAACTTAGTCTCCCCTTTACCTGATTTTTTTTTTTTTTTTTTTTTTTTTTTTGTGGTAAGGAAAAGTACAAAATTTTAATCTTAATTTCTTTTCTCTTAGGACTCAAATAAGTGCAGTCTGAGGTTCATTTTTTTATAACAGCCTTATTTATCTTTTTTCTCTACTTTCCTATGCCCAATCTTATTACTTTATTTCCCAGTTATTTTATCAATTTATCTGTAAATTATTGTAATATTTACACATGCAAATAGCAGTTTAAAATGTGAGGACACAGTTTTAAAACAAGATAAGATTAAAATGCATCTTTTTGTTAAAGATCAGTCCCTTAGAGTGACTGTACATCTTGTGATTTAAGGACAGAATTTTTGTTTAATTCATTTGTCATGGTAAGGCGAATCTTTGATCAATCAAGCCTTCACATGGCAGCACTAAGGTTGTAACTGATGATTAAATATAGCTTTTTAAAATAGTATTCAAAGAAAAAGAGGGTTTCTTAATAAGAAATGCAAGGCAAAATACTCTTTTTTTGGTTTCTTGGACAAGGTCTAATAACATATCTTTAAGAAAAAGCATTTAAGTTAAATATTTTGCAAGTTAAAATGTGACATTAGTCTAAAATTTTGTAGTTTATACTTGCATCCTTAAAATAGTGAAAGAGAATGAGAGAAAGAAAAGTTCCAGAAAACTACAATGGAGATGGACTTCTTTCCTGGAAAAGTTGAGTGAGTACTGAGGGCAGAATGCATCTTTGTTTTTCATTAACAAAGAATTATTTTATGAAGGCTATAAGCCTTTATAAACTGGCTCTCAGGAAAGTACATTCCAGTCTCACTAACTTATAAATAGAGGCCTCCGTTCTCAGAGAGATTAGCTGCTTGTGGTGTGTTCCTAGCTGCTGAAGAGATGAAGGTGAGCTTCAGAGATGTGTGTGGAAGAGAAGACAAGGTGGTTCTTTTGAGTTTAGGCACAGGCCAGCATGAGTTTCAATAGAGAACTAGAGAGGAAGACTCCAGCAAAAAAGAACCACAATGCTGGAATTTCTTTCAGAATCTTTACTAAGATGATTTTTTGATAGATGAAGAACATGAGATGCAGGTAAAAATCTAGAAATTACAGAGAGAATAACATTATTACACACTCCCCTGGCATTTCTTCAAAACTGAACGTGAACTGTCTTTGCTGAAAGTTGTTCCCAAGCCTCCAGTTGTTTGAGAGCAAATACTATATTCTGATCTCAGGAAGTGGTAGTATGAATTTCTTTAGAAGCTTTAATACTGGAATATGTTAAAATTCTTTTAAAATCTTGTCAAAAATTACTTCAGAAAGAAAGACAATAGAGAGCAAGAAGGAAAGCTGAATTCTAAGTGAACTGTAGACAGTATCATCCTGTATGTTCATGCATTTGTCATATAAAGTTGAAATTTAAAATGAAAAAAATCATAATTCTCACAATAGCTATCTGTCAGGGTGTAGTTTCCACTCTGAATTCATGTTAAATTGCTCAAGGTGTAGCCATAATTATCATTAACATAACATTTATAATGATATAATCAAAAGATAGCTACTTTGCTTTGCTAAAATTTTATTTTCAGATCTTTGAAAAATAAAAACAGCTTTAGCATTAGCTTTCTCTGGAAGATTTCATTAGCTGCATTGACTACACTCGTACTAATTCCCTCATGTTACAGAAACTGTGTCAAAGAAATAGTCTGTAAAAGTTAGCCACTCTAGTTAAGTGGCCTTCTTGTGACCAAAGATTCCTTGTAGAAGTATCAAACTGAAGTGTGCAGTTTATGCTGAATATTTATGCTGAGTGACTTGCCCTAAAACTGGCGACTCTTATCACCTGAGCTCCTTTTTAACAAGTGCTTTGAAGTAAAGACAGTGAGTAATTACAAAGCCACAGTAGAAAAAACACAGGGAGAAAAGAGCTGTAAGGATACTGTGAAGTCTAATAAACCATAACAGAATCATTTGGATATGTAAATTGTGCTGTAACTACTTACTGCATTTACTATCTGGTAACAACTGGTAGTTTGTAATATCACTTCAGTTTTACCAGAAAAGTGAGATAGCAAATTATATATTCTTTTTTATATGATTATGACAACATTCTTTGTTCAATAATTTAAATTCCATTGTCATTAAAACATAGAGATTTTATTTGTTCTTATAAAAATTTGATGTGAGTTTTAACAAACACAAATCTTTTAACACAGTAAACTTCTGGATCTTCATGTTCTAATTTAACAAAATTTCTTGCCATGAAACCTTATGGCTAGAAGAATCTTCATATTTGAAATGAAGGAAAACTTGCATATAGAGATTTAAAACACTCATTTTGGTGTCCTATAATGAGTTCAGCAAACAAAGTCTGTTACTCTGTTTTAAGACTTTTCTGTGACTAAATGTAGATTCTTTATTTGTATTAAGATGAAGAAGATTTGGACCATGAATTTGCATTTACAGTTAAATTCTCACTTTCATTATTTCAGGTTCTTGGTGTTAAAAGATCTGTTACAGTTAGAATATGAAAACGAGGGAGAAAACTGAATAATGTATTTAGTTATAGAATCATAGAATAATTTAGGTTGGAAGGGACATGCAGAGGTCATCAAGTCCAAACTCCAACTCAGAGCAGGTTGTTTGGGGACCTTTCTGGTCAAGCCTTGAACACCTCTGAGAATGCACAATTTTTAAATGACTTGTTGCAGTGTTTTACCACCCTCACAGTGATTTTCTTTTCCCCCTTAATCATGATTTCCCAAGTTCTGATTTGTGTCCATTGTCCTTCATCCTATGCATCCTTCATGCATTCTCATGAAGAAGAGTTTAGCTCCATTTCTTGATATACTCACACTAGGGAATTGAAGAAAATAATGAAGTGTCTCTTTAATTTTTCCTCTTAAGGCTCAAAAAACCCAGGCGTCTCAGCTTCTCCTCATGATAAGCCTGCAGTTCCCAACATCTTCCTTCTTTTTTTTTTTTTCTGAAATTAAGCATGGTATTTGAGATCCTTCTGTCATCAGGTAACTACTTTAATCACCAAGTACTTTCAGAGATGATAGAGGCCTCATAATGTCATCAGCCAGCTTCTGTAGCACCCCTTGTATTCTCTCTGGACTTAAGCACATTCAGTTATAAGTTCTCCCTAATCCTATCTTCCTTCACTGGAGGCAATATTTCACTCCCAACAAACACTGTTGTGTCAGAAGAGGCCTGAGAGCAAGTTTTATGGATAAAAGAAAGGCAAAGAAGCCATCAAGTATGTTGTGTTTTTTGACATTATGTTTCCTGCCCTAGTTAAACAGTAGGCTGTCAATCTTGATGTAGATTTCCTTTTTCAGCCAACGTCCATACAGAAGTTCTTTCAATTGTCTTTTCTATAGTTTTGGCTTCAGTTAATTGTTGGACTTTTGAGAGTCTTTCCCAAAATCTTGTTTCTTAAGCTGCTTCCTCACAGTTTTCTCTGTCTTCTCTTCAGGTAATTTTAAAGCCCTCTTCACTAGAATTAGCAAGCCTGCTAGCAAAGATGCTCTTTTCCCAGTTTTTCAGATGGACTATGTAGCAGTTCTCATTCTTGAGAAAAACCAAAGCCCTGTGACATCACCTGCACCGCAAGGTGTTGAGCTGCAAGGTGCATGCAGTCTTAGATGAGTCCTTTTCCCTCACTGGAAGGGCAGAGGAGAACATCATCTTGACCCCTACACCCAGAGCTTACCACTTCACTTTCTTTCCTCTGTTTCTTCCTATCTGACTTTTTTTGTTTGACTGGGTTTTTTTTGACAATGGGGGTCTACAGCAGTTCTTTTCACTCATCAAAGCCAATTTGTATTATTCACAGACTTGTAGAGCAGGCTTAATTTGCAAATCTAAGCAGATGTTTTTTGAGAAATATGATGAATCTCAAATTGGAGCTATTTATTCAGGTATTTAGAACTATGTTTGAAATTTAGGGTTGCAAATATGAAATGAAAGTAAAAAGGAGATAAAACTTTTCAGGAATGCATTTC
The DNA here is from genome assembly GCF_020740725.1 of Corvus hawaiiensis. Classification (NCBI taxonomy): domain Eukaryota; kingdom Metazoa; phylum Chordata; class Aves; order Passeriformes; family Corvidae; genus Corvus; species Corvus hawaiiensis. The sequence goes on from NC_063214.1 coordinate 79,052,502, forward strand.
ACCTACAAAAATTACGCTGTGATTTGTTAAAAGTAGAAACCAGATCCCTATAAGGAGTGAGAAGATGATTTTTTTAAGGTTTTGATTTTCTTTTATTTAATATAATTTTTCCTTGTTTTATGAGGAAATGAATGAATTTAAAATTGTGGAAAATATTTTTTTCTCTGCTTTGTTGCTCTCAGTTTGGCATGTCTAGAATTGCTAGCATTAACTCTTCAACTTGCCTTAAAATGCTGATCTACCTTGCTTTTTATCATACAGAGAAAAAAACCCCAGCTTTCACTCTATGTATATTTTGAATCATAACAGTGGTTTGTGCTCTAGCAATAAGTGATAATTTTTAGGAGTATATAATCATATTTTTTATAGATATTTTTATTTTTGTGAGTACGGAAGGTAAATTAAAATATGGGAATAGGAAAATATCTCTATTAAATTAAAATTTAATGAATAGCACTGGTTTAGTTCCAATTAGAAGGCTAGGTCCAGCCTGCATAACTTCGTGAATAGCCTGAGACAAGAAATTTTTATGAGATTCTCAATCACAGATTTATCTTGGCTTTGAAAGAAAGGGTATGTATTATGTTGAAGGCCCTCTGCACTTGTTTTCATAGGCAGAAAGAAACAAAATCCAGGCTATGTGAATAATTAGGAAGAAAATAGGCAGCTTTATAATAGTGTTATTTTTTACTTCAGTCCCATACAGTCTTTCACGTTGATTTCTTACATTCTTATCCCGAAGCAGAAAAGAGAATGCTCAAAAATCTCATCAGCCTGACAATGCAGCAGGGATTCTGTACAAACAAACATAGAAAAACCACAAAAGAATCATAGGGTGGCAGCAGCCTCACAGAATGACAAGTAACACATTATCAAAGGAATTAAGGTAAAGTGGAGACAATACAGGGACAAAATCTTTCCTTAATGGTACCAAAATTTGACTTACCTGCAAACATATTTTATGTATGCGTTGCTCTCTCTACTCTTATGCTCTTGATAAAGAGTCCTTCTGATCGAACCTTATAAATTGAACCAGATGGAGCTCCCATCTGTATGATCAGAGAATCATAGAAGGGTTTGGGTTGAAAGGCACATTAAAGATCATCTAGTCCAAGTTCCCTGCAATAAACAGGGACACCTTCAACTAGATCAGGTTGCTCAGAGCACTGTTCAATCAGACCTTGAATGCTTTTAGAGATGAAGCATCTACCACCTCTCCAGGCAACCTGTTCAGGGTTTTACCACTCTCTTTGTTCCGTGATCATTTCGTTGTGTAGAAATGTGGAAGGAGAGTTCCTATATGTTTTCAGAATGGTTTTTGGAAAAATCTTAGCTTCTCAACTTGAATCCAACATGTCCAAGGCTCACAAATAATAAGAGCACAAGATAAAGGGAAACATGCAGTAACACTTATTGGATGAAATACAGAGCCGGTTTTATTTACAGAGTCTCTTTATTTTTATTCTCAATAATTAGGCAATATTGTGACACAGTCATCTCATCCTAAGTTAGACTGTTCAAATAAAGCAAATGAATCCCACTGTCCAAATGCTTATTTGGGGATACTGATTTTGGAGAACATCTAGACAACTTAGCTATAAATCCATATACGGTAGAAGTGTTAAATTATATTAAATGGATTCACGGTCTGATGTAGTATTTTAAAGTGTTTTCAAAAGAGAAATCAAAATTTTGAGTAATATATCATCAGCATCTTATCTTGCTACACCATCTTTCCACAAAATGGATATTATTCACAAAATAAAAAAGTCAAAAATAAATTTAATATTGTGTTTACTACCCTAAGTGGATGCTTGTGACTTAGAGTACAGATGTTACATATAGTCAGTAATATGTAAATAAATGATGCAAATATTCTTTTATCAATAATTTCCTTCTGCTATTCTTGTAAATTTTAGGGAAATAATTTTTAAATAAAATTACATTTTTCCCGCTGATTCAGAAGGCTAGCCAGCAATATAATTAGCTGATTAATTATTGTTTTCTTTGTGAAAGAAGTCACCTTTGAGATGAATTTGCTCAAACATGAAAAGCTGTATATTTGACATACACTTTTGTTCCCTGCTGGGGGAGTGCCAAGGTCTTGTTTCACCAGCCTACTTTAATAACTATAAAAATTACTCAAAGGATAAACCAATGCCTAGTTGACATAGGGCAAATGCCTTGAAACAGATATTGAGAATTCCAGCTGAAACACTACAAATAGTATGGTTTTATCTTCCTTGTGTTGCTGTAATATTTATGATTATCGAGCTTTCAAGTAAATCAGAAAAAAAAAAAAAAAACACTAAATCTAAAGAGCTTGTGTGCTTTTATTGGAAATTGAACCTCTTGAAATACTTACCATAAAGTGCTTCCTCACAGTCATAGGAGGTAGATCTTAATTAACCTTTCCAGTGCCCCTACATTGTAGTTAATTAAACCTGTACAAACCACACTAGCTTAATTCTGAATTGTGAACTTACAGTGATCAAAATGATGAATAAAACCCCCTTTTGGATCTTTCAACTGACCTTGCAATTTAACATTATAAAGCTTTCATTAAGAATACACACTTTTAAAGAAACAATGCCTTCATACTAGATTTTTCTTGGTGTATTCAGGCAGCCATTATTTCTGTAGCAAGTTGATGATAGTTACTGCTCCCATACTGTGACAGGTTAGGTATAATACATATATACATATATGCACATTCATAAACATCCAGATAGAGAAATAGTCTTTAGACAGTTTCCTAGAAGTGAATAAAAATTCTACGGACCACTATACCATTAAAATTAGAGGTAAAATGGAACTTTTAAATCTTTATACTGAATAGCAAAGCATGCCAAACACCTGTATTTGAACAGGAGCACGTCTTTACCTAAGAGCCAGTGAGATTTCAAGACAGCAGATCCACCTGAAATTCAGGAACTGATTCAGTATGATGATTTGCACCCAACTCCTCAGTGCTCACATTTTCTTTCCCAACATGGTGTAAAGATGGCACCCCCAGGGAATTTGGGAGTCACTCACTTAGCCTTCTTATGTACATAAACACTCATGTTCCTCATGCTCATGCTTGCTCTCCCCCTGCTCCATTCATTGAGCACTGTGAAAACTTATTTTGTTGTAAGCAAAAGTAGAATTTTTAGGAGGAGATTTATGAATGCAAGGACAATATTCACTTCTGAATAGCTCTTTTTCATCTTCATCAAAAGATGTCAGCAAACTATATGAAAAGACAGGAATAGGAGTGTTGTAAATGAGCTGCATTCTAATTTATTTTATTCAAATTAAACATTTGAAATGTACACAACCATTAATTTACACTTCAACAAAGAAGGTGTAGTTTAACTTCCCTATTTTTTTAATCTTCTCATGCCTATCTTCCTGCTCCAAAACTTAAAGCAAAATATCTTACAAGCAATATTAATTGTCTCATGACATAAATCCTCAGAAGTTTCTATTTGTTCATATAATGTTGCTCTGTCTTGTTTCCCCAAAGGGAAATTTTTGGACCTCAGTGACAATTTAAATAAATCTTAGTATATCAGCATAAATTCTATATTTCATTCAATAAGGAGAATGTATAAAATGGCCAGAGTTACATTTACTGAAGATGGATTACAATCATGCAGAATTGTACATAGATACAGTTAGGACATGATTGCATTAGGTTTCATTTCCATGTCAAATGGCTCACTTTATCTCCAGGCCAAGTTGCTTTCAGTGAAAGTATTAATAGGATAAAACTAAATTGGTAAAATACATATTTTAAAAAATTATGTTTAATTTTAATCAATTTAGAAGATCCTGGTATTAGGTAATCTTATTTCACTTGTTGTCAATCAAATACACACCCTCCCACACAAAAAAAACTCACCACCCAAGAAAACATGAAAACCGAAAACAAAACAAAATGCCCCCAAACCCAGCTCTTTTCTATCCAATGCCTTGTATTTGAATAGTAGCCACATAAGGATTTACATGTTATGAATTTATGCATATATTACACCTATATTGATACTCTGAGCTCATGTCAGCATCAGTGACAAATTGTCTCCTCAACAGTGTTCTGTAGATTGCTCATAACAGCAATTTTATTAAGAGATAAAGTATCTTACACTGGTGGAAGTTAAATAAAAGCCTGTGTGTATTTTATCAATATACAGCATCTACAATAAAAGCTTGGAGTGTAACGGATCAGTCACTAGTAGTCTAGTCCAGAGTGGAATGGATTATTTACAATCCACAAAATAAGAGCAAGCTCTTCTAAAATGTATTTTCAGCCTTACTGATAAGAAGGACTCAGTTTCATGAGACCTCATAGGAAAGTTCAGTTCTGTTCCTTGCGCAGTGTAATAGACTTAGACTAAATTTGCCTCAAAATCTGCAAACTGTAGTGTTTACACATTCCATGCTTGGGTACACCTTAATTAATGAGCAAAGGTTTTCTTAATCAGCATTAGAAAACAGTAGGTATTGATATTTTTTATTCAGACTTTTGTAGAAAAATGTTCTAAAAAATATCCAGCAAGACTGAAGCATTCTCTTTATCTCCTATAACATTTGCATGGGATTATATGGTAGGAAAAAACCTAAAGTGGTTCACTGGATTCTGATCTAGTAGAATGGGATTCTACATCCATAAATATCTGTCATAAAGACCAAAGTTTTCATGCAACTCTCTTTCATTTCTCTGCTACTGGGATGTAAAATAATTGTGTAGTCTCCCAGGCTACATTTACATTTACCTTCTGGATATTCTGAAGCGCTCTGGAGGCTCAGCTAGCCCATGTTGGTCACCAGGAAATACACTGAGTTTTCAATCATGGACGGCAGGACAAAGAACAGGGTACGGAGAAGAGAGCCTTCAACTTGATGAAAGTACTTGGTTTTATTAAAGGTTCATTCTAAGGTCAAACCATGAAATTGTTGTGCCAAGAACTCTCAGTAACTTTGGTATCAAGATTTATTGCTCTGCTGACAAAATATAGAATCACTATGAACAAGCTATATTGAGAAGAAATGTAGGCAAGTTGAATGGGGAGAAAAGTCTTCCATCTGAAAACATCCTCAAATTTAGTGACCACAGGACCTAATTTGATCTGTTCGGCAGGAAAAGACTCATTTTCACCCAACTTCTCAATGAGAAATACAGTGTTATCCAATCTTTCTAGCTTGCTCTGAACAGAAGGAGTGTGCATCTGTCTTCTTTCACCTCCAGCTTGTAAAAAGGATGGGAGGGACAGCTTCTATATTTGTTATGCATTAATTTACTTCAATAGAACAAGAGTTCAGGTGACCTCATTTCTCCTTTTATTAAGTTATCAGCTTGGCATCTTTTCTTATGACATTTTTAATCTATGTGGGTTTGTTAATTTGTGACTATAAATAAAATTATCTTAAAATAATGGTTCTTGACTTTCAGCCATTCAGTACCCTCTTCACACACTGAGAATTTCAATAAAAATTTGCATTGTTAAGTTTAGGGCATTGAGCTGCTAATAAGTTAATTGATAAAAGAACAGGAATATAATTTCTTTACATACATATGTTTTTATTATCGGATTTCCCTCATAGGTCAGTGAGTGAACTATATTTTGTTTACCTTCTGCTTTGAATATTCCTTTTATATTTTTTTAAATTAGGGTCCAGTGAATTTTTACATTAAGTTCTAGAGTTATCTGAATAATTTTATTAAGATATTGATTTGGTTATTTGAATTCTCAAACACATCAGTACTTTTAGATAAATAAGCTATTTTAGAATCTTAGTGAAAAGAAGCTGTCATATACATCACACTTTCAAAATCCACATTTAACAAGTTAAACAATGGGGCCTTTGAGGGGGGCCTTTTTAGTTTCTGTTTTGGTTAAATGACAATCTTCCAATACAAACACCCTGATGCCAATAGGGAACTTTCCAAACATTTCACTTCTGTTTCCCCCCTTAAGACATTTATAAATAGGAAATATTACATATTGAAAAAAAACTATTCTATTGTTATCAATGAAATCTTGGTAGGGGAACAAAAAACTGTTTAATAGTGTATAGAGACAAAAAAAACCCAAAACAAAAACCCCAGAAAAAAATCAGGAATTGCATCTTGAAAATGTAGTAGAAAGAAATATTTCCTCATTTTTACGTGTGAAAAGAATATTTTACACTAAGACTCATCATAGGAATTCTGTTTTCCATCTGTCAATACTGAATATCATTACATGCAAAAAAATACCAAGCATAAGGTATTGACTTTTTTTTCTGTGTGATAACTCTTAATTCTTTACTGTGTTGATTGCATGGGTTGTTTTTCATACAGCATAAAAGATAAAGCAGTAATTGTCAAAAGTTTAAATTGTACAAGTCTGCAACACCTCAAATGTCTTTTGTAAGACCCATTAGACATAGTCTTTCCTTGAGGCTTAAACAAATGTTAGGTTTTGTTGTGTGCTGTCCAGAAAGAATGTTTTATTGACCAGTTAGGAAAGGCACTGATGAGATCACACGAGTTATGAAGCATCATGAAGCATTGTGTGGGGCCCTTGAACATTAGAGACACTAAAAGAGCATAAATAAATAAATAAAATCAGACAGAAAATAAACTAAATCTGGCAAGAGGAAATAGCATTGTTCCAACAATCAACCATCACAACAAAGCAAGACAAGTCTTGGAAACAAATCAAAACTGACATAGGAAAAATGAGAAACACAAACACATGGAATGAAACATTCATAAGTTTGTTTGAACACAATAGGAAGCCCTGTGAGGCTTATAATTCACTTTGGCGAGGGTAGAATTAAAACTAGAGACAGGCTTTTAGATGTACTAAGACATTTCATTTGCTAACTGCCAGAATTTAAGCACCATACTAATATTAAATGTAACTGCCCTCCTTTCCTGTCTGAGCTGCCTTTAGCAACTTAGAGGCAACATCTTTCCTGCTTTAGACATCTGAGATCAGTAGATGATTATCAGGGTAGTTATCAGAAATGTTGCCTAGGTTTCTTTTACAGTCTTTTCATTAAAAAAAAAAAAAAATCAAACCAAACAAACAAACAAACAAGCAAACAAACCCAACCAACCAAAAAAACCAACAAAACAAGCAAAACCAAAATCAAAAACAAACAAAGAAAACACAACCAAAAAAAAACCTCCATCAAGCATTTGAAGAGTAGTCAAGAAGCAGTAATAGGACGTCCCAGAGACACAGTTAATTCTGAACTTTCACTTCTCTGAAATATATGTATCTAACTAAAGGTGGCACACTGGGCATCTCCACCCTTCCCCCCTTAAGATTTCTCTCAAAAGATGTGCAGATGCTTCATGGTATCTGAGTCTTTTCAAAATTATTATATTTAGGAGTGAAGGAGTGAACCTGACCCTGAAAAAGTGAGGAAGAGGGGTGTTGATTTAGTGCTGCTTTTTTTGCCTACTTCTATTTGAAACAGTGATTAAGTATTTAACAGGCAATAAACGAAGTTTGTTTTGCCCAAATTGATTTTGTTTTGCCCAAGATAATAATTAGTAGCAATCTCCTTGACTTTATATTCACCTTCGCTTTGCAATCTTATTCTTTCTATTTTCTACCACAATCCTGCTGAAGGATGAGAGTGAGCAGGTGGCTGAGTAGAAGCTCAACTTTTCATCAAGGCTAACACATCATAAACTAGTAAATACAAAATGCCATTGTTATTTTTCGTGGATGTATTCATCAAAACGCAGGAAAAATATATTTTATATATATATATAAAATCTAATATTATCTTCTCCCTTACAAACAGATATTTTCTCTGCATTTATCCAGTTCATTAACAGATTGTGGCAAAGAGATGACAGATTTAACTTTGCTACTTTTCCTCACTTTCATAGTACTTTCTTCAATTTAACTCCTCTTATTTTTAATACATTTAGTTGAAATTAAATATTTACAAAACAAATTAGGTGATTTCAGACATGGAAAAACAATTTGTTTCCCTTTGGAGCTAATGTTGTTGTGCAATGACTGCAAATATATTACTCTTAACCTATCCAAAAAACCCCAAGTAAACATTTTTATTCACTGTCTATATGCCTGTCAGTCAATAACTTTTTTCTAAAATATTTCAGAATTTATCATAAAACACTTGTTGAACATTTGGAATTTAGTAACTAATACAAATGTCATGTGTTGATTAATATACTGTACATAAAATTTAGTTTTTCTCTTGAGATACATTGTCCTTTATTATTTATTAGCAGTGTGCAGTCACAGCAAAAAAATTTACAGTTTCTTGTTTAAAGTGTACAACGTGGTAAATTATATTAATTTCAGCTCTTTTGTTTCACATTGGAGCAGAAATATGAAAAACCAGTGACTACAATAAACAGTTGTGGCTTGAATTAATAGATGAGTCTCTCAATAGGTACAGGGAATTGCTAAAACATGCTAAGAGTTTTCTAATCTAGATACTGTCTCAGGAGAAAATATTCTAAATGTCCTCGCATATATCATAGTCTAATGAATATTCAGTATACCTCAGTGGTCTAAAGAGTGAACAGTGTCTCAGTTATGTTGTAAAGAGAAAAATCAGGAATCCAGATGGACTTGCTTCCTAAAACTTGATTTTATGTTGTTCTTTCACTTAGCCAACACAGCTAAATTTTTTAAATGATCTCTAACATTAAAGGTATCTTATCTATAAATATATGTATCTAGAAATGCATTAAAAGCTGTCTATGAAGGTGAAATGTAACATACAGGATTTCCAAGAGGGGAAAAAAATCGAATTGTGAAAATCATAACGTTTTATATGCATACAGATTCCAATATGTCATCTTCAGACAAAGATATGGAGGGGAAGCCAGATAAGCTATGCACTACCCTACTAGAGAGCTTTGCTTAGGATCATATTAAGATAAAGCTAAGGTGGTTTTACAGCTCTTGGAGTCAGGTTTGCTCCCATCTGTCCAGTTCCACAGGTAGAGAGCCTTGATATCTTCTGAATGTTTGTGTCAGCATATCTGACATGATACATCTAGGGCCCGGTAAATAACTTCATAAGAAAAAAACTGTTCGCTTCTCCATCTGAAGACATTATGTTTCCTAAAACACACATAGTGTCTTTCCAAAATAATCAATGGTCAGGTGGGACAGTATGGAATCCTTTGAACTTCTTTTTTTCCTATATAGCAGTTGAACTTTCCAAAGGCAACTGTCTTGTCCACAAGATCTACCATAACTCATGTGTACAGACCAGACAAGAAGATGTGAAAATTTCCTGAAAATCTTTTGCTTTCTTGGGTATGCTGGAACCAATAGCAGCCGTTTAGTTGACATTTCTTTTGTGCAGTACATTTTTTGTTCATTTATTATGTTTCTAACCTGAAAGAGGGAAAAATTATATAATATGGCAATGATGGCTAACCATAATGCAAACCCAAATATATATTTGGAAAAATCAATGTTTAGAGTTCTCATCAATTAAAAACGGGCTTACGCTGAATAGATAACTTAATCCTCAGAACCGGATTTGTCTGGCTGTAAAGTAGAGGACCTTTGGTAATAATTCCATTAGGCTCATTTTCAAAAGCTATATGCAAGGGAAACATGAAACTGAAGTGAGTGAGTACTACACTCCTAAACTAGTCAGGTTCTCAAATTTTGCCACATAATTTTTTCTCTTTCACATTATCTATTCTTTAGACATTTATTTCATTCTGTGAACTTTGCTTCACCTTTTCCTTGATCACTGTAGCAATGAAAAATTGTTTTCCTCTGACGTTAGAAAAGGACTATTATTTGGATATCGATGAGAAGAAAGTTCTAATGAATGTTTGCTGAGGGCTCCTGTCCTTCTCCTTGCAGAAGGTGGGCAAATTGCTTCCACTGTGCCAGATTCCTTACCAGGTGAAAGCAAGCTGTATTTACATTCCTACATTGTGGGAATGGAGCAGGTATTTCCTTTGTCCGTGGTGGCATGCTTTGCTTCCCATCCCTGCTGCAGATCAAGTACATCCAGGACAGCAGCTGGCAACTTCATTCAGGGCTTACTAATTTGTCATCCACCACCACTGCCCATCTGTTTTTTCACAGGCCATACCACACTACTCTAAGGGAGATGAGTTTGTGTTCCAGCTGTTTACCCCTTGAGACCATCCCTCAGTTCTCATTCTACCCCTACAGCTCTCGCCTTGCCCTGCTCCACACCCCCATCCCTAGAGCCTGTATCCCAGTCCAGGAGTGCCTGCCAATTCCTATCACACTGGAGACAATGCTGCACACCTGCCCCTGGAGCTCCTAACCCAGCTCCTGAGTGGCCAAAAGACTGGAAATCCCACCGGGGGGAAGGGCCCAGGAAGGCCAAGGGGTATTTAAAGCTGAGCATGAAGTGAGCATATATCTTGACCCTCTCCACTCTTGGTATTTCTATCAGCTGAACACTGCTGGAACCCAGGAGCTGGTAGCTATATGTGTCCTTTGCTATATATTTTCTGTCTTTCTTCTTCAAATTACTTCTTGGAATTTTTGACTAACTTAAGATCAAATAGGCTTAAAGTTTGCTCAATTAATGCTTTGAGAAGTGTTTTATGTAGATTGAATTTGCCAAAGCTCTCTGATTTTCTAAAGTTGCCAGTAAAGCCTTTTTTTTTGTTGTTTTGACCTCTTGAGAATATCTTAATATTTCTCCTGTGCCTCTTACTCAGAGCATGTAAACAACCATAAGCCCTGTTAGAAGTCTCATCAACTGAGTTTTTTTGGGCCTTATGTGCTCCTTCCCAGGCTGTGTAATGCCAGCAGGGTACAGGAGCAGGGTCTGAGGTATCATTGCAGCCACTCCGGCTCCAGGGCAGGAGCTAGACTCCCCCAGCCACATGCCTTGGACAGCCTCTGACATGGGCCTATTTGCCTTCTCCTCTCCTTGCTCTCCTTTAGTAACTGTGATGAAGAAAGCAAGATGCTTATACCTGGGGAGGCAATAAAACCCCCTCTTCACTATTGGGGGAGGAAGAGGACTGTGCATCCCTACCTGAGACCACTGGTTCTCTGTGGGAACACTTCAATTTGGGAGTTTTTGCAGATTACCCTTCTCTTCCTCCAGTTTCTGTACTTTCTCCCATGAAAAACAGAGTACAAAGGAACAAGTCCACAACAATGCCCCCTATTAGGGAACCAGGGAGTTCTTATTTCTTATCCTATTCTTTATTGCCTAAATATTTTGCTCAGTCTCATCCCCACACACTCACATTTTAGGTTTTGGAATGTAGCAACAAACCTGAGCAATGCCTACTACAAGGGCATCCCTTGCTGCACCAAGCCCTTCTTGAGAGCAATGTCCTGCTACAATCTCAAGTCCCAGTCCCTAACACCCACAGAACTCATATTGCAGATAACTTTGGTCTGAGAAATTGGTATCCCATTGTTGATGGTAGAATTCACTATTGAATTACAAGAACTGTTTTGACCAACAGAGAAATGACACAGGTTGGGTGAGTCAGCATTGGTAGTCCCCCTCCACACAGTGCTGGTTGCTGGACTGTGGGATTTTCTGCACATTTCTCTGAGGTACTAGGATTGCCTACTCTGCAACGTTGTTGATCACCTTTCAGGTCCATGTTCTTACTATTATTATTTTTGTTAAGTTAAAGTGGAAATGGTTTACTATGCTTTATTTTTGTAGCCTAGTAGGTAACACTTTCACCTGGGATTTAAATCTCAAATAGACTTTAGTTCAAAAGATTTGGGCTTATTTACTACATGCACCATCTGTAACTAGAGAGCTACAACACATTACTTTCCCCTGAGTATAGTCTGGATTCTTATTTGCTGAATTTGAAAGTGCTTCACTTATAACCCTCTGGCTGACTGCACCTTTTGAAACTAACTAGGAAAAAGAAGAACAACTTTTGCTACAGCTGTGAGAGGTATCATCTGTTCAGTGATACTAACTGAACTACAACATTTTAAAAATCATGGTGAAAATTGCATTGTTCAAGCTTGCACATTCCTACTGCTGAAGTATTATCCAACTTTTCAGATGCCAGACTTTGCAGTATATGTCAGTTAATAAAAATCATTAATATATATCTGTTAATATGTATAAAGATAGATCCAGAAATGGGAAATAAACCAAGGTAAACAATGCCAGAATTAAGAGAACAGAAACTAGGTGGAAACAAAATGAAAACAAAGTGACAAATATGTAATAAAAAAACCCTCTCTCAATATAATTGGATTTCATGAACAGATTGTTACTAAAAATATATTTTAATAATTAATATTTAAATAATATTTTCTACATTATATTGGTTTATATGTAAAATATGCTAACAGAAATATTCAAGACTTTCTTTCCTTTAAACTAGAGTTATCATTTTCAGCTATTAATGAAGAAATTACCATTTCCTCAGTTATTCAGCTGCAGTCAGCTTAAGAGAGAAATCAAGAATGTCTGTTACAATTATGTCACTGTTAATATTAATAATCAACTAAGTGCAGTTGTAACATAATTCTAAAAGTACTAAACTATAATACAGAAAAGCTCATATAAAATTTTTTCTATTCCGATCAACTAATGTGATCGTGTAAAATAAATTTAATGTAATAAATATTTAGAAAATACTATCAATTAAGTACATCCTAATAACATAGAGGTTTAAAAATCCTTTACAGCTAGTAGTCCCAAAGGTAAGTTTTTATTCACTTCTAGAAGCATATACTTTACCTACTTTTCTATAGCTAATGCTTAACCTACTTAATAAAAGCTGTATAATGACGTGGGCCACACATTCCTTCAAATAATTCTCTTCAAAATTATTAGATTAGGAATGGAGTGCAGTAAACCAGGATCACATGGCTAACAGCTAAAGGCCCTAGAGAATTGATTTTATTTTTTTCTAAATCTGTTTCCTCCTTATTTCAAAGATGTTAACAATGATTTTAGTCATATTTTAAAGGCAAATTATTATCAATAAATAAAAATATGCACAATATAATATATATAAAAGTAATGGGTTTTGTGTAATTTGAAAGCCAAACTGTTATCAATAAATAAAAATATACATAATTTAGTGTATATGGAAGTGAAATATTGCTATCGTCATCCAGAACAGGAGTAACAAATCAGACAGCTTCCTTCCTTTGTCAGAAACTAAGCTACATGCTTCACTGGCGAAAAATTATGTTGCATGTATCAGAAAATTGAATGTTCTCTGAGGTATTTCTTATTCTTTGATTGTGCTTCATTGTGCAGTTGTTATGAAATTTAATTATGACAATAATTCAATTGCTGGTAAACTTTTGGGTGACAGCAGGTCTGCTAGAAGGAACTGGAAATTTCCAATTCAGCAATTGCATAGTTAAATCAAGATTAAAAGAGAAACAAAGAAGGACTGCTGGAATAATTGGTAAATTGAAGCTTTAAAAATTACTTACAGAACAAATTTATTTCCTGGAATAAATTAGCATCTTCTTACACATATAATACTTTGGCCTAGGCATTGTATTTTAATTTTTTTTGTATAAGATTAATATCTGTCTTATTTTTGCCTTGGGTATTGTTTTACTCTGGATGCTGTTTGGAAACCTGTGAAAAATGCCTACAGCACATTGAACCAATTACAGAACTGCCCCAGCTGGTGAGGAGAATTTTACTCTGTTTCACAGCTGAGACTTAATGTAGGATGCTAATGGCTACAGAGAAACTAACTTGATTTATAATCCCCAATTAAATCTTCCTCTGTAGTAGTTAATTGAGAGCAATGCAACTGCAAATTATTCTTATTCTAACTTATATAACTCATATATAGAAAAAAGAAAATAATAATTATTTTAAAACCTGTACTTGGAATATTCTGTTGGATTCTCAAGTGTGAATTTAAAGTAAGTGAAAGGTGTGACCTTTTTTAGAGAAGGGGAACTTCCAAAGGACTGGTGGAATGGCCACCTTTCCTTTTTGTCTAAGCGTCGTTCAGGTTGCACCATTCTCGCAATGTGTTAAAAAGACTAATAACCTGTAAATTGGGAAATAGAAGAAAAGGAAAACTAGCATGTTTTAAAATCTCAACCCTTACAGTAAAACTGATGTCATAGTAGCTGTTTTTTGTTGTATCTGTGCATAGTACAATTTTAAGGAAAGAAAGAACTTATTTAAGCTGAATTTTATGTTGTCCTGAAAATACTTGGTGAATTTACAGGTGTATAGGGATATACCTGTCAGCAATTCTGATATGATATTAAATCAGTTCCTGGATATGAAACTCTGAAGTACACATGCACTGTTGGGCCCATCCATTCTATTATTATTATATTACATATTTTTACAAAACAAACAAGCAAAACAGAGTTTACAAATATTACTTTAAAATAAGGTTTTTAATAAAAAGTCCAAAAGTTTCCCAGTAAACGTGCACAGGTTTGGGACCTACTTACATCCTGAATAGCAGCAGCTTTTGATCTTGACTACATTACTATTTTGGGTATTTGTTGTGAATATTGAATATTATTATTGAAGTTTAGGAAAAAGCCATTCTCTTAAATTCAGACTATTTTCTCCCTTTATACATACACACAAAAGGAAAGTATGCAGTGATGAATTGCACATTTGATTTAAATACCTGCCCTTTTAATACCATCTCTTCCTTATCACTTTGGCTCAGACTATCACTCTGGTCTCTGGGAAACAGGCTAATCTAATGATTTATGTCAAATCCTTGTCCTAAAAGAATGAAACTGCTGATGATAAAATGAAATGGTAGACAAGTTTCATGATATGTTAACAACTTTCCCCCCATAGCTTATGATGTATTTTTCTCCAAATTGCAAAAAAACTTTCTTCGTAATGAAATATTTCTTTGCCACCTACTTATCAGTTCAAGCTTATTTGGTCTTCTTTTTTTTATTTTAGTTTTGTATGACTTCACATAAGAGATAGTTTTACTGCAATTAATAAAACTATGAAATCAACCAAAAAAAATCAGCTGTAACTAGTTAGAACAATACACTTTATCAAAAATAAAGTCAGTAAGGTGATACTGGTTTAAATATAACACACATTTAATAAAAATAGATCATGTCTAGTTTAACTGCTATATTCTTAGATGGGATAATTTATTTTTTTCACAGTAGTAAAATATTCTTGATCTAATCTTCATAGACATCAATAAAGACCTTGGTGCACTGCCATATTACTAGGAAAGCTGGAGAAGGTAGAGATTTGTAAAACAAAAAAGAAATTGCTCAAAAGAAAAAATACAGTTTATAATGTATGAAAATGGATCACAAGTTTATTTATTCAGGAAGAGGTTCCTCAGCAGCCTTATTTAATATTTAATACTTTTCACCAATGATTTATAGTAAAATAAGGGTTTACAAGCTAATAAAATTGCTGACAGACAATAAGGATGACAGACAATTTGGATGATTGGAATACTATTAGGTGACTTTGAGAACCTAATTTATGGAGTGGGATTGCATTTCTTATTCAGAAATGTAGGTCATACACTTTGGCATCAAAAGTATTTCTGATACAATATGGAGTGTCTTCATTAGGATAGAGAAGAACAATTGAAGCTGTGTGTGTAAATCATCCAAGGGATGCCTATAGGTAATGGCATGACAAGGCTGGGAAAACAGCAAAGACATCCCTGTTACAGTGGGGATTACTGTAACAAGCATATATCAAACCAGGAGTCCTGTGGAAAGGAAGTATATATGGACAGATTCGTGGTAGATGTTTCAGAGATGTTTATTTCTCCAGCTGCATGGCCGGGGCTCAGCTCAGGAACCCCGCAGTCACGGGACCCGAGGGTCCTTGGCCACACCAGGGAACACAAAACATCCAATGGGAAATGAGGCTGAGCAGGGGCAGGGAAAGCCCGTGTCTGCCCCCCAGGGCCCATCTCCCAGGGCTCCATGGCAGGGGGGGAGACCCCAACACATCCCTATAATGTATTAGGTAATAAATCTACACTGAACAGAAGTCTAGCCATCTATCTAGCCAACCCTACTGGTCTGTTCCCAAAATAATAGAAAATTGCTGTGTTCTTGGAAATCACGGAGCAATTTTTTCCCAAGAAAATGTGTAAAAATTAAGTTTCCACCATGAAGCATTGAGATATACCAAGATCCATGTATGTACATAATGTGCAATAGCTTTTATTATTTGCATCAGCTAACATATAAAATATAAATCAATGGCAATCTCTGAATAAGAAGCATTTATGAGAAATTACTATGTTCTGAGGCTTTGTGGAAGTTACAGTATCTATATCCTATCTGAAACCTTATTAATATTTACAATCATTTAGTACTAAGAGCACTTGATTTTTTTTCAGTTTAATGTCTGAATATGACACAATTGCTTTTCAATGTGTTGATGCACTTTACATAATTTTTTCTTGCAACAATCAAATTTTTTTCAGACTACCTTTAAAGAAACCCTGTTTCCCTTTAGAGACTTTTTTTGCCTCCTATGGTTGAAAAGTCTCTCATTTAGCATAACTGCAGTTCTCATGCAAATGAAATTTTTTCTTTGATTATATGAATAGTAATTATATAAAATACGGAAAATGCTTCATTATCATTGTTATTTGGAACATCATAGAAAGTGAACTGTTCAGAACTACCACCTACTTCTATTCTTCTGGTCTTTGAACTCTGATTCCTTTTTCTCTATAGCTTTTCCTGTTCTTAACTTCTTATTATAGCAAGGATTTTGATTTTCTTCACTACAGACAGTAAGGAAATCTTATAATTTTTTAGGCTATTTTTAGATGATGTAAAATATTTCATATTCTAAATACGGATAAATGTTGCGTATCTTAGCACATTTATATGTATAAATATATTTCTCTAACTCAAAATAACTTCTCTTGTGGCATTGGAAGAGTCTTCTTTACCTAAAGCATTGCAATCTGTGTCTTCTCCCATCTTCTTTATGGTGTGAAAACCTTCAGAATTCAGTTAATATGACAGGCTTGACCCATTAAAATTTACCAGGTAGAGTAATAGCATCTGTAGCAAAATTCCAAGCTTCCTTCCTCAGGCATCCCTTTGAATTTTCTTCTTAGTCTTCATCTTCCAGGTTATTTTACCCTGTAATGCAACTAGAATTACCTAGAGCTAGGAAATCAGCGATTCTCAATCCGTGCTGAAATGTGAAATTTTGATATTTACTTTTTACTGTTTGCTTTCATATATGAATAAGTAAGATTTGATTGTAAGTAATATATATTTATAAAAGACAGGTGATAATAAAATCTGTCCTCTATTGTATGTACATGAAATTATAGGAGGTGTCATTTCAGACTGCTTATTTTTTCATTTTGTCACAGCTAGGACCTGAAAGGCAGTTTGATATGGATCCTGAAGCCTATTTGGTTTTGAGTTCTTTGAGTTGCCAGTAATGTTTGAGAGATGAAGCTCTCTATAAAACCCAGTTTGGCTGCATTATTTGATTTTTAATGATTTCTTAGGGTTTTTTTTAATGACTCTTTCAATAGAAAACTGAACCGCATTTTTTACAAGCTGAAAAACAAATGCTGGTTTAGTGTCAGATCTGGTGCATGCTCCCTGCCTCATTGGAGCTGCCTGCACTCCATGCCAGTGGAGGGATGCAGCTCAGTGGTGCAATCTTGGCTCAGACTACTGTGTGAGAAAGAAACAGAGGAAGACTCATTGGAGAGGTCCTGCTTCATTTCACTTCATCTGTGGCTCTGTCCCTCATCCCAGAGCTATATCACAGCCCTGCCCTTGCCCAGCCACATCCCTGCTGATCCCAGACCTGGTCCCCACTTGCTGACTTGACTTTTAAGGTCAGCAGCTGTAAAGCTGTTCTAGTTAGAAGGGAAAAGTTACCAAGGAGAAAAAAAAACACTGTTGAAAAATACTGACAGCTTTCTCAGGGTGGTGGACTGTCAGAGGATCTGGCACCCACTTCCTCTTTACAGAACAGCCAGGTCTTGCTGCTCCTGGACCGCTTAGTTTGGTTGTATTTGGTTAGGAATTATTCTCATGCGAAATGAATATTGCAGTGGGAAGGATGAAATAATGTAGTTTAAGAATTTATCATTGCCTTCCAGGCATATGGATACAAATGGACAGAGTACCCCAGCACTTTCCCGTAAGATTATTGTTATTATTGTTATAATCCTTATCATTGCTGTTTTGCACGTGGTTTGACTATAAATACTGTATTAAATAAACATATTCACAATGTGTAACTTAAAACTAGTTAATGAACAGGGCATAAAAAATTGTTTCATTAAATTGCTTTTCAAAATCAACAACTATTAAGTGACTAGCATTGAGTCAGGTGCAGCTAATTGTGGTTAATTTCTAGGAGAGATACGGGATGCTTCTCTCAAATTATCAGCTCAAGCTATTGGGTTTTTCTTACATTTTGTTTCATTGCTTTTAAATTTAAGTTTAATTGATCATTTCTTATTAAATGAATAATTTTTATTTTACTGGAATTGAAATGCTAGATAATAACTTCTCCTTTATAAGTTAAGTGCAAACAATCTGATCTATGCTTTTGTCATACTTCAACTTAATTTCTAGGCTAAAGGTTTTTGGTAGCTGGCAGGTTTAATAGTGAATGTCCTGCCAGCTCTCATTTGTCAGCACACTGCCTGTATTTTTCAGCTCTACGAAGTGAAAGGGTTGGGTTCTTTTTAATTAGATTACGCTGAAAAAAAAAAAAATTTACAACTTCCTATTTTCTGTTGCTGACTTCCTGATCCTCCAGAGGAAAATAATTTCTTTGTAAAGCCTGATGTAACAAACTGGATTTGAATGATTAGAAAATGCAGTGCAGGAGTTAAACTCTAGAACAGAAAAATACCCAATGAGCTAAAGAGAAAGCTTTCACTTTCTCTTTACACCCACTTCTCAGAAAGCTTTCACTTTCTCTTTACACCCACTTCTCATAAGTAATAGCTACAGATGTAATTAAAACTTTTTTTTTGAAAAGTGACCCCCACCTGAACATAAAAATTCTGTCATATGGCCACAGGGGAATAGTACCTGCCTAAGGTAAGACCAAGTCTCTATGCATCATATAGTTACTTTAAAGACTGGTTAATAAAACTGAGATGTAAAAATTATGCTTAAATATAAAGCTACTTCATTTTCATAAGTGTTCTAGTGTCATGATGAGTTTTCATTGTCTAGCTCAGATTGCACTTCCTGTGTATTGATGGCTGATGGTACAAATCACCTGGGGCTACCGTGTTTCTCAGCAATGGAAATTACTGCCAGCAGAAGTCATAGTTATATTTTCCATGTATTCTATATTCTTTCACATCAAATGAGAATCTTTGTCCCATGACCACTTTCATATCACTTCTCATTAAGAGAATACTTATATTTGTTCTAATGTTCTCTTAAAATAATTGGTCTGGAATTGCAGCTTGTGAACCAGTCTTCAAATTCCAGTAAGTGTATAAGATGAAGAGGTCTTTTTGAGGCCAAACCCATTTATTACATTGCTGGTTTAATACAAAATCCTTTAGTCTTCTGGCTGATCACTTAGTCTGCAAGAGGAAGTGCTGATGGAAGCAGCCTCTGGTATCAGAAGGAGAAGCTGAAACGTGGTAATGAAGCAAAGACATTTATATCACTATGCATGTCAGATATGAGGGAGGGGAAAAGGTGCCATAATGTGTTTCTATAAATAGTGTGGAGAGTGGAATTATAGACACTACACTCCAATGCCCCGCTGACAGAAATTATATGGGAAGCTGGGACAGACAGTAACTTTTATATAAGATAGATTAACCAAGGGAGAGAAGAATGAATTTTCATAAACTTAATGTTTCTCTCAGGACATGAAGGAGAACTGGAAAATAACAAATCTTCAGAAAGGAAAAATAGAAGTCAGGAAGAGGTAATGAATGAAAGAGAATGTCACTTTTATTTTGAAAAACAGAAAAAAATGTAGTACTTAAATATTCAAAGCAGAGAAAGAATAAAAAATATGTTCTCTGAGTCTTAAACTGAATAGATCTCACCCAGATTACATAAATAATACTATATGATGTCAAAGTTACAGGTTTTGTGTATTTAAGATGGCAAAGTAAATTAGACTCGCCTCTGTGCCTCATAAGATTGT
The DNA here is from genome assembly GCF_020740725.1 of Corvus hawaiiensis. NCBI lineage: Eukaryota > Metazoa > Chordata > Aves > Passeriformes > Corvidae > Corvus > Corvus hawaiiensis. Next base: position 79,072,599 of record NC_063214.1, read on the forward strand.
TGAACAGCGCCTGAAAGACATGTCTAAACATGTGGGAGGCAGGGAGGTGATCTGTAACAAAGTGGAGAAACTTACAGGATAAAGACTCCATGTCTTTTTGTATTGCATAATTCTAAGGACTCATGTCAGGAACCATATACACTGAAAGCATGGGTAAGCTGTCCTCTTGTACTCTGCCTAATGATTTCTCTTCTTAGGTCTTTGCCTACCCTGCAAGAATTGGAAGAACAGACACGTGTTTTAGAGAAAAGATGTTCCAGTTCTCATTAAGTGAATAGACCAAAAAAGAACAAAACATGTATGATGGAAAAAATGGCATGAAGCATTACTGAGGAAATGAGGGATAAATTCCTGTATAATTGGAACAGAAGTCCCTGCAAAATAAAAAGTAAGGGGAAAAAATTTATTTTAGAATTAATTTAAATTCGGCATGATTTAGAAGCTTTGGTTTTCACCAGTCTATTAATTTCCTTACATGCTGCTACTGTGATTACTCATTTTTGATCTATAGAAGTACCATGCTATACACAAGTCATTTTCATCCATTACGATTATTTCCAGAGAAAAACAGTAAAATATTCTGCTTCCAGTATAAATAATATTACCTAATTTATTTTAGTGGCACTTTAATGGATTTAAATCTATGTAAATATAATGACCGTCTCATCCAAAGCGTGCAAACTATTCTCTTTTAATCCCAAACATCTGCAGAGGACTGCCATCTCAAACTTGTAATTTCTCTCTTCATCATAAGTTAATGCTGGCTCATTTTCATAGTAACATCCAATTCAACAGTGACTTGTTCTGCATTTGTACTTCGTTCTCTTGGCATTTTCAGTAAATGCTTGAGACCTGCCAAATATGTGCCAAGAGAGAAAGGTCTTACCTCAGAGTTTCATGGATACCAAACTGCTACTCTGATATTTAAGTATATGAAAGAATGTTTTTCCACAAATAATTTAGTTCTATGTCTCTTCCCTGGACTAAATATTTTCAAATAATTGTAAAGTAACTCCCTAATTCCATTCTTCTTCCCCCCCCCCCCCCCCCAATATTGTTTTAAGTAGCCTCAATGTATTGTGCCATTTTGGAAGCTGCTTTTTTGTTCATATAAATTCTCTACAAATCTCTGTAGTTTATCTGAGTGGTGCTGCATACTTCAGAAATATGTTGCTATTGATATTTAGTTTTTTACCTAATTTCTTCTTGCTCACAAAACCTGTTGTAACTCTCTCTACAGTCTGAAACCCTTATAAGACATCAGTGTCAAAAATAATAGTGAGCTCAGCTAATATTTTACCTTCAAATGTCACAGTAATTTACAGACAACTATATATGCCTGTCTCAGAGGTCCCTTTTTCAATCCCATCATGGCCTTAATGACATATGAACAATGGACAGTCTTCCAAATGGTATAAAATTCCATTTATTACAACATTCTCTCTATTCTCTTAAATCTGTAAAAGGACGATCAAATCAATATACATAGCATATAAAGCTCTGACACCCATATCTCAGATATATCTGAAGTAACCACAATTAACTTTTTATATTGTTTCAAAGACAGATTATTTTAGAAATGTCTGATTTATTTAAATGTATATGCCCTGGAGGGAGAAGGGTTTAATTTGCTCAATAAGGGTCTCTGTCTTTCTGTTACCTATAAAGTAGTCTGACAGTCTCATTCTCTCTCTACAAAGTGAGACCAATGAGTCATTTGTTTACATGATACTCATCCATCAAAAATCCTGGCAAGACAAAAATGTTGTTGCTTGGCTTCAGTAAAATAAATTAGGCAAGAGACCCAGTAATTAATAGTCCTGTCATGGCTTACATCTTTCCTTTAAAAAAAATAAAGCCTTTGAAATTACTTGGTATGAACAGGAGTTGTCACGCTACTTTCCTTTTTCCTGCTCACTCATGTGTTACAGTATGCTTAAAGGATGCATTAAAGGCAACAAACAGATTGGGCTCACTTGTAAGTTATGAGCAATTATCAGAGGAACTGAACAGGAAGCTGCTGAACAAAAAGGGGAAAGAACCTCGCTTAGAGTTTCTTGTGTGGCTTTGTTGCAAAAGGACTTTCAAGTCTCTTGTGAGCTGTAATTCAGTGATGTGGCATCAAGGCTCTCTGTACCTCGAGTCACTGACTCATCATAACAGCTGTTTGCCAAGCTGGTGTCAAGAATCCGACTGTAGGAGATTACTGGTAAAGCATTTATAACTCATTTGGAAAAAGTCCAGCCCCACAACTTTTCATTATATTACTGGATAAACTCTCTTATTTCCTTGGTGTCAAAATAGAATGAGGCTTGCTGGCTCAGGCTTCTGGTTTGCTGAACAGATGTAAAACAACAGCTACCTATTACTGACCACTTGTTTGGTTTGTTTGTTGGCTTTTTTCCTCTCTTCAAATCAGAAAGAAAGATGAAAGTCCATGTTATCATCAGAGGAAGGACATATTAGTTATAGAATAAGAGCAGTGGCTGTAACAGGACTGATGTGATCTTATAACTATGCTGTTGAATCAGTCCAAGAAATATTTGACAATTCCAAGTTGAGACAGGTGGTGAGAAAAGATAACTGATGTTGGTGAAAAAAACAGAAGCACAAAGATATTCCTGAATGAAAATTAGCTATTCAAGTATAGTGCTTTCTCCTTATCTTGAGGAATGAAAAAGTAGATTATGTCCTATCATCTGCACGACTGTGTTGTCCCCATATGCAACTTGCTTTATTGGTGTTGAGAGTGCATTTTCAGCTCATATTTAGCCTGCTATCTACTGTAACCCCCAGGTCTTTTTCAGCAAGGCTATTGTTCATCCAGATTGTTTTCTTTCTTTTCCTGCACCATGCACATAGCCCTTGTTTTCTTGATCCTTATGATAATATCTCCCAAAATATATGTCTACTCCATAATCTCAGTCATTGGTCTTTGCCCTTAGCTATGTGTTTTTACTCTTTCTGTCATAATATCATATTTCATCTTCATTAAAAAATGAACAGAATTATAGTAATTAAAAAACATATCATTATATTATTGGACAGTAATAGCAATTATTCTGATCAATTTTCTGTCTACACTTTGCCACTGGTATCATACTGAAGACTTCTATTCATAATAAATACTCCTAATTTTGTCTTGGTGTGCCAAACTACTTAAATCCCAAAGTTTAGGTCAGTTCTATCTCTATTTCCCATTTGTTGTTTCATCAAACTATGAAAGAATTTGCTCCAGGTAAGACATTTCATTCTCATCTTTATTTCCTGATGCACTACTTTTTCCATGGACTATCTCCATTCCAATAAAGGAAAAGAGTTTTCCAATGCCCCTATATAATTTTTAAAACTTTTTCCTTGGGCTAAAATCCAAATTCTCCAGCAAGTTTCAAATTCTTCCATTTTTTCACTTACAAGACTTAAAACATGTTTCATTTTTCAGTAGTGTGAATAGTTACAGAAATGTTCTTCAGTTGTTTTCCCTAAAGTTGACATAGATGAGGCAATGGCTGGTTAGCAGACACCATTTCATGCAGGTAGTTCACTTTTTCTCAGATAAACATAAGCTTCACCTCATAATAATACCTGAACAATATTATTATCATAAAATAAACAGGCCCTGACCTGTATGGGTGTGAGACTCTGTGACTGACACCTTTTTCTCTGTTTTCCAGTATAGACATAGACACTGAATCCAGCCTGTCTCAGTAACAGACCAATGCAAAAACGTCTTCTATCAGAAGTCTGCAGAATTGCTGTTGTACCTGACCCTACTTAACACTAGTTGTAGAATGCTTCCAATGGCCCGTAATAATCTAAATGTCTGAAGTACAAATGAGTAAAACCACAAGCCAGTATTCTCCACAGAATAGATTACACAAAAATGAGGCCTGAAGTTTGCCAAAGCAGAAAGTCTGTGATCTGACATGAGGATCCTTGGGGGAGAGCTGTGCCTCACAGAAGAGAAGAAAAACTGTCCAGGAGTCTTTGTAGATATGAAAATTCCATCCTGATCCCAAATTTCATTTTACAACTAATCTGACCCTCGGGACACAGTGACTAGATGCTTTGAAGATCCTTTGCAACAGGCTGCAGTCCAGAGCTATAACTGTCAATGACCTTTGTTTGCTAAGTACCCAGGTTAGCTATGGCTTTAACCTGTAGTACATTGATTCTTTAATCAGTTACCAGGAAAAAGGTACTACTTCACTTCAATACAATGTAATGTTTTTCTCATGAATGTGTTTTCAGTCATGGTCCCACCAACATTTCCCATTATAAATTGTAACTGTGAAGCTGCTCTCTGAGATGACAATAGCTGTAGCCCATTATTAAAACACACTTGTTTGTCAGTGGTTGCCATTGGCTTTTCCAATATAAGTCAAGGATGTCCCTTCTAATGTTTTTTTATATCTTTCTGACCATTTAGACTTGTTAAGAAGCTTTATTCTAGAAGCAATAACTGTAGGGTTTTTTAGCTAAACCATTGAAAAGCCAGTGTCTTAGAAGAGTTTATTGTACTTATAATGAAGTTTGCAAGGAGAAAATCATTGCGAGCACCCATGTTTAAAGTTGCCATAACTTTGCAGAAAAATTTGATCATAGTGGTAACTTATCTTTAAGTAAGATGTTTTTAACACTCTGAGGAGATTGGTTAAAGAGAGGGAAAAAATAGGAAACCAGTCAACTGTATTCCTCAGAGAAAAGCTAAGGCCTTCAACTGGAGGATAAAGACATAAAAAAGATTGTAGGTCTGTTAGAAGCAGCAGGTGGGAATAGATGAGGTTACAAAAGATGTGTTTTTGCAAAGAAAATATTTTTTTATACACTGAGTGGAGATGATCTATGGGCATCTCATTGTAAATACACACATTTGTACAGCATCCTATGGTCATTTATAATCAGTGAAAGAGATTCAGGCACTCATTCTGTACAGTTTCACAGTAAGTAGAAAAAAAATCCAGCTCAGATAACTCACATCATGAGTGTGAAATATGACCTACCCAGTAGACACTCCAAAAGCTTAAAGTATCAAGCTAGCTGGAAAATAATTTTTAAAAAAGATGTATTCATAGTCAAATTATAAGGAATTTTTTTTTTTCTGTGTCACAGAGTTCAAAGAAAGCTTGTTGATTTTAAACAATTTTTTTCCTGTGTTTTGCTCCATTATCACATTAAGCTTTCATGGTTTATTTTTGCTGTTCAGTAGAGAATGAATCTGTAGCTAGCAGCTGATTTAGAGCAGGTTTTTAAAGCCTAAAATTTTATTTTTACATGGATAGTTTTATTTTTTTTTTCTGTGTGTTTTGAGTTAACCCTGGTTATAACCTGGTACAATCTCAATTATATCCTGAAAGACAAACAGACATTGTGCTGCTTCTGATGCATTTTAAATAGCTTAGCTATATTTTAAGTGTTCAGATACATTAGGAGAAAAACAAAGTAAGAGAATTTGTAGTGAGTAGGTAATGGCTATGCTTTGGTGTAAGCCAGTTTTCATGCTGGCCTGGAGACATTATGACCTAAGTACTTTCATAAATGGAAATTTAACAGGTCATGAACTTTGCCATTGTAAATGTAGACAGGGTTTAGAGGCCGTTAAGGTTAGACCTGTCAATGAACAGGGAATTTCAAGGCAGAATTAATTCCTTTTGGATTAAGGAACTCCAAACCTTTCAAATTTAGGCACACAATTTTTACAGTGGGTGTCTGAGCTATGTGTCCTATAGTAAAATACTACACCAGTAAATGAAACCATATTAATTTAGTCCAGACTATTTTAAAAATAATTTATTAGTGAATCAGTGGCTATGAGGTGTTCTTATATTTCTACAAAAAAAAAAAAAAAAAGACTGTAGAGAGAAAAAAAGCAGAATATATTGCAATTTTAGCTAGGCAACATAAAATTGTTGTCAAGGAAACAATAAATGATATCAGCTAGTTTTTGTAGCAATAATATGAAAGACACGGTAACAAAAATAAAAGTAAAAAGTAAAATTTCTTTGCAAACAAAATTCGTACAGTGATATAAAATACAGAGTGCAAAAGTAAACAGAAGGATTTGAATTAAAAAAACCTCCAGAGTCCATCACACTTCAACTGTTTTTTTGATAGAAGTACTTTGTGTCTGCTTCGCTCTACAAGTTCTAGGTAAATAAAACTGCAAGATTAATAAAACCTAAGATTATGGGGATTTTTTTTCTGATAAATTTTCTATTTAAAATAATCTTAAGATAGAACTTTATTTTCCACCACCCACACCATGGCACCCTAAAACAAGGTCAGCTTTTCTCCTCTCTTTCAGAAATGCAAACGCTTGCAGTCTCCTTTATTGACTCACTTCCAAGCTCATAATCTTTGTTTGCCACTAAAACAAGACAACTGTGTTTTTCTGAAAGACTCATACTGTGAGCAGGTGTTGATCCTGCTGGGGAAAGAATTAAATATCATTTATGACAGTCAGGCACATGAGCTGTTTTTACCTTATACTGTTGAAAGAAGGCAATAGCAACTTTTCTGTTGAGCAAAAAGAGAAGCCAGACAACTGGTTTGATAGCCCTCAAGGAAAACTCTTTGGATCAATCAAATATCAGAACATGATTTCCCTGGATTTAATGCTGTATGAGTTTGTTACCCAGGGTGAGATCTGCAAAAGTATCCTAGAATATCTTGGGAACAAGAATCTCTTGGGAGCAACTCATAGGAAATAGTAGATGTAGTCTGAGTATGGAACGGGGAATATAGGTATAGCAGTTCAGTTGTGTGTTACTGCACAGGAGTGAGTTTTACGCAACTTCAGGGTAAGATTGCTGTAACAGTCATTGCCTTCTGATTCATTTTCTTTGATTGAAGGACCTAAATTTTGTTCAGCATCCAACCTTGTAGACAGACTTATTCTTAGCAGAGAGGTCTCAGGTTTGCTACATTCTACAACTGACAGCATCACTTAGTATTTGATATACCTTCTGTCTTGGTTTCTGCATTGGGCAGAGCTTAGATGAAAGGAATTTGTTCTTTGAAATGTTTAATAGAGGATTTAATACACAGTGATCCTATTCTGATGTCAGCTCAAATTTTTTTAGTTGCTCTCAGAATTTTTTCATTGGATGCTTTGAACCTTCTGATTCTGAGTCAATCTTAGCCGTAGTAGCCAGACTATTGTGTACTACATATAAATATTTGATTATCTAAAAGGAAATTACCAAATTAAGGAAATAGCACGTACATATATTTTCAAATTTTAACTACAGCATTTATCAGAACTATGAAACAGAAATTCTTGTTACAAACTTGTAGGAGAAGTTTACTCTCAGTTATGAAATGGAGTCTGCTTCTGCATTAATCCTTATGTTCCTCAGACTGTACTAAAATATCTCATATTCTTGGTTTACAAGAGACAATATAAAACTTGTCAACTTGTTTATGGTGAAAGGTGCAGTTTCTGAAGAATAAGGTGACAGCAAATAATGTACACAGAAAGCTGAAAATTTTGACCTTTCCTTAGGTAATATTCTTGAGGTGAATATATAGTAAGATCCCTTGAATAGCATTATGTTTTAAACTGATCTAATAAAGCAGTTACAATGAGAAAACAATTTACATGTTTCTTGACTGTGGTGATTTTAAAATCTCAGTCTTGTGTTTGAATAAAGTAGATTTCTGTTGTGTCCTTGAAATACGAATTTCCTAATGAAATAAAGAAAAAGTATATACCAGTATGGTAATTTTGCTCTTGATGAGAAAAATAATCTTTACCTCAGCTAAACAAGATTGATTTTTATTTTTTTCATGTTAAAATGCTCATTATAGTATCTTAATATTCATAATAGTTCTTTTAGCGTAATTATAAATTGTCTTATAGTTGGTTTAATTTAACCAATAATTACAAGCCTACTTCCCTATAAAAAATTGCTCTCAATAATTGTTTTTAAAATGTGGGAACTATCAAATGGAACGTAAAATATACAGCAAAATATATCAGTGATGCATTGGATAAAATATGACTGCATGATCAATGTATAAAAAGTGCATAACATAGATCTTAAAGTAAATGTATCTTCTATATGTAACTGAGCAAGGAAAATCTAATTGCTTTTTCATATATATTTTTTCAGAATTTATGGTACAGGCTTTTAAGCCATTTAAATCCAAACGTGTCAACATATACATATTTGTTTATTTATATACCTATGTATAAATGACATTGCCTGAACACAATGAACTGAAATTTTTTCATTCCTATTTCCCTTTGTTATCTTCAGGACAAGTAAATGAACAAGCAAACCTTTCTTTTGCTAGTTCTAGAGGTTGCACAGATCTTATCCAGAGAGGTTTATAAGAGAGTTCCTCTCTAGCAAGACATTCCTGTGCTAAAAGCTTTACTTAGGCTTCCACTTCCAGTCATTTAGCCTTATGCCTTTCAGTCTACACTTACAGCCAAAGTACTGTTAATTTTGAAGAATCACATGTGAACTGAGGTGAAGTTTGTCAAAGCAAATGTTGGCATTTTCAGTTTAAAATTACTTGGCCAAATAGGGTACCATTTCAGTTTCAGGATACCAGTTAAATAGTCAGTACTTCTATAGGTCAGCAATTGTATAAGTTTGTGTTTGGGAGAGTAGGTGTACTTGTATATAGGATCAGGTAATGGGCCATAAATATTCTTGCTCAGTTGAAAAAGCTCTGGAAAACCTCATTTGCTCCTACTCTTCAGAGAATCTTGGAAAATTTCTCTTTAGTGTAATGAATTTAAGAGGATGAAACTATGCCATTCCACTATTATTAATGTTTGTTTACAATGCATTATATGTTTGGGACACTCTTCAGCACATAAACTCCGTAAGGCAATGAAGAACACTGAACAGGTATTGATTTTCATCCCCTGACAAGCCTATAACCAGTGGGTTGTCTTTAAAAACATACACCAAGGAAAGGGAATTTGAGTTCATGCTTTGCAAGAAATTGATGGTTGCCATATATTCTGTATGAATTCTCACCATTTTAGAAGGCCAAACATAGAGCTCAGGGGAATTTACAGGGGCAGGGGGAATTTACTTTGCTTCATCTGTAGGATTTGCTATGACTTGTTTAGTTAGTGTATTTTCCTATTTTTGAAAGTTTTATGTGGAAATTTAAAAGCTCTGAAAGTATCTTTTTGCCTCAAACAACTTAAGGTAGTGCCTTGATTTTTAATAATACATTTATTCCCGAAATCTTTGACTGAATTTTTTAAAATTCTTTGTTATTGATTAAATCTAATAGAGTAAATTAAATGTCTCCAGATTTTCTAAAAGGTATCTTGAATGTTACTTTTACATTACACTTTAGTGCTGCTGCCTTGACAGGAATCACAGGCTAGGATACTGCAGCCAGTTATGAAAATGAACTAATGAAAATTTTAATTTTGTGCAAGTACAAAAAAATCTTTTCAACATATGTACATGGTTCTCAACAAAAAATTACAGATTTATGGAATTCACTGTTTCAGGTACAAAACAAAGATGTAGTTTATCTTGTCTAATTTAAAGTAAATTAAAAAGAGAAAAAATTATAGCATATATAAATGTAGTTTCACCACAGAAATATATGTGCTTGTTTCAATTGAATAATTTTAAAATTAAGCTAAAATTATAGCTGCTGTATCTCCTATGAGATTTTTAGGCTTCTCGAGATTTTGGCGTTTCAGGAAATTGAGATGATTTCCTACAAATAGATATACAAATGACATATGGATACTCTCACACAGTTCAGCAGATGTATACTCAACTGTCATAAATAGCATCTGTAGACTGTAAAGCTTTTAAGGTCTTTAAAGAGAGAAACATTTTCATGTCACTGATATAGCTAAGGGGACTAGAGGAAATTAGTTATTTGGTCTCATCTCCCCTTAAACCAGGTAACCTGGTATACAGGATTTTATTTTCTCTTTTCTTTTATAGAACATATGGAGGGAATTCTCACCATTTGGTACTATGACTCTACCACTCAAAAGTAGCCAGAAAAAGTGAGACAGTTCAATTTCTGTTTTAATACTTTTACTGGCAAGATAAGATGTACGAGTGGTGCTAGTAGTAATGCGTAAAATACTATTGTTTAAATCTGCCTACTACAGTCATCTCAGTGATAATGGGGTCCTGTAAATGGGTCTCCTGAGGCTTTTAACTATCTGACTTCATAATGGTTAATATAATGAATTTCTGAAATCTTTAATAACAAGAATACCCACTCAGATTTTTTTATTAAGTCGACCCATTTTATGCTCTGGTGTATTTAAATTCATATTTTTCTTTTTTTTTTTTTTTAATCTAAAACAAGAAATCAGCAGTGCTAGGAAAAGAATGTATATCTTATATAAGAGTATATTTTTCCATGTCTCCTAACATTGTTGTGAAAAAACTAGTACTAGAAGAGATCAGAACAAAGTTTCTCTCAAAATTCAGCTAGTTATTAGGTAGCAGAGTATATTGATATATACTAAAGGTCTCAAAGCCTGAATTAACTGCTATAGATGAATACTACAGGGTCTTTACCAGAGGGACATTAGGAAATAGCAGAATAACTCAGTAGAGTTAGAAATGTTTACAGTTGGAAGGCTTGCTGAAAATAATGCCTCTTTTTGAAAAAGCAATCCCATAGGAACTTCCTTTGCTGCTGTTTAACCATAAAATTAACATCTCATCACATCATTTGGAAGTGTTACAGCATTGAAGCTTTAGTGCTGTCTACCATTTTCAGATGGAGTATGGCTGTTCACACTTACTACTGAAAGACATATAATGATGTCCTGAAACACATCTGATGAAAGTCCAAGCAGACTAGATGGCTAATGTTGTTGGCTATACAGCACTAAGTGTGAAATATGCATTATCTTAATTATTATGTATACTAAGCTTTAATAGATTCAATTTGATGTCATCTATATTCTATTTTACATGGAAAATCAAGTGAAAATGCACACTGTTGAACACTATAATGCATGACACTTCATTTTCACTAACAAACATAATGTAGTTTCAGTAATCTTGAAGGATTTTGAAATTGTTTAAAAAAGAAACACAGAAGGTGCTATCCAGAATAGATATGCATAGGTAGATCATGAGGCCTGTTCTGGAGGAACTCAGGAAGACAGACAAAAGCTGATGAGCATCTTGGGGGATATCTTTCAACTTCTAGGAAATCTGCCTCAGTACTGCTGAGAAATGGAAAGAAAACCAAACAAGTTTGTCAGGGATATCACATAATGTTTCATTTTACAAACCAGCATCTTCAGCTTCATGTCAGCAATAAACTGAGCTGATGAACATGGAAGTCATCTCTAGATTATAGAAATATATAGAATACTATAGATTCTAGATATAGAATACTATAGATTATAGATATATATAGAATACTATATCTAGAAATATAGAAAACTATAAAATTATTTGCATTGGAGAGAGAAAAAATTAGAAAAAATTGTTTCATTGTATCTTTAGTGCTAGAACAAGGGGCAGTGAATGAAACTGAGGATGACAAGCTCAAGGAAAAAAATACTAAAGTTTTGCTCATTTCCTTTTCTTATGCTTCATTTCTGTCTCATAAATTAAACAGTGGTACATAGAGTGTGTTCCTCTCCCTCTGTACACTGAATGTATAGAGAATTCCTTACTAGTCTCAGGAAATAATCTGAAATAAACGTACTTGTAGCATATACACTGCATTTACATAGTTCTCTCTTTTTTTTTTTCCTAAGAATCTTAACACCACTAATAATCTGCTTTATGCAGATAAATAGAAAGGGAGAAAATTAATCACAGAGAGGCTTTGGAGGAAAGAAATTTTAAAAGCAGCTGGGCATAATTTACTTTGTCACCCATTGTACCTTTCAGCATTGAAACAGAAAATGCCTTTAAACAATACAGACAAATTAACAGTAGAATTAAGTTACAGATATAAACCCCCAGACTTCCATCACATGAATTCAGGAGTTTAAATGATTTATCAATTAGACAATGATTGATCAAGATTCGCATTGTACTCAATGGAAAGAGATAAGCATTCCCAAAATCATCTTATCATGGTTTATGTTTCCTTCCTTTGAGTTTATTAATAGCTGAAGGAAAGCTACAAAGTACAGTTAAGTTTCCAAAATTAATTTGAATGAACCCAGACTTTAGCCTTGTTTTACAAAGACTGGCCTATTCTCTTTCAGTAAGCATGATTACTGATGGTTCAATGGTATTAAGCAAAACATACTATGGCTTTTTTCACTTTTTTCATCATTAAGGCAAAATGTTACACCAGACTTCTGAATTTCCCAGATACCCATATATCAAACTACACAGATAAGGGAAACATCATTCCAGAGTGTAATTTACTTCCTAATGAGCAGAATTTTTGCCATTAGCACAGACAATTATGTAAAAATGTTTCTGTCAGTCATCTTGAATGCTATCTTAAGAGTATGGAACTACAAAATATGAGTAAATCTAATCATGGAATAGAATTTAATTTTAGTTCACTTTTTGAACTACTTTGGCACATTACTTACTACTTTGTTTTTTAAATTTTTTTTAGACGAAGGTTGTTTGAAAAAGAGGTGCTATTTGGAGCTAAGGAAGATATCATGTGAGCCTTGTAAGTCTGTAAGCAACAGTAAAAAAAGCATAGTCTCTCATCTCAAGCTCTTAGAGAATCCCGAGTTCAATAAAGATACCATAAAAGTACGCCATCTTTTTTTATGTAAGTCATAAGAGAGAAGTCTTACTTGAAAGTTTTGATAAATTTGTAATTGTTTAACACTTTCAATCAGAAATATAGAGCAAGTAAAATAATGGTTTACACCCACTATTTGAATAGTGGTACTTAAATAGTGGTATAAATAAATGTTTGTATTTCCTTATATGTTGCTATTTAACTTGTAAATTGGTCCTTTGTTTAAAAAAAAATCAAGACGAAAAAAGTTATTTAAATATACAATAGTATTTTTTTCCATTAAGGGATTTTTTCCTTAGGTTTCCTAAAAATAATAGTTTTACTGTTATTACCAAGGCACAATATTATAGGCATGGTAAAATAGCACACATGCACAGAACTTATGCACTTCAGTTCTTTCTTTTTTTGATATTTTTTTCTCTTTTTCTAGTGGCTTTGTACCAATGGCAGACTTCTCTTTTATTTCAAATCTTCAAGTGGAGTATCTTGGTGGAAGCACATGCTGTGGCACTTTAAGTCTTCTTTTTTGCCTTGCTTTTGTCAGAAATATATTTGGGCTTTTAGAAGTATAATATATTACAACAGGAAGTGGAAAATTTAATAAAAGATGGGTCTTTCTGGATGTCGTTTCTAATATGCCTCCCTCTGAGTCTCTGATAGAGGTCACTTTTCAATAGAAGTCAAGTATGTCAGCTTTTAAAAGAAAATGCACAGAGGAGATAATCTTAACAAAACAGTTACATTCTAAGGTTCACTGAATATCAGCTGGTGTCTTATATAGTTACTTTACCAGAAGACAGTAGGAGTATAAATAAGAGATGTAAATTAAATGTAGGTAAAATTTGCACATTTTGTGATGTGTCATTAATTGTCCTTCCATTTGAGCTGGATTATGAGGAAAACAGTACATGAGATTCTAGCAAATTCCTGTTCTTTACAATGAATTAAAGTAACTGAAATGAAGGGAAAAAATACTGCATTGTGAAAGGATGATTCTGAAATATATATGAAAGCAAGATGATCCCACAGTTTTCAATTTGAGGAAACTAGCACTGTATATAACAGTCTACTTCACTGAAACAAAGTTACTATGTAATTAATCATACTGTTTCTTTTTAAAAGAAAAGTTCCTTCATAAATTAGTTACTTCCACGTAGTTGTTAAACTACTGGCTATTTAGCCCTTGGGATTGTTTTAAGTCCTGCTAGGTGTTGTTCATTTAAATAACTGAGAAGTGATATTATCAATAATCAATTTCTAGGCTCTTTTACTTTCTTTTACAGTTTTTTCACTTCTTTTTCTTCTTGTAGTAATGTCTTTTTCTGCATAATTATGGCTTTATAATAGTATTCTCTTTTGAGAAAATGCTATTTGTGGAAATATTTGAGATGAATATTGGTGGGACTTTATATGTAAAGAACTTACTACAGAGTCTTCGGTGAGGGCAGAAAAGTTGTGTATATTACCTATAGCTGCTGGATATCACAACTTCCAAGTCTTCTTCCCTGGCATTCCTTTTTAATTTGGATCACAGCATCTTGTCTGTGAATATACTGATCTCTCCAAATACTTGATATGGAGTATCAGCATTGTCAACAAAGCCTTTTCTCGGTATGTGCCAGCTGTCACAAGACATCATTCTCAATTCCTGGAAGTATCTTGATGTTGATTCCCAGTCTAAATGCAAGTGGTTCTGAAAATGCTATACACAGTGCTGCAAGTTTCAAACGGCAGAATCATTTTCCAGGGAAGGATTCGGTTTGATGAGTATTTCCCTGTATCAGTTGTCTGTTTGCATATTGTTCTTTTCCTTGCCTTATGCATGATTTCCTAAGTTCATTAGAAATGCCATCTTCAGGAAGTTTTTTCCTCATAGTTTTACATTTGGTACAGATTATCTTAGATAGAGCTATTCTCTCTTTATGTAAAAGGAACACGGGAAACTTACTTTGAGTACAACAACAATTTTCCAACAATGACAGAAATCAAAGTATAGTAAATAATAAATAAATAAATGAACAAATAAATAAGCAGGCAAACCCCAAAGTGTAAATAAACAGCTAAATCAACATCCTCTAATCTTTTCCTAGGGAAAAGTTCTAATAAAAAGCAGCTTACATCAAGATTACCTGTAACCTATAGTAGTGACCTAAGCAGATGACACTTGTTATTGTTGCTACATTACATTAACTACTCTCTTATTTTCAAGAGACAACATGCACCTTTTTTTTTTATGTATAAAAAGGATCATTAAAAAGAATACAGAAAAAAGGAAACATGGACATACCATTGATACAGAAAATTTTAGTGTTGGAACATGAGGGTGCTATAAGCTGCTTTAGCTTGCAGTGAATGCATAATAAAGCATAATTAAATAGTAGCAGTGGTGGTGGTGATCAACTGTGAAATGTGATATTTGAATTTTTTAAATAAACAACAATTCTTTACACCTGGATTCTGGAGAAGATGGTTGGTTTTAGTCTGGATAAGGGACTTTGAGGTGATCTCATGGTTTGTATATCTCCTCTCAGTTATATTTTATCACCTTAAGGACCCCCAAAATTATGTGCTACTTCTAGATTGAAGGTTTTTTCCATTAAAAAGAAAAATAGGAACATGAAAATAGCTGTACTTAATAGATTAATTGTAGAATCATTTTGTACAGAGAGATTATACTGTGTGCTTATAATTGAAATAATTATTTTTCTGCTTTTTGTTGTGGTAGAGAAGGCAGATTTATCCCTTGTTTAGAATCTGCATTGTCTACAGAATTTGTCATTGTCTTTATTGCCTTTTTTTATAGGAAATAAGGAGAGAACAGAAATACATAAACATACAAATTGTGAAAAAATTTCTTATGTTTATATTGGCATTAAATTATATCTTACTACTTATATGAAATTCTTTTATTCTGCTGTTTTATTTTGCATAGGAAGACAAACTCACACACACTTCAAGAATCTGGTTTAGTTACAGGTAGAGGGAGGGGAAGAGGTGAGAGGAAAATGTCACAGATATGGAATGCATTGTCTCTAAAGTTAAAATTTAGATTTTTTTTCAGGATTAAATTGGTAAGTCAGATATAAAAAAAATAAGCCTTTTTATCTCTGCCTCAGTCAAGCTATACTTAGTGCACATTGAATTGAAAACTGGAATTGCTAAGGTGATTCATGTGCTTAATAACCAAATTAAAGATCCCCAACAGAATCCTTCTATATTTAAAAAGGAAGTATGCTTTTATGTGTAAATATATGACATATTTTTAATGTACTTTCATGTGACTGGTTTTTTTTAATATTAATAAATATATAATGTCTAACACTACTTGTATTCTAATACCTTTTCTTGTATTTCAATCTTCACCTCATATCTAATCACCTCGGACAAAATCCCTGTATTAGTTCACAGAAGTTCATATCAAAATCTTCAATAATATTTTTTTTCAGATCACTTTTATTCTAACAGCATTTGGAATCCCTTATCTGACTGTTTTCAAAAGTGAAAAAAAAAGGAGCACCCAGTATAATGGACTAGTTAAAGGCCCAGTAACATCTGAGGTACCCTGCAATGTTTGAGATATTCAGTGAAAATCTAACAGATCTGAAACAAAACCCGTAAGAGTCTGGTGAGGTCTTGGGGAGGCAGCTGAACAACAGATAGGAGACTTAGGCATCTAATGGCATAGAATCAAGTCAATTCAATTATGCTGTAAATAAACACTTGGTACGCATAGAAGATGTGTCAGTAGCTTCACTGTAGTAGCCCTGAAAATTGTAAGGAAAATTCAAGAGGTTTTTTTAAGTACAAAATGCTTTCAATTCCCCCTCAGTACAGCTGTAGTAAACTAAGACCTTACCATTATATACATTTTTCCAAACACAAATGTAATTTCAGTGCATGCAGTATGTCCTTCATATTTGTGATCCTTGTACTTAAGTGCTTACTTATGTAAAATAACTTACATGAGTAGGGAGCTGCTCTGTTCCCAGGATAAACCACCTACATTAAAATGCAGAATGACTACCTAACAATTAAATAGAACCAGAATAATACTAAATTGATTCTTGATGTAATTCTGAGAATCAATCTGGTTTTTGATGTATCAATCAGGTCTTTATTATATTCTGGAAAACAAAAATCTTCTAGGAACTCAAAGTGCAAATGGAAGTTGTCTGTACTTCCTTTAAAGCATTACAAAAAGTACTGCCAGAAAGATGACAGTGTAACTGTGAAGACTTTAAGGCTTTCAAATAAGTTTTGAAAAGAATCTATATTATTAGAGAAATTAATTCCTACTATGAGTGTAGTTTGCATGGTTAATCTGCTGGAATGGACATATTATTGAGTACATAGTAAATCATCAGGACTAGATAGTAGTCATATACTGAAAGCATGAAGGAAATATTCAAAGCAAACCATATTTAAACAGAAACATGATTTCTTATGCAAGTTATAGGCCCTTGCATAGTGTATCATTACTCACATGATTTTTTTTTGGAGTTAGTTCACATTTTGTTTCTGGTTGACTTAAAACATAAGGCACCAGCAACCTTTTTTTAAGTGTGTAATAGGAGCTGTCAGTACATAAATGTGAAACACATTCAGCAATCCTTCATTTTATATACACAGTTTTAAAGAAAATAAAAAGCATAAATCCTACTGTATTTTTCATCCCAATTCCCTCCATTCTTATAAAGTTTACCACAAATACTCTTGATCTCTACCCCTGTTGTCTGCTGCTATTCTTCAGTGGTTTTAAGCAGTCTTTCTCTTTCTGGAGGGAAAAGAATAGGTGAACATAAACCACATTATCAACCAAAAATCTTACCTGAGTAGAATAATATTAGAGAAGTAATATTACTTACTTTTTCCTTTTGTAAGGACTTTTATGGGACTTTAATATGAAATTCTTCCCTTTCAAGACAACTAATGAAAATAGATTCTGGATCATTAAATACAGCTGTACCATATATATCCAAAGAATGGACACACAATTCAAGATTTTGGACCCAAGGGACAGCAAAACATATTTTAACTATCATCTAATCAGGATTTACTGCCTAGTCAGAAGATGAAACTATGGGTATACTACTGTTACAAGATACCTCAGTGGTTTTCATCTTGAAATAATTAAATAGTTTGTTCCTGAAGGTCATGGCAGATAACTTTTTTCTGCATTGTCATATGTTTTATTCTGCTAAACTGAAAAAATAGTATTTTAGTCAGTGTTAAAGATAGAATGAAAAAACAATTCTAGATTTCTACAGATAAAGAACAAGAATTAAAATAGGAATGTGTGAACAAAGATCCAATAAACCAAGACTGGTGTTTCAATATCTACTTCTTTTTCAGTCAATGTCTTTGCAGGAATTCCGTTAGGTATTTTTCTTTCCTGAAATAGCTTGAGTAAGTTAGTTCTATTTTCAATCTGTAAGAAATATGCTGATTTTTAACACTTTTGCTGCTTAGCACTAAGTGGTTTTGATTTTTAAAAGTGAAATTTGGCAAGTGAGTCATACATACATCCTGACTGCTTGCAAATTGACTTTGAAAGATAGATGTTATGCCTTCAGAGAAAGTAAAAAGTTTCTGAAAACGTTTTGAGGGGTTTTTTTCAGAAAGGTCTGTATCACTTTCACTTTGGTTAGGAAAAATGCTGATTAGTGTCCCTCTGCACACCATCTGATCATTCCAATAAGGTAATGAAGAGCTTCTGACACCATATTAGTATTCATTCTTCCAGAAATGCTGCCATTGTTAGTGTTGAGTTAAACTTACAGATAGATACAGATATATAGATATAAAACCAAATAATTCTTCCTAAATGCTGTGCAACTGAAAGGATGCACTCTTTATATATCATTATGTGCCAGAACAATGCATTTGTAGGGTCTGTTTATATTCAAAGTATGTAATATATACTTAAATAGTTTTACATCCCCATTTTTATGGTAAGCCAATTCAAATATTCATTTTACATTAAAGACTACACATAGTTCCCAGGGAAGCCTTTTGAAAAAGAAATGTTTTGCACTCATGGGAAGCACAGAGAATATTGAAGGTAACTTGGTAGGGCACTTCCCAGAATCATTGGAATCCTGCCTGCAATGTTCATAGCTTTTCATTAGTATGTGTTCTAAAGAGTTGTAGGGACACTGGTTTCTTGGTGTAACTGAGGAGATGAATATATAATTTTCCACTTTGCATTCAACTATTCATGGTTTAGATTTAGAAGAGCAACAATATTCAAGAGAGGCAAGTTTAGGGAGAAGTCCAATGTCAAAATCCTTCATGAAAAAATTGCTATGACTATTTGTTGATATATTCCAGTGGAAACTACTCATTTCACTTTCTCAGTATCTCTAAAAAACTACTCAGAATGTCTCTTCTCCTTGCAGGATCTGTTATGCATATGAAGTTAGCAATATTCTTAAACCTTTCAAATAGCATAGATATGGTGATGAGCACCACAGATAAGTCCTGTGAGAACATGAGTATTTGGCTGTTCAGAACAGAGGTAGAATAATATGGGCTAAGCAAAGGAAACAAAACATAAATACTGAAAAGCTGCTTATGAGGGAAATCCGACATCTTTTGTACTGACTAAGGCAACGGTCCAACAGGGAAAAATACTGATAATTAATAGGCTAGTTCATAATGAGCCTACACAGATGGTCACATGAACACCTAAAATGTGGGTGTGTAGTCCCAGGTGTGCTGTTGTGACAAGACAATAAGGCACTAGCTTCTCCAAGTGGCATAAATGAAACTGAAACCTTGAAATTAGATCACAGAATCACAAACTTCTCTCTAGATTTTCTGAGGCTGAGAACTACACATATTTTGCCACTGACTCACAGGAAAAACAAAACTTTACCTTCAGTTGGAAAAAGGCACCTTGATAACACACTTCGAGAGTCTACTGAAAAACACAAAGAAAAGGAAACAGTATTTTTCATTTAAGTGTTTATTCAAGATAACTTTTGAGTTCACAGCATACGCAGTTAAAAGTATACAGTTTGTAATTCTAGAAGTCTGTCTTTGTATACACTAATCAGTCTGGATAACCAGACCAGATGGTTTGTTGATCAACAGTCAACAAAAATCCCATGCCAAAGCCTCCAAACCTGACTAGATAGGAGATAAAACCTCTAATACAGACTATTGCATTTCTTAATCTATTTTTTCTTACCAACACCAGTAAAAGACACAATTTTATTTATTTTCCAGGTGAGAAAGAGACGCAGCATGAGTAACGTTTCTTCAGTCACAAAAGAAGTTTTTGCCTGTCTTGTCCTTGTTGACTATGGTCAACTTTAATCTGACTAGAATTTGCAATACCAGTGAAGTTTCATTCCCTACACAATTGAGTAGAATAATTTAGTTCCTCTTGAACAACATTCACAAGGCCAGCACAATGGTGACCTAAACCAGGTAATAATGAAAAACTAAGGATGGGAAGAATGAAAATAGGTTATTAGAAGAAAAGCAGAAAGTCAGTGGCTCCGTGGTTTGATCATCTAGCCTTAAGGTTAAAAGTAAAGTGGTTCTGAGCTCTAGTCATTTCTTCCAGAGCTAGTCATGGAGTTTATACTGAGGAGTGTGTATACACTAAGTAAAAAACTTATGAAAGAAGTGGAGTCTTGGAGTCCATTTCAGAGTCTCTGAATGGCATGATTAAGTGAGGTTAAAATTTTTCAATAAACTTCAGTTTTGTGGGAAATGTTCCAACAATCAGTAATATGGGTCCAGCATATATTATACCCCCCTTTTTTCTGACTTCATTTTTAACATGTTATTAAAAGCTTTTGACGATCAACAAAATTTACTGCTGCAAATTCCAGAGAACACAAAGAAATGCTGCAGAAGTATTCTCTTCCTTTGGTATTACACTATTTGCCTCTACTTCACTTGATAAATACCATGACTGAGAAAAAAAACTCTCTCTTTTCCTTCTCTCTAAGAAGATACGTTCTAAGAGATTTAACTCAAATATAGATGTTCACCATATAGACTCCTAAAGTTAGAAATAACACAAGGGGATGTATAATTTTCATGCTCTATGGAATAAGCAGTCTTGCTGCAGTAAAAAATTTGAACACGCCTGAGAACCATTTTTATAAACTACTCATTTTTGTGTTAAATGACAATATCTAAGTGTTTCATATCTGCATAAGAAGTTAATACATTCTGGGGGAAAAAGTCCGCATGCCCAAAAATGCACTCAAAATGGTGTCGCTGTATAAGCACTGTTTTAAAAGACAGATATTTTAAAAGAGATATATATTGCCTTTATACAGTTCCACAAAAAAATAACAAGGCAAATGCTAAACATTTTTAGCTCTTTTGGTTTTTCTGCCTCGTAGACTCCCAAGCACAATAACAATCTCAGCCTTCAGACTTTGTACATAATTTATTTTTTCTCTTTTAAAGAAATCAATAAATCATCAAAAACTGAAGCCATGCAAAAGTAAACCTTCCTATTTTCCTTCTGTAGGGACTGTTTCATAAACACAGAGACTGAATAACATCTTGTCAAGACAGGACTGTGGTGTAGGTACAAAAATGCTGTTAGTGAGGATCTTCTTGTTATTTTTCTAAGTCCGTGAGAGACTTTTCTCTCTCACAGAAGAGGTAGCAGGGAATGTAAACAACCAAGCCACCTTCAACCTTGGAAAGTCTTGTTTATGGTATAGTAGAAAATATTTTGATAATGGACGTTTTAGGATTTTGGCCAATCACCCCCAAGGGGTGGCTGGTCCTTTGTCCAATTAGACTATGAAGAAAAAAGTCTATGAAAGAGTTTGTAAAATAATTAAATAAATCAATCTTGCTGCACAATTCCTGCCTGCTGGATCTTCTCCTCCTCCTCCTCCCTATGGCTGTGGGACACGGTGATATACCGTAGGAACCAGGCCTGCGGTAATACTGTGGGACATTAATATTTTAAGAGACACATATCATTTACACATATTGTCCCTATGTTGCCTTCAAATGGCTACTTGTACCACTTTTCACATCACTTAAAAGGATATGAAAAGCAACAGTGTGAATGTACTTCATAGATGAATTTATCCTTATGTGCTGTGATTTTTAATTTCCCCATGGAGATAAGAAAATTGCAAAAAAAACCAATGTACAAGTAGATGTTTTGTTTCCTCCAAGCAGACAATTTCCTATTAATTACCACTCATGATGTTATTTTGCATAATTTGTATTCTGAACAGTCCAAGAGTAGAAGAAGAAATTAATAAAGAGAGGACTTCTGTTTTCATGTTGGATGGGACTGCCAGAACAGATTCCAGGCACAAAATAAAATAACAATAAAATGGGGTGTGCAAATTTCCTTGGAGGCATCCAGGAGAGAATGTGATACTGTGCTCATACTTCCCTCAAGTATGCAGGTTAACTTGTATTTTACAGTCTTATTTCATGAATGAACATGTTCTCTAAATTCGAAAAAAAGACAGTTGATTTTTTAATATTCTTTTTTTAGTTCTTATAATTAGGAGTTACAGAATCTTAGCACTAAATATATAGAGAAGAGAGATATTGTTATAGAGGGCAGGAAAAAAACCCCACAACACCAAAACCAAATAGTTCACTCATATATGTAGAACAAATATTAATGAGACAGAAAGAGATACTGATAATTCTCTTAATAATCTCTGTTTCAATTATTTGTATGCTGTTCTGTTGTGTTTCTAGCAAAGTAATTGCATATCTTACCAATATTTACCAAGACTTCTGAGAAAAATAAAAAAATATTCTATATTATAATACATTATTTCAAGTTAAAATATACTGGTATGTTTGTTTATTTGTTTATTGTGGTTTTTATCCAAAATATCTTTAAAAAGTAGGTGAACTTTATGCACACAGAACAGGAGCCAAAGGTATATATATATATATATATATATATATATGGGGTGTCTGCAGAAGAGGAGATTTTTATTTATTCCATAGCTTGAGAAGAAAAAGGCAATAGAAAAGAAGTCATGGGATGCATGACTTCAGAGAAGATCCCTGATTTAGGATATTGAAAACAGAAATCAAATAGCCTTGGGAACATTTCAGAAAAATGTTTTGCAATGGTAGATTTTATACTGTTGGAGGAGTTTAGAGCTCTGGAAGTTACCCATGCATTTTCTGATGAGATCTTCTCACCTGCAAATATCCAACAGTTAGAAGCATTGGTACTTGGTACATCTGCTGCATGGAAGCATCCTATCATCCATTCAGCATAATTCAGGTACATTCAGAATTGTACAAATGTCACTGATTTTTGAATATAAAATGTGCAGATATTTTTAAAAATGTGACTCAAGAAGGTCCATAAACATATATAGACATATATTTATCAAAAAAAAAAAAAAAAAAAATAGAAGTACATCTGAAAAAGCAAACACTTTAAAGCTCATGCAGATTGCTTCTCTTCTGCTCTCATGTTTTATTCATTTAAAGCATCACGACACATCAATGACAGCATGGCTAAATTAATTTAATCTTTTGATTGTGGAATCAGCTGCATTTTGTGAACAAGACCTTAGAGATAAAACAGGCTATGGTGCTTTGCCAAAGCAAAGTGTCTAATGTCTTACATTTAGAAGAGGCAGATATAAGCCCCACTTCTCATTTGGACCGTGAGAATTATTAAGGTTCTTCACTTGTTATTTGACCCAGAACATTCCTCCACGACTACAGAATGCAATGTTCTAAAAACAGTACCCATCCCTCACACAGGACTATGGCATGCCTCAAGAAAAAAATGATACTTCCCTGCTGTGGAAATGAAAGGTTTCTTTCCCTCTCTCTGCTTCCAAACTGAAGAAAAGCAAATTTTAAACTGACCATTTAAACTAAGATAAGCACTGTTCAGTAGCCTCTTCACTAAAGTAAGTAAGAAAACTGCACTTCTTTTCAGTACTGTATTTTGGAAGTAGACATAGGTTTAGAAAATAGTAAGTGCTTGTCTCCTCTTTGCTGGCATTTTAAAAACACCTCTTAAACAAGATTTAAAAACCTCTTTCTGGGAAAAACTACCCTGTAGGCTGTGCTAACCTCAATGTCACAAAGCCCTATCTTGCTTTAAGACAACAAAAGTCCAACTTAAGCAAAACCATCTTAAAGCTTGGGACATTTTTGCTTTCTCTCACGTGAAATTTGAAAGAAAAATTGTTGTACAGACATCTGTCATGCTGTCCATAAGGATATGCAAAATTAATTGGAAAAAATGCCTTCTCTTATGCTACATGTAGTTGCCAATATCCTATGTTATTAACATATCAGAAGGATTTAAAAGAAATATTTTGTTCTTTTTTTCACAACATTTCTGTTGCTTTTTGTTACAGTATTCTTTACATGCACTTTTCACATTAAACTATAAATAAGAGATTTTGCCACCAGTTTTCAGAAAATTGATTGATCTGATATGGCTTGCAAATTCATTGCTTATAGAATTTAAAACCTATCATATTTTTTTAACTGGAAGACAATTCCTAAAATGAAATCTCTGTTATCCATACTGTCATAGGTAACATTTCAAGACTTAAAAAGTCAGGCAAATAAAAAAAATTCAGGTCTCAGAGAATTTCAGCTGAAATCTCTTATGATGGATTCTCAGATAGATTCTGCATTTTAATTTACCATGTTTCTGAAATCTGACTTAAGAAGATGCAGATATAAATTATATATATATATATACACATAAGCTAACTTTAAGGGACAGTAGCAGAAATAACTAGAATATATATCAGAACCCAAAAGGAGAACCATCTGAAGTTTCTACTTATTTGGTTGGGTGGTTGTTTCTTTCTTTTTTTTTTTTTTTTGTTGTTGTTGTTGTTGTTGTTGTTGTTGTTGCTTTAAATATGGACTATTAAAAAATTAAAATAGGGCAAATCAGAGTGCATACAAATGTGCATCTAACTTGGAGTTTAAACAGATTTTTATCTACTGCGAGACATTCTACTGAGGATGAAAATAACTACTTTCATCCCATTTTCCTAAAGACATGAGGCTGATGCCATCATACTGCATGCAATCTTCCTGCTGTTACCTATAGTATCCATTAGCAAATTTGACTAAAGGAAGGCTCTATGGTTATTTTCTTTGTAAAAATGAGAAAGGAGTTAAAGATGAGAAGAAAGTGCACAAGTGCACATGAAATGACTGATCAAGAGAAAAGCTTCAGAATGAGGTCATGTGTTCTCAGAAATCAGAGAGTCCAAAGAGGAAAAAGACTTCACAAATAGGGTACAAGTTCAGTAGACCTGGGCACAGTATTAAAGAACAAAATCAGCCAATGGCAGAGCTGAAATCAGACTTCACTGGGTTGAAAGCTTAAGAAGTTTCTTGGTTCTTATAAATACAAATTTGGAGTCAATGTTAAGTTCTTACTGACTAGAGTGGTGAAGAATTAAGTCCATGATATCCTCAGAAAATATTTTGCGATTGATAAAAGGAATTACTTGTCTTATAAAAAATGTTTAATGTATTTATAATTTTAGCACTCTTTAATAGAAAATGATCTTCAATAAAAAAATGGGGTGTGGAATTTAATATCGGTTTCATTTTATTTTTTTTTCACCCTGATTTTAGAATGTGATCAGTGATGCAATTGTTCTGAGATTACTAATCAAATGTTATTTGAATTACCCTTTTTTCTTCCTTCGATTCTCATACTCACCAGAAAAAATTATGTGAGAGACAGTATTTTGTTATTCTTATTCTAATTCACTCTCGTGCTAGCAAGGTAATAACCACATGTACAGTGCAAGGTATGCTGACTTTACAAACATGCCATTTTTTAAAAATCTGCAATCCTAATTAGGACTAAAAGCTTTGTAGAGGTTGTCAAACAGACAGTTATTGTTAAGAAATTTGCACACCCAAATTATACTTGCTGTTCCTCCTGAGGTCTTCAAAGAAAGCTACTTATTTCCCCTGATTCTGTGAAGGAATTAAACATTTCTAGTTCTAGTTTGATTTGGGGCTGGGCTTGGTGATGGCACACATGCTGTTCACACTTAGTGTGAGAGGAAAACAAGTCACAGAAACATGCTGGGGGTTGTATCGCTTAAATCAAAGGATGTTAAATGCTGCTGGGGACAGATCTCACTATTCCCAAGGGAAGAGCTGCCCCTGGATATTATTAATTTGTAGGTCTAGTTTTAAGATGTTGAAGAAAACAAATCTATTTTAGTCTTTCTCATTTAAACATCCAGATCTTTCTTATAAGTTATATCTCACCCAAATAATTCCCCCTTGGTGAAAAATAATAGGAAATGTACAAACTAATTTCCATAGTGATATTTAACTGTTAAAATAAGGTTATTCCTAAATCATTCTTCTCCCTAGGCAATCAAAATTTAGCATGTTATGATTTATGTTGTTTTCCTTTGCCTCATTTTGCCCCAATTAAAATGTAACAAGACTGTTATATCTTATCAGTTGTCTCAAAGATTAGTTTTTTATTCATTTTCCATTTTTCTTAAATATTTCTTTCTGTATTAATGGTTCATTCTCATCCTATGTGATCTTTTTTCTATGCAAAATACCTTGACTTTGCTTCATGAGTAGGTAAAAGGGAGAAATCCTATATTACCTCATGTCTGAACCCAATGGTAACTATTCAAGAAGAACAGGGGAAAAGCTAAAAAAAGAAAGCTACGTTGCTGGCTCATCTACTGTTTACTTGTTTAGACTGACAATATTATACTACTGCAGCTCAAATTGGATGTGCATAGTATGTTCTGTGCTTACTTCTCCTTGAAAGTATCTGGTGAAATTTCAGAATCTGCAGATTGTGTTTCCAACAATGAGTGAGGCTAAGTATGTTGACTTTCTCACTATACACAAATCATAAATATGAAAAAAAATGCATAATAAGGTTAAGCTCTGAACACAGGTATACAAACTTGTTTTGTTTTGGATTCAAAAATAGATACTTCACAGTTTACATACCTTTCAGAAAAACTGCTGACATCTTACTGCTAGTATCAAAATGCTTAGATTTATCTTAAAATATTTAGAAATAAAATATTACTTCAGAGTTTGTGTTCTAGTTGCTTAAGAGTTACTTGAAAGATATTTTCATAGGATAATTTTTGTTCACTCTAAAACAGGAGACCAAGGTTATATAAGTTACCCTTTGGAACTGCTTTTGTATTAAGGCCATCTGAGGTGACCATTTCAGATGTAAATACTCAACCTTTGGACACCTAACATTAGACTAGATTATTTGCTTCCTTAGACTACAAGGACAGAATAAAAATTGCCAGAAAATGAATGCAAGATAGCATTAAAAATTCAGTGAAAAATAATCTTAGTATACACTATTTTATGCTATTTAACTTCAGCAAAATGTATAGCAAACACATTTATGTGTTGCTCAGTATACACTTAGTTACTGTGATCTCCTGATTTACTGGGGACAGGAGAATAAGAACTACTGACAGTGTGATTCCAGTAGCTAGGGATTTTTTTTCACCAATTGGAAAACAAAAAATTATAGATTACGTAATTTTATTCACTTCAGGTATCCGCAGAATATTTCTTGCTAAACTGAAAAATGCTACAAACATGAGTGTGTTCCATGGCTCTGAAAACTAGAGATATAGTTTTCTTTTAGACATGTTAAATCATAAAATTATGAAAACTAGCCAACTGGAATGCAGGTAATTGGTATTATATGGCCATTTTCTATGTCTCCATTCTATTTTAAATTTTCAAGTATTGCCTTAGTTGCAAATGAAGACAAATTTTATAATTATACAATTCTTGATTCCATATTTCTATGGTTTTTTGGACTTTTTTGCCTAGAAAATTTAATACTACAGAACTTTTAGATTTCCTTCATGTGAGTTATTTGCTTCAGTGTCTTGAGACTTGTATCTTAGAAGAAACCAAATTGGACTGAGAAAATCCTCATTTCCACTGGGATTTTTTTTTAGAATTTTTTTTCTTTCCCTGCATCTTCCTTTGAGCAATTTTCTGTGCTTCAAGCATGAACAAGCAATATTAATCCAATTCCTAGTTTCTGTGAGGCACATTAAGTTAGATGAAATACACCTCAGATCACCTCTTTAGGAACTATGCATTTATTTAAGTATTTCATTGTCTCACTGCCATATAATCTTTGCAAAACCCAGACCTATATACTATGAAAAATATTAATCTGTCTGAAGTGGATGTGAAGATGAGAAGGAAAAACAAACAAGTAGGCACCATATTGCTTTTTGACAAAGGAAGGATTCTACTCTGATTTCCAAGCTAGCAATCAGTCAAAACCTCACATTTTAGGGTTATAATTCAGTCACCATTCAATTTACTCACCAGGTAAGGTACAATATCAGTACAGTTAGTACTTGCTTTCAAAAAATACTTCAAAGACTATGAAGAAAAAAAGGCAAACAATCCGTTTCTCCTTTCCCTTTTCCTAGCTTTCAGTCAGTTGCAGCAGAAAGAAATGGGAGTGTTGGCCTTTTCCTCCTCAGCATTCATAGGGCAAGGTATTATCTTCTGTACTCAGGAGGAGAATCAAGGTTGACCAAAGCATTTCTCATTTTACCTTGCTTCTGTTAACTGAGATTCACATTCTCTTTCTTTTATAATGTTGTTCCTTTGATAGTTTGCATCAGTTTTTACTTACAGGTAGTAAATATTATGCAGAAATAGCTTCAGATGCCCTATTCTAAATAAAAGTAACCCTACAACATACTTGCATTTCTTAGCTGTTACTAATTATTTTTTATAGTTGTATATTTATACATATATATATTTTACATGCTCTCTATATATGATGTGTGTGTATATACATGCACACACACACATATATATATTTATTTATATATATATTTAAAATAGGATATAGATATATATATATATATATCTATATCCTATTTTAAACCTGTAAATTCAAACCAGGAGGGACTAATTTGTAGGTCACTACAACAGAGCAGTTGTTCTGGTACTGCTGTTTGGCACATTTTCTTCATTTTTGCTCTTAAGCTGGATAGTCTTTCTTATTATTTCCATCTTTAATTCACAAGTGTGTTATTAGATATCACACATTCTTGGGGAAACAAATAAACAACCCCACAACAATATCTAACGGGAAAAAAAACCCAATCCAATACTGGGCTGTTATCTGGGTATACCTTTTCATATGCAGAGATTCTCTTTCCTTTCTCTCCTGGAAAAATACCATGCAGAAGAATGCCCTTATAAAATGAATTGTACTGGGGTTTTTGTTTGTTTGTTTCTTCTTTTTCTTAGCAGTTCCCCTAAGGACAATTTCATGTCTTTCTGTCCCCATCCTATGACTCCTTGCAGAAAGTTGCAATAGGGCATAGTAAATGGGAATCCTTATCTGTAGGTCAAGGAGCTTTACTGCTGATATTTCTTCACTGAGATATCAAGTAGTTTTAGTGGTGAATTATAAAAAATTGAATATGATATTTAACACATTACAGAGGTCACTTGTTTAGCATATACAAAACTGAGCTTCTCATTTATCAGAAACAGACTGCCCAATATGACCAGGGCAGTGATTGCCCCCCTGTACTTGGCAATAGTGAGGCCGCACCTTGAATCCTGTGTTCAGTTCTGGGCCCCTCACTATGGGAAAGACGTTGAGGTGCAGGAGTGTGTCCAGAGAAAGGCAATGAAATTGGTGAAGATATTAGAGAACAAGCCTTCTGAGGAGCTGCTGAGGTAACTGGGGTTGTTTAACATGAACAAAAGGTGGGTCGGGGGCACCTTATCGTTCTCTAAAACCACCTGAAATGAGGTTGCAGCAAGGTGTGGGTTGGTCTCTTCTTCCGAGTAACAAACAATAGAACAAGAGGAAATGGCCTCAAGTGGCACCAGGGTAGGTTTAGATTCAATATCAGGAAAAAATTCTTCACTGCAAAGGTTATAAAGCATTGGAACAGGCTGCCCAGGGAAGTGGTTGAGTCACCATCCCTGGAAATATTTAAAAGAAGTGTAGATATGTGTTGGGGTCCCTCCCCTGCCGTGTAGCCCTGGGGGAGGGGGCCCTGGGGGCACAGACACGGGGTTTCCTGCCCCTGCTCAGCCTCGTTCCCATTGGTTGGTTTGTGTTCCCTGCGCGGGCAGAAGGACCCTTGGTCCCGTGACTGGAACAGTTCCTCAGCAGAGCCCCGGCCATGCGGCTGGAGAAATAAACATCTCTGAAACAGCTATCAAGAATCTGTCTGTCCGTATATATATATTTCCTTTCCACGGGACTCCTGGTTTGAGATATGCGTGTTGCAGGATCCCCACTGCTACAAATGGTGGAGATTTGTGAGCAGAACGATCCCCGATCCCTAAGCGACTGATTTGTGTGAGTAAACCCTGGAAACTTTGGATTCCTCTTCTTGGTTTTGCTTTGCTATTCCATATCTGAACTATGGAGGAACCGTGGGAAGACTCTTGGCTCTCAGAGCCGCATATGGACATTTATCTTAAACTTAAAATGATTCTTGAACAACGATTTGTAAATTTTAGCTTGATTCAAGCTCAAAAAGAACTGAAACACTTCCTGGCATGGTTGTTTAAGAACTTTTTCTATGTTTCTTGGGATTTAATTCTTACCAAGGGCTTTTGGAAAACCGTTTGGACACAGTTAATATTGGAGTCAAAATATATGCCGATGGAAGAATATTTTCGTGAATATTATTTAGTTACTGAGACTGTTGAGCAATGTCAGCTGTGTCCTGGTGAAGGGAAGCCTGGCGCAGGGACCGTGCGGCCCAGGCCACGTGCACCGAGCGCTCTGAGAGCAGCAGCGAGGCAGTTCCCGCGCGCGGGCGGAGCCACGCGAGCCGCAGTGTCGGTGGCGGAGCGAGGCGCGGCGGGAGCAGCGGGACCCGGCGGTGCCTGCCCGGTCCTGTGCAGCGCGTGGTGGAGCGAGCCCCGTGAATGCCCGACCGAGAGGGGCGGCACGCGGGCGGCGGCTGGCGGCGATGGCGGTGGAACGGAGCCGCGCCCAGCCGAGACGCGCGCTGGAGCAGGGCGCGGGGGGGGTCGTCGCTCGGGGGCCCGGCCGAGACGTGGGTGCAGCGCCCGGCAGCGGCAGCGAAGCTGCGACCAGAGGAGGCGACGCACGGAGAACTGAGCGGCACGGCCCGGCCCGGCCCGCGCAGCCCCGAACGCGACCCCGGGAAGAGCGCGCAGGCACCAGCAGCCCCGACAATTCCAACACGGGAGCGACCGAAAGAGACAGCAAAGACGCAGCGAGACAGAAAACAGCAGCCACTCGGAAAAAGGAAAAGATCATAGCAACTAAGACCTTAGGGATAGTAAAATGGTATAATGTTAAGCAAAATTATGGTTTTATAACAAGGTGTGACAACCAGCAAGACATATTCGTGCATAGAACTGCTATTAAAAAGAATAACCCTGAAAAATGCATCCCAAGCTTGGGAGATGGAGAGGTGGTGGAATTTAATATTGTACTAGGGAGAAAAGGGTTACAAGCATCGCAGGTCACTGGGCCTGATGGTGTTTCTGTAAAAGGCAGTATATATGCAAAAAATCGTAGTCATGTTAGACAGTATCTCCATTGTAAGCCCCCCCTACAGTTTCCCTTTCCTAATCCCACCTTTCCCTTTTACCCTATGTCCTATTACCCCCAGTGTACTCCCAATCCGTTTTTTCATCCATGGTTTCCCTCACAAAACCATGCTTTTGCCAATTGTTTCCCCAAAAATCCCTTTCCAATGCCGAGTGGGGGATGAAAAGGGGGAGGGAAGAAGTTAAACCCTCTCCTGCCTCAGTTTCCCCACAAAGCATGCTCAGAGAATTCTGTCTCCCTTCTGTCAGCCCTAAGATGTTCCACAGAATCTGTTTGGACATTTAAAGACTCAGGAGGGTGGCTTGTTTTTTTTTGAATCTGTTCTTGTTATGTTTATCCAGTTGTTTTCATTCTCCTTTTATTAAAATAAAACGGGTGAGGTGTTGGGGTCCCTCCCCTGCCATGTAGCCCTGGGAGAGGGGCCCTGAGGGCACAGACACGGGGCTACCCTGTCCCTGCTCAGCCTCGTTCCCATTGGTTGGTTTGTGTTCCCTGCGCGGGCAGAAGGACCCTTGGTCCCGTGACTGGAACAGTTCCTCGGCAGAGCTCCGGCCATGCGGCTGGAGAAATAAACATCTCTGAAACAGCTATCAAGAATCTGTCTGTCCATATATATTTCCTTTCCACGGGACTCCTGGTTTGATATATGCGTGTTGCAGGATCCCCACTGCAACAGATATGGCACTTGGAAACATGGTTTTTTGTGTCAGTGTGATGTTTACGGTTGGACTCAATGATCTTAAGGGTCTTTTCCAATCTAACTCCAACCCAATCATTTCCATCCTATGATTATATGCTATCCAGGGTTTTTAATGGAACACTGACACAATTTCCTTTGACACACATGCAAATAATAGAAGTGACTTATAAAAGACATCTAAATATTTTTCCTATTCTCACAGTGCATTTCTTCAAAACAATGCTGATGCCAAAATCTCTGCACTTTAAATACCAGAGAAAAAAATTATCAGCTTTTAAGAACTGTAGTGAAAGAAACACACAGACCACAAAAGTATTCAAGAGGGTTTTTTTGGTTTTTTTACACAAATCTAACTATATTTCTATCACAGTATTCAATGAGCTAGGGTATGGTTTAATTTTTTAGTGGAATTTTCAATAAATTGATGGTAGAAACATTAGAAAATCTATCTTCATCATGCATTTTACAAATATTATTTTCTGCATTCTAATAATTTCAATATTGTTTCAGAAGAAAAACATATATGAGAATAATTTAAGAAGAACTGTTTGTTTCCAGAAGACTAATTCTCTACTCTCGTAGTGGTTACATGAGGAAGAGTGCTAATATACCTGTAACCAAACTATGTATTCTACACCCATCTACATTATTCCTGGCAAACTGTTAATAGTGGCTCGTTTGCAACAGCCACTTATTGCACACCCAGACCCTGCAAGGTAATGTTTCCTCACCTTCAAAAAGACCCAGCTGTAATAACTCCCTCCAGGGGAGCACCAACACAGTTATACCCATCCTGAGGGGCTAATGGGCCATCATGAACTGAATAAATAGGCAGCTATGACCATCAGGGACTCCAAAAATATCCTATAACTCATAGGATTATATCATTCCATTGTGAAACTCCCCGCCCTGGGGGAAGTAACACCTGAACCTGACCACCACCGCTGGTCATCCAGACAAGAACCAGGCCTTTCCACAGGACCACCACTTTTGACAAGACTATAACCATCACTTCAACAGGCACGCTAACCAAGAGGGTGTCAGGCTGTACTCTGACTTTGTTGGTTTAAGCCAGTGTTTCTGTACTACTGTCCTTATTGTAATTTTTCCATTAAATTGTAACTCCAACTTGAAATCTCTTGCAAGGTATTTGTGTGGGGTTAATTTCTCCCACTGGTTTACTTTCAAACCAGCACAACTCTGTAACTCGCATCATGAATCTTGACTGCCAAAAAGCAAAAGGAGACTCTACCAATATATTTATTTAAGTGGAAGAAGGCAGAAACTAAACCTGCCTGGTTTCTCTCCCCAATTCCCTTGAGAAAAGACAACATTTTTTGACAATATATAATTGGAGGGAAATCTGTTAATGGAAAGTTCATTGTCTAGCTGCAGATACATATGTATAAAAAAATCCAAACAAACTGTGTTTGTAACTTTAAGTGTCAGACATTGATTACTAAATCTTGAAAGAAACTGCTATTTCTCTTTTCCTTTATACAATTGAAATTCCCAAGGGCCTCATAATTTTTAATTTTATTCTCTGTTTTGTCTAAAGGTTGTAATGTTTTTTGAGACCAGTTCAGTTGTTGTATATTCCAAAGTCTCACACACAAATATTAAAGGACATTTATTAGAAATGCTATAGAAAAAGAAAGAACTGGAAGAACAGGCAAATGTTTTCATCTGGCCCTTCCTACTGTTGTCATCACTGAAGAGCTCATGAACTTGCCTCTCAGAGCAGGTGACAAGGCCAGTAGCTACAAACTGCAAGGGGTGGGGTGAGACATCACCAAAAGGCAGGAAAAATCCAGATGAACTTCTGTAAAGAATGGTGTTTCTTGTCACTGAAACTCTGGTATTTGTATCATTTCAGAAATATTTTGCCTTTTATTCTACTGAATTGAAGGTGTGTCTGCTCTTCAGATCTCTTACACAACAACAAAGTTATGAGCAAGTGCATCCCCCAAATACAAAGGCAGGCTCTTGGCTGTAATATAATAAAGTGTCAGTTTTTCTCTCTGGATCAAATGTTATGATAAGCCTTCAGTACTAGAACACCTTGTTTTAAGGAATTAGCCTTCCCAACATTAATGTATAGAAGGTATAAATTGCACATATTCCACTCTGATGTTTTTACTGTCTCCTCTAACTGTTAAAGGAAAAGATATTTTTACATTGTCAGTGTGGCTCAGTAGAAGTAGATTACAGTTGGGCATCCAACATCCACATCATTTGCCTTCTGGAGAAGAGGCGAAGAACTGCTTAGGACCACCTCTAGTAAGACAATGGGCTAAGTGCTGCTACTTGTTGAAGAGATTCTAATTTATACTCCTGTAACTCATCTTCCTCCTCAGTTTTATATGAGAGATATTTTGTCAACTTTGCTCTGTGAATCACAGTATAGTGGGAGGGCACAAATAAGAGGTTAATTTTTAAAATGTATTTGTGAAATGAGCGAACATGCTAATGTGAATGCGACTGATGTCAACCAAACCATGGTTTGAGGTAAATGGTCAATTCAGGCTCCACTAGGCACAAAAAGTGGAATTTCATTTTACAGTAACTTCAATAATGTGCTGAAGAGACCACGAGGGAATTAACATCCCTACTTTTCACCTGACTTTCATAGCTTCAATTTAAGAAGCGTAGCAAATACTTGTGGAATGTTGTTATGATAAGAAATTAGAGGAATACATGATATAGTACTTATAATACCTATTCAGAAATTATGGTATTTTTTCTCCACATCATTGTAAGTTTAATGTTAATAATGCAGTGTTTTATTCTATGCATACAAATGGTTAGTTTACATATAAAAGAGAAGGAAGAAGAAAATAATTTAAATTGCTGAGAATGGAATTGTTGTTTCTGTGTTCATGGTATTATATCTTGTCAAGCCACAAAATGACAATTTTTTGGTAGCTGTGAATCAAGATTTTTAAAAAAACCTCTGAATGTATTATCCATTAATAGAGCATTCAGCTGCCTATATTTCCCTCCATGTGGTTGGTTCCACACCTATTCAAGTCAAGGACAGAGCTCATTCTGACTGGAGAGTCAGAATCAGCATAATAAAGAATAGAAACACATTTTTTGAGAAATACTAACTCTATGAGTAATTGTGATGTTTGATGATTTTCTGCAGTTATCTGATAAAAATGAGATGTTCACATCAATTCGAACCCAGAAAATATGATATATGAGATTACAGGAGATTATATCTGATTTGTACTTCTTACCGCTATAGAAAGGGTAAATCCACTCTGGCAGAGAAAATTTCTCACATTCTAGTACCAAAAACAGTCAACAAGGTGGACAATACCTTATCTCTAAATAGGAAGTGTTTCCTATTTTAAGTAATTATAAAAAGCAAGAAGTGTTTTCTGTAGTCAAAACCATGTTGCTTTCAATTAACGAAAATTATACAGCAGGCTCAATAAAAATTGATATATCATTTTCCATTTACATTAATTTCTCTTATGTCTGATACAAGTATATGTCTTGCAATTTTTAAAATATATTTGGCAATAATATAATCTTTATGTTAAGCACTTTGTGAAATGTCTGCACTATTTACTATATTAAATATTTCTCTGAAAAGCTAAAAATTGTAATATATATTTCCTCCTGATATGGACTGAAGCTTTCAAAAAAGACTGACAGTTATGGACTTTTCTTTTTAGGACATTTTCTTGTTGCTTTTAGCTATGGTAAACAAGTTTTTGATTATGCATTAATACTTTCATAGTTCTATACAACATTAAAGGGGGTTGATTTTCTTGTTTGCTTTCAGAGCATCAGATACCACTGAATGGAACTGCTAATAATCATTCCCATGTCTTCAAGCATCCAACAAGATCACAATCAAATCACTCACTCACATAAAATTAAACATTTGTTTAGTGATCAGGATGACGGGTTGGGGACGGATAGCAAGTTCTGTTCAACACAAACACACACCCATGCTGATGCCTGTTCTGGATAAAAACAAAACCCCACACCATCCAATCCTGCTGTGACTAGTAGCATGACTCAGAGGACTAGGAGACTCACTTGCCCAACTGGTAAAGGTCTCCAAGTCCTAGCTGCCAGACTGGCTTAACATGTAATGATTCTGCCTTGGACTCAGCCACTAGCCTTTGGTACAGTGTTAAAAGTTCAGTTATATGTTTTTCTTAACCTCTGTAGGATTATTGTTTTCTGTTTCAATTTTCCACTTACTGCTTTCAAGCCACTATAGCAACAAAAAAATATTGCTTTCAAATAACTTTTCTATGTATTGCTTTCAATTTTCCACTTACTGCTTTCAAACTGAGATGCTCAACATAAGCTGCCACAGACCTCTTTGATGAGTTGAGCCAAGGCCAAACTGTCTGACCTTCTCTAAATCCAAGGTCAATTAGTGATCACTGCTTGGGTCACTATCACCTTCTGGCCTCCTGCCTTAAATGCTTTATAAGGACATGAAATTCTTGAGAGTTCACCTCTCTTTCTCCTGTTTCTTTGCCAGAAA
Source organism: Corvus hawaiiensis (assembly GCF_020740725.1). NCBI lineage: Eukaryota > Metazoa > Chordata > Aves > Passeriformes > Corvidae > Corvus > Corvus hawaiiensis. The sequence continues at coordinate 79,109,091 of NC_063214.1, forward strand.
AAAATAATTTCTTTGCTTTGCCTGAGCTTTCAGCAAGCCTCCCATGTAAGAATTATGTGTGTTTGGATTGTGTTCCCAGAGCATACAAAATTCATCTATTGAGACAGAGTTGGGTAGATGTGATCAAGATCTTACGTACCTGAGTGGCTCTTTTGGGTGAGTTTCACACCTGAATATATTAATGGTTGTTTTGATAGAAAATACTTTCAAACACTTGCAGAAAATTTAAAGTCAGATCTCTGATTGTTGAAAAAGGCAATTGAATATAGAAATAATACTGTGTCTTAGTTTTTCAGTCATAAAAAGTTATGCAAACTCATTCATTAACTGATTAAAATTTAAAAAGAAAAACCCAAACACTCCAAATCTAACACTTCCCCTCAAAAACCCTGCTTTTTTGCTGATTCTTGTCCAATGAATAAGCTGTTTGAGAACTCACTGCCGTAAAAATTGGTTTGCGTGTGTGGATAATAATTACTTTCTTTTTTGTTCATATTAGGATCAAAGGATAATTCAGACTGGGACATGAGGACTTTAGAGTCCAGCCACCTGCTCCAAGAAGGGCCATTTTTGAGGTCAGACCACAATGCTCAGGGCTTTGTCCACCCTGGTCTCCAAAACCTCTAAAGATCCAAATATAGAGACTATACAACTTCTCAGGGCAACCTGGTCCACTGTCCTAAAGGGGATAATGCTTTTCTCCTTATAGCCAGTCTGAACCGCTCTGGTTTTAGTCTCAGACTCATTCTTCAGTGTCCGTACTATCTTGCTGGCCATTTGTTGAAATTTTCTATTTTTTGATGTCTTTTTTATCTATGGGCCCCAAAGTGGATGTAGGAGCTAGATGAGGTCTAAGGAGTGCTGAGTATAGGGGGATAATCACTTCCTTTGATCTACTGATTGCGGCCCCATTAATATAGCCCAGGATTCTGCCAGACATCTTTGCTGTCTAGGCATATTGCTGGACGACATTCAGCTTTTGTCCACTTCCCCAGTCATCATTTCTCAACGTGTATCACTGCTCAGGGGTTTTTACATCCCAAGGGCAGGGCTTTGCTTTTGTCCTTGTTGAATTTCACAATGTCCTTTTCAGCTCATGCCCCCAACTTTTCTATTACTCTCATAATGACAATGCTGACCTCAAAAATATCTACTGATTTCTGTGCTTATTAATTTGAATATGCCTTCCTGTTATACATGACTTAATACCAATACTCTTTCAAATGAGGCACTGGGCTTGTACAATGTAAGTAAGGTTTTTTGACTCTGTTGCAAATACATATCTTGATCTATCTTAAAAGCATATTTATCATTTGTTTTACATCATCTGATGACCAGAACCTGGATTTTTTAACTCTTTAAATTCTATTTGTGCACTCTAACTTAACTCAGAGATTCCTGTTACGATTAATCCTTCATGGTATGGCTTGTCACAGTTTTCAAGATGAGTAAGAAGGAAGACCTGATTATTAACAGTCCTGGCAGTCTTACGTCAGTCCCTGGCAAAATTCTGGAAAAGGTTATTTCAGGAGTTTGTGAAAACCACTTGAGAGACACTGCAGTCATTGGTCATAGCCAGCATGGATTCACAAGGGTTAACCATTAAGCTGGTTCACTTAACCAACTTAATTCCCTTTTATGATAAGATCCTTCAACTAGTTAACCAAGGCAAGCCAGAAGATGTGGATTTTTTTTATTATTATTTTAGAAAAGCTTTTGATATTATTTCTCATAGTATCCTTCAGGAAAAATGTCCAACATACAGCTAGACAAATCCATAATGCATTTGATGAGCAGTTGGCTAACGCATTTGGCTCTTATATTGGGATGGTGGCAGTCATCAGTGGGGTGCCCCAAGATTTAATTCATAAGCCCAGTCTCCTTTAATATTTTTATAAATATTCTGGATGCAGGAATTGCATATTAGTTTTGCCAACAACATAAAATTAGGAGGTGCCATACCGTCAAGGGTAGAGCTCTTTTAGAGGAATCTGGATAGAACACAGATCTACAATCACCAACCTTATGAAATTTAACAAGAGCAAGTGCCAGATGTTACACGTGAAATTGTGGAATCCTTGTTGTACATAAAATGAGAGGGTGAGATCTTGGAAAGAAGCCCTCTGGAAAAAGATGTGGGAGTTTTGGTTTACTTTTAGGTAGTTCTGCAAGGGGCAGGGAGTTGGGTTTGATAATCCCTACTGATCCCTTCCAATTAGAAGTATTATATGACTCCATGAATCTTTGACTTGTATCATTGAATCAGATTTCTATTGTTTCTGTGCCCACAGCCATGGAGTTTATTTCTCTGAGACTCCCATCCAAAGTTTTCCTACCTTGTCATCAGCACATTTCACAGGTACAGTCGTAGTTTATTTCAAAGATCATTAAATTATTATTTAAAATAATTTCCTTAGTCAGTCATTGTGGAACTCTGTTCCTCAAATGCTCACTTCTCATAAGTAGGAAAACTCATATTTCTCTAGAGTGCTTCTTATGTATTGTGTTAATCAAAAGTTTGCTGTAATAGAACATATTTTTAATAGTCTTGTGAACAGTTACTTGAAATACCTTTTCAGAAATTCAGGAGTGAATGGTACTACAGATGAAAAAATAGGGGTAGAGTGAAAATGCAGTATTAAAAGTCCCAGACAATCCCATTACTTGGAACATATTTTTTGTTTGTTTCTGTGTACAATATTCAGCACAGGTTTTAATAGTCAGGCAATTATTAATATCTTTTAAGTAGTAGCATCAATCTATTTTGCATGTTGCTTCATGATAATATTGTAGAGTACTAAAAGCCAAATATTTTAGGTTCCATGAAATCATGAAGTCTAAAAAATCCCCTTATTAATACTGGTAATAATAAAAAGTTGTAAATTTTGATGCATTGTTCCTGCTTTGAAGTAACCTTTATTTAAATTTGCACTGAGTGCAGCCATGCTTTACCTGTCATAACTAGTTTGTTACCCACATTCAGCAGATCTTTCCTTTTACACTGTTCTCAAAAAATGCTTGTTCCTATTCATTGAGATAAATTGAAATAATTATGTTGAAATTATTCCTTTAATTAATTATTTTATAATGCAGACACTATATGTTCTATGAAAGATTAAAAAGAAAAGTATAATGTACGATGCTGACTCAAAGACAAGTTACTATAAGAAATTGAGAAGGGCATCCAGTGATAAGCCCCAGTAATCAATCTTAAGTATTTCAGTGGTCTGTTAATGTACCCTGTGGTAGTGTCTGTGATCAAATGACATTTAGCTTTCCTTGGCAGTCTTTCATGAGTCCTCTGTTACCTTTTAAAAAGGACGAATCTAAGATTCCCTATCTTACTGTGAAAAGCAGATGTAATGGCTGCTTTACTAAAACCTTGATCTGGGAGATGTGAAAACAGAAATCAAATTTACAAGAGATACCCTGTTTCCAGTGAAATATATTGCATTGTGACTCCCTCTGGGATACACAAACCTACTGTTATCTTAAAACTTTTTCTGGGAGCTGGACAGAAAAGTCAAATACAGCTTGACCTTTACCAATTCGTGCACACTTTTCATGGGCTACTTGAGTCACTTAATAAATTCTTAAATCACTTGGAGAAGTACTATGGATGCATTTGGTGAACTACTCTGCTGTCTTCAGCTCACCATAGAACTTGAGCTCTAGACACAACAGATTAAGATAATATAGGCCTCCCAGCTATGACTTGTGTCTTCTGTGTGTCCACATGACTGATAGGAAAGTAACTAAAAGTTAGGCACACCAAATGTCTTTACACCTTCGAGACAAAAGTAGATACTGATTACAAGCCTCTGATTTCCTAGGCGACTGCTCTAAGAGATTCTTGTAAAGGGAGTAACACCATTTCTTCCATGGGCGGAGTTCTAAACTTCTTTGCAGCTGAGCATAATTTGCAATGTACTTTACAGAACCAGGGGAAGACATGATTATACAAATACTCAATAAACTATAACCACAATGGCTACTTAGCCATTCTATGATTTTAACCCCATGGTTAGATTATTGCCATGCAGAGAACTAGCAGGATAGTTGTTTTTAAATAAATGTGTTAGTTGTTTTTAATCTAACTGCATGTTATTCCAAATTATTCAGGCAGCTTTAAGTTCGAAGGAAGTAGAAAAAAGTATTGAGTGTTGACTGGGCATGTCAGGCATGGAAGATGAATAGAAGAAATTAGTTCTGCATATCACCTGAGAGCCTAGAGAGTGGCTGATGGAAAGGGCTTAAATGTCACAGAACAACACATGCAAATGGACTTCTTTGTGGTGAAAAGTAAGCTTTGGTCAAAGTCTTGTTACACTGTGACTTTATTTATTTGTTGTAGATGTTGATTAATTTACCCTCTAAAATTCTATTTGATTATGAAGGTAATATTTGCCAAGGAACTTCGTGGAGTAAAAGACATAAGCACCAAATGAAAAATTTGGCATTCACTGAAATAAAAATAAGCTCAAATGTTAAGGAATTTTCCAAGAAATAGCTACAGAAAATGAAATCTTTTAGTATGCAACAGAAGCATAATAAAATATCTTAAAATATGTCTTTGTGTATACATATATAACGGTATATACATAAGTATACATTTACAACTGATACACTGTTATAACTCAAATAATAATATAAAGCAGGAAATTATAAATGCTATAGAAGTAAGTTTTAGTTGGAAATATTAAATTATCTCCACAGGACACTGCTTTAAAAATACATAATAAGCACTCAAGGAGCAAATGCAAAAAATATATGTAAAATGACTTCCAAAATATACAGCATCCTAAATTTTTCTCTTCCCTGCTGTCACATATCACAAAAATATTACCCTACTTTATTTTGACATCTTTTGACATCTTTTCTTCTTGAGGAAGGAGACAGCAACAGAGTTGTGGGAAAGGCTCATAAACAAAGTGAAACCCCTTAAAGCTGTGTGCATTACTTAAATGACTACTTGCACATTTGGAATTACTGAAGAAAATATTTTTAAAAATAGATTAATAGCTTTAATTCACTATTTTGGAATAAGTAGTTATGTGAAGTGTCTGTGGAATAAAATACCAGAATCTTCATCTATAGGTTTTCTTCTTTAGAATTTCAATATAGGGAAGAGACCAATTAGATATGATATTCACTTCTGTCTATATTTTTTTTCTTAATTTAATCATCTTGTAGAAAGTAGTTTTAAAAAATGCAAGTAATAGAAGAAAAAGAGGAGATCCAAAGATTTTTTATTGTTGTTGTTGCAGATATTTTTTAGGAAGTTATGCTCTTGGCCTCACATAATCAAAAGAGTGTTGACAGGATTTAAAAGATATGAACTGTACAATGTGTCTAAGAAAGTAGTTTGTAACAAAAGAAAAGTTAAGCCAATAAGATATTAAATTATTTCAGTTCATAAGTATGAATAAGTACTCTGATGTGATCACATATTTTAATGATCCCTAGCATTTATTCATGGTGAACCACAATATGCCACTCTACCTCTTTAGCTACTTAGGTATATTCTCCACAATTTAAGTTTCAGCCACATTTCATCTTTATTAAGAAAGCTATCTAAATATTTAGGCATATAGGCTAAAGAAAAGAATCTACACTTCTTTCACAGTCGGTGAAGAATTTGGTCTTTAAAATGCTGCTTCACATTTAGGTTGTTTTTCACTTACCTTAAGAAAAGGTAAAATACCTTCTGCAGGTTCAAATCTCTCTACTGGCTGGATAGTTGGAATTAAATGGCTGCATTTGTATGCCTGAAAGAGATAAATACGAATTGCATCCCTAACCTGTTGGTCTCTAATAAAAGGTCCTCATCTGTTTGTTTCAAATGATTTTTGTACTGTATACTTTGTATTACCTCCAATTTCTTAATAGTTTGAGCAATATTTGCATAAAAAATAATATATTAATATTTACTATTAGGTATTACTGCTTCTTTTTACTTTTTTTCATCTGGACTTGTTGCATAGAAATTAATGTATTATTATTAATAAGTGAGTACATTATTAACTATTTCATTACGTCATTAAGAATTGAATGAGTCAATATTTTGTTGCCTAATCTAGTACCTTTTAATGACATTAATTTAAGGCTTCTTAACGCATCCTTTTACAACATTATAAACAGATTCTTCCTTATCTTGGCAGATGAACAATAAAACATCGTTTTTGTGGTTATTTTATGTCATCAGGAGTTAATTATGAAAACGTTATTAGTATAGCAAACATAATGCTTATTTTAGGATTTCTTGTATTATCTGGTAACAAGTCATCAGGTAATCATCACTGATTTGTACAATATGTAAAGGAGTTTTACAATTGTGTTACTTTCCTCTGGAGAAAGGGATAAATTCTTATTGCTACACAGGTAGACCAAACTACCTGAAATGGTTGAAAATCACTGAGTGTATTTAATTCTATATCCTAAAGCTGGTGTTCAAGATTTTATTAAAATGGGACTGAATTTTCAGAACTACAGAGTAGAGATATAACTTGAAACTTAGTGATGAGCATATAGGTGGTTGCAGATTTATCTGGTTCTTGATTCTAAGAATAAAATTAGTGTCAACTACAGCACAAGATACTCTTTTTAATGCACATGGTTTCAAATTCAGTAAATGTTATTAATTAAAATGCAAGTGTTTATTGTGTACAGTGTATAAGAGAGAAAGGAGCTTATTAACTTGAACTATTAAGTCTGGGGTAATAGGCCTTTGAATCCTTAAGTAGCTTTTATCTGATCAAATAAAGTATGTTTCTAGTATACTGTTTTCTGTATCTAGAGACTGAGTGTTACAAGAACCCCAGAAGCAAATTTTCCTAAAACTACAACCCATTATAATAATGATTCTAGAGGTCTTGTTTTAACTTTGCCAAGGAGATGCTTTCTTCTTTAAGAAGAAAATATTAGTGTGGACTTTTATGTCATCCAATATCAATGCCTGGATCCAAACACCTGCTGCAACCTGGTTATTTTCCAGGTGCTGAACTTCTCATCAGCTAACTTAGGTTAAAGTTCACTAATGGTTACATGCAGATATTAAATACAGTCCTCCCCTGTAGTTGGCTCCAGTCACTCATTCTTTCCAGTAGCTGGGTCTAGACGTTACTCTCCTCTGGTAGCTGGCATTTAAACCTTCAAACTCCTTGGCCACTCGGCTCTCTTGTCCTACCCCTTGGTTGTGTGACTGTGAATTCTCTAGTAGCTCATATGCCTAGGCAGAAAATGGAGAGGTCATGCCTGTTGATGATAGTCAGAATTAGAATTTATTACAAAGACAAGTTAGACTTACGGTGATAAGGTGTGAGGCTTAGTCCAGCTAGGAGTTAGAAAGTCAGCTATGCAATGACAATTGGTCAAGAAACTGTACAAAATGGCACAAATGGATAAAGTAAAATCTAAACAAATCAGTCTCGTCAGAATTCTACACTTGCCATTTTACCTTTTATGGCAGTACTGACTCTTACCATGCAGATTAATGGACAAAAGGGTCATTAGTGTCAGAGCCAAACTCGTTACATAGAAAGTCTTATAAGTATCAACTCAAATTCTTTTGTGTTAAGCTTCACCTTCCTAGGTCGTTCAGAGTGCCAAATTTAATGGTGACAATCTCTTGTAAGCAGGGAGTTGGTGATTGTCACTGAGTCCTCAGTGTCTTGGTTTGCTCAATGAGAAGAATGCAGGGCCAGTGAAGGTCCCTGTCCCTTAATCTTAGACATGTGTGGGCTTGTATTTATTCACTCAGTGGTCACAGTCTGCTCAGCTCTCTGAGGTTCCCAGCTAAACTCTGAAAGTCTAGACATTTGCTGGGATTCTGTTGTGCAAAGCTTGTAGTTTTTACTAATAAACGGGGAAAAATTTTCTGTTTTAGTACGTGACAGTTTGGTCTTCTTTTATGAAGTTTGCCATCAGAATATTAACTTTATATAACTCATTATGAAGTACCAAATGGCATAGGTGAGAAATGTATAGACTTTAAAAACTTTAAAATCTTTTCATAGAAGTTGCTTTTTTACCTTTTGAAAAGTAAAATATGTTCTGCACTGAGAAAAGTACTTGGGCATATTCATCATTGTCCATGGTTCCAAGAAGTTAAATCCCTCAGGTAGTAAAGCCTTCAGGATTTGACACGTTAGTACAGCTGATATACAGGGCACTGTTGTTAAGAGTTCAGTCTAACAGTAGGAGAATTGTATGACTCAACCTGAGAAGAGATAAAGGCAAAAAGACTGACATTTGAGAAGTATAATCAGAGAAACTGGGAAGTGGGAAGAATTGTAGCCATACCATAACTGTGATCTCCCTCTAAAAAAGTTTAAGAATCTTTTGTCTATAGAAAATCACTCAGTCTGTCAAGAATTCACGGATTAATATACCAAATTAAATTTGCCTTTTTTCTGACAAAAAGTTTTCAGCCCTTCCTTCATGTCTGGACATTTAAATGTCAGCATGGCACTAAATGTTCTTTTCATATTACAAAGTGAATTAGAGCTCTTTAAAGAAGCTGCTAGACTTTTAGTTTGGTTTGACAGAATAGTTATATCATTAAATGAACCAAGAGGACTTTATATCTACTAAATTTGATTCTGAGTGGTTACTCATTAGTTCACAGCCCCCAGCTAACCTAGACACATTTTTGTGACTTAGCAATTCATTCATTAGTATCAGTACATTTTTTGCATCATCTTTCAAAGAAATTCTTATTGTCATTTACACAAAATCACGAAATAAATGTTACTTCGATTTGCAAGCAATGAAGCAACAGCACACTGTACCATACAGCTATTCAGGTCCCCAATGCAGCACAGCTTACTTTATTTCATTATTTGATACCTGTTCAAATTAGAGCATTTTATTTTTGGGTGAAAAACCCCAAAAACTAATAAAACACCCCATTTTTAATAAAAAATGTCCATGGTGTCAGATGCATTATAGACCTTCTTGGATTCCTTATATGGCCAATCATTTTTATACAAAAACCAAAAAGAAACTACCCTCATTTTCATTTTTCTTCTTCAGTGTTTAAACTCCCTGCTGACAGCTCTCAGAAAGTTTGCTTCTCCTAGTAGGTGCCTACTCTTCAGTGGTCATTTTTGTTTGACATTTATGTAAGACATAGCTTTGCTGTGCTTCTGCTTCTAACTGAGTGCATGATGAACAAGAGCTTCATAATTTTTTTTGCTTAACTCTTATTGGGAAATCTCCACTTTCCTCCTCTTCCTTCTGCCATCTACACACAGTCTTTCCTAAGCTAAAACAGAACAATGTTTCCCAGATATGTGTTTTTATTCATATACATTTCATTAAAGTTTTATATATTATTATAAACTTTCATTCAACACAATTTTTTATGTTCTGCTTTTCTCTACAGAACTCGGAGAGGGGAGGGGGAAGCTTTTTTTTACAAATTTTGTAATTTAATATCAGAATCTTTTTATAGAAAAAAATGCAAAGGTGATTTTCTCTCATTTTTCATGATCAAAACTTGATTTCACAGATTATATGATAGCTTGATTATTTCATTTTAAATTTTAATACAATGATGAACTAATCCACTAGTCCTTACTGAAGGCAATGGTAAGATCCTTCAGGGCTACATCAGAACAGCAGTTCAGCAGGCATCACAATACGTCAGAAACATATACTTTTACAACCAAATATAATAGTTTATTGATTTCTGAATCTTCAAATGCTTAGCACTGGTACTTCTGCTTCTATCAAAATGAATTATAAAGCACAAATCTTATTCATTTGAAAAGGAACTCTTTATACAGCACAATATTATGCATAATTTGTAGAATAATATAACTGGATAATTTTCTGAAGAATTCCACAGTATGTTCAAGAATATTTAAATGCCAAAAAAGTAAGGCATGTGAGAAGCTCACTGCAATACTGACAAAAATAAAATGTAACATTTTATGGTAAATTTTCAAGCAAATGTACTGCATTTGATTATTTTGGGTTTCAAAACTCTCATTAAAATTATCTGCTACTGAGAAATGAAAGACTGGCACAGAATTAATAAATATTCAGAGAATGTAAAGACCTCAACAGTATTCTATGAAGAAAACATTTGGGCTGCTTAGCATATGCATGCTTTGAATACCCATTTAAAACAAAGAATTTGAATCAAAATGTAGTTTCTAGAAAATACACTTTTTCTGGGACTCTAGGATTTGACTGGTCAGATAGTGGGTACTCAGCTCATTGCTAAATAAAATCTCAGGAAAGAACAGGCACTTCTTTGACTGTAAAATCCCTTATTGTGAGACATGCCACAAAACAGTAGCATGATATTTGCAGCCTCCAGTGCCTTCAGGCACAGTTTATTTGCAGAAAATAGATTGTCCAAAACTCTCTAACACAGACTACCATAAATCAAAGGGACATGGTACAGCATATCATAATGGTATGATATGCAGGTGTAGACAGAAAAAGGAAAAGGAAGGGAAGGGTCAGATATATATCAGTCTTATGTCTGATATATTCAAAGTGACATAGTGGTTTTGGGATGTTGGTTGAGACTGCATTATGTTCAGCCTGAAACAGGGACTTAGATCAGTAAAGTTGAGCTTATGTAAGGTTAAATGTTGGATACCTCACCTAATACCTATTCATAGCACTTTAGAGGCTCCTAGAATGAGAATTCTTCTCACACAAACTTAATATCTACAGTCTATTTTATTGCATTTCATCTGGTCAATTTCATCTGAATTCCTAATTCATACAAATAATGGATCTTTAGAATGTACGATTTAAGCAGCCATTTTGATTCTACGATTTAAAGGAGAACATCCATAATTTAGCTTTACTCAGGTAACAAGATAGCTGAGATTAATTTTATCTCTAATGGCTTCACTGGGCATAAAAGTGTTACTCCATTTATGTCCACATAAAAAATCTGTATAAGGACTACTCACTTAAGGTATAAAAAAGTGGTAAAGAAATGAGGACTTATTATACAGAAATTTGAAAAAATATAACAGATCATCAAATCCCTGACTTCACTGCAGTATAGAGCTCTCCCTTGAGATCTGGGGTACAGTGCTTCTACTACATAGGGACAGATGAAGGTGCAAAACAATCCTTAAGTTCCTTTACTGTCTGCATTATCAGTTGAGAATATGGTCTCCCCAAAATTACCCCGCTGGAGCAGCTGGATTCCTGAAAGGAGGAAGTGAACCCATGGAAAGCCTGTTCTGGAGCAGGTTCCTGTCAGGGACCTGCAGATCTGTAAAAGAGAGGAGCCCATGCTGGAGCAGGTTTCCTGGTAGGATTTGTGACCCAGTGGGGCACCTATGCTGGAGCAGGCTGTGCTTGAAGGACTGGACCCTGTGAAAGAGTGATGCACATTGGAATAGTTCATGGAGAACTGTTGGCTGTGGGATGGACTCATGTTGAACAGGTTTGTGGAGGACTGTCTCCTGTGGGAGGGACCCCAAGATGGAGCAAGGGAACAACTCCTCTCCCTGAGCAGCAGCAGGAACAATGTGTGGTGAACTGACCATAACCCCCATTCCCTGTCTCCCTGTGGTGCTGGGAGGCAGGTGATAGAGCTTGGGAAGGAGGAAGGGGTGAAGGGAAGGTGTTTTTAAGTCTTATTTTACTTCTCATTAGCCTGCTCTAATTTTGTTAGTGATTAATTGAGTTAATATCTCCAATTTAAGTCTGCTTTGCCCATGATGGTGTTTGGTGAGTGATGTCTTTCTGTCCTTATCTGAACCCATGAGCCCTTTGTTATATTTTCTCTCCCCTGTACACTTGTGGAGAGGAGTGAGTGAGTGGCTTTGGTGGGTGCCAAGCATCCAGGCAGGGTCCACCCCCTGCACATGGCATAACATTTTTGAATCATTCTACTATTATGTGACATTCCAAAAGAACTTTCTTTTAGCAAAATAGTGATAACAAAAATACCACAGAATTAAAGGCAGTTAGTATGTCTTAGAATATTCTTGTTTAAAAAAAAGACTAAATTGCTAAAAAAATGTTTGAATCCCATTCTTGTACAACACTATAAATTTAAAAATAATTATCTTTGAAATAGTTATTTGACAACTTGTTTTCTAAAATACTAGATTTTACAATACTACCCCTATTTCACACAGTTATATACCATTTAATAGCTTAGCACAAACCAAAACTAATTACAATAAAAATAAAACATGTTAGTTTTCCCCTAAGTTGATGTCATTGACATTTCATTGCCACTAGATTAAATCAGTTCTTAATCATTGTCATTAGATGAAATCTGTTCTTAAAGAGATGTCCCAACAAAAATTGCACTTGAATTATTGAATGTCTTTCCTTTCCATTCATACAATACGGGTATAGAATCTGTAAAACATAGAATAACCTGTGCAACTTTAAAAATGGTGTCATGTAAAGAGGTACAGAATTCTATTCCCATTGTTTAGGGGATTTCCTCAGACCTTTCTGCCAGAGGGTCTGTGAGCCATAAAGATTTTTTACCCCCATAATCCATCCTGCGATGAATCTGCAGACAACTTCCAGTGCTCCGGTGTTTGCATACGTAATGTTTATCAGTTCAAACAGGACTTCAACACTGAGCATATTTTTGAGTTCGTAACCATAACATATTCTGAATATTACCAATCCACAAGAGATGAAAGCTCTTGCTCTTTTGAAGATGACTTACCACAGAAAATGATTCATGGCCATATCAGTAGAATGAACAAGGTGGACAAGAATTGTTTGTTCACAGGAATTGTTCTCTGTGTTTAAACACAGTAGTCAGGGAACATCAGAAGGAGGCATAAGATAGGAAAAAGAATACTGTTTTTTCCCTGCACACACACAATGTGCAGTTAGACTGGGGAACTTCTTCACGAAAGTTAACATAATTCAAAGGAATGCTGTGTTAACTTGTGAAAAATAAAACAGTTTTGAGTTACATAGGCACTTAATTAGACAAATTACAATTTTTTGGAAGACGGAGATTATAAGAGGGAAATATGTGCTTTCCCCTTCCTTAAGCCCTTTATGATAGATTGACATTTGGCTGCTATCAGAGGTAAGACGTTGATCTAACCCAGTACTTTTGACCTTATGTTTTTATGTTCAAGAAGAAATGTGCAGGTCAAGAACTGGAAATATCCCAGGCATTATTATGATCTGAAGACCTCTGCAGCGTGTTAGAGGAGAATACTTGCTGAACAGGCTAGGAGTCCGACTGTGCTGATGAAAGCAAGAGCTATGAAATTTTAGGTTTTACACCAAAAGATTTTCTGGAGATTTCTCTAAACAGTAATGGCTTAGCATTTACTTCCATCATATAGGGCAAAAATAGATGAAGTATTATTATACACAAGATTTTATTTGAAAATGTCCTATTTCTGACCGAAGATTGGCACAGTGAATGAAAGTTCTCTAGAAAATCCATTGATATATATATATTATCAAAATTAATCTTTTGCATGTACTTCAGACAGAAGCACCATGTTGCCTAAACCTAATTCTGCTTTTCATGCTTGTATCTTGTAGAGTTTCATTATTTTTTTAAATCTACAAAGATTGATTCAGCTTTTTCTGAAAACTCGTAATCAAAAGTGTATTTTTAATTCCTGGAAAATGCCTCTTACATACAAAAATGCTGTTAAGATGGGAATTAATTACGTATCTTCAAGGTTTGAACATTCTTCTCGTTATTCTGCATTATTTTTCCATTTCTCTTTCCATACTGGGAACATTGGGTTTGATTCTATGTCTTACACAAAATCTTGCGGGAAATGGCTTTCCTTTCTGAAGTTCCTGACACAAGTTTCAATGCTCAAAGAATGAAAGAAATTATTTGTTTTCTGCAAAATACAGTTCAACAGATATAAAGACTTCTTCATAATCCAAATTATATTTGAACTGGATCTTACTATTATATCTGTCTTTTGAGTAAATATTAAAATTTTATCTAGCAGACAGTCTGAATTTAATTTTCTCCATCCCTCCTTCTGTACCTACTTCCCTACCTGACTTTCTCCCTCCAACTTTCCCTCCCTTTGGCTGTATACAGCCTTCCATCCCATCCTTACTTCCTTTCTAGAGATCCAAACAGCCAATATTTGTAGGAATAACCATAAGTCTGTGTAAAAAAATAGTTTATAGACATTCTTAACATCATGCTCCCTCTCCTTTTTCAGTTCAGCCAAAGCAGAATGTTACAAGTGCTAAGGACATTTATCAAGATAATCTGCAGTTGATGCATTTTTATATCCTTTTCTGTTTGAGCTCAGCCAAGGAATAGGATTTGCTCAGAAAATAGTAAAGCCCAATAAATCAAGTTAGACTCTTTTGCAGTGTATTTCAGTATTTAATCCACTATCAGCAAGCTTATACACCGTAAATTTTTCTTCCCATTGACTGCTCCAACTGCAGAATTTGCACAAAGCACAGGGCATAAATTTTACATTATTGACATTCTCCAGAAGACTGTATGTCCAAGGTTTTGCAACCTGATAAAACAATGGAGTTCACAGAGAAAAATTTTCCTGTGACAAATACAGAATCTGCCAATGTACTAATTTTAATCACCAAAATGATTATTTTATTACTTTCATAGTTAATTAGCCACCATTACAAAATCCAAGGATGTGGTCATGTACATGTGAACAGAATTTCTATCTCTGTTTTCAGCAACATGGGGGGAAATAACAAATAATCACTAACATATAAAACAAAACAGGCACAACTTTGAAAAGTCTTTGGCATCTTTGTCAGGACATAAAGCTGAATCCAAGAGAGCATTTACAAAAAAATTCTAATATACTCTGATGGAACTGATCTCTTTTTTTTTTTTTTTTGTGAAAAGTGTGTTTTAAAACACCGTTATTAGCAGTCCCAAGTAATGGTACCATGCACAGTTCTGCTTGAAAATGTGCAAAGGGTCCTGATAAATGGTTACAAATTAGATTGACCATATGTTGGCATCCATAAAACCAGCCAAACCTATGTCCCAGACAGCAACATGTATTAAACTGTACATGCAGAATTGTGAAATCACAACTAAGCAACTGCAGAACTTTTCTGTTGTCTTTGTTATGTAGGATATCTCTCTCACAGGATGCAATTATTCTCATGCTCATGAGGAACAGAAAAGAGTTGTATTTTCTTTCATTCTTTTTATTTGTGCCAGAACAAGGTTTCTGATTTATTTTTCCCAAGCAGCTATTCCTTTACATTCTATGAGGAAAGAAGCTAAACTCAGGAACAGTCAGATGTTTCACATTTTAATTTGCTTCTTTCATAATCCTGAAGCCCAAAATATTAACTAGACTTTAGCTTCTGTTGCTCTGATGAAGCAATGGGGGAAAAAGCAGTGATATTCAATTTGGTGTCTTAATAAAAAAACTCTTGGGCTTTCCAGCATATTTCTGATAGCTTTGAGACAGCTACACGTTGCAACTGATGTTAAGAGAATTCTGGCACACATCTTGTAAAAATTAGTTTCCACCAGGGATACATTTAGATGCCTATCTTGTTTGTTCTATTTTATGCAATGGTGCATTTTTTAATATTTAACTACACAGTTGGATTGGTTCCTGAAAAGCTTTTAAAACTTGTCTTCTGTTATTTTCACTGTTACAATGTAAGTGCATTACTGTCTTCCACTACTCAAATATAAGATTTACTCATGATGAACATTTTGATCTTTCAAAAGACAAATCCCCTGTACTATTGTTCTCTCTGAGGTTTAAAATTCTATACAGGCACTACATAATTTTTCTCAGTAGTTAAAATGGGCAGTGGAGTTATATTATTATTTAACTAAAGTATCCTATGTTTTTGCCAGAAATAATTAGCATGTCAATGTGATAATTAATAATTAAAAATTCAAATTGTCATATTTAATGCCTTGCATGTATTTGTAATTGTCATTGACTGTTTCAGGACCTTAGTTTTAATTAAAAATAAACAACAATGAAAGTATGTAGAATTTTCAGATAAAATATTAATTAGTTTGTTGTGAATTACAATGTCCAGTGGGAAATAAAGAATTTGCTAAGCTGCCCTAATTGCCCTGCAAAGTCTCTGTAAAAAAATTAAGTTTCATGAAAGACATTCCAGTTATTTGACAAAAAGCAGCATCTATTGGTTTATTCAGTGCAGCAATTTTTAGCAGTCTAGCAGAAAGTAATGGGATCATTAAAACTGAATTCTCCTCTCCTGTCTGCACAATAGAGCACTTACTATCTATTCTGCTCTTCTTCCTTGCAGAGAACTCTTATTGCTGGCATTGGTGTTCCTACACATGCAGGAAGATCAGAATAGTCCTGTGAATCTGTTCTGTTCACATGAAAGCAGAAAATTTAGACAGAAGGCTCTAACAAAAGATTAGGACTGAATTTTCCTTTTAGACTCTGAATGGAATGCCAGCTGATACCTGTTGGAAATTCACATAAAGATTGAGAATAAACAGCTGGGACTACACGTCCCTAATTTCCATGACAAAAAAAAAAAAAATCATTTTTTTCTGTCTCACAGGTTTTTAACAAAGCCCACTGTTCTAATAACGTAAGGGTTGCCTGATTCTACTTTCCCTAGATACTTTGTTATGCTGTACTCTTGGCTCAGCCATGAAAAGCTAAGCCAGGCTGGACTCCAGGACAGAAAATACTGTCCTAATTACTCAGACAATGTGAATGTGTCTAAACTGAGAGTCTATGAGATATTTCTCTGTTCCAAGGGACACCAGTGACAAGCTTCAGCATATATGAGACATAGAAGCACATATTTCTCTTAATTTTTTAAATGGCAGTCGATAAAGATGCTGGGAGTTATTCATGCAAGATAACTAGGTGTCTAATTGAACTGTTCAGAATTTCTGTCATATACTCCACTCCAGTTTGGTGTAAGCACTCCGTGTGAAGTCTGCCATTGATACATTTTCCTGGTCTTAAAATCAAGAGTCAAACATGGTTAGAAGGGAAAAGGGATTTTACTTTGGTATTTATTTCAAGGATTCTTAGGTGCACTACGTCCAGGTGGAATGCGCCGAAATGCACACTGCAATGCACACCCCCAAAAGATCAGGTAAAACATTAGAGGTCTTACTAATTAACATATCTATCAAAAATTCTCCAATGAGAGGCTCGAGTGAGCCCCCCTCCCCAAGGAGCCTTCCCCTGGATGGTTCTATCTTAGTTTACAGAATGTGTTCTGGAGAGGACCTTGAGGTCTGGGGCACACTAACCCCTACCTACGAAGATTCTAAAATGTTTAGTCTTCCAGCTGAACAAACAAGTCCAAGAATATAGGCAAAAAGCACTAAGAATACAGAAGCTGTAAAAAGGTATAACAGGGGTATAAAAGAAAAGGCAAAAAATCTTCATGGCATCACCACAATATGTTCAAAATATCTCACTTTCCTGTAATTCAGAACATGTTGCTTCTTTTACTCTGAATATACATACTGATTTCATGTGAGACATACAGAATTAGGTCTTCTCTTTGGTGTCCATCCAACCTGAAATATTTGTAACTATTTCTATTATTTACAGTTTTCTCTATTGATTTTTTAATACACTTGCCATGTCAATTAATTGTTTTCCCCTTTTTCCCTCTTGCTCTCTCAAAGCTCCCAAAACCCCCAAAACTACAATAAAACCGTAAACCTCAACCGTACCATAAAAAAACAAATGCACAAAAAGACAATCCTCTGAAAAAAACATAGACATATTTATAGATTTGTTTCTCACAGAGATTAATATAAAGGAATTCCCATTAACAGAAAATACATTAAAAGAAAAACAGAATTTCAGCATAGGATGATGTCTCCAGCATTCTTTATGTAACATGGAAGAAACAATGCATACACTTACAATTATTTTCTATATGTTCTCTCAAACAGATAGGATTTGCAGGGACATCCTTCAAACAAGTATCTACTTAAGTGAGCTGGACTGCTGGTATAAAACATATGTAAAGATAAGGCTTGTTGGTGTGTAATTTTAGATGCATTGATGGCCAATGTTTAAGCAATTGGATCCCCTTCCCTAACTCATTACAGCTATTTATGTATAAAATTTTAATCTGCTCTTTGAATCTAGATTCTATCCATAAAGTGTCACACCATCACCACTCTGTTACTTAATGGATATTTAGAAGGCTGAATGAAAATTCTGACTAATGGACCTAAGCAACAAATTACATAGGCAAGGTGAATGAAATCTGACTTTTTTCTTTCCTTCTCCCTTTTTTTTAGCAATCCTGAAAAAAAGACTGTGATCATATAATTAAGGACTACACTATAAAGCATATACACAAGAACCCCGAATTAACATTTTATCTGACCTTAAATGCTAGTATTTCCTACTTGCATGTGCTTAACAATTTACCACTCTCAGAGAATCTGAATAAGTGTACTAAAATATATGAGACAAATTTGTGCATTATGACAAAGCCACTTCTATCTTCCCTGTTTGAATTCAATTCACAACTAAGTCCCAAAGGCCAGATACCAAACCAAAGACCCTCAAGCAGCTTACCTGGGATAAAGAAACATTATTAACAGAGGACTAATAATAAAGTAACAAATTATCAAAGTTAATTTATATACACAGTAGTCTGTTGATAAATAAAACATTAGGAATCTAACCATGTCATTATGAATCCAGTTGTCACAATCCTAACACATATCCTCTCAAGTATTCTATCAGTGATACTTCCCAGTACTAATAATTTAAACTTATGTGCACAAGCTTTTGAGTTTCTATCCCTATTTCTGCTATTTTACCCTTGTTTTGCTGCTCTGGGTCCTTAAGAAGCTGGGTCTTGGAAGGGTTGCAGCAAATTTTCAGTATGAAAATTCTTTACCAAGAGAAGTACAGTATTGATGGTCAGGATTTCTACCTCCTTCCCCTAGAATTCACTGAGGACTACTCTGAGACATTTTCTAATACACAGTATGCCTTGCTCTTTCTTCATAGATGATCTTTTTTTCTCTTTTTCATCCCCATAACCTCTTCACCCGTCTCTTTAAGTTGCTTTCCTTTGATGGTCAATAACTGGTGATCCACGACCTGCATGAAGCCCTGGGCTTTCTGGCTTCATCCTGTGCCGGCATTTTAAAGACTGCTCTCATGTATTATATTCCATGGTCATAGATCGTTCTGCACTGAATGGCTACCGGTTAGTACTGTTTGTTAAAGTTATGGTGGTAATGGTTTAACAACAAAATTGAACAAAGCTAAACAACAGCTGATACTAATAATTTAACAGTCATCTGTCTCTGGTACTGTTGTTGTTAACTAACCTAAAAAAAAGTTCCTGGAGGATCAAGACATGTCTGTACAAAGCAAGCCTCACAAATCCTAGTCCCAAGTCCATGCAAAGTTAATGAAAAACCTGAGCTCTGTTACTGGGAATGGAAGTACTGTAATTAGAGGTCTACAGTGTTATGGTCTACACTGGTGTCACATTTCCATTCAAAGATTAAAACATTTTTCCCAGGAAGGGTCCTCTTAGAAATTGTACTTTTAGTTAATGAAGGGAAAATTATTGAAATAAATTGCATTTATTTCACAATTTTCTTTTATAAAATCTTTAAAGAAAATGAAAAAACTTTCTAGCAAATGGAGACTTAGCAGTTCAAATATAACCACTACAGAAAATTCATGGGTTATCCCAGACAAAGCTGCAATGATTTGCCCTATCCCACTTAGTAAAAGCTCTCAATAAAATTGTACTCAAATACCTGCGTTGGGGAAGGAGAGATGGAGTGATGATAAAAATTAAAGCCAAGGTTTATGAAATTTGTCAGAGGCTTAGAACTTATACTGACTTTGAATAATTCAGAAAATTCCGTAACATTTCAGGTTATCAAGAAGAAGTATTTTTCTTAACTCTGGTGGAGAAAGATTTACTTTTGCACAGTACAAAGCTGTTATCACAATGTATGCAATTGCATTTGCAAGAGGTTTTATTATCTGGGTATCTGCTTTAACAAATATTTTCAATAGCTGTGTCACTACAGTGTATAAATGCATGGTGCAAACAGTTCTTTGATGATGTGTTACTTGGGTAACTCGTCTCAAATTCATTGATTGTCTAATGCTTTCTGAAAATTCCCCATGCTTTATGTTAAAAAAAACCTCAAGCAACAAACAAAAAACAAAACAAAACAACACAAACAAACAAATTATGGTCTTTTATAACTATAGCTCGTCTATATATGGAAGTTCAGCCGTATCACAAATTTGTTTATCCTGAAAGGGAGAATAGTTGGTTAATGTTAAGATTTCTTGATCCTTAGAAATCCTTATGAACACAACTGGACAAGGCCCTAAGCATCCTTCTGTAACTAGACCTGCTCTGAAGTTGGACTAACTGATTATTTAGATCTCCTGATGTCTCTTGAAAAAAAAGATTTTATGATAAGCCTAGGTTTCTAGTGTGATATAGAATCATTAAGGTTGGAAAAGACCTCCAAATTCAACAAGTTCAACCTTAAAATGGGAATTTCCGAGTTATTCAAGACATTCACACACAGAGAGTAGACATGATAAATGGCTTCCAGGAAACATAAACCATTCTGTAGTGTAAACAAAACAAAACAAACTTTAAAAAGGGAGGCAGAAACTTAGTGTTTTCTGATGTTGAGGTTTCAATAAAAAAATGGGAGGTTGGGAAGCTATGTGTGGGCAAATTGTAATTTGCCAATCTATAATTCCAGATAATAATTATGCCTTGGATGATAACATAATGTCTTCTCATAATGTTGTGCTTTCTGCTTAAGGTGAATGCATGCATCCTTTACAGAGCAGATGACACAGATTTATTCTTCTCAGCATCCCCCAGAGAAAAACTGTAATAATTTTTTAAGACCT
The DNA here is from genome assembly GCF_020740725.1 of Corvus hawaiiensis. Lineage (NCBI taxonomy): Eukaryota > Metazoa > Chordata > Aves > Passeriformes > Corvidae > Corvus > Corvus hawaiiensis. The sequence goes on from NC_063214.1 coordinate 79,129,943, forward strand.
CATAGTAGTTAGAAGTATGCAGAACATCTTGCTAATGTGTTCTAGATATGCTGATAAACACTCACACAACTATATTACATTTCTAAACTATGTAACATATTCTCAGCAGGTTGGGTATTTCAATATTACCATCCATCAAATTGGTCTATCTTTGCTAAAAGCAGCAGAAAGTAAAATGTCAAACCTACATGATAAAGCCTTTTTTTTGGAGGAAAGACAAGTGCTACATGACCCAGAACTGCACTTAGGAGCAGCCAGTAGAACAAGGACAATTAAAAAGAAAAATTTTTTTTTAGAGATGAATAAAGAAATGCAGCCACTGTTCTTGTTTTTGTTGAGGGATATGTTTGTTCTGTAATAATCTGCTTAGTAGCTCATTAAAGAACAATTTTGCAGTGTTTACTTCTTCATACTTAGCAGCCTCAGTACATCTGAAATGTTTAGATGCAATCATATTACCTTTGTTAAGGACAAGAGGTAACACTTTCTCCTCAGTCACACTTTCTGTAGAAACCCTCATGTTATCCCTCATCTCAGCAAAATGAAATGACTCTGGGGAACTATTAAGCTGTGACAATAAAACACAGCTAAAGAGGATATTAAGCAGAATATCCTACTGCCTAGGAGATAAAAATCCTCTCATAATCTGAACATAAACCAGTGCCATAGATCAGGGATATATGATTACATTATATACACCTGCCTGGAGACCAGCCCCTTGTACTTGGCATGTTTCTTTCTATTTGTAGGTACCTCTTTACCAGAAAGATAATCAATACTTGGAAAGACTTCAGAAGTCATCTGAAGAATTGACACATGGGCATAAGTCTTAAATAAATTAAGTATATAATGCTTGTCTTGAAGATAAGAAAAAAAAGTTACAATATTGGTACTGAAGACAGAAAATATCATAACCACATGAAAAGAAATTAAAAATAAATACAGAGATAAATTTTTAAAGAAGTTGTTAGATGAAAGATTTTTCATAGTGAGATATAAAATGGCTTTGTAAGGGAACTAGAGAAAATTTCAGTGCCTTGCAGACTTTAAATAACAAAAGAAAAAAAAATATTGTCAAGCATCCTGCTTGAGCAGGGATTTACATCCAAAAAATGCAGCATCTATCTGTACGAGCTTTTTTTAAAGTTGTAGTCCTATTTTCACTCCCATTTAAAATAGCTCTAGCACTAGATTCAGCTGTACATCTATTTTTCAAAAATTTTATTATATTAAATGCATATTTCATGGCTGTGCATATCACAGCAGGTAGGAAAGATATTTTCTCTGGCCTTCATATACAATATTCAAGGTTTTTACATTTTTCTATCAAACATTATGTACTGATCACAGAAAAAGGTAGTGTGCATAGCAGAATATATAAGTTTTCTTACAGCTGTTAAAATCTTGAATTTTCCTTATTGATGTCTTGCTCAAGTACTCAGTGTTTATGTGATCACCAGATTTTGGCACAGGAAGAAATTCTCAACACATTTATTTTTGAGAAACTGCTAGGGATTATTATTCTTTCCCCTTTGGCATGGAGATCATCAAATTTCCTATGTCTGAAAGTAGAATACTTGCAGCACTCTTGATGTTTCTTGCTCCCTTTTCTTAGAACTTCACAGCTGTGACTGTTAGTCTTTCTGCAAGCTTATGTATAGATTTCCTCAGTTTCAGGAACAGCAAAGTGCTTTGCGAGCTGTGGTAGTTTTTACAGTGGATACTTTACACACACATCAGATAAAATGTTCAGTGCTTGGGTGTATGTGGTTGCAATGGACAAAATTCAGTGACAAGTTGACACATTATTTCAAAACACTTTCTGACAAAATCATAATTCTTCTTTTACAGTGCAACAGTTCTGCAAGTTTTAACCAAATACTCTGTCTAGAGCACTCCAAGGTTTTTCTCTGTTTGGTTTCTTTTCTCTTCTCTTAACATTTCCTCCAATCCAACTTCCATCACCTACCTATTCACAAATGTCTGATTCCTTTTATTTAAATATTTCCAATTAAAAAAAACCCCAAAACATATAAGCCTGTCATTGCCTCATTTTGGATTTTCTTACATAGGTATTTGAAATACTGGCTTTGTCCCATCTCTGTAAATATTCTTCCTTTTTCATCTTTGATAGTTTTCAATTTGGTTTCCAACCTACCTGTGCTGTGAACACTTCCCACTTCCTTTATATAATATAATTTTTGCCTTCTTTTTGTTAATTTTCTTTGGGTGGTTTTTTTTTTTCATTACACTTAATTTTATTTCTGAGACAATGCTAAAATATGTATATATTGCTAGCTTTCTTCCCTGTTTCTGCTTCAGTCTATTAAGCTATCTCTGCGTGATCATGGTTGTGTCATTGCCTGTGTTTCAATAGTTCATCTTTAGGAACAAGTTTCTTGGGCAAGGCAGTACAACATGCAAAAGTTTGTCCTAGACTAGTTATCAAACCAGCTGAGCTGAAACCATACTCCCAACATGGGCAAGAGATGAACAAGAGGGAGAAGTAACTTACTAAGTGTCTCAGGAAACTGTGTTGTTCAGAGAGCTATGCTGAACTATCAAGTAACATCAGGGAAAAGACATATTTTTCCTTGGAGCATTTCTTGGAGAAGAGTCAAATCCAGATACCTAAGTCAAGGCTGACACAGCTCCATGTTCCTGGACCAACAATAGTGAACTTGAGCTTGTATTCCCAGTAGGCACACAAACTGACATCTACAATACATATGCACATATAAACACATCCAGCCACACAGATCACAGACAGACACACAAAGCACTCACATGAACACAGTATCAATGGCCTCATCCTGTGCCTCTTTTCACTCAGACAGATCCATTACTACAAGATTTATCTCTATGTATAACATGGATTGCCCCACAAGTTGGACATGGACACTCAGCCTCTCTATCTGCCCCAGATCCCTGTCTCCACAATTGCTATCACCTGGACATATTAGAGTACCTGAGACCACGGTCCCACTCCAGATCCCCTTTGTTAACACACATGTGCCCTGGGTACCTACATACACACACCGCCCCATACTGACACACCACAGATTCCTCAGGAGTTGTCCTCAAACTCACGGTCCATGAAGCAGGTGGTCCTAGATCTTACTTCCCCATCTGCCTCCCCCCGAGATGCAAACATGCAAAGACTCCATAGTTCCTCCAGCAGCTGTCTTTGGTCCCACAGATGGCCAGCTCCTCCTGTGGTCCTGGTCTTAGAAATGTCTCTCCAGTTCCTAGGCCACTTCACCAGCTGGCCAAGTAGTATAACTTGATCAAATTAGTGATCACGTTGTTGGCAAAGCTTTAACCATTAATCTCTTTCAGTTTTCTGGAAGAGATTCCATCATATAGGTATGATGACTGATATCTTTTAACATTAAACTCTCAGCACTTCATGAGATCAGTTCCAGTCATTTTCCACATTAAATAGAATTTCAATTTCTCTTTCTACCTTTTTTTTCTTTCTTGAAAGTGTTTCAGAAAGATATAGGACATAATAAGTAGATATGGGAGCCTAAGGCAAAAAAATGAGACTAAAGATGTAGATACACACATAAGAACTAATGTGACATTCACCAAAATAAAAAAATAAAAACATAAAGTATGTAAAAAACCTGCAAACACCCCCCCTTTGTATTTATTTCTTCTCCTTTCCCTACTTCTTTTGTTTGCTTCTTTACTAACATGAAAAGAAGTAAACTGTAGGCCTTTACTTCACCAAAGCCGTACACAGAATACAGTACTTTAGATATTATGAGCATTATCTAAGCATCCTTTTATGTTGTGAGCTTAAAACCGCATAAAATTTCCTCAGACCACAGTAGTGAATTCATTCTATATAAATTAAAGTCAGATGTGTAAGAATAGTATTTTAACCCTACATTTCAATATATATAGGCTTAAGTAAACTGGTAAGAAATACTATAAAGAACTTCTGGAAAGTGAAAGGTACTCTTTAGACTTTGCAGAATACCTTCATGGCTAGAACAATGGAAGTCATAACTAGCTAAGACAAATTTATGCAATTTTTGCACTGTAAAAATAGCTTATTACATGACAAGTGTGTGCCATAATTTTAACCAGCTTCTGGAGCCTTTATGTTCACCTCTTGGTTGCTAAGTGTAAGACATTAAGCAGAAGAAATATTGAAGTAGACATTCACCCTACTGGAATGAATACTGGAAAAGAAGAAAAAAAATCAAAGAAAGGGAAGGGAAGGGAAGGGAAGGAAGGGAAGGGAAGGGAAGGGAAGGGAAGGGAAGGGAAGGGAAGGGAAGGGAAGGGAAGGGAAGGGAAGGGAAGGGAAGGGAAGGGAAGGGAAGGGAAGGGAAGGGAAGGGAAGGGAAGGGAAGGGAAGGGAAGGGAAGGGAAGGGAAGGGAAGGGAAGGGAAGGGAAGGGAAGGGAAGGGAAGGGAAGGGAAGGGAAGGGAAGGGAAGGGAAGGGAAGGGAAGGGAAGGGAAGGGAAGGGAAGGGAAGGGAAGGGAAGGGAAGGGAAGGGAAGGGAAGGGAAGGGAAGGGAAGGGAAGGGAAGGAAAGGGAAGGGAAGGAAAGGAAAGGAAAGGAAAGGAAAGGAAAGGAAAGGAAAGGAAAGGAAAGGAAAGGAAAGGAAAGGAAAGGAAAGGAAAGGAAAGGAAAGGAAAGGAAAGGAAAGGAAAGGAAAGGAAAGGAAAGGAAAGGAAAGGAAAGGAAAGGAAAGGAAAGGAAAGGAAAGGAAAGGTCTTAGAAAATTTACTTGTAAGGTATGTCACTGCTAAATCTTTTGATAACAATTTTATAAATATTAAAAGAGAAAATAAGAGCATTTCTAAATGTCTAAAGGCAACTTCTATAACTTTTCTCTATTTTAGAACTTAAAAATTAAAACGTGTTATTCATAGGCAGTTTCTTTACAGTAAGAACCAGGCAAAACTAGAACACCTCAATTTCTTATTAGACCTACAGAGTGAAGGTTTATCTATTTTCACTAATACTGCAAAATTTTAAGCGTAATCTATAGCTTTTCAGAAGATTAAAAGCTGCACAATTGGCACACTGTCCTACAAATCTAGCTTCAGTTATAGTGCTAAAGAAAGTTTCTGTAAAGATTACAGCCTTTTCTCACAAGTCAGCATGCATTAATATGTGTTAACATGTGGGTAAAAGGTACAAAAATATGCTCCAGCAGCATGAATTCCTTGATCCTAACAGAATAAGGCCAAAAAAGAACAGAATATATCTCTCTTTCACCGTGGATATTATACTCATTCTAGAAAACTGGTAGTTATATTTCTAATTTTTCTTAAAAAAAAATATAGAATTTAATTTGTATGTGGTTTATATCTGCAACTATCACCTTTGACACATTAATTTTGTATTTCATGTTTCTATTTATCATTGAATTTCATAGAATCACAGAAGATTCTGAGTTAGAAGGGATCCACAAATATCATCAAAGTCCAACTCCTGGCCCTGCATAGCACCATCCCCAAGAATATCACCTTGTGCTTGAGAGCATTGTCCAAATGCTTCTTGAACTCAGGCTGGTGTTGTGACCACTGCCCTGGGGAGCCTGTTCCAGTGCCCAGCCACTGCTTGGGGGAAGAACCTTTTTCTAGTGTCCAGTCTAAACCTCCCCTGACATAACTTCAGGCCGCTCCCTCGGGTCCTGTCACTGGTCACAGTCTGCCCCTCCTTCCCCTCATACGGAAGTTGGAGACTGCAATGAGCTCTCCCCTCGGTCTGCTGTTCTCCAGGCTGAACAGACCAAGTGACCTCAGCCATACTCTTTAATAGTTTTATATCTTCCTTACGTTTTGGCACCCAAAACTGCCCCCAGCACTCAAGGTGAGGCCACCCCAGTGCAGAGCAGAGTGGGACAATCCCCTCCCTTGCCCGGCTGGCGATGCTGTGCCTGATGCACCCCAGGACATGGTTGTCCCTCCTGGCTGCCAGGGCACTGCTGACTCACATTCAACTTTCCACTGACCAGGACCCCCAGGTCCCTTTCCAAGGCACTGCTCTCCAGCATACTGTAATACAGACTGATACTAAATGTATGAGTTTGAGAGGTGTTAGAAAAGTAATAATGGCAGAAGATTGCCATAAAGGTTGGAAATCTGTAAGCACAATTATAGCCTAGGATATTCAGGCATTGGAGGAAGACTCAGACATAGTAGTTGCAAATCTGTAGCATAGTGATTTGATATTGCAATTAATACTGTAACAGAAGATATAAAGAAAGCCATTATTAATATAAAGAAGATATAAATATGTGTTTATTTCCTCCAATTTTATATGGCTTTTTAAAAATCACTTATACTATGTCTTTAATAAGATTAATATAAACTCCTACCAAACTCTACTATTAGCTCATTTTGGGGAATCTTTCCTTGGAATGATGAAATAATTCTTCAAGCTTAATAAATAAAAAAGTATTCAAATATTGACATAAAAGTCACTAACATGTTACAGGAAAAAAAAAAAAAAGGATTTGTATGATTGGCTATGCACTGAGAAGTTCCAAAATATTTTCTTCTCATGAAAATTCTTTCATTCTATTTCTGAAGCAATATGTGTTTTCGGAAGATACCTTTTTGCACATTCTATGTTGATGCATAAATGTATAAAAACTCTACAGATAAAAGTTCTCTTTCTGATGCAATCTCATCTGAAATTCTTTGAGATGACATAGCAGCATTAGTTTGAACCCATAGAAATAGCAAACAGCTTCCAGCAAATGCAAAGCAGTAAGCTGATTATTATAATCACATCTTAGGGTTTCAGGAGAAGCTATGCAGTCTATGTTCTGATATGATGTCTTTTGAAACACTAGCTATTAAGACCGGCCCATCAAGATAACATCTGAACAACTATGACTGTCCATCACATCACATTATTAACTTTTGTGTTCTATTAGTGTTGTTCAATCCCATCAAATTATCGTTGCATTACACCACGATGATATTAAGGCTTTTAACATACTGCTAAGAAAGAAAAGCTTTTAAATTATAAAACACAGCAAAGAAATTTTTCTTGAATTTATCATAAGAACAAGTACTGGAAACATGCCCACATATTTTTTTTTTTCTTTTTCATTGACTCTATCATACATGTAAGAAGGATTTGAATTCTTCTGGGATTAGAATATTTTTTTTAAAGAAATGACAAGCAGATAAATATTTCCTGTAGCCTCATAGATTGTAGAAGACTTGTTGAGGCACCCTGAAGCAGAACAAGTTCCCTTCCTCTGAAAACGATGGGATAGTGGAAGCAAAACATGCTATTCCTGAATGAATGAATGAGATGTGTTTTGAAAAAAGTCAATTGCAAAGATAAATACTGTAGCACTAGGTGAAAAAAAAAACAATCCAAAAAAAACAAAAGAAAAAGAGCACAACAGATAAAACATTCAAGGAATGAACTATCCATGGAAATACACAGATATGGAAGGAAAAATGCCCCTTATAAAAAAAAAAGAAAAAGAAACAGTTTCAAGAACTATTCTAGAAAACTGATACAGAATCAACATTCATTAAGAACTGAGGTATCCCTTACTTTTCAAAAATAATTTGAGGAAAAGTCTAGAATTTAAAAGAGAAATTTATATGCTTATTTGATAATCTTATGTATGTAATAGAGAATGGTATTTCCCTAGCATGACAAAGTCTATGAAAAAAAGCAGTGCTCTCTATTAAATTTGGAGTTTTTTCTAGAGTAATTTTTTCAGAACTGTCATCAACTCCAATAAATCCTCTGGCTTCTATGACAGTCTTTAAAATTTTTTACTGAAGTTTTGTCCGCAGATATGGTAAAGAGTTTTCAGTATCACTGAAATATTTTGCATTTTGAAAATGTTGATTCATGGATTAGGCTTGGCAGAAGAACTCACACAAACACGCAGAGAATTTAGATATAAGGAAAAGTTACATTTGATCAAAATTCAATGGAAAATTGTCCCAGACCTTATTTTCGATCATTTTGTCATTCTGTCTCCCACAAGTGCCACTTGCAGACATATGAGAGAAATGAAGTGCCTTCATCATACAGGTAATTCTTTCACTACTTTGCTTCTCACAAATGCAAAGAATTTCATTCAAAGCACTGCATGCTTCACAGAAACAGAAAAGAAACACTGTTTTCCATACTTCCCCTGAGTTATAGCTTAGTTATACCTATCACAGAATCCCATGTTGTTTTTAATAAAGGTTATGGTGATCCTTGATTCAAATTTTAAAAAAACAAACCAAAAAAACCCCTCAAAAACCTTACTTCCCTTTGGTTGAACTGAAAGATTCTGTTCATTGCAGATTCACTTGAAAAGACACTATCAATGAGGCTAATAATCACTTTCAGTCTTTGAAAGGAAACAAGTTCCTTTATAAGACAGAAAATTATTTGTATGATATAATGGAATTAGAAAATGATGTAATTACAGGTTTCTTATTCTTTTTGAGTACCACTCTAAATCCTGTTCTCAAGGGACAAGGGAAGACAACACCAGTAAATTTGAACACTTCTTAGCTGTTTTTTGCATCCCAATAGCAGACCCGTGTTTTAGAAACCACCCACTAATTACATACATTTGATTAATTTTTTTTTTGAAGTTTTTTATTATTTTCTTCTTTCCTTTAATCAGTTTGGCTGCATAAGAGTGGCCATGATTCATATTTTACCTAGAGAAAGCCAAAAGAACGTAGAGTAGAAGTATTGTCTACAGAAAATTAGAAAATATCGGATTTATCTCATCCAACTTCACATCTCCAAGTCCCATTCTGGACAGACAGTTCCAGTGGATTCCAACCTAGGACACAGCTGAATGCCTTAGCTGAGGTGGTGGTGCCTCTGGGAAAATGTATTTGAGAAAAAACAAAATGTTGCCCAGGAGGGAGAAGTGAGGGGAAAAATTAAACACAAACAAACAAACAAAAGGAAACCAACACACAACCTGAAAGAAATAGCTCTGCAGACATCAAGGTGAGAGGTGAAGTAAGGGAAGGAGATGCTACAGTAGGCCATGGAGAGGACCACATCAGCATGGATGTCCACCCTGCAGACCATGGGTGTTCCCACACCAAAACGGGTGGATGCTTCCTAAAGGAGTTGTGGATCAAAGAGAGGACACATGCTTGGGCTGGAGAAAAGCATCAGGAGGAAGGAGGGGTAGCATTGAAATGTTGTGAACTGACCACAACCCTCTATTCCTCATCACCTCTGTGCTGCTCAAACTATGGGTGGGTAGAGAAGTCAGGAGTGAAGGATTAAAGTTGAGCTGGAAGAAAAAGGGATGAGTTGGGGAAAGTGTTTAAATTCTTTTCTTTGTTTCTCACTATCCAACTCTATTTTGTTTGACAATAAATTAAATTAATTTCCCGAGTCAACTGTTTGCCTATTATAGTAATTGGTAAGTGATCTCACTGTCTGTATCTTGACCCTTGGGATTTTCAATTTATTTTATCTCTCTGTCCTGTTGTGGAGAGAGGGTAAGAAAGCAGCTGGGTGGCAGTATGGCAGACAGCCGAGGTCAACCCACCACTGTTATTCAAAGAATTTGTTGATCATAGCTTTTCATTAAAGAAACTCTAAATATTGTTATCCTACAAAAAGCTGGTTTTAGATAAAAGTTTTATGTTTTAATTGAAGAATAATAAACAAATACATTTGAAAAGTTGGTAGCACAATAGACTAATTTTCTCTTAATTTACCTTTTTTACTTATAATCTCATTTCTCAGTTCTATCTAGTTGTTATGTCCTTTATATAGACTATTACTGCAATTTCTGATGGAGAGGGGTGTTTGTTTGATTGTTTATTTTGTTTGGGTCTTGGTGTGTTTTGTTTATTTGTTTGTTTTCTCCTGTCACCTCTCTTCTTCACATGCAGACTTCTACAACCCTATACTCAAAGTTTTCTTCCTGAAAATTGTATTAATTCCCCATCAAACCAATTTTCTGCAATATCTAATTACTAGAGCTGTTTTGGTTTAGTTTTGTTTTTTACCATTTGTGCTGGTTTTGGCTGGGGTAGATAGATTTAAATTTTTTCACAGGAAAAAATAGCATGAGGCTGTGTTATGGATTTGTGCTGAAATCAGTGTTAATAATGCACAGATTTTTGTTATTGCTGAGCAGAACTTACACAGAGACAAGGCACTTTCTGTTTTTTATACTGCCTCACCAGTGAGGAGGCTGGGGCTGCACAAGAAATTGAGAGGCAACACAGCCAGGACCGCTAACCCCAAATGACCAAAGGGATATTTCACACTATATGGCATCATGCTCAGCATATAAAGCTAGGGAAGAAGAACAAAAGGAAAGATCTTTGGAGTGATGGTGTTTGTCTTCTCACACAACTGTTACACGTTATGTGGCCCTGCTTTTGTGGAGATAGCTAAACACCTGCCTGCCCCCAGTGATAAAATAAAAGACAATTAGCTGAAAATTGTAGGTAATTTTTGCTGTGAGAGAAGAATGATTTGTTTTAAGCTGGTATCAGCTTTGAGCTTTGAAGTGCTAGTCACAAGGCAGAGCCAGGCCATGGTCAGAGTTGAAATCAATTTTATCTCTAAAACATACTTTATAAAATCTTGGTAGAACTGAAAATATTTGCCACAGAAACAGGCCTAAAAGAACATATGTGTGAAGTTAAAGCAATCTGAAAAGTTATGACCTGGAGGGATATTGGAATATAGTAGTGACCTTACTGTTCTGCAGAAAAAAATACGAATTTGGTGACAAGTTTTACATTTGCAATACCGTCTATATATCATTTATCAGTGAATAACTACACAGTGTCGACTGATGCTGATTATTTTCTATTTTGTTTGCTTGATTGTTGTTTCTTTATTTTTTATGTTTTCACTATAATTACATATCTCTTACATAAAGCAGTTTAAAAGAGCAAGCACTTAAAAAAACCCCCCAATTTATCAATATATAGATCCCTGATGGTAGAAAGCATATTATTAAAGGTATCAGCAGATGTCAAGCTACAGTGGAATGGTTAATCAAGCTAATTGCTGATTTACCTAATTTCTACAAAAATATATCTAACATGAATATCAGTCATGACTCTGTGCACATTTCTGGCAGAAGGGAAGGTAGTCCTGAATTTACATATTAAATTTATGAACCTATGCTAGACTCTCCTCCACTTTTATTTTTTTCTGACACTGAAAAAGCAAAGGGTGATAAATTGGCAGTTATGTTCTTTGCCTTACTGTTATCCTAATTCCTCTCCAGTTGTTTCCAGGAACTCTGCAATTCTCTAAATACAGTCTTGCAAGTGTAAACTGTTGCTGAATGAATATGGATTTACTCAAATAAACCTATACCAATTTTATATAAGATTCTACTAGAAAAAATTGCAGTCACGAAATGCTAGGAATAACTGATGTTTATAAATAAGAATAGAAGGACAGTTTATATATTTTTATGCTTCTTCCGCAATTTCACTATGTACACCTTTAACTATCCATGAGTTCCCTTAAATAATGATCATACTTTTATAGAGATAGCCTGTAAGAATGGTCTTGTTATTTTATAATGAAGATTGATTTCTTAAATGAAATTTACTGTGGGATTTCTGTTGGGCTTTGTTGTTACTGTCTCTAGTACAGCATGTTGACCTTGGTAGAAAGGAAGGAACACGGATATGAACAAAAGAATCATAAACCAATCCTGGCATTGTGCAGCACTGATGTGGAAAGTGGAAAAAATTAAATAAAATCTCTGCTCTCAACTCTTATTTCTGCTAGAGCTGCCTGATGTGCCATAAAGTTTTGTGATTTACATGGAATCTCACTTTGGTCAATGTCATTAAGCCTATGTTCAGTAGCCCATGGCAGAAGGCCATGAGGTAGGAAGTACTCAATTTTGGATTGGTTGAATGAAGGTCCATGGTTTATTGGAACCTAATTTTCTCGCATTAGAAAAAACCTGAGAATAAAATATTGCTATTCCTTTCACTTTATTAATAATAATGAAAGACTAGTATTTCTTGTCTGGTCCCATTCATGGCTAGAAATTCTGCAATAATAGCCTTTCTATCAGTATTTTATCATTTCTGGATCTGGTTGCAGATATAATCCTTAACAGGAAATTAAAAACAAAGGCAAAGAGTTAAGAATCTCCAGACTGCCCACTGACTCAGAACTAACTTAAACCTTGGTTCAATCTTAATTTACCCTGTCTCTTTCTATTATATCCAGTATTTAAAAAAAACTTTGGTGCATCACTTCAAAAGTTAAGTATACTTACAATAGAGTCACTTAGGAAAGGATTAGTTTCTTTTAATTTGAGTTGCTTCAGAGGCAGTCATCTTGGTTCTGTCTTCAGACAACGGAAAAAGTTGGAAACTAAGAAGATATTGATTTTATTCTGTGTTCTGGGTTGCTCCCTAATCGAACTCATGATTGATCTAAACTAGACGAGCTGAATCTTGGATCATTGGTTGCTGTTATATACAGTTAACATATTTAGCTATATGTAAGTCTGCAATCTCAGACTTTGAAAACTAATTGCTTAAATTCCTTCTTACGCATCTGCATTCAAAAGCATTGCTTGGGTGTTCAGGATTCTGGAATCCATCCTAAGATTTTCTAGGGTTTTGAAAAAAATTGTAAACTAGAACATGAATAGGTAACCAGATCTGAAAATCTCTGCTCTAAAATTCTGACTTGAAAGCTCTTTCTGTGAAGTTGGTATAAACACAACGGTTAAAGGTTGTGTGCTCATTCAGATGCACATACCCCATAAAAAACAGCAGATACCTCCTAAAATAAATAATTTTTTAAAAAGCTTAAGAAAGACAGTCCTTAAGAATTCTGAATGTTTGTATCATTGTCAAACTCAAAATAAATAGTTCTTCAAAGTAACAACATAGGAATAACAAATGCGGCAAGCTGGCCTGCAAAAAAACCCCACTTCTATCACAGCAACTATTAAAATGACACCAGTCCTGCAAAGGAATTTATGTCAGCCTTAGCAGCTGCCAAACTCTGCACTTGTTCTGAAGTGAGTTAGGTACTCTTGGGACTCTGTAGTCTTCCCTACTGTGTCTCCTTTACCTCACATGGGAGTTTGCAGTTGCATCACAGAGATGTTTCTGAAGATGACAAGAATGGGTTCTAAAGGTTATACATAGTTGCTGCACATAAAATGGGAAATTTCTGAAGGAAGAGGAACTTGGAAGCATCTCACATAATTTTTTATTGTGTAAACAGATAAGTCATTAGTCTAAGCCAGGTACAGCTGAGGAAAGATAGGCACTTTTAAAAGCCCTGGATAGGCATTTGAGATAAATAGAGTAAATATTTTCCTATTAACCACTAAGTGGCTAGATCTTTCTGTTCATGTTGGATTTTTTTCTTTACGTCCATTTAAAAGTACAATGTTTTATTAATGTACTTATTTTCAAATATCATTACAAAATTACTACATTGAAATACACAGGAATATCTTTGACAGTGGTGGTATAATGTGTAGTAAAAAAAAAAAAAAATTCTTACTAACTAAGAAAGCATATGTACAGTGTATACGTTCTGGGGGAGTCCTGACTCCTGTGAAAGGAACACCCTTGATCCATTTATGGGCCTAGCTGGCTTGGTAGAAACTGAAAGTAGGTCTGATTTTTATGATTATAATCCTGATCCCTGACTGTTCAAAATGGGGAACCTCTGATACAGTTTTCTTTCCATAAGAACCTTGACATACGAAGCAATATTCTGTACCTAAGTCTTGTCCCAACACAACTTTAAGCTAGAGATATAATATCTGTATCTAGGCGTGGGATCTGGACCACCATCAGGATTCCCCCGAGCTCTTGAAAATATACATTAAGATTTTGATATTTCAGTGGCAAATACTCAAATGTTACAATTTTGGCTATTTAAATTACTAAGAGACATTGCAGTTAAAAGTGCTGGGCAATAACTGCATATGCACATCATCACTAAAAAAGAATCAAATTAATTAAAAAGGAAAAAATCTTGGAAATATCTTTCTATTGTAACTTGGAATCCAAAGGCACTCTAATTCCTTGCTAATAGGTTCCATAAATAAGACTAGTGCTTTATCATTTCAGGGTTAAAATTGCCTAGAAAAGGACACTATGCACACAAAATTAAAATGGCCTGATTGAATTCAAATATAATGCAAGAGAGAGCCCTGGTGGCAGAGCTTAATAAATACAATCCTTATTTTAGTAACCTAAATAAATAATTTACTTTAAAATAAATAGGTGAAATGCACATTCTGGAATATTTGCTTTCAGTTTAAATGGTTCATTGAGAAATCTAAAAACATATTCATACAGTGTAGCTGCTTCATTATGCCATTGCCTCTGGTAGTGGTACTATGATGTAACACCCTCCTTAATGGAATAAATGGACTATGAAATGTTTTATCACAAGAAAGCAGGGAGGCCCCCTCACTCCCTGCTTTTGGGTGCACTAAAAATGTGAGAATAAATATGAACTTTTAAGTTTCTAATCCGTCTCTATTGCAAGTTTTAGCAAAGAGAAGCAAAAATAATGCACCTAGAAAAAAAAAATAGAAGGCTGAAAAGGAAATCTTTTGCTGCTTCATATCCACAGCAAGGAATATAAAAATATTTAGGAAGCTTGACTAAACATCTAAACTATAGCTTTCTGAAATGTACTTCTGTCATGTGTAGGTGGTGGTGGGGGTTGCAGGTGTTTCAGCAGATTTTACAAGTATTTTAATTTGTTCTTCTGTATAATAGCAAGAAAATTTCCAAGAGTTGGATTTGAATAAAGCTGTAGTAAGCAGGCCAGCATCAGCTCTAAATGAAAGTGAGTGTGAGCAGGGTACAATGCATACAAGAAAGACTTAATTAATGGAAAAGAAGAAGAAACAGAAAAAAAATTCTTGTCTCAATTTATATTATAGTTTAGCAGATATATTAATTTCACTCATCAGCTTATGAAACAATCACTTGAAGTGAAAAATTTGAGACTGTAGTAGAAGCAAAAAAGTTTCTTTGTGCCTGTGCATTATTTTTTCTTAATCCTCCATTCAAAGCATCAGTGATATCCCAGTGAAAAGCAGGTGCAGCAATAAATACTTTCTTATATGGAATATTAATTTCGTAAACTAATTCGTTCAGTAGTTCAAACTAGGCATCTAGCGCAACATGAGGCACAGTAAGAAATCCACAGTACCGGCAAGAGGTTGGCAGACTTGACACAGAACCTACAGCAGAACCACAGCCATCTGGAGCACCAGGTGGAGGTCACATAAAATACCTTGCAGCCTCCCAAGCTGCACTAAAAATCTTTGATTAAGCTTTAAGATACTTGTGCACAAAGGTGTCTAAGTTCTTGTTACAATTCAGTGGAGAGCTAAGGGAAGAATCAGTTACCTAAATGTAAACAGCCCCATGAAATTTGCCTCAGGGAAACCTGTCTGGCCTGTGACTGCTAGTTTGTTGGATGAAGATCTCCCTGGATCATACCTGTTTGCCTTCTGTAGATAACCCAGACAGCCTGAAACAACTCAAATAACACTAAAAGTCTACACTCAGGCAGGAGGACCAAGCTCCCTCTCAATACTGACATTAAAGACTAGACAGCAATTCAGCTCTTCAGGCAGGAGACAGTCACATCTGGATTGGAGAACAGCCCTCAGAATCAACAACTGTATCGGCTGAATTGCCTCTAATTATAATAGCAGTGTAGATGAATTAGTGGGTGGTTTAGTAACCTTTTGCTGTTTGTTCATTAGGAAAAAAAAAAAACATTCAAACTTCATACTGATTTCAATTTATTCCTGGGAAAATATAAGGCAAGAGGGTACAAGGTCATTCTTTGAAGTGTTCATTTTTGGAAAAGGCTAAATAAGACATACCGAATAAAAATAAAAATATAAATTAAATTAAATTCACTTATGGTTTACAGATGCAGACCTCTGGTTGTTTTTAAAAGAAGGAGTGAGGTCATGCCAAGATTATACATCCACATTTTAGATGCATGTGACTTCATGATGGAGAATACATGAAACGAGGAATCTAGAGTGTGAATAAAGATTAATACATATTTGAGGGCAAAACAGGAAGAGTGGTCTGTACAGCCAGTCTGTACATCTTGTACCAGAAACCCAAATAACAGGTTTTGTGATTGTATGCCAAGAATTTGAGTAGGAGATTAGCTGTGGTCCTAAGCAATACATGTGACTAAAAAAAATCATTAGCATTTACAAATACACTCACCAGAAGTGGATTTAGCCACCTTCTGTATTTTAGCAAGCTATCAATGGATGCAATCCAATTACTTCCTGCACAGATGCTGTGCAGGTACACAGTGCACCCATGACAACTGCTTTCCCATTTTTGCTGCTGACAGGCTGTGTATCCATAAATTTACAGGAGAAATGCTGGCATTTTCATCTCTTCTTTTCATCCTTCTTCGTTTCTATATCTTTTGAAATAATGGGACCCAAAAAAAGAGAAGAGCAATTGGAATATGTATTTTTTATGTGTAAAACAGCATAATTTTGTTCTTACTAGCAATTCCCAAAGGCCAGTTTCTTTTTTGATTTTCATTATGCAGTGAGCTAATATTTTCACAGAACTATCCACTGTAAATTCAAGGTCTTTCTTTTCAGTTACAGTGGTCAGTTCTGAGCCCACTGTTACTTTACAAGCGATATAAGTAAAGTAGCAGGAAATTTAAAAGCTAGGTCAGACCACATCACTAATTCAAAGCTTATTCCTACATATGAATGAGCACCTAAGGAAGACCGAACTCAAAGTTTCTCAGCTCTGTAAGCAAAAGTGAATTTACAATAGGCTTGATGGATGAGAAGTGTAACATGAAATTTGAGTTATGGTAAGGTATACATGGGAAGTATCCATCCCTGCAACCACTTCAGGATGGAGAACCTAATTCTCACTAGGGCTGTTCATCCTTCTGCCGTGCAGGCAGGAGAATACTGAAAGCCATCAAAGTCCAATGTATTGATTTTCCTCACCCCAATGTATTACTATGGCTTAGTAGCAGAAACTTCCATTCGCATCTGCCTTTTTGCCTGCTTTTTTCTCACAGTCTCTTCCAACTGCTTCGAGCACTTCCAGCCACCACCAGCTGAGTATACCTTCTGTGCAGGAACAGCATGACTGCACACCAAATGAAGAGCATTGCCAGTGACCTACAGGGCTGGCTGGCTGAGGCAGTACTTTGAGCTCACTCACCGGTTGATCCTTAAAGGTGGTGGGAAAAGGAATTTGTGCAGGCAGAACAAGAAGGTATTGCAGCTTGCCATATAACTTCAAGATACAAATGAAGTGCACTGTAATACCCAATGTGGGACTTACAAGCTATATGGGATACAGATCAGCCCCACATTTACTACAAATAAGTAAATCCATGATTCAGTGAGGTTTAATCAGATATTATGCAAATGCTATAGGAAATCCAGGTTTTACTCCAGTTCTCAAGCCTTAGTGCTATTCTTTGGCGGTCTCAGACCAAGAAATTATTTTCTGTTTTCTTGTTTTGTTGTGGTTTTTTCTTCACACTCCTAAATCATCTGTCACTTCTTACAGACTCCATGTTGTACAACACTGAACTCCTCTACACATTTTGATCATACCCAGCACAGTCAGCACAGTTGTGCTCCCCTCAGCATGCTGCGGCTTACAAAATTATAGCTGACCATATTAAAATAGATTCAGTGCAAGTAAAGGCACTCTGTGCTGATTCTCAGCTTTTCCAGTATTCCTTGCTTGTGTTTTTTGATCAGGTCATTCCTGATGCCACTTTTGTGATCTGAAAGATAACATTTCCCACTGACTAAAGTGCATCTGTTATTTACCACATGCTCTTAAAACTTCTTGGAATCTCTACCTGCATCAGCACTACCCTCAAACTAGATATACAGAAGAATTTTTCACGATGAGGATGGTGAAACACTGGATCAGGTTTCCCACAGAGGTGGTAGATGCCCCATCCCTGGAAACATTCAAGGTCAGGTTGGACTGGGCTCTGAGCAATCTATTCTAGTTGCAAATGTCTCTGCTCATTGCAGGGTCAGGGCAGAACTGGATGACTTTTAAAGGTCACTTCCAACTCAATCCATTAAGATACTGGGATACCTTGTGCTAGGGGAGAGTCCTCCACGGCCTATGTGTTGTACCTAATCATGATGGCTTCGTTCAAGACAAAATACCTTCTTTCCATTTAGACATCTTACTGGAAGATCTCAAATGAAAAATTAATTCTTTTCTGTCTACCTAGTGTAGCTCATTAATCGATATGTCAGGGTCATTTAGTTTAAATGGAACTTCTGAAGACCTAAAGGTATCTTGTGCTAATTTAATGAGTTGCTCAAATCTTCCCTCCAAGAATCATCTCATGTGATTTGGTGGGAATGATGGGGAAAATGTAAAGGTATGCCCATATATTGTGCAAAAAGAAGCTTTGGGTGGGAAAAGATGGAAGTTTTGAGGATTTTGCTAGCTACTAGTCCAACTAAGTATAATATCTGTTTCAAGCTACCCCATTCTTTGAAATTTTTTTTCCTTTACATACTCAACTGAAATCTATAGAAGCAAGAGGCTCAACAGTGTGACAAATTGTTTCTAGTTCATTAATAATTTTGATAAAACATTCTCATTATTTTTCAGTTCCCATCAACTCACTGTTATTCAGGCATGATTTTTTAGAAAATCAAAGAAATTATTGGAAAAAAACCCATAAAGCTCAGTAAAGAAAGGGAAAATGCATATCTACTCTGAATGAACCTGTCTCACAGTCAGTCAGGTATCTAGTGAACACTTCTGAGATAACATCCAATGTAATTTCACTGTTAGTGCACATGAAGGTGTTATTTCTTAACAATTGCATGTCCCTTACTCTTTTTTTTATTTCATTCAGCAGTAATTTTTCTGCTTCAAGAATTTGTGTCTGAATTATCTGCAAAACTGTATGAAAACCTGCTCCTTAAATTTGTTATTTGCTTGTCCCTGTTCAGGTTTGATGTTTCTTTTCATCATCAAACGCCTGTGCATTTTAGTGGGGCAGTCAAGTGTGCTGACACTGATGAATAATTTAAAATTCTCAATGTACCTCTCCTGCATGTTTCTGAAGCCTCCTTTTTGCACCACTGTACAGCCTTCTCCTCTGTTTCTGTCATATCTGTTTGCTTCATGAAATACAAAGCGTGTAGCAGAAATTTCAGCCTCATAAATCTGACTTTTTGCCATAGTAGAGCCCCAGGCATTGTGGGGCCTCTGCAATCTACACCCTGTCCTCCCCCATGGGGCCCCCAGGAAGAGAGAGGGGAGGGTGTGGGGGGAGAGATACAACCCCAGAACCCCATGCAAGGTCATCTGAGGAGTCCACGCTCACCATAGGCATGCTGCTCCTCAAGGACCTAAAGCACCACAGGTCAGCCATGACTCAGATCCCTGCATGAGTAATGCTCTAAAGCAACAAAATGGTTATTGAAGATACACAGATTTCATGAAAACTTGCTGGAAAGCCTAATTTTTCTTTTAGATAAATATAGATGTCTGTCTACAATGAAAAATCAGACTATTTTAGCATCAGAAGGCAGATATAGGCAGTACAGAACAGAAAAAAAGGCTTTACTTTAAAAAAAACCCCAAACTAAACAGAGATTTAAGTTATAGTTATAGATCAAATGCCCTCAATTCTTACAGATAAAAAAAAAAGAAAAAATTGAAAAGGAAGCCACAAACAGTGGTCTCATATCCTTGCAACCAAATCCCTCTGAAGTCAATGAAAATTACAAAAACATACAGACACAGAACTTAGGCCCTCGCTGTTATGTGGCATAGCAGTGAAAACTGGGAATTAAATATTTGAAATGTGGAACTTCTGTGTCATTCCCTAGCTGCATCTCACTGAACCTTAAAGGAGCCTTTCAGCTGACCAGATATAGTCACTCAGTACTATGTGGGGGCCTACAGTACTTGAGTTACCTGCTCAGAGCTGGAAAGTATCATGTGAGATCTTGAGACCAAGGCTTAGAGCATCACAAATGACACTGGGCACCTGTGCAAGGAGAAAGCACACCTGGGGTACTTAAAAATGAAGGATGATATTCATATTTTCTACTGTAGGTCATCCAGATATCAGTCTTCCAGTCTAAATTACCAAATAGATGTAGATAAGCATCCTCCAGAAGTAATTAATCTTATTTTTCTTAGAAATTTCTTATAGGACATAAAAGATTATCTTTTGAAGATATCTGTCTCATTTCTTTGCCCTAGAGGGAACACAATTGACTCTGGATGTTTATAGATGTGCATATATATATATATACACATACATGTGCACATTAGATAACATTCACCATAAAAATGATATTTTCATATGAAGGACTGTCTCATGGAATCATATAAACAATAGTTTCAGTTGGAGGGGACCTTTAAGGTCATCTAGTCCAATCCCCCTGCAATGAGCAAGGGTATCTCCAAGTAGTCCAGGTTGCTCAGAGATCTTTCCAATGAGACCTTGAATGTTTCCAGGGATAGGACATCTCCTGCCTCTCTGGGCAATCTGTGCCTGTATTTAACCATCCTCAGTGCAAAAAATTTCTTCCTTATTTCTAGTCTGAATCCATCCTTTTCTAGTTTAAATCCATTACATCTGTAAAAGGTCTCTCTCTGGCTTTCTTTTAGATCCCCTTTAGTACTGGAATGCTGTTTTGAAGGTCTCTGTAGAGTCTTCTGTTCTGCAGTCTGAGCTACCCCAAGTCTCTCAACCTATCTTCATAAAAAAGGTGTTCCAGCCCTCTGATCATCCTCATGGTCTTCTTCTGGATGCACTTGAGCAGGTCCAGGTTCTTCTTGTGCTGCATGCTCCAGATCTGGATGGAAAATTCCAAGTGGGGTCTCAGAGGAGCAGAGTAGGGGGAGAATCATCTCCCTCCGCCTTCTGGCCACACCATTTTTGATTCAGCCCAGGATACAATTGGTTTTCTGGGCTGCAAGTGCACATCATTGGGCTGTGTACAGTTTTTCATTCACCAGTTCTCCCAAGTACTTCCGCTCAGTGTTTCTCTCAATCTGTTCATTCTCCATCCCATATTGAGAATGGGGGTTACCCCAGCCCAGGTGCACTTGGTCCCATTGAATTTCATAAGGTTGCCATGGGCCCGCTTCTCGAGATTGTCCAGGTTCCTCTGGAAGACATCATGTCTCTCATGTTATCAACAGCACCATTCATCTTGGCATCATCTGCAAACTTGCTGGTGGTACACTCAATCCCACTCCTTCCATCCTGCTCTTAGTTTGGGTATTCACACAAAACCTTGCCCTTACAAGACTGTGATTCCACAGGCAATAATACTGGAGTTGAGTTCAGTGCACACAACCCTTTAAGATAACAGTGCTTTTGCACACCATGGACTTGCTATCTGATATCTGTTAATTGTACATTGGCCTGCTGGCCAATTTTGCACTGTGTAGTCATCCTTGTGTCATTACAAGCGTACATATGGGAACTTGCCTGCAACAGGGGTAGAACCTTTGGCTTTCATTTAAACAAGTACATTCAGAAACAGTTTGATGAGAAGCACCTTAACAGCACCAAACTGATACGACATCTCACATTACTTTTGCCTCTTGCCTGACCCACAGCTGTAGAATGGGTTTGTGACTAGCAGTGGTGGTGTAACATGGCAGTAGTGAGGCTGTAAAACAGTTACATCATATTTTATAACTTTAGAGAATGCGTTTAATTGATGAATAGATTATTCATAAATTTTCAGCTTTATTGTAGCTACCACCAACACCATTAAGCTGTGTAAATTATCCATATTCTCTCAGCTGCTTACCTTTCATTTTCTTTAGGATCTTGAGCATCCACTTCATCATAAGTCTGTATCTCAGCTATATTCAGCAAGTTTTTCTTTACTGTCTGTGTGTTTAAATCAGCAGAGTCACACGTTCACAGCCACTAAGATTACTTTTTATCCAAATAAGCACAGATAGTGATCAAGCTGCCTCTTATCTAATGAAACCTTGTTTGGAATACTGCCCTTTTAAATGGCAATATTCAATTGCACTTCAATTTTTGAAGTCAGTGTACTGCTTTTGCTTTGGAACACTGTTTTTGATCTCTTTACAGCCCTGTATCTAGCAGCTTCCATCCAGTTGTCATTCAGAGAAGTGTTCTGGTTTTTTGGTCTTAAACTCAATGAGCCAAATTTTTCATGCTATAAGATAATAACTCTAAAAACATTTGCTACAGACTGACTTTTGCTGAGCACACAGCGATGTAAAAGATGCTTAATGTCATGTTTTATAGCTGGTGCCTTTATGGCTGATGCTTTTTTTATAATATGCAGCGTTTACTGTTGCACTTTTCTACTTCAATATCCCGCTTAGAAATTAACTGAAAATATTACAGACATGCTGTAGTTGATGAGAACAATAAAGCAGTGAACTGTGTAAGTAATGTCTGAGCTGAGATAGTTTCAGCTGTAACTTTTGAAGGTTTTTTTTGCTTGTTTGCCTGTTTTAAACTGAAGAACCATTAGTATACCCAGACAGAACATCTATGTTGATCACTAAAATACATTAAAAAATTTTAAAACACATTTTAGCACTAATGTTCTCCATGCAAAAACTTTGTCTGCATAGGATTGTATATACCATGTAATCAGGCTTTTCTGACATTTCTGTGCTTCTGCTTCTATTCTGTTCTGCCATTTTGCCTCATTCACAGAAGGGAAAAGCAATTTTACAGGACATTACAAGACGGAGCTGCTTAAAGGAAATTTTCTTTCTAATATTGGATATAAGACTGAAGTACTTGAAGACCATAAAACAGGGGACTACTCTGGCTCAGCTGTATTTTTCATTTAATGAAAAATTTTCTACAGCGCTCCCTTGCTTCCCATTTTTGAGGCAACCTTTCAGAAAAGGATCTATAAATGAATCCTTACATGTAACTTTCCTTTAAGAGTCCTCTGACACTAACAAAAAAATCTTTGCATAATCACATAAATGCCCACAGGTGATTGCATGACTATAATCCCCTTTGACTGTAATCTCCTTTCACATTAATACTTGCTTGAGTATATTCCTGTCTTACATTAACAAACTATGTGTGCAAACAAATTATCTGCTTGCAAAGAAGTGATTGTCAAATTTTGTTTAATGTGAAGATTACTATTTTACTCTCTTTGGACATTATTATTGTTTGTCCATAATCAGACTCACTTGTGATTTTTGAGAATAATCACTTTTGTGATTATTGACATTTTAAACACACACAATAAAAGTTATTTTGTTTAGTTGATTTTATGTATGACATTTGTACTGGAGCATTTGACAAATTTAAAAAAGAAGTAGTGAGTTGTTGAAAAAACACAGGTACTCCAAAAATATTATTAATAATAGACTAGTAATTTCCATAGGAATATGTGTAGATAAGGGATCTTCTCTCTACACCTACCTGACAGTCTTGCATTTTTAATCCAAGAATTTTCTTTGCTGTTTTAGGTACAGTATCATAGGATGATCTATTAATTGACATAATTCATTAGCTCTGCTTGGATGAACTGCTTTCCTTTTATGACATAGTGCAAGTGAAGTCACAGTGATGTTTCTAGATGACTAACATATATGAATAAATGAGTATATGAATGCAGTGAAATTATATACTCCAAAATTCACTTTACCACTTCCTGCAAATTATGTGCAGCTAATATATTCCTGTCATTATGTTATTCCTGGTATTTTGAGATGCTAATGACGTTAGCACAATGGCCCTTAGATGCTATCTGATTCACTAATTGCTAAAGGTAGAATGAATTTATGCAGACTCATGTGACTGTCTAAATTGGTAGCAGTGGTGGAAGTAATGCTCTCTTCCGTCAGTGGATAAACATGTTGAGAATACAGTTTTATCTTGCTACAAGGAATCAAAAGATAGGGAAATTTGGCCCCAGTCTCTCTCTGCACCATGAAGAAGTAGAGATCTGCTCTCTGACTCAGAGTGGTTTCATAACTAGTGCTTCTTTAGAAGGAAACCTTAATCTGTAGTTTCAAGTCTCTGATTTGAAGATTTTACGGTTTGCTAATTCTTATTGTTTTCCCCTCATACCCTTTCCATCCCAGTAATCAAAGAGCAGATTTCAGAATTGTAGTTTTCTTAAAATTTTTTAATTAAGTTTGCCCAAACTTCCCATCTCTTAATATTTCACATCTAGCTATCTAATATTCAGTTTTCATAATTCTACAGATTTTGGAGGACTTTCTTTCAAATAAATATAGAGACATGCAAGTTCAAAACCATTATTTCTTCACACAACAAGAATAGCCAGAGGATATATATTCATACCTAGGCAATTACGAGGTTTTAGTTGATCTTAAATAAAATTAGTTCAGGTAATTGGTTTATTTAAGATGTTAATAGTTGTGTATCATTTGTAAGGACATTACACAAGGAGCAAAAATTACACTTCTTGTATTTACTGGCTTCCTTGAAATCCAGTAAATTTTTTTTTTTTTTAACAAATTCCTTAACTAAATGAAGCTTTGATTGCTAATCTAGCTGTCCATCTGTTTATCACCTGTTTCATAATATTTTTACAAAATTGTTGATCAATTTCTGTAACATTTGAGAAGAGTGAAACTCTCAAAGACTATTTATTTTGTGTTTCATCAGCCAGGTGGTTGGAAAGGAAAGCCTGGCCTGGATATTTGCAGTCTGAGAAAGGCTCAAGTTCATCAATTTTCTGTTCTGTTTGGCCTATTAGCAGCCAAAATATTAAATGTATCAACATATACCCCTTCTTATATAACAGGTAATTAATGAGTAAATGAGTTGAGTCTGAGTTATCCTGGGAAGCATGTGCAAGGTCAGAGGGAAAAAAATGTAGGGAAGTGTGGGAAGTACTGCAAAGGAAAATACAGATACAGGACAGATGTCAGGGGATCTGAATTTGTCTGGTCATTGCAGCATAGTTCAGCAAGCTATAGGAAATCAAGCTGCACCTTTTCACTTCTCAGGAAACAATTTCATCACTCTTGTTAGAAATAAATGCTAGAGAAACTGCTCATCCTGTTGCTTGTCTGATTTGCCAGTCTACAGATGACCTCTGCCAAAGTACCATAATGTGCCTTGTTCCATACTGTATTTATATTGATTTCCACTCACAGCAAGCCCTGCTCATTTCTAAGTTCTCTGTGAAGCCTGTGTCCCTTTCTTAACTCTCCACTCAAAGGTAACTGAAGACATGAATTCTTGTAGAACAAAGAATAGCTGAATTAGATTGTATCCTAAAAAATAAGAGGTATTTTGATTTTGCTTCTTTCTTTCTTGATTCTAAGTTCTTATACTAAGGACACTCACTCATTTACTCTTTGTTTATATGACACTAAGTAATTAGAGGCACAGTATTTTTAAGTGAGAGCAACATCTAGCTCTAGTTAAAAAGGAGTGACCATGAAGCACTGCCATATGTTGCATTCAAAATTCTGTAAAATATAACAATATTTAAAACAATTAATTTTGAAAATATCTGCCCATTGGCATTCTTTCATTACCCATTAATTACATTAGACCCTTTGCAAGTGGTATTACTTAACCAACAAGAGAGCCACTGTACAGGATTCTGAGCTTCACTATACTCCCATTGGGACATGCATGTTAAAGAGCAATTTAAAGAAAAGGGGAATTTGTCTAATGAGATGGCAGAAATTTAACAAGCTGTAGTTAAAACAGAAATGCCTGTTTCTGTATTAATATTGAGGCTTCACTACTTCACGTTATATTACTACTAATTCCCATATTTCAGTGATTGAATGTTTTCTGTGGTTTTTTAGTCTTCTCACTGTAATGAGTCCATTTCTTCTTCATTATTTCACCCTACAGACAACACTGCTGCAGGAGTATAGCAGTGAGTAGGAGGCTGCAGTAAATAGGTCAGAGCAATTATGTCACAACTTTCCCTTCAATCTCCTATGACTTTAGGACATTAGGTGTAGACATGGTGATGAAAATATCTTTGTCCAGCTCAGCAACATGCTGTGAGAGGCAGTTTGTGGAAAAAGATCCTGAAAAAGACAGCAGCATGAAAAAGAATAAAAATATAACATGAGTGACAGAAAGAAAATGTATTTGACATTAAAGCAGTATAAAAGGGTAAGACCTGATTCTCTTTGTAGTTGCTACTGTAAATGAGGAAAAATGGTATCAAAGTAGTGGAGTTAACATTAGTTTACCTGAGAAAATATACAAAGCTTTAGCTTTCAAAAATGTCTACTCTTTGTGTAGAGAAATAAAATATGGCAAAATCACGTGACGAGGCAAAAGGTAGTTCTGAAAGCAAAGGCATAAAAATTAATTCTTCTTTAAGTTTTGACCTTATTGGTAATGCATGTAAGAAGTTGTTTTCTTGTGAAACTTGCAGGTTAGTGTACAGTGTGTACACAGAAATCAATTATCTTTTACTGTTTTACTTATGAAAACAGAAAACTGTGTATTGTGATATATAAAAAGATGTCATAGATAGATGACTCCAGGCTAAAGCAGAACTATTTTTGCTTTTTTCATAACTGTTATATGAGGAAACACAGTTGACTAACTTGAGCTGAAAGTTAGTGATTTTTTATGCATAGAAATAAGCATTGAGGAATTCAATCAACAACTGAAACTGATCAATCAACCCAATTCCAGTGTCATCGATATATGAAACCTATTAAGAATTCTGAAACCTCAGACATTACACTTACGACATCTAAACTATAAATCCATTAGAAACAGTTGTATCTCTTTCACTGATCCTGGAACAATTTCTGCCTTGCTATATATGCAGTTAAATGTGTTTGGGTTTTTGTGCTTTTTGTTTGTAGGACTTCAATTGTTTATTCATTTTATTTTTTTCTTTTTTTAGGAATGTTGGTGAGGGGATAAATACCTGTCACAAAACTGAAGGATTTTGTTGGGAAACTCTCTGTGACTTGCAGATGATAATTTCACCTATTTCCAAAAATATTTATAAAAGAGAACTGGTTAAAATTCAAAAGTGAAAAAAAAAATCAAAGAAAAAGAATGAAGGTAAACAGTCCACCATATTTTTAATTAATGAGAAACACAAACCATGGATTACCCTAAGGTTTCCTATTTGCATTTGACATGCTTATTGTAGAAAATTGTATTAGTTTATTCCAGGTCCCTGCAATCAATTAAAAAGAAAAAATATATATATAATAGGTTTTTCAATGTACTTTCTAGGAAAAGCCTCCTGGTCTGACTGGAAAAATCTGAGAATATATGTAAAACCTGCTTATCTCAGTATGAACTGTCTCATGTCTCACTATGAAACAATATAAATTCTAAAAATGGTGTCTTTTGCAATTTTTTTTACTATTTTTTACCGGTTTTGAATGCTAGCTCAAGTAGTCATTAGATATATTCTTGCTGAGCAAGTGTAGCTGCAAAAAATAAACATGGAATGTCTCTTCCACTAAAGCTGTTGTAATTTGCAAATTGAGTTGTTTTTTTACTTCCTGAGTTGTTAATTTTTTAAAAAAAAATTCAGAAAAGGTTGGTTATTCAAAGTTATGACAGCCACATAAAAGACTTGTTGGATGGTGTCTTAGGGAAGGCCTGGGGACTTTGAGCTTGAAGTCTTAAGTCTGCTGTCTGCTAATTGCATACTGAAGTGCTTACTGTAAATTTGAGATTGACTTGATTGATTGATTGATTTTAAAAAAACAAACAAACAGGAAAATATAGATTAACAGGACAGGACTGATGCAGATTTAAACCCAGTTGTACAGGCAGTGTGAGCAATCTAGACTCAAAACTAGCTGTGTGGTGGGATAAAGTCTAATGCCCTACCTAATAATGACTGTTCATATTTATACATGTTCTTTACACTGAATGTCAGTGTGCAAAGCAAAGTTTTTTAGGCAATAATATCTTTCTGGAACATAAAACCAAAACTAGGCATCCTTACCTCATTATTCTTGTTCATTTGGTTGACTTTTTATATGTCTGTTGCCCATAAGCTGAAACTGCATTATATCTGATTCATGCTGTAATACAGAAGTATCATACAGAAGCAGCAGTAGGTATTAAATGTCTATGGAGCACTATTTACCTATGCATCAGTTATTCCTGTCTGATGTCAAAACCTGAAAACTTTTAAAAGGTTACAAATATAAAAACCAAAATGTCAATCTCATAACTTAAACATTTGATGCTGAGTAATACTCTATCAAGGATCTACAAGGATCTACAAACTGGATTTTTAGGTATTTCACCCCTTTGGGTTAACTAGCACTCCACCAAAGTGAAAAGTGCCTTTGAAATCCTACATTTAAAGACAAGGCATAAATGTGTTTGATGATCTAGGGCACAATAATGAGCATGAAGAAAAAAATAGAACATTTCTCCCCAGCTGATGCCTCAGACCAAGTAATACACTGCTGAAAGGCAGATGTAACCTTGGACCGAAGTGATAGTAACGTCTTTCAACAAACAGTTGAAGATGAACGTGATCATAAATACCAGGTATATTGCAGATGACCAACTATAGACAAGAAAGGATAGAGTCCTTTCTTAGAGGTGTAAACATTTTTATGCTGAGTAATGCTATGTCATGTCATGTTCTGAATGGATATCCCTTATTTTCACAAACAAAATGAGGATGACTATTAGACTTTTTGGTATTTTTCTCTAGAATGAGGCTGTAGCTAAGCAGGAAAGGATTTATTATTTATTGTGCCATTTCAGCAGAATGCTGGCCAAAGATTATTAAAATCTCCTCATTTAACCTCCTCTGTGATATCTTGAATAGCTAACAGCTATGCTTCTGGGTCTCAGAAGTCTAACTCAAAGTGATATTCATTTTCTTTTCCATAATAGATTATCTGTCAGGAAGCAGAAGACTTTTATTCAAGATCCAGCTCAGGAACAAGGGGCTTAAAAGACTCAAAGAAAACAACTGTAAGCAGAGACGGCATTTGGATAACAAGTTTTCCCTATTTTGTTAAAAGCTGGGACATTACTTGTTTAGCAGAGAGAGAAGAGAAGACTCAAGGGAAACCTTATCACTCTCTACAACTGCCTGAAAAGAGGTTGTAGCCAGGTGGTTGGGATTGGCCTCTCCTTCCAGGCAACCAGCAACAGGACAAGAGGACACAGCCTTAAGATGCACCAAGGAAGGTCCAGGTGGAACATCAGAAGGAATTTCTTCACTGAAATGGTTGTCTGTCATTGGAACAAACATCACAGAGAGGTGGTTGAGCCACCATCCCTGGAGGTGTTCAAGAGACAACTGGACGTGGTGCTTAGTGCTGTGATATAGTCATAAAATATGATGATCCAGCAAGGCTGGACTCAATGTTCTTGGAGATCTTTTCCAACCTTAGTGAGCCACCATTCTGTGATTCTAGCTTGGCAAGCTCCTAGGTTAGGAAGACCTATATCTCACTTGGAAATTCTAAAAAAGAAGGATTACTCAATTTCTACTGATAACTGCATTTTGAGGAAAGTGGCTCTAGATATATTCTGCCTTCTGGAAAAACATGCATTTTATTACCATGAATTTTCATATAAATATGCAATATTTGCTTAGTACACAGGAAAAATATGGTTTGAAGCCTCTAAAATACCAGTGTTTTAACAGTATATCATCTAATGATTGTCCGACAAAAAACATTAGACCATTTCAGAGTTTTTCATTATAACTAAGACACTTAAATAACCTTTAGGACTGGTGTTCTAATGTAAGCTCAGTAACATTCTCTAGAAGGAGATGAGAAAAAAATAGACGTGTAGTAACTTGTTTGTGTGGTTTTGCTGTTAGTGATTGGTAACTAAGAGATATTATTCTGCTTTTATTTATTGGATATTATAATACTGACAGCCACTCCTCTCTCACTTTGATCAGACAGAGCCAAACTGTAGGATTCTTTAGACTTTACATTTTTAAACCCTTATGTCTTCAAAGATTAACATAATTTTCATGATCAAGTTCAGTTTTGCCTTTGGCATGATGTGATTTGATTAGTCAGCACTTAGTGAGTGACTCAAATTAATGATTAACACTATATAAAATTTGCTGAATGTGTTAACTTTTCAGTTTTAATTGGAATTAATGAAAATTAACAGTCCTATTTGCTATAAATCAAAATTACCATACAGAAAAACAACCATCCTGCTATTTTTTTGAGGGGCTAACTATATTTTTATGGAACACTGTTCCACGGTAGAAACATAACTGCATAATGTGATAAGAAAGATTGCAAAATTGCATAGCAGTGGCTTATAACAGTTTTCAAAATTACTTGTCCTTACCAAAGTCAAGTTCATAATGTAATATACAGGATGCAATAACATGATTTGCCTTAAACCATTTTTATACCTTTAATTTTAAGTAATGTGTGTTATAGTCTTAATAAAATAGTAAAAGAGGTCTCTTAAATACAACAAAACGTTACCCTGTGTGTGCAAAAAGATTACACTGCTCAGCATATGGCTTGCAGAATTAAAAAACAAAAGCAAGCAAACAAACAAAAGACAAAGCCACCACAACAACAAACAAATTACCTAAGATATTTTAAGTACAGAGAATATTAATGTCAGTAAATTGAGATACTTGTCAGATTTTAATTTCCAGTAGTTCAAAATTATTATTGTATAAATTCTACTTGTTTTTCTGCTTGTTTTATATTTGTCACAATAAGAAAACACCAAAAATTTGGCCTCATCTTTATGATATGTCAAGCAAGGACATTATCTTATACACATGACAAAATGATGAATTAATTAAAACTCAAGAAGTGCTCATATTATGCTAACGAACTCTGCTGCCAAAGCTAAAAATAAATAATTCCAAAAATAGCCATTTAAAAACCTTTAGAGTAGCAATTATTTCATTACAGGGCACCTTTAAAGAAATGAATGATAACTCAAGTGACTATAACTATTTATGCAGTTATGAAACTTCAAAACAGCAGCTGAAAACAGCATTCAAAATGTAGAGCTTCAGATGACAGAGATCAAGGCAGTTCCATAGATTTAAGTTCAGTGACAACTGTTTGGGATAATTATATGCATTAAGTTTTAATTTTTTAGTTGCTGTAACTGTTTGAATTTGAGATGTCACTCAGCTTTCTGTTAAATTTATTATTAAAAATATTATAAAGGTGTCACAGACTAAGCTTTTAATATGTTGTTGCACATAACAGCCCTGACTGTAGCTTCAGAAAGGGCTGAAAGTGCAAGATGCATTAATTAAAATATAATGCTCAGATATTAAGACAATCCAGTCTTAATGGATTATTGATGATGTTTTACCCTGTTAATTTCTATTTGCTGCAGAAGGGACCAAAATGAAGCTCCACAGTGTCTTTAACTAAAAGTATTTAGGTCAGACTAAAAGAAAAAACTTGTTTGTATTTCACTGCTTCAATCCAGTTTTTGTGATTGTGAAGACACCTGGTAACTGTTTACCTAAATTCAGTAGGTTCTTCCCTTTTTGAGCTGAAATTTTTCTCCAGAGCTTTTGTAGCAGTAGATATAGGTTCCCCTATCAGAGTAGTCCGATTAATTACTCTTGAAACAAGACCCACTAGAATTAGAAAATAAGCTGCCAAGATCTTAATGTCCTGCGGGACACAGCTGACAAGCAATGCTCTAAAACCACTCTTCATTTACAGACTTCACTGAGATGCCAAAAACAAACCAAGAAAAAGACAAGTGTTTAAGTCTCTTTCATTTAAGAAACCAGAGGTGGAGATGCTCTCTTTTTATGTAATATCCTACCAAACAGACAGCTTGGGTGAATTTAGGCACACCTCAGACCAGCATGATTCAGACATGTTTTCAGTGCTCAAGCACCTGACTCAGCCTTCTGACCCGGTCAGAAGCGAAAAGTGTTGCAGGTGTTCAGTTCTAGTGAAACTGAGCTGCTGCATAGTAGTAAATAGAAGACATGGCCAAAAGACAAAGAAGAAACCCTCATATATAGCGCCTACATTTTCACTTTTATCGTGCTATTTCTTGTGTAACATTTGACTGTGAGCTTTAAATACAATTGAATTGGATGGTTTTGTATTGCAGCAGTATTTTCCTCTATTACTGGGCTATAAAAACCAGAGATGTCAAAAGGAAAAAGGCAGATAATAAATTCACAGGTTAGAGCTCAAGTAACTGAGCCTTTTATGCAACTCCAAATAAACCAACACACCTCTACACAATGGGAATATAGTAATTGTTCATAATGTAAATATGATCAAAACAAAGTGTATTGAAATTCTTGAAGTTGCTAGAAGAGTAGTTATAAATATCTAAATTATTTGAATTATTAGTAAATTTAAGGATTCAATTCCAGAGACAATAGAAGATTTATGTTTCGCACCTTTCAGTTGCTAAGCTCTAGATAGTACTACAGTAGATTCCTGGCCTTCCAGTATTAAAAGAAAACTGAGTTAAACCATCTGTGATAGAAACTAATAGTCCCTGAGACTCATTACGGAACATCTATTAAATAAATTTACTGAACTCAGAGCTTTTACTACAATTTTTAGAATGCATGCCAGAGAAGAACAGAGATAGGGTATTTTGAGTGATAAGGAAATTTTTCTGTTGACATCCTGTCTTTTGGGGGTGACTGCATTTTCTTGGGGTCAGCAAGCAAGCAGTGTAGAACTGATAATGTATGTATCTCTGAAAAAAGGGTATTTTATTTTCAATAATTTTTAAAAATGTCTAAACATGAAACAGTTATTATTGTAAGTCTGTCTAGCCTGGCATTTTTTGTAGCAGTTTTGTTGAAATAAATACTGCTGAAAAAAAATAATAATTGAAGCATGAAATAGCTGAAAGAACATTGGTGACTAATGTTTCAAGGTCTCTCAGATTAAGAGAGCCTAAGCAATATGCAGCACTAGAGATGGGCTTCTGAAGTGGGAGAAAGCTCATACCCCAGGATGCCGGAGTGCTAGCCCTTTCTTTCCAGTCCTGCTGGAAAATCATCCTCCTTGCAAGAATGTTTGCAAATGAGTTCACTCTGTTTTTGAAAATATACTCTTTACCAGACCATGAATGCCAAGCAAATTATTTTGTATCTGGAAAAAAAATTGTCTCATAACATAATTGAAGACTCCACAAAGGTGTTCTTAAAATGAAAAAGAAGCAGTTTGTAAAAATATAAACCCTAAAATGACAGAAATCCTCTAAAAATCTAGTGTTTTAAATTCCTCCAACAGTCATGCCATTTGTCTCAAATCAGAGAAACAGAGGTGTTGAAGCCATTTCCAGATTTAAATTGGGATTTTTCAGCTAATTTCAATATCCCACCAATATAGTCAATTTTTCTGGTTATGCTTTCATACTTCTTCAGTTTAGAAGAAGAAGAAAGTTCACAACCTATCTTTCTGATAATTTTCATAGAATTTTTAAGCCTTTCTTAGCATTAACATCTTTCTCATAATTTTTATCTCATAAGAATTTGTTCACACATAAAATTTTTTTGTAAACTCTTTATGTTGTTTTTCAGATTTATAGCTGTTAGACGTTGCTAATTCATAGCACTAGATGTAATGGAAAATAGGTAAATTAGCTCTTAAAAATGGTCAAACTTAAACCTAAAAGTGCTTCTGGTTTTAAAGTTCCATATTACAGCCTAATATTTCAAGTTGAAACAAATTTGTAACAGACTGAACCTTCCAGAATCTATTTAATTTAGTAACCTCAGTCTATTTAATTGTTAGTCCAGTATATTACCTCAAAAAGCTTTGTGCAAGAGTTCCTCTGGTAAAAGAGAAATGTTTAATGCAGCTAGGGTATATTTTCAGCTTGATTAACACATCTCATAATCCTTAACAAATTAGTCTAGAGTACCTAAAGTTCTGCCTCTGGATATTCCCCATAAACCTTCAGTTGCTTTACAGCTGGGGCAAGGTTGTTAACAAGCTTTTATGTTTGAAGTGCAAATTAAGCAGAAATCCAGAGTCAATGTCCAAAGTAGTGTCAATGTTCTGCCTTCTGCAAATTTTGAAGTACTTGACAAACCTAAGTTTTTCTCAGAAACATTAAGTCATGCACCTGAAGTTTGATTTTGTACAAGGCTACATATACTGGAATGTTGGGTGACCTTTGAAAGTGGTCTGTTACCTTATTTTTGAAGCTATTTGGGTATTAAAAAAAAACCCCTGATGCCATCCAAATTTAAGCTTCATGCTCCTGAGGTTATTTATACATTTAATCATAAGATCATAAAAACAGGCTGGGATAGGATTACAGAAGGTCAGCCATTTTATGTCAGGATCAACTCTAATAAAGCCATTCTTGACAGGTATTTACTGGAGAGGTATTTAAAAACCTCTAGTTATGTAAATTCATCAGCTACGTAGGCAATGTATAATTTGGAAATAGTTCCAGTTTGTGCCAATATACTGGAAATAGTGCCAGTATACTTGAGCTTATGGCCCTCAGTTGATCTCTTCTGAGTTTCTGAGGTCCCTTCTGGAATGCAGTTCTTTTAGGAGGAGAGAAATCCAGTCCTCTCCCTACGAAGCCTGTATGACTATGGTTCACAAGTAATTTCCCTACAGAAACCTCTCTAGTGTACACTGATCATGCCAAGTCATCCTCTTCCAAGCCATGATTGTTTGCTGGCGCTTTGGTATCCTGACTTAGAAACATGAATGTTGCATATGTGACACAACCAAAATAATACATTGGCCACATTATGAAGAATGTAGCCTTAAAAGAACAATAGTTTAAGTATTGCAAAGTGTTTCAGCTAAAAGAAGGTTCCAGAGGGCTAAGAGAGCAGAACATCTGTTGCAATGTGCTTTGAGCTACTCCAAACTGAGTCTAGGGAGAAGGGATGAAGTAAAAGCTATGTGATTCTTCCTATCCATCTAAAAGGACATGGAAGGACAGCTTCCCACGGGGGAATTTCTTTGCCTCTTTAAACATTACACAAAATTAAACACTCCCTTCCCACTTGGTGAACTCTTCCATAGTCATGCAATGAGCAGAAATAAACAAGGGTGATGCACCCAATGGATCAATCTGTGAGCAAATAGGTACACGCAATTTAGTGGTACTGAGATTATACACTAAGTGTGTCATGGACAATACCAAATGCTAGATATAAGTACCTGGGTCTCTGTGGATCTGCTAGACGGGAAACAGGGACTTCTCCTTGAAGCATGTTATTAGAACAGTAACATGTAACCATTATAATTTAATATTTATTATTCATCAAGTTGTTTTTTTTTTTTTTTTAATTTAAACCCAGTATTATGCTACCTAGTTTATTATTATCTTCTTTGGTTGAAAAATTAGAACATATGTTAAAACTGTTAACATTTTTTTTTCACTTTTGGTCACATTTTCCCTAAACTCTATTACTCCAGCTCTATCCAACTGTAAGTCGTGATAAGAGTTGTGTTACAAACCTCTCAGCTTAAACAGAGACATCACTGCAGTATAGACCAAAGAAAATTAGGTCCCCTTAGTCTTTGTCTCTTGATTATCCATACTGCTTAATTTTTAATTTACTCACAAGCTCTCTTCTCAGAGAAACTTCTAATTCCCTCTAGGACAAACCTGGATGTAATTCTGCTGTATAGCTCACACCAGAGGCTACTTCCAAAAGGAAATTTCAAAGACTACATGAAACTGACTTCTGCCTGCTGTAGATAATACCACACTTGGTAAATTGTGCACCCTGTAACATCCCCATAACCCATAACATTCTCATGTCATATCATTGTAGGTACAAAAATGCTGTTAGTGATGATCTTGTTATTTTCTAAGTCCGTGAGAGATTTTTCTCTCTCACAGAAGAGGTAGCAGGGAATGTAAACAACCAAGCCACCTTCAACCTTGGAAAGTCTTGTTTATGGTATAGTAGGAAAATATTTTGATAATGGATGTTTTAGGATTTTGGCCAATCACCCCCAAGGGGTGGCTGGTCCTTTGTCCAATTGGACCATGAAGAAAAAAGTCTATAAAAGAGTTTGTAAAATAATTAAATAGATCAATCTTGCTGCACAATTCCTGCCTGCTGGATCTTCTCTCCTCCTCCTCCCTATAGCTGTGGGACACGGTGATATACCCTAGGGCCCGGGCCTGTGGTAATATACCATGGGACACAGTATATAGACCTTGAATTTAATGCCATAAAGACATTATTTCATTTAACTAAATTACATTCCTCACATTGTTTGAGAAACTTTCTACTGGGTCCAAGTCCCACTATGCACATGTAAGGAAAACTAATTAGATCCTAGGGCTAAAAAGATGCTTTTTGCCACATGGAGGCAAAAGTGGACCTAGTCAAGTTCTAGGCAGTGCAGATGCCATCACTCTCCTGTTGAATGTCTGTCTCCCTGGAAAAATACAGGCATGAGCCATCCTGCAGCACCAAACTTTGAAGCAAGAGGCTGCTCTCTGGAGATCTCTTCAGTAGCATAGATGAAGGTAGTAGATCTGAGATGTCTGCATTTATATTGCATGTATTTCAACTATTCTAAAGAATTCATAGATGAAAATAATTGTTTGTATACAGTAATGATAATAATAATTTACACAAAATAAATATATATAGCAATAGTGGCTTTTGGACTTTGGGGTTATTTTTTTTCCTGATAGATAGGGTCTAAGTTCATCATAAAACAATCAACAAAAGACTATAATAACTTTTGTTTCTAACCTTTATGTAAGCATCTTCAAAATTAGTGGATTATTCACTTGGGCTTTGCACAGCCTTGTCTTGCCCTCTGCCTTATGACAAAGTCAAGAAGTAACTGTTACCCAGTGAATAACCACTCAACTTGACACTACTCTAACTTCACACTGAGAAAATTTTAAAAATTATAAATTTGACTAAGTTTCAAGACAAAACTAAGCTAACAGCACTCATACAGCAAATCAGCATATCTTCCTTCTTTAATACAACTCCACAGATTTCATGGAGGACCAAAGTTGCTGTTCAATGAGAGTACCATGTATAATGAAATTTGTAAGATTTAATATGTTTGTTCCACAATGCAATTTCAAAGATCTAGAAAGGTAAAGAGACAAAAAAAAAAAAAACCAAAAGCGCAAACTAAATTGTCTGTTCACATCAGACAAAACTATTCATATCACAAAGACTTTCAGGTTTAAATAATGATTAAATATTAATGTATGAATAATAAAGTTAAGCAATTAGTTTTTTAGTAGCCTAGTATATAGAAAACTGGAGGAAGGTGTCAGAGACTGGAAAGTCAAGACATCTTGGGATGCTTGGATTGTCTGGTAGGGGGCAGGTCAGGCCTTGCTTTTGGTGAGGTAGTGCCCTGCCCTCCTTACTCACCAGGCCCACAGTGTCTGCCCATCCTGGAACACTGGAGGCAGCCCCCCAGTATTGCCTGACCCAGCCCCTGAGCGGCCAAGTGACCGAAAGTCCCACCTGGGAGGAAGACCCATGATGGGCCAGGGGTTTAAGAAAGCAGACCACAAGGCAAGCATGTTGATCTTTAACCCTACCTTCATCTTGGAGTTTTCTATCTCTTACACTGCTGGAACCCAGGAGCTGGTAGCTATAAATGTGTTTTTCTATACCTTTCCATTCTGCCTTTCTCCCTTTCTTCTTCTCCCAACTCTCTTTTCATAGAAAGTAGCATTAAATGGGTTTAAAAGTTGCTGAGCAGAATGGGCTAAAACTATGCTGTGATAAGTGTTTTATGTTGTACTAAATCATTTGCAAAAATTCCCTGATTTTCCATAGTTTGCCAGTAAACTTTTGTGTGATTTTTACCTCTTGAGAATATCTGGTTGGTATTTCTCCCGTGCATCTACCCAGCACAAAAGAACCTTAGTTTAGCCCCATACATGAAGAGTCCAGGGTGTTACAGAAGGTGATAGTATCTCTTTGGAGACATCATTAAGATGCCATTGATGGTAGTTTCCCCTATATAAAAAGATGCGCCACAAAAGAGCTGTTTACAGTAGTTGCAAAATCTGTTTGTACTGTTTCTTATATTTAGCATCATAAACTGAAGACAGTCTATTTCAACCACGTATTGCTCTACCTTTTTCATAAATATTACACTTAATAGTACATAAGCATTCTAAATATTACAATGGGAAAAGTTATTTTACTTTTATCCTTTTACTAACTTGCATGTTCTTATTCTGTTTTTATCACAGTTTCCAGTATTGTGATCTCTTTAGGTTTATATGGAAAATGTTAAAATAAATTAAAGATCACAGTCTATTGTATTCCAGGAAGAAAGATCAATGGGCTTTCTGAAGGCAAACTAAGATATCAGAAAGGATGTATTTAGGATAATGAGAAATTTCTGCCACAGCTCATATTTATCAAAATTTGTAATTCAAGCCTGATGCTGAAAGTCATATGCATGCCAATAATCTTTATTTTGTGTGTTATCCATCAGCTTCAATATCAGTGGGTAGTGAAGCTTTAGTATTATTCATCTCTATTGTCCTGGGGTGACTATATGATACTGTATTCCCTTATCGCCTGCCCTATGCCAGACATGAATCCTGTGCCTTTCTGTGTCTTTAAGCTGGGTCCGAGAGAAAAGGAAAAAAAGAGAGCAGAGCGGTTTTGTGTTCAAGGACACACACACTCCTCTGCATTCATGTGGCGGAACTGAGGAAGCACCTTCCTGCTTTTAGCAAGCTCTCGGCTCCTTTTCTCAGGAGAGAGATGGGAGAGTTAAAACTCACTGCTTTTTAGCTAGCTTCTTGTTGGTAGCCGAAGCAAGGAGTTTCCTGGGACTTTGGCTGCTTCTTCTTCTCTTCTGGATTGTTCAGCAGCACCAGAAGATCACTTAGAGGCCTTACAGCCCAGCCCAGGGAGGCCCAAGCTGCATCCCAACTCCGGAGAGAGAGCAAAGCCATCACATACAAAGAACTTGGAAACTACCCAGGTTTTCTTCACAGCAAAAGGTTTTATTATTTAGCATTATTCATTCTTTTCTTCTGTGCCTGCGTGCACTTTACTTGTTAAATAAATAGGGGTTTTTTCACTTTCCTCCAAGGAATTTCCTTCCAAACCTGGTGGGGGAGGGGCTTCTGAAACCTTTCTCTCAGAGAACATTAATTTTGGACGTTTTTCCTCCAAATTTTTCTCAAACTAATCCATCTATAAATATTAAGATATCAGCTTTACAAACATCAATGTGAGTCACAGATAATATCACTACTTCTTGGACAAAGGTGCTGAGCCAGTTGCACATGAAGATTTTTGGAAGTATGATTCAGAACAGTGAGGCAGCTCCAAACACACTTAGATGTCTGTGATCAAGATGTCTTGCTGAGCCAGTTGCTTGAATCTCCACTGGAGATAATAGAGAACTAGTCAGTGGGTGGATGTGGTCATTTGAACTTAGAGAACAACCCAGTAGACCAAATCTGTGTATTTATTTCAGAATTAACTGAACAGCTCTGTAGCCTCCATTTGCTTGTAGTTACAAACCAAATAAAATATGAAGAACAATATTGTTTTTAAGAGAAGATGAGAGATACATAATATATTTTCCTCAATGACCATGGAATAAAATAACATATCCTATTTCTACATGAATTTGACATTCTTCTTCTGCTGCCAATATTCAGATCAAATATCTTCAGCAAAACTGAAAAGTTTTTGCAAGCAAATACCTCTCTTGTTGTGCTTACTATTTAGGAAAGAAACCAGACAGAAATAAAACATGTTCAACCTGTGATCTATGA
Organism: Corvus hawaiiensis; assembly: GCF_020740725.1. NCBI lineage: Eukaryota > Metazoa > Chordata > Aves > Passeriformes > Corvidae > Corvus > Corvus hawaiiensis. The sequence goes on from NC_063214.1 coordinate 79,169,646, forward strand.
TACATGTCCAATATTAATCTTATTTAACTTTGAAAATATTAATAAAGCAAAATGTCTATGGGTGTCTCTTCCAAGGGTAGTTAGACTGCCATCACCATTTATCTTTTCTTAATTATCTAGACTGTTGTTGCTTTGTATAGCATTTTAACATTTGATGTGGTTTTGAATAATTCTCACGTAGTGCCAGCAAGGTCAGTGCAAATTCTTATTCTTTAGTACTCCATGTCACAGACCAGGCAATGCCTCGGGAATTTCCTGCTCTTGCTGCATCAAGTCCTTCATCTCTATTAGTGCACATGAGTTTCAGGAAGCCCTCAGAGAGCATGTGAGTGAAGAACTGGAAAACATTAAAACATGGTTTGGAACTGCTAAAACAAAATTCCACTTGTTTATATAAGAGACGAACTTTCAATTGCAATAAGACTTTAAGCTTGAATGTTATGAAAGGTGAAGGACTTCCTGGTTGCTGTGTATTTCTGACCTTAATCCTTATCTTCATGGGTACAATACAAGATAAGAGTAAAGGTAGTGGAATTCCAATGTGGAACTAAAGAGTGGAAAATTTAAAAAAATATCTAAGTCAGTTTTGGCAAAGGGGGATGGTCTTAAATACATACAAGATGTATTTTTTTAATATGCTTTCCTGAAAAAAAAAATACATTACTTTGAGATTATTGCAATTTCTATAGTGACAAATACTTTCATGGCTTGATCTTAGATTTTTTTTTTTCATTTTTTCTCTAACAGACAGAAATGATTTATAGTTACTCAGGTAATTTCAAGGAAATATTTGTTTGTGTGCTGTTGTTTTGGTTGGGTTGGGGTTTTTTGTTTTGTTTTTTGGTTTTTCTTTTCATGGAGTGGTTTTGGTATTTTTTTTCCCCCTCGGCATTTTGGTAATCATAGGGCAATGCAATTGTGCATGACATAGTACTGAATGAACTCCTGTATAAAGGGAGTACATCATTTCTCGTCCTTATCAAGGAGATAGAGCTCTGGTGTTGATACAGGTAATTAGCTGTTTCTTACGGCTGATATAAGCCATATTCGCTGATGCCTGGCTGCTCTGTGCTACATGAACAGGCAGCTCCTATTTGAACAAGGCGGAAATATTAATATACAGTATATACAGTCTAGAATTCTACTCACATTTAACAGTGCAAATAGCTTTGTGTTTAAAAGCTTATTATAAGACCTGAGAAGATGGAAGTCTTTTTTAGAGTGACTTGTGTTGAATTTGTCATATAAGCAGACACAACTGAAGTCCTTTACATTATTGAATAAAAATGGTTCAACAATTTTTTAATCTGTAGAAGGTAAAGAAAAGCATTACTGGCAGTTAAATATAATGTTTGCATCATACTTTTTGTGTGTTTTAGCATCTGTGGAAGACCTGTGTGGTAACTCAGAAATCTGAAATTTGGCAGGGACATTCGCTGACCTGTGAAAATCTGTTTGCATTTGGTCAAGAGAGTTTAAAGCAGTCCTCTGTATATGACAGCTGTATTTTCGTGGGCAACTGAAAGATGACAAATGTAGTGACCCATCAACATTTTATCTTCCTTGCCTCTATACGAATATGCTTAGTGGAAGTTTTCAGGTCATGAGTGTCCTGCCTCTATCAAACTGGAGTAGGAAAAGAAAACCATGTTAAGATAGAAGAATATAGAGGTTGCTTTCCAGATGGGAGAGAGACATGATGAAATGTTTCAAACGAGCAGTTATCCCAGAGTTACCAGGGTATTTATTATGTAGTGAGTGCACTGGTATGGCAATCATTTGATATGGCAATTAGATGGTAATTTCTCATGCTGTGAAAGTGGTACAGAAAATGTAAGAGTTTTCTCTAGTTAAAGAAGCAGACTTGTGTCAGGCAGGACTGGCAACCTATCTATACATTGTCCTGAGCAAATCAGAGCCATACAGGAGTATAAAAGGAAAACCATGTGAGCAGTCATACTAGTGCCTATTGCAAAAGTATAATTCATAAATATATTGTACCATTGCAGAAGAGCAATAGCACATCACAGTCTTCTTCAGATAACCCAGTACCTTTCATGAACAAACTTCAATATAGTTTGATTTGTTGGTTTTGTTGGTTCTCTTTTTCCCTAATTTAATTACATTCCATGAAATTAGCAAACAAGTACTATCAATCTATAATCTAAAGTACTGCATGCAAAGGAGACAAGTAATTATACTGTGGGTGTTGTTCTGCAATCACATTAAGTTTTTTAGTGGGTAGACAGAGCGGTCTGGGTGCGTGTGCAAATGAACGCGCACGTTTGCTGCTCCATTCTATACAATGGAATGTATTTTATTTCATGAAATATTGTCTGCAGTTTCTTCAAATAACAGTACAGTAGAAACATACTAAATAATAATGGAGAATTAGAAGTGCTGTTAATAAATACAGTCTAATATCAAAATTTTCCTATTAAAAATAAAATTATAAAAAGAAATAGTTTCTTTGGTTTTCTTATTACAGGACCTGAATATATGATTTTGTGGTCTACATACAGTTTGTTCTGACTTGATTTTGGGCCTATCAAATTACACTGTTAGTTATGGATAAAATTTCAGTTGCCTGCACAAAGTTCCTATTAAAATCCATGTCGATGAGAACTGCCTTGTTCATCCTTATTTCATTCTAATTCATATTTCATATTTATATGATTATGAAAACACTTGAACAGAGCCGGCACAGGTGATTTTTAATCTCTAACCATCATTATGTACTTCCCAGGCAAATTCACTAGACAGCCAATCAAATTTTTTGTTCAGTGGAAAGGAGATTTTAATAATCGAATGCATTTCAGACTTATACCCCCTGCATTATTATTCAGTCAGGTACAGGACAAAAGGACAGAACATCCTGCTAACAAATGATATCCCTCACTCTGAGTAGTGGTATACTTGTATTTAAAAAGTAAGCTTTCACAGGTCTTGCAAGAAGAATATATTTCTTACAGAATCACCAGCTTTTATTATGTCTTAGTCTTTATGTGGATGTCATTTAAGTACAGCTATTCTACATGCAGTCTTGAATTCTTATTTTTCTATAAGACCAGTGTTTTCTGAAAAATGTTAAGAATATTTTAGAAGTGAACCCCAGTTCCAAAAGTCTTCAAAACACATGTATTTGTTTGTTGTATATGAATGCCCAGATACAATGAAGAAAGATACGTGCATAAAAAGAGGTATGAGATATCATACCTTGATATCAACATGAGGCTAACTACCTGGGATGCAATGGAAGACTATTGGGATGCAAAGAAAACTCCAAGAAAGAATACTTTTGAAGGTGTTTCTTTTTGTTTCCCTTTCCATTTCTGTGTATACATATTTGAGTACTGAGAATTGCCTATGAGTGCTAAGTAAATACTGAGGAAACTGAAGGAGGGTGGAGTTACTTAAAAATCCTAAATGCTGAGTTGATGTTTTCTACATAAACAACTTTGTATAAAAGGGTACTTGAACTGTAATTGCTTCCTCAAAATTATACTGCTGGCATTTTATTTACAGGAATATTCAGAAATAGTTCCCTAAAAATACAAATTTGAAAGATGATGCTCTTTGTTTCAGTAGTACTATTACCAAGCTAAGAAAGGAAAACATTTTATCTAAGTGTGTGTCATGAAAGCACATTCTTCTTGTTTTATCACTTGCCCAAAGTTAGACAGGACTTCAAATTCAACAACTGATTTATAGGCAAAATGAGAGAACATGCAGAAGACATGGGACCATCCTTTTATAGAACAGTTTCCATTCCCTCAGGGCTCTGAAGTTCACCCACTGTATGGCAATTTGCTGTAAGGGCTTGGCCTGAGACGAGATGGAAATGTGTACTGAGCTTTAGCAGATAACATGCAAGTTCTCTGATATGGGCAATTGCCCAGTAGGCACCAAACCACGAGCCCATTTCCAGAAGAAACTGCATGCTCATTTTCAGCTGCTAATTAAGATGGCGATCATAATGAAAGAGGCCTCTGCAAGTTGGATTTTCTGTTATGTCCAAACTTCACTTTGATTAAGTCAAAAGTTTTTAAAATCTTGTAACATAATACCATTGCTGTATCATTGGATTACTGTAGTGGCTGTCACATGTAGGTGGCTGTCAATGAGCTGCACTTCATTACTTTACGCCTCAGATTTTCAGTGAGCCATTATGAGTCATTAAGTGATCAGAGTCATTTGTGCAGAACTGCAGCTTCTACACTTTTCATCTCACTGTCTATTTTTGCACATGGGATATGTTTCCATATTTGTGTTGTATATATATATACACACATTTATATAAACACTTCACAGAAATCCATTGTGAATATATTAATATAGATTAATACAGAGTTTGTAATTACAAGGAACTTCAATCCATGAAAAACAGGTGATAGTAAAAATTGTCTCTTGCTTTGCATGTGCAACTGATGACAGGGAGTTTTTCTTTTGATGTGATTACCTAAATGCTTTGCTTTACAGCTGATGCCAATGAATATAACATAACTCAGCCATCCATTTGGATTTTATACAGTCCTCTAAGTGTCCTTGAGCATGGGAGTGAATCCTAGCTCTGGGTGAAAGCCAGGGAAGGCAGTCACTGTTGTAGATGCTCAGCACTTCATGCAGATCTCTGCAGATCTGAGCCAAAAACGAATATGCCCTGGAGTATTGACACTGAAATTGCTCTGGCTCAAATGAAGCTAGTCATGGCACCCCAAGGAGAAGTAGCAGATTTTTTTCCTCAAAACAGCCAAACACATGAAGATATGTATATGCGTATATATGTATGTTTGTAAATTTTTGTAAAGCCAATGTTTAGAGCAGTGCTAAAACACTTCTTTTGAAAATTCAGTATATGAAAAATACAAGAGTTCACATACTTTCATCAAATGGCACAGCAGGAAAAAAAAGTCTTGAATTTGGACATTGAAACATGTGAATAACTTATATAATTTTTTTTTTTCTGAGTAAAATGAACTAAAATCATTATTTTGTTGTTTTAATTACCAAATAACAAGCATTTCAACAATTAGTTGCTAACCAGAAATTTATCCATGAAGTAAATGTAAGGGCTAGTTTGTTTTCAAATCAGAATTAAGCATAAATTCTTGTCTCTAGACATGATCTGTTCTATTTCATCCTGGCAATAAAACCCTTTTATTAAGCTCCAAAGCTCCTTCTCAGCCACATTTACATCTTACATTTAAAAAGAGACTGAAAAACAGTGTCCTGGACTCACTAACACATTTCCCTGTCCTGTCTTTATGAGAAGATATAGAAAACTGAAACAGGACAAAGACAATATAAAGAAGATGATCTCTTGTTATCTGAATAGTAGTAGACGCTTTATTTGACAGATATAAGCACTTAAGCACAGGATACAGTGCTGAAATGTTCCTTCAAGGCGCATTCCTGTTGACTATCCTTGCAAATATTTCCTTTTTAAATAAAATAAAGGAAATTTTAAACTCAAAGTGAAGGTGACCGTTTACCAAGACACCTTTCTGGTTGCATTGTCAACATAAGAGGAAATAGGATCTGTGCTCAGGATCCAGGACCCATCCTGCTGAGAATATAAAGGCTTATCAATATAAGTGTGAGGCTGGGACACAAACAAATGAAGTTTATTCTGTCAGACTGGCCTCTCGGTATGTCTTGCACTCATTTTTATCTCCCTCCGTCAGCTCTTACTGTTAGTAAAGCACTAGCAAAAAATCTTCATCAGAGTTGGGGGAAGGTATTTTATGCACAAAGAAGTTAATCCCAAAACATCTATTCTAATACATTCTGCCATCCTTATTCATTGTTGGAAATAGAGAAGCAATATACCATCAATAATAATTGTTATGCTTAAGCTTTACTGGAACAGTACCAGAATTTCCAGATGATCTTTACTTTCCAAACAGCCCTACTGATTTCCCAGTGTACTGAAACAGCATTTGCGCATGATTTATGTGCCAGATCTTCAGCTGGTCTAAAGCAGTGCAATTTTACTAAATCCAGTGGATGTATGTTGTTGTACAACAGGGGGCCTGAACGGTATTCTGTTCTTCAAAAAAAACCCCAACTGATTACCAAGTTTATTTGAAATCAATGGAACTACTTGCAGAACAAACTATTTTTCAAGATGAACTGTGGGAGGTATCATGATCCATGGAACTGAAAACCTCCTTAAAAATTAATAAAACTATACTTGTCTTACTAACACTACAGATTCTCAATGCAAATATCCATACGTCTGCTTTTCTCTAGTATCTGGATTAATGTTACTTTAAATGAGAGGAAGTTTTGTAATGTCACTAGAGGATGCAATTTAAAAAAGTATAGCTGAGAGGAAAAATAAAAATGGCTCTTGTACTGGTGTTTGTTTTCATAGAAATTCACAGTACCAATCAGTCATTGAACCCAACACTTGCCTCAACCTAAGGCAGAAATGCAAAAAAGATGAGGAATATTTGCCACAAAACAAAATTTAAAACTCCTCACTAAACAGGACTCTGCGATAAGTGAATATAGTCCTAGAGCATAATATTAACCCCTCAAATAGAATCTTTAACCATAGAATCATGGAATGGTTTGGGTTGGAAGTGACCTTAAAGATCATCGATTCCCAGCCCCCTCTCCCCTGCCATGGGCAGGAACACCTTCCACTAAATCAGGTTGCTCAAAGACCCATCCCACCCAGCCTTGAAAAAGTCCAGGGATGAAGCATCTGCAACTTCTCTGGGCAACCTGTCCCAGTGCTTCATCTCACAGTAAAGACCTTCTTCTTAAAATGTAATCTAAACCACTTGCATTCTGTTTAAAGCCATTCCTTCTTGTTCTATCATTACATGCCCTTGTAAAAAGTCCCTCTCCAGCTTTCTTGTAGGCCCCCTTCAGGCACTGGAAGACTGATAGAAGGTCTACCTTGAGTCTTCTCCATGATGAACAATCTCATCCTCTCAATCTCAATTCATAGGAGAGGTGGCTCAGCCCTGTGATATCTCCATGTCCCTTCTCTGGATATACACTACAGCAGGTCCCAGCCTTTCTTATGTTGTGGTGCCCAAAGCTGGATGCAGCACTCCAGGTGAGGTGTCACAAGAGCAGAGTAGAGGTGGAGAATAACGTCCTTCCACCTGCTGACCATGTTTCACACACTTTACAGACACAGAGTGGAGAAAATTATCTTAACATACACACAATTATATTGGGTTATGACACATTTTTTTAATTCCTAGTATTTTACTTAATTGGATGTTTTCCTGTGGCTCATGAGACTCAATATGTGTTGACCTTGGTAAGAACATTAAATTCATCAAGATAAAGCCATGTAAATCATTGTTGTTCTGTCTTGGATCTAGAAAGAAGAAAAGTTTTTGAAGCCACTGTATGTTACTCAATGCTGTCATTTATTTGTAGGATTTCATAGTTCAGGAGTAAGACCATATGAACATTTCCAGAACATTTCAATACAAACTAGTTAACAGACAAACAATAACTTTTTAACTGCTACATCTGAATTGACAAGAATACATTTGTCCAGATGTTAAAGGTAAAAGATGGTGAATCAAGCCCATGTCATTGAGTAAAGGAGGAAAGTCACCACCCTAAAGCCCATAGTGTTTTGAAAATCTGTACTATAACATATTAACTTCTACTTTTAATTAACTATTAGCTTCTAGAGTGGTTTATTGTCACTCAAGGTCAATACTTTAATTTAAAATTCATTAATTATAATTTCACCTCATCAAAAGTTATTACCTAATTATTATTTGTGTATTACTGTTACCTAGCTTAATAAGGCAGTTGAATTGATGCCTTTAAGTAAAGTTGAGTTTAATTTTTTCTTTTAGAGCATATTGTTTTAAGAGATTATGGCAATAATAGCTAATAAATGATGAGTAAAAAAGTGAGGTGAGATAGGCTAATGGGGAACTGAGTAACACTCTCTGGTAGGTCTCTCTGGCACAAGCTGTGCCTCGAAAATTTTTTTTTGTATCCCAGGACAGAAGTTCTATTTCAGGCTTTTAAAAGACAATTTAAGTTTAACTCTTGAATGGATATGTAGTAGTCAGATGAGAGCCTCTCTGCAGAAGACTGAATGGTGAATAGGTACTGTCATGGTTTGACACTGGCCCAATGCCAGGCACCCACTTGAGTCGCTCACTCACACTACCCTGTCACAGCTGGGCAGAGGAGAGAAAAAAAAATTAATGAAGGGTTCATGAGTTGAGATAAGGACCGGGAGAAACACTTCAAGGGAAAACAGGCTCAACTTAAAGGCTGCAAAGTGAATTTACTACTAAGAGAATCAGAGGAGGATAACAAGAAGTAAAATAAACCCTTAAAACACCTTTTATTCCCCCAGCCCCTCCCTCCTTCCCAGTGACAGTGCAGGGAGACAGGTTTGTGGTCAGTTCATCACCGAGATTCTCTTCCACTGCTCCGGAAGAGGAGTCCTTTCCTTGTGAGGCCATGGGGTTCTCCATGGGGTTTTCCAGTGTGGGTCCACTCTCACAAGCAGCAGTCCTGCAAAACCTGCTGCAACATGAGCCCTTCCCATGGGCACACAGTCCTCCCAAAACTGCTGTGCCGTGGCTCTCTCTTTCCACGGGGTGCAGTCCTCCAAGGACAGGCTGCTCCAGCCTGAAAGCAAGGGCCTTCTCTCTCCACTGGGTCTTCCACTGGATCACAGCCTCCTCCAGGCATCCACCCGCTCCGGCACGGGCACCACCCCCATGGGCTGTGGGTGGATCTCTGCATCCCCCATGGATCCCCATGGGCTGCAGGGGGACAACCTGCTTCACCATGGCCTTCACCATGGCCCGCAGAGGAATCTCAGCTCTGGAGCCTGGAGCACCTCCTGCCCCTCCTTCTCCACTGACTGGTATCACCATGTTGCTTTCCTCACATGTTCTCGCCTCCTCCTCTTCTCTGACTACAAGAAAACTTTGTGTGTTACTTTGTTTTGATTTTCTTCTTAAATATGTCATCGCAGAGGCATTACCAACCTCTCTCATTGGCCCAGTTTTGGCCAGCAGCATGTCCATCTTTCAGAGCCATCAGAGATTGGCTCTGCTGGACATGGTGGAAGCTTCCAGCAGCTCCTCACAGGAGACACAGCTGTGACCCCCCTGCTACCAAAACCCAGGCTGTGCAAAACCAATACAGGTAAAGATGTGATTTCGTCTGTACTACACCTTGGATGATAAGTGGTAGGAAATGCAGATATATTACCAGCCTAAAATCCATGATCTAGTATGTTGAACTTGTTTGGAGGGTTTTTTTCATCACACCTGATTCCATCTGTCAAGATTGAATCAGAGTTAAAATGCCTAGGGGAAATAGACTTTTTTTCAGAGGGTTGGTCTTTCAGAGTTCTAATTTGGAATTCTCCTTTTGAGACTGTCAGACGCCCTTTTTGCAACTCAAAAGTTTAATTACTATAGTTGCAAGGGTCATCATTCAATCACTGCAGGGAAGATGAATAGTGCAGAGCTATTAAATAAAGGATACTTTCTAGAGCTATTTTTAAAAGCAGTTATGACAAAAGTACCACTGTTCTTTAGGACGATAACTTGATGTCTCATCTAAATTTCTACTGTCACTTAGAATAAAATGACCTTCTGTCTATTCCATGTACTTACCTTTTAAAATGTTCAATAGTTCACAGGTATTGCCAACTGCAGCTTTGCTGGTATCTGAAATTTTGTAATTAATAAATAAAATTGTGAATTCCTTATTATTTTTACGATATGCAGCTAATTAGAGGATAGAAATAGAATCTTCAAAGACTCATTTGTACATAGATTCCAACCAAACGTGATCTGCTGGGCAGGTTCAAAACCTTTTTCTGTTTTCCCTCTACGGACATTTAGATGTTCAAGTAGAAGAAACACAAGTAAACATACAAAGGACTGCATTTCACCTCAAATATTTATCAGAAGTTCCCTTCTGGTGTTTTGCTTAACTTGTCCACCCAAAGAACAGTAACACCAAAGCATCATGTACTTTTGTAACTAACCCAAACTCTGTCAATTCTAACAATAGCTATGAACTCAAAGTTCTTATTTGTAAATTAGTTACAAAAGTCAAGAAATATTTATTTCTATATTGTTGTCACTTAACTCTTATATTTATTTAAAGTACTTGTTGCGGTGGCTAAGTCCACTTTACACCCCTCAAGTTGCCTTAAAAGTGGTCTCTCCTTACAACACTGTGCCAGAAGGTTCTCCCTTTGTCTAGATTCTGCTGGTCACTGGCCTTCTCCCCACTCCCACCCCTTTTCCCATTGGCCCCTGTTCTGTCATTCAACTTTGCCTCTGCCCCCTTGCCCTCAGACTATTGGTTTTGGATGCTCTGCCTGCCTTTGGGAGTTTTCGGGATAAAACGGGCGCGGGCTTTTGGTTTTGTTCTTTCTTGCCTCTGCCCCCTGTTGCAGTGGGGATCCTGCAACACGCATATATCAAACCAGGAGTCCCGTGGAAAGGAAATATATACGGACAGACAGATTCTTGATAGCTGTTTCAGAGAGATGTTTATTTCTCCAGCCGCATGGCCGGAGCTCTGCCCAGGAACTGTTCCAGTCACGGGACCAAGGGTCCTTCTGCCCGCGCAGGGAACACAAACCAACCAATGGGAACGAGGCTGAGCAGGGGCAGGAAACCCCGTGTCTGTGCCCTCAGGGCCCCTCTGCCAGGGCTACACGGCGGGGAGAGGAGACCCCAACAGCCCCCTTCGGGTGTGTTGCCATTAAACACCTCTGAGCTGCATGCAGAGAGCTCCTCTCGCCTCTTTAGCTCCGGCTCGTGCATGGACTGTGTGTGTGAGCGGCTGCTCGCGACCACCTGCGAAGGTGAGATCGTGTGCACACGTGGGTGCTGGCAGAGCACAGCCTGAGCGTCTCCGTGAGGGACCCAGTAGGGACAAACGTGTCATTGATCCACCGAAGCCCTTGCTTTAAGTATTTATTTTGACAATATATCATATCATTTAAATAAAGCAGCTGCCTGGGAGATCAACCCATAGGAAACAACTTTCTCTTTATCTCAGGTGTTTCCTAGAAAATTCAGTGCTTATATTAGACAACAATGATGTGTTAGTTGTATGACCCCAATTCCATAAAACTTTGCCCCAACACCTATACAAATCGGATGCTCTATCTATATGCTATATATTTTAACACATTCCCTTCCATGAACCAAAGTATCATGATTTTGTTAAAAGTAATGTTTTCTTCATAAGGCACCATTTCAAGAAATTTCCTCATTTTTGACTTTTTAATGTATAAATTTTCCCCCCTTTAAACTGATCTTTTTAAATTGATGATTAGCTAAGGACTAAGATGTGCATTACAAATTGTATAGTGTGATGGAAATGGCACTGTCACTTACTGTCATTTCTATCAATATTAGAAAAAAAATTAGTTCCTGGCAATTTACTTTCAAAGAATTTGATTGAAAATCTATTAAATTTATGTAATTTATATCTGGACATTAAAAATATCTGCAAAATAATAAATTATATTCATTATTTGATCAAATTTTTTACCTTTTTAGAAAATTTCTCCTTCCCTGACCCCTCTCCACCCCTCTCCTGGGTGTTGATTCACTGTGATCACTCTTCTCTAGGTACTCTGTGAGAAACACAATTTTTAATTTTCATCTTTTTTGTTCTTTCTTGCTTCTTAATACCATCATATTTCTCAATATTTTTAAAGACTGCTCTTGAATAATGGTATGATCTGCATTTAATGAATATCCCAGTGAACTCTTCTCTTAATGTAGGACTATAGGACTACTTTTCTGAAATTAATGAATCTGTACCACCTTGGAGGAAAGATTTGCAGAAAAAATGAAAACAACACTTAATCATATTGGAAATCCAACTAGTCATTTTAATGATGAAAAGAATGTTAAATTCTACCTAAACCTAAGCAATTGTAATTGAAGCATCTTACTATCTCTTAACTGCGATTTCATGATTCATGGTTTCATGTGACTGTGACATAGCCAATACCTAGAGTGAGTACTAGCAGGTTTTTCTGTTTGATTATGTTTTCCTTGTGAATATCAAAGAAATTTTATGGTTAGGTTTAGATTGATGCATAAGTTACTGTAATCAAATGTCTAACTTCATTACTAATGTAATATCACAAAGTATAAGTCCTCATTTAAAGCGGATACATATTTGAAAGTTTGATTAGTTACTTCACTGCTTGCACTCTAGTATTTTAACAAAAAGAGAGTTGTTGTATTCAACTGAAATTTTTTAGACTTCCTGCAGAAGGAGACTTAGCTAGAAATACACTGAACAATGTATAAAGAGTTTTTGTTCCAGTTAAAATAAATTAAAAAACCAACAAAAAAAATCCCAGCCAAAAACCCCCCACAACAAAACAACCCAAAACTTCAAGCCATAGGATCCACAATCCCTTTTCAATGATGAAAGGCATAGACTAGAAGTCAAGTGAAAGACCAAGATTTTATTAGGTATTTGATTAAATTCAGTGTTTCAAAATCATTGGAGAATGTATGTCAAGTACAGATAAAAATACCTGTCAGTAATGTTGCTAGTTTGGCCCTTGTGTAGAAGCCTAATGAGATGGAGTTGTCTTAAAAAGAGAGAGCTGGAAAGGCTGATGATTTTAGAGAGTCTGTTTGTTTAATTATTTTAGACTCAAATGAATGATAGACATATTATGCTTACTGTATCTCACATTCTCCTATTCCAGAACTTAATTCTTCTGCAGCTGGGAGCAAGGGAAGAACTTAATGATCTGTCATTGGTAGTAAGCACAAAAAGAACCACAAGAGGCTAAGCTGACATCCAAAGTTATGTTTTGTTTTGGTTTTTTTACAAAGAATTGAAATAAAATCAAGTATCTGAAATAAAATTGCTTCACCTGCTTTTATTTACCCTTGAGAGATAGCTGGGGAAGCTGTAGAGACCACTTAAGATGCTTTCTGTAAGTTACCACATTTTCTTAGCAATGTACTTGGAGAAGAATTGAAATTATAAACTTTTAAAGACCCCTGCCACAAGTTTGTAGAGTCAGAATTACATACAGCCAAGGGAATTCTCTGGAGCATTTTGTGTCTTTAGATATTCCTGCGGAGGTCTCCATTGTCCCTCAGGCTGTCATCCCCTGCAAGACATCTTCTCTCCAATTAATACATAATTTAGTAAAGTACTGAGTCAGAGGTGCTTTGTGATCCATCGTTGATATTAAAATGGCAAGGGAGCCTTTGAATTCAGTTTGTATAACATCCTACAGAATTTGTAGTGAAAGATGCACATGATATGCATTCTGTTGAATTATATGTCACACATATCATCAAGAGCTAACATATTCATATGTTCCTTCAGTCAAAATTTGGAGACTGTTAAATCAATAGAGTGAGAATGGGGAAAACAAAGGTGATACAGAATGTCCAAAGCAAAATGGTAATAGTAAACCAGTTCTTCTCTGAGCAGTACCAGGACGCATCATACCTAAATTGAAAGTAGGTGAGTTAAAAAAAAAATTGCTGTCATAGGCTGTCTCAGGAATCAGTGGAGAAGAACAGACACTGAAGATTAGCTGAGTAACTCTCTGTATACCTCACAATATGCAGAGCCACCAGCAGTAATATTGGTCACTTAGATACCTCAGTTAAATGTCAAAAACAGGTGTGAAGAACCATGATCTTTGTGCATTACTCAGAAAAGTCACAAGTAGCGTGCAAACAATAAAGGGGGAAACAAAGTTTGAGGCTAATTGATTTTATTTCAAGGAATCCACATGACTAAATAAAAGAAAACTGGGGAAGTTCCACTGGATTCTGATCACCTAAGATACATCGTTGCAAGCTCTCTGGCTCTGTTTCTGTCTGCTCCAAACAATTTTTAAAAGCCATTATTTAGGACATAGTAGAGCCAAAATCCTTATCCTGAAGGCTGTATCAAATACACTGTCAATTCCATGCCATGCAGGGCTTCAAATATATTTTTAAAGGTAAAGCACTCCAAACCATTCTTAACAACATGCAACATACATCTGCAATTTCACATTAAAAATAATTCCATTCTGTTGGATGGAGACAAAAATCTCTCTATTATTTCAGACTGTGAACACACAAAAGCAGGGTTTGTAGAAGAGTACAAGGCTCAGAAGAGATTCTAGTGCTACTCAACATAGACATTTTAGTATGCTTTAGCTTCAGTTCTACTTGTCCTGGAACCAATGATAAATCACTACCTTTGTTTAAGTTAGCAAAATACAAATACAATACAAATACAAATATAAAATATAATAAAAAATACAAATACACCAATAATAACAATAAAAAATCCCTCAATAATATCTTAGGTTAGACATTTAATGATCTCTCATTGGAAGCATGATTTCATCTTTCTCCCTTCCTTTCATATATCTTCCCTGGAAATAAAGAGGACTCCTGACAAAAGAAGCCGTTTTAAGGGCTAGGTTAGCAGTAGGACACCCTTACAGCCCAGTTATTGTTCAGTCAGAGAGGTAGAATAGGTAGGACTGGCATTGCTTAATGTCTGCCATGCTCTCTAAGGCAAGTCTAATTTAAGACGTCGGTAAAGTGAATACCTACTTCTCCCTTAACCATTCTGCGTTACAGAAACAGACACTTCCAAGGAACAATGTACCTGCCCTCTTCTGAGCATATTATTTAGAATAAGATGAAATGCCCATTACTGTCTGTCCATTAAAAGGGAAACCCAACTCAGACATTTAAAGCCAAAGGCTGAATGTCGGTGTTTTCATCGACAAACAGGATGGGGAGCTCAGACAGGTGTTCCAGGAGCCTTTTATTATTTTATTCCATTATCAGTCTCACATACAGAGTTGAGACAGAGATGGTACAAAGCTCACGCCGTCGCAGACATCCAAAGACTTCCTGGTTACAGAGCATTCTTAAAAGCTTCTCTGCCAATAGTGTGCTTCTAAAATTTACAGACAACTGTTTTAACCAATCCACAACAGTGCACGTACATCTGTTGTACACAATACGCTTGTTATGCCTTACATAACAATGCACAATATTCCATTATTAAGCTTAAACTTATTTATCTTGATAAGCATATTTTTTGCAACTTCAAAACTTAGCCAAACCTAGAAACTCTAACCATTGTTTTAATTACCTTGCTTGCTATATAATTGTATTCTCTTGTATCTTCAAGTTTTCACAGCCAAAGCTGATCCCTAAACTCTTCTGCTTTATTCCTGAAACCTGCTTTTTTCTCACACCTAAAAGCTTTTTCACCTTTTGTGTTTCCCCACAATTCCCCGTCTTGGTACAACCATAAAGAAACCCTATTAACTTTGTTGCTTATCGACTACCTTGCGTTTCATAGCTCCTCTACGTAATGGCACTTCTTCTGCTTGCTCTGAGCGGTGCTATTTATACCACAGAGATTTTAATGCTGTGAAAGGTTGGGTCTGTTTCAAGAACATAGGTCAAATCCAGCATTAGTTTTTTTGTATTGTTCAAATAAGTCTCGTCCATTCCAAGGCCTTAATTCAAAGCCTTCATCTATAGCTGCCTGTGTAAGATTCTGAGAACTTTCTATGATTTCTTTTCTTTAACAGTTTTGTCTATCATTCGTTGCACACACTGAAGTATACAAGGCACAACTACCAATATCACCACCACAATCATCAACACATATAAACCTGCTTTGCAATGCTCTTTCAACTAAGGTGCAGAGCTCCATCCCTCAAACAAACTGTCTAGCCATGATCCACTGTCTCTTTGAATTTGAGATGTTACATCTTTCAGCTTTTGTAAACTTTTGTGGATGGATTCAGAGTGATTAGACAAGTTCATAAAAACATTTGATTTTGCTCCATTCTTTTTCGAGAGCTACCTTTTGTCAAAAGACTTTTCCACATATTTTAACTCACAAATTCTGGTTTTGTTCTTTCTCAAAGTTGCCGAGGAACCGAATGGCAATGGTAAAAAAGGGGAAATTTCACCTGTTCAGCTGTTTCCCCACAGCTGAACATCTGAATCACAGTATAGATGTTGGTTGGCAAAATGGTAAAAATCTGCTCAGATCAGTTTTATAATTTTAGGCACTCAGAAATTGGCACCCACTATTTTTCCAGATAAAATTCTCCATTTAAGACCACCCTAAGAGTTTTTTTGCCCTTTTAGGACAAACTATAGAAGGGGCCTGAATGTAAACACTTCTGCTTCAAATTAATTCAGCACCAACAAAGTTATGAAGCACACACAGCAAAAATAAGGATTTTTCTTTCTGAAAGAGACTCTAAAGTGCTCAATACTTTTTCTTCAACTTGAAGGTTTCTCCACAGCATGACCATTCCAGCAAGTTGTATGGTGTCAACCACCCTCTCTAGGAATTGGTTAGACAAAGTAGAGTCTGGAAACATTTAGAGATCTGAAACATGTAGAAATCAAAGGTGTATTAATTAAAATAGAATTAATATTACTTTGCCTTACACTCCAATGTAGGTATTCTAAAATTATGAAAGCAGCAACATCATGTAACTATTTTGTTAACACTGTGGCAGAATAGCCAGGTGCAATGATTAAGAATTCTACATATGTGAGCAATATGACCACAAAAGAGACAGAGCTATGTGTATAGTTGCACACAGGAAGCATCTAAGTAACAAAGGTTGCAAGATGAAGAACAATAAGACCAAAAGGGGCCGCAAGTATACAGTCCTCTTGCTGAATGCAGAAGGAAAGGAAAGTAAAATACAGACTATTAATAACATTTAAGGATGCTATGAAGGACAGAATCAAAAATCTTAGTAAAATCTAGGGAAACTACAGCCTTCCCATCCTCCACTGGGTGCATGACCACAGTCTACAGAAGGTGAATAACTGGAACTTTCCAGAGGAGTAGTGATGAGCATTTTCCATTAAGTGATTCCTTTCAGGTATCTTGCCCAACTTGCACTACATCAAGTGCATCAAGTATCATTCAGTGTCTCTATGGAATACATAAAATGAATTTTCTTGCTTTTTTGATCTGTAAGCTATGGTAAGTATTTGAGTCACCAACACCACCTTCAGTTTTATCATACTTGTTTCAGGGCAGAGCAGAATGTGGGTGCCAAAGTACGGTGAAGAAAAGTGCTTATGTGATTTATAAAGTTACCTCTCCTCAGACTAATACATTGTTGAAACCAAATAATCCTTGAAGTGTAACAGCAGCATGCACTTTAGCTGTAACTGTCATCTGACACATACCAGAGAAAACAAAAGCTGTGGTTTTGGTGGAGATTTCACATGTATAACAAAAGGGATATAAACAATAATTTAAAAAGTCTGCCAATCTCAACCTGTTCTAAAACCTAAGAAAGAGGAAAAAGTTAAGTCACTGTGAAATGTTATGAATTCTTTTGAATTAGTCTCACTGTAAGAAGCTTCTGAGAAATATGCTAAATAAAAAAAGTTAAGGAAAGCCACTCTTTTATTCATTAAGTGACAATCAAATATCTCTGATTGTTAGCTATAAAGGCTTGTAACAGATTGCTTGCCATGTTGCTGTCCTCGTTCTTCAAGAGCAGTTGCATTAAAGGATTCTACCTCAGACTGTATTTCATGATTTGCCTCAAGCTGGGTAGCATTAGAATTCAGGTATTGTCATACTGGATCAAAGCATCTGAGTCCACTGTCCTAACCCTGACAAGTTCACAAGTGCACAGACTTCGTACTCAAAAGTTTCTGAAGCAAATTTCTGATCTGCTATACAGAGAGAAATATTTCCTTACTTTTTCCTTAGTTAGTGGTTGGCCTAGGATCTGACACTTGGAGGTTTTGTTTCCCTCTGTGCATGTGCTTACACATGATTGTATGTGTAGTATGTGAATGTATGTATATACATGGATGTAGTATGATGGGATAATAAGTCCCTTATTACCCCTCTAAATAGACAGATAATGATTTTTTAATAAGATGGTAGAGCAGTAGCTGGATAGCTAAAAGAAGGAGTGAACGGGAGAACTGTGATTTTTTCTCACACTGTAGTCCTTTCACAAAGAGAACATGAGAAAGTTGTTTTTCCAGCTGTCTAGATAAGCCTACCTTAAGAAGGTAATCTCTGGAGACCATTGATACATTTACGTGACAGCAGTCAGAGCAAGTTTTCTGATACAGATAAATTATTTCTATGGGCAACCTAAAAAATAGATTAATTTGCCTGTGTGCCAACATTCTCAGCCTGTAGAAAAAGATGTTATCCCCTTTGAAAGTGTGTATTCTTTGTTGTCTTGGAATACAAGATATTAGTCAGAAGGCAGAGTGTATATTTTGCTCTGTCAAAGCCCAATGGTCACTGGAACACAACAAGAACTCAAAAGCTCTCTTGACACACAAGTTTGTTGCAAATTATACACTAGATATATATTAGAAATATCAGCTAGTTATTTATATAAGACTTCATCCTGTCAGCTACTAAAGCAAATATAGTTAGGGAAAGTATATCTACAAAATCTAAACAGTATAGTAATAGAAGTGCTGTCCAGAACCTTTGAAAATACTTTCTTCTAGCAGATCGCTTAGTACATGTTTTATATCATGATAGTTTTACGAGTTTTCACTTTCTTCTTTATAACTGTATTTCTTTCTTATCTATTAATTGCTGTTATCCCTATCCTCCTCCAGCTTTAGGATAAAGAAAGTTAAATTTCTTTAGATTTCTTTGATTTATATAAATCTTCATTCTTCTCATTCTCCATATTTGTAACTGCTTAACTTCAGATAACTTTTACTGCACCTACTGCATCCCAGTGTTTTATGGAAACAAAGTCTCACTATGGTTGAGAAACCACAATTTCACTTTTTCTATTGGATATCCTTCAGCTGAATCTTTTGAAAGTCACATTGCTTTTCAAATCTGATTTCTATTGCTATTAATAATGTGGCCTACATAGTCTCTTCTTTATTTGCCACCAGAGATGAGTTGCCATCTTATAGTCGAAATTCATTTGATATTTGTCCTTGTCAGTGTGTCCCTGCATGTTGCCCTACTTCAGTATCATCAAGATCAGTTGCTGCTTCCTATGGGATATTCCAGTCCTTCCCCAAGTTAACATTTCCTCCCAAATTTGATGGTGTATTTTTTCCCACAGATTTGTTTATTGGCAACAGTATGAGCCTCGCCTCCTGCTGAATTCTCCCGTTCATTAAAAAAAAAAATAAAAATTTTCTGCAATGTAGGTAGAAAACCTTATCTCATCATAAGCTAGAATGTTTATTTCTGACATGCTAAGTATCTGACACATATAATTAAAAATACTAAACATTTCAAAGCAATCCTGATATATGACTAGTCAAAGAGCTCAGAAATCTTGTAAATTAATTTTTCATTATGATCATCTACATTTATTTGAAGATTCTTCATTTTTAATCCCAGCAAGAAATCTTAAATGTAATATACTTGAGATTCTCTTTGCAATTGTCTTTTCAAATGCGATAGCATCTGGACATGTCTTAACAAACATTTCTAAGTCCTTGATTAAGCTTTCACTTGATAAGTTCAAAGACTTCTAGCATACGAAAAGAAAACTCCAAGTAAATATTATTGTCGGCCATATTTTTTTGCTCCCTAGTGACAGCTATGAAATGAAATTCCTGTTACATTTTTCAACTGGATTATATACTGAGGAACCCCAAAAGACTGAAGCAAATACATATTTTACAGTGTATGTATGATAAGCATTTTGCCTCCAGGATACTTGCCATTTGACTACAAAACGTATTCGATTTGCATTCTGCATATCTAATCATTATTATAATATTTCCGATCAGTAAATTAATAAAGTGATGATAACAAAGGAATAAAATACCATTTTAAAGTCAGTTTATTTTCATATTTCTCTTGCCAAGAAGTACTCAGTAATAAATCTCGAGAAAAAAACCCTAAAGCTAAAGACAAATCTATGGACAGGATTGTGTGGGTTTTTTGGGTTTTGGGTTTTTTTCTAAATAAAATATGTACTTGCTGATGTGCTTCCCCACCCTGTGATATTTTCCCCTATTCAGAGCAGAAGAAAAATTAAAATTGATGCTTGAACTATTGTATGCTCTACTTCCACAGTTCCCACAAGAGAAATCATATCTTTGCTGAATTTCTACCTGGACAATTCAATTTCTGGATGGTCTAGGCAGTTTTATTTCAAGTACTCACTTCTTTTACTATAGACTGGAGCTTAACTTCCTTTTCTAAACAGTAAATTATCTTGGATACAAAAGAGATGTTGCTGACATTCAGTGATACGATAGAGATATTTTGACATGTCATCCTGCTGGAGAGAATCAAAAGGAAAACGTAATTTATGGTTCCAAGTTGTAACCCAGTGACGAAGGCCCCTCCATTCTGTGCTCAGTGATGTATTCTGGAGAATTAGCCTATCAAAATTTCAATTATAGAAAAGAGTTCTGTATTATTCAATCAGTTCTAAAGAGAAAAATTTTAAAATAAAGGACTTAATTGATCCTTTTCTTTTCATACATGAGTCCATTAAAATGCGTTTGTTGATTTACAACCAAACTGGAACAAATTGTTCTTAAAACTTTCAATTTGGTAATATTTTTCAGTATAAATATGCAAGTTTTATATACATATTACATCTGTTTTCTCTTCTGCACCATACATTTAGAAATAAAAGACTTCATAAATTATAGCAAATATGATCATTTATGGAAAGTGAGACATTTGGCAAGATACTTTCTGATTGTACCCTTCCAGAAAGGAAATTCCATGTTATATATATGGCAGTGTAAGGGAAATTAAATAGACGAAGTACAATAATAAAGAAAGTTGGAGACAAAATATATTACATGAATGCTTCTCTCTATTGTCTCACTGTAGACTCCACTGACACAATTCTGTGATATTGCCTAGCTGCTGCTTCTGTGGGCTTCCCTCTGGCGGGGGCAGTGCTGTCAATATCTGTGCAAGCTGGCCCACGGCCCAGGGTCTGAGGCACCAGTGAAGGTGCTATGAGAGGAGTTGAGCAGGCTGTGTAGCAACAGGAGTTTGACAGTGTCTTCACAGACACCCAAAAACTTGAACAGCTCAGTGCAAGAGTGTAAGGATAGCAAGAGGCTATGCTTGAACAAGTGGAAGAATGATACTCTGAAGATGGTAATGCTTGGAAGCTTTTGACTTCTGCCATCAGGAGAAAGGTTTCACTTTCAGATCTGAATTTATAGAAGTAGTGCAGCACCCTAAGGAAAAAAGAGGGGGATCAGTTTATCTTAAAGAAAGCTTTGGAGCTAGCTGAGCTGAAAACAGGTGTTCTTTGCAACAGGTGGAGGGGAAAAGTCTGGGCAGGACTGGATCCATTCTGTAAATTAACAGGTACTGGTGCAGCTGGTGGTGCAGGTATTATTTCAGAATTTATGAGCATGGATCCCTCTTTGAAGCATAAGGAGTGTTAGTGAGACCCAAGACATATTTGTCAAATTGAGGTCAAGGGAACTTTGCTAACAGGGTAAGGGCAAAATTTTAAACTAAGCATATCAGGGATCAGAGTGAACAGTGAGCATAAGAGTATGGGGAGCTTGATGAAGAAAACCAATCAAGGCAAGGGACTATGGATGGACTCATCTTAAAATAACTTGATGAAGTCTCTGTACAGCAGGTTCTTATGGGACTTGAAACCTCCTGCTAGGAAATCAACAAAACCAAAGCAACCCTGAATTGTCTTAAGACCAGCAAAGCAGCACAATTAGGCCTGCAAACCCACTGAGTTGATTCTGCAGAAAAAAGAAGCCTAAATTTCAAAAATGCCCTAAATTCCAATTCCCTAATTCCAAGACAGTTTATTATCTAAATGGCAATAGATTTTACTGTGGCAGGCAGGGGGAAGAGAGTACTGGTACATAGCAGAGAGAATTTTTTAAACAGTGTAAAGCAAACTATGGGATGTTTTAAGGAACTATTTCAAATGTGTTGTGATATGTATAGGACATGGAACAAAGGAAGGGAAAGGAAAGAATGCAGATGCATAGGGATATAATGAATATGGAAAAATGAAAGGAAAGAGAGACTGTTATGCATTCACATATTCTTATAATTTCATTTTCATGCTTCACATCTCTGGTGTTTCACAGTCACTCTAGCCATATTAGAAAGACAGTCAAAAACACCCCTACTAGTAATCCACCCCTACGTAGACACTGGATTTCGCTCTCAGTGTTTTTCTGGGATCCAAGCACTTTATTGTTAAGAATTGACATGTTTTGCTCTCCTTAATTAATTATTTATTTATTGCTAAGATTTACTGCATTTTTCATAGATTTGGAGAAGACATCTTTATCTTCAGGTAGAAGAATTCTTCTTTTTTGTTTCAGTCAAACTATCCTTTAATTTGTTGACTTTTTTTAAATCTCATTTTGAATTAGAATGAGACTTTTATTATTGAAATCATTAATGTCAAGATACAGATAATATAGATCTTAGTAGGAAAAAAAATTATTTACTGAAACAACAGAGGAGAAATTACTCTTGATTAGTCCTTCAGTGGGTGGGATTCTACACTTAATAAACACTATGAGGTTAATGCACTAAAGTTTGATATCTTTAAGCAAACAAACAACAGCAGCAACAACAAAATACAACCCCAAAAAAATTCTTAATAACTTTCATTTTAAATTGCATTAAGCTGAGGAAGAAAATTAAAAGGAATATCTGAAAGATTAATGCTAGCTTGCCAACAAAATGAAGGTACAGTGAAGATTAAATATTAGAAGTTCAGAGTAGATATATGGTACCTATCAAAAGCCATTCAAAAGCCATTATGTTTCAACAGGAAAGAAAGGAGAGCTATTCTACGTAAGATGTGAAAGTTTCAGCCAAATGAAAAAACTGGACAAGGACATAAACTCTAGAGTGGAAAAAAAGGGAAGGTTGTTGAGAAGGATTGTAAACACGTTCAAGTGATCTGGAGCTGGGATATTGAAAAAGATACTAATTGTTTAGCTTTGAGTGATTGATAAGTACAACATAGAATCATAGAATAATTTGGTTCAGAAGAGACCTCTAAAGAGCATCTAATCCAACCCCCTTCAATGAGCAGCAATGACTAGGCCAGTTTGCTGAGAGCCCAGTCCTTCCTGACCTTGAGTATTTCCAGGGATATACCATTCACCACCTCTCTGGGCAACCAGTCTTTTACCAACCTCATTGAGAAAACTTCTTCCTTAAATGTAATGTAAATTGAGTCTCTTTTATGTCTATGTTTAGTTAACATACGCTTGTGATAGACTTAGAAACACCCTATTAAATAGAAACACCTGCCCTACTGTGGGAAAGATCAAAACACAGTGGTAAATTGCACCAGCACAAATTCCTGAAACACAGGTGAAAACAGCAGACGTGGTGATCCTCTAGTACTGACTGAGCTCTACTGTGCCTGTGATTTCACTGGCGTGCCTCTGCCCGGGTACTGCTCTGGGGATCCCCCAGCTGGTGAGGTAAGGAAAATAAATTTTCTTGTTGCATTTCATCTGTGGTTTCAACCTGCCTGTGCCAGCTCACATATCTAGGAAGTTAAATATAGAATCATAGTAAGACATTCCAAGAAACATTTGAGCAAAATTCTGCCAAAAGGGTAAGAAAAAACACTAAAAACCTCTTAAGTGCTTGAAAACCAGGAAATCTTCCAATGAGTGGGTGAAGCCACTAGATGAGAGGTAAGAGGAACATCCTAGGAAGATGAGTCCAGACCAAAAGGATTACATTATTTTTTTAACAATATTGTCAACTATAGGATATTCTCATACTGAAGGCATTATTTATATGGATGAACCAGATGGATAATTCTGAATCAAATATAGGTAGCAGAGGTTTTAGAATAAATTAATAGAATTAACTACTTGGCCAAATGCCATTTACCCAAGTAAGTCACTGAAGGGACTCAAATATGAATGTCAACATCTTGTCTGTTTAAACCAGCCTCAATAGAAAGTGAAAATTATTGCATTTAATAGCCCATTTTTGAAAAGAATGTTATCAGTGAAGGGAAAACTACAGCAGGTCAACCTGCATTTGATTAAGGATCAAATTCATAGGCATATAACTATATTCAACCTATAAAGGGGAAAGGACTACAAATATTTTGTGTCAGAAATTCTTACCTCAAAAACCTACAGGAATTTTTAAAGAAATCAAATAGCGTATCTGTCCATGTCATCTAGTCATAATGCATTCAAATTTCAAAAATCTGACAATGGTCTTCATCTCCAAAGGCTTTTAAAGAAATAAAATAAGGTAAATAGGAGGTTGTGTAAAAAGATGATCACTTAGTACATGATAGGAAATAAAAAGTTTGTACAAAAGGGAAGTTTTCACTCTCAAGGAAATTTACAATTGTTGCTATTTGGGAACACTGTGGCTCGGTATATTTGTAAATATTCTAGAAAAAAAAAAAAAGAATAATAAGACCACTAAGTTTGCTGGTAATGTTTAATTATTTAAGATATTATTTAAGATATAGAGAGAGATCTTTAAACAAAAATCCCACTATCTTGACACAGTACACAGTGACAATGAAATCCCATGTTCCAAATACCAGATGAAATATTGTCTGCCAAATGAATTAGTATCACTTAAGGAAAGAGACAAATTTATCTAACAAGTGTCTAAATTAAAATAAAAGAATGAAGGAGGCAAAGTTCTTTCTTCATGTTTGACATAACTAAATTGTAAAATTTGTCAGCATGTATATAGAGCAAAACTATAATGGAATTAAAACAGGACCAGAAGCCACAGAGGACAGATTTACCAGTGGATTTCAAGAACAATAAGTCCAAATGAAACCTAAAATAATATCTGAAAATATCCTTAGGACAATAACTTCCAAATGTAATGACAGTAGAAACACTATTATTCGCTGACTTTTATACTGTTCATCCTAAGTATATGCTAATAACGTTTGGATTTTATTCATTTTGCATTGGAAGAAGAATAATTCATTTTAAGTTTTCATTGTCTATATGAGCTAGATGTAACAAAATAATCTTGACTGATATTTTTGTATTTTTTATTCATATATATAAAAGCATTTTTTCTTTCTGAGCTTATCTAAGATTTATTCAATCTCTAAATTGACTTAATGATAAATACCATTTAATACTAGTTTAGAAACAAAATCCAGAACTGTAATTTAGCATATTCTAGGTAATTTTTTTAAGATAAAGTCTATTTTGTTGTCATTTTTCATTATTTTTTCATTAAACAATAACAGAAAGCTAATTTTTAATACTGGTCTCAGACTACCCACTTTCCCAATGTATCCCAGAGTGTATGTTTGCACAAACTATGTTCATCTATGTATGATGTAAAACAATTTGTTTCTACAAATATTTATGTTTTCCTGTTTTAAATGGAAGATATATTGTCAAAACCAGGACACCTAACAGCTCTACACAATGAAATTCTAAAAGTTATTTCCTCTGATGCTGCTCAGAATCCTCAATTAATAGTTTATCTCTTTAAGTCAAGGAGAAGCCAAACTTATAGCTTGTACCTAGAAGCAAAGAAAAACTGATTTGCATGGTGCCCAAATTTAATGCAAACTGAATTTTGAGGTGAAGACTTTTCACATAGCAATTCAGAACCACTCAATCACCTGAGAACATCTAAAGGTGTTATTGAGCTCAGCTCATCTTTCCATGTGAAATTCTGACTAAACTGTGTTTTGTATATCTCATTATTTTTAGATTAAAACCAAATTATACCTCTTACAATGTTCATCATTATCTGCCTGTTCTGGAACATCAGAATTTGTTTCTGTAGACTTTTAATGTATTTTGCCAGTAGGAAAAGAATGCATTCAGAAGGGTCCAAATGAGTGCATTTATAAATATCACAATTATTCCACTTTATGGCATTTCATCCTGCACTGCACATAATCAAACCCTTTCTGCTTCCTGGTTTATATTAAGGATTGTTTGGGGGTTTTTTTTGTGGCTGAGGTCAATGGGGAGTTCACTGTTCATCCATGCTGATCATCTGCTGAATTTGCTCGACTTTCTCTCCAATTCAGTTTCCCAATGGAAATTCCAAAAGCAAGCTGAATTTTACTCTCCTGAAATCCAGGGCTGTGGCTATACTATTGATTTTTCTTACTTCTTCCAGGATTTTAATCTCCCTAATCTCGTGGTTACTGCCTCCAAGGCTGCCCTCAGCCTTCATATCTGTAGTGGGATATTCTTTCTTTGTAACAGATCCAACAGAGTACCACAACTATTTGACCCATCAATCAACAGCATAAAGGTTATCAACATTTTAAAGTAACATAAATTTGCCTGTTGACATTAACTTGGCTGTACATCTGATGAGGATCTAACCCAATATATTCATAGAACTTGTTTTCTTAATGTGATCACACAGTTACATCAATCACAATACTGCTTTTATATCTTCTGCAGAAATACCTATCTATTAAAAAAAAGGCTTTTTTACATTATCACCTTTCAAATTATGTGCAAGTGCATTTTCAGAGACAAAGCCTGAGCTGGCTGACAGTGAATCTGAGAAAGCTAAGTGATCCAGTTAACTTCAATGTCATATATACTTCAAATCTACTTTTAAGGTAAAATGGCAAATATCTTTAATCTATAGGAAAAAATTTCATAGTAAACTAGTCCAGATCAAATAAATCTCCTTAACAGTACTAAACTCAATTTTTTTCTCACTGTTTTATTGTTTTAAATTATTTAAAAGGATACTCTATTTATTAGCCTCTCCAAGGAAATTTAAAATCCCCCATTAAATTCTTCCCCAATATTACCATTCTTATCACCTTGAACTAGCCTCCCGCTAGTCTGTCATACAATCCCTTAAGGGTTATCTAATTTAATCATCTTTCAGGATTTTAGAATTATTTAAATCAACCACACTACAGAAACTGTTGCTAAAATTATTCTCAATAATAAATCTATGTTCATCTTCTGTATAATTTAGTGGCTGGAGAGTAGAATTGCAGAAGATCTGTTTTTCAGGACTTGTCTCAGATATGTATCCAATTAAGATACTATTGTGCTCCACTATTTATTTCTTTATTTTTCTTTGGCATTTCATTTGAGTTTTAGCATTTATTTTACTCCATTGTAATTTACCTTATTCTTTTGTGGAAGATTTTGTCTTCTTATTACTGGTAAGTCCCAGAAGAAACTATGCACACTCATCTAGATTGCTTATCGCTGCTTAAGTGGAAAGGGAAACCTCTGGGAAAAACAGGGTTTCCTTGCTTGAAAACTTTAAAATATTAAAGCTAATGCAAAATCAATTGCTACTGCTGACAATGCTCATTTTCTTTTAACTATTACCTTGTTTGATACAATTTTTTCAAGGGAAGGAAAAGAATTGCAGATGTTACTTCTGTAATTCTGTTTCATGCTTAACCTAGACTGAAATTACTTTGTAAAGAAGAGGTATCTTTGACATTGCAACTCTTTAAATGTTTCAATAAATGCAAATGTATCCAAACCAAAAGAAAAAAATGCCAATGACCTTCAAATATTTCTAACAGAGTATCAGTGATACATAAAATTAATGGATTTTCAATCTGACTGTTTATATTTATATGTGTGGTGAGAACATGAGATTTTACAGCAAAATTTTGCCTCTGACAAAAATAAAAATTCTTATGTTCCTGAAATAGTCATACGAGATTACACATAAACACAAATCCTTCAAGTATAAAACTAAGCCTTGTTATACTTGCAACCTCTGTTTTTAAAGAGGAACACACATACACTTTTAATTACTAAACAATTTTTAGTGCAATTACGATTGTCAGGAATAATGCAAGCTACTGAAGATTATCAATGCCCTTAACAGATGTGATGTGGTGTATTCACGTGGGTGTATGATATTTAATGCTGTAATTCTGAATCTTTTCACTAATATCCTGATGTTGACAATTTTTTTTTTTTTTCTTTTAATGGGGAAAGAAATGCAGATACATGTTGGAACCCTGAGTTCAGAGAATTTCAGTCTATCAGTGCTGACAGGCAATGATCCTCAAAAGCACACTGCATTTGACCTGAGGCCTTGGGAAAAGCTTCCCAAATTATGTGATAGCACTGACATTGTTGCTGTGTCGTTAAAAAATAATTTTGTTATGTCACTGGGTGGAATATGTAGAGATGTAGAAAATTTAGGTTTCTGGTATATAGTAACATACATGCAACAAGATAGAGGATTTTGGGTGTAGGTTTGTTCTTCTTCCTTCTTCTTCACAAGTCTGGGTGATCTGGTATAGGTTAAAAAACCCCACAGTGCAGAACATGAATGATTAGTTATTGGATTATAAGTAAAAATAAATTATTTGGCATTCAATAATTGGGTAATTTAGGCTTTAAAAGACCTTGGAAAGTAGAACTCAGGGGCTATTTTCACCTTGTTAACTTAGAGGCACACTCCGGGCAGCTGTGCCATAGATAAGAGATAATAAACATCTGAGACAGAAGAAAAAACTCCGCGTCTCCTGCCTTTCAATCCGAACTCTGAGTAAAAGAACAGAGAGACAGAGGCAGAGAAACAGAAAAGTACAAAACGAAAAAATTAATAAATACATACACAAAAAAAAAGACAGGAAAAATAAAACACACACTGTTACTTTCACTGTAACATACAGATAATTTTCACATCTTCTCACAATCTCTTTCTGCATTTTCTTTTTCAGTCTCTCATAGGATTTAGGAAATGGCAACAAAAATTTTCATTGTAATGGAAACAGCAGTTTTCCCAGCAATTTTTTTTCTTTTTTCAATTTGCTTGCAATATTTTTTAACTATATCTTTATCAATTTTTATTAAATTAAATTAAAACTTATTATTAATTTTTGGTAAATATCTCTTTTCTGGTTTTAGGAAGTTGAAGAAGAGTAGATTTGTTGCAAGCTGGTGTTTTTATTGTATTTAACGCTCTTATTTTGGATCACCTCCAGTTCTAATCTCAAACATCAACCTAGTTACACAATGTCTTTATCAGAACACTCTTTTAAGGGGAAAACCTTGAAATGTGACACCTTGAAAAAAGATTATAAAAACTTAACTGCAGAAAATTATCTGGGCAAGCTTTAATAGCAAGATGACAATACTTATACACTTGCATAAAGCACAGATGCTGAGAACTTACCCTGATGTCTTCATTGCCCACTCATGCACTTTGTTTGCCTAATTGCAACTCAGAAGATAAAACCCTGAGTCGCATTTTGAAGAGAAGAGTAGCGATTGTAAAAATAGTGTGACAGTTTTTGTCTTTGTGCTAACCATCTGCATCTTCTGTACCGTTATTCCACTATGACTTTTAACTGACAAAAATTATCAAAATATGCACCAAATTCCTGACTGAAAGATTTTATAGAGACATTTTATATAAAATACGCAAGCACATAGAATGTCTATGCATTTCTCTATATATTCATATTACATATGTGTGTATACATTAATATATATTCATATATATTTGTATTACATATGTGTTACTCATCCACTCACACACATACATAGGAGGGCTTTTTAAGAAGCTATCATTTAAATTTTCACAACTTTTTACCCATCTAGGGTTCAGCTTAAAGAATAGGACAAGGAATATTATCCTGTGGTTTTGGCTGAGGTAGAGTTAATTTTCTTCACAGCGGCTCATGTGGGGCTGTGTTTTGGATTTGTGCTGGGAACAGTGTTGGTCATACAGAGATGTTTTTGTTATTGCTGAGCAGAACTTGCACAGAGCCAAGGCCTTTTCTACTTTTTGTACTGCCATGCTGACAAGGATGTTGGGGAAACTGGGAGGACACACAACCAGAACAGCTGACCCAAACTGACCAGAGGGATATTCCAGATCATACGACATCATGCCCAGTATATACAGCTGGGGGAAGAAGGAGAAAGAGGGGGACATTTACACCGTAGCTGTTTGGCTTCCCAAGTCACTGTTACCCATGATGGGTCCCTGCTCTCCCAGAGATGGCTGAACACTGGCCTGCCCAAGGCAAGCAGTGAATTAATTCCTTGGTTTTGCTTTGCTGACATGTGTGGCTCTTGCTTTGCCTATTAAACTGGTTTTATCTCAGCCTGCAAGTTCTCTTGCTTCTACCCTTCCGATTCTCTTTGAGCCCTCTGCGGGGGAGTGAGCAAGCAGCTGTGTGGAGTTTGGCTCCTGGATGAGGTTAAGCCATGGCACGTCTTTAAAAATTAAACTTAAGTCTTCTACTCCTTCTGGAATCTGTCAGTGCTAAGGTGAGATAGAAGAATTACTGCAAATAACTCAAAACCATTGAAAATTCAGAGGAGCTATGTGAGCTTTTTACAAAAAAATTTCTTTAATTCATAGAAGAATCTGATATTTGTATTATACTGAATCTTTCATAAACACATGTGCACACACACAAAACCAGATTATTTTAAGGTATGGTCTTAGAAAGGATTTAACAAAGGGACAGCAAACATTTTTGATCGCTACACACACTGGGTTAGAAGTATTCTGAATGTGAATACTAGAGAAATCAAATTACTCTCTATTTCTCAGAAATAGTGATCAAGCTACTTCCCTTCTCTCATAGTATTTGATTTCCTTCCCAAGTTATAAGTGGATGTGTAACAAATATTACAAAACCTTTGGTTAAATATGTTGTGTATTTTCCGAAAGGACTCCACTATATTATTCATTCTTTACTCAATCCTCTGACTCATACACAGAACACACAGATGCATAGATGCATATGTACCTCTGCACATGTTTATTTGTCCTTAATCAATATAATCAATATCTCCAAAAAAATGTACATATAATAAACTTTTAAGAAAATCTTATAAAATGGCTATTATAGAGAGACTTCTTTCAGATTCTGGGATAGAATAAGGATCTGATTGTCTAAATTTATAGTTGATATTCATTTCCACTTGGGTATTTTCTCTGTAAACATCTAGCTAAGTTACAACTTTAATGTGAACAAAGAGACAGAAATACTTTCAAAACAGGAGCACTTAGCCTTTATATCAATAACATATAGAGAAGATTCATTTTCTGAAATTATCTTACAAAGGGCCTGGAGGCAATGGAATGACTAGTCTGAATGAAGACCCCTGCTCTGTAGATAAATTTACTGTGTCTTAGGAGTTTTAGCCCATTTCTTCTGAGTACATAAATAGTATTTACAAAGGCAACTGAACTAATTAGATTTGCAGCCTTATTCATAGTAATTATGTGCAGAAAATCTTCTCTGAGTGGTGTATCTTAATGTAATATTACATTGTCATAAGTAACTGAAGTATTGCAAGGGAATTGCAAATAAAAAATTATTTTCCACGTGACCTAATATGTTCAAGAGCAAAGAACTGGCAATAAATTGTTATTCATTTAGTTGGCACACATTAAGAAAAAGAATAGCATGGATAACTACACCCTTACTGTGTAAAGGTTTTCTCTTTTTTTAAATTTCTTTGTTTTTCTGGTTACTTAGCCATGTAAGTAATATTCCCTTCAGCAGATCAGAGAATAGAAGATGGCTGGCTGAAAGTTTCTCAAGTCTGATGTGTAATGTGGTAGCAGTATTAAAGGAAAAGTTATTTCTTGAGTTAGTCAACT
This sequence comes from Corvus hawaiiensis, assembly GCF_020740725.1. Taxonomy (NCBI): domain Eukaryota; kingdom Metazoa; phylum Chordata; class Aves; order Passeriformes; family Corvidae; genus Corvus; species Corvus hawaiiensis. Next base: position 79,201,227 of record NC_063214.1, read on the forward strand.
AAATTCCCATAATGAAAAAAAATTGCTCAAAAGTGAAAAAAATTTTTAATGCTATATAGTCAGTATGATCTTAAGAAGACAGATTCATTGACCAGTAAATTAATTACAATAGTATATTTACATACATTCTTAATGTTCCACAGTGACCTTGATTCATTCTGTCTTCATTTTAAAAACTTCTTTGAGGGTGGAAAGTGAACTTCTGTTATACTCTCTTAGTTTAACAACCTTTGAATGCCAAAACTAGATGATTCCCAGATGAAACAATGCAGGATAATGCAGGTCACAGGAACACCTGGTGTATTGCAACCCCTATGTAGAATTTAGCCATGGGAGCACTCTATAATCAGCAAGCATCCCAACACCTAAAAATAGCATAGCTTGGGCTGCTGGTCCTCACACCAACTATTTCACTCTTTAGGTCCATACTAGTTGTGCTGCACTGTTTGCTAATGTACACACAGCCTCTCTTCAGAGCTTTGAGGACATTCTTGTCTTCCCACTGGAGCTAGCTGAGAAGGGTGGCTACCTTCAGAGTTTTAACCTGTCTTGATAAGATCTGTTATCCTTCAAGTTACTGCGTTCTTTATGGGCAGCTGGGCTAAGGTTATGTGTCAGTTATCAGTGCTTCAAGTGAAATGTCTTGAGGATGTGTCTGTGTCCTCACTTAGGTCTCCTTCCTGCAAGACCTTTTCTTAAAATGAAAACACCTACTTGCATCCTTTGACCTTAACGCTTCACAAGCACATTCAGCAAAGTTTCTGTAAAACACCCAGTATTAAGAAAATTGGAATTAGTTGTAGGGAAATGTGCTGTTCTACCAAGTGGAAAACTTATATAGTCTGACCATCAAAATTGTATTGTACAAGCAAATCCAATTTTTGTATTTCTTCAGGAATAAATAGTACCACATACCATGAGTATCAGTATTGTTCTTTAACAAATTTAACGAAAGCTAAAGGAAAATCCCTGGCAAGAATTTGAAGTAATCTACAATTAAAATGTTACATGAATATAAAAGAAAAAAATATTTAAATTATTAGTGATGTTAAAAAGAATAGAATGAAAATTAAGAGGATCTCTCTGTGAGATTAAGCTTTAGCATAAATTAATAAAAATTATCAGAACCGAGAAATAAAGGAGCCTGCTTTGTTTATTCAAGCATTTTTTTTCTACGTTAATACTTTCTGAAATGCTGAAGGTACAAGTTACACGAAATTAATGGATACAGGTTTTTGTTGGATTTGGGATTTTTTGGCTTGAGTTGTGGTTTTTGTGGGTATATGTGTTGTTTGGGGATTTTTTCATCTGAAAAGAGCTATTTTATTTTTTTACAGGCTCTAGTTAGAACAAAAAAATGGGGTAGGAAATCATCCAGATCTTATATAGATAGTACAGAGTTCTTATATTAAAATATTTAATGCATAGTCAAAATATCATTTGTTTTATGATGTACAATTCTCTGCACAAATATCTCCTGAACAATAATTTTTCTCACTCATAATAATTACTTATGCAAGTGAACTTTCAAATATTATACATTGAACTGGGAATGCCTCTGAAAGTACAACTCTCATATAGTCTCTCCAGCCAATATGATCTTTACTACTTTCCTCAGATTTCGTTTTTATCTATAATTCATTAATTTGTGAAGGTCAAAAGTCCTTCAGCTAGTATGAAAAAACTCAAGAGTTTAAAGTCTCACAGCAGAAAAAGTAAAAAAAAAAAAAACCTTAAATATCTTTAAGTTTCCACTTCTTCTGCCTTTTAGAAGGTTGATCAGTCCCTATGTGACAGTAATAATAATGTTGATTTCTTGAAGAGTAGATGTCCTCAATTATGCAGTGTAAATTGAGGGTAAAAATAAAACTCTATTAGTATGCATCCTTACATTTCTTTGCTCCTTCACAGTTTCCTCATAACAATGCACTTTCTCTTCTACTTATTACAAAGAACTATTCCGTTAACTACTCCAGAGTGTTTCAAATAGTAATACATTAAGCTCAAAAGCACCTGGATTGTGGTATTTGAATAGCTGAAGGGAATTTTTATTTCCCTTTAGTTTTGTGTCTTAAACAAAAGCAGGATAATAAATTAAAAATGTGAATGTCACAAGTATTGAAGAATTATTCAAATGCATCACCAGGAGAAAAACAAAAATTGCCCTCTGCATGCAATTTGAAAAACTTGTTCCTTTTCATAATGCATTTTGTTTTATTTTAATTTAGGTAATGGTAATTTAAAAATAGTAGTCATTGTAATTTAATAATACTGATAAATTTCTGGACACATCCATACAGTGAACCAATTCCTATCTTTTGCTCAGTGATGGTCCAATTTAAAATGGGAAAGAAATCTCAAATAGGAGAATTTGAGTGCTGAAGCCATGAGAAGAGAACCGCAGTACTCAGTGTCATATAGTCTCAAATTTATTTATAAGCAATATGAGTACAGCAGCTGGTTACAGATTTCTATGTTTTGATGTGCACACAGTCCACACTTGTGAAAAATTACGGCTTCATCCCCCCTGGTGCATTTTAGACCTCTATAAGGGTTCCAGAATATCCTCATATTTAGAGATAATTAGCATTTGTTAGTTAGTTCATAAGTACAGCTCCAAAATAACACAAATATAAAGCTGTTAGCAGTTGCCTGACAACTTGGGTCATCTTTATTTCCTTCTTTCCTTCCCATATGTACCAGATCAACCTAAACAGACAGAACTGAGTAGGCACACTCTAAGTCTTATTTACCTGAGTAGACCATATGCCTTTGCAATAGCAAAGTTATGACTGATCTGGGTCAAAATTCAGTATGTAAGCCTTGAATGGGGAGTGAGTCCTGTGAAGGCCACAAAGGGAATCAAGGGACTAGGGCATCTTTCATTAGAGAAGAGATGGGAAGGGCTGTGACTCTTCAGCTTGAAGAAGAGAGGTTCAGGGAAATGTAAAACAGAAAGACAGACTCTTCTCAGTGGTGTCCTGAGACAATCTGCGTAAATTGAAACATGTGTTTTTCTGTCTGAACATAAGAAAACATTTGCTTGCTGTAAGAGCGGTTGAACACTGGAACAGGTTTCTCAGGGAAGTTGTGGTGTCTTTATCCATGGAGATATCTAAAACCTGACTGAACACTGTCCTGGGAAACTTTCTGTAGGTGAAGATACTCTTATTTGGGTAGGAGGTGGCTGAAACAACCTCCAGAGATGTTTTCTGACTTCAGCCATTCTGTTATTCAGTGATTTGGCTTTTCAGCTTTCCTTTCCACCCACCTCACTACTTGTGTCACTGCTCTTTGCCCTCTCTCAAGGAGGTATCATAAACCTGGACACACATGCATGCCATCTCTAATGAGCTCATACTTGTCAGTGAGACTCTAAAAATAATACTCTGAAGTGACTGGGTCACTGCTTATATGGTCCACATTATCCCCCTGGGTTTTGCATTTGCAACGGTGAAGTGGCTTGGCTTCAGGAAGGGGGTGGTCAATGCCCCTTTTGGAGCCCTAGAATTATTCCTATGCTAAATGTTTTTCTGTAATCACTTGTTAACACAAAATCAAGTATCTTAAAATCTTCCTTCTTGGCCAGACAACTCATCAAGGAAAAGATTCATATTTCCTTAAACACAGACTTCTTAAAATTAGATAATCAAGTTTTTGCTGGTTCTCATAGGTTGACTTTAAAGTGAATAAATGCAGTTAGTTCTGTAGGGTGGAAATTCAGAACCTCAGGATCATATATCAAATAAATGATTTTGAGCTAACATTGTGAACAAGCTATGCATTAATATCTTGCACTGCATTTCTAACAGTGTTAGGAAATTATTGTTGTTCTCACCCAAATGAGGCTGCATAATCACAAAAAAAGGAAGTCACACTAAATAATATTTAAAGAAAATTTACTTTTTTTGCTAGAGTTAAAAATCTGAATTCATCTATCAGTATAAGCCATTATTTAGTTATAAATTCACAGATAACTTTCTTCTCTGGGTCACCTTTATTCATAATTCTGTTTGGTGTTTTTTTGGTTTTTGTTTTGTTTTATTTTTGTTTTTGTGGGTTTTGTTTGTTTGCTTGTTTTTATTGGATTTTGCTTTTTGTTGTTTTTGTTTTTTGGGGGGGGTTGGTTGGTTGGTTGGTTGGTCGGGGTTTTTTCAGGCATGTTGAAATACCACTATAGCTGGCTGAAAAATCCAAAGCTTGATTTAGGAAAGTCTTGCTTATTCAGGCAGCTTCACTGGTTTCAAATTATATAGGTTATGAAAAAATAGTTTAATGGGTAATGAGTTCAAGATATGTCATAGAACATGGATGATGTGAAGTGAGTGCTGTAAATAATTAAGTTTTCATTTGTTATATTTGGTATGGAGTAGGAGTAAAGCATTTAAAACCTAGAATCGAATTGCCTTACTTAGGCCTTACCATCACCTTAATTGATATTTAATCATATTTAATCTATGATTAAATATGAAGCCCCATCACAGATTAAATATGGAGCATTGCCTTTTGAAGCTTAAGCAAAACAAAATCTGTCTAATTGGTTCAAGTGTAATAATTTTTTTATCAGGAAATCTTAGAAAGAAGACAAGTATCTGAAGAATACTGCATTACTGTTAAAAAATATTAAAAGCCAAGAGGAAAAGAAAAACTGTTACAGTGACTGAATCTGTCTATATATAATGTAAATCTATCATGTCTAGAAGGATTTTTGCTGAATATGAAGCTAAAGAAAGTTCCAAGTAAAACACTAAGTTGAAATACATTGACAAGGTTTGTTTCAACAACCAGAACCCCTACTCCTCAATCCCAAATATTTAATACTTCCAAATTAACCGGATATAATTTATAATAGCATGAAGTCAAATTTTCAGACTTGAGCAGTGCTTATCTGCTTCAAAATATGAAACATAATGTTCTTTTTATTAGACAAAGAACTACCTAGAATTAACCAATTGGAAATGTAATTTTAATATTAATATAGAGATGGGTAGACATACATACAGATTATTGTCAAAAGTTGACATGTTCATTCAGGTAGTGGAATATTTGGTGGGTTTTGCCTTCTTCAGACTGAAGAATAAGGAATGCTACTAGTATCCAAAACAGGTGTGTGAACTTTTGCCACCTGCAACAATTTTGATAAATTTTACTTTAATTTTTAAAAACTAAATTTTAAAGCTTACGTCCAGTGGGGTTTTTTACTACAATATGTATAGAGAAAATAGGCAAAAGAGCAATAAGAGTTACAGATCTCACATGACCTTCCTTACTGAAAAGCCATTTCTCTTTTTTCCTTCTTTTTTTTCTATTTATGAACCTTTCATCCTTTTCTACATGTGGTCTAACTTCAGTAGGATGACATAATGACTTCTAGTTTTTAAACACCCATCTAGATCTACCACAATGAACCAAATATTTATAGGAGACTGGAATGAAAAAACGAAACAAGAACAAGATAATTGGTAAAAAAATAGCCATTACTAGATTAAGCACTGTCTAAAGGTAGATAACAGTCAGACTCAACTGTTTATACAGTGGCAAACGTGAGAGGTATACAGGCCACTGCTTCCTAGCTTCTCCATTTTCTCACACATCCAATTCTTTTCCTAAATTAATTTCATTAGCAGAGATGCACTACGAGGGAAATCAAAGATGTGAAAGGACTGCTAGGTTACCTCATCTGCAGAGACTGTATGCATCTTAAACACTGCACAAGATTCATTCTTGCACCTGTATTTTCTGTTTCATTTATTGTATGTTACAAAAATTCACAAGCAGTACAGATGTTTCCTGTTAGAGGGGGGGAAAAAGTTATTCTGGTATTTCTTCTTCTTCTTCTGTTTATTTATCTTCTACCACAGTAGGAAACCTATTTTTTTTCTTAAGATTCCAGTTCTTCATAGAGCAACTGTGAAAAGACCTCCTTTTCCTTTTTAAGTGTTCTATGGCTTGTCTCAGACTTTTGTGAGGTTCATCCCCCATCTCTATTTTTATCACTTTCACGAAGAATTAGAATAACCAGTTTAATTTTGAAAGTGCTAAATGTTCCCATTTGAAATCTAATTGCAGTCCATCTGGCCTTAGTTAAAGCAACTGCTAAATAGAAGATATTAAGTAGAACATAATTATATATTACGCTTCAAAATTTGAAACTCAGAAAGTAACTTGATTGAACAAACTGCGTTGCAACACTATATATCACATAGAATATGCATTCATTCCAAAACTAACTGCTAACTAGGATAATTTATATAATCATTATCATGTGCTTCCTTTTTTTGAATTTTTCTCTTTTACATTAAGAAATCATTAAGTTTTGTATTTTAATGTAATTTTTTTCATTTAAATTGCCCACAGATACTCATTATGGTTATGACTATGCATGGCTTTTGGCACTACTATATCTCTGAAAACACATTGTTTGTAATTCCAAATCCTCAGCTTTATAATTTAAAATTTTAATTCCTCTCTGAAGCTGGACTAATATGGTTCCTTTGTCTTCAGCAAAACTATTCTGGTTTAGAGAAGCTGAAGAACTTGCTCCTTTTTATTGCACCTTCCTTTCTCATAGGCTTCAATTCAGTTATACAGTTAAATATGTGTTTCCTATACCTTCTCTAGAACTTAATGTTTTCCTTTCTGGCCGTGAATGAGTATGGACATGTTCTAACAACAACACATATGACATGATGCTGATACTGCATTCTCTTCCTTTTCACTACTACTTACACCAGCTTTTCCCTTCTGCACCCCTTCAGTTGTGTCTTCAGTTGTCCTTCCATCCTTTATTGTCTCTTGTCAGTGCAGACTCTTACTTGGTTTAACCTCCCTCTTTCTCATCATTAGCTGCTGTCATCTTTCACTTCTTCAGTCCCTTTTGCATGCAAGACTGCATACTTAGCTCTTGCCTATCCTCCTGCTGGCCATCTGGTTTCCCATTTTTCAACAGCAGGAACTGGGGACAAGAGACAATGGGACCAGTCTGGTCTTCTCTCATGCAAAAGGCTATGACCAGTCTGGACACTTATCACAGCAGATTAGTAATAGGATAGTATGACCACACCTGACATACTGTGCTATTTTCATTAAAAAATTCCAGATAAATGCATGTCCACAGTCACACTATTTTTAATAATATTAAGGTTTAATCCTAGCATGTATCTCTACAGTTTGGAATTTAATGTCCAACTGCGTCTGCAGTGGTCTGTATATCAGTTAAACAACAAAAGAAAAGGAAAGATAATGTAGGGGTATGCAAATGTATTGTTGACTTATCACTTTAAAGACATAAAGCAAATACACATGAGAAACTGCACCACTTCCTGAAGCATGCTGCCTTAAATATATCCCATAAAACTGAAAACACCCCCAAACCTCTTCACACTACATTAAGTTTATTAAACTGTGTGTTTACCAAAGAAGGATCTGAAGACATGGCAATTCACAAATACATATTTCACATAAACTAGTAAGTAAGTGAATTGCTCAGTAGTAGGTGCTCTTTATTTTCCTTTTCCTAGAAGAGGAGTTGACTAGAGCAAGTGTATGTAATGTTTAATGTTTAAAGAGTCTAGGAATGTCTATTTTTTTTTTTTTTGTGTAAAATGACTATTTCTCTTAAAAACAAAGCAGAATGTTGACCTTTTGACTTAGCATAGGGCATTAACTGCTAATCTGATAACGTACATAAAAGTCAAGGATTGTTAAAGTATCTCTTAAACAAAGCATATGAATTTCAGTATAATGAGAGAAGGATACATAATATAATATTTTTTATCATAATTTTTAGGAACAACACTACAGTTATGAAGTGACCAATGATATGAAATAAGGGCATTTAAGGCATCAGGAGTATAAATGCTTGGCCTTGGAGGACTGTTGTTAAATTTAAAGTTACGCTTTTGCTGTCACAAGAGAGAAAAGCCCTAAAGCCTGTTTAGCTATGCATAATGATCTGCTTTTGACTGCAACTTTTTTCTGTGACTGATGAAATCTATGGTGTCAGGATCACATTTCAACACGGGGTTTGTCTTTTGCTGTAAAAAACGGATGTTCCTCAAAGGAATATGACCATTTAATTCAAGTTGCACATACAGGGATGTTCTGGGTTTGACTGGGGTAGAGCTCATTTTCTTCACTCTGGCTAGTATGGGGTTGTGTTTTGGATTTGTACTGGGAACAATGTTGATAATATAGATAACAATATATTTTAGTCTTCAGAATCTCCACCCAATCCCATGGGTGGAGTAGTGAGTGAGAGGCTGGATGGAGTTTAGTTGCCAGCTGGGCTTAAACCACCACAAGAGAGGTTGAACCAGGTTTTCTGGTTTTTTCAAGATATTCAAGCAATTGCTCAATTTTTGCAGTATCTCCTCACAGACATTATGCCATTTGTTTCCATTGAATGACATGTAATTACATCCAGCAAAGATTCAATAAAAGTTTGAGACACCTAAAAAAACATAGGTTTTTATGTGGAGTCATAGGTTAAAAATAATATCAAGATCAGGTATGTGCCTGTGGACAGGTATGTGTCTGAATTTGGGGTTGAAGATCCAATTACACACAGAAATCAACAGCTCAATTACTTACCTAAAGATGTGTTTGTGCTATTTGAGATCACAGACTCACAGAATGGTTTGAGTTGTAAGAGACCTGAAATATAACTTAGTACCAACATGTCCTGCCATGGCCAGGGACACCTTCCACTAGTTGTCAGTGTGCCTAGGAAAGATTCTTTGTCAGATATGCTTGAGGGCTGATCATGCCCACCTGCAATGGCAAACAGGATCTAAGCAGATTCATAGCCTGCACAGATCGAACCCACATTTTAAAAAATGCACATCCTAATTTATGCACAATTTATTCAAATGAAGACTGCCAAACTGGGCAAAGCAAGTATTTTCCTTTGAGCTTTTAAAAAGTTTAGAAAAAAAAGCTAAGAGCTCCAAACCAGTCAGCTTCTTAATTCAAGTTAGAATCAAAATACAGAGTTTTAATTCTGTCTTTCTTTTTATTTTCCTCTATCAGAAAGCAAAAGCAAAAATATAACCCAAATCCAAGAAAAATGCAGGTTCAGAGATATTAAATATAAAGATGTACCATAGAACAAAAGAATGAGTTCTCAGAAAGTGCCTTATTTATAAATGTCTCTCTTTCTTTTTTCTTTTTTCTTTTTTTTTCTTTTTTTTTTCTTTTTTTTTTTAATTCAAGGATAAAAGAAAAATCACACAGAAATTATGCAGTCAAACACTACCCTATTTCATTCTAATGTAGCTGTGGGCAGGACACAAAGGGATATGCCTGATTAGACCACTGAAAACCACAGTAAATCCTAAATGGCAGCTATGCCATATAAAATAAGAACTTTTGAAAAGAATATTTTGTGGAATGGATTAAATGTCTTCCAAACCTCCATAATTACAAGAATTAGCATGTGTTAGTGACGGAAGAGCCATCCCTGTTTCATGGTTATGGTATGAATAGGGAGAATTGCCACTCTACCAATGGATTTTCTTTTCTACCCTAGCTTCCTGAAAATTGAGTGTTTAACTATTAGAGTATATAGATTTTTAAATATTAAAATACTGCCACGATATTTTAAGAGTGCAGCTAAAATACAGAATTTGCTAATACCTTTCTTGATCTGGTTTTTGACATCCTTAGTGAAGAAAGAAGTCACACTCAGAATAAAACTTGTGAAGAGAAAGACATTTAGCCTGCATTACCACCTCATCAGTTCAGTTAGAAGGAAAACAAACATGATAATGGGGGTTGTTAGTTTTTCTCTCCTTTGCAGTTAATACAAATGTGTCTTTTCAAAATCTTGATCGCCTAGAGCATTCCAATCAGCATTAATGTTAGGCAAAATTACTTAATGCAACTTGAAGGACAGAAAACACAGTTAGAAAGAAGTAACAGAGCTTGTTCATGAAGAGTGTTGGAAAGAGATTGCTGAGGTCAGGGCATGTGAAACAGAAGGAAATTTTGTCACAATAAATATGTTCTCCAAATTTTCCAAAGTTAGCTTTTAGTTCTTATTCCACTAGTAATTCAGATTTACAGGCCACAGTCTTCAACTGGACTGTAATTGAGAAGAGCAGGGCAAAGTTCCCTAATGCCAACAAAACAAACCATGGAAAGAGCACTCAAGAGAGTCTCCTAAGAAGCAGCACAGAGCATTCAAGGGTAAATGTTATATCTAGTGCATTTTCTTGCACTTACCAATTCATAGTACTGCATTTATACCACTTCCTAAGTGGGTAGAAATTATTATGTCAGAGCATTTGGTTATCTAAGATGATACCAAAAATAAGTATTACATCACCTTGAAAATCAGTAAAGTATCTGTGTGAGTTGATGTGCTTAATCTATGCTTTTCGACACTGCTCCTGATGAGGGCTATCAGCTTCACACTTGTGTGAATAACTAGGGAGTTCCCCTAGGAAGGCATGTTATCATCTGAACTTATTAGCCAACAAAGAGAAAATCCAGCAAATAGGAAAGAAATTTTATTTATGGCTATGCAGAGAAGTATATTTCCTGGAATGTTTTTATCTTGTACAGCTTGACTATGAATGAGATCAACGAAATCCCTCCCAGAAGTACAGCCCTGATGTAGATATTCACAAGATAAAATTGTGGACTATGAATCAACAGAAAGGCAGAGGCTTAGTAGTGATCTTCTTTCTGTTTAAGAAGAATAAAACAAATGTAGTAAAACAAGAATGAAATGAGAACTTATTTACTTGGGAAAAGAAAGTCAAAGGAAAGTTTTCACCAGAAGTGATAGGAATGGAAGGATTGGATTCTCATGTTGGCATAAAATAGTGCAATAGACAATAATTTTAATGGATGAAAAGAAAAAGAGGACTTTTTTTATCAAACAAAACCTATAGATTTTGGGGGAACTTTATAAGAAAGAGTGATAACAATTTAAATGCAATTAAAAACATACCATCCATCATTTCTTCAAGACTGCTTTCTACACATGACAAAAGCTGAATCTGAGATCTCAAAGGTAAATATTCCAGGATAAGAAAATGTCATATCAGGAGTTAGGAAATAAATAAAAGCCAGAGAACCTTCATAAAACTAAGAATGTACAACTATGAAGAAAATATTAATCAAATCTCTCAGAAAAGGTGCAATGAGCCTTTGCTACCTAAAGGTTTTTAGCCAAATTTGGTTCCAAACTTCAGTGATACAGATAAAGACAATATAAAATAAGCTTTCTAAATTGTCTCTTAGTGATGTGGTGTTGAAGCACAGAATGCTCATTTTGAATAACTAGGCAACAGAAAAAAAGATATTTCTTTTTTATTTGAGGCTAGGAAATATAAGAAAGAAGTATAATTTGAAATATAAGCAGATTTCAATCAAACACTATTTTCATCCACATTAGACAAATTGTTTGAGGAAAAAATATATCATTTTTGTTATAAAAAATATGAGGTTAACTCTTCAGATGTGCCCAAAAGAAGATGGACAAGGGAAAATCAATGCTAGTAATTCATACTTTGAGTTATTTCTGAACTATTTAATTAATGGTTTAACAAAAGTATTTATTAGCAGCATTCAGATGTCCAGTGCTACTTGATGTGCCCTACCAAATTATACATAATGCAGCTGCTAGTCCAGAAAGCACAGGTTTTCCTTAAGTCTTATGTTTTAAATCCCAGCCCCATTCAATTACCTTTTATATCCATGTACCAATGGCACTAGACACTGTTCAAGAAGGTGAATAAATTCTCAAGTGTTATCTGTACCAATTAGGGACAGAAAAGCACGGACCAAGAATATTATGGCTGACATGTACAATCATTATCAAAACAAAAGCACTTTAAGTGCTTCAGAAAGTAGAAAACTGACCTTTCCACTAATGTTAAGTCTCATGGCAGAAGAGCCTCTATCATAGTGCAGAGTGCTTCTGTAAGTCAGCATTTTAATTACCTGAATGATTTACATTTCCAGTTTATTTACCTGCTCTCAACAGCCAGCTCATCTTTCATCTTATGTGTGCAATCACAAGCAGTGTGAAATGTTATTAAAATGCTTAGGCATAATTGATAGAGTCAAGTTCCCAGCATGCTTAAATTACTTTCATCAAGACATTTTTTCTAAATTTATTTTTAAGATCCTGCCCTAAAGATTTTCTAAAGCCTGGCCTCCAAACTCAAGATAGCTGTGGTTTCTTATGAAAGACACTACCTAATTCTATGAGCCAATATAAGAAACTAGTGCAGAAAAAGAATCTTGGTACAGAGGCAGGGAATGCAATGCCAAAGAAATGTCAGGGTAGGAGGAAAAATATGGCACTCTTGCAAGAAAGGAAATGCAGAATTAAACCGTTTTGGTTTTCCCTATTTGCTTAAAACTGAGGAAGTTGGGATAAGTGCCTCCTTAATAGTGATTCCAGAAAAGTAGCCCTGCTTTACCTTTCACATGAATGTCCATGTTCAATCAAATGTAGAACACATACTTTTCTGATTACCTAAGGATGAAGATGACAAATATTCTTATCTTTCTTCAACTACTTAAAACACATTTTCCCCCCATATTAATTAGAATAAAGTTGATTTTTTTTCCAAGGTGATTCTCATTTTATGGGTCTATAAAGTGGTCATATAACTAAAGACTTTAATCTACATGTCTTGTTCTCAGAAGCATTTTTCTTTCAGGCAAAACTAAGCGGCTGTTCCAAACAGCCTAATTTCTAATTACTCCATCCTGAGTAAGAGGCTGTTTTATTCTTATCAGCAGAATTTTATTAAAAGTGAATCTGCAATCTTCAGCAGACAAGATACATTTTCTGAACTCTGCCTTCATCACCAAATCAGAGCTGATTTATAGAAAATCGTGCATGTCTAAGGTACTGAGTATTTAGTTGAAAAGACCATATTGCAAAGCGATGACACCCACATCATCAAGGACAGAATGCTACTAGAGTTATATGCTGCCAGGCACCACAAAAGACACTGCTGGCTGAAGCTATACTGTTTACCATGTGATGTCACACTGGATATAATGTAACAGGATCTGGTGATACGATCAAAGGATAATATTAGTCCTGTCCCTTTTTAACTAAGGAATAATTCAATTCCTATGTAGACAAATGAGGCTGAATAGATAGTAGTTTATGTCCTGAGATTACTGCAAGGAAAAATATTTCATGACTGTCTTCAACTCTTCTTTTATTAATAGGCATCAAAAATTGGTTTGATAATTGATATTTGCAACTATTTCTGGGGTTAAATTATGTATTTAGAATTTGCTTTTTAATTACCTACCCTTACTTAAAATAGTCATCCTGTTAAACCTAGAAACATTCATTTTAGGAGAATCCGTGCTTAGAATGTCACTTGAAAAAATGGAACTTCAGTCTCTGTTCACTTAACAGTTATAATTCCAGTTATAAAGGGATCAAATTATCCATCCATGTATCAGCTCTCCAAGCTGATACCTTTTCACCTTTTCTTTCTGAAAAGCACAGTTTTCTTGAAATGAATTATTCTAGCAGTATCATGCTTCTCTCAGGTACTTGCTTACTTCATACATTGCAACATAAAACCTTAAACCGTAAAGCTGATTCTTTCTCTTTGGTCTCTATACAAATTTTGCCTTGTGTTCTGTGCTTACAGCTGTAGAGACAGTATTTGATGTGCTAATAATACAGATAGCAGACACCAAGAGCTTTGTTGGAAACAGCTTCACCATTTTACTGAGAAAACAAACTCCTTGGCTTCTACTGTTGGTATCTCTCGTTCTGGAAATGACTCAATCACAGGAACACAAACTGAAGTACTAACACACTTGGTGGCAAAACTGTAACTTCAGTGAATCTAGGATTTTTTTTTTTCACAGATGATATTTTTAACAATCAGACAATTCAGGGCATAGCTCAAGGAACAGCATATGAAAGAAACTGTTGTTAATGGGCAACCTTAAGGGGAATCACACAGATGGGGGTGTCTGGGGCACGGGAAAGAACCTGGAAGGGGAATTGTATATGCTGTTTGGCCCTAAAACCAGCAAAAATGTTACTGGACCATTTATTTACCAATAGAGACATAGCCTTGAATTACCTTTAGCTCTCAGTTCCCCAGATTTAAGATATTACTACGAAAGTTTTTTTGCAATGCATTTTGTTATCTACTTAGAAAATCATACCGCTTAAAACAAGAAATTTCATTATTATGCTCTTTAGACCAGCTAGTATTCTATTCTGGAAAATCTAAGTTTTTCACTATATTAAGGTCTCCCATTTTCAAAAACTTTTTCAGCTCAATTTACCCCTACTTACAGATTTTTATCTCCTATCAATTGTTCTTTAACCCCAGCTGACAACTGAACACCACACAAGCGACTCACTCCCTCCCTTCTGGTAGGAAGGGGAAGAGAATTGAAAGCCTAAAAATGGGAGAACTTGTGCACTGAGATAAAAGACAGTTTAATATTAAAAGCAAAATCCGTGCACTCAAAGGTGTTTGCCATCTCCAGGAATGTTGTGCTTCATCACACATAACAGTTACCTGGGAAGATAAATCCCGTAACTCCAAACAGTCCCCTTCCATGAAACTCTCCCAGGATATATACTGGGCATGATGACCTATGACATGGAATATCTCTTGTGCCAGTTCTGGTCACCTGTCCTGGTTATGTTCCTCCCAACTTTTTGTGCTGCTCCTCACTAGCAGAGCATGAGACACTGAAAAGTCCTTGGCTAAGGGCTGTTTTGGCTTAGAAACAGCCAAACATCAGGGTATTATCAACACTGTTCTCATACAAAATCAAAAAACCTCAGCACTGCAGCAGCTACTACTGTCCCAGACAAAACCAGGACAATCACATCACCACCAATGCACTGCCTCTGCTCTGCAGATGATGCCAGCTTTAATTGGTTGCTTGCTTTTCTCCTGACAAAAATCTCTCTGGGCTTCCTACTGAGGCCATGTCCTAGAGCTGGCTGATAAATTTAATGCCTTCATAATTAATGTATTTAATGTATGTACCTTCAGTCATCTCTGAGGGCCCACTTTTATGCAGCTTTTAGAGTAGATCATCAATACATACTTAGAAGTGGACAGCTCGAGAAAATGGAAGTTTTTTTATGTAATCACTAAACTAAAAATATTAATAAGCAAACATGATATGTGGTGTTTTCTTGCTTTTTCAATTGTTTTGTTTTTAATTAGACAGGTACCATAACTATCTCTTTATGTTTATAAGCTCATAAATTTATAGGCCCCAAGCAAAGGGGTACAAGGTAAACAAACTTAAATTACAGCATAAGTACTTAGTGTATCTAAATTATTAGCATATGACCACACCTGTATGGTCCAGTCCTTAACATAACATACATTCTTGTTGTGCTGTTTCTTGTGAGAACAGGTGTAGCTAAAAGACAGAAACTGCAAATATTGTGGGATTAGGTTTATTTCAGACTTTTTAAACTAGTGTGTGAACATGTTTATAACAGTCATAATCAATAATTCCTTTTACCAGATGAGAGTAGCAACAGCGGTAATTTTTTTTTAGTTTTCCAACAACTTGCCACTACTTCATTTATAAGTTACATAAAATGTTCTTACAATTTATGCCTGTACTCTGGTTCTTGGTACTTCTCAGTGTTTAATGTCCCTGTTTTGTTTCTCTAATAGGTTTCCTTCCATATAAAGCTTTTTTTTCCTTCTCAAATGTACTGGATCTCTTGGTCCAATACCTGTAGTTCCATTTTTTCTGACATTTTCTTTTCATCTACATAATTGATTTACTGTGAGACTTATCTAACATTAAGAAAGAAACAGAAGGTTTTATTTCTGGGGCTAAACATTTAACCTTATTTGTAATCTACTAGCTTCTCTATTACATGGATTTTTCATAATTTGATCACAACTAGCCAATTCCAGACATCACTCTAAGCAAAAGGCCTGTAATTACATATACTATGATATGTTATGGAATATATAGAATTCTAAAGCATTATTGTTGGCCTCAAAGTACTGTTATTTAAGGTGGCTCACACCTGTAACTGTGAAATAAATATGTAGTCACTGCACTAGTTGATGTAACCTGCCATATCAGTTCTCCTTTAAATTATCAGTGTGAAATGGAATGATTCTTGTGTAGACCAGAAAGCAAGGACGGCTATACAAGGATAGCTTAAATTTCATGTGAAGTTTGTTTCAAGTAATTGAATCTAACTCTTTTTTTTCTGATATTAAGACACCTAAATCCAATTATCTACCTAGGGGTCAGGAATCTTTTCCTTCAGAAAAATAAAGAGAAGAATAAAAAATGTAAAAAAAAAAAGCTATTTCTACTCTCATGGGAGAAATATGAGGTATTCTGGAAGAAAACTTCTGTCCACAGCACGTCAGATATGAGAAAAATGTGGATTTATATGAATATTTAATACTTAGTACTACTGCCAAGTACCCTACACCTCATACTGTGTGATTACAGTGTCTAATAATTTTCCTAGTTTAGCTCTATGAATAGAGAACATATTTCTTAAAAATAAAAGTTTCTTTAGTGCTTTTCAGAGTGCAGCATGTATATCTTGTTTTATAATAAATAATTACATATTCAGAAACAAGTATGGCTCTAACATTTTAAAGGAAAAAACTAGAGGATATTTGCTTAACTGCTACTTTTCAGATCCCTGTTTTAGGTCAAAAAAATTGCAGCCAGTGCATAAGTACATTGAAAGTTCAGGTACTCGTATATATCTAAAGTAAAAAGGCAGCAATAATACATATTTATGTATATTTGTTATCGCTGTGCATAATCAGATACTCCAACCCTCTTGGTCAAAGCTGGTAGTGGTAAGAAAAATGTAATATGCTCTAAATATATCCAGTGGCTGGCTGCTTAGAGGACATGGATGAAGTAATTCCTTTCACCTCTGGGGAAGGCACATGAACCACCTGTCATCACTGATAACAAATAAAAAAGGATGTCTGGGATGACAGAGGTAACAAGATTCTCAATTCCCTGCAGCTAAACAGAAGTCTTTGTATTCTGTGTTGCTGGAATAACTCCGTGTACCCTATACAACTGCACCTAGGAGAAAGGACTGCTGAGTTACAGGGTATACTTCAGTGTTGTGGTGCTTGGTTTCCTGCATTGGTTTAGCAAGCCGCAAACCTTCCTGGCGAGCACTGCGGGGCTGCTTCGGGGAGAGCGGCTGTTCCACTTCCCATAGTCCTTCCGGACAGCCCCGCGCTCCTGCTCCGGCCAGCCATCGGCTCCTCAACACGGTGGTGATAAAGAGGCGAGAAGGGTCCCTGCATGGGGACCTCAGAGGAACTTTATTCACATGATGACGAGCCGGTTCCCAGAGGCAGAGAGACCCCATGGTCAGGGAGCCTGGGGTTTTATAAGGGGATGAGGGGGGCGGAGAAAGCACATGGACTATTGGGCTCAGGGCTAGGGGCGGTACATGGACGGAGTTGGGGTACTGGAACCAATAGGGAGAACCCGAGGGTATGGCCAGGACAAGGGGCAGGGAAGGGGGGACAGTGTGGGAAAGGCAGACAGTTTAGTAAGAAAAGGAGTGGGGAAATACCACACTACACTTCAGTTATTTTAAAAATGAAATTATTTATAATAATTTGGTAGTGCAGGAAATGGAAGCTGGAAAATTCCCTAATCACAAGCCCTTAGAGGGACACTAGATGCATTCTCTGCTAAGCAGAGGCAAATTGAAAGGTACTGCAGGTTTCTAGCCCAGTAATACTGTATTGCCATGGCTAGGAATGGCCACCTGAGTTTGCAGGTCCTCCCTCAACAGAGAGGCTAGTCACACTTGTCTTGTCTGAACCTGTTGTGAATGTTTGCAACTTTACTTATGTTAGCTGTGACAATATTTTTTCTAGTTCCTTTCTTTTTCTAAAACAAATAATACAATTTTTTCTTTCTCAGACTGTGTCTGAGTTAGTCTACCTTTGCTTATTTCTATATGTTGGACTTACAGTTTTTGTACGAATAGTAGCAGTAAGCATTTTCTCTTTTTAAAGCAAGGCTACTTATGACTGAGGTATTGATGTTGTGCAGAGAAATACAGTCCTAGACTCCTAGCAGAACCCCCAGGAACTGGGGACACACGATATGGAGGATGGAAACACGCAGAGGATGATGGGAAACAGGGACAAGGCTGACACTGGACATCCCACAGTTGTAACACACTCATGATGGGTTAAAGAAATGCACCACATCATAGTGTAAAATTGCATGTAGCTTACAGATCAAGAGCAAGGTTTACATTTTATCAAATCTATAAAAACCAAACAAAGGGAAATCCTAGAAGGTAGAAAAGGAAATGGCTGACATCATTATGCTCTATTCAATCAAAGAGAGATGCTGATAACGCCCCAAACAGATTGCATTGACCTTAAGACCCACAGAGACTGTGGAAGAGTGAACATAGCAAGAAGAGGACTGGACACTGGGATGCACACACCGTGTGTATAGCACTGTACTGTCTTTATTCACTGCGTTTGGTACAGACACTGCCTATGTTCTTAGAATAAAAAGTGCAGACAGTTGTAGTAACTCTTGGACTAGATGATCTTAAAGGTCTTTTCCCACCTTAATGATTCTATAATTCTGTGATTCTAACTGAATTAATCAACAAAAGTACTTGGAGAAAGGGGAATACTCATTGCAAATTTAGTCTCAAGTATATTGCTGATTTTTCAATTTTAATTTCTTCTATTAAGGGAGAAAATAGTGGGGAAAAGATACTCAGATAAACATCGTACTTAACAGAAAGAGATGGAATTTGAAAACAAATAGAAAATATCTCTTTCATTTACATGCTGGTTTTTTTACAGGGTTGTGTTTCTCCTGACACTAGATTGATTGCATAGACTTCAAATATTAAAGTTTCTCTTTAAAGCAAATGAATAAACAATTTATCTTGGCCATGCACGGAAAACAGTTATGAACATTTTTAGAAATCATATTTTCAAAGTGATAAAGCAGTCACTAGAAAAAGAAAGAATTTTTATCCCATGGATCAATTTATACTATCAAAATTAGAATATTTCTCGCTCTTGTCTGAAAACCATGGTTTCTTTAGATAAAGGACTTTTTCTACCACCAGAATTACATATAGTTATACTCTAGACTTTAATTAAAAAACTCGCGTGTTACTCTCTCTTTTTGGGTGGACATAAGTTACCATATGGCTTTTCTTTAAATAAATATGGTCTGAAGGATTATATTTTCTCCTGACAAACTAATACACAGTCTGAGAAATTAAGGAAGTAAGTTCAAAAGGTGTGCAAATAAATAATTTCAGTCATCCACCATTCTGTGTAACATTTCAGTTAATACTGGAAAAATATAGAATGCTTTAAAGTATTAAACCTAACATAAAATAAGAGTACAAGCTGGTACTTACTTCCAGCAGAGTTCAATACCTTAATCATACTCAATAATATTTTGTTTTGAAGATAACATCAATAGAAGAAAAATAACTAATTATTTAAGTTAATTGGTGCTCAGCATGTGCAAAGCTTCCACACTTTGGCCCTGCATATTTATTCAGAAATTAAAGAATATATCAGTTCTAGAAATATTGGATTAAATTTATCCCATTCGAAAAAAAAATATTTTGAAACTTTGAAAAGTTATCGTGGGAACTGAACTTCTGAAATGAAGGTATGACACTGTGTTTGATTTAATAGGTAGTGCTTATCTTACTGGGAAAAAATGGAAAAATGAGTTTCTTCCTGTTGGGTTTGATTATCTGGACAAAATAAGAATGCTATTTGCAGACATCACTTGGATTAATTCTGCAAGTACAGATATTTTTTTTTCTAAATCCTTTGAGTTTCAATCTGTTTGCCTCATCTAGAGTGTTCTGTCATTGATTCTATGATTGTGTGAATGCTCCAGTTTCCATCCACCACAGCTCCATCTGTTACTAGAAGCAAGACAACTTTGGCCACTCTAAGAATGTAGAGTAACCAGCAATTTAAGAGATAGTGTATAAATGTGAATCATCAATGTGTGGCCATAAAGACTTACCACCTTTTCCACCATGGATGTTATCAAATAGCATTCAAATGAAAGGCACGGGAAAAAAAAGACAGGATTTTTTTGTTCCTGTGAGAGAATGGCTTGCATCCATACCTCCTAAAATATCCCCCTAAAACAGAAGGATCATGTCTCTACCTATTAACATGCCTTTGACATGTTACTGGTAGGTCAATATTGCAGACTTCCTTTAGTTTTGTGCCATATCTGCCAACCCCACAAGGATATTTTTGGTGTTCCTTTGTATGACTTCAATAGCTGAATCTAATCCTTGGTCTCCACAGGGACCACAACATTTTAATAATAGTTTGCGTGAACTTCCATATGCAGTTGAGTTCGGTTCTTGATCTGGAACAGAAAAATATCTGTGACTGAAGACGTTACAATCTCTTCTACCACATATAGTATAGAGAAGAGCAAACATGTCTGAGGTCTGATGAAATCATTGTTGGGTGAAAAAGAAGTCAGGGATGCAAGAGAGTTTTTTGTAAGTAAATCTGCATATGAAAAAATAGGAGCTATTCTTCTATGTCTTAACATAGCATACAAAAACAGAAGTCTGGCAGCAGCGACAAGCTGGTTCCACTAAGCAAAAAAGCCCCATATATTATAAAAGGTATGTGTACTTTTGACAAATGGAAGATAACTTGGAACACAGGGAAAAAAATGACTTTTTTTCTGTCTTATTCAGAGTCCTGGGATTCTGAATTCAACCCTTTGATATTTAACTAACTTGCAGGGCACATGGTTTTTGGAAAACAGTCTATGGATTCTGTATAAAAGGCAATCCAATATTTGTATTTTATTTCCAATACTACCTCAGTTAACATTTACAAAGCTTTAGCCTCTAGGAAATACTTAGCACATTATTTAGTATGGAATATTTTTTTTTTTTATCACTGTTCAAAATCATATACTCATTTTTGAAGATTCAGGCTCTAATTCCCCTTTTTTTTAATGTCAAATACAATAATTCTTTCAAGCATCTCATGATTGAATTTAAGCATTCAACTAAATATTTATTGTAGTAAAAAATCAACATTTAGCAATTTCTGGGGTTTTTTGCCCCATTTTTATTCTTTGAAGTACAGGAAATCTGCCTCTCTTTCATTTAAAAGAGTCTTAGTCAAACACATCTAAAATTTTTTTTACATATATTTGCTGATTATTACTAAGTGTTTATTACTAAGTATTTTAAGTGCCTAATAGACTATTTCCTATGGTCTTTTTCTCTTTCATTGCAGAAGACAACTATACAATAGAAAACTCATTATACAGCTCTTTTAAAAAAAGTACTTAACATTTTTACTGCTCTATGGAAATTATCATGTAATTTTTTATGTCATTTGTCCTACATGCATAAGTCATATTAAAAGTCTCTGTTGTATTTCAGACTTGGGATTGCTTTAAAGAATGTTTACAATCAGGTTTTTATGTGAAATAATTCCCTCCTTTGGATATTTTAGAAGGAATTGATTTCATAATAATGACATTAAACTTAGAATAAACTGTATATATTTTATTACTGATCTATCCAGTGCTTTCAAGTCATTTACAAGAAAAAATAAAAGAGGATTTTTTAATATTATTTTTAAAAATATAAAAGGTTTCATAGAGCTCCAAAAGCAAAGCAATTAGTTAGTTATTGAGTTCACCTACAGTTAAGAAATGTAAAAATGGCATCTAATCAATACTCTTCATTGTTCAGATATATTATGAAGGCATTCAGATGCTTTGATAATCACTGTGAGCTTTAAATATATATGGAAAATCAGACAATTTTTAAAAAGAAAGGTCTTGAAACCCTACATTGATATTAAAATAAGTAGAAAAAAAACCAAAACCCAGCAAAACCAAACCATCTTTGTTGCATCATTACAATGATATATAACGACTCACAAGTCAAGGAAGAGACATTTCACATCACACATATAACTAAAAGAATTTGGTAAAAGTATTTAGAAAAAAAATTAATTTGAAATAAACTGCTTTTAATTGGAATGTCTTGAATTTCTTTTCAGAAAATAATGATGCTTGCAGTTGTGGGAGCATCTGTAGACTTTATTGAATTATACAATGCAGTGTGATACAACAGAATAACAGAGCTCTAGGATTAAAGCAGTAGGTAAAGAGAACGAAACAGACAAATATGGATTCAGGAGGAGAATATAGGGCAGAAGACGATAATGGAGATAGATATGAGTGCACAGGTGACTGGTCTAAAGGTCTCAGATTTCCTGAGAACAGTCAATGGCAAAACAGAGGCTAGTCAAAAATTAATTACGGAGAAGAAAAAGTACATGTGCAGCATCTGGTAGTTTTGCACAGCTGCTACAGGGTCCTTTTGCTGATTAGAAGAAAAATACAAACAGCAAGTAGGTTGTTTCAATTTTGACTACACTACCACTGAAAAAATGGGAATATGCTTTTCTCTTCTACCTTGCATCATTTATAGTTGGCCTCCACAGCTGGTGACTGAGAATAATTTCTGTACTATTTCTCCCGGTTTCCCTCTGATCTTTTATGATATGTATTCTATTAACTATCTTACTCTCTTAGATACATCAAGAAATGAACTAAAATGCCATACTGAAACAAGGGACAAAATTAATACTAGCAAGGTGAGTATTATCACTTGTTCACTGAAACTTGTGAACATCCCCCCCATTCTCCCTTGGCTTTGCTGTATTGTTTTGAAAAAAACATTTTCTTTTTCACAGGACAGGATGTCTCATTACATACCAGGTGCTCTTCTCTGCTTTGGAGCACTACATGGATGAGTGAGTGGCTTTGTAAGTCTGAATGATAGTTGCAGGTAAACTAAAAATCCAAATGATCCCTTCTATGCTTTAAAACTGGTTCCTTTCCTCTCATACCCTTCTGGTTTCTTGCAAATTACATGTTAGGGTCTTTCAAAGGTGGAACTTGTGTCTGGCTCATGAATGGTTCTGGTCCATGACAAATAATCAGAACAAATTAACTCTATGCACAATTTAGTGTTAACTTAGGTTAAATGTGAGAAGCTATAGAAATTAAACATGCAATTTTTTTTCATTCTCAATGTCTTCAATTGGGAGACCTATATAGTCATTTAGTAGCTGAGCAAGATGGTACAGCATGTAAAAGTACCTAATATGTACTCGTTAGGGGTTATTATGCCCATTTCTGTACAAGGTATAATCAGTAATGCAAGCTGAAAAGACAAGATTGTATTATTCTGGCTTGGTTTGAGCATTACAACAGTGATTACACACAGAAATTCATGTATTTGTACATGCAGCTCTGTAGCTTGCTGAGTTCAAGGACATGATAAAATGGAAAGAGAAGTCATATTTAGTCACTTCACCGTAAAAATATGTAATGATATTGGAGTTAGTTTGAAGATACTGACTCATCAAGGATTAAGTGGCAGCTGTAAGTCCACATTTCCCAGTATTTATAACACTCAGTAGCATCTTTAACTGTTTGTTGATTTGTTTTTGTGATGAAAGCTGAATAGAAGGATTATTTATTGCCTCTGTGTTCTGTGCTGTTATCCTTTTTGCTCTTCAAACCTTGCCAGGCCAATTAATATTCCTTATCTCTAAGAAGGATAGTTCTTCTTATCCCTGAATAAATGTAGTTTTACAGCAGCTCCCAACACACCAATTATTCTAGAATACCTGTATGATTCCATTATATTATGGGTAAGTGTAGACTTTGCTCTACTTATCAAACTCAAGACATTCAGAATATGTTATATAAAGCATTAATATAATACTTTTCATTTTCTGCCTCAATTTTTCTAGCTTATCCTTTTTGAGAAAAATGATTTCTCAACACAGCTGAAAGCTAAAGTCCAAAGTCTAAATATCTTTTGAAACTGTAAGGATTTTTTGTTTTTCACAAGTGATATTGTCATTTTCTGTTTACACTTGAAGCTGAACTGATGAGAATTTACTCAAGTAATTGACTGATGGGGAAAAGGGACCTAAATATCTCAAATCATGCACAGGAATGGATATCCAGCTTCACACAGGTGATGTTCAACCCAGTGACCTGGATTTTCAGCAGATGTCACATGGGTTTTCTAGACGTGTTTTAAAATAGATCTACATTAATATTTCATTACTGCCTTTCTTCTCTAATCACTACAGCTATAATATAAAACTCCAGTGTAGTGCTCCTTATGGCACCATATTAGATTCAAAAGTGTACCCCATTTCTCCAGGTCCTACAACTGTGACTACCTTCTCTAACACTAAAATATCTTGTCTCCTGTCAGGAGTGATGAGAACTGAGATTGCTTAGCACTATCACACAATAGTAGTACTAAGTATGTAATAAAACAAAAATTAGATTATATTTCGATACCTTTTAAATTATTTGAACTAATAATTAAGTGTGTGAATTAATAGAAAATGAAGATAAAATGCCTTTCTGACATGGGCAGAGCAGTGCATTTTGCAGAATCTGTTATGTGGGGGGTTTTAGGCACCATTTTACAAGTCTCTTCTCAGAAAACTGCATTACAGCAATACTTACAAATAACAGTGGATTCACCCTAAAATGAGAAGATCTCAACTGAAACACATATTCAATTTGTGTATAAAACCAGTCTGAACCACATTTTTCTCATTTTGAGAGTTCATAGAACTAATTTTATGTAATTAATTATTAATATGCACATGGTTTCAGAAATCTTAGAAAGCATTTTTTATTCATCGAGGTATAACTTGATATATATTTAAGTGCTGCTTCTTATAGCACAAATCATTGAAGAAGGTCAGACTATAAGATTCATTGCCCGTTTTTCTAGTTCCAAAACATTTCAGAATAATTTACTGTTGTGACTTTTTGCTTACCTTTAATTTTTAGGTATGATTAACTGTCTAAAAAAAAAAAAAAATCCTCGCAAGTTATTTCCTAAATTTTTTCACTTCTTATGACCTGATAAGGGGATGATAGGCCTGGCTCTGGAGTGAAATTCATTTAGATTTGAGAGTTCTCTGGCTTATGTAAAAGCTTTTTAAGACCAAAATTATATATATTTAAAACAGTAGTTAAAACAAAAAAAAAAAAAGACCAAACAAACAAAAACGAAAAATAAAGACACCACAGAAAACAGAGAAAAGAGTCTTGTTTACATATATTTTTTTCACATCACCATAATTTTACCAAATAATTTTTTTTGTGTGTGTGTGTCTTGATGGAAACTGCAGAAAGAAGCTTTCCTAATAAGATTCACAAAAGATATGATCCATCTCACTCAATTTAAGCACATAAATTCAGGCTGCTAAGTATACTGATTCATCAAGCTCCATTTATATTAAATGGAGAGACCTCTGTACTTCCATTTGAAAAATGAAAGGAATTCTATTTCTCTTGATTGTCTTTCTCACTCCATTTAATAAAGTGGACTATTTTATACTACCTCACAAGAAGAAAAAAAGCCATTTTAAAAATAAAACATTAACATTTCCGTCTAAAAGCATTTCTTTGTCATTAAGGGTTTTTTTTAGAATTTCCTTCTGAAGCAAACAATTTGACAGACTGTCTTTATCTATGTACATTTATATTTTGTTATCTTTTTTGAAAGTATTTCAGGATCCTGAAGACTACTCAGAGTCTTGATGGACTAAGTTAAAAAGAAAATCAAAATATTTTCACACATTTTCTGTGTATGTAGCTGATTTGATATATAAATCTCTGTGTAATATATGAACAACTTCAAAGATATATATTCACTTTTATCCTCTCTCTCTTTTCTGAAACAACTTGTACTCTATTTATCTGAAACAGTTCCAGAGAAAACTACAGAATTTCTGTTAATATATCCAAACCAAAGAGAGGCACTCCTTATAACTCTGATCTTTAATGTGGAACCACTTATTTTACAGCAGAATATTCCTCTGACTTCTATAATGTCTCTATAATGTTGTAAACTACAATGTCGGTTTTTTAAAATTTTTCTGTTCTTGCTCAAGACACTAGATATCATATCTAAAGGTTCATGCTGCAAAATACCAGCAGCAGTATGATCTTTTTATTCAGAAGTCCCAAAGTCCCTTAAAAGCATGTCAATGGTAAAATAAGGAAACTTCTCTCAGTGACCCTAAACAGAAAGCAAGATATATCGTTCTGCATGATAGCTGCATTGTTGTATTCCATGGTTGTGGAGAGAGGTTCGTGTGGGCCATATTGCAGACTGGCATAAATAAGTATGCTACAATAGGTAGCCAAAATATTCAAGGTTCGGGCTGGGGCACAGAAGACTGACTTAAGTAAGGAGAGGACAGATAAAATCATTGATGGGGTTAGGGGTTTGCTTTCAATTTTGAAGAGGGTGCTCTTTTTGGAGACCTTGTGTGTTCTGAAGTTATGTAAGTAGGAGGGGAAGAGAGTTGACAGCAACAAACTAGGAAAACAAAGCTTTTCCAGTATTTTCCATTAAAGAAACAGAACACAGGCAGAATTCTATTTCAGTGTCACCAGCTACTTAAGATTCCAGGTAGTGTTCTGTATTTTCTGAATTCTCAGCACTGTCCCTGGGTGTCACTGGTGTGAGAACTGGCTGGAATTAGGAGACATTTAAACAGTTAATAGAATTAATTGTTTAGGAATGAAAATATGAAAGCAATGTATCACTTACATGATTAAGTGGTGTTCTCCAAGGAAGAAAATGCAGTATGTCCCAGTGAGGATATTAAGGCTGAAGCATGGTCAAATTTATATTTTTATGGCAATCTGTATTGTTTCCATGAGTATTAACTTCTCCGTTTTGAGGGGTTTCAGTTTTAGAGAGGAACTAACTTTTCAGAAAGAAAATAATCTATTTGGAATACTTGTGGTAGATTTTTAAAATTTCTTGTTCGTTGAAGATAAAAATCATATAGAGAGAAGAAATTCGAAGCAGATTTGATAGCTCATGTAGAAAGATAAACAGCTTCACTATGGTTTGAGCCATATTTCTAAGGAAAACCACACGGGATGAATCAAAATTTTTGAGAAAATCGAGTACATAGGGAGGTCACTTTAAGCAGTCCATCTTAGTCATTTACTAGTTTTGCTGCCTTTTAATTTACTAGTTTTGCTGCCTTTAAAAGTATTTTGCCAGGTACTTAGGTCTTTGTTCTGGGCTGAAAGGGTTAATCTTAACTGGCCAAAAGTTTAATAGTTCAACATTAGGTCTCAGAATAAAATATCATCTACACAATGCTTCATTTCACATATGAACAGATTATTTCTCAATGTTAGATTTTTTTCTTTGTTTAGTCTTTATCAGTGATATAGAGCAATAG
This sequence comes from Corvus hawaiiensis, assembly GCF_020740725.1. NCBI lineage: Eukaryota > Metazoa > Chordata > Aves > Passeriformes > Corvidae > Corvus > Corvus hawaiiensis. Next base: position 79,228,553 of record NC_063214.1, read on the forward strand.
TTCCTGAGTGCTAAGTTGTCACTAATGGAAGTAACATTATGTGTATATATATATATATATAGGTTTTGTGTCTAAAATATATACAGTTTAGATAAGCAAAGTATGTAGAACAGAAATATTTCAGAACTTTATTGAAAAAAAGGGGGGAAAAAGAAAATGAACACACAGGAGAAACACTTGTGTCAAAATACAGCTATATGACCTGGACAGGGCAATCAGGTTTTATTAATTTGTGGCAATTAGGCATAACCTGTAGTAATAAGGAGAAAATGTTTTATCAGAAACTGACATTGTTTGTTAATTATGAATCATCAGAATTTTTTTATATTTCAGCAAAAGCTTTTACATTATCTTCCATTTGCAAGACTAATGTTAATTACTGAACAGGTTAATAGCTGTCAAGTATGTCTTACATTCAGTAATACTGAATAGAAATTGTTCTTATATTCAGAAAATAAATAAACTCCATAGTTTACAGTCTGCTTTTTGCTCCTACGTACCTGCATAGACATGGTACTCAGAGTAGCCATTACACTGCCTTTTGCATTAGTGAGGGTAAGGAAATACACATCTCATAATGCCATAATGCAGAGTAAAGTGATCTTGGCTCAAGACACATGAAAGTGTAAATGCTGAGATAGGCAGTGGGCAGGCTCTTGTTTTTGACTGGTTACTGCTTGAACACTGTTAACACTCTCAGTAATTTAGTTCTGACAAATGCTACTGTCATCCTTAGGGTGGCAGAGAGACTAATTGCAGTAGTGAGCAAACTTGCTGATATGTAGAAAACTTCTTGTTTTTGGTTTTCTCTGTTTCATTATGAACCAAGAAGTTATTTTTAAAATGTGCAGGTTCACAGTTTTTATGCAAAGGTATCCTTCAGCAGGTCCTGTCACAGTCCAAAACTACCTCAAGGTCCCACAGGAGCAATATACACCAGCCTTGTCTCTTTATATAATTGACTGTAGCAGTGAGAAATGTGTGAATGTGAGACAACAAGCTTTGGAATAATTTTTTTTTTTAAATAAAAAAGAGACCAAGTGCTCATGTGAAAGAGAAATAATTATATTTTTTCATCTACAATTAAAAATATATGACAACTAACAGTTGATAATAATCTCTCTACAAGAGTCCAAATTTTATCAATTTAGTCTGTATTTTACTCACTGTTGCTCATGCAAAGTGGGAGTGAGTAATAAATAGTGTTCTCACAAGTCGCTCCACAAGTTCACTCAAGAACACAACTAAAAAATAGAATAATATGATTAATGAATAAAATTATCTTGGGGCAAAGTTAAGTTGCACAGATAATTTCACTGTGCTTCTCTATGCCTTAATATTTTTTTTTAATTTTTAAGTACTCTTTTTAATGGTTTAATTTGTGGATAATTATAATGTATTTCAATAATAGATTGCAGAGACAGTATTTTTTGTTGGATTTTTTCATATAAATTATTCACATTGTTCAGCACAGGCTCTTACATTTAAATCTTCTCGAGTAAAGATTTTCTTTCTCTGAATTTTTTTTTATTTTTACTTTCTGTTCTTCCTCTGAGAACACAGAAGATTGGGTTGGTTTTTTTTTCCTCCAGAGCTTTTTTGTTTTGTTTATCTTTACACGTTATTGCTTCACTTGAAAATGGTTTTACTCCTTTGGGCTTCTGTAACAACAAGCCTAGAGCCTGGCTGTAGAACACTTAACCTCTGATTCTGACCTTTCACACACAGGATGAAATTCTTATAAGAACTCTTTTCTAACACGAATTGTCAGTCAGGTAGAGTTATAACTTTTGCTGAAAAAAAAGAAAAAAAGTCAGTCTAGATTTTTTCTTGACTAAAGCAGGCTGCTGTGTTTGTCTCAGTGGGATTTAATACCACTTAGATTGCAAGTCTTAAAGATTGTGCACCACATACCAATAGACCACTTGGGGAATAATTTTCTTTTTAAAAAATTAAAAGCTGTATCTGGAATGTAACCAAAGGATGGATCTATTTAAGAAAGAATTGTAAGGTCTTTTCCTTACTGGACATGCATAATAAACATGGAAGCTATTTGCAATCAGACAAATGGTTATATGTCTGCTACTATAATAATATGGTTTAAACATCTCTGCATTGATTGTATAGTCCATTCGCTAAATAAAATATGGGGGTTTGTGACTGAGTCTGGGAAGGGAATATTTCTTTCTTCTTGTCTGTAGGGAGTAGAATCCCTGTAAATAAAACAGAACAAGTTTTATTCTGTGGGAAGTGTCAGGGTTCAGATTTTATGCCTAAGGCTCTTTCTCCTAACCCAAGGTGACCTCACCCAGACTGCATATAGGAGACAATTTCCAGCCTTTCCCGAAGCCTGTAATTTATCTGTGTGCTGGCAGCCTGCTGTCCAGCACAAACCTAACCTGTTCTTCTCCACAGTTAAGAATACCCACAACCCCAGGCACGTGCTTGAGTTGAATGCTCCAACTTTTCTAGGTTTTCCAACAGGGGGATTATTCATCAGACAGTAAATGGACCCACCCTTTAAGCAAAAGCACAGCTGCTAGTACCAGAGCAATGGTTTGTGTTAATTTTTTTCAGCATCAGAGGAAAAAAAAACCCAATAAACTTCAAGATTCACACAGCAGGGAGGAAGCCTTGAGTAATGTTGCTGTGATTCCCTCTGCAATGGGAAGGATTCTCTTCTCCTTTAGGGAAATTTGGTAGTACATCACAGAGGACTAGGACACTGTTTTTACTAGAGTCCACTTGTAAATTTTGCCTGCCTAGTATGATGTACTAGGCTATAATATGCTAAAAAAAACCCGGCTAAAATAATCCTCAACACTCTGATTTCCTTTGGTAACTGAGAATAAAGCAGTGCAAGGAAGCAGCTGCCCCCAAATCAAAAATATTGTTCAGAAATATGGCATCTCTTAAAGAAATATTTAGGGCCTTGACATTGACATTATCTTCCATGGTCGAGAACAGAGCACCGTATTTTCCAAATACAGTGACCAGATCCTTCAGAGAAGGATCATTGGGTAACAGCAGGATAAGGAATCACAAAACACTGCAGATTTTAAACTGAAGACTGTCTTGGGAAGCATTTGCAACAAGGTTGATGTTGTTTTAAAAAGAAAAACATTAATAATTTCATAAATAAGCAGTGTCATTAACAAATAACAGGGTGTGTTATCACAGGGTCAGCTATCATGAGCTGTAGATTGAGACACAGAAGTAAAAAGTTCACTTATAGATATTTTTGAAAGTCTATGTGTGTCATTGGCAATATAGAAGATTATTTCTCTGTCAAAGAGAAGGTTATTATTTTGTCCACAATTTTATCTCCTCTTTAAAGTTAATATATATTAGCTTTACTTTTAGGTGAGACATTTCTAGTGTCTTAGAAGAACTTTTCACAAATAAAATTCCTACCATTCTGGAAAAAGTACAGATTTCTAAATAGACAATAAGGTAGAACTTCACATTGCCTCACCTCTTTTGAAATATATTTGAGCTCTTGAACAATTTAAGAGTTTAAAAGAGCCAAAACCCCTATCTCTTTGGTGGATGTGTGCCACAGCTTTGCTTGCAACTAGTGAGAACAATGAGATGGAGATTATTATAAACAGCCACACTGAGAAGTTTAAACTCAATTTGAACATTAGTGACATGAGTCCATGGTTCATTTTATAATGTAGTGCCCAAGTCTGTGTAATTAAATCCTCAGGTGGCAATGGTAGCATTCTACAATGATATCAAAAAAATTGCTGCCAATGTAAATTAGTTTAAAACCTGAGAGTCAATCAAAATACAAAATCTTGTCAGGGAGGTCAAGGCAGAAAAATGCAATTTTGTGTGCAAGATACCTCACAGTTCTGACTTTTTCCTTAACAGAAATAGATCCTTTTTTTTTTTTTTTTAAACTGGCTATGTGAATAGCATTGGTACCTTTTTTGTTTGTTCGTTTGGGGGGTAGGGGGTGGTGATGGTTTGAACATATGTGGATTAAGATTCCTGGGAACAATTGATAAGAAAAATAGGCAACCGAGGTTGCTTCATATAATGACAGAAAAAAACATGCAAAAAAGGGCATGGACTGGTGCTTTGCCGATTAGTAAAATAAAACATTTGAAGACAGATAAACATTGAAAAAGGGATATTCTTAAAGATAACCAGGAAAGACTAAATTAAAACTTAAGATGTTATTACAACTTTTACTTACTCAATACACAAAAAAATCTACATTATCCATATGGCAGGTGAATGCTTATATCCAGCCTAAAGGGTGTAAAATTAAGCACCTCCTTCAATTTTGTATAATACAGTTTTTATATTTGTATATATAATGTGTTACAGATGTATTTGTTTTAAAATCAACTTCTCTACTGGTTCCCATAGACAAGACTTACACTGTCCACTAGATAGAGACTTAGGAAACTCACCATCACCTTGAATATCAATCAACAGTTGAATGAGTTTTGAATATCAGCATTTTTGATTTTCACCTACAATGACGACTAGGTGCTTTATCTATCTACTTTTGAAGGTCTTGCTCCTTATACTTGTCCATTAATATGTACTAAAATCCTTTTTAACTTCACAATTTAATTTCACAATCAATCACATACTGCAAATAGATCATCTATGTTTAAATATGTATATGGATATATTTCTTCTCCAAGAGGCACTGAATGCTAATATTACTTTCACAACCATGAAATATAAGGAGCACTAAATATCTCTGGCCTTTAAGGTGACTGCAATAAGAAAGTCTTATTTTGACTCAGAGGCAATCATGGTCTGTTGTTTTTCTCAGCCTTTATTCTATTGTGAGTGTTTCTTTCAGGTGTAGTATTTTCTCTTTTCCACAATCTAATGACATGTTGTGATCTCTACATGATAGTATGATAAAGTGCATTGCAGATTCTGATTTATTTAAGTAAACTTAAGATCCCTTTATCAAGCTATTGCTGTGACTTTACTATTTACTGCTTTTATTTTCTGCTTTGCCTTAAAATTACTCAAGAAATATTCTGTGGTCCATTATGCTAAAACAATAGCTTTTAAAATGTCAGTTAACAATCCACACACTGTATTTTCTTCTCCAAGTAGGAGCAGCATATCGAAATATGCCCTCATAGACCTCTTCAGATCTGGATTCCCACAGACTTCAACATTATTATTCATATCTGTTTTAAACTGCTTTGCAGAATTGTTCTTGCTGTGCTCAGTTTGAGAGAATAATACACTTTCATAGTGTGTAAAACCTCTGTGCATAATAGTTGAAAAGAATTTTTTCTTGTAATGAATATGAAGAATTTTGGGTTTATTGCCAGTGAAATGCAGAAAATAAGTGTATTATAAGCATTTGCTTTTTAGGGGGCTGGAGTCAGGGGATTAAGTATCTATGAAATCAGTTGCATGCTTGGTGCCTCTACTATGCATCATTCATTGCTGCTGCTTCTTCTGTTTCATTACATTGCACGATTTTTCACCTCATAGTAGGGATATTAAGTATTTCATCAGAAGTAGGGAAAAGATTTAGTATCTGCCTTATGCTGAATTCATTCTTTAAATTGATTCAACTAACAGCAATTTTAACATAGTGAAAATCAAAGTACTTTAAAATTCTCCCAAAACCTGCCACCAGGGGGAGGAAGGGGGCGGGGGGGGGGGGGGGGGGGAGGATGTAGAAGGGGGAGAGGAAGAAGAAAGTAAAAGAAAGTTTTCTGAACAATTTCTGAGTCAGAATCCAACACCTAAATCCATATTCTACATCAAGCAGTGGCATATCACTTTTCTTCAACTACGTATTGGTACTGAGTGTAAAAATTGACCAGGGATTCTTATGAGCAGGAACTGCCATTATTGTTGTTTTTCTCTCCAGTATTCATCTCAAAATGGCAGATCCTGCTTGAAATAAAGAAATGAAGAAATCACATATGTGAGACTGAAACTAGATAACATAAATTCATATCCTTATATAAGTTCTAGCTCTCCAGCAAAATACAGGAAAAAAATTTATATTTGGTAAAAAATATAATTGAAACATATTTAAATGTTAAGCATAATAACATTTTCATATCACTATATATTTGAAAATCTTAAAAATAAGTAAATAAATAATGGATAACAAGTATATGCTTAGGATTTTGAATCTGCAATATATCCTAGTCAGTCAGCTAAACACGAGGACATTAAAATTTACTCTTTCTTAAAAAAATAAGATTATATGCAAACTTTTAATTGGCATCCATATTTTAAAAGAAATATAGAATATCTCCCTCTTTCACATAACATAAGGAACTTATGTTAGAAAGAAAGGTGTGACCTTTCTTTCTAGGTTACATTTTATAATGCATTCTAAAATATTATTTTTCAGCTGGATGGAATAATACCAGAGATATAGGGTGTTAAACTAAAGGGTGTTTAGAGAATTCTTTATTACCCCTTAGAAGATGAGAAAGCAGGCAGTTGGCAATTCCTATCCCTTGATAAGTCTGTTTTATTCCATGGTATTACTTCACTAGACTTTCATTTTTTGCCCCACTGCTACCAACTTCTTCATTCTTTAAAAAGAAGAATTTGCAATATGTACCTGTGTTGTCCTCAAATTCTGCAATAATTTACTACTAGTCCCTGACATGTATTAACCTCCTCTTATGGATGCATTTTTTTAGGTTCTAGAAAATAATTTTCATGTCTTTTAGTCTTCTACAGGGATGACAGTATTGCTTTTGCTCTTTAAACTATCTTGATTCAAGCTTCTATTCTTTAAGCTCTTTTCTTACTCGTAAGTCATCAGTGTATGGAATAAAGGACAATACAATATGAATGCTTTGATTTGTTAGGGAGCAATGCAGTGAAACAAAGGATTACATTTCAAAGTCATGTTCATTTTAACATTTTTCTATGCAGTCTTTCACTAGCTTTATATTTTTATAGCAATCAGCTGATCAAACTCCCCCAGGTTTTTTACTGCAACTAAAGGACTTGGAAAATCAGAGACACATGAGATGATTCTTCTCTTCTGACTTTATGCACCTAAAACCTAGGGAGCTTAGAGAAATACTTTTAACTGTGCAAATCACTCTAGGTTTTCTATTTAATCTTCTGAGAAGAAAAAGGCTTCTGTACAGAAGTGTCATCCTGGACATTTATTTTTGGATGAAAACAAAATAAACCCATTCTAGTGGTGTGCTTATTCTCCACATGCTAAGAAGAGAATCTGGTATCTCTAGCTCAAAAGCAAATGTCTGACAGGGTATCTCAAAGAACTGGGTTATTTGTCAAGTTATTAAGCTTTATGCTTGTGGTTTTCAATTCTTTGGCTTATTTTTTTTAAGCTTTAGTTAAATTTCAGATAAGCTGTTTGTAGCTGCAGTTGATACATATGTGTTTCTAAGGGTTCTATATGTAGCTTTTGAGACTGAAACCGGTTAAAAATGTCAGAACATCTTCAGTGACAGTTTGATTTTTAAAAGCCTGTTCAGAAGGAAAAAAAAAATTGAATGATTGGTATATTTATATGTTTGTTTTCAGTGAATTATTTAATCTGTCATTAGAAAAGTTATTTCTTAATTGATATCCATTTTTCTTTGGTTCTAATTGTCATTTTTTTAATATGTTCTTTAGAAGCATGAAATACATAAAATAATACATATAACTTGATAAGAGCATAATCTGATTGAAGGATAATTAGTGAAGATCCAGTTGTTGATCTGATACATGTCTGAAAAGTACTTTCTGTACACCCAGGTGTTCGGTACCCTTGTAACCCTTGTACCAAGGAATCACAGTGTTAAGCACAAGAATTTAGGTGATTGATACCAGTCTAACTGTAGATCTTCATTAATTTATCCTAGGTAGCCATAATAATTTACTCTTGATCTGGGCTTGGACCTCATTGCCTCTCCGCTATTTTTTGCAATAGGATGGCATTTCTGTAAAATATTTTTTTTGCTTGCTATCTTTTCCTGGGTTTTTTTTCCTGAAATTTCTGAAGCCCACAACTAGCCCCAGTCAGAATGGCCTTTTAATTAAAAAAAAAAATAAAAATAAAATTAGGACATATCTTTAAAGCAGCTTTCTTTCTGGCTTTGTGTTTCAGAACTGTGTCAAGAAAAACAAGGTCAAGTTGATGGTAATTAAAAGAAGTAAAAAATTGTGAGTTATGGGAGACAGAGAGGGGGATGAAATAAGCAAGGGACCAAAAAAAGAATCAAAAATTTAAGGCTATTAATGGCTACCATATAAACAGTTGACTACAGCCCAGAACATGACTAAAATTACTAGACAATGAATAAAGGATTGTGTGTGTATCTTGATTAAGATGTTTGATTACTAGATATAATTAATTGACTTTTTCTTATGTGAGATTTCTTTTTTAGACCATAAGGATTCAGACTTACATATCATTGTTTTTGGTGTGTGGCTTGTAGAAGATGGTACTTCTCTTGTGGTTAAGAACTTTCCTAGGGTGTTTTTTTATAGGGAAGAAATATACAGTGAGACAGGAGAAATACTGAACGTGTGGGCAGCAAATTAGGAATGAAAGACCCAGAATCAGCTCTTTAATCAACAAACTAAGCCTAATATTTTGAGATAAAAGTGATGTCTTCTGAGTCACTGCCTGACTGATAATACTAAAACTCACTATTCCACCAAGAAAGTACAAAGAACATGAATATCTAAGGTGTTTTCATTTATATGTCATAAATAATCTCAACAAGTCCTTGAGCTGTTTATTTAATTTTTGTTCAGAGTCAGGATAGAGAAAACTTTCATCTATGTCCATTTAAACTACAAGAAAGCAAGAACTCACTATGCTTGCTCAAGTAGTTTCACTGACTTCATAACTTCTGATATAAAAAAGCTGAAAGACTCAGCAAACTTAAGAGCTAAACCCTTTATTTATTCAACTTGCCAGAGAAGATTAATTTATATCATGTCAAGAGAAAACAGAGTGGAAATGTAAGCAAAGGAATAGCAGGTAAAGATTTTAGATATTATAATATAGGTGAACACCTGCCTGTAAATTAAAAGAGATTAAAGACTCAGATTTGGTTTTCCTCTTCTCTTGTGTAAAAGGTCTGTCTTTTTACATCTGTGTATAAATTTGAGAAAACAAGAGCAGTTCTATATTATTTTACAACTGAAAAAATATATATATATACACACACAGAATGAAAAACAAAGAAAAAACCTGATTACTGTGACAAGTGCTTAGAAAACAGATAAGCCAGATGGCCTTTTAACTTCAAAACCTGTGTCTACTAAATTCATTCCTTAACAGCACACTTCATGACAGTGCTTAGTTATTGCACATTAAAAATCAGTATTGTGTTAAAATTTATTACATTGTCTTCTACAAAGTCTCGACACAAAGTATACAATGTGGCTTCTACACCTAAATTCTGAATTAGCTGTGTGCATGCAACTTCACATCACTGATGCCACTGCTGGCTATGGTTTGTGGTGGTCCTTGGTGAGAACAAGGTGATCAGCCTTGAGAGCTGTTGGCAGGATAAGTCACATGTGCATTGTTTTATCTTGTTTCTTCTACAGTTTTCCTCACTTGTGCCTGCTGTTTTCATGCTATTTGCTACTACAGTTCCTTCTCCCACCCTCAAGTGGGGAATCATCTCCTCCTGATGCGGCTTTGAGGGTGAAGGATATTTTTCCAGTTATCCTGGTATACTTGGTTGGAGGTCCTGTGAGTTTGTAGACCCTTGTGCTTATATTGTCCTCTGCAACTTTGTCTTACTTGGATGCCTCTTGCATGCAACTTCTCTTTTCCCCTTTGGTGGTCACATCATTCTCATACTTACATAAATTGCGGAATTCTCTGGCTCACAGGGTTATTCCCTAACAATGCTACAAAATGCTTACATACTGTTCTTGCTTACTTGTTTCAGTGTGCTTATATTTGAATTAGAATTAATTGCATGATGATCAATACATTTATAATTTCTAGATGTCACAGTCCTCTATTTTGGTTCCAGGTAGTTGTAATACACTGTCTCTGTGCCTGCTGTGGAACATACGGGCTTCTCAAAACAAAAGAACACCCTCTCCATTCTAGCTATCCAAGCTGCATAAAGCTTTCCTAGCAAAGGGATTCCAGACAGTGTCTCTCTAAACCGGGTTGTTAGAAACCTCCAACTTCTGGCCTTCCATGTTTAGCAAGCACTATTTATACCTGCTTCCTTTTTGCAAAGATTATTTCTAGGATTTTGTCTAGACCTTAGTGTAAATTTTAAAGAACAAGCATAATGATCAGATGTGTACAGTTCAGATGTGCTGAGGTCTTTTGTGCCTTTTTTTCATGTCACAAAACCTTAAATCTTACTGGATTGATAAAATATATCATCTTTGTCTATGCTATTGGGAACTGCCTCCTGTTTCTCCTAAATAAAAAGCTGATTATAACATTAGGGACATTTCGGCATTGAAAGCCAAGGAGATTAATGTCTGCACTGAAAAGTCTTGGCTAAGAAAAGCTGAGTGCTGAATGAAAGAGATGGGGCTGTTTGCAAAGAGGAAAGAGATTTAAATGGAATGCAGAAGAACTGGAAGTACAAATTAACTGTGATGGAATCTAATTCTACTCACAAGTTTTCTTTTAGACCTTTTGGCACACAAAGTCCATAAATCCTAATCAGAAACCACATTCTATAGGTTGTGTATCCACAGTAGCTAGGTGCAAAGTGATGATATCAGCTAAACTCTTTCCTTTGCAATTTAATGCAAAAAGAACATGTAATTCTATCCTATAAGTCATCAGTAGAACTTTTTATATAATCAACTGAGTTTTCCCAAATTATCCATTGCAACTAAATCAAGCATCTATCTTTTTTTCTTTTCTCTCATTTAATAAGGAATTGCAAAATTACTCTGATTTCTCCATACATGTTGGAGAATTATTTTTCAAAACTATTCTAGTGTGGGTTGAAATACATGGTATGGGTAAATTAATCTTTGGAATTCTTCACAAATTATGCATGTTAAGCGCTTGCAGTTGGTGTTACATATTTTTGGTATCTAATGACCAATTGCATTTAACTGTTTCCACTTCTCTCTGTTTTGTCTCATTTAGGTGGAAAGTAAATAATCAAAAGTGCAGAAAAATGCTATGTCCACAATAGAAAGCAATTTTGTACCATGGGACAGGCTTCGTACAACAAAATAAAAAAGGTGAAGTGCCTACATTGGTAATGTATGAAATGTTTTATATACAATATGGCTTTTGCTTCCTCCAGGTTAGATTTACTCCATTTCACTGGATAAATGTCCCCACCATCCTCCTGATATGAAGATACCCAAAAGGAGAAATCATTGGTTCAAACACTTAAATCTGCCCCAGCAGTATAAGTGCATGTAAAGCTGATTTGAGACCAGATCTCCTGTTATGGTTAACTTCAAAAATAATCACATACTTGTTAAGGAATATCCCTTTCAAACTGAATCAATGTTCAGGGACATCCAAGTTATTCACTTTGAAACCTCATTACTGCTCTTAGCAAACACAGTAATGTGGATAAAGATTTTTAACAGATGTCTGTGTTTTTATTTCAATAACTTTTGTCTATAAATGTAAGCTATTGCACACAGAAATATAATAACAAACCACGTTAACAAATGTTTAAAAAGCCCAACCATTCCTCCAAACACACATTATTTATAGGAATTTTATTCTTAGCAACAAAGGGATGTGAAAGAAAAAAAAAGTGCAATTGAAACAAATATTCACAAATAATCTTTTTTTTCAACTTTCCATCAGCTTCCTTTTAGTTGTTGTTATTTTTGGTTTGGTTTCAGATATTTTTTAATAAATGTAAGGTTATTGCTTGTGATATACCAATAGCTAATTTAATTTCTGCTAGTTTAAAGTAAATTCTTTTTTTTCTTTTCTTTTTTTCTTTTTTCCTTGTTTCTTGTAGGTTGGGAATGATTGGGGCTGTCTTAAGACTATTGCTTAATATTGTCTGCTTTAACCTGTGATGATTAGTACACATATCAGTCATTTAGTCAAACATTGTAACTATGCCCTGAAAGATTAAGTGAATTTCCATGGTAGAATACATTTCTTTTCAACTAGAGACAGGTTTTATTGTGCTAAAGACACAGATGCATGTTTCATTATGCGGTTTCTCAATACTACTAATGAAATGACATTAGAAAGGCATCAATTACTTAAATATAGCACAAAACATACAGAGTACATCTACACCAGAATTAATTTTGTCCCTCCTAAATTGCTTTTCTGATCTAAATTAGTTTTTTATATAAGTAGCATTACTGAGATAATCTATAAATTAATAAATCATGCTACACTGAATAAATCCTTAAATGCAAAATTGTATTCAATAAAAATTTTTGTTTCCATGGTTTTCTAAAAAATGAATATAAAAAATAATGTGTATTTTAGTGACAGGGATAATGTAACTATTACAGCTATAGATGCACTCGAAAAAATAGTTAATATGGAAGCTTCCTGAAAGTATTTGTAAGATGCTTTACTGTATGAAGTTATGTTCTTTTCTTTGTTTCCTTTTGTTTATGAGTTTCATCCTTTTATGATTTTTTTTCTCTGTTCTCTGCCCACGAGATTTATATTACTGGAATGATCTTCTGATATGTAATGTTATGTTTGTGAGGTACTTCAAGTTAAGGCTAGAAAAGATCGAGTTGCTAGTAATTTTAATGCCTGTGCAAATAATGCTGATTTAATCTAAACCCATTTATATTTAGAAAAAAATCTATTTTACAAGAAAATAGACTTTAGAAATACTTATATCTAGGCTTCTTCCCGTGCTAAACTCTGTTATGGCTCTAAAATTCCTATTGTCCTTTCCATGTACTGCCACCACTAACTTGCTTCCTCTAGAAGTGAGGGGAAATCTACCAAATTGTTTCACTGAAGATTTGATAGTAAAGCGCATGATCTCAAAGGGATGAAGCTGTTTCGTGAGAAAACATGGTATTTCCTCTGGAAGGAAATAAGATTAAATAAATACACTCTTATGTCTTCCTCTGTGCAGTATAAAGCTGTTTAAAGATTATCAAAATTAACATGTACCCATAATTCTGTAATAAATCCACTAACGACTGTTTTGTTGGAGGTGGGTTGTTTTGGGTTTTTTTATCAGCTCTTCTGCTAATGACACTGAGAAATCATTCTTCCATTGGTTTTTGCCAGCTTCATGCTAGGTTTAACCTTGTTTAGCCTTACTTCTGTGTCCTATTTTGTTGTGTCAGCCCAGTGGCTTCTGTCTGCCAGGTTGTGCTGTTGTAGGTGTAAAACCATCTTGATACTCCTAGGGAAATGTGTCCCACCTAACCAAAGCCATGTAAAATTTTGACAGTCAGTTTAAACTCCATCACAGTCATTGCAGAAAGAGAGAAAGAACAAAGCATCTATAATTCAGACTGTTTAGCAATATATATCTCTGAGGGAAAACAGGAGTCAGTCTTTGGAAAAACCTGCTCTGCAGACTATCAAGGGAACCAAGATGATCATACTAGATAAAATTCCCAGCTTTTACAAGATTAAAGTAAATGAGTTGGAATTGACTCTTTATTCCAAAGCAATCATAATTTTCTCTATTTCTTGCCCTAACTCTTCTCATGCCTCTTCATTATTTATTGTTTTCATTCTTAAATCTCTCTCTGCCCTTTTGCTATCTCAGTCTCTCCCCTTTGTCAGCTTTCTCCATTCTCACCATTCAAACAGGTGATTAACAAATGCTGATTTTTATTTCCAGCAAAATTTCTTCTATCTCTGACCCTTGAAAAGTTTCCCAACTGCTGTAGTTGTTTAGTTGTTTAGTTCTTCCTTGCAATTTCATAATACGAAATAGTTTTGTTAATCTATTTGCCGCAATTTTTTTATTCTTCCTTCTATAATGCATTTAGTTCTTCATTGCACTGCCATTGAAACTGAAAAACATTATGTATTTCTGGTCTCAGGAGCTCTTCAATTTGACTTAGTGACCTGAATACAATTTTAATATATTGAAGATAAGCATGCAAAAACTATAAGTTTGTTGAATGTCATTTTCCCTGCAACATTTTAAGAATAAATGGTGGCTTAAATGTGTTGACAGCAGCTAATCTCGGAGGATGAAGTATGCATCCCTAATAAGCTCTTTACTCATGTTAAAGGAGAGTGAATGACAGGCAGTGCAAGATCTTATCTAAAAGGCAAAATACATTGCGGTGCATAATAACGCACGTAACAGGTCTGCTCACTTATGAGCTGTGGATAAATGCAAGAAATCACTACAATAATATGCCTGAAGACAGAACACTTACTCTCATTATGTGGGTGAGTGTGCTGTAGAGATCAATTAGATCACGTAACTGCTGCAGACAGTAAGAATAGCAGTAATAAAACCTAAAGCAAAGAACATATTGCACAGTGTGCTGACAAGGTCAAATTGATAGTAGTGATATGTGGTGGCAGCACTGCAATAAGGTTGTCTTATACTGTGTGCATCTGATATTGGCTTTCATTACCAATATCCTGGAGTACAGTCAGAAGCTTACTAAAATGATAGTGGTTACCCAAAGGGCAAAAGCAAATACGACAGGCATTTCAGTTCTTGTGCACCCTGCAAACTGCATGAAGGCAGAAAAAATTGTACCTCATGCTAGATCTACAATGCTTGCTACCACTGGGATCAAATTGAGTTTACACTGCCTTTTGCTCATTTTTAAGCTTTAAAGCATGTGTACGCTCAGTGAGTTTATTAAGATAGACCATCAGAGACCATGATAGCTCTCTTCAGTACGAGTCTACAAGTATGTACTCTAAATCAGCCTGTAAGACGTATCATACACAAGATGTACTGTTCTGGAAGCTTCAAGTTAATACTGGGTGGGCACTTAAAAACTTGGGGTTGGGCCTGGTTCAAATCAACCCCAAATATTTGGATGTGTCTAGTATTTTTGCAATACATCACCTTCATAGCTTTTTAAAAACCAAACAATACCAAACCAAAACTAATCCTATGCTTTAGATGTGATAAAATATCTTCTACCACTCCCTGAAATTCTTCTTCCCCTAAAAAAGAAGTAATTTAATCACCAGTAGCTTTAGTCTCTACTGAATAAGACATGCTCATAGACAGAAAGGTTAATGAAAAATAGAGTGTCCTTGGAATGATATATCAAACATTCCAAAGAAATGCATCTGGGAAGTTACTTCTGGTCTTATCTGATGTCCTCACAGTTCAAGCAAAATGTGAGTAAATGTATAAAATTAAGCAGAGAATTTTTCCATGTGGTATTTCTCTGGCTCATTTAAGCATTTAGGCAAACAGTAGGTTTTGTAATGTGGTCATGTACAGTGTTCCTGTCCACACAAAAACAAAGAGAATAAAAGTTTTAATCCTTAAAATATTGAGGTGATATTCAAAGCAGAGGTGAACATTCAGAAAATGGGAATTTGTGAACTTAACTGCTCTTGGCTTTCCTCCTCATTACAACATTAAAATGAACAGCTGCTCTTTCCCTAATGCATGACATTTTCTGGGTGTTATGATTCTTCTCTTTTATGGTGTTAACTATTCAAGGAATCAAGGCTGGCATAATAGGACTTCAGTGAACTGTGTTAGTCAGGTCTGCCCACATACTCTAGATCTTTCTGTTTGTGCACATGACACTGCTTTGAATTTTTGTCTGATTTCTCTGACACAGCTGAGAGAATTTTTGTGACTTCTTGTACAACTGTGTCATGTTGGGGGAAAGACACCTGTGAGGAAAAGGCTGGGTGTTGACTATGATTCAGACACGGTAGAGGTGGGTAGGAACAAAAAGAAACAGTGCCACTGGCATTTGGATTACTCAGATGAGTCACATCAGGTATTCAGTTGTTGCAGAAGGAAAATCATAGAGTCATGGAATGGCTTGGGTTGGAAGGCACCACCTTAAACATCGTCTAGTTCCGAATCCCCTGCCATTTAAACAGGTTGCTGAAACAGCCACCCAGCCTGGCCTTGAACACTTCCAGGGATGGGGCATCCACAACTTCTTTAGACAACCTGTTCCCCTGCCTCACCAGACTGACAGTAAAGAATTTCTTCTTCATATTTAATCTAGATATTACCCTCTTTCAGTTTAAAGCCATCAACTGTTCTCCTGTCACTACATGCCCTTGTAAAAAGTCCCTCTCTGGCTTTCTTGCAGTCTGGCTTCTGTGTGTTTCATGCACCAATTTAATATTTTAAATAAAGGCTTCTCTGTACCTGATGCATGATTCATACAGACTAGAGGCTTCTGGAAAGCTGGTCTTTAAACCATGGCAAGCATATGCCACCTCTCCACTCAATGGCCCCATTTCCACCCTCAACAACCTCTTACTATGCAGCACTGCCATGGCTGTGGCTATAATGCCATCTCCTACTATCATACTCCCTGTTCCTTGTTCCTGTCAATCTCCTGTCCCTCGCTTCCTTCAAAAACTTATTTTATAAAAATGTGTGGGCTCTCTCTTCTGTCATTACTCAACTGAGGAATTATATTCTGTTTGGAGAATCATTGCTGGGTATACACATTCAGGAAAACGATCTCATTGTCATTATGTTACATGTCCTGCCTTAAACATGCTTGATATGCTTTCTGAATACTGATTAAGTTTTTAATTTACATTGTACGCTTTTTCCTCCCAAAGGCTGGATTCCTCACAAGACTTCTTGGGAAACAAAAGCATAAGCTTAGAAAATACCACAGTAACTTGTCCTTTTAAACAACTGCCTAAGAATTTACTTTCATACTTGAAAATGTTCAGAAAAGTTGACATAAATTAATAACCCTTCTGAAAAACTCTAAGAACCTAAAATCATCTTTTTAAAAAATTTTAGCATTAATTTTTCAATTTTTTTTAATCTATGCATGATTTTTGTAAAAAATTTACACATACTGCACTTCAGTTACTAAGCATAATATTTTCTTTTGCCCTGGGTTTTCTTTTTAAAAGAAGAAAAGCCATTTTCTTAACATGTGTCTTTTATTATTTTCTTCCTTTTCAGATTAACTGTAAACAGACAAAATCATTACTTACACAGATACAACATTTCGGAAATTTGTTAATATCAGTTTATTATCAACATAATAGTATCCTAACATCTGCTCTTACACACGTTATGCATCTTTGATCAAACAAAGAGCCTAAAGATTTGTTGGTGCTTCAGTTATTCCATTCACCCTCCTTGCAGCAGCAGGTATGATTATGGCTAATGCAGCCTGCATCAAGATGACTTCCTTAATGTGCTGAGATTAAAAAGGAAAAACAAAACCACATTCATCATGTTGCAGCTCTGAGTTTCTAGGCTGAACAGGAAAACTTATACATGTAAGCAGTATTACAATGGTTGTAATTACTTCTGCAGTAAGAAATGTATTACAATTTACTGTTCCTTATCAGCTGGAAAACCCTTCCTTACGAAACACTGCATGTGCTTTCATGAAGAACAGAACAAGAGAGACTCCTGCTGGTTCAAACTCTACAGAAATTAACACTTTTAAACTAACTTTCTTTTTTCTATTCTTTGTGTACTTACACTACTAATTTCTTCCATAATACTGAAAGGCTCTAAAGCTGAGTGAATGCACTAGCCACTCTCCTGCAGCTTGGAAGAGCTGACTATTTGATTTTTTTAAAATTTCTGAGACAAAAAAGTAGAAGGAAGAAGGGCAGAAATTAAGGGTGCATACAATCACACAAACTACTACATCATAGCTTAAGTGGTTCTAATATGTCTGTAGAAAATTATGAAGCTATTTATTCAATATATGCTGCTCTCAGTGGAGAAAGTGATTATTTGGTGCGTTTATGTATGCATATACTTCTTATGCTAAAGTAAACTAAATCAAACCATCAGGAAGTGCACAGTTGACAAAATTGTTTCATTCAGCTTAGTTCTATTCTCAGGCAAAATTTTAAATTATTGTGACAAAGTATTATCAGTAACAACTTTATCACATACTGTTGTTTTCTTCACAGGATGTTTGCTTTGTTCTGTGCATGGGAGGATGGTTGCTGCTCAGAGGAGGAAGCAACTGTGACTGAGTATTCCCTCATCCTCCTGCTGCAGTATGTCCATACATACTACACCAACCTGTATTGGAAGGAAGTTTCCACTTTAACTCTTTTTATAGTGCTCACCTCTGTATTTGAGGGCTAGATCTTTAAAAGAATTTAAGGGCTGGACAGACAAAGGTATTTAATATCCAAGTCCAATTAATGTAGTGAGAACTACACACTGTGCAGAAATACTGGTGTGTCTTTGAGGACTACAGCTCAGGAGTGTGAGCATCCACTAGCATAGCCTGTACTGCACCACAGGGACTGCACAAAGACACCTATGGAAGCCTCAAATCCAGACTGGTATTTTGAAATAAAGGAGCAAACTCTCATGCAAAGATAGTAGTTGCACTCCGCAAAATACTGAAAATGACAGTTCACCTGAGCCACCTCAGAAGGATAAATTACTTCAGCAACTCTTGATTTTGGAGGCAGTAAGTGTTTCTGTCCCTTGCTGTTTTATGTACTCTACAAGGAGATATACTAATTACAAAATTAATATGGTCAAGTTAATTAATTTTTCCAGTTGCCCTTCAACCCTAGCAGTACCAACCTCCACTGTTAATAACGTTTTGGGGTGCCTAAGTATCTGCATCAAATTATGGTGTTTTGTCAACAATGAGAAGACTCTTCCCAATCTCAGCAACCACTGGAATTCAGTATTAAGAGTTTTCCCTATTATGTCAGCTAGGGTTAAAAGTGGGTTTTCTCAGAGATGGTTAACCTAACAGAAAATATAAATGGAAGAACAGTAACATTTCCTTTTATTGAATAAATTAGCAGCTATATACTCTTCTGTATATTGAAAACCCTTCTCTTTAAGGGGACTTGAATACACATATTCAGAGCCCTCCTGGCTCTCACTGATTTCAGATTACAGTTGTTAAGATGAGACATTTCTGAAAATAAATTTTATGTACTTCATCTTGAAAAATGTGCCTGTACTACATTAAAGCAAAGGGAGAAATGTCAGTGATTTTCTCAGTATCACAGCACATATTTATAAAAGATTTTACCATAGAATCCTTTTTGCAGAATTTTTCAAAAACTTCTATAAGTCTGAGTCATCCTCTCTCCCTCTCTCCCTCTCTCTCTCCCTCTTTATCTTTGATGTCTTTCCTACCTTCTTCTAGGAATAGTAAAGGACTTCGCTAACACATCAAGGTAAATGCAAGAAGTCAGCAGTCAAAAAGGAAAGATGATATAACACCATGCAATTAGAGTTGGCATTGAAGTGTGCAGGAACATCCAAATGTAGATGACATGATGCTGTCAGGTGAGGAAAGGCTCAGGCAGTCTCTGAGGTCACAGGCTTTAGCTCAGCACGATATATCCCAGCTGGGAGATCTGAGAGCACCTCCATGCTCCTCTGTTGGGGGCTAACAGCGCATGCCTCTTGTGAGGATGTATCTGCCACATCAGGACCTTCCCTGTGAGGAAGCTGCAAGCCAACAAAGAATGTTAAGGCAGGTGGTCCAACTCTCCAAAGAGACAGCGCTGCACCACACACAGCCCAGCTGAAGCTAACCCGATCTGCTCTGCCATCATGGAGGGTAACAGAGTAGGGGAGGATATATAGGAGAAGCCCACCACAAGGTGAGCATGCTCAGACACAATGTGCACTAGGGCAATAAGCTTTGCCTCTCCTGCAGCTCATTCATCTGAACTGACAGAAGGCCAATTTTGTTTCAAGATGCTGCTGCTGATTGCGTTTTAATCTGTATCTGTGAACCAGATACAGAATATAGTTTTGCTTTGTGGGTACAACTGCATGACAACTTGCTACAATATATGTTTTCTGAATAATTATTGGCTGTTCTATTCTTCAATATCATCAACTTTTTTAGCAATCAGTTTAAGTGCTAACTCACGCTGCATCTGTGGTCTAGACCAATTTTCAGCTACTCGATACCAGTAAATTATTTAAAGCACTACAGAGGACTTGTGTTTTCTTACTGCTTGACAACTTGCAATACAGGAGCCAAGGATTTAGTAAGGCTGGGAACTTCACAGCAAAAGTGGATGATTGCAAGCATTTTCCTCTGAAGTCTGAAACAGCAGGGTATAAGGGTACGTGCAGTAGACAGCTGTCACCTGCTCGAGTACATGTATGTTGCTTTGCCCTGGTGACACTGGAGGTGTATATAGGTTCAGAGAACTCATGTTTTTATTTAGGCTTTTGATAGTGTGCTATTTAGAGCTTCAGATTAGCCTTCAAAGCAGAGATGAAGTTAAATATATTTTACCACCTAAAGAGTTAGATGGGACATTGATGTATTAAGTTGAAAACACAGATTCAGGCTGGAAGACAAATTCATGCTAGGAAGTCAGGGACAAGGGCAGGGACAGGACAGTGGAAGGACAGAAACTCTCTTTAGTTCCTTTCACATCATTAAAATAGGACATGAAGGGAGATTCCAGGTATAGTTATTTCATTCTTCATTTCAGAGAGGCAGTTGAATCTCTGCAGTACTATGAGCGAAAGGTTTTACTGAGGTCAGTATTGCCATAGCTACTTCAGAATGTGCAGTAGTAAACTGATACGCTATGAGGATATAGCAAGGAACATGCTTGACTTTTCTGAGAGGTATTAATTAAGACCTAAGCAGAATTTACCTGTAAGTAAAAAATCATTAATCTTAAAGTCTCTGCTTACCTTTACTCAATCCATTAAATTTTCTGCAGCTGGGCAATGTAAACAGGTTCATTTAATAAAAAAAATATTTTGTATTTCACAAAATTAAGGTGATTTTAAAAGTTCATTAATACTGTATTATGTATAAATTTATCACCACAGTTACAAGATAGTCTTGTAATGCTTTTTTACTTTTGCATGGTTGAGATAACAGCAAGAACTATTATCAGTTGCTAAAGCTATCTAAATGTAAATATAAAGCAGAGCTAGGTCTCTTATATAAGTGGGGACTATTGTTTGCCATCCGGAAACTTTTAAGAGTATACCCAAAAGCGTAAATATTTTTCTATTGCTACTGTTAGGCCTGATCTTGAAGTTGTTAATCAGAACAAATAGATCCTTTTCTCTACTCAGACTGGATGTAGCCAATATGGAGTATGATGATGCATGTGTTTATTAATCTTTGCCTTCCTCTGCATTACCACTTGGGACTCATTAAAAGTAGCAATCTGGCTTTTAAGTGGAGCTGTGAAAGTTAGATAATAAATGTTATTGCCAAAAACAATACAATGATGTATCTGTTTCTGTGTTTGACCCAGAGGGATTGGCATAAGTTTTCAAATTAATGTTTTTAAAATAAGTTATAGCATCCCTTAGGTCACCATAAATTTAACACTCCCTTGCTTCTGTCGAGAATATGCTAATTGCAGATTTTTTGCTGATGAACATTATATTGTATAATAAATATATGGAAGTGTCGGTGGAGCATCCTTTCTTTTCAGCATATTTGCATGTAGAGGACATTCTCTAAACATACTCTTTAAACTTTATTAAGAAAGAAAAAATATGAATTGGTTCTAGATTAAATGATTTTATAATTATTTTGATTTACAATTTCTGAACAAAAAAATAATTCTAAATAGTGTTTTTAATGCAGATGAATAACATATAATTAGTAAAAGAATTAGATTCTCCTGCCTCAGATAATAACATATTTGTCCAAAAATTGTATGACTGACATTGTTAGGACAAATTTCAGGGAACAGTACTACTAAAGATGACTGAGTGATATAATCTAATCCAAATGTATTTTACTTCAGTGATGGTCTTCAAATATTTTTATGCTGAAGCAAATATTCCAACTATATAAAGATTAAAAAATTATTTTGAGTGATTTTTTCTCATACTGATCACCAAAATTCTGAATATTTCATCCAAGCATGGAAATCTTAGTGATATTGATGTGTTAAATTTAGGAGAGATTGTATTACCTTCTGCATCTGCACATTCACAACTCATATTTTCAAGTAAATCTGTAGTGATGTTTTCTATTACATTTGATGCACAACATTAGGGATTCTAGAAGCAGTAAGAGAAGATGAAATTTGTGATAGAAAGATGCTGATAAAACTCAGACTGCCCAAAAGCAGAAGTAGGCTTGAAGCTGGATTTTGAAGAGTCATCAGAAATTAGTGCCAGGTTTCAGTATGTGAGCATAAGAGAACAAAAATCAAAAATAATAGTTCTGGTTTCAGAGCGATTGTTTCCCATTTTAGACTTAAATTTTGTTTGAGAGAAAAAGAGAGAAAAAAATACTCTTTTTGTATGAGGAAAAGAAAAGAAAAAATCCACAAACCCAATACCCAGATATTATTATTTTTTGCACGATTTGTACAGTGCAACTTTTAAAACCAGGAGATTAAAAAAAAAAACAAAATAGAGGAAGGAAGTATGCTTTTTTGCTGCTTATTAGACTGTATTGGTCTGCACAGTTTTTAAAAAGGCTGCTTGCATCCTGTTTCAGGCAAAGTGCTGTTTGATAAATGAGTTTAATACACAGATGTTTACCTCAGAGAAAATTCTGCCTATATTTCAGAGAGGTTTTTGTGCATAAAATCTGTTTATCACATTTTCTAATACAGAATGTGGTCTGCATTTCTACCCTGGAAAAAGCTAAAACATTTCCCATTTTTCTTTACAGCAATTTATTAATTACAGAATCTAAAATAAATGTAACTAAATACTTAATGCACTGAAAAATACCATGATACTTTTATTTATACGTTGCATTGGGAAACTGATGTACATATGTATGCAGACGACAGCACCTTCCTGGCCGCCAACATCCTAATCCAGCTCTCATTTCACAGGAAACCGGAGTAAGTGGGGGTTTGTTTGTTTTGTGAGGGTTTAGTTTGGTTTGTATTGGTTTAATTTTAATTTTCGTTTTTAATAATATAAGGCCAAATTCCTTCAAAGAAAGAAAGTTTTACTACAGAGAAGCTACTGTTTTTCTGATGTGTATGCTGTCATTTCAAGGGATGCTCTGATGACATTGACATCTGAGAGGGATTGAATCAATGAGCAGACTTGGAATTTGCCCAAATCATGTTTTTCCAGAATTACCTATCACATCCAATACTACTGCCATCCATTACTCTCTACTTTGTTGCATCTTCACATCACAGTTTGCAACAGGAACATGTTCCACAGAATCTGAATTTTGTGATTTTCCTTTGAAAAGACATTATTGTTTTATACAGTTCCTGATCATATATACTTAGTGTAAAGTCCATCAAGACTTGCTCTATGTCTTTCAGTTATTCTGCAATAATTCAGTCATGGCTATTAAAAAAAAAAAAAAAAAAGAAGCTATTTTACCATCAATTCTTATATAAAAATGAAAAAGCAATTGCTACAAAATCAGGATATTAACATGGATGCCTTTATGCAAGCTAATATGTGAGAGGCATTGTTTTTGAAATTAATGCTAAGGGGACTACAGAATTAGAGATTATAAAAAGAACTGGACATTGCAGTTCTTGATATACTTGAAGCTTTATAAAACATTAAAAAATACATTTGTAAAACCTGGATGACCTAGTGCAGTTATTTTTAGGAGCTCTGTGATTTAATATTTTAATAGCTATTGACTTTCATGCATTTCAATCAATGCCATGTTCAATATATTTTTCAATAATGAAAATTTTTCTTTAATATTCCATACTTTAAAAATTTGATTGATATAAGACTGACTGTCAGCTCAATAGTAGTGGTGTGTAACATTGTAAAGTAAAGGTTTATTGAAAGCTTTATTGAAAGATTGATCGAATAATGGTGGGATTCTTGGGGTGCCATGGTGTGATTCTTAGGGTGTCCTGTGCCAGGCCAGAAGTTGGACTTGATGATGGTTCCCTTCCAACTCTGCATATTCTATGACTGTATGAAGCTGTGAGAGAGACAAGGCACAATGTGCCCACACAGTCACTGACTCAATCTCCAAGAGCAAACAGAGGGTCACAAGTGATGCCATGGCTCTGCTGGACTGCCTGGGATGATGAGTCTGGGTCTACTGGCAGCAGCAGTCAATGATGCAAATGGCATGTGGAGGTGAGTAAGGGTCACAGCAGCCCTTGGCCCCACTGGTGGCTCTGTGATTTGATACAGGCATGACCTTTATGGTTATTATGGGCAGTATCCTGCTGACATCTGCCAAAGGGCAAGGTGCCAAGAATGGGTACAAGCTGGGAGGAGAATAGATTGACAGTATCCCTGAGGAGAAGGACTTGGAGGTCTTGGTGAATGAAAAACTTTATATGAGCCTTCAGTGTGCACTTGCAGCCCAAAAAGACAACCATCTCCTGGGCAGCATCAAAGGAAGTGTGATCTGCGCTCAGGGGCAGTGGTTTTTGCCATATACTCCCCTCTTGTGAGATACCACCTGGAGTACTGCTTCCAGCTCTGGGGACAACATTAGATGGGCATGGACCTGCTGGAGCAAGTCCAAGAAGATGATCAGAGGGATGGGATATGCAGACAGGCAGAGACAGTTGGGATTGTTCAGAATACAGAAGAGAAGACTCTGGTGAGATCTTCTAATATCCTTCCAGTGCCTAAAAAGGCCCTGCGAGAGAGCTGGACAGCAACATTTCACAAGGTTGTGTAGTGATAGGATGAGGGTGGTGAGGCACTGGAACAGGTTGCCCAGAGAAGTTGTGGAATGCCTCATCACTGGAAATGTTCAAGGCCTGGCTGGGTGAGGCTTTGAGCATCCTGGTGTAGTGGAAGGTGTTCCTTTCAGTGGCAGGGAGGTTGGAACTAGATGATCTTTAAGGTCCTTTCCAAACCTCTATAATTCTATGATCAATTCAATAACCTTTCATATGTGAAAATCCATGATTTTAATTTTGTAGAAATGTTTAACAGCGACTAATTGCCAGTTGATTATGTAAGACAAAGAAGGAAAACATAGGTATCAACACTGGAAAATTAATCTAACTAATTTTCTGATAACTGAAAATTGCTATGCTCAATTCAGAAACTATGAACCCACAATAGGAAATTATTCATATAACGATATTTAAAAGTTCTGCTGTTTAGAATTAGGATTTCAAGCTGTTTGTTCTCCTGTGCTACGTTTAATAGCTTGATTCTGAAAATGCAGAATTCAGTAGTTCCGCTGAATGTAAAGAAAATATAAATATAAGTTACTTGCCTGAATATATGATTGCTGAACTGTCTCTGAACACCTCAATTTTCAGGGTAGAGTGTGTTCACTTAGGTATGTGATATATTCTAATAGGAGACATGCTACTAAATCTCTGTGAATCCCCTTGAAAATTGAGATATGGTAGAAAAGGTATTTAAAGCTTTTATTTGTAATACTACCATAGTTATTATGATGAATAAATGGCTTAAGCTATTTGACCTTTTTAATGAATAGATGTAAAACTACTTTGTTCCTTAGCTAGACAAGAAAAATGACTTGTTTGTTTGAGGTTTTTTTAAAGAATAAGTTATTAAGTTTAACAGGAATATGTCTTCGCATAGTGTAAATGATTCAGTACTAAAAATCCTTCTTTTTATGTGTTTTTGGATTCATATAGGGCTCAGAATTTGGCATATTTGGAGTTAGTTCACCATTTTTCATTATCCAGAATCTAGAAACTTTGAAGACAAAGACTAAGGTATCGCCAAACCAATAGTCTTCTGAAGATATGAGAAAGCATTCCTTTCTTCTGAGGACTTCTCTACTTTAAAAAATATTAGTCTGTGACCCCTGAGAAATATATATTTTTTTTATATTTGAAATGGAGCTCTTCCAGGGTTGCCTACCAAATTGCTCAGTTCAATTCAGAAAATATTCTGCTGGACATTATTTAACCATATTGCATAAAGTTCCTTTTTCCGATACCAAATTAATTTATTCTGAAACATCTCAATAATATTGATTCTATAGCAGCTGGTGTATTTTTCTGGCATGTACCTGGTTTTAAATACTGTAGGTGACTCATATGTTTTGGATATTGAGCACAAGCCTCAATAGAAATGAGGCTAGTACCTTTTCTTCATGCAGGTCTGGTAAACTGCAGATTACTTCAGCAATATTTTCCATCTGTGCCATTTCTTCTACTACAACTTGTCTGATATTATCAATCTCCTTATACCTACAACAGCTCTTTGGAATTTCTTAACATCACTATCCACACAAAAGAAAATTGCAACTATCCTCACAGGCGTAGAATATATAAATGCTGTAGTCACATTTTTAGGTATATTGACTGCATTTTAACTTTTATTCCTCATTTTATTTTTATTATTTCCCTTTGCTTAACACAGTCATATTGCTGTTGCTTCAGAACTCTCATCTGTAATTTACACTCTCAGATCACATTTATTTCTCATTCATTTATGTGTCTTCATTCCCCTCCCTTGAAAATTTATTTATTTATTTATTATTTATTCCCTTGAAATATCCTCAATATTTTTATCTGTTTCTAGAATTACATAGGTCAAATTAAACTTACTTTAAAAGTATTAATTTTCCTCCAATGGCAATACACTGTCCTTGAGTGAGTCACTGAGGTACAGGTTCCCAGACTGTAATTCTATTATTTATTTAAAATTAACTTTACCCCTAGGTTTCTTTCCAAATCCAAAACAAAAATTCCATGGCAATAAGTCTTGATGAAGCTGTACGGTAAGGCAGTGCTTCTTCATACCTGTTTCTCTTGCATTTTTAAGAATTCAGCTCTGTAAGGAAATTGCTTTAGCTGAGTTCATCTCTTGACACTACTGTTTTAGTCAATAGTTAGACTACAAGAATGTTTCTGGGAATATTAGAAAATACTGCTAAAACCTGGATTTTGAACTCAATAACATGAATATTCAATACAGAACTGCAACCCCAAGAGTTTGCTTACTAGTTTAGTCAGTGAGTTCCAAGACTTGCATAACTGAAAAAATTCATTTAACTCTGAGTTACTTATTTTCCCTGGATAAAAAAACTGGAGTAGACCTGTCAACAAAGGAAACAAGTGCAATCCATGTGTTCCTGACTGTGTTATACTCATTTATTGAGACAAAACCTGTTCTCATCACAACTTCACTATATATTTTATATACGCTGATATGTGAGAACTTAGAAGGGAATATTTGATTTATGATTTTCTGATCTATTTTGCTCCTGAACTCCACTACAAGTAAATTTAAAATGGAAGAAACAGAATCTAAATCTCTAAACATTGCAAAACACTCACCACAGGAAGCTGGTCAGCCACTAGGTTACAGGGAGGTTTTCATATTTACAAAGCCAAAGAAACACAAAGTTGGGTTTTTTTTCTAGAAAAGCAGCTAAAAAAGAGAAGAATTTACTTTGGACAAGAATTTATTTTGGACAAGGCCTTCGAAATCAGGGCTACAATGTGCTGCATGTTTTTATATTTTCAGAAGACTGTGGGATCTTTAAAAATCATGTACTTAGAGTGTCATTGGGGACAACATAAAATGGTTCAGTTGGATTTATCTGAATGTGTTTATGCAGTTCTGTTTTCAGAGCAATCACTGATTAAATATATGCATTTATCTCTAAGAGGTATTTCTTTTGCTGCTTTCTGGTATTAATAAATTAATTATTACTTTATCACATATGTCTACATTACATTCAGGTATTGAAATTAAGTAGCCACATGAAAACATGAATCACTTGTCACAAAAATAATCCTAGAAAAAATAAAATGTTAAAAAGAAGCTTTGAAAAATATATATATGAGGAGATATAAATGAGAAAAATCTATTTTCCTGTGTAACCTGCTCTGATCAGTTTTGAAACACTGTACAAAGTTTTCTACACAGTTGGCAAGATATTCACATGCCAAAAGTGACTGCATCTTTTAAGGGAAAGACACCTTCATGTAGTTACTGTGCGAAACAAATCTGTCAGTAAGGCTTTTATTTCTTTATTGATTAGAATTCTATTATGTCAAGAAGAAAGACTATAAAATTCCAGAAGACTTTTTGTGACAGAAAATTGACTATAGCAAAAAACATGTATGGCAGGACCTAAAGAGATTTATTTTTATATGAGTTGAGGAATTAGGAGTTACACATAAGTTTTTTTACCACTGCATGTCCCATGAACATATGGTGGGTTGAGGTGAGGTCTGCTATTTTTAAGAACAAAGAATGATTTGCATGTGCAAAAGCATTAACAGTAAAGAGAGAAAATTAACACAAGAAATTTATAACTTGGCAGCAAACTTAAATGCCTTGATTATTATGATTAATGCTGGTGTGAGAAATATTCCAATCACCAAAGATATTGTATAAGTGTTTTTACAACATGGATTAATTTTAACTGCATCTTAGATGGCACAAAGTGCTTTCAGTATACCCCTGGACACTTTCCAAAGGCTCATTTCTGTTGGGTTTGCTTTCCAGTGTACACTGTCCCACTTTGACCTTCTCACTGAGATGAAGACCATGTCCATTCCTCTCTTGTACTCTGAC
This sequence comes from Corvus hawaiiensis, assembly GCF_020740725.1. NCBI lineage: Eukaryota > Metazoa > Chordata > Aves > Passeriformes > Corvidae > Corvus > Corvus hawaiiensis. The sequence goes on from NC_063214.1 coordinate 79,257,046, forward strand.
TACCCTCACCCATCACAGGTGTCCACATGCTATTTTCATGTATATCTTTCATCCATGTTTCAATGCCAATACTTCAGTCTCCCTAAAAAAAATTGGAGGACTAAGAAGAAAAAGCATCCTATAATTCATGCTACTGTGATCAAACTTTCATTACCTGCACCATTCAGTGGTACAGCTTCGATAGTCCAACTGAAATAAAAATGCTATATCTGAAAAGACCTGATCTGAATTCTTTTACTAAAATGCAAATCTCTAAATATTTTTAAATGAACAACTAAATAATTACTAAATAATTACTAAATAAACAGGACTCTTTCACATGACCTGAATATTACTTCAGCCCCTAGAAAATACCTAAAACATAGTCTGTATTATTTTAACTTTACAACAAACTTACTCAATGTTCATTATCTTTACTGTTTTGCTTTTAAAATCCTGAGCCTCTTGATTCATCATAAAATAAATTTTTGAAGCACAGAGAGGAAACAAAGTAGGCAAGCACTTTATTTAACACTGGATAATTTTTTTAAGAAAGTTTTATCTTGCTTGTTAAATTGAGAAGTTTTCTATTAACTCGGCTGGGAAGCCTTAGGGGCCACTGAAAGCTTTTTAATTGCATATTTAATTAGAAATGTGCTAGAGAGCTGGTGTTCAGCTTTTTCCAAAGCTCATGGCTCCTGACAAAATGTCTGCTTTTAAGCCATTTTGTCTCTTGAAATGCTTTCTAAAAAGTGGGTTAAACAGAAGAAGCTTTAATTTTGCCTATTTTCACTTCAAAGGGATTTTACTGTTTTATCAATCCTAGTGTAAAACCAAGGTGAAATGACACCTTCAAAAGTAAGCATTTTCAGGTAAAATAAATCTCCTAAAAGAGCAAACTTTAAAGATTCTAACAATTTGTTTCTCTGCCTATCCCACCAGAGTGATAGGAGATGAAAGAAAGGAAGAAGAGGAGGATTATGTCTGTCTACTAAAGGTAGAGTTTGCAGAAGCAAACCACCAGCCACTTCATCCAGTAGCCAGTGTCTGGAGGTGAAGTGAAATAAATTCATGCATCATTGGATCCATGCATCATGATAGTCCATGTATTTGATGACAGAACATGGCAAATATATTTGAAGGGTAGGAAATAAAGTTTGTTGGAAGTAACTTGATTTGAGGAAATAGACTTGAATATCACCCAAGACTAGCTCTTAAGAGGCTGTCATTTAATTTCTGTCATCCATGATTAATAATCAAGCTTATCCAAAATGTGATCTGTTTAGAATTTTTTCAACTTTACATTTAAATGCTCAAAGACTGACCTCTGACAGTAATATGTCCAATTTTCTCCTGGCAACTTCACAATATTTTTCATTTATTTATTAATTAATTTATTTATTTATAAATGAGGAAGTTCTTTAGTAAGTGTTTGCGCACTCATTCCAGTAGCATAGGCTAAGCAAATGCTTCAGACTTGGCTATTCAAAAGAGAAAAGCAATTCTGGTTAGTAAATATGTTCACAAAATAGCAAGAAGTGATATGACTATTAATATTAGGTGCAAGAACAGTACTTATAATTTAATCATGACCTACGCAAATTAAAATTACAGAGTTGACACAGTTTTATTAAATTAGAGTACGGTGAGTTCATTCACATCTTTTGTTATGAAACCAGAGTTGGATACATTGATTAATTTGTCCTCCATTTTTAAGATTACCACAAGTAGAATTTGGTCTTGTCACTTCCTACACAAACCTGTAAAACAGAGGTGTGAGGTGAGATGAGTGCCATTATCATGAGTAATCCAACAATGTTCAGCTCTGTGTTTCCACACCAAAACCAAATAAAGCTGATTCTTCAGTAACTCTGTGTTTGGCACCGAGTCCTGAGAGGAAGCTGGCTAGTTTAGCCTAAATCCTGTTAAATACTGATGTCACCTGGCAAGAAAAATTCTTTGAAGTAGTGGCTGATGGCCGTGACTGCACCTTCTGTTGAAAGCACCTGCTAAAGGAGTTCCAAGGTTATGATCAGTCCTAAACTCTTACTAGATTATTGTTGATGTTGGATGCACAGACAACCACAACAGCTGAGAAAAACTTTAATGCCAAGTGGCTAAGAGTGACTCAGCTTTTGCAATAATATCTTTCCTTCTTCTTTCAAGTTCCCAGGCAAAGCTAAACTTCTCTAATACAGTCTGTCTAATTACGTTTGCATATGTGGGAATCATTATATACTAGATATCACACAAGGACAAATTGAAAGAGGGCTCAGGTGATTATGTTTGACTTAGAGTTTTCTGAGAGAAAGAAAAGAAATTTGTCTTAGTGGCCCTTCAATCCAGGCTTCTACTGAACCAGTAGTGCTTCTACTGAAAACCCATTTGCAAAAATCCCAAAAGACTGAAAAGGCAAGTGCAATAAAATCAAAGCTATCATCTGTCCCTATAATTTTCCTTAAAAGCTGTAGTGAATTTGTTATCCTGCAAAAAAAGAAAAAATCCACTGGGAGTTTTGTGTACCGCAGCAATAGATTTAAGAATCAAATTCAGTGGTTTTATCTCAAATATTTTTAATCTAGATTGACATTTTAGAGATGAACAATGGAGAATGAGATACAGTTGAAAGCACTATGAATAAATGATAATGTTTTACTCATTTCATATTAGTTTCACATTCTTAAGCTCTTTAGTAACCAAATTAGTGATCATGTCTCTGCAGATACGCTTAATTCATAAGACTTAAATTAAGAAATATCTTAAATGGAGCAGGGCTGAAAAACAGTCTGGCTACTTGCCTTATTGGTTTGAACTGCAGACATATTTTTACCCAGTTTTGTAACATTCAGTTTTACCAGTAACAAATGAACAAAACATTGTCCTTACTGAAAAGCATTCTTCTTTCAAATAAGCCCTAGTTTACATCCAAGATAAAAACTCATAACTGGTGGGAAAAAAACAACTTAAAGTATTGTAACCTGTCATTTAAGGCTTCCCAGATGAAGTCATTCTCTTTAGTTTAGAAAGAAATATTGTTTCTACGTTGGATGAAATCCTCAAGCAAAGTCATTGGAATATCTTCCATGGTTTGTTCATCAGATTTAAGAATATCCTATTTACATATGTTGGCATAACTCCTTCAGCTTATCAAACAGGCTGAACACCATTGTTCTCTGCTTTAAGTTTTTCCAACTATTCTGGATAAATTCAGGTTTCTTTCTTTATTTCTATTTTTTTTTCTTGCTGTCTGTGAAGAGAGATGAAGACTTGCGATTTCTAATTTTTTTCTTTGTTTTTTTCCTGTGGGTCATAAGTTGGTTCCAGAGTTTCTGGAGCGTGCTTGTACTTTTAAGAAGTTTCAGGGAAGAGGTAGTTTCCTTTGAATGCTTGCTCATTGCTCAAGGAATGATTTGCTAATAACAGCAAATAAAAGACACTAAGGGCATAGCAGGTTTTTAGAAGGATGGAGTCTACAGAGGATTAGAGGACATCAAAAAAAGTGCAAAGAGAACTAAAATCAGATATGGAAGCCAAGAAAATCTGAAAGGATTTAAAATAGGAGGTGAAGCAGAGTGAAATATCACTACACTGCATTTTCAAACAAAGATTTTTATTCTCAATGACACTTTCTGTGTTTTTCCTTTATTTTACTTTATTTTCTGACAGCACCAAGCTTTTGCCTCACAAAGAGAAAGGCAGATTCACTGAATCTGAGGGAACTCAGCAAGATTAGGAAGGCTTTCCTTTTCCGAGAACGGATGATTGTCTACATGTAGCAAGGCGCCTGCTCCTATCTTAGAGTTTCTCTAAGTTCCCATTTTGCACAGACTGACAGCTTGTGGTATGTAAAGCGGCAGTATTCCCACCATCAAGAGATCAGCAGGAGTCCTGCAAGGTAGATACTATCAATCAGTTGATCATGAGTCAGTAAGTGCCAGGGTTATCTCTTTGCACAAAGCCCAGCACTGCCTTCTTGCAAAGCAGCTCCAGGAGTCAACAGGAGCTCAGCAGCATGCTTCCACTTCCCCAATACATAATTTGTTGGAATTGCTAGAGAAATTATAGCAAGCTGAATGCATATGTCTATGTGTGTTCATACCTTTGCATGCGTGTCTGTGTGTGCAGGTATCTCTATACACACACCTGTGCTTCAGAGTATGTTGAAATGGTTGTTTGGGGTTTTTCCCAATTAACTTTCTTGAGATCTAAACAGCTGCGTACAATCCAAGTGCCCTTTTCCTCTAATCATGCCCCCTATGTCTCAAAATCACCTCCGAATTCAGCAGATATCTGCTAGGAGGAACTCAGAGGAGCCAGTGATTTTTTCTTTGTCAGTGTGTGGATTATCAGCGTTGGATTCCTACAGTGTTGAATTGAGACAATGAGGTGCCAACACTTGAGTTTTAATTAATTTTGCATCTTGCCTATTTAATTAAAAGAAAAACTACCTAATGCACCTACCTAATGCATAACAATAGACAATTTACAAAATGTAAATAATAAAGTTGGTTGCAACATCTACAGTTGGAATAAGGCATTTCTGTTTTGCAGTGCCATTTTAATTTCTTCCATCTCTCCCTCTGGACATTTTGGATTTTATAATGATGCCTCTAAATTTCAAATTTAGTAATGTTTTTCAGCTATACAGTCCCATTTTGATGATCCAGTCTCATGGAGGAGTGGTTATATTTTCCTTTACACTCAGCAATTGTACTCTTTGCCTAGTGGATATTATGTATAAATAGATTGCTTTAAATATATATATTTTTGGTAGGAGATAGGACTTTTTAATAGATTTTTTTATTTCCTGGTGTGTTACTATAGGAAAATTAATTTTAAAACTTAGAAAAATGTTGGCCAAATAGACAGAAACCAATACTTGTGGTAGCATTCTAGTGCTTCATTTGTCCACTGTAGTCCTAAAATGAACGAGAGTTGCATTTATATATAAAATATGAAAGATAAATATAATATGAATTGATTACTTTAATCCAAATCTGAATCTTTTAAGATGATTCTATTGCTCTTTCACTTGCTAATTCTCTCTCCTAGTTTCTCTTATCATGCCATTACAAAGAATTAAATCAAAATTATGTATGCATATAAATTTCCCCAAACAGTAAGTGCTAATTATTTCTTTGAGTGCAAAGAGTTTCTGGAGGGTTTCTTGATGAAGAACCAGATGCTTATTGTGAAAAATAAATACTGTCTATTCTTGTAGGAAATTCCAAACCAACATCTAAAGCCTTGGGACATCTTTTTCCTGAACAGCCAAGAACTGCCACAGAAAATTCATTATTTTCTTATTGATTGGCCTCAGTAAGTAAGAAGAGACCACATGAAGGAACTGTCACCCTCAAACACATTCACTGTGTAAGTATTTGAACCTTGAAATGTAGTTGAAAGGGAAACAACTTTCCCCTTTCCTGCTGTGACTGAAATTTCAAGAGTAACTGATGCCCAAGCATCTTATCAGGACTAAGGACATTACAAAAGAGCACATCAAATTAATAATCTGCATCTAGTAGCACTACACAGGGTACTGAATCACACTATGAAATGTTACACTTCAGGACTTTGATCCTGCCTGAGACTCCATACAGAGAGTACGAAAAAAATATAATTGTACTTGAAAAGGAATAAAAATGATTGCTTATGCAAAACAAGCCTTTAAAATTTCCTACTGTGACAAGCCTAGAAGCTGTGGTATATTTAGGAGCAAATTAATAGTGACATGGTCTTCAGACTCATCTGAATGCACAGTGGGAAGCAACATCAATCACTTTTCTTGCTTCTTTCCACTCTCTCAGTTGATTCCAAAACACGCATCTAATCCATTTATATCATAATTAACCCTGGCCTTCCCTGAAATACTACCCTTTTCTCCTTGATGTGCTCTGACTCCCACAAATGTACATTAAGATGCATCAGAGAACAGTATTTTGAGTGCAAAAGAGGCCACAGATATCATCATGCCATCTACATATGAACAAGTCTATGGGAAAGAATATTTGTGATGTTACCTTAGATAAATCCCAGGATCAACCTGTTTGAACAGGTTGAAAGGTACCTTAAAGATCATCTAGACTAAATCCCCTATTGTGGGAGGGGACACCTTGCATGAGATCAGACTGCTCAAAACCCCAACTAATCTGGTCTTGAACACTTCCAGGGATACAGCATCAACAGCTTCTCTGAGCAAGCTGTTCTGGTGCTTCACCACTCTCACAGTAAAGAATTTCTTCCTAATATCCAGCCTAAATCTATTTTCATTTATTTTTAAACCACTGCCTCTTTTCCTGTTACTAGAGGAGTTGGTAAAATGTCTTTCCCCATCTTCCTTATAAGCCCCCTTCAGATATTGGACGACTTTTGTGAAATCCAGGTAGACGACATTTGTAGTTCTTCCCCTATCTGATTTGATGGACAAGGGAAAATGAAAGGGAACATAATTTTATTCCTAAAATTATTTCTGTGTTGGGAGGTAGATCTATAAATTCTACAAATTAGAATTGGCTAATACCTTACAACCAAGCAAAGACCTTATACCTAATTAACAGAGATGGGGAATTAATTGTGTGTTTGGGGATTGTTATTTATTTATTTAATTAGTATATCAGCAGGCAGGTCAGAGAAGAAGCACAGAATCTTAGAAGTCTAAGCTTGCCCATCAAGATCCTTTGGTTCCTCTCTACTCTGTCATAGTTTGCCATAGTTGAACAAACGATTACTGGGGTTTCCCTCTAAACTAAAGGACTGAAGTCTCATCAGATTTTCTGTGTTGATGAGAAGAGTACTCAGGGAATGAAAATGTGTAGATTTCAATCCTATCAAGACTGTTAGAAAAAAACACTACCAACTGCTGTATTTCTGAATGGTATTTCTGAGCAGAACTTTACTTCAAAGACCTAAAAGCAGGAGGTCTACTCAGTGGATCCCAAACAAACTCCGACAGAAAATATTTGTCTAGATAACCACCTAGCTCTATCAAACTTTCCAGCAGAAGCCTTCTCAAGTGTCAAAAAAGGCTGCAAAGGTCCTTGGGAGGGTGGAGGGTGTTGACTCATCTAAAATCACACAAAATTTAAATCTAGGTGTTCAAAAACTCTTTTAGTCTTAGCATAAATGCAAAGATGGTTTATAATTACTGAAAGTTACTTGCAATATTAAGAGAAATCAGGTAATTTCTTAGATGTTTAGACTACTCACCAGATCTACTGATAAATCTTAGTTCTCACTGGAACACAATTACAGACATGTGGGATGCATTCTTTATTAAATCTTTGAATAAAATTCACCTATTTTGAAATCTTCTTTTAAGAACTTTTGGATTAAAATATTTATTTATTCTCTAAGTCCCTAATCCATGTTTGAATTCTTTTTCTGTACTCTTTTTTTTAAGATATATAAAATTAAAGGATTTCTATTTACTGTACCATCCATAGAGTATAAATCTTGTGATGTAGATCCTATGAATAAAATGTTATTGTTTTTATTGACTCATTATATTTTGATTTAAAGTTTAACACATACACTGATAATTATTTCACTATGTCGAGTGCAATGTCAAAGCATTTTCTAAGCTGAAATGTGAATGTTATGCAAAACCCTTATTAGCCTCTATTAAAATTCAGCTATGTTAACAGCAGTATTTGCACACTCTCTAAGAATTTTGTTTCTAATCAAGCCTTAATGTATTCAGAGAGGCTAGTCTGCAGTGCATGAATTCAGGACATTGCACAATGGATTCAATCATCTTTTGTACATCCAAAATAGAAGAAACAAATAGAAGAAACAAAATGCAATTAAAAAAAAACAAAAACAGGATACTACTTCGCTAATCTAGAATGGGTTGTCATATAAAAACAGAAAGGTAAATAAAATGTAGACTTAAATTTAATAAATTCCACAAATATTTTCAATGTAAAAAATGATTTTTTTTCTACTAGTACAATGTTACTGGAGAGCATTCCATATTTAAAGGTGCTGTCTCTTGGCTGCAAGAGTCTGAGAAACCTCACTTCCTCCCCCAAAGTTCATCATGAACTGAAAGATGCTTGGAACCTTGCAGGTGCAAGCCAAAAGCAATTACCTAATACAAAATTTGTCAAACTGCCTACCAGGGATGATGGGAAGCAGTAAGATTTATTTTTATGCTGTGGAAAGTGTGCTTTGTGCTTTGTAGACAGAACCAAGAAAAACTGTTTGCCCTGAGGATCTTGCAGGCTGCTTACAAAAAGCTTTCAGTGTTGCACCTTCTGTGTAAGCCCTGAGGAGCAAAGATCTTCGAGCATTAGAGAAGAGTCAAAAATATTTATAAACTATGTCTTCAAAAAGGTCAAGAACAGGAGTTGATATTGTAAATGCTAGATACCCCTCCTGTTCCAGGCTGGTAAAGGAAATTGAACATAAGGGACAAGAAATATAGAATCTGATATAAATCACAGAAAGGTAAATTAAAATATCTCATTGATTTCTCTGAGCTTTGTAAATAGGCTACAGTTACCTGTTTAATCAGTGTGTTATTCCTTCTGTTAGTCCCTCTAGGGAGCTGGAAGCAGTTCCACATCTATCAGTAGACAACTTCAGGTTCTCTTGACTGATCACTATTTTTCTCAGTGCTCTGGAAATAAAAATGAATAATTCTGTCATTTTTCTTTACAAAATAACTTTTGGTGCCTTTCTGATCCTTCCAAAAGAAAGAAGAAGGACTTAAATAAATAAGTATATGTAAGCTTCCCTACAAATTTTATTAACTTACATTGCTAAGGGCTAAAAAGGCACCTTCAATGTTCCTGAACATATATGAAAATATATTCACATTTTGTATATAATAAGAAAGGTTAATGCCTGTGAAACTAGTTGAGTATTTTACTTTGCACTAGAAACCTCTATTAAAAAAGTGTAAGGCCTTTTCTGAATTTTGAAGTCTTAAATGTTCTTTACTTTTCCACAGTTACACCATAATACATTTTTTTGAAACCCATACATACTTTACTATATTTTTAAATACTGTTCTATCTATCAGTTTCTTCAGTATTTGGCCTGAGTAAAAGATGTCAAGCATTTCACAAGGTATCTCTCTTTGCAGTTTGCTATTGGCACATTTGTGAAGGAAGAGTTGAAATAACTTATATTATTTCAATCTGGATACAATTTTCATCAAAATAGTCTGAACAGTTAGAGAGAGGGTGTCTCATTTTTCCCCCCTCTGAATCTGAAATTAGGAAATTTAAATACTTATATCATTTTCCCCTAAATAAAACTTTGACAGCTAAGTTCTAAATCCTTGTAAATACTTCATATGATCAATACTTTTTGGTTCAGTGTGGGAATTGAAAAATAGTATGAAACTTGACGCTAAAATCCAAGGAGAAATATTTTACTCTAGATTAGTATTGTTCCTCCACTAAACAGTGTTCTGGACAAAGAGGGAGTAGTGTCTGATTTCTGTCTTAACGCACATGATGTCAGGGCATAAAGCTTATGGCATTGTCCTGTACCTCTTTTCTGTTTCTTCTAACTTTTCAAAGCCGAAGAACTGACATTCATTAAATATATGTTTTAGATCAGAAGGAAAGTAACGGAAAATGGTTGATTCCAATAGCCTTGAATATTTTATCCTGTTACCATGCAACGCTCAGATATTAATAATGATGGTAAGGAGTTTCCAATCAGTTAAGTAGAAGGAAAGAAATCCTCAAACCATAAGACCTTTCCTACAGGAGAGACTTTAACATCATTATTTTTGAAATATGACCTTCTCAGCAGCATTTGTAATTTTACTTCAAATTAGAACTAATATACAGTCAAAATCAGACTCTCAGTTGCTGAGCATAGCTATTCCATTCCATGGATAAAAAGGGAACATGCAAAATAATGTTGGAAACTTTATATCACAAAGAAATTCAGGTATCCTTGAATCCTAAATAATAATAAATAGCATCTATGCACTAGCAATGAATGTTAAATGCAGATTCATCTTGTTGTCAGACTTGAAAATAAGACGTAAAATGAAATAAAATAGAACTCACTCATATTAGGAATATTTTTTACTCTTCTGCCTACTTCTGTAAATTAGTATAATAAATAGTGAAATAAAAACACCCATACTGTTCATAAGCTAGCAGTTATTTGTTCCTATATTTCTTTTGTCAGATGATTTAACTTACATTGTGTTATATTTATGATGTTAGGCTAAATCCTGACTCATAAGTTAATTGCGATCTTACAAGAAGGAAAGGACAGACAACACGCTGGGAAGAAAGTAGGATATTCTGGAGATTGTGACTGAACCTCCTGTGGTAGTGGATCTTTAAAGTAGAAGAAAAACAGTTCAGGCTAATGAAAAAAAATCTGCTTTGTGACACTGAAGTGATGGATTACCCCACAGCAAGAGGGTAAACATTTCTGAGGTGCACAAACCACTTTCCATCTTCTTTATTTTAATTTCATCTTATAAGATTTGGTTCTTATCTCTAGAAAGAGAAGACCTCTGTAAGTATTCTCAAACATTAAATCAATTCAGATAGAGATTAATCATATGTCCAATCTGTGAGAATGACCTCATGTTCAGCTTGTAAAAATGTACTCATCTGAGTACACACCTAATGGCACTCATCCAGCTTCTGAGGCATTTATCTAACACATAAAGTCACGTGAACTGAGCACTGAAATTATATTTTTGAACAAATGAGTATACATCTTTTGCCTGTGGCCCCCAGAGGCATAGCCATAGACTAAAAAAGACACCTGAAACAAGGACCCAAAACCTTTTTCACTAGCTGAGCCTTAACTGCTAGGAACTGTAGATCAGTGTATCTGTTCTCCTGCTCTCAATTTAATCCTATTATTCATCAAAGAAAAAAGGCAGAAAACTCTTTTGTAGTGCACAAGACTAGTCTTTTAACTGCCAGGGGGTTTTCTTGGAGGATGGCAAAAAGTGACGTGGGGGTAGAATCAAGCTGTTACTCTTCCCAGGAGAATATTTTTACCAAGAATCACGCAGCAGTGTATCATCTGTCTTTGTTTTGCATTGACAGCCAGTGCAGCTGCTGGGCACTGAACTCAGAGCTGCCTGCTGTGCAAACATCTACGAATATTAGTTCCAGAAAGATTATTTTGAAGCAAATCTCCTGATTTCCTCCACTCACTATGCTTTGTATCACAGAAATGGGTTATTCTTTTAAATGAAACAAGAAAACACACTCCAGAAGAATGCCTAATGTGGTACTGTTTCGAGAACTGGTGAGCTCACTCCTTGAGTCCTGTGTCCAGTTCCAGGCCCCTCACTTTAAAAAAGACGTTGAGGTGCTGGAGCAATTCCAGAGAAGTGATGATGAATGGTCTAGAAGAGTAAGTTTTATGAGGAGCAGCTGAGGGAGCTGCCAGTGTTTAGTCTGGAGAAGAGGAGGCCCAGGGGAGATGTTATCACTCTCTACAACTGCCTGAAAGGAGCTTGTAGCCTCTTCTCCAGGAAACTACCAATGGAGCAAGAGGACATAGCCTCAATCTGCACCAGGGGAGTTTCAGGCTGGACATCAGGATGAATTTCTTTACGGAACGGGTGGTTAAGCATTGGAATGGGCTGCTGAGGGAGGTGGTGGAGTCTTGATCCCTGGAAGTGTTCAAGAAATGATTGGATGTGGCACTTGGTGCTAAGGTTTAGTTGACACATTGGTGTTTGGTCAAAGATGAGACTCAGTGATCTTGGAGGTCTTTTCCAACTTTAATGATTCTGTGATTCTGTAGATCAAATTTTCCTAAGGGGAACAAATTGCATCATCCAAAGTCACTGTAAAAATAGTTTGAGCCATCTAAGGGTAAATTCATGCTACATAATAAATATTCTGAGGCATGCTGAACCAGGCTGTGGTGTGACTCTAGAATCAGATGGCACAATCAGACCTTGGCAGAGATTTTTGGAAGCTGAATTAGCTGTATCACCTATACTTGAGTGTCACCCAAGAGTAGGACCTCACCTGGCATTATGCAGTCATAGGTGCACTCACAGAGCAAGTGCCTTTACCACCAGCTGAGAATGAAGGCTGTGGTCAAATGGGGCAAGTGCCACAACTCCTTTACACCACTGTTGGCTGAGAAATGAAAACAGAGGATATGAGTAAAAGGTTCATTGTCACAGTGCAGGGAAGCCACCTGAAGAGCTTCTAGGCTATTTTAATATAGACAAATAAGTGCACACATATATAAATAGCTGTATACTTATATATAAATGATATATATATGTGTGTGGGGGCGCATGTATGTATGTATATATATGTATATATATGTATATATGTATATATATGTATATATATGCATATATATGTGTACATAAGTATATATATGTATATATATGTATATATATGTATATATGATATATAATTATAGATATAAAATATCTGGACAGATGAGTAAAGAATGAAAAGTTGGCTGCTTATATAAAGTTATTCAAGGGATTGAGGATACAGCTACTATGAAGGGCATTATGATATAGTATAAGGCAATAGATAGAAGATGAAGTCAACTGTAGATCATTGCAAAATGTAGCACACGCACAAAGACTATACCACCTTCATATGTTGAAAGCTGGGCTTGGTAATGAACATCACTGCTCAGAACCAAGACAGGGAGTTTCGTAAAAATACCAGCTCTGTTCTTGGCAGAAGTCAAAAAGACCTGAAGTAAAATGTAAAGAGTTATTAGGAAGGAATTAAGGAATATATATTCATTACACAAGTATACATATATGCATTACAGCACTGTGAAGTTCTTGTCCCCTCAGCTCTGAAAAGGATATGGGAGAACCTGTCATGTTTTCAAGGGATACAAAAGCTAACCTAACCAAAGGGTATATTATAAAAAAATGCAGAATGAGTGGTTTTAACAGCATGAACAAGAACAAACTGTTCTCTGACTTTTCCCATGTAAATTCTAGGATGATGGAAAGAAGTGTGTGAACACTATATAAAATATTAAACTGGCCAAATAGGAAGGCTTTATTATATTTTGAGTTTCTTACTGAACAGACTCTTTAATCCTTCCTACACTGACCCTCATTAACTTGGAAAAAATTTGTAATTTACCCATGAAATTCTAAGTTCAGATTTATTTTATCAAATGAATGCACTAAGGAAAAGAAAAAAAAATTGTTGTATATATTGCAGGCTTCTTTAGCAACCATCAAAGTTTTGTATTGTGACAACTTCAGCTCCTGAGTATCAGAGATAACATATTGTTTAATCCCACAAAGTACAAGGCTCTGAAAGGGCCTCATGTCCCTTAAAGGAAAAAATATATGAGGGCATATAGTTCTGAAATAGTGCAGAAAGTTTGGTAGTCATCACTAGGTACTATTTATACTTGCTAATTTCTTTTCCATTTAATATTAATTATTTTTAGTGTATACAATACTGTAGAATACTGTTCCCTTAATGGCAACCACTGTAGTCTTCACATCCATGTAGCAAGGGTAAAATAACCCTATTTTTAAAAAAATGTATTGTTTTCCTTGATGAAACCTCAGATCCATCCACACAGCTATTCAAAGATATTTAACCATACCTAGGCTTAACATTTCAATGATCAATCAGTTTGAAAAACAATGTCCAGAGACTAATTAAGGTGGAGTATAAATAACTCAATCTGTACTGTAACTCTCAAGACCTCTTAAGAATATGAATCTCTGGGAAGATCAGCTTCTTCAGGTAACCAAAATTCTGCTTATGTTTATGTCTAAGGGCACTCTGAAATTGACTGTAATGATTTATTACTTTCTGGATCAAGTCTGTCTTCCACAAGAATCCTGAAAGCTTTTTATTCCTTTTTTTACTTTTTGCACTTTCAAGGTCAGAGGTTTAGAAAGAGAACAGGCAAGAGAGTGTTCACAGAGTACATTTATTGGATAAGTACCCTTAAAAAAAACCCAAATTTAACTACTGTTTTCCTGAAGAAGGAGTCCAGAAGAGTTATCAATGTCCTTTAGATAAGGATTTAGTGCTTAGGACATTCATCCAGTACAAGAGATGTTCTTGGTTTATTTCTCCTCTGTGTGAGGATGTTGTAATGCTAGGTTTATGAGGAGACTTAAAACGAGGGTTTCTATTTATGTGCTTTACATTTCAAATACTTAATCAGCCCTCGAAGCTGAATGCAAACTCCAGATGGCCCAGAGGAAAGTCGTAAGCACTAAATTACAGCCCTTGTTTGCTTGCTTTTTCTGTATTCCATCTCGTCTTCTCCAATACAGTCCAGAACTGCTTTAGACCAAGTGGAAAAACTCCATACAATGCAGGTGGAACTCCTCACACTCTCATTCCTCATTCCTCAGCCTAACTTCCTGTTGCCTGGCCCCATAACTCCATCCCACTGTGTGAAAAATGTGAAAGATGTGAAAAAACAGCAAGGACCCAGGATATATACTCATTGGGCAGCTCAGTGTTTCAGTACTTGCCTGACTTGTCTTAGACTAAGATAGTTTTAGTCTATTCCTCCTGCCTAAGCTGTTTTAGCTTAAACTGTGTCTTGATACCGTAAAAGCCCAGCAGTCTTTGCCTAAGAAAAATCCTGTTATGCCAGAAGAAAGGTTGTTCACCTTGCAAAGTTTAGCAAGCAGTTAATAAGCAAAAAGTAGATTGTTTTAAGAAAACATATAAAATATCATCCACACAGATGCAAGACTGCAGTGGAATAGGCCCCCAGGACCAATACAGGACTCCTCCTTCGGATGCTTGATGTCCTGCTCTGTTAACCCATCTCTTTTCCTGAGGAGGACAGTCTGCACTGACCTTAAAATTGAAGGAGTCTTAGGAAGGGTGAGCAGGGAGATAAGATACAGTAATTTGTCCTGTGTAACAGTTTTAAGAGCTTTATGAAACTCTTATGTATTAATACAGGCTATGGTTGTTAGTGTTTCTGTGTCTGGATTAGTATAACTGGTTTTATTATCACTAAAATATTAATTAGATTTACAATAAATTCTTACATACCTGTACATGGATTCTATTTCATGCTTTAAAAGATTTTGTTTATAACAAAAAGAACTGACTACTGTCCAATTTGTAAAGAAAAAGTTTTCACTTTTGCTGTGGAAAGTTACAAGTTGTAATGACAAGTAGAAGATGCTAAATTTTCAGTGTGTGAAATACCTAATCCAAAATGGACAGGGTTTAAGACACACCCTTTCCTTCTTACCTTGCTTTTGTATTTCCAAACAAAGTTCATGTTCAATTTTTTGACCTTTTGCCAGTATACCATTTCTCGTACTTATGTTCTTGTGAGAAACCTATTCCAGCAGTTGGGAAACTAATATTGAAATATTAAAAATTTTTCAAGCAGCCTTTGTTATGATCTTTTCTCTTTAATGAAATGACCTACTGAAAAGTAGTTCTGGTTAAGGTTTTCTTTATTGACCTTTCAATGTCCTAAAAAATACACATGGTTCCAGAATACTCATCAAGTCCTCTGCTACACAAACAAATGTAATTTAATTACCTCATTTTGTAGTCTAAGATTAAAGGCTGGTGATAATAAATTTCAGTATAAAAAGAACATTCAGATACTTAACAAACATGTAAGTTAATTAACTATTAGTTCCCTTCTTAAGAAATTGCTTCTCAAAATCTGTTACCAGCAGTTAACAGCTGGTATATTAGCTAATGGGGAGAAACACTTCCAAGGACAAGGATAATATAAAAAACAGTATCTAACTTTAGTACAGTTTTGGTTTTTTTCTGAAAACTGCTGGTATTGTACGAGGTAGCAAATATTCTGTAAAATAAGAGAATTTGGCAGCAAGGAATACTGCAATATATCTATGTAGCATCATTAAAAAATTTTTGGTTACAAAGACACAAGTAATTTTATTAAATTTAAGATGGCCTCTTGTTCCAAATGTTACTATTTAAATTTATTGCATAATCTTGGGTATTAGTCTGATTCCAATAAGAATATTCAACTCTTTCACACACACAGAAAATGATTGTTTTCTTGAATAACAAATAGTACTAGTATTAATGCAGATATTGTCAAAAAGGTGAACTTATTATTGGTGTATATTTTATCAATTGAAAGTGAAGTGAATTAGAACTTGGTATCCTGAATTCATGGTTTGATGCATCTTAATGATTATAAAAGAAAATGTATTTTTTAAATTATTACATAGGAATCTGTTTTGAGTGTTCACATGAAAAAGAGGATAAACAGAAGGAAACATTAATGTTCCTTTTAAAATCTGTTTGTGATTTTGCTTTTCAATTTCAACATTTTTTATTTAATAAGACATGAAATATGTAAATATTTAATTTGTAATTTAATATGTAAATATGTAATTTTGTAATTTAATATGTAAATATGCAAATAGAGCTATTTACAAAGTTCTTAACCTATGACATTACAGTAATACCATATAGGGTTTTGGTTTGTTTAAGAAAGCACACATTCATATAAAAAAATAAATAAAGCTTCAATAAGCATTTTTCTTCATCTTTAAAAAGGGGGAGAAGAATTTTCAGATGTGAAAAGTCTAAGAAGCAATTTCAAAGTAATCTTGTTTTCCTGAAGTGAACAACTAGAGGTTTTCAGAAAGAATGTCTTGTTTTGCATATTTTTATCTGCAAGGTGGGAACAAATAGATGGCAATCCCTAGAAGCTTTATGTCAGATTTATAATATAGTTGTATAACTTTGTTATCTCCAAGAAACCTAATAGCGTTACTACAACCATGGGATTGGCAGTTTGTTTTCATGAATGTTTAGATTTTCCTGGGGAAAAAAAAATTAAAAGACAGCAAAATGTATTCTAGTAACTAATAAATTATTTCATCTGTGAATTTTTGGCTCATATACCTGTATAGATTAAGATAGAATAGCCAAAGAGCTCATGTGAACATGAAGTTTGCACTATATAGCGCCATATATGTTTTATTTCATAGAATAGAACCATAGAATTGTTTGGGTTGGAGGGGACCTTAAAGATCATCTAGTTCCAACCCCCCTGGCATGAACAGGAACACTTTCCACTAGACCAGGTTTCTCAAAGGCCCAATGAATCTGTCCTTGAACACTTCCATGCATGGGACATCCACCACTTCTTTGGGCAACCTGTTCAGTGCCTCACACACCTCACAGTAAAGAGTTTCTTCCTACCATCTAATCTAAACCTATTCTGTTTCTCCTTATTTATTGGAGGTCTGATTAGGGAATGACAGTATGATATTTAACTTTCCACAGAAATCTTTGTGGTTTACAGTTATAGCTCTCAAAAAAATTTTAAAAGGCAAACATCAAAATAATAATATTTATAATCAATATTATTTAATCAGGCTATATTCATAAATTCAAGTGAATGCGATAGGTAGAATGCTGAGTCAATGACAGCTTGAGACTAAATAACCCAAAAATTCCTTAATAAAGCAAAGAATGAAAAAATTTCCATGACTTAATTTTTGTTTCCAACACACTTTTGAAAATCAGTTTTACTTTTCTTTTGCAGCATGTCCTGAAACACAATACAAATTTTCAGTATGGCTTGTAAAATATTTTCATGGTGTATCTCCATAATCACATGCTCTGCTATTTCAACAGTGTGTAAAAACAAACAAACAAACAAAAAAACTGTGAAAGCATTGTGATATTGAGAGAAGGTCTAAGTGACTCAATTCACTCTAGGTTTCACAACTGATAATTGATTTTTTTCTAGGTTCTACCTCTGGCTCATTCCTTGACATAAGCAAATTACTAAGGAATGCTTCAAAAAAAAAAGTCTGGATACCTTGATTACTTCTAGAAATAAATACAAGGTGCTCAACATTAAATCTGACAGCAATGAATGAAATATTTTACCCTGTTCATATCTTAGCACATCTGAAGGCAGCAGAAATTTTGATAAGCAGTAAAACTGAGGGGAAGGAAGGAGAAAGGGTGAAACATTTTGAGTGATGACATTTGTCATCCCAAGTAACTGTTATTTATGATGGAGCCCAGCTTTCTGGGAGAACGCTTGTCTGCCCATGGGAATGGTGAATGAAATTCCTTGCTTTGCTTTGTGCATGAGGCTCTTGTTTTACCTAATAAACTGTCTTTATCTCAAACCACAAGTTTTCTTACTTTTACCCTTCTGATTTTCTCCCCATCCCATTTTCTCCCCATCCCACCAGGGGAGAGTGAGTGATCGGCCGTGGGGGGCCGAGCTGCCTACTGGGGTTAAATGATGACATTCCCTCTCTTTGGGAGTGTGAAATACTTGCAGAGATTATTTTCTTTAGAATTGATTTAGACAAAACAGAAGAAAGATAATTGCAATCTTAATAGATATGCATGATACAAAGCCAAATACTTCTTAGGAAGAGATTTGTTACTGTATAAAACATACCAAGTTACCAATTGCTTTACTATTCAGTGATGGAAAATTCAGAGAAACAATCCCAAGGTTAGTATTCCATAAACAACATGACTGACAATTTAACAGAGTGCTGTAACTCCTCCTAGCTCCATTGACTGTTAATAAAAAATTCTAATTTCCCTTCAGAGATAATTAAGAAGATAATTTCATATTCCATTGAAATTAAATTGGAAACCATGTGAAAAGAATGAGAATAAGTGAGTTTATTTTATTGGGTTTTATCTTTATAATGGAATTTTTTTTATCTGTTCTTATTCAATAGTAATGTAATGAACTTGTATTAACTGTTAGCATCTTGGAATCTTGTACTATAGGATCTGTGTATATGAATTCATCTATATGTGCAGAGAAAAACAAAAGAAAAAGATAAAAGTTATTTTTCCAAGAATGGTAAATTAAGAGTTTGAACCCCAGATGGTAATATTCACTGGGCGAGATGTTAATTTCTCTACAATATGGTCTTATGGGTAATAATAATAAAATTTAGCTTTATTTCCTGTAAATTTTCTAATTTTTTTCTCTGGATATCTCTGTCACTTTTGACAACAAAATTGCAGTGATTAGCTGGGACCAAATAAATATCCTGTGCACAGATGAAATCAGCATTGTTTTATTTGTTTTCAAACTCCTAGCAGTGCAGAGTTTTACCTAAGTATTTTGAATTTTACCTAAGTAATTTGAATTTATTGCTTTGCACAGACATTTTCAGGGATAGAGCTGAACAACTTAATAGAAATTATAGGCTTTGGGAATGTTCACTTTAGTTTAGCTGCAATATTCCACTCAAATGTGCAAAACAATGCCTGGTTTTATTTGAGGTTTTATGTTGGTTTTTTTTAACATCTGCATTTTTTGTCTCCATTTTCCCTGTTTTACCTCAGTAAATGCAATATATCTGTGGGTGAAATATTTGGCCTTTAAAACATTCCAGTTAGAAAAGCCTACATCAATTTCAACACAGATTGAAATTACATCAGTCTCATCCTTCGTCCTTGTTCTGCTTTCCCTTATATCACAGAATGGGTCAGGTTGGAAGGGACCACAGTGGTCCTGGCCACCTGCTTATCTGGTCCAGCCTCCCTGCTCAAGCAGGGTCATCCTGGAGCCCATTGCACTGAACTGTGTCCAGACTGGCACAGCAACTTTTAGAAAGAAATGTTGGCTTTGGCTCAGCTGACAACTTGAGAGCCAGTGAGTTCTTTTAACACCTTATCTGTTGCTCACTATCTTTTTTTTGTTTTAAATATATGAGTCATGGATAATGTGTTTGAAGAAAAAAATTGAAAATCTCTGGTAAAATACATGCTCAAACCCATTTGTTTGCATGGCTGAAAACATATCTGAATTAAATTGCAAATATACATATTTATAGACTAAAATTTTTAAATAGCTGCATAACCTAACAAATCACATTACTTCAGACAAGATTTTTGCATTATTTAGAATAAATATATTTTCTCTGCTATCATATATAAATATGCTCTCTCTAATTTCATTTTCATTAGAAAGAAAAAGAAAACAGTTCTTGATACACACAAACCCCAATGTATTTACTGATATACCTAAATACCTGATCAAAAATTCATCTGGAACTTTAATCCCAGGTCATCAATGCCAAACATAAGCAAATTGAAATGTAAATCTGTAGAAATTTATTGATATTTTCATTTTTCCCAGCTAATCCTATAATTTATTCATGTCAAAATGCAGACAATTTTTTCTCTTTTCAAGCTGTTTACTTTACAGAATGTATCCTCTATTACATTTCAAGAATTTTGGCTATGGTTGTAACAGTAGTAGAATTTTATTATTTTTTTGAAAATCAAAAAATCCTTTCTAAATAGGAATTAATTATATCCATCCTGTGAGATGAGTGATGCACTGGGGTCTATTTACTCAGCATGGTGTAGAACTAAGCAGCTGTGTCTTGATATGCACAAACAGGTTTAGATGAATATCATTCATTCAAGGATTATGTTGGTATTACCTGTAATATCTGCTATACCACCTCTGAAGTTGGAAAATGAGTTGTAAATAGAAGTGATCCAGTTGGAATTTATGGTCAGAAAAAAATTAACTTGTTTTCTGCTTCAGAAAGTGAAAATTTGACGCCTTTAATGAGAAACAGTGATCAGGATCTCTTTCACACTTCTACCAAATGCAAGAGTAAAGCTATACATAGATACATACTGTGGTAATATTTCACATTAAGAGAGATACCTTAAATATTGTGTTCGGTTTTGGGGCCCTCAAAGCAAGAAAAACATTGAGCTGCTGGAGTCCAGAGAAGGGAGACAAATCTGACAAAGGGTCTAGAGAAAAAGTTTTCTGAGGAGCAGGTGAGGGAGCTGGAATTACTTATCCCGGAGAAAAGATGCTGGAAAGAATGGAAGACCTTATTGCTCTTTACGAATAATTGAAAGGAGGTTGTAGCAAGGTAGGAGATTGGTCTCTTTTTCCAGGTGAAATGAGATGAGAAGAAATGGCCTCAAGTTGTGCCAGCTTTAGATTTATATGTCAGGAAAAAAATCTTCACTGAAAGGTGGCAAAGCATTGGAACAGGCTGTCCAGAGAAGTGGTGGAATAAACAACCCTGAAAGTGTTCAAAAGTCAGATAGATGTGATGCTTAGAGACATGATTTAGTGGTGGACCAGACAGTGCTAAGTTTATGGTTTGATCTGATGAACTTAAACGTCTTTTCAATCTAAATGATTCTGTTATTCCTTCTTCTGTGCTACTCTGAAACTGAAAAAATGCAAATATGGAGGTCCAATTGAAAAACATGCATTTTTCAGAGTGGGAAAAGACACTCATTCCTGAATTACATACCCTGAATGCTTTTCGGAATGTTTTTTTTCTTTGATTTTCTTTTTACTTTGTTTTGTTTTTAAATGAGAATTGTTTTACAATGTCACGTCTGGGCATCCCTCAGACTGATCAGAGCTATGTTTTCATCCCCTGAGAGCAGAAAAGAAGTCTGACTCTGATATTTTTTGGTTTATCAGAAAAAGTAATACAGTGTTATTGTCAGTATTTTCTCAGGTTTAGCTTTTAGGAAGTTTATATATCGTTTGACCATGTTTATGAGTTTGTATCTCAAACACAAATATAAGGAGAATACCTTCTCTTCTGAGTACGAAAGGGAACAAGGTCAATGCCATCACCACTGGCAGCTCTTTGCAGTTTTGCACTTTACCAGTACTATGTAGGATTTCAGAAAGGGCATTATTTTTCCAATGCAGAAACTATTCCAGTATTTCAATGCACAGTGGAATATGTAAATTTTATTACTTGTACATAACTTATGGTTACATTATATCTTCTCCAACTCTGCACAGGAGAGAAATTGTTATAGAACAAGAATAATAGAAAACATTAAGTCATAAATATCATTACTTTTTTATTCTTCTCACTGCTATATAAAAGAATTGCAGAGTTATCTCATGACTTATATATAGAAATAGTACAATAAAAAATTAGTCTGATGGTTCTAAATTTAACAAAGTAATTTTAAACTGCCAGAAAAAAAAGCCTTGTTTATTCTCCAGTAACAATCAAAGTATTGAATATCAACTGCAGTATACTGGTATGAGACAAAAAATTGGTAAGTAACACCATTTGAATACAATATTCTTAAGACTGTGCTTTCTGAACGCACTGAGGACTCAGAAAAATAGAAATTTGTAAGGATGCCTAAATATTATATGCTGACACACACCCTACAGAACCAGTTTGCACAATAGAATGCTATTTCTTTCAGAAAAGGGCAGGAGATTGACAAGAAAATATAAATTTTAATATAGAACTCCAAATAAAAATTATTGAGATAAATGTTTAGAACTTCATGTGTGAGATAGGGGAATAGAATTGTTAAGTATGTTTTTAAAAAGTTGTCTTCATCATCTCAATTCTGCTGCTGCTCTCTCAGAAGTATTTAAATCATTGTTCTAACATTTTCAATTCTTTCTGGTTTTTGCTTCAGCTTAAGTATATCTTTTATTTCCTAACTCTTGTTTTGGCCTCTATTTTTCTTCTTACAGTAATTTACCTTCCTTTTATTTTTGAGTACAGTCATGCCTATTTTTGCCTGTTTTTTGTCCTGAACTAGATTTAAAAGTATTAAATTCTATGAGTAGTTACTTTTAATGTCATTAGTGGTGTGGAAATTTATTTATGCCTTTCTAAAACACACATATAATTAATTTGGTACACTCCAATTAGCTGTGTAGGAGTGTGGTGTCACTTGTCCTACGCAATGTTTGCAAGCTTAAGGACATCAAGAAGTCTTTGACTACCACAAAAAGTTTTAAACACCCTCTACCATAACATCTGAGCCTTTCCCCCTGCTTTAAGTATAAATGTTTACTATTGGTGTCAATGGTGACATCTACATCTGCTTTCTAATCACCAGGCCAAAGCCATAAGCCCATTTCATATCTCCCAGGGGGAGCTGCTGGCCTTCGAGGCACCTCGTAGTCAGACAAAACTGTTGTGTCCTGTCACTGTCTCAGGGCTAGTGTGTGTTGGAGGACAGCTTGTATTCTTTTTAACTGATGCAGTGAGGGCTTGGCTGGTTGGCTCATTTTCTTCTGCCAAAGATCTATGCAGCTAAAAATAATTCCAAATTCGTGGGATTACTTTGAATTTTGTTACTTTTTCTTACAAAACCATTAATTTTTCTATTTTTTGCCTTGTGTTCTTTAATTTCTAAGCTGTGTGGAGCAGGCCACTCATTCTCATTATGTAAGGCAAACCCCAAAGCCTGCATAGTACTGACAAGTGCAAGACCTACATGTTTACACACTATTCGTTGAAAAGTACAGAGGCTGAGAGAGGCTGTGTCCTGTTTGACCCTGTGGTGACACCCAAGGCTAGGTTTTTGGTTATAATACAGTAATTTGGAAGAAGTTTCTTTCTTTCAGTGAAAACCTTCCTTTATTGTTTTCTCCTCATTGCAACTTAGTACTTATTGACAAACTTTGGTAAAACCTCACTACATATATTATATGGATTGAATAAAAGACAGCTGTTTCTAACAGTTATTAAATAAACTGATGTTCTACAAAGGACAAGAAACAATACCTCTTATAATGGAAAAGTAATAAAAGAAGAATTAATGCAAAAAAAAAAGCGTATCTATGGGTGTAGAATTAGTGCTTAGAAGCAGCGAGTCTTTCAGTATCTTCTGATGCTACGTGCAGTATGATGAGGCCAAAGCATCTTGTTTCGTCCACTGATTTCACAGTCAATAAGAGGCTCTGCAAATCCCTGTCCTAGGCAACATTTTACCATTGTCCTGAGGTGTGATCTTTTCCAGCTTGCTGTGTTTCTGATTCTCTTCTCATTATTTTGAGCTTTTTAAAATTTATTTATTTATTTTTCTATGTATTTTAGTGACTGCATGGACTTCAACGAAAATGATTTCTCATGTCTTTCCAAAGTTCTTGGTAGTAACACAATTGTTGTGTAATATTAAGTGAAATATGTTGGGGACTCAGATAAGAGAATTTCAGATTTGTATATGCTTTTTCCATTTGTTTATTACAGGATTTCAAACAGCATAAGAAAAGTGAAGCAACAGTTCAACAATCTTAAATCTCTAGATCAGTTGGAGCCAGGAGCATTTATGTAATCTTTCTCTTCTTTCTCCCTAAAAAGCTCTTTTTTCTTGGCTCCACAGAAATGATGGATAAAATTCCCCTGGGAAATAATGTAAAGCCTAGTCATTACAACGCATAATAGGTAGAGATTTCCATTTTTCTCTGTAAGTTATGTAACTGCTGGCTAATTCATACCTGTACTTTTTTATGTTTTCAGTGCAATTTAGCTGACCTTCAGGTGGTCTACTTAAATTTGTTTCATATCAGAGCTAGAGGCAAGATAAAAACCCTTATCCACCCATCTCCTCAGAATAAATACTTCTAAATACATTGGAAGACAAAAAATCTGTGTTGGCAGGGTTGGTAAGAATCCGGGTTATAAGAAAAGGAAGAAGAAATTAATCACGTGAAACACTGTAGTAAGGCTCTGATAAGACTGAAACTCACACATCGTCTTGTGTGGAGATTCACACAAGTAGCTTAATCTTTGCATCATAAACTTGCACAGGTTGAGATGTTAAAAGCAACACAATCTGAGAAGTCCTAGTTTCATAGAACTTGAAAGCATACAGAAAAGGCTGTGTAAGAACTTAAAATAATTGTACAAGTCTTATTTTGCAGTTAATTTGTTCTATTGTATTTGTTTGGGCTTTGTTTATTAACATAAAACATGTAAATCCCTGTGGATTATTGCGTTGTTGTAATTTTGCTGCCTTTCTGTACTTTTTACGTCTTCTTCCAAATTTCTTTCTTGACACTAAGGAGAGCTCTGAAACCTGGATGCATTTTATCTTTGAGTACTCTCACATAGGAACCAATTGATATGAGACAACCACTTCAGAATTAGGTTCTGGGTGTCTGTCAAATGACATTATTCTAGGAAAAACGTGCAAGGTAAAAGCACTTGACATAAATACTTAATCAAGAATTAGAGTCTAGATGAAATTTTACTGTGTTCCTAGAAAATTATTCTAGTTCACAATATAGAAGGTCATCCTTCAGAGGCTTAAAACATTTGAATTCACTTAGGTGTGACTACCAGCAATTCCCTAGTTTTTGCTCCCTCCATCCCTTAGTAGAAACTATTAATATTTACATATCACTTATTGCAAAATATTTCATAAGATACATGTCAAAGGCTATTGTAAATGCTCAAAGTGCTAAGTTCTAGACTGCTGTTTATATATTTTAGAGGTTATCTGGAAGGTTAACTGACTCTGATTCAACTCTAAACCTGCTCTTCCCAGGGACCTGGATAGCCTAATAGGTCTCAGACTTTCCCTTCTTGTGGAACTGGTTTTGAGACATAGGAAAACACATATGGACTTCCTAATATACTTAGATAGCTATTAAATTTAACTCTTCAATTTTAACTGTCTTAGCTATGTACCTATTTTTCTAATATTCTTTTCTATATACCACATATAAAATTGTTGCAATGGAAGTTCCACGAAAACACCAATAAAAGTGTCCAAGACAGTATTTTTAACATAATGCAGTTCATACTACAAGAAGATAGCACTGTAATGGTCATTATTGCCTAAAAGCATCATCCTCTGAATGACGATCAAGAGTGCACAGCTTCAATATTTATATATTTTAATAGGTATATTTGATCTTCTTTCTGTTTTTCATTAAGCTTCCAAAAGAGTTAATGTTCCTTTTGCAATTCTGTTGATCCAATGAACTATAAAGCAGAGACAGTGGATTCATATCTTCTTTGGAATACACTGGGTTTTGGGGTTTTTTTTATAATAATGTGGAGTATTTTCCTTGTTCAATCAAGCAAGAGACAATGTGTTCAAGTGAGCAAATCTAGTGTTTATGGCAGCCCCAGTGACCACCCTTTGACCACTGTTAAGCTCTTGTCTGGTGTTAAACAGGTCTAGTCAGGCACCTTGCCTAGTAGGCTCACTTACCAGTTAATCAGGAAATTCTTTTCTACACAGTCCAGGAACCTCCTAGACTTCATCCTCTCTGCTGTGTTGTAATTTCAGTGGGCATCTGGCAAATTGAAGACCCCCATGAGTACACAAGCTGGTGACGGTGAGAATTCTGCCAGCCATTCTGTAGAATTTATCATCTGCCTGTTCATTCTGGTGAGGAGGTCTGTAGCAGACACCTACCAGGACATCCACCCTGCTGCTCTTCCCCCTGATTTTCACCCACAGACTCTCAACCTTGTCATCATCATCATCATCATCATTGTCATCGATTTCAATACAATGAAAACGTGTGACTAAGATGCCACTTTAAATTGCAGTCTTATTAGGAGAGATATTTTGCCCCATCTTCATGAATATTCAGATTTCATCTTTCAGTGCATGCTGGTATATAAGGCCTTTTTGCCCAATGAATGATTAAAGCCATCAGAGGTTTCCAGAGTAGTAAAAATATCACAACAGTCACTCACATTTAAACAAACACTCAACTAACATTCTGAATTCAATTTGTTTTGAGGCTGAAGGTAATGTGAAGAAGCATTACAGCAAGAGCCACGTGAATCTTGACATGTGCATGCATGTCTTCTAAAAATCATATACTGCGCAAACTCTACACCATAAGAGCTACTAGATAACCTTACAGTGCTGAAGTCTACCTTTCTGATATCTTAGGGGTTTATTTCCCAAGGAAATTATTACATAGAAGATATATGTTTATAAGGTCCTAAATTAATTTATCAAAATTTAAATATGAGCACAATGTACTAAATTTCACATAATGCCAAATTACTTTTTAAAACAATCTTTATGTGATTACTTTATAATGATGTTTAAATTTTTAATTGCTAATAAGGGTGTAAAGGAGGTATAAAATACAAGGACATAAATTGGTAGGCCAAATAAAATCACCTGCAGATATTTTTCTACATTTGCTCACTAACAGATCAGGTAACACATTTAAATCAAGATACCAGTAAAACTAGCAAATCCTCCTTCTCTATTTAGGAAACTTATTATTGTCAGCAGTGAAACATATCACCCAATATGATGCTGTTTTTCAAAGCATATTTTATTGATATTGTTTATTGATGCTTATAGAAAAACCACACACATCCTCATGGCAATACACCTATGTTACTCTCTGCCCAGAGAGAAAACTGACTAAAAGGAAAGGCGTTCAGTAATCCAGGCACAAAAACCAATACCAAGCAGTAATTGGAAATTATGTGTTTGCTTGGAAACTGCTGAGAATACTGCTTTGTTTCAACTGAAGAGAAAAATAAGGTAGGCAGTAAAATAGCAAAACCTTTTTCTTCTTAGGCACGATTGATCTCAGTTTGAAGAAACGGCAACAGAGAACATTAAACACAGTTCTTCAGCCTCAAAAATATCTCCCACAAATATTAGAAGACATGCTAAGATTAGCTAGATAACATAAGACAATTCAGATGGAGTTATTAGGTTATGGGTGCATAGATTTAAACTCAGATTAGCAATAATGAAATATGCCTACTAAGAATAATGGCCCTTTCAGAAAAGAGTATATCTAATCAAGTATGTTATGCACCATTGAGTTTTTGTTCAAGGGGCTTGCTGTTTAATAGCTGTTTGGTGGCATTTGGAACTGGATGCAGTTATTAAACAACGTAAAAAGCTAATTTGTTTCTTGGCAGGAGGAGTTAGCCCTTTTGCTCTCACTCAAATTCAAATAAAATGACCCTCAAGTAAAATAACTGCAGAGAAGGAGGGGATACGCATGTGATAATGAAGGAACTGACAGCCTATTATTTGCAATCCTGCAATCTTCTGTTGGAAAATTAAATTGAAAAGAAGTGTAGATGTATTTCCAAGTACTCTGAATCTGAAATAATTCTGAATAAAATATGGAGAATGGAGACAAAAACAAGAATATTTTCTGTAAAAAAAGGTTTGTTTTGCTTATTTTTCATTTGTCTAATGAGCGTATACTACAATATAGCTCATGATAATACATCATAAGATATTACAACAATATAAAAACTATAGGATGGCAAGATTTCCCGGGTCTGGCACTTTTATTCAAGAAAACCCTTCCTGAAATTAGTTTAGGATGATATAAGAACAGTATTCATAAGATGTATGCAACTGGTTCATTAATGAATCCTTTCAGGAATTATGAGGTTTATTTTAATTTTTACTTGGTTTCACAGTATCAGGGTAGAGTCCAACATACAGATGCAATGAAATCAATAAAACAATTAGCTTTTGCTAGAAATAATGGAATTATTCCCAGTACCTTCTTTATAAAATAGCAAACAAAAATATAATTACTACAGACGTCTGTGAAAATCTGACCACTTATCCTCAAAGGTGGTCTACAAACACAGTTTAGAAAGTTAGGGTAGGTATTCCATAGCTGCCAAACCACTGTCATTTATTGCATCCATTTTGGGAAATTTGAGGTTTATCTGACCAAACAGGTATGGATAAACAAGCAAACACACATCATTAAAATGTGGATGTGAGCCCACAGTGCCTATTCATTTATATTGTGTATAAAAAATTTCAAATGCCTAGCTCAGATTTTGTTATTCACATTCTGTTCAATAACTTCCAGCCACAATGATTATGTCTGATCCTTCTGTGGACTAAGTCAAAGATGGACAGTTTAAATTGCCTCTGAAAACACTCATACTTGATTTTGATTTCTGAAATACACTAAGAAAATTCATAAATACTAATTTTTTTTTCTATCTGTATACTTAACTAAAGTGGGTCCATCTGATCTCCCTATGTACACCAGCCAGTTTAAAGCCCATACTGACAGGATCAGTCTGGCTTTATTGTAGATCTCCTGAGAGTACAGAACTGAAATTGTGTGGAAGGGTTTAGGGCTCTATTGTTGCGTAAATGTGGATGGTCATATAAGCTTCAGCTCAAATCGGAACAAGTTTATCATCGATCCACTGAGGCTTGCCCCTTGTTTCTATGGATATATTTGCAAGCTAAATGGGACAGATTGCTTTTAGCAGTGGTATGAAATTTTCATACTGTTAAATTATTAGCATTGCCCTTGATCCAGTTCTAGCCTGTCCTAGCTTGTGGTCTTGAACAAATGCTCAGGTAAGACAAAATTTGCATGTAACTGAGATTATTCTCAGTAGATAACTTGATTATGGCCACCCTGTTGGATCAACATGGACACAAGCTGTGCCCTGCAACTTATTTTTAAGGTCAGAGGACTGCTTCTGATCTGTTTTGTTTACTAGTATAGGTGTATTCTGTATGAATAGCATAGTGTCTGGCTCATTTTGGACCTTTTCAACTACTACTCTCAAAAGGCAGTATGGACAAGACTGTATCAATTTATACTCCATCCTGTGTAGTCCTCTAACATTATTCCAGGAGTCTTTGGGCTATGGCTCAGCTTTCCCTCACTGCAGATACTCCAGACTAACATGCTCCCACAATTGTGCTTACATGTGTCCCAGAAGAAACCCATAGCCAAGTACCATGAAGACATTCAGAGTTGGGGTCAGAGTTAGAGGATAGCTACAGGCTCTGTTTTACATAGCTGTCCATTTAAGCTCAGTTATCATTCTTCTACTCTGAATTATGAGTAGGTGTGGACTGCCACCTCAGCCCACTTGTCAATGATATGATTGTGATGAGCATTATAAAGGACTTGAGTCAGTGATTTTTTTCTCTCCATATTTCAAGATTCATATTTTAACTTGACTCTTCCTCTAAAATGTAAATGAGCACTCAAAATGTCAAGATTACAAAAAATTAAAGGTTTTAGAAAAATTCTGTTCAACAATATCATTAATTTCCTTTTGAATTTTTTAGAATTAAAAAAAATTCATAGATGTAGATAGGAAAGGTTTCTATCTTGAAGGAGCTGCACAGAGAAATTTCATGCATCCATTTCCTTTCATGTGTCAAACACTTAAGTCACACTATGTCTAAGACTACTATAGCATTATGCAGGTATTCTCATTTGCATAAATCCTTAGGAGTCCATATGGGAAAAAAATACAGTATGATAACCTACTACTGTTATTAGCTTAGTTGATAGGATTTACAGCATAGTATTTTCTTCCCAAGTGTTTGGGAAGAATAGATGTCTCCAAATAAAATTCTGTCTGAGGTAGATGTGGCACAAAGGAGGTGATTCCACAAAAAGAAGGCTTTTAGCAATCACCAATCAGCAATTGTCCTGAAAGCAAAAAATGCCAGAACTGCAGACTCACAAAAGTCTGAATTAGTTGCCGTCAATGCCTCTGATGTTTTTTAATAAAAAACTGATGTTGAGGAAGCCTGTTGAAGAACAAGTGCTTATGGGATTTATAAGCATTGTTTTAGAGGCAGATATCAGAAAGTACAGGCTAGTTTGGAAAGAGACTTAAAGCAACCCATGTACATAAGACAAAACCAAGCACACCATAGTAACCCTTCTATGACACAAAATCATTTCACATACAGCCTATTCTTAATTTTCTCAGTCCTTTTCAGTTTTGTACAATGCTTTGAGAAAATGTTTGGAATATTGTAAGACTAAAGGGGTAGAACAGTAAATGGTTTAGACTTTTTAATTGTACTGTTTTATGGGAAATACATAAGAATACACTCCTTCATTGTAAAGTATTTATCTCAAGAGGTATACATCCAAGATTTCCCATACAATAATGCATGGCATTTCTAAACATAAAACTTCCATTTCAATGCATAAAGGAATTAAACATAATTAACCTGGAGAATACTTTGCTCACATTTTCAGCGATTTTTTGCTGAAATATATTTTATAATTTTCTCCAGAATTTCCATCTGAGTTTCTCTTCTTTATGAAGTACCAGCAGTGAATAAGCAATTTTAGCCACTTCAAATTCTAAGGAATATGAAATTATATCACTTTACATAGAAAATCTGGGGTTTTTTAAAACATGAAACACTTGGAAAACAGTTTCAAATTCTTGAAGGAAGAAATATCAATATGAAATCCTCTGCATGGTTCAGAATACTTACAACCATTAATTCCTTTCATAATTATTTCAAAATACCAAGAGAGACCTTGACAGTGAATGATGTTGCTTTTCATACTGCTATTTATCACAACAAATGAAGTCAAATTTGGAGAAAATCAAACAGAATCCTATTATTCTCATCAACCTGTTTTTTGCTGTACTACCTACCTTAATTTTATTTTAGCACTATTCTGTGAATCCACATAATGTGTTAATTAAGATGTTAAGTGTGTTAGGCAATTTTAAGATTCTGATATGTTTAGTAGGAATTCAATGTCAGAAAAATGCAAAAGAATTTATAATAATTTTTAACTGTCAGTTCTAATATTTTTATGTTTCTATTTGGGGATGCTTCTGCCAAACTACAGTTTGAGATGCAACAGAATACATTATCTGATAAAAGTCACATTCATTTAACAGATTATTTGAAGAAGAAATTTGGTACCAGATACTAACGCCAAATTCTGGGTGTACTCAGCAGTCACTCTCTTAGGGATTCAATCAATGTTTATCCCCAGAAATGAAATAAATAAATGAGCTTTCTGAAGACTTTAATTAGAATCCACCTGGAAAGAGAGAATTTTTTTCTTGTAAAACATAATATTCCAGGCTTTCATATCAGCTGGCAGCTAATAACACTCCCAGTTATAAATACTGGTCCTGAATCTGCTTCAGTCTGAGTTACATTTTCATACCAAGCACAGTCCAGTAGCAATCCTATTATAACTCTATTTTTCTTTTCTAGGTCATGCCCAAAATTAACCACAGACATAGCATCTTAGGATAGTGACACTGAATCCTATACACATAGTATTTAACTGGCATCTCACTGTCAGGATCATTTTGTACTGTCCTAAAGAGCTCTCTTCAAAATAAATGTGCCACAGAAAAGCCCACTTCTCAGCAGTGTGGGAGGAAACCAGCTTGTTGTCCTTCGGGGCTGGGCTAAGGACCAATCCCCCTGGTTTTTTAGCAATATCATCATAACTGTAGGATTCTGCTGTCTCTGAGACATACACAGTGTCATGGTATTTCAGTACATATCTCCCACGCCCTAAGGGAATAATCAAAAGTATTTCTTTCACTTGGCTTTATATCATCAGCAATTTTCATTTTATAGAGAGAGTTGAAAATAGGATTTTTTTTCTGGTGGCAAGTTACAGCTAGAATCCAGATTGAAGTACACAAAGATGTTGGAACACAGTACAAAGTCTAAGTAAACTAGGTCAAGAAGCTTAGATTTTTTTTCATCCAGTTTTTGGTAATTTTCTGCTCCTTTGTGAATAAAATATTATTTTAAAAAATGTAAAATTATTGATATTTTCTGGGTTTTTTTCAAGATAAATCTGACTATCTTGTTAATGATTCTATTCCACAAGTATTCTCTTTTCAATTTCTCCTGAGTTAAGGTGAAAGTGCTAGCAAAGTAAAAGACCATAATTTTTTTTAGTCTTTGAATCTTCAACCTGACCATTTCGACAGTCCTGTTATCAGGTTTTAAGTGATGATTTCTAGAAGCCAAAATACTTGATTTAGAATAATGTAGCATAACTAATAATAGAAACCAGGAATACATGGAATGCTGCTTTAAATAAGTCAGCAGACTTCAAAGGCATCTAAAAAGTTGTTGCTACTGGATTATTTTTTTCATACTGAAAACTACTTCACACCTGTTCACCAGTCTTGAGATGACATGCCATATTTTGATACTGTTCTTTTCCAAATTAATTTTGCCCTCATATCTGCTTCCCTTTTATTCCAATGAAATCATGTTGGATAATGACTAATAAAAGCCACTAGGGAATTTAAACTGTAAACAAAGGAGATATTTGTGGGAGCTTTCGCCAAGACAAAGTGTTAAATAATTTTAAATTTTTCAGACTCAAGGGATAAACCTAATATTATGCTCCATTTTAGGTGACTGGTCATGTAATAGATGCCCTATCACTGTAAATAAACATTTTAAAATTGTAGATAGAAACAATCTACTTGAGGATTTCACTTTCAGTCTGTATTCATGGTGCTGAAAATTATTAAAATGCAATAGACTAAGAGGTTGGCAGGAACAAGAAAAAATCTTTGCTCACGAATCTTTCAGAAAAGACAAAATTGCATGATTCTATTAACAATTAGGTAGAACAGGCATATAGGATTAAATGTTTTAATTTCTACTGCATAAATATACTGTTGTATCTATGCCTGTGAAACTCATTACTCCTGGAAGAGCCTTTTAACAGGAAAAATTAATGACTTGTACAATCAGCATTCACTCTTGTACATTCCTATCCATCACCCTCCTTTAAAATGTTGAAAATAAGTAAATTGTACATCTTGCAATTTTTTTGCCCTGTAAGGTGTTTTGCAACTTCTAGAAACCTGTTTCAGGGAACTGTCAATCTGAGAGTGTTCTACTTTCACACAGAGTGAGCAGAAAATCTACATCCACAGAAGGAAAGGATACTAATAACGTATGTAAAAGAATCTGAGAGGGACCATGGGCAAAATTCTTGGAGATTATCAAGATCATTGTGACTCTGCTGTGGAAAAGTGTATTAAATATTTCCAGTTGTTTGTTTTTCTTTGTTGTTCAGTATTTACCCCTGAGCAAGTGCAGTGATACAGACATGTTATGTAACAAAGCATGCTATTTTACTTACAATATTTTTTCCTTTAGTAAAGCTCCTCTTAATATCAGTATAGTATCATACCATAGTCATTTCATCTGAAATGATATTTCTGATGAAAATTTATTTGAGATTTCCTTAATATATTACCTCATTGTGTCATTTTTTTGAAGGGAGACTATTTCCTTCTTTTAGATTTAAAAACAAAGTATTTAAAAACAAAATAAGAAGAACTGTCAATGTAGGAAGAACTCTGCTATGCTGAAAGGACAGAAAAATATATATATATACAATGCTTTAATGTGCCATGATGTTTCTTTCCAGACCCCTTCTTCCTACATGCAATAGAACATGCTAAGCACAACCACCTTCATGCAGCATAGGTGTCCCAAAGGAAAAAATGAGGAGATGTAAGGAATCTTGTCTTTGTTCACATACTGCAGTTCAAATTAATTAATTAAGAATTAATTTTGAGTTGCCCAATAACCTAAACACAGTGCTCCCTCCTGATTTGTTGGGTTAGGAGTACACAAACATTGAGCAGCGTAACAGATGTCCTGGCTTTGTATAAAAGAAACTATACACTGTATATTTCTGACAGTGTCAAGAAAATCTGCAGGGAAATATCTGGGCCATATGTTTAATGTTGCATATCAGGCAAGACCTGACCTTCTAGATAGGAATACTCAAGCCAAGAGCCTTAGAAATGTCCTTTTCATTTGCTTTACTTGCTCTGTATTCAGTATACAATAAGCATGCTAGAGGATTGAGAGCTGATATCTGTCACATGTGAGAGGCAGTAATAGCTCTCATTACATCTGCCACTGCAAGTAAAAATGCAGATTCAGCTGACAAACCATCTAAATTTGGCTGAAGGATGGAAAGCGACTTGGTGGATCAGAAATTAAAAATACTGCAAACTTTGGTTTTGTTACTCCATCTTAACAGAAGTCCTGAGCTGAATTCAGCAAACTACACTGGCACAAAGTCATAAAACAGCAAGTCAGGCCTATATATTTTATTATGAGAAAAGAATTGAATCTCTTAAAATATACCCATAATCAAAGACAAGTGGATGTTTTGCAGAAATTCAACTTTTAAAAAAAACCCCATTGCCTTCTCCACAGTAATGTCACATAACTTTTTAACGCAGTTTGTAGAAGTGTGGTTTAAAAGGCTTACATATTTCAAGTTGCCATAATTTGTCATAATAAGGATCCTACTGGGAAGAGTCAGGCTGATGGACAGTCATTATAAAGACCCTTATTTCAGCTTGGCAAAGAGATTTCTAAATGCTTCCAAATGAACAAAATGGACTCAGGTGAAAAAGAAAACTTTCTTTTAGAGCAATATTATACCCATTTAAATGGAGGCAACTGATTTGTTTCACTGAGAAATGTTAAGTCTATAAACATTCAAGTATATATCTACAATCTGACTATCTCACATTCAGTAATTTGTTGTCCTGCGTGAATGCTGCCTGAGGGGGTTAAGGGATGATGAGATACTTCTTTCTCTGGGTAAAATATTTCTTAATGCACACATAGATTATTAATGTGTCTTTTATTTCTTTCAACCCTTCTTTACACCTAGCAAAGAGAATGAATTAACGCAAAACACACCAATTTACGGATTGTATTATTTCAAATGACCAGAAGGACTAACTATATGTAGACTATGTCTCAGGTTTCAACTGTAAGCAAAACCATCCCATCCTCCAACATGGTAAGAAAACCATCCCACCTTAGAGCTCCAGAGAAGAGTACAACCCTAAAAAGGGAGTAGCTTGAGTGACAGATGCAGTTGTGGAAGCAAAGCAAATGGAAAGGCCAGTGTGTAGGCCTTATCAGGCATGCTTGCTTTTGGTAGTATTGTGTCACTGTGTTTGAAAGACATTCCTGTTAAAAATCAGATTATAGCATAAGAGTATGTTAGCAGTGCAAAGAAATCTAAGCCACCTAACTCTACCTACGTGTGGCAAGGTAGGTTCAACTATAAACTATAGAACTAGTTTATAGTTGAACAATAGAAATAGTTTATTTTATTGACATACAAATTTTCAAGAGGCAAAGAAATCAGCAACTTTTCTGTAAGGGTCCTTCAAACCAGAAGGAAATGGAAGAAGCTGTGAGTAACCTCCTGTGTAATGGGAGGCGGCATTTATTTTCCAATTTATTTTCCAATTCCGTGCATATTCTCTTCAATAAAATATAATAACCATTTTTATTCCTAACTACATAAAAATTTTAGTACATATTTTAGAGCTTTCCAGAGGGGCTGGAAGAGTGCCGAGTTGCTAGAGCCATGACTAGAAGACATAGGAGCACAATAAGAGGTGGGCAGTGATAGCTGCTAAAGAAGGACCTTCTGGTAGAAGAAAGAAACTATGCACATGTGTACTACTGGCAAAAGCAAGTACTACTAAAAGGTTTTCAAAACCTTAAAATGTAAATGAAGGTTGCTGCAGCAAGGGCAAGTCAACTAGATGGTCAACTGCTAGAGGAAAGACTATAAAACCATTATGATTATATACTAAGGATTAGTTGTTATTATTACCCCTCTTATTTATTTATATCTTTGTTAGGTTTTTTATATCGCTTGAATAAAAACGTTATTTTTTAAACTTTAATTCATGTCTGCACATAGAAGACTTAGCTATTTGAGTCCCAAAGGCTTAATATAATTATCCCAGGTCTGCTTGAGCTGGTGTTTTAGAAGCAAGCCCTTAAATATCATTTCAGCCTTTGTTGCTGTCTGTCAATTTTTGCCAGGAGGATTACACAATCTTTTTTTAAAAAAAGGATTATATCAAATTACAAAATGAATCCAATTATCAGATTGATAATATTCTTTCTAAATTAATCCTTAGGCTCCATAGGAAAAATTTGGATTGTGATAGTTCTGCTTAGCTATTAGTCCTCAGAATAAAGAAGTGTTTTTTATTCAGTGGCATTTGATATAGGAAAGTTCCAACCATGTAACAGATGCAACATGAACAAAGTCACTTGCAGGTTATAGTGAATGTTGATACTATGGCTTAAAAGTATCCTGCCTGAATTATATGTTGATTAGGGTCAGAAAATAACCTGATTCCCAACACTGAGCTTTCCTACAAAAGACTTAATATAGGTATTAATTAAATAAACAATATCAATTCAAGAAGTAATCAATGGGTACAAATTAATAAATATCTGCTGCTAAACAGAGAGACAGTATTGTATATAAATTTTGAACATTGTTCAACAATTCCTGTTGAAATGTTTTAAATGTTTGAAAAAACTTTTCAATAGTGGTCATAGAAGAGGGAGTTTCAACCTAGTTGAGAGTTGATAACTTAGAATTTAAGTTAGTGATTTTTTAAGATTCCAGGATTAAATGTTGAAGAATCCCTTGACGGGTTAGGGGTTACTTGTTTGTGAATTTGTAACCATAGATGTTGCTGAAGCTGTCAAAGGATTTTAACAATGCAGAAGAATCACAAGTCTCTGTATCAGGTATGGTGATATTAAGAGGCTAGAGAGCAGGAATCATTGCACGAAAGAAAAATAAAAAAAACAACAAAACAACAACAAAACCCAGGATACAAAACTGGTTCTTAACAAGAAATTGCATTTCTCATGTTTTTAAGATGATGGTTTCATTCATTTCTCTCACTGTTAGTTCTTCAAAAGCTATTTAAGAAACTGGGGGTCACTTTTCTCACCTTAATAACTTCCCAGAAGAATACCTCATAATTAAAAAAGGTCTTCCCATTTCAGATATTTTGGGTAAGAAATTGTATATATATATATCAATAAGTAGACTCCATGGATAAATCAGGTGTCACAGAGATGTTGAAAATTGCAAAGGTTAAGGCATTGTTTTTGCTTCCTTGAAAGCCCTAGTTCAAAATTCTAGACTCAAAATTCAAAATAATTTTTAAAACACAAGCTAGACAAAAAAATGCAATCATAAGAATACACCAATTATGCTCCAAATAAAGAGAGATTATATACCTATATATGGTAAGTCAGTGTTAAAAGTTTTTTTTATCTAAAATTATATTTTGAAGGCTTAATATTCATATGCTTATATCCCTCAAAGGGACAGATTCATGTCTGCTACATCTCTTGTAAAAATTTATCTGCATTCCTCACATCATGGTTCTGATTAAGTGTTTTTTCAGGTCTCAAAACTTTATTTAAAACTAAATCTTCAGATTTCTCTTCCAGTACTTTTTATCAAGCATCATTATGACTGTGATCCATGAAGCATAATAAACTTTTCATATTCCCAAAAGGGGAAATGCAAAATATGAATCTAAATTCCTAGCATGATGACTATCTATGAATATATAAACATTTAAAACTACAATGATGTTATAGAGAAAAATATATTTCCCTAGAGTATATATTCAAATAAGGAAGACTGGACAAAAGAGTTATCTCACAAAGAAGATAGGAACTGTGAACAGCTTTTGAATTAAATAGTTTCCCTAATCTGCAGCAACCTAATAAAGCCTCTTGATGAAGCCAATTGCCAAGACAATCTCTTCTGTGCCAAATCTGTAAGAAGTTTAGACTGGAAATAAGTGAAAGGATCTTCTTTCCTTTAGGAAGAATCTTTGCCCTTTTCATACTGCTATCCTGTACACATTTTAGTGGGCAGCTTTTGTCTTATCATTTTCTCCAGACCCCCATGACTTTAGAGCGCAAGCTGAAACACTTGCTAAATTAATTAGTACCATAAGATGTTAGTCATAGTGAGGAGTAGCATAACACTCAGCATTTAGCGTAGTATTTGGGGTAAAAAGGAAGAATCCTTTCCTTCTCTACCTCATCTCTGCTTCTAGCACTTTGTTTTCGTCCTTCTGTGCTTAAGGAATGTAGCTCTAGCTAGAAGAATTTTGTGCATATTTTCCTCTCCCTATAGATTCTTTTCACCCTACTATCATTGACACATAATCTGAAGCTACCTGACACACTTGTTTTGTAATACATGTAAGTAAAGAGCAGTCTGGGTTTCTATCAACACATCAAGTCCAAGATGATTTCTTATAAAACTGGGAATACGCTTTCAGAATTTTCTCATGTTCTCTAAGAGATGCTTGATCCCACTGAAATGAAAAATAAAAAAAGAAAAACCTTTAATTTCAATTGCTACAATTTGGACACTAGATAGATTTATTTAAGATACTGTCAGAAATTATTTGAATCACTGAATTTTAAAAATCATGCCTCTGACACTTGTAACTTAAAATACTTTTACCAGTTTGAAAATTTTTGCTGCTTCAACAAATATTTTCTATTGCTACTTACTGTAATCTTTGGGAAATTTTAATTGCCACCCCCTTTGCTACTACCTGGCACATATTATGCAGGTACTTCATGTGGTGGTTAATTCATAAACAGTTTCAAAGTAAAATACAATCATAAATCATAGAATCACAGAATGTTCTGATTTGGAAGGGACACACAAGGATCATTGAGTCTGGCTCTGGCCCTGGGCATACCCAAGAGTCACACCACGTGCCTGAGAACATTGTCCAAATGCTTCTTGAACTCAGACAGACTTGGTGCTTTGACCACTGCCCTGGGGAGCCTGTTTCAGTACCCAACCACCTTCTGGGTGAAGAATCTTTTTCTAATATCCAACCTAAACCTCCCCTGACACAATTTCAGGCCATTCCCTTGGGTCCTGGCATTGGTCACTACAGAGTAGAGATCAGTGCCTGCCCTCCTCTTCCCTTCATAAAGAGGTTGGAGACTGCAATGAGATCTCTCTTCAGCCTCCTCAAGACGAAGGATCCAAGTGACCTCAGCATCTCTTTGTAAATCTTCCATATTGTTAAATGTAAGAAGAAAAAGGGTGGATGACATGTCAAAACTGATATAAGTTCTGTCCACTAAAAATGCAAGTCAGCAAACATTAAGACGCAATCTAACACTTTTATATTATTAAACTATTTTGCATAATTATGCATATGCATAAGAGGCATACCGGATGAATGTGGAGTAATGTACATATAGCAGACACACAGCTACTGACCCAGAGTGGAAATTACTGAAATGTGCTGTAAAGTTCCCCTTCTAGTGATAGTTCTTCCCTAAGGGATGACACACGCTCATACTCCACATGATAGGAAATGCTGTGATGCTGCATGATCCCCAGAAAAGCCAGGCCTGTCTACTTCTAGCCCTGCCTGGCCAATTTATTACAAAATGCTTTAAAAAGTTACCAAGAAACACTTTTTTAGATTTGATAACTAAGATTTTTTAATTTTCTTTGTTCCAAAGATAAGAAAATTAACAGAAAATACCTTAAGTCCTCTACTAGACTTACAGCTAGTTTCAATGAATGTATAAAGATAAAAATGAAACACAATATGAAAAAAGCCCCATAAAGTTATAAGGAACCTTATAAAGGATAAATTTAGCACATCAATGAAAACACATCAGGACTGACAATTGTCATTGACATTATGTAAAACTGATTTGTTCTTATCATTTTTTCTTCTCAGATGCCTGTAAATGTAACTTTATCAATCAAGTAATATTTTTTGAAAATTTATTAAAAACAATACTTATAAAATCTTTTAAAAATTATGAAAATTGCCTAAAATTATTGATCTGAATTTTGTGAAGT
This sequence comes from Corvus hawaiiensis, assembly GCF_020740725.1. NCBI lineage: Eukaryota > Metazoa > Chordata > Aves > Passeriformes > Corvidae > Corvus > Corvus hawaiiensis. The sequence goes on from NC_063214.1 coordinate 79,297,219, forward strand.
TAATTAGCCTTGAGATGCTTTTAAATATGAGAAGCATATATTGCAGTTATCCAAGATTAACCTGTATCAAATATCAAAGAGAATTTCACATATAGTCATATATCTAATGTCAAACTTGTTGAGAATGATTACAGTAGGAACTTCTATCACTAAAGATGTCCTGACATCTTTTTTTATCTCTGTAGTTTACAGTCATGATGGACTTTTAACTGATATATACGTATGTGCGACAATTATTAGTTGCTATGCACAGTGAGTCACATACAGACCTCAGTTTCCTTACATCTCTAGCCACTCATTGAGGGCACATGATGGTTGCACATGTCTGGAGTTAAGTCTACAATAATATTTCACACTTTGGATAAAGTGGGATAAGTGGGGTTATTAGTTTTCATATTATATAGTGGAGCAAGACTGATTTTACTACGCTTAATAATTGCTCCATTTAGGACTCTTTTAACCATAAAGCCTTTTTTGTTCAGTAAGATGTGTTTCACTAAAAGAGTGTGTCTCCTATAATTTTTATCAATCCTGTCATTCCCTTATTAGTCAAGCATAAACAGTCCTGCATAAGTTACATCTTAAATTATTAAGTTTTATTTAGAGCATTTTTATACACACTTCCATGTAATTTAAGGGCAACTGAATCTATTAAACTGCAAATTTTTCAAAAAACTGTGAGGAATTTCTTTATTATTCTTTCCAGGCAGTTACTAAAGGACTTCAGTAGAATTTTTGCTGGCTTTTTTTTTTATTCCTTCTTTTTTTTTCCCTCTGGATTTTTTTTCTCCTGAAAGAACAGGACTGTTTTACTGCAGAAGACACAAAAAAAGTACTTGTTTATTACATTAGGTATCGCTTCTACCTGGCAATGACAATTACATTTGCTCAGGAGAGGTGGAGAGGATTGTTGGAATATTATTACGAACAGTCATGTAACATAGTCAGGACAAAATAACCTGTTATTTTCCTTAATTCAATTTTGTTTTTTAACACCAGCTATTCAATAGAACCAACAGACAGGGCCTGAGGGATATTATTTTCACCTGCAATATTTTTATTACAGGCGATTTGTAGTAGCCATTTAAACTCACATCTCTTATGTCAGTCGGCACGTAAAATACAAGCACTTTGTTTTTTTCAAATTAGAATAGTTGCAATTTCTATTGGTAATATTTATGCCCTTTTTCTCAGAAAACCTACATTCATGTCCACAATCTTTCATAGGCAGAGCAGGGTTCTGAATATTGGCTTTCCTTGGTCCAATTCAATTCAGTACAATTCCACAGAATTCAATAGTTGTACCTACGTGTGACTGCAGCACCCAGCTTTGCACTTTAATTAATGGAGATCACAAATGCCCCCAGTGTAGTCCAGCCTCATGACAGACACATCCATTAAGCTGGATTCCCAGCCTCATTAGGAGATATATTTTAGATATTGTAGGCAAGACTCAGTTCTCTAAAAATTGATTTCTTGCACATTTTTTCTACCTTATTACATCCTGTCTGGTCTCCAGCTGCCACCAAGAAAGCCACAGGTCTTCCCTAAGTTCTGTATTTTATCTTTCAAATGTCTGCAGGTGCCTCAGAACTATTACGGCATCAATAATGACACTAGACAGATATGCTTAGACAGGTGAATCCCTCATGAGGCTATCTGGATATGAACTCTATTATTTGGCCTGAAAATTTCATTCCCATTCTCATACTGTTTTCAAAGAGATATTAGAGCATGAGGAGTTCACCCATACTTTTTCCGAGCACAGGCTGACAACACCTGTGTTCCAATGACAGATAGTTGTGAAGGCTTTTAGAAAACTACAGGAAAAAACTATATGATGGAAAGGGTACTGAAGTACTACTGGTAGAGCCAATCTCAATCTTCTTTACAAGATATTTTTAAGGCACAGATAAATCAAATGTCTCTGACAGTGACTGTAGTGATCCAGAATTAATGCCTGGGCTTGGGTTAGATAATATCTTGAAGTGCATTCGTGCCTTTCATTCATATGTTGCTCAAATTGTAGAAAAGAGAACGGCAGAAATTAAGATTATGGATTTGGGTTTGTTTAGGGTATTCTTTTCTCTTTGTTTTCCGGCCAAAATGAAAAAATCTTCATCAGGTATTTCCCACTCCTGAATAACACAGCAAGTAGCCCATAGCTCTGAACTTTTATAAAAATGTGGATAAAAAATTATTAAATTTTAATATATATATGGATATTAAATTTTACCATTATACATCTATAATATTAAGCTAAGATCTACTAAAAATCCTTACAATTTTTGAGAATCAATTGAGGTTGGTCATAAAAAAATCCAAAACTTCAACAACAGATCTGATCATAATGGTTATTTACACACATCACTCCTGATAAAGGAGCAGTTATTCACCAAACACTAGGTAGGTGGTTTTTTTTCTTACTTCAAACAGATACTTGGAACATATATGAGCACAAAAAGCATAATTTATTTCCTCATGAAAAAGGACTTTAAAAGTCTGCAGATAAGCCCTTTTCTTAATTCAGGCGGGTATCAAGACTTCACAAATGATGTAAAACTTATTTGGCCTCTTAGAGACAATATCAGCTAAAGAAATTTCTTTCTTCTCCTTGCCTCAGGGTGCCCAGCCCAGTTTTGAACACAATTACAGTAAAAAAACACCAGCTACCACACAAAATGTTCTATCTTTAAATATGTATAAATTCAGCTTCCTTTTATTTGTTTCTGGTCTGGCTTGTAGAAAAAAAACCTACTCTTTTCTCCTAGAAAACCAGTTGTGGTTAAACATGGGAAATGCTTATAAAGGACTACAGACTTTTTAATTTGAACACGGTTAATAATTCTGGTCATGGTTTCACCATACAAAAAGGTAAGGAGAAATTTTCAATTTAAGTTCTTACCTAAATAGGGAATCAATTAAGTAATCTACATCAGTTTTGCCACAGACCTGTCTGAACTCTTGATCCAGTAACTGTGTCTGGGCTTCAAAATCTCAGTTTTAAAATTCTCAATGGCCATTATTCAGCCATAAAGCCACCCTCATTACAGCTACTTAAAGAATTAGCAAACTCTTAGGAGTGTGACTTGAGATTGTTACAATGTTCTCACTATCACTACTGATTTTCTATAGCAGGAAAGTAATTTCCTTCTCTCTTGGACAGTCTCTCGTTTTTATGAAGTACTTTACCTCAAAAAAATTAAATTCTGTTTCTATACAGTACCTTCATTTTCACTTAGAAAATGAATTGAATCAACACAATCCAGCCTTCACCACTGTAAACTGGGGAGAGGGGTGTCATGTTCTTTAATCACTTCTAGCTCAAGGTGTTTGACAGAGATCCACTTTACCTTTTTACTTAGTGAGTATAAACTACTCTAACAGAAAATATGCTTTTTCACTGTACTTTCTTCAGAATCTTCTCTCTGATATGATGCTTTAACAGTTAAAAGTGTAATTCCCACTAACATAGAAAACACCAGAAACCCTATAGCTGTATGTACTGTTAAATGGATTTGAGTTACAACAAATCCTTGGCTTTTATTCTGGCATTGGTTTTTTAAGGGATGTCTACCTAGCCTGAAAGTGAGTAAAGCAACTTTTAAATAATTGCAGAAACATAATGAAGAATTTATCACCTCCTATGAATCTATATGCAGCTGTCATACCTGTCAGTAAACTGAATGAAACTCTTTTGCAGAATTAGAAAACAAAATGCTCTCTTCAGGAATTATAGTTTTCTTAAAATCTGGGTGTTTAGGTCTAGCTAGTGAATCTGGCATTCCTATCTGTGAATCAAAGAGATGGAATCTGTCTTTACAGCTAGGAAGGAAGGAAGGAAGGAAAGGAAGAAAGGAAAGAAGGAAAGAAAAAGAAAGAAGAAAGGAAGAGAGAGAACCAGGCCTGTAGTATTCCTTATGTGATATTTCTTGCAGTGTGGCAAACACACAGTTCAAAGGTGAGAAAAAGATTCTAGTGAGCCAAACAGTTATCTTCAGTCCTAATGGAAATGACTCATATTCCTACAGATAATACCAGAGATAACTCACTAAACACACAGTATTTGCTAAAAGAAAAAAAAAGTGAGGAAACACAGCTCTTAAGCAGCATATGTTTCCACGTGTGTCCTAGGTTACAATGTAAGGTGTAAACACAAGCATGTATTCTATTATCATCTTCACAAGCTGTTAAAGCAGGTGGGTCACTGTTTGTGACTCATCCTTGATAACTCCCTCCAGAAGATATCTCTGTTTAATGGGCAATCAAGGACCCACCACATGACTCACAGAATTGCATCAACCCATTGTGAGATGCTTTAGCCAGGGGGAGGAGCCAAGTATTCCCACCTGGATATAATCTGGGGTTTGGAACAGCATAAGCAGCTTTTACCTATGGGACTCCTGCAGGACAGGAGCTACTACTGGACCTTCAGGTGAAGACTAGACCCTTTTCTACAGGATCATCACTTCAACTGGATCACTTCATCTGGGCTGCTACCACCACCCTGAATAACAGGGTGTCAGGTTGTATCCTGACTCTGTCAGTGTTCTCGTACTATTGCATTTATTTTAATTTTCCTTTTAAATTATAATTCTGACTTGTGATCTCCTACTAGTTTGTTTTCAAACTAGCACAATGTGGTAATCTTAGCTGCCTTTCATGGATAGCATGCAAGTGAACAAGACAAATCCCTTTGTTCCAGCTGCCCAATGCTTGCAAAGCTGCAAAGTATCTCCACTTCCTACAGCTTTTTGTCCATTCAAGAAATCTCTGGTTAGGGTGTGTGACATACTAGGAGGTGAAGCACTGGGTATGAGGGTGGTTTATTAATGTACAGCACATGAAGGAAGGATTGGAAGAAAAGATAGGAAGCCAAGGAACATGATGATAGAATCGTAGAGTGGTTTGGCTTGAAAGGGTCCTCAAAAATCACCTAGTTCCAACTCCTGCATGGGGGGGCAGAGATGCTACATGCTAGATCAGGTGGCTCAGGGCCCCATCCAACCTAGCCTTGAGCACTTCCAGCTTCTCTGGAGGCTCTCCTTTAGTGTCTCAGAACCTACTGAAGAGCTTCTTTCTAACCTGTAAGATCATGGATCAGCTGGACCACATGTAACAAAGGCACACACCACAGGAGCAGGCCAGAAGGAGACAAGATAAAAAGTGACAAGAGAGCAATTATGGACAATGACAATAGACTGTTGCAAATGGAGAAGCCTGAAGATATTAATATGTTTCTAGAGAACAGATAACAGAAATCTGTAGGAAACGAGATAGTGAATTTTATTGAAGATGAAATAATTTGCTTTTTGTTTAATACTATACTTCCTTACAGCAAAAATCCCTTCATCTTTTTATGACAATGCATTGGCCACTTCTGGTAACTAGTAGCTTTTACAAGGCAACTTTATGTTTAAATTATAACAGAATGCATAGATCTGGATTAAAATTTTATCATTTTCTTCTATCTTTATCCATGATGAATCATATCTAATACTGAAGAGTATTTTATTTTGGAAAACATGTTCCTGTAAACAGAGAGTGAGGTAATAAAACAACAATCATTAGAGAGAAAGATAAAAGACTAAATCACCTAATGCATTGCACTGCTATTGTACCACCGATGCCTGAAAGGTCTGATGCATTTGTTCATAGTAATAATAGTGCTGAACAAATCAGTTTCTGTGACTGCCTTAGGAAGTTAGCCCAGAGATTGATTTATCTCTATCAGGAAATTTTGTACTCTTCATTCTAATTTTTTTCTGTCCTTTGTTTCACTCTGTTATTCCCTATTAACCTCCATTTATCAGCGTAAATCATTCCACTTTCTCCCTGGAGTTTTGTTTCCTGAATATTTGTAGATGCTAAGTCTTACTCTTTTCTCAAAATTAACTCCTCAGAAGTCATTGTTTATACTCCACTGGAAGTGATTGTTTTCTTGTACTCTGAACTCTGTCTAAATTGTCGGTATCATTCTGGAATGGGGTGGCAAATAGAAGAATTCAGCTGGAGGAAATAATTTCAGTTCTATGTTAAAATAGCCACCAGGATGACTAAGGGGAACATCTCTCATATGAAGAAAGGTTGAGAGAGCTGGGTTTGCTTGAGAAAGGGGTTGACCTCCAGAGATCCCTCGCAACCTCAATCATTTTGGGATTCTGTGATTCTACAGCTTTATAGAAGACAAAAAACATTATGTCCTTTTTCTAATACAAATGTGCCCTTGTACAGACTTTGAAGATTTTTTTCATGTTTCTTCATTCCAAATTTTTCCTTCTTATTTTCCTACTGAATATCAGTGGTTTAGAGCAGATAATTATGTCCCAATGTCTTATTTCTGGAAAAATATTACGTTGCTTTAATTTCTGATCTTTCTCATTTCTTTAATTGTATTGCTGTTTCACTGCCAATTTTAATGTTTCTTTAATTATCATCCACAAACTTGTATGAGTGTGTTCTATTTCACATTTAAAAACTGCACTGCATTTCTTAGCAGTGAATCAGGGTGATCTTAAAATGTTCCTCTGAGAACTACCAGCTGAGACTAGAGAAAGGGCAGGAAACAACGAGTTCCATGTCATCTTGTGCATACTCCTGATCTTTGGTTGTTCCAGGACCTGAATGCCAATATGCACACAAGAGTGTTCAAATATTTTCTTTGGCAGCTCCAAGAAAGATCATCTTAATTGGAGACCCACAGCGTGAAGGAAGAACATACTTCTTAGCAGAGAGATTTGCTACTTTCTTACCCTGTAAAATATATATATATATTTAGTTGACAGATTTGTCAGTTCTTTGTCTTCTCTTTGTCTATCCCTTTTCTTCACATTTAAAATAGGGAAAATATCACATGCAGTTTACTGTGTGTATATTTAAAAAACCCAAAATTACTTGGCATATGATGTCTTGCAATGATGCATTCATTATTCTTTGCGATTTGGAACTAGCTTTTTTTTTTTTTAATTTTTATTTCTGTACTAATCTTCCCCACTAGTTTATTGCTAAAATTTTTTTGAGTATGTATCTCGATATTACTTTTTATGTTCCTACTGATATAAATTGACCTCTGTTGTCTTTTTATCTATCTTCAGACTTGTCTAGGTTGCATTTCAACTTTTTCTAGAATAAAAGCTGAAGTCTCCTGGAAAATGTTGCAAGGCATTCTATTAAAAGCCAGTGACAATTAAAACATTAGTGTTTGGAGACTCCTGCTTTGTTAAAAACATTTGGATAAAAATGATTTATTTTCCTTTTATGTTTTCACTTGTTCCTTCTTCCTATATACGTTTGTCTGCTCTTTCTCTAGCTTGTAAAAGTAAACATCTTACCCCCAAAATTCGGGTTGCTTTTTAACTCTTCAGTATTTGTCCTGTAGAGATACTGACTCCACAACAAGGAAAGACACAGGTCCTTGCAGACTCTTTCTGGACCTTCTGTAGAAGAAAACTTGAACACATTTTCCAGAGGATAACTCTCATATGTTACTAAAGACCCTTCATCTTTTTTTTCAAGCTACTCTGTAAGTTGCCTGAAATACACCATGATATATTGACCCTGTGTCATTTTCTTCTTCCTGGACATTTTTTTACCCTTTCCTCTGATGCCATGAAGATTTTTGCCTTTTCTTTTATACCCCTGTTATACCTTTTTACAACTTCTGTATTCTTACTGCTTTTTGCCTACATTCTTGGACTTGTTTGTTCAGCTAAGAGACTAAACATTTTAGAAGCTTCATAAGTAGAGGATAGTGTGCCCCAGACCCCAAGGTCCTCTCCAGAATGCATTCTGTAAACTTAGATAGAACCATCCAAGGTTGCTTGGGGAGGGGGGCTCATTCAAGCCTCTCATTGGGGAATCTTTGATAGATATGCTAATTAGTAAAACCTATAATGTTATACCAGATCTTTTGGGGGTGTGCATTTTGGCGCATTCCACCTGGATGTGGTGCACCTAAAATAAATACTGAGGTAAAATCCCTTTTTCCCTTCTAACCGTGTTTGTCTCTGTATTTTAAGACCAGGAAAAGGCATCAGCTCTCTAGCTGACTGTAAAAGATACCAATTTAGCTTTCAACAATTTTTTTTTGCTTTATATCCAGCCTATTTTTACTGCCACCTGTTATTCTGACTCAATCTTCCCTTTCTGTCTCATCTCTAATAATTTTATTTTTGGAGGGCTTCCCATAACATTGCCTTTTTCAGAAGCATTAAAAGCAGCTCACATAAGCAAAGATACAGTAAGACTTTTTAAGGCATTGATAAAACTTAGTAGAGGATATTTTACTTATTTAAAAACTCTTTCAAAGTAAAAATACAGTATTCATTATGTGAAAAATTTTGAGAACTGGCTGCTAGCCCCGTAATAGTCACCAGTGTGAAATCTTCATCAATGGGTGGTTTTCCTGTGTTCCAGAGCAGTAAATACATTTTCCCTGTTGTCAAGGAAGAAAACACAGTAACAAAAAACTTTTTGATGGCAAAACACTGATAAGAAAGGTCAAGAGCAAAAGAACAGAAAAGTCAGATGAATGAATCTGAACAAATTTTAACTCTTCAAACAGAATTAATTCTAGAAGATCATGTACAAAGCATATATTTAAGAACAATTAATGCCAACTAATGGAGTATATATTCTGGAAATACCTAATTAGCCATGCAATAAACTGTTAGGTCAATGCTATACCCACACAGTTAAATGTCGTACTTATTTTAAAGCAGTAAGAAAGAGTACTGATTTTAGCATTATATGCATCACTGATGAGATAGTACAGAAAAAGTCTTCTGGATTTGCCATTTGTGGATAAATATAAGTTATTCTGTCGAGCTCAGTTATTGGGAGTTGATAAGAAGTTTCCTGGTATTGTTCCAATGCATCTATGACTGGAAAATTAATACTAAAGAGTTTCTTCTCAGAAGTGGAAAAGGTAATAGTGAATATACCAAACCAAAAGGGAAGCACAAGCAATAACTTTGATTATAATAATGAACATGAGATGCCGTGGGTTTTTTGTATCTGCAAGTGTGTCATCATTTTTGTGCACAAATATAGTAAAGGAGAGTTTAATGGTTCCATGCCTCTTTTGGGAGAGCAGTGAGATGTTGCTATGGATGTTCAGAGTCAGTTCCTCTCATATTGACTATGACAAGAAAGCATAGAAGTTTAGCCTGAGGAATTATTAAGAGGGCAAAGCAGACAACCTACAAAGTAGTCTCCTGACAGTTCTTCACATAGGAGAGTATGAAATTAGACCATGTAGTTCTGAGTCACAGAATAAGCTGAGTTGGAAGGGAACCTCAAGCATCATCAAAGTCCAACTCTTGGCCCTGCAAAGCAACATCCCCAAGAATCACACCATGTCCCTGAGAGGGTTGTTCAAATTCTTCTTGAGCTCTGTCAGGCTGGTGCTGTGACCACTTCCCTGGGGAGCCTGGTCCAGTGCCCAAACACCCTCTGGGTGAAGAACCTTTTTCTAATATCCAACCTAAATATCCTCTGGCACAATTTCAGGCCATTCCCTCAGGTTCTGTCACTGTCACCACAGAGAAGAGAACAGTTTTTGCCCCTTCCCTTCCCCTCATGAGGAAGTTGTAGACTGTAATGAGGTCTCCTCTTTTTGAGGCTGAACAACCAAGTGATCTCAGCTGCTCCTCATATGGCTTCCCCTCAAGGCCTTTCACCATCTTTACTGCCCTCCTTCGGATGCTCTCCAATGGCTTAATGTCTTTCTTGTGTTCTGGCACCCAAACCTGCACACAGTGCTCAAGGTGAGACCACCCCAGTGCAGAGCAGAGTCAGACAATCCCCTCCCTTGCCCAGCTGGTGATGCTGTGCCTGATGCTCCCCAGGACAGGGTTGGTCCTCCTGGCTGCCAGGGCACTGCTGACACACATTCAACTTTCCACTGACCAGGACCCCCAGGTCCTTTTCAGCAGCACTTCTTTCCAGCATCTCATTCCCCAATGTGTACATCCAGGGCTTCTCCATCCCAGGTGCAGAATCTGGCATTTTCCCTTGTTGAACTTCGTATGGTTGCCCTGTCCTTTAATTTGCCAAGGTCTCTCTGCAGAGTGGTGTGAGGATTTGATTATGTTTTGCCTATGCTGAGCTTGGACTGTCGAGTGGAGGGAATTACAAATACACAGCATTTCAGCCTGCTTTATTCAACTGATTCCATGACAAGTTTTCCATCTTTTCTCTATAGTCACTTCCCAGTATCTCCAACTGAAACACGATATCTCTACATGTTTCTATACTTGAAGGCTCATATTGCTTTAATATTAGTTTTATTTTTGTATTTCTTTCTCAGTCACAGATTTCAGTGCAATTTTTACTCTTTGTTTACCATAGTAATTTTAAAATCTAGTCTACTAGCCTGAATGACTTAAATACTGGTTCCCATTCTTGTCACCTTCCATTTCTCTTGCTTTCACCCTCTGCCTAACATGTCAACTCTTGTTCTATGAAAAACGAAGTAAAACAAAGATTGTGTTATGTGCCCAGAAAACTCATTAAGATGTTTTTTCTTTAACTAATTTTGCACAGAACTTTGGTGTTTTTCCAAACTGAAGAAAAATCTGTATTTCTAACAGAGGTCATCATATGATAATGTAGAAAGACCTTTTCTTATGTACTACCGCTAAAGATAGATTTATTTGTCTGCAGCCATGATTAGGGGTGGAGAATGGAAGATGGAAAATGCACTTATTCCTGTTCTTTATTGCCACAACAAAACAAGCAGCAGTAAGGCCAGCAAGTCAGACAACAATTCTGGACATATCTATCTGGTGTAGATGGATGCCAATGCAAATTGGCATTCAGAGGTAGCAGTTTTAGTGCAAAAGTGTCATTGTAAGAAGAATACCATGTATGCACAAAAAAATCGCATTCATAACACAAACACTCACCTCCCAGCCACCTTCATACAAAGCTGATCTTCCTTGTTTGTATCAGTCCATTCAGCACTGAATGAAGAAGTAGCAGAGCAGTAAGAAAGACTATGATCATGGACTTCCAGAGGGCTACCTTCAGCCTCTTCACAGACCTGCTTAAAAGAATCCCACAGGATAAGGCTCTAGAAGAGAAGGAAGTCCAAGAGAGCTGGTGAATATTTAAGCACCACTTCCTTCAAGTTCAAGACCAGTATATCCCATGATGATGAAATCTGGAAAAATGGGTAGGATGAGTGTGGACCTGCTAGCAAATATCAAACAGAAGAAAGAAATTTATGGGATGTGGAAAAAGGGACAGGACACATGGGAGCTCTATAGGAACACCATCAAGGTATGCAGGAATACAATGAAGAAGGTCAAGGCCCACTGGGAATTGACTCTGGCAAAAGATGTCAAGAACAACAAGAAAAGTTCTACAAGTACATCACCAGTAAAAGGAAGATTAGGGAAAATGCGGGACCACTGCTGAATCACGTGAGTGCTCAGGTATAGGAGGATACAGAGAAGTCAGAAGTACTGAATGCCATCTTTCCTCAGTCTTTACTGCTTAACTCAGCCCTCAGGAGTCCCAGAGGTAAGAGAAGAAGGCTGGAGAAAGGAAGATTTATCCTTGGTTGTAGGGGGTTGGGTTACAGGTAAGATAGGCAGACTAAACATCCATAAATCCATGGTCCCTGATGGTATTCACCCATGAGCTCTGAAGGAGCTGGCAGATGTTGTTTCTCTGCAGCTCTCCATCATCTTTGAAAAATCATGGAGAATGGGAGAAGTGCTCAATAAATGGAGGAATGTTAATGTTACTCTCATCTTCAAAAAGGGCAAGAAGGAGGACACAGGAAACTATTGACCAGTCGGTGTCACCTCCATCCCTGAAAAGGTGATGGAACAGATCATTCTGGAGGTAATCACCAAGCATGTAGAAGAAAAATGGTGATCAGGAGTAGCCAGCATGGATTCACCAAGGGAAAATCACGCTGGACAATCTGATATCCTTTTATGGTGACATAGCAGGATGGGTAAATGCAGACAGAGCAGTGGATGTTGTCTGCCTCAACTTCAGAAAGCCTTTTAACACTGCCATAACATCCCCATAGGTAGGCTCAGGAAATGTGGGTTAGGTGGATGGACAGTGAGGTGGACCGAGAACCGGCTGAATGGCAGAGCTCAGAGGGTCATGATTAGCTGAGTGCACTTGGAGTCAGGGACATTCCCCAGGGATCAGTACTGGGTCCAGTCTTATTCAACTTGTTCATCAATGACCTGGACTAAGGAATAGGTTGTACCCTCAGCAGTGTTACTGATTATACAAAACTGGAGTTTTACTGATTATATGAAACTGGAGGCTGAAGGCTGTGCTGCCATTCAGCGGGACCTTGATAGGATGAAGAATTGGGTAGAGAGAAACCTAATGAAGTTCGACAAGGGCAAGTGTAGGGTACTGCACTTGGGGAGGACTAACCCCAAGTACCAGCTGGGGGCTGAACCATTAGAGAACATCTCTGCAGAGAAGGACTGGGAGTCTTGGTGAATGACAACTGGCACTTAACCAGCAGTATGGCCTGTGGCCAGGAGGGCCTGGGGTGAACTAGGAAGAGTCTGGCTGGCAGGTCAAGGGAGATGGTCCTGCTCCTATACTCAGCTCAGCCCTAGTGAGGCCACATCTGGAGTGCTGTGTGCAGTTCTGGGATCCTCAGTATGAGAGACAAGGAGCTACTGGAGAGGGTCCATTGGAGGCCACAAAGATGATGAGAGGTCTGGAGCATCTCTTATGAGGAGAGACTGAGGGAGCTGGGCCTGTTTAGTCTAGGAAGAGAAAACTGAGAGAGGATCTCATCAATGAACATAAATATCTCAAGGGTGTGTGCCAAGAGGATGGTGCCAGACTCTTTTCAGTTGTGCCCAGAGATAGGATTAGGAGCAATTGACATGAACTAAAACACAGGAAGTTTCACCACAACACAAGGAAGAACTTCTTTACATTGGGGATCGCAAAGCACTGGGACAAGCTGCCCAGGAAGGGAGTAGAGTGTCCCTCTCTGGACACATTCAAAACCCACTTGGATGCATTCCTATGTCCCCTGCTCTAGGTGACCCTGCCTTGGCAGGGGGGGTTGGACTGGATGATCTCCAGAGGTGCCTTCCAACCCTAGCAATTCCGTGCTTGTGTGATTCTGTTAATATCCTAATTCAGAAGTTTATGCATTGATTTTACCTTTTTGGGGGGGCATGTACTCAGTCCCTGGTGAAATCAGCAGCGCCTTAGAATTTGGTTATTGTATTTCATTTAATAAAGACGAATTTAAGAATATGGTTAAAATACATGAGTGAACTGAGGTCTAGGATTGATTCAAAAATTCTCTTAGTGTTTAAAGAGTTTCACTGACTATTAAAAATGGTAGACATTACTCTGATAATGGTAGACTGTGTGCATGTCTCAATTGTCTCTATGTATAAGTTAAAAAGAAAAAAAGTCATCTGAATGCTCTGAAGTGAAAAAATTGTCAAAGCAGAGGAGATTGGGCAAAAGGAAGATAAAAAATTTTATTGAAATAGAAATAAAAGGAGACTGTAAAAGTAAACTGTAAAAAAAAGGTTGCTGCTACATAAATCAGTGAAAACCAACTTTGAGATCTAGGACACAACCATATCTAAGGAAAATATAGAATAAAATTCTATTTTTTCATAGAACCATTTTGTCCTTCCTTTTTTGCCTTTTTTTTTCTTGTTTATTGACCACACAATTTCATATTACTCTCTTAGAGTCGGAAGTTTGGCTTAGTCTCTGACAAGACTATGAAAAAAAAAAGAAAATATTTTATAACTTTCCATCTGAAAATATAGGTGTCTTCTGTAAGATTCAACAACATGCCAAAGATGGATTCCCAAGTAAAACACATTTGGAAAGACATTGAAGTACTGTTCCTGAATCCTAATGTGACTTCCACATGTGCCCCAGTATTTTTGAGTTTAAATTTGAGACCCTGATTCAGTGTAATTCCCAGTTTTGAATGTTATCACGAGTATGATGTTCTGTACTATTACTACTGCTTCTAAAAAGCACTAATAATTCTGTTAGATTTTTCAAACTTTCTTGCTGTAAACCAGAACAGGCCAAATAAAGGGGGAGGAAAAACTTTCTTTAGGAACAACAACAACTAAAAATAGAAAAATAAACACAAAAAAATCGCCTAAAGCCATGATTTTTCACTTCTCCTCCTATCGGTTTGATTTCTGAAAATAACAAAATTTTTCAATAAAATTACTGAGAGACAATGAATTCTTGTTGGAAGCTTTTTTGCAAGAATTCAACTTTAAATCAATATGAGCCCTGTGTCATATATGTCAGAAACTATTTATCTTCTCAATCATAACTATGAAATAAAAACTAAGCTTTGAATTATCACAATCAATGGAAAGGAGATAAAACACAAAGTGGATAATCAGTCCCCAAAGTCATGCTCTGACTTTAGATATGTTACATAAGGAGAAAGAACCTGAAAAGAAATTGAATTTATTACTTCTTGTGAATTCTTTGTGCAAATCCATCAGCTCTAAACCTTTCTCCAGATGCAGCTCCATATTTTTATCTGGTTTTTGGTTAGGTTTTTTTTGTTTGGTTTGGTTTTTTCCTAGTTAGTTAGTTAACAAATATATCAGGTACTATGTTGAATGTTTCAGCTAATTAGAAATGCCTGAGAATACAACCTAAAATAAGAAAATGTGCACTATGGGGCAAAGATGCCTGGTTTTACTGCCCTTCCAACTGCAGGTTTTATATATTGGGAAAAGTAGCTTACAACTGCAGCAGTATAGAACTCATGATAATAAAAACTTTAGGGCTTACAAAATGTCATAAAAAGCTCATGAACTATTTCTAGAAACGTCATGAATTATTTATGAAGCAACTTTCAGAACTAGGTTTTCTGTTCTGCTTCCATTTATATGTCTCAGAGTCATCAATTTCAGTTTATTTTAACATATGAAAGACAATCTTTCACTTTTTCACTAGAAAGTAATAAACTTTGAGCACAGTTTCAATTAAAAAGAAGCCAACCATTTATGATATATACGTAAGAGATGGTTATTAATTAAACATAGAAATTTAAAAAGAACAAACTTTTAAGTGTCCACAGCTTCAAGGCAGCTTAAAATTTGTGAGAGCTTAAATGATTTATTCCTGTTTCATCTGAAAATTAAAGTTGAATAAACAATTTGCAGCTAATATTTTTTCCCTAGGAAAATCATCCTCCTCTTCTCTTTGAAAATTGAGTAACAATTTTTTGGGTCCTGCAGTGAGTTGATCTTGGTGGGATTTAAGGTGTCCACCAAGCTGCTCTATCACTCCCCCTCCTCAGCAGGACAAAGGGGAAAAAACAGGGTGAGAATAAAACTCTTGTGGATTGAGACAAAGGCAGCTTAACAAAGAAAAGCAAAAGCAATGCTGAGGAGCAAAGGAAAAAGAGATCTATTCTCAACTTCCCCAGTCCCTTCCTAGGAAGAAGGGCCTCAATATGCATAGCAGTTGAAGACAAATACCTTAATGACAAATGCCTTACTAACAAATGCCCACTCCACTCCTTTCTCTTAAGGTTTCATGCTGAGCACGATGTCATCTGGTAAGGAGCCCCTCTCTGGTCATCTTAGTTCAGCTGCTCCAGCTGTGTCCCCTCTCAGCCTTGCTCACCCTCAGCCTACAGGCCATTGGAGGGTAAGTTAGAAGAGACAGCACTGATGCTGCTATGAGCAGCACTGCTCAGCAGTCACCAAAACACTGGAGTGTTACCAACATTGTTCTAGTTGCAAACACAAAGCACAGCAGCGTAAGTGCTGCTATGAGGAAAGCTAACTCCTTCCCAGACAGACTCAATAAAGTTTCCTGATCAGAGAAATAAAAGGTTATATGCTAGTGACTTTCAATGTATTAGCACATGAATAAAAAGGGCAGAGTTTCTGTGGACTAAAATGCTACTACATTACACACTGTTAGTCAGATCAACCACACTCCCTCCTCACAGCCTAGAAATATCTTCAAAAATTGTTCTTCTCTAGCAGAACTTTGGCACCAACAAGTGCAGAGACATCTCCATCAGACACAGTCCAAAGAGTAAGAACTGATCTAGAAAGTATGTTCATCACTGAAATGTTAGCATCTCCATGTATGAGGGAGTTTTCAGGTTGTGGCTTTGAACCATCTAAGGGAAGTTAGTGAAGGAATGGAGGACAAGAGAAGCCTGAATTGGAGAAGAGACACTCCCTCTCAGTGTTTGTGAACTGAAAGGACAAACTGGTCAGCTTTGTCGTGGGAGGGATAGGAGGGTTTCTATTTGTATTTTAGTCCAGACAGTGTATCTCAGATCATCTGTCTAGATTCCCCTTTATAGAACATGGGGAGCAATTACAGCTTTTACAGTACAGCTCATCTCATTTTAGGGGGATCAGCTGCATTTGATCAGATGCACTATGCAACAGATGCACATATTTCTCTCAATTGAACAGAAACAGAGCTAAAGGCAGACATCCCAGCTGTACGTGTTTAAAGCCAAGTAAGAGGAATCCTGCCTGGGGTCTTCACCTTCAGAATGTTCACAAACTCCTAAGTTGTCTTTGAAGATTGGAACAAAATTCTTAACTAATAATCGCCAGAAATTGTGGAAATTGTAGCATATGGTAATGAATCATCAGTTGCTGACTGCTGTTGAGTCACTGCACATGTAAACAACGTACTGTTTACCACTTCTGGAAAGACCAATTGTTAATATCTCTTCAAATAATAAAAAGTTCTGGTAACAAAACAATGAAGATAAATCACTGTATAATGTCAATTTTACGGGGTAAAACATTCCTGGTATGAGTTGGCTAAGCTGATATCACCGGCCAAAATATTTTTTGGGACTCAAATAATTTTCACCTATCTGTCGCAATAAGAAAATATCAGGTTATATAGCACTGAACAGAATGCAGAAAGAAGCTGAATTTTCTAGCTCAAACACTGAATTCTCTGCCTTAATGCTGCAGTTATTTACCTAAATCTAGCTAGGTATTTTAAAGCCATTATAAGAAATGGAAGGGTGGGGAAGGAGAGAGGGAGGGAGAAGCAGCCAGAAGTTAAAAACCTATTGTTAAGCTTAATGTAGTCACCTTTCCTGCTCAGCACAGGATAGGATTTCTCCAAGTAAATACGTATTCTTTAACAAGAAAAGCAAACTAGACCTGGGATTAATCATAGCCTATCACAGGTTGAAAGGGACCTGCTCCTTGCAGTGGGGCTGCTCTCCAGGCTGTCATCTCCCAGTCTGTATGTACAACCAGGATCACCCTGCCTGAGGTGCAGAATCTGGCATTTTCTCTTGTTGCATTTCATATGGTCATAGAATAATAGAACTGTAGAATCAGAGAATCATAGAATGGTTTGGGTTGGAAGGGAACTTAAAGGTCATCTAGTTTCAACCACCCTGCCATGGGCAGGGATGACACCCACTTGGTCATATCATTGCTCAGCTCCCTAGTCTATTCAGATCTCTCTGGAAGGCCTCTTTTACCCTTGAGGGAATCCATAGCTCCTCCTATAGTATCATCAGCAAAATTCTTTGATATACATTTGACTCCAGCCTCCAGATCATTTACAAAGGAAAGAGAAATAAAAGGGGAATGAAAAGAATGAAAATAAAAATTTTCTTGATAAATATTATTTTTAAATGCTATGAAAAGTGAAAGTTTTAGTCTTTTGGTTGAAGAAAACAAAACAAAGAAGTTAATTTATAAATATTACAGGTGGTGTTAATTTCATATATCATTGACTTAATTTCTTCATTTATTTCTGTAGTCATTTGACTGTACATACTATTTCAAATCAAAAGTAAGTCCTTACTATGACCCTTTTTTAAGACTCTGAAAGATTTGACAAAGGGTCTGTTTCAAACTGAAGTTACCTTCCTATATTGAAGTCTTTACTCCTGAAATGAGAGAATTAAATACCATATAGAGTAGGTAAGCCACTTCTGCAGGGAACTCAGTCCAGCTTGAGCATTCAGTTCTCAAGAAAAAAAAAAAAGATGAAACCACACAGTAAAACTTCTTTCTTCTACTCTCTTAAATATTTTTTTCACTTGGAAGCTTTTAGGTAACCAAAAAACTTTCCAGAAACAGCATCACTGCAAGCTTAGTAACTTACTCATATACCCACAAGAGGAGTTAACTACAATAGTGCTAAATGATGATGCCTGCTAGAACCAGAGCTTGTCAAAGAACATTTCAAATAGTATTAAACTGTGATATCCTTCCAGACTGATGCATAAAAAGGATTGTCTGGTCATAAAAATGGAACACTGCGTGTACATACTACAGTATTCCATGGATCTGCATTACATATTGATCCATCTCCATTATAAATAATAGGTAGAAATACATGCAAAATTTAATATGGAGATACAAACACTATAATAATGAACAAAGTTATATTTTGTTTTTATATCTCCATTCAGAATTGCAAACTGTTTTTATCCTTCCATAAAGGATAAAATTACTAGAGCATACTACAAGTATAACTAGAAAAATTCTAGAAGTTGATCTATTTGATTTTTTAAAAAATTTTTTAATTCCCTTTCAGTATATGGAGTCCTTAATATCAGGTGATAAGTCTACACCATTTTGAAGTCCATATAATCCAAGGTCTATAAACTGTACTTTGCTCTAGCACTCTACTTGATGTCCACTGCAACTACAGAGTCTGAAATCCATAAACTGCACAAGTTTTCTCTGCAATACTGCAACACCCTGTAATTATTTCAGATTGTTTCATCAATGACTGCAGATCGCTTCTTCACAATACTTCTTTTTTAAATCCTGGCAAGCACATGGAAGTTTGTTTTCAGTATAGCAGCTTAAGCTGTAGACAGTTGCCAAAAATCTGCATACTCAATCACTATTTCTTCACTCTCTGAAATACTGCCAAAATATCTCTAAGACATCACTATAGAATTCTAATGACACTGTCAACCTGTTACATATAACTGACAGTTTTAACCTTTATGTTTTGAGAAACATTCAATAGTTTTTCCCATAACGTTTCCCCAAAATAACTGGTTTTGTATTTCTGGATGATGGGCTTCAGCCAGCCTCCTGCATGCCAGGTTATTCAAAGCTGCAATGTAACACACTGTTAAATAGAGAATTATATGACATAGATTTCACCATCTGGCATAGGAGCACAATATTTTTTACATGTTCTAAAATTATTTTGCAACCAAGAATATTTCATTAGATAGTTGTTCATACAGCCCTGACACTCTTCATTATATGAAAGTATGTAAAAATAACACTAAAGTTCAGGCCATACACACTTTATGCACATCTGTATAAGTGTACAAAGACATTTTGTGATGATTCCAAAATACTTTATCTTTGTGGCCACTTAGTCCTGTAAATACTATAGCTGCATTTAAATAACAACAAGCTGAAGCCTGCAAGTTCTATTTACAAGGAAAGCTTACAAGGGCGCAGCACAATTTCTTAGTCACAATAGTGCTAAGTATGTAGACTTCAGGTAGGGGGTGATCCAGACATTCTTGTACAATGTCATTAATACATTCCAGCTCTTCACTAACTTAGAAATTTTTCTGTTGGACTTCACCCTGTAGACTTGTCTTCTGATATCATTCCTAGTTGGTAAGAGGAATTAAAAATATGATTTTAAATTTTTTGCTAAGGTGAGGTTCTTGGGTCACATAAATAAAGTAACCCCGTGAATTTCAACAGAGCTCTATCAATTCAGTTCTGTCATTCACTTACTGAAGGAGTATATCTATTTACAAGTTTATTTTAATTTGCATTACCCATGAGCAAGGTTTTGCTTAGAAATCCAAAACTAGGAACAGGTTGTCAGTGCTTTTCATTAGCATTTCATGCTTTACTACAGTACACTTTGGGGAATTACAGACTCCAAAAGTGGAATGTGATAAATTGCTGGAAATATTTTTTCTTGTGGTTTTAGTGATTTGAAATAGATTTGTATACAAGAAAAACAGTGGTAGCAAAGAATCCAGGGAGAGTTTTCAAAAAAAATGCAAATTCACAGAGAGATGCCTGTCAGGACTGGTCAAGATAAACCTTGTAACTCTCAAGGGATCTAGTGAAAACCTCAGTCCGTGAGTGTTCATGTCCTCTTACAGGTAACTTTTCCTTAAATCTGTCTGACACTCCTTAAAAATGGTGAAAAACTTTTTTAAAAGTGAATTTTTTAAAAAGAATACCTTGATCTATTCTCTTAATTCATGAGAACCTGTTTTAAGCTCTATAATAAAGAAAGCCAACAGATCAGTCAAGTTACCCTGCTGCTCCATTGTCCTGACACTGCCAGACTGGTAGTTCTTCTCTCACTAACTTTGCAACAGTGACTTCTAATTCTGAGTAACCAGAGAGGAGGCTGAAACAAAACAATAAAAAAGGAACCATATAAGGAGGGAAGGAGTGTAAGCTTCAGGCAAAAAGGCTTGAGTGGGAAATTGCTTTTGTTCCAGGAACCTGCTGTTCTGACGAGCCATTGGTGCTTGAACAGCTCATGACTGATTGTGCACAGAAGAAGCCAAGTCATTTGAACTATGAGTTGGCCATCTAAGAAGGAAATCTGACCACCAGATATGCTCAGCTGCTCGACTGCAGTGCAGGGACTTTCACCTCACCAAATCCATACACAGTAAACAAATGGTACTGAAAGCAAACAAACGTGATGGATCCTTATTGCCACCTCTAACCTTGTCAGCTTCTTCAGCTGCCAGGTGGATTAATCTAATCTGTGTATTTTACTGGAGCCTAGCACTGTGGGGGTAAGAGCACTGTAACTGAATATATAAGATCAATCTTTTCTGGAACTGTTGAATTATCAGGACAATTACTTACACTAACATCTCTGTGTCAAATTATGTGATAAGTGAATAGTCAGGAAAAGTGAAAGCAGGATTACTTCAATTTTATCCCTCTTCTGCCAGCATGCATATCTTATTTCTGCTAAACAATCTATAGAATACTTTCTGGTTGTCTACAGAAAGCTTAAGGTATTTTTATGTATCATTAAAGAATCTAACAGGCTATTTCCACATGTGATGGGGAGGTCAGATGGGCCCAGTTAAAACTCATAAAAAACCTACTTCAACTCTTCCAGGTACTTGGACTGAATCTGTTATGCTATTGGCTTTTTTATCATCAGGCATTTGTCATGGTCAAGTGTATGAATGCAATCAGCTAAATGCTGCTTATCCTTTATACAAGAATAGTATTTGCTTAACCAAAGAAACTACAGTTAGAAGTCATAGACTGTGGTTTAAACAGAGGATAGTATGGTTTCAGCTACACCATTTTAGTGTAGTCTAATATTTTTTCTATAATCTTGAACCTTTAAAAAGAAAATTCTCAATGTCCATACTGAGGTAACTAACTTGAGTAAGAGTTCCAGCATTTGGTCCTCAATCCAAAATTATATTTCAAACTGTAAATGTCTGCTAATGGACTTGTCAAAACCCATGTGATACAGAAAAGGAGAAAATGTTGTGTACAAGCCTGAATTCCTTCTTCTGGAAAAAGGTCTTATGAACCTAAAGAAAATGTCTGAGAGAAAAATGCAGTGATGGACATTTTTAGCTAAAATATTATGTATAGATAAATATAAATCCCAAATCTATTATGCACAGCGTGTCTACTTTCTATTGATAGAACTAATCTCATTTGGGCAGGAGGGTGGGGCAGGAAAGGGGTAATGCAATGGCCTACCTTCTTTTTTTGTGAACAATCTGTCCAGAGCTTGTTTTCCTTGGCTGAAGCATGGCTTTGCCAAGTAACTACTGTTATTAGACTATATTTCTTTCCTCTCTTTCAAATATTTTATCCAGCTGAGCACAAGCTTTAAGACCCCAGAGGAACCTACAACTTCTAAGAGCTTTTGTAAAAATAAATGCCTCAAACCAAACAGCACCTCAACAGGTAAGTTATTTGAAGTTGGTTTCTCTCAAAGAGAATTTCATCTCTTAAGGTGAGCCAACATTTGAGAAACATCTTGTATATGCATCATCCAGCTCAAATTAATAAATTCTCTAACATCTCTGTAAAACCAGGATAAATTCACTCTTGTTTCTGATCTGAGAGACTTGCAAATATTTTTATTGGCATTTATTTCACCTTTTTTCCTTTTGCAGAAATATGATTTTTTTTCTGCTTACCTAGTATACCTAGAAAGGACACAATTGTTTTCATTGCATAAGTTTCAGAATCACTTCACTATTAGTGTGTTTTTTGTTTTTTCTCAGTATCATTGAAAATATCAGAATTTATTTGGGATAATATTATTCAACCAATGTTTCAGGAACATAAAAGGGAAAAACAGCTATTTTTTGTTGGTGGGTTTTCTTCCTCCTGAGGAGGAAATTAAGTTGAAATATTTAGGGAGGAAATTTTTTCTGTCTTTTTCATGGTGATAAAAGGGTACAAAGCAATATTACTAAAATAAGAGATATATTCTGCCTGAAACGCAAGCACAGGATAATCTGAACCAGAAGAAGGCATTGAAGAACAATTATTTTCTGCACAGGAGCTCAAAGAGACAAAGGGACTGTGTGCTTTAACAGATCCATGCAAGAAAACCCCTCATCTGTTCCTTTGTGCAGAAGCCATCACCTTCAGTGTATATACAGGCAATCGGATGAAATACAGGAAGTGGAAAGCTTCTTTTTCTCTGGCAAAGCAACTCTGTCATACAAGAGTAATGGTTTTATTCCTCTAAAGTAAAAGAGGAGTCAGTCTTTTTCAGGTAGAGTGAAATGCTTTATTTATCCCACTCTATTTACTTTGGCAAAGGTAATTAACATTTTCCAAAAGTGAAATGCTTCATCATAGGTCAAAGAAGGTCCATACATATAAGACAACATATTTGCAAAGATTGGGCTAACCTCATCCACTTTGTTAAAAAAAGATTTTGAAATTAATGTCTTCATACACGTTAAATTTAATATGTATTAGTGAATAGGGTTTCATTTTTGTAATTGTTTTTTGGGAAGCTGAATTAAGGAAAAATTATATATTTTGAACAAAAGAAGAAAAAAATTATACTATTAAATTTCTCTTTCTCAAAGTAGAATAACCTACCCTTCAATCACCTTTATAGGTTTATAAAAAGTGTCCTGGATAATTCCAAGGAAAACCATGTTTTGTACGATATCAGTATTACAAGAAAATCCAGAAAAGTAAAGCAAGTGAGCCCCCTTGTGTCCTGCTTCTAATCTAATAAAACTGCCATTCAGAGGTTCTAATAAAATACAATGGAAATAATTACATTTTCTATAAGCAAGTATGATAGATAGTAAACAATCCTAAATGCTGATAAAATCAATATATAGATTTTTGGCATAAAGTAGCATATCTTGGTTTTACTCATGGATTACATAGAAATACATAGTTCTCTTCAGTCTCTAAAATGGAGAGTGCTATCTCTCAGATAATTCATGTTCTAAAAAGTCCCATTGATTTTTTTTAACTGAAAATGAAACCTATCATTACACTTTCAGAATATTTTGATGACAAAAATAGTCATTTCTAGGTGGATTTTTAAATGGTGTTCTTGTGTCTGTAAGCTAAAACTTTGCTTGTTAAAAATTTACAAATATAAATTTCTGACTTTTGTAGACAAAATTGTGCATGAAATTTTTCTGATACTATAATAAACATGATCACTGATAAAGTTTCTTTTCATTAAGTACTTATGAAGTGAAAAAATAATAAAAAAATAATTATCTGACAACTAGTAGGGTAAAGCAGACTGTCTAACAAATCTACTGGGGGTTTTTTAGGTTTTGGGCTTTTGTTGTTTCTTTGGGGGGTTTTGCCTTTTTTTTTTTTTTTTTCTTTTTTTCTTTTTTTTTTTAATGTAACATAAGAGAGTTTGCTGTAGAGAAGCAGATAATCCATAAGCAGTCAGACAACCTCAGGCAGAAAGCAAGATCTCTGGAAGAAAATGAAGGGAAAGAGAGAGCAAAAAGATTAGAAAAAGACTGTCAGGCCCTCAAGATGAATTCATAAGCAATAAGGAAAGAGAATTAATGACTTTACAAGATGAGAAAGTAGCTTATACATAAAGGAGAAACTATCATCCTATCTCACTTAGGAGAAAAATTATAAAAGCCTGGTGGCAGTGAGAGATCAATGCCTCAGCAGTGCTAGTTAAAGACACAGCTGCTCTAGATTCCTGAGCAATGTTATTTTCTCATGGGGAATAGGGGCACAAGAGGAATCAGCCACTCTGCTCTTAGCTAAAATGGTTGATCTCTACTTGTCTTTTCTCTATGCTTTCATTATAGTTAATTCTATAAAGTGTTCACAGTAAGCCACAGATAATAGACACCTTTTGTAAAGCACAGATCTCTCTCACCAAGGTTCCACTTACTGCATTAACAATCCCCTCCACACAACTTGAAAAATTTGGGATATTTTCCAAAGTAAAACACTTTAATAATTCATGGGGCACTAGTAAAACAAACAAGCAAATACCCTAATACTTGGTTCTTGAGGCAATCATGCAAATATTTTGGGTCTTTCTTCATATTATATAAACATTCTGATGAGAAACTTGGCTGCTGTAGCCACACAGACCTGCAAAGGAAACATTCATGTCTCGAGCAGGCAGATCACTTGTTGTATCATGTTGTAACCAAAGTAATCAAATTGCGCCAGTAATCATCTTATAACTCAGTTGCAAAGGTTTGGAAGTGTAAGGCTAGATGAAAGCAGAAAAACCGGCCTCTGGATTAATTCATAAACTGAAGTTACTACACTGTGAGAATGGGGAACTTTCTTCATGACCCCTTCTAAGAGATTTTTCTTCATTATTAATGCCAGATGCTATGCCAGGGTGAGGATGCAGTCCCTGTAATCACCCTGGCTACGGGTGATTACAGGAACTGCGACCTCACCCAGCCACGGACTTTGTTACACCGGTCCTACGGTGAAGCTTCTGCTCTTGCAATTCTCAGAAACTCATTATGGCATCAGCAAAACACCTCTCATATGAGCCAGGAATTTATCACTAGCCCAGTTAATATTCTAACAGTCTAAGAGTCCACATAATCTAATTATTACAGAAAAGCACATTAATCATCTTCTTACATCTTTTAAAGAGGAAATCCTTCTTAGATTCTACCTTTCTTTTCCCTAGTATTATGCTCCCCAGTCCAGTACTTCTTGGGGGCATTTTATGCTGACCATTTCTGTAGGTACAAAAATGCTGTTAGTGAGGATTTTCTTGTTATTTTTCTAAGTCCGTGAGAGACTTTTCTCTCTCACAGAAGAGCTAGCAGGGAATGTAAACAACCAAGCCACCTGCAACCTTGGAAAGTCTTGTTTATGGTATAGTAGGAAAATATTTTGATAATGGATGTTTTAGGATTTTGGCCAATCACCCCCAAGGAGTGGCTGGTCCTTTGTCCAATTAGACTATGAAGAAAAAAGTCTATAAAAGAGTTTGTAAAATAATTAAATAAATCAATCTTGCTGCACAATTCCTGCCTGCTGGATCTTCTCCTCCTCCTCCTTCCTCTGGCTGCGGGACACAGTGATATACCATAGGAACCAGGCCTGCGGTAATATATTTCAGCCTTCCTCAGGAAGGCCAGGGCTGACTGCAATGAGTGGGGCATATGCACAGGGTATGGCCCCATGACTACTGTCCTGTTTGGGTCTCTGAAGGTACATTTCTTTTCCCTTCCTGCCACTTCCTTCTGGAGATCCCTTGAGGGAGTGCAGCAAGTGCCCCTTCACCCCGTGACACAATGGGTAGATTTTCTCCCTGTTTGTCTGCTGACAAGAGATAATTAGTTTGTCTTTCTCAAACTTCAGACTTTTTTATGCATGATATGCATACCTTTGTTCCTAAGAGTCACACTTTGTTTTTTTTCCCCATAACTCATGTGGTCAGGACTACAATTGTATTTGTATATGTATGTCTATACTGGATGAGCTCAATAAACTTTCTCCATAAGTGACCCCTCGATGACTCCTATGAAGAGCAATACCTAGATAAACATAAAATGCAGCTCCCACTACTCTGGCAGTCTAAGATTGTTCTCAGCTCCCAAACACCATCCATAGATTGAGGGTTGTCTTAGACCTGTTAAATCTTCTTTTTAGTGACCAACATTTGATCAGCCCTTGAATACTTGTCCAAACTCCTTGAATCTTGAAAGCTTGAATCTGCAATTCCTTTTGACAGTGTTCCACAGGCTATTGACAGGCACTATGCTTCAATGCTTTTCTAGTTCTTGTCTAGAAAAGACAAATTATCTTTTACCCACCCTCTTCATGATGCTCATTTTTCAGTTCTTTGCCACATGCTTCCAAAACTGGGTCAGACTTTAAAATATTTAAGTAGATAGAAACTCTCTAGATATTTAGAAACTGTTTTGCATGTAAGTCATGCCACAGAAATCGCACTAGATGATTTGCTGTATCTTGATATGTCTAAACACTTACAAAAATCTGCTCAAAATGTGTAAAATGATGAAAAGCAAAAACGTACCTCACTGCAGTTCATCTTACTTTAAGCTATTATAATGAAAAGGGCTTGCATCAGGCTGACTGAATTTACAATGTGACTGAATGGTTGCTAGGATCAGAAAGACAATTCTTCTCAAAGAGAATACTGACAGATAATATTTCTGAGCTTCCTTTCACTGTGGAGGCATGTTCTCTCCCCGTATCATTTATAAATTACATTGATTTAAAACTGAAACAGAATCGTGACCACTAGGTTATACCATGCCTTGGCTCTCATCCCCTGTCCTTCCAATTATAAGCTACCTAAGAATTCTGATGACTGTGGTGCCACTACAAAATATAACCGATATTGTTGTTTTGGAGATTAAGTGTTGTTTCCTTTTTTTTAATTTAGCCTGGACAGATATTTAGATCTACACATTGCCAATGCTGATCCAAGGCATAAAATCTAATAAAACTTTCTTTTCAAGAGTTTTAATGGCTCTGTAGCCAGCATGTAACTCTCCCTTAGGCATCATATGTCTAGAATCTGCCTTTTGTGGTTGTATAGTACTTTGTATGCCCTTTTCATGGCTCTGAATTAAGAATGATCTCATATGACCATTCCTTGTTTCCACAAGGAGTATAACATCACAAGTACTACATTTTAAGCTCCATGCACATTAATTGTGTAAGTCTCATTAACCTTTTTTACTGGAAAGTTTTTTTTGTTCTCCACTTTTAAGCCTTTAATACCATGACAAAATACTAACATAATTTCCAGTAACAGACTTTAGTAATTGTCACAAAATTCCACATTATCTAGGTAATTACGCATTCTGGTAGGCCATCTAAACCCCATTATTCTCGGTATCATATATGTAGCTAAACCAAATTTTTAAAATCTCTTTCAAAGAAACAGTACATAGAGAATACCACTGTTTCTTTTCCTTAATTAGTTTTACAATCTTAATTACACTACATTTTGAAAAAAAAAAATATATACAAGCCGTTAACATGTTAGTCATTAAGAATGCTTAAAACCAAGTAAATAGAAGAAATCCTATGCTATTTTCTTTTATCAGAAAGTAAATGGACAGATTTTTTTAAAGAAGTCACTAATTAAACAGTGATAATATTTCACTTCTCTCTTTTCTTTTCTTCGTAGGGTAAGCAATGCTCACTGGCCAAGGCATTTTACCTTTGTACGCTATTTTCTGTCCTATGTACACAAAATGACAGGAAATAGAAGCTGAAGACATCTGCAAGGGCTGAATGAATTTATGGATATTTAGGCATGCGGAAAACCTGTCGGATCCCTGTGTGCGAGGAATAGGAACAATAGTGTAATGTCCAGATGAAAGCCACTGACAAGCAGAGAATTCAGGGGTCAACACCGAGTCCTGTTTTTTCAACATCTTTATCAGTGAACTGAACAATGATAGCAGTGCAACATCAGGAAAGCTTTTAGGGCCACTAAACTGGGTGGAGTGGCTGACAAAATAAGTGGCAAAGTGTCAATTCAGAGTGACCTCAGAAAGTAGGATCAATAGAAATATCATGAGGTTCAAAAATCATGGAATCACAGAATCATTTATGCTGGAAGGGACCTCTTGAAATTATCCAGTCCAGCTCCCCAGTTCAGGCAGAGTCAGAGTACGTATATTTGCTAAGAGTCTTCCTTCTCTAGGCTGAACAGTGCCAGCTTTTAGGCTCTTCTCATATGAAAGAGGTTCCAGTTCCTTACCACAAAGACTTTATGCTGGACTTACTTCAGTAAGTCTGTCTTTCTCATACTCAGCAGTTCAGAACTGAACATGGCACTCCAGATGCAGTCTCAGCAGAGCTGAGTAGAAAAGGACTGCTTCTCCTGAACTGATGGTAGCACTCTCCTTGATGCAGTCCAGGACACTTTTGGCCTTCTTTGCTATGAGAAAGGATTGATGCTGTCCACCAGAACCCTAAAGTTCTCTGTAGGCCTGCGAAATGCTTTCCAGACACTTGGCACTCAGAGCATCCTGGTGTCTGGCGTTATTCATCCCAGGAAGAGAACCATGCCTTTCCCTTCGCTGAACTTCACAAGATTGTCTCAGCCCATTTCTCCAGTCTGTCTAAGCCCCTCTGGGTGGCAACACAACAATCCACCAGCTATTCCTCACAGTTTTGTGTTATCTGTGAGAACTTGCTGAGGGTGTGCTCTGTCCCAGCATCCTGGTCTTTAATGAAGGCACTAAAGGGTTGTCCTCAGTATAAACCCCTGGGCTATGCCCCTAGTGACTTGCCTCCAGCTGGACTTTATGATGCTGATCAAAACCAAGTGGGTCTGTTTATCTAGCCGGTTTTCAATCCACCTCACTGTGTACTTATGTAACTCAATTTGTCTGCTTAGATTTGAGGATGTTGTGGGAAACAGTGCCAAATGCTTTACCAGTCAAGGTAACTTCATCCAAAGATGAATTTGAGCAATATTCAAGTGGCCTTTCTTTTTTCCAGAACAAATGTTCAGTACTCTTTAGAATTCTGTTTCTTGTATTGCCCAAACAAAAGTCAAGGAACTTTCATCAATAGGTAATTGAGAACCTTTTGAACAAGATGTTCTTCTATCTGCAAAAGTTTATCAGAATTTGAATATTAGTATTAAACTAGATATGTATAAACAACACAACTTAAGGAAAAAATAGACCATTGCTGTTCTATATATATGTGAACTTATCATCAATTCAGAGTGTTTACAATCCCATCTATATTTAAAAAAAGTACACTTCTTTCTCTTCCTTTTTATCCAGATAGAGGTGCCTTTCCAAAGGTCCAGCTTACTAAATTTCAGCAATGACCACCAAATTCTCTTTCCTGTTTGAGAATATACATGGGATGAGATTCCTGGGTAGACAGAAGGAGCTAACCCTAATTCCTACTGACACTGCACACAGTGTGTAATTCATGCAGAATTCACAGTCGCAGGATGTCGTGAACTCTAAAAGTATGTTTGAGTTCAAGTAAGGACAAGTAGACAAATTAATATAAGAAAAAGGCAAGTAGATAGAAACAGTGGGCAAAATGGAATATCTTGCTCAGGAAAGCAAGAAACCTCTGACTTCTACAAATTGAAAAGTTTTATGATCTACAGGGTCAGTCTGTATGTCTTTTGTTGGTTACAATTTTTCTCTAAAAATCTGCTACCATCTCCGGTAATATCGTTAATACTTTGTATTTTAATCTTATCAGCATCATGATTTATTGTTCTTATGCTTAACAGAAGAAAAAAAAAAAGCATTAGGAGAGCATCAATAATCTTGTTGAATTCAGTAGGACTACTCAAATACTACTCAAATGTTCAATTTATGAACAAGAATGTTCATAAATTGAGCATGGGAGATGAGCCTTTCTCATGTTTCAAGCACAAGTATTTATTTGTTCAAAAGCTATATAAGTAAAAGCTAATATAAGTAAAAAATTGTATAACATCAAAATTCTACATCATAGATAGACAGGAATTCCTTTTATGTTTTTTACAGGGAAGTACTTCACTTGACTTTAAATGAGTATGGTTGTAACTGCAGTTCAAATCAGAAATTGATTATATCACCTCAGTTGAAAGTAAAAGGGTTTTCCAAGGACTAGTTCCACAGATGGCTGAACTCCGAGTGGTTTGTACTGCTGTTGTAGGAATTTTGAAAACAATCATTATTTCTTGTTACCATTCTGTGACAACATTTTACACTGCCTTCAAAATAAAGACTTTGGTCGCCAGGAAGTGATTTGATTTCATTTTCCAATTTGTGTCCATATAATATTCCAATAGAGTATTCTTTTTTGAATAAAGTCTCCATTTTGTTACTGTAAAGTGCAAGATTATATGTTAATTAAGGTCATATATTATGTTATTTAAAGAGAAAATTAAGAATGGTCAATGTCTTATGTTCTGTCAGCCATTAACTGATATCTGAAATCAGCACACATCTATATGGATTGATAAAAGTAGTTAAATCATTAAGCCACAAGCAATGCAAGGTTGCTTATAATAAGATTGACAAACCAATGAAAAATAAAATTTGAGTGTGAAAAGACAAGGAAAAAAATAGTATATTCTTTCCTAGCTTACCAGTGAAGTGTTAATAAAGGTAATGAATATGCATGTTGTTTACAGTTAAGCCTACTTATGGTATTTCAACTTGTTCAAATGGCAATATTTTTAATATTCCCTACTGATGGTAGTACTCATGCAGAAGGAAGAGTCATTGTATATTCAAACTTCAAGTCACAGAATTATTAGTCAGAAATAATTAGATAGGTTATGCCTTTTTTGTCTCAATGAATTTTTATGCTTTGATGTAAGTTACTTTCATCATCATTAATATCATTGCAAATTTTCATTATTCATAAACTATGAAATAATAAGAAGGCTTCATTACAACACCAATGCAAAATTACTCACTTCAGTTACCTGTCCATGAATGAATGATTCTTGGAGAATTCAAACTTCATGATAGATTTTTCTATACAGAATATCAAAACCAAGGTAGCACCTGTAGTGCCGTCTTTCTATTATTTGTACTTCGTTCAAAAAATAACAAACTGCAGGAGTATTTTTTGTAAAAAAACCCCATATTTATATTTATTTGTAATTCAGTGTGCTTTTTCATGTTCAGTTTCAGAAAAAAATTTAGCTCAGCATATACGATAAGTAAAGCTTGAGGAATACATTTTCTGCCAATCAGTGTGGTCATTAGAAGCTGATGGTTCATGACTAAGGTTAATAAAAAAGTAGGTCATACAAATGCTTCATCAATAGCTGAGCTTTCTCACTCGATATGAGGACATCCTCGTCTAAATGTGCCTATGAATAAACATGACATAAACTAGACTTTTCTTGTATATGAAACATAACTCATCAAGGATGGTGTCTGAGCCATATAAGTCTGTTTTCCTCCTGAAATCAGGTGTTAACTATAGTTACTCTTTTTCCTAATAGGGGGAAAAATCAAATTAGAGAAAATGGTGGTACGCAGTCCACTTACTTACTTCTTACCATTCTTTAATTCTCTTTAACATTTCCAGATGTAAAGTAAGTTTTTGGTTGAAAGTGAATGTATTCGGGCTCCTGTCACTTAGATTTAATTTTTATTGTATTCTAGGATGTTGTTTACTGCTCTAGAATTGTAAATTACATGGTTTTCCTTGATCTAGTAGGTCACCTATATTTTTCCATAAGAATCAAAACATGAGAAAGCAATTCAGAGGCATTGTGAAATGGAACATTACATGGGATTTTACTTTAAAGTATTTTTGGTTTGATCTCAACAAGAGACACTACCTACATTTCTTATTATACAGATACTAAATTAAAAAACAGAAAAGAATTTGAGAAACAACCCTCAGTGGAGAAAATACGAGAACATCTGTTTCTCATGTGAATTCTTCGTCTACTAAGTTAGGAACAGATTTTTCTTCTGTTCTCACTTCATGGTACCTTCAATTTTGAATGTTAATCTACAGAAGAAGTATAGGCAGTCCTCAATCTGTTCTTGATGATCTTTTCAGCCTGAACAGGGAGGGTACAAGCATAACCTTGAATCCTCCTTTTTTCCAATACCCAGGAGAAAGAGCAATTTAACCAGACCTTGCACTTCATGCTCTCATTGATACTGGGAAATGAAAGGAATTGGTGTATGTACTTCTTCTTTTCAAAGTGGAGAGCAAATGATTCCTTTCTCTGAAAGGGTGGTTATTAAATGTCCATGATCATAAGAAGATTAAGGGTAAATTGTCCCAAATAATTTAAGTGCCTAACCTTTCAGGAGAGGTAGGATTTCAAGGAAACCTTCTTGACTACCTCTACTCCACCTAATATCCAGTATGTAATTTGGACAAGAAACTCTCCTTATATACTGAATAAGATACACAGGCAGCAGCACTTCAATTTCGTATTTTTGTTTTGAGGTGTAGAAAATGAAGCACTAATTCATTTGTCTTGGTGTCATCAACTTTTTGTTTTGGATGGTCAGTTATAACTTTTTAGCCAAATTTATTGGAATACATAAAAAACCACCAAAGTCTACAGCTGCAGTTAGCATTTTTATCAAATCAGTGAATGAAATTGGGTGGGAAAAAAAAGAAAAAATTGACATTTTAAGTTAAGATTTTTCACTTGCAGCTCTATAATCATTTGGCACAGTAAATTATGTAAATAATTTCCCCTGAAACAGGCATATTGGTTTTCAATTTAAATGACATAAAGCAAAACAGGTTTAGATTATTCAAAATCCTGCCTTTTTTAAAAATTATTTATTTGAAATAAATTATCTTAGGTTAAAAAATACAGTAGTCTATGCCTCAGCATTTTTCTTTTGCTTTTGAAAGTTTCTAGTTTCTAGCAGTTGAGTAAGCAAAGCCAGAATGTTTGTGAGTCTCATGTAGTTATTCTGTAACAGTAAGTTGATCTAGTTCGTGAGAGGAAAAAGGTGCAAAGAATCAAAAGCAAACTAAATGAAAGCAAACAAGAAACACCGTTCTGTTGGATTATTTTCATGGAGTAATTCTAGGAAATTCTAACCCTTTTTCTTTAGTTGACTTTATTGTGTTTGTCCTGTAGTTCACCTTTTCAAAAGAAAAGAAAATATTTTCTTCCCCATTTTCTTGGTCTGCTAGGAGAATAGCCAAAGCTTTTTTTCGTGTTTAGCAGTGTAACTTATACAGTCTTGGCATAAGGCTTTGATTCTTTGTTTGATTTTTTGTCAGCTGTTTTCTACATTGTTTAATGCCACTAAGAAAGAAGAGGAAGCTTTAATCACCCTCTGAGATAGATTTCTATCCAGCTGGATCTCAGATTGACCAGAGACATTGCCTATCAAAGACAAGGCAAAAAAATTTGTCCTGGAACTGTCAAAAATCTTCACATTTACAATTGATCCTTGAGGGAGAAACCTTTTTCTCTGTCTTTTTAAAATGTTTTCCTCTGGCCTTTCTTGTTAATATATGTTCTCTGATCATAGTTGACTTTGAAAACTGATTTGTGAAAAAAGGAAAATATTCCTCTTTGAGTAGGCTAGGAGCAGTTTGCTGTAACACAGTTAACACTTTCACCATTGAAGAAACTGCTAAGAGAAAAATGTAAGTTTTTAATTTGCATATCCTGCTCCCAAATTACAAACTTACATTTAGAAGATCAATTAGAGAGGAAGCTCAAGTGGTGGGGTAATGTTAATACCAGCTGATACCGAACAAATAGAAATTTCTTGTTGAGTGTATACTATATGAGGTGATGGAGATATAAAAATAAAACAGATCACAGCCCTGCCTTGACTTAGTACTGATGAGGCCAAACATGAAGCACAGTGTCTTGTTTTGGGCTTCCCAGTATAAGAAAAGTATGGAACTGCTGGAGACAGTCCATTGAAAAGCCACGAAGCTTACTAAGAGACTGAAGAAACCTCCTCAGTGAGCAAAGGATAAGAGTGGTGGGACGCTTCAGAATGGAGAAGAGAAGGATCAGGAGGAATGCCCTCAATGTGTACAAATACCTGAGGATAGAGCCAGGTTCTTTGCAGTGGTGCCCAATAACAAGACTGGAGACAATGGGCACCAACTCAAAACCAGGAGTTTCCATATGAACATCAGAAAACACATTTTCACTGAGAGGGTGCCTGAGCACTGGAGCAGATGGCCCAGAGAGGTTCTGGAGTCTCCATCCTTGGAGATATTCAAAAGCTGTCTGAACATGGTCCTGGGCAATCAGCTCTAAGTATGTGCTTCTGTACTTTGGTATTTACCTCTCTTATACCACCACCAGCACTTAGTTATACAATCCAGGAGCTGACACAGCTGAAACACAGCCCACCAGAAAACAAAAGAAAAAAAGAAAAAAAAAAAAGAAGACATTTATTTTCTGCTGTATCTGATTCAGATATCTTGCAGCCACAGAAATATTAGTGCCCAAAGAAAGAGACCAGGTGCTAAAGGAGAAGAAGAAAGGACCACTTCTTAGCAGCACGGGTGCTAACCAGCTGTGAGGCAACACAGCTAGTCTTATTGTAGCCACAGTGGGACCTAACAGGCAGCCCTATCCTTTACCACCCAGCTCTTCCAGTCGTAAGAAAGTGTGCTGTACAATGAGCATGTAGGAAGCCAGGAACAGAGAATAAAACCATCCATCACCATATGAAAGAGTTTTATTACATCCCCAGACCCAAAAGTACTGTAGAGTCAGATGTAGAGACATCCCAATACAAACAGTCAGCTTCACTTTAGCAAGGCTTATTAGTTCTGCCTCATTCTCAGCTTTGCAGGGCTCAGACAGCTTCTTGCAGAGCAAGTCAACTGTTTCTCCTAAGCTCCAGAGTCAGAAGGGCTCATTACCTGGGACACTGGAAAAATGCACAGAGACAGCTCTTGCCTGGCACCTAGTAAGGTTGCTCAGGACTTGGTGCTCTGGAGACCTAGGCCAAGAGCAGCTGACATTGAACCAGAGCTAATAAGCTGTGCAACTTTGAAACTGCTGGTGCATTTGGATCTGTTTCTGACATCCTCCTTCATGCTTATTTGAGGAGCACAGTGGAGTGGTATCAGTAGCTTTTAGACCTGAGCTGTCTGTGGAAGTAATAAACTTATAAGGCTTAATATATATATAATGTATTGCAGCTCTGTAGCAGGGCATCTAAGTCCCCTAATAGCTTATTTATTGTTTGTAAACTGGTCAGATAACTCAAACAAGACAAGCTGTCTCACAGTGAGTTTTTAGGCACCATGGGGTTAACACTGGTCTGGCATGTCCCAGCTGCCAATAAACATCTTACTCTTGAATGAAATTTGACCAGCTAAGCTGGATTTCTGACTGACAGCCATCCACTTCACAACTGTAAAAGTCACACCAAACTTCCACAAAGCAGAAGTATTCTATATATTTTCCTGGTAAACTGTGGAGTTTCTCCCATGAGTGGGAATGCCTATTTCACAGTTGCTTCCCAAGGGATTAAGCGAAGGAGTCTGTGTCCAGTATTGTCATTTCGGTGGTAAGTTACATTTGATTCTTAATAAACATTATTTCTTTTGCTAGCTTTAGTACAGGTACCTTGATATAGTGCACTATTTAATGTAATACTGTAATCCACTAGCAGTTCTTTTAGTTTTATACTGTGTAGTAAGCAATTCTGATTCAGACATTTCATCCATTATCTTTTGTCTATTCCTTTGTCTTAATAAATAACTCATCTTTTATAAATATATGTGATTTGCCATCATTAAAACATGTGGGACAAAGTTACAAAACTTAAACCATTGATAGACTGAGGCTAAGATAAGATCCTAGACTTCTCCCTCTGAGAAGAGTTTTAGAAAGCAAGGGGGTCTTCTCATCATCTCATGACTCAGTGGCAGGGCTTCTATAAAAAATTTTGTCGAAAGCTCCCACTCCACCCATGACAAGGTCCTTTATAAAACAGGGTAAGCAGCCATTGCTGGCATCCCCAAATGCATACACATATAGTCAAACATGCCTCGAGCTTGTTTGTTTGGTTTGTACTCACTGCTTCTGTGCCTTTCCATCACACTCAACAGCGCTTGCAACCGCAAGGGCTCGGTGCAGGCCTGCTTGAGCTGATTCCTTGTTGTGAAGGTTAGGATGGGGAGGCATTATGGGCTCGTGTGCCATAGTACACACAATTCCCAGTAGTTACCATTTCCACTGCCTTTCTTTCCCTTTTCCATACCTGCCCAGGAGTGTTTCTTTTCATGTCTCCCACATTACCATTAGTTTGCTCCCACAGCAAGAAAAAGAGGCAGAGGAAACACCAGTCAAAAGAAGTAAGAAGTTTCAAGAGAAGGAGTTAGGAAAAAAATGTAACAAAAGAAGAAGTTAAAGTGACAAATAATTGTATGCAGAGTGAGAAACCCTGAAAATGGCATCTGATACAAGCATGAATATGCTAAAAAGACCTTACTGGATGAATCTGAGAGAAGCTAATCCCATATAATTCCAGTATTTCCACTAATGCAAAAAGTCCTGATAAGGTGATAATGTAATTAACAGCTATTATTAATTTCATGCCTTTTTTTTTTTTTTCTAAATACTTTTTATTAGAAGTTACTTACTTACTCCACATAATCCTCTTTTCTTGGTTCTCAGAGATTTAGTTTTTTTTACTTTGGTTTCCCCTAATCTTTCTAATTTCTTTTTAACTGTCCTGGTTTTATTTCAGAAATACTCAGCTGTGGCTATTTTAACGTCTTCTTTTTTATTTTTTTATTCTGTGTTTTCCTATACCAATTTATTTTTCTATTCTTTCTCTCCAATAACTTTTTCTGTTGACCTGTCACATC
Source organism: Corvus hawaiiensis (assembly GCF_020740725.1). Taxonomy (NCBI): domain Eukaryota; kingdom Metazoa; phylum Chordata; class Aves; order Passeriformes; family Corvidae; genus Corvus; species Corvus hawaiiensis. The sequence continues at coordinate 79,333,992 of NC_063214.1, forward strand.
CTTTGTCCTAGCCCTTCTTCAACCTCTATCTTAGAACCTATTTTCCCCTACTCCTTTTCATCTTCAGAAAGATCCAGGAATGAGCTAGAATGCCTCGAGAAATGGATATAGCAGTATAGATGAAAGAATAAGGTGTTAAAACTGACACAGACCCCTAAAGTTAGACAGTTTCCCCTAAAACCAGGAGACAAAAGTATATCTTAGCATTCACTATGCTGCACTAAAAAAAAAAATGGTAAAAAAATCCTCTTTCTATAGAATAGGAACATAAAATGTTCCTATTTATGTGTAGATCCTTAGGAACTGAGAGCAGCAACCGCCCTAAACTAGCCAGTAGGAGAGTATGAATAAAAAGAAGTTATGTGAAAATGTCTATCGCTGGGTTTTTTTTCCACTGCTCCTGAGACAGAGGGACATCCAGACTCCTTGCAGTATGTAAATATTGTATCTGAAGCTGTATTATCTTCTCTTCTGCACTCATGATTTGTCACCACAGAAGTCAGCTGATGTGCATTAGCATGTAGGCAGGGTAAGTAAAACAGTTACCTGAGTTTCAACAGTGTAATTCAGGGAGGTGTGACTTAAAGTAAACATATCCCAAATCAGCCAGAAAATGTGCCAAGCATATAAATGAAGGTAAATGGGAGTGACCTTCACATTCAAACATCTCAGAGGCATTTCTGAGGAGCTAGCAGCCCTGCCAAAAACATTCCCACGGTTCTCTATGAGTTTTTAAGTCAGACCACATAGGAGTCAGCCTACCAAATACATAGAAAAAGGCTAAAAGGAAAATGTTCATTCTCTATATGTGGGTTTGTAGGAAAAAGACATCTGTTATTTGAGAATTCATTGATCTAGAAGACAAAAGCAGAGAAAAATTCTGTGGTCATATGTCAGTAATGGACTCTCTTGTCTTTGACAGGTGTTGTTTCTATCTTAAACTTTGGAGTTGATTCCATCAGCAGGCTGGAAGTCATCAGCAAGGGGTACATTCACAGAGCTATTTACTGAGAAAGGATACGAATAACTAATGCAAAAGGAAGACTAAGTACATCACCATGCACTAGATTATACATCATGAGATCTGACTTCTGGGGTGACAGAAAATATCACTGGAGGGGAACACACATGGATCAAGAACTCAGTGCACTCCTGAAGAACCATTGTGTTTCAGGAAGATGCTTTTCTTGGGAAATAACTTGTAAATAGCATCAAATAATGCATCCCCAGTAGGATATAAGTCTGCCTTTAGGTTATTGTAAACTTCTGATAACAGGTATCAAACAAAGAAGCAAGCCTACCTTAAAATTGCTAAATAGAAATTCCTTCTCATGTATAAATATTTGATTAAACTGAGTTTATTATATAATTTTCCATTTTCAAAGACAATGCAGTAAAGTAACTAAATTTATGAAGAATTGAGAGTAAGTTCAGATAAGTATCATCATTTAGCATTACATTAACCGTAACAAAAATATAAAGAAGTAGGAATATATGGGTAACAAAAATTATAGTACATAATCTAGATTCCTGAATAATTTGAAAATAAATTCAGGAAAAAAAATACCTATAGTAATTAATTTACACTGTTATGGTCAAGTTAGATAAAGTTATCAGCCAGGCTAAAACTGTGCCAGTGAGACTTACAAGGTGCTCAAGATGATGTAAAATAATGTCAGGGTCAATGGTATCTGGAGAAGATGTTAAATTGAATAAAATGAGCCATGAAAGGACATTGTTAACAGCCTGAAGCTGAAGAACATTATAAATGTTTTCAAGGGCAATGTTGACAGAGCATTCCCATTTTAAATTAACACTATTGTCAGGAGATAGTAGGCATGGAAGTGAATCTCTGTGTTGTGATTTTTTTTCCTTTGAGCACCTCTGCAGGAAGAATAATCAGTTCTCCTTACTGCTAAGTCTTGAAATTATTAAATAGTTTATAATACTTAAATTTCCAAAATGAATGTGCCTGTAACTATAATCTATAAGGTATTACTCCCTCTAATAGGAAAATAAAAATTAACACATTACAAAATAAAGATACATACAACAGAGAGAAAAACTTGTAACATCACATAGTAGAAATACAGGAAAACCTTTCTCCATTCTTGAAATAGCTTAAAATAAATATTATTGAGTGCTGTTTCACAGGAAAAAAAAAAAATATTTACATTAGAAATGTAAAAGATGACATAGAAAATAAATGGTTTAGCACTACTAACAGCTTTCTGTGAATGATAAAAAATATATATGTGTTACAATCTATGCTCTCATAGAGAAGGAAATATTAAAATCTGGTGTGTAGGTTGTACTTGTCACTGTTTACAGCAACATGAATGATATTTTCACAAGAACCACCAATATTCTTACGCAGTAGTTGGCAAGAATTTCCTTGGTTTCAATAGATTTAGACACGAAAAATCATTAGTGATCCTAACCATTATCCTCATTTGGATAATTGAAAATAAATATCTAGAAAAAACCTCACCCAGAACTCAATCTACACACATAAGTCAGAAAACCCCAGTCTTTTCTCAGTCACATATTCTCACTTACAGTGTTTAGAAGAAAATGCGGGGTTGAATTTATTCTGAAATACAGAAAATTACAGTTCCTTGCAAGAATTATTTAATATTGGTGTCATAGTAGCCAAATCATAGTCAAAACACCAGAAAAGTTAGAAAATGTCATATGAGACTGTTGATAGTAGTAGAACAAAAGTTGATATTTTAAGGATTCATACACAGTACTCTGAAAAGGATAGTAAATACAGTGTGTTGTGGGTTGATCTCAACTGGCTAACAGATGCTCACCCAAATGCTCTCTCACTCTCCCTCCTCAACAGGACAGGGGGAGAAAATTAAACAGGTTAAATTAAATTGGGAAGTTACTGTTCTGTCTTAGTCTTGAGCTTGATGCTCAAGCATCAAGATTAAGACAGGAGAATTACTTACCAATTATTAAAACAGGAAAAATGGGAAAATTAATTTAATTAATTGCTAATTAAATTAGATTTGGATCATGAGAAACCAAGACAAATTAAGACCACAGTTTTCCCCCATCCACTCCCTCCTTCCCAAGTTCAACTTCACCCTTTCATTCCTGACTGTTCTACCATCACCTCACAAACAATGCAGGGGGCTGGGGAGTTTGGGGGAGGTATGGTCATTTTTTAGGTTTTTATCTACCTTTCTTCCTCTGCATGCTTTTTCCCTGCTCCAGCGTGGGCTCTCCACAGACCACTGTTCTTTCAGGGTATATCCACCTGGTCTAGTCTGGGTTATCCACAAACTGCAGTGTGAATATCTGCTCCACTGTGTTCTTTTCCATGGGTTACAGAGGCATACCCACTCCACAGAAGTCAGAGAAATACCTGCTTCTCCACTTGTATATGGGTATGGCTATGATCACAATATTTGTACCCTTTCTTCTATTGTTATTTCACACCCATATGCCAATTTGAGGCTTTTTTTCATAGCCTACTTATTTGGTATAACGATAATGTGCATGTAAACCCAAAGCAAGAAGCATTGACATTGAAATGAAAAAAATAAAATTATAACTCTGTTAACGGATATGAGGGGAAGACCTTGAGTAAACAAGGACCCCCAGTTCCTTCTCCTGTGGTATCTACAAACAATGGAAATAAAAACAATAATCTTTGAAATTTTGTGTAAATAACTGTTTGCCATAATAATAGACTTATATTATACACTTTCCACACATAAGTGCTCTATATAACTCATACCCTGGGGCACAATAAGTATGCTTTTGCCAGATAAATAGCAGTTTTGGCTTTCGTTAATGATGACAGGGTTCACAGGACACTCATGTATTGTTTAGACAGTAGCAGTGTTTAATGTAGCTATCACTGAATTCTCAGTCTTGAAAACTTTTATTAAAGTACCTATAATTTTATTATTTTATTATCTCTCATTCTTTAATGTCAGAATCATTTTAGTGGTTGTCAAGCATTTTGTTCTGTTTAATTAAACTACATCTCAGCTGATATCCTCAGTTTCTTGTAGAAAGCGAATAGACTAAGAAAAACATCTAATGTTGTGTTTGTAATAGAAATATTGACAAACAATTGAATACAAAGATGCTGTTGAGAATCTCTCTTTTTCTTTTAGATTTTTTCAGTACTAATTTGTCCTTTGTCAAGGAGTTTTGCAATAGGAAATAAATCTGAAATGTGTTCATTTTGATTTCAATAGAGAATTTTATATCAAGACTGCAAAGGAAGCAAATTAAACCAAGAGATAAAATCACATCATGGCAACCGGTTTTCTGTTCTTTCTACTTTTATATCATTTCATGTTATAGAAAAGTCCAAAACAATATTATAAACTGAAACCAGCTAAGAACTCTGCAGATGTTCAGACTCTGAACTAAGTATGTCTCAGTAGTCTCTGGTTATTTTATTACACAAATTGAGATCTGAAATACCTTTGGAGGCAGAAACTTGTTATCCAAACCTTCACTGTATCATGAAGAGCCAGTAAAGATCTAATACTAGAACAGAATGATTAGAAGTCAGAAAGGTCTGAAGAATTTTGCTGTTTCCTACTAGTCACAGTCTCTTTGATTGTCCCTTTTCTGATAGCTTTTGAGTATAATTTTGAACACTTGTTCATAAAGTAATGATTTGCCTTACTTTGTGCTGTGGTTAGACTTGTGGTCTGCAAGCCCAGTAGTCCATCACCACTCCAGGTCTGCCTCACCCTTTCCTATTCACTACAATTATTTCCAGGTGAAGCTCAAGCTGTAGCTCCTGATTCTGTGCATGATAAATACACAAAGCAAAAAATTTTCCTGCATACCTGTATGGAAACATCAGGAGACCATAAGATAAAGCAAAAAAAAATAGTTAAATAGTATGAATATTATGCAAGCATTGTACCAAGAATTTAATTAATTCTGCTGCATGTATAAAAGGAAACCTTGAAAACCATGCTAGTGAGCATTTTGAAGGCATCATCTCTATTACTGGCAGAGGTTTTTATGATTTTTTTACTGAGTCAATAGAATTTCACTGACCTGAGGGACCATCATCTCATTAATCTGAAGAACACTTTGAAAAAACAATTTATTTACCAAATGAGATTTTCTTCCAGCATAACAGTGACAACAGGATTATAATTTTACACACATGGGAGCTGTATTACATCTTACACCTTTCTTTTAAACATGCATGTCCATACATGAATCATCTTAAATCTCGTAGTTTTTTTAAATCCAAACTCCTGAAATTTAAGGACAAGTTAAACTATTTTATATTGATTTATCTATTTGTAATGGGTACAAAAGAAATCCTGGGAAGAAAAAGAGCTCCCATGCTTCCCAAAATCAACAATTAAAAGAAAATGTTGAAATATCAGAAATTGAGCACTTCTTATATTCTTACTATTTGATATTTTCAATCTTCTAAGTGTAACATATCTCGATGAAAAAATTAAAACATTTCTGAAAAGCAAAAAATTAGGGATGTGAGTTATCAGAATATTTTAAATTTTTTTTTTGTTTTAACGTAGTTTGACGTGCAGTATAAATTTCACCTGATTCATACGTATTACTGGCCTTTTTTGGCATTAGTCTTGAATTAATCTTGGTTCTGTCCTTAAAATACATTAGAAATTAAAGATTTCCTGTGATTCTTTAATGAAGGTTTGATTTTAATTATATTCACTTACTATGTAAATTAGGTCTAAATTACTCAGTTTATTAATAACATATCTGGATATGCAAAATAAATGTCATTTAAATTTCATTAAACATGCTTGCAGTTTTGAGCTTTTACAGAAATGCATATTTAATTACGTCACAAATTAACAGATTGCTTTACTTGGTAAAACAATGCTTCGTGTTAACTGATTTGAACATTTACGAATGTGGTACAGATGTGGATACTTTTCTTCTCTCACAACTAATAGGACGAAAAGTCTATGAAGTTAATCTTCATTTCAAAATGCAAATTAGGCTACACTGATTTCCCCATTGAATTGCAATCTGTAATCATATTAAATTTATACTATGTTCCTTCATGCTTTTCTGAACAACATTTTCTGATGAAAACTTGTTTCTAGTGTGTGAATCAACATTTTCTAACAATGTTTCTAATTATTTTGATTTTTAAGAATCAAATATGTAAGATTTAATTTTTTCAGACTTTCAGAATGTTTGAGTTGCATTTCAAGAATTGAAAATAAGGACAAATTATATGTCAACGATGCAATACATACAGTTCAAAATGAAAAGCTAACAAATGTAATCTTCTGTTTGCTTATTGCAATAAAGAAAAGATGAAAGAACAGTAAGTCTTCCTATTTCTATTGCAGTTTCCTTTAAAAATCTGAACTCAGTTGATAAATATAACTTCTGGTTATATTCCCATTTCCAAAAACCAGAAAAGATGCTCAGAGAAGTAAAGAAATTTGTTTAATGCTTCAAGGGCAACTAGTGGCAGAACTGGCAGTAAAATACCCAAGTTCTTTAATTGTTAGGTCATACAAATGTTCTGCTAAAACAGGAAAACTTCCCTCTGATATACGCAGAGAAGGCTGCACTTTACATATTTGAATCTGTTCCAGAAATAAACCTCAATATTTTGTATATTTTTCTTTAAGCTTTATTCTGTCTGTAATGGGGAAGGTCTTAATTCTGCAAAGATTTTCACAAGGTTCTACACAGCATGAAGTACTGCAGGGACGATATTGGAGCAGCTCACAAAGAATAAAGCTCAGCATATGTAAATCTTTTATAAGCAAAGCTATAGTTTCAGTACCCCAATCTTCTGTGCACTGCAAATTATTTCTTTGTTGCTTTTTATAAACATATTTTCAGAAAGTAGCTATGTTACAGTGAAATGGTAATTAATATTTAATTAATTTCATTTAATTGGAAATTGAAATGAGGTGTCTGTTATACATATCTGCCTTAAATCAAATGAGTTCATCATGATAAGTACTATTACACCACATGACTAAGGAAGGCAGAATTAGAAGACAGAATGAAATTCTGGTGAAATTTTATTTCTACTTTCAAAGCAAACGGAAGAAGCCTTACAAAGCCTTTATATCTCCATTACTAATATTACTGCAGAACTGATAAGAATTATTCAGCTACTATTATGGAGCAGGGAAGTGGCAGATAAAGCAGCTTTTCTCCTATCTCACAAAATATGTTCCAGTCCTCAAATCCTCCCATTTCTAAAAACTCTCCTGTTCCCTGATGTATATATGTGATTCTGCACAGATAAAGGAAAGTTCAGTCAGCACGTCTGCCTAAAGCTCACTGTTTCAAACAGCTATTCAGTCTGCCTGCTTTTCCAGCTTAGTTGACCCTGTTAATTCCCCCATTTCAGCTAAAAGTTAATTATGTCACCCAGGCATGATCAGACCTACTTGTTCTGAGGAGATGGACCCCTGCCTCTTGAAGAGAACGGTACTGAAACTCTGGGAAGACACTTGTTTTGTGGACCATGTTTTGGAAAAATAGTCTCATGGTAAAAGTCTGCAATGTGGGAAAACCCATGTTTTCCCCCTGAGTTTGAGAGTGAAGACACATACCAGAAAGGTGACGTGGAAGTGTCAACAGCACTCCCCTGAATGCAATTTACATTAGATAAACATTGAATTAAAGAAAAACATTTCCAGGGGTCATGATTTGTCTGTGTACTAGTTTTGTCTTTTTTGCCTTTTTTTTTTTCCCTACACCATGATACTTGGTTACAGCACAGCTTTGATTCAGAGTCAGATAAAAAACCAGCACAGAACACAATTTTTCAGTTTCCTGGAGTAATGCTCCAAAAAACTAAATCATTGTGTGGAAGGTGGGCAGTCCTGCCTTTATGCTGTTTTATTACATCTCTCTCTCTGGTGTCCCTCTTCAGAACAGGACTCATTTCCTACATGCTTACATGACCATTCTGACATGTCTGTGTTCACAGCAGTCAATGCAGATTGAATGACTAAGGAACAGTTACTCTCTGCTTTTAGATGTACCTTCTTCCTTCCTTGGACTTTACAGGGAATTTAAGTGCGATTTTTTTAAGTAGATTGAATCAACACCATTTAGGAATATATCTAACACTTTAGTTAGATACTAAACTTTAGTTAGTAATCATGAGCAATGATTACTTTCACTAGTCATATAAAACTGGATTCCAAGATTTCTTCAAGTTACAGAAATATAGATCTTCTTATTCTGTGTTTACAGCAGAAGATATACAGGTTTAACTCAAATTAGATTTTTAATAGAACCTCATAGCAATTACAGCAGCAAAAATTGCTGCTGCATTTAAGTGCTTAAGTACTTCTTTATTTAAGCAAACTAAAAAGTATTTTGGAGATCTATATACAGACAGAAGAGAATCAGAATATTGGAGTAGGCTTTTTTTTTTAATCTTCAGTTTTCACATTATTCAATGAAGTAAAACTAAACTTCAAAGGGTTGCCAAATTAATTAATGTTTAAAATTAATGTCATTTTAGAATTATTTTTCCGAATATTTAATTTTGCCTGTTCCTCTACAATTTTGGCTATTGTTTTAGCTGTTGGTTGCAACACACTGAAAAACCTTGGTGGAAAACTCCTATGTGAAAGTAATCTAAATGTCAATAATCTGTATTTCTATCTGCATATCTCTTTCTTGTGGTTGATATTGTTATGAATTTTAGCTGCCAGGAGACAATATGCTCAGAAATAGTTACTGTCCTTTTTACACTGGAGATTTACATTAATAAGTCTTTGCTTAACATCTTTCTCTTTCAATTTTGTTCTTGTCAGTTCTATTGTCATTAGGGAAATGTCAGATAAAAAAAAAAAAACACAACAAAAACCCCCAAATGTATCCTCTTAAAAATGTGAAATCACTTCATCTAAAAATTCTGTACAAGAATTTCAAAGGAAATCAGGATCAGTTTTTTAGGTTTTAACAACTTAACAATTTCATATTGAACAATCAAACTGGACAAAGCTTCTAAGAAATTAAAGGAGCCATTACTTAATATTAGTACAGCTTTAGGTTCTATACCTAAAACTACATTTCAAGCAACCAACTGGAAAATGTGTTGTAGCACAGCACATTATTAAGCATTCTTTCAGGTCCTAATACTGTTAACTTGTTACAGATGTTACTTTTGAAATATGTTATGTCAGAGCTGATTTATTACTATTATTATTGTTATTTTTATTATTGTTATTACTATTTTTTTAAAAGTGCAGATATTGCTCCTGTGAATTTTTCATCAGTTACTTTCTGGTTTACTTTGTGCAGGGTATGCTGTTTTACTTATTTCTTAAAGATAAGCTCTGAAATATGTTCCACTTACAGGAGATGCTGGTCACAGCCTGCTGCAATCCAGGAGAGCTCAAAGGCCTTCACTTAGGACCACTGTTTATAGGGTCAGAAGATGATTGGCCTTAGTCATCCTTAAATTTCCACCCTGGCCATAATCTAAGATGGTAATTGCTGGAATTTTTCAAAAGTGTAGTAACAGCAATACTGTTCCACTCTGGCTATGACTCAGGAAAGCAACGTTCCAAGGCTAGCAGGGGATGACTGATCTCTCTCATCCCCTTCCTTGGTTAAGCAACAGAAGTTCCTGGTACAGACAATGTTTCTGATAAGGTCAAGGGGAACAGCATCACCTGGGAGTCACTTATCAAGGCCAAGGCTAACAAGAATTCCTGACACTATAGAGCAGTCTGAGTTGGGGGAGGTGGGGATGCACGACAACAGTGCCTTAAACTACATTTTTTGGACAAGATACAAACATAATTATATTCCCCTGAGAACTGATAATCAGAATCAATACAACTAAAATGCCCTCTGTGGAATAAAGGACAGTTACTGTTTTCACTTCTGAAATTAATCTTCCTCAGTGTTAGACCCCTAATGGCATGTGCCTTTAATCACTGACATAGAACCTCTCCACAGACTTACCACTTGCAAGTGTTAGATGAGAGCAGGATGAGAATAGATTTCCTTAAAAGGATGGCATAGCCATCATGTATTCTGGATAAGAGCGTATCAGTTTTGCAATGACAAAGTTGTGATCTAATAATGGCATTAGAAGGAATCAGGAAAGAAAACTCATTTATAAAATATTGTTCAAAATGGGTAACCCCAAAGGGGAGGCTGTAAGACATAGATCTTTGGCTTTGTCACTTCATTCATAACAGTCACACAATAAGCATAGGAGAAATCCTTGTGCCTCTGAATTACCAGTTTATGTAATTGCTCTCATACAGGTCCCAAAAGCTATGGTATAAGGGACAATGACAGCATCTGAATCAGGAGCTGAATGCACTTGACTCCAATTTTTCTACAGGAGTGGGATATAAAATGATCCTTAACTGACCCCTCAAAAGAATATAAATAATATAAAATGTATCTTTAGGTGGAGGGCATGGGGGGATTGTTTATTTGCTTGTATGTTTGTTTTTAAATCAAATTCTGCCCAAGTTACTGCTTTAGTACTTTGAGTACATTTGTTGTGAGTAGTTTGGTCTAAAGAATAAGACATTATTTTTCATTTACACACAGATTCACAGCTAATTGGAAGTGGTCACTTATTAATTCTGCAACACAGATGCAAGTTTTACAAACACACAAGGAATACCATTTTCCAATATTACTGAGTGTCCAAGCTACATTATTCATATCCTTTCAAACATTTCTTTGCACTTTTTAGTGTTTTTGTCTTCATTCTAACACAAGAGTTCAGTTATCTCATGGAACTGGTCCTGGAATATAGAATCATTTGTTTTCAAATGGCCTTCTCCTGTTCAGTGGTCTGTGTGAAACTAACCAGTAGCTGAAATTCAATTCCCGCAGCACAATTGCTCCACAAAAAGTGAAACTGTCATCACTTTCATCAGAGGGATTAGGCAAACCCTTAGAGACAGTGTTAGCACTGAGATAACTTTCTGTCAAGCAACTTACAATATTATTTCCTCTTTGTGTTACTCTGCAAACACATGGAGCACTAAAGCCATGAATATTGCCAACTTGTCAAACTACAAAAGCACTACAATAGCTTTCTAACTATTATATATCTGATATTAATTATCAGGCAGCCCCTAATCAACATTTCCATGCAAGGAACTGAGAGAGAACATAGAATGCCACACAGCACACTTCTATGTTTTTCTTACTAGAATTACTTTTAGTATTATTTCTTGGGACACCAGCTGTTCCAAAGACATAACCCAGGTCCCATCTTCAGTGCCAGTTATGTTCTCAGGAGCAGTGCAACTGCTGCATCCCTCGTTGGCACTTCAGTAGGATGTTTCAATAGGCTGTTCCTCCAGCAGGTGGTTTCCAACTTCCACCATGACACTGGGCCCTGCTACTGGAGTGGTCCAGTCATATCATCAGAGGGGGTTTTTGATATCACTGTCCAAAGATCTTCTTCACATATTTGGCTCCCTAGCTACCTACTTCTCTGGAAGGGTCCGAAGCCTTCTGTAACTCCGTACCATATCCGTCAGCTGCATGTGGAGTCCTTGGACATCTTAGATATTTAAAATATCATTCAAAATAACCATTTTTAAGTAGATAGCCTCTCATCTTACATGACTCTTCATTTTCATTTGAAGATTTTAAAAAAGTGGTTTTATTTGGTGCTTACTTTTCTTATGTCTCTGCTTTTATGTTAAAATGAGTTTTTTGCTGTGGGATTCAGCTTGGGTTTTTTCTAAAAATGAAACAAAAACTCTTGACATTTTGGATGAAAAGGTATGGATACTGTGCTGGTATTATAATGTCAAAATTTCAGCAATAATCCTTGTCTTACATTTTCCTTTCTGCTTAGATTTTGACTGGTCTGCACAACTCCTGAAGGCTTGTGTTACCTAATCTAGAAATGTATTAACAGTTCAAAGCATATTTGCTTTCGGTGAAGAAGTATGTATCTTGAAGGCAGTTTATCTTATATAGGCTTAAAGATTGTAGATTTTTTTTTGATAGGTTGCAGAGCATAAAACATGCAATGAAAAATTACTGCAACATGACTTTTGAACTATTCTGTCAAAACACTTTATCACTCAGCTACTGGGACTAACTTTACTGCAGTGAATTAGCGCCTCTTTTCTCTCTTCTCCATCCTAAAGTCTCTTGATGTGAAAGGGTGAATGTTGCCAAAACCAACAAAGGATAGAAAGTCTAATATACAATGCAAGATACATCACAGTGACAAGTGCTATTTCAGCATCATTAAAAGGAAGTAATTTTCCGTTGTTGAAGTGCAGGACAGAACAATTCTGTAACTGGATAGCACAAGATAGCCTGAGAGTACAAGCATTTGATTTGTGTTCTTTCCAATTTCTGACCTTAATAGTTGTGTTTGATAGATACAAAATTGTCTAGATACCTTTCATTATTTATCTAGCTAACACGAGTTTTGGGGGGGGGAGGTGTGTTATTATTTTTCTCATGATTCACAAGGCAGACATTATTTTTCATGCTTCTGTGAATCTAAATGAAAGTCAGATATCAGAAACTACATTGTCCGTGGCCTATTTATTTTAAATTATTTTCTCAGTTAAGTTACTGCAAACTAAATACTGTTATTATACACTATTAAATGTAAAGTATTTTGGATTTTGTAGCATCATTACAAAAAAGTACATGAGTTAATAAGGTCGGAAAAATACAGCAGGAGCGTTACAAGGCCTTCTGAGAAAACTAACCACATTCTGTGATTCCAATTTTTAGGAACATTGAAGAACCCAGGAGGAATGTAATAACTTCTCTCTGTGCAGAAGTCTTGGAGATCCAAATCTATAATAACTTTCTTTGTAAAATTCTCATTGAAGTCCATGTAGTTTTGAACCCTTATCAAGCAAGATTAAGCTTCATTGCCTCTTTATGTTTTCTATTCTATAATAATTTCCTTTTTTCCTTATTTAACAGAAGTGCTGAAAGTGCTGAATTCAGACATTATAAGGGAAAGAGAAGTTAAAATGTTTGGTTCCTGCAAAGGTTTGGTAAATGCGAATATCATTACATCTGAGTATCAGGATCCTTACTTAGATGTCTAGAAATATTAGAGGAGTTATTCAGAACACTTCCTACAAACTGAAGCATTATGACTACTGTGGGACAAGAGCTTTAGGGAGCACGCTTTCACACCTCTTGGTAACAAAGACTGCTGTGCTAGGATTTACACCTGTCAGGGAAGAAAAACTTTCCCAATGTCAGCAAAGCAGATATTTCAAACACAGTTGTTTTCATTTACAAGGAAATATTTCAAACCTTTGATGTGATTAAAAAGATGGGAATGCTACTCAACCTGAGTATGATTGTTTTCTCAAACAGAAGGCAGCGTTCTAGAAATCTGCTGCCTCCAATGCTGTTACACTCTATCATGTGACATCAACAGCACATGTGCTGATGATAACTTGTGCAGTAACCTCAAAAGACCACATACTGAGACTTTTTATAGAAGGTCTATAACTAAAATGCTCCATGAATTGATTAATATTGCTTTCTATCACCCTATAAATTGATTAGGCTACAGTATTTGTTTCTTGCTTACTGTGGTGCACTAAGCAGCTTTCTTCTATTTAGAATTAGTTATCTTTTTTGCTCCATCTTCTGGGAGGAGGGATTTTTTTAACTGATTTCTTAAAGCTTCATAGGAAGGGTAAGTGTACACCTGCAAAACAAAAAAGACACAGACATGGACCTTAGCAGTGGCGCATAATTGTTCACACTCCTGATTATTAGCACCGGCCATGTCATACTCTTAGCCCATGCAGACTAGCATATTCTAGATTAAGACAGAGGCAGGTTTGGGGTTATCTGTTGGAAATAATCCTAATAGACATTTGAATTCCCTCCCTTATTTGGGGAGGGAAAGAAGATGTGACCATGACGTATGTATGTGAATTGAATGGATATGGTCTTACCATGTCATTTGACCCCATAATCAAAGATCACTTCCTAGACCATATAACTAGAATGAATTTAAAATTCGATTACCACATTGCACATTATAAAATATCATTTCTATTCATCTTAAAATCAAGAGAGTTGTGACATAACCTATGATAAATTTGTATTCAAAATCAGTTATAATGAATGACAATGAGTAGAAAGAACTAAACTGCACCAGTGTTATTATTCCTGAAAATAAACTATTAAATAATTTTGTCTCTTTGTTCTCTTAGGAATTTGTTTGCAAACAGATGCTGATTTCTATGAAAGTATTCACAATACATTTACTGAAGAGCTGACATGCACAACGCATTTAATGTACACAATACATTTACTGAGAAGGTGAAAAAAAGTCCAATTTATGTCATGATTAGTATGGCATATACTAGCAAGTATGACTGCTGATTTGTATAAAAAATAGTCAAGTATATACTACAATGAAAAGTCTATTTGCAATACAGAGGAGAGTCTTTGTAGCAATGGTTTACTGCTTTTATGTAGTTCAACAATATGCTGATACAAATGCAAATGCACTGATGTGTGTTATGGGGTGTGTTATGAAACCGATGTCCTTCTGCCCTCCAGTTAAACCTGTGATCCTGTTTCCAATTTATAATGATGAATTTGAGGTATCACTGCTTTCAGAATCTAGGGGGGGATTTAAAATTTTATTGCCGAAGAAATAAAACAAAATTTTCTGATATATCCTTTCGTGATAATCTCTTTATGCTCTAATTGTCATTAAACTTGAAGTTAAAAAGTGTCAGGTTGAACTGAAAAAAGGGAATAGGATATGAAAGGATAACATTTTCTCGTTTTTACTTCACAGAAGCGATATTTGTTGCCTCATTCTCTAAGGAGCTATGCTTTTACATCTTCAGTTAAAATATTGCTGACCATAAAAAAAAATATTTTCTGAGTCAGCTTTCTTAATTTCAATCCACTAATTGGCATTAATCAATAGAAAGATAGGAGTTTTTCACAGCGCAACTTAGCCAAAGCACATTCTTAGTAAATTTATTTATGTCATATCTCCTCATTATGAAAACATTGCAAAAAAACGGTATAAAACCTGATAAATTTTGGGTTACTTACTATCAAATTCTGTACAATTTGATAGCAAGGTTGTATTTTTCACAAATGTTATAGATACATTTAGAAAGCAGAGTAAAAGTAAAATGCCTATTACTAAAATAATAATAAAGGAATGCTTATTCCAGTTCTAAACAGAATGCTGTTTCACAAACCATTGCTTACCTAGCAAAATAAAATTACCCCTCTATTACTTCCTCAATATTTCAAATAATTTTCTAGGACAGTTTTGCTAAGTAGGAAAGTTTACAGCAAGGAATACCTCCAGTCAGTATATATAGGAAGAGAATCAGTGTTTTCAGGGCCTGGACTTCCACAATTCATTTGCATTTAAGCTGATGAGCAAATTCAGCAGGGATTTAGGACCAAGGGGATTAACTGTGACTGGTAATATGCATCTTCTTGCTTAACTTTTTGTTTATTTTTCTACAATGTTTTGTAAGAAGCCTGAGTCTGCACTAATCCTTCAGTATCTACTTTTGCCAATCCTTGACAGGGAAAGGATAAATATGAACGTAATAATTGGTGTCACTGGCACCCCCCAAGGATAAAAATCTGTTTCTCCTCTTCTACACCATAGGGAAAATTGCTGAAAAACTTGAATCCATACTAAGGAATTTTAAAGTTTTATAACCTTCATCAGTTTTCCTGGTTCAGGCACTATATTGTTCTGGCTATTTTTCCAGTTTGATAAGATTTGTAAATTAAGGTATTCTTAATAAGACTGGAAAAAATTTGAGAAGGATTGGAGATTTTGGCTGAAAAAGCAAAAAATAAAATATCATTAAGCAAGTCTTTCCAAACTATGAACTATTACATTATCTGTATCCAGGAAGAATTCTTATCTTCCTTACATATATTATTTTTAAAGAAAATTCTTCACTTTTTTTCTTACATAGCATTTTCTTCATATATAAAAAAGTATACAGAAAAGGAAAACACATATTTTTCTTGACTGTAAAAATGAACATGTCTTTTCATTAGTTGTGAGAATTTTTAGCCAATAAAGAAAAAATTTTGCAAGTAGATATAACACAATAAAAGTGAGGCAGCAGATAAAATGAGGACTCTTCAAAAAGACATGATGGGACAGAATGCAATGAAGAAGGTTTGTGTTCCACAGAAAACAGGAGTAGTAACTGTTTTGACATCTATTATATTTTACACTGAACTATGAATTAGAGAAACTATCACTCTGCTCGGGGAAAACCCAAAGAGATCCAAGGAAGTGCCAAGGTTGAATAAAGTGTGAAGCATAAAACCTACATATTCCTATCCAGGTTAGGCAATGCGAGAAACAGACACAACCACAGAGATTGCATAAATGTTAATAAGCTATATATTAGGGAAAAAACTATGGATCCAGAATATTCCTGCATGAGTCTGCATGAGTAGAACATGAGAATTTCTATAAGGATCTGAAGCCTTAACAAGTCTTTATAAAACTACATCAAACAACAAAATGTAGAATCAAAAGGAATTTAGAGAATTCCCAATTCAGTTATTTTCCTGCAGACAGTATGCCATATGGCCAATTCCATAACATAACCTGCCTCATTTTGCAAACTCTTAACTTCTCCAATTTTTGTCTTTCCAGCACTGTGCTTGAAAGGCTTTTCTAAAAGCTTACTCCTTTTACTATTATAGATGTCTTTTTTATTATCTTACTCTAGCATTTGTTATGATGTTTAATTGACTGGTTTAATTCATATCCAAATCATTCAGAAATGAAAGAGCGATAGACAAATGTTCTAAAACCATCATGGATTTTGCAGTAAATGTAACATATTTGAGGTAGGTAGGAGACCAAGGAGGTGACACGAAGTAGGGTGTCAACTGCTGCTTGGTCTTACATGTGGAGAAAGCCCAAGAACTTGACCTGGGCTACATAATGGTGGCTTAAGGCGCCTTTAGTGGCTTAAGTTAAAAATCTCATTTATAAAATAAATAGGTAAACCAAAAGATACAGGGAGGAAGTGGCCTCACACATGAACACCTGACACTGCATCAATGGCTCAGTATGAGGCAGATCCCTTGTACCTATGAGAAAAGCCACCAGGCAAGACTTACACGAGCATTTATAAAAATATTCATAGACCCTCACCTATGCCTCACAAGTTGCACAGCAACTCACAAGGTTGTTTATAGCTGCACTTAATCTAGAAGAGTATTGAAAAATCCAATATTCATCCATTTTTGGATTCCACAAGTAGTCAACAAGTGTCCTTATTAGAGTGACACTTCTATGCTTTCTTTCTAAGACAACTAACTGAGTGTTCATGGTTAACCACATATTTTATCCATAGATCTCTTGTCCAGAATAAATTTGTCAGTTGTTTCAGGAATTCACATAAATGTGTCTATGATGCTGCTCATACCCATCTTTTTTTATAGTCCAAGTAAAATATTAAGCAAAATGATTCAATACTTGCAATGACTTTAGGCCTTGGCTGGATACTACTAGGAACATTAAGATTATGATGATGGGAGGGGAGACCTGATCCAAACAAAGTTCTGCCAATGGTATGAACCTGTGATCTAATTCAAGGTTTCAATTTCCTTTTGATTTCTCCTGTGGAGTTTTATATATTATTCCTTTAATTTTTGGCATGTGCACCTCCAACTAAATTTTATCGCTCTATTTAATTAACACTGGAGTTCATCTTTGGAAGGTATTCAATCTTTACATTACTTTTACGTAGTTGCCTCTTATAAACATTCCCACATTCATCAACAAACATGGAAACTGAATCCTCAGTATCTCTGCTGTGCTCTCAACAACTCAAAAAATCTTTTTATCTTTTTGCACAAGTCTCCCCATTATCTGTGCATTACAATTACGAAAAATGAACAAAGAGGTGTCTGCACTTTCAGAAAGCGAAAACAAGACCATAAAAACCCAGAAACACTACTCACCAGTATCCTCTAATGAGGATTTAAGTTCTCATTTTTTAATGGGACAAGTGATGTATACTAAGCTGAAATGTGTGATAAACAGGTAGCAACTAACCCTTTTAATCTGGGACAAATTCATTATACATTTTAAAGGACAATAAAAACTCTCTCATATAATCCATCAAAAGTTATTTTTAATTTATTCAGTAGGATGCCATGTTAATAAAACCCAAATTATTTTTTAATACCCTACAGCTTTGAGGTGTACCTAAAGCCTTAGCACAGATATTCGCCTGATAATATAAAGTTCATGGTTTATTCAACCACAGCAGCTGTTGTAAACCCTAGGTTGTCATTTATTTTTCAGCTCTAGAAAAAGATTTATAATCTGATTTTAAATGCAACAGGTATTTAGCCCTCAGATCTGTAGCAAAAACAATCACATCAGTACTACTAGATCCAGAAAAACAGGGGGGGAAATACTGTCACAATAACGAAGAAACAAAGTGAAAATAAAAGGATTTTCCTCCTTTTTTTCTTTTTAAACACCTCTTCTGAACTCTTCAGTAAAAAGATGAAAAAAATGTTAAAGTACATTGAGATATTACCAAAATTATTTCTTTTACTTATTCTTGCAAAGTACTGATGAATATGTTTAATGAGGATTTCCTTTGTCTCTCTAAGAGAGATTTGCTCAATGGAGCAGAGTGATTTGGAGAGATTTGCTCAAAAGCACAATGATTTGGAATGCATATTGGCATTCATCACAAAAATATGAGGATTTCCATATTTAAAATATACTTTTTCTTTTTTCATTAGGAATTAAGCCTCCATCACCTTCTCTGATGTCTTTGGAAAATTTTAAACATATTTTAAGGAGTGAAAAAGCATTCTCTAAAAATCATTTTAAGAGGACAGCCTTTCTTAAACCCAGCAGGAAAAATTGAATTGGAGGAAAAAAGATACCTTTTCTGAAATAACGAATGTTTGGAGGTGACTAATGTTATAAGTCATGATTTGGAACCAGCAATAGAGGTAGTGTACTATGAGAAATCATTACAGAACTTATGCATATCCATCACTGAGCACTGCACAATGCACATATGCACAATGCATTCCTTGGAGTCTTGGCACTATGATGTTAAAAGACCAGACATGCCAATTCAAAAGTATTAAACCCTCATATATTTATTTACCAATTTATTGCATTAAGACATTCTGATGAGTCTAAGTACATGAAAATCATAACAGGCATCAATGATTTCCTTTTTACAAGATTCTTACTCACACACTAGCAAACAGGTGGAGACAACAGGACTCTTCATGTGGAAGCCCTCATCCTGGTGCAGCAGGGCCAGTTTCCAACTCCTCAAAGTCCTGCTCTGCCTGGCCTCCCATAGCCATGTCCCAGCCCAGCCTTAGCCCAATCCTGTCCCCAAGGAGGTGACCAAACCTCAGGGCTGAGACTGCCCCAGGGTGCCCTGGCCACTGGGGAGTGAGACAGGCCCTGGTTCCTCTCCTGACATCCCACAGGGACACCCCACTGCTCCCAATACCCCAGAAAACAACCAGCATACAAGGTACCTGACAGGAGTTAATCTGTATTTTTGACTACAGATTTTATTTACAGGATTCATAAACCTGAAAACCAGAATTAAATAAGTGCAGAGTGTTTATGTTTGTATTTAAAAAGGGAAAATGCCTAGAAAGTCGTCATATCAAAACTTTCCCAAAGCATGCTATTTGCTAACATAGCTAGATATACTACTATAGCAAAGCTGCATGAACACTGACAGTAACTGTCATATTTTGTTTGGGTTCAGGAGCAAAAAACATGAATAAAATAACAGTATTTTCACATGAACAACAAAAACATGCTTAAACATCCTTTCCATATCTACTGCATGCTACAAATGTATACTTTTCATCTATATCCTAATCACGCACTCTAAGCCCAATCACACACTCTAAGCCAAATCCACCCATGTGAGTGATTCACCCGTTTCCTCAGGCCGACAGAAAGTTAATGCACAACAAACTTACTTTTCAGATATGCACAGTCACATTTCCCCGTCTTCCCATGCATTTCTAGAAGTGCTGTGGTTTAATTAATACTCACTGTCTGAATATGTTTGGCTTCTGTGAAACAGCAGCTCAATAAACAAAGAAGTTACTGGACTTTTATTCACTTCCAAGAGGTAGAGGTTCAATAGGTTGAAAAAGTAATGCACAGCATTCATCATAATTTCTCACCATGACTCCAAATTGGATGCTTGCATTTAAGCTTTTAAAAAGTGATTTAAGGCCTCTAGGTAAACTGACCACTTTCCAAAGTCACGAGAGATTCTAATTATATTGCAGTACTATGAAATTCAGGTCACTAACTTAGGAGCTTGGATACAGATATACAAGAAAAAGTCATAGAATGCACTCATGAAAAACTAGACTGTGACCTTCCTTTACCAGTTTGAAATAAGGAATATTTTCAGAAATTTATTGTACTTTTTTATCAGCCGTGAATGAATTAGACACTCTGGTGCTGACTCCCCAGGCCAGTCAACAAAGAAAGCTATGACCATTTTAGTTACAGTATTTTCTTCAGCCAGTTAATAAATATATATTAAACTCGCTGATTAGAACAAGTATGTAACACCATTAGATTTGCTCATTAACTTCAGCTACTTCACAAGCATTTGCCATAAAATTACTTTTTCATCCTCATTTGGATAAATTAAGCAGATTGTTTTACAGTCTGTCTGTATGAAGCCGTTTTCTTTGTCTCCAGAACTTATCGTTCTTTTCAGAATCTACGTGTATTTTCAGTCATTTTCACATGTGCAGCCAGAATACATTCACCAAGGGTAGAGGCAGTGATAATGACACCTTCCTAATGTTTTTTCTCCATTATCTATTTGCAAATTTATTTTATTTAGAGCACCTGAACAAGACATCTTTTTGAAGGATTTATTGACAATGTTCACGATCCAAGAGACATCTTTCTGTTTTGCAAATGTGATCACCATTCTTAGACTGAATCTTAGAAATTGTAAGCAGCTTTCTATATTAAATCTCATCTTTAGAAGATTGGGTTAGGTAAACATAATGCTTCCAGCTTTCCTCTGAACATCTGGGTGAAGACCCCAAAGGAGTCACATCTTTAGAAGATTAGATTAGGTAAACTTAATGCTTTCAGCTTCCCTCTGAACCCCTGAATGAAGCCACTAGAGGAGTCACAGGGAACAAGGATATCCTGCAGTGGAAGCACAAGTATTCATCTAAGCGTATAGCAGAGAGTAGTAAATTTTTACTGTATGAAATAGTTCAATATTATATAAAATAAATCATGTTCCAAAGATCACTTTGGCAAAGACATCAGTGTTGGGTTATCGCATTCTGATTATAATCTGTATGTAACACAAGACTGATGTTCTGATACCCTCAAAACTTCAACTGACCACGTGTGGAAGCCTACAGCCTTTAGTAGATTTCAGGGAATGCACAGTATCAGGACCTATAATTTTAAAGTCAGCTGGAGCCATAATCAGTTGATGCTTCAGAGACGCAGCTACACCCCATGTCCCTAACATGTCAGAGAAGTCTGTGTTTGATAGTTTCCTATTCTTCGTTCTCCTGCACAGAATAACAAGAGAAGTAACAATCAAATCAACCACACTCTCCACTAAAAAATGTAAGATTCACTTTCTGATTGATTCTACTCTTATCATCCTCCCGAAACAACTGTGGCCTTAGACATTCTTCAAGTTTGAAATCAATATAAAAGCTTAGTGCACATAAGTATTAGTTCTTATCTCTTGCTTTCCAGGTTGATTATATGACAGTATTGCCAAGGCATCTTTCTTAGTGTCTTAATCAGCACATACGTACAGCTGATTCCAGTGCTATCTTTTGCCTTTTTTTTCCTTGGGAGGGCTGTTCTCATTCTTCTTTTTTCACATGTTTTTTTAAGTCATTCTGAATTGTCCTCTATTGCATACATGAGCTCTCTCATTTTCTGGTGAGTAATTTTATATACATTTTATATCACTTTCCTTCCTGATTTTTTTTTAATTATCCAAAAAAATTTTTCAAGATCCTAATTATTTTTTTTTTTTTCCATTCCTTTGGACCTACAGATTCACTAGTATTTTTGGAACAGGAGGGTAATAAAAGAAAAAAATGTTTTCAGAATTATCATTTCCTGGAAGTGATTAGTAAATGCAAAAGAAAAAAAATTTTAAAAATTAAGCTAGCGTTTACATATCCATGATGGTTTTTTCCCTGATACACCAATGTATTTTTGCTGTATTGCATTAGAATTGATGAATCTCTATGTCATGATCTATGTTAATCAGGAGGTAATTCTGTTCTTTGGCCTCTCTAACTTCTCACTGTCTTTTCCTATTTTTAAATCTTTTATTGTTATCGGTAGGCTTTCTTACCTTTTGTTGATCTTTTGTTCTGTATGAACACCACTATCAGACACAGGAGAAACTTCTGGCATCTTCTCACAGAAGTCACCCTGTAGCCACACTTTTACCAAATCCTTACCGTGAAAATCCAGTACACTATGTAGGAAAAACAGACAGCTTAACTAGAATGTTATCTTAGGTACATCATTTAAAATCCTCGATTCAGATTGGCTAATATTTGGTCAACACAATAACTCTTACATGGAAATTGCACTGATAATAGTGGTGGAAAATGATGGTGGCAAAACCAAATAATACTGATATTTACTTTTAAATAGCGTGAAAGAAAAAATGTGTTGCCCTTGCATAGAACTTCACTTTTAAATCATTTTAATGAAAATATATATTGGAATCATGATTCTCATAACCTGAAAGAAACTATATTTAATCATTAAACTTATCATAAAAACTTTTTTAATCTTTATGAGAAATTTAAAATTCTGACTCCTTGGATCCCCCTCCCACAATTTTTTATGCCAAGGATTAACTCACCATGGACCTCTCTTCCAAGGTGAAGTAAATAGTTCCTTCTAAGGTGAAAACCAAGCATAGTACAAAGGACAATATACTCTAGAGTTGATTCTCAAGAACAGGAATGGATGTGGAACAAAACTGCAGCATCTGTATCCCTTCAATCCCAGCATTCTACAGAGTGTTGTATCTGAAAGGTCCGCACATATGCTTCATGCCACACTTTTGCAAATTCATTGCATGCCTTCAGTTCCACATTATATCAAGTTAATTCTAATAGGCCAAAAGATAGTCTCACATTATTTCAAACACTTTTAACAGATAAAAAACATCAAGACATTAAGAATTATAACCCAAGGCTAGAAAGGTTCAGAGAAGCCCCAGGACCAAATACTGTGTACACAGATATGACAAGTCTCTGCTAGACTGTTTTAGCCTTGCAGGGTGGGTTACACTGAATCAGTCACTTCCTGGTGGTGAAATCAGAATGTCTCAAGTCATATCCAAGTTCTTTCTTCCCTTAGGAAACCCATTTAAAGAAACACTTAACAGCAAAGAAGCTGACCAAGTATTGCCTTCTGTTATTACTACATTGAATCACTGACTTTCACAAAAAGCACTTAACATGAGTAATGAGTGGGAGGATATGCATTCTTCCAGGTAAGATGCAAAAGAAAAAATTCTCTATATTAGTAAATTTAATTCCCTTAGACTTTATGAATCCACTTAAACTCCACATTCTAGATGTCTAAAATTGGGTACCTATATATAGTCAGCTAAATGCATATTCAAGTTTCATTCACTATGTTGACTAGGGACTTTATTTACTTCCATTCATGTGGGCATTTAGTGCCTGTTTATAGAGTCTGAGGAACAAAATATGCAGAGATATGGCTGGCAGATGCAGCATAGCACCAGCAGAAGACATGGCTGTTCCGAATATAAGGTAAGAGAACAGTCAGGAGGATCTCCTGGGGCCCATCAAAAGGTATTGGATGCCTATATTTGGGCAAGTTAATTAAGTCCTTGACTTCCAATGACTACAAGACCTTAGACGTTAATTTGAATATAAATGCTTGTGTACAATCTTCCTAAATTGGAGCCAAATTTGACTCTGGGCATCTCCACTCTGAAGTAATTTTGAAATCATTCATGCTTGTCCTGTTTGCATATACATTGGTGCCTAGACTAATTTCAGACATCTAAGGTATCCAGGACATCCACTCAACACTGGTAAATAGGGTGCCTGACTTAAGGCAGTACAAAGCCTTTTTGGGAAGAAGATAACCAAGGATGAGTGAAATAGCATCCCAAATATTATTGCATCCTTTGGCAGAATAAAATCTTACAAAAAGTGCCATAGGAACTCTGCTAATAACACCTGGCAGGATTCACCTAAGTTTTGCACAGTTAAGTTCAGTCAATGAATATAGTACCAGGTGACTGTCATAGATCTGTAACATTTTCTTATAGCAATGACACTTTGCTAATTTCATTCTAATTCACTTAATTGTAAGTTTTATGACTAAAACCCCTCTGGATGTTCTATTCAATACAACTTTTTCATTTCCTTCCTGGAATTGTTAAAAAATTATTTTGCATACCTTATTTACTCAGCTGCAGGTATCACATTACTGTAGGTTGAATTTCAGTAATACACTACATTATTTCTATGTGATCTTTATGTACCTCTAAGGGATGCTATAAAACATAATAAATGCATTTGAATTATTTTGAAAATTTTAAGTGGAAACCAGTGGAGACAACTAGAAAATCTTAAGACACAATTGAGAAAATCATTGAATCATAGAATATACTGAGTTGGATGGGAAACACAAGGATCATTGAAGTCCAGCTTCTGGCCCTGCACAGGACACGCCAAGAGTCACACCATGTACCTGAGAGCATTGTCCAAATGCTTCTTGAACTCAGACAGACTTGGTGCTTTGACCACTGCCCTGGGGAGCCTGTTCCAGTGTCCAACCACTTTCTGGGTGAAGAACCTTTTTCTAACATCCAACCTAAACCTCCCCTGACACAATTTCAGGCCATTCGCTTTGGTCCTATCACTGGTCACCACAGAGAAGAGATCAGTGAGGAAGCTGTAGGCTGCCCTTTTCCAGGTTGAACAAACCAACATCAGAGGAAATGGCCTTAAGGTGCATCAGGGGAGGTTCAGATTAGATACTGGAAAAAAAATTTCACTGAATGAGTGGTTAGGTATTGGAATAAATTTCCCAGGGAGATGGTGGAGTCACTAACTCTGAAAGCATTCAGGAAGTGTCTGGATGTGGCACTTGGGGATATGGCATAAGGGTAACTATGGTGGTGCTGGGTTGACTGTTGCACTAGATGATCTTGAAGGTCTCTTCCAACCTTTATAATTCTGTGATCAGGCATAAGACTAGCATAAGTACAGTAGAATAGATAATCCTATTGTAGATAACTTGTCTTACCCTAAATAGCTGTAACAACTTTGCTAGCAGACACTTGTGAAATAAAAACTATTATTTTCATTCCATCAGAATTAAATGCAGAAAAAGCATTCTCAGTTAAAATGGAGGGTGCCCATAGTACAAGTTCCATCAGATTAAGTAGACTGGTTTTAAAAACTAGTGTAAATTCCATTTGCAACAAAGGTCCATGGTATACCACTTCTGAGTAACAGTGTTATGCTCTTTCCCAGGTTCTTAGATAATTTACAATAGTAACAAATAGCAAAACTTTTCAATACTAGCAAAGAATTATTTTTAAAACTAAAATTTAGGTTATACAATTTGGACTTAAGCAATATTTAATACAGATGGTGGAGTGGTGATAACATTACCAGGCTAAAATAAGATTTTGTGAAAATCAATGCAAGATAGTGAGTGATGAGGGATTTAGGCGTATAACTAGAAAGCCTTGACTCCTTGTGAGGCTTCAGAATATGTAATCCTGTAAGAATAAGGGTGAGATAGCATTACTGTAAAAAACTTAATTATTCCCTGACTATTCAAATTACAGTAAGAAAACCTTTTTCTTGTAATCCCTTTTAGTCAGGGGAGATCTCATCGCTCTCTACAGTTACCTGACAGGAGGTTGTAGGCAGATGGAGGCTGGTCTCTTCTACCATGCCTGCAGTGAGAGGACTGGAGGAAACGGCCTTAAACTGAGACAGGGCAGACTCAGATTAGATATTAGAAAAAATATTTTCACTGTTAGAATGGTCAAGCATTGAAATAGGTTGTCCAGGGAGCTGATGGAGTCCCCATCCCTGGAGGTGTTCAACAGATGTCTGGATCTGGCACTGGATTATATCATTTAGTGATTTAGGGGTTGATGGGAGGACTTGATCTTAAATGTCTCTTCCAATCTTGATGATTCTAGGGAAATCTCACAGGAAAAATAAAACTGTCTCATATAACTTGATCTAGTCCTTCTCTCTGTGTCCTCAGCCTTTACAGAAAGAAGAAAATATCTTATTGCTGTAAAATCTCTGAAGGAAAATCAAAATTAAGCACAATCAATACTTGACTACGTAACTCCTTTAAATAAAAATTTCACTGATATTATGTCTTATATTTTAATTGCATATATTTGCAAATAACTTAATCAATTTAGAAGAAAACTTGCCCTACCATGGAGACATTAATAACATCAAGTATTTCCAAAATACTTCATATCACTGACTTAAAAACTTACTATTTTTTTTAGGCTCATTTATTATTTAAACAAAAAACAATCAAAAAAAAGAAACCAGAAAACCTCAAAACAAAACCAACAACCAGAAAATAAAACCTAGTCTTATTGATTTGAACTTACTGAATCTCTCAAAAGGAAATTTACTGTTCCATAACCATCTTGGAAGCCATTCATGTAACTGACAAAGTTATTGCTAGAATGTTGCAGCTTGCTCTTAGACAACTTCTTTCACAGTCATCTTAAAAGCAGGTTTCCATGGCTTCCATTTCCCCACAAATGAAAGCAGCAAGTCAAATAGCATTCAAAGACCACTCTCTCTCAAAAATAATTGCTAACACAGAAAATTACTTTGAGAGGTTCTAAACTTCATACCATCAATAAATCCACAAGTTTTCTCACATTTATTGCTTTTTTTTCTCTGTAGGCTTACATGAAATGTCAAGAAAAATCAATGTGACAAAATGAACTTGAATATAAAGATGAACAATTTCCATTGCTGTAAAAAAAGTCATGAATACATACATACTTGAGAGCAGATTTTAGCTCACTGAATGTAAAAAAACTCCACCAACATTATGAATTTTCATGGACAGTGAAAATGAAGCAGTAGCACCTCACTCCTTTCCATATTCCAGTCATTAAGGTGATATTCTAAATTAGAGTGCAGAACTGTGATGAAATTAGCATTTGACAGTAAATACCTTAAACACTTCCCTAAGCATCCATTGCTTCTCTGTGCTAGATATCTAAAGAACCTAAGCATTTTGTCTGAAACAGTGAAGTGATTCTATTATTCGTATGGCCAAGTTCTCAGAAGTCAAGAAGTGAAGTCTCTTTATTGTGTCACTGACTCCACATGAGAATGGTTGAAATGGAAGAGTGCATTGGCAGATGTTATTATACAGGATTGATGAGGGAATTCAGAGGAAAGAAAGGACCGTTCAATTACATTTAGAAGGCAAAAAGCACAGAACATTGCCTATGAAGCTGGCCAGAATGGTTCAGATGAAAAAGTTTTCTGTTATGTATTACTTCTGCTGAAAATAGATGTATTTTGCTATGCTGTGGATTTTTATTACTCCCAGACACAACACAAATAACATGACTTTAAGATATGCCTTGATTTGTGGACATCTCTGACATTTCATCTACCTGTTTGCAATATTTAAGTATGGATCTGTTTACAGAGCTTTGATTTATTTTTCCACAATATTATTCTCCTGCTCTATAATTAACCTTTTCTTTAGCAATAGCAATTATAATTAAATTAGCGTGCTGAACCATATAATATTTCATGCTAAGCCTACAGCTGTTGACTTCATTTTAATTTGAATATAGCCAAAGTACTGAAACAGATTTTCCTCTGGATCATCTTATTAAAATAATTATAGGCATCTTTTAGGAAGTCAAATTTTAAAGGACTTAAACTAACTTTTAATTTTAACATATGACCTTGCCACTAATATATTGCGGGTGCTGTGGCTCACCAGGAAACATCAAATATTTAAGGAATTGTATGGAATACAATTTTAATTATATCCTACATACTGTTATGGTGTTCAATTGATTCTGATTTTTAAAATCTGTTAAATACACTGTTTGGTTTTTGTCAAATCCCTTATAATTTCTTGTTGTTCTTTATTTTTCACTTATAGCCTTCTTGACACTTATCTTTTCCACTGAACTGTTCGTAAGTCTGTGATTAAAACTGTCCCATAATGGTCCAGTACATTTATCTGCTGAAAATTCTGTTCTGCTGCATTAGATAACAGTTCTTACTTCTAACAGAAGTCTTTAGTTCAAATCTATTTCATTTTATATCACCTCAGCCATGATCCACAGCTTCTTCCCCTCCAGAGTAATTTGCTTCTTCGCACGTTTTTTTTCCCATTCTACTCTTGTGAATGTAATATCTGATTTGGATAAGCCCATTAATCCATTAGCAACTTTTTTAAAATATAAATTTATATTCCATCCACAGGTGAATACTATAATCCCTTCAAGCATTGGTCTGGCTGCCACATAGCAGGAAACAAAGAAATATGTGGGTTTCCTGCTAATTCCTAGATATGTATTCCCAAAATGGAACTTTTTTCTTATGTGAAATAATGTCAACCTTTCAGTTCTCCAAGACGATCCCAGTCATACCTCAGCTAGTTTATTCTTCTTGCCATGATAAATTTCTTATATTTCAGCTTCTTGCTTAGTCGGACCTCCATTAAGAAGACCTTAGATGACACGTCACCTACTGACACGAAACACGTAATTCATCTGCCTAAATAGTAGGAAACACATTTTGGGAGGGTGATTCACCTCAAGTTGGAAATCTGGAATAGTTTAGATGACTCACTTTCTATTTCTCCCATTCAGTACAAAGGAACAATACATGTTACCCAAATAACTTGAAAGCATTCTGCTTTTGCTACTTCCGCAGTAGTATTTATCTGCCAGAAACATCTCCACTGTGTCATAGGTTGACCACCTGCCAGTGTAACTGATGTGTTACGACACTTTTAGTCAGAAATCCAAAACACAGCGCCACACTGACTGCTCAAAAAAAAAAAAAAAATATAACCTTTCTCTCCAGTTAGAGTAGTTTGAATTGTAAAGACAGTGAAGAGAAATGTTGTCCTATGACCTAAATTTCTGCATCTGTGAAGAAAGAAAGGAACAGCTTTTGTGTTTCATGTTGCATGCCCACTAACATACGGACCATCTTTGCTTGTGCACTTGCTTCTAGTGGTAAAAGCTGGTGTTAAACAGAGTAGCTAATGTTCTCATCTCCTGTGCCCTTCGTTCCACCAAACATAACAAAGGCAGGAATAACCAGCCAGCTGTCATGCTGAAAGCCAAGCAAGTCTTTATCACTTCAAATAGAAACAGTCATTATAGACTTCTTTTTAACTGGGCATGTTTTCCCTACAAACAGAGCTATAAACTAGGTACAATTTTATAATTGAGTTGTAAATCTTAGAAATTAAAAGAAGACATAACAGTTGACTAGAGATTAAACTTTTTGTGCATGTGTTTTCTCTCTCTCTCTCTCTCTCTACTATGTATCATTCTATCAAGGTGCTTACTAAAGTATCTCTGCTCCAGAAAAAAATCCGCAGAACCCCAAAATGTTATTGTTTTCTACTTTTTTTTTTTCCCAGCACAAATATAGTGTGCTTTGGGGGTAGTAGTGCTAATTGCATTTAACCAAACTGAGCCCTGTAATTGCCTTTTCTACTTCTTCAAATCTTCATTGGTCCTCATGACCAGCCAAAACAAAACAAAACAAAAACAAACAAAACAAACAAACAAATGCCTTTCCAGAAGGTTTTCCATCTCTCTGCAAAAATTTCCCATCTACCTCCTTTGGTCATAAGTTACCCCTCTTTTTTAAAATCATTTACTTGTCTATTACTACACACCTTATTTTTAGACATTTAGTTGTCTAGTGTAGCATAGTTTGTTTTGATACATTCAGAATAAAAAAAAAGTTAATTAGTTAAGAAAGGAAAAAGACCCTGCATGCAGTAGGTATGGAATTTACCTGCCTGATGCCCAAGCTATTCACCCATTTTAATCACTGGGAAGAGGTAGATATGTTCAAAGAAAAATTCGCCTGTACTGTCTCAGCTTTTTGTCACCCCCTAAGGATGACAATTTCTCTCTTTTGAATATAAAGGTTACTGGAATGACCAAATAACTTGTAGACAGTTAATCATAACAGAGAACTCCTGGACTTAAGAATACACCTTCCAGTATACTCCATCTGTTCTCAGAATTCATAGCCTTTAGAACAGAACTGCAACTTATATCTCAGTTCTTTCTTCTAAAAGTGACTCATTTCTTCCAAACATTGCAGGCACACAGAAGATTTTAATTATATTCCTTATTATTTTCCCTTCATTTATTTATTTATACACTTATTTGTTTATTTATTTCTCACAGAAGCATAGATACATAGTGATCTTTGATTAAATACATAATTTCCAATAAAAACAAGGACTTAAACCTGGAAATCACATTCTAATTACTTAATGAAAAGTAAAATTATCTTTCCAATATGAATCCAAGTGATTTATAGCAGAATGTTATAATGTTATGATGTAACAGGGTGCT
Organism: Corvus hawaiiensis; assembly: GCF_020740725.1. Taxonomy (NCBI): domain Eukaryota; kingdom Metazoa; phylum Chordata; class Aves; order Passeriformes; family Corvidae; genus Corvus; species Corvus hawaiiensis. Next base: position 79,364,660 of record NC_063214.1, read on the forward strand.
CTACTGGATAAAGTAGGTTCAACCAACCATACTCCAACCAGGAAACTGGACTCCAGGCTCTGGAATTGTAAGTCCAAGTATTTCTTCAGCTGTGGTACATTTTGTTCCAAACAGACTAGTAGTCCAGAACAAAGCACAAATCTGAATGTGAAAAAGACTGTGTTGGATGCTTCTGTAGTTGTTCTTATTACCTGAGTCTCCACTTGGCTCCTTTCACTGTCTCATCAAAAGCCTCTTTTATTAGCATCTGAGAATGCAGAACAGATCTGAGTTGGCAGGCAAGGTATGCAAAGGAACAGGTTGTAGATATTACAGTAAGTGCATACCTATTATGCTGTACTAGATGTAAAATGTTTTTGGCACACTAAGATTCTCATGTTAAAAATCTCTCCATTTTGCACCAATAAATGTTTACATGGTCAATCAGCAGCTAACAGGCTTGGCATGCAGGCATTAGCAGTTTTGGATTAGGAAAACATGTAGAGATAGATACTTAAATCTCATGCAAGTCTTCCTGTGGACCTAGCCAGAAGACATTTTTTAATATTTAACACATTAAGGCAATTTGCTTTTGCCTGCACTGACTAGCAGTTTATCCATTTCCATCTAAAATACTCCTCAGAATGTCTGATTCCTTTTGAAGACAAGCACAATAACCATTCTGCCAAATGTTGCCTGAGAGCCAAGCTGGTCAGGATCAGTTTCTGAACACTCTTTCTAAAAAAAAGAAATAACATTTAAACAACTCAAACCTCCACCTAGACATCCAAGAATTTACCAACATTATTATGAAGTCCTGTTAGCAGAAAAAAAACTGGGAACTACAGATCGCAAATAAAACACTTAAAGAAACTGGTCCAGTTCCTGGTCCAGCACCTTTTTCCACTTCAGACTAAAAATGCAGCACCACATTCTCTCTAACTTGGTCCTTTCTTTCCTCACTTAAGGTAGTCTTTTCACCTGGAGTATGCAGAGGGACTCTTTGTCTTTGCAATCAAAGACAGTACTGGAAAGCCTCCCCTCCCTCAGACAGACCATTACTTTCTAGACATCACAGGATTTACAGACACGTCACTGAAAATTATGAACATACACCTTCAAATACTTCATGCTACCACTTTTGGTTAATCAATTCATTAATACATATTAGATGGCATCCTTAAGCCAGACTGATGACTCCAGATATACCATCAATTATTATTTAGAATTTTTACAGTGGTCCTGTAGCTCCAGTGACTTGATGAAATGATTCTTGATTTACGTTAGAATGAAAAATTAAAGTCAGTCTAGGATACCAAGACTTGTAAAGACCAAGAGGACAAAACCTGATGGTTGTCAAGTTCTTCAAAAATTAACTGAGTAACAATGGATAGATGAAACACCATTACTAACTACTTTTAAGAATAATTATATAGCTTATTAGAACTGCTGGCTGTATAAATACTAGAGTTTAAAATAGTCCTTCATACTAACTATCTGCTGTAGAAGCTAAGAAGAACTAAGGAAAAGAAACTCAGCTTTTCATCTACTGTTAAGGAAACATCCCACTCTGACCATTCACGGGGCTCCCCGGCAGTCACACTCCCAAGGCCAGACCTTCATTGCTGGGACCGAAGCCCCTTCCCAGCAGGCGGCTCCAGTGACCCAACAGGAACTGCGCTTGGCTCCCCGCTCACCCCACTCACACAGCCACACCAGGTTTCCCATGGCAGGATTGGAGGTCTCATCCCATAAAGCCATTTATTCCCCACCCAATAACACAGAAACAAGCCAAGCTGGTTCCCTCGAGGAGGGACCCCTAACCAAGAAACCCCTGGGTTTTTATCCCCTCAGTCTCCCCATGCTTCTGCCCCCTCTCCGTGTCCATCCACCTCGCTGGCATCACCCATCTTCATGTCTTTTGTTATCCCAAAGGTTGGCAGCTCCCAGCCTCTTGTCTCGGGCTCCCACTCCGAGCTGAACCCACATCTCAATGTGCATCTCAATCTGCATCTTGCAAGCCCAAATACCCACAATCATTGTGGTCCATTAATGTCAGTACAGATAACTCTGTATAGATTGGCAGATTTACACCAGCTAAGAATTTTAATTTCCTTTTTTTGCCTTCCCTGGTGTGGGTTGGTGGTTTGGATGGATTTGAGGTCACTACCTAGCTCTGCCTTGTTTACTTTCTGAAGATGAGCTGCACAGTACAATGAAATTATGCTGATATAAAAGTGACATCAGACAGCCCTTGGGGAAATTTCTTTCTTGTGTCACCCAGATTTAATTAGGAAAAGCTAGAAGATGGGGGGAAAAAAAATCTTAGCTGACATTGATTGCCATTAATGTAGTTCTAAGACTGTAATTCCCTATGACTTGGTACTGAAAATAAAGGAAGTCATATTATACTTGATTATAAATCAATTTTAAGAAAGCATTTTATTTTTTCAATGTAATCAACTGAATAATGAAAAATAAATTAATCAATTCCAAAGTGAAAATGTTTTTATAGCTCTCTCAAGCTCTTTGTTTTGCAATATATGATACCATTTCTTTCTCTCCTTTTTGGTTTATTTTTATGTTTTAGGTACGTACAATATCTACAGAAAAGAGTGGCTAGTTTTCTTTTTCACTCATATGGAAAAAAGATGACACTGAGAAATTTGTTCCAGTAAAAAACATTTAAATTTTTGGTTTCATGTAACAGCCTGATTAAATTCAACATTTAGCACTGAAACTCAGGGTAGATAATTTTTTAGTAATTATAGCTATAGACAAAAAGGATAAAATACAATCCTTATGCAGTGATGGCCTCTGAGCTGACTATTCTATTCAGGGAGAAGATCATAAAACTATAATGTGTGATTCTCTGAAAAGATGTCTAGTGTTCAGTAGTAACAAAAAATTCAGCTGAATTTTAAAATTTTATATGAAAAATTACAGACGGCAAAGGAAAAAAATGCGTCTGCAAATTAATATTGCATGTCGATACATAAAACTTTGTACATCTCTTGTCCTTCCATTTCAAAATTGATGTAATTAAATAAATCTTCAGAGAGGAGAAAAGTCATCATCAACAAGGATCTGAAGGAAGGTGGAATTAAGAATATATAGACTGGTAAAGCAAAAAGCAGAGCCCATGCCGGGGAGAGAGAGAGAGAGAGAGAGAGAGAGAGATGATGTTGAAGTATTTGAAGTCATGAACATCACAAAGAAGGTGAACAGTGAATGTCTGTTCATTGTCTTTACTTTTCAGGAACTAGAAGTAACTTTCACCTGGCTTTTCTACGTCATGGTCTCATACAGAACATAAGAAAAGAAAGGAAAAACACAGGAAAAAAAAACAATGAAAGTGGACTTAATTTATAACTTCTATACTCCAGTCAGAAGTAAATTTCACAATAGAGCCACTGGCCTAGTAAATAATGAAATTTGTAAAAACTATACTTCTTGAGTTCATTCAAACACATCTGAAAGTCTGACCTCTTTGTAGGACCCTATGGAATCCAGATCAGAGATTTCAGAAAGTGCAGGGAATATGAAGATCTCATACATTAGAATTAAATTTTGGTAAGAACTGTTTGCAAGATCTTTCTTCTCTACAATCTTTTCCTCCATTTCAAAAGGAAATCACATTGTTCTTTTTCCATCAAACATTGTGAACATAACAAATTTTCACATCACATGATTTGACATAAGGTGCAAGAAAGCTAGGACATACTAGAGGAATGTAGTGTGGGAAGGACACTCTGAAAGAGTAAATCCTGGAAGACAGATCACAGGATTTTAAGTGTTTTGCTTACAGAAGCTATTTTTCCTTTTACTATTCCTTTATAAGCAGTATTAAGTGTCATGATTATGGTTCCCAGCTCAGTCTTCCATGCTCCTGAGCCAGATGCTGAAAGAATTCAGGTTACTTACATCACAATAATGTAACAGTTTCATTCTCCAATACTAAAATAGCATTTCAAGAATACGATATGTTTCGTGTTATATGACTCTTGTATGAGCTGTGAGGCCTTTTAAGAACCACTTTATTTCATTTAAGTATTTTCAATGTGGAAAAATTAATGAAATAAAACTTGCTCATTTAAGTCGTTAAACCGAATAGTTTCTGCCATAAGCTAGAGTAGCTGCTGGATGGATAATGCAGTAACAGCCATTCCCATGGTTCCAAAACAGCAAGTTAAACATTGTGCAGAAGGGCTCTATTACAGGAACTCTCTTATCGCATTCAAACACTTGTGGGTTTTACTTGTCAGAGTAAATTTTCTGCACTGTGTACCCCATGGACCTTACACATAAATAATCAAGTTTTTTAAAAAGCAAATGGACATTTAATATAATATTGTTAAACAACATATCCTTCTCGTTTTTCAACATAACTTTTTTTTAATTCTTATGAGGATCAATTCTTGTAGCTAAGCTAGATATTACTCTTTTACTTAGATATTCCCTTAATTATCTTACAACTTTTCGTAAAGACACTGAATTATTATGAACTGTACATAAAAGTGTATATAATCGTTTACAAATGTGACGCATCAACTTTATTAGAAATGGAACCTGTATGCTTACAGGAGTTTGCCCTTTTTTGTCACTCTGCTACCTAGCAAATCATTTCTGTTGTTTTTAAAACCTGTGTGAACTTAGTAGCTTTGCCATCAGATAATTCTGGCTTGAGATTTGCTAAAGTAGGTCACCATGTTGTAAGCTCTCCTTGCAAATTTTGCTGGTGCTAGTCCATTCAGAGTGGCAGCCCCAGGGGCTTGTTTGCATGTTCAGATTCCAGTCTGTTTTCCCTATTTAAAAAGGAAAGCAAATCAGAGACTTAGACGTGCGTAGCAAAGAATCCTGTTGACTTGGTGTACTTTTTGAAGCTAAATATGTAATTGGGAGGAGTGAGCCATGTGTCAGTTTAACTAAATTTGTTAATCAGTCCTCTAGGCTATGTTATGCAGTTTTGAAGAAGGTAAGTTCTGCAAGTGTGTAAAGTTTCTTGGTGACTGATTGAAGAAATGCCATTTTAATGCTCTTTCCCACATTCTTCTTGGGTTTAAACAGTTTAGGCTGATAACTTCAGTTTTGGGTAATCCAAGGATCTGTCTCTTCTGACAAATAAAATATGATAAAGCCTGGAATGCTGATCAGATCCACACAGCATTTACAAACTGGATTAGTCCCTTGCTCTGTTATGAGGTGCTCAAATGACTCGTCTGTCTCCAAGCAGGGCATATTCTGGAGTAAATTCATCCCACTCGTTTCAAAAAGGACAGCTTGCAGAAAACTGAACCAGTGCTGATTCCCTCTACCCTCAGTAGCTCTCCAGTGTTACTCCAAAATGTTTTGTTGTTGCAAACAGCCTGTGTGCCATAATGCCATTGCCAGATTGAAATTTTTAGTAATTGAATCCCTTCTTGAGTTCAAGAGTGGATTTCAACTCACTTAAATGTAAGTTACTGTGTTTCTACCATAATCAGTGAAAATCTAATAAGTACAATAGGTGGAATTTGGGCAGATTTATCATACCCTAAGATAGACAACTTTTATCTGAATATCCTTCTAGACTCATGATTGTATTGTGATGGGGATTATTTCCCTTTCGAAAACATGAGAGTTCTAACACTGTATGAAATACTTGAAGCTTTTCAAATCACCTGCCTGATGCCGACTGACATAAGATGGGACCTGTAGGAAACTGATGCCTGCAGGTGGGCATGGGTCAGTGGTGCCCACAGTCAGGCAGAGCAGGGCTGAACTGGAGGCCAGCCCTTCTCCAGCATCACTGGGGCAGGGGGTGATGGCCTCAGGAGGGAGTGATTTGGAAAAAAATCTAGAAAACAGTTATATGATACTCATATTAACATAAGAGATTCTCACATCTACTGATCAATGGAAAGTCAGAGATTTGCTGAAGTAAATTTACACATGCCTAGACTCAGATGATAAGATTTTAAGATGCATGTAGCCAAAACTTCCTACATATTTATTTTTCAAATCACTAAAAACATTCAGAGGGACCAAAAAGTGTATTCCAGACAAATCTGCCAGGAAGCTCTGTTATATTAATCAGTATCTTACACAATGACAGATCCACAGTGTTAATAGTTTTGCATTAAAACATTATTCGAATTCTTAACACATCCTTTAGGTGCTGAACAAGTTATTATGTTGCAGCCAAAAAATAATTTTTGTTCAGGTACCCACAGGCAATGCAGAGTTAAGCAAGAAGCAGTGAATTGCAAATATTACTGAAATACCCACTGTGCAGATCTGAAGATAATTTATGGTTTAGAGAATACATCGAATTAATTTGAAAAGATGTAGAAGCAATTTCTGAAACACACATGAAGGGATTCACTTAATTCTAGATTCAACACTTAAGTGCTAGCATATGGCTTAACAATTTTTGTAACGTGCAAGTGCTGACTGTCTGAGATAAAGTCATTTTTTATTCTTCATTCATTGATTTCAAACTGCTTGAGTTCCTCAGGAGAAGGGGGACAATAAAAATAGCTTTTTTACATATGTCAATAGCGAAAGGCAGTCCAGAAATAACACTGGTGTGTTACTTGATGAGGATGGCCACCTCACAAACGAGATAGACAAGGCAGAGAAGCATTAATACCTTCTTTGTTTCGGTTTCCAACACTTATGATGGACTAAGAGGGTCTCAGTGCCCTGAGCTGGAGGACCAGAATGATAAACTCCCAGGGGACCCTGAAGTTCTGCAGGAACTGCTGCTCCAGCTGGATCCCTGTAAGTTAAGGGTCCTAATAGGATTCATGCAAGAGTATACCCAAAGAGCTGGCTGATGTCTTTGTGAGGCCTCTCTTTGATTTCTGAACAGTGTTGGGAATCTGAAGAAGTCCCGTGACTGGAAGCTGGCTAACATTGTCCCAGTTTTCAAGAATGGCAAGGATGACATTGGAAAATATAGGCCTGTCAGTTTCACTTCAGTGGCTGGTAAAATTATGGAGATGATTATTCTGAGAGTTATTGAAAAATGCCTGAATAAAAACACAGTCATCCATTACAGAGTGCCTTCATGATGGGAAAATCTTGCTTGTTGAACTTAATTTACTTTCACAATAAGGTAACCCACCTAGCTGATCAAGGGAAGGCACTTGATGTAATCTTTTTGGATTTAAGTAAAGCTTTTGATGCTGTCTCTCACAGTATTCTTCCAGGCAAAATGTCCAGGAAACAGCTGCATAAATGCATCATGTTCTGGGTGAGAAACTGGCTCACGAGTTGGACACAAAGAGTTACAGTGAATGGGGTGACATCAGACCGGTGACCTGTCACTAGTGGAGTTCCACTTCTTCAACATATTCATAAATGACTTGGATACAGGATTTGGACGAACACTAAGTAAGTTTGCTGATGGCACTAAATTGTGAAGAGTTGTCAACTCCCTTGAAGGCAAAGAAGTCCTGCAGAAAGATGAAGACAAATTAGATGACTGGGCAATCATCAACCATATGACGTGTAAGAAAGGAAATTGCCACATACCGCACCTGGGACAGAGCATGGTCAGAGCACCACTGGATGTATGTACAGACTGGGGAACTGGGCTCTGAGAACAGTGCCACAAAGAGAAGCCTGGAGGTCCTGGGCATTGATAAGTTGAATGTGAGTCAGCAGTGCCCGGACAGCCAGGAGGGCCAACTGTGTCCTGGGGTGCATCAGGCACAGCATCGCCAGCTGGGCAAGGGAGGGGATTGTCCCCCTCTGCTCTGCACTGGGGTGGCTTCACCTCAAGTATTTTGTGCAGTTTGGGGCACCGCAATAAGATAAGACATTAAGATATTAGGCAACATCCTAAGGAGAGCAAAAAAATGGTGAAGGACCTCGAGGGAAAGCTGTATGAGGGGTGCTTGAGGCCACTTGCTCTGTTCAGCCAGGAGGAGATCGAGGGGAGACATCATTGCAGTCTACAATTTCCTCATGAGGAGAAAAGGAGAGACAGACACTGATCTTTTCTCTGTGGTGAGCAGTGCCAGGACCTGAGGGAATGGCCTGAAGTTGTGTCAGGGAAGGTTTAGGTTGGATATTAGAAAAAAGGTTCTTCAACCAGAAAGTGGTTGGACACTGGAACAGGCTTCCCAGGGAAGTGCTCACAGCACCAAGCCTGAGTTCAAGAAGCATTTGGAAAATGCTCTCAGGCACATGGTGTGACTCTAGGGGATGGTTCTGTGCAGAGCCAAGAGTTGGACTTCAACGATCCTTGTGTTTCCCTTCTAATTCAGGATCATCTATGATTCTATGAGTTACAACTTAACATTTCTTTTACCTTTCGGTGTGTACATGGAGAAGTGTTTGTCACAGCCCAAAAAAAGGTACCATTAAAAATTATAACTCTTTTCATGCCCAGCCTTATCATGGCAGTAGTGAGTTAGTTGCTAGCTAGACAAAAACAAAACTGAGAAACCTTATTTTATAAATTCAAACTTTGGAAATATTGACTTCAATATGAACTATTATAGAAGCTGTCATTATTCTAGCTTATTTCTAGCTGCAGCACTACGACTTTCATTTTGTAAAATATTCTGTAAATTTTAAAATTGAACATTTTCTGTCCTTTTTCTGGTTGTGTTCATACAGTGTCTATTAATCTGTGGTGCATTTTTTCTACTAGTTCTGGTACACCTTAAGTGGATATGACTGTATGTGAAATACTCTTTTTTTCCTTTTTATTCACTATTACTCCTTTATGTTATTTGAAGGCATTCTGACCTCTCAAAGTCTCAGAAAGCAGAACTTGAAGAACTTATAATAAGAAATGTCTACTCAATGAAAAAAAGAACGTGTCATTTTGGCAGAAGCACTACGTATTTCTGAAGCACTGTGTATTTCTGTTATTGTGTCACAGCAAGAGAACAGTCTCTTCTCAGGGATAGCAAGGGAAGGGAATGGTATTTTGCCTTAGAGCTTTCTCTTATGTTGATCTGTTAAAAATGCACGGGTTCATAAATATGTAAGATTATATGTGCTTGCAGGAATGGGCTTTTGAAAAATACAGCTATAGCGCTTTCTTTAGGACTTATTCAATGAGTTAAAAATTATTTCAAAGAATTATTCTAACTGAACTCCAGTTTTTGTCCAGGTGAGGACAAGTCTGGGGGGGGTCTTAATATGTGGTTATTAGACTCAATCGGAATGAGCTCTTTCATATATTAACTCTTAATTTCAGTGAAATCCATCAAATATAACCTCTATTTTTTCCTAAAATTAATGTTAAAGTACTAATCTCATGTTTTTGTAAAAAAGAAGAATAAATAAAGCAACAACTTAGTCTTCCAGACCTTGGGCATGCTATGGAGATTTTGTATTGTCAGTATTTTTCCTTACCTTCCTCCTGTGTCTTTCATCAACTTGAGTATAGTCTCGTGACTTTATCAGGTTGCCAAGTGATAGATTTTTATACCCTAAAAAAATTCTTCCCAGAAACAGCATAAAGTTTAGCTGGGAGGAGAAGTTCAGAGTCTATTACCTCTTTGACAAAGCCTTCCTTGATCTGCTTAAACTCACTCCTCTAAGTCTCTGTCCTGAGGTTAAGGTCTGCAAACTGCAAAAGCTACTTCACTGAAATGATTTAACTCTCACGTCTGCCTGTCTGTACATCCTTTTATGGCACTAGCATCGATCAGCATGTCAATAAGTATTTTTCCTGTCATTTGCACTCTGGTTGCTAATAATGGTATGTGAAAAGACATTACAGAACAGAATGGGATTTCTTTCATATCTAGTCATATGAGATTTCTCATCAACTTGAGCCCCAAACATAAGATGAGTGAAACCTTACAAAGAAAACATTCAGCTGGACAGTATAGTGTGTCATTTTTAGTAGCATTTTCTACAGTTTCACACTAGAACAACTGTGAGTGGGATGGGTGGGGTGTAGTGTGGCATAGATACAAGATACTAGCACAGAAACAATGAAATTCAAAATTCTTCCAGATCTAAAAACATCTAAAGCTTTTATTTTTTTTCCTCCCTTTTCCAATAAAAGTGTGAATAAATTTTACAGTGATATCTTGAATCTGACCTCTGGAATTGATTCTTGAAATCTGAGTGGAGCTTATCAGAGATCTTGTTCTGACCTGGCTTCTCTTCCGTAAGCTAATAGAGAAAAAAATCAATAAATTAGTTATTTGCCCAGTTTTACAGGATTTTAAATATATTTCTTTCAGCACTTTTTCATTTACATACTTCCAGGTGAGAGCAGTGATGACATTTTAGAGATATGAGGGTCCCTCAAAAGGCAGATGGGTGTTGTAGATCTGAAACTCACTGTCTCAAAAATAGTTTGGCAATTGTCTCTGGTCTTGGCCAACATCTAAGAAGACATTTAAACTAATGTTTTCTATATCTGGTAACTACTTAATATAATCCATTTATAGATTTCAGTATACAAAGTATGCTAATATGATAAGCAGTCTTCTCTTTCACAACTTGGTAATACACAGCTCTCACATTATATTAGAAATTTGGTCAATTACCAGGACTATTAACAACAGTTTTTATCTGTGATCAGATTGGGAGCTAGACCTACTTACAAAAGGCTAACTGACATTTACAGTGGAGTGATAATGTCACTTCTGAAAGATAAGAAGTGGCAGTGACTAATCCTTCAAGAAAGCTGCCAGAGCATATATTCAGGCTTAGCCATGAAAATCTGTAGAAAGGAGTTTTTAATCTGTGTATACCACATTACATGAATTTTCAAATCCAGATCTTATTCAGCGAAACAGTACATAAGACAAATAATTTAGGTTTTTTGTTGTGGGTTTTTTTTTTTTTTTTGTGGTTTTGGGTTTTTGGGGTTTTTTTGTTTGTTTGGGTTTTTTTGGGTTTTTTGGTTATAATACAGATGAGGTAGCAGTTTTAAGGAGCTCATATAAGATACAGGTAGCTATGAACCTAATTCTAAACTCTTGGTGCACAAAGCATAGAACAAAATATTGCTTAATTTCTATTCAAGTTTGTCTGATGCAAAGAGTAATTTCAGACTAAAAATAGCAAAAAAAATTATACCTTCCATTCCTTAATGTAGATAATAAAAATCTTAGAAAACAGGTTGCAAACCATCTTTTCAGGGCACAGTAGCCCAGCAATCATTGAATGTCATTCTGTTTCTCTTCTCTTAATCAGCATGGACCACTTTGTGCAGAGGCAATGTAGCACAATGCTCTCAGATCTTTGCCACTGCCTGATCTTAAACACAGGTTTTTAAATGTATTTCTGGACACTGCAGAATATGCCTAAACATCAAGGTCTCCCAAGGAATTTGTAAACCAAGCGAGAATCAATCAGATTTTTAATGTTTTCTTAAAGAAAAACAGTATTTCTGGGAATTTCTTTCTTTTCTTTTAAACTGTCAGTTTGGGCAACTTATTATAGTATATGATATTAAAGTGGACTAGTTGTCTGATACATAACACTGTCATTCTTTTTTACAGATTTTTTTTTCTCTTGTAGCAATAAACCTTTTTACCAAACTGTATTTTAACATAACTATGTTGGCTTTACCACCACAGAAATGTGAATGGATAGTGTTGAAAAAATCACTGAGAACAATAAATCTTTTGAATTCTGCCAGCACTCACAACATTTCCCTTAAGTTTGGGGTTTTCTTCATTCAAAATGAAATTTCCTAGTCAGCAGCAAACAGCCAATACCTGGCTTAACACAGATTGCTTAGTCTGGTTGTGAATTAAATCATGCTAACAGGTTTCTTCTTGTGCACCACAATAAAGATAGCTGACAGTATTTTCAGGTTCAGCACGTTCTCTTTGATGTTTCCTCATGACCTTCTGCCTCCAATAGGTTTCAGTGCTTTCAGAAATATCAACACCACTGCAGAGTTAATGTATGTTGTAGTCTGCCACCATTTGTCTGCATTCAAAAAAATAATTTTCTTATCCATTTACATTATATCTTACAATATTCATTACATTTTGTGTAGTCTTGCAGGAAAAACTTCTTGAATATGTCATGTAACTAGAACTGGAAATGCTCCCTCTGCGACTGAGTTTATGCCATTGAGAGAACCATGGCTATAAGTTTTCCGCTTTGTAATAGGTATAGCTTTGAAGTCCCCTGTAGGAATATTTATGGATAGATGTGCCACAATATGAACATGAAAAAGACCAAGTTCAAGGAACCACAAAAATTCTGCTACAAGATATTTGTCAGAAATTATGGGATTTTTTCTTTTGCATTATCACTGCTTAATGTGTTATTGCACAGGTATGTGCATTCCTAAAATTCCATAGATTCTTTACTTAATTAAATTATTTTGGTGTACCTACTGGAACAGAAAGGCAATGACTTATGATTCTATACATTTTAAGTATGAAATGCTCTCCATGCAAATGGAGCAAAACTTATCCAATTGACTAAAGAGATGCTGATAAGTCATCATGTGCAGTGAAATGAGTTATTCAGCTCTCTGTGGGAGGTAATCTTAGAATGCTCTATGGTAATCTTAGAGGTAATCTTAACTGCTCCATGTTAAAGCAAACCTCTTTCAAATGCAGGGCTTTGCAAAGCCCTTATCGACAGCAAAACCCCATTAAAGGTCTCTATCTCAGGTAATTTCTTTTCACTAATGAAGATCATCCAATCATTTGGTTCATTTCTAAAAGGTATGAAGAAAAGGAAATTAAGATTTCAAGGCAGATATAGTACTTGTACTGAGTAAGCAATTTCTAATGTCTAGATTACAATGATGCTAGCTTCACAATAGTTTTAAAAACAAGTCTTTTGGATCTTTTAGAAACTAATCTTTGAATTTCTCTTTTGTGAAATCTGAAGAATGCTTTTCATGACAAGTTCCAACTTCTTGTAAGACACAGACGATTTTCAAAATATTCATATGGCATAAACGAAATAATTTATCTGTTGACAGGATACAAAAAATATAAAGCTTTTAAAAAATTCTCAAAAATGTTCCAAAACAATCAGAAAAAACATGGAAAAAAAAGAAAAACATATTGATGATTTTTAATTTTAGTTAAAACAGATGATTAGTGGATGCTTTTTAAATGAAAAATACATGAAAAATTATTGTTAAAAACAGCTATAACACTGATAAATGGTAAAATCTACACAAATAAGAGTCATATCATAGATACCAGTGTCGGAATAGGAACACAAACATAGGTGCAAATTTTAGCTTTTTAAATTCTTGGTCAGAAAGTCCAGTCTGGGATACATTTCATCTCCAGTCTGAGACAGACACAGTCAGGTATTTAAAGGTCGTACCTGAACCCCATACTTGGAGCCTTCACTCAAGCACATTTTTAGGTAGGTTTTTTTTGGTGGTTTTTTTTTTTTTTTTTAGATTGTAGGTATAGAATTTTGATTTGTTCCTTTCTAAGTAGCTTTTCATAGAGTATGGCTACAGATCTGTGTTCAGGAACATGGTATATTTTGTATCACGGAAAACAATACTACTGCCTCTAGAAGTGTCCAGCTCAAATTCAGAGTGTCTGCTAAGATACAGGTAAAATTGTGCAATGAACACATATAGAAGCTTACACATACGCCCTGGTTTTGCAAATTTATGTAAATTTTTGTAAATCTATTCTCTCAGTGAAGTTAAAGGTGAGACTGGAGGGAAACAACCTCATCTTCTTCCTTAACCATCTGGAAAAATGTTCCAAGGGTTTTCCACCAATGTACAGAATTTGCTGCCACTTTACAACATATCTTTAAGCCAACAAAATAATTCAAGGAGGTAACACTAATAGAGACTGAACCAGGATACTTACTGAATTGCTACTCATGCACACCTACAACTTCTTTGCACTACTGAAACAGAAGATTTCATCCAGCTTTACTATATTACACCTTAATATCCTCTCTCACTTTCCTAAAATGTTATTGAAAGTGCCTGCCAGCAGATCCATCTCTTTCAGACTGGAGCATACTCATCCTGAACAAGCCAGCTGATGGATTATGGTGATCTGCCACTGGCTGAGAGCAGCTACCTCTCAAGTCATTATGTTTTATTTGCAGTGCAGTTTGAATTTTATTTTTGCATTTCTTATTAGTCATAAATTGATTTTTCAGGTTCAAAAAGAAAATAAATAAAGGGTAGAGCATGGGTTAAGAAACATCTTCTGTTTATCTATATAAGATATATGGAAGGAAACATATGCATGGTGCAATAGTAGTTGCAGTATTGTTGTTTAGGTATTCATCAAATTCAAGGAACATCAATCTTCTAACCTAAAAGATTACATAGAAAAGTGGAACATATAAACTGCAAATTAATCACTGAGGGGTCTGGGAGCCTGTAACTGACTCCAGCTGACATGTTCTGATAGAAGAATGTACAGAACTTCCACTGTCATCCTACACATCCCCTGCAGCTCTGCCTACAGTGCGCACTGATAAACACGGAGTGTTGCACAGATTATGGATACAGCTTCTAGGGGCTATTGCTATGAGAATATTCACAACACAATTCTAAAACTATATCCACACATTCATTAGGGAGAAAAAAATGTTTATTTGTTGGCAATCAGAATGAGACCTAATGGTCTTCAGTTCCTGAAGGAACCCTACAAGAAAGATGGAGAGGGATTCTTTACAAGGGCATGTTGTAGGACAAGAGGGAAGGTCTTTAAACTGGGAGTGGTTAGGTTTAGGTTAGATATTAGGAAAAAAATTATTTACTTTAGGGTGATGAGGCACTGGAACAGGTTGCCCAGGGAAGTTGTAGATGCCCCATAATAATAACAAAACCTGTTTAATCATTTCTGTTCCCAGCATATACTTTAAAATCAACAGAAAAAACCTACCCAGGTAATCTAGAAAGGAACTTTTCAGAAACAATTCAAAATCTGGTTGACTTTTTCCAAAATTTTCTCACTCTCTTTTTTTTTCAAACTATAATTTGGTTTTGAAATATGAAAAATTTTTAGAAGTGTTTTTTTTCCTCTTGGTAGCTTTAAAAAATTGTCAAAGGGCATTTTTTCTGCCTTGTGGCATTGGACCAAAAATTCTCTTTACTCGTATTAGTCTAATAGAGTTGATCCTATGAAACTGTTTAAAGCTTTCCATAAGCATTTAACTTTTCAGAAATTTTTCAAATACCATCTAATAATCAAATACCATCTAATACTCAAAATTTTGGGGGTCTGTATTAAACTGTGTGCTGGGGAAATGATCTCCAAAGAACAATACATTATTATGTGGTTTTTCAATTTTTGTCATCTGTTTCCACACAATGTTACACTTTACAAACCTCAGGCAAATAGACCTGCAAGCAAGGAAGCTGTAGTAAATGGGAATCACCGTGAGTCCAATAGATTATACACTGACACAAGAAAAAGAGGAAAAAAAATTTATATGCACAATCCTGCCTTCTTATTTTGAGACATAATCCAGCTGTCTCTGAAAGCTATAGCAATTTTTCCATTGTCTTCTGAGACTTTGGAATAAAATTTAATAAGCCTTTGGTGCTTATAATATTGATAACATGCTGGTACCCAGGACTCAGATTTTCATAAATGCATGAAATCTACTTTTCTTCATTCATTTTTGAAACCAGGGGAAGTACCCACAAAATTAGATGCAGTTTCTTATAAGGATGTCAGAGTCTTGGCATTTTACAACTTAAAAGCAAGTTAAAAGTGGTGATAGTGGGTTTTTTTCCTATTATTATTCCGTAAATAAAATATGGTCTTATAATTAGACACATGAGATAAATATACTATTCAAAATCTAGGAACACAAAAATAAGGTGTAAAATTATGATCCTTCTAAACTAGTTATTACCTACGACCAGTGTGAGCTTGATATGAACAAATCTCTCTTAGATGTATAATATCTTAAACAATATTTAATTCAATTAACTTTCATCCTCCAGTGCATTTCCTATTATACTGTAGAAATATCATTCTGCTAGATATTCTATTTACTGTTCAAGATTTGGGTAGCTCAAACAGTGAATTCTCAAAAGAAAATTATATAATCCTTTTATGTGCATTAACTTTCTAGCATTTGTTTAATCTCTCCAATCAGCACTGCTTCTACTAAAGAAGTAAAATGATGGTTAAGAGTGTAGCACACACAGACAAGAGCAAGGCCATAAAAGAAAGAAAGCACTTTGGCATTTAAGTTTTCCATTGTGGTTTGATATTTGGCTCAGAAAACCTGGGCCACTATTTCTTCATCACATACATTTTATTTCCATGTTAACTAGTTGTCCTGAACAACTTTGCTACTGATAAATGCTAATTTCATAGTGGTTGCTCCATGGCTTACTTCTAGCAGTATACACAAATTTAAACTCCCTCTCTCTCCTGAAGAGCTTCTGATTTTTAAAATTTTTTCCATGAAAATGCATTGCCAGTCTAGTTCATTCTTCTTAACCCATAGATATGAGTGCAGTTCTGCAAGTTCAGCATGCATTACTGAATTTAGCCTAAGACAAATGCTCCACAAGTATTATCTAGATAATTTTCATATTCTTCATGTTTTTCAGTGTGAAAGAACAATAGAGGCTGCCTCTGCCTTTCTCCTTGAATATTCTTTTAGCCTGTCATGTTATTGTTCATGCCTATAAATTAATTTTGAAACTTAAATGGTTTGTTAGGTTTAGACCCTCAACCAGAATTCAAAAAAAAAGTTATAATGTGATCATAGTGTAATTTAAACCCTCAAACTGCTAACTAAAGCTTCAGGCACCTAATTCTATATTAAAAGCTGCCCTGACCCATCCAGTCTTTTTTCCTCTGCAAACCTACAGTCTTTACATATATCTCTTTTTTAAGAGCTGTTGTTCACCACAAATTGAGTCTACTTCTAGATTTCCCTGAGAAGCTCAGTCTGGAAGGGATTCTATTGAATCCATCCTGCTGTACACAGTGTTTAAAATGCTTTACCACTTCAAAGAACTCTTGTTTTAGTCTCCCATTTCCTAGGAGTTTGCCACAGCTGTCAGGCATTCAAGATTAGTGGAATGCCTGACTGACAGCACTGCACATATGGGACACCTGACACCAGTTGATCCAAGGTATATCCCATGACATCTTGTTCAGCATATAAAGGCAGATGAAGAAGGAAGGGAGAAGTAATGGCATTTGCCTTCCAAAACACCCATTATGTGTGATGGATCCCTGCTTTCCTGGGGCTGCCTGAACACCTGACTGCCCATGGGAAGTGGTAGTTTTCTTACTTTGCTTTGCTTGTGTGCATGGTTTTTGCTTTACCTATTAAATTGTCTATATCTCAAATCATGATTTTTCTCTTTTACTCTTCCAGTTGTCTTCCCCATCCCACCACAAGCAGTGAGTGAGTGGCTGTGTCAGGCTTAGTTGCCAGCTGAGGTTAAACCAGGACATTCCTTTTGTGTACAAGTGATTATTTATTAAGCTAAAAGGTGGCTGTAATGAAGTACAAGACTCCTCCTTTCACTGAGAGTGTGGGCTATGCACCTGTGTGGAAAACTGCACCTAGATTTCTGCCCCCTCTCCCAAGACTTGTTGATGGAGTCTGTGAAGTGTTTAGGAATGGAGAATTCATAAGGTCCTTCTTGCTAAACAGAGGCCTTAGAGGCTCCAGAAAAGATGGAGCCCTCTGTGATGACAGTTTATTGGATGTTTCAGAATGCATACTTGCTCTGTTACAGCTTAAGATAAATGTTTTTATAATAAAAACATCAATTATTTATGCTTGATATTAAATGATATCAGAAAGGAAGATAAGGTGTTTGGCAGGAAAAATTATCCTTCACAGTGCCAGAAACGGCAGTGATGTCTTATAAGTGCCAGAAAGGAAAATAAGAAAGGGACAACACAAGATGCCTCTGTTTTTCAGTAAGAGCTAGGATCTTGCTGAATGTTTTTTTTCTGCTTCAGAGAGTTGTCATACAGCAAACGCTCTTTTAGGTGTCCAGCAGACCAGCAGACATTGGCACATGGATTTTAGGAACAAGGAACCATTCTCTGTCCTTGAGGGAAAGTGGCATGGAACAGCATAGCACTTGGCACATGTCTTTTTCAGGCCTTATGTCGTACATTTCTGGCAAGGAGACCTGGTGGTTATTTTTATCTATTTTTACCAGTTCAAAATCTCTGAAGAAAAATCTACAACTCACTCTGAGATTATATGACACATACACTGAAGATCTGCAGTGTATCATAAAAAATATGTGGAGGAGTTTGAGGATTCAAAGCCTGCTGGGATAGTGCTAGGGAATTAAACAGAGCAAAGAGACCCAAATGTGGAGCAGTGCTGTCCATAATGCCTTTTGGGAGTGCTTCTTGGCATCTTCTCTTGTCAGTTTGTGTTCAGACAAAATTTGAGTGAACACTTTGGCACAGCCAAAACTGTAACAGTGATGACACTAAGAATTCAGTAGCCAAAACAATCACAGGTTGGTGCAGAAGACTATCCCTTGGGGATATTTTTTTGTGATGGTGTTCCTTCTGTTTGTTCATGTTTTGATTTGGTTTTTCTTAACACAGACATAGTCAGCAAAGGTTTAGTTGAAATCACAACAAAAAACTGATGACAGCTGTCCTATTTCAACTAGGAAGGCAAATAGAGTTCTTATGCCAAAGTAAATACAATTCTTGCTGATCTAGTAAAGTTTTCAAGCTAAGCCAGAGACTCAGTACTACTCGCCAGACACAGCCAAAAGAAGAGATTGGATATATAGAGGCAGCTACTGCAAGCATCAATGTGCTGGCCTTCTCTCATAGTGTGTAAGTCCATAGTTGTTTCAACACAAAGAGGTCCCACAGGCCTAAGATATTCTCTTCCAGTCCCTCTCTTCATGGTACCCTCAACCTTGCACTCTTTTTTGTACACTCTGTGTGTGATAAGTTTGGTCTGAATCACAGACTCAATCGTACCTTCTATAGTTGCGGTAAATTTAGCCAGATAAATCCTTGCAGCAGTGAAACAAAAGTAAGGTGCAAAAGTTTTTCAGGAAGACTTTTAATTCCATCTGAATTTAGGGTACCTGTGGGGATTAAGTGCATATGCCCCCCACTACAAACCAAATAAACAGAGCTGAAAGCATCTTTTTTCCAGGTTCAATGTGCAATGTTTGAAAAGGCAATAGATCCTCTGAGTTTTTAGGACTGGCACAACAAATTCAAATAAAGCTCTTCAAATACAGCTCCAATATATGTTGATTCATTACATGCTAAGCTGACAGCTGCAGTAGAAATGACCTTTGATTTTTGCTCTCCTGTTAGGTATTTTGGAAAATGGGAGATATGTAGATAAACAGTACTAGTTTTCTACCTCCCTTACGAGTTCATCCTTGTATTTTAAATCTTAATGTACAGCTTCTGGGGATTCTAAAAACATTCTTTGTGACTAATCAGGTCTTTATCTATCACCAAATGCTTTCCTTCTGCAGTAACTGTCCTTGAAATTTGAAAAATTAAGTCTTTGCAGCAGCCTAGCTTAAAGTAGTATGCAATCCTTTTCATTTAGCATTCCCAGAAGAATTCTCATTGTTAAATTCTTGCCTTAAACTTCTTAGAATGTCTTCCTCTAACATCTCTCCGCTTTATCTCAGCTTGTTTTTCAGCATAAGAGAGTAACACATACTTCAATAACTGTTTGGCCCTGTTAACTAGGACAGCTTCCTATTCAGCTGGGCAACAACACACTTCTTTTGATTTATTCTTTACATTTCCCTCATTCTCTCTCATAAGTTATAAGAGTTGTTATCTTTTATATATATATTTATATACAGTTCCTCTAGACTGGGTGTTCTTTGTATTTTTTCCTCCTCTGACAAGGAACTATCCATTTCAATTTAATTTTCACTTATTTCATTAAGCATAACTACTGTTGGCATTTAAAGCACTAGCTTACAGCAACAATTAATTACAATCAGTCAAGCTGCTTTGCCAAAGGACAGGAATTGCTCAGTTAAACCAGAGGAATAGACTACAAGGGCAACTAGTACTGCATATGCAGGTCATCTGTTCCATTGCTTGAGACCACTTGTATTAAATCAGACTTTTAGCATTTTAAAATAAAATATTTTAGGGTCTAGAGACCAAGGCATATGAGGAGCAGCTAAGGCATTTTGTGTTGTTTAGCCTGGAGAAAGGGAGGGTGTGGGGGAAACTTTGTCACTCTCTACAACTACCTGAACAGAGGCTGCAGCAAGATGGGAGTTGACCTCTTCTCCCAAGCAACAAATGACAGGACAAAAGAGGAAATGGTCTCAAGCTGAATCAGAGGAGGTTTAGGTTTTTCACTGAAAGCATGGTTAGGCATTGGAACGGCTGGCCAGGGAGTTGGTGGAGTCACCATCCCCGGAAAAGTTCCGAGAAATCACCAGACTTGGTATATAGCGCTATGGTTTAGTTGATATGGGGGTGTTTGAACAAAGTTTTGAGTTGATGACCCTGGAGGTCTTCTCCAAATGTAAAGATTCTATAATTCTATTTGGCCTTCCACCTTTTCTGCTATTTTTGCCTCAAAGAAGATGAAACTATTACACTTCCCAGCACTCCTACTGTCCTTACCAATAGCTAAATGCTTAGAAGTATATCAAGTGTCCCAAAAGTCAAAAAAAGTCACTTCCATTTTATAAATGCTGACGTGAACTGTGTTTTTTCACAGAAGCCATACATACTCCCTTTCAAAACATCCCTACACCTCACCTTCTTAATTCTTTACCATCCCAGGCTCCTCATGAAGATGTTGAATCCTGATCTGGTCACATTTGTTCTATCCATCTTTCCTGTCTATCGATAGAAGTGACTTCTTAACACTGCATGAATATACTCCTCCCTCCGCCCCCACCAAAACAGCAGTGAATTTGCAAATTTCACAACTGCTCTTCTACTTAGTTGCAAGAGTGTGAAAACTTTCCCTTTATCTAGGAATATTCTTTTGTTGTTTCTTCCTTCTTGTGCCACTCTTTTCTCCATTGATCTCCAAGGTTTAGATTAAGGAGCATTTCCTTTCCTAATCCAAATGACACCTAAATGCATTGTAGAGAGGCACAATATAGAGAGCTAAACCCAGGATCTGGAAGACAGGGATTTGACCTATATTTGACTCAGGTCTATTCACGTTTCTTACTTCCACACATTTCATCAAAAAGTTGAAATCCAACTTCATGGATTGGTGATCCTGCTTGAGCAGGAGGGTTGAAATAAATTAATTGCTGAGGTCCTTCCAACTTCATCTATTCTATGATTCTGTGATATACCTGTTTTTTGACTACAGGTTTCTGTGATTTGACTATATTAAAAAGAAAAAAAATTGTCTTAAGAAAAATCAGTGGAAGACAATGGTCTAGATGAAACCAGATGACAAGAAACTGAGGGGTCTGTACCTCCAAAGCAACAATATTGCACAATAAATTTCTCAAGTAGAGATGGATTATAACCTGCTTTCCTCTCTGTTGACAAATAACTGGTGAGACAGAATTTTTAGCTTTTGAGTGAGGTTACCGGTCAGCACATGAAGTGTTTATTACAAGAGGCCTCTGTATTGGAAAGCTTTCTTAAAGTGACTGGATTCTTCCAAAATCTATTTCTAAGCTTTATGGGAATTTGGACTCTTATCCATCCAGTCCAGTCAATACCAGTGGGATGTCCCAGAAAGCTTCCCAAATATGTTGTTAAACTGTGGTACATTCTAAGGAAACTGCAGCAGAAGGCATTTAAACTAATGCTAGTGTGGAAGAGGATGAGAGTTCAGAACTGTAATCAATATAATATGGCTAATGTGATTTTTTAAAGGCATTTATAAGAGACGTTGCTCCTCCAGCTGGTTCCTCTTCTATCTTTCCAATCAAATTTTGCCTAAACTGGAAATGAGTAATGATTTAGATTCATAGTTAGAAAAACATAACCTGAGATATGTGTAAATGCTGATAATTTCTGTGTCATTCCTACAAAGTCTGTAAAATAAAACAATAAAAGCTGCAGAACTTTAAATGCTTTAGTAATGGGTCTTTTCTTTTTGATTCCAATAAAATAGTCTCCATTTAAAAAACCAGAACTGTGATTTTACTTTTTTAAGACTATTTTAATGATACTGTTTCTTCTATACATATAGAGATAGACTGGGTTTTTTTCTTTCCTTTTTTAACCAGATTGCTTTGTTTAAGTGTTTCTTCAGAGTACAAGGAAGATACATTGTATTCTGTTCAGGAAAAATGCATTCAGTCTTTTCAGATAAGTGGCTTATATGTGGAAAAAAAGAGCAGGATTAAAGAAAAAAAAATGAGGACAAGGAAAGGGAATGCATACTAAGTGGCCTTCCATCACACAAGAGATAGAAGAAATCTCCAAAGCCTGCACTTCAGAGGAGTAATAAAGCAAACAAGAGAAGAGTGCACAATAGTAGAGTACATAAATGTCATGAGTAGATAGAAATAAAGAGAAATTAATGAAATGTTCTTTTAGAAGAGACTGAATTATAAGTGCTATTCATATTTGTATTTATCTCTGAATAGAGCTTACAGGAAAGGCAAAGTAACAGGAGAGAACACAGAGGGTAATATAAGAACTCAGGCTGTTATAATAACTGTTCAGGTGGTTAAGAGAAAAGTCTGCATAGGAAAAAAAAGTGAGGTTGGCCTACTCTAGTGGTGGCAAAATTCTGAAAACAGTCGAAATTAATCTAAACCTTAATCAGGGCTATTATGAACCACCACCAGAAAGTTACAGAGAAGACTTCTGAAGTATTATGAAATGTTACAAAGTGTTTAGACTAATTTTTGAACACACATCTACGCTGACTATATGCTATCACAAAGATGTAAAACAAGATTATAATCTATAGAGACATACAAAATGCATGCTCCTAT
The DNA here is from genome assembly GCF_020740725.1 of Corvus hawaiiensis. Lineage (NCBI taxonomy): Eukaryota > Metazoa > Chordata > Aves > Passeriformes > Corvidae > Corvus > Corvus hawaiiensis. Next base: position 79,387,461 of record NC_063214.1, read on the forward strand.
CTTCAGATGCATCACATTTCTAGGGGTCCCCTTTAAAAAATAGTTGCCATTTTGTGGGTAACAGGGATGTGACATCTTAGAGAGGATAAAGACTATTGGTCCCTAGATTACACTCATTCATTGACTAATTTGATCTCAAGCCTCAAGCACACAAAATAAGGAAGAGGGAGTGTGACTAACTACTTACCATCTCCCTATACACCTGTCACTATTTGAAGAAGACAGACTTGGGAATGTCCATGCTTATGTCCTCCACTTATTAATGCCTACTGGTTTGTCCTATATCATCCTGTCAATGCTGAGAAAAAAAGTCACACAAGTTTTCAACTGGAAATGTCTCAATCTCAGATTTATAAGAAGGGGCATTTCATGCACGTGAGGACATACTGACTATCTACAGTGATAAGTAGTAAAAGAGCAAGGCATGGTCCTAAGCTAAGTGACTTCAGCTGATTTATACCCATATTGCTTAGATTTAGATCCCTGTAGGCAAGTTTTATCTTGGAGAGACCCAGCCCAGCCCAAATCCAGGGAGCAAACTGACATTTAGGCGGTGAAGGCAGTCATGGCCCCAGTCCCTGACCACTTCTTATCTAGTAACACACACATACTCTGTCGAGGGCAAACCACTTGCTTTATAACATTTCATGTAACTGAAGGACACTTGTAAACAACCTCTTTAACGGTTCAGCTGTGCTGTATCACAGTGTTGTTCTCTCCTCTTAAAATCATAGCTCCACAACAGCTCCTTTTCCTAGGAATAAACCCTGTGCTTTTCCTTCATTGCAATATACAACAGTTTACAAGTCCATTGTTTTCAGACCTGTGTCACTTCAAAGAATTTGTAACTAACAAAAGGAGACGAGAAGATTTATATTTGAAGATACTAAAACAATAAGTTGATTCAAACTAGAAGATGAAGAACTAACTGGATTCCTACACTACATCCATCAGAGCTGGGTAGTAAGTTATGCTATGGTATAGAATTAGTGGCTTTGAAAAATTCAAGTGTCAATGTGTAGCTGAAATACAGAACTCTGACCTATCTGAAAGAAGGACGGAAAATGTAGAAACAGGCTTTATTTTATGAGCTTCATCTGGAATTTAAAATGAACACAAAAGTTCTAACATTGGACAGCACTGAAGTAATCTTCAAGTAGAGCATCCTTATCTGAAGAAATAAAGTGGGCTACACTGTAAAGAGAGTGTCAGTCTTAAAAAGTCGATCTGATCAATATTTAAAGAGACAGTTTGTTTATTTATTTATTAATAGAAAAAGGCTTTTTAAATTTTGTCTGTAATTCATCAATATCATTGACACAGCTGTAATTCAAGCTCAAGTATTTTACCCAACAAAACATTTTCTCTGAACTAATACATATTTCTCCATGCAGTGCAAAGGAGAGTTGCCTCCATTCTTTTCAGTTCCAGTTCTCTAGATCACATGATTAATGATCTAAAGTACTGACCAAGACTCAGAATCTTGCTTTATAAATTCAACTTGGATGTTTTAACATAATGTTGTTTATATTCCAAGCACTAATAACAAAAATAACAAAAAAAGATGAATTATTGACCATTTTTAAAACAATAAAAGCTTAGAGAATGATTTCTTTTTCATGAGATATAACTGAATCTGTAGCCACATTTATTCATTACATTGCAAGCAAAGCTTCAATTTTGTTTACAACAATCATCCCAGTATCTTCAAATAGATTATTTTTTAATATAAAAATATCTATAAGTTTAAGTATTTTTGGGATTGAGGATGGAGTCTGGTTTTTTGACAATGACTTTTCTTCTCTTTTTGTTTTACTCTTTGTTTTGTTCTGGCTACTAATCTGGTGGTTGAACAGGTATCTTTTCTGATCTGTTTTCTATGTCCTCATGATGTATATATACATGTATATAAAAGCAAGGTTCTAACTTGACAAGAAAGTTGAATTTCCCAATGTCTTAAAAATATCATGGATTTAACTACCTGTCCATATAAAATATGAAAGAAAAGCAATTCAGTTGCATCTCCATCCCAAATGAAAGGTGGGGGAGGGGAAAAAAAAGTCACACACATTATTAAAGAGATTTCATCACTGCAGATTTAATGAAAGATGCACCACACTGAACCCTAGCATTTCATTACTTACAAAAAGCTCCATATGCTTACATGAAGAAAATCAATGAGACTTAGACAGCCAATAATGCTGCAGGTTTAAAAAGTCTAGAGGAACAAAATTACTTTTGTTCACTCCAGACATATATACATAACAATGGCTTTTATCAATATTGTATTAATCTGTGCTTAAAAAGAATTCATTTCCTAAAGTGATAAGAACAGTGATTGTTTTCTATCAAGAGTGAAAACATAATAAATTGAGAGAGAAAACACATATTGCCAAAAAAACCCAACAACATTTCTTTGGTTGCAAAGCAGCTTTCTTGAACAGAAAACTCAGTTAAGAGTATCTGTGGGACAGGGGCTGAATTTTTTATATCTTTTGTGATTAATCTCTTTTTTCTGTTTTTATACAAATCATTGTGTAGAACACATAGGTAGAGACCATCTTTATTGTTCTGTACAAATATTCTGTACACAGAATACTTGGCAAAATTCTTCTTATTTTAAAGAAAAGAAGCTGAGAGACTTGAAATTCCTCTTGTGCTCTATGCTTTAGCTGGATTCTTCTGTAGTAGGTGAGAAGTCCATAGGAAGTCCACAGGGACAAGTTTTTAGGATGTTAGAAAAATCTGTTGAAAATTTTAGGTCATACCATGGAAACAATGTACAACTAAAATATTGATTCTTAACAGAAACAAAATGCATTTATCAGGGGAAAGTAAATAAATACTCAATGACACGAATAAGTCTATTGTTAATAATGCTAATGGAGAGATATTTTATCTCTTTGCCTCTGCAGATAAAGTATTGTAGTGGTTTAACACCAGCTGGGAATTAAACTTCAAATAAGCCATTCCACATCCCCCCAACCCCCTCCAGCAAGAGAGGGACAGAGGCAGAGACTGTGGGTTGAGATAACCATTTACTGAAATGCAATGGAATCAGGCTCAGTAACAGCAACAATATTAATAACAAAAGTATAAAAAGAGAGGGTGCTTTACACAAAAAAGGTGTTCACCACCTTGACTCAGTTGCCAGAGTCAGAGATAATGAAAAACAGTGATGGACAGACCCCTGGAAAGCTGGATCATCTGCATTGCACAGCACTGCCTGCTTCCAGACCGCTCCACTGCTCTGGTTCGATTGAGATGCAAAAATCAAATATGCAGGGTAGTTCCTGCAGTGGCCACTATGTCCTGTAATAAATATTATGGCATTTAATATCCAGAGAAATAGATCCTCTCAAAACATTCTATAACTTGAGAAGGATACAGTATAAGAAAATTAAATCCAGAGGATAGGAAGCTAACTTCCTTTTGAACAAACTGTAGAGATTGGCAAAGAGTTTTAGCACTTCTAAATCTTATCTTGTTATCAATTATTCAATAATATCAGGATTATTCTCAATAAAGCTTTTTAAGCACACTAGATCACTGAAAGTCTTAACCTATGGAGCTCACTGGGTACAACTTGTGTCCAGACAAATGTATAAGATTGCATTCTTCTTCAGCAACCTTGTTTAATTACTAATTGTATGGAAAATTTGGGTCCTTAAACATTGACACCAGAGGTGAAACAGGTAATCAATACAAAGACATGATTTACACTTACCACTAAAGTCTTCCCGTTTACCCCCTATTTCGTACATTAGACTGGCAACTTTTCTGCTTCTCTGTATTTAGGAATTAAAAGTCACTTTAATTTTGTATGACCTTATTCCTTGGATAAAGTTTTATGCCTGTAAATTTTATCCCTTTTTTCAGACCCCTGATTTATTTCTTACACTTGATCAAAAAACTGTCTTCACAATCTGAAAAGAACTGCAGAAAGTTTTCAGGATATTCCTTCCTTCTTTGGGAACTTGGTAAGCAACCATACTTCATCAAACTGATTCTCTCAAAATTACATGATGGTTTACAGAGAGTAAATCAATTGCAAATTCTTAAATAACACTAGAGCTTCTTCCTAAACTAGCAAGAGAAGCCAACATAGCAATTTCCCCCTATTTGATCTGCAGTTTCCACATTCAGACAGTCCACTACATTACTGTTTCTGTATTTTATTCAGTGAATTCATTTCTTGTTCCTCACTTCCACCTGTTCTTTTCTCTCATCTAAGTTTAGATTGAATATTAGGAAGAAATTCCTTACTGTGAGGCACTGGAAGAGATATCCCAGAGAAGTTGTAGATGGCCCATTCCTGGAAGTGTTCAAGGTGATGTTGGATGGAAATCTGATCAGCCTAGTCTGGTGCAAGGTGTCTATGCCCATGGCAGGGAAGCTGGAATTAGATGGTCTTTTAGGTCCCTTCCAAACCAGGCCATTCTATGATTCTACAGCAATTTCTTTTTATAACACTTCTACCAAAGGTTTGGGAAGGGTGCAGCTGAATATGTTCTTTACCGGCTCTGGGTTTGAACTTTTGCTTTAATATGAAGATATCCATTCTTTCACCTTCTTTTTTTTTTTTTTTTCTCATTTATATCAAAAAGTTCTTTGAGGCATAAGCAGTTTCTCTAAAAAAAAGCAAAGCCCAGTGAGAATCACAACATCTGCCAGGGCTTATACACGCTGTTATACACCATTTAGTTAACACTAATTGTAACCAGTCCATGAGGCACAGTCGTTGATTGATGAAATTAATGGTCAGTTGCTGGCTGATAGTAACTGAAGCAGTAGGATTCATATATATCTATCCAACTACAAAACTAATGAATCACAAGTCACAGCTGCATTGCTACTACATGCTTAACAAAAATGTATTGTTAACAGGGCAACTGGGGAATGTAAGGGATGGCTGCTTTTTACTACCCACCTCTTTTTGAAGAACAGCCAGGGCACTTGAAGGGCAGAAAATTGGCCTGTTTCCTCATCACAACAAATCTTTTTTTATCAATGGTACTTGAAGATAGCCTGCTGTTGTGATTTAATCCCAGCTGGCAACTGAGCACCATGGAGCCCCTCACTCACTCCTCCACTAACAGGACTGGGGAAAGGATCAGAAGAGTAAAAGGGAAAAAACTTGTGGGCTGAGATAAAGACAGCTTAATAGGGAAAGCAAAACTCATGCATGCAAGCAAAGCAAAACAGGAAATTCATTCACGATTTCCCACGGCAGGCAGGTGTTCAGCCATCTCCAGGAAAGCTGAGGTCCATCATGTGTGACAGTTACTTGAGAAGACAAATGCCATCACTCTGAATGTCCCCTTCCTCCTTCTTCTCCAGGCTTTATATTCTGAACATGATGCCATAAATTTTGGGACATCTCTTTAGTAAAGCTGCAGTTAGATGTCCCAGCTGTGTTCCCCCCACCTCTTTGGTGGGATGTAATAGAAACACAAAAGGCCTTGACACTGTGTAAGCACTGCTCAGCAGTAACCAAAACATCCCTGTGTTATCAACACCGTTTTCAGCACAAATCCAGAACACAACTCCATACTAGTTGCTGTGAAGGAAATTTACTCTACCTCAGACAACATTAGCACACCCACTGAGCTGATTTCCTGCTTCTCTTTTCTGGTCTCTGTCTGCACAGAGGACTGGCCATAATTTTTCTGGGGGTAGCTCTCCACTTTTGCAGAGATGCCCTATGGCAGTGCATTTAACCAAAACACTTCTATTTCAGTATTTTTAGTGCTCACCTCTTTTTCTTATGAAATGAAAGACATCAAGATATGCCTGTAGAGATTCTGAGCGCTGGTCTAGAAGGCTTCACTGGCATATTTTCAAAGGCAAGTGACTCTTCTCCACTAACATTCTTATGAAGAAGTGTAAGTACAAATCTTTCTTGCATAAGGCGATTCCCACTTCCTGGAAAGTGGGATCTTCATCTGGGATCACAGCATTACTTAGTCAAGTTTAATAAAATGTTACCAGCATCATCTGTTTAATTTTTGCAGGTATTTTTGGAATTTCTCTCTGGAAGTTAAACTTTTTCAGGAAAGAAGTGTCATTAAATATAAAAAAAAGTTTTGAATACATTTTAGGTTTTGTTTTCAAACTCCAGTGAACACAATTAAGAAAGTAAATAATTCTGCACAGCTATATGCCTCCTGAGGATGAACAATTGGTGAAACTGATTAGTCAGTGAATTTCACATTTTTTCTACCTGCAAAAAGATTCCTGGTCTTTCCAGAGTCAGTCCTGCCTGATGGATTGAGCAAGAAGCATGTACACTATAATTTTTCACTACATTGGAATAAAGTGAACTTTCTCTAAATGTCACCGTTTAAATTTCATGGGGCACGAAATCTGCTTTTGAAATGAAAATTAAAGCCCTTTTCCCAAATAAAAAGTCTAATCTTATAGTCAAAAACACTTCATATTTCCTGACATTATTAACTTTGGAAGGCTGCCTGTAAGATGATAAAACTATCTGACATATTAAAACTGAATTTCCTTATATAATTATGTTACAGAATATTTAAAATATAGAAGGTTCTAAGAATAATATTAATGTGAATTTAGCAGTATTTTTGTTTACTTATGATAAATCTAAACTCTCTTCATTTTAACATGCTAATGGTAACACAAATACTAACATATTACTTCTAAAGAAAACTATTTTTGGACTAAAAAATGGTGCTTAATGTCAAAAAAAGATAACACTGGAGTAATCTCGAGGAAGCTCAATATTAAATATACTCACTTGCTATTGAAGTTATAATACATCTGTATTTTCTGTTTGAATAGGAGAACAAAGATTTTTATCAAATTCTAATCAGTTGTAATAGCTCTCACACTTTATAACAATCCATAATTAATTTATTCATTACTGTGACACCTAAAGCCAAGGGTTTTTACAGTGATTTAAGAAGAGACATGTAAACAGAACTGAAGATTTTCGAATGTCCTCAGCCTGGAATTTCTAAAACCCAAACAAGAGGGAAAAAATGAGAAATCTGTAAAACACTTACAAAAAACCCCCATATCTCTTTGGAGGCTACTAGGTCTTAACAAAAATCATAAAAAAATTTTCCTTTTCTTTAGTTTGGCTTTTGAACATTAGACTTGGTGTTATTTCCATTTCAACAGTCTGTCGCATAAGCAGAACAGTAAGACAGACAGACGTATAAAAATCAAGTTTACTTTTTATGTCGGTATAGCATTCTTCCCTGATGCAGCACAAATACTGAAAACCTTGACCATGTGTTATTTAATATCTTACTTTACCATAAAGAAGCCATATATTCAAGGATAAAATATCTTCAGAACATAGGCGTGAAATATCAACTGTGTTCACAGCTTCTTTATAGCAGAAAAGTATAAAAAGTTACCAGCTTTTCTTATAGGTACCACTAAAATGTGCTTTCAGATGTTTAATTGGAAAGGAAAAATAAGTCTGATGGTTTTAGAAATGAGGCTGAAATTTTGAAAACCCAGTTTTAATTTCTGAATTCAGAACTCCTCTCTACTCACATATTTGTTTATTTTATCATCATCTGATCTACACTGAATTTTACCATTGTCTCAAGGATTGGCCCTGGATCAGTTACTTCACATTCCAGCTGAGAGATCTGTGCTTTCTCTGACCCTTTAAACTTGCAAATCTTCTTTTTACCTTTTTTTGCAGGTAATGTATCTTTCACAGGTTTGTACAGGATAAAGCTGCACTCAAATCAATCTGCTGGAACCAGGCGCAGCTCAAAAAAGCTTCTGCCGGCCAAAGAGTTTTTTATCTCAGTTGTTATCACTTGCCTTGGGTGTAATGGGATCCATCCCCATTAGATGTTGCAAGCTCCCTGTAAAAACTTGTTCAGTTTCATTTTCCTCTGCGACTAAGGGCAGATGACACCATGCCAGCACCAAAGCCAGCACCATGATACATCACAAGAGGAAGTGGACAGTGGCACAGGGAGCACAGACCACAGCTGGGATTCCCCTGGCTACCCCCAAAGCCACAGAGGTGGGTAGGCTGTGACATGAAAAGCAGTGAGCTGGTTGGTCCTACTACCCCTTTTCTCCTGTGATTTCATGCATGAGGTGATTTGTGAGACTTTATTCTGTAACTGTCTGCCTTGACCCTCCTTTGCATTATGAAATTGAAAGACAGAAGTTTGGTGCTGAAAAAACAAGTTCAGTTACAGCACTGGTGAGTCCCCATACTTCCATGCACCTGTGCTGTAGAACTCAGTGTTGCCAAATGCTGGCTGTCCCAAAGTTCACAGAAACAGGCCTGTGGCAGCACAGGCTGAGAATGAAAAGGAAGGAAAAATAGAAAGTATCAATGCCCTTTAACCTTGATCAGGGTCATTTTGGGGTGTTTCAACACAGACCCTTTAAATATTCTCCTTGAGTTAGTACTGTCATGATAACTTAAGTAATTTATACTGTTCTTGTTTTGTATAATACTGTTGTCTTAAATTTCAAGTGTCTTATATGTAGGCATGCACAGGCACACACACACACCTACCATGAAATGGTTTTTTGAGATACCCACTAGATCAAAAGCACTTGAGTCACTGCCTCTTGCAGGCACCCAATTGCAGTTGCCAGCTATAAAACAGCAGTAGTGAGAACTCTCTGTGAGACGTATTTAATTCCAATTAAAAAGAAATAACCTCAGCATAAAATCATCTTTATCAGCTATTTAAACTGTCCAATACTTGACATGATTCGGGTAAGGACTGTTCACATGATCCCTTGAACCATCTGAAGCTTCTGTTGTCTTTAGGTATCAAAATCTAGAAGCACTCAAGGACAGGTTTAAGCATAATTAACTTCAGACTTGAAAAAGCTGTGTTCACATCTGAAGCCAGAGGCTCCTTTATTTGGAGAAGACACACTCCTAGACAATTCAAGGGACTTACCTTAAAGGCACCTTAGGAATGAATCACCCTTAGGAGGTACATAACTTTCTTACTAGGCTGACAAGGGAGCCTGGGCTGACTAGATCAGATTTCAACATCTGACTTTCAGATGTTTAACTGAGGACAGATGAAGCCAAGCCCATTTGTCTGTGGGTTTAATTGTCACTATGAATTGTTACAATAGAAACACCTCAGTTTCCTGGAGTTAACAATCTTAAAGACACGGGTTATCATCCATTAAAGGAAAAACACTTTGTCCAATATCTTTCAAGATTTCTTATGTGAATGTGAGATTTGAAGCCTGCTCTGTATGCAGACACCAGACGTCTTTTCAACTACCAGATAAGGTAATAAAAGACAGCAAGGAATAGGGAAAGGCATTATGTCTACCTGAATGCTGCAAACCTGCAGGAAATGTAAAGTTGTTGCAACTGTGATACATGCGAAAAATGCATGTGGCATGCCACAGCATATCTGTAAAGAACAGTAGCCAAAAAATGTTTTGAAGATGTCAGATCAAGGAAAGTACATTCATTCCTATTTTATTGGAAGCATTTTTAAATTACAGTGCTGTCTCACTGTCATGAACATAAAGCTGTGACTTCCTCTGGTTTTCTATATCACTTCATGCAGATTTTCTAAAAATGCTTATGAGACAAATGTTTTCAGAGACTAGCCCTATCACAGAAGCTCCAGCTGAGCTTTCATGCAGGCTAAAAGCAAGTACTCATTTGAGAAGCACTGACTTTTATCACATTTATTATCTGTTGTCTTTTCTGTTGCAATCAATAAGGTGAATATCTATGCAAATGAAACATTTTCAGTGCTGAGCTGAGACGTGCATCCTGCAGGAGGCCACTGTGCAAGCCTTACCCATCCGATACAGACTGCAGCATTTTGCTTTTGAAACATGAGGTGTCTCTCAACCTGTAACATTCCCAGAGCATGCTGAATAAGGAAGTGAAATTAGGGCAACCCATACTTCACCAGAGTCCAGAAAATTTTAATTCAGTCTCGAGAGTAATAGATTATTTCTAACCTGATGTAAAAATAATCACTAAAACCTGCAATTGCTTGTTTTCAGGGGCATGGTGGAAATGAAAAGGGAAAAAACAGAGACAGACATTGTAAAAGAAGCAAATAAACAGATCAAACTTGAAGTTTCTTTAAACCTTCTGAGAGGAATTTCCATGAAACTGAGAAAGGAAACACTTCTTGATTTATGTTTTGTAGGATGTGGTTCCATTTCCTCTCTTATATTATGAGGAGTCGGAAAGACAACTTATCATCTTCTATGATCAGTCTGTGATGAGGGATCTTGCTTTCATTAGGCATGATTTATATCTAAAATCCTAAGTTATTGCTGTTTCATACTCTGCTTCTGAATATGTTCCTGTAAAGATATTAGTATTCAATGTTAAATCACTTTTTCCATATTCTTTGAGAACACAAAAGGTCCAACAAAAGCCACTAACTTGCCAAATAACCACACTGAGTTAGATTCTCCACAGGCTCACTGAGTTCCAATGAATTCATATTGTATCACTTGAGTATATGATAAGAACTTTTCAATGGGGGGGGGGGGTTGCCAATATTTCTTGGGTTTTTTCTATCCTCTGATTGATAGTTTAACTGCTGAAAACTGTTAGATTGTACCAATGGATTTTCATAGCTAGTCAAATTAAAGTCAAATTACTGAATTAATGTATTTTAAAGTGAGTTAAATAGAAAACACATTAACAATTGTCCTCTATATTCTGGAACAACACCAAAAAGACAGAACTAAAGCTCTACCAAAGCCAGAATGATTTGCATTTTTGAAATCACAGTGTTAGTCAACTAAAATAAGAATTAATCGTGTACTACCTAAAAGTATTCCTCTCCTAATCAAATTAGGCCAACAGCATCTTATGTTTTACATCTGTTTATACTGAAAGAGAGGTATAATCTGTTGCTGTGTGTTTTTGTAAAGCCTGGCAAAATGAGGCTGTGAGCTCAGCTGGGGACTCCAAATGTTTTTGAAATATTTTTCAACATATCATTGATCATAATAATTGATAACAATAATAACAGTGAATAATTGATGCCAGTGGGATCTCTATACATGTAAGAACTCAGTAAAGCATTACAAAACATTCTTATAATTTATAATTACAATTCTAACAAGGAAAATAATAACTAATAATAATAATATTAATAACAACTAATTGTAATAGTAACCAAAATGGTATCTCTTGATGCCACACTTACAGAAGCTCTATAAATATGTTTTCTGAAACCTAAAATAAAACTCTTTAAATTTCAAGGAGTTGGACCTGATGCCTAAGAAGATTTGTGTATGCTAAAGTCTTCAACAGCTGCTTAAAATTAAATACTGAGAGTTTAAGAGTCTCCTTAACACTAATATCATAATTTACATGGCAACTGAGGGAAATAAGCTGTCACCTAAAGACCCCTATAAAACATCATTACAGAATTCCAAACTCAGAGAATACTCTGCAGGCATCTATGTGTATCTCTTCTGACTTGAATTTTACGACCAATTTCATCTTGTGCCAAACGAAAGTGGAGGCAGCTTCTCTCCTGTACTGGGATTTCCTTCCTTCTTGAATAAAGCCCATAATTTAGAACAATCATATTGAAATTCTGGCTTTATATACCTGCCAAAAGCCCAGAAATACTTTTAGTTCCTAGAGACAGTGATGCTTCTGACAAGTGGTGAATGTCCCAGCATTGAAAGGGTTTAAAGCCAGGTTGAATGGAGCCCTGGAAACCTGGTCTAATGGAAGGTGTCCTTCCACAGTGTGGGAAGACACCCACACAGAAGGGTGTTTGGAACCAGATGATCTTTAAGGTCCTTTCCAACCCAAACCAGCCCATAATACTATGATTTTTTCTTCTGTGGTAGTGATGATGAGTTTGGTGTCAATGCATCAGTTAAGAGAAGGATCCTAAAAATATTAGTAGCTTCCCTTCTTTCCCTTCTTGGACTTTTCTTGTGTATTTCTTATTATTATATTTCTTATTATTTCTCTTATTTAGGTAGGGCAAATTTGGGTTTTAGTGAATATAGTTTATTGAACTAAAGCTTTAGTATGCCTACTTTTAAATAAAGAGGTATTCAAAATTAAAAATGTATATACAGGCAAATAAATCCAAACATATTTTTAAACACTATCCCCCTAAATTCTTTGTGAATCTAAAGTGTGATTTTGATAATCAAGGCCTGATTTCTGAAGACATTGAAAAAAATCAGAAAGTAAGGCCAGTCAATGGTAACTGGTGACGAAAGGGATATAGCCTCTTTCTAGCCCAGATTCTGCATTCCTGTTTCCTTTCCTGCCACTATCTCTTTAACTCAAAACGTACAGAATGATCCTAGAGCAATACCAGGGCTGGAGTTTTGTCTCATCTTTGTCTAACTTCAAGACCACAGCCTTTTTTGCATTCCCTCTCTGGATCATTGCCCATATTTTATTTCTGTCACTGGAAGAGCTTCCACTAGGACAGGAAAAAAAATATCCCCATCTCATCCTTGCAGTACCTTACATTTTCTATGACAGCCTGAAAAATGTGAGAAGCCAACCAGTCGCTACATCCACTACTCAATTTTCAGAACAGCAACTTTCTCTTGGCAATTCTGAAACTCTTTCAGGTCTTATCTCCTCTTCTTCCCAATAGTTCCCACAGTACTGGAAAGAGGTACCTATAAAGCCAATCTTAGTTTTTCGTTTTTGTTAGCATAACCGTCTCTCATTTTTTCAACAACTTCTGGATAACCATATTTTGGTTTTCATTATGATTTTAAAAAGTAGTGTGTCCTTCTACAAATGCACAAGCAACAAGGATCATTCAGGCTCATGGTGAGGTCCTGGGACTTGGATTACATGTGCCTTTTAGGTCATGTCTACTATTGAATTAATTTGACATTTGCACATGTAAGAGCAGGCTGACAGTCTGCTGTGAACTTAAGAGGAAAGGAGGAGTCGGGCAATTTGGGCTCACCCTGCCCTTAAATATAAATCAAGGATCATTTCCAGATGCAGTTTAGACACAAACACTGTCTGCTGAATTGACTGTACTCAGTCGCTATCCACTCAGTGTAATTGTCCTACCTAGCAGAACAGCAGTGCATAATATGCCTTACCAAAAAAAAAAAAAACCAAAAAAAAACAAAGTAAAACAAAACCAAAAACCTATGTAAACATCTGAAGCACTTTCCAAGACCAAACTCAGAATAATAGTTCATGATGCTTTCAGTTTCACCAGATAATTATCTTCTTGCTTGAAGGATGACCATGAACAAAATACATTCAAGAATTTAAATACAGTGAGCAGAATTTAATTAGCCTGACTCTGCTAATCAAAGTATCAAAGCAGATGGACTAGATCTACAGGAATCTGTGTTTAATTTGAAATAAACTGCATAATTCCAATTTATTTGCACAATCTCAAGTTAGTTCAGGCAGTAGCAATTTTATACATTAGTACAAATGGAGACACAGTTAAATATAGGGCCTAAATAGAGTCAGACAAATAAAAAAAAGAAAATAAAGAGAAACCATTGCACAGCAATCCAAAGCAAAAAAGCAGAATGCAGATTTGAATAACGCACCACAATTTGAATAAAGCACCAGAATATTAATATGTATTTAATTAAGAAAAAGTACACTCCAAGGACTAGGTCAAATTCTTTCTCTTTGGGGACAATGTTAATGCATTTGTATTTGACTTGGTTGACTGTCAGAAATTTTATGTCTGTGAGGCAACCAAAATCAGCAGACTTTTTTAAAATGGCCCATATTTTGATTCATCATTACTATAAATTTCTAATGGCTGAGGACTACATTCTGTTAGCTTAGTAACAAACTGGATTATGTTTGAGGTTTAATGAAAGATGGAATTCATAATTCAAAAAAGAAATAAGGTTTTTCTTCTACCCTTTCTTATGACAAATCTAAGATCAGCATCCTACAAGCCTCACGAATGATGCTGAGATGGAAATCTAGACAACAATTATTATTTATTATTTTTATTTCTTCTTAAGGCCATTTTATGGTTTATAAGAAAGGATCCAGCTATTTCATTATTGTTCATGGCAATGTTTACACTGTGATGACCCCAGCATCCCAGTAAGTAGTCAGCAAAGCCATAAATAAACAAAGATGAGAGACAACAGCTCAGCCTAAGTATCTCATGAAGGAAGGTTTAGCATTATTATAGATATCTTCTTCATTGTGTGGTTTTTGGTGGTTTGGGGTTTTTTTCCCATTCTATGGATGAATGAAAAGCCAGGATTTCTGAATTCAAAATGGAGCTCTTATTTTTCTTTATACAAATTCACTTCTTGTTCCTTATTTTATACACTCATGTAGGGTCCAAGAATTTTTGGTTTGTTTTTACAGTACTGCACATAACAGAAATACTGGGACTGTGATTCTTAGATTATATGATAATACAAACAATTAACTGTAAGAAAAACAGAAAATAAAAAATCTGATTCAGTTATTCTATTTTTCTTATGAGGGGTAAACAAGAGTTTTGCATCTTTGTTCATTAGCTGAAGAAAAACAATTAGACTGAGATTCCAGACTCTGAACGGCAGTCTAATCGGGGAATAAGGCACACAAATGATCACAGAATTTGCTATTCCTCTCTACTCGGTATTGCAAAACATTGGTAGCTGGATACAAGTACATTTGACTACAATTAACTATTATCAAGGATCAGATCAAATGGAATCATCTGTAATGTCAGTAGGAAGAAGGTGTGGTGAAGAGTGAAATTTATAAAGAAAGGGATAATCTGCTCTTTATTTTTAATGTAATTAGAGTAAAATCCAGAACAGGTTTGGAAAGGATCCAACATCACTACTTAAACAGATTTCATTCTCGATGGCAAGGGCTCTCATCTATTCCATCCACAGTGGCAGTTGTTATACAAATTGGTCAGGCGGTTACCTATAGAAGAATTTATCGTGCACACATGTTCCAGTAAATAGCTTAATGCCCAGAAACAGCAATCATGAAAACATGTATCACCCTTGGCTAATCTGTCAATACAACCATCTGATTAGCAAGAATAGAAGGAACAATGAAAGAAAGAGAAAAAAAAGAGAGAGAGAAAATGGGATGCATTTCAAGATAATATACTTGCTTCCTACAGCAGAACTTTAAATAATCATTTGAAGAATACTGGCGCAGTAAGACTGCAACAATTTATGAAATATAAATTTTATAGAGAACAGTATAGGATTTCCTTCAAGTTCCCATTGTAATTCTACTGATTTCATTGCAAGTCTGTTAAATACGCATCCATCATTTCTGCATTAACACACGGGAGCTAAAATTTCTATAAATATGTTCTCATGAGACAATGGTGCTTCACCCTTTTGCAAAACACTCAAATGTACAGAAAATACAGCTAACAAAAACTAAAAGCCCTACCATAGGAACTAAAGAATCATCAGATCGCTCTAATTGCAAACCATAGCTCTCAGAGTGTGCCCTTTCTAACCCACATCACTGCGCGCCTGTGCATTGCTTTAATTGCCTGAAATAAAACCCTATCTCACACACACTTGTCTCCTTGGGAGAAGCTGACAGCACAAATATGCAGTGGATGTTAATTATTCAGTGCACTTACCATAAGACACGCACGTATAATGACGATAAGCACAGTGTAAGAGCACATATAAAAAAGTATAGAACAACCCACACCGCAAGAGTCTGACAAAGCTGGAATAAATTAAAAGCTGGAGCAGCAAGCAAGAATTAATAACTCCACTAGAAAAATGTTCTTTAACAGATTTTAAAAACCTATGTCCCTGCTTCTTTTCTATCATTCATATTAGCACTAACCCATATTGCTTTTCAGACTGATTGATTTTCCTTTGGTCTTTCAGAGTACTTAAGTATTATGTGCCTCTCTGAGGTCATCTGTGGCTCAACAAGACACATACAGCGTCTGCCATGCGTTCAACAGCTGTGCCATGAAGTGAAATACCTGTGTAATACTTTAATTTTTTCCTTAAAATTCTACAATTGTAAATCTATTCTAATCAGAAAAGTCTCTGTATTGTTGCATAAAGGCACTAGAAGAAATTAAAACAGCTTCAGACAACGTATTGCTTATGAGATCTAGTGTAGTGCTTGTTATATATATGAAAACAACTGTTCTTTTACAGAAACATTTTTGCTCACTCTTAACTCCAGGAAAATCAAAACATGAGAAATGAACAAGTTTTACTTCAAGGTTAATGCAGCAGAAATCATTTAATTCCAATCCATTCTCTTTCTAACCCGTGATTTAATTATTATTATGAATATTTAAGGCATTGTGAGAGTTCATCAGTACTTAAAAAAAAATATTAGGAGGGAATAAAATTTTTAACATGCAGGTGCTCCTAAACATTAATACAGATTTTTAGAAAATAGAATAATCCTCTAGCTGAGATATTTACAAAATTACAAAGAAATATGTAGTCTGCATCTGCCACCTACTGTAAGAAAAAATACTGCTGGCCTCCTACTTGAACCAAAATAGAAAGATTAGATTGTCTTTAAATTAAAAAAAAAAAAAAAGCAAATAAATAAACTAAATGCAAAAATTAAGACTAAAGATTTTAAAAAAAGGAATACCAATAAAAAAGGGATGAATTCATAGATGTACTATAAAAATATATAGACCTATAGATTGGAAAACATATTTTTTACTTGCTGTAATTTTAAAAATGGGAATTCAAACAGCATGAAGAAATTGAGCCTATAATTTTAGAGTGTTTGGCACCACTGGGAGATTGCATATGAGTAACAATTATAAGCATCATAGCAAAGGTATGAACTGTTGGACTTTTTTTAGTGCTTGCATACTTCTCTTAATATATAAATATAATTCCAGCTTTAAAATCTCATTAATGTATCCAGAAATAGTGTAAAAAAAAGTGACTCTGAGTTGTGGTGTGATTTTGTTGTTGGGCAGCCCCTATAGATATGTCCACATTCAAACACTGATTTCCCTATCGTCTATACCATTTTTCAACTTTCTCTGTGGACCTGTGCTGAACTAGTCCAACTGTATATATGCATGTCTATAGGCTTTGAGGCCATGGATCTTTTTCTGACTGTCCTATTTAGCAGCAGAGACCAAATTTGCATGAACTGACTGCAGTGGCACACAGTCATCAGATTCTTTTACCTAATCAGGCCAGTAATAACATCACCTGGGAAAAGAAGTGGTGTCAAAGAGATACTAGTGCTGTATTCGTGGAGCTTTCTTTAGAACACAGGCAAAAATTTAGCATTTGCTTGGGCAGATTTGGCCACATTCCTTATTGCACACCCATCAACGGACCCAGATCCTGAACAGGAAGAAGCTTCTTCAGTTGTTCACAGGTTCACAGAATGTTTTGAGTTGGAAGAGATCATCAAATCCAACACTTAATTCAGCTCCTCCTTATGATTTCTCATCAGCTTTGGGGAAAACCAAGATGGCTTCCTTAGGCTTCAAAGACCATTTTTTAGAATCCTGTATGAAGAAGAGCATTAAAACAAAATCAAGTCAACTTGGAATAAGACTGTGACAAGCCCTCACAGAGGCATTGTTACTTCAGTGCTTCTCCTTTGCAACATTCAAAGGTAGACATCTTCATCTTACCACACAACAGAGACTTGAGTGCTACCCTTTAACAGATTAATGCCTGAAGAAGACCATCTGCAAACTGAATAAACCTTAAGCCACATTACAGATGTGAGAATTCTTTTTTTTTAATCACAAAATATCCTTCTAATCTATTTCAACCAGGGAAGATAATATTTTTCATTTTCAAGGTATCAATCTAATTTATTCGACAATTCTTATGCACACAATAAGTATAACTTTTATATTGTTCTTTGTGTACAAGGATGTCTCATGAATGAGACCTCTACCTTGAAAAAGACAATGATATTGAGAAAGAGGAACTTTTACAGAATGTGTTTCATTTGAAATATGTCAACTGTTTCAGGAATATATATAGAATACATATATTTTTATGTAAGCATTGAAGTTCATGTTCTTTTTTTTTTTTTTTTTAATATATTGCTCAGAAGTGCTTTTGAAATGTGAACATATAATGTACCATTTGGGGGAATTATATCAAGAAAAATGGAGTCTGTTCTTTTTCTCTTCTGCTCTTGGTTAACTCTCAGCTCTCACCCTTCAAGTCCAATTATCATGCTGGTCTCTTTCACTAAAATACCAGAATGGGCAAAGTTACTTTCATTATTTACTTATGTTTTCCTGGGAAGGAAAAAGACATAGGGGATTTTTTTTTTTGCTAACACTGTTGGCAACAAGACAGGCCAATGCGATTGGCTGTTTTCAGATGGGTGTTTCATCCTTCAAGATGCTTGTTTTCCACTCCTGGATCAGGGAGATGCTGCCATTCATTCCTGGCTCAGATAACCATCTTCTTCTCTTTCATGGAGATTGGGGAATAGGTGAGTAGAGGATGATATACATCACACATCACCTGGATTCAAAATGTAGTCTCAGGCCAGGCAGCTCATTTCAGTCCCACTTGCTGCTTCTTCTTGGGTACTCGCTGTAAAACTCGAGCTCTCTTGTGTACTGCTGCATCCAGTTCTGCTGAAAAAAAAAAAGATATGAAGGGAAAAAAAAAAGAGAGCATACTAATGGAAAAAGGCCTATCTTTTGCTGAAAGATCCAACATGAACAGAGTGTCTGAATTAATTCTTTTTGACAAGAATCCCTCCCAAACATGACAGGAAGCTACATTACCCGAATAATGAGGGTTCCAGCTGAGGTAAGTCGGGGAAACGCATGGACTAGTTTATGCAAATACAATGCCTCATTTAACATCATAGAATATACTGACAAGTTCAAGAAGGCTCAGTGTTAATAAAAGCACATTAGAAGATGTTGAGAATATTCAAAATCCAATCACATTTTGCAATAGACATACCTGTCCTAGAAATTCAGTATAGTCTCTAGGGGATTTACTGTATATTTCTGAACAGCAGAGTAAGTACAGCATGGTTTAGAGATTTGCTACTATAAAAATGCAGAAGGCAGTGACCTGTATAACTGCATATAAGGCTTCTATCCAAGTTTGCATTAAGAAGAATTTCTTCCTCTGACCCTACCCCCCTCCCTCTGCAGAAAGGAGATTTGAATTGCAGATAGCATCAGTCATCTCAATGCCACACTGTTAACCACCTGTGTGTTTCAGGTACTAGACACTAATTTCAACAGAAAACTACTCCTACTCCAGCAGAAGACGTGTCATCTAAGAAATAACCTTTAATTTTCTTATTTTTTCCTTATTAGGTTTTCCTTATTAGGAGAATTTCTATCTATGCCTTCTTTATCTGCTCTTTCCATTTCAGAAGAGCCCTTCCTTAAACACTGTGTGACACCAGCTGGCATTGGAACTTCAGTACTTGTGGAGAGAATTGCTCTGAAATCATGGCTGAATGCAGTTGAAATGTCCAGGGTCATGGTGGGGAGTGCCTGGTTCTGTTCACATTTCAAGTGAAGCGTGCACATGGGAGAAACTACATATGACCAAACTTTTCTAACTCTTCCTACACACAGAAACTGAAAAGACATTTGTCAATTTAAAGTAAGTCTCTCTTACTTTAAGTAAATGAAAACACTATGCATCCCTTTTTCTCCTCAAACAATAATTCCCAAAAAATATTTAAGATTTTAAGACTAGATAAAGTAAATATTTTTTTCATTTACCACTATGAAGGATTCTTACAGCACATATTGGTCTGGATGCCACCTACCATTTGGTTTTTTTTATTTTTTCAGTCCACATAGTGAGCACACAAACACCCTTTCTCTCATACAGTTGCAGTATCTCCCTCAGGCAAAAAAGGTAGTTTGCAGTAGCTTGCTCAGCCCACTGCTAATTTTCGTAATAATTGAAGTTAAGCACAAAAAGCAGGAACAAGTGGATTATTCCCCATTAAAAGCAGTGTGGTAGAGAGGAAAGTTCCATCTGTTTTTTATCTTCCAAATATTGATCCAAGGCTTACTGTCTCTATTTCTAACACAGAACTCAAATTTGTGTGCTGTGTGCATGTATAAACCTTACTACTGCTTTTGCCACTGAGACCTACTCTTGTTCAAAAAAGGGCTAAATTTGGCCCAGCAATTTGCTGCAAATTATAGCAGATGACTTATAGGGTAGCTGTGACCTTCTAGACACCTCTGTCTTTGGGGCCTTTCTTCAAAATTGAGCATAAAACAAGTTGGTAGTGCAAGACAAAAATATAAATAAATTATATTAAAAATATGTATATTTCTGAAGACTCCATCCCAGGCTGGCTTGTGGTTTAAATATGTCACTTAAATTAAACTACAGCTGAGGAAACCATGAGAAAAGGAGCAACCTGCTGAGTATCTTGGTGTCAAAAAGACAGGACTACGTTATAAAAGGACTCTTTGCTAACAAATTATCAGGTCTCAGGGTTACCACTAGAGACTGCAGCAAAGCCAGAGATCCTTTGAAAATAAAAATGTCAACTGTTACAATCACAAAGAGTGGACTAATTCCCTCCACTCTCTTTTCTCTAATCCCTGGTCAGTGAAATTTATTGCTTCTAGTTACAAGGGCAGTATAGCAGAATCATTCACCTTATGTTGTACTATGAGGCTATAAGAAAAAAAAAGGTCAATAGCTGGATTGTTCAATGTATTTCCAATATCTATTGTTAAAACAAGCTGCATAGCTACTTTCTCAGGATTCTTTAGAATCTCTATGTGTATTTTATCAGATTTCAGATTAAATTAATTATCCCAAATAAAACACAAATATGAATCATGGTTTCCTACTGAAAAAGAAAGAAGAAAAAAAGAAAAAGAAAAAGAAAAAGAAAAAGAAAAAGAAAAAGAAAAAGAAAAAGAAAAAGAAAAAGAAAAAGAAAAAGAAAAAGAAAAAGAAAAAGGAAAAGGAAAAGGAAAAGGAAAAGGAAAAGGAAAAGGAAAAGGAAAGGAAAGGAAAGGAATCTGCTTTGTGCTACTCCTGTGGAGAAAATTAATTATTGAGTTGGTGAATCCTTTCTCCTTTGGAATCCCCCCTTCCACAGGGACTGCATAGATGGCACACACCTACTGCAATTATTCCTAGACTGCAAAAGCACCCCCTTTTCTGTTGAGGACGGCACTACAGGGAGTACCCAGCTGATTACACACCCATATTTTAGAACATGAAGACTCTCAAGGAGAAAGCAATACTTCAAAATCTTCTAAACTCATCATCTGTGCTTTGCTATCCGTGTTACAAAAGGTCTGCCTGGCTTTTAACTGAGAAAATTACCTATAAAATTCTCAGCATAGGAAAAAAAATTCATTTTACATAGTGTAGGACAGCTGCTCCTGAATTCCCGTGTATTTCATAGCACTCTCATCCATAGAATATAGTCTTCAGGTGCTACCTACCAAGGCCATGTGAAAAGTGATTCTGCACTTATCAGCCAGCAGAGGGGGCAGGATGAGTAAGGGACAGTCAAATAGAGAACAGGAAATCTGTCGGCATTTTTATTTTTTAGGGAAAGCACTGAAGAAGTTATTAAAATCAGTTTTGAAAAGTAATTAGCTCCTTATAATAGTCTTGTCTGCTCTGTGCACGGTTATGGTAAGTGTGCAACTTCATGTCAGGCATTCTGCTCTGGCATGTGCTTCGTTCAATAAAAATGTAGACTAGAGGTGATGGATTCCACAGTAGATCCGTAAATCTGCCACATAAATGAGCCCACTTTGTAATGGTGTATTAAAAAGAGATAGCTCGTCCTGCACAGTCCCTTACATGTATTAAAACCTAGGTGTTTCTTCCTCAAAGATAAGGATTATGGCATGAAACATTACTAGTAGTAGAAAAAATGAGCAGAAAGATGATGTCCCTTGACAGGAAATGTTGTGTAAACCCTTCTGCCTCAGAATGAGTATTTCTAAAAGCCTAAAATTTGTCATTACTGATTAAAAGTCAATGACACAACACCGACAAAGACTGTGGCCACTGAGCACAGATGCAAAACTCAACACAAAAGAAGATATCATTATTATCATTACTGTTTTATTTTATTTTCTGTGCAAATGCTTAAACATAGAGCAAATCAGCAAGGGGGTAAACCACACGCAGCCTACAGCAATGTCTAGCTATCTCAAAGGAAGTAATATTCATTATACAGCCCTGCAACCATCCAGCCTCCCCCTGCCCTAAGACCTGTCCCTTGCGTGCATGATGCTCTGTTGTTGCAAAGGACACGGTTTGTCTCACCTAACCTGGGATGCCAACAGCATGAGCTGCTCACTGCAGATGCTGTGAAAATCCAGGGAGACAAATAGGCAATTCTTGAGCACAATCCTTGCCATTTATTTCAGACCTCCAAATTAGGATAAGATGAGCTGCACCCTAGAAAGGGGCCCCGGGCAATTAGAGCACACGTAGGAGTCTGCATTTGGGAAAGGAACCCCACCCACTCTGCTGCGAGAGGGCCCACTGTCCCCACACACCAGGCAGGCAAAGAGCAGAAGCTGAAGCACTGGCAAACTATCACAATGCTCTTATGGCTTTCATTAGGAAGCTGGCTTTGGGGGGATTTTTTGTCCATAGTGCCTGTCTTATTTTTAGTTAAAGTATTCTAAATTCAATGAGCAAATTTGTCCCAAAACCAAAAGTAAAGAAATAAAAAAACTAATAAACCAGTATGATCTCCAAAACTGACCTACACTCTGAAGTTGTCTTCATGCTTCATCAAAGAGCTGCTGACTAGAATTTTGCTCCAAACTGGCTCATTTCCTGATACAGCTGTAGAGAAAGATTACAAATCTGGTCACAATTTGTACTGTCATTACCCTTCTGCAACCAGCACATTAAGGTTCAATTTACCTGCTATTGTGAGACTCAGAACATTTCAGCCACTCTTTTAGCAAACTACCTTAATCACAAAAGTGATGGAGAGATAACAAATGAAAAAAGTCTGGGATTTGGGGATTCTAATGGTCATTTTGAACTCAGACTGAATCACAGCAATGTTAGAGTGGGTGAAGGAATTATATCTGTTCCTCTGATTGCAAAATATAAGAGCTGTGTTCTATTTTCAAGGGGTTTTTTTTAAGGACCAGAAGCTATATTTGATGTTAATGTTGAATTTCATTGGTTTTGTTTGTTAAATTTACCTGAGACGTCCAGACATTCCCATTTTCAAGTAGAGATTCTCTGAAGGGAATAGAATAGCAAGCAGCATCTTGTGTCATTTACTGACGGCTTCTTTTTTTTTTGTTCTGTTGGCTTTAGAAGTTTATTTAATTTCAGACAGTTTATTCCTGCCTAATAAACTGTTCCAATAGCAGTGGCCTATAGTTGCAGGACTGGTTTCTTTATGATAACATCAAGGAAAACAACACTTATCTAAGAGCAAACACTAACACTGATGCACTCTACATAATATCTACCCATAAAGTCATTCACAATATTTTTGACTACACAGAAAATATGTCTCTTTTCATACAGTATTTCACTTTTAATGCTCCTATGTTCATGACTTTGAGTATGCAGAGGATAGAGGAGTTTTGGTCTAGTTTGGAGAAAAGAGATCCTGTCAAAGTTCTTGCTGATATGGGCACATCACATATGGCAACCAAATTATTTTCTCAGGCTGCATGATTCTAATTCTGCATTTCAGTAGTACTCTAAAGCTGCACAGTTGCATAAAAGAGGTTAATTATATATAAAGTCTCTGAAAAAGCAGCTCATATTCTAAGATTTTATTCATTAGGGAATTTTAGCAGGTAGTTAACTGCAGGCACACCTTCTTTAATTTCATGGGGTCTACTTGAGCATTTGAAGCAATATATCTCCTTCAGTACCCTGGTGAACTGGGACCTAAATGAATAAAAGGCCATTATGCAACTGAATGTACCATGCTTACTATATGTTCTTATAGAACTGGCTTCAAAGAAGGCAAATATTCTGCTCTCCCTAAGATCAGTTTAGTGGGTGCTGTATCCAGAGTATAAGTGGACTTTTATAGCTCTCCTAAAAATTCTGGAATTGGAGTTTTGCTCTAAGGATAGCAAAATCCATCCATTGAATCTTCATGGGGAAAATTAAATCTGCAACAATCTATATTCTTAAAGAGTCATGTAAGGAGATTTTAGTTATAATGTCAGTTATATGCACAGTCATATCTGTATGCATATCAGTCAGATTTAACTTTACCAGAAACAGTTACTTATTTAAATTAGGGCAGTTGCAATTTAGACACACAACTACAGACAAATGCCACTAGGGCTTTCCTCAGACAAAACCTCAATACCAAGCAAGTTCCTCTGACAACGCACCATGCACTCTGACATAGCACCCTTGTACAGTCCAGGAGTTCACATACAATCTCTGTAAATTTTTTTGGAATAATAACAATCCCACTGTTAACATGAATTATTTTGGTGCTGTTTAAGTATCAGAAAATCCTCACTGTAAGCATCAAAGAGTTAACTTAGGTATTCATGGCTTCAAAAACCTGTAATCTTACTGTTTGAACTCCTTACCCAGGTCCTGCATACACATGTCAAGCGACCCATCATAGTCAGTTCTCATTGCCGTTACCTAAAAGGATTCCCTGCTGCACAGCAGTCCTGTGCTGCAATAGGAATTGCAGGATACTGAAAACAGACTCTTTTATAACAACAGGAGCTTCATTTACAGTGCACACATAGTGTAAGAGCAGTCCTGGGTTTCCTACCAGCATGCCCAAGCTTAATTACACCTGCCGTAGTCCTGAATCACCAGGCAAATACCTGGAGTAGTACTTCAGTGCCTTGCTGAATTCAAAGAACAGCTGAGATGGAGCCTGCAGACAACTAATGTGCTCCAAGAACAATGCAACATTCGTTTCATGGGGTGAACTGAGGGATTTCAAGGGAGCTGCCACAGAGACTACATATTGTTGAGAAGCGAGAGATACTGTTTTGTGTAGTGCTCTTCTCTCTAACACTTACACTTAAGTTTTTCAAAATTAAATGAAACATGAAGTCTCCTGGATTAAATTTTAACATCAGGGGGGTTATTTGTTTGTCTTTTCAGTTGCTGGGTTGGGGTTTTTTTCAGTGTATGCATCCATCATTTTTCTACCTTGTAAATAAGTCTCTTTCCAGATTACCTTCTTTCTGCAGTGTCCAATGCTTTCTTCATTTTTTGTGTGTTCATTTTTGCTGCGTGGCACAAGTGAAAATTGGGGTCAGCACTCTGGTTTGCCTTCCAGTTTTTTTTCTGTAGTCTGAAATTTCTGCTTCTTTTGCAGTCCACCTTTCTTGTAATGCAAGGGTGGAAAGTCTCTGGCTCCTGGGCAACTTCTGACTCTCAAGACATTCAAGACACAAGACTTGCTACTGTCACAAGTGACACATCTTGCTTGCAAAGGCCAGTACCCTTCATGAGCCAAGGATGCTCATCTGGCCTGGCCTTAGAGAGGAGAGTGTCCCTTTCTTCATGTAGTCATTGCCATCTCCAATGTCCCTGCAGCTGCATTCAGCATCATTTTAAGGCTCTCAACCAAATAAAAATAATTATTTTCCAACTAATTTTTGAGAAAGCTCAAAAATCCTGCTTTACTGTGTCCTTGTTTTAAACTGCCTCAACCATATCCCAACATAGGTATTTTTTCTGCTAGATCAGATAAACAATTTATTTTGTCCACAGCTTCACTTACATACACTGCTAAACTTCTCAGTTCTTTGTCCTGGTAAAACCCTAGTTCTGCATTAAACTTAACTGTACCTGTTGACTGAAATCTGTATTCCACTGAATAAAATAACTGTTGAAAATGCACTGGAGTAGAAATACAGACCATAGTGAAACTCACTGACAAGTTACACACAATTTCTGTTTTCCTATGATGTTTTAGACAAACTGTAAGGTATACTCTGGCCTGTACATGACACATCTCCAAGACACAAAAAAGAAGGACAGACCATATTAAATCATTTTTCAAGGGTTTTTCTGGGACAGCAGACTAATAAAAGTTATATATTCTACAGAAAAAGCAAAGAAGGTGCTAGGGGGAACTCCATACAAGGATTTAAAAATCTAGGGATAAGGAACTAGATGGTTAGCTTGCCCTAACTTGAAACAGCTTCAAAGAATAAACATGTCTTTATGAATAATATAATATTCAACCATGTTTGACCCCACCACAAAAACTTATGCCAGGATTTCCCTTCGGATAAAAAGTAAACACATCATATTTTCAAGTTACCTTCCCCAGAAACTCAAACAGAAGCTATGCTATAACCTCACTGCGAAAGCAAGGCATCAGTCTGTGCATCCAAAATACTGCTAAACACTCAAGGCAAGAAGCTTGAGCAGTGGTGCTTCCATCACCTGAACTGCTTAACCCTTAGCTACAGAGGTGAGGTTTAAGCTGTGCCAAGTAGCATCCCCTGGGGCAGTGCCTAGGCAAAGATCAGTAGACATCACATGCTGTCTGCCATTCCTAATATGTAGTCTGAATTAGACTGCATCAGGCTTGGCTCCCTTCACACACTGTATCTCAACAGGACTTGCAGAGACTGAAGTGTCTCTGCTGACCCTTGTGACACATCCCAGACCTTGTAAATACCTTGTAAAAGGTATTCTCAGACTTGTGGTACGAAAATACCAGTGAACTGTCCTCATGTTGTTTCAAACACTCTGAACTGAAAAACAAAAAGAAAAAAAACCCAAACAAACAAAACACCCACAAAATTATAACTATTTTCTAGGAACAAAAAAGCATGGCATGAAGCCCAGAAGAGATGCAGAGCCAAGTGAAGTTTGGTTTCAGCCAAGATGTAACACTTGGCCTCAAGGCCAGAGGAAGGTCTCTTACCATGATTTATTTAGCAGTAGAGCAGCAGTCATTGCATCCTCCTATCCTATAATCCTCACATTTGCCACTAGCAGATGTTAAGGTGAAATGTGTATGAAAAGGTTCCACAGGTACATCTTTCCAAATTCTAGAAATCCTCTGGTTTAGGATTTCCAGGTTCAGATGTTGACTCCAGAACACTGTGCTTGATAGATGATTTTGTTCAGTACTATTATTTGGACTAACACACACTTTCTGTTTCCAGAATGCCTTGTCACAGATGAGTCCTATAACTTAATGTTTTGTCTCTGTAGAGAAAAAAACCCCAAACTTCCTGCCATTTTAAAATCTACTGTGCAATTATTTCATTGGGGGACACCTTGAATTTCTTTTCAGTAAAGAGACTTTTTCTACAAAGTTCCTTCTCTCTGAAACTCTTCCATATCTCGACCCACGTTGCCTTATGTTTCTTATCTTCCCTAATTTTGTTGTGGGCCTTTCTTGTCCTACTTAAATCCTGTGGACTTTACTGCATACATTAATCAAGATGTGGGTGATTGTATGTTGTTTTAAATATATATATATATAAAATAACATATATACATTGTATGTAGTGGATACACCATAGCACAATGATGTCCTTTCCCAATAGGTCTAACATTTCCTAACACTGTTCTGCATTTTGAGCCATTGAGCATTGAGTTGATGTTGTCAGAGAACTATCACAAGGTCTCCAGGACTTCTGCTAGTCATGGATAAATTACAGCTCAGTTGTGTACATATAGAAGTCACATCAACAGACTATCACCTTTTCTTTCTGTCCATTTTTAATAACCTGTAAAGCACATACCCAAGAAATTAATCATTCATTTAAAAAAAATACTAAGGTACAAGAATTTATTATTATCTGAAAAATATTGATTTTTCTCATGTTGCCAACTTCATTGAACAAATAATACTTATCTACAGGAATAAAACACAAACTTTAGTTCATTAAATAGTTAAACTTCTAACTCTTTCAAATCCATCATCCTATGTTGCCCTGATGCCTTATGGCTGATTCTGCACTACTTGCAAACTATAAATCAAGAGCAGAATAACTCAGATAACATGACTATCAACTCAATATACCAGCTTCTACTTACTCAGTATAATAGTGGTCATGGAGAAGCACAATTCCCTACCATTAATAGCACAGCTGCAGCTGCACCTATTTATTTCTCTGTATTACTCATAACAAAACAGTAGCATTTTCTGCCTCCTTTGCACGCATGCAAATGACTTCATAAGCAACAAGATAATGATGAAGCCCTCCTTTTTCAACACGCTCTAGTTTAATAGCCCCTGAGGCTGCACAAGACAAGATTTTTGTCCGACATAACTTACTTTTACATGGAAAAGACAGCAATCTATTAAAAATAAATAAATAAATATTTAAGGAGACTGTGTGAAGCAAAGATTTTAATCTTAAACAGGTAGGAGCAAAGAAGGAACTTTCTGTCATGTAATCAGCCTCCCCTGGATACTACTTGAATATCTTGAACTAAACATTGCTGCAAAGATACTACTTCAACAGCTAGGAAATAACAAAAATTCTGTGTGGCAACCGTTTCCCAAATAGAGGATCAAAGAAGTCTCTACAGACCTATACAGTGCATTCCTGACAGAAAACAGCAACATAACATGTATTTAAAGCAACTGAAGAGAGAGAGCATCCAACTTTTACTCAAAACAGATTCAATATATTTAATTATTCATTATATCTTTTCCTTATCAAACTATAATTTCCTACTCTGATACTATAATTCACATGCAAAATAAAAGGAAAGTTTTAGTAAATTGCAATTCAAATATAATTTTATTTCTCTTCTACTGAGTTACACTCCATCAAGCAATAATTCTCTTTACTGTATCTTTACTTAATAACTCATTTTTCATATTATTCAAGTGCTTTCAGGGCTTTGGTATTGTATTTCTGGGGTTTGATTTTTTTCGTTTCTAATATAACCTTTTTACAGAGTCTCCAAAGAATAAGTCAGAAAGCAGTTGGCACAGTAAAATAAAAATGGCACCATAATGGTAAAGAGCTGATTTTTGGAGAGGGCCACTCAGTGAGATTTGAAAGTTATCATTATCCCTATAGGTCAATTAAATTTGGAACTTCTGAAGTTAGTTATACACTTTATAAGCCATTCCAAAGACGAGAAGAAAGACTGTTTGGAGCTTTAAGAAAATGTTGGTGGCATTTAAATGAAAGGCTACCCACATCTTTTCATAATTTTGTTTCAGAACGTTATCCTTGTGTAAATAGGACTACTAATTTCTTCTTAAGAGTAGGTAAATACTGAATAGGATTTTTAAAAAAAATCAGAGAAACAGCATTCTATGATTTTCTAGTTGACTTTATTTGGTCTCAAGATATAAAGGATCTAGGCAAAAAGAGTGGGTTTTAGTTCAGTCTTTCGCCACTCTTTCTTGTAATATACAAATGAGCTATTGTCAACTGGAACCACTACTTGCTCTTGCAATACAATGCATAGCTTCATTATATATTTCTTAAAATTTAAAAGAAGGCTAAAAAAGGGATCAAAGAATACTGAAATTCCAGTGCTGAGGTCAACCCAGACATGCCCAATAAAAGCTAGTTTTTATTTTAGCTCACAACCTGAGGAAAAGCCCACTGCTTTTCCTTGATGAAGAGAAGGCGCTGCATACCTGAGTACACCATTCACAGTCCTGCCAGTGGAGCAGAGCCTGGAAGGCCACCAGATGCGTTACACATGCAGAACTGCAGGATCTCCACTACACTTCTGGATCAGAAGATGTTATATTGCTTGGTATATGACATTGATTGGTATACACCATTTGGATAAGGAGAACAGTTGCAATGGATTCCAAATCCCATTTTCTAGTGACCTTAAGGCATCCTTTTTCTTGCTGTTTTAAACACTATAAATTTGTGTTGTGGGTTGATGCTGGCCAGAAGCCAGGCACCCACAAAAGTTGTTCACTGACTCCCCTCTGCAGCTGGGCAGAGGAAAGAAAATTTAACAAAGGGTTCATGGGTTGAGATAAGAACCAGGAGAGATTGCTCATCAAACACCATCATGGGCAAAGCAGCCTCAGGTTAGAGATATGAAGGGAATTTCTTACTAACAAAATCAGAGCAGAATAATGAGACGTAAAATAAGCCCTCAAAAACACCCTCCCCCCACCCCTCCCTACTTCCCAGCTCTACCTCCTACCCCAGACATGCAGGGAGACAGTGAATGGGGGTCAGTTCATCACCCTAGGCTTCTCCTGCTGCTCAGGGAGAGGAGTCATTCCCCTGCTCCACTGCTCCCTCCCACAGGAAACAGTTCTCCATGAACTTCTCTGACGTGGCTCCATCTCACGCGCAGCAGCTCCCTTCAACCTGCTGAAACAGGGTCCATCACATGGGCAACAGTCCTCCCAAAATTGCATGGGTCACTCTTCCACTGGGTGCGGTCCTCCAAGGAAAGGCTGCTCCAGCATGGGAGCAGGGCTTCTCTCTCCATAAGTCTCCCATGGAGTCACAGCCTCCTCAAGGCATCCACCAGCTTCAGTTCAGGTACCTCCACAGGCTGCAGGGACGCAGCTGCTTCACCATGGTCTGCACCACAGAACACAGGAGGATATCGGCTCTGGTGCCTGGAGCACCTCCTGCCCCTCCTTCTATACCAACCTTGGTGTCTGCAGAGTTGCTCGTCTCACATGTTCTCACCCTGCTCTTGTCTGGCTGCAATTAGAACTGTGCCCTCACTTTCTGTTTTGATTTCTTCTTAAACATGCTATCATAGGCATTACCACCATTTCTAACTGGCCCAGCCTAGGCCAGAGGCACATCCATCTTTGGAGCCACCAGGGACTGGTTCTGCTGGACACTGAGGAAGCTTCTGGCAGTTTCTCACAGGATCCACCCCTGTAGTCTTCCCACTACCAAAAACCAGGCTATGCAAACCCAATGCAATCTGATTAAATCAAAATCATGACAATGATTTTAAGCTGCATGAGGTTTTATTGTACACAAGAGGATATTTTCAGTCCATTGATGTTTAAAACTCTGACAATATAATACACACCACTGTTTTCATTGTCCACAATGACTTACAGGGTTTGGTTGCAGAAAGAACAAAAAAAAAAATAGCTTCACAGTAGTTGTCTCTATGAATTTAATGGCTATTGCTCTATCCAGTGTGAGGCTCCCATGCTTCTGCATGCCTGAAGCTTTTCAATCAGTGGAAAGTTAGCAGTGAGTTTGTCACAATCTTGTGCTATCAGGCGAAACTAAAGATCCTACACCAATATACATTTAAATATTTCATAGAAAAAAAATTATACTGACACTGAACTGTGCCATAAATCAAGTCCCTCCAGATGGGAGAGAATCTGCTGAAAGTCCTTGCAAGGAGTTTCAGTGATAAACCAAGACTTTTCCTGGAGTTTCAATGCTTCCAGATAGTTGTTTATTAAGTCTTATCAGAGGAACAGAGCCACTAGTGTGACCCAGGTACAGCATAGAGCATAGAAAAGCAGGAGTGAAGGCTCTCTATCAAGATTTACACAGCCTTTTAAAGATATTTTAATCAATGATTACTAAAAACGTACATTATTTTCACTTTCCTACCAATTATTCAGTAACATGACTAGGAACTGCGGAATTTTCTATCCAATCATTGCAAACTACTTTTACTGCAGAATATGGAGTAGTAGAAGAAGGAGAAGAAAGTTTAGAGAACAACAATCCTTCATTTTGATATTTTTTACTCTTATCTATTTACTGTAAAGAGAAGCCCAAAACCTCTAAATTTTTCACCCTGTGACAATCTTACATAGTAGTCTATCACCTAATTCACACCACTGTATTTTCTAGTTCTTGTCTGACTGTTGGTAATTTTTTCCAAGGTTTAAAGCTAAAACAGTGTTGTTCAGGGGGGTAAGAACCCTTAAAAACAGGCAGAGAAATATTCTCGGCACTCTGGGTTCCTACATTATACCATTTCCTCATAAGAGGGACAGTTTATTGCCACCAGCATTCATCCTCCTCTCCCTTCTGAAAACATTTGTGCCACAACCTTTAGGAATGGAAAATCATGTGCAACCTGCGGAAATGCATGGTCAACTCTAAGATCGGGAAGAAGTCGCCTTTAGCTGGCTGTTACCTGATTGTGTAAAAACAGACTCAATATTCTTATCTGCTGAAACAAGTACTACCTTTCACAGTCTTTCCCCAGGTGAAATAGTTAAATTATCTGACACCCAGTTTGAAAATTTAATATTTACATACTGGCATCAGGCTGTTCAAGGCATAGATTAACAGCAGAAAAAAACCTGCCCAGACATAATTACTATATTAAAAGACAGCAGGTAGCAAGCTTTTGGAAGCCTTTTTACTTAGAACACAGCAGAGGGTAAAATTAATTTCTCAATTACCTTAAGTCAACCTGTTATATCACATTTCTGAGTCACAGGTATACTTATCAACAGCATCAATTTTTCACTAGATTTCTCCATTTTTTTCAGTCCCAAAAAAGTTAGCTAGACCTACTAGTGAGCATTAATCACAGTTAACATTGTGCACTTTTTCAAAGTATACTTTTTCAAAGCCAAACTGTATTAGTCAGAAGTAGGAGTGAGAAAATGTATCAAGAGAAATTTTTTGTTATTCCATTTCCCACCTCCTACTCATCTCTCCTCCTAATTCCCATCTCACCCTTCCCCTCCTCTTCTTCCTGGAAAGAATCACATATAAAATTCCACAAGTTCTTAATTAAATGGAACTAGGTTGATAGAAATGATCAAAAAATCTAATATGATTTACTGACAATTTTAAAGTAACTAAACATATTTATATATTTAGGCATTTCTGAAGCTGGACAATTAATTTTTTTCAGAACAAAACCCCATATCCACAAGGTAAGATGACTGACATAGTACTCAGTATTTTGGAGGCTTATTCAGCACCTTGTTCAACGTAACAGACCAATTTAGTATTCTTTGGAAGTTCATTAGTATATTCAAATGAGTAAGCACTTGGCAAACTAAAGTGTTGAACCACATAGTAATCACATTGTAATATCTAAAAAAGTGAAAACATCTGAAAATCTGAATTTGTCACTCTGTTTTAGAGAAGCAGAATAATAAAGATAATAAGTAATCTGGCTCTAGCAATCTTTATCTGTGGATAACTCTCATTCAGACCACTGGCAGTTAGATAACAGTAAAAGCCACAAAAAGAGAGAGAAACAAACAAATCAAAGTATTTTCAGAGGCACCCACAGGCTATTAGAGCTAAGATTTACCAATGTTACCTGTGATAAAATCTCAAACTGCCTTGCATAACTATCACATTAAAGACTTCCGATTTCCTTGTTATTAATAATGAAGCTGCCATTAACATCTGAAACAGAAACACACAAGAAGAGGAAAAATGTACCTCTGGAAGGAATTAAACACTTCTGAAGATCATTAGAGTTGATGTCAAGCTTTTTATTGGAAACACTGAGACTGATCTTTCAGTTAATGAAGCTCAGCTTTTGAGTTTGGGCTTGATTAATTAAGTCTGTAACTGAACAAAAACAGCAGCAATGAAGAAAATGTGCAGCTCAAAAACAGATTGTCAAAAAAACTGTCAAAAACAGTGGTAGAAAAGGCACAAACACTCTATATTTTTTTGGAAATTCAGGGAAGTAGAATATCAATAAATTCAGTCATGATACTGAACTTAAGTAGGTGGACTCCTGATTTCACTCTGTGGCTACACCTGAGCAGCTTTGTCAAGTACAGATCCAGGGGCAGGGCCCTGTATGATCTATGGTTTTCATGGCTTATAACCACGGGTGCAGCCCTACAGCGTCCATTGTGGAGTGGCACAGATGTGTGTCCAGGTACCTTGACATAGGCTCACCCAGGCCATTCCCAGAATTTGCTGCTCTCAGCCAGTGTTTTCTATGTTTATGCTTAGAGCTGGCACTGGAAGATTCATAATTGCAATGAGAACTGCAAATGACTCAGCTCTGAGAGGCAACTCTTCTGTCAGTTTTTCCACTTGTTTTAGCTGAGAGTGCAAAAATGCTAACATTCCTTTACCTTACCTTTAGCATGCATAATATGAAAATTCTGCCATCCTTTAATAAAACACTGAGATCAAAAAATGCAAACAACCATAGAAATACATAATCATGTTATGCAGGTTGTTTGCGTGCATGAATGTCAGAGGTATCAATAAGATCATAGAAGGCACACAGCACTAAAAGCAGCATGTTTGCAATTGTAGCCAGGGAGCCTTTCTTATTGCATGCCTTAAATTTCAACAGTCATGAAAATGATAATGGGAGATGTGACAGTCTTTCACCTGAATAGAGATATTAATATTTAACCTTTTTTAGTTAGCAAAATTTTAAGTCTGAACACAGTATTTTTCTTCAAATTTTTGATGCGTGAATCTTCACATTTAATCATTGCATGGCTACTGATGTGAAATAAAAACCCCTGCTACTTCTGTTTCTGTAGACTTCTCCCATACATAAATATATGGATGTACGCACACCCCGTAGAGACAATCTTGTTACAGTACCAAAATCCATTTTAAAAAAAACAAAACAGGAGTTATAAAATAGAAACTGATTTTCATTCTTCAGGGCATGTTATAATAATGAGATTAGAAGAAAAACTTTTTCCCTTCGACACATTGTACCTGCTGAATGAAAGATTTCCTGTGTGAAGTATCTGGGACGGGGCCAGACTTGTACCCATATTTAAAAAGGGTAGAAAGGCTCACCTTGGGAACTACTGACCTGTCAGCCTCACCTCTGTGTCTGGGAAGATCATGGAGCAGACCCTCCTAGAAGCTGTGCTAAGGCATATGGAAAACAGGGAGGTGATTCCAGACATGCAGCATGGCTTCATCAAGTACAAGTGTGGGTGGACTAGATGGCATTTAAAAGGTCCTCTTCCAACTCAAACTATTCTGTGATTCTAATAATGACTATGCCACTCAGTATGACATTTTCTATGATCCTGATCCTGTGTATGAGTAAGGAAGATCTAAATATTGGTGGTTTTGAGGAAGTAACTTATCAGCTTTTGTTTCGCACATACCAAAGAGCAATTATTTGCAGTAGAGAAGAGTCTTGTCAAATAACCTCATTTGGAATACCAAATTTGTGTCCTGTGTCATGGGTTTTGACACAGAAGCCAAAAATTACTTCATGGGTTAGTATGTGACCAGAAAGTGGGAATAAGATGCTATGAGCAAGTGAGAACAGGGTGTTACATATACTGTTTCCCTGTTACTCTTTATTGAAAGAAAGGGTCTCCTTAGCTCAATTTTATTTCTTACTTGTATTTGCAACACTCAGACATTCAATGAGCTCAGCAATAAATAGTCAGTGGCAGTAGCTTGAGAAGCAGGACTGTATCTTCATCCTAATCTATGTTTGGCAATAGAAGCTATTAATTCTCAGGACACTTTTCTCTTTTTTCTCTTTTCCCTTTCCTTTCCTTTCCTTTCCTTTCCTTTTCTCTTTTCTCTTTTCTCTTTTCTCTTTTCTTTTCCCTCTTCCCTTTTCTCTTCTTTTCTTTTTTCTTTTTTCTTTTTTCTTTTTTCCAGAGAGACTGGAGAGCAGGTATCTGGTTCATACTAAAAGGGAGAAATATTACTTCCCTGCACAATTAATCTCATAATCATTTTTAGGGTTCTCAAGACTAAGTAGAAGAATTAAGGTAATAAACCATGTAAATGGGCATTATAGAAGTAAAACATTTTCAAAATCAGATAATAAAAGACTGGAAATTAAATGAAATTTAGAATTGCCATCAAATATAATAAAAGACAGGTGTTTAGCAATTAGAAAGGATGATCATTGTAACTGGGGCAGCTGAAAATGGTAAGAGAACAGATGTTCCTCAATAGTACTTCCATATTAATTCTATTTTAACAAAGAATGTTTGATTTTTCACTTGCTTCCCTGAAAATATTACACTACTGTTAACTCGTTAAAAAAATGGAAGCTAGTGATAATACTCTCATTACCAGTTTCATAATCCTATAAAATTGAACAATAAAAATAATTGTGCACTGGTTTTACACATCAGTTAGGTGGCTATTGCATAGTTATTTGCTAGACTTACTGAACATAAATAATGTTTCTCAACTACAATTTCCAAAAAACCCATCAGATGGTGGAGAAAACAAACCAAAAATTCTTCTGGAGAATCATCTGTTGACGTAATGAATGTGCTTTCCTCCCTCAATCTTTCTGATCCTAGCAAGTCCTAATGATACAATATCTCAGTTAATATTAGTCTCTTTCCAGAAGACATTTTAATGACCAGGTATTTTACATTATTTATTTTCCAAATTGGTGAAATATTAAGAAGAATTATATTTGCACTCTAGCATTTCATAACACTAAATTCATAAGGATGATTCACATTTTTGTCTGGGTAGCTTGAGAGAGATTGTCTAATGACCAATGCTAGCATTATATACATACAAACACACAACAGATATAAGGTTAGATTTTTTTTAGATTTAACTTTTTAGTTTTGTAAATGTCATTTTACACACAGCTTGAGTGAAGAGACATTTATATATATATATATATCATTTTTATATTCTTGCTTGACTACCCTACCACCAAAGGATCTGACAGCAAGCTGAAGAGAAAGATTTCCCAATTCTGTAGATTTATGCCTATATCTGGAAGTTATACTGTATATAATGCATTATAGATCACAGAGATAAGTCAAAACCCACTTTAAAAAATATGTGAAATATAATTATGAAAAATACACATGCAATAAAATATTTACCTCAAACTCATCTGTACCTGATGCAAATTTATCTCCTTTATTTCTCCCCTTTTCCTAATCTAATTCTCCTCTGCCTTCAGTGTCACTGCCTAGTCGGCTTTTAAAAAGCACGTGAACTGACTGCCAGGACTGCACAGACTGAGAAAAGGCCTGTGCTGTTCTGTGATAACATGATCTAACACCCAAATATTAAGTGAGAAAGTACAGACATCAGCTGTTGAGTCTATTGGTTGCTCCAAAGTGTTCCAGGTGGGACCGTAACAACCATTTATTGAGTTTGCTATGAGATGGCATTGCCAAAAGTACATAATTTTCACAATGTTCACAACGTTGTTCACAAATTTAAAAGAATTATGAGAAAACTGTATCTCAATCTGTCATTTATTTATTTTTATGCAGTTGGAAGTTATTGTACATGAACTAATTTGCAGGAAAAAATACTAATCTTTTTAGAAAATATAATAAACATACGTGTTCAGAAGTAAAATACCCATATTGAGTCAGCCTGATGAACTGTATTTAAGCTAAATTGTTGTTACTAAGACCTAATACAGTTTGTATTTGCCTAAAATTCAGAGATTACAAAGCATAGCTTTTAGATGCCTCGGGGATGATTAAGTCTTATATACCACATGAAGAAAATATTGGGAGAAGGGAAATTATTTTTGTGTCAGTGTTGAACTCTTGTTTTTTAATTTCCTGAAATGGGATTGAAAGGTCCATTCTGAAAAAAACAGAACCAACTGATGTGCAGTCAAAGAATGGTATCAAACCATCAGCTTCTAATGCTGCCTTTTGAACAGCAGATAAAAGACAATTATAAGATAATGGAAGACAGGGAAATGTCAAAGAAAAGTGTGAATAATATAAAGCAACAGAAAAATTTGTCTAATAACTGAAAAACTATAAAGTGACATGGCTTTCTCAGTCTGCTGAGAAACAAACTGCATAATAAAATTTAGATGTATTTTTGCTTTCAGTAATTGAATTCACTAATAATTATTTGGAGAAAAAACCTGTTCAAAGCAAAGCAACAGTATACTGTTTACATCATTATCAGCAGTGTAATTTGGCACAATTTAAACATTTAGAAGGGCACAAATTGTTTCAACTGCATAAAAAGATTTTTGGTGTGAAAAGAAACTTGGCACTGAGATTAAATTAATCTGTTGTCTAAGATTTCCATTTTAATAGGGCAATTTAAAAAGAGTGATTAATACATTTTAGTGGTTCTAAACTAAATATAAAGGACAAACCCAGCATATTTACATGACCATTTCCCATGTGTTTGGCATTCTGTCCATATAATTAATACCTCATTGAATTTAAAAGGCCTTTCGTGCAGTGACTTTAATGTGCTTCACAGTTATTAAAAACCCCCCACATTTCATGATACCATATGAACCAACAAACATCCTGAGATGAAGCTGTTCTTTCTACTGAGTATTGATTTTACTGGTTTTGTACCACTGACCTAAACGGGCCAAAAATTTTACACTTGCAAGTTTCCGTACAATTTGTTCCTATTCAAATGAGTATCTATAACAAAACCACGTACTAGTGTGGGTTCTTCCCGAACTATCTTAAGGCACTTTACAGTCTGAATGCAATGAGAATGAGGCCTTTTAGCAACTGTATTTCAGCATGGTGAGTTAAATGTTTTAATGATTTCATACTGTTCCTTTCACTGTTCTCCGTGAATACAAAAAAAGTGAGTCTCTGCCAGAGCAATATTTATTTTTCTTCACCATGACCCATTCACTTAACAGCAGGAGAGATACCTATAAGAGGTATTTGGAACAAAACTTACCTCTAGGGTTATGCTTTGTGTGGGGAATATCTTAATTAAGTTACATTGCAATATTGAAACTTGAGAATGAGGTCGTAGCCTGCTGTAGCATGAAAGCCTTTAATTTGCACACTTCTGTTATATTGAATAATCAAGGAAACTTTAATTGAGCACTTCTGAGCACTCTAGAGCCCTGGGTGTTC
Source organism: Corvus hawaiiensis (assembly GCF_020740725.1). NCBI lineage: Eukaryota > Metazoa > Chordata > Aves > Passeriformes > Corvidae > Corvus > Corvus hawaiiensis. The sequence goes on from NC_063214.1 coordinate 79,426,072, forward strand.
AGAGTTTCTATGCACTTATATTGTGCTCTCTGTGCTGTGGTTTAACTCTGCACAGTTATTTAGGAGCTCATTTAAGGCAATTAAAAACTACAGCTGGGTTTTTGTTGGACTGGCTGTGCTCAACTGAGTTGGGTAATTAGACTCAAATGGATACCTTGTACCCACTTCAGCCTCAGAGCTGTGTGTGAAGCAGAAAAACATTTTTTTCCTGAGTTTTTGCTCTTACAGAGAACAAACAAATATGTGTGATTTACAATAGGGTCATAAAATTATTTCTTCGTTGCTAATAACAATTCACACTAACTTGACATTTTTAAAAAAATCCAAGGTAGTTTATATTCAAAATATTTTGGCAGCTCTTGGTATTTCCTAATATTGGCTTAAATGCCATTTAAGATTCTTTGAAAACCTTACCAGTCTCAGACCTCAATAACTTGAAATGTTTTCTGGGGCTCATAAAACCACCTAAGTGGCATTTATGTCAGTAGTTGCCTAGGTCTGAAAAGTAGGTCCTCAGGAGCCTGCCTCAGCTGCCAGGCATCCTCAGGGCTCCTGCATTACTTATGCAAACAGCTTCTGCAAAGCAGGTAGGCTGGCAGCAGAGCCTCTGTTTCCAGACATGCCCACAAATCCCCAGGCAACATCCTGTTCAGGGCCATCAAGAGTATTTCACAGCTGTGTCCTACAGGGAGTTACAAACAACACACCATCCTACCTGCTCTTCCTCAAGCAGCTGGGAGGCACGAAGAGAGAGGCACTGAAGGGACATCTGTGCTACGTGGCACGCAAGGATGAGGGAGCCAGCTCAAACACTGAGCCCTTGAGCATAGAAACTGCTCCTGCATTTACTCCCTGAACATGTTTTGTATCATCCCAATTCACTCCCCTAAAGATGAATCTGCAACATAGATCAGCATTACCCATCTTGAAAGGCCAGGGGTCAATTTTTGACTCAATAATCTCTGAGAACAGACAGTGAGACCCTTTCCATTGCACTGAGCTTCCACCAAAATGCAGCCAGGGAAGACAGCTGGGACTATATCATCCTATGATAGCATTCAGAGGGTTAATTCTCAGCTAAACCTGAGGAGATGTAGAACACCCTCAGCCTACAAATACAACATATTTTAAGGCAGAAATTCCTTTCTGAAAGTAGTGGGGGGAAAATTCATACAAGAAGAAAAACAAAAAGGAAAAAGCCCCGATTTTTCAGTCTTGGAGTCTGCCCTTGAGGGGACAAAGATCATCTGAAACACAGATGAGTTTAAATCATATTCCCCAGATACCACATATTTTGTATGAAGTGGAATAAATTCATCCAAGGAGCTGCAGTAGGAATAAGATTCCTCAAAAAACCCCATTGCCTGGCAAATAGACAGCAGTTTTAGAAGGCTGGAGTTGGAATTCCAGAACCTACTCCAAATCAGTCAAAATAAAGGCTTAAAAGCCATTTTCTGAACTTCAAACGTGGCCATCTTGAATCCCATTGTGCTGCTTCATTGTGGAAAGGCCCGAGGAAACTGTTCTCCTCTTTAATATTTTCTGTTGATTAACTCATACATCCTCCTTCTCAATATAATGACCCCTGCTAAAATCATGCTCAGAATGTGATTTTCCCTATGCATGCTTACAGACACGTGTATCTCTGACCCTTCCAATGGCAGATAACTGCTTGCAGCAATTCAACACATTTCCATGACTAACTACACCGAGCACTGGAAATACTATGGGTAAGTTTTTCACTATTTGGATTTACACAACACACTGTTGCTTGCCCTGCCCAAACTGTTGCAGCAATGTCACTATACTGCTTCTTGATCTGAGCTCCTTTATATCTTTCCATAGTAATGTTACCAGGTAGGCAGAAATTTATAAAAATAAAGCATCTCAGTGTCTTTATCAAATACAGGTTTCTATCTTTAGTTTTTGGAAGAGCATATATTTAGATCTAATAAGGATGTAGACGCCTAGCTAAAAAGAGAATCAAATATTGGAAGAGATGGCAAGGAGAAATATGGTAAGAGCGAGAAAAAAAACCTTACTTCTAACTGCAGATTTGATGTGTTCTGAAGACAAAGATATATTGGGGTCTAGAACTAAAAACAAGGTAGTTGCAACAGTAGGACAGAAAGAGAGAATTTACTCATAGAATCCAGGAGAGGAGGCATGAGAATACCCACGTCTTTTTTCTTTTTCCTGTGAAGCACTTGCATAATGAATTTCATTGGAAAGAGAACTGAGTATTAAAGCTGATTTGCTCTATTGAAGAGGTTTAGACTTTCTGCTCCATTTAGTTATTCTTTATGATGCCAAATTCTGAAAGTAGAGAGCTGCAACTGGTAATCCTATTATGCAAGATAATATATGAGAAGTAAATGTCTCCAGTAAGTAAACTATAAAGGAAAACTATTTTTCTTTAAAATGTTCTTCAGTGATTTCAAAGAAATATAAAGAAGCTGTGTTCTCTCAAAGGCACAGAATTAGACCAATTTTATAGCAGTGGAACTACAAATGTAGTTTTGCTTACTCCTCCTGCTTCATACTTTTACTTCTTTTACTTTAAGAGATGTATGTCAATTGTACCAGTAGTGCACTTTTTTTCTTCCTCATAGGAAATATAAAAAAAATTCTGATTATAGCCTTCATTTTCATGCTAACAAGCAAAAATTAAAAGAATACTGAAGGGAGATTAAAAAGGATAGGTATGCCTCTGCACGCGCATGCACTGTGACCTACTTAGTTATGTTAATAGGGCAGAAGTTTGCAATAAAACTGAGGCAGATCTAAAATACTCCCAAACTGTCATCAGTAACAAAGTCATAAATCACTCAATTTATTTATTAATTTTGTACTTCAATAGCATAAGGTGTTTAAGTATTTACAGTTGTGGAAGTGTAACTACAAGTGCACAACCTCTTGGATTTAGAGATAACCAAAGAGAAGACAATAAGAAATGAAAAAAATTTCTGTGGAAAACAGTCACAAAGGGAAACTTGACCTTCAGGCCAACAGATTTTTCATTCAGCAGTATAATAAGAACAACATGCATTTTTAATTGGCTTGTGACTCCTTTCCAATTTCCTGAAATTATGTTGATTGAGACAGTTAAGAATATAATCAAGTTTGCAATAGTAGCTGATAAATTACCTGTATTATTGTTATATAACATTAGGATTAAAATCTTAATTAAGTAGACTCAATTAAAAAACAGTTTGTGTATGCCTCTCTGTTCACCAATGAAAAAGGAATTTACCAAATGTGTTCAATGAAGGAGAACTTGTTTTGAGAAAAGTACTTCGAAACTTGATTTATGCTTTCTACAGTTTTAATTTTAAGGTCTTGAAAGTGGATAGTGCAAAACCTTAGAAGATTCAAAGTCTCTTTGCCTACAATTTAGTTTACTTCTCAGTCATGCCTGTCTCCTACATGGTTTAACATATTCATATTTTATTCCTGCTTGCTTTTGGCCTGTACTGAGAAGTGAGCTGCCCATTAAATAAACCTGGACATTTTTCATATTTAAGAAAAGCAAGCACTCTATGTATTCATGTGTTGCAGTGGGGATACTGCAACACGCATATATCAAACCAGGAGTCCCGTGGAAAGGAAATATATATGGACAGACAGATTCTTGATAGCTGTTTCAGAGATGTTTATTTCTCCAGCCGCATGGCCGGGGCTCTGCCCAGGAACTGTTCCAGTCACGGGACCAAGGGTCCTTTGCCTGCGCAGGGAACACAAACCAACCAATGGGAACGAGGCTGAGCAGGGACAGGGTAGCCCCGTGTCTATGCCCTCAGGGCCCCTCTCCCAGGGCTACACGGCGGGGGAGGGACCCCAACACCTCACCCGTTTTATTTTAATAAAAGGAGAATGAAAACAACTGGATAAACATAACAAGAACAGTTTCAAAACAAAACAAGCCACCCTCCTGAGTCTTTAAATGTCCAAACAGATTCTCTGGAACATCTTAGGGCTGACAGAAGGGAGACAGAATTCTCTGAGCATGCTTTGTGGGGAAACTGAGGCAGGAGAGGGTTTAACTTCTTCCCTCTCCCTTTTCATCCCCCACTCGGCATTGGAAAGGGATTTTTGGGGAAACAATTGGCAAAAGCATGGTTTTGTGAGGGAAACCATGGATGAAAAAACGGATTGGGAGTACACTGGGGGTAATAGGATATAGGGTAAAAGGGAAAGGTGGGATTAGGAAAGGGAAACTGTAGGGGGGGCTTACAATGGAGATATTGTCTAACATGACTACGATTTTTTGCATATATACTGCCTTTTACAGAAACACCATCAGGCCCAGTGACCTGCGATGCTTGTAACCCTTTTCTCCCTAGTACAATATTAAATTCCACCACCTCTCCATCTCCCAAGCTTGGGATGCATTTTTCAGGGTTATTCTTTTTAATAGCAGTTCTATGCACGAATATGTCTTGCTGGTTGTCACACCTTGTTATAAAACCATAATTTTGCTTAACATTATACCATTTTACTATCCCTAAGGTCTTAGTTGCTATGATCTTTTCCTTTTTCCGAGTGGCTGCTGTTTTCTGTCTCGCTGCGTCTTTGCTGTCTCTTTCGGTCGCTCCCGTGTTGGAATTGTCGGGGCTGCTGGTGCCTGCGCGCTCTTCCCGGGGTCGCGTTCGGGGCTGCGCGGGCCGGGCCGGGCCACGCCGCTCAGTTCTCCGTGCGTCGCCTCCTCTGGTCGCAGCTTCGCTGCCGCTGTCGGGCGCTGCACCCACGTCTCGGCCGGGCCCCCGAGCGAGGACTCCCCTGCGCCCTGCTCCAGCGCGTGTCTCGGCTGGGCGCGGCTCCGTTCCACCGCCACCGCCTCCAGCCGCCGCCCGCGCGCCGCCCCTCTCGGTCGGGCGTTCACGGGGCTCGCTCCACCACGCACTGCACAGGACCGGGCGGGCACCGCCGGGTCCCGCCGCGCCTCGCTCCGCCACCGACACTGCGGCTCGCGTGGCTCCGCCCGCGCGCGGGAACTGCCTCGCTGCTGCTCGCAGAGCGCTCGGTGCACGTGGCCTGGGCCGCACGTGCGGCCTTCCCTTCACCAGGACACAGCTGACATTGCTCAACAGTCTCAGTAACTAAATAATATTCACGAAAATATTCTTCCATCGGCATATATTTTGACTCCAGTATTAACTGTGTCCAAACGGTTTTCCAAAAGCCCTTGGTAAGAATTAAATCCCAAGAAACATAGAAAAAGTTCTTAAACAACCATGCCAGGAAGTGTTTCAGTTCTTTTTGAGCTTGAATCAAGCTAAAATTTACAAATCGTTGTTCAAGAATCATTTTAAGTTTAAGATAAATGTCCATATGCGGCTCTGAGAGCCAAGAGTCTTCCCACGGTTCCTCCATAGTTTAGATACGGAATAGCAAAGCAAAACCAAGAAGAGGAATCCAAAGTTTCCAGGGTTTACTCACACAAATCAGTCGCTTAGGGATCGGGGATCGTTCTGCTCACAAATCTCCACCATTTGTTGCAGTGGAGATCCTGCAACACGCATATATCAAACCAGGAGTCCCGTGGAAAGGAAATATATATGGACAGACAGATTCTTGATAGCTGTTTCAGAGATGTTTATTTCTCCAGCCGCATGGCCGGAGCTCTGCCGAGGAACTGTTCCAGTCACGGGACCAAGGGTCCTTCTGCCCGCGCAGGGAACACAAACCAACCAATGGGAACGAGGCTGAGCAGGGGCAGGGAAGCCCCGTGTCTGTGCCCTCAGGGCCCCTCTCCCAGGGCTACACGGCAGGGGAGGGACCCCAACATTCATGTTTTTCTACTGGTTCGGAATCCATTTATGCATATTATTTAGTACAGGATGAGGCAACAGGATTGATATGCTAAAAAAGAAAGAGAAAGAAAGTGTAAGCCTTTCAATTTTACAAAATAAAGCATTTGAGAATAGTAGCTCCAACAAAGCAACTGATCTGTTCAGGACAGCAGTCAAAAATTTTAAATTACATACAATGAGTGCTAGGTAGAAACAAACAAAAAAAAAGAATTTAAAATCAGATACCAGCATAATGACAGTCTTTTGCTTTGCTACTCTTCACATTCTGCTACAGTAAAGTTATTCCCCACTCCTACCTTAGCCCTATCGCATCCAGTGGTCTAAGTTCCTCTCCTTCCCTGTCAGTGGTGTTAACTTCACCTGGAAAATGCATAATTGTGACAGTGAATTCAAAAGATTTAAACTTTCACATAAGAGTTCAGCACCAATGTAATTTTACAGTTTTTGAAAGAGCTGCAGAATAAAATCTTATGGCCTGCTCTTTGCAAGGTCAGGCTAGCTGGCCTTGGAATTTATTATTTCTAGGATTCTTCTTATCAGGATACATTTGAGACATCATGTATGGCACAGAGGTCAGAATTGTTTTGATCGCAGCTTTTCTTTCCTTCAGTAAGAATACTCTCAGATGCCGTGAGTCAAACCCTGTACAAGCCCAAAATATATCCAGACATGTTCACCAGAAATCCAAACCAGCAAAAAGTCCTTAGTGTATCTTAAAGAGCCATTGCTTTACAGACTCTAGGGAGCAGAGGGCCAGGGAACAGTCACATCACAATGTCATCAGTAAATCCACAGATATATCCACTGTGGCAGGTGATAACCTATCCACACACAACACTTTGCTGAGGCAGTGCTGCCTGAGCTCTGAGCAGATCTGCAGTTATTCTTCTCAGTTTTCAGAGAAGAGGTGGGTCAGCTCCAGTCCTGAAGTCTGTATTAGCTGTAACTTTATAAACCCATCCTCTTTGGGTGTGATGCCAGCCTCGTTGATGTCAGGTTTTTATAATCATCTCAGAATAACCCTGTACTGTCACTGAACTCACATCTGCCTTACACCTGCCCTCTGTACACTGTGTCACACTTCATGCTGCAGAATAACAAGGATAAGCCATATCATCATTGTCTACTTTTAACTATTTTTGTTTCTGCCTAGAGAATACTTTAGCGACCATTAGCTAATAGAGAGACTAACTGTAAAGTGTCTTCCCTCATCAAATGCAAATGTAACAAAATTCACAACTAGAAACCTGCTGAATTAGAACAGTACTTACAGGAAGTTATAATGATTTAACTGGAAGAAAGGCATATAACCAGGAGCCACATGTAAGACAGAAATAAAGGTCTGGCTGAATATATAGAACTCCTAGTTGTGAATCTCCCATAATTGTGAAAAAGTGAGTGAGGCAAAACACATCAATATTGAGAGTAATCCATACATCTGCAGAGGTAGTACAATCTTGCAGCTGCAGACTTACTTTTGTTAAGATGAAAGAATTCTGCAGGCCATAAGGGAAAATAATGGGCGCAAATACATGAAGAAAATAAATGGAAATAGCAAGTGTCTGAAACTCATTAGTTGAATAACAGCTGAAAGTAGGAAAATTAGAAAAGAAACTTCTACTTAAATGTGCTATAGTTAGAGGCTGTGCAGAAGGAGAGACTATAATGCAATCTCCACATTTTGAAATATACAAGTCAAATGTACATTTTAAAACCATTCCCCAGTCATGACTGTAATTCCTGTTCTGTGCTTTTGTGTAGCATTAATAATTACTAAGAAAGTCATAGCCCAAGAGAGAGTATTTAATAAGCACATTTTTCAGTTAGTAGAGTCTTCAGGAAATGAACAAGAAAAAGATCAGTCTTTGGGAAATGGCTAAATACAGGGCTCTCTGTGTTTTCTTAAGATGAGCAGTCATCAGAGTGTAGATCTGTAATGGCACACATATGACTGTGAGTGAATATATTATTTTCTTTGACAGAGCTAGAAAATCCAATAACATTGCAATGTCAGGAACAATTGTTAAGACAAAAAAAAAAAAAAAAGAAAAAATAAATTAGTGACAACAAGGCTAAAATTTTAAGTACAAACGTGGAAGTCCTAAAAGAAGTCTAGGAAGTATGATTAGAGTGATAGCAAAGCATTCAAATCCCTTTATTCTTATAATTTCCTAAGGTGCTTCTTTCTGCTTCATCTGAAGAAATCAGTATTTTATCTGGCAAAGTTTCCTTATGTTCCTCAACTGTCTTTAGAGGACATTTTTAGAGGGCTTTGAGATTGATAGCTCATCTATATATATATATATATCAGCATCTGGTCTTCGTGGTCAATTAATGACAGCTGAACCAAAGAAGTGACTACCCAGAATCACCAAACTATCTAGCTTTAAATGGCTTTGCTATATTTTTCCCAAAAATACAAACATATTCCTCTTGATCCTGGGCAACGACTGATTTCCCCATCCCAACTTTTGGATTCCTACACTGTTAAAATTATTATCCTGCGTCAAATGCCTGTTAGGTCAGATGTTGCCACAGACGGAAGATGAGAAATTAGATCAGTGTGCTGGAGGTATGAAAGAACAGAAAAACAGTTAAGTGCCAGGCCATGTATCCTGCAGCCATGAGGTCTGGTACCCCTGTTATGGATGCAGGCTGACTGGTTTCCAAGGGTATGGCATGAAAACCTCACTTGACTTGTTCTATTTATCCATGTGTGGGTTTTTTGCCTATTAAAAAAAATCCAAAAATGAGTAAAATGTGAACAATCACTTTTTTTGCTTAGCAAGCTGCTCTCTGCCCACTAGTCCTAAATTAAGTTCATCCTCTGAATCTTTTAGTGTTTCTTGCCTTCTCTGTGCTCTTTCAGTTGTTTTCTGCTCAACAGGGGACCCTATTGGATTGCTTACAGTTGCACTTCAACTAGAAATACAGAAGAGAAGAAAATCTAATAAAAGTCCCAGATCATCCCTATAACAAAACTCTAAGAAGTTTCTTATTTACAAATATTATAGCCAGTATCATCTTATTTTTACCTCTTCTGCAGAATTCTGAGGTATTTTCCAGGTTTTTATCCAAGCAAAGGGAACAGAGAGTGCATATGTAGTTATTTTATGTGTAGATGTCAAGGTTTTGGCAGTGGGGGGCCACAGGGTTGGCCTCTGAAATGGGAGCAGGGACTGACCAATGCCAGAACAGCTGGCTGCAAAATGGACCCCCCACACAACACTGTTGAGCTCATCAGCCAAGCCTGTGGTGCCTCTGTGATGACATATTTAAGAAAGGGAAAAAACACAGAAGAAGGAGGAGGTCCTGCAGGCACAGGAGCAGAAACTCCCCTGCAGCCCATGAAGGACCCTTGCTGGAGCAGGTAATTCTCTACAGCCAGCTGAGGATCTCATTCTGGAGCAGGTGGATGGATATCCCTGAAGGAAGCTATAGACCATGAGGAGAGCCCTTACAGGAATCGAGGAAAGTGTGATGAAGGAGAAGGAACACCACAACCCCCATTTGCCAGCCCTCCTGATCTTCTCTGGAAGAAAGGGAGAAGTGTGGGATGAAGTTGAGCTTGGGAAGACAGAGTGGAGGAAAATTGTTGGTTTAATGTTTGTCTTTGTTTCTCACTCCCTGAATCTAATCTAATGAGAAGTAAATAAATTTTGCCCACAATAGTCATTGGCAAATGTTCTCCCTGTCTTTACCTTCAACCCATGAGCTTTCTTGTCCCATTTTCTTCCATTGCCCCACTGAAGAAAGCACAGGAGTTTCTGGGTGGGAGTGTAGCCCTTATCCAAGGTCAGTCTACCACAGTTGTTCAACATGGTAGGCATGACTCAGGCCTTCCTACCCCAATCTCTTTTATGCACAACACTGAGACTGCAGAGAAATTGGTTGTCAAACAGTCACTCTGCTGCCTCCTCCACTTTTTCAACTGCCATGTTTGCTTTTAGAGCAGCCTTAGCACTTCTCCTCATTATATTCTCAATGGGGTTTTTCACTGCCTACAATTCTCCATAGATAATTGAGTCTAGTGGTAACATTCAACATAATTTTGAAAAGACAATGATTAGATGAGGTCTGCATTCAAAGATAGATTTTCTCTATATTGTTTAAAATGGGATAGAGCAGAGCATAACAGTGCAAAGGGAGCATAAGGGTAAATAGTGTTTATAAGGAAATCTTCCATTTGGAAGAGCAGATGCATGCTTGCATGACATTAATCTATTTTTGTGATTCATGGAGCATAAAATGTTTAACTTTGATGCCCTAATACATAATTTACTTAACCATAGAGAAATGTCTAAGAAAGCAAAGGTGATAAAAAGATGATTAAGAAAGCAAAGATGATAAATAAATACTATCTTGCATAATATTGTACAGAATGTATTTTTGTCACCACAAATTTACCTAAATGTTGTGAAAACAGTGCAACAGAATTTCTTTGGAGTGTAAATAACCTGATTCATTGAGCACATCTAATGCAGGTCTCCTCCCAACTATTACTGCAATTATTTAAAGATTAAGACTCCCTAAAGGTACACAATATGATAAACTACAATAAATCCTCTAAAATGTATGGTCTGAAGATACCCCACTGAACTACAGATAATGATTTATAGTCTGTTGGTAAGAGATGCAATTTAATTGCACATTGAAATATTCCTAAAGCAGCAATCATCATGTCACAGAGTACCTGCAAAATGTCAAACTCTAATTATTTTCATGACAGTGTTTCTCTAATTTGTCTGTGGTAATCTTTCACTCTGAAGGCTTATCCACAGAAAATGAAATATCAAAAAAATTATGCTCAGCTGTCATCTTTACCACATGCCATTTTGTCTAAATTTTGTCAGAATGTGAAAACAGGAAGGTGATCTGAACTGTTATGGAGCTAATCCTAATTTCCTTCATACTTACCAAGATACAGTTAGTTTAGAAAATTATGCCTATGAATTTATAGGTAGATATATAGATAGAAGATATATGTACTTCAGGAAAAAAATAAACTCCAAATTTTTAACCCTATGTTCAGATTCCAATCTGCTTTCCTGTATTTTGGCGCCTCTGGAACTGTAGTGCTTTTAATGGAATTAAAGTATACATCTGCATACATCTGGCCAGAATGAAGTCCATCCTTCTCAGTTTCATTGGAGGAAACAAAACCAAACACATGCCCCCAAAAAACCAACCAACCAGGCAAAAAAACCCCAAACCCCTCAGCCAACAGCAAATTAGGTACTCTGTGAAATTCCCATCCCCTTACCTCAAACTCTAAATTTTCAAATATATTATTTTAGTCTATCCTCTTCAAGCAGATTCACTGTCTCTCTCCCTGTGCTTCTCTAGCTCTTGTTTGTGGTGGAGTCTCTGATGCTTTTTTTACAATTTGGAAGTGCCCCAGAGATTTTCCCTTTATCTCATAGTTGCCCTTTGATCTTTCCCTCACAAGAATACCTCCTCAGCTGGTGCTGCAGGTTCATGCTGTGATTATGTCTGGATACACTCCCCTCCAGTATCCACACAGAGATTGTTCTTGGCTGTCCTAGAGGCATGTTATTCACACCACTGCAATTCAAACAGGAGCCTAAGGGCAAATCTTAGTTTAAAATTCAGTAATTTTGAGTCTGAATAAAGTTATTACTCGTTCCTATATTCATGTCACATGCCTCCAAAAATCTCTGCTCATGGGCACAAACCATAAAGTTAGAACACAAGAATAATAAACCTGATAGGCCTGCAATCAGAAAGTATGGGGGAAGACAGGAAAGCTTATCTGAAGGTCAGTAAGAAAACTGTGGAAGAAAAGTTGAAAGACTTCACTGAAAGCAATAGTATTGTGTGTCTGGGCACTGCAAAGCAGTGCACATGGCTCTCAGAGACAGTGGCCCTATACATATACTTTAAGTCCAGGAGCGACTTAATCACAATGTCTCAAAAGAAAGAGAGAATTAGTCCCGTTCATTAAAACTGATGACAACTATGTGTGATTTGCTTTTTAAACTATTCAAATAGTATATAAAGAACTGGTGGAAATGCAGAGATCTTTACTATACAGATATGCTTATAACAGTTTACACAACCATATTTCCAAGTAATTCCAGAGACAATTTATATTGTATTTCTCATTGTGTGCAATACAGCTCTGTTGCAAAGGTTTTAAATTTATTTTATTTGTAAAGTTTTTGTAATCAAATATAAGTAAAATGCCTCTTTTCAGGGCTTGATGCTTATGTGCCATGTAAGAATTTTGAGTGAAACTTTTGCATGATTTGTTACTGCTCTACCACCAGGAGCCTTTGAGTCATGAAACAGAACCACTGAACAACTGAGGTCAGAAATGGCCTCTAAGACCATGAAGTCCAAAATTAACTGATCACTTTTAAGTCCACCACTAATCCACATCCCTAAGTGCCACATCTACATATCTTTTGAATACTTCCAGGGATTGTGACTCCACCACATCCCTAGACAGCCTGTTCCAATGCTCAACTGTTGCATATAGGTAAAGCCTTATAAAATGAAGGCCTTGTTGCCTTTGTAAAATCATGGTTCAGGCCTATTACTTCAGTTAGTAGAGAAGGACTGTGGGAAAGAGACATGTGGGAACCAACAGCTGGCCTGAAGGCCTCACAGGCATTGACCTTGACACAATCAGTTTGTACCCTTGAGAACTGCAACATCAACAGAAGCAAGAAGCAAAAACAACAGAAAGAGGATGTGGCAGCTGCAGAAGGGAAGATACTGGCTGATACGTAGCAAGAGTGTGTGCACGCTATAGGCAACCAATAATATTGTATTGTAGTAAGCTAACACCCAATGAACATGTAATACAAATGCTAAGAAATTGTATAAAAGAAAATGTTTAGTATTAAAGGGGGCTTTTTGCTTGGAGCTGTTGGTGTGTGTATGTCATGTCCATCTCAACAGCGACACTCAACAACCCTTTCAGTGAAGAAATTTTTGCTAATGTCCAATCTAAACCTCCCCTAGCACAGCTTGAGGCCATCTCCTCATCCTGTCACTTGTTACCTGGCAGAAGACACTGACCCCCACCTCAATAGGTAGCTGTAGAGAACCATACGGTTCCTTCTGAGCCATCTTTTCTACAGGCTAAGCGACCCCAGCTCCCTCAGCCACTCCTCATAGGACTCGTGCTCTAGACCAGAGGAGGAAATCGCCTTACTTCACATTTATCTGAGCCATGGGCTGACTCAGCTGGACCTTGCAGGTGAGAAGAATGGAGAAAGCATCCTCTTTCTGTCTTCTACAGTGTTTTGGGCACTGCACTAGCCCACAATGAGCTGCACAGGAATAGAAATGAATAGGCACAGAGAATGTTACCGCTGTGTGCATATTCAATACCACTGGGTATTCAAGGTAGCCTAGATACTAAGCAAGAAGTTTGAGAACCTACCTTTTGCACATAAATTGCCTAATTTTCTTTGTGAGTCTTCCCCTTATTTCTTACTTGTGATACTGTTCAAAGACCTAGTCTTACTTCGTGTATGTTTCCCTATACAGAGAGAGCAAGTCCACATTCTCAGATGTATTACACAAATGGCTTTCTTATTACCCTTTTATGGATGAGCTACCATCATAACTCTTAGAAGAAACAATTAAAACCAGTTTGAGGCAAAGGAGGTATGTTGCAAGACAAGAGGATACATCACTGAAAAGTGTCCTGTAATGTAATATTAAGCTTTAAAATTTATGGCTGTTTTCTTCCTTGTGGTGTTTTTCAATACACTTTTATTACAGGCTCTAAATTACACTCTCACAGAAAAGGTCTCTCTTTAAACCTTTAGGTCTGAATTGTTCAGATCTTTTCACACTGAATCAAACAGTTTTAAGCTGGCACAATCCTTGGCAGGCTTGTAAATCTTTCAAAAGATCTTATCCAATTACCTTTCATGGTCCACAGGCTTCTACAGTGTGATTGTTTCCTACCATGTGAGGAATTAAGTGCTCATGAAAGGTTAGGAACCAATAGAGTTGAAAAGTAAGCCAGCACATTTTTCTGTAGTTCATATACCATGGTTGTACCTTCAGAGACAGTGTAGAGATCTATAAAGAAATTCAGTCATGGTCAAGAACACTGATGGTTTTGAGTCCAGAACTCAAAGTAAGTAAGGCCAGAAGTTTTTAGTTTATTTTTGCCTCTGACAAAGGATATCAGAAGAAATCCAAGGCTGACTACTAGGGTTTTGTAGCCAGGGTCAGAAACCCTCTATACTCCAACTGAAAAAAAGATATTAGCATCCTATGAGGAGATCTGAGCTCCCTCAGAAGTTGTTGGGACAGAAGCATGTCTCCTCTTGGCGCCATGATTGCCGTGCTACACTGGATGTTCAAAGGAAACATCCCCTCAACACATCGCAACCAGCGCTACACTGGGTAGCACTGATTACACAACAAGCCCAAATTCGAAAACCCAGTTCCTCAGGAAGAGATTATGGACTAACTAGAAGGAAGAGATTTTGGAGTACTGCATGAGAAGGTGACTCTTGCTCAAGAAGCCCCACCAAATAATGAGTTATCAGAAAGTGAAAAAGGCTATGCTCTACCTACTGATGGACCCTGCTGAGTGATAGGAAACCATTGGAGGTGAAAAGCTGTTGTGTGGAGTCCCACACAATGAGTCTTTGAGGCTGCTGAAGGGAAAGCCATCCAACTAGCCCTATAGATTGCTAAATTACCAAATTGGCCTGTACTCTATCTCTACACTGACTCCTGGATGGTGGCTAATGCCCTGTGGGGGTGGTTGCAGCAATGGAAGAGCAATTGGCAAGGCAGGGGTAGACCTCTCTGGGCTGCTGCATTGTGGCAGGACATCACTGCACAGGTAGAAAACTTGACTCTGAAGGTATGTTCACGTACCCAAATTCTGATATCCACATGCCCAGAAGTAGTGTCACTGAAAAACATCAAAACAATGAACAGGTTGTTGTCAAAATTGCAATAGCTCAGGTGGACTTAGACTGGGAGTAGAAGGGTGAGCTATTTATAGCCCCATGGGCCCATGAAATATCAGGACATCTAGGAAGAGATGCAACATACAGGTGGACTTGTGACTGAGGGGTAGACCTGATCATGGAGGCTATCAAAGAGGTCATTCATGAATGTGAAACATGTTGCAAACAAGCAGGCTACATACGTAAAATCTCCTTGGAAGCTCAGATATAAAATCTAAGGAAAGGAGGAGGAAGTGATGGGGGCATTTATTATTTACAATGCTTGCCTTCCGGAGAAACCGCTACAGGAGTTGAAGCCCTGCTTCCTTGGAAGTGGCTGAACATCACTTGCTGATCGGAAACTGTTGCTGCCTGCTCCGAGCTTCCCTTCCCCCTCCCCAAGACAAGCCAGGACCTGCCTCCGCCATGCGCTCTGAGCTCCTTTGTTCCAAGTGTGGGCAAAACCAAATGTAGCTCTAACTCTTCAGCAGTGTCTGATTGGTCGGTCACCCCGGGTCCGCCCCCAGTCCTCCCCTTTCCCCTTCTCCCAATAAAAGGGCCCGAGAGGGGGCCCACGCTGTTTGGCTTGCATCCCTTCTGTGAAGGTCTGTGTGTCTGTCTCTGTTTGAAAGCTTCTAATTGCAGGAATTAGGCAAACCAAAGACTACAGTTCTACCTCTTTGCTTCTACTGGTGGTATCAGCTTTGCAGCTACTATTTGCTGCTTTTAGAGCTACTGAAATGCTGGATTGCCCGTGCTACCTCTCTAGGCTGCCCGAGGCTTTCTAAGGCATTCAACTACGAGCACTAGCCGGTAAAAAGCTGTGAGTATTCCACAGGAAACAGAGAATAAACTTTTATTTTCTCTGCTTGTGAGGGTGCAAACTTTCACTTTTACTTTTGTAAACTGCTTTCACTTTTACTTTTGTAAACTGCTTCTCAACCTACGAGACATTTTCCACCTTCTTTTCTCTCCCCATCCAGCTGGGAAGGGGAATGATAGAGCAGCTTGGGCACCCAGCATCCAGCCAAGGTCAACCCACCACAACATCTAAGGTCTTAAATCTTGTCTAGGACCACAAACTATCTCTCATTTTATCTCTACCGATCATAAACCTTGGTCTTTGTTATATGTAATATACCTTCTTTGGGAAAAGTGACAAGAGGTCACAGACTTCCTAGAGTTTTTAAATATGAAAAGGAATACAGTGAAGAGTGAAGAAAGCCCTTCTTTTTGTTATTTTATATACTTATGTAACACCTTTATTAACTAAGGGAATATAAAAAATAAATATTTCCTAAGGTATTTCTTAACATCAGAAAGAATTTTAGATGTCAGCAGTTTTAACCGCAGTATTTATTCCACTGACCTATAAACTGCAATTACGGCTCTCACAGAAATGGAAGAAAATCACTAAATCAGTTTCACACGTAGCATAAAAAATATTATTTCATCTCACCCTCTTGGCCAGGATTACTAGGAAAATGGTCCTTCAAAAACATTACACGGGTAATAAAATCACAGTTAAGAACAAATGAAGAAATGCGTTCTGTAACTTTGAGGGAGAGCTTAAAGAATTCTTTTATTTGTAATACAAAAAAAAAAGGATATTGCAGTGAGAGAAATCCAGCTGCATCTTGAACCTGTGTTAGTGACCTGTAACTAAGCTCTGACATGCTGTAATTTCAAATTGATATATATACACACACACCTATTAGGATATACATATTCATTTTGTTAGGTACATATATGTTTATATATATAAAATATTCTTTTTTTCTTGCACTTCATAGTGAAAAAGACTTATTTTTCAACTGAAGAGTTATATGGAATCAACTGATACTCCAAGACCTTTCTATGTCTGATTTTCAATTGTATCTTTTATAATTATTCATTTATATTGGCACAAGACAGCAGGATCTCGAAATGGGAAACTTCCCACTATGGAACTAACTGAAAAGCAATCAACACAAGTAGAATTAGCTCTTTGTTAGTTCATTTATTTCAAACATGCTTCTGCTCTGAATAGGGAAATTAAGTTACAAGAAATTTGCAGCTTTTAAAAAGCTTTCAATTTAACAGATTGTTTTATTGTATTGTTATTCAACAAAACTTGTACTTATTTCAAACAAGAGTGTAAAATGGAGGAAATAAAAGCTGAATATGATCCCAAAGTCTATAATTAGAGGGCTTATATATGTATAAGAAAAACACTGTTAGTCATTTAAAAAAAATATTAAGGTGGTCTGGGTTTCTGCAGAGTTCAACCTTTCTGGGACTTTCATGTTTATAGATAAAAAAATATTCCAATTAATGAAACTTTGTCCAGTTCAGATGCTGGAAAGCTTGTCAATGTCATGTCTCCCAAAACTAAATTGCATTTATAAACTCATCTGTCGAATAAATAAAAGGTCACTTCTTGGTTTACAGTAAGAAATTGCTAATTATTTAAAAGGAACTTTCCAGATCCAGTGGGAGACTAGTGCTGCATTCTGAAGAGAGGAAAGATCATTACTAATTCTGTTGCTCATGGTTATTCCACAAAATTATAAATTACAGCACAGAGCTAGAATGAAGCTGACAAGTTTTTTTCTATGTTTTATTTACCAGGGCTGTACTTTACATTTTGAGTACATTTTGTTGACAATTGCACTGAATTTTTTTTTTTTTTTATTGTGTTTGACCATAACCTTGGAGCTTTTTACCTTGATGGATGTAAAGGAAAAAAATGGAATGAAGAAAGTTGCATGGGAGCACTCAATAGAGGTAATAAATTTGGATGCTTATCAGCTAGGTGAGGTATCCAAAACTTCTGTATAGAACAGCACTTCATTGAAATCACTTGCAAAAATATTTCACCTCAACTAGTAATGCCTATTAGAGCAGGAGCAATAATTTTGTGTATCATAAATGTAATCAAAACCTTATAAAATTTGGTATTTGTTAAAGAAAAAGAAAATGAGAAAAATATTTCACTTTATGAATTCAGAAAGGAACATAATTTTAAGGATGAAACATAAATAAAAATACTGCTCTAAAAAGTATATTGATGCTTTTGTTCCTCCTTTATTTCCATCTCTTTTTGTACAAAAAGAAAAATAACAAAATCACTACTAACTGAGTTCCATAAGCATTTCCCTGACATTTTCATGGGTTTGATTTTTTTAAGATTATTTGAATAATGATTTTTATTAGAAAAGATTGAAGACCAAGGAAGGGGCCAACAAGGGAAACATCACCCCTCTTCTTAAAAAGGTGAGAAAGGAAGGTATAAGTAACTACAAACCAGTTAGCATCACATCTCTGCCTGGGAAGATCATAGAGCAGAATCTCATGGAAACAATGCTGAGACGCATACGAGACACGGAGGCAGAATGGCTTTTCTAAGGCCAAATGTAGAAGAGTCTCACAGAGAAAACCATCAGAATGAAGTGAGCAACTGAAAATTCTGGCCTATAGTTTTGATTTTGATACTTTCTGGCTCTAATTCAACTCATTCAACTTAATATAGAGGCCTCAAGAGTAAAGAAAACCTCTGTTTATATCTTGTATCTACAGTCATTGTATACTACCTTTTCTGGAATGAAAAAGGTTATGCATCTTCAAATCACTAAAACTTGATGTAAAATCATGGTGCCATTCCAAAGATTATATTACCATGTCATAGTTATGTCAGTCATTAAGATGGAAAGTGTCTGCTCTTACTGTTAGCTTTTGCTAAGACTTGAACCATTTAGAGTCTGGTTTTCCATTCAGTTGCGGGCTGACAGTCATTATTGATGAATATGTATAAACTGCCAGCTCAAGCTATACACAGTTATGTCATGAGTAATGCTTCAAACCTTGAAGGATTAGTCATTATGAAGAGGGAAGGCACAAAACAAATACATATCTGTCCAAGCAAATGAGAATTATTGCAGTTCCCAGTATAATTCAGAAAGATTTTTGAGCCTGTTCAACTTGTGAATGGCCACGTACAGCTCTAGAGGCATTCAGTGATGGGTTGGGTTTTTGGAAGACCTATTTGCATGATCCCTGGATGAGGGAAACAATAGAGTCAGTCATCCTGAATTATTTCCACATTCACTTGGAAAACAAACAGATAATCAGAGTTTTCCCCAGAGACTTTCCCCAGAAGAGGTACAGACCATTTTATTCACACCTTCTACAATTTCAAACTGAGCTTTCATCATTTTTTATTGTCAAGGTTGAATTAAATTCAAGATTAAAAATGCATTCCACATTTTGCCAATATTATGACTGACTTGAGTAATTAATCTGTTGGTTTTTTACTGTCTCATTTCATCTGTCTTTTTGATTTATTAAACTGTGACTAGTACAAAATAGGATAAAATTTATAAAATGTCAAAAGTTTTTAACTAAGTTCATTCAGGTAAGTTCAAAATAATTCATTTATTTAATTCTTAGTACTTCAGTGAAGATATGGTAATTTTTTTTTTTTTTAATTTCAAAGTGTCCAGATCCTGTGAAGTCCTTATTCCATTCCTCATGCTTGTCAACATATATTGTTTAGATTTCCCACAGTTCATGTGAGTAAAGACTAATCTTCACTTCTACCTCAGAATCACTCCACGGTTGAGCTTGAACAGGACCTCTGAAGGTCATCCAATCTAATCCTCTTGCTCAATTCAGGGCAGCTAGAGCAGGTTGCCCAGGACTATGACCAGTGGCGTTTTTAATATCTCCAAGGATGGAGCCTCCACAGACTCTATGAACAATCTGCTCCAGGGTTTCATGGTCCTCACAGTGAAAAATTTTTCTTATGCTTAAATGGAGTGCCATGAATTTCAGTAATGCTCAGTGTGGTGAGTTAACCTACATTGTCTCCCAGGTTCTGACCAAGCCTCTCTCACTCCTCCTCAGACAGATGGAGAGAAAACAATATTTAAAATCTCATGGGATCAGATAACCACAGGAAAATCCCTCACCTTTACAATTACCATCACCAGCTGCACAACCAGTTCAATATACAGGATCCATACACTCCTCCACAGTCCTTTCCCCTTTGCCAGAAAGATTAAGAATACCAAATATTGCATTAAAAAATAAAGCACTAGTAAAACGAAGATGGCAGATGTTCTAATTTGAGTGGCAAAGTTGTTTTAAATGGAAATGCTTTTGAAACTCAGATGTTTTTAAATCAGAATCTGCCCCATGAACTAATAAATAAAACAAACTATAATTTCTATTTTTCTCTATTCTCAGTCCTTTGTTCTATTTTTTTTCCTTGTAAACTTCTGATTTTTTTTCACTATCTGCACCACTCATTCAATAAGCTTATCACCAAACATGGCCCCAAAAGATGCTCAAAGCAAAGGAGAAAGTGTGATATCTATTCTCCTTCAGTAATGACTAAATTCTCCTTAGTTACAGAGGAGCCCTTATGGAAAAAATCAGACTCTAGCAAAAAGTTAGAAGATGGAGTCAAGCATCATATTTACCACCATGAGCACATAGGAAGATCTGGTCAAAGGACAAAGGAAACAATTTGCAGGGATGCATCCTTGAAAACAATAGTTTGATAGTTAAGGTTTTCTACTTCTCTCATATGTTTAAAATTTGGAAATGCAGGAGTGAGTACATACTTTGCGTCATGAGATATGCTTGAGTCATCCCCTTAGAACCTAAAACAGAAAAATCAATGACAGGCCAAGATTTTCTTGCAGGAATCCTCTAGGATCATGCTGTAGGAGAGATGATGTACTGTCTTCTATGGAAAATAAAAAACACACCAAAAACCCCAAAACCAACTCGCGGACAGTCCCATAATCCTGCAAGCATCCATGGGTCTTTTTGCCTCACACAGGAATTCATCATCTCCCTGTGATATTCTGTGATTTAGACATTTTTTTGTTCTTTCTACGTAGAGTACTCCCAAACTCTATATTTTCAGTGTATCACTGTATATTTCAAACAACATTATAAAGATACCCTTCTAAAATCCATGGTATCTTAAAATATTTTTATAAATATAGCATTAAAAGTAACAAGATGCCAAAGTCTATCTCTTTGATCATTTTTATATATTTGACAACATCACAGAAAATGAGTGATCTGTGTTACTCGAAAATTTATCTATTTGAAAAATTGTGATTGACTGAAAGGAGTTGTACAAAAAGAAACAAGCCAGAAATAAATCACATCAGACAGAAAAACCCAGAAGCTCAAGAAACCTTAAGAGATGAAAATGGTGAAAATTCCTTATTTGGGTTTTACTATTAGGGCAAACGTCTCTGAGATGTGTACACTGTGCGTATAGCCCCATCTCACTGGCTGTACTCCTTTGGGTGCATCCATTTAGAATTAACTAATCTGAATCAGTTTTAATCAGCTCACAGGATTCAGGAAAGAGGTGTCTCAAAGATGATAATTATCATTAATAGGCAGAGTATGGCATTATGTGAGAAGATGGAGGAGGGCAATGATATCTTGCATTCTTTCTATTTAACCCTGACAGAAGAGCAAAATTATTTGGTTTGCAGAGATGTGATCCAGATTCAACTCATCTACAAAACGTACAGGAGAAGATTTGAAACTTGGAAGTAGGGTTCAGGGGAACTAGGGAGAGTTCACACAATAAGCTTTCCTGTAGGTCATTACAGGAACTGAAAAGATGTCTTATTTTTCTCTGTTTCTAAAAAGTGTTAGAACTCTAAGAACTTATTCTTTAGTACACTTGAAGAAAGGTCTCTCATTTACAGAAAAGCTTCATGTGCAGTTCTTTTTAGATATCTCTTACTGTTATTAACTTCTGTGTTCAACAAAACTGATTCAGCAGCAAGTCTTCTAGAAGTAAACTCTTTGGGATTTGTCTGTGTAGGATTTCTCACAAGATTAATTCTGGCTTCTTTTAGTGACTATTCCTTTGGTTTCTTGAACCTATCTTTAACTACAGATACTTTTTTTTTTTTTTAAATAATACTCTAAAAATATTTCTCATTATTTCCAGAAGTTGAAGGAAAACTGACATTTTTAATGTCTACTTCCATGAGAGTTAAATGTGAAGTTCTTTGTTATTTTTTATTCTGAGATACTTTCCAATTTTTACTTTTGGATACGAACAGTTTAAACTAATTATGTATGTGCAAACAAAAAAAATAGGAAAGAAAATACATGCATTCTTACTCTGGACAGAAAACTATAGTTGTGAGGCTTTCAGGCAGGGTTTTCTACAGAATAGTAATTGCATTTATTTGATAATATTCTACTGATACACTTCAATATCAGAGACAACTATTAATTAAAAATACCAGTGCAATAATTCTGCTGTGATGCTGTAGAGACAACCCCACACACAGGAAGCTAACAATGCAAAGCTCAGAAGTACCTGTTTAGGTAATCATTACTATACCTCCTAGTGGCTTTCACAATTTCAAAGGAAAAACTGGTCAATTATTTCCATATGGGTGGACATGGAAATCTAGAGAGTTATAGATGTGTGATTCCTTCATTCCAGTACTGAGCTGAGTTTGACAAGTCTATTGCCAAAGGAAGAGTGATTCAGATAAACAGTCGGTAGCACAGATGGTGTAGGGCTTCATATTAAGACTTTTTGATGCCCAGAAGCACCAGATGAATGACATAAACTTCATTCATATGAAGAATAATTTTCAATATCTTTGGGGAACAAAAAGGGCTTTTATCCTGGCTAGCAAGGTAAATGCTGGCCTATTTCATATCAGGAATTTGCAGCTCTCAAGTGTCCAAGGATGCTCACGTATGAATAAGGATTTGTACAGTATCAGTTAAACCATCTAGAAAAAAACCAAACCAAAACAAAAACAAACAAAATAATTAAAAAAAAAAAAAAACACAGGGAAATGAAGCACAGTCAATATTTTTATAATTTTACAAATTTTCTAGTAATTATGCTTCTGAGTATATAATAATAATTTGTAATACTGTAATGTCTAAAGTCTCTCTAAGCAGTTACAAAAGAATGAGTCCATTGTGTCAGGAGCAGTCAAGTTTAAAACAAAATACAGCCACCATTCCAGAGAACTTTCTACTACAAAGGTTGAATCAATAATCTTTAATCCACTTGTCTTACCTTATTAACTCTGTTGAAAATATAGTAAGAGGAACTATGCACTTCGCAGAATTACACCAGCTGAGCTAAATTATCCTGTGGCATGCCAATCATTTTCTCCCAACAAAGAAATAACCCACTGCTGAAATGTCACCTGTGATCCAGGAAACTACTATCAAAAAATGAGGCACTGAATATAATACATCACAGAGGATAGAAGAAATCATCCAGGGAAGGATACCTAAGGAAACACAAATGAATGTCACCAGAGATCATCACCTCCACCTGTCCTGTTGAACTTTTCCTCTTTAACCAATTTTAGCCTTGGATAATATTTTTTATTTCACGCTGGACTTAAAAGAGATCCTGCTGATGTTAACAGGCAAATGTGAATTTTTTGGTTACTTGGAAGTCCTAAAGTGCAATGGTTATATTGAGTTTAAGGCAGATGAAAACTTTGTTTTCACTGACCATTTCAATAGGACACATTTTCACATTAAGTATTTAAAATTCATCAAAACCAAAATGATAATACTATGAGTTACTTCTTTATATGATCTTTTCCAGATTACTTGAGACCTTTCCTGAATAGTACAAGAAAACAGTCACTAAATAATACATCTTCTTTCTCAGGAAAAACCAGTATAACATCTCAGATTACTTGATATTAATTATATCTCCTAATTTTCTGTACGTGATTAGACAGTGGCATAGAACACAGTAATAAAACATGATAATAACATTTTACTTCCTTTGGATTTTTTACTTAGCTCTAGGATTTTGCTTAGATAAACTGGAAACCTCTCAGATTCACAGGAATAGATAAAGCCCATGATTTTTAAGAAGGCTATAAAAGTTACATGCAGATTTCATTTAGATTGAGAGGAGTTTTTTCATTTAAATTAATGCAAAACAAAATCTACAGAGGAGTAGGTTATCCCGATTTGCAAGATGGACCATACACTTCCAATATACATAAAATAGCATTATTTTGGAGAAATTCTTCAAAACTAGAGTGTATGTAGTCTGGGAATGCAGACTTTTGCTTTTCCAGAGAGAAGCAGTGGCAAAGACAGTTCATACATGGCCAATTATTTAAATCTAGGCTTAGTCCTTGCAGCATGCTTTTGCTTGCTCATTATTCTTGTGAGAGTCTACCCTTAATTCCATTTATCTGAATATTTCAATGGACTTTAAACATTTTGAATATCCAGAAACGGGTTTGATGAGTTTCATGGATTTTCAGTCCACAGGTAATGACTGGACAGAGCTTTGATCTTTCCTTAACTGTAGATCACTAGTTTTCATCTACTTACTTCCAGTCTTAATAATCTGCCTTCATTATATCACTTCCTTGGAAGTTCATTCCAGAATTCCTCTACTCCTACTATGAAAATCTTCTGCTCATCCTTTCCTTTGGATTTTCTCAGTTATCTACAACACAAAATTGCAGACTATGGGCTATCTTCTTTCGTGTGCCTGGGTGAACAGTGCCAAGCACAGTATCCGTGGTCAGCACTGCTGCAAGTCTACTCAGCAGTAATAGAAGGTAAAGCTGTGCCCGAGTGCGTGGGCTACTTCCAACACCAGCAATGCAGTGTCCCCAAGGGTTAACAGAAGCCGGAGGAACCTAATTTAGCTCAATGAAATTGTGGGTGTGCTCATTTCCTGGTGCTGAGCATCCTCACTTGGGCTATTCCACTGAACACAAGGCTACATTCGGGGTGTCTTGTGATCAGAGCAGTTCTGGAGAGGTCAAACACCCTGCTGCAGTGTCAGCCTTTGAAACTGAAAAGCACAAAGAAAGCAGCAGGGAGCCAGGCCTCTCCTGCGGTGAAGGCGGCAAAACGGCCTTTGCTCTATACGTGCTATCATTTGATTGTTGTGTCTTTTGTTCTCCTGTTAGTGGGCCTGGTCCTACCCACCTTACCAGAGAAAACTAGCCTGATTTCCAAGAATTTTTTGCTTTCCAGGACCAACAGGTTTGGGCATAGGTTTTCTTAGTGGAGTGAAAAAAAGGGATCTTGATCTGTTTTCTGTATCAAAATGTAGTTTCATTTTACTTTCCTTGACGATACATTAGGATGGTACTTAAGGAAGAGGCAGAATTATCAAAAATTATACAAAATTGTTAAGATAATGTGTAAATTCATTACTTTCAGACAATGCATCTATTTTATAAAATGGAATACATACTGACATGTCAGGAAAGCTCTTTATTTACCTTAATGAGCCATGAATAGATCTGTGTGATAGTATTTGAACTCATTTTAAGTTTTTAATTTAATTGTCATTAACTGGAGTTAAGTTTTCTGTTACCTTTGTAACAACCTGCAATAAAAACTTATGATGCGACAAGCCACTACACTACCTTTAACCTTGTTTTTTAGTAAGGGCAGCCCTACAGGAAACCAACAAAGTGAAAAATGGTAAACTCTACTAGCATGGATTATGAAATGACAGTGATTTTAAAAGCCTGTTGCAAAATTACTGTTGATTTGCTGAAAAATTTGAAGAGTTTTACTACTTACAGTGAATTTCTTAAAAAGTCTACATTTCTCACAGGAAAAAAAAATGTACAGAGGGCAGGGGAGGTTATCTTAAAGTAGATTTGAAACTGTTTTATCTAAGAAAAGCGATGGTTTTTTTAGTGCCTGGAAATTAAGCACCAGTATGGTAGCTTTTGTATTCATAAATGTAAAGCAAAGAGATTGATACTAACATTAATGTAATTCAGAAGAGGCAGCATTAATAAAAATAAGAATTAAAGAATGGAAATACATTCTATCTAAACTCATTAATAATACGTTTTTGCTTTTAGAATTCTCCTTTAGAAAATATTAAGAGCATATTTCACATCTCTAACTGGGCAGAACTCTATATGGAAAACAAGGCAGAAATACAAACGGAAATGTATAGCTCATCTGTGGAGGGAGTGCCAGAGGATAAACAGCATTTCTGGGGACTCTCTTGGCCCTGGGACCTCTCTAGCGTGTAGGGATAAGCAGGGGATGGGACACCCAAAGAAGCCATCCTTTTTTGTCTTTGCTCCCCCAAATGGAAAATTTTGAAATGCAGCCACCATTGCAAATACTGTTTTCAAACCAGTTTGAGAGGTTCACACTGTAGGGACCCCCAGAGTGAGAGGCATTAATCTGAATCATAAGTGAGCCAACAGCAGTATAGAGAGAAATTAATAATTGCACCATAAAAATACATTTGCTACATTTTTTCAGCTGCCAAACCCTTAAAAAATGACATTGCTTGTGACCTGAAGTAAAGGCATCTTGAAAGACAACTTGATCTTAGAATAGTAAAGAAGACCCAATTAGCAAAATATAAGTAACTTGTTCTTATGTGAAACTTTGAAAGTAAAACTTCCGTGTGTCCATTCATCACGTGTGCTCCTTTTACCAAATGAGAGAAGTAAGCATTTTCAGGAGGTGAGACGTGATTTTAAGACAGGTGTATGAGAGATGTACTGCTTTTAGAGGTGACATTTTTCTCTCCATTGATCACCAAAGTGACCTAGCATGAAGTAGATCAGTTTTCGATGTCCGCTGCGTAGATAAGTCGAGAAAAACTGTTTCTCAAGTTAGGTTTTTGCCATTTCTTTCTGAAATAAAATGTTCCAGTCCCTCCAATCACAGAGGAGTTATGAGAAATATTTTTTCTTCAAGACTTATATTTCCCTTTCCTGGCAATATTTTTAAATACCCATTTGCTCTTCAGGAACCAAATCACATAAATTGAAAAAGACAAAAAAAAAATTAAAATGCTCAAAAATAATTGAAAATAGAGAAACAGATTTCACTCAAACAACATCTTCTCAGCAATATTAGAAAGCCTCTGCCTGTCTTTTTTGCCATGAGCATATTAACATTTTCAAAACAACAGCTGTGATAGAGTCCTAAGATACTGTGTTTGTTCCCCTCATTCATTTCAGAAAACATAAAGAATTCTTATCATGATGTTGTGCCTTCATAAAAAAAACCCTAACTCTATAAAAATGGCAAGTCATATTGAATAGGTTATTCATTTATAGCTATCATGGACTCACTAAAATAATGCATCCCAAAATAAAAGTATGATTTACAAAACAAAGAAATGTAAAATATATGTTATATATAGACTTTTTTTTTCTTAATATATTTGTGAAAATGATGGTGAAAGAGAGCCAAGGGTTTTGGGGTTTTTTTCCCATAATTTCCTGAAAAAGCAGCTGTGGAAACTAAGCTAATAACCTCAGGTGAATTTTGCTTGGTAGTGTAAAGAATTGTGTTGGGTTTGGCTGGGATAGGGTTAATTTTCTTCACAGTAGCTGGTATGGGGCTGTGTTTTGATTTCCTGCTGAACACAGTGTTGATAACTCAAGGAGGTTTTTGTTATTTCTAAGCAATGCTTGCACAGTTTCCTGGCCTTTTCTGCCTCTCAGCCCACTCCACCAGGCTGGAGGGCACAAGGATTTGTGAGAGGACACAGCTGTGACAGCTGACCACAACTGAGCAAAGGGAGCACAGCACACGGCTCGGTGAATAAACTAAGGGGAATGAGCTTTGCTTTGCCTGTGCACACAGCTTCTGCTTTACCTATTAGACTGTCTTTATTTCAACCCACGAGTTTTCTCATGTTTACCCTTTCTGTTCTCCCCTCCATCCCTCTGGGCCAGGGGGAGCGAGCAAACAGGTGCACGGGGTTTAGTTGCCAGCTGAGGTTAAACCACAGCATGAGGTTGTGTGGCTCTGGGTGGAAAACAGTGATTTTGACCATGTTTTGGTTTTAGCCCCTCTGGATTCCACCATCTCGTTCCATATCGGTGTGAAGTGAAAACAAGGTCCAGAGCACAATTCACATCTATCTTCTTGTCTCAGACTTTCTCTTGAAATCCTAGGACCACTACAGCAAGAGAAAGCATCTGTTAAGAAGTTAGAAACGTTTTAGACTGTCTTTTTCAAAACTACTTTCTAGTGACAGAGTCTCACAGGCACGTCAAACTGAGGTGAACAAAAAAGCTGTGGTTGGTAAACACAGCATAAACATACACAAAGGGGATCACAAAAACCTTTTCTGACATAGCTTTACACTTAAGACAGAGGTGTACTATAACAAAACAAAACAAACAAGAAGAAACAAACAAGTGAAACAAAGCCATTTTCTGGCATTCGTTTTCTGGAAAACATGAATTTTCATATCTGAGGCAAACTACCAGACCTTACCTATTTCTTCTGTGGTGATCATTGTCATCCACATTTGATTTATCCGTGTCAAAGTGCTAGTGATAACAATGGGAAATCTTTATAGACAGCATTTGAAATTTAATGCAAAGGTTCCATCCATGCAAACTGTCACAGCTATAGAGTCAACAATAAAAAAGTGTATTCATAACAGCTGAAGAGTTGCTTCAAAAAAATATGCTGTCTTTCTCTAAAAATTCCTTGGTAGCATGGATGAACCCTGTATTTCCTTAAATTTCTAAACAGATAGTTTTGCCTCTCTCTATGAACAATTTGAACAGTCCTTAAGGAAGAGTACCTTAAGGATCCTACGCAGATTCAAATCTACATGGTATGTCTCCAACACAATTTTTTAGGCTTTAACTACTAAATAATTTTTCTGATGAAATAATTTAGTTAATTTAGAAAATAAAAGGGTGCAGCTAGTTCCTTTTTTATTTCTTGATTTAGAAGGTTCATTTTATTGTATTTAGTGCAGAAGAATATTTCTATTCTGACAAGTGAAATATCCTGAGGAAAAAAAAAGTGAAGTACTTCATTTTCACTAGCAGAAGGCCTATGGCACTCCCCTAACCAAGATACTGCTTTTCTTAAAGGAAAAGAAAAGACAGGAAAAAAGCTAAGTCCGAAGAGCAGGGACTTTTTAATAGAATTTTTACAGATAACATATGCTGGAGTACCCTTAGCCTGCCTACAAGAAGGGAAGAATTTAAAACTATAAAATAGGGGAGTCTGAAAGGAAGGACCTTGATACTTACTTTTTTCTTTCACTGTACATTATTCTACCTTTTTCTTAGTCAGAGGTTGAATACAGACATACAATGCAAACAATGAAATAGGTTGTCTTCCTCTTCCTAGAGTAATCAAATTTCATTAAAATGTTAACACTGAATTTTAAATTTTAGAATTTAGACATAAAAGTAGTGATATTTTAAAGTAAAACTATTTTGTAGATTTGACTGATTCTAAATTAGTCATTTAAAATGGGTCACTTAAACAGAACTTGAAAACTTTCAAAGAATCACAGAATGACTGAGGTTGGAAGGGACATCTGGTGCTCAGCTTGTCAAACCCCCTGCTCAAGTAGGGCCACAGAGAGTCTCCTGTCCGGGACCGTGTCCAGATAATTTTTCATGTCTCCAAGGACAGAGACTCCACAACCTCCCTGTGCAGCCTGTGGCATTGCTTAGTTACCCTCAAAGAAAAAAAAAAGCCACTTCCTAATGTTCAGAGGGAACCTCCTGTGTTTCAGTTTGTGCCCATTGCCTCTGGTCCTGTCAGCGGGCACCACCAAGCAGATCCTGGCTCTGTTCTCTACACACCTGCTCTGAAGGTGTTTATATACACTTTGATGAGATTCTCCTGTGCTTTCTCTTCTCCAGGGTAAACAGCCCCAACTCTCTCTGCCTTTTGTCACTGTGAGGTGCTCCAGTCCCTTCATCAATCTTCTCTCCACTTATTCCTTAAGAATTCTAAGTTTATTAGCACAGTCATGCACAATGGGGACACTACACCTAGACACATGTGCTGAAGTGACCATACTACTTAAAACAAAATTTACTTCATTATATTCTGCAAATATTCATTTCTGCTTTATCCTTCAGACCTATTAACATATTTAACAGAGAAAAATTTACTGGAATCTTCGGCACACGTAATGGACAGCCGTTCTAGCAGTTTATGTTTTGCAATGTACTACCTTTTCCTAGCTCTAGGGGATTTGCCTTCTGAATGTTTCCAAAATGTGATCTTTCCATACAATTCCCTTCTGATCACCAGAATACTCCAACATTTTCTTCCAAAATACTCATTTGTTCTGCATATCAGTGGATGATCTGGTCCCTTCTTTGAACCTCACAGGCTGAGCTTTAGACAAAACCCAGACAAGTAGCTTAACATGACCACTCATCTCTCCAGAAGTCCCACAGTAATAACTGGTAGAGAAGACAGTGTGAATCCTCCTATCAGCATTATAATATTTTTGGACTTTACAGCCTGTATAAGGCAGAAAGAAGCAACATACAAGTCCAATACAGAAACTTTGAAACTTTTTGGTTTAAAATTTAAAATAAAGGCCTGACAGATTAATAATAATAACAATTAATATAATAAATAATAATGGCATATTAGAACAGAATTAATTGCAATCAAAGAACTTCAGAGATAAACAGGAATTTGTTTACCAGCAATTTGTTATGATATTTTCAACATATTTTTTAAAATCTGAGGATATTAAAGCTCAATCACATTGAGCTCTAAACATTAAAATTCCAGCTGTTAGGGTTTTTTTAATGGTTATTTTGTTTGCATTATAAAAAAACAGATGAGGTGGTGATGTGTTTTTTCCTCATGCCTCATTGCACAGCTAAGGTGTGCATAAGTCTGCACTACTTGATGCTCTACCTGGCCTTGACCTGATTACTTAAATGAAGTTTTATTGGGGAAACTGTAATAATAAAGATTAAGCTGCGGCTCTGAAGCAGTCCTGCAGTGTATGACATTACAGGAAGAGAACCTCTGGGGTTTTTTTTAAGTGTGGTTTCTTTTAGCCTTGTATTAAAAGGAAAAAGAAAGAAGAAAAGTGATAAAACACTAATGCTTAGTATAAGAAATAAACGAATGTATAGAAATACACAATGACTTAAAGTTTCCAGCAGTGCTGCAAAGGTACTGCCATGTAAACATTGCCATCTAATGGTTTTTTTGAATTTAGTAGGCAGAACAACTTGCCAGCATTCCCGTGTTGTGGCAGAGTAAATATCTAAGCAGCATTAGGAACGCTAACAAAATATTTCTTGGTAGAATCCTGCATTGTCCCAGTTTGGAGAAATTACATGTTTATATTATTTTTATTGCACTTGACACTGTTCTTACTTTAATATATAACATTTAGAGTTGATTTCAACATGTAACAATCACACAGATTTGTTTTAAAAGAAAACTGCAACCATTTCAGTATTGAAATCATAAAAATAAAAATATCTTTTGATACTGTAAATTAAAATATTTTTTTACCTAAGAATCAAGAAATAAAATTTCAGAATGGAAAATAAAAGTAGTACTGACAAAGCAGAAAAACAGGGAGAAATCTCTGAATTAGAGTTTTATGCCATTCTTAGCTAAATGTAAAAACTGAACCACAAGAACTGAAGAACTCTTACTTCTCTAGTCCTTTTGATCTCTAGCTTCTTATTCTATCTTCCTTTAATAATAAAATACATATAGGGGTGTTTTTACTTCATGATTTTACTTCAAGCTGATTTTGGCTATGCAGCAGTATTTTCAGTGTAGTGTAGTGACCTTCATGGAATTTAATGTTGAAAAATAACCTTTATACACAGCAAGAATTCTACAAAAGGAATATGTCTCTCTTGCACTAAGATGGCTGTTAATTAATAGAACAAGAAGCTTCCTATGAATCCAGTATTCCTGTCACAGAATCCTGTAAAAGTCTGTAGGGATGACAACATACTCTTAAACCATACAGTATTTTTTTTCTGCAGGGGAAAAGAAAAAAACCAACTGTAGTCACAAAAAAAAAACCCACAAGGATGATTGCTGTAATAAAGCTACAGGCCATGTTTTATTAAGCTGTAAACACAACCTTCAGCCACAAAATAAGCTAGCTGTCTTTATCCTACTCACCAAATAGAAACATTGCCAGACCCTATAAGATATCACTGAGCTTCTAATTAATAAAATTCCAAGCTATAACCTGTGCAGTTCAGGTAATGCAGAAATACCTAGTAATGATGTGTACTTGATGCTACTGATACCTATGTTGCAATATCTCAAGGAATCTTAACAGCAGTTAATGAAGCGTAATTAAGGATGACCTTGCTCTTGAGGTCTTGAGCTGTGCATGGATTCTAGTACAAAATTCCATCATAACATTTCCACTAAAGGACATTTCCACTAAAGCTCTGCTCTCCTTACAATGCCACTAATTTTAGAGAAATAAGAAAAAATATATACATATTAAAACAAAAACAAAAAAAAAAATTGGAAGTGGTTCATATCTGCCATGCCATAAAAATGAGGGTCTGGAAGATATTTCAAGAGACCAGAAATTATGGAGGCAGACCATTCTCTATACTTACTGTGCAAAAATGCAGTGAACCACACACCACAGTCTCACAGTGTTGCACCACTCTCAAACTTAGAATAACATTTCTCATACAAAAAATAAAGCTGTTTTTTTCTTCCAATTAAACTAGTGTCATACACTTTTTCTCTGTGTAAGTGATCATTTCCTAAAAATTACATCTTAACAATCTTCAAGATCAAACAGTGTAGAGCAGGCTTTCTCCCTGCCTGCTTCATGCTTTCCAAACCTTTCAGTATATTTTATTTCTATCCTGTGAATTCTGTCTAAACCATTTATGTCTTCTTTAACGCCAGGTGCTGAAAGTGGAATGGGTACTCTGTGTGAGGCCTCTCCTGTTCTGGTCAGAGTGTGACAATGAATTCCTCCCCATGGTTCATGTGCAGTGCTGCTGCTAATACACTTCAGAGTGGGAATTGAGTGTTTAGTGGCAGACAGCATGGATGACTCAGTTTTGTGTTCAAGTATGATTTAAAAATTACTTTCTCCAGTACTGTTGCCTATCCAGGTTTTCCTCAGATTGAGGGTTCTCCACCAGGCAGTGGGACAAGGGCTGGCCAGCCAGAGATCATTACAGCCCCCTGCCGGGAGCAGGACAAGGGGGGACACTGGGGCAGCCCCAGCCCCTGGCACTGGGCAGCTCCCTGAGGATGGGGTCAGGATGGGGATGGAGATAGGCTGAGGCCAGGACAGGACATCAGGTCAGCAAGATAGGGTCAGGATCAGCAGGAATGAGGCCAGTCAGAGACACGATAGCTCAGGCCTGAGCAGTTCCTAAGGGTGGGAAGCGGGAGCATCCCCACTTCTCCCTAATTTCTCCCAGCTCTTTCTCCTCCCACACTTCCTCAGCAGTTGGGCTCAAGGCCACAGACCCAAGGAGTATCAGAGCTGGCCACTGCAGGCTGCCAGCCCAGCTCCTGGGGAACAGGAAGGGCAGCCACGGCCCTGGACACCGTCACTTTCAATCCCATTGTATGAAGTTTGTATGGCCAAGCTTTGGTAGCAGGGGGCTAAAGGGGTGACTTCTGTGCAAAGCTGCCAGAACCTTCCACCATCTCCAGCAGAGCCAGTCCCTGGCAGTTCCAAAGGTAGACGTGATGCTGGACAAGGCTGGGCCAATCAGAAATTGTGATAACACTTCCATGATAACATAGTTAAGAAGAGAATAAAAAGTTACTGTGCAGATGTAATTGTGGCCAAAGAGGAATGGAGTGAGAATATGCAAGAGGAACAACTCTGCAGACACTCAGGTCAGTGGAGAAGGGGCAGGAGGTGCTCCAGGCACTGGAGCTGAGGGTCCCCTGCAGCCCATGGTGCAGACCATGTTGAAGCGGCTGTGTCCCTGCAGCCCATGGAGGATCACAGGAATGCAGAGATCCACCTGCAGCCCATGGAGGAGACCCACACCAGAGCAGGTGGATGGCTGAGAGGAGGCTGTGACCCTGTGGGCAGCCTGTGCTGGAGCAGGCTCCTGGCAGGGGCCTGCAGACCCATGGAGAGAGGAGCTCCCACTGGAGCAGTTTCCCTGGTACGACTTGTGAACGC
Organism: Corvus hawaiiensis; assembly: GCF_020740725.1. NCBI lineage: Eukaryota > Metazoa > Chordata > Aves > Passeriformes > Corvidae > Corvus > Corvus hawaiiensis. The sequence continues at coordinate 79,459,770 of NC_063214.1, forward strand.
ATGGGGGATCCACACTTGGAGCAGCCTGTCCTTGAAGGACTGCACCCTGTGGAAGAGTGACCCACATTGGAGCAGTTAGCAGAGAGCTGTTGTTCGTGAGATGGACTCACATTGGAGAAGTTCAAGGAGAAATGTCTCCTGTGGGAGGGACCCCACACTGGAGAAGGGGAAGGACTCCTCTCCCTGAGCAATGGAAAAAACAATGTGTGATGAACTGACCATAACCCCCATTCCCTGTCTCACTGCACTGCTGGGGGAGGAAGTAGGGCTGGGAAGGAGGGAGATGTGGGGGGAAGGTGTTTTTTAAGGGCTTTTTTTACTTCTCAATATTCTGCTCTGATTTTGTTAGTTTGAAATTCAGATCATGTGTCTAATTCTAGCCTGTTTTGTGCATGACAGTAATCAGAGAGTGATGTCTCTCTGTCCTTATCTCAACTCATGAACCTGTCCTTATATATTCTTTCCCTTGTCCAGCTGCAGAGGGGAATGACAGAGCAGTGTTGGTGGGTGCCCGGCATCCAGCCAGGGTCAACACACTACACCCACCTAAAACTAATTCCCACTTTGACCAGAAGTAACCAAAACCTCTTTTTTGTCTATGGCTTTGTGACCCTGCTGTGTGTGAACTTCATGGTAATTTCATCACCATAATAAAATTTTGATTCATCACCACCACTTGCTTTTTCTGCTGAGCAGAAAAAACAAGCTAAAGAGACTTGTTAGGCTGAATAGGGCATTTCTTCTTTTCTCTGCGCTGAACAAGAGGGTTATGGTCACAAAGACAGAGGTCACCCTAGTTTGCAGACAGGAGTTTACAGAATTTTGACCAGTTTATCAGGCACCAGCTGCACAGAGGCGATGGCTTGGCAGGCAGTTTTAGCATCCTCTTGGGAATTACTCTGACCAGCAGTTCGGTGACAGGTATGTAGGCAGATGGATTTCAAGGTAAAAATCTGTCCTGAAGCAAGTGTAGTTGCTAAGATTTGGGAGTGACTCAGGTGGGTGAGTCGTTCTGCCATCATAATCTCATGAGTCAAGCAAATAAACTGTAATGACTCATTTTGAAAACGCAGGCACTGGGCAACGACTGCATAGCTTATGATTTCATCCTTGTCAATTATTGAGAAAATACAAAGAGTGAATTCAAATTTCTTTTTAAATAGTAGTAGGTCACTGAATGTGAGTCAGTTAAATGATCAGTAATTCTGATATGTAAGAAGCAAAACCTGTCGGTTTGATGCCCACATCCTTTACTCAAAATCTTATGATCCCCCATGCTTTTCCACTAATCTCCACTGCTTTTTCTGGCATTGCCTGTGACCTGTCCAACCTTTACTCCTCACTTTGAAACGTATGCATCCTTTATCCCTTCCACCTGTATCAGTTCTATATCAAGACTTTTTCCACTTCCCTCTCTTTATTCTCCCGGGGTTTTAATTAATCTCAGTTCCAAAAGCATTATTTGCCCTTTCCTGTACCACTCACACAAACAGATTTTATGAAGTCATAAGCCCTGGAAATTGCATAAGTTTGCAATAAATATTTAATGTGAATTCTTGTTCAAAATAGGACAATAAAACTAAATGTTTCACACGATTCTCCGGGGGTGTCTCGCCCTTACTGGAACGCCCTGAAGTGAAGCAGTACCTTGATTAATGCTGCCATCTCGCGGCCGTCCGAGAAATTAAAACCCCTGACCTACTTAAGACCCATTTAGCTCTTTCATTGACTCAATTACTTCAGAGCAGACATCCAGTGAAGTGTGTAAGGAGATAGCTCCGAAACTGTCATTTGACATTACATTCTAGTTTCATGTGATGAATTTAGATTTTGTGCCAAATAGTGCACTTACTAGAAATATTTTGGGGGTTTTCTCCCATAAAAGAATATATAAAGACAAAACAAAAAATAAAATAAATCAAAAATTTGTTATTTAACAGGAATAAAAATGTTTATTCAAATGATTTGTATATATTTCATTTTCTCAAATATCTCCCAGCATCAGTTTATACGACAAAGGATTTTTTCTTATAATCTGTGAAAAGTAATAAAATTACAGCCAAATAAGTACCATTGACTTCAGGGGAGGAAGACCAAACCTATTTCAAAAGCTATAAAATAATTGCAAGGATATCATTATATTTTAGAATAAATCTAAAGCATGAGTGTTCCAGCATTTTCAGGGTAAGAAATCTGCCTTAACAATTCATGAATCAAATTCCTTTTCTCCCAGGATAACTTCATTTTTGTCTACACTCAAAGTTAGAATACTGAACAAATCTCTCTCAGGAGTCTTTTAATGGCATCTGCTTTTCTCCATTTATTTTACAGGTAGTTAAATGTTAGCTTTAAGACTGAGTGCTAAAACTTGATATGCCTTCCTCCATCAGAATCCCTGCTAGATTTTTTTCATCCGTGAAAGACTGTGGCATAGATTAAGAGCATTTGCCTACCAACCAGTCTTGCACTGCCTGCAAGTGTTTTGTGTCAGTGCATGGGATGGCAGGCAGATAGTATGAGGGACTGCAGAGGGATGGAAGTGCTAAACTTCTTGGGCATGAACTGGCTGAAAGATAATAAAAAATTTACAACTCTGAATGAATATGAAAACTTGAGCAGAATCTATTCATTATCATTCTGAAGAGCTTATAATTTGTTCATTCCAAAACCTACTCATCACTAAGAATATTATTGGTCTTCCTCCTATATTTCCATGACAACTTCCCTAGAAATTCAATCTTTACTCCAACAGCTGTATTAGTAAACAACATAGACATTGCCAGTGCAGCTACTTGTCATCAAAAAGTCATCTTCCCTAATTCATAACCCTGGAATGGAAAGGGGATCTGTTTTCTCAAAGCCTTGTTTTCATACACTTCTGTAAAGTAAATGGAATTGCTTTATAGAATCACAAAATGCTTTAACTTAGCTAAAAGCCTGTTTCAGATATTTTTATACCTAGTCACAATACTGTGAATCATTATCACTGTGCTAAGCAGCTCCAAAAAATAACAAGGGTAAAATAGTTCAGTGCATTTAATAATTAGGCTTTCTTTCAGATACAATGTTTTATTTCTTCCTTCTTGATAACCATCAAAATAAAACTAGCATTAGGAGCAGTTCACAGACAAGGGGATGGGGAAATGACCACATCTATGCTTAACTCTACCATTTTGTTCACAGTGATGAGAGTCAGCTGCCAAACGAGAAAATTGTTACAGGCTCAAACAGAGGACTGGATGAAAGCGGTGAAAAAGATCTCAACTCTAAAAAGTCTAGTAAAAAACATGCCATATTGAGAAGTTTATTATTTGCACAAGGATACTGAGATTAGTAGATGAATTAGTAAATTAGTTGAGTGTAGTAAATTGCTTCCTAAATGAACTGAGGGTCTGGACAAAGTGAACTTCTACAAGTTATGCAGAAAGGGAAGTTTCACCCTCCAGATTGAAAACAGGGGGAAAACATATTATTCCAGATAATTCTTAAAACTGGTTTCATATAACATTTTGGTTGTAGGAGCGTCACACTAAAAGCCAGGAGCTGTAGATGGATTTTGAATATGGTGTAATGGGGATGTTCAATACTGGAACCACTATTAAAGGCTGGATTAGTTGAATGGGAAGTATAGAAGTAAAAAATGGTAGATCACATTCAGAGGCCCAAACAAGAACACTGATACTCTGAACTGGAAATTTAGAAGCCTTAAAATGAAAGAGGATGAAAACCAATTGTGTTTCCCCTGATCTTACGAGTTGTCACTGTAGTACAACCAAAGCAAATATAATCCTTTCCAGCTAAGAAACTGTTCTGTTGTCCTGCTGACAATTTGAGGAACTGTGCATAATTGCAACGGATCTGTTGAAGAAAGGGGTTGTTCATTAAACAAAATTTCAAATAGACGTAGAGGAGATCACGTGGGCTTAAGAGGAAAAGGAAAGAAGCCCCAAAGACCAGGCTTGCATAGTTTAGTGAAACAAAGGCTGAGAAAGGATATAATTAATGGCACTTTACTTCTCCTACTGGGAGAAAAGTGAACAATGAGACCTTAAGTGAGTATCATTTCTTGTGATTAAAACCAGATATATTCTGTCTATTCTGCTTTGCTTTCTTCCAGTGAGGAGAGAATTCAGGGGGAGAAGAGGAAGTAAAAGGCAAGTGGTTTTGGCCCAATGGAATGATCCCCGAGTGATCATTCCACCCAGCACCACTTTAAAACTAGTTGCAGTTTTCTATAAAGCTATTTTTTACACTGCACTACTGGATCTTGGGGCTTTCACTCTTCAGCTGTGCCTACCATGAGTTCAATCACAGTGTAAATGTCTAATTATATCAACTAATATCACGCATTCAGACTGCATATCTCTCACTAGTCACCTAAGGCTACCTTCAGAGTCAACAGGAGAAAAGTGGGATTTACAGGCACAGTTTATCTGCCTTACCATAAATTTGTGCTGCAACATCAGTTAAATGGCATCACAGATGCTCATGCTGAATGATTAGCTGAGAAATGGACTTCTAAAACACAGCAAGCAAGATGAATCTTGATCTATCTTTCTAAAATACACGTTAAAACACAGGCTGTATGTGGTGTCCACATGCCCCAGACACCACGGACTCAGGAGAAAATGAAAGCCACTCTGTCTGTGATAGAGATAAAGAAAGAACTCAGAACAGCTGTGGTCTGAGCCATTTATTTAATGCATATTTTAGTAAGAGCTGCACATGCTAGAAGCAATTAACAGAAGTCAAAAAAAAAAAAAAATAGCTCCAGAATGAATGCAAGGACTGAAATTATTTTGGGAGTCCTTTTATCATCATAAGCTATCATCATGAGAATACAACTGGAATCAGTTTCTGTGAATCAGCAAATCCAAAGCAACGAATGTAGCTCTGCATGCACTTTGGGACCGCATTATGCCTTTTATAATTTCTGTTTACCACTTGGCATCCTGAAGTATCATAAAAAATCAACAGCCTTCACCATTCACTGTGTAGGGCTCTGAAATGCTGCAAAACACTATGATGAGCAAGAATGAATACTGCCAATTAACTTCATTTATAGAAACATTCTGTCCTTAAAAGTCCATTACCTACAGACTATGGGTTTGATATTTTCCTTCTTTTGCACACAGATTGCAAAGGGATGAACATTTTTCTGTGTTTGTAGCTGTGATTAAAAATTATTTTAACTTTCTTTTGTTAGTTGTACATAAACAACAATGTTAAAGGCTGTGGGTTGACAGACAAGCATGTAAGTGACAACTTTCCTCTGCTCTTAACAGTTGTTTAATCAATTCTGAGATGAATAATAAAATGACACTGAATAATATAGTCAGTTAATATTCTAAGAACTATGCATAACTAATAATTGTCCCTTTTTATAGCATATAGTATGTAGGTCATGGAAATTCTCATTTCTTGTTGGGTTTCTTTTTCTGAATTCAATACAAAACAAAATAATCACAATTATCACTGTGAAATCAGCATATACAACTACATACTCTTGTAGATAAAAGTGATTAAGTACATATATCTCCATTATCTGTTCCAGGATTTTTTGGGGGCCAGCAAAGCCAGATTTTCTGCCACCTTCTTTTCTACCTTGAGTAGCATATGAATTTGCTTTAGGCAATTTATTTTCCTAAGTTAATTTCTTGTAATGTCCAATGAAGCTCAGAAAGACAAGTAATGGTTTTGTGAACACAGTGACTACCCAAGTCACCTGTGATACATTTAATTGAATAAAATCCCACAACCTAATAAAAAAGACAGCTATCCTCAAAATGATACTCCCTGAACTTCAAAAATCTTATTGCCTTTTATTAAATGAACTGAATTAAGATATACTGCTTTACACAGATACAAGATATGACATTGTCTTGGTTTGAGACAAATTTGGAGGAAAACGCCTGAAATGAACGTCACTCTGATGGAAGGCAGATTTCAGCAGCCCCTCCCCCACCAGGTTCAGAAAGAAATTCCTCAGAGGAAAGTGAAAAAAGCCCTATTTATTTAACAAGAAAAGTGCACGCAGGCACGGAAAAAAGAATGAATAATGTTAAATTATAAACTTCTCGCTGTGGAGAAGACCTGGGAAGATTCAAAGTCCTTTGTGGGTGTGGCTCTCTCCTCTCTGGAGCTGGGGTTTGGTGTGGGCCCCTCCGGGCCACAGTGTAAGCCTCCTGATCCCTTCTGGTGTTGCTGAACAATCCAGAAGAGAAGAAGAAGCCAAAGCCCCAGGAAATTCCTTGCTTTAGCTAACAAACAAGAAGCTAGCTAAAAAGCAAAAGGAATGTAACTCTCTTCCCTGCTGCAGAAGCCGAGAGCTGAGGAGAAGAGCCAGTGAGTTATGTCTATTTTTTGAACACAAGCCACCAAAAGAATTTCACTGCCTCCCAACCCCTCCCCAAAAGGTACAGAAAGCCACAGGATTCATGTCTGGGCATAGCATCATAAAGTCACCCCAAGACAGACATGCATCTGAGTAGAATATGACATCTGAAACAAACAAAACAAAAAATCTTAAGCACCAAGTTTTTTATTATTTTTGGAAAAAAAAGGGTTTCTGATATAGTGTCAATGTACCTAAGAGCTCAGCTGCCAAAATATAGCATGTTCTTGTGAGATACTGTGGTACTGTTGTAGAGCAGTATATCTCCATAATCAAAGTGACCCAGGCATGTAATTCCTCTGAGATGAGTAACAAAGTGCTTGTTTATGTCAGCTGAGGAGTTGATCTAATATATGAAAGTCATAAATGAAAATATTTAATTATCTTCTCCTAAGTTGTCTAGTTAACAATGGCCTCTTTTTTTAAAAAAAACCCCCAGTAATTTTATTCCTTGCATTCATTAGATGAATGGTGTGTGTTTTTTTAAAAAGAACACTTGTGGGAGAGCAGAATGCATCATACAGGACTAGTAATGCTCTTTTAAAATTTTCTAAAATCAGCAGCTCCTTAGTTCCAAAGAACCCAAAGACCAATTCTGCTTCTGATACCAACCCAAATGGATTCATATGAACATTTCTCCATATTTCCTGATCTGAGAGGTCAGTAGGTTTTTGAGATTTTTAAGAAAAATAGAAAAATTCTGAGTATGGACATTTTCTTCACCATAAAGTATTTGCTGATTAATCAGAAGAAATTTAGGGAAAAACCCTCAACTTTTATCTTGTAATTAAATTATTAAATAATAAATTATTTATATAAGAATAAAAAAAACAACCTAGGAACTTACATTTCAATGTTCTTAACTGACTACTAAAGCTATTGATAATATCTTGGATCCTGGAAGTTTTCCCACACCTACTTTACTTTTGGGTGTTATGCTAATAAATAAAACTCTATTTGATGTAAAATGTAATGTCTTATTTAACTTCCATCATTATTCTGTTGCTTTTGCATGACTGTCCCAAATCTTAATGGTAGGTAAATGTTGGAAAAGGAAAAGGAAAAGGAAAAGGAAAAGGAAAAGGAAAAGGAAAAGGAAAAAACAAAATAAACTCCAGATAAAGTCAGTCAGTTACAGTTATATTTCATAGGAGATTGGAGCTAAATTCAAAGAAAATTCCTTTTGCTCTCCTCTCTTGTCCATGTTACCCTGCCTAAAAATTTCATAGCTAGAAACAGGTACAAGTTATGGCTGATCAAAAAATATGGGCCATGAGTTTACATGATTAGAAGAAACTTGGGTGGACTTATTTGGCACTTGGTTGGGAAAAGAGAAAATCCTTTCTTTTCTCAGCTTTTTTCCAGTTCTTATTTACAACTTGGAACAGCTGGAAAGTATGTTTAACACAATCAACTACAACTCTCCAATTTAACAATTAAATTATTATACCGGCCTTCCACATACGAAAATGGGATTTTAATGTCCTCCTAGATAGAACATGAAAATGAATCAGCAAAGGGATCCAACTAATATTTTAGGCCCCAGTGCAAAAAATCTCTCTCTTTTGTTTTAACTAGGAGTTTTATGAAGTGAAGACTTCGGAATAAAATACAATTCAGTTATCTCAGCACTGTTAACACAAAGTGCCAGCTTAGAGCAGACATGGCCAAATTAATAAAAACTTCACAGTTTGTCTCATGTCATTTACTCCATGGAAGCCTGGACCATTGTTTCAGCAGCTCTTAATAGTGCGACTTCCCTGCTCTGAAGTTAAAACAGGACAACTTAAAAAGAACATGTGTTCCTTTTAACTCTCTCAGGACTTTAAACCAACCACAGGGACTTTGCTCTTGGTACAGAGACCAAGCACAGAACACTTCAGCTCCAAAGAGAAATGTGTCAGAAAGTTGTGAGAACACCAGGATATCATGGAAATTGTTCTACGACCTTCACAACAGTGGAGACAAGTAACAGCTACTGCAATTAAGAAGTCCAGTGGAAGCAAAGTGACAGAAGTCAAACTGTGTACCCTTTTTGATCTCTGTCAAGTCCTGATGCAGAGATAATAAGCATGTGGACCAAATTCTATCACTGTGATGTTGAGTTTCAGGAGAAATTCACATTATACATGTCTGCAATATAATAAACACTTTGTGTCACACTGCCAGCATCAGCTCTGACTTTAAGGTAACTGTTTGGTCCATCATCTTCTGTGTGATGCACTATGAAAATGATGTTTTCATGGAAAAAGTATTTGTACACTGATAAATCTCTGCACACCAAAATAGCACCTCTGTTTGGGCTTTTTTATTGTATTCTAAATAAATATTAAGGGTATCATTTTGCTTTTTAAAAGAATATGCAAATCATGCTTTGTTAAAAATTGTGAGTTGGAAAAACTCTGACAAGTCAGAAGAACATGAAAAAGAGTATAAAAGAAATGCAAATTCCAAGCAGCTGTTTCAACATCTACCTAAGAAATTATTTTCACTTATTCTGATAATTAGGGGCTTCTTAATTGCTAAAAAATTTAACTTCAACTTTTTTTTTCCCCAATTCTATTTAAATTGAATCCTGGAATCACTCTATCTCATGTTTTTTTCTTTAACCAAATTTTTTATATCTTTTCTACTCCACTTCTTGGATTTTTTTATCACATGTAAATAATCAAATCTATCCAGAAGCACTAGTCATATTTATTATCCACATAATAACAGGAGAGTTAATATCTCTCTAAACCACTCAGTTGTGAGTACTGATCAGTTATCTATCAAAACAAATATCTCTACTACTATCTCAACCTAACCCTGAGATCCCACAGCTGAGGTTCTGTGTCTAGTGCCTGAACTGTAGTTGTAGCTGCCAAGGATGATTTCAGATGTGTTGAATACATGAGCCTTCATGGAAACACAACTCAACAATTTTGAAAATGTGATCTTGCACAGGCATTTGTAAATACTAAGAAAAAAAATGTATTTGCAAATACTTCTGAAATAACCTAGAGTCTTGGTCTGAAAAATAGATTTTTCACCAGTGTTAATCCAGAATATTTTCCTAAATTTAATGGGGGTGGCGGGGGGGGGGGGGGGGGGGGAAGGGGGGCGGCGCGGAAGGGGGGTGGGGGATGGAATCCACTTAAACTCTCTCGAAAAGGCATAAACCCTGAAGCTGCACCACTGACTGATGCACTGGATTGCCCTGCTGGCCTCCGTGTGTTTTCCCTCTGTCCCGGTAGGTGGCAGCCTCAAGAGGCGCTGGTTTGTAAGGATCGTCCTTTCCAGGCTCAGAAGGGACTTTCATTGTTACATAAAATATTGTTCAAATATCAAAATGTAAACGATTTTTTAAGACATCCACTTAAGCTGAACAAATTGATGAATACTCAGCCTCAGGTTACTGTCAATTATTTAAGAGAGTAACTTCCCAAGACAATTTATTACATCTGGTGGACTTCTGGCATGTGTCCACTTCACATATCCTGTGCTAAAGACACAGTCTGTACTACATCTCACACAACATAGTCAGTCTTACCCTTGAAATAACTAAATGTACTTTCAGCACTTCGTTAAGGGCTTTCAAGCTCATATGTAGACAGACTGGCCTTAAACGACACTGAAAGAATACTGTGGCTACTCTCTTAGCTGGAAAAAAATAGCAAAAATTTTTTTTCCTATTCCTACACCAATTTTTTAAATCTTATTCAGGCTAAATAATTCTTGAGAAGAAACCACACTCTGAACTTAAAAAAAAAAAAAGAAAAAGAAAAAAGAAAAAAATATTAACAAATTAGCTTTTGCAAAGACTGTGGGTCTGGGAAGGTGGTGTGTTAATTCAGTGCTCCAGTGCTCCCACTCCCAGCCTGCAACAAGTATCTGATAACAGGTTTTAAACTAAGGATTTTGTAAGTTGTGACTGTGTTCAAAATCCCATTACTGCTAATGGAAGCTTCCTACACACTCTCTGGATATTTTTTGATGGTTTTTTTTCATTTCCTTGAAAAGTACATTATCTAAAGCACTTAGCACTGTGGTAGCTAATAGCAAGCACAATTTAAACAGAGAAGCACTAGTGATGCGTAAAGCAGATCTCAGTTTGTCTGCTTGACATGATTCTGTGTTTCCACCATCTTTTCTCTTTTTTTTTTTATGATGTTAAATATTTTAATTTACACTGAATCTATAAATACTGTAAAAAAGCAAAATTACCACGAGAAATAGCTTATTTCTCAGTTTGGAAAAATACTAAGATTTATGGCCATGGATGTTTCCTGTTGCCTATTTTAAAATTGTTAAACTCCACTGAGAGCAGAGATTTTTATCATTATCAGTAAGAGAGGAGCCTGACCCTCTTTGTTTAAGTCTTACTAGCCTCAGGCAAGGAGCTCTATCCACATGGGGAATCTCCTCTTAGTTATACAGGGCATTACCTAAAAATCTTCATATACCTTGTACTACACTTTCTGCAGCCAAGCTACATGACTAGGAGTAGACTAAACCTCCATATTGTTAACAATCTGTCAGTTTTTACTTGATCTTTTTATTTTATCCCAGGGAGAACAGTTTTGCATGATATCTATGTGCCTCTAGACACACAAGCAGAGGAGACAAATTACTACATCACCTACAAGTAGCTCTGCCTTCAAGAAATCACGTTTTTACCAGAACTTTTAGGTTAATACACTTATTTTACATGGTTGTATGTATCCCTTGTTCTAGTACACAATTGTATCTCTGATCTTCTCATTTTCTGCAGGCATGGAAGAGTCAGCAATCCCTCCTCCCAAGGCCAGGAGCAATACCCCTTGCATGGCTCAGCAGAGGTGATAGTCATTTACTGTGTGGCATCTGTCCATGTAAATCTTTGTAAAACCATCACATGAGCTGGGCTGACAGGCTTATTTCCCCCCAAAGAACAATGTATATCTCTTTAAAGAAACATAATCTGTAGAAGAGTGGAAAAAAAAGAGGCACAGAGAGAAAAGATTTCTTATTCAAAGGAATTCGACACTCTTCCATAGTATTCAAGAACATGCTTTGGTTCAAAGTGCAGTAATTAGGCTTGTATTGTTTAGTATAAACTATTTTCAAGTTATAGTCTTGAAAAGTGCTCATTAGCATCATAACCCAAAAGTAAGTAGATAATGTCAAGATATGCAAAGATATTTACAAAGATAACTTTCCAGATAAGCTGTTGTTTCTGCTGAGAATGAATCATTTTCAGAGTGTTCCCAACAGACACAAAAAAAAAAACCCCCACACAAAAAAAGAAAAACAAACAAAAAACCCCAAAACAAACAAAGAAAAACAAAATAAAAACCAACAAAAACAAACAAACAAAAACAAACAAAAAAGCCACAAAACCAAAACAAAAATAAACCAACCAACCAAAAAAGCCACAAGAGGAACAAAAAATCTTTTTTCAGTTATCTCTTTAATATAACTCAGCCTATTTGCAAAGGAAGATTACATATTCTCCTTTCTTTGAAGAGAATAAACAAGAGGAGGCTACCTCTTTATTCATAAATCCAAGTCTGGCTTTTGGTCAGCTCTGAGACTAAAATGAGCTCTCCTTTTCTCTCTCTTGGCTTCCTCCTGCAGCAATGCTCCCACTGTTTCCCTCACTGTAGAGTTGTTTATATAAAATGTGTAAATATACTTACACATGGCTCTGGATGTGTATGCACATGCATTGCTTTGTTCATTTTAATTCAAATACCGTAGTGATGATCTCCATTTATGCAAAGTATATTCAGTTACTTGGCCCAGCTAATGTTCAATGCTGACCTATGACTGGGCACAAGTGTCCTAACACTTCAGGCACAAATTAAAAAAGGCACTTACCTGCGCCCTCAAACAGTTTGAATAAGACAGAAATTTAAAAGTTATTCTCTGCATGAGGCTGGCAGCAGCAAGTTTTAACATCATGATTTCAGGTCAGAAGGTGTTTGTTATATTATTTAGCTCTCACCTGGTGTCTTCATCTTTTATGTAGAATTAGTCATTTGCTAAGGTGATGTGTATGCATGCCTAAACTGGTCACAATCTGGGGCACACCTCACCTATCCTGTCCTTGTTTTCCTCAGGTTTTTTTCATATGCTGCTGTGATGGTTTTATCTCTGTCCTATTCTTACGTCCATGTACCGGCACAGGAGTCACTGGCCCTTAATGCCAGGCATATGAGCTGACTTCAGGATGTTTCTCTTAAAACAGCTCTGCTGGAGCTGTCTTTACAACGCCATTTAAACATTTATGCCTTCTGAGGAAGGATGATTCTCCATGGAATAATCTCCTGAGCTGTAGATTGGAATAGAATGAGACATGGATCATCAAGGGGGAAAAGGTAAATTATTGCTATCAGAGTTGAAACAAACAAACGAAACTATAATAATAATAATAAAAAATACTGGTAACTAGAGTGCCAAAGCTATTACTTGTGTAGTTGGGTATAGCATTGGGCCATTTACTTTTTAGTGCCTATTTTATTTTTCTATTGTCTTAGCAATGCTCAGTCTTGGATACAGAATTAAACTACTTCCTTGCCAAAGTTCTAGGCCTAGCCCTCTATTTTGATATTGGTTTTGATTCAACATCAAAGGATCTGAAAATATTTGAGTTTTCAAGCAATCCTGTAGATTAACCTAACTTAAATATAAACTCAAATATAAAAAACCTTCCCAAAAAAATCTCCCTTCTAAATACTAAAACTCCTATAGTGGTAGGGGGTAGGGGAGATGACCAGAAAAATATTTACAACAAATAATTCTTTAGAAATCAATTTTTAAAAATGAATATAAAAATTATTCTGAACTATTCTGTTAAGAATACCTAAGTCAGGAATGAGAGAGCAGCAGACATATTTAATTTTTTTATATCCACCTTCACATGTTCATCTCTTCTCTTTGGCATGTCTACAAAAGCCACTTTCATGACCTTGTTTCGGACTTCAGCTCCATTTGTTCTATTGCTCTACACCTGAGAACTCTGAAAAATGGATTAGAGGACATAGATGAGAATTTCTTTGTGTTTAGAAGCAGCAGCTTGACAGTGAAATAAAAAAGAAGCAGATAATTAGCAAGTAATGAAGAAAGAGGTGGTAATCAGCAAGTTTTAATGCCCTTGAGCCTTGCTGTGATGCATGTATCTTGCATGTGATGCTGTATTGATTTTCCATTCTCACTTTCATAAGCTACGTACAGGTATTACTGTATTTCCAGGGACACCCTGGGCTTCAGAAGTTTTGGAAAGGCAAGTTCTCCATCCTGTCAGTGATGGGACCAGCCAAAACACTTTGCTATATCAAGTGGCAAGAGCATTTCTTTACTGGAAGACGAATTCTTAGCAATAAACATCTTTCATTTTCTGACCACAGCTGATGTTTTTATATTATCTATCATACTACTCTTTTAGGAAAATCTGATGGAAGACGAGCACAACTTTTATCCTTCAAAGAACCTTTGTCATTAAATTCTGAGAACTTAAAATAGCTGCTAGATTACTGTGAAGGTCAATGAAACCCTTCACATTAAGGCATCAGCCTGTTTTTCAAATACCATTTTCCTGATGGAGTTCCTCTGAAATGCACTTTTTTTTGACTGTTCTTATCTGAAAGTTCCCACTACACTATTTAATTTTAATTTACTTTTACTTCACTTTGTTACTTAAAATATATTTTTCCTCTCTTTCACAAACAGGCACTGTTGTTGGAGGACAAGCAAGTTCACAGAAAACGGGACAAAGCCAGTCAGATTAAAAGATATAAATAGTTACTTAGCAGAATATCTAGCAGTCAATACTGAATCTATAATAAGCATAGCATTTAAGTCACTAAAGATTGTTGCGTCAGTACAGAAAATTTTGGTGTGCAAACATACCATCATTTAATCCAACTGTCAAGGATGAAAAATTAAATTCTTCCCTTATTTGGGAACTGGAATTGCCGTATAGATAAAATTATGATTAAGACTATCCCAGTATCTCTTGCCATGTGTCTTGGTTTGAGACAAACTGGGGAAACGTCTGAAACGAATGTCTTCTCATGGAAGGCAGGTTTCAGCAGCCCCTCCCCCACCAGGTTCAGAAAGAAATTCCTCAGAGGAAAGTGAAAAAAGCCCTATTTATTTGACAAGCAAAGTGCACGCAGGCACGGAAAAAAGAATGAATAATGTTAAATTATAAACTTCTCGCTGTGGAGAAGACCTGGGAAGATTTTCAAAGTCCTTTGTGGGTGTGGCTCTCTCCTCTCTGGAGCTGGGGTTTGGTGTGGGCCCCTCCGGGCCACAGTGTTAGCCCTCCCGGTCCCTTCTGGTGTTGCTGAACAGTCCAGAAGAGAAGAAGAAGAAGCCAAAGCCCCAGGAAACTCCTTGCTTTAGCTAACAAACAAGAAGCTAGCTAAAAAGCAAAAGGAATGTAACTCTCTTCCCTGCTGAAGAAGCCGAGAGCTGGCTAAAAGCAGGAAGGTGCTTCCTCCGCTCCGCCGCAGGAACGCAGGGCAGTGTGTGTCCTTGAACACAAACCACTCTGAAAAATTCACCTGGCTTCTCTCCCCCCTCTCCTGAAAAACAGCTTAAAGACACAGGAAGGCACAGGACTCACGTTTGGCATAGGGCAGATGATAGGGGATACAGTATCATTCAGTCACCCCGGGACATTCCACCCCTTATTCCATATCGTCAGCTTAATGCCCAAAGTAATATATTCTAACTCTACACACACACATTTATACATACATATACATAAATTATTTACTCTGCCTTTGCATACATAATTATATGTATACACAAAGAAAGGCTCATTTTTCATTCTGTAAAATGAGAGAATGAGTACCTTCTAATCCCACATCGTACTGGGAATTAGGGCTACTTCTCTACTTTAAATGTGACTTGAAAATCATAGATTCTAGTAAAGTAAGTAAAAGTATCCTATGTATGTCTTTAAATTGCTGTCATCAGGCTTCTACTGATGACATGTGTAGTTATATGTATATATATATATACTGTGTCCCCATATAAATAACAGGATGTTATTTATGACACAAAGTAGTCAGAAAGTCCAGCATCATATGCTGATTTCTCAGTGTTTTTACAATGTACTTGTTGAGCTTGTTTTTAATAAATTCAGCTACTTTTCATGAACTGAGACCAGTAATTTATAGTGTTTCCATGTTCTGTTGAAAAATAACCATTAATTTAGTTACTCTAACTGTTGGATGCTATATGCATCTAGAATGCCCATTATCCAAGCTGTACTAGTTAACTAAATATGCTGTTTCTTCCTTTCCTATTAGCTAAATATACAGGATGTATGAGTTACTGACTATTTAAAGAAATGAGCAATGCAGGACAAGCTTGTGCAGTCTTGCTTCATTTTATGCACAGTTAATAAACCACACAGTTGTTAAAAGCTGCTATCTAGTTAATTGTGGAGAGTCCACTCTTGAGACTAGTACAAGAAACCATTCTTTTCATTTGTTGTGAATGCATTAATCTATGTACCACTGAGGACTTGCCAACAGAAGGGAAAAATTTAAACGAATTTCTAAATTTTTCTGAATTTTGCTTGTTAGATTTTCTTTTATTTTTTCTTTGCCAAACTACTAGTGAAATCCTACATTTTTAAGGTATTTTGAAATAAAATATTTTTGTTATAAATTCTGAGATTTACAGAAAAATATTTCAACTGGACAAAAAATTAAAGGGCTTGTTCAGAGAATGTCAATACACAACATTTTTGTTTTCTTTAATAGGAGGAAGTCATGATTTCTTTTTGTCTAATATATCTGTAGAAAAATCTTGTTTATTCACCATTATCTAATTCTGAACATACAACACAGGATGCAACAGGAGTGCAGTACTGGATACCACCCACAGTCCCCATATCATCATCGTTAACTAGCTTATTTATGAAAAACAAACAAACAAAAACCCCTCTTAAACTCCTTTCTCCACTTTTTTAAAAAATAAATTACACTTATGATATTCTCCCACGTTTCAACACTTTGAAATCTAAATTACTTTTGTTTGTCTATAGGACATATAAATGTAAATGACTAGCCTGTAGCTGATACAATGTATTCATTTTCTCCAGAGTAATCAAAGGTCTGCATATATACACCAGCGGTGGTTTGGAGCTTTGCAGTAGTAAACTAAGATCTTCATAAAACAGGAAAAGAGAATCATGATTCTTTAATAGCCATGCAGCTTCTTCGAGAATATCTCTGGAAAGTCCCTTCTGTGAGTCCAGGTAATTGTCCATGCCTCAGTTCCTTCAGCATTAAAATCCAAACTATAGTTGCTGCTGCCATGATATGCTCAGCAGCAAGTTAAAAAGCCCAGATTCTCGTTTTCATCTCTACTACTGTATTAAATTTTTATTCAATGCCTAAATGTCTATTCAGAGTTAGTAAGAGTTTTGCTTCTGATTCAATGAGATGTTAATTGTCTGTAATATAGTTGAACTGAAAGCCCCTGATCTCCTGGAGACAACGGCCAGCACTAATCAGATCCGGTGGTAACAATGATCTTCTGGCTGTGATTGACATGCCTCTCACCACATCCTTTAATCTTTCCAGGTTATAAAATCATTTGGTTTTGAGGGTTCAGTTATGAAATTAAAGCTACAGTCTTCCTTTGTGTTTAGTTGGTTTAGTTGGAGGGGCTAACTAAGCTAGTTAGATACCCAGCTAACTAAGGCTGAGTCTTGTTAACATCTTCAGAATTAACAGGGTCAAAATGTTTCTGAGTATGTAAATATACCTAAATATATAAACATATAACTATAGATGGTTCAAAAGCAATCTAATGATCATTGTGGTACCAATGGAGAGAACATGCTCCACAAGACCAATTAAGTGTACTTAGCTCTAATTTATTAAGGACAATAGAGAACAACCAATCATTGTTGTTTTCAACTAGTTCTAGTTACATTAATTAGGCATGGGGGCAGGGAGGAAAGAGATAAAGGTCTCCAAGGACCGAAGAGGAGTACACCCAGATCTTGCTGGCAAGTAAACATGTCAGAAACTAAGAGTGAACTATAGTAAAAAAAATCTGAAGCTCTAATTCTTTAATGAATAGGAACTTTTCAGCTATGAAAATTGATGAAAAACAATACCAAATTGGAAATTAGCTGATTTATTCCATTGTAGTCCATAAACATAACAGCTAAAGGTTTCCATAGAGTCATTAACTCATAAATGCACAAACTATTCAGCAAAGTACACAGTAGTCCAGTAAACAGTTGCAAAGCTTCAGATGCATAGTACTGGCAAACTACTATTGCTATAGAAAACTTAACTTGCATTCTCCATTTATCTTTATTTTAGGTTTACAATGCAAATAGCCTACAATATCATTTTCTATTGCACTTTCTCTCCACCACCCCCCATTCAACCTAAAAAAAAAACGAAAACTGTACTTAAAGGTGATTTACCACAGCAAAGCATGCAAATAATTTTCTATGGTCTCAGCTCACAAAATATTTGGGTTTTTCTTCTTTATTACTTCAAGTCTGCTTCTTAAAATGCATGTATTTCTCCCACTTAAACCCAAAAATATTTAGAATAAATTTTGAGATAAATTACAGGTAATGCACAGTAGCTGCACCAATATATGGCAGACCCAAATGTTCAAACTAGATACATGCTTCCACGGTGAGTAGGTTGCAGAGTTAGACTCTGATGCTCCCTGGCTTTTTTTTTTTTTGGTGTAGTGCACAGGTTGCCTGCCCATGCACTGGAAGCTCAGCTTTTCCAACATGAGTTTACCAGTCATGAAGAGAAGCCTCTGTTATTGCATATACGGTACCACGCATTGAACTAATGCCATCCGTGACATCACGATTTCTTGGACATGATTTTATAAAGCATTCAGCACTATTTCCATCTGGGAGTTCTCACAGGACACATTCTAGCTTAGCCTATGCCAAGCAGTGCTGCACACATGCAAATCAAAATCTAACAAATTATGTCAATTCAGGGACAAACCCCAGTACCAATTCCTGACTCCTATTTCATGAACTATGACACATCTCTTATGCCCTCTAAAATCGGAGCATAACTTAAGATGGTAAAACTTAATCACACGAACTGATATATGTATCATGTCATTCATGAATAAAATAAGGAAAAAATAAGGAAATAAAATCAGTTGTCTCTGGTCCATGTTCCCAGCACTTCTGGTTTTGGCCTCAGGATAAACAAAGCTTTCTTTGGTGTCTCTGGCTTGATCAGTGGTATCTTTTGCTTCACAGTGCACTGGTTTCATTGCTTTCATGTTAACTAATCACTAATTAATGAAGAACAAGTAAATCTACAACCATTAGAGAGTGCCTAAATAAAGTAATAAAATCAAATCTTTAGACTGAAGTCTTCTTGAAGTCTTATTACACTTGTAAGAAAAGGCTTATTTTTTTCTGTTAAATCTGAAATACCAGAACTGTGAAACTCTCATTTTACTCTGACATTTAGTTTTCCAGCTGAAACCAAGAAATCTACAATTTGTGAAAGAGAAATGAAAGTATTTTTCAGATCTTTTGCTTTCTTTATTCTCATTGAAATTCACAGCCCTGGAAGAATTCAGTTCCACTTAACTGCCTGCTATTTCTTCTAATCATTTTGCAAGTTTCCTTAACCTGGAATATCACAAACAGGAAATGCCTTGCCACTCTCTACTAAATGTGTTTTGGTATCTGGAGGCAATGATGTTGGCAGATAATACATCAGTGCAGATGGCAGTTGGTGTTCAATGCAAACCACAGGTCAATGTGCCGCACTGTTAGTGGCCATCATAAATTATTAAGAGGAACTACCTATGACACTTTCAGGATGTGTGTTAGCCCTACATGGAATGTTTTTATCACAATTCATAAATATCTTCTTAATTACATGCAAAGTGACACAATCATGTGCAATGATCTATAGCTGTTCAGGATTTAACTAGATATTATTGAAGGAACAGAAAAGAAAAGCCTTTCTGGTTTTTGCCACTTTAACCTTTCAGGCTGAAATGCTTGACTTAGGAAATTCATTATAATTGCTAAAATGAGTTCTTGACCTATGTGTGAAATGTACAATCTATCTCTTAATTTCTGCATGAAAACTAATTAAATGTAAATTGATAAGAACATTTCTGGTAATTCATATAAAAATTTTGTGTATGAGCTCTTCCAAGGCTGCCATTCCATTTCTTTTAGAATCAAAATGGCTTTTCAGTACCAGGAAAAGACATTTCTAAGCCTTATATTGTGAGACGTTGTTATTATAAAATAAAGCTTTGTTTGAGCAATAGCAAATACTCAGTAGGTTCCTAGACTCTAAATAGCTCAATTTTAGCATTAATGCAATGCAAAACAGCTGCTGTTCACCTACATGAAAGGGCTTTCCAGATACATATCCTTGTGTAGTCTATATAGCATTTGGTCTATATGATCCCATGTCTGTACTGTAATCCAGTCTGGGTGGATTACCTTTGATGTGAGGGACATCCTGAGTCTGATTGACTCAAGGAACCAACAACAACCCCGTAAACCTTTTCAACAGATTTTAGCACCAGCTAAATATTGACTAAATATTTTTTGTAACCATTCTTAATGGATAGAGAAGTTTCATCAGTTTGGATTAGTTAAAAAACTTTTGGTGTACTACTTAAGTGGTTGTTCATTATCACAGACACTTTTACTGCAGTTATATTCTGAGATACAGCCTCTCCTCACAGGGCAAGTAATCCACTTTCAACCAGTCTGGTGACCATCCTTTAGGTTTGCCCCAGCCTGATGATGTCTTTCTTGTTTTGAGTGAACAACTGTATGCAGTAGTCTGTATGTGGCCTGAAAAATGGAAGACTAAGGGCAATATTCAGCCTTCTGGCTACAGTCACTCCCAGTCACTCTGCTCACATCTGTTTAGACACCTATCAGTACCAGAGATCTCTGATTTTCCCAGAGACCAAAGTAAGGAAAGTCCTTTTGTCACATGAGCACCTTCTAGCTTGCCAAATCCTGTCCTTTTTCCTCTTTTAGAAGACAGGGCCACAGTTACCTTTTCCCTTCATCGGACACTTCTCCCAGTCTCCACAACCTTTCAATTATCATTGAGTAATATATGAATATAAAATATTCCAGATGTTGCAGAACAACAAAACTCACATTAAATCATGTCTGGCTGGCAGATGGGTGCCTCCATATCCTACAGGAGGGAATTTCTGATCTCTACCACCCACCATTTCCTTCTGGAGCTCATGCTCAGAGAGTACTTTGAAAACTCTAGTCAGCACATCAAAATTTCTGTGGGTGTATATATACATATTTAAAGGCCTTAAGCTATGGCTTACATGTGTTGTTTTTGAAAATTAATTACAAAACCATGTTGACCTAAATTGACCATGAAAAAACAAGTTAGATCAAAACTAGGAGCCCTTGTCAAATTCAGCTCTGTGTGTGCAAGTCTCTTCTTCCACTTGAGTAAAACAGATAGCAATTACTTCACAGAAATGACACTTATAATTTGGGTTGAAAAGTTTTAACTAATTTTCACTTCAGCGATTTCACAAGAAAAAAGGAAAAATCTCATATCTCTGTTCTTTGCCAATGCCTGTGTTCTGTGACTAACTAATGGTTCTCCTTGTGTTTCAGTTTCAAGTCATATTGAACCCACAATGACTAGCTTTTCAGACTTTTCTCCCGTCAGATTACTGATACCTTTTACTAAAAAAACCTGTCAGACTCATAACTTCAATATACCATAAAATTTTACTTTATATTCTCCACAAATGGTGTTGAATGACTTGACTTCAAAGGTCTGTAGAATCAGCTGGAATTCTTTTTTGGTGAACATGGTATCAATCAAATACAAACACTTTATCTGCATAAGTTGTCCTGGTAAGATCTGTGACACAATTAATTAAAGGAACTTATCCACAGATACTGATAAATGAAAGATATCTATTTGATTGTGTGCCTTGTACTCATTCACATTTTGCAAAAGTATAGTCTAAGTAAATGTTGGCTATTAACTATTTGGTTTAATTTAAATTTTTCCCTCTTTCCCTCTTTAATTGTTTTAACATCTCTCCATAACTATAAAATCTCTTAACAAACACAAACCTGTTTTCCCCACTTATTCAATATATATTCTCATGCTACATAAACTTTTCTAAACTTCTAGGGTTATTCTTTATTTAAATTGTAGTGTTTTCAAAATACAAATTTTATTTATTGCTCTATCTCCAAAATAGGATGACATATGTATTTAAATTGGAAGGAAAGAGAATGTTCCTAAGAGAAACTAATCTTCTTGGCTCCATAACAAAGCAACCTCGCTAGGAAACTAAATAAGAAGGGGGAAAAGCACCAAACCAAAAAAAAACTACAAAAAAACCCCTTTTACTAATTTCAGAACATTGAAGATACAGCATATATTACATTTCTCCTTGGTGACTGTGTATCAAAAATATTAAAACCATATATAACCAAAGAAGTCAACAGATTAAGAAGCATTCTGTAAACCACCAACACTCTGATACTTAAAATTTTCCTTCTTCTTAGCCTTCTCAAGATACCTAGAGACTTATCAGCTGGAACATCTTGTAATCAATTAATATTGAGTTAAATTATTTTTTCCAGATAAAGATTGTTTCTATCACTCCTGGGATTTCTAGAGGTAGCCAAAGTTCTAATGTCACACTATAATACATAACTGCAGCGTTAATATGGTCCAGTTTCTTATTATGTTTTTTCATTTCATGTTCTATTTAATGCTTGACCTTCAGGTTGGAAATATAGTTTTAAGACTTATTACATTTTTACAGATATCATTGTCACAAAATAAGAGAAAGTTTCAGAAAGGAAATATATTTAAGTATTACCTAAAAGATTATATATTCCATTAAACAGTTTATCATCTAAATAGGTAAATTTCACAATCTAAATAATGGACTTCCAATTTTAAAACTTTCCCATTCATCTTCATAACTGTCACAGCTACTGCTAATTATTTGTTGCATGCACAAGTTTATCCAGATGCTTATATGGACTTTAAATTGATTGTGCATACAGCATAAAGAATGCTTCTTAGGCATTTTCCTGGAAGTCATTATTACTTTTTTGTATTTCATGACTTTATTATGCTGGACCTATAAATTTGGCCAAGATTTGCCCTTAGTTTAATTTTCTTCAGATCTGAAGTACAGATTTCAAAAGGATAATAACAGAAAAACTACAAATCTTCCAGAACTGTATGGAATGAGGCTGAGCCTTGCCTTCAGTGATTTCAGTCTTTTGTGACTCAGAGAGACAAAAGACTCTCACAATGACTACAGCTAGTGACTGATCGAAGTCCCAAACACATTGCGCTCTCCAACAGACACGTTCTGTGTTCCTACTTGCTCTAAGGATAATAAGGACAATAGGGACTGCTCATGTAGGTTAATGTTAGAATTTGAAGTTTCTTAGCTCTCTCTCATTGCATTAACCCTAACAGCATATTCCCTTCTTTTACAGGACTACTTTTCTCATACTGTCCCTGCCCGGCTCCATGGGGTCCCACGTGCCCCCACAGAAGCATGGGTGCGTTCAGTGTTACAGGCGGTAGCAAGGAGTCGAGAAGGGCATTTGTGTGCGTTCCGCCAGCAGCATTTATTGCTGCCACACATGCGAAGGGTGCAGGGTCAAACACCAACATGATCCCTCAGCTCACAGTTTTATGCGGGGGTGGAGAAAGGGCAGGACTAGGGAACGGGGACCAATGGGGAAGATCTGGGGGAGTGACGAGGGGTAGAGGCTGACAGCCAACTGGGGAATTCAACCTGGGATAGATTCACATAACAGAACATGGCATCCTGGGAGAAGCCCTTCTGGTCACCCTAACCTAAAGTTGTTCTTGTGGTACTAGGCACTTGTCTTACTGAAAACTCTGTCCCTTGTAATGTGTGTTCACCGGCCACCACACTTTTCCTCTTTATTGTTGTAGCATTCAACTTGAAAATATGGAGTGTTTGGGTTTGTTTGCATACACTCTAAACCTCTAAATTCTGTCAATGGGCTTTGGATTGCATCTTTTTCTCCCACTTCCAACCAAATTTGGTGTCATACACTCTGATTTTCTAAAATATCCCTGTTCAACCAGCAAAAGAAAGATATAATGTCAGAAAAAGAGTGCGTTTTTAACTGAAGGGGTTTTGTTCCCTAGTCCACAAGATAGGCTTAAACAAATAAATAGAAGAACTTGTGCTGAAGAGCCTTTTCAATTTGCTTCAGTTCAGCTAAAGTGGCAGATGGTAGCTATCTCTGTTCTTCTCCCAGTCCTGCTCTCTGTATGGCTTCTCTCTGCTGTTCAAAGGAACTCCACACTCTATACAAATTTGAGAAAAAGGAATATTAAGGTGGTAGCTGAAAGAAGTGCTTTCACGAAAAGCAGGAAGCTGCTTTGCGGAGAAAAAACAAGCTCGTTGTTGATGGAACAGGACGGGGCAGGGGGCAGAGCAGCACGGGTTTGAGTGGCAACAGAATGCAGCAGAATTTGAGTATCACCCTAAAGCACTTACTAATATTTGATTAAGCCTAAATTACAATAATACTGAAGTAAAAATGGATGCAAATGCTTCTGAGTCTTTTACTACATTAAGAACAATTTCTCACCTCACATGGTACTTTGTTGAACAGGAAATTCAGTTTGTGCATTTCCCAGGACCAATTGTATATTAATATTTTGAGAATGCTCATTTTATTTTAAAATAATCAGTTCCATATGATTCTTTAGTTCACTTTAATTAGCATAATCCAAATTAATGACATACATTCTGGTATGAATATCTAGTGGCTTGAAATACTAATTTCTCAGAATTTAAGTAACACCAGGTACCAATTTTAATTTATCTCAATTTAAAAAGAACTTTTTCCATAGATAATTGCATAGATTTTCAATAGGTAACTTCCACATTTTAATTTCTACCAAATTTATCCACTGTAAAACAATCAAAGATTCTATTTCCTACTGCCACTTCACTTACAAACAGTTTGCTTCTGGCATATCTAAGGTTTGAATATCATTCAAATTCCACTGTGCTGGGTGCTGTGCATATGCAATAATAAGAGATCCTAAAATACCAGATTCCACTAAACATGGAAAAAAGCTAAGAGGAGAACAGTAATTTATTGGTTTTAGATTACAAAATAAAATGGCTAAATACTTATGCAAAATGAATTTGCAAAGGGTTATGATTTTTAATTCTTTGGAATTTTTCTAATTTAGGAACAATAATGCTTCAAAGGGCATTTTTTTTCCTTCCATGTTCCCTTTCACTTAAAAAAAAATTATAGAGAAATTGGAGAACAGGATCAAAACCCTTATTTACTCTCTTCCTTCTTCCTCACTGAAAATTAAAAGGAGAAGTTTAATGCTCAAAGAGAAATGAAAGACAGGATAAGAATAAGAAGTGGAAGGTAAAAGTGGGATTTGAAATAAATTTTTTTAATCAATTTTCCAGAAGAAAGGGAGGTAAAAGCATGGAAAGAACATTTAAAATCTTCACTTTGTCTCTGGTTGCTTTTTTCCACAAACATAGCTTCTTCTCTGAGATAAACAATCATGAGAAACAGGGAATCTGTAGAAAGACAAGCCCTGAAATCCTAAAAAGAAGTTATGATTTTGAAAATAAGTATATATCTCTGCTTCAAATACCTTTTTTTCTTTTACCATTGAAATCGAAAATGAATTCAAGGTTAAAGTGTTGTCTAGAATATTTTAGTGGAATTTAGCTTTCTCACTAAGTTTATACAGCTACTCTCCAATACCATTTATCTTTGCAGTTGATCAGGAGATACATACCTGAAGGAACACATAGAACTGCTTTAATACCCATCAATTGGAAGAGTTAGAGGAAAAAACAACAAAGCCAAACAAAACAGGTTCATGTGTCCCTTTATGTGCTTTTCTCCATATGAAATTTCCTAATCATATGAAGAGAGGGATCAAATAAACAAATTCTGAAATATCAAAGCTTTTTTTTTTTAAAGTTTTTTAAGGAAGACAAGCATGTGTTACCAATATTTTTGTCTATAGTTTCATCCATAAAGAAAATTAATCCTTTATTTTACCCAAGCAATCTAAAGTTGAATCTAAAGTTTTATGAGTTTCTTTTTCTATTAGGTAAATATTTTTGTGACATATTATATAAATAATACTTTCTTTCCTCTCAATGTCAACAAATTAAAACAACCACTGGTGCTTAGAATCCCAAATCTCATTTTTGCTAGCACTCTAGTCTCTTGTGGCTAAAGCAGTATGTTACAAGATAAGGGCTTATATTCACAGATTCACAGAATATTCTGAGTTGGAAGGAATCCACAAGGATCATTGAGTTCAACCCTTAATTAAATGTGTATGGGGGTTGAACCCACAACCTTGATCTTATTAGTACCATGCTCTATTCTTTCTGTGGGTCTTTCTCTTCTCTCTACCTTCCATAGGTAGGTCATTTTCCTAGTCCATCATGCATATAGCTCCAGCAAATATTGGCACAGTGCTCCATCTAAATTTCTATCTTAAGGAAACCCCTTCCAACAACAAAATTTACTTCCACTTTTACTTCCACTAACTTTGGAAGCTGCTCTGTGTTTTGAATGCTGGCTCCTATTTTTTCAGTTATCTACTCCACAAACCACTGTATTTACCTCTCACATCTATTCTGGATATATGGCAAAGGTAATGTCCATAAGCTTCAGAAACGCTTCCATTGTCCCTAGGAGAAAACATCCAGTTGCCCATATTTCAGGGTAGGCTTCTGAAGTACAGCAGGGGCTGAAAGCTTTTTCTTTATCAAAGGATAAACTTCTGCTTTTCACTTCCATCTGCACTAGCCCACACTCCTACAGCTTACTTAAAACAAGTGTTTGTGATAATTTGATCACAAGATAAACTGATTCACCTCATTAAAATGGCAAAAAAACCCCCTCCCTAACTTTGCAGAAAAGAAAAAAAAAAAAACAAAAACCAAAAAAACAAAACCAACAAGGGCTGCATGGAGGACTTAGCCAGGTTAAAGATACAGAATGTTAAAGCCAGTACCAGGCAGGAGTAAATAATTCAGCTGATAGCAGGAACAAGTACAGGAAGCAATCAAACAAAAAATGAATCAAGTGAGCTGATAAAAAGGTACTTTTTTTAAATTTCTTTTTTCTTTTTCTGCTACTGCTAGCCAGTAATTTGGCACAAATGTAAAGAGAAATCAAAACAAATTAAACTGAGCAGGCGTTGTCAACTCATATTTAACTTTGAAGTCTGTTGCTTCTACAACAGACTTAAGAAGGGATTGTATGTTCTATTTCCAACTATACAGGCTATCCTAAGAAAAGATATTGCCTCTACCTACATGTCACATCTTTTCTAAGTACAACTGACTACTTGATTTGCTGACTATGGCTCCTAAGGCTGCTTGTAGTATGCCAATGTAGAGATAAGACATTAAAATTGCTAATTTTTGTTGATGATGTCAGTTTCAGTTGAAGGCATTAAGTAAGACAGTAGCAGCTATGTTCTCCTTAGCAGAGACAAAGCCTCTGTCAGATTTTTTAGGATTAGGAACTGTGACAGTTTGCAGAGGCTAATCAGTACTGCTTAGGTCTATGAAAAGTTGCATCTTGTGTTACCAGTGTGTTAAAGAACCCCATGCTGATTGCCAGTTGCTAAAGCTTCTGTAAGGAAGCTTCAATCCCATCTGAAGTGTAAGAGAGGAGATCTGGACATGACTAAGAAAAAAACAGGTGTAAAATGTTGAAGATGCAACTGAGGTATGGGGTAGTTTATAAATGGGGAGTTTGCTGAGTGTGTCAAATAATTTCAGAAGTCTTGGCTAACTGACACAACCTGACAGTTCAGCTACTTACAGGAAACTGTTAATACATTTCTATGGTAGTGTGTGACCAAAACTGGGTCTTGGTGTCAGGCAAAAGAAACTGATGGCTCTGATCTCTTTGTCAGGAAGCCTTACTGAAGAGAAATAGTGACAGCCTCAATCACCTCTAAAATGAACTATTTTAACCAAATATTCCACTTACCTCTATTGCCAAATTCATTTGACATGCTCAGGAAAGGTCAGAGAGAAGACTGTGCCAGTGATTAATCCCACTGCTTTCCCACTATGCCATAAGGCCAAAATATTCCTAGGTCCTGACTATAGGAATGCCAAAGGTCATTTTTTGGAAAAGCATGTTTGAGAATCACAAAATTGTTAGGGTTGAAAGGGACCTCTAGAAATCATATATATATGTTTTATAAAGGATTTCCCAAAGCATCACAAACTCAGGAGAAGAGAAGGAAACCTCAATCTTTGTTGATCTAGGAAAACAAACAAAAAGTCTTCTATGACCCAGAGAGAGTGAAAGAAACAGAGTTTTCAGATTCTGCATACTTTTTTTGCATGTGCAAAAAGTGCTTCTCCATTTGATTTGGTCCATTTTATCCATGTTATATCAAAACTGCAAAATTCATTGGTATGGTCTCAAAATTGCATTACTGAGCAATTGCTTAGTTGAGCAAAAGATACATGCTGGGGCCAGCGTTAAAGAAACTGAACCCATCAAGATTATGAGATAGTTTGGGTGACAGCTATAGTCTTTCTGCTTGCCAAAGTAATTGTTTGCTCTTGTACATCTACTATGCATTTGACAAACCTATTTTAAAAATATCAAATACTTGTATTTTCACTGCTTTCCCTGAGAGACCATTCCACAGTCTAATAAATTTAGCTGTCATAAAGTGAAAGACTAATTCTGAGTATTACCAGTTTCTTACATACAGTTGTGTCTACATTAATTCTCAAGCCTAAATTAGTTATTTTTTTATCCTGAAAAATTGTTTCAGAGTTTGCTATTCTAGCACTGCAAGTTTTAAATGATACATGACTACATGTACATAACCTACATCAGGGACCAACTGGAAGTACTAAAGTTGGAACTACTGACTGTTTCCAAATATTGTATAATCTTGAGAGAATGAGAGGAAACACATTTTCTTTCAAAGGCCTCTGCAGAGAGAGCCCTCTTAGCATGTCTCAGATTACATCTCTGACATCCCTTTGCGTGAGCCTCAACACTGTTTAACTTCCTTCCAGAACAGTATGTAGCTTGATGTAAATGTTTACTTTTTCTTTTTTTTTTTTAATCAAATTGTATGCAGTTTTTTTCCATAAATTTCACTACAGTGTTTTTTATAGTGTATTATATTTAATATATGTTGAGAGTGCTTTGGAAATGAAGTCCAGTCAACTGGAATGAATTGCTATTTCATATTTTATTTCTCTCAATCTGAAAATAATAGCCAAAAATTTATACACATATTCAATATGATCTTCTGTAAATCAATCTTCCAGTCATCCTTTAGTCAGAACAATACACAGAACAATTTTTCTTTTTTGTGTTTGTTGTATTTTAAATAACTTTGGTCATTCATTTTGTGCTTGACTGTTTTGCCTTTTATTATTTGGCACCATTACTGCCTCCTCATAATCTGGCATTATGACTTCAGACTTCACTGGTTAAATGGATTCTTTTTTTTTTTTCTTTTTAGTACACATATTGGAAAAGCAAACAAATTATTCTTTCATATGATCCTTTCAACAAGTTGGAAAAAGATCATCAGGAAGTAAAAGGATTGATTTATGCTAATTTCTCTTTTGCCTTAATGGTTACAATCAGACTGCAATCTGAAAAGATAATAAAAATAGAAGGCTACCTGAAACATAGTACAGACATAGCACTGTGTCACTGCCAGCTCTTTGGAGCCCTAGTGGTGTGAGAAGGTTCTAGTTTCTGATTTGATAGTAGCTAATAAATTAATACATTTCAGCTGGTCAGCTTGATCCAATTTTAGAAATTAGGGTCTGTCATGAAGTCCAGTTTTGGGTTATCCAGAAGGAGCTTATTCAGCTTCAGAGGATACAAGGAGGTTCTATCAGCTGATTAGCAGCTGCCTCTGGTCATTGTTGGTCAAATCTTGAAAGGTTCACCATTAAACTGCTCCTTGCTTAAAAACAATTACACCCTTTCTGTGGTTAGTGAGAGATCTGTTCTCATACTTTAGTTCAGCAAATTAAAGTTATTAAACACATTTTTAAATACTCAAAATATTAGTTTTACATTAATACTTTCAAGTATTTCTGTCTTGTTCTAAATGGAGAGAATATTGTCTTATCACTCCACTGTGCCTGAACTGAACTTGTTCCTTCACAAATCTGTGGGTTTGAACCTATATTTCAGTATTTAGTTTAACTAGAGGAAACCTAATATGTTCCTATAAAATAGTATGTCCCAGTACCCTGTGAAAAATAGTAATTTAAACTCTTGCCAGTAACTGATACTAAGGTTAACCACCTCCTCAGGAATTCCATTAAGCTTGAGGTTGATTGATATAACCAAACCCAATTTGAGTAAAGTAATGTAACAGGCAGCAGATGATATTCACAGATGGGATTTCCCACTTGTGTCACTTTGGGGATGGAGCTAGTGTTATGAAAAAAAATAAATCATACCATTTTTTAGATGTGTACTATAGGAACTCCCGTAAAAAACACTGAAACTGACTAGATTTTTGTTGCAGCATATTAAATCAATCTTTTTTCAGATAGATGCAACCTTTCTGAGGAAATCAGAATTTAATCCAACTTAATTTATGTATTTTTTTGATAGTAATATGTCCAAACTACAGAGAAGCATTGAAAACATATTTAGCTGCCTTCTTTGACTACTTTTTTCAGTCAACCTGTTCACCCTCATCACACACTAATGAGCAACTGTTCCACTTAAACTCTTAGCAGATCATCTATAAGCAAAATTAACAACTAAAATTACATAGTTTAGATGTAACAATAGAAGAAATGTATTCAAAATACAAACCCACATTTTATTCTAGGTGTGTAAGTTAATATACAGAAAAGTTGATTTTCAGTGCTCTTGTTATGTAATGGTGTGAATGTAAATATGAACTGGGAATTTGTATCACGAAACCCAAAATACAAAGGTCATAAATATTTATTGTTCTTATTTAAATAAATACAATTGCTTATGTGAGTAGCTACAGAAGATCAGGGTCCCAGTGTTCACAGTATTCAATAAATACAGGAGAAAATACATGGCACAGCCCCATTCCCCAGAAGCCAGAATAAGAGCATGCCTCATAATTTTGTAATTTTGAATATTTACAGTTTTATCAACAACACTGGTTGATTGATTGTTTTTGTTTTTAAAACCATGTGTAAGACAAGGACATCGACTATAACATTATAATATATCCTAACAGAAAGAAGCACATACATCCCTTCTTGCCTGACAGCTGAAGCCTACATGTTCCCAAAAACTTACAATCTAGGACTTGTTCACACTTTAGTTTATGCAGACTCCAGACTTCCCATAAAAATGTTCCAGAGAACTTGATTAAGATTTACCTTTAAGATAATCTACTGTTTTTTTTAGCAACAGTTGGTTTGATTTTGTTTTTTAAATCATTAACACACTCCAATTTACAGTGGGAATACTGGTACCAAAGAAAGTACCAAACAGGTGAAAGGAGGTACCAAACAGGTGAAAACTACCTTACCATTACTGTCAGCCATCTATGCAGATCATTCATTAATTCTTGGCAACTGCTCTTTTGCTCATATTCCAGATGAGGTTACACTACTGCACCTGATTTGACTTTAAAATCCTGCTGCAGAGCTGTATTTTCCTTCTATCTGAAGTAGACTGACATACTGAGACTGATTTACATTAGAAGTTATGCAATTGCTCTTCAAGCATCTGAAGAACTTTGCTATACCACCCTATGAACTCTAGAGTTTGCTTTTTCACACCTTTCACTGCTTTGTACAGCAGGACAAGTCTGAACTTTTCTGTGACAGAATATATGGAGTTTGATTTGCAACTGAATTTCCCAGTTTTATGACAAATGAGGTTTCACTGAAATCAGTGAGATCCAATTGCAACTCAAAATTGCTCTTTGCTGGCACAGCACCATTTGGAACAGGGAGGAATAGGCAGTAGATGACCTGTTTCTAGATATGCTCACCTCTGAGGGGAAGCAATATGGGTGAATAGAGTACCCCCAGTGTACTAGTTTGAAAACAAACCAGTGGGAGGCACCAAGTCAGAATAACAATTTAATAGGGAAATTAAAAAAAAAAAAGGCAGAAAACACTGGTTCAAACTGACAGAGTCAGGATACAACCTGACACCCTGTTAGTCAGGGTGGCGGTAGCGGTCTGATAAAATGGTGGCTGCAGTCCCCTGAAGTGGTGGGCGTGGTTCTGTGGAAACAGTGATCCTGTAGAAAGGGGCTGCTCCTCTCAGAAGGTCCAGTGGTGGTCATGTAGCTCCTGTCCTCTGGGAATCCAGTGGAAAGGGTGCCTGTGGTGTTTGGAATCTCAGATTATAGCCAGGATGGAATACTTGGTTCCTCCCTCTGGGTGGAGCATCTCACAATGGGATGATGAGTCATGAGGCCAGGCATTGATGGGCTCATTAATCAGACGATAGTCTGGAGGGAGGAGGCAAGGGAACACTGCCCCCCTGGTTTCAACAGCTCATGAGGATGGTAATAGAATACACTGCAACCCAGGACACCCAGCATATGTAATTCAGAACTTGAACTGAAAATGGGTGTGTTATGTTTTGCACACTTGACTATAAACTGCACCTGCTCAGGTACAAGTGGAGTTCTGCTTAGCACAGAAGGTAGGCTTTAGGGGGAAAAAAACAAATTTGGGTTAGACCCAACTCACCTAAATCCATGCACATATTTGAGCTACTATCCTAGCTGTTACAACTAAGTCCCTAGAAATCAAATTAAATCTCTCCCAGTCTGATTCTCTTGCATAGAACCTTCTTTTATAAAACCATAATATACAGATTAACCTTCTTTTCAATGACCAAAGCAGAAATCTAGCAAGTTAAATTTTGGTGTGTGGAGTGTGTAATTGGAATATAATGTCTATAAACGTTAATTTTATCACACTGAACCTTATTAGGTTTCAGGTATAAAATGGAGGGAAAATAGAAAAAGAGTTAAGTACAAAAGAAAAAGGGATGAAAGTGATAATTAAACACAACAGAATGAGAATGAATTAGCAAATGCTCTCAGTGTACTGTCTGCATAGCAAGAAGAGAAGACATGCTCATTTGAGTGAGGGGCTCATTTTGCAGCCCAAATGATGTTAGGGATATTCAGTAACTTTTTTGCGCAATGGCGTTGAAACTGGCACCAGTCATAGACAGTACTGCACTGTGCCATTGCAGCTGGGTAGGAATCCAAGTGCTAGCTTTTTGAAAACCTAACAAAGATTCTTTTGGAGTCTTTACATTTCAATGTAACTGAATTAAAGTACTGACACATTCCAGTTTATCTGTCATCCTTTCTGCCAATGCAGGAGCTTTAACAGTAATGGACATTGCATTTTCCCTGGGTAGTTGCTTAGGAAACATTAACATTTTCACTAATTTGGGGTTTTAATAACTACTATATCAACCAAATATGTTAGAATAAAGAACTTCTTTAAAAAAAAATCAATGAAACAGTGAAATTCTGTGTATACTATACCTATCAAGAAACAATGATGTAAGAAAATTTCCCCTCTTCTTAACTATATCATAAAGAATTTACTATAAACAATTGAAAAAATGTTCTTCTGATAATTTTTCCCAAGGTAGGAAAAAAAAAATCCAAAAGATCATTTTATTAATAAATTGTGGAAAAGATACACATTAAGGACAAGATTGCAACACCCTTACTCACTCTGAATAGTAATGTTGATCATAACTGGTTCCACTGTAGTCAAAGGGATTGCCTACAAAAAGAAGGCAGTTTTTATATGAGGAAGAAAAATCTAGATCTAGGAAAGTAATAAGATTATGTGATTGAAAAATATACACAGATAAATATCATGGTGACATTTACTGTTTTCTACAAGCCGAATAATGAGAAACTCCTTCTGTAGGCAACCAAGAAATATTGTGACCAAACGAGAAATTTAGAGAAAAGAATGTATGTCATATACTCACCAAAGACAACACACACACTCTATTTTGTTTTGTTGCATCACAAAAGGAGTGCACAAGTATAACTACTGGGGGGTGGAACCCAAAACATAGACACATGCTCTTAATATTTTAGTCACAGCAACTTCCACGTAGTATCTCCTACACATCAACCTGTCTTCATTCTTTAAATGATGTCATCACTTATCAACTCTCAGATATTATGTACCCATTACTGCTATACTCCCTTGTTCCACAAATTGGATTTAACATGATTTCTCTATTCACTCAAAAGCCAAAATCATTTTCTGTCAGAGGGCTGTACTACTAAGGTTTGTAGCTTTGCAAATTTCAGAACTCAGAGGGACCTAATCTTATTTTCAAGCAATTTCAAGTGCAATTACAGTTCTGCCTAAATATTTAAAATTGATTCACTGCAAATTGAACCTGTTACAGCTAAGTCTCAGTTTACAAAAACTAGATAACAGTTGCAAAAATACCCAAATCCTATGCAAATTCTTTGTGCAGTCCAAATATAAAAGCAAGCTCTTTTTTCCTGGAGATCTATGACTGTGATTTTTCAGGTCTGTCAGACTTTCCCACAGCTCATCTTTGTCAGCAATTTGACCAAAGTTTTCTTTGGAGGACACTTTTTCTAAATGACAAGTAGTTAGCTGGCCACCTATTCTATCTGCCTGTTTTACTCTGGAATCTTTTCAGTTGCGCTTCCCTAGACAACTAGAGAAAATCCTTACGGTGGGCCAGAATTTTCAAGGAATTTATTCTTAAAGAAAATACATCTCTGATCTTACTGTAAAACCAAGTAGAACAAGATACTTCATGAAAATGCAGAATCCATCCAACTTGACAGATGGGATACAGTGTAGAAAATAGTTTTGCTTACAACATCTTTCCAGTCTTGCTCTCCGTTTAGCAAATTTCAGTGGGTTTTTTCGGTTGCAAAAAAACAACACTTCATTAGAGGTCTTAAGCTCTAGGAAAAGCCTCCTCTTGGTCACTGTCTTGAGTTTGGCAATTCATGGCAATTCATCTGTTCTGCTTTAGGAATCACCCCTATGTGTTTTCTTTCACTCCTCTCTGCCATAAGTTTCCCACTTGTGGGAAACAGTGAAAGTTTCCCACTCAAGCCTACCCCGAGCTGTTGAGTGGCATTTTGGGATGGTGCTCCCTGGCACACTACCTTGGAATTAATCTTGGCACAATCTGCTCCACCTGGACAAGGCAAACAAGCATTCTGGCTTTTTTGGACACCTACAGAAATTTCTTGGACACAGCATGAAACATATATCCCGGTTCTGGATTTTTTTTTTTTTTAATGGGGAGAAAGGCAGTGTCAGATTGTCTTGAATTTTATTTTGCCTCCATTTTGGTATCTAGGTGGTTTTTCCCATTTTATATTTCCCCAGGCATTTTCCCTGAATCACTAATTCACTTTGGTTCAGCAGAATTTGCTTCCATTTTGTTAAAAGCACTCCCATCAGTGACAAAATTTCTGTCCCTTCTTGAGATAAATAGCCATAAAAAATCACAAAGCATAAACTGTTTCCATTCAGAAAAGAAACTGATGAATCAGTCACTTATTTGGTGTAATTTTATTTTTTTCTTTTAAGGGGTGTACACAGTAATCCTCCCTAGAGCTGCAAGGTTGGAACTATTAGCATTCCACATAAATGCTCACTTTCTTCAGTTTTTACTCAATAACAGATACATTTATCACAGAGGTTATGGCATGTTTTGTTACTTCCTTCTGCTCTTGGGAATTTTCTCTCTGAAGGTGTAATTCAGTGACAGATATGAGCCAGTTGTTACTACAGGAGGTAGCTGTGGACACCCAGCCTTTCTCCTCATTTTCTGCCTGCATACCCAACTGTGCAGGTCACATTCCTCTTCTACTACGTCTCTGGCTCTTCCTGGAAATGCCCTTTTGATTGATTTCAGCCTCTGAAAGAGACGAAAACTACACTTTTATTTATCATGTAAATTTTCTGTTAATTTATCAAACAATCTGTTCAGCATGTCTGCAAAGTGCTAGTGGATGCAGAGAGGGACCACTGGGATGGGCATAGTCAGAAGCAGAACCATCTCACCACTTAGGTGGCAGCTGGATATTGCATTAGCTATTTTGCTGATGTGTATCTACACATGCAGCATTTCACTAGAACAAGTTTCACAAGCTCTACACCTACTTTATTTACATTTCTGTCAGATAACCTCACACTTGTATCCGTTTGGGGTGCTGACATGCAGGTATGTTTGAACTGTGAACTCTTTTTGTTTTATTATTGGGAGGTGATTATAAGGGATTCTAAAACGTCCTTTGAATTAAAATTACACTTTTAAATGAAGGCCAAAGGCTTCACATGCCTCATTCAGAGCATATTAATATATCCAAAATTTGCTGTGCTCTGACTGATGAGGCCAATAGTAGGCACATGATACATATTTTTATTGATAACAGCCCACCACCACCAAAAAGGGATTAAAATAATTAAAATAGTAACCCCTAAAAAGAAACATGCGATGCCAAAAAATGGATAACAGCACCGACACAAAATGGTATTTGGTGGCAGTATAAAGGATGATTTGCAGAATTCTACTTGACCACAATATGAGATATAGCATCTCTCCCGCTTACTTCCACTGGGAATATTTTATCTCTGACCATGTTTTACAACCTATTCTGGGTTTGGATGTGGTCCCTTGTCTTTTATTCATTTTTGGACCATATTATTCCCTCCTTGCTGTTGTTACTTTCTTTGAATGCTATTGTTTTTCTTCTTCTGCCAGCTTTAGCTCTTGCTTGATGCTAAAATTTCAGTTTGTTTCTTTCTATTTAGCAATAAAATACAGCATTTAGCTAATGTATTTGTGCCAGGCATAGGTGGAGAAAGCTAGCTGCAGGCTGCTTTTTTGTTCCCTGAACTCCTGATAAACTGAGGGTTCATCTGCATGCTTTTGAGCTGTCTGCTGTTATGCCATTATGTATGAAACACAAATAGAATTTTGGCACATTCATCCATTGCTTATACTGTGTCTGGTTCTTTTAGTGCTTTTACTGATTTACCTTGTCATGAACAGGGTAACACTATAAAAATAAGGTAGATCTCAATATTCAGAAAGCCAGCATTTGTCTTGGGGTTTTGTTGCTGTTGTTCAACATTCCGTATTTTGTTTTCCTTTTTTTCCATTTATTTAAAGAAGGAAAAATAGCTGGACTTGCTACTAGCACAGCCCACTTCTCATTTAATAGGTGGTATCTTTCATTACATAAATTTAGCAACAGAGGCACCATGGTAGGACTACAGTCAAACATAGCAGGAATAAAAGTTCCCTGTTCACAAAGTGCAGTAAAACGGGCAGATTTAAAGTGTGATTCAACACATTTACAATTACTCTAGTCCTGAGAGATATATACTTCTCTCAAGTGGATATTCAGGGAGCTTTGAACAACTGCACTCTTAACTGGGCACTTCTCTCAAAGTTAGCTGGGTCAGTCTGTATTTTTGTCACTGTTAGAGACAAAATATGTCTTTGTCTGTTCCTTTGTTAATCAAAGTAAAAATCTTTTTTTACAATTACGTGTCCAGATCTTGTCCCATTATGGTCTGCCTGTAAAGAAAAACTCATTCTTGACATATGGAAGATGAAGTTTGCTTCAAAATAATCACATCAGGTAGTTTCTGTTCCATATCAGGAGCATGCTATTCCATTTTTTTAAATTTAATTAATTTCCATGATGTACTGAGTTTTAGCAATCCTAAATTTGTTTTCTACAGATTGATTAATACTTACATATTTGGCAGAATATTTTGGCAGAATATTTTCTGAGTAACACACACAGATCTTTGGAACACAATTCATGTAGAACTTTTTTAAAGTTACAGCTGTGGATTTCAAAGTATTTCCTAAATATTATTTGTGTCTCTTTAAACCTCTGTGAAAAATTAATCCTGTTTTACAGTTGAAGAAACTCAGGCCCAGATCATTACAAAAAAAACTTAAGAAACATATTCAAGTATTCAGACTATTAAAATAGGGGACTTAGAGACATCAGATTTTTCATCCCTCCAGTAAGCAAAAAAGCAGCAACTGATAGCAACTCAATGAAAAGAAACTGAATTATTCCAATACATTTTATTTACTGTCTCTGTCTTATGTCAGAATAATTTGTAAGTTATTATCTGGCTCTTACTACTGGAAAGAGAATCCCTTGGCAAATTCTGTCTTAAAAAATATCAGAAGTTATAACATTTTCCATCACTCCTTCTAGGCAATCCTAATCATCTGTCATATATAATTACCCTAGAAAAGTGAGCTGATTATTAATTAACATCAATAGAGAGATGAAAGCCCAAATAGTGAAACAGAGGAAGAAGTTGCTGTCTGACCCAATGGGTTTGGGGTTTTATTCTTTAAATTAGAAATACGTTGTCAGAATGTTTGACTGATTTATCTTCCCTTTAAATGTGCAAAAAGACATTATTCTGAAAGTTTTAACATCTTTTTTTTTTTCCCCACAGCAAGTTTTAGTAATAGGGTGAGACAAACACACTGTCGGTGAAATTTTGAACTATGCTGGTACAGACTAAGGACTGAGCTTAATCTAAACTAAATTGACTTTGCTGATGAGAAGGTCATCCTTCCCTTACTCCGACTGTCTTCCTTGTGAGTACACAAGGATTCAGGCATTGAGACAGCTCTGGGGCCAACACAGGCTCATTCCATGTAGTGTGAGGTCTCTGCCAGAGTAGCTCCCTGATTTGGCAATGGTCTTGCAAACACTCATACCACTGAAAGCAAAGCGGTGGAAATTGTGCTTCAGACTGGGGAGGGCAGACATCACTTCTAGAGGAGCAAGGCATCATTGTCTCATGAAATATGTTAGAGAAAAACATATACAATTCAGTTCAATATTTGCACAAAGCAACCTTTGATTTAAGCAACCAGAGTACACACAGTTAGCATGATTTGGGCCATCCTGTACCCTATGTATTTTTCTGGGTAGGAATAACTGTATGTAAACCTCTGACTCAGCTGTGACCATTGTTGCCCTAGACCTGAGATTTCATAAAGGCTCTTGGCAAAAGCCAAAGGCAAGGCAGTCCCCTTACAGGCTCAATGACTGGGTCAAGTGAACCTGTACAGAAAGTATACAAGGAAAGACCCTTTCTGAGCTGGTATTGCAGAAAGATGCCTAGGATTTTCAGGACTGGTTTGAATCCATGGATTAAATCCATAGTACAGGTCACAACAGCAGCCACCTTTCAAAGCATCTGCTCCTCAAAAGCTATGTCGTAATTTCGCTAATTCCTGTGATTTTATCCATATGCTAGTACTGCGCATAATGCTCCAGCACCCATCCTACATAATTGTTAAATGAATTGAAAATGTTCCATATACTCTAAAAAATTGGAAAAAACTCCTAAATAAGTATAGATACTACATGAGATCTTTAAAATATGGATAAGACAATGTGTATTTCAAGATTCCCTGTTATGTCAAAGATGACACAAGAAGAACAAGTTCTTCAAAGGGAATCTACAGGATGAAATAATCACAAAGAATTTTGTCAAGGGGAAAAAGATGTTTCTCACTGTGTAACTATATGACAACTATTCTAGCACTAACATAAACAATCAGATTTCTTAAGGAATAGTTTACAGAAGTAATTTCTCCTCTGAATATGGAGTAAAGAATCAATTCTTTATTAATCAATTCAATTTTTAGGACCCTCTGCTGCAAAGTAATATCACTGTTATCTTCCTTGCCTTTTATCTTACTTACTACCCTTCTTTAAAACAAGTACTAAGTGAGCAAACATTTCTGTTTTACAGCATTTTACATTCAAAGTTAGCACAGGTGGAAACAAGTTTAAAAGATTCAAGACAGTACAGTATTGTTTTCACAGCATCTAAGAGTTTGTATTCATCATAGAAATTTGCATATGGAAGTATCTAACAAATTTAGTTGTCTTAGTGCAAACCCCAGTTTAAAATAGGTTAGCAAACATATATAATGTACCAGTACCATTCTAAGTAAAATAAGGTGACTTCATTTAATGTGGGAGACATTACAACAACATTGCAGGCCAGATCTTCCTGAACTGAAACTGCTCTAACTCTGTTGCAGCTTTATTTCAGCAATAAAAAAAGTCCTTATATGTAGAGAGAGCTTTTTTTTTCAGAACATATACAAAGTCAGGCTAGGGCAGATATTGAGTGAGATTCACTTTACATAAATTTAGTGTCTAAAATTAGTCAATAGAGAGAACGAGAAGCTTTCTGGCTGAACCTGTCCTAAATGCCTACTTTAGGATGAAATTAATTACTTTTTGAATCTGCCTGTTTTTTCACAGGAAAGGATCAAAGAAGTCTGAGGTGACAGTTCCAATAATGGACGACTAACTCTCAGAAATCTAGTTTAGCCAGATGAATTCCAACCATCCCTCCTATACAGCCACCTCTCTGATCTATAGTTACATTTTACATAGTACATATTTTTATACTTCCCAATTAACAGTTTTTGACATAATTCCCTGATCTAAGCAAAATAAATGACAAAGATGGTGGTGGTAAAGACAGTCTGATGCTTTTGTTAAACACCCCACTAATTCTGGGAGACAAGGTCTCAGTACTGATAGGAGAAGCCTGAAACTGGTAAGTTATCCTACAGGGCTCATCTAGCAGCTAGAGATCACCGAAGTGCTCCACCTTAAGTGTTCATCCTTTCCTCAGTGTCAAGTGCAAGGTTTTATTAAGGAGTACTGTGATGTTTACTTCCTACCTACTTCTTGTTCCTACAAAATCTGGTTGACTGAGTCCTAAAGGCAAATATGGCATTCCTAATGCATTACAGTAAACATTTAAGGAGTTTAATAAAGAGGTATTGCATGAAGCATATTCGGACTGCTGACCAAACACCAACACCTTCTGCAGAAGATGCAGCACTGCAACATCACACCCTGTCTCTTTCCATAACACATCCAGGATTTTGCCACATAGCTCAGCTCCAGTGTTGCCTGCACTTGTTTGTGGCTGGACACTACAAGCAGGCTCCAAAAGTCTGAGCACACCACAGTAGTGTGATATATAACAATTTCTGAAACTGACACCGTTCAAATTCAGAATTTTGCATTCCAAATAGCTAAGAGGCATCCTGGAGTTCTGTCTTTTTCCATTCTTCCTGCACTAGTTTCTTTGCCTCATAAGTATTTTTTCAAAAGAAAGATCTACAAACCTCCTTATGCTATTTATACTTTAGAGCTCAGCCCCTCCACTAGTCTTTTAACCTTCAGGTTTTTATCTCAAAGAAACCAGCTAGCAAACTCCTCTACTGCACTCTTAACTCTCACATATCTACATATCTGCAGCTTTTATCTGTTTGCTACAGTGAAATCAGGTAGCATTTTTTCTACTGTCTTCCTTGCTTGAGTCATCTTAAAATCTCTAGTCAACAGTGAGCTCATCTTCATCCTTTTGCCATCTCAAAGGAATGCCCACAGCTTT
Source organism: Corvus hawaiiensis (assembly GCF_020740725.1). Lineage (NCBI taxonomy): Eukaryota > Metazoa > Chordata > Aves > Passeriformes > Corvidae > Corvus > Corvus hawaiiensis. Next base: position 79,500,703 of record NC_063214.1, read on the forward strand.
TCCACTATCAGTGTTCACCAAAGCCCAGATGTCTTGATCTCTGCCTTCCCTTTCCGTATTTATTAGCATCAGGTTCCCCTGCATTTCTCCTAATCAGATCCAGAAGGCCAAAAATACAAGTTCAACGCTTCCTTTTTAAGAGGGCAAATATACAGTGCTGAGAAATCTATCCCTAAACCCACAGACTTATCCTGAGGCAAAGTGTATGACTAACTTAAAAACATTTGCAGACGCGTTGCCATAAAACTGCCACTTCCGCCCCTTTTCACTGCCCCCTCCCATTTTTTCTTATGGCCACACTTCACAGCTGGTTGAGCTCCCCAGCTGCAGAGCTCATCCTCAGCATACTCAGGATCATATCACCAGATCATCTCTTCATTTAACAAAAGTGAGAGAGAAAGTACTTCTTTTGAGTAATTCCTCTGGAATCCACAGTGGAAGTTTCAGGGGAAGATACTATGAATAAACCTCCTGGGCTGATTTACCAATCTGTCAGATTCTGCTGAAACAAATGAAGGTTAAAGCCTTCCAATAAAGTATCAGTATTTCTTTTTATAGAGAAAAAAGTCAAACTCATGTATAGAAACAAGGATATCTCAAGTGTGTTATATGGCTGAAATAGTGTCTCAATTCATATATTTTTCAGTAGGTGCACACAGTATTTTGTAAAATGGTATATAAAAATATATAAGCTCCAGATGTGCATAAAACCCCTGAGTTTCTATTTAACGTTTTCAAGAAAATACAGTCTATCTTTTTATTATAGTATACTAGAACAGAAAAAGATTAAACCAGGTTCAAAATGTATGAACAGGGGAAAATACAAGTTTTTGACTGAGATGCCTGGAAAAATGTCTATTTTAACACCCTGCTTATATCAGTTGGTGTATGAAAGATACTACCTATCCTGACAGAAAAGTTCTTCCTGTATTTTCAATCACCACTTCTACAACAGCATCTCTACCTCTAACATATTATACATAATTTTCCATATTAGTATTGCTCATTGTTTTGGAAAATTATTTTTGCTATATTGTATTTTAATTTGTGATCAAACCAGAAAATGTAATGAGTCAATATGGAATTTCAAAGTCTTAATATGGAAAAGTAAAAGTCACATTTCCTACAGTAATTTATGTGAAAAATACTAATTTATTTGGGAAATCCTTTTACAGGTTTTCTTGATGCAAAAGCCCATGTGATCATTGATTATAGGCAAGTATTTATGCACTGAATGTATTATAACTGATTATTTTTTAACAAATTTACTTCTTCCAATTTGATAGGATTTCCTTAATTATATATTATGTTACACTTACCAACCCTCAAAAAAATTCAAGTGAAAAGAGTGAGTAATTTCACTTTAAATACCTTCTGGAGACTGCCAAATTCAATGTTTAAAAGTACTGCAAACAGATTGACAATATTTCTTGCAATCTATTGCCATCTAGAGGAAAAAATGTATGTTGGTACAAAATAAATATGAGGGTTTAGGTGCTATTTATAATTCCAACATTTTAGTGTGGAAAACACACACTGTGTTTTCTAGGCAAACTGATGTGCCATATTCACAAAATCAGATGGATATAAACGCATAAGCACAAAACATACAATAAGACATAAGTATGCAGTTGTTGAATACTGTATGTGATCCAATCACACACACACATTTATATATATAGGTATCTGTATATAAACCAAAAAAATATTATTGGGAATTTCAGTCTGTTGCAACAAATAAAACAGTTTCTAAATAATTCACTTTGTGCATCCCAAATCTGTAACTGAATTGCTAATTAAGATTAAGTAGCACTCTTTTCAGATAGTGGCACCAAAAATATTAAAATTTACTGATTAGATGAATAGAAATAATTGAGATGCACTGCGGGGTAGCTCTGTAGCTATGCAGTTGATTGTACCTAGAAATAAATGGGATATATGAGTCTAATACAAATAACTGAGGGTATTAGGGCTGAGTTCTCTCATGTAATATATAATAAAAATATACAGTATATGTTACTGAAGCAGTTTGGATATTGAATTGATTAGGACTGTCAGGACTGTAAATTAGGCACTAAACAGTTTGCTGAATCAAGACCTCTATTTTCACCTGTCATTCTTAAATATGACTACGGATATTTTAAATATGAACTAATGATAAAAAACTATTTTGTTACATGTACAGTTCTTTTGTATTAAAGGTTTTTAGCTGTGTTTCAAACATTAAAATAGTAAAAAAGAAATACACTCAAATATACAAGTGAGGGAAATGGAAAATGGTGTATAAAACCCTCTAACCCAGTATGAGGTCAATTAGTGCAACTCACATATAGCAAATTCCATTGCAGGTACTCCTTATCTCAGACTCCTCAAGTGCCAATAAATACAGACTGATTTGTACATGCCAAGCAGTGACCTTAGTCTTTCCAAAATGTGGCAAAAAAAATGAATATTAACTATCTCAAAGAAGCAAGAATGTGAACTCCTTGTATACAAGAAAAAAAAATGCAGACCACTAGCATTTGAGGTTCCACAAGGGGAGTGCAAAGTCCTACACCTGAGAAGGAACAATCCGAGGCACCAAGGACAGGCTGGGGGCCACGCAGATGGAAAAGACCTGAGTGTCCTGCTGGGCACCAAACTGAACATAAGGCAGAGCTGTGCTGCTGTGTCAAAGAGGATTATTGGTGTGCAGGGATGCTTTAAGGGTAGCACTTCCAGCAGGTCAAGGGAGGTGGTTCTGCCCCTCCACTCAGCACTGGTGAGGAGACACCTGGAGTACCACATCCAGTTCTGGACTCCTCACTCCTCAGTACAAGAGACACATGGACATGCTGGACTGAGTCCAACACATGGCCACAAAGCTGGTGATGGACTAGAGAATCTTTCTTATTAAGAAAGACTGAGAGAGCTGGGACTATTTGGTGTGGAGAGGTCTCAGGGAGTAACTCATCAGTGTGTACAAATACCTGAAGGATGGGTGCAAAGAAAACAGAGCCAGGCTCTTTTCAGTCATTCCCAGTGACAGGACCACAGGCAACGTGTGCGAACTGGAACACAGGAGTTTCCCTCTGAACATCAGGAAATACTTTTTCACTGTGAGAATGACCAAGGACTGGCACAGATTGCCCAGAGAAGCTGTGGAGTCTCCATCCTTAGAGATATTTTAAGAAGCCGATCTGGGCACACGCCTAATAAACCTGCCATAGGTGACACTAATTTTCACTCCTGGTTTCTTTCTGAGACATACCCTATACTTATATACTCTATATTTACTAATTTTTTTTTTCACTGAAGCAAAGCAATACAAGCATATAACTTTATATTTCATCAGAAAATAAAGAAAATCATGCATTCACAGCAAGGAGTTTCATTGGAGGTCATTTTTCTCCTGAAAAACACAAAGTGATAAGAACTGATGTCTTCCTATAGATTGCTTCCTTGCATTTGAAACTGACTTGAAAATTAAAAACCAGACCACAAAGAAGTGTGGGTCTGGCTATTTCACCAGGAGACTAAGTGAACTTACACATTTTCAAAATAAAGAAAAATAAAAACTTCCCTTTGTTGGCATGAGTGCTGCATTTGGAATTTGGATGACCTCTGGACATTAAATTATTCCAGTTGTGTTTTGTTTGCTTTTCTAAAAGCTGTTATTTTTGTAAGATAATCAGTAGCAACTTAGGTAATAATATGACAATAGTACCTGTAACAGAGACTTCATTAAGTTTGTCAGTGTCTGTCTGTATTATACATTAATGTTAGTAAAATAAAAAAAAGTAATATTAATACTCTAATTTTATTCTGTTTTCACTTTTAATTGAGAGTCAAGTAAATCAAATCTCATGTTTAGTTATCTAAAAATATATCAAACATGACATTTAGTGGGAGTTTTTACTGAACAAAAATTGAAGCTAATAGTATAGCTAGTAAATAATAGACTGCAAGAATATGTCATAAAGAAAATGACAAATGAAACTGGAAAACTAGTTTTTTTATACCATAAGCAGAGACTTACTGGTTGGTGATAAATATCCATTTTAATACAAACCAGCAGCCTATGAGACTAACAAAAGGTGCAATTTCTCTGAAATCAATTATTCTAATTGTCAAATTTTGTATATATTTAGATATATTAAATACACCTTCTGTTACAATCTGTGGACACAAATGACCACAGCACTTGCCTAAACCAGAAGACAAGAAAGTGAACTTTCATTAATGCTTGATAATGGTTTGTTATCTTGCCTACATATGCTTTGGCACTGCTGGGAGCCAGCTTACACATGCCCTGACAGCAGGTTTGAAAATACTAGAATTGACAGGGTTTTTTTTCCAGAATGTTGTCACACTGTTTAGAAATTATGGTGATGTACAGTCAGTTCCTACTGCATCTACCATTGATACACTGAGATTTGTTAAAAAAACACAAAATTTGTTTTGATTGCTGTAATTTGTCATAAAAAAAAATTATTTACACTTCAACACTGAGTGAATCTAATATCAAAAATTGGTTAGTCTTGGTAATATCCATTGCTTTAATACTACTGTTTTGTCATAAAAAACAAACCACAGCCATTAAAAGCATCACTTTGCCAAGTTTAAATAATCCTTGCTTGCAAAGCATATTCTGACAGTCAAACCCAAGGCTTTCAGAAGTTACTTTTGGTTGTAGTGATGTGGCTGTTCAATCCTGAAACTGAGATGCTGTAACAGCATCTAACTAAAATAGATAAAGAATTAATTCTGAAAATCAGGGCCCTGTCTACAGGCAAGCAATCACATATATGGAAGAGATGAGGATAAGCACAAGGCTTGATAAGCTAGTATGTAGACAATGTGTAAATTCCTGAAAGCAAAGATGTATATAGGTGTATATAGCCTGTGACAGAAGCACATTGAGAATAAGTGCAAGTTCAAACCTCATCTCTGAACCTGCATCACTTCACAAAGTCTCCAAAGACACTTCTTATTTCCTCATCAGTTATTTCAGAGATTTGGAAAAAATAAGAGAGCTAGCATGCTTTATACATGTATTTTTTAAAAGCAAACTCATTATATTCCATACATTTCTTCTTTTGTCCTACCAAATCTAGAATACCGTGGAGGGAATCTGTTTTGGTTTGGTTTAAGTTAATGCTGACTATCATAGTAATTAGTCATTTGATAATGAATAACTAGCTATCATAGAGGGTGCCAGTGAAAGAAGTGAAAGCCAAGAACATCCAATATTTTTCTAAGAAAAACTTTCTTTCCAAGAGTCCCAAATAACTCATGAGGTCTTATTCCCTCATAGGCTTATATTTCACTACAAGCAATTTTCCCCTTGCGGCTGTCCCTGCACAATTTTCTTTAAAGTGCTTCATGGCAACCTATATTTTGTTCCTTGGCTTCTTTTCTGTATCTTTCTATAATGCGTGTGCCACCTCCCTTTTGCACTGGCACTCTTCCTCTGCTGCTATATTAGCTGTAAAATTCCACCTGCACTGCAGCCCTCACCATGCATCAGCAATTAGGGACTGTCTGCTTCAAACTTACTGGAATCAATTGACCATAGTAGTCATTTTTCCTAGTAGAAAACCAATTTCCTTCTCCTTTGAATTTGGAAAAAAAAAAAAGGCTTCAGTTTAATCTGAAACCTTGTTTTAGTTCAACTGAAGACACTGCAGAAGTATCTGCTCTAGTAAAGGCACACAGGAGAGATCCTGCCACTTCCTCCGATACTGCAATCGTGTTTAAAACAAACCCAAATCCCAAAGCCATGTTACTCATGGGAGGTAACACTGAAGCCCATTTTCCAGCTACATTTTAGTATTTTGCCACCTGTTGTCATTACGAGTATTGACCTCTTCAGAAAACAATCCTCTGAATTTCATATTCAACATGGAAGGGCGAAAAAGCAGTATCTTCTAGAGAGACAAATATATTAAAAATTATTGCTTATTTTATTGGTATTTTACTTAATACTGTATTATTTTAATTGTAGTATTTAAATGAACAAGGACAAGCTGGTTTCAGTACTAGAACTGAGCTCACCCTTATTGTTACTTCCAAGTTATTTGACATTTCTGTGCACCATGAGAACTGCAGGTGACTGAGATCACCTTGAGTGAAAGAGAACATAGGACTGAATTATCTCTCTTTAATTGTCACATATAAAAAATATCAGATGAAAGAGACCATGTCAGAAACATCAGTTAATATTTTCAATTAAGTTTGAACACTTCATGGAAGCTCTTTACTCCTTAAAAAAAAATCTAAATTGACACTTGTAACAATTAAATCGAATCATGTCTTCTTTGGCCATAGCTACAGTATCTGAGTATCTGACCATATTTCCAAGGAAAAAATCAGGAAATGGTACAGTAAATTAAATAATTAATATTTCTTTTAGTGTTAAGATAGCCAAAACAGCTGAAAAATACTATCCTGTAAATTTTATAAAAACAAAAGCCATCACAGATTGTTCTCCAGTGCCCAGATTCCCTTTGCTGGGCAAGTGTTGGTGAGCACATTTCAGTAGCTTCTGTCCTTACTCCTCTTTGGTGAAGGCTGAAGTCAGGACACGCCAGAACGAGCTCCTTGTTTGCACTCTGCAGGTGTGGAGAGACACAGTCCTTCAGTATTGCAGTTCTGTGTATCGGTGTAATTTATACAGATTTATGGACGGAAATAAAGAAGTGCTCTGTCATCGGGGGTTTAGGTTTTTTTCAGGTAGATTCCAGCTTGTCAGAATTCTGAAGTTTTAGGAGTATTAATATTTTACACATTTGTACATACTGCACAGCATGCACAGCTTAAAAAGAACATGTAATCTAAAGAACTTTTAGTGTACCCGTAATAGAGTGGAGGATATAGATCTTTCTTATTCTATACATTTCCTACATATTCTTCAAAAAACACTAATATTTTTTTGCCTAAGAGAAATGAGCAAAACCAAAGTCAACTTTTAAACTGATGAAGTGCTAGAGTTTGGAGGTAGCTTCCATCCTGTAAGACTGCTGCTGCAGCAGTTACAGTTCCGAATCGAATTGGAAAGGTTCAGAGAAATTATAAAGATCCCAATTTGTAACAGAATATTTCCACTTTGGAAAATAATCCACCTTTCTAACATTTTTTTATCATCCTAAGAGCAGTAACACAAACTTTTACAAGTTTTAAGTTTAATGAAAATCTAGCAGAGAAGAAGCAGAAGGAGAGCTGTTTCCAAAGTGAAACACCTAGGGCCCATGGTGCCTGGGAATTCTTCCTTCCTGAGTCAAACTTAAAAGTCCTTTTACTCAGGATCTCAAATCACTCCAGGTCTGTCTGAAAAATTAAGAATCTACTTCCAAAATTACCAAAGAGATAAAGACGCCAAGTTCTCACTGTTATATACCTGGGGTGTGTGTCCCTGTGTGTGTAGGATGTTCCAAATGGCAGGACATCCATTATGCAACTACTTACCAAAGTATTACCACTTACTATTATCTTGAGCATGTTCAGATGAAGAAGCAGAACCCACCCCCTTTTTTCTTCTCGTTTCCTGTTATTGTTGCTGCAGCTGTATATTTCTTCTTCCATTTCACTTTGTGCCTTCAATAAAGAGCTAAGTTGTGACTCTTGCCTTAAAATTGTGTCAAAATTGCGAACGTTGGTTTTGAATTACTTTGCTACCTGAAGATTATTGTCAAAGTGACTGTTACTTCTTAGGAAAGGAGGTAAGAATATGTCTGTTCTACCTACATCATGTTCAGATTCTTAAAGTTCCAGGAATCTCTCCTGGGTTTGACAAATTAAATTTGGAGTGATTGATGAAAAAGTAAGTTGATGATAAAATATTTGATCCTTCTCAAAATATTCAAAACATCTTTCCTCAAAGTTTTTAACTAGAACAGGTTAAAGCTTCCTTCTTCTGAGGATTTTTTTTCACCTTACTATAGAACCACAGAAATGTGAGGAGATTGCTAATATCCATAGGAGACTGCTCTCATTTCCATTGTATTTACTATATTATAAATTTTTCTGGAAGATAAAAATATTAGTTTTAAGGCAAACAAAACATGCATTTGTAATCTTTTGCTTGCTACACAGCTTTTCAAGGAAGATGGTTACATTTCCTTCAAGACTGTTCTGTTCTAACGTAATCTCGATAATTCCACATTCTTCAGTTTACAATACAGATGTCTAAAATGGTCAACAACTGAAAAAACAGTATTTTTTGTTTCCCAGCATAACTGGAAATACATCTCTCATTTTTGACAGCTAAAGCATCCCTCTGCAAGCACACACCCATGCACAAATACACACATATATTATACAAATGAGAACATATTTAACATTGACACTTTAATAACTGTAGGAAAAGATTTCTGTGTTATACCTTTCCTTGCTTTTTTGGAGCTGGGGGGGTATTACAGCTGGGACGCGGTGGGGGTCAGCGGCTCTGACCCAGGAAGAGGTGACCGGTCCGGGGAGATGGTCCTGAAAGGAATCGCCTTCCCGAGGCCCGGTGTCTTCCCTCAGCTGCTGGCAGAGGAGCCCTTGCAGAAGCTGTCAGCTCTTTAGTGATATCAGCTCGTGATTTCAGCTCAGCTCTGCGGGGCAGCCTCCAGGCCAGACCAGGGAGAGAGACGAGAAGGCTCGTGTGGCTGGTTCCGCATGAAGGTAGCTTTATTGTGTGTCCCCTCCGGCGAAGGGAAGCCAGGGACGAGAACCCTCTCTCTCACAGGGCCCCATTGGGCTTGCTTTTATAGGGATACAGGGGATCAATAAAGGCCAATGGGTTACAGGGGATCTGGGATGGGAACAGACCAATGGGTTACAAAGGATCTGCATAGCATCTCCTAAAGGATTGTGAGTTTGTCCTTTCTTGCCGTGACCAAAGTGGTTGCCTTTCCAGGGAGTCCTGCTGGGCAATTGCGAAATTTCTTATCTCAGCAGAGATCCCTCCAGGGCAGGGGCTGGGCATACCCCACAGGGGGGAAAGAGGGGTATTGGTTGGTTGGTTTGGTTTGTTTGGGTTCTTTGGGTTTGGTCTTGGTTGTTTTTCTTTTTTTGCTTTAGTATCTTCTTGGAATATCATCATACATGGAGCTTTTTTTACTGGTCTCAAATTAAAGTGAAGTAATTTGCTATAGAATGCTGTGGAATAAAATACTCAAGCTTCATGACTGGTTGAAAATAATTTCAAAAGGAGATAAGTAGTACTTTTTAGGGAAAAAGCATTACTATGTATTTCCTCAGTGATCAGGAACGTGGGATTTAGAAATGCAGTAACATTTGGAGCCTAAAGTAAAAAACATACCGCCTCCTGTTTGGTTACAGCTGAGCACTCAAAATCATTTTTTTATCATTCCTTCAACAGCTATGATTTTGCTTCCCTTCCAGAGTATTCATCCAAGGGGAAAAATACAACCCTTTTTAAACTTGGTCTCCTACTTCAAATGCTACCTTCCCCTAAAGCAGACAAACCCATTGCAATCACAATCCCTCTTCTCATTTTACATTAGTCTGGGTCCACATTAACAAGCACAGTGTGAGAAGGAACCATTTTTTCTTTTACGATTTATTATAGTATTCTGAAATTCATATTCCATGCATGTGAACCTCAAGTGCAATTCATGAGATGAGGCTGTTCTGTAAACTACCTTTGCAGTTGATTCTTTGTTAGGTGCTTAACAGGTGGTTCCTATAGCTGATATGGGAAAAGCTGACTGAGTTAAGAATATTGAGCCATGAGAGGATCTGAACAGGTTGTTCTCTGGCAGGTAGCTGCCTCTGGATCATGTTCAAACTGCCCAGACTAGGCTCTGAATTTTCACTTTTGCAGGACAAGAAGGGCAGTCAGCTAAACCTAGCAACCTGATTCTTAGCACATGAATTAGAAGCCTGTATTCTGAATATAATCGGTCATAAAAAACTAACACAACTGGTTCTTGAAGAGGCTTTGGTTGAAATTTATCACCCACTATAATGAAATATGTGTGGTTTGCTAACGTCAGAAGCTGGGATGACTGAGACAGCTTTCTCCTTTCCTCACAAGCCATTTTTCCCAAATGTTTTCCTTCTACCTGCTGTTACAGGATACAGTCATCAGAGTTAAAAACATTAATTCTAACTCTTTACGAGTCTATAATGAAGAAAACTCTACAGCTTCCTCCTAAGGCATCTCTGAGATGCTACAAAGGGTAATTCAGTGCCTTCATTAGGAGACAGTCTCTCTCTGCTTACTGTAAGCCTAGATGTCTCTGCAGAAGGATCGAGACACCTCACAGTGAGTTTCCTCAAAGTAGTTCAGCAGGTGATTTTGGGAGAGAAGTGTGACCAAAATAGGTCCTGACCCCCAGGCTTCACAGCACTTCTTTTTGTTCAGAAGGCAAAATCCTCTTCCCAGGGTGCAGTCTGGGAAAAGCAGGAGCATTGGTGGAGGACATGCTCATGGTTAGAGGACTCACCTGGGAAATGAGGGGCCTGAGATGCTGGCCAGTACCCTTCAGAGGGGATTTCACCCAGTAACTCTGTTTTCCTGGAAGGCGCCTTAAGAGCAAGTATGGCAAGGCTGCTGGGTCACCCCACAAGAAACAGTATCATGAACTCAAAAGAGAAAGCTGGAGAAGAGGCAGCTTTGTTCTCCAGTCTCTGTGGGAAAGTGGAAGCCCTGGGGTCTGCTCACAATAACTGAAAGGAGCAAGTAGGTTGTGACTGGTAATAAAAACAGGGTAAGTGGCAGTGATGCTAGGTGGCATGAGAAATGTGAGCCAGGGGGACCAGGGAGCATAGAGCAGATTGTGGTGGTTGTTACACAGCTCCAGGGGTTGGAGTGGAGGGTGAGTTTTGGCATCCCTGAGCTCCCAGGTGGTGATGGAGCATTGCTTCCCACAGCAAAAGGGTGATAAGAGAAGCTGTGCCCCCACAGACAGTGAAAGCTTTTCCTTCCCTATCCCAAAGCTTGAGAAAGATCTGTAAGCTCTTTCACACCACATCATCAGCTTGTGTGGGGATTAAACAATTCATGAAGAGCCTTTACTCCAGTTGTTCTCAAGGGTTTATCAAAAAAGGGGGAACCATAACCCTAATCAGTAAGCATACACAAACTAGATTCTGAACAAAGTTATAAATCTTGTTTACTTTCTTGAAAACTACCTTTTCCCCTGAATTGCATACATAGACTTCTGGATTAAAAAGAGATTTAAATAACTGTATGTAGTAGAGCAATTCTGTGACTTCCCTATTACAGAGGAATAAGGTATCATAAAACACCTCCTACTCGCCGGCTGGAAGAAGAAGAATACGTGAGGCAATTTTCCCCTTTCCCATGCATGTGGGCAGAGGGTGGGCTGGCAAGTGGAAAAAATAGGAGAAAGACTGATTGATACGCTACTGAAAAGGCAAAATAGACTAAATAGGACTGCAAAAACCACTATTAGCCCAGAAGTAAAGACAGACCAGTCTGTCTAGTGAATAATAGGAAGAACAGAAGTGATCCATTGGATATTTCTTATCAGACAGTTATCAGAAGCTTTACTTCAAACTTGAGTTTCTTCAATAAAATAAAAACCCTTCAATTTATTCAAGAATTATAAATGAGTTAAAAAATACTTGTTTACCCAGCCACTCCAAAAATAAAAATTTGTAATAACTGAAGCAATATACCACAAGGACAAAATTAGTCCAACACACTTCCTTAAAAATCATTTTAATTTCCAAAATTAATGTTCATTTGAGTAGAGTACTATACTGTAACACCGACGTTAGGCAGGATTTGTGCTGACTGATTGATGCCATCTGTTCGCGACTCGGATGTCACTTTCTCTAGCTTTCAAATAGGGAAAACAAAAAGCAAAACTAGCTCTTCCCAATCTCAGCTAAGGTATTTAGTGAATTTAGTTGAATTTGCAACATTTACTGAACCGTTTCTTTGGGAAAAAAAAAAAAAAAATTAGCACTGGTACCATAACGTTCAGTCACAGTTTAGCAAAAAGGACTCTGCAAGTTATCCGTGCTTTAAAGAGAAGGAAGCATTGTAATTAGCAAGTGTTTTGCTAACAGCTAGAAATGTACATCCACTCTGTAGGCTTGTTGGAACATAAACTGCTTTTTTCTCCCGACATCTGGTATCCATTAAAAAAAAAAAAAAAAAAGGGACCCAGCAACCAAACTTTACATATAGCATCTTAAAGAGGCAGCATACAATGGATCACTCCCTTCCTTAAGTAACGGGGAACCCTCTTCCTGAAACAAACGGAATGAGCAGAGCTGGGGGTATGGGGAGTGCCAACCAATTCAGATTTAAACCCGCTGTGGGTTACCAATCTGCTGTCAGCAGTGTGAGCCTGGATTATTGACACTCACAATTTGCAGGCAAAACTCCCTCCCGGCTTAATTCGTTTGATTTCATCTGATTCCCCCGACTTCCTTGGATCCCGTTTTCCTGCGGGAAGCCCGGCGCCCTCGCAGCCTGTCCCTCAGCGGGATCAGGAGCCGCTCCCTACCGCACCCGTGCAGGGCAGGGCAGGGCAGGGCAGGGCAGGGCAAGGCAGGGCCGTCCCGCCGGGTGCGGTGCCCCTCACCGCCCCGGGGAGGAGCCGGCCGGGCGTCCCGGCCCTCTCCCGGCCCTCTCCCGGGGCTCCGCGCCCGTCCCGCGGCCGCTGGGGGGCACCCGGGCGCTCGGCGGCGGCGGCAGCGGGAGGGGCTCGGTCGGTGCCGGCGGCTCCCGTCAGGGCCGCGGGGCGGGGGGTGTCCCGGGAGGAGGGGAGCTGCGGGGAGCGGCAGCCGGGCGGCGATTCCCGGCCCCCGTTCCTCGGCAAGTGGCAGCCAGGGGAGGCCGAGAGCGAGAGCCGCGCCTGCCTGGCCGGGAAGCGGCCCCGCTGCCGGTGCTGTGCCCGCTGCCCGCTCGCCCCGACGCCGCGCCGCTGTGCCGGGAACAAAGGGCCCCTTACCGGCACTCAGAGGTGTCCCGATCGCCACTGCGGCTGCAGAAACGCCTTGTCCCGGGTTGGGTCATGGCCAGAAAGCTCCCAGGAGTGGCGAGGCTGGCAGACACCTCTGCGGGGAAGGACCAAGGTCTGCACTCGCTATGGCGTCAAACTGCTCCCCGGGCAATGGGCTCGGGGCTGGCCCCAAGGAAAGCACCTGGCAGAGACCGTGGCGCGGGCCCAGAGTATCCCGTCACTGGCCGATCGCGTACGAGAAGGGTGGCCAAGAGACTGAGGAAAGTTACAGTGCCCCTCTATTGCACTCTGGGAGCTGGCAGATGACAGGCAGTGGTGGGACCCCCAGGAGAAACTGGTCCGGTAATGGGTGTCTAAACAGGTCGGTGCCTAAAACACACCCTACAAAAAAGACGGGGCGGGGGCGGGGGTGCTGGGCTTTGGTGATCCTGGGAAGAGGAGGGGCCTGGTGATTGCTTCTAACTACTTGTAGGACTACTATGAAGGTGGCGGTAGTGCCAGATGATGTAGCAAAAGTGCTACATGTGCAGGCTTGGGAGGTTCAGTCAGGAGGATTGTTCAAGTCTATGAATACCTACAGCGTGAAATACGTGAGGGGGTAATTAACATTTTCAAAGAGTTTAGCCCCGGAGGTGATGCTACATTTCACTGTGAGAGCTGAACTCTGTCTGTGTATGTAGCTAACTTTTCCGGACCAAACAGCACTACTATGAGTAGTTCTGTAATCAGGAATTCCTCTATTCAGCCAGTCACATCACAGCTGACTTTGGAGTGGGGTACAGTCCTCCTTCATGTAGAAGATTGGACTCTTACAACCTCTAGAAACCTTCCAGCCGTTGTTTAGTGACTGCATTATTGGTATGCTTGTCAAGTTTGACATCTCTGTCTCTACACAAATTAAGAATATATATAAAAGGAAAAAAAAAAAAGTAGTGTAACATACCAATAAAGTTTTGTATTTATGTTGTACAAAGGGTACAGTACCATACATAGTTTATTATTTTTGCACATTATTTCTGTATGTTCCAGCATCTGTAAATACTTTCATAGTTAGGTGAATGAGATTAAGCATTCATTTTTTCTATATTGGAAGAAAATTCCTTTGGGACAAATCTTATGTCCTGGTTTAAACCACTTGGTTAAACTACGGTACCTTAATACAGGAATTTTTGGCTTATAGACATCCCTGTCCTTCAACTACTTACGAAATAAATTAGTTGACCCATTTGGGATCTCTGAAGTGAAGCGGGTGCTACGTTATGCTTCCTGAGTGCATGTAGATCTATGGATAGATACTAGGAGTAATCAAATGATAAATCTGAATCTAAACAACAGTGAATTTTTTACCTCAGTACCACAAAGGAGCAACATTACCAATAAGAACTTTTAACTCCTGAGTACAGAGCCTAATTTATCAAGATACTGTATAAACAAAATTAATTGAATTTGTGATAATACTCTTCACTATATTCAAGTGGCCTCCTCCAGAAGCAGAAATGAGTCTTGAACAACAAAAATTTAATTTAGCAAATTCCAGTGTAGTCCCAACATGTGTGGTTTTTCATGCTTTTTTTTTTTTTTTTTTGAAGCAAAATTGACTTTTAGTTTGCACAGAAACTTTAACTGTAGTCAAAAGTAGAAATTTGAAGCATTACTGTCGGCACCTACAATGAGAAATACCCAACTGCACTATTTAACAAGGAAGAAAAGACTAAGCAGCTGAAATTTTCTTATATTTTTGCAAACAGTGTTTAACAGTGATAGCTAAGAAATTTGGGTGTTTTTGTCATTTTACTGATTTATAAGTAATCAATGCATTTCAATACATTAAAAGACCATCCCAGCTTCCCTGCATTTTAGCCAAGAAAAAAGATAGTGTTTTGTAGCATCCAGAAGTGTGAGATTTGATCTGCAAAGTTACTTCTTTATGGTTCAGCAGTCATAGACTAGAAATACATTTCAATGTATTAATAAAAAAACCCTTATAAGTAAATCTACAACTCTGTATCTTTTTTCTCATTCTTCAAACATCTCATTTACATAAGTGACCTAACACAGTTCACAGTATTTGTTTCTTCAACAAAATACCTGCTGAAATGTTTTTTCAGGGTTAGTGTCTCTGTGCCAGTTGGGATGACTGGAATTAAAAATGAACTCACACCGGATCTCACACTAAATAATATTTATTGTTGCATTCTACATCTTATCTGTGCTCTGAGCCCTCAGCTGGCTTCTGTCAGGAGTGCTGTGGCTCAGGCAGTTAACTTCATCCACAGAAAACCATGAATATCAAGTTTTCCTTGGGAAGTAGATACTACCTGCATGACCTCCCTTTTCAAAATGTAAGATAACTAAGCAAGAAACAAGTACTAACACCCTTCTCAGAGGTGAAGAATGGCCTCAGGGAATTCCTTTCCCAGGGATGTTCTCAATCCTCTCTGAAGGCAAAGTGGTAATAGAATAAACGAGGTATGTCTGAATGACTTTTTTTTTCACCCTAATGACCTCAATATTGTTCTACAGCCTGTAGCAAAGCACAAAAAAATGCATGAAGGTTTTCACGTACTCACAGAATGGTTGAGGTTGTAAGGGACCACTGGAGGTCATGGAGTTCAACCTCCCCACTCAAGACATTGAAGAGGTCCCCTCTCAGATGTCTCTTCTGGAGGCTGAACCGGACAGGTTGTTTTCCACCAGGACTCCCAGTCCTTCTCCACAGAGCTACTTTCCAGCAGGTTGGTCCCCAACCTGTGCTAGTGTCTGAGCTTATTCTTCCCCAGGTGCAGGACACTGCATTTGCCTTTGTTGAATTTTATTCAAGCTCCGTTGGTGGTGTTAAAGGTGGTGGTGTTTGTTTGTTTGTTTTTAAGGAAAAAACAAACCTTTCACACCAGCAACATGAATGGAGATACATGAAGATATCTGAGAGCACAGAATAGCCTCAGAGACAGAGAGTGTGGAAGGGTGTTAATCCTATCCACACACCCTCTGCAGTGAGCTGGGGTGGTTCATCCTTTGCAGATGGTGGGATCCCATTCCACTCAAACCTTTGGATGCCTTGGTAAAAACATCATTAATATTACCTCTCTCTCGTGCTGTGTAGACAGTGCACGTGCCAGCAACAAGCCTGGCACTGCAACACACAGGAACCAGATGTGAACACCAGAGTGGGCGTGTGCTGTCCTCCACTGGGATTTCACTGGCTGTTTCCAGCACCACAGAGACAGGCATACAGCAGCTCAAGCTAAACATGAAAAAGGGAGCATAGGAAAATGTTATCAAATCTTTTAAAAGATAAAAGGCCAAATTTTATGTTTTCCAACTTTAAAAAAGCTGAAAGTTCTCAAGTATTTTTAGTGTTGTGATAATAAATACTGATAATAGAATAACTAGTACTGTTTTTGCATTGTACAGATTTGCTTTATCAAACTGCTGGTGTGGATATGTATTTGCATGCATGCCCAAGTAGACTACGAAGGTTTCTGCTAAGGGCAATGTAGCGTTGCACCTAAACAATGTGAGAACTCTCTGTAGAGTGAACTGTCCCCAAAACTGTATCTGGCTTTGTTGCAGAAGAAACTGGGCTTCTTTGTTTGGGTTTTTTTTGTCCGGAAAAAAGACCATAAATGAGTTAATGCTTATATAGTGTGAATGATAAGGAGATGGGGGCTCAGAAGTAAACTGGGGAGGAATGCCATTTCATACAGAAGCAGGTGTATCTTTTGAAATTTAATTTGAGATTTACACAAGCATCCAAAACCAAATTTAAATCATGTTTAATTGTTTATATGGATTGGGGATTTTTTCAGCTTTCAAAATGCTAGGGAAACATGAATGATAAAGTCTACACATAATTTTTATAATGGAATTATAATGGAGTTGGGCACTTCTGGAATTAGTCTTAGACTGGTGCTTTTAATGACACTTGGACAGAGAGCACTTTCCCAGTTACACCAAATGGCAATTCTTGCTATTAATAATGTTGGAGTCTACATTTTTTTCTATGAGGATGTGTTTTTGAGGAAAGGCCATAAACAGAGGGGTTTTATTTTAGAAATGCTTCAGTGGTTACTTAATAATTGCAACATCCAGTCATACATTAAACTTTGAACAGCTTCATGATACTCAAAGGGTTATTCTTCATATTTCAGAATGTGCCAAAGGCCTTATGTTTAAAGCTTAAGAAATTAGTTAAACAATTACCACCTTATTGGTTTATTAAAAGACAATATAAATAATAATGTATAAACAATACATATATAAAAATGGAATAAAATAGCTTTAATGCAAGTATAATTTTAGATTTCCTCAGAATATAAAAAGAATAAAAATAGTTTTTAAATGGTAGAAATATTTTTAAAGACTGTGTTAAGTTTTAAGGCATGAAAATGGTGTTTCTGAAAATTACCTTAACAGTCCTTATTCATTATGTGGACAAAATGGTAATTAAGAAAGGAATTTTAGAAAAAGACATATTTGGACAAATTATTTCAGCTAAATTTAACATTGCACTGGTATCTATGTAAATAAAACAGAGTTAATACTCCCACTTTATCCCAGCTGCATTGAGAACATGATTATACTCCATATATTTGAATGCGTTACTTTGAAAACAGCTGGAAAGAGTACCAGCTCACATTGCTTTTTAAAACTCAAACTGTAAGACAAACTATTCTTTCTATGAATAGGTTACTTTACGTGTGATATCAATATCTACATTAACAAATTCAGGTTTTATTTTAAACCTTCCTAAATATGTCAAATTTTTTACACTTAAAACTTTCAGGTATACAAAAGCAATGAACCTTTGTTCCATAGTGATTTTTAGGGTAAAATTCCTCTCAGCAGATTGTAGACATCAGTCATGCAAACAAGTGCATCTGAGCTAGTCATGGTAGGCTCTCCTTGGAGAGAACTTTTGGCATACGATTCATCTGGCCAGCTTAATATGTGTTAAATTACACCAAAGAATTACCTGCTTCTTTCCACTGACTGCAAAGGAAAGGACTGGCACACATCCTACCCTTTGCCACCAGCTGTCCTTTAGAGCTTTGCCTTGTATTTAAATATAATCAACAGAGTAGATTCTCCCTCCATTCCTAAAAAGCTAGATTTATTGGATTATATATTTTGACATGTAACTGTTTCAACATCTTTTTGATTTCTCGAAGCCAGAATAGCCATGAAAATACACCAGGATAAGTTTTATCTACAGTATCTTGGATTACTGAGTATTAGCCTTTCTTTTTCTACTTGACTTGTTTGGGTTTTTCTTTCCATGATTTTCAATAGTTGCTTTGAAATATTTACAAATACTGTAAAGTTGTTTCTGTGAGTGTCTCAAATTGAAATCTTCATCACTCCAAAAGAACAAATATATACATGAAAACCAAAATTTATACAAAAACTGCTGAACAGGAAGATCCATGTATTAGCTGGAACTTTGCTATATGAACAAGCATTTGAGAGTGTGTTGTACTAAATACTGAGTTTGGGAAGAACATAGTGTAACAAGAGCATGTTCCAAAGCTGCATTTACCTGGGGCTCTTCTGCATGGTAGATGTTATCACTATCTCAAAAACATACATAAAAACCCAGTACAGCACTCACAGTCTGTAATTTTAAGATATATCTCATTTGAATCACTGACAGATATATCAATTTACAGAATTTTACATCATAACTTTACCTTGTCGGCAAAGCTAAAAAATACGAGCAAAACTATCTCAGATTGATAAAGTAAAAAATGGTTATATATATTTATAAGAGCTGATGTGAACAGTCTGCATCAACTGGTATGTATCAGGGAAATAACAATCCCTTGCAGAAGCCTGAAGAAATGGAAAAAAAAAAAAAAAAGAAGAAGACTGAAAATTTAAAATGTAACAGAAGATTTTATTTTGTGTAAATGTGAAGTTGTATTATGGCATCTACTTCACCAAAACCTAAAAACTGCAAAACCCCTAGTAAAGCACTCATTGCCGTAGTAACAGAAAAATGCAGTGGTTAATATCACCTGAATTTTTAATGCAACTAGTTTTAAATAGATTGTTTAGAACTACTTCCATGTTTTTACAGCACTAGGAAGAGAGAAATCGTCAACAAAGTAAATCTAACTTTACAAATTAAACATTCATCCCTGATGGATGAGGGAACTCTCAGGGGGAATTGGACTAGATGATCATTATAGGTCCCTTCCAATTGGAGTATTCTCTATTCTATTCTCACATTATTCCCTTTTCTACTGTCTCCTCACAACTGTTTCCATATCTGAGGTTCTAGCTGCATTGTCATGGTCTGCTCTTCTGTTTTATCCATTTTACATCAGAATTATTTCAACAAAATCTCAAGCCCAGGCTTCCAGAGAGGGATAAGCCTTCATCTTTTGAATGATTTTCTCTGGTCCTTCAGATTTTTAGGAGACATGCTAATCAGGTTCAGCTGTCTCCTAATCAGAATGAGAAGCTGTTTCAGTCCTTGTTTTACAATACATCCATTCTGTTAATATTTTCCCTGGTGGAAAATCCTGCAATATTGGATGATTATAGACTGGAATGTATTATAGAGGTAGTTAAAGCAGATGTGGAGTGATGCATCAGATATCAATTTGAAACAATTATTAAAACATAATTAATATTTTCATAGATAAATATATATCTCTTCTCCAGGCTGAACCTTTAATTTCCCATCCTTGCAGCTCTAAAATTTTCAGTAGCACTGTCATCTTCAAGTGACATCTTAATCAAAATACTGCTAAGAGAAACTTCCAAAAACTATTATTTAACTTACTAGCTTTCCTATTTTTAGAAAGCAAAATTATAGAACTGACAAAGTGTGTGCAGTAACTGTTGCTATGTCTGTTTGGAAAAGTAATTTCATTTTGGCTGACTTTGCACCCTCTTACTTCACTTACCCTAAAATTTCTGTCTATCTTAAACAAACGGTTCTCCAGAAACCAAAGACTACATGGCTCAGTTTTACTCTACTTCAGACTCCTTGGAATTTGCACAGTGGCACTAGTAAATAGCTTTGGCTGAGGAATTGACAGCCTAATATCATGTTTATCTGTGAAGGATGCTTGAACTCATTAGAGAAAATATTGTGTATAGTACATTACAGACAAAACTTTGCCAACTAAAACCAAATTTTGGTTGAATTATTTGTTAGCTTTTCCTTTCCAATGTGTAAAAGAATGATCCCAGCTATTATGGACTGAAAATCTATTGAATCCTTATATAAATGTTGAGACAGATAAAATCGTGTTTTGTGAGTTAGAATCTCAGCCTTCAAACAGCACTGACAGTGGCAGCCCCTCTGAACCATTCTTTAGAAGTCCATGATGAGCTAAACCTCTTGATTCTTGGTTTCTAGACAAAACTGAAAAACTGCACTACTGAAATAATTGTGTTAAAAACAGAGATCCACTTTCCAGCATGTCTGTTTCTCTGTGTGTTTCATTACTTTTTTCCTAAAGTACAGAATTTTATGAATGCAGCCACTTGTGAATATTTAAAAATATTCTAGGTATTCTGTGACATACAATAGCTAAGGCTACTGGTATGTTGCATGCCATTAACCAGTGATTAATTATTCTGAATATGTTAAGAACATAGCTTTCTGTAATGCAATGTGTTTAATATGTCGGGGTTTTCCTTAATACTTAACAGAGGAGGTCTTTTTTTTATGTGTTTTAAGTAGGACTTTCTACATAACTGCACTTCTGTTCTTTTTTTGGAGGTTGGTTTTGGTTTTATATTGGAAATAGTGACTCTATACTAAAGATTGCTGTTTCCCTCTATTTTCTTCTAGCAAGCCTTTGGAGGAAGGAGATGGAGAAAAAAACAGTCTTGGAAGGAAGCCTAAAATATACAGGGGGGAAGTGAATGGTATTGATATTTTTCTTTCTTTTTAGCTCTACTTCCCAACTCCTAGTATGGACAACTTCTATTATATGACCAGACACAAATTCTGTAATAACCTAAGATAATTAAGGAAACAGAATTGTTAAAAATGCTATCCCCTCAGTCATGCCTGGACCCTTCTGTGACGTCCGTAGTACTAAAAAACAGGATGAGGGGATATATGCTCAAGCACCACTAGCAAATGATCTCCTGTATAATGCGATTTGCTAGCACACAAGCTTCTCTGCTTTCGGTCCTTCATGAGGTTCTGTCAGACAATGTTTAGATGCTGTCTAGGAAATACCACTGGACAGAGACTGTTCTCTGCTGGGCAGTAAGCAAGAGGTGATCCTGTGTGGAAATGAGAAATTATTTTATCTTTGTGGGTAGATTTGCTGCTGCCATCAGGACCAGTAGACCAGCCCTTATCCCTTTCATTTATTCATACAGCTGTAGCCTCAGGGTTTGCTCTAGGTCATTGGCAGCCAGATGATAACCAAATAAAAGATCATTGCTTTAATGGGAGTGCCATTGGTTTAATGGGCTTATGATCTGTTTGTTATCTGTGATTCTGCTAAAGTTTGCAGAAAAGCCTAAAGGAGGAAATGAGATTGTCCTAGCAAAGGAGGATAAACTGCTCGGTGAAAGAATTGAAAAAAAGAATTAAAAAGTTAGGAAAGGCATTAAAAAAGTCAAAGGGGGATTTAGAATATGCCTTTAAATAACTCCCTAAAGTCTGCTCATGGTTGATCATAAGGGTTTCCTTGTGTATATGTTAGCCATAGACACTGAGGAAACAATTCAGCTACAGCCCGGAGTACTGCCTTTTGGAATCAGCTCCAAGCTTTCCCAGGGACAGGAAAACACTACCATTTCTCCCAAGCCTCCACAGTGCTGCAGCCTTGAGCAATTTTATTTCCATCTGGTACAAACGCATCCTCTTTTCTTCTTTTTTTTTTCTTTGTCTTCTGCTATTATTCTCAGTCAGACATATCTGCTGTTCAGAGCAATTCCATCAAGTAGACCTCATTTTTCTTTCAGGTAGCTTGTTTGATTCTTTCTGTATCATTTATTTGCATGTTTCTTCTACCTTAATGATCTTCTAGTTAACAAACTGTTTGAAAAACTCTTATAATGTTTTATGGATATTCTTAAAGAAGTATTTTTATATATGTGTGGTATATGTATGTGTATATACACACACCCCCCACAAAAATTGCCATTCCTAAACTTCTGTTTAAATCGTCACAGCATAAACTAAGAAGATGATGTGACAAGCAAGGGGTCTTAATGACTACACCACAGTTTCTTCTCTGCTCATCCAAAGAGCTATAATTGCTGTCATCCAACTAGAAAGCAGCTGGATCATACACCTGGATCCACCAGATGGAAAATGTTCCTAGGTTCCTCAATTTAGACAAGTTCTTAATAATACAAATTATATTAACAGTATACATGAAAAATGAGACATGTTAGAATTGGTCAAGTTTTGCCTTCTCCTGCATATGTTTTGTAATTTTTTTGTTATCTTCTGCTATTGTGTAATAGATAATAAAAATGACTGTATAAATATTATTTTAATACTAAATACTTAAATTTAATAACTCTAATGTTGTTAAGGTTTTTCAATGAGCACAAGAACTAATGAAATTTTAAAAAAGAAATCTGCTCATCTTTATTAGACACCTAAATGCCTTGAGTTTGTTGAAGCTACCTTTCTAAAGCAAGTGGTTAAGTTTCCTGTATGTTCAATAGTCAGACTTTTTTCACAAGAGGGTGATTCTGCCTTGTTCAGTTTAACAAGCAAAGTTAAGCTAATTGGATTTCCTTATGGTATCTTCAAAAAAACCTAGCCTTTGCCATTGACTACCAGGTATTGTGAGAACAGTTCAGTAGCTTCCAGGATGGGATTAATCATACCTAATTTAAACTGTTTAAAAGCAGATTGTCTAGTCTAAGCTTATTGCATGCATTTCAACTGTCATCAACAGCAAAGGTTAAGTCTTTTCTCGGACAATTCATCTCATCCTCTGGAAATGTCTATTAGTTCCACTGACCATGGATACCATATTGTGAAATAAAAAATCATCAGAGAATGAGTTCAAACACTGGATACATACTTAAAATACTTAATTCTTTACTGTCTGGAAGTGCCTCAGGTTTAAAACTTTTTTTCTCCTAGCCAAAGCCACTGTATAAGATGTGGAAGCAACTATTGACATTAAAATTGTTAAGTGAGCACCAGAATCAATTAAATTCTGAAGCTAAACTCTGTCTATCTTTATCAGATACCTTACACCTGGGTTTCATGTGTTTGTAGAAGCAGACCTTCTCAAAAAAGTACCTAAGTGTCCTGGAGAGTGAACAGTGCTATTGGTCAGGGCTAGTCTTTAGCCATGTTTCACTCAACACTACAGACATAGCCAATATGACTAGTCTGGGTAAATAACTCTCAGATGTCCAGTGATGGTGAGGTAACTCTTATCTAAGGTGTAGGTGGGAACAAGATATCCAAGTCAGGTAAGTTGAATTCTTGTACTGACAAGTTTGTAGCAGGCAGTGAATTGCTAGCCCTACCTAAGCTGCTTATTTGGTTTGATTTGTTTTTACAGCTCTTTCCCCTCTGCAGTCCCTGGCCTTTATGATGGGCTGAATTCATGCTGAAGATTTTCTTTTATGTATATTAATAGGGTCTTCTCTTCCCAAGTACCAATTTTTATGAAAACTCTGAGCTTACATACCTCTGGTACTTCCAGCTCTCTGTCAGAAGTAACTGATCAAGCAGAAAGTGACTGAAATTAAGTTAGTAGCATATACATACCATACCCACACAGTGAGTGTTGCCACAGGAGTCTTGTTTCCTTAGGGGATCATCTGAAGATGTTCTACTAATGAGCAATAAAGGCAATGACAATGTAATGTCTTGTCCCTGGTTTGGGACAAGAATTTGAGATATTTGTTAAAAAATAAGTGTTCTTTCAACAGGTCTTCAGCTTTTATGAGAATGCATGCACAGTTGGTCTGATAATAATTTATCATTGCGTGTCAGGGTAGCTTGCTTATACCAGTATTTTTATAAACCAGGTTTATTAGGAAATAATTTAATAAGAAAAAATATTGGAATAATAAAGCATGTTAAGCATACAGAAAGGCGTCAGACCTAAAATAATAAATTTTTCCAAAAATTATCATCATCCACCTCCACCCTTAGAGTCACAGGACTGGTCATTCTGAAGGTTTTCTACATACATTCTCTTAGGCTGACTGTTCGCAAACTATGACAAATGAGAGCCCAACAGGGTGATAATAGACTTGAACAGCAGTATATTTCTCCCAAGAGTTAGAGCAAAATGAAAGTTTCATAAGTATAGTTGTTTCATGTATCACTAAACACACACAAGCTCTGAAATGTGCTTTTCTCTTAGCTTATCATGCTGTGAGGTTACTGACGCTCTTTGAGACCTTTCAACTTCAGCTAGTGTCATTTATACCATTTCATAAGACCAAAGGCCAAAAATGTTGTAACCAGCTGGAAGCAGCAATACCCTTACATAAACAAAAAGAAAAATAACTTTTTTTTGTTTCCTTCCCATTAAACTTCTGTCTAAGCCAATTCATTTTAAATTCTGTTACCTTCAATTTCATGGTTTCTTCTATGCTGTCCTTTAAGTCTTGAATAAAATGTATCACTAAAATATTTCTGTAAAACAGCCTTTTATTCCTTTTGGCAGAAATCCATGTTATAATCAAATTTAAAATAAGATGCACACCAATTTTAAACTTGGTCTTTAAAATTTTCTGTTTGGACTGCATTATCTGTCAAATTGAACTGCTCTCTGAGCAATGCAGATTGTGGTGAAAGGTGCCCTCTAGCAAGATGGCATTTCTAATTGACTCATCGGAACTGTAACATTATTGCTGCCTTTCATTTGATTGTGTCATGGTGAGTACATCATGATGCCTGCGATCTTTAGGGAGGGTGGATCACCTCCCTAAATTTAGGATGTTATGAATTATGGGCTACAAATCTGTCATTTGCATACAAACAACCAATGGAATTTCTTCCTGGCATGGTCTGTTACTACAAAGACATTAGAGATGCTGTTTTAAGTCACATGTGCAAGCTGCCTGGAGACTATAATCAGGTTGACTAATCAGGTGGCGTGGCAAATTTGGCCTGTCATATGGTACATTGAATCCACTGTCTTTGTATTCAACTCTAATATTTTTTACTTACTGAGGAAATAAAATCTCCTTTCTCTTCACTTCTGTTTAAACTCAACTCATTCAGAAAAGTGGGTATACAGTTCACTAGACTAGTCAGTTATGTGTAAGCATCAGATATAGGGTAAAGCCTCAGGGTTTAATCCAATGTAATAACTAGGGGCTTTTATAAGCATTATTATATTGCATCTGCTCTTGTTTCAGAGCCCTAATTAAAGACAGAATGAAGTCTGTGTTGCTAATGGTTTGCCAGTTTGTGGCTCATTTGCTAGTTCTTCCTTTCCAAAATATTGCTTGCATATTTTGTAGTCCATGATTATGCAGAAACAAAACCACAGATGTTTGTATTACTGAGGTTTCCCTCTTCTAACTGCATACTCTCTTAAGCACATCCTGTGAAAAATCTATTTCTTGCCCATTCATTTCATAGTCACATTAGAGGTCTTCTAGAAGCAGCCTTTTATGGCCTTTTTTTGTGATTCTCCTCAATCTCTTTGCCTTCCATTCTTCATTTCTTTCCTTGCATGTCTCCTATCTCATTGGCACGTCTGACTTCTGGCAACATTGTCAAGACATCCATTCACTTCTGCTGCTGTGCTTCATATTCATTAAACAATCACTGGAGTGATTATCCAGTGGCCAAACCTCGTCTGGATGTTCTTCACAAGGTCAAACTAGTCCCCAGTGGCACAGTCATACCAACGGTAGGAACTTTGGAACAAAAAAATACTTGTTGTCTTTTTCCAAAAATACAAGGACATATGAAATTTGATTTGCCTTCCATCTAATCAAAATATTTCTGTAGGGAAAGGGGGTTGAGAGGGATAATTAACGGGAAGATCAGTTTGAGATCTGACTGTAGCTGTGTAAATCATAGCTGGCCCAATCTTTTCATCTAGGCTTCTTAATGTAGAAAAATAGAAATGTAAGAATGGTGCATGCCAGTTGTCCTTAGCAGACAGGAGTCATTCATTTGAAAGACCATGAATTATTGCCCATAAAGGCAACTAGCTTATAATTCTAATGCATCTGCGATGTTAAAAGGATGTTCTGCTTCAGATCCAGTGGAGGAAAGGCTAACTATTCAAGACAACTTCTACGAACCTTGGGAAAAAATGTAACGGGAAGGGATTTCAAGTTACAATGAAGTTACAAAGGAGGCTTCCTTTATCAAATAATTTCAGAACTCATGTATCTCTTACTGAGTTAGGAAAGCATATTTCATCACTATGCAGAAACCGACTAAAGTGGGAGCAATGATAGAGCAACTGCTATGCTGACAAGAGGCTGTTGCATTATTCAAGGAGCTTAAGATAATACTGAGTATGTTTAATCACACTTTTCTCATAACTTGTTGTTTGCTAAGGACTTACATGTATACTCTTAAATATTAACATAAATACTGTTGCTCTATATAAATATTGCTGTTCTCTCCATTAAGGCACTGTTGTTCTCTTCAGTTTCAAAATAATCTTAAAATACATTTTGCTTTTGCTAGCCACACTAGCATAGCTAAAAGCAAAAACTGAAAGGAAGTAGAACTGTGAGTGAAAGCACAAACTCGTTGGTACTACAGCTACCCTCATCTGATATTAAGATTGCAGGTTAGTAACAAGCCAAATATTTCATAATATGCTCCATGATAAAGAAAAAAAAATCTTCTTTTTATGAAAATTGGGTTCCAAACCACTGCCATTTTTTCAGAACAATTTCTATCAAGTTATGTCTTATCCCATCTTCACAATCATTGGAGTTACAAAGCAACATATTCCATTGCTTTAAGTGTAGTTCTTTGCTCACATCAAAGTTCTCCACAACTGATAATAAAATAAACAATTGTAAGGCACCAGAAGGTCAGTATTTCTGCCTGTGCTCTGTTTCTAGAAACATACCTTGAACCTCTTTATCTTCTTTCTAGAGAAACATCCTGTCTGAGTAGTCCCAGACTGAAACTGTGGAGGTATAATTTGACACAATTCAGTACTCTTCGTTGAACTTTGAAAGTTATACCATTTTCTTACCTCAGTTTGAAGCTCTTCAAAATTCTTCTATTTGAAGACAATAAATACACCAACATAGCAGTAATAACCCTTTTGTTTCAAACTAATAATCCTGTTGTTCCAAACTCTAGAGACATGAAACCCAAAGATTGAGTGAGATGGGAATGTAGACACTAAGGAACTTGGAAGTTGGATCATGTTTAGACAGAGTTTAGATCAAAAATAGTGTGTATATGCCAAAGCATAGAAGCCTGTTGTTCAAGAGGTGTCTGGGAGGAGTTTGATGATCCATGATATATAAGTTATTGTGAATGTCAGACGCAGTGTTAACCTTTGGGGGAACAAAGTATGATCAAAGGTATTTGTGGGTTGCAAGCCTGAAAGCTACTTTTTTGGATTAGATCTTGGTGGCTGATCTGCAGATATATGAAGGCATGCTATTTTGAGTGGAAAACAGAATGAAACATTTGCCAGCACATAGTAAATACAACTCATGTAGTTTTAGGTATCCACAATACCTAAACTTGAGCTAGTCAGGGTAGATTTCATTTATATGTAGAGGAAAGAAAAGGCACTTTTAGGAATTTATTATGCACTTCAGTATGTAAAACGTCCACTCTAGAAGGAACTGTGCTCTATAGTGTGAAAAGGAAGCCCAGAGGACTACATCAAGTGTAGAGTCCTACAGTTTACATCTGTGTATTTACTAGGCAACTATTTGCATTTACTAGCAACACTGTTGGACTTGCCTTCACCTATGGTCAAAAAAGGTCTTGACTTATATTGGCTGACCACACCTCAATAACTAAATACTGAAATTATTTCTCAGTTAGTGACTGATGAGGAAATCAGTTGGAATTCACATTAAGTCTTTGGCTTTTTTTTGGTTCAGGAAACATGTAATAGAGTTTTTGTTTTGCTGTAGCTTTTTTATTTGTTCTTTTTTTTAATCTAGTTTGTGGTATGAACATGGGTAGATAGTACCTATAAAAAAACCAATATATTCAGCATGTTCACATAAATTCATAAGAATATTAGAAGGTAGAGATAAACGCAACAGATTTTAGAGAAAACTTAAGATAAGTTTTACATTGGGCGGAAAAACATCAGGACAAAACTATTGGCATTTATAATAAAAGAAACAACCAAAGGAACCATTCTGTAAAAACACAGACTATACTGCTGCCCAATTTGTGCAGTAGGATAAAAAATGGGCAGAATAGAATTCATTAAGTATTCAAGATCCACATCCAAAAAGTAACTTTATGGGGCAAAACTCCTGTCTAACTAATAAATGTGTGAAACAATTTTGAATGTACTAAGCTGGGCTGCCTTGGTGTTGATCAGTTTGACCTACAGTCCTATGAATGAGTTAAACTATCTTCTACACTGAGGGGACATTTTGACAAGAGAAGTGGAGGTGTCATATACCAGCACCATTAAGTTATGTGATAGCTCTTTTCTTTTTCCTTCCTTTTTCATTATTTTTCTCTCCAGAAAGCTGAGGATTAGATTCTTATTAAACTTGAGAACACAAGTCCCTCACTCTGTCTAGTCTCTCACCACTGACTAGCGGTGTAGTAACTTAGCAGTAGCAAAAAGCAGGACCCAGCACCAACACAGAATAACAGAAGTCATGCTTGTAATTACTGCTGTTAAATGTAATGTCATCCATCCATGTAAGTGTTCTTCTGGCATGTAGCTGTGGAGACACTTTGAATCTCAAATGGCTGCAGACATGATGGGTGACTGAAGATTTCAGTATTTTCAGGTGGCAGAACTTCAGCAACGAGAGTACCTCTGGCAGCAAAAAATGAAGATGCATTTTTGCATTTCACCTTTATCTCTGATGGTGCTTGCAACAACTCTATTTTATTATGTCTTGTTCCAACCCGATAAAGACAGGATATCCTTTCTGTGAAGCTTGGCCCTGAGAGGCCCCACATTGTCTTTTGTACCAAACTAAAGCGTAACATGCCAAAAGCTAACAATAACATAGTACATGATACACATACTATAACCAACTGGACACAAACTATGCTAACACTGCAGGAAAGTGGTCATTATAAAGAGCCCTCCAGAATTACAGACTTGCTGTAACCTGGAGAGGTTAAGCCCTGGCGTACTGAAGCTGTGCAGTCCCACACGCTCTGAAGCTTTAAGGCCTAATTTATTTCATTCTCCCACTTAATCATCCATAGGTAGAGATGACTCCAGCACTTTTCCTTTCAGTTTCTGTTGAATAAATATCAAAGCAAGACAAAACAAGCTTTCTACGTGCTATTCCACAAACTGAATGTTAAATATGGACTAGAATCTGGTTTGCCATCATTTTTTACTAAGTACTTTAATAATGATCCCATTGTATTAGATAAGATAAATGTAGACCCATGCTTGCATATCTAAACTTATATTTCAAATCAAACAAAGAAAATTCATTAAATCCCAATCAAACAGTGTCAAGCACCTATAAAAGCAGAACAAACATGCAATCACCTATTTAGTTTCTAGTTGAGCTACTGTTTGAAAATGAGAAAGTCTAGAACAAACAAAACAGATTTCTATTATATTTTAAGAAACATAGAAACATTTATGGTCTGAGAGCATTTTCCCCCTGTCATCTACATAGATTCTTTCACTTCATTTCACTTTTATGTGGCATTTATATTCTGTATTTATAACTATGAAAAAATAAACTCCATATTCTCAGGGTATAGCAAAGCATTTGCTAGATCTTCTTTGCCAATGGTAGTAATTATTTTCTGATTAATGTCAGTTAATAGCACATACCCCTCCATAAATAAAGAAAGAGAAGCAGTTACAGGCATGACATAAAAACTGAATTTCCTTTCTATTTGAGCTTGCTGATCCTCAGGTGTTGTTAATATTGATGCATAAACTGTGTGTTCTATTTCATCCATACAAAAATGAAACAATTTCTAAACATTCCTGGAGTCATCCAACAGCAACTTAGAGAACTGCACACATTTTCATATCACATCAGTATTTAAGCATCCAAGTTATGCCTTCAGTTTCTCAGCTTTTCCTAGCTGAATATGTGAATCTTGCTATTTGCCTTTCATTTTCACTGGATATCTTTGCACAGAAATGGTATCTGGGTGCCAGTCAGGATACCTATACTGCTAGAACTAATTTTGTGGCATAGGTTAGCATTTCAAGGATTTATATGCAGCACCCAGTACCTAATGGTATCCAATACTTTAGATATTTTTTTATTCTCTATCCATTTCCAGCTAGGTATGTATGTATAAAGACAGAGCATTCAAGCAGGGTGTCCAGCATGTCTGGGACACTTGGTCCTTAATGGGAGTCTGCCATATTACAAGCAGCAGCCTTCTCCTATTTTTTCCATTTTCTGGATTTAAAAGTTTTCAACTGTTACCAAATTGGATATGCATATCTATCTATCTATTAAATAATCATTTATAAAAAATGAGATATCAATAGCAAATAAAAGATAAAAATTCACAAAGATGAAACATCAGTCAAAACCTAAAATTGTACTGAAAACCCAATTAAAAAAAAAAAAAAACCAAAACACAGAATCAAAATACAGCTTCACAGAACCAAACCAAAACACTGATTCAAAGTAATATGAAATAATGTTATTTTCTTATTTGCATTCACTTTTACAGCATCCAGGGCTTCAAGTTTTATTCTACACCCAGGAAGATGAAAACTTTTTTAAAAAGAAGGTTGAACTATCATGTGATTGAAGAGGGACCTAAAAAAAATACCACAAAAATTGTCTGTATTTCATAAGACATGGAATCAAATAATGAGATAGCACACTATACAAGTTTGAAATTCAACTCTACTTAGCAACAATTCATAACTGGTGAACAGTTAATTTTCAAAATGATGAACTAAAAATACAGTGAATTTGGAGAAAATAAGTAAGCTCATACAGGAACTTTCATACATTTCAAGAAAATAGATAAATCAGAGATTATTGTGTGAAAGGTGTAGGAACAAGCAAATTTTGCATGTGGGAAATTAAAATAGATATATTTGAAAATTTAGCATTGAAAACCTTGAGAAGTACAGATTTGTTTACCATAAAATATTTAAGGATTCCAAAATAAACAAGATCAAGATATCAGGAAAGGCAGTGGCATCAACAAGACGGACTAAAGGTGTTGAGATAATGGATATTTTGTTAATGTAAGGAAAGATGACAAAAGTAAAAGGACTATAATAGATAATTCTGTTTACTGATTTTTAAGGTCAGGAACTTGTTTTAACCTCCGTGCTTGCAATGAATTGTATCACTTATTTGTTCTGCAGAAGACTTCTTATAAAACAATGGGGAAGCAGATGCTGGCTTTGAACTCAAGCAGAGTATCAAGCCAGAATGTGAAAAAAAAGGGCTGTGTCTAAAAGTCAAAACATTTGAATTAACAAGACAAAAATACATTTAACTATTTGAATATTAAATTCATTACAAAAATGTATATATGTGAAAAGAAAAAAACATTAGCACTTCCTAGGCTATAATGATATTAAATAGAACACTATCATAATATGATGCCTGATGTCTTTAAATCTAAGCATATATGTACATACCCACATACATAATTTCCCAAATATACTATACTTTGGGATTTGTTTTCCATAAAGCTACAGCATGATCATTTGAGAAAAATCCAGCATCTTTTTTTTTTTTTTCCAGTGAAGAGCAGTAGAGATTAATGTCCGAGTGGATGCAAAAGTCTATGTTTGTTGTTAATTTTTATTGTATCTATTTGTGTTATAGATCCATAAATGCTGTCATTCTGGATCATTTGATGCATCTAGCTCAGTCTATTTGACTGTGTTAGTTGACAACAGATGTTATTACATCTT
This sequence comes from Corvus hawaiiensis, assembly GCF_020740725.1. Taxonomy (NCBI): domain Eukaryota; kingdom Metazoa; phylum Chordata; class Aves; order Passeriformes; family Corvidae; genus Corvus; species Corvus hawaiiensis. The sequence goes on from NC_063214.1 coordinate 79,532,627, forward strand.
GTAACAGATGTTGTATTTACTCTGAAGTAGAAGAGGCACTGAAAAAAACATAAAACAGAAAGAGAAGGCAGAATCCGCCTTTCCCAAAGATAACTTCTTGAGATCCACAGGTCTGAACAACAGCACATGCCAATAAAAACATTTAGCTCTCTGTTGTGGATGTCTTTACAGCAGCTCTGTTGCTCAATTCTGGCCTGACATTTTCTTAGTTTCATTTCTGGTCACCTCTGCTGTTTGAATCATGTTGTCCTGTAGTGGGGCATTTTTGACAGGATCATCCTATCTCATTTTTGTACTACCTTCTTACCAGAATCAAGGATTTACGAATGTAATGAAGCTCACCACAAAGTCCAGTTAATTAAGTTTTGGGCTGGGTTTTTGGTGCTTGGGGGTTATTGTTGTTTTCCTTGCTGCTTTCATATGTATAAACACAAATAATTAAATGCTGTTTTAAAAAAATCTGTAATTAAGTGGGAAATTTCTGGAAGACAGATTTCAACAGAGTTTTCCAAAGAGCTGTCTCCTCGTTTCTCCTCTCCCCTCAAATCAGCATATTGGAAGTATGCATTTGTACTGTAGTAATGAGGAGTTAATTTACAGCTCCTTCATTCCTTATTTGGAGAAATCCATATGAAGAGGGGAAACTATTTTTGCTCTAGGAACATATGGAAAGAAACAGGAGAATTCACATCTTACGTTATCCATAATCTTTGAAATCAGAATAAAGACAAAGATATTAAAGATGAATGAACACCTTTGTATTTTTTGAAAGTATGATTAAATATCATCATATTTCTCCCACTGTTCTATTTCCCCTTATTATTATGACATGTACAACATTCTTATTCTCTTCTGTTGCCTATGAAAGTTGATTCCTCAGTTTGATAGAGCATAAGGTCTTGGGTTGTAATTCACTTTATATTGTCAGTATCAGTTTGACTACACCCTCTTCTATTCTGCAAGGAATTTGTTTTTATCTTCAGTCTTTCATTTGTTGGATCAAGTTGCTAGCTACCATAAGGTGTCAAAGTCTACTAAAATTATGTTACTGATAAATCTGTCTCATGTTTACTGGCCAGAAAAAGCTATTGAGAAGAGTCAATGTTACGTTAAATATTTTGCTTAGATACTGGGCTGCAGAAAAAGACAGAGTAGAGCAGAGTAGTGCAACTTTTTTTTTTTTTCCTTTTGGTAAAGCACTATCTTAAAATAGTTTAGATTACAAATTGAAAAAAAATTAATCACTTGTACATATTGTACAAGCTCATTATTTCACATCACTTATGCTTCTTATTCACAAGAGTTTGAACTGATGTTCTCAGTTTAGAGGTTCTAGAAAACTTCTTCCCCATTGTGATAAAAAGTAAACCTTTTTGTAGCTGCGATAATTGCATAGGCACATTGCAACACTCAAAATATCCAATTCATCCTATATAAAATGCAAGAGTTTAAGTTCAGATTTCTTTTAAGCTATTAATATAGCTTGTCTGCTGACCAGATAAGCTTATTGGAGGAAAGTTGACTGGTGTAACTGACCAAAGCTGAAAATGTTTTGTAAAAATAAAAGGTATGGGTAATTTCCTGTTCTGCATTCATCAGAGAAAAAATGATACAATATCTAAGGAAATATTCATCTGTCTAACCACAATTATCACTGCAGATTTTTTTGTCATGAATATCATTTTACCAATAACATATGCATATGTGCATTATGAAAATAAATTTGTATGGTTTTTTTGTTTTGACATTACATCAAAATATAATTTTCAGTCTAAGAGACTGAAAGACAATAAAGCATGCTGATAATATCAGTTTGCAAATACAGCTATACAATAAATATTGTAAGCACATTTCTGAAATTCTTAATAACAAAGTAAAATGCCACGGTCAAAATGTGGCACTCAGATTTCTGATTTGTTCTTATTTGAGCACATAGGGAGGCAATGAGTGTATTAAAACCCCATCAGGAGCAATCAGGGCATTTAGCATCTTGCAAGTTACTGGTGCTCAGCAGTTTTGGGGGAAACAAAAAAAGCGCTTTGCGAGTGCATCCACAGGCTACTACGCTGCAGCGTGGTGCTGTGATACCTACAGTAGCTTTATTTGTGTACCAGAAACATGTTCATTATGCTTGGGCTAATTATAGGCTGAGAAGTCTTTTTGAGCGAAAAACCTAGAGAATGATGCAGATGGAAAGAGAGATGATGGAATAAAACAAGAAAATATTTTGAAGATAAGTTGAGAAAGTATACATTTGAGGCTTTTCTTAAATATGTTTTCATTAAAACATATTTATCTTACAAGGTGGAACAAGATTTGCTCGTTTTGATTAATTTTTTTTTTCCTTAAAAAAAAAAGAAGTAGGCTAAGATATTTTTTGGACAATCAGCATTTCATCAGAGCTAAAAATAGAGATTGTAATATTGTTTGCTCATGTAGGGAAATGGTACAGCTGAGGTCAAAAATAGCTTTACCATTGCTCCAAAAGGAACATGACTAAGCTTAATTAGTGTGTAATTCTACAAAACATTTTTAAACATATATCTAACCGTCATAACTGTTGTGTTTCTTAATGATTACAATAAATTCATAGAGAAGAATGGGATATTTTTATTTGTTTCTCTTAATAAAATTTCTGTTTTACCTCTTCATTTGTCTTGTATTTATTCCATTCCAATCATAATGTTAGGTCAAAGTATTACAAATTATTTGGCTTATCAGCCAAATTATTTAGCATATTTTTAATTTTTAGTGTGTTATTCCATGCCAAAAAAATCCAGTTTCTTCACTGTTCAATGTCTATATATTTTTTTTATTTTAATAAATCTGAGGTCATACTCCACTGATTGAACTTAACATTACTGCCAGATTTTTTTCATTGTAAAAATGACCAATCAACTGAAACTGCAATAGCTTGTTAATTTTCAAAACTATTAGATCTTCATTTTTACACACACACATGTACAACACTGACAATTCAACATTACAGGCTTCAATTTTTAACTTGACAGTTAAGAGTTGTAATACATTGTTGTTCTAACTTAACACTCAAACTCTTGTGTAGCATAAGCAAACTAAAATTACAAATTTGTACAATATATAACTTCATTCACATGCTTTCTTTCATTTAAGGAAAGTCATCACTTAAAATATAGGTAGTTAATTTATCCTAAATAAAAAAATGAACATAGCAAATGCAATTGATTTGTTTTTTTGGTTGTTGTTGTGTTCAGCGACTTCAGAACATTGAAATAGTATGAAACTGTGCTCTTTGTTTATGTCCCTGAAGAAATAAGGAGCTTTTACAAATTAAACTCATTTAACAGCTCAGTTGATGACGGAAATAAAATTGAGAAAAGTATATCACAATATCTCACGAATGCCCTTTTTTTCCCCTTAGGTTTAATGAATAAGGACTACATCAAGCAGATTTTTTTAATCAGTAGACTAGATATGACACGGATTATATGCAAGGAGCAGATCCACTGAATAAGCAGAGTCTATTTCTACAGGCATACTTCACACTATAAAAACACAGTCAACTTCAATCCTATTGTAACAAGAAAAACTTAATTTATTTCATTAGAAAAAACTGGGGACTCTCTCATTGTGTTTACAGATGTGCATAACATTTAAAAGCAAAAGTTATGTTAAAAAGATATTACTTCCCAGAGAATTTGAAGGAGTCTCTTAATACAAAACAGTCAGTACATTTGAATAAACAAAGTTATTTTTAAAATTAATTCCTATTGTAACTTAATAAAAAGTTATCTGTCCTCTGAATATGAAAGTTATGATTTCTGTATTTTTAATTTTCAAATAGTATTTGTCAGATCCTCCAGAATAGCATTTGTTTATTACTTTTTTATATCTATATTTTCATTCACTCATTACATTCATATTTATTGTTTCTGTATTTTGCTATCTTCAGATAAGCATATGAATTTCTTTAAAGTGTGGGTTTATTTTGTTTTGAAAAACCAGTAAGATCCAGGTTAATTTTTTTTCAAATTTACTCTGCTAATAAACACTGTATGTAAAGGGCATGAAAGTGACTTGTAGTACATGAAAGCTCACTGAAAGTGGCATTTGTTTTGCTGTAGTTCAATATGTTAAGTTCCATGCTATATTTCAGCCCAGCTCTTGAACACGCTATATTCAGTTAAGATAAATCTCTGTTCATGAGAGAATCTAGATTAGCTTCAAAGTAGTTGCAGACACTACTGCAAAAACATAGCTGGGATATGCACAACTGGAAAAGATTTAAGAAGCTGGCAAAAAGGTGATGGAATTTGTCTAAATGTAGTTGAAAACACATCTTTATTTGCATGTGATATGTACGTACCTATCTACACAAGTAGACTGCATGTCTAAAGTATGTGTCACAGATGATGGTCAAACTAATTAATCAAAGGTGCTGACACCTTTTTTCTTCTTTTTCCCCACTCTGTTACTACACTGCTACTGACCAGATCACTCTTGTCTAAGCCTCCATTTCTGGAAGAAATTGAATTTTCTTTCCTACTGATGCAATATGAATTGTAGAATAGGAGACACAGAGAATGGCAGGTTTTGCTGTCAGTGCAGTGGCAGCATCTATTACGTTATCTCATTTCTAAACCTCTCAGTAGCCTCCCTACCACTTTGAGTAGGAGAAAAGAAGAGAACATAATGAATAATCACAAAATTCAGCTAAGTGTTGTCTACTCCATACTTACTGAGCACTATGGGCTAGGCAGAAATACCTTCCAAGCAACAGAGCACTCTCCTTAAGTCAAGTGAACCGACTGATACAGACATCTTCTTGCTAGTAACAACTAGTGAAAATCACCATTAGAATAATGGAAATATTTTTTGTTCATTGCTTGCAGACATCTAAAATGGGAGGTAAGCAATTCAGATTTCCTCTTAAGAAATGTCCTATCATCTTTCTAGAGCCAGTGTATTCAACCCAGCTTGCAACTGTTGAAAATTCTCACAGGTTGCTGACCTGACAAAGGATTTTAATCAATGTGCACATTGATGTCACCAAGAACCACTAGTCTCACTGACACAAAGCTACTGAGAAAGCTAAAATCTTGGCCAAATATTCTACAGGAGATTAGGGCAGGTTGAATGCTTATGACTTCATTACCACTTCTATTGGTAGATACACACATCCACACATATCTTTATTTTGGTATAGTCTTTTCAGCACAGTCTCACAATGAAGGGTAGAGTCACTGTGCTCTTCACTACATGCATATGAACAGCCATATACTTGAATTCAGTGACTTTTCTCACTATTAAGAAAGAATGCTTTTCAAAAGTCTACACACAGCTAGCCTACCTGCCCCGATAATGTTGGGAAAAAATGAAACTAATATATTTTCCTGTGATAAGTGGTTTGAGCTAAAGCTACATTAAAAGGAGAGAAAATAAACACCTGCAGTTTGTTCCTACCTTATGTCCTAAAATTATTTAAAATGAGAAGAGTATGTACATCCTTTTCATCTATGCTTTTTTCACAGTTCCTCACCTCAGAAGAAAGGATGTTTGCTTCACAGAGGTTCGTAAGAGCTGAGGATGCCACTGGAAAGGAAAAGAAGGACCAAATGTTTGCACAAGTGCTAAATAAAGGCAGGGGTGCCATGATGGAGAGCAGGCAGTTCACAGAGGCTGAAGAGCTTCATTCTCCATTGGGATGAGGACACGCTGGGTCTACCCAGATCCAGATCCCCTCCTTACAAGGGGTTGTTAAAGGATGTCTAAAGGTTGTTAAAGGTTGTCTAAAGGATGTTTATGTGTAACAGTCATTGTTAATACAGATGCTGACAGTAAATGGAAGTATAACGTTTATTACTGCACATTGTCCATAAGCACTTATTTCTCAAGCATCTCAGTCCATCGTGCATCCCAAATATTCAGGACTATGACTGGACAGCAGGGTTATGTTTGGTCAACAAAGCCGCCAAATCCTTAAAAAAAAATTAGCATCAGCTCCTCTGAGGTAGTACTTTGATCTTGATGCCGGGGTGGTCCTTTATGCACTGACTTATTTCAGAGTCAATGCCCTAATGGAGCAGAACACCTAAAGTACAATTTAACATCGGTACTGCAGATTCTGGGGACAGTCAGGGGTGTAAATTTCTTAAGTACAAATATCACAAGCTTACAGATACTATTCTGAAAAACATCTATAATAATATCTACAGGTGTTACTGTAACATTCAAAAGGTCCCACTGAGCCTTGGTATTCAGCTCATGCTCTCACATGAACATAGAAAGTCTCTCAAATTCACAGTTTTTTCACCACTCATAATTTTCTCTTTATTACACAATAATTCCCTCTTCCATACTAATTCTCTCTCTCCCTTAGTCTATTAATAGCCATATTCCCAAATCCCTACAGTACATTATGTTGCCCCAGCCCTTCCATCTACCATAGTCATCCTTTTCCACTCCTTCATTGTTAATCTTCATTCTCTAATTAATCTAGGAGACAGGTGGCTGTATTAAGCATGTGAGTTAGCTAGCCCAGGTACAGGAATCCCTAAAAGATAACCATGTGTCTATAACCACATGTATTTCACTAATTGCTCTTACACATTGGTGAAGGTATAGCCCATAATTATTTGCGTTTATGTGCCAGATTGATTCCTACACAACAGTTGAAAATCACTCCTATTGAGTGTGGAGAGGGAATTTTGGGGCAGGGTACAGCAGCCACTTTGCTTTATCTCTCCTGGCATGTTCATTTATTTAGCCTCAATAAAGCACTGTGAGGCTTTAAACCATGCTCTTAGTAATTCTCAATGTTTGCAAAGCAAAACAAAAAGTATCTGCTTTTTGCATGGATGCCAAGGGAACAGAAGGCAAGAATTACATCTATCAGTACCTAGAAAGGCTGAATTATGGACTGACTTATTGAACATTTATAAAAACCATGTCAGAGCACAACTTCATCCTGGAGAGATTCTGTCCAGTTGCTCTCAACCTTTACCCCTCTTTTCAGCATCTGTTTTTAAACATCTTCTTCTTACTTTCCAAATCCCTTCTTACCACTCTCAACCCGTGCTTTCCCCCTCCCCCAACAATATTTTTAGATCCAGTTTGGTCTGAAGCAAATCCTGTGGCTTCTCCTATTTTCCAGCTGTTTGGTGTTTTTCATGCTACCTCCCTCTAGACTGTGTATTTAAGAGAACACAGGTAAGGTACTTTTCTCTTAGGAACTGTGAAAAGGAAAGGCAGTGAACATGCTGAAACAGTAAGCAAGAAAGAGAGTTTCAACAGCCAAGAAAGTAAGATTGTGAGACAGAGGACTGAACAGTTGAACATGAAGAAGCATATCTTCAGTCTTTCTCTCCCCAGTAATGTTTGCTTCCTATAGCTGAGTCTGGATCACAGTAACAGCAACATCTCTCCAAACTACTTCATAGTAGCCCAAAATCCTATTGGGGAATATTTCCAGTCTCTTACTAGCATTCCCAAGAAACCTAAGGCACATCTTGCAGCAAAACTTGGCTGTGTAAAAATCAAAAGCAGCAGAGGCTTTTGGCCAGCTTGAGAAAGAGAGGGATGTAAGGGTCCTCCTGCCTGTACCCAGCACTCCAGCCTCAGAGTGCACAAAAATTGAGCTGCAAAGGACAGAGGTAAGGGAAACACTGCTGCAAATGCAACACTCTCCAGTTACAAACGGTTCCTTCTTTTCATGCTGCTTCAGCTCTTAAATTTTCATCTCTCCGCAGTTGCTGAAAAATACCCACTAATTAGAGACTTCCATACCTCAAATGAAACTAACATATAAAGGGGAACATTTTTACAAGTGAAATGAATAGCTAGACTCTGTGCAAACACTGATCTCCAGATAGGATAACATCATAAACACTGGGAAATAAAATTAATGGTTGAATGCTAGCAGTACTATGCTCCTAAGAATAATAATCAGATACAGATGTTTAACTACCTGTGACTGAGGACTCCTGTATCTCACCTCCCTACAGAGTACATGCCTCCTTCTAAATATAAATATTTGAAATTATGATTCATGTGTATTTGAGCGTGATAAAACGAGCAGGAATTTTAAAGGCTTGATTTTAAAAAAAATTGTATGACTGAAAAGGATAATCTAATCCTAAAACCAAAGAAGCCTTTTTGCACCATTATGTTTACTGTTTGGCCAATTTTATGTAGTGTTTTTGAACCTGCAAGTGGAATAGCAAGAACTATCTCTGAAAAAATCAGTAATTCTAAAATGTTTTACTTTAGATGAGTTAATTTTTAAAATTTTAACTCGTTCATGCACTAGCAGTGGCAAGTAAATATAAAAAGATATTGGCAAATTTTTCATCCTGTTTTTTTCTGACTGAAATCTACTAAATCTGTCACCCCTGTTACAGATAAACCGTTTGTAATACTTTGAAAGAATAGCACATATTTTTTTTTAAATGGAAATTTTTAAAGTTGGGACTAAAATACCAAACTAGAGTACTTTCTGTTGGTCTGTCACTACTCATTTATTTTTTTTAGAAATAAAAGACCCTAAAAGCACCAAAAAGAATGCTGCAAATTCTTTTTAATCAATCTCACTCTAATTGAGTAACTGCAAAAAGACAAGGAGTTGACATCACTACTGTACATCTCACTAGATACAGAGGTTTAGTAAACTTACAAAAGTTTTATTTTTCCTTCAGATAATATTTTTTTCTTTTCTTTTTAATGGTAGCTCAATAAAGTAGCTAATTCCTAAGAATTCTTAGTAGTGTGTACTGCGCAACATACACATTACCTGTGATCTGGAGTGATGTATAAAGGATACTGATTTATTCTATATTCTTTTTATCAATTTAAGCAGAAAAAACTGGCCTTTGTTAAGGTGCCAGTCTTGGCTTTGAACATGCTAATTTCTGTACCTTATTACATCAGATTCCTAATCTGTTACATGGGAATAGTAATTGCCATGTCACACTATTGTGAAGGTAAATATTATGATGTGATGGTCTCACCTATTGTAGTAAAGAAAAATAATATCGGCAGTGTTCTATAAAGGACAAACAGGTAAGTTTATACATGTTAAAGGACAGTGACCTTAGGGCCTTAATTTCTGAGTGTTTTTTTCAAGATACAGAACAGTATTTACTGTTTTAAAATTTTTCCTTTAAGGGAATTTAGAGTTGTGCCACTCTTTCCTTCAGAAAGCTGTTCTCGATTTAGTGGATTTTACTCCAAAGTTACATTCAAGTGAAGTTACCTGTAGAGCTATGAGACATGAAACACAGCAACATGTGTGCTTGTGGATGACCAGTGCACACAATGGCTTTAGAAAGACCATTCCACTGGTTTCAGTAGAAGATGGATTGGAGTCTATGAGCCCAACCATTTGAATCAGTGAAATAACACATTTTTCTTCATCAATAGCCTGTTTCTTCTAGGTGTGGGAAGAAGAACACAAGACACTTAGGTCCTGAATGCAGTATCCCCTCTGAATAAAGTCACTGAAAAAAACCACCATCAGTCTAGTCTTCTTCCTTGCTTATGCTTTTATTGGCTCCTCAGCCAGTGGAAAGTTTGGTATGCTGTGATGTTACTTTCCCTATCACTTCATTTACTTTAGATTCTGAGGAGGACACCTGCCCAGCTTTGCAAAAGCCATTTGGAATCTTTGGATATAAGACAAGGGTTGAAACTTTACCTATTCAATCAGTGGGACTATTGCCACTAACTTTGGCAAGGCATGGAGTCCATTCAAAGCAGCAAGAACAAAAATATCCTTCTATTTGCATCTTACTATCTTTTGTTGGCCTTTTTTTCCAAAACTTAGAGGATTTTAGGGGAAAAAAAATAAAAAGAAAAAAGAATTTTAAATCATAGAAATGTTTTTGGGGTGTGGGGGGGGGCGGGTAAACAGGATTAAAGGTGCAAGAAAGGGCCTCAGATGCAAGGAAGAACAACTTCAAAACTACTAAATCAAAATGTAAAACCAATTGCATTTCCCGTTACTGTAGTATTAAAAAGCAGCTATGGTTCTGAAAAGGTCATTTATCAAACACAGAATTGTAAAATATTTTTTTGTGTACATCAGTAAATATACATTTAAGAGGAGAAAAACCAAACCCAAACTGCAAGGTGTGGATGACAAAAAACAGTCTACTTCCGTGACATTTGACATCATATACAAATACTAAAAACAATCCCAAACACAACTCCGGTTTATTATACTCCAAAGGTTCAAACACAGCGAAGCCACCTAAAAGATACTGTTGTAGCTTTAATGAAATGTATTTACGAGCTTAGGAACTACTGGTGTCCTATTCTGAAATCAAGACAAACTGAGAACAGGCAAACTTTTTCTGCTATGTGCCGAAGATAACTAGAATAATTTATAAAAACAAATATGCTACTGTCTGCAGAAATCACTGGACAAGAACATAACAGAACACCAAACAAACCGTCCAAGTGCGTTAGAAAGGGCAAATTCAGGCTACAGTTTTTCTGGTGTTTTATTCAGAAGGCAAAGTGACTTTGCTGTTTATAATGACATAAAGAACCGTAGATCAGTAAATGTTGATATATAAAATATCACTGTTGTGCAAAATAATATAATTTCAAATATAATATCAATAACTAAAGGCACGTTCACCTTTTAAAATACAGGATTGATCTAGTCTGTAAAATAAGCATCTATGTAATGGAAACGTATGTTGATGTCCCAGTATCATTTTCTATTAGAGTCCAGAAAACTGAGGCAAAAAACAGGGCCATAGGAAAACCTAGTCACACACTTCACTTAAGCACTTTGCCTCCTCATCTACGCAGCTTTGTGACAATGAACACCCATCCGTCCCACAGGTCCTGGCACTTTCTGCCGGCCGCGGCCGCGGATCCCCGCCAGCCCTCGGGGCAGCCGCAGCCGATGGCGGCTCCGAGCAGGACTCAGCTCCCGGGGCCCGCCCGCAGAGAGCCGGCCCAAGACGGCGGGTGCCATCGGCCAGAGACAAGCGTAGCCTCCGGCATTCCCACCTGGGGTCCGTCGGTCTCGGGTGGGATCCCCATCCGAAACCGGCGGCCCGGGATGCTGCTGCTGCTGGTCGCCTTCCCACACCTCTCCCACTCGCACCCTCGCGACTCGGGTTTCCTATCCTGCCTTTCCACTAGATCCAAGCGCAGGAGTTTCCCCCTGACAAGTGCAGCCACATGCGGCACCACCCCCTCCATCCCAGAGCTCCGCGTGGGGCCGCGGACGCAGCCGGGGCGGGACGGGCGCGGCATCCCCGCTTTCCCAACCGCGCGCAACTTCGCAGGGCGGTGGCAGCGGGCGGGCCCAGCCCTGCCCGCCCCCCGTGGCCAGGCCTCCCCCGGCCCTCCCGTGAGCGCGGGGCCACCATGTGCATCTCCCACCCCGTGCCTTCCTCCCTCCCTCCTTCCCTCCCCTTCCCCATCGCCTGCGCAGGCAGGATGCGCGCGGCACCGCCATCCTCCGGCGGGAGCCCTGCGCGGTGCGGTGCGGTGGGGCGGGCACCCCGCTCCCCCGCCGCGGCCCGGCCCCAGCGGAACCGCGGAGACAAAGTTTGCGGCGGCGGCGGCGGTGCCCGTACAGCGCGGGCAGGCCGGGCGGGCGGCGGGCTCGGTGCATGCCTGGTGCGTGGATGAATCGCAGCAGGCGGCGGCGGGCGGGGGCGGGGGCCGCGGCCGGCGATTGGGCGGCGCGGCGCTCGGAAGCACTTTGTTTTCTATTCTAATGAGGGCGGAGCGGGGCTTGTGGATATTTACGTTGAGGCGGGAGCCGCCGCCCTTCATTCACCCACATGGTCCCCGAGCCCGGCCGCTGCTGCCGCCGGGACCTGCCTTCGCGCCACTTCCCTCCCCCCCCCCCCCCGCCCCCCCCCGGTCTCCTCCCCCCCCCCTTATCCGCCCCGCCGGGGAGCGGCGCGGAGCGGCTCTCCTCGACCGGGCCGGCCACGCCGCGCCGCGCCGGGGCCGCGAGAGAAGGAGGAGGGAAGATGGTGGCGGCGGCCGCTGGCTGGTGAGTGTCGCTGCTGCGCGCGTGTCGCTGATAGGAAACCTGTTGTGAGGCGGCGGCGGCCACCCGGCGCGGGGGGCGAGCCCGGGGAGGCAGCGCGGCGGCAGCGGGGGCCGGGCGGGCGGCTCGGAGGCGGCGGCGATGGTAGCTGGTGGGGCCGCTGCGAGTGGCCGGGGCGGTAGGAGGGGGTGTGGGTGGGCGGCGGGGGGAGCCAGGAGAAGGGCGCATGGCGCGGCGCCTCCCGAGCTCGCACACGGGGCGGGAGGGGCTGGAATGAGGGAGATTTGAAAAAGCGTGCGCGCCGCTCGCCGCTGCAGTGAGTCCCGCCGCCCCCTTCTCGCCCCCCCCTCCTCCCGCCGCGCTCTGGGCCCGGGGCGCCTCGCCGGGCCAGGGTGGCGCGGGGAGCGGCCGAGCCCCCGGGACGGGTAGGGCAGGGCGGCGTGCGCGGCACAATGGCAGCGGCGGCCGGGGGTGGGCGCGGGCGGGGGTTCTGCCCTCACGGCCCGCGGGGGGAAGGCCCGTCCGGGAAAGTTTGCGCCGTGCCCGGCGCGGCTGCGGGGGGAGCTGGCGGCGCCAGAACAAAGCCGCACGTGGGGCAGAGGCCGCGGCGGCGGCGCGGGGGCTCTGCTCGCCGCCCACGCCCAGCTCGGGAACGGCAGCGGCGGTAAAAGAGGCGGCGGGCGGGGAGGGACGGGGGGGAGGGCGCGGGTCGGGGGGGGGCTCTCGGGGAGTTCCCGGCGGAGGCGCTTTGTGCTCCGTCGCCCCCCGGGGGAGGGGGCGCGGGGCCCCGGGGAGGGGGCAGCGCCGCGGGCTGCGAGCGCGTCCCGGGCCCCTCCGCATGGGCTTTTGTTCACAGGAGGGGCGGGGGCGGCGGGCCCTTCTCTTCCCCCTCCCCCCCCTACACACACTTCTCCGCCGAGCTGCGGGACCTCCCGCTTCTCCCGGGCAGGCGGACGGGGGTCAGCGGGCGGGCCCCGCGCCGCCGCTCGGGAGCCGCGAGCTTCATTACGAAATCGGCGCGGCGGCGGCAGCTGCGGGCCCTCGGCGGCGCCATGTTGCTGAGAAGGGGGAGGAGGCGGGGGACATGGCGGCGGCTGCGTGCTGAGGCCGATTGTTCCCTGTTAGGCCCGGAGCCGCGTGTGGGCAGCGGCGGCCCGGGGAGCCGCTTCCCCTCTCCCCGCCGCGGCCCCTTCCCGGTCCGGGCGGCCCCCGGGCGCGGGCGGGCCCGACCCTTTCGCGTCCGCCCGGGCTGCGGGCCCCGGGCGGGCGCGCGGGGGGGGCATCGCGCCGTAGCCGGGCTGTGACCTCCGCGCTGCCGGCGGCGGCGCCCCCTGGCGGCCGGCCCTGTGTTCTCGGCGAGCACGTGCTGCGCGGTGCGGGGAGCGGGCCCGGCCCCGGCAGCGGCCCCGGCGCCCCCCGCCCGGCCCGGCCGCGCGGGACGCACCCGGCAGCGTGCGAGGGATCCTGCCGAGGCGCGGGGGAAAGGCTTACCGGGAAAAAAGGGTGAGCCCGCGTGCGGGGTGTCACACGAGGCGGTTCATGGCCGCCCGAGGGGGTACGGAGCGTTTCGCGGGCTCCGCGGAGGGGTGGAGTGGGGATGGGGAGCGCTGGGTTTGAGAGCTTCCTCGGTGACTTTGTTCACGCCTCAGCAACAGAAAGCAAATAACTCGGTGATTTTTTTGCAGTATCCACACGTGCAGCTGGACATAATGAAGCTTTCTGTGGATGTTGCAGCAGTGTGTTTGCGAAGGAAGTTGGTTTCAATGGATGATGGTAAGTTTTTATTTTTAATAATTTTTTGTTGTTTTAAATACAGGGGTAGAAGCAGTTCTTTTAGGGCTTAGGTTTAGACTTCAGTTAGGACCACTAAACTCCAAATAGTTCCTTGGCATTGGAGGCATGCATAGCAGTCCACAATTTCTTATTTAGAGGAGGATAATGTGAGTTTCCCAAGCAATCATTTTTTTTTACTAAAGCAGCTGGACAGTGAGAAAGTTTTAAAAATGTTTAAAATTGATATTTTGGGGTTTTCTTTTTTCTTTAAACAAAGCTCCTTTTTTTAGTCAGTCTAGCAGAAGCTAGTTTTATCGTAGTTCTAAAGTATGATATTAAACTGGCTGTAAGTATCAGGTAAGGGAGACTTTATGTTTACATGTTCCTTCAAGTCTATGTTCCTATTAAAGAAGGAATAAAATATGCTTTCAGATTTTTAATATGGCACTGTCCTGCTTTACTGAACCTCAGTTCATAGGTTCAGTATAGGTGGGTGTAATTTGGCTGTGGTAGTTTATTTTACAGCCACCATTAGAACCTGCTTTTTGTTGCTATATAGACCAATATAAATGCCTTGGTAGGAATTGTAATTTGAGACAGGGTATCTGTGGCAGTAGCAGCAGATACTCTTAACTGGACAGCAAAGCGAGGAATTGGGAAATTTAGGTACCTGCCACGTCATAAGGTGCTTTCTGGACTTCAGAAAGCTGATGGTAGGATGTGTTCAATCTAATTTAAAAATTCCTGGTGTTCTGGAATTGGGCGTAAACTTTGGTTTAATACTTATTTGCCTTGTTTTTTTATTTAATTGAAGAGATTAGGTGGGAGCTCCCAATCAGTTTCAGGTTTCTCTTGGAAGACTCAGTTATTTTTAACTTTTCAAGTTGTGGCATTCTGAGAACTGTGTGGGAGAAGCATTTATTTAATTTTCTCATTTGGGTCTTCTACTGTGAATTTGCATTGATTTTGATACTCCTTACTATTGCATATGAGTGTGCTGGATTGGGCTGAGGGGCTGCTTCAGTTTACTCTGAAGGAGGTCTTCAGCCCAGAAATGTGAATATTTGTTCCAGAGCTTGCAATTCGAAACCTGATCAAATACTCACTTTGTTCTTTTCTTTCAGCAGGTACAAGGTAGACAACGTATCTTGAATTACTAAAAGAACGCTGTTTGCGTCAGAGTAATGTCAAAGTGCTTACAGTGCAGGTAGTGATATATAGAACCTACTGCAGTGAAGGCACTTGTAGCATTATGTTGACAACTGCCTCAGGAGATCTTGCAGGACTTCAGAGAATGGAAAGGTACAGTGTGGTGGTGTCAAGTGCTTTTTGTACTAAGGTGCATCTAGTGCAGATAGTGAAGTAGATTAGCATCTACTGCCCTAAGTGCTCCTTCTGGCATAAGAAGTTATGTCTTCATCCAGTCACTCAGGTTAAGACTGTAGATGTTCCAGTAGTTTTCTGCTTTGCAGACTTCTGTTAGTTTTGCATAGTTGCACTACAAGAAGAGAGTGGTTGTGCAAATCTATGCAAAGCTGATGGTGGCCTGTTATAATCTACATCAAGGACTCTGAATGCTTTCTGATGGTTATGGGATATTTTGTGGCCTTCCTTATTTTAACAGCAGTCTAGTGAATGACAGCTCTTGTAGCACTAAAGTGCTTATAGTGCAGGTAGTGTTCACTAATCTACTGCATTATAAGCACTTAAAGTACTGCTAGCTGTAGAACTACATATTAAGTGTGTATTAAAATTTATTTGTTGTTTAATTGAACACTGTTCTCTGGTTAGTTTTGCAGGTTTGCATCCAGCTGTATGATACTCTGCTGTGCAAATCCATGCAAAACTGACTGTGGCAGTGACAAATCAGTCAGTGAGTGTGGAAAAATTATACCCCTTTCTACACAGGTTGGGATCAGTTGCAATGCTGTGTGTGTCTGTGGTATTGCACTTGTCCCGGCCTGTTGAGGTTGGTGGGGATAGAGGCTGAAACACCCTTGTAGCTTTAAGGAATTTCTCCTTCACTGATCCATGAAACTTTTAATTTCTAAGTTTCTTTTTGAAAAAATGTCATGTAATTCTCTGTGTAACCAGGCTTTGGTTGTTTTGTATTTGGCTTCTTGTTTGTATGTATTGGATTTGTTGATGGACAGTATGTATTCACTGAAATTCTTGAGTGGATTATTTTTTTTAAAGGTTATATAATTTTTTATTAAACTGAGGTGGATGACTGTTTACAGTTTCTTCATGAATTTGTTGGGAAGAAATGGATCTTGAGTACCAAAAAATCTGGATGAAAGTCCAAACTTGTTCAGTAGAAGGTTGCTTTGTAAATTCAAATTACATGAAGGATTCAGCAGCTTCCTTTTGTAATGCTTCTTACCATATTGTAACTGCATTTTTTAAATGGTAATGGGGTGCATTTTTAGCCTTAGTTCTTCCATCCAGAATTTGTCAAATTGAAGAGTAACAAATGAGGTTACAGGCAGAGCCTTAATCATTTCATCATCTGTAGTAAGTGTCCACTTCTTGTGGAGTATCTACATTCGTGATGTGTGACAGTGGTCAGCTTATAACTCTTAGCATGTGACACATAGCAATGAAATAAAACATCTCTTGAGCTTGCTGAAGAACTTACCTGAAGGAAAACTCATCCAAATAACTACGTCAAAGAAGCTGAGATGGGTTGTTTAGGGAAGATGTGGTAACCAGCTCTATAAGGAATAGTCACTGAAATCTGAAAGTGAAGCATTCAACACATCTTGCCTTGTTGAACAAGATGCATAGTAGTAAACTACACTCATAGTTCAAACGTTAATGGGTTTAGTTCTAAAACAGGCTTCCAGAGGACTAATGCTATAAATTCAAATTACTCACTTGCTGCTTGAAGCTGCCAGATCTTATATAGTATTTTAAAGTAGAATAGAGTTCCTTTGTGGTGGGAAAATTTGGGTCAATGCTGCCCTCGCTCTTCCTATTTCACATTAAAATGGAATATCAAGCTAAATGGGTCATTCATAAAGTGTGTTGAACACTGTGTATTGCAATGCTACCTTGGCTTATTATCCGTCCTCTAGCAAGAAGCTGAAAATACATAGACGGCTTTGGCATCCTTAAACTTCTTTCTGAAGTATGCAAGCCATGTTGGACTTGTACATGCTGCTCGGTTTCTACCCCTTTTTCTGTCTCTTACCTATTCAGAAAGTATTGCTCAAATAGGTTTCTTGCCTCAAATACTCAATTCCCAAGCTTAAAAGTTTCTTCTTAAGTCTTGCTGATTAGAGGAAGCTTGTGTCTGTGGAGTCAGCAGATGAAGGTGTGTGTCTTGTCCTGATTCCTGCGTGCTCAGTTTCTTCAGTAATCTGCTGGTGATAGCAGATTTAACTCTTTCAAGTGTAAGAGCAGTATTCTCAAAAGTTGAAATGCAGAAGATGTTTTAATATGTGATCATGATTATACTGCCATGTAAGTATCAAATTTTGAAATGCCTGAAGATGTATATTACTGTTAGACAATGAAGCTTTTTAAAATCAAGTGCTTGCACAAGCAGTTTTTATGCCGGTTGAGCCTTGTTCATCAAGTGTGCTGCAGTGTACCTAGTTTTAATACCTTTTTGTGGAAACTGTGGCATTTGTTTGTGTTTCCATCATAAAATCTTTCTATGCCTGGACTCCAAAAAAATACCTTCTACGTGGTGCAGGTATGAGAAATTATTTTGTAGCTTACACAGCATCTTAAAGACGTAGTAAGCTCTCTTTAGTCAAGAAGCAACTATGGCACTGCCTTTCTAATACTAGTCTTACTTGTATGCTTTCAATACAGCATTGGCTTATTGGTTGTAGAACTTAGAAGTTTCAAGTTACTCATGGTCTTTTTGGAAAAAGAGTAATATTTTAATACTCTGTTTATACTTTTACACTTCAGCTTATACTTGATGCATCAGTAGTGTTCTCATTAAATGTAATGAGTAAATCCAGTCCTGTCTTACATCAGGTTCTGTGTAAACTGGGCTTTTTCAGTCATTCGAATGTTTCCTCATAAATAATCATTAACTCTGTACATTGGTTTCAGTGTAGCTGAGACACTGAACTAGTTGACAGCAGACTGTAGGGAGAGAAGTAATGCTGCAAACTGGTTTTACTTTGTTGAGCCTTGTCTCTGATCTTCATGCAGAAGATGTGACTAGAGAGGAGAGGTTAGATGGCTGAAACAAGTGCCAGTTTTAAAATCCTGGAGAAATACGAAGAGGCATTTTCTGCAGATGTATTCAGCTTTTCTGTTAAAAATGTCACATGTATGGGAAGTGTATTTCTACTGGCTTTGATACAGGTATTCATTTTTACAGTGAACTGCTGTGAATTAGTTTGAGCCATATGAACTTCTGGGAGATTAGTTTTAATGAAGATAAACCTGAAAGGATTTTTAGGAATTGTCTAAAATGAAATTATTTTTTTTAAAGTGTATTATGCAGGGAGACCATAGCTTAGTCTGTCTTGCTAAACACAAAAATTCCAAGCAGTATTAACACTTCCCTGGAGTTCTAGTATGGCACAGTAAGCCTTATAAGAAAAACCATGTCTATTAACCATAGAAAACTCAGTATACTCAGTATCTGAAAGCATGCTGGGAAATTAAACATTTTTTCACAAATTCATCACTGGATGATACTGAAAAAACCAGGTCAGTTCTTCAGAATTTACTTTCCTATGCTGACTTTTGAATATCAAAATTGACTAGTGAGATGACTGTCAGGCACAGACATTTTGAGTAATAGCTTGTTTCATAGGCATTAAATGAACGGGACTAGAAGGGAGTCTCCCCTGCTGTAGTGGCACGGAGTTGGATTTCTCTGGCATAGCTGACTTTCTACCATGGGAAAAATAAATGCAACGCTCCATCTTCTTCAGTACATCACTTAAATTTGTGTAGTTCCTAAGTGGTCTTGTGTATGAAGTCTTTGTAAAGGCTCACAGCTTTCTTTAAGTCTGGGATTATTGGAATTTGTTTCCATACCACCTTTCTCTTCCATATCCTCCCCCAATCATAGAATTCATTCCCTGATGCCTTTTTTCTGTTTGGTTCTGGTAGCTTCATATGCATAGGCTGATAGTGTTCAGTATATGAAACACAGAAGTGTCATGGATCCAGAGCATAAAGCAGTGGACTGCATCATGTTGTGAACTCTTCCTTGAAGCCTTGCTATGAAATCTGCATTTCTCTGAAGAGCCAGTTTCTGGTAATTTCCTTTCCTGTTCCCATTTTTAGATGTCTAAAGGAAAAGATACTGGAGGGAAATAACAAGTGCTGTTCAAATTATCCATTTACTACATCCTATTTTTCTAATGGGTATCTGCTGCTGTTGTGTGTCTTCTATCTGTGTAGCATCTGTCTGTTGATGGGAATAGGAGTGTTGAAGCTGGTACCTGTTAATGTGGCGCGTGAGAATTGTCTGGAATATGTGAGACTATGCATGCATTCACACCTTGCCATTGCTGCGTGCCACAGGTTCTGAAACTCGGAATGTAGTTTGGAGCAGGACAAACAAAAAATATTGCATACATTAATTCCAATAGAGTAAATACAAGGCTGCTAAATACTACAGCTAGTTGAGTTCCTGGTGGGAGGAGAGCTGACTAGTAGGTAGAGACTAAGAGTTGCAAAATGAATCTTGGTTATTCTGGATTTTTCACTGTTGTAAGGAAGACAAAACTACCAAAGCCATTATAGTGTTTCATTCTTAACTGTTTAACAAAACTTAACTTTGCCTAGTTCCCCTTTCAAATGTGTGAGCAATTCTGTGAATTGTGGGCTCATCTGTTGGGTTTTTGGGTGTTTTCATTCCTTGGGGTGGGGGTGTTAGGGTTTTTTCATTACATTTGACTTGCTAGGATGACATGACATGTAATTTTAGTCTTAAATGCCCAAACACAGAATGCTTGATTAAAAAATTTTAATATTAAAAAATTATTTCAGGCTCTGTGAGAGTGGGTCAGGTTCTTTACATTGGTAACAAACTACAGGCAAGAGCTGTAAATGCAAATAGTTGTGACTTAGGTAGCCTTCGATGGCATTTTATGACTCAAGGAGATTAGCACTTGAAGGACTGATTCCTTTGAGCATTACAAATTTGTACCAGGTTCAGACATCCACTTTAGCTGAGGGAGGCAATCTCCCTAGTTAATTAAAGGAAAAAAATGGGTTTAATGTGTGGCCAACGTGCTTTGCATGGAACAGTCTTTCCACAAGTTTTGTAAACACCCAGCTGAGACTTTGAACTGAAGAAATGATTACTTGGGTCATTGGTGTTTTGGTAGTATCTGGGATTCATAGTGGTTTTGGTTTCTATCAGCTGGCCCAGCCAGTTAATGCTAGCTATCCATGTATAGCTTGAATTAATGGGGCAATGTTTGGAAAGAAAAAAAACCAGTCTGTGATGAATGCTTAAGTGCTATACAAATAATGTATATTGTAGTCAGTGCAAAATACATCTCTAGTGATTTTAGTTGATTAGAAGAGTGTTTGGGGGAATCTGACCTACAGGTAAGTGGTAGCTGGTCATGTCCCACTTCTAGCAGAAAAATTTAGGCCTATTTTGTCTTGGAAATAGTGTGAAACTCCCTGGGAGGTGGAAGGTGATCAAGGATGCAAGTAAAGGTAGGGAAAATGAAAAAACTGAATGGATGGTAAAAGAGTAGAAAGCTCAGTTAAGTCAGAATACTAGCATAACTTGGGTTACTTAATCTATTTTGTATGCTTTGTATGCTGCTCTGACTGACAAGAATGTTAGAGCAACTGTCCTGCTGTGGGGCATGTCAGCAGTTGGAACAGAAATGATCAGGAATTTAACAACGGATAAGATGCACAACAATAAGAAATCCCTTGGGTGACATGCTATAGAATCTTTGAAAGATTCCAGATACTCACATCTTTTAAGTGTATTTATGGGAGTCCTTTTTCCTGCTACAGAACAAATTAACTAGTTCCTGCTTATTGTACTTGATGCAGAGAGAAAGCTGCTTCTACTGTTGCAGAGGACTGGCATTTTTCTAGTCACTTCTCTACTTCTTTTAGAGCTGTCCTTTCTGCAGAGATGTAAAATATAAGCACTTAGGAAGCACTGAGTCGCTATTTAGTTGTTTTGATATGTGTGTTATCATTTTATTTTCTCACCCCATACTACATTAACAAAGTCCTGTGTTTTATGTGGGAAATAACACTGTAGTTCCTGAATATTACTGTAATAGTTGGAAATAAAAGATATTTGTGTTAAACCCTGTAAAACTGTGAGTTAAAGTTGGATTATTTTTTTTTTTTTTTAGCTTTCCTAGTAGTTTTCAAAATACCAAAAAATGTGTTTTGAAGAACTTCTTTTGTGTATCTCATTTTCCACAGTCAAACTTGAGAACTTGGCACTACTAGGTGGCTGATGACTTTTACATTGACATGAAAAGTTTCGTAATGAAATAAGAATGGCTTAGGGACAACTTTCTTAACTGCAGAAAAGAGTGTCAATGTGTGTGATAAGCTCTGCTAATAGGGTTTTAATTTAGGCTAAATCTTAAAACTTACTTAGCAAAAGCTTATGAAACACAGGTTGATTAAACAGTAATTGATACCTAGATTTTATGATTGGAATTACTCTGGGGTGAAGGTGTATGGTTGTGCTATATTAAATCATTCTTGATAGAACATAATGAGTGAGATACTACAGTTGTGGGATGTAGTTTCGTGCATCAGTGTTACCAGATGAAGCATAGAAACAAATCATTATTATATATCTGTGTGTCTGTCAAAACAACTGCTGCACTGGAAGTCATGAATCTCTTTGAAATTACATTACACTTGTGTTCCCAAGGCTTGTGGAGGATTTTGTGTTAAGACGTGTTCCCTTTCAGCCATCACAAGGAAATTTTGCAGTATAATACTGCACAGGGTGCTTAACTTCCATGAGCAAGTTGTGCCCTCTGAACTGCTCAGTTCATAATTTAGTCCAGTCTGAAGGTCCTACAGCTGGTTTTTAGTGTTCTTCTGTATGTCACCAAACTGTGCTCTATTTGTCAGCATCTTCTGGTAGAGCTTTAGCTCTGATCTTCAATTAACAAATATCTGGTGCTTCTAGAAGTATTGGACTGGATTTGTGTGCAGGTGGGTATGCTGTAAGAACTGATTAGGTGTTGGAAAGCTCAAACATGCTTATTGACATAATTATGAGAACAGATGTAGATTATGATTAACAATCCTACCAGAGGTTCTTGGAGTGTTTTCAGTGGTCAGCCGAGAAGCTTGAACACCTCAGACTTTGGGGAAAACTGGAACTTAGATGTGCTAAAAAAAATGGGCTCAGTCTCTGTCCTTTAATAACTGGGTGCCTGTGGAAGTATTCAAGGGAGTTGTTCTTTCCAGTTCTTCCCCTTCACGTGTCTCGATTTGCAAGCTCACTGATCCCAGGTTAAATCCAAATGGTTGAGTTACGAATAGATCCTGGCAGGCATTTGAGAAGCTGCTCTAGCAGTGTAGCAAAAGGAGGTTTTGCTCAGGGAGATTGCTTGAGCAGTCTGGAATATGGGTTATCCGTGGAGATCAGTGCAAACAAAAGTGAGCATGTTCTTTGTCTGGCCAGGTCTGAGTCAGCTCCTGTTTGAAGCTGTATTTTGAATGAGGATGATTCTTTTTACCTTTATTTCCTAGCAACTCATGTCTGAGGATTGTACAGATCGCTTTGACAACAGATGTTCACTTGTTGGCATCTACTATTCAAAGTTATTTTTGTCCCTTTTAAAGGTTTGTTTATTAAATTCAGACTGTAATTAAACACACAGTCAGTAGAAAGATGCATTCAAGTATGTACTGCACTTGGAATCTGGAAGCACATACCATAGTTTTGTGTGACTGATGTGTTTCTAAATAGGAGGTTGAGGTAGATGTAGGTTAAAGTAGTATGTAGATAGATGTAGTTAAAAAGGGTAGAGTAGGGGAGGAAAGGGGAGAAAAATAATTCCTGGAAGAGAGCCCTGTATGGTGGGGAGATTAGAACTGTGATCTCTCCAAGAAAGCTTAGAAAGTCTAGGTAACTGTGCTTGGTGTGATAGTGTTTTGCCTTTCTTGGGTTTGTAATACTGCAGTAGTTGTATTTGTCGCAAACTTGCTTTCATTCTAAGAGTGAAATAAATTTTTGTGCTTTTTGTTTGGTGGGTTTGGTTTGGTGTTTTGGGGTTTTTTTGGAGGGGTGGGTGGGCTGGTTTGTTTTCCAGAGAAGTAAGAGAGGTGAAAAAAAGCCTGCAGGACTTTGTCTGCTGGACAAAGACTAGACTATTCTTAATTCTTAACTTGTGTTAGTTCTAACATGGCACTTGAGTGTGCCCAGGAGTACTTTGACTTTTCTGAGGTAGCCCATTCTGCTCTGGTGATGTACTTTACATAGGGAAGCTGAGTGGTTTTGGGCAGAAGGGGTTTTTTTGGCATTTATAAGAGAAAATGTGGGAGTGTTAAGAGTTTTGAACTATACCATTATAGGGCAAGTGAAGAGTTCTCCTTCCTTGTACCATTGAGTTTCTTGGTTACAGAGAACAGAATCTTTATAGGTTGCTACTTCAAATTGGTGGTTCTCAATTTTTTTTTTCTTTTCATAAAAATCAAAAACTTTTAATAACTTTTCATTGTGAGTATGAAGAGTGGTTAAAAAAGGAACCACAGCTTTGGAGAATCCTTTC
The DNA here is from genome assembly GCF_020740725.1 of Corvus hawaiiensis. Classification (NCBI taxonomy): domain Eukaryota; kingdom Metazoa; phylum Chordata; class Aves; order Passeriformes; family Corvidae; genus Corvus; species Corvus hawaiiensis. The sequence continues at coordinate 79,556,108 of NC_063214.1, forward strand.
TGCAGTATTTTATGATGATGTATTCAAAGACTGTCCTGGATTCCAACTGAAGATGATGATACTCTGGTATTAACACTACCTTCTCTTCCTCACCAAATCATGAAGTTATTTCCTGGCAACGTACCCTAGTATATCAAAAAGTAAGCCTTCTTGCACTGAGTGGATGTTTCTCTGGGTTACTTTAATGTAGCAGTTGTCAAAAGACCATGTCTGGACTCAACCTGGAATTTGAGCTCTGTTCTTCATCTACTGAGAAAATTCCCATGCAAACTTAAGCAGCATCACTGGCTTTGAAAGACATGCTCTTGAAAGACATTTCATGCTCTGACATACAAGTGGTTACCTGGGAAAATAGTTCATGGGAGCTGCCAGCAGCATTGTATGGACTGAGGTGTTCAGTATTGACAGCTGGGTATCTGCAGCCGTGTGGAGTAAAGCTTGAAAATTATTTGCTCCATGTGTACATGTGTAGTTCCACTTGCTAAGTGCTTCTCTAGGACTAAATTAAGAGCTTGGTCTAAAATGTATGGATCTGTAGGCCTGTTCCCTTTGGGGATAGGAAAGATACAGGATGTTAGGGATCACCTACTTCTAGAAATCTGCTGATTTCTAGGACATTTAAATCAGGTTACATTCATCTTAAATTCTTTTGTAAGAAGCGTGGGGAGCAAACAGGAATGTAAGCATGTTTTTACAGACATCGCAGAAGCAAAAGAACTGTCTAGCATTCAATAAAAATTTAAAGGATGTACTATATTCGTAATACATATGAACTATGTATTTCAGAGTTCTGCTAGTGATAAACTGAGCCTTCTCTCCATAGCCTGACAGTGCTTGGAAAATCTGCCCCTTCCCTCTCCCTTATAAAAGTTAACTGGAAGGGAGCTTTGGCCAAAAAAATCTAAACAGCAAATGGGTAAAATTAATTTACTAATCATCTTCTGGAGAGTTCTAATAAAGCACAGTGGAACAAAACCTAGATCAAAATTATATAAAAATATGCGTGTGTATTTCTTCCCTGTGTGGCTATGCAGGAGCATTCCTTGGAATTAGGTGGTCCTTGGTGGTGTGATAAAACCAGTTCCTGCTTGAATGCATGACTTTTAAAGTCTCCTGCTCTCCTAAGGCGGTTTGAATTTCTTGTTTGTGGATATCTGGTTTTGGTGTGATGGCGGCACTGCTGAGGAATACACGTGGTGTACGTAGCTCGAAAGCTGCACATTGAGATGCGGGTTGAACTCCGAGTGGGAGCCCAAGACAAGAGGCCGGGAGCTGTCAACCTTTGGGATTACAAAGGGCATGAAGATGGGTGGTGCCAGCCAGGTGAATGGACACTGAGAGCAGGAGCCGGGAATTACCGACCGTTTGGATAACAAAGGAGATGAAGACCGGTGATGCCAGCGAGGTGGATGGACACGGAGAGGGGGCAGAAGCATGGGGAGACTGAGGGGATAAAAGCCGGAGGGGGTGGGGGTTCCTTAGTTAGGGGTTCCTCCTCGGAGGCGCCAGCTTGGGCTGTTTCTGTGATACTGCGCTGGGAATAAATGGCTTTATGGAACGAGACCTCCGAGACTCTCCTGTGGGAGACCTGGAGCCGAACCGGTGAAGAAACCTGGTGTGGCTGTGTGAGTGGGATGAGCGGGGAGCCGAGCAGGGAGCCAAGCGGGGTTCCTGTTGGGTCACTGGAGCCGCCTGCTGGGAAGGGGCTTCGGTCCCAGCAGTGAAGGTCTGGCCTTGGGAGTGTGACTGCCAGGGAGCCCCGTGAATGGTCAGAGTGGGAAGTTTCCTTATCAGCACTTGATAAATATTTATGATGCCAGAACTTGAGCTGGTGTGTAGTGTGCTCAAACTACCAGAGTGCCATTCCATAGGGCAGCAACACCACTATGTCTTTGACTGGCAAAGCCGGGCAAGTGGTGATCTTTCATGTGGTAGCTGTAACTTGTAGAGCTGCTGCATTAATCAGTAACTGAATCTCCCGTATGATTTGTACGCCCTGTCAGAGCCGCAGCTCTCTGCTCCACTAGTCTCTTCACTGACTAGAGATTTATCTCTATTTTACTCAATGGGAGCATTCTCATCTATTGGCTTTTTATGGACCCAACAAAATCAGAACTTCCCTGGTGTCTGAGTCTCTGGTGTGATAGGTGAGAGGTTTGCACGTATGTGGTAAGGATATAGACATTTATAATCTTGATTGATCCAATTGGTTTGTTCTAGTATCAGGGTTATGTTTGTCTTTTGCTAAGAGTTCTCAGGTTCTGTTTTTTAGATCTGCCAACAAATCTGAAAGTGCAGCATTTGTATCAGTCTTATAAACATTGTTTAAACATTTTCTAGTCTGCTCTTTGTATAGAGAAAATTAACCTTTTACAGCATTTCTTAGGAATATTACAATATTAGTTTAAACTTGCCGTATTTTAGTCAGAATTTTAATAACTACTGGAGCTTCCAGGGAATGTTTCGGGGAAGCTTTTAGTAAAACTACAGATACTTGCTATTTCTCTGATTTCCCTGGACTTGCTTTCAGAGCTAGCCTTTCCCTAAGCATACAAGGTCAAAAAAAGTAACTATGCTCCCAAATGACATTTCTTCTTTGTCCTTGAGGGGGCTGAGAAATGAGTTATAGACAAACCAGGAGCTTTTTTACTTTCTTCAAACTTCAGGAATTGTTCTTTCTTCACAGCTGCTTCTTGTTTCCCTAGTCTATACTTCTTCTCTTTTACAATATATGTATGTGTTTCCCTATAGGTACATATATTTATTGTGCATATAAATATATGTATGGGAATGCTACTAATAAACAAAAACTAATATATATTTATGTCCGCAAAATATAAGGCAAAGAACAAGTAAAATTGTTTGCTGCCTAATATCTACTAAAAATGATCAGGAAATGGAGAAGGAATCACTAGTTTGACACGACATCAGCATTGCATGTGTATTTTCCTCATTCTCACTAGTGGTATCTGTGAAACTTAAGTTCTTCCTGGAAATTTTTGTTTGGAAGAGGAAGAAAGTTTGGTGGGGTTTGGTTGGCTGGTTGGTTTGGCTTCCTGCTCTTTCTGAAATCCTGAAATACTGGCAGGGTGAGCTTTTCTGCCATACCTAGACTGCAAACATGGGAAGATGCCCAAATCCTGTGGCAATGGTAGGGGGTGCAATTGGACAAAACGGGGAGGACATGGATGGAATCCCTTAAGGGGTGATGAAAGAAAGTGTGACCAGTTCTTCAAGTATTCCTGAAGTCACAGATGGCTGGAAGCACATGAAGGGAAAACATATTTTTTCCTAGGGATCTGCTATTACAGTTGGGATATTGAGTGAACAGTTGTACCTTGCCACAGTCCTTCTTACATACTCATGCAGGAGTCTTTCTCCATCAAGGAATTGGGTGGTTATGCAATATTAACAGAGCTAGGGTGGCTTGAATATCTAAAAAAAGTTTTGTGTCATGAAACTTCTTATAGTTGATTTAATAAGATAGTTCTTCCTGTGGAGTCTGCCTCAGTATATATAATTTCTTGGATGCTTGAGCTAGTATTTTAGACTAGTGAGTGCAACATTGTGTAAGATAAATTACACCTGATTTAAATTCTGGGTTTCTCATAGCTGAACTGTGTGGTTGACTTAACCTTGTAGCTTTCTTGTTCTGTGTTCTACCTGAAGACTGCAGTGCTGTAGCATAAACTCTTCTTGTTCCAAGATGCTTTGCAAACTGAAATTAGCACTATATACTGTTGCCTACTGGTTAAAATTCTCAAACTTTAATGTGCTCATTTTTTAGGTGTTCCTTCTCTTGTGCTGATTAAATTCAGGTAAAAGTAGAATAGTTCAGTTGGAAGGGACCCACAACAATCACCTAATCCAACTGCCTTGGCCACTTCAAAAAAATTAAGTCGTGTTCCCCAGGGCATTGTCGCAGTGCCTCTTAAACATTGAGAGGCTCAAAGCATTAACCACCTCTTTAGGAAGCCTGTTTCAGAGTTTGACCACCTTCTCAGTAAAGAAATGCTTCCTAATCTCCAGTCTGAACCTCCTGGTTCAGTTCTGAACTGTGGTGCAGTTCTGAACTGTTCCCACATGTCCTATCGCTGATCTCAGAAGAGATGCACCTCTCTCTTCACTTCTCCTCAGGAAGCTGTAGAGAACAGTGTGGTTGTTCCTCAGTCTCCTTCCTTCCAAACTAAAGAATATCAAATTGTTCAGTCACTCCTCATAGAACATCCCTTCCTGCCCTTCCACCAGCTTGGTTGCCCTCCTCTGGACACATACAAGGACCTCAGTATCCTTCTTAAATTGCGGACCCAGCACTGCACACAACAGTCAAGGTGAGGCCACATCAATGCTGAATACAGAGGAATAATTTCTCTTGACACGCTGGTGATGCTGTGTTTGGTGCACCCCCAGGATGTCGTTTGACTTCTTGGATGCCAGGGCACACAGCTGACTCACACTGATCCTGCTGCCAACCAGCATCCCCAGACCCCTTTCTGCAGGGCTGCTCTCCAGGCACTCCTCTCCCAGTTTGTCCTGGATGCAGAATTTGGTATTTGGACTTGTTAGATTTCACCCTATCGATTATTACTCAGTGCTCCAATCTATCTAGATCCCTCTGCAAGGTCTCTTGCTCTAGAGAGTCAACAGCACCTCCAGTTTGGTGTCATCAGCAAACTTGCAAATGGTGATTTCAACTCCACAGAATGTCAGAGCTTGAGACAACTGAGACACTTGGCTGCCTTAACTGAGTTAGTAGAGATCAATGACAGAAATTTATGGTTAAAGTAGGCACTGTAAGGAAATGAAATAGAGGGAATTAAAACATACTTGTATTTGAAGACAAAAGTTCAAGATAAACTTCAAAAACGTCAAGGTGTTCTTCTAGCAGAACATGTAGGTGTTTTAAGAGTGTGCTCTGAAGTAATTCTGTTTTCATTTTGCTCATTAATATATTAATTACCTTTAAGTATTTAAAAATTCTGGCTATAATTGTTCGCAGTAACAAATGTATAAAATCCTTTATGAAGGGCTTGTGTGAACTTTTTTTGAACTAGTGTGCGAGGAACTACATCTGCTGCGTGGTCATGTGTAACTGTCATTTGAGTGTCTAATTGAAAGGAGAACTGGAAGAGCTTCTAGGGTATTAGGTAAGTGTCATCTTTAGAGGTAGCAATATAATAATTCAAGATAGATATCCTTTTTATGAAGTAGAAATTTTTCATAATTTTAATGAGATAAATATGATTTTGTGTCTTAAGTAATGAAGGAAACTCAGTGGTCCCAGAACTTAGCATGATGTGTTTTGTATTTACTACTCTGGAACAGAAGGTAGCTGTTGCTGTGTTTGAACAGTTGGTGGCTCCAATGCTTTGCAGCTATTACTATACATACTGCTGAAACAAGTTAGTTCAATTCTAGCTGTACCGAACTAGTTAGGAGCATAAAAGGAAAATTGGAATCAGGAACTTAGTAAACAGCCAAGCACTTGCAACTTGCATTTTAAGGCACTAGGTAAATGCCCCTTTTTTAGTTCTTCGATAAGCGTAGACTCCAGTATTGCTGTCTAGCTTAAGATAAATTATAAAGAGGCTCCTTTACAAAGTGCTAGTTCAGAATCAGTAGCAATATTATTTAAAACAGCATAGCTGACAGCATCCCTGCTCCATATTGCAGGATTATACAGTTAGGAGAGATGACAGCTATCCTGACCAAGAAAAAGGAGGGAGAGAATAGTCAATCTGTTTCTTGAAAAGAGGCAGAGGTGAGCATGTAGACAGTCTTTAAACTGCGACTTACCCAAGTGTTTATGTACATAAAAAGGGAAGTGCTTTTGTTTGGGTGTGGAAATAAAGGATTTATTGAGTACTGGAGCTTGGTAAAGCAAGATGATAGCTTCTTAACAGAAGAGCAGGTGCTACTTTTAGCTGTCTTTTCAGTCCTTGCAGGAACACTTAATAAACACAACACTTGAACAGGGTGAAAAAGGTTGTGAAAAGTGTTAGTCCTAGAAGTCTGGAGAAAGTGTAAAGATAAATGTGTAGATGTGAGACCAGAAACTCCTGGTGATGACTTTTTCCAGCTTTTTGACCCCCAAAAATATGACTGGAGAGATGGAACATTACTCCACAGGTTTTTCATGTTCTAGAGAAAAGGAAAATGTAGAATTTATTTTTGTTGTCCAGTGTTGGAAAACTACAGTTTGTCTATTTTTGATGAAATACTTGTATTATGCCATCCTGAACTAGTATGGGGTACTCTGTTACTGTTTTCTTTCCTGGCTTGTTTTTCATCTGGATTGTTATTACCATGCTTTGTTCTTGAAACTTCTGTAGTTTATGGTGGAAACAGCACTGCAGGACAATCACCAGGAATGCAGCCTTGCAGTACAGCTTGGCCTCCAAATCAGAATGAGGTAAAGAGCAGTTTGAGAAGACACAGTCAATGAAATCATACAGTGACCCAAAGTTACATGCAAGTGCAGTCTGGGTGTAGCATTTTGTTTCTGTACAGTTGAATGTTTGTTACATGCTGATGAAGTTCTGTTTGGGGCTGAAAAAAGGGAGGAAAGGATTTGAAGAGTCTTTATAATGTGTAAACTTAAGACCCTTCATTTTTATTTCCTTTGGTCTCCTGGAGGAGACAAAGGAACAAAAATAGCCCTGCTGATCAGAATTTTTTTTGTCAGTTTTGGTTGCTGAATAGCATTATATTGTCTTAGCAATATTTCATCAAACAACATATACTAGCAAAGTGAAGCAAAAAAAAAAAAAGTATCAGTTCAATACCTACCCTCACTTTTTTCTTTTTAAATTAAGACTTTGGAACTAATTTCCTTATATTAATAAGTCATCTAAGACCTGCACTTGAAGACAAGGCTGGAATATAGTTAGAGATACAGTATTTACTGGAGAACCCCCTTAGCTTTTCTTCTAAGCCTGTAAAATTCTTTCCAAGTATGTTCTGTGATCACTTTTCACTATTTTAAACAATATTTCTATTATTTTAACATTAATTGTTGATAAATTTTACTGAAACCAGGTAGTACCAAGATTAAACTTATATGCTTGTATTATCTACACAGTACACCAGAACAGCCAGTGGATAACAGGAGACTAACATCTCAAAGTATTTACATGCTGCACTGACTAATTCTTGTTCCTACAGTGGACTCCTAAGTTGCACACATGTAATGTATAGCTTCCATGAAATATATATTCATGCTATTGGCAAGACAGGAAAAACAAACCACTCTGAGACCTTCATCCAGGACTAGTCAGCTCATTCATGGGGATCAGTTTGGTTTCAGTTTGTGAAAGATTTTGTGTCTATGTAGGAAAAATAATCAAGTCTTTTGTGTGGTAGTAAGATGTAGTAGGAAAATTTGTTGTACCTATGTATCTTCTTAAGCACACAATTCTTTTTTTCTTTAATGAGGACCTTGGTCTTACTTTTTCCAGATACTGGTCTCATTTTGCTGTTTAATACAAAATGAGAAATAAACTTGAAGTATGCTTCAAAAGTAGTTCAGGGATAGCAGTATTCATGAAACCTTGTGTAGTGAATGGCTTTGGTATTCACATGATTTCCACTTGAAGATTTTTCCTGTAACTAAGGCATTTTGGATATCTCATACCTATAACAGCAGAGAAATACCTATTAACAAATAACTGTAGGCATTAGGCACATAGGCATTAATGTCATTACACAGTGTGATTTTTATTTTTTAAAAATGAAATATAAGATTGGAAATTGACTTCATATTGTGAATTTCATTATCAAGTTAATAACGTTTTTGTGTGCTGATGGAAATTGTGTCCTGACAAATATAGACTGATCCATAAAAAGAGCACATGGTATGGTTCAGCAGGAGGTTCAACAGCCTTTGAATAGAAAGCTGTGGCTGTATTTTGTGTATTTATAATTCAGGAAAAGATTAGTGCTAGCGTTTTTATATTAAATTATTGGTCATGTGTAGAAAGAGTATCCCACTTGGTAGACTGGTGTTCTGGTTTTCCCCAGACCAGCTGCTACAACTACTACAGTGCATGTTAAGATAACATCAGAGACTTCATTGCATAGCCTTGCCACTTAAAAGTACATTAATATCTCACATGTTCACTTGGCAGAGGTGGGAAAGTTTGGATCTGTGTCAAGCAGACAGAGCCAACCAGTCACTTGAATCTTGACTGTATGAATGGTATTAAAGAAAATGAAGGTGACTGCATTAATTTTCTTTGATACTTAGTCACATCAGGTGTAACAGAATTACTGTGTTGTGGTCTGAATTGGAGATCTGGTAGGAATTCTTTAACTTAGTGTGTTAATTCGGAGGGGACCTAGTGGTGAGGTAGGTCACCTGTCCAACACTGACAGCATGTAGCTGCTAGTAATCTAAAAATAAATGCCTGGGAATTGTTACTAATGGAAACTTAAACCTTTACTGACTTTCAGGAGTGCCTAGGTCTGTGCTGATTTTTAAAATGAAAAGAAAATAAGAGATTAAGAGTGTTCCCTCCAGAATATCTAAGGAAGTCTCCATGGAAACAGTGTACCTAGCAGTAAGGAGAAGTACTTTTGAAAGTAAATGGCTGACTGCTGTGTTATGTTTGAAGTATAAATTATTAAATGAATAGAACCTTTTTGAAAATAGATGTGCAATTATCTTCTGGATACAGTACTCTGAAGTTAGTACTGGAATTTGGAATTAGTGTGAAGAACAGAAGCTGTGCCTGTGCAGGCAGGATCCCAGGTGCACTTCTGCACCCTTTTCCCTCTTACTTTAAGGGGGAAGGCAGTACTGCAGAGCTCGGGGGCGGGGGGGGTGGTGGTGTATGACGGGGAGAGGACCTTTCCCCCACCCCATGTCCCCAAGCCGAGGGTGCACCTGCGGAGCCGGGGGCGGTCGGGCACTCCCCGGGAGCAGCGGCAGCAGGCACTCACAGCACTTCTCGGGTCTGCCTGCCAGCGGCTTTTCCTGGGTGACGGCGGCCGGCTGATTTCACTGGGAAGATGAAGAGCATGTGGAGAGTTATGGAGAAGCCGGGAGCTGGGACAGAAGGCATGATGGGACCGTAATGCGCGGGGGAAGCCTCAGCTGGAGTTTAGATTGGAATAAAAGTTAATGGAAGAATAGCATTTGTTGCGTGCTTGGGAGCAGGAGGAGCAATGCTGGTTCTGTGATTCCTGAAGATGTCCCTGCTCATCACAGGGGAATTGGACTTTTAAAGGTCCCTTCCAACCCAAACTTAACTATGATGGTAACATACTCCTCTCTGGTCGGCATCTGCTTCCCCAGTGTTCTCGATCTCATCTGCCCCTACCTGAGTTCTCAGCTGACAACTCTTTGTTGTTGCAAGCATGAAATAATAATGCAGTTTTCTCATTAAGATTTCAAAAAGATTTTGTTAAAATTCATATTTTTTTTTCCTTCTTTTAAAAAAAATCAAAAGATCCCAACCAACATTTTTGAGAATTTATCTCAAAATCAGGTAAAACTTTTGCAAGACTAGTATCAACTCTTTCAGCTCTACTTTTAATGAACCATTAGATGAATTAGACTTAAGAGGCGTGTGTGAAATTTTACTGACCTCACTAAGTTTATGGGATTGTTGGTAAGTGTGGCATTGTTATGAATGCAAATGCTGTGTAGCTTTTAGTTCTACTTTACTAGCTTAATTGTCCCAACCTAAAATAAGAGAACTGTTCAGGGTTTTTTGCTTTTTTCTTTTTGGTTGTGGTTTTTTTTTTTTTTTTTTGGTTTTGTTTTGTTTTGTTTGTTCTTGGTTTTTGTTTTTTTGCTTACTATCTATAGAATCATTATAATAGTTCTGCATAACTGAAGAAAAAGTCAGTGATTCATTTTGTGGTTTTTGTTTTGTTGTTGTTCCTCCCCATTCTGTTGCTGTAACTTCAAGAAGTTCCATTTCAGTGCTAGGATCCCTGCTCTGCTCAAAGCTATCTAAAAATTAAAAGGATAGTATCAGAACCAAGAACTTACAGAGAGCATATATTAGACCAGAAATAGAATTTGGCACTGGAAGATGATGTGAACATATTAGTCAACACAGACACTAGTCTGTGTTCTTAATCAATAGAGAACTTCCTTAACTACTGTGGTATGCATAAAAATAATAGTCAAAACACTTATTCTTCTAAATCACACTTCAAATCTTTTTTTACTATGAGGCAGCTTAGTAGATGTTTGAACTACTTTCAGATACATGAGACAAAATGGAATATAGCATAAAAGTATTTGATCATTCCAGAACTTGGAGACAGATGCTGTAGTCCTTTGGAAGTGGAAACTCCTCTTTGCATCCTGAGATGGGACCACTTAGAAGGATATGCAATCGAAGCAAAGCAACTTGTGCTTGATACAATAAGGAATGTGAGAAAAGTGAATGTGGTCAAAGCAACAGGTTGGAAAGGGTTATTTTTGCAGTAGCTCTCTGAAGGGAAAGCAGGAAAGATGGCACAGCCCTATGAAGTGTTTTCAGTAGTTACAAGATGACAGTCCAAAGGAGAATGTCATTTGTGTAGATGAGGAGGAAACTTAGCTGTGTGCCAACAATAATAGAAGGCTTCATTTTAGTTTGCTGTGATTTAGATAAATTTAAGATCCTCCTCTGGCATTGCACCAGTGTTTCAGGTAGTAGAGTGGTACTGTTTGTGATTAGGGAAAAGAGGCAAAGGGAGAACTAGTGGAAGGGGTATTAAGTCATCTTGTGCTAACAGCACAGTCCTTTCAACTCAAGTTCAGACTGAAGTTCCAGCCTGGCCAGTACAACAGGACAGGAACAGCAGCCACACTTTGGCCACCTGCCATCCCGTGGAGGTACATCTGCATGGCTGTTATCAAAGCATTCCCAGGCACAATACAGTAAGGTGATAAGCAGTATACCACTACAGCAAGCAGCAAAAGCAAAATATGCTCACTAAAAAGCACTGGACTCAAAATACAGTCACAAAAGTGAGCCCCATGGCAAGTGCTGACCCTGCTCATTACTAGCTAAACAGCACTAGCAAATATAAATTCAATTTAGTATATCCCAGAATAATTAGTTCATGAAACTTGTTAGCTAAAATACACATTTTAAGACTAAAATCAGGGAAGCTTTGAAGTATAAAACCTGAAATTAAATTCAATCTCCTAATTAAGGCGAAAAGAATTATTTCCTTCACACTTCTTATGCTAAAGTTATTAACAAAAAATAAAAATCAAAAAATCAATTCTCCAAATCCCCAAACAAACAAAAACCCATTTCACCTTTTGGGCTAAACTAGAATCTTACTCATTGTGTAAGAGCTAGTTAAAACATGTACATTCAATATCTTGCCAAAAACCTCCCTTTTCCCTTAGCCTGCAGAGTTGGAGGATAGAGGTTTCTCTGAAGTGCTATTAGTGGAAGATGTGAGAAAGTACTGGTTCAAATTGAAGCAATGGGGTTCTAGAGATTTCCCAACATCATCTGTTGCTGTAGGCAAACTTCCATGTGGTTGCGAGGTAAAGAAGATATCTGTAAGTAGGAATACTTATCTGTATTTCTTTACTTGCAAAAATTTTTCCCTGAATACTAATACTTTCTTTTCCTATGTTTACTGTGAGTGCTGCACATCTTGTATTAGGTGTTGAGGATGGCATTTCATCATTCCTAGAATTTGCTTTACCATCTTTAAGTTGCTGAATAAAATCCTATGTTCTCTGGCTCCCATGCTCAGGTTGTTTTCCTCAGTGGTATGTTTCAATATTTTAAAGAAGTGTTTTGTTTAAGAAAGAGTATTTTACTGACTGACAAGAAGTTCACTGCCTACTATCGGCTTCCGCACAAGACATTGCAATTTTTTTATTCTTTTTTTAAATCTAAACCAAATCTTTTTATTTGCAGTAGGACTCACTGTTTTCTCTACCCCCCCCCCCCCCCCCCTTCCCCTCCCTCCTTTTTCTTCATGGGAGACCTAAAATGTCTTTTGCTGTAGTTTGCTTTATTGAGAAGATTGTAACCTGTCATCAGTGTTCACTCTTTATACATCAAAGTATAAGAACAGTAGAACAAATTCTTTAACAAATGTTAAAGGACACTTCATATAATGTATGTTGGAGCTTGCTGACAGAGGGAAGTTGCCAAGCCCAGGAATACGATGATTCAGAAATACTAGTCCTCTCCCCCTCTTATGAACTGTCATTCAGTAGACTGGATAATGACATTGTTTTATTGCTTTGCTCAGTAGTGAAGTGGTTGATCTCTAGTGCAAATTTTAATAACTTATGTTTCAGTTTGTTAACTGTATTCAAATGAATGTGTGGAATAATCCATACTTAGAACTGGATTTGCAGTCTTGTGTAGAAATTGCTGATATGGATTAAAGTTTTCTTTTAAATTGAAAGCTTTATGTTTTACAGTGCTGAATGACCACTGGCAGCTTCAAAACGCACTAAGAAAAATTTCTGGCTATAAGGGGCAAGGTGTGACATTTAAAATTTGTGCATGGAGAGGATTCTTGATTTTGGATCAAGGAAGCTGTTCTAAAGATAACCTGATGCGTCCCAGCTGCTTCCTTGGCTGCTCTAACAGTTCCCATCGGACTTCAGCTTGTAGACAGGACAGGGTTTTGTAAATTGGTCCCGTGTCACTTTCGCATCGGGAAACTGAAACTTCTGAAGATGCCTTGAAGACTGCCGAATTCTTGGAAACTTTTCTCAGAAAAACAAAAGTTCAAGCCAAACTGAATGGCGTACCTTACTGACAGTGTGGAGCCTGTTGCTAGTAGTTCCCTAAAGCGCTAGAAATTTATTTTTTGCCTTTTTTTTGCGTGTTTATGGGTCGAAATTGCTCCTTTACCATGCCATCGCTTCCTGTGCCTGTGGGTTTCTCTTACGCAGCCCGCACTCCCAGCACCCCGGGTGTACGTGGGGGGATCTCCTCCCCAAACAGCCCATGCCCAGCCTCAGCCCCAGCACAGGCGCTGGACAGCGCCCTCCCGCTGCCGCCCCGGGCGTGGGGGCCCCTCCTCGGGCGGGGGCCGGGCCGGGGGAGGGTCCCGGCGGGGGCGGCGGGCGGTGCCTCCCCCCGCGGCGGCGGCTCGGGGCGCCTCGGCCGCGCTCCCTGCGGCAGCTGGTGGAGGGCGCGGGCCATGGGGGGGAAGAGCCTCCGCCTCGGCTTCCTGACCCTCCCCGTCCTGCTCCTGGCCGCCGCCTCGGAGGGTGCGGAGCCGCCGCCGAGCTGCGAGGCGGTCCGGAAAGTTTTCCAGCTGCGGCGGCTCGGCCCGCTCGGCGGCGTCCCGGAGTTCCCGCGGGCAGGTAAGGCAGAGCTCGCGGGGCAGGAGGCACCGGGAGCGGCGGGGCCGGCAGGTTTGAATTTGGTGCCGCCGGCGGCGGTGGGTGGGTGGTGCTGGCGGCGGGGCTGGGCCCCGCGGGCACCTCGGGTCCTCCGCTGGCTCCGTAGCGACATCGGGGCTGGGTGAAGGGGGGCTCCCTGGCCCCTCACTCAAGAGAGAAAACGCTCTTCTCGGGCCGTGGGCACTGGAGCACCCCGACACCTGCCTAAAACCCCCTTGTGCCCAGCCACTTCCACTCCGTATCGCGCAGAGCAGAGCGAGCCCGCTTCAGCTGGTGTCATCCTGCTTCCGGGCGGCCGTGGGCAGGCACTGGTCCATCGGTGCCAGCGCGAAGCCTGGAGGCTGGGGAGAGCCACCGAACTGCGTCTGGGGCTGCTGGAGTTACTCTGCTCTGAAATGAGAATGACTTACACCGCTGCAAGTGGTCGGGCTGCGCATTTTCTGTACTGGATATCTGCCTGTCGCTGTAATGGAATAAAATTCCTGGGAAAGTAGAGTCTTTATGGCAATTTGAGTATATCTAGCATTTGTATCAATAATGAGTTGGTTTTTTTTTTTTTTAAGCAGTTACTGAATGACGTTGCAAAGCACGCATATAATAAGGTATACGTTTTTAGATTTGAGGTTTTGTTTTCAGGTTTGTGAGAACCTCAGTTGAACTCAGGGAATCAAAATGCAAGTATTTTTGTGATCAGCGATATATGATGAGAAAATAACTTTTTTTTTTTTACACATCTGTAAAGCGTGTTCATTTTTGGATGACAAGTTAACTAGTAAATGTGAGTTAGTGCTTTTTTTGGCAGAAAATGCAACAAAAGCTGAATTAATGTCCCCCTCACTAAAATATCAATAGCTACCCTCATACTTTTTTTAAAGTTAATCTGTATAGTTTTTATTAACTCTGCAAGTTGAGATAAGGCGTACTAGTTTTATTTTAAAGGAATCCCTCCAATATTAAATATGACAGATGATTCTTAACACAGTCAATATTGTAGTGTATAGTTTATACAGAGTACTGTATTTAGGTTACTAGTAAATTTATCAACATGCATTGTTGTCTTCCTGTATTGTCTTAACCTAAAGATTTTATAGTTGTCTTTGATAAGAAAGAAAATTAACAATTCAGTTGGAAGCCTGATGAGACAGGTACTGTACAAATGAAGGTGTCTGGAAAGTGAAATCTGAGTTAAAGTGATTAGGTTTTTTTTGTGCTGATTGTTTGTGTGAATAGTATCAGTATGAATGATACGGTATCAGTTTATCTATGTTCTTCTCATTCCGTAGCCTAGTGTAATTATTATGCTTTCTCTGTCGTTGTCATGTATTTTGATTACTGTGCCATTCGTGTGTGTGCTAGGGATAGGGAGGAAATATGTTGACTCAAGAGAAAAGAACTATAGTACCTTATGTATGTTTCTTTTGCTCTGCTCCTCTGATTTCCTCCTTTCCCCTGTAATATCTTTTATACCACCACTCACTTTCTTCTTTTGATTTTGATTTTTCTGCATTTCCTGTTCGAAGGGAAAGCTGTGTTTGAATTGTAAGAATATAAAAGAATTCCTTTCTCTGCTGCTGCCCTTGCAAACAGTGGGCAGCAGGAGGTGTGGTACAGCTGCATGGTCCGCAGCCTTTCACTCTTTGAAGGAATTACATTTCTTTGGGCAGCCAGAGTTCTTGCTCTGAATAGCATTGATCTCAGATATCATGAAACAAATAATTGCAAACAGTAAAATCTATCCAGAATTGGCAATGACAAGAAAATGGGGATTAAATGAGCATTTTAGAAGGTTTAGGTGCGATTAAAGGTATTACTAGGCTGAAAGCATAATGTGAAAAGAAATGTCACTTTTTGCTACTGATCTTCTATATTAAGCCTTCTTTTGAGGCAAGATGTAAAAATATTTTAAAACCTTTTCTGATGGCACTTAGAAATGTGTTTGTATACAAGACACACATGCATCTATACAATGCACATTTTTTGTAGGTGTCTAAGCTGCCTTTGTAAGGTTTAATTTGGGTGCTGAAATGTGGGCATCTGGCAGCATTTTAATTTTCTTAGGGTTTCCGTAACATTCCCAGTGGGGCTGAGAGATACAATAACTCTGGGAAACTTACTCTTTCTGGTAGTGCAGTGTGTGGTGGGTGGGATACCTCTGGCATCTCAGGGGCTCCTTGTGGGCAGCCACATTGCTCAGCCAATGCAGCTTGTGGAATCTTGGAGCTACTCCATTGTCAAATGTTGGTGGTGTCTTCAGAACAAGTTGCATAAATGCCTCCACTGCACTGCCTCCGTGTCTTTATTTTAATGATACCTTAGATATAACTTGTTTAAAAACACTTTCATTTAAATGTCTTAAGCTGAATCTTTGGGGTGGAGTAGGATCACCAGCTGAAAAACAGCAGGAATGCTGGTTGATGTACGGATTTGTATACAGTGGAAGTCAATAAAATTATAGGGCTTATATTTACGTTGTTTTCATTCCATGTATTGAAAAAAAGGCTGTACCATTTACATTTCTTCTCTTCTTAGTAGGAATAAAAACTAAGAAGCCTTATATCAGTAAATCATGCAAATTCTAGTTCTGGAGATTGTCATGTGTCTGTATTTTGAATATATGTTAGCCAAAAAACTACACATTATTTTATATAGTTAGTTTTGCAGCTATTGTATAAAAGTTGTGTATCTTTAAGGGAGAAAAATAATACCTGTGTCATCCTCTGCAAAAATGACACACACATATATATATATATATACACGAAGGTGACGTTGAAGGATATGGGAACTACAAATTTGAGTTTGTGTTGTCATTCACATAGTACAGGATATCATATCATGTTGAAAATGGTAACTAATAATCAAGATAAATTAATATATTTACCAATCCCAGGATACTTATCGCTACCCCTAGAAATCAAGACATTTGACTAATTGTTCTCAGTCTTTTGTAAAAGAGATTTGGGAACTATAGTACAGACTTGTGCTCAGTGCCATCACATTCTATATTGGAACATTTATCACTTTCATACTGATTTTAAATGTTAGTTGCAAAAATACTTTGGTTTTTTCCTGTCTGGTTCTGTGCTACAAGTACATTTTTGGTGGGACTGTACAGAATAACCTCAGTAATTAAAAATCTAAAAGACACTTTTTTGCTGTATGAAGAATGCTGTATGAAATATGCAAAGCATGAAATAAATATAAAAAGGACTCATAAGTTAGGTTTGGAGTTTTTTATTTTATTTCTGTGGATCAATATGATTTGGATTATTTGAAAAAAAAAATGTTGTCTGCAAAATACTCTTTAAAATATTTTTATTTCCTATGTTCAAGGTATTATATATCCATTATGGTACTGTAACCTAAGCAACTTCCTTGAAAACTTACACTCTTTCACCCCATATATGCTAGTAAATCTAGAGCCTTTAGCTGATTTCGGCAGCTCATTTTTTTTCAGACGGATTAAATGGGAGCGCTGAACTCTTCTTATTATCTTGGTTGCAAATAATACTTCTTCTCTGGTTTCCTTCTCTCGGAATACATAGGACAGAGAAGTTGTGGATCCCCAATCCTTGGAAGTGTTCAAGGCCAGGCTGGATGGGACTTGAACAACCTGGTCTAGTGAAAGGTGTCCCTGCCCATGGCAGAGGGCTGGAACTAGATGTTCTGTAAGGTCCCTTCCAACCCAAACCATTTTATGGTACAATTCTAGCACCAGCAGAATAGGATGGCTGGTAAACCATTCACTCTTGCCTTCTTGACAGAGTGCCTCTGGTATGTATGTCAGTGAACAAGCTTCCAGGCTTCTGTTTGTGCCAAAAAGCTGAATTCTGTGGCTTATTGAAAAATGTTACATTTGCTGTCGCTGTAGAATCAAACAATTCCCAGTGAAGTGGGGGAAAAAAGTGCTGAAGATATTTTTTTCTCAGCAGTTTGGTTGGTTGGTTGGTTTCTGTGTGTTTGCTTTTTTGGTTTTGAGGTTTTTTTGGTTTTTTTTTTTCAGGACTTAATCTAGGCTTCCTGTCAGCAAACATTGGGGGATCACGTGTGCGATTATGAGAACAAGAAACGTAAAAGAGTGAAGACTGTGATTAGTATACATTTTAATGCAAAGGCTTTTTGATAGAGAACCATTATGAATATGAAATTGAGTAAATGAGAAAAACTGTGCTAGAAGGATGAGATAATGTCAGAAGAAGTTGGTCTGTGGTGCTATTGTTAAGTCAAGTTAAAATATTCTTGCTAATTCCCCTTAAAGTAACAGTAGAAGTCAGTTTAAATGCAGGTTAGTTTACTGCAATTCCAAGATCATATTTGAATTTTAATTTGGGTTTCTAATATAATTTACATTTGGGTAATTTGTATTCTGGTTCTACCTCAAGTCAAATTAGTTTAGTTTTTTTTCTGTTTGGTGTGTGCAAACAGGGACACTTCTACTTACTCTGTTTGTTTAATGGACATTCAGAGCCCTGGAAAAGGATTTAGTCAGAGACAGAAAGTGAATTGCTCTGTCAAATCAGTTACTGATGTTCATTATATCACATCTGTTTTTGTAAGGACCTCTGCCAACAACGTAATTTTGTATGTGTGTGAACATTTCACCTCTGAATCCACAAAATGATCACTGTTAAAAAAACTTGACAATGTTTTGAGATTAAAATCAACAAAAAAATTGGCTCAACTATGTAGCAGTTCCCCTATCTCTATCTCCAATCTTTCAGTTTCTCTAGGAAGTCATCAGTGCTCAGTAGTCTTAGGACTTGATCTGACTGGGTTGACCTGAAAGGTGGTGCTGCTCAATAGAAGATAGAGGACTGACTCCTGACTCTCATGGTGAGTGGAATAGACAGGTTCATGTCTACATTGCTAAGGGCTGGTGTCCTGTAGAAGGAACGGTCTTTCCTCACTCAATGGGATTTGCTCTTGAATCTTCTTGAGAACCAACATGATGCTTTTGTAACGCCAAGACACTGTAGGTTCCCCTGCCCTGAAATTCAAGCAAAATGGGAAGGCTTTTGGACAGGATGAAATGTTTTGCTCTGTGAGCTGTAGCATGGGTGTATGGAGGGATGGCTTCACCTTGCTGGGGTGCCTCCTAGTAGGCAGGAGGATGATCTTGGACTATGTAAGGAAGGAGCCAAATTGTACTACAGTTGTCTGGAGTGTCCTTTGAAGGCAGTGTATAGAATGCACCATCTCGTGAAGTGCAGGTGAGAGAAATACTGGTGCCTTCTGAATGGAGCCACAGAAAGAAGTGAGGTGATAGTTCAACAGTGTCAACAGTCAGGGCCAGGTGCTCGAGGCTGATCCCCATTTCTTTTACTGAGCAAAACTGAAGTGCTTTGCAACAATCATAACAATAGCAAGTAATGCTTAACCAGAGTGGTGCTTGTAACAAAAGTAAGTTAATAAATATTAAAGGATAAGCATGAGAAGGACTCACGTCTGATACAGGTTCCAAATCCATTTTGAAATAAACCACGGATTTGACAATTGCTTCCAAGCCATATGGCATTTCTGTGCTGGCTTTTGAAAGACTGTTTGTCATGACAATCCTAACTTCTGGGATTTTTCAGACCTTGGATTTGATCTCTTGGAAGTCTAAGTAGACAGGCAGAAATTTACCACACATCTGGCATTTTCTCTTCCTGGCAGTTAACGTCCTCATCGTGTCAGCATTTGTTTATATCAAGGTACTGAAAATAAGGATTTGTACGGCTGAGACCATGATTAAAAGTTTGAAATCAGGTCCAGATAGGTAAGCTTATACCTCAGAATAATTATGTTTTTCTTCCCAAACTGTCTTGCATAGACTCATCTAGATTGTTCTCAGTTCTAAAACCTTTCCTGTACCGTAACTGTTTACATCAATATATTTTTATTACACTCCCACTTATTTCACTTCTAGCTGTCTTGTGATCTTGTCTCAAAGTATATCACAGTGTAGAGCCATCAGAATTTGGTACTGAAAAGAGCCAATATGCCTTTTTGGAGTAGAAAGTGTTTTGTCCCTGTATTTCAAAATTGGTTATTGACAAAATAATTCTTATGGAAGATGGAAAGTTTTTTAGATGTGAAAACTCAGAAAATAATTGTGTGGGTTTTTTAGTATTGGTTGTACTGAAATGGATGGACCTGTTTCACTTTTTGGTTTATGTATCTTCTTCTGAAACATCTGTAAGCTGTTTCTTGTTCTCTAGATCTCTAAAGAAACAACTACAAAACCACTCTGTGGCTTTTGAGCGACAATTTAATTTTTAGTCATTTGGGTTCTTTGCATGTTGTATTTGGTTACTTTTTCCTGGTCATTGAAAGCAGCTGTGTTTAATGAGCTGGATCAAAAGTAGGTCAATAAAAATACTGTATATGTACATGATTAGCACATAAAGTTAAAAGTATAAAACAGAATTCCCTTAGGGTTGGGAAAGAGATCCACGTTCAAAAGATGCTGCTTAAAAAAGTGCTTTTCATAAAATCAAGGGAATAAAATAATACTGAAGAGTCATCTGAAACCATATACAAATATTCATTAATATTCATTATTTTAGGGTTTTGCTGAAAGTGTGTGTGTCTTCTTGAAGCTATACTAAAGTCCATAAAGCCTAGATAAAATTTCAGATTAGCTTCTGCTTTACAAAAGGCTAGGTTTAAAAGCTAAGCATTGCCTAACAATTGTTTAAAATACTAAGAGTTTGGGTAATAGAGTTAATCTTTAGCTTATTTCATTTTAATATTGGACAAGTATTATGCATGTCTGTGCCTGTGTACACAGGAAACTGCATGTGAGCAGTTACCCCATATATTATTAGTTAGTAACTAAAATGTAGAAGTTGAAAGGTCATGTATATTGGAAAAATGGCGCAGTGGGTTTGTGGAAGATCCACTTTACTGAAGCTCATAGGGAAAAAGGAGAACAGTGCCTTTGAAAAATGAAGTTATTCTTGTGAAAAAAACATGTCAAGTTAGTAGGAGAATAAGGAATAGCACTCACAAGTTCTAATTTTTGCTTGGTTTGACAATTCAGCTACACACTTTTCGTTATGAAATTGTGGTTTGTTATATAACGATGCCATTGTCTAAAATGTTGCTGTATGCAACACAATGTTATTTGTGTTTCAGGCAATGTGATAATAACACTTGGCCAAGTTTTCTTACATTTTCAGTTCCAAGCAGAGGGAGGACATTCATATGTAATTATTATCTGCTAAGATTTAGAGGGTGAGGTAGGTCGTCTTATATAGTTGGCAGTGGGGTGGGGTGTTTTCCCAGTTTTTAAATACTCGGTAAAACAAAGCAAAATCCTTCCCAAATCCACCCCAGCTATATTCTTCATTTGGAATAGTTGTAAGTCTCCTTATTTGGAGACTGGTATATGGTCTCATATGTAAGCTATATTGAAGTTTGAAGATGGAGCTGTTGTATTGCGGAGACTTTTGTACTGTACAAAATTGTATAATGTCTTTATAATAAATCACTCATCATAAAACTGTAAGTCCATAGTGATGTAAGGGAAGCAGAATATATCTGCTCAATTGTTTTCTTTTTTTTCAGCCTTTCCAGAGTTACTTTCATTTTATGTAGTGAGTTTATTGAAGAGCTTGGTACTCATCCACTGTGTTATTGTCTGGAGTAGTGTGAACCCCTTACAGTTAGTGATGATGAGGTTGAAAGCCTCTGGGTGAGGATTAAGGGGATGTAAAACAAAGGAGATGTAGTGGGGGTCTTGCTACTGACCACCCAGCCAGGGTGTAAGCGCTGATGAGTTATACTATAGGCGATTAAAAGAAATTTCACAATGGGTAACCCTTGTCCTTACGGGACATTTCAACATTTCAGATACCTGAAAATATTTGGGAATATCGTGCTGCTGTGATAAGCAGGTCTTGGAAATTCTTGCGGGTTGTAGGAGATAACTTCTCATCACAAGTACTCAGCCAATGAGGAAAGATGACCTCTTAGACTTGCTATTTTTGAATAGAGGGATCTTGATCTATATTATTTCATGGGCACTCTGCCAAAGCTGCTGTTCATTACCTTCTGTGTGACTAGATCCTTCTCTGTTAGTTTCAATCCAGAGGAGTGCCAGGCTTGGTTGATCTGTCTAGTTCCTGTGATAAGAACTTCTCCCCAGTCCTTGCCAAAACTCTTGCTTGAATCCTTCTGTGAGGTTTAAAATATCTTGTAAGAACCAGGGTCTTGCTTTAAAGAAGACTCAGTCCACTTCCTTTTCCTGACTTTCCATGGTATCAAATTCATACCACAATGTCATCCTCACTGGGATCTTCTTTGGTCCTGGGTCACCTTTTGTCATAAACCAGCTTGTCCATTCCATACCTTCAGTGATTTTCTTAACATGAAGAGCAACGTTCTTTCTTTTCTCCTCATCTTTACTGACAAGTTAATATCTATCCATTGATGCACAGTGGCCACTCAAGTTGTTTCATCATGTCTCAGTTATTCCAGCTGTATCTGGTTTTTCTGGGCATGTGCAGAGTTCCAGCTTTGCCTATTTGTTTTCCAGTGTTAAGGTTGTTATAGGAATTGTTGAATACAGCAGGTGCTGCTCTCAGAAATTCTTCCTGGGAGCTGAAGCATATCTGGATGCACTCTGAGAGTTCAGTAGTGAAATTCACTAGTGAAAACACACCCTCCCTTTCCAAATTAAAAGCAGTCATCCACCACTGTGGTGCTGACAGGTAAAAATTCAGGAGCCCCCTTTTCAACTGCAGAGAAGCAAGTTGTGAAATGAGTGCATGAATCTTCATTGAGACACTGCATGGTTCTGTTTCCTTCGTATTATGTTTTCAGCTCGTGAAAAAAAGCAGAAGAAAGTCTTACTGTAGACAATGCTTAATTAATCTAGATTAATTTCTCTTTCTCTTTGTCATTTCCTTCTAGTTCAGGCTACTGCTGTGTTTCTTATTCTGACAGATTTGTTGGGCTCTTATAATCATACTTAAAATTTTCTGAGGTTAGGAAGAAAGTAAGGCTATTTAGGCATATTAGGCTTCAAAAATATGAAATCAAGAAATAGGAAAATTGCTAAGAATTGTGCTAGAAAATAAATATTTATAAATGTGTAAATATATAATTATGTTTAATATTTATAAAAGAGAGGTGCCTAGGATGAGTGGATCAGTGTTCTCAGGATGCCTTGGGAAATTGGAAGCGAGAGGAGTATGTTGAGAATATTTGCTTCCAGTGTCTGGTAGAATAAAAGGATTTGGAAGCCAAAGTGATCCTGAGGAATCTCAGCAGTAATTGTAAACTGAAAGAGCACTTTGAAGGAAGAGTAGAGAGCTCTTTTAAAAGTAATGTAGGATCAGTTGTTATTTCCTGGATATCTAGAAATTAAATAATCTATTTTGTGATTTTGTCTCTGTAAAATGTGTGCAGCTTTGAGGGAAAGTCACATTCAGGGTTGTTCTGAGTCACTGTTTATGTCAGTTTCTTCAGTAGGTGCTAATCATGTTTCTTTAGAAAGATTTGTGTTGGGCAGGGTCAGGCATGAATTTGACATATAGTAAAATTTCTAATAGCCCTTGAGTTTCAGCAACATAGGAGTTAACAATTTAATCCAAATGTTAGTTTGATTAGATGAGTTGTTGAAATTATGAACTTGTGCCTAACTGTTCAGTTTGTTTCTTGAGGTCATCTGATTGCACAAAATACTCTCTTAACAGGGTATTCCCACTGCAGAGTCCCAAATTGGATGTACCTAAATTAATGATACATTAGTTATGAAACATAAGTTTGAGGAGCTGTATTAATAATGATGTAACAGATGCCTCAAAATTCATGTGTGTGGGTTAAAAAAATACCTCATCTTAGATTTCCAGTATCACAAGTGACTTCCTTTCCCCAATACTCTTTCTTCCTAAGTCATCCTGGTTTCTTTATGAAGATAAAAGACTTTACTGGAACAGCAAATTTTGAATTTTAATAAAAAAAAAAAGTGCTGCAAAGAATTGTGAAATTGCTTGGTTTGTCAATGTGAGACCAATAAACAAACTCTAATACCAATTGAAAAACTCTTATTGGGATTGGGTTATATGACTAATTCTTTTTTTTTGAGTTCTCTGCTGATTTGTTTGAAAGTTAGGAAAAAGAAATGATATGCTCAAATAACTTTAAAAAAGTTGAAGAGGGAATCTATTTTTAAATAAGCAGGCATAAATTAAACATTTTCTTTTTTTTTTTTTAGAAGACATCCTAAAGAACTTGTGCAAGGGATTAGAGAATATAGTAAGTCTGAAACTGGTGTGGCACTGAAATGTGTCCAAAACAACTTAATAACTCTTTTACTATCCTCTCTCTTCAGTGTCTGTTACGTGACTAGATAGCTGTCTTTTTTCAACGGTAGTTAGTTGCTTTGTGTTACATGCAGAAGATAACATTGTGTAACCAAATAGGAAAAAAGGCTGTTGTAATGCAATTCTGTGAACATGTTCTGTGAGTTCTATATTTCTATAACATTTCTATCAGTTCTATAAACATTTTTCCTCTTGATGTTTGTCAGGTGTATCACTGTTGGCAAGCTACAGGCTATACCTTGGCTTGTCTTGTACTGTGATATTTTTTGTGTGATAAACTCTTTGGGAATAATGAAAAAACGCAGAGAGAAAACTGTGTTTCATACCTGTGGCTAGACCTTCCTGGTATTCTGAGTAAATGTTGCTGCAGGCTTATTTATCATTCCTTTAATTTTTTTATAGGTTGGTGGTATATTAGTCCAGTTTGCTGCTTGTTGTTTTAACAGTTTGCTATTTTACAATTCCCATTTACTGTATTTAATTTTTAAATTAATTAGTATTCTGGTATTCTGAGTAAATGTTGCTGCAGGCTCATTTATCATTCCTTTAATTTTTTTATAGGTGGATGGGGTGGTATATTAATCCAGTTTGCTGCTTGTTGTTTTAACAGTTTGCCATTTTAAAATTCTCATTTACTGTATCTAATTTTTAAATTAATTAGTATTCAATAGATCAGCAAATTTATCTAATTATGAGTGAGAAGATTTAAAAGGATTAATGGAAATCTGCTGTGTTTTATTTCCGTAAACAATGTCAACTTAGACCTAAGTTTTGCATTGGAGTTACCACAGTTGAAGTTATATGTGTTTTATAAACACGTAGCATAACTCATCCATGGAACGTGAAGTAGTAGCACAGATTTAATCCTTATATTTCTTGATTTGAGCCATGCACTACTAACCTCTTCTGTTGACCCCTTCCCCTGAGTAACCTGCTGTCTCTTCCCAGAACCAAAGTGTGCTGAGGTGATCATCACTTCCCTGATAATAAGATTTAACTTTTAAACCAGTGTCATAGGAGCTGCAGATGTAAGTTGCAGAAAACAAACTTTCCTGTAGTTCAGTTGCCAGCTTTGCCTGTTCTAGATCCTGGATCCTAGATATGGCCACCTTTTTGCACAAGCATCTGAAGTGGTTGCTCGGGGGTGCCATGACTCAGTTCTTTCCTGCCACTGCTCCTTCCCTGCTTTTTGTGGAGTTTTAGCTGCATTGCAGCAATTGCCCTCTGCAGACTGGCCTGTACCCAAAAGCAGCTAATCTGCATTACATTGCTCTTGGGTGATGCTACAGTTTCTACATCTGCTTTGATTTATATCCTGGTCTGTGATTCGAAATATTGTGGGGCATGCCATTGTTTTGTGAGGAAGAGTGGGATGAGAGGAGTCTTGACTACTTTGGGAGTAGGGACAGAACTGGGAATGTGGGAATGCAGGAATGCAGTAGGGATGGTCTACAGTGCAAGTGCCTCAGTGTGGAGAGCTGGGAGTTTGGAGTCAGTTGGGTCAAAGGATTGAAATCTGGACTGGGGAAGTGTGAGGCATGCAGTGCAGATCGCAGTGAGGGTGACTCTATACAGGCAGTCACGTGGATTCTGAGAGCAGTGGTGAACAGGATTTCTAATATTCATAATGAGAATCATTATAAGATGCTCATTACCTCCTGTTTCTTAGAGGCAGAAACTTTATTAAAGGCTGACTCTGACACAAAGCACCTTATTTCGCATGCATGATGTAAACACTAGAGTAGCTAATTAATAGATAATTTAATGGCTTGTTTTTTGTGGCTTTATTTTCACTCTTTGCTTGAATTGGAATGTCAGAGGATGGAATATCAAGGTTTTCACATGGCAGAAGATTTGTAAAAGCAGCAACATGGATAAATTACTTTGCAAATTGTAAAAATGTGTGTACTGAAGAACATAGAAATTATATTTTTAAATAAATTATGAGGATAAATAGCCTTCAAAAGCATTAAGCTATATGAGGAAAATAAGATACATTGTAGCAATAATATAGCACTTAAAAAAGAGAGTTTCTTACTCTCAGAATTTCAGTGATTCATCCCTGCATTAGAGTTTTAACTTTCTATTGGGATAGTGGAGGTGTTCAGCTTCCTGCACCATGGCTTGTAGGTGTACCAGTCCCTGTGTGTTAAACTGCTATTGGAAATCACTTCAGAGGGATTTACGGGGGTATCACTTGCTTTAGTTAATTTCCCCATCTGGAGGTTAAATTTCTAATTTTGCACGCCACCATGAAGGCAATGTCAGACTTGTAAATTCTGTGTTGTATTCTTAAAATACCTACTGCTTTTCCTTTATCATAATGATACTGCTGCTAATGTCAGCAAAATGGATTTACTTCAAGGCATACATTTTTATCATGGGCAGTAAACGGTTCTTGTGTATAGAGTCAAACTTTTGTCTTCATAAATATAGAATTATATAAACTCCCAAGTAGCACTCCTTACTAAAATTAATTACTTTTGCTTGGAAACATCATATGACCTAAAGCGTGAAGCAGAAAAGATCCTTTAAAAATTGAGAGAAATTCTGTAGTCTTTAATACTGAAGGTTCAAACATATCCTCCTTTCCACACCTGCTTCATGATGGAAGGACCAGGAATTGTGAAGATTGAAACCAGTGATGTTAGAAGGAATTATTCAGCAAATCAAAGACCATATTATCTGCAATTAGCAAGGGAAATTTGTTTATTTGTCATGGGAATCAGATTACCTGTGTGTAATATTTTAAAGACAAGTATTCATCCAGGATTCTGATAACTCCATTTTTCTTAATAGCCCATATAAATTACCTATTTCATTCTGGTCTCATGCTTTTCTAAATGTGATTTCTAAGGAATCTTCTGTATCTTTTCTACCTGTCTAAATATGCGCAGTGGGTTGCTGCTTTAGGATTGGGATTGCTGTATGTAAATAATAACACCTTTTCACACTGTGCACCAGAAGTGCTTCAACCAACACATGGATAAATGGGATATGAGTTTGCTATGATGTATTTAAACATTTCACCATTCTTCCAGAATGCTCCAATCCAGTCATTAGTAGCTTAACATTTTCCTTCTTAGCTTTCTGAAATACATTATTTAAAACACCTAATTTACATAAGACAATTTATATTTAGGGTACAAAATGTGTAAAGCCTCCCTTTCCCCATAACTATATTCATACTTAGAATGATTTATCAGAGGAAAAAAATAGGAAAGATTATTTTAAAGGAATGTTAAATCTTGTAGATTTAGTGGTAGAAAAATAAAAGTTTAAGTACTAAGAGGTGATGTAAGAGCTAAATGTGGCTACAGTCACAAGCAATATGGATTTAAGTTGACTTTTTAGTTGCTTGCTTTTTTTTCCCAATCATAGTCTTCCTTTTTTACCTATTATGAAGAAAGAGTGATGTTTATACACACAACTGCAGGATTAGAATTTAGTCCACAGGGCAGATTAAAAAAAATTTCTCACTATGTTTCCTAGAAATCTTGTCATATCTGTCCGTGAAACAACATACTTGAGAACAGAATTTGGATTGGAGTGTTAAATGTTGTATTAATATAATTCAAATTCTCATATATTTTCTTTCATCATATGTTTGTTCCTTGTATTAGAAAGCATTGTTTAGGTAACAGTATTAAAAAAAAAAAAAAGATTTTGAATACCACATGATAACAAAGAAGGTGAATAATGCTTTTTGTGCTTGACTATGATCCAGTTGTAAAGTTATAAAAGAGCTGAATTGCCCCTCTGGGATTTCAGTGTGCCCAAAATTTTGAAAAATACTCCCTTCTAGCAATGTCTCCCAACCTAGCAGGGAAGTAGGGAGTCAGTGTCATGGATTCATGGGAATGTTTGACATTAGAGAAAGACACAGGGAGATTAGACTGGAAGTTAGGACTGCTCCATGTAGAAGTTAATACAAGCGTTTTCATTATGAACCTGTCACGAATGGGCTTTCCACTGGTGTGTTTCTAGTGTTTAGAAGTAGTTAGCTTTTTCTAGTCAAGATTTAAAGAAGCACAAGAGTGCCAGCCATGAGCTGTTCCAGCAGTTCAGTATTCTAGAGGATCATAGAATCACAGAACAGTTCGTGTTGGAAAGGATCTCTGAAGGTCATCTGGGCTGCAATAAGCAGGGACATCTTCAACTAGATCAGGTTGCCAAGAGCCCCATCTAACCAGATCTTGAGTGTTTCCAGGGATGGGACATCTGCCACCTGTATCGTGATGTACAATGCATATTCAACGTATTTTACCAACATTAGTTAGCACTATTCACAGCTGGAAAAAGATTACAGTGCCAGGGAAATTACATTGTATGACATTAATTAACTGTAATAAGTGTATTCTTCTCACAGAATTTTAATTAGTACCCCCTTCTGTTTACAAGACCAAGTGTTTTAAAGCTTTGGGTATTTTTTCAATGTGTCAATACCCATTTTAAAAAAAAAAAGCTAGCTGTTTTCTAGGTGTTTGTGTTTTGCATAATACTGTTTTATATTGATCAATGTAATTGCCTTTTCCTTAGGTGTTGATCTCCAGGTTTGTACTTCCAGAAATCCAACATGCTGTACCAAAAAGATGGAAGAAAGGTATCAGACTGCAGCAAAGCAAGATATACAGCAAGTGCTTCAAACATCAAGTGCTACATTAAAATTTTTAATATCTCATAATGCAGCTGCTTTTCAAGGTAAAGCTTTCTGCTTTTTATTTCCAAACTTGTTCATACTTTTCTTGATTTTCATCTTTGGTTATTTTATGATGTAATAAGAGGTATCTGTTAATTTTTAGCTTCTCCCTAAGCTTTTATGCTTTCAAATAAGGAGTATTAAATCATGCAGGTGATTAGAAACTGCATTGCTTTTGGAATTTGTGACTTTTAAAAAATTATATTTAAGAAAAAGTAAGACATCATTTTAGTAAGATGCTTTGATTTTGATTGTAAACCTGTAACCTGATGTTCCTCTTTAACTTCTTTAATTTGGGCCATACTAAAATGCAAAATTAACGCCTGGAGTGCTACAAAAGAGAGATTTTTGTTATACCATTGTTCCCACCCACTATATTCTTTGTCTTTTTCTAGTAGACATACTTGTGTAGTTTGTTTTTGAGATTTGAGGTTCATTTTTGGGATCTAGTTTTGCAGACTTTTGAATTTCTAAATATAATTGAAAAAAAATTGTAGGTTTGGCAATAGTTGTTTTAATAAACAACACGAAGTTACCTGATAAATAATAGTTATTTGGACTGGTGGTGGGGTTGCTTTTTTGTGATCACCTTTCATATACTATTAATTCCTTTTTAATTTAAATAGGCTTAAGTTAATGTGGAAATTGGTTAGGAGCTGAGAAGATGTGAAAATAGTGGAGATATGAGGTTGTATGTGATAGAAAGAGATAGAGAGTTCACATGTGTTGAGGAAAAAGCCCTAAAGTCTTGTCATTTGTCTGTTAATGTGTACTTAGTAGCCTTTATGACCACTTGATTTGAAAGGATAATGTGGTAACTTCATACAGGCTTGGGAAGTTGTCCTTCTGGCAACTCTTCTTATTTTTAACCTGTGATGCTGAAATAATTAGCAGAATGGGGTCCTGAAATGGGCAGCAAAGTTGACTTTGGAGTCCTAAAGCCTTCCCTTTTTTAAAATTTAGGCTGTCTCATGCTAAAAACAAGCTAGGGTTGCTCTCTGCCTTTTGGGAGTTTTGCCATTTAGCCTGCCTAACGCAGCTGTCAAAGGGTGTTACAATCAGGGGATCATTGGTAAAATGCACAAAGAAATCCCTCCATCTCTCTTCTGCCTTTGTTCTTCCTTTCAATTTCTGTGTATTAGCTTTTTCTTGGTACTGTAAGAGTTAACCAAGAGTTTGGTACATATTATAATATGTTGTATTGCTTTGCTGACCTGGGGCTGTAGACTCTGCAGAGCTCAGTAACCAACTGTGCTTTACTTAAGTGGGGGCTGTTTTATTGTCTCCTCCTTTCTCCCAACCCAAGAGAAAAAACAACATGCAAACCCAGACTTTAGTTACCTAGGTAATACATTTGTGCAATCCCAAGAATTTCAGTCTTCACAAGATTGGGATTTAAATGACAGCTAAATGAAATCAAGTGAAATCAGGACCCAAAACCTGTATATCTGTTGCTTTTATGTCCTGTGGGCCTTAGTCAGTGGTGTATTTGCATAGTGCGTGCAGGGTATATCTCATTCTTAGGTGAATTCTGCCTGAAAGACAAGGACACAAAGGCCTTTGAGGAGAAATAATTGTGGCTCCGTTGTAACAGTCTGAGCAGTTACTCAGAGGTTTAGGTTTTAGGCCCTTCTCAGCTAGTACACAATCAAACTGTGGGCTTGATAGCCCAAGGAGAAGCCATAAACACCATGTCAGAGGCTAATGTGAGATGTGTGCACTTTTAATTCTCCAAGCAGTGCTAATTTACGGTGTAGAAGGGAATTCAAGAAGCAGTGATGTAAAGAAAGGAGCCTGCCTTTGTAGCCTAGTGACTATATATGCTCCCTCTAGAGGGATGGGTTCAGGACTGCTTGACAATTAGGTTTTAATTCTTTATGAAACACTTGAAAGCAGTTCTTGTTGCAGGCGAGCAAGCCTTGCTTGCCAAACATGTAGTCTAACACTACTTGCTTCTCCCACTGTCTTTGGTCCATCATTTGCATTTAAACAAATACTTTTCGAAGCATATACTTAAAAGTTGTATCTATTTTATATACCTTATACACTTCACATATTTTTGAAGTACATGCTTTAGTCTTTAGTAGTTCTGTCTTTATTTTCCTTTTAGGTAAAGAATTATAACTGAGAGAGAATGTTGCATGGATTCTGGTATTATTTAAACTGTGTTTAACCTTGAAGTAATTATTTGTGGAAAAACATGCTATTGAACATACCACTCATTTTTGAAGAATTGCAACCATTGCTAACTAAAATTAAAGCTAAATTATTTCAGATTCAGAATAATCAGATGCTGCTGATGTTTTTTCAGCTTGGAATTCTAGGAACATAGGAAGACATTATATCTGACCTGAATTCAGTTTTGACCCTGCTTTGAGCAGGACTTTGACTGGAGACCTCCTTAAGGTCCTTTCCAATCTGAATTATAGTATGCCAGGGTGCCTATCTCACCACCAAATGTTCAGGGATTCCCTTTATGTTTAGATGAGGCTTGGCTGGGCAGCTAGGAGTGTGATTACATCTTCTGCTACTTTGGCAACTGGACAGGTATCTCAGGAGTCACACAGAAAGCATGAAGGGGATTGTTGGGGTGTGTAGAGAAGGGAGCAGATGACATGGACTTTGCCACTGCTGTCACCTGCCTCTTTTCAAAGTATGTTGAGGTTGGATGCCTTAGCTTTAAAGGGGTGGACTGGATCCCAGCAGAACAAATAGCTCATGCTTTGTCTCAGTTTCTTACATATTCAGTAGAGAGAAGGAGGCAGTTAAAATAAGTGGTCTGTATCTGACTCTGGAGGTCTTCAGAGATGTGTTTTCACTCAGCTTTAAATACAGTCTAAAGATGCTGAGTCTTCAGGATGACTAACTACCAGAGACTTTAGGGTGACTGTAATGGTGAAATGAGGCAGCTGTCTGCCCATCTGTCTGTGTGTGCATGTGTCTTTATATGACAGTAAATTCGTCTATATATATTGACATATCTTCGCTACCTTCTAATGTTTGTCAAAATTCCGTGGTTCTGTATTGTGGTAAGTGCTGCCTCCTGACAGTAACTATTGGCAATTTTAAAATATTGCAAAAATTCCATGTCTCTTAGGACATGTCAAGCTATGTGGTGCAAAGTGCTCCACTTGTGTACTGCTTCCTACTGAGTACTCTTTCAGTTTTTTCCTTATGTTTCAGGGTGTTTCAGAATGCATGTTTTCTTTTTCATTGTGAATCTGTTTCTTTTTAATACCTTTGAGGAATGGTAAAGGAACAGAAGGACAGGTGATAATGAAGTTAAATAAGATATTAATCTAGTAAGTGGGAGATACATTATGAAGAGCAATAAATCATTTTTCCCTTGGGAAAGGTGACTAGAGAACTTAAGCTGTAAGATAATTGTGTTTCAAGACAGTCATTTGATAGGATAACATTCTTGCACATTTCTGATTTCTAGTATTTCTTATCTTAATATTTGAGGAAGAGATTGTGACGGCCGTACAGGGATTGCTATAACATCTCCATTCCAGTAACCATAAACCCAAATCCTTTTTAAACCTTACATTACATGCTGTAGACCTCTCTCTTTCTGTACACACACACACACTTCTTTTGTACGGTTCTTAGATGTTACTCAAAGTTCACACTGACCCTTGTCTATATCTCTAATCAAAAGACTAACAAGTGCCATCAGGGTTACACTCTAGTCACAATGCAGTGCTGGTTTTTGTGTAGAGAAAAAAGAAATCCCTATAATTTCTAAAATTTAGAGAGGAATTGAATAGGCATCTAAGCATCTGGTGATCTGCAGTAGGATGGAGTGCTGTGCAACAGAATAGCAGATCTTGTGTCACTTCACTATTTTTCCACAAGAGAGCTCATAACCCTTTAAAAAGTGGCCATGTATGACATAGAACAAGATAACAGCTAGTCTGGTTGAAAGGGAAATTTAGAGATAAGAATTTAGTTGTGGAGTGCAAAGAAAATGGACTTTCCTTTGTGCTACTATATTTGGCGACTCTAGTGCTGTGGCATGCTTTTTATAAATATGGAAGCATCAATCATTTCTGAATGGGGCTGCCTGTCGCTGAAACAGTGGACTTGGCAAGTGTGTGTCTGTATGCAATAGGTAATAAACTGCACTCCTCAATACAGCATTACCTGACAATTCCTACTGTGTAGGAAAAATTTAATGCCTTTGCCATGTAGGTTCTGAAGTATATTGAATCAGACTTTCTTGATGCAGTTTCATGTTTTTTTCTGTGAAATTATTGCTACACAATAGATGAATTTCCACTTTATCCTAGAGCAGAATTAAATGAAGTCAAATTGTTACATCATATTGTTTGAGATCACAGTACAATTATTACATTTAAATAGGATAACGTTTTGGTCAGTAGCTAAAGTAAATTGTATGAACTAGAAAATGTGTTGAAATCTTCTGAGCTGCTTTCTCTGGTAAGCCATAAGAAATAATGGAATTTCTGTTCATCTTTGTAAAACTAAATGTGCCCTGGCACTGATTCAATTGCTTTCCACTTGTGAAGTTTTCTGAGAATGATTTGAAGATCAGAAAACGTCCAGCTAGAGCTGCTGTATCTCTCATGGTTTCAAATGGTATGTTGCCCTTCAGATCATTTGCAAAATGAATGGCTTTGATGTTCCAACATTTTCTTCTTTCTCAT
Source organism: Corvus hawaiiensis (assembly GCF_020740725.1). NCBI lineage: Eukaryota > Metazoa > Chordata > Aves > Passeriformes > Corvidae > Corvus > Corvus hawaiiensis. The sequence continues at coordinate 79,589,123 of NC_063214.1, forward strand.
CTCCATAATCCTTTATATTTTAAGTGTGATAGAAATAAGCCTAAATCTAAATACTGGTGAATCCCAACTTCTTTTAATTAAATGGCCTGTAAGGATTCTACTAAAAGACAAAAATGTGGACAGGTTAAGAGACTCCATTTGTCACTCTGTTATATTGAGGGATGAGGGTCTCAAAAATATCTGTGATTTCACCAGAGTTATGTTCCTCTTTCTCTGTTGTTCTGCAGCCCTTCCCCACAGCTATGATCATGCTTCCCTCTGGACTGAGGAAGTAAGCAGTTTTAATAACGCAGAAGAATGATTATACCCAGTGATTGGTCTAAGGGACAAAGCTGTTATACAAACTTTATTAACTTCAGAAATCATCTATTCATATTGTATTTTGAGTCCTTTATAATAAAAAAGCAGGATAAACCGTATGCTAATGTAACTTAGATTTGGACCCACTATGTCTATATATACATAAAACACAGCATTAAAGGGCTGCTATAAGTGCAGAAATCTGGAGATTTAGATTAATACCTAAAATTCCATTATTAACCCTGAATTTTATTTCTTTTATTGCAAGCAAGTCTTATCATTCCGAAGGGATTTGCTTCCACTCTATCTCATTCTTATCTTTAGATACTTATTTGCCTCCATGTGTGCTGTGCCTGTAGGCAGTCCTGGGGTGTGTGTATATATATCTATATATGCACAGGGATTTAATGGGCTTCTGTAACAGTTTTCACCCCATCAGTCTTTTCTTAAATTGTAGTTTTCAAGTGTGCACTTGTGCTCCTGGATTCCAGTCTCAGCCTGTTTGTTTACTATCAATTATTTCTCCTAGTTACAATAATGTCTGAGTTACAGTTAAGCTGATGTTGGTGCACTGTTCAGTCTCGTACTTGGTGAGTACTACGATTTTTTTTTCATATTTTTGTTAGTACCCAGCTCACTACTGCTTTGGTTTATGTTTCTGTAGCACAGCGATCAGTGTAGACATATGCTAATTTAGATGTTTTTATGCTTTATGTTGTTCTTATGCATTAGAAAAAAAAAAGTGAAGTACAAATTTAAATTCCCTTGGGAGAAGTGGCCATAGAAAATTTGCATTTTCATGGATGCCTGCTTCCTGCTTATTCTGAGAACTTTGGGAAACTAATAGCTGGCAAAATGCAGGAGTTTGAAAGAAGACTGAACTCCAGCAGAGAACGCAGTATAAAGCTGCTGGTTTTGAATGAATGTTTGGTCTTGTTTCAGAGATAGAATTGCCTGCAGCCTTTTAGATTTCCGAGATTTTCAAATACACATGGAAGTTTTCACTTACTATTTTTATTCTGTGTTAAGAAAAAGAAAAAAACCGAAAGGTTAGCAAGTCTTGTTGAAAGACAGAAGTCAGAACTCAAAATAGTGCTGACACGATAGAGACAAAAGTGTGAAAAAATTGTTGTTCAATAGGAGCAAATGCAAGGTGCTCCATTTAGTTGGGGAGGTACAGTGGAAAACGTATAGGGGATAGCTTGTAGTGGATTTGTTCTGTAGGAGAAGTTCTGGGAGTAATGACAGATCAAAAGATGACAAAAGTCAGCAGTTTCATACTGTTGTCAGGCAGAATATCTAGTTCATAGTAGCATAAGTATCTATAAGTATCTAAACAGAAAGACAGCAGAGATCTGTGAATTGAAACCTCTGTTTTGCATTTGTAAACTGGAGAATATTGTTCAGTTTTGGGTAATGTAATTGAAAGACATGGACCAACTGAAAAGAAGAGAGACAAAATATGCTCTGAAATATACGCAGGAGAAACTACATATAAGAAAGTACTTACCTGTATTCCTTTATGGTAGATAAAAACCAGTGGTGTCATACTGGAGCAAAGAAAATATAGGCTCAATATTAGCAAATATTTTCCGAAGACAACATTAAAATGCTTTTGGTTAAAAATTTTGGGGATTCTATGTCTTAGAAACAAGCTGGACAAGAAAACAGTTGCCAAGAATTCCTTGTAAATAAGATTAATTCTGCTTGCGGGCCAGGGGTTAGACTGGACTGCTCAACAGACTTTTCTTGGCCTTAGGTTTAAAATGTGATTTACAAAGAAAAGCTAAGTGATTTGAATGTTTTAACTAGTTCTAAGATTAATCTGTGGGTGTTACGCTCTAGCAAAAAGGGTTTGTTCATTAATCTCTCTCCAAGAAGATTACACAGTTCTTTACTATAACATAATGGGACGAGTTGCTTCAGTCATAAAGACTCTTGCAGAATGGGTTTAAATTTAGAATATTATATATCAGTATTAAAAGAACATGAATTTGTTCATATCTCGGTACATGATTTTTTTGCATTGTTAGTCCTACAGTGGAACTATTGTGTATAGAGCTAATAGATCTGTACACCGTCACTTCAACAGATACTTATGCTATTATGAACTACATATTCTACATGAGAAATTCCAAGAATTTTGCAGTTTTTGCAGTACAGACAGTCTTTTTTTTAACCTTTTTTTTTTTACAATTTGCATCTCGGTGAACCTGACATACTGCTTAGAAGTGGAATCATGTACTGCATTTTCAAAGGCTTTGTGAGAGGTAAAACCAGTTTTCTTTCCCAACAGAAGTAAACCTAATGTTATCTGGTCTTACATGGAATTTTTAAAGGTAGGTATGTTTACATCTAGAGTGGATTAATCTGATTTTATTTTAAGTGACTTTTTAAATTAGAAAACCATCTTGTCAAAACAGCAAAACAGAAAAGTGAGGGAGGGTGGAATTGCATCAAATTGGATTTAATCAGACATTAAAATACATTATTGCAGAATTTAGAAAACCAAGCACTGACTTTTCCTGTAAATAACTATACCTGTTCTTGAAGTGGATGAAATATAGTAAAGAGAGAATTAAGCCAGGTAATATGCAAAAAAGCGCTGTACTGTACACATAAACCTGGGAGGAGAATTTTGCTCCTGTGGAGACAAAAACCCAAGGTTATCTCTGAGGACCTCAGGACTTGCCAAATGTCACTGGAAACCTATGGTTAGACAACTGAGCTGAACCCAGTGTCACCCTTGCCTGTAATGACAGCTCAGACACTTAGCTAAATTTCACATATTTAGATACCTACCCTGAGGTGAGTCTGAAGCTGTGCTCCAGTGAGTTTATTCTACCCACCAAAGTAAGAGCCCTCAGAAGTTCCCTACTCTCTGAAACCTTACAGCCACCCTACCTGACAGCTCAAGGGTGTGAGTAAGGTTTGGGAACAAAAGCAGGTTTTTGAGCAGTAAGCTCACACAAGTTTCCAGCCTATCAACTAGTTGGAGGTGATTGCTTTTATCCTGATGTAAATGAAAGCTGGCTTACTCCTTAGAGCATCCCTCCTGCTGGAGAGGTGGAAATGTGCAAGAAGGTTCTGTAAACATATTATCAAATCTATTGTTCACACCTTTGCTTATCATGTGGCAATTTGCTTACATGCAAAATAAGAAGTGATTATCTACTTTTTGTTCTGTTCTTCTTGAATTAAGCAGGAGGGTATGTATGCCTTATAGTGAGGTAGGTGACAGTGATTTTAACAGTGGTAATGAAACAAACTTACTAATATAAAACAGGTCATGAGCAAGTGTAAGTAGCTGTACTTTGATTTTTAAAAGAGCTATTGATACAAGTAATATCCATTTTTTATTAATCTACAAATCTCATCTTGCATTAAAGGCTTGAACTTAGGTCTGTGCAGACTAGAGGAGTGCCATGATAGAGATCTGCTGATCCTCGAGTTCTGGAAGAGAACATTTTGTATTCACTATTTCAGTGCGTTTGAAATGCATATGCATTGCAGGTCACAATCCAGCATGCTACAGATTTGCTGTCCATCAGCTGCACAGCCATTCAGAACTTGTACAGTAGCCATTTATATAGGGCTTTTGGATAGTGTCTAAAAATACAGCAGAATTTACTGAGGAGAGTGGGCTATTTTCTGGGTTATCTACTTTGCAGTGTGTAACTCTTCCCTGTTGCAGCTGTCCTTGTCTGTATAGCTACTTAATATCCACTGTGACAGGAGCAAAGTGAAAAATTAGCTCTGTAGTTTGGTGGTTAGGGTACTTGTGTGCCACAAAGGAAGGGTGCTGCTCCAGTGAGTATTTTTAATTAATTGTATAATTCATAAATACAGTCTGCACTCACAGGCCTGAATCACTGTAGAACAAGTGTTTTTCAAGATATGTAGGAGCTCTGGGCTGGAAATACTTCTAGTGTACAGATCTCATCAATTTTGTTGCCCTTTTCAGTGAATTCTCTAAGGTCACCAGACCTTAAAAAAAAGGAATTTGCTGAATGGGAGACAATTAACTTAAGTTCTCTTAAGAATGAAGAGAAATGTATCTAAATTTCAGTGGACATTTCCCTCCACTGCTACCACTGTGATAGCCACGGGCTGGCTGCTTGTGAAAATGAACTTGTGCAAAGTACAGCAAAGATGTTCTGCAGGTACAGGTTTATATATTATGTGGCTGAGAAGATTTCTTTCAAATCAAGTTGATGTGTTATTTTTAAACTGAAGTATGCCAAGTCTTTGTTCCTTATTTGTGTAAAACACATTATGGATATGTAAATATATTTACTTATTGTTAAGTATCTGAAAATAATGAAATATTTGAAGTATTCCTTGTTCTTTATGTTGTGCCTATGAGGTCTTTTGAGTTGTGTAAGATGGAATAATTTAGTTATAATTTACAAGGTTTGTAGATGTACAGAGAAGGACTAGAAATTTGAAGTTATAGCATGGCTTTCCTTTGTGCTTCTGTTATGTCATGACAGTTTTAAACTAAAATAGTTTTCAAACTAACTTTCTTTGTTTTGCCAAACACAATTTTAATGTCATGTTATTTTAAACAAATTGCTGGTAACATAAATTGCCTCATTATCACCAATGAGTAGTTTTTTTCACTCCTGATCTGTTACCTAAAAGTTGCAAGACAGAATCCTATAAGCAAAGTAAGGCCTGGTTCAACCATATTAAAATTCTATGTACATTTTAATTTGATTTCAGCTGTGTGACTGTGTTATACTGAAGCTATTACCTGGCTCAGTGGTCCCACAGACAATTTCCCTTTCTCATTCCGATTTTATTGTAAATGATTGTCAGCATAGTACAGGAAACTGCAAATTCAATTTTGATCAGTCCCATGAGGGACTTGATTCTTCATGACTTATTCTTGTTGTTTTGAAATGAATTGAAATAGCCATCTAATTTAAGGGTTTCCTTCAGAGTAGAGGATTAAAAAATCTGTAATTTGTTTTATGCAAAGTCTTTTTCTTTATTGTGTTATTAGGTAGAAGCTAATATTTAAGGAAATTTCGTAGTGATTACTCCCTTGAGAAAGATTTAGTTCTTCATTTAATATTTCCATTTTATATTTAATGGTTTATTAAGCTGGCTTTTTTCTTTCTTTCTTTTACACCTGGGGATCATAAACCTGCTGTTTTCTTTTAAAGATAATGTTTTTTTGAGTACTTATTATAATTTAGGGTTTAAAGATAGCTCTTCCTCCACTCACTGCACTTAGTCCTTACTGTGAGGCAGATTAATGACCCCTTTGGTTTAAAGAACTTTGATTTTGCTTCCTCTTTCTGTGCTGTGTTACTGTGGTACAAACTGGCCAAGAACATGGAAGATGAAATAGTGAGAAGTTAGAAGGGCACCATGTAGAGAAAAGGTAACTATCTAAGAACAAAATGGGTTAATGACATAGTTCAGTGTGACCCTCCCTGAGACAAAGGTGTTAACAGTAGATCATTCGGATGAGATTCAGGGCTTGATTCAGCTGCACAACAGGCATCTATCTAGTGCTGTTTTATCTGTCACAGGGTGTCCTTTCTGTCCTCCAGGCCTAACACTACAGCAAGGTGCTGATCCCACAGAGGATATCCTGCAAAACCTTGAGAAAAACAAATGACACTGTATTCTGGGCAAAAGATTCAAGTTTACTCTTTCAGAATGTAGAAGTCAACACTGCAGTGTCTACATGAGGGGTAGGGGCATTTAGTCCCATAATGTTCAAAGGAAATGAGATCAAATGTATCTGTTTTAAATGGAGTCAAATAACTCCAATGAGTACGCCTTTTTATTTATATGAACTGTATATAGTGTATACGCATATTCTGAAAGTAAGGGGCTAAGTTATATTGAAGCCCTAGACAACATCACTCCTGCAAAACAGTCGCTGGAGCCTAGGGGAAAAGAGATTAAAAAAAATTGCAATTCAAATTGCTGCTTTTCAGGAACATCCCAGTTTTTGAGTTAAGATACAGAAGGGACAAGGTAGTAGGGTGAAAAAAAAATCATGATCACAGGTTTGTTCTTGCTTCTAACTACAGATTTGCTTCACTAGCTGAAATAGTTCTTTGATACTCGGCTTCCTTTCCTGCAGTTGCTATGGTTCCTAATGCAACTGGAACAGGAACATTCAGTCAAAAAGGTTTGGGAAGATGCACAAAGGTGCAAGCTTTTTTGCATATTTTCTTAAAACTTAACACCTCTTGTAAAACCAATCAAGGGATCTAATACTAGTGACATGAATAATTAAAAATATCCATATCAATTAAAGATCTTTAAAAAATATCTGAGCATTAGCTTATGTCTGTGCACTCATCACAGGAGTGGATTAAAGAAACCAAAGAAACAAATCTGAAATGAATAAATCCTAAAAAGCCAATCTTTAGAGAAGCAATAAGAGAAGTATAAAATAAGGAAATTAAGCAGAAAGAAGAGAAAAGGGCAAAATAGGTGTGTCTTTTTAATTTCTTCATTTCTCCAGAACTTTACAATTTCAGTTCCCTCACCTGCCCAGTGTACAATTAAAACCAGCAGTTCTTTCTTGAGAAGATCACAATCTAAAATGACAGAAAGTATCAGAAAGGAAGGTGAAAATCAAAGGCAGTATTAAGAATTAATCAACTGTTTTTTGCAGAGAATCCAGCAAGTTTCTTTTCTGCCTCTCAAATGAGGACACTACTCTCCTTATGTAATCTAAAGAAAAAAACTTTGGGTTGTGTTTAGGAGACTGACTCCTTTCTTCTCTGTTTTATCTAGCTTTAAATTTCAGTGAAACACAGTACAGCTAGAAGCTGCAGCTGTAGTAGCAGTAGTTCCCCAACCCGGTATCTTCTGTGACTCTGAAAGAAGTCCAGCCTTGGCATCTTCTCACTGCGCATGTTGAGAATTCAGAACAAGTGATAGTTTTTAACTTACCACACCTGAAAATGTAAAACCTCATACAGTGTGAGAACAAAATTAGAACATTTTCCCGAAAACTTAAAAATGAAAATTCTTAAGAATTTTTAAGAAAACTCTATTTGATGTCGTAGGAAAATGAAGCAAGGAAAATATTCTAAAGAGAGCATGTCAAGTTTAATTCAAAGTTTAAGTAGTTTCTCAAAAAACCTTCTTACTTGCTTCTGTTCCCATAATAATATAGGAAAAGGTGGTATTGGTTGCTCTTGACTCAAAGCTTTAGAGCATGGACAAATTCTGGGAAAAATGTGCTGGTTTGTTCTACAGCTCTATTTTCCTATTTTCTATTTTTCCTTTACTATGTAGCCTTCAGAAGTTGACACTATCTATTTAATATGGAAATGCAGTGTTAGTAGCATTCTTTTGCTGTCCCTTTGTATCCACATTGACAAAGTAAATACTCAGCATATGACCCTGGTGAGCTGCTAAGCAAATCTACTGTGGTGAATGCATCTTCTAGGCAGGGTGATCTCTGGCCACGAGGAGGTACTCAGCTGGCTGAGATGCATTTCCAATATTCAGGCATAAGCAGTATCTAGGCCAGTGCATCCCCATTTGTTAAATACACATGGGCCAGATGGACCCAGGTGAGAAATAAGCCATACATTTTAGTAGTCAAGGTGATTAGCCACTGGAACAGGCTGTTTGGAGATGATGGAATATCAACCCCATCTCAAGTCCTTCAGTTCAGGTTTAGCATCCATCAGCTTTTGAAGATGCACTGCAATCAAATGCCAGCCACTGCCTTATTTTGCAAGAATTATTTTGCAGGCCCAAGGTGTATGACAGCAGTCAGATCTACAATCCTGCTCCAGTCTTAAAAATGGTGAGTGTGAATGTAGGAAAGCATTCATCATAGTACAGTCTGGCACTAGAATGATTCTTTGAAAGATGTATAGTGTTGATTTAATCAGAAAACTGAATGAAATCTATTCCACACACTTCCCCCCCCGGTTTCTTTCTCATGCAAAGATTTAAGGAAAGACCACTAAGTTATTCAATCTCTCCAAGAAGCCTTGCAACTAAGTGGGATTTAGTATTGCATACCTCACAAAATTCCTTTCAAGTATAAATACCACGTCAAGTGTTTATGGTTTATTTGGATACTCTTTGCATGCTTTATAAATTTTTAAGGACCTTAGGATCCATACATTTTTGTATCCTGAATGAATACTTTCTGGATGGCTAGGGTTAGGGTTATCAAGTCACGTTACCTACTGAAGTGCTGAAGTCACACTTATTTCTTTTAACATCACAGACTTGTACACCACTGACATTATTGCCCTGTACAGTCAGTTTTTGTATAGTTATTCATTAAGGTTTTTTTAAAAAACAGATAATGGCCAAAATGTCTTCCTTTTTTTTTTTTCTCCATGATTCATACTGTCTAACTGAATTTGTCTCAGGCTTTTAAGAAAGTAGTAAAACTGAGATCCATTGATGAGACTTCAAACTATCAAGTTTTACAACAAAACAGAACTTTAAAGGTTTTGTGAAACATTTTATTACTTGATCACAGATGGAGAAAGGTTATGCATGACAACTACTTTATTTTTTACAAAACTGAGATACTTTGAGCATCTTGACATCCTCTAATACTGCTATTTCACTATGAAGAAACAATTCCTGCCTGTTCCTGCCCCAGTCATCTTCAGGTTATCAAAAGAAATCTGTAGCACTATGAAGGGAAAGAACAACATTGGGAGCAATCTTCCATGACGTATTATTAATTACTAAATGAGTCTATACCTTACCTAAGTAACATTTTGCCTCCATTCTGTAGCAGGCTAAAGCTTAACATGCCTTATTAAGTGAAACCAGGTTATTTTTACTGTGATTCTCTAGTGAATGTTTTTTGAGCTATTTTTTGGGTTTGCTTTCAACTATCTTTTTTGATTCATTACTCTGTTGCTATAGTAAGTATATAGGATTGAGAACATTCCTAGCTGAAGGAACTAAAAAAATGGTAGAAAAAAACCCCAGGACTTTTGTATTGTATAATTTATCATTAAGTATTTTCACTTATTTTTTTACTGGATTTTTTAATATAAAATAAGTTAAGCAGAAGTTTGTAGATGGGGATAACTTCTTTTATGATCAGTACTGAGTGGATAAACTTTCAACTATGTTTTTTGAACTCATAAAAAGTTACTATCCATATATACAAATCCTAGTCTTATCTGTGTAGTTAGGCCACCAGAGTTATAAGAACGGTACAGTAGTACATAGCCTACTTTAGATGCAAGAAAATTAATCTAAAGAGAAAATTCTTGTACTCCATGCTGTCTCAAATAAGTTCTGCTTCAGGAATTTCTCTTTGAAAGAGTGTTTTCTCTTGTCTGCTCCCAGATCTGTTCCAGCACCAGTATCTAGTTGCCCTTTGAGCATCAAGTCCTGTTCTGTCTACTTGTTACTACCCTAGTAAAGTTATGCCTCGGAGGACCTTTGAGAAAAGCATTAAGTGAAAACATTTTTACTTGTGATTTATGTTTTTCTCTTGTCACTTCAATGAATTTTCAAAAATTAGATGTAGTAGCTGCTTCCAAGTATTTACGTCGTGACAGCACAGTAGGAATCTTTTCTAACACTTTAATTATGCTAATTTTTCTGCAAAACTTTGTGTTTGTTTCCCTCCCTTTCTGCTCAGGCACCTACCTAGAAATGGACAGCAGGGGGACTTGGACTTTGCTCTCTTTTATATTTATGTATTGGTTTCTAAACAGACAGTGGATTCAAAACATAGAATGCTTCAAACACTGACAAGACATCCTTGTTCTGTGTCTTCAAAGCAGGGCCTAAACTCCTAGTTCTTTCTGCCTTTATCTATGAATTTTTGATGATAATGCTAGAGCGAGATTTCTACCTGCTCTCCTTCCCACCCTGAGAATTTTACATCCCAGGGCAGAGGATGGCTGGCTGACCTTTCACAGGAGTAGTGAGAGGTGCTTGCTTCCACACAGCTTGTTAATCCCAAGGAGAAACCTCATCTCTCTCTTTCCAGACTTAAAGAAAATAATTTGAGGTTTGGAAAAATGTTTGGGTTGTTTTTTGGGGTTTTTTTTAGATCAATATTTATGTATTTGTACTTCAATCATCTAGTTGCTTTTCCTCTGAGTGATGTGTACAAAGAGTTAATCCACTTCTGTCGTGTTTTAATGCATCTCAAAGAGAACCGTCAATGTTTTAGGTGTTAGATATTTTAACAACATGGACATCCAGATCTGTTCTGTTGCTGCTTTTTTTTTTCCTGTCTGTGTACAGCACAGATATCATATTCTTCCTTGCCTGAGGAGGCCACAGACAACTGGCTTGGCTAAGGACACAGCCAGGGTCTAAAATACAGAGGAGCTTGAACAATGAGCTAAAAAGTGATTGAAAGGCTTGTTTTGAAGCTGGAGGGAGAAATGTGTTCTTCAGGGAAGAAGATTAAACTTTACTCCCAAACACTGTGCTAGGAAACTCTAGCATATCTAACTTCAGGAGAATGCTGCAGTATGTGTACAGACCTTTTATTTTAACAATTTTCCTTTGTGTCTATGGATAACTTGGGGTTTTTTTTCTCTGTGTGTGTTGGGGGGTGGGTTGTTGTTTGATTTGGTTTTGGTTTTGTTGGTTTTTTTTTCTTTAAAAGAGATTGGGGTCTGTCTATATGATCTTTAGACCAATTTCACAAAATTAATCTATTGCAAAAATAAACTCCATTATTTTGCCAAGGAAACACAGGTGGTAGTCAGTCTCACATTAGATTCCTTGATAATGTCTTTGATAGATACACCAAGTTCCGCAGCAGAATAAAGTGAAGAAACAAAAACATATTCAGTCATAGAAAGATAGCAATTCATAGCCAGCTCACAGAGCATGAAGGGTCCTGGTTCTTTTTTAATGTAATTTTCTTTCTTTATATCAAACTTGCATACATCATTCTCTTGCTCATCCATGTGCATTGCTTGTCTGATTTATCTGATGTTCCTCCTTATGCTCATAACTTTATATGTTTTTACTTTGGTTATTTTTAGTTAGTGCTTTCATTTGACTCTGAGATTACAATCAGTAATACTAAAAGAAAAGTTGTTCTTTTCCTGTGTATTACACAAATAAATCATTTTTTTTTTGTTTGGTTTCCTAGGCACAAGCATTGATACTATATTAAATGGCCTGAAACCTCTTACCTGGCGTCAGGGGTTCTTCTGGAGAAGCACAGGTCTCCTGTGAATCCTGTGCCATGTCTTCCTATCACAGATGCTCTGGGGCTCCTTCTGTTGCATTGTGTATTTATGGTTAAGTAGCATTAACCCATTCAAGTTGCTTTTAGGCAGATTTTATTGATATTACCGTTGATGGCTGTTGAGCTGCTGGACAACAGCATTTTTAACACTGCTGTTTAGGAATTAGCTGAATGCAATGAGACAGGGAGAATAAGCTATTTTCTACTCAGGAAGCATGGAAAGCTTAGTATATATCTATAGTTTGCTGGGATGCATGCAGAAATCTGGCTTTCCAAGGAAGAACAAGGTACATGATACAGCTGCATCCTCTTAGGGTCTTTGCTGAAGTTATACAGTTGTTTTGCCATGTTAAGCTGTCAGCAGCCCCATAATGACTAGGAAACATCTTGATTCCTCCAAGGAGAGATTGGATGTCAGCACTAGAATGGCAGAGATAGGCTAATATCTAGTCATATATTTTTTGAAAATTTCCTTTTTCTGTTTCAGATATTGTTGCTCATTGAAATATCTAGGAGCCAGATTCAAATCCTGATGGGGGAATGTTGGACAATGATGTGGATCAAGACTTGAAACATTCAGTCTGATATGCCATATGTAGAGATAGAATCATATGCTCCCTCTTTTGTGTGGAAGCTGGGGCTGTTGCTGAGGGAGCTGGGGATATTCAGCCTGGAGAAAAGGCTCAGGAGTGACCTTACTGCTTTCTACAACTACCTGGGAGGAGGCTGTAGCAAGATGGGGGTCAGCCTTTTCTCCCAGGCAGTCAGTAACTGGACAAGAGGAAATGGCTTCAAGCTGCAGCTGGGGAGGTTCAGGTTGGACATCAAGAGGAATTAATCAGGAGGAATTTCTTATCTGAAAGGATTATTAAATGTCAGAATGGACTGCCCAGGAATGTGGTGGAGTCACCATCCCTAGAGGTGTTCAAGAAATGACTGGATGTATAGTCTAGTTGACAAGGTCATGTTTAGTCAAAAGTTGGACTTGATGATTTCAGAGGTCCTTTCCAACCTAATTGATTCTGTGATTCTTTCAATGTTTAGTGTTAAGATATCAGAAACTCAAAATAACCTGATAACATTCACTGTTTCAATGTACTTTTTTTCTAACTAGACACCATTTGTTTCATCATTTATATTCTTCTAATGACAGTACTTATGGTTACTGCATCCTTTCCCATAAAGGCTTAAAAGTCAAAAGAAACAGCATTTTCTTAGGTGTCCCTGAAACCCTTTAAAAAAAATGAAGAGCTCTCTTTTTAGACAGTGTGAGTATTTTAGTCAAAACTAACTTGATCAAACATAACAGATGATGGAGATTTTAACTGCACTTTCAAAAGACAGCTTTGTTGATAATGTGAAAGTTAAGCAATTAGTTTGCTTTCCAGACTTCTCAGCTGTTATTCACAAGGAAAGTTATTGTGAGAAATTCTACTCTTGCCTTTGACCCTTTCCTTCGCACTTACAAATACATGAAAGTGAAAACCAATGTTCTCTGTTCTTTATAAATTTTTCACTTAAAGCTCTCTTAAGAATAACCATGGAGGATTGCATATAATGGTTTATAAATATAGTTACTCTAATACTTCTCTTTCAAGAAGAAGAATAAAGAAGACTATTCAAGAAGAATAAAGAAAACCATTGAGGTTACATTTGCTTCAAAAGTTAAAATTCTTTGTGTTGAATGTCTGCAGTATCAGTATGAAGGAAAGTAGTTTAAAGAAATGTTTTATAGCTAAACAGTTTTCTGTACTGTAGCTCAGAACCTACAAGCACAGTAATCCATCAATTTTCAATTTATGTTGTCTTTTCTGGTACAGTAAAAGCAGGAGGTTTTAAAACATATGCTATTGTGTTATATCCTTTTTTCTTTTTTTACCAATTCTTAAAGGATAGGTATTTTTCCCACCCTCCTATTCATACTTTGAACATGTGAAGATCTTGAAGTCCAGGATTTGTATTTTTCATCTGAGAGGTGTCAAATGAAAAGTACAACTCATTGAGATTAGTTTCATAGCATGGTGATTTGGCATTGAGTTACTCAAGACAGCTGAGTGATGAAATCACTGAGATAATTAATTCATCTGTTGAGGAGGTGCTGAAACACTTTGCCAAGACACGGCATCTGAATTTGTGATTGAAAGGTACCTATTTCTTACTGTTGTTCACTCAGTGATGATAAGTGTTAGTAATTTTGCTGAAAGTAGCTCTGCCCTAAAGTAGGCAGTTTAGCCCTCGGTGTAGGCTGTGGAGAGAAAGGACTGTGGGGTGCACCAGTCATGACTCCTGGAGGTATCTTTCTCTATTGACAACAGAAAAAACCTAGAGCCGTGAGACTCCTTGCTGTCTGTACTTAAGTGGAGTGCATTTGAGCAGCTCAGTTAAAGATATCCACAAAGATATCAAAACCTATCTTCCTCCCATGTAATTTGGACACCTAAGTTAGGAGCCTAGCTTTCCTGAGTTCTTTTTTAGTCAACAGTGAGAGAGAAGTACTTGCAGAGGAAGAATTAGCTGGCTTCTTCATCTCCCACCTCAGTGCCTCAATTGTTTCCTGAAGTTAGACAGTGTCAATTGAGATATCAAGTCACATTGATTTCAGTAAGAATTGGGTCGCCATCATGAATTTGAGTATTAAAACACATATTCATTGTCTTTAAGTATTTTGTTTTCTAACATCTATGTTCAAGCTCCTTGGGCAATTAGAGGTTCAGCAGATTCAGTTAAGAACATACTTCTCTCTGTTGGATTTGTGGGGTGCCCTGTAATCCTGATTTCCTTATTTAACATAGGTTCCTGAATTAAAGTCAGTGTGAGTTTTTGACGCATGGCTTGAAATTGAATATTTTCGTCTTCCACACTTGCATACCTCCTTACTTTTTGCGTATCTGGGGTACTGGAAGGATAAAATTCATTCCAAGGCTTGTCAACCAACTGTGTATTGGAGATCTCTTTTAACAAGGGTAGTTAGTTTTGCCTTGTTTGACTTACTCCACATCAGTTTCATTGATTTGTATCAGAAACATTTATGCCAAAGAACAGTATTCTGTTCAAACAGAATGGGATACCTTTGTCTGACAATTTCTCATTTAAGTGCCAGTTTTGATCATGGGTATTCCTTAAGCTCTTTTTATTTTTCTCTTTATTTGTTTTTAGCATTAATATGAACTTTTAAGTTATTCATGTTCCTTCCTTGCTGACTTTTTGACAGTATGTGCTGTCCTCTGCTCTTTGTAATATCCCAACCACTTTTGTGCCTTCTTAGTGAAATACAGTGGGAAACTAACACTGGATAATTTTTCCTGCTGTATTATATTTAAGTTGGATACTTTCCCTGATCTGCTTCATGGAGCAGCTGCACAAACAGTAGTGTGTCTGTCTGGTACTGGAGCCAGAGACTTGTGAAACCATAGCCTAAGTCATGGTGCTTTTGAGCTACCTCCAGTGCTTATAATTAAAAGGCAGCTATGATTACATGTCTGCCATAACTTCTGTTTCTGTTGTCTTTCTTATTAGAGTAGGTACTCACATTCATCCCAATGTAGTTATTAACCCCATCTGTTTTACTGAAAATCAAATGGGCTACTTTAGGTTCAGGGAAGGGAAGCAATAGGGCAGTCTTGTAACTTTCAGTGCTTTGTATAATTAATGCTAAAATGTATTGTTTAATTAAAAGGTTGACATAGTTTGTCTGTAGTATAGTATAATTCCTACTGGATATTTATAATCAAGTAAATGCATCAGAACTGTGTTCTACTTCATACAGATTTGTTTGCAAATTTTTTGCATGAGTTCTGTACAGTGCAGACTAAAAATATAGAGGTATTTAATTAATATACAAACTTCTCTCAAGACAATTGACAGAAACAATTCTAGTATAAAATGTGACAACACCACAAATTAGATCTGTAAGTTACTATAGAATTTCCGAATTCAGCTCTGAAATCCAGAAGAACTTAATTTGGGAATAAATGTTAAGGTGCATTGAAGTTACAGCAATAGAAGATCTAAATATTTAATTTAAAATATTTCTTCTATCCTGTAAAGTTGCATCCCTCTGAAGAAAATAGAGTTTTGAAGTTTAGCATCTGTCTCAGCTTAAAATCGAGATGTGGTCTATCCAAAATAACTATTCATATTTAAGATGATAATTAATAATTCAGAAAGCAGTTATGAATCAAAAGAAGAAGGAATATATTTCCTTACTCTTGTATCTGACCAGCAAAATCTCAGAAGTGGGAATTAATCTATAAGTAGTACTTATTTAGAAATTAGCTTAAATACCATCAATTCTTTTTCTTTTTTACGTTTTTTTTTTCCAAGTCTCTCCCATCCAACTCTTGCTTCACATATATGCCAGACATTTGTTGGGGACTTTTGCACAGAATAAACTTGGAACTGATCCATGTTAAGTATCTTCACTTTTTGCATTATGACATAAAAGAGTGCTTGTATTTTCATTTTATCAGTAAATAAGCATACAACTGTTGTTCTTAGTCAAGTGAGACTCTCAGCAGATTTGTAATAGTCCTTAGTGATGTGGCACTCTGACTCTGCTAGGTTTTAGTGTAATTGATTTCAAAAGATTGTGTTTCTTATCAATGAGGAGTGTGAAATATGTCTTTTTTTTCTTGGGAGCTGTATTACAAAAATGTGGTGTAGAGATTTTAGAAGTGAAGGAGAAAAAGAGGCACATGTTTGTATTAACATACTTTTTGATCCAGATGTCGCAGGTCCTTCTGAAGTCTGTTGTTCCTAACCAAGCCTCTGCTGCTTGCAGATACATCAGCTCTCAGCAATTTGCAAACAAAGTGTAGCAAAGGAATACGATGGGAAATCAGCAAGCTTTTGAACAAAAAGGAGCATAATTTATCTAGTGAGTGTAGGGGTAGATTTATGTGGGAGAGGTGGAACTCGCACATGCTCACATATGGTTGCGGAGGTGGGGCATCACACCGTGGCCATGCCTTCAGCACCTAGTTACTCTCACTCAGGGTGACAATACTATGATCTTAGGCTGATATTCATATTTTGTAGCTTAAATTTGAGCTGCATCTGTACTGATAAATAGCACAATGCCTGGGAGGAAGATTGAAACTATTACTCATTCGTGTTGCCCAAGCATTAGTGTTTTTCCAGAAAATGTTTGACTTGTGCTGTGTTGTGCTTGCTAAAATGTTTATCACAGAGACAAATCCCTAAAGGCCATTGGATGAGACTGTGGTAAGTTTGGCTGTGTTTACCCTGCGTGGACCTCAGACATTATTGTCAGGACACGTTATGTTCTGTTCTATGCTATGGAAAGGTGCTGCAACTGACTGTGACACACCTTCAGACACTTTTGAACTGAAACGAAAAAGGAAATGAAAATTAGGTGCTGATGGCATAAGGTTCACCAGCTACTTGTTGGGCAGAACCTGTGCTTCAAAGGCTGTACAGGCCACCCAAAACTTACCTGATCTCCAGGATGCCTCTCTTACTGGTACAGAGTCTGAAGTGGCTTTGGTTTTCATTTAGGCACCCAACGCCAATTTAATATGAGATCATCTCTGAGTTTTTCATATCTGAACATGCTGAGTTTTATGAAGAGCTTTCAGAGTATATAAAAAGTGGAAGATTGAGTGATACTAGTACATTTTTCATGTCTATCATGTATAAGAGCTTTTTGGTTCTCTGTAGAGGTCTGTACTTGAGGTATCAGCTGAAGAGGAAAAAGTATCTTGCCATGAATATAATTTTCTTAGAATCGCTTATACACTATGGCAATGTGTGATATGTATGATAGATAGAGAGCATGACCCACTTCTTTTATCTTACTGCATTTTATGGCTGACATACTCCCTTAAATATTTTTGTGTTAGGTCAGAACGATCTGGTTTCTTGCAGTTACTGCATACTCACCATCACACCTAAACAAATGCATTCTGTTGGTTTTGTCTGTTAAAGTGTTGTTTTCCCTAGTGAGTTGGCTGACTTGTAGTAATGCACATTAAAAATGTGGAATCCAGAGCACTAACCTTTCTTGTCTGTGTAGTGTGCAAATTCACTCACAATGCCGAAATTGATTTTAGAGCTGCCCTTCAAATCATGAATTATTCCCGTAGTAGTTAAACATAAATAGAATCTTTTTGCTTTTTTAAAATTGTGTAGATTAAAATACATATCTAGCAAATGAATGAACATAAGAAAAAAGCAACATTAAGAAATATTATGTGATGGATTAAATGTAATAAGCTTAAGGAAGCAAATTTCCATTTTGTATTGTGATACCTTCAAGGGTTGATTCAGTTGTAGTGTTAATGTACAGGTTCTGGACTGTGAATTGGAAAGGATGTATTTTCTAAATGAGGTCAAGCCTGCAAGACTGAGGTATTCCTCTTGTGCCCACTACTGTTTCTACGGAATTACAGAATGCTTTAAGACACGTGACACTATTTCCTGTGTCAGCTTGGGTGTCTTGCCCCACAGCAGTACTAATGCATAACTCTGTGATGTGTGGCTGGTTTGTACTTTCTGATTACCAGGGATAAGTTTGGGAGAGTCACTGTCATCTTCACCTGCTGCATGTGAAAAAAAGCATATTCTTCCACAGATCTATTCATATAGTTCCTTACTTCTGGTTTTTGACATTTGAAGCCCTGTCCATACTGTGACAAAATATCTCACTAATATGTGTCAGTAGATCATGTAGTCAAACATTATGTTTTTACATCTATATTGAGTTTAATAAGTAAAATTTAGCTAAAACTATTTTCCAGAGAGGTATCCAATTTTGTTTTGAAGCTGTAAGGAGGGAGATATGGAGCCATTGCTTTTTTTGATAATTTTATTCAGTAGGTAATAGCACAGCAAATGAACATCTTTGCTGTTAAAGAGCCCTTTAATATCCAGCATTTTCTCCATATGAATGCAATCATATCATCCTCAATAATTGTTTCAGTAAGCTAATCAGCCCACTAAGTACTTTACTGTAAAACATTTTTACAGTACAAAACTGTAAAACATTACTAATTGTAAAATAGTTTTACTGATGGAAATTATGTATCAATTATGTATACAAATCACCATAGCACTGTATACAGAAGTTAAATTTTCTCCATACTTCTTCTGCATTCTTAATAATACATATTTGTATTGGGATTTTTCCTGAACCTACCTGTGATATTTGTTACCAGATCTTACATTGCAGCTTTTCCTTCCATGATTAGCTGAGTGTGATGAGGGGTGACTGCACTTCTTCCTCCACAGTGTCATCTATGGTGTTTTTGTCCTAAAGACTTAAAGCTTTCACCTGCTGCTCAGTGGAGCTTTTGGAGAACTTGTAAGGAGCAATACCTGTAGTGTACAGATAAAGTTACTCTACTCTGATCCTGAAAATATACAAAGTAGTGCTGATACTAATAAAAAGTTAAAGATGGAAAGTTGAAAATCCAACCCAGTTTAGTTACATGCAAATGAAATTATCAGTAAGTCCAATAAACTGTTTTTTTTTCTATAACCAAGAAGCATTAAGCCCCCTGAAAATACAGAGAAATTGGTGGGTTTAGGAAAGACTTGGTTGTAAGCCTTGTGCATTCAGGATGAATGCAAGATGGAATGACAGGATGATAATCCTTTCACTGCCAATAGGGGCAGTATTTCCCATCATCCCTTCCTGACATGAGAAATGAAGTGCTCTTGCAATCCAGCCATCATCTTTCAGTGTCAAGAGAATGAGGAGAATTTCCTGGGGTTTTTTTCCCAGCATTTCCAACATCTTGGAAAAAGAATTAGCAGAAAAATGGGGCCCACATTCTTTTTTTTTCTTAGTGTATGTGAGAAAAGAGGAAGGTCTCCATGTCCCATGTCAGGTGAAGAGAAGAACACAGAGAATCTTCAAGATTTCTTAGGCTGAAAATATTTAACAACAAATTCTGGCACATCTGGTGTATAAAAGAAATTTTGGTGTCCATATTCCTGGAAATTTCAGCAAAAGTGTTAGCTGAGAGATAGCTAAGAACCACTGTTGGGTTTTTACTTTTCATGTGGGCAATGGAGGAGTATACAGTTGAGGAAGAAATCAAGATGGAAGTCAAGAATTTCAAAATATGGACAAATATGGAGTGCAAGGAAAGGCTGCCCTGGTGAGAGGCTACACAGGCAGTTGAACAGCTTTTAGATAGAAGCCTGATCATGTGGTATGTATGTGGGCTTAAGTCTGTAGGCAAAGCAGGCTTAGATCACTGCAGGCTTAGCTCACTTACAGTCCTGAGCGGACATATCCTTCCACTCAGATTCGTTCCTTCCAATTCTAGTCATGTAACTTGCGAGGTTAAACACAGTGGCCTTACTTGTTCAGTCCAGGGAGAGAAGTAGAATGGGCCCTTAGGGCTGTGGGAACACGACTAGTCTTTTGTTCTGAGCTTGGAATAATCAAACAGGATGTTAGAAACTTACGGATATGACATGAGATACAGATGTTTGTGATGAATGACAGTGTGTGAAGCTGACAGAAATTGCAAATAAGAAATGGCTGGATTTCTTAGGTAGGTAAGCAGGAGTTATGGGAGAAATGGCTGAATGCCACAGATGAAGGGAGGGGGGCACTGAAGATCATTAGAGGAGCAGAGTCTTGCCAGGCTGGCAGTACATACCAGTTACAACTACTTGGGTAATGGTATCAGATGTTCGGAATTTGAGTGTGAGTGTGGCAAAACAGGCGCCAAAGGGGAAAAGCTACAGATGTGTGAGAGGAGACTGGGTGGAGAAAGGGACACCCAAGAGTGGTAAAAAGGAGAGCAAAGGTATGACAGAAGGGATAAGATGCTATTCAAGCCATGTCATGGATGGTGGCCAAGAGCACCTGTCAGACAGACCTGTCAGGTCACAGCAGATAGGGGAGGACAGTAGACTGAACCCCTGGTCCTGACCATACCATAAGTCAAACTTTTATGTCAAGGAGGACTGGATCAGGGAAGCATCCTGTGTTTAATCTTTTTTTCTCACAAATCCTTTTAATGTTTGCAGCCTTTTTATTGATTAGTTAGGACACTGAATTCTGATGTACTCAATGGCTGAAAGATGTCTGCCTCTATGAACAATTATGCATCTATTGGTCTTGCATGGTAATGCCAAAACCACTCCTTTTTAGATCCCTATTACAAGTTTTTCTTCAAAGAATGTATTCTATCTGCATCTGATATATTAATCTAATTCCCATTCATTTATGCTTTTTTTTATTGAAATGAAAGTGTAGCCTTTGCCCTTAACTATAGCTCATCTTCCTTTTAACAGTGTGAAGAAAAGGCATTTATGCATACATCATAGTAAATTAAGAAGCCTTTCTTTTGTAGAGCCATATTAATGTCTTCTATTTATTAATTTACAATGCTATTCTAATTCCTTTGGGAAAATATGATCTTTTATTTTCATTACAGTCTTGCTAGATCCCTTTATCTTCTGTCTGCTTAAATCTCCAAGGAGAATATTGTATAAACAAAGTCATATTTGCCTTTTAAACATTCTCATGGTCATTTCCTTCTGGAGTTTTTGATATTCTGTATTTGTTTGTCATATGCAGGATGGTTTAGAAACAATTTGGATCGTAAGCTAATTGGTATCTCTTGTAACACAGTTGTTTAGGAGGTTTTTTTGCATGTATATTGGGTTTTTAAATTTATTTTAATTTTTTAGGTTATTTATAGTAACCTAATTGCTTGTACCCCCAGAGTCCTATTAACATTTAAAAAAAGAGTTTTGTAGGGATGATACATTAAATTGTGTATGTATGTTTTTTCCTTTGCATGACTGGAGAGAATTCTTGAAGTATTTGTAACCATAGACTATTTATCTTTACAAAGGTTAATGAACACTAGTTAATAACTAAAAAAAAAAAGTTTTTCTGGCATTTGGCATCTTTTTCTTTCTTCTGAAATATTACATATGCCAGAAGTGACTGTGATTTGGCTGTCTGTGGAGATTCATTTCATTTTTCAGTTAACAGAAATTTCAGAGAATAGCTAATAATTATTAAAGCCATTCAGGAGGAAAGAGTAATTGAATGTTACACTTAGACTTTGGTACCCATATATCCTGTGTATATGTATTTTGTTGATTTTGACTGCACAGTGTTGGCAGTTGATAAAGTTTTCTTACTATCATACATACAAATCCCAACTCTTTACCTTAGATTTTCCCTTTAAGATAGACCTGTCAGTGTTTCAGCAGACTTCTGTTTTCAGTTGTGTTCAACCCATAATGATTAAACCAAGTATGTGTTAGCTCAAAATTTTATTGTTTAGGGATCATGTTAATTGTTTTCACAGAGGATAATTAAACCATTTTCAAATTCTTCATTATATTTTTTAAAAACATTTTTTTCCTGAGATGATAGTCAAGTTTTCATGGTCAAAGAAAGTAGTGCTTGAAGATGAACTGATAGTGGCAATTGGGACTTAGCTTGTTACCTCAAAATTCATCAAAGATTCTCCTATCTTTTTATAGGTTAATAGGCATTAGAAAATATACTATGCATGTTCCTATATATAACAGAAGATAGAACTGGTGCTGTATGTTAATGAAAATGTGCTCAGTAAGGTGTGAGAAGTTACATTTATTACAATATTTTCCAGTTGCTGTGAGAATGAATCTTGACTGTGAGAGAAGATTTCTGAAGCTGGTAATAGTGTGACCAAATGGCTTTTAAAATGAGAGAGAAGTAGTGTAGCTTTCCAGAAAACATTGCAGAGAAATGAGGATAGTGTGAACGTGGCAGATTGTAGCTGTAAATAATACGTAATTTGAAAAAAAAATACGAGGACTTTCAGGTGTTGAATCAGAATAAAGGAGAACTTTGTTTTCCTTTTAATCAAGAGTTTGAAGACCTACAAAGAAATCAATCCAGAGCAGCAAACTGTTGTTGATTTCTCTGTTCAGTCCTAAACACACTTGTCTTCTGTTGGAAATCCACTGCAGTAGTTTTCAGTGATTTACAGGATACTCCTGTTCTGTAAAGCTGGCTGCTATTACCAGTTAATGAAAGTGTGATCAAGTACTAATGTGTGCTCTAGAACCACATAAAAGAGTATGTGAGAAACAGTTTTCCATACCTTTGTACTGACTCAAGTACCGTGATTTTTCTGAGAAACCTACAACTGAAAGTCTGTTAATATAAAAGACGGTGAAAACATTGAAATTTCAAATGTCCTACGTTTCTGAGTGTAAAATACCATTTTATTTATAGATTGATTTGTGATTTCAACCTTCTAGTTTGAAAAGAAGTTAATGTGTTCTTTTAATATGGGAGCATAGGTTATAGATGCCCTGAGGGAATTCATTAAGGACAACTCAGTGTAACCAGCCTCTCATCAAACAGTTTAGGGAGTTACCAGCGCAATGCAGAACACTTTCAAGGAACAAACACTTCACATCAAGGTGTAAAGAGAATCCTGGATATTTTTGTAGAAATGCCTAATGATGTGCTACTACGGTGAGTAGCACATACTAGCACCGTGCCTCTACATTTTAATATTTTATTGCTTCCCTAGATGCTTGGATTTTGGTTTGCTTCTTTTTGTTGGTTTTGATTTTTTTTTTTTTTAGTTGTGGCTTTTTACAAATAAATAGAAGAAGAATGCATGTCTTTGAATTGTTGTAAAATGTTATGTAATTGTATGAAGGGTTCATATAAGAACATGTTGTCTGCCCTTTTGTTACATATTTTTCTTACAAAACAGAACATAATAAATGAAGAACCCCATTAGTTTGTTACTGGGAAAAGATTGTTTATTCTCAGGTGACAGATCAGTTTTGTCAGCAGAGCTTTATGGGAAGGATCACATGCCAGATACTGACCTTGCACATCTTGGTGATCTAAGCAATATCCTTTAAAGCTCATAAAATCCTTCTGGTGGCAAAGCAGCAGAGTCTAATTATTCTATTCAGCCTCTATGCCACCAACGAGGGAAGCATTTAAACAAAGGTTTTTTCCCCCCCTCTATTAAAAAACACTTTCCAGAGCATAAAGCAGAGTTGAGAGGCTCTACAGCAACATCTTTATATGAGTATCTTGAGATAGAAAAACATTTTATCAGCAAATGAGCAAAAAAGGAAAGAAAGAGAAGTGTTCCTTTTCTTTAGTACATCAGATTGTCAACAGCCCTTTCAGTTAGAAAAAGACAGGAGCCAGCCATGCTGTTACAAAATGAAATGAAATCAAGTTGCCATTTATGTTACTCTGGGAGCAAGTATTAATATTTTCCTGTAAGTGTCACGCTTGTGAGAACTATGCTGAAAAGCGAATTTCGTTTTCTTTCTGTTCACATGTGATTATGTTTGCTATTTGCTAATTGGGAGAGTTCAGTGTAGCTTAAAATAGAACTATGTTTAAAACAGGAGGTAATAAGGTGAATATTTATGATTTTGCAATTTATGTCGTTTTTGAAGGATACATTTTAGAAATTTAGAATTAAATTTCTCTTCTTTAAAGTTTCTGTATTGACCAAAGAATCATTTCATTGATTCACGTGGAAGTTAATTTACATTTCATATGTTTTGCTGAAGATTGTAAAACCAGAACATGGTAGTGATAGATCATGTTACAAAGGTTTTTTTGATTTGCAAGCACTGTGCGGCATGTTTACAAAGAACATCCTATATTAATATATTTTTTAACATATGTACTTTGAAGTACATTTAAAAACCTTCAAAGGATTGTTGTGATGAATGAGACATTCTCTTGCATTTATATGCTGATTTGCAGTGTTGTAGGTGCTCATCTGTTAAGCCAGATATTATTGTGAATTAACAAAATTCTGTCTGGTAAGAAAATTTGTCAAACCATGACTTCTCTTTTTATTATGTCCCAGGTCAGTAGATGCTTATTAATGGAAAAAAAGCTAAGATGGCACATTAGAATGCATTTGGATTTCTAATCTCATGCTTTGATATATTTGTCCTTATTTCCTTATGTATTATTCACTAAAGGAATTATGTTTCATCCTACTGACTATATCCTGTTTATGTCCTATGATAATTTTCTTGGGTAGGGTACACATGTACTTTTTTTCTCTTAGTGGTCAGTAATGACCTGTTTCCTTTTGGTGTATTTTTGTTACTTTATTTAAGGTTAGCCCCATGTTTAAGCTGTATATTTATCTGAAATGAGAACTAGAAAATATAATGCACTGTCTCCAAAATAAAAAATTGATCAGTCACCACAACTTTTAAGTCTTTATACATTAAAAACTAAGATTTTCCTTGAAAAGTAAATCGAATTTGAATATCTAAGTTTCTTACTTTCTTGAGCACAGGGAGTTAATGCTACACTGCTTCTACCCTGAACAAGATGGAGGTTTTGTACACAGCTACAGCCACCACTAGTGACATTTTAGGGCTTAATAAGTTTAATTCCAAATTTCAGTATCTGGTTTTTGGTTATGGAGAGTTAAGTGGCAAACATTTATGGCAAGTAGACAAACTTAATAGAGAATTCTGACTACGGCAAAGAAGCTCCACAGAAGATTGGAACTCTAAAATATTTTTGTGTTCAGCATTTTCCAGCATTTACTAAATATAAGTTAAATCTCTCTGGTTGAACAGCAGCAGAGCTTATCTAATCAGCCTTACTGAAATATTAATTCAATATTTAATAAATCATTGTATAGCTCAGAGGTTTACACCTAGCCCCATTTGTGTGGGGTTTTAGTCACGTACTACCATTCCTGAGAATCACCTTTCCGAAGTCAGGGACCTAACTTCTAAATGTTTTCTGGTCCAGGTTAAAGATGCTAAAGCATTTTCTCTGCATTCATCAACACTGTATGTTTATTAATGGCTTTCCACTTGTCACTATTGACCTGTGGAAAGGTCAAGCTCCAGCTAAGAACTTTAAGTCTATGAAAATACAAGCTGTGTTTTTACTAATTAATCAGTAGCAGAGTATTCAGGCAAATGCTTGTGTTCTGGAATTGACCATCCCTATGATTGACAACTATGTCAGAACATAATTGCTTGTTAGTCCTCCAGCACAGTATCAAAAACTTCCTGTGTATACTTCTGCAGTTATTATGGTTCAAGAACACCTACTGCTGGAAGCCAGCATGCTGGTTCAGAGTGGATGTGGGTCATTCCACACAAATTGTCTTCCATGACAAAGTACACAGCCATGTTTAATTCATTAGTAGAGATGAAGCTTAAGTGTTACAGATATCTGCAGTCTTGAAGTTCTCAAAATTATGTTTTTGCCTCTTCGATCAATCTGTGCATAGTCTGCTTTTAATGAAACAATATCATACCAGCACATAATAATTAGAATTCTTGGAAAGTTTAGCTACTAATATTGGCATTTGGGGATTGTTGGTTTCTTTTTTTTTAACCACAGAAGATTTGAAGCTGTATTTTAATATTGTGCTGAAGTGAGCTTTCTTCTTGTCTGTGATATCTAAAGGAAAGAGCTTTTATGTGGGATTTTTATCAGAAGCTGCATCTGATTAGGAATTGTGTTAATGTGAATTTAAGATTAGGTCTTTTCTTTTTTGCCTTTGCTCTCTTGACTCGCCATGGTAGAAATTGAGTACAATGATGAAATGCTCTAGTTTTAATCTTCCCAGTAAGAATCAAATGATCAAGCTGCTACCAAGCAACATGTTGGTCAATTGAATAAGTCTCCTAGACTTTGCAAAAGAATGCGCTGAGCAAATGTGAAGGTTTCACAAAGCCATTTAATAGCAAACTGCTTGCAGAGCAGTTCATTATTGTTTGAAGGAATCACTGCTGAAGTATAGGAGTCATATGCTTTGTATTTCATAAAGGCTTTTAAAACAATCCTCAATCCAAAGGTGAGCCTGACATTGTTCAGAAAAGATTAGGGAAATAGCATGTGATAAACCGTAGCTGAGAGTTTCAGTAATTTCAGTGGAATCCTACCATAAAAGTGATTAAGTCTTAAACTTAATCCTAATGAAAAAGTAGTTCATTAGCAATGGCACTACTTTATATCTGCTTCAGAAGTGAAGAACCAGTTATGGCTGAGAAAAGTAGGGGAACAATCAACTTGTTTTTTCTGGTAAGTTCTTGGAAGTCTGATATATTCTATTTATTCAGTTAACTTATATTTAAATATTAAACTATTTATAATGATCTAATTATTTGTCAGTACGAAATGATGACTTAGGTGATTCTTGAGGCTCTTAAGAGTCTAGGATCTGTGTAATGGTAAATTTACCCTGCAGACTGTGCCAAAGAGCTAGAAGAATAAAAACCTTGCATTGCACTGAGAGTGAGGAAAAAGAAATATGAGAAGTACTTTGGTTTTCCACCATCTCTACAGTGTATATAATAAGAAAGCAAGTAGCAGCGTGTCGAGAGTCTTCTAAACTTCACTATGTATAGGATCTGTAATGTTTTCTTTTGTGCATATTCTCCATTGAAGTTAGCTGACCCACTGGACATGACTCAAGTGGGATAAAGTTACACATTTTATTTATATTTAAAGGATGTGATCTCTGAATGAGAATAAAGAAAAGCATGGAACTGAAAGTATTTGCACTAACTTGAGGGAATGTTAATAGATTCTCCAGGTATATAATAGCAAGAACATATACTTTAGGTCTTCTTAAAAATAATTATGTACTTTTGTAGCCTGTAAGATTTTGATAATGTGGCTTTTCTGTTTCTTAGCTTCTTTATAACATAGTTGTGGATATATAAATATTGCATAATTGTAGCATCCAAACATTTTATCAGAACTCACTTGTTTTAATATTTCTGTATAATTCACAATTAATATTGAAACATAATACTCAGAAAATACAGTCTAGCCAACTAGCATAAAGGTAACCAAATAGAATGAAGTTCATAAAGCAGTATTTATACTCAAAAATTGATCTTAATTATCTTAGTTAATAAAAAGTGACAAGGAGATTTTCATGAAGATTATTTTAATGTGTTCACACTGATAAAAAAAACAACTCGGCTGATAAAGCAAATAAGATTTTGCCAATGATGAAAATAAGTAAATAAAATAAAATTGCTTTTTTAACTTAAAATGAGATTTGAAGGGAAAAAATATGATCAAAATTAGTTTAATTGGGTCCTGTGACCTAGTCCTTAACTGCCTGTCAATACAACATGCAGAAGGAGTGATGACTTAAAATATCTTGCTTGTTTTCTTTGTACTTGAGATACTGAAGCAATGTGTTACTGTCATCTGCACGGAGTAATCTCTACCCAATTGATCTGTTGTCTTATTTCTGTATGTCTTTGAAAATGGTTGAAGCAGAGGTTTCTGTCACTGTTAAACTCTGCAGAGAAAACTTGGAACTTGTCAGGAGAGACTATTAGGTACCTGAATTATATATTTCACTTCTTGACCTTGAACCCTGAATTTATTTGTCAGCTTTGTGATTAGTATCAAAATTTGGACACAGCCAGTATAAGATACATGTGATTTCGTGTATTGTCAGTTAAATTTCTGGAATTGATGTTTGAGGTTACCTATTTGTATATATTTCATCAAAACACATTTATTCTTGTATATGCACATGAAATCTCTCACAGGTTATCAATATTAAATGCAACTTCTGACAGATTACTTCTGAAGTTACTTTGTCAGTCACATGTTGCTTGTTGTAGTGATTTGCTGGTTGGTTGGTTTTTTTCTGTTTGCGTTGGTAGTGGGTTTTTTCCCCTGTCGTATGCTCTTCTTGCAAAGAATCATTTCTCTCTGTCTTGGTTTAAGGCAATTTAAAGGGGAACACTCAAAAATGAGTTCTCCCCCTTTGTTTTAACCAGTCTCTTTCCACCAATGAGGAGAAACTAAATACAAGTAGATATAAGCAAACAAATACCAATTTACTAAAAAGTGAAACTGCAGGGGGAAAAAATAACAGTAAATTATCCCTAGATACAAAATTCCTAAATCTCACAATCTCCCCAAGATGAAAGAGACACCCAAAATGGCGGAAATACGCTTTTCCAAGATGGTGTCCACCACAGGCAACCGTGTGCGGGGAGACAGGGAAAACGGTGTCAGACCCTCCCCCCTCCCCCCTGGCGACCTTTGCAGGTGACTGTGCTCTCTGGGAGACAAAGGGAAAGGATGGTGGCAAACTCTCTTGGGAATGTGGGAGATTACAGAGCACTTCTAGTGGCAGATGAGAAGGGCCGGCATGTGTGGGGTCAGCGTTGCTGCCTGCTGCCTCCTCCTGCTGCCTGCCAAACTCTGCCGGTGCTGGTGCTGATGTGCTCCATGCTGTGCATGTCGGGTCTGGGACAAAATTGGTTTGTCGGTGCCGACACAGGGGTGACCTGGCCCCAGGCACTGGCTGGAATACGATAACATTTTGGGTTACCCACCACACAGTCTTAACGTGGAAGAAACATAGTTTCAGTTCATGTTATGGCCTCATTCATACCATTTTTAGGAAATTCCGAATTTTTATTGCAATCTTATGCCAAATTATACCAAAAAACAAGAAGCATAAAAAATACGAAACACAGGCAGACATCTGTCTGTTTTTGAGAGCATTGAGATACAATTCCTTTGAACGGTATATAAGTGTTCAGACATATGTAAAAGGTTTTGGAAACATTTTGATATTACGAAAGGATCTATTAATCTAAGTAATATATACAGGGAGCTTTTAAAAGCCAGTGGTAATCTAGTGTTAATAACTTCGATATACATGGCATCAAATTTCACCTAGCAATTTTTGCATTGACATGGTTTTTTTTGATCTTTACCATATCTTATAAAGAGATTTCTGTTCTTGAATGAAAAGCTTCAAATCATAAAGGATTTGTGGAATTTTTTAGGTATGTTACTTCAGTAATTAATGTCCTCAGTCCTGAAAAAGGTGTACTTTATTTCTCTTATTATGTAGCCTAGTGTGAGCTTGCTTCACTCAGTCTTGGTTTCAGTCACTTACTGTCAAACATCTCTTACCCATGCAGGTCAGGGTAAGATACTTCGCCTGGAAAATTTTTGCAGACACTCTTGAAGATTCTGTACTTTTACCACCATTTTCAGGGGTTTGGCATTTGTTACATGTGTGTATACATGAGGAAATAAACTGTTGTTACTGCACTGGTGATGAGTGTGCTTGGTCTGTAATAAGTTACCATGACAACTTAGTGCAAACATCCTGCAACCATAAGCCTTGTATCTGAGGATTTCAGAAGGTGTAGCAGTCACTATTCATGCGCAGTTAAAGCTGTAAAAATACGGAAAACCCTACGGAAATGTATTACTTATTATCATGTCATCTATTGACTTCTTAATTTGGGCTGAACTTCTTAAATGTCTTACTATGAAGTGTAGGTTATAGAATTGATTTGATGTTGTCATTGTTTTCTGAATTGTTTCTAAGTTTTTTGCATTCTTCTTAAAAAGATGCCATGTTATTTTAGTACTGCTTTCACTGGGTTTATGTATGGGTGCATCAGTTCTGCTGACTTGATATGATCCCAAGGACTGAGTTATCCTTTATAAATGCACTGTCATAAAAGCGATTTGAACTCAGCTCTCCGTATGCCAATATTTCTAGGTCCCTCAGCATCAGTTTATTTAAAGATATTGCATTACCTGTCTTATATTCCTCTGACTCTGCATTTGGCAGTATATTTCATCTCTGTGCAAATAACTGCATATTAGCAAAAGATCCAGGTTTAGCTGTATGATTGGCCTCACCACACCATTATTTGTATTCTCGCCAATTTTATGTCATCTACAAATTGTATCAGCAAAGATTTTATCTTTTGTTCTATTAAATGCAGTTAGTCACAGCACAGGATCTTAGAGAATCTAGTTAATTTTAGTCATCCAAGAGGGGTATTTGCTTCGTTTTTACTTCAAGTGCTTGTTCTTAATTATTAATTCAAAGGTTTTAGGTTCTCATCTCATTTACCTTTGTGAACTGAAAGATCTTGGGATCTTATTATAAAATAGCAGTGTTGCCAAGAAGACCTATCTTCCACAAAGTCACACTTCTTGGAACTAATTGTGATCTTATTCTTACTTAAGAACATTCTGTTTTCCCAGAAAAATACTATTTTGCCTGTGATCAATATCAGGTTAGTTAAACAATATCCAGTTAGCACATATAGCATTTATGAGCTCTTTATCTTTATTTTAAAAATAATTATTATTACAATGTACATGTTTTTGAATTTTTCAGAAATTCTGCAGAGTCAACTATTTTTGAAAGATACAAATATTTTTTGAAAGATTCAAATTACTTATTCCAGAGGTAATTTGTAACTTGGATGAACACTGTGTTGTTTTGTTCATTTAATAAAATTGAATACTTTTCTTGTTATTGTAGTTATCATGCAGACTAAAATGTCTTTTTCAGTTACTATTTCTGTAACAGAATTGTCTTTTGCCTACCAGTTTTCTTGAAGGCTGTCAATACTTGTCCTTAACTCGTGATTGTAAACCAGTTTGGTGGTGTTCTCACAGGGAGGTTAGCCTCTCACAACGGGTCTGAGTTATTTTGTATTTTGTGGGGAATTGGAACTTTGTCCAGATTTAGGTATCAAAGCTTTGGAGGTCTGTATCTGAGCTAGGTGCCCGGGTACCATTTAAAGTCACTGGAGAGAAAGAGACACACAGCAACACATTCCTACTTTAGGAGCAGATGAATGGTGCTTTAAACATCTAAGTTGTCCATATTGATTCTACAAGTATAGACTAGTAGGATTAGTTCAGGTGCAAATATTTACATCAGGACAGATGAATTTTAATGTGTTTCACAGTTTGCATGCATATATACAGGGAGAGGCTCTTCTTGGACCTCTGGAATCATCAGAACTTAGCAGTGGTCAATCCACATAACCTGTTTAAGAATGGAGTGAATTGTCTTCTGGATCTATCTCTTTATTTCTTGTGAAGTGAATGTGTAGAATTGATTTAAATTAAAACAGGCTTTTTTAAAACAGCTGTATTAAACTTGGTGAGATGAAAAACTCGTCCTGTGTGGCTAATTTCCATCAAGGATGGACACCATTTGTGTATTTTTTGCTTAAGACAGGGCTAAATCAAGTGCCTGCTATGAAGGTGGTTCTTGAATGAGAACCTAAACATTCAACTTGGTTCAAGTAAAATTAGTCTAGTGGTAAAATGTGGCACACAACACTAAGATATCAAGGTTCAGAGGTATCAGAATGAAGAAAAGTAAGTTAACAACATGTTGCTACTGTAGTTCATGTTATGGAGCTGCAAGGGATACCATTCTCCTTGCTAATGGTTAAGCTAGAAGACTGCTTTTTCCTGTAATCAGATACTTTTTCTTACACTCTTCTTGCTTTAAAATACTCAAAAGCAGTCATCAGAGAGGGCAGAAGCTGTCAGAACATCGTTGCAAGTAGCTGTATAAGTAACTTTGATCTGCTTGGTTGAAAGATAATTACATGTTTGCCACAGAGAGGAGAGCCACAGTTTCACACATCCAGCAATATGTGAAAAGACACTCAGAGTCAGAAGATTTAGCAGATATTGCATAAGATTTGCTAGCAAAATATAGAAAGTGCCATTTTAGAGGTCTCTACAATACCCTGTCTGACCATTAACTGTGCCCTCAGAAAGGGCCTTACAGGCTCGTGTCACACCTGCCAGTCTCACGTGGAATTCACTCCTAAAACAGCTTCTGTTGTCACTCTGCTTTAGACAACTGAACATAACTTCTTGGGCTGCTTTATTAGAGATCCATTTTCCGTTCCCCAGGACAGAATCAAATCCAACTGAAATAAAGGCAGAGGTTGGCATGTTCAAAATCTGTTACTATATAAGATGTAAATTATCACCTCTTTTAAGAACTTTGGAAAGATCCTGTATTATGGTGTGAGGAGGAAAAATATGAACAACACAACAGGAGTATGCAGTAGTCGTGAAATTTGACCATTGTGTGCTTAAGTGCTATTCAGCTCACTATTTTTCTTAATTCAGACTTGAGATATGTTGACTGCAATGGACAGGACAAGGGGCAATGGTTTTAAATTAAAAGAGGGCACTTTTAAATTAGATGTAGGAAAAAAATTCTTTATTCAGAGGGTGGTGCAGCACTGGAACAGGTTGCCCAGAGAAGTTGTGGGTACTCTACCTTTTTACACACCCTGAAAGTGTTCAGGGCCAGGCTGGATGTGGCCCTGAGTGACTTGCTCTAGCAAATGGCATTCTTGCACATGGTAGGGAGTATGGAACTAGATGATCTTTAAGGTCCCTTCCAGCCCTAACGTTTCAGTGATCTATGATTCTCTATCCAGATTTAAAAAAACAAAATGGAGCGTACAGTAACTAGTACTGATTTTTGCATCTTATGGAAGTTGCTTATAATTTCTAGATTTTTATGGTACGAGGTCAAAGAATCCACAGTTTTCAATAGTTCATGCTCTGTTTTTCAAGTAAAGATTGACATTTTGAAGGTGAGGTCATCTTACTGCAAATTGTTGAAGCATCAGTTACAGTGTAACTTAGTTTGCTTGCTCTTGAGCATCTTCCCTCAAGCAGATTTGCCCTCCCAGAATTTAAATCTTACTCTTTGGAGTCAATTAAGATTAGAGTTGAAAGTTTAAGAAATCATTAAAGCAATACAAAATTCACAGTTCCGGCAGCTGCAACTTCATTTTATCATCTTAATAAATACTGTGTAGCAATAGCATATGGTTAGCTTTTCAGCAGATAACTTGAAGAATGAAAAATCATCACCTCTTATATCATTGTGTGGCTCTTCTGTTCATGTTTTCCAAAGTCCATCACTAACAGGTCTTTAAATAGAGAAATAGATAAGGACACTAGTAAGTGGTCTTATCTTTATACTTTCAAACAGATGCATGACATTGTTATGAAAAGTCAGTGCTATTGAGAAAACTGTGGTCACGTTATTTAGGCACCACATAAGAAGGTAAATAGTAATTTATCAGAACAGTGACTCCCTTAGGCATAATTAGTGTTGAGATCACAGTAAATCAATTGCTGTCAGTTACTGACAAAGGTAATTGCTCTCAACTGGAAGCTCAGGGAAAAGATTTACTGTATATGCCTGCTCTTTTACTTCTTGGTGTTAAAGAGACCTCTGCTGCATATGCATTATCTTAAGAAACATTAAGAACTCTGTCTTCATGTGGCAGCTCTTTAAAAGCAGTAATGACAGTAAAACTTTGGCCTAGGACTTGGCTCATGAAGTTCTCTAGAAAAAAAACTTGCATTAAGAAGCTTATGTATGTGGACGATAACACTGAGATTACTTCTCACTTGGCAAGAATTATTCAACAAAGTTATTTTTTAGTTCATGTTTGTGTCCTAAATTAAGGTTTTTCAGTTCATTATGAAATGAAACAAACACAAGGATTTAGCCTGTAGAAAAGTTGTCAAATGAATTAAGAAATCAAGTAATTAAGGGAATTTGTGTCACACTTACGTAGCTACAATTCATTCTTGAGTAGAAAAAACAAACTTTGAAACCAATGAGATTTTTCTTCTAGAGGAAAATAGTGACATCTTATATTACTTTGATGTTAGAAGAATTTATTGTAAAAAATATCTGGGAAGGTCTTTGATCCACTTTCAAAAAAAAATTCCAAAGAGAGTTAGGAGCACTGAATGGCACACAAACATTAGTGCTCTCATTTCCTTCCCCTGAGCTTTTTCTTCTTTGTTCGAGATGGTTTCTGATTTTTGCGAGGGGGGTTTTAGGAAATTCAAATAAAACAAAAGCTGTGCATGTAGCAGATGACTAAAATGAGGGAAAAAAACCCCTAGGAATCTCTCTTTTTTATCCTACTCATTGCTTTATACATTGTGATTGCTGAGAAAAAGTAAGCGAAACAAGAAAGGCTTCAACCCAAAGTAGCAAAATATTACAGATTGGAAAGAGGGAGATGTAATCCTTATTTGGTGGAAACATACAGTTGAAATTAGTTTAAATGTGCTTCATTATTTTGATCCTCAAAACTTTCAGTGGCTGTACAAATACTTAATCTTAACTGGGTTGTAAAGCCACTGTATATCTGTGCTTTTTAATTAGGCTGTATCTTCAAAATTTCCTTGATGCTCAAGATAATACATACATTGGTCTGAATTTTGATATCTTATTTGGCTTTGGAGAAATTATTTATGAATATGATAATTTCAAGCATGAATTTAAACTTTGTTTAGTTAAAAATAGTAATTTGTTAATATAGTGATCTTTTTTATTAGTTTAAGTGATTAACTTGGGATAGTATTAGTTTGTTGCGGAGTTTTTTATCTTCACGATAAACATGCTGTTCTGCTAAACTTGGGGAAAAATCAAAATTTCTAAGATATTTCCCTGATTTTTTCTAGATCAATATGAGTGAATAGGGGTTGATTCAGATGTGTGGAAGATGTTCCATTCACTTTTTAAGAAACAGTTAAATCTGCATAAATTAGATTCTCTCTTCAGCTGAAAAAACACGGTCTGTCTGTTCCAGTTCCAGAAAGATTAATTTTCCTTTGGTTTGCCTAGGATTTGACACCTATTTCTGATATCAAAATTAAGTATTATAGAAAATTTGGGTAATACCTGTTACCCATCCTGCTGCAGATGATGCAAGTTTCTGGGGCTTCCCTAGTGGGATTTGGATGCCTGTCTACCTAAACATCTATTGAAATGCCATTATAGGAAGAAGGAAAGTGTAAAACTCTCAGAAATAAGCAAATGCAGTGGATTGTAATTAAATGGCAAAAGAGCCTCCAGAGCAAAGAGGATGCTGCGTGAATAGATACTCACAAAGTTAGGCAGACTCAGAAAGTAGGGGAATGTATTATGTTCTGAATTATTTTTTGTAATCCTGTAAAAACATAAAAGGGATTTACATAAACTAGTTCCCATATTCATTTTCTATCATAAAATCAAATAAGTAAGTTCATTTAAAAAGTAAATGATCCATTTCAGGACTGGCCACTTGGCTACTGTGAGTGATAGTTAGTATTCATGGCCATCCTTTTAGTAAGTAACAACTTTTTAGTTTCCACAGACAACTGTACCATAGAAAACAACATCCCTCACACTCTTTCTCCTGCCTTTCCTTTTCTTTTCCTTCCCATTTCCTTTATTTTCCAAATATTGAAAATGCCTCTGGAAACAAACAATAAATTTCATTACCAAGAGAACTGATTAAAAAATGTTTTGTAATGAGAATAAGCTACAATTTTCTTTTTTTGTTACTCAGACTGATCAGCAGTTTATTGCTAAAGCTGAGTGTAAGAGAGAAAAGCCATGCTTACATTATGAGGATCTTTGTAAAGAATTTCAGTTCCTTGCAGGCTTTCAGATGTATACTTCTAAAAGATTTTGATGATAATTCTTGCTATATTCAATCAGATCCACATATTGTTTAGTAACACTACTCACTTTTTATTTTTCAGAATGTAACGTGATTACACAGTATTTTTTTTTTTTTTGTGTTACAGAAAGTACACTTCAAAAGTCCATGAAGATAAAAGCCTTTCAATTTGCTGCATCGTAAAAAATAATGGATTAGACTGCAATACAAATCCGATTCTCAGAGTTTGCTACAAGCTCATAGATTTTACTTGTTGGTGATTAATAACCATAATAATTTTGTATCACATTCTTGCTGACCTCAGGCTCCAGTGAAGCTAAAGGGCATCAGGTTTTGTGAATAATACCACTGGAAGACATTAATACAAAGTGTCCTTAATCTTAGAACCTGAAAACATCTGCTTGAATTCTGTAGCATGTTGTATAGGTTTTCAATGAAGGCAGCTTTTAAAAAATTGGCTGATTTTGCTCCCTGGAGTGGCTTTTGCTCCAGCCAGTGGGAAATCATTTCAGAAGGATTTAGATGGTGCACGTATCATTGGTTTAATAAGAAAAAAGTAAGTCAAAAGTTAAAGAAGTCAAGCACTTTTCCATTACATTCATATATCTCTTCATACATCAACTGTTCTTTAAAAGTATTATACCTTCTTTAATTCTCTTTCGTGCTAACTTAATGGCAGCAGAACAAAATAAAATGGATGACACTGTAGTTGGTTTCTCAGTTATTACAGTATAATAATTTTACTGATGCACATTCTATAATATTTTCATGATCATTAATTTCACAGTAAAGAGTACTTTCTCATTTTCTCCTATCATTCAACAAACGAAAGGTACATAATTATTTACATTTTACAGAAAATCAGTCTTAACATTTGTTTTCAAAATGGTAAAAACCCAGATTATGATGAAAATATAATAGTGACTTTAAAATAAAATGTGCTAATGAGGCAGAGATTGCATTGGTGTAAATGCTTGAAGTTGCTTTAAATACACAGATTAATCTGCTACAGTACAGAAAGTTCTATTATATCAGATTTTTTTTTTTAAGTAACATTTACCAGTAGGAGTCTGAAATACAACATTCCTCAAAATTCATAATAATTCTAGGCCACCTGAACGTTGTTTATTTGGGTCTTGGGCATCTGCAGTGTTCCCAAATCCTAGTCAACAGTTCAGTCTGTCTCTCTTCCAACATTCTGTGTCTTGACAAATTCATTAGGCACTTCAGATTTTGGCTGAGAATCACTTGTTAGCTCAAATTTAGTCTGTAACTGAAGAAGTGCCTATTCTAGGAAAAAGAAAGCACCTGCCTTACTCCACAGATGAGGAGTTTTGCAGACAGCCTGAAGCAACCTCCCACATGCAGGCCCTACTCCTCATGGGGAATTTCATCCATCCAGTATCTGCTGGAGAGACAATGCAGCAGGACATAGGAAATCTAGAAGGTTTGTGAAGAGAAACAATTCCTGACACAAGTGATAGAAAAGTGCATAACTAGACCTCATATTCAGGAATGAGGAAGAGCTCATTGGGGATGGGAACACAAGGCAACCTTGGCTGCAGTGACCATGAGATAGTGGAGTTCAAGATTGCAAGAGGAGGGAGCAGGGCAAAATGCAAGATCACAAGTCTGGACTTCAGGAGAAGAAACTTTGACCTCTTCAAGGATCTTCTTGAAAGAGTCCAGTGGGATAAGGTCCCAGAGGGCAGAGGAGCCAAGAAAGCTGGTTGATATTTAAAGATCAAGTTTAAGAGGTGTCCATTCCACTTTTCAGGAAGATAGGAAAAACACGCTGAGAGTAGTTGCTGGCAAAAGTCAAATTTAAGAAGGAAGTATTCCAGAAGGTGAAATCAGGGACACATGACTCATGAGGAGCACAGAATTGCTGTCCAGTCTTACAGGGATGAAGTTAGCAAAGCCAAAGCCCACTTGAAACTATGGAAGAAAGAGAAAGGCAACAATAAAGGAGACTATGAATATATAAACAGCTAAATGCTAACTAGGTGTCGTGGTTTGACACTGATCCAGTGCCAGGCACCCACAAGAGTTGCTCACTTACCCTCCCCTGCCACAGCTGGGCAGAGAAGAGAAAGAAAAAAAAGTCAATGAAGGCTCCATAAGTGAGATAAGGACCGGGAGAAAACACTTCAAAGGCAAAACAGGCTCAACTTAAGGTTGCAAAGTGAATTTATTGCTAACAGAATCAGAGGAGGATAATGAGAAGTAAAATAAACCCTTAAAACACCATCCCCCCTCCTCAGCCCCTCCCTCCTTCCTACCAACTGTGCAGGGAGACAGGCCTGGGGTGGGGGTTTGTGGTCAGTTCATCACTGAGATTCTCTTCCACTGATCTGGGAGAGGAGTCCTTCCCCTGTGAGACCATGGGGTCCCTCCCACGGGAGCCAGTTCTCTGTGAACCTTTCCAACATGGGTCCACCCTCACAAGCAGCAGCCACACCGCACCTGCTGCAGTGTGAGCCCCTCCCACAGGCACACAGCCCTCCCAAAACTGCTGTGCCGTGGCTCTCTCTCTCCACGGGGTGCAGTCCTCCAAGGACAGGCTGCTCCAGCCTGAAAGCAAGGGCCTTCTCTCTCCACTGGGTCTTCCCCTGGCTCACAGCCTCCTCCAGGCATCCACCCGCTCCAGCACGGGCACCTCCTCCACGGGCTGTGGGTGGATCTCTGCATCCCCAGTGGATCCATGGGCTGCAGGGGCACAGCTGCTTCACCATGGTCTGCACCATGGCCCGCAGAAGAATCCCGGCTCTGGCACCTGGAGCACCTCCTGCCCCTCCTTCTCCACTGACCTTGGTGTCTCCATGTTGTTTTCCCTCACATGTTCTCACCTCCTCCTCTTCTCTGACTGGAAGCAAAAAACTGTGACTTTGTTTTGATTTTCTTCTTAAATATGTCATCACAGAGGCGTTACCAACCTCTCTCCTTGGCTCAGTTTTGGCCAGCAGCATATCCATCTTTCAGAGCCATCAGAGATTGGCTCTGCTGGACATAGTGGAAGCTTCCAGCGGCTTCTCACAGGAGCCACCTCTGTGGCCCCCTGCTACCAAAAACCAGACTGTGCAAAACCAGTACACCCGGGAAAACCTGTACCTGCTGCTGAATGGGCAGTGGTCGTGGTGACAAAGGACGTGGAGTATGCTGAGGTATTCAATTTCTTCTTCTCCTCATTCTTTACTAGTAAGACCAGTGTCCTGTTTTGGCTGCTCCTCTCAGCATAGATGAAGCCAAACCGTGAGTACTGTGTTCAGTTGGGGCTCTTTAGTACAAGAGAGACATGGATATATTGGAGAGACTGTGGCAAAATTCCACAAGGACAATTAAGAGACTGGAGCATTTTTCATATGAGGAAAGGCTGAGAGAGCTGTTACCAATGTCTGTAAATACCCAGAGGGAGAATGCAAAGAGGAGGGGTCAGGCTCTTTCCAGTGGTGTCCAGTGACAGGAAAAGAGGCAATGGGCACAAACTGAAATACAAAAGGTTCCCTCTGAAAATGAGGAAGCACTTGTCGTGTTGGGTGGCCAAACATTGCCACAGGCTGCCCAGAGAGGTTGTGGAGTGTCCATCCTTGGAGAGTATGAAAGTCATCGGGACATGGTCTTGGACAATTGTCTCTGGCTGCCCCTGCTTGAGCAGGGGGTTCAGGCCTGCTGAACTCTAGAGGTTCCTTCCAACCTCAACTATTCTGTGATTCTGTGATAAAACGAGCAGTTTTTAACTAAGTGTCCCACCATTACTTCCTGTTTCTCCAGCTTGAGGCAGAGACATATGAATTCTTTCAATTCCAACCGGAAAAACAGAGAAGTTAATTGTGACCAAGACTATAAACTGTTTCAGTTTATTTTCTTTATATCCTAGAAGAGGTCTCTCATCCCTGGTCTGTCTTATACTGAAGATAAGTACTTTTAATATGTTTTTCTTTTTTGTTTCCACCTGGCTGTTTTATATGGGACCTGATCTAGTATAGGTAAGTAAAAAACTTGTTTTTAGTGTGAATGCACAATTTTGTTTGGAAAGGGAGGTGTAAGGTTCCATTCCTAGGAATTATATTATTTTCAGAGTGCATGAATTCAAAGAGCAAACATGCAAACCCAGTTCTGTCCTGTAACATCTGGATTATGTTTCTCATGAATTGTATTTAATGTGACAGCAATAATTTTGGCAAGAGGTTAAATAATAAGTTTAATTTCTGATTTCTCTAGGTAAATGGAGGTGAGTTACATTTGTTGCTAGTTTGGGAGCATTTGTGTGACTTTTTTTAGGCATTTCTTTGTATTAAGTAATAGTAACAAAAAAAGAATCAAATGACCAAACTTTAAAGAGATCAACAGTGATACTGTGGATTTATGACTATATGTTGGAACCTCTTCAGACTCAGTCTTGTGGATGTCTAAATTGTAGAAGGAGAGTGACATGAGTTGAGAGCTGCAAATTTGGAGGATTTCCTGGTAGGGCTCTCTAGTCTCACACTTAGTTAAAACTCTTCAAAGAATTATAACTCTGTATATATTTTATTATATGTCAGTTGCAACAGCTAAACAGCTAGAGATAATGAGGGAGTATGTGTTATCTTAAATGTCCTTGAAAGTGTTTAGAAGAGCTTGTGGAACAGAAATGACATAATATTTGGGGTTTGCAAAGATTATGGCATGGCACACCAAGCATTTAACTGTGTCCTTAAATCCATTCCAAAGTGGCAATATACATGAGACCATATTTAAATGCTCTGTTGTGTTGGAATTTTAATTCTGCCAAGTCAATGAACTTAGCAGTCTAATGTAAGAGTTAATGGAAGCAGGACAGGTAGTAAAACTAATGCACCTGAACAGAGTTGCTGGAGGTTTCCAGGTGCAGTTTGTAGTGTTGGCAGTGTTCAGCTCTCCACAAGGACTGCAAGGATGGTTGGAGTCCCTTTATCTGGGGTCTCTCAATAATTTTTAAGAGAAATTGTTCAAGCAAAATGAAGTAAGAGGACTGATTTTTGTATCTACTGTCAATCAAATGGGTGGGCTAGTAACACCAGCCGAAGTCCAGCATAGCAGTACTTAAAACGGCAGCTACAAAGAGGACAGAGGCTCTCTCTTTGTAAAAAGCCACATGGAGGTGACATGAGGCAATGGCTCCAAGCAGCATTTGGAGACATTTCATCTCAATATAAGAAATAAAGATTTTACAGTGAGTAAATGCACTTTTTACAGATGAGTCCCCATCACTGGAAGGTTTCAAGATTCAGTTGGACAGGGTGTCTGATAATCTGATCTAGGCTCCCTTTTCCACAAAAGGTTGAACCAGTTGATCTTTCAAGATCCCTTCCAACCTGGGCTGTTCTGGGATGATATATCTTATTCAATTCTCTTTTTGTTTCTCTGTTCCTTTATTTGACTTTATCCAAGTCACCATCTTAAGCAGAGTACACCAAATTAAAAATTACTGCATTATGGAACAAAACATGATATTTTCACAGTTATCTGAAATACATACAGTACTTTCCAAAATGATAAATGGTACAGTTTCAATGATTTCTTTCCTGAGGCTGAAATGAAGAAATGCCCATTTTTCTTTTGTAAAGTGTTGTCTCTTTGAGTGAACTGAGAAAAGCATAGTTAAAGATGGTGAAGAAAAACATTTATTTTACACTTTAATATTTGAATTTTTAAGTCTGAGTTTACCTTCCTTAAATGGCTTATGGCAATATACAGTACATAACATGTACTTTCACATCCCTTACACAAGCTGAAAAAGATGTTAATGTTTTAAAAATATATTGTTAGACACTATTTTACATGGTTTTGCTCTTGATAATTCTGAAGTATCTGGAAGTTCAGAAGCTTATCATCATAGTGATGTTCTAAAAATATATTGTTAGACACTATTTTACATGTTTTTTTCTTGATAATTTTGAAGTATCTGGAAGTTCAGAAGCTGATCATCATACATATTTACCTGAATTAGAAACCTTATTTTGCATGTATATATGATATGATTTATTTGATTTATGCTAAAAAGATAAATGTCTGTTTTCCCTTCCTCTCGCAGCAAATCACAAGCAGGTAAAAAACCACTTCATATATATTGTAACTTTTAACTTAAAATGGCATTTGTTTACTAAATTCTTTTTATCATTTTCACGACTAATCATTAACATAATATACTATAAATGTAAACTGCAAATAATTGCAACATTCAAAATTTTACACTGTCAAAAAGAGAAAAAGAGCAAGAACATTCTACATGTGGATGCTAGATTTCATTCCAGTCTGAATGGAAAAGGTTACTGAGTTGATAACCTGAAAAATGCTTTTTTGTCAAGCATTCAGAAAAGAAGTCATGAGACTAGAGACAGACACCAGTTTCTACCTCTTGAGTGCTTGGACATTTTACATGAGTCTCTGGAAAGAAAGTAAATGAGAGTTTTAGTTTTCTCCCTTTCAGCTTGGTGTCCTTGCGACAAATTATGTCAAGTTTCCTTTTCCTTGCTCTCTGTTGGAACAAGGATTGTTGCATTTCTGCCTTTGTCTCCAATGACAAAGGGACTACTGCTGGATTGTCTGAAGCAGTATGATGTGTGTTAGGGCTGCTAAGGGTTGTTAGGTTTGTGGGTTCAACCACTAGTGAAGCTGAGCATGTGTCGCAGGGACACACGGATGTGGGAACACAGGCACTCACCGACGACACCGACACGGCTGATCACACAGGCTGCCTCAGGAGGTCACCAGCAGAGCACACACACAACACTCTCCAGATTCACAAGCAAATGGACATTTGTGAGATCTCTGGGGTACCAGCATGGCCCCTTTACACAACTGGCACCTCTGCCTGGATCCCAAACCCTCTCGTCTGCCTCACAGGTCCCCAGCTCGCCAGCTGGTGCAGCTGGGTGCTCACTGCAAACACGCAGCACTCACACACTCCTCCCACAGATGCCCCACACTAAGTACCAGCACAGACTCTCTGCCTGTCTGAGACCTCTGCTGGGACCTGAGGCCCCTTCACAAACACTCACACTACCCCCAGCAGTGAACACCAGGCACACGGGCTGTGACACAAACTCCACTCCAGCCAGTGGCTCTGAGCCCCTCACTCACCCCAGTACCTCAAGCTTATTTTTACACATACACCGTTCACAGTGGCTGTAGGATAACCCGCACTTCCTTTGTCCAACACTGATTAACAATACAATTATCTTGTTTTATACCCCTCCTGCCTACCCGTCTATCTGTTTCCTCCTGCTCCCCCTTCCCCTA
Source organism: Corvus hawaiiensis (assembly GCF_020740725.1). Lineage (NCBI taxonomy): Eukaryota > Metazoa > Chordata > Aves > Passeriformes > Corvidae > Corvus > Corvus hawaiiensis. Next base: position 79,632,162 of record NC_063214.1, read on the forward strand.
CTCATTGCCTCACCATTTGACACAGTCCCACCAAACCCTTCCAAAATGCAGGACCCCCAGGTTTGCATACTCATCTGTTGAAAAGTACAGGTCTTTGATAGCCCATCCAATGGTGTGACTGACCAGGTTTGTTTCTGGTTATTGTTTGCTAATGCTAATTGGCCTGGATTTATGTCCCTCTGTGTTTTGTCTCCCTTCCTTTCCTTATCCTTCCAACTGGAAAAATAAAGATTCTCACACTCCACATATCCTTATTAGTTATGCCACTGACATAGTTTGTTCCATGACCATCTTTACAATGTGTTGTTCATGTCTTTATGACTTCTTTGGCCAGATACTCTAAAAAGGAGCAGGCAGTTGTTGCATGTACCCGGAAAAGAACATACACCTGAGATGGAGTATCAAGTTGAACGTCTAGATTAGAGTTGTCTTACTTGCTAGGAAAATAGTGTTAAATATTTGCATTAAAGCAAAATAATGTCTGACTAGCATCACTTTGCAGGAGATGTAGGTAGCTGCAGTGAAGACTCAATAATGAGGGTTCTTTCAGACCTTAAGGCCGGAGGAAGATGTAATTTAATTTGACCTTAGGTTGCTTAGGAGTATAAGAGGGAAACAGCTGGCTGTGTTCTTGTCTCAGGACACTTCTGACCTAGGGTGTGGGAATGTCAAATTGTGGCTATCCAGAAAGCTGTCAGGACAAGTGAGGAGGTATGTAAAAGAGTGTATAAAGCTCTAAGAGTAAGCGGTGATAGAAAATAAATGCAAGAGCTCATTATGGCTAAAATTGCTACTGGATCACATTGAAGTACATATTTCTCCAAGTCTCCCATGCTACTGATACTGTGCAGAGACATAACAAGGAAAGTCTCATAAAAAGTTCACAGTGTAAGTAAGTGAGAAAGAAAAGCAAAGCACGAGTAGTAAATTTATTTCCTTTAAGTCCCACAGGTGATCACTGGCAGATGAAAGAACAAAGACAGTCTTTTTCTGAATTTTGATCTAGAGTCCATTAGCCATATTTCATTATATGCAGGGTATTATTGTTATTCCATTCCACTCCTCCTGTTCTTAAATGATTGATGTAATATAATATGAAATGCGGTAAAAGTTCGCCCAACAATATTGAGTCATTTACTTCTTTTGAAATTTTGTTGCATGCATATCAAAAAGTGATGTTTTAATAGCAGCATAGTTTGGTGTTTTGCATGTCTTTGTGGTGGGATTTTTACTAATCTTTCCTGTCACAGCTTGGATTATGCCTGTCATGCTTCATGTAGATCAGCAAAGACATTCTTGTAATATTGTAGAATCCCTAAGCATTTCTTTGCGCCTTTTGAAGTGCATTGGGCTGGTTTTTTTAGTTCTTTTGTTCTTCAGATTTTCTATTGAGCATGGAATTCCTTGAGTAAGCAAAGATTTTTGTTTAATACCCAGGGGTAGTAGGAAAATTCTCATCATTGTAGTTAATGGTGAGAATTTCTAGTAACGATTTGTGACTATATCTTTTAGAAAAAGTCTTTGAAAATGTTGATGTTAGTAACTTGTAAAGAGTTAACTTATTATCAGATTGTTCTTTACATCCCAATGCAGCAATGTTTCAGTGCAGGGTAATCTGTATAAGTGCCCAGTCCTGTCACCTATAAGACAAAAGATGTTTACCTTCTGAAATTGCAAAACTGTAGAAATTCAGAATATTTATGATTAATACAAAATTATATATAACAAAAGATTCTTAAACCAGGTGTAAGTAGCTAGATTGTAAGGTAACTGACTGTTTTAGACAGTTGTAGGCTGTTTGCATTTGACAAACAAGAGGAGTGTACTGTGACCATGAAAACAATTGGTTGTTAGCTCTTTCAGAGAGTTGTTTTTAATATATAAGTGAATTGCTGAAGGTAAAAATGTACAGTTTTCATTGTAGAAACATGAAGGAGAACTGGAATCAGTTTTCAGTTACTGGTAACATTTTGGGATTTTGTGCGACAAAATAGCCTTATTTTGCTGTTAACTTGTCATCAGCCATTTATCAGTCATAGTTTTAGTTTATTCTGTGATGTCCAGAGACCTGTACTATGTCATGGACCAATCTGTAGTGGCTGCAGTTTACATGCATTTGTGAATTCCTTGCACTCAGATGTGGTGCTTGGTCCCATCAATCTGGCACAGGCACACTCTGTTATGGGCAAACCCTCAGCCGGAATGTGGCTGGAAAGAGCATTAGCTTGGAGTCATGGGACTAAATCAGCCTGAGTCAAATTTTGAATGATTCAGACCATTAGGAACACTTTATTTTGAGGTGGTTTTATTTACCTACTTTTCTAGAAAGAATGATGCTTTGCACTTGCGTTTCATGAAGGAATAGTGTAAGAGTATGGCTAATTTTCTCTACAGATGTAATAGTAATGTAAGATTCCTACCTACCTACCTCATCTCTTGTCTACATTCATAATTCTCTCTTTGCTTTTGCACACCTACAGAAAATCTATTGACCCTTGTGCTATTATTTATGTGTCTGTTTTACCTGGTTTGTCTCGTCTTCACACCTGTTTGAATCCTGTCTAATTGCCATCCTTAATGCATCCTCTCAGTGTCAATCCTATATTGCTGCCTCACAGCTCCATTGTTCTAGTTTTATAGCTCCTTCAACAGCAGCCTCTTTGCTGGTTAGAGATGTTACTTTGGTATTCTTTTTCTCATGTAGGACATTAAGCTGTATCTTGCCACTAAAATTACCTCATGACTTTGAAGAAAATATTAAACAAATCACATGAAATAAAAGATAAATTTGATGTCAGAAATCATGATCAAAAAGATGTCCTTAATGCTTGCACTGTAAAAGACAAAATATGGCTTTGAAGCCCTAGCAAGAGGACACAGGATACAGTGGGTCCTCACATCTCCATATGCCTTTGCAAAGTCACTGCAGCTCCAGGGCATTACTGACTCTGGGGCTAATCTGTCCCAGTAGAACAGTCCTAGCACAGTAATTCTGCACACCAGGAAGTATCCATGAATAGTGCTATACATTTAGGTAGTTCTCACCTCTTACAGGCTAAATTCCTAGGAGAAACAAAGTATATTAACATTCCAAAATCTGTGTAAGAATGATGCTTAACATGTTGCTTTTCATCACTTACATACTTTATTGTAGTGGTAAGTTTTTAAAAATCACTGTAATTCTGTATTTTTTTAGTTAAAAGATGCTGCTTATTTATTTATAGCTTGCTTGAAGAATGAATCCATAATGGTTCAAAAAAGAATCTTCAGTAACTGAAAGTTGATCAAGACTGAATGAAACTCTGATGGAGTTTCAATGTCACCTTTCAGCCATCTTACTGTTTTTATAGTTCCACAGTCTCTTCACACAGGCCTTTTCAACCATCTATATTTGCTACTATCAGCCATCCAGACTGCAGCTAATTCTGCAAGTACCTTTCTGAGTGACCGTCAAGTAGATAGCGACCAATAAAGCAATTACTGCATGTGCAAGCTTTCACCCTTTAACATGTAAACAGGAGACTGTGCAAACAAGAAACCAAGTGGTGTTTGCTTACTTACAAGTTGTTTCTTGGGGTACCTTTGAATGGACTCGGGGTCATTTATAATTCGGGGAAAAGGTAAGGATAGCAAAACATAAGAACAGATTAATGGCACCTGGAGCAGTTAAGAGTCAATACAATTTTTACAAGAGTGTCAAGGGAAAGTGGAGGACCAGAGAGAAAGTAAGCTTGTTAATAAATAAGGTAGTTTAAATTGATGATTAATGACTCTTAAGTAGCCAAGTGCCTAAGTGATTTTAAAAAAAAAAACAACTCAGTCTTGGTGGGGAAAAAAAAAAGAGCAAGGAAGGTCATGAGCAAACAGAAGCAGGCTGGCACATCAGGATCTATTCCAAGTCTCAGGAGAGACACAGTTGTGTCATCTGGGCAAAAAAAAGGTATTGACTCAGGAGGCTGAGATCCACACCTGACCATGGCTTGCTTTTTCTTCTCAAATCATGCTCATGCTCATGATTATCTGCCAGTGCACACTGTCTCAGCTGTGCAGTGAGGAATGGCAGCTGATGAGGCACCGCTGCCTCTGCAGGGCCGGCTGGTCGATGCCTGGCTTTGGTTGATCAGGCAAACTCCCCCTACTGCTTTTCTCTGCATTGTGGCCTGGCCCTTAGCAAATATGAGGGGTAAATGGCAGCTGGGTAAATGACCAAGTCAGACAGAAATTTGCAAACTGTAAAAACATGAATAGACCCTGTGAATTTAAACACAGTTTATTACAACTGTACTTTATTCTAAAAAAAAAGAAAATTAAGAAAAAATGTGTAGTCACTGGAGGATTAAGAGAGAAAGTTAAGGTGGAACTGATCTTCAAAAATTGAAGGGGATAGGAGGGAAATGATCATTATGAGTTCTGTCATTCTAAATTAAATCCTTGATGGAAAGAAGAATACTCTTAGAAACAAATTAAAGTGTAGTAGCAGTTAGTTTAGCCAAAAACCCCTGTTCACTAAGTAAGATGATATTTTAATTATTGAATCAGATTACCAGAATGTTATTCATGTCACTGATTAAAAAAGAAGGGATAGGGGAATAGATCTGATACATGTAGATGTCCTTATCCCTGCTGGATACAATTCAGGCTATTGGTAATTGTCTGCTGAGTCCTAACAATCTATAACAAAGTAACCAGAAGGCATCTCTCACCCTGTATCCACTCAAAGCAGTTCTATCTTGACACAAGCTAGATTTGCATCCATGTATGTATACATATATCTGCAAATAAATTAGCACTGTATATTTGCAGTATTTGTCTTTTTCTGCATGTGTAAATATATGTATTTATGGTTTTTTTCCGTCTTCAGATATTTCTCAGGCTGTGCAGTTGGAATGGGACAGTCAGAATAATAATAATAAGTAAGAAATAACCTATTCACCAACTAAGGAAGAGCGCAGGATAAGACAAATGGGTTTATTTTAAATCAACTTTTATTTTACATATTTAATAATACTTAAGTTTAGAGTGTGCTAGGTTATAAACAATTCAGTGGGTCTGAGGGAGGTTAATTTGGGAAGAAAACGAGAAAGAAAACCATAAAACAACTTCACAATAAAATCTGAAACACAGCCAAGAGTGAGAACAGTTTCAGTGGAACTGTGTCTATTCTTCAGCATTAACATCTGTACAGTTATGTCAGATGGTTTGGTGCTTTAAAAACCTTGAAACGACATTTATTTCTATAACATCTTCATTAATACTGAAAAATATTTGTTGAAATGGACACAACTTTTCTAGCAAATAATGCTGAAGGACATCTCTTGGAGATTTCACCAATATTGAGGAGTATTTCTAGGAATGATAAATATCTAGGAAATTCAAGTATATGTATGAATTTACCAGAAATCCTTACAGTGCCAAGTTTTACAAGAATACACTGCTAGTTTTCTCATTAAGGCAGCCAAGTGTATGATACAGCGGTGAAATCACTAGATGCAGTCACTAGTGAGTCACTTATGGGTCAGTCCTACAGCATGACTGATAGGGTTTTTCTCTCTGTTTTATCTTTGAATTGCAAAGGCAAAAGTAGAAATCATACCTATTGCCAAGTCTGTAGTTGTTTCATCTTTAACAGATTCCAGGTACTCTCTTTCCATTTTGTGGGAAGTGCTCTTGAAAACCAACAGCAGTGCACTTGTTGATAAAGCCATCAATATTACCAGCTTAACCTCACTCCAAAGTACAACATGAAATATTTGCTAGGTACACTATTATACATATGTATCAAATGACTGAAAACTCTTCAGGCACTTGGGTCTTATTACCTTTCTTGATTACTATCAGTTTGCTGCATGTATAGTTCCTTCTGAATTTTATTTGTGGGCTTAGGGTCATTACCTTAAGATAATGTGCATTCATGGTAATTAAAAACCAAAACAGACAGAAAGCATCAGAAACTAAAATAAATAGCAATTGTGTTTAATTTATTTAAAATAATTTTATTTCTTTGAACTGCTGCAATTTGATAATTAGCTATTAAAAATGCATGGAGAAGTAACTTGAGAAGGGATATATCAATTGATGTCCATACTGAAAATTGCTTTTAAACATGGCTGCTCTTGGCTTGAATGAGTGCACTTTCACTGAATAAAAATCTGTCTGGGTAGCTGGGCCTAGAGAGTCTTGGTGAGCGGAGTTACACACAGCTGATGGACAGTTGTCAGTGGGATTCCCCCGGGCTCAGTATTGGGGCCAACCTTGTTTAATATCTTTATCAATGATGTGGATGAGGGGATCAAGTGCACCCTCAGTCAGTTTGTAGATGACACCGGGTTTGACAGGAGTGCTGATCTGCTGGGGGTAGGAAGGCTCTGCAAAGGGATGTGGATAGGATGGATAAATGGGCTGAGGCCAATGGCTTGAGGTGCAACGATGTGAAGTGCTGGGTCCTGCACATTGGTCACAACCCCATGCAGTGCTACGGCCTGGGGGCAGATTGGCTGAAAAGCTGCCCATCAGAAAAGGACCTGGGGGTGCTGTTTGACAGTGGCTGAATTTGAGTCAGCTTGTGCCCAGGTGGCCAAGAAGGCTAATGGCATCCTGGCCTGTATCAGCAATAGGGTAGCCAACAGGACCAGGGCAGGGATTGTCAACAACCTCGAGTGTTGTGTCCAGTCCTAGGCCCCTCACTGCAGGAAAGACAGTGAGGTGCTGGAGCGTGTCCAGAGAAGGGCAATGGAAGTGGTGAAGGCTCTGGAGCACAAGTCCTGTGAGAAACAGCTGAAGGAGGTTGGATTGTTCAGCCTGAAGAAAAGGAGACAGCTGGAAGACCTTATCACTCTCTACAACTATCTGAAAGGAGGCTGTAGCCAGGTGGGGGTTGGCCTCTTCCTCCAAGTAACAAATGACAGAAGGAGAGAAAAGAGCCTCAAATTGCATGAGGGGAGGTTTAAATTGGATATCAGGAAAAATTTCGGCTTGAAAGGGTTGTTAAACAGTGGAACTGATTTCCCACGGAAGAGGTGGAATCACCATCCCTGTAGGTATTTAGAAGACATGTAGATGTGGCACTCAGGGACATGGCAGTGCTAGGTGAATGGTTGGACTCAAAGATCCCGAGGCCCCTTTCCAACTGAAATTGTCATTCTATGATTTTTCTTTTCCCCTAAATAAAAAAATACATAAACCCCAGTGGTCCCTGAAAACAAGCACTTTTTAATAAACTTAATCATCTTCCTGTTAACAAATTTTAAAATGTCATTTATGCTAAATAGATCCCCATTTTTTATGTTTTAAGTAAGCTGATTGTTTCACAGCTACATAAGTGATTTTTTCCTAAAATAACCCACAGAAATAAAGGTTTCAAATTAATTGCTTTCCTCAATTTCTGTGTGAAACAAAAAAATCTCATTTATAATAATGTTATTGAGTTTATTATAAAACTGTTAAACTGCATTAACTTATTACAGCTTACTTACTACATATTACTCAGAGCTACTGTGTACAAAAAACATCATTAAGTCAGGAGATTTATTTGTTGCTTGTTACTGTAATTTAAAATGAAAAATTGAGGAATCTATTCTGTATCACTTCAATTCTTGCTCATATGCAATTTGCTAAAATTTGTTCTCTGTCAGATTTTTTTATGATTCAGATGTGGGGCCAGAGGACACTATAATTTTGCTATAATGTAGCAATCAACATCAGCAGGCAGCTCATAGAAGTTAAGTTGTTAAAATTGACATGACGAGTTATAGTACTCACTGAAAGGTAATGTATTTTCAATATGTAATTTTATAACTGAACTTTACCTGTAGAGATTGCTCTGCAGAGAAAAAAACCCCTTTTATTTGCCTTCCTAATTCAAGAACTGAACAATTATGAGTTTATGCATGATACATGTGCTGTATAAATTTCCTGTGATCCCAGTTTCTGATAGACACTTCATAAAACATATAGAAATTCAAGGGACCCATTTGTGCACTGAAAGATAAACTAGGCTTCCTTTTACTTGCTTAAACATCTGAATCTTTCTAGATCTAACGCTGACCTAGTTTTTTCATGAGAAAATCACTGTTGGCCAAAGTAGCTAGAAGATGTAAAACCCCCTGCAAGCTAAAGCCAGATTTAAACCATTTTGATTTCTTAATCAAAATCTCTTATTTTAGGTTTCAACTTTTCAGCATATAATTTAGGTTGCATTTTTGGTAGCAGCTTGAAAGACTGAGATATAGGTGAAAAAAAGAGAGCACTTGTATATGTGTATTTGAATTTTGTCAGTATCAGAGTTCAGATTCTAAATCTGAAGCACTACCTGAGTAATATGTAGCAGACATATGAGAAAAATACATATTGAATACATGTTGAAGAAAAAGGGCTGAAACATTAGTATAGCCTGAAAAGACAAACAGCTAATGATGACATCACCTAAACAATAGAGATACTTAAATTTTTTCTTTAAAAGATACCTACCCAGTGGACTTGAGAAGTACATTCACATGCAGAAGGAAAGAAACTGATCCTATACTTGGAATTTATTCCAAATTTTTTAGTAATTTTTCATCTTTAAAGCTCCTAATCATGCAATCAGTTCATGCAAAAAACTCCACTGAGTTAACGGTATTAATCAAGAGTTTTCAGGATTGGGACCCTAATCAGCATTTTCTTGCTTTCTCACTCTTGCAGCATGTGTGCAGCTAATTGGTGTTTTGACTGAGTCAACATACGAATGGTAACACCAATGAATCAAAGGAAATTGTTCTCATTAGAATGTGGAGCTGGAGAAGTACTGCTTTCCAGAATAAATATTATCCTCAAAAAATGTTCTCATTAAAATAAATTGCCCTTTGCGGCATAATAAAGTTTGTAAAGAGAAACATCTGGCAGAAACCTACTGTAGTGTAACTTTTGAAATGAATTAATTTATTTTACTGTCATAAACTGCTTTTTGAGCTTCTATATATTTTATCCAGATTTAAATGTATCAGTATGTTGGTTTATATTATTTTATTATATTCAACTTAAAATTCCTCTAAAATAATTTTATTCTGCACATAACAACCCCAGGAAAATGGGATATGTTGGAGTTAAAGAAACTTCAGGCAAGGTTTTAGACTTTGTGTACAGTAGCACATTTCATCACTAAGTATTTTACAATGCTTCCAGCATCTGGAGGCACTAAAGTGCAGGTGTCCCAGCGCTGACAGGACAATTTGCCTTACAGTAAGCAATAGAAAAAATCATGTTCAGGAACTTAATCTGGAATTTCTTCATTGTATCCTTTATGTTTATAATATAAGTAGTTCCTACTCCTTTTATAGTCAATGGAAAAAATGAGGCATAGTCCAGATTTACTCCACTGGAACTGTACTGGATGTAAAGCAAAATCTAGAATTTGTATCTGAAATACACACCTACATTGAAGATGTCTGTCTTTTCTTAGATTAATTCCACCATGAGTGGAAAACTGTGATGGAAAGATGAGATAAAAAAGTGACTGAATTTTTACATTGTTGTGAAATGTGCTCAGAATGGTTACACATTTTCTGTCATGTGCCTGTAGTTGCTGGACACTTAAAATATTTAGTCCATACAGGTCATAAAGATACCAGAACAGATGCTGAGTAGATATCTAAAGTGTTTATACACAGTAACAGTATGGAATGTAAATAATGTAGAGTAATATAGATGCCAAAGAGATGCCAAATTAACCAACTTAATTTTATACCTGATCTTGTCAGCATTTCTAACCTGAGCCTGCAATCATCAGGCTGCTCGCTTCAGAAGCAGGGCAGTAGGACACATTGCTTATCCATCTATGTTGTATGCAGCAATGTTTTTGTGAATTAAGCACTGGTTCATAATTCTAAGTACCAAGAGAAAAAGAAAAACAAACAAAACACCACATTTATTTAAAAGAGAGAATGATTGGTTGAGACAGAGGAGAGAAATAGAGAAAGATTTAAATCCAAAATAATCTAAAAGGCCAAACAGAGCAACACTTTCTAGACCCATCTGCCCTCTCAATGCCCAAGGATCCAGATGTTAGATGTTAACAGATGTTAGATCCATCTTTTAACTGGAGATAAAGGAGAGTTATTCTGAGGAAAAGCACTGTGAGCTTATATGTTAAGCTCATTAAGAAAATTACATTACAAATTTCACACAAAGACACTATTTATAACATGTAAATGAAAGATTTGATATAACCAGCATATATACAAAGACATTATAAAACTTCATATGCCCATCACAGTCATGGTATATTAGTTCAGTGTATAAGTGTTATAAGTTATGCAGCAATATGTTCAGATGTTGCAGAAGTTACACTTCAAAGCTGTTTTTTGAGAGGAATGAAAGGGAGTAAAATAACAATATTACGTTAAATGAAATAGAAATTTTCATCTATTATATTTTCCTGTTCTATTAAATTAGTCATCTATTTTCTTTCCAAATATGTCAAAAAAATTCCCACTTGCTAACAAAGGTCAAGAACCATGGAAGTTTCTCATCATTCAAAAGATTCATGTAGTAAAATATTTCTTAAAAATAATCATATATGTCCAGATTCTAGATTACTTTTCATCCAATAAGTTCCTTTCATTTGCTCTGGGCAGCAAAGAAGTGAATGTATATTTTCTCAAAGTTGTTCTTTATCTTTATGACATTGATAAAGCAGCTGTGATACAAGAATTTAAAGGTAAAAGAACCTAATAAACAGCTCACACACTGAGGACATACGTCCAGTTGTAAAGTAATAATGTTGTTCAAGGAAATGCCAGTGGATTAAATCCTATTATATATGTACATACATACATACATACATATGTATGTATAATGCTTTTTTTCTTTTGGTGACCATAAAAACTAGTTCAATGCATACAATTTTGTGCTCTTTGCACTTTAAAAATTATTTTGAAATATATTCCTGGAAGCAGATTTGGTCTTCTGTCAGTATTCCTCTATATGATATGTGCATGCTGCATATTCAGTGTTTGTGTGTAGATAACATAAAAGCAGTTTTATTGTCTCGTCCAAAGTCTATTTAAGTCAGCAGAATTACAGCAATTTGTATGGGCTCTGGAGACAGAGCCCTCTCCACCTGTACTTTTGATCTCAGTAGCTAGTGCATGCAAACCTTACTCAAATGATTCTTCCTAGGAACATGAGTAATTTCGTTAGGAATTGTGCAGGTTTTGGTTTGGGTTTTTTTTCCAATTCTTAATAATTTGACCTTGATCATAGAATCTTAGAGTTGTTAGGGCTGGAGGAAACCTCCAAAGAACATCTAGTCCAATCATTAATCGAACATTGCCAGGTCTGTCACTAAACCATGTCCCTCCCAATCTTAGAAGACCTAAGGAGCACTTCGAAGTCACTGAAGTAGTGTGAATACTTTGTTATGGGCATCCTTGGTAACAGTAAATGCTTCTAGCAGTATATGGCTTTATGTTCAAGCATAGTTTGTCTGTTAATCAAATTACATGAATATGAAAAAGTTTGAGGTGAATACAGACACTGTTTTTTCAGTAATTGTGTTGTTTTAGAGTTAATTTTGTCACGCTTTGAGTATTACTTCTGAAGCAAATTGAGGTATTTGAGGCATTTAAAAAGTAAGACAGTGATGTTCTTAATAATTTATTGGGTTATATTTATTGTTAGTATACTTGTTATGTCTTGGCATCAAGAACATGACTGTACGACACAGAGAAATGAGGAAAGGAGAATACATATTTAAAGGATCTTTCACTATAAAACACCCCCCCCAAATATGATACTGAAAATTCTGTTTGAAAATGTCACCTATGCTTAATGACACGCCTGTTGTAGAGAAATTCTAGAAATGCAGTTTTGTGAATTCAAGATGTTTCTTTTAAAATGGCTAGTACAGAACAATAATTTCAGATGAGAGACTGTATAATTTTGTTGTTTTGTTTTGTTCTGTTTTTAGTACACGGTAGGTAATAAATAGAATATATCTGGTAAAGTAATTTAACTAAATACTGCAGCAGGCTTTCATGAACAATTCTGATAATTGCTTTGGTGTTTTCTGACGAACAAGGGACAGGTGTAGAAGTCTTAACTTCATAAAGGGGTTGCCACCCTTTGATGAACTGTTTGCATACACAACTGATTCCACAAAGCACAACAGAGCAGTAGTTCCAAATGACAGTGATATAACAAACACCATTGTGTTATCAGTTAATGAGGGAAATTTCAATCCAATATTTAGTAACAAATGCATAATGGAGCCCTGGCTGCTGCTGTTGGAATGCGAAACAGAACAGTTTCTGATACACAGTGTACTCACTATCATTGGCTTTTCTGGGTGATATGCATCTGTTGTATTAATGTGACAAAGAGTAACAGGAAAGTTCTACAAGTCAGCCTCTGTAATAGGAAGGGCAGGTATCCAAGTCTGAAGGTGGTGACTTGTTTGTGCAAGATTGCCTTCCATACTTAATCAAGACCTAGGACACATTCATGGGCATGCAATTATAGATAATAACCAATTCTATGTTCACATCAAAATAGGAAGATAATAATACATTTGGCTTAAGAAAAAAAATGTGATCCTTGATCATGTACTCAGACTGCAAGAATCTTAGTGATATTTTTATGATTTTTATGAACTTCTATGATAACCACAAAAATCAACCTATTTAATTCTGCCATGAATTCAACCACTTTTTAGGTACATAGCTTGACTACCAATGTACATGAATGGTTCTGAATAACATTTTAAAAAGAGGTTTTATAGTGCAAAGGGCTGTGATTCAGCTCATCTAATTATAGATGTTTTCAACATAGTTTTCTACAGTTCAGGTAATATTTTTTACAGTTGGGGAGAGAAATGGACATCTGCAGGTTATGCCTGATCTATTCCATATTAGTTGTACGTTTTAGAGTGGGTGGATTCATACAGGAGTATGTTCCACTATATTTCTCTCCATGAAAGGGCTATACAGCTAACTTGTATCTTGATGCTTACACTGACGATGTAAGGGGAGAGAAATATTCTTCACAAGTTAAAAGTTCAGGATAGAAGTTTTTGAAATTGAGGCATTCTTCTGAGAGTGACATTCAGAATTCTGTGTGAGGTAAAGCTATCATATTCCCTATTAAAAAACATAAAAAAAATAACAACAAAAAAAAAAGGAATAATGTGGAAATGAGGTAAAAGCATGCACAGCAGTTTTATCTCAACTTGAGGACAAGCTGTGTGTGTGATCGCTCTTCATATCAAGATCACTTTATAGATGTTTAGAGGGAAGAAGAAGTTTTTAAAACGCATTATTGTCATGACTCAAAGCCTTTCGTGTGCCCAATCATAATTCTTCTGCCCAGAATTGAATTATTGCCACAGCTGCGCTAGAACCTTGAAGACTTCTCAATGCAGAGGTTCATTAAGTCTCACGTAAGTCTCCCTCTCCTGCTAGCTCTAAAGCCTAGGTTTCTGTAAGTCAAAGCCCCACAACTTGTATAATTCCCTCTCTTAGACAACTCCGAATTCCATCTTGTCTGAGACTCCAGCTCTACCTACAGTCTCCCAAACCTTACCCACACCAAGTCCCGCAGTATGTTCTGTCCTGAGACCTTAGCCTACTTTCTTGTGAACTCACTTAACACATCACAGGGCTTCCCCATTTCTCCAAATGCATGCCCTGCCTGTGCTGACTGCTCACCCCCGGACCATCAGCAGGGCTGCTCAGCTCCTCCTGACCCTTGTGCTGCCAGCATCCATGTCTGTGCCCCACTGTGTCGCTGATAGCTGCTGTACTCCGCCATTGGTGTAACCATTGACTAAAATAATCTCCAGATTTGGTTTTTCCAGCTGAAATTCTGGGACAGGTAAGAAATACAGAACCACTAAGGAGAGGGAGCAAAACATCTGGGTCAGCCATGGCCCAATCACCCCCGTAATTATCTTCACATGAAAAATGACATGAGTAAGAAAGAGGATCAAACATTAACAGTCAAAAGATCTTTCTCATTTCTTTATTCAAATGTTACTCACACTCACTTAACTGATACTCCTGTACTTAAAAATATTAACCACTTCATTGTTACCTGAACAAGTATTTAATCCTTTTTTCCTTTAAGATTTAACACAGTCCCTCGTGACTTGGTGAGGTCTCATTCCATTACAGAAAACTGCTTTTCAGTATTTTGGTAGGTGGAGCAGTTTCACTGGAAAATTCTGATCCAGTGGCAGTTCCTACATTCCACTAGCATATAGTGATTGAAGAAGACCTTTCATCATAAAAATCAGTAACTGTTCTTGATTTAACCTGTTTCTGGTCTCATTTTCTACAGGCCTTCCACATTCTCTCACGTCTTTGACCTTTGGATCTTGTCACTAATTTTTTCACTCTTTAGTATTGATCTGTCTCCCAAGCTCCTCCCTGTCCTATGATTATCCATGCTGAACGGGTCATTTTTCACGCATCCTTGTTATCAGACAGCTGAGCTCAGGTAGACCCTTGATTCTGAATTTGCTGGGCTATTTGCCAGGTCACGTGTCAACCTCAGCTTCTTAGCTCTGTTGCCATTGTGACCAACAGTCAGCATTTCCTCATAGCATTTCCTTTCCCATATTAACATGATCTTGTGAAACACCAGACTTCTCTCCTGATTTGTCACGATGGTACCAAGTATCCTAACCAGCTCAAGAATTCAGAAAACTATAAAGTCTGGGAAATGAAGCATTGCGTTGTCAAGACAGAATCTCTCAAAATGTTTTAGGTTGAAAACAACAAAGGACAAAACTGAACAGCTTTTGTCTAGCTTGTTTTTTAAAATCTCACTGATGTTTACTCTGCACTCTCATACGGCAATCTGTTCCAGACCATAGCTATTACTTCTAGTAAGCTTTTCTTTGTGCCTAAATTGATCTCCCTTTCCACAGTTAAAGCTTCTTACTACTTGCACTACCCATGATGGACATGAAGAGTATTTTTTCTGTTCCTCTCTGCAGTTACCTTCTATCATGCCTTTCCTGTTTTAGGCTGGATTTAACTTATATTACTTGTATGTTTCATTGTAAGTCATATTTAAATCATCATCTCTGATGAATTTTTTTGTCCTTGTGCCCTCTATTACTTCTAGGCAATCCACATACTTTAGGGATTCTGGTACCAAAAGTAAATTTAATGTTGCAGGGAAATGTGTCTTAAAGCCAGCTACAGCAGAAAGATTATTTACATATTTTACAGGCTATGTTCTCTTTTTTTTAATGCACTAATTGTATAGTCTCTTCCTTTCAAACTTGGCATAGAAGACTCATGTTCAACTTCATATCCATGAAAGCCCCCAGATGTTTTATTTCTTGCAGGCAGTTATTCTAGAGTCTGGATTTGTGCCATTGATTACTTCTGCCTGAGTGAAGTATTTTTCACTTCTCTTTGGGGAAATTAACTCTAGTTTTGCAGAACATGTATCCAATATGTTCTGGTCATTTTGAATTTTAGTTCTGTCAGCAAAAGTGCGCTTACTGTTAGCTCCAGCTTGGCAATACCTTTGTATTTAGTAACTTCACATTTATTAAAACTATGCCAGTATTGCTTATTAAGGAAAATACTGATTAGTCCAGCAGTAGGTTCCCAGGAATCACAAATCAGAATATTCTTGTTTATCAGGGAACCATTTTCATCTCTCTCAGTATATTGTTTAACAGGGGACTGTTTTCATCTCTCTGAATATAGCTTTCCAACTGGTTTTGCATATAAGAGTAACTTAATTTAGACCATTTTAAGTCAGCTTATGAGAACTTAGAGAATATTATGTTAGTATCAGAAGCTTCAATAAAGCTTGCTTTTTCCTATTAAACAAGTAAAATCATGGTTTAGTCCCTCCTCTGCCCCCCATAGAAATTGGCTTTAAGTTTCACTCTTACTCATCATCCCTTCTGCTGAGGCTTGCAGTTTTTTGTTTTCTGATATATTCCAGAGTTTTTTTCTAGAAATGAGGAGTAGTCTGACTGATGTATATAGTTTTCCAGCTTTTTCTACTTCCCTTTTTCAAGGATAGATAGGTATCTTGTTTGATTTTTTTACAGTCTTACAGAATCTCATTCATCATCCATGAGTTTTTGAAGTGCCTCTGAAATTACTTCAGCAAATTCTCTATACTCCCTGAATTTCTTAAGTTCTGAATGTTTTGAAGTCAACTAATGGGTGTATTCTCCAACCTGTTTCCTTTTTTCTGTCTTAAATGCATTGTTGTTTGTGTTATTTGCATTATCTGCCTGATTTCATCTAACTCTATTAGTGAAGACTGAAGCAGTAAATGCACTAAACATTACGGTTTTCTTAGTGCTATGACTTGATAGCTTTTTTCCCTATTGAGTAGTGGACCAGCTTTCCTTTGTCTTCCTCTTGCAGCTAATGTTCCTGTTGATCTTCTTCTTTGTTTACCTTGCATGTTTCTTGCTAGTTGTTTCACATCTTGTGCCTTCACTTTTCTCAGTGTGTGCATCCATCTGTCTTCTTTCGTAAGGTCTATGTCTTGTTGCTTTCTGTTTTGTGTAACAAATTATTGTCAGTTCATCCAGAGAGATTGATATATAGTCTGCATTTTGCTGTATTACTTTCCCGAAAGATACTTGGTTAGTTAGAGATCGGAATTGTCTCTGATTTTATTTTTCAGGCAGTATTTCTTAGATGTGTGTAAGAATTATCTGTTCAGTCTTTCAGGTTTGTCAGTAGTGCAATAGCCCCCACCTTTCTTTCCTCATTGTTATAGAAGATAATAGAACAACCAGGCTGTAATAGAAAACATGACAGTCACATATGACAAGTCATATACTTTTCTATACTTTTGGAATATGTAAACAAATGTGTAATATTAATGATATTTCAGACAAATTTCCTGTCTTCATTTAGTCATGAGTGTAGATAGAATATATATGTCTCTTGATGTATAAAACATGCTGATCAAATAATAAACAATCCTCATAGCCTCCTTCTTATACAAGTAAGTATATTATCCTAACATTGCAAAAGAATAGAATGGGATGAGAGAAGATGGCTTCAGGTTGGGCCAGAGGACGTACAGGTTGGATATTATGAAAAATTTATTCACTGAAAAGGTTGTCCCGCACTGGAACAGGCTGCCCAGGAAAGTGGTATGTTACCATCCCTGGAGGTTTTTAAAAGACATGTAGATGTGGCATGCGGAGACGTGGTTTAGTGGTGGACACTGCAGTTCTGCGTTAATGATTGTACTTGCTGGTCTGAGAGGTGTCTTCCAAACGATATGATGTTATGGCTCTATGAAATAGAGGGAATTACAGGACTTCCCCGAGTCTTCACAGATAGTCAACATCTCATAATTTTGGGGATACGGGAACTTGAATCTTCACCATTCCCAGTACTATTCAGTGATCCAAACTATCCTGCATTACTGTGGGAAATACTATTTTACTTCTATTTCCACATCTTCAGTTCTTAGTCCTAAATAACATAACATACATTTCAATCTGTCATCTCAGAAGACAGCTTCCCACTGTAGCATAACTGTATTGCAGTACTATGAAACAGATTCTGCATAATACTCTATCATACAAGCATGTATGATGAGAGTACCCATTAGTTTTGTATGGAGTCTACCAATGTTTCTGTTACTGAAATACATATGGCTCAGTAGTAGACCTTTACTTGAAAATGGAGCCATTTTTGCATGATTTAGAAGCTGTTGAAGTTTTTTTTACAAAATACTGTGCTGTTAACACCTGTAAGAATCTAGTAGATCTGATCTTAGATTAGATAGCTTTTAATAGCATAAGCAGTCTAACCTGTTCACTCAATTAAATAAACCATTTCAAAGTGCTATTTAATTGCTCATTATTGCTCTATCACTGACAAGTGATTTGTACACTATTATTTATTATTGCACAGTAAGAAAACTAGGATTTTTGTTCAGATTTTAGCATTTGACATTCAGTGAAAGCAAAGCTTCTAAGTCTGCAAATCATCTTTAAAACATTAGATCAAGAAACTAAGTCTAAAGAAGCAATTAAACACCAAACATGGTAGTTGAACACCAGCTTCAGTGGGTTCCCACATTAAGATCTGACACACAAATTGCAGTGTGATGTGTGACAGACGGATGAAGCACAGTATTCTGTATCAACCTGTAAACTGGCAGACATTCTTGATGCAAATGAGTGAATAGGCTTAGTGTGTCCAGCAGATAACTGTCTTTCCTGTGATGCCAGGAAGAAGTCAAGTTCTATTGAACAGTAATGGTCTTGATGACTCTTTCACAAACTTACCTTTGATAGCAAATACCAGAAGCTGGAGAAAACTTCATTGCCTAGCTTCAGAACTGTAATCTGAAAACATGCCATTTTGCTGGTGCCTAACTCTGCAGGTGCTGCAGTTTCTAAATTCCCAAAGGTGCTCAAAAAGTGTACTTCCATAAATTTGGAGAAACATATCAATTTCTAATGTTTCAGCTTTTAACTTAACTGTGGTGGTGGCATACAAAAATTAGAGCCCCATGCCAAAATCTCTTGGATCCTGGTTCTCACAGAGTGTACTCGATTGGTCTCAGTACAAAAAACTGTAACAGCCCCGGCTTTTCTTGGAGGCATACAAGGAACTGATAGTCTTATTTTGTGTACTAATCTATAACACTGAACAGAGTATAAAAAATCCAGATGCACTGGCTTTCTACATGAAGGAATTAGATACATTTCTTTCCTAATTTTTAATACATTCAGCATGAAACTGTTAGCTGGAACTCAAGCAGCTTTGAAAACTTCTCACACTCTCTTCTCCAAAGCAGACTTCTTTCCTGCTTTCTAAATAATAGAACAAAACTGTTCTCACTATTAAGCCAAATAATTGATTTCCTTCAGATAAGTGTACACAACACATTATTTGAAAATGCAGTATGTTTTTTTGTCAGCATTTGATCCATGATCTCTCTGACTAGCTCAGGTTTTTCCTTCCTGGTAAGAAGTAATCACCGAGTTCCATAAATGCACAACATGAATGAATTTCCTGTGTGTTTCACAGTCAAGGATCAGATGTAGTACAGCACAACAAAAAAGATCAAGGGCCAGTAACATCAATAAACAATGACTTCTTATCACTATGACCAGTATGAGATTCTAAGCTCAGTCTCCCTTCTGGCTTTTGAGATCAAATGTCAGCAAATGATTATGTGATAAAACAGAAGTAGGTGATCCCACACAGCATTGTTTTTCTCAGTGGAACTTAGAAACTGTTACTGGGTAATTTCTCTTCTGGTCTGAAAACTATTATCTGTGGAGCATTAGTGGAACTAGGCTATTTATTCTGTCCCATGCTGTACTGGAAGCCACTTTGGGATGTAGATGGATGCCACAACCTTGGCTACACTTACGCATTAACAATATATTATGTTGTGTGCTGTTTTCAACTGATGCTCAAAAGTAACTCTCAGAATATTTTTAGAACTTTAGTTTTTAAATAATAAATAATCTTCCTAAAGTGAGATAGAAGTGATTATCAGAAAAGGATATGCTTTGAAGAATTGGGTGAGCTGTTTTCTCCATCTTCCACTGAAGGGAGAAGTCTCTGCTGGCCCAAGTGTTGTTAAAACTCATAGTTCTCATCAGATTCTGGCTAAGTTAGAAAGACCAGAGAACACTGGTGTACAAAAAGGTTTTCATTCACCTCCAGCATGCTTGGATGCTGCTTAGAAATCTTTCTGTAGAGCTGGCTCAACTTCGTATACAAGAATACTTAAAAAATTTAAGTGCTATTATTAAATAATCAGTGAATTCCTACTTTCATGTCTTGCTTTCCTGGATGTTTTGATCATAGACCTTCTTAAGGAAATGAAGTTTATTTTCTGAAACAGGGAGTTGCTGCATACCTGGATTTTATCCTAAATTCAGGAAATTAGCTGGTCTTGCAGCCAGACCCAGAACAAAAAATATTCTGGAATCTTAATGTGTATGGAGATGCAGGTATTTAGAATACTGGTTTTTAGGTGGATTTTTGGACATAAAGATTTAGTTCAGAAAGTTGTTTCAAGTGGGACTGCAGTGGATATAGTAGTTTGCTAGTAGAAGTATCTTAAAGTCAGCACAGTGCTGACTTTTCTCTGCAGTGTTTCTTTTCTATGGGAAGTATTCAATGGGAGTATATCTATTTCTGTGGGATGAATTAAAAAAAAATCATGTCAATCTGGTAGAATATTCTTTAGGAAAAAATATATTGAAATAGCAGCGTGCTACATCCTTACTGTAGGAATGGGAAGTGGGTATTATTAAATTCTTAAATGGATGATAACTGACCTGTATATCAAGAAACACACATTTATTGAAGTTAAAACCAAATGTATTACTGGTAAAGATATTTAACACGTAAAGGTTCCCAAACAGTAGAGAATCTTATAGTAAAATAGTGTTCATTTTTTTATTTCCTCTCCCTCTGCCCCAGTGTATTAATTAAATTATTTTTGTGACAATTAAAGATCCATGAGCTGGGTAAACTTAGCACTAAATTCACCTAGAACTAAACCTGATTGAATTTGCAGACTCTAAAAGTGGGATTAATTTTTTCTAATTTTAGTTACCTATAAAGTGGCTGAAAGAGTGTCTATTCAGTTGCCTCACTTAGGCTCAGCATAGTTCATGAAGAAAGAAAAGGAATTCCAGAGTTCAGCTCATCCCATCCTAAGGTCGATGGTTGCCATAATCAGGATGAATTGCCCTGCAAAGTTGTCTGTGTGAGTGGGAACTGTGGCTTGCACAGTTAAAACACCTTTTTAATTAATCAGTAACCTTAGATTTGCCTCAGGGATAAAATAATGAGGAGGTGCCTGTCTGATTATCCACTGATTATCCAAATAGCTGAGGTAGGTGAAGTGTTTGACTTCTATATGGCTACAGTAAGGTGAAATCAATCCTGCTTTAAATTTTGAAAAAATGACATTTTGGCAATAATTTTCTCACTGTTTTGATACTGCAAATTACAATATTTAAACATATAGAAAGAAGAAAATATTGTCCACTTTATTTTTTCCCCATCCCAGAACACTGTTAGGAAGAATACGATTGCATTTTTGTCTTACCTGCCTATATAAACTAAGCCATACAGTAATACTTGTTTATTTACTTATTTATTATTGAAAGCTATCGATTTGGTGAGATTGTAGCAGCAAGTTATAAATGATACATAAACTGCATCAATGGATAAAAGACAGAATAAAGCCAGAACTTTGCAATTTTAGAGTTGTGGTATTATTTATTGTGGGTTTAGAAAAGCTAAAACCAGTAAAGCCCAAGAAGCAGGGAGCATTCTACTTGAAATAGAAAAAAAAAATTCTTTTATATAGGTTTTTTTTGCCTTTTTTAATTACTCCTCTGTGTCTTTTTTTGTATGTGCCATCTATAAAGACATATGACTGTAATATAAGTGCTCACAGACCTGTGTCTGCTCAGTGGAATGGTTTATGGTGTGGTGCATTTTTCCACAAAAAATATATATGGGTGTAATCTTTTCTCATGTAGATGAAAGTTTCCTAATCCTCATATTTTCAGTTGATCCACAATGACTCTTACAATGCTACTTCTTTTTTTCATGCTTCCTAAATGACCCATGATTATTGCTCATGCCATACAGAAAGCCAATTAATTTATGCACATGGAACCAAACCCTGCAGCAAAATGCCAGGTGGAAAAAAAAAAAAGAATTGAAAAATCCTCATGATAGGAATAAGTCAGAGAATCTAAGAAACAGTTGTTTAAAAAATGTTCTGATACTCAGCTTCACATATGTAATGCTCGTTGCAGCTTCAGAAGCACGCTTCTGCTCCTTGTACACGTGCTCTGTTTTTGAGCCCCCTACCATGTAAGTAGTGGCATCTTTATTTTAGAGCAGCATTAAGATATATTAAGGTATAGTGGTTTGCATTATCTGCCAGCTAGAAGAGAAAGGGATGGCTTCCTTGCTGTTTGCTCTGAGTCAAATGACCAATTTCGGGAGGCAGTTTCTCATCTTCGAGAAGGAGAGTCCTTCATCAGCAGTTACACTGGTTCAAATAGTCTTCATGAACCACTGAGAGCAATATGTAAGAGTCTTAAGAAAGAACAGGATGATCCTGTATCTCTGCTGTAAATGTCATCCCACTAAGACCCACTAAAAAAGAGAAGAAGGAAATTACTTCTCAGAACATTCCCGTAATATTAAATATGCACAAACTACCCATATGAACTTGTGGTCACAGAAGAAAATAGTGGGGCACTTGTAAGAGTCTCAAGAGACTGAGAAATTCCCTGGCTGTTCACCTTCCTCTTGTTTTCACAGTATGTTATTTGCTAATTTGGAAATACAGTCATTCCTGCATGCATGGGATTTGAGAATGGAGTATTTTATTGCTTTGTAGACAAATTATTTTCATGGTTATGGAGAAAGGTTTTACATCTTTTGTATATCCTGTGTTCAGAGTAACAGTCTGTGTTCAAGAGCTGGAATTATCACTCATCCCTTAGGATTAAATTAGGACTAATTTCCATGGCTTTCTTTTAAAAGAAACATACCATTGGAACTGAAATGAAAATTTTGTTTCCTTGGATGGTGATGGCAGATCAGTGCTCTTGGGTTTTCTTCTCCCATCCCATTCTTTATAGATGGCAGTGTGGAGAAGAGCTGTGGTCCACTTAGTGGCTGCTAGGAAAGTGGCCAGTTCAGAAAATAGTTTCATATTTGATCTTCTTGTCAAACTGGATTTGGCAGGGAGTTAAAAGGCATTTGGTAAATTGAGTGGAGAATAGGGATGCTACTTTCAGTCTTCAGTAGACAGCAATACACGATGTGTATTGCTTTTCTCTCCTGTACCTCTTTTATCTGTTTGATCTCTATTAGTAGAGGGTGAGGGAGCTCTGTGACAAGTTCTGAAACTATATATAAAATTCAGAAGTGAAATGAAAGGCACACAAGAGGAAGAAAACACTACAGCACTGCCCTCAGCATTACAGAAGGAAGATTGCCCAGAACTGAACATGTTTTCTGCTTTGTAACTGCATTTCAAACTGCACAGGTGTCAATAGATACCAGACTGCAGGCCAAACAATGTGACTCATGTCCACACAGCTTAGGACTTCTTTCTAGAGCAGGATGGCAACATCCTTTTCATGTACTGCTTGGCTGTGAGTGCACACTTGATTTTACATTACGTTTTTTTAAAATGCATTTTTTTAGTCTGCAATAGTAGGAAGGATGCCCTGCACCCACCAAAATGAATCCAAGGTGCTTTTTTATATGCCATGGGGTGTCAGAAAGATAAAGGGAATGGGAAGTTTTAAGGAGCAATATTGGAAGAGTGTGGAGAGTGCTGAAGCTTACACAGTTTCAGCTATACTGTTTCTTCAGAGTAGTCCCTGAGATAAGCCTGTCTGTAGAACCACGCAGGCATTCTTGGAAAGAACTAGTAGGAGTGATCTGAAACAAATCTGGGAGTAAGCTATTAGTTATAGGTCCAGTGGTAAGTATGCATCTATAAAAGAAGATGCCTACACATTTATTTCATGTGACTATTAGGTCAACATGAAACTAAGTAACATCAAAAAGAAGTGGAACATGATGTCCAACTTACAGAGGCATATTGTCCATCATCTGTACAGGTTGTATATTTTCTTTAAGAGTTCATTACTTTCACCTGAAATTTATTCTGTGATATAGGTTGCATTCATGCAGTGGAAGTTAGAGGAATACATAATTTAAAATATTTTATCTACTTGAAAGAAAATAATCTTTGTGCAAATAAACCTCTGGGGCAAACAGAGTTTGATCTAATTTTCTACAGTGGGAATTCAGATACAGCTCTTCCAAGACAATAATATGGAAGCTGTAAGTAAGTCTGTAACTAAGATAACCAAGATATTCATGTGAAATAGCAAAACTAATAATGATTGGTATACTAGAGTGGATTGTTGAGCTTGTCACCATCAGCTCCCCCAATATAAAATGGAGAGGCACTTTTTTGGCATGATTCATGCCCACATAAATATTTTTGCATGATTCATTTTCCCATAAACATCTAAAATATGTCAGATGAATCATACCTTAAACATCCCATAAGTTTCTACTGTTGAGAAAAAGAGAATATGATATTTAGCTGAAGTGGTAGCTGAGATGAATCACTACCCTGTATACTTATGTGACAGGTGTGATAAGCAGATGTGATCTTTATCTGCTTATCTTTATCTGGTTTTGAGTTTGGCATTGTCATTATTTAGTGAATATCAACTGCTTTCATCAATATTGACATGCATGCATCCAAAAATATATATGAACTGGAAAATATAAAATGGAAACCTCCATAATAAACCTTTTACTTTGTATTACAGAGGTAAAATGTGTTTTAACGGATGATATCACAATATATGACACTCCGGGAACATAAATCAGATTCTCATGCAGAGCCATTAAAAAAAGGAGGAAAGGGCAAAATGTTCCCACATGTCCTATCAGGTTCCCCTAGAAACAGTTTTGTTCAAGCCCATCTATCACCCATATTGATCAGTCTATTATCAGGTAAAGGACCCCCATGTACAGCTATGGAGCAGCATTTGTAAGATGTTAAGCATGTTCACTTCAGAATTGTTTTCCACGTGGTTTTCATTGATTAGTTTCTTTTGTCAATATACACATTCTGAAGTGCCCTAGTACTTTTCTTTGGATTTCTAGAGGTAGTAAAAGACTGAAAAAGGTGAATGTTTTATTTTTTATTAAACAGAAAAGGAGGAAACTAGAGCATTTTAGACTTCTTAGCCTAATTTCAGTTATGGGGAATGAAAAGCTGAATTATTTAGGAGTCAAACACAAGAACATACCAAACAATAACAATGAAACTGTATTTACTGGTAACAAGTTGGATTAAACTAATCTAATTTCCCTGTAGGGAAATGGAACCAAAATGTGGGTCTGTGAGAAGTACCGGTGGTAAGTCAACTGGCTTTCCTAAGTCTCTTTATGATCTTCAACATGGCATTCACACAAGTAAGTTGGGAATGACCTTGATTAAATTGCCATTAGACATGTACTAAGGTTTTTGTAAATGTCAAATTGATTGGTTAGCAAGTGTTCACAATCAGAATAGAAAAAGACACTTCAGATGTGGTTCTTGGGCAAGTACAGACACCATTTTCACTACTGTGTTGAATGGTGCAATAATCAATGGGCTCTCAACAAGTGAGGGAGGGCAACAAGAGCTCATGCCTAGACTGGAAAATAGAGCTAGGATTCAAAATGGGGATGTAAGTGGATTCTGCACTGAGATAGGGGTAAGATTGAGTTGAAGACTAAAGAAGGACTGGCTCAGTAGTTTTTCTGTTGAAATGATGTATAAAGTTTAGTGTTTCCCACAGTAAACATGACTTAGAGAAGCCATGCAATTCTAAAATAGTTTAACAAAACATTTTTGAAGTACATAGTCAGGCATGGATGAATTTGGAACTCCTAAACACAGCTTGTCCACTTAAGCACATAATTTGGGCAATTTAGACTTTGCTTTGGGAAGTATTTAGAGTTAAGTTTGACTACATAGTGGCAGAATGTGCCCCTGTTATGACTGAGAGAAGTAAGACTGTTCATTTTAATAAAAAGAAGATAAAAGATTTTTAACGGTTTTCAGGAGTAAGATTCATCTCCCAGCTTCTCTGAACTAATCACCCTCTTTCTCTGTCTAAATAGAGGAGAAAAGCAGCGTGATTCATCTTATTTCTATGTGGACATCTAAACTAGGTCAGATGAATCATGCCATCATCCTCTCTACTGTTAGCTGAGATATAGACACATCTGCTTTGGAGATGCATTTGGTCTTTCGAGATGTCTGCTGTCATTTGGAGAGGATCTAATCTGAAATAACTGAGAGGGGGAAGAAGCAAATAATTTGTTCTCATTGGTAAAAGCAAATGAGAATACAGTGAAGCACTGGAATTATTTTCTTGAAGGTTGTGGCTTGTCTGTTAATGTGCATTTTTTAAGAATAGTTTAGATGAAGATGTTAAAATATAAGGTCATAAATCTAGTTGAACCTACCCTGGATTTAAACGATAGGTTAGAACATATCTCAAGTGCCTTCTAGCCCTGTGTTCCTGCATGGTTTCATTCTTTAGTGATAGATATTCCAGTCCTATGTAATCTAGGATACATAACTGTAAAGGGAACAGGGAGGTAATGATCCAGTTTCGCGTGATGCAAGAAATGCGTACCCCTTGTCACATTGCATGATGGGGCAAATCACTGGATGAGGAAGAAATTCCTGTGGGGTCCTAGTTTGGAGGAGACACATATAACATCCATCAGCTACTATCTCCAGCTCCTTCCTGGAAAGCATTACATGCCTTGAGAATGTGTGAGTCAGCAGTGCTGCAGCAGCACTTGCAGAAGAGGGCTTAGCAGAGCATCTGCAAACAGTGGCAGGGTGAAAACAAGTAAAGCTGTGCAGTAAAAGTAGATAATGTACTGATTGTATTCATAATCTTTCTGAAAGTAAAAAAAGTAGCAGCATTTAAAAAGGCAAATTATCTTTTGTATATTTGAAAAGAACTTGGTGAAGTCTAAAGAGCATTAAGATACAAGTTTTAAGAGAATAATTTAATGATATTCAGCCCATACTCAGCCCATATTTGTTGCAGTGGGGATCCTGCAACACGCATATATCAAACCAGGAGTCCCGTGGAAAGGAAATATATATGGACAGACAGATTCTTGATAGCTGTTTCAGAGATGTTTATTTCTCCAGCCGCATGGCCGGAGCTCTGCCCAGGAACTGTTCCAGTCACGGGACCAAGGGTCCTTCTGCCCGCGCAGGGAACACAAACCAACCAATGGGAACGAGGCTGAGCAGGGACAGGGAAGCCCCGTGTCTGTGCCCTCAGGGCCCTTCTCCCAGGGCTCCATGGCAGGGGAGGGACCCCAACACATATTTATGTAATTACACAGTAAAAAATTGATATGCATTTAAATCTAACATCGGTTGTTCTCTGGTCCATTGAGTGAGCTCTGGCTAAACATTAATAGTCATAAAAAGGCATAATGCAAAACAAAATCAGAAAATAATAGGTGAGATAATAATCCCATGAATAAAATGTGTTGGTATTTAATAAGAGGATTTTAAAAAATTTCACAGAGTAGTTTGCTTCTTGAAAACATTTTTAGGCCATAGAAAGAAATCCAGACTTAATAAAGAAATCCAGGGTTTGACTTCTTCTTGTTGCCATGATGTCAGAGAGCTGGACTGAGAATTCAGATGGGAATTCCTTTGTTCTGCTGCCTCAGCAGAGGGAGGGCATGGAGATCCATGGCCTGCAGCAGACGGAATAGAAGGGGTCTCAGTGGGACCTAAACAGTTTTTTGATTCTTTCATTCTAAGTGCCAAAGCTACTAGCAACTTTGGATCATTTAACATGTATTATTTAATCCTTATTTTCTAAAGAATGTGTCACAAGTTGGTGTAGAAATCAATTATATTAAAATCAGGAGTCATACGGGATAAGGAAGGATGAAACAAAGTAGACTAGACTGTTCCAATCCATATCAATATTTGATTTTAAGATGTTACCATCAAAAGCAGCTACACAGAATATTCTGTACATTTGTCATTAAAAAAGTCCTTCTAGAAGCAATTGCTCTTTCCTGGGATTTCTCTAGACTTCAAATATTTTCTGAATTTCACTTAGATAAGTTTATATACTGAAACCGTATGTCCTTTCCTAACCAGTTTGGAGAACTGGAGTTTTATATTGTTGACAGGTGCTATTTTCTGCTTGTAATTGTGAAAGAGCACATTTGACTGCCACGTTATCCAGCTCCTTTGAGTTTCTGTCTTGTCAAATGAGAAATACTACATTTGTTTACCTGTCTGAAACTTGGAAGTGCATGCTTCATTCCTTTTTATAGCATGTGGCAAAATAGGTACTGAAATACATGGCATAGATGAAAATGCTTTTTGTATCACCTGCGTTAAGCAGAATATTTTACACATATCACTAATCACTAACAGTGATTAGGTCACTAATTGCTAATATTCCAGAGCTGTGCAGAGGGCCATGCAGTTTTTCTTCTTGCCATCCAGTAGTTACAGAGGAGCACGGAACTAACTTAAGTACAATATAGATGCAGTCATAAAATTCATTGTTCCTGAATCTTCCATGAAAAACATGGATGTTTGTTTAAGAAATGCAGCCTTAAGGGAGTTTTTTTCATCTTTTTTTTTTTTCTCAGTAAATATGAAGTTAAGCAAAGTGAATTGAAAGATAATAAATGCATCTAATCCCTTACCAAGCTTTCTGGAGGATCTTTGAAACCCATTACATGTAATCATGTGTTAAGTAAACAATCTCCTTAAATTCCTTTGACTGATTGTTCTGATAATTTTTGGTGTGGAATTCCTCAGACTGTCAGATGCAGGAATTCACCAAACCTCAACCAGCACTTAGAAAAAGTCTGTGAGATTAAATATTCAGTGATACAAAATGAATATATTTACTTGTTTGATGTGCAAGAAATGTTGATCTGTAGTGTTGCATCTGCTAGAACCTGATTAACATTTCACTTTAACTTGTATAAGAAAAACCCAGCTTACTGAAGTTGAGTGAATATTGTCACCATAAAACTGGGATAATTGGGAAAAATAAATAAAAAGTCAGGTTTTAAACTTTTAAATAGAAAGACAAAAGCTTCGTCTGATGTCAGTCATCATCATAGCTTTTTGGAAGTCTTCCTGAGGTTGTTCTTTCTTTTCAAGTGTAATTTCTCTGTGATTCCCTAATAATTATTTCCTCTAAAGTTAGCATGTATAGACATAATACTCTGGCAGCTCCCTGGAACAAACTACATATTTCATTCTAAGAAAAGCACATTACAGGTGTGAAGAGGGAAAAAAGATTTGCATAAATGCATAAGAAGTTTGTGATTTATCTACCATTAGGACCACTTTATAGAAGCATCATCATCTCAGCTCTTTATTTGTATGAATTGCAGTACTGAATTATATTTAAGGACACTTCCCTTAATATCAGTTCCTTACAAAATCTTAGGGCTTCACTGTCACGTTCTTTATAGTAAATTGGAGAGGAACAAGCACTTCCAGCAAGCACTTCATCTCAACACAAAGTAGTCATCTAAAGTCAGAGAGATGAATCATGACTTAGAAGTGCTTGTTAGCTCACATATATATAGTTTGAAATTATGTGAATTTATCCTTCTAATCAATTAATTTTCTGACCCTCCTATCTCAACATCATCTTGCTATAAATTCTGAATTTCTCTTTTCAAATAATACCCTTTTAATACATCTGAGATGACTTGCTGTCCTTATATATTATGGCAAATGTGTAAAAATGGTTATCTTAAATCCGTATGAATTTAGTGTCCTTTTGCAAACCATGCACAGCATTTTATGTCAAAATATTTTCAAACAATTTTGTTATAAGATACCAGTTTTAAAGCTCTGATTCCCTGGAGTGCTCTGCTTGCAACTCTAAGCATATTTCATTCCATGGTAGTAAGCAATATATTCAGAATTTAGAAATATTTTCCTCTGAGAAAGTATTGCCTGGGGAGCAATGCAAAATCAGAGAGAACATAAGCAGAATCCAAGAGGAAAAAAAAAAGAGGCTTGGTCGATCTCTGTTAATTGGTAGTTATTTCTTCTCCTGGCACCATACAAAACAATCTGCTCATGATGCTTCCAAAGTGACAAGATGAATGGTTCCATAGTCATAACTATTAAAAGGAAAAGGGGAAGAAAGATGAAAAGAAAAGGGAAGAACAGTTTTGAGGGAAAAGTGGAATCACTGCTTATAACTAGATAAAATGATAACCTTGCATTATTCATTCATTCTTCATATGACAGACATTCAATATTAAAATATAATCTGTCATGGTAGGATTAAATAGTTTACATTCCAGTTACGACTTAGGGGTAAGTTAAATAGCGAATTCTAAGGCTAGGTATTTTAAAATCAACTGCAGTAAGTTTCAATGAAAAGTTAAAAAATAATGTTCTGAGTCAATTGTGATGATTTCCATTAAGTCATAAAAATTAATGTAACTCTGGAGAACTGGATAAAAAATAAATTTATTCCAACTTTTTTTTGAAAACAAAACAACAACAAAAAGCCAAACAACCCCCCCAAAACAAAAAACAAACAAGCAAACAAACAAAAACCAAACCCCCCTCTCCCCGCCAAACCAAACAAACAAAAGCCCACAAAAAAGCCCCAAGCGAATTACAAGATTTGGATCATTTGGTCAAATCAGCTGAATTTGAGACCTCCTGCATTGTTCGGTCTTTTCTCAAATGTACACCTGGGAAGATGGAGAAGGGAAGGAAAACATACCTAAATTTGTTGATTTAGAAAGCAAATTCTACATGGGAAAATAGTTTGTATAAGGATTAGTAAGCAAAAATTAACACTGAGTGATGATATTAAGTAGATTATAAAACAAGAATGTGAAGTACACTTATCAATTCAGACTAGTGAAAAGATACAGCACAATAATGAGTAAAATTCATCTCACTTGGCTTTGGGCCATACTTTCTGCATTCTACATATTGGTTAACTGGGGAGCGAGTTTCTTATGAGTCCTCACAATTTCATTGGGGGAAAAAAGGAGGACACACCTTACATACGGATTTGAGACAATTTCTTTTCAAAGTGCAATCATTCTTTTTAGTGTAAATAGTGCTTACAGCCTGAATTATGGATGACTGCTAATTCCTGTTAATATTCCAACTAAAGCTGTTGTATGCCAACTTCCTTGTGTCCTGATGCTAAAAAGACCACAAAAAGTTTCAACACAAACCCCAACTAAAAAAAATTGAAGTATGACTAAACCAAACTCAAAATCACAGAATACGTAGGAAACTCCTTAAGTATATGAATAATATGCCACTGAACACAGAACAACTTAGACAATAGTCAACCAATTATAATTCAAGTTTCTTGAATGTTTATGGTTTTTTTTCAAAGACAGCTAAAATAAATTCAAGACCAAGCAAGACCTGACAAACTCTAAAGACTGTTACGGGTACTTTGAGCTATAGAAGCCTGAGGTGCCTCACTATCATCTGGCAACACAAAGGTGGTTATGCTACAGGTTTAATCTGTTACACCTGTTTTCTTACTGACTTCAGTGATGAGTCTGCAATCTATGAAATGGATTAATTTGAAATTTGTGTTAATGAGGAGCAGTTCTAGTGAGTCTCAAATCTATTCTGCTGGCACTTACCCTATTGATCTCTCTCCCATATAACCTTCACTGGTAATGCCCTAATGAGTTCATTCTTTATAATTCATTTATATGTCTTGAAGACATTATTCTTCCAGCTCATTTTTCTGGTATGGTAAATGATTCAGGGATTTTGCATTATATCTGTCACTATGTACTACTTTGTAATTAGGAATAGCTGCACTGAATTTCCCACCTGTGCATATTTCTCTGTTTGGTGTATTTTAAACAAAGGTAGTATGAATGTAATACTGTGTGGATTAATTTCTTTTCCACAATTTTTTTTTCATAATTTTTGAATGCCTTTTGCTTACTTGGCTGTAACTTGCACCTGAGACATTCCCTGTGACTCTCGAAGGACAATGTATGCAAGGTACATTTGATCATACTATAAACCTTTAGAAGAGGGAGTGTGATGATTCTGGTGAACAGAATAAACAGAAGGAAAACTTTAAAGATTGCCAAACATCAATGGCAGCTAGCAATACTTTCCCATAGGATTTTTCAAATCATAATAAATTTATAACGTTGCTAGGTTTTCCAGGTTTGCTTGGATTTCGTAATTGATTCCTGTATATTATCGGCTGATCCTTAAGATAGTCCAGGCTCATCAGTGTTGAATCTCCTCTGGACTGTGAAAGGCAGTCTTGCTAAATACAGTCATAAATCAAGGAGGATTTTAACCTGTCTTTTTATAATTTATTGAGTTCTGTATGTTGCCCTAAGTGTGAATTGATTTATAATACGTAATTTAAGACAGTGAATTATTGCCAAATGATAAGACTTCACAATTTGTTGGCCTACTAATACGGGATTTTTAATTTATTACACTATCACTGCATTAAGTACCACATGTACTTTCAAAAGCTAGTGTTCAGCATTTAGGTGCATTTTCTTATCTAGCAGATTTACAGAACATTCATCTGTGTAAAGAAAGGGTAAACTTAAGAAAATATAGTTGTTTTACAGCAGCATGGTTCCATAGAAATTTATTTCAAATTATTGTCTAAGGTACCTATAGTATAAAGACACTTTGCCAAAACTATTAAGGATGAGAGTTGCAGAGCTGGTTTAAAATCTAATCCAAATTCTGTTTCATTCTTTGCAATATTTCCGTTAAATCTGATTAATGTCCAGGAATAAAAAACTAGATTTCTATTTTGTTCTCTTTGTTCTAGTAAACAAGGCATGTGTGTACTTTTGATTTTTATTTTAAAGCCATTTATCCACTGGACTAATTTCTACCTTGGAACTTCTTTATAATTTAGAACTACCCATGGCTCTCAGGAGCAGAAAGGTTAAAGGAAGGGAAGAAAGAAAATCTTTTAAAGCAATGATCTTTAGCAATAGTTATTATACATCACTTTGTAATCACTTTGTTAAATACACTATTATCAAAAAATAATGTTTAGATGTACTGGTATGAAGTATCAGCTGAATAAATGCTATACATAAAACCAACAAGTTCTCATGTACATTTTTTCCTAGCCTTGTGTTTTGTTCTTAGTAAAATCAGGAAGAGAAATACTACTGTTCTTTCAAAAAATCAATTGGTTAAAATATTGACAACCCTGAATTTTGATTTAGAAGCATACAAACAATAATTTTAATTGTTGTTGTCAAAGAAAAACAAAATCGACATGTCATCTGTGGTAAACACTAGACATTATTAACAGTAGGGTTACATAAAATATCTATAGGATATTGTATAGCAGTTAATATGAAGATCTCATAAATTATGGAGATAAGAGACACTGACCCTGAAGATTTAAAAATCATTTGATAAGAATAAAAAGAGCTTGTCTAGCTCATCTTAGTTATACTTAAAATGTATTTTATATGTATTAGATTTATAGTGATTGAAAACTCATCACTTCTTTTATGTTGCTGAATAATTAATGCTGATTATGTTAGTGTCAGCCCATAGATTTAAAAGATAAACACATTGCTACAGCTTGCAGTATTGAACCAGTATAACTTGATTTGTCACTGAAGTATCAGAATGTGTTGTAAATGACATAGATTGCCATCGTAAGGTACTCACAGAACCTATTCAATATTGAAAGTAAACATAGGTCTGATTTGCTGTCTGTCAGCAAATTTGCTGAGAGCAAAACAAATCTTTGCAACAGCCACGGTTATAAAGTAGAAAATGTGCCAGTACAAAAAAACTGATTAACAAATTCTGTAAGAAATTATAAAATGACAATTAAACAACATGATGCAGAATTGCAAACACAAGTGGCCAGTATCATCATATCCTGCTTAGAAGGCAGAAATAGTCAGTAAATTATGTAGTTGATTATTGTACTCGTTCATCTGGGGGTTGCTGAGGCGCTAGCAATATAGTTCAATATTGGAGATTTGTTACTGTTTAGACCACATTGTAAAATCTATTGATTATCCATGTGCGGCATGATTTATTCTTTCAACTAATATTTGTGCTCTTGGTAATAGGGTACTGCAGCCATGGATTGTAACAGACATTTTAGACTACAGACTTTATGGTTTCCATCTAGGAAAAGTACTAATAAAAAAGCTTTAATATTCTTTACATTTTATTTTTTAAGCCATCTCAACCATGGATCAATTTTACTTAAATTTTTGTCTTTGCTCTTCTGGGCTGCTCCAGGCTTTTATATGAAAGGTTGTCAAGTCTGTGATAGCTAGATATCTAGAATTTAATTCAGTGGTCTCAGCACAGCCATCTAGTGCAGTTTTAAGTGCAAAATGTCCATAAAGAGCTTACAGATATGATATAAGACCTCCAGAACACACATGCCCTTTTGGACAGGCAAATAAAAAATGGCATCTACCATTAAAAATGCTATGAAACACTCTTAGGCAACTAAATGAAGTTTCTATAGTAGGATTGCATGTTCTTTGCATTCCTTATTTCTCCCAGTAAAAATGAGATGCAATATAGTTAGATATTTAGGGCTGTAATTTAGTTTCCCATGCATCTGTGCCTCCAGGGGAGCTGGGTGTCCAAACTGCCTCTATAGCTGGTGGAGATCTCATCCTTGGTTCAGGTGCCTTAAAGTGGGCATCTCGATCAGTTTGATCTACCCTGTCTGGTTTGCTGTGCCTAATTTGCTGCTCCAGAAGGAAATGGGTCTCCCATACATGCACGCACACCTGCTGACATGGGGTGCAGTGCAGGTGTCTCGGGTACAAGACACGAGGTACTGAGGTTGAAGACACACTCCTCTTGTTTATAGATCTATATCTATATAAGAAATTTAGCTCAGATATGAGGCATGAGGGGCTGGTGGAGATGTTGGGAGCTGCAGAGGTACTCAGCTGGCACCTTCTGCATGTTAATTCACTGGATAAACCCCAGAGGCTTTTCTGTGTTGAGTAGGTCTCCATTGGTGGGAACATAGCTTCATGAAGGGTACTGACTTCAGGAGTCTGACTTTTGAAACAAATTAATCCCTTTGCTGAGTCACTGTGGTATTTGGCATGTATGAATGACTGTGGTGAAACTCACTTAAGGAGAGGTTCATACATGTATGTGACATAACGATAAAACCCCCAAGAACCAGACAAGCGGGATGCAGCACTTTCTGACTCTTCACTGTGAGCTGTCAACACTTTTTTCCCTACTCATGTGAATGCTAGTTAAGAAAAGAGAACAGCAAATTCAATTTTAAGAGTGGTGTGAAATACGAAACTGAGACAGATAGCAATGATTTTGATTTATAAGCATGTATCTTGTTTTTATTGGAGAAAACAGAGACTGAATATGAAGTATATGCAGATCAGTTTAGTATGTTTTCTCTGTGATGTTTTCACAAAGCATGCAGTTTCAAACCCACTGAAGTCAGCAAGAATCCTTTCACTGACCTGAACTGAATAAACTTTTTATCATAATATAAGGCACTTATGCATAGATATTTATTAAATACGGTTTTGCCAGTCTTGTCTTTTTTACATTTATTCTGGTGTTTCTACTACTCCTTTCAGTCAGTGACTTACCAGCAGACTTCAGGTTGCTTCAGAAATTGCTTGACATTGTTTGACATTATTTGATTCTGCCTGTATTTAACATCACTTTTTAGGCAGTATTAACTGTACCTCATGCTTTTCCTTCCTTTATTTTTACAGTCTTAAAAATAAATGTTAGAAAAAAAAATACATGAAAACTTGTAAAACTTGAAGTAAAAGTTACTGAGTCATAGCCATTCAGTGTATAAAATGGGTTAATATTTGTAATATTTGTTTCTGTGTTTTTATTCTCAACTCTGAGCTAAGTGTCTTTTTGATCCATATATAGCTTCATTGCCTTTCCTGAAGTGCAACCTTCTCAGGCAGATCTAGGGAATTCCTCAATGTGAACACTCATTTTTTGTTTTGAAAACTGACATTTTTTCTTACCTGCAAATCATAGATCAAGTCAGGAGAGGATTTTTTCTGGTATACTTTTAACTGCTTTATTAAACACTACTCAGTGTATTTAAGGATTACCACCTAACACGTGAAATGCAGGTTTGTCCACTCAGGCTTTATTCATTATACAGTTCTTGAGGTTTAGGGAGGGATTATCCATCGGTTCCTGAGGAATGCAATTCTTGACCACACCAATTGCCAGACCAAACAGCACTATTTAAAATCGTGTTCTCATGTGTGTTTGGTCCATCTGCTTCATCTGGAAGACATGAAATAAAAACTGGTCTTTTAACAGTTAAGTTTTAATAGAATTGAAGAGTTGCTTATATTGTTTGATGTTAATTTTGCCCATCAATTTAGGATGGTAACAGGAATGACTTGGAGTTACTGAGAGCATTCAGCTTTTTATTGCAACTTGCAAAATGAGTCATGAGATGAGAGAACTAATGTGTTTATATACATAAACAGATGAAATAGGATTTTGCTGTATTTTGTAACTTAGTAACTCAGCTTACAATTATTTCCTGTTGTATCTTTTTTAGGCTGCGTTTAATGTAACCTGCAAAGAAAACATGGATTTTATTAATTGTGTTGTAACATTACTTGTAAGGTGTTTCCCTACATAGAAAAGACAGTTGTCACAGTTTGTGAGAAGTTGGTCTCCTCAAAAATTCTAATGCAAAAATTCATTTGGGATATATGTAAGTTGTCGTAATATAACTGTTTTAACTTCTTACTCTTAATTTCTTATTTTTTTAAACCTTAAAAATAAGGATTGATTGATTGATTGATTGATTGATTGATTTATTGCAGAAATGTTTGAAATGCTTATCAGACTGGCTGAGAATTACACGAGCACCCTTTTCTGCAATGCATATAGAAACATGGCTGCTGAGGCTACTGTGCCTGTGCAGGAGTTTTTCACAGATGTTGGACTCTTCTTATTTGGCACAGACGTTAGCACAGAGGAATTTGTGAATAGATTTTTTGACACTCTGTTTCCAGTAGTCTACAACCATGTGTTGAACCCTGGTCCGACTGACATTTCACTGGAATATGGGGAGTGCCTCCGAGTGGCAAGAAGAGACATCAGGCCCTTCGGCAACATTCCCGAAAAGGCCATAGGACAAATGGGAAGAGCACTCTTACCCAGCCGGACTTTCTTGCAGGCTCTGAATTTGGGGATTGAAGTGATCAATACAACAGATCACCTGCACTTCTCCAAAGACTGCAGCAGAGCTTTGCTGAGAATGCAGTACTGCCCACACTGCCAGGGTCTGACACTGAGCAAGCCCTGCATGGGCTACTGCCTCAACATCATCCGAGGCTGCCTGGCTGACGTAGCAGAAGTTGATCTCCATTGGCGGGGGTATATCCAGTCCCTGGAGGAGCTCTCAAGAGCCATGAGCGGAGCATACAACATTGAGCACGTGCTGCTAAACTTCCATTCACTTGTTAATGACGCTCTGGTACAGGCTCAGATCAACGGGCCAGAATTATCTGAGCAGGTAAGATGCTGGTTTTATCCACAATTGGGGCTAACATGATGGTAGGAGAAGTATCACTGATAGCTGTTATTTGTTTGGCCATTTTTATGGTGAGGAGCACATTTGTATCTGAGTTCAGCTTTATTTGACGATTTCTATGAGCACAAAAAATATTTTTCATGAATGTAAGAAAATTTTTTCATTGTTGTCTCGTGTGCACATAATGATAAATGTAAACAATCCTTATTTTAGATATCAGTGGCCTGCCTTACGGAACCTATGACTTTGCATATATTATTTCCATAGTTTTGTACATTTCAGAGGAAGCAGCACAGTTCATTTGTAACACAAACTAAGTCCTTTCTTACACTTAAGAGAAAAAACAAGTTGTATGAGAGCTGTGTTAACTAAATGCATGAAGTGAAGAATTTTAGGATACTGCTATGGAAAGTGCACACTATTTAACTACACTTTAGGGAAAAAAAGCTGGTATATATGCTAATTTATGAAGGTAAGTACTAAAATCTGAATTTTTCCTGTATTATATTTAATCCACAATACGTTTCATAATTGTATTTTTCTCTGTATTCTTACATGCAGGCTTCAGTGACATTGACATATTCTTTGTTAAGTGCTGGATTGGACAGCTTGGTTTGGGGAGATGCCTTTAGTTTTATAGTACACACAGGTCGGAAGAGGGTGTCCCTGTGCTGTGGCATCAGCTGAGGTGCAGTAATAATTCTAGGACTGCCTCAATATGTGATTACCTGAAGTTAAAGCATTGTCTTCTGTTAAGAAGCTGATATGACCTCTGAAAATAAACAGCTTGACCTAATATAATAAATAGAGGATTCTTCATTTCTTACTAAGACCCAGAGTGTGATAAAATGGGTTCTTCATCCTGCTGTAATCAGTGAGTAACACCATTCATTTCTACAAATTTTCCATTTTATACCAGCCAGCTACATGAGCTGTAATATGCTGCTGCTCATTCCTTGGGACAAGCTGTCATTTTTTTGGAAAAGGGTTTTTCATTAACAGTTTGACTCAAAAGTGGCTCACTGGTATCTCTCTAATTCCCAAGTTATTTGAGATCTACAGTTGCCTCTTAGGGATATTCCCTGTTGCTCCTTTGATTTCTGTGGGATCTTTTTTGCCTATCATTTTCAGGAACAAGCTAGAACAAGCAAGTAAAGGTTCAAGGGACGGACTTGTGTTTCCAATTTCATCGTGGGTCATTTAATTTGAAAAGTTTTAGACTTGGATTTTCAACAGTGAATTGTCATTGGCCCAGACTTAAAAATCTCTCAGCACACTCATGTTTTCAAAATGAAAGTTTTACACTCCAGAATAGTATATTGCACTGAATTTTAGTAAAAAATTGAATGTGTGAAGAGCCCTACTCTTAGTGTTTTTGCTTAATGAAAAATCCATATTGATCCAAAATAAAGTGCTTTTTTTTGATACTCCTGCAAACACATGCCTTCCTACTCCCCTTCCATCATTCAATGTAAGGAATACTAAAATTTCTTATACTTGTTGCCAATGTGTTTGTTTGAAGATCATGTGTTTACCAATGTTACATTAAAATAATTTGATATAGAATCACTTCCCAACTTCAAAACCCACATACTTCATTTTTGACTCCAACTGCACCAGACCTAGACATCTCTTTCACCTAATTTCTCTGTTACAATTGACCAGTCCTTTCTCTCTTTGAGCTCTAATTTGGTCAAATAAGACTATAATGCAATGATCCCTTGAAACATAGTGATCTAGTCAGTATATTTCATATTTTCCCATTTATTAGGTATCAGGACTTAATTCTGACATGTAATAAATACAGTCTTTCAGATTTAAGAGGCAGAGGACATGAATTCCATTGAAATTGGCTCATTAATATTTATTTATCTTCAGAGTGACTCATGAACTGTTTCAAGTTTTGATAAGCAATTAATGCATCAGTGACTCTAACAGACAGGGAAAAGATGATTATGAGCAAGCAAATAATGGCTTGCTTAGGCATGCAGCAGTCTCTGCAGTTTTAAAAGAGAATTCCATTACATTTTGTGAATTTTAAAGAAGTGAACAGAGAAAAAAAAATTTAAATGTTTGGAAGTACCATATATAATTATGCAGGTGTAATGTGAGAATCTACAGTGTATCCTGCTTAATGATATATGTAGTTGTGCGGGTTTTTTTTCATTCATGGGTATGTTTGTGTAAATAACCATATGTAAAGGATTTTTTCTAACACTTCACAGGAATATTTAAATCTGATGTATGTTCATGCTCTAAGCTCTGTGTCTGTGGAATGAACACTAATGCCTGTATAGCATGGCTTTCTTTTACAAAACTCTTTTTTTTCTAGTAATTTGCAGCTTGTTCCCTTTTCTGCTTGGGTCAGCAGAGCAGTACTGCTCTGTCTCCATCTGGAATTCATTTTTCCCTTTCTTCCTCCTGTTTCAAAATCGCCCTTAATTCTTGATTCCCACAGCTCTGCTGACTGAAAAATAAGTGCGGCACCCGTTCGTCAACTCAATACCTGTGCATTATTTGATGCTATTCTGCAGAGTCTAGAGGACATGTGTGGGTTGTGCAACTATTCATGGATATATGTATTTTCACCTACATATTGTCATATATTTAATGCCACTTCTGTTCCTGAAGTCTATATATGTCCATTTATCTACTGGTATTGCTCACCCTATTTGTACCCTATGCTTTTTAGCTGGAACAGAAATTTTTTAGCAAACATCTCCAGGAATACTCCTGCAGATGTAATGTAATGGAGGTTTAAGAGAACTGCATCATAAAAAACAAGAAAAGTGCACATTATTAGGATAATCTGAAGAAGATGGTATGTAGTTCTTACACACTGGGTAGCAGCTGAAAGTACCCGTTGTTACAGAGCACTTTGCAGAATCATCCTGTGCTTCTTTTGTGCTCGGCTTGAGTTGCCACATGCTGGTCTCTGAGCTTGTGTATAGCCAAGGAAATCCCCTTGGAGGGCACTGTACAGCTTGATGAATGCACAAGAACTTTATGACACTTTTAAGCTGTACATACATGTAAAAAAACCCCAAACCAAAACACCACAACAAACCAAAAAACAAACAAAAAACCCATGGAAATTTGTTTACAAGTTATAATAAATTGTTTCATGTCACCTCCATGCTGTTATCCAAACCACTGTCAATGTTAAGACAGAAGGACAAAGAGAGATTCTAGCAAGATTTACAAAGTTTTGGTATGGATGGAGCCTACCATCCCCAGGATGAGAGCATGTTTCCATTCCCTTTATATATGGATTAATGGAACCGCCCCAGGCCATGGAAGCCTCTTGTGTCACTTACAGTGTGATTCAACAGCAGTTTAAGCCAGTCTCACCCTGGATTGCCCAAGTCCTGCTCTGGCACCTTCCTCAGCTCTCTGTTGCCACCCCTTTCCCTCTGTGCATGCTGCCCCGGCAGCTGAAAGTCAAGCTGGTTGAGGGAGTGTCTGTGCTCTTAGCCATAGTTTTGTTTTGGTGTTTGAAGGCTTGTGCTGCCACACATTGGGTAACCTGCAGGTGAGAGGTTCACTGGTGTGGAACAAACAGAGGATCTGAGAGGAGGGGAAATGGATCTGAGGTCAGGCAAGAGATGAAGGAAAAGGGGGAAAGGGGGGAAAGGGGAAAGGGGAGATGAAAGTAGAAAGGGGAGATGAAAGGAGAGGAGAGGAGAGGAGAGGAGAGGAGAGAGGAGAGGAGAGGAGAGGAGAGGAGAGGAGAGGAGAGAAGAGGAGAGGAGAGGAGAGGAGAGGAGAGGAGAGGAGAGGAAAATTCACAGGGCTTTGTAGTTAAATCTTCCCTGCAAACTTTACATACAAGTATTGTTCTTGATTCCCGAAAGATCAGTGGTGTCTGAGTTTAATATTGAATAAAAGAGATGAAAAAGAATATTGATTAGTTGTTCATTCGCTATTCTGAGCACTGATGATTTTGGGATCTGTAGGAAAATGAAGTATGTGACCATGATACCAAAAGACACATATCCATATAAAAATGTGGGAATTTGCAACACAACATAAAAAAAATAAGATCACACAAATTCTGACATTTCCTCATTTTTATTCTGAGAAATTTGTGCTACAGGTGTGGTAAAATTCTTGTATGTACTTTTGTATGTATTATAAGCCTACAAAAATTCAGAATGGGATTTTCAAAAGCACTGTGTCTTCACTGTGTTCTAACAGTTTCCAAACAGTTGTAGATAAAAATATCAAAATTCTGGAAGCTCTCAAGTCCTTTCATGTCAGTCTCATCCTAAATTATGCGTCTTCTAAAAAATAGGCATAATTATATTCTATTAAAAGAGACTTTTGTCTTTTTTTTTTTTTTTATCAGCTGTCTAATACTGGAAAGAAAGCAAGATCTTTCTTGTGGCATAGAATGGTAGCAGAAAGAATTTAGTAGACTGTGTTTAGAACTTCATTTTTCTTACTGGTTATTTTTGCTAGAATTAACTAGCTATAAACAACCAGAATTGCTATAATAAAGTGATGTCTTCAAAGAGAGTAAGAAAGACGACACAGGAAAATACAGGTCAGTCATCCTTACCTCTATCCCTGGAAAGGTGATGGAGTAACTAATCCTGGAAACTATTCCAAACAAATGAAGAAGTTGATTGGGAGTAATGGTTAACCTACTTGATGCCCTTGATAGGGCAGCCAGATTGATAGGATATGGTTAGAGCAAGGGATGATGGCTACCTCAACTTTATCAAAGCCTTTGAGACTGTCTCCTACAACATCCTTAAATATAAACTGTCAAAATGCTCAGTGAGGAAGACAGAAAAATGGATGGATGGTTGGGCCCAGAGAATTGTTATCAGTAGCACAAAGTACAGCTGGAGGCAAGTCAGTAGTTCTCTGACCCCCAGGGGGTGATACTGGGGCAGATACTCTTTAATGTCTTCATTAATGGTTGGGGTGATGGAACAGTTTACCCTCAGCAAGTTTGCAGACAATACAAAACTGGGAGGAGTAGCTGATACACCAAATGGTTGTGCCATTCAGAGGGACCTTGGCAGGCTAAAGAATTGGCCTGAGGGGAATCTCATGAAGTTCAACGAAGGGAAATGAAATGTCTTGTACCTGGAGAGGAATAACCCCATGCATCAATAGCTGCTGGAGGCTGGGAAGCAGCTTTGGAAGAAAGGGTGTGAGGCTCCTGGAGCACACCAAGTTGACCATGAGAAATGTATTTGCACAGTAAAGAAGGCCAACAGCCTCCTGGATTTCACTGGGAAAAGTGTTCCCAGCAGTTTGAGGGAGGTAATCCTTCCCTTCTCCTCAGCACTGCTGAGATTGCATCTGAAGTGCGCTGTCTGGTTCTGGGCTGCCCAGTACAAGAAAGTTATGGAGTGACTGAAGCGAGTCCAGCCACAAAGGTGGATATGAGACTGGACCATCTTCGATATATGGAGAGGCTGAGAGAGGTAGGACTCTTGAGCCTGGAGAAGAAGAGGCTCAG
Source organism: Corvus hawaiiensis (assembly GCF_020740725.1). Lineage (NCBI taxonomy): Eukaryota > Metazoa > Chordata > Aves > Passeriformes > Corvidae > Corvus > Corvus hawaiiensis. The sequence continues at coordinate 79,674,788 of NC_063214.1, forward strand.
GGGGAATCTTATCAGTGTATAAATACATGTTATGAGCCAGTGAAGAGGAAAAAGCCAAGCTATTTTCAGCCTTGTTCACTGAGAGGACAAGAGGCAATGGGCAGAAATCAAAAACCATGAAATTACATGGAAGGGGTTGTCCAGAGAGGTTGTGGAGTTTCCATCATTGAAAATATTCAAAACCAAACTAGACATGAACCTGGACAACAAGCTGTATCTGACCCTGATTGAATAGGGATGTTAGACTATATAACCTCAAAAAATCCCTCTGAAATAAAGCTGTGATTCTGTGAAATGGTTTAGAAGGTGGCTGCATCAGGGGAATTTTCTTACTGAGGAGCCAGCCATCTTTGACTCATTAGCTGCAGTAGGATAGGACCAGCATACAGGCATCATGGACAAGGCAGGAACATATCCTGTTCATGGTGTTCTTCTAGTGCAAGATGTGGGCACTGGCTTCATCTCGTGGCTGGTGAGCATTGCCATGCAAGCATGTTGCTAAAACTGAATCTTCACAAGCCTATATACACTGTCTCTTTATTTGACAGATCTTTGGTCAAAGCAAAAGGATGAATTGCTCCTTATACAACCTCTAAGCATGGATAAAATTCCCCACAACAGGATGATAAAGTCTGAGACCAATGGAGTGATAGCCTGGAGGTTCTCAAAGGAATTGGGAGCCAAGCTGTATCTCAACAGTAGTACTTCTGTTCTCAAGAGAAGTGGCGGTATTGATGTTAAGCTAGGAGGGAAACACTATTGTAAGGAGGGGAAATGAGTTTTGGTTTAGAGATTGCGCAGACACTGCCTGAATTTGATGTTGTAGGAAAACTAATTATATTGTTCCTGTCACCAAACTATCTATCTGGACTCAGCTTTGTACTCCTTTAACTTTCAGCAAGTGTGTGTGGCTCCCATTATCAATCTGTAAAAGACAACCCCCAAGTGAACCATTTGCCATATATTTCTTTCATACTTTAAAAAAAGACCAAAAAAATCCCAAACCCCTATCATTTTCAGCAAAGTAGATTTTGGAATAAAATTGTGGAGTTCTGCCTGAAGCTTTTGGCATATGACTGTGCCATCATTACATTGCTGGATTTAAATTACTCGATACATTGATGAATTTAAATTTAAATTACAAGATCGATAGAAACTGATTTGTGAAAACTGCTGAACAGTAATGGGATTTAAAGTCTAATACAAATCTGTTTGAAAAGAAGGTTTGATATCTAACCTAACACAGAGTTGAAGACCATCACCTTTCCTTTCTCTGCATTCAGATACGCATCCAGCTGTAGTTGTGAAAAACTGTACATCCTAATACAGGATGGCATATACATCTTTTATATACATATACATCTTTTCATATACATTTTTATACATCTGTCATTTTTTTAATGTAGCATGAAGTAAGTCTATGGCAGTCATGACCTCCATCAAATTCAGATTCTTGTAGTGTTGTATTTCACTTTCCCATTGTTTTATCATGGAAAAGCTCCTTGCATCTATCAAAAAGTTTTCTTCTGAAGCTAAACTGGGTTTTGTTCATCAGAAAAGAGAATGGAGAACTTTGAAAACAAAGTGAAAATCACCAAATAAAGTGTTTGTGGCTTGTTTCTAACTAATGAAAAGTTGTTTTCATTAAATAGTGGGCTTTATTGCTACCTCAACATACTTCACAGTTGGACAGCTCTTCCATCTTTTTTGGTTTGATCCATCCTTTCTATATATTCCATTAGCTTGCATTTACTGAGGTCTGAAGTAATACTTTTATTTCTGGCATTTATTTCATACCACACACTATATATTAGTACAAGTCCCTAGGCTGTTTTTTTTGTGACTGAAATCAGTGTTTATCCAATAACAAGAAGATATCTGCTACAACATTTAACATAAAAATTGTGGTAATCACAACTCAGCGCATTTTGTGTGTTGGAATGGCAGTTGTATGCCTGATGTTGCTGGATTATCCTCAAAACTTATGTCCTTTTGCAATTGGTCTACTTTTTTCTAATGTGTAAAAACAGGGCTTGAAATCATGTCTACAATTTTGGCAGAGGCAGTAATACATGCATAGTTATGCACACATTGTGGAAAAATGGGTGTATGATCTGCTCCTTTGATTTAGCCAGGCATTGTACCCAAATGCAATTTGGAAAGACAAAATGCATACACATTGCTGGACATACACTTGGTAATATCCTGTTTGTCTTTTATTTTAAGGTTTATGATACACTGGAAAATGTGTGGCAAACACTGGAAGCATTTGTTTCTGTCAAGAACTTTTTAAACATAATAGCAAACATGAAGCCACGAAACCATGACTGTCTAAACAAAATCACTTGCTATGTTGCTCAGCTTCTCAGCATTTGAGTATATGGTGTCTCAGCTTTTGGTACCACTTCCAAGATGCATCCTTTTCTATTCCTCTTCTTTTTTTTCCAATTTTCCTTTCATTTATGGAAATGACAGAGGACCTATTTCTCACCTTTGGTGAGAAGACGTTCAAATCCAGTGTCAAGTTCACGTCTCACACTTTTCTGAAAAGTGCTTTCTTAAAATTCATTTGCCAAATTGCCCAGATTCCTCCCCTGTCTCTCTTAGGGTGGAGTTACTTGTTGTATGGGCTGCAGTTGCACTGGCAGAGTGTTACGGACTGACAACAATCCCAGGCCCCGACTCCCCTGCAGCACCTAGGGGACTGAAGGGCAACAGAAGAGCTGGAAATGAAGGAATGAGATTTACCTTGAGATGAAGGAAGGAGGAGATAGGAAGAAGGTGTTTCTAGTCTGAACTTTGTTTCCCACCATTGTAATCTCTTTTTAATTGGCAATATATTAATTAGTCTTCCCCAAGCTGTTTTGGCCACGACATTAATTGGTGACTGATCTCCTTGTCTTTATCTCAACCCACAGTCTTTTTCTTCGTATTTCTCTCCCCTTATTCTGTAGAGGGGGGGAAGTGAGAGAGCATCTGGGTGGGCCTTTGGCTCTTAGCCAGGTCCAACCCTCCACAATTATCGACATACACGCCCAGCTTTGGCAAGCAATGCTGAGTAGTGCACGTTTACATGAGGTATGTTCAATCTAGACTGCCAAGTAAATAATGTAGGAATATATCATGGCAGGCATTATATATTGGTATTTAATGTGTTTTGAACAAGCCTGCTTCACAATTTATAATTACTTGATTCTTATGTTACATTTCAATTTTGCTGCATTTCTTTTTTAAGATTGAGATCTGTTATGTCAGGAAAGCATAGGATCTTTAATATACCTTCCCTTTTTTGTCTTTTTTTATAACAGAAGATTAGGCAAAATTTGGGCAAAATGCATAGATCTGAAATGGTTTTTCTCTTTCAATTGACTGCATGGGGGCTCAGAGGTCTGAAAAATGTGCAGTAAGCAGTCTGGGCTGCCATCACGTTCTGGGTTTAGGTGATGTGGTAGATATCTGACTCTGCTTTGGCACAATGGCGGGCTTGTCTCAATGTGCCCGCTGGGCATTTGGACTGAAGGTAAAGAAGATTCTCTAAGAGGCTGAAAATGCTGCAATCTGATTCTTCATATTTGCAAAAAGAGAAGAAAGGAGACTATTCTCTCCTTCCCCAAAGCTGAGTAGAAGGCATGAACAAGTGTAAAAGAACACTTAACAATCCTTTCTGTAAGCTGTGTATGTGTTTTTCATTGTGAAACAGAGTAACTGTTCACAAAGAGAAGTACTGAGCTGAGCAGACTTCTGGTATCTCTGTTGGCCTTTAAATCACTACCAGCCCTTTGTAATGGAAGAGAAAAACTTTGTTGAGGGCAAATCCAGAGATTTTGAAGCAAATGAGCTTTTTGGACTATTTTGGTCCCTGACATGATATGAACATGTATGAATAACTGACTGTCTTGTATGTCACAAAAGATCTTCAAAGAAAACTGTTCTTCCCAGGTTCAAAGAAGAGAGTGAGGAGGCACTGAAACACTTAATATACAGATACAGGAAGCAGAAACACTGATCTCATAAGCTGCAGTTTGGAATGGGGAAGAAACACGTAGGTCCTCTGAAATACTAACTAGGTAGTGGATTTTTCCCTCCTTTTTTCTGATGTTTTTTGACTCTTGTTAACATGAAAAGGTGACACTCCAGTTATACAGAGTTATTGACAGTGCCTTATGCTAAATGAAATAATGCATTATGACTGTTAATTTAAGTGGACATGATTTTATTAACTTACACACTTTTGTTACAGAATTTTGCTAACAAAACTGCACTGCTCTTCACAATTTTGGAACATAAATTGCACCCTGCAATAAAGTGTAAACACATTGTGCAGACGTGCTGATGCAGCCAGCTTGTTTTGCTTTCACTAATTTTTTATGTATTGTAAATTGTAATATGCTTTTTAAGTGAGTTGCATGCCTGATAAAGGTTATAGAGCCCCAATTCTGCCTTCATTGACAATCACATTTCTACTGAATTTCTTTTGGTTTACACAGGTGACCCTGCATAGTCTTAGACCTATATTTAAAGAACAGTTCTGCCTGTGTCCTACAAGACAGCAAGATGTTAGCCCTCTTGTGTCAGAGCTGTACTTGCTGGGCACACAGAAATAAGGAGTAATAAAGTATATTTGAACCACAAGAAAGCATAAATAAATCCATCAAACCTACACACAAGCAGCTGATCTTTGGAAAGGGCTACTGCCAGTTTTATAAAATTTCTTTTCAGAAAAGAACCACAGAGTGTTTTCACTGAACATAAATGAAACACCTTGGCATCCACTAAAGCAGACTTGGATCAGGAGAGCTGGCAGCCTCTCATAAGAAGCAGTTTTTGTTGAACTGCCTTTGAAGAGTTTGAACTGGCAGTGCTGTGTTCTGGCTACAGGGTAACTTGGCTGAGAACATTAGGATTTCCCCTGACATTAAGTCATTTAAAGTAAAAAAAAAAAATCATTTCCTTCCCTCCCAGCTCCATTCAGGAGGAGAAACTATTTTTACTGCCAGACTTGCTGAGTGTTAGTCCCTCATGAATGGAGCAGCAGAATTAAAACCATTTACAATTTTAGTAATTAAAGACCAGAAGACACAAATTAAAAGTATATTAAGAAGCTCATATTTAATGGGCTCTTAGATTTCGTTTTGCAATCCTAACATGAAAAATTATGAAGGAAAGCAGAGATCATTAAGCATTGATAAGATATGAAAACAGTCTCAAGAACTTGGACAGGAGTACTGATTTTGATAAATGTAGTGGGAGGAGGAGGAGATGAGTCTCAATCATGTGAAAGCTGGGGACTGTGGCTCCTAGAATCCAACAGCTTGAACAGCAGTCTTTTACAAAACCATATGAAAAAATTCTGATTATAAAAAGCTGATTTGCAAACTCTTTGCATTTTTGTCTCTTTCCTTGATCTTGACTGAAGATTTTGTAAAATCACAGGATGGTTTGCATTGCAAGGGACTTTAAAGATTATCTAGTTCCACACCCCTGCCATGGACAGGGACTGTTTCCACCAGACCAGATGTTCAAGGTCCCATCCAACCTGGCCTTGAATACTTCCAGGGATGGGGCATTTCCCCATGGCAGTGGTGCTTCATAGTGCCAAACAAAGTGGAATTATTAGTTCAGTATCTCCAAGTTGTACTTCAATTTATGTATCACAGAATATATATTGATATATGTATTTTATATATCAAAAAATTGTATTTTTTTTATACAATAAAAGTATAATTTTCTGTATACTTATATTTTCAATATGTAATCCTTTCTTTTTTTTCCTGAGGAGGGTACCACTGCCTTGCTGGTGGGTATACATTCTGTACATCTGCAGTTTACATTTATTTTTCCTCAATACCACCTGGTTGCATGTGATACAAACTCTTATATTTCACAAGTTTTCTTTGAATTGGATTTGTCCTTTTTGAGCTTGAAACCACTTCCAGATCTATCTCTCTTGGATATGATTGGAAAATTATAACTGCACATTTTCATGTATCATCTGAAATTTCAATTTCCATTTTGAATAAAATTTCTTTGAAAATATCATTAGCTGGCAAGTCTATTTAAGATTTGTCTTGCAGGGGATTATAAATTGTTTAGTAATTTGAGCAGACATTATTCTAAGTGTAATCTTCGCTCTCTAATTCTCCTCCTGGCTTTTGTTCGAAGTGTTATCCTCTTCACTGGTCATGGATGTCTCCTGCAAATTCTGTAAAATGCTTAAGCCTAGGTATGAAACTTGTTATTTGCCACTGTAACTCCAGAAGTTGCTTATTTCTGTATGTCTGAGACATATTGTTAGAGTCAAGTAGTCACAGATAAAGAAGACAAAATTTGCAGAGAAAGTAAAGAAAATAATACAGAATTTCCTCATGGTTTTCCTGGGTTGCAAACCCTGGTGGTATTCCACCACTCTCTCCTGAAACAACCGCACATCAACATTTTTCCTTTTCTGAAGGAAAAATAGATACTAGTACCTCAGGCTTGATCTCCTTGTTTTCAAAACCTTGGATTTTGTCTCAGTAGGGAATACTTTAATCTCCCATGCCATGTGCATGGAGAGATTATCTCATATATCAAAATGCATTTTTCTTTGAAACAAAAGCTTGACATTAAATGAGCAACTCTTCAAAACAAAAACAAAACAAAACAAAAAAAAAAAAAAACAAACAAAAAACCCCCAAAACCAATAGAAGGCTGCTGAAGTGCTTGGGAATACTGAAATGCTGATGCTCCCTCTCGTGGTGTAGATGAAATTAACCAAGGAAACTATAACAGTTTAATGCATTGTTTTCCTTGATCAATATCTTTGGTAGTTTGATTAGTAATCTGGTGCTGGAAATGCTGGTGACTCGTCAAGAATCTGTTTCTAAAAGAAAGAATTCTCTTGTGTATTTCTACAAAAGAAAATAAAATTAACCACAATTTTATTTGTAACCATTGTATTTCCAACCAGCCTGATGATTCATTCTAGCTTTGTTTTAGAGTTCAGCTGTCCATTTGCTCACAAGTGTTTGGGGAGATTTAACTGTAAGACGTGTGGCAAATCTGTGGTCTGACAACTAGAACTGAAAGCCACCAGACTAATCACTAACTAGAAAATGAATTAAATAAAATCAGATTATGGATTAGCTAGTCACTGAGACTATGCTGTGCATAGAGGACAAGGGGAGAAGACACCTCTCAGGGTACAGCACCTCTTGAGCTTTTACTCAGATCTAGCTGGGAGCCAGAACCAGGAGTCTGAAAATTGCTCTTTCCTTTATGTTTAACTCTTTCATTTTTGTTTTGGTAAGTTTAGCAAACACTGTAAGTTTTTGATACATATATGTATATATCTCTAGAATTTCCTGTAAATGGGGTATGTGTCAAGTGTTAGCTAGATTGATCCAGTCTCCCAGACCTGTGAGGCATCAGTGTGGACATAGTCCATGCAGGCATTTAAAACTTGAGCCTACTGAGACTTGGAAAATCTAGTTTGAAGTGCAACACAGTACAAGCATTCAGTTTGCTTTAGTCATTTGATGTAAAAATAATTTCAGTAGAAATGATGAGGTAGAAAGAACCATTTGTATAGTGGGAAAAAAGAGCAAAAGCCACAAACCAAAAACAAAACAAAGAATGTGACAGATTTCTCATAGTGAGCATCTGAACTTAGAGGACAGTGTCCGACCATTATTGATGTGATGCTCCTATCATTGTGCAGTCCTGTTTAAATACAAAGGTTTGTAATACTCCAGTTTTCCAAACTGTGAGTAATTGTAAGTAGACATTCTAAGGAATCTCACCAAGCAAAATCAAACTGCCATAAAGTTCATGTGTGGCACTAATTGCAATTTAAATGCGTGGTTATTACAAGAGCTTTTAATTAACTCAGTCGTCATACTGTGGCACACAAATTGTGCATAATAGCAGCATGCTGACTACAATGACAATAGGTTTGTCTGAGCTGTGAAAATCAGGAGTTTTGTAATTTTCTGAGGTTTCTTTTCATGCCCTTAAATATTGTGTGGTATTTAAGAATATTTCAAAAAAGGAAAGAAGGAAAAAATTCTAGCAAGCTGCTGAGGCTTGCCTGTTTTAAAATTTTGTAGAAGTCTTTAATTCTTCTAAAATTCAGTGAGATATATCTCACTGAATTATATTTCTGACAATTTTTCAGTTTCACTTTTCTATTTTTAATCCCCTTTGAGGGTCATTTTACTCTCCCTTTTGTTTTTGAAGCCTAGAAAAAAGCTCAGTTTGTGGAAACTTTAACAGGGAATACCATTCCAGTGAAACACATTCTGATCAGATATTGCTGCAAAATGGTCCTATATTAGTTCGTTAAGGTAGTGAGACCATTGCCCTTCTCTCAAAGTTATGATTCCAGTCTCTCAGGACTGGCAATAATAGCACTGAATGATTTTTCATTTGGAAGGTTAATTTTGCAGTCCAAAGACTAAAAATTAAGAAACAATGTAGCTAATGGACATAGTTGTAGTCCTTCAGAAAACATAGAAAATACAACTGAGTGGTGTTACACTTAGCACATATACTTCTTTCTGCAGATAAAAAAAAGAATGCATAAAAAAAAATAAAAAGCAGGCATTATTATGGAAACTGTATTTATTTGGTTTTTAGATTATCACCAGCCCTGTACTGGGAAATGAGATACTGGCATATTTTGATGGTAAAATATTTGGCTTACAGTCAGAACAGACACCTGAAGGCAAGACAAGAGTACATGACGTTTACATGTGCACAAGTTTACTGAAGAAACCAGGTGATAAGACTCTGCTAGTGAGGGAGGCAAAAGTAAATTTGCCATGCATATAAAGTTAATGGTTTAAACATGGCATAAAAGTGACAGTACTGAAGAGTTAAAAAACCCCAGGCTGGGTTCAGCCAGGTGAGCAAGAAGAACCAACACCACACAAAGCCAGGGGTCCCAGAGATTTAAATATCACAGATATAAGAAAGGTAACAGAGATGCTGACATCACCATTGTAAATGCTGAAGTAGCTCATCCTTCAGAAACTATGTCTGAATAAGTAAGTGACTGCTAAGGAGCTAATCTTGTGCTGCTTTTTTCATTAACAGAACTGAGTTCTCAGCAGTATGATTACTGTCATGCATATCTTTGTGAGAATGGCAGAGGTGTATGTGGTGCTGTGCAAATGCTTTTTATTAGAATTTTCATAATTTTCCAACCCTGGGGAAAAAATAAGTTCTTAAAAAGACATTTCGGATAATTAACTAGCATTTAATGTTATTTTTATATATAATGTTTACCCAAGATTAATTTTTAAGAAAGATTTTGTATTTGAAACTAAGGTTTGCATTTACATGTATCAGTGAATGCAAATTTCCTAGTATTGCAAATGTATTTCTTGAGACATTGACTCAAAGAGAACAACCAGAGAAAGGCTGTTAGACAGTATTTTGAAACAACTGTTTATGTACAGCACATATAAAATAAGTATCATCCATATTCCAAGGCACTATGACTGTAAAAATTATTGATTTTCTTTTTTTGTTAAGTTTAGTCAGAGCAAAATATAATGAGACTTTACTCTAAATTCAAGAAATACTGAAATCTTGTTTTCCTAGTGAATTTGAATGTATATAGTGGGGTTTTTTTAGTTTACTGTAGGTGGAGCCAATTTATTTATTTTGGTCTTTCTTTTTTTTCCTTGACCTGAAGGACTGGTACTCATCTGCTCAGGGGCTGCAGTAGCCAGCAAGTCATCTCCACCCTGTTTCTCCTCTCCCCACAGGCTCCCACCCTGCAGTCAGGCTCTGAGAGTGCCTGGACAGCAAAGGTGCCTTGTTCAGATATGCCAGGCACCTGAGACCTGCAACAACCTACACACCTGACCCATGCCTGTCATGAGATGGAGCCTCCTTCCCAAACATCTGGATCTCACTCGCACTCTCACTCTCTGTTAAACCCTTTTTTTTTTATTCTTGGTAAGACAAAGAGTAGTTCAAGAGTGTATGGCAAGCTGGAACTGAGGCAACTCAAATCAATCAATTGCTTTGTCATAAAAGCTGATCATAAGCATAATGCTCCCTGTGTTACATCAGTGAGCATAGAAGAATGTGATCAAATGAAAACATTTTGTGTCTGTGGTATATCTCCATTATAGAGATATATGGCACAGTGTGGCTGATGGGATAAGCTGCTGCAGAGGCTGCCACTGAAGGAGCAAACTCACATAAGGATGCATGAAGCATAGAAAAAGTGTAGAGACTTATGAGAGGAAAAATGGGGAGTCCAGTTAAGCTGGTGGAATATGCTTTAATGTGTTCTGAAGAAGATGTAAGGGGGGAAATAGTGTGAGGGATGTTTGAAACTGAATTTAAGGACAAGAAGGAATGTAGTAAGATGCTGTCCAAAGAGACACTGCCTCTAAGAATAAACGGTGAAATGAATGCTTTGAGTGATGTTGAAAGTGTGATCCCTTAAAGGACATTAGTCATATGTCCAGAGATAATTGTTTTGCAGGTAAATTCATGCATGTCATTTGAAGGGAGTTTAAACTGTAACTTGGCTGCCTGAGTTGTGACATGTGAACCACAGCCTAAAAGGACTACTCACTTTTAACTTTACCCTCAATTTCAAATCATAAGGTGAACATTAATTCTTGTGTAATAATAATGCTGATTCTTTCTTCTTTTCACTGGCCTAAGCAAGTGCATTCAATGAATCTCATTATCACCAGTTGCAACATGCATGGCAACAAACTCATCAAAGTTAGATGTGTTTATTCTGTTTTGAATTTTAAATGTATTTCTTACCTAGCTCTAGCAGTTCTTAGTTGGAAAGATGGTCCCTAAGACTTGCACTGCTCTCTTTAATGCATGATGATAGCTTGAAAATGAAATTTATTTGCTTTCTCTGTTCTTACATGTGGGAATATAAAATGCAATAGGAAACAATAATCCCTGTTGTGTAGCATACACGTTCCTTCCTTCACATGGTAGCATTTTGAGTATGTTTCTGCTTCAAAGTTGGATGCCTGTCTTAGAGGCTGCATTGATCTCTTCTCTCCTTTTTTCTCTGTAAAAGTTCACTACCTTTTGACTACCAAGTTTTCATAAATCACATGCAGTATTTAGTTTTTTCACCAGTGCTAGCTTACACAAATGCATGCTGTTCAGTCTGCTTAGTATATCTTGTCTATTGTGATTACAAGCATAACTATCTCTTATTTAATAAATATATATATAACCCTAATTATTTTTATTTAATGACTAGGAAGAGCAATGAGCTATGAATGTGAATTGATGTCCTCTGTCATGCAAATCACTCAGTATCACATTTTACAAAGAAGAAAATGAGAGCTCATGTGAATTTTTATCTATTGACATCAGAAAGCTGGACGTAAAATTATTTGGTATTTTCAACATCTGTGTTCCAATATCATTAAACTTACATCTTGGGTCATTACCTTAACATCTTGCAATGTTGTAATGCAAGTTTCCACTATGCTAACTGTTCACTATATGCTTTGTGTCACTGGGCTGAACATGCCATATAACATCAACCCTGAAAGAAAGCACAAAGTTCAATGCATATTAAAAATGTGATTGGGATATATTACAGATAAAATGAAAACATGCTGCTGTTCACCACACATCATATTCTCTGAGGTTATTGATATTGTCTGCTTAATAATATGCTTCCCTTATGGGGAAAAAAAAGCCACAATCAATAAAATACATGGTGACTTTCTTATACACTTGGTATCCTTTAGAAAGGAATGCTTTTATTATTATTTTTCCTGACTAATTATGTGTTTGCTGCATTCATTATGGATACAATGTTACAAAGTATGATAATTAAATATGCTTTTCTTAGCTTAGTCTTTCTTTCTCATTAAAATGTATTGAAACTGAATTGAGAGATACATAAGAATTGTTGCTTACATGTGTTCTTTCCTTCTTCTTGTGGCTTTTTTTCCTTTTAGGTGCATAAAATGTGTGGTCCTCCTGTAAGGAAGCCTAAAGAGTTTCCAGGTTGCTCCTTTGATCAGAACAAAGATAATCAAGTGTTGAAGATGTTCTCCAGAGACAGTGAAGAAACACTCACCAACAGAAGAAAGTAAGACATTAGTTTTACAGCCAGAAAGAAAGAATAAAGTAAGCGATTAATTTTACAACAGAGTAGATTATGCTCAATGCAATGGCATGTATTACTAGAGAATAAAGTCTCCAAAGAATGAAACATTTTAGCAACACAGTTACATTTTGGAAAGGGTAACTTCATTACTAGTTTTTGTTTTCAGAAGTAATGGACACATGACCAGAGTCATTTGGTGTGGTTAAAGTATTTATGAGAGTGGGTAGCATTGATAGAAGGTGAGTGTTAGCCCTGTGTGTAATTCTTAAAATTACATTTGACTTTACATATCAGCAGGCATTATTAAATCTGACAAAAAGTATCTGTAGCTTTTTACAGAAAATTATTTGTACAAGCTGATAAGACAGAAAAAAAAAAGAATTACTTTTCTTACATACCTTTCTACTGTAAAAAAGGAGACAACTAAGTGTTTGGGACTAAATCTTGAAAGCCTTGTTCAAGCAAGACCTGCTGATTATTATTTTTTTTTTTGGCTTTTTTGCTGGTATATAGCGAACTGAAGTGACTGCAGAGGCTTGGAGATCTCATTTAAACCTGGTTCAGCACTGCAGTATGAACTTTGTGTAACTATATGAGTTAGGTGTTTGAGCTGTCATTACTGTCTGTGGAAAGGAGACCTCATTTTAGTTGTCCACACATCTACAAGCATCCAGTGCCACTTAAGGATATCATGGGATATCCCAGCTGATCTTCTCCTGCCAAGAAGGATGCAGGTGTCCCATAAGTTGTATCATAAAGTTCAAGCCTGACAGAGTTCAAGAAGTGTTTGGACAATACTCTCAGGCACATGGTGAGACTCTTGAGGATGGTCCTGTGCAGGGCTAAGAGATGGACTCGATCCTTGTGAATCCCTTCCAAATCAGCAGATTCTGTGATTCTGTGATGGCTTCCAGCTTTCTGCAGGTACCTTAGGTAGCTGAAGGAATCTCAAAGGCCAATCTATATTTAGACAAGTTAATCAGGTCTTCAATGACCGTTAGTAGTAATAGCACTGCAAGGCATTAGGAGTGTTGCAGTTAAGACTAAAATCTTCATTATGCAAATAAAGTACAAAGTTAAAATCAGAAATTTCATTTCTGTAATAGTATTTGCTAAAATACAGAGAAGTTTTCTTTGTCCTCTTCCTCCTCTCATTTCACTTTGTAGTGCACAAGGAAACAGAAGTGAGAGAATTGCAGGGAATAACTGCTCACTCCTGATGTCTGGAGAAGAAAAAATGTCTCTGAGCTTCAAAGGCAGACCATTCTTCTCAGTGTAAGGACCTTCAGTTACTAAACAGTGGAGAAAAAAACACAATCAGAACTACAAATACGGGTTTTTCAAAACATTGTGGGAACAGAAAGATATGCAAACCAGAAGTTTGCTTTAGGCAGCACAGAAGTTTTTCAGGGAATACCCATTACATGGCAGCATGTTTCTCAGTTACATGTAGCTAAGCAAGTTCTTGATGTTTTCTGATTGCTAACACTCTGCAAACACAATACCATATTCTAAAAATCTCACTTAAATCAGGACTGTTCCGTGTTTCAAAGCACAGAACACTGGATTGACTTCAGGGAGATTGCCTCAGAGACCTTAGGGGGCATGAGTGGCAGTGGGCAACACAAAGCAACACTGTTTTCCCTTCCCTTCCCTCTCACCTACCTGAGATTCTGGAGACACTTCATGGCATGCAAACTCTGCACCAAAAAAGGGAAGGGAAAGAAAGTTTGAGATCCACTGATGCAGATTTCAGTTTAACAACTTCTTAGTTTATATCATCTGTAGTTGCTACCTCCTGGATCACCTCCTTCCTTATTAGTCACAGTCACTTTACATTTCACTTTATATTGCCATAGCAACTGTAAGAACCTCACATGCAAGTGTGACTTCAGCAAGTGCTTGCAGCCTGCTTTTAAGGAAGTGCTCTTCTCTAACTCCACCTTATTTACTTCCTGTGGTACTTCTGTTTTCCAAATGCATGTCCAGATGAAAGTTTACATTTTAAAGTACATGTTGGGCTGCCACTATCTGAACTTTTCCTGAATTATTTTTACCGTTGGACCTAAGCTGATACTTTCTGGTACTATGTGGTACAAGAAGAAAATGAAATTTCTCTGCTCTTTTGATGCCAAAAAATTGTTAGATGAATTTTAAAAAATCTAAGCAGACCCTTCCATAGCAACATAGAAAGTATATAATGCTTTTTTCTCCAGAACTTCAGACAGCTTCTAGTACAGAGAATGAAATTGTAAAAAAACAGCAACAAAAAAAAAGAACATTTCTCAATAAACAGATAAAAAGTATCTTCAGCTTCCACTGACTGTAACTGCGCATTTGTGCTCAGCTGCCTATCGTTACATGCTATCTGGTCTAGAGAAAGATCATGTGAAAGTTGACATTCATACCATCTGCCCTTCTAACTACTTTGGTCAGACATCAGCAGGGGCTGAAATCAGTTATTACTTCTCTATTAAATTTAGCTTTGCCTCAGGATGTGTTTACTAATAAACTGAATGGCCTTTCTGTTAGAATGTGGTTTGTGACAGGATAATATGACAGGTATATTTATTTTTTTTATTTATTCTTCAGAAGAAATTCCAACGTTCGCTTTGAGAAGACTCTCTAAACACTACTTTTCATCCAAAATGTAAACACAGAGCATAGACAAAATCAAAATCAATCCCACTCAATGGGATTTGGATGGAAATTGCAAACCCACTGTGCACACTGGATTCAATTTGGATGTGGAGAAATAAAAGATGATGGCTATTCATGGCTAGGAGAGTGTGGATGAATCATGTTTAAAACCTAATGCACATAGGCAATTATATGATGCGTGGTCAAAATTGACCCTACATGAGATTTTTCAGAACAGCAGTTTCAGAATTAGTAGGGCACTCACATCACCTTTAATAGACATAGTAAATCAAAACCACTGTGGTTTGTGTAAAAGATTAGCCCTATTACATGAAAGAGCATATGACTTTTTAAATGATGGACTGTATATACTCACTGATGTTTTACCTGTTTTAATTTGAAGTAAACTATACTTAACACTTAGTTCCTTATAGAATTTTAGGCCTGTGGTGACTAAATATAGGGAAATATATATTATTTCTGGCATTTTTTCAAAACTCCAGACATTATACAAGAAGTTAACATAAAGTGAAGCTTGCTGGGTTACAGAGCAATGAGTACAGCATTTGGTGGTGCTTTTCTGTGTGCCTGCAGGTCATAGATAACTCAGGAATGTGTCATGTTCCATTCCAGAATGAATAAGTATTTTCATTTTTCACAGTAGGAAGGGGTCTCCCAGGAAGAGATTTTCAATACATAAACAAACAATTTATATTAAATATCACAATTTTTTTGAGAACATACCAACTAAAAAGTAATTAATTTGTTTTGAATTAAGTACAAAACCTTATCATTACCTCTGGGCATCTTGAAAATTATTTAAAATAACAATTCATAATTTATAACCTGCCAGCACAGCACATGGTTGAACTGATATAATATTTCAGACAGTTATTTTAATCTTTACTAAATATTTAATATCTACATCTTCAAGCCATTTTACCTAAATCTTGCATTGCTGCATAACTTTAACTAATATTTTTTGTAGTATTTGTAAAGATATGTAAGGGACTTCTTGTTAGCACTTTCGAAAAACAAGAGACTTATTCATGTGCACCTTGTTTTTAATTTGCTGTGCTTTTTTTTGGAGCATTTTTCGTTTATTTGTCCAACTGTAGCATTGCAAACTGTATCACTACTATGCAAAAAAATTTCAGGTTGAAGGAAAATAGTTCCTATTCCAGAGCATAGGTAAAATAGGGTTTTTTTTAATTTAATGGGAGTATCAACTCTGTAAACAAAGAAGTGTATCTAAAAGAATCAAACTCACCTATTTACAAATCGATTTAAAATATCACTGGAACCAGTGGAGAGTAATGGAATGAACACATTCCTTATCTTGTAGAAATCCACAGCAGCAAGACGGCTCAGTGTTGCCGGTTGACACTGACAGCTCTTTCTTGTGTTCCTGTGTGCAGGGAATTTATCAGCCACCTCCGGCTCTACAGAGCCTTCTACGGCGGCCTGGCGGATCAGCTGTGCGGGAATGAGTTGGCAGCTGCCGATGGACTCCCGTGTTGGAACGGAGAAGATGTCATAAGAAGGTACCTTTCTGACTCACTTTGGTCCTCTTTCTTTCATCAGTCGTTCTGATGAAACAGTCAGCTTCTGTTCGAGTTGGGTATGGTGTTTCCCTGTGTCTGTGTCAAGATTGGTTTGAAAAATAAATAAGCATGGGTTCCCTTCTCTCAGGCTTTACCTGTACACAGTAAATAAAATCTCCCTGCATCTCTGTTTAGGAAAAACAAAAGAATTCTAGCGTTCTTCAGACATTTTTCCTTCGAATTTACGGCACCTAAACATACACTGGAAAAGAGGCTGGACTGACAGTTACAAAATACAGTTGGATAAAAAGGATATGGATTTTTGTTTGAACTTCATCTTTATAAAATGCTCCTTTCAATGCAGCATGTGGTAACAGACTCCAGCTTAAAACCTTCTCTGGCTGTGAAGTATGAAGTAATCTCTTAATATATATAGTTTCCTGTGAGAGAACTAAAAGTTAGGCATGAAGATAAAACATTTCAAAAGTGAAACATGTATTTTTTTTATATATGCAGCAGCTTGGGAGACATCATTCAGCAGCAATGGCAAAGAAGAGATAATAAACAACTGCAGTCCTAGATGTGTGTCTCTGGAATCAATATATTACACAGCTTATAAAACACTAGCATTTTTGGATGGCAGAAAGATTTTCAGAGAGCTGATCACTATGTTTTTGCTTTATTGCTTTGGTCACCAAAACAAGTATTTTTCTGAGCAGGAAATCCTTTCCTTCCTGATGACAGAGACCAAAATATTGAAAAGTTCATTGCAATTATTTGTAATAAAAATCATGATGTTAATGTGGTGTGTATTTGTAGGTAGTATCAAAGGTCATATCAAAGAGGGCTGTGAGTTAATGAAGTGGGAGATAGCTGGTACCAAGTAAAGGCAGCAGTGGACAATATGCACCTTAGGTATCTCTAAAAAGTTGGGTAGGAGCTGTCATTTATTGATTGATACCTAAGGAAAGTTAATGGACATCTTTTTAGCAAACAGCTACAGGCCCACTTTTCTTTATCTTCCTGGGCAGTCCTGTGCTTTGGCAGCCCCAAAGTCCAGTGAGTGGTTGACTCCCTTGTCTCACTGGCAACCTTTGTCCAGAGATTTCAACAGTCTTCTGAAGATGCCATGTTCCTTCTTTAGGTGGCTGTATTTGAGATTTAATCTCAACTGCACGTCCTTTCTTTTGTTTTTCTGCCCATCCCCTGGTTGATTTAAAGTGTTCCTACCAAGTGTTTCAGTAACAATATAAAGTGAGGGTCTTGTAATTACAGATTTCCTAAGAACAAGGTTCTTCTACCATTACTTTTGGCTGCTTATATACTTACTATTCATATATTATGTATTTTCAAACCTATATTATTATATTGTATGGTACTATTATATTGTCTCCATTATTACATTATATGGTTATACTTTTGTTTTGTTTATACTGTTATACTGTACTGTTTGATTTTGATTGATTAGATCTTAGAGCCCTGTTAGAGAAATGAAACATTCTCCACATTCCTAAATTCATGGTGTTTTTTAAAAGTAATTTAATATATATGCTAATATATATATATAGGCTATATTTATGCTAATACATATGCACTTTTATATATATCTATGTGCATATATATATACACACAATATATTTATTATTGGATCCACCCAAAGATATAATGGGTGACAAAAGCACTGTATCTTAGAAGTAAGGAATACCACTTTGGTATTAGTTTAATTTAAAAATTTCCTTAACTAAAATATTTTGTCTTTGTATCTATATTAGTGTATATATATTTATATTTTTGGTCAGTAAATGTGAGTGTCAGCTTCCTGAAAGAGCTGAGATGTAGAGAATAGAAGTACAGACCGATGATTAAAACAAGAAGAGCAGGATACTCTGAATTGCTCTAGATTATCAACTGGAGCTGAGACCTGCAGATTTGTTCCTACACCTCAAGACCTCTGATTGTACACTAAATACATTGTGGTACATTTATCTCCTGTTTCAGTATCTTTATGAAGGCACTCAGATCTGTCCTCTTCCATCCTTTCATTTTGCCTTCTTGTTTAGTCAAAATGCCCTTCATTCAATTTTGTTTGTTTATGTTTGTTCTCTTGTTACTGAAGGGGGAAATCTTTCCTGCAGTTTGACTGAGATATGGGGTTTTTTACTATTAGTATTACTATTACAGAAGTGATGATCTAGGGAGAAGTGTCTATTATCTGCTTTCATAATGGCTAGGATGCATAGCAAGCATTTGAAATATATTCTGCTTAAACATTAGCAAGAGTTTTCTAGTGACAAGGGTAAAAATAAGTAGTTCTGTTGTCCAGTGTCTGCATGAAGAAGGATTTTTAAGAATAGGCAAGGCAAGGCACTGAGAAATGATGCAGCAGAAGCTGATTTTTCTTAGAGATATGGAGATAAATTGGATAGCTCCTTAAAATCTCCCTAAGCCCTATGATTCTGAATCTAGGATTATCTAAATCCTGTGTTGCTCAACTTCTCTTGCCATGATCCCAGGATACTGTGACATTTTAGAAGCCATAGTGACCTGAGCAGGCATCATCGCTTTTCTCTCTAAATATTGAAGAACTGTACACTCACTCACTTTACTTTTTTTGTTCTCCCCTCATCCTGCCTTCCCACTAGTATAATAGTAAATAACGATATTGATGAACTCATTAGTGCATCTCACCAGTGTTTCTGGCACTGATGGGGAAAAGTTTGTATTGGTCAAATTAGTTAAAGACAAATAGATTGTATCCGTTCTGAGATTCTTCATTCTTTCCATCTGTTTCTGCCTTCTGTTTCAAAACCATGTGCCATAACTGCTGGTGACTGGAAGTTTGGGCTTGACATGAGAAAACAATATATTGAACTATGTATTTCTGGTGTATCAGGACCTGAAGAGATTTCTTGGACTGCTTGCTGTATCTGTGTTTCAAGCTGCAAGTAGCAAAAAGCCCTGGAGACAAAAGACAGATTAATGGAAAAAAAAAATCTTTGCAGTTCTTCATTTTCCTCTTTGTGCATCTTTCTAAAGGAAGCAATTCGAGGGTTTTAACAGCTATCACACTGTATATCAGTTAAATCTTATAACCTTTTCCTTCTCTAATACTATCCAAGAGATTATCAAGCCTGGATGGGAAAAGGTCAGAAAATGAAAAAGGGTATTATTGAAATGAAAGCTTATTTAACAGTTTACATTTCATATGCTTCAGCTGTTCCATTTTTGGTTTAAGCTTTAGGTTTTTTTTCAAATCACAATACCATGGAAATAGAGCCCTTGATTCTGCAATTCTAGAAATTGTTCTGGATCTAGCATTTCACAGAGTCCAGGCTCACGCTTTCATCAAAACCTCAGACCGGAATTCCCACACTCCTGTATTCATGCCTGAAAAGATCAGTAGTGGCCAGGACTTGCGGGAGCAAGACCGCTCTCTTGAGGTCTATGTCACTGCAGCATGGGGGGCAAGACATCTCAGAGGAGTCTTCAGCCCTTCCACTGTCTTACCCAGTTGTGTGACTGCAGTGGACTAGCATGAAATTGAAATTCAAAGTTCACCTTCAAAGGCATGGCTGAGTGTCATGATGAAATACCTGGAATTTAGTGTTACAGGATTCATTAGATTCAATGGAAAAAGAGGTATTGAAATTAATAAGTTATTCACTATCAAAGCATATGAATTTGGAATTTCAGTGGCATCTTAGCATTAAAGCTAAAATAATGGGAGCTGTGCAAATAGACTGAGATTGTTCCACTTCACAAACATAAAGAGGTTTAACTGAGATTTATACAGCTTTGGTGATCCAGAGAGCCTGGCTAGAATGTGAAGAGAGATAAATTAAAAATACACAGAGGAGAGCATAATATGTACTGTACATCTTGAGACCAGTGATTTAACTGAAATAAAAATAGATGTGAGTGAAAAATACAGTAAAATTATGTGTGTTGAAGGATTCACGACTAATGGAGATTATTAAAAAGAGCTAATCAAGTTTTGAAGGAAGAGTTTCATATAAAACGCATATCTGAAGTATCCAAATTAAGAGAAATTAAACAGCATGATTGATTTTAATTGCTGAGCAAATTGTTACAAAGTGATTATAATAAGCATCTCTAATCAAATATAAATGCTTAGCTGTAGCACAGCTCTTAGGCTGGGAAAATTTTCTCTTTAGATTCTTAAATATTCTGAAACGAGTACAATCCTGATGCTGTTCTTATCCAACAAAGGAATAGAAATGGTGATATAGGGGAGATTAATAAATTGATTCTAATTTCCTTCTGTTTGAACTAATCATCACTTTTTAAAATAAGGAAGAATGTAAACTGTTGTCAAAGGCACCACTTGACACCTATGCAGAGGATTTGTCTGAGTAACTTAAAGTGTAGGAACAGCCCATTATGGCTCTTACTGCTTAGCCTAATAGGCTGCTGCCAACAAGGGCCAGCGACAGATCATAGAGAAAATGCAACTGTGAGCTTGTACTTCCTCAAAATATGCAAATTTGCAAATGCCTGACCCGGAACTGTGAGCATTCAATCTTCCCATGAACTCAAAAGTCTTCTCACCAGTAGCTTTCCACAGCAAGAGAACCAGAAGTTTTCAAATACCAAAGCAGAGTCAGTTTAAGAGGGGCTTATGATACATATTTCTGTGTCAACATAGAAAAGACATGAAATGGCATATGTTCCCTTCATTTATAATAACTGTGGGGTTTGTTCTCTATTTCGCCATGAGTTATAACAATAAAAGTCATTCCTGCTTTAATATTGTTAATATCTGTCCTCAGTATACGCTTAGATAAATCTCATGAGGCTTCAGGATGGAATGGATTTAATTACATAAAATCAGCAAAATATGTATTGCATTTGATAACCTCAAAATAAATGTTCTACTTTTCCTTTTGTTTGTCTGAGCAAATATATCATTTTCTGTAGTGTTTGCCCTAGAATCATTGAACTTGTTTGTCATGCACAGCAGAAGTTCTAACACTGGGTGAATTAATTTCTATTCGGTCGGTAATAATTTACAAATTGTATTGACTTTTAAAATTAAAAACATGATTAGCACCATGTTGAATAAATTGTAGCATTTATAAAGTCACGGGAGACTGTTCAAAGGTAGGCACGAGAAAGAACAGTAACAAAGGATATTCCAAGTTTGAATTATTGCATCATCATACCTTCATTGTGGAAGGTTTTGGTCTTTCATATCATAAAGTGTGGTAAAGTAGTCCTGAATTCACTTGGAAAACCTTTAAGAGTCATAGATCACTAATATTAAATTGTGATGCCTATTTTTCTATGACTGTGTAAAATGAAAGAATGAAGGCAATAAAAATAAAAATCTATTGTCTCCTTTTTTGTAAGGGTTAATATTAAAACCAAGGAAAACTCATGCAGAAGACTTTGATGCATAATTCAAAAATAAACCTTGCATAGAATAATTAACTATGAATCATAGTAGATGATACTAAACAGAAAGTTTGGGCCCCATTCAAGTTCTTTTAAAAGAAATATGGTCTTAGTGATTTCAACTTAGATATAGAGGCTCTCTTTCAAATAATAAGTTTAGTGGTATTTTACAATGAGACTTCTTTCACACACTGATACTCTGAAGCATTTTGTATTTCTAAACTCAAGTTATTTATCACCTCTAGCCATGGAAATTTGGTGCAGCAGCTCTCAGTGAATTATTTAAACAATATTTTGGGTTATGAAATATTGTCTATGAGGTCTTCTTTCACTGTAATGCCCATAGCAGTTTTCTATAAACTCTGCAACTTTACCAGTCCAGAGAGGAAATTTCAGTGTAATGATGTTCAGCACTGCATCATTTACAGATGTTCCTTTCAACCTTTGTATTATTATGTAACATCTGCTGAAGGCTTTTCTCTTGACAGCTATAGGTCAGATTTTCATTGAGCATCCTGCACTGGCTGTGAAAGTATGCTATTGAAACTTAGATTGTGCTGAGGGCTTTGCTTTTTTCATTTTTACAGATGACGTAGATACTCAAGCAGGGTGACTTTAAAGATCTGGAAATTGGTTGTGAGTCTTATGTGAAAACCACTAATTTTTCCTATGAGTCTAATTGTGAAAGTTTGCAGAAAGTTTTTCTTTATATAAGAAAAATTTGCTTTATGTAGTCCTATTTTGATTAATATTCTATAGATTTTTATGTGTACGGATTGATTTTGTTACTGTCATTTATATAATACAGATGATAAAAAATTGGTATTCATACAGTTTTATCAATGCATTCAAAAAATGAGTTTGTTCATTATTTTTTCTAGAAATAAACATTATTCTTTCCAGTTTTACCAAATTTTTCTTGCTGCTTTTATAGTCAAAAGAATCATTAGATCCTCTGTAATGAAGTAAAATTAATCTGCCATTCACGACTGTGAGTCTACGAGCATAACGTATCGTTATGTCCTTCTTAATAAAAGTTACAGTCTCTTATCTTCTTTAGCAGCTCAGCTTCTACTTGTATTCCTTTAGAACTGGATGATTGGAAGCATAAATTGGTTTATATTCATTAAAATTACTATTTTGTTCTGTTTCTGTTGTAACACTGCATTTTTAAGGTCAAAGATTTTAGCACTAGTCCACATGTGGGCTCTCAGGAAAATTAAGCTGCATTAATGAAGACCGTGAATTTAGAAATCAGTGATGTTAGCTCATTTTTTTTTTCTTAGTTCCTTAAATAACCCAAACTGAAGATACTTTAATTCAGAAAGAATTTTAATTTTTAAAGTGTAGTATCCCACACAGAAATTTAATGAGGCAACCCAATTAATGCCTACTGCTATGAGTACTTCTGTGACAACTCTCTCTGAAAAAAGACTGAAACAAAACGCAGTGAAAAGGACATAGGTGCACACATGTATGCCATGCTGCATTAGTGTGAATAGTCATATCCAAATCTGAAAGGTTTCCATGTTCAGGTAGCACCTAAGATATCAGAAGTTACTATGAAGAACAGATCAAAGCAGCTGAACTAAATTGTTAGATTCATGCAACAGAAGACTGTGCAGATTCTTCCCAAAAACATGCTTTATACCTGTGAGACAGAAACGAAATAAGAAGCATGAAACCTAGTCCAATCTCACAGTTAGTTGTTTTTCTTTCAGAATAAACAAGACCTCTCTGTTACCAGCAAGACCTTCCTTCAAACTGTTAGGAGTCTTTATGCATATTTGAGAAAATCCCTTGGATGGCGGGGTTGCACTCTAGTGTTCTGCTGTGTAATATGATGAAGCTTCTCCTCTTAAGGAGTTTGTGTCATGTTAAACACATTTATGTCTTATGTTAATAAGAGCTGTGTTGAAACTTGTGTTATTCTTCATCATATCTACTCCAGGTATTTGTGTGAAGAAATGCATGTCTGAATGGGACTCTTGGCCTCTTTTTCAGTGAAGAGTTAAATGGACCCTTGTAGGATGCAATTAGTTTAGTCTTCCAATTAGTTGGATAGAACTTCCTAGGACTTTTTTCTCCCCCTTGTCTGTAAAGGGCATCAGTCTGAAAGTACTGGTAGAATTTACATTATCAAAGTTTAAAATATCTAGTAACTCAAGCTCATACAAAGTGTCTATGCTGAGACAAAAAACTAAAATAAATCTAAAGACTAAATATTACAGCTGGTAGACTGATCCAGAATAGCTATGCTTTGAGTGTTTTGAGATATTTCACTTGAAAACTAGGTATCCATGTTGATCCATATACTGCAAGTAATACCATATAACACTGTTGATCTATTTTTACTAATACTGATCTTCTGGTCAAAGTGATGTATTAAGCTCACTGAGCTAATCTGTATAAAATAATCATGCAAGACACAGCATCAGTTTAATTCTTTCTCAGTACCTTAGGTCAAGGGTGGAACATGTTCTTGAATAAGGCACAAAACCTTGTGTTTCGCATAGTTTCTCAAAGTTTCAGTTTAAATGTTAGATAAAGTTGGAAACAGATTTGGAGAGAATTAGAGTGTTCATGGAAAGAAGATTGACTTTTCCTTTAATTTTCCCTCCATTTCCTTAGCCTGTTTTCACTGTAGGTGGTGTTATGGTATCTAGAACTCCAGGTTTTAAGTCTCCAGTCATAGAATCACAGAATGGGCCAGATTGGATGGGACCACAGGGGTACATCTGGTCCAACCTCCCTGCTCAAGCAGGGTCATCCCAGAGCACATCTCACAAGATTGCATCCAGAAAGTTCTTGAAAATTTCCAGTGAGGGAGACTCCACAACCTCTCTGGGCGAGGTTCAGTTCTTATAAACAATTACTATAAACTGTTATTAACAGTTCTTACAACAGTTCTAAGAAAGTGCTATAAAAACTGGTATGTTCGTGTCCTTTTTGCAAATATGTCAATGACAGTATTTGAGAGATGCTTATGTTCCTGTATAAAATAGGTTCCCAGAAATCCTTTTTTTAATATGTCTCACTTTCATACCCTGGTGTCTTTAAAACATCTGAATCGCACATTAGTACTACAGTTACAGATGAAGTAACAAGCCTATCCTATATTACATCTACCAAAAATGCATTTTTTCATTGTTTAAGTAACTATTTCTGGAATCTACAAAGATAGCATGGCAGACAGGTAATATTATTAAGTGCAAACATCAAAGCAACTTGCCCTATTCTACTTAAGGAAGAAAAGTATATTAACAGTGCCTCCTGAAATCCTTGTACAGAAGATGTTTAAAATAAATAAGAAATAATTAACAAATCCTACCAATGTTTTTGATATAAGGATGTTTCATTTTCCATTGAAAAGTATTAAACATGGTCAGTTAACACACTGCGATTCTGAGTGGGGGAAGAGCAGCACTGAATGGTGCAGGGGTGCTAGACAGCAGCTAACAGAGAGAGGTGGCATAAACCATTACAGGGGGTTTTGAACAAGAATGTTTAGAAAAATCATTACTGGCCCTGTACAACATGTATTTCTAACACAGGAAATATTTTACTATGATCAAACCCAACAAAAGCTCATTCTGGAAGACTGCCCTTCAGCCTTTTGACAGCACAGACTGTATTCACAGAGATTCACCGTAATCATTTAATTTCAAATAAATATTTTAATATAGAGAGAATTAGTTTTTCAAACGAGAATTTTTTACCAGTCACTTCAAGAGCTCTGCTCTTCACTTCAGGGCTCTGCTCCCTCTCTGTAATTTTAATTGCTTAGTAAAGGAATATATTTGCAGTGAAAAAGAGTTGAATCAAACAGCCAGAAGTTGTTTATTTGCTTTGACACCTGTGAAGAATTTAAAGTGAAAATTAATTTAGCTCATGTTTCAGTCAATATAGTTAATTCTTTCAAATTCATATGTTGACAATGCCATATTTGAGTGTACAAGGAAGTGTACAACAATTTGAGTGTACAACTTTATTTTTTAGGGTGAGATTCAACTGACGTCTATAGCTATGCAAACATAGGCATCTAATTTGGACTTGAGTCTGTGCAGTCAATGGAGAGAGACACATCTACTTAGTGCTAGTGGACCACTGTAATCACTTGTAAGTGTACAGCACAGAGTGGTTGCTAGCTTAGATCATCTGAATCTTGTCCTCAAGAGGATGTAAGTCTGATGGTAAAGCATTTTTTCACCCTAAGGGAACATTGTCATGGTTTAACCCCAGCCAGCAGCGGAATTCCTCGCAGCCACTTGCTCATTTCCCCTGATGCCTTGAAGTGGCTACCTGAAAACAGAGGCTAGACAAGATTAAGAGAATAAAGCAGGTATTTATTTGAAGGGCCTTCAAAGGTACACCTTGGGAGTCAAAAGCCTCCAAGGGGCTCCACCCAAGATGGACGCTGGGTCATGGGTTTTTCACACTTTTATAAGTTTGGTCCATTTGCATATCAGGGTTAATTCTCCAATTACAATTTCAGGTAATTAAGTAATTACCGCAAGTTCCCCCCCCTCCTCCCCCTTTCCAGAGACTTTAGTTTACACATTTTGGGGCCTGGGACAACAAGGTGTCCTTGAGTTCAGGCCCAGAGAGGGTTTGTTAAGAGAAAGAGAGGACAGTAGCTAACAGGCTATATGAAGTTTCAGAGTTACATACTAAGCAGCACAGGATCTGAAAAATATAGAAGTTAAAACCTAAGGCATCACCCCAACAGCAGGATTGGGGAGGGAATCAGAAGAGTGAAAGCTAGAAAACTTGGGGGTTAAGACAGTTTAGTAGAGAAAGAAAATGCCGTACACAAGCAAAGCAAAACAAGGTATTACTTCACTGCTCCCCACGGGCAGGCAGGTGTTCAGCCATCTCCAGGAGAGCGCAGCCCCATCACATCTAACAGTGACTTGGGATGACAGAATTTCATCACTCCAAACACTCCCCTTCCTCCTTCTTCCCTCACACTCTATACACTGAGCATGATGCCCTGTGGTCTGGAATATCCCTTTGGTCAGTTTGGGTCCCCTGTCCTGGCTGTGTCTCTGCCCAACTTCCCCAGCTTCCTTGCTATCATGGCAGTACAAAAAGCAGAAAAGGTGGTGTCTCTGTGCAAGCCCTGCTCAGCAATAACAAACATCTCTATATTATCAATCCTGTGTTCAGCACAAATCCAAAACACAACCTCACGCCAGCCACATGAAGAAAATGAGCTGTACCCCTGTTAAAATCACCAGAAACGCAGAGAGACAATTCAGAGCATGTTTCATGGCTACCAGAAGGAAAGTACAGAAATGGGTCACTTCTACCCTGTGCCTCAGGGAGCTGTTGTTACAAGTGCACCACTGTGTACCACCCTTAGATGTTAAAAAGATCAGAAGGTAAAAAAACCCCAAGTTTTCTGGCCTCCAGCTAAAGCTCATTGATTTGCTGTTCCCTGCTTCGTGTCAGAGTCCTCTAGGCTCTGAATTCCTCTGTAGAGAGAGCCTGTGTGGCAGGTGCTTCAACAGTGCCATTGGAGCAGTTCACAGTGGTAGATGCAGCACACACAATGAGTCAAGCAGATGCTCGCAACAAGAAAAACTCTGGTCTCAGCTGTGTACACAAATTGTACTGGAATACCTGAAGAGAAGCCATATGTAAAAAGATCCTAAAGTTGTTGTTCAGATGAGCACTTTTCTCTAATAATTGCATCAATCCCCAAAAGGTTTAAACTATTTGGGATTTACACTGCCCATTTTTCCATAAATATTAAATAGACCTTGAATAAAATAGATTATCATTTCATAGAAAGAGAACAAAATCTTTTTCTAGGTACAGAACAACTCATGTCCTAGAAAAACATCTCCTGATAAATAGGGAGTGTGTTTAAGTTAATTTTTCTCATATGTATGTGTGTTTGAAATAATTCTGAGCTTATGCACTTAACTTGTGTGGATGTGAGAGTAATGTTCCATCACCTTCACCTGTCTGTTGGAAATTAAGAGATACAGATATATACTGTACTCATGTAATAGGAAATTTTGTCAGAGAAAAATACATTCTGTATTTTAAGGAAATCAGAGACATAGTCGTCGTGGGACTTTTTAGTCCTTTTTAACCTTGTGTCTTACATTTTCTTGCTATAAGTTCAAATTACTTTAAAAATCATTCATTATAAAAAAATTGCAGAACTTTAGCCATGATGTGTGTGAAAAACCACTTATGAGAAGTCAGCATTAGTTTCCAGCACATCTAATGGTAACTAGTTTACATTTCATGACACTTACGATGAAAAAGAAAAAAAATTGGATATGGGGGGGGGGCTGTATTAATACTTGTTGAACTGCACCAAGTCTGATTAGCCCATAATCAATCACCTGTGTTCAAAGCTGCCTTTTTGTTTTTTTTTTTTTTTAAACACACGTTCGCAGCATTGCAAAGTGAAACAGCAACAGGAGCAAAATCCCTTGTTTTGGTGATCCTGTGGAGAGAGCTGTTCTTGCTGTTATTGTATCCTACGTTGCCACCCAGTGGAGAAGACTGTAACTTCTCCTGGTCACAATCCTGAAAATGAGAAGCCTTATCACAGAACCATAGATTGTCCTGAGTTGGAAGGGACCCACAAGGATCATCGAGTCCAACTCCTGCCCCTGTGCAGGACACCCCCAGAATCACACCATGTGCCTGAGAGTGTTCAAACACTTCTTGACCTCTGTCAGGCTGGTGCTGTGACCACTTCTTACCCCCTGGACAGCAGCCCTTTATTCTGCAAGCAAATACTTGGGGGTGGTCTTTCTGGGGAAACATTGACTGCTTTTGTTGTTTTCAGTTGCTCTGGTGTTTGCCCCTTTTCTGTACATATTTGCTGAGCTTGGCCGGTGTGCTAATGCCATATAACATGGAACAACAATGCAGTTCCATTTACATTAATGTAAAAACTGATCAACATGGCAATGGGTCAGAGCTGTGATTTGCAAGTGCCTTGTATTTTAGGAAAAAAATTACAGTATTTTCGACTTCTTTCATTTTGCCATGTGCTGTTAAAATCTCTTCTAACACAAACATCTTTTGGGCTTAGCTGTGTTTAAACAAGCAGCTCACTACTTTGAGGAAAGAAAAACCACCCAAACAGCGAACCTGTTTTCCACTTCATATTACTGAATTTTCTGACTCATTCTGTACTTATTTCAGCTAAGTGTTTGCAATTGCTGTACAAAGCTAATATAGGCAAGGGTTGTCAGCCACTGGTATTTGAGTAGTGAATCATGAGGAAATACTCTGAGTGTTTAACAAAAGGAGGACAAAAGAGAAGGTTGAATTAGAGTACAGAAAAAAAAGGAAGGGCGCTGATGACTCTGAGGAAGAGAGATATGGATGGAAGACAGTGACCAGTAGCTTCCGTATCAGAAGCAATCCCTGAATAGCCATCACTTTGCCCTGGTCCACAACCCCAACAGCATCTAGAGGAGACCAAACTCAAATAGAGAAAGATATCTGGTAAATCCTTTTTCTTTGGAAGTCTGTAGTAGGCCATTGCTGCAACAAAGGCCAAGTTACCGAGCAAACAATTTCAAAGAGTTCTTCCTTTCTTTAGAAAGATTAAAACCAACAGAAACTCAACGTCTTCAAATTGTCCCTCACATTTTCAGCTGAAAAGGAGCCTCCTTATCTAGCCTATTGCTGTCTATCTCAATTTTTCAATTTCTTCCCCCGAAGACTTTATCAGGAGAGGGAAGGAGAGGAGGGCAGGGCTGATTCTGCCCTCAAATGCTCATGGAGGGTGTTTAAACTTTTGTGAGGGATTCTGCTTCTTTAAAGCCCCCTCAACATTAGCATTCTCCTTTTATCAGTCTTTTACTGATCAAACCAAGTTGTAGCAGATAAGGCAGAAACTTGGGAGGATGTAAAACCTATGTCTCTGTATCTTCCTCATTGTTTGCAGTGTGAATAAAGAAAACCAAAAAACATGCTATTATGTATCATTTTCAGAATAAAAATGTGCATGAACTGCTACAGTTCAGTAGTCCAGTGGGAAAAAGACAGGTATATTTTTTCCTCTTTGTGTGTAGAACTTTTGTTGTTAGTCGGGGCTCAGAAACACAGAAGAGCCTGCATTAGGAAGGGACCTCTGGAATTACTGGTACAAACTTCAGTAACAAGTCAAGGCCATAAATTGGGATATTCAGGACAATGTCAAGCTGAGTAGCATTTTCAATGGCAGATATTTCACTAATTTTTATACCACCCTATTCCAATGTTCAGCTGTTCAGGTGCTTTTTCTTTTCATACATCTAGACAGCATTTTCCATGAGTAACTTTTACATGTTACCTCTTGTTCTGTCACTGTGCATCCTTGTGAAAACATTATACACTCCTTCTCTGTACCTATAATTTAGGTATTTTTATAAAGTGTGTGGGGAGATCCCCCCTTAGCCTGGTCTTTCCCAGGCTGAATAAATACAATTCATTCATCTTCTCTTTATATATCAAGTTCTCCAGCTCCCTTAACATCTTGGTGGCATCTTAATGGAATCACTTTTATTTTCAGGCCCATAAAGGCCCATATGTTGCTGTGACATTTGCAATTATGGTTTTGGTTTGTGTTACATTCTTTTTTTTTTCCTTCAATGCTCTGTCTGTCTTCAGTGTAATTGGAGGAAGGTAACAACCGCGTACTCTGAAATCCACTGCTCACCCTTAACATGACCTCTGACACACTTTGGACATAGATCTAAGTATTTCTCTAAGATCAGTCATTTTATTATTCTATTTTATATAATTTCCAGAACTAGTTACATAATTATTCAGCCTTCAGACTCTTTTTATTCTTATATATTCCTTAAGATTGCAATACAGCATAAGGTTGTGAGATTTGGGCTTAATTTTTTTGTTTTGCTTTTCTCCTATGTTCCTATAATCAAAGCTGTGTAAATTGTGGCCAGATATTATTAATGTTTGATATACAGATGTATATACCAAATGATTGATAGAGAAATTAAACAGTCAACAGCTAAGATTTAGGAGAGTTCTCAGAGGAGAAAAAATTTCCCACTAATTTTAAATCCTGAGTATATGCAGAAACTGGAGAGGGATTCATTCCTCCTAAATTATGGACTTGTTACTCTCTTTCTACTTGAAGAAGCAGATACAGATGCATCTACAGTTGCATTTTAATTTGGATCAGCAGTATGCTTTTGACATAAATCTCTCAGTCATTTCCAGTTACTTCAGTTCATGTTGTAGAACAGTCTTGGGCCAAATAAACAGGATTCCTTTTAGATGAAACTAAACAGTAAGCTGTGCCTGAAGATCACATCTAACACACCCTGACTACTAATGGACATTCAGTTTCTTGGGATTAAAATAGGTCTAATCAAGTATTCTCTTCCCTACAGATATCTGTAGTCTAGATATTGGACCCTAAGCATCGAGAAAAAAAAAGTCTTTAAATTTGTGGTTATATAATTTAGCTACTTGCTAATATTGGATGCAACTTGGCTTGTTATGGCTCACCACAGGGAGCTGTGCATGTGTGTGGGAGGAAGAGAGACTAGTAGGAAAACCAGTGTACAAAACCTGGCAAACAGGCACATGAGGTGAATTGTGTGGATTTCATTAAAAAAAATGAGGGTCAATGTGTGATATATTTGTATTCAGCCTATATTGCCTGTTCATTATTCTAAGACTCATTTTAATGGATTATATAACAATTAACATTATTTTGTTTAAAAGAACCTTGTTGACACTTGTATTCAGAAGGGAATTGTTAAATTATGTGCTTGATATAAAGGCTTGTGATTGTTTGAAATAATCATGTTTATGGCAACACAAACCTCTAATGAGGCATGATGAACTGGGACATCTACTTCAATGGAGGAGAATAAAGTGAAACACTTTTCCTCCAAACAGAGTACATGCTCTGTTGTTTCAGTGGGACAATCATCACGTACAAAGCAGTGTATTGGGATGTTTGTGAGCCCTAATTGCCCTGTCAGTTACAATTAGAGGTGTTAATGTAACTGTGAAGTGCTACAAATTACTTGTGGCTTTTGCTCCTTATGCATTCTCAGCCTGTCTTGCATAGAAGGATATCAGAATGACTGAGATGTCTTGCTGAGCCTGTTATTAAGGTTTGCTTGTTCTGCTCCCTGGGTACAGTTACTCAGTGTGGATTCAGTATTATGGGTGTAAAGATGCCTGCAGCAGAATGGATCCTTTAAACATAAAGGGAAAAATGTTCATGTATTAGGCATTTCTTCTGAAATAGCTGGAGCTATAACAGCATTTTTTATTGCTATACTGGTTCAAAAATTACAGTTTTTAACTGAAGTTGTTATTGGTATGAAATAATATAATTTTCAGAATCTTACAGATGCTTACTGATTTATAAGGTTTCGACATTATGTTTTTATTATACTTAAGGAGCAGATGTATTTCAAAATCCTGCTAGTGTGCTTGTCTACGACAAAGGGATATCTCAGCAGGATGACACAGAAATTTTTGACTCTTGGAGGAAACATGAACTTGAAAGGGGAGATCTGAGGTCAGTGTATTTCCCAGTCCTCTCATTTCACTAAGCAGTATCAAAAGGTTATCTGGTCCAATGCTAATAAGTAAACCAAAGGGGACAAATCAAATGAACACTGTGCTACTGTACTCTGTGATAGACAGAGAAAATGAAGAAATGTAGGATTCACAGAAGGGTGGCCAAATGCTCTTTGTAGGTTGGATTTTATTTTCTTCCACTACTGAAAACTACCAAGTGCAGTCATTCAGTGAACTAATAGACTTACTTCATCTTGTTTTGAAACAGCTGCTTTGCATTTCTGCAGTCTTAGAGATTGCATTGTTTTTTGAAAGGGCAAATGTCTCTGACAGTGGATTAAACTCCCTAGTGCTTACTTCAGGGCTGGAAAAAAACCTCACAGTGCAAGATGGTTTTATCCTATTGCCTGAAGTCTTGGAACACTGAATAAATTGTACACAGTCAGGGACACTTCAGTTTCATCACCAAGTGATGGATGGCTAGGTAAAGTGGCAGATATGTTCAGTTTTGAAGTATGTATACTGCTTCGTGAAGGAATTTAAAATATCAGTCATCATTATTGTTTGTTTCTTTGGATTAAAAACTGATTACTGAAGCCCATTATTTATAAGGTAACATTTTAAATGGATTAATCCAGATGAAATAGTTTGTTGTTAATATTTTTTTTCTTTTACCTGTGCAGTACAAATATCCTGGTAAAATAAATGTAAATTTTAAAGACTGTAAAGTCTGCCTATGCTTATAAGGGGAGATGTCAGCATTTGAAAATATTTTGAAAATAGGAGAAAAGTCTTTAAAGTCTTTATTAGTCTTCAAAGACATGAATGATTTTCAAAAAGGCTTTTTTAATTTTCTTGGAAATTTTGAAATTTTTAGGGCAAACATGTTTTGTATGTTAGGGAAGTTTTTATCTTACACCATTTTTCTCAGCAAAACAAATGAGCAATTGGCTAAAATTATGTAATGGTTAAAAATTGTAAATACGTAGTTGTTTACAACAATTGTTTAAGCCATGAGAAGTAATGATAAAATTGGCAGTACTAAGACTTTGTTTTTTGCATATTGACAGATACAGATTCTTGTAGAGATGTAATGACCCTGACTATGTACCTGTATTTGTGTATGTACTGACACATGTGAGATAGGAAAAAAGACAATTCTGTAAACTGAAAACATTAATGTGTTCTCCAAGCAGACTAAAAAGATTGTATCACTAGTATGTGACATAGTATGTAAATGAAATCTAACTTGATACTCACCAACAACAATTTAATTAGATGGATGTCAATCCCATATGTGTGCATGTGTGTCAATTTAGCATAGTATTAAAGACCAAGTAGCAAATTTGTCAGACCTACAACATGTAATAATTAAAATTGCCTAATATTGTAACTTTTTATATCGTAATAGCTTGATTTTCAGTACTTCCTAACTGTAGAAAGTGTTTTGAGGGCTGGATGGCAACACTAACACTAACACCACAAATATAGACTATGAAATATTTTTCTTGCTGAAGGGAAATGTTTCTCAAATTAGAATCTCTGCACGCCTGGCCTATGGGAGAAAAAGAAAGCTGATCCTTTTTCTTTTTAAAATATCTTGGGGATGAAGCTTTCATGTTTGCTACTTTACATTTCTAGTCTGGTCAGAGAAATGGATTTAGAGACTAAAAAAATACATTTTAATGCTTCCCCAACATGGTGGATTATATGCTTCAGTTCCTGGTCTGCAAACACTGGGAATAATGGAGCATGGTTTTAACCTGGGCTTTAGGCATCTGACTTTGGGCTTTTTGATAGGCTAATCTCCTAAACAGCAGCCAGAGCTGGACAGACTCTGCAGGAAGGTGATTGGGAAGCCCTGAGTTAAGCTTCTTCTCTAAGCAGCTCTTTTGGAGAAGCAGCCACCATTCTCCCATGATAACGTAGGAAGCCTTGCCCAAATCCCTCCGATTCATCTTTCTTGCAGGCTACCTTTCCCTTGACTTTATCATCTGCTTAACTCAGACAAGAAAAAGGCATTTTGGAAGGTAAATGCAGTCAGAGAATTGTTGCTGAAATCAAAGGAACTACTTATGTGTGTAACCACACACAAAAAAGTACTTGCAAAGCTGGGGTGCTAGATAATGAAGTTTTTGAGGAATATGCCCTCTGTTTGGCAGAGTTATTTGTTAAATAAATAGTAACCAGACAGCACTACTTTGGCAACCAATAACTGTAGTATTTCTTTTTGTGTTTGTGTTTAGATAAAAATGTATTTATGCTGAAGCTGTTGCAAAGGCTGACTGAGACTTTAAAAATGGCATAGTCACTCAGATATTTCACATGTGCTTTTCACCAAGGGATGACAAGTTTTATTTTTGTGTAAAGGGTCTTATGATAAACAGAAAGAACTATGCTGCTGTGTTTCACAGATATGGCTGAGTATTAAAAGAATTTTCATCTGTATTTTCACATCAACCTGCAGAAGCATAAAGACATTAGTTCTTTTTATTTAACACTACTTGTTCAGATACTGGACAGTTACACTTGACCCATTTCTGATCTCTAGAGAAGAAGGTGATTAACTGCAGTTTTTGCTCCCCTTCGTGATTGTAGCTGTCTAGAAATAAGCTATAAAAAGGGCTATTCAAGGGAAAGAAAGAAGGTCAGGCATTCAATCAGGCTGTAAGAGCTGGGATTACTGTCAAAATGGAAAATCTTTTCTATAAAATAATAATTTTTTCTGTCATAGTTTTTCCTATTATGAATATAAAATTAGCATAGGTTTTGTACCAGGTTTTTTTTTCTCATTTAAATCTGTAATTCAACTATTAACCTGCTGACAGAAAGAGCAGGTTAAGCTGTGGAAGACCAATGGCATCCTGAAATAGAATGGAAGATGTAGCATTGGTGATTTCTGGGTTTTGGGTATTTGTGTAGGATCCCTAATGGCTCATGGAATGGAGAATAACACTAAATTTTTAAAATTATATTAGCATAGCGTGGAAGATACCTAAAAAAAAAAAAGAAATTTAATGGGGATAACTGCAATGAGCAGCAGGTAGACAGAAATAAATGTCGTGTGCTTACTGGGTGAACTGATTAGGTAACAGCTCTCCAAGGAAAGGTGAAGAAGATGTGCTGTATCACAGTCAGAATGTATTCCAAGAGAGATGTGCTGTTGGGAAAGAGGCAAGCATGTATCACAGGATACCAAACAGTTGTGTATTTTCAACTCTATCAGCACAAAGAAAGGGTCAGCCAGAATAGCATGGCCAGCCAGGGTAAGGAGGGCATGGAAAGAGCAAGTTCCAGGGCATGGAAAAAGCAAGTTCCAGCTGAGAGCTGTTTGACAAAGTGTTCGTGCAGCAGTGTTGGGCTGTGGCTCACTCACAGAGTTTGGGGTCTGTTTAGTTGCTAGTTCTTTTGTGTTGTTTTGTTATGATATTGGCACCATAATGCTGACCAGTGTTCCTATAAAAACAGAAAACAGAGCAGGATTACTGTGGGAAAGATATAGAAAGAAGTAACAATGGTTGTCAGAGATAAATGATGATAGTTATGTCTGAGAAAAAAATTGGTGATCTATGGAGGCTTCACATATCTCAGGTCCATCTAATTTATTCTGGCAGCACTCCATTTACTCCACATTAAATTAAGTGTCTCCATAAGGGCATTAATAGGCAATGGCATTCTCTCTCTGCACAGGCAGAAGTCTTCTCTAAGTTCTCTGATATGCACAACAGTAAAGGTGCAAATTTCTGTATTTTGGTAGTCAGTTACTATTATATGGGCATTTGCACAGGACAGAAATTGTTTTTACTTCTTCACATTTCCTTTGCAAAAGAAAAAGCCAGCAAGCATCCTGCACTGTCAATGATTCCTGATGAACAGGACACAAAGTCCTTTGAGGTCAGCTATGGCTCAGGGATTTTACAGCTGTATAGCAGATGAGTATGCTAGGGTTGTCACACGGTCATAGGATGCTTGCAGGGGCCTCTGGAGAACAGTCTAGCTCCCTGCTCAGAGCAGGGTCACCTAGGGCTGGTTTCTCAGGGTTCTATTTCGTCTCACATTTTCCTTAGGCTTTCTTTTGCCCCTGTCGAAACTTCCCTTCTTATTCTTTGTGATTCTCTCCTGATGTAACTCCAGGGGGGTTTTGACTTGCCTCAATCCCTGTACCCCATCTCTGTATATGTCCTTGGTGCCTTGACCCTACTTCCACCTCCTACAGACTTTCTTTTGTGTTTGAGGGTAGTCAGATGCTCCTTGTTCATCCATGTAAGCCTCCTGTCTCCTTTGCTTGATTTCCTGCACAAGAAAGTGGACTGTTCTCAAGCTTGGATGAGATGAACCATCTTTTTTTGGACCTTTCCTTTCCCCAGAACCATCTCCCATGACAATTGTACAAGCAGATCTGTGAACTGACCAAAGTCTACTCTCCCTTTCTCTCCCATTATGCAGGGCTCTTGAGAATAGTAGAAAATATGTTTAAAGCTACTTGGAGGCCTTTAAAGTATCATACATTGGAGTTGAGCTTCGTGCACTGCTACACAGCTTGCAGAATGTTGAGGCTGTGTCCTGTTCTTGTGCCACCATCTACCTGACTTCTAAATTGCATTTGTATACCTCACATCCATTCCTGGTTTTGGACAGTGTGTCCATATGGAAGCAACCATCTTCTCTTAGCCTGTGTGTGGTTCTGCTAAACTAAAGAAGCTCTTCCAGGACATATGTTCCCTGCTCAAAGGAGTGCAATATAGAAGGTTCCTAGATGAGCTGGCACGTTCCCCCTGCGCTGTATGGAGATGCCGTTCCCTGGCACCAGCATAGCTAAATATTAACTCATACCTACCAATGTTCGTTCTGCTGTTGCATCCGAAGGTCCTGTTTTCATGGCTGCAACATTTGGTAGCTCACTGTGATTATGTGATCAAGTACACTTGATAGGGGAAAGAATTTCTGTTAAGTACATAAACCTAATCTTGGGAAAAATGTAAATGGCATGAAGTGTAATGATATAGAGCTCTGTCATTTAATTTCTGATTCCTGCTACTCTACTCATATTAACCACCCGTGACAGTCTCTGGTACAAATATCAGACATGTGATGAAGGCAAACTGGGTACAATAAAGTAATGTTTATGTTTCCATTATGAAATAATATTTATGTGGCATGAGCTGGCTGAGTTTATCTAAAATATACCTGTTTGGCTACCTGTCAAAGCAGTTTTAGAGCACTTTAAAGATTCTTCTTTTTGTTTTAGATTAAGTATCCATTTCAGGACTCCAATACCATTAATTTATCACAAGCTGTTTAGTTACAATGCACATTTGGTTCACAAGAGGAATAATTCCTTTTTATTATATTGATACACTTGACATAATTAAAATCAAGATTCGGATTTTCTTTTCAAGCATGTCCTCCTTATTTTGTAAGCTATAAAGGAGACTTGAAAGTGACTAAAGTGATAAATCCACAAGTTAGGAGTTTTTTCCTTAAGAAGCTCAATATCTCTTTCTTCTTGTTAAAATCTTGTCCTTTTTGCTCTTGCTGTAACAGAAAACAACATGAGTTTTTCTCAGCACCTTTACTAGTAAGTAGATGACATACATATGATTAATTAGAGTTTTTGAATTACTGTTGGTAAAAATATTAAAAGATGAAGGATCTTTGAAGGCAGATGAAATAAAAAATTATGGAATTTAAATGTCAGTCTTCTTGGGAAAGAAATACTAAATGTAATAATTCATATGAAGATTCAATTAAACTTCAGAAGGGGTTCTGAGTACTTTCTATGTAATTGGAGAGAGTTAAGTTTGCAGAGTAGTAAAGTATTACCTGAAAAATTGCTAGCAATGGAAAATTATGCCCAAATCACATGTCTGAGAATATTAATATTGAAGTTGGTGATTTGTCAATCTGTGGGCAACAGCTTTTGCACAAAAAAAATCAATCTGAAATGTACTCAAAAGATTCCTATCAAAATATTTTTGTCTGAAATCTTTTAAGTTTTGAAATGTTCATATTCCTTTGTTTAGTCCATATTTTTTATTAATTTAGGATCTTTTTGGGGTATAGTGCACTACATTACTCTTTGTATTTTGCTATTATTATTTCAGTTTTAAGCTATAGGTTTGTCT
Organism: Corvus hawaiiensis; assembly: GCF_020740725.1. Lineage (NCBI taxonomy): Eukaryota > Metazoa > Chordata > Aves > Passeriformes > Corvidae > Corvus > Corvus hawaiiensis. The sequence goes on from NC_063214.1 coordinate 79,713,142, forward strand.
TCATTCTAGAAGGTATTATCAATCACTAATTACAAAAGCCAGACAAGCAAATATTGAGTGATAAGATTCAGTTCTTAAACTCATTTTCCTTATCTTCCTCCCATTCATCTTGCCAATGGAATCTATTCCTTTACCTAGATAAAAATAAATTTCAATACATAATAATATTCCTGACCATTTCCCCAAAATACTAATTATGGTATCAAACAATAAAGTGCAGAAAAGAAAAAATAAAATCAAATACCTGCAAATTATCAGTCTCTACAATGTTCTTTTCTTCAAGTGTATATGAATATTGGGAATGACTATAAACAGTTGTAGAGCTGAAATAGCAAAGGGTATAAATTAATTATTTGTGCATAGAAGTAGCTCCTTATGCATTTATACCTGTATGTAAATTATTTATGTATTATTTATGCTTAGGCTTGTAACTGTCAAACATACAGAGTGGGGACCTACACTGGGTTCCATAAATTTTTGTATGAACTGTGGTTTAAATCCATCAATTGAGCAAAAGAGTTAATAAAAATGCCTCCCAGATTCCCGTATCAGGTGTTTCCTTCCTCCCTGGCAATGTCATAAAACCCCAGTGCACCTACCGGTGTTGTGCAGCAGTCACAAGGGTTATCTTTATATCAACCTACAGTATTTCAGGCTCACCTCACTGAAGTTTTTGGATGGAGTACAGCTGGACATGGCATCACCTAAGTTTACCTAAATGATGCTCACATGAAGACCCTTTAATTAACTCTCCATAACTGTGCTGAATAACTAACCAAACACTATTTGTTCGAAAAAAAGTGATACAAATTAGATGGATCAAGCAGAACCAGAATGGTTATATACATACATATATATATGTGTATATATATATATATACGGTCCAACATCACTGACTGGCTTCCAAAATCCTTGGAGTAGGGTGGTGTGTTCAACAGGGTGCCATGCCATGATTAAAGCCCAGGCCATTTAAAGCAGCCCAGTGTCTGATGATCTGGTTGGTGAATCAGCTGTGGTCAAGCTTAGCTCCAGTCATTGGATGGAAGTGTGATGAGGAAAAGGCACAGTTTGAGTTGGAGCAGAACACAGGTTGTATGGCAAAACTACAGGCTGTGATTTAGTGAAAAAACAGAACTGGAGACTATTACCATGTTGTAGCAGGCAGGAAAAACTGTGCATATGAAGATTTTTCACTACTGCTCAGTTAGGGGGACAAAAGATGAAAGATACCATGAGACAAATTATTAAAAGTACAAATAGACTAAGTGTATAGAATGGGGGAAGAAAAGGAAAGGAAATTCATTTGAATAAAGCTCAGAAAGTCAGCATCTGTGTTGAAGACCATTGTATAGTGGCATCAATTCTTTAAATCAGTTTAATTGTCTAAAATGTGGCATCCTTTCATGGCTTTAACTAGCCTGCTGCATCTGAAACCAGGGGTCACATCCATATTTTTTAAACTACAGAAAACTCTGAGTAATTAATTAAACTTCAACATCTTGTGGAGGTAAACATACATAAGCTGTCTATTACTGTTTTCTAGGGAGTATCAGAGAAAAAAGAAATGTAGGAAATACAGAGGCTGTTGAGCAATTTTCATAACTAAACAGTCAATGATAACTACAAGTGCAGCCAATCAAATATTTACCCTTTTCCTTAAATATTTGTATGAGATAATATTTCATAATGTCTGTTTTCTTTCTTCCTGTTCAAAGATTCCTAAAAAATAGGAAGAAATGTCCTGGTATATATTTCAGCACTCATTTGGTGCATTAACTCTTCTTTATTAGCTAGGTCAGTGAAAGCAGAATTGTGCATTACCTTGAAAAATGAGGGAGTTTCTTTCCTTACTGATCTCAGTCCTATTAATTTCCTTACCAGTTTGTATCTTTCAGATGTAGACTTTTGACAGTCATCTCAGCATTTTAAGTGCCTATTTGCTCTGTCTGGTAGCATCAACTTTTGCCCTAGAGCTTCATGAATCATTGAAAATGACCATTCAGTCAACTTTTAAAAATATATTGTCAGAAGATTTTAAGAACATTGTTAGTGGTTCTGATATTTTACCTAAATATAGTAAAAAACATTCCACACAGTAAATTAAGATGTCTTAGGTTAATGTAATTGTTCTGTGGATTTGCAGAGACAGGTTTTTTTCAAAAGGTGTAGAACACCTAATTCTTTCCACAACATAGTCAATTCTTCTGTGTCTGTCTTTTCTGGAAGTCTTTTCCTAAGCATGAATTCTTGAGTTTTATAAGAGTCATAATTTTTGCTTGGTTTATTTTTTTCCTTGTTTTTTTTTTTTTTTTTACTTTGTAACCTTAAGGGTACCCCCATGTGAATATTAATTCTTGTAATATACTACAGGTGTGGGAAATGGGGATGCTGAAAACATGAAGTGCAGCTGTCCCAGTGAAACTGGGTCTGACTCCAGCCCTGAATAATACATTCTGTCTTAGCTGGGTTTGTTCTGATTTGAAGCAGTCCTTGATGATGTCAGGGAAAGCATGATAGAAGGGAAAAGGGAAGGATGCATTCCAAAAGTTAAAAAATTATTTTAATGATTTGTGGCTCATTTATGATCATTTTCCTACAGTATCCTCTAATGTTTCTTTCGTATCTGAAGAGCATGCTAACGACTGTGCCGTAAGCTGCACTGTGGAATTCTCCAGTGTGCAAGCTCACAGGGATCGCCCTTTTTCCTTTCTGCTTACAATGCACGAAATTCACAACAGAATTGGGAGAGGGTACTCAGAACCCATCTGTGCTTTCACTAGCATTACCTCCAAAGCACCTTTATTAGTAACGTAGTGCAGTCATGCATTTTAAAGTCTGGTTTACCATTGATCACTTGTTCTTTTTTATTATGTCTTGAAGCAATTCTGTACACTGATATGGTACCTGTCACTCTGATATCCAAATACTAAACAATATTGAATGCTGCTAGGTCACAGTATAAGTAGCACTTTAATCTCTTCTTCTGTCATGAGAAACAGGGAAGGGTTGTGTCTGTGGTTTGCTTAGTTGCACTTTTTAAAATAGCAGCATCACTCTTAGGGATGCAAGCTGGCTTGAGGTTGTTTAAGAATGTAGAGTCAGGGCATTCTCAAAGAATATTTTGTGGATAAAGATGTGACACAGCTGGCCTTTCTGTGACCAGGGATTTCTAGGCTCTCCCTTTACCAAGGAAAGGAGTTCACTAGTTTTCTTAGAACAGTTGCATTTTGCTATGTTATCCTCTAAAATCAGGCAGCATGGCATTAGAAATACGGCAAGTAAATCCCTTCAGTGAGTCTTCCGTGTCAGTATCCCAGTAAAGGAAGGTAGGTATCATCAGGGAGATTTGTGGAAATCTCGTTATAGGAATACCTGAAAACTGAGCAATTTCCTGTTTTCTTGCAGTGACTTCACTATTCTAATAGCAATGAGAACAAACCTATGCAAAAAGAAAAAAAAGTGTGTTAAACCCCATGTCTGTTAAATAGTCTCAAAATGGAAAGGTGGTGCTGTGTTTTAAATGTCCTCTTGTTATTGAAATCTCATCTTAAAATTAAAAATCTGTATAACAAAATAACATTAGAACACTTCATTGTATTTTTAGTAAAATGTTAAACTGCTTTGGAATGTTGAGGGCGGCTGTTCTGGTACTTTCTGTACCTACACAAGGCACAGATAAATGGACTAGCAAAATGTGCCTTGGGGCAGCCTAAAAATTTATAAATGGCATATTAAAATGTTGTTGGGGGAGCAAAATGGTTACTGATACTCAAATGAGATGTTGCTCAAAAATTTATGTTATTTCTTCACAGTCCAACCTGTGTTGATCAGTGCTGATGGGATGATACCTACTTCATAGGAAACAGATGGAATCATGCATGTATGTGATAGGAAACATTAATTTAGGCATACTTTCTTCTGTAGATAATGTAATCCTCAGCATGAAAAATAACTGTATGATTTGCCCTTATATAAGGTCCCTCCTTTGTCCGATTTACAGAAATTTTATGTACTTACTGTAAAATAGCTCAGGTGACTTAAGGTATAGAAAATAGAAGTTTTATTTTAGAGTTGATTATGTTTTTTCTTTGAGGGAATTGAGAGAAATAGAAGCTATGTATATCCTGTGCCCTACATTTTGAAGTCTACAAAATTATTTTTAACGGTGAAAATAGTTATTTACTATATTGCAATTGAAAACAGAAAGTAGGATACAGAATACCAGCTAATTCCAAGTCAAATTAATTTCTAATCCATCACTTTAAATCCACATTCTGCCTACGAAAATGGAGAATTCAGTACTTTTTGAACAATTTGATGGAAAAAAGCCAGGATTGAAAAAAACTACTGAAAAGGCTCTTTGAAACCTGAAGATAAATAAAAGAAATGCACTAAATGAGTAGCAGAAAAACGTCAAGTTTTCATTTGCCTGTACTCACAATCTGAGACTGAATTTCAACACCTTTTGATACCTTCAGCTCTCGGTAAAGTCAGTGCAAGTTTCTTATAATTACACTGCAGCACTACAAATGGGACCTTCCAAATTTGGTGGTGAAGTCTGGAAATACAAGTTTTATCCTTAAGCAGATAATTTTAAAGTCAACTAATGTTAAACCTCTAAGAGGGTTGGAAGTCAAATGAATGCACATTAGGGAACTGATTAACAAATCATACAGACTGAGAAGAATCCGAAGTAACTAAAAAATAAGACCCTAAAGATGTTTCAAAAAAAGGGAGGAAAAGGAAGATCACAAAGGTGACAAGAAGTCCAAAGAAACCACCATATGTCATGCAGTAAAACAGGGTTGAGCTGAAACTTTTAAGAGTTGGATGTATGAGACAGGAGAGTAACACCAGGAAATAAACATACAGGAGAAAAGGAACCTGTCAAACAGATCAAACATTAATTTACCTCTGAGTCACATACTTTCTGCTGTTTGGAAAAAAATACTTCTCTACATTCACTAGAAGATGGAGAATAAGTCTCCCTATTTGCTCAAATGCATCCCTCCTCTGGCCTTAGTTGTATCCTCAGGCATATACAGGCATCTCAGCCTTGCTAATTCTGTTGAAAATATTTTTCGCTACTCAAGCAAGGCTGTCATTTCTATCCCCCTGCCAGCTGGCCCTCTGCTGATATATTGAAATAACCTGTCATCTGAATGACAGCTGGCAGTAAGAGGACTTTTGGTGATGGAGTTGATTACTAAGCCTCATTGACAGAAATAAGTGTTTTTGCTCAGTCTTTCTTCAGCCTTCCTTCCGGGCAGAAGAATAAAGATAAATATTCATTGACAGACTTCAAGTTTAATGAGAATACTCAGCCATGTGGATTTATTTTTTCCCTTGTCTTCTCTCTTTATTTTAATTGATATGATTCTTGGGCACAGTTTCTAAATCCTTTAAAGGTGATTCCTTTCTCTGATGCTGTTTTTATCCTATAATAATATATATACATGCTATACTATATGTTAGAATAATACAGTCAAAGTTACTTGGATTTTTTTTCTTTGTCTCTGAAACATAGAAACAAAGCCTTAACTGATACTATTTTATGCTTTCAGACAAAAAAAAAAATTCATTATTCAAACTATAATACAGGGTGTATTCACAGCCTTTGAAGGCAAGAAGTGACAATGGAAGATAAAAAGAAACTATATACTCTTTGCCACTAAAAGACACTCTCAAAAACATGCAAGCAGAGAGCATATTAAGAAGGATATGGCTGCAATTATCAGTGGAACTTTAGAGACTCTTTTCAATTACTTCAGCAGCTGATTGTAGATAAATTAATCCACAGATAATAATAATTTGAAACTCAGCAAAGCTGTGTGTTCCCTTGGCTACATATCATACTGGCAAGCATTGGATCAAAAAAAAACCCCAAACAAAAACCTGGTGTATAATTTTCAGGACTTTCTTCTTCTAAAGAAATGTCCAATACATTTATTTTTAAAACTATTTATCCTTCTCTCACATTCTTCTTCTCTTTCAAAAAATAGTTAATTCTTTCTTTTAACAATACTAGATTTCTTAAAAACCTTTCTAAAACTGAAGTGTTCAAGCAAATTTTTTGAGATGAGGCAGGTGGGAGAGACCACTACACCCCTTAAATCAGGATAGTGAGGGAGTCAGACCACAGATAGCAAGGACCATGCTGCAATGCAGAGGATAAACAGTTCTTAAGAAGGCTTAACTCTGAGGAAGTCTTCATGGCATCATATAAACTGAAGTGAAATGTCTATTTTTGTACAGCATATACTTGTGAAGACTGAAATTTTCTCAGGTATTTTTTAAAATGAAAATAAAAGGTTTGGACACATTTAATGAGTTAATATTTTTAAGATCTTGGGTGTTTTTCTGGGTATTCAATACAATGTAATCATAGAAAGAGCAGAAGGAGAGATGACAATTTGTTACAATGCTCCTTTAACAGCTTTCAGATTTGGTAATAACTGCTAAACCCAAAATACCCAAAGCTTTCCCAGAACTATCAGGCTCACTTAGAAAACCAATGTTATTTCTCACTCTCTCTCTCATATATAGTTACTTCAGATGCTTGATGACTGGAAGAAGTGTTGATGTTGCCAGCATGACTTTAAAAGGGACATTTGAAACTCTAAGTAAGGACCAATTTTTAATTAATTTTAATCACAGAACTAAATGTGAATAAAAAGGTATCTTCTAAACACCAGTGCACTTACACTTATATGTTGTAAAAATATTATCCCTAGTATCAAAGACTTTTATTGTAAAATCACAGAATCACAGAATGGTATGGATGGGAAGGGAGATTAAAGATGATCTAGGTCCAACCCTTGCTGCCACGGGCAGGGACACCTCCACTAGGCTGACCAATACATGTGGCAGGAACTATAATTCCGAAGAAAGGATATATGGTTAGAAAAGTCTTGGTCTTAATCTTGTAAGTATGCATTGAATCATTGTACAGCCTTTTGCAAGTCATGTTGTCTTTCTCTGATTCCCCACAGAAGAGTAACATCACTTACCGAGCTGCCTTATGGGGGTAAAATGAACATAAATTAAATCATGCTTCTAAAGTATTCTGATAAATTATCATCACTGTGTTAGTTATCATGAGGATAATCAAAACTGGGTGAGCAAAATTTTACAGAGCATTGTCAATTGATATGAGAAACGACAGGATAAAATTTGTCATTGGATTCTTAACTTCATATACCCTTGTCAGACTTTGCAAGAAGACTCAGGATAACGTGTGATATTTCTTATCTAGACATAGCAAGCTGAATAAGGAACAGATTGTCAGCCTAATATATGTATCACAGTAGCCCCAGGGCAGAGCAAATCTTTATGGTCAATTTATGAATGCCTGAAAGGTTTAGCTAGGAATAAAATAATGCAAACTGGCAACCTTAACTGTACTGTAATTTCCCAGTTTAAAATCTTTCTTGTTAGAATGAATCAGTTTGGCAGTGCTAGCACAGAATTTATTGTATTCTTAAACCCTCAGAATAGTCATCACTTTTGCAGTTAACACTGAATGAACTTTTAATGCATTTATTCTATTCATTTCAATAAGTACTTGTATTGAATTTGTATTGTCTCCAGTCACCCTCAGGGAATGTTAGATCTAGATCTGTGGTCCAGCTTTAAATTAAACAAGCTTGTACACACACATAGATACTACAACAAATAACCAGAATGGTTTTACCTTTAAGATTCTCAAAGAAATAACTCAGCATAAGAAAATAATTGTTTGTAAGTGAATTTAATGATCGATGACATGTAATTCAAAGTAATATATTTATCTCACTTAGTAGATTGTTCCAGCAGAAAAAGAAATTGTGTCTACAGTGTTTCAAACAGACAGTGTTTCTGTCTTATCAGACCATGAATTTGCTTAAAAAATGAAAAGCTGTTCTAGTAGGCAGATGTATTTTCATCTTTGTCAATACTATATTAATTGTATTTACTTTTTTTTCCATTGTGATGTTTTATATGGAAGCCATCATTTTACAGGATATAAAAAAAGGTGTTAAGCTTCCCGAAATTAATATTGGGAAAAAAATTAAATCAAGTCCATTAGTAGATTGCATTAGCCTGTAATCTTTCTGCTGGGAGAGGAGGCTATGGACAAAGATGTTGATACCTAACCGAGAATGAAGGCATATAGCAACTGGAAAATTGCTGGATAGTTCTCTCTCCTTATATTCTCACATTGGCCACATCGTGGAGCTACAGCTAAATGAGTCAGAGACTTTGAAGCCCCTACCAGGTCCACTGAAACAGCAAATATATAATTGAGACGAAGCATTAGTTAATCCACAGTGTGTGCAAGTGCATTTTAATTTTATTATGAATTTTTTTTCCTTAAAAATAATATGCTAATAGGAATGCCTTCTACTTTTTCAAGACTGAGATAAAACATTCTCTAGAAAAATAAGATACATTTCAATTTTTCTCCTGTCTCATGCAGCTATAGTTTGAAACTAAGGCACGTTACCATAAGCAAGCAGTAATGGAGTACCATAAGAAGTCTTCCTTACTGCCATCAGTCTATGCCCACAGAAAGAGAATTAAGAGTCTGCCTTAATTGCTATAGTTACTGAAATTGCAGTTACTGTTCTTACTCAAACATTTGGTCACATTTTTTAAGAGGCGTTAGTAAATTTTCCTATATAATGTCTTAGGTGGTCTTCCAGATTTGTTTGCTTTTTCTTGTTATCTTTACTGTTTTTCAGAGCATTACTGATTTTCATAGGGTATACTTAAGGTATTTAAACAACTTTAAAAAAAATAGACACTTGAGTAAATTTTCAGTAAAGAAGCCAGGGCCCTGGCTCAGTATCCAGATTATTGACTGAAGTGGTAAAAGCTTGGAGAAATTCCTGTCTTTAAGGAAATGCCACGTGTCCGTTTTCAGAAAGTTCTGGGGTTTGATCTGGGGCTGAATAAAGGATTCTGACTTAACAGACAGGCTTTCTGAAGTATTTGCCTGGAAAAGTCACTTCTCCCCAGGCTGACTGCTTCAAAACAGCCAGTTGTCTAAGCAAGTCCAGTTTGGCTTGAAGTGGATGATTTTGTAAAGATCCCAAAGTACTCAGGTTATATATTTTCTCTTGAAATAAAGAACTAGGAATTTGGGGTTGTTTTTTGGGGTGGGACTTTTTGCTTTTTTTGTTTATTTGTTTGAGGTTTTTTCCTCTCTCATAGGGCCTAGTAGCTACTTTTTCCTGGTTTTTTTCCTGTCTTCTTTTTCAAGAATCAAAAGTGAGCATAGTGGTTAAAATTTGTGAAAACAAAGGGGGGAGCTCTTGCTGCACTGGCAGGTGCTGCAGAGAGACTGCTGCAGGAAGGTATCTGCTGCTTGTTTAAAACACATATCAGAAGGGGAGATTTCCTAAAGGGTTTTGGAGTGATCCTCTGGCCACTTCTCCTCTAACCCTTGCCTTGCCCATGCAACTACAGGTGAAGTTACTAAAAGATTTGTGCTTGAAGCAACATTTTAGAGCAAATGAAAGCATGCCATTCAGGACAGAATTTTTCCTCTCTTGGATTTCTTCTTGTATCTGCAACTTTGTAAATATTGTATAAAATGTACATACATATGTAGAATTGAAAGCATTGGATTTGATATTCTTTGTGATTTGTCATTTTCTTTTTTGATACACAATATTAGTATCAGAAAGCTTGACTCATGTTTGAGTACAGCTTTTTCTATACAAAACTTAGCATGTATAATACAGACTCTGTTTCTTAAACGTATTTATCTTGATTGTTAGGTTAATATACGAAAAATTTTAAACTCAGTAATTTAAAAGGTCATGGCAAATCAATCCACGGTTACATGGAAATTCATATTATTTTAGTGTATTTTTTTCAGAGCAGGACAAGGGAATTTTGAATGTACAACATAGTACATATGCAAGTGTGGCATCTAATTCCCTTTGGGTCTGCAGGCTGAAAATATAGCTCTCTTTTTAAAGACCAGACTATGGAACAGCTAAATATTTGCAGTTCAAGAGGCATTTACACTGCAGGAACACAGAATGCCATCCATGTTTGTATGTTTCCTCTTCAGTCCTGACAGGTTCTTAAATGTTTAATGTGAGATGTATTTCTTCTGTCCTTAGGAAAAAAAAAATCACTTTCCCTCTGCTGCTAGCTCCTTTAATAGAATCAACCTCCTTTAATAGAAACAACCAACCTGGAAGTATTGGGAAATACTTATTCCTCCTAAAATACATATATAGTGTTTTTAACCTTCAATTTTAGTTATCTCCAGAAAATAAGGCCTTCTTTTTTTGTTGCTGTTATTGGTGGTGTTTTTCTTTTTACTTAGGTGCTTCTGTTATGATTCCACTGACAGCTCTGTCACTTTCTGCAGCTCCAAGAAGAGCCTTGTATCTTTGAAATTGTCATTACCTTTTGTCTGGATGCCAAGATTTCTGCCACTGTAGTCTTGTGATGCAATTGCAGTACCTTGTACTGCCAGCCCAGAGACTCCTGATTATGGGGAGTGAAGCTCCAGAATGTAGCAAAGGTATCAACATCCTTATTTTTTAAATATATTTTCACTGTCTGGTTGGTTACGGGGGCTTCTGGTAGAGCAGGGACTCAGCCTACTGCTGGCGTGGAGTTAGCCAAGAAAAAAGCCCAACCCAAAGCCCTCTGGATTTAGCAGTCTTCTCTAGCAGATTAGAACCAAAGGTGAAGGGAAGGAGAAAAGGGAAGGAGTGATGCCTAATAATGGTGATGGTCCCTGTATGCAGCATTGAATCAGATATATATTCAATGCCTTCTTGAAATGGATGAATTAGAAACACCAATATTGTTATAGACATCTACACCTGTATTACATGCAAGGACTGTTTCACCTGGAGAAGAGGTGACTGAGAGGGAATCTTGTCAATCTTAGATATCCCAAGGCCAGGCAAGAGTATGGGGCCACACTCTTTTCAGTGGTGCCCAGCAACAGGACAAGGGGCAGCAGGCATAAACTAAAACACAGAAAGTTTCATCTGAACATGACAAAAAACTTCTTTACTTTGAGGGTGATAGAACACTGGAACCAGCTGCCCAGCAAGGTCGTTGAGTTTCCTTCCCTGGAGATAATCAAAATCTGCCTGGATGTTATCCTGTGCAACCCGCTCTAGGTGATCCTGCTCTAGCGGGAGGGTTGAACTAGATGATCTCCAGACTCCCCTTCTAAATCCAACCTTTCTGTGATTCTGTGACATGACTGCAATTCACTGTCCAGTATATATGTTTGTATATATACTGAACTGATTTGAAACTAGGTGGTGTGGAGTCCAGGACACATTGGACTGACAGGAACCTGGGTGAATAGTCAGGCTTCTGGCTGCAAAAAAAACCCACTACAACCAAATTCCTGTCAGGATCTCAGTCATCTGAGTATAGACGAGCTGTAGAATGTTCATGGTTACGCTAAGTGGTAACATTATGTTAGATAGTTATTTGCTAAAAAGCACCATGTGCGGGTTACCCTCCTCATACTGCTATTAAACATGATTTCCTGCAGAGTACTTTGTCATTCAGGGGGAGTACAGCCACTGTTTGGAGGAGGGCTGTGTCCATTCTTGCAAAGCTGAGAGAATGATGTCTGCAGCCCTAGTGCCTTCATCTGTATGTCATAAGAAATAATGATACTGATAATAATTGCCTTGCATATGGCATATACAGTGGGAATGCAGGGAAATTACTCTTACTGAGGATATTACTGGTAAGTTCACTTTTATTATTCTGTATTTTTTAAAGCTTGCTATCTTTTAATTTCAGAAGGTATGTGGTGTTGTATTTCCCACTGATTCATTTATTAAATGCCTCTCACATTGTTTCCCCCCCCACTTTCCCTTGCCCCTAGCCCTGGCCACTCCCTCGGGTCCTCCCTACTGGTTCCTGTACCCCAACTCTGCCCATGTACCGCCCCTGCGATCTGAGAAAACCCCCCTGTTCTGGGATCATGAGGGCTCTCTGCCTTGGGGATCGCCAGGACAAGATGTAGCCATTAAAAGTCCTCTCAAACCCTCATGGAGAGACCCTTCTCGCCTCCTTCACTCTGTGTTGTAGAGCTGAGAGCTGCTGGAGCAAAACCACGGAATTGTCCAAAATGGACAGCGGGAGGGTGACAATGGTCACACTGCCCTAAGCAGCTCCGCTGAGCTCTCAGGGAAACCTGCAGCTTGCTAAACTAAACCTAGCATTACGACAGAGGTCCTCTCCCAAAAATTGCCAGTCCAGAGTTTGTGTATCTCCCTTTTCAAAAGACAAGAAAAAGCAGGTAAAAATCAAACTTGATCAAGCCAGCAGCTTTTTGCTTCCCTTCCAGCCAGATGGTACTCATTAGCAGTGGACCAGCTTAAAGAATTTCCCACTGCATCCCTTTTTTCTCCCCAACAGAAATTCCACCCAGTGTAGGTTTGAGAAGATGGACTGCACAGCCTTTATGAAATATTATGGAGTGTGTTAGATCCAGAAATAAAGGGATCATTTAAAAGGGAAGGAGTTCACATGTGTGAACTGCCTTGGCAGCCATTTCTTTTACGTATACAGGAATTCTTTCACACCCATTGCTCATCATAGCAGTGCTGCCTAAATTTAGGACAAGAACGGTCTGCAAAGTGAGTTGCAAGATATTAGTGAATTTATAGATCTAAAATAAAATTATATGCTCTGACCAGTGTCTGGATAACTTATGTCTAAATACTCTTATAGAAGCTGACATGTACCTCTTCTGCTGATAGTTTTCTTTTTTATTTATTCACCGTGATTGCTCATTTGGTATTTAAAATTTAGAAACAAATAAGTTTAAATTATTGTTATGGGCTATACTAGTCAGTTCCCTATCCAGAAACTACACTTCTGTAAGTAGAAGTTCCCCATTAGAATGGGCTGAACTGGTATCCTTTAAGTCCTACTTTCCAGCTGACGGTTTCCAGTGGGGTCTGACAGGAGAAAGTGTTATCGATAAAGCAAAATGATTTTTTAAAGTTTTGCATTAGGGTTTCTGTGAAATTAGGAGTGCTGGCCAAGCAGCACTTCTGGTCACATGAGCAACCACTTTAATATGTTTTTATATGTGTATCTCTACATATTTATTTTTTATATGTGTGTATAAAATAACTAATGCTCAGGAATGTATCAGGGCTTTGGAAAATTCTCATCTCTCCTGTTAGGTTATTAGAACAGTCCCTGGAAGAGTTTTGATTTATATCAACTGGCACTTCCCCAAGCAATTCCCAGGCATAATTTGGGAGTTTGAAGGTTCTAGGCACTGTTCCCAATAAGCAATATGCTACAATCACCCTGTTTTGAAGGCTGGGAGATCTCACTAGCATAGGCAAGGGCTGCTTCACACCTGTTTTTCTTGGTGTCAGGAAATGTTCACAGCACACAGATGTCAATTTAATATAATACAGATAGATCACATATACCAGAGAATGAATTGAAATATTCAGGCTCTCTGTGTGTTGGACACTCACCATTTCAAAGTAATTATCTTTCCTTCAATTTTCCATCTCCCAAACTCACACTGTCTTTGCTGGAGAGTTTAGGGTTTAGTTTGCTCATTTTTTCATTAAAGCAAATGATTACAGTGAATCCTAAATTGAATACATCTAAACAGATGCATTCTGAATTAGGTTCTCAATTGAGATGTGGCAACACCATGTGGTAACAGCATCTGTGGTGTCAGTATTAGAAAACTCAAAATCTTTTTTGTCTTTTTATTAGTGGTACAGGGAATACAATTGCATGATGACAAACTGATGTTGTATGTTTAGCATAATGAGCTCCTTTTCACTTCCAAAGTTTTGAACCCATCTCTTCAGCTTCTGAGCTATACATATAGAAGCAAAGTAACTGTTCACATCTGCACTTTGCTGGAAAATGCCATGCTTGCTATCCTATGGCATTTTCCTGGACATTCTTTGGGAATGATCAAGCAAGTCAGCAAGAGGATGGACAATGTGCCCTTTTGTCATACCTTGTAAACATTTGCAATTCAGACAAATACTAAATTGCCCTTGAGAACTTACAATTGTTTGTGGCTTGCACGGTCAGACAAGTATTGTTAGGTGGTCATTTATCCATTAACTGATTTGTCTTCCCAGAGTTTCAGTAAGAGAAAGACAATATTGCTGCACTCAACAAATGGAAAATAGAAACATTAAGAAATGAAAAAGTTCTTCTGGAACTATACAGCTGTGCTACACCTGCCAACACATTTCTGGAATTTTAACAAGAGTTTAAAGGAATGTGTATAGTGTGTATGTGTCTGGTGTATCAGTTCTCTTCTTCAATGACAAAATCCTCCACCCTCCATCTAAATACTAAGTTCCAGTCTAACTCTCATGCTTGAGCCTCAACTGTGCCTTTGTTTGCACCCTTGCAATTCAGCTTTACTGGATGTAGTGTACCATGGTGTTACGACCTGCCCCCGAAGGTGAGAGTAACTGAGGTTCCTGTTCATAGATCCCTTGGGGCAGATTTGAGTGAAACCACCCTGAATGATGGGTGTTTATATACATAGCACTACCCCAGCTCCAAAGGGTCTTCTTCTTATCATCCTTTTCCCTTACCTGGCTAAAAACACGGGTTGTTGCTAAATGAAGCTGTGATCATCCTCTGGTGGCAGGAGGGCAGCTCCTCTGCACCTGGGCTGTTCTTGTGCACATCAGAGGTTTTGCTACCACACACCCAGAAACCCTTCTCCTCCCCTTTGGCTGAGAGGCTCAAACCTGGCCTCAGCAAATGCTTTTGCAAATGGCTGATTGTTTGAGTCACTAACCTTTAACATTTCAGTCGCTCACACATGGGTGCTCAGTGCAAACTGTGAAATAGAGGTACACAGCTGACTCTTAAATTTCTTGTTCTATTCATTAATCAGATATTGAGTTTCAGCTTCAGTTTCTTGGGGTTTTTTCTCCCTAAATCCTTTCTTCACCATATTTAATAGACCAGACAGATTATCTGTAACTTCCCATAAACTTTATGCTGCAGTGAGCTCTATATCCAACTGAGATGGCTGCAGTTTAGTGATAGCCAGGTAGAAATTTGTTTTGCTGCATCTGCATTTGTAATAGTTTCCTGCCTCCAAACAATGTTACAATGTACAAATGTTACAAAAATTGGTCACCCTCTGGATGACCAATTCTCCTAATCTATCTTTTGGGGACCAAACAGTTAGCCCTTCCTCTGGCTGTTTAGTGGTTATTCCCATATCTAGGTTGTGGTCTTCAGCACAGAAGAAACCCAGGTGGTACAGCCAGTCTGAAACAGCCAAAACATAACACCAAAAGACCTTAAATTTCTGCTAACCTGCTCCCTGTCTTTGGCTTGCAAGCCAAAATACAGAGGCTGCCCATATTTTGCTTTTCAGTCGTTAAATCTTTGGGTGACTTTTGTTTTGATAGCAGTTACAGGGGAATGTCTGCTTCAGAATTACCTGCTCATAGCACTGAGGCAGCAAGAATTTTCCTGGTGGTATTGAGATATATCATCATCTAAATGACTCCATGCAAATACACTTTTGCATTTTTGTTGCAGTGGCACTTAAAAACAGAGGGTCAAAGTGAAATTTATGTTTAATGTTCAGATCTTCAAGATCTCTAAGATGAAGCGAAGTGATTTCCCTGGCTAGCAGGTGAACAGCTCAGACAGATTTAGTGTCATGGTGTCACCATTTTGGTTTCCTCCTCTCTGTGAGTGAGCTCCTAACTCCTCAACCAGGTCAAGGTAGCCATTCTGCCTTTTTGGAGAAACAATGTAAATAAAGGCTCTGGCTTTGGACCCACTTTGGGAAGCCAACGCAAGAAGCCTAGGATGGGAGCAGGTGACTGATCATGTACCCTTTTTTTGTCAGCAGCAGATGTGCTCTATTAGTCCTTTCATAACCTTAGTAAGTTCTATTTAAAGTTGATTAGTCCATATTCCAGTTTTTCATATTTGGAATACTATTATTAACTGTGATTTACTAATGGTGGATAGCACCTTTGTTTACATTCATTTTTTTTTCATTATTCAGTTTATCTTTTCCTTCTATTTAAGTAATTCTCTTTTCCTAAAGAAAGAACTGATTAGACAGGAGAAAAAAAAAGTATTATCATCCAACTTAATACCCCGTTATAGTTTACAGAAGTATATTTACTCCTTCCATCTTAGATTATTGCTGAGATTTAAAAAATGAAATCTTTCTTGGTGTATATTTCTGTCTGGTGGTGTTAATCCTCACATCACCATCCTCCAGCTGTACTCCAGCGTTCTGATGACTGGAATCTATCTTTCCAGTTTGGTGATGATGTTTGGCACTGTACACATTTTTTTCCAAAGAAAGTTGGATGATAATACTTTTTTTTTCTCCTGTCTAATCAGTTTTGTTTCTCTTTCTTTGGGATCCCTTTCTCTAATTTTCTTGTCCTCAACTAATATATTCATGTTTTTCTTTTATTTTCAGATGAATTCTCAGCTTCATACATCTTAAATCCAGGAATATTTTCAATTTCAATGTTCTCTATTCCTGTTTCCTTCTTTCTCTCCTTTATTCCTTTTGTTTCCTCCCTCCCTTTTTATTGTTTTTTGTTATTATTACCTCCTTCACAGCTGATGGTTTGCTTCTCTTGTGTTCCATGTTAACTCCATTTTGGTTAATAGCAATCTTCCTGATAGCACACATACATGTGTTTAAATACATAGTTTCTGCATCTAGGCAAACAATTACTGAGCTTTTATACTTACCAGGGTTGCACCAAGTAGTGGTGTCAAACACAGGATCTGACTCTTACCTGTTTGAGATATCTGACATCATGGAAAGTTCACCCAGGCTTTAGATGTTCCTAAAATTTCTGCAGAAATCTTGTAGTCAAACTGTTGGCTCAGTTCCTGACTTCTCTTATTATTCTCTTCACTTAAAGGAAAAATTTAGGTAAACAGGGATTTTTAAAATATTTATATGTATCTGCAATGCAAAATGTCTAAAATTATTTATCTAGAGTTTTCCTTTCTTTGTAAGCTACAAAGCTGATATTTTATCAGAGTATATATATGTGGATTTCTGCTTTGAGTAGGAGTTAGCTGTATCCTTTACTGTTAAACACAACCCAGAATGGAACAAAGTATTTCATGAAATTAGGGTAGTCCAGATGATTAGGATTTTAAAATTTTTATTTTTCTAGTTTTCAACCTCCTGGTATTAGCATTTGATGTAGTAATCAGGAGTCTTGCCTAATACATGTGTTGTTTTACTACAGCTTCTCACAGTAATGGCTGTCTGCTCATAGTACCTACCAAGAAATGAGATGTCCTGTAGAGTTACCTAGCTAGAAGTGTAAGAGCAGGACTTTGCATTTGCCTTCGTTGAACTTCAAAGGATTCCTTCTGTGCCATTTCTCCAAGTCAGGGAAGCCTCTGAATTGCAGCCCAATTCCAACCTATAGATTGCTTTTCCACAATTTGACATCACCCACCAACTTGATGAAAGTGTGTTTCCTTCATTTGTTAAGGTCATTAATAAAGCCATTAAACAGTATCAGCCCCAACTTTGACTCCATTGAAGTGGTTTTCAATTAAATGTTGTTCCGCTGATCACAACTCACTGAGATGAGAGATACAGCCAATTTTACAACTACTTTACAGTCCATTTACCCAAACTATATCTCATCAGCTTGGCTATAAGAATCCTATGCCAGGCCATTTCAGAGTCTTTGCTGAAGCAGTTTGTACAGCACACTTTGTTCTCCCCTCACCCACAGAGCCACCATGACAGGTGATGACCCCAGGAGGGTCAGGCCCAGTTTGCCTTCCCTGTACCTGTGCTGCCTGTTCTCAGGACTGCCTTCCTTTCTCCTGTTTCTGCCCACTCAGAAAAAAGGTCTGTGAGTATAATGAACTTCAGAATCTTTGAAAGCATATCATGATGCATCATAAAGACTGTTAAGTCTATTTACATGAATTTATTTAAGAATGTACAATCTCAGAGCAGGGAGAACACTGCAGTTTACATTCATGCTTTCAGGTTTCTGTTATCTCAGTTACAACCTCCTTCTCTCATTGGACCTTGTACAGGAGGCAGTACATTTTCAATGCCAATTCCACTAGAAATGCAAATAAAGCATAGCTTTTGGGAGTGAACTAGTGACTACATCTGGATTCAGGATGATATTTTCAGGAATAAAGAGTTGCAGTTTTTGCAGTACAAAGTATATCTTGAACAAAATTTTAGTGACAAGTGAGATAGTGGAATTCCCTAGGGGGTATAATGAAAGCGAAGAGAAAGGGGAAAACAAAAAGGGCCGTAAACCAAAATCCAAATCAGATTGGACTGCATCTGTCTAATCTTAAATCAAGAAAAGTGAGCAGAAGAAGAACCTCACAAATGTTTGGATGATCTGTGAATGTAAAAGCAATGCAGGGCTGTGCCTGAGGATATGAATTACACCTCTAGGATTTTCCTGGCATTTCTCAGGAAAACTGTAGCAGAACAGTTTACCTCTCATAAGATTTTGGTCAGTCTGTCCAAATCAAACAAAATATATCATCTGGGAACAAGGGAACAGTTTGTCTTGTGCAGCAAAATTCAAGGAAATAATTTAGTTTGCAGAAGAAGGGGTGGTGTGTGTGGAGGGGGTGTGTATGTGTGTGTGTGTGGTGTGATGGTGATATTATAAGAAAAAAAACCTAATTCAGTTTCTGCCAAACTGGTGAGAGTCTTTTATTTGATCTCAGTCATGGAGGAACTGATCTCCAGTGGTTAAACTATTAGTATTCCAGTCTTAGTCAGTGAAATAAACATATTAATTAATATCCAGGAGAGAACCTTCATAGATTGAATTAGATGCATTTAGGAATGCTTTTACACATGTCTGTAGATGGCATCAGTGTACTATATGCAAGGCAAAAATAATTAATTATGATGGTAAATCTTTCTTTCCTGACTTCTGTGACCAAGTAATCAACCTGGACAGTTGAGCAAGTGCTCCAAGATCTAGGATAGCAATCTTCTGAAATAGAATACAAGTTAAGAGGAAAAGCAATGCATTCTCTCTTGTATTACAGATAAGGATGGACTCCCTCTATATTGTTGGAGTCAGCATTTTTCATAACCATTGTCTAGCAGGCACTCAGAGAGACATTCAAGTTCAACATTTATTGATTTTTCTCCTGTTGGGCTATAATAGAAAATTCTTCCTGGACTCTGATTTACAAAAGCAGAAGGTGGACTTGATGTTCTAAACTAGAATATATGTAAATATGTTTATAGAATCTAAGGAGAGAAGAAAAGCTGCTTGTGCTCTTTCTACCCTCCCAAAAGTAAATATTTTTTGCAAGAAGTGAAATATTAGTGAAGAATGTTTTTAAATGAAGCTTTTGACAGTAGAGATTATGCTGAGGTAGAGCCTATATTGCCTGCCCCTAAGCAGGTTCCAGGCATCAGTCTTTTTCAGCAGCAGCTGAGAAATGTCCTCTGCAGCACAGAGTATATTTTACCATCAGGTGGGAACTAGTGACCTGTCAGGATCTGCACTTTTGACCTGCAGTACAACAACAGAAAGATTTTCAAGCTTTATAGTAGGCTGAAACATGACACTTAACCTCTTAAGGGCATTGAACACAGGACCTATAAAACTGTGACTTAGAAAAGTATACACAAATGTGCAGCTTATCTTAGATAAATCTCACAGTATGGAAACTATGAGGTGGAGAGACTAGTTTTTCTTAAGCAGAGGCCAGAAGCTGCAAAACACTGGAATAAATAATCAATCTTTTTATATGAATTATATTATTTGGAGAGTCTTCAACAATCCTGTAATACTTTCAGAGCAGGGTCCACAGTGTTGTCATGGAAGTGTTCAATGCCAGATTGGCTGGGGCTTTTAGCAACCTTGTGTAGTGGAAGGTGACCCTGCCCATGGAAGGGGGGTTAGAACTAGGTGGTCTTTGAGGTCCCTTCCTACCCAAATCATTCTACGATTCTATGACAGACAAGACGACTGGGATCCCTGTATGCTCCCAGATGCATAAAGCAGGACATACTGTTACTAAATCTTTTAAAGACATCAGTAAATCTATTGCCATATTTAGGATGAATTCTAAGAGTAGATATCTGTAATTGTGCTAAACTCTTACATTTAGGGAACTTAGACAACTCCCAACTAGCCAGATATAAGTACATAGACCTAGAAGAGGTCTGCTGAACCTCAGCTGTGCTCTGCTATCAAAAGCAAAATCACATAATCACTCCTGCATGTTTAGTAAGCTTTATGCTGCAAGTAGTTTGGCTTTGTAATCTCTTCACTCTCTTGAAAAGCTATTTTTTTAATTTCCTCATTCAAGTTATTTCCAGGAATATGTCCTTGGCATATCAAAGTACGCAAAAACACAGTATTACTGATGCACAATTCAGTGATAAGAAACACTGATAGTTTTTGAGTTTTGCTGTCTCCTGTGCCTTTAGCTTTCTTTACCTTAGCGCTTTTTTTTTATTATTATTATTTAATTTCCTTTGCAGACATGGACTTCATTATCATTTTTCAATAATAAATACTCAATGTTGTAACATCACTTAGTTCTAAACATGAACTTAGTTTATGTGGCTTCAGTCATTCTTAGTAGGTTAAAGTGACATTTTTTGCTGTTTAAGGTGGTGATTTTTAAAATAGTTCCCTCAAGTAGAAAAGCCATAACTTTACTGGGTTCACCTGTTCTGAGTGACCTGAGTTGTGTCCATTCCTTTTTCCATACAGGACTGAACAACATTGTTTAGTACCAGATTTTCCTAATTATACTTTCATATAGTTTTTACCATTCTGAAATGTCTGAATAGCCAGGGCAACCTTAATCTGCTCTTTCTTTTCCCTCACCTGATGGTTAACATCAATGACTAGAATCTATCAGGGGTACAGTAGAAGGTGAATTAATTCTAAATAGTCAGCATTTGCTCAGTGAGTTGAGGCAGTGCAGACTTTATTTTTATTTTTTTTCATTGTACCTTGCAGATGCTTTAGAATTTTGAAAAACAAATACTACACCACTTTCTCTTGAGTACTGTAAATACACCTGCTCGGTGTAGTGGCAACAAATGCCCAGTGGCTTGTACAGAATACCATCTGTGTTGTATAAATTTGTAATAAGCAATTTGGGGACAGAGCTTGCTGCAATCTCAAAGAAGAAAATCCCCATATGATCTCTGTGCACACTCCAGCATAATGAAAATAATCAGAGTATTCCAGTCACAAGTTTCAGAATATTAGAAGAAAAAGATTGCAAAATGTGTGTCTATTACTTTTCCATTCTGGTTTTACATTTTGTCACAGCCTTAACCTGCTCACAGCTACCAAAATACTATTGTCCAAGAGCCTGATTTTTTTAATACACACAGGATTTTAAGAATGTCACCATTCCAGAGAAAGAGGGCCTTTGGTCACACTGCCAGCCTGCAAAGCTCATAGGGGATTTATCAATACATCCACATTTGCCATGGAACGCTTTCTCAGCTTTCTCTTTAACAGCTTTATTCAAATCACATATTTCATCTCTCTATCCTCAGATAATGGGCTGTTTTCACAGGAAAGTAGCCAAGGTCATAGATTTTATTTTCTTTGCTAATAAAGAGTATGGAATAGCCTCAACACAACAAGCTAGGTTAGTTAATGACTTGGTTTAACCCCAGCCAGCATCCAGGCCCCACGCAGCCACTCGCTCACTCCCTCACCAGCAGGATTGAGGAGAGAATAGGAAGAGTAAAAGCTGGAGAACTCATGAGTTGATGTAAAGACAGTTTCATGGGGAAAGCAAAAAATGCACACATAAACAAAGCAAAAACAAGGAATCAATTCACTGCTTCCCATGGGCAGGGAGGTGTGTTCAGCCATCCCAGGAGAGCAGGACCCTACTTAATGGTGACTTGGGAAGACAAACACCACCATTCCAAATGTCCCCCGCTTCCTTCTCCTTCCCCCCGGCTTTATATACTGAACATGATGTCACATGGTCTGGAATATCCCTTTGGTCAGTTTGTGTCATCTGTCCCAGCTGTGTGTCCTTCCAACTTCTCATGCTCCCCCAACTTCCTTGCCAGTGTGGCAGTACAAAAAGATGTTGTCTCTGTGTAAGCACTGCTCAGCAATAATGAAAACATCTCTACAACCCTGTGTTCAGCACAAATCCAAAACACAGCCATGATGAAAACTACCTCAGCCCAAACGAGCACAGCCAAGAAGAAAGAATTTGTACAGCCAAGTAAAAAGAATTTGCTGTAACTGGACTTGGTTCCCATTTGGTGTAAACTGGCAATGGGGGTTTACACCATCACAGAAAATGCCCCAAGTACAGCCAAATTCTCTCAAACTTCCAGATTGGTAGTGACCCAGTAATATTAATAATGTAGCTACACTAACTGGGGTCGCTGAACTGCCATGTCTAATTTTGCCCCAGTCATTCATCCTGCAAAGATAATTTTCTTACACCATCCTTTGGCTTGGTCTGTCTTTATCAGTCTTCCACCTTTATGTCAGGTCCACTTACTCAATCACATCTCAAGTGATACTTGTATTCATTACTGCTGTTGTTCAGTTTTATCGCAAAACTGAATATGCTGATTCCAGCAGGATACCAAAATATTTAAATAAAGCATAATTGGCAAATAGGATTTGAATTAGGATTGAGGGTCCATGCATCTCATTCACTGTTTAGAACTGTAGCGGTTCTGCTGCTGTCCACTCTCTTTCTGGTTGTGAGGAAGTCAAGGGGAAATGACATTAAATGTTGTTGGTGTCTTCATTGCTCATGCTTTAAATTCCAGATTCATGTTGACTTCTATGTATTTTGGGTGTTTTCTTTTGCTCTGTCTCCAGCATTTTGCTGTATTGCTGATGTGAGTGTGTATGGCTTATAAAAACTATGAGTGCATCTGAAAAGCGAATAGTGTTACTATTTGAGTCTTTGTCATTAGCAGTGAATAGACTGTCTTGGAATACAGAAAATAGATTCTGTGTTTAAGTAGTTGTTTCTATAAGGCTTTGGGATGGGTTAAAATTTTATCATAGCAATGGCAGGACAAATCCTATTTTTTCATCTGTTACTATCAAGTGACAATTTTTTCTGTTTTCTGACTGTTTTGCTTTGATAAATGGAAATAGGTCAAGCTGTATGAAAATAAGGCTGAGCAGATGGTGTCACAATGATTTAGTAAAAAGAAAAATTTCACATGTTCATGTTTGCGCAGCAATATCCGTACTATATAATGGATTTTCCCTCTGCTTCAAGTTGCCATTAAAAAAACATTTGGGACTGAAGTGACAAAAAAGATCTGGATCAGTCTCAGGCCCATGTTTCAGCTCTTTCATGCTTTTCCACAGTTTTGAAAACCGAGCCAATTGAAAGCTGCAATAAAATGGAAAATATCTAAGTGGATTAAATTGGCAAATTTTCTATTGAGAAGCTACTGAGTCTACTACTATATAAATTTTCAAAGGTCTTCAAGCAGCTTCTATTAGGTATTCCTGGTCATTTTCCAAACTAAAAGTTAGGGTTGTGTGACACTCTTGGTTTTGCATGGCTTTTAATTTTGTTTTTACAAAACTTTATGTTCTAGCTTTTGCTGTCTTCATTCAATGATCATGTGTCTAGGGAATGAGGAATATCCACAAATACATAGATGGGTGATTAGAAAGGAGACCAAAATTCAGATCTATCAGCAACCGAAATTGACTTCACAATTCACATATTTATTTATTCATTTATGTTTGCATTTTTTCATATAACCTCTTTAGTTCATGTGATTATTCTTAACACTCGGCATCATTTTCCAAAAATAGATTATATTTTTCTCTCAGTCTTCAGATGTAGAGCTGGACTGATTTGATAAAACAGAATGAGGTAGCAATAATCCAAACAAGTTTCTCAAGTGCAGTATAGAGGATTCGACGTGGTTAGTATGATCTATTATCAAGCTGTTGGGGTTTTTTTCTTGTATGATATTTGCTGAAGGATAGCATCAAGTATAATAAAATCTGTGTTAATTCTGGGTACTGATGAAAAGTTATCTTGTTATATTTTGAACAGAAAAGAAGCTTTATGGTATTCCTATCAGAAATGCACTCATCCTTTGAACATCTTCCCTGGCATGAACAGCTTTTTAATTTAATTGGCAGATCAAACTGCGCATTTACCAGTGGAAAAGGTTACTGTACATCACATAAATTAAAGGCCACCTAGCAACATCTTTAAGAATGAAGCTTGGTACTAAGTTTATATAGGATTTCAAAAATTAATTATTTTAGCTGACATTAATGTTTCAGTTATGCGTAAATTATGCATTAGAATGTAACTGCAGAACAGGGAGAGATCAACTCTTCAATTTTGGTGGAACGTAAATTACATTTACACTCATTGAAAGTCCCCTTAACCCTGCCAGTAACATGTAAGTGGCCTTCAGTATAAATGAGAAACAGGCTCACAATGGAATTTTGTCATAAAGAGGTAAAAGCTTTGCTTTTTTTTGTTTAATTTACAATCTTAAAAATAATTCTTTTTAAATGAGGAACTAAATGTACAAAACCTGTTAATTGTTCAGTGGCTGTTTTACTTTCACATACTAAAGATATTTAAAATATAACCTTTAAATACTGTCTTGCACTGATAACTAAGTCTTTTCACTTTCCCTTTCCCTCTTAATTTATGATTTTTAGTATTACTACAGAATGAGTATTTATAACATTGTTACGGAAAGAGTATTTTAAGACGTCTTTCTCTTGTAGGAACCCCATTATATAGCCCTATACATCACTCTGAAAGCATTATTTAGGAACCAAGAAGGCCAAATGGAGTAGTACAGTACTTCATTTTAATGTGTAATTATGGAGTTAGAACTTAATGTGTAGCCTATCAAGTGGTTATTGAAATCCATCAGGAGTTATTTTTTGGTTGGTTGGTTGCTTTTGTTTCATTTTAATGTGAGAGAGGGCATTTTTTGTTCTTGCGAAGATTAAACTAATTTGAAACATGGCTTTTCCCAAGTTTGTGTCCTAAGGATCACAAAGTTTTGTTTCTTTTTTCAGTGATAAGAATTTATAGATCATGAAGGGAGGACTACATTGTGAGGCCCTTTCAGTGTAGGACAAAGATTTTAAAAACTGTATTTATTTGTTACACCAGTTGAAGAGGAGTGTGTCTCTTGGCCTGTGAAATAGAAATAATCACAGAATTTGTGGTCCTACATACTCCATCATAATGGAATAAATATGTTAATTTAGAACAGACTGAAATGCTTCTTAAAATTCTTCTCAGAGTTTTAAGTAAATGAGAATATACTGTACTGATAAAAATTTTAAATGGCTTTCCTAGGAGACTATAGTTTTGCCAACTCTTCCATTTAATGCGACTCAGAAGATTTAAAATTGGTTATTCAACGTGCTCTGTGCCACATTTTACAAATCATTAGTTTCTCAGATGAACAAGTAAAAACATCATTCAAAATTTGTGTTTGTGGACAAAAACAATATGTTCTGTTAAACCAAATTATATACCTAAAAAAACAGACATTTTTTGAGGATACAGATCTGAAAGAGTTGATCAAGTAGAAGTTTTCCTCCTTCAGAGAAAAACCATGGCTGAGACCCATTTGGTTGTCTTGGCCTGAACCACACTCTCATCATAATATGGAAGATATTAATATAATTTTTTTTCAAGAGTGTACACTACCCAACTGGTAAAAATATTATCCTAATTTTTATTACAGAGAGAAAATAAAGTGCTCAGTGTTAAATCTCCAGTGACCTCCCATTATTTAAAATGCATATTTTAATAGCCTGGTGTTTTAAAGCATTGCCTGTCTTGTGAAGTAGTTAGAAATACTCAGGAGTACCAATATTTTTCTCCAAAGTGCCAAGAAAATTCATGATATTTTGAGTATTTACTAGACAATTATCTATCTATTTATCAATCTGTCCATGCATCTAAAATAAAAGCTGAAGATTCATTGCACAAATATTTTCTGTCAGATTCCATATAAGATTATTTTATTCTTTTAATTAAAAGTTCATTCCATATTTTGTCTTTCTGGTTCTCAGAATAAAGCCTTTCTTCTGTCATTTTCATGAGCACTTTTTTATTTCAGTTTTTAGTCTTGTGGGAATATTTTCAAACATTCGAAGACAAAGGCAACAACAACTGTGAGTTAAAAAACAGCAGGTATTTAAAGTAAATGCAGACATCAAGCTTCTTTTAAGTAGAATGCACACACTTTATTTGTACCCTGGCTACTTTGCAAAGAAAAAAATGAGCAACAAGGAATTCATCTGCCAGCAAAAGAACTGAAAAATATTTCAATTTTTCAATGTAGGAGGAACTCTATGTTTGTGGAATGTGGTTATGCATATAGAATTATCCATTAAAGTAGTCTGAAACAAAATATGGATGGAGCTTCTCAAAAAAACCAGATGAATTAAGATACTCTCTGACAGGATTGTTGCTAAACTTCTCATAATAAAAATGGATTCTTAGTGCAGGGTTGGAAAATACATGGTTTTTTTAAATCACAGATTCGAGTGTAGAATTCAATGAATCTTGTCATAAGTTGTATGCAAACCACATATAACCATGCCTTGCAACAGGAGAAGTGAAGATGGGGTTCTGCAACAGTAAGTATAGTAAGCAAAGAGAAATGCGTTCTATTTAGCAGAGAGGACTTTAGAATTAAAGTGGAAAATTCAGTGTATACATTATAGTTTGCTTTACGTGTCATGGAATTTGATTCATTAATGTTGCCCAAATGCTTTTGGATTCTGCATCTGAAACACAGATGTGATGCTTAAGCAATGTGGTTAATGCTGCCTAAATTAGAAGGCTGTGCTCACCTGTTTTATTTTCCCAGAAAGTGAAGTGCCTCTGACAGCCTTTAAAAAGTAATCCAGAGGGCCTGGGGTGAGAGATTTCTTCTCCTGATTGTGTGTAACAGAGCCTGGAACCTGCAGGACAATCCCAGGCTTCTTTTCTCTCAGTGAGGAGCCGGGCAGCACTAGACCTACAGAACATTTCTAATGATGAGCTTAAGACAGCTTTAGAATTTAACCCTGAACTAATGAACAGTATAATTATATTTCATCTAAAAGTGTAACAGAGGTGGCCTCCAGGTAGCTGTGGTATTTTATGGAGAGGGATATACAAATGGGAGATGAAATGGGAGATGTTGAACTATGGCACCTCAAGGTAAACAGCATGAGCAATGCATAAGATGTTACTACTCAAGGCTGTGAAATATTTATACTTACGGACAATTTAATTAATCAATTGGAAAATGAGAGATTTACACACAAATGTAATAGTCTATAGAATCCTTTGTTGAACTGATTAAAAATATATTTATATATAGAGATATGTATTAGATTACTTGGTTTGAGACTTCCTGTCATCTATTGTTCATTTTTTAGTACACAGTAGTATGCTTATTATCTTCCAGATGGCCCTAAATAAGGAAGCTTGTGAGTGGGATTCTATTTGATATGACACTTAATTTAGGTATCTATATACATGTGTTTATTCAGTTTTGACTGTTCTTTGCAAGGAGAATAAAGGTTATATTTTAGACAGAAGGTATTTTCACCCATATAAAAATTATGATGATACAACTATGACTGAAAATTTTTGAAAAAAAAGTGTATTTTTTATAAGCAAAAAAATGCAAAAGGGTTGCAAAGCAACGGTCAGTAGCAGAATGTGGGCTTAAGAATATAATAGAGAAAAAAGCAAGTTCAGGAGATCATATAATGACAATAGGAATGTAAAGAAAACCTGAGGGAGTGGGTTAAAAATGGGTCATCTAGGCAGGAAGCAACTGTTGTGCTCTATGACCATATTTCTTTCCCATGTGGTCAGAAATTCAGAAGGAGTTCCAAAGGCTGCTCCTGATATGTAATGAATAGGTCAAAGGACAAAAGAAGCCTTTGTAATTCTGCACCTCATTGTAGTCATTGCACCATCAAAGACTTCTGATGAAAGATGGAAAGTTTCAATTGTTCTGTAAAGACTGAAAAAGGTCTCTGCAGGCATCTCAAATTAATAGAACTGGGGGAAATTGTAAGTCTGCTAAAGATAAGATTGCAAACTCCAAATCCTTGCTAAGGAACAATTCAAAACACAATTTGACCCTGCAGGATATAAATATTCTCTTTTCTGTTTCTTTTCCTACCTAGCTAATTATGTATCACCTTACAATTTGACATGGCAAAAGCCAAAATCTATTGTGATTTTCTAAAATGCATATGAAGAGAATACAAATGTCAAGCTAGGAGTCTGTGTCCTTCTTTATATAATGTAATGATACTGTGGTCCTTTTTTTCAATACCCAGAAATCAAAAAGATATGACCAGTGTACAGAGAATTCAATTTAGTTTTGACTAATTGGATGTGATAACAAACTTTTGTGTTGAAAGATAAAAGATTCTCTTCAATGTATTGAAAGGAATGTAAAGGCAATGAAAGTAAGAAATGAAATATATTCCCATTGAGAGAGATAACCTGTTATAATTTACAAAAAAAATGAAGGAATTTCATTAAGTAAGATACTGTTAACTGGAGTAAAAATAGTAGGGAAAAAAACCCTATAAAAACAGACTGTTCTTAAATTCTCTTTTTCAATGGAAAATACATTTTATGTATTTTATGATAGGCCTATCCTGTTCTTTTTTCTTTCTTTGTTTTTCCTTTTAAACACATTTTTTGTGTTTTATCATTTTGAAATAATTTATTTCAAGATAATTTATTTCAATTTAGGTAAATCCAGAAAAATTCTTTCAAATTGCATTATTGGCCTGGTACAATTCATGCTGGTCTTGTCTGTAAAACAGATGGCCCTTCAGATTTCTGCTGGATCTGTAAATGCAGAATAAAAGATGAGACAAAATTCAGATACCTGCATAACCAACAGAGCACACGTGATTTCTTTTGAGTTTCTAAAGGGAAAGCATGTGGTAAGTGTCATTAGGGTAAAGAAATGCTGTAGAGTTGATTTGCAAATAAGACATTTTTAGATATAGATGCTACCTTAAGTTTTGGCAATATCCCAAATAGTTTTTTCAGTTCTTAAAAATTTTATTGCCAGTTGGATTAATTTCGTTAATCTTCCAAGCACTGGAAATGAAAAGCCGATGAATCCATGATGTGCCCAATTATCTACTCCTTAAATAGCTCTATTAGTTGAAATAATAGCCAAGAATACTTGATGACTGTTCTGTTGAAGCTGCTTCTTTATGAGGAAAAGATGGCGCACTGGGACAACTCGTCTTTCCCAAATGAGTCTTCCAAACTTGAATGTGGGTCTAGAAGATCATTCAGTAGCTATGGCCTTTGCATAGTGAAGAGGATAACATAGGCTTTTTGAATTATACTGGATGACACTATGGTAATTGGACAAAAAAAGTCCAGATTTTAAAATAAAGTCTTTTGAATTTCTGTACCATTCCTAAAAGTTCCTTCTGTCACATTTCCTGTTTGAAATTCAGCTACAGATAGTGTTGCCACACTCTCATTGGCAACTGGTATGACTTTAGAGTGGCAAAAACCAATGCCAAATTAGCCTCCATACAGTATTCAGTACTAAACTGGCTACCAGATTGGAAATTATTATGGAAATTACCAAACAAGCATTATGGAAACTAGAATTCTTAAAGGCTGGCACTCTTTTTCAAAATTGTTTGTCAACTGATGAGTCTGCAAAATTCAGATTATTGCCCTTATTCTGTAAAATGGCAAAATAACAGAAGGAGAAGCAGCTGGAAGAGGAGGAACAACAGCAGGAGGGATCATAAAAACACCAGTTTGGGGGTGATTTACACCCTGCTCACTGGCTCCAACATACTACTAATTGCAGAGGGGACTTGAAAGGAGAACATGAGCATGAGAAGAGCAATGGGAAGCATTAAGCCATGACCATATGTAGAAATGTTTTGAACTGACAGGTGTTACAAAACCATATTTTTATAATGATCCTCTTGGGTGCCTGTTCTTAGTCATATCTTTTTGCAACATATCTTAACTGTTCTTTGCTTGGTAAGGTTGGGATATTTGCTAATGAAAACTTAACTGTAATTAGAAGTCATAATTATCTGAGGCAAAGAAGTCTCAACAACTCATGATTAATTTTGGAGCATAAGGAATCTCTATTTATTTTTTTTCGCAGATTAAGTAAAAGGAGTTTTCCTTGCCTGTAGGATGTTCTGTTCTTTTGGCTTAAAAGCAGTAGGGTTTGTAGGGTAATAGAATTGATTTTGCATGTGAAGGTACTTTTTTTAACCTAACCTCTGTTTTACTTCATTTGTATTTGAGCCTATAATGTGATAGAAGGTGGAGGTTGTAGTAAGACCTTTCTACCTTGATGGAGTATACTGATACATAATGAAGACAGGTGTTCTCAGCATTTTTGGGACACTGCTACCTGGGAGAGCTGTGAGAGTGTGTCTAAGTGGCTGCAGTGATGTTCACTTCTGCTTGGGTTTGTCACCCTCATGGAAGAACCTGCTTTTAAAAGGACTTAGCATCAAGGTCATTCAGGCTTTATATGAGGTTGGTCTCAGCGTTGGAAAAACCTCTAAGAATTTTATCTCTGGAGTTGATGTCAGAATTTTACTACTCAGACCATGGACTCCATTTATCTGCAGTGTCCTGGATACTGGATATCTTTCCTCTTGCTTTTTCCTTTATTTCTTTATGAAAGACTGTGTCCATTCTGTACTAATTTTCACCCAATTTAAATTTCACCCAGATGTCTGCCCAAAACCGCACCACTCAGAGCACCCTCAGGGGCACTCCAGAATAATGAAGATATATGAGCTTCTCAAACTCTGCTGGTCTTTGAGCGCTCCTAAGAAAAAGTCAGCTATGCTTACAGATTTGGTTGTGTCATACAGCCTTTCACTTCTGAAGAATGTAAGGTGCTAAGGGGGAGACTGCTAGGAGGAGGAGGAGAAAAAAGATGAGAAGAAGAAATGTAGGAAGACTGTTTGGACTCTGTAAGGAAAAAAGGACAGGACCCCACATATGTTAGAGAAAGCATATGAGGTGTTTGAAAGAAAAATTCTATAGCAAGCAGTCAGCTGAGCTAACTGGAAAAGGCTGACAGAATATTTGCTCACATGGCCAGAAGCCAAATGATTATCTGGCACACCACTGAAGATAGGATTTAATGGTCCTTTAGATAACATGTAAATGTAATTTATTTATTACAAACATAATAAATTTTTAAAAAAGAGACTGGAAAGCAGAAATACACAAACACATAAAATGTGAGGTTTTCTATCCTGAAGTATTTATCTGAAAGTAATAAAGAAGAAAATAATCAAATTAAGATAGAAAGGCATGGGAGTATCTGCCTTTCTTGGCAGCCAGTGCTTCTAACAAAGGATGCAGAGGCAGCACATGAGAAATGAACCAGATTCACTCACCAGTAGATCCTTGCTTGGACACTAGCAATTTCTGTCACGTGGTATATGACTTTAGAGACAGAGGTGGAACATGAACTATCTGGAGCAATCTGGAAGATATACTTAAAAAAAAAAGGAAGAAACAAGAAACAGTCCCTGTCAAATCTGTTCCCAGACACTAAAGAAGGTTCTTACAAAGTCTTCTCTCTAGACTCGGATAAGCAAGGAAACACACAAGCTGCAGAACAGAGCAGTTCCTGTGGATATAGGCTGTAGGCATGGCACAAGTGATGGAGCAATGGACAGGAATATGCCGATTTTACTGTGAAAATCAGAAATTATTAAGGACACACTGAGTAACAGCTCCTGATGGTCAGGGAAGCATTCCATCCATGCAGAACCTGGTTTTTTATTTGAAACTAAAACACATATAAAAGAAGAAAAATAAAAATCCTGGGGTTGTTGCTCTTCAGTTGTTCAGCTTTTTTTGACTCAGGCTTTGAGGTGTGAGTACCTGAGCACCATACAGACTTTATCAAACAAATAACCTGCCTCAGATCTAGGGTTGCTTCTTTAGCAAGCAACCCAAACTGGAGATTGTTACATTATTATAATTATATATATATATATCTATATTATGTGTTTATACTTCAATTAAATATTCAAGAATATCTACTTGGCTCTGCAGGACTTAATGCACTATGTAGAAATTTGTTTCATGTTTGTTTCCGTGGTTTGGAACTGCAAACTTGACATTCACAGTGTGTCCCATGAGTCAGAATAAGCTACTGTACAGCTCAGACATAATCTGCATTTTTTTTGCAGCAACAACTGATAGAGAAGGCTATTTTTCTTGAGAATTTAACTGAGATATGTCTCTGAGCAAGAGGAGTGGATGTTTTTTTCTCCCTTTCTGACTTGAAGTTAATTACTGGCATAGCAGCATGCATGAATTGGCTGTGACAGCAAATAATGCCTTCAACATCTAATGAATGAATAGAAGAGTTTAGTTTGGTAGGTTTTTAAAGGGCATTACATGGCATTTAAGCACGTTTTCATAAGAGAGAATTTTCCTTGAAATATTAGTTTTCTTTTATGCTTTAAAATGTCTGCGCTCTTCAGGCAACAGTATTTTATGGATTTCTTTATATTAAACCTTTTAGGTTATATGAGTATTATAATTTTCTGAAAGGCATTTCCAGTGGTCAGTATTTAGCTGATCCATGTTGGAGTCAAGCACATTAAGTCATTCAGAGGCCTGTACCGTAGAGAGTTGTTTCTGGGTCATAGAGTTTTATTGTCGACAATCACAAAATGTGGTGTGGTTGGCAAACCCTGCATTGGTTTTTGAAATTACTGTGCTACCAGTATGTTCCAATCAATGAGAACCTCTGAGCCATGAACTTTATTGATTTGTATTCTCCTGGGTAACATGAATGGCCTTCTTTAAGTCTTCCAATTTCACTATCAAGATTTTTTTTTCTGAAAACACAGCTTAAAAGAATGACAGGTTTATTTATGCAGTTTCTTTGTCACCCAGCTCTTGCAGAGCCTGAAACAGAAGCAAGTGCTGCAATAGGAATAGAAATGCAACAGTAACCATATTTTTGATTTTGAAACCATTGGTTAGGACACTTTCGCAGTAGCTTCTGACTTCTGGAAATACATAACATCACATTAAACCTGTTTAACCCTCTTTGAAATGTTTTATTTTTTTGTTCTTTGGAATTTATTATAATGTTTTCATTACTTTGAACCAAAGAAGTGACAAAACAAAATTCTAGTCATCCTATCATTTTTAAATTGAAGATGTTTGAATAGCAAATTTCAACTTCACAGCTCAAACTCAGTCAGTAGTCTAGAGAACCATGGCTATCTGTGGAATGAGCAATTTAATGTTCTGTACACATGATTCAGTAAAACTTCCTTCTCCATTTGCTAAACATACACTACGGAAGTAACAGCCCTGTAAGGAGTAAAATTTAACCAGAAATACCATCTGGATTGTGTCTGTATCAGAGTGATGAAGTGTCTTCAGTGTTTTCAAATAAATATTTGGTTCATGCTGAGCAGGAAAGGAGCAAAAAAGAAGGTAATGGATAATGGAATGGCTTACTTTTTTCTTTTCTTTTTTTTTTTTTTTTTCATTGAGAAGGATATCATCACTGCTAAAACTTAATTATTTTAGATATTTTCAGTCCTGGAATCTGGCTGATAAGGAATTACTGGAAGAGAAATTGAGTGAATTAGCTTCCAGAGTGCCATGCTTCACAGATGTGTGTATGCAACTGTGCTGCTTCAGAGGTTCACATTGATTCATTTAGAAAAAATCTGGAGATAGCTACACATATAAATAGATGTATCCACCAGGACTTGGTGAAGGTCACAGAAAG
This sequence comes from Corvus hawaiiensis, assembly GCF_020740725.1. Taxonomy (NCBI): domain Eukaryota; kingdom Metazoa; phylum Chordata; class Aves; order Passeriformes; family Corvidae; genus Corvus; species Corvus hawaiiensis. The sequence continues at coordinate 79,746,947 of NC_063214.1, forward strand.
TTTGTGACAGAGCAGGGAATTAAACTAGCCATTTCCCTTAATTCCAGATCAGGTCTATAATCATGAACTGCCTTTGCTTCGAGGAATCAAGTAATTCCCTGCCTCTGCCAGAGATTTTCTGCATCACAGGTTGGTTAATAAATTTGGCTCTGGTCCACAGAATTTATGTGCACATGTAAGAAGCTGTGATTGTCAAAATGCCTACCTCAACACCAACAGTCATCAGAAAATTTAACAGGGAACCAAAAGTTCTGCTTCTGTGCATAGGCAGAATTATCTTAGGCAATTTCAAGCTGAGCAGCTATGTGATTATCTCATGTCAAATCTAAGTACTGATCATTAAATTAGGCTTTCTTCTCACTAAATCCCCTACAGGCCCTATCTGAAGGCATGTTTTCAACACACCTATCAAACACTTTCTGGATGAGATCCACACCCAACATTATAATGATAGCCAGTTTCATTTTTAAAAAAGGTGGTAAGCTCCACTTGCTCTGTTAATTAATTCTCTTAAGTAATTGTTCCATTGCTCAGCATTACAAAAAAAAAAAAAAAAATCCTATTTCTAGTTTGGGAATAAAGCAGTATTTTGCCCATTTACTGCTATAGTTTAGTATCGCATCTTCAAGCAAAGATTAGTCTTGTTTTATTTTTGCTTTATGCTGTATATAGGAGAGCAAAGATCCAGTTTGCATTGAATTATTTAAGGTCCTCTAAATTATTGGCTGGAACACATTGTGACAGTGATTTTAACACTGAAAACTGCTTGCTATAAGATGTGTAAAAGCAGCATATCTACAGAAGTTTTTTAATTTTCTATAACTGTAGACTTGAAGTAATGCCACAGATACAGATTTTTTCTGTAGATTTTGGATAAGAGATATTTAAAATTTTCTTCAATTATGCCATGTTTTTTCAAGTCTTTTAATACTACTTTCCAGTAGAAATGACAGCTGTTCTCATTTTCATGTCTGTCTTTGGCTTTCAAGTTCTTATACATACCAGCTTTGCTTCCATTGCTCTTAAATTTTATATTTTAGATTTTGTTCTAAAATTAAAATTTAAAATATAAAATCACCTTCTATTCTCTACTCTCATTAGTATTTTACTTATATGATTCTAATTTCAAATTACTTTTATGAATATTTTAATTTAGAGACACAAATCTACCTAGAAAAGTTTTTACATGTACTTCTCCCTCTTTGAACCTTTTTTTTCCAAAGGTTTATTTAAGCCAGAATGTTTTGTTTATATATCTGTTTTCCTACCTAATACTCACACCTGCTCATGGACCAAGTGCAATCTTTAGAAACGTGAATACACAGAGCCAAGTTTCTTTAAACCTTACAAGTGACTCAGCCAAGCGAGTAGAGTTCTCCTAGAGCTTCATTATCTGAAAGTGCACAGAAGTAGAGTGGCGTTTATGTGAGGTAACATATGGTGTTGGCATGAACTACAGTGCTTGTACTGACAGCAGATAAAATTAAAAATGCAGGAACCTGGGCCAATCAATTCATTGGTCTGTAAATTACATGATACTGTGATGAATTTTTTCCCTGCATAATATATGGTTGCACTTTCTCTTCTCCATTGAGTCTTCCTATTAGAATCAGTTATTTTGACAACTAGAAGTGATTGCTGAAGTGCAGCTCCTGTACTGATGGTACTGTCTCTCTTTTTTATCATAACATACATAACACTTGCATTTTCTTTAAAGGGATTAATGCAGTTACATATTCTAGAGGGTGTACATTGGCCATCATTTGCTCACAGAACTATCTGGAAAATGTCTATTACTTTGTAAAGGATAAGGCCCAGATGAGAAATAGACTTTTTTCCTTACTTAGAATTTTTCTTTTTTTTTCTCTTTGCTGACAGATAATTACCCACAGAACATCCTAAGTTCCCCAGAAATGCCAGTGTATATAGGGAGACACTCATATGGAAAAATGCTGCTCAAAATGGAATTATGCTGCATTCTTTATACTGATTAAACCCAGCTACGTGTAGTCCCTGAAATCCTATTAGGCACCATGCTACTTGAAATCCAGTGACCTGAATCCTGAACATCTCATTTGTCCCTTATTCATCACATCTTAATTAAAAGACTTGCCTGTCTCCTAAACAAGGAGTCTGTGTCCTCCTGCCTCCTGTGTTCAGTGGTGTCAGACCCCAATACTGTCTGACCAGGTTTTTTAGGTATTTTACACAAGGACACCTTAATTTTTAATATCAAGTTTACTTATGTGAAGATCGTTGGCATTACGTGTGATTTTGACTTAAGAAACTAATACAGCAATATTCTGAAATCACAACAAAACATAACATAGTGATTGAAATATGCAGCTGAACCACAACACAAACATGATTGCCATTACTGATCTGTGTGTCCTTACTGACATGTCATGACACTATATGTGCCCAATTTCCGTGAAGGAGCTTGTGGATGAAAGCCAACTCAAGCCCATTTCTCTGTTCGAAGTTCCTTTCATTAACTGTGGAGCTTTAATAATTTTTGTTGGGTTGATCCATTGTACAGTGGTCTGGCTAGCTCAGGAAGACATTGCTCTCTCCTAATTATCACAGGGAAGGCTGTTTTACAGCCTGCAGACCCACTGGTACAATGGATATCTGCAACAAAGGTCACCCTCCTGTCCCTGCCATGCTGAAATCCATTCCGTGTTCTCTACAGTGACTGGTGGCCACTCCTTACCTGCTTCCCTGAGCTCATCTTTCTTGCCTGCCTCCTCCAAGTCTTCCATTTTGGTGGGGTGTCAGTTGTCACAAGTGGAGAGATAGAGCTGAATCAGACTTACATGGGATAATTTTCCCTTTGAAGTTTTCCCTGTCTCTCTGACTACAGAGGAACTCAGCAACTGAGTAAACAGTATTGGCACTTTTAGACAATTCCTTAGGCAGAACTAACCCAGGCCAATCTATGTACCTCCAGATAATGACCTCCCACTGGAGAGCTGTCTAACAGCTGCTAAAATCATTTTTTTAAAGCGGATCAAAAGTCTTTTTTTCCTCTACATTATAATCACTCTGACCGCTTTATTACACACTTGGTTCTGCTAACATTATAGCAGGCTATCCCAAGAAATGGTGTGTAAAATCCCACTTTGGGGATTTGATCAAGTGCCATAATTTTAGTTTGATAGACATATATGTCTTTTCATGAATATATACATATGCATTCCCCAGGTATGGACATGTTCACTGTATGTGTGGGTGCTGAACAATTCGTGTGCATGCTAGATGATGAAAATATCATAGAAATGCATCACAAGATGCGCCACACATTACATTACACTGTAAGAAGTGTGTGAAAAGCATAGGGAATTTTTGTATCTCTCTGCATTGAAATAGATGCATATTTTATTTGGTACTTTTCCTGGGATTATTCACTTAAACAGTAGTCAAAATCTGCTAGCACTTCTTGTTTGCCTACTAAGTGTGAAGAAGCTGATTGGTATGAAAAATTATTTTGCTTCAAACCTAAGGAAATCTAGTCAACTGGATGTTGTTAATATAAAATCCACAAGTTTACAATAAACAGAAAAAGATTGTTGATTGTTTATTATGATCTTTCATGCCACATTTCAAAATGTGGTATGTACAAAATATGCATTTTGAAATGTTTGCTTCCTGCTTATGTAAGAAAAAAAAATCCTTGTGCTGTTTATTCCCCTCCATCCAAAAGTATATAACAGCATAACAACAGGAAAATGACCTCTTTGTATGTATTGGAAGTGGCAGCCTCATTAGAATTAATATTGATGAAGTTCTTGACTGATTCTGATTAGGTTAAATAGAACTATAAACTTTTGCTGCATACATCTTTTTTTCAGTCACTAAAGTTATTGTAAAATGTCACACATTTCTCATTACAGAAATATGAAGTCATGAGTAAACATTATTTTGTTTGAAGTTACTATCTTCCATAAAAAAAACTGTACACAGCAACAGACAAAATCTTCTCAAGTTCTGTTATTTATGCTTATATATAAAGTCTTGTTTTCTCAAGTTATATGGCTTGACAAAATGGGTTTTCATGATGATATAAATATAATTTCTCATAACCACCTATACCATATTTTATCTCCTGCAAAATTTTCATTTTCCAAACATTTGTAAATCATGTAAGTATGAAATTATGGAATTGCATTCACATTAGTTACACAGGTACAAGTGCATGACTATTTTAACATAAGTGCCTTCCAAAGTGCCCATGTGTGAAACAGTCTGGATATCAGGTCCACACCTGCTAATGAATAAGCATTTTTATCTTTGTGCCTCATCCTCAGTTAACATAGTCTCTCTGGGTACAAAAACACCTGCATGTGTAATTCTTCTATCAAATACACATTTTCTAGTTTCCTAGATCTCACTGGGACTTAATTTTTCCTTCTTGCATTTCTGTGTAGTTCACAGTCTTATTATGCCAACGAAGGTCTCTTGATATATGACGTATTTATTCAAACACTAGCCACAGATGCTTTCAGAGATTTTGCCATCCAACACCTGGCAGTGCAAAGTGTGATCATTTTATGAAGTGCTGGGAATCTGACTTACTGCAAGTCACAGCAAATCTTCCTGGCCTTTTACAGACAAACCTACACTCACTTCACTTGTGCTTGGAGCTGGCTAAAGGCCAGTGAGATTCAATCTGAAAGCTGTGCATCTTTGTTAGCACGGTGCTGTACTCTCATTAGGATTACTAAAGTAGCTGGAGCTCACATCCCTTGGATCAGGATTGGCTGGCATCTATCCAACTTGGAGCATGGGCAAAAGAATCTCTCAAAATCCAGAGGTTTTGAGAAAAATCTTGAAAATTTGAGAAGTTTCCATATGAAGGTTACACAAATACATAAAAACAGAACAAAACAAAGCCCAAAACCCAACAACAAAAACAAAACAAGAAATCCAAGGGCTAAACTTACATCTGATTTATGTCTAATTGTTATTTAAGTGCAGTCATGATTTAAATAATAAGTAAAACAAACCTGTCTTAATTCAATGTAGATGTTGGAAATTGCTGCATATATTAATATTAGTGTTAGTTTACAACTATGGCTAAGCATGTTAGGTTTTCCCAATGCAGTTCAGGAATTGATAATGCTGAATTTTTTTTAATAAGGTACGATGCTTGTAATGTGTTTCTTTGCAATACCCAGAGTAACTAGAATGACCTGTTTGGAGCAGGTACACACACTGTGGGAGATTTGCACAGGTCTGAAGCAGCAGCTGTTGGCCAGCTGTGGTACCTGACAGTATCTCAAATAGCTTATATGTATCTGAGGGAGAGAAAGAGTCCTTCTGGACACTGCCGATCTTCTAGTGAAAGGAAAAGGAAATACTCAAGTGAAACGAACTAAAAGCTTTTCAGAAAGAGTTCAGCTGTTTAGAAAATCAACCCCTAGCCCAGTGTGCAGCTGAGTTTATGGTCCATGCTGTTTGCAAGATAAATCTGTAGGTGTTAACTTCAGAAACTGAGAACATCTCAAAACTCTTCCATGTCTTCTTGATTTTATTTTGCTCAGGTCTGTGTTGAGTTGTTCCTGGCTGTACTCAGATGCCCACCAAAGCTTCTCTATCACTCTCCTCTTCAGATGGACAGGGGAGAGAAAATATAATGAAAGGCTCCTGAGTTAAGTGATTTTGATGATTTAGTGAAATATGTCTCCTGGTACTATTTATTGATCACAGTGTATGGTTAATAATAGTTAATCAGAATGAGGCACAAACTTAACAGAAAAAAACCTGTTAAATTCATTAAGATGATGTTATCGTTAGGAGCAAACTGGCACCCCCCACCTCAATCTACAGTTAATTATATATATATAAATTATATATTATTATATTATGTATTATGTATAAAAATATATGATATATTTACATTTACAAAATTAAATTAAAAACCAAGGGAAAAAGCAAATTTAGTATAACCATGCCTGAGAATAAAATCTTGGCCATAAATCTAAATTTTATTGAAGATCAAATTTTTACCTGAATATTTGGGAAATAATTGATGTAATTATTATCTCTTTTTCTCCAGGGACAAAAAAGCTTCTGTTGATATTCAGATTTCTGTCATCTCATACGAGTTTTAGAATTACAAAACTGCGTTCCTCCAGAGAAAAAAAATTAAACTTCATTCCCATGGTGCACTAGCCAGTAGTTTTAATTGCTTTTTTTTTAATAAACTAGTGAAATTCCAGATAAATAGTGGAATAATTGTCCAATGTTTATGTCACAGCTTGAGAACTGAGAAATCTAAGTTCACTTCTGTGCTTTCTTTCAGTCTCTTCCTTCAAATTAATCTTTTTTCAAAGGTGTGTTTAATTTTTAAACTTTGCCAAAGATCTGTAGCAGAATGTCTAAAGGACTCTGAAACTGTTTCTTACTCTGAACAGTGGTTTTGAATTCATAAAGTTAGATGACACTTGCCAAAATTCATTTAAGACAAAAGAAAATTGGGGTCCCAGGGCAAGATATGCACATACCTGTCTTGGTGAGCAACGTTCTCATTTGATAATATCAGAGGCTGTTTAGGAAGTCCTTGTTCTGTCTTTTGGTTTATAGAATTGCTGTTGTATTTAAAAAGCACTCCAACAAATAAATTAAAAAGCAAAACATGGCACCTTTTTGTTTCAATATTTTTCTAAGGTGTCCAAAACAGTGAGATTACAAAACTAATCCTATTTGCAGTTGAGGTCTGCATTTTCACTATCTGCCTGGACGGAGACCTCTTTGAATAGACTCATTGAAAGTTCAGGACCTTAAATTGAAAATTCCTTTGAATGAAGAGCATAAGATTGGGTCTTGCTTAAGTCAGAGAATATAGATTGCATTAATACTGCTCTTTGTGAATGCTGCAAACCAAAAAAGAAATATTCGATGCTCTTTTGGTGACTCAGTCCTATTCTGAAAACAAAGTAGCAAGATCAATGACCTGAATAATGAGTATTTTTGAGATGTGTCCTGAATATTTTGACCCAAGTCTTTTTTCTTTATTTGACTTTCACTTTGTTCCTTCTACATTGGTTGAAAAGTTAAATCCTAATGAAAAGTACATCCTAATGCTCACTCAAAATTAAGTAGGAAGTGGCCAAAAAAGTTGAACTAATAGACCATGTTACCATATTATTCACAATATTGGGCATATTAGGATTTTGCCTTATTGTGTGTAGGGCTCAGCAGTTCAGATGAAATTGCTGTTGCCATGCTGTGTTAGAGTGTTTACAGCAGACTCATGGCAGTATGGAATTGCCACATCCCAAATGGGAAGTCCCCAGCTTTTCCCGAACCTATTCCAGTGCTTCACAGTACTTGTTATAAAGTTTCCCTAATAACTCATGTTTTAGGCTTTCATCTCCTTCACAGTAAAGCATCTGTTGTACAGTTAGTCAAATCAGGCCTTATGCTATAGGGAGGATGCTCAAAAGGAAAGAAAAAAAGTATTTTTGCATTTTTAAATCAGTATTTTTAAATGGTCATAATACTGTTGTTTCAACATTTATTTTGCTGACAGGCTACATGCTTCTAAGGAAAATATAAGATCAGGGGAGGAAACCCCACAGTCTGAAGAATGGCCTTAAGATGTTGATACTAAGGCCCCTGTATACAATAGTTCTAGCTCCTAGAGAGGGGAGATAATTGTCAGTAGCACTGATTTAAAAAAATAAAAGCACAACGCTCTACATCAGAAGTTTGTATGGCTATTCATGTTGCTCCATCTCTTTATTGCTTGACTTTATATGGCACTTCCTCTTTAAACTGCTTGCCAAGTTTTTTTTTATCCCTGGCTATTAAAAGCCTATTTCAGAGATAAGCGAGCTGAATTCTAGCTCAAGCATCAACCTCTTTGGGCTTCACAATTTGAAGGATTCAGCTGTTTTATATGCAATAAGCAATTTGTTAAGAGTTATCAGAGCATGTGTAATGGATTAGGCTGTATTAAAAAAAACCAAGCCCCAAACCAAAACAAAACAAAACAAAAAAATGGAGAGAGTTTTCTGCTTCCTTTAATTCAGCAGTTAGAAACATACTGCCAGGGTAGGGAGTAGATTCATTTCTAATGACTGAGGGTTCAGGGCTGCTGCTCATCTCAAAATCCACAGTGATAAAGGCCATTGCAGGCATCAAAAACACAGTTCTTAGTCTGTCCCACATATATTTCTTTAGGTTATATGGAATAATTTGAGATTCATGAGTTGAAAAAAATGTTTCAGGAATGACTATGGGCCTCTAGCCTAGTGATTACGATGGTTTGCTAGGAATTAGATGTCTTAGTTTCTCCTGTCATGCATATTTCATCATTGTATCCAGGAAATGTAAAAGAAAGAATATGTACTTTTATGTAAAGATATGGGAACTTTTATCTTTCTTCATTTCCTCCCCAACTATTTACAATAAACCACAGTCCTTTTTCTCTCTGATCAAGTTAGTCTATAGGTGAATGACCTACTGATGTGACCAACACTCTGTTAACAGAGAGGAGAATTTCCTGTTAGCAACTCTTTCTTGTGTTACAGTATGAAATAAATCTGAGGCACATCAATCACTTGAATCATTATTTTTAATCCCATCAGCTGACAATGAAGTAAACTCCACAGAATCGATAGAATTAATATAATACAATCCACTGAAGAGAAATATTTTTAAGGTGCCTTGAAATTTATGTTTATTGACAAACATGAAATGATGTTTAGCTCAAGAAACATATTAATTTCTGTGACTGTGCAGGTGATTGTGAATCCTTTTTTAAAACTGCTGTCTCTCCAAAGATTTTGCATAAGAAATTAGTCTGTGGTTCTCCTGACATCAGCCAAGGACTTAAAACTTATGACTAAAATGTCACTGTAGCACTCTTGTAGTGTGGAAGACCTATTTTCCAGCTGCTTGTTTACTGTTACATCAGGAATACTTAGAGACGCAAGTGAAACCCTACTTTCCCAAGTCCCGTGATACTGAAGCATGTTTTACCTCTCAGTGAAATTCCTCACTGTTACAATGCTTTTAAAATCCAGCCATTTTTTCATAAACCTTCTGATCATTTCATGATACAGAACAGGGATACTTGAGTTTGGCTTATTACGTAGATCATAACAGAAATGAGATGTCTGTACATATACATACATACAAATACATAACTATACAGAGGAATTTTAGATATATTTTTGCAACACAAGGTTCTTTTAATATTTTCAGACATGCAATATTTGCTGTAGGGTGCTGCTTTCCTGAAGAATGTTTTTTGGCAACACTTGGACTGCACTTTCTTGTCTTCCTTTGACAGTGTTTCCTATACTGAAGATAGCCTGCTTGACTTACATTATCCTTGAACCCCTTGTTGCCTACTTGACATTAATTTCTGTAACCAAGGCAATATCACAAGTGAAGTTAAAAATCAAATCTCTAAGAATAGCCTTATCTAGATTGATTCTCTCTTCAGACTGCATACTAAGCAGTCACACAGAGCTTCCAAACTTATAATAGATGATAGAATTCCTCTCCTTTTGATCCCAAAGGAAGAAAGTGGAACCCTTCTTTTCCTTGCTTCCAGGATTTCATTACAATCTATATCAATTTCTTATAAGTTTTGTCCTTCAATTTGTCTGGTTCTGCTGAATATTTAAGTAAATTACTTAGGGCTTCTTTAGAAACAGAAGGGAAGATAAAAGCTCGTCATTATCTGTCCTGTTTTCTAGAATGCACTGAACTGTGTGTTCCAGAAAAAAATGCCAAGTTCTTTGACATTTTATTGATACTCAGGTATACAGTTCCCATTACTGAAATAGCTGGACATATAATATTTAGCTCTTGTCTTTTCATAGAGTCTTTCATGATACAAGTAAGAAGAATTCTGATGACTTTAAAATGCAAAACTGAAAAACAGAGAGATTAATAGGCTTGCTTCAGGAAGCTTACCACTTCAGCAATGAGTACCCCAAGGGTAATGCAATCTAATTTCAGTTTAGTTATTCAAAAGTTCTGTATTGTGTCTAGACTGGTTGTTTAGGAGGCATGTCCAATGGAGAGGACAAGTCATCATTTCATCCTACACTAGTGCTTTATTTCCCACAGGAGGCCCTTCTTTTTTCTTTCTCTTTCCATACTCTGTAGGCAGTAGATGCTTAGGCAATAGATGTCTTATATTTACATAGCTCAAAATAGGTAAGTGGAGTACAGTTGCTAATAATTTTGTAATATTCCTTCTTGTTATGGCGGGAGGGGAGGGCATTCTCAGGGTAAAAATGTGTGATATTTGTCTAAAAGCTCTATTATATTAAGATTTGATTGAATGGGAGTCACTACCACATTTCCATTGTAATTTTGTCACAAATAAAGAACAATTACAGTGATTCATGTGACCACAAAACTGAAACAATTGTTTTAGGATGTGGAAATACGATCTTCCTATAATTCAGTTGAAATATTTTTGCAACTATGGTCCTGTGAACCTTTTCCCACTGAAGAGAAAATAAAGTATTTACATCCACTCATTCATATCTAAAAGAAAGCAGTAACTGAATGTGATAATTGAAATTTGTAAAAAGAAGACACAAGAAGGGGTGGTTGGAAAGAAGGGGAAACACAAAATTTTATTAAAGCTCTTAAGCCTCCAGTACACTCCCTGCCTTTAAACACTGAAACATTAGCTATGTCAGCTTTCTTAGCTCAATATGTTTATTGAGTGTACCCACAAACGGTAAAGACTGAGTTCATCTTTTTAAAGAAACATTAAAAGATGGCTCCACATTGCACACGAATGCAAGAACCATTGGGCTGAAATGTTGTGGACAACACTGAAAGATCCTTGAATGTGTTTGTATCCCTGCTTATGTCCTCTGTGCCATGATATGCTTTGTGTACAGTGTTTACATTATTCCTATTTTGTTAGATATTAAAGATGTGCATCTAAAACATGCTCTTGTGGTACTGATAGGATTTTGTATAACAGAATTTGAAATTAACTACACAAGTCTTAATAGGCCAGTTCAGATAACTGCATAGTGACTTCACAGAGTATCCTTCAGTCTTCTCCAGAAGTTTGTTACACAGAAGTTCAGTTCACTACTCTGCTACTAATAGCTTCTGAAAGTGAAGCTCTTCATGCATATGGCACTGTCTTTGAGTATGACTTTATTTAAATCCATATTCTTTGTGGCTTGTCCTGAAATGCTTTAAAAAATATTCATCATGGCTCTCATGGAAGGTGAAAAGCATCAAAGGTTAAGGCAACTGTACTTGTCTTTGGTATCAGGTTAGTTAAGCACCAGTGCAAAATGAAAAGTTACTTTACTGTAATTGCTAAAATAGGGCTTTCTACAAAATGCTTAATTTCCCATAAAGATTAAGTAACACTAGCACATAAATGGCATTATAGTGTAATGCTTGGTTCTATTATTTAATAAAATACAGCATGCTGTAGAACTTCTGATACATAACTCTGTATTTGCTCTTCATATGAGCTATTCCCTGCTCTCTGAGAACAGGCAATGCAGGTAGTTTGCAAATCAGGGAATGAAAATGCTTCCAGCAAAGGTGCTGTGAATAATAAAGCTGTGAAATGAAAAAAAGTTATGGATTAACTGCTGAACAAACTTCTAGTTGCTGAGAACAATTTTCTCCAATCCAAACTGTGGAGTAATCCAGAGGACTGATTTTCCTTCCACACAGATGTATATGAAGTAAGTACGCTTGAGTAAGTGTAAAACTGGTTTGAATGAAGAGGCAATTACATCCAATGTCTCCTCAGGAAAATGTTATATTCTCCAAGACTTGGTAGTACTGAAAATGGGAACAGATTACATTTAAGTGTTTTATCTGGGGAAAAAAACCCAAACTGACAAAATCAAAACAGAAAACCAACAAACCAACCCCCTCCCATCCTCCCATGTCCCCCCCCCCCCCCCCCATTACTATTAATCACATAGATTTCAAAAAACATTTAAGATAAAAGAGTAATCTGTTGTATACGTGTCACCGACTCCTAGTTTGCATCATCATCATTCATCCACATCTGGGTAAATTAGGAAGATACAATGAGTCCAAAACCATGGAGATGGATTGGCTGCTTACACTGATTTATTAATAATCCACCAATATTTTGCTAACTCTGAGTGTACTTGGACAACAGAGAAGGACAGAAAAAAGCAGCGTTTTTACCACATGGGATTTAATTCTTTAGAATAAACAGGAAAAAAATCTATCGAATGGCTCATGTCAGTGAATTTGCTGAAATAGCACTTCACTCTTAGCATTGCACAGTGACTTAAGTTGATTCCTTCGTATGACCTTTATTTGCTGAATGACCTTTTTTCCTTTTATCAATAATCATATTCAAGTTAATTATCTGCTTGATAGTCCTTCACCAGAACTTTACTCTCATTTTGTGCTAATTTTCCATAAATTACCTCAGAAAAATACCCAAACCAGTCAATAACAAAGAACAGATTGTGAAAGTGCACTTTTGACATCATTAGTAGTGGTGTACTTCTTATGGGGCTGTGAGATAAGTATTGACTGTGTCAGGTATCAGTCCCAAAATTATCAGGTGCATTCCAGGTCCCTAGAGGAGGACCCTTTGGTCTCTGCACTGAAGCATTGTGTTGGACAAATATGATATGTCATACTTCTGTCTTCAAGGTTTGGTGTCCTACATAATGCCACAGTTACATGACCCTTTTGTCATTTCCAAGCAGAAATATTTTAGTATCCTATAGGGGACGCAGGCTTCTCAATTTTACACTAATTAGGCTTGACAGCTTTGTCTTTCCAAGTTGCTTGAATTGTTTTTCCTTTTGTTTCTCCAGCTATTTGCTCTAAACATTTATGTGCTTGCTTATGATAATTAATATCTCCCATTTCCTTGCTCCATTAAATGAAGGTACATTGGAATTATTACGGTTGTTAGATTTCCAGAATACTACAAGAAGAAGGAAATACTGTTGTCCTCATTTATCTAGATTTAGTGCACTTGCATATGTCTGCTGTTTAGTTATTTTCTAATGTAATAAGAATTTATTTTCTCAATTTTAAACATGTGACTTGCCCAAGGCACCTAGTTTAAATGAAATATCTGTCTCAAAGCTCCTCTTTTCTCTTCAGCAGACCTTGCAATTACTAGAACACATTTATTTGTTAAGGTGCATTACAGACATGTTTTGTCACACTTTTTGGGGCATTGATTTTGCATCACATATAAGAGTAGTGTCTCTGTCCAGAAAATAGTTACATACTGTGGGGATAGGTACAGATAGATAGCTATTACAGTAATTACCATTAGTTGACAAGAAGACTAATTTCCGTGGCATCTTTCAAGTGAGAATTCTTAAAAGTTCTGGAATTTTTGAAACAGTATAGAAATTAGATTTTGAAGTAACATAAAACATAATTCTCTGATGTTGAAAACATGATATCGATGTTTTCTTTACAGTAGGAAGTAAGAGCAGTTTCAGGGAAATGTATTTAGGGTTTTACAATATTGAGTCAAAATTGTTCCAGAATTCTTTCAGCTAGTGTGGACTAATTCATTCAAAGTATCTCCAAGAAAAGGAATAAGGAAAATCAGCAGGAAAAGATGGTATTTTAAAAACAGTGTATATAACCTTAGCTTGAAATAGATTACCTTAACAAAACGCAGATTCAGGCAAATTAGGTGTATTTCAAAAATGTCTCAATGTGCTACTGACCAATTTTTAAATGTGAGCAGAATTTATTTGTTGTGGTAGAAAATACCTTTAAATAATGAATTTTCAATGTGTAGGCTACAGCATTTTTTCTTCTGAAAATTTAGCTTTTGATAGAAGTTACATTTTTTGCAAAAAGGATAGTCTGACTTAACAGACACACATCCTGTAGAAGATTTCACATGCATAGTAAAACAATCCTTCTAAATACATGTTCCATACATAACAACTGGAGACAAGTTGATGCTTTTGAAAGTCTCTAGAGGGAGACCTGTCTGCCTAAGGAAGCCTTTGGGACATCATTAGCACTTCTTATTGCTTATTAAGTACTTATTTTTAGATGACACAGCCAATATCAAAACTATGACCAACTGGCTTCCAATCACATATTGAATCCTTTCAAAAATGTTAGTGTTCAAATAAAGATCATGATGGAATTTTGGGGGTTTATGAGCTTTAGAAGAGCTAAAAAATGTTTTGTAGGATTAGAACATAATGGAAATTATTGATGATAAAAGATTTTGTACTGTACAAAGTGAAAAACAGGACTGGGCCACACTTGGAAATTCATTGAAAGAAATACTCTGAAAGACTCTATAATACTTTGTTACATACTTTAGTGTTATTTGTTTTATTCACATGAACCTAGTTTCAAATAAATTATGTTAAAATGAAATACCTGTTTTAAAAAGAGTATTTCAAAGACATGTCACTTAGTCTTCAAATGTAGAAAAGTCCGAAGGCTGATCTGCTATTTTTTTTTTTTTCCTTTAGTAAGGCAGGTCTGATCAATGCTAAAAAATTAAATACATATTTTTATTAGCCATGTTTTAGCCTGAATAATTATAGGAACATATTTTTTCTGAAACACAAATTGTACAACTTTTACTCAGTTTGTTTTCCACACTTCATGTTTTCTGTAAGTTTAACAAGTGTATATGCAATCTGGTTTCTCTGTGTAGAGGGATTCCTTGCAGAACAGGGGCATATGATACTCCTGGAAAGATTGGACAACCCAGGGTTGCTGAGGAAAAACCCCTGAACTGGCCCCTGGCTGCAGGCAAGCCTGGAGAGCACCTGGCTGCAGGCAGCCTTGAAAGTCCTTGGCAAAGCAATACACTGGTTGGCTCCCCCACGGATTAGAGGCCATCTGGAGGGACTGGGCATGAATCTTTGCAAAAGTGGATTTAAGCTTGTATAGTTAAACAATAAACAGAGAATGATGCTCAAATCGTATCGGTGCATGTGTTGTTACTCTGGCTAGCTCTTCAGACTCAGTCCCAAAATCTTTAAACATATATCTAATTGCAGGTCTAAAAAGAAACTCTCTTTGAAAAATTCAAATACATTTTATTTTACATTTTATTTTATTTTATGGAAATTTTTTATCAATTAAAATATATTGAAAATATCTAGGGCAAATGGGATCTGTCCTATAATTACTACAAGTACTGTCTCTGATGGCTAAGTGTAAGATATTTTTTTACAAACTTTCTGAAGCTAATTTTGCAATATCTACTCTTAAAAAACTACGTAAGACTAAAAAATAGCCAAGACATCTGTCTAAGTTCCAAGTGGTTTTTATTATTGCAGTGATTCTTTGATTCGTTCATCTTTGCTTATTAAAATTTACACCACTGAACACTCTTACTCATTTGTGGCTGCATATGTTTATTTTTTACTAGTATTCAGGTAATTGTTAATTTCTCAATTAACATTACCCAGAATTTTGAAATGCCCAGCCGTGATGAAGATGCTAGCAATAGCAGGTGTAAACCAGTAATTATCAGCAATTGTAAAACAAGCAAGCTGAGAAGGAGTTATTAAAAATCATATCCCATGTCTGAAATAAAACAAAATGTAGTGGGCACACTGTGCTATTTTACCGTTCTTAAACACAATTAGGCTATATAAATACAGGTGCTTGCATGAAACTTGTAAGTGCCAACAACCTAAGTTCTGAAGTAATTTAGAATTCAATTAACGTGAGAAGCTGAACAAAACAAATCCCTTAACAAGGCCAGTACATGAAGGCTTACTTTTAAAAACTAGAGGATACAAAAAAGAAAATCCATTTCATGAAGAAGGGAACATACTGAAAAAGTTGCATTTTGTTTACTGCATCAATGCCAGTTAAAGGAAATGAAAACAGGAAGGTAAATACAGTAAATAAAGATACTATTTTAAAAGTTATTTGGTCTCTTGAGCATTATATTCTCATCATCTGGATCTTCCCAAAGAACCCAGCGGAAGCAAACAGTTACTTTAAAAGTAGTTCCCTAGAATTTCACTGCTTACTTCAAACAGTCAGATGAAAACCAGCATTGCATCATTTACATCAAATTGCTTTCAAATGCAGAAAATTAAGTTGATGGAGAGACACTTCTCCGTTATTGCCAGATGAGGGGTTAGTGGTTGTTTTCTGTTTATTGTCATGGAGATTATTCTAATGCAGTAAGATCTCATTTGAGATGAAATGTGAAATGAAGATGAGAATCCTAGTGGCCACAAAGTGATTAACAAAATGAGCTTTGTCAGGCAGTGTCTCTGTACATCTGCAGCAGCTATGACCCCACTGAACCTCCTACAGCTCTGTGACTACCTGACACACACCTTTCAGGGGTAAGGCAATGTACCCTGGTGTAAACACTTCACAACCAGAAGAGCTGTCTCAATTTCACGACCCTGTAACTTGACAACTTAATGTAGAAATTCCTGAGTAGCTCTTGATGGTGTCAATTGAGCCAAGCACTGAAAAGCCCAAGAATCACACAGAATCAGAATTAAGGTTGGAAGAGACCTTCAAGATCATCTAGTCCAACCATCAAACTAGCAGCATGATCACCTTAAACCATATCCCCCCCAGTGACACATCCAGACTCCTCTCAAACACTTCCAGAGGTGATGACTCCACCACCTCCTTGAGCAACTTACTCCAATACCTAACCACTCTTTCAGTGAATTTTTTTTTTTAATATCTAATCTGAACTTCTCTTGGCACAACTAAGGCCATTTCCTCTTGTTCTTTAACTTGAGACGTGGCAGAAGAAACTCTCACTGCAGCCTCCTTTCAGGCAGTTGTAGAAAGCAATGAGGTTCTCTCCAAACAACCTCAGTTTCCCCAGCAGCTCCTTTTAGGATGTTTTCTAGACCCTTCATAAGCCTTGTTGCCCTTTTCAGGACATGTTCCAGCACCTCAGTGTCCTTTTTGAAGTGATCACCCAAAACTGAACATAAGATTTGGTGTGGCCTCACCAATGCAGCGTACAGAGGGACAATCACTGCCCTGGTCCTGCTGGCCACATTATTCTTGATACAGCCCAGGATGCCATCGGCCTGCTTGGCCACCTGGGCACACACTGGCTCATTTTCAGCTGTGCATCAACCAGCACCCCCAAGTCCCTTTCTGCTGATCATCTCTCAAGTCACTCTTCCTTGAGCCTATGGTGCTGCATGAGGTTGCTGTGAACCAAGGGCAGGACCCAGCACTTGCCCTGGTTGAACCTCATGCCATTGTCCTCAGCCCATTGTTTAAGTCTTTCCAGATCTCTCTGCAGAGCCTTCCTACCCCTCCAGCAGATCAACACTCCCACCTAACTTGGTGTCATCTGTGAACTGACTGAGGCTGCACTTGAGCCCCTTCTCCAAACCATCGATAAAGATGTTCAACAGGATGGAACTCAGTACTGATTCCTGGGGAAGATCACTGGTGACCAGAAGAAGGCAGTGACAGAAGGTGATGGTAGCAGTTGAAAGAGATACATCAGGATGAGGTGACCAGCTAAACTTGATAAAGTGTAGAATATCACCAGGTCTCTTGGGAGAAGCTTGACTGCCAGTGCACTTAGGAATGTTCTGGACAATAGCTTTTCTGTCTTAGTACACCTTTCGTTACTTTAATCTCCCGCTTGAAAAATGGCCAAAGTACCTAAAAGTAGCTCGAAAAATAAAATCATAATCATAATAATAAAAAATATGATGTATTAGTTGTCATCACAAGGTAATACAGATTATTTTGTGCTGGAGGGATATACATGTACAGATCTTCCTGAAGCAACACATGCAAAATGGCTGAATCATACAATAATTGATGTATTTATTACTTCTAATAGCTTTTCCAACTGCATGTACCAAGAAATCGGTGATAGCCAATAAAGCATGATTTTTATCAGAAATTTTGAAAGAATCAAAAGTAAACCCTACCAATTTTATTCATAAATACAGTAGAGAGTAATAGGTAATTTATATGAATATTCATATATTGAGCTCAGAAAATGGGCACCTTGTTATCCATCACTTTAAAACATGTTTATAGAATACAAATATGTTGGCTCTTGGGTTTTTTTCCTAATGCTGATGAAAATGAATAGTACTTGGGGACCAAGTCTGCCTATTAAAGTGATGTGATACATTACCATGCTTGTACAGAAATGAGCACAGATGGCGGGTCTATTATTTCTCTAGCAAGAAATTCGTCATTTTTTTTCCCCAGGATTCAAATCTGAGCAACACTTGCTTAAGTCAGGCTACCTCTGTGGGGATCCTTAAAATATTTTTCCCGTTACTTGTACATTAGGAGTTAGAGAAACAGAAAGTGATTAATGCCATATTAAAACTTTAAAATGAATGAAGTCTTTCAAACCAAGAGTCTGAGATTTTCATATTTCCCCCCACCCCCAAATAAAGGGAAACATATTTTGCATGTAAATGTGAGTCTACAGGGATGAAGTTTTGTGCATCATGCTCAAGATTCCCAATAGCCTGTTTAGCTTTGACAGATCATTTCGTTTACATTAGAATATTTGCAGATGTTAGATTTATAGACATTTGTTAATTAAATACAATTATGTGGAGTATGAAACAACAACTTACAAGTAATTTATAGTTTTTGTATGCAAAAGATACCTTTTCAAGCAGAAAAAGAGTAAATTAAACAAAAAGATGTTGACTTCCATAATTTTGCTTTTATGATAAGAATCAATAAAGCAATACTTCATAAGGTTTTGTCAATGCCTTATTATACACCTGAAGAAAGAAGAAAGGTTTTCAATCTGCTTTATGACTTTATGACTCAGAGCATATAATTACAACAAACTCAAAGTTAAATGAGAGCTTTTAATGTCAGTTGGTCAAAGCTGGATCAGCTTGCAGTGAGAGCAAATTTAATATGGGTTAGGGTTTCCATTAACAAGAAAAATGCAAACATATATATTAATTTACATCAATATATTGAGTGTACTCACATTTGGGCATTACATGCTGTCTCTACACTCCTTCCTCCTCACACTCTTCCCCTGCTCCAGGATGGGATCCATCCCATGGGAGAAAGTTGTCCTTGAACTTCTCTGTCGTAGGTCCTTCTTACAGGCTGCAGTTCTTCACAAACTGCTCTAGCGTGGGTCTTTTCCACAGGGTGCAGCACATCAGGAACAGGCTGCTCTGGCATGGGTCCTTCAGAGGGTCACCTGCCAGCAAACCTGCTCTCCATGGGTCTGCAGGGCTGTTTCTCTCATATTCTCAATTCGTCTTGTCCATCTCCTCTTGTACAGCAGTTTTTCCTCCATTTTAAATCTGTTGTCACCGGAGTGCTACCGCCATCACTGATGGGCTTGGGCTCGGTCTGCCCTGGAGCTGGCTGGCATTGGCTCTGCCACACATGGGGAAAGCTTCGAGCATCTTCTCCCAGAAGCCACTCCTGCAGCCTCCCCTGGGCTTTGCTTTTGCCAAGCAAATCAAATACATTTCGGGCAAAATATTCTTCCAAATGGAATTCCATTTAAATGAATCTTAATTTTTGATATTCAGCTCTTCATTTTCCATATGTGATAGTTGCTCCCTGTATGTTCCTGGGAGAGAACTCACATCCAGAACCCTGGAGGATGAATTTCAAGACTGAAGTCTCGGAATACAGAATTAAAAACTCTCGAAGGAGTAAAAACATTAAAAAGCTAGAATAATAACACATCACTTCAAAAGTATAAGGATTTTTGGAGAGAAATATCAACTCCTTTAAGAGTCAAGGTGGGAATGTGGTAAATATCTAGTAAACTTGATAAACCAGAAAACTTTGGAATGTGCAGTGATTATACCAATACTGAGTCCAAAGGGTTGGTATATAAGGATTGGTATTTTCTCTATTGACATAATCTTGTATGTTATTTGGGATCTTCTGGAGCTTGTAACAGACAAAAATGTCTAGAGAATGGGATGAAATGTGTCAGTTTTCACAGAACTGGGAAATTTGAAGAGTTTTCGGGCAGCCAGGGTGAAGGTTTGTGGTGGTGTGAAGGTTTTAGGTGGAAAGGTTTACTGTTCTGTTTGGAAATGTTGTGGAGGATAAGGAGGCCTGCAGGCAGCAGGAAGCAGGGAAAATAGCAAATTCATTTTGTAAGCACCAGAAAGGATTATGCAAGCTGTTGGTGAGAGAAAGGTCAGTAGTGAGAAGGAAGGTAGAAAGGTGCTAAACAGCTCAGAGCAAGTAAGAACAAATAATACCAAGGTTATTTACACCAGTACCTAATGATCTAATATTTGTTCAATGCCAATAGACTTAAAGATGTGGTGTTATCAAGCACTAGTGTGCTACTTGTCACTGTTTCAATGCACATCACCTCTGCTCCAGCTTCTTACCCTTCCCCACTCTCAATTGAAAAAAGCTGAAGAGGAATTTAGAGAATGTTAACTCTGAAGAGGTTGGAGAGCACGATTGGAACTCCTAATATCAGGTCCACTCACAAGACAGCATTACTTTGCCAGCTACTTTCTCTCATGTGAAAGAAGGGAGTCATTCCTACAGCAACTACCAACTGTGCAAGACTTCTGATTTCATTGCAGAAATAGCTGAAAAAGAAATGATATTCAGTCTTGAATGAGCCATTGCCAAATAATTCCCAGGTGAGCTAAATTAATAAAGTTGTAGTCTAGGGAAGTTTCAGCTTCTGCATGATTTATTTCTTCCTGCATGGTTAGAGAAATGAGTGTCATTGAATTAAAAAAAGAGAAAGGGTATTCTTTTTCACAGTTATGCATTTCACAGGCAAATGTGCAATAGTTGGGTTTGCAGCATTTGAAAAAAAGGTGTTAATTGAAGAATTCTGAGTGACAGAAAGTGAGAACACAGACTTTGCATGCTGTGAAACAGAACAAGACCACTATATAGAAAGGATAGACATAACCTTCAAGATTTTTTATAATGTTATGGTATGAAAATATATTTTGATATTGCATTAAACTAGTATGTTCAGTTAAACCAGTTGTTTTTTTCTGGTGAGTGCAGCACTGTTTAGCTGGAATTAATTCCTTATTTATTTATATATTTTATTTTATACAAATGACTGCCAAAGAAATTTTTTTAAGGTTTTTATGTTTGCTTTTACTTTTTTCACACTTTGAATTACCAGATTTGTTGACCCAGCCCAAGCTGTTGCATTAAATAATGGCCCAAGACTAGCAGGCAGGCTGCAAATTTTGTACACATCCCTATACAAAGCTTTTCCCCATCACTTCAAGCTGGCAAACAGTTCCATTGCTACAAGACAGCACAAAAATCTGTCTGCTGTGAATCAAAATAACACCTTTTAAAGAATATGAGTCATTCATATATTCAGTGTGTACACTTCCTTAGGAATGAATATCCGAAATGTCGTTTAGGGTGATATTTAAATAAAGATAAAGGACAGAATATTGTTGTTATGTGGCAACCTTGTTTTATTGAACTGCATTCATTGTTTAGCATATATACAAGCTTTTCTGCAGAGCTAAGAGGACCCGTAATGTTTTTCATAAAAGAAATTCTGCAAAATTTGAATATGCTGTGTTGTCTGTGCTTATATGTGGATCTAACAGGCAAGAATTAGACATTTCTTTACTCTGATAAGGTTATTTCCTTTCTTTTTCTTACAGCATAACAGCTGGCAAAATACTTTTGAGACAGAGACATATAGAGCTATCCTCTTATAGAGTATGCAGAAAAAATATAGCATATGGAGAGTATTTGCATAATGTACAATATCTGTGATGAGAAGGTAGATATTCAGTCTTTCTTGCATAACTTGAGTATTACATATAATATGGTAACTTGAATGAAGAATTGCTTCTTAAGCTACAGAATTCTGCTTGGTGGTTAGTATATTTACTGTATTTTGAATTTTGATGTATTAGAAACAATGTTTTACTTCACCAGTTCTTTTTTGAATCAACTTATATCTGTTTTTCATTTCTTCTTTTTATATATCTATATATCAAGTATGATTTGGCCTACTCTTACTTAAATAATTTATGTAATGCTAAATAATTTATGCACAATTTGGCTGTTATCCTTCAACAAATATTCTGTCTGCACGTGCACTTACACTGATATTAGGAAACTTCAGTTTTATTTCTGATCATACAGCATGTGTAGAATGTGGAGTTTGTTTTAAAAACCTGAAATGTCGTACATTTCAGCAGTCTTCATGCAGTTGGTATTTAGCAAAATCAAAATGGAGGAAAGTCTTTTTGCACACATGCAAAAAGCCATACACAGGGCTGAATGCTTCATGCTACAAAATGTAGATAACCTTCCTTATTAAATTTTGCAGTAAAATTAAAGCTCTAATAAATAACAGAACTTTGTGGAATGTAATAATTCTATTTTGTTGTATTTCTTTTTTGTGAAAAATATGTGCACAAAATTAATGCATCTCATTAAAGAGGTATGCTGGTGCCATGAGAGATAATACAAACTGGAAGATGAGTCTGTGAGAGTAGAGTGAGTTACTAAACCATTTTTATGTGTGTTTCTGTATTAAACTAGCTATACGCACCGTGTGGTTGGCAGTGGAATCAAAGCTCAGTCTGCAAATCCAGAAGTAAAAGTGAAGGGAACAGATCCTGTAATAAGTCAAATTATTGACAAGCTGAAGCATGTTATTCAGGTAAGATGCTTTTTCCTATAGATACAGTACAGTTCTAACTACCACTCTAGTAATGAAAGTATTAATTTACTGCACCATAAAGGCTAATTGTTAATTCAAGTTTCTGCTGAGTACACAGCAAAACACTAGTTGCTCTCTGTCTCACTTCAGTTATTACAAATGATATAGTTAAAAGGCTTGCAAATGGTAGATAAGTGTAGGAAGTGAGGCCCTGGCAGCTAGGCCATCTGTACCTGCAAGTACCTCAGCTCGGCATTGCAGTAAGCAACAGAAGCACAAACAGTGTGATTTAGGGATTTTAACTGGGTGCATATGTTTAAATAACAATAAAACATAATTTCCCTCTTCCCTCTTTACTAAGTCTGGGTTCTTTCTTAACTTATATTGCTGCAATGTTTTTTCTTTAGATGCCAGATAGAAAAACAAGGAAGCTTGAATGAAATTACATGCCTGCTAAACGGGTTGGTGTTCATTACCTGATGTACATATCTGTGAGTTACTAAGTTTAAGGCTTACAGGGAAGTAAATTGCAATATGGTTCTGTACAATCATAATATTATAATAAGTTTACAGGATTACAGGTATCTCTGGTTACATGCTGCATTTATATGCACAGATAGCCAGAATTAGAGGACAAAAACATCATTCTGTTGAAGCCAACAGTTATTTGCAGCTCTGTATTTCAGTTTAAAAATGTAAGTTTTCGCTCTGATCTGAAGACTCAGTGATATGAAAGGTTCTACTGACATTTGTTGTCCATGACCCATCTAACCCAGTATCCTCTCCTCTGCACTGGTGAAAGGAGAGGCTACTTAGGGAGACCATGAAGCTTTGCACTTTTATGGTCTCCACCTCCTTTCTCTACCCCATTCCCCAAACATGAGAATTAGAGATATTAAATGCCTTCTTGCCTAGTGCATTTAGTTCCGTCTAAGGACTTGCTCTAATTCTGTTTATACAACTTCTTAACAGCTTTTAAATACAGTTTCCCACATGATTTCTGGGGTTGAAATATTACTGATAGCTTCACAGTAAACCCTCTTGGTTCTTATATCTCTAATTGTGAACAATAACTCTTCTCTGACAACAAAACAAAGAGTGATGATATAGAAAAAAGAAGAAAACCAGAAAAATTTCTTTTTCATCAGTAGTGTTGTTTTGTGGGAGAACTGGCATTAGAATTGAAGTTCAAAGGCAATTATTATTCCTTCCTTCTTAAAAGAAATATCTTTTGTATCCCTCCAGCTTCAGCATCATGCTTTTGTCTCTCTCCTTTATTAAAATGGTAACTACAATGGTGGGAAAATAGTGCAATTTTGCCTACAAGAGATCGCATGATTTAATTAATAACTACAAAATACTGTGCAAAGATAAACTTTGCAAATCTTACTTGGTTAAGCTCCAAGGTCTTTTATCTATCAGGAATGCCTTCCTCCTTTGATATTAAAACTTCACTGTAGAGTTTATTGTGTTGGATTCCTCTAGAGACTTGGAGTTGTGTTGTTTTCTCCTTGAATGAGTATCTAAAAGAGTTGAATAGAGTATTTCCATTATAAAGTATTTAATTTTGAGAGCTTACTTGCCCTTGTCCCTAAAAACTTGAGTGGATCTTGGGGAAAAGAACATATAATTTACATACTGAATTCTTACTAACCTCCAAATATATTATCTTTCTGTGGGATAGCTTCTTTCCTTGTAGCTCTGAGTATGAAGATAGGGTCAAGGGATAAAGAGAGCATCAAATTCCTTAGAGACCTGACATATAACTGCTTTTCATCAGGAAAAAAAAAAAAAAAGGGCTGGAGAAGCTGCAGAAAAAGCTTTCTTCTCTACTATTTACCATTTGGGAAAGTAGGATGAGGAGTGCAAATTAGAGATTCAATTACAAAAGATCACCTTTTTGTCCTGTGTGATATGAAAAGAGATGAATCACATGTTAAGCTTATGATGGCCAGAAAATAAGGGGAGCTTAATGGATTGTTTTGTTGCCTCAGAGATAGAAAGAGTCATACTTAAAGCTAACACTCTATCCAAGCTGTATTACTGAACTTCAAAATTTTAAATAGCTAACTTAGTAGGAACAAAATGTATTTGTCAAGTTTTTCAAAACTAATCATTCCTGAAATTAATAAAACTATATACTTTAATTCAGCTTTAAGGTGAAACAGATTTTCAGGTTGCTATTTATGGAGGAAACAATATATATTTTAATAGAAATCACATGTTGCTGTAACCTTGCTAAACAAGTACATTTTCGTTACTTACTTGTGTTTTGTATATAGCCATTTTCCCTCCATAATAGGAGAGAGGAAATAAGAGTGGTAATTCAGCTTTACTTGACTTTTCACATCAGCTTTTAAACATTTCAAGATTCAGGATATCAAAGTAACATTTCCTACTGTCTCATCATGTCATGATATGGTCCTTCCTTCTCAACCACTGTCAGAGCTCTGTGTATCTGTGGTAAGTACAGCCTGATTTTCTTTTCCTTATAAAACCTGTGATGGTACCAAGGCCTTCAGGACTGAACAGTCTCTACCACTTAGTAAATATCAACATGCACAAAGAATCAAAAGTTTTGCTTCTAGTACTTTTCATAGTAAGAATGGTGAAATGCACTGAAATGCAATTTAATCAATGACAACCTATAGTATTTATTTGCAGCAGAGGTGGAATTCAGTTCTTTAATCAGATACCTGCATTTCAGTGTTTAAGTTTCGCTTATATGTAGTACAACTCAGCAGACCATCGAGAGCTGTTCATTTGGCCCTGTGTAAGTGTATGCATCAGGATTAGAAGAACAGTAGTTCTTCAGTGTTGTACAATATAAAAGGAGTTTGGTTACTTCACCCACATGTTGGCATCTGCACTGTGACACCTGCTGTTGGTGTCAGTTCGGAAGGATTACACCCTTGTGTCAGGTTTCTGAGCCCTTTCCAAAAGGTTGTCAGTTTCAACACACAAACTATTTTCAAAACTATTCTCGAATAATTTTTTATATAAAAACTAGACACATACAGTTTTCTAAAGAGAAATATTTAGCATATACAAAAATATTTTTACATCTATATACAAACTTAATTTTATTCTTTTATGGTTTTGCAATTTTTAAAAAGTATGATTAAACTATGGAAGTGCTAATATCAAGAAGTTGACCAGTTTTGCATTTAGAATGCGTAATTTAAGACAAATTGAAAAGCATCTCCTGAATAAATTTTGTCCTTCCAAATCAGAAAAAGTCATTCCTTCTAGTAAATCCAGAGTATAAAAACTCTGTTAGGAAGCTTCATTGTTTTCTGAAACCTTATTTTATCTTTGCCTTCAAAACAGATGACCACTTTTATCACCAACTGCATGTAATTTCCCTTCTTACTTTCAAGATTCCAAGCAGAAAGGAAGTATTTTGAGGTGTAAAGGGAGAGCCCATTTAAGGGAGGGTGCAGTGAGCTGTCTGAAAACCAGACAGCACATATTAACCATAAAAAATGACTAAATATTATTAAGAAGCAAAAGAGCAGATATCTTTGAGATCCCTTTCTGCTCATGTTTAATGTTTACTTAGGAAAACAGATTAAGACCATTCTATCCTGCATACAGAAAAAGAGTAATTTCTTACTATCTCCTCTATTTTTGCCAGTTGGATATACAAAGGCATAAAAATCCCAAGCAAAGAATTAGCTTTAAAATATGTAAATATACAATGCTTAAACTCTGTTTTCCAGGTTAATAACTTTAACTGTTAAAAACTTTAAACCCCTGAAATCAACCCCTGGTTGCATAAGTGACAGTATCTCTTTTCAGCAGGCTGTGGTTTCTGGGCAGTTCTCCTTTGTGAGAGGCTCTCAGTAATCCTCCCTTTTCTGTAAATAGCAGATTTACAAAATAATCAATAGAACTTTTTGATTCTGTTGGACCCCGACGGCTGTATTCTGTGCCCTGGACTCCACAGGTTCATATTCACAACAACAAAGTGCAATTAGAGGAACTGATATGAACTCTGCTGAACCAGTCAGTGCTGAATATGGCTTGACAAAGTCACCATCTTCTGTAAAACTCCTTACTTGTACAGACTGGTGTTTTGGAGAGTTTTAAATGATGGGCTCTTCTTCATTCATTTATCTTCACAGCAGGCAAATTACGGGTTCAAGTGCATATTCTTTTATGTACTGCAATCTGCAACTATCACTCTAATAGGTAATCAAGATAAGCAAAGTCAGTTGCATATGGCATAAATAGTATTGGGAATTATTTTCCTTTCTTCCCCAATAATTTAAAACCATGATTAATTAATCATTCCTGCAAGTACAAATACTAAGGTTATGAAGTATGATATTTTGGAGCTGGAAATTGGACCTTGGTCATTTCAGTGTGTTTCTTCTTTCAGAAAGTAATCTCAAAAAGATACTGCTTTTGAAAATAATAGACATTATTTGTACCTTCTATTTACAGTGTAAGTAAAGTCTTCCTAATTTTAGGAAATCTTGCCATAGCAAAAGATGCTCCTATGTCTGACTGTCTAAATTAGGCAGACCAAATCTCCCTCTGGAGATCTCCAGAGGCACCTACCATTAGTGATGATACTGGAAATTTAAATGCTTCTATCAGGATAAATTATTACTATATTCTAGGTGCAGTAAAAGGTATGTCTGAACTTATTTGGAAAAGATCCCATCTTACACTGCTATACCACCAGAGTGCTAGCTGATATGCACAAAATAATATTTACTTTCTCCACAAAGGGCTGCAAACTGTCCCCTAATGGAATTGATGCTTACATTCCTTAAAGAAGTAAATGCCAGTACTTCATATGACATTAAATGTTGGTGACAGTCTAATTTTTTCTTTACTACTTGTCATTATTATGGCATGGTGAACACTCTGTTTCACCATGCTGCCATTTGCCCATTTACATGTCTCAAAAAGGTTGCAAAAACAGTGAGATGAGATTTTATTTTGACACTGATTTGGCATGCTAACAACTAAATTTTCCATCTGCGTTTTTTAAAGCTTTTATCAATGTACCACAGCACAGGCAAGTTAATATGTGTTTTTGTAAGAGCTGTCCAAGTATGGATTGGAAATGGGGATGGAATATATTACCTGAATCCTCACCTGCTCTTACAAAGAACCATGTTTTGAAATTATTCATACAGAAGGTGTGGCACTTGCAGTTGTGCCTACTTACTGTAGTGTTACAATAATCAGCTAATAGTTAAAACCCCTCTGTCTCTTAAGAGTGTTCCAACACCTGTATAAAAGTCACAAATTAGACATTTTGATGACTTTTTTAATGACTGAAATACAATACTTTCTCATGGAATGAGAGAATTCTCAAGAGTACAGCATTAGACAGATACTTAGTTTGATACACTCTTCAGTAGCATGCTCTTAGAGACTCACTTTCTAAACTTTTCTTTCCCTTTCTTTTTTTAAATGCTTTTTGTTGATATAGCATAACCTGCAGTTTGTAGCTTTCAATAACAGGTAAATGGGAAGCAAAATTTCAGTGCACTTCATGCAGCAGCCATTCAACTTTCACTGGTATTAGAATTGCTTTCAGCTGTGTTTGCTCCTAAACTGCCTATTTATCTGTTGTTGGACTAGGAAAGACTTCCTCACAAGTTTTTTTTGTATTTCATAGTACAAATGCATATCTAAATGTTAATTTTGCCTTAGATTTTGTTTTTATTGGGTTTTTTTTCACTTTTTAGTTTCATCCAAAGTTAGAACAAACCTGCAGGTACAGAATAGCTCAGTAGAGTTCAGTAGGTTGATTGTGTTAATTTTTTTCCCCAGTGATTTGTTGGCACGCCTTCTGGTTTTGTTTTGGTTTTGGTTTGGGTTTTTTGTTTATTTGGGTTTTTTTTTATTTCTGGAAGTAATACAATGCTACTGTCTTTTTGAAATCAAACCCTTGGAAAAATTCTGGTTTTGTCAAGGCATGATAGGAGAGTACTAGTGATGTCTCACATTGGAATATTCCTACTTGACAAAGAAGTCGATTTCATATTTGTTGTGTGAGCTGTTTCAGTCTTTTATCACATCTATGGAGAGCTGGTTTATCACATGGTATTGACCTGAGCTGCCTCTGGCTGCTGGCTGGTGCCAACGATATACTAAATACTTGATTATTAGCATTGCATATAAAATATTGGCAGAATTCCTGTAAAAATATTAAGCAGTTAGAAATTAGGTAGGAAATTACTTCCTGAGTTTCATACTCTTCCCTTTAAAATATAGTTCAACTTCCAGCCTCAAAAGTACACAAAACAGTGCGGGATTGCTGATGCTTTTGTATCTCTTGAGAGTCGAAAGGTTTTCTTCACAGTTCTGTGACGATAGTGAAGGAATGTTGCTGTTGAGATGGATGCAACATGCACAAACCACACCAACAACCCCAGGCAAAAAGCATCTCTAATTCTACAAAGCCTCTGTTATACACTTTCTTGGCACCCGTGCTGTGTATCTATTGGCTCCTAAGTTACTACATTACAAATTGTTGGTTACCTACAACTAACACCCATTCTAAAACAAAAACTGCCTCCTGCAAACAGCTGTGCATTCTTCTTCTATTATTTTGGTTTCTTGCTTCTGTTGATGCTAAAATTCTCATGGGTACAAACTGAATTCTCATGGATACAAAGTGATTGTGTCCAAGTTGAAATCTGTGAGACTTTCAGTGCAGCTGTCAGTTCCCACAAAGGTATTAACCCTTTTTGTTGCTCAAAAAGGTGGTCTTTCTGTATTTGTAAGTCAAACACCAAAAGTTATATGAAAATTCTGAGATGACTGTATGTCTTGGAAAATTATGTGTAAACTCAAACCTACATATGGTTTACAGGTAGAAGGCAGAGAAAAAAAGTGATTAGGAGGGTATGCAGTTCAGCTGATCCGTCTCCCACTGTTGGGATGCCCAAGAGATAAATTAAAAAGAACAGTCACCAGCCACATAGTCCTTCTGATCAGTAATTTAATTAAAACACCAATGATAATTTCCCCAGCTTTTGTTTTTCACTAACTGGATTACCAAAGTTATTAAGGGCTAATCAAGGTCCCATTCATTTAGAACAAATGATCATTTTTTTGAGGTATCCTTTTTAAATAGGATTTATGCTGAAATGAAGAGTCTACATTGCACAAAGCTTTCTGAAATTGTTTGTTGTTCAAATTTGTATAAAACTCTTAATAATGGGCTAATAAAAAAGTCCTTAATATTTGATTTTTTGCTATTTTTCTTCTTGAATTTCTTATAAAGCCCTTCACAGTGCACAGTGAGAAAACATATTTGTTGATGCAGCAGGGAGATCCTGTCAATTCTTATCCGTTTTGTGAGGAGAACAGAAGCAGAGAAAATAAAACAGCCTTTTCTAGCTACTTAGGTGGATAGTGACACTAACTGAAGTATTCATTGTGGTGCAGATCCTATCTACAAAAGTCTATTCTGCACCTAAATTGTTTGCTGTTATAGCTGGTAAAAACTGCTTGTGTTGGGTTTTTTAGCAAAACAGGACCATTGTTCTACCTCCTCATTTTTAAGTACAATATTAAGGGAAGGAGAGTTTTGAGATTTTGTGGAGCCTAGGGTAGCTCCACATGCTCCTCATAAAGACCACCACACCCCATTCACTATTATAATACATACTTCTGAAATCAATATTCTTATTTCATTAATAACAGAGGAATATTCTCAAATTTGACAGGCTTGGAACAACATGTTTGGTAAAAAGAGAAGAGAAATGTAGACTGGTATCAAATAAGGCTTTAAAAGGTTTAAGTAAAGCAGGATATAAACTCTCTAGTCAGAAGTGAAAATCAAATAGTGGTTCTAACTTATGAAACCTGACACATATCACAAAGCCATCCCATAGTTAGCTTAATTGACAGCCTCTTCAGAGTAGGGGCTCAGCAACTAAATAGAATAATATCACGTAAGATGGAAAGTATCAACAGAAATTTGAGTAGGAACTTACTGTTCCTGTTAGTACTAATTAATGACAGATATAATCTGTCAACATCTCAGTAACATTAACAAAATACTTTGTATTCAAGCAAATACATTAAAAAGGAAAAAGAAGAGTGGGACAGTAACTGGCGTTAACAGTAGGTACCATTAAGATGTAAGTGCCATTTACGTGATCCTGTGGTAGTGGTTTCCCCTGCACCATGGAAATTCAGATGTGAGCAGTTCCACTAGGCTGATATCAAGGGAATAAGCAGGGTGGCTGTACTTTGTGGACATTTGTGTATTGGTGCTGGCTGAGCACTCTGTCCCACCTTGGTTTGCTGGCTGTGGATTGTGTACAGGAGCAGAGATTGTTCAAAGATAGTGACAGTTCTGAAAATGTTGAAGGATACAGTGGGAGTGCATTGTCTCTTGTCAGTCCTAGTGTCACAGCTGAGGGGAATGCTACTGGGGGTTGGGCTAGATGATCTTTAAAGGTCCCTCCCAAGTGAAACTATTCTATGATTCTATTGACTCCATGACTATACTGTGTGAACTCATATGCTATTAGCAGCAGGTAATACACCTGGGAAGAGCTGTCATAAATGCTATGGACATGAAAAGATGCTGTCAACAATTATATAAAAGCACAAAGGAAACAGGCTTCTTTATCATCAGTGATCATAAGACCATTTCGTAGAATATGTGCAACAGTCATTATGCAAAACTGTGATATCTAAAACAAAACAGGTACCACAACGACACAAAATAACCAAAAAAAAAAAAAAAAAGACAGAAGCATTTCAATAATTAACTGTTAAGGGAAAAAAGTTGTTGACCACAGACTTTCTGGCCTGAAAAGCAATGCATCCTTTTTGAGCATGTTGAATGTTTCCTATTTGAGACAGGCTATTTGCTTTTGGTCTCAGTCCTGGGAAATCCTCAGAGGCAGTGACCTGTGGAGAGCAATACAGAGCAAGTCATTTGCTGCAAGCATCATCATAATTTGTTACCCTTGCCAGTTTGTAAAATAAGCAATGTGTTCTGTAGGCACGAGAAATATCAGTCTGGAAGGCAATCTGTTGCTCTGAAATCTTATAAACAGAAATCTCATGTTATCTATGAGGGCTGTTTGTTGCCTAAAGAACTAATCTGCTCTCTGGATGTTTCAGAAATTGTAGAAAGCAGCAGCAGAATGCATGGAGCATTCAAATGCTTTTAAACCCTGTGGGTCTGAAATCTATGTGGATAACACCACCAGTATTTTAAACTGTACCATATAGTTTAAGGTCACAAATTTTGCTCACCCCAACCCTGGTTTTGTCTTGAGAGAGTCAGTCAGCAAGCAATTGAAGAATCAGTACCAAAGGTGAAGTATTTAATTTGCATGAAGTCTCAGCAAAGCTGTTCAGGACTATGGATTAAAATGAAGTGCCAGAAACAAGCTGTGCTGTGCATTTTTTAAAAGTTTTTGTTTCAAGACAGAATGTAGAAAAATACAAATATATATTCTGGCAGACTATGATTATGTGCTAGGTTTGTGGGTAGGTTTCTTAACTTCTCTCCAGTACAGAAATATTACACTGCTCTGCTTTTAACTGACACATTTAAAAAACAACAAAAAAAAGAAGCCTGATAAATATGCTGATTCTGAATTCCTTCTAAAACAAGAATATAATAAAAAATGCATTCACAGAAGAAAACTTATCAGGATATATTATATATAGAACAAATAATAACTTTGATTGTAACCTGATCAAATATACATTTACATATTTCTTTACAAGACAGGTTAGCTATTACTTTTGAAAAATATTTTTCAATTTTTGTCTTTAAAAAACCAAACCATTCTTAATATAATTTATTAAACTGATTGTGCACTCTAATTTATTTAATGCGTTCATTTCTTTAAATGACTTTTCAAAACCTTACATCTTAAAAGTAATATTACCTTATTTGTTGGCTTAAAACCAGCCTGCTTACCAGATCCTTAATGCTGTGTTGTGGCCTTCTTAACTCTTGTCTGTGTCTGTTAAGCTTCATCTTTAAGAGCAGACAGATGAAAGCTTTGAAGAAGAGCTAAACATTCTGCTGCCAAAGACCCATCCTAACTTGTTTGCAAAGTTCCATCCTTGTAGGTCATACTTCGTAAAGAAAATGGAGACACTTCTTTCTCCTTCCTTCTCTGGAACTGGTGATAATTGTAGCAAGTGCTTTCCTGGTAGTGGGACATTGATGGGACACCTCTGCTTCTTCTTTTCCCTGGGCTTTTCTTTTTTCTCTCAGTGAGTCATTCAGCTTGATCTATGGACTGTCTCACTGCACTGATGTAAACAGATGTAGGACAGAAAACCTCCAAGGAATGAATAATTAATTGGATCTCTAAAGAGAACCCTAAAGCAATCCTGTATCTGTAAATTCCTAAACACAACATATAGACTCCAGTTTTTAATGTATGGTAATGTTTGATTAGAAAATTCTCTTCCTGTAACTCTCTTGTCACTTCAGTTGAGCAAAATCATTAAAAGTAATCACTATCCTCATCTAGTTTACTTGACATGTGATTACTATATAAATTTTCTCACAGGTACACTGGCCTATAGTCCAGGCTGTGTAAACAACGAAAAATTTTGTGAGGACTAAAGGCTTTTGCTGATAGAGGTACTGTAAGCTAATTTTAGAAAAAAGTGTTTTCCTTTATTTTCTGCCTGTTAATGGGATGTATATTTGCAGTAAATACAGAACTGTCCTATCCTTCTTCTATAATCCTTTAAGTACTATTTTGCCAGGTCCAGTTTCCCCTTTTCAGCTTCTTATTTCTGCTTTCTGACCCTCCCCAGTTCCTTTTCCTCTTTTAAATAATCACATGATTTTCACCTAATTCCACAAATATTTCCCTGTCCTATTCAACATTTAACAGGTGTCTGAACTTCTATGTTTCCCACTGGTATGCAGGTCTGGGACAATGACAACCCAGCTCAAAAACAAGAATGTTGCTTCCCAGTCAGTCAGGACTATAACTGAAAGAATTAATTTTAGATATCTGAAGTAAGGTCTTACTGTTAGGTACTAACTAGTCCTGCAGGAAAGCAGGAGAGACGTGTATTACAGCCTCTGTGAAAACTTTTGCCTTGATTGTGATGAAAGATAGGGAGACATTTTAAAGTGCAAATAATGAATGACTGTGATAAAAATACAGTGATAAGATTGAAAGAGGCTGCAAAATTCCAATTCTGTTACCTCGAACTGTAATTTCCTTCTTAAAGTGGCTGCTTTGCCCTAACTCTGCCTTGAAACAGACCTATTTACTCAGGTCTATGCTAAATTTATCAAAGCATACAGATCTGTGCAAACAAAAAACTGCAGCATAATATGTCAATAAATGCAACAAAATTACTTTTTTAGTGAGAATATGCAAACTTCTCTACCAGACCTGTAGAACAGCAAGACTACTGTTCATAAAACTATCCATCATTACTTTATTTCTTCATCCCCTGATTCAACACCCTTTTCATATACAGAAATCTAACAATCTGCTTTCCAAGTAGGTCTCATAGGGATTTTGAAGAATCAGATAGCATCAGAACCACGGAGCATGGCATTCAATAGTTGCATGGAAGCACTTTGGGAAGTGTTTTTATTTATTGTAACAATTTAATCCATTTCATCTGTTGGATTTTATTTTCACTTTCCATTTGACTATTGTTCTCTGTCTTTTCCTTCGTTAGAAGTCCTCCTCTAAACTTCTGATCTCCATGCCACAGTTCAATGTTACATATAGTACATACATACAATGTTACAATAGTACATATATTATCATAGCTGGCAGTTTTTCCCTATTCTTCCATTTAAGAACTCTTTTACAGCCTATTTGAAGTCTTGTTTGAAGTGCCAGACATCTGGTTCCCTTACAGTTCAGCTGCAATTAGTTCCTTCTGTAACAGCTCTCTTAATTTCTAATGTCTACTGTTCTTAATTAATCAGATTTTTTGTTCCTTGCACTTTTTCTTCAATTTTTGATTAATATTGTTCCTCTGCTTCTGTTTGTGGAGCCATGTGTGATTCTGAAAGTGTGTCAGTAATGTTACCGTGGAGGACTTGGGCTTCAGTTTTCTTCCTAACAGTTTAAATGTTGTCTTCAGAGCTTTTTTGATTGATTTTGTATAAATCTACATGTACCCTTAATACCTTTTCTTATCCAAAAATTATTACTTATATTATCTAGACAACTCACAGGGTTCACCATAGCCAGGTAATGTACTGTGATCTCTTTAGTTACTATGTGTAATATTGAGAGTGCATTTGTTCTTGCTTTTATTGCTTATACTGGCATTCTGTGCAGATCCTTCAAGAAACCACTTGATTTTATTTCAGCCCTTTTAAGGAAGTCTTGTATGAGGAATATGCTAAGATCAGAGTGTAAATTTGGGATTTAGCTGGTGAAGTGTGTACATATCCATTTAGATACTTTCTAGAATATACCATAATAGTCAAGGAACAGATTTGTCTCCTTTTGCAGTTCCAGAGCACTGGGTTGGTCAGATTTATGTGTATGTTTCTCGTAGTTAAACTCTGCAGGTGTTGTAAACAGACACTTGTATTTTTGGTGTAAGTAAAATAAAATCTCATAAAATAGTCAGTTCTTGGGAGCTTATACGTGTAGAGGTCAACTCATAAAACATCAGTTTTAAGAAAATTGTTTTCATATACATCAGTAAAAAGATGTGTATCTTCCTATCTAGGAGGAAATCTTTTCAGTTAGAAACTTTTGTGTGACAGAAGTTTTATCAAGAAATAATGGTGTAGGAAAATATAGCAAGAAATAAAAATGACAGTTTGGGGGAATTTTGAGGAAACATTTATTTGGAAGTTCTAAAGGAGAAAAAGTATTGGTTTTAAATGAAACTTCTAACTGAAAAAATTATCTTAACTTCATATACTTTTCATTCCTTCTTATGTTTCCTATTTAATTCGGTTTCTAATTTTTCCTAAAACTGTTTTTTGACATGAAGGAAAAACCCCTAGAAATAAATGATTTAACAGAAACAAAAAAATAAGAGAAAGTGTTAATAATTGAAATATAGGAACAAATAAGAATCTACGAATATTTAAATTCTATTTTATCTTTTATTAGCTGTTTGTATAATAGTTTCTCTTAAAAAATTTTTCCCCTCAGCCATTCTTTTGATTTTTGATTCCATATTCAGTTTTAAAAGACTTCATTGAAGATTTTTAATTTTAAAAAATGGCATATCTTAGTCCCATCTTATAATGAATTGCATCTCAATATAATTATCTTTTTTGTCTGTGTTTTGGTTACTAGTTTCAAAATAGCAGGAGACTGCATTTTCTTGAATATTCCAGAATTTTTATTTGAAGACCATGTGAATCAACCCAGAAACTTTCTATCAAATTTCTGGTGAAGATTTCAAATAGGCTTTTTTTTTTGTTTTTTTTTTTTTACTCATATCTGATCCTGAGACTTCATTAGTGTTGTGTATGAAATTCACAAAATGTGCTGCCATGGTATCTTGTAGTGATTTGAAATTCTGAGTTCTATTTTTCTTTCATATTCTGTGAATTCTTAATATTTTCAATCTTTTCATGGCTTATTGGTCTCGTCTTTGTTCTGCCAATTTTTCTGTCTACTCAATTAATATTTGCAGATTTCTGAACTGCACAGTCTGCATTTCAGGCCCTTAGCCATACTCTCTAGGGCCCCTGAATACAGCAAGTTGCGTTTGCCTGTCTCCTTATTCTCCAGGTATAAAATCTTCCACCTTGTATTTTACTGTAATTTAATGTAAGAATGGATAGCATTACCTCCAATGGTAATTCAACATTGTCTCCTGGAAATGTTATTCAGAACCATCCCACATCCCCTGTACTCCAGTCATCAACAGGTCTCATCTTTAGTAAACCCCCTTACTCTTCATTCCTTCATCAGTGGGATGAAATGCAGCTTTCCTCATGGCACTAATGGCCAACTGCCTCAGATCACCCTCCTGGCTCAGATTATTTTGGAACTGTGGGCAGTGGTGAAGTAAAGGGAGTTAGAAGTGTTTTTACAAGGACCTAGAGGAAAGGTATCTGGGTAAAAAGGTCTGCAAAAATAAAGAAATAGATAAAAAGTCGAGCAAGTGGACTATACTATTTTTCATCTTTAGTTGTCTTAGATGTTATTTGTAGCAAAAACCATCAAATAATTTTGAAGAAATGCTTTAGAATTTTTACTGCAGACAATTCATGTCATTCCACTTTGCTGTTGCTCACACAAAATAATTTAATTTTCTTTCCTGTGTCTAAATAGGACTGAGAATACTCTGAGAAAATGGAAGAGTACTGTTTTAGAAGCAGGATTCATTACTGTGTATTTACTTTCTGGATTCTGCTCACAGCAGTGAAATTTAGAGGATTTGTCTTGTATTTTTTGTTTAATATTTTAGGCAATTTTTTGGATATAAAAAATTGAGTCTGTTTACAGGGAGCAGCACCATAAAATGCAGGAAATTATTTCATTGCTATATATATTATTTTTCATATATACAGAACTATACCCTCATTTGATATTTCAAGGCAATTTTCCTTAAGAAATTCTGGTATTATAGATCAACAAGGAATGTCACCTGTGCACCCCAAGATTGTGCTCTTTTCCTCTGTACTTCTATATTTTACAGGAATGTGTAGCTCAGATGAAGACTTCATTTTATAAAATTCTGTTATTTTTTATTCTGCTCAACTTCTTTGTCTTTTCCCCTTCCTCTCACTCTCTCTCTTTTGTTTGCCAATACATTTAAAAT
Source organism: Corvus hawaiiensis (assembly GCF_020740725.1). Lineage (NCBI taxonomy): Eukaryota > Metazoa > Chordata > Aves > Passeriformes > Corvidae > Corvus > Corvus hawaiiensis. Next base: position 79,784,301 of record NC_063214.1, read on the forward strand.
AATAAGAAGTTTCAAGCACTACAATGATTATTTTCGAGTCTTGCCTTTATTGCTTTCTAACTTGTATGACAGTTCCATTATTCAGGCTGTGAAATATGCAAGTTCCTTCAGGATAGGAAAATAGTATATTGGTATTGTTTGTATTTTTAGAAAAACACAGCATAACATGAATATCTGTCATTACTTTGACACTGAAAGCAAACTTGTAGCCTGGGCTCAAACCTAGCGTCATTTAAATCTTAAGTCCTCTAAATTGATTGCTTTTTCTGTAAGAAAGGGAAAAAGACACCTCTAGAGGCAATTCAGGCTTGAGATGGTGTGAATCATACTCTAGAATGTCTCATTTTTCTATTTTGGCATTCTAGAATAACAGTCCAAACTGAGGTACCTTTGTTAGATATATTTGGCCAAGGATACAGAATTTACTTCATTGTGGGCAACACTGAATTCTGTTTGCGTTCACGTGGACCTAAGGCAGCTGTCTTTAAAGAACAGATTGACTGCTTTTCAGGACCAAAATATTCCTGCAGGTTTCTAGAACCTCTTAGCAGCTCCCCAGACATGTAAACTTCATTAAAACCCCCTGATAAGCTAATTTATTGGGAGTAATTTGAATCACCATAATTAAGTCAGGATATATTTTCAGGACACAAAATTTTAGCAGAAATGCCAATCTGACAAATGTCTCAGTGCACTTTTCCTTATTCTTTTCAGAGTTTTATATAGCTGGTTTGGGGTGATTTGGAGGATTGCTTTTACCAAGCTGTGATCTATTTTCAGTGTAAAATTAGGGATATGAGATCAACTCTGCTAAGGTAATGATATTGAGTACAAGGTGTATCTGAATTGTAGAAATTCAAGTTTAAATGTCAAAAAACAAGAGGAAAACTAATATAAAAAAGTGAGGATCCAAATCAAAATGGATAAGCAAAAATATAAAGTCCTAGTGAAAATAAGAAACTTCATGGAAAGATGTTGTTAGAAACTGTAGGGATTACATTAAATTTCTAGAAGCCAAGCTGACTTAAACTCATGGGCGAGAGTAAAACAAACAGTAACAAAAATCTTCAGCAAGATAAGTAAGAAGCCTCTTTGAGAGAACTGAGCTTCAGTACATCTATTTAACTAAAAAAGATGATGATGATTATGGAATCTAAAGGGCAGTGAATGGCAATGAGGTTTTGGAAATAAAATGTAGATGATCAAGTAAAAAATTTTAACTCTCAGTTCATGCTTCCATATACCAAAACATGGACCACACAACCATGAATCAATTTAGGGAAAAATGAGGAGGAAAGGAGTAAGCAGAAAATGTGCTAAGAGACAACATGTGTTTACAGAGAGCCTGTGACAGAGCAGTATGATATCCTGTCAGCAGTATAATTCCTTGTCAATATACCATGAAACCATCATGTTGTAGAATCTTTGCTTGAAGGAGTATCGTAGAAAAATTTCTGTGGGTCGGTAAGATGGCTGCTAAAATGTTATATGAATTAAGTTTGACCTAGTTGGAAGAACAAGGAGTATAAAGCTTGTAGTTAAGAAATTAAGTTAAAAAGAACAAAAATAGAGAAAGTGTCACCATCTAAAGAACAGTTATTAGACTGCAGAAAGATTACTAGAATAGCCCCTCAGAGTTTGGCATTGCAGCCAGTATTAAATGATCTTGGCTTAAAAAAGTGGTGTTTTACAAATTTGGAAGTTAAAAAATTGGGCAATCTGAAGAAAAGTCAGGTAATATAGAAATGATTAAGGGCCACAACAATAGAACTAGAATGAAATATAAAAATGTGCAACGAGAGCTTTGGCTGGACAGGTTTCTTGTTACAATCAAGAAATTCTGTGAGGTTGAAACCCATCAGCTGGAGGCAAGTGAGGACACCTGAGTCTAGTAACTGATCAAAAGATGAATTCGAGCCATTTCCCAGTAATTTGGATTCATAGAAGGCTGATTTTTTTCACAGCTGTAGGTCCAGAAACAGGTTCTTATCACACATTCATGTTCTTCCCAATAATTTTCTATACAGTATTTAAATACGTTGACATATGCATTCAGGGAAGGGTGGAACATAGCTGGGTTTTATTATTTTGGGTTTTTTAAAGCTATTTCAAGTTTATTCTTGAATTACAAACTATATAAAAATGAAATTTGATTTTTTTTTAAAAATTCTATGTGCTAGTTCTATAGATTTTTATTTTTATACCTTATTCTTTAAAAGCTTGAATAATGTTATTACTAATATAATACTGTATTTCCGTGTAATTGGAGAACCTGTGGATATATATTAACTGTTTATTTCATTAATCCAGTTGCATTATGGTATTATATTTCCTTATTTCTTTTCAGAGTCTATATTTAATTTTAGTGTTTCATATTATCACAAGGAAAAGATGGTAGTGAGAATTTATATTTTCAGTTCTTTCTGCTTCACTTAAATTCCTAAATATTTCCAAACCATCTGTAAATATTAAACTGTTCTGTTCTAAAGTTGGTTATGTTAGCCTGATCCTTGAAAATAAGAGATTAAAAAATCTCTTATCTGCTTTTTCAGTATTAACAATGTAAAAAATGTTGGGTATTTTTTAGAAAATGAGGATTGTGTTGTTGTGATGAGCTTTTAATGAAACCAAGTAGATAATGGCTGGGACATAGGGAAAAAGCAACACTGCTTTAAAAATTACTGTAATAGTATTTTCCACTTTCTGTTGAATGCTTCTGAGATACACTAATCATCAGTGCATCAGTTGATCAAGTGATTTTATTTCAGAGTTTATTGCCTTTATAGGATCAATAATCCTACTATTAGTAAACTCAGTAGAACTAAAAGGCTCAGAGTACTCCACACACTTCACTAAATATATTAAAATTTTTATTAACATTGAATATCTGCTGACTTTTTAATAGTTGTGTAGATTCATTTTAGCCATTTTCTGCTCTACTGATATTTCTACATCTAATTTCACAATTACATAATTAAAAAAGGTAGAATTAAAACATAAGGGACTTCTTTCTACGTTGAACTTTCCATAGGAAATTATTGCAATCAAAAATAATTCATGAAAGCGTTTTGAGAACATTTCATTGCTTTTGCTATCCTGATGGCCTTGAACATTTTAGACTGTAGAAGTGGAGAAATTTGAGCCACGTTTTTTGTAAAACTCTTGTAAACGACATGAGTCTTTGCAAAATGAAAAAGAAAAAAATTAATCTTGCATTTATGCCATGACTAGGTAAGCCAATATATATTTCTTTCCTAGCTGGATACTGCAAAAAGGCTTCTAAACAAAAATCCTCTTGTTCTTGTTGTTGTTGTTGTTGTTGTTGTAGAAATAAAGTTACTATCTTAGAAAAAAAAAATCTCTTAAAGTCTTAAGGTACTTTCCAACACTTAATTATTTGGTTAAGCAGTTTTGAGATATGAAAAAGTAGAAACAGGCTTTGAAAAAGATGTTTAAATATTTATCGCTGGTGTCTTTTTCATTTGTATCAGACTTGATCAAAGATCTTTGTTTTTCTCACCTATTTTATAAATTTTAATAATAATGAAAAGGGTTAACTACAGTATCTAGTTCCATTATTGGCATATGACATATGGCATTCAGGTATTGTTTTATTTTTTAATGTGTTATGATTAATGCAAACCTGGGTTTAATTTTTTTTTTTTTAAACTTGTGTAATGCTACTAATGAATTTACTTTTACAGAAAAATATTAAAATGACAATTCTGAAAGAATAGTTTTGGATTATGAGCTACTCAACTTTTGGATGCTTATTCAATTATTATTATGAATGCTATAATGAAAAAAATTTAATCGTATTCTTTGTTTTGATTAATGGCCATTTTTTCCTCAGGCATAGATTTACACAAGTATCTGTATTTATAATTGTTAATTATTCTTGCCAAAAATATTTTTTAGTGTTTGTATTTTTATGGTTTTTTTCAAACTGCTGATGAAATTTTTGCTTAAAAACATGCTGAAACTTAATTCAGAAATCCCTTTGCCATTAACCATCACTAAGATAGTGGTTTGGAAAATTAACATAGAATTAACATAAAATGACTGGTTTTGCAGACTATTCTCAAGAAGACCTCTGATCTAAAATAAAAGAAGAGACATTAAAACCTTTTTCTTCTTTAATTTTTTTTTTGCTAAGTGCTGATTAGCTTGCACATATTGGGACCTCTGTTGGAATAAAAATTTTGCAGATGGATCTACATAATCACACCTCCTTTATCTTATTTTTTCTTAAGCAAATATATATATGAGAGAATATATATGACGTTAATACAAGTCAGTTATTATTAGATAATTCAATTAATATAATTATTGGTTTTATATTTAAAATTTTGACTATGAACCTATTATTTGTGAAAAGGCACACTCTTTCCTGTTTATTCACAATTAATTGTCTACCAATAAGAACAAATTCAGCATTTCTCTTTAATTTCTGATTTTAATGGGAGTTTGATTTAAGGTGTACTCAGTAAGACAACATAATGTATGTGTTAGAAGCAATAAAGGACAGTTTTCTTAACAAGATCTGGAAGATGGGAAATTGTGGGTTCCTAATTGTTTGTGAGATTTGTTTATTGTCTGTTAAGTTTTGCTCTCTTTTGACATAAATTTTAATTTAACCTTAGTTCTTTAAATGCCATAATTTAGCTGAAATGTATATGGTGTTTACTCCAAAATTATTTATACTAACACTTCTTTCTCCTTCCCTTGGTTTGTTTGTTATTCTGAGGTACTCTTTAGGATATTAAATCTTCTTGTGTTGTGAATTACATGTTCCTGCAGTTTGAACTTCTGTTGGGAATTTTGGTATGGATAGTATTAAAATTTGGAAAACAATTGGTCCATTAACATAAAGTAAATGAAGTCATGACAATGTTGATTAAAAATCAGATAAACCTTGATTTTTCTCCCCTGCTATATATTTAAGGTGGGCATATAGATGCTAGTGAGAAAGTATTAGATCAGATTCAAGAAGAGTTATGAGAAATGAAAACTACAAACCAACAGCTAAAAATGGGCTCTTACATACCACAGCCATCCTGCCAAAAGTGTTGCAACTGCACAGCAATACACACAAACCAAGAGCAACTCAGGCTGAAAGCATTGGAGCCTGAAGACAAATTATTACAGAATCACAGACCAGCTGAGGGTAGATGGGACCTCTGGCGATCGTACGGCCCAACTCCTCTGCTCAAGCAGGGCCACTCAGAGTGAATTGCCCAGGACCATGTCTAAACAGTTTTGGAATACCTCCAAGATGGAGACTCCACAACCACTTCAGGCAACCTATGCCAGTGTGATCACCCTCACAGGAAAAATTGTTTCCTGATGTTCAGAGGGAACCTCATGTGGTTCAGAGTGTGTCCTGCCACTGAGCACCATCAAAAAGAGCCAGGCTCCCTATTCTTTATACCCTTCAGGTATTCATACACATTTATGAGTTCTCCTGATCCTTCTTTAGGCTAAACATCCTCAGCTCTTATAACCTGTCCTTACACAAAATATAGTCCAGTCACTTAATTACCTTAGTGACACTGCTGGATTCTCTCCAGGATCACCTACCCTGACTTGCTGGCAACATTGTAAAGTAGCCCAGAAGACAACTGGTGGTCTTTGCCACAGAGGCACATCACTGGCCCATGTTCTACTTGGTGTCCACCAGCACCATCAGGTCCTTTTCTGCCAAGCTGCTTTCCAGCTGTATGGTCCCCAGCCTATATTTGTGCCTGGAGTTATTCTGCCCCAGGTGCAGGACTTTGCACTTTACTTTGCTGAACTTCATGAGGTTCCCATCAGCCCATTTCTCCAGCCTGTTGAGGACCCTCTGAATGGCAGCAAAACCCTCTGGCATATCAGCCCCTTCTCCCTGCTCATTGTCATCAGCAAACTTGCCCATCAAACACTGCCCCATCATACAAATTGTTAATGAAGGTGTTAAGCAGGACTGGATCTGGTACTAATCCCTCGGTTACACCACTAGTTATTGGCCTCTAACTAGACTGTGCCACTGATCCTTGTTTTTATTCCCAGACAGACAATTTTCAATCAACTGTCATTGATTATACAGTCCTATGACAGTGTGGCTCTATTACTATAATTAGGTCCTTCAGTTTAAATATAAAATGTTCTCACCAAAAATCATTACATTTTACTATTGCTATATCTTTGTTGTGTTTTTGGTTTTGGGATTTTTGGTTGGCTTTTTTTTGTTGTTGGTTTGGTGTGATTTGGTTTGGGTTTGGGGTTTTTTGGGGGTTTTTTTGGGTTGGTTTTTGGGGGGGGTTATTTTGCTGTTGTTGTTGTTGTTGTTGTTGTTGTTTGGGGTTTTATTCTTTGGAGTTTTTTTAATGACTGTAATTTTGATACATGTTTTGGATCAGTATATAGCTGTGAATCATGAGTTCCTATAGGCATGTCTTGGCAGCATGTTTAATTGCACTGTATTATTAGAAATGAATCTGTGCACTTGGAAAATAAATAACGTACTTGAACACAAAATGTAACTAATTCAAAATGTATATAAAAATATTTGGGAAATAGTGAATATAGATACTGTGCCTTCAGAGAGGAAAATAACTAGGTCAATCTTCAACCTTTAAACTCCAAAACTAACTGTTCATAAAAATTGCAGTTCCATCTCTCCAGTCCATTTCACTCCTGTCTCTCCCAAGTAGAAGAAAACAAAAATATCCAATGCACTAGTAATAGAAAATACTGAGAAGCGTCCTCCAGAAGTGTTTAGTATAACAGTTGTCTCTGCAATATGCTATCTGACATGAAGAGGCAAAAAAATGCATTAGTAAGTGTTTACAGCACAGTTCTCTCCTAGAAATATCCAAATAAAATTAAATTGCTATCTTAAAAAGTCCTTTATTACAGTGACCACAGAGAGAAGTCTGTTGCTGTATTAGCAAGAAAAAAATAGGGTAAAATGAACAGTAGAAAATAAGTAAGAAAGTGAAGCTATTATCAAAAGACCTTTGAAAGTATTCAATCTGAAAAATCATTAATTCAATACTTCATGCTCAGAAATTTTCATAAAATGTGCATCTATTTCAGCAAAAGAAGAGAATTTTATTCTTATGCCATTTTTCTATTCCTTTTATCACTTTTTAAATGCTTTTTTGATAATATTTCTGAAAGCACTCAAAATGTGTGTCTCATTTTATATAAGTTGTTAATGGGAGACCAAGCAATGGTGAATACTGAGGAAGTATCCAATCTAACCAAGCTATCAGCAGCAGCAGCAGCTTGCAGAGTAGTCTGCAAGGATGAGGCCATGATGTTCCCAATAAAGCCTACTGTCTGTGGAGTACACAACATAAAGTCCTGGGAAACACAGGTGAGACAATATTGAGAGGTGGGAAAATTAACACCTGTCCAAACAGCATTTGCCAGCTGGCGCACCATATTCTTTGATTTAAAGTTTGGAAGAACCCTTAGACCTGGAAAGATTATTTTCTCAGCTGATGTCTCCTAATAGTTTGCCAAAATAGCAGAGATCTGCTGTCTGCAAGAGTTTTGTTAGACCCTTAATTGAATCCTCTGACTTACACATCTGCACTCTATAACTTTTGTATTTCCATCCATCATGCAGTCTATACATAGTTTTTTCCAACTAGTTTAGCTGACTGGAACAAGACTTATAAAATACACTGACAGTGTAGAATAAAGCAAGCTATGATCTTCATAGAGTTCTTGGGTTTTTTTGGGAAAGAAGTTACAGTAATTTTATTGTTGGCTATACATGTGTGTTCCAGTGCATTTAGAAGCAAAGAATGTTCTACCATTTATCATAGTCTTCTGTAACAGTACTGTCTTTAGTGCTACTGTGTAAAACCCAGATAGAGTGAAGCTTTTTAAAAGTAAACTCTCTAAATATCTTTTCATTTTCTTTTATAAGCATCTGGAAATGATTCTCTTGTTTTAACCCAAAACTGCTTCTAAACAGGTCATCCATGGTGCCAAATACAAGTTATGGTAAATTTGGCATTTTCCAAATGTCTCCCATGTTCAAGGGAAAAAGGAATCATCGTCATTTTTGAAATCATGTGTGATTGCCTGCAGGAATATGTACTTCTAGGGTATGAAGAAATACACAGGGTTCTCTTCGCCTTTTTCTGTAGTTTTCTTATGGTACAACAGTGAGGTGCTTGGTATTTATGACTTTTCCCTCTTTGAAACAGAGGAAGAAGGGAACAGTTGTCCAGAAAAGTCTCATGCCATTGTTTGTGCTTGCTTCTGAATTTGACTGCATATTGATCTTGTTTCACTAGACTATACTATTACCTGTCTAGCTGATCTGGAAGACAGAAACCAACATAAATAACTGGCTTCCTCCCAAGCCTAATCATGACCTTATTGATAGAATGTAGTAGAGAAAACTTGTAGAAACCATAAAGCAATCTGGAAAAGCAAAGAACATACTTGTTGCACTCATCACAGCAACTGAATTATTATATTCATTCATCTTCCTTACTTTACTCTGTATCTGAACTTAGTAAAGTTAACACACTTTGGTTGTTTTCTGAGTGTGGCTGTTTGCCAGGATCAAGTTTTCTGTGCAGGTGCTCTGATGTCACAGTATCACTGCTCAAGGTTTTGAAGTAATATCATACTGGATTTTTTAAAAACTATATTGTCTTTAAAAAGATTAATTTCTAAAAGGGACTAGTTGATCATCATCAGTTAAGTCAGTTCCAGGAAACAGATGAAATATCAATTTGTAAGCCATGAGTTCATTAATTATTACAATATGTGCTATTGTTAACGAGGTCTTATGATACAAATCTATTCCATGATTGATATATTCTCTTTCATTAAGCTAGTTGTCTCAAAGATAATTATGGGGAAAATGGCAATATATACAAGCATTGAAAAAAATCTAGTTAATATCTGTTTCTGTATAGGTTTTCTTATCATTTTCCATCTTCTTTTTAGCAAATTATGTAAGTGTATACACTTAAACACATACATGCATACATAAAACATCTTTATACATAATCACTGAAATATCCTATATCATATGTCTGCTTTTGTGGGTAGAGATAAATAGCTATGGTGGAATTGTCCTCTGCTTGAAGGTGGCAGATAACAGGGGCCTCTTTTGTCTTTTCTCTAAGGAAAAAGAAACGAGCATTATCTGGAATTTTATTAGTGCTTCTGTCCTGTCACAGTTCCAGTCCAATGGCATGAAAGTAAATTAGTTTACAGAAATTTTTGGCACAAAACTGTTATCTACTCCTGTAGTCTAACATTTCCTGAATAATTATTTTTAATAAGAGAAAAAAACCTAAAAAACCACTTGTTCAGCTCACTATCCAATAACCTCCATTTCAATGACAGCTTTACTTAGCAAGTCTAATAATGTTTTGGCCCTTGCTGAGATAGCATTTATCTCTATAGGGAGAAAAAAAAAGAATCTCAAAGTCCAGTAGGGAACAACTTTATGTGGTCATTCTTGTCAAACTGGTACTGTGTACAGTGGAAGTGTTTCACTTGCTGAATGCCTGTCACAAATACCTCAATTCTTTATTGCCTCCTAAACATTGTTTCACTTGCTGAAAATTAATTTCTGCAATAGTTCTCTTTTCTGAGCTGCTCTGTCTGAAATGGAAAATGTTTCCCTTTCTGCTTGTTTACTTTATAGGTTCCTGCAGAATTTCTTACATTAGGTTTGATTGTTGCATTTAATTTCAGGAAGGCTTTAATTCTTTTAAGATGGCTTCACTTTTCAGTCACTCCTAGTTACAGACATTTAATCATTCACCTCAGTGCAAACAGTCCATCAAGTTTTTAACAACAGAACAATGACACACAAAAATGGAAATCCATATTATGAAAGAGGCCCTAAATCAACCCTTACTGATTAATTTCCCCTTTATTCACAAAGCCTAACTCATTCTGACTGAATCAATCAAAAAGCTATTACCTTCATACTTGCAAGTGTTACTTTCAAAATCAATAAAAACTGAATTTATTTTTAAGATGCAATATATTACCAAAATAAAAGTTCCCATTTACTTAGGCTGGAGATTTATCAAAAACTGTTACAGTTGGTAAAATCTTGGAGTTTGACCTGTATATTTTTGGTGGTTTTTAATTTTCAACTTCATCCACATTTTCCAGTTTCATTTACTTCAATAGCTGGTTTGCTGTTAATTCTGTGGAAGTGTTTTTATTGCTTCTGTACATGAGGGCATTTTCTTTATGATTTCAAGGGAATTCTTTCTGCACCATATGCTATGTTTTAATTCTGATTTTTAAATAAGGCCACATTGAAATGGTCTAAGTTTGAGGATTAATGGGTAAAGAGAAGAACTTACCTGTCTTGCAGAGCAAAAGCAGCCAACAGGCTGACAAACCTGGTGAGGAGAGCTTTAAACTACATCCAGTAGTGGAGGGAAATTACAGCTCAGTTAAGTGTGGAAGCAGTGGACAGAGATGCATAGCAAAGGGTGCAAGGTGACAAGAACAAGAGATGCTCCAAGAACAAGAAAACGGGAAAAGAAAGCTCTCCTGAAATATGCACAAACATACAACCTTGGAAACCAGCAGGAAGAACTAAAGCTCCATGTGCAGATGCTGAATTGTGACATTACTGGTGTTGTAATAAATGAGATCTGGCGGAATAACTTCATAACTTGAGTGCTGCAATGCATCAATACTGACTCTTCAAGAAGGGCAGGCAGGGAATTCATATGAAGAATACTTGTTTGCTTCCTCCTCATAAGATTGTAAATTTCACTATCCTTTGGTATTCTGAGTTGTAATTGTAATTAAAAAGAAAATGCTTTTATTTTTGAGAATCAACATGTTATGCTCAAATGTAGTTGAATCCCAGGAGCAACAACATCTTTGTCTCTGAGCTGTTGTCTTGTGCATCCAAGTGACTATATATGGGATATAGAAACTATGTGGGGGAAAAACAAAGTTGTTAACATAGGAACAAGCATACCTGATGCTAATGACACATCTCATTATGCTGTTAAACAAGAGAGTGACAGAAACCCACACCAGTTGCTCCTTTGCTCTGCTTTGTTCAGACATCTATATACTTTTTTACTGACTACTTCTTTTCTGCATTGGTATGGTAGACTTCTAAAGTTAGCAGTATTATTATTGCTTTTGCAATTTTTTCACATTAGGAAATAAAAAAGGTGAAAGTGAAGAAGACAAGGACAGAATTTTGCTTTTTTCATGTAGTGAGAAAATTAGTAATAATTTATGGCATGATGTTGCTAAGCATGGAGAAATTCCTTATTAGGAGGGATTCAGGGAGTAATCTTCTGGCATGGAGAAATTCCTTATTAGGAGGGATTCAGGGAGTAATCTTCTGCAAGGTGTTGTAAGAGAGGATGTGGTAGCAAAATATTTATGGGATACTGAAAGGAAGGGGTTGTGGGTAATGTGTGGCCCAAAAATAAAAAAATATTTTAAATATTTAAAAGCCCTGTTCATTCCCTCAGAACGGGGAGAATGGAAAGAAAGAATAAGAAAAAATATTACTACCTTAAGCTATGAGAAAGCCAAGAAGGAAGTAATTCATCACTTCAAAAAATGAAAATATCTTAAGATTTTTGCTTTGGTTTTTGAATTGCTTAGCTCAGAAAGATTTCTGAAACAGAATTACCTCTGTACCCTCATGTTTATTGAAGTTTCTTGCAATAGCCACTGTCACTTGGTGGAATTTATAACCTTTCTGTAGAACATCAGCATTTGAGTCAAAAAGTTGGTATTTTAAAAATGCAGTGCTAGAGGTGATGCATGATGCAGTACCCTTCCGTGTTACTTTAGGTATGTGTGAACAGTATGAGCTCTCACACAGTTGGTGAGTAAAAGTGTGCCAAACACTTATTATGTTTCAAAGACAAAATACCTCCAAAAGATTCACTGCAAAATTTGTCCATGACAAATTTTTCTTCCATTAGAGTGTTTTTCTGAGAAATAGTTTTTCCTTTACAAAAGAGAAGTATTAAAGTCTTATGTGTATGTGTATCTGAACCATCTTATGAATCAGCTAACAGCTTTCATTTAGCAAACAAGCTGAGCTCTTAGGCAGTGAAGTTCCTTCCAGCATGCTAAACACAAGTTTTCTGTTTTTAAATAAACACATCCAACATCCTAGCCTCAGTATATATGCCTTCAGTATAATTCCATTATATTTAAATTTATTACAGATATAATTAAAATATTTATATAATAGGAGTATATTGAATTTAAAAAATCATATCTGTCTGCTTTTATTGCAAGAGGGTGGGAAGGGCAACTATGAGTAGACAGTTTCTCTCTTATTCTGATAGAATCACTTGCAAGGCAAGTGAGGTAAATTCTTGTGACAAAAGAAGCAAACTTGCAGAAGCTGAATTTCAATCTCTTCAGGAATGGATTTATTAGTGCTGTCATCCTCTGCTTCCTCCTTAGCACACATCAAAGTGGTTCTTCTCCTGCTACACAGGACTTGGTCATGGCTGCTGCTTCTACTGTAGGTGTTCAGAAATTAAAGTTCTAGATTTGCACCTGTATGTCCCTACTGCTGTTACTCCAGTGAGGATGGCAGTTTTCCTTCCCTGTCCAGAAGCTATTTTACTGAAATTTATTCCACTGAAAGGAAACTGTATGTGTCTATGTTCACATTCATATTCAAGGCAGCAGAAACTCAGGCAGCACTTGACTCACATTTTGAAGATCTTTCAGTTTTTATTTTTAAATAGAAAGTGTAGAATTTAGTGCAGTTAGTCATGCTTATTTTGGAAAACTACCTTTTAAACTCAAAAAATAAGATTCTTCTGATCTTCCTAGAAGACTTCCTACCAGATATTCAATTTCATTGCAATTTAGTCATATCAGACTCCAACTGGCCTTTTGGTGGATTCTAAGAGGCACAAATTAACAGGAAATAGAGACTTCATTAACATTGCAATCCTTTCCTTTTCCATGACAAATTCTGAGAAACAAAAAAAGCTGATTTTCCATATGAATTGCAACTTAGTGTTTTTTTGGTAAATTGAAACAGGAATAATTTATACTTTTTTTTCCTTTGTGCATCTATTTTGGTTTTTGTTTTTTTGGTTTTTTGGGGGTTTTTTGTTGGTTTTTTGTTTGTTTGTTTGTTTACTGTACTGTCTTAACATAAATATTGATGTAGGTTTGAAAACTTAGTTTCCACTCAAGAAAGAATGCTTTTTCTTATTTTTTTTCACACAAACTCTACTTCCTAAATTTCTTACCTCTAGTTCTTTTGTCTTTCACAATTTCTTGTTTATTATGACTGCCACATTTTTTTCAGTCAGCATTTTCCAACATGTAGAGGAAATACAGAAAGTGATATGATGAAATTATAAAGTGATAAACATGTATGTCACATACATGTGCAAAAATCAGGACTGCTTTAGAGAACAATGTTGTTTTCCTATTTGTGTGCCTGCCTATTGCTGTGGAAAACTTTTGATCTAAGAGAAAATGAAGATGAACTATATTAAATTTGTTTCAACTCTAGTTCTTTTTAAAGGCAGGACCACAGCATAGATTCTCCTGAGAAAAATAAACTAGTCACTGAGGTTTATTTTTAAAGTAGACAAAATGCTGTCATATGTGTTTCCCTTCCCATCCGAATGCTGTGCTGATTAATTTTAGTTTTTACAATACTAACTAGATCTTAGTATGGTTTAGTGAGAGCAGACTGCTCATTTGTGTGCAATCCTTCTGTGTCCTTTAGAAAACATTATTCTAATATCAATAATATACTAGTTTCTTTTATATGATGCCACGTTTACTATATATAAACAAATTTCAAATTTATTTTAAGAGCCAGCAAAGCCTTGGCTTCTCTATTTATTAAAAAAAAAAAAAATTAGTCTCGGACATATAATGGCTTTGGTTCCTCCTGTGAGGAGTAGTGTCTGAGTGTCTTGGATCTTACAGGATCTATACACATGCTTGTGCAGTAGAATTATGGAATATGCAACAATTAGATGAATTCTTAGATAGTCATAAGTTTATACCACTGAATAAGCAATAGCAAAACCATGAATTTAGTTTGTACATATGGGATTTTAGCCAAAGTAAATGAATCAGTGTTTTAATTCACTTGGGTTCAAATTTATTTAGACATGTCATATTTAACAAAAGAAAATCATCAGCCATAAAGAAGCAGTCAGGCACGATATTAAACATCTGAACATGTCAAAATAATCAGCATGTAGTTATGAAGTTTCATTCAGTACATCACTGCTCTACAGTTATTGGTTTGTGTGTGATTTGTACACGCTTTCGATAAATTGATGTTGGGTGTGGAAGGCAACCTTTACTTAGCTTTTGTCCACTGAGCTAGGGTATTGTTTGGACAACATTCTCAGGCACATTGTTTGACTCTTGGGGTGTCCTGTGCAGGGCCAGGAGTTGGACTCAGTGATCCTGATGGGTCCCTTCCAGCTCAGCATATTCTTTCATTCATTGATTTTATGAATAGTTCCTCTGTTTCCTCAAAGGCACACTCATGTAAAGATCCTTTTTTTTTTTTTTTGTTATTTATTGTTATCCATGGCCATTAGGTATTTACAAACAGTTCTTTTACTTGTCGTATTCCTCTGCTGAATTTTCCAACAAACAAAGTCTTGCATATGTTGCACATGCACATGCAAATCAAATTGAACCCTTTTTTTCTATGCAGCTGTATAAAACAGAATTCAGTTCTAGGTTATTTATTACTATTCCTTTTTGATCTCGGTGCCCTGTTAAAACCTTAAATTTTGAATTTTCATAAGCAGGCAACTATTATTAGTAAGTTACTTCATGAATGGTAAATGGCTTCACTACAGTTCCAAACCATGTATTTTCCTGTCAATACTCTTTGCAGTGTGTTGTGCTCTGCCTCATCAGAAGAAAGGAGAACAGCTTATGTAATATTAATAAGTAACTCATTTATAGATAGGAAGTTGGTAATCTTTGAATATTAATTGGAAGAATTCTAAAGGAACAATTATAAAACAGATACAGAAAGAAGATTCCTTCCTCTAAGTGTTGAATAGCATATTATTTTTGGACTATAAATTATTTACATGGAGTAGCTGCTTAGAACCAGGAAACTTTTCAACCTGATCAGCAAAATGACATCTATCTTCCCATTTTCCCTAGAGTCTGACAGTCATGAAAGCACAGCCATTTTCAGGCAGATGTTTGCTGCTGCTAAGATGCATTAAAGCATGGACCATTAGCTGAACTGTTTTGTAAGTCATCAAAGATTCAGATTGTTTAACAAATTGATATCTATGCAGAAAACAAAAGACAGAGAAGGTCTGTATAATGCTGCAGTAGTTCTTATTGACTGTCTTTAACATCAACAAGAAGTGCTACATTGGGCAGAGTACGAACAGAATGACAATGGGGCTTGTTTCAAAACAAGCTTGAAACTGAATGAAATCAATCATTTATTAAAGTAATAGATCCCCTCACTACATCTCCCAAATATGCTGAAGCAGGTGGGTTTTTTTCTGCCTACTCACATCTATTGCTGTCATATTTAAATGAATTAAAATGTAACTTAAGCTTTGCATTGAAACACATCCTAAAACTATAATGTGATGCTTATGTGTGTGTGCTGCATGCAGTTTACAGCTACATAGGCAAAGTGTGACCTAAAGATAAATATTACAAATGGAAAGCTGAATAGTAATAACTAAATAGCTGAATGGAGGAGAAACAAAAGAGGAAAAAAAAAAAAAGCAAAGGATCTGGAAAAGAGTAAAGATGAGTAGAAGTGGAAAATATTCACTGAAAGGCACATTAAAAGTGTGGCAAAATGCAACAATAGGTCTAAAGGGAAAAATAGGAAATATGAGATATATACTAGTAAATATTTAATGGAGGAAGACAAGCAAGAAGAAAAAACATTGGAAAAAATGGAAGACAGTATATACCCCAGAAATTTAAAAAGGAATATGCAAACAAAGAAAAGAAACAAACAAGGGAGGCAACGTGGCTGACAAGACCTGTACAAGAGAGGCAAGGAAAGCAAGAAAGAAATAGTTAATGTTACTCTGTCTGCATGTATCTAGAGATGAGAAATTTCCTAGTTACATGCAGACTAGTTACATGTATATATATATGTACAAGTCATTTCATGGTATCAATTATGACTGTATATAGTTTAAGTCTTTAATGTCACAGAATCATAGAATGGGTAAGGTTGGAAGGCACCACAGTGGGTCATCTGGTCCAACCTCCCTGCTCAAGCAGGTTCATCCTAGAGTACATGTCACAAGATTGTGTCCAGACTGTTCTTGAGTCTCTCCAGTGAGGGAGACTCCACAATCTCTCTGGACAATCTGTTCCAGTGCATGGTCACCCACACAGTAAAGAAGTTCTCCCTCATATTCAGGTGGAACTTCCTGTGCATCAGTTTCCACCCATGCCTCCTGTCCTATTGCTCAGCACCACCAAGCAGAGACTGGAAACATCATCTTGATACTCTGCCTTCAGATACTTACAGACATTGATGAGGTCCCCTCTCAGATGTCTCTTCTTGAGGCTTTACAGGCCCAGCTCCCTCAGCCTTTCCTCATAAAAGAGATGCTCTGGTCCATTGCCCATTGCAACCATCTCCATTGCCCTCCACTGGACCTGTTCCAGGATCTGCCTGTCTCTCTTGTTCTAAGGGACCCAGAACTGGACACAGTACTTCATATGTGGCCTCACTAGGGCTGAATAGTCCCTTGACCTGCTTGCAAAGCTTTTCCTAATGCACCCCCAGACATCATTGTCCTTCAAGGACACTGCTGGCTCATGGACAGCTTGTTGTCCACAAGCACCCCTAGGTCCTTCTCTGCAGAGCTGTTTTCCAGCAGGTCAGCCTGTGCTGGTGCAGGGGGTTTTTCCTCCCCAGGTGCAGGACCCTGCATTTGCCTTTGTCGAATTTCAGATGGCTCTTCTCTGCCCATCTCTGCTGCCTGTTGAGGTCCCTCTGAAGGGCTGCACAGCCCTCTGGGGTATCAGCCACTCCTCACAGGTTTGTGTCATCAGAGAGCTTTCTGAGGAGGAATCTGTGCCTTCATCCAAGTCATTGATGGATGAATTAAACAATACTGGACCAAGTGTGGAACCTTGAGGGACACGATTTTTGACAGGCCTCCAACCAGACCCTGTGCCACTGATTACGACCCTCTGGGATCTGCCATTCAGTCAGTTCTCAATCCACCTCACTGTTCACTCTCCATTCAGTCCACATTTCCTCAGTTCATCAATGAGGATATTGTGAGAGACAGTGTCAAAAGCCTTGCTGAAGTCAAGATAGACAATATCCACTGCTCTCCTCTCATCCATCCAGGTAGTTTTCTAATCGTAGAAGGCAAATAAGTTGGTCAAGCATGATTTACCTGTAGTGAATCCATGCTGACTCTGTGTTCTCCTCCTTTCATCTGTGTGGATAGAGATGAGGTTGACTGGCACGTAGTTCCCTGGGTCCTCCTTCCTGCCCTTTTTGAAGACTGTCCTCATAGAATATCCTCATGCAATTGCCTGATAGAGCTCATAGATAAACTTGTTCTGCCAAATGTTTTGACAGATCAGGGTATTTTCATGTCCTGACATTTTATATTTCTGAACCTCAAGTATAGTTCCAAGTAGTTTCCATAGGAGCATAACTTTGTAAAAAATGGGACTGGTTAGGAGATTTAAAGAAAAAAACTTGGACAAAGGACCAAGTGAATCTTTGCTATTGTAGTTTAGTGAGGGTATTGCAGTCATGCTAAGCTCAGCAATACTAAACCAAAATTTCCTCTTTCTTCCTCTAAGCTTTGGATTGCAGCCTGTGACTGGTAAATAATATATGTTAGCTGTGGACTTATTCTTGTCTTATCTTTTAACACTGTATGGTTTTTCTTCCTTGTCTTTTTGGTACTTTTGCTACTTCCCATTATTGTAGATAAGGGGATAGATGTATTACCTTGGTTAAACATTCATTAATGTTGATAGCATTAATTAAAAACACTTTGAATTTTACTGCTATTTCAGCAGGAATAGAATGGGACCCCTTATACTAGTGCTATGAATACTTTATTTACCTTAATGGAAAAATATTTTTTAAAAGATATATACTTAGCAGGTTGCTTTTTTCTAACTTAGAGGCGAAAGAAACTAAACATTGTGTAAATATTAGGAGAAAAGCTAAGGCAGGTATGGGGATGGGAACAAATTACTGTTCAGGTTTGCAGAACAGTGTTCTGTCCTTTCCTCTGTCTTTTCAAATCTGGACTATTTCCACTGATCCAAATATGTAAGTTTAATCAAAACCCATGTTCCACTTATCTCCACATACTTTTTACCCTGCATACTATGCTAAAGTTTCTTCAAGCTGCCTCTAGCTGCTGCAACAGTATCTTTCCTCAGTTAAAAATTATTTTGTACCCTTCACATCACTCCAGTCCGTGAAAGTTTATCAGTCATACCATCCGTTTAAAGACAGCTGCATTGTCAGCTGATTTTCTCTTAGATCCCAGATTTCTCTAAACAAAGTTTTCACTGATGTCAAAGGCAAAAGTCCTGTTAATTGCACAGAGAAAGCTCCATTCTAAATAATTTTGTTAATGAGTGATTAAGTGGTTGGGGAAAGTTTCCTATGCATTTTTAAAGATTCTTAGTCTAATTTTTTGCTTGAAAGTAATTCTCAAACTCCAATAAATGGTCTCACTAGACAGCTAGTTTTTTATAGCAAGCATCTTAAGGAAGTGCACAGAGAGACTTGCTGTCTAAAATGTCATACTTCTGGAAAATTTCAAAAGGGAATAAGAGGAGAATCAGATGAAGTGTATTTGTAAATGCAATTAATAAAAACTGCCTTAGAACAGATAATATGTGTGCATATGTGTCAACATTTATTTCATTTCTATAGAAAAAAACTAAACCAAACAATGCCCCTTAAACCTTACACAAGTTTTAGTATGCTTTCCTACAGATTTCAAGATCAGTGACTGAGTATTTCATTGTGCAAATGACAAGGGCTGTACACTAGAGGCTATATATCAGGAATTAATTGTCACTTTGCAAGCAAATGAGATAACAGTCAGGCTTGCACAAAAATTACAGTCTCAAAAAAATAAATGATTCCTTGGAAAGCATAAATGAACTGATAATCAGGCAGCTAGAGATTAGTGGAAAGAAATAAGCTCCTTGAAACATCTCTACACCCTAAGAGAATTTTAATAAGATATTATAAACTTCAGTAACAGAAAACCAACCACCAAAAGAATGGAATCTGTCAGAGTGATCATCTAGTTGTGTTTAGAGAAAAGCTGTGGAGATTTCTCACAATTTTTCTTGTCCCCTATTTTAAATACATAATTGAAAAGCAAGTAAGTTTCTTAGCTCTACCAGAACAAGATTATTTTTATGTTTCCATTCACTGAAGATTTTATTATTCTGGCATAAACTCAGGAGCTTGTCTAATAGTAGATGTGTCAGAAGAAAGATATAAATTTTATGGCAGATAAAAGAAAACTTGCTTTGTTTAACATTTGCAATGTCATCATGCAAAGTCAGTTAGAAATCAGTATGATTCTGTAATTACTGAAACTATTAAGAGCCAGATTCAGAGTCATGGAGGCTGGATACGAACCTCTTTCCTGATTTGATAGAAGCTGTAAAACCTTCTACAGAGCTAGTTAACTGAAACAATAGAAGCCTTGCCCTCAACCCCAGGTTGGTATCACTTCCCACAATAAACACATAGGCAGGCACTTATGGAAGAAAATTGTCTTTGAGCATTGATTTGCAGGACAATAAAAAAGGAAGGACAGAAGAAACGGAGAGAAAAGCCAACAAGATTGCAATGTAGAGAAAGACAGAGAAGAAAAATTTTGGACCAAGTGTGGCCTGAATGAGATTTATTGTTTATTATTTGTAAATGAACAGGTTTGCATAAGGACTGTTTGATCCCACACAGCCCCAGTGTTTGGGTAACCAAGTAGTCAAAAAGGACAGTACTGATGACAACTGTAAGATTCAGTTTCCATGGAGACACTGCATGTGCTTCTACCTTGCTGAACAAAAATGAAGCAGAAAATGGAGTATGAAGAATTCAAATACGTCCCAGAAAATCTAGTAGGTGGCAATAACTCCAAACAAACTCATTCTTCATGCAATTTAGAACATTTCCTTCATCTCTTCTGTTATGTCTTTCTTCAGAAGTTGTCCAAATCATGGAGTCATAGAATCACAGAATAGTTTGATTTGGACCTTGAAGATTATCTAGCTCCAACTCCCCTTCTGTGGCCAGGGACACCTTCCACTACCCTAGCTTGCTAGAGACCATCCAGCCTGGCCTTAAAACACTTCCAGGGATGGGGCACCCACAAGATTCTGGGCAACCTGTTCCTGTGCCTCACCCCTCTCACAGTAAAGAATTTCTTCCTAATATCTAATCTAAACCTACGGTCTTTCAGTTTAAAACCATTTCCCCTTGTCCTGTCACTGCATGCTCGTGTAAACAGTCACTCTCCAAATGAAACCTGGGTTGTTAGAAACAAGTACATGCCAGCTACTCCCAGTTTGAGGATTGCTATATTTATTTAAAGTAAAACCAGTGGCACAGGAAATTAATGTGCCAGGCTGTGAATTTGAATGCCTGAGCAACCAGCGCACAGTCTTTAATAGCCAGTAATTTAGGAATGGTAATCTCTTGCACAAGGATAGATGAAGCCTGAGGGAGAAGTTACTGCAATCAGTCCAATCAAAACTTGGCTGGGAGCATTGTAGTAGGTAACTTACAGTCGGAGATGAAATCTTCATTGGAGCATCAGTTATAAAATTCTAGTCACTTCAGGACACTCATTGTTTTACCAATGTCAACCAGAAAACCAGGCTATCTATGTCAGGGACTTACAGAACTGAGAAATAATTGGGAGAACAAATCCTAGAGAGGAAGGTCAACAAGGAAGTTTATTTTAGGATGAAAAATTGAGTCAGACCAAATACATAGGTAAGATTTAATGCTTGAAGCAATTTGTTATATTCATAGTCTCGAACAGAAGGACTTGGCCAAACCACACAACTTTTGAGAAAAAGAATATAGAATGTTTGAAGTAAGTTATACTGATAAAAATCAAAACTGATAAAATGAGAATTTTGTGTTCCATGAAGCAGGTTTTTAGTGTTGGACCTTACCCTGAGAAAACAGACCAGGATATCTTGTCCACATACATGTTCTCAATATATGATCTGGATCTAGCCATAAGTTTAAGTTGCCTAGCCAAATGTTGACCGTTAGAAAAAAAAATCCTGAGCTAGAAGGTCTTCGTTTCTCATGTAACCTGATACTAATGGGGACTTACTAACTGCAGACAGCCAACTCAACGTGGACATATGTCTTAAGAGAAGCAAAAAAACCCTAAAACATTAAGAGTGTAGTAAACTTTTTGTTGCAGAGTGAACCAGCAAGGAATGCAGTGATGAGTGAAGAAGATGGAAACTAATGCCCGAGAATGTTACAGTTACAGCTCTGATGTCAATATGGAAGAGGGAGATTTAGAAGCCACTTATATTGTGATAAGGAAAAGTAATGCATTTAATTTGTAAAGTAGAGGAAGTAGGCATTAATCCAAATGCTAAGATAAGCAGTTCACTGAACTGAAAATTCACTAATTCAGCTGATGTTTTAAAGAGAATTTCACAAGAGACAGGATCACTGCAATTACAAGTTCTGCTCAGTTAGCAGAGCTTAATAACAACTTCACACTGTAAACCCTCCCCAAAACAGCTGCCCCCTTCCCCAATAAAATTGCAGAAGGGACGCAAAAGGGGCAACCTTGGTGCTTACAGAATAACCCCTCTTGTTCATAAAGGCTAAGAAGCAACAAAAGCAGTTTTGTTTTTGAATATGTAAAATGTTGCTGACACTGGTTCAAGTATGTGTCCTGCAGAAAGCAGTGACTAAGGCATCACAAACTGTATCATCCATTTTTAGTCAGCATAAAGAATGACTGATGAAGTTTTGCAGCTACCTTAAGGTGTCTAAAAATCTTGGATGCTTTTCCAGTAAATTCTGTTGTAAGAGTGCACAGTGCACAAATTAACAGTAAATAAATAAATTATTACGTAAATAATGTGATTATTTATGTGTCTGTATAGCTTGCAAATAGAGTCTTTATGCTAAACTCCTATTTTCTCCAACATATTCTTAACATATTCATAATTCTTTTATCTTGGTAATGCTGAGCACCACAATCTTACCTGAATAAACACCCAGCAACCTTTTAGAATTACACTACAGTATAATGGTAACTTTCTTAGTATGATTAGAAAGACATCTATTTAAGATTAAAAAAAAAAAAAGAATCTCTTAATCCTTTGTAAAATCTGCTCTTGCATTTGCATAATCAAATTACAAAATAATTGGAAAAACCATATTAAGGTCTAATTTTTTGTTGTTGAATTTTTACATAAATAGAGCCCTTGCATAAAAAAGTATTGTTTTGGACCCAAAAGTCCAAATACTTATATTATTCACTCTAATTCCATTTTGCAACCTAAAGTGAGACACAGAGCTAGTAATTAAAAGATTCAAATATACAAAAAATAAATTGGCTACTTAGTTTGGTTTCATTGTCATGAATAAGTGAAAGACAAATTGCATTAATACTGAAAAAAATTAATAAGCTTCTGAAATTAAATTCTAATAATCTAAAGTGCTTATTGTACTATTTTTTTTAATGTTACATTTTGTAAAATCTAATAGTGAGGGGGTTTTAATGAGTGTTTGCTGAAGAAGACTAACTGAATCCTGTTTTTCTGTTTTTAAATCAATATTCAAAGCACACCTAAAGCTTAGACATTTAAAGTTATAAAATTTAAAATTGAAGGCTGCCTTCTTTAAGTCCTCTAAATAAAAATTTGGTATCATATTAATTTATATCTGTCATCTGATTCTTAACTTACCCAGGCTTCCCAGCTGTAAAAGATTAATGGCTGCTTCATGAAGTGTGTATATAATTCCCAAATATGAATAGCTAAAATCCCACTTCTGTCTGTTCCAAATCCCACTGAAAATATTTAGTGTAAAACTAGTAGAAACAACTGATTTACTTGATGGAATAAAAATGCATAATTTTTGTAGTGACTTTATGTCAGTCTTGTCTATGGCTGTGACTACTTAATCACCTGCATTGGATATTTCTGCATCACAAATACCATATTAATGTGCTAAAAAAATTCTCAGGCTAAGTGTGAATAGTGTGAATAGTATATATGACCTTGATGTCTAAGGCTATATCAAATAGTGTTAGTTAAACAGTTTATACTATAGACTATTGTCTGGGACTGTAACCTGAATAAAAGGTTTTCTCCTTGCCTCCCAAACCCTGGTTTTATGATGGTACTTGATAATGAAAGAGCTTCATCGTGTTCCCAAGTCTTTTGCTGTAGATGATGGGGAGAAGTGTGAGGGGAAGTCTGGGTATGCCATTGTTCTGATCCCACTTTTGACATCAAAATGATAGTAAAGTATCACTTTTGATACCAAAATAATATTATGATACACTGAAATAATGTTAGGGTGGAATTATTAAAAGATGCCTCTTCCCAAATTGAGGTACAAAGGAGACCATATGCCAACATCAATAGTGCGGATTTTATTTAAAAATAAACGTGAGGTAGAGACAGATAGGAAGAGAGGGGGAAGAAGAGAAAGAATGAATAAGAGAGAGATTAAGGAAAATATATCCTCACCACATGGGTTCCTGCAGCATGCCATTGGTCCTTCTTCACTCGGGTCTGCTCAGTGGTAGGGCTCCCCAAGTGTTCTACTTGAGTTTCTACTTTTATACAGTCCAAGTCCCGGGTATCCACAAGGTATATGTGTCATTCCCATAACTTGGGATGGCATGTGTGTAAGCAGTTGTCTCCTTTTCTCACAGTTTGCCATGGCTGGAACTTTTGTCTGGATAAGTTATCTAGAGCTGTCTAATCAGGCCTGCCATCTTCCTTTCATTGCCATCTGTGCTTTTCCCACAGTGTGCACAGTGGTATTTTGTCTGGTGTGCTAATTCCAAACCTTTCACCGTTGTGTAGGCCTGAAATTAATGCCTTCCTCTTTTCCATCTGTGCCTGTTGTGGTGGTTTATCTTATAGGAACTTCCTTCTTTGACGATCAGTTGAGACATTTTTACTGCATTCTTTAAGTCCTGACAGCCACGGAATTCACCTCCTTTGCAATTCAACCACTGAGACAGTGAAGCTCAATTCTGTTGTTCAAACACACACTTTGAAATATCTTAGCCTATCTTAGGTACCTGCATGTGGCTGGCAAATATGGCATGGGACCCACAGGTATCATAGGAGCAACAGCTGGAGGCCCTGCAGGATAGACTTCCCTGTCTCAGAGGACACTAAATCAATACCTGTGGTCAAGTGAATCGAGCCTCTTGTCAGCACACCAATAGTGTCTAGAGAACAAGCAGATCAAATATCAGTGTCTGGTTTTAGAGTGACACAAATATCTCTGTAGACTCTATTGACTGTATTTAGTGGATCTTCATTGAGTGTGATGATAGTTTGGATTCCTATCTTAGAGATAAATACATGCCTTGGCACGTACATTTTCAGCTGCATCTGAATCCTTGCATGAGTGAATTTTCTCATGTAGAAAATGGAGTGAAAAAGAATATTGTTTTAGCCATGGAACACATTGGTTTCTCATATCAGTCTTCATGTTTTGCTCCATGCGGTAGCACAAGCAGGTCTTTTGGCACACAAAATCTTTTTGTTTAAATTAAGCATCTTGAAAAAAATTTCATTTGTGGTCTGGGAATGTGAATGGTTCTGTGGCAAGAAGCTGGAAGATGCAGGTTAAATATTTGCTTCTATCTCCTCCTTCCTTTTACTTTCCCTAGGAAACACAAAGAAATTTGTTGTGTATTAACTTGCAGCTAAGTTTTCTTTTGGTTTGGGTTTTTGCTTTTTTTGTTTTTAAAATGAGTTAGCAGCCTAAGCAATCGTATATCTAACTACCACTCCCAAAGAGAACTGAGTTAAATGAATCTTAAGCAGCTGCAAAAAGGTGAGTTATTAGGCCATTAGCCTTAAAACCCATGTCCTTATATATTACTGCTGCAAATAATCTGTGAGTGAAAACGAACTGCAGTGTTTTCACTAGCTAAGCTTGTTTCATTCATTGCTAGTAGTAGAAAACCCCCAAACCACGCACTGACATGTACTGGTTTGAGTACTATTAAAGAAACTAAAAATTTAAGTCAGTGTCTCACTTTTATGTTGCAAAAAAAAAAAAAAAAAAGTGCATATAATTATGTTTTGCAGATAGGTCATACCCACAGAACAGGTAGCCATGCCTTTGCAAGCAGTACTCCTTCAAAATGTTTAGCAGCCTGAGATTACAATAAGTGCAGGAATGTTTACTGCCATCCTTGAAAGGTTAAACAAAAGTGTGTACAGGAGCAACAAGAAACACTATTTTTCACATTTAAATGTGTCCTTGAGGAGACCAATACTACACCGCAGAGCTGAAGTCAGTATTTTAAAGGAGTGTGGAAACATACAGAAGATACAGACAAAACTATTATGTTTAGAAAAGATAACTCTCAGTTAGAACCTGCTATTTAAGCATATTTAGCCTGGTATTTAAAGCGAAGAAATATGGAGGATGGTTGGGGAATTCTTTTCCTGGCTTATAATAATTTTCAGAAGGAAAATCTGGAAATTCAGCTTTAATCTGAAATTTATGAAAAATAATGATGGGAGAAAGCTGTCAGACACGTTTTGAGGAGAAAATAATGTTTACTAGCAAAGGTGGTTGACCAGTGCAATAATATGAAGATTAACTCTTCGTACTGTGAGATCAGGAAGTCAGGACTAAATGGCTTTCTGCCTTGTATGCTTCAGTCACACCATGGTGGGTTTATTCCAAGCTCAAGTGGATGATTCTTAAAAGCCTGGTTAAATATTTTTTTAAAATGCAAAGCTATGCATTTTTTTGCTATAACTACTGGTTGTTAAAAATGTAGAAATGCAGTGTGAAATAACTCATCCAAGGGGATATGCTCTATCTTTGTTTTACTGTAGTTTCCTTTCCTTGCACTTCAATTCTCTCAGCATGTTTTCTCATTATCCAAGAACCATCATTATCCTATTGCTAACTTGTTTAGATTTCTCAACTTTTAAGAGATATTTTGAGGTCTGTGGTCCTTGAATTGGGGCTGTCTACATTAAGTGCAGTAACCAAGAAGGCAGGGTCTCCTGAAAGGTTAATTTAAAAGCCTAAGCAGTGGGAATCAGAAGGAGAGCTGTCTGAATTTGTTCGGTGTTATTTTCTTCCCAAAGTCTTTTTACAAATGTTTATCATACTTAATTTAAAATATAACCCACTCCTCCCTATGCCCCCTCACCCTTCACCCTCTGAAAGCCTATCACAGCACTTTCCAGAAGTGGCAAGACCACTGGCAGGACCACTGAAAAATTTTTAGCAAATCTCTTTGTGGCAATTTCAAAGTCCAGTATTGCTTTGTCTATAGTTACCATAATACGTAAACTTTTATTTTTCCTGTTTCATCTTTTGTACTTTCAAGTAATATTTGTAAAACTAACTAGTATTCCTTCCTCCCTTACCTCATATTGTATTTGTAATTACTCACCTATTTTGTTTAGAGGTGAAAAAAAAAGGAAAAAAGTACTCTCAACCACCACCACTTTTGACAAATCCCACCTTTCTAACATTCCCTTCTCTCTGGCATCACAGTTTTGTCATACACTCAGTTTCTCTTCTATGTGCTACGTGAGCTTGCACTTAATGCTCAGATAAGTGGGCTAGAATGGAGTGTCATTCAAAACTACTGGCCTCCCAAGGAAAACCCTGCTGGTCTATAAAATCCACAAGAATGGTGATTTGAAAAATGTGTGGGGGGGAAAAAAGTTTAAAAAAGTAAAAAGAGTTAGATACTGATAAAAAACTTGAAGTTTCAAAAATAATTTAAAGTAGGTGTAGCTGTGTTTGCCCCAGGGGGCACTGAGAACATGAAAACATAAATTTTAGAAATGGCTATGGAAAATTCAAGGAGCAGGCAACTTTATAAGACACCACCTGTGTATTCAGCAAGCATGAAAGATTCAATTTGATCAGATCAAAAAGCACAATGTGGATGACACATAAGGTATGCCCTTGGGAGTTCATTCTGTTTGACTACAAGGGAACAGTTTTTCATTAAGGTTTTTCATATCCACAGCTAACTGCACACTACAACAAAAACAATAACTGAGTTCAGATACAGAGTTAGAAGTTTCAAGTTGTTAAACTTCTCAGATCAAACCATTTCATCTTTCTAATGGTTCTCCTGCTTTTTGAAAAAAAAAAAAACCTAAAGAAATAGGAAAATAAAAAGAGAAGGAAAGTCCGTATTTATGGTATCTGTCATCTGTTGAAATACTTTGTGAAGACAATTTTTTTGTAATTTCTCATTTATTCAGCATATCAATGAATGATTATACTATAACCGAAGTATAAACGTGTTTGCAACAGTAAAATATTTTTCTTTTTTCCTGGGAGATGCTACTTTTTTGTTCTGTGTTCATTTTTCAAAAGGAAGAAATTTTTTTGAAAAAAAAAAAAGAAAAAAATTCTTAAAGAAATCTTTCTTTTTCTGTCACAGCTATCAATTATAGAATCATAGATTTGTTTATGTTAGAAAAGACCTTTAAGATCACTGAGTCCAACTGTTAACCCACACTGCCAAGTCCACCACTAAACCATGTCCCTAAGTGCCACATCAACATATCTTTTAAATACATCCAGACATGGTAACTCAATCACTTCCCTGAGCAGGCTGTTCCAGTGCTTGACCTCCCTTTCCATGAAGAAATTATTTTTAATATGAAATCTAAACCTCCCCTAACCCAGCTTGAGGTGATTTCTTCTCGTTGTGTTGCTTGTTACCTGGGAGAAGGGACTGACCCCCACCTCAGTACAACCTCCTGACACGTAGTTTAGAAGATGATGAGGTCCCACATGAACCTCAATTTCTCCAGGCTAAACAACTCCAGGTCCCTCAGCATCACCAGTGCTGAGTACAGGGGGACAATTACTGACCTGGTCCTGCTGGCCACACTATTGCTGATACAGGCCAGGATGCCATTGGCCTTCTTGGCCACCTGGGCACACCCACTGGCTCGTGTTCAGCGTCTGTTGACCAGCACTCCCAGGTCCTCTTCCACCAGGCAGCTTTCCAACCACTTTTCCATCAGCCTGTAGCACTGCATGGGCTCGTTGTGACCCCAGTGCAAGACCCAGCACTTGGCCTTGTTGATCTTCATACCATTGCCCTCAGCCCATAGATCCAGCCTGTCCAGATCCTTCTGCAGAGCTTTCCTGTCCTCTAGCACATCAATTTGGTGGTGTCTGCAAACTGACTGAAGGTGCTTTCAATCCCCTTGTCCAGATTGTTGGTAAAGCTATTAAACAGGACTGCCCTCAGTACTGAGCCCTGGGGAACACCTGTGACTGTCTGCCAAGTGATTGTAACTCTATTCTCCACTCCAGTTTCTTCAGGAGAATTCTGTGGGAAATGGTGTCACATGTTTTACTGAAGTCGAGAAAGACAACATCCACACCCTTTTCCTCATCCACTAAGTGGGTCATTTTGTCATAGAAAGGACCAGGTTATCCAAGTAAGACTTACCTTTCATAAACCCACACCGAGTTAATGAAAGGTTCAATGGTTGACTTGTTCTCTTCAAACCATAATGATTCTATATTTCTATAATCCCATTCAGACCCATAGAATTGTTGTGTGCCTAAATGGTGCAGCAGGTCGCTGATAATTTTATTTTGGATTATGGGATCTTCATTCTGCTCTCATCCCTGTCCTCCACCTCAGAGGGCTGGGTATCCAGAGAACGACTGGTCTTACTATTAAAGACTGAGGCAAAAAAGGCATTAAGTACCTCAGCTTTTTCCTCCTTTGTCACTGTTTCCCCCCACATTCCCCAAAGGCTGGGGATTATCCTTAGCCCTCCCTTTGTTGCTAATGTATTTATAGAAACATTTTTTGTTGTCTTTTAGGGCTATAGCCAGAATAAGTCCTAGTGAGGCTAGGGTTACTTTTGACATAGAAGGACAAAGGACAGTGTCTCTTTTTGTCATGCGTAAAATTTTCCAAGTTTTCATTGCTTAATCAAATTCAGTTTACAGTTAACTAGCTACAACAGAACCCCAGAAGAATAGAATCTGTGGTACTAATAGGTTAAATTCTCTAGGCAATTGATATTCTTAGAGCTGGAACGTTTATCAAAAACTAAAACTATTTTTTTTTTTTTGTCTTCTTTATTATTTTTGTCATGGTTGACTTTACCTAATGTCTTTGTTCTTTTATTGATCCACAGCTTTGAGTTTCCTCTGGGCATCATGGAGTGAATGTATGCCCAAAGAGTCAAACTAAAAGGAAAACACCATTTTCTTTTGATATTACTACATTTCTTTTATATATTCTTGCTGTCTTAACTATGTATATAGTTAGCTGAATCGTGTGGTTTCAGGCTGCACTACATAAACACAGAGGGATGGATCATAAATTATTAAAATCGATGCATCTCAATAGTCTATAAAAGCAATAAATTATTGTACAATTTTATTAAAAACATGAAATGACTGGAAAACAGTTAAATTTCTTATACTGTACAGCAGATTTAATGGACAAAGTCTTGTTGATTTCACTAAGACCTAGACCAAGGCCATTGGGAATATATGAGCGTAAGGACTGTGTTTGTGTAATATGTATTATGAACCTAATAGAAACTTTTATTGTATATTATACCATCTGTCAGCTCTTATTTATCCTTGCATGTATTACAGGGAAATTATTCCCTTCCATGTTAAAAGCATGGGGAATTTTCAGTTGTAAAATAAGTAGAGTTTTTTTGAAGTAAATCAAACCAGAATACCACAGTGCTTTATTTTAAACTACAGTGATTTCATCAACATCCCTTGGTAATCCAGCACAAAATACGTATCTGAAATTTTCCCTGCTTATTCAATATGTTGCAATATAATAAGAAAAGTAAACACAGTAATTGCTTCTGACTGATGTGCTTTCAGTTTTCATATATTATCTGATAGGCTCACTTGTGGCATGAGGAGTTAGCAGCCACTGTGAGCTGGCAGAAGGGGGTTTTTCCCCTCGCAGGCTGACACAAAGAAGCCCGGAGATCAACGCTGAAACCCCTCTGGAAGGCGGCTCTCAGTGCCCAACACACAATGAAAAAGGGTAGAGCTCCTCACCCAAAAGGGGCTGTATCTTCCTGTCACTGTTATGCATGCACAGAGGCGAAGGCAAAGAAGAAAAGAGAGTGGGCTCTCCAGGTGTTCCAAGCACTTTTATTCTGCTCAAACGACAGGGACGAAGAGGCAAATTGGTAGGAGGGTCCAGGGATCTTATACTGAGTACAGAGTAGGTGGGGAAAGGGATCTCAGCCAATGGGATAGGGACAGGTAGGTGGGGTTGACAGCAAGGAAACCAATGGGAACAACACATAGGAGGGACTCAGGGAAGGATCCAATGGGGCATCGAGGAACAAAGAACTTTCTAGAACTGATACATATTAAAGAAGGGAAATGAATATACATAACCTCATATATAAAACAGGGAGAGGAAAACATTAACCAATTGGGCAAAAACCTGCAAAAGACAGAGCAAAAGACAGAGCAAGAACAGTCGTGGGTTCTCACCATGACTGCAAGTTACGTGCTAAACTTGAGTTGCTGACCACCACAGCTGCTTGTCTGAGTTCTCCTCAGGAGACAGAGTGGCTGGAGTCACCTGCCCTGCCACCATGGCATATGGGTCAAGCATGCTTTAGGGGAGGTTTAAGCATTCTAGTGCCTCAAGGAGACCTGTGCAAAAGCTTGAGAGGGTCCTGAAGAGAGACCCTTTGTAAGAACAAGGTGGGATTGACTTACACTGAAAGAGGGTAGGTTTAGATTGGATGTAAGGAAGAAATTCTTTACTGTAAGGGTGGTGAGGCACTGAAAGAGGTTCCTCAAAGAACCCGTGGATGCCCCACTTTTAGAGGTGTTCCGTGGATGCCCCACTTTTAGAGGTGTTCCGTGGATGCCCCACTTCTAGAGGTGTTCAAGACCAAGCTGGATGAGGCCCTGAGCAACCTGGTATGGTGTAAGGTGTCTCTGCCCATGGCAGGGGAGTTGGAACTAGATGATCTGTGAGGTCCTTTCCAACCCAAACCATTCTATGGTTCTACAATTATGACATGCAGATGAACGGTACCACAAAACTCAGTATGGCTATCCCAGGTCAGTCTAGAAGGTCTGTGAAATCCCATGTCCCCCATCTCCAGTATTACCTAAACCAAATGCCTAAAGAAGAGCGTTTCCTTAATACATTCAGCTGCAGGGTCATTTTTACACATTCGATAACCATTAGATTCCATTAACTGGTCACGTTTTCCTACTAAATCCATGCAACTTTTAGCATTCACAGCACTATATATCAATTAGCTTTACAATTCTGTGCCTCGTTCCACAAAGTATCTCTTTTGCTTGTTATGAAACTGGCTTCAAATGACCTTATTTGATGTTCTTGTTTCTTCCTTTTGAAAAGATGAAGAATAGTCTGTTTCAATCCACCATATCTAAGCCAGTCATTTTTTGAATGTCTATAGTATCACCTCCCCTGACATTATATCGTCTCTTTATTTAAAATGCCTGCTTAATCAATTGTTCATAGTACAAAATTCTTTGCTTACTTCTCATCAAATATCTATAGTTGTTTTGGTGGTTTTCTTTTTTCAGATAAGAATGAGCCAAACTGAACACAGGTCTAAATGTGAGTGTGACTTTTGAGTTTAGATGTAGTGAACAATGTTCTCTAAGACTCTTTGGGGTTTTGGGGTTTTTTTAATAGATTCTCAATAATTTGTAGCATTTGGTATGTATTTTTGAGTTATACTATTTATTAGTTTGGTATTTTGATGGAAATAGCTGTCATAAGCCCAATGTCCTTAACTGGTAATGATCATATCAAACCTTTTTGTCCTAGATATTGTTAGGAGTCTTTTTCTTCCACGGTATGAAACAATTTACATTTATTTGTATTAAATTTCATGACTTATTTCGTTGGCAAACCACTCATAAGGTACTTCCACAGGTTGTCACAGCTGAGCCCTGACATTATTATTCTGAGTAACTTTATAACATGAACCATCCTTCATCTTTCACTCCCATGCTCTTTTTGAGGCATGTATTCATAAAGACGTTGAAAAACATAACCATAGCTTGGGTTGGCAGGGTCCTCCAGAGGTCAATTCATTCAGCTGCCTTCTCACAGCAGGTTTCATCAGACCTGGTAGCCCAGAGTAACAACCAATAATCATGAGTACTTAAAAGGATGGAGGTAGCACAAGCTCTCCATGCAATCTGACCCAGTATTTAAACATCCTCAGAGCAATTTTAATACTTTGCATCTAATAAAAACTTAGTGTTTTTCAACTTCTGTCCATAGCCTCTTGACCTGTCGCCAGGCAGCTTGAAGAAGAGTCCAGTTGCATTGCCTCTGAATCCTCTGATCAGGTAGCTGTAAACAGTAAGGTCTTCCCTGTGCCTTCCTTTCTCTGAGCTGAAGTCTCCCCTGGAGTGTCATGTAATCCAGTTCCCTGTCCGTGTTGGTGGCCAAGGACACCCGACTGCTGAGTCAGTACATACATATCCTTCTAGTTCTGGGGAGTAGAAAAACAGGTACAGCATTCTAGGTGTAGTCTTACAAGTGCCAAATAAATGTGAAATCTTAATTTCCTACTCTACACGTTAAACAAACTGGCTTTGTACTCTAATAAGGTTGTCCTTGAAGATTAGCAAGCTCTCCTGGGCCTTTTTGCCTTCTGGGACAGTTTCTTGAATGATTCTACCAAACAGGCCCCTAAAGGGGCTACAGACTTCTCTTTTGATGTCCTGGTTTGTAATTCTGCTGTTTTGTCTTGCTCATTCCTCTCAGGATCCTAAATTCCACAGTCTCATGGTTGGCACAGCTGAGATTGCCCTTTTATCTTCATAACTTTAATCAAGTTTTCCTTGTTTGGGGTTATCAGGCTGTCCTGGGTTGCAGTGTATTCTATTACCGTCCTCATGAGCTATTGAAATCAGGTGGGGAAGTGTTTCCTTGCCTCCTCCCCCCAGACTATCTTTCTGTTAATGGCCCATCATTGTCCTGCCACATGACTCAGAGATAACTCCCTCCGGACTATCTTCTGTTAATGAGCCTAATCAACACTTGGCCTCATGACTCATTACCCCATTGTGAGATGCTCCACCCAGAGGGAGGAACCAAGCATCCCATCGTGGATATAATCTGAGACTCTAAATACCAGAGACAACCCTTTTCCACTGGATTTCCAGAGGACAGGAGCTACACAGCCACCACTAGACCTTCTGAGGAAGAGCAGACCCTTTTTTCTATGGGATCACCACTTCAGAGGACTGCAGCCACCATTCTACCAGACTGCTACCACCACCCTGCCTAACAGGGACTCAGGTTGTATCTTGACTCTGTCAGTTTGACCCAGTGTTTTCTTTTAGTTTTTTTCCTTTTCTTTAATTTCCCCACTAAATTGTTATTCTGACTTGGTGCCTCCCACTGGTTTGTTTTCAAACTAGTATACAGGCCCAGCAAAACATTCCCCCCCCCCATTCAGCTTATTGGTTTCCTGCATCAATAAATTATCTTACATACATTCCAGAAGCTTCCTGGCTTTTTTCCACCCAGTTGTATTGTCCTTCTAGCAGATACCATGGCTGTTGAAAGTCATCCATGAGTATTGAGGACTGTGACTGTGAGGCTTCCTCCAGCTATCCAAACTAGGCAACTTTGGCCATTCCCACACATCCTGTTGTTGCCTATCACTATAACTGGATCCCAGGGAGAAGAGTTGAGCACCACCCTCTCCACTTTCTCTCTTCAAGAAGTTGTAGAGAGCAATGAGGCCACCCCTCAGCCTCTTTCTCTCCCAGCTAGGCAAGCCTGAAGCTGCTCTTCCAGACATGTCTTCCAGTGCTTTCAGCAGCTTTGCTGCTCTACTCTGGACACATCCAAGGACCTGAGTGTCACTCTTAAATTGCGGGGCTCAGAACTGTGCACGGTACTCCAGATGAGGCTTCACCAAAGTTGAATAGAGAGTGATAACCGCCTCTTCTGATTGTCTGGTTGAGCTGTATTTGATTCACCCTAGGATGAGGTTGAAACACCCCTCTTGGCTGTTTCCTTCCTTTAGATCCAGCCCATCCTTGCTAAGTTACATTTCTTCAAAGATGGTCCTGTAGCCACAAGAGCCAAAGCTCTGCTTGTTACATGACCACATAGTTGGGTGCTGACCAGTTGGTTTAGCCCATCTCTGCTTAAGCCTTTCCTGCCTCAGTGAGAGGTTTGAGGATAACAACACCTAGGCCCACATCTTTCCACCCCGAAGCTCTGTAAATGCTCTTGATATACTCCAGGTTACTTCTGGCAGTACGATTGGTGCCTATGGTAAGGAAGAGGTAACTTTCCATAATCTTTGCAGGGGGACTGCAAGGGGCCACTAATATTGGCCCTAACCAAAAAATCTCCCAAGTCATGGGATCTGGTTAGAATACTGGTGCCTCTGTCACCTCTGCATGAGGGAGTCACATTAACTACAGCTCACTTTTTCTTTTTCATGCAGACATGATCTAAGACTTTGCAGAAATCACACTGCCTTTTCCTATAGCAAAAATACCACAATTCAGAAATAGACCTCAAAATACCCACATGAATTGTGTGTGAGTAAAAGTGGTGAAAATAAGAAGACTTTGTTTGCCTTTTTTTTAAGAAGGTGTCTGACATGTAACTAAAGCTTGTGATTATTTATTAATAGATTTTTTCAGCAATGTTCTTCAGTGATAAAAGTGATCTATAATATATCAGCACTAACAAACTGTAACACAATTACTAATTAAACACAGCATAAACACATCAAATAAGGAGAAGTCCTGGTGATAAACTACCATAAAAGATTTGGTTTAAAGTGAATTCTGGAGAAACGTGTTCTAGCTCTATTTCTGCTATTCAAGTAATGCATTTTCTCTAATACAGAGCAGTTGTTCTAGCATAGACAGAAATGTGTTCCTTGTTGACATTTTAAAGACTGTAAGAACAAAGGAAAAAGAAAGTCAGAAAAGCGGCAGAAACCCCAGTGATGAACAGGTAGAACATTGTACTGTGTAATTTGATTCTCTTCCTAATACTCAAGTGTTGGCTGTCATGGGAACATTTATAACAACCCCATTTAAAATGACCAAGTAAGTACTACTAAAGAAGCACATCAAAACAATATTTTGCTGCTACTTGGAGAACTGTGATTATGTGACTCTACAAAGCTTGAATTAAATAATTTTGGGATAATTTGTAGTTGTCCAATGCCCTAATAGTAGTCATGTTTTATTAACTAAACTCTATTACTGACTATATATAAGAGGAGAGAACTCAAAATGAGTCCTAATTTCCTCTCCTTTGTATTTGTATGGGAATTAAGATGCATGATATAAAGCTTCTATTTATGGTAAGTAGATAAATTGCATCATGTGGGCTATGTGGTGGCTTTACCTATGAGTAAGATTAAAAGGGAAGAGGAATGGAAAAGAGAATTATTAGGATGGAATTAGTTAGTACTTTATGTGCATATAACAAGCAATGTTAGTCTTTACCATTAAATAAATTATCACATGAAACAGGAAAATCATGGTTAGTTTTTACTCTTTTAAACAACAGACTCAGAAATGACTGCTGTACAACTCCTCTCTTGAGTGTGTTAATCAGTATGAGACAAGAATCATGCTCGTTCTAACTTAATAAATATTTCTGTTTGTATGTTAATGTGTGGAGGAGGAGCTTCGCATGTTAATTATATAGGTACCTTCCCTTCCGCCTCAAATACTTAGACCTGATCATTAGATTTAAGCATTCTTAGAAGAAATGTGCATTTAAAGCTATAAGATGGAAAAAATATGTTTCAATGTTTTCCAATGTTTTGGAGATCTTCATGTCATTTACATTCTGGATTTAGGATAAAAATGGGCCATATAGTCTCTTTCATACAAGCAGTCATCCTGTGCTGCCAATTTGCTCTGAATTAAAGTAATATTTTCTTCTGTGAAATAAAATGCTTAACCAAAATCTAGCTAAGGTCTTTGCACTGGAATTCATCAGTAGGAAAACAGCGTCTTCTGGGAGATTCGGTGAATATGACTGTTCGAAGACAGGACTGAAAATGAGCAAGAGGTGATAGTGAGTGAGAGGGTTTCAAGGGAAGAAATAGTGTTCTTTGGTGTTGAAAGTATAGAACAGAAATCCTGTATTATGGGGATGTCTACTTGGCCATTTCATGGACTCTCATTTTAAATTTTATTAGATAATTATAATACATATGCAGTAAAAAACTGAATTATATGAATATGGCAGCCTCAATTCTGTTTGTTTGTGCAACTGTAACATTTAAATAAGGTTTATTATGTATGATTTTATATACAATACCAACTCTAAGAACAGGTGAAATACCTGACTGCTAGCTCCAGAGAAGAGCTAGTATTAAAAATGCAGCTTCATAAATGTGGAATATTTATTTAACTTTGCAATGGAGCCAGTACTGAGAGAATTGATTAATTAACAAGAATGATGCATTGAATTATTTTAGCATTTTTCCAGAGTCTTAAAATTTGCCAGGAAAAAAAAGAAATATCAATTACTGCATAAAAAATAGCCTAAAAATATCTTTGCTTACAAAATTGCAACTTCAGGTTCATTGTGTGCTGCAAATGTAATAGAAAACACAAGCTTTACTTGAAAGTGTGGACGTAAATTATGTGGAAGCCCACAGCTGGCTGTCATTTTCTAGTGGAACTTTTTGAAATTAAGAACCATTGTTTCCAAAATGAACTTGTGAGGTTTGAGATTTCGGTTTTGTCTTCTGGTTTTTTATGTTAAAATACCAATTAATGTGGACAGTTATTTTTCTATAGAAAGCCAAAGCAAGTGTTTGGAGACTGTAGTAATAGAATACAAGACTCTCCAAGTCAGTGTATTTTGTACTGTAGAATAATGGCTGTATACTGATGGAGGTGCCCTTGGTTAAGAGTGTATTGTGTCTGAGATATTAGACTATTGGAATTCAATCCTTATTCCATCCACAGATTAATTTTCTTCTCAATTGGCCCCATCTCACTAATAAAAAAAATATAATTTTAATGTGCTGAGCCTATCTATTACAAGTATAACATTTATTACGGAATATTAAGTGCATTTAAATATAATTAACTTACAGTGAATTTGATAATTAAGGTAAGTTTAAATTCCAGTTACATTTTACAAGTAGATTGATTTCAGCACTGGAAAATAACCCATTTTCAAGGTTTTTGTACTTAATTTTGTACTAACCTCACACTAGACTGCAAAACTCTGTATTTTGTCTCTTTTCTTAGTGAAACCACTTGAGTTGCTTAAGAATTGAATATGATCCAAAAATTTTAATGGAATAATATTTATGTGCTAATAAAGTCACAGAATCATAACAGTCATGCAGGCAGAGACATCATCATTGTCTATCAAGGCGTATGCAGCATTGCATGTTCATAAACATGAACTAAAGTGCAGTAAGCTGTAATAAAGCATGCTTGGTTAAAATACTCTCAGTAGAGAATTCAATCAGTCAGCTCTTATCTCTTCTGAGAGTAAGTTCTTTCCCAAACAGCATGACTGTGTATACAGAATGTTTTCTGAAGTGGTGATTGTGAAATGCAGGATGGCTGCTGTAATTGCCTCATTGTTCAGCCTATGTCACGAAATTATGCTCATCATACACCATAGGTGCCTCTGTGCGTATCATGTGTGCACAACACTGGGCTTCATTCTTTCCTTTCACATGTGACATTGAGTATATTTCTGTGCTGGCACTATTAGAGCTGTTCAGATAGGCATTAGCAATGTATTGCATAAAGGCACACTGATGAAACTTTTCTTTATGCAAAAGTCATGTGAAATAACACAAGAATACAATGACTGGAAGCACTCCTGAAATGGTAATAGGTGTGTTTGGGCTTAGGGCCAGGTTAGTGATTTTGTGATGCTGTTTCTTATCAGTTTGTCTCTCTGATTTTCGCAGAAAAGGAAAGTATATAGGCAATTTCTGTGCTTTGGGAATTTCTAGCAGCTACAACAATGTCTGGAGAATTATTATTGGGTGCTGTAAATCTGAATACTTGTCGCTGCTCAAGTTAGTGCTGGAGTGAGCTGCCTTCAGGTAGCCTCAGAATCTATGGGAACATAAACCTACCTTATACCTATTTATTCCCTCAGCCATGCCAAATGGAATGAGTAACATTTGCTTTCCTGGTACCCTGGTATCTCTACATCATGGCACAATAGAAGGTTACATGAGGTGCAGTAGACGAGAATGTAGCAAAGAAGTGAAGTTATACTGCCTGTTGTCTCAGTTATTGAGAACGATCCAGACAGGGATTATTCAGAGTATCTTCCTGTGGAAGTTCTGGTCTTTTGTGCTTAAGGTTTTGCTATGTGTCATTTGTGGAGCACAGGGAAAATTAGATACTCTTATGGCACATTCTGGATTTAAAATCCCTCCTGCATTCTCACACTTTCTAGTGTCATTTGTTCAGGATAGACTCAGCTCAGACATAAGCAAATGCAGCTGTACAACTGTGTGGCTGTGCTTAGGACAGGTGATTGGGCAGCACAACAGCAAGTGCTTATGAACTATAAGGTTTTCAACCCCAAATTTTGCCAGTAAGGGTGTATTTGGTGCCTTCTTGTCTAACCTTTCTAAGCAAAAACAGAGCAAGATTCTTGTCCACTAAGTTTAGCAGCTCATTTTGTGACACAGAACCCTGTATTTTATGGTGAAGACTTTAAATTAGGTGTACACACTCTGCTCTGGAACAATGTGTCTCTTGAACCATTTATTTCTACTGATCCAAGAGAAGTTGGTATATTCCTTAATATTTAGATTATTTAAACTACTGAAATAGTATGATATTATTAGTAATTGATAGTGCAGAACAGAT
Organism: Corvus hawaiiensis; assembly: GCF_020740725.1. NCBI lineage: Eukaryota > Metazoa > Chordata > Aves > Passeriformes > Corvidae > Corvus > Corvus hawaiiensis. Next base: position 79,823,404 of record NC_063214.1, read on the forward strand.
GTATGTTAGGCAATGCTGATAAAGAAAATATATTTTCTCATGAGTTGTTTCGCTAACTTACTGATAGTCATCTCTCAACTGCTCCTGAGAGTTCTATCAACATTTCACTTCACTTCCCTTTCTGTAACTGTCTCACTTTTCCATACACTCTTTGTTTTTCTGTCCAACACAAGTAGAAAGTGAAGGCCCCTGCTTTTATAATCAAGTTGTTTATGGGTTTGCAGATATAGGCAAAAGTAATCAATAAAACAAATGTGTTTAAGTCTCTTTTTTGCCCTTTTATGACTTGACTCCCTGCTATTTCTCACTTCTACCTGAAATCAATGATACATTTTCTATTGATTTGCTATAACAGAGATCTAGCTGCCTGTTAACAAAGTGTAGCATATTGAAGCTCAGTGAAGTGAAAGCATTGGTTTAAGAGACGCTGTCAAAAAAACCCCTTTATTTTCCTGTACGTTTTTTAAAAGAAAAATAATTTTATTGTCATAGTTATATGCTTGTAGAATCATTTTAATTAAAATGTTATTTAATTTTATCATGTTTCTGAATTTAGAAACAACACTTGGGGAAAAGATCTTACTGTTCTTATCCAGAGTTTGATTTAAGTTCAATGAAGTTAGTAAGCTTTTCCTGTGGACGTGAATGGTTTCAGATCCATTAGATTTATGGACTTTCTGGAGTTTATTAAGAATCTTGTGAAAACCAGAAAAACTATATGAAGAGGCTGATACTTTTAAAATATCAATTTTAATTTCCCTAAATTGAGATACTCCCAGGTTAACACTCACTGTAAGCCCCAGTGTTTTTAATAGTCCTCAATCAGGTGAGCCTACAATCAAATGGCGATGACATGATTAAGTAGTGTCTAGTTGAAAGGTGTAACTGTTTGCTTTACAGAGAAACAACTAAGGTTAGGTTTGCATTATTAAAAAATACGTTATTCATTGAAAAGTAAAAAGGGAATAATTAGTGGATAAAGTAGTTGAGCAGCATGTGCAGTGAATAAAATATTACATTACTTAACATAAATATTGTAGTGCTTAATTAAGCTGATTTTTCACTTTTATCAATAAAGGAAGTGACAAATTAATAGTCTACAATACCACTATTAATTTTTGAACAGTTGTTTACATTCTTTAAAAAACAAGTTAGAAACTGCCTTGAAAAAGTATAAAGGTTTTACAAATTCTTTCACATTATGTCCACTGAAAGTGCATATTCCCTTTTCCAGTAAACATTACTGGAAAATGTTACTAAGCTGGCAATGAAGATTCGTATGTCCTTGTAGCTCAATGATCTTGATCACTTACTTAGAGGTAACAAGACTTCCTTTGAGAATATATATTTGTTATTGAATGACCACCTCTTAGTCTTCATCCACATCCAATACAATAAAGAAATTGTCCACAAGTATGGATCATTTACTACACATCCCATTTTTATGCATCTGTGATGTTTTTTCTCCCTGTGATTGTTTTACTGAACTTTCCCCCACACTTTGGCAAAATTAAAAAAAAAAAGGAGGGAAGAAAATAATGGTTTGGGCTTTTTAATATGTGAAGAATAAAATATTGTACATTCATTTTTAATGCCTTCAACTTTGTTTTACTTATCACCTTGCTTGAGCTTCTGACTACTGCTGACTACTGCTTAAAGCTGGGTAGGCTTTGAGGTGATGGAATCTAGATCCTGTCTGTCAAAAGCAGGAATTTCTTTATCTCTGCTAAAGATTTGGAGTGAAAAGAGAGAAAGATGGGGGAGAAAATCAAAGGAAAACAAAAAATAAGAAAGTTGGGTAAGAGAGGAAGTTAAGAGGTTCCCAAAAAATCAAATTAGAAACTAAGAGACACAGAGTGAGCTATGTTTAATATGTATCTCTGTTGCCCTAGGGGCAATTGTGATTGATTTTAATCTAGTGAGTGATATTGAAAGAACTCCATTTTCTGTAGTCTGACTTCATGCTAAAGAAATACAGGCATAGCAGAGAGACAGGAAAGATATGAGGACAGAGAGATCTCTGACTATGTGAGACTTTACCTCGAGTTCTGTGTTCAGTTTTGGGCCACTCCCTTCAAAAAGGACACTGAGGTTCTGCAGCGTGTCCAAAGAAGGGCTACAAAGCTGGTGAATGGTCAGCAAATGTCCTGTGAGGAATGGTAGAGGGAGCTGGGGTTGCTTAGCCTGGAGAAAAGAAAGCCCAGAGAGGGGACCTCACTGCTCTCTACAACTTCCTGTCTGGAGATTTTAGTGAGGTGGCCTTTTCTGCCCCATCCCAGGTGAAAGGATGAGAGGACATGTCCTGAAGGTGCACCAGGGGAAGTTCTGATTGGATATTAGAAGTTTTTTTCACTGAAAGACTCTTAGGCATTGGAATTAGTTGTTCAGGTCTGTGGGGGAGTCACCATCTCTGGAAATGTTCAAGAGGCATCTGGATGTGGTGCTTGGGGATATGGTTAGGGGTGATTATCATGGTGCTAAGCTGACAGTTCAACTCTATGATCTTGAAGATAGCTCCAGGCTATGTTCATGGAAATAAAAACTGAAAATGTAAGAATTGGTACATTTTTTTGCATTAATGGAATAGAAAATACTGTGCAGGACACATGGAAGGCGAAGGCATTGAATAGCTTGCAGATGGGTAGGTCTATATGGTAGTTAAGGTATCAAGCCAAGGATAATTCCTGCTCCTGGAGAGCTGTAGTCATTTATAGAGGAGTTTAGCAATGCTTAGTACGGGAACAGTCTGTAACAACTGAGCTGCAAAGAAAAAGAGATGTGTCTATAGAGGTTCTAAGGAAAATACAGATAAAGTCAAAGAAGCTAAAAATCTGTGAAAACCAAAATGAAAATTAGTATTTATTTAAGATAAGTGGGTTTAATAAAGAACTACTGAAGTTCTAAACCTAATACTTCAACTGGAGGGAATTGTTTTTTGCACGAGGTTGTGTACAAACCATAAAAATATTAACGAGACTACACAGATTTATCCTGTAAGTGTAAATTCTGTTCTTCAGTGTTGAATGAGTTGAAGAACTGGACTTGTTTCTATTTAAGAGTAATATGAAGTTGTGAAAGATGTGCTATGTGAGATTAATGTTCAACATGTTAGACTGAGAACATGCTTGTATCTCTGTCACTCCATGATGCCTTACTTTTTTTCCCCTCAAATTTCTTGGTCAGAATACTGAGGTGTGGACTGTAGGGGGGGTGATTACACCATGCCACAGCTTAATATAGTGTTCAGTAGACTTGTTTTGCCTGTTATTTCTGAAAGATTGTGAAAGTTGTATCTACATTTTATCTAAAAATAGGGAAAAAAGGAAAACCAACTTCATGTACACAATATGAACAAGCCCTTCTGCTTTTATAAATAGCTGTTGATGGTAAAGGGAAAATTGAAAAGATTATCTTTCCTGCTGTTATGAGTAACTGTATTCTCAGAAAGAACCTTCACAGATCAGTTTCTCAATTCTATTTAAAAAAAGTTTCAATTTCCTTTTGAGGCAAACTGATCCATTATGCAAGACGCTTCACCACTTGTTCATTGTGAAATAAATTACGGTATTCTACATGAGATCTGCAGGAATAAAAGAACCTTTTGCAATGTACATGATAGCAGCTTTTTGCAGGTTTACGTCACATCAGTCCATTTGTCCTCATGTAATTCACAGATTCCAGATATGAAACAATGCTTTATGATTTCTAAATACTCACTTTAAAAAAAGAAAAAAATTAACTGAACCCAAAACTTACTCTGAGAGAAAGCATATAATGGCAAAGATCACTTAGTTGATCTCTGCATAAGTTACTTAGACTGAACTTTTTGCCCTGAAGCTTTTTTGGTCAAATCTTGTTCTGAATGAAAGAGAAATGTGGTATGTAGTAGTGAGAGTGAGAAACAAGCAAGCTAAACATTTGTCTAAATGAGGATACAGATCTAATTTTGGATTTAGAGGAATCCTAAGTAGAGGAAAATTAGAACCTTCCTCCTGCACAGACTTTGCTGCAGAGAGCCACTGCTTGATAGTCAGCATATATTTATTTCTCTAGAGTTGGTACTCTTTCTCCTTACTTTTTTTCTCTTTATTTCTGCACACTTTGTTGTCTACATTCCCTGTAGTTCTAGCCAAACTCTAGGTTATCTGGGTGCTTCATTATAATCAGGAAGGTTTTCGCTTGAATGCACAACCTTTATTTCCTGTTCCTACCTCACTTAGTCCTGGACAAGGAATTCCCAAAACCACGGCAGTATTAACTCTCTAGCAAGTAAATAATGTCTAGCTACTACAAAGCTCCTAAAGTTTTGTTTTTCTAGCAGCAAATGGTGAAAATATAGATTTTTTATGTTTGCAGATTATTTTTTTTATGAAAGAAAATAGGAAAAAGAAGGAAGAAGAGGCCCAAAACACCTTTTTCCCCTAAGAAAGAAAAAAAAACTCCACTGTACTATCATGCAGGAATTTTTTCCTGACTCTCAATACACAGCTAAACCAGTTTCCTTGCTGAGATGTCCACATAAGAAATTTTAATATCTTATTGTTTTGTTTGAATAGATGATTCAGAGATTTTAAGATGACAAAACAATGATTTAATATAAGCTTTTTATTATTATGCCATGCAAGGCTGAAATGAAAGGTAGGTTTTTTAATAAATACCTCTAGAACTGGAGTACTTTATTCTAGGGAAATCTAATTTTCCCTTGAGTGGTAATTATGCATATAAATATATACACTCTTATAAATGATCATACATGCACACATAAATATGAGTGGATATTAGAATACATATATGTATAATTCTTGTCTGAAAAGACATATATATATATTTATATATGTATAAGCTGTGCTAAATTGGCAATGATTTCTCTGCCATCCGATCTTATCACATATACATTTTTCTTGGGTTTGGTTGGGTTTGGTTGGGTTTTTTTGGTTGGATGTGCATTGCTTGTTTTTTTTTTTTTTAATGAAATTGATGTGAAACTAACAGACCTATACTTACCTTGATTCACCAATTTCAATTTCAAAATGCTGGGGAGAACATTAGCTGGTCCAAATTCCCCAGCCCTTACACTATAGTCTACCATTTATTGAAGTATCAACACCAGTCATCCCGACTGGTCTTTGATCCATAATTTCAATGTTCTTCCCTGCAAGTTAGTTTGATTAGCTTGCATATATATTCTGTCTTGCCTACTACAGACTTTCAGTTTGCAACATAGTAAAATTCAAACCCAAAATTTTATTATTTTAAAAATAGGGTCTAAACTGCATTCAAAATATTTATCAGGTGTCATCTGAAATAATTTTGTTTACTGATGTGATAGAAAGTATTTTATTTTCACTTACAGTGGGGTATTTCACCTGGCTTTGCTCCAAACACAGAAATATTCTTTTACTGTTTTGACATGCTGTATTATGTCTGATTGATGAATTTGCCATCTGTGTCAAATTCAAGCAAATATTTGTGTTATAATATTTTGTTTCCATTGTAGTGTACAATATTAACTTTAATATTGGCCTCAGAACTTTCATGAATATGTTTAGTTTCCTTTAGCAATTTCTTGTATTTCCCAGTTGACAATGTATACACATGGCTGTCAGCTTCTTCATTTTTCCATTGGTTATATATATTGGTGTCATTAAGACTGAAGAGAATGCAGCCTCTGTAAGAGTGTTCATTGCACATTTCTCTGGTCATGTTTTCCCTACAGAAATCTTGGAGAAGAAGTATTTGTTTCTATTGATAGTTTGAAATCTCTTACCAGGCTTCCACAAAGGCAGAGTATTGGAATGCATGGGTAACTGATAAGCCAAAGGACCCTACAGAATAGCTGGATGTAGGATCAGTGTTAAAAAGCATGTGTTTAAAGAGCACAGTAGCAATTCATCTTCTCCTGTCTACTCAGCTATCATTATTCCACATGTTCATACTTTTCAGTTTTAATGCCCTGATAAGTTTTGTAGAAACAAGTAAGATAAAATCAAACGTTATTATTACTTATTAAATTTTAAATTGTTGTGGCTGGTGGCTGTGGAAAGTGTATACAATCAATAGTAAACTATAAACGAAAATCAATCATTATCTCATAACCAATGATAAATTGTATTTCCAATATAGACAAATGTGTATATTCCCAAGTAACAGTCTGCACACAGTTTTAATGTGAGTTGATAAAATGAATTATTCCAGATAGCACTTGGCTCCATAAGAAAAAGAAGGACAAATGTAAACAGAAGGTTTCTACTCAGTTGTGATAACACATATCATAATCTTACTGTTGGTTTTTGATTTGCTCATTTTTCTGAAAAATACTGTTAAAATATTCTTATGTGAAACTTCTGAAAATATTGAAAGAATTTTTTGGGATTTAACTGTCATGTAACACAATGAAGTCATTCTGTATAAATACACAAGCATATATTTTTATATGCCAGAAAATTTAAAGTCAATGTAGTAAGTAGACATGTATCACGTATCACAGATTTTAAAGTTATGATTTAATTTAATTGATTTTCCAATATTTCTGATTAGGAAAAAGTAAAAGCAAAAAAATTCAGGGTCTAGTCATGGTAGCCCTTTGTGCATAATGTGAAATACAGGGAAGCCTAGCAGGAGAGTTTGAGAAATCACCAGAAGTTCTAGCTGTTAAAAACAGCAGACACTGTTATTATAGCTGTATTTGAGTGTTTATCCCATTGATTAGTGATGTATTCCTGCAATTTGGTTAACTGTATTATTTTTAACAAGTAAAATACCAGGCATATTTGTTATATTATTAGTACAATAACCAGATAGCACTATATTGTGCAAGAATTAGGTTGTTATTGTTTCTGGTTAAATCATAGTTGTGTCATAAATGATGGAGAACAAAGCAATTTTAGGCAGGCTAGCAAAACAAATGGGAAATGGACAGGACAAGTAAAGAAATTAAAATATTTTTTTTAATATTACCAAGTGCATTTTAGACAATTTGAAGCACATTAGCAGAGAGGGAAAAAGAGGCCAGAAATAGCAGTGGGTATAAAACAGAGAGGAAATAACTTTTGGTGTATTTTCTTGTAAATGAAGTCTTACATTCTGCACAGTGATGTCTTCCATTTGGATTGATCTGATTAACTTAGTATAAAACATCCTGTTTCAGCTGAGATTTTCTGCTGGTTTCCATCTCCTCATCCTACAATAGGTTGCAAGTCTCATTTTCTTCCCATGTCATATCTTTCATCTCAGTTTGTGTGTCTTGGGTAACGTGGGACTTCTTAAGTAGTACACGACACTTAGTTTAGATACTTGAGCCCAAACCACTGGACTCAACAACACTACTGTTTTATGCCTTTTTAGATATATTTTGTAAAAGAATTTATTCTAACAACACCAAGAAGAAAACCATCAAGAACATGGACCAGCACATTATATAGAAAGAATATTGGGAGCAGTTCACAAGACAGTACTGACCCGCAAAAAAATTATTTTATGAATTGCAAAACAGTCTTTAGTTCCAGAGATTTCTGTAGGACAGAGTAAATATAGAAGTGAAAGCCTAGGCAAGGAGAGAAAGACATAGAAATGTGCTATATTGTCTTCACTAGTATCAAGAAATAAATCAATTCAGTTAAAAAAGATTGGTTTTTTTATGGTGAATTGGAAGGATTTGTTTTTATTTCCAACTTTATTTTCATAAGATTACAAAAGAGAATATATAGAAAACCAACAAGACCAAAAAATTAAAAGACATTTTTCACTGTAGTTAGTGAAAACAAAGGTAGTCATTAGGTCTGTATATGTACCTGAGATCAAAATCTTCTGCAATGAGTGATATCAGAGCTACCAAAGACAGATCTCAATATGGAAAATTTCTTATTGCCCATTTTTTTTATATCTCTCTGTCTATTGACACCACAGTTTGTTTTTATTCTTGAGGCCAGAGATTAAGCTGGAAATATGGACTGTGAGGAATCTCATACAGTTCAGGAAGGAGAAGTGCAAAGATCTACACTTGAGGAGAAACAACTCCAGGCACAGTACTTGTGGAAAGCAGCCTGGTAGAATAGGACCTGTGTGTCCTGGTGGACATCAAATTGAATATAAGCCAGCAATGTGTCCTTGTTGCAAAGCAGGTAGCCTGGTATCCAGTGGTATCCTGGGCCATATAAGGATGATTGTTATCAGCAGGTCAAAGGATGTGATTCTTTCCCTCTACTCAGAAGTGAGGCCACCCCTGGAGTCCTGTGTCCAGTTCTGGGCTCCCCAGTACAAGAGAGACATGGACATATAATAGCTGATGGCTAGTTTGGCCAAGATGCTGAAAAATACAATTTCCTCGAAGTATTCATTTTATCCTTTACACTCTTTCTAGTGTAGCTTAGATAAATGTGAAACAGTATTTTAATTTGAAACAAAATGTTATTTTTTTATATATATATATAGATATATATATACAGCTAGTGCAGGATTTTTTTCCATGTCAGTATATTTTGCTGAATCCACAGGTTACTTCAACTATATCCATAAATTCCAACTGTTAGCCCCAGTCATAACAGCACAACTACTGTGCAGGGCCACTCTAATAAAGCCTCTCTGCGATACTTCTGCTCAGTCGGCACCACAAGTAGAATCTGCTCACTGTGTTTCCCCTTATCCCTTCTTCAGCCATAGTTCATCTTCTTCTGTCAGAACCAGTTCTGCTTGCAGTTCTAAAGACTGAGAGGAGCATTTTTTTTTCCTGAAGTGAACAGCAAATCTCTGCAGTTTTGTTCCAAGATCTCTGCATCAGATGATAAAGCTGTTAGCAAAGCACTGTGCAAAGTCCTGTAAGAAGCTATAGTCTAGTTCCCCAAATCAGAGTTGGTAATAGCTTTCTTCCTAATACTAATATTGGCAGCTAATAGCATGCAAAGTTACTTGAGTCCGCAAAGCTTATACATTAACAAAAATATCATAGATAGATCCAGGGTGACATTTTTAGTCTATAAATTTGTTTAGATATATAAATTTATTTTCTCAATAAATTTATTTAGATTCATTTTTTTGGGGCTCTTGTTCCAATAGGAATTTTGAGAGCAAGGAGTGATGAGCAACTATGTCAGTAAATGTATGTATATCCATCCCAAACACATGCATTGGATCAGAAAGGTAGAAAAAGTTCTGCCACCCAGAAGTTTAATAATTTACGTAGCCAACATGAAAATCAATATCTCCCTTCCAGATGAGGAAGGGAACACAAAACAGAAAGGAAAGAGTGACTTTGTGACTGGGATATTTTCCCGAAGATAGAAAATGCTGAGTTTGATTCAAATGAAACAGGCCATTCAAATGAATCAAACCAAGGATTTTGAAAGCAAAGATTAATTTCTTTGTGGCTTGGAAGGGGAATTTTGAGCTGATGCTGCAACTCCTAAATTTTATGTCATTGGACCTTAAGCAAAATATATATCCTGTGAATACTTAGGTGCTTCAGAATAAGATCTATTATATGCAGCACAGAGACTAAAGTGCCTCAAACTACCTAGAGCAGAATATGTACACTGACAGTACTGTGGTTTCAGTCTAGTCTTTCTCACAGCCTAGGGAACCATATTTATGGGTTGTAAGTTTGCCCTGGAGATAATGCTTACCCTGTCTTTCAAGTCAAGAAAGAGAAATGATCATTTCTTTCTTCTAAGAGACAACTCAGCCTCTGTGGAGGTCTCCTGTGGGGATATGTAGGCAAAGTTATTATTTAATCCTCAGGTTTCCAAACACATTGCAACTTGCAAAGATGAAAAGGTACGTTTAGCCTATCTGCATTTGAATGACATGCATTTCAATAGAATTACTCATCTTTGCATACTCTGGCATGCAAACTCAAGAAAGTGACTGTGCTTCTACAGTCATAAATACTAATTCTTTTGTCCAGAGAAGTGTGTATTCTTTTCAGAGCTAGCAGTTAAAAAATAATTCACAAAGCTTCTCTATGTCTTGAGTCCTAGATTTTTTTTGAGTACTTCATGAAACAGAAACTCCTGGAATGGGAAGGTCTTGAGAATACTCTTTGTACCCTGTACAGCTAGGTTTGCAACAAGTTGGTATCATAAGTTCCTGAAAAGTAATTAGACTGTACATAAATTACCAAAAATTCATGATACCTCAGCATTTATTTTTTTTAGACTTTTCTACAGTGGAAAGTAAGATCCCTAAACAAAAAGAAATGCATATACACCTGACCAGAAAATGAATGATGATGGATGTCAGTACATGGCTGTAACTGTAACTGATATATGCTATGACTGGCAACAAGAATTTCACTTTTCTGATTTAAACCAGTTAGCTCACTGCCATTTCACAAGAATGAGCATTGTACTATGAGCAATAGTTTTTCATAAATCTTGTCTGTTCTGCTAAGCCCTTGGATAACTTCCAGCCATCTGGCTGGCATCTTAGCTTCCATGAAGACACAATTCAGCATGATTGTGCAAGAATAACTGCTCAAGAATTACAGTAATTAAAGTATTAAATATTTTGTATATAGGGGGAGGGAGGGAGGGAAGTTTGGAAACTTTTAAGAAAGCAAATATCTTTCTGGGAACAAAAAGACACTGGCATCAAAGAAACTTACCAAGCCTTTCTTTTTTCTTCTGGATTTTTGGAATCCCACAGATGTTCTTCAAATGGATACTTTTTTCCAAGTTCATAATTGTGGAAGAGCTAATTACATAAAGAGCATTAAAGATGGTCTGCAGTATTCTCATTACATAGTAGGGTTAGATATTAAAGTAATGTCAGTCTTCTAATTTTATTAAAGCGGTCTAGTATTTTAAGACTACCTGACAGGAGGAAGTTAGAGCTTAGCCTAATGCAGAGGGAGATGTAATTTGCAGACAACATCAAGAGTATTCTTTAAAAAAACATTAAAATGCATTCAGTCTTGCAACTAATTTGGTTTATTGAAACCATTATCAGAAGTATTAACTTGAAAGACAGTGAAGGGGCATTGCCCTTCAGTATTGCAGTTGGTAAGGAAAATGGTCCTTTGTGTTAATACAAGGTAAAGAAAAAAGTGTTCTTTGCAGTTTGCTTTCTCAGTGTGTGTGCTTTGATTTTTGCATACTGTTTTCCATGTCATCTACATTTTTAAAAAAAATTGCTTTATTTTTGCTAACATATATAGTGCTAACACTAAGAAATGCTTTCCTAGTGCATTTTAATACTAAATTCTGAATCTATCCTGCCACCCCTCCCCCCCCAAAACAAAAACCAAGCACTTCCATAAATGGAATGTTTTATTAGTAAACAAGACCAAAAAGAACAATGACTGCCTTGAGGGTGCCGTTTCTAGGCACTGCAAGAAACTGAGCCTGGCAACAGTAGGAGTGGGAGGCTGGAGTAAAAGATATGCCATCACCAAGGCAAAGACAATTTTTGGCCAGTCTAGCAAAAGTGTTGTAATTCTCTCTCTCTCTCTGTGTGTGCCACAGTCAGTACAGTCCTCATTCTTCCAATGCATGTAGAGTCTTCATTCGGAACAGCACAGTAGGCACAGAAATGAAAAACTGGGTCTGTATTTGGTTCTGCTCTGATTCAATGAAAAGTGCTCCACTGAGACAGCGTTTAGTCTGATCATCTGTGTTAAGATACTCTTTTCAGCTGTAGAATATGTCTTGATTGTAATCTGTTGCTTTGGGGTTTTGTTTGTTTTTTTCATTTAAATATCTTCATTAACACTTTAACTGCTTTATTGCCTTTTTATTCAAAGAATGACAAGTAGCTGAGGTTGGATGGAGTTACTGGAATCATCTAGTCTGACATGCCTGCTCAAAACAGAGCCAGCAGAACAGGTTGCCCAGAACTTTGTCTAGTTGGATTTAAAATATCTACAAGGATGGGTACTCCAAACCTTTCTGGGCAACCTCCTCTAGCCATTGATCACTGTCACTATAATTTTTTTTTTTCTTATACTTAGATGGAAGTTACTGAGTTTCACTTTGTGCTTATTGCCCCTCATCTGTCACTGGGTGGTACCAAGAAATGTCTGACAGCATCTTTTTTACTCATCCCCATCAGGTATTTGCATACTTTGATAAGTTACCTTTGAGGCTGAGAAAAATATGCTTTAAACACAGTAAGAATTTTTCTGTGTTTTCTATGCTTTAGGGATTGCTGAGGTAAAAACAATTTTATAAGCTCATCGGGGCAACATATTTGATCACTTTATCAAAATCTTATGAAAAAATAATTTAAGAAATACAGATGATACAAGTTAAAATATTTATAATATTTTCAAAATTAAACACATTACCTGAAGATTTTTTAAAAGTAAAACTACTCCATCTTTTTGAAGTTTTAAAAAAGAATTTTTTTGGCTTTTCTGAAATGAATTGCTCCTCTTCATTACAGTTTTAAGAATTCTGAACATAGAAAGATTGAATTAATACATTCTCTCTACTCCATTACAGGCAAAATACACAAAATACGAATCTATTTGTGCTTTATTAAAGCAAAAATCATACCGTGATCCTCACATACCTGTAAATCAGAAGAAAAAGACAAAGTTAACCGAAGTTTAGGTTTTTGTATACCAGTATGGACACACATTGCAAGTGCAGGAGATTTATAATCATTATTACTATTTTGGGGGTTTGTTCGTAGTTTTTTGTAGGGTTTTTTTGTGTTTGAGGGTTGTTTGTTCTTTTACAGTTCCATTTATTGGAATTTTTTTCCACACAATTATTATTTTACCAGACTGTTTCAGTATTCTGACAAGGCCTCTACTCTAAGTTTCTATTTTGATTTTTTTTATACTTGCAAAAGATTTGATTCAAAAAGTACTTCAACATTAAAACAGCTAACCTTTACCATATGTCTTCTGGAAATTTCAGGTTAGAGAAATTAGATCTACAAAGTACAGGATGTATAGGTAAGAAATACAAATAGGGAAGATATGCACCCTGAATGGGAGTTGTTGAATCAGGTCTGTAGGTGAAACCATATAGCTGTGTATACTGACTTGAAGCTAGCTGTATGAGAACCTGTTGAAGACTAGCTAGTTAAAATTGTCATAAATTTTGTGTGGTGTATATATTTGCAGTTCCAAACAAATCCCATCTCTGTCCATCTTTTCTACTAGGCTCAAACTTATAGTCTATCTGTTTTGCTGTCATATCTTACATATCTTATAGCATCAATTATAGATCACCCACATACACTTTTGATTAGGCCTAACTTAACGTTGACTGCATCAAGCAATGCAGTAATATCCATCATTAGAGTTGGTAAGAACTTGGTACATAATTCATCCCAGTTAGCATTAAAAACTTAAACGTTAGTCATCCAAGTTGTCTTTACAACAGCTATTACAAAATGAGCCTTTTTCAGGTATAGATGACATTTAGGTCACACAAATCCCATTTTCAAGTACCCCTTAAGCTTAAGGAACAATTCAGCAAGGTGTTCAGCTAGAACCCAATACTAGGTTTCTAAGGAAACAGCTGGATTTTTTCGTTCTTTGCAGACATCCAAACCCACAAAATCAACTTCTCCCTTTTAAATTCCATTGTTTTCCCTCATATTTTTAAAGCATATGTTTGATATAATTCGACAACTCTTTATATATTTAGCTGCTGACTGGTTTCTAAAACTCCATTTATGTGGTCATCCAATGTTTTCTCACATCATTTTTCCAAATAATTATTTCCTAAGTTGAGTGTTTACACACTGCTCTCTCCTAAAGACACCATCTTTCTGACAGTTTAGGGCAGTAACAAAACAAACATAATAATATCCTAATTTGTTCTTTATACACATGCACACATTTGTCATAATCTACAAAAAAGAAGAGTAAGAACGTGAGCTTTCATGAGTCTACTGTGATCAGCACTCACCCTGTGCCATTACTTGTACATACTCTTTTTCCTGAGTTGCTGAAGTCTTAAGTAGGAAATATTTAAAACATTTTTCTTCTCTGGATAGAGGTATTGAAGGCTTATGCATAAGAGCTTTAATGCCATCCCAAAACATCATTTGCTGTATTCTCCTGGGCATATTTCACATTGCACTATTCAACAAGGACCTTCTCTAATTCTACAGTAGTGCCATATTTTTGCACATTAAAAAAAAAGTGTTTGGCATTTATTTAAACAGTTTAAGGCTGAAAATGTCTAGGCTTATGTTATATTGCAAGTGCATGATTTGGTATTGAATTCTTACCTTACTTCATAAGATTTAACCTTATACCTTGTGCATTTATTACAAATTTTCTGCAACAGAAGAGAAGTTGGTGTCTTTATACATTTGATGTCTGTGCGTGTAAAAAGTACAACTGCACATTAGCATTTAATTTCCTCCAAATGTCTACCAGTTAAAGATCCCTGAAGATTTTGTGTAATTTGTAAGTGAAAGCTGGAAGCTTTCTCTGTCTATTCTCCACACCAGAGTTCAATTAAACATCTCCCCCATGGTTTCCTTCACCTGCAAAAAAAAGCATATATACCTGACCAAGAGAAAAGCAATCAGCGTCTGAAGTAGGTGCATGTTGGTTAGGTGGATATATATGTGAGTGCGTAGCCCAGCTGTCATTCCTCACCCTTACTTCCAGTGAAAATAAATCTCCTCTGTTTACTTTCACTCGTTGAATCATCCAGAAAAGCATTTTTTCTGTTGATTAAAACAGTTACATCTTTCTTCTTTGAGTGTTGGAAGGTCGTGGACAATTTTTTTTCTTTTGTATTTGTCATATGCTTTTTTAATCAACAGAAAAACATGAAATGCATTTTCAGCATGGAAGTACAGCACTTTCACAGATTAGCTTTATAACTTCAGATACTGAAACACAAGTCAAAGTTGTGAAATGAAAATTGATCAAGAAAAGATATATGTATTTTAATTTACGAAAACTGTAGTATGTGACAAGAAATTACAAGTTTTCAGGTCAGAAATCTTATCCATCTAAAAGAATAATCTGATTCAGCCAATAAGAAATAAAATAAAACTTTTAAGATGTTCAAATATATATCTATATGAACTATATGAACTTGAGGATTGCCATATAGCACTGGCAATCACCCAAGCCACAAAATGACAGAGAATTGTTTACTATTTTGTTTTGTGCTCTGGTGGCATGACTATTATATACAGCATTTTGGAGTTTGAGTTCAGATGCTCTGTATGTGAGTACAAGTGCAGAATTGTGTGTATAAATATATGAAAAGAACAAAAAGAAGAAATTAATGTAAATCATGGGTGTTAGTGAGTTTAAAGATAGCCTTCAGAAACATGTAGTGAATATGATGAGGGTGGGAACCCTGAAGCTGTGAGTGGAAAAAAAGAGAATTATATTACAAGCATATTTTTGTATTGAAAGAAGAGGGCAAATTTATAACATTGCACCAGTACTTTTCAAAAACATAAATTAGGTGCAGTTGGGGACTGTCCTGATACTGAATCTGGACGAAGACTTGAAATACTGAAATCAGATATAGAAAATGGAAAAAAAATTAAATTTCTGGTTTGAATTTTTTAAAATGAATTGGGTTTGACTTAGAAAACAGTCTTCAAAAAGATCTTGGCATACTTTAGGAGATTAGTCTGCCTACTGGAAAGGTTATTATGTTGCACATGCCAAACACTGGATTTAGGTGCTAAGGTACAGTGGTGATGTTTTCTTTCAAAAAAGTAGTCAGAGATGTGGCTTGAACAATGCCTGTTTCCCACATTCTCAGAGATGACATGCTACCTGAAGGTATATTGAGGCAAAATACCAGGAATCAAAGGCCAGGAGCAAATTTATGTTCTGCTGATTGATCACTGCACGTTGTTCAATGGATACTTTACAGTGTGGAGTCTTACTGTTCCCAAACCTTCCTTAGACACAGCTGCTTTTTTATTTTGGATATCATAATCTTCAGTTTATGATATCAAATTGTTATAATATCAAATTCTTATTTGGTTAAAAAAGACGAAAATATACCATCACTGCTCAGTGGGTTTTTTTGTAATGTCCCTACAGAGCCAAATAACCCAGTGCCAAGTAATTTGGTTTCCCTACCAGTTTTGCTTGACATCTGTGTATCTGATGGAGATTTATCAGTGTGTTTCTTAACCATTATTGAGTAAGGGGTGCTTGAGCTCTTTCTTCACCTCAGGTCTAAAGGATGAAAGGATCTCATGTAGAGCCTTTTGCAGCTTCTTTTGTGATTTTTTTCTACAGGACAGTTCAGAGTTTAATGTAACCAGCTCTAGCATGAACTCTCCCTCTGCCCTCCATGTGAGTATTTTTCAGTATTGTGTTCCTTTCTCATTAACAATGTCTGTGACAACTTCCTGGATTTGATACATTATAATAGTCCTCGGCAGCTGAGGTAAATGATAGCAAACAGCATTTGATACATCTCCAAAGCACATTCTGTTTGTTTCAAGGAATGGGATGAGACTTCCAGACAAATTATATATGTCCTCAATAAACATATAAGAAAGTGGCACAAATTCACCTGCTTGTATACCTTACTTGTTGCTTTGCAGCATAGTTATTTTTGAAAAAGAAAACAAAACCAGCTCCATTTGCCATTTCCTTGAAACCACCTCAGATTAACAATGTTGTATTCTATATGCCTACTTTTAGCCTCTCATGCAGCGAGCTACGTATGAGACAGAAATAGATGGTAGGCCCTCTCCGTATGCTTATAAGACTTGAGTTTCCCTAAATTATTTCAAAGTTAATGAGCGAGTGAGAGGAATAGAGAGGAATAGTTATAGAGAGGAATCCTGTTTTGAGTTGAGATTTACAGAGGGGAAGCAGGTCTCTGCTTCACACAACAGTAGTGTGAGAAAAGGAAGGTGCAGCTGAGTGGCTGCAGGAGCAGTGCAGGACTGAGAACAAATGCCTTGTATCAGGTGAAACAAAGGTCACACATGCTCTCACTCCCTTTTCACTCAGGGCAGTCTGTACTCAGAAATTATCAGGGCCTCAAATTACTTTAGTCATCAAATCACAACAGATCTTAGAAATCTGAACAAGGCCTCTAAACTGTCAAGAGGTAAACACTCTTTGAACCATCTTTTTTTTTTTTTTTATCTCACTTCATAGGAAAGAGCAGATAACCTATAGAGTGAAACTCATCTTTTAGGAACCATGCAGGTTTTTTGACAAAAAGTATGAAGTCAAAGTGCTGAGATGGAGCAGTATGGTTCTTTTCCATTTTTCCATCTTATGAAAAATGATCCAGACACATTATGTTCTTTCCTTGCCAGCTTCCTTTTTTCTGCCCTTACACACCAAGCTGTCATTTTTACAATGGGAAATGAGAACATCCCCAGCTGTGGGAAGACAGGAAGCCTAAAGAAAGGCCAGGAGAAGGTGTGATGTTGTACAAAGTGTACCATTTTCTTTATCAGTGAAGAACCTGCAAAATTGTTGGCAGAAAAATTGGAAATTAGAAGGCAGGTAAGTATTCATGATTTAAATTTTAAAATATCTGATGACTTGTAAGACTTACTGTGATTGATACTGGGCATTTTTTTATCATTTACATTGGCAATATTGATTGCAGTTTGCAGACTTTTAGTCTGAAGGATTAACATTTGCCAAAGTTATTAACACTAGAAAACCATCATATAAAATCAAACACAATGTGTACGAGATGATAAGGCCAAAACTCAATTTTATTATATTTGAGTAGTTGTAATCCACATACCTAAACAGAAAAATTTGTGTGCTCTGTAGACTCCAATGAATACTCTTTATGCCAGTGGCACATTTTCTTTCTGTCTTGGTCATTTTTTCTATCCAGCTAAATGACAATCTCAAGTTTTATGCTGTGTTTGTGCTGCCATTCAGGAGGACGTCAACAGTCTGGAGAAATGGACTGACATAGCCCTAACAAAGGGAAAGACATATTCCTTTACCTGGCAAGAAATAGCCCCGTACACCAATGCATGCTGAGAGAAGGCCGTATGAAAAGCAGATAGCCAGGAAAAGAACTCAGGGTTGTTATGTGAAAAAAGGGGGGATATCCTCATCCCTTAGTGTGGGGAAATTTCCTTGACCCTTAGTATTCAATTTGTGTGTCAGGTCTCCAGGAAAGCCAAGGGCCTTGTGTACAACCAGTCTGCCAGAGTTCCTTCACTGCACGGTCCTTCAGGATCAGAGGGCTGTTCGACCTGGGGACACACACTACCTCACACATCACTTCATGATCCCTCAGCAGGTCTTCCCACTTTATTCAAGTATATCACCCACCCCAGCACCTGCCAGAGCCCTTGAAGGACTCACACTAAAATTTTACAGAATAACACTCTTTATTAATATAAAACTGTGATAGGTTAAGGTTTGAGGATTGTTGGTGATGACATCTGATTGCAAAGACATATTCAAAGCAATAGGCAGACAAGCTCTAATTCCCAATAAAAGTACTCAGCATGCACAGAGTATGGTTCTTACTCAATAGGTGTCCCTGTGGGGGAGAGGACAGGTTCAGCCCATTGACTGATCCCAGCACTTATGGTGGAGTCTCCCCTAACTTCCCCCCCACTTTTATATTATTTCTTTGTTTGTAGGTGGAGCTTGAATGACTCTAGTCATGCATACCTTTGTTAGTGATTGGTGTAAAATTCTCTTGCTTCACTTTTAAAGATAGAGTCAAAAATAATAAAGTGAGGGGTGGTCACACCTTGGAGATGGGTAACTTTGGGATGAAGGTGTCCATAAATATTAAAACTAAGCCATAATGTGCCAAGTTTTTCTGAGGACAACAACTTCTCCACAGCTCTTGACTCAGCAGCAACACATCTCCAATCTCCCCTGGTTGACAGGTGCTATGTGGTTTCTCTGATGCAAAGTACCTTTGAGTTCCCATCTCTGCAAAGACTTCAACAGATCCTTGGCCACGGTGTTTCTACTCTACCCTCTATTCCATTCCCCTTAGCAAATGCTTATTATATGGTTGTACGGGGAATCATCATGGAACATGCCAACTGCATTCCATCCAGGGAGGAAAAACTGTAGTATTTTACCCTATAATTTCCATATGATTATAAATTCTGTTTTGATATGAATATAACTTCTCAGTTGTCTCTAGTTTTACCCCCCACCATCTAGGGGAAATAGGAATTTCCCTCTTAAAATCAGGAGATGCTTTTGTACTGTGAGGATGACCGAGCACTGGCACAGGTTACCCAGGAGGTGATAGAGTTCCCATCCTTAGAGGTATTAAAAATTTGTCTTGACATGGTCCTGGGAAACGTATTCTAGGTCATCTGCCTGAGCAGGGAGATGGACCATTTGAACTCCAGTGCTCCCTTTTAATAGCAACCATTCCACGATTCTGTAATTCTTGAACAATATTTTTTCCTAGTAATTTCCTAATAATTCCATCATCCTGTTCGTCTTCTTCAGTCCAAGAATCAGTCTATCCATAATTACTCTACCATCGCTTTTCTATCTGCTACAAGCTAACATAGATCCCAACGTGACTTAAAAGCAGCTTGCTTTTATTTTTTTACTTGATATTTTTCAACATTTCCATTAGGCTTTTAATTCCCCTGCTCAGTCACCATCTTCAACACATCTGAAATTCTTCATAGTGAATGTTTTGGCCTTGACTAGCTGATGAAGAGTTGAAGAAATATGTGACTACTGAATATTTTAATACTTACTATTTCACCATTTCTTAGCTTAATATACTTAAACACGCAGTACTTTAAAAGTTGTATATCCTTCCTATGTTAATCAAATTAACCAACTCCAATTTTCAATACATTTTTCAAACGATGATAATATTCTTTGTGTTTTTAAATGGAAATTTGATGTATTTTGAAATTGTAAAGGTGACACATACTTCTAATCCTATATTAAATTTTATAAAAATGAATTGTTCTTCTGACTTTGCTAACAATTATTTTTATAACTTATGAGTGTAGTATGCATTGTTGAAAAGAAAATGTACTTGCACATAGAAAGACAATTTTTAACCATTAACAATAACGCTAAATAATACTAAGTGGCACTCTGTCTCTGTACATGTTTAGCCAAAGAACAGTTGCATAATTTAACCATAATTTAAAAAAAAAAAAAAAATCTTGAAGAAAGGTTATTGTTTTCTTTAGGATTAAACATTGAATTTTAAAAAGCCCAGACATCCTTGTACCTGAAAGAAGGAAAATTCAGTTTATCTTCCAGGTACAAAGAGAGAATCAGCTGAATCTTGGTGTCTTGGCAATACACACTTGCTCTGCCTCTGAATATGAAGAATTAATCACTGCTGGTTTTCTGCTTGTTTCTTGGTTGTATTTTTTTTCCCTTTCATAGTTGAATAATAGTTCAAAATTGCTAATGAGATCTGCCACTATCTAATTAAAAGCAACACAGTTAAATAATTTCTTCATACTTATTTTGATTTTTTTTCCAAGTGCACAGGAAACTTATTCCCAGCAATTGCATTTAAGAATAATAAATTCTATGGAATAATAAATTTGGAGGGGGGGCAATGTATGTTTACTTGTTTGTTTATTCAGATGTAGTTATTATTTGAGCATAGTATGAGAGGAAGAGATAAACTAATGAGGTAAACAGCACACAGAGTAATTTGGGTAATCCCTAAACATTGCTTTATTTTATGAAATGGTATTTTTACGCAAATTTAAAAAAAAATTCTTTCGTTTTTCCCCTGGAGAGCAAGAAAACATACAGCCACTAGTAAAAGATTGCTAATGAAGACATGTTCAGCCCAATGCAGTTGTTAAAACTATAATTTTATGGTAATTTTTTAAAAAATACAAGCCATCACCTGATATTGCCACCTCCACTGTGTGCTTGGTTTTGGGATGTTGTGGGTTTTTGTGCTTGCTATGTTGTCTACTGCAAGTTTTCTATAGTTGGCTTATTTATCATGCTGAATTCACTTAGTGATCCTACAGACCTGTGTTTTGGCTCTGACTGATTCTTTATGAATAGATCTGAGGTTCTTATAAAAGAAGTGTTAATGGCCATACTAAAAGTACCAATGTAACCATTTTGTGAATCTTTTGTTCTCTTCCTTCCCTCCCCCAATTCAATTAATGAACTGATGAGATGTCTCAGCAAGATACAAGGGTGGCCTTTTTTCCTTAAAACTTTCCATGATGGAGTTACCTGAAAAAACCTAAACTAATACTTGTCTTCTAGGCAGGTAATTGGTCAATAATATATGCTTATATACAAAGAGAACAAAATTATACATCTTTTAAGGAATCATGAGCATCAAAGACTCAACGTCAAGTGCATCCATTATCTGCAGAGCTAAGGCTTTATACTAAAAAGTTGAGGTTTAATGCTTGAATTACTTATTTGGAATTCAGGAAACATGAATTACCAATGTTGAAATTCACATTGACAAAGGCCTGAAGACCCTAAATGTAACTTAGATCAGTCTAAACACATAAATTCAGGCTGTTCTGATAGGAATCCTTGCAACATGCATGTCTTAAGAACCTAGACCCCACAGAAAGATGTCACTTTAGATAGATCTTCAACATTTCTTTGTGGCTGATTTCTATGGCACAGAAAATTTTTGGTGATTTTCTGCCTCTGCCCTATACTGAGAGTTTAAGGCCTCATGAGGAAAAAGTCATGGAATTCAGTACACCAATCCTTAAGGTTTTTTATGAATCAGTCCTCTAGGCAAGGATGATTGATCTTTCACATGTACTTACTGATAGGAGTACTCCACCACGTCCTATTCTAGTAATGTTTAGCTGGTTACAGAATCTCATTAGGTCTAAATCAGGATTTCTGGAATGTGGATGGTAGAGGATTTTTCCTGGTTTTTTTTTCCATTGCATATCTTTTATGCTCTTTGAGGCAGGACTTTTGCAGAGTATGTATTTCGTTTTTGTATCTGTAACATAAGAGAGTTCCAGTTCTGATATTTTAAAAAAATATTTTTAAAAAAAATTTGAATTTAAAATCTGACTTAAATTTTTTCATCTCATTGTACCTTTGGCATTTATTGCAATGACTGAGTGCTAAGTGGTAGCTTGAAGTTTCTGCATTATACTTGTAGCTGAGTTTGTGATTAAAGGAACCTGAAAATATCATCAAACTTATCACACAGAATGTAAGTTATCATTCTTAAGAATAGCTATTATACACAGTGAGATTCTGTAGAATAATCCTTGTTAATGCCACTGCTTGAAAGGGGCACCAATGTAATTATAAGTGTGCACCTGTGGGGTTTGTTTGTTCGTTTGTTTTGTTGGTTTTTTTTAAATTATTATGTGTTGGTTGTGGGGTTTTTTTTACCAGACTGGAATTTAAATACAAAGAAGCACAGCACTCAGTTATGCACAAATCTTCCGTGTGTTTTTTACTTACTACATTTTTACTTTCAAGAAAAAGTGTTTAAGAGGAAAAGAGAAGGCTTCTGCTATCAATTCTACTTATATGTCAAGGCATCTAGAAGAAACATGCTGTGTAGAAGAGGTCTCTCTAGAAAACTGAAATAGCCTGAGGTCAAAACTTTCATTGTTAGAAGATTTGGTATGATTCATTGACATTTCAGTGAGATAGATATGTAGAGGTATCATTCTGTCTTTGAGTTTACAGAGACTACAACAACTCATTAAAGAAAATCTGCACCAAAAGGAATAAAGCTGCCAATTTTGAGAGCAGAAAAGGGACCTTGCGCATTGTATAAATATTGTTAAAAAAAAAAAAAATACTTTGTTCTCTCTGGTCATGGAGAAGGAAAGAAGGGAGTACTTCCTTTCCCAGATTTGTTTACCTTCAGGATTTGATAATGGTGATTTCAGGTCTCTTCAAAGCAACATGCCTTAGTTCATTTGCAGAAAATAATCAGCTCAAATCCTGAAAATATTTATTTTATATTTATTAAGACTCCGTATTTCTCTGTCTCAGTTTCATTTCAGTTGATTTCAGTAAATTGAAAACATGAAAATCTAAAATAAAGCTATATTTCTGCCCTTTACTCATAAGATCAAGGTTTAATTTTTCTTTAAAACGATGGAGATAAGAGCAGTTTTGGTGGTGATCCACAGCTGCAGCATGTTGAATGGAGTGATGGCCAAAAGCATTCTTCCAAAATTGCAGAAAATAATATATATAGCAGGAGATATATACTTACACCAAGGGAAGATTTTCCATAAAGTAATCCAAGTGTCTAAAAAGCACACCACTGACATTCAATGGGACTGAAACTCCCATAGTCTGATTTGGAAAAATCTGTATAATATGTAATTTTTGTAAATTTGTCAAAATTACTAATTTTAGAGTAAAATGGCAAATCCAGTTAGTGGCTGTCAACATTTTGATCTGCTCTTTTGTGCATTACATCAGTACTTTTTTTTATCTAGTCAGAAGGCACATGCTTTTTGTGAGGACTAGTTATTTCTTCAGTGTTCACAGAATTAAATATCCTGAAGAGCTATTTATTCTGGAGAGACCTCTGTACTTGAAAATTTGCTAGGGGCACTTGGTGATCTCTTCTTATACTGATTCTGAAAGCTCCCATATGCTATGTTTATTTCTTCCTTAAAAGCAGACTTAATTTGTGCAAAAAGCTCCTGTAAGTGGATTGCACACGGTATTTTTCGCATTTTTTAGCGTTGTAAGATTTTGATAGTCTCTTTAGTGTACCAACTTGGAAAAATCTCTCTAGAAGCTAAGGATAAATATGAAGCTTTTGCCTCCAAATAAATGCAATCCTTTTAATTTTGAGATATCTCTTTAATATATTTTATACAATATTTGCTAACTGATTAATTAAAACTGCTGAGGCTGGGTCCCAGCTGTCTTTAGCTAAGGGGTTGTTGTAGCTGACTGCTTCACTGCACAAATTGTTTTTAAGGGAAATGTTTTGTTATGATTTATTTGTTGTTAGCTGTCATTTAAATAAAGCAAAAAATGTTTTGTGACCTAACAAGCAAACTGAGATTTTTCGTGGCTGTTTTTTTTGTTGCTTTGACTTTCCAAACATAGAA
The DNA here is from genome assembly GCF_020740725.1 of Corvus hawaiiensis. Classification (NCBI taxonomy): domain Eukaryota; kingdom Metazoa; phylum Chordata; class Aves; order Passeriformes; family Corvidae; genus Corvus; species Corvus hawaiiensis. The sequence continues at coordinate 79,847,350 of NC_063214.1, forward strand.
TTTAATCAGGACACTAGGCAGGAGAATTCTACAATAGAAATAACTGAAATTTTTCTTCCAATTTACACATGGAATGTGAGCCTGCTTGGCCTATGAAATATCCTACAGGCTGGCTTTTACCTCCACTTCCTTCTACATGATGGTCTCTGACTATTTTCCCTCTTAAAACATATGTGAAGCCCATGGCAATTGAGAGTACCAGCATGTGGTAATCTAAACTGAACTTTAAACCACTAAGAAGCCTGCAAGAGTAAAGCACAGAGCTGTAGTGAAATTACAAAATAATTAGTAAGGAGACAAGAGTAAGAATTCAGAAGCTTAGCTGTGACATTTCTCTCTGGCCCCCAGCAAACCAATTGCTGCTCTGTAATGTCATCCTGCATTTAGCTTCTTTGTGATTAAGGAATTTTACATTTTTCATATTTATAGGCTGATATTGTAGAACAGATTTGAAGGCTATGGGTTATAGGAGGTCAGTTCAAATTATGCTATGAGTAACAGGTTTCGTCCTGAAAAGTCACATCCTCAGTTGCTAGGTACATCCCCAGGTTTTCTTCTTTTTTCCTACTTGTTGAAAAGAAAGTTGTACTATTAGTCTGAAGTTTGGCACTACAAAAATAGAATTTATCTGAAACAATAATAATAAAATCATTACTAATAGTTAGTAATAAAATAAATGCTATATACCGTTTAGCAATTTAGCCTAATTTTCCTATTTTTAAGTGTAGGTGTGTAATCACACCTGTAAATGCCAATTATATCCCTTTATTTCCTTTTGTTCAGGCTCAATGAAGGCAAGAGAATCTGCCTATTGAATTTGCAGGGTTTAAATAAAGACCTTAATTGTAAGTAAATGTATCAGTTAACTTCTGTAATCCACTTTCGTATATCACAATCAAATTAAAGTGTTCTCCAAATAAAACTTAGCTGATATGAATACCTGCAATTATTTCAACAGAAAGACTGTGATTCCCCAATGATTCTGTTATAATATTTTAATTGCTGTGCCTATTCACACTGAAATGTGTGCACTGTTTTTTTCATTATGAAAAAGTCTCTGGTAAAAATAATTTTTGCATACTGACATAGATTGAAACTGGGTTGCAACTTAAATAATTCAACATCACTCTCTTATAATCTCATTTTCGCTGTTCCAGAGGTGATAATGCAAGATATGTGGTTCAATGTTTTCATAAACGTTTACACTAAGACTTTGTCATGGTAAAAGGTGAATTAAAAAGTGAGAAGTGGAAGGAAGTAATCTCTTGATGTTTGGTTTAATTTCTTTTGACAAATTTCTAAAATTTCTGGGTCCCAATTAAATTACACAGAAACTGAAAGTCAGAACAGATGTTTTACTTCTTTTTGTCCTGGTTCCAGGCAGGACAGGGTTAATTTTTTCAGTAGCCCAAGGAAGTACTGTTAGGACAGAGAGGTTATTCTATACCATCTACTTCACTGACAGGGGCAGGGAAAGGAATTCTCTTCCATGGAGGAGTGGTTCCTCCCAGTCCAAGAAACATGGTGGAGAAAGCTGTCCAGTATTGTCTACTTTCAGGGGGTTTTTCCCCCATGTGAATAGTTTTTGGTGGGGTTTTTTTGCTTTTGTTTTTGTTTTTTTTTTTTTTTTTTTTGTTTGTTTGTTTGTTTGTTTTTTTTGACCTTCTGTCATTAGTATTTTTGCTGCTACTGTTTGCTTTCCTATCTCACTGTGGTTTCTACTAAATTGTTCTTATCTCAGCCTGTGATCTTTGTCTTTTGTGCCTCCAATTGTCAACTCCTTCCTGCTGCAGTGGGAAGGGGGAGGGCAAAACTGGGGAGGGAGAGAAAGCATAGTGTGGTTTTGGAGTCTCAGCGGGGGCACTGAATTGAGGACAATCATTCCTAAACCATGCTGATTTGCAAGTCAATCTCTTCTTTATGTACTCATCTAAAGCATTACAGGTCTTTCTTATGTGAACTCTATTCTATTCCATGTTGATACCTAAAATTACAAAAATTGCATCTTTTTGACACCAGCAGAAACTTCAGTTACCTGCATGATATTTGCTCCATCTTTGACTATACAACTGTGATCATTATTTCTGTAAGAAAATATAGGCTAGAAAGGTGTCATGTTGATCACTGAGTTCTGATGCCCTCAGTCCACATCCATGCAACAGATGTCTGAGTTAGGAGATCTCACAGAGCATTCATTCCACTCTACATGGGACATAATACCATATTGGAAGTAAATATTTTCTTCCCAAAAACTCTGATGAGAGTAGCACTATTGAATCATTAAAAACAATAAATCTATTTCCTAACCTCTGGAAGTGGACTGGGTTTCTTATAATTGACTGAAAGTCTCTGTTAATTCAGGAAACACATTTATATCTTCTGATGCTTGTCTTTTGTAGCAGTAACTAAATATTAGAAATTATACAGCTTTATGTTATACTGCAAGTTTTGGTGAAAACTTGTACTAGTTAATTCTATTATTTTTTTTAAAAAAACCATACATTTTAACAATTTTAACAAAATTGTGTGGACCATTTCAGTTTGTCCACTCAGATTTCAAAGAGCTCTGCACACTCTTCCAGGTTCTTTTATTCAGCCATTTTTAAAGCATTTTCACTGTAAACTGACTTTATTTTCAAACCTCCCCTACATTAAAACTGTTATTCAGTTATCATATATATTTCCATTTAAAATTTGTTTCACAAGTACACAGTTCTTATTCAAAGACGTTTCTAACTAAGGACTTGTTACATTGGACTGGTCTGTCCAGCAGATCATGCACTGAATTCAGATGAGAGCTGCGTGTGAGGTGTTTGAAGGCAAGGGCTGGTGATTGACATTTCATCATAAAAAGATATACTTAGAAGGATGAAAAATTGAATTTTTTGTAGGTTTTGTGGATGAAAAAATCTTTGTAAGAATTTCTGGAACAAATCAGTTGAGCAAGGGATTTCAGGGCTTTTGGGTTACATTTTACAACAAAAAATTTTCCTGAAGTTATCTAATTTCATGTAAAATCTAATTTTATCATTAAAATGCAGGAAGAATGGTAGTATTCTAAACATCTTGATGCTGCTGTTATTGTCCAAGTGCAGTGTTCAAAAACCCAAGCAACAACAGTCAAATGAGGATTAAAGTTTTTTTGGCTTCCACCATCATTTCAAATACCTTTTTAGTAGAGCATAGATGTTTTCCACTGCCCATAACAATCTCTGTTACTTACTTAGTCAACAAACTAAGCAATGCATTTGAGCTTGTTAGTATCACTGTGATTTCAGAATGATTAAATACCACATAATTGTCAATGGACTGAACAGAGTTTTGCACTTGAAATTTATATTTGGCTCTTCCTTAGGCTTGCAATGAGGTGCTGATGCCTAACCACATTTTCTGACGCCTCTTGGATATGTAGCCTAACTAATTACTATTTAAAAATTTGTGACTAGTGCACCTCTTATCCCCCCTTTCATTGGCCTGTCACATTTTAAGTTGTTATCAACTGAAATGGCTTCTAAATGAGACAGTTTTTCCCCTTCCCTGTCCTTCACAGCTGGTTGCTTTGCACCCACAGGCATGTTAACATGACCACGTGGTGAACAGGATTAGGCAACTAACACAAGTCAAACCTGACATATTTCGCAGATTTCTTTTAGCTGTAGTTAATTTTCAGATTCCACTTCCTGCCTGGCTGTACAAGCTCTATGAGGGAAAAAAAAAAAAAGGGAAAATCACAGACATGTCAGAGGCAAGATGACATTTTTTAGTAGCAGTGCAAGATGATGATTGCAGTGCTTGTGATACTGGTGTCAGCATGAAGATTTACAGGGTCTGTATTAATTTCACTTTCTTTCCTCTTGATTTTTACTGAATATACAATCAAATCAATTTGTGTTGGGACTCAGCTGCAAAATCAACAAAAAGGTAGAACACACTGCTGAAAGCAGAGAGGAAGGGTCAGTGTGGGACCAAGGCTTTTAAAATATTCTTTAATAGGAGCAAGCCATGAGCTCAGATCTATCTTGCACCTTTCTTATTTCAAGTCTTGGAGGACAGAGAAATCTGATACTAGTTATAAAATGAAGAAATAAACTTGGTTTCACATACACAATTGAACCTGTAGACTTCATCCAGTGCTGTACAAAAACAGCAATAAACCTTGAAGCTGCTCAGTACAGAACAAAACTGTCCCATCTAAACTAAGTTTTAAAAGTTCAGTAATCATAACAGAGATATAATTAGTTCAATAAGAGCTCTTATAAAGAGCAGATAGCAGTCCCTTAAAGGCCTATCTTTAAACTTCAGTGTTTTCATTTCATAGAAAGGCCAATGTCTTTGTTTCAAGCAAAGGTGACTGATGATGGTGTACCTGTAAGTACTATCTCGAAATAGTGTCTTTCTGTATGACTTTTGACTACATATATTTACAGACACTAGATGTAAACAAGCAAAAAATACATCTCTTAATGGTGTTTAGGTTCCAGTGCAGATGTTTCGTAAACTTTGTAAAGAACAAAGAAACTGTTTTATCAGTTCCTTGCTATCTATAGCTTCAGCAATTTTGACAGGATGAATTTTTATATCCTGTGTCTGTTTAAGACTTTTACTGAATTCATACATACAGGTTACATACAGGATCTTGCTGAAGAGAAATTTCTTTTCTGAGGATGTCATTTCTCTGAGAAATGGGTGATAAATGCTAATTACATAAAGCAGACTAGACTGCAATATGTAGACTCTGTGATCATAATCACCAGCATAATCGTGGGGTTTTGCGTATTTGAGATTAGAACTGGTCAGGTTTTAGTGTAAAAAATGCAATAATTCAGTTTTGAAAATGTCATGTCAAATCATCTCTGACAATGATTAAACACCATTTGCTTTGCAAATAACCAGAAACAGAATTACAGTTTTTATCCTAGACTGCATCATTTGAAACTTGATAAAAAAAAAAAAATCTAGCAATGTGTTTAGAAGAGCTAGCTATGTTGGGAGAGAACAAAAAATGTGGCAGAGAAGGAAAGGTAAAACTCCATAAGATTATGCTTTTTTTTTTTTTCCTTTTTTTTCTGATAAGTCCTTACATCTCAGAGACTTTGTGAGGTCAGACTTAGCTGAAGTTGAGGCTTATCCACCAATCTTTTCTGTAGATTTTCAGGTTAAGTGACTAAAGGTTTAAGGATAATTAACTAAGTTGGATCATTTTCTGCTTTGCTTTTTGATATGGGGCTCAAGTCATTCACCCTAAAATTAATTTAGTTTTCTTCCCTTGCTTCAGTCTGGACTAGCTGTTTAATTTCTACATTGTGGGCACAGAGGAGAACTTTACTCAACAATGCCTTGGCAGGGAGCAAGTACTGAGGTTAAGAGAGGACCAAGGCACTGGGTTCTACAGGGTGAATTCTGATGCTTCCCCAGGCTTCATGACTATTTCCTGGCATCTGAGAAGCTCAGCCCTGGTGGTCACTGTCCAAGGGAAAAGATATTCCAATTCAAATCTATAGAAATTTAGGGGGGCAGGAAATAAAACCTCTAAAAATTGCTATCCTGTATAGCTAAGTATATATGTTATATCAACTTTTGTATGGCCTTTGACTGTAAAATCATTGCCAAAGCCCTTCCAAAGCCTGTAAACAACTGTGATATAAATAAAGTTTCACAGGACATCCAGAGGCAAGACAGACATGCAGATACTATGACCTTACTTTGGCAGTCAGGCTGATGTATCATGTCTGCTGCAGTTGTGCCTTCTTTCCCCTTCCCTTCTTAATTTTTTCCCAGTCAGACTGGCTGATCCTGCAAGTCAATAACAGATTAATTAGTGCCTTCATTTTAAGCTACACTAGCCTTTTAGAATGGTTTATTGCCAATCAGTTTGCATTTGGATACTACGTGCTGTGCTGTTTTTTCTTCTCTGGAAAATTGTGTGGCTCATCTCTTTCCCTACAGTTATACTTCTCTGCGTGGATGGGCAGTCTTCTGGGAAGGTGTGAGCCCTCAGGGCTCAACATTCATATATTTCATGGGATATTCGTTTCCCTTCCTGAGTATTAGGGAGATGGCAGCAGTTGCTCCAGTCTTTATTAATTTGAACGAGGTATTTTGAACTCGTGCATATGGTGTGGTTCTCCAGACTTCTTTCAGAAATAAAACAAGGTGCAATAAACCATGATAACCCTCATGGTTTTAGGGATGCAGGTTTCTAAAGTGTCCCTAGAAGTCCTTCAGCATTGAGTCAGTTGCCTGAAGGCATATATCCATCTTTAGCCTCACAGGATTCAATAGTGGCTGAAAATTGCAAGTATCCAGACACGGATATATGGCCCAAAACAGCAGGAGGGTAATGTTCACAGTGCACACTGACAGTCTAGTAACACAGAGACTGATGTTTTTTGAAGGAGATGGAAGCAGACAAATCTCTGTTGGAAGACCTAAATGCTGAAGGAAACCAGATATCTTGAATCTGGTTGTAGATCGTGTCCATATGTACCCTAATGAGAGTTGAGGAGTTCATCTTGGACAAAGCTGTCTGATGCTGTGGAAGTGATTAATGAAAACCACAGAAGTATGGAGTCATGAAGAATAATTTTTAGACTTTGATTACCACCAGGTTCATATTGAATTAGGAATTAAAATATCTGACAGTTTGCAACAGTGGGGAGCATTTTCTCATTTGTCAGGTGTTCTTGGAAAGTGGATGTTAATGCTGAAGAATGTGTATTGGCACCTAGGGAAGGACCTTGAATGCTGCCATTCCTACTTTAAAGCCTTGCAACTGATGTTCTTCTCAGAACAGTAGCACAAGATAAGATCCCACATGTAGGTACAGATACAGATGTCCCTCGTGCCAAATCTCCTGTCAAGTATAGAGGGAATTCCTGACAGGAAGGGTAGTACTCTGCTGTGCAAAACGAAAACTCTGCTGTCTCTTGGGGTAGGCTTGGGATATATATCTGTCATGGGTTAAGGAGATGGATGTGTGTTAGGACAATGGATGTGGGATGCTAGGCATCAAGCTCTAGCATGTTTTGGGAAGGTAATTCTGTGGATGAATAATGAATGGTGTGGGTTCTAGATGGACCTCAGATGTGATTTTAAAAAGAAAAAGGGTAAGCTGAGTATTTCAAATGTAAAAAGCTGAGCTTCATATAAGCCTTGGCTGTGGCCTCACATTATCTAATATTGGTTTTGGTTGCTGTGGTCATTTTCCATTTATGTGGCTGTTATGATCCAGTTTTAAGGTTCTTAGAAATGCCTCTGTGTGAATTAAGGTGCAAACGAGACCATATGCCAGTGACAATAGTAAGGGTTTCATTTGATGGTAAATATGAGAGAGAGAGAGATAGAGAGAGAGCAAGGAAGAAAGAAGTAGAAGATAGATGGGGGGGGACAGAAAGGATGACAGGGAGAGAATAAGGAAAATATCACCACTCCGTAGATCCCAACGCTGTTCATTGATCCTCTCCAGGGGCTCCTCTTGGTGGTGAAGGTGCCCCCGGAAGGCACAGAGTCCCATGGGTGTACATGCTCAGGCTGGGTGGGCACGTCTGGCCATGTCCCCCTGGGGTGGGGTCAGTCTCTCACAGCAGACTCTGGGTCTGTTGCACCACGTGCAGCCCTGTGGGGCCAAGCCTCTCACGGGAAAGTCCCGTGGATGTGCCCTGTGGGGTTGGGGGTTCCACAGCTGGGCCAGTTTGTGTAATGGGAGGATGGGTGTTTGTTGCCTCTCACCAGAGGTTGCACCATGCACCCAAAACCTCCTCCTCCCCCTCGGTTGGGGGCAGTCTGTGTAAGCCTGGCTTCTGTGAGCTGTGCTCTCCCCCACCCCAAACTCAGCCAGAGATAGTTGCAGCTTTGGCCTTTTGTGGCTGCACACCTTTCCCTCAGCCTGAGATGACTGAACAATGTGTCCCTTTATCTAATCAACAGTTTGACTTTCAGTTCAAAGTCCCACTCTTCAGGGAAGCTTCTTCAGTTGTAGCTTCTTCATAATGAGCAAAACTTTATATCAGTGTTTGAGGCATGAACTATTTTCAGTCTCTGACAGTGGCCCAGAGTAGTTTTTCTGCAGGAGGCTCTGATTACACATCAGCAGAAAAGAGTGTAACTTTTTCTTTTCTCAAGACCACAAAGGGAAGAAAAAAAAGTAAAAAATTCAGATTTGCCTCTGTAAAATCATATTGTTTTATCTGAATGGGACCTATTAATGTCAAGTAAATACTATTTGTTTTTGGGATAAGAGTTTTAAAAACCTTGTTGTGATATAGAGAACAAACTGTATCAATAACAAAAGTTACTTGCTTCAAGCATAAATCATTTTAAGATCATTATTTTTTCTTTACAAACAATTTTAGCTCTGTTGTGTTTCTCTGAAATGATTAGATGATGTGTTATTTTTAATCAGATCTGCAGTTTCATTTTACTTTGTGTTGAGAGGATGCAATCAAACATATAATAGACAATGTCACATTCACATTAATGATGATCCAGAAAATTGAGGCATTTTACTCTGTAGTTCAGTTGTGTTCTGTGGTTAAGCAGTAAAGTCTTATTTGAAATTATAATAATTTCAAAGCTTTCTTCAGGATTTATGTGTTTGCCAGTAATCTTGACTTGATGAATTGATAATCAATGGTTAAAAAAAATACCCTGAGCATTAAGATTATTTAAAGCTACTTGTATATCTCTATTCATTTAATTTAATGTACAGTGAACTGATGAGAAAGGTGTGCACAGAACATCAGAAAAAAATATTTTTATGAGAATAAGTAAGAGGATCTGAGAGAGGTGAACATGAATTTAATTTACTGAATAAAAATCTTGGGAGAAAATCTGTTCCTCTGCAGTTATGGTAATGCAAATGGGAGTTATTTACATATATTAGGAGGCCTGTTTTCCCCAGAGATCATACACCTTGTATCAGTTTCTGCTTAAATAGGCATCTTAGAGTAGTTATTTCTCCTTATTCAGATACGGGAAGGCAGAGAGGAAAATTAATTTCAGATGGCTTTAAGCAAATGCTAGAAAGGTTAACATTCACAGACTTCTAAATATCTTCTGGGCAGCTGACATTTTCAAATACTAAGCTTTTTCCTTTAGATGAGTTACAGTGCTGGGCAGAAAGCAATGGATGTGTGAAATGAAATATGCCATTCAAATACTGAAAAGAAGGAGAAAACGGCTTGTAACTATTACAGAGAATAAAAGGTAAAATTGAAAGCCTCTGCTACAAGCTGAGTGTTCTGTTTGAGGCATTTCACATGGACCTGATATATTTTATGTATGAGAAATACTTGGAAACTTTTTTCTTTCACTAAAATACCTCCAAAAGTAATTTATTTCTAGATAAGGAAATTGCCTATTCAAATGAGAGAAAGTAGTGGTTTAAAACTCCACAAAACCACATTGCAAGATGAACTTGAACAGCAGGCATTGTTACCAACTGGACTAACATGTCTGAGTACCACTTTGGTTTCAAGAGGAAGCCAATCTGTTAATTTCTTTGCTTTAAAATGGAATTGCCTGTAGGGTGCATCCCTACAGTACAGAAACTGGGTATGCATTACCAACATGCATTCATGTACATAAGATACATAAATATTGTTCCAAACACCAGATTGTTGCTAGAATAAAAATTTAAAAAAGGAAGATATTTCTTACTACAGTACAGATACGTGCCCATTGTTGACCTAATTCAATATAAAGTGATTAGCACTTTCCCAACAGCACTGCAGCAAAATATTTTGAATAAATCAATTTGTACCATGATTCCAGTTACCTTTGCAACACAAAACAGGTTTTGCCTACAGAAACGCGACTATCCAAATGGTGATATCTCCAGTAAGATGGATTTGCTAATCAGATGTGAACATCTTTTCAGCCTCCTACGAAACTAAAGCAGTTTTAGTGCAGTGGTGGTATGTTTATCAATGCTCTTGATAACTTCTGTGCCTTTTAGCCTTCTTCAACCACATTTAACAAAGGGATAGATGTCACTCAGCAGTGGGACACTGCAATGATTTTGACTTAATTTATCTGTGTACCATGAAGGAAGAAAGGGAGCTAGTACTACTGGAGGAATGTGCTGCTAGATGAAACTGAGGTGATTTTAGGGAGGATTTTGTGATGAAAGTCTGCTAAGTTATGACAAGCAGGGGATAAGGATGTAGGGAAAATCTGTCATTACTGTTGAATTGGGAACTGCCAGAGGAGAACTGAAGAATTGCTGTGGGGTTGGGTTGTTTTAGAGGATAGGATGGAGGTGAGATCTTGTTTTATTTCAATGAAAATAGGCAGAGGAAACATAGGGGAAGGTGGATATAAGTCTATGACATACCAGGTTTAGCCACAGTTTTATGATTAGTGGGACAATTCAGTAATGTTTAATTCATAAGACAGTGATAATAATGACAGTGGCGATATCAAGGAATCATAGAGTGGCTTGGGTTGGAAGGGATGCAAAAATCATCTAGTTCAACCCCATGGGCAGGGATACCTTCCACTAGACCTGGTTGCTCAATACTGAAAGCAGTAAAAAAAAAAAAAGGTGAATTTCTCTCCTACATTCATGAATTGGAATGCAATTATAGGTGTCAAATCTAACACATGGGCAGGTCATTAGGACCACAACATAAACTCAACTTGGCATTTTATTTTGGGAATGATTAATCCGTATTTTAAACATCACCGCATAAAAACACAGCCTTTGTAGCAAGTACACATAGCAAGTGCACACGCCAAGTATCTTCTCAGCCATAATTACTAGGCTACCAAAGTGGCCTTTTCATGTACTCACCCTGTTCATTAAATTCTTTGCTGAGCAGTAAAAGCAGTTCCAACAGGAAACTGAGGAGCACCATACACATAGGATGTGGTATCACAGTCACAGCCTAAAAGTGGATGGGTTCTTTGGTTACTTATACAAAACAATGGTTCTGATTCCTGGTGATGGAATCCTTAAATTCTGGGAAAATGATGGTATTTCACACTCCTCTTTTTCTCTGCACATTTTCTCTATGAGTTGCACCTTCTGCCAATGGATATCTCCATGTTTAGTATCAAAGACACCTCATTATTATTGTGAACACTGTAGAGAGCCCTGTTACCCACGCTGGTATTGATTCTGCTGGAGGCATAGATACCTTTGCTGAATTTGGCTCTGTATGTCTTTTCCAGAGCTCCATTTCTATTAAAATCAGATGAACCCAGTGAGAAGAATTTTGTTTTCTATAAATTCAAAAATGCTTCCAATTATTTTTTATAGGAATCTGTTTAAACTGTTAAGATTATGAGACCAGACACAGCTTCTTTCCTTCCTTGGTATATGTATCAAAATTAAAGATAAATCATGTTGCCTATAGATGTGAGTAAAATACAATTAATAGTTATCAAGACTTAATTAATTCATAGATCCCTTCTTTTTATGGCTAATCATGATTCAGTGTTTGTGTGTTGACTTCTTAGAGATTAAAAAATCCAGGTTTTGGCTGTGATTTGACAGTATGTCAGCTAGTATTTACTCTTCACAACAGTGCTTCTTTTCAACAGCGCTAACTGAAAGGACAAGATCTGATAAATACATATTTTTTAAAAAACATGTATTTCACATACAAGGTGAAGAATACCATCTGTACAAAACCTGAGAAATACTCTAAACCCCATATCCTCTAAGCTTTTTAAGTACATAACTCATAGCAATAGATTTAAACATACACTTAAATATTTTGTTGAATTATGCTCTAAATATAACTGAGCATATGTCTAGTTCTTGGGAGCAGGAGCATTAAAGAGTGACAGCAGGCTAGACTTAGAAATTGCATGCTGTCAGAACAGCACAGCTCAGTGAAAATAATATACAAGTAACACCAAAGCAGGGTTGTGTGACACAAGCATCTGTGGATCTTGTTGGGGACTGAAAAGGAGAAGTCAGTCAAAATATTTTGGTCCTATGGCAAATAGAGACCTACTGAAGCTGAAATATTTAATAAAAAAGAGTCCAAGATGAAAGTGAAAGCTTCTGTCAGTAATCTTCACTTTAGTGGAAAATAACCAAGGCTAATCTTCAGCATTAAAATGTTTTCTCATTTTTCACTGCAATAAAAACAAATCCTTTCATGGGACTCCCCTGTTCATCTTCCTGTTTGTGCTCTGCTCATCTCAGAGGAGTCTGGAACCTCAGTCCACATTCTACCTAAACACTGTAGTTGCCATCTCATTAACTATCACAGGGTTTAATTTTTAAGTTCCACAGTGAAATCTGACTAACTTCATTGTTTTAATTGTTTTAGTAGTGATTTTGTCCCAGAAGCTAAGGTTTGTTATGAGTTTAGCATTAAGTCTAACGTATGGTTTATAAAATTCAAGGATATGAAAGTGAAGTCTAAGCTTGAGTGTAGTAGTAGTCTGCAGCTAGAGGGCAAGGAGTGGTCAATTTTTCTTCGACTCCAAAAGTTGCATATTTTTATTTGTTCGAATTTTCCTGCCCCTTTTCCTTTTGCAGATCTATTTTTCTGCTTGGATTTCCTAATTAAAGGTATCTTACTGCCTCAAAGTTTTCTACATTCAGTCATACCTGTACTTTGTCAGACTTACTCTACTCATCTGTATTGCTTGAAAAAATATTATAAGGAGACATGGGGCTGGACTTTGCTGTGCTCGTTTCTAAAATTCTTTCTGAGAGCAGTGAGAACTGATGCAGAACATGCAGCATTGGAGAGAAAAGGACTTTAGCTCTGCACTTGCTTTAAAGCCCTTTCAAAGTTGCCATAACTATGCTGAGATTATGGAAATTGGATACATGATCTCTTACGCTGAAAGGAATGCATTGTCACTGCATATATGAGATCAGTTAGTAACTGTAAAGTGTATCCTGCATAGTTTTAGGACCAGATTTACTCGTTTTTCACACTTTTAGTTCAGCATATATCTCTCTTGTGCAGGCTTTCATAAGGCTTTTTTCCTGTGCAATAACCACTAGAATGTGCTTACAGCTTAGCAGGATACTATCAATTTTCAAATCTTTCCCTGAATTTTACTGCTACCTTTGTCAATGGCACTGCAAAAATGCCGAAATTTTATGAGACTAAGGGAACAAGAGTTCTCTTTGGGATAGGTTTTTATTTCTTGAAATATATATTGTATCAAATTAATAAAGTCTTGTCTGAAAAGAATTCTCTGTATGAGGTTGAAAAGGAATTGGCATACAGTGAATGTACTCTTATTTAATTTTGATTTCTAGAGCAATATTATAACAAATTTAACTCTTAATTGTCTTAGCATCTGATGAAGGATTTCTTCTTGTCATGTTTTTCTACATTTTGTGTTTATAATTTTATATTTCTGTTGAGTTATTATAGCAAGTTTACGCTATCTAATCCCTCTCTTGTTTCTGCTATTTCTATTTCTGTCTGGAGTATTGCATTTGTATGTTATCTGTAACAGTTTAGGGAGATTAGAGCAGTTGAGACACTAAGAACCAACATGACCTTTTAAGTTTTATTTTTGTTGAAAAGAGTGCAATATGCAAAACCATAAAACATTATTTTAGAAACAGCAATGGCTTCAAATTGATTTATTTTAAGAATATCCAAGATCCACATGGCTTTACAAGGGGAGATTCCTGCTTGTCAAACCTGATTTGCTTCTATGACAGGGTACCCCATGGCCTTGATCTAGGAAAGCCAGTGGATCTAACAATTTTGGACTTGAGCATAGCTTTTGATATTGTTTCTCACAGTATCCTTATGGACAAAATATCTAGAACTCAGCTGAATAAGGGTGTAACACAATGGGTGAGAAACTGGCTCACGGGTCGGGCACAAAGGCTTATAGGGAATGGAGTAACATCAGACTGGCATCCGGTCACTAGTGGGGTTCTGCCAGGCTCCGTCCTCGGCCCAGCTCTCTTCAACATCTTCATTAATGACTTGGATGTGGGACTTGAAGGGATACTAAGTAAGTTTCCCAATAACACTAAAGTAGGAAGAGCTGTCATCTGCCTCCAGACCCTGCAGAGACACCTCAACAAATCAGAGAGCTGGGCAGTCGCCAACCGCATGAAGTTTAACAAGGGCAGGTGCTGCATTCTGCACCTGGGTTGGGACAACCCAGGTTGTATGTATAGACCAGGGACAGAGGCCTGGAGCAGCACTGTGGAGAGGGACCTGGGGGTCCTGGTCAATGGCAAGATGAATGTGAGTCAGCAGTGCCCTGGCAGCCAGGAGGGACAACCATGTCCTGGGGGGCATCAGGCACAGCATTGACATTTGGGCAAGGAAGGGGATTGTCCTGCTCTGCTCTGCACTGGAGCGACCTCACTTCAAGTGCTGGGGTCAGGTTTGCGTGCCACAATATAAAAATGGCATTAAGCTATTAGAGGGCATCCAAAGGAGAGCCACGAGGATGGTGAAGGCCTTGAGGGAAGCCATAGGAGGATTGGCTGAGGTCACTTGGTCTGTTAAGCCTGAAGGAGACTTAAGGGAGACCTCATTGCAGTCTCCAGCTTCCTCATGAGGGAAGAGGAGGGACAGGTACTGACTTCTTCAGTCTCATGACCAGTGAAGGGATTCAAGGAAATGTCATCAGTCTGGGTCAGAGGAGGTTTAGGCTGGATATCAGGAAAACATTCTGCACCCAGAGGGTGGCTGGGCACTGAACAGGCTCCCCAGGGAAGTGGTCACAGCACCAGCCTGTCTGAGTTCAAGAAGCATTCGCACAACACTTTCAGGTGCAGGGTGTGACTCTCGGTGTGTACTGTGCAGGGCCAGGATTGGCCTTGTTCATTCTGATGTGTCCCTTCCAACTTAGCATATTCTATGATTCTTTGACTCTCTGATTTGGTGATCTTTTTTTCCATTATAATTTGTACTTTTATCCTTTGTCATTAAAAATTGTTCTCATATTTGCAGGTGGGTTGTGAATGGCGCTGATTACTGGACTGTGATAATAGGATCATAATATAACATATAGTGTGAGGATGCCTGGAATGTCTTGATGTCCAGAAGCTTTGAACTAACACAAAATATATATGCCCAGAATGACTTGTGTGTGTGAATAAAATTTATCTTTGAGAAGAAAAAAGAACAAAAGGTATTTATTGTCTGAGTGGGAGTGTTAAAATTTTTGCTTTAGAACATAGATTTTTTGGTGGCTATACTAGCTCCCATTGAAATCAATAAATAATATGCAAGGTAATTTGAATTTTCAATCTAATTTCTTCTTAAGGATAGGCTAGCAACCTTCCTTATTCTGGTTTTGATGTAAAATGGTGACTTCATTTTACAGTTGTCACACCCATGATTTTTTAAGTTAGAAAGACACTGTTATGCATTCAAATGTGATTGGAAGGTCTATTTTGGCTCTCAACAAAGAAATTGTCTTTGCGTAAAAGCTATAGGGAAATATCTCCTATGGTCACATATTTTGTATGATTTTTCCCCTGTCCAAAAAACCCTCTTAAAAACTTCAGAATTCTGCAAGCAAAGATTAATATTTCTGGGTTTTAGCTTGGAGTTCAAAGTTCAGAATGGACAGATTTCTTTGTTTTGGTATATGCAATTACAAACACTCTAGTTACTAACCTACACAGTATCATGATTTTAATTCTTTCAGTGAGTTTGCCCACGTTTGACACCAGGCTTATGTGTTTAGTGATTATATGTGACAGCAATTCACTCATTTTCTTTTGGGTATTTGAGCACTGTTCAAATTTGGGGTTTCTGCCTTTATTGGTTTCCAGTAGGTGGCATCAATGCCTAATAAAGCTCTGTGAACCTTTTATAGTCAGAGTGCTTTTGTATTTCACTTAAGATAAAATGTTATTTCAGTACCAACGCATATTACTAATTTAAAAAAATTAAAACATTTTGCTTGAATTGTGGCTTCTCAAAATAATTTTTATTTCTCTTCCTGCTAGACTCTAGCAGTTTTTTGAGTAACAAAATTCTTTAGAAAACCTTGTAATCCATCTGGATTTGTAAAACTAGATCTGCCCATTCTCAAATAAAACTCTTTTTTCACTTCACCATTTTTAGATGTTTCACAGTTATGAAACACTAAATTTAATGGCAAAATTAAAGCAAACAAAAGAGGTAAACATTTGTAATTTCTAATTCAAAATTAGAGGTATGGAAGGAATAAACTACAGTAGTTCATTATATTGGCTAGAAATTTTGATTGTTTCTTATTTGGTCCAGACAAACTTTTAATCAATAATATAGTCACAGTTCTAACCCAATACTGTCATAGGCATATTACTAGTGTATAGTGCAGACACTCTGGACACTTCCACTTCCTTCCCGTAACATCTCTGACATTGGATTGCTGATTCTCCACCTGATTAGTAAACCATGGCCAAACACAACTAAGCTTTCCCTTCTTCTTTTTTTGAAATCACAGTTAGTCATAGATTCTCAAAGAATTATATGTACAGAAATGCTGGACTCCAGTCCCTCTATCAAATTTGTCTGGAATTCACTAATGCTTTTTCAATAATTTAAAAATTGTTGGGGGTTTATTGGCAGATAGCCAACAAAACAACATAATCTCTCTTTTTTTCCTCCAGGACAAAAGAATTCAAGCTCTCCAGTCCTTGGGAAAAAATTGACGTATGCAAATATATTTCCCTGAAAAAACACTTGCAAATGATTAGTTTTCATATTCTGGGTGGGACAGGTCCTGATTCTTAGGAACAGTATCCTGATTGGATTATGAAGTTCTAGGAAATGACAAAAACATATGGCATCATTGATTTATAAATCTTTTATAAAAGCTAGTGCTTCGGCTACCTGACAAACTTCCTAGTACGTGTAAGCCTTGAAATGTTATTACAGGAAACACATCCATATGATTCCACTGCCTATATGGAGAAGCTCACCTTAGTTGGAGGCTGTATCCCTTAGATAATAGAGATATCAGTGATTAACAATTGCCTCTGTGGAGTTCTTGATCTCAGAGTCTGGAGGTGCTGACTTCTGGCTGTGGGATTACATACCTTCCCAGACATGATTACAGCTATCAGTAACAAGGATGTGGCAGGAAGTTAAATGGATGGATAGGGTATCAGTTTGAAGGGGTGGTAGGAAAAGGTGGTGACACGGTGTTATACTCCTAGCTGGGGACAGTAAAACAGAGGCTTGTTCAGGGTCCTAGTGCAGTTAGAGAGTGCAGGGCATGAAGGTTGTTGTTTCCTAATGTGTGGGAAAAGGAACCAGTCTGGGACTCATATGCTCTGTACTTCTCAGTACCAAGAGCTGTGAGCACCAGTGTTACATAGGAAGACTGTAGTGTTTACTGTAGGCTTATAACATACAGGAAAATTTGGAAACATGCATTAGAATTATTTAATCTAGCAAGCCTTGCTTTTATAGCTTTTCTGATTGTTTCATGGTTTGGCATCTGAAATTTTTGACATGGTGATATTTAATCCTTGCAGTTTCCAGTTTTGCTAACAAAGCAGAATAAGCCAAATGGTTGTAAAAGCTGCTGGTTACTTTATAAATGCCATTCTAAGCCCAACTATTTCAACTGTTACTCATGAAATAAGAGGAATTTCTCAAAAACTGTGGTAATAGTAGCCCTATCTATTTCATGTCCTGAATCCAGAATAATGCAGCGAAGATTCCATAAGGAGTTAGATTTGGAATACAACATGAAGCAGAGACTTCCAAGAGTGTTATTATACTCCTAACACGCATATTCCCATACACAGTGTACTGTGCAGCTACCTTGTACATGATGAGCACTTAGGAGATAAACTACTGATAAATAATGAAAATCCATCCTCAAGTATGTGCAAGGTCTTGAGTGTAATTAGGAATAGGGATGGCACTGGTCAGAGACAAGTTAAAATAAGGATGTAAAAAGGAAAAAGAAAATGAACACCAGATATTATACTATAAATATCATGCGGTAGCTAGCAGAAAAGACACGGTAATTCTGTCTAGTGCTCTTATGTGATAGTGATTCCATCTGAAAATCAGTCAAATGGGAAAATGTAAAGTGAATATGGTAATACAGAGACTGATTACATTGTTCAGAGCAAAAATAGGTAAGTGAGAGAACCTCACTGAATAATCTGCTGGCTTTTTCTCCTCCCTTTCCTCCAGCTGGAATGGATTTTGATTTTCATTTTGTATTCTGTATTTTATTTTTATTTTTAAGTTTTGTTCAAGGGAAGCAGTAAGAAACCTTCTTTCATTTAGAAGTGCAGAAACTGTGATCCTGCTGGGGAAAGGTTCCAAAGCTCAGCTTCTGCTCCCTTGGAGCACTGGCTGATTGATTGCTCAAAGTATCTGTATAATGGTGTTAGTCTTCTGGTAGAACAGCAGACTAAATCAATTAAAATTCACAGGAGTGCTATCTGTTACACAAGACAGTTTTATACTTAAAGTGAATTAAAAGACCAGATCTTCTCCTCCATGTCTTTGAAGATACTGGTAGTAAAATAATAATAATTTAGAAAGAAAAAGCTACTTAGTTTGATACAGGAAAAGTAATGCAACTGGATAATGGATTATTTTAGATTTCTTAAGAATTAGACTTTGTGATCTTCTAAATGGTGATCAACGTGATTATATGAACCTTTTTATTGACCTATATTTCACAGTGTTGAAGAACCCCAAGGAAAAAGTAGAATCAGAGATATATTGTCAGAAGTTCAGTCTTTTAATCCCAGGGATTATTTGAGGTTTAAAATGAACTGCAATATATGGCAAGAAAATCCTGAATCCTATGGTTTCTTGGCACATCCCTGAACTAAATCCACATATCAGGAAGACTAAATTTGGAATCTGCCAATGAAATATGGAAACTCTTCTCTACTGAAATTGACTATGTATACAGTTTCAAGCAGGATATCTGGAAGAAGTATGTATGTTGTTGAAGTAAACATATATTCAGTGTAATTTCTGAATATACCTTACTAGAGTATTGGCATGTGGAAGGCTGTAAGCACGAATGTGCTCCACTGAAACCAAGTCTGAGTGTATTGTTGTTGTGCACAAACAGCAGCAGTATCACCTGCATTGATTCAGAGTCTTAAAACAGAATAAAATTAAGGCAATGACTGTGTTTATATGCTGTAAAAAGATTTTCCTTCATCTGTAGCATGATGTCAACATCACATATCACCCCTTTTCATCTGCAAGGATAGAAGGCAGTATGGCCAATGTTAATGCTTGAGTCCAGGAAATCAGAAGTGTTCCCACATTACGTAGTCTTAATATAGCCTAAAAGTCAGCAGACTGTGTTGAGGAGATAAGATAACATAAATAAAACAGCTTTGTTCTCTTCAGCTTGCTTATCTGATAAAGTATAGGTCAAAAAAGTGATTAAAAAGTAAAGATCTACAGTGTTCAACTGCTGAGACAGCACATCATGCCATTTCTTAAAGACAAGCATATATGACATGTAGAAAGTCTACACTCTTTGCATATAAACAAGCATCTGAAACACCTAATTGGAATACCTTCTTAAGTAGCTGTCATTCAATAATCATAACTTTGTCAGTGCTTTCTATCACTGCTTATTCTTGTTAGTTGTTGCTCCTTTAAAGAGGAGGACATGCTTCAGAGCATTTTCCAATGCTTAACACTTCCATTTCACAGAGTTTGCTTCTCCATTCTTTGATGTCAGAGTGTGTGCTCTCCATCAGTAGTGTAGGGATGAGTGACAGTCCCTCAGCTTTCCTCTGTCTTCCTGAGAAGCTCCTCAGCAATCTGTCCAAAATGGTACCACCAGATGCCCTGGTCCCTGGAGCTATCCAGGGCTCCTCCTCAGCAAATAGTCAAGCAGGGAATCTGACAAGATGGCTCAGGCCCAGCTTCCCATGTGTCACTTCTGCATTGTCTGGTCACTGGTATCACAAGATGGTGTGTACATGTCTCTCCATTCCCTACATTGACCTCTAGCTGCTCCACCACTGGGTACATCCCCTTAGTGGAAATTTGACTGCACGATTTGAGACAGAGTGACTGATATTTCCAAACCTCACAGGTGAAGTATCAATTCTTCATGCCTGATATGATTTTCACAAGGTAATTCCTCTCTGACTAACTTCCATCTGTTGCTTTCTTTGCCTCCAGCTTCTGCTTGCTACTTGGTTCCCTTTTTGGGAAGCATCAAGTGATATGTTGCCATATTTGCATCTTTTATGTTCATTCCTGGTCTCAGCTTTTTACTTACTTCGCTGGTCTCAGCTTGTAGGAGAGGAGCCAACAAAAAATATCATTCTTTGTAGTTGCTGCTTTCCTTTTTTTTCAGATTAATAATTCAAAAAACCCGAACCCACAAACCCAAGCCCATAACAGTTAGCTCAGCATGCAAACCACACCTGATCTAGATAATATTTGTGGTAATTATGGAACTCAATTTTCATACAAATGGATCTACCTCAAAGCTTTTTGCATACCTTCTATCAGCTCACTTAACACTTTACATAGTGCCATATTTCTAAAGAACAGAATATTTTCCTAACTGTGGTGGCAGCACTGGGCATAAGCACTTTGTCCGTTTTTTTCTTTCATTTTCTGTGTGAGAAAGTTTGGATTTAAGAGCTGCTGCCATTCTGTTTTGGCAGATGCCAACAGGGGGTTTTAATAAAGCAACTTTGCAAACGATTTTGTTCTTTCCAGGAGGGGTCTTCTGTGGGTGCAGCATCCTTTTCCTGTTTAGGTCACTGGTGGCATAATTCTAGTGCTACCTTGATGCCAGCAAGATGCTCAGTCATGTGTGGTTCTTTATTGTTTTGAATGGATAAAGTGGTGTGTTTTCTCTAAGTTACAGTTCCTGATTCTGTGTTTCCTCCATTCGTCTCATAAATTGTTATGTAGCATTATGCAATGAAAACAGGGAAAGAGGAGTTTAACTCTATTCTTAAACATACGAAGTTTAAATGTTCACAGTTTTGGATGCAGTTAATGTTTAAAGTATTACTTTATTCAGTGGAAGTTGATTTTGCTAGAGACAGTTTTATATGGCACTTTGTGATGGTCCAAAAACTGATGCCAGATTAATTTTTCTTTCAATTTGAATACTGAAATACAGAATATGAGACAGACACATCCTTTTTTTTTTCTTTTTTTTATTATATAATAATCTTTTTTAATTTTCAAAGTTTACATGTCCCGTTGTGGAAACCATTAATGAGGGTGTTGCTTGCACTTCTGTGTTTGATCACACTAAATGAGACTCTGTTCAAAGTGTATGTTCATGATACCTGGGAGGTAACTTGTTATACCATAACTGCTAACACAAATCCAGAAACATTTTTCTTTTCCTGTTGTCTAAAAATCAGTGATTATTGAAAGATAAATGTCAAATTCATTTATTGAGCTAAGTTAGAGGGCTCTCATTACTGAAAGCCACTACAGGTCCAATGCATAAAGTGATCCAGTCTTTTAGCCAGATCCAGTAGCACAGCTTATGACACAGAACATTTCTGTGCCATCTCGTAGTGAAGTAAATCGCATAAACTGCTCATGAATCAATTATTTTGAAGAGGAATTATTTAAAGCATGACATGATTCTAAAAGTAGCATTTTAAAATGTCATAGAGGCCAGTTAATGTATTTAATCACAAAATAAGAAAGAAATAAATTCAGAATAGATTGTATTCTCTACGGTGGTTCTGCACACAATTTATTTCAACGCTTTAATAATGTCATTTTCAAATCCCTTTTATTTGATTTTCATATTTTAGCATTTTTCATATATTTAATGTTTTTGAGTCTTTGATAAAATCTGTAAGATGACTATTTGTGAATAGCTTAACTGTTTTTCTTGATCTTACTATATTATGAAATTTACAAAATCTATTAGCTAAATTTTAATAGGTTATTTACCTTGTATGCTATAAATGAGCAGAATATTATCACCAATAACTGTGTAACCAAGGCCTTACTTATAACTTTTTAAATTATCTTTCCACTTTGTTAGAGATAAAATAATGATTAAATGGTTGCACTTCCGAGAAGTTGCATTCAAACAATTTATATTCCCCTACATCATCAACGGCTGTAAGTCTGTGGAGTTAAAACAAACTCAGGGGATAGTAGGAATTTACACTCACCAAGAATAAGGTTCAAAACGTTTAGGCTATTCCTTGCTCAAGCTGATTTTTCAGTGGTATAAAGGGTTCAAATGCTTATTTCGTCCTGCAAGTACTTGAATTGTCGCATTGACTTTGATGGCAATATTCAAGAAGCTAAGCATGTAGAAAGGTGTTTTGCTATTGAAGGGCATGTAGACAGCCTGCTTAAAATCAAACCCTTTGAAATACCCTACTGAGTGACTGTTTTCTTCTGGACTTGTTCCCTTTTCTGCCTGGACAGATTTTGCCTTTCAGTCATGTTGTTAAGTACAGCAAATGTCACGGTAGGCAATTTCTTCCTTTAAGTGAAGGACTCAAGCTGTAAGTAGAACTTTTATGCTAAGTTCTGCATGAGTTAATAACTGCATTTGTACCTAAATTCTGTATGGCCCAAGTTATATTAAGAATTAAAGCTCACAACACAAATGAATTTTAATGGGAGCGTTTTACCTCAGATGGCCATTTCACTGCGTGGTTTCTGTCAAAATGAAATTGGGTCATATGTCTTTTTCATAAAAAGCTATTATGCACAAAAACTTTTAGTTTTAGGTGGCTATTTCTTTCATCAGTGTAAATGGGTTCTTGGTGCTACACAGCAATGCGTCTGTCTTTCTGTGACTGAGGACCCCATTATGCATCATTAAAGGCAATGGAACATTGGTTGTGGAATTTGGATTACCATTCATTTGTGTTGTTTTGGGAAAAGGTAGGTGGGGCTTTTTTACTCTCTTTCTCCTTTCTTTCCTTCCTTTTTTTCTTTCTTTCCTTCTTTCATTTGTTCCTTTTTTCCTTCTTTCACCCTCTTTCTCTTTTCATCTCTTTCTCATTTTCTCTTTCTCTGTCCATTAGTCGTATTTCTAGTCCCTCTGACAACTACCACTCTAACGTTACTGACAAGATACTCGTTAGTGAAAATACTTTCATTTATAAATGCCAAACATATTTTAACAAAAGCATAACTATATTTCCTGTCTTGCATTTCAGGCACCACCACCCAGGAGTAGACTTGTTTGGAAGGTCTACTTGAATTTAAAACAGTGCTTCATCCTGAATGCTAGTAGCACATTCTGTCTGCATTTTTAATATTACAACTAACATCAGAGGTTATCCTATACCTTTAAAAGATTTTTGGTCATCCCTTAAAGATATTGCCACAGTTTATATATGGCTGCTTTACTTTTATACCAAAATGGTGTTTTGTTCTGTTACTTACTGTATGTGACCAATAGCAAAACAAAGAATGCCAAAAATCAGGATTTTAGTATTTTGACCCATTTTGATAGATTTTAGTCTGGTTGAAGCATAATTGTGTTATATTTAGGAATAATAGGTCTCAGAATATATACTACTGGATCAGATGAAGTGTTCTTGGCCATGCAGCCAAATATCAGAATCATCCAGAAGAAGTTCACAGAAAGGAGTATATGAACCTTCATTACTCCCAATCCAGGGGAGTGCAGGAACTTTTTTCTTCATTTTTGCATTATGTTAAATCATGATGTGCAAGTATGATTTTTTTTTTTATTAGGACTAGTCAGAAATTTGTTAGAATAATACCAGTGAATCTAACTCTTTTTAAAATTTATAAGCAACTTAACCCTTATCCAGTTAATTCTGGTATTTAATTCAGACTTTTTGTGTCATGTAGGTGCCTGAAGGGATAAATTAATAATGTTTTCTTGAAAACATTTCTCCAATAATGCAATTGTGACTGTTGTAAAATAAGATTTATTTCTTTTTTAAAACTTCAGTTTAAAAGCTGAAGGTGGACAAATTAATATGAAGAAAATTGCGAAGTATTCAAATGAAGTAATTCCCAAGACCTGCTCTTTTCTTTCAGTTTTCTCAACAGGTAAAGTCTCCAGTGTAAATTCACAAATGTTGTGGTTATGCATCTCAAGGCATTACTGAAAGACATCTGTGTCTGGTCTAATCTGTCTTCATCCCCCCCCCCCTCAGCTTTGGTTCTTAATCCAAATGCTCAAAAGCTATTTCAAATACAAATGCTCCTACTGAGCCACTTTTGTGCAAATGTTTGCCTTGTATTTGTGTCCCCATGAGCTTCTAATTCATATGTCTGAAGCTCAGTAAGGTGCTTATACTCAATGATATCTATATCATCAGATACTGTATGTACTTTGAAAAACACAGTGTAGTAAATCTGTTTGTATTCCCAGCCTAAAAACCAGAATGTAATGTTAGTCAGAAATAGGCTATCTATACTGACAGATGTAAAACATAAAAATATATTAAAATATAGCATCATGTTTATTCTAGCCATAGATCAGAGCAGTTCCTCTACCTTTTAAAGTTCCTTCTATTTTTTTTTCTTTACCACGAAATAATACAATATTAATTTATCTTTTGTAAAGGACATTCTTGTAGGTTACGGGTGTTCTGGGGTCCTGTCGGGACGGCCGGACGTAGACGGTGACGGATGGAGACGAGAGATCTCTATAGGCAGGTCTTGGGACACAGCCGGTTTATTGTAAAGGGCGTGGGTATTGGGGCACTGCTCAGAGCTGGTAGACTCAGCTCTGAGCAGGCCCAAGAGAGCAAGAGAGTGAACGGGTGAGAGAGAGAGAGAGAGAGAGTAGGAGCATGAGTGGAAGTGGAAGAGAGAGAATGAGAATGAGAATGTGAATGAGAATGTCTGAAGTCCTGGTTACAATACAATAAATCATCTTCTGCACTGAATATTCTAATTGTCACTAACCAATCTAATACAAGATACAAATCCTATAGCATTTACATACAGCCTATAAGAGTTCTTATATTACCATAGAGTGTTACATCTTAACTTCTAAAAACTACTCTTTGGACCCCTTCTGCTGAGCTAGTAGGGTCTGCTCTGACCCTTGGACCTGTTTGCAAGCAGAGGGTATTGTTCCATCAAGAGGAGATTACTTCAGTCGGCCATACCATTGTTTTCTAGTTGTTCAGTAACTAAGACTTGGTATTTCAAAAGTGGCTTTCATTTCGATGTTGCCTGTAGTTTTCATATTCCCAAAATCTTTTGTCAGGCAATCATATTTACAAGGCTTTCCTGTTTCATCTTCCCCAACACATTCTGTTACATTGATGGCTCCCAAATGGCTATTTCTTCAGTGCCAAATGATTAAGAAAACCAGAAAAGTCCTTTCCATTTAAATTTGTGGTCCATTGAGTTCGGTGCTCTTGCTCTTACAGTAGCACTAGAAGACACCACTTAAGGAGAATGTGATTCTGGTCATAACCTGTGCTCTGTTGTACTCTGCCTTCATTCACAATGATTGTATTACAATTCTTAGAAGACACATTCCTGCCTGTCCCTTTTGATATGGGCATGTTACCCATTAGAACTCCCCACCTGTCACTTCTACAGATATGTGTTTCTAGCTTTGTATTTCAGACAAGAGTATACAATCCCAATCAATTTTCATTGTACTGAGAGATTTAATTTTGAAAACACCATATTTCTTAGCAGTTTTCACAAGAATTTTTGCAACTAGAATTCTGACTACATTTTCCTTCAGAAATCCTTTCTGAAGAATGTTTTTCCTTAGGCACTGCATATGATGCCTGCTGAGTACAAGAAACTGTAAGAGAATTTTGATTTCATATGTAAACCCTAACAGAGTATGCGGTCATGTCAGGTCAGTTTTGCTAAATAAGAGGCAACAGCTATGTTCTCTTCACAAACTATTTG
The DNA here is from genome assembly GCF_020740725.1 of Corvus hawaiiensis. Lineage (NCBI taxonomy): Eukaryota > Metazoa > Chordata > Aves > Passeriformes > Corvidae > Corvus > Corvus hawaiiensis. The sequence goes on from NC_063214.1 coordinate 79,873,122, forward strand.
TGCTGTCTTCCTTTCACATAGATGGCCTCTCGATGACTGGTCTTGTACTCAGCTACGTACTGCATTGTACTGATTTTTAGTCAATGCTGTCTGTGACGACTGTAAACAGCAAATATATGTGTAAATGCTATTTTCATGAATGTATTTTTTACGTATGTGAAACCCAATCTTTTTCCAATACATTATTCAAGATTGCTTCACTCTAGGGAGAGTTTTGTTTTGTAGTTCTGTGATTCACCTACATTTGGCTCCTTGGATTTCTGTGGACCTCAGGCAGGCTTTATACCACCAGGTACCACTGCATAGTCACATGCCACAACCAGAAAAGTTGTCCCATGTATTTGGTTTTTAATGAATAAACCCCATGTATCTGATGGGCTGGCACAGCCTCCTCATGCTAGTCTGGACACAGAAGTTAAAAAACTCCCATGAAAGAATTGTTATTCTTTTGTTATAATTGTTATGTTAGAGTCAGAGCTTGCTTAAAGCAACATGAAGCTCACAGGAAGGTTTGGTTCTTTGTCCTCAGCTAATAAGCATTGCCAAGGTCATAGACATATCTGTCTTTCAGATAATTTTTCAATCATTTGGGAGATTCTTTGTTTGCTTTTTCATGTGCTCTGTGAAAAGACAGGCTTCAGCACAAGCTCAAGTGAAGCGGTCTGTCTTTTTAGTCACAGGGCAGGAAGGGAAATAATTGCAGCTGAGATGCTGGCAAGGCAAGATACACACACAAGTTGCCCGCATGATACTGCAGTGCTTCAGAATGGGTCAGTTCTCAATGGGGCAAGAAAATAATTCTTTCAGCCATGACAAGCAGCCTGTGCCCTCTTCTAATGCCTTGGGCCTTATACAATCCTTCTAACTGGATATTCCTAAAGTGCAGATAAATGAGGAAATAGTAAAAGTAGCAGAGATAGAGGTTAAGTTTAAAACTTTTATCTGCACTAAACCAGATTTTTTTTGCCAGGTCAGTTTCCAAGGTGTTTATCCAGAATCTAAGTGAGCGATCAGATGAATTCATATGAATCCTTGTGTGTTCACTTTGAACTGTGCATACATCATAAGACAATTTGGTTGCTTACAGTGGGGTTTTTTCTGTGCCCTGTGCCCCCTTCAGCACCAGCAGACAAGTAGAAAATAAACCTTAATATCTTGGAATGCAATTGAGAATATACAGAACTCTGGAACGGTAACTGTGGAGCTTATCTGTTGTTTGCCTCTTTCCCTCTGCACTCAGGGGGGAAATTGCTGTTGGAACATATGTTTCTCCTCTAAATAATTTTTTCAGTAGCAAGATCGCCAGTTGTCCATACTTTTTCCTTAAATGAAGCAGATGGATTAAAGGTCCTGGCATTAGCTTCACTGATCAAAATTAATAAAAAATACATTCTACTCTGCTGATTTCTTTGGCTTCATGCCTATAGTCAATAATGGCTGATAGGGAAGTATTTCACTGAGAACAATATGAATCATGAATTCCAAGCTGAGTTGTGCTGTGGCTTACCTGGAGCCAAACAGTGAATTTGAAAGAGAAAAAACTTATTTGAAAGTGAACTCTCTGGAATTTTCTTGTGTTTTGCATTAAAAGTTTCACATAACTCAATTTTTAAATCTGTCTGGGGAGGTTGTTACGTGTTTTTAGTGTAATGTATGTCTCTCCATGATTCTTCTCATTTTATTGATTTTTATTTCTGACAATTACTTCTAGTCTGAGATCTGCATAGGAAATCATTCATGTGCTTTTACAGAGGATAGATTTCAAACAATTATGCTCTTCTCTTAAAACTTCCACTTTGTTGGACTACACCTATTTCACACATTTGGAGTTTGATTCACAAGCCTCTGTAACCTGATTGATTTTAAAAAGTTTTGTATTAAGCTTTTTGCTTTTAATTTTTTTAGGAATAGAACCTCAGTGAGTCTAAGTGTTGCAATAAAGAGTATCAACATTTACAGTAGAGTTGCTATTCAAATTTACCATGGCCCCTTTTCTATGAATTTGAGGTTGGAAACTGGGCAGTCTAATTCTGGGTTTCAACAGCTGTGTGATAACTACTGAACATGTCAGTCAGCTATGTGTCAATATTGCTTTTATAATATGGGATTCATGTTGATATGTGAAGTATCAACCTGCTAGATTGGATGGCTGCATCCACACTAGGAATTTGCACGGAGAGAATTCAAGTGTTCACATTAGACGAACTACAGTTTATATTTTTATCTTCTTTGGAAGTCATGGCCCTTGCCAGCTGATACAGGCTAGAGGATATTCTAGAGGATATTCTGCAGCATTCTGGGGAAAGTAGGGAAGCTAATGGCTGGGAACTGAGCAATGGCCACATCTTGTTTATTAAGTGGTATGGATGGATTTGTGTGGTCTTCAGAACACAAGTAAATTGCACAAGTAAAACTTTGCAAGACCCTGACTTGGTAGAAAATTCCTAAACTCAGGAGTAAATTAAGCATCAAGACAACACATATTTTCCAGTCCTCCAAGCATTTTTTGTTAGTCCATACAAATTTTTCAGGTTTTATTTGTTTTAGCAAAATGCATTTCATAGTTTCCATGGCCGTCTTTGAAAGTGTTCTGCTTATTATCTGTGCCAGCATTAAAATGAGTTCTCAGTGTGTAGACTACTTAATATATCATTGATACAGCTAAAATTCGGCTTTGTCAATATATGTTGTGGGGGTTTTTTATATTTAGAAAGGGAAATAATACAAGTGCTTAGTATCAGTGTTCAGATACTAATTTTTCATAGTATTCTATACATGTTGTCATTGTATATACTGTCTCTTTTTGCCTCATATAAAAATGTAATAATTTATGTACATGGCCTGTCTTCAAAGCCAAGGAAATACAGTAGCTCTGAATTAAGCTGCAGTCTTTAATATCTTCCCATGATTTCCTGGAAGAAGCAAATAACTCCTGTACTTACTTTGTTGTTGCTGTTATTGAATCTCTCTGCATGCTGATTGTTTTGCAGAAAGACTTTCAATAGAGTGTGAGTCAGTTTCAGGAAAAATGAGATTATGCTATATTTTTCAGCTGTGAAGTTAAAGATTTTTGTTGAAATCTAAGAATTGCTTGATGTTAATGTATTTCATTTGTGTTTTGGGGGTTTATGAACTGTGAAAGTGCCTGGCAGGAATGCAGCCAGCTGTTTTTTATTATGTTTTGCTTCTCAACAGCTTTTTCTGCTATTAAATCAGACTCCTGGAATAAACACAGTGTTTGCAAGGGTTAAGACAAGCTTCTCTATATGTTTTGTTCCAGTAGTGTGTCATACTGATATGTTTGGCTTAATTTTTATAATCTTCATGTTACGGGAAGAGAAATCTGAATAGCAGGATAGTAATTTGCCACAGAGATATTACCAAAGCAAATTGGTGGTACTTTAAAGATAGATAAATGCATTGAAATAACAGAATAAAATTAAAATATATGGTCTTTCAGATATTGGAGCTTTAGGCCTTGAAGAAGTACTATCTCCATTGAAATAATTATTCCATTGATGTATTTGGCTGCTGTTAAGATTTCTTTTTTTCCTGCTAGCTTAGTGTTCTCTTCAGACTTTTTTTTTTTTTTTTTTTTGTGGTGATGATGATTAACAGTTCTGAGCTAATATGCTAGACCCATTTCTGTTAATTCATTCATGTCCAGGAACATTTTGTTGTTCCTACAGACATCACTCTGCAACTTTGTGAATGTAAGTAGTGGTTGTTTATCTCTCTAGTGCACTTGACAGAAAATGTACATAATTTGTGTATTTCCTTCAATACTCTACATCTACTATGGACTCTGAAGGTATTGGTGGGCAAATGTTAATGGTTTTAGAGCATTCTCTAGCAATCATTTAATGAAACAACCAAAAAAATGCTGTATAATCTGCTAATATCAGCATTTACAATGTAATTGTTTGAAAATGAATGTTGTATAGTTTTATGTCTAATTAGTTTATGCTGATTATCACAAAACACTTAAAACTGTAATAACTAAACAGAATAATTGAATTATTGAAAATTAGGCCTCAGTGTCCAAACTATATAGGTGAAATTATGTTCTCTTGGATCACATATTGCTCTGAATTCTCCTGATAGAAAATATATCTGCTCTAATAGCTGGCCCTCATTTCCACAGTCCTGACTTAATGCTACTTGCAAGCTGTGAATCAGTGAAAAGTGATCTGGTAAAAGAGACAGTGCCTCAATGAAATTATAGAAGTAACAAGAGAGTGAAAGCAGATGGGTTTTTTTGCTGAGAATAAATTTTATCTCAAAATATGGTGAGCTACTGCAAGCTGCGTTCTTTGCCACATTTCTGATTATTCTCTTGGAGCTGAATATTTGAATGTGTTTTGTTTGTGTTTTTACCATGTGTATACTCACAGTCTTCTGTGAGTATAAATTGGAGAGTAAAGGCTTTTTGTTTAAATGCAATAAAAAATGGAAAAACTGATATTACTTTCTTCCAAATTGTGCCTGTTTTTGCAAGTCAGGGGAAAAAAATCAGGAAATTGGCATTAACAAACCATGCAATCTATGATTTTTTCAGGTTAAAAAGAATGATGGAAAGGTTAATTTCAGATGAGTAAGGCTGTAACGTAGGCTGGAACACAAACGTGTCTCTAGGACCTGTGTAGCATATGTAATCTACTCTGCTGACATTTACATTTAAATTAATTAGGTAATGGGTCTTCTCAAAATGATATATCAAATAAATTATTAATTCTATATCTTATTTGGCCAGATAGTAACCCTAATTTATGTTGATTTCGTGATATGTACCAAATAGTGCATAGTCTAGATTTGGCTTATGAAGTAAGAAGACAATGGTGAGAGTGTGTTCTAAAGGAATAAAAAGAAGTTTTAAGAACTCTAGCATTCTTTTATGCTATACGACAGCAAGAGTGATGGTTTATATAAAAACCAGTGTAAAACAATAGAAGTACACTGAAGAATATCAGGGGCTAGCTGACATATACTGTTTGATACATGACAGATTTGTTAACAGTTTGCATGAACTTTTCATAAATACAGATTTGTATATGCATGTTGTCTTGAGGTTCAGGCCTGGAGCCTTTGCTTATTTGTAAAAAAAGAAAGGGAAAAATTTGTCTGAATTTGAATTTCAAGATCAAGCATTGAAAGTAATTGCTCTGTGGAATGAAGGTCAGGCCAGGAGAAAGTTCATGTGGCTCACTCATTTTTTTATTATGTTGACTTTGTGCTGCCATCTTTTATTCACTGATATACACAGGGCTCTAAAAGAATGTGGAACTTGCACAGCCTTCTGACCAGATAGGGATATCTGCTGTGATCACAGCCATTCTTCAAGATTTTGTTAATCTTCCTTAAACAGTAGATAGACCTCCTCTAACCCTGAAAAAAAAACAACCCTAAAAACCCAAAAACCCAAAGGTGAGAATCTAAATAAAAATTTCCAAAATGAAGCTTTCTGCATCTGTGAAGTTGTCTTACCCTGAAGACCTTCATGGCAACCACAAAGTTTTGCTATTGCAGATACAGAAATAAGACATCTCTCTGTGCAGCTGTCCTGGAAAGCCCATTTTAGCAATCATTCTCAAAGATTGCTGAACACACATGGACCGAGAGTGAGGTGTCCTAAAAAAACTTTAATGCAAATGCCTAATGTTAGGGCTTGTCAAGTGCTGCAGCATCATGTCAGTACCCCAGGCACAGTCAGTACCAAGGCTGAGCACATATTCCCAATATGCAAATGTGTATGAACACACAACAGGGCTATATGCAACATGTCAACACAGATGGAAAACACAGTGCTCATGTAGACACAGACTGCACCAATTGCCTGATTCTGTTCACTTGTCTAACTGGTCAGGATGAAACCCTGTTAATGGAAAATACATATATATATATATATATATATATATGCATATATGTATGCATATGCATTATATATATATATGAACACATATATATATGTATTTTTATATATGTGTATATATATATGTGTAATATATATACACACTCACATACACAATATCACTTTAATAACTAGCCTTTGGACACCTAGCTTGTCCAATAACTGAACTTTGATGTCCCCAGTTGCTGACACTTGAGCATGCTATCCCACCCCAGGCTCATTAGCCTGACTCCTCCTGGGACACATGCCCTTTGCCCATCCATATATCCAGACACACAGACTAGGGATCCTTTCAGTTACTACCCCTAGGCACTCATCATCTACCCATCAGTCTTGGATCTTCTGGTCGCTGGTGGCCTCACACACTGACATGAATGTGCCAGTGGCCTTCTGGCCCCTCCACTAGCCAGCTCATAGACCCTCTGACCTCTCCAGTATCCAGCCCAGACCTATGTTTGCTTCACTACCTGGCTCCCAGACTTCTTACCTGACTTGACCTAGTCCAATCCAGCTATCACACTCTAACATATGACATCATCATATCAGAATATCAGTGCAATCCAGTGCCTCCATCAGAGAGAGAGGGACCGACGTGACTTATGGTCCCCACATGAGCTGCTGACACGCAGATTGTTATACACACAAAGTGTAGGCTCTCACCCCAAATAACACTTGGAGTTAAATGGAGCACAGGGCAGGCTGTGCAGGTCATATATAGAGCATAGCCAGTTAAGTGTACAGATGAGACCCTGTTTGAAATCGACTGGCCCTTTTCATCTCTTTGCCCTTCTATTTTCCCATGCTCGCTCCTCCTCAGAACCCCTTGATCTCTACCTTTCCCTATCTTTGGTTCTGCCTCTAAGCCTCCCATATTAAGCTTTGTACAATCTCAAAATGCACTTCATCCTAGAAGCGTCTCACGTTTCCTAGGAAGTAACTCCTTCAGTATATGAAGTGATCCATGGAGATCCTTCCCCATAGAGTCTGGAAGACAGGTAACCCACAGTCCATCAGTTGAGGCTTTTATGGGATTGCTGGGACAGGGGCTCATCTCTGTCTGGCTTATTTTGTTTCCCCTCCAGCCATTTTGTCTGTGTGCTCCTTCAAATTTGTGGAGATGGTAATTTAATAACTTATTCTAAATGGTACAGTCTTTAAACATTGATCTAAGACAAGAAGCTGCTGCTTTTTTCCTTCTTTCCCCTCAAATAATAGTTTGATGTTTAAAGTACAAGTTGAGAAATCCTAGTTCAGCTTATTCCAGAGAGAATGTCTCTAAATCAAAACTACAGGATCTTTGAGGAGGGAGAACTTTATTCTTCAGTTACTATAACTTTCAGGTCTTTAACTAAGAGGTTACAAATCTCTGATTTCTCTTTAGCACTTTGGGTCCATAAAATATTAAGAATTCATTCTTCATTGATATATTTTTGGTAAGAATATCTTGAGAACATGTCTTTCTTAATGAAAGTAGACTATAGTATAAAAGTTAGGGTAATAGAAGAAAATATGGGTGTGATTCACTGTGGACAGGGTGTGGATTTCAGCCTGGGTATCTAATTTTTTGTATGAAAACCTTAATAAATAAGTTATTGTATGAATGAAAATAAGTGATATCTGTTCTTCTCTTGACAGAGTTTTAAGATAGGGTGAGACTTGATTATATGAGCTTGATATAATTGATAATATGGCTTGATTTCTGAGCCATATCTTTTTCCCTAAGGCTCTGCTTGTAGGAATAATCTTTGCCTCTTGGGGACATTTGCCTCTTGGGGTGGAGGTGAACTTCCATCCCTGGAAGTGTTCAAGTCCAGGTTGGATAGGATTCTGAGCAATCTCCTCTGGTGAAAGGTGTCTGTGCCCATGGCAGGAGGATTGGAACGAATTGATCTGTAAGGTCCCTTGCAGCCTAAACCATTCAGTGACTCTATGATTGGGGGTTAATTTTTCTCCTGGGCTGGAGCACAACAGCTGGCAGCCCCCAATACTGCACTGTAGTGTACCAGCTCACATTAGAACTTCTTTGCTTTCTTTGCAATTTATAGAGCAGTAAAGCCCAGGCCTGCATGCAAAAGAACACTACAGTAAAACAAAAAATCAAATTTTATTGTATGTGATGGACTGAAGCTCTGTTATTATAAACAGAACTGTATTTTACTAGCATTTATACTATGCATATCCAGTTGATTGTATGTAAAAGTCTTGAGTTGAGCAACTTCTAGGATTGTAATTTATTACACATTCAATTTTTCAAAGATATAAAGAGAAATGGGAACACTGAACTCTAGAAAATAAACCTCAGACTTTTATATATATATATATATAACATTTTTATGTATTTTGTCTCATATTTTATCAAAGGCATTCTGTATTTTTTGACATTAATACTTGATCTCTTAATGATTCCCATTTCTACATAAATTTAAATTACAAAACCATGCAGAAATGAACACATTGCAATAACGAAATCTGTGTCAGGTTAAGTACAATATATAAATTTTACTAGCATTGGAAACAAAATTCAGACTCCATCTGTCATATATTATCTCCAGAGAAGTAAGGACATGCACATAGGTAATTGGATTATGAGAAACTGAAAAACACCCAAAGTGCTTTACACAGAGTATACGATATTCATGCTTGGCTTAAACAATGTTTTTTTTTTTTAATTTTGTATGAAAGATTTTAATGGTAGAAATTCATACTTCTAATAAAATGAAAAATGTATAGCTGCATTGAATAGGAGTTTTCAGTATTTCCCCAATTAGATGCTCTATATAAAAGAAAATAAGATACAATAAATCTGGCTCAGCTCAAAGGAATTTAAGATGTTTTTATATTTCATAAAAGCCTTAGAATGCTGACTCATCCATTTCTGATGTTTGATTATTGGCATACTTTGTGTGAAATATTTCTGATGCAATGAAAAGAATTGAAATCTTACTGTCACTGTGCTAAAAAAATGTATAAAACTTGCCACAAAAATTTCTAGTAATTGTAAGGAAAATGAATATAACAAATAGCTTTATAATTTACTCTCAAAACTTTTAAAATATTTTTTCTCTACCTTTGAGGCAGTAGGAAGACCGACATCAAATGTCTGACATTTATTTTCTTTCCTTCCTTGCTGATTTATCCCTTCACCAGATTTTCAAGGAAGAAATTATCACACCCTCTTGAAAGGACTTAGTATCCTGTCACTTCATGGCTACAGTTTTTGAAGTTAAATGCCAAGTTTTCTAATTTTCACTTTGTTGTTTTAAATGGCTGACTGCTCCCTCCATTTTCTGCAGGAGAGTAGTTTGTGCCAGAATGAGCTTTTAGTGCAAGAATCTTGGTGGGAAAAAATTAACCTTCTTTGGAATATGTAGCACCATATAATGCTCTTCCAAAATCAGCAATGCATATGTCCATGCATCCTTGCATGATTTATTTTAGGATGAGGTCAGACTTTTGAAGATGCTTGTTTCTTTCCAAAGACAAGGGTCTTTGTTTTCTTGACTCTAAAAGATCTAGTGACTCTAAAAGGTAACTAGTACCACTTAAATAGCCTGCAGGTGTTTAAGTTGAATAGAAATGTCCTACAGAGGAAAAAAAAAAAAGTAAACCTGCATAGTTTTTCTTTTTGTTGGTTTGGTTGTGGGTTTTTTGTGTGGTTGGTTGGTTGGTTGGTTGGGTTTTTTTGAAAAACCACATTAGCAGCAAAGAATCTGACTTTTGACTTCAATAAACATCTTACAGATAAATTTAGGCTGAGATGAATTACCCACTGGACTTGCCTGTCTTTCTGCACAGACAGATGCCTAAGTTTAGATTTCTAAAGCTACGTGAAGTGACTCGCACCATAACAACTGAAAAGATGTGTAAGCAGATTTTCTGACTTGTGTGATCCTTCAGTCTTCACCTTATTCATTAGTTTAAGCCTACCCTTGGACATCTCTGAAAAGCTCAGATAATGTGTTTCCTATATGGTAGTTCTTGTAAATGTTGCCTATTTTCTACTTGTTTTGGGTGTTTTGTTAATAACCAACTTTTTCACTACACAGGATTTAAATGAGGATTTCTGACTTCTACATAAGATTCACGTGTTAATGAATGGTGTTGCTGGATTGATCCTGTTTTTCTTCACTGTTCTTGGAGATTTTAAGGTTTCTATTGATATCTCCCCTGTAGTGACAAGAGATGGGTGATTATGAATAAGCAGCACAATGGCAATATTTAATAACAGTGAGCACACGGGCTTACACAATACAATGTACTGATGAAAAAGTACTCTTATTTCCACAGTAATCAAAACTGTCTGTAATCTATGCAATATTCATTTCACTTTAAAAAGAAAATGGTTCTTTTATGTCTTCAGATAACCTAAACAATAAAGTAGTTATTAAAATGGAAATCCTGAGTTTGCATGTGCATATGAAAGGATTCAGAAAAGACAGACTAATATACCTGGAACTTTTGTGTGTGCTAGCTGTAGCAATACGTGTGACTTTATAAATATTTATACATGGTTCAAAGCCATCTGTCAACAATTAAAATATATGTCACGTTTAATAACATAGTCTGCATAGATTAGGATTACTATAATTAGACCATTGCGCACATATTACAGCTGCAAAATGCATGAGCCAGGCTTTCTCAGGAATTTCGAAAAAGGCTTCCTCTATTTTATAATATTCTCCATGGTATTTGATTGCATCTGAATAAGTAATGCTGCAGAGAAATAGCATAGGCAGCTACTTGAACTTGAAGCTAGCTTTTCTGAGAAAAGTTATAATCTTATCACACATACAAAGACCCAATGGGATCTAGAGAATTGTTCTATCAAATCTTTCCGAGAAGACTTTGATTGTAAATGGTGCACTTCTTTATGCACCAAGAAACCTGTTCTCAAGTAATGTACAGGTCCCCTCCTCCACCACTTTCACATTTCAAGGATACCTTAATTCTCTTGAAGATTTTGAAAAACAGGCATGATGCATTTTGACAAGACTAGGCAATGGGAACTATTTTAAGAATAGTTTGGAGGCAAAGAGGATTTAAAAATACAGCCTTTCATATATGATAAGTCTCAATTTATGCAAAGCAGCCTTACTACACGAATATAAACCAGAGAAATATAGTTATACAGAAATCATGAAAATAAATGACAACTCAAGAATGGGGACAAGGGGCAAATTGTGTGCCAGGAAAGCCTTGTTTTAACCTTATTGAGAATTCACTTGCCTTCTGGAGAGTGCTGGCACACAATCTCAGGGACTGGAAAACTTTCAGTGTAAGGCTTAAGTGAGGCATAAATTATGTACTAGAGTTTATACTGCCATTCTGTCTGAAGGATATATTCTGAAAATGAAAAGAGTATATATTGGACCTTAAGAAAAACTTGATAAATAATGCAGAAGATTCTGGATATGTGTTTTTGCTGTGGTATGTTTTGTGGCAATCTCTTATTATAGGATGGGGCCAAACAAAGTCACATATAAGGACTGGAGGTATGCTTTTGTAATTGATACTTGGTCTCACTAATATAAGGAGATTCCTGGTTATTAGTTATATTAAGCTTCTGCATAACATCTTCTGTATTGCAGGGTGGGGAGGGAGGGGACATGGGACATGACAATATTTTTGCACAGAGAATCCGTCCTGACAAAAACTGTTCTGTAGGCAACATTGCTATGTCCATGATGAGATAAATGAGTACTGAAGGATTTTGTTTCACAGTGATTGAGTTATGTGTTAAATTTTACAGGTGTCTACTGTCACATCATATTCTAGATCAATTTAAAATGCTCTGATTTAAGGGAAAAGTACATATGCAGCTGCTGAAGAGGGAAATGCATTTTTAATGTTTCCATTTTTTAAGTATATGGGACATTTTTCACTTGCATTATCTACAGAGCAATGGCTAATGCAAAAGTAAAGGCTTCCTTCTGTTTTATTTTTGTATTTAACTTGCTTTCAAATGTTTCTGGGAGCGTACTAGTTTTATGAAGTTACGCAATATTGGCCTTGCTGTCAGCTTAGTCTTCATGAATTTTACACAGCAGCTGTTGCTTTTTCTCAGTCACTTGAGTCCACTGATGTGAGGAGTAGAAATGTCACCAAGTAAAAGATGAAAGTAGCTTTATCATGCTGCTGGTGAATAAGGGAAAGCAGTGCGTCAGTCACCACTGCTGGTGGGTCACCTCCACTGCCTGTCTACTGAATTCCATTCTCTGAAATCAGTTCTCTGGATAAATCACCAATTTATCCACTCACAATAGGGTAGCAATAGAAATGTACCTCTAACAATACGGTCACAATTTTGCTCATGATGGCATCACAGATTATTGCAGTGCAGCTTTTTCTATAATGTCTTCTGAATGGCCCTCCAGAAGAAATGTCAAGTAGCATATTCTTATAAAGTGAAAAGTGTTCCAGAAGGTCCTGCTTCTAAATGGCTTAATATTATGCCCTTTCACTTGCAGATCTGTGAAGCATAAGAAGAAATCAAAACCTGAAATAGCCTATCTGTGATTTTCATTATCTATCATGATGTTTAATTCACTTCAGCTGTAACTTTAGACTTCTGTTTCTACTGATAATGAGAGGAAACAAGGGTTTACAGATTATTAACTCTTAAGTAAAAAACTGTGTCAAAGAAGTAAAAAGAAGTTCTATTTTTGTAGACCTAAGATCAGAATTGACACAGACTGGAAATACACAGATGAACAACTGATGTCGTAATCTGCTGTAGAACCCATTCCTAGCTTATTTTTCAGTAGCAATTTAATATAAACATGTTGAAGTAGGGAATAAACTTTTTCTTAAAAAATTAAAATTGAACACTTACTGTTTTGCTAATGTCATGATTTTTATTTTTAAGTAACAGCCAGACTCATAACAGACTGATGTTATTATCAGTAGAAATCAGTTCCTGATAATGAGTTAATGATCGTGCACTTATGTCGCTATATAGGAATCTCTTGGTGAATTCTCTTCCATTTCACAGCTTCTTTGGTATGTGTTGGTTTCTTATTTTATTTGAAAATCTGTCTTGTGTAATGATAATCATGGGATTATTGAAACTGGCTTTAAATATGATTAATTCTCCATATGATTTTCCAAGTTTTAATTGTTAATACTGAAAATGTTTGGTTTGAAACTTTCTTTGAGAAAAATTAATTCTTTAGTTGTAATCAGCATTTTTCCTCAGAAATAATTTGATCTTTTTCTTGCTAGTAGTATATTTATACAGAGAAGGAACATACAGAGAAACAATGAATTTTATATCTATAGCATCTAGATAATGGTTGAGATTCCACTGTGCTTTTGTCCAGTTGACCTAGTTGTTCTATGACCTGTGTTGTTACCAAACAAACAGAAAATGCACTGCCTGGCTAAAAGAATTAAGAATTTACTTGGAAAACTTTCTTTTGTCATTATTTCTTTTCTATAAATCTCAGTTTAGACTCTGGCCTTCGCTCAGCTGAATAACTCCCAGCTTTAACTAGGATTATGGTTCAATTGCGTGTGCTCAGATGCCTGGAACCATTCCAGCTGCTCCGTGTTCCTTGGCCTCCAGCTATTGCTCGAGAAGCTCTTCTGCAAATTCTCTATCACTCCTCTCTCACTGTGTAGTTCTCCAGATAGTCTAGGTCATATCAAAAAGCAATAGACAACCATGTCCACAAAACTGAATTAAAATTCTAACATGCAAATTACTACTGAGGACCTTAGACACTTTACTTACAGAAAAACATGTAAATGTTTTGGCATCTACACTGAGGTGCATGATTCTGAAGCCCAACACCACCCACAATCCTGGTTATGTTTGTTCAAATGAGCTTTATCTGATCACAGTATGCCATGTTATTTAAGTCAATCCATTTTCTTATTTTTGGTTAGACCTCAATCATTCATGAAACCACTCGATATTAAGCTGTCTAGTAGTGATTCACATATTCTGTTCTGGAAAGACAGAATTTCAGTCTACTATTACCAGCAAAGAAAACTGTCTAATATATGTCATATATGTCATATATGTCTATCTATATCAACCCTTGTCAAGGTAGAAAGGTCCAAAAATTCAGATGAGGATGAGGTAAAGGGCGATTAAAATTAAAATTATTTTCAAATTATCTGAAAACTTATTTGTAATATCTAGTGGAGGGGGTTATAAGCAATAACCTTCAAATGAATAAAAGGAAACAGATTAACAGAAAAGAACAGTGACATAAAAAAATACAAGCACATGCATGGATGGGTGAAATGGGCAAAGAACATTAATCTCTGACATTAATCATATATAATGTGACTTTGTTCTGTTATTTCAACTACTAGACAGAAATAAGAGTACATGCTGTTGTTCTGGGGTTTAATTTTGCTCTCATTTGTTACCTTAGAAAAGTCTAATTCATTTACTTAATTTTCTGAGGATGATTTAAACCTACAGTGAAATGCTAGCAAGACATGCATTTTTACAGATGGGAATACCTAAATATTTTTTAAACACATCAAGTTGATAGTGTGCATATCTGTGGCAGCAGGGATTGCACCAAGGGATAAGAGCCAAGCTTTTGCTCTTGTATTCACTCTGAATGAGTAACAGCTGGAAAGAAAAGTAATTGCTCATGATAGAACTCAAGTGAGAACATGAATAGGTGGTGTTAGCTGTAAAATGCAGGTATAAAGCAAGATTTTTATATGTAACAAATTAGGAAAAGGGTATTTGTGAATGGACAATTACATTTAGGAGCTGTATCTATATTGCTAAGTAAAAAGAGGATCAAGGGTGAGAACATACTGCTCCACATCCCCTTACAAAGGTGCTTACAAATACCCTCTTAATAAGTGATTTATCTTAGGGAGAACTGGTTGGGGAACAGATGTAAGTTACAAAGACTGAGAAATTCAATATCTATCACTGTACCTTATTGCCCAGTTCTCTTTTATTTGACACTGTAGACATCCCAAAAAACTGCATCTGTTAACTGTATTAAATAAAAATGTTCAGGAACAGCAAGTGTCCTATTTCCTACAGCAGAATAACCATATCCAGGCTGCCTACTCAGAACAGTCTGTAGACTATGCTGAGGCTCAAATTGGGGTCAAGCATTTTTGTGAAGAGTGCTAGTTAGGTCAGTTCAACTCTGTGATGGCCAGGAAGCATGCTAAGGATGGAACAATATGTTCAGTGTGTGCTTGTGCTTGAACACATAGTCTCACTGTGTGGAATTGTACCTTCAATGAAAATTGCTAGTCATTGCTACCTAATTCAGCAATTAGATTTCTTTGAAAATTTTGTTCTCTTACTAAGTGATTTTGAATGAGACATAAATAACTACTGAGAAGAAATGTCTGGATTTTGAAGTAGTTGTATAATAATAAGCTGGGGTGATTCTTATTTCCACTATTCAGGCAGCAGCTGATTTGATCCTGCGTTAGTAAAGGTATATCAAGAAAGCACAAAAGGTAGGTTAGAGCTGTGTTGTGCAGTGCTGGCGCTTAGCCACCTTTCTAATTTTTGCAGTTCAGTTCAGTAAGCAGAATGAATGTCTATTTCTTTGTTCAGCTGAGTTAGCTTAGACTGGAGAGAAATATTGTGTTACTTCCATCAGAATTTCAGGCTACTGGTGATTTTATGGAGAAGAATGGGTTTTCAAACTTGAAACCCAGAGTTGTAGCCCTGGATCTAGGCAGAAAACAGTGGGTTTGATACAGCACTGTATGTATTGCTTGCACTTTGTGTATCATCTCAAGGATATAAAGGCTATATCTGATTAGAAATCTCATTCTCTTTTTGAAAATATCATAAAAAAAAAAAAAAAAGGAGCTGATGTACTTCACACAAAGCTACAGCTTTTTAAGCTTTTTATTCAAAAAAATCCCCACGGGGCACTATCATGAGGGACTATGAGTTGCCATACTAGTGATCTAAATACCAGTCTCCAATATAAACTGGACTTCTAATTTGGAATGCACATTTTTGCTGAGGAAATGAAACCCTGCAGGAAATTCTGGCCTACAGGTGTATGAGTAGTTTTTCTTAAGAGATCACCAAAGGAAATGCTGTATTTCTAAGTATTTTCTGTGTAATGCTAAGCAGAGAGAAAAAAATTAGCAGTTTATTCCTCTCATTTGAAAGAGTTCAAGGTAGTAATACTTCTAGAAATAATTTTTCTGGATTTGACTTGATTAGCTAAATTGGATTCACTGCTGGGGTCCTTTGAGATTCCCTCCAGAAGTACTTATGATGTGCACATAAATGAAAGAGAGGAAATACTATGACTGAGCTTAATTCACAGTGAACTGCAATAGAGCATCAAGATATTTTTATTGAAATACAATACAATAAAATTTATAGAAAATCCATGTTTCCCATGAAGGTATATGATGTAGAATAAGTGAATAGAATACTAGATTTTATTTATCACATCAGTTTCAATAGTATAAACATAAGTTTTATTGCCTTTCAGTGTTCATCATTCATTAGACATTGTCCTTGTTTCAGCAGGATAGATTTAATTTTCTTCCTAGTAGCTGGGATTATGCTGTGTCTTGGATTTGGTGCGAGAATAATGCTAATAACACAGTAATGTTTTACTTGTTGTTGAGCAGTGCTTACTCTGTCAAGGACTTTTCCTCTTCTCTTACTGCCCTGCCAGTGAGCAGGCGGGAGGTGTGCAAGAAGATGGGAGGGGACACAGATGGGACTGCTGACCCCAACTGACCCAAGAGATATCCCGTGTCTTACAAAATCACACTCAGCATATAAACTGGGGAGAGTTGGCCAGGGACTGGTGGCTCACTGCTCAGGTCATCAGTCACTAGGTGGTGAGAAATTGTATTGTTCATTGCTTGTTTTGTACATTCTTTTATCATCATTACTATTATTATTTTCCATTTCTTTTATGTCCTACTACACTGTTTTTTACCTCAACCCATGAATTTTACCATTTTTCCGATTCTCTCCCTCATCCCACTGAGGGGGAGTGAGACTGTCTGGTGTTCCTGCTGAGCTAAACAACAACAGAGATTAAATCACTTGCAACTTCCTGCAAGCTAAAAAATCCAAAATAGAGTACAGTCTTGCCATTTCAGATTTACATATATGAATTAATAAATTTTTGAGAGGCAGAAGGGGCCATTTTGGTTTTTTACTTCAAGCTCATACATAGCATGTCCTTGAATCTCTGAATTAATTCATGATTTAAGACCAAAACCTGTTTGATCCAGAAAAAAAAAGAAAAATCAACAAATGCCCTTACCACAACTGTTGGTAATTATTGTTTATTATTGAAAAATTATTTTAATATAGACCAACCTGAATATTTTTAAATGTATTATTCAGGTAGCATAGATTTTTTATGATTCACTTTGAATGTTTAAATAAAAAAAAGTGATTTATTTGCTATTTTCATATACTTTGGCCTGCTGAATCTGTTAAATCTGTATTTGCCATATAGGCACTTACAAGGTTTATAAGGCTGGTTAAATAAATTCTTGAGATCAAGGGGTTTTTTTGAGGGCACTAAAGGATGAGCTCCTTGGTTATAACAAAAGCATTTTTTTTGTTCCATTCTAATCACTGAAATAGAATTCACTTCTGTGCCATCCTTTCTGAACAAAGGCAATGAGAATGGGATTTAGGAGTAATATAACACCCCGAATCTGATTCAGTATTCCTATTTCTGTCCCCAAAGAGATCCCATTAAAATCTTTGGCTAGAACATTGCTTGTGGTAATTCATATTCTTCTGGCTACCCAGGACACCCACAATTAATTTACGGAACAGAATATTTTGTCTTTTAATATGCATGTAATACAATATTTAGACTTGCAAATTTACTTTCGTCTGTATTTTATTATAGTATGTGTTTTAAAATTCACTCAATTGCCTCACTTGCCAGATGAGATTTTCTTAGTTTGTCGCTTCTCTTTGTTGTTTAGTAGTTCTCCACTTCTTGTGGCAGTAAAAGATTTATCATTAACACTTTGTTTTTCATTTTGCTTTCCAGATTCATCGATAAAAGTCTTAAATAATCTTGAAAGTATACCAGGCCCTATAGGACTGTACAATAATCATACATCCTTAGTGACAATCTTCCTAATTATACTTAGACTCTGAGATTTGTTGAGAAGCTTCAAGTACCCTCATAGATGTCTCTGTAGCTGCTGCAAGCAGTTCATTTTCTTACTGAAATGTTACAGAGCAGTGAGTCATATATTTACAGAACCCTGGAAGTACTTTATTACAACAGTGTAATTTCTGTAATGCAAATATTTTCATTCTAAAAGGTGAAATTTCACAAAATTTATTAATGGTACTTTTTGGTATTATAACCTTGTTCAGAATTGCTTTTGGGTAAAAGAAAGCATTCCACTAAGCCATCAATGAAAGTCCTGAGAGGTATTTGGGCAATGGAGCACTGAAGGATCTAAGAGGGAGGCCAAACTTCCCAAAGCTATGTAGGGAAGCTGTGAAGGACCCTTCAGTTGACTTACACCCAAATCATTCCCCCATGCACATGTACCATAGTAGTGGCGCACAAACTTTCTGGGAAAATAAAATGCCACCAGCAGAGGACATGCTTTTGATACCAAAGTCTTAGTTCAATAAAATTTCATCAACATTGAGAACCAGCAAATCTGCAATGCTGGTGTATCTACTGCAGTCTCAGAACACTGGTGAACTAACCCTTGCCATATCTCATTCAAATTAACACTGTTGCCAAATATATTTGCTGCTACTTCCATTGAAATTGAAAGACAATAATGTATGATTAAAGCATGGGGTTTGGGGTTTTGGGGTTTTTGAGACAAAAATTTGATAGAATGGAAAAACCTTTGGACAAAATAAGAAGAAAAAAGATTATTTTAGACTGTGACACAACGGGAAGAACATTCACTGTATTTTTTTGAGGGGCAGATAGTATACAGCTAGTAACCCTCCTTATTCAGCTGGAAGACCCAGTAAGAATATACAACAAAATTTTCCAGTCATAACGTGTACTTATTTTCCTCTTAAATAATAGCTTTATAAAAAGTGCAGCACAAGAGAACAATTCTTTTAAACAACTTTTATCTTTGTAATGTGAATCAATTTATCTTTGAAGAACTACATGGATTTCTGTTTAATAAAGAATTTATACTAGATCCAAGCCTTGCTTAGTAGAGAACCAGCACGGAGATTTGTGAACTTATATGGAGACAGTATTTCTTCTTGTACAATTAAGGAGACTGAAGAGAATAACAAAGTCCAAAAAACGAATGAGCTTACTCATTATTTAATCTCTACTTTTTCAAGTACAGTGAAAAGTTTGGAAAAAGTTAAAGAGCACTTTTTCAATGTTGAACCTACCTTTAAAGCAATTAAGTGGGATCACCTGTGTTTTTAGGTTTCTAGGCAGAAGTCAATAATACATAATAAGAAGAAGAAAAAGAGAGAGGAAAAAGAAATAACTAAATTGTGCTGAAATTTAAAGAAGCAACAAAATATAAAACCTTATTAAGTCTATATATTTCTAAGACTGAAACAGATATAGAGGAGGATGCATGTTCTCAGCCTGAAAAAATGTGTGTGTGTATATATATGTATATATATACACACACCAGATATATATATGGTATATATGGCGTATATGTATATGGTGTACTGTGGAAACTTTGGCAAAAATTTTTGTTTGAAAAACTGTCTTGCTGGAAGTTCATGCCCACATTTATACCACAGAGCTCAGGGATAAAAAGTACCTTATCATACAACTGGCCCTGGGAATGTGTCACAATATGATTTGGGGTGAAACATAAGTGTGCTGTTTAACTGAGTGTAGTTCATTAAACTGCCTGTGTTTTGTTTCAATAAATACTATTATGGTAGAAGTATGGCATGGATTACACAATGAGCAGGGAGATGAGCAGCAGTACAAGTGAGCTTTTTTGCCTCTTAGCTAGGTAGTTTGTCTTTCAGGTAGCATATAAATGCCTAATAAAACTTTTGAATTAAAAGTGCAGCATAAATTCGTCCTGTTGGTTCCGCGGTGAGTGGCATTCTCCTGTTCTTACACAGTGGGAAGTGGATCTTATAGAACCATTGAGATTTAGCTGAGTGATCTTGTTGTAGTGGTGATTAAAATATTTTTTGTTGGGCACTGTATAGCACTTAACAGATTAAGCAGTCTGGGAAGTGACTCCATAATCTGAAACTAAAATCATTGTATTTGTTGAAAATATGAACCCAGTATCTTGTTAAACAACAAAGCAAACACATTTTTGAAGGTATAAAACAACTGTGTCTGTTTCTGACTAATTAGTAGCTATTTCAAGGAGAAAGAACTATCTGATTATTAAATTAAAGAATCTGAGCCAGTGAGGTTTTGGCCAGTGTAAAGAAGTCTTCCTAGATTTAAGCATGAGTAATGCACAAACCTGTACAAACTGATATTTTGGATAAGGTTATAAGAGTTATTAACATTTGTAAGCACCTGGTTTTTAGAGGCTGTGATGTTCATATTTATCTGACAGATAAACTGAAATTAATCTGAATGGGGAAGAGGGCATACTGTTTGTGTATGTATAACAGTTGTACCTCGTATATTTAAAAATTGGATGACAGCAGTTGGACATTTGATAAATGAGAGAGATTAACATTATTCAGGTGATTGCTCAGCACTGCTCAACAGAGTGGAGAAATGTATTAAACTTTGAGATCTCTACTGTTTTCTTATAAACCAGGCTGATATCATTGGCCATCTCTACAGTGATAAAAGGACACAGAGAACCAGTTTATTTACTGGAACCAAATCACTTACATTGCTTAGGCCAGTATCAGCTATCCCTCTGCTTTATTTTAGGTCATCTTTATTATTTCTCCAAGGCAATGCCTGGATGTCCTTTGGAAATAGTTCTCTCCATGTTAGTCCTGCCTCTGACTGTACTAGTTAGGTCTGCTGTTCCTTGGTCAAGCAGTTGGTATCATCCCAACATATTTTTTTTCTTCAGCTTCTACCAGATTTCCATATGACACACCCAGAGCAGACAAGGATGTTTTGGGTCCACCAATATAGAGCTGCAACACAGCTCACATACTATTTCAGATATTTCAAACCGAAAAATTCACATAAAATAATAAATGTATCTTAAGTCTCAGTAGACACCACATGGGTCTTTAAAAGATCCAGGTTCTGCTGTTAAGTAGCACAGATTCTGTCTGCTCTAAGTGGGCCTATAAGAAAGGGGGTAACAAACATTTTAGTGGGGTCTGTTGCGGTAGAAATAAAGGCAATGATTTTAAATGGAAGGAGGTTTGATTTAGACCATGTATAAGGAGGAAGCTTTTTGTATTGAGGGTGGTGAGACACTGGAACAGGTTTTCCAGTGAGGTGGTAGATGACCCAGCCCTGGAAATATTCACGATCAGGTTGGATGGGGCTCTGAGCAACTTGGTCTAATTGAAGATGTCCCTTCTCATTGCAGAGGAATTTGGACTAGATGGCCTTTAAAGGTTGCTTCAAACCCAAACTATTCTATGATTCT
The DNA here is from genome assembly GCF_020740725.1 of Corvus hawaiiensis. NCBI lineage: Eukaryota > Metazoa > Chordata > Aves > Passeriformes > Corvidae > Corvus > Corvus hawaiiensis. The sequence continues at coordinate 79,894,543 of NC_063214.1, forward strand.
ATGTACTTATGCATTACACTTGGCCTCTGGGCCAGAAATGGGTACCAGATCTTCTTTTATAGTGATAAAGAAACAGTTTTGTGGGGTTTTAATTGAAAATTAACTATACATCTCCAAATACCATTCTTTTAACTCTATCTGTAAGCCAGGGTAGAAAAAAAAAATTAAAAAAAAATCAGAATTCTCATTATGTTGATCCTGAAATTTCCTTTTCAAATCAGGTAATTACTAGGGACATACATGAAATTCTGGGTAGTCACTGAAGCTCTCTATATGTACTGTTAACTTGCATACTATATCTTCTCTTCAGCTGTTACAGGGCAAATCATTTCCAGAATATGACAAATGGGATCTCCAACAAACAGGCAGTGGTGGAGGTGTAGATGAACAAATCAGTGGTGATTGTGACGATGAAGATGGTTGTGGAGGATCTGGAAGTGGAGAATTCAAAAGAGTCCTGAAAATTACAGACTGTAAGTCCATGATTGTTTCCTTCATGCATTTAAACAATGAGTTGGCATATTTTACACTAATATATACCACTGAATTATCTTGGAAAAGGTGTGAAAAGTTGTCTGTGTAATGTTTCCAAGATTTACAGGAATAGGCCTGCAACTGAGCATGGTATCAATATGAGTATCAGTTTCATCATAACACATTTTAAAATATACTTGGCATAATATAGACTTAAACCAGTATTTTAGTAAAGTAATAGGTGTAAAGTGACATGTCCCTGTGAGTTATTGCATTAACATAAGACATTTGGCAGCTAAAAAGAGAAACTGTACTAATTTTTAATGGAGCTATGACAAAACATGAGGTTTAGTGCTGGTAGCTGCATTTCATAGAGAACTATTGGAACCATTGTACTAAAGCACTCAAGAATAATGCCACTACTGGTTCTTATACATCTTTCTATTTTTCTTACTGTTTTGTTTTTATGTAGTTTGGGGTTTTGTTTGGTTGCATTTTATTTTTGTTTGATTTATTCTCTGAAACACATCTGTAACTATTTTCATTTAAAAAACCTGTGCTTGTGCACTTGAATGGCATAGAACTCCAACCATGAGCAAGGTAAGCTAATTACTTCTCTGAATCAGGACATCTGTCTGCATATCTTATTTCCCTTCCCAGTGTAGAAATATAGGCAGAGATGGTGGCAATAGATGAATTCTTTCATCTAAACTGCATTTTTGCATTTCACATTATGTATATTCACTGAATTTGAGGGTGATGCATGTTTTCAGGCTTAGATGCGAACCCCAGGTCCTTTTTGACTTGACAGTAAAGAGGCAATTTAAAAATGTGTCTGTGGAGAAGCTGTAGTTGCCCATTTCCTTTTGAACTGGTGGAAAAATGAGACTGAGGGCATGCCTTAACAAGTCAGTTTGGAATCAGCCTAGGATCCTCTTGCACTGACACTTAGTCCATACATTTTCAAGTTCTACAAGAAGTCTAGATGGGATTTTGAGCAATATCCAAAAAAGTTTGGACACTTACTTCCTGAGAGTGCCCTTGGAGGTATAACTTTGGAAAAAGAAGTTAGGAGTTCAAACATTTAAAACCAGATGTTCTTTGGAATACTATATATATTATATCTATTTGATAATGACACTCTATGGTATTGAAGGACTGTAAAATAGTCTTAGAATGTGACTAGAGCTATTAAGGATGTATTAAATGATGAAAGAATTTCAAGAACAGTATATTTTATTTCACTATCTTCTGCTGCATTAGAATTTTCTTCATATTGATATATTTAGTGTAATCTTTTCAAAATGTCAAAATTATAATCAGCATTTATATTCTCTTTATACTACATCTTCTAAATTGCTAGAATTGTAAGCTATGTGTTAGAGATAGTGAAATTTGCATGTAATTCTGTTTCATTTGAACTTTTTCTAAGATATTATAGAACAAAAATATGAATCCATACTGTTCTATATTTTGACTTCTGCATAAATCTTGAACATTTATGCTGGCATGCATTTCTTATTTGGAATTCACCTTAAAAGTTGTCTTTAACATATACCAGAAAGAGTCCTACTTTGTTCTGGGGCCTCAGATATGGACTATCCAACAGAACTGTTAAAATACTCAATTTTGTAGATTTTTTGTTACAATATAGGTCAAGAACATATTTTTTTTTCAGAAATTACTTGTATCTTTAAGTATATGTTTAAGTGCATGTTTAAGATAAATGAAACAGGTTCTTGAAAAATTTTTCTATTGCATCACAGTGATATATGAGTAGGACTGGCGGAATTTAAAGTGAAAACCAATATATTTTAGTAAGAAAAAAAATGATCGTCTCAAGATTTAAGATTTTATGTGAGAACTAGAACTGAAAAAAATATAAACATAATAAGAATTTAGGCTGATTTTTAATAGATATATTTTACATATATTTATGCAACATATATAATTTTGTGTAATTAGCTTTGGGTGACTGGTATTAATTAAAAGCTAAGTCAGATTTTAAACTCCTCATTTTTAAACTGAAATATTACATTCACGGTGAAGATGTTGCTTACAGCTCCTTGAAAATATGTCTGACTGTCAGCTAAGCCTACAAGTTGACCACAGTTTATTTGATCCTCAGCATTAGCTTCTCTATGGGTCATACAGTTGGTATTATTTTCCTTTACCAAGAAAACTTTCTGGATTCTTTTACTTCTGGACAACTTTTCTTTCTCTCATAACCAACCAGGAAAGAAAGGGGGATTGCTACATAGTTTTTTCTATAGTAGAGTCTAGTCACAGCCTATTCATAGCCCAGGCTCATTTTTTGGTAACTTCTGCAGACATTTTCAACAAGAAGATGATCCTGTGTGCAACAACTTAACGATCCTCATAAGATATTAAAGTATGATATGGAACCAGCCCTTTTTTGTATGTTGCTGTGTATAAAAATAAAGCGTAAAGACACATCCACCTTCTTTTTTCATGCCATATCCTTGCCTTTTGAACATGTGTCTGATACTCAGAGCCAGAAGGAACAGGGAGGAAGGGAGGTGATGTACTTCTTCCAAAACAAACTTGTACCTATTTTATGTGTACACATAGCTTGTGAAGTGAAAGATTACTTGTTTCCACACACAGTGCTAGAGATAGAATTTATTTCATTTAGTGCTGAAGACAAATGTGTGTTGACAGCCTTTAGGCTTTAGAAAGCCAATTATGACTTTTGGTATTTGTAACTCAGAAGTGATAGCTTTGCATTACAAAACTGTTTAAAATAAGTTGTGTTTTGAAAAAATCTAGTTTTACTATCAAAGAGTCAATTATTACATTATATTCAATGTTTCCAATCACTACAGTTGTGCTGACTGGTTTGCTCTTTCATAAGTACTTTTAAAATATGGTAAATCAGTGCAGTTATTTGAAGAAATTGTACTAGAAAGGATAGTGAACTTTAAATATATAAAATAAACAGTAGTATAAAGTCTTGGCACTTCATTTGCTGGTTTTATTCTCCTCTAACCCAGGAGCTCCCACAGGACTATTTCACACGTCACAATGAATTACCTCTTCAAAACCCTCTGCAGAATGCAGCAGTAATAACAACAAATACTTATCACCTACATATTGATTTGAATCTGTTTCCAAATAGCTCTGTGAGGAAGGACTAATCCCAATATCATTCCACTGAGGTTCTCAATACCATCTATCAAAATTCTCATAGTACTTTTAGCAAGACCACTGATTCTCTGAAAAGTGCTCTATCACTAGTTTGTCTTTCCTTGCTCATTTTAACATGCAACACACATGTTTCTTTACTGCAGCCAGAGATCTAGTTCAGGGCTCAAATATGCAGACATGTCTTTGTGCTTAAGATATATATGGGCAGACCTTGTCTCTAACTTTTTAAAATTTTTATCTCACCTAATAGTCTTCCTCTTTGAAGAAAGAAGTCTCTGAAATATTTTATTTCTCAGGCTTCTTAATCTGTAGATTATTATTTTCTTTTTCAAATTATGCTATAGGTGTAAAATAGCTTGGAAAAGGCTTTATGTTGTGATCTCTATATAAATAAACCAGTCTATGTCTTGTGTGACATTATAATGCGTTCTCAAGTCTCAAACATAATTTCTCCTCTTTCTGCTCCTTCACCCACTTCAGTATAGTTGCCTTTCTCATTGTTAAATCTGATTCTGGTGGCATATTCTGGGACCAAAACTACTTAAAGCTGGCAATAAAATCTCCATTATGATGTTTGCCATCTGTTAAATTCTTTTAAACTCTCATCTGCATTCTGTTACCTCAGTAAAGTAAGACATCCCTTATGTCTGAGTAGGATTTCAGGTTTTATTTACACACAAGAGTATTCTTCCTAATTCTGAATGTTAATGTGAGGTGTTATTCAGGTGTCTTTGGAAGGGCTACGTGACTTCACTGTTCATAGTTCACTCAGTTCAGAACATCTCAATTCTATTAAAAGTGAATAAGAAAAATAAAAGTTCTTGCTGTGAATGTCACCCTTGGTCTAAATATTACACTCACTTTTAACAACAACATTCTCATAGGCTATTGCTAATTGGAAGACTAGAAGAATCTCACCCTTCCTTTTCAGCTAAAGACTGTCATAATCTGAGCTCTTTTCTCTCTTATCCTTGTCTTTTGTGGGGCTGAAAATCTTTTGAAGAAAAAGATTTATTGCAATTAGTTCATTCCCGTAAAAAATTTGCATTTCCAGAATTAGTATTTTCTTTCAGCAAGAAGATACATATTGTCAACACATATGAAGTTCAAAGATTTTTCTGTGTGCATGATCAAGTGTTGGCACGAAAATACATAATGATACAAATTACTGAAGCATAAAGAAAGCGAAAGGATGAACAAGTTCCAGCAATTTCCACCAAAAAAAAAATCCCAAAACCACTTTTGGATTCCTAAGCATAGACCTTCACCAGCCAATGAAGTTTGTACAGGTAAAGTTGCAGGATGTATAACAATATGAAGCACAGTGGTGGCTTGACCCTGGCTAGATGTCAGGTGCCAACAAACTGCACGGCACTGTGGGGGCTGCTATGGGAAAATGAACTCCAGCTCAGCCAGAACCAATACAAGCAGTGAAAGAAAAAACAAAATAATTACATTTAAAATGCCTTGTAAAAACTAAGAAAAGTTACAAGACATCTTTCTTATGCAGTATTTTGCAAAAAGGTGTGACCTGCATAATGATATTATGCATTGGAAAAAAATAAAAGATGATATTTCAATTTTTTGGTTCTTTTCTATTTAAAGAGTATCAGCTCTCTCTCTTAACAAAATGTTTTCTCATAAGTCAACATTTTTACTTCTTGAGTGATGAATTTAACCTGAGTAATGGATTGAAACTATACTGTCAGGTTGGATTGTTAATTGAAAAACAAATAAGGGAAATGGTTATGTAAAATTTGCTGAGGGAGTTTACACAGAGACAGAAATAAAGTCAGATAATATAAAACTTCATATTTTGCAATAGTGTATTTTTTGCCTTGTATTAACATGTTACATCCACATGAAGATTTTTATGACAGAGGCTACCAAAACACAAACAAAGAAGCACAATTGCTCTTCAAAGGTTTTAAGTTATCCTATAGCGTTTAATGAGCACACTCACTGGTCTAAAACAGCACATCAGAGCAGTGCAATTATTACAAATGACCTCCATTAATTACATGGGGTTATATTTTGCTGGAAATTACCTTATAATAATACTACTAATTCTGAAGTTACCAGACATCTGGAGCCTTTTACTGCATGTATTATTTCATTGAACAAGTGTATAAATATTTGCACTCACAGTTACCAATAAAGAAACAAACTTCCGGCAAAGTACTAACGTTTATTGCTTTCTCATCCATTCTTTTATATTTCCTGAGGAGAATGAATAAGATAAAAGGTGTTATAGCTATTTATCAGGATAAAGAATGTCCTGAATGTTTTTTTATTTCCACAGCAGTAGAATGAAGACAAGCCATGCCACTCTTACAAAAGTGCTATTGTACAGGATCTGCCTGGTTAACAAATTCTGATTTATTACTTCCTAGTTTTTAAAAACTTCCAAAAAACCCCTCCTGCCTACTGCTTTATGCCTTCCAAACTTGAGCACAGAGGATATACTCCAGCATGTCCTTCTCTGCTCCAGATTCTGCTGTGAAGACCACAGGTCTTCGAGAGCTCCTTTTTGGAATAAACAGAGAAATACAGAATATGGCATTGTGTCTTCAAGGTATCATGCAGGTTGTGTATCATCTGAACTGATATGCTGTACATCAGAATAAAGTTGGTATCTTGGTGGAGATAAACACTTTATGTGGTAATGGATTATTAAAAGAGTAATTTATCGGCCTGGAGAATACTAAGGCTCCAAATAACACCTCTCCATGGATTTAGGCATTTCCTTCTAACTTTTCACCAGCATGGACATCCTTCAGGCTATTTCCTTGGATAGAAAGAGGGGGAAAAAAACCCGAATTCTTGTGATTGGTCTTCCAGATATGAAAATGCTTTTAAGCTGTTTCAATCAACAGGCTACATACTGAATGAAGAACTAATACAGCATTTCCTTATTTCACCTAATTTTATGCCAAAAAGCACAGAAGCAATTACAGAGTTACAGAAAGCCAAGTACAGAGACAGTTCTTGCTCAAATTGAGCTGACAGTGAATAATATGTCAAGTTTCCTACTGTGGACTCTTAAGATTTAATTCTGAATGTACTCTTAAGGAAGGTGGAGAGTAAAAACACCTTCTACATGGAAGTTTTTGCCCTACATAAGGCAGGGCTGTAATTCCTCTTTCAAAATGGGATGGATTTTTTTGTGAGTTCCCTCATTTCCCACTCCTCCTCTACAAGCATCTTTCAGATATGTCTCAAAGACAAACCACCAGCTATAAACAGAATTTCGAGATGGGGAATACAAACTGTTTCTTGATAAATTTGTAAGGTTAAAAAAAGCCGGCATTCAATTCTATGAAATGCATCGAGGACCATCACTAAATGCCAGTTCTTCTAGCTAAGCAAGAAATGGTTAATCATATCCATTCCACAAACACAGTATAAAATGTGAGTATAAATGCAAATGGTTTATGTGATACCACAGAAGTTGTGTTATTTACCAATCCAATCCCACAAATGAGCCAGTAGAAAATTTGTTAAGACTAATCCTTCAAAAAACACCATACAATCCCAAGTACATTGTTTCCTACCTTTACCTATCATAGGTCTGTCTCTCTCTGGTGCAAAGACTGTTTAGTTATTTGGATAGAGTAGGAAAAACTAGAAGATAACAATCAGGCTAAGTCTCTACAGCTGTGTTTAAAGCCATTCAGCTAGCATATAGACTAAAACCAGAATAATCACTTCACTTGTGTCTGACCTGAATTTACCTCTTTTAGCCTTTTTTTACCAAAGAAACTTTTAAAGGTTTATGATTCATCCCATTAACAGACAAGAACTTTGAAAATTTCATCAAGGGAACAACTCTTAAAAAAGATAACTGTGCCTTCATGTATTTTTTTTTATACAAGACAATAAAACCTCTACTCTATATTAGGTTATATTTATTTTTTCATGTGCATCTGATATATGCAAAAACCAAGTAAAAATACACTTCTAGTCAATGCAAAGTATGGTTAATTGGAAAATAATAAGGGTAATAGGTTTGAAATTAGTTCTGATTGAATTCTTTCTGAGTAGGCATCATTTCACTGACTTCAGATGAGATTGTCTTTTTCAGAGAGACCATATAATAAGTTTCGTTGAAGTTACAAAATTCTAATTGTATTTTTAAAGGCATTACCTTATAATAATATCACCAGTTCTGAAGTTACCAGAAATTTGGAGCCTTTTATTTTATATTTCATTGAACCAATGTCACTATTAAATTTTAATAATTTCTGATTATTCATTGATTATAATTCAGTAAATAAATATTTGTTATTCTTTAATATGTTCTTTGAAATGCGTTTCTTAATAATGTATTAAGGATATGAGGAGAACAGACCTTCTGAATAGTCACTTTCATCTCCAGTTGCCCTTAGGAGTGGTTTTATTATGCCAAGGAGATCTTTCTATAGGAAAGTCTTCATAATTTTGAGGTTTTCTTTTTAAATCTGTCCATGTTTTAAGTTTTTTTTGGCAGTGGGAGGTGAAGAGCAGCATCTCAGTCTTGATGTTCCATTTCCCATACTGTCTGTGATAGCTTTTATTATCCACTTTAGATGATTCTTTTGCTCTTCCAGTTTACTTGTACTCTACTGACAAAAAGCCTCAAAATTCTCAAAATTAGTTGCCTTTTTTTTTTTTTTTTTTTTTTTGGTAGAAATTAACTAGTTTTATTTCTTTGAGTGAGAGAAAATATAAAACTAACCTCTATGTAGTTTGAAACTATTATCATATTCTAGTAACAATTCCTTAAAATGATCAGATTAGCTACTTCAAGTTTCCAGTAAAAGCTCTACCTGTTACCATCCAAACTCTAAACATGAATGTTGGAGGACAGCTATAGCCTACTGTGTATTTCTTTTTTCTCCTTAGAATGCAATCCTACTTTAATAATGATAGACACAGAGACAGAATTTTTCTTCAGGAGCTAAAAAATTTAGACTTCTTTAACAGTTACGGTAAAGAAATAGACATGTATCACTGAAAATGAGTAAACACATGAGGGCACAGTTTATTAGGCCTACATTAAGCATGTCTGTTAAGATGAGAAGAATTTTGCCCTACAATCCTTACTTCTTTCAACTGATTGTAAAAGGACAAGCTTCAGTAGCTCAAGTACAGATATCTAAGTTATCCCTAAGTTAGGTCCTTTTGCTTTCACTCTGGTTCTGATTTAATTTTGATTTTATTTTTAGATAAGGGTTAAATATCTTCCAATGTATATCACAGTCTTATTGTCAGTGTCACTCTTGACTTCTTACAATAAAAAATAGATGGGTACTTGCAAATACAGCTAATAAGACCTGTAAAACAGAATTCATGCTGTCTGAAAGGTGTGGTTTTCTGGGAGAAGAAATCATTCCTGTTTTCCATCATCTGTGATGGAGAAAATGGTTACTGGTGCAAAAAGAATTGGGAATGTCTGTGAATCCCATGGTGTGTTTTGTTAAACAAATGGTATCTCTTTGATGTGTTTCTCCTTTTGGATTTTAACCACAAAAATAAATGTCAAACTACAACAAACCAAAACTTTCATAGCCATTACATAAAAAAAGACTTATTTCACTGAATCAAAAAGGAACTGTAAAACACTTTTTAAATCTACTTATGAAAGAATCGGTCCTTTTTCAAAGTTTTGAATCATATCAGACTGTTATCTTTCTATTTCTTAAACAGACAGTAACCATGATAAATGTCTCACTTTGATTGACTCAAAGGTGGTTTATAGTCAAAGGTAGCTCTTCAGCCTGTCATGCATCTCCAATCTTTATTATATTCTTTTAAAAAATCAAAGTGTGTGTGATCTCCTGAGAGTTCCCTTTGCAACATGTGCAGAGACTTAAATTAGATTAGTTTCATATTTGCGTCTTCCACTATTAATGATTACAACTCCAATGCCTTGACTAATCTGTTTCTCAGTAATTCATGCTCAAACTATTTGCTAACTTTTAGATAAAAGAGAATCACTTAATTCCTGTGTTACAGAAACTTAGCACTCTTTTTTTCCCCAAAAAACAATATATTGAGTGACATACAACCCTAAGAAAGATCTAGTTCTTAAAATATGCAAAACTTGTGTGAATTTATATATATGCACACTTATATAAATCATCAGAAGTTCCGTAAAAAAGAGTGAAACTATTCTAAAATACTCAGTTATGACCTGTATTCTGTAAAATAATGTATCTGGAAAGCAGCAAGTGGACTTTCCTTTTCTTTTGTTCTTTTGAAGGGAAGCGGTTAGGCACCGGTATAATTCCAATCTGATTTAGGAATGTGATGACTCGTTAGTAGAATTAGTCTGATAATAGGCACAAGTACTGATTTTAAGTTTCTGGAATGAAATGTATGAAAAATTTTTTTGCTAGGCAAAAACTAGAGCATACACCTAATTGGAGGGGTGGGACTGTTGCTTAGACACACTATCATTTTAGCAGATCATTTTAGGAGTCTGTTTCTGTATGTGCTCACTGGTTTATTTTGACTGTATGAACTCTGTTTCCAGTGACTGTAGCAGAAGCTAGCTCAGATTTTACACTCTAGATACCTATATTTAGATAAATTAATCTGGACATACATTCCAGTTGTTGAGTTTTCAAATGTTGGCTAACTAGAACAATTTTTTCCAGATATTGGCCAGTAGCAGTGAGGTTAGATATGTTTAACATGAGTTATTTCCTTACTTAGAGCCCCATTAAGCAGACACTTCTCAAGGCCAGTAGATGTGCTTAAGGAAGGGTAAATCTCCCACTTCATTGTGATATACCCAGTTGCAGAAAGAGAGGGTTATGCCACAGCTTAATAGACACAGACTTCATCAAAGCATCCTTTGTGTAACCATGTAGTCACTAGCATTTTTTATGTCGAGTCCATTACGTTTCTGAAACATGGATCTTTTCTCTCATTTGGATTCCTTTCTCAAGTTCCTACTGCCTGCAGTCATCCCCAGGCAACTGCTTTTACAGCACAAGCTGAAGTCAAAGGCCTCCTGAATAGCTGCTACATTCCTCATACAGGCATATGATTCGGGCTTGTTACAAACATGGAGAGATCATATGGAAAGATAGGTCAGATTTCTAGAAAGGGCATGAAACCCTTGTTTTTTTATTATCACACAGCACCTGCAGGATGGCCGGGTGATCAGACCCAGCCAGCACCAAACTGATGTCCTTTTATGACCAGGTGACCCACCTGGTAGATGCAGGAAGGGCTGTGGATGTTGTCTGTTTGGACTTCAGCAAGGCCTTTGACACTGTTTCTCACAGTAAACGGGAAAAGCTGGCAGCCCATGGCTTGGACAGGAGCATTCTTCACTGGGTTAAGAACTGGCTGGATGGCCGGGCCCAGAGAGTGGTGGTGAACGGAGCGGCATCCAGTTGGCAGCCAGCCACCAGTGGTGTCCCACAGGGGTATGTCCTGGGGCCAGTTCTGTTCAATATTTTTACTGATGACATGGATGAGGGAATTGAGTCCTTCATTAGTAAATTTGCAGAGGACACTAAGCTGGGAGCGTGTGTTGATCTGTTGGAAGGTAGGAGGGCTCTGCAAAGAGACCTGGAACAGTTGGATGGATGGGCAGAGTACGATAAGGTGAAGTTTAACAAGTCCAGGTGCCAGGTACTGCATTTTGGCCACAATAATCCCCTGCAGCATTATAGGCTGGAGACGGTGTGGCTGGACAGTGCCCAGGCGGAAAGAGACCTGGGGGTACCGGTCGATAGCTGGCTGAACATGAGCCAGCAGTGTGCCCTGGTGGCCAAGAAGGCCAATGGCATCCTGGCCTGTATCAGGAATAGTGTGGCCAGCAGGAGCAGGGAGGTCATTCTTCCCCTGTACTCGGCACTGGTGAGGCCACACCTCGAGTGCTGTGTCCAGCTCTGGGCCCCTCAGTTCAGGAAGGACGTTGAGGCGCTTGAGCACGTTCAGAGAAGGGCAAAGAGGCTGGTGAAGGGCTTGGAACACAAACCCTATGAGGAACGACTGAGGGAGCTGGGGGTGTTTAGCCTGGACAAAAGGAGACTCAGAGGTGACCTTATCGCTCTCTACAGCTTCCTGAAGGGTGGTTGTAGTCAGTTGGGGGTTGGTCTCTTTTTCCAGGCAACAACTGACAGAACAAGAGGACACGGTCTCAAGCTGCTCCAAGGGAAATTCAGGTTGGATTTCAGGAAGAGGTTTTTTACTGTAAGAGTGATAAAGTTTTGGAATTGTCTGCCTGGGGAGATGGTGGAGTCATTGTCCCTGGATGTGCTTAAAAAAAGATTGGATGTAGCACTCAGTGCCATGGTTTAGTTGAGGTGGTGTTAGGGCATGGGTTGGACTCGGTGATCTTGAAGGTCTCTTCCAACATAGTGATTCTATGATTCTGTGATTCTGTGATCACTAATGCCCTAAGCACTACGGACATGATTCAATCAATGTAATTTTAATTCAGGGCCAAAATGTCTCTGAGACTTAGCCTGGAGAAGCAAAAATATAGCCTTGAGAACGGGGATAGGATGAAATAAAATGTCTAAGAATAAGAAACTACTGAAGAGAGGATTTTTTTGAGGAAAATGTTTGATTGAGATGTGTGAATGAGAACAAGTCTGAATAGAGAAGGATGTAAGAGAGAAATGCAGAAATGTGCTTGTATACTACCTTTACTGTGTCTCTTCCACCATTTTCAGTTTTTTTCCCAATGTTCATAGTCTTAAATAGAAATGCTCATACATGTAAGTCTCCATCTCCAGGGCCAAAGAGTAGATCCTGTGACCAGCTTTGGGATGTGAGAAACACAGTTTGTGGCACTTGCACAGCTGATAATGATGTAGAAAGTACAATAGTCTTAAGAGAATCTTATGGATTGTAACAGTGACATTTGGAAAATATGTCAGTTGCTAGAGTGGAGACAGCTAGCTGTTAAAAAACACTATTTCTGAAATGCCAGGAAGCAAAACCAGAATATGGCAGTTGTTCTAAAAGGAAGGAGCTACATATGAGCTAAATAGCTGCAAAATAATAGTTTACTACATATTGTGTCGTTGCCTTACATATATAAGCACTGTCATTAGCAAAAAAAAAAAAAAAAGGGACTATTAGTTATTTCCTAACAAAATTGTTCAGCAAAAGCTAGTTATAGACAAAAATATTGATCATACATTGTGACTTGCAGAAGACCTTGAGATTTATTAAAACATTTATTGTTTGTTAAGGGTTTGCAAATTAAAGGTGCACATCAGGGATTTTGTATTCAATAACTGAAAATGCTTGCTCATATCTTTAAATGAAGAAAATAAGGAACTTGAATAGGTTTGTTTCCAGGTTATAATTTGCTTATCTCTGGTAGTTCCAAGACTTAGACATATAAGACACCTAGACACACCTCAAATATAGGCAAACTAAAAGTACTGACTATCATTTGCAAATTAATTTAGCTGAGAAGGTGGTCTCTGCTACCTGCTTTGCCCATCCTCTGGAGCTGTATTTCTTCTGGCCACTGTAGTTGAACCACAAATGAGGCTGTTTAATACAGACCAAAACTTCAAGGTAAACTGAATGTGCTTCTGCTATATATTAATATAGATGTGGTGTGTTGATTTGGTTGGTTGCCAGATAGCCACTCAGCTGTTCTCTAACTCCCTGTCCTCAACAAATAGTAAAAAAAGTGCAATAAGACAAAAGCTTTGTTGTGTCAAGATAAAATCAGGATGATCACTTACCAATTAACATCACAAAAATGAAAAGACTCAACTTTAAGAAAGTTAATTTCTTTCCACTTAAAATAGAGTCAGATGGTAGAAACCAAACAACTTCACCCCCATCACCCACTTCTTTTCAATCTACTTCACTGCTTCATTCCAAGCTCCTTTGCCTCCTTCTGACACCGAGTGGTGCAGGGGTGACAAGGAGTGGGGATTGAAGCCAGTTTGTAACAGTTCCTTTCTGCTGCCGTTCCTCCCCACATTTTCTTCCCTGCTCCAGTGTGGGTCTTCTCCAAAAGCTGCAGCTTCCTTCAGGGCACATCCACCTGTGCCAACATGGAGTCCTTTACAGGCTGCTGTGTGGTTATCAGCTCCTCTCTAGGTGCTGCAGGGGAGTCTCTGCTGTGGTGCCTGGAGCACCTCTTCCCTCTCCTTCTCTCACTTTGGTGTTCACAAGGTTGTTTCTCTCAGTTTCTCTCACTTCCACCACCCTTACCTCCTCTTTCTCAGTGATAAGTAGAATTTTGCCCTTTCTTGAATACATTTTCCCTGAGGCACCCCAGTCCTGACTGGTGGGGCTAAGCCATGCCCTATGCAGGATTTGCTGAATCCTGCTGAAAATGCTTGTGTCACACATGGGGCATCCCAGTCTCTCCTCACAGGTGCCATCCCTACTGCCAGCGCCAGGGCACATAAACCCAGTGCAATTGCACAGTGGGCACTGGTGTGTCAGATGCCACAGGTGAGTCCTCTTTTCCAAGAGGAAATCACTTTTGGAAGTAGGGCCAAGGGGACAGGCAGAGCTTAATCACTCTCTGATGTCATAAGCCAGCTGTCTGGCTAGTCCTGTGGACTCAGCTGAGAGTCTACTGCTGCACACACATGCAGTGGTTTGGCCTGTCAGAGGGCAAAATCTGTTAGTTTTTCTACAGTTCTGTCTGCACTACTTTACCAAGTGTTTGCTTGTAGATCTGCTTATGTACACTGAGGACTTCAGCTGCTCCCGTTCCTGTGCCAAGTATTTTGATAGATTCAGGATTAGGTCCTTTGAGACAGTCACCAGCTACCAAAATCCCAGTAGCTTTACGTTGTGAAAAATGGCTCCATGATTGATACCGGTATTAACAACTTCCACAAAAAAAGGGGAAAATTCAATAGATTCTAGAAAAAAATGTAACTTCTCATGACCTGTGTTCAGAACCTGTGTGCCCTTTAAGGCTCTTACAAGAAGACTGAGAAGGTTGCTGCTTCTGCTTCTCAAGATTCACTTCTTATTTGAATGCACTGAGCAAGATTTGTGATGCATAATAACATAGAATATATCGTAGAAAAGAAAAATATGATATATAATTAAAAAGATTGTGATTAAAAACTATAAGCTCAGTAACATTTTTATGAAGTTATAAAGTAGTTTTCTAGTAAAATTTCAAATGTAATATTCAGTTCATTAACAACTCTCATCATCCCCAAATCCATAAACGTTAATTTATTTTACTGTGTAGCAATTTCTAAGAAATGTAAGTCATAAAATGTAAAAGAAAATGTTTAGATATGGATTCAAAAAAAGAACAATCAGATTTTATTTCTCTTCTAGTTAGTGCTATCTAGTACTATCAATTGCCTTTTTTCTTCCTTTTTTATTGCTCCTTCCTTTTTCTAATTAACTACCATTTGTCATTTTATGTCAACTGACATAATTGTAAGTCATTATGTAGGATACTAATAGCCTTAGAAGCAGTTGCCTCACACATAAAATCTTGTGTCCAAATGGCCACTTAGCAAAGAAGTGGATTTTAATTTCTCACCATTCATTACTGTTTCAATTGCTCTAAACAGAATAATTGAAGAACAGCAGGTGCTTTTTATCTCAGTTCTTTAGTCTTGTTTCTTAACTTACCTTTTTAAATAGCAATGTTCTGTCACAGCAAGAAGGCAATTAATTCTTCTGTATGCCAGAAGATGCCACTGTAGCACTCGCTTACAAACAGTAAAGACTGATGACAGGGGAGAAGGGCATGAGTATTATCAGATGCAGTATCTGATAGATTGCACCTGAGAAGGTATTGCTGTGAGCATCCTAAAAGTCACAGGGTCTTAATCCGGTGAGAGAATGAGATTCTGCAACATTTATTTATTTTTTAAATAAATAAATGTAAACAACTACATATTGTGAATTAAAGGAAATCGTTATTTTACGGCATAATTTCATTAATTGCAATCCTAGTCCTGTATTTGCCACCTTGGATATTTATGTGCTGCAGCGGAGTACCAGACACTAATATGAGTACATGTTCTTTTTCCAAAGGATTTTTCTAGAAAGGATTTTCCTGCTGTTTAATATACTATATAAATCACTTTGAAAAAATAGTCTTCTTAGGTTGCTATTTCATTTTGTTCTGTATCCAGTTAATCGCAGAGAGGTTTGAGATCATCTGTCTACTTCAGTGTCATGGTTCCTTTTTTTTCTTTCTTTCTTTTTTTTTTTTTTACTTTAAAAATTCTTCTAGTGAGCAGTCCATCACTAGCTTTAGAAACTAGGTTTTTCCCTAGGTGATAAAGAAACAGGGCAGCCAGAAAATATTTCCCCAGAAGGTCTACCTAAAAGGATGCTTTATTTTATTTTGATTTATTTTATTTTAGGAACAATTTGAACATTTTATCTGACAGCTATGCTACTTGCTGGTGACAGGGGAGAAGAGGAAGGAAGGTTACTGTGTAACACTGTGATGGTCCAAAAGGTTCAAATTGATAATCTATAAAGAATTACAATAGGAAGAAGCACTTTAAAAAGCACTTGCTTTGAACAAGCTCTCTATTAATTAATTGTTTGCCCTCAGGGTGCCTACATAAGAAAGCAAGCAAAGTGTGTGCACTTAAGCTTTCCAACGGGACACTGAAATCTACTGTTAAATGTGAGTGTCATCAAATGGACAACCAGAAGATTTCTGTTGTGAAATTTAAGTTGTGCAGGGTCTTCTGCTAGAAAAGGTGGAGAAAATATTACTCGCAAGCATTGTACAATGCAAATTCCATCCCATGTATTATCAATATTTTCCTTTTTTTCAGTTAATATTTAGAGACCTCATGTCTTGAGGTCAAGCGGGTTTATCAGCTAGGTTTTAGAGTATGTCACTTTTAGTGACTGGTCAGCAGAGAGGTGTTACCTCATTTACTTTAAGTCCTGGAGTCTGACCCTTCAGCCAGTTGTTCACCCATCAGGCTGTGTGCATCTCTCACTGTATGCTGGACGTTTTATTCACAAAAACGCTGTGAGAAATAATATCAAAAGCTTTTCTAAAATCCAAAACACCCTTGTTTACTGCTTTCCCTTTGTCCACTGGTCATAAGTGATGTGTTTCCACATCCGGCACATCTATTCAGCTTGTTCAGTATACTCAATAGCTTCTCATCTAATAGAAGTATAGAATAGTAATCATCTCTTTAGTGAAACAACAGAATTTATCATCAAAACATAGAAGTTACCGTAGGAATAAAAGCCTGATCTCTGTGCCGTGGCTTTGGAAGGTGTGGTGGCCAGTTAGCCTGTGGCACAGAGGACAGAGAGAGCTCTTGGTACGACAGTCTCTGGTGCCAGAGACTTAGCGGTCACCGTGAAAGAGGCTTTTCCCAGGACGCATTGTTCTGTTCTGTTAATTCAGTTTGGATTCCCCGGTTGGCTGTCAGCCTCTACCCCCTCGTCACTCCCCCAGAGTTCCCCATTGGCCCCCGTTTCCCTGGTCCCGCCTTTTCCCCGCCCCCGGATAAAACTGTGAGCTGCGGGATCATGTTGGTGTTTGCCCCTGCACCCTTCGCCAGTGTGGCAGCAATAAATGCTGCTGGCGGAACGCACACAAATGCCCTTCTGGACCCTTTGCTACCGACTGTAACACTGAACGCACCCGTGCGGCTGTGGGGGCACGCGGGACCCCACGGAGCCGGGCAGGGACAGTAATAGAAAGGCACATTGAGCACCATCAGGTGGTGGGGAAATTGGGGCTGTCTTTTACACTGAAATTTATGCCTTCTTACCTATCTTCGTGAAACACTAGCTGAGCATTCTGTCCTTTCTTTCAAATTTCTCAAGAAATATGTAGGGAGGAACCAGAAAGGATATTTAGTCAAGTGTCAGATTATTGAACTGTTGATTTCTATGAGGCAAAACAACAACTCACATATCTGCCTATTATTATTTTTGATTAAACGTCTTCTATCAAAAGTTTTTGCTGAAACAATCAAATGGCTTGAATACATCTATGAAATTGGTCTAATAATAGCAAATGGTCAGTTCTATGGACTGAACATAAGTCTTCTCACTGGACCCACCAGTAAAATGTTATGTAGTAATTACACTTTGAGACTTTTTGTTTTGCTTAGTACCATTGCAAAACTTTCTTCATTACTTCTCCATAGCATCTCGTCTTTGCCTCTTTTTGTTTTGTGAATACTAAACATACACCCTAAAGTTGAGGCTAAAACATGCACTTATATTTTTAACTTATATTTGTATAATTAAAAGGTGAAATTGCACATTAAATGCACCAGCAGAGTGCATTTTTGTCAAAGAAGGTAAAGTATATAAAATGTGTATCCCATCTGTTACAAATGTAGGGTCTTTTCACCAGTAATTACAACAATTTTATCTGGAAAATAGGATTTATTCTACCCTAAATACAATTAAAAATAACTGTGAATAAAGGTATATTTGGAAATGAAATAGAACCCACATAAAATCTAATTTTGATATTAGCAAACACGAACTCATTTTCTGCCATAGTTTTCCGTGGGTTTCATGTTTACTGCTGTTCACATGCATTATTCAGAAGTACCAAATATTAAGTACCTATGAAACAAAGCACAGTGTGGCTGAGGCGTTTAGTATGCAATAGAGAACTTTTGAAGACCAGTGACACAGCCAGTGAATATTTTGTCACTGTGCACATCAGTGTTGCAACAATAAACTGCTTATTCCTGTTTTGCTGCATTGAATTCATCTTTATCTATAAAAAAAGGATGATGGATCCAAAATCATTTGTGATGAAGCGTTTAGTCACAGCTGTGCCCACATCTTGTTTTGGAAAACATCACTGGTAAATATTGTGATAAAATGTTGAAAGTAATAAAATTAAACACTTTGATGGACCATTCCTGAATATTCCTTTTTATGAAAGAATCTAAATTTCTCTGTGTAGTGAGTTGATTGTGCCCAGATGCCATGTGCCCACCAAAGTCACTCCACCATTCCTCTCCTCATCAGGACAGGAGAAAGAAAATATGAGGAAAGTTTTGTAGGCTGAGGTAACGACAGTGAGAGGTTCCTCACTGATTACCATCATGGGCAAAGTGGACTTGACTTGGGGATACTATTAAAATTTAATACCAATGAAATCAGAATAGGGTAATGAGAAATGAACCCAACTCTTAAAACACCATCCCCCCCCTTCATTCCTTATTTTCTCTACCTCTCCTTTCACCAGCAATGCAGGGGGACCAGGAATGGGGGTTGCAATCAATTCATCATGTGTCTCTGCCTGTCCTTCTTCTTCAGAGGAAGGACTCCTCACAGGATGCGTGGGTCCCTTCCATGGGGTATATTCCTTCAGGAACAGACTGCTCCAGCATAGATTCCCCCATGGGATCACAAGTCCTGCCAGTAAACCTTCTCCAACAGGGGCTCCTTTATCCGTGGGGCCACAGGTCCTGCCAGGACTGTCACCTCCTTTAGGTATCCATCTGTTCTGGTGTGGGGTCCTCCACATGCTGCTAGTGGATACCTGCTGTTCCACCATGGACTTCCACAGGCTGAGGAGCACAGCCAGGGTCACAGGGTCTGCACCATGGGCTGCAGGGAAATCTCTGCTCCGGCACACAGAGCACCTCCTCCCCATCCTTCTGCACTGACCTTGGTGTCTGCAGGGCTGTTTCTCTCAGATATTCTCCCTCTTCTCTCTGGCTGCTATTGCAGTGCGGTTTTTTCACCCTTCTTAAATAACATTATCCCAGAGGTGCTACCCCAATCACTGATGGGCTCTGCCTTGGCTGCCTTGGGACCAGCTCACATTGTTCCTGTCAGACAGCAGGGGAAGCTTCTGGCAGCTTCTTACAGTAGCCACCCCTGTAGGCTCCCTGCTACCAAATCCTGGTGTGATGCAAACCCAATCCATATTGATATTTTATTAAAATATAATAGAAATACAAAGCAGAAAGCAAGAGGACATGAATGTACTTTTAGTTAAATTTTGCAGTGTGACTGGGAGTGTTTCATTTCATATACTTTGAATTTGATAATCAGCTCAACCAGTAGTTTACATACAGGACTGAAGTATGGTCATATAGCATGTTTTATTAAGGTTGTGTGAGGCAATATCTCACGGCATTATGTATGGAAGCATGCTGCTTTTTAAGACCATGATCTTTCTCTTTTTTTTTGGCTGTTTGTTTTAAAAGGTTCAATTTTCAACAAGAATGCATTTTTCCTTTGACTTTTTCTTTGCATTGAAAGATATCCTGTAAGTGCGTTCTTAGATTGTATACAGTTTTTTAATCCACTAATTAAGTCAATATTTTAAATTGTAAATATAAATGATTTGATTGAATAGTATACTTAGCATACTAGAAGATTTACCAATTAGTAGGTCATGTAATCCTCAATCTCAAGAATGGCCATTCTCATATTAAAAGATTTAAAAAAAAATTCTCTAACTGTCTATACTTGCATAAAATATCAATCTTTTTTTTCTCTTATCACAGAAAACTTGCAGTCATTAATATGTTAATTTTCCTTATATTATCTGTGATTAATTTCTACTGTGATCTAAGTATTTAGTGAGTCTTTCTTCAGGTTTGTTTACACTTTCACAAGGAATATAAACTGACACTGAAAGAACCTTTTTTTTTTTGGTAATTAATGGAAGTACATGTCTCATTATTTTCCTGAGTATAGTAAGAAGCAAATAGCAGATTTGTTTGTTTTGTCCATAATTCAGAACATCTGTCTTCAAAGTTCTCTGTCCCTTGGTTCTTTTTCTGAAGTATAGCAGTATTTTTCCTCAACATATCCTTTGCTTTCCTACTGTCTTCTCTGACTGTTCCTGGCACAGAAAATTTCAGTTTCACCCATCTATCTGAAGCCAGCTACTAGCTCTCTTTTGCTCTGGACGTAATCTCAGTGCTGTCATGTTATGCACAAGGAGTCCCTCATGCTGCTTTAACAAGGTTTCACTGAATATACATTGCAAAAATTAACAGCTCAAAAATTGGATTTTGAACAGGTTTGAATTTCCTCCTGAGTATTTTAATGCATTTTGTTTCCTTTTATTCCACTTTTATTGTTTTTGTCATTTAAAATTTTACAAATTCTCCACAACAATAAGCAATGCTAAAATATATATTATAGGACATCTTCCTGTAACCCCATAACTGATGAAGCTCTGCCTTTACAAGGGCAGCAAATATCCAGAAACTGATCATTTGAGCCAGCTGACACAACTTTAGCTGCCTTAATCCTTTCTAGAGACTTTGGGAGCAGAGAGAAATACAGCCCTGTTCATAACCCTTACTTTATTTATTCCTATTCTCAGGTTTACCTTTGCAATCAGTGGGAGTAAGGACAAGAAAGGAGGAAGGGAGTATTACATACTGTGGTATCACCATGCATTTATACGTGGGCAACAAACCCAATTCCTAAGCCAAAGTCTCCATCTCCAGCTTCAGTAAATAGTGGTCTAAAAAATTTTTATATTGATCATATTGTTGAATTCAGTGAATATAGAACACAGATATCTGCTGTCTTCCCTCTCTTAACCTGTATAAACAAGAAACCAGTTTTCTCCTGAGAAGTTTAAGAACTGAAGAAACAGCTAATGGATTTCTGCTCCTTTTTTCATACTTTTCTGAGGCAATGAAGAATGAAAAACTACTCAGAGGCTGGAGACTGGTTTTGTAAAAACGATCAGATCTTGAATTTTTCTTTTGTGCATATTTACCTGAGCCATACAGTATGTAGAATGAACAGCTTGTTTGGTCTGAGTACACTTTTCTTTACAAAAAGCAATCAAATCTTTTTTAGCACATTTAATACCAAACATTGATTTCTTCACTAAATTCATTTCAAGTACCAGGCTCTGATTCTTTAATTATGAGGCCCAGTAAAAATACAAATAAATAAACTACTAGAGATTTAATTGAATCAACTGTATTTATTGGATTTATTTCATTATTTACATTGGAATTAATGTCCTATTTATAGTAGTGGTTTTGCAGCATATATGCAATAGCATACATTTACTAACAACATACATCCTTTTTACTTTATACAGCTTAGTGAAACACACAGAAGTACTTGGTATGATGCCTTATAATAAAAGTAAGACAGTGCCTTTTTTACATGAACTAGATCCACACTGAACAGGAATGTATTTTTTAAAAGAAGGCAGTCAAAGACTGAAAACAAGAGTGGCCTTCTCTCTACTCTAAAATTATGTGAATCAGCTAAGGCCATATGCTGTCTGATGAAATTATGTAAGAGAAAATGATGAAAAAAATAGATAAAAGATTATTCTGTATTACTAGCTGATTATTGAAAGGAAAGCTTGTAATGTTTTTAGTTTCTAGTAAGGTTCCTGTATCATGGTTATCATCATAGGGTCAATAATAACCTTAAGCAACATGACATAGTCTGTCACATCATGTTTGCTTTTCCTTTCTGTCCCCATGGATGGACTATGTGTGTACACTGGAACTTTTAATTCTCTGCAAACCAAGGTCAAAGAATTGTGTCTCACATGTGAAGTGTGAGAAGCTGTGCTTCTGATGCCCTTTATCCAGCTTGGCTAAGGATGTCAGTAAGACTGATGCTACTGAGGGGCCAGGCTAGAACTGCATATTTTCTTCTAACAGCTCTCCCATGCACCAAATTAAGTTCTCTATTGTGCTGTTTTGGGCTGGGATAGAATTAATTTTCTTCACAGTACTTTATGTGGTGCTGTGTTTTGGATTTTTGACCAATATTAATAACGCAGCAATGTATTGGCTATTGAGCGTCAAGACCTTTCCTGATTTTCACACCGTCCCATCACCCCAGAGGCTGAGGAGGCACAGGAAGTTGGGAGGAGCCACAGCTGGGACAGCTGACACTAAGTGACCAAAGGGATATTGCACGCCATGATGGTGCCATGCTGAGCAAGGAAAGCTGTGGAGGGGGAAGGAAGGAGGAAGTGGGGGGGACATTCAGAGTGATGGTGTTTGTCTTCCCACTGTTAAATGGAATCCTGCTTTCCTGTAGATGGCTGAACACCTGCCTGCCCATGGGAAGTGTTGAATAAGTTCCTTGTTTTGCTTTCCATGTGTGCACGGCTTTTGCTCTTTCTATTAAACTATATCTCAATCCATGAGTTTTCTCGCTTTTACCCTTCTGATTCTCTCCATTGTCCCACTGGGGAGGGGTGAGCTAGCATCTGTGTGGGGCTGTGTCTGCTGGCCAGGGTTAGACCACACACCTGTATGAAATTTTATCTATTTACTCCCTCAGTGAATATATTGATCTTCGCTTATTTTCCACAGCTATTTACTATATATATGTGTATATATAGAATTAATTTTAAAGCTCGAAGACTGATAGGAATGGATGCATGGTTTATAACTGTGTTGTCATTAAAGAGATCTTTTCAATGGAATTGAGCTTAGTGCAGTTTTCTCAGTTGAAAATAAAATCATACTTATCATCAGTGTATGTATGCATGTATGCAGGGCTTAAAATAAAAATGCCTGAGGTATATTAAGCCTACTATCCATCACCTCTTCACAGGACTTTACAAAGCTCAGTGTACAGTTTAATATTGAAAGAGAAGATACCTATATGCTTTTAAACTCTCGCATAGCAGAAAACTGATCAGAGAAAAAACTACATTCAGATGAGATCATTAGAAATGAGAATGGGTAAAAATGGATATGAGGAAGTACTATGGCCACACTAAGTGATTTCAGAGAAATAAGTGACAGGAACAGTCAGTGAGTTTCCTATTCAAAACCAAACCCAACCAAACCTCTCAAATGCAGTGTGGTATGAAATTGTCTAACATTCATAATTAAAGAAATATAGTCTTGAATAATATATTTTTGGTTTATTTTTATCTTTTCTGATAATATCTGTAGAGATTTTCAAATTTTCCCTTCCAAAGTGTTAACATTCATTGCCTACAAAATTAAGAGCTGATCTTTCCTTGGTGAATAATTGAAATAAAATGTCTACAAAGGAAAAAGCAGAAATAGAAGATGTTAAATTAGTAAGCGGTGGCATTTTTTTAACCAAATCAGTGCACACTTTTCTTTTAGTGACATTTATAAGCCATAATTGAGTTTTAGGAGCTTGACATATTATCACTTTGCATCTGAATCTTAGCAGGTCTTTTTAAGACTAGGCTGTAAGCTCTTCCCAAGTACAAGACACTATAACTTGTTTGGAACTTGACTAATTTCAGAAACATCCTTCCTCTGGCACATCATCTTTTATAAGTCAAGAAGAAATATTCCAGGTGGATCTGTCACCAATAAGGAATGGTTCCAAAGAAGAGAAATTCTGGCTTTTTAGCAGGAATCTTTGCTTTTTCTAGAGAATGCAATAACTTTTCATTATCTGGTCTCTAAGCCTTTCCTGTTTTATTTATTGTCTTATTTGTTTGGGCTTTTTCTGGCCATTTATGTAACACAGAATGTGAAACAACTCACTCATACAAGTGCTTCAATGTTGTGAAAAGCATTCTAGACAGAATACAGGCTTTTTCTACTAGTAAATCACTTTATGGATCTCGCCATCTCACCTGTAATTCCAGTATCGATGTTGGTTCTTCAGGGACTATTGTGCATGCACACATGAATACATCCAAACTAGAAATTAAATAAATGTACTTCCTTCTGTGTTACCTCTTTGTTTTATTTCAAGTACAGTAAAACCATGCCAGCCTTGTACTCCCATGGTATTAAATCATATTTCCTACTTTAAACCTCTGTAAATCACCTGATGCTTCAAAGCCTTGCATCACTTATCTTACTCTGCCTTATCCTTAATAAATAGCGGTCTGTTTTCCAGACTTTTACTCCTATATCTTCCTTTTCTGTAGCACCCTTTCCTATGTTCCAGATTACTCTTAAAAAAATAGCCCTTTTTCTTAAATCCAATTGCAAGACTTCTCCTGAATCTGTGCCCATTTGTTTTATCTTGGATTCGTGGTGACTGTTCTGCTTTTGGAATTCTGACATTTTTATTTTGCTAAAGCATGTTGATTTGGAGAATCATAGGAAGGAAGAGTAAGCCTCTTCTAATTAATCAGAACATCAAAAGGAATAGAACCACTGCTAAAAGACACCTTATCTTCAAATTTATTTGATTAGATAAATTAAATTTCATATAGTTTCATAATTCTTAAAGACACATATGGTAAACTTCAGTAACAGGATTTTACTTCTGTAATTTCTGAAAAGTGAAGATAGAGCATTGTTGTACCTGCCTATATGCTGCATAATTAAAATATAGGAAGACCCTCCACAAAATGTATTTGGTAATAAATATTGAGTGTAAATAAGCCTTTTTCATTATCCTGGAATTTAGGATTAATACCTTGAATATTTAACAATTGTCAGATTGAACATGCATATTTATTATGGTAAAGTCCTCTTGTCCATCACCAAACCTAGAGAGTATTAGACAGATCAGTTTGAGGGCAACAGACATCTCCAAAATGGAAGTAACTGAGTTCATCTTATTTTTGTGTATTCCATTATGGTCTCATCCTTACAGAATTTTTAAAGTTTATCCATATCCCAGAGAAATGTCTTCAAATACATGAAGTTATTGAAGTCCTGAATTAAATCTCAGTGTACACAGTGCCACTACCATATTTTTTTCTAAGTATCAAGTTCCAGAGATAAAAAACATATTTGTTAACAACCATATCAAGAAGTATAAAAACTTATTTTTAGAATGGAACAATTAAGTGAGCATGGATAGTCTGAAAAGACATACAAAATGTATATAGGTATGAAATAATTCAGGTTATTTAAAAAGAAACATGCTTAATTTTCAAAACTGTGTTCAAAATTAATAGTCCTATTATACATTATAACTTGAAGAGCATTATATATTCAATCTTTCTTTTTTTTTATTGAACATAAGAACTGCATCAGAATAAAACTGAAAATCAAATAATCATTAAATTATTTGAAGTTGTAAAATATATAAACAAGTGCATTAAAATTTACAAATAAACATAAATTTAACTATATTTTTTATTTGTGTATCAGAAGCAAAAATTCATAAATGGGGAAATTTTTATCTTTTAGTTTGTAGGTTTTTTCTTCTGTTATAAGGTGCTGGGGATTACATCATAGAAATTTGATATGACAAGCAATACTCTTCTTTTTGTACAAGAGTTTATAATTCAGTGATTTATTTTTAAATCTATTGGCACAGATTAGGAAAAAATTTTGCAAGTTTTTTTTTAAAAATGGTAATTTTTTTTAGTATTTGTTCCCATTTTGCCTTGAGTGTAGCATAATGTCTATTAGCTACAGGTGCTAATCCAAAAGGAAGGACTGTGTAATAGCAGACTCAGAGGTATATGTCTAACTGAAGCCAGTGAAAGAATTTTGTATTTTCAGTTGCAAAGTCTGCTATAGACAGATTTCTTGTCACTTGGATCCGTGCTGATCTGTAGATTTGGTAGACTTGAGGACTTTCATATAACCTCAGTTTTGCAAACATTTAAATAAACTGAATTAATTCTGACTTTTTCTAAGGTTGCCGTGAACTCATATAATTTAAATATGAATGAGATGGAGCATTTGCTATAAAGCATTTTGCAGGCTGAAAGAGAGGATCTTAATTTAATATGCTACATTTCATATCTAAAAGTTCTCAGCTTGTAAAATTCTTTTCTTTCTTTCGATCCTTTAAAAGGCTAAATGAATGGGTTATTCAATCACTGGTACTATAATTGTCTCAGATTCTATTACACAGAATTTTCTATTTGCTGCTTAATCTCTGTCAGGATTCTTTTCTAAATCCTTGTCTTTGAACAAACTAGTTACATTTTTTATTATATTTATACAGCTCTTAAAGCACCATTAACTTGCAAAGAAACCAAAATAATGTAAATATATTTGAAAAGCTACTTTTCATGAAAAAGAAATATTTCTGAATTAAATAAAAATAAATCCTTCCTAGACCAGTTTTCTGGCTGTTGAGTATTGCCACTGTATTATAATAGTCTTACTGATGCTTTTTCCAATTCTCAGTTGCTGCCATTTCTGCTGATAACGAGTGGGTTGCCTAGAACTTGAAATAAGAAAAAGTAGACTTGGATGGACATGTTTAAAGAAACCAGTTTAATATATTGTCATTGCCTTGAACCCTGAGCCTTCTTGCCTTCCTTCTATTTCCTCTCTGTCCTGTGGGAGAGTGAGAGGCTTGGAAGGTGTTTGGATATTGCTGAGGTCAACCCACCACATATACATTGTCAGATAATTATACCTATACACACCAGTTATAAATGCTACAGAATATCTAGAACCCATTCCAGTGACATTTCCATTAATTCTTTTTATCTTCTACGTAGCTTCTGTGTCATTTGTCCCACAAGAAAAATTCTGACGTTCTGCATGAGCACGACACATTCTTATCACATGATTTTCTTGTAATGATGAACCCTGAGTTATTAAAGAGTGACTTAAGATCCTACCTATGTTATTCTGTGTCTTTGGCTACAGGGAAAAGATAATTTTCTTGCAGTTTTTAATTGGCTTACTAAATAAATAAGGCCATGTGCTATATCACTCTGGAACTTAACTCTGTGTAGCCACTGAAAGTTACTATGCCCTCATGAATGCCTACAATATCTTTTCCCTGTGTTGTAAATAATAATCTTTTCCCTGTGTTGTAAAAATAATTTCCAAAGATGAAGTGCAGCATACTATCAAGAGTCCTAAGTTTTCATGCTCAGAGAGAATGGATTTTTTTCCATTTATCAGTATTTTTACTAATTCTTTTCTCAAATACGTAACTGAAATACAGGCTCCAAATTTTATTATTAGCAAACTTATATATAATTAATCTTTGTTTCAAGTAGAAGAGAAAATATGAAAGAAATACAGGTTTTTTAAGATTCTTTTCTTGTTCAAACAATGGATATAAGTGATATAAAGTGGGATTTGTCTCAATGTAAAGCTTAGTTCATAAGTCTAGAGTAATCTAGGTTCACTTTATATTCTATCAAGAAAGTTGGATAATTCCAAATAAAGTTTTCTTGATCAAAAACTATGTAATTAATAAAACCTGGATTAATTTTTCCCATATATAGCTATTTTTCTATGATGACAAGAGAGAGACTCTAGATCACTCAGAAAACTGAAGAATACCTAAATATATTCCCATTAAAATCCAGCCTCATGCATAAACCTGATTTTCAAAAAATATCTTAGGGATTTTAGACAAACTTTTCTTGATTTCTAAATGCCCAAGTTTTTGGTTTTCTTCATGGAAGCTAGGATTCTTATAGACTACATCCTCAGAGATAATTATGTGCCTATGTATGATTTACTTTTCAAGAAAGGAATCAAATTTCTTTTGAAAACTGTTACGTGGATTATCAAGTACTGTATAGTAAAATAATAGGAAACACTGGAAATAATTTTAATTTCTGATGAGCCAAAGGCATTAAGAAAACCTTAACCTGCAAAAGGGCTGAGTTAGACTGATAAACAGATTATAGATATGTAACATAGAAATGCATTTTTAGGAAAGACCTGGGAGATTTGAATTTCCAAATATGTGATGAGGTTAGCAATACATAGCAATAACTATGACTACTTTTTGCTTATTGTTTTTGGTTGATTTGGCTCTTTTCTTTTGGTCAAAAAAGTTGATGTTGGTAAAAGCTACCTGCTTGTAAAGCACTGCCTACTGGTTCAGTTAAGACAGCTAATAATAACCTATACTTTTCCACCAAAGAAAAGTCTCATTTTAAAAAAATAATGACTCTAATAACTTGCCTGCAGTTCACTACATAACTATGCAAATAACATTTCAGTCTTCTTTTTTTAAAAAAACTATGTTTGTATTTACTTTACTAAACTCTGATAGTGGGGATCCTGGCCAAGTTTTCATTACTAACATCTGAAAAGTCCTTCGAGAACTCAGTGTTTATGTAAATTTTCTTAGCAACACTGGAGAGCTAAATCTCAAGTACATTCATGAGGAAAATTCTAAGAACATAAGTAAACAGTTGGAAAATTGTTAATATCTTGAGACTGTTTCATGTAGTATAATCATGGCTGTATGTCATTTTCTTCATACTTTTGGTATAATTTTTCATTTCTAGTCTCACAGTATAAACATGCATGTTTTCTGTCTGTTCCAGTAAGAACAATTATTACAAGAACCTAATAAATCCAGTCTGTTCCATTTTTTATCCTGGACAATGCCAGTCCCTGCTCAGAACTCAAAGTACTCACATAATTGATTGCAAAGAGATTTCCAACTTAAGCAGGAAACAGTCTTTGCTTCTTTGCAAGGATAAACTAGGCATTAATATTACAAATGTAGAAGAATGTTTTACAACCTCTGAGGGAGTCCAACAGATTTGACCAGTTTATTATCTGCAGACTTTTAACTGTCTAAAACAGTTCCTCAAAGAAAACAGCTGTGTCATACTTAAAGAGTCAGGATGCCCAATAGAGGCAGTGGAAAGAAACATACCTTCTATGAATAACATGAGTTAATTGAACTATGAAAGAAATAAACACTTAAAATGTGTTTATTTTTCCACAATATTTAATTTACTTTCATGTATTTTTAAACTAAATGTTTGTTGAATGCAAACCTTAGCCTCTGGTGAAATTATTTCTTTACTTACATAAATGTGATGAACTTAAAGCATCTCAAAAATGTTTGCATTAAGTTTTGCAAACCAGTAATATGTAATTTTTCATTTTCAAAATCACTTTCCCATTAAAATATCTATTTAAAAGGAAAATATCAGACATTGCTATGAGATTAGGAGACTAAGAACATTCCTAGGTATCAGTTAAACTGTAGTCAGATTTCTTTAGCTTTTACTCTGTAACCAGCAAGTAGCCTCTTTGTTTAAATCAGAATGGGTCTTTTGGACAGAAGCTTTATTGTATTTGCAAAGGTTTTCTACATTGTCTGTTTTTGGATGGGTGCAACTCACTCTTTCCTAAACTAAGTATTTTTCTAAGTCTTGGCACTTTCCTCAAGTTTTCTGTTTTAAAGTGAGTTACTGATGTAGGTGCTCTTTTAACACCCAAGCACTTAACAGCAGTCCTCCACCTTGTGGCTGGACACACAATTTCTCAATGATCCTGTCAGTTGAATAAAGGCCCTCATTGCTCTCACAGAATACTTCTGGACAAAATGTCCAGCCCACACTTGATGAAGACATCATGAGATGGGTGACCGGCTGGCTCAAAGGTCTGGCACAAAGGGTTACAGTGAATAGGGTGACATCAGACTGGTGACTTGTCACTGGTGGGGTTCCATAGGGCTCCACCTTATGGCCAGTTCTGTTCACCATCTTCATAAATGACTTGGATGCAGGCCCCAAAGGTATGCTAAATGAGTTTGCAGATGATACAAAAAATTGGGAGGAGCTGTTTACTTGAAGACAGAGAGGCTCTGCAGAGAAAAATTAGAGCACTGGGCAATCAGCATCCATATGATGTTTAACAAGAGGAAGTGTGGGATTCTGCACCTGGGATGGGGCATCCCTGGTTGTATGGACAGACTGTGGAGTGGGATGAGAGAGTCATGGAAAGGACCTGAGTGTCCTGGTCAATGGAAAGTTGGATATGAGTCAGCAGTGCCCCGGCAGCTAGGAGGGCAAACCCTGTCCTGGGGTACATCAGGGACAGCATCGCCAGCTGGGCAAGGGAGGGGATTGTCCTGCTCTGCTCTGCACTGGGGCGGCCTCACCCTGAGTATTGTGTGCAATTTGGGGCACCAAAAATAAGAGAGATATAAAGCTATTAGACAACATCTAAAGTAGAGCTATGAAGATAGGGACAGGTCTAGAGGGGAAGCTGTAAGAGGAATGGCAGATGACACCTGATTTTTTCAACATGGAGGAGACTGAGGGGAGACCTCATCACAGTCTACAACTTCCTTGTGAGGAGAAGGGGAGGGGCAGGCACTGATCTCTTCTCTCTGGTGACCAGTGAAAGGACCCAAGGGAATGAAGTGTCAGGGGAGGCTTAGGTTGGATATTAGAAAAAGGTTCTTCACCCAGAGAGTGGTTGGGCACTGGAACAGGCTCCCCAGGGAAGTGGTCTCAGCACCAGCCTGACAGAGTCCATGTGCTCTCAGGCACATGGTGTGAATCTCGGGGCTGTTCTGTGCTGGTCCAGGAGCTGGACTTCAGTGACCCTTTTGAGTCCCTTCCAACTCAGGATATTCTATGATTCTAATGTAAGTGTCTGTTCAAGTGAATTGAAATGTTCATGCTTTTCACTAGCGGCCTGTAGTAGGTATAATTATTACTAGAAGCATGAGTGCTCTGTAGAAAAGTGAAAAAATATGGAGCACCAGTCTTTTAGCTTGTTGTCTTTTTAGTGCAGTGCATTATCTTCTGTATTCTTCTTTTAGGATTAGTTCTATTCTGGTGCCTCTCATTCTGTCTTGACCCAGCTATGCTTTGCAACAATACTGTGAACCACTTTAATGTACTTGTGCCTTGCTTACATACTCTTGCTGCACTCCAGCAGCATTGGTTTCTCTCTGTGTTCATTCTTTCCATTTTGTAGCCAAGTGCACCTGCTGCCAAGAGTTCTCACAACTGTCTTGTTGTGCTGTCAGCTTTCCAGTACTTGTATTGACTGCTGTAAATCTTCAGTAGAGAAGGGAATATTTAATGTTAGATTACCCTGACACTTCTCAACAGTGATCTGAGGCACAATACAGATCAGATAATAGATTTTGGTTGCTCTTTTCAAGGTTACTATTTAATCACTGAGCAAAAAAGTGAGGTATTTTCTTTGCATTTAGGTACTATCATCTACATACTATAACACTAATAATGATAAGTAGTCAGACAGCAATAAGATTTCTTTCAGCCCCAAATGCATTTGTTGTAATCAGGGAAGATAATTTAGAGTGAAGTGGTGATCATTAATCCAGGATTTCTAAACTGTCTGAAGACCTCCAGCTGCTGTGAGAAAATGGAAGAGTTCTTTTACTGGAGTAGTTCTTTTATGGTAGAAGCTCTGCTGAGATGAAATATTTGGCAATTTCCCTTATTTGGTTATTACTAAACACATAGCCCTGCTGGTTCCTTGTGGAGATGTGCCCTATTCTCAGTATGACTGCTTTGTATCACTCCAAGGCTAAGTACTTTACAAAGCTGCATTTCTCCTATCCCTTACAAATTGTGTCATTAGATTATTTTTTAATGCTATTTTTCTTTTTGTGGAATTGTTTGTGAATTTATTTACATACTATCAGATGCAGGTAGATACTATGCTGTGAAGGGACTGACCTTTGGCAACATACAACACAAATGGTGAAAATTAAATTACCTTTTCCTTTCTCAGTCTTATAAATCTAATGTTATTAGTAGCTAAGGCAATGAGATCCACTTCAAAAATATTACTTTTATCCTGCCAGTGTCTTTTTAAGTTTGTATTTTGTGACTTTTTTTTTTATCTGTATTCATACCAGAAAGTCTTGTGGCCTTTCTTTTAGGTGATTTTTTTTGGCAGTGAGTTTAATGCAGTAATTCAAATGCAAACTTATAAAATAGCCAAAAATTAAGAATTACTCTAAGCAATGCCCCCTCTCTGATATTTGTGAGGTGCTTACAATATTCTTGGCTCTTATACAATGCATAAATAAAACGAAAGGAGCAAGTTTATAATTGTAAAGCCCCATATTTCTACGGGGACAGTGCAATGTAAATCTCATTGAGGATGACTGTTGTTGTGATATGATATCCCAACAGAAATCAGTGTCCTCCATACATAATATGGGACTTAAACTGTGGGAAAAAGACCCTGGAGTTGATAGGAAATCCTGCAACAGGCACAGGTCTGTGGTAGCATATGTTTAAGCAAAAGCCACAGACTCACTGAACTTTCATGTTAACAGGAGGACAAAAGTGTATCACTCTGAAAGAAGCTCCCTGGTGCAACTGTTCACAACAGAGAGGTTACTGTGCATTTTGCTTTGGCAAGTTGTGTTCTTCGCAACAGAAGAGATCTCTTAACAGAGACTGTAGGAGAGTACAAAATAGGACCAGATCCTTTATCTTCTCCTCCTGCCCAATGGAAGCCTTCTAAGTGGAAGTTAAAGCATCCACTCCTTGGACTCACTGAGTCTTTAAGGCCATATTTAACTCCTTTTAAGGTAATTATTCACTTTATTTATGTTGAGCTCTTATCTGTGTTATGGTATACGGTACATATAGGATGAAGCTTTAGCAGCTTGTGAGGATCAATATGGCAAAACAATAGTATTAATTCTGAAAAGCCATTTTTCCTTCTGTAAAGCATTACATCTTTATTGCTATCTTTCTTTAGTGTTATTATTCCCTTTTTAAATGGTTAATTAAACAAAAGATGTGATTGGGTCTTAAAGCTGTTATGGTCAACCATGACAAAATACCCCTTGTACATAAGGGGTATTTTTTAAAATTTGTACATTTTTTAAAAGGCTAAATGCCACTGCAGATTATTTGCTGGCACAAAGTTGTAGACATGTTTAGAGGACTATGGATAATTTAAAATACTTCTCACAATTTTGAAATAACATCAGTCTGTCATGATGAACGTATTTTCATTCAAAACCAGGACAAACATAAACAGACACACTAAATCTTAATGTATTTATATGTCTCCAAAGTGTAAAATAATTTTTAGACTACCATACTTATCTGAACTCCTTTTCTTTCAAAATCTGAAACAGAAAGAATACATTTTTCCTGATAGTTGAATTACTAATGATTTCTCTTTTCTATGCTGAGCTTTAGACTGAGGAACATGTTTACCATAGAGTTATGAACCTGTGAAACCAAGGGCTACAGTAAAATTGCTGATGCAATGTTAACTACAGGAGCATGAACAACTTAACAGTTATTTTATTCATGATGAAAATACTTTAAAGGACTTTCTAAGACATTTGTAAAGGTAGCAGACAGAGGACTGTGGACCAAAACTATGAACTTAATGCTCTCGTAAACTGCAGCAATACCTTTGTTTAAACTATGACCTTCCTTCTAGTTTTTCCTGATAATTATTTCTCCTAATTGTTAACCTTCTTGTATGTTTTGACCGTAAGTAAATTTTTATCCTACATAATGAGAATTCTTTGAATTCTTTACATCTGCTTGCTTGGTAAGAATACCACAACATGTATATCTGTGATTCTTGCCTTACGGGACATAAGAAAAAAACTTACACATGATAACTTGAATAACTTAAGGAACATTATTATGTTAATCGATTTGTACTGATCCAAAATAGTTATTCTAAAGGCAAATTAAACTCAAATTAGAGAGGAAAGAAAAATGAGAACAGTGTCAGAACAGTTCTGGAGGGAACTGTGTGGTCAGTAAGGTGTTTGAGTTGGGGAAGAAAAGGAAAATGGAGCAAAATGAACCATGATGGGTGGGAGATTTTGGATACCCTATTAATCAGTCTTGGAAGTAAAACCAGAAGTAATGTCCTTTATTTTTTTCCATGTCTTTATTCCTGAAACCATTGGGTCTGGGAAAAATCTTTGCTGGCAGATGATGTCAGCTTGTTTTGATGCATATGATCAGTCACAGGATTGATACAAAGAAATACTTCCTTACTGTTTCTCTGTATGTATTTCAATGTACAGTCCCAGGGACAGTGGTTATCAAAGTAACACAAAGACAGAAGTATGTAGAAAAATGTACACATAAGATATAACCAATTCAAATCTGGTTAGTCACTCTCCTCACAAGTTTTAAAATTGATGTTTCTCCACAAATTCTACATAATTTCTCCAAATATATCTTTTGCCTTTACTCATCTTTCCCCTTGCCAGGATTTTAATTTTATTACTGAAATATTAGTATGTTAAACTACAATTTAGGCCACTTTGCTCTTCTTTGTAACTCATTAACCTATGCAGAACTGTTTTAGGTGTTGATTTCTTTACTTAATTTCAAAAGAAAAAGCATAGTAAAAGATTTCAGAAAGACTGGCAGCTTTTCTCAGAGTAAATACATACATGTCAGTGGCATAAGTATCAGCTCTTCTTCTCTGTATTGTTACTTCAGAAATAGATTAATTAAACTTGAAAACACCTCTTTAACTGGTGTGGCAAACTTTTACTGATGCAATCAGGGCCACCATATGTATACATGTAATGTGAATAATTTTGTGGGGGCGAGATGGAGCTAGATTAAGGTAGCAATAATCCTGTGCCTATTTTGATGTCTTTCTCCAAAGAAAGGAGAGCAAAGTGTTTCTGGTCCAAAAAGTCATACACTTTCTGCATAAAAAGCTAAACACATGGGTGGATTGGTGAATGGTTGGTGCTACTATGATCATAGATGATCAGCCTTGTATGGCTTTCATAAATCCTTTTACCAGATTTTTGATACAGCCAATTTTTCCTTCTCATTTGCTTGAGTAGAACAGCTTGAATCAAGACCTTGCCTCTGTGTCTGCCCCATTTCAGCACTTTGGTACTGGGAAACTGAAAAATGTTGGAATCATCTATTGGGCAGCCTTGGGAGAAGAAGAGTAGGCTTTTGTGATGAAGTGGTTCCTCAGGAGAGAATGAGAGAAGTGCATGTCTTGGAGATGCAGGAGGAGGTGAAATGACTTCTGGGAACAGAGCTGCCTGGGGAAAGAACTCCCACAGCCTGAGGCCTGGCTAATACCTCTGAAACCTGTCACAGCCATGTAACATCTCACTTGCCTTGAGCAATGCTTAAGCTAAAATAGGAAGCACAACCAGTATATACTACATGGGATGGCAGAGCTCTTAGAAAGCAGTTGCAAAAATAAACAAGCAAGAGAAACAGCCAGAGAAAAATTAAAACCAGAGACAGAGGCCTAGAGAAAGAACATAAATGATGAGCATTGAGAATAAAAAATAAATGCAAGGGCTATAAAAAGAAAGGAACAGGTGTCTAAAGAAGGTCAGAGATCCAAGCAGGTGTGAAAATCCAGTCTGCATTTTGAAAAAACAATTTTTTGTCCATTTGAAACCCTAGTTTCTACATGGTGATGAGGAAATTGCAAACTCAAGATTGTGCTTTTATGATAATGACTGATTTGCATGCAGTAACAGTGGTCCTGAACACATAACAGGTGGCATACTCTTGTGATTAGAAGCAATATTTTACCCATATTACCACTGGATGATGCACTAACTCTTGGTCTTTTCTGAACCCTTTCTTCTTGTGCAAGCAGAAATAACTTCATGCATTATGTTCTATATTTCTATTATACAAATCTCCTTCAGTTAGATGTAAATATTGTGATTTCATTTTTTTTTAAAAAACAAGCTGGTCCAAAGTGAATTAAGGAAGTTGAAGTAAAGTGATTCAATGTTAGGCAACTTCGTGCTTCTTCACTGTCATTGTATTTATTGAAGAAACACGTGCCCTTAAGCATGACAGTCTCCATGCTCCTCACAGGTACAGATTCCACTTCTCCAGTCACACCACAGGACCAAGTGATACAGTGGTTCCAGAAATGCTGCTATTCAACACCATCTCACATTTAAATGTGGACTTTTATGTTCTTACGGATATTAAGTGTTGCATGTTACCGTAGATTTACCCTGTAGGAGCCTCAAACACTAATAGGCTAATTTAAACAGCAGCAACAAAAACCCCAAAACGAAACAAAAGTAGTAACATAAATGAGAAGTAAGTAAGAGAAGACAAGAATAAGGGGGCTTTAGGTCACCTGGATTCACAGACTTGCCATTGGCAGATATCTCGGGTTGCAAGGTACCCCTTTTACCCCTTTTTGTCTTTTAATTATACGAATGAACACAGGATGACAGACAATTTTGTAGAGTATTTATAGTTTCAAACGTCTCCTAAGTGCTTTTGATGCACACTTACTATTCTTTATTTGTTCTAAAAAAGTCTTACAAAAAGCATTTTTGAATACTGAAACATTTTGGTAAGAAAATGTACAGCAGAAGCATGTAAAATAAAAGGATAATATTTACAGTGGATGGGGTATCAAGTATTGCATTTGGTATTTCTCAATTGATGTGTTGTATTAAGCAAATTCACTTTGTTCAGTGTCTCAAATGTCTCATTTTCAGTGTACAATGAGGAGTTATATTTTCTTTTCATGAAATAAATCACAGTATGATTTCTCAGTTTATACTTTTTCCCATCCCATGGGCCATAGTTTTGTATTCTCCCGTCTCTCCCTCCATCCCAACAATAAAAGGAACCAAAAACCCCAAATGAAAAAAAGAAGGGAAAAAACCCAACCCTTCTGTAAATGGGTTTATTTTCTAAATTGATAATTTTAATATATTCAAGAAATAGAAATAATTATACTTTCTCAGACTTAAAAATAAAATTAAACAGCAATACCTTTGTCAAAGACCGAGTTGAATGTGTCAAATTAGACACAATTGCAATATGTAGTTCCATGTCATCTTGTCTGTCCTCATGTTAATGTAGAAATGTTTCTTAAAGTGTATATTAAATAATAAATCCCATTTGACTTTAATAATTTTAGTAGTGTAATTCCTACTCCTTCTCTTCAGGGATCACAGCACAGCACAGGAAATCTCCTAGGACCTAATTCTGCCAGTCTTACCCTAAAAAGTAATTTAATCCACCATAATCCCATGGAAATAATTTTAAGGATTTGCAGAGAAATGTGCTAGTCAAAATTAAAAATCTGTCCCATACAAACAAGTTATGACTGCCAGTTTTAACTTTCTAAAATACTTTTACTTTGAATGTGTACTCTTAGTTCAGAATGTGTTGTGGGAAGAGGAGGAAGACTGTTTATTAACCTTGATTATTTACAAATCTCCGTAGTTTTCACTTCTGCAAATCATAGGTAATCAAGGTGCTGTAGTAATAGTAAGTTCTATTAAAAATCACTGCTCTTCCCTTCTTATTGATTGGCCAAACAGCTTACTTCTCTGATTAAGGTTTACTTTCCTGTGTGTGGAAATCTGAAAGAAAAAGAATTATCTCAGTCATTTCCAAAACAGTGAAAAAATAAGAGAATTTTTTTCTGCTTGCATAGAAATGTCTGTGAAGAATTTCCACAATTTGAAGCAGTTCATGTGTTCATTATCAACCCATCCAGATCTGACCTATGTGAAACACTAAACCCTTAAAATCTAAGTGGTAAATTTCAGCAAAGTAGCACGAGTTTCCTGGTGGTGTACTGTTAATATGCATGTAAGTGCAAAGCTAATTCTCCACACAGAGCATGATCCAACTTGAGTAGAAATACTTACAAATTTTTTTCTAGGGGAATACTTGTTGGATTTGAAACAGGAGACCAGAACAGGAGACAAGATAAGATAATTATACTTGCATTTCTCACTTTTACTACTCATTAAATGCTCATCTTCTTCATTTGACAAGGCAGGTAAGATATAGTCTCCCATTTTATGAATGTTGCAGAGGCATTTCTCATGTTTTGCCCACACTATTTCTGAAATGAAGATACTCATTCAGAATATTTTAGAGGATCTGTTGATTATATTCCTTTTCAAAGCCAAATAAACATAATTGACAAAATTCCACCTTCTAGCAAAGTTTCTAGTTTTTGAACATCATGTGATGTACAGAGAAGAAGATACCCTCAAGTCATGACCCTGTTTCACCAGTGGGCTTTCTGGAGGAAACAAATGTGTTAAATGCTCATTTAATTCTGCTAACATTCCAACACCC
The DNA here is from genome assembly GCF_020740725.1 of Corvus hawaiiensis. NCBI lineage: Eukaryota > Metazoa > Chordata > Aves > Passeriformes > Corvidae > Corvus > Corvus hawaiiensis. Next base: position 79,932,803 of record NC_063214.1, read on the forward strand.
AGACAATCTCCTTTCTTCTTTCAGGCTTGAGTCCTTGCTCCTAGTTTTCCTCAGTACAATGTGTAATTACTTTTAAATTACCACAGTGATTTCCTTCAAGAACACCAAGTGGACCATACCTCATATTTATCTGTCCCTGTAGGGGACATGTGGGCAGAATTACACTTTACCAGTATATGCATTTCTGTTCTGCACTAATCCAGTACGAGATATTTTCCCAGATGCCCCCAAAGAACTTAGTATCTCTTTCCATTTTAAACAGAGAGCAGACATTTCGAGTTTTCTTAAACAGGAAACTCGTTTGGAAACAGTAGGTATTTTCATTTTCAATAGCTATTTAATTTTCATTTTTCTTGAATTTCTAGTCCGCCATAATGTAATCTCTCATTTCAGAGGCTTTCTTGTCAAAGCCTTAGTAGCCATGAATCAAATACTACATTATTTCCTCACACAAATAACAACTGAAGTCATCAGTGAAAGAGAAAGCAGCAGAATGAAAAGAAAGATTGGAAGGATAGCAAGTTAGAAGGTTAAAAATAACCATGAAAAACAGCATAACTACCTGTGACAAATTATAGAATGGAGCTCAGAATCTGGCCTTCTCATTCTACAAAATTAAGAGAGCTTGGCAAGAATTTTTTGCTGCAGAACTGAAAAAAGTAAGTTTAAGGTGGTCCTGTGCTTTTATTTCTAAAGAGTGCTAAAGCAGAGCAATGCTGGCTTTACCTGTCTTTTTCCTTACTATGAACTGTATTTTTCCATTTCATCATTTTTCAGCCATGGGGCCTTCAAAATAGCTTTTCATTAAATTAAATCAATTTAAATTAAATAGTATGTGTTGTTTTGAAGAAATTTATTTAATTATACATGGTTTTAAAATATAAATACTTGTAGCCCATATTTTAAAGAATAACTGGCATTGACCATAGATTGATTATTGCATATTCCTGCTTTGTCTCCCAGGAAATCCAGAATTCAGGTGGATCGTGCAGCCCTTCCCCAAACACATGGAGACATAAAATTAACCCACTTGTTTGTTGATCAAACTGGATTAAATAAAAAGAAAAAAAAAGTGTTTCTGAATTACTTGTCTTGGGCCCAGAAAATAACCTGCTTGACTGCTGTCATCCAGACTCAGTTCAATCGAAACTTACCTCTGGAGTGTAGCTTTGTTACAACCGATGACAAATGATCTAAGGGTATGAGAAAGACAGATTTGCAGGTAAATATAAAGTCTTTAATTAGACCTATTTTTTAAATTATGAATTACTTAACATGTGGCTGATATAAAACCTACTGACTTCTGACCTACTGTGTTCCCAGCGTCACAGTTTCAGATTTGTGGAAGCTAATATGTAGCCAGACATTGGTACTATCTTTCTTGGTGAGGACAGACGGTTCTCTTCTTCGAATATCCATTATTTAATAATGGATATTATTTAAATATCCATTATAACAATGGGGATTTGTTTTCTCTGGAATGTGAGTGCCTGTCTTGTACTCACATACTTGAGGGAGCAAACTGAGGCCAACATGCTGATCATGTGAGTCTAGTGAAGACTTACTTTTGCTCAATGGTTCACTTGTGCTGGATCAGCATCTATCGAGAAATCATGTGAATATTACAATCCCTGTCAGAGAACCAGCCCAGTAACTGCTGTTGTTTATTCTGTTTCAGATCTCACATGGCCTGAGAATTTTCTTAGCCTCACTCTGGTGAGTGAGGATACATAAGAAAATCAGGTTTTGTTTAAAGTAAAGGGGAAATGAATAAGGCTTCTAACTGTTATTGGGAGGAGCTAAATAAAATAAATAAATAATTATTATTTGTGTATTGAAGATAAGTTAAAGAAAATAATGCTTGCATGATTAGTTAATTAAATTTTCATTAATAGTGGGATTCATTCAGTAATAGGGTGAGCTGTCCTGATGCTGTAATGAAAAGAAAATGAAATTAAACTATTTCCACTTTTACATGCAAGGAGTGCTCAGAAGCAAACAAATTGCAATGTAGTTATTAGCTCCTTCCTGATCCAGTTACTTCCTTTATACTGTATTTTATATAGAAACAAATTAAAATAATGCAATTGAGATTTTCGAAACCAAGCACCTGGAAGTTAGGGAATAATAGAAGTGAACCTTAATTTTTGTCCTGTATGCTTGAATGAGCTTGAATGTGCTAGGATCCTGTGGAAATGCTCATAAGGTAGAAACTTACTACTCTGTGCTGCAAGCTTTTATACTGTAGAATTTCAGAGCAATTTCTCAACACTTATTCCTTCAGGAAAATAATAAACATTTCCTATGTGTAATTTAAGAGTAGTTTTGCCGTACGCATCACATTGCTTCCACATATATAACAGCAATATTACATCTGCCATCTGAGTATCTGAACCAAAGGACTATCCTAGAAACCAAAGAAAGATGGTCAGAAGAAAGTTTCAGTCTGTCCTAAGTTTTTTTTCTCTGTGCTGAGATTTAAACAAGCTCCAGCTTCCTGAAATCTGGATGCAAACTGACTGTGACCTATGGCATTGGGAAAGAGCACATTGTTCCTTTTTTGCCTTGCTACTCTCCCTTTTATTTTATAGTTTATTAGGCATAGTTACTATTGTTTTATTGGAAATACAAATTGAATCCCTAAATGATGTATTTTGTGTTGCTTGGCACACAGGTACCTTTTTCATTAGTACGGGGACTAGAAAAAAAGATGGCAATTTAACTGTTTGCATCTTAGGAGAAGCTCAAAACATCATGGAGAGAATAGCATCTCTGTAAGAGAGAATCTCCATGCAAAACACAGAAGATTTTCACACTAGGACTATGAGGTGAGGGTCTAAGTCGAAGGTTTGTGGTTAGTTCCCCAAGCAGCATTGCAGTAAACTGAGAAAGATGTTACTGTGTTCTTATTTGCTACTTTGTAGAAAGAAATGGTAAAACGAGATTCATCATTAGGCTGAAAAAGAGGGAAAAAAAAGGCATCACTTCTAAAAATGGTATTAAGAAAGAAAAGAAATATTTTTTATTTTAAGTCCTGCTGGTAGATACACCTGACAACATTCCTTTGATTTCTCTGGAGTGTTTCTTAAAAGTAGAATTCTTAGTTCATACAAACAGTGAGAAGTTTAGATTGTTTCTTGGCTTTCACTCTATTTACCGACATTAAATATATACCTTGGGAAGGAAAGGGCAGGAATGCTGTCACTACATGTCTGTATGTATTTCACTTAGATATCTAAATTAACAACCCTAATTTATTGCAATGTTAATGGGGCTTTCATGTGATTTCAGCTGTGACTCATCATTAACTTTTTTTGGTGTCTCTCATCTTGTGAATCTCTGTTCCACCCCAGCTACCTCTTCCTGCCCCTGCATCAGTTCTGTTCTGGCATGGACATTTGTGCAGCTGTGCAGAAATCAAGACTGGGAAATTGACTTGTCTGAAACAACAACCATTCAAATAAATTTTTCTCCAATGCAATCACGCAGCTTTTCCAGGTGAAGGCAGGGCACTTCACCCAGCTAAGCAGACAAGAGTAAGGGGCAGATATTCAAATTACCACTGAATGTAAACCTATAGTTTTGGGGCACCTAAGATAAATCTAGAGATTTCTGATTTCCTAGTAAAGTCAAAATGTGCCAATAGTATGCTAAGTGCTTGTTATTAGCATTAATTTATTATATACCTAATTGATCTTGATATTACTTCTAGAGGCTCAGTAAAAATAGATATTTTTTACACATGGAAATTTTGAATTATTCACCAACTCTGGACGTGGTGTAATGCCTAACAATTTCAGTAGTTAAAAAATAACATTTTGTCTTCTTAAACAAAGGTCAGCATTTTGTTTAGTGTTACATATACATTTTTAAACTCCCTAAACACTCTTCCGTTAAATGTTCAGAAAATGCTAATTCATAAAATCTCTGGTTAGAAGAAGGTATTTTCCACTACATTTCAAGTTTATTACATTACTTTTCGTTATTGATTTTTGAATTTATTCATCTTAATTAAAGAAGATTTGGTACACTAATTCTTATCTTTTCATTAAATGGAAACACTAAAATTTTCAGTGTCTGGTATATAGTTTATTCTCCATGATAATGGTATCATGTGAATATTCCTTTTCTGTAAGGATGTTTTAGTGAACAGTCTGTTAAACTGTCTTGCATCCATTTAATTCATATGCGCTGAGAATCTTTAAAACTTACTACTTGTGATTTTTCATGGTACTTCTGTACCAATGCAGCCAGCATAACAAATATAATTACCCCTGAGCTTTCAGCATTATAATTCCTGTACTCTAATTTTATGATTACTTAAAAAAAAAATAACATTTCAATGATTTTTTAAGAAACATAGAAATTTATGTAAACAATAATGTATTATGAGGAATGATAATAAGGGGTATCTTACCTTCCTCATTCAAGTTTGAATTACTTTGCTGTTATTAACCAAAATGACACTGTACAAAGAAAAAAAAATAATAAAGAAAATACTGCCCTGTATACTGAAAAATAACTTGAAATTATCAATTCAGAATGCTGAATGACATTAACAGTTTATCACTATTTACCTGTGAGAATATTTATGAATCCAAACAGAATTGAAGCTGTGTTTTATGACTTGCTGCATTCTGAATGCCAGATCATTGAAAATCTAATCTCGGTGCTAGAAATATCCATTTCAAATCCATATCCTTGTAGCTATTTTGATACTGTGTTGAGCAACTTTCTGTAACTTCCAGGATATAAAAGACTTGAGCTCAGTATTTAAAACATCGCAAATAAAAGTGTAGAGCAACAGAAAAGGAAACAGATAAAGAGAAGGTAGTTCAGTATGCTTGTTATTATAATTTCCAATATGCTTTTTACTATAAAGAACATGTTTTCCCAGTTATACTGCTTTTTGAAAAAAATATATAAAAAGGTAGTATGGAGCCCCAGCATTTCCTAGATTGTAGTCTTGACATTGCAGTTGGCCCTATGTAATCAAACTTCATTCAAAGAATAGCTCCTCATGAAACAGACTTTAGTTTTGAAATGGTATATTCTTTTCTGGAGCTTCTTTGGCAGTATGAAACTGTATCTTTCAAAAACAATCTGCTCTGTGTTGATGCAGCAAGCTAATAAAAGCAAATAAAAGTTCTGTTTATGAAGGCATATGGCAACCCTTATTTTTGTAAGATAACAAAACTTGCTATGAGGTTCATATATAAATAAAAGCTTAATTCAAGGAAAATATGAACAGTTGAGAAGAAATAAAACATGGAGTGGCTTAGATTTATAAAATCTGATAAAATATTTTCTATATTGAAAATGTGGAAATGGGAACTATTTCCTTTCCTCCCTTCATGATTCATATACATTTATATGTTCCTGACTAAATGATGAGTATATATGTTCTAATAACCACTCACCTATTAATAAAACATATATGATATGCAAGTTGAAATAAGCAGAATTTCTTTTCCATGGCACTAAATCTTTTTGCACATTGCGGTTAAATTAATGAGGTGTATTAGGACTTGACCACTGGAAAATAGAACCTAAATAAGCAAAAGCCAGAAAAGAAGAGGCTGCTGGACTAAATGCTTCAAAAATCTTGGTGCATATTCCCATCCACCTGTGATATGGTGATTATTTTGTTTAAAGAACAAGCAAACCTTTGTAGTGGATTGTGCATATGGACACCATTCAATGATATCTTCACTACTATGATTTCATAGCGTTTTCAGTTCCAGTGCTGCAGGCTGACTTGATACCAGATGCCAGTGGATATTTAGGCCCATAGGAGCATGCCAGAGGAATAAGGTAGGCCAGTTCAATTTCAGGATTGCAATCTGTATTTAAAGGTTTATGTATTTAGGACAAAAATATGGAAAATTACAGAATTATTAGAAGGGAAAAGTGGCAGTGAATAAAGGGGTGAAAATAAGTGGGTAATGGGTAGAATTTAAAAAGAATTTATCCTTCAAAATTTGGCTTTTTTTTAAAAACACACCAATTATAAAGATTATTCTAATTAATTTCTTTTTAACAGTCACAGAACTGGTTTACAGTATTTTAAAAGCAAATTCAAGTTTTCTTATTTATCTAGTTGAACAGTACACTGAAGAGAGGGATTTATTCATATATTATTAGGTTATTGATATTGCAAAATGTAGTAAAGCACTTAATGGAAGGAAGAATATCAAGCATATATTTTATCCAGCATCTTCTTTCAATCTGCATTTTATCAAAGTCAGTTTGTCTATTACTTCTTTTAATAGGGATTTTATTATATTAACTGGAATGCTTATTGGGAGTACTTGCTCTAAAATCAAAAGACAATATTACAATGCAGTTAGAATGCATGTAGTGCAAGAAATTAAAAGGAGATTTGTTCTTTGCTTTACAACTTAAGTAATCTATACTGGAAGAGGCTGAAGAGGTTCATGTTCTTTGGAGCTGAAAGTTCATTGAATTCATTGTCATTTCAGCTTCCACTATCCAACTGCCAAAGCCAGACATTTATCATGTGTCCAGTGGCAGAGGAACACAAATGATTTTCTTTTCAGTGTAGCTGCTATGACTCAGGTGCTTTTCCAAGTTATGCAGTAAATCATCAGTTCTAACATCTCCTGAATCTTCATCTTTCTTATATAACATGAAATTAGAGGCCAAGAACTTAACTGAAATTTAATATGAAACTTGACTTCGCAATACATGTAGCTACAGTGGTATTGGATAAGTAAGGATGCAAAAGAGAACTGAGCTCTGTCCTGTGCCTACCTATTGAGCATCTCTTGGTAAAGTGATAAGCAATGCTGTCATGTTAGTATATGTGACACACTCCAGGTATTTTGAGAATCCTCTTTGTACTTACATAGTTAAGACTTTGTAACCATAGTTAAGACTTTGCTTCAAAGTAAACTGCAGACCTGCAAGTAACTGCTACAGGAGCTCTAAAGTAACAGGACTGAGCAAACCACATGCCTGCTGTACTATTTGGTGTATATTATGATTCCTCACCTTTACCTTACCTAGTCTGGTACAAACTCCTCAACTCATGCAACCCAGCTCAGATGTCTATTGAAGAATGAACTGGACTCCAGCAATATCTGTTTCTGTCCATGGACTGTACAGAGAACTATCACAGAGATATTTACAATGTAATATGGCCACAGTTGCTCAGATTAAGCATTTTCAAAGTGATGACATAAAAAAATATTAGAACGCTCTTCCACTTAAGGAAGCTTTTAATCAGAATTGAGAGAGCCAAAGGAACACTTTAGACATAAAATAAAGAAAAAAGGTTTTAACTCAAATGCTAGCTGAGGGCTGTAAGTAACTGAGGGAAGGAACCTGAGAGTTACATTTGATACAGACAAGCAGTGACATTACCAAGTGCCTTGTGGTCTACACCTTAATGGAAACACAAAATGAGTTTGCAGATACACTGTTTTCTTTCTACTTGAGGGGCAATTTGTAAGGGAAGGATCTATAAGCAAAGAAGGAGTCTGAGAAAAGGGGATAAGAATGCTTTGGGTTTCTTGAAGGTAAGAGGAAACAAATTTGATGAGTCAAATTCAAGACCTAATAAAGTCAGCAGCAACATTCCCATTTACTTCATTAGGAGTCAGGATGAACAGAAATATGAACAGAATATGAATAAAGGAAGATTTCTCCAGTTTTGTGATGTAGCCTCTTATGTTTATGTACAATCTGTCTTCCACAGGGAAGGGCTTTAGAAACTTCATACAATAAATAGAGTTCATGTTTCTCTGAAATGCAAGTGCATCAAAGATGAAAGGTATAAACTTTTCAGCACAGCAATCCAGCAATACATAACTGTTTACTACAGAAAACACAAAGTTGTTTCAATGACATATTCTGAGAACAGTGGAAATGTCCTTAATAAACTCAAGTGATCACCTTTGAAATTCTGCTCTTGAAACAGTTCCTGAGCTAATGCTGTAATTTACATTGCTGTAACAGCAGATTCAGAGAGAAAAGAGCCTACTGAATGTCAACATCTCTTCCTTTATCATGTTTCTTTTTCTATAAAAGGTGTGATTCCACTTTTTTTTTAAATCTATATGTAGTTTAGAGCCAGTTAGTACCTGGAGTTCCTAGAGCCACTAAGAAAATAGAGTTGTGCCACTTAAAATATATTTTTTTACTGGTGCTGTTTAGGGTATATATCTATATCACTATATATCCATATATACCCATATATCTATATAACAATATATTTATCATTCAGGCTGGACGTGTCCATGTGTGTATGTACCAAAAATATATCTATTTTTTCTCTCTACATGGAGAAAAATGCCCTCATTTTTTTTTTGTAGGAAGTTTTCGAACTGATGTATTTTGTTAAAAAGCACCAAAACCATAGATTGAGGTCAGCTGTTTCCTCCCTTCCTTTCCCTTTCACTGAAAAAGACATTAAATATACAAAATGCAGACTATGAAGCTCATATAAATAAGCCCTTGGTGATCTGGGATATGAAGCTTCTTTTTACAAAAGTAATCTGTGAATTTTAAAAAAACAATAAAAAAACCCATTAATTTAAAATATTATTGGTATGCAGCTATGACTGCGTCCTAAAAAATTCTTTTAAACTGTGGCTATATTAATAATTAAATATCTGTGGTTGATATTTTATCATATAGGTAACATAACTTGATTCCTAATGAATCAACATGTTGCAGTTAACCACTGTGTGCCATACATAACTACTTCTTTAGTAAATATAGGATTCACCCAAACTTGATTAGATGGATTATATTTTGTGTAGAAAAAATTGATTTTAAAATACACTTGGAAAAGGGCACAACAGAATAGCTTTCAGTGGCTTCACAGAACTATAAACCAGCTGATCAACTTCAAGTAGAGCTTTGGAAAGTATGAAGTCATGCTGAGGAGGGGACATGTTTGATTTCAAGATCTTAGGAAATATCTGATTGCAAAGCTAACTCCAACCAAAATAAAATGGAAAGTTTGACTCTGTAAGACTCACTACCTGAAAAAACTGATTATAATTTATTTATCTAAGCTATTACCTTCACTATAGAACATCTGTATTTTAAATTAACGGTATTACTTTGTAACCTATAGGCATAAATAAATATTTCAGAGAATTATTCATCTGACATATTTAACATCTTATGAGGAAGACAAAGTTTTAGGCCAGTAATTGGGAGCAAAGATCTAAAATTCTTACCTGTATGATGTGGGGCAGATTACTTGTACCCTTAATTGTTATCATGCAAAGCACCACTGCTTTCTGTTCAGTGTTTTTGTAAAATGTGCTGTGTATTATCACCATATACTCTAGAAAAGTATGGTTTTGTTATGGTTTTATTATTAGAATAAGTTATTAGGATAAGTAGGTTAAAATACAATTGTTTACCCTTATCTTTGATTTATATTTATTTTCTGTTCCTTCTACATTTTTCAGTGCCATTTGTATATTTGGAAAATATTTGGCTTAAAAAGCTAATCAGCTGTGCCTCCTTTGGTTATAATGCCACGGTCCATGACCTGAATAAAAGAGATCAATTGAGGATTAAAACAGTCAGATCACCCCTTCTTTCTCACACCATTGATCTCTTCATTACAAAGTACTTTTTCACACGTGCAGCTCCACAAACTGTCCTAATTTAATGAAAAGTTAGCAGATGCCTTATCATCCTGATTTTTAAATTTACTGTTATTACTTATAGGTAAATTTGGATAAAAAAATATTTTCTCAACTTAGTTGCTGCTAGAACAGCTATTTGTAATTACACTTATATTTACAGATACATTTATTATGCTTTTTGAAATATTGAATATAGCTGTCTAAGAAAAGATACAAAGCCATAAGTGGCTTATATTCAATGTTAGCTAATTGGTTAAAAAGGAAATGTGATGGTTGGTCTTCTTTGATTGTAGCTGTACCCTACCCAGTGTTGCAGAAAAGCTCCTGAAGATGTTGGCTATAAAACTGAAGGAGTTTTTGAACATCCACATTCTTCCACTCAGTGAGCTGTTAAAACTCAAGGAAAACAGTTAAAACCCAAAGAAAAGGCAACCAACCACTGAGCAATATGGCATTGCCTACCCTACTGCAATTTCAGATAAAAACAATATCAGCTTCAGGGGAAATCATTCCATTCAGAGGAAGCCATCCCTTCATACTCTGTACTGTTATAGCTCCAGCTACAATTAAAGGCTGCTAATTTGGAATTGTATGGCTGCTGAAAGGTTCTGATTTGGAAATTTTGTCTGTAACAAAATATTTGAAATATTTCATTGAAGATGGTCTAATTTTTGTGCCAACACCAAAATAAAGTGAAATTGAAATTAATTGCCAAGTAAATATTAATAAAATTGCTAGATAGAACACTACTGACAAACGCTTTTTAAGAAAATAGTACCACTGGGATTTTAAGTTTATAAATTCTTTATTCAGATATAGTTTACTGGAAATATAATTACATAAATATTAAATACTTTTTAAAACTAGGTACTATTTTGGAAGTGAAAATATAATTTTTTTTTTTTTTTTGAAAACTATATAATTACTGTATTCCTTTTCTTCAATGAGAGATAGCTGGGTTAATCTTAAAATTTGTATTTAAATTAAAACATTGGAACTATTCTAAGGAAGTTTTTATTAATGTCTTCTGACTTTGAAGAAGAAACTTACTACTTTAAAGAAAATAGATGTAATGAATATTTTTCAAAAGGCTGTTAATTGGAAATATGTTTTCCCTACATTTAAATGTTTGAAGGTGAATCTCATTTTCTGAAGGAAGAAATAGCAAAAATGAGAGAAAAAGAAATTGTGATTTTTTCAATAAATTCAGGAATATTTGCATCATATGCAACCCATATAGGCATTCATAACCATTTTACTGAATACGATTTTTAAAAATTGTATTTGACAGGATGTTGTGAATTCCAAATGTGTGTTTATACAGATTATGCCAGATTGACACTTTAAAATATTAATTAGCTGTTCAAACATATTGCATATCAAAGCACATCTGGTCTGTGGCAAAATGTGAAAAGAAATGGCACATCAGCTTTTAAGATACATTGATAGGGTCACATAGATCAACTTGTTCCTATCTCCACTCAGGGAGTTTCATCAGCATCTCATTTTTTACGACATAATTTGCATTTTAGGAGACATTATAGTGTATGCTGACATGCCAAAATTTTCTCAACAAAAAGTTGTTATCTGAGTGGTGAAGTAGAGCTTCAGGACTGAAATAACTGGAGCTTTTCATTCCTGTGCTAAGGGGCTTTAAACTTCCATCCTCATGAGAGTCTGACAGTTCTCAGGTTACAGACTACACAGGCACATGGTGTCTTTCTGTTAAAGCCCTGCCATTGCACAGCTGGCAATCACATGCAAGGGGCAAAACTGAAATCAAGGAACAGAAGTCCTGGTAGTTCTGCTGGATAATGTAACTATTCTCATGGGAGATGGAAAAGCAATGGTTTTGTTTCTGTTCCCACGATGACTTCTTTGTCTTTGTAGTGTGTTGGCCCTGGCTGGAGGCCAGATACCCACCAAAGCCACTCTATCACTCCCCTAAGCAGCTGGACAGGGGAGATAAAAGATAATTGAATTTATTACTAACAAAATCAGAGCATGACAATAAGTAAAATAAACCTTGAAAACACCTTCCCCCCACCCCTTCCTTCTTCCCAGCTCTACCTCCTTCCCCAATGGTGCAGAGACACAGGGAATGGGGGTTACAGTCAGTTCATCACCCGAGGCTTCTCCCACTGCTCAGGGAGAGGAGTTGTTCCCCTGCTCCACTGTGGCAACCCTCCCACATGAGACAGTTCTCCGTGAATTTCTCCAACATGAGTCCATCTCAGGAGCAACCTCTGTGAACTGCTGCAACATGAGTCCACTGTACAGGCAACAGTCCTGTCCAAACTGCTGCAATGTGGGTCACTCTTCCATGGGGTGGAATCAGGAACAGCCTGCTCCAGTGTGGGTCCCCCACAGGGTCACAAGTTCCACCAGAAACCTGCTCCAGTGGGAGCTCCTCTCTCCATGGGTCTGCAGGCCCCTGCCAGGACCCTGCTCCAGCACAGGCCTCCCACAGGGTCACAGCCTCCTCTCAGGCATCCACCTGCTCTGGTGTGGGTCTCTTCCATGGGCTACAGGCAGATCTCTGCATCCTCATGGACCTCGATGGGCTGCAGGGGCAAAGCTGCCTCACCATGGTCTGCAGGGGAATCTCAGCTCTGGTGCCTGGAGCACCTCCTGCCCTTTCTCCACTGACCTGAGTGTCTGCAGAGCTGTTCTTCTCACATGTTCTCACCCCATTCTTCTTAGGCCACAATTATGACTGTGCAATTTTTTTTCCCTTCTTCTTAAATATGATATCATAGAGGTGTTACCATCATTTCTGATTGGCCCAGCCTTGGCCAGCAGTATATCCATCTTTGGAGCTGCCAGGGATTGGCTCTGCCAGACATGGAGGAAGCTTCTGGCAACTTCTCACAGAAACCACCTCTGTATTCCCTCCACTGCTAAAGCCTGGCCATGCAAACCCAATACAGTCTTGTTCATCCAAAAGCTCCCCAATGCAGTGCATAAAAGCATGTTAAACACCTTTGTTGTGGATCAGATGAACCACATACTTACTATCTGAGAATTGCTCTCTTTGACCCTACTCCACTTAATTTTACATAAACGCCTTTCCAATTTAAGGTCATGATAACTAGGTCCCTTAGAGGTGCATCAATTTCCTTAATCCTTTCATTTCCTTAGATCTGGAGTTATTTTCAGGACAGGTAAAACTTTCAAGTGAAGTCAGATTTTTATGTAAAATGGAATTGCTATTTTACAGTGATTTTTCAACTCTGGAAATCCTCATAATATATTGAACAGGAAAATGCATGACACATAGGTATAGACCTATCTGGAATAGGACTGCTACTATGTAAATACTTTGGGGAAAAGTGGTAAATGATAAAGCAGGTTTGGAGGTAATATGCTACAAGATGATTTGATACAAGCAGATAAATTTCAGACAATGTCTTTATTATCTAAGAGTCAAAATTAGGTGCTGGGATACTAGAAGTAAAAAAGCCTACCTTTAAATAAATATTTCTTTTTGAGATTATTCAACATGAAGTGCTAAGAAATTGATATGAATTAACCCAAATTTTTTCTGATCATTCACTGAGATTATAACAATTCCCGTGTTGCAACAGCCTAGAAGTAGAGAAGCAAGAGTGTTATTGACAAGGGCAAAAAGAAAGAACAATATTTTCCTTTACAAAATTCAGCACTACCAGCGCATAGCAGAAAAACTTCAGATTCTCATAGCTAATTAGCTGTTACATTAATAACCTGTCCAGCAGTAAATAATAGAGATTTTGAATTAGTCTATGTTTTACGTGATTATAGTAAATTTTAGGTATTTTGTTAAGGTTTGTGCCATAATTTTATTAAATAAGATTTGTGTTATCACTTAAATGCATTTTTCCACTTCATGAGTGCATTAAAGTTCTGCTAGAGTAAGCACTGATTGACAGCTTTTATAAGTTTTTTATGTCTGTGAAAGATGAACAATGATGCCTGTAAAATGTGCCCTGCTTCCTATGCAATGTCCTTCCACAAATCTGTGAAAACATTTCATAAATGCTTGGAAATAAATGGATACTTGAAGAAATAATTCCTAAAATCTTTGAAAATGCTATTCTTAGTGTATTTCCTTTATTGTACCTTCCTTCCTCTTTTCTATAATATTCCAACTTTCTTTTCAACAAATTCCAAGGAAGAGTAGCCAGAATTCATGTTTTATGAAAGAAAGATCAGTGATCGGTCAAGTGAATGATTGAGCTGTACCCCAAGTAAAGCTCCAGACTGTAGTCATTCACAATGAAGTAACTAAATGTAGGGCCTTTATTCATTTGTCCCAAGCTAATCAGGTCATATAATGTCTGCATGTGGGCAGCTGAACTGGGTTCTGGGGATCCCCTGACCTAACTCACCTACAGACAGTTTTGTCATGGTCCAGCTGCTGTAATTACGGTGTTTAATCCATACTGAGATTCAATTTTCTTCTCCTTCTGCTGGTCCAGAAGTACACAGACTTCTCACAAGACTTCTGCAATATGTGCAACCCCAATGGAGGTTTTGGATGCTCCTGACTTCTCAAAAGGTGTTTTTGTCTAGGTATAAGGCAGGTTTATAAACTTTTATCTGAGGCAATGGCGATCAAGGGCTTAGTCCACTCTCCAGCCTGGAATGGGCTTTGCCACTAAAGGCAGTGCTATAGGCTAAATGTTGAAGTATATTCCTGCTGTCATCTTCCCTGAAAAAATTCTGTCTGTGCAGTGAACAAGCAGTAAATCTGAGGAATTACCCTTGGGGCAACAATCTCCCACAAGTATGCATTTTTTATTTCCTGAGAGCTTTCTCTTGACTTCTACCATCTTATGCCTGAACCTTTAGCTGACACTAGAGGCAAAGGCGAGCACTTTAGAGCTGGGAATAGGCTGTTGACCACTGAGAAGCACATATGGTCTGCATGTTATTCAGATGAAGGACTATAAAAGAAGCACACACACTACACACTCTGCCACGTGCAGTGAAAGGCATTACCTAAGATGAGCACAACTAATTTACCTTTATCTTCCTTGGGCCTGTCTTTCTGCCACAACTGAATTTTTCCCTTAAGCATCTAATTTCATCATTCTTTCTGTTTCTCAAAAGTACTGCGTTGAATAGTGAAAAATTGGACTTCAATGTATCTAAAAGGTTTTGACAGAGGCAACATGTTTTGAGGGGATATAAGATAATAACATAAATGCTTCTTCCAACAAGCATTAAAAAGATGCTTCAAACAATAGCAATTTCTCAGTTCAGATGAAATAGGTGAAATCTTTGAGAACTAGTAGTGAGAAAGTAATTAATTATTCAACACCCCAATAATTTCATTAACTCTTTATGTGTTGTGCCACATATGCTTAGAAATGCAAAGAGAAAGTAATACTCAGACTAACAAGTCACTATTATGGAGGTAAAATAAGTCCTATTCAAGGAATTTTATTTCTTACTATTAGAAAATTGAATATACTTCATCACAGTGGAGTATAAAAGCTACTTTTAATTCTGTGGTCACTATTCTCAATGACTGTAAATTACTCCTTGTACTTTTTTGAAAACAGATGTAGACACAGAGTAATTTTAATTTTTTTTCTTTTCGTGAATATGCTCCCTTCTTAAAAGAGTAATTTATTCTTAGGGCACTTTCTAAATGGCTGCAAATTGCAGTTACAATATGACACTCAGATTATTAATATGATATTTTCTGCTTATATTTATTGAATGTTCTGAAATGGGTGTTCCTGGTGAGAAAAGTGAAAGAAAACCTTACTTACACCACCAGGCAGAACTTCAGAGCTAGTTTCACTACTAAGAAACTGAAGAACACCATCAGTTTCTCTAAGGTATTAGTATTTTTTTTCTTCTACCACAAGGAATATTATTTTGAGGGTGCATATTAATGTTAAAAGAATTTTTTTACTCCTAATATGGTGAATGTTCCAAAAGTAGTCTAGGTTCTTCTGGAACAAAAATATTTACCATTCAGATTATTTACTACCTATCTTGGGGTTAAGGATTTGTTGCTTGATTTTTTTTCCTCCCTTAGATGCTTGGTTTGAAGAATTATAGTTGAAATGTGTATTTTTTTCTTCTCACTTTTTTCTTCTGCTCAAGAACTAACTTGCAATATATCACAGCTGTCATTGTAATGAGAGAAAAAATCATGATGCAGCAGAACTCAGTCAATTCAATTATATAGAAAATGCAGTGAAATTATTTTGATAGAAATGCACCTGCTGAGGCTGCCTGCTAGGCTAGTCCACAATTAGATACTGTGTAAAAAGTTATTAAAAAGTTCATTTAGACAATTTATCTCTGAAGGGTGTCAGGGGAATATTTCCCTGAAGAAAGGGTCAAAACTCTGGAGAAATGTTTATTTCAAAAGTAAAGGTAAATTATGCAGCTGTGTCCTAATAATGATGAAGATACACACTGTCTTAAAAATAAATTCAAAGGTTTAAAAGATTTTGTAGATGGATGGGATCAAACCACCCATGAACTACATTGCCTTGGTCCATAGGCCTAAGAAAAGCATAAAAAAACTGAGAATTTCTTGAAAAAAATTGTTCGGCTATTGGAATATCTCTAATGAGTGTTCCACTGGCTTCGGATTGCATTGGTAGTAATAACACAACAACAAATGGCAAAAGCAGCTTTCTATAGAAAATGACCCAGAAAAAGGAGTGAAGGCATATTCTGCTTTCTCTGAAGAGCCATACTGCTAGCATTTTGGAGTCAACTTCTCCACCTCAGGAAGAATAATATATTTCCCTCTCTGAATGGCCTTTTGATGCAGCTCTCACTGTTCCTGGTTGGTTTTGTCGCATCAGCAACTGAGGCAACAGTTTATTGAGCTAACATGAAGCAAATGCTTTCCATAAAAATATTCATACTTGCAATTAGTTTATCACACTTTGCCCCTTCACTTCCTCAGAAAGCTAATAAATCACTTCTGGAGCTTAGATCTTCATGACTGCTAGAATCATTACTCTGTGATTTTTTTTTATAGCTTATTTTGCTTGCAAGTTAAGACAGCCTTGTGCCATTTTTCTCCTAAATAAGAGTGATTGCTATAACAATAGGACACATTTGTACAGTTCATATTTTAAGAACTGCTGATTGTTTTAACCAATGTTTTATAAAACTTCCCTGTTTCAGTAGTGGTTCTCAGGAGTGTGAAAAAGACACACAAATCATCTTCTCTAGTATGTTATTATAAACTTCATGTTTTAAGTGAATTTTAATATTGTCACTGTAAAAGCTCATTTGTACCTTTGGGAGTTGTCTTAAATTTTCGAGAGTATTTACTCATGAAGGAAATATCAGGAGAAAATGGTATTTTCTTGATGCTGAAGAATGACAATTCACTTCTTAAAGCTGGACAGCAGATGGCCAGCGTGCCGTTGGCATTACTCCTCTATAAATGCATGTATAAAAATCTAGGAAAAGATATATACACAGAGCTTTTTAGTAACTTCCCCCAAATAATTATAGTAGTGACCAAAGAAGGTTCTCATAGAAGACTTTCTAGATGACATCTTTTCATCAAGTATATTGAATAAATGAAATAATATATATATAGAGAGAGGAGAGTAAAATTTTAAGTATAGCAAAAATATTCTTTGTATGCTGTTTATGTAAGAATAATTTTAATGTGATACTTAAAAGGAACACAACTGGCAACTCAACATGTTGTCTGCAGAAACCATGTGGTATGCAGAGAAGTCAAGAAAAAAAAAACACCTTGATTTATTTAGAGAATCAAACTATGTGAGTAGAAGATGGAGTCTGGGTTCATACACTCTGCTCTGAAAGGCTTCTCAGAAGAAGTTTGGTTTCAATTCAAAGCAAACATGGCAAGTATTTGAACACCATCTTTTTTGGTTTTTTTGCCCAGATGTTGGCACAAAATGATGCTGGGCTTGCAAAAGCTAATGAACTTCAGAGACTTTTGTCTTTGGGGACTGCAGTTAAAAAAGAAAGGGTTATAATTTCTGGCATCTTAGAATGCCTATCATGTGATGTATGTCAAGCCCTATCTGAGATTTGCAGTTCATTCATATCTGTAAAATATCAGGGTGTCCCATTTTCATACACATATCAAATATTTTAGTTTACAATTGAAAATGAGAAATATCCATTATTTAGCCTTGTTTTGTAACAAATATGAAGGTGTACAAAACTGAAGAAGATTCAGGAATGCTAATGATAGGCTGAAAAGCCTTATTTTCACATAGAAAAAATATTGTATAACAGAATAATAGATTCATAAAATCATTTAAGCTGCAAAATATCCTTAAGATCATCAAATTCAACCATTAACCCAGCACATCCAAGCCCATCACCAAACCATGTCCACAAGGTGCCCCATCAACCCGTTTTCTAAATATCTCAAGGGAAGGTGACTCCACCACTTCCCTGGGAAGCCTGTTCCAACATTTTGGTGAAGAAATTTTTCCTAGTATCCAATGTAAACCTTCGCTGTTGCAGCTTGAGGCCATTTTCCATCTTGTTCTATCTCATGCTATTGTGTATATATAGAGAAGACATTTGAGTAAATGTTTGTGCATATACAGAGCTCAAAACTATTCCCTCACAATGATGAAGGAGACTCAAACTGGCCAGTGAAAATAATTATACAAATACTATTAATGATTAAATCATAGTTTCAATAATATGAATAAATCAATTAGATTTCATGGCTTTTTATAGCATAATATATGCCCTTGTGTTCATGAATAATTGATGTAAGCAACAACAACAATGACAAAAACAACAAACAAAGATAAATAATCCTTATAAGATATGTTGGTTAATTCCTGAAAAGGTTAAGAACATCAAATTTTCAAATATCATGACCTGACTTTAATGACCCAGTAACAGGCTGACATTTGCAGTATCGTTTTTATGTAATAACACATCACATGCAAAGATCAGCAAGTGGAATGTAACCGCTTATCTCAAAGGAGAAAAATAAGTAATAATGGTGCAAGAGAGGTTAATAACAGGTACAGGTCCAGCCTGGCTTTTATCAGTCTCTTTAGAAAATGAACTGGGAATTTCTGTCAACTTGATTGGAAAACGGAGAGGAGAAATAGATACATATGGGAGACGTCAGTCAGAGTGGAGAAGACTGGTCTGTGTGAAGGTTGTTCGCAAGGTTACCTGTTCTGACGCAATGGAAAGCTGGAATTTGCATGTCAAAGCTTTGTTCCTTTCTCCGCATAGTGTCACATAAATTGTCCGCCCTGGGGTTTTAATTTCACAGATGTCTAAGCTCATTTAGAAATTAAAGTGCAATAATCTGTGATCCACACTGTATCTCATCATTCTGGTTTTTTTCTCAGCAAATGTTACATGGTGATTGTTTTGTTTACACATCAGAACTGTACTCAAAGTTATAGGCTTGGGGTTTGGGGTTTTTTTGGTTTAATCTATCTGTGCTTTTATGGGAAAGTTAGAACATTACATATTTTTTCTCTATTATTTCTGTTTTATTTTGGGGGGAACTTCAGATTAAATTTTTTTTTCATGTTTTATAATCTGTGTGGTTTTTACAATCCCTAATGAGTATAGATGGATGACAGATGCTTTAAAAAGGTTTTAATTATCTCCTTTTTTCTTTTTTTTGTTAACAGAGATATTATCCTCTAAGGTATTGGCTCTCAGTTAAAGAAAAAAATCCATTTTACTGTTCAGTAGACTTTTCAGCAGTTTAATTGTACTGTGAATCCTAGTAAAATAGTGTATTATTGATTCACTGAAGGAAATGATGTGATTCATTTTTGTTTTACACTATGTTTTTAGATTTCAATAAAAATATAAACATGCTTATTTCAGATTGTGATTGGCAGGACTGAAGACAGAAATAAGCAAGAAATTCATCAGCAAAAATTGAGTAAATATTAACGTTTAAGGATACAACTGCAATCTCCCCACATTAGGAGCATAATTAAAAAAAGAAATTAGAGATACAGTTTGTATATATAGGTAACCCCATTCCAAATATCTAAGGAAATAAAGATTCTTTGGAAATTTCTCTAGAAAGTCTCTTGACTTTGCCTTTGCAGATCATGTGCAGCAGTTCTAGAGTGCCTAAAACTGTCCTGCCAAACAGAAGCCTTTCTTATTTAAAGCTAGTTTAAACAACCCTCTCTCAGCTCTGGCACCACTTCATGGAGCAGACATGACCTCTCCAGTAATCTGGTCTGCCATTCAAACTTCATAAACTAAAATTACATCCCAAAAACATAATACAGGTTGTGGAACTCCATTACAGTGCTCAATTGGCATGCTTCATTTTCTGAAGGGTTTCCTGTCTCACAGAGTTGCACAAACAGACCTGATAAATGTACCACTCCAGGTCACCCTCTAATGTCCCTAGACACCAAAGGCCCTTTATATGTTTTAATATGGTCTTAAAAATAATATAAAACCAAACATTACAGCGTTATCTATAAGCATTCTAATTAGCCCTTTTAAACTATGTATGTTTGAATTAATTTCCTTTCTTTCTGCTGTCTATGCTGTTTGTTGATAACTGGCCAGAAAATCTTATTAGATCAATGGAATTGCAATAAACTACAATACTAATTCAAAGCAGCAGTGAAGAGCATTGTATTTACTACTGATTTACAGTTAAATTAAAAAAGGTAAGGATACGGTGAAAAAGGGATGTTCTGAGTGAATTTTTTATAGCCTTGTTATTACTAGTAAATTGTCTACACTATTCTTGCATATCTGCAAATATAGTTTGCTTAATAGAAACTTTCCCTAAGAAAGAACAATGAGTAGTATTTATGCCCCTTACAGTATGATTATCATGAAATGCACCATATCAGAGGCAAATTGCCCCCAAGCCAGAGTATTGAGACACCCCATGATTTCCCCAGTATAAAGGCCTGGAAGTTCTTCCATTTCAGTTGCTACAGCATAGCTGCAGGCAGGGTAGGAGAGGAGCAATAGAAGCACTCCTATACATTTTGTGGTAGGTATTTTTCAAAGCAGCATCTAATTACCACTGAGAGTGGTATTCATCTCACTTGACTCCAGTCATCTGTATCTGATCTAATGACTCTTGAATATCTTTGCTAAGGAAAGGAATAAGCATTGCTAGGGCACATCTTATTCTCATATAGGCATTTAGGGCTAATTTGAGGTCTTTAAATGTATTTGAGATGCTTTAAGGCATCCAAAACTTAGGGTTGGGCAGATGTTTGAAACTGCTTTCCTGATGCTTCCAAAAAAAACCCCAACCCCAAATATTATAGGTTCTGCAACAGAATTTTTCCCTTCTGGCCCATCAGTGGAAGACCATGTGGTCCTAGCCCGAAAGTCAGTAGACTTGTTTAGGCAATTTAACTGAGTCCTTGGAACTGAGGTGAATAACTTCCTAGTTGAGCACACTTCTCTCCATTGTATGTGGAAGGAGCCTTTGGAGTCAGCTTTGGATGCGTATTTCCATGAATCCTACTTGGAAGCTGCAAAATGACCCTCCTTAATACTACTGGATTTAGAGTTAACCTGGAGTATGCAACTCCTCAGTTACAGTCCTTGCATTCCTCAGAGTTACCTTGGTATTTCACCCTGACAGTTGATCAGGACTATAATAGCACCAGGGGCTGAACTGAACGGGAACCTGAACAGGACCAAACTTCTATATGAAGTTTTCTATAGTGGTGATGTGGTGGTTCAGCAGGATAATGACAGTAAAGGGCTAAAAAATGGTAATCTTATTCAATGTGAAAAATAATACATGAGGCCACAACCTGATAATAACTGCTTCAAAGGCTTTATTTTGAGCACCTCAATTTTTCCTTGACCATACTGAGAGCTGTAAGACTCCTCAGAGCACAGCATTGTGTTAAAAAGGCTTTTAATAAAATTTGGAGCAGTGGCTTCTGGAAGATAACAGTGTTCTAAACTGCTATTGGAAATAGTGGAAGAAGATTCTGTCTCAGTGCTGTGAGGAATGAGCTTAACTTACCACAGGATCCTTCTACAAACTGAAAAATTATTCTGTTTTCTTTCAAAAGATTTCTTGCATTTGAAGACAGGAGGCCCTCTGGGAATTAATGAAATATTGAGTACCATTTTTGTATTCTTTGGGTACTTATACTGACTACAACAGTAAAACCTACTGTAAACTGGATAATTCATTCACTACTCACCATGGGCAGGCAGGTGTTCAGCCATCTCCAGGAAAGCCTAGCTTCATCACATATCATGGTGACTTGGAAAGATAAATACCATCACTCAAAATACTCCTTTTCTCTTCTTACCCTGTCTTTATATGCTAAGCATGACACTATATGGTGTTAGATACTCCTTTCATCAGCTGGGGTCAGCTGCCCCAGCTGTGTCCCCTCCCAGGGTCCCCGCACACCCCCAGCCTGCTCACTGGTGGGGTTGGGGTGAGGAGCAGAAAAGGCCCTGACTGCAAGCACTGTTCAGCAACACCTAAAACATCCCTGAGTTAACAACACTGTTTGCAGCACAAATATGAAGCAGCCCTATACTAGTTACTATGAAGAAAATTAGCTCTGTTCCACCCAAACCCAGCCTATGTAAAACAAAAAGATAGTATTACATATAGCATAGCACAGTCCTGAGAATGTGCTACCATTCATTTCAGCAGGACCAGACAAAGACACAGTGCAGCATGTTGGAATATATGTATTCAAGTATTTTATTCAGCAAATGAATAAGCAGAAATTGCTGTGACAGAAATGTACATGCTGTGGCACAGGGGCTAAATGAGACCGGGCCACTAGGATAGCATTTTTTTCTGTGTAATACAAAACTTGCATAAGCTACTGAAGACTTTCTCTTTAAAGGGAAGAATTCCCCTGTATCAGAGTATGTATATGTACAGTGTGTATATGTTCTTCTGTATATACAGGGTATGTACATGTACCAGGTCTTGTTTCCACATACAAGATCTCACATAGAGCCTAATAGCATGACAAGTTTATCCCAGTTCGCTAACAGTAGCTTTCCATGAGTAAGAACAACAACCATCAAAGGCATTAATTATAATTCCTTCCATTGCTTATCCTTTGCTCCTCCACAATCTCCAGATTTAAATTAACAAAAATCACAAAAACTTTCTACTTTGTACTTTTCAAGTACATTATGCAAGTTGACAATATTCCCTTCTTTTCTTTTCACACTCTGTAATAGAGGTCTCTGCAAAGATACATTTAAAATGATGCCTACCAGCACTTCAAAGCCATCTCTTGCATGGTAGACCTAAGTTTAGCTTAATCAATGTTTGATGTAATGAAAATCTCTTGACAGAAGCTGATATGCTTAGAAATAAGTCTCTGATGCTTCATTATATATTCACAGAAAGGTGAAATTTGTAGTGATTATGCGCACCTCTGAAATGTGTCTCATTGGATTAGCAGCTATAATTAGCATTCACTTTTATGAAAGTCAGCTTAATAATATTACTTTCCCTACCACAGGTAATATTCTTCTTGGTAGTAATATTTTATTCCATGAGCAAAAATAAAGAAAATACTATTATTGTGCAGAATAGCATGTATTGTATCTAATTTATCTCTATTTTAAAAAGCCTAGATTTTCTGCCTGAAAGCCTTTGCTGATCTGAATTAACTGTGTATATGAATATGCATTTTTTCAAACACCACCCTTAAAATTTTGGGGAAACCAGGGCTCCCCAAAAGTAGGGAATCAGCTGGGGACACTGGAGGCAGTCAAAGGCTACCTTATATTCCATTCACGATGCATTGGTTTTGTAGTGCAAATTTGTATCCACCACTTCTTCTGGTAGACTGGTAGTACCAGATTTTTTTCATTTGTCTTTGCATGAAGTCCAATCTGAGGTAATAATTTTTTATATATCAAAATGTGGTTTTAAAGAAGCCCTGTAGAACTATGCCAAAAATAATTTATGTGATGTAACCAGCACAATGCCGTTCTCCACCATTGCCTTATTTGATGGTTCATAGTCATTTTGCAGTTAACTAACCCAAGCAATATTTCTTTTTTGTTTCTCTTCAGTCCTTATGTATTTCAGTCAGTCTATACCATTGGTGATTTTCATTCAATTACTGTTATTCATACATCAGAAACATCTGGTTATTTCTGTGAGAAATTTCAGTCCTTCTCTGTAGTGATGAGAATGCCATCAGTGGACCTCATGAGTATGGTCCTGTTCTTTGTGCCAAGGTCATTTAATCAAAAATGTTTAATGTTTTCAATCATAAGAATGATTGCTGGGAAACTTAGCCAAACAATTCCTTGTGGGCAAGGATTTGCATACATATGGCACCCAGTTGTCCTCTTGATGTGTAATCTACCTGTTTAGACAGATCAAATGAAATGAAGAAGACTGGTAGTACTCATATTTCCAATAAACCAGCAATAATAGATTTTTAATTAACTCCCACTATAGAATGAAAATTTGAGGCTGTAGTTAAATTATCCTTTAAAGAATATTTTTCAGCATCATAACTTCATTGTGTCTCAGAGAGTAGGTGAAAACACAGAGAAATGCTGGGGGCTCTATGTACTGTACACATTTCTACCTGTGCCATTCAAGTGTAATGGAGGACCAGATCAGATACACAGCACTTAATTGCTATCACAAATATGTTGGGCTTTCTCTAAGTTTAAAAAGGGGAAATATTAGCTACACTCATTTCAATATGAAAATAATTGTCTTTTTCCAGTGTTCTCATCAAACAAGTTTGTATTCAAATGTACAGACTAGCAATGCTGAACAAACTTTTTGATTCATATTAGACCCCACACCAAAGTGTTTCCTTATGTAAGGTGATTACACCTATTACTGTGGAACTCCGAGATTAATCTCACTTTTGAGGCATTTTCATAAAAACTCTATTAAGAACAGATGTTTTTTCTAGTCCCTTTACAGGCTTTCATCTTCTAGAAAATCTCATTCCTAATGCAATGCTATAAAATTGTATCAACAATTAATCTGTTATAAAAATCAGTTAATATAATTTGTCATACCAGGAAGTGTCACAACCCACTTGTAGGGGCTGTGATGTTCCTTATAAATTCTCATGAGGCTGAACAAAGACATCGGACCACATGTTGGGGAAGTCTTATGTTTTATTGTACAGTCACCAAAACTTTGGCAACCAGCCCACTATTTAGACTGAAAAGGTGTTGGGTAACAAGCCCATAAATTCTTACAATAGACTTCCACAAGTGGCGGATAGCAAGCCCTTTATTTTGTCCGGTACACTTCAATAAGTTCTCAGCTCCCACCACAAACTCCTCACACATCTGGCTCACAAGCCACAACACACCATTACATGGGCTCCCCACCCCCACAGCAGAGTCCGATATGGAGTATGGAATAGAATATGAGAGCTGTGCTTTGCTCAGGCAAAGGAAGGGGAAACATCACAGGATATCCGCAGTCCTTAGATCCTGCATTGGTGCTGCTGCATGGATGGTCCGGAGTTGGGGCAAACAATGAGATGAAGAAAGTGAAAGAGAGGAGAAGAAGAAGAGAGAAAAAAGATATGCCATAGATAAAAGTCAGCAAGGAAGCATCTTTCTAATCTGCGTCTTTTTATAGTTAATCTGGTGTTGCTGCCTGTTCTGAGCTTCCCTTCCCCCTCCCCAAGACACTTGCCTCTGCCACGTGCTGCTGAACTCCTTTGTTCCAAGCAGGGGCAAAACCAAATGTAACTCAGACTCTTTAGCAGTGTCTGATTGGCCGCTCACCCCGGGTCCCAGTCCTCCCCTTTCCCCTTCTCCCAGTAAAAGAAAGGACCAAGGGGGGCCCATCCTCTTTGGCTTGCACTCTTTCTGCAAACATCTTGTTGTCTTGTTTCTTTTTGAAAGCTTCTAATTGCGGGAAATTAGGTAAACTGAAGACTGTATTTCTCCCTCTTTGCTTCTGCTGGTGGTGTTAGATTTGCAGCTGCCATTTTGCTGCTTTTAGAGCTACTGAAATGCTGGATTGCCTGTGCTACCTCTCTAGGCTGCCTGAGGCTTTCTAAAGCATTGAACTATGAGCTTAGCTGGTAAAAAGCTGTGAGTATACTTCCTCAACCTGGTGCATGCCTCTCATGTAAATTAGACTTCTCACATGTTTTCTGTATTAGGCACAGCCAGCCCTTCTGGAAATGGGGAGTGTGGGACTGAGCACCAGTCTCAAAGCAGAGCAGGAAGTTGGCTCAGAACAGCACTGCCCCACCTCCATAGGACCCTCCCTTTCACTCTCCTGTAGCAATACTCAGAATTTTTGAGACAAAACATGCTGAAGTCTAGTCCTCTATAGTAAGTTACTGCATATTTACAAGGGTGTATGAAATAAATAACATTTGACAAAAAACAAGCTGTTTGATTGTTTAAAATAATTGTTTGGATTTTTCACTTTCCATAGGCGCCTTTGCAGGATTTTAAGTGTCATTTGCTCAGTGAACTTCCTGTTATTTGTCTTCTTTATTATGTCCTGTATTATTCTGTTTTCAAGTCACTCCATTGCACTGTATTTTTTGCCAGAAAGAAATTATAAATTTCTGTTTAATGTGAGTTGCCATATAAGGATATATCTCTAATACTTAAGAGATTTAAAGTCTGCACCAAAAAAGCAGTCTTGAAAGAGTAAAGCTTTAAGTAACACTTATGAAATAACATTTAGGACAGTGCTTGTCACTTTAGCTCAAACTCTAGAAATGCCTGTGCTCTGTGAATAAAAAAAAAGATTTATGGAGTGCTTAATCATATTGAATTGGGAAATAGTTCTCTATCTCTTCTCTGTAAGGCATTTCTGGACCCCCTGGAACACCAGTGTTCACCAAGGTGCATTTAGATTGTGCATTAAAGTTTCCATATGGAAAAGCTCAGCTCTTATGATCTCTGTGAACAGCTTGTGTTACTCATCTCATTAGCAGCAAACAACTCTGAGATGGCCAAGTTGTGAAAACACTGGTATTTCACTATCAGGCACAGAGGATTAGTTTCAGGTTATCATTTTAGAATTAAAGTGGGATCTGAATTTCAGTGCCTGATCCATGCTGTCACTTGTTTAATTGTAATTGACTATAGCTTAATATAATACACTAGATAATTAGATGACCATGTCATGTAACAGTTTCTTTTTGCACTGCATATGTTCAATCAGTTAAAATAACTGAGTTGCTGGAAATATATTCAGTATATACTCACATTAATCTCAGTTCGGTAAAAAAAAGATAAATCCTTGTGTAAATCTGTTTGGTATTTTTCATTTCCAGAATCCAAAATGTCCTGTTTTCTACATTTCTGGGGTGTCTTTTTTAGTATATTAGTCTGCATATTTTTTGCTATCTTTAAGAATACTTCCATAATGCTTTTCTTTTGTGTCAAATGCTATTTATTTCATATACCCTTATTAGTATGCAATAACTAACTGGCATGGCAAATTATATTAGCTGCCCTTTACAATAATTTATTTCTAAACACCTGTATAGTAGTGATGTCTATATGATTTCATGTTCTCCCAGTACTGCTTAAGGATTTGCAGAAATCATACTCGTCTCAGGCATTGCTGGCTGTTGAAGACACTTGTCCTGCATGACTTAAAAGGATCATTGCACTTCAAAATCAGTGAACTCCTAAACCAGTACATGATAAGTATATATATAGGGTTTGGGTTTTTTAAATTTCATGTACAGCTTATACATTAATGTCTATGAAGACTTTTTTTCTATTAAAGTGTACAATGACATTTACAGGAAGCATGAATTGAATGTCCTCCTTTTTTTTTTTTTTTTTCGCTGTTGCTTTCTGGTACAGAACAAGTTATGGTGAAATTGACTTTCTGTCAGCTTAATAACTATTAATGTATTGGACGCAGTGAAGCATCACCCTACATGATCCATCGTTAAAGGTAAAGTTGTTTTGCAGGAAGGTCACAATTTATATATTCTCCATTCATTTCTTTCATCTTTGAAGAGGAATCATTGAGCGCATGTAAATCATTATGTAAACATTGAGCATATTTTTGAATTCATAACAAAACTTTATGTGTTCTCTGCTTAAAAGTTTAAACTGGTAAAATTCATAAAATTTTCAGCAATATAGTGAGACAATTTAAAAAAAAATTCTCTAGTGACTGATACTTTTAAATATTTTTTCAACATGGAATGTTTCAATTCAATTAAATGAGTCTACGGAGACATCTAATGATGTGCTTATTTAATTATATTCTTTAACAATTATATCTAGTATCTCTAGATTTTCCCAAAGTAAAAGGGGTCTGAAATCTAACTTGGATCAACATTATTCAGTTGGAAATATAATAACACTGCCAGACAGATGCAGTTGTAAATTCTCAACATTTTGGAACAGTTTCAGAAGCAAAACCTTTATTAGGTCTTCAAATTGATTGCCAGCCAAATGCATTCCGGGTTCCAAAAGGCAAGGTTCATCACAGTTTGCACTCTCCCTAGATCTGATATAATCTAAGTGATAGAAGAAGGAAAAGGACTATGACAAAAGACTTTTGTGATATGTTTTGTAATTTAATTTTTCAAATACCTTCATTAATCCATATCATAATTAATCCAAATTAAATTAATCCAGAAAGGTAGAAACAAACTTCAAGTTGGAATATAATAGCAGTGCTACCTCTGGCTGGTAGCCTTTAAATAAAATTTCCTGCAAGCTGCTATAAAAATGACCAATTTTGTTTAAATTTCTTGTTTTGAATTAATCATAGACTATCAGTGTTCCAGGATAAATGCAAGCATCTGTAAAATGGTTTGAGAAGGGTGAAAAATCTGATTTGTCCTTGCTGAGATGAGTTGAGCTATTTGTATTCATTTACTGGGTTTAGGCAAAAAATTGTAAGTTGTCTTTTCATCTTTCCACAGAAAACACAGCAATATTCCTTTCTATTTTCTGCAGACTGAATGCAGTAATCTCACTTCTCTGGTTTCAAATCCAGCTCAGTTTTCAAGTGCAGCTGTTTATCATAAAATGCTTGTTAATGGGCAACTGATACTCCCCAGTGGATGAGATTATTGAAAAGTTGCAAGAGAAAACAAAGTTTTCAAATAAAACTTGTTCTCTTGCTATAGAGTTCTGTGAGATAAAACATTTTTTTTCATAACTTCTAGAACATTTTAGAATGCCTTGGTTTAGGAATGTTAAGAGCTTTCTTAAATTTCTTATGCTATAAAGTAGTTAGTCTTTAAGGCTTTTCCTTAATAAGTAGTCTTAAAGCCCTGTGTTTTAACCAAGCAGAACCTTCCCACAGTTTAAAGATGCACTATCACCACCACAGGAACTTCAGGGGAATAGCCATCAGCAATTTCCTTAGGAAGAATCATTCACTCTGTATCTGGGCCTCACATCTCTTTCTTTCAATGGTACGTGCCTACTCTGCACCAAGGTCAAACAGCTAGAAGATTGCTTTCACTCCCACATGCAAACTAGAAAGGTGCAGCAGCTGCAGAGTTGCCTGCGCTTTTGGAAGTTGTTAGAATAATATTAACAATATCCAACACAGAGCGGTGAGCTGCCGAAATGAGTTTATTAGAAATTATGAGGACGGTGACAGGAGTGTTTGCAGTGCCTCTCCAGGGACCTGAGTCAGCAGATAATATATAACCCTTATTCCTTGCCTTAGTGTAAGCATTTGAACCTTTTCAGAGGAGGAAAGTAATGTTTTATTTTAAAACTGCCTCAAAAGAGTAGGTGAGGCAAAAGGTACTGGAAGCACTCATTTGCTCAGCAGGTGCTGGAGATGTGATACCAAAAGTCCAAAAGCTGCCTCTTCTAACACTCAGGAGAGTGTGCTAGCCTCACTCTTTTGCCCTTCCTATTCTGTCTTCAATAGTTTTAACTAGACTTTGCTCCCACAACTAAGAAACTCAGCATTTTCCAACTAGAAGTAAGCTTCCCAGGTATTCCCAGCCAGTTCATTATTACAATTATTTATTATATTGCTTCTTATACCAACCAGTGTCAGGTTTTCTTTCAGTAAGAAATAGCAGTGCACTACTACCAAGAGTTGAAGTTGCAAATGTCTCATAAAACTTTGATTTTCATGTCATATTTAGGGCTTATTAAATGTCAAGAGACTAGATTTAATAACTTCTTAAAACTTTTACCTTTACTGTTTCTTTTTCTTAGTTACTGCTGTGGTAATAAACGGTTTACAGCAATTTAATTAGGCAGACTTTTTTCTATAAGCATTGCTCACTGAACTTCATAGTTCTATGAACTTCATAGCACTATGAAAAATATATTGAAAAATATTTGGTTATAATGTCTCCTTTGGACTAGTTTAAAACTAGTTTCTGCCTCCTTCTATGTGCACTTAGACTGCAGAAGTAAGAGAGGGAAGACACATGGCAATCTTTCATTTAACAGTGAAAATTTGGTAGTGGTTCAATTTCCCCTTGATCAATCAATTCCATCAATCTACATTTTAATACTTCACACAATATAACCAATTTCTGTGACACTGCATTGCAAAATGATGTATTATTTTTCATTCCTTTTTATTTTATCTTATCATATATGGCCTTACTACAGTTTCAGAGATTTGTCTTCAATACTTGTTCTGACTTTGAACAATTTAAGACCTTAAATGTCTTCATTCTCTTCTTATACTGAGAAAGTATTTTAACCATTATTTTAACCTATTAAACCTTATTATAGCTTTCTTTCCTCATCAGAATCCTTAATTTAGCAAGGTGTGACTTTCATAACCTGTTTGCTTCTACTTGCAGATAATTTTACCTTGCCAGAAAAGCAAAAATAAGTTTGTAATGAAGTCCCAGAAATTCAACCAAAATCCTTAGATTTTGGACATTGATGAAATAGAAGATTCATACTGAACAGTTGTGGAATAACAAGGAAGAAGAACATTCCTCATTTGTTAGCTTAAGGACAGAAAATATCAAGCACAAAGGAAAAAAATGGAGCATTTATAAGAGATAAACACACTGAACTAAACAATGTTTGAACAAATAAACCAGTTTAAAGGGAATCCAAAGTAAAATGTTAAAACAAAATCTGTAGCAGTGATACATTTATAAACAGTTTTATTTTGCTTTCTCCAAAAGTTCCTATAAAGGAAACATATATAAGTTGACTTACAGGGTTTCCTCAATATATGATGTTCAAATATTTTTGAACATAAACTTCCATTCAGTGTGAACTCTAAGTATTTTCAGCTTGACATCTAAATGGCTGATAAATGTTTCTTCTCAAAGCCCTTCCTGCTTTTTTAGTGTCTAATTGACTTTTATTTTATGTCCAAATAATGAAATAGCACATTAAATGCAGGGAAAAGAATGTCCAAACTTCTTACATCGCAATTTCCTTTGCACGAGATGCTGTTCCCATGTGAATTAAGACAAAATACATACTAAATAAATCAAAGACATCATTTCCTCAGATGAAACTGCAATATAACCATTAATAGTACTCCAGAATTGTCATTGTAAACAAATGAGTTTCTCTTTTCATTTACCATTCTTTCCACATCTTTATAGATGTCACAGCAATTATCAGTGTCCTGAATACAGCTATTAAACATTCTTCTTGTTTTTCCATGTTTTTGAAACCCCAGGAACACATATAAATCTATAGTGCGTGTTTGGCCTTAAAACAATGACTTCCATATGTTCAGAGCATACCTAGTTAAAAAATGGGATGTTAGGGATTACCCTTTCTAAGACAAATTACCATGTATAAAAAGTGATCCTGGCTGCCCCTCGACATTCTGCTGCCCAGCCCAGAGAACCACACCAGGTTTATTTTATTTAATCTGCCAATTTTTCTCACTTCAATTTGAGTTACAGTTCTTTAGTAGATAGAAATATTAAGCTTTAATTCCAATGTAATTAGCTGTACGCTTCATCAGAAAAGTGTTTCTCCAAGACAAGGCTGCATAAAGTAAATTAACTTGATTACACCTGGATTAGAGGCGGAATCATTTAGACTTTTTCTTGATGAGAGTCAAAGCAATTCCTTCCAGGTATGAGGGAAACTGATATCTCATGGTATTATTTTCCTTCTCCAAACTGCTCTCAGGAACAGAGCTTTGAAGACCTAACACAGTCAATGATTTCACAGGTTCATTTTTTTAGGGAAGAAGTGCTATTAAATATGAAAAAAACCAAATACATAAATTGACTTAAATATAAGCATTCACTAAATATTTTGTCTGTAATATAGCACATTTGGTTTGCCTTAACCTCTGCAGACCTGCTTTCAGGAAGACAGGTAAATTTTGTATATGTGGTTTTTCTAGCTAATTTTCCTCCTTTAGAATTTCCTCCATATTACCACTAATCTGTGTTGCATGTGATAGCTTGGTTATTGAAAAGAACATGGAAACATACTCTTTACTGTAAACATACTCTTTAATGTAAAAAAATACATTTTTTCCCTTTCATAAGCATTTTATTAGGTTTGTAATGAGTACCAGCTTGAGTGCTTTAAGAAACTTTTTCTTTTATACTGACCCTTGACACACATGAAACCACATTGTCTTGAATCCCTATTCATCAGAGGAAAGGCCTCCTCATCCAGTCATTCACCAAATAATTGTATGTGATTAGCAGCCAGATTAGCCTGAAGCCAGTGCTCTCGTTTCTCTAGAGGCTGCCACTCTCACATGCACCCACACAAACCCAAGCCCTAAACCAGGCAAAATTCATTTTAAGTGCTGAAGCTAAAGTGAGAAATTGAAGTTGTGGGATGCTTTTTCTACTTGGTAATACAGGAGGGAAGGACTAAACCTGGTTCCCTTAAATCCTGCATGACCTGCACACTGGATAACTAAATTTCCATTTGGGTCCCACCACTTCATTCTATTTACCTTCTAGTAGCACCTAACCCTTTAAGTTCTTACCAGAAGGCATCTATGTCACTGCCACAGAAGTGTCCCGGAAACCAACTTCCAATCTCACTACCAAGGAGCGCAGATGTAACCTGAACCTCTTCAGCCCAGATTAGGTGAGGGTCCCCAGTGGGTAACCAAAATATCTGCTACAGTAATTACAGCAGCGACGCCATGAGAAGAGTCCAAGTCTTGAGTTGCTAGAGTTTGAATAGGTACAAAGACTGTTTGAAATCAACAACAGCTTTAAACTGAAAGAGGGTACATTTAGATTAGATATTAGGAAGAAATTCTTTAAGGGTGGTGAGACACTGGAACAGGTTCTCCAAACAAGTTGTGGACTCCTCATCTCCCCCATCCCTGGAAGTGTTCAAGGCCAGGCTGGACAGGGTATTGAGTAAGCTGGTCTAGTAAAATGTGCCCCTGCCCATGGCAGGGCAGTTGGAACAAGATGATCTTTAATGTCTCTTCCCACCCAAACCAAAGCCTATGGTTCTATGATTGTATGATTCTTACCTGATGTATGTGGTTTTAAAGGAACAACAGCTTTTAATAAATAATTCTCATTGTGGAGGAGCATGTCTCTGCATTTACAACTTTAGTGAAAAAGCCTAAGCACTGCTGCTAAAACCAAAGTGCACTTTCCACAAGGTCAACATATTTAAAGACAGATTATATTTTGGAAGTTTGACACATATTATATAAACCTTTGTCTGGAACGTGTAGTATTCTATTTGTCTTTTGAAGTGCCTTTATTGTTATTTATCTTCTTTCATTTTAAATAGGATATTTAAATTTCAGACTCTCATAGAAGGGTACGTTTCATGAGAAGTATTGTTTCTTTAAAAGGCATTTTCTTTTTTTCTTTACTTCTTTTCTTTTTTTTCCTCTGCTCTTATAGTTCTACACAAAACTGATACATCCTAAAAATAATTGTTCAATAAAAAAGATCCGTAAATAAAATAATAATTCTCTTTATTAATTAAATGGAAAAGTTTATTGGTTTATTGGTTACATAGGTTTGCTGGCCAAATGGTCATTGACCAAACAGTCAATGCTTTTCTTCTCAAAAGTGTAAGTCTTTTAGATATTAACATATTAATTTGTACTCACTCCTGGGAACTCTTCTGTGGTTGGTTTCTCATGTTGTATGGGTCTTGGAAAAGAAAAAAGTGTTGCTTATTTCACTAACTCTCTTGGCTTTGTTTTATTTAAATTGGAATTCTCTTTGAACACTGTCACATGTTAAGTGATTTGAGTAACAATCAAGTCTCTACAGCTGAATGGAGAGACCTGCATGCTCAGAGTGTGAGGGTATCTAAGGGCAATGTAAGGACACCTTGTTTGTGAGGCCAGATTGTGTATGGGCTGCTCAGTACAAAGAACCATATGAAGTAATAAATTAAGCAGCCAGATACACAAACTAAGTACCAGAATATATCAGAGACACTGGAAAATCCAGAGCTCTCAGTTCACTGCCTGATAGGCCTTAGAAGGAATCAACCAAAGCCTTGAGGAAATCCAACTGCAACTTTTTAACTGGTAAAAAGTAGTCTCTTAAAAACCTGTCCTGGGATATGGGAAGGGGTTTGTTAGATTGAACAAAACTATACTATGGAATGCTTATGGGAAGGGCCAAAGGCAAAGTAAAGGAGAGGTCAAGGTAGACAGAGGACAATGAATATGGGAGCAGAGGGGATAAAGGTATTCACGTGCATGTAAACAAACTGCTGATTGATGCTCTTTTGTCTTCCTGTTGAACTCTGTTTCTAACTCTTTTCCCGTGTTTGATAATAGAAAACTTCAAGCCAGAGTAGATGTTAAGTAGGCTAAGAGGTCTGGCTTATCACATAACTTTAGC
Organism: Corvus hawaiiensis; assembly: GCF_020740725.1. NCBI lineage: Eukaryota > Metazoa > Chordata > Aves > Passeriformes > Corvidae > Corvus > Corvus hawaiiensis. The sequence goes on from NC_063214.1 coordinate 79,967,136, forward strand.
AAATAAGCAGTGAAGCGCACAGTATGACTCTTGAGTCAGAAATCATTATCTCTTCAAAATAATTTTGATAATTACTGGTTGGAAGGAAGAGCCTCAAAATAGTTTCTAAAGCTGAGAAGTGATCAAAATAATTTATATGTGCCTTAATTCTCTACTTCACTGAAGTCCCATTTACCCCATTTCAATATCTGTAAGAGAATCAGACCTCACGTCTAGAACTGTGTCACAAGATCATCAGTTCCTTTTCTGCTCGTTTGATTCCCTTCCTTTTATAATATCAAAGTCCATGTAAGTTGCTGGTTGTGAAAAATGTAAAATAAAGTTTCAATCTTATATTCAATGTATTGCATGTAATCGGGAAAATGGAGTTCCAAGGAGTGTCATCGCAGCCCTCATTGTACAGGCATGGATGCACAAGGGACAGCAGAGAGGAGTTTTCTTGAAATGGAGGCTCACTTAGATTTATACTCTGAATTTGCAATTGCAAGTCTCTGAAACTCACTCCTACAGATAGGTATGTTCTCTGACTCCTCTTTTTCATTGAAAAGGCAGCCTTTTGGTCTTTGCACTGCCAAAATGTTGTATGGAAATTGTGGATACAGCAGTGTTTCAAGAGTGGGTACCTGAGTTCTGTCTCAGCCTAAATCAGGAGTGGGTTGGAAACTCCCGCTACAGGTTAAGGTGGGAGCCGCCTCTTTATTTCCTGTTGAAGCCAAACCTATTTGCATACAGGAATTTCAGATTCACAACATCCTGGAGAAAGTTTCATGAGGCAACACATTTCTGCATCTGGGAATTAGGACTTCTAGCTGTGCCCGACATGAGCTAATGTTTTCACCACTATTCCTTTTTCATCACTACTCCTTTGCACATTTAATATAATTTGAATTTTAAAGAAGAGTTTGGTCTATAAACCTCTAAAATCATTCAGAGTCATTAGTTTAGGACCATGATCCCAGTTTGACATTTTTGGATAATCATAGAATCATAGAATTTTAATGGAAAAGAAAGAAAGGAGTGTAGTGCAAAGATAGAACAGTTTAGATGTTGCAATAATATCAGCTCTGTCTGAATGAATGATGATAACTTATTAATATCCAGTACATTTCAGCATAATACTAGGCTAAAGAATGCAATACATCTCAAGCTGAACTCCAAAAGGGATAAATACATATCATATATTATCAAGCACAGCAAGAAAAAGTTAACCATTTAAAAATAGTAATTGCTTCTATGCAAAGAGACAGGCAATAAGTAATTTTCTAAGCTTTACAATTAGAGATGGCTTAGAGAAAGTCACACTTCTTACTTCACTTCTACAGCTTGTCCTAACAGCCAAAATAAAATGCCTAGGGAAACATGTAAACATGAAGAAAGTATTGCTCTGAAGAATTCTCTTTGCTCTGTCATTCTTTTTTATTGTGGTAACCTCAGGGTCTTTTGATTTATGCATCAATGAATATTTTAAAAACTTTTGAGCTAAAAAGGACCCATCAACTGCATATTTTGGTTTTTAAAATGGTGATTTTTAATCGAATTGAAAATACTTATTTTGAGATTGTGAAACATACAGGGAAAAATTTATGTTCTTTTATTGTGGAAGCACCTGATGAACATCACTGGCTGTAGGTAGCCACAAAGATTATGGTAAACTTTGCAGCAATCCCCTGTTAATAATCCTAAACATGATAAGGAAAAGAAGAGTGGGAGACTTCAGGTCTATTTGCCACTTTCATCTTCAGTTCTGTAGCAGATCCTCTGGTTCTTTAGTGTCCCTGTCACAGGCACCACCAGGCAACACTGAAAACTCTTCTCAAGTCTAGACAGTCATCGTGCACATTGCATTTGTCAGCTAGTAACACTCATTTCATTGGCTGACAGTGCTTAATGCACTGTGCTCCTAAGTGTCCTGCTAAGTCTCACAGGCCATGCAATCACAGAATCATCAAGGTTGTAAAAGACCTCCAAGATTATCAAGTTCAACCATTGAAACTCCTACATTCTTAAGGCTAATCATGAGACTAAGTACAACTCAGTCTTTAGGAGAGTGCAGCTCACTGCTCCCATTAACATCTTTCTGGAACTGGAAACAGGACTTCTGCCAGTCCCTGATGAATCCTTCCCAACTGGGCTTCCTTTCTGCCTGCATGAAGTACATTATCACTGCTAAGTCCAGTCCAAAGCCTTTTTTCAGGGTTCTTGGGATGGGTTTGGGGAATTTTTTGGTAACAGGAATTGATCAAACCATACCATTCTCCGCAGTCAGATATTTTGGGCACTATTTGGTATAATATAAAATATTGACACACATGGATTACTTTTCAGTGCCTGTGGAAGGAGAATAAATATACTTTGTTACCTGCACTATTTAGCTACATGAAAAATGGCCTTTTTCTCAGGTCAGCAGGGCTACTCAAAGGACTGGAAAAAGGATCACTGAGATGATAACAATGCACAGCTAGATGTGGATGGACCTTTTCTGCTGGTTCCATACAATGATGTGATGCCACTAGTCTTTGTTCAAGGGAGTACAATGACTACAAGAAAAAAAGCAGATTCAGAGTGATTTTTTTGGTAGTATTCTTTTGCAAATTTGATAGAGCTAGTTCTGGGAGCTTCTGCTGGGATTTAGCAAAAGCATTCACTGCATGCCACATTCCCCTTATTGCACACGAAGGAAAAATTGCAAAGTCTTTCAGTGGAATGAGCAAGCTTCTGACAATGATGAGGATTTAACAGAGTGCTGAGATCACACATCTTTTACCAAAATTTAAGATGCATTGCTTTTCTGTTTGTTGTGACTTACAGAGGAAGATAGGAATGAGATAGCAACAGCAATGTCTAGGAGGTTGAACACGTATCAAGTATTTGTTACAGTTACCTTTTCCTAGACAGGCATCTACTTTCAAATGAAAAGTTTATTATATATATATTATAAAAGTATATTATGTAAAATCCACTAGAAAGAATAGTGAGGGGGTTCTTTTGTTTTTTTGGGGTTTTTTTAGTAAAAGGACTATAGAGTTTGTATTTTGAAATCCATAAACCTAATTTCTGAAATAGTGCAATACTTTTGTACAAGAATTTTAGAGTTATGTTTTATTTATTTATTTATTTATTGTGTGCACTCTGACATAATAATTCATTAATAGAATCATAGAATATGCTGAGTTGCAAGGGGCCCATCAGGACCATTGAGTCCTTCTCCTGGTCCTGTGCAAGACATCCCAAGAATCTCACCATGTGCCTGAGAGTGTTATCCAAATGCTACTTGAACTCAGACAGGCTCTTGCTGTCATGACTTCCTTAGGGAGCCCATTCCAGTGCCCGGTCACCCTCTGGATGAAAACCTTTTCCTGGTATCCAACCTAAACCTCCCCTGACTTCGCTTCATGCCATTTCCTGGAGTTCATTGGTCATGAGAGTGAAGGGATCGGTACCTGCCCCTCTACTTCCCCTTGTGAAGATGTTGAAGACCACAATGAGCTCTCCCCTCAGTCTGCTCTTCTCCAGGCTGCACAGATCAAGTGAATTCAGACATTCCTCATGCGGCTTCCCCTCCAGACCCTTCACCATCCTCCTTGCCCTCCTTTGGACACTCTCTAATGGCTTAATGTCTTTTTTTATATTATGGTGCCCAAAACTGCCCCCAGTACTCAAGATGAGGCCACCCCAGTGCAGAGCAGAGCAGGAAAATCCCCTTGCTCAGCTGGCTGTGGAGATACAGCTAGAAAGCCGAAGTGAGAGCACTGCTAAACTCATGTCAGAAATGGACGCGCTAACACTGCTAAGCTGCAAACCATGGCAGGCAGCACGGCCTACCATGAAATAGCATAAGGGAGCGGCATGCTTGGTATGTACCTGTGCCGGTTAGTGCTAGCTTCTAGTTTTGCAATGTTATTAAGAAACATAGATATGGTTGTTATAGTGATTGTTGCTTATATAAGAATCTATTTTTACTTACTGCTGAAAAGGTATAAATACTCAGCTCTGTATCAATAAAACCAGCTTATTGCATCCAAGCAATCTGCCCCGTCTCTTCCATCGCCGACAGTCACACGACAGCTGGAAATGCTGTGCCTGATGCCCCCCAGGACAGGGTTGGCCCTCAGCTGCCAGGGCACTGCTGACTCACACTTAACTTGCCATCAACCAGGACCTCCAGGTCCCTTTACATGGCACTTCTCTCCAGCCTCTCATCCCCTGGTCTATACACACAATCAGGATTGTCCTGTTCCAGGTGCAAAATAAAAGGGATGAAATAGGAGGAGACAAAATGCTTGAAAAAATGTTCAATGTATTTTTAGTTCTAAACTGAAATAATAAAGTAGAATTCATAGTAACACTAGACTCCAAGTATGAAGGAAACTCATCTTTCTAGAGCAAACCAGAAAATTAACAGTGTATTTCTACACTGATTGTCATAGAACAGATTGACAGATGACATTAAAATCAGGTTTGAACATGCCTAAATAAAACATACAAGTAAACAGTTTATTTACAAATCATGGAGTTATTTTTCTGCATTTGAACAGTCATTGAATCTTCAGATGTAAAATAATTCATTATTATTTCAGTTTTGATCCATCTTGCATACAGTACCTTATCATATAGAAACCACATATGTCATAAATGAGGTAAGTTTCTCAGTGAGAAAACACTGGGGATCTTCCTGTAATGTTTATTTTAAGGAGACTGAAATTAATGGTTCTCTTGTGTAAATCGCATCACTGTATTTTCACAGATGAATCCAAGTGTGAGGTCAAGTAGTTAAGAATTTCACATATGAAAATAAACAGATGCATGATAATCTCATCTGTTTCCAATAGAAAAAAATTATTCTTTATTTACAGACCATATAAAATTGGATTAGAAGATCTTTTGGATTATTGTGGTTTAGGAGAAGTAGACTCCTTGGGTGATCCAAGAGGCCAGTAGTGGGAGAACATGCTGCCCCTATCTGTAGGGCTCTTCATGAAATCCAGTCCAGGTCAGCAGTGGTTATAGGAAAATGTACTTTAACTTCATTTCTAGAACTGTAGTATAACACGTGTTTCTTCAGGAGCTCTTACAAAATGAGTGACTAGTCTGCCGTTTTATTCACGGGTGATTGAGAGTCATGAGCCATCTAAGCTTTCTTCTGTGCCCGACAGCAACCTTACTCTTTTGACCCTTTTGAAGTACTACTTTGTTTTGGAGCAAGTAGTGGGACTTGATGAGATTTGTATAGAAAAACACGTGTTTTCCGGGGCCAGCACTATAAATATTTGAGGGGTTTAATGAAGTCTAGCTCCAGTCTAGTTCTATTATTATTATTATTATTATTATTATTATTATTATTATTATGTGATTAGTTGTTGAAGTGCACTAGGTGCACTCCTAGAGTGCTGGCTCCAGTTCAATTTCATCCTGACTTGAAATCAAGTAAAAGGGCTTTGAAAAAACCCCAAAGCTAATAGTATTCTATCCTTCAGGTATCTAGGGTATCATCTCACCCTTATTCTCAGAGTGAAAGAGCGAGAAGGAAAAACAAGTCAGATATGCTAGATACCAGAACTTTTCTGCTAATCCTTAACTGGAAGGGGTAGGAAGACTGTCCAATTTCTGACAAAATCTCATTGTAAAAATTGGCAGAGCTGAATGAAAGGAAGACTTACGAATTTATTTTGTGATATAAACACTATGTTTCCTAGAGACACATCTTTACCGAAGTCTTGAAGTCTTAGTATGTCAGCCCTTTTTCCCATTTTACTTACAACTCTCGTAGGTTACTGATAGTCATTAAAAGTAGGTCTGCAAATTTTCCAGCATTGTACTTCTCTACACTGTTTAGTTTAAATAAAGTAAAAATCAACAGGTTGGTAAAATTGAATGTTTTGTGTCTCTAAACTGGATAATATAAAGCTAGCTGGGAGAAAAATGGTTCATAGCATACAGCTCACTGATGTTCAGTAACCTACGGGATATATTATGAGTTTATTGAGTTAGGAGATAAAACTTGTAAGTCATTGTAACAGAGGGAATATTTTTATTCACCTTGTTTGAATCTGATCAGCAGAATATCTGCCAGATATTGAAAGAATTGTTTTTAAAACAGCAGAAATAAAACACTTTCTAATCCTTAAGGTGCTGTAAAAAGAGTTCTGAATGCATCTGTTAATGTTCTGGGCACATAATACAAAGGGGATTACTTTTTTTCTAATACATAATAAAAAAGAGAAAAGAAATAGAATGAAATTAAGAAGAGAAGGTAAGGTAATAAAATCAAGACGCACAAAATTATTTCCTTATCTCTTGGGAAAGCACAGGAACCCTAAGGAATAGCACTATTATTTTATGACAACTGCATGTTGATTGCATGTATATTTTACATATGCACTTCCAAAACCAGAAACAACTTCAAAATTCTGTCCTTTGGTAATCTGTGATCTATAGTAGTTTTAAAAAATATATCAGTATATGAGAAAAGGCATACCGAGGGCATGCTTTATTACCTGAAAGTTACATATTTGTTGCAACTTATTGCTGTTAAGAGCAGTCTTTCTAAACCAGGAAATGAATTCTCTGATGCCTGTATTTTTAGGCCTTTTTTTTTTTTCTCCCAATGTATTGGTTGTTGCATTTATGTTTTATTAACAAACAACTGGGAGCAGGTACTGCTCTGTTCTCAGTGGATACCGGAATTTCCCCAATCCATTTGGAAGTTCCCCACTGCAACAGTTCCCTATCAAAACAGGCCAGGAAATTGGCTTTATTCTCTGTCCTCCAACAGCAAGATGCAATGCAAGAAGTGAAAAAGTGTCATGGGAGGTAGGATCCCATAACTCAGATATGCCCAGCTGTAACTAGGGGTTGTTGACTTCTACTCTAGCAGTTCATGGTGATATAACTACAAAGAATGAATGCTATTTTTTAACCATTGATTTGTTACAGAAATATACCAAATTTCTTCTAACAAAAAAGGATTGTGCCACATGTACATAGAAAGCTAAGCTAGAACTGAAACAACTTGGGCAGTAGCCAGCTCTAGTTGCCTTGAGGGCTGCTAGCAATGAGAGGGCTCCATTTGGACCCTGTAAGGCTGCAGAGTTTCACGTTATCAGAAGGCTGTGTCATATTTTGTACTTGGCTTCTAACACTGAAGTCAAAGTGATGGAAAAAGTCACACCACATTTTTCCTACTGTTAAATCACCTGTAATTCATATCTTTTAAGCTACCTTGCAGTTCTTAACTTTTTGAAGTACAAAATCATATAAAACACTGTTTAAATTTTTTACTCTTACATATCTCCTGTAAGATTTTACATTACAAGTAGCTAATAGATTTTATTTTTGCAAACTCTACTTTTTGGCCTATTTATGAAGGATTGAATAAGAATACATTTGTTTATTTCAGAAAAATTAGGGTCTGGTAGGAAACTCCTTTTTTTTATCACCTCCCCCTGAACCTGATGAAAAGGGCAAAGTGTTGAAATAGCATCCAGACATCTCTTGCCAATTGATGCTTTAGTAACATTTTGATCAATGTGTCTACCTCTTCATCCAGGAGCCATAGGAGGCAGGAAATTGATAATTGGTGATGCAGTTCAAAAGATCACATGAAACTCTGTCATAGGAAAATGAGCACTTTCTGGTTTACTGCTGCTGTGAGATTTGCTTAGGAGATATGTTCTCAAACTAAATTGCAAAAGGCTTTTTTGTTGGTTTTTTTTTTCTTTTCTGTTTTGAAGTAGAAGTCTTTTTCATGTGTTTGGCCTTGTTCTCTATTGTTTCTCTGGATGATCTGCTGTGTGATAAGCTGAGCACTTTCCTGACAGTGAAGCACCATGGATACGTGTTAATCCATAAACCTTAATTTACAGGCATTTCCTTAGAAGTGTTGTTGATGTTTAGTTATAAACAATTAATGTTGTAACTGCTCAAGCACTGCACATATTCATTGCAGTTATTTCTTTCTCTTAGATCAAATTTTCCTTTAACAATGTTTTTCATACATAAGCCCTAAGTAGACTAATAATATTTAATTGCTGCACTGTTTACTCTCATGTTTTGTTCTACTGACTGGAATTATAAAGAGTTAATCAAAATTTCATTAACTAGAACTATTTTCCATGAACAAAAAACTCACTTTATATATATTTATATATATATACAATTTTGGACGTTCTTCTTGCATTACACTCAGCTGGCTATTTGGAGAAATGAGATTAGCTAACATGATTTAAATAAGGAATCAGTCTTGGTTATATTAACTATTATTGTTATTGGACATTTTTTATTTTGGGTTGAGGGTTTTTTTTGTTAGGTTGGGGTTTTTGGTTTGTTTTTGGTTTTCTAAGGTGTGCTCTGAAAAATCAAAAGAAAATTAGTTAAAATTTGTTAGAGACTGAGTGGTGATAGAAGGTGCCTTAATGACAATCATTGTCTTAAATTATCTAGTGCACAGGGGATTCACATGGAGCACCTCTCAATGTTCAGGTCCCAGTTTAAGATACTACTAAACTGGGATTTGAACCCTGAGTGCATGTGTGTGTGTGTAAAAATATTTAAATATAAGTCATACAATGAAAAGCCTTACATGCCTACACCTCTGCCTACACCTGCACCTAGACCTAGACCTAGGCCTGTTTTACTCTAGAAAATAGCATTACTGTTTTATTTTTCACTGTTCTATTTAAAATTATAATAAATTTAATGTTCCTTAAGTAACTGAGAGTTGCGTCAGTGCAAATTAATGTAAGTTCATTGGAGTACTGCACCACTGATGCTGCTTACTTTTCCTCAAAGACACAGGAGTAAAGCACAGATAGTTACTGGCTTGGGGATGAAGAAAACCAATCTATGCCAAGAACATTTTGCTGTTGGTACTTCAAATCATAGAAACATAGAATAACCCACAAGGACCATCGAGTCCAACTCAGCCCTGAAAAGACCATCCCCAAGAATCATACCATGTATCTGAGGGCATTGTCCAAACACTTTGAGGGCATTGTCCAAACACTTTGAGGGCATTGTCCAAACACTTCTTAAACTCTGTCACGCTGATGCTGTGACCGCTTCCCTGGGGAACCTGTTACAGTGCACAGCCAATCTCTGGGTGAAGAGCCTTTTCCTGATGCTCACCCTAAACCTCCCTTGACTCAGCTTCATGTTTCCTCCAGTCCTGTCACTGGTCAGGGTTAAATATCATCTGGGAAATCTGGAAGACAAAGCAATCCCCTAGGTTTTAAGTCTGTGGCAGTGTGAGTTTGTATGCTTGTATTTCAAAATTACTTGGAGACAGCCATTGGTTTTAGCACTTTCACATCATGAAACATTTTCACATCATGAAACACCACCTTAGAAGTGAGCCATGGAAACTCCCAGTGGCTTTGTCTCCAGAGCAAACCTAGGCATTCAGTTTAGAACAGATAGTTATATTTGGACATAAATGCTGTCCTGTGCTGCTCAGTTATTTCAGTGTGTTCTTCCTTGAGTTATGTTGTACTCCTACACTTGGATGTCAGACATTAGAATTGCTTTCACTGTCTGTTTCATTCTTTTCACAGTTATATAGGCTTGCTCTGCAGTTATATGGAAGAAATAGACCCTGTCAGAGGATGGTTATTCCTCCTAATTATCTTAGATTCTTATCTTCAGATTGGATGAATCACACTCTGAAGGTTTATCTCTGTATTTTTATAAAATTTAAAAAGCCCAAGGATGGGTTTAAAGTAGGTTAATAATTCAGCAGCTAAATACATGTGGGATTCATTCCAGTGAAGGTAAAATAAGTCCAGTTAAGGGTCATTATATCTCAAATCTGTTTGTAACCTTATTGTTATCTGCAGATGGAAAGATTACTTGGGCCACCGCATGTCAGGTAGAAGTCAAAATGAACTTGCTGACTATATTCTGCAAAAAGATGTGAATGTTAAAAAAATTCATACCTATCAATAAATGTTGTCTTTAGAGTTCTAGTGATGATTAAACATATAAATTTTCCAACTTCATCAGGTGAAAAGATGAAGTCATCTTTCATTTAAGATCTGAATACAAAGTCCTTTCTAAGAAGCAGAAACTTTAAAAAAAATATTATATCTAGTTGCAATTTCTATTGTATCACAGACACTTATAACAATGCTGTTTCCTTTAGATTTTGAACTTCTCACCTTCTAACAAAAGTTTTATACACAGTTTTAAAAATTTACAGTCAGCCATTATTTTCTTGAGACATGTAAAAAATAGCAAGCTTTAGTTATGACCTGGCCTCTTCATTGCTGCATTTGTATACCTTTGAGTATTTTTTTTGGTGCTCATTGTTTTTGGGACAACTTCTCATGTGAATTGTAGGATTTTTGTACTTTTAACTTGATATGAGAATGTTTATATCTCTACAGTTCTTTATATAGTGGTGAGAAATTTAAAATATATAAATACACCTTTAAAATACACAATTAAACCTAGTTATGTTGTTATGTTGAATATATATTTATCATATTTAAAAGTGACACTTTGAAAAACAGTCAAGTTCACTAACCTAGATAGTTTTGTCAAGTGATCATTCACCACATTTGCTATAGATGCACGTCCAAGAGTTTGGTCACAAAACTAAGATGTGGGATAAATGGTGAGCTGGAACCACACTTCAACCTTCACCAAGAAACTAAGGTGCAAACCCATGACATTTAAAAACAAAGAATAAAGAATCATTATTTTAAAATAATTTCTGGATTTTGAGGGAATGCTTACCAAGGAATTAAAAGTGAATGGCATGTGGAAGGGACAGAAATGTGAGCTATGCTCTGAGAGCAGTAATTGTGTGAATTATATAGGCAAGCATATACTACAGACAGACTGATTTATACTGAGATCCTGCTGAGTTAAGAATAGTCTCCTTCAGCTGGAAACATCTGCTCTTCCCACTGAATCTACAAGGAACCTAAGGAAAATGCTAGCATAATGACTTACTTTTTTGACAGCTACGTTTATCTAAGGTAAGTCCTATCAAAGATAAGTAACATACAAGGCTTCCTGAAGATGAAAGAAAGCTCTAATGTGTTCACCTATCACTCAGTTACATAAATAATGACTTTCCCTTCCCACTTTAACCTCCACTATTCTTGCTGAATTTCTAAATCCCCTAGAATGTCTCAAACTAAGTGTTGATTAATAACTCTGCAAAGTGTGTGTTGAATTTTTTCCTCTCACCCCGCCTTGATATGGAGCAGCGTAGATTTGCCCAGAAAACTCTTGTCACCCATCTTTAACCAGACAAAAAAGCAAGATAACTTGGAGCAGTGTCATTAAAATCCCATGTCCAGAGCCAAAGAAAAGCACCATGAGACAAGGGTATAGAGTTTGCTAGAAAAATTGGTTGTTTTCTTAACATTTTTTGTTCTCATTTTTTTTATAACAGGTCTTTTTAACAGAGGTCCTTTTTGAATGTATTACTCAAGGTATTAGACTGAAAAGGAATAAAAAGATGGTGGTTTTCTGGTTTTTAATTTAAATAATATTTTTTTTGTCAGCAGAACAGAATGCTTGGGTACCATTTGTCAATCTAGCCATAATCTTATCTCTGGGATAAAACTCAGAGTTCTTAAAGTACAAAGAAAGGCACAGAAGGGTCTGGAGTCTTCTTATAACAGTACATTTCTCTCCAAAGTATCTAATGCTTTGTCTTCCCAGTTATCTGACTCCTGTTTGCGATGGGAGCATTTATGTAATTCTAACCACCATAACCACATTCTGACAATGACCTGGAATTAAAATAACTGATTTATATTTAAAAATGTTATATTGATTATTTTTCTTTTGATGTATTCATCAGTATGGCAGATGTGACTTTCTTCTCTTTCTCTCTTCGACAGCTCACTTGGTTAATTTACTCATTTTTTAGATATTATAATTTTGCCTCTGCCTATGTAGATATCTTAAATTAACCAGGAAAAATCACCACTAAGCTTAGCATTCATTTCTCTCTCTCCATTTCACTTTATTTTTAAATTTCTCTGGTGAAAGCATGAGTAAAATATATATAGACTGCATGTTTTCGTTCGTTCCTTCCTTCCTTCCTTCCTTCCTTCCTTGGAACAGGAGGACTTACCAAGCTGCTGGCCAGGGTCAATCCACCCCACCCTGCTATAGTCAATGAAGATAAGAGTATTAGGGTGGGATTTAGTTACCTGAATATGCCATTTGAGATGCCCTAAAGTATCTTGCCTGGACCTTGCTGCTTCTCTGGAGGAGTATGCCATGCCTCTGCTGTCGTGTCTATCACACCCTGCTTTCCTTACCCATTCCCCCTCTTCCAACGATGCTGAGGCTTTTTTTTGCTGGAACCTAAGAAAATATTAACAGGTGTGCACAGCACAGTTTGGAGAGCTACTCCTTCATCCCTAAAATAGGTCACCTGAACGTGGAGTCTTTGGAGTCCTTTGAGCCAATGAGCCGGGGTACTGTGGTCCAGTGCCAGATCTCAGATATGAAAAAGAAGCTATGGTGACAGTCAAGCATGGCCAATTACACAGTGTGCCTCTATTAAAGAAATGGAATAGATCCCCAGATGCCCTTTGACTGTGATAGATACACAGATAATTAGTGTATAGTCAACCTCCAGGCACTTAGATGTTGAATGCACAGAATTGAACCTAACCTTGTATATACTCACCATCCATCTAGGAAGAAGAACTGGCTTTAGATTGCCTTTCATTATTTGATACTGGTTTTAAGGAGAGAACAGCTAGAATTAACTATGAGATATAAAAACTACTTTACTAAGGCCTCTACAAGGGGAAACTTACAGCACTCTTTTTTCATTGTGTGCTGATATACGACAATATATACAGCATAATGAATTGGGGAAAAAACCTGCAGAGGATGACATGATAACTATGCATATTTTATCTACATAATCTATGTCTGTTCTCTGGGCCACAGAGTGATTTTAAATTAATACATTAGAATTTACTAAGATTCATAACGGAAGACTACTCAAAGCATCTGCCCTTTGTTTAACAGTGCATTGAAATCTTTTACTTTAATTCGAATGAACAAAATAAAATCTGTTTAAAAAGGCAGATGAGAAGCGTTGACTTTGGTAACAGGTGAAGGGGATATAATAGGAAAGTAAAATTTACTGGACTGCTTCTCTTTTACCTAGAGAAAGTCCATGCTAAATGTAGAGGCAGAAGAATATAAACCCAGGAAATTTTATGAGAGAATGTGAGGGAGTAGGCAGAGGAAATAAGCTAATTTATTGAAAGATCACAACAACACGGCTGAATAAAGGTGTGTAGAAGGGTGGTCGTGGCAGAATTAACTCATATCTTCATGACGAATAAACCAAATAGAGGTGAGACAGTAGGAACCTAAAATTTTAATTCACACAGTAAACCAGTCTCTACATGAGTAGTAGTATGATATTTATAACCTAGAGTCCCTTTAACTTTCTGAGGACTAAAAGTATCCAGACCTAGTTAAGATATGAGTATGTACTTTATTAAATAATACACCAGAGAAGATAAAATGAAAAATTAAATTAATTTATTTTAAAGGCACATGATTTTGACTCAGATTACCCAGAAAGAAGGAGGAAGAGATGAAATGTGAAAAAGTATGATACACTGGACAACAGAAACTGAAGTATGCTGTAAAGCACATGACTGTGAGGAGAATATACAGAGAGACTGAAATTACAGAAGGGTTTTCTTCAGTGAGATCAAAACCTAGGAAGTTAAAAATTGAATGTACATAAGAGTGGATTAGGCAAGAAAATTACCATGTAGGTGAGTTGTTGAAACAGAAGCAAGAGCACGGAAGACGTTGTTATGTCTCCATTATTACCCAAATGACTAATAGATGGGATTCCTGACAATCTTCCCTGAGGATTCAGAGTCTGTTCATGGACTGAACTTTGATGTGCTTGACTGCAGGTAAGACCCTACTTTTTTGGTCTTTTTAGTCAAGTGTTATCAAAAGGAATTAACTCTTGAGCTGGATGTCATAGAGAAAAATGTTATTTGTCTTCAAAAACCAACGTCTGTTTGTTTGGAATGCCTTCTTTTTGCTAGACTTACAAAAATTTAGCAGCATTTTTTGCTGAAGAAAAATTAACCAGCGTTCATGTTCTTTTTCCTCCAAAATGTAATTACTGAATTTCTAGAATATAGACTTCATCTGTGGAAGGACAAAATATGTACTATTAAAAACACTTTAATTGGCTAACTTGTAGTACTGTACAGTCTGTAATTCCATGTTGAGTACTCAGAGCTTTTTGACCTTTGGAAATGTAGCTCATAATATATCACAAAACCTCTTGCAATAATTCAAATATTTTTTTGCCATTTGTTTCTTTGCTGTGTCCATGTGTGCACTGGTAAATGTTAAAGTGTCTTGCTAAAAGGATTGCACTCAGATTTCATTCTCTGAAGTGTGTGAACAGATAGACACTGCATTATAGTGCTACTACTGACATTTCAATTCAGAGCCAAGGCCACCAACAATTTCAGGCCCTGCTGTTCTGTTAAATATTTGTCAGTGAAAGAGACTGAGGATTGCTTTTCATATTTCTTGTACATGCTGAGCTACACCAAAGGCAAAATGTCAGGTAGAAACCAGAGCATACCCTTTTTCTGATAGCAAAACTCTTAGCTTGCATATAGAGACTGTGGCCTTTCAAGAATATGCTATTGCCATGTGCCCTGTGATCCTTTAATTGAAAAGCAGTATAGGTAGATAATTGTGCAGATTAGAGACAGACGCATGATGTGTGCCAATTATTCATGAAAAAAAATGGAGACTTTGTATGAGAAGGGGAATAAAAACAGCCTGATATAATCATAGTAGAGACAAACTTTCCAGATAACTCCCACATGAAATTAGAACTTGTAACTTTTAAGTGACACAGTGGGGGCTGGTTTATTGCTAATGCTTTTGAATAGGCCCTGCAGGGCTTGTTCACTTTTAGTTTCTTGGTAAGTACTTTGAGCATAAATGGAGCTTAAATGAACTGGCATGATAGACTCTCATTTCTATAACACCTGTAAAATTTTCACTGTAGTCATCCCCTGCTCTGTCTCATCCTCTTGATAGTCCTGTGTGTGACAGTATAAAATCCAGAGACAGGATTTACTTGTTTATTTGTTTAAAAATCTGGAGGAAGTGGGGAACAGGAGTTTCAGAAAGCAAGTTATTTAAAAGTAGTAACCACAATCTACTCAATGGACTGATAACCTTCTAGTGAACAGTTCTGGTTTCACCGGCCTACAGCATTTCAGCTAATCACGAAAACAATTATCAACACAGTCAGCCATAAAAATCAAGACACACAGATAAGTGTGTCTTAATGATTTGTGGCACTGATAGCATTCATGACTTAAGACATGACTGATATTGAAGTGGTTAGACATAAGCTATTATTTTAATTTTCTTTATTTTTATTTTAATTCATTTCTTCATAAATAATTTCTCTCCATCATCCATTAAAAGAGAAAAGTATGGGTTTTTTTTCTTTCTCTTATGGCAAGAAGACTGATTTTAAGTGTTTGCTCTATCAAGGAAGGATTGAGTGAGAAGCAATCTGAGAGTCTCACTGTGACAATTGGGAAAGCAGCTGTGTGTGAGATAGGTTTGGGGGGAAATGGAACTCTGGAAAAACCCAGAGATTTGTTACGTTTCCCTTTGGCACAGTTTGAATGTGTAGTTCTCTGCGTAGAAGGGGAAAGAAAGCTTTTTCTCCTAAAATTATGCTGTAATTTTGGGAAGAAAGTTGGAAAATTTTCAGATGCCAAGAAATATACGTATTGGAATTTTCTGAATATTCCTTTATCATTAACCATAGCCAACCTCCAATCCATATTGCATCATGCAGCTTTGGGGAAGGTCATCTGTTGTGCTTCAAACTTCTTTAGACTGCCTATGATATAGAGTATCTTTCAGTGTTTCTGCTTTGCTAAAGCAGAAAGGAGGCCATAGATAGAGGAAACACACTTTAAAGTTAATGCTTAGTACGGTAACTTCATAATTTGTAATAATATAAAGTGCATGATATGCTGACATAAACAACCTCTGTAGCTGGAAACTAAGACAATGGCTGAATTATTACAAATAATGAGTAATATGTTGAAGAAAAAACGTATACCTAAAATGATGTTATTTTCCATGTTAAAAACCTTTGGAAAAAAAAATATTTCTGTGTGGGTCTAAACTGGTTAAAATCTGGTATCATATTGTAATATTTGAAAGTTAACTGAATGTGAATATGAATGTGATATGAATCACAGTGGAAGAATTTAAGAATAATGGGATTGTATAACAGCGTTTTATTCTGGTTTAGAATACTTTGCTTTCATTTTATGAACTTATAAACTGCAACTGTTAAACAAACCAGTGATTAAAGCATATTTTCCAGAGGACCGTGATAGCTATCGGGTCCCCTTCACATAAATTGTTTATCTCTCATTTCCTTCAGAGGTAGTTGTTTAAAATGAATAGACACAATGAATTATTGCCTAGACGGGAAAAAATTTGTCATGTGGTGCACCACACTGTTTTGTACCCAGGCATTCATTTAAACAGACATTACAAGATTTTAATGTGTCTTCTGAGAACCAGAGTGATACATGTTTTAGGTTGCATCAAAATAGCTGCACATTTGTTAAAACCAGATTATCATATAACTAAGCATTGAACTGCATATTTTTAGGCATTTCTGATTGTTTCATAAACAATCTCTAGGATATTTACCTTGTTTTCAGAATCTAAGGAACAAAAATTTTTCATATTAAAGACAATTACAACTGTGCAATATGTAGATGAGAAAAAAGCACTCAAAGTCTCTGCTTATAATAATTTTCAATGTGGTCCAAGTATGTGATGGTTTAAAAGCTGTTTCACCCCAAACCCCTTCCATTCTACTCTCAGTGTTTGTTTCTAATATACTTATTGGTGTGTTGCTGTAATAACACCAGTTTTAAATGACCTTCCTTTCATACTGATATTCATGTATATGGCTGTGGTGCAACAGGACCATCTTGAGGGTGAAAAGTCTAAACAGAAACATAAATACCAATGTGTAAAAAGGAACCTCACATGATGTGGTTTGGACTATCAGTCTTTAATCAGAATTATGGAATTGTTCATTTTAGAAGAACCTCAGGAGCTTTCCATGACAACCTGCTTAAAGCAGTACCAGCCTTGCTGGTAAGGATGGTCAGGGCTTTCTCCTTGACATTCAGAAGAATTCAAAAGGTCCAGGTCTCTCTAGAGTCACTAAGGAAATGTAGGCCAATTAATTAATTGTCCAAGATTTGGTGAGATGAATTTAAAGTATTGTCTCAGTACCAATTATTGATTTAAACTATTACCAGAGTAGCTTTCATGCTTTACATTCAGCTTTACATTCAGTAGCTTACAAAACACTCATCTGCTAAGGTAAAAACTATTTCTACAGTTCTATGGAATCTCAGAAAAAATATTTAGCATTTAATTTTTTGTCTATACACAAAAAAAAGCTGATTTCTTTGAATAATATGTCAATGCTGTAAAAAAACAGTTCAAGCAGTGGTTGATAGCTTTCCAAATAAGTTTTCCCATTCACTTTTAAAGTAATTTGAAAATTATATAAAAAATTCACTGGTTTATTGAGTCACATTGCATTTCAGAGTGTTCTGTTTTATTCTATATCATTCTGTTTGATCTTATCAAAGAGCAGTGATGTTCAAAGTTATAATGATGTATAGTAGAATTGCTGTAGTCTCTGAGGAAAAATCATGGAGATGAAAAATTGACTTCCCACTTGCCTACCATAACCAATCAAATTTTAATTAAAATTGTTTTAAATTAATTGACTTCAGTAACATCTTTCAAATCTCATATCTGTGTCATAGATATGTGAATTAAAGATAATCTTGTAATGTGGTCATAAACAGTACTTTCCAAATACAGTGCAAGCTCTATTTTTACCATCTTCTTTTCTACTGCCACAGGTAGAAAGTAGCATTTCTGTGAAGAAATTTATTAGTATGAATGCAGTGAAAAAGATCCTGTGGGAAATTGTTTTTGAACTGTAGTACATCCATTGTCAGGAATCACATATTCACAATTTATCTTTGATAAATAAATATTTACTTCATTCAGGTAAGTAGGTCTGTCAAACTGCAATTCTTAGGACTAGCACTTCTGAAAATTGGCTTATGCATACACAAATTCACTGGAGACTCTTTGTTCTTTTTTTCCCATTATATTATTGAAAATAGCAATGTTTGACATATTTGTGCACAGAGATTTTTATGTTACCTGGCACTATAAAGGAGCTGAAACATCTGTTGCTAGAATCTAGTCTCAGTTTTGCTCGCATTGTGAAAGGGCAAGAATGACTAGAAAAGCCATTTTTACAATAATAAGGGTAAGAAAAATGGTTCATATTTCTACTACCTTGAAGAGCCTGAGTATTCAAATAATACCAGAACATTTTTTAGCTGAAATAAATAAATCCATATCACTTTGCTGAAAAATAAACATATATATTTACATGTTGAGAGAGTATACTACGTGAGGGAAAAATAACAGAATTATTCAAGACAGGCATCCTGTTTACCCAAGTGAAGCTTACTCAGAACAGGATTTTCAATGTTTTGACCTACATCAAGTTTTGTTTACACTAGGTGGGAATGAAAGGTGGGTCAAAAAGTGAGAAGGCTTGCTCTGATGTTTTATTTTCTTTGCATACTCCGCTGAATTTTTATCTCCTGGAATGTGCTTTTAATGCACATTCGACAAATTTTGACAAACGATTTCTGGTTGGTAGGTTCTTTAGGGATGGATGTAAGATGTAGAGATATAAGTTTTCTTCTTCTTCACCATAACTGTTTGAATCACAAAATTCACTACTTTGTGTGTACTGGACTGCAACATTAACTGCCAATGTGAGGTATCAGATATAGTTTAATAGAAAATTTCCCATTTTAAACTTTCATGGTGAAACCAGAACATGCTTTATAGAAACAATTAACTTAAAACATAATGCCAGTATCCTACATTTTTGTTGTAAAATAATAATTCTGACCCTAATTTTCGTGTATTTTTTATCTTTTCTAAACCAAGGAATTACAAAACTCACTTGCAAATAACTTCTGGCCATTCTAAATACATCTGGTTTTTTTTAAGATCAATATACAAGTATGAGGGAGCACTCAAACAATCCATGCCCATAGCATAAAAGAAATGTTGGTGTTTTTTTATTCCTTGATCCACACAGAGAAGCTTGAAGGGGGTCCCAAATGAGATGTGAAAAGCAGCAGAGATTTTGTTCCAAATTGGAAAATGTCACTGGAAGACAGTGCATAACAGATTGACAGATTGACAAAAGAACTACAGCAAATGACCAGGACCACATGCTAATCACCTAACATTTTTAAACATTTAGTGGAAAAAATAGACATGGACACTTTTGCTTGAAACTGTCCTGGCAGTTGCCAAAGTACTGCCACAAAAGTGGCAAATGCCAATTTTTAAAGGGAACTCTAAAAGAAATCCTGAGACAAAAAAAGCCTGATGAGTTTGTTAAGAAAGATGTAGAGACTGTTTAGAACAGTGGATTAACTAGCAGACAGACTAAAGTGATACACTGAGAAAGAGCTGAAATGCCTTTTGTAAAATGAACCATGATTCATAATATCCATTATATTAGAGTGCTCTTGGATTAAAAAAAAAAAAAGCTGATAAGTTCCCACTAAAGGCTTGTAAAAAGTTTAGGCATGAAGTTTTGAGAACAACAAAAAACACAGGTAACAAATGCTTAGTTTATCTAGATGAGGAGGTTGTTATGGATCTGGATGTAGATATCCCATGGTGTTCATCGTATTAATAAAAAGCTTCAAGAAAAGCATGAATATTGAACTGAACACATTTATTAATAAAAAATTATTCTCATGGTTGACAGATGCAAAATGACTGCACAGTACCCAATAACTGGTGATATTACTCAGGAATTAGATCTTAAGATTTTTATAGGCAGCTTTCTGAAACTAGCAGTGCTCAGTAGGAATGAACATGAAAGAAAATAAAATACAGAGAATAATTATGAAGTGAATGGAGTAAAAAGCAGAAAATGTCCTTAAGGATCTTGTGTAAACCCACTGGATGAGTGTAGTTAGGGAACTTCTTCCCATATTCCCATTGCAAATATCTATATAAGATTCATAAAGGCAGACAGACCATCAAAGCTATGGTGTGTCTTCTTCACATGCGATCAGTAAATACATTGCGATGAAATGTGTGGCTGATCTATAGTAAAACAAAGCATTTCCCAGAGGAAAAACATGCCTTGTTTACCCTAAAGTTAATTTCTTTGTGCTTGTTTTTCAAGTATCTTATGACAGCTCTTTTGTAGTCCATGTTTTATCCATGATACAAACTTGCTATAAACAATCAGTTTAAAAACTCAAGTAATAGATATAAATCTTGCTAATATAGCTATCCAAGAAGTAAAACAATTTTAGGTATTAAAGTAGGTCATTTGTAAGAGACCATTTTCCTTAATTTTGTAGCAATCTCTAAAGAGGTCTCAGTCTAGCTTTTACAATGTGCACAAATAACTCAAAAGCTTTGGTACACCAAATTTGCACCAATACCAGAAGAACTGATGGGCCACCTGAAAGTTGCTGAAAGAAAAAAATTTAATTAATTCGTTTTGTTGTAATGGGTTTTTTTGTTTCTTTCTTTATTCCTTTCATGATTTTCTGTCAGTTTCATGCTAGAACAGAATAATCCAGGAGCAGATGAGTCACAAGGATTTCAGGGCTTTAACAGATCATCATTTTATTTCCAGAGAAGACTGAACCATTTTCAGAGAAAATTGTGCCATGTCTGTTAAACATCCAAAGAAAGCAACTAGCATTACTAGCTAGATCAATGCCATTTGATGTGGGTTATTTATGAACTATATCAGCTCTTGAATTGCTGCTTAAAAGTGCCTATCAATTATTTTGTCACTTTGCCTAATATGCTACATATCTCTAATAGCAACAGTTATGTTTCTAGCTTTTCAGTGGTTCAGCCTTTGTCATCACAAATATAAAGTACAAATGGTATAGTGACCAAACCCAGCCTTTGTCTCACTCATTTATCCTCATTCCACGTATTAAGGATATCAACACTTTTGTCAAAGGACTATCCCTCCGGAAAGAAAACTTCTAACAGAACCACAACAGTTAGAAAACTGATAAAATGGATAACAATGTGAGAAACACAAGAAATAGAATTTCAGGAATATCCATGTAACTCCACAAGTTGATGGACAGGAAACTGACCTTTGATAAGGTCAAGTTTCACCTCAGTCTCAAGGATATTAAAGCTTGAGAGAACCTTAACAAAAATATGCTTCCTATACTCATGCCTGGTTTAATACAGGAAATGTTTTTCAAGAGTTCAATACACATCTTTTTCATTCAGTCTAAATCAGTGAAAAAAGAGCACCTTAAGATTGTAGGACCTTAACAGCAAAGAGCCTGGACATTTCTAGATAAGGTTGTCTAATGATTTGCATCTCAGAGAACTAAAAAAAGCATCAACACAAAATTCAAGGATGATCTCAACAAAGAGATTTTGCTTACCATAGAGTCTCTAGCCTATAACTGATTTTGATAGGCAGAGAAAGGCATTTGTAAGAAGAACATAGAAACTTGTATTTATTGTGCTTTCTGCATAGATGCTTTTGTAAAGAGAAATATTATCCATGGTGTTGTCAAGACTGGAACTTTGCTGTGAGTCAGCTGATAAAGTAGTTAGAAAGTAACTTTCCACATCTCAAGTACTGTGTTCAGTTTTGCACCCCTCACTAGAAGAAAGACATTAAAGTGCTGGAGGGAATCCAGGGAAGGGCAACAAATTTGGTGAAAGCTGCAGCACAAGTTTTATGAGGAGCAATGAAGGCGATGGCAGTTTTTAGCCTAGAGGAAAGAAGCCTGAGGGGAGACTTCACTGGTCTCCTGAAAAGAGGTTGTAGTGAAGTGGGTATCAATCTCTTTCCCAAGTAATGAGTGAAAGGATGAGAGAAAATGGCCTCAGGTTCACCAAGGGAGGTTTAGATTAGGTATTAGAAAAATTTCTTTACAGAAAGTGTTGTAAACAATTGGAAGAGACTTGACAGGAAAGTGGTGGAGTCACCATCCCTTGAGGTGTGACTCACAACCCAACTTTGTTCTTTTTTTGTAGCTTGAAACTACTTTTATGCCTTATGATTCTGGGACTTGAAGTGGTGTATTTGTAAATAGAGAAGTTCTTATTTCGGGAAATCATATTGCAATGTAACACTGATTTTTCTTACATAGAAAAAAGGCAAAGCCTGAGAATCATTCTGGTACAAACACATATTGTAGACATGAAGGATAATCTTCAACTGGCCAAGTGTATCTCTCTACAAAGTATTCTTTTACCTATGAGCTAATCATCTGGACACTCTACAGGCAATGGAAAGAAACAGGTTGTATGGGGCATGATTCATCTTCTAAAGCAGACTTAAAACTCTGATGGTAGATGTATGAGAGGTATCTTAATCAAGCTTATTACAGGAAATTGCCTGGTACACTTTAATACTATAAGATAAGTACAATTAAGTTACTGTAATTGCTGAAGAATATGTCTAACTTCTTGCCAAGAGCTATTAGACTTCAAATGATCTTAAATTTAACGGCAGTCCAGTTGTTTTAAGGGTTGAAAGAGCCATTCAGCCTGATCAGTGTCTCTCCTAAATTTTTTTCTGAGGCAGTTTTTAGAGTTTACTTTATGTCAGACTGTATTCAAAGGGCTCCTTCTGCATCCTTAATTATCAATTAAAAAATTATTATCAATTATTATCAAAGCAAATTATCCTTTTTTTTTTTTGTGGTGTGCAATAGCACCTGTTCAGCTAGGTGGAATAGGAAAAAGCTTTTGTTCCCAGGGAAAATTAGAACCCAAAATTGTTCAAAGTCATAGAATCATAGAACATCTCAAGGTGGAAGGGACCCATGAGGATCATTGTGTCCAACTCCTTGCTCCTGGCAAGACTACCTAAAATTAAGTCATATGGCTAAGAGCATCATCCAGGTGTACCTTGAACTCTGACAGATTTGGTGCCATGACCACTTCCCTGAGAAGCCTGTTCCAGAGGCTCTCTCTCTCAGTGAAGAACCTTTTCCTAATGTTCAATTTGAACTTTCCCTGATGTAGCTTCATCCCGTTTGCTTGTGTCCTCTCACTGATCACCAGAGAGCAGATCAACACCTCCTGCTCTGCTGCCTGCCTAAAGCAAGTTGTAGGCTGCGATAAGGTCATCCTTCAGACTTTCTTCTCCAGGATGAATAACCAGCTGATCCTCATAACTTTTGCCCTAGAGACCTTTCACATCTTGTTTGTCCTCCTCTGGACACATTTTGCTGTCCTTACATTGTCACACAGAACTGCACACAGAACTTGAGGTGAAGCCACACCAGTACAGGGCAGAGTGGGACAGTCACCTCCCTCGACTGGCTGGTGATGCCATATGTGATGCACCCCAGGTCACAATTAACCCTTTGGCTTTCTTCCTCATTAATTACTTAGCAATATAGACCAATGATGAAATTCCTGGGAGTTTTTCAGGGTGCTAAATACAGTTTAGATTCAGGCCAATAATCTTTGCATGAAACATGCAGATCTTCACTTCTGCTGTAAATATTGGTTGCTTACCTGCTTTCTCTTTCTAAAAGCATTGCTAGTCAGGTATCTCTGTAACTATAATGCTACAAGCTATAAAACATTACAGAAAGTTTCTAAAGAGAGAAGACAATAATTCAGTCCTTCTTTTGTCTTCAGATTTTCTCATACCAGTATGTCAAGCTCATGTTATCTGACTGTGTTTTCTCTGCCTTGTCTAGTCCTGAATACTTCTATCTGTCAGAATCCTGCATGAGTCTTTGTTTTACTTGTTCTTGCTGGTGTCACAGGACTACACTGTGATTATAAGTGGGTATAAAAAAAATTTAAACACTGAGGAAGGACCTGAGCAGTCATCACCGTGTATTTGTAACAAAGAAAGATATGTACAAATAAGTATGTAATCCTGATTTAATTAACTTGTATAGAGGAGAAAAAGGATTATTAAATAATATCAGCCAACTGGAGCAATAAACTGAAATTTAAAAATTATGCTTACCACTAACATAGCTTCATATTTTCTGTCAGAGGCACTTGATGCTACTGTATTTTTTATAGGTATGTCTATTTTCTTAACTGACTCATTAGTAAACTTCGCTTTTTTAAAATTCCAACTTTCTCAATCTCATATTTGGCTCAGAAAAGTTGATCTTGCCTTGTTGTAAAACCACTTTTGGTTACCTGTATAAAAATGAGTCTCAGGACCAGAACTGTCGTGGCAAGTATAGAAGTTTAAGTTTTGTGCGGTCTGTTTTTTAGAATACTTGAAAAAGACAATTTAAAACCAGAACTTTTCTTTTTTCTTTGGGAAAAAAATTATTGTTTTTTTCTTTCTCTTTCTACCCTGATAAGTAGCTCCTACTTTGCATATAGTGCCCAATCCTGTACTCCTTATACAGTAAAACGTCTACTAACTGTACAAGACTTTTGTCTGAGAAAGGGCCATAGTTGTGGTGCTCACAGAATTTACAAGCTGTTTGACATTGTCTTATAATAATTGAATTACACTGTTGACTTTTTTAATAAACACAATCAATCTCTTTCAAAATGTAATGGGTTTGGTGTGGGGGAGGGGTTACAAGGTGAATGTGCTTCCACTTCTTGATTAATTGGTGTCATTACTGGTTAACTGCCCTGATTAAATATCTATTTAAATACTTCATTTTAGAGCCGGAATATCATGTATTTTTATGCACCAGTCTAATACCCGTTTCATTTGGTTTCTTCACAGTATCATAACTGACATTTGCACATTTCTTTAAATTGACTGCCTTTAGCATGAAAGTAATTTTTGGAGGCTATGTTAAAAATTAATCTATATTTTAAACCCAGAGCGTTGGTGCATGATGATCCCTAGAGTATTGACTCATTTCATCTTGAGGCACTATTTGGAAACAATCTATGCATATCTGTACATTCCTTGTACTTCTGAATCCTTTGGAAAGGTGTTTATTTCAGTAAAGAGTGCCTGTCTCTCAGTAACAATAATTCAGGTAACTTATCTCCTCAAACAGTCACCTTAGTCATAAATATAGAACTTGGAAGAATTAATCTGGATATGATACCTAATGAAATATAATCCTTATTCTGTGGAATTCAGTGCCAGGCTGAAATATATAAATGGTTTGACACCATTTCAAAGTATTCATGCTTCTTCCAAAGCTGACTTTTTGAAGAAAGACTATCTATTTATGAGCATTGTATAGAGTTTGATCTTAGTGCTGAATTTTTAATGATTCTTCTCTGGGCAGTGGCCAAATGCTGTGAGATTTTTTGACTTCTTTCCCTCCAAAAAGGTCTAATTTGTAACATGATTTTATGGACCAATATTGAATCTCTTTTGAAAAGTAATCACTTGTGCAAATTACCCTTTCTACAGGGATTTGAATACCTGAGCAACACTTCTAAGTCAAAAGGCACAGATTAAGGAGCTCAGAAAGGATGCTAGGAATCTCTGTGGGAAGCAAAACCTCCTCTATTATACTGCAAACTTTTTGGAAAACAGACAAGGACTGACAAGAAGGCCTTAGGTTTTGGAAAGAGTAGGAATACAGATGGGATTTTGATGGTCATAGACTGACAAACATATGAGATTATTAGGTTTATAAAACCAGGTGAAAAGCATTAGAACATTCAAGTTTTTACACAATGAACCAGCAAAAGGAGAGAATGAGAAAGACTGAATTTCTGAGGAGGATCCTGTCTCATTCACAAAATATGTGACCATTTGCATTACCATATATTGTCATTTATGCTGACTTTCAACTGTTCATTACAGAAAATTATTATGACTTTTCCAGTCAGAGAAAAACATGAAGAAGGGATCAAAAATCTGAATTATTTGAATAGTAAAGAAACTGTTTGTGTCAGTTAAAATGAAATAATTTTTTTATTTCAGCTTTAAACATGAAATGATCTAAAAAATTTGAAATCTTGTGTTTTTCTCCATGATACCCTCAGGCTATGTCAATATTTTCTTCATATTCTTTTAGTCATATAAGTATGTGGATACATTCTACTGTGGAAAGAAACATTGTCAATCCCTATCATCTGCCTATCTTTTATCTTAAAAACATGCTTGTAAATGCAGAAAGATATTAACTTGATATATATTGATGTGTGTATATATATAAACTTTATATATATATATATATACATGCATTTGCTTTACATAAAGAAATATGGAAAAATTATATATTATATGTATATATATATAAATATATATAGATTATATACACCATAGAATATCTGTATCTATATGTGAATACATACTTGGTATATATTTCTAGATGAAGCAATGCATGTTTGCATTTTCTAATCAACATCCTGAGAATGAGCTCCCAAATAAACCAACTACTTAACAGCAAGTATTATCCAAGCAACCTGAAATATTTTTTCAGCCAATTCCTTGCTGCATACCTTCTGTGCTGATGCTTAACACAAAGGACAGGGGACACTGCAAACACATCGAACAAAAATGGCAATGTTGTGCTGAAATGCACTAAAGGATAGTTATGCATATAAATTGTTGTCATTAATTCAGTTTCTGAAATCGATACAATTGCTCCCTCCTGAAACACTAGAGGTCAAGGGAATTGTATTTACTAAAATAAATTGAAGACAATTTTCTTTTCCTATCAGGGAAAAACTTCTATTAGCCAAATGCAAAGCAGAGGGGAGCAATAGCTTTCCTTGATAGGGAAACATCCTGATAGCCCATGTGAGACTTGCAGAACTTTAGCTGTTATAAGCTTCCTCATCTCTATATTATTTACATTTTTATGCAGGCTGGTAAAGTGTTATTGTTTTTCCAAATAAAATGTTCTGCAAATGTCTGAAATGTTTTTAAGTTGTCTGCCTGTCATTTAGATACTGTGCACACTTAGCTGTTCTTCATACTTGTTCTTTTCACAACTTACAACTTCTGGAAAAAAACCCAATGTATATATTCTGGAAATATGCTATGGCCTAAAAGACCACCAAACAGGAACATTCAGCAGCTGTCTTTATGCTAGGGGTGTAAAGGGGCCATTTTTGTCTGAAGTCCTCAGACTTATCCAAAGTGTATTTTACTTATATTTTAGAATGTCTCTTCTGACACCAGAAAGTATCAAAGCATATATTTCATTGATTTCTCCTTTTTCCTCAATTCCCAAGGAACCAATAAAATGGTATGTCATGGTCCTAGGAGCTTTGCAGTTATTATATTTTTCTATAACAATGAAATTATTTTCAATGCAAAGGTATGTTCCATGATTATTTCAAAAATACTCTCATCTCGTAATAATATACTTAGAGCAAAAGAATAGGAAATAAATTATTTCTTTAAATGGATAATATACTTAACATTTTAAATACATATTTTATTAATCTTATCTTCCAAAACACTCAGTTTGTCTAATGCATCATATAGTGTAACATCTATCTATTTTCATATTAATTTACAACTCAAGATTTCTGATTCAAATAGGAACAGATGCAATCCTTATTTAATTTCTATGTAGGTTAAAATTCCATGGCCTTTGATGGGAATTTATGTTTGACTGTTATGACTTTTTTCTAGTGGAATGCTTCCTGTTCTGGAAAACAAAGCAAAGCTACCACTACCCCCACACCTCAGACCACAAAACATCTTCAAGTCAGGGGTCTTCAGTTATACTCTTCTGATGTTGCTTTGGTTGTTATTTCTACAAGGTTTCAGTATTATTTACTTGTACTTCGTATCTTAACCTTATACTTGTCTTTAAAGACCATGCATCTAACTTTATGCTAAGATAGTCTGATCCACTTTCAGGCACCCAGTGTTTGAGAGTATCTTTTTCTGGAGCCCAGAAAAAAATCAAAGATTTAGAACTACTGGATTCCATCAGGCTCAAATGTATTAAAACAGGAATTTAGTTGGGAAATCTACTCTGAGGAGAGTAGAAGTAAGAATGCTAGGTGGGAAGAGAGCTCTTGAATAAATCATTCCAAATTAATAAATCTCAAATGAGTAAATCCCTCTGACAATCAGACATAAAATTCAACTGCTGTTGAATTACTTTTTATTACTGATAACATGGGAGACAAATGCATGAGGAGATTATGCTCTAAAAATAATACTGAAAGAACTTAACGTATTTGTTTTAAACTGAAGAAACCCAAAACAAGAGAAAGTAATTCCAGAATCTGAGCCAGGATTTTCATGTGTGATTTTTGTGCTCAGTGCCCAGAGCCTGGCCACAGGCAGTGTAGAAGGAAAAGTACTAAAATAAAGATTAAGATTGCCTACTCTAGGTGTCTGAGCAGTTGGAGATCAGCTCTGCAACTCAGAATCCTACCACCTTCCCAGGTTTCTGCTGTCAGAGCACATTTTCCTACAGCCACAAAAATTAACACCTGATTTTAACTTTTGCTAAAATGGTGTCCAACTTCAGTACTGAGGGAGAAGTTGGGCAAGAGATAATGCTTCAAGTAGGAGGCCCCATTTCTCATGTCTTTTAAGGAAAATGTTTATTTAACTTAATAAAACTTCTTCCTTTTCCATCATTTGTTCATGGAATGCAGCTGGACCAGATGACCTCCAGAGGTCCCTTCCAACATCAACCATTCTGTGATTCCATGATTATGTAGGCTTTAGTTCTGTCAAAGCAGGTATACAGTTCATATTTGTTATTCAGGACATAAAAATAAATACCAAACCTTGTAATTCAGGTTTGACACTGACACTAAGGGTTTGTCATGGACACTCCACATATTTTAACCTGTTGATAATGTTCCATTTTTTTCTTCCATCTTGTTATTTCTGCAACAAGTTGACATGAAAATGATTGAACAATACTATATTAAACAAAAAACTTATGGAATTTTGCACGAAGGCACCTCATTGGATATACATGACCAACAGCCATTTAGGGCTAGTTTCTTCTCCAGATTATAAATACCTATGCAATGCAGCCTTAAGTATGAGCAAAAGTAGAATTTATTTGGTTCATTCTAAAGAGAAGACTTAGGTTTTTTTCATCTCAATACCACTGAGACTGTATTCTTGAATAAATATCCAATTACCCTAACAAAAGATTAGACAGCTAGTTCACATGGAAATCTTGCACATATATACCTAAACAGGAGTGGTGAAAACATGGGACCAAATTACTCCTGTTGGCTGTATAGGTAATGGGAAGTTATATAAAAAAACCCATCTGTTTTATCCTGAAGAAGGTGCCTGGTACACGTCAGAAAAATGCAGCTCAAGAATGCAATTTGCATTCTCTGTAGGGAACCAGCCCAGGTACAAACATCCTCTCTGTAAATCTACAAAAAGCTGAATGGCTGTTATTTGATAATTAGACCAAAAGTCATATATCTGGTAAACTACAAGGAAGCACATACTGTACAAAATATCCTTGCTAATGCTTGAAGCACAACATTATTACCAGGCAAAGAAAAAACAAGCAAGCTAACAAAACACCTGCAGTGTGTGATAACCATTCCATTTCTGAAATAAAAACACTTCAGGGTAAATATTTAAAACACTAATAATTTCTCAAGCTATTGTTCAGGGGATGCAACATGTCAAACATTGTTCAAAATTAAAGAAAGTAAAATCTGAAAGCAATTTATATGTGTTATTTTTGATAGATGCTAACAACAGGGACATGGTGGTTTTTTTCAGAGTAATTTGTTTGATGCTATTTCAGCTCCTTGCTTTTAAAGTGCCTCATCTAAAGTGAGTACTCATTACAATAAGGCTATTTGCTGTACCCAAGGTCAAATCTAGAAACAGGTCTTTGCAAGATTAGTCTTAATGTCTGAAAGTCTCTCCTCCTTGTGCAAGCCAAAAAAATGTCTGTGTTGGTTTTCATATCAGCCAAAACATTTTCATCTTTCCTATATGTGTCTTCCTTCACTCATTCTTTTCTGCTGCTTTCTTCTGTCATGTTCTCCCTCGGGTCAGTGCCCTATGTACTTCAGTATTCTCCACTTCTCACTTACGCAATTTCCTTTCTCGTATGACTTGGGTGACTTGCATCTGATATATGCTGTGCAATCTGGAAATCAGTGCCCATGTATTCCTATCTGAAATATGTCCCAGTTCTCACCAAGGAGCTGATGTTAGATATGGAAACAAAGGCAATAAATTTAAGGGGACTAAATGTATAGAAATGAAAATTACCAGTGCTAGCACAGAAATAAAACTAAAGATGTGCAATGCTCTGAATTCAGTTTTCTCCAGAAAAGTGAATTATATCTTACTGACTATTCTGACAGAAGTGACATTTGAAACCAAAAGGAGTTTGAATAGAATAATTTTAAAACCTGGAGTATTATCATATGTCTGAAGACTAGAAAATGTTTAAAAATCAGGAAAAGCAATCCAGGCAATCTCACTAGCCTATCCTCCATAGGATTTAGATTACATTAGGAAGAAAAGAGTAAAATTCTGCACTGATTTACAAATAAAAATAATGCCAGAATAATCTAATTTTTTATATAAATATATATATCTATATCTATATATATATCTATATATATATCTTCCTCAGCTGAGCCTCTAAAACAAGAAAATGCAGCACACTTTATCATCCGTATTTCAGCAATATGATATACTGGTGCCACATGAGATTTCATATCTCAAGGTGGAAAAATTAGGATTAATTAAAATATGAAATTAGTAAAGAGCTGAAAGTAATAGTGATAGCAACTGGTCCATCAGGAGAAATACAGAGCTGAAATGTTAACAGTGGGGTTAACAGTGGGGTTTCTTAAGGTTACCCTTTAGACTAAGCTTACGCAATTTTTTCAGGAAGAATTTAAAGACAATATACAGTAAAACTCTGAGGAAATTTCTGCCTATGTTGGAAGCACCATTTATATATAAGAAAATAGGAATATTACTTTCCTTGAGGACTGGAGCAGTGACAATATCATGAAACTTAATGATGTTGAACACAGGACTGGGACATATCTACAAGGAGGATGCTTTGCTATAAACTGAGACTTTTTCAGCTGGAAATGAAAAAATCAGACAAAGATTAGGTATGAAGATTAATCTGATGCACTAATAAATAGAAAAAATTGCAAAATGCAATCTGAAAGTTATTAGAGGAAAAAATGGTATTAAAATCTTGTATTTCTATTAAAGACTGTAGTACAAGGCATTGTATTCATATCATCTAGCATCCCATGTGTACTTCTGCTCATTCTTATTTAAAAAAGGTTACTTTTAAAAGGATGAGATGCAGAAATGGTTTTTAACAAAATCAGGAGGATGAAGATGATTTTATTTTATAAGAGGAGAGTAAATGAATTTAATTTACTAGTCCTACCAAATTGAGAGGAAATATAGTTACATTACAAAGGCTTTGGGGGAATAAACACTGGGGAGAGAGGAAGATGTTAAGATAAAGGGTGGTGTTGAATGAGAACAAGAATTTGTCACTGATCATGAATAAATTTAGTCTGGAATTTTAGGAGATGGTTTTCAGTGGTGTGGAAGCAAAATTCCAGTATTTCTTTGCAGTAGAAGCAGTAGCAACTGGAAATCTAAATCATTGCCATATGATCCCTGACAGATTTTTAATGGGTGTACCTGTAACACAGAGGAACTATATTCAGCAATCTGTAAGATCATTTAAAAGCCTATGATCATAATAAACATATAGAAAAATTACCCCTTTCAATTAAATTTTATATATTTCATTAGAACTGTAGCATAGTAAATATTGACGTTAAGAGTACCACAATGACTTCATCACAGTTCAGATACTGGAAGAGAAAACAGTTGCTGAGTGTAATGTTAGGTTTTGAACCAAATAATGACCTTTTTAATCTTTTATAGAAGCTTCTCTGATTTCTTATTCTCAGAAGACAGTAAACTTTAATATTTATTTTAGAGCATTCCAGTATGTCTGCAGTCCTTGTCTTGCCACCATTTAAATTAGCATAGATTATGCTAAAATATTCTTAATACATGCTGTTTACAGGAATTAAACTTCTTAATGAAAGGCTAATTTTAAATAACTAAGATTACTGTCATGAGCTACGTATACTGATTTTCCTAGATAAACTGCCAAACTTGTTCTTTGGAGGCTGCATTAAAAACCTATATTGTTAGCAAGCTGTGAATGAAAAATAATTACATGTATGCTATGCAGAGGAAAAGTAATCTGGTATTTATTACTCTGTAGGCTGATGAAATTGGGGAGGATAAATGAATGTGTCAAATAAAATATCACTTAGCAGAAAAGTATTCAAAGCAAATCTCTACTAATATTAACCTGCTTGAAGACAAATTTTTCTGGGAAGAAATAACTAAACTGACTAACTAACTAGCTAACTCAAATTTTAGTTATGGAACTCAACATTTCTAAATGTTTTTTGCTGCTTCTTTGTTTCCTTACTTATAATGACAGCTCAGTTTCATATGAAAAAATAAAAAAAGTACATTTACTTGCTTTTGTCGAACCAAAATTGCCTATTTCTGTTGATGAAGGGCTTACTTAAAAGTACAAACTCAGTAGATCCCTACTGCTTGACATTCATGAAACTTCATCCTACCTAAATTTTGACACCTAAGTAGCCACCTATTACAGGAGCCAGTCTCCTTCTGCCCTGTCCTTATTTGACAAAAAGCTTGCTTAACTTTGTAATTACTCATTCTTTCCTTTGAAAATTAAGTGGCAAACAAGCGAATGGGGAAAAGTCAGACTTTAGGTGTTGATTCAGCAGAGTGCTAAAGTACATCCCAAAATGCTTTACCAAGTAAGACACAAATGCCTTCAGTTATTTAGGACTCTAAGTGCCCTTGAAATCCCTGGGAATTGCACAGTCACCTTCCTTTATGGAGTTCTACCTTATGACAGATAGTGCAAAGAGATAAAATACTTTAACATAAGGCTGAATTGCCTTAGAGTTATGTGGCTCCCAGATGTAACAGATCTATAAAGCTCCTTAACATAAATGGCTTAAGAGAGCTGGTGAATGAACATCTTCTACATAAAAAATTCAGGCTGCAGGTACCCCAGGGCAGATGCTGTGTATTGCTTAATACTATTTAGATAAATGAAAAATAAGTCTTTGAACATGCAAACGTTAGAGCTGAAAGCATAGATTTTAAAATATTTGCAGTAAATTAAGTTGGGGGTTGTTTTTGTTTGCTTGATTTTGGTTCTGGGTTTCTTTTGTAGTCAACATGAATATAATTTTCTAAAAAAGTACAGGGTTTGTTAAATCTACTCATAAATCTTTATCCAAGAGGCTAGAAATCTGTTAATCACTACTTAACAGACTCATTTCATAATTTGCTTGGTAATGACACTCAGAAAGCATAACACAAGTACAAATACGGTTTGTAAAATCAGTTTAGAAGTGTGCACTCATGGCACATGTAGTATATATGGTGATATCTGGAAACAGCTGTTTTTTATCAGACACCATATTATTTTTAAGTGTATTTGAGGAGTAGTTAGATTATTTACTGGTTTCGAAGAACTGGTGAGTCAAAGGAAAAAACTCAAAGTGATAAACAAGACTAATTACATTTTATAGTTATATATATATACATATAGTATTAATAATAACTAACCCAGATTCCAAGTGTTTAAATCAGGCATAAGTTTATTAAATATGCAGAAAGCCTAGAAATACAACACAAATTTTCTATGAAACAACATCTTGAAAGTTGAACAGTAAATTAAGTATATCTAAATACTAATATAACAACACAACATGTATTACTCGTAGTATATGTACACTGGCAATATCTTAGTAATGAAAATATGCAACACCCACCTGACCATTCAAAATTTTGGTTTTTTCCCCAAATAAGTATTTTTCTCTTATTGGTTGAAAGACATCACTGTAGCCACATGTAGTAGACTAAAAACAAATCAGTTTCATAATATAAGGTGTCAAGGTGAAATACATGCCACAGCTTCTTGTAATGCCTGTGAACTCTGGACTTGTTTTTAATGGGAGCCATTATGCTCAGATTTGCCTTCAAAAGAGAAAAATATCCTCTTTATATTTTTACCTCATTTCTCCCACTGGAGAATTTTGGTATCTGCAAAGGCTTAGAATAAGGTAAAAAAGGTGATACTGACTACTGATGGATATTTTCTGTTTATGTTATTCGGTTTTGGGAGTCCAATTTTCTGAGTGCTCTACACCACTGAAAATAAACTACTCAAGGGATTGCCATAGACATTTGGTTATTCCTGTGGCAATGCCCCAAAAATGCCAGACAGGACTGAATTTCCACTTTGCATTCTGACATACATGCTGCCCTACCTTAGGCTGTGGGCAGGTTACTGTGGTTTTGTTAAAATGATTTAATTGCATCTCCAGATCACTGTTGTTCCTGAAAGCACAGTTGCCAAATGTGGGTTTCTTACAGGTCTGTTGCTTTACAAATAAAATGCATTTAAATAAATTACCTTGGTAGTGCTCTGATAATTTTAGATAAACTCTCTAAACTACAAATACAACACCAGTTCTGTTGATAATATTCTAAAAATCGTTTTCTATCAAGAATTAATGACAAGTTTGAGGGGGTTCCAGTCCAAATTTGAGGTATAAACCATATGTCCTTGGATGACTTGCATCTTAATACAGTGAAGTGTCCCCGCAATCTGAGCTGCCTTTCAATATTGCCTGACAGATGGACTCAAGTAATGAGTTACAAAATATTTCTTATTCTCACAGAAAGATAATGAAATCTAAACCCGGTGTTTCTCTAAAAAGACATTTTTTAAAGAGCTTCTATTTTTCAGTTTTGTTGAAACAGATAGCTATGAAGTTATCTACATTATATGATACGTGTGATTTGAAGGACAATCTTCATTCAAGCTACCTTGTGCTCGGCTATAATCTTTTGGACCAAATTAAAAGCATTTTCTTTACTTATAAACATGAGAATTAATTAAAGCATTGTACATGCTGTATAAAAGTTTTGAAATAGCTAAAAAGTACCTTTATTTTTTCTCTAAAATAAAGTGCTTTTTTGCAACCAGGCAGTACAGTTCAAAAAAAGGTATTTTGATTCAGTACCAAGATACATTTTGTTCTGCAAAATAACAGTGAAGTGGAAAAACATGAGGATATTTCTTTCAGATCAGATATATCTATTTTTACATATACGGATAGAGTTAATCTGTCCTAATTTCAGCCTCCAAAAGTATCAAAACTGTAGTCCTCAAACGTATTTATATTTTCTCAACAGAAAGATACAGTCATTTCAAGAATAAATTTCATTCCAAGGGGGTTAAAATAAATTACCGACTGAAGATTCTTCTCCATGAACTGTAAAATGGGACTTTATCAACTTATTCAGACTTAAACATCTAATTACTAGATATATAATAGTATATAATTATTAATATATAATTATATATATATGAGTACATGTGCATGAGTGTATATATTCTTAACATAATTTATTGGAAATTCCTAATAGGTAAAAATCTAATTCTTATAGTAAAAATCATATAAACTTTGAATAGAAAAGAAAATAACAAACGGGTGTATTGCAGGTGTTTTTTCTTAAGTTCTTTTCCTAATAAACTCCTTGTCTTAATAGTCTCACAACATAGATCTTTGGATCAAATGCAATCACAAGAGGATAGGTATAAAAGACTTCGAGAAGTAAGAGTACCTGTAACTATATCAAATGGCCCATCCACTAGAATGCCCTCTTCTCTTTGTATTAGAAATCATCATGATACACACACTCCAGATAATCAGCTGTATTAGATTTATATCACAGATCAATGCTGAAAGTATTTTTACTTAACTTCTAGGGAAGATAAAAACATCTGACATGGATTTCCTTTATACCAAACAAAATATTGCTCCCAGTTTCAAGTTGTGTTAACTCTTGATGGGCTGTAAATATGGTTACATAATTATCACTTCATGTTGTAAAGTGTTGCTTGAAATGGCAACCACAAAGGGAGTCTGCAAGGAAATTTATAAGGGTAGTCTTACCAGGAAGGTGCTGGGCTGGGACTTTGAGTCTTTGGTTCAGTTCCAGGGTCTGATGTAACCTGAACTGTGTGGTCTTTGGCCACAACTGTAGAAACGGAGATGATACTTTTCTGTCACCATTGGATTTTGTAACACTAAATGGACTAATGTTTGTGAAACATGGAAATAATAGATTGCTGGTGGTCATGCAAAGTAATAAATAGAATGTCAGTTTGTTAGAAAATGATTCAGCTCTAATCAAAATAAATATCTACATGAAAACCAGGAAGCAAAAGTTCAAAATGTTTTGTGTGTGGTCTAAAGAATATAGACAGCATAGATGGAGTTAATTTGGTTTTATATTGTTATCACAGAGCATATAATTACTATAATCCTTTGTCCTATCTACTACTGAAAAAAGAGTTGCCTTTGTTTTGTATAACAGTGATGTTAATAATCAGGTTTCTTAACTGACCTAACTGTTTTAGCACAGGAATAGAAATTTGGTATCTCTTTAAAGAGCTGAAAGCAAAAGATCCTTAAGAGATTTAAAATGTTTCTTCACATTATGCGTATTTTATACATAAAACTGCAGGGGATACTTGTTTAAAGCTTGTTGTCACAAAAGGCGGTGAACAGAGTGAAAGGACTGAACATTTAAGAGGGAAAAAATATTTTATGCGAAAAGTGTAGCACTGAGACACCTTTTAGCAAAGATATACTCCTAATATAATGATGCTTGCGTTGCATTTCAAGTAAAGTGGTCCCTTTCACATGACAAAGGCCTGAATGACACAGAGAGAAATGATCCCATGTTTCTGTAAAAGCAAAAATACCAAACTTCTCACAAAGAAAATACAGGCAATTTTCTTGTCCATGAGCATCAGAAATGATGAGGCCTATTTCCTACAATTCTGCATCTTGTGGTTGATTGACTTCCATTGTTGGCTGAAGTATTTATAATGTGTCTCTGGCTGTATCTAGATTACATCTTATCCAGCAGCCAGGAGGGCCTCAAAGACTGCAGGCCTGGGGTCATTATCAGCCTCTATCAGGGTTATGTGCTTTCTTCACACTTTCATCCACACAGATGAAATCTTCTTATGCATCCCAAGACCCCATGACCAGGGAATCAAAATTCCAGGGTTATGTGCCACTGTGCATCAGAGGTCAACTGAGATGTATCCTAAAGTATGAACCTTCATGAGGAAGGTATTTGTGCATGCCTCAGCTTTTCCATCAGAGAGGCTCTTCCTCCTCACTCCATTTCCTACATTTACAAAGCATACAAATTATATCTTTTTTAAAACCTTTTCAACATTTTTGGTGAAGCTTGGATTGGATTTAAAATTTTCTGAGGACAGCACAGGGATTTTAAACACACACACACACACAGAGACACAGCATAACTGCATGTACCTAGTTTCTATATGACACCAGTCTTCAAAGCTGTGTGAAAAAAACAGAATATGTATCACTGTGATCAAATACTTGCCTTCCTTTTTTTACTATTCCTGAATTTTTGGGGTAAGAAATTTCACATATAGGTCTAACAAAAAAACTCCATGTTGCTCCAACCAGAAAACTAGTCATACAACTGAGCAATACAAAGAAACAGAGTACATTGGAACATGCAAATCCAAGTATCCTGCTGACCAAGAAAAGCATGAGTATGGAGTTATCTGCATCAGAGAAAGTTCCTGCAGGAAGTATCAAGTCTAGAGATAGACTTTAATTACATTTATTTTAAAAAATAAACTCAAAAAATCATCTACTGTGAAATTGTTCAGATGAAATTCTTTACTGTCTCATTGATGGATAAAATTGATTTTAGGCTTTGTAACACAAAGACAACAAAAGAAACACCTGATTATGTTTAAATTACAGATGCTTATGATATTGACTGGAGTGGTGGAGTGCATATTGTGGATTTTTACTCAATTTCACCATTTATTACTTAGATGCAGATTTTTCTATTTACAAGAACAGCTGTGATTTCTAAATCAAATACTCAGTTAAATAGGAGTGAGCTCTTCTGGGAAAGACAACTGCTACAGTAATGCAATTCCATGAAAGATGGATGAAGTGTTTGCAAGCACTTGTTAATGTTGTTGAAACTATGGGAATATCAGATGTTTGTCATAGAGACCTACCAATGAGTCAAGAATTTCCTGCTGGTTCATAATTTCTTAGAAGGAGTATTCCTTGTGTTAAGGCTTTTATTTATTTATTTATTTATATATTTAATGAGAATTCTTAAGAAAGTAGACAAATAAAATTATATCAAATAAAATATGAGCCTTCCTTCCCATTGTATTATAACTGTAGAAATTAGTAATGATAAAACTTGTAAATGCTTATAGACAAAAGGAGATAAAGAGTAAGCTCTCTGAGAAGGTGGACATCTGGAATAACAGATATGAATTCTGCTGATTTGGCTCTAGTCCTGATGTTTAAATCCAGTCTGGTAAATGCAGTTAGGTTTTAT
Organism: Corvus hawaiiensis; assembly: GCF_020740725.1. Classification (NCBI taxonomy): domain Eukaryota; kingdom Metazoa; phylum Chordata; class Aves; order Passeriformes; family Corvidae; genus Corvus; species Corvus hawaiiensis. The sequence goes on from NC_063214.1 coordinate 80,005,726, forward strand.
TACTATCAAAGGGAGGTTTTGAGGAAGTACTTGAGTCTACAACCAGAATTTGGCCCACATAATCTAAAACAGAATATAAAGTGGAGGAATAACAGCAGAGTTTGAAAGTGAGATGTGAAAACTGTTCTTCATTCTACTGATCTAACACACATTGCCAAATTCTAATTAATTTTAGTAGAAAGTGAGTTAGTGAAATGCCCAACATGTTAAACATCGTGCTAAAGTGTTTTAACACTATTTTCAGTTTTAATGTTGTTCTTTCTGCCAGGGGAACAAGAGTTAAAGTCTAAGGAAGGAAAGCTATTTTATTTCTGCTCAGAAAACCTTTAAGCCCTTTCCCCACAAAGGAAGAAAGTGAAAATGAAAATTGTCCATTCCCAGGAAAATAAGGACTGGGAAATATAGTGTCACTGCCCAGTTCTCACCAGATTTTAGTGGGGTTAACCCTGAGATAAAGACAGGGAATGTGTTTGCATAGGTCATGATGGATTAATTTCTCTCAAAGGTCAGTGCAAAAGCTGAGTTAGGGAAAGCACAATAAATTGAAACCTAACTGATGTGATAGAAAGCCCCTATGATACAGTTCATTGCCAAGAGTAAGAAGAATGTGCTGAGGCCATATATTTTCAGGAAAGTTGTCCGCCTAGAATTACAGTCTGTGAATGTCCAGCCTCTGTCGCATTGTTTCCCTAATGAATTCACACATCATGTGTGGTACTAAGACCAGCTATAGTTAAGCTGCTATAAATTACAACGGAGTTCATGGGATATGATTTACTTGGCCTTGTTAATGTCTCCCACAAAAGTTATAAATGTTTCTAGCTTTTCAAGCAGTTCTGTCTGCAAAAAAATTCCTCTTACTGTTTCTATAATATTCCCCTCAGTATTTTCATTTAGTCTCACCCATTGGTAGGAGTAGAAAGTGTGTGGAAGCTTTTCGAAAGAATGATCTTAGAAAGAAGGGATATTTTGGATCAAATCTGCAATGACAAATGTACTTTAAGATTCTTTCTGTACCCCATCCATGAACACCATCACACTACATCACCTTTGCAGGTAAACCAAAACATGTAATTCTTAATAGAAAGACCACAAAATGTAACTCAATGTAACTGTATTATACATAAGGCTTTAAGATACAAGAATCTAGGATTATGCTCAGTGCAGGCTTATAAGGACGTTATCTAAATTTCAAAATAACTCCATTCTTTTCTGTGCTTCAGAATGTAGGGAGGGATTGATCTGTCAAATTAAGATGCTCAGATTTTGGTGTATACATGGAAACCAAGTGTCAAAAACCAATGGAGGTCTGCAGTTTAATGAAGTAGCCTCAGCTGGGATATCTTATTTCATCTGAGATATCCTGAGGTAGCTTTTTAGACCTTAAGTTGACCTTAAGTAAGCTCCAGTCGCCACCTCAAGAAAGTTAAAGAATGGCCCATACATCCTCAGCAAAACCTGTTAGCTGTATGTCGAGATCTTGAAAACTCACAGATATCTCAGATATTGCTATATTTAAACATCAGCCTTTGACGTAGAACAGGAATGTGTCAAGAAATAAGTTTAGGGTCTGAATCATCATGTTTTCTGCTCAAATGCCTTATATTTTGCTTATGCTGAGGACACCTAATGCAGATCAACAGGATCAGGTTCCAGAAAATGTTGCAGTTTCTGCTTTTCTTTTTTCATGAAGATGAACAAGTATTATGATGTTGCTCCTCTTTTATATAATAGCTTAGTAATCAGAGTTAGAGGAAAGAGAAAAGGAGAGCCTTCTGCTTCAGCATGGTCTTCAGTATGTAGATAGCTGGGTCTCCTAATTCCTCCCACTATGCTCTGACCTCCAACTGCTCATGGTGCACTCCCCATCCATCCACTTTAGGATATAACACATGATGAAACATCATGATGGCCAAAGAGTTTCAATATTGCCATTAGGGAGCTCATCTGACACTTATTCCAGATAATGGCAATTTATATTGCTAATTATGAGAGGGTAAAACACCCTTTCTACATTTCCCTTTTGAAAGAAAATGTCCACAGCTACAGGAAAGTGTTGCTGATGTGTATTAGGCACTCTGACGAGTGAGAGTATCCAAGGTGATATTCATTGGCCAAATTTATAGTGCAAGTGTCCGCATTGAAGTCAGTTACCTGAAGTTGTCTTTGCTGTTAACAGGAAGAAATATATTGGTCTAAGGCATAGTCCATCACCTGATTAAAAAATATATATATATAAGTAGATGATGATAGATAAATCATTCCCAAAATAAGATCCAGTCCATCTAACATTAGAAATCTAAGTTAGGAGAATAAATTCTCCCTCTGGAAGCATTAAAGGGAAACCATTAGACTGAGTGTGCGAGGAATGAATAATTGTCTTCAACAATCTTAGGCCCCTAAAATCAAGGCACAAATTAGGTAATATTCTTCTCCCCATTGTTACATCTTAATGGAATCCATTTAGATGGGAAAAAAATAGTGAGATTTTGTTAATTTTCTCTATTTTTGTTTTTCTTCTTTACCTTTGTTTCGTGAGTTCTTTTACTCAGAGTTTGGATTAAAAGGCAGTAGGCGCTAGGTTGTTCTTCAGACTTAGATGTTTATTAATTCTTATCTGTGGCAGAGCTGCATGGGATGTGCCTCTAAGCTAACAAGGTGGAAAATGGCCCCAAGTTCTAACTTTCAAAGTCTTTTAAGGTCCAAATCACCCAGTTATGGAATGCCAACTAATTTGGTTTTACTTATAATCCGATAACTAACTATTCATGATCCACACTGCGGGTTTTTTGACCCAATACCAGAACACCCAGATTTGTGAAGAAGAAGGAGAAAAGAAGAAGAACAAATCCACACCCCAAATCCTCCATATTGTTTCATATATCCCAGAAACCTAAATTTTCTAAACCCAGGGTTCCAATAAGATTTTTAAATTGAGGCAGCTCAGGATATGTTCATAAGCATAACTTCAAGTTTCTTAGAAAATTCAGTGAAATATTGAATTGAGGGTTTTTCTTGTGAATAATGTTTTGGATACAGATTTGGACTTTTGGACTCAATTCTTACTCAGGCTTTTATTAGCTGTCACCTTACTCTCTCAATACACTACAGCAGGAGCTTCCTGACTACTGCAGGATTCTATATGACTGACTGCCTAAAATATAAGATGTTGATTTTAGGTATGATGTCCTTGACTGGATATATTTCCAGTATAAGGAAAGTGATATGAAAAGTCTCAGACACTGAGGAAAAAAATATGAGACTATTACATACAAGTGAAAACAGAAGGCTCACATCAAGCACAGCTTTAACTATAAATTTTATTATCATATCAAGTAGGGTGTTTTGTCCTCTAAAAATAGGAATAAGGGTATCAGCTTCTTCCTCTGGCAGTTACTCATGAGTCTGATGATAGAACACTGACTATTTATATATAAGGTTCTTTTGGAGGATTTATTTCTTCAAAGGCTCAGTTGCTTGTAAGGGTACTGAGATTTGCAATAAATTGGAGTTGCCATGCCAGTCTGTTTCTATGATGGTGTGCCTTGTATGTGTACACTTGCACAATAAACTGAACCATAGAAATTTTCTCTGTCTATTGTATTTTAATAACCCTTATGAACTGGACCTGCAGTGTAGGTTTGAGGCTGTTTGTTGTCACAGGTTGGCTGTTCCTGTAAGACAGTATGAGCAACAGATGATCAGTTAATATTTACCCAGCTGTGTATTTTGCCACCGACAACCTACTTGCAGATTACTAAAACAAGTCTTGAGTTGCATAATCATATTCTGCAAATAGTGCATCTTGTTTTCCAAAATACTCAACACTGTCTTACAGAAGTGAGGAAGGAGTCTATTTCCCCAACTCACAAGTGTATTAAAATAATAGATTGGACTCCCTTTGATTTTGTATCATGTTTGCAAATTTTTTCTCCAAATAATTCTGCAGTGAGGAGGCTCTTTGCAGTAGCTGATCTTCTCTATAAAGGGGACAAGGTATTAGATTCACCCGTTTTTCTCTTAATTCTCAGTATGGAGCACTGACCTGATAAATTAATTTTGCCTAGATGTTGACTGGCAATTCCTTGTGTACCCTTGAGGATATATCTTTGTGGTGATACAAATGAAAATTGCAAGCTTCCAGTACAGCCAGACCTAAACATCTGTCCAAGTAATACAGGAAATTATCCATCTCCTCTTGTTTCTAGTAGTTCTGGGTAAATTCCTGAGCAGAATTTTACTTCTAACACCTGGAGTGCATTTGTAACATTAGATATGGCTCTGTTCCAACAGTACAAATACATCATCTTAGAGAAGTTCATGCAGCTAAATGTAACTGCTTCTGATAATAAAAATGTATCCACATTTTTATTGGAATCATTTGTGTATACAACATTCAAGTCTGTGGATGTTGAGATTAACTATACTGTTATTGAGTGCCTTAGAAATGTTTTCTTTCACAGTTGATTTGGCCCCAATGGAAGATTCAGCCCTAAGTGTATACTTGGAAAAAATAACATCTGTTCCTGTAAAAATAAATTTGAGAAAAGGCAATTAAATAACACAGAACATTTGTGACTATGTTAACTCCATGAGGAATTCCTGATAGGATCAGGACCTTTGTGACATAACATTATGATGATACATGAAGTCTTTAACCAGGAATTTCATAAAGACTGAGAGTATAAGTCGTAATAAAGAGGAAATATTTCAAAGGAGCATTCATCCAAACAATTTTAATGTTAAAAAACTGTTTAGTTAGAGAAAGAAGGAAGAATTGAAATATCATAGTAGAGGAAAAAATATTATTCACCTTCACAGAAATGATAATTTACAAAGAGCATCAGATCCTCCTGATAAATGAACTCAGGAGTGTGTGTCTGACTTACAAAGAAACTGATTCATGCCTTTCAAAATAAGTAAACGTTTGAAAATACCTTAGCTTCTAAGCTTACTTAATATAATTACAACACCTGTGAAGTTGAAATTCATATTAAGAAATGGAATAGGTGAACGTTTTTATCTCATATGGAATTTGCACAGATATTTGATGGTAAGAGGAGATAAATTTTAGTATATCATGAAGAACTCTGACCCAGTCACTAAACATGAAGTTTATATGAAATGTTGCTTTTTAGAGCTATAGTTCAATCTAATAGTTTCCTTACCCTAATTTATATTTCAAAAAAACAGATTCTGAAACAGTAGTGCTTATTACCGAAGATCTCAATTTTGTAGCATATTACACACATGATTAGCTTCAAGCATGTAACCACTCATGCTGCATATAAACACACCAATGTGTGTATGCCAGGTAAAGACCTGAATGAGTACAGTGGGAAAGATTCTTAGTTAAGATTTGGCACAATATGCTTGCATATAATATATGTTGTAGGCATATTTATGTTCATAAATACATGTCCATAGCTAGAATTTTTCCCAGCTAGTTGAATTAAAAAAGCATATTGTGTAATCATGGCAATCGAGCATCTCTTTCCCATCTTTGCTGTTTAATTCCCTCCTGTTTATGAGGAATAAGACTTAGATGGGCCTAAAAAGTAGGAATTTCTAAAATGAGGGTTAGATTTATACTCTTCAAGAAAGTGTTCAAATCATGGGGTAGGAGGTGAGATTTCACTATCTAAGTGTAGGTCACTAGTACCACTTTTAGTGTCTTGGTGTATGGGCATGACTTACTGTAGGTCTACATCTTGTGTCCTGCCTGTGAATATCTCAGACAAAATACATTAGTTCAAATACATCACTACAAAATACATCACTACTAGATACCTATGATTAACAGGCTGAAATAAGCTCACTACTACACAAGTACCTACACTGTGGACATGTAAATTAAAGCAAGACAAATTGTACCTACAGTTAGAGAAAACTTAGACTATGAGGAACAATCACCTCAAAATGGTTGTGGGTGGTCTCAAGCAAGAGCCACCTCTGTCGCACATACTTATCCTACTTAGATGTTTATATGATGTATAGCATTAATGTCCAGATGGTACAGAAAATAGTATTCAGTGCAAGAGTCACTCCTGAAACAGGCAAAATGAAGCTGTGCTTCCATGGGTCAACCAGCAGCAGAGGCTCTTGTTCCTCCTCTCTCTTTCTTTGCTCCTCCCCTCTCTTTCCTTGCTCCTGTGTCCTTCCACTTTCTCTTCTGCTTTTGCAGTTTCACCTTTTCCTCCATGAGAAGCATGTGCAGCCTCTGCCAGGGTTTGCTCAAAATTACTAATTCAGCTGAAAAAAAATCCAGTTTTGACTTTCCACTTTAGTTTTCAATTGATTTAGAGGGCTAAGAAAATGCATGGAGGAGTCCAAAAAGGGTCAGATAAAGTGGCTGAAGTGGAAAAGGAAAAGGAAAAGGAAAAGGAAAAGGAAAAGGAAAAGGAAAAGGAAAAGGAAAAGGAAAAGGAAGCAAAGGAAGGGAGCAGAATGGGAGAGAGAGGAACAAAGATTAGAACAAAGGATGGAGCTGGATTCAGGAAAAAGGAACAGGACTTCCTCTTTTGTCATCAATAACTCATCTACCTAGATCATATGCACATGAAATCAGAGCCTTTTTTTAACCTATTTTGTGAAACTTAGTATTCGTTGGCAAAGTAGAAGGAGAAATGAGATTTTTTTTTTTATAACTCATTGAGGAAACATTAATTAGTCACTAAATTACAGGAGATGTTATCTAATCTAACAAAGAGATATCCCTAAGCGAGTAAAATAATGCTTACTTTAATTAAGAAGAATAAGCAAACTGTCTCTTGAATAAGGAGGAAATAAAAGTTTCAGGTAGAAAGATTAAATTTGTCTGGACCCTTGGAGGATTTCAAAAGTGAGATTGGTTACCACAATTCAGCAAGAAAATCTAATCTATAGTTAATTCAAAAAGTGTTAGTGCAGAAACAGGGAATGCCTACAAGCCATGAATACTGGCAGAAAGTCAGATGGATAAAGGTGAAACAGAGTGCCTTTCATAGATGTCTGTAACATTCTGTTTTAGGTGTTGTGGATAATATCTTCATTTACATCTGATATTAATATTGTTTTAATTAGTAATAATTTTACTGTAATTACATAACAGCTTTTCCAATTCAAGGATCTGAAAAATCTATCAGTGATGCTTGTTGGACATTTGACCAAGTAATTGGAATATAGGTTACTCAAACAAATAATTTGCAAGCAACTTTATCTAATAGAGTTTTCACACAACTCAAAAACAAAAGCAACAAATCTAGAAGGTCAGAAAACCAGCGATAACTAAGAAAACAGAGTGGCATTAAGGACATGTTGGGTTTAACATTTGAAAACGAAGGGTCCTCTAGCAGTTTTCTTCAGACCTTATTTTTCTTTCTCAAATTCAGAGAAGAAGTGGAACACAGGATTTGGAAATACTGGGATGAAGATTAGCATGCAGGAACAGATTGTCTTTCAGCTTAGCGCTCTGTGTATTTATTAAACTGCAGTGTAGATGCTGTCCTGACCTCTGAAGAGAGGTCTTTCAATTCTCAGGCAACTGACATCTTGATTTTGCTGTGAAAACCTATAAACTGTACCAAATTCCCAGGAACAACACTACACCCATTGTGAGGGAAGCCAAAAATCTTAAGATCATTATTCTTTTTCATTAACTGCAGCAAGAAATATCTGCCAAGGACTTTATTACAAAGACTCATGTACCCTACATGGATTTCAGGATACCTAGCACATCTTTTTCTTATTGAAAACATTTTCTGTTTCAAGTATTGAACGATGTCCAAGATTTGTTCAATCAAGCCAGTGATATCTAAGAATTCCAAGCTGAAAACCAAGGCTGATATTTGCAGAATTCTGACGCTTAGAAACCTTTCAAAAAAGGAAATTAATTTCTTCTAGGTATAAAATTTCCAGGAATTCTGGTACTAAAGCCTAGTGGAGCTACAAATCATCACAAACTCTGTTACCCCTTCCTGAAAATGAAAGTCAGCTTCATTTCAGCATAACATCTCCAGTGTAGAAGTATATTTGTCTTGCTAGTTTTGAAGAGAAACGAAATTAGACACAAGCAAAGCAAGGAAGCATGCGTGTTCTCCTTAAAGAGAGGATGAAAGAACACACCTGTGAACAACACATTTGTGACAGGTCTTAGTACCATCACTTAGAATATTACTGAACACATATTGATGCCAAAAAAAATATTAAAAATTAGGAATATATAGAGTATAGGAAAGGAAAGGTTTTATTATTACTGCTCAATAAATATTTTTTCAAATAAATGGTCACATGTTTAAAGATTAAGATAATGCTGATTAATGGACTTAGATGAAAATTAGTTTAATATTCAGAAAATTTGTTTCAAGCACTATATCCAGTCCAAATAAATACTTGTAATACTTTCTGAGTAATTCTGCATCTAACCATTACTTTTAAAATGTATTTTACATATATAAAGAAATAAAATAATTTAATGGTTTGGGATTTTCTGGTTTTTTTTTTTTTGAGAAACTAACCTCCATTATTAGGATTATAATTTAATTTTACACAAGGAAGCAGGTCAAAACTAAAAAACATTTCCATCTGTTAGGGAAGTAGTGGTATGTTTATTTATATTCCTTTTTATTCTTTAGTATTTTTATTTTATTCATTTTCTGATGTAATTTTTCACCAATTGCGGTTTCCATTCTGCACCAAGAGCCAATGTTTTTAGAAGTTATAGGTCAGCCCAATATATTAAAAGGACATATAAGTTGTTCTGTTACATCATAGAACTAATTGCTTATCTCTTGGTAGTCAAACCTTGTATCAATGGATGCTTCCGTTCTTCAGGTCTCCATTCAGAAGCTAAAAGGATAAGCTCACAAACTTCTGTAGTTTCACAATCCAGTTAATTATATTTCAAATCAGCTAATTATTTTTATAATTTTGTAACATGATTGGTTGTAGTTTGATCTTTTTCCTCATGTTGTGACTCCAGATAAATTTCTGAAGTATACTAACTTTTTTGGTCTAAAAAAATGAAAGTATATAGTGCTTCTCAAAGGCTTGAAACTAAGAAGAACCACTCTGTGTTCTCAGCTTGATCCTTGGAGTGTTTATCCTTTTCATTCTAAACCATCAGTTGATAGAAAGCAGAAATAACTGAAGGCACAAGGAATTTAGCTCAATGCTGTGGGTTTCTTCTAGATGAATTATTTAAATAATATGTTACTAATCCTGTGTTTCCACAGCAGGCTAAACTGATGTAAACACTGGCTGCTGCAGTCCCATCCTCTGCTGCATCCTCTCATTCATGTGTTCCTCCTCCCTTCTTGACCTGGCTTTGGGGTTTGCTGGGCCCTTCATTAGCCTGTCTTGTGTTCAATTACGCAAAACCCCACAATTTGGCTCTCAGAAGTAACCAGTGATAACCAAATTGAGTCCCAGAAAAGATTTATCGACTCATACTTGAGATTTCAGTTAGTGCAAAATTACAACAGCTGGCAGCTATTGACTCATAGTCTGCATCAGGCTCTTCCTGGTCGCTCTTCTCTCCTCTTGTATTTTTAACTCAATGGGATCTAAAGTCAATTTAAAAGTACTCTGTCATTATAGAGACTTATCTGGATCTCCCAAACTGTGGTAAGAACTTAGCCTAGGAAATGAAATGGTGATTTATATAGCAGGTTATAAAACACAATGTTGATTAGCAGACTAGTTCATTTCATTCAAATGAGATAGCTTGCTGTATCATTGATATTTATTTTACCATTTTTTGTGACACACCATAACAACTATAAAAGCTCACTGAACTGTTCATGTTAATGTAATGGCAAAAAAGTGCACATACACAGTTATTAAAAGCATTCACACAAACCCACCTATACACATGTATTTTTATATATGAATAGCTATATACACATATAGATATACATTAGTACAGCAGGCTGCTGTTGTCTCAATACTCATTGCATCTGAACTGTGCCTGAACTGTGCCTGCAGTTCTTAGTGTTTGAGGACAAAGAAAATAACTTCTCACAGTGTATTGGGTTTGCCTTTGAAATAATAGCACAGAACTATTGACAAAAGGCTCACCTAACAGCAGAGCTGAGATTAGGTGCTGAGGGTTATTGTCTTCCTCTAGTCTCAAAGCTATGTGAAATGTCAGTTAATTGAAAATGGTAATTGTTCCACACAACATCAACAGTTTCATTCCAGGAAATGTGCTGCTCTTAAATTAATAGCCATTGATCCAGAGGTATTTCATGATTCTTCTCCATCGTTTTCTCAAATTATCCAGCTATCAGTCCTTGGGAGAAAACCTATTTCACCATTTTTATTGATCATTCTTTACTGAGTGACCTGGCTTCCTGTTCATATAGACTAAAATAGGCCTATCCATCTGAATGTTTGTCAGGCCCACCAAGACACCTAACTTTGAAAATACCTACTACTTTTTACTATAAATACTCAGAATGAAAACTGTTAAGTAATAGTACAAAGCAGTTACATGGTTATTACTGATTAATACAACGAAGTACGCTCTCATGCTGGGAAATTGCTTTTGTGATAGTAAAAATAGTTCCTTTCAATAGTGCATTTCAGTAAAACTTAAATTCCAGTTTAATTTCTTAGGCAGGTTATTTGGGTTGCTTTGTTTGCCGAAGGAGTATATTATTTTTACAACCTATTTGAATAACAAGTAACAATATGTCTTCGTTATTGCACAGAGAACAATTGCAAATGCCTTTGCACTACTTAGCTGTTCCTTTGAAATCTGAATGGAGAAATTAAGTGGTGCAAAGGTGTTCTTCCATTGAGGAGACAGTTTACCTTCCTTATGTAGTCATAAAAAAAAAATCAAAAATTACTGTTTAGATAAGCAGTTGAAAACATTTATAGAGATACAGCTCTTAATGCTTTCTGTGTTTGCAGTTTGGTAAATTATTATCTAGTAAATTTAAAATTTAATTTCAAAATAAATTGTAAATTCTATCAATTAATTTTTGGTAGTACTGAATAAAAAGAGACATATTTTTTCAAAGTTTTCATTTCCATTTTAACTTGGAACAGTTTCACCTTCACTGATATATTAGTAAACTGTTTATTTATTCGTAATGTTTAGATTCCAAGGTGAAATTTACATATAAAGAATGATGGCAGAAGTGTACAGAAATATAAAGTTTTTAAATAAATGTATATTAATATCAGTTCTGCAGTGGCCCAGATAATGCCTCCTTTAATCTCAGAAGAAAATATTCTACTTTTCTCTCTTCAAGGGCTTTTTCTTACAGAGGGATTCAATTTAATGTAAACTGAAACAGTTGCCAGCAGGAAACAAAAAGCAGTCTTGTGTAATATAACATACTTTTCTATTGTTTCAAAAATAATAAGCTGGTTGCAAAGAGTTTCTCTGTGTAATCTTAAGTTGCTGTATTTTTGTCTTCTTTTATTTATTAATAGACAGTTTTATATTAGAAATGGAAAAGGGAAATCTGATTAAGGTTTCTAGGATAGCTACAGTATAAAATCAGTTGAAATTAGATTTCCACATAACATACATAATGAATTCGGATATTATATACCAGTTTTAATGCTCAATATGGTTTATAGTTAATAGAATCAAAAGGTATGTGAGCCAGGGAATATTTTAAGAAAAATTTACAGCAGCTCAGAGGGAATGGAAAAGATCCCTAAGCATATGGTGCTAAATAAATGAAAGTGAAAATGACTTTTGTGAAGAAACATAAAGGAGTCGAAAGAACTAATTAAAAAAGGTAAGCACGTTTTTGCATCATTTATACTTCTGAAAATGAACACATGCACAGTTCATCCCATTTATCGTCATTTTGTACATACTTTCTCTTTCAGTGAATTTCAGCTGCATAGTTAGAAAGTAAGTGTGAATCAGAAATAAATGAATAAATGATTTGGTGGTTATGCAAAGAGTAGTTGTGGTCATGGAGGCAAAAGTTCCTCTTCTATATAAATTTTTCTTTTTTTTTTGGGTCTTGTGTCAGCGATTTATCTCCCTGCTCTATTTTATTCTGTTTCAAAATCTAAGCTTGACCATTGTTTCATTCATTTTCTGGTTAAAAAAGACAAGGAACAAGGATCATTTGAAATTATTGAAACTTCAACATCCTCCCTCATGTGCCACTCTAAGTTCATACTATTCCAAAAGTTTACCTGTTTTTTGAGAGTTTTTGGAAATTTAGACCATTTTGGCAAATTTGTACACCACTGATACCCAATTTGAAATATCTGAAAATATTTGAATATGTAAGTATAGCTCTAAGTGTGTTGCTGTCATTAATAGCCTTGAAGATCACAGCCATTTCCAGCCTTTGGAGGTTTATCTCGTTAAAGATTATATTAGCAGCTAAAGGCTGTCTTTCCCAAAGTGATTTCACATTAAAATATCATAAAAATAACATTAATTATAGAGATGAGGATTACAGATGCAGATAACAGCTGAACATTGGAAGTTCTAAGCAAATCTGCAAGACAGCAGTAATGACTTAATTAAAACAAAATGCCTCTGTATCTGAGCACAACAATAAAGGAAAAAGAGGCAGTCCCCAGTAACAAAAACATGAGCGATTCAGCTGAAGCATATAAGAGTAGTGTGTAATAGATTGGCTCAGGTAAGTCTAATTTATGCCAACCTTAAACATTAGCATTCTAATAGCTGCCAGAAATTTAGAATATGTTATCTTTTGAGTGCCAGATAGTTTAGAGGGTAACTACCAATTACCCATTATCTGAGTCATATCAGAAATGACTTAATGTTTTATTTCCTCCCATGGCCAAGCTGGCTCCGATACCTCTGCAACAGACTTCGTTAACTCTGCTTCCTGATTTAAAGGGAAGCTGTCCTTTCCCACTTATCAAATGGACTGAAATTACCTCAACAGGGAAAAAAAGTTGTTGCCAAGAAGCAGAGTTACGTCGAGGTCTGTTCACACCAGGTGATTTTCTATCTGGTTCATATGACCCATATTTGGCCCATGCAAAGGTTATCTCCAGTCCAGGTTTGGTTTTAAGAAACCCTTATATGTCTTATTCTGCACATTCTGAAAATTCAAGCATTTGTAATCTATCTGCAATAATATTAGTATTTTAAAAAATACATTAAATTCCTGTAACAAAGCATAAAGGCATCCATATTTTTGCTCCCTGGTGTGGAGGGGATAAAAACCAGATTCTCCTTATGTTAACATTTTCTGCACAGTCTTTAGATGGAAAAAGGCCACAGAGCAATTCTCACTGGAAATACAAACAGCAGTACTCAAAGTTGTTATAATAATCATAAATCATAACATTTACCACTTCTGCCACTCTGCTTCTGTCACAAACTGTGAGAGCTGATTCAAGAAAGTGCCTAATACAAACTCATCCTTTTTTTGAAAAATCACATAACATTTGCTTTCTTTTAACCATGCATTATTCTCCTGCTAATGACAAAGAGAAGGAGCGATAGCCTGACTGAATCATGGCAGCAGAAGGCTTTGGTTGCATTAGTCCACACTGTATATGCTGTCTGTAAGTAAAATTGGGTATCTATTTTATGTCTCATATTGATGTTGGTCAAGTAGAATGGTTATACTATAGGAATACCCAAAATGGCTGATTCTGCATGGATATGCATTGCTTTCATACAATCATTAAAATAGTAACTTAAAATCATAGAAATTAAGTGGAGTTTACATCACTCTGATGACACTTTATAGATGCTTAATGATAAGAGACTAGAAAAGGGATTTTTAATTTGCATGTAGTGTACATGTTACATTTCTCCATGAAATGGAGACTTATATTGAATATTACTATTAATATAAAAATCTGTATTGACCAAGGAGTATTTTTAAGTGAAAAGACTACACACTGTATCCAACTCACAAATTTTCACTTTAATGATATTCGTACTTTTCCTTCCCTGAAATATTTATCTTCAATGGAGAAAAAAAAATTTCCTTTGCTTATATATGTGTCTGCCTATTCAGGTTCTCATATTATGTTCTGAAACTATTAAAAATTATTTTAGTGTGGGAAATATTTAATTAAATTTGCAAAATATAATGCAATTTTCTTCCCCTGCTATAAAGAACTTGACTATTTTATATGAACATCCCTCTGAAAAATGTCAGTTCAAAATTACAGAAAATGTTTTCATGTAAATGAGGAGTTACTTTCTCTTAACAAAATAAAAATTACAAAAACAAAAAAGAACTTTTAGTCCATTAATTTTCATAAAGTTTGATCTTGCAGTCATAGAAGTCATACATCTAGACTCATACACAGTTACTTTTAAATTCAGAGAAAAGCTATGTAACTAGGTGAACATAAAGGAAGTTTAGATCACTAGCTAGTGGAAATAGTGCAGATGCTGCCTAGACAGCTAGGTCTGCATTTAAATAAATGAAAGAGCAAATTTTAAAGAAATATGAAAACCAAAAAATATTATTTTGACTGCTGTCTGCAGATGGATGAGAAAGAAACCAGATGTGTTCAACATCTGCCAAAAAAAAAGAGAATTAGTTGTAGCACCCATGAATCAGAGAGAGACTGAATATGCAAAATATGCAACATTACCACTGTCACTGAGAGCTCCCTCTCTGGAAGACACCCACCCTTAAATAAACTTTATTTTTCCATCTGTCTTTCCTCTTCAGCACAATTACTTTGCTAGGGTATCTGAACTGCATGGTCTTTTTCATACTAATTTTCTTACTTTTTTATATCGGGAGTGTCATCTTATTGAGAGAATAAGGGTTTTGGTGCAGTACACTCTGATAGAATATCAATTAAGTCCCGTTCAATGGCTACTTCAGAGTCGCTTCATTTTCAAAATATCACTGAAGCATAAGTTAATTAAATTACATAAATTTCAGTCAGTGATGGACGAAGTAATATTTGATATAAATAGCAGTAATTTTTTACCGAAATTCCTATTAGGAAAAAAAATGTATGATGATATATCACCAATGTAATTAACAGTCTTTTTATGAGTCATGGGGGAAAACATATCAAAAGTTAGCTGTTCCTGGGCAGGTAAGCAGGATCATTGCTGTTTCTTCTTTCCGTGCCTGTAGGGCAGAATTCAGTCGGACAGTAAAATTTAATGATGTACAGTCTGATATTAATTGTGCATGTACTCATGGGTTACAGTAAGGAGTTTGTCAGAGGTGGCAGCTTGCCGCAGGTGTTTAATGTCACATGATTCATAGTAAATGACTTGAAGCTCCCAAGTATCTACAACTAAAAACAATTCTGTTCTCTGTAAGTGCCCTCCAGAGCAGAGTGGCTGTCTGTCAGCACAAGAGAGTGGGTAGCAATTGACTCCAGTTAGCACCATCTATGAGCAATTTCTCAAGGATAAAAAAGTGATAATGGCCAGATTTGTCATTAGAAACCATGTTCTTAGCACTGGCTTAATTTTTAATATTTTCCCTTACCCGCAGTATAAAAAATTATCTTCCGTTTTTACCATGTGTAACATAAAATTGCAAAAACCCCCCTATGGCAGACTTTAAACACAGCAGCAACATTTTTAAGCTTTTTGGATGTGTTTTCAAAGATAGAAGCTCTCTTCTTTTTCCTGCTTATTCCCTGAATTGAAACTGGAAGGTTTTCCTTGGGCTTCCATGCACATCATACCGAAAGAAAATGATGGGGAGGGGGGCATTGGACATTTTGCATCACTGACAGTGCTAAGCACATTTGCAGATTCAATCTTTTGAAATTTTACAGTTGATCTAAAACCTTCATGACAACTGTCATGCTTCTAAAACTTCTAGTTCAACTTCTTGATTCCAGTTCTACTTAGAATTGAGAAAAGCAGTAACACAAAGCTGAAAAAAATGGTAGGAAGAGGTCTAGTACTTTGAAAAATATCAAGTGTTCTCTATTTTTTTAACAGGAACTATAAAACATATTCTTACTTCACATGATCTATCTTGATCAGCCTAGCATGGAACCTGGAATAATTTACTGTAAAAGATCCCAATTTCTAATTTATCATTTTAAATTTAAAAGAAACTTATACATACACTAATTTTGAAATCATAACTTTATATTCAGAAACAACACAACTAAGTTTAAAAACATGTCAAATGATAGCTGGGTTTTCAGTGTGAAAACTTCTAAAACACGTTAATGGTTAACTAGATTTCAGCAATGTGTCTCTCTAAGGTGGACAAGGACACCTCGTTCTTCAAACCAGCACTTACCCCTGTCATCCCAACACTGGCAAGGGGAAATACAGTAGATCTGCAGCGTCTTTATCATTCAGTGTCTGCAAAAGCATCACAAGGTCAAGGGATGTGATTGTCCTGCTCTACTCCATGCTGGTGCACCCTCACCTCCTGTCCCGTGTGCAGTTTTGAGCACCACGGTAAAAGAAAGACATTAAGCTATGAGAGACCATACAAAGGACGGCAACAAAGATGGTGAAGAGCCTCAAAGGGAAGCCATATGAGGAGCAGCTGAGGTCACTTGGTCTGTTCAGCCAGGAGAAGAGCAGACTGAGGGAAGACGTCATTGCAGTGTACAACTTCCTCATGAGGGGAATAGGAAGGGCAGGCACTGATTTCTTCTCTGTGGTGACCAGTACCAGGACCCGAGGGAATGGCCTGAAGTTGTGTCAGGGGAGATTTAGGTTGGATATCAGGAAAAGGTTCTTCACCCAGAGGGTGGTTGGGCACTGGAACAGGCTCCCCAGGAAAGTGGTCGCAGCACCAGCCTGACAGAGTCCAAGAAGCGTTTAGACAATGCTTTGATTCTTGGGGCTGTCCTGTGCACGGATAGGAGTTGGACTTTGATGATTCTTGCTTTTCCCTTCCAGCTCAGGATATTCTATGATTCTATGACAGTATGATAAACCTCTGTATCAAAACTGCCTGTCACATTTGCAGTGAGTTAACGTCAGTGTCTCTGAATAGCATAAATCTCCTTCTCCAGCTCTGCACCATGTGCTTTCATTAGAGTTTATTTGGAGCCTGTTTGCCTTGCTTCCAGTGGAAACCTAGGCACCAGGCATCCTCTGAAATCTAGAAATCTGGCAGATCTCTTCCCAAAGATCAATGCATAAAGCTGACATTCTTTTAAGACAGGGAAGGTGCTGAGAGACTAAATTGAGGGTCTCAAATTTAGGTGTGTGAAGCTGAATGCCTCTGCAGCTGTTCAGTCACAAGATTTGCAAATGTAGTCTCCAGTCAATGGGAAAGGAAAAAAACAATACCAGAAGATGTTTTGGAAGCCTAGCTCAAATGCTCTGAATTGTTCTGACTCTCCTGAGGAATGTTTTAGCAGTTAGTGTAGTAAGAAAAAAGAGGAAGATTATTGAACTGGAAGCTTCCTACCTTTGTCTGAGAAGGAAAAATTTAAGGTGAATATTGTACTACAAAGCTCTTTCAAGCAGAGCAAACAGATTCATGTTTTCCTTTTAATGGGAAGGCATGAACTGGTGCTACTTCTTATACAGCACATATAATTTAGGAAAGTTTCCTCTTTCAGCTGCCTCAATAGCTAATTGGAAGTGATAAACCACTCCAGAGATTGTAGGTCTACTAAATTATTCCCTGGAGAGATGACTGGATGGAGAGGAAAACCTTGGTAATTAAGATTGTGAATTAGACACTTCAGTTAAGAAGATTGAACACAAGCTAAGGAGATTTAAAGAAAAAAAAGGGTAAAACATTACAGCTAAAAAAAGGTAATCATACTGTATATGAAAATATACACATTAATTGGATTCTCTTTCACCCTAATGGAAAAAAAAATCCTATTACAAGTATAATGGGTATATGTTAGAGATCCTTCAGGCTGCCAAAACTTTTGAAATTATACTGTATATGTACCTAATTTTTTGCCTGATTTGTAAAATACCTGTTACTGGATATTCCATTCATTCTTTACTCTGAATAGGGTCACATAGACCATTAAATCAGTTGCAAAAGGGTTATGGTCTGAGAAATAGTGGAAAGGTAAATAAGTACTGCTTGGTCTTTGCTAGTGAAGTTAATGACATAAAACATGTTACTTACAGATTTTGTCAAATTTTAAATATGCAAATACACACACACACATACATTTAAGAAAGGGTCTTTTTCAATTTGAAACCAAATGTGACCTTTAAAGAAAAGAGGGGCTGTGGGAGAAATGATTAATGGTCTTAATGAATATGTAGAACAGGCAAGCTGGAAAGGTTATAAGTTAAATCATTTTTCTGCCTGTAAATGTAAATAGTTCTTTACACAGTTGGTTATGCAACATTGATGCAGGAATACTTGCAAATATTTTCACAAATCCTATTCAAAAGCCACAAAATGCCAACACATACTGTTGGTCAGTAAACGGGTTGGAAGACACAGAGGGCAGTGTGCAATTATAAGCCAAGGAAAGAGTCAGAAGGCTGCTGTTAGGAGTGAGAGGAGGCAGAATAGAGCCAAGGAACTGCAAAAAATTATATACTAACATATTAGAGATCTGTGGATAAAAATCTTGACAAAGTCTTCTTTCATAGCTTCTGCTTGCTAAATTTCTTGTGCTAGTCTGTTGCTGTTGGAGAACTTGCTCCCTGTAAACTCTTGGAAGTTGTATGAAGGTAAAAGCCTTCTTTATTCAATGAAATACTTTTAAGTACATTTTTGATAAGAACAATTTAGTGAAATGAACAAATGTATTTTGACTGGATCTTCTTTTGCTCTAATACTGTTTGTAGTGTTTATAGACAGGTTTTGCAGATGTGCTTGTAATATAATATCAAAAGAGAAGCAAAATGTTGTATAAACCAGATGTACCATAGAAATGAACAAAAAGTAGTTGCTACATCAGAATCTGGAGAAGTGTATGACAACCTCAGAAATATTCTGAAGAAAGGAAGCAGAAAATAGTCTTTTAAGGCACACTTTAGACTCTGTGATCTTCTTATAGTCTTCTTTACTCACAAAATACAGCAAGGGTTTAAAGACAATTTTGTAGATTGTCTTTAAGAGCATACACATTTAAATAATGTAATTTGGAAGATACTGACTATGCAACTTTCTCCACTCTAAATTATCTAGATCTTCCATTAATACACTGATTCTCTTAATAATGAGTTTACTCTGCTTGTATACTTCTAGCTATAAATTTAGTTCAGTGTACCTGAAGTTAGCAGCTGGGTGAGAAAGCAGATCTTTCCAGAAGATAAAACACAGTCTGAGTGCTGTGTTTAACCTGACCATGAATTTTCTCAGAAGTCTTCCAGGCAGTTTTTCTTTGTAAAATGTGGTTCTACAGTCACATACTCTACCATTTACAAAGAGTTGGAAAAACAAATGTAAAACTTCTCTGGGTGCAGCAAAATCAGCTTGCAAAGAGATATTACCTGGGAACAGGTACCAACTGGTCAGAAAAGACCAGAGGAAAACAGAAGGCACTGTAATCTAAATGTCTAATTGCAGATGTTTTTAACAGATGTATTCATGACTTTGATCATGTATGATACATCCTTACCAAGCACACCTCTTTGAGTGGTTAGACTACTATTTCATCTTTGTACATTTGCCTAAAACAACCAGGCTACTCTGAGTAATAAACCTAATAAAATTTGAGTAGAAAACTTACATATGCAATTTATTTCCCTGGTTTCTTAAAATTTTTTGTTCCATTTCCCTAGTGGTGAATTTTTCCACATGACCAAAGTAATGTGAATTCTTCATTGGATCAAGATTTCCCTGCATATAAAAGGGGCAAATAAATATTCACAGGAAATTTATGATGTTATGAAACTCTTTTCTCTTCTGAGCATCAAAATGAGAGAACTGTAAACCGTAAATCCATTATAATTAATTTAAGAAATAATTTAGAAATTATTTAATTTTCTAATTAGCTAACAGAAGTGGAACAGATTTGAGTTGATGTGAGATGTTTATTTAATAGAATCAGTTCTTACTCTTTTAAAAATTCTTTAGCCATTGCACGTGTTATAACTTACTGTAAGATGTTCATCCTGTCCTTAAGCATCCAGAGGTCTGGTTGCAATGTATATGCAAAGGCTCCAAGAAGAAAATGAATCTATGATGATCCTCTATTATGATGACAAGTAGAAATACTATACTTCTCACTAAAGTGAGCTTGTACATGCTTTTACAGTTTGTGAAGAATTTATAATGCTTGGCTGAACTTACAGGGATAAAGTAGGAATCACTCTGAATTTTATCTGAAACCTGAACCGAATTTTCTGCTTTTCTTACTTAGATTGACTCAGAGTAGATTTTCTACTCGATACATATAATTAAAAATCTATATCATAAAGTTATAAGTCTATAAATGTTATGAATCTGTAGTATTGTTGTGGTTTATACTCATTTTGGAATCTATGTGTTCATGCTTCCTTTCATTACATGTTTTTAATGGCTATTCAGCAGAATTGCTGCTTGAGATTTGGTGGTTCAAGTTTGCTGATATCATAGTTAGAAGAAATATTGTATAAGCCCTCATAGGTGTATCAGGGTACTAATAGGAAATGCCAGAATATATGTCTTTCAACTCTGGATCTGTATATCAGTGTCCAGGGGTCCAAGTAACTGAAAATCACTTGAATGCCAGCAGATTTTACCTGTGTTTTGCATTTTGCTAAACAGATGGGGAGCAAACTCCCTGTACTTCCTTCCTGAAAGAGGCATAGAGGAAGAATCTAAAAATAATCATATAAATGAATGGCATTTCTGCTTGAAACATTTCTGAGAGAGCACTATACACAAGCAATAAACTGGTATAACCTACTGCAGATGGTAATTTAAAGAAATGATTACATTATTAAGTAGACTCATCTTTCCTTCTAAAACTGAATAAGGAGGTCACTGAATTAGTTTTCTTTAATGAAGTCTGTGACAGGTATTTCTGACAAAGAGACAGTAATATCATCAAAACCAAATATTAATATTTAAGACTTTTGCTTAAATCTTAGTCCTTTTTTTGCCTTTTTTTTTTTTTAAGTAGCGATCTGTTTCCTGTTTTTAAGCAATTGGCAGAAAGATTAGTCTCTGAAGCTATAGGACCCACTACCATTTACACCTTTTTTTTTAGCAGGGAAAATTTAAGGTATGCATTTCACAATTCAGTGAATCGTGTCTGTTTTTCATTTGGTTTTTTTCGGCTTCTTACAGAGTTCTTGTTTCCTCCACCATTCCTAGAAGTCAGGTCCAGGGGCCTCCAGGAAATACATCTCCACTGCTGCCCTGATTGATTAGGAATTAAACAACATCATCATTGTAAGAAATTCTTTACTAGGAAGAAATTCTTTACTGTGAGGGTGAAGAGGTACCAGAACAGATTGCCCGGAGAGGTTGTGGGTGCCCCATACCTTGGACTATTCAAGACTGGGTTGAATGGGTCTTTGAAAAACCTGGTCTAGTGGACAGTGCCCCTACTCATGGCAGGGGGGTGAAATGGACTGCAGGGAGGTGGTGGGGTCACCATCCCTGGACATATTTAAGGAAAGACTGGATGTGGCCCTCAGTGACATGGTCTAGTTGACAATGTGGTGTTCAGTCATAGGTTAGAGTCGATGATCTCAAGGGTCTTTTCCAACCTAACTCTGTGATTCTGTGCACTGGATGGTCTTTAAGGTCCTTTCCTTCACAAGCCATTCTATGATTCTATGATCATTAAGATCTTGGATCAAGATACTACTGTGCAAGAAAAGACAAGGACTGTGCCCACTGTGCCCTTCCAGAATACCTCAGAAATTCTGTGGCCCATGTTACACCTTTCACAGAGTGTTTTTGAACACTCGGCTTGTGCTTTGCATCACTTGTAATGTAAACAGAATATGCTCTGAATTTCTTCTCTGCCAGTTGCAGCCTGCACATTGTGCCAGTTTAGTTGTTCACCTTGTGTCAAAACTTAGCTGATGGGTCAGAAAATACAGCCAGTTTTTCTTACAGCTGACCATCAAGAGTGGTATTTGGGTGGAATTATTTTTAGGCAAATAATATTTTTTAATTAATTTTCAGCTTATTATCCATGCCTTAGTGTACTTCAGTAGAACATGTGCTTACTTCAGGGATCCTTTTTGTGCCTTTAAATCTCATATTGAAAATATGCAGCCCCTTTTAGAATCATGAACAGCATAGGAAAGGGCTTGTTTCAGGACTAAGTTCATGGATTAATAGTTAATGCTGAGCAAGTAGGGCTAAGCATTTCAATACTTTTTATCAGTTGGAACCTCATTACCTTTTTTGAAGACGCAAGGCTTGTTTCAGAGTTCTGATTTAACTGTTATTTTTGTTACTGATTGAACCTACCACTTACCTATATTCAGCTTTTTGTATGTGTGTGTTCCTACTGACTGAGAATTCCATATCTGGGACAAGTTCTCTCACATTAAAGGCTATATGAAATTGTAATAAAAGAGTAAATGTGCCCCATGCATATATCATACATTAGATACTTTTATATAGACTTATCTATTTTGTATCCCACGACTAGGAGGCATAGATAGCTTCATGATGAGTTCTATAACAAACAGAAATAACTGGATATTTTCTGAGACAGCTTTCAGCAGAAAATCTATTTGCTGAGCCCAAAATGATTTCATTCCTGCATCTTATTACCATATTTACTTCTATGGATTGTATAATAATCCTCTGAAGTCGTTCCTGGTTACATTCTTGCCTAGCTACCCTAGATCAGAAACTCAATATTGGTGTTTTTTAGTCTTGGGTGATGTCTGGTTACTACAAGTTTCTGGTTTGTGCAATCCCAAAATTTTGGATCTGTGACAAGATCTAGGCAGACCAGCTAGCAAAATAATTTTGGATAAGTATGCCAGATGAACTGCTTATAAGATGCCAGAAGAAAATATATCTAATACAGCCAGGAATACCTGAGTATTTTCTGTCATGGAGATGGGAACTTAAAGTACTTGACAGACTTAACCTTGGCTCTGGGTTCTGTCACAGAGAACTTGAACATCAAGAAATTTCTCTGATTTTCATTACATTATGGCAGGTTTTTTGTATTCTCCCTGTAAGAGGAGAATATATTTACACAGTAAGGAAACTGGACACAAATTATATGGAAAATGCATTAATCAAGTAAAGTCTAATGCCCTGATCAATCAGTGTTCTACTTGAATACAATGATGTAGGTATGATTATGACCAGAAATCACTGAAAAGGTAGAAGAAAAGTATCACGATATTTGTTTTGACCTAAAAGTTCTGTGTATAATGCAATTCTTGCCGTGAAGAAGCAGAATGCCTTCACTAAATTGAGAAAGATTTTGAGGATGGACAGCTCTTTGTATAAACAGATTAGCAGGGCAGTAGCAAACATCTTCACATTATCAGGATTGCCTTGACAATGGAGAAGAACATATTGCAGTCTGTGAATTTGAAATTGCTTTCCTAATGTTACTTTTCAAACATACCTGTTTATCTCTAGACTGTAGGAATTAAAATCACACTACTTAATAGCAAAGGTGACCTGTTTATTTACTTGAGGGATTAAAGCCAGTGTTACTATGACTTTTGCCATAAAAGGAGGAGCTGGAGGAGTAAAAGAAAGACTTGCTACCCTCAAAGTCATAACAAAGTAATATTAAAGGTACTGTAGTCATTTCCATAATAGCTTTATTGGTCCAAGTTTAAAGGAAAAAAATGCCTTTCCGGGATTGACAGTCCACTAAGAATTCATTACTTGTTCACTTCTCTAATTTTGACTGCCACATTTTCTAGCTTGTTTTCTCTAGGATGGTTTATTTAGAAAAACTTTTGATGTATGAAGAAGTGAAAACTTGGTCTTACACATGTGGCCTCAACAAAAATACCTAATTACGTCTGATCAGGAAAAATACTTTTGATGAAGTAATAAGAAAATGAAGCCTAGGGATTTATGTATAACAAAATACTGTACCAACATGTAGTGTTTAGGAACCTGGAGTGGGATCCATGAAACCAGATACATTTCTCAAAATCCTTGCCCAGGAAGACTCACTGTAACTATGTAACTCTGGCACCTCATGACATGTTAGCACAAAGAGGCAGAGGTGTGACCCATGGTCTCCACTCACACTATGAGGAGACTGGATAGAAAGTAGATCCAGTCCAAAAATAGGTACATACATTACGCCAAGCCTATGCCTGCATATAGATCCATCAGACTGGCCTTAATAGGTCACTGTGGTGGCTATCACCTGCAAGAGTGAAGCTACAAGCCATTTGCAGACTGAAAATAGCTTGTCTTCCACCAGCTTGGTCTGCTGTCATGTTAACTCAGCTTGACTCATACTGATGTACTTCAGATAATCCTTTTAGATACTGACAGATGGTTCTCTACATTCACTGTGTGGCCACAGAAGAAGGATCAAAAGGTCAAGTCCCATGCCTCCTTCAACCCAAATCTGCAAATCCTACCTCTCCACCCAGAATACAGGCTGGGATGCATGCACACTTCAGGTTGAAGCTGGGCCATATTGCACAACCAACAAGGACACAAAAGTCTGGACCAGTGAGGAAAAGAAAAAAAACAAGAAAGCGTAAATATTTCACTGGAGACAGGCCTTGTGGGCATACCAGGAAGAAGAAAAGGTCCAGTGTTGTGGCTGTTTCTTTTAATCCATTTATGAATTTTATCTCATGGCTTTTTTTGTGCAAACAATGTAAGTAATTTGACACAGCAGGAATTGAGGCACCTGCATAAACTCAAAAAAAATGTAGTTGAAGGTGCCTGGATCACATTTTTAGTGTTAAATTTCACGTAAGTTGCACTTCAAGATCATAACACAATATTGAATATAGCTCTAAAATTCTTCTGAATAATATTGGGCTCAGAAATTATTTTAATGTTATTTATGACTTCTGAGTACTATTCCCTTTTGCTTTCCTCCCCAAACCACATATGCTTCTTAATTAGGGCTCTTCTTTCTAGAAATTACAAACTCAATTTAGTTTGGCCTAGGATTTCGATTTTAAGGGAAAAGGTAATGTCCAAAGTTATTACTCAGTAATATATACAGAAGTGGTAATTTGATGCTAATGACTATTTTTTGATAAAAATTCTTGTCATTCCTTGAAAGTTACTATACTGCTTTTGGTACCTATAATTTAAAGGCCTCTAGTCTCCAAAGATTTATTGTCATGATTAATTTTAAACATCTGCTTAGGTCATTGGTTTTTATGAGGTTACTTGTGCTCAAAGTTAAGCATGTGAATATTTTATGTAAGAACAAGGCTGTGACTTGCTACAGCCTAACAGGGTTAAAAAAACCCAAAATTTAAAAAGTTTAAAGTAGAACACTTGCAAGAGCTACGTTACAAGTGCCCCAGTAAAACGTTACTGCAATATTTGAAATATTTTAAAATAATATTACTTTTTTAGAAGTGCAAAAGCCATATTTTCACTATTTAAAAAAATCAAATAAGAAATTAAAATGTAAGTATAAATATGCCAAGGTAATGGGTACAAAGAAATGGGGTTAGTCTAGGAACTCAAGATTTCTCCAACATTCTTTTGGTCAAAATAGGGTTTGCTGTTATATATATACATAAATGCACCCATACATATGCCTGTCATAAAAGTGAACATTTTGTTTACTTTTATTGCTTTTTTTTTATTAGACTTATTGTAGGTTAAGTCCCATAGTCAGCTAAGCCCTGCACAGCCACTCACTGCCCCGCAGCGGGATGGAGGAGAGAATCAGAAGGGTAAAAGTAAGGGGGCTCATGGTTTGAGGTAAAGACAGTTTAATAGGTAAAGCAAAAGCTGCACACACCAGAAAGCTGAAAAGAGGGCAGGTATAGATATCAGGAAGAAATTCTTTACCGTGAGGGTGGTGAAGCCCTGGAACAGTCTGCCAGGAGAGGCTGTCCCTCACTGTAGATAATCAAAACCCACATGGGTGCAGATCTTTGCCATGTGCTCTAGGAGAACCCTGCTTGAGCCAATTTGGGCCAAATTACCCCAGTGTGGTCCCTTCCAGCCAAACCCATTCTGTGATTCTGTGAAATGAACAGTTCCATATCTGCCAGAAAAGATTCTACGGACTTTTTAGAAACGTCTTGGGCACAAGCAGAAGGACCTGTCTGGGAGAGTTTCTGTGATTGCCAGCAGTGTCCCCAGGGTGCTTATCAATACATCTATCCATACAAACAGTGCCTATCAATTGGTCTAGGTCTTGGTCTAGCAAGAGCTTCCTAGAGTAAGGACATGATGGCAGGGTTTCTGAAATTCCCACCTGAAGAGGTTCTGTGATAATTTGTTGACTGCACTCTTTGAAACCAGATAGCAGCTCAGTCAGCCACCTTGTCTCACATCAGTTCCTTGTCTCATCTTTGCTCACAATAGATGTGAAGTTCTGGACCACTCCAGGAATAGACGACTGAATCTGCTGGTTATGTGCCCCGGCACAGCCCTGACATACTGGGACACACTGTAACTGAATTTTCTTTTTATACAGCAATTATTACTTTCATTCTGTAAATTCTGCTGGAGGGTCAGTCTGTTTACAAATAGCAGTTTCTTCTCAAAGAGGCTGGGTTTTTTTTTTTAATGCAAACAAGATAAAAAGGTTATCCCCATGTAAATAGATTCATTCTGTTTTTGTCAAAGCTAAATTAAAGTATTTAAGCTTTAATGTCTTTCAAGCCTTTCTTAACACCATTTTTCCCTGTTTCTTAATAGGCATGTGAAATCTACTCCCAGGTAAAATAATGAGCTACAACTGGAGTTACAGCAGTTGGAGGGATATCCTTCCACTTCATTGAGTTAATCTTTATCAACTCTGGGAAGGTCATTCCTGACAGATTTTGTCAGATCTGTTCTTAAGGGCTGCCAATCTTGAGTCTCTACAATTTAGTTCAGTAATCTGTTTACTTCTTAGAAGTCCTTCTGATAGAAAATCTTTCTCAAGGTGTAGCCTAAAGTTTTCCTCCTTTATTTTAAATCTGATACGTTTTGACTTCTCTCCTATGGACATTGAGAACAGAAGATTTTACACACATTAAGGTAGTTATCATGTCTTCAGTTTTCTCTTCAAGCTATAACAACTCCTCTTATGAAAACTCTCTTACTAAGCCATAGGAGTTGGAACTCTGTCACTCTTATGGGACTTTTTTTCTGGATTTTCTCAAAATATACCCTATCTTTTGTTCTGCAAATATCATGAACATGCTATCTTTACAATGGAGGATATATATTT
This sequence comes from Corvus hawaiiensis, assembly GCF_020740725.1. NCBI lineage: Eukaryota > Metazoa > Chordata > Aves > Passeriformes > Corvidae > Corvus > Corvus hawaiiensis. The sequence continues at coordinate 80,032,876 of NC_063214.1, forward strand.
TGAGAATAGAAAGCAGATTTCTAAAAGGTTAAATTTCTAAATGAAAATTGATTGAAAAAATAATATGGATTTTCACATGGGAAATCATCATAAAACATATGGGTAAAAATAGTTTTAATTTTGTGGGTTCTTCCAAATCCAGCTTTGAGTTTTATTCAGTATGGCAGAAATTCAGGGAACATCATCCTGTAGTCACAGATTCGGCAAAATTACATAATAATGTACATGAAAAGTACTGTGGGAAAGTTTATATTTCATTAAGCAGGTGGACTGATGAACTGGTTCATTAAGAAATTGTCCAAGGGCTCCTGGGTTCAATATACCAGTGGCTGCCATGCCCATTGGTTTCTTTTCATATCTTGGCCATCCTTGCCAGCACAAAGCTTGCACATCCCCTCTGATCTTTCTCCCACAGTCAGTTGCTGGTTGTACTTCATGATGTAGAATTGAAGTACAGAAGGAAGGAAAGCTAGAGGAAAAGATTTGCTTTGATCCCTTTCCTGCTCATTTTCTCCCCATTGCTTGGGATCACAAAAGCAGCAGCACCTTGCACAGCAATGATATTAGGCACAGTTTTTTGCACGAAACTCTTACAGAATACTTATTCTTCAGCTAGGGAAAGTGCAATTTATACTTGCTCTGTGTGATATATTTTTTGTCTACATATCTGCAACTGACCAAAGAATGATTTTTGTTCTGATCCGGTATCATGGTTCTTTAATGTTATGTTATATATTTGTTTTAATGATGATTGATTTTGTATCATTGATTTTTCCATAGCAAAAATCAGTCTACAGCTATTGCATTTCTTAATATCTTAATGTTATCCCTTCTCTCACTAAGTGCCTTTCCTCATTCTTTGGTTATTTTTTGTCTTTTCTCTACCAACTGATCATATTTTGCATTTTCCCTTTTTGCCATTACCTCTTCTCTGTTTTGTCTCACAGATAAAGGAAAATAAAGACACAGGAAAGTATTTCCACTTTTTACTTGGGCTGTTGTGTTTATGTAAGTCTCTTTCTGTCCTTATTCTTCATCTGTCTATCTTTCTCATGCATTTTTAGGACAGTGACTGTGCTTGGTTTGCTGATGCTGCTAATGTTTATAACAACATTCCTGAGCTTTTATTTCCTTAATCGCAGTTCCTACATTAGAAAAAACACACTAATAAAAATCCCACACTTGTACTGCCCCTTCCATCTGCTATGCCACTGAGATTCCACTCAGATGGCACTTTGAAAAGGTATTGTCACAATGCATAAAATTCAGCAGGAACCAGCAATAATTAGGTTAATATTATTTATTCCTCTGATTACAGTACTTTTCTTATCAGGCTGTCAGTGTTGTGATAACTTCTTGTTCATGTTTTCAGACTCTCTGCTAAGATGGCTTTGAGCAACTGAAAGAATATTTTGTGAATGTATAAAATTAGAAGGCAACATATGGTCTTTCTGTCTTTTGATAATTAGCCACAGCCACTATAATGTCCTTCATTTTACCTAAAAGTTTGTCCTTGAACAAATTCTAGATCTCTTCTGTTCTCATTGTGCTTTGTGATGATCTTTGCCTTTTCATTGATTCAGCACTTACCTTTGAGCCTTACATTTCAAATATGTTGAATTTGCCTTTTATCAGCTTAAAAATGTGAGTCTCATGCATATTTACATTGCAAGCTGTGACAGCTCTGGAAGAGGTCAGTTGTGTCAACTGCTCTATACATCCACAAGAAACTCTATTATCTCTTGAACAGACACAGCTTTACAATGTGTAAAACTAAGCACATTTTTCTGATAATATTACCTTCTTATTTTGAAACTCCTAGTTTGGGTGTTTAGTTTTACAGTTTTAAATAAGAATGGTCTTAAATTAATACTGAAAAAGAAGAAAAGTTTGAATGAAAAAGTCTTTCTTCCACTGTAGTTTTGTGGCTGTGGCCAAGGAACAGTGTTAGCTTTAAAATTATAATTTTGACTTCCTTTTCATTGTAATATCAATTTTTCTAATTATGGTATGATATGTGCAAAAAAATCTTAACAAAAAAAAACCAACAAGAAAGTCTGGTGAATCAGATATTTCGTAGGTTAGAACCTGATTCAAAACTCTTCTTTGCGGTACAAGGACACAAAATATTTGTATTTCATTGCTTTTAATTTCATCTTCTCTTTTTTGTAGCTGGACTTGGTCTGTTAACTCATTTTAAAAGTATACATCTCTTTATGATGATCAACATTGGGGTAAATTATTGGTGAGACTGGGTTTTGTCTTGAATTGGCTTTAAAGATCATGGGAAGAGTCACAACAAAGAAAACATTACACAAGTTCAGTAAGTGAACTCAAGCCTGACCTTCAACATTTCAGAGTAGGAGCTGCATGAAAGAGGAAAGATGAGGCTAGGACAGCTGTAAGCTAAGAAAGAAGAAACAAAGCAAGGGTTTACAAACATACATGATAAAAATAACCTCTAGTGGGAACTGGTTCATTTGTTTTAGAGGAATCCTAACCTACCCATAGATATGTTCTTAAAAGAAGTTGCAAAGTGCTGCTGGCACTGTTTCCTTTGCTGCCATTTTGCTGGTTCCTATGATCACTCAGAGTGCTATTGGTCACTTACTCTGATATAAATATTTTTATCTGTTTTGCTGTTCCAGGATATTCTTTTTACAGGGCCAAGGTATTTACTATATTACAAAAGAAGTTATGCAATATTATTTTTGGAGCCTTATGCTGCTCTGATAATGACAGGCTGAATCTATCCAGAAGGAGACTCTAACATCCAATATAAAAAGGGAACCCAGTCCTTTGCAATGCTGAAAAAAATATTTAGAAAGTAGAAAGAATGGTAATTTATCATTTATGACAGCATCTCGCAAACATTTTAAGCCTTGTTGTATAGCTTTAAATTTTATACATAAGTTAGCAATGAAAAACTGAAGTTACTATCTTCAGAAATTATTAAGGGAGATATTTCAATGCAAAAATATAGAAAAGGAAAGAAGGCAGCACATGACATTTTTACATTGAGTTAAAAGAGACTTGTGACAACTTCATGAAATATTTTGATAGAAGGAAGAACACTTTCGTCAAAATGTTTAATTTTTTGAGTTCTTATTAATACATGCCTCAGTCTCTTGTTACTCTGAAATATACTGTTCCATAGTCTAGTACAGCAGAATTCAGACAGGATTTCTGTGAAGTGTCACATGTAATGTGGCATTTTATATAAGATTCATGTTTGAGGAAATTACCTTCATTTAAATATTAGAACATAGTCTCTACTAGAGGAAAGAAATTATTATTCTTATTCAAAATGAGGTACTTGAAAGGACACCATAGGAACATCAGCAGATATTGTTTCTTGTGTCACAGAACCTACATATTCCCAGTGTTATGTCTTCCATTTCTTCATCAAAGAAAAAAGAGAGGGGAAAAAAGGGATTTTACCCAAGTTTTAGACTAAAAAGTTACTGTGGTTTGTGCATTTTTTTTCTGATTTCCTTTGGAGCCTTTTTCATTGCAGGAGATGCTAGGAAACAACTAGAGCTGAATATAAGGTTCCTACCCAAGACTCTTCACTGCACTGGGCCACCTATTCTGCCTCCATTCATATTCTCAGAATTTTATCAGAGATTCTTACAGCGACAGGGAAAGATTCAAACTGATTTAAAAAGCCAGCAATAAATACATCAGCATATTTTTCATCTTACATATCTACCCAAGGTATCATCCTGTCACATTCTGTTCTTTTTGGCTTTCTTTATTTAGCAAAAGATAACTAGACCTGGTTTTTGTTTCAATGCTATTAAACCATAGGGTGTAGGGTTTAGTATGCACAGGAAGAAAACAGATGTACTTGAAACAAACTAAGGAAAAAATGTTGCTCTAAATATCCTTCATTATTGTGTATATTTTAGAAAAAAAGTATTCAACCACATTTACAGACTCATTTGAGCAACTTTTAACACTTTTTCATACTGAATAACATTGCCCTTGGTAAACGGTGTCAGAGAAAAGATCACTGAAGTAAAGGCGGCTTTCATTATCTGTAATGATAAAAATCTGGTCCTTACACATCTGTCATTTGTTCTTAAACTATTTGGTATCCTTAATTAGTACAACAAAAGACTAAACTTTAACCTTGTTTTGTAGACTTTTCATTTTTAAGGAAGTGGTTCTAAATGGTCAGAAAGCAGGCTGTAATTGCCAATCACATGCACACTGTACCATAAAAAACCACTGAAATATGGGCCAGCGGCAGATTAAGAAAGGCAGCTACTTGAAAGTCAGTTCTTCACTTCTTTAGCCTTTATACACACTTCCACTAAACTACATGATTTAGGGGAAAAAAGAAAAAGTAATTTTTTTTGTTTTGTGCCTGTGTTACAAAGAAAGTGGAAATGGTATTGAAAACCCTGTAGATATGAGGTAAGGGTTCCATTTGGCCACTGCATCCTTTCTCTCTGTTTCTTTCTATATTTTTCATTCGTATTTTTTAATTTTCAGGGCACTTTGAAATGCACAACTCAATGTGAATTATTCCTCTTTTGGAGTTTCTGCAATAAGACTGCAGTGAATCTTGCTCTTTGTAGCCCCGGCCCTATCACAAGGCAGAGGAGTTTTATTTCTTTGTGTGTGTCAATTGAAACAATTTATTTGAAGACTTTTGACAGTGAAAGAAAAAGCTAAAAAGAGGCTAATAAAAGTCAATATCTTCCCTTTGAGCAATGTCAATCAATTTGAGTGAAATAGATTCCCTGCTTGTTCAATAAGAAAATTACTTTGTGTCACAAATGACCTGGAGAATTCTTAGGTGTCATCGTTATCAAGAAATACTTGGTGTTTTGGTCTAGCATTACTTGTTTAATTGGCAATAGCTTCTTTGTATTAAGTTATCTGTTTCAGACAATTTAGAAGAAATACCATTTTATTAAACTATGTCAAACTGAAAGATAAGCAGCAGTTTCCATGACAAAAAGTGCTATGGTAAATTTGGAATTATTTGGCATTAAAACAGCATGGTAAATTGATAGTGTGTAGTGGATGTTTAATCAACTTGGCAAAGACATGGGTTTGAAATTTTTGTAATACTTTTGTAATAATTTTTGTAATACTCCAGTTCAAAGAGAGATTCCATTATATGCTTATTCTCTCTTATCTGGCTCATATTTTAGTGGTAATTGTAGTAGTAAAAAATAAATAGGAAAATGTAAAACTACTTAAAAGGTCTTTTTCATTTAAGTGGTAAAAACATTCAGCTTGTACATTGAATGCATTTTTTCTGACAATATTAATCAAGTAAGTCACAGTGAGACTTTAAAACAGTAGAAATATTATTTTTTAATTTTTTTTTTTATAATAAAATATTCTAATGAATAATTTGTGTTTAGGCAACTTGCATCTAGGTACCTAAAAAAATTCTTTTTAATGTAACATATGGTTATGATATAGTTAGAACATCATACTACAGTGGGCTTCAGTCGGGGAATGCTAAGGACTATTTTGTCTAAACATCCATAACAGGCTTGTTTTATCTGGCTTCTGATTTAATATATTTTTCTTTTTTTTTTTTTTTTTTTTGTAGTTCTAATTTCCAGTCTTTAGGCTTGTTTTTTCACTCTTTACTGATCAATAAAAACATACAATCGCTATGCTAAACAGTGTTAGAAATGGTTCCTCTGAGGCCTCTAATGAGATTTTTGCTTGTTTTTAAGGCTATTTAGAATGCTTCTTAGCTCTTGTTCACACCAATCTTCTTAGGGAGACATGTTAAACACCCACACATTCTTTTCTATCCCTACCATAAATGTTGTACAATTCACACACTACAACACACAGCTTGACTGCAATTTGGTCCCTAGCTGATGGCAGGCTCCAAAGATCTTGTTTCTGCCTAAAATCTTTTGAAAAATGATCCTCTTCCTTCATAGACAACTTCTCTGCTAAATATTGTATTATTAATACTGGTGTGGGGGTAGAGAGGAAATAAAATGTCTGGCAAAATTTCCTTATAGAAAGTTGATACAGGATAGTGTGCCTGCTTTAAGGAATTAATAAATTTTATATATGGACAATTGCAGGGAAGATTTGAATTGTCAAAAATACTTGTGCCTGTTGGCAAAGTACAAAAATATATTCTTAGATGACTTAGCACTTTATCTTCCTTTCTTGTGGTGCTGCATGAAGGATGTTTTATTCTGGACTATGTGATTACTGTTGTCCTTCTGCTGCGTTATGCCTACACATTAAAGACAGGGAAAGACAACTGACCTACACAAACTTTTTTCTACAAGCCAAAAGTAGGTTAAATGTCTCCAACTTCAAAGCACAGTTGAAAAGCATGGCATTCTTCACCCACAAGGCTCCAGCTGTTCTTCTTATGGCCACACCTATAAAGAGTAGAAGTAGATTAATTAGAAATTCCTATTTTCTCAATCACTCCCCATATAAGGAAAATTCCAAGGTGATGTTTCTAACTCATTTTTCTCTTTACCATTCCCAATGTCTCAAAAAGCACTCTATTCTGTCATTATCTTCTTCACTGAGAAATATGGATGCAGTTTGCTGCACAGGTGTTGTAAGTTTCAACTTATGTGCTTCTCCGTAGGGGATGACTGAAGATGGGGGTTGATCATCACATAAGTTAAACGAACATTCCAGAAGTTCCATTTTCTGATTCTGCTGGAATATCCTACAGTGGGTTCAACATCCGTAGAAAGTGTGTCCAACCATTCATTAATTAATTTAGTGCATCTTGTGATAACATTACTTGTGATGAGTTCATTTGCTATTGCTGTAATGTTTTAAATGCTTTGGTAAGATTTCCAGAGTAATTCAGTATTAATTGCAATATTAATTAAGTGGATCCATGTTGCTGAGAATCCTCTGATACACTGAGTATTTCAGTATATTGGAAAACTTTGACATCCTCATCAGAGTGAACAAATGCCTTATTCTTCAGAAAAATAACAGTGGAAAAGGAAATAAAGAAGTCAGTGCAGAGTAAGCCTTCCTCTCTTATATGCTCTGCTTCAGATGTTCAGTTCTTAGGAGTAGGCATCATGTTGCTTACCTGTTATGACAATAAGGTGGCATTCATTGCCAAGTTAGAGAAAGAGAATGTAGTTCAGTTCTGTCGCCATAGGGTGTGCAAGCAGCACTGCTAGGACTTACTGACACATGAGGGACCTTTCAATGGAAGCAGAATGGCAGGATTGGCTCTGTTATTCAGTAAATTTTACAAGTGATGATTTTTTGCCATGTTTAGAAGCAAAACAGAGGAAATATATTTTTGTTTTCACGTTGTTGAGTTATATAATAATGCACCCCATGCTCTTCACAACTAGGACAGAAGTTTACTGTCAATCTAGAAAAAAATCACGACATAATTAAACTTGAAATAATTCAACTGATGTTTGCAAAATGGTGGCCTGAGACTGAGTAGAGAGCTAAGAAGGGGGAAGGATGGAGAAGGGATACTCTTGCACTGTTATTGTGTGTTTTTAAAGAATTTCAAGGAGCTATTAATATGCAGAACAAAAACTCTGTCTTTATTCTACCTGTCTTTAGGGACAAGAAACAAAACCTAACCAATCAAACAAAATACTGTCACTTTGTGCAGAGCTATAAAGAAGAGAGAAAGTGCTTTTCCAATATGCTGCACCTACACTTCCAGAGAACTGAGATGTGCTTGAAAAGAAAAATCACTTTAAGTAAGCTTTTTGTGGCTGCTGTACTAGCATGTCTCAAACATTCTTCCAAAGCAAGCCCCAAAGTATGGCACACCACTAAACCTAAATTTCTATTTTAGTATTTATTATTAGATTTTTCAACTGTATGCTTTCCTTCAGTACTTTAAATTAACTTCTGTAACAAGGGAATAATATCATGTTGCTCTGTTACATTGACTCCATCTCACAACATAAAATGATGAGAAATTGAATATATAAAATTAAGTGACTCAGTTAGTATTAGAAATTGAAGGGTGACTCTGAAACCTGCCATAAAAAAATAAGATACCTTTGTTCATTCCTTTTGTTAAGGCACTTGAAATGCCTTCTAAAAGGATTAACTGCAGGATAAGATTTACAATCTCTCTAGCTGAGTCTTGGGAATAAAATAGGAATTATGTTTTCAAAATATCTGAGTATATTATTACTCTCTGCTTAAAGAAAATAAAGTACTTGACAAAGGAGAGATGGTATAATGCAAAATGTTGAGGTCAGAAGACATGGAAATTCCAGGAACTAGAAATTAATAAATTGGTGGGAAATCATGAAAAGGTTCCAAGAGGAAAATCACAGATCTCTGAATGCACCTGGGATTCATGGCAGTAATGATAAAAATTTGAGAGCGACTGCAGTGAAGACAAATGCAGGTGGACAGCAATATTCCCTTTATCAAGCTGATAACAGAGATGGAAGCGAAAATATTGGAGGATGAGGGAAAGATTCTAGAGCAAATAAACCAGAAAAATAAAGTGTGATTTCTAAGCTCAAAATGCATTATATAACACTGAAGAGAATAGGGCATGGAAAATGGACTCAGGAGCTGAAAGTTCACGTGGCGATGCTAAGTAAAAAGAGCAAGGATTTAAAAGAACTTGTAGAGATTGCATGCTAAACAGCTGTTTTATTTTGGTTTGATTTGATTGATTTTTTTGGCTGGTTGGTGGGTTTTTTTCTTAAAGGGACATTTGTACAATCACAAAATTACAAAATAATGAAGAATGTTGGCAAGGAGTTGCTTGCTACAACTTATTCTTTATTAAGACGGCTTCTACCCAGGAGTCTAAAAAAGACACATAGTGAAGCTTCTTCATTTGATTGACTTTAAAGCCTCCCTTTTGCAACTATTATCCTGTATTTCTCTCCTATATATCCTTTAGAAACCATTGCATGACCCTCTGTGGTGTGTAAGAGTTCTATGAATCATGCAGGTGAATGAAGACTATATCATACAATATGAGAATGTGGAAGGATCTAAGAAAATTCTCAGGTAACAGGTTTAAAATAAGCGACTGTAATAGTTTTTCCACTCAGCACCAGACTTTCCAAAAAGTCAAATAAGGTTTCAACGAGTTCATGGAGAAATGGTTTGTTTGTGACCATCAGACATCACATTTCAAATAGATGTTCCTTCTGTAAAAGACACATGCTGTAGTTTCTGGAAAAGGAAGAACAAGGCAAGCCCTGTGCATAGCCTGTCTTATATTCTTCCATATGTACAAATTATGGCTTGCTATTTTTTTCCTATTATAGGAAGTTTTCATCATTAATTTCTGATTTAATTCTGTTCCTTTTTTTTTTTTTTTTTTTTAATTTAAATGAGCTCTGTTTTAACGGTGACTGATCTCATGTTTAAACACTTTTTATTAACAGGTCTTTTTGTATGTCTGGAATGTCTCTCAATACCTGTGTTTAGGAAGGAAAGGCCTAATGTCTTTCACAGGTAATATCTGAACTCTCTAAAAGAAGAGCTAAATCAGGTCAAGCTATAAAACACAGGCAGAAACATGTTTCATTAGGTAATATTCATAGTTCTAGTATTAGAGGAATATATAGCATAGAGTTCCTATCATTCCTAGAAAGATTTAAATGTACATTTGCTATTATTCCAAGGACAGTGAAATATTTAGTTACACAATAGACAATTGACATTATTCCTGCTCCATGAATTACTGTTTAGTAATATAAATTTTTTTAAAAGTGCTTCTGAAGGATTAATGTTAAGACCAATAATGAGCTTTATATCCAGATTGCTTGCATAAATTTAGATGAATGGCTTTCTTAAAATAACAGCAAAAACAACAAAACAAAACCACTCCCATATTTTCTGGGTTTGGATTGTTTTTATGTAGTTTCCCTCAGTAAGAAAGAGCAAGCTTGTATACTCTGAAAGTGCCCAGACTCTATAGCCCAAAAAGTAAATGAAAAATTTTTTCAGGCTCAGTAAAAAGTTTCTCACACAGAACTCATGGTCATGCAAAACTGAAGTGAACAGAGCGAAAAAACAGTCTAATTTAGCATCTCATTTTATAATGAGTGTATTGCTAAAGTGGTACAGAGAGAGAATTCTTTTTTTCTAAAAGAATACCTCATTGGTCTAGCTCATCCTTTCATTGTCTTGTGGAAAGATCAGTTTAAACATAAATCTTAACAGGTAGATAAGGAACTTGACTGTACATTTTCAAATTATAAAACTATAAAAGAACCAGATGTTCCCAAGAAACATCTATTTTCCTAACTTTTTACATTAAACATTCATCTTTCATTATGCCAAAAAGATGAATGGTTATCTTAATAATATTTCAAGCACCAAAACAAATATACAATCTCATTCTATGAAAGGTGAAGCAAAACGATAAAGGATATGCTTTGGAATTATATTGTAATGTATGCAAATATAAACTTATGAATTTTTGTATGATGGCTTTTACTTCTTTTCCTACATTGTCCTTGAGAGCTAAAAGCCAGTTGTTTGGGGTTTTTTTAAGTGATGTTATGTCGCTGTTGTACCAGGGACGGCGAGAAAAACTACATGGACTTCGGTCCAAGAGGAAATGGAATGATTTATTAATTTCCAAACTCGTTTATATAACCTGGTTTGCTTGAATGGCATAAGGTTATTGGTCCTTTGACCATCCACCTCTTAGAATGATTGGTTAAACCCTACAACACCAATTTCAAAATATTTCTTCAGTCAGTATCATAACAAGCTGCATAACAAGCTGCAGGTGGCAAGATAAAATATTAGTTTACAAAACCCTCTCACTGTTTAGAGCTAGCGTGTGTGTGAGAGAAAGACTTTCACACAATGCTGGCAGAAAGCTGGAAAATTTCTCTGCATCAAACTTTCAGCATCCACAATATTATGTTTGTAAATATCTAGGGAGATAACAACATATTTCAAGTTATTTTCTGAATTCAAAAGAGCTTTAGATATCTGAAAAAAGAAAAAAAGTATTTAGATGTAAATCTTGCATTAACTTTCTTCTCACAATCACATGATGAGGAATATTACAAGCTTTTGGCTGAATTATATTCATACTGGTGTTCCTTCATAACAATAACCAGTAAGATACAAAAATCCTAGTAGCAGTATTGGATAGAGAGACTCTCTGGTGTCTCAAGTTGAGTACTTGAATCATAAAGAGTTCAGGAATGCTTTTAGGTCCTGGTGCATTACACCATTGAGAAATATGGGGTAAAGTTCTATCTGTAGGTGTCTTCCAGTATCCTTTCAGTAGTCTTTCCTTTTCAGGAAAAGGCACATATATGTGCAGGTCCAGTGTTTGAACAAGTAGTGCTGTCAACACCACAAATGTCACTGTTTGCCTTCCTTGCAACTCTGTCTACCCATACATAAGGCAGGATCGGGAATGTGTATTCTGAGAAACAGAGCTCTGAGAAGTCAATAGACCCTGAAACAATGTGGTATCCTTTCGAAACAATGGAATCCACAAGGTGATCTCCTCTGACCTGTAGAGGGTAATCTTAAAGATAATAAAACTGGTTTGAACAGAACTTTAAAACAGATGCTTGGTCAGAAGTTTGGACTGGTTACCCTACATTGTAGAGCTTTGTATTGGGTGTGGGTGGCAAGGTTTTAATAGCAGGCGGGCTAGAGTGATCACGGTGAGACCCTGTGCCAGATGCAGTTATTTCCAGCTGCCTCCACAAAACGCCCACTGCAGGACACAGCTGAGCCCATCAGCCAAGTGTGTGATGCCTCTGAAAACACATTTAAGAAAGGGAAAAAATGCCAGACAAAGAGCAATGTGATGGAGGTAAAAAAAGGGAGAAACAACAGTGAAAATGTCAAGGTCAGAGAAGGAGCTGAGAAGGGGGTGCTCCAGGGACCAGAGAAGAGATTCCCCCACAGACAGTGAGGGAAAACACAATAAAGAAGGTTGTCCTACTTCAACCCATGAAGAACTGTGCTGGAGCAGATATCCACAGTGTGGATAGTGGACAGCTATGTCGAACACATGAACATTTCCTGAACTCCCTGGAAATACCCCTTATAAGCAGAGGAAAGGTGTGAGGAAGAAGGATGGATGAAGAGGTGCTGCAATGAACTGGTTATAATGTCCCATTCCCCATATCGCAGTGCCACTCAAAGCAGGGGGAAATAGAAGAGCTGGGACTGAACAAGTGCAGCTGGATCTGAGAAAAAGATGGGGGGAAAGTGTTTTAAAATTTGCCTTTACTTCTCACTATCCAAATCTCTTTTAATTGCCAATAAATTCCATTAATTTTCAAAAATAAGCTGGGGATTCACCTTTGGTAACATAGCCAGTCCCACTCAACAGGCATGTTTGAGACTGTAATATGACATCTTAAATTGCCGTGCTCTTTTTCCAGAGAGTGGGCCAATTTACAGAGGAAGTGTTCCTAGATCATAGAATGGTTTGAGTTGGAAAGGACCTTTAAAGATCATGTAGTCTGACCCATCTGCCATGGGCAGGGACAACTTCCACTAGTTCAGGTTAGTCAAATCCGCATCCAACCTGATTGTGAACGTGTCCATTGATAGGACACCCACCTGTTCCAGTGTTCCACCACTCTCATTTTAAAAAATGCCTTCCTTGTGTCCAATCTAAATCTACTCTCTTTTAATTTAAAATCACTGAGCCTTGCCCCACCACTACAGGCCCTGGTATAAAGTCTCTCTTTGTCTTTCTTATAAGCCCCCTTTTAAGTGCTAGAAGGCTTCTATAGTTTCGCCATGGAGCCTTCTCTTCTCCAGCCTAAATAACCCCAACTCTCTCAGTCTTTCTTCAAACCACAAGTGTTCCAGCCTTCATGGATAATTTTCATGGACTCTTCCTCAAGTGAAGTCTGTTTTGCTCATCAGTAAGTCATACTCATTTGTTTCTCTTACACACTATTTTCTCTCCCTGTCCCATTGAGGAATGGGAGTGAGAGAGCATCTGGGGTAGTATCTGACATGTTTCTCTGTATCAGGATATTAAAGCTAGCAAACTACAATGCCTTGTTCTCCCACACATTTCCATTTATTGCATTTAGATAGTATTGTTTAAAAGTACTGATAAATCATTTTAGTAACTTCACTCCCAATCTTAAATACAAGTGGAAATCAGAAGGGGAAACAAAAAAAAAAAAAAAAAGGAAAATAAAACTGACAACAATGAGAAGGTTAAAGTTCCCTTTGTAAGGTAAATTGTAAACATTGTTCCCTCTGGATGAGATCTATATGTTTTCTGAGAGACATCTTTCAAGATCCTTCTACCACCACCCCTGCAGTTAGTACAGACTAGCATTATTCTTACATGAGTAAAGTATTTTCTTGATATATCAGTATGTTCTATTCAAAAGCATTTTACATCTGTCTTGGTTGTCCATTTCAGCCTATTGAACATCAGTAGGTGCATTCATTGACACACTGTTTGAATTGTTTTTCCTAGGCAGCATTTATGATTATGAAGAAAAGCCAGATCAGGGATGTGATTTTCTAGTTGCTGAGTAAAGAGCAGCCACTTAAAATCAGGTGGCTATTTTTGGCTACAGCTCAGTCCTTGTTATTGTATGTTTTCTTTTAATTATGGTTAAATTACTACCCCTGGAATCTACAGTAATGAGCAAAATGTTGTGAAATGCAGATTTTTTTACATTATTAATCTCATCTAGCAGCTCTGTAACACGTTAATCTCTGAATAACCTTCAATTTACACTATAACATGGATTTTAATGGTAGAAATTAGATCTGAAAATAGCTATTTGGTTTCCTATTTCATGTAGTCACTAGATTGTTCCCTAAAGAATATTTTCCAATGCTTCGTCTCATCTAGAGTTAAGTGTACTGAGCAATAAAGCTTCTACTACTTTCCTTTGGAGACTGTGTCACCATGTAATGGATTTCACTACCGGGATTCTTTACCCTATTCAATTGGAGCAAAATATTTCACCTTCTCTGAAACAGGAAAAATGAAAAACATAGAAAAAGCAAAAATATTTATTGGCTAGAAGCTAGCAATAGGGCTCTCTACAAACCAGAGATGTTACATCTCTTAAAATCTCATTCCTTCTATGGTACTATTTTAATTTCCTGTGATATGAAACCTGCTGTTGCGTTTTTAATCACATTTTCCTAAGGTAAAGGCAAATCTTACCTGTTCCCTTTCTCTGTATCAGTTAGTTGTCATTTCACATTTCTTGTTTGTAGTTGCAAGATTGTCTTGCCCTTGAGAATGAAGTGCTGAAATAGCCACATAACCACCAAATTTCCTTAAGTCAGATTTATTAAAAACAGTGAAAATGGATTTAAGACAAATAAGTGTATCAAGATGTCATCACCTTTATGAGGCATTATCTTCTTATTCCCCAAGGAAGGAACAAACTTACTTAAGCAAGAGAACAAGTTGTTATTTTTTAAGTTAATGGATCAGGGGCAAGGGTGAGGATGGTAATTACACACATTACTAGGCCACTGGCTAGAAAATACCAAAATTACTGACAGATACACATACCATTCCTAACATGTTCCTGGCACACAGCATGCAGAATATTTTGATGAGTGCTTGGATTCAAGGAAGTATATATTCTGGGTTGTAAAACAGTCTAGGCACTGTCAAAAATATTATATGAGGCTACAGGAAGGGAACAGAGTAAGGTAAAAAGCAGCTCAGGAAACAATAGAACTGTTTATGTGTAATAAAGCTTAACTAGCAAGTTAGAGTGTTATGGGGTAGGAATACATAAAAATTGCAAGGAAAGACAGACAGACACATGAATGCACATGCAATCCTGGACAACTGCACGTCAAAAGAATGGAGGGCTTCTGCAATAGGCAGAGAGAGGGAGAGCTGCTTCTCTTGGAGCAGGCAGCAAAAGAATGCAGCTTCCTCACTGCTCCAGATCTCACCAATTCTGCTGAAACAATTCCTGTCATAAATAGTTCTTTCTCCATACCCCCATTCCAAATCCTGTCATTGTACACAATATTTGTGCTTTTGGCAATTTTAGCCTTTAGCCTCTGCCAACAAGACTGCAGTGTGTGCTGAGGGTGTTACTTTCACAGGCAGGTGCCTTATCCTGTTGCTCAGCTATTTTTTATTTTGCTTACCTGCTTCTTTTCTTTAGTATGCTGAAAGGAGTCTTTTCTCCATTGTCCGTGTTGTACATCTTCAGTGACCAGTAATTAGTTGACCATCTGGGGATTGTTTGTAGGTCTAGGTCCTCTGTTTTCAAATACGTTTTCAAGGCACTTGCTATTATCCCGTGCTTAAACTCGACATCATAACAAGAGACATCTGGTACTAAGCTCAAATTCACACAGCCACTTCTCATAGCAAGTTGGTAACATGTTTCAAAGGTCAGGACATTCTTTGCACAGTTGGCATAAGTTTTCACTTGCATTTTTACTGGGCCACTGTACAGTGTCCCTGTTCTGTAAACTAGAATTCCTTTTATTGTTGAATGTGTGGATGGTAAGAAGGGGGAGGGAGATAGAAAAAAATAAAGTCACCTTCACTGCCAGTGAGTGCATCCCTTGCAAATTTAAAAAGATAAATTTAAATGGCTTTTCAACCTGTCTAATCAGATCAAAATGTTGTGGTTAAAAGATCTTTAGCTCTATTCTTGGAGAAGGCAGTTTCTTCAGGCTGAAGTTTTCTATTCTACACAGTTTTGTACCTTGTTTAAGAAACTAAGAAAGAGAACAGAAACATATACAGTTTTCGTTTTCATCTTTCAAATAGTTAAGTCTTTTGTTTTAGGATAATTTTGCAATTAAGTACAGATCAGACTACAGAATAGAAGCCTTCTGTGTCTTATGCATTTTCATAAAGGTAATTAATTTTTTTATCTTGTTTGGTGGTTAAGTAAAAAAACTCACAGCATCCCAAATAATTATGTTCCAGCCTTGATATTTTGTAGCTATCATTCAAAATTCCTTGACATAAAGCTACTTATGTCAGTGAAGTTACAGCTAAGGTAAATGTGCATGTCTTATTGTCTACTTAACAATTATGTGGTCATGAGTAGATGCAAAATATATGTCTATGGAATATAATTCCAAATGCATCAGTTCCTTTATTTTACAATCTGTTTAATAAAATTTTCCTCTAGAAATCTGATTACAGCTAGTTCAAGTAACTTTGGCTCCTACACTGTGCTGCTAAATGCAGCAGGGAAAATTCTGGCATATTCAAATTACTTTGCCATGAATATTTATATAATTTAAATAATATTTTAAAATGTCATATCTGTTGGAGAAATTGTTGTTACCTTCACATTTACATTCCCAATGTACTTGGATATTTGTGAACCCTTAATTCACTGAATGGCATTTCTTTTCAATATAACCAAACTGCTAATATAGAATACAGGGTGGTTTTGTTTGGTTATTTTTTTTTTGTATGGATATATTTGCCTCGACTTTCAGGGGACTTCTTAAAAAAAAATTAGCCTGCTATAAAAGGAAACAAAGATTTGTCAATGAGGTAGGCTATGACTTCTCTCTTTTATCTGAAGAAGGGAGTTATGCTTTATACATTGCAGAACAGTGTGGATAGTGACAGTTTAGTTGTGGCCTTGAATGCCTAACACTGCTCTCAAATTGAAAGAGAATTACTTAACATGTTAACCTTGTAGTGGTGCAGGACTGCTGTAAGATATAGTCTGAGCACACCAGGCATACCAGATTTTATTAATATTAAATGTGTTTAGGACATGGTTCTGTGGGAGTGAGATTGGCCATGCTTTTTAGCAGAGTGAAATTATGTGTTATGCCTGCAGAGACACAATCTCTAGGATTTATGATTAGCATAAACTGCCATTATGACTGTTCAATTCTAGACTGATCTGGCAAAATTGCATGTGTTGGATAACTAGGTCCCTGAAAAATCTTTGGAGCAGAACTGCTAATTTTCTCGCTCATTCAAAGCACCAAAACAGTTTGAGGGTATTTTGTTCCTGAGAATCTTTTAGAATCTCAGTCAGAAGGATTGAGACACCACTGACTGGTATCCTCTGGCTATCAAAAAATACCTCTAAGCCTGCAAAACACGTAGTATGTCCTCATGCCATATCTCCAGTGTTTCCTTCATGTCCTCTGTTTCATGTCCTAGTAAAACCTAGCTTGGCAAGATTCATCACACTGCCCCACAGCAACAGAACACTTGGAGAAGAACACAGAATTATTATTATTATATTTGAAGCCTGCAAGAGACCCAGGAGAAGTGCTGGGTGACAGAGAAGTACCTAGTCCTAAACAAGAGGCTAAGATGCTTTCCACAAGGTTAAGGTTGTGTACTGGCAACTACTTGTAGCATAGAAGAGAGGCAGAAGCTGTAACCATTCAGAGTGCTCTAGTGAGTGGTTCTGCCTACTGTGATCCTATGCAATCTTGCTTCTTCAACCTCTAAAGAAAGTCTTAAGAGCAGCAGCTCTCCAGAACTTAACATATATGTTTCATAATGTAGCAAGAAGGCAGGAAATTTTGAACCATTACTTATTAAAACTCCCCTCTGATTTTCTCATTGGTGTGAAAAAAAACCCTAAAGCAACAAAAACCTGATTCTTGTGGTTTAAGAGCAAATCACAACATGAATACTAAATGGCTGTGGATACCAATATAATTTAATCATAGATATATGCAACTTTATGAATTACACAGTGTCCATGTTCCATGGGAGTGACAATGCAGATGTGAAGTCATGCACATTAGCGCAGCAAGCCCCGCCATGCGATGTGCATTTCTGGGGCTGGGCAACAGGGTCTGAGGTGTTGGAGTTATGGTCCCAGATCCTGCTTCAGAGTCATGCATTCCCATCAACATTTCACAGGATCTCCTTTTTCTGTGTCCCAGCTGGAATCTCTTCCTCTGGCTTTTCTGAGTATTATTGAGTGTCCTCAATTGGAGGGTTGGGTAGTAAATATCTCATTGACAATTAATATGATGAAATTACACTCTTTCCCCAGTCTGCTGTCACTGTTGTCTGCTTGTACTGGACACTTCAGGGCATGTTTGCATGTGATGATCGACAGGTTGCTTTTATAGTTTGGCTATCTGTGACACAAAGCAAATATTCTGCTGTTTGGAACAGACGGATTGTTATATTTTGTTTACTTCTACTACATAAAAGAGTTGGTACACTGTTTTTTGCTACCAGTTAGGCTAACTAGACTAAATTCATGAAACTTACCTGGGTGGAAGGGAAGAAGAGAGATTGTTTCTATATGAAAAATTTTGAAGACCTTTTCTTTTTCTGAAGCAAATATATGTATGTCTTTCTGTGAGTTGTGTTCCCACTATCTTCTGTCCACAATACATAGACAATTCTCTCAATAAATAGAAACATTTGCTGTAAAATGAACCTGTACATTAAAAAGTCACTGAATGTGAAGCTTTCTGACATTCAGAGCTCTTTCTATTGTGGAATGCATTACTGAAGATACTACTGCATATTGCAATGTTCCCAGCTTTATAATGGTACATCTGTTAAAGTATTTTGTGATCAAATGACAATAAAATTTGAAATTGAACAACTATTACCGCAGGCCTGGTTCCTACGGTATATCACTGTGTCCTGCAGCCATAGGGAGGAGGAGGAGGAGAAGATCCAGCAGGCAGGAATTGTGCAGCAAGATTGATCTATTTAATTATTTTACAAACTCTTTTATAGACTTTTTTCTTCATAGTCTAATTGGGCAAACGACCAGCCACCCCTTGGGGGTGATTGGCCAAAATCCTAAAACATCCATTATCAAAATATTTTCTACTATACCATAAACAAGACTTTCCAAGGTTGCAGGTGGCTTGGTTGTTTACATTCCCTGCTACCTCTTCTGTGAGAGAGAAAAGTCTCTCACGGACTTAGAAAAATAACAAGAAGATCCTCACTAACAGCATTTTTGTACCTACAAACAACTTTTCTTTTAGTTTTTAAAAATTAGCCTTTATATCCCATGCTTCTTCACTAGTTCCACTTGAAATGTACTTCTAATCAGCAACTTTAATTAGGCAAGACATTGCTTTGGACATTTTTCCACTTACCTGTATAGCACATCTAGCATGGAGGACTCATACTTTAGTGTCAAAAAGTTGGTATGCACTAACATTAAAAAAGGAGAACATTTTATGAAACTGTATAAGAAAGCATACTTTTCTCAGTGACTTAAATATTTGTCAAAATTAAGAAGAATATGTTGATATAAGCTCATACATATTAGATTTGAAATACAAAATTGCTGACAGAACTAGTGTTCAGCAATTTTAAGAAGGTAATTTCCTAATTTTGAACAACAGTTATCTAACACATTTTCTTTTAATCACAAGGAACTGAATTTAATTATGCAGGGAACCCAAATTTTTTTTTATATAAATGGCTTTTGCACAACTGTTCAATCTGCTATAATATATAACATTAGTTAAGTTGATAAGGTAAATATCACACAATTCTTTTCTCATTTGCACTCTCTGATACCACTTTATGATATAAACTGTGACACTTCAGTGGAAATGTTGTCATTGTGCCATTATATTAAATCCAATATGATTTTCATCCAACTATAAACAGACCCTTAGACTGTTAGTCCAGAATTTTGATGGTATCTCTTTTTTTTCTCTCACTTAAACACATGATGCTGATGTCTTCTTTTTAGAGTTCAAGGCATGCAAATTTTATGCAAAAATATTTGAAGCATGGGAAAAGAAATCAATATGGTCTGTATGTGACTAGTGAAAAATGTAGTGCCTACCAACCCCAAGCAGAAAATATTTCTGCAAATAGACTTAATGTTCGATTTCATCGCAGTGGTATGAGGTATCCCATCTGGACTCTTGGGAGTTCAGAAATCATAGCCATTAGTGTGAAATATGTAGAACTAAAACCAGTCCAAGCAGAGTTATGATTTATTCTTTCTGAAAGCTAGAAGATTTTTGTTCTTCATTTCTATACTCATATGAAATTTGACAGCTTTTCTTGCTAAATCAATGGGAATTGCAGTATCAGGGCAAAAGTGAAATAGCTGGACTGAGCAGTAAATATTTTGTTCCCTCCGTTTTTGTGAAAGTCCAGTTATTGATTCTAAAAACAAAACAACGACAAAGTATTTTTTCTTCCCCAAGCACTAGTTCTAATACCTTTCTATGTTATTTCTATTTACACACTGATTTTCAGAGACCAGTCACCTAAGTTTTAATGTAAATACTAAATGAACTTTTATTTCCTGAATATATAAACCTAGATTTCTCTCATTTAGAATAAACTTCAGTGTTATTCTTTTTAGAGTGAATCTACAAAACAGGTTTTGAATGCCTGAAGAGGAGCAAAAGGGAAAAGTAAATAATGTTCTATCTCTCCGAAATAAAAAAAAACATGAATAAAGGTATAAGTTTTATCAAAATATTAGACCTCATGCATAATATAAATGCCATCGAGGAGGACCTGGACAGACTTGAGAAGTGGGCTTGTGTAAACCTCATGGAGTTCAATAAGGCCAAGTGCAAGGTCCTGCTCCTCACTTAGAGAGTCACAAACATGCATAGAGGATGAGTGATGTGGAATTGACAGCAACCCTGAAGATAAGAACTCGGGGGTATTGTTGTATAAAAAACTGAGTACGAGCCAGAAATGTGTGCTCGCAGCCCAGAAAGCAAATCATAGCCTGGGCTGTGTGAAAAGAAAAGCAGCCATCAGGTGAAGGGAGGGGATTCTCTCCCACTCTGCTCTTCTGAGGATCCACCTGGAGTACTGCATCCAGCTCTAGGGCCCTCAGGGCAAGAAAGACAAGGACCTGCTCAGTTGGGTCCAGAGGAGGATGAAAAAGGTGATCAGGGGTTGGAGCATCTGCTCTATGAAGACAGACTGAAGGATTTAGGTTTGTTCAGCCTAGAGAAGAGACGGTGCTGAGGAGACCTGATCGCAGCCTTCCAGTACATTAAGGGGGCCTGTGCATAAGAGGGGGATGGACTCTCTGTCATGGAGCACAGTGACAGGAGAAGGGGCAGTGGTTTCAAACGGAATGACAGCATTTTAAAATGGACAAAAGGAAGACATTATTTTACGATAAGGATGGTGGGACACTGGAACAGGTGAATGCCCTCTCACTGTGCTCAGAAGTGTTCGGGATCAGGTTGCACTTGATTAACCTGAACTAGTGGAAGATTTCCCTGCCTATGACAGGCGGGTTGAAACTAGATGACCTTTAAGGTCCCTTCCAACCCAAATCATTCGAAGATTTTTGTGATCTAGACATACTTCCACTGTGAAATGGCCCACTCCCTGGAAGCAGATGGAGCATGGCAGTTTAGAAGGTTTCTTCACAGTCTCAAACAGGGATATCAGGCAGCACTGGCTAAGTTACAAGAAGTGAATTCTCAGCTGTCATTTTTCAGAAGCTCTGGGGCTGATGTCTCTAACTGGCCAGGTTTGGAAGCATGTCAGAACTTTAAATGAGTTTGAAACAGTTCTGACATAAATACTACCAAGGATGCCATTACCCACAAATTTTTCAGGTAAAACAGACGAATAATATTAGATATTGAGCTCTTGGAGAACCCAGTGAAATATCTCTATAATTTCAACATTGATCAATACTGATACCATCTGTCCTCACAAAGGTAATGCTGCAAGTGGCAATCATACCTCAAGGTAGGATGATCTGTGCTGTATTATACCTACCTTATCTTTTTTTCTTCTGTCATCTCTCCATCTATAAAAGCAGTAATATACTTCCAAAATAGAATCAGAAATAGATGAAAATTCATTGCATCTGTACAAATTTACCATCCTATTGTTACAATATTTACTGGAAATTTAGAATACTCAGGAAGAATAAAAAATATATCGTAATACAGATGAAGATATGTATTCTCTGTATTATTCAAAGCAGCAACTAACCTTTTAAAAGTCTGAGTGTTTTATCATTTAATTCCTCATAAAATAATACATAAGGAAAATGGGAGCACGGTTATTTTAGCACAATCTTAAGAAAATAAGTATCTTTTTCTGATATTTCAGTTTTGGAAGCTGGGTTGTTTGGGTTTTTTTTCACAAAATATTCAACATTAAACTCCATAAAGCGACATTCCATTATGTAATTCAGATGCTCATCTTTCTTGTCGGTAAATATTTTTTGTTTCTTTTTTATGTTTCTAGGGTCTGAACATTTTGAAACTTTCTTCCGTGAAAGGTTACACTGCGAATAGCATTCATTTGCAGAACTGAAACTTTACACGTATTGGAATAAATGTTTTCTCAGTATGTAATTTTATAGAACATATAATTACTGTTGCTATTCCAAAGTGATCATGCCCTGCTCTGTTGGCATCTAAAACTCCCTTTAAACCCAATAGGCAGGAATTTCCTTTGAGCATGTAATCTCTATCATCTATCTGAGCTAAACATTTAGATAAAGATTTTAAGCAATTACAGTTCGCTTCCTTCTGTAGTTTAAGACGCCTAGTGATTTCTTGGCAATTTTTGTGTGTGCTCTCTGAAGTTTTTTTCCCAGATCCTTCATTAGCTTCAGAAATCATAATGTGTGCTTTAGTTTAAATTGTATGGCATCTAATTTATTGTAGACACAGTGAATATGGTACATTAATGGGTAGATTTTATAACCTTGAAATAAAAGTACATGTCATGCTGGGTTTTTCGCTTGTCTTCTCTAACAGTTTCTATCATTTGCATGCAATTTGGGGATTTCAGTATAAACATTCAAACAACTTCCTGATAAACTTTGTGTTGATAATGCCTACCTGATAGGGTCTAAATTTTATTAGTGTAATCTTTCTGCTGAGCATAGGATTGACCCTAAATTTCATATTGTATTTATTTTGTATCCCTGTTGACTCTATAAATAGCATTAGAACCCCTGGAGCAATGCAAGATGTGAGTTTTAGTTCTGTTAAAAATATGACAAATTTTACTTCTCTCACAGTGTAGAGAAATAGCATTAAGGACCAAATGCATTTTCATAATAATAGTTGTGTATGTTTGTGTACAAAAGTACACAATGAGAAGAAACTCATTACACTTTTAACCTTTGCATAAAGTTATGAATATAAAGCAATTTAGGACACAAAATCTCTTCAACTTTCATGTTCTGCCCTAGTATCTGTTCAAAAGAAATTCAATCACATTGTGCTGCTGCTCACACACCATTCAGAAAGCATATATTTTAAAAACACTTCTGTGTCTTCTTGGTGATGAAAATAGTTTGTCTGATTCTTGCAAAAAGGAATTACCTACTGGATTTTATTAATTCATCTGCAGACATGCCAGAAACTGAATATAATGGATTTCAACACAGTTCCCTGAGGAAAAACTGCCTGGCAAAGCACCATGCATCAGACTAAATATGCATGTATGGTAGATTTTCTATTCCTTAAAATTCTACTCTGATACATAAAATTCCCTGGCTGTGGAGAATATGTCGTAGGTTTATCAACAAGGGGGCTTGTTCCTTCATCTTTCGTCTTAGAATGCTCATTAGGTAATTCTAAGATTTCAGTATTTAATTCACCAGGGAGCTAACTAAGGTCATCAGCAAATTAGTTGAAATACTTTGGGTTTAGCCTTGCGCACCTTTCAAGAAAAGGTTTGGCCAAGCTCTTTATTTTTCAGTATACTCAGGGACAGTCAGGCTTCCACAATGAGTTTTGGGGATTTTTTCCCATTAAGTTCTGAAAGTCTTTGTCCAACTGTTTGAATGTATCACCAAGAGGATGGTGATCAGATATATAATGCTTGTCTGTGTTTAATTTGAATAGGGAATAAACTGCAACTCAACTGAGATGTGTTTTTGAAATAATTCCCTAAATATAAAACACTTCTGAAAGCAGACAGAAATTTTCTGTGTGGATTAAGGACAAAGGAAAAAGGCTGGAGGGTCAGCAGGGGGCTCTTGTCATGGTAGGGTCCCTGACTTAGGAAGACTACAATGACCTAGCCACAATAGAAGAAGTACACAATAGTGCAGACCTCACTGAGGCCTATTAAGACCAGTGAGCTTCTTTCCAGACTTCCTCCTTTGTCCTCACCCGTACTTCAAAGCTATATCTCTCAGAAAGAGCATTTGCTCCTCTGGGAAAAGACTGTTTGGTCTTTAAGACATCCACACCACTCTCTTGTTTTCTGGAGGCTACAGGAATGATGTAATTTACAGGTCAATGGGTTTTAGGCAGACCTTTGGTCTTAAAAACCTTTAATCACAATGCTGCAGTATTTTGTGGCCAGGAAATATTTCCACATTTAGCTCCTGTTTTCCTGGCACTAGAGAAGGAGGATGCTAAAGGGGGGCATTATGTCATCTTCTGTGCCTTGCTCATGAATGGGAATAACCTTCCTAAACCTGACTGTTAACAACTTGATAGCCCCAAAAAACACTCTGGCCACATGGTTCAAAGTAATCATCTTAAGACTTGGTCCTAGGAGCTTCTAATAGAACAAATATGTCATTTTGCTAATTAGCAAAATACACAGTGATTAAATTTGTAGGTGTCTTTAACAATGCAAAAATACAGTTTAGAGACTCATTGCATTCTTGGATGTATTAGGGGTTTTTTTGAGTTTGAAATTATTTTTGCTCAAGTGAATCTCAAGACTATATGCACAGAATGAACTAAATTCACACTGAGACTAAGAGCAACAATAGAACTCCCACATGGAAATCTAAATTATTGAACACAAAGAAGAATGTTTTGCAACTTTGATTAGGGAATTGTTAATCAGGCCCATAATAGAATGTAGGTCAAAAACCAATTAAAAGAGTCTGACTAGAATTTATGATTAGGCAACCGTTAAAAACACTGAGTATTAAAAAAATTAAAAGATGGACTAGATCCATAAATATGAATTCTTTTTTTTTTTGTGCTCTGGATACAATGTGACAGTTTGAGCATCAATAAAGCAGTTAAGTTAGCGATCAATTACTAACTTCAGGAACAGAGAAATTGTTTGGCGGATAAAAAGCGTATTCAGCCTTTGACAAATACTTGGCTGTCACTATCGTTTATTTGAAATACCACTGTAACAACCCTAGCTCTAGCTTTTATTTTTTTGTATCTTCCAAACAAATAAACTGTGTATGGTGTTTTTAGTCAGGCTTTGAAGTTCAATCTGTTCTGGCAAGGAAGTAGTACTTCACAAATAGTAAAAATACAGTTCCTGCTTTTACTTACCCTGCAGAACCATTCTCTTATTAGAAAGTCTGGCAAAACAAATGAGCAGTTGGATCTCTGGTAAAGTTTTGTAAAACTGCAACAGTGTGACAATAAAAGAACATAACAACAACTCCAGCACTTCAAAGTGCACAAAAATTCCAAAGAAAAAATATGTATTTATTTGATTTTCTGATCAACAAAAAACCATTATTTGCATACCTCTTCATCCCATCTTCACTTGTATCTCCAATAAATATAATTTCATTTTATTAGGACCTTGTTTCAAATATTTTTTTCCCAGTCAAACCTGACTGTTTATGCATAAAGCACTTAAAACTCTGTCTTTAGATTTAGCAAACACTATCCATTTCACTTAAAAAAAAAAGCCCAAACAAACCAAAAACCTTATTTTTTTGTTTAGTCAAAATTTTTTGGAAAAAATGTCAAGGAGAAAAGTAGTGTTTGATATTAGGAGAAGAGTATTAAAGTGGGAACATTCTTTTAAAATAAAAATTGAAATCAAATTTCAGATTAATACAGATTAAGAAATCTCAAATGTAAGTGAGACACTGAAGAGACGTCATGCATGAACCATACTCAGTTTAACAGGATTACTGATAATGATATGCTCATGTTGTGAAGAGAAGATTTCAAAGGAAATTAAGGCAATAAAGTGGGGGTTAGAAGAGTTTCAGGGCACAATGTATGTCTCATCTCTTTCAGAATAGTTTATTCTTTCATAAAAAATCCGATAAGGAAAGGTGACAATGTCGTCCCCTGATAGATATATTGTGGCAGTGAATGTATGAAACTTCAAGAAAGGTTGCGTGTTTTAAAGAAATAAATATGCTAGTAGGAAAAGAGATATTATGAAGGCAAAGGGGAAAGAATTGCACGTCTGTTTATCTTTTAAAAATAGTTTTGATGATAAAATATAGTATTTCTGTTACTAATTTTTAATAGATACCTGTATACTTTTATTCTCAAAATAGAAACCTGAGGTGTTATGAATATACATGTTCTTCACTGAAATAGTTTGGGAACCAAATCAAACCTTCTGGAGAAGGTAGCTTCAAATGAACTTTTTAAGAAGAATTCATCTTTTTTGTACTTTTGGACATGGCCTTACAAACACCTTCACAAAATTTGAAATCAGTGCAGCACAAGTGTTTTAATTTGCGTTATAAACAAGGAGACACAAGCATGATATAAATGGTCTGCTTTATCAAGAATAGAGTAGACTGGAAGCTAAAGGAGGGGGTTAATAGCATTTGAGCATACTGCTGATAGATAAAGCTCATGAGGTTTTTTTCTGGCCTTGAAGACAGAGGAAAAACATATTTGTTGTGTTCTCCCTCCATAGTGTCTAGCCCTGGACTGCCTCTGGCTCCGAAAATTACAATTATCTTTTGTGTGTACTGTTTTTAATAAGGTAATATGAATACTCTCTTGTAGCTCACCACAATGAGATTTTTCACAACATGAAACTGAGGGCAGAGTAGGCATGTGAAGGAAGTTCTGGATGTGGCACAAGACATTGGAACAGCTGAAGTTGCAAAGACAGCTGTAACAGTGTTGGAAGTGTTGCTGTCATGGTGACAGGATGACATTTTTGACCAAAACTGCCCATAGATGGTAACCTCGAACTGTGCCTGAGCATTGCCCAGAAGCACATTGATCAGAAGGACCAGAACTAAGCCAGGAACTTTGGCTGAGAGTCCCTGCTTGATGTTCCTCCTTCATCTTTTATGTATGAGTACAGACATGACTAAAGGGGTTAGGCCTAATCTCAAGGACCGGCTCCCTCAGGCTCCTCTTTTGATTAATGAAGAAAGAGTTAATAACTTTTACAATAGTTTTCTATTCTGAGTCTCTAGAATTGTCTGTCTTTCTTCATTGAGTGTAAGGAATAGTATTTGCATATGTTTTTCCACCTTTCTGAAGTGGCCTCAAGACATAAGTAAATTATAAATGTAAAAAGCACTATGATATTGACAAACTTAATTTAAATTTTTCATAAAAATCGGATGGGAATAAGTAGATTTTATAATATCCTCTATTTTACCTTGAGGGAAGCAGGACCATATTTACATTTTTGGCTAATTCAATTGTTACAACTAGCAGGCCAAATTTCAAGGAAGCTGTTGATTTTTATACCACGTTTCCAACCCCTTATCTATATTGTCACTACAGCTATGATGCCTCGGACAATTTCGACTAGGAGATGCCCAAGTTACTAGACAAGGTCTTGAGTTTGGGCATGACAATTCCAGTAATTTATGTAAATCAAAGTAAAGCATGTAGAAATAGAAAATATTCCACACCATTTAAAGATGAGAGATGTCTGTGTGTATCTACGAAGCTTCTGGTATTTGGTTTCTTTTTTATAAACATTAAATAATGCTAAATAAGCTTGAAAATAACCAGTTTTCATTTTAGTTCTCCCCTGTGGTGACTATGAACTTGCCTTTTATATCCCTCCAGAGACACAGCTGGAAGCCATTGTGGACACCCTAGAATCTCTAAAATGGCACTCAAGTCTTATTCTTAAGCATCTGAGCTTACTATTGGATTAATTTGATTTACAGTTAGAATTTTACAGGAGATGCCAAACAGACCACAGCAAGCACCAGCTCAAAAAACAAGCTATACATCTCTATTCATCTTTTTTAACATACATGAGTTATCCAAGGGAAATGTTTTGGTTACAGCCTTCTGGTCATATATGTAAATTTCCAAATGAGATTTTGGCTGCCTTTGCCCTTATAATAAAATTAGAGCTGTTCAATCACACAGTACTCTATTGTTTTTCATTTTAATATATTAACACAGAATCACATAATTGTTAGGATTGGAAGGGACCTCTGGAGATGATCCAGTCCAACACCTCTGCCAAGGCAGGGTCACCTAG
The DNA here is from genome assembly GCF_020740725.1 of Corvus hawaiiensis. Classification (NCBI taxonomy): domain Eukaryota; kingdom Metazoa; phylum Chordata; class Aves; order Passeriformes; family Corvidae; genus Corvus; species Corvus hawaiiensis. Next base: position 80,060,915 of record NC_063214.1, read on the forward strand.
AGCAGGAGACACAGGAATGCATCCAGGTGAGTTTTGAACATCTCCAGAGAAGGAGACTCAGTGACCCACAGAGGCTTGGCAGCCTGTTCCAGTGCTCTGCCACCCTCAATATAAAGAAATTTTTCCTCATTTGCAGTGAAACTTCCTGTGTTTTAGTTCATGGCCATTGCTCCTTGTCCTGTCTCTGGGCACAACTGAAAAAAGTCTGGCACCATCCTCTTGTCACGCACCTTTGAGATATTTCTGTGAATTGATGAGATCCCCACTCAGTTTTTTTCTTCTCTAGACTAAACAGGTCCAGCTCCTGCAGTCTCTCCTCATAACAGATGCTCCAGACCTCTCATCATCTTTGTGGTCTCCAATGGACCCTCTCCACTGTACCTCCTTGTCTTTCTTGTACTAAGGAGCTCAGAACTGGACACAGCACTCCAGATGTGGCCTCACTAGGGCTGAGTAGAGGGGGAGGATCATCTCCCTGGACCTGCTGGCCACACTCTTCCAGTTCACCCCAGGATACCACTGGAGTTCCTGGCCACAAGACCACACTGCCAACTAATTGACAACTTGTCATCCACCAAGACTCCCAGGTCCTTCTCTGCAGAGTTGCTCTCTAGGAGGTCAGCCCCCAACCTGTACTGGCACTTGGGGTTAATCCTCCCCAGGCAGGACACTACACTTGCCCAGTATTCATCCCTGGGGAATGTAAATGTCTACAAGCCTTCAACCAGATCCTACTCCAGTGATCACAACCCTCTGAGCTCTGCCATTCAGCCGGTTCTTGGTCAACCTCACTGTCCATCCATCTAACCCACATTTCCTGAGCTTACCTTTGAGGATGTTATGGGAGACAGCGTCAAAAGCCTTGCTGAAGTCAAGGCAGATGACATCCACTCTTTTGTCCTCATTGATTCATCCTGCTATGTCACCATAAAAGGATATTAGATTGGTCAGCATGATTTCCCCTTGGTGAATCCATGCTGGCTACTCCTGATGACCTTCTTTTCTTCTACATGCTTGGTAGTGATGATGCCTGGGGTGGCCACCTGAAAACAGAGACTAGACAAGAATAAGGGAATAAAGGTAGGTATTTATTTGAAGAGCCTTCAAAGGTACACCCTGGGCAGTCAAAAGGCTACACCCAAGATGGACCCCAGGTCATGAGTTCTTCACACTTTTATAAGTTTGGTCCATTTGCATATTAGGGTTAATTCTCCAATTAAAACTTCAGTTAACGATGTAATTTTCCCAAGTTTACTCCCTTTCTTAAGATGTTAGTTTACACATTTTGAGCCTAGGACAATCTGGGTATCCTTAGAGAGCAAACTTGGAGAGGCCTGTTATGTCTAACCAGCATGAGAGAACAGTAGTTAACAGGCTAAAAGAAGCTTCAGAGTTACAAACTAGGCAGTACAGAATTTGAAAAATATAATATTTTAAAATATTAAAATAATTTAACTATTAATATTAAAATTTGTAAAAAGTTAAAACCTAAGGCATCAATGACCTCCACAATGATCTGTTCCATCACCTTTTCAGGGATGGAGGTGACACTGACTGGTCAGTAGTTTCCTGTGTCCTCCTTCTTATGCTTTTTGAAGATGAGAGTAACATTTACTTTCCTCCATTCATCGGGCACTTCTCCCATTCTCCATGATTTTTCAAAGATGATGGAGAGCTGCAGAGAAACAACATCTGCCAGCTCCTTCAGCACCTGTAGGTAGACCCCACCAGGGCCCATGGATTTATGGATGTTTATTCTGCTTATCTGTCCTGTAACCCAACCCCGTATGACCAAGGTGAAATCTTCCTTTATCCAGCCTTCTTCTTTTTCCTCTGAGATCTGGGACTCCTGAGGGCTGAGCTCATTAGTAAAGACTGAGGCAAAGAAGGTACTCAGCAATTCTGCCTTCTTGTGTTCCTCGTTACCAGGACACCCGTATGATTCAGCAGCGGCCCCACATTTTCCCCAATCTTTCATTTACTGCTGATGTACTTGTGAGAAGCCCTTCTTGTTGTCCTTGATGTCCCTTGCCAGACTCAATTCCAAGTGGGCCTTGGCCTTCTTCATCATATCCCTGCATACTCTGTCAGTGTTCCTATAGTCCTCCCACATGGTCTCTCCCTTTACCCACATCCCATGAATTTCTTTCTTCTGTTTGATATTTACTAGAAGCTCCCTATTCATCCATGCAGGTCTGCTGCCCCCTTTGCTTGATTTCTTGATCATTGGGATACATTGATCTTGAGTTTGGAGGAAATGGTGCCTAAATAATGACCAGCTCTCTTGGATCCCTTTCTCTTCTAGAGCCCTAACACATGGAATTTCTTTGGGTAGGTCTTTAAAGAGGCTAAAGTCAGCTCTCTGTAAATTTAGGTTTCTAGTCCTGCTTACTGCTTTGCTTCCTCCAAGCAGGATCCTGAGTTCCACCATCTCACAGTCACTACAGCCAAGACTGCTCCAACCTTCACATCTTCAACCATTCCCTCCTGGCTTGTTAGTATAAGATCCAACAACACACCTCTCATTGGCTCCTTCATCACTTGCACCAAAAAGTTATCTTCAATGATCTGCAGGAACTTCCTGTGTGTCAAGCCTTGTCGTCCCTCCAACAAATATGAGAGTGGTTGAAGTCCCTCAGGAGAACCAGGGCCCGTGACCACGAAGATATTTCTAGCTGTCCACAGAAAACCCCATCAACCTCCTCCTCCTCTTCCTCCTGATCTGGTGGACTGTAGTGAACACCCACAACAGTGTCACCCATATCAGCATGTCCCTTCATTTTTACCCATAATCTCTTATCTCCTTTGTCTGTGCCTGGGTAGAGCTCAATACATTCCAGTTGCTCTCTCACATAAAGAACAACTCCACCACCTCGGCTGTCTGACTTGTCCTTTTTAGAAAGTACACGGCCATCCATGACAGCATTCCAGTCACGTGAGCTATCCCACCATGTCTCTGTAATTGCAATGAGATTATGGCCCTGCGACCTCACATAGATTTCTAGTTCTTCTTGTTTATTCCCTGTGCATCATGTGTTTGTGTACAGGCTTTTAAGAGAGGTAATGAAGCATGAAGGTTCCCTAGAAGGGGTGTAAGAGGAACCCCCTTAAGAATGTTTTTGCTCCCTGAATTCTTTACCATACCATTCTTCTGTGCCTTAATTAGCTTAGTTTATTCTATTATATTTATACTATTACCTCCTTCAGCTTTCTTGACAACTGCATTTTTGTTGTTCAATAGCTATTTGAGTATGTATCATTACCTGTAAGAATCCACAAATTACCTTTCTGTTTTTACTAACTATTTTTAAAAGTCAGCTTGAAGTTTTGTTACAAAAATCCTGGAATATATGTGTAGCTCTTTCAGAAATAATTATACTCCCTTTTATAGGTATTACTCCCTTTTTAGACAGCATGGTCTGAATAGATAAATTGGTAGTTTGACCTCTAACTGTCACAGTGTACATAGGCTAAAGAGAAGGTTGCAGAGTATAGATCACCTGATTCAGTGGGACTGAATTTTTTCATTCTCAGCAAAGATACATGTAGGTCTGTTGACTCACTGAATTATTACTCAGAAAAAGTACAAAGCCAAGGCACGAGCAATTAAGCTTTGTGTTTCTTCAGTGAAGAAAGCAATGAGAAAATTTGTGATTCCTTAATACACCCTTATTCTTATGAAAATCCCCTTACAATTAAAACTTAGCTTGACAAATCAATAAGTATAATTTATTTTATATTAAAAATATAGGATATAATACCTACAACATTTCTGTTATGATAAATTAAATGCAGAAAATTTTAGTTTAAGATTTGATTATCAATAGCTATTTATGATTTAATTTTCAGAGATTGATGTTGCTATACAGACACAACCACACAATTTAATTTTCAGATCATGTTCATATCTCTTCTAAAGTCTGTCTGTATCAATACTGCTCAGTCAGCTCCATCAGATGGTGCACATTGAATCTGCCTTATCCTGCTTACTTTCTCTCCTACAAACAGAGGAAGGAGAGGGACCCTTTCACTTCTTAGGCCAATATGCAGGGTGGTGTCTAGATTTGTTAATGTAAAAAGGATGGATCTGAGCCAGAAAGTTTCTCTGGTGCCTATGAGTGAGCCCAGAGAAACATTGCCTATTATTCTTCCCTCATGTGCATGCTTAGAAAAATTAATATTTTTGGATGTAAAATATGCACATGAACAAACACAAAAGGTCAAGTATACATCTGGCAGATGGAAATAATGTAAATTTAGCAGCTTGGATCCATCTAAATAATATGTAACTTGGGGATACTTTGTTAAAAAAATATCCTTTCTCCTCAGTGTTATGGAAAGTCCCAAGTCACAGTACGGTACTATTCTACGGACTCTTAAGCTTTGCATTTTCTGAGTTAGAAAAGCAGATAGACACCTGTAAGGCCTGAAATAATTGCAGAGATATTAAATCAAAATTTCTTAGCAATGAAGCATAGGTAAGAACAAAGAGGGCTACCTATCTACTTTAATGCAGTCATTCATATCTATCCTATTTGTCTTACTATGCTTAAAAGCAACATGCTGTAAAAATAATGATTTTGATTCTGGTTGATGCATCGTATGCTCCGCGTGTGTTTTAATAATATACATGCTGTAGTAAGCTATAGTGCTACAAACATGCTATGAACAGTTATGATCCCTGTCCTTGTCTGAAGGTGGTAAGATCGGACACAAATTCCAGCTGTTAGCGGCCCATGCAGAACCAGGATTTTAACCATTTAAACAGGAGTAGCATTGCAGAGTTGAGGCTAATATACAACTGGCTCTTACATGAGTACGCTCCTAACTTCATCAGTATTGAGTCACTCCCCATCTGTGTTCCTTTCTTCTGGAATTGAAGTGCACATCCTTGCAGCATTGTTACACTACCCCCACCCATACATACACATATTTATTTTTTTTTCCCCCTGTGCAAATTTAAATATCTGTACATAACCTCATACACACCAACATGTGCCTATGAGCCATGGCACATGCATTTACAAGGCAGAAATGGAAAAGCTATTAAGAATCCATATAGCCTTAGAAAAATTGTTGTGTAAGACCAGAGATCAAAAAAAAGTGTAAGCTGTTTTGTAGATGTAATTTTTCACATCATCCCACAGATTACTTAACCAATCACTTTTACTTTTCTATATATATTAAAAATCTGATAATTATTGTAAAAATGTTATAGTAATGCTTAGGGTGAATAGCTTGAAGCTCTCAGGTTTTTAACTGCTGAAGATGTGATAATGTTATTCTTGTATTCTTAATCTTGTTTTGTTTGGTGTTTTTTTTTCAAGAAAGCTGCCACTATTTGCATATAATAACCATAGAATTTTATTTCTGCATCCTGTACATTGTTTAAACTCTTTCATTTTTTTAGAGTCTGTGGCCTAGGTCTCTAGCTATAGAGTCAGCAGAGTGTGTTCCTGTCATAAAACCAGCTTTGGGCAGACATTTTGGGTGCTATGGGGTTACCTGCCCATGTTTAGATGCGTGAATCCCACCTGCGTCATCAAAACTCTTGCCCTGTTTAGTCAGAAACTAAAAAAGCCTGTGTCCAAAGACTCTCACAGGAGTCAGCTATAGAGTCTACCAATTTCCTAATTTAAAAAAAAAGCACAGTTTTTCTTCAAAAGGAATTGATCTTATGACCCTGAGCTTGTAGGCATATTTTATTTACTTTTAACTGTTCTTCAATGAAATATCTTATTGACTTGAAAGGTTTTGTCTGGCAAATTAGTCTTTCTCTATTTCTAAAAGATTCTCTGATAAAGTTTTGTTGCTTTCTGGAAAACAAAAAGGAAAAATATTTCATCTCAAATCATTTTTATGCATATTAGACTGACACTAACTCACCTTTGCTTTAAATGCTAGATCAAGGCTTCAGAAGCTGGTGGGAGATAGCATATTGTTGAGAAAAATGAAATACTGTTGAGTGCAGAAGAGTTCACAAAGTCTGCTGATGTACAACCCCTGCAGAGGCAGCACTCTGACAGCTAAATGTCTTCCTGAAAGAGCACTCCTGGACATCCAGCCTTCAGCCATTCCTTCCTTTCACTGCAAATTTAAGTCTGAACAAACATATTTTAAGATATCATGATCATATTTTTTTTAACAAGAAACATATCTGATTTTCAGTGGAAGGAAATATTTTGTAATTTTATCTAGTATGACAGAAGACTGGTCAACTTATTTGTATAAAAGTCACAGAAACAGAATCACAGAATGGTTGAGGTTGGAAGGGCCCTCTGGAGATCTTCTGGACCAACCCTCCTGATCAAGCAGGGACATCTAGAGAGGCTTGCCCAGGACTCTGTACAGACAGATTTTGAATATCTTCCTCTCTGGGAAGCCTATGCCAGTTCTCAGTCACCCTCACAACCAAAAAACATTTTCTGATGTTCAGAGGAAACCACCTGTCTTTCTATTTGGGCCTGTTGCCTCTGGTCCTGTCACTGGCACCACTGAAAACATTAATCAGATCCACCCACAGGCCTTCTATTCTCTAGTCTATACAGTCTCAGCTCTCTCAGCCTTTTTTCATAGAAAAATACTCCAGCATCTTTGGCATCATCTTCATGGCGCTTTGCTGGATTGCTTTTGTTTTGTCCATGTTTCTCTTGTACTGGGAACCCCAGAACGGAACACAGGACTTCAGGTGTGGCTGCACAGTGCTGAGTATAAGGGTAGGATCACCTCCCTTAACCTGCTGGCATCACCACTGGCCTTCTTTGTCACAAGGACACATTCCTGGGTCATGTTTAGACTAATGTGCAGAAGGACACCTAGGTCCTTTTCTGCCAAGCTGCTTTCTGTCTGTTCCAGCGTGTACCAGTGACTGGAGTTTTTCCCCCCAGGTGCAGGACTTTGTGCTTCCCCTTGTTGAACTCTATGAGGTTTCTGTTGGCCCATTTCTCCATCCTGTCGCTCTGGCTGGCAGCATGTCTCTCTGACACATTAGGCCCATCTCCCACTCTGATGTCATTATCAAACTTGCTGAGGGTACAGTCTTACCCATCTTCTGGATCACTAAGGATGTCAAACTGGACAATACCCTGTGTTGTCCCCTGGTGAACACCACTATAACTGGTGTCCAGCTGGACGGTGCACTGCCAATCACCACAGTTTGGACACAGCCACGAGGTCAGTTTTCAGTCCATCTCACAGTCTGCTTGTCCAGCCAGTACATGAACAGCCTCATGGTAGACAATGTCAAAGATCTAACCAAAGTCCAAGTAGTATCCACCACTCTCCCCTCATCTACCAGGCCAATCACTTCATCATACAAGTTTTTTAAGTTGGTCAAGCATGACTTCAACTTGTTGAATCCATGCTGACTACTCCTGATGATTTTCCTCTTGTTAATGTGCCTGGAAATTGTTTCCAGAGTTAGCTACTCCATCATCTTCCCTGGGAACAAGGTGAGGCTTACCAGTCTGAGTTCCTTGAGTCCTCCTTCAGCCCTTCTTGAAGACAGGGGGTGACATTTACTATCCTTCAATCTTTGAGCAAAATACATTTTTGGATCTGGACCTAAATAAATATGCTCTGTATGGTCTTAAAAAAATACAGTATAATTCTGAGCGCAGTATGTTCAGACACTAAATAATACAAAGATTAATGTTTTGTAGGCATCACTATATCATAAGTGAAATGTATGTTTGGTGTGCTAGTTTTCATTTCAATACTGCTCTTGTTACTATGTTTCCAAATTATTATCTGCAGGTGGTTCTGTGTGTCAGTCAATGCATTATAAGAAATCCTGAAAATAACTACATTTAGAGAGTGCTGTAGTGTCTTGTTACCTATGAAAACTACACTTCATTTATTTATTTCTGTAATTAAAGCTGTATAAAGAACAAAGCTAATATATAGTCCTTGTACAGTACAAGCTAAGACTTATTTTTGCAAATGTCTACATATGTGTTCAGTAATATTGCATGAGAATAAATATTTATCAAGTATTCAGGATTAATTTTAAGGGTAAATTAAAAGGTTTTTTTCCTGAACAAGTACATTCTGAAACAGCCTTCTCATCAAAGTAGCAGAAACAACAAAGGCAGTTGGATCAAAAAGAGTCTAAATGTTTTTCAGATTGACTAATGCAACTGCAGGCATATAAAGTACAGAACTCAACCACTCAGGACAGGTTCTTTGCTCTTATTTACTAGACTTGTGCACATATATGGTAAATAGATTTATCTTTGTTTGTCAGTGTTTGTGGGATCAGAGATTTAATACCTGCTGGATAGCTCATTTTTAGGAAGCCTGGTCTCTTAACTTCAAAACTAAATTTGAAAATTTGTCCTTCCTTATGTGTGTAGAGATTCTATCTCATTACATCTTGTAAAACACTTTTCAAACTACTTCCAAAACGAAAGTATACAAAAGGTTAACACAATACTTATTTTTAGCTTCACATTCATATGAAAAAATGGCAATTTGACTGTATTCATTGTGATTTGAAACCAGATAAATAATGAACAGTTCAAGTGATAATTACCTTATTTCAATATTTACAGAAAACTGGCACTTCATCATCATCAAAGCACATTGAGAATTGTCTTATTATCTACACAAGTGCCTGGTTTCTATAAATATTGAAATTTTGTAATTATCTCTAGCACTATTTCTTCCTTATCTACTTTTCAGAATTGAGCAAATAGAAATATCATTTAGTTATTAACATTTTCCAAATATGTATCTAGTTTCTTTTTAATGAGAGTCCATATGTAAAGAAAGTAAATTGCAAAATAAGGTCAATGAAATGGAATGAAATATCTTTGTATCCAAGGCATCCAAAAGAATGAGTTAAAACCTTGTTATTCAAATAGCTAGATTTAGCCTAAGTCCATTTCTAAAAGGCAAGACCTCTTCATTAAGAGACCTAACAGACAAAAAGGAGCCACTGACATATATGCATTATGAAATTAACCCCTTTTTTTCTCTCTAGCACATATTGAGCCAGGTTGTGCAGAGCCATTCAGCGTGTTTTGCTCAGTCAAGCAAAAAGATGACATTTCCCCAGGTTGTTATCCCTTGTAAGTCCCTTTGGGACACGGCAGACAGGACCAGACTGAACCTGTCTGTATGTTGCAATTGTGTTTTTCCCCTATGTTAGTTTATGATCACACTGATCTGTACCAGATTATCAAGAATTAATCTGTAACAGAAAGGTATAGAAATCTGTTAAACGCTCATCCTTCACAGCAAAAACTCAAGTAATGGAATGCTGTGAAAGAATCTCTGTATGGTCTTCAGGGAACCATCCATACCCTGAAAATAGGGCACACATTACTCCACATCAGTATTAGGTGCAGTTTGTTGCAGATCTTTTCAGTGTCCTAAGTTCAAAATCTCTTTTATTTTTGTCAGTGTGTTTGGGCATGCTCTGGAGTCTAGCTCTAGTCTGGAGAGATCTTTAGACACATCTGTACTGCATACAAATCAGGGCCTATGATAGGCCCAAACATTGTCCACTGTGGTTGTCCATATAATTTAATTATTTGCCTGCTCCTCATCAGGTTTGGTCCAGGTTTGCACCCTCCAACACATGCTGGGGCAAACATGTAGACAATGCTCCTGAGAGTAATTTAGATTATTTGTTTATTTACTGCTTTATGTACTTATTCTCCACATGCATTTTTGTTTCTCTTAAACTAGATGCACTGACCATTAAAATTTTTAATGAGACTGATTGGATGGGACCCACTTTATCTAGCTTGAGATGTCAAGTGACTTTATTATCTTAGCATAACTGAACTGCAACCAGGAGTCCTTTTTTCAAAGAATATATATGGAATCAAAACAACTAATTAGTATGTAGATGTAAATGACATATAATATGTATTTTGAGGGTGGATAAGATTGATCCCACCCTTCCCTGTATTCTTAGCTTCTTCTTTTACACTTTTAGTCTCATTACGATATATACAGTCATTAGAGATGAACATCCTTCACATCCTTCAAAAAATTCTTGATCATCTGCATTATAAATGAGTTCAGTTAATCTGTACTTCTCAAATGCTTCCTCCCCTAAAAAAGAATCACTTGAAATAAAAGAAGTATCTGATCTTTTTTACCACATTTCACCACACAGATATAAAAGAACTCTAATGTTGTCACAGCAGTGCTGATGTTACGGCAATTCAGCATGAAATTATGCCTTAATTAAGACCATACAAGATAACACTAATTCCCCTCCTTCTTTAAGATTCAAGTACCTACAGGCCTAGATAAGACAAATGTCCATTCTTGGCATTTATTGTATCTTTCCATTGGAAAGAGCAATGTAGGTATAAACCCCATTATTCATAACTCAGTGATATGTAGCCAGTCCAAGCTGTCTAAAGAGATAAAAAAAATTATGGAATTATTTTCCCAAATTGCTGTCATAGTGAAAATAAATTCTAAGTCCTTATGCAAATATTGTACTGGTGAAACTGGTAACAGAGCTCAGTCCTGGGGCCAGTCCTCTTTGCTGTCATTTAATTTTAAGTCTTCTACTGAGGGAAGGCTGAGAGGAAAGTTACTTCCCTGATTATTCAATACATTGCAGAAGATAAATACTAATGTCAGTCCTGTGCACTTTTCAGCAACAGGAAAGCTATGAAATCCCTACATTTTCTTCAGTGGCCTTTGAGGCAAGACGAATTAAATCAGGAAGACATCATTTTGACTTAATATATGATGAGCACAATCAGAGGTGCAATTTGTAAAAGTAAACTAGAAGTGAAGAACATAAAGGGTGCTCTTTCTATAAGCAATTCCTGCTATTAAAAATTACTTAAATACATAAAACCAGTAACATGTCAGGTCTAGGATAGTTTAAAAAGGAATAGGGCTGAAAATATCAGCACTATGAAAAAAATACATATTACATTTTTGCAATACCCCTTTTTTATAAATAAATCTGTAATTTTTATTCTATAAAACAGCAACACCTTTCTCAAATTGTATGTAGAGTAATGAAGCCTTCCTTTTCTTCTTTGCCTTGTTGTACCTGTTATCCCACAGTACCAGAGACACACATAAAACAGGCTCTAGACAGGAAGTAGAAGATGGAAAATAACATGAAAACCCAACTCATTAATGTTATGTCTTGCATACAACAAACATAGTAGCATACAGTATCGTGTTTGCCCCTCCCTGTACTCCTACAAGTTCCTCGCTTGTTGTAACCGCTGGACTCTGCCTAGCAGGCTGCTGCAGCCTGAAAGCTCAGCGAGGGTTTCCTAGGGCCATGCGGTTGATCGCACCCCAGAGTCCATTTCGGACAGCCCTGCGATTTGGCTCGGGCAGCCAGCAGCGTTACAATGCAGTGGATGGTAAAGAAGGTAGAGAAGGGTCTCTCATGAGGGTTTGAGGTGGCTTTAATTACATCTTGTCCCCGCGACGTTCAGAGGTGGAGAGACTACGTGGGCTGAGTGCGGGGTGGTTTTGTCAGGGGCCCGGGGGAAGTCCCTGGGCAGGGTTGGGGTACAGAACAAATAGGGAGAAACTAAGGGAGTGGCCAAGGCTAGGGAGGGAACAGGCCACCACACTCGCTCTTAATTCTGACATGCTCTTGTCAACCAGTGGCAAAAGCTGCCGTCAGACAAGCATCTCTGCAGAGCCTTGTAAGTGGGGCCTCACAAACAGCATTTGAACACTTCAAGGGCTTGGGCAGAACAAAGATCTATCTATCGCCCATGGCAGGCAATCCTATCACAGAAATATAGTCCTGAAGCACTTTCACAGCATCCCATTCCTGAAATTCTGCATCCACCTGAATCCACAAAAGACTTTTCCAGTCCTACTAATATACAATATCTATAACAAAGTGTAAAAGCCATAAATTATAATGTGCCATAAAAAGAGACAGGAACTTGTGGGTATATTCAGCAAAGTCACCTAATATAAAGTGACATATTCCAGATTTCCATATCATTTTCCAAGGTTCTCAAGGCAGTTTTATAAATGTTATGGGTTTATTACTTTGGCAAGTGAAGACTGTATGTTCAAATAAAGAACATTGCAAACATTATGAGTTTTTATACGGAGTCAGAAGGAAGTATGCCAGAGCATCTTGACATCAGAATCTCAAAATTTAACAACATTATATGTATCCTTCAGAAATGGAAAATTGGACTCATACCATGAAAATGATGACGGAAAAATTATTAGTTTTCAAAGTACAACTGCACTATCTTCCTTGTTACAAATAATTAAAAAATGTGTTCTAAGTTTCATATTTAAGATTTCCAAAATAAGGGGTATTAATTTCAAACAATTTTGCCATTTTAAAATGTTATACAAGAAACAGTACTGACTTAACTGCAGAAGATAAAAGGCTTAAATAAGAAATAGATATCTCAAAGTGTATTAAAGGATTGTCTGTCAATGACTTAGGAAAAATTAATATATTTATAAGCAAGCATAATTTACAACAGGTTTAGAGAAAGGAATAATTTTAACATATTAACTACTGCTAATGCATTCTCTTTATTTAAAAGATGCATATTTCATTATAAATGGCTTGCTGAATTATAAGATGGCTTTTATATCTCTTTATTTTATTTTGAATGTGTTAAGGTTTATTATAACCTGCCAGTAACTACCACAACTATCCTTAATTCACTTTCAGAAAATGCTATTTTCATTACATATTGCTTCTAAGTATATTTAAAGTATTTACAATGAATTTTGAAATATGAAAATACATTTTATGTTATCACAGTGGGATTTTGTGTCAACCGTAAGTGCACTGTAGATGTTTAGAATTAAAGTTTTTATGGGTTTATTTTTATATCTTTTTGCAAATTTTTACATGTTACTAATACTGTAACTGATGTGTGAAGGACTGGCTGAAGGGCAGAGTCCGAAGAGTTGTAGTGAATGGAGCTGCATCTGGCTGGTGACCAGTTGCCAGTGGCATTCCTCAGAGCTCAGTCCTGGGGCCAGTCCTCTTCAATCAACAATCTGGATGAAGGATCTGAACATGTCATTAGCAAATTTGCTGACAATATCAAACAGGAAGGTGCTGTTGACACTCTTGAGGGACAAAAGGTTTTGCAGAGCGATCTGGATACATTGGAGCATTGGGCTATGACTAATGGGATGAAATTTAACAAGTCCATATGCTGGATTCTGTACCTAGGACAGAGTAATGCTGGGAACAAGAATAAACTGGGAGAACAGAGGCTGGAGAGCAGCCCTGCAGAAAGGGGTCTGGGGTTGCTGGTTGGCAGCAGGATCAGTGTGAGTCAGCCGTGTGTCCTGGCAGCCAGGAGGGCAAATCCCATCCTGGTGTGCATCAAAAGCAGCATCATCAGCCTGTTAAAAGAGGGGATTATCCCTCTGTATCCAGCATTGGTGCAGCCTCACCTCGAGTAGTCTGTGCTGCTCTGGGCCCCACAATGTAAGAAGTATGTTGGGGTCCTTGAATGCATTGAGAGGAGGGCAGCAGTTCCGCTGAAAGGACTGGAAGTCATGTCCTGTGAGGAGTGGCTGAGGACTTCGGGATTGTCTAGTTTGGAGAAATGGAGGCTGAGGGGCCACCTCTTTGCTCTCTACAGCTTCCTGGGGAGGGGCAGTGGAGAGGGAGGAGCTGATCTCTCCTCTCTGGGATGTGATGACAGGATGTGTGGGAATGGTCAAACCCTGGATCAGGCATCCTAGAGGGGTGGGCAATGCCCCAGTGTTTAACAGGCATTTGCCCAATGCCCTTAATAGCATTCTTTAACTTGGTCAGCCCTGAATTGGTCAGGTAGTTGAACTAAGGGGTTTTTGTAGGTCCCTTTCCAATTGGAACTATTCCATTTATTCTATTTTATGCTATATATATATTTATGCTCTATATAATTTTAATATAATTCATACTGCTGATGAAGTGTAGAGACTGACCACTTTATCCTCAGGGAAACACACAGGATGTATTTAAGTTGCTTAAACATTTGAGATGCTTTCACACATGCTGTTAAGCATCCAGCTGTGAGCCCAGAAGAATACAATTCTGTTGTTGGTCTAGGATAGTATCTGTTCCTATCTGAGAAAATGCTTCTGGTTACTTCAAATGGCATGATATTCTTTGGCTTATGTATCTGAATATCCCACTCATTGAATCATTCCCTTACTCCTCATGGAGGGATTCCTTGAGTCTCTGTTGACTGTAGTGGTGTTTAGACATGTATAGCTCACATGTAAATATCTGCACTCTTAGCAGGGCAGGTTGAACCTCAAGCCCGCTGCTTACCACTGAGTTATTTTTCTATGATTGTACTCTTTCATGTCAACCAGAGTTGAAGTCAGAAGATGTTTGATTCCTTTGTCCCCTGAATATGAGGTTATCATTTATTTCTCAAATGCCTACTATACAATGTATTTGACTGAAAATTTGGCTGGGTTAGAGTGATTACCTATATTAAACTACAAAACTTTATCCCTAAAGCAATCCTATAGGTATAAAGTGATTTGAAGAACACTCTAGGTGAAACAGTTCACTCAAGACAGTTCAAAAGAGAGAAAAAAAAGAGTTTTATCTTTCATTTTCAATAAATACCTCCATTGCCTTCATTCTTTTTTCGTAGCTGTCTTGTTAGGTTTTGTAGATTTTAGCATCACAGTGGCAATTGATACTAGGACATCAAAAAAGATTAACCAAAGATTAAGTTGGCATGGGAGCTTTTTTCCAGCATGTACTAAAAGTAAACATCCAGAGGAAAAACCCAACAGCATATGGTAATACTTCTTCAAGCCTACAAGACTTCCTGAGGCAGAAAAAGTTTGTATGGATTTTTCTGACATGAATTTGTCTAGTCTTCCTACAAGCCTATTTACATTTTTATCATCCACAATACTCGGTGTCAAGGTGATGCACACTCTATCTGTAACCATGTTTTGAACCTGACAGCTGACAGCTTCATTTGATGCCTACTAGTGCCTTTGCTGTCAAGGGGCAGAGAACAATAGATCAGTTCTCTACATGCTCTATCATTTCCCCCTCAGTCATTTCTTCTTCAAGCAGAAGAGTCCCTGACTACTTATTTATTCCTTGTAAAGACACTGTTTCATACTTCTCATATTCTTTGTTGTCCTTCTCTTAACCTTATCCAATTCCTCTCTATCATTTTTTTTTCTGGGTACTTCACTACATAGAGTAAGAAAAAATGCTTTATGCAGCTTTATAATAACATTCTCTGTTTTACTCTATGCTTCATTTCTAAGAACTCAGTAATTATTGTAACTGAGATTCACCTAATATCTTAACAACTTCTCTGGTATAACTTCAAGATAATTTCTTCAATTGATAGAAATGGACTCAAAAGGAAAGGTGGTTCTTTGCCATGAACAACACTTTATATTAACCTACACTGGCCGCATTTCACTAGCTATTTTCTTCCCTAATCCTCTAAGATTCTTTGGTGGATTCTTCATAGTTGACCCTGGTCTTTGCTATTTCAAATGGCTTAGTAACATCAGAAATATTTTCACTTCACTTTTCACCTATTTTCTAGGTCATTTATGAGTATCTTGAATGATATGTGGGCTAACACAAAGTCTTATGGAATATCATTGGTGTCCTCCACCCACAATGAAAACTGGCCATTTACTGCCATTTTCTCATTCTCTTTTAGAACCATCTTCAAATATTTACAAAGACCTGTTACTCTGTAGTTTACCAAATAAATTTTTGTGATATACATATTAAGCCAGATCTCCTTCAGTGCTTGCTTGTTATAACCCCAGAAAGTCAGTTGTGACAACATAGGGGTAAAATTCTGTGTGTATCCATCTCTAAGAAGTGAGACTAGGTGATAAAAGATCTTGGCCCACAGCTTTGTGAAAGTTTGAAGACAGCAGCCATCTGAGAATGAATAAGAATGTGAAGGGCATGAGCATAGGGGATTCGGTGACTGTGGCTAGATTGTATTTATAAACTAACAAGCTCATAAAAGTATTACAACTAGTACATTTTAATATTAAAATGAAATAAAATCATACTGAATCCTCACATTTTCCCCACATGTCCCAGAAGGCTTTCTACAGAATGAATACAAGAACAGCTATGAATCAAGTATAATTCTGGCTGCAATAAATAAGATCAACAAGCAGCCCTTAAGGGTAGCTCCAGCACAGTAGTTTACCATCTTTTTTATTAGTTATATAAACAGCCTCAAGATATTTTGTCATGTGATATCCCCCTGGAATCTTTAAAAAACCCAAAACCTTTTAATCTGCCTGTAAAAGCTTGTAATGTGTAGCTCAGTCTTGCAGCCCTGTGCCTTATCTCCATGTACAGCAAAGGCTAATTTGTCCCCTTTAAGCCTTTCACTGCAACCTGATGCTCTCTTAATCACCCCCTGAAACTCTGGTCTGTTTATCCTCTTTTACAGAGACAGGTGCAAAGGATTTTATTAATGCAATACCTTCTTAAGTGGTTTAGTTTATCCCTTACTATTGATCCAATGGTTTAAATCTATTAAGAGGGTGCGAACAGACACTTTATTCTTTGCTTAATAGAATCCATTCTAGAAAAAATAGGACATAATATTCTGTCCTCTCAAACATCGTCTTTTTTCTGTAAAACCTGAGACCAAAAGCAGATTACAGAACATCTAGCTGCTATGTAATTTTGATCGATGCTTGTTTTTCTGTTAATCTCCAAGTAATTTATTCAGATTTTTAACATTCATATATAACATTTTTGTAACACTTTTAATATTAAAAATATGACTACATACCAAAAATTTGCTGAACTTTTCATACAAGCTATATGTTACACAAGACATGGACATACTGGAGAGATTGCAGTGAAGGGCTACAAAGGTGATTCAAGGTCAGGAGCATCTCATTTGTGAGGAAAGTCAGAGATGGCTAGACTGCTCAGCCTGGAGAAGGCTTAGGGAAAATGTCATCAATGTATACAAGAACCTGAAGGGAGGGTGTGAAAAGAACAGAGACGGGCTTTCTTCGGTGGTGCCCAGTGACAGGACCAGAGTCAATGGGCAGAAACAGAAACACAGGAGATTCCCTCCGAACATCAGGAAACAATTTTGATTGTGAGGGTGATTGATCGATCACTTCCACATCTTTCCCACATAGGTTGTGCATTCTCCATTTTTGGAGATCTTCAAAAGCCTCGTGGGCAACCATCTCTTGGTGGCCCAGCTTGAGCAGAAGGATTGGTCCAGATGACCTCCAGAGGTCACCTCCAACCTTAACCTTTTTTTTAATTCTGTGAGAGTTAACAAAAATTCAGTCTTTTGTAATCTAAGCATGTAAATTTTTTTTTTTGAGAACACTCAGAAATCCCATTCATTCAAGATAATATTAATTCTTATTAGTCTGGAGAAGCCTTTGTGGTTTCCACATGAGTTATGATACATAGCAGAGTCAATCCAAACTTTCAGTGTGCTCTGCCTTGGAAAGTAATTCAATGATAGCTTCCTGCCATGAGCATTTTAGCAGCTAAAGTAAACAAGCATAGTAAGAGACAACATTAAAAAAGACAGGTATAATTTTTCTTTGGCTTTTTAGTACTAATAAATAAAAGTAATGAGGCTTTGAGTAGTATCTAACCCCTTGCATGCTTAGCCATGGAAAACACCAAGTCTTTATGACAATGGCAGTAGAACCAGCAAAGCACACTGTCTCCATTAACAAGACCTCAGGGATGCAGGCTGGTTCACCGCCTTTCTTGATGACTTTTTAAGCAGTTGTTCCAGCATGACTGTCAAAGAGTGATGCATCTATATGTGTAAAGGAAGAGTGTTTAGAACAGTCCAGGATATTCTAATGAAAAGAAATATTCAATCAGCAGCCAAGAAAAATACTAGTGTGCTAGTTACACATTCAGTGGAGATGTATGGGAATATGTGCTTGTTTGCATAACAGAGATACATCTATTAAAGTGAAACAGTCCACACACACAGCAGTAGGGAAATAGTTCTACCATAAAATATCTATGGTTTGAAAGCTATCTATTTTTTTTTTTTTAAGATATAAATTTGCTCTTTAGAGGTGAAAATCTGATCCTTTACCCAAGTTTCATGTTGTCCTGGTTTGAGACAAATTCAGAGGAACGTCCAAAATGAATGTCCTCTGAAAGAAGGCAGGTTTCAGCTGCCCTTCCCCCACCAGGTTCAGAAAGAATTTTCCTCTGAGGAAAATGAAAGGAAAAAAACCTATTTATTTAACAGAGACAATGCACAATGGCAAAAGAATAATGCCAAATAATAAAACCTCTCACTGTGGAGAGAACGTGGTAAATTTTCAGAGTCCTTTCTGTGGGTGTGGTCTCTCGCTTCCTCTCTTTGGGGCTGGGTTGGCGCTGGCCCCACCTCCGGGCCAACAGTGTAGGGTCTCCCAGTGTGTTCCGAACAGTTCCAGAAGAGAAGAAGAAGCCAAAGTCACAGGGAAAAAAAGGTTTAACTCTCCACCTCTCTCCAGAGAAACAGAGCCAAAAGCTGGCTGAAAATCAGGAAAGGGTGCTTCCTCCACTCTTGCCACCGCAGAAGCACACAGAAGAGATAGACTTACCTTGGAGCACACTCTGCTTTGAAAAGTTTGGCTTTTTTTTCTTTCTCTCACACACAGTTTTAAAGACACAGAAAGGCACAGGAATAGTGTCTGAGCATAGAGCGGCGATAGGGGATACACATCATAAAGTCACCCCAAGACACATATTTATCTAAGTTTTCCATGAGTTTTACAATTTTGTTTGTTCTATAAGGAATTTAACAACCTCCACGTTACTCAGTTACCTCAGGAAAAAAAAAAAAGAGTATTTCCCCTGAAAGAGTAGTACTCCCTTCCTGTGAGACAAGAGGAAGTTTACAGTCTCTTGCACTTTAGTACATGCTCTCAATGAGGTTATTATACTGCTATTGGCTCTGCAACAGACTGAAACCTTAAGTTTCAGTTAAGTATTAAATAGTTCACTTTAGCTTTCGTGGTGGACCTATATTTCTGAAAGACAATATGGTGGTATTTTACATTCCTGCTGTCTTCAGGAGCTCTGTTATTTAAAATCCTCTCAACATCTTGCAGTTTTACAGATGAAATAACCATATGTTTATACAAGTGTTCTCAATACCGGAGAACAGAATGGCCTTCAAGTACAAACAGAAGAAGCTGAATAAGATGGCAGAAGAAGGTCTTATGGATATAGTCTTCTTTCCCCTCTCCCCTTTGTATCTTCTTACCTTGCAGTCTGGTTAATGTCAGTGTGAGCTGACATCAAACAAGTGACACATACCTACTGCTGTGGAGTCACCATGTGCCAGCTGACTGCAGCTGGTGCCAGCTCTCACGGAAGGCTGTAGAAAGAATCCTTCCAGCCTATTTCTCTTTAAAATGTGGGGTTTCTGTCCTGTGAGGATTCAAGTACTTTAAGCAAAGTCCAAAAAGTTCCAAAATAATGTTTTACAAAGACACTGCAAATCTGAGTCATTAATACACACAGAATAAAACGTGTGAAGGCTTATGCATGAAGCAGCTAGTGAGAAGGATTAGGGAGGAAGCTCAGGTTGTTTTTCTTTCTCTCTCAATATCCTTCTTCTCAGGTTTCCACTTTTAACTCCTGCATGATTTTTTTAGGGTGCTGACAAGGCAGTGCGGGTGCAACTATATGAAATCTTTTTTCACTAATGCAGGAACCAAGCATTATATCCACTCTTTTTTTACCAGATGTCAAGGGTATTTTGTTATGCTAACAACTATTGGAATTGGAGGGGTTACTGTCTAGTGTAATTGCAGCCTTCCTCCATTCTGTTATTGCTGCCAGTTTCTACTGAGCCAAATCAATCCTGACAGCTGGCCAGATGCTTCTTGTGCCAGTCAGCAGGACTCTGGTCTCAAAAGAGCATCTGGTTATAAGGAAATTTTGCAGCAAACTATACGGTCAATCTTGTTTTCTAAAAATATCAGCATAAACACTGAAGAAAAAGTATTTAGTAGCTCCACTAATACACTGTGTTTTTTAAATGTGGGGGTGAGCCCTTGACTTTCTCACTACAAATTCTATTTATATAGCATTAATGGAGAGTAGTAAAAAGCTCTTTTTTTTGTGAATAAGCTATATATGTCATATCTTTATGACAGTCTGTGTAGTCCACAGACTCAAGAGCAGCTGCTTAAAGTGCAAGCCAGCAGCACAGAACACATTTATCCTAGTATTTGTTTCATGAGGTCACAAGTTATTTTGATTTGGAAGGTTTTTGGGACATAGACTCTTCAGATGCCTTAGACATTTTTTTCTACTACCCTATAATTAGCAAGTAATAGGAGGGTTTGGGTTTTTTACTGATCAAAGCAGTTAGAAAAGTACAACACTTTCCATAGAAGACACCAATGTTCTCATGCAGTTTCTTTAGACAAACCTGGACTTATTTTCTTGCAGTTTATTTTCACTTTGCTCACAAAACCTTTTAAGGGAATAATGAAGAATGAATTGTTTCCGTATTACCTTCACTGCATCTGCTTGATGAAGTAGAGTGTTTCTTAACACAGAAAAAATGCTAAGTATGGATAGGCTGTCTAGTTTTTCACTTAATCGTTTTCTTTCCTCAATGGAAGCACTTGGCATTATGATCTAAAAATACATCTATTCATCCAAGGAGTGAAGAAGAGGGGATAAAAGTTCCATGCAGGGTAAAGCCTATTTGCTGTTCCTAGTGTGTTGGTCCATATGCAAGAGATATTCTTTGGATGCCTCTGCATATGCTGAAACATATTCACATATGTTTCTTGCAAAACTAGAAAGCAGGTACAGCTGGTGAAACCCTACTAAGCCCTCAAAGAGGCCTCCCACAGCCATGTTCATTCAGTTGTTCTTACAATACCACATACAATGGCTTGCTCTGCTTTCATTTTCTGTCATGAAAACAAGCTGATATAGTCTATATATAAATTCCAGCATCTGAGTTCCACATGCTGGATGGAGTTGTTCTTTGCTGAGGATATTTCTGTTGGGGAAAAAATGATGCCACAAAGTCAGAGCATTTCTGGTGCAATTTGTTTATTGAATTAACATGGCATTTCTTTCAACAAAAATATTTACAAATTGCAGCCTACTTCCTATGAAAACTTCAGGTTTTCAGCTTTTCCCTCTTTTGGACTTACTCATTTTGGTGGTATAAAATATCATTTAGAGTCATTATACTAAATTATACCTCCACTAAAGAAACTCCCGTAGAGTTCACATGTATGGTGCACTTGAGCTAAACGCAGTGGGAAAAGGGGTGAAACAAGGAATTAAAACTCTTGGATTCTCATGGGACTTCTCACCGTCTCAGTCCTGAGTTACTTGAGCTTACTTTTACCATATTCAAAAGGCAGTTAACATATGTCCCCATTTTTTCCCCTTTAGTCACATGGCTTACACTGAGAACATATGTTAAGTGATTTTTTTTTTACTTTCTTTTGTGTTGTAAGTGCTGTCTGGTACTAAACTTTATATCACCATATAATGGATTCCTCACACTCACTGTTTTTTCCAGTTAATGGAATGTCCTGATTTGAAAAGTTTAAATATATCTTCCATTTACGTCACTTCAGAAAGAAGGGCACAGGAGTTAAATATCCTATTCACTTAACTTCATCTTTTATTTCTCCATTTTCCCTTTCCAGCTGAAAGCCTGGAAATTTTACATCTGTTTACCAATGACCACACACCATTTAACATGATAATACCAGCAAAATAGATCTCTCTTAAGTGTAATGCTGTTACATATGTCAGAACTGAGCAGCAGTTATTATTACCCTTACTTTAAAGGTAGTGAAATTAGCTCCTGGGGATAAATTCCTTTTAAGGATCAATTAGTATATATCTCTTTTCTTTGCCATTGCTAGTGCAATCTGCTGTGACCAGTGAACAGCAATTCAGAAGACCTAAACATTGGCCCAACTTTTCTACCTATTGTGCTGGGAAACAGTAATTAAACTCTTTGCATTCCCTCTCCTCTTTGGCAAAGTCGTTTGAGCTTTTATCAAAAAAAAGCTCCATATGTGCTGTGAATCCTCATTCTGAAGTTAGCAGGAGATATTTCTGATTAAATATTTTGCCCACAACCCTTGTTCTTTCTTGTTTCTTCAATGGCCCACCTCTGTGCTACCCTTTCTCTAGGTTTCCTGCCTATCCCATGACTGATCATGTTTAGATCAGGGCCATCAGCATCCAGAGCAGCACCAGCTGATTGAAAAGCCTGGTATTGCTGCTATGGAGACCCAGTTGAGGAAAAAATACTAATTTTTTGATGCCACTCAGAACTGGAGGAAGATCTATGTGAATGAACTACAAGGCAAACCAGCACAGAAAAAAAAGAGCACCTGTGACTTGATCCCGCACTTGAGGAGGTTGCGAAGTACGGACACATTGCTAGGAATGCTATGCCAGTTACCTGAGAAAGCAAAGTGCTGGGAGGACAGTTTGTAGTCTTGAAGAAATCCAAGGGATCCTGAGTAAGATGATGAACAGAAAGCTTCAGTACTGCTGTAACCAGTCAAGTATGATTGACACAGCTTTCCACTTTCTTAACCATTTTCCAACCTCTCCTCATGACCTCAACTAATCGCAGCCGTTTTGCAAAGTGTGTTCATTGAGGTGGCTGGGCTTTCTGCATGTATTTTTGGCTCTCTTTTCCCCAGGACTGTCTGGTTCTGGTGGAGCATCATGCTTTCTTCCTCCCTTGTTCAGACGTCTGATGTGAGCATGGAGGCAGGTTTCTCTGCTGCTATCACAAGTGCTTTGGACAGCAGCAGACAGGCCTGCTAATTTTCTTCCTGTTTGTGCCTTTGCCTGCTTTCTAGAAGGTCAGTAATGATCTCTGCTCCACATAGCATTGTCAACATGCATGAACAGAGCACTGATGGGGATTATAATAGCGTTACAGCTGTGCACTTTTAGCATTTGCATGCAACTTCCTGCCTATGGATATTTTGCATGAGAAAACAATTGAAGTCACTTAGAGAAAGAACTAGAAAAATTATCTGAAAAATCAGAAAAAGGTTTCCCTTTTGCTGGGCAAAGAGCTTTCCAGGATAGCACAAATTGAAGTGTAATATGTTCTGTCTTGACAGAAGTCGCTATGTATAAAGCAAAGCTTAACTTTCACATCTTGGTGCTCATTTCCCTAAAAGTGAGGCTCACGTAGAAAATCAGATCATTTCAACTTGACTACCAGTTGAATGACAGGTAAAAATATAAAAATGTTGAAACAATCATGATTTCAAACAGTAGGTTTTATTTTATTTTCAAAGGCCATTTCAAATTCTACTAAGTGCTCATTATGATCTTTATTTGTGTGCTCTTGTTTTGAGTTACAACTCATAAGAGAATTTAAAATGGTAGAACAGTAAGGATATTTTTGTTGGTAGATATTTAAAAGCAGCTGTCTGTCCAATTTTCAAGTGAAATATTTCTGAAATGCGTGATTTAATATAGAAAAGGTTTTTTTATATGTGTTAAATGATTTTTATATTAGCTCCTTATGTTATTTCATGAGCCTTATGCTATATATACAGTTATTAATTAATGTCTAATATTGATTTTCATTTTGCCTGAAGAAGAAAGAAATCTTGCAGAAAATATAGCTAAAACATAGATGAATAGGCAGAAGCTAAATGAGTATAAAAAAATTCTAAAAACAAATTAACTGTTTTCAGTCAGTTTCTGCGCTTAATAAACTTATGTAACCATGTGGTATATAGAACTAATTAATTACAGTCCTACTTAAGTTTGTATGTACCATTTTGTATTAGCATAAAAATTTTGGTTGTTTTAATCTCAAAATTAAATTCCACTTTAAAATGAATTAGGATTTGTTGGCCAAAGAAAAAGCTATAAGAAAATAGAAGTGCTATAAGAAAATAGAATAGTCTCACATCTAACGTACACAACATATTCCATTGAATTTAATTTTGATTTACTGCCACAGATAAAGAGGTTTGGCTTTCTGTAAGTGAGGGAAAGATAATGCCAGGCAGAGAGAGGTTTGCTGAAGAGCATCCATATTCTTGGTATTGTATCTCTCTTCTCTGTGTCTTGCTGGTTTTTGTCTACCGCTCATGGTTTTTTTTAACTGAAGACTTTCTTAGGATGTGACTTCTCAGGAAGGTATTCCATTGTAGAACTGAAATAAAAAATTCAATGCTGAAGCTGTCAACGCAGTCATAATCTGTAATTATGATTATGTAGTCAGACTGGAGTGACTTGTTAAGAACCATAATCCCCATAAATAGCAGGATCTAGCAGAGCACAGTGGTTTAAAGCTGTTTTAGTCAAATAATTAACAGAGAGAAATAGGCACCTCCAAAATGTGGTTCACTTGTGTATGGCCACCATGAGCCTACCAACAGCAAAGAGTAAGAACAGGAGCACACCTGACATGGGGCTGACCCAGGCTCTTCACCACACCTGCAGCCACCCATCTATGGAGTTGGTGACAAGGCTTCAGCTTCTCTGATGGAGACAGAAGTCAAAAAGCTCTTCTAATGCCAAACTGCTGTGGTGACAGCATTGATCTGGGGAGAGGAGGCTGGAGGCCTGAGTTTCCCAGAGAGATGCTGTAGCCACTGGCTGGTCAGCAGCTAGCTGTAGACAGTAAAGAATTCAAAAGGTATGGAGGCAAAAAGGGAGAATAAAAGCAGTGATCAGACAGTATTTACTCTGCAGCACCTGTAGGCCAAGCCGAGTGTCTTCTTATGATCCTATATCTGTTCTGGACCATAGCTTATTTCTATTTTTGTTACTTTTTTGTGGGGTATGTAAGGAAAAATAGCTTCAGCCCAGCTCATGGAAACAAATTCGAAAGCAGGAGTGCTTTGAATCTTATGTCTATTTTAACAAATGCTTTCAGACATGTTTCTATCAATTGCCTGTTTCTTATAAATCAAGCAAGAAGTGCATTTCCAATTCATATTCAGATATTTTAACACATCAGACCTCATCAGGATTCATCTCATCAGAGAACAGAAATATTCCATGAGACCTACCTAATCTATGCAAAATAACTCAGAAACTTGCTGAAACTCCTGCAAATGATAGAAAGAATCATATTCTAATTTTTTTGTGTGTGTAATGATTTCTGATAGTTTATATCTTTAAAAAGTTGCAAATGATTCATACAGCAAAATGGTGACACCTGCTGAGTATGTTTTGTGAGTTACTCATCCGTCCTAATTTAATATGCCACTTCATTAAAGTCATATGTTCACAGATTGTTAAAACAAGAATTTAATTATTAGGAAAAAAAAAAACTTAGCAAACCATACATTTTTAATACAATGTCTTGCTATTTTTTCTCAGTAGGAACACTTTGCTTTCATGAACAAAATTTTACAATTTTCCAGAGTTTGTTATTTTTGTTGTGATTCATTTCACCTGACTTTAGATGTCTAGATTGCCTAAGCTTTTACAGCTAATGGAAAGAGCAATTCCAAAGCATCCAAGGTATTTAACCTATTTTATGGGTACTTCTCAAGATGACCTGAATTACCTTGTAATTTTCTCTGCATCTCAATTAAATTTGATTTTTAGATGTAGTTAAAGTACATTCTGGTGAAATTAATGAAAGATTTTTTCCCCTGTTCTGCAGAAAGGCTTAACATGGTCTCAGTTGTTAGAGGCTGCAAGAGTAGGATAAGAAATATCTGTGGTGTGTTTGACTCTGCTTCTCTTTTCCTAAACCCACAATAGATAAGATAAACTTATTTTCCTTGCACACTCTTCTAGGGATGTTCATCTATATTCAAATGTAAGTTCAATTTTCATACTGCTCCAATAAACATGGTTCCTGCAGAGTGGCTTTCATAAAGCTTATAGAGAAGCTGGGTCATTCAGGAGTGCCACGTGGGAGGACAAATGTGTGTTCCAAAGGCTACATATATATATCCCTAAATCATAGGAGAGAGATAACTCCAGCAAATTATGTGAGAGAAAAAAGCAGTCTTTCATTCCTTAATGTAGGCTTGATCTAAAGCCTTATGTTGCTATATTGAATCTTTTAATATGAGTTTAATGACAATCCAGACATAATTGAAGAAAACTTATTGAACTGGAACTCAACTTCCATTTTCCTGCACAACAAGAGCTTACAAAGAAGATGAAAGGCCTCAAGCAGAAATTTATCTTAACTAAAAGCATTGTTTTCCCTTATTAGAGTTTAGTCCTCATTTTATTTGTTATAGCCTTTTCTACTATAATTGAAAAACTAATGAACATTAGGAAATAAATTTAAGTGATTGACTCATTTTCTCATGGAAAAGGGATAGAGCTTTCCTTTAAGGATCTCCGGTTGTCTTTGAAAACTGACTGCTGTAACTACTAAGCTTCTTACAGTTGTTGGAATAACCCTGATCTTTGGATTGTTACGAAACAGCTCCAAGCAACTGGAACTCCTTGCTTATGTCGATATTATATCTATTTACTGTAAGTTCAATCCAGAGATAAAATTAGAGAAGACCAGACCCAATTTCCTGTTTTTCACAAGTTTAGTATATTTCAATACCATAAGGGTAACTGGCAACCTTTAGTTCCAGAGCATGTTTTCCAATGATTCTGCTGCTGCACACAAACTGTAGACAGATTTATGTTCCAGTTTTGTATAGTGACAGAGGTTGATTTTTTATAGACATAATTAAAGAATGTTTTTACTAAGGTTTGTAAATTCATAAACACTTCACGGTATATAAATTTATTTTTTTCAACTGTAGCTAACCTGAATTATCCAACAATATTTTATAGAATAGGGTCTGTTGACCCACACTGGACTTTGATTCTATGAAAAGTGCAGCAAAGGCTGTCATGAGATTTTACAAGATAGTCATTATGCTTTGTAGCATTAAACCATCTTTCTGGATATGATTTTTACATTGTTCTGTTTCCTACCAGCAAACCAGTGGCTGTATAGTTACATCCATTGCTAGTAAAAGGAACAACATAATACTGCGTTATTCTAGGTTTATCCTAGGTGTATCCTTGGTGCTGCAAATGAAATTATATCAATATAAATCTAGTTTATCACGAGCATGAATTATTTTTGCATTTTTAATTTAGATCTTATGGGATAGTATTGATAGTTGAAAATGCATTATCTCATATCAATGGTAAGATTCCGTGTATATGTATTGAACTGATCTTAGTTCTATCTAGCAATACATAACAGTCTCTGAATACTCTCTAAAATTCTGATTATCTGCTTGTTTTAAATTTTAATATTTAACATCACTATACTTACTTTTATATACTCATTATATTGGGATAGTAATGTTTCGTGCTGAGAAGTATATGAAAAGATTAATGGGTTGTGACTCAGTACCTGCTGAGGATTCAAGCAAAATAATTTATGCATTCTTAACACATTTAACTTTGAATTTGCTCCCCAGCAAAAACTATTATCTAAGGTGAAAGCATTCATTGACTTGTAATGGTAATAATGCTATCTGGATGTACAGGTAATAATATGCATATTATTGGTATTCAGGATAAGATAAAGGCAGCAAAAAATCAAAATATGTTGAGGCTAACCGTAAAGGTCAATGGGAAAGAGACAGTCTTTTACAAATACATCGGCAGTGAAAGAATTACTGGGGAGAAACTAGATATATTAAAAGAATAAAGTAGTGCGGGAAATTAAATAAATGGTAAAAATTGCTGCCATGGTATTTTTATTTGAAAATTTTCTTCAGAAAAGAAGTAATATGAGTAATTAGGAAGGAAAAAACTGCCTGTAAAGGTAAGATTGAACATGTGAAAATCAGACAGCCGGGATGCTGTGTTGCCCAAGATGTTTATATCGTTGTTTAAAAGGTGGAAGAGATTTTCAAAGCTGTGGACAAATGCTGTCCTACTCTGTGCAAGTCAGTGACAGCCAAGAGCCTTGTGACTGCATGTTTTGGCATAGTTACTAAATGCGAGATCAGTAATGTCTTTTCAGCCTAGAGAAGAAGAGACTCAGGAAGGTCTTATCACAGTTTCAAGTACTTAAAGGGCAGCTTCATAGATGACAGAGGCTCTGTCTTCACAAGAAGCCACGTGGAGTAGACAAGGAGCATGGGTACAAGTTACCTTAAAAGAGGTTTCATCTTGATATAATATGGACATTTTTTATACTGACAATAGTCGATCACTGGAACAACTTCCCTAGGGATGTGGTGAAGTCCTCATCACTGGAGATTTTCAAGACATGACTACAGAGGATGCTAAATAATCCCAAATAAGCTCCCTTTTCCATGGAAGATTAGACCAAATGGTTTTCCAGGGTCTCTTCAGAGAGGGCCATTTTGTGGTTTTATGATTTTACATCTGAGGAGTCATGGACAATGAGGAGCAGTAGCAAAAAAATAAAGGCACAGCTAGGTAGTCTCCTTTTTGCTTTTTCTTTTTAAAAGTACATAGAAGTGAACAGCATGGACACATGAGTCCCACACATGTGACTTCCATTCCAGTAATGCTCTGGGCTGAGAACCCCAAACAGCTTCAAGACAGTAAGGTTTTGGTAAGCAAGCAGCATGAAATTTTAGAGTAATTTTATTTTGCAGACTACATTCATTTCTTATACAGAATTTGTGGGTAAAGCCTTCTTATTTTATAAAATTATGCTGATCAGCAAAGGTCATAGCTGACAAAAAAATTTCAATCACAGAGGAGGGAAGAGTTGTGACATGAGAAATAAGTCTTTTTTCATGTATGCCATACTATTTTAAAGAATTTGTTTTCATGTATCTGTCCATAAATTAGTTTTTG
The DNA here is from genome assembly GCF_020740725.1 of Corvus hawaiiensis. NCBI lineage: Eukaryota > Metazoa > Chordata > Aves > Passeriformes > Corvidae > Corvus > Corvus hawaiiensis. Next base: position 80,089,668 of record NC_063214.1, read on the forward strand.
TCATTTGAATATGTGGTTCCAACATCTTACCACTGATCACAGTGCCTGCAGTGGGTACCCACATCTTGGTCTCAAGAGAATACTTACCTGTCTCTCCCATGCCTTGTGGTAGCTCTATGTATGCACCACATTTACAGCCCTGCTCTGGATGTGAGTCTAGCAGGGAATCTCTCTGAGGGGAGAGAAGAATTGTTACACAAATCAAGTCCAATCACACCTGAAGGCTTCATTCTGAATCGATCCAGAAACTAACGCAACCCTCAAGATACATTAATAGTGTACTGTCTTCTTATTCTCAGGCTCTTCACAACACCACAGAAAGAGTTGCCCTAGTAGTCAGAGTCTGCAGCCAAATGACACTGCTGAGAACAAGACAGTAGCCTGTTCCGAAAAACAAGATCTCAGTCCATGACAATTCACCTTCCTGCAGATCTTTGGAGTGTGTGCTTTCAGAAAGAATCTATAAAAAATATTTAGAAAAATACAAAGGATTCTGAGGGAAAAAATATTTAAGTCATTTTGACTAACTTAGGAGAAGCAAAAAGACTGGATAGACATATGTACTGCACAGAAGGTACATCTTGGGTTATATGGCATTCTTTAGTGTGTGCCCCTTTCTTATGGTGGTGAAACAATAGCTGGTAAGGAGCAATCTAACTGAGGCAAGGGCTTTGTAAACACCAGCATTCTATGAGATGCATGTCTTCCATTTCTGCTTTTTGAGTGTTGCTTTCAGGTAAGCTGGGAGTATCTTGTGTACAAGGCACACACAGTTAGCCTGACACATTGGTATTCACTTCAGCAATTGCCTGTGAGCTGCACAGATGGCCAGAACACATACAGTATGCTTTTCGTGTTCTGGATGCATTGCACTGATTGCATATGCTCAGCAGTCTGTTATTCAAAACATTTAAATACTTGGCCACTGATCAAAGTTGCAGCTACTGCTCAAGCCAGGTCATTGATGCTCAGTAATCCTGGAGGAGTGTTCTTCTCTAAGTGGTCTTAAAGGAAAGGTTAAGACAACTTGCCCGCTTCTCCCTCACAGGGAGCATGACATGGTTGTGAGCAATAAGAACCTGTGGAATCCACAGCTTCAAGTCATAAGGGACTGGAGGGGAGGCCGAGTACTCTTGAAGAATCAAAACAAATTTGCATGTGAACCATTGTGACGTGGACTCACAGAATCACGGAAACACAGAATGGGTCAGGTTGGAAGTGACCGCATTGGTTCAAATGGTCCAACCTCCCTGCTGAAGTAGAGTCATCCTAGAGCACATTGCACAGGATTGCATCCAAACAATACAAAGTACTTGAGTCTCTCCAGTGAGGGACACTCCACAACCTCTCTGGGCAATCTGTTCCAGTGCATGATCACCCACACAGTAAAGAAGTTCTTCCTCATGTTCAGGTGGAACTTCCTGGGCATCACTTTCTGCCCATTGCCTCTTGTCCTATTGCTTGGCACTGCCGAGAAGTGCCTGGCTCCATCCTCTTGTCACCCATGCTTTAGATATTTAGAGAGAGGATCTATCTGAATTGCCCCTTCTCAAGGCTGAACAGGCCCAGCATCCTCAGCCTTTCCTTGTAAGGTAGATTCTCCAGACGCTTGACCAACTTAATAGCCCTCTGCTGGACCTGCTCCAGGACCTCCACATTTCCCTTGTGCTGTGGAGCCCAGGACTCATTTCACTTTCTTTAAAGTACTAGACATTGACACTACTATATCTATATCTCCAGAAGAAAATGCAAGAGGACACTCAAAGTGACACTCTAGAAATTGGTAACTCTCTCAGCAACCACAAGAGTACTCTAAGACAACTTTAGACCCCAAACATCACTACCTTAGCTAAGTACTGAAAATAATGATGGTGAATCTGATAAGATATGAATAACAAAATACTTTGTAGCTAAAGTAGAAAAGATTTAATTTAAAAAAAGAAATATGGAACAAAGAAAAGGTTCTTTGTTCTCTGCATATAGGAATAAACACAGAATATTCCATGTGCAAGCACATGGTGCCTTTTTATGTTGCTCTGAAGTTCTTAGAAATGGCCTCAGTTGGGATGACTTATCGAGGAGAATCATTGCTACCCTGAAGAACTTTGGTTAATGTAGTGTAAAATAATGAATGCTATTCATCAGTTGGCTTGATAAATTTGGTTCTGATTTATTTATAGCAAATAGAGAATAAGGATTAAAGTACCTAACACTGTAATTGAACTCAAGTCCTTTTCAAAATCCCTGTGAGAAAAGCACCACTGTACCTTTTATCTATTGTGATATAGTCTTTTATTATATCTGTTCTCCACTTCACAGTTGTTTATTAGCTCCCTGTACAACTGTTTACTGTTCAGAATTACTACAGGTGCCTTTCTAAATAAAAGTATCCTGGCTTTAGTGAAAAGAGGAAAAAAAACTCACAGAAGGCTGTCATGTGTGTAAGGCATTTTAAAGAAAGATAGTGAGGCAACCAACACATCAAACATATTGTTATGGATATCATTCAAATCAATTTTTAAAATATTCCTAAATTAATAATGAATATAAGTCCTAAAACTAGGAAATTAAGGTAAATAATATTGTGAAATCTTTTATTACCTGTGATTATCCCCACTTTGAGTTCATTAGCATTTTAATAATAAACCTGTATTTCAATAATTATTTTTTCCCTTCTTAATTCTAAAGAACACTGTTGATTTTGAAGACTGATGATTAAAGGAATAATTACTTTTGTCATAAGGGCTAATTCTTCAACTGTTCCTGTAATTACAAGAATGAAGTCTTGGCCATGGCAATTTTCATAAAGGTCAGACTAATTCGCAGCCTAAGAGCACTGCTTTACTGGATACCTTCATTTATGTTTTTTGAAACAAGCATTGTTCAAAAAGTCACTGCTTGTCTCTCCCTCTCTGACATACTATGCAAAACGCTTGCAAAGGGCAAATTAAAGACCTGCTTCAAAAAAGCTAAGGATACAATAAAAGTGGAGTTTTATTCTGCCTTGTTCTGAGGAAGATTTTGCCTCCCCTACCACTAATTTAAAAGGTGGCCAACAGTCCTAAAAAGATATGGATTCCCATCCTCTATCCTAGACACCTCATTTAATACTTTACAGTTATACATCTGTGTTTTAAGAAACAAAAGCATTTGGGGTTTTGAGCACCTTCTTTTGCTGAATCACTTATCCGAGGCTGGCTTGATCAGAGACTTTTTTTTTATCAGTTCTCCCCTTCTAATCAACTCCCTTGCTAGGAATGTTCCAGGGCTAATTTTTCTTGGGGGTACCAGCAGTTATGGCTTTTGCCCATATGTAGAGGATCAACAAAATTATCTATCTTTGCTTTCTTTGTATGATGCCAATTATAATTTGAAGCCTATGATATGATTTGAAATCATATCTGGAATTCAATCCTGAATGGAGCTGTGCATGTCTTAAAAACTGAATTTTCCTTCAATGCCTATTGGCAGTGGTTCTTAGGGTGTTTGACATCCGATAGGAAACACTTAGCTTTATACAGATGGGGAAAGAAGGCTGCATATGATAATATCCCATAGGACAGTTCTTAATTGCAATCTATACTTTTATGTCTTTACTGAATATATATAAATCCCTTTGCATAGGTAAATCTATTAAAAGGTGACCTGCTAAGTTTTTAATTTAAAAAAAAAAAAATTAAGTTCTGCTGTCCCCCACTTCCCCCTTTTTATGATCTTCAGGTAAGAGAAAATAATGCATCAGGGATTTGTGATATTGTAATTACCTTTTAAATGCAAAATTAACACCTGAATGGTCTGAAAACCAAAGAGTTCCTTATAAAAGATAAGTGAACAATTACATAAATGACTCAGTTAAAGACCAGCACAAGGAAACAGAACATAAAATCATGGGTTTATATACATAGAACATTAACATTGTCAATTTACCTATCTATATAGCAGTATATTTTGATATGAACACTTGGAACATCTGAGATGAAAAAATTCAAAAAATTTTTTTGGGTCTTGCTCAAAATCTCAGAAAACAAACAGCGGAAAAAGGATTTCTTGACATCATTAAACTTTTGATCTGTCTTTACAATATATTTTTATTCTTTACATGTTGTTCTGTGCTGCAAATACTGTTTATGTATTTAGTATTCTTTAAAAAATAAAACAGAGCTTTTGGAACAGAGAACAGAAAACGGATTTTTTTTCACCTGGGATGTAGAAGTAAATCTGCACTTATTTATTATATCCCTGGATTTGTGCATATGGTGTTTGTTTTTGTAGAGTCTTTCAGCTGAAGTGAAAGGCTTAAAAATAGTTCCATTTAAGTCTTCCTCATACCAAACACAATGTACTTGAACTTGCTTAAGAGAAGAAAGACCTGGAGCACAGGTTTTGCCACTTGTAAATCACCTCTAAACATGGCTGCCCTTTGTTTCTTCCCCTCCTGGGACGCACTGATTATGCCTATTTAATACCTGATAAAACACGTTAGAAACCTGTCTTTAGCGACCTGAACTAGTCAGGCCAGTTGAACACAGGTATTGTGGAGAGCCAATGGCTGCACTGAAGCAGATGAAAACTGGTTTGAAATGCTTTTTCTTACTTGCCATGTAAACAGTGAGCATTTCTCATAGCTCAGATAGCCACCAGTAGAAAAGGGAAAAATTTGGTATTTAATCCCCTAGTCTTTATCTTCCTTATGGCTCCCTGTATTTTGGCTCTTTGCCAGTGAAACATTAAAATCTCTTATTCTAACTATTTTTTTCCCCGTCCATACTGCGTGAAACCAGGCTTATCTACAGCCAAATAATGCAAGAAAGAGTTTCAAGATACCAGACTTTGGGTGGAATCTTCCATTTTATTTGGCAAGTTACGTTGGTGGAAGTTGGGGTGACAGAGAGCTGCTGGCTCTGTGTGTGCATATGTTTTATGAGAGAGGAAAGGGAGGTGGCTAAGTAGCAGGACCCTGGCTTGCTTCCATGGTAAAGCAGGAGGTAAATCTGGTACTGTCCAATTGATTTGCTCAAGGTGTTTGCTGGAAATGGCTGCTGTCTTACCTATATATTTCATAGCATGAACCTTGTATATTTGTCAGAAAGATTATTCTGGGTTTTCACAGTGCAGCATGAGTTCTTTCCAAAAACAACTGTCCTAGGTCTCCAAAGCAGATGGTGTCATCAAAGTTTTTATTGTGGGCTCTCACTAATTTTGTTTTGCATTAAGTAATAAATATTATTTCAAAACAGATGTTTGAAAAGGGGTGGTAAAAAAATCCACTTTAAAATGCTATAAGTGTGTAACTAAAATCCTTTGAGTCAGGAAAGCGATCAGATAAAAAAATCAGCAGTAATATAGGGATAATATGACTCTCTTTTTGGATTCAAAGTAGTGGAGACCAAACTCAATTCATCTTCTCATTCTCCCATTTGCTTTCTTAATGTTTTTCAAATAATTCACCCTAAACCCACAAGAGATGAGGAGACCTGTTTTGAATGTTGTGCAAATTAACCAGGGGTTGCATAAGTATTAGTAAGTTTCTGTGCAGGAAATTCCCTAGATGTGAATATTTCTAATGGAAGCAGTGATTGCTGAAAAGAAGCAAAATGGTATTTCAAGAAGAACAATGATTTGGTTAAGGGTTTGAAAGAAATTAACGCAGAACAAAGAAATAAATGGCTGTACGTGTCTAGCTTCTCCAGGTGCCAATTAAAAATGCATATAAAATACATATAATACAGTTATTTGTAACAACTGAAAGTACAGTTCTACAAAAGTTTAACATGATTTAAAGTGGTGCTGCTGCAATTTTTTCTTCCCTCCTGCAATTGTTGCGTTTCTGACCCTGCTTTGCAGTTGCTGACATTCTTTTGTCCTTATTTGTGGTTAATTCAGAGAACTAAAGTAGAAGAAAGCCAATCTCTGGGTGGCAAAAGAACACACTCTGAAAGGCCAGAATTATAAGCAAAGTGTTGTGAAGGAGGAAGATCATCTTGGAATAATCTAATGAATTAAATTATGGTTTAGTTTTATTAAAACACCTGGGATTAATTATTGACACGTTACCTTAGGAAGTCTCATCATCTGTTGTAGGGTATGCCCAGCCACTGCCCCAGAGGGGCGTCTGCTGAGATAAGGAGAGTGCTCAATCTCCCAGGAGGACTCCCCCGGTAAGGCAGCTACTCTCAGTTACAGCGAGAAGAAGACAAACCCAGAATCCTCTGGGAGACCCTATGCAGATCCTTTGTAACCCACTGGCCCTTACCCTCTGACACCCACCCCCTGTATCCCTATAAAGCTAGCCCTCTGCCGCTGCGAGGGGGATGGGGCTTGTCCCTAGCTTCCCCTTCGCTGGGTACGGACCAGGAGTACGAACCAACAATAAGTGACTTTGTGTGGAACCAGCTACGCGAGCCTCTCGTCTCTCCCTGGTCTGGCCTGGAGGCTGCCCTGTAGAGCTGAGCTGAAATCACGAGCTGATATCACTAAAGAGCTGACAGTCTCTGCAAAGGCCCTCCTGCCAGCAGCTGAGGGAACACACCGGGCCTCGGGAAGGCGATTCCCTTCAGGACCATCTCCCTGGACCGGTCACCTCTTCCTGGGTCAGAGCTACTGACCCCTCACCAGCTGTAATAATCCAGGACACATTAAACTTTAAAAAGTGAATGTAAACTTGATATGAAGAAAAATCGTACATGGTTGTGAAAAAATAACCATGCTTTTTCACCATATTTATTAACTTTTATTAATAGAAAAGACGAAAAACAGTAAGCAAGATTTAGATATTTCCCACCACTAGAAAATTGGTGGAGGAATTGAAATTAGGAAGAATCATTCCATTCTAAAACTATCATTAACTATAATTTTTATATTATTAATAAAGACATTTTTTAAAACACTGTGGAAAAAAAAATTTAAAAACATCCTACACTACACAGACGGTTGCATTGATTATTAATTATTATAACTGTTATTATTTGCTTCCATTTAGAAATTTGTTTAATTAAAATAAATCTTCCCAGTTCTATGCATTAATATATTATGTGAACAGCTTAAACCCATTTCTTATTAGTAGAAATGTAATACAGCATTGAATATTTAATGCATTCAGTGAAAACTAGTCATGAAGTTGAATGAAGTTATTCTGGACATATATTGATATGATGGATTGCCAACGAACACAAAGAACTTGGAATTCAGCCACTAAAATCCATCTGCAGAGCATTAATTTAGTTCCTAAAGGGGAAACCTGGGAACTCCTACCAAAAGGGAGTCAGATGATTCTATGTGAATGAGGACAACTGAAAAACGATTGATTTTGCTGTCCTTGAAAGGAAGGACTTATAGCTTTATTATACATCTTCGAGATGGCAAGAATTAAGAGTTTTTCTTGTGAACAAAATTTGAATATTTCTTTAGCTGCAGTTGCATGCAGGGAACCACTGGCAAATTCAGATAATTTAGATGTTTGTCAGCAAAAGACTTGCCATTTCTGTTGGTTCTTTTTCTGTCGGTTCTTTTTCTGTCCCTATTCCTTTGGTTATCTGAGTACCTTCAGGGCTGCTCCACTTCTGACTTTTCCCTGCTGCTGTGCTCAAGGTGCCTTGAAGGATACCTCAGGCAGGGGTTCAATGCCAGCTGCCTGGTAGATTCCCAGCAGGAGTTATTCGGGATGGTGACATCCATATTACAAAGTAAAGTTTGTGCAGAACCCTAATTACTCTCAAGACTACAGAAACTGAAGTGTATTAAGCCATTAATTTAGGAGAAGTCAATAATTCCGCTTTCCTGGAATCTCCAGGCACCATTTATTTTATTCCAGATACCTTCGCTTACTTATTGTTTGCATGGCAATGGAAAGTGTATTATTTTTTTAGTTTTAGCTCTTTGCTTTGGTCTCTAAGACTTAGTATTTCATCTAGGCTACATCAACAGCCTCAGAAAATGATCCAGTGAAAAACAAAGTAAATCATATGCTGAGTAAATATTTTGTTCAGTAGACTTCAGGCAAGTCTGTCAAGAAAACATGCTAAACTCCTCTGACACAGAGTTTTAGCTACCCAAAACTCATCAGCAGAAGAGCAGCTACGACTTCTCATCAAGTATGTTCTGATACAAACAAATTCAGATCTTTTGAATATTCCACCTTACTGCTACTGGAAGTATGAAGCATTAGTCATCAAGACTATGCAGAGAAAAGTGAATAGATTCTATAAGTCAGAATAGTTACAGTTTCCACATTATCATATGCATTTTGAGAGACTAAGTTTTATTAACAATAAATTATCTTGAGCTGTTATTAGATAGTTCTCTTGGGCACAACACCGATAATGCCATATCTTATTTTTTTGTACTCCTCATTCTCAGGTTTTTTAATTAAGGGTGCATGGGTGAAATCAGTGAAGTCTCATTAATTTAATTAATGGATTGAAAGGCCACATGACCATGAATTAACGTGAATTGCTCCATGGAGACAACATTTTGTTTTTGAGGAAAGAAACATTTCACTGACCTCTAGTCACCTAAGTAAAATGAGCAGTGATAATCAACAGCCAGGACTCAATCATTAAGAAATCAGGAAATTTAAAAAACTTTAAAACTATTCTTACATGTGAATTTCTTTTAAAGCTGCTACTTCAGTACTAAAACAGTACTGAAGTTTGAAAAGATCTGTTATTTCATTTTGGTTTCCATTTATTATTCACAAAAGTACTTGCAAAGGAGAAAAAAAATGATTTTTATTAGAACTAAGAGAACATAATGCAAGATATCTGTGGGATATTCTGTTTTACTTTTCTGCCAATAAGATGGGACACGTGATGAGAGATTTTTCTGTGCTTTAAGTTTCTCATCTGAAAAATTATGATGATCATTCATAGGAAGGTTTGTTAAGCACATAGTAATGGAGAATGAGATACATGGAAAAATGACCACTACTTATTATGTTAAGGAATTCTAAAGGAAATAGTTGAATTTTTAAGGAATGTATTTGAAGCCTATTCGGAAACTCTAAGACTCTTCTTTCCAGTGCACTAGTTGATACCAGCATTTGACCATCAAAGAAGATCTAGTTTTATTTAGGATTCTTTTTCTAAGATTTAAACATTTTGTCAAAATGTGTCTGCAGAAAAAAATAATAGTAACAGATGAATACACACTAAGAAATAAAGTGGATATTTAAAATATTGAATTAAAAACAAGATATTTCTACAGCTAATCAGCAGTAAGTGATAATAATATTTAGGATGTAAAGGGTCCTGAAGGACAAGTTATATTTTTTTCTTCTCTTTTTTTGATTTTTTAAGTAAATAGTTCTATGGGATTTAAAATGTTTTGGTTTTTTATGTGTGACATTTGTCATGGATTTTTAGAGGGGTGAATGAATACACTGTTATCTAAATATTTGGACATCAGAGTTTTTTATGTATCTGGTCCCTTATTACAACATGAGAACCTGTCTGCAGTAATACAAATGAAACAGACATGAGATTTTTAAAGATGTAATAAAAATACCTTGGTCTTGTCCCAGAAACAAAGAGAAGTTATATATCTAATTACAAAAGAATACAAAAGAATAATTCTCCTCAGTTTGCCCTATTACTTGAAGTACCTTCAATCGTTGAATCAGCTTCTAGCAGAATACATATGGTCTTGATGCAAGTGTTGGAGTTTTTTTGTTTACAAAATGCTGCCAGAGTCACCAGTGGACCACTTACAGATGTAGACAACTGAGGTGAAATCTGCATCTGAAAACCACTCAGAAAGTGTATTTATGAAAGAATATACTTGCTCTGCTACTGGTAGTGTTTCATGTGCAAGGAACTATTTCAGCAGTCCTGTAACGTTTTCTGTGTCTTCCAATTTTTTTCTAAGTAGAGTTCAAGGTATGGTATTCTGCCCATAAAACCTTTTACCTTTTGACTCCTAAGTACCTTAAAGACCTGCTCTGTCTCTTTGCTTTATGTCAGTAGTTGAGATCAACTGAGACATTTAAAGTGACAGCCTCTATATTTAGTTTAAATGTCATGGGGCTGGTGACACTTTGTCCTTAGAGCAAAGCCATAGATTTCTATGATTCACTTCTGTTGTTACATCAGAATTAATTTTAGGCAGACTTCACTCACTAGCTGTATTCGGATGGAGCAGGATGCTTAGGAAGACTTCTAATCAACCGGGGAATTCTTTTCTGTCATTTGCCATTCTTGCTGTCAATCTATATTGTTATGAGACATGCCTTCAAGAAGTCTTGCTGTATTTGTGCCTACAATTTTTTCCCCTCCATTGGGAAAAAGAGCAGCTATACTGGGAAGTTGCCAGGACAGCAAGAATAGTCTCCTAAATGGGTACACAGAGCATATTTTGAGACCTCTGCTGAATGGAAAAAAAAAGCAGTAAAAAGCATTTTGTAATTTTAAATGTATAGAATAACTCAAAATATTCTCTGCAGTAGGCACAGAGAATGCCTCACAAAAATGAACCCATCGCTTCTATTTTGATCAGACTTCCTTATCTATAATACATTTTAGCCTCTTTTACACCTTCCATTAGACTCTGGAATATATGAAGCTCACCACCATGTGAAATATTCTTCATGATACCCACTGAGCTATTTTAGTTATACTGTTTAACTTCAGCTGAAATACAAGAAGAAGGCGGGTTACAAAGGAGAAATTCTCTATGCAGCCCATCTCTTATCACTGTGTCTATTGGGTTGACAGTCCAAATCCCATCAAAGTAAATGAGGATGATGTGATCAAAACCTCACAGGTTTAAAAGGTTATCTCTGACTCAATTTCTGATCTGCAGTTTAGGAGAGGCATGACTGTATGCTTTGTGAGTAGGTCATTTAAACACAGCCCAACTATCTTCTCTGTCCACTTGTGTAAGTCAACTTAGTTTCACTTGATGTGATTTAACATAATGAATCCCAACACAAACTCCGGTCAAATTTATTAATGTTAATTCACCCCAAGTAATTTCTACCATGCCCTTAGAAGACTTTGACACTGTAACTCCTCAACAGTTAAATGGAAACAAAGTTGAGCTGGGCCAAAACTGACGTTAATAAATCTGTCTGAAGATCTAGCAAGTCACTGGAAATATATAATGTAAGATTATGCTCAAAAACTGCAGCAACTATTTTGGCTTATTAATGTTTTAGTTCTATTTTTCTTACTTTTGACATAATTTATTTTATCCTTTCATTTTAACTGGTTATGTACATTTTAAACAAATTTGCATGGATTCAAAAAAGAAAAAATAATTTCTTCAAAATTCCTTTCAACTTAACCTGGGTCTTCCCTTTTGAGTATCTTCTGCATGCCAATAATCAGTTTTCTCTTCTGTTTTTCCAGTGGTTCTGGTATAGCTTGTTAGGCAGCAGAAGAGGGGGAACAGCAGTGAAAGAAACTGTGATAATTTTTCTTGTGCTGGTGATCTAAAATTATGGAAACTACAACCAGAAAGGTTGAAGGGTTGTGTAAAAATAAGTTTATATATCTGTATGTGTGTATACATACATATTTGTATAGGGTCTCAAAAGAATCCAGAAAACATGTTTTCTAATATTTCAGAAAAAAATGTATATATATACTATATTAAAAGTACATTTTAATATTATAATTTTCAATTAATTATGTATCATACACATACTATAAACTGCAGCTGATAAAAGATACACTTATACTGCCTAATGACTGCATTTTGAATCATAAATCAATTTGCCAGTGGAAAAAAATGATTAGTTTTTTAAAATACCCAGCATAACACAAAATTATAGATTTTTGGATTATAGGGAAGATAGTACTGAAATTGTGCCACAATAATGCATATGGGCTTCAAATGCAGTTACAGGAATATCTGCATGTATTTCTCGTCTGAAAGACACTAGAAGGTTTACTGGAAAGTCCTAACATAATCACAGTACTCTAGTGGTTAGAAAGCTTTTTCTGATTTCCTCTTTGAATATATCTTATGCATAGTCCAGTTTTTGGTTCTTCAACAAAAGTAAATCTTACCTTCTTTTGAATTCCAAAACTCTATAGACAGTAAATATACCTCATGGGTTTTTTTGTTAGTCTAGATAAACTAAATTATTTTACTCCTCATCCAGACATCCAGTCGTCTGAATCATCCAAATTTTCATTCTTTGTAGCTATACTAATCTAAAGGTGTATTTGTTTACAGCACAAGTAGTTCTCTGTGGATTAGTGTAGCTGCAAAGTGCATATGGGTACTACCTACAGCACTATGCTTTTTACTTGAAGTAATAACGTTTCATTCTGCAGCCAATAGAAATAACACAAATAAGTTCTAAATCACTCAAAATACCTGTGTCTCTACTGTGACAATAGAGAGATAGTAAAGCAAATAAAGTAATAAATTAGGCATGTCTTGATATTTACAAATGTAGAAAATTTAGGAGGTGAGTACTTTGGGTACTGAAAAATGACTTTCTCAGGCCTAACCAGGCAAGGTTTCTCAAAACAGAGATTTTAGCACAAAAAGCGTCTTGCTCCTATGTTAGGATGCGAATTGCATCTTATCTGCAAAAAAGTCAAAAAATGCACTGTGCATATTTCAAGGTTAATTTTGTTGTTTCCCACCCAACCTTATGTTGGTTTGATTAAAAAAAAAACCAAACAAAAAATGATTCGTGCAACATTTTAAATATATCCTTACTCAAAACAGTAAGGTAGGATAAGGAGTTTCTCAGAATGAAGGAAAAGGAATCATTAATGAATAATGTAAAATAACTAAACCTATACCTATGTTGGAATTTATTTTTTCTCCCGACAACAAAGTGTTGAAAGAAAGTGGTTCTATATCAAGCTTAGTGCTAGAAGTTACGATTCCCAAGATAACATAATTTCTTTTCATTTATTATCTAAACTGCAACAATATTTTTAAGCTGTTTTCTTCTTAGAATCCATTCTAATATAAATTATCTTATTCTAATTAGCCCTATTTTCCATGCCATGTGAGAAGTAAGAAATGTGGTAATTCACTATTTTTCTTTAGAGTAGAATAAAGACAGCAGGATTTGTCACAAAATAAATTCCAAGATTCCATAGTTTATAATCGTGAAAGTCAACTTACAAAGAAATTATTTTGGAAAATGCCAAAGCAGTTCCAGCTCTAAATCATTAGACTTAGTGTCAGGAAGCAGATTTCATTCATCATATTTTGTAAAACAAGATATCAGACCTGTACTAGCTCAGCAGTATTCTGATGACAATCACTAATGGTTTGATTCTGGCTCAGAAAGTTGTTGATTCCTAGAAGATAAATGAGTCTTCAGAAAGAAAGAAATGAGCATCAGTGACACTCCCTAAACCAATATGGTTGTCTGACCTATGCAACACAACAGGAATTGTTCTTCACATTTGCTGTCCACCTCCCACAGTAGAAAGCTTCAGGGAATGATAATGAAGTGTATTTTAGGGCAAAATTCTTAACTCTGCCGGTGGGATTCATTAGCAGCAACACGAAAATCAGATAACTGAAATGGGTTTAAAACTGTGGGAGTAAAACTGTCATTGAGTCTCAAGTTTGTCAGAACATGCTGGGGATAAGTATTCCACAAGAACTTTAATCTGATATTTCCAAGTATCTACTGCAAAGCCTGTTCTAAGTATTCAGGAGAAGAAAACCTAAAGCAAAACCAAAAAACCCCACAACAACAATGACAACAACAAAACAAAAACACCAAAACAAAACAACAACAACAAAAAGAACCAGAGTACAATTTCATGTTTGGTAAAAGTGACAACACAGCCTGGTTGACGTACATTTAGTATCATAAAAACACTGGGCCATCTGAAGTGGTTACCACCCAAGCTGCTCATAGACATGCACTAAGTGTTCCCCTGTGGCAAGGACAACCAACCTGCAGATGAAAATGCAATCTCACAGCAGCCTACATAAACTTGCATCAGGTTTTGTCCTTGCTACAGGTTTTTCTGCTTCCCAGAAAGAAGAGGTACCATCATATGCCATCACACTTTCTGATTCCCCAGTTATGTCTGATGTCAACACATGTTAAACATCCAAGGTCTCACATCTTCTAGGGTACAAGGAATTATAAACATTCTACTCAAGAGAAATAGGCACAACAGGCATAAACCTACATATCCAAAATGGAAAGATTGGCCTCAAGCTGCTTTCCCAAGGTTGTGTATAAAATCCATGGCAGAATCTAGAAAAGAGGATTGAAATATTGACACATTTTTAAACAGTGGCAAAGATCAATCATCTTTAATAACGTTACTATTAGTATTTCGTAATAGCTCTCCTCAGTTCAGTCTTGGGTCTTGGTTTTAGATTGTGTATGACACAGTATCTAAAATCATTATGCAAAAAGGAAAAGGCAGCATACACAGACACAAAGTGAATTACAAGTCTGGAAGTCTTCCCAAAGCCGATGTGGAAATGCCAAGGTTGTCAAAACCTGATGATGGGATATTAAGAAATCTTTCATCTTATATTTCCATGCTAGTATTACTGAGTGTGTTCTAAACATCTAGGGAAGCCGTAAACACATGCAGTACAATTTTGTATACCATAAGAGTGACAAAGAGTAGCTACTGCATTAAATTAATTGTGAAAGCATGTTTTTCTTAAATTTTCTAGGTGTTACCAAGCACAACCTTGAATGTCAGTATCTTAGAAATCATTAATTGCACTCTATGCTAAATTATCATCTAATGTCAAGGAAAAAAAATCAGATTGTATGAATTATTCATCACCTCCAATTCAATATGAATGCTGTTCTAGCTGAGTGTTAAGCACTTTTGAACAGTATCATAGAAGGTGAACACTTTTCTATAACAGAATACCAGAAACTTACCTGACCTTTATAAAATACATGTCCCAAAAAATCAAGAAGATATACCTCAGGAGAAAAAATGAACTTAGGACTAAAGATATTAACTTTGTTAATAGGGTCATATAAGTATTTGCATAACATGTTTCAGATGAAATCCACTCACATAGGATTAAGACTCTCAAAAAACAATGTTAGAAATCTCTTAATATATGTCCTTCCACTCTCCCAACAATTTCTTCAATTGCGTTTTCAGTTAAGGTACAGAGGCTGTTTGCTATATGCCCATAAGTAGACTAACATCTTGTTTCTGGGGATATTCCTAGAGCAATTGTTGCTACTACCCTGGTTTGGTAGGAGATTTTGCCTGTACTTTGCTGAGGATGCATATGTTGGAGGAGAATGGTTAATTGGGCTGCTGATTTTTATATCTGCGCATTCTTACAGTAGGGATATTTCCCAGAGTTAAATGTTTGGTGTCAATTAACGAAGGTGTTATTTGGATAAAACATTGTTGTCATGTGACTACTCTATAAGCTTCCACATTTCATACTGCACACTTCAGAAGCTCCTTTGCCTACCCAAATATACTTGGGTTCACAGATCTTACTTTCTGGACTGATCATTTAAAGGTGCGCATGGAAGGAAAAGTTAATAAAACAACCACAGCACAAAAAAAAAAACACAGCAAGAGACTGTTGTCAAAATCCAATTACTGAGTGAAAAGTGGAATTTAAAAATCCAATGACTTGATGACCTGAAAAACGTATGGTGACCTGATGAACTGAAAAGCCCATGGTGACGTGATGACCTGAAGATTTGAAATTTCCTATCCAAAGTAAGATTATACAACTTGCTTTCTTCAACATATTTTAATATTTTTATTTTATCTTTTTTTAAAATTTATATTAGTTGGTGTATACTATTATTGTACAGGAAAAGTATCAGATGTCCTTAATTCACCATCATAAACACTGTTCCAGAGAAGCTGCCTTACATACTGTTTAGAAAGTGACTAACCTCCAGCTAGCCTATGAGTCTGCCAGCTAGGAGGAAAAACTGTAGGGAAATAGAAGGATACAGCAACTACTTTATGAAGTATGGCAAGAATCTTTAGTCCAGGAGAAAGTAGCACTGTCCCACTCATGCTTGTGTTCTTTCTGTGTCACTCTACACATTACTCATGCTCTGAAGCTTTTTTCCTACTAGTTACTAGCTATCTTTTAATTCTAAATTAGTTTATTTAAAAGTTGATTGTAAATATTAGTGTGATAGAGTTCTTCCTTTGGATTTCCAGATACCATGTCCAGCACATGATATTTGCTTAATAAAAAATAGTGAAACACTGTTGTGAACCTGAAATTTTAAACAATATTTTCATACAAGTTTGGACTAGGAAAGAAACCAAGAGGTTCCCTAAGACATCACTTCCACAAAAAACTCAAAAATCACGTATCCCTAAATATGGGAGGTATATTTAAAGAAATAACTTTTTCTCGGGTTATTTTTTCTTCACTTAAAGCATTGACACAAATCTATGGTACCTTCAGTTTCCTCATGGATGCACTCACTTATGCTGCTAGGTAGAAGAAACCCAGGGAGTGAAATTGAGCATTGGATGCTTGATTGAACCGCTATTTAACTGGTAGCTTCCTCTATATTTAGTTCGGACCACTCTGACCATTTTTCTTGGGGAAAAAAAAATGGTTTAGAAGAGAACAGGTCTCAGCAGTTTAGGTAGAAGTTAGTAGTATAGAGGTGTCAAGCCTGTTGCACTTGACTCCAAGCTTCAGGACGCATATCTGCCCCCTTTCCTTTTTAGTGGAACAGACAGAATCTATCCAGATTCCTAAGCACAGCTGCATATTGAAAACAGCAGTCTGAAGGCTAGGTGATCTCAGCCACCTATTCATCTCACAAACAGAAGTGACTGAGGAATCTTTCCTGAAGATAGACAAAGATGTCTATCTCTAATTTAGTGTGTAAAACAAGGTGGAAAAAATTTAATTCCTAAAATTATATGGTACAGCCATACATTGTATGTATTTGTACTGAAAATTTAGAAGTAGTGCTAGAGCTTCAATGAAGCTCAGTTTGCAAAGGAGAGAAGAAAGGAGTCAAATTGCATAGTTCTTTAAAATAAAAAAAAAAAAGAATTAAAAAAATACAAAATTAGGATAATGAAATTTCACTTCCTGCTATTTTATGATAATTTTTTCATTATCTGCTTAATGGAATTCTAGTTTGTGAAATCCTTCCTTAAAAATTTTTAATGAATCAAACAGACACATAAAATGAAGGAATGTCATTCAGACAATAACCAGGCACTGCATGATGTATTCTGGCAAGTTACTGAATCTGTTTTAGGCAATTGTCTGAGACCTGGGTTATGCAGCATAAACTGATAGCACATCTGCTACGGTTTATAGCTATACAGATAAATATTTATCTACAGTAAATTCTGGTACACTCTGAAACTTGAACAGTGTGGAAGTAAGAGTTCCATGGTAAAAGGAAAGTGCCAGAAAATACATTAATGGGTGAATTTATAGCTATTTTTTACTTTAAAAGGTCAAGGGTTTAAAACAGCAGGCATATATGAAACAAAAACATTATGGTATTTCAAGTATACCCTGAAAATAGAAACATCATGTACACTGGTCTTTGCATGAGAATACAGCAGTTCTGGCTGTCCTGGTAGATTTTCTGTACAAAAGAGTAATAAAGGCATTCAGTTAAAAAGGAATCTGGAAGCTCCAGAATCATGGGAATTGAGTGCAACTCCTGGCACCTATTATTATGCAAGAATGGTTCAGAAAGGCAAAGAGTATCTTCTTACGCAATATTGAAAAAAATTACCAGTATCTTTACAATGTGTTTTTTCTCTATGTTTTTTTCTCTAACTTATAGATATGAGTACACAGAGACTTGAAGCAGGCGTCCATAAATAAGTATCTGGTAAAATCTGAGATGCTCCAGGGAAGGTGGGACAGCTGCATAGGTTTATCAGATGTGACATAGGAGCTGTATGAGAAGCTGCCACCACCAGAGACCATCTAAGGCTGGGCAGGCTATCGCTGGGAATCTCACCTTTAACCATCACCTCTACGTGGGCACCTGAATTGAGCCCAGGGTTAAGACATTAAATAGCAATACAATAACAAAAAGCGAAACTTAATGGAGTGCAAGTTATTTTCTTGAATATAAGTGTCTTGTGCATTTTTACATGTTGAGGGTTGTCCCACCTAGTTTTCATCTCTAGAAAACTGTAGGTCTCCTATGGCTCCCAGCTCAGAATTTTGTAGATATATAAACAGCTTCCTCAGAGATCCCAAGCTGGTGGACACCTATGCCTGCACTACAGAACACAATCCCTAAAATCATAGTCTTAGTATAATATTTTTATGCCAAATCATCTCTGATGGATCTTATTTCCAAACATTCTGTTTTTTCAGGTGGCCAACTACTTATCTGTGTTTGTGAGCTCTTTTCTGAACTGAAACATCTCTCCAAGAACTGGAAGTGATGCATAAGTATCCCAACCACTACAAAGGTTTTTAATTTTTCTGTGTTTCAAGAATACAAATAGTTGCATCAGAGACAACAAGAGTTAGAAAAGTGAAAAAAAAAAAAAAAAAAGCACCAAAATTACCTAGAGAGCTTTTCTATTTCATTATCCAAAGGATTTCTCATCAGTATGCTGATAAGAAAAAGACACAGATGTGTGTTTCCCATATCAAATAGTGCTTGTTATTCTGTTCTTGTGGCTGCCCCAGCAACCAGTGACCTGTGTGAGAACCTGTGCTGACAAGCTCCACAGGTATCCAAGCTTAATGTAGCTCCGGAGTGCTTTTAATAGATAAGCATAGTCTATCTGTTCTGGCAAAGAAAAATAGGGCAAGCAATCAGACAACCATTTTCCATAACCTGAGTGGAATATTTAACACAAGTCAAGGGTAAAGAAAACAATCTTCCCAGAACAATGCCTTGAAATTCCATTGAAAAAAGAGCATCTGTGTTTATACACATTTGTATATATATATACATATACATACATACGTGTGTATATATATGTGTGTGTGTGTAGTATGTATGCACTTATAATAGGAACGAGAGATTGCTCCTTTGTTTCCTTAAGTATATTATTTGACAAAACAGAAGCCCTTTCTACATAATAGTCTAGATATTCCAACTAGTAAAATTGCTAGGAGATATCATATAAAACCAGAAAAACATAATGACAAAAAAGTGTTGACCTACAAGAAAATGAAATTTTCTTTACTCATTCTAGCTGTCTAGAAATGAAAATTCTAGTGCTACTGCATAAGATAGCACACAGAAAAAATCTCATAAGGTTTTATTTTTTTAACACATTTTCCTTTTTATTGAGCTTTATTCCCTTTTTATTGCCAATAAAATCTACAGTACGATGATTCTGGTGTAATACTGTGTATTGCAAATTCACTTCTACTGAATTTCTTTTTTCTTTCTGTTGATTTATAAACACAGACAACTGAGAACAAAGTACAACAGATTTTTAAAATTTTTTTGTTTAATTTATTATCATTACTTTTTTTAACCCTAAGTTTTAAAGTTTTACCTATTAATCCTCATTTGCTATGTACATTTAATCATGTTTCTGTAGGGAATAAAGTCTGTGATCATTAATTTAAAAGAACAGATAACAGCTTACTAGCTTATTGGTTAGAGAAGCTCTAATCACTCTTGAAGTACAAGACATCCTGAAAATTAGAAAAAGTATCTCCTTCGAGCAATGAAGCTGGAGTACCAATAAGCTGATAACACAGAAAGGAACAAGGAGTTGTTTGGATGTTCCCATTCTCTCTGAACGGTCATCTCACATGACATGATCCATATCTTACTAACGTCAGTATGAATGTAAGATGAATAATTCTCTGGAAGTAGATATTGGCACCCCGTCAAGTTTTCGAAGTGTTACTAAAGGAAAATGGCATAGGGAGGAAAAAAAAGAATGAATAAGCATAGAAAAAAAAGCATACAGGAATGAAGAATTAAGTCAGAGTGCAACTGAAATAAATCTTATGATATAGGGGAAGACTGACCAAAGGTTCATAATTCCTGCTCTCAAATGTCTAAAAATCAAGATATTTGAAAGCTATCAAAAGGCTCTAATACTTCCTTGTAAGGTGGGGGCTACTTAGGTCTTCAGAGCTGTAAAGATTAGACACTAGATATGCTTTATAATGAAATCTGAAATTATTTACATAATCATCACTTTCAAAAGCTAGATATTTATGTAAAACACTAGCTATTAAAAAATTATAACAATACTATGAAGGATGACAACATTGTGCAAGTTTGTTTAAAAAAATGGACAAAGAAAAAATATATTGTGTGAGTTGGTAGAATCCCTTTGCTGCTGTAATATGAAAATCAAGTGGCATAGGAGAATGTTCCTTAAACTCACTGTCATTCATGCTTATTTACTTCCTATTTGGAAGCTATCACAAAATAAATATAGTTTACTATCAAGATCAGAGATATAAGAAAAAAAGGTGGGAATAGAAATTTGGTAAAAAATTAGGGTTTTTTTTAAATTCAAATATTACTTTTCTCTCACATTTTATGATCCACACAATATTTTAGGCTCCTTTTCAGAACTGCCATCAGTGGAACATACTCTAAGATGATAAAACAAGGATACATTAAAGATTGATATGTAAAACTGAGCCTGAAGCCTGCCTTTGTTAAAAGAAAAAGGATGTGCTTCATGTAATTCTCTTGTCTCATTAAAGCGGTGATAAAATTCCACTCTGCTGAAATCAGATAGAGTTTTTCCATTCTTTTCCATGTTGTCAGCATTTAATTTACAGGTTCAATATCCACTGTATTTCAGACAGAGAGTGTTGGCTCAAGTTTTCCCTTTACTCTCTGTCCCATCTCCTAGAGATTGCTGTTCTCTTAAAAGAAGGGGAAGAGGATCCTGAACTACTATGGTCTACAGAATAATATATCAAATACAGTGGTCATGAATTCAGATTATCCTTGTATACTTTCAGGTTTTTGAAAGATAGAGGCTTAAGAACTTTATCTATTTCCAAAGACATTGTAGCACAACAAAACTTCCACACCATAAGAGATAGAAAAATGGAACAGTGACTACTATAGCTTGCTACAAAAATTAGGTGTATTGTAATCCAGGAATAAAAATAACCAAAAATAGTTAAATTAGTTATTTTTTTAAGCCTGAAAATATTTTTTTCTACTTTTCTGTACCAGCTTCACTTCATGTTGTTTTTGAGCATCAAAAAGAAAAGAAAAAGAAGACATAGAGAAATAAAGGGAGGGTAGGAATCTAGGAGAAAAATAAAATTTAAAAAAAAAGGTGAAAGTATTCAAAATAAAGAGATAAGCAAAGAAATAATTCATACTTTGAAACAATCAAATTTTTAAAAGAAAAAATAAAAACCCGGACCACAAGCAAAGTCACATTCTTGTCCTAAGCTGCAACTCTGAGGGGCATCTAGACACATTCTATGTGCCCCAAAATATGCTGGTACATGATTTGTTATACACTAAAATCCAACAGTAAAAATTTTCTTTCCATGACATTTATTTTAAGCATAGAGGTCCTGAAATTTAATCATTGTTCTCTGGTGACACTTTCAAGGACTTGTCCTGTCTTCTTAGTCATTTGTCACTGAAAGCAAGGTAGCAAGGTCTGGAGCAAAACCCATGATGGTTTTGTGCTGTTTTCCAGGAGAGCATTTAAAACAGAGTGCATATTCTCTAGATAAATATTCTAAGAAATTTCTATCAGTAAAAACCCTGAAACATTTCAAGAGCTCATTTGCTTACGAGTGCAGCGTCCACAGGAATGATGGAGTTTATGTGATTGGCTGCAAGGGGAGGGAAAGGTGCCATCAGTTTGCTCCGTGGAAGGTTTATTCAGCCAGCTTATTTCCACTACATGTGCAACCAGGCTCTCTATCTCCCTGCCTGGAGCACACTTAGCTTTAAGCTGCCCCTTGTTACTTGTTTTTTTTCCTGTAACAGTTTAATCTTAGGTCATCCAGGGGTCAATCCAGTGTATATGTTCCTGAGATAGGGCTGTAAGCCATATGGAAGAAACAATACACCAGTTCATGGTTATGGAAAAGCACAGTGTACCTTCTTCGTCTTATTCTTCCTTTCAGCTTTAATGACAGAGAGGAAGCTAGATTGGTAAAAGCTACACATTAGGCTTCTCCTTGGGGAAAGAAGTGGAAAAGTGAGATTTTGTGCATGAACAAAGGGATTCAACTAAAACGAACTAACAGATTTTTTCCCTTACTTACATGGAAGTCATAAACTTTTTATAACATGTGTTCTTAAGGATTTAAGATTCTCAATGTAAAAAATGTGTGTAATTAGTAAACCCCATAATATATGATAAAAAAGGGAGCGATTTTGCTAGATGATTCTGTAGATTATACATAAAAGAGTTTATCACATAATATCACTTCATATGAGTTCCAAGAGATTGATGTATTCTGTGGGGCAGAACTGGACCTGGATTTAGATCCTCTTTTGACATATCTTTCCTTAATAAACAGGCAACTTTGTTCTGACACAATGAAAAAAAGAAGCTGTGTCTCACTACAAATTTGTCTTTCAGCTACATTGTATAACACCTTCAAATTATTTTTTGAAATTTTTCTCTTCTGGGCCACACTTGAACAAATATTGTCATTCTTGTTGTTGACATTGGAGTTCCTTTTGATAAAATGCAACTCATCCTACTTTTGATTGTGAAACCAGTACAAAGAACATTTTGCTACCATTTCATCTTGATATTTGAAATTACACATTCCAAGCCACATTGTGTGTGAGCTCATTATGTTCAGAAAGAGGAAAATCTATTTACTTATTTTTTCTCTAGAGGAATTATTCAGAAACCGGTAAATCACATGCACTGCCCAATTACTTCATTCTCAACCATAACAGCAACTTTTACTTTCTTGTCAATAAACTCCCTGCAAGCAATCAAGTCACTCACTTGGAATAAATGATGGGTTGACCTCTGATAGCTGTGGATGAAAAATGTATCAACACAAAGATATCACTTATGCTTCAGGAAGTCCCTGTAGTGGAGATTGTTTAAAGGTGGGAAAATGGCCTGAAAAAAAAGTATCACACTTTCAATTCTTTTCCTAAACTTCATCTATAAACCATTATCAGATGAACGATAATGAACTTTGGTTCTTATAAAACACTATGTGAACTTTGGTCTGACCTACTTAACTAATATTTTTTGTTGAGTGATTTGTTCTGTTTTCAAGCTTCTGTTCCTTTATTATTTAATTCTTAATGTAGTACCAGCCAGAAAGAAGAGGGAACCAGTCAAGAAGAAGAAATAAAATCAAGTTTTCTATGGTATCATATAAAGACTAAGAAATACAAACTGATACTGCACATATTAAAATGTACTCTGAACAATGAAAGTGTCAATTGACCACACAGAGGAATCTGATGCTATTTGACATCGCTTAAGGCATCCTGGACACCACAAAGGGGTGGCAGATATGATACAGG
Organism: Corvus hawaiiensis; assembly: GCF_020740725.1. Classification (NCBI taxonomy): domain Eukaryota; kingdom Metazoa; phylum Chordata; class Aves; order Passeriformes; family Corvidae; genus Corvus; species Corvus hawaiiensis. The sequence continues at coordinate 80,113,036 of NC_063214.1, forward strand.
GATGGCCTTTGTCCTTCTGGAGTTGCAACTCAGGGTCTAGGAGGATAGCCCAGGGTAGCCCAAACAGCTCTAGGCATCTTTGGTTAGGCAAAGCAATTGAGTCTGTTGGTCCAGCACCACCTTTTGCTCATTTATCTCGATGAACTTGGAGCTTTGCTCTACAATGTGCCACTGAATAGTTTCTACTGGAGCCACATCTTACAAGTTTAGACAGTTTTTTTGAGTTTTAAAGCTTCATTGATTTACTGTAACTCTTATCTGCAACTTCACCTCACCTGTATATTTCTATTATCACATCCACAGGTTATTTCAACAAGAACACTGTATGTTGCTATTTAATTCTTCATGACAAGTGCAATACCTGGCAGTCCTGAGAAGAGATTCATGTAGGCATTTCAAATAAGAACCATCTTTGATGAAGTTGTGGTTTTTTGTTAGAGGAGGCTGCACTGATCATGGAATCAACAATCAATTTTCATTTACTATTTTTGTTTCCATTAATAGATAATAACTCTGAAATTATGCTGCCAAAGCTAAGCTCAGTTTTAGACATTTCTGATAGACTCAGATATTTCTGTACTGAGTCAGACACTTGCAATTAATGTATCTTTACAGAGAGGAACTTCAGAATATTGTGTAAATGTTTTATATAACTAACTTTATTCCCCTGAAGAGAGAAAGAACTACATTAAAAATCTGATATTCAGGATTCTGAAACCCTTTTTACTTTCATGTTAAATTTCCCCGTGGTTTCCTTTTCTACTTTATTGGCTTTAATTGTCTTTTTGCTCAGCTCAAACACCATGAGCTTTACGACAGACAGCATCTTCTAGTGACAGTGTTGTTTTGTTTTCTTGAATAAAAGGTGGCATTTATGTTCTATTAAAGGAAGAAGAACAGAGGATAAAAAGAGGTTTTGTTTGCTTGTTTGCTTAGCTTCCATTTGCCAGAGTCTTTTCCAGGATGCAAAATACAGAACACAGTGGTAGAGACTGCACTAACACTATGTGGTGCATTATGAAAAACCTGTTATCACATTGGAAAATAAAGGCAGGAAATTGTGTCACAGTTTATTGGACATAAAACAGTCAGCCATCTCACTGTGATTGAAGGAATTCAGTTTATAAGCTCGGGTTCTTCCAGGTTTGTGTGCCATGATCTCTGCTGGAATGCCTTGAGCACCAGGAAGGCTGACACCCTTTTGTGTCTCTCCCATGGACTAAGGGAAAATATAGCATCATGAGCCAATTCCCTTTTCCTTTTATCTCCTTTTATAGAATCTTCTTTTCTTTCAGCAAACAAGCAATAATACCTTGCACTAAGACACTGGACACTGCCATTTGAAATGTCTGCTGCACAAGCAAACAGAGTGGAGTATATACTGTTTACTCACCCTCTGCTGTGCATTTATATGTGAGGTCAATGATGAATCAGACTTGGGCATAGAGCTGTTTAAATCTTGTTTTTTAATGCCAGCTTACTTAATACTTGGTTGAAAGACAAGCCAAAATTCTACCATTTCAGGACTTATCAGAGCATTACATGAAGTTAACCTCCAGCGCTATTCCCCATGAAACTCTGATAAGCACCTTTTAATAGTTCACAGTCAGCTAGAGTGAGATAGTCACAGAGAGTTTTTCTCAAGAAATTAATGTACCCTGTAAATCAATAGCATTGAAAATACCAAAGAAGATGAGTATATGGAATTCACTAGTTCTGCTTTAAAAGGAGGTACAGTCCACTTTGAGTAAGGATTAGCCACAAAGTTTATCGGTATTTTTACTCACACTCCACTGCTTTAGTTGGTCAAGTATAGTGAACCACTGCATGCTGCCAAGGTTTAAAGAGGGAACAGCTGTATAGATTTACATCTTGCTCAAGAAATTGGATCTTCTTCCAAGGCATTATTTTCTAAAAATTCTACTTTCCATCTATCATTATTTTGAGAAAAAGGGATGGCTCTTTTTTCTGAAAACTTTTGAAAAGCTTTGCTAGAGAATTTGACAAGTCATAGATGTGACTGTCTACTCCACATTTGATTCAAAATAATGTTAAAAAACAGTATCAAATTAATTGTCTGAGTTTTAGTGCCTTTTTGATGGAGAATGTACATGAAGGTGTGCTACACTTTTTCATTTTTCTTCCAAATAACAGGAATATCTTGCCCTTTGGGGGCAACAGTAGTTCATGGACTAGGAGTTTTCCATTTTATTAATTTAAATTATCAGTGTGATAAGATTATCCTTTTTTTTCATTCATTCAAAGTTTTGTTATGCATGTACCATTCTACATCATCAGAAATAAATGAGAGCTTTGCAAGCAACTCAACTGAAAAATTTCTCTTGAGACAAAGTTTGGCTTCCAATGACTGTATCAGCACAGGGGCTTGTATTCAAATTAAAATACAGCAGTAGCTTTAGTTTCTAATGACTAATGACAAACTAAAAAGCTAAATAGACAACAAAGGGAACATACAGGAACTGTTAACCTGACAATATAGTATACTATAACCGTGGATTAAGTTCTCACAAACTTTAGCGTGAAAACAATTCTCATTAAAGCATCCTACTGATGTAAGGGATTTTGTGTCACATGAAAGTTAGGTATTTATTTTAATAAAAAGTGAGATGGTCATGATTATAGAACCTGGAGAACTAAGGAGATAGAAATATCAGGCTCTTTATATTTGGACATAGAGCTGCTGTCCCTAGAAGAGGGTTTATATATGATCATGTTCTGAGCGACAGTACTTGTGTTATATGAGGCAAAAAAATAAGAGTTTATGCACCTCCCTGGGCTTAACTGTTTTTTGTCATGAATGTGTAATATTGCCCAAGCTGTTGTAACAGTATAGAAGAGTAGAGATAAAGGATTAACTACATAAAGTATCACCTTCCTCAAATAATTGGCTTTTGGTGTTGAAGATATATTGATTTTCCTCTTAATATTTCTGTCCTCTTTTTTTTCATATTATATGAGAAGAACACTTCTCCACACAATTTGTTTGACATATTATTCTTGTGTTATGCTCTATATAGTGTTTGTGGTTTGCTACTGCCCTATCAGTACAGTAGATTCAATTACAGAAATACTGCACGCATAGCTGAACTAAGAGTATATTAAGCATAGAATAACTGAACCAGTTTCATATTGTAACATTTAGAAAAGCTAAAAAAAAAAACTTTTCCTATTGGAGGAGCATCATCAATGATGTATAAAAAAGAAACTTGGTGTGAAAAAAAGGTTCATAACACAAACAGGTTTTATGGTAGTACATAAAGTTGGAACATAAGCATAAATACAAGATGGTGCAAAACCCCAAGAATGTGAAAGTACATTGCCTTTTATTCTAAAAACAAGTAATTCTAGTTTGTTGGGAAGAAACATCATCCATGCTCACACTGCATAACAGAGAGCAGTGCAAGAGCAGCTGAGCTAACACAGACCTGATTGAATTTGTTAGGCTCAGTGTTACAAGGTAGACTTAGCGGCAAGCACCTTAAATGTGTGGTGGCTGCACCCTGGTAAACACACTGAATCCAACATTACCTGGGCACTACACCAGCCTACGAACATGTCAATGAGTATGTTGCTTGTACAGCTTCTATGTCAATGAAAACTGGCTCACAGAGCAACAGTTTTTTATATTTCCACTCCAGGGTGTCTTTCTCTACTTTTTTTGCCAGTAAGACTATAAAAAGATTGGTCCAAATTGAAACGTCACATGAAACTCTTGCACCAAGCCTCAGTGCAAAATTACTGTAAGTTTAGATGATATTGTCCTTAAGGAACTGTTTGTTCCAAAGGGACATATTTCCTAAGTCCTGGTGTCTACCAAGATAGATGTAATCCAAAAAAGAGGGATTATTTTAGGTACTTTCCCAGGAATTTTCATCTTTGAAATAGACAAGTAATAGAATTTAGTCTCTACATTCAGCTCATCCAATACAAGGCCAACTCTCTACAGCAGCTCTGTTGAAGACGTATTCCAAAGTAGAACATTTATAAAATAAAAGCATGGATGCACTATCTGGAGTTTCATTTGTGTATGTTTCATTTTATATATCCATGTATTTATTTATACAGTCAAACATATATAGAAAAAAATCCTAAAATGGAAAAGTGGGAAAATGGAACATCATTAATGTTGAAGTAAAACAGTGTTTGTATAATAAACATAACAAAATTGAGTCAGTGAAATAGAGGAATTAATTGGTAGATTTAAAACAGAAGCAAAAGTAAAGCTTCCTGTTCTGGTTTCTGCCTGTTATAAGGACTGTGAAAGCAATTTTGAATTAAGATATTTTTCCAGTTTAAATTCAGGCATTAAGAAAGATCCATCAGTTGTTCTTACAGAGCAAGAAAGACTACATTTGTCTCCCCATTCCTGGACTGCAGTGCTCCTGTATGTACCACCGGCTGGTTAATAATGTGAGAGGACTCATTCTTTCTGAAAAAAATCTCAGCTTTTTGTTAAAATAACCAGCACTGAAAATACAAGAAGCTTCTCTCTATGTTTGCAGTCAGCTTTCTGTTGTGTTTGCTACAAAATCATTGCTGCTGTAATTTGGGAGGTTTCCAGTGGGCAGGCTGTAATTGTCTGCTTTCTGCAAACCCTGTCATCCTCCAAAGAAAAAGAGGTCATTACATCCAATCTCTAACATGCATTCTGGTATCTTTCCCAAAAGGAGAAACTTTTGCAGCCAAAGCACTTTGGTATTTTCCCTTGTGTTCAAAAAGAGAGCTAGTAAAGCCTTTTATTGAGGGCTCTGCTCCCATTACATGTGGCCAGCAGTGTGAGGCTGTGCAACACTCCGAGTCTAAGCACTGGCATGGATGTTGGAGGATGTCCTAATGCTCTATAGCTGGCCTCAGATGTGCTAGATATGCTTTCAGACCAGGGTACTGGGATGTGAAGGCAACTTAAAATCAATTGTGCCCTAAAATGGAAAAGGCATGATGATCAAGCGAGGAAAAGCATAAAACAGGGAAGCAGAAATTGACACTGAACAGAGCTGCCTTTCACTCCTCTAAGGCCTTCCAGAGAGCTGGATCTGCCCAGAGTTGTGACAAAACAGATGAACCAAAAGTGGTCTCTTCATCATCATTTCCCTCCCCTGAAACTTCTTCCTCAAAGAATGAAAGTTCTGTGGATGGAGCTTTGGTCCAATCCTACCATGGCCATCATTTAATCATTTTCGGAATGCAGATATGAGAATATAAGAGTTTCAACAGGAGTACCACTGAGTTCACAGCCTTGCCCATCTACTCTAGTAACTATCTCTTGAAAGGGTCCCCTATGCAAAGTTTAGCCAACTATGAAGGACCAGAATGTACAGTGATGCTTGCCTGCATGAAACAGTCTGCATCTCTGGTGATCTGAAACAGTCCAATGTTGTCTCTTAATATTTTATTGTTGATAATGTGCTTTCCTTTCATGGGCTTAATAATTACTTAACATCTCGATGAGTGCAACAGTTTATGTATATATATATATTTTTTAAAGTCTACTATCATGTCAAAAATCATGTTGATCCTATTTCATCAGCCAAATAAGGACTTCCAATTTAATTTCTCATGTGAGTGATTTTATTTCACATTATTCTCCAGCTCCTTCCTTCAATGAGATCTAGTATATTTAATTTCTCTTTGCACAGAAATCACTCTGTAGAAATCTTTAATAAAACTGGTTTATTTTCTCTACCCCTATGAGTTCTACTGTACCCTTTGCACAAGGAGGAGTCAGAAGTCCATATATTCAGGATTCAAAAAATTATTATAGAAGGGTTATTTCAGCTGCTTTTATGTTTATTATCCAATAGTTCTTAAAATTTCATTTTTTTTAAACAATGAACATGAAAACAAAATATTCATATAACCATTTTTAGTAAATCATAGCTCCCAGACCTCTCTGGCAGTAGCTGGTTAGAATCAGCCATTGTATATAGTTTGGCTTGTTTTCCTATGTGTGCTAATTTGCGCTAATCAACACTGAATTTCATTTGCCACTTTATTACATAGTCAGTCAATATTTTGACATCCTTCTGCATGTCTTTACAGTATTTTTTTATGTTTATGATCCTGAATAATTTAAAGTTGTCAGCAAATTTTATTCTCACTACTTACCCTCTCTTTTGGATAATTAATGAGTATGCTGAACAACACATACTAGGAGAAAGAGGGACTTAACTTGAGTGCCTATTATTAGGAAAATGACTGCTTATTTTATGGTTTGTTTCCAAATATTTTATCTGGTGTGACTGATATAATTAGAGGTTTTTCTGTTTGGTTTGGTTTTGTGTATTTTGTGGGTTTTTATTATCCGTTCTAGGATACCCTGAAGTTTAAAATGTATGAGGCTAATATTTGTTTAGATGATTTTTTAGGAAGGTCTCCTTCTGGAAAAGCTTTGTTGACTTATCCCTTTTCAAACATAGCTTTCATTGTGATTTTTACAATACCTTATATTCTGGGAAAATGCTGTTTTTTCTATGCAGTGTCCTGCTGTTACAGCAACATTTAAATAGATCGGAACCTTCGGTTCTCAAGACAAAATGTTGTACAACAATAGTTGATAATTACATGGCATTCAAGGCTTCAATCCAATGTGTCTCAACTGGTTTAAAATATATGTATTGAATCATCCAGTTACAAGACTAATGTTTTCTAAAATAATACAGCTATCCTCTAAGTATAGGTATTTCTTTCAAAATTTTCTCATCAAGTTTGAAGGATGGTAAAGGTCATTTACCACTATGGATATCCACTGGTACAAGTACTGAATACAAAATTGTTTAAAGCTATGATTTGCTTACTGACAAAATAATTCCTGAACACCATTAATAATGTTGTTAGTCATTCATCTAGGAGAATATTACTACTAATTTCTCTGTACTTGTACTAGTTGTCTCATAACTTGAAGTGGTGTAATGGGTTCAATGTTTGCAGTGAAGACTGCATTTGAGTAGATAGAGTCAGTACTTCTCTTCAAAGTGAATGGTAACGTGTGCTTGTTAAAGTCATGGTTGCTTTGTAAGCACCACAGTATTGGGAAAAATTAATTATCTCATTGAGGAGGGAACAAGCTAAGAGGGAGGGGATATTCTGTTCCCATATAAATAGCAAATAGAAAAGAAAGATATTTTAGGAAAAACAATTAAACACAACTTTTAATTGTAAGAACACTGGAATAGGTGGCTGGGGAGGTTGTACTGCCTCCATCATTAGGCAAGTCACCCAGGAAAATGATTTAAGGATATCTGACTGTAGCATGTGGCGAGAAGTTCGGCTATATGATTATTTGCATTTCCTAACTAATTTTTTCCGGTTCTAATATAACTTTTAGTCACCCCCCTGTAAGGTCTACTTTTTGTATTAAAAGTAGAATTGTCATCTTAGGATAAACAATTTAGTAGCCTATTAAGAGGGGACCATGTGCATGTCACGGCTTCTTTTATCTGTAAGACAGCTGTAATCATGTCATATCTTCTATTTGTTTTGAAGTTCAATTTTTTAGCATTTGTTTAAAATTGCATACACTAAACTTTTAGAAACTCTTGTTCTGTGCATGTATTAAGCAAAAACCAGTGTTTTGTCACACAGCTGGAAAATCATAGACTCATTTTAGTTTTGTATGTTTTGCAGTATTTTCTCACAGTAATAGACTGTAGATTCCTGAACTGTTTCCCCAGAAAAGGCGATACAAAATCTGTTTCAAGTAATTTTGGTGTGGGCTGAGCTGTCACTCAATAAAACATTTAGCAAAGTAAAATCCTTACTTGAATGAGAAGTCCAGAAGTCTTTACTTTGCATTTCTCCCTACTAGTTTCACTCTAGTATTCCCTTGCAGAGAGTGGAATTCTGCTCAGATACCTAAATTCATTTACCTAAATGGATATGTCACCTACCACTTGAGATGTCACAGCAGTTCTAAGATATCTACACAAGCCTGGCAAAAATTACATGAGTCATGGGAATTCTGCAACCTTTGAAATGAGCAGCTGAAAAGCCAGTCAGGATATCTTAAGGCATCTCAAAGCATTAGACATCTGTGGTTAGACATCAATTATCCCGCGATAACTGAGACATGCCTTTTTGGGTCTTCATTTTACCACAAGGTTGGCAAACAACAGTCAAATGGAGATTTCAACAGCTGATAGAAAATCACTTGCTGAGTTTTGCTTTTCTTGCTTCTCACTATCACTCTACTTATGCTAACAGTTTTTGCTTTGTTGGTAGTGCTTTTGCATTTCTCTACCAAAAAAAAATCTTGTTTTCTGCCACTTACACTCTTCTTTCTTGAATTGTTCTTTGTTTGAGTCCAGGTGCCGTTTAGCACACAAGCTCTTAAGTATCCAAATATCCACAATCATTTGCAAGGTGCAACCCACTTTCACAGCATGTCTGTGGTGATTTGCTTGTTAATTATAAACAGACATAAACAAACTCATACTCCCTGTAACTAGCCCATGCACTAAGAGTTTACAGGACTTCTCAATTTGTCAGGGCACAAATAGAAATGCTCTTAGGCTTCTGGATGAAATAGTTTATGAAATTATCCTTCACAGCTGCTTGTTACCAGCCTTGCAGCTGAGACGCCATAGCTGATCATGTTAATTTCGAGGCCATTTTTGTGCAGAGTGAAATAGATTAGTTTAATCTAACACTGACGCTTTTTTAAACAGATTTACTCCTTTTCATTGAAATGGAGGGTGTTTTTCTAGTGAAGCAGCTGTGACTCAAATCGTTATTGTTACATGGAAAGGAGTAAAACTAAGAAAAGAGGAGACATTTGGTAAACAGTACACTTCAAACTGAGATTTAGTAAAAATTAATGAAAGTTTTGTTTTAGGAAAAAAAAAACCTCTGATTTCTTATATCGTTTGCTGCATGCTCTGCATTGTGTAAAACACGTTTTCTGTTTGATTAAGCAAATTATTCATTTTATTTAGTCAAAATTAACTATGATTTTTTTCTCTGAAGCTCTCCTAGTCCCAGGATTTCCTTTACAGCACTGACATTTGGAAAGTCACAAAATAATTACATCAGAATGTTTTTTCACAGCTGTAAAAAATTGACAGTAGATGGCCTGAACAACTAGCCATGAATTGCCTTGAAAACATGTAGCAGAACAAATAAATCCTCTGGGAAGAAGCCTATCACTATGGTTCCACATTTCTCATGTTTCTTCTTTCCCTCTGGCTGGCTTGAAACATGTTTCCTATGCTGAGGCTATATATTCCATGGCTCAACTTCCCCATCTATGATCAAGGAGGTAAAGGGAGCTGATTTCCCTGCTTGCTTTTTTCCTGGTCTATTACACAGGCTCAGTGACTTCTCCTTGGAAACTGAAATTCAAATATTTTCTGTTCAGAAGGCATTAAGTGCTGTATATATTCTCCGTCTCCTTAAAGACTCCCTGTACCTGCATGTGTTTATATTCAGAAACATGAACAAACACACCTTGGCAGCAAAGGCAGCACCGTTGGACACCACCTCTGGATCCATGTAACAACTGATATAATTTGTATTGTGAAGTACTGTGGACTCCAGTGTGAGTATCCCTCATGCACCACAGATACCCTCTGTCTGTTTTTCTCAAAAAAACCCCAACACCATTAAAATAATCCAATCCTTACCAGTTACCAGCTCCCAGATGAAAAAGTCAAGCAGCTGATACTGAAGGTAAAAAGGGCAGAAGGTATGATAAGTGCAGAAAATACTTGGATGTGCTTGCAGCTGCAGCCAGTGCTTCATGACCACGATTAATTAGGTTGGGAGGGCTGCTGGATTGCTCTCTGAGGGATACCAGCAGTTACAAGAATGCATTATATCCAGTTGCTCGAAGCCTAGCAGACTATGTCCTGCTCTCAGATATATGTGTTTTGCCATCTGGACTAAGACAATGCAACATACCTGGGCATCAAACCATCAGCCTGTAGGAAACACCACCTGCTTCACAATTTATGGCGCATCCCGTGGCCAAATGAATCAGCAACTGCAAACACCTCCAATTCTCTCATGCATCTTTGCTTTCTCAGAATACTGAAATATGATGGAGGTGAGTTATGTAATCAGGAGCTCCCAGAGCTCTGGGAGAGACACTACACCTGGTGAGCTGGTTTTTTGAGAGTCAATCAGGAGCTCCCAGAGCTCTGGGAGAGACACTACACCTGGTGAGCTGGTTTTTTGAGAGTCCACTGTGACTGATCGTGGATAATGCTAATGTGACATCATCTTTGTAGATACAAAGTTATGGGTTTTAGTCTATATATTAGTGGTCTGAAAGTATTTATGAGAAGCTGGGAATTTTACAAGAGTACTGTGTCCAGAAGGCTGTGATTGACATAATTCTATAGTGTGTACATGCTGAGGATCTTGACCATTTTTTTCTCTGAAATTTTATTTCTCAATTTCATTTTTATATGAACAAAATAAATTATCTTATATTCACTATAACTACTTAATAAGAAAATAATATCAGGAAAAATGAGTGGTTAAGGTGATCTAAACACTGATTTAATCATGACATGGATCAGCTAAGTGAATAGGGGTTATTGGAGATCCCTTACCTTTCCCCTTCACTTTTTTTCACTTTTCTAAAGCCTTGGAATAGAAAATAAAGGTGTTAGACTGAGACCAAGCCTAATACAATGCTAGGGTTTTGGGGGGAGGGTTTTATTTTTTAATGAAATTACTTTGAGCACTGCTGGGGTTTGCCTCTTCATAATCTTTGGCAGATAAATTACAAAGGCAACACTAATATATTAAAGTATAAGGGATATGAATACCTTCCTTTGAAGTTTACTTCAGTGACCTCAGGAATGGGCAAGCAAAAGGTTTTCCTGAACACAGCTATTTTTCTCTTCTAATCTAGTTTTTTTGACTTCTAGGTTGCATCCACTCTGTGCTAGTCCAAGAATAAAGAAAAACTGTCTTTAAAATCAAACATCCAGTTTTGATACACCTTTGAATAAAAGCACCCTAACCATTGTATTCTGTTTCTCAGGCTTGTAAAAGATTCTGTGATGGAGCTTTGATCTTGAAATTTTACTTTCCCAATTTGTCTGTCTTCTTTCATTCTAAAATCAAATGCAGTTATCAGAGAAGTCCAAGGTTTCTTTTCATCTTGGAGATAGAAAAGAGCTCAATCTGCATCTAAAAGCATGCTCAAGCCATACAGTTTGTTCCCATAATAGAGACAGATACTGAATTATGCAACAAGTTCCCAGTGAGCAATTACATTTTAATCACAGTAAAGATTTTTTCTGCAAAGACACTTCTATGGATGATTTATTTCAAAAGATAGGAATTGTGCCCATATAGCTTAACTGGGAAAGTGTTCAACTTCCCCAGACAAATTTCCTGGCAGGAAGATTTTTTGAGGAGACTAGTAACTAATATTTGAACCACCTTTCTTTTTTTTTTTATTTCCTCCTTTTTTTTTTTTTTTTACAGTAAATCTTTAACACAGCATGACCTGTGGTAGATAGGTCTTAGTCTGCAGTTCCATTTGGTCACTCATAGCTTGCTTTCTTGGATTAGAAACTCCATGAATTATTTTTACTTTTCATAAATGGATTGTGGTGTTTACAGTATTTGCCTTCTGTGCTGCTAAATTGAATAACCATATAGTACTTCAAAGAATGGCTGAAAATAGAAGTAAATTATAGAGGAATGTTCCAGTGCATTTACTATCAAAATGAAAGTCTTACTGTGGGTAAATACATGCGGTATTGTTCAGAATTAGTGATTTGCTGATCATCCTACATTAAATATAAATTTAAATACATTAAAAATTTATATAAAAATTATAAAAGTAAATATTTACATTCAAAAGACATGAAAGATGTTTATAAACTACATCCACCTATTTAGGATCTGACTTGAGATAAAGTTCAAGCTCTGCTGTCACAGTACTACCTGAAACATTTGGTAGGTTCAGCCAAAGGAGGAAAAACATAAAAAAGATGAGTGCATCCAAAAAGAGATGAGAACCCTTCTTTTATTGGTCCTTCTACCAAGAATTTGAGCATAGTTTATAACTGGTATTTGTGTTTTGCTCGTAAACAGAAATCCTCACATTCGGTTGCTTGCACAGTCACTGAAATTCAAAAGATATTTTTGGTTTTCATTGGAAAAAAATGTCAGACTATGGTAAGAAACATGCCAAATGAACCAGTCCTTTGCACAGGACATCCTTTTCTAGCAAGTACAAGCAAGCTTGTCTGTGATTGTTTAATCTGTCTGGCATTTTTGCCAGCAGAAAGGAGCAAGTTGTGAAATGGTTAAGTGCCAGCCCCTTACAGATTTACAGAACACACCCCAAAATTTCAGCTACCTTCAGGAAACCACTGTCTGGTGAATGTTCCTCATGGACTTCAGAATTCTGCCAGGTTGTTGCAGCATGCGCCGCCCAGAGACTCCAGAGAGATTTCCATTAAGTGCTTTTTAACTAGCATAGGCTGCATAACTAGTTACCTGAATCCATTTATATGGCTATTTAAACAAAAAAATAAGTAAACAGATAGATGCTTAACATGGATCGATGCTATGCATTGCATAACTATGCAGTTTCCATCACAAAAGGAGGATTCAGGACTTACATTTTATGACCGGTAACCAATTTTATTGAACTCTATAAAATCTAAATGGATGAAGAAATTTTACAACCTGGTCTGCAGGATGCGTTCAGATCTTCTCTTAATGCTGAATATTTGTAGTGGTTTTGTACAAGGAAAAAAAAGTAAAATAAAAGCTTTGATAGTTACGATGCCTAGCTGTAAACAAAACACACACTAGGACATTGGGGAAATCACTAAATCACTTAGCACATCTTGTTCCAACTCTTTTGTATCCTAGAAGAGGTAGTTTGAAAGTGCAACATAATAGATATTATTGTGGCATTTCTATCTAGAATAATTAATCTCATTATATAATATTCAGTAATAACCTGAATGTAATTGTTTATAGGTATTCAGTAACTTCAGGTCAAGATACTTTTAGCAGTACATGTTGATTTTGGTCCTTTCAAATATGATTGTCCAGCTGTTAGCTGAAGTTTTTACATTTTCTTAATCTTTAAAAACCTTCAATATCTTAAAGTAATACCCAGGACTAAAGATAATTCTTTCAGTAATCTATATTATCCATACTCACAATTTTATTGTGTGAATAAAATTAAATAATTTTCATCAAATCCCAGCTGCTGACTAAGCAGTACAATAATCTTTTTTTTTTTTTTTTTCAAATACACAGCCTGATGTATAGAGCAAGTGTAATGTAACAACTCAGAAATGAGATGGCAACCTACACAGAGACCTCACATCTATTTATGTCATTTCTTGACTATTTAAAGGCAATGTTATGATTTTTGTGCCACATTCTCTATTTTTGAATGCTTGAGGTTGTCAATATGAGGCTGCAATAAAGCTGTGATGAACGATTTTCCTGATGAGACCCACAACATTTGGTGTGCCAAATAAAAATAAGCTAAGTATACAAACAAACATTATTAGTTCTAAGTGTAAACAAGGTGAGGGAATTGAAGCTAACACACTCAGATATGTTAGCAGGGTTTGCTATGAACAGGAATGTTGAAATTCTAAACGGTATTTTTTCTCCTGTTTGCTGAAAGTACTCTCGCACTTATTTTGCCACTCGTTTTTTTAGTCTATCTAAAAATCTGTCTCGTCTGGATTTTTTTCTTTCCTCTTCTACAGTCAACTTTTCCATCTTCTTTTTTAGAGCCTCCATTTTGAACCCTTAAGCTCACACTACCGTGACAATTTTCCTTCCTAATCCTTGACAGTAAAGCTATTCCTTCACTTAATACAAATGTATGAGCATACCTACTGTACTCAGTCAATGTTAGCTCAAAACTTTGAAGACAGAAAGTGGTATGTAAAGGCTTAGTGCACTGTTCAGTACAGTCAGACTCCATTTAAATAATGCACCCACTGTATTTGTAGAATAATTCAAAGGGGCTTGGAGCCCTGAAATAACAGAAGCACGTTTTATTTTCCACCATCCCAATTAGGATATGTTATATTATTATAGGTAGGCTATTTTATTTCACTGAAATGGGAGGAAACCTCAAGAGTGAAGCCAACACAAAGCTTGGTATTAGCACAAACCTCTATCAAAGCTTTGTGCTGTTAATGGCATAAGTAAAACAGCTTCTCGTTATGCTTTCATAATATGAGACTTTTAAAAGGTAAAGGGTAAATACTACCTGCTTCATGATTAATAGAGATTTTCCTGTTGAACATATAGGGGTAGGATTTCACCCCAAAGTTTTTGTTGTGGGAAATTACCTGATTTATTTATGAAATACATTTTCATTACAAGTGTGCTTCAGGTTAGTAAATATGAGGGCTACAACCAGAAGGAAAACCCAGAAGGATGACCCTACCATGTACAACAATGCTGTTACTTCATTACATGAAGAGTATGAGCATGCTACCTCAGAAACTACAAATTTTGATCAGCCTCCTTAGTTCTGCATTGTTTTTCCGTAGTTGCTATCCTGTAGCCTAAGGAAAGGGATATTTCAATAGGTTTTCTTCTAAAATTAAAAGGCAAATAGTTATTAGTTTCACTTTAGATTATTCATTCTTTTTGTCCTGTCAGCTTGTGAAGCCACAGTCCCCTACCAGAAAATTTGTCCTTACCATGGATTGCCTTTTGGCCCAACTCCTGCTTTATTTGTGACACTCCTGGCTAGTAAGGCCTTTTAAATTTTATCCACAGGCACACAACAAAGGCAACTAGAAAATCACTTTGTCTCTTCCCCTAGTTTCATTGTGATCTCATAAATATATCTTAGACATGTTTGTATAGCATCTGTACGTTGATAGGAACTTTTCGGAATATGTACTTTTACTGAGCATTTTACCATTTCAACAGATAGCATCCCTTCACTTGCAAAGATTAGTTAGAATGAAGTTATTATGTCATTAGTAACAGCAGCTTTGATTAACACTTTACACTCATGAGAATAACTGCATGGATTTCATTTAAGGCACAGCCCTTCCCCCCAAAGAGTCAAAACTCCAAGGTACATAATATCATACAGACATGTAAAACTGCTGTGGGAATAACTTGTAATAAGAGATAGACTAGCCATTAAAATTAATTTACTTAGCAATTTCCATTGTGATTTCCCGTTTTTATGTAAAAATTAAATGCCTTTACTCTTTGGTCACTACCTTAGAATGGGACAGACCATAGCATAAATTCCTCAACCACTGTCAAGAACGTGCATTAAGCTCTTTGCTCAAGAAAAAAATGTAAGAACAAATTCAAAAACTGTATACAGAGAGATCATGAAAATAAACACAGTCATGAAAAGCTGGTTTTGTTCTTTGTTTGTTTTTTTAAAATGAAACCTATTTTTCCAGTTAATTTCCCAACTATTCCATGCCCTGAAAATAATAGAAAGAAACCTGACAATTAATGGATTTACTTCCCTTAGAATTCTAAAGCAACAATTTCTCATTACTATGAAGGTTTAAAAAAAATCACATGGCTTTGTCAGAGGACTTTTTGCTGGACCAGCGTTTTGGCACTCTAATGACACAGAATTATTTTCCAGCACTGCAGATACTGCTTGAAGGATTTTGAGATAGCTTATTTCTTGTACATTTTCCCTTCTAGTATTGCTGAATTTGTGAGCAATTTGGATTTCAGAGCCACTGTAACATCCAAAAATCTGTTTCTGGGCTTTCATTATGAGATTAGCAAGACTTTTACAGATTGCTAATGATGCAACTATGTTATCGCAAATAATACAGAGGTATTGAATCGTTGACTTTACAGTAGCATATGTTTTCTGATACTCTTGTGACTTTCTCTCACTTAAAAAAAAAAATCTGCTCAGATATCCCAGAAATGGTTGTATTTTCTAGAAGAATATGGAGGAGGAATGTCATGTTTCCCATTCCTGTTCAAAATCACTTTTACCTACTAACAGCCATGGAAATTGCACAAAAGTACCTCGCACAACGGCCAGGACCTGGTGCTGTCATCCTGTAAATAATGTGCCTCAATCATCAGGTGTCAGTATCAGGCTCCTTATTTATGGTTCCCCACTCCTCCCAGACTGAAATGACGCCTGTCTGGAATAAGAAAAGGCAAGCATTTGGGCTCTGCACATGCAGTTTAACACACTCTCAGTGACTATGAATACAAGTTCTCCCAAGCTGAGAGAAGGTGCGGCAGAACACATTTTTCTGCTTCCAGAGTGCTCACCTTAACCAATTGGCCTAGGGATACTTCTAACAACTGATTTTTAATGCTGATGCTTGAAAAATAAATAGTCTGAATTGACTTCTGCAGCTCTGAATTCATTTAGAAAAAGTAAATTTTTCCAAGCTTGAACTTCAGCTGGGTCTGGTTCACGCTCCACACACACTGACAGCAACAGAGTGTATATTCTTTACTGGGAGGCAAGAAGCATTATCTCAGGGACAGGATAAGTGCAAGTATGACTTCTGAGCTGGGCTGTGGTTCTTCAGCTCAAATTGCATAGAGAGAGGCTTGTGTCCATCCTAACAGAGACAAATGTGTCTGAAGTCGGCCTGCACTACCCTTGGGCAGAATATGATACTCATAATGTCACCTTTAAAGATTTGGGATTGGATTCTCCCCTTTGTGAGAGTTAATATATGACAGCTATGGCTTCACTTAAACTTTTAAAAATATGGGATTTGGGAAAGGATAAATGGGATTCATGTCAAATAATGTGAATAATTTCACTCAGAAACCATGAGAGTTGAACTTCTAAATGCGAAAAAAGGTATTGAAAGAGTTCAAATTTATTTACAATGTGAAAAACCAGGTATGTGTAACTGACATTAGGCAGAATCACATGGAGAATTATTGCTACATTAAAATTGTCAAGATAGAAAGTGATGTCCTATAACCTCACAGAGTAGTCTGCTTTTGGTCCAGGACCATTTAAATTAGCTTTTTTGGGGGGGGGGGAAACACAGATGAGAGTAATCTAATTCAAAGAGGAAAAAATTGGAGAGGAAATTACAAATACTTTTGAGGTAAATGCTTTTAATAAAAGAACTTTAGAAAATTACTGTCTTGGTGGGCTGGAGGAATTGCTAATGTGGTTGAACATAGATTCAATTACAAATTTATAACATTTGCTCTTCTCTTAAAGGAAAACCAAAACCAGGAAAACTTCTTTGCTAAGGAAGCCAGGAAGGAAGGAATGATTATAAATAATTTGATTTTTTTCCTTCCTTCACTCATATTTAATAAACACTTGCTGCAATTGTGATCAAGGTTTCATTTTCTGAATAACATCTTATAATGAAGTATTATGTAGACAACAGATACTGCAAGAACAAAATCAGGCTCAGAGAAAATAAATGTAACCCCCACCTTTTCTAAAGAAAGCATTTCTCTTACAGGGTTGCTGCATTTAAAATAAAACATGCACAAAACATAAACATATGTAGCAATATGGTAGATATTAAATAAAAGATAGATCATCATTTGTTTTTACCTTTCTAACACTAAAAATCTCCAGCAAATTTTGAGGTACTACAAATATACTGACACCTGTAAAACTAATCTCACTGAGTTGTGTCATAAGTAGCAAATACTCATTATATTTTAGTAGAACAGCCTGCTTAACTTACAGAAATTTCACATAACCTTTTTCAAAACAGAAATGAGTCAAGATTGTACACTTAGTATTTTTACTAGAGAATATATTTATAGCTAAAGCTAATTTTTTTTATAAAGCTGCAGCAAAACCTTTGTATTTTAAAGTTGGTGAATACAAATTCTTAGCTATGGTATTGCACACATTCTTTTAATGTACTGTAACACTAAACACCTCATCAATAAAGGCTCATTAAATACTCCCAAGCAACAGCAATGACAACAAAAACCCAACAAAAAAGGCCAGTCTAATCGGGGAGATCTGCATGTTTTAAACAGCCAGTTGAAGGTCTTGTCCATCAATGTCTATTTCAGTTCCGAGGGCACCACTGACAAGCAGCTCTGTGCTTCACTAAGAGACACTGGTCTGTGAACTGATTTGGAGGTCACCTGTCATTTTAAAAATGCGATCAATACAATCCTGAAACGGTCCTCAGATTCAGTTAATAAGTTAGAAAGGAATAGGTCAGTGGTGCCCCAGTGAGTTGCCTGTTATTTTCTGAAAGGCTTTATTTTTTTATCAGTGTACATCAAGTTCCCTTTGTGCTTTTATAAGTAATAGAATTTGCATATTTTCACACTGACAAAATCCCTGAAGAAGACATATTAACACGTTCTTTAATAAAATATGGGTGAGATTTCCCATATTTCCACATTCATTAACTTGTTTTTAGTTCTAAAGGGAAAACAAGCCCTTTCACTGATTGCTTAATGGTTTGTCAGTCTTACACCAGAGAAAATAACATGAATAGCAGGAGGCAGGGGGAACTTAAATGGTATTTCTGATTTTATTTTTGAAACCACTAAATTCTACAGGTAATAAATGGTGTTTAAAGTAAAAAAGACAATGTCTTGCTTGACCAATTGTCAAAATCATTATTTTCTTGATAAAAACAATACTTTCTTTTCAGCTGAAAAAGTTAATTTAATTTAAGCCCTTTGCATGAAAACATTATTATTTCTGCTTTGTGACAGGAGGAAATAGAAGTTGCCACAACAGCGATGAAAAATGGTTTTCCACCCATGATGTCTAACCATTAAATTGATTGCTCCACCTGCTTTTGTCTACAGGTGGAGATGTAAAAATTGCACATATTTTCTTGAAAACACAGAAACTATTTTGTGGAGTACTGTTAGAAAACAGCAGCAGAAGTTCAGCAAGCCCTACTGGGGGGCCGTATCTCAGCAGGGGCAGCACAGGTGGTCCCAGGTGAGCACAACTGAGAGCCCTCACTTCCCACTGGCTCCGGGTGGCTCAGCAGGATCCAGACATAAGAGAGTAAAGAATGAGGGGAGAAACCAAAACACAGTGGAGCCCAAACTGTGGAGATCCAAAATGCAGTGTGCCCTGGACTACTGGAAGATGCTCAAAGTAGACACACTGTGTTCTTCCTGATCTTGTCCCTTTCAAAGATAAATGAAACAATCACATGTACATGTCATCTTGGCAGATGCCAAAACACCTCACTCACAGCTACCAATTAGCAACAGCCTGTCTTCCACCTGGAATGCAGCTGTCTCCTCTTAAATCCAACAAGATTCCTCCTCAGCAACTTTTTAGCAAAGTCCAATCCTGTACACATCTATCATCCCTCATCTCTTGTGGCATTTAGTCTCAACCATTTGACCAGCCTTGAACTCTTGCTATCTAGGTGCTTTGCTGGATTGCCTGCCATGTATCAAAGGTGGGAATTCACTGTAACATGTCGTCAGAGTTCTGCTTGTTCTGCAGAGTTAGCAGTTTAATGCCATGGAAGAAAAATGGCACACACGGTGTGTTTGTCACCACTGCTGACTTCCACGGACTCTGTCCCTCAGATCGTAGGTCTTCAGTCCCAGAGCTGGATAACTCACGTGACCTCAGCAGTGGCTTCATGCTGGGGTTTTCCAAGGACTTTTGCTCAGTCTGCCTTGTGATGCAGTGCCTACCAAGAGGTGAGCCCAGGACGTGATCGTCTCAGTTGATGAAAATGTCCCCTGCTGTGCAGGAGACTCCTGAAACAATTGCCAAGGGCTGCAGGCTTTTTGATTCAGGACTACTTGTACACTGCTTTCTAAGCCACTTCAAGCTGTCTGGCGCTGTATTGAAGGGATGTAAGATTTCAGGACTGGTACTTTTGTTCTGACTTCCTTGGCTTTTTGTTCATCTTTTCTGGATTGCAGCAATATGCCCTAGCTGCCTCAGGGTTTTCTTCAGATGTGTGTATCCTGTGAAGGATAGCTTGGCATCCTTGCTATTCACTGGATTCTCTTCATATCCTGTAGATGTTACTTTTCCTTTGATGTTTGTGTAAGATAGAACTTCTCTGCTCTGTAACATTACTGGGCATTTCTCCAAAATATGACCAGAGACCAAGTCTTCAATATAGCTGGTAATGAAGCAGCACCCCTTCTTCATTTTTCTATGGAGTGATCTTGAATCTATGCACATCTTTTGATCACCTGCAAAGTTTCATGCCCTTTCAAGGCTTCCAGGTACAGTTTGATAATTTTTAATAGCAGAAGTAATTGTTCTTCTTACATTTCCCAAATAATCATCTACAAAGACAGCAGTAAGAGCCATGGGATATTTCTCCTGTCCTATGTCTAACTCTTCTCACTTGCAGCCTACTCTTCTTTTACTGATCTCCATTTAAGTTGCAATTCAAATAAAAGGAAAAGAAATTAAAAAAAAACCCATAAAAATTCACCTTTACTGAAAATTATTTTCTTTTGAAAACTTTACTAAGTCACCTAGACATTCTTGCAAGGAATTCTGTTAGGAAAGCAGACTGTGGTCGCCTTGTAAGAAGAAAGTCGTGCTCAGATCCCAAACCTCAGGCTTCTGTACTTGGGATAGGACATAAACAGTTACCCCATGAGGTAGTTTTGCCTTGCTACACCAATTAGATCAGAACCACACACCAAGAAAGAGGAGTCAGACTCATGGCCAGTGTTGAATAAAAAGAAAAACCAAAACCAAGGCTTTGGATGGTGGATACAGTATATCCATATCAGGAAACACGAGACTCCATCTGGCAACCCACACAGCTGGCTAACTGGCTTCATTTAATCCTGAGCAGGGATTGTGTTGGAAGCAGGGGCTTGTGTTGAAAACTCCTGTTCACACGCAGCAACTCAGTGGGTAAGTTTTGTTCCCTTCTTCAAGTTGTGTGTTTAAGTAAAATTTCACATAAATTAACTTACTATTCTAGTAAGAAAAAATTAAAATCAAGTTAGTGGGGTTTTTTAAATTTTCTTCTGAATCTACTGACACCAGTAGTAATTTGGCTTTCATAAGGAGAAAAAAGAATAGAATATATAGACCGACAGTTCAAGTGAGATTTTTTTTCATTGTCATAACATTGGCAAGAATATATTGCCTCATGCTTGTAGATCCTTAGAAGTTGGGTAGTGCTTTTTTTCTTCTTTGTTTACTAGATAGGCAAAGCTGAAAGCCATATTATTTTTCTGAATAGATGGATTTCTTCCAGTTTCAGCTGGTAACTTTCTTATCTTGAAAAGCCTTTATCAGTTTCAAGAGCTGTTCGTGTTGCTAAAGAAGGAACCTTTCTTCAGGTGACAAAACCAGACATATTCTGTTTGTTACAGAGAAAGGAATGTGATTATATTCTCACCTTTTTGTACTTGTTACATTCTCTGCTGTTAAAGTACAAGTACTTTAACTGTAGACATTTGTTCTTTCTGTATAAAATAAAAACCTATAGACACACTTTCACCACAGAATTCTTCTGGTGTCAGTTAGTGGTTTCACCAGATAAAAAGTCAGGACAAAAAGAAGTGTTCCCTAAAGAGAGGCAATTGCAGCAGGAGCAACATAGCAATACCTCAGCCTCGGACATATCTATTTAAATGTACTTGAGCCAGACTGAATTCTAAAGATGCAATAAAGCTGTGCAACAGCCAAAATAGCTGCTAAGGCAGGCACAAGTGAGAGGGAGGAAAAGGCGTGAAAAAGCCCCGAATGACACTGTTATGGATTTCTCTGCAGCAGGAGTTCTCGTGACTCTGACCCTCAATATCGACATTCGAAAATATTCTGAAAGACCCACTTGTGTAGTGCACTTACACCCATCTCTACCTCTTTTTTCCCCTCCTTTTTCCAGTACCTAAAATATACTGACAAATTACAGAGTTAATAGTGATTTGTGATGAGCCAATGAGCCGTTCTCAGAGCAGTTGCAAATCTATTCATGACTTCCTGGTTCATGGATGTAAACTCTTGCTCAAATCTGAATACTTTATTCATAAATAAAATTATATGAGATGGAGAGAAAATAATTTAGTTTGGTTTATTAAAACTCCAGGTGGCACAGTGTATTCGTCTACAAATACATTTCAGAAGTTTGTCTCACAGGGCACTGTGTGTGTATGAGAGAGATTATTATTCTAAAAACAGCATGTGTCAATTCAGCATGGATTTCCTGGTGTGAAGCATGGGGATTCTGATTATTGTTATGGAAACTTGGAGGCTCTTCATCCAGTCATAGTCCTAGTTAGACTCATCCTTCCTTTGTCTGTGTCTGGATGAGACCTAGATCATATCCAAGTGCAATGGTGCATCCCATGCGGCGTTTTATCAGGCAGCTGCACCCACGCTGCTGTCAGCGTGTTTTCCAAGCTTGAGCTTTCCCTCCTCTTAGTCATTCCTGAGGGATATCCACTCTCATGGGTCAAAACTCCACCACAGAGCTGATGCAGCCAGCTAGGGGCTTGTAGGGCAGGTGTTCCCTGGGGGAGCCTAAGAAACCCTTTGGCCTCAAGAGCTAAGAGCAATGCTCAGTTGGAGAAATTATACCACTGTTGTTGCTTTCTGCTGGCTAAGTAGCATATAACATGGAGGATCTGAATAACTGCCTTGGCACAATAATATTTCCTAATAGTAGTGTTTTAGTTGGCATAATATAAATGCAAAAAAGGCTGTAGGGGGAATATATTATTAGCCAGATGCTACCCTTGAGGAAAAGTTTCCAGAAGACAGAAGCTACCCTCAGTAAGTGGGGTTTGGTTATTTCACTGAATCCTAGTGAATCTGGACATGCAAACAACATCATCTGTCCATTATAGAACTTAAATATGAGCAATATGAGATTTAAATGCTTCTTTCGTTTTTTTCTTTTGAGAAAGGTCAAAGGCTCTGGCAACTAAAATAAATACTTAAAATGGAAAAATATTTGCAGTTATTAAGTAAATATCTTTTTCAGGATGTTTTATAGGTTTGTCCCCCACTCTTTTAATACTGTGCTCACTTTAATTCTGCATTTGACCCATTTAGTCTTTTTTAACCGTGTTGTGCTTTGCATCTTCTGTGTGACATCCAGCACTAGCTGAACATTTCCCAACTTCCCAAAGCAATTTCCACTTTAAACATGTTTCATGAACATTAACGTTATTTTACAAAAGTACTTTAATGTTTTGTCTTTGATTTTCACGACAAGGTGCTTTTTGTTTATTTGGTTTGCAGGTTTTTTTCTTCACTTCTTTGAAGCTTTAATGAAGCATCACCCTTTCTTTTTTATCTTTTTTTTTTTTTTTAATTGGAGAATTAATAGACTGGCAAAAGGATCACAGGTACTCATTTTATACATTTTCTAAAAAGCTTTGTGATGCTGGCTTACTAATTATCCTGGGATTGTTCTTTGCTTTTTTGGAACCTCATTTGTGGGATACCAAGAAACAAGCAATCTCAGCACAAGTAAAATGAGTTACCAGACCATGGAAAATTCTTTTATTTGGGCTTCATCTGTTATGTGTTGAATATTTCTCGTGATCTGCTGAGTAACTTGTACCGCATTCAAAAGGAACTGAAGATGCTGCACATTTTGCTGGACTGATCATTTCTTTGTGAACCTTTGCCACTCTCACTGAACAGCATTAATGACATTCTGGCTGGGGATTTGAACTTACATTTGATAAATATTTTTGACTAAAAAAGTATTTCTAGGCTACTTGTAACTTGCCAAACAAATCTGTTTAGAAAAGGAGGGCTACGCTCCTTAGTCTAGCAGCCTAAGATGACTCATAGTCTTCCTGAATACAAATCAATGCTTTGGATAGGAGAGGATGGGCTTCAGGATTCACTGTCAGTCAAACAATTAAACAAAGCAGATGTTGGATGACACTTTGCATTTAGCCTGGCAGTTTGGGGTAGCTGTCTTGCTTTTAGCAAAATAAAATATACATTCATAAATGGAATTGAAAAAAAGGAAATGAACCAAAGAGTATCCCTGTGTACACACATGCATTTATTTCAAGGCTTCTGTAGATTATATAAAACAAGTGTTACTGTGCATATGAACCAGGGAGCTCATTTTCCTTTTCCATTTGTCCAGCCTTGTTATTTTGAAAAACAATGACATTATACATTATTAAATATATTTCAGGCACAAGTGTATGAGTGTATGGTCAAAATATTGCGATATGGTGAGATTGCTTCAGGAAATATATATTCAGGTAAATTCTCCCAGATAATAGTGTATAAACTATTGTGACTTTAATATCTGGCATTAATGTACCTGAAAATGTTATACTTTAGGTTGAGTCAGCTTCTGTTAAAAGATGTTTGTGGTACAAAAATAATACATAAATCCATGATAAATGCTTTTGGGTTTTGTTACCCATTTTGTAGCTATATAAAAATCCCATGATTTTATTTGCAGTTTTTTAATCTTTAATGATAAGACAAATAGGGATACAAGTTCTAACACTAATGCAAATAAAGTGATGACATCTGGAAGATAAACTCCTAACAACGAAACAGGTTCATCCCTCATGAATATATACCTTAGGGCTGGTGACATAAAAGTCTGTCCTCATCGTGTGAAAATAAATCGGAAGAAAATCCAAATCAAGCTGTAACTAGTGCGTTCATACCACTGCGCTACAGGGATTTCACTTAGGATTGCAGTCACATTAGGTTCTCAGATAGGCAGTGAGGCCTAAAAGCCTCTTTTATGACATCCTAATTTGCACCGTTGAGGTCTTTGCTACTTCCCATTAACTATAAATGTAGCCATGGGTACTACACTGATGCCTTAGGGTTTTATGTTATGTTCCACAAATAGGTGAAATGAATCAGATCAAAACAGTGAAGTGCATGGAACTGGTAGTGTGTTCTGAGATATCTGAGAATATGACTTATATAGAGCATTTACACATTACTTTTGGGAATCTCAAAAGCCAACAGGGAAGCAGTTCAGCCCATGCAGTCATACAAAGTTTTGGCAAGCTCTGGAGAATACGGCAGAGGCCAGGGGAGTAAAATGAAAACATCACAAGAGTGATCTTATCCAGTGAGCACTGCAGTGCCAGAGCAAGTACTAAAATGGTGGAACTGATGTTAAAAAGTGAGGAAGAAAAGCAAATATCAAAATGCTGCAGAATGTGGCATCTTTAGGAAATCTTTAGTATGTTTACTTCGCTTAATTTTGAAGTGAGCAGAAGTTACAAATTTGGAGAGGACACACAGTCCACATTGAGAGAAGACCAGAAGCAATACAGGAAAGATCTCCTTCATAGCTTCAGTCAGGAAGAAGGTGAAGGAAACCTTCAGAGGACATGCTAGAAGTGACTGGCAAGGGATTGCTATTTAGGTTTCCTGACCACTGAGGACAGGGCTAAAAGGTTAGAGTAGGCAAACACAGATCTTCAAGTCCCATATGAAGGAAATTAGATCTAGGATTCGGCTTCCTACACAAGTGGTATATTTATAGAAATCTTGGTTTTATCAGTACAATTTTAATACTACATTGTGTAAATCAATTAGTCAAAAAGCCTTACTTGCAATGTAACATACCTACTTCAATATCATGGATTTGTTTTGAATTAACAGCTCCAGGGTACAATATGTAATTAAGAATACTCTGTGTGGATTTTCCTTGAGACTGTGAAGAGTTAACTCCCTCTATTGACTTTGGGCGTGATTTCTTAGTTCATTTTCCTAGTATTGATTGGATTAGTATTTGATTTTTATGATTTCAGAAATTTTGCTGTTTGCATTGAAGTTGGCAATATTTTCCCCTTCCCTGCATCACCCACTCTCCCCCACCTTTACTCTCAGCCAAAGACTGATCAAGAAAACACTCTTTATATGGAACATCGGTCTAAATCTTCTGCCTTAAGAGAATTATCCTCAGGAAAAAAAAGTAGAATACATAAAATTTTTCTACCGTCAAATATATGAATCACCACTAAACCTGTTAATTTTTTTTTAATTTCTGAGTCCACTCTTTTCCTCTGCCAACCTCTACTTCAAATATGAACCATAATCTTTTGGAAGTGTTGATTTTCCGCTAGTTATATTCATTTAGCTGAATCCAAGACAAATGCACTGTCAATAGCAGGAATGTTGCACCCAAGCAATATTCTTTTCACCTTTGCTGGGAGCTTCAGGCCTCAGATGTTTTAGCACTGTGCCTAAAAAGCTGGTCTCCATTTCCCATTGGCATGATCTTACTTTTGCTGCTGCTGCCAAGGGCAGTACATAAGGGTCTTCATGGGAAGAATCAAGAATCAAGAATCAGGGATCAAGGCTGAGCCCCTGGGAGCCCCTGGACTATGGACAGAGATCCCAGGGGAGGCTTGGTGTCCACAGAGACTCAGTGCCTACTTTCACTGCCATGAACATTCTCATTCTTCACAGAAGCTTCTCAGCCTGGCCAAACACTTCTCAAAATCTGTGTGATTCCTTTCAGCCACCCCTCACCACTGGCCACTCACTTGAGCTCTACATCTGGTCTGCTGCCACAGATTCCTACTTTGTTCCCAAGAAGGCAGAAAAAAGCTTGTTTGGCCTTCATGTTAGGGAAAGCAAAACTCAATTGTTTCTTGTGGTGCTGAAAAAAATCCTTTTACTGACTTTAAAACTAATTGATCTGAATCTTGAGTGATCACTTTAAGGTCTATTTTAAAATAAACAGTTTTCAGCAGACTAGACACAAGTAAAGGATGAAAGGTTTCAAAAAAAAGTTCATCTTGATTGAACAAAACATCTATAATTTATAAAACACTTTGCTAGACAGGTTAAAGCCCTTTCTTGGGTGTTTCAGATGCCATTTGGCTATTAAATGATAAATACAAATGTCAAATTTTCCAAAAGTTCATTTGTTATTTAAAAATATGTAAGCAGTCTTCCCTGAAAGCTTGGGAAAAAGCTCTTCACACTGTGAACAATTTCCTGGAGCAAAAATACTATGTCTCAGAAGAAAATTCTCAGCTTCCAAAATGTATCTATGGTCTCACTTTTACAGTATCCTACATTAATGATCCTAGATCAAATCAATAATTTTATAAAATCTGACCAAACAGTCCTTTGAAAGGTTCTGCTAGTGAGGAAGGGATATACTGGGACATAAATCCAAAGAAATCAATAGATAAATGACAAATCATTTCAAAGGGGCAAGCACTTCCTCTTAGAAGTCAGTCTAAAATCTATCTTTGGAAGGTTTTATTCCTTATTTTATGGGAGGAAGTATTGATTCCTTAGACAGTGCTAACCCACAGAATTCCCTGTTATCTCAAAATTGTTCTGTGATTTTGAGAGACATGTAAGAAAAAGCTGAAAATTCTAGTTGAGTAGGAGAACTAGCAATAAAATAATGATGGATCAAGTCTCAGAAAATAGAGCCTGATTCAGCTAAATTGAGTTAACAGCAGATGGGAACTTTTCTGGAGAAGATTTTCTGTGTAATTGGGAGCAGGAATCAAACCTCAATTGTGCAGCATCCTCAGTGTTGGCAATACTTGAGACAATCCACCTGGCATCTTTCTGCTACATTTGCCTAAAAGGAGATTAATCTGCTTTTTAAATGGATCACATTGTTCTGTTATCCCCACCTTTTCTTGAGTGAAGAAGCTTTACCATGGTATTAAGCTATATGGATATCCAGACATCTCATTGCCAATTAATCAGTGTTTCTGCACCTTAAGGGTTTACTTTGATATAAGTAGTGCTCTTTAGTATTGAGGTATATAGTGAAAGCTAACAAGTTCAGCTATAACATCACTTTTTCAGTCTTTCCCCATTGACCATCATCTGCAAACTCTTCACTTTATTCTTCTGTCTTTTCAGATGTTGTTTCAAAACAGTTTATTTCCTGCACACTTAAAATTATATGGGTGAATATAGTACAATTCCAGAGACTGGGAGCTTCTGGAGGTATAATGCTTATTTTATACTGCATTCTTGGAGCATTTCTGTAACATCATGTTTATAGAATCATAGAATCAAGTAGTTTGACGTGAAAGAAATATTTAAAGATCAGCTATTCCAAACGTCCCCTGCCATGGAGAGGGACATCTTTCAGTAGATAAGGCTGCTCAAAACCTCATCCACCATGGCCTTGAATGCTTTCAGAGATGGAGCACCCACAACTTCTCTGGGCAACCTGTTGCAGCCTTTTACCATCCTCATCCTAAAAATGTCATCCTTATACGCAATTTAAATTCACCTTCTTTCAGCTTAAAACCATATCCTCTTGTCCTATCACTACACACCTGTCTTGTGGTGACTTTATGATGTGTATCCCATATCGCTGCCCTATGCCCAGAAATTAATTCTTGTGCCTTTTTATGCCTTTAAACTGAGCCTGAGAGGGGGAAGGAAAAACTGAGCAAAACTTTTTCAAAGCAGTTTTCAGCTTGTTCAAGATCACACAGAGATGGCGACTTTTTCTTTTCCCTGCTGCGGCAGGGGAGCGAGGAAGCACCCGGCTTGCTGCTGCCCAGTCAGCTTTTGGCCAGTGGTTCAGCTGCTTTTTCTCCGGAGAGAGACTGAGAGTTGAACTTTTTTTCTTTCCCTGGAATTTCGGATTTTCTCCCTTTTCTGCTGGACTGCTTCAATATCAGAACACATCGGGAGGACTTTCCACCGGGCACAGAGGGCCTGGCCCTGGGCCAAGCCCCAGCTCCGAGGAGACCAAAGGGAGGACTCTGACACTTTCCCAGGTTTTTTCTCCACAGTGAGAGATTTTTAATATTTAGCATTATTTTCCTTTTCCTGTGTGTTTGTGAAATAAATAGTTTTTATCTCTTTCACTTTCCTTTGAGGAAAATTTATTTTTCCCCGAACCTGGTGGAGGAGGGGTGGTTATAGCCTGTCTTCTCTCAGAGGATATATTTCTAAATTTGGCCAAACCGGCACAACCCTTACAAAAAGGCCCTTTCCAGCTTTCTTGTTAGCCCTTTTTAGGTATTGCAAGGCTGCTCTAAGGTATCTATGGAGCCTTCTCTACCCGAGGCTGAACAATCCCAACTCTCTCAACCTGTCTGCATAGAAGATGTATTCCAGCCCTCTGACTCCTTTGTGTGGCCCTCCTCTGAAACCATTCAAATGACTCCATGTCTTTCTTGTACTGGAGAGCCCAGGACTGGATGCAATAAGTATTTAAGTTCAAAACAAACATTACTTTTTGTTCAGTTGCACAACCTGTATCTTGTGTGCCTCAGTTAGCTATTTTTAGGTATGGATATTGAAGTATGAGGTGGGCTGTTTAATGCTCTGTCTTGAAATATGATCAGGACACAAATGTACTACACCATCTGGCTTTGAAAATTCAAGCCTGGTTTTAAAAACTGTTGCCAAAACCACCGTGTGGTGCTATATAGTGCCACAGCCTCATTGTTTTTCTGCTATGGAACTTTCTTTCCCTGACCTATAGAGCAGGAAGAGAGCAGACAGCTCACAGAGCTGCACCTTGCCTGTGATACTTGGAGGTGAATGAGGCTTCTGTGGAACGAATGCACAGAAGTACCAGACCACTGGGTGGATGGATCTAGTTCCAGATCTTTACACAGATTTCAGAGATTTTCCAGTTTCTGAAGTGTCAGAAATAGAGCAAGGATTTGGATGGGAGAAGAAACCACTAGGTAAAACTCCTCACCTTCTCAAAAAGGTTTTCAGAAGAAATATAAGTGGTTCTGAGTGATTATTTCCAAGTTATACTATGAAATGCTTATAGATGTTGCAGCAGATCAGTGAATCCTAACAAGGATGAAATTAGAGCATTCTCCATTTTCTTGTTAACAGGGAAACTGAGCAGTGCAAAGTAGATCTCTAGCTGATTTTTTCTTCCTTTTTTTTTAAATTTTGAATCAAAACCAGGTTTTTCATAACAATTCTCCATTTTTTATTGGATATACGTCTCTGTCTGTGAGAAGATTTTAAAAAACCACACACCATTAAGTGAATTCCTATAGGAGTCAGCACCATATGATGTGTGAATGCTGAGCTGCAAAATGCATCCCATGAGCAGCAGAAAAATACATTCTTTCAGGTACCTTTGCCCCTGTTACCCACCTTGTTCAGATTCGTGTTTCTTGCACTGTGAGACTGGGCTCCCTAGGGCAGGTATTGACCTCTTCCTTGCAAAGTATCGGCAAGACATTCATTGAAAATTAAGTGAAAGGAGCATCTTTTTCCTTTCTTGTGGGATCAGTTTTACTTATGAGGAAACAGAGAAGTATCTGTGTTCTTTAACCAAAAAACCAAGTGTATTTCTGTGCTTGCCAACTCTTAAATAGAAACAGATTGAAAACAAGAAGAAAAATTAAACTGGTCTCCTCACACGTTTTTTTTTAAACATCATCCCAAAAGAAGCCATTCATTTTGGTATTTTTACCAGCATAACTCTTAACTTTTTCCTAAAAAAGTTGCTTATATTTAGTGTGTGGCTTGTCACATTTGTCATTACTGCAGAGGCAAGCCTATCCTCCGTTAAAAGTCTGGGAAATCCTGTGTTATCAGATAAGGTAGGTTATCACCAGTTGCGAACTGCAACACTTTCATCCTGTTTTACGGTGGCAGTTTTCCTCAGAAAGCTTTTTGAAAGCATTAAATTCTCAGTTGGATATACCTAGACAGATAGATAAGGAGTTTTACCTTACCTGCCAGTATCCTTTCCCAGTCTGCACAGCATTTGAGACTCTCAAAATAGGGTAGGACACAGCTCTGGTAAGATGTAGGTGAGAGAGCAGAGCTGGAACTCTGGGAAAATGTACCAGTGGCACTGCTGGGGGTCAGCTCATTGTAGCATCTGTAACTGGGAGTGTAGTGCTGTGCTACAGGCATATGCCCTTCAATCCCTACCAAACAGACATGGAACAGGCCAAGGAATCAAGGGAATAACCAGAAGGCAATAATCAGGCTCTGTTCTTTCTGCCCCTTATATTAATCCAACAGCAAATGGCTTCCATGTGCCTTTCCTATGGCAAAGTTTGAGCAGGAAAAAAAAAGCCCCACAGCCTCTCTAAAGCATAACTGCATAAGTAATGATGTAGTTTTACTCACTACCTGTGGCTCTGCTCAGTCACCACTGAACTTTACAGCATCTTTTGTGTGTTCCTTAAAGGTTATGCTTTTTAGGGGTTCTTTTTAGCAAAATGAATTCCAAAGCAGGACCCCTTCCTCTGTCACCACTACTCCCAGTGGTGGAAAAATAGCAAAAGCCTGAAGCACATTCCTGCTTTTTCGTCCAGCCTCACCACTAACAAAATATGAAATTGTACCCTATGAGAAAATAATTCGGAATTTAGTGTAATAGAAGGAACTTGTTTCAAACCTTTAGTCAAAATTCTGCAGTTAAATGATTTTATGGGAAGTCTGTCATCTTTATTTTTACTTTTCTTAGTATCTTTCTAATACAAGTGGAGTTTATCCCTGTGTGCTGATATTAACATATGTCAGTGGAAGTTATCAGTTGTTTTTGTCTCAGTACCCTGCACGCCAAATATTTTTCACTTCTAAGAAAGCACAGCTCATCAGTTGCAGGACCCTGCATTTGCCTTTGCTGAATTTCAGATGGTTAAAGTGAATTAAAGTGGTGTCAGCAGTCTGTATTGCTAAATTTTTTTTAATTCAAAGTGATAGGTAGTAATTTCTAATACTCTTTACCATAGCTAATAATAGTGACATTTAGGATTCAATTAAATACTTCAAGAAAGCGTGAATTTTCAGAAATACTGAACTCTACCATTCTGTAATTGGTAACAGTATAGATGTGGATAGAAACTGGAACTCTCCAATTAAGCATCTACTACATTTAATGCATCCTGTGGGTAAAGGGAGAGTAATATTTTTTCACCTCTTTATTTTAGAAGGACTTTTGAAGTTATCACATAGGAGTCTTATGAATAAACAGCAGAAATACTGTCCAGTTTAAACCACTGTTATATGGACACAAAATTCGTGGAAAATTATTTTAGGAAAGAATGACTGTAACTCCTTGTCAGAGTAAAGAAATCTTTTGTGTGTTATCCAACGCTCTGCAATATTTTTCATTCATGACGGTGAAAGAAAGAACACCTTTATTAAATTTTCAGATGCTATGAAGCTCTAGGTGTGCAGATACTTTGGAAGATAAGATTTTTTTTTTGTAAAAATGTATCTGTTTTAGTAATGTGCTTAAGTAAAATATAAGTCATCGGTGCAACACATGAAAAAAACACGGTCCCCAGTCGTGGCATAACCAGAGACGTTTATTAAAAGAGTACATAGCTTCTATAATATTTTCACTATCAGGTAAGAGGAGCGTGAGCCTGGATAGCCAATAGTATAGTTGTTAATAAGCAAGCTAAGCAATAATATTAGTGATCAATTCCCTAATAGCAACATCAGACTTTTCTCCCAAAGATAAATAAATGCTTGTATAATAGCACTCTCTGGAAACTACTGTGCACCTGCGACATATTATATTTTTAAAAATTTTGTTACATCTTTCCTGCTTTGACTGAATAGTCCTTTCTTTCTAACTAAATGCTCTTTGTTCTCTCAATTACAAGTTTCCTTTGTTTTCTTTCCCTACACAGCAGGAGGAAAGGATTGTATGGTGACAGGGAAATCCTGTGATAAAAATGTAAACCAGGAAATAATGTGTTTTGCATAAAAGGACCTGAAGGTTATTATGGACTACAAAATGAACATTTGCCAACACTTATTGCAGCATTGTGAAGAAATAGGTTCTCTGTTGGGCCGTACAATCCGCAAAGCCACACAAACTTTTTGAAAATAACTTTCACTTTCTTTACTTCCCTTCCAATCATT
This sequence comes from Corvus hawaiiensis, assembly GCF_020740725.1. Taxonomy (NCBI): domain Eukaryota; kingdom Metazoa; phylum Chordata; class Aves; order Passeriformes; family Corvidae; genus Corvus; species Corvus hawaiiensis. The sequence goes on from NC_063214.1 coordinate 80,145,755, forward strand.
TACTTTGAGCAATGATCCAAAGAAACATAGAATAAGATCTGATTGGAAGGAAAGTGTAGTCAAACCTCCTGCCTAAAGTAGACTCTCTGCAGTACTCTGCTTCTAACCAGCCTCCAGGTAAAGTGTGACCTATTAGCTCAGTCATCCAGGTATTGTTTTTATCGGCCTGGGTTTTCACTACTCTGAACCCAATAAGGTGCAATTTTAGGAATGGACATGAGCCAGATGGGCTTGGGAATATTGGGAACCAACAAGCTGTAGAAAATGTGACCTAAAGAAAGAAAATTAAATATTTGGGTTGCAGAGTCAGAGAAGGAAAGCCTGGAAGTTGCTGTGATAAGAACTTTCAAATGTGTTATGGTAGCCCGCAGAGGAAATGTAGTGACGTTAGTGCAATCAAATTCAAAGGCCTTTTAGGAAAGGAAGGTGATTTCCACCACTACCCCCTGCCTGCTTCCTCCCCTCCCCCCCCCAAGTATGTCAATATATCAATAGATTTATTTTTCACACTTCTACTTTCATAAATTTCATTCATTCAACATGCTCTCATACTCTAAGTGGTCTGTTCAGGATCACTTGTGTGCAACAGAGAACAGGGTACAAGTCCTTATCCAGTCTTTGTTTTTCTCTATTTGGTGGCAACAAACCAATTTTTTAACAGATCTTTCATGCACTGTAGAAGTCAACAGCTGGATGGTCATTTCTCCCAGAATCTCACTTAACTCAGCTTCCCTAATTCTTAGGCCACTTTGCTGCCCATTGTATGTTTTCTCTTTATTGGTACACCAAGTTTTTCTGATGGGCTAAAAAGGAAAGGATTGATATCTATGATATGCTGTAACCTTGATGGCATCCTCCTGAAGCTCATGTGCAGGTTCTTTACTGATGAGATATCTGTTATCAATACGGGTCACTCTTACAACTCTGTGATGTGCAGTTTCTTTTGTTCTTTTTCAAACACGTATTTGCAGTCCTACTTCACTCATGAAGACCTCCAGACTTCTCTGCATAAAATCTTGACAACAGGTAATGATAAAATTGCATTTATACTCACTGTGGATAAGGCAAGAATTGATGGGCTTGAAGTTGCAGCAGGAAGAGCTAAACTATACATTAGGAAAAAACCAAAAGCTTTCTAAAAAGGCAGCCTTAATCCAGATTGCTAGTGAGGTTGTACAACTCTATCACTGCAAGGTTTGAAAACCAGTTGTTATGGGTTGACCCTGGCTGGAATCTAAAGCCCTCACCCAATTGCTCACTCATTCACCTTTCAGTGGAATAGGGGAAAGAGACAGAAGGGTAATAAGGGAATGAAAATGAGTGGGGGAGTGCGGGGGGGGGGGGAACCTCACAAAACAGCAAGTGATGCAAGAGCCTGTTGGCGCACTCACTGGTGGAAACAGAGGGAGAAACAGAGAAAGCATTGACCTATGCCGACACTGATCAGCAATATCTAAAACACTGGGATGCGAACAACACTGTTTTGGTCATGAATCCAAATCACAGTAGCATAGGGGCTGCCATGAAGTAAGCTGACTTTATCTCAGCCAGATCCAGTACACCACTTTACACAAATATATTCAAGAGATATTTTACATTTAGCTGTTCTTTCTTCAGGATGCAAAGATTGAAACAAACTAAGAGCAACACATAAAATCACAGGTACAACTTGGCTCACATCCACACAGCTAAATACTCTTACACCCAAAAGAGATGGTGGCTGTGCCCAAATTTATGGGAAATATTCCTGCCATAAGTTATCACCGGAGCTATGTCCAGGTATCATGTGGAACTGTAATAGCTGGCAAAGACCAAAACCATTAACAGGAACCATGTTAGAAATTAAATAGTGTGAATAGTCAGGGACTAAGCCTTTTACTTAATTGTATGGACACATCTTCAGAGTTCCTACCAAGCTGCTTTACTATGAATATAATGCATTGAAGTAAATATTTGTGTATTTTTACCTCTTTTGATAAAAACTAGGTGGGTTGAATAATTGTTCTTTTGCCAGAAGGAAGTTCTTTACCTTAATACCATGATAAATTGTACAATGGTAACACATGGAATAAAATAGTATTCTGGAAACAATTGCTCATTAACAAAAAAGAAAGAGGAAGCAAAAAAACCCCTGGCAAACAGCTGTTTCTTTTTCACTCATATGGGAGACAAAGTATAAGTAATTTTTTATGCCCCCCAAAAAAGTTTGTGCAGAAACAGTACAGCCCAGAATTCCTTCTAGTGGCATGTCTGTACCTCTGTGCATTCTGCAGGTAGTATTGACATGTACCTGGGAATTGTAGGAAAGAAATCCCCTCTATGCATCTGATATGAGATGATAATTACACAATGTTTCTTTAAGTGTAATTTTTTTTTAGGTATAGTAATTTCCTGCAACTTTCAGGGGGGAATTAAATTTTAATCTGTTCTAAATATTTTATCCATTGTGCCCATATATTTCTAGACAGTTCTGTTTGAAGGTTCAGACTGTTTTTGTTTCTAAAATGTCCTAATTTCACATAGTGAATAGGACATCAGTACAGCACATAGAAAAAATAATATGCAGTACATTAACAAATAAGGTCTCTCCTCCTTTAACAAGTTAAGTAAATCTATTTTTAAGCAGAGGATGTTTATAATATTTAAATATTTCTGTTGCATATCAAAGAATAATAGGTTTATCACACTCTATTAGTTTGGCACATGCATACATGCCATCAGTTTTCACTGATTACTTTAATCTCCAAAGTCTGTTTTCTTCGATTAACATGCAGATCTCTATGTAAACTAGTATATGACAGATTAATTAATGTAATTTCATCTGTAACTTTCTATATTTTGCCTATTTATATTTTGCAGTTTAAAAAAAATATACTCTGCTGAACCTTGTATTAAAATACAGCTTTCTATTTCCTTTGAAATTCATCTCCAGCTCACTTTAGGTCTGGTTCATCTATTGACTTTATAGGTGGTCTGTTGCTAGGAGAAAGCACACAAAGGAATTAAAACACTAGATATCATTATTTAAAGGCAACTTACTTATTTTAAATAGCAAAAGATTGTGTACTGCCTATGTGTCAGCTATGCCAGTAATATAAGTAAATATTCAGATCAATGCTCCTTAAATTTAAATTTCCTGTTATTTTATTTGGGACTTGATATTGTCTAGCGGAAATACCATTTAGTTATTTTTCTACACTTGTTTTAAATCTACTTTTCCATAATATGACTTTCACAAAGAAAGAAACATTAAGCCTCATTGAAAATGTTTGATTGTGTTAAAGTGACACATATTCCCTGTGGATCTAAAAGTGTACTTCACTAGCCCAACTACATAGTTTCTCATAGAAAATAATTGTTCCAGTAGTGTAAATGAAATTCAACTTGAAATTCACTAAAATTTTCTCAGATTTGCAGTTTTGTCAGCTTGAAATTTTTACTTTGCATGGACTTGTAGACCTTGATGAATTAAAAGCTGAGTGTAGTTTAAATAACTATTGGCAAAAGCAGAGGAAATAAGGATTGGTCCTGTTAACATTTCTCCTTTAGGGTACAGAAAGCCATGGAAACCATTGCATGTTGTTGAGAACTTTTGAAAGACAATTTTTTAAAAATGAAATGAACATGCAATAGGTTCCTTAGTGTGGATTTAAATACAGTTGTCTTAGAACTCCCAGCCACAAATTCCCATTTCTTGAGAGAACAACCTGTGACTTATGAGAGTGTCATTAGTAGCAAGTTCAGAAATTACTTCCATTACGTCAGGTTTTTAAGACTTTAACTCATTATATGCATTTTAATCTTGTTGGAAATGTAAAGTTTTCTTTGCTACTATCAAATATGACAATGGTGATTGCAAAAATGTAAGTATTCACAGACAAAGGCAGTCTATTTAATAGGTTAATTACCAGATTTATAGCTGTGACATACATATTGGTGCATAGAACCCAGTGTACATTTTGGGGTTGTAATACACAGCTGCATAAATTTATTTCATCTCTGTTCCAGTGGACATCAGTGGATTAGGTAATTTATGAGAGAAGATTAAAAATACGTTGTTTCCCCCAAAGGTTTTGGAATTTTTCTACTTCTACAGATAAAACTGTAATTTCTCTTGGTGCCCACTTTTCTGAGAATCCATGCATTATTTACAGGAAATATTTTGTCTTTGTACTCCATCGTGATGCAGCTGTTCCTAAAAACTCTCTACACTTGTGGGGAGAGAGGATTACAGTAACAGAATCTGTAGGATCAATGCCTTAACTACATGCTTCACAGAAAACATGGTGTGATTTTATATGAACACTTAAGCACCTGAAGCTCATGGTAGGGTCAGACACAGGTAGTAGTTAAAGCATAAACGTGAAAATAACCACAAGGAAATTAAAAAGGTAAGAGAGAAAAGGATTATAAAGCTGTGATATGTTCTGGTACCTTGGTATCTTGGAGCTTTGCTTGAGGAGTTGTTTAAACAATTTCTGGGGGAAAAAAACAAAACCGAAAAGCCAAAAAACCCACTCAATTACATCTGTATTAGTAAATTAAACTTCACAGGTCTGATTAGAAGATAAATATCAAGGAATTGTAAAGTCAGATGAGCAAACTCCTCCTCCTTTTTACTCCTAGAATAAAAAGGTGTTAATCATCCCTCATGTTGCGAACAGCCTGCCTTGCATTGTCTTATTCAAATGACTCCTAGGTTCTGTCTGGAAGTGTGGATCAAAATCATACCATGGAGTGTGCTAGCCATTAACTGAGGAGAGATAGATGCATGTCAGTAATCAGACCTGTGCTTTTGGTCTGCGTAAATTACTGCTATAAATGGAGCTTGGGGGATCACAAAAAGAAAGTGTGGAAGTAAGAAGATGACTAGATCATGTGAAGAATGTGAGATAAAGATACAAAAGTTTTCAGTACTTCAGTACAGTTTTCAGAGGTAATGACACAGGATAGGGTAAATTATTTGTTTCAGATATGCAGACTTAGTAGACCTTGATATTTGGTGTGTGTTAGTGCCTTCATATAAAGTAGATCACACAACTCAAGATACTACCTGAAGCAAGCAAGTTCTTTGTGGGAAAAGGAGTAGTAAAAACTTCTGCAGTTAGGGGAGGATTTGATTTACAGCCCTGGAAGAAGCTAGGTCTGGCATAATTGTCAGAGATCTATAGAACTTAAGCAAGAGAATCACAAACCTATGTTTCTATAGTTATAAGTAAAAATAAGTATTGAGGGTTACGGTGACAAGTTTTAAATTTAATAATGTGATTTTATAGGTTAAGAATTTAGATGTTGTAAAAGAAATCTCTGTGTGTACGTGACTTAACAAGCCATTGGTTAAGATACAGCTGCACTGCAGTGAGAAGTACCACAGGTGATAGGTCGTGAAGTCAAAACAAAGTTTTGTTTTAAGTGCTTATTGGATTAGAAAGTTATAAATTACCATGTAACCTTCTGTCTTGTGACTATTCACATTATTCTAATTTACTGCAAATCCCATGCCTCGAGACTGATGCCTTATTTGTTATTTTAAGCAATAAATCCTGAGTAATTGCATAGTCCCATCTCTCTTAATTGCATAATCTGACAGGATACGCGAAGATTGGGATCCAATAGTTCTTTATTTTAACAAACCTCTAACCCTTTCAGAAGGAAGAGTTTGTTTCATACAGCAGATATTAAAAACCTTTTCTTCTCTACTGATGTCACCTGGATTTCATTGGATTGCTTGATAATCCTTTTTTTCTTTTTTTTTTTTCTGCTATGTTCACTTGCTCTTAACTCCTAACAGTACACAACGTACTGTGTTCCCAGAGAGCAACATAAAGGAATGTATGTTGCTGTACAAAGTTATTCAGGGTCCCTCAACCTAATCTACTTTACTTATCATGTGTCTCCATTGACTAATAGTAGATGCTTAAGGAAGGATTTACAAAAACAACAAGACTAAAATGGTCATTGATCATTTCCTGGAATATTTTCCCAGTTCTTGTCAGTCAGCAGCTCAGGGGTTTCTTGAGACAGAAGTTGTTGCTATCAGTAGTTAGCAAAACATTAATACACTTTCATTTAGATGTCTCCATGCAACTGCTTAGCTATGAGCTACATGTCTAAGCTTTAATTATAGGTAATGGACTGAAATATAGTTAATGAACTGTCTAGTCAAGACAGTCAATAGAACCTCAAGAGAGATTCAGTTCATGCTAAAGTAAACATCCAGTACATAAGCATGAATGCCTGGTATACTTGAAGTACCCAAGTTTATCTCACTGGCTCTGGTCAAGAAAGGAAAGGCCTTATTCAGGTTTAACATTCATAAGTTTCTAGGATGTCTGAGACAGCACAAAATTTCAAAGTTAAAGCAAATAAGCTGAGGCTTTTCTATTTTATTGTTCCAGCTGAACTTTCCTGCAGCAGTTTTACACAGCTGTGTCTTGAACTTTAGTAATTCATGTAGTCCGCAGCACCCCATTATCCCATGGCATATATGTTTTGTGCGAGGACATACTTGCTTTTTTTCCTTCTTTCCTCACCCACCTTTTGTTTGTTTGTTTGTTTTGGGGTTATTTTTGTTGGGTTTTTGTTTCTGTTTCTTTTTACTATGTTTTGCATCTAAAACCTCTTTTTCAGCAGGATGATTGAACCTTTGCTATCTATTCAATTAACAATAATTTTGTAGATTGCCTTATTTTCTAGGGAGCTCTCCAGCTAGTAGGGCTACACAAGGATAACCACATCTAGAGCACCCCAGACACAATTTTTTTTATAAACTTTGAAGGACATCTTGCAAGTTCAGTTACAATTTCCCATATAACTTAGTAGTCCAAAAACTCTGCTTATTCAGTCTTGGTCAATTTCCCACTGCTTGATTTTTGAGACTTTATTGTCTTGCCAAATTCTAACTGTCTTGGGATCTTTTACTTTTTGAGACAGTCCTCTATATTGTCTCATGCACTGTCTACTGTCTGCCTTGAATGAAGCTACTTTCCTTTTAAACACACATTTAAGTGCTTTTCTGAAATGATGCCCAAATGGCTAGTCTTCTCAACCAACATGTTTTCTTTGTCTAATTCTGTTCTCTCACTTTATTTTTTTTTTCAATAAAAACTTCATTACTTTCACAAGTGTTAAAGATAAAAATACATTTTAAATTAAACTGAAAATAAATTAAGTTTTTACTAAAATATTTGGCATAGATTAAACAAAAGTTTTGGAACCCATGCATCTTTTGTCGTAATTCAAACTAAGCAAAAAGTTTTGTCCTGACTCTTTAAAGAAGCATGTATCTTGAGAACAAGAGGTTGACTTTCCTGAAAGAAAAAATATTCTGGACAGCAAAACTTAATGAAATTAACTCAGGCAAAACATTTGTCATGCTCATGAAACCTTGTTTTCAGGTAGTTAAAAAACTCAAAGCAAAAGTTGAACCTTTAAAACCATGAAACCTCTAATGAAGAGGAAAAGAGAAGTTAAAAATTCAGAAAATCACTGCTGCCAAGTTTTGTACAGATCTAGTAAGAATTCATGCTGTCCTTTGGATGCCTACACCTCAAACTCCAAAAAATATTTTTGGAATAGACTATTTTAGTTGGAAGAGACCTACATTGATCGTCAGCACTTCTTTCTCCCCTTCCCCTCCTCAGGAAGCTGTAGAGAGCAATGAGGTCACCCCTCAACCTCTGTCTGTCCAAACTGGACAAGCCCAAACTTCTCAGCTACTCCTCATAGGACATTCTTTCCAGCCCTTTTGCCAGTTTTGTTGACTTCCTCTGGACATTTTCAAGGACCTTCACATTCTTCTTTAATGGTGGGGCCCTGCGCTGGCAATCCAGGTGAGGCCGCATCAATGCTGAATACAGAGGGATGATCACTTCTTTTGACCATCTGGTCATGCTGTGTTTGATGCACCTCAGGCTGTGGTTTTCCATCTTGGCTGCCAGAGCACATATTTTCTCTTGCTGACTAAATATCTGAATTGTTGCAATGAGCACAGAGCCATTTCATTCATGTTCATGTACACAGACTTAAAAAAAATAAAGAAACACATAAAAAGGATAAAATATATTTCAAATAAAAAATACCTTATGAAATTAGTACTCTGTGTTGCCTAAAGAAAAAAAAAAACAAATGAGACATCGAGAGTAAATGCCATGTATATAAATATGTATATATGTATATAGAAGTATGCATAGATACATGTACATATGTATGTATACATGCGCATACGTACATATATACATACATATTTAGGTACATATATTTAAGTAGCTAGGTAGGTACCAAAAAATCTCATTGCCAAGAGAGACAAAGAGGCTTCTTTTTATTAAATCTGGGTATTTTTTTTATTCACTTTCCTCTGTGGAATAAAATCTTGGAGAATACTAAGGGCCCTTCACAAGAAGTACTCTTTACCATGAAGAGGCAGAAAGCCTTAGAGATAGATCTTGCCTGGCATTTTGAACCAAAACTTTTCAGAAAATAATGTACAGCAAAGTGTAATGAATAAATCCTTTAATCTCAAATGAGATATTCCCTTGACCAATGCTGAATAGATTTGTCACCTAACATTTTCTTGTTGTAGCACTGAAATCAATATAAACACTTTTCTTTCACATAAGTGTCCAAATTTAGCAGGAAAAATGTAGTTCACTTTAACTGGAAGGATTTTACTTTAGATTTCCACATGCAAATCTGATTCTTCTGGATGAATAAAACTGAGAATAAATGTATTTTTCGTATGTCTAGGACAAGATTATAAAAGCAATAAATCACAGAAACTCTGTGCAGCTGCAAAATATCCATTACAGTATATAAAGACCTGTTTTCAATTCAGTTTTGAATATTTTTGTCTTTGATGACACAGAATTGTGATTAGCCATAGTTTTGAAGAGTACCCTCAGTAAATGAGCAGAGAAAGTTGGCAGCAAGGGCTTGAAATATTTGATAAATAGTAGAGGTTCCTCCATTCAAGTATATGACTGGGGCAGATTGAGAAGTATTTTAGACTTTCAGAACAGAAAAGATTGATTAAAAGAATAATGTACTTTTCCAAAACACTAACCAAATATTCAAGCCACAGTGTACATAAAAATATTAAATTAGGAGTTCTTCTAGTCTCCTATTTCTCCTATAGCCTTCTATTTCATCTTCTGAATACTAAGACAATAACAAGTAGAAAACCCATACAAATTTAGGGAAACCTTTATTATAAGTGCGCAAGTTTCCTTCCATGAAAGTTCTGTGCACTTTTCATCCTCATAAGAGACGAAGTTGTATTATTGAGAGTAATACATCAAACCACACTAAATTTTTGAACACTTATTATTACTGTTCCATGAAGGTGGACTAGAAAAAGAAAATTTGTGTAGCATTATTTTTTTCCAATTCTCCATCTGGGACAATCTTTGTCTTTTTTTCATTCCTGTAGCATTAGAGATGTAACAAAGTATGACGCCATCATTCTAAAGCCATGGGAAAGAATGCTGTGTTGATTAACTCATCTTGGTGGCTGATAATGAAAGATGTTTTCCTGTTTCTCGGTTTTGTGTTGAAGGTCTAATCTTGGGAATATCATCATATCTATTTACTACTGCTCTGTAGTTTGTAGTTTTATTTTGTTGTTGTAGCTCATTTTTTTTAAATCTTTGCAGTAAAATGTTTTATATTCCATTACTTAGATTTAATATCAGCTTCGTTTAAAATTTTATCAATTTTTACTGGAATTTTTTCAGATTATGAACCTGCTTAGAAATAGTAAGACTATGAGAATTAGTCCCTGTAATTTCACTATGAATGTTAAGATGTTGTGGCCATAGGAATCTGTTGCTATATGAGGTTTAGCTGCAACAGTATTGCTCATGTTGACTGTTTTGCCACTCTGTTCCTGAGAGAAATGCAATCATAATCTAGTTTCTTCCAAATGTGCTGATATTTCAGCCTGTGACTTGTTTACAGGACAGGCTGACCAGTTAGGAAGATGAAAAATTATTACTTCTCTTTCTGGAAAAATATCAGTCAGTGTGACAGGGTAAATGATAGTTTGCATATGAGAAGTTACTTTTTTCTATGTTAAGGCAGGTTTCATACCACTACTTTTGAAGAGCAATATGAAAACCATAAACCAATTAAAATGGGCATGAAATACTTTCATTAGTTTTCTGAAATATATCATTCAAATACTTCTTTTAATTTAATTTTATTTTAAATTTTATTTAAGAAATTAAGCATTCCTCAAGCTGTAATAAATATCAGAAACTAGGTGATTTATTTATGGAAGTGTGCTACCTCCGATCATTTTATGGGAAATCTAACTTTATCATCCATATTACTTTCTGAAAAGCGTGTTTGAAGATTTGCCGCGTTGCCTTGGTTGTGATAAGGACATTTTCCATGGTAAATGCTATTGTTGAAAGTATGATAGAAATTGTATCACTGGAGTTTCATAATGGTTTAGAAGAAAGACAGAAATTGGAACAATATTTTACAGATTAGAGCCCTGTATAGGCTGATGGATGCTAAGCTTCAAGTCTCTGTTGTATTTAGGGCAGATAAATGAACTTGGCTTTACCTCTTTCCAAATAATCTACCTATTTATATTTGTCCTGGCATTTATGCCCTTGATGCATTTTTGTGGAAAAAAAAAAAAAAAAATAAATAAACAAAGCATAGAATCAAAGAACAAAGAATCATGGAATCATTTAGGTAGGCGAAGACTCTTAAGTTCATTGAGTCCAGTTAACCTAGCACCGCCAAGTCCACCACTAAACCGCGTCTCAGAGCGACACATCTACATGTCCATTAAATATCCCCAGGGATGTTGACTCAACCACTTTCCTGGGCAACCTGTTCCAACGCTTGACAACCCTTCCTGTGAGGAAATTTTTTCCAGTATCCAATCTCAACCACCTGGTGCAAATGGAAGCTATTTTCTCTCCTCCTAGCACTCATAACCTAGGAGAGGAAACTAACCTCCATCTCACTACAACTTCCTTTCAGGTAATTACAGAATCATTTAATTTGGAAAAGACCTCTAAGATCATCAAATCCAACCTTTGACTGATCACCACCTTGTCAATGAGACCATAGCACTAAGTGCCATGCCCAGTTTTTTCTTGAACAGCTCCAGGGATAGTGACTCCACCTCACCCCAGGCAGTTTGTTCCAATGCTTAAGAACCATTTTTGTGAAGAAATTCCTTCTGACACTCAACCTGAACCTCTCCTGACCCAGTTTAAGATTTATGTCTTCTTGTTCTGTCACGAGTTGGGAGAAGAGGATGTCCCCGGCCAGGCTACAACCTCTTTTCAGGCATTGCAGAGAGTGATAAGTTCCCCTCTGACTCTCTTTCAGGTTAAGCAACCCCAGCTCCCTTATAAGTCCCTTGTCATAGGACTTACACTCCAGACCCTTCACCAGCTCTGTTGCTCTTCTCTGGACTCACTCCAGCACCTCTTGAAGTGAGGGACCCAAAATTGGACATAGTACTCAAGGTGTGGCCTCACCAGTGTAGAGTACAGGGGAAGAATCACTGCCCTGGTCCTGCTGGCCACACTATTTCTTATGCAAGCCAGGATGTCATTGGCCTTCTGGCCTCCTGGGCACACGCTGGCTCATGTTCAGTGGTTGTCAACTGGCATCCCCAGGTCCTTTTCTGCTGGGCCTCTTCCCAGCCACTCTGACCCAAATCCATAGTATTGCACTGGGTTGTTGTTGACCCAGGGGCAGGGTCCAACACAGCCTTGTTGAACCCCATACAATTGGCTTGGCCCCAAGACCTTTATAGTTTTTTCATAGCACAGTAAAGAAAAAATTATAAATCTGGAATTTTTTTTTAACAGAATATTCTGGTGGTAGAGACTGCCCTACTTACTTTTTTGGTCCACCTTGAGTGTTTAGCCAGATTTTTAGACATTAGTTGCCTTAAGTCTGTTCTGTCTGTAGGGGAAAGTTACTGCGTATTTTATAAACCTATCCTTAGATTTCTTTTCTCCTAAAGTAACAGACTCAGTTGGATTGCAATGAGCAATTATTCCTCCTCACTGAGTTTAGAAAAAGGCTCTTGTCCAATTTCTGCTGTTGGCAGACAGTGTCCAATTCAGGCTTTCCGTCACAATTACAAGCATTCAAACTGGGTGCATTTTTTCAGGCAGATCGGTGTCATTAATTGTCACCTTGCAATGGCACATAAGGAACTGTTACAAAAGGCACATAACAGAGGAGATTGATTCGTACAACTACAAAGGAACTTCCAAATTTCAAATCTGATACAACATCTAAGTCTTTAGGATTCTTCGCACTTGACATGCATGTCTGACAAATTAGTCAGATCAGTACTAATGTAAACACAGTTTTCCTTAATTTCTGAGCATGTTTCATTGTTAAAAATAAACTTGAATTATTTATTAGAAATGAAAACTTGAGAAGCACCTTTGTAGTAAGTTGTATATACAAGTGATTACTTATTCAGGATTGGTAACACTACTTATCCTTGAAATAATGGACAACTTTAACCGAATTTGTGCAGAGAGAAAAAGAGCAGCATGTGAATTTGAACTTAAAAAAACTCTTGGGTTAGATAATAAGGCTTTGTCTATATCCATAAACTAAATGTGCACAGGACTCTTAAATAGCCCGAAAGCCAACAGGACAGAAAAATCTAAGCCCTTTTTCCCTCCAAGAAAGGGTGACCAGATCCAAAACAACAATTGCTAGCATGTCTCTGCTTCATGATACCCTACAGCCTGTGACTGGAAATGGGTTTGGAGAGACCATTGGTCATAGACCATTACGACAATTCAGAATTGCAAATCATCTCCTTTCAGTAGCCTAAAACCCTCCCTCACAGTGCTTAATTAGAAACAAAGATGTAATAAATCAATTCAGCCGAATTTACTTTGATTCTTACTTTTTTTTTTTTTTAACTGGTGGACTTTTCAGTCAGATATTAATGCTCTAACATTTTTGATTTTTTGCATTTTGCATTTGGTTTTTTTTGGTCTTAAAAATAAGTTGAAGAAAGTACTCCAGAACAAAAAGAAATCCTGTAGCTGTTTTCCCTCATTTTTCATACAGGTATGTACAATGACTATCAGTGGGTCTTGAAGTGAGTCTTGAAGTGGGTCTGCAAAAACTCTGCTGTTTCAACTGAAAGATAAAATGAGAATGAAGTTAAAAAATTCACTAAAGCAGCTGTTACACAATCCCACTGTGTCTCCAATTCCAGAATATAAGTCTCCTTTCTATTTTTGGTTTTGGTACTTATTTAACTCAGTGGTAAATTATTTTGGTTGCTCTCTCTTTTCAATAATTTTCTGCAGTTTCAAAAATTAACTCCTTTTTAAAGTATTACTCTTTTAGTTTCTGCCTTGTTCCCACTCTTTCACCTTTTCCTTTCTTCATGTCAAGGTCAATTTGCCCCACCAGCTGATCTACTCATTTTCATCAGATTCCACCCTATCATAGTTTGCTGAGCTACTTTCTTCATTCACCAACCTGATTTTCATGTCAGTCCCACCATCCCCCTTGTCACTTTGTTCTTTGAACTGAATGTTTTTTTTCAGGCAAAATTTCCAGTTCTCCCTGTATTTTCTTCATGTTCTAAGTTCTTCCTTCCCCTTCCCTAGTCTCACCGTCTTTATAGAAGCAAATTAAACCAGTGAGTTCTCTTCTCAACATGATATTTGTTTCCACTGCATTTGAACCAGATTTTGTCTCTGCCACAAATTTAGGCTGTCTATGCCACACTGTCATAAAGGGAAGGCCACCCTTGTTTTCACTGATAGTGCTCTAAGAATAGCAGTTTTGGGACAAAGTCTAGAGGAAAGTTTTGAACTTGTGCCCATGTTAAACAGGAAGCAAGGTCAGTTACCTGACTGTAATGCAGGGTGAGTTCAGTCATAACAAGGAGAACTGGAGAAGAATGGATTCTTCAGAAATATTAAGGAAGAAAATCACTTTTCTACTACATAAGAGTACTCAAAACTATGTAACTGGTCATAGTTACAGATTATGCAGTGGGAAAATTAAAAAAAAAAAATGAAAGTCACTAAAAGTCTATTTCTTTAGCCAGTGAAACCCCTTCATAACCAAAATTGACTGATGATCCCACAAGACCAGATGTAAATGAAAAAGGTGCAAATGTTTGGGAATCAACATATATCTTATTGGGTTTCTCTTTCACACATATTCAAATAATATTGTCTGAGTATTTACAAATTAATAATTGAATTTGACTTCGTTTTACAGTAAATACTCCAAGATTTTTGGGTATAAATAACCCAATTCTGGCAAGAATGAATCTTTTCACTGTTAATGACTGGTCCAGAAAGCCTTAATTACAGAAGATGTTGCCAACACCAATGAATATCTGATGGCAGAAGATACTAAGCTCTTTTCAAGATAGATATTTATATTCTAGAATTATTCAGGATACACAGTCTTATTTGATAAGTATTCAAGAAAGAAACTTTTTCTCAGTTTTAATAAATATCTGAAATGTGATATCTCAATAAAGGCATTCTGTTAAAATGAGATGTACACTTAAAATCAGCATGATTCTAGTAAAATAGTGTTCAAGACAGTGGAAAATGAAATAACTTTCACCCCCTGCAGAGATTAAATTTACAGGAAATATTGAAGAAAATACTATAAACACAGGTTTGACCTGTGTGTAAAAGCAATTGGAGCAGAAATTAAAGATGCTCACTTTGTTCCTATTGGTCCTACTATCCACTGTTCTTGATGCACACAATATTTTTACATGCAGTATAGAGGAAGAAAGCAGGAAGTAAATTGGTTACTGTAATAGATGTATCACAATGTATTTAAAAAAAAGAAAAGGAAAAACAGATGTTTCGTGTGCAGGTATAAAATTCATAATAATAATAAAACTATCAAAGATGTGCAATGAAGTGTAGATTAAAGAGCACAATCTTGTCATTATAACATATGTTCTGAAGTTTCATGAAATAGGATGGTTTAACTAGACACGTTCTCATGAAAACGAGGAGAGTGAAAAGACCTGCAAAAGAAATGGTTTTTTATGTTCTGAAAGGTACAACCTGTAGAAGGGGATGAATGTAGCATTAATGTGCTGTAGGAGTTGTAGAGTTGGACTGATGCCCTAGCATCCATTATCCAGCTCTCTGCAACTGAAAGTCACTTTGATTGAAGGTCATTTTGACCAAGATGCGGGTCTTAACACTTCTTGGAATTCGTTCTGGTAGAAACAGTGCCAATTCTGTTAAACATAATTTTATTTTGATTAACACTAAAATGAAAGGACTTCCTTCAAATAGCTCATTCTTTTCCAGACTTTTTTTGGATTGGAATAATTTCAGTTACAGATGGAATGAGCAGTCCCTGATTATTGTGCCTAAAAACATGTCCTCATGTACTTCTGTGCTAACCAGACACAATATAGTTGTCTAGAAAACAATTACTTAACAGGTAATGGTATTGGGATAAAATCCAGATGTTAGTAACATATGTACATCATAATGTCATTTTTCATTTTATCGCCATCACACACCACTTAGGAAGTGGCAACAAAAGCTGAGTTTCTAACTAATATCAGTGAATAACCGTAACAGTGTGATGTGTGATTTATAGCAACCGATCATAAACCATAGACATAGAAAAATTATATGCATACATTGCAATCCAAGAATGAGAAAAATATGAGCTAAAAAGATATGAAAGAGAATGGTTTTGTTATGTATGAAAGTCATATATTCAGTCTTCTTGTATGCACTTCCATATGAATGCAAGTGAATATCTTCAAATTATGACACAATCTGAAAAATGAAGAAAAATAGGTACTCACTTTAGCAATTTCAGACAACCAGCATATTATCTTCTTTCATGACTTAGCAAATGCTTCATCAACATCCATTGTAATCCCATTTATGAAAGCTAAGTACAGCAGCAGTCAGACAATCACCAGAACTGCACATTCTCCCTGACAGATACTGGATCTGATAGACTTGGAAGAAATTTAGAAACATTTTGCTTCTGATATTTGGATATTCATCTGGATGATACATGGCTTTGTTTCAATTTTGTCATTCAAAGAAATTGATTTGTCCACAGGCAAAGAGCAAGCCTAATTATAAACTGATCATGTCAAAGAGCAGGAATATCTATGATACCTCTAAATATTGGTAAACAGAGATGGACCATACAGTGCCAATATGACAACCCAAACCAATTTTGATTGACACCAGAATGGAAGACAATAACAGTGGGATTCTTCTATGTCTATACTGATAGGTACATAACATCTTCCAAGGCACATGAGATTATCCAAGACAGGAGGCCAATAGGTACAACACAGATCTCACAGAATGTCACCATTCTTCTCAACTGACAGTAAGTAGCTAAGCAAGATACCTGGAAGTGCCTGAAACAGTCCTTACTAAATGTAAGCAACTGAATTACATATGTGTCTGCATTCAGCAGATGAGTGGTTTTGCTGGTCTGCCAGACAGGTAGTTCCACAGTTGAGATGCACAGAATAACAGAAAGGCCTTAGGAACTTGTTTATTCCCCAAGGGAATTCATCCCTTACCCTAGTTTCTCCCATGAAGTGTGGTCCTACATGCCAGGATTTTTCCACAGTACTGTGCAAAATGCCTCCCACTGTAGCTTGCTGGTCTATGCATCATGGTCTCTATTGCAAAAACACATGAGGAATGTGGAAATCCATAATCTGTTTTGTTCTGTTCTGAGCTCCATTTAGAATCCATGTCCCATCAACTCCACCACCATTCTTTCTATCTGCAACAGCCTGCTTGGAAAAATTAAAGTACTGCTTATGAAATATCAATACTCACTCACAAAATGGCAGAGAGTGAGTGTACCAGCACATGTACTAGGGAAAAAAAAAAAAAAAAACCAACCAAAAAAACCACAAAACCACCTAGCAATGAATTGCAGAGAAACAGTAGAGCTGGAGCAGATAGAAAAGCATGTATAAATGTAAAGCATGTATCATGTTCGGGTTCAAATGGATGAATCACCAAGAGGATTGCTTAAAAGCACTAAGTCTGGTATCTTTGTGCAGGAATTTTGAGAGCTGAAAGCTCCTCTTGCTAGAGAAGTCTGGCAGAAAAGTACATCCTACTCTTTGGCATCGAGTTGCAAAAACTTAAAATAATTTCTGAAGATTCTATTAATTCTAATTAATCTAATTGATTTCTAGTTGTCAATCATTCCCCTTTTTTTTGACCTATTATTTCACTCTATTCAGCCCCAGATATGCCCACAAGAATGTGTTTATTTGAACGAGGATTTCCTTCTTATCTAGGAACTTTGCCCTACTGCATATGCTGACACTTCATTTCTTCTTATTACATTGACTGGCCATCATGGTCTTTCTCTAGTGTCTCTGTAAGTCTGAGAGATGATAAAAAAAATCTCCTGCACTGAGAAGAAATGCTTCAAGAAGTTGTTTTCTCATCTGGATTCTTGGACAACCTGCAAATCAACACTAATCAGGAACATTACTGGGCAGTGGAATTCAGAGATTAATATTGGTAAATTGTTTGAACAGTACTTAAAATATATTTAGCCTGTACCAAACTTTTCCAATAAATTCACAGGTATTAGGTTCGGTGTGCTGTGCTGGAAATGCAGGAGTTACAGGTGTCATGGGAGAGACCTGTGGACATGTGAGGCTAGAAATTATGCACGTAATGCTGGGCTTTTTTGTTGATGCACACCTCTTCCAGCTTAGTAGCTTCAATTTATTATTTTTGCTCTGTTACAGGGCCTTCTTTTGGAAACTTGTCCACCTTAGCCTGCAATTGCCTGCATTTTATTCAGCAATTGCTTTAAAAACAGTGGCCTATAGTCAAGGCTCCAAGGCAACTTTACCGTTCACACTACCTTCATTATTGGTTGTAAAGGTGCCTTCAATGCTCAGGAGCTCTAGGCAAAATTGAACCTATAATTTGGGATAATTTTAAAGTTGTGAAGTTCTGAAATTTTCAACTGTTCAGCTGTCTCCCCTTATTTGTACAATTTTTGTAGTGTGGATGGACTCCTGTCCCCATTATAAACCTTGCACAGACAGGAGGCGCGGCTGGGGCTACTCCTGCTCTCACTGGGTAGCCAGCCTCTGATTACATCTGTACAGAGAAGCTCGGCAGCAAGCACACAGGTACCTTACCAGATTTCATCTGTAAGTATTTGAAAGCCTATCTTCTTCAACAAAAACCAACAAACAAACAAACACAAACAAAACAACCAACCAACCAGCCAGAAACCCAACCTCAAAGCAAACAAAAATGTAGCACTTTTTTAAGCTGAAAAACTATTAAACTTGTATTCCAGTTTAAGTGGGGTTTATATCCACTTTCATTCACAACTGAAACAAATGGAAAAAACTTTACCCAAATATCTTAATTTTTCAGACAGGTATATAATTTGCCTAATGTACATGGGTAGTCCCAGAAGGCAAGTTATACATAGATTTACACAATTACCTGGATTAAATATTAGAAATCCCTCCTGCCCTGAGAATTTTCCTCCAGATGCTCCGACATAATTACATTCAGTTGAAAGTATCTGTAGTTGTACTGTTGGATAAATTGGTTTATTGCCTACTTTGAAATCATTGAATATTATTCCTGTTTCTTCCTCTGTGTGAATCCTTAATTTTATATTCCTTCTTGCCAGAAACAAATTGAAATAGATGTGCTGAATACATGGATATGAAGCAGTCTGCCCAGTAATAATTGCCTCATGACAGTTTTGAATTCTTCCAGTTCTTCTCCCTTTGGGATGCTTTAGTGGTTTGGATAGCATTCATAAGAGAGAGACAAAGTACTGTCTCAAGCTAGATATTATTAGCGCAGACTTGATAAAATCTAAACATTTTTGAAACAATTGTTTTCTGAATAATTAAGTGGATTCTGAAAACTTCCAAACATTACTGATTTTTACTACACTTTACAGTTTTTAAAAGATCATAAAAGAATTCCAGTCTTGGAGAGAAGTCGGCTTTGTACTGACACAGGAAATATTTCAAGAGCAGAAGATATTCAAGTTCTTTTTAATATACTGTTTTTCAATATTATCCATCCATAAATAATTACATAAATGGTGCATATAAATAAAAGTTTTCTTAAAGTAACTTTTCAGCTTTTCTTTACATTTTGCAGAAATAATATAGTCAGGAAATTCTCTTGTTTAGATTTCAATATAAAACAAAATGCAAACAGTCTCTAAATAAGTAAATAAACAAATACCAGCTGTTAATAATTCTTGTACATCTACTAGTCGTTGTGCAAAAAGGAATAAATTTGGAAAAGAACTACAAAACAGATTCAACAGAGAAATTTTTTTTAAACTCTCTTGAAAAAACAACTTTTCTGTTTCACTAAGCAAGCTTTGCTAAAACTTCTGCATTTTCACATTTAGTGCTTGGAGATAGCCAGTATAACATTGACTTTGTAAATCCAGTCTTGCCATCAATGGTACTCAAAAGTGGACATAATCCATTTTATGGCGTACTTAATGGCACATGCTTTGCTTTCCTTGTCTTTCTGTGAATGTGAAGGGACCACTGGGCTAGGATTTCTGGGTATTTAGTCTCCTGAGTGTCATGCAAATATGTTTGGGCAGTACGTCCCAAAATAGCTGTACTGCATCTCTATGGGGACAATGTTGTAGGGGGGTAGCCATAATTAAAACAAGCAATGTGAACATGAGCAAACTAGGTTACCATGCTAACCTTGCACCTTCTCAACATATAGCATCTTTAATACTAACCTTGATTTTATAGCCATTTTATTCCTTTTTGTTGTTGATGTTGTTTTAATAAAGAAGGTGGTTATTTCTTTCTCCTTCAAAATATCTGGAAATATTCCTGGGAATTCTAAAATAATTAATTATGTATTAGCATAATGAGTCTTCTTAAGCCAAATGATCACCTCTAGTTGCATTTCAATTTGAGCCAAATGTTCCAGAAAACCTGGACTACATTATAAATCACAGTTACGCTGGGACCACATTATACTGGAAAAGATATTTTAAAAGAAATAATAAATCACATACCTTCTGTTATACAAGCTGAAAATGTGGTTTAGAAGATTCAGATTTGGGTAGCTGTGTTTTCTTCCTTCATAATCACTCCACAGGGCAAAAATGCTGAGTGCAGCCTAGCTGTAATTTTAATATTGTTATTGAACATTTAGACCATGAACTATTTTAAGATACTCCTTTAAAGGTAGACAGAAGAGTGTAGAACAGTGACACAATAGTGATGGAGGAAGGCTTCTCATATTTAATCATCTTTTTCTCAGGTTCTTATCACCAATAAAGAACCTGAAAAATCACCTGCACTCCCAGAGGCACAATATCTTTCCAGGGAAAGTATTTGCACAGAGGAACACTTTGAAAAATGTCATCTGAATACAAAGCATGGGGAAGAGACAAGGTACAGAATTTCTAGTGCCTAGGTTCTGCTTGGGGACTTGGACAGTGCTGAGTGTAGTGCTTCAGGTAAGTGTCTGTCAGCATTCAGCCAGTAAAGCCTTATTTTCATGAATTTATCTCTTTAGAACTTACGAATTCCTTTTTATACGAAAGTGCTCCTGACAAAAGTCTCTTATGATAAGAAATATCTTTGAAATATGATTGTCACTTGCAAATTATAAAAGTTCAACAAAACATGGCAAAATGCATAAATGTAAGAAATTTATAAATATAAAAAATAAATTTTGAAAATGTGTCCATTGTTTTCAATTTTAAAAAAGAAAATACTTCAAACTACCCCAAAAATAAAAATCACCTTCATGAGTCTGGTCAAGTCAAGTTCACCAGTTCAGGTTATTCTTTTTGTGAGCATTTATATCTGATTCCCTATAATTAGAGAGTTTTCGGTTGGAGAAATAATGTGGAAGTCTGGCTATTAAGCATTAAATCCAGTTCAAGAGGATTTCAGTCTGCACATAAGTTATTAAGTCTACAGCTAAAAGGATTCCATTTTGATCATTTGGTCTGATTTTGTGCATAATGCAGGCCATTGGATTTTAGTATATCAAGATATCCATACACAGCTCAGATGTGTAATCTGAAAATATGCTTGGGAATGTATAATTATTTGTCTGTGTGTCTCCATTTTCCCATTTACTACTCCTTTTCATGTCAGACAAAAATCTGAATGAGACTGACTCACTGTCTCTAACATGCTATTTTGGGTGGTGCACTTCAAGTGTAAAACAAAACACAGTTTTAAATAACTTAACAGTCAACATAGAATGAATCTGTAATACTTTATTCTTGCATTTTCTATGTGCCCCATTAAATAAAATATCTCTTTTACTCATGGATTTTAAAAGAATACCAAGGTTGCAATTCACTAAATATAGAAGTAAAAGAACAGGGTTTTTTACATTTAGAACTAAATCAGTCCTTAAAATTACAATTTTATAACCATGCCGAATTGTAGTTCCTTGGGATTTCTATTGATATATGGTGTTAAATATATTAGTTATTCACTGTCTATTTGTAAATCAGACCACCTCTGTGGAAAAAAATCTCCTTTATTTATGCTTCCACATTCCATATGCAGAGAAAGCCACTAAAAATAGTTTGCATCTGGCAAGTTGATCACTGTGACAATAAAAGGTTTAAACAGCAAGATATCTCTCTGCTTTCAGTAACATCTAGCAATTTTGTTCACTGTGTGTACACCATTTCATATTTTCAAGCATTATGAATGCCACACCTTTCTTTTTTTGCTCTGGAAAACTGACTACATTATTACTAAATTTGTAATATTTAAAGTGTCATGGAAAGCAAAAAACATCCCTGAGAATGCAGAAAACTTACACAATTTGCTTTAAATAGTCAATCTTTCAGACAGGGTTTCTCCCAGGAAAACTCTTTTTAAAGTCATTTAGTACTTACTTTTTTAAGATATAATAATACATTATATATATGTTAAGATTTTTTCCATCAACCAAAAATTGTAACAGGGATGTAACTCCTGATTATGTTTTTTTAAAAATTGAGATTTTTTTGTTTTATTTTGTTTGTGACAACATTCTGCTTCATACTAATACGTGTAAAACGGTACTTGTAGAAGCCTACGTCTTGGTTTATCACAAGCCTTCATTTTTTCATAAGACATTTAAGGTTCGAACTAAGGAATAGGCTCCCACAGAAAAGACTGGGAATCAAGCAAGAGGCACTACACTATTTACAACACCTTAATCTGTATTTAATCTCAATGAAAGGTACGTCATACTACAAATCAGATCTAGACTGAATAGTTTAAAGAGAAGCCTGAGGAGCGCAAAGATTACAGCATGGGATGATTGGATCAAGTGGCAGGTGCACAGTTCAGTGAGATATCAGCATGCATTTGACTAAACAGGCTATTGAAACCATCTTTTGTTATGTGTTTCTGCCAGGAGTTGCTGTGGGTTTTGCTCAGATGGATAGGCATCTTCTTACAGGACTGTGTTCCCTTCCCCATTCGGTGGAATCATCAAGCCAGTGTAAGACGCTGTAAGTTCCCCCTCAAGAGAGTGCCCTACCAGCTACTGGCACATACTCTCAATGCCAGCAGGAATTCCCTGGGTCTGGCTTTATAACTACCTGCCTCTCTTTTCAAGCTCACAGCTGGTAATGCAGTAGGAGAGGGCTGAGATGGCTGCATGCACCACAAGGAACGGAGGAAGACTTTGCTGTGTGAAGGGCACTGTACCAACTGCCCATCCAAACTGCATTGCCTGTGCCCTATTCAGAGGCACAAGTGGAACAAGAACATTTTGCAGTATCAAGCATCCCTCTGTAAAGTGGGTGAGGTCTCAGGGTATTCCTTGGAAGATGAGGGTGCTGAGGAAATTACACAAATTAAGTGTAAAAATCAGACAGCTGCTACTGAGGTTTAACCATGTTCCCTATTCCAAGGCTTGGTGGTCCTGACTGGCCTCACCTGTGGTCCCCACCCGTGCCTTCTTGGCCCAAGAGCCCCATGGCTGCTCTGTTCTGTGCACCTAGACTTTCCTTGAGCTATCCTGTAGATACAATTATCTGTAGTCCTGTCCCCTGAATGGTCCCAAGCCAATGACAAAGGAAGCCTCTTCTCCAGTCCTGTTTCTGGCCCAACTTCCCGCTGTTGTTCCTGACTGGTATTCCTTGATGGACCTGGGTCTGATTGAGTACCTCAATTTGCCTTGGTATGATTCAGCAGTGCTCAGAAACTGGTTCCGTCACCAAACCAGGACTTCTCAGGTGCTGAGGACTGAACCCCACCAGCACAATCATGAGGGTGCTAGGGTCACCCTCAGTGCCCAGGTAGACATAGCAGCAACCCCTGGAAGAATTAAGCCCACCTTTCATCTTTCTGCAACTCTACTCCCAAAATCAGAGCTGTTTATTGATTTCTTTCTTGGCAAAGTGAGGAGACACCATCTTGATCTGATGTCTGGGAGGGTGTTGGAATTTGATACTCTTCTCCCTGCTACACACATTGAGAGTCTCTGCTGTTCCCTAGTTCCCTGCTGACTGTGGAAACCGCTGGAGCACGACCACAATGTGCCGAACATGTCCTGGAACTCCTCCTGTGTGGAGAAGCATGACATGATATAACTCATCCGTGAGATTGAAGGAAAAAGAGGGGGCACAGAGGAAGAGGGCATACCACAAGGGAAGAGATGTCATGATTACCACTTAAGCTTACATGACATTCCCAGACTTCTAGTTTTATTGACTTAGTAAAAACCTACAGTCTACATTTTCAGCAGTTTAATTCATCTGCTTATTCTTCTGAACTATTTTTGGAGAATTGCCTTTGTTGTTTAACTTGCATTAGCTTTTGAATGCATTCATTCATTTTGTTTCAATTCTGCCTCTTTAGTCATGTAATTATTTCCATCTTTTTATGCTAAATATCTAGTTTGTGTATGTTCAGTCTTGGTCTTCTTGCACTGGTTGTAGATGTTGATTATAGTAGTTCAGTAGTCTACTTTTCTTAATGTTTCCATTGCTGCTTTACTTTAAGTTGTGGCCAAATTTGCCAAAAGCTTTTAAATATATGTATAGAATTGGTAAAATAAAAAAAAGAACCGTCTAACTTGGCTAAACCTAACTTCCCAAAATCAAATGCTTTAGAGTAAACAAGGAATTACTTTAACACTTGAGTGTGCAAGAGAAGATCTAGGTAATTAATTCACTTTTTCAAAGATGTGTTACAGCGGGGATACTGTAACACGCATTTATCAAACCAGGAGTCCTGTGGAAAGGAAGTATATATAGACAGATTCTTGATAGCTGTTTCAGAGATGTTTATTTCTCCAGCCGCATGGCCGGAGCTCTGCCGAGGAATTGTTCCAGTCACGGGACCCGAGGGTCCTTGCCTGTGCAGGGAACACAAACCAACCAATGGGAACGAGGCTGAGCAGGGGCAGGGAAGCCCCGTGTCTGTGCCCTCAGGGCCCCTCTCCCAGGGCTACACAGCAGGGGGGAGGGACCCCAACATTTCACCCGTTTTATTTTAATAAAAGGAGAATGAAAACAACTGGATAAACATAACAAGAACAGTTTCATAACAAAACAAGCCACCCTCCTGAGTCTTTAAATGTCCAAACAGATTCTGTGGAACATCTTAGGGCTGACAGAAGGGAGACAGAACTCTCTGAGCATGCTTTGTGGGGAAACTGAGGCAGGAGAGGGTTTAATTTCTTCCCTCCCCCTTTTCATCCCCCACTCGGCATTGGAAAGGGATTTTTGGGGAAACAATTATCAAAGGTATGGTTTTGTGAGGGAAACCATGGATGAAAAAACGGATTGGGAATACACTGGGGGTAATAGGACATAGGGTAAAAGGGAAAGGTGGGATTAGGAAAGGGAGACTGTAGGGGGGGGGCTTACAATGGAGATATTGTCTAACATGACAACGATTTTTTGCATATATACTGCCTTTTACAGGAACACCATCAGGCCCAGTGACCTGCGATGCTTGTAACCCTTTTCTACCTTGTATAATTTTGAATTCCACCACCTCTCCATCTCCCAAGCTTGGGATGCATTTTTCAGGGTTATTCTTTTTAATAGCAGTTCTATGCACGAGTATGTCTTGCTGGTTGTCACACCTTGTTATAAAACCATAATTTTGCTTAACATTATACCATTTCACTATCCCTAAGATCTTAGCTACTATGATCTTTTCCTTTTTCCGAGTGGCTACTGTTTTCTGTCTCGCTGCGTCTTTGCTCTCTCTTTCGGTCGCTCCCGTGTTGGAATTGTCGGGGCTGCTGGTGCCTCCGCGCTCTTCCCGGGGTCGCGTTCGGCGCTGCACGGGCCGGGCCGGGCCACGCTGCTCAGTTCTCCGTGCGTCGCCTCCTCTGGTCGCAGCTTCGCTGCTGCTGCCAGGCACTGCATCTTGGCTGGGCCCCCGAGCGATGACCCCCCCAATGCCCTGCTCCAGCGCGCGTCTCGGCCGGGCGCGGCTCTGCTCCGCCGCCACCACTGCCAGCCGCTGCCCGCGTGCCGCCCCTCTCGGTCGGGCGTTCCCGGGGCTCGCTCCACCACGCGCTGCGTGGGGCCGGGCGGGCACCGCCGGGTCCCGCTGCTCCCGCCACGCCTCGCTCCGCCACCGACACTGCGGCTCGCGTGGCTCCGCCCGCGCGCGGGAACTGCCTCGCTGCTGCTCGCAGAGCGCTCGGCACACGTGGCCTGGGCCGCACGGTCCCTGCGCCAGGCTTCCCTTCGCCAAGACACAGCTGACATTGCTCAACAGTCTCGGAAATTATTCTCGGAAAATATTCTTCCATCGGCATGTATTTTGACTCAAATTTTTATAGTGTCCAAATGGCCTTCCGAAACTCCTTGGTAAGAATTAAATCCCAAGAAACATAGAAAAAGTTCTTAAACAACCATGCCAGGAAGTGTTTCAGTTCTTTTTGAGCTTGAATCAAGGTAAAATTTACAAATCGTTGTTCAAGAATCTTTTTAAGATAAATGTCCATATGCGGCTCTGAAAGCCAAGAGTCTTCCCATGGTTCTTCCATAGTTTAGATATGGAATAGCAAAACAAAAACAAGAAGAGGAATTCAAAGTTTATAGGGTTTACTCACACAAATCAGTTGCTTAGGGATCAGGGATCGTTCTGCTCACAATTCTCCACCATTGTTACAGTGTGGATACTGTAACACGCATTTATCAAACCAGGAGTCCCATGGAAAGGAAGTATATATAGACGGATTCTTGATAGATGTTTCAGAGATATTTATTTCTCCAGCCGCATGGCCGGAGCTCTGCCGAGGAACTGTTCCAGTCACGGGACCCGAGGGTCCTTGCCTGTGCAGGGGAACACAAACCAACCAATAGGGAACGAGGCTGACCAGGGGCTCGGGAAACCCCGTGTCTGTCCCCTCAGGGCAGGGGCCTCTCCCAGGGCTCCATGGCAGGGGGGAGGGACCCCAACAAAGATGTAGGGTTTTTTCACTGTAAAGTGAACTTACTTTTTTTTTTTGCTTTAGAATCCAGGCACTCTAATTCTTCACCTCACACGTATGCTAATTTTCTTCGGAGCTGCCATTTGGAGTCCTTCAACAGAGAAAGATCCAATTGCCCTGAGAAGACACCTTACTTCAGGACTGTCCGTACTGCTAGAAATGGGTGTCATTTGAACCAGGTTTTGCTTTGTCTTTTCTGAGCAATCACCCAAACCTATGCCATGACCTTTAATCTCTCCATAAAACCCCAAATCCTTGGTGTCAGACTGAAAAGCAAACCTGTGGTGGTCTGTAAAGCAGTCATCTCATTATTCAGCTTCCATTTTCTGGAAGAAGACTATTTAAAAACAGAAGTAGTTTCAGGGCACAAAGAGCTATCATGCTTTAAACTGCCTCATATCCAGGCTTTACTCCATGGAATGATTCCCCTCCCTATTAATTCCCAAGAAATGATACTTCTGCTAAGGTAAGCACATCAACTTGATAAAACCTCTGGGTAACACACTCTGGGATGTGAATTATTGTTCTCAGGAAGTCTGGCATACATTTGTAGGCTTTTGGGTACAGGCTTCTGGCAAAACTTTCTCTGCTTCACTGTCTGTGGGATCTGAATCCAATCTTCCTTCTCTTCATCTACAAGAAGAAAAAGGTGAATATGTTGTGTGCCAAGGTCATTGTTATCATCTCCCCTTCTTTTGCCACATGCTGTTGCTTCAAAGGAAACAGGAGTGCGGTGGAGGAGGCGGTCTTGGTCTGTGGATGCAGTGTATCCCCTCAGTTCCCATGACTCACCCATGCATGGAAAAAGCATTTTTAGCATTTTGACATACCTTTTCACTGACAATGGTACAGCCCAACTTAAGTGCAAACTTACAGTGTCTTTAACTTACAGTCCACACAGAATTACTTTAAATAGAGGTCACCTTTCTCTCTTTTCTTCACTTTTCAACCCTCATCCATTATTTACTCAATTCTTTCTCTCTTGGATCAATATCTTCAGGCTAAAAACTTAAACTGTGAAAGTTCAGCTGTTTCTCATCCATCTGTATTCCTGTTCTCTTTGAAGAGCTGTGTTGTGACTAAAATCCTGTTTTGAAAATATATCTAAATTATCAAATTAACCAGAAATAGCAGTTCTGTTTCTTTGCTTATATTTAGGTTAATTAATTAAGGTAAAATAGATGGGCACCTGGTTAGAAGAAAGGATCAGGCATGGCATACGTACTGTTAAGAAGAAACTCTTGAAGCCATATAGGTTTTCTTTTTATTTTGGCTTCCCAAATGTCCACACTACCAATATGGGAAACAAATAAATAATCTTTTTCCCCTCAATGTTTCTTTTCCTCTTCTCCACATGTTATCTTTGGACCTGATATTACATTACTCGCATTACTGCTAGCCAGGAGACTGATATCTTGCTTTTGTTAGTAACTACTTTTGTCCAAGTCAATGGTCAGCTTTGCTAGGCTGTGGGAGCATGGGGTGATCATCAGTTACTTTCTCTTCAGGGGTGGATGCTTGGGAGCAAAACAGAAGGAGCACTATTCATGTGTTGCTGAATTGGAGCTGTATATTTGTGTGAAACCTGCATATTGATATGAATTCTGCAAGGCCAGCTTTCCTAGGGAGAGGTAAAACTGCTGCAGATACCAGGTTTGTTCTTTGAATCGCCCAGTGGTTATCTCTGAACTTACATAAGACACATATTTTGATGTTTACCTATTTATCTTTAGTGACTTCAGATCAAAGATCCTGTACTTGTGGGATGCACTGAGACACAAGACTTCCTATGGCATTTCATAACACTAAACACACTGAGGGATGCAGATCAATATTCATCAGTAAGCATCACAGAATTTATCACTGGCATTCATCTTGCCTAAAAGAAATTGAAATGCTCAGCCAGAAAGAACTGTCTCTGAAATGAAAATCAGAGAGGAAAAAAATTCTGTGAAAAACTGTGGGTTTTAAAACTTCATAATCTGGTTAGAAAACGCATTTCTAAGAAGACATTGGAAAACTGACTCTTTTCAGTCCTATGCTTTTGATATGTTTTCAACACAGTAGCTGAGCTAAAACATGTGGAACCAAAAGTAAACCTAGAGAGGAAGAGAAAGCAGCAACTGAGTAGAATCTCTATGTTGCACTTTTATTTATAAGGAAACAAGCTGTGCTTTTGTTTAAGGTGAAGGAATGGAGACAAGGACATCTACTTTCTTTACTGCTCCACACTTCTTTTTTCTCCAGTAATCCAGTCTTTGATGTGGGATTGAGTCAGATATCAACAGCAGATTTTACATTTTCTCAGTCTGTTTCTGGGTGCATTACAATGTTATGATTAGCTGACAGCTTAAGTTCTTTTCCAAATTATAACAGCATGGTCCTTCTTCCTCTTGCCAACACATAGCAGATCCCACTGTGGGGTGTTTCTAAAAGTAAGATCAAGATGCAGTAAAACCAACTCATCAAGAAAAATCACAGATCTAATCACTCACCTTTGGGAACAGGTTCACAAGGGGGCTCTTAAATGTGCCACTACATGGCAACAGGTGAGTTTAATATCTCCCACCCGCAGGCATGATAAGGAAATGACTGTAAAAAGTTCTCCCTTAAATAGTTTTAAAATGTAGAAATATGTCATTAAATTTGCTTTTCAGCAAAACTTAAGAACTACTTAATGTATCAGTATTTTGGGGATTAAGATAATCTACAGGCTGTGTTTATTTTAACAGAGAGTGGAATGATTGGAATTCTAGGTAGACTGACCTGAAAAAAAAATACCAAGTTACTTGAATATCTTGACAATGGAAATCATTTTAGTTCAGATTTATTTTCCACAAAAATGTTTTTATTTTTTTGCTACTTTCATTTTAGAAACAGCATCCAGACAAACAGTAGAATAATGAACTGCTACAGTGAAATTGGGCCATAAATCAGGGGAATCTGAATGATTAAAAAAAAAGTTGAAAAACATTTCATTTTTTAATGACCCTAACTGGTAACATTCTTCCTCAACCCAAGTTCACACATTAATTTCAAGAGTTTCAGTTCAAATTCATCTCTTTCTTCTATATGGTAGTTTTTTATAAGCCAGAATTGTTGATTATAAATCTCCTACAGCAAAATGAAAAAAAAAAAAAAAAGAATATAAAAGAATAATGGGTAAATTGTTTCAAAGGACAGTAATTTATATAGGACATCTGGACATCTGACTCACAGGAAGGAAACCAGTACTAATCAGATGAAAATTTGGAGAATGAAGAATTTGCTTGCTTTTACACAGTCTGATTTATGGGACTTTAGCCGTATTTTAATTTTTTATTGATTACAAAGCCTTTGCATAGGTTAATGATAAAGGTTAAAACTCCTTCAACAGTGAAAAGGATTGAAAAGATGGATTTCTTCATTTAAAACAGGCATTATTGGCAATACTGATTCCAGCACCCTAGAGCCTTGATTTTATAATGAACATTCTTATAATGAACATGGATTTAGAAGCTATTGCCCGAGAAGGCAATAGGAATAGATCTAATGAAGGTTACTGTGGTTCTCTCTACCTCAGACATAGTTATGTTTGGTGTCTGTATGGAAAATAAACCCAAGTCTTTTAGACACCTAATACTTGCCATTTTATCAATATAGTTTTAATATATATGCTATTTATGCTAAAACTGACCTACAAGTAAAAAAAGTACGTATTAGCTATTTCAACAAATAATGTTATCACTTTTTGATTCTTAAGAATGTGAAACAAATGGAAATGTTTTGGTTTGTGACACCATTTGTTTGTGTTACATTAACTCATAAAAGCTTTGTTTTCTCAATGGAAATACTGAGTAAATTAATGTATAATGTGAAACAAATGCCACTGTCAACTTTGAAAGAAAACTTTCAAATACTGGACTAGAGACTTAATGTCTGCTGCTCTTTCAGTTAAAATGACTTGCCAGACTTAAGACCATTGGTTCCACTCTATTTCTTGTGTATACAGATTTCATAAAATATGGGCAGTAAAACATGATGTGTTGGATTCATTTCCTGATACATTCTTAACCATGCAGAATTTTCTTAGCTAATACCATTAGGCAGGTTTCTTAATTGGTTTCTAACAATAACAGGAATACTATTCCTTTGTATGTGAGATTACTTGCATCTTGATATTCCCTGTACTGTTCAAATTGCTATTTGTGTTGGTTTGCGTACTATTACAATGATTGTTGTAAAAGTAAGAGAAGGAGGACTTTAGATCAAATTATTTCCTCCAAATAAGTGCCTATTACACTAAATTTCTTCAGTGTTTATGCAGTTGGCTTGGCTTCTAAGTGAGTATGATCTCTCTGTTCCACATCACCTTGTGGCATACAGCTCAGGTTCAGCTTTTTGGTACTCAAACTCTCCTTGGGATCTGAAACAGATTTCATAGGGTACTTTTCTTAGGAACAGCCATGAAAACTCAAGCAATGACATCATTTCAATGAAAGAAGTGACTGGCCAATTGCAGGGATGAGGCTTATGAAGACATTGGGAATTTGCTGCTAGGTTTTATACCACATTACAGAACCTTCCTATGATACTAAGCAACACTCCAAATTTAAGTGATTTCACTGGCCATGTCTACGTTGTCAAGCTTGTGAGTTGTCTCCTGGTTTCAGTTCTTCTTACCCACATTGCATGGATGTTTGTTCACTCCATGGCTGAACATTAGGGAAAATTATCTCAGTCACTCCAAAATAAACTTAAAGTTCTGTGGATAATTCATTCCAAGGACTGCTTCCAAAAGGCAACACAAACCAGACGTTTGAAGACTTGGGTTTCTCTGCCCTACAGAGTCCCTCAAAAGCAGGCTTTTTATTTTCAAAACACTTTCCCTTGCCTGGATATCATACCCCAGAGCCTGCAATGCGTTCCTTCAGTTTCATGTTATAAAAACACCACCTGGCGGGTTGCAGCACAGCCCTCGTATTTATTTCAGACTCTTTGAACTAAAACCAAACAAACAAATTGATAACTGGATCTCTGAGCCTGGGGGATCACTGTGTGTGGCTTAAAAGAGATGCAAGGCATTGTACTATGTAGAGGAGATTTGTTTAGCAATTTCTTCTAGGTATTGATGTCCCTGGGCACAGCAGGCATAAGCCACTCAACACCACTTTGCCTGAAGGATGTCCTTCTGGGACACATATTTAACTATGTAAATGTAGCCGCGATGACGCTTTCTGTACTTTAACAGGAAACACTTTCATGAAGTACTGGCTTCTCATAAATGTTTGCACACATCAGCTATTGACTATTTTCATGTCAGTATGCAGCCCTTGATCCTGCCCTTCAACACCAGATACTGAAACCAAAGTTGATTAAAGGCAGGGGTTCAGGTATAAAACTGAAAATATACTACTGCAGCTGAAAAAATATGAACTTGATAAATATTTCACTTTTTGAATATTTATTTTTCATTTTCCTACCTAGAATTTCTAAAATGTAATCCATTTTTCATAGCTACATGATTCGACATTTAGTTTTAGTTTTCCATCAAAGATATTAAGCATGATGGTAGGGGACATATTGGAAAACATTCACTGGTCACTCAGTGTTGAACCTGTTATGTGACTAAGTGTAGAGTTTGCCTGTCCAAATTCAGACCAAATATCTACTGCTGAGTATTCCACCTCCTTCTTCTGCATTCTTCAGTCATTGATTCACTGTAATACAAGCTGTTGTAACTAACTAAGTTGCGTAAATAGAAGGGTCAAAAGTCACTGGAGATGCTCTAAGATGTCCAAGACATCCGTAAAGGGTTTTGTAAGAATCTGGTTGCTTTTGGACAAGCAGATGTATGCCAAACGTGATATCTCTCTTCCCTACATCTAAAATGTCTGTAGGCAGCTGTGTTTAACCAAATGTACCCAAGCTGAAAATGCAGACTCTACACATACCAAGAACTAAGCAGAATTATTTGCACCTTACATAGCATCTCTTAGTATCTTCTTAAGCTCATCACTTCAGCATCAACACACTGCTACTTTATGCTGCACTCAGGGTAGTGCTCAGAATTGTTTAACATTTCTGACACAAACTGAACCATGTAAAAAACACAGCAAACAGATGAAATTTTGCTCTGCCAAATTTCGAGCTCGTGTGTGATTTTAAAAAGAGCGTACTGAATTGTTTTTAATGGATGTGTTTTAAGCACTCTGGCCTTCATATTTAAAAGTAATCTCATACAAGTGAGAAAGTGTAAGCACGTTTTTGGCTTGTTGGGTTTTCTTTCAATTTTGGGTTTTCATTGCTTTTGGTTTGGTTCCTTCTTGCATAAAGCAAAGTGGCTGTAGAAGACTTTATGAGAATCATTCACTCCACTTTTATGAAGATAATCAATTTACCTGTGGTCCAAGATACGCATTAATCACTGGATGCTGTAAGTTAGGGGTCCCAATGGGCTGACTATTTTAATTTTTCACTATATTTATTTTCCTCCCACCTCAAAACATCAGGCAACAGTCGCAGGCTGAAACAAATAGTGATGCAGAGGCATTACTGTTTTGTCAAAATCTATTCATTTTGGTTTCAAACGTTTGATGCAATGAAACTGCACCCAAATTAAGATTTTAGACCTAACAGAAAGACACAAGTTGATAGGAATAAACACCATTTTACATCATGCAATTTTATTATAAGTGAAGGCTGTTTTCTGTGTAATTCGTTGGTTTCATTGATAGGGCATTGATAGGGCAACACTTACATTTATGTTCATGTAATAGTAGATTGTATAACAAAAAATTCTCATTTGTTCTTAATTAATAAAGTTGAATCCTCTGTTCTTTTGTCATAACTCTTGTAGCAAATGGAGGCTCACTGAAAGACAAGTCTGAAGTATTAAGAAATTCACCTGAATAAGCTGATTCATAATTCATATAAGGCAAACATATGTGTAATGCTACAAAACTTATTTTGATTTAAAATTAAAACTTAAAGATCCCCAAAGCTTCATTGGAAAAATGCTTGAAAATTGTGACATTCCTTTATCCTCTGTGCATCAACTGTGAATTTTTCCTTCATTACGTGAAAACTATACAAAAGAAAGCAAAGATACATTCTCTCCTAGGTTGATTCCTGACTCAATTCTCAGCAGAAATATTTCATGTATCTCTTACTATGTAGTCAAAGAATGGCAAAGCAGTGTAAGTTCATTCCCCCTGTACTTTGTGTTAGTAGTGGGGGGTTGTGTTTGTCTGTTCATGACTAGTGCTGAATTGTGAAATATTTAACATTTATAGAATCACAGAATTGTTGAGGGAGGAACCTCTGCAATCATCCATTCCAATGACACTTCTCTTTTCCATTTCACTTAAACTGTGTAATGGAGAGGGCAAAAGTTGCATTAAATTATAGAAACATGTTTCCTGAAGAGGGTGAATACACACACTGGTCTATGTGTACTATAAAAAGGGCATATAGAATATGTTTTCCTTTTAGGGACATCCCCTAGATTTTCCAAGTATAGATGCAGTCATAAAGACATGAAAGCGACCTCCAGAAATTAGTCCTTTTCCAGGTAGCCTTCATAAGAGAGTTTTCACACAACTTTTTCTCCCCTCATTAAGACTTCATGGCCAATATCCCATCAACTTCACATGGAAGAGTCTTTGAATAATAATAATAAGGGTAGTCTATTGTTTCTACTTTTATTTCTAAGCACTGGATACTCATAAGTATTTTGTGACATTTTTAAGAGTACTGGCTTAAATACACTAGCTGGAGCATGATCTCCATATACATATATTCAGTATATTTTTTTCTCACATATAGCTACTGTTCAGTAGAACAGTATATAAATATTTTTTAAAGTAGAAAATGGACGTTTTCATAGGAACCACTATGTATAAACTGAAGTATTTCTGAGGTATTTAAGTACAAATCAGTGATTTAGTTATCTGTGAGTTAGTTATATTTTGTTCAGTTTTGAACCATATTCATGATATTGGGTAGTTAGGAATAAAACCTGGCAAAAAACTCCAGTGAAATAAAAGGAGGAGACATTCATTAGAAGCTTTAAAAGTTCCAGATGGCAAAATATTGGCCGGTCAAATAAAAAGTTTTGGGAGCTAATATGTCATTTTAATTTATGAAATGCAAATGCAAGGTAATACAAAGTAAATACTTTTTTTTTTTCCTTTTTTCTTTTTGCTTTTTTTTGTTAAAATAAATTAATGCCTCCCCATGATCCTTCTCATAAATTTAGGGACAGAACTTCAGCAAGTTCTCAGTGTTTTACTCCACAGTTCATGTTTTAAAAGATCCTGAAATTTCCATTGCATGTGATTTAAATAATTACTTTTTCTTCTAAGAAGAATTTTGCCTACAACTTCACAGCGCTGACTTTTAAAAGCAATATTCCACATTTCTTTTACATCTGAAATACTGTCCCTTCCTTTAAAAATAAAATTTTTCCTCATATTTGAGGCTTGTAGGAAATTCTGAATCCATAAAGGCTATATTTTGAATCTTGCAGAACATCATAAGAATGTTGCACAAAGAGAAATCCAGTTCTTCCTCTTCTCTAAATCTTTGTCTGGGTTTGTGTCCAAGGTGATGTCGACAGAATCTCATTTGGCACCTTCAGTTTCCCTTGAAAACCCATATTAATTCTGTTATATGCTGCACAGTAGACAGAAGATAATACAGAGAGGTGGTTAAGGTTAGACTACTCTCACACAAACACTTTCTGGTTTGGGTTCAAAATAGGCCATTGTCAGAGGATGTTCCGTTTAAAACCATTAAAATTATTAAATTCCCAGCATGGCCCTTGGTAGGTAAGCATCTACTGCTCCAAATTCATAGCCTGTTTTTGTAATATTTTGACAACCTCAGCAGAAAACTTCTGTGTCAAATGAAAACCTCCCATGACTATAGGTTTGACTTTTCAAATCAAGGCTAAACACTCTTGCTGATTATTTGAAGGAAATTGTATTGCTGCTGTAGGTATTCTGGAGAACACAACAGGTCAGCTGTCAAAGCTGCCAATGACATTACCTCTCACAAGTTTAAGTATGTTTAGAACATGTTAAAAAGCTTCAGAAACACTCTACAGCTGTTATACTATAATGAGATGCTGTAATATTAAACACAATGTTTACTGAAATGCTTTTGCTGCTTATTTTTTTCTAAACCAGAGCAGGACAATACTTTAAATTGCAGCTATTTCCAGAGTTTCAGAGCTGATACTGGGGGCATGTATGCGATACTTGTCAGCTTTGCTTTATGTAGACTTATGCAAACATGATATCTGGATTTTAATTCCCAAGCTATTTATGTTATGCTCTGCTGAAATTATAAATTTCATCAGAAAAATCCCTCTGAATCTCAGATGAGACTTCTGAATTTTACCATTTTTCCAGTTAAAATAATTTTAATACTAAACTAGACAGTTATCAGAGATAATTTGAAATACCTGGGAATCTTAATTGCCTTTTCTGTAACATAAATCCAGACTCAGACATGTGAGGAGACTAAAACCAAAGAAATTTGCTTTATTTCTGGTCTGTTCTGCTACAAATGATTGAATAGCTCTCATATGCAAGTATTACTGCTTATGATATATGAAAGGTGGCATCTATTTTTAAATCCTGATGCATAATGGACGACAGAACCCACTAATTTAAATAGAAAGGATAGCCTAGATGTAGTAATTAAATCTATAGTTATATTTACTAGAACTACCTTAAAAATAAGCTATTTTAAAGGAGTGGTTTTCTTTTCAGTGATTTTTTCACCAGATGATATCTATATATATTTTTTTGGACCTCTTATTTCAATGAGGTCAAAGTTGTGGCATAGATTTATAGGACTGAATAGGTGACAGGTTTGCTGTATGGTTACACTACAATTCTAACAATGTATTCATTTAAGATCAGAGATTATATATAATGATTTATGGCATTTTGATTGACCAAAGGAAAATACATTGGTAGGTTTGAACATTTTTTTATAGCACTGCTTTCATGGGAACTTCCAAAGTCTGCAGTTTTCAGTTGAGGCTGGAAAGAAAAAATTTCCCATCAAAAGAAATCTCTGTTTTCCATAGTACTGTAAGTTAAATTTTCAGGTGTAGAAATTACACCTGACTGTCCAGTCATTAATTAATATCTAATCACATTGTCTTCAGATTTAAAACACATTCAGCTGAAGCTGGTTATTTCTTCAACTGCCAGATCTAAGAATATTTTTCTTCTTTATGTTAATTAGCTTTTATAATTGATATCCTGCATAAGACCATATCTTTCAATACTGTGAAAATGTATCTGTAAATATACTGGGAAAAATCTACTTTGCTATACCTATAGCACTTACTGAACTGCTTTGTTGTGTAGACGAGAGCTGAATTTTTCACCATCTATTGAAATTAGTCTTTTTAAATATGAGAAGACCTCACTAAAACTCTGAAGAAATTATGCAAACAATTTTTTTTGCTTTTGTTCTACATAAAATCTTCCCTGAAAAAAATCCTTGATATACCTTGATAGTGATGATCCTCTCAAAATATTTTCAGTGAAGCATTGAGTGACTGCTGTTTTTCTAGACAGGTTACAGAATGTACACAATGAGGAAAAGTTGTATTCCCTTCTTCTCAAAATGTGTTGTCACTTTTCCTTCTTGTATGTCCACTTGCATTGTACTCATACAGCTAATTTCCACTAATTCCAGGCAAGAGAACTGGATTAATAAATCCACACAAAATAGCAGGGTACGCTGCCCAGTACAGAAGCAAAGAAGACAAATTCAATCTAGCAGGTTTTTTTCAGAAAACATCCAACAGGTTTTTTAAGACAGCATGTTTGACTTTAGCTGACTCTTCCCTTAATGCTTTTTTTTTTCAAAGCTGCAGGAAGTACATAGAGCAGGAGTTCACAAAAAGCAGCTTTCAAGCTGCTTTTAGAGAGAAGAGTACTTTTAATGCAAGCACGAAAAAAGTTAGTCTTTTTGAGAATGACTGTCCTCTGCAGCTTCTGTTAAATCAGCTTAACAAAGAAGATAACACCATGACTAAAATATTTATACTTCATCATAGTCCCTTTGAATAATAATAAAAAAAAGATTCACTAGTTTATTCATTTTTCCTAATGATACAGAAAGGAAATAAGTATCTAAACAATGAATACTGATTCAGAAACTCAGACTGTAAAATTAATATATCAGCTCGGTAGAGCTGAGCTTCTTTCTAATGCTGCTGTTCCAGCAGTAGAGTTTACCTTCTGAATTATATATGTATTGACCTAATTATATAAATATTGACTTTGCTTTATATGAAGCTTTTTTTCGGTTTCAGTGTAATTACAATGTCAATATTTGTTGTATGTAATACCACTGAATTTAGACTTGTTAATTTTGATTGATAGTGGCATGCCACAAGTTATTATATGGGATAAGACAGTTAGTCTACAAGTATGCATAGTAGATACAAGCAGCTGACAATGTTACCAAATTTCGCTGTGTCTCCAAGACCTTCTGCTTCCAATGTTTAACCAGGCAGAAGAACTAGAACGGGTGATTACATCCTTGTTCCATACAAAATACTGTTTTGAGGTGGAGAAATATTTACCTTGGTTAAAAAAAAGTACAAATATTCATCTGGGAACTCAGGGAAAGAGTTCCTGTTTAAATTTAGCTTTAGAATTTTTTCTTACAATGTTGTAAAATCTGTTTAAATTGTGCCAAAGTGGAGGTTTTATATAGCAACAACTATATTTTGCTGCATACCTTCCATGAGTTATACATTATTTTGCAATAATATTGGGACACATACACAACCAATTTTACATTAAATTATTTCCTTTTTTCTTCAAAAATCCAAGAAAGATGTGAGCAGTGGACTTCTAGGTACTACTGGGACTTGCAAAACTGTTCACTTCAGTCTGCAAATGTTTGTTGCGATATATTTCTACAAGAACAGCTTTGTTCAGAGCTGGCAGACCTCAGAACTGCTTTCAACGATGAATAGCCAGCCATATATTATAGTGCATGTTTCTAGATGCAATTATAAAGGATTTTGAATTTGGCAGTAACATTAGAATTAGAAACCAAACTGTGACAGTCTGTGTGCTGAGGAGATTTAGATTTTTTCTAGCTATAATATGTTGCCAGTAGTGACAAGGCATGCATCATACTGTATTTTCTTATTTGTCTCAGCAGGGATGCCAGACAAGACGAACCTCAGTGACGTAAAGCAAATCCATCAAACCAACGATGGCAGCACTTTAGACACAACTGGAGCAGGATGTACAGCAATGGCCGATTATATGACATTTATGCTGATTAGTTTGGTAATACCATTTCTCAGTCTTTGGTAACTGCTTGTTTCTGTCTTGATATATGTATCCCATTGTCATCTATTTATCTCTGCTCACAAGCCTGGAATAAGGGATCTGGTGAATATAGCAATATTTATGGTCTCTTTTACAAGATCAGCCACTGATCTTAGCCCTGAATATTAACAAAGGTTTTTATGTAATATTTTACCTGTGTCTTTTTAAACACCTATATAATCACAAAAAGTCATGTTTGCTTTTTTAATATTTTATGTTAAAAATAAGTTGTCTATGATAATCTTTCTCTTAGAAGCAATTTGTAAAAAAAAGAGAGTATTACCAAGTTTGAAGGGGTCTTTGGAGATCATCTAGACCAAATCTGCTCATAGCATACTCACTTTGTGCAAGTTGCCTAAGGCCAAGGTTAGGTGGTATTGGAATGTCTCCAAGGATGGAGACTCTATTGAATCCCTGGCCTAACTGTTTCAGTGCTTCAGCACTCCAAGCAGATGTTTTTTAGCTATTGTATTTTGGTTTATGCCTCTTGTCCATTGTGCCCTCTGAGTCCTGTCACTGGGCACTATGAACAAGAGTTTGGCTCCATCTTCTTTGCTCCCTTATCAGGTATCTATACATTTTCAAAAGATCATGCTCTGCATCTTCTCCAGGCCAAACAGACCCAGCTGTCTCAGCCACTTCTGGTGTCAGATTTGTTCCCATACCTTGAAAATCTTCATGGCCCTTTGCAGGAATCCACCCACTGTGTCCATGTCTCTCTTGTCATTGTCCTTGAGAGCCCAGACCTGAACACAGCACTGTAGATGTGTCTCACTAGTGCAGAACAGAGGGGAAGCATCGTCTCCTTTGACCTGCTGGTATTTTACCTGATTCAGCCCAGAAGGTATTTGGTTGTCTTTGCTGCAAAGGGCACAATGTGGACTCTTTTTCAGCTTGGTGTCCCTTAGGACCACAAGGTCCTTCTCTGCAAAGCTGCTTTTCACCCAGCAGGCACCAACCTGTACTGGTGTATGGGGTTATTCCTCTCCAGGGGGACGATTTGGCATTTCCCTTTCTTCATCTCTCTGAGATTCCTATCAAGCCAATTCTTCAGTCTTCCAAGGTCCCTCTGAATTCAGAACTATTTTTTATAGTTCAGAAAAACTATGTATTAGATACTTTATAGGTATATGATAGCTGCATTTTATCTAGGGGTAACAGCACGGTTAGGACACAATGTTGGATTAAGGTATCTTAATCTATATGTCAACATACAGATATTTACTTATGTGCTGTATATCTCTAAGCTGTAACTGTAGTCATTGGATTCAATTGCTAAAATACCAACGAGTACCAGTTGTGATGCTCAAAAATAACCCACCAGTGTCCACTACTGCTCTGAATGGCCTCAGGTCTTTCTCTGGACAAGTGGCCACAGCCCTTTGTCAACAGAGTTGGTGAAGCCCAGTGCATTTCTCAGCTCATATGAAGACAGACGCCTAAAGAAGCAACTCAGTTGCCCACACATAGGTGACTGGTGCCACCTAAGATTTCTTGGAGTATCCAAGACATCCTAATGGGACTGCAGGGTGTATGGGATGTTCCAGAGGCTTCCTTAAATGGGAGCCATGGGGAGGGGCAGCTGGCAGCTAAGTGGAACATCCTTCTTTATCTCAAACAGATCTAGACATTCACATGTGGGCCCATGAATCTTACACCAAACCTTCACCAATATTATTGGTAGCTTAGATACCTGCTTGCAGTGGTGACACACGAATGTAAACCTGAATCACAAGCATCCCAGCTCAAGTTCTTATGCTTCATGAAACGAGGCAAGCAAAAGTGTTCTGCAGTACTAATGGTACATTACATATTACTCTTACAAAATTTGATTGTTCTGCCGTGACTAAATCCATGTCATTTGAACCAGAAAGTATTTAAGAATACTTTGTAGTTATTTTTCCTTTACAGTCTTTTACAAGATAAAAAAAATGACCCTGTAGTATTGTATGTATTCATACAGTAACTAGAACTCCTCCTAGACAAAAAAAGTTACTCTTATATGAGACTAATATAAAGAAACATACATAAATATTTTTATTCCTAAACTTATATGTTAGTTGTTAACACACACAATATAGCACATACAGTATAACGCACACAGTATAACAAATAGGTAAAGATATATAAAGGTCAGCAAAGCAATTCCATGCCCAGATAAACATCATTAATAGGCATGTGTGCCAGTGTGTACATTTTGCTTGACCTCTTTTTTTTCTTTGCAGATTTTGTAAATCAGTCTTTCAAATTCCCTTGTCTTGTTTACTTGAAATTATGACGTTGGTAATTCAGGGAAAGAAAATGTGATTTCATTCTTTTCCTTTGTTACATCAACTCACACAAGCAATCAATCCAGTCTGGCAACTTTTTTTTGAACAATGGCCAGTATTAGTCACTTCAATGAAAATGGAATAAATCTTTGAAAAGGAAACACAGAAATGCAGAAAAAATTCCACAGTTACTCGTTAC
The DNA here is from genome assembly GCF_020740725.1 of Corvus hawaiiensis. Classification (NCBI taxonomy): domain Eukaryota; kingdom Metazoa; phylum Chordata; class Aves; order Passeriformes; family Corvidae; genus Corvus; species Corvus hawaiiensis. Next base: position 80,187,054 of record NC_063214.1, read on the forward strand.
TTAGAATTTTATTTATATCCTGAAGGACTTGGTTTCCATTCCTAACTTTTGTGTGTTATTCAAGACCTTACAAAGGCAGGTAGTCAAGGAATAGTAGTTTATTCTATAGAACTGTGGAAACACAAACCTCATTTTCAAATACTGATAGTAATTAGTACTAAGACCTCCTCAGGCATATGTGAATTACTAGTCTGTAATACTCCTCTCTTTTGTTTTTCTTGGCCTGTTCCCATTATCTTTGATGCTGTACCTACACAGAATCATTTCTAAGACTCCTTCTGGAGTAGAAAATTAAGTCTCTCCTTCCCAGACACATTTGAACAAACTAATAGTAAATATGAATAATAGTGGCAAGTCTGGAGATTTCTCACTTACTACTCTGCCATGAGACCTCATTCACCCTCCTGTTCCATCTATATCTAGGCATCACCACACACTCCACGTCATTGATCAGACTTATACATCTCCAGGCTGCATCAAGATTTTTTCATTAAATCTGCCATGCTATGGAGAAATATTCTAGTTTCTTAAAGAACTATTATATAATCATTAAAACATGTCAGAGCAAGGAGAAGGGAGCCAAGGCTCTTTGGTGATCTGTCCCAAGGTCACCTTGCAAGGGAGGTACCATTGCATGAAACTGTGGAAACCTGCAGAATGTTGTATAGTTCCACGTTTGGAAGTTAGGACAAAACAAAACAAAAAAACCAAACGAAAAACCAATGTTTCTGTGCTAAAGCAAACAATGAAAAGAGGAATAGCACTGAGAAGAAACATGAAGAATGTTTTAGAGAAGCCAAGATGAGAAATAGGAAAAAAAAGGTTAAGCTGGACATTGTGGCAGTAAACTATAAAACCACCTGGATCCACATAAAATGATGGACCGTATGCAGTATGTATGTGAGTCAATCCGGGTCAATTGCCTGGGCATGTAGAAGCTTTTCCCAACAGCAGGTCACACAGGCTCCACAGGACTGAGCTGAGCTCCCCAGATGACCTCAGAAATGACATGTAGGTGTTGTTTCCTCTGTTTCCTGTCATTTGTTTATACTTGGCCATTTTTAACAGTCTAAATCGTCTCCATATTTCCCAGAACATTTGGTAAATAAGATTTTGGCTTTATTTTGCCTTCTTTTAAATAGTCTTTTAATGTATTATTACTGTTATGGTGTAAAGTAGAAATGCTTTACTCAAAGTGCACTATTTCTCAGACAGACACACTCAAAAGCTGATCATACTAAAATGATAATGGATACCAATATTACAGTTGTGTAACTGGCTTCAGTACATTTTTTTTTCAAATAGCAACCATGAGGTGAGAGAGCTTGGTAAGGAATAATTTTTTAGAGGACAGTCTGGTTACTTACAATAAAATTCCAGGAAAAGAATAATTCCAAAAAATACTACAGTTCAGAAATCCAAAATATTTTTATTTTGGTAAAATGAAGATATTCTTCTTCTACCCTGAGATCAAGAGAGACCCTATATGTAGCACACACCCATTTCTTAGGGAAGTCTGCTGCCTCCCTGGGTAAAGCCCTCAGATCATTGCCCATTACTGGTTTTTCAGGAAGCCCGAGGTCAACCAAGAAAGATTGAGGTGCCACAGTGTGTCCAGAGAAGTGCAAGGGAGCTGGTGAAGGGTCTGGAGTGTCTGAGGGAGCTGGGATTGTTTAATGTAGAGGAAAGGAGGCTCAGAGGAGACCTTATCACACCACAAATACCAGAAAAGAGGTTGTAGGAATGTGGGGGTCGGCCTCTTCTCCTAGGCAACAAGTGATAGAATGAGAGGACACAGCCTCAAGCTGTGCCAGGGAGGGTTCAGATGTATATCAGGAGGAATTTCTTCATGAAAAGGGTCGTTAAACATTAGAATGGACTACCCAGGGAGGTGGTGGAATCACTATGCCCAGAGATATTTAAAAGACATGTAGATGCGACACTTATGGACATTAGGGTTAGCATGGGCTTTGCAGTGCTAGGTCAACAGTTGGAATCAAGGATCTTAAGGTTCTTTTCCAACCTAAATGATTCTATAATTCTTGACTGTCCATTTCTATTTTCTGTAGATGTACCTGTGTTTTTAAATGTACTTGTATATCCTGGGGAAAAGGTACTGACTGGAATACTTATTGTCATAACTAATGTCCTAGCACTTTAAATAAACATTTCAAGGTGACAACTTTTCCTAAGTGTACCTAGTGAAAGACATCAAAAAGCACTTGTGTTTCCTTGGAAAAAAATATCATTGTTCCTTTCATGACTAATAAAAGATGATGCATAATTACAGCTATGTAAAATGTTATGTCTGTATTCCTCTCTTTCTATAGATATATAGAGGTACATATAACTTCTTTGTTACTTTGTACCTGTATGGTTATATGCTAAAATAATATTCTTGTTCAGATTATAACAGGGTTTAGATTAACCTATTGAAGATTTTGGATTAACCTTATTATTTCATATCGTCTTCTCAGGATAATGAATTAAAATATGTAGTCAAAGCTATCTCTACTTATTTTCTTTTATATTCAGTTCTACTCTGAAATAATTGTGTAAGCATTAATCTTATTTAGAAAATAGTGTGCTTTTCTATGTGCTCTGAGTCACAACTGATTATAATAGGAATTAAAATAAAAGTTGTTTCTAACTATATTACACTAAAAAAGTTAGTGTGACTCTAGAAAAATCCAGATTTTCTTCTCGAAAATCTCAGCAAAATATTACTTAAGCTTTAACTCTTTATTCTTTCTTCCTGGCGATACATGAACAAATTTTGCGAGAAAACATTTGCATATCTGGCAGTTAGAAACTTTATCTTTTGCTTTATTTTAGTACTTTTTAATGTAAAATGCTAGAGACAGTATACCTGGTACGCCATGAGGCTCTTTTCCAGTTCACATTGAGGAGGAAGTTCATGCTGAGCTTCTGCGGCTGGGAGGACTCGGTCGATGCATCTCATCACCCCTCGCAGTGCAGAGGGCTGTGCTAAGATCACCTGCTGTGCATCCCTAATTTAGGTGTCACAGCGAAGTCTCTCCAGGTTTATCAAGCAGTCTAAATCAATTGTTAGTCTCTTGAATGTGAGTCACATGGAGGTCTTTCTCTGTGGCAGTTTCTGATTTTCCTTCTCCTCTCAATGTCATTCTCTTTCCCATTTGAGGTGGTATAAGAGTTTACAGGATCATTCAGTGAAATTGGTCAGAGTATTTCTGATTCAAAGGATGTTCTTGATCCAGTTCACCTTGCATCTTCAAAGACAATGCCACTGGTGTAATGGATGGTATAGCCATAGTGCTCATAGAATTTTGGCCACACATTTATAGCAGGCGGACACAAAATTAGGGACAACAAAATGCTTGAATAACACAAAAACATACTGCAAAGTTCTTTTCATAACTACATTATGTGTGCGGATTCATACTTCGGTATCTAAAGCAGGATATGGCCATTAAAAAAATCATAATAAAGCCTGATTTTATTCATACATATGCCACACATTAAAGTGTATAAGAGATCTCTTTTGCTGATGGGCAAAAACATACTGCTCAATACATAAGTCAGCGTGCCTTACAAAGAGCTATTTCTCTTCTCTGTCCCCTATATCTGTCTTTAGGGGATGGATATTGTATAGAATGTGCTTTCCTGTTTACTTTCAGTTCACTTTATTTATAAGTATAGCTAACACCATTGTGACGGGTGATAAAAATATTCTTCATGTCTGTTTACATGCCTGCTTTTTGGCAGATGGAAGTGTTCATGAAACCTGTGTAATTCACCCCTTGTATTTAAAAAAAAAGAAAAAGAAAACATAGTTTTATCAACTGAAAAAAAATATTGAATACCAGGCCTTCAGAAGGGTAAAAAGCAACATCATCCTGAAGCATAAAAGTTGCTTGCCATATATCTCTTTAGCAAGATATAAAAACTATGGTATTTTTAGTTTCAGAGCAATAGCAGACTGGAAATTAGCACATGGGCCAGCTCCATCTTTTAGACATTTGTGATACTACTGAATTCCACAGATATAACTGTAAACATAGCTTGACTTTGTATTATCTACATGCAAAATTGAATTGATACACTTCATACAGTAAGATTGTTTTCAGAAAAGCATCACAAAATTACAGGTAATAGCAATTTGTATTTCTCTGGTCTCTACTGGTTATATGTACACCATAAGAAATAAAAAATTAATTTAGAAAATAAAGATTTATATTGTGAAGTGTTACCTCTGTGACTCTTAGGAAAAAGTATGAAATATGTCACTTTGTGATAAATGTCAGCATTTCAGTAATCTAAATATCATGGGAAAGAGGAAATTACATAGTTTCTATCTTTTTTTATAATTTTATAGTGAGCCACTGTTCGTATGGGTCTTAAAACTGGCAATTTCAGACTGCAGAAGAGGAATTATGTTGGGTTGTCAGTATCTGGGGTCCTTCAAAGGGAGGAATGTGACATTGATGCATTATTATTTCTCACTTCAGGATTCACTTTGTCGTCATTATGTTTGCTGACATGCTTTTATACCTTTGCTCTTCCTTCATTCATCTGTTGCTCCAGATTACATCTGAATCTAATATATATGGTGCCATTTACATACGTTAGATGTTACCTCTTGGTTCTCTTTGTTACCCTTAAAACCAGTCTTTTCCTGGTCCAGAGCTGTGTTTCTTCAAAGACCATGGGTCAGTTGTTTATAGCTATGGGGTCTCCAGTACCAACCCTATGTGCTCTCCTTTGTCACCCCATGTCTATGTTTCCTTTACACCACAATCTGTGCCTGCAGTTCTCTGCTCTTGCACTAAGCCTCTATTTCTCTACATTATAACATTGTCTTAGAGTCATAAATATCTGATTCTACATGGAATAACGGTGTGTTACTGCTATCTATGTAAAACTATTGTTGTCTAATTCAAAGACAAATGGAAGTAAACCAAATTTGCCATAGTCATCGGGTCAGTCAGGAAAAAACCATCTTGTCACAGCTAAACTGAGCAAAACAAAGCTGCAGGCAAGTAAAGAAACATTCAGACAGCCTGTCTGAGGAGTGCCAGTCTGGAGGGCTTGAAAACTCTGTACAAAGCCAGCAACGGACACTTTAGCCATGCAAATGCCATGTTCCAAGGCTACGCAGTTACACCAGGATGGCCTGAGACACCTGCCCCTTTCTGGTGCTGCAGGGAGGCAGTGGCCTCCTCAGCCATGTCCTGCTCTGTTCCTGCCAGCTCCCGGCAGATGCCTTAGGCCATTTCAAAAGGTAAAAAACAGCCTCAGTGTGGCCAGATCAACTGAGCCCTCAAGATCAAAGGGTCACCTTAAAAATGTGATTCCTCCCATGCTGAGAAAGGAATCTAGGATCACATAAGTCTTTTCTGGTAAAGAAAAGATTAATTCAAGGATATTGAATTATTATGTGAATTTACAAGAGATAAAATTTACTTTTATCATGGGCTTCAATCTGGTTAAGTCCTTCCACCTTCTCCTTCTAGAACAAAAACTTTTAAAGTGTCACTTCTCTTCATTACCCGCACAGGGAATTTGAATACTTACCCTAGCAGGACTGGTCCTCTACATCACTTGATACTCAGGCACCATCTGGACCTACTGTATAGCCTTCTACAGTAGCAGGGGCCTAAAACTGTTTAACCTGTAGCCTTGAAACCAAGTAAAAATAGTTATGGGAGTGTTAATTTCTTTTTAATGTGACAAAGCCAGGGAAAGGCACTCTCCATATGCTTCTGGAAAACTACTGGAATTTCAAATCATATTTGAGAGTTTATAAACCCATGAACATACCTGCTTATCTGAGCAATGATCATTTCTGTTTCAAATGTAGATGTGTAATAGCAAAGAAAAAAAAAACATTCTGTACCACAGGCAAGCGAAATTTGCCTGTGTCTAATAATATTGTATCTTTGGTTTTATCTTAATGTAATGCAAAAGCTTGAAGCCAAATTTATTGATTGCCAATTAATTACTGAATGATTGTCTTGGTTTGAGACAAATTAGGAGGAAACATCCTGAGATGTACATGTCCTCTAATGGAAGGAAGGTTTCGGCAGCACCTCCCCACAGGTTTGAAAGGAATTTCTTGGAGGAAAGTGAAGAAAAGCCTGTTTATTTAACAAGCAGGGTGCACGAAGGCACAAGGAAGAAAAAATGAATAATGTTAGATAATAAACCTCTCACTGTGGAGAAGACCTGGTAGATTCAAAGTCCTTTCTGTAGGTGTGGCTCTGCTCTCTCCATGGATGGGCCACGGTGTGGGCGCCTCCAGGCCGCGGTGTGGGGCCTCCCGGTGATGGTGTTCCGGACTGGAGCAAAGCTGAACAGTTCCAGGAGAAGAAGAAGAAGAAGAAGAAGCCACAGTCCCAGGAAAACTTCCTGCCTCAGCTAATGAACAAGAAGCTAGCTAAAAAGCAAAAGAATGCAACTCCCTTCCCTGCTGCAGAGCCAAGAGCTGGGGTGAGAGCAAGAGAGTTATCTGTGTTTTTGAGCACAGCCGCCAAAGGAATTCCACCTCCTTGCCCACCCCTCTCTCTCGGATCTAGCTTAAAGGCACAGGACTCATGTCTGGCATAGAGCAGGCGATAGAGGATACAGCATCATAAAGTCACCCCAAGAAAACGATCAATAAAATTACAGCCAAAAACCAAACCAAACAATAAAAAAAGAAAAAATTCAAAAACAAACAAAACAAAACAAACAAAAAGAAACCAAAACCAAACCAAAACAAAACAAAAACAAAACAAAACAAAACAAAAAACCCCGACATGACATCATTCCAGTAGTCAGAAATCTGTGATGGAAGTCCTGAAAAATCTCATTCCTGTTCCCTAAGTGGTTTCTGCATTTTAAGTGTAATTGTTCCCAGATAAAATCCTGAGTCCAGAGAGAAGACAGTAAGATTTCATACTCTCTGTGAACAAATTATTTTCTCATCTCTGATGGTGGAGAAGCTTTTTTGTTATTGCCCCTAAAAGCTATTGTTGTCCTCCTAGAATGTATCATGTCTGCTCCTGAGTTGCCACAGCTTACAGCCTAGCAATTTGCAGAAACACATTAGGGTCTAAATTGCTGTGGCAAGGACAAACACTCGTATCACTGCTGGAAAGACAGAAATCTCTAGGACAGAAGAACCAATAGTTTCTCTGGACCTAGTAGAAACTCTCTTTAAAGTTTCAGAGTTCTGAGTGTTGAAACTCTAGCCAAGCACTGCTTTCCCCTGAAATTAGAAAATTATAATTGTGTGATAACTTACATTAATATATATACACCTGCCTCTATACATAAACAAGCAGCTAAGGATCAGCAGCACAATCTTTTTTGGGTTTGGGGGTTATTTTCTAACAAATGGTTTCTTTCCTTTAAGTCATAAGAGGATTTTGGAAGAGAATCTTTCTGTTTTAGAAACAAAAGGCGACATACAACTGATTGAACACTCAGGAAACAAAGACGATATAAATATTTACTTTTGCATTTTCATCTCTCAAGCAATAGCATACTTCATAGCTATCTCAATCAGGAGTCCATGTACCAATCTTTAACAAAAAGTATTGCTTGTCTGTGCATGAAAACATCTGGTTTCAAAGACCATCATTTGACTCTGAAAAAGATCCAATGTTGCCAATATCCATTGTTCTTATTTTTCCCAGTTGAACTTAAACAACAGTGGGCAAAAGTAGTAATTAACATGCAAAACAATGTTACCCTAAATGTTTTTTATATCCCTGCACAAGTATGAACTCTATCTGTTCTCTGGCAATACAGATGAGAGCACAGATGTATAACCACTAACTATTATGTATATAGTTCATCCCCACAACGGCGCAACCATTTTGTTCTCTCTCACATTATACCCTATTGCTCTTTTTGCATGCTAATTTTATTTACTATTCTATATAGTTTTCAGTTTTAGCATTTTTTTCTAATCCAACTGTAGAATAGCAGATCAGATCAGTTTCTTTGTAGGTTTCTTCATGGCCTACTGATGGGGTATCCCAATGTTATTAGGCTTGCAGAGTCTACTTCAAAAATTTATGCTTAAAAAATTATTACTATGAGGGAAAGACAATCATGACATCAGGTACCGGATGTTGTTGCTGTTATTGCAAAATTCAGCCTTTGCTTCCAGACAGATACTTTATTTAACATCAATTGGTAATTTTAATTGACTTCAGATAGGAAATTAGAAGAATCATCTAAATTCATAGAACTGAACTTAATCATTAGATTTCCTGATTAGGCAAATGGGAAAAGTAATAAAACCCCAAACCCAAACATCATGTTTTTCAGATAGATCTGGATATGTTTAGGGAAGTGATTATATTATTTGGATTGCCTCAACTAGTGGGGAGCTACATGGCATGAATCAGAGGTCCCTCCCAGTCACAACTGTTCACAGCTGCTTTCCAAGTCCATGATCCAGCACCCAGCTTGCAATTTCTGATCCTCCTACAGTGATCATCACAGGATATTTTATTGCTCAAAAGTGCTTAGAAAACCCATTATTAAATAGGTATCAAACCTTTGATGATAAATCAAGTAAGGCTGAGGAATTTCAAACAGTTCAGATAGTATTCAGTCTCAGAAGGAAGATAACATTTATTCATCCATTACTAAGTGGCTAGATAGGTTACACTCTCCATATATCCATCATACATATTTTTGCAGGCAGTAATGTTTGGCATTTCTGTTTCCATACACTATCTTCTTCATCACAGTAATCTTTTCCACTTTCACTCTACTTCGATTTATTAGGGTGATACCACATATCTTACCAGAGACCCTAGCCTCTATCCTATCAGAGACCCTAGAAAAGAAAGACAAATTTAATTCTGTGATAGGCCAACCTTTTCCAGGGAATGTAGTCACAGAAGCCAAGGAACTGATAAGGTGATTATGAGATATTTCAGCTGTAGCACAATTTTAGGCAATTAAGGAGTAGCACCATCTGCTTTATTTGATAGCTTTCTGCTGGACTACACTGAAGAACACTGCAGGTTTAGGCACTCTGTGACTAGTACATTATCTGATTGGCAGCTTTAGCAAAGAGGCTGAGGTTTGAACAAGCAGAAGCTGAACTGCACCAATATCTACCACCGATTCTTCCAGAATGGAGCTGAAGAAAAGTTTTTGACAGGGTAATGTCAGGAAGGCTGCAGTGCTGCTGTGTGTGTTTGTTCAGTGTCTAGATAAAAGCCATTAGATTCCCACTGTTGTTATGATCTCAATAGAAGAGATGCCTCTGCATGATTTAAGGTGCAAATGAGACCATATTCCAAAGTCACCAGTACAGGTTTTATTTAACAGTAAATGTGAGATAGGGAGACAGAAAGAAATAGGAGGGGGCTGGGGAAGAGGGGTAGAGAGAGAGATTAAACAAAGATACCACCACCACAAGTGGCATTCTGCTGGTCCCCGAGTTGTTCTTCTGGAGGTACCATGTTTATACAGTCCAGGTCCTGGGCATCCATGCGGTGTATATGCCATTCCCATAACTTGAGATGGCACGTGCATAAGCACGTCTTTTTCCGACAGCTTGCTACAGTGGGAATTTTTTGTCTGGATGCTAACCAAAACTTTAACTCCATTAGGCCTGGAATTAGCTCTTTCCTGCTGTGCATTATGTGCTTATCTCAAGTTCCAAGATGGTGGTTTCTATTATGGGGACAGTGTTTTGAGGCATGCAACTGCATTCTTTAACTCCTCACAACTGTCAGTCTGACACATTTCAGAAAAAATGGCTTGTAGAAAAGACCCATAAACCTATCAAATGCTAAGACAAAATTAAATTTACATTTCATGAATGTTAGTAATTATCATTTCTCAAACATTGCTAGATGGTTTAAAGAAAATGCTCTTGAGGATTTGTGATCTATGGCACATTGCATTGAAATGGCTTTGCATCAAAGCCTGACACTGGCTTTTCACCAAATTATATCTTTGCTATATGATGTATGTGCATGAAGACTCTCTCAGACTGTGAGGTTAAAAACAAACCTAGCTCTGCCCTTTATTTCTCTGCCCTTCAGGCTGTATCTCATTTTTTCAAAATTCTTCAAAACAGTGAATCTCTGAATAGAATTGAATTTGTCAAATTCAAATATCCCTTTTAATGTTGCCCTACACTTTATGACACAGTATGTACATTGTGAAATCTCTTATTCCCTTTTTCATAGCAAGACTCAACTTGAAATAGAAATTCCATAGCGCAGTGTAAGCAATATCTAGTTTCTTGTGCTGACAGCCTCTAGTAGATAAAAATTCCTGTAAGACTCCCTCTTATCACCTCGAAGAGAAGAAGCTATCTTCCCTCCTCGATACCATACAGGCACGTGGCCCAGGTTAAAATGATGAAAAGAGTCATTTATGACATTACTCCAATCCAGCATCCAGGAGGCCACAAAGATGTTATAGCAATTATATTTTCCAGTGATTGAAAATGATTGTACCCATAACTTGCAATGTGTTATATGGAGTCCTATTAATTTCTAGATGTATGAAGTTGCTAAAATATTATGTGTGGGGTCTGGGATTTTACTGAACTTATTAAGTCTTTAAACACAAGTATGTAACACTTGGTGGTTCCTCCCATGAAAAGACTGAAGTTATTTATTGTGTGTCTGTGGTGGAGATTATATTTAATCCTTAACACTGTGTGCATTTAGTTGGTACTCAGGATTTGTACCATACCTCCTGATCTGTTTTATATTTCATGTTTTAATTAAAACTTTGAAAGCATAATGAGGTTTCTCTCTACCTTTGAATGTCAATTTACATTTATGTTAGGGCATTCTGAATGAGTGAACATCTTAGAATATCAGAATATTCCCCTACTCCCAACTACAACTAAAAGGTTTTTGAGAAATAAAAGTAAGTTTTAAGAACTTTTATCCTCTACTTCCTTTGAAAATAACTTAGAATAACAGGATCAGTGTAAAAGGTTTCTGGCTCCCAGGGCTATGCACACTAGATCATACTACACTAAGATTTTCTAGATACCATTAAATTGGACTTCCTTCAATGCACGAGGTGCAGCCCAACTCACGCAGCCTGTCTGTTCTATCAGCAGTGTATACAAACTTTCAAAGGCATGTGACTTTTCACTGGCATGCCTGAAAAATGAATGAGTGTGAAGGTCCATAGTTACAAAAAAGGAAATGTCATATTAAATTACAGTGGTTTTTTCTGTCTCCTTTTTCTCAGAGAGGCAGTAATAACTTAGCTAACAGTGAAGTTAAGAAGACTCTTAATTTTGAGTTATTCAATAGATAAAAAAATTTGAGTTGTTGAACAAAGACTTTGAGAAATCAATTCTAAAAGGAAAATTCTTATTTCTTTTCCACCAAATATCAAAATATCACTGATTTGGACTGGGTTTTTTCCTTGCTCAAAGGAAGCATGCAATTTACAGAAAACTACCATAATAAAACTTACATTTTTAAATCTTTGAATGAATACCTCATCAAAGACCTTGCTGGAAATGTAAAATAAATTGAGCTTGTATAAGAAAATATAGGAATCATCTCACCTGATCTCATTCTTCCAAAAAAAAAGTATTTGGTCCAAGCTTGTCCAGACACTCTCTTAGTCATCTGTGAGCTATTCGCAGGACCTGTCATTTTAATATCAGCTGATATGACGGGAGAAATGAACTGCCCCCAGGAGATGCACATCTTCTTCAACTCTCTCTAAAAAGAGCTTTGATGACTAAATTACATAAGGTACTGAAGATTTTGTATAGCAAATAACAAGACTCATCCCTACCTCAGGCATCCAGCAGGAGTGACAGAAGTAACATTGCTTTAATGAACACAAGGAATCCCAAATATAATTATGATTATTAAAATTGTTCTTAGAAAGGTGATTACTTTATGGAAGGAAATTAAACTAATGATAAACATAAAGTTTAAAAGTTTTGATGCCTTTCCAAGGTCTACAGACTAAATAAAAAACATTGACCTAACTGCATCTATGAACAGTTGTTTTCCAATGTGTTGATTACAGCCAGCCAACTCTGCAGCTATATCAGCCCCATGGCAGTAATGACCTGGCAATAGGACTTTGGATTGGTTATATTCATGAGGCCATGATTGGAACAGGAAAAGAAAAAAATTCAGAAACCTGGCCTTCCAGCTTCCAACAATTAGCTTTGCTACAAATGCAATTTGACAGGAGCACACATAAATTCAGCTTTCTGCTACTAACTGTAAACTTCAAAAAAACCCAAGACATTTTCAAGGGATATTAATGGAGATGGTCTGGATCTAAAAGGAAAGGTTGGTGCATTTTAGATCTTTGCTAATGAAATTAATGAACAAAGCCATAATGTTTAATGGATTAAATATTACATTAGCAGTCCATTTCCAAAGGATTGATGAGTTCCTTGCTTGTTTCAGACACTATTTGCAACTGGCAAGTAAGATTGGCTAACAATCTGAAGATCTGAATGTCTGATTTTGTTTTCCAAAATGTAATATAAAAAGCACCGAATCCACCACAACCAACAAAAACAAAACAGAAATAATAAAAGGTTTTTGCTCATAAAGTTCTGCTTGAAGCAAGACCACAAAGTAATGTTGCCCCAGGATATGATTCAGGCTCACAGATGCCTTATACAAAGGCTAATGAGCCTGTTGCCAGTACTGAAAACACTATTTGCCACTGGCAAAACTAACAGTAATTCTATATTACCGCTAATTCGCTGGCTATTTTTCTTCATTCAATAGCTCATAAATTCCAACAGTGTTGCTTCTAGGGAAATATCAGTGGCTATGAAAAAGGCATGTAAAAATGTCATAACTCTAAGTGCTTTTGTGACAGGATATTAATATTTGCAATTCATATTTATCATTGAAGATACGGAAGTTAAACTTTTCCAAAATATTGAGTCAAGAAAATCTGTTTGCTTGGATATAGAAATGAGGAGTAACGAAGACTACATGGAAATCCAAAACTCATAATATCTTGAAGTGATTTCTAATTTAATTCCTTGAGAGAAGGAAGAAGAGCTAATGGCTTTCCCACTTTAAACACAAAAGTGTTCCTGAAAGCACCACTATACAAATATCATCTAATAATGCTCAAAGGGTAAATAAAACATTTATTTCTGTAAGACATATTTTTTTCAACTATTACTACCCTTATTGAAGGATAATCCCTCTTAAAAAAAGACTATAAAAGTTAGTGGCAGGAAGTTAATTTATATTGAATAATTGTTTTACCAGGACAGAGTAGAAATGAGTGAAGAGAGGTATTTGCATTACCCTGTGTTGTATCTCCAAAAAGCTTTCTCTGTTCAACAGTCAAGATCAGCTCGGATAGCAAACATAATGTGAATTTAATGATACCTACTGAGCAAAAGATTTTTTATTAGAACAGCTTGTTTTAAGTTTCAATTTAGAGACCCATCTCTGACAAAAAGTACAGTTGACAATGTGTTTTCTTCCTTAGCATAAGAGTTACCATATCTCCAGGGAAATTTTTTTGTAACATGTATTAACAGCTGTTGACAAATGGGAGAGGTGGGGGAGCAGGAAGGAGAGGGGTGGGAAGGAGAGGATAGAAGGGAGGAAGAGAAGGAGAGAGAGGAAAACTGAGAGAATGGATGGGACAGAGAACAAAATTGGGAAAGGGAGAGATGGGTGAAATGAAGGGAGGAGGTGAGGCGAGGCAAGGCAAGAAAAGGCAAGGAAAGGAAAGGCGACAAAAGGAAGAAGAGGAAGGAGAAGAGGAAGGAGGAGAGCAGACATATTCACCCCTAAACCATATGCCCAAGTGTCACATCCAGACAATTCTTGAACACTTCCAGAAACAGTGACTCCACCATATCCCCAGGTAATTTATTCCAATGCCTAACACTCTTTCAGTGATTTTTTTTTCCTATTGTCTAACCTGAACCTTCCTTGGTGCAACTTAGGCCATTTCCTCTTGTCCTTTTACTTGAGACATGGCAGAGTAGACCAACCCCCACTTGATCAAAATAATTATTTCCTTGTTTTTAAAGCTAATGACATTTTACAGGCAACAGTAACTTCTATTTTCTTTACATATTTACACTGTCAGAGAAGGCAGTAAACCTCCATTTTCCTTTTTCTGCTGCCTTCAGAGGCAGGATAAGCCTCTTAATAAGAATATGCTGGCGACTTCTAAGTTTTTCCCCTTAGTATCTACAGTGGCTGGCTAATGTAGCAAGATGCCAGGTAACATGGCCCTGAAAGAACATATTGCAATAAAAAAGACATTTAAATAATACAAAATAAGGTCTAATGGCTTTTAAAGAGTGGGTAAGACTATATTTAATATTTTGAGGATGAATTTAGCATATGTATTATACTTCATAATCCAAACTCCTGTAAAAAGCAACCACAAAATCCTATAGCTCCCTAATGAAAGGGAAGCACAAAATTCTGACAGAAAATGCTGCAATAAAAACATTTATCCTTGGATGATAAGTAAAAAACCACTATATTATCTTATTTTCAGGTAAAATGGAAGTTTTTGTTGAGTTGACAACATGTTAAGTAAGCAGTGTGTTTTGCCTATTTTCTGTTTACTTAAGTAAAGGCTTTTAAAACGTTTGTGACTCCTTTTGTTTGTATTTCCTGCACAGAATATAATGAGACAAGCAAGCTGTGTTAGATAATATGGTGAACCCTATAAATTCTCTCCTTTTTGTGTAAGCAAGATGTCTAGAGATTCCCTTAAGCAGCAGGTTAAATGGAGATCCCTGATTTGATTTAAATCATACGGGGTCAAAATGGACTACCTGGAAATGCATCATAAGTGACACTGGTGAAAAGTACTGAAAGCCTTTCTTTCTCTGGGGTGGCATCAATTTTTCCACTGCTCAGCACACTTCAGTACATTCATCCCCAGATCTGTGCTTCTTGGAAGAGCCAAGTGACCACATGGCACATTACAGATCTAATAAATCTAGCTAAGGATCATCAAGTTATTTGTTTGTTTTATAATACTGTTTTCTGGTTCTGAAAACATCTGGGTCTAGCAATGAGGACAGTTTAAATTTTGCAGAGAAATTCTAAATCACTATTACCTGCATCACTTACTTTCAGTCTTACTCTGTTTTATTGCTGATATATATCTGTCTTTATGAGATTCTGAAAAAATTAAATTTAAAACAAAATGTGGTGTTTGCAAACAATGAAAGTATATAGTGTTTGTGGGCTTTTCTTCCTTTTTTGTTTTAAATATTTTCTCTTTCAAGTGTCATTTAGAAGGAAAGTTTCATTCTGATTGTAAAGACAGAAGTTAGAAGCAAGCAGAAAAATAAAAAGACATGGATTATTACACAGAATATACACCGCCTTCCTCCAAAATAAACAGCTATCACACTTAGGACTTCCAGGACAGCTACCCTTTCATATAACATCTGAAAAATATTACTAAATTTTTTTTTTAATATGACTTCCGATTTGTCACATATTCAAATGATGTGCATGCACCTGCTTCATTAAAAACTACATAGCATCAATCTGTTATATATTGTCCATCTTTTGTGTAAAAACTATAGCTTAACACCTTTGTCATGATAAGCATTTCTTCAGTAGAAAATAAGCACTATCAGTACAATATGCAAAACTAACATAACGTGATTTTATTCTTTAATATATGACTCAAACAAAGTCAACAAATACTACAACATGATAGTGTGCTCTGGTCTCTTCCTGTCCCCACTGGCAGTGAGGTTCCCTGACTGCCTCAAGCCCATGTGGGACAGTGTCATGCTGAAAGTGCCACCCTCCTCCATGTCTGTAACAGCACATTCCCTCTGCCTCCTGCATTTTGGCTTAGCAAGCAGTGAGGCAGATCAGTTTGTTGATTCCCTGGAAATTCAATCAGCTAAAAATCAACACGTGGTTTTGTTTTCAGTGCCACTTTCCCTGGTAGCAACTGCTTGCAGGAGCAGCACTACAGACCTAGAAATGCACACTATCCCCATCTTAGAATGGGGTAGGTTGCAGCTTGAAAAATTAGGTTAATGAAGGCACTCACAGATCTTAAAAGATGGGAAATTGGACCCTCATGGCTTGTAGATGTAGGAATCCTTCAGTGATAAGTCATTTTAACTACTTCATTGTCAAGTCAAAGTGAACACGTCAACCATCACCGCAGCCTGTTTAGTCAACTGGCACTCGTGGTGCACTTACCATCTCTGGCTCTTGAAGAGATAAAAGTGTACACACATAAACATGTACACTGACAGCCATACAGGACACGGGGATTTCTGATATATCTCCACCTAAAAGGCAGTTTCTTGCACAATGTGTGGAATTTGAGGTCTTCATTTACATTACATAGGGAAATTAGCTACTCAACAAAATCTGCAGTCTTAAATGTCAGGTCTTATAGAAAACTTAAATCCCTATTTGAATATTTTACCCCAAGAATGAAGAACTTGGTGTTATCTATAATTTGCTTCTTTTGTCATTCATCATATCAGCCCCTTAGTAGAATGCGGTATAATTTTCTTATAGAACGCCTTCAAAACCAAAGGGAGGAAAATGCATCACACCTAAAGTTCTCAATGGTGCAGCTATTTTCTGTCTTAAGGACTGTGATCTTTCCATCAGTATCTATCTTTGGAAGTCTGACATGCTGGCAGTAAAATTATCTTTTGTTTTGTCATTCGGAACTTCTTTTTTATCTTTCTGCAATATGGTCACTGACTACCCTAATTTAATTTCACATTCACCCTTTTTGAAGCACTCTGTATAACTCCACCTTCTCTGCTATCTCTCACTTTTATTTCTTTCTGTTAACATCAGAGAATCTTCGTTCTGACACAATCTACCATGCACATTCTATTAAATAACATTCTGTGTTGCAAGAGCAAGCTGATAATAATCTGCTCTGTGACCTTCTCCTTTGTCAAATTGCTCCCTCAACCCCACTTACACTGTGAGAACTGTTCTCCCTGCTAAGTGTATTGTTATGGGCTTTCATTGTCCATTACATGCATTCATTGCAATGAATGTACCTTAATGTTCTATACAGCAGTAGTATAATGAATATATTTTTTGCATTTCTTGGCTTTCTCCATGGTCACTGAAATCAGTATTTTTTTCTTTTTTTTTTTTTTTCTCTCCAGGGATTCAGTGCTTCAGTGAGTTTTGAATTAGGACTTTGACTTTCCATGAACAGCAGCTTTGTCTTTTGGATATGGCATTTGCACTCAATGTGCTATTAGACACTGGGCATGTCACCAGTGTGGTAGGGTAGGCTGTACCAGTACAGGAGAAGGAAAAGGAAGGGAACAATTCTCTCCACATTTTGAGTGAAACCCTGTTAAAGAAATGGATGTACTTACAGGAGGTTTATAAAAGTCTTAGAATATAGAAAAGGGCTGCATAGTTAGTAAAACAATCATTGAAAGACTTTAACACCACAGCACTTTAGGACACTTTAGGAGAACACAGTTCTTTAAAATGTAAGCATCTTCTTGATAACCAGTCTGGTACCACTGGGTCTCGTCAGCTGTTCATTAAGTAATGCTGTTATTTTAAGTGTTGGTACTGATGGTATTCCTATAAGTGCTCTTGTTTGTAACATTTCCCCATGAAAAAGAGAGGTGTTCATGAGGAAAAGGCTGAAAGGAGAAAGAAACAGGAAGCAGAAAGGATAGTTAATAAAAATGTTAATAAATAATAAGTAAATAATTACTTAAGTAATTTAATCATTGTCATGATTTTATCTGTAACAATTCCTGCTTACATCATCTAGAATTGTCTACAAAATAAGAGGTTGTGCCAGGTATCAATTCCTAACATACCTCATCAATTTTTAATATTTATAAATGTTTTAAAACGCATTTTGGGGAAAGGTAAATTTTATATTATGAGTTTGCCTGTTTCAGATACGCATATTTTAATGAGGTTTGAGCTGGCATTTGGTAAACCTTCCTTCCTTGAAACTTTTCTTACTAGAATACGTGATTTTGTTTAGTGCTTTGTCAGAATACAATTTAAAGTAAGCACCAAAGTGAACTTTATTTAAATTCAGAGCAATTTCAGACCAGGCTTATGCATTAGGTCAATAGTGTAAGACAGTTTCTTCCTCCTCTACAACAGCTATCATTTATTTAAATTGAGTGTAAAGTAAAATTTATTGTACCATGTGTGCCTATAAGCAACCTCTAGTGAATATGATTGTTTATTCAAATCACTGTGTTTTCCTTGTCCATTTTATTTTGCACTCTTTTGGAACATTATAGTGGAAAAATTTTCCTGGAGAGAGACCTAGTTAATATTTCATGAGACAGACGACTTCCAGAATTCTTTCTGAGCTTCGCAAAATTGAACACAGGAAAATAAAGTTGTCAGGTGTAAGAGCGGTGGAGCATTTTTTCCAGTCTGGTTTGGAGTATGAAATCACATGGTGCTGTTCTGGGAAAGCTGATTTTAGTCACTGTAAAGTGCATCATTATTATTCAGTCTGATTGATCAAGGTAAGGATATTCACTTCATTTAGATCAAATAAAGTCACAACCAAATTATTCTGTACAGAGTCAGGTGCCATCTATCTAATCTAAATAAATCTAATACACTTTTCCATTTTGTTACAAAAAAAGGTAGACTGGTTCCCACAGCTGAGACTTAGTAAGTGAATGATAAATAACTCAAAGATTTTCAAACTGTATGAGTAGGAAAAAATAAAATAATAGGAGAAAAAAGAAGAAAAATCTTGCAAGTTACATGGAAGAAAGTAGGCATTTCATATAATTTAATTTGAAATATTGCTAGTATCAGGTAAATTAGACATATTTTCTTCTGAACTGTTCACCAAGTTTTGAAAGCAGATGGAATATTTTGATATTATCAGAATGATTAGCTGAGAAATAATACAATTGGGCTATTTGGAGACAACCCTAATTCATTCCATTATTTTATTAGACAGCTTTCATAGAGACTTAACATGTTGTGTCATTTGGCTTTGTATATGAAGACAAAATTTCGGGGCTCCTGAAGTGCTGAGTTGAAAGACAAGCCTGACAGAGTTCAAGAAGTGTTTGGACAATGCTCTCAGGCACGTGGTGTGGTTCTTGGGGAATGGTGCTGTGCAGGGCAGGAGTTGGACTCAGTGATCCTTGAGGGCTCCTTCCAACTCAGCATTTTCTTTGTGATTCTGTGATTATAACTGTAATAACTGAGAGGAAGTGCAAAGCATGGTGAAACTACTGCAAGTGTTTATACACAGGGATGAAATTGCTAACATTAATAATATTGTTACATGCATTTATGGATGCATGTAGGAGTAAGCATACATTTTCTTATGGATATTTAAGGCAAGGAGGGCTTATTTATGCTTATTTATGCTTCCCTGTTTTGGTCTGGAATATTCAAGAAATAGTTCTCCTGTTTCCACTGTGAGGAAGATGATCTGAGTTTGACAGGGAATGGATGCAAAAGGTCCAGGAACCAACCTTATGAACGCTATAAGGTGTAGTTGGTAAAATGTTAAAGAAAATTAAGTAGTTCAGAAAAGTACAACCTCATTTATTCTTACCCAAAACATGGGAAAACAGGAGAGAACAATCCTTGATACTTTATACCAACCAGACAGTAAAGGTAAACATCTATAAATAAAAAGCCTACTTGAACAACTAGCTCATGATTACTCTAGATAAGTCAAGAATAACTGGATGACTGATTTTATTTAGTTGTGTGTCCTGGTGTCAGTATGGATACAGTTAATTTTCCTCCTGGTAACTTCTATCTCAACCTACAAATCTTACTTTTTTTTCTGATTCTCTCCCCATCCCAGTTCAAGGCCAGGATGCAAGAAAATGGATGTGTGGTATTTAGCTGCCTGCCATGTTAAATCATGACATTGGGATATAGATGTTACCTTCCCCCAACATGGACAACTGGTTGTGATCCTTGCACATAATTAAATTTTTTAATCTATGGACATCCTTTAGTATATCTCATCCCTCATCCCATGCAACTTGCCTTAAAATCAGAGAAAAATCTAAAAAAAACCAAACAAAAAATCACAACACAAAAAAAGCCCCCCTCAGAAAACCCACAAAAGCAAGTTTGTATAACCTATGCAAAAATACCCCAAAATAAGTAGTTCTGCAAGAGCTGATCAATGATAGACATGGCTTATGACAGATATTGTTTAAAGATTGACAGTCTCTCTTTATTTAATATTTCACTTAATAAAGATGAATACATAAATCACTTTCTGAATTATTTAAATTTTCTTGATTTTTAGCATGCCATGAAAATTGTTAGATATAGAGCTCCTATTAAAGGACTTTTTCATCAGGTTTATCATTCTAAACTTGCTGCAGCAGCTGCTAGCACTACCAGTGAACAGTGAAATTGAGAACGATACAGCTGATAGGTTTTACCCTTTATCGGCCTCATGCTAATTTAATGCAACACAGAATATTATTTGCATTACTTCAAAAGTAAAAAGATGCTCCCCCATGGGATTACATCACTATTAGACATTTCTTACTCTATTATGTTTGAGTCAACACAGCAATCGAAACAGGGATTGTACAAACTTCATTTGTGATAATAAACTTAATGAGCAGCACTGAGAAATGTCTGAAGAACTGAATTATGATGACATAGTATTTTCCAAATAGAGATTTGTATTTTTTTGTATGTGGTTTCATTAAAGACACACCAGCTCATTTGGCATGAAATGGAAAATAAGAATACCAATGTGCATTTTAAACATCTGTCATGGTAGGCAATCACTGGAAGGGAAACAATCTCTAAAACACATATAAGATGCAAAATTAGAACACTCAAAGTTTTTTCTTATGAAATAAGATGGTTATACTGTTTTGTGATGTTTTCTGTTGCCATCAGTAAAATTCCTCAGTTTTACTGTGTATCACTAACAGTGAAAGGGAGGAGTAAAATAAATATAGATTTATTTTGTTAAGAAAAGTAATTATAATAGCCCAGTTTATTTAGTACCAGACAGAATGCCTGAAAATGCTAGTATGCCAACCAAAGTGAATGGCACCTAACTTGGTCATTACAGAAACAACCCCAGCAAAAGCCAAAGAAAAAGTCTTATAAAGCTTTATATGTACCGACTAGATTTTGCCTGGTACCCCATAATTCTTATGGATCCAGACCTGACAGGGATCCTCTCGCACTGAAGCTATCAAAAGTTGAAAATTTAAAAACACTTTTGGTTTTACTTTTCATAAACTGTAACATACTTTAAAGAAAATCCATTTAATGTTTGGTTTGCAGCACACTTTCTTTTTGCTTGTTGTGTCTGACAGTCTTTCTTCTGTCATTCCATTTTCTATTTCGATATTTATGACCACACTCTCACTGTCCTCCTCTTTTTATTCCCATTTCTGTCAGTCTGCTGTCTACACACATAAGCACATCATCACCTATTTACTCTGAATGAAATAACCAGCATGGTGGGCCTTGGGCATGTCAATAATTCATATTGCACAGCAAAAAGGTTTTGATAAATACTTGTGATCTCTGCAAATCACCTTGAAAACTGGTTATATCTAGGATGATAGAGATCAGAATGACCTATGAAACTGCACTTGGGGACAGAAAGGTGAAAAGAGAGTTTTCTTAGTGTGAAGGACAAACCCATATTTTTTTATTTCTTTTGTAGAAATGCTCAGGCAACTTCACCTGGTATGGCTTTTTTCTGATCACTTCCCATGACCAATATTCTATTATATCTAAAATATTTTATCCATTAAAGAAAAAAAACAAACAAAAAACCCAAACAAACACACAAAACCCAACAGAACCTTAATATGGAGAATAATTTCAGACTGCATTGTTCGCCTGTGATTTTGTTGCTGGATGTGTAAATCTTCATTTTTTTCTATAGCTTTGCTCCACAGAACTTTGACAAGGCTGTAAGTGAAGAATCAGCATCTCTTGTTCAATATTGTATGCTTCTGAAAACTAGTTATTTGTTTTCATTCAATTGTTAAATCCATTAGCTAATTTTCTTAACACAGATTGGTCAGTGTCATGCAGAATGTGCTGAAGACAAAGAATTCTTGAGTTGAATACACACAAGGTAGTCCTTTTCTACTGAAACAGCAGAAGTTTATAGCAGATATTCAATGGGGAAGACTCCAAAGAAGCGGTTGTGGATAAACAGAGCTGTGATCTGTGTGATCTATAATGGTCTTCTAAAAAACCAAAAAAATTATATGTTATAAAGTAATAATCACAGTTGACACTATTGATGGTAATCACAAAAGCAAAGCTAAACAGTATGAGGGAATATTTTTTTAAATTTGCATCTCTGATTCAAGGTTGAGATCATTTGGCACATGACCCTTGTTATTTGTTTCTTAATTACCTCTGCCCATATTATACTGATAAAAGCTTTGATCTACAAACTTTTCATATAGTTCATCACCAAATTCCATCTCTTTCAAGCAAATAAAAGCCATATCTACACTACTGCACAAGACAGCTTTTCTCTGGTTCGTGTGTCTTGGTGAACTCCCAAGCCATACTCCAGCCACATATTAGGACAAATTACCAGCATGTAAAAGCCCTCACCTGTACTCCCAGTTACACCGAAGTGGACCTTTGGAGCACAGGAGCCATCATCTGTTAAAGGAGTACAGGCCTGCTTGTCTAGGATACCAGGCTTAGGAATGCAGCAACAGCAAAGCTGGTGACAGCCACAGAAAGATAAGACAATGACCAGTGCTGAAAAAAAGCCAAAGCTTTCTTATTTTTCTGCATATACACTTTGAGTCTACTGTAAGAGAGAGTGAGAGCAGGAGCACTTCAGAACTTCAGATTTAATTACCTTCAGTCTGAAAATCAACAACAAATGGATATAGCGTGACAAAGAGCAGAAGTTAATCTGTGCTACAATGCAGTCAAGACCTGTAGCCCAAGGGTTGTCTCCTGTTAATAAACTAATGACTTAGACTGGTTCAAAAATTTCTTGGTATTTCTGCAGTGCAGACTTCCCTAGTGAAGGTATTCCATATGCATAAAAGATGCTTTTTATTAAGTAAGAAAACATTTCAAAGAAGACACACTTTATCAATGTCATACCTATATCCCTAATTTTGCTGTAATGAGATTAGTTGAAAAATAATTGTGTCCAGGCCCAAATATGTCCTATTCAATGAAGCACAGTTATCATAGTTTTTAACCTAATATTTATTTGCTATTTAATATCAGATGCCAAAACACTTATGTTACTTTTTTGTTCTAATACTCTTTTGATTTTATAGCATGTACTGGTTTGGCCAAATTTAGAAATATATCCTCTGAGAGAAGACAGGTTACAACCACCTCTCCCCCACCAGGTTTGGAAAAAAATAAATTTTCCTCGAAGGAAAGTGAAAGAGATAAAAACTATTTATTTAACAAACACAAAGGAAAAGGAAAATAATGCTAAATAATAAAATCTCTCGCTGTGGAGAAAAAACCTGGGAAAGTGTCAGAGTCCTCCCTTTGGTCTCGTCAGAGCTGGGGCTTGGCCCAGGGCCAGGCCCTCTGTGCTCAGTGGAAAGTCCTCCCGATGTGCTCTGATATTGAAGCAGTCCAGCACAAAAGGGAGAAAATCCGAAATTCCAGGGAAGGAAAAAAAAAAAGGTTCAACTCTCAGTCTCTCTCCGGAGAAAAAGCAGCTGAACCACTGGCCAAAAGCTGACTGGGCAGCAGCAAGCCGGGTGCTTCCTCGCTCCCCTGCTGCAGCTGGGAAAAAAAAGTCTCTATCTCTGTGTGACCTTGAACAAGCTGCAAACTGCTTTGAAAAAGTTTTGCTCAGTTTTTCCTTCCCCCTCTCAGGCTCAGTTTAAAGGCATAAAAAGGAACAAGAATTAATTTCTGGGCATAGGGCAGCAATATGGGATACACAACATAAAGTCACCCCAAGACATAGCACAACATCAGATGGTATATTGGGGCAGTTGGGGTCAGCTGTCCCGGCTGTTTTCCCTCCCACCTTCTTGTGAACCCCCAGCCTTCTCGCTGGCATGGCTGCACGAGAAACAGGAAAGGCCTTGACTCTCTATAAGCACTGCTCAGCAATACCTAGAACAGAATTGTCTTATCAACACTTTTTTCAACAGAAATCAAAAACATAGCCCCATACAAGCTACTGTGACGAAAATTAACACTAGCCATACTAGAGTTTGGTGGCCAACACCAGCACACCACTGCATAGCAGGTACAAATATAATGCTGCATTAGCAGAATACAATTTTTGAGTGTACACCATGCATAGGGACTGTTGTTATAGTCTACCAGTAGCTAAGTATTTCAGACTTATTAACTTCTTTGTTTATCTTCAAACGTAGTTAGGAAAACCTAAGAAGAGCATCCTTTTTTCTGCTACACAACTGGTAATCTTAGGGAGCTTTTTTATATTTAATTAACACATGTAGAAGTATTTAGATAATTCTGACATGAATTTTACAGCAAAAACTAATGACACTAATTGTTTCATTCTTGCTTTTATTGAAATAATAAAAATGATAAAAAACAATCTTAATACCTCAATTCATAAGTTTTTGATTTCCAGCACACTGGCCCAGATTTTGGAACATGTAAGTATATGAAAACTGAGCTACACTGCCTCAGTATAATGCAATTCTGGGAAGCTATCCAAATTTGTGAATGCTGTTTTATGACCAGCACATCAAAAACTGAGAGATAACTCAACTCATAGGCAACTAAGAAAAACATATAACCAAGGAGTTTGAAGCTGAGATTTTGTGTTCTGTAAAAATGATGCAAGAGACTTTCCTGTTTCCTTACTAATAGGGCCAAAATTTGTATTCTTTGAAAGACCCTTTTCCATTTACAGTTGATTTATTAATGGGAAATACAGTTCAAACAGCCCTTTATGTAGCCAAGACTTCCTCTACATAAATATTAAAGATTTGTGGACAGAAGCACAAGACAGAGTGGTGTTGTCCACGGTTTCAAATCTGCCATAACAAAGCTGCAATTAAACAATGTCTCATTACTTGCAAAATCTTTCCAATCTAACAGTCTTTCTGCTTCAGTAGTTTACTGATTTCCTCTTCCTGAAATCCAAACATTATTTGAGAAGAAACAGACAGACAATTTGTCTTTGCAGGAGTAGATTAGGGAAGCCATTTAGAAAGGATGAACTCCAGAAGTGGCAGATTTGAGGGTCTAAAATAATATTGAAAATTGCTTTCTAGTGATGTTCTCTGGCTTCAAGAACATGCAGTGCAAGATGATGAGTGTCAGCAAATAAACATGACACCTCCAAGGGGGAGTCATGAAATGGCAGTAAAAACACCTGGTAAGTACAGCAGTACCCAGAAATCCCAGAACTTCCAAATCATAGATTTGTAACAACTGAGGAAGTAGCAAGATATTAAATGTGCAGCCATTCTTTCACACATCTGTAGCAGGTTACTTGCCATGGGAAATAAGCTGTTGTTGAGCTTTCTGCCTTTCTGATATTTGTGCTTGTATGATACCCAGAACACAGCCCCACATTTCCAGTTACATTACCATTTATGGAGCTTTTATCAATGAATCACCTTAAACAATATACTTAGCTTTAGGTACAATGCACACTGATTGCCAATGGTTGTCTTAAAATCATCTATTAACCTTTAAGCTATTTCTTGCAACTGAAAGGGCCATTTCAAGAGTAAGGTTCATTATTACAGATGGAAGAAAATAATTTAATCTTCTCAAGTACAAATTGCTCTGTGCAGATGACCCCTGTCAGAAGTTGAAAAGCACCACACAGCTTTTATTATTTTTGCTGGCAATTGAGTGATAAAATCCAGGCTTAATAACAGAGAATAAAGTCCTCCAAAACTGTAAAAAGACAGAAGTCACAAGAACTCTGTACCTAAATATTTTGGAGCAATATATTGAACATAATACACACATGCGCATGCAAAATCCAAAACCCAGTAACCTCCAATAAAGATAAAATCTGAACTCCTTCTTTGGGGAAATTTAATAGAACAGAAAAGAAAAAAACAGTTGGATGAACTTGATTCAAAACATCATTCAGTTCTTGTCACGGAGTTTAAATTAAATTCAAATCAATTTCTGATCTCATCTTCTCATCACATTCTATGAGGGCATTTTGAACCTGAGGCTAAAATTGATGGAACCAACAATTTGTAGAACAACTTGCGTTACCTTTAAGAAGGCTTGTGCATATCAAAACAATCAAAAGATAAAGGGCTAGGGACAGAGACAGACAGGAGAAAAAGGTAACAGGGCAAAAAGCTCTGTATTTTCTCTTTGGTAATGTAGTTTTTATGTTAAATTTCATCTCCCAAAAATAAATGTCATTTAAAATATTGAAATGACAGACAGGTAATGAGAAACTGTGCCCTGGGAATATGACTAAAGCAAGAGGTGAGGTGGAGCAAGACAAGGAGATGAAGAGAAGAGAGGGAGAGGGGAGAGGAAGCATGGGAAGGTAAGGGTGGGAGGGGGAAAGGGAAGAAGGAGAAGAGGAGGAAAGGAAAGGATTCTTTCTAACTCTGCTAATTCCCTTTCTAGTTCTGCACATAACAGCATACATCTAATAATGTCACTTCATGTACTATTTGAGGCTGTAGAAGACACTGACCTAATTAGAGAGGAAAATCAGGAATAAGACATCTGTACGGTGCATTTCAAGGTTAAAAAACTGTTGCAGATGCTACACAGCATAACATGCATGGAATGTCATTTTAGCAATATAATTCAAACAGCAGATATTATAGTCAAATGTAAAGTTAAGTGTGCCAGTTACAATTTGAAAGGGACAGAAAGAAGATGAACCTGAAGACTTTATTTCCACATTAATTTCTGAATAGTTATCTATATACTGCAGCCGCTGTATATGACTACAGGATTCTGAATCCTATGTTATCTTTGAATGTTCTGATAAGCAAGGTAGAGGTGGTGAATAATTATATATAAATCCATATGCCTTTTTGTTAATTACAAAGTTAGAAAATGCATTTATTAGTGAAAATATAGGTTGCCGTGTGGAAGGTGCTTACATCACTAAAGACAATTGATAGTAAAAGTTACAGTAGAGAAGGAAAATGTGACAAAGTATATGTATCTCAGAAATGCACTGCAGAATGAAATAAGGAAGATAGCAAGTGAACTGAATATGTTAATGGCAAAGAATATAAGTGACACCCCAGGTGTTATTTTACATCAGGACTCTTCTTTCCCTCTCTTTTCCAAACTTTTCTTTAAAAAACACTCATATGTACAGTTTCAAGATGCTGAAAGAGGAGTTCCAAACTTCTCTTCTGGAAAGGACTTCAAGATGCAATTACAGTAGTCAGGACTATTAATTTTTGTGGACCAATCAATGTTCCTGAAAAGAAAACACTTTTTTTTTGTACTGTGCACTTTGCTCTTCTTCAGGAAAGTTGTTTTTATGTTTAATTTTATCTCCCATTCACAGTATTAAACTTATAGACAGGCAAAGAGAAACTGTTCCCTTTAAATGGGTAATATGGCAAATTAAAAAGAGATAAGATCTCTTTTGGCAATTTGGTTGATTTACAGTGCCTGACTATCTGACCCAATACAGAAATTTTTGTTTCTTTGATTTTGCATTTACTTTTTCCATGAAGAAAACATATGGGAAAAAAATTGGAAGTCACCCAGACTCTTGTTTTCTCCAGATGTTGCTCAGGAATGCAGAAGAAAAAGAGAAAGAAATGGTGTGCTAGCAATAAGGAAATAATTTACAAACAAAAGAGCCAAAACCACCATTCCCATGAAACCCTGCTGCAGAAGTTTGGCCTGGATACAAACTTCTGGGTAATTTGAGATTGAACAGTAACTTCAGAAACACAGAAATAAACATCAAAGTATACTTGAGGCCCTAGTGTTAATCATGTTACCAATCTCATTTATATTTTTCTGTTGAAAAGCTTTAATGGGAATGAAGCTGTTACATTCTAAGAGACATATTTTAGGCAGTAGATTCAAAAGCAGCTGAGCTTACTCAAAATCACAAAAATGTTTTGCAAAGTTTTGCAATAACTAGTGCTAGGATACAGAAGGAAATGTGGCTATGGGCAGAAAAGAAGTTTGAATCACAGTAGAAGCACTGTCCTAGTTCAGCACAACCTGTAAAACCAAACTTTAAAACAAATAGAGAACTATCTTATGAAAGTGTTTAAAATGATAGAATAACTACAAAAAGTATGAAAAATTATCTCATTCAGATTTTACACAGTATTACCCAAGCTAAATTTGGAGTTCAACCTCAAAATCAAGGCTTAAAGACATGGTTTGCAACTGAGTTGCACTTTACTCTTTCTGTCCAGTAGAATTTGTAGATTTCAGTGCAGGCCATTGGTAAAAATGCTCCTTGTTGAATCATCCTTTCTTTCTGCTTATAAGAATGGGCCAAGGTGATGAAAACTTAGTGAGTCCATTTTATGTTCCTAAGTTAGGTACTACCATATTTGAAAAGCAGATGTTACTGTGAGCCATGGTGATTCTGATAATCTGACTCTGCTGCCTAGGTTCTTCATAAAGTTAATATGGAGAAAAAATAGCTTTGATGTTTGAATGTTTTGGGAGTTAAGCACCTAAATTAGATTACTCAAATGGAACAATCTGGGCAAACACCTCTAAGAGATTAAAATTCAGAAATCCTAAAAGTTATTAGATCTCAAACTGAAATAATGTATTTTGGGGGAAAAAAATTACTTCTTCATGGCTGTAAAAAAGATTCTTTCATATTACTTAGGAGTTAAAGCATCAGTGAGGGACATGTTTTTCCTTCATCAAGGTCTGCATCTGGGTCTTTTCTCGGTACTTCAAGCTCTATGTTTTGGGATATACAGGTATGTTGCTTCAGTGCGTGGGATACTCCATTAATTCCTTTGGTCTACAGACTGCTAGTCATGTCATCACCTAAAAAAAATCTATGCTTCAGTTTACTTGAGCACTTCTTAAAATGCCTGCAGCAATGAGAGAATTTTAAAGCAGATCAGGCTATGTCTCATGGGTAGACAGTCTGTGTTGTTACCTAGGGCTGAACCGTCTACATTTGACCTCAGTGCAGTCAGAATTACTTTGCCTGGATATAGCCTACTGGAATGAATCAATTTGTTAGCAAAGCAATTGACAGTTCAGAATTCTTCTGCTAATCTGGAGCTGCTCTGAACCTTTTTTAAGATCTTCAGCAATTTACATGGAATCTGATTTGTATTATTTATCTTTTGAGAGACTGGAAGCATTAGCAAAAGAGTAGTCAATGTCTCATTTTGGCCTGATCCTTCTACAGCTGTTTTCTATGGATGCTAAAAAAGCAAGCAGAGAAATTTTCCTGCTTGGCTCTTGTAGTCTTTGTTCTCATGCAAACTAGCTGAGAAACGGTTTGCTATTTTGTAAACCAAGACTTTATCTCACAGGTGCAAACTTGTTAAGCATAGCTTTGTTATGGTACACTGAAGAAAATATTTTGAAATAAGTGTTATACTGTTCAGCCAATCACTCTGGGAGGTGGTCAAGCACCCAATAGTATGCCACTCCTGCGAATCAAGTTATATAAACGAGGTGGTAATTACTTAAATGATCCCATTCTATCCTGGACCTGAATTCAGTGTCGTTTTTCCGCACCATCCCTGCGGACAACAGCAACAGTTTTCCTTACCAGCTGCAAGAGGAAAGGGAATAAAATTAAAATCTCCCATGTTTCTCAAAGATTCTTCTTACATGGAAGATGAAATCACACTCATATAGGTCAGAAAAGATCTCCAGAGGTCATGTAGTCCAACCTCTTACTCAGAGCACATCCAGCAGGCCATGCCCAGTTGATTTTTAAATATCTCTGAAGATGCAGGTTCCACAGTCTCTCTGGGAAGCCTATTATGGTGCTTGACCACCTTTATGGCATTTTTTTCTTACATAGAAAGATTTTATTTCATTTTCTTATGCTGTGTTCCAACTTGTTTTATTTTTCTCTTGCTTTCCATCTGCACAGCTGAAAAGTTTGACTGTCTTGTCTAGTTTCTTGCATGAGGCGCTTGTATGTCTCCCTTAGCTTTTCTTCTCCAGGTTCAAAACTCCTCATTCTTTCAGCATTTCCTTCCATGGTACATGGATCAACCTCCTCAACAATCTTGGTATCTCCCTGCTGATCTCTCTCCAAAATGTCTTCACTTTATGTCTTGGCCTATTCATGCGTCTGCAGTTCTTCATTCAAATTAAAAAAAGAAAAATCAGTCTTTTCACTTGAATCTCGGATTGTTTACCAGAAAGACATTCTGCTCACCACTCCCTCTAACAGAACAGGGGTTAAGCATGCTTGATTATTGCACAATGAACAGATGTCAAAGAAATTTCTTGGAGAAATTTTCCCACTATGTATTTAGAACAAATTATGCTGAGTTAGTAACTACACAGAATATTGTATACTTTTATTCTTCTGATTGCTACATAGATATAGCAGAATAAAATAATCCCTACATACATACATATATGAACAACTTTAATTTGAATTTTCCTTTTATTTCAGTGCAAGTAAGCTGAATAGCTCAGACTCCCTGGAGCCAAAGTTTAATGAAGTGCTATAGCTTAGGCTAGTTTCATTAATCCTAAATTTAGCTCTAGTATTAAACACTGAAACAATGGGGGTTTTTTATACCATCATATCTTAATTATTGCTAAATAAATTCTTTGTACCAGTCTACACAGAATGCAAAACAGAAAACAACTAAAAAAGGCTCCCTTTTACAAGTCAGAATTCATTTTAATGGCCACATTTCTTTAAATCAAGAGTCTACTCTCATTTTGTAAGATTTCTGGATTTTAAATGCCTGGTGTATTTAATGAGGTCTGAGACTTCATAAATTTTAGAATGGAATCATACAATCACAGAATTATTTGTGTTGGAAGAGACCTTAAATATTGTCTGTTTCAACCCCCCTGCTATGAACAGGGACATCTTTGACTAGCATGATCTAGTGGAAGGTGTTCCTGCCCATGGCAGAGGAGTGGCAACAAGATGGTCTTTAAAGCCCCTTCTAATCCAGGCCATTCTATGATCTCTTGTTCTTTTGACAACTTAAGTGAGCCATATACTTACACGGTTAAAAAAAATAAGTCTGGTCATCTAGTCTTCCTGTAGGATTTGTTTAACTTTCCTGTGAACAATATCACAGTTACCTATTACTCCAGTGAAATGCAGCAAGGAATTGAGGGGTTTATAAAGTAGTTTATTGATGTTTTTTAAAATCATATCTAGACTGTAGACCCTCATAATCATAATAATTTACGATAGTAACTACAGTGTTGTCTTATTTCTTTTAACTGACTCTACCTCTATAATTATTACCTCCATGAAAGTAAAATTTTAAAAAATAAAACTCCCAACATTTTGGTAAAATAAATTAGCAGTTCTATATCCCAGATGATACTCCAATTTGAACAGTGGTTATAATGCAAACCTCTAAGTATTGACTCTGAATTAGGTATTGCATTGATAATACTAAATGTATCATCTATCATATCAGAAGATCTTCAAAGAGCTCAGATAACTGTAGGAAATTCCAAAGTTTGATTAAAATCTTAATATTAGTTGAGGGTGGGTACAAGGTTTTACTCTTCAGTAATAGGTAACAAAAATGTTTCATCAGAAAAACAAAACATTAAAAAAATTTAACAACGCTGACTACATTGTTTACTACATCTAACTCTTACCGAAAACATTTGTGTTACTGTTATCCCCAGAGAGACAGCAAAATCACCACGAGTGCAGGTCAGATGATATGGCTGAAGCAAGAGCTCAGAGCCCTTTAATGCCAAAACCCCATCTTTTATAGCATGGATTGCAAAAGAGAAATTACATGATTGGCCACCTGGCTAGCCACCCACCACAGTGAGTGGCTGAGCAATATAACCACCCATTTCAAAATATTATCCTCACAAGACTGAAAACAATTCCTCTGTTCTCACAACAGCCTGCACCTGTGGATAGTTTACCAAACCGTCTTTCTCTGTTTCTCAGCTAAAGCATGAGAAAGGAAAAACTTCACAAATGCTTCAGCAGCTGGAAAATTCCTCTGCTCCTGCCTTTTAGCATCCACACATTTGCATACTTGTCTAACCTATAACGGCAAAATCTCTTTTTTCCTATGTTGCATTCTTTACTGGACAGAAATTCAAAGCACTGCCAAGTGATAACTTGGTCATTTTGTGCAATGGAATGTCTATCCAGTCATTTCAGATGGCTAGGCTGAGAAACATCCCGTCTAATTCTGGGCAGATAATCAAGGTGCTCCCTCTTTAGCTGATGATGATTCTTTCCATGATTATATCTGAAGGGAACACAAACCTGATGTTAAGAGAAAATACTGCCTTTGGCTCTTCTTCAGCTCTCTGGACAGAAAGGAGGAAAAAAACACTAAACACACAATATAGTATGATCTGCAGGCAAGGCTTCACCAAGAGAGCTCAAGAGAGATCAGTTTCTAAGACATTAAATTAGGAAAACAACATGAAGAGAAATAAGAAATATAATCTAAGTTTAGTGTTCTGGCACAAGAGCTTGATGAACTTGGATATTAATGGACAACTCAACTTTTCTTAAAAAAACTTTTCAAGAGTGTAGTTCATATAGGAAAATAGTGCATCTTCAAATGTTCTTGCTGTTAAGGTCAAAATGAAAAAGCTCTAACTCAAAGACAAACCAGTATTTCACAAGACCAAGAAATTAAAGAAGGCATAATAAATAATGGAAACGCTTTGTTACACAAAAGTTTCAAAGCAGTAATTCTCAGACATGAGACAGCAATCCCTTGGAGAGAAGCAAACTTCATTTTTTAAATCATCCATTTCTTCACCTCAGATTTCGAAAGGGCAGGTCGTTAAGTACAGAAGGAAGACATTGTATTGCAGCTATTCCATAGGGATTATATTGCAGCTACTCCCACCAGAGAAATAGCTAAAGCTGGTTGCACAGTGCTAAAGCTCAGTATTTAAACTTTGAAGGCCTTATTTCATTGAAGTCAATGAGGAAGGTGAATGCTTGATAATAGCTAAATATTGGGTTAATGATTCATAGTTGAATATATATAGTTAATTTAAAGGATATTGTGCACTGTATATTATACTTATTAAAACTATGAGAACTGTTGCTATGAAGATGTTTAAATAATATTCATTCTGAAATGATCATTTATACATCTAATTACTGATAAAGGATAGCCAAAAAACATGCAATTAATTGAACTGATTTATTTATGAATAAACTCTTTATTTATGAATAAACTCTTTATTTATGAATAAAGCCCTTTTCTCTGCCACTCTGTTTCAGAGGTTTCATGGAATTTCAATGCTTTTTCTTTTATTGACAGATGTATTTTGAGATACTATAGTAAAACATAAAGTAAAGCATTAAAATTACTAGTATTCTATGGACTGTTTACTTGATTTTAATGTAATTATGTCAATTTTATTTAATACAATGTTAGATGGCTTTTTTTTATTCTGCAGAAACTGCTGTTTTATTATTTTCAGGGAAAACATATGTCAAGAGAGATTAGTACTAAGAAGGAAATTTGTAAAAAGTAATTAAACAGATGAAGTAGTTGTTTGGGTTTTATTCCCATTTCTGTTTCTATAAATATCTATGTTTTTCAGAGCATTCTGTCTCACTACACTACCTGTTTGCTCTTGTTTTTCTCAGTCTTAGAGTGAAGCAAGCAAATAGGACTGAAATCCTTTATATGAGCTGGCTGTCATGTGATAGTCTATTGTAGACAGCAAATAATACTAGTTAAAATGCCACTTTTGTAGGAGGAGCAAGAAGGCAGCTTCCAGAAGTATCATACAGGCGTATAATCTTCCCTTTCTCAGGGTTTGCATGAGGGTCTCTAAGCAAGTGTCTCTTATTTGAATATTGAAAGCTTGCAAAATAAATCTCTCTGTAACTTAACATAGTATAAACTCAAAGTTCATGATTTAAAATTAAACAAATTCAAATGAATTCTAGGCTAATTCATTCAAATAAGTATTAGTCTGTAGTTTCCATCTGAACAGGCCCTTTGAAGAATTTGAGCCGCAGTGACTAGATTTTGACAGAAGAGTCACTAATAGAATTTTTATTCTCTTTAAAATAATGCAAGTAGTTCATATAACACTGCATCCTTTCATCCGTTTTAATACACATCCTAATCTCAGTTTTATGATTATGTACAACTGCACATGCTGAGACAAGTCCTATTGATTACAACTTGTTCTATTTACAGCATGTGTCTTAGGTGTAAATGAATATATGCAGCAACAATTCTTATTACACATAAATTCAGTTCCAATTCAGAAGTTTTCTTCCGACAGCTGTTTCCAGTAAACATACATGAAGTTGGCTGAGAGACAGCTGATAAGGAAACAAGAGGTCAATACAGAAAAATCAATTTGATTGAAATATTAAAAATCATTAAAAATAATATATGCATTATATGCTCTTCATATATTTTCCCATCTTTTATACTGTAAGCATCCAAGAAAATTTATCATTCAATCAAATATTTGAAGACATTATTGTTATAGTTACTTGTCCTCTCCTGGTATGTTTCCTTCTCTTCAAGTATTGGCAGTTCTTCAATTACTGGAAACAGCATTCATGGCAATGAGTGATCTGAACCTTTGATCACAACTCTGATTGCTCTTCTTAATTATATATAGATATAATTATTGCATCTATAGAAAAAGACTTGCAGTTTCATGCAAGATGAGCCTAAGACACCAATTTATCTTTTATAAGCAAAGCTCTAACAATCTAAGGCATTCAAAAGCAGAAACATCAGTGATGTCTGCCTTTCCTGTCTAAAAAAAAAGGGCAGACATCACTCACAGGCAAGAAGGCAGGCTCACTTCAAGACTTGGGGAGGTTAAGGGCTAAATTCTCTAGGAAACCTTGGCCAGGCACATGAAGAACAAGATATCAGGAACAACTCATATGGCTTTACCGTGGGCAAACCATGCCTGAGCATCTGTCTGGCAGGGGTGGGACCAGTCAAAACTCTGTACCTCCAACCACTCCCCTGCAAACAAGGTGAAAATGGCTGTGTGAGAGCCTTCTGAAGGGCTAAGGTGACAGCCAATCACCTTTTTTTATAGATAAAATAATTTAACTTTTAGCACAATATCATGTGTTACCATAAAAGAGAGAAAAATGAAACTTGATTTGCAAGTATATGTTTCTGGTTTACAAGACCCAGTAACCACAGAGGTTGTATTTAAGCTATTTGAGAAAGTATATGGGAAGACCCCAATCCATTTTACTGATCACTCCACTGATATGATAAAGTTCTCCTTTATTAAAACCTGCTAAAAGTTCAGAAGCTACTTCAGATTCAGAAACAAAGTCCCATCAAAAACTTTTTCAAGCTAAAAAGTAATGAAATAGAAAAGCTTGATTTCCCTCTCTTTTTTTCCTGAAGTAAAGCTGAAAGAAAACCCTATCTTTTTTCTGCCTCATGTTACAAAGTCTCCTAAAATATGCTAGTCTTGATGGAAACCTTTTATGCAGAAACCTTTTGTGGAAAAGTGCAAAAGAAAGTCCTTTTCCTCATCTTTCAATATTAAGCATGGGTTTGAACAAGAATTAAAAATGGAGAAAATTCTTATCAGTGGGCATCATTAACTTTTTGATTCCATCATTAGTCCCTGTAATTTATAGGTTTCAATACAGCAGGAATTCCTGACACATTTTGTCTGATCTTCAGAGCTACTGCAAAAGAAAAACCAGTGTTTCAGAAAGTTCCACTTTGTTCTGTGAATGAGCCTTTCCAGGTAACTTTGGAACATGTGATCAGAACATAAGACAATTAAATTCTGTTCACTGTATGCCATAGGTAACTAAAAAAATTGAAATATTGGTAACAAAAGATAGTCTTATCTGAAAAGGTATTTTCCTAATGGACTTTAGCGATAAAATCACCAGTAACAATTTGGACATCTGAAGATGTGTCAGTACTTCAACTCATTTCAAGAACTTCCTCACCTCCAGAATGATGTAATCTAGGAGAAATCTCTTTTAAAAATTTTTACTTTCTAAGGAGCTACACTAAAATGTACATATTTATGTAATAATTTATCAAATTTTATATAGAATCTGCATAATGCATTAAAGGAAAACAATTGGTTTTAATCGTATATAACTCAGCAATGCACTCATGTATAGACCTGATTTGTAAGAAAGAGGCATTACGTATAGACTTTGTCTATATTACTTACAAACTTTTTATCTTATATTGGATTTTTTGGCACTTTATTCATCTAAGAGCCAAAAATATTTCGTTTGATTACACATCTCAGTGTATTTCAGGTATCAAAAATGTTATGTCTCATAGCAACTCCATTGATAGGCTGTCCCTTCTGCGTGTTTGTTAGGTTGGAAAATAAAGTTGACTTATTCCATACAGACAGAAAGTCTCAAATTAGACACTGGAGGCAAACTAATATCTTGAAGTTTCTGGCATCTCATATCTTTCCGTGGGATGTTTCCTGCCTGCAGGCTCTGCTTGGTACATGGTACTCTTAGCATCTGACACATCCTTCTCTGACACTTCATGAGATAGTTGCACATCAGCAGCATGCTCTTGTGGGGACTTTTACCACCATCATCAACTTCAGGGCCAGGCAGAGTCTTGTGGTGCATGTGGAGTTACTCAGGTCCTGGGCGTGTCATTGTTCCTCTACCCCTCACCAGGCCTGAGTGGCTGTGGTGATATAACAACCAACCTTAGTCTGAGCAGTATTCGAATTCTAAAACTTGGAAGGTTATTTGGTCACATTGCAAGCACAGGGCGCTCAGGGTACAAGGAATATTCTTGAAAGGCTTGGGAGAAGGAAGGGCTGGTGCTTCAGCTGTGAGGTAGAAGCAATTCCCATGAAGAAATGTCTAGCTCATTTTAGAAAGGACTTAAAAGGAAAAGAAAAGCAAAGTGCTCTCTACTAAGGGACTCAGGGAATCAGGATGGCTTCCTGGGGCACTTGATGAAGGGGACAGAGATTGCTACAGCTGGTACAACTGTCTGGAAGGAGCCTTTTACCTCTTCTTGACCCCAGACCTATGTCTGAAAAATGGAAACAGTAATATTGCCCTATAAAGGTTTGAAAAATGCATAATATCTGACAGATACTTGGAAATCATGGCGTTATTATAACAAAAGAAGAAAGCGCTTCTAATGGTGAACAGTATTTCCTTTTCTGAGCTGTCAAAGCTATATAGGTCTTAGGTACACTAAGTCATTAGAAGTCCTGTGTCTCCTTCTCTGTCTGCATGTTTGGTTTCCATTCTGAAAACCAGCATGAGACAGCGGACTTTTGGTAAATATATATGACTACTTTGAACGTCAATGGATTTGGAACTGGGAAGAACTCTCCACAGAAAACTTACAATGTGCTATTCAGGAGCTTAGAACACTCTTGTACATGTAGTAGGTGATCATATGGCTCAGCTTCGAGATATTTTGGGGAGAAAGTGACAGCCATAGTAAGGCTGGGCTCCACAATTTACTTTTTTTTCCCCTCAGCTAGTGCAAAAGAAAAGATAGGAAGCAAGATAATCTTTAACCCAAATCTTGAAACACAAAGACTTTCAAAGGAACAATGACAATTTTGATGCATACTGAGAATGCACAGATTTATTTCAATGACTCACTTCCTGGCACCCTGAAAGAAATTATTTCCTGTCAGGAAAGATCAAACAACTTTTTATAGAGAATGACAGAAGGCAAATGCAAAAAAAAAAAATTGCCTTGCAAAGTAGTGTATCAGGGTGCTCCTCTCCCCACACCAGCTAGAAAAGCACTGCAGGAGCCAGGAAGAAAGCACCTGTCTTTAGTAAAAAAAAACCCCAGATATTTCCTTTGGATAATTAAATAATTAAATTAAGTAATAATAACTACGCCATTAAAAAATAACATGTTACCAGTGGATTTTTCCCACATACTACACTGAGATTTATAAGAAGCAGCTGATGTCTAGGTTAATATAGCAAATACCAACTCAATGACATAGAATTTCCTTCTTTGCATCTCATAGAAGTACTCTATATTGTGACATCTGAAAGAAATATTATAAATGGAATTAGTCACAAACTTGCATGTGAAATTTTTTAATTTAAAAAGTCATGATTTATTGAAACAATCTCTTACTAAAATTGTCACTGAATTTTATGGGTAAAAAAAATTATGACTGTTAAAGTTTTACAGCTTTTTAAAATCTATTTTGTGGCCTTCAGAAAAAATACTTTCAATATTAAAATATAAATGAATTTATTAAGTGAGAAATACAAGCCAAAACTAAGAAATGTTTTAGAAATCACTGAAGCAGAATGTATTGATTAATCTTTACAGATGTTTTTCTTTCTTGCACTTTCATTATGACATATTTCTCATATATTTAGTGTTTCTTTCCAACTCAGATGAAAGCAATTTAGTTCTTTAAAAGTGGGCAACTAATGCCATTATAGATGCTCTGATATTTTTCCAGATAGTTTCATGGAACCAGAATCATGTAAGGAGAGGAGCAGCAGATGGGTACTTGAAAGAGCTCTGCATGTCTACCTTTAGGAAACTGAATCCTGCTTTTTGAGACCCTGTAAAACAAAATTACTTGACGAACATATGAAAACACATCTTCACATTCAACTATGCCACTTCTTTTGACTTTTGTTTGCTTGTTCTCAGAAACCAAGTGTAAAGCTCCACTCTCCTTAAGTCTAATGCTAAAAAACCAAGGGAATTTGCATAAAGATTACCTACTTCTACTCTGATCAAGTTACAAGAATGTTTCAGCTGTTTGATTGTTTTTAATAACTTCATTATATTGATCCCAAGTTTTGATGGGTAGGACATGCAAGTGGAAACTTTAACATCACACAGTTTTATTTGTTACAAAGTAAGAGCAAAACAGGAACTAGGGAGAAAAGATAAATGCTTCTAAAGAGTGTTGCTCTGAATTTAGATGTCATATCTATCCATACTCTGATATTATTAAATACAAAATTTGAATACACAAGGAAATCAGATACTGGACCTTTCTTTGTTGTTTATAGCAAGAAAAAGCAATAAAAATATTTGCACTAAATCAAGTAAAAAAACCCCAAACCAAATAACTGGCATTTTTGTGCTTAGTGGTGTGGTTAGTGTTCTGATTCTCAGTTCATAAACTATGTTTTCCTTATGAGTACCTGAAATTAAAATTGGAACACTTTAAAAAAATATTTTATGCTTACATTAATGCTTGCTACAAATCAAGACTGCCTGAGACCAATATTCATATATCAGCCATAACAAAGTGGAACTAAATACAAATAGAACATTACCTGTAGAAAATTGTTTTCGTTTTATCCTTAAAGCTACTTTGTTTCAAGTAGCTTATCTTTTTAAGGATTTATCTAACCCCAGTTTTTAACAGACCCTTTCGTGGATACGTATGTGTTTCAACTACAGATATGGACACACATATACTGAATCAGCAAGACATCTACTACCAGTGCAATCAGAAAGAGTTAGAACAGTATCCTTGCAATAACTGGATCACTCAGGAGAATAATGTAATTGCGGAAACCAGCATTATAGTTCCTCAGAGCTAGAGAAAATATGAAAACCATGAACAAAATATGCAGAATTTGTTAATATTTTTTTCTTCCCATTCCTTGGATAAAAAATAATTTTTGAACCTTTACATTTTTTTTCTTGAACAGTTTGAGAGGATGCAGTGAATTATGCACTAAAAAATGAAGTGCATCCTCCACATTTGTTTGATTCAAATTAATGATTGCTCTAAACCAAAATCCCAGATCTTAATATATTTATCTTCACTTTACATATAATTGCAGCTTGACAATGTAGTTTCTAATCTCTATCACAGGCCAACCCACATTTCTGTATCTTAGCTTTTAGCAGCTTTGAACAAATGAGAAAA
The DNA here is from genome assembly GCF_020740725.1 of Corvus hawaiiensis. Classification (NCBI taxonomy): domain Eukaryota; kingdom Metazoa; phylum Chordata; class Aves; order Passeriformes; family Corvidae; genus Corvus; species Corvus hawaiiensis. Next base: position 80,226,986 of record NC_063214.1, read on the forward strand.
CAGCACAGCTTTGAAGGGCTAATTTCTTTTGCAAACTGTACAATACTGATATATTCAGAGACCTTCTCTAGTTCTGAACTAATAACAACATGAGACATGTATTTCCAAACAAATAAATTTTTTTTGGAAATACAGAGCCTTTCCAGTTAGAAAAGCATAGATCCAAGCCTACTAGCTTTTATGACAGGCTTCACATATTATTAAAAATAACAAAAATCTTGAGTGTGTAATAAAAGGGTAAATGCTTGACAATATGCAATATTATATCCATAATGACATATAAATGCTTCTAAAAATGTACTGGAACTGAACTAACTTGTTGAAGAACTTGAAGGTCGGTTTCAGACAAGGGGCTTGATAAATGAAAGCAGTCACATTGCCCACAGAGTTGTCCTGTCATACAAAGTACGACATTCCAGCACTCTAACACTTCTTTTCCAACAGAATGCATCCTTGATTTGTCAGGAGTGTGACACACTCTATTAGAAGAGGATACTGGTGTCTTCACAGAACAAGTTCTGCTGAGAAGCCTGCAGAAGTGTCACATCTTGTTAGAACTGCTACCCTGTCCTCATGTCTCATTATGCATGGAATACTATACTGGAGGGTATCACTTAATGAAATTAATGCTGGAAATGAAACAAAACAGGAGATAATTGCATGACAATGACACAATACATCTGCCCACTTTAGAATATGTTACAAAGTGAAGGTACATCTCTCATTATTTCAACCAGCTTCACTGTATTATAATTGTTTTTGATGTACTTGCAAATCACTTTAAATGGCTGCAGAAAGAACATTTTACTTTTGTTGCTGAATTTATGGAAACATGTCTGAATTTACTGTTCTCCCTTCCTTCTCCTTTATATTTCTCTGTCTTTTTAACCTCCTATTGTGACTTTTTAGACAGGTTTCTTCTGGTGTTTATATTCCTCAACTTGTCTATGCTGGCTTGAAAAATCTGAGTCTAAAATGCTTTGGAACCCACTCCTACTACTCACAATATACTAAAAACTAACAACAGAAAGCAAAGGAGAATATAATGCAAAATATAGGAATTAAGGGTCCACACTACTGTTCCAGTCACAAGCTGTTCTACCTGATTATTCTACATGGCTGTTTCAGAATTTGTAATTCTTGAAAGAAGGATCTGTCACAGAGGTGTCTGCTAGATCATATCTAAGACAATATTCAGACTGACTTTAGTAATGTCAGAGTGTGTTACTAGAGTTCCTAAACAAAGTGGCCTTCATCAAGAATAGCTACTCTTTGCAGCATTTAGGCAAGGAAGTATCCTCCAGCACCTTTAATGCAACAGAGGGATCCTGGGGGAGTACAAGAAAATCCACTAGTTGCACAAAATGGCTTGATTTTGTATGGTTTTTCTAAATGACAATTCCTACTGCTCTTAGTTTAGAACACAGGGCAAAAAGAACCATTGGTTTGACTTGAGAGAGGATTTACTGTGTTCTTGTGAAACCCAAATTCACCCAAATAATGTCCTCTTTCCTCTACCCCACACTCAATTTGAAAGATTGTATAGAAAAGACGTGCACAGACAAGACTTTCTGTTGGAAATGCAGCACTCAAATGCCAAACAGAAGAGATTTACAAGATAAAAGGGATCTTGACTTCACAGTGTAGTGCTTAAAATACTTTGTCAGGCTGTGGAGCCCTGGATCATGCTCCCTGTTTTGTGTTTTACATTTAAGAGTCATTGATTTTAAAAAACCCACAGTAGTTTAGAGGAGTGTTTCCCATCTGGGTTTCATAGCCACTAGGATGATTAATAATGCTTTGGGGCCTTTAGTCATGAAGAGGTGCAATGAAGTATTCCGGGACTGTTGTTAAATAACAATATAGGTTCTTTAAGTTTTAAACTTGGATCCTACATGGCTCAGTCCTACAGATACAATAATTTATGATAGTCATAATTTTTGTTATCATCATGCAATTCATTTCATTTTCTCCTTAGCTCAGCACTCATGATTATAACTTTTATAAAGTAATTTTAGTCAGTATTCTGCAGGATCTTAATTCACAAGGGCATACAGGGATGGGGAAGAGGATGTAATATAGCACATAAAAATTCCAGCTATATTTTCCATGGTTGTTTAGCTCTCTTCCTTTTCTACTCAGTCAAGATATGTATTCTGCTGGATGTTTTTTCTCTCTTTGTCTTAGGTATGATGGGAGGAAAGTCATTTCACAGTGTACAGCATATTTTCATCTGTTGTTTTTCAGGTAATGAATGAAGTTATGCACACTTGGCATTTATTCAGCTTGCTCACATGTGTTGGATTGTACTTTTTGAATAATTCATTATGCTCCTTACACTCCGGTAGACACATCAGAGTATGTAAGGGAGTCTGCAGAGAGACATGCAACTGTTGACGAGTTGCTATCATCTGAGCAGAGGTTATGAACAAAACGGAGTCTCTAGTAAACTAAACATGTAAAAATGGTGCAGAAATGCAAGATCTTTGCTATAAAAGCTATACATCAAGGGACTCAAAATATGAAAATTTCATTATACAATTCTGTTAACAGAAGGGTCATAAAATATTAGAAGATGGCACTACAGAAACACTACACTACAATTGTTAAACAAGTGCCTCTCAAGGACAGCTTTTATTTAATCAGAAAAATAACTACTGTTCTAAAAATACAAAAATTATCTTGTGCAAAGTTGGATAAATGGTTTTCATCTACATCATATAAAAAACCTAAACTTAGCATGGGATGCTCAAATTTTAATTTTTGCATTTTTCCATTTCAGTTGTTTCATTGCCTGTATGTGAACACATACTGTTTCATGAACTACTTGCTCAGATTCTACAGATCACTGATAATACAGAGACCATGAGTTGAGAAATAGCTTTAGATTTGGCTACTCCTGCACCTTCTTTCATTAGTCCTACTCAGATAAAGTGCTACAAGTAACACTAGCTGCTATAAATCTATAGGAGTTATTCTGGTTTTTGCTAGAAGCTGTCTGATGAAGCAAGGGACCAAGATCAGTGTTCTGCTAAATTGTAATTGTATACTGCCCATCTTCACAAAGACACACAAATACACATGCAGGTATTTCACAATGTTTTCTCTTGAGTTTTGATGGAAGCTGATTAGTTAAATGGGTGCTCTCTGTGGCTTGGTCCTGAGACATCAATGAAGGTGCTAAGGGCTTAAAAGATGCAAAATGCATTCATATCATAACATATCTGATCCCGTGTCTAGAAGTGTATTTCTGCAACCATGAAATCTGGGATTTTTGTTACAGACTTCATTGGAAACTGAGCTGTATTCTTATATCAAAGTAAGGAAGGTTAGCAGAAAGATTGATGTTCATGTGAATTCATAGATGACTGGAAACTAATAATTATTTCATTCTATACTCAATATATTATGAGATGGACTTTTGTACTGTTTTAACCATTGTGCTAGAAATAGCATGACATGAGGGAAATATTCCCTGTTAAAATCCCCATAGAGCTCATTATAAAGATGAAGTGATTACGATACTGAAAAAAGAATGAAAAATTAGTCTGAAAACAAAAGTGAATATCACATGGGGTTTGGCTTTATGTTTTAGGGCTTTTTTTTAATATGCTTTTATTTCATTGTATTTTGACATTTTTGTTACTTGGTCATCACTGGAAACTTATTTGTTGTACCGCTGAGAGAAGTGTCATAGAACTCAAAGGGTTGAACTGATGTTTTGTGGGAAAGTGGATTTTCATGTTGCTCTTCAGTGAAACTTTTATTTGGTAATTCTATAAGACATGATCCTTACTGCAGTCATGACATCAAAATATGAGAAAAAAAGAAGAAAAAATAAAAGTCCTGCAGAATTTTCCAAACACAAAAACACATCTTAGGTGGTAAGGGCAAAGTATTTATAAGATTTTTATTTCTGTTTGTGACTTTGGTTATGAAGTCTTGGACAATTGGCTCTAGGTGACCCTGCCTGAGCAGGGGGGTTACACAAGATCACCTTCAGAGGCCCCCTGCAACCTCAATTTTTCTGTGATTCTGTGGTTAAGAACTTTAACCACATTTATGTTTGAACTACAGATTTTTTTTTATTATTATTTCTCTTTAGTTAACGGTAAGGACAATTCAGAGGAAAATCAAATTTGTGTCATTCACTCTGTTTGTTCAGAAAGATTTGAGTACCTGGGGAATGTAGCTGGACTCGTTGTGAAGATACCTTTCAATTCTATAAGAAATGGAGTTTGGTATGAAACAAAAAAATGTTTTCACTCCAGCAAAATAATGAAGTATTGTTCAATGAAGTGAAATGATTTATGAAGTCCAGAGTATCCCTGTCACATTCTCTTGCTTTAAACCCTTATAATGATTTTACATAAAGTGACTCCTGAATTGCAGCAACGTAGGAGAAAGGAAAAACTCTTACAATGCATTCATAAGATCTTTGGAAGCCAACCACAACCCTCATCTGCCTTCCTCTATATTAGTGTCGACTTTTGTAGGCCAAACGAGTTCACATTATCATAATGATTATTCAAGATATTTTGATCATGAATATATTTTTATACATACATATACATATATAAGGACTTAATGACCATGTGAAAAAAAGTAAAAACATTTTGACATAAACTATCAACTATGAGAATATTTTGTTCATTTTCAAATGCTTTCTATTCATTTCATTTGAAACTTGTTTATTACATTGCATTACAGTCACTTGGTTATGAATGAAGATTTTATTACGCTTAGTCATATCTATATCAAATAGCATTTTTTATTTCCTATCAAAATTAATTCCTTCTAATCATTAAAGACCTATTATAGATACTATATAAATTTGTACTAACATATTAAGAATATATTCTGTGTAATGTAGTAGCATACTCAGGCACAGCATTGCCAGCCTGTTGAGGGAGGTGATTGTCCCAATCTACTCTGCCCTGCTACAGCCTCACCTTGAATATTTTTTTGGGCACCACAATATAAAAAAGACATTAAGCTCTTGGAGAGTGTCCAAAGGAGGGCAGCAAAGATGGTGAAGGGCCTTGAGGGGAAGCCATATGAGGAGCAGCTGAGATCACTTGGTCTGTTCAGCCTGGAGAAAAGGAGACTGAGAGACCTCATTGCAGTCTACAACTTCCTCATGAGAGGAACAGGAGGGGCAGACACTGATCTCTTCACAGTGGTGACCAGTGCCAGGACCCGAGGGAATGGCCTGAAATTGTGTTAGGGGAGGTTTAGGTTGGATATTAGGAAAAAGGTTCTTCACCGAGAGGGTGGTTGGGCACTGGAACAGGCTCCCTGGGGAAGTGGTCACAGCACCAGCCTGACAAGAGTTCAAGAAGCCTTTGGCCAGCGCTCTCAGGCACATGGTGTGACTCTTGGGGTGTCCTGTGCTGGACCTAGACTTGGACTCAATGATCCTTGTGGGTCTCTTCCAAATTAGCAGATTCTGTAATTCTCTCATATTAACTCCAAAATACAAGTATTGAAAGATTTTATGTCAATGCAAACCATATACTGTTACATATACATATACAGCTGACCAAACATAGACCTCAAGTGCCATTCCAGCTTCTTTGGGATAGTCCTCCTGGTCTACAGACACTTCTTTAAAAGTGCATGAGCTACCCATAAATCTCATATCAGCTAGCCTTGTGTAGATAGCTGAAAGGCCCATGTTTAAAATGGTACTTGGTGCCTGTATGTAGGTACTCAAATCTTATTCTAAAATTATTATTCACTTAAGCACCTACCTTTCCATCACAGAGAGAGCTGGTATCATTCCATCAGTTGGATGTAGACTATTGGCTGAAAAGCAGTTGAAAAGACATTGGTGACTGACACCATTTGAAACGCCATACTTTAATCTGTTCATCCTTTACCCTTGTAAAGGACATGCGACTTCTGTAGACCTTGTGTAAGATTTGTCAGTGCGTGTGACATCTCAAAAGGCACTGAGAGCCTCTGAGTGGGCCCCTGAATCAAGACTAAATCTTCTAAAAATACAGTGGTATCTTGGATGCTAGCTTGCAAGTGGACACCTAAATGTAGGTGTCTAAGTCTTTGCAGCTTGTCCACCTTAGGAGTTGTCTTACTTTCACTATAAAAGAGAGCACAAAACAACTGTTTTAAAATTGAAGACATTACATTTAATGTCCCTACAGTGCACAGTGTTTGTGTTACTGTTGTGCAGCCATTGGCTAGCAAGTCCCTATGAACTGAAAAGATAGCATCAGCTCACACTACACAAAATTATCCTTAAGACCAAAATTAGAGTAAGATGGAAAATAAAACATAATCAAAACTGTTGTTAAAACTATCTCTTTTGCAGAAGAAAACTTTGTTGTAATGCAGTCTAAATTGAGATACTGTTAATTACATATCCAAGACTGCAAGAAGCATTAAACATAGAGACCTTCTCAATTACTTTACATTAAACTTCTCAATCACTATGCCTAGAACTCCCTATTTCTATCTCATGGCATTTGTGCTTAACAACATCTTCTATCTGTTGGATTAAAAGCAAAAATACTTCTTTCCTTTTTTTATTTTAAATTATCAAAATATGACATTTAATTTATCAATTCATATTTTGAAATTCTTGTGCAATTTGAAGTGGATAGAAATGTGAATCTTTTATTCATTATGCTAGATAGTCACCACCTTATATGCACCACAACAACTAAAGTATAGTAAGTACCTGCAGCTGTTTTGTAGCAGATGGCTATAGTCAGCATCTGATTTTTTTTTTACTGTTAGCAAGTGCACAGCACTTGATTAAATGGCCCAATTTAAAAAACAAAACAAAACAAAACACAGACCATTTTAGAAGTTATAGTTTGTCTTTTCTCTTCTTTTGCCTTACAATTGCCACATAGCTTCATTGTATTATTTTCTCATCTTAGTTAAGATTTTTTTGGCATTGGTATTTTTCAAGACTCCTGCTTGATAGTTTTTAAATCAGCATTGTATGCACCTCCTGCAGACATTCTCTCCTCTGAAGGGAACTTATGCTGATATTCTTAAGACTTTGTTTCACAGCTTGAAAAAACTTACAGACATTTCAATCTTGTTTGGAGAAGAGCTGGGAATCAGGAAGGTAATAATCATGTTAGATTTTTTCCAAGCACACTATAAACCTAAAAATGATCCATTTGCTCTGAAATATCAGAAGATTAGTCCAAGCTACCTTACTCAACTTCAACCCCATTCCACTTGGAAGAAAGGTGGGACTCAGAGACTATGAGAGGTTGCTCTACTATTAAAAAATAGTCAGTAGTCAGCTGTAGATCAGTAATGAGAATTAAAGCTGATCAAAACTATATTGTCCTCATAATTTCTTTTTTTTTTAAATAAAGTGTGATAAACAACTACCTATAAAATTGTGTATCCTAATTTTATCTCTCTAGTTTCAACAACATCTTTTATAATAATATTAAAATGTTTTTGAGAATTCAATTATTCCTCCCCATCCCACCCAGCAGATGAACTAACCTAGCATAGGGAGAAATCAAAATCAGGACTCCATTACAAAAGCTGCCATAATAAATTTGGGAAGATCTACTTTAAAAAACAGATGTCTTACTATCACTTGGGAAAAATTTGGTCCTTCTTTTAGTTGAATTTTTGAGAAAATGACCTCTAGAGTTCCTTTCCAAGTAAATAATCCTATGAATCTGTGATTCTAAAGCCTGTTTTATCTTTCAAGGAGTTTGTAGCTTAATTGAACATGGATCACAAGAGCCCATCCTGGAAATAAAGTAAGGATCAGAGCAAAGCAAGACAAATTACATCATGCAATGGTCCTCACATGCAAACTGGGGAGAATGATTACATGGAAAGTGAGCTATAAGTCTAATTTGTTCAACTGGAAAATTATGTCAATAACTGTTCCCTGCTTAATTCAGGGTTTATGCACAGTTGAGAAAAGGGCAGACTTGAGTGCAAAGTCTTGTGACAGGACTACTGAGAGCTGTCAGGGTTGTTACTTCACTGACAAATCCACTGAATCTCAAGACTACTACTTCTAATTATGTAAGTTCCCTGGCAGAAACTGCTTTTATAATTGGCTGTCCTTAGTACAGGCTTTTAGTAACTTCTTTAATGTTGTGTGGGTTAGAAACCGGGCATGCCAAAGGGAGATTATTTTCTCTTCTCTTCATACCATTCTTCTACCAGTCTTCTTTAATCAAAAGTGGACAGTTCAAAAATCCTTCAGACCCAGAAAGTAAGACCTAACTTTGATTTAATCTGCCTTTATAATTTCAAAACATGATGAAGGGAATGGAAATATTTTTTTCCTTTAAAGTACCTATCATTGTTATGCTCTTCTAATATCCAGGACATAGTTTAGTATCTTGCACAACAATACTAAACTACATTGATCTGCTAGCATTGTATCTTTCCATCACTGTCTAGTTAAGAGTAAACCAAATAATTTCATTCAGTAGGAGCAGACTGTTACTTGAACATGCTTCTCTGAAATTGTTATGGGTGCTTGAGTGATAATGATTGGATGACCTACCTACACTCTAATAATGAACAGACTATAGAAAGTAATACAGCATATTAAATTGAGGATATAAATCTCTTTCTATTACTACTGTCTTCCTCAACACTAATGGAAAGTTCAGCTTTTTATGGCAGCTTAAATAAGAACTGGAAAATTATGAAGCAGACAGGATTAATTGAATGCCCAGGAGATATGGCTGTTGCTGGTCTGCCTCCTCTCTGTTGGTCTCCTGGACTCACCTTACAGTACATCTCTGCATTCACCCTTTATTTAAATCACGTATTTGTGGCAGATTTGGATCAAGTTTTTAGGTCTTTTTTGATAAGATTAATTTTTTACAAACTTCAGGGGCCATTCTTTTGTTGACATTACATGTTTGTGTATAGAACTCAGAATTTCCATTTAGGATATGTGCTCACTCTGTAACTATGACAAATCAGCAGTGTCAGACCAAAAGTTTTGTTTCTCAAAAAAACAAAAGGTTGTGGCAGTTCTTTGTCCAATACAAAACTGTGTCTCAGTCTTTTCCTTTAACCTCAGAACTTAATGTTCTTGCATTTACACTGAATAATATCCCATCCGATGTGCATATAAATTAACTCTGTGAAAAAAATATCAATTTGTGAAATTTAAAAGAAACAGCCATATTCAATGCTGTCAGTTTACTATCTTATAGAAGTCTTTCTGACCTTTTTTTTTCCCTGGCTTAATTTGGCTTTGGTAATAAGAAATAAAGGTTTTTGTTGCCTTATTAAACTCTTTTGTTGTAGTGTATTGACTTAAGGTTTAACACCAACAGTCAAGGTAGAAGTTAATTACTATTCAGTACCTTTAATTGCAAGCTACAGTCCTAATACTTCAGGACAAGGTAAAGCAAATAACACTTGTCACCAGTAATTACAGCCAGTTTTCACCACCCTGCCTTAAAGGCACTGAGCTGCTACTTTCTTAAGAGGTCACAAAAGACAAATGACCAAAAAGATAAATGACCAAAAAGATCACACTTCTCAAATATTCAAATAATACTTCACTCTTCTTTATCCGCAATTATGCTTGTGTTCACCATTAAAATTAAGACCAAAAAAAGCCTTTCTATTCTTCTGTTGCTGCACATTCCTGGAAGTGTCCAGGTAATCTACTCTTGCTTACTGTTTAATACTCACATACCTCACCAAGGTCTGCGTTTAGGAACAAGTTGGTGGTTGTGATTTTTTTCTTCTTAACAAACTCCCATAAAGACCTAGTAGGCAAAGTACACCCTTGTAAGAAAAATACACAAGAGAAAAATAAACAGAAAGCTGTATAAAATGAAATGGTCAAAGGGAGACTGGCATAGTTTCTCAAATTCACAGATACCTCTTCTTCTCCTACGCAGCATTTGTGAAAAACATCAGGAAGTAAATGGAAGAAGAAAATTTACATCAAGCTGTTTCTTAATTGAGCTCTAATGGATCTCCTTCGAGACTCATCATAACAGAGAAATTCATATGTAGTCTGATTTGCATCTGTGCACTGAACTGGCTCACAGGTGCTTACCTTTGCTGTCTAGCAAAAACAGACAGTTTTTAGTACTGGCTTGCAATCTAAATCTTCCTCTCATCTCTTCTAAGCAACACAGCCCAAAGCTTCAAAAATAAGTTTGCTGATAACTCTCAGTGAAACATATTTCCCTTTAATATCTGCACCTAAGAAATACAGTTTTTAACCTTTCCTCACAAGGTTTCTATGATGTATAGGTGAGTTGCATAGTTAAGAGTAGAAAACAGAAAGCCAAAAAATATCTGTGCTAAACAGTCCCTACCATCACCACCAGCTTTAGCTCCTTACTAGTGATTATAAATTGTCACTGACAGAAGTGAATGTGTGGTTTCAAGGCCAGTGTCCAGTGAAATAGAGAACATTGTAGATTCACATTTACAATGTATTTGCCATTTTGTTGCATGTGTGGGTGTGTGTTCATTGCACACACAGTAAGGTGAGTGGTTCTTGAAATAGACTGAACTGAAAAATGTTCATCCTGTTGAGAGATGAAATACAGCAAAAGTGATAGCTAGAGCTGATATTGTAATTGAAACCACTCTGTGCCTAAGGACAATACTTTTCTTTTGTGTGCTGAACTTCCCTCACCTAATGACCACAAACTACATGAACAGCCTGGAATTACTGGCACCTTCCTATGAGGCTCTTAGTTGACTTTGTTCAGATCATTCAAGTAAGGTATGGTCTGCTAGGACAAGCTCTTAAATGCTGCTGTACATAAAAGGAAACCTACCTAGCTCTTGGACTGGTCACTGCTCATTCTCCTGGGTCATTTCTTTCCCTCGAACTTTCACTGGCCCCTACTGCTCAGTTGTACTGAGAGAGGAGTTAGTTGTGAGCCAGTTTAAAAGGAGAAGCAGGACATATGGGCAGCTTTAGAACAAAAATGTCCTCTTCTTATATGAGGTCTTTCGAGTACTTTTCTTCAAGCTTCATTATCTAACTTTATTTTGAGATGATTTAGGTACCTGAGATGTTCAAATCTACAGTTAATACTTTGTTTGAAAGGAACTAATTTCAGTCAGTTAAATAATCCCTATGAGAGTCTTTTTGATACAAACATAAAGCAAATGTTCAGAAGAATTGCTATACTTAAATTCACTTCATAAATGTAGGACTAACAGTGATTTGGAGTTGTGGAACTCATAATTTATATTTATATATATGTATATATATGTGTATATATATCTCTAATCTTAAATATGTCATATCTGTATATTCCTTCGATTTTCTCCAAGTTTTTCATAAAAAAAAAAAAAAAAAGAAATGTGCAGAATTGTCTTGGGTCAGATTACTGGGGAAGAACACACTTGAAAGTGTGGAGAGAAAGGCAATCCTTGTTTACCTAGACATTGCAACTGTCATTTTGTTAGAGATGCAGAAGATCATTATAAGTCAAGCAGGAAGTATTTAAGTTAATCAGTTTATTGAAAGAGTTTTCTTCAAATGGATTGTCAAAAGCAAATAATAATGTGTTTTAACTGCAGTGGACAACAGCAGTCATAGGTCTGGAGAGCCCAAGTATTGAATCCCATGAATAGTTTTCATTTAAGTAAAAATAAAATCACAGAAATGGAGAGGCAATCCAGAAGTTTGGAACTAATTTATGTGGCTGCAAGAATTTTGAGAGCTTGTTGTCATCACAAATAAATGAGAGTGCTGAAGGTGTTAGCCCCAAATCCTGGCAGTAATCAAAATAGAATGTGTTTCAGATAATTCTAAGGATGTATTATAATGCCTCTGCCAATTCAATCCTCAGATAAAAGATATCATATTCATTGTTTTCTTAGTGACTAAAGTACATAAAAAAAGACAACTTTCACCTTCAATAATGTGTACCACAAACATGTTTTCAGAGACCTAAAAGTATCTTGTTTCTCTTTCATCTTGCTGACTATATAGAGACGATCATGCATAAATTGTAAAGACTTGGACATATATCAGATTAAGAGAATGAAGAGATCCTTGAAAAATAACAGGATTTAGGAGGGCAAGCTAGTCTCAAATTATGTCTTAATTTTAACATCCTGTGAGTTTCCATGCATCACCTTTGCTGTGTGAGACTCTTCAGCACCCACAGCAGGTTAAAACTTGTGTGGTGCTGACTGTATATCAGATGTGAGCAGAGGAGAGATACCAACAAATCTGAGCTGATGTCTTCATCACTGGTTTGGTTACTCCAAGTGCTTTATCAGCAGAGCCCCCAGCGTACACGCAGAGCATGGCAGCAGAAAGTGCTTTTCTGCCATCATAGTCACACTAATCCGCTCAATGACATAAACTAAGTATGACAAAGACTCTGTCAGCATAAATGTCTCTGCATAAGCTATTTTTCTGACATAACAGTGTCAGTAGGGAGTGAGATTTTTTTCACACTCTCAGCTATGAAAGCTCTGTTGATTAAAATTTTGAGTGTAATTTCAACTAAGACTGCAAGACTAAGAATTCAACCTTAAAATGTCTAAGAACCTTTCTCCCTTCCATCTGCCCTGACAAAAAGCTGAGATGGTAGGAGCGGGATTTGTGAGCCACAGAAGGATAACATCAAGATGAATTTTTTTGTGGGCCTGTAAAATTATGTGATTGTGTCACCCTCATTCAAAGATGATGTCAAGGAGCTTGGGAAGAACTAAGTAGTGTTTTGGGAATGTAGTGATGGTAATCTGTGATGTGGTTATCAAGATGCCCCTTTCTGTACCGTGATGTACTGGAAAGTTTCTAGGAAACTGTCCATATAATGTAAGCTCTTTTCCACTGCTTTCTATAGGACACTGCTGGGCCTGTTGCCATTGCTCTAAGTACACTGTCAGTAACAGTACTCTGTAGTATAAACTGAATTTATTATGAATAATAAGAAGAAATCATTATAATGAATGATACCAGAAATTATAATATTTCATATCTTTCCATTCTCAGTTACCAAAAGTGTGTACTTCATTGGGTACATAACAATATGGGCAAATAATGTGCATTATATAATGCACATAGAGGTACACAGAGACTTAGACACATACATACTTCTATATTATATATAGTATCTGTAAAGATGTGTGTATATATACATATATATACATATGTATATAGATATCTATCTAACTCATGCCTCGAGATGCTAAGATTTAGATGAATTTTTAAACTTATTCGGGGAAGCATAAAATGCAATTTTGCTGGAAAAACCTTTATATTCTACTCCCTTAAGTGACAGATTCTGATGCCATAAGAGATACTCTAAGGTCTGATCCACAAAATTTGTGCATGTCAGCTAGTGAAGTGTTTGTTTATAATTACCATTACACCCAGATATACAGTCTTGTACCAATATATCCAAGAGAGTACAATTTTTTCACAAACAGCTTCTTCTCATTTGCTACATTTAATTTTAAACCTGTAAAGTATCCCACTAAGATGCAATTGAGAGATACCTCTGCCCAAATTAAGGGGCAAATGAGGCCATATGCTGAAGTCCATAGTATGGATTTTATTTAACAGTAAATGTGAGGTAGAGAGATAGAAAGAAATATAAAAGTAGAGGGGGTGGGGCAGGGGGAAGAGAGAAAGACACAGAGAGGGGGAGAGAGATGGGGAGAGAGAGATCAAGCAGAATATGGTTGGCTATTCTTCACCCTGGGCTTCCTGGTGCTGGTGGTCCTGAGGTTGTTCAAAACTTTTCATATTTGTACATTTTTGAAAACAAAAGAATTAACAGCCAAACATTTCTGTTATTCTGTTGGTTGAATGATTTCCTCACTTCGATTGCTAATTAATCCCCCTCATTTTTTCTCTTCTTGTGAGTTGGTGGGTTTCTGAGTCAGTGGGTCTGAGCTCGGTGGTCATGATCTACCCCATGTGAATTACTTTTCACCCAGCCTGAACTCATTTCAGCACAGTTGCTGAGCAGGCTTTCCTTGTGGCCCATAAATTCTGCATTCTTTATGTCCATTGTCACTGATACAATCTTCTCTCCCAGATTTGTCAACCTTCCAGGAGGTCTGAGATAACACTCGGACAATAGTACCACTTTTATCTTGTCTCAAGTTCCCATCACGGTGACTTAACTTACAGTTCAAGTTCCAGGCATCTGTGGAGGCATATTCCCGTAGGGAGACTTCAGTGGTTGCAGATGCCACCTGTCCCATAACTTGGTGTGATCTTTGTTTGACCAGTGATATGTGTATGAGCAGTTGCTGCTTTACATAGTTTGCCTCAGTGGGAATTTTTGCCAGGATGCATTACCCAGGATGTGTGTCAGAGACTGAAAATAGTTCATGCCTCAACCATTGATATAAAGTTTTGCTCATTATAAAGAAGCTACAACCGAAGAAGCTTCCCTGAAGAGTGGGACTTTGAACTGAAAGTCAAACTGTTGATTAGAAAAAGGGAAACACGTTGTTCAGTCATCTCAGGCTGAGGGAAAGGTGTGCATCCACAAAAGGCCAAAGCCACCAGCTGCAACTATCCCTGGTTGAGTTCGGGGTGGGGGAGAGCACAGCTCACAGAAGCCAGGCTTACACAGACTCCCCTCAGCCGAGGGGGAGGAGGAGGTTTTGGGTGCATGGTGCAACCTCTGGTGAGAGGCAATAAACACCCATCCTCCCATTACACAAACTGGCCCAGCTGTGGAACCCCCAACCCCACAGGGCACATCCACGGGACTTTCCCCTGAGAGGCTTGGCCCCACAGGGCTGCACGTGGTGCAACAGACCCAGAGTCTGCTGTGAGAGACTGACCCCACCCCAGGGGGACATGGCCAGACGTGCCCACCCAGCCTGAGCATGTACACCCATGGGACTCTGTGCCTTCTGGGGGGACCTTCACCACCAAGAGGAGCCCCTGGAGAGGATCAATGAACAGCGTTGGGATCCACGGAGTGGTGATATTTTCCTTATTCTCTCCCTGTCATTCTTTCTATCCCCCCACCTATCTTCTACTTCTTTCTTCCTTTCTTTCTCTCTCTCTCTCTCTCATATTTACCATCAAATAAAACCCTTACTATTGTCACTGGCATATGGTCTCGTTTGCACCTTAATTCGGGCAGAGGCATTTCTAAGAACCTTAAAACTGGATTATAACAATGTGCCAGCCAGATCTTGCCTCAACCAGGCCTGGCGTTGGCACCATCCTGTCACCCCATTCTGTGCTTATCTCATGGCAAAGTGCTTCTGTGGTAACAGCACTTGAGACAGGCAACTGTGCTCTTTAAGTCTTTACATATCCCTGGAATAATTCTAGCAGAGTTCAAGCATTTTGCCCTCATTGTTTGCAATTACAGTTCACATTTAATGGTTCTATTAAAAGGCATTGCTTTATTCATAGCATTCATTCTGATTTTCAATTTTCTGCCTATTTGCCTTTGACTTCAGGTGCTTTGTATTACCTATTTGTATTTATTTAACTTGTCATGGCTGTTTTATCTGCAATTCATATACACTTCATTACTGCAATTAGGTGACTGAACTTATGAACTTGAATGTATCACATGGGCAGTAAGAGATTTTCTGCCTTGAGTGTTTCTTTCTCTGCGTATTTTCTCCTAGACTGCATATTTATTGCCTGAGTAGTTGTTATCTTCATTGTTACTGTCTTGAGAGTCTTCTGAAACTACTGCCAAATGTTCACTTACATGAAGATCTGGCTTCTGATTCCTGTTCACTAAGCACTCCTCACTTCAGACAGTGTCCAGTTGTATAGAAGTCATTTTTACACTCAGACCATATAAACACATATTGTCTCCTTGCTGGTCATCTCTCTGGCTCAGCGTCTCTTGTATCACAGGTTACAGAGGTAAAGAGGTTTTCAAAAGTAGAACAGGAAATTTCTGCATTCAAAATACTCTATTACTTAGGGTACTGCCTTAGGAAAGGAAAGAAGAGACTGAGACTCCTCCAGGGAAAGCTGTTATACCAAATGTGGGAACTTAGAATCTTTGTGAGTTATTTCACTTACTCTTATTCTCTAGAGCATGAATAGTGCAGAATAGACTAGACTAGAATAGAGTAAGCTAGAATGGAAATAGAACAGAATAGAATAGGTTGGGTTGGAAGGAACCTTAAGATCATCTAGTTTAACCCCCCTGCCATGAGCAGGGATACTTTCCACTAGACCAAGTTGCTCAAAGCCCCATCCAGCCTGGCCTTGAACACTGCCAGGGATGGGGCATCCACAGCTTCCCTGGGAAACCTGTTCCACTGCTTCATCACTCTTATACTTAATCTGGGACAAGCCTTTGCTCCTTTCTGTTGGGTGTGGAAGGTCCTTCCTCAGCTGGAGGATTTGCAGCACTCTCCAGAGGAAGCTACCTGGTCCCTCCCTGGCCTAAAGATGACAGTCTAAATACCAAACCTCTGAGGTCTAAATCATCACCTTGTGACAGATTCCTCATGAACATGGCTAGTTAGATAAATGAATCTCACCTTTGACTGATAGAATATATGATAGATTGTCATTTAATGAGACACTTAACTGTAGTATTCATCCAGTTAAATTAATATATTGTTGTGAAGAAATTATTGCCTTTCAGGAGAGATGTATGGTCTTGAATACAATACATAGAAGGCTTGAGTAAAATTTTTATTTTGCTGTAGCAAATATTCAATCTGTAACTTCTCTTACATTTTTTTCATGTTGTATTTCTAGATTAAAAAATGGGTGTTTTATTAGTTCTCCTCTATACTTAACTAGTGTAGTAGTTTAGATAATACTGCTTTTATTGTTACTATATTATTACAGTTTGCTTATCAACACTCTTTAAATTAGCAAAGGCTTAGCACTTACCCAGCTCCAATCTTTCTTCAGGGATGTATAGGTGCCTTCTTTTTATTAGGTTTATCAATTATTTTAACATCAATAAAATCTCAAGTGCACCAACATTAACACTAAGTTAATGCTGTGACCTGCATTTCAGGTCCAGAACTAAAATTACAAAAAAAGACAAAAAGGGTCATACTAGTAGTTTTAGAACCTGGGGACAAGAGGAAAAGGGAAGGGCTGTCCTCTGGTCAGCTGTTCCTGATGTTTGAAGTCTGTGGAAACTCCTGCTACAGCTCTAAAGCACATGAGCACAAAGAGTGTATACTATACATTACTCATCCTCTGAAACAGAGCTGAATGAAAGTGTCCTCCTGAAGAGCTCCTCACATGAGAATGTGTAATTTGTATTTGCACAGGAGAGCATAGTACAATGCTAGGCAGAGGCTGTGTCCCAGCTAGTTCTGAAACTGGCTGGGTTACCTTAGTGTACTTATGGTGCTTCCGAGGTCTGATGTAGCATAAATCTGCATTCAGAGTATGTTTCTGCACTGTGCAGCCACATTGCAACATTTAGAGCTAGCTGAGGTGTTCATAACAGACTGTGGTATTTCTTCCTGTAAGCTTGTCTTTAAAGCCCTAGAAGCTTGGACTGAAATCAATTCATCTGAGATACTTGACACCTCTATTGGCTATAATGACAATGTTATGCCATAGTGTGATAGTACTGCTGAACGCAATTTCTTCCTAGAAAGTAGAAATGTCAGTTCTGTGGATGGGCATTGCTCTTGATTCCCTAATGTGCCACATTAAGGAGAATGTTACAGTGGTTGAGTCCACTGCAGGAATGACCAAGGAGCCACAGAGCCCCAAAACAGTGAAGGTCTGCTGGTGGGCAGGCTCCGAGGTCTAAGACCACCCCCTTTTACCCATGTTCTAGATAGTTCTCCTTTCCTTGATACCCCACTGATTCCCGGGTCCCTTGTTCCACCCCTTGCCTTCCCCAGTGGTCACTGTCTTGTCACCCTACGCCCTCTCCATCCCCTGGCCCCCAAATGATAGGTTCCGATGTTCTGCCCTCCCCCAGTGCCGATCCGGATAAAACCCCAGACCCCTCAGTGTTCTGTGTTCTTTGTTCCTGGGTCCCTTCTAGCGGGGACCCCAATAAACCCCTCGGAACTCCATACAAAGGACCCCTCCCCCCTCTCTGTCCCCAGCGACGCTGCAGGAGCTGTCCGGCTCTGTGTGTGTGAGAGGCTGTGAGTATCCCCCAGCTCCGGTGTGTCAGGGGGTGTCCGAGCGCGTTCGCACAGCACCCCCGGAGCTGCTCCGGCGGGACGCGGTCGGGACGGACACGCCGCTCTTTCCACCCCCGCCACGCGCAACGTGTCAGGATAACCTTGAAAATCAAGGGCTGATAGTGTATGGGTGGTTTCCACACTGTGCAGTTAGAATTTGAAAAGAAAACCTCATCTAATAGCTTCCCTATAAGTACAATCAAGAAGATTTTTAATTATACTTCAGTAATTTCTCAAGAAAATGTAGATTGTCTCTTTTTCATGTGCCTGTGGCTGTGAGATGACCATTGCATCAGCATGTTTTATATCATATTTAATAGACCTTATTAGACTCCACTGTCTGTCTGTTTTGACCAGTTACAATGCCAGCCTCACAAGAGTGTTTTCACTTGTATCTTCTAATCCCAGTTTTCTGGATGGTGGCCTTGTTACAAACTCTGTATGTGAGATAGTCAATATTGTCTTGCAACAGTAAAATGTCACAATTCACTTTCAATACTCTCTCATTTCTTATAACAATTACTTAAATAAATATTCAATTTCTAGAGCTATCTGTGGGATTTTGATTTATTTTAATTCTGATGGAGTATTGTTCTCATTCCACTAGTGTTGGAAACATAGTTCATAAATTTTTGCTCCAGCAACTGGAGTTTCTACACATAATCTTAAAATGTAATACTGATGATCATGTAATAGACTTTTGCATGCATGATTAAATAACTTAGCAGCTACTGAAACCTTTATAAGAGTTTCCCAGTTGTTTCTTAGAAAGTCATGCAGTACCACTTTTAAATTAATATTTTTCAGGAACCTGAATCTCTTTCAATATTTCTAAACATCGACAACTGCTGTCACTTGAGACTATGTGAAACATTTGCTCAGAGTTAGCAGACAAATGTGAAGGTGGAGGATGTGTGCAGGCCTGTGCCTCTGGAGTGGCAACAACATGCTGGGCATCATGTTCTCTGATTATAAAAATAGCTCCAGATACATACCTTTAAGCACCTGAAGCAGTCCCTAGCTGATGCTTTGCCATGCACTTAAAATAATTGAGTGACTGTAGTTTCAAAACAAGATTTAAGAGTTTAAATCTTTCACAATTCCATACATTGAAAAGCATTACCATAAAAGAAATTTTATGGGCATTTTAAATTAAACTCTTTTTTTTTTTTTTCCTACAGATTTCATTCAAATATGCAAGGCAATGTGTAGCAGGGTCTTATGTAAGTATATGCATTGGCCACTTCCTGGAAAAATATGCACAGATTATTTCTGCAGAGAAAAAAATTATGTATCTGATAAAAACCAAAATTACACACCTTTGAAAATTAGAGATAAAAATAATGTATCAAACAGTAATCATTTAAGTCTGTGCAACTGCACTGGTACAGGGACAACTGAGAACAAAGTCTTTCTTGTGAATGTTAGTTGGAAGGTGATGAGATGAATTATGGATTAAATAATTATGGTTAAATTCTTCCAGCAATTATAAAAAGTCCTCAGAACAACAACAACAAAAAATTCTTTGCTACAATAAATTCATTACTTGATCTTGATGTCCCAATTTTGCACTGAATTAAACTTATTGTTCACTTAGCACTTCTGAAATGAACCATTTATACCTGCAACAATGGTCTGTAATTAAACTATTCCATGATCTCTATTATCTGCCTTACAGAAAGGTTCAGGAGAGTAATTAACACTCTTCACAACAGCAAAAAGTGTTATTAATCAACACTAAAATAAGCACCTGGAAACAATTGTAAATTAATAGGTTTATAAATTAATAGGTTTGTAACATGGAGACCAGTAAAATTTAGCAGCTCTTTGAGAATTTACAGTAAAAACACTACAGTATTTTTACATTCCTAATAGAAAAGGTAGACTTAATTAGCAAAGGTGATCCTAATAGCAAATTAGGACCTAATAGACAAATGTCTTGTCTTAGGTACATAGAGAAACATTTCTGACTTAAAATTTCAACACAAATCTGAATATTTGGGTTGATAGCATAATCTCACAAAAAACATTTTTTGGAATGTTTTATATGCCTCTCAATAGTTACATGGGATTTATAATATTTTTCAACCAGCCTGTAGATACAACTGTAGGTAAAATGAGTATATCAGAGAGCCCAAATTCTAACTTGACACGTCTAATTTCTATTATAAAATTAAATTTTTCTAGGTTTTTACATGAGGTCATAGCATTTTTAATCTACATGGTTTGGGTGGGAGTTTTTTCTGAGTTCTTTGCTTGGCTTGTCTTAGAGATTTTGTAGAATGAGGGCAGAAGGTAACTACTGTCTACTTATTGTAGTTACGTGCCCTTCCTGTGCTTTAATGCTACCCTGAGTTCATTGCCCCTGACATGAACACGAGCCATTGTTCCATTAATGGCCTTATTGGGGAAAGGCCAAGTTGGTGTCACGGGGCTGAATTTGCACAGGGATCTATAGCCCCTCTCCCTTCTAGAGGTCAGGCTGACTGTGCTCAAAGCCAGTGTCAGTGTGGTGCAGCTGCCTAATCTTGCAACAAATCACTGGGAGAAGACTTTGGGTGGCAGAAGGACCTCACAGAGGCCTTGCTGGAGGCCTCTACCTACGGCACTGAGGCTGCACCTCCGCTCAGACCCACAGTCCTGGCCTTTGCCTGAACTAAGCCCTAGGCATGGCCATGCACACCTGCTGGCTCGACTTCATGTCTCCTCAGACTGCACTTCTGCAGACGTCACAGTGACTGCAGGACTTGTCTGACCATGGGGACAATCAGTGCTCCTGCTCTGCTCTTTTTCTCACATGCTGCTGGGCAGCTGTCCTCCCCAGCAAAAGCCCACTGCTCTATCCACCTCTTTTTGGACTTTGGCACCAACATAGGGAGCAGAAACAGTGTCATGCAGAGAAGCCACCATTTCTGCTCTCACCACTCCTCTCTTGGATGGGGAAGTTTTCCTTGTGCAGGTGAAGAAGGGCAAGGGCTTAAATGCAGCTCCTGAACAACGAAATGAGGAATGCTCAATGGACTATCTGGCAGGTAGTTAAATCACTTGTCCAAAACTGCAGACCACCTTTTCTCTCCCTAATGATTTATCAGAACTACTACTACTTCTTTTTACCCTTTATTAAGATCTGTGCTTATTAGCTCAGGATAAAACAACCTGTTACAGTTGTTGGTACAGTGTTGTCATCCTCTGGCATTCAAAAATCATTCTGAATTACAATGTAAAAGTAGCTCTTTTAGTTCTTCTTTTGCCTTCAGTCCTCTTAACTTATGTATTAAAGCTTTTCTATACAATATTTTTTAATTTCATGTTTTCTTGCCTGTTTTCAGTTGGAAGCTCACATTCTCAGGTAATCATGCAGAAGTGAAAACACAGGAAAAGAAAAGATTTGACTTTATGAAATCTGGTGAGTCTGAGTAATGGTTTCATGGACTTTGTTGGTGTAGCAAGTTTGGAAAAATCCTTTACCCAGAATTATACAATGCTTCCCCATCTCCTCTATGCCATATTTTTAAGATTAATTTTATTTTCTATGAAGAAAAAATTCATTGAAGTACTTGGCCCTCCTATGCACTGGCATTCAGTTCACACAAGGGCTGATACTGTAAATGATTCTGTATTTCTCTGAAATTCAGTTTGAAGCCAGATCAGCTGAGTAGACAACGTTTATGTAGACCAGCTGATTATGATGTTACAAGGGAAACTATTTTTGCTTTCACTTCACATCACACATGAGTTAGCAGCAGCTCTGCCAGTCAATGCAAATGTCTTGGAAAAGGGTGTAAAACTGGCAGTTCGTACAACAAAAGTTGCATTTAAAATGTCTGTCTGTAAGCAAGAGAAGATGCACACAGAAACTAGATGTTAAATAGGTTCCATTACATTTTTTTTAGCACACAATGTATCAATTTTATCTCCCTGGAGCAGTATAAAAAGAAAACTTACAATGGTTTTAAAACCTGGACAAATACTCTAGATATAATTACTGTGTGAACATTATTATCCATTAAAAACATGTTATCCTGAACAAAGCATTCAGTCTCTTTTTGTTGTTTTGCGTTTTTTTACAATAAAGGTGTACATTTAACATAGGTTCATGTTGTTGTAATTGTGTTTTTATGAACAAATAAATCGTTAAACATTTACTTGATCACAAGGACTAGGAAAATTAATAGGGTCAACAGCATGTCTCCCACAACATCTAGAAACTTCTTCCTCCCTCATATTTTATTTTTAGCAGTGACTTTACTCCAGCATCCTGGCATGCTTTGAGAGATCTGGGTTTGGGTGTTCAGGACACACAGGGGACTCAGAGGTCCACACCAAGTGCACGCTGAGTAGGGACAGGACTTAGGAACTTCCCATTATGATTCACTGGTGCACCCATTTTCTGCAATGCCCCTGTTACCTGTAGGGTGTTTGTCTTCTGCATAATCCAAAGTAGCTGAATATCAGGGTTATTAATAAAATACTATCTTTTGTTTTTCTTTAGAGAATTTTACAGGTTTTTTTCTATTCTGTATTTTAAACTTTATTTGTTTTTGTCTAGAAATTACCTAAAAGCAATAAAATACTAATGTAGAAGTACAGTTGAGAAATGATGGGAATATTTATTTCATTTGATTAATACTTGAACTCTTTTTTTCCTTACTACAAGTACAGCCAATGATTAGGCTCTAATGAGTGCAATCTGATTTAATATGAACAAGAAAGTTTTTGGCACTGTAACTTTTAAAATTATAATCTGACCAATATTCCAACTTTCCTATGATCTCTTTAATTTATTTTTATTACCAGAGAGGTTGTTCTGTTACAATAAAAAAGTTTAGGGACAATTTAATTTCTTCTTTCACCTGGATATCTTTAATGATTTACTTCCTTGAAAAACAATCGATGACAGTAGATACAAATGAAAATCATTAATCTCTGTATAATGCATGCTGAGTTTGGACTTTATCCAGGAAGTGTCTTACTTAAATATACTGGTCAAGACAAAAATCTTGGAAAATTACTTTTACTGAGGCTTGAATACAACAAAATAAGAATCAGCTGTCCCATTTCTACAAGTTAACAGAGAAGATGTGTCTTTCCAAAATCTTCATGTCTAAATTCAGGTTTAAGCGTTATATGTTAATATCTTTCCATTTTGCCCTAATTATCCTGCTTTCATAAAAAATGGATTGGTAAACCGTTAACATTAGTAGCAGCCGAGATCAAGACATGTACAGCAGATGCAATAATGCTCCTCATTGCAAATAATCATCATCTAGATGATTGTATTGAGACTTCTCAATTCCCTGCATGCTACTTAAGTCCATTGAATAGGCCTGCACTTGAATAGGGTGTTTGTGGAGGTTTGGGGGTTGGGATTTTTTGTTTGTTTTCTTGTTCGTTTTGTTCATTTGCTTTTTCTTTGGGATTGGTAATTTTTTTTTTTTTTAGATTTTTAAATTTTTTTTCACTAATTTCTCTCCTAACTCTGTAGATCAACATAAGATATCTCTTTCCAAATACCTTACATATTTATCCCTTGGATACCTGATTTATGTGGGATTTTCAGGGTCCTGTGATAGAAATGATCAAGGGTTTCTGACTTCAGGCATTGCATCTTTGGGTTTGACTTTGTGTATGGACGTGCTGGCATTCCCATGTGCTGTTCCACACATGCTTTATGCTGTCTTCCTGAGAGCAAATGCAGGAGGACAGTATATGGGCTTTGGCAGAGTGCAGTGCTAATGCAGTTCGACTGTTTCTGGTGTACGAGGTAGGCCTTTCAAGCTGTGTTGGGGTTTGTTTTTTTTTTTTTTGATTCACAGATATTTATAAAACTAAAGTGGCCTTGGGGTTTTGCTCTTATTCCATTTGCAGCAGTCTAACTTGGACTTACAGCAGAAAATTTATACCTACACTTACTACTTTTTTTTCCTAGCCAGTGTTTTCGTTCTTCTTCCTTCCAAGTGTACTCCTGACAGCCTTACAGTCAATTTTTCAGTCAGGAAAGGCCACGATGCCTTTCCACAAAATTTTTCCAAGAGTCTGATCAGTTTTTTGAATGTGAAGGAGTCCTGGAATTTCTGTGAATCAATATGCTTAGTTCTTCCATGCAGCATCAGTAATTCCCTAAGTTCACTGAAATCTGACCACTTCAAACAAAGAACATTTGGTAACATTTACAGAACTCGTTTTTTATTCATACAATTAATTTAAATTGATTTATTTAAGGTTATTCTCTATTAAATCCTTACAAGGATATCCAGATCAGTATAAACTTAGCACTGCTTCATGTTGATTTTTAATGACTTAGCAATGAAATCTGCCAGCTGTCACAAATCTGAATAGCCAAGGCTATTCAATACTAATACCATTATTAGTTGCATTTGTTCTCCAACACTGTATTTAGGAAGTTAAATAGTCCTGTAATGATACTGTTCCTAATCCACCATCTGTTGAATGATGATAGGTCTTTATACAACACTTACAGCAAAATTAATATTGAAGTCTTCTATCATTATTTAAAAATTGCTGTTTCTTGAGACATCAGCCATACACTTTCACAAACATGTCTTTAGAAAGATAAGAGTGAAAAAACAGCCTAAAACCTTTGAGAAGATTGCAAACAAATCAGACACTACCGTAGAAAATATAAATCAGGAAATGCTGGTGAAAAAAGATAAAAGACACAACCTAAAATACAAAGAAACCAAGTGGGATTATCCAAAAGCCCAATAACAGAGATGTAGGAATCGAATTCTTGTAACAGCAAGTGGGAAACTTCATCTTAAATATGTTAGAAAGAAAAGGAGAGACAGGGCATGTTCCTAAATAAGCTAAGAGACACTGAGGAACTTGAGGAAGTACTTCAAGGATTATCTGCTTTTGTATTTTCTTGCCTTAAAGTTTCTTTTGTAGTATTTTCTTTAACATAATGATATGTTTTATTTTTAATCCCTGTCAGGCACAGAGTAATTTTTTTGAGATCTGAATACATCATCTGGATAAAAGAAGAATGGTGGCTGGGTAAGCAGAGAACTCATTCTCCAGTTGAGGACTGATACACTGCTCAAGGGTCTTTGCCTAATTCATTTCTTTGTGTGGTCTCAGGCTTACATGAGAAAGGAGGATTCTAGAGGCCAGGCACATCTGCATCCAGTTACAAAGGATCATTTTGGGGTGGAACTTCCCAAATGTCTAAGTTGTGGAGGGCTTTTAAGTGTTTTGACAGACAAAAAAAGTCTCAAAATGACTGTGATGTATCCAGTTCAATGGACAAGAGCAGACTCACAAAACAAATCAGCAAAATCTCCTTCACTATTCTTTATTCTTTTATCCTCAAAATATTTTCCATTATTCTCATATTCTGTGTGCTGATGCTTCTAAGGCAATTAGGATTCTGGCAAGAGTTTCTAATGAAAGGAAATGTTTAACAGAAGCATCAGTTGGAATGAGTGATAAAGGAACAACCATATTTTCAAGAGCTAAATATTTTGAGATCAAAATTCCTGAAAGAAGCTAATTTGTCTTCAAAATATGCATAAAACATAAGCCTGTACTATTTTCAGGACTCCACCTCTGTGTTAGACAGATTTCCTGACCTGCTGGGATAAAGCAATTACCTCAGGCTTTGAAGTCAGCTATGAGAAAATTTTTAAGGATTCCATAGTCTGGTGGAGACATCTGGCTGGAAAACAGAAATCAGTGCAAATTTATTGCACTAACCTAAGAAATATCTGAACCAACAGCCTCAAAAAAACAACTGATACTTTTTGAGGCTGAAAATATTTTGTAGGAAACAGAATGTCTGTAAATACAGTGGATATTTAAACCCTAAAAATAAATGAAGTTATCTACTTCTTTTGAATTGTATAAACCATCTTCTGTTAGGCAACGAAGCCACCAAGAATAACTCTTCAGTAAAATGTAAATATTTTTTTTCAAGTTGTCTTTTACCTGTTGTATTGGATCTGGCAGAGATGGAGTTAATTATCCCCACAGCAGCCCTCGTCCTGCTATGCTTTGGAGTGGCACCTGGAAAGGTGATGGTAACACACACCGGTGTTTTGGCTATGGCTGAGCAGTGCTTGCACAGCATCAAGGCTGTATCTCCGACTTTACTCTCCCTCCAGGAGGCTGGGAGTGGGTAAGATCTTAGGAGGGGATGCAGCCAGTACATCTGATCCCAAATGGCCAAAAGGATATTCTATATCACATGGTGTCTGCTCAGCAATAAAAACTAAGAGAAGTTGGGAGGCAAGGCAGATGGCATTTGCTGTTATGACAATTGACTTCCAGAACAACTGTTACGTGCACTGGAGCCCTGCTTCCAGGGAAGTGGTTGGACATCACCTGCTGTTGGGAAGAAGAGAATAAATCATTTGGGTTTTCTTTTTACTTCCACACACAGCCTTTGTTTTTGCTTTATTAATCTGCCTTTATCTTGAACCATGAGGTTTTTCCCCTGTTATTTTGTCCTCTGCCCTGCCCTGATGAGGAAGGCAGTGATACAGCATGTTAGTGGTCCAGCCAAGATCAACATACCACCATCCTTTTTGGCTCACGAATAGGGACATGAGGAATTTGAGATAAGGCAGAGGCAAAGGGTGGAATGTACTTGGGTTTTGTGGCAAGATTTTGGTAGCAGGGTGGCTACAAGGGTGGCTTCAGTGAGAAGCTGCTTGAAGCTTCCCCTATGTTTGACAGAACCAATGTCAACCAGCCCCAAGACAGACCCATTGCTGGCCAAGGCTGAGCCCATCAGCAATGATGGGATGACATATTTAAGACGGGGAAAAACCCTGTGCAATTCAGCCAGAGGAGTGAGAACACGGGAGAGCAACAGCCCTGCAGATACCAAGGTCAGCGAAAGAGGTCGGGCAGGAGGTGCTCCAGATGCCAGAGCAGATTCCCCCACAGCCTGTGGTGCAGACCATGGTGAAGCAGCTATGCCCCTGCAGCCCATGGAGGGCCATGGTGGAGCAGAAACCCATTTCATTATCATACCCTGGTTTAATTGACAGTAAATTAAATTAATTTCTTCAAGTCAAGTCCTCTTTGTCTGTGACAGTAACTGCTGAGTGATCTCTTGTCCTTATCTCAATCCATGAGACTTCTGTTCTGTTTTCTTTCCCCTTTCCAGTTGAGGAGGGGAGTGATAGAGCTGTTTTGGCATAGAGCATCCAGACCCCTGAAATCTTTCTTCCTTTACATTTATTAAAAGCAGACCAAATTTATTCATAAAATCCTCCTGATTCAATGATTTTCAGACACAATAGGTGGGATACATAAATCTGGATGATCTCTTTATAAACGATGTGCCTCGTTTATAAAGTTAAGCCTTCATATACCATTTAAAATAAATAAACCCCCATTTTCAGGGAGTTAAAACTTAGTGAGACAGATTTCACCTTTACTGATTAATTTGGTATTTGTAAATTTTTCCAATTTCTCTTTTACATTTCTATTAACATTTTGTTATGGTGCTTAAAACAGTGTATCTTGATTTCTTTCTTTCAAAGAAAATTAAGTATCAGATGATGCCATCTGTAAAAAGTAATTTTCAATTTAATCTCTTAACTCCCTTACTTACTAAAAATACATTACAAACTGTGCAAAGGTACCAAAAAAACCCCTGAAAAAACAAACTTCACATAAACCCAAAACAAAAAGCCCAGACTTATTTTCTTGATCTGCAAATACACTAATATAGGAAATTGAAAGGTCTTCCTGTCTTCATGCACAGAGAAAACAATCATTTTATCTGAGCAAGTGTATGGAAAGATGAGATAGTAGAAGTAATCTGAAAGATTCCCTCTTTACCTTCAGATTTTAAACTTTCTTCAATCCTTATCTTAATCCTAAAATTACACCCTTTTAACAATCCCTTCCCATATATTTTTAACTTGACCCATTTTTTTCCCACCATGAATGACTCATAAAATAAATGTTACTATTTTTTTTACAGTTATCTAACCCATTTCCCTTCTGAAGCTTCTACTGACACTCAGTGATTGTGACAGGACCATACCAGAGCCTTCAAAGAGATTATTTCCTTTGGGTGGTAACCTCTTCAGAAGTAGAATAGCTTAATTTCTACTTTTTAATTTAGTGATTAACTAAATAAGAGAGAAGTTGTTTTAAAGGTTGATGTGAAGTCTTGGAGTTGGTTCTATTTCTACTGAAAAATTGTTCCAATGAACAATTAATTATTAAAAATTTTGATGGAAATTATTTTTTCTTAAGGGAAAAAATCTAGTAATTCAGTTAAACTTAATAATATTCATAAGGTGCTTGTTTAAAATCTATATTTGGTGTGATATTTCAGTTACATGATAATGGCATGTTATATGTGTGCTTCTTTCTTTCAGATAAAAACTATTCAATGGACTTCTCTAGTGGAACTTTAGATCATCTATTTTTCCTTTAAGCTCCATTTACACAGTCTCTGCTGGCACAGAGAAGAGTTGATATGCAATTAGGTGTTCACTTAGAGAGCACCTTTGAACTTATCACCTTGCTATCTTAAGTAAAACAACATGATAATAAAAAGGTGTCATTTTTTTCATGCTGCGCATAACTGGTAGTTACAAGAGAGGTGCACAGGCTAACAACTCTGAAAGAATCCTTATTTTCTGAAGTGACTCTGTTGACCTTGAAACATGGTGAACTATCTCTAAAAAGCATTATGGACATTTAAAATAAATGTTAATCACTTCTGAAAAATCTATGCCTTATTATGAAGTGATTAATGTGTTTCCTTGAAATTAAAACTTTTAGCTCTCCATATCTTTAATTTTTAACTGTGTATGTATACTGTGTCAGCTTTTAGCCCTAGTGATTCAAATGCTACTACCAGGCTGAGACATACAAATAATCTAATATAATTTGATCTTTTAAAAGCACCATTCATTTTTAGATTAAGAAGAGATATGTATTATCATCAATTGTAGAGGCAGAATGATATAAACCTCTGACATTTGTAACAAAATTGTATTCCTCTGATTATTGGGAAGACCAGAAATAAAAAAAAAAGTTAAAAAAAATGTGGCAAAGTACTTCAGGGCTAATGAATTCACATCTGGTTTGAACTAAAACCATAAGTTTTGACTCTGCAGTAATTTTTAATGAGAAATTGTATCTAAGTACTCTGGTTTTAGACTTCACCAAAAAAAAAAGAAAAAAGAGAAAGCAGATAAAGAACATAGACAAGGAGATGAACCCAAGATGGTTTAGTAATACCAGCTTGCTTACATGGTTAACTGGTCCTAGTGTATGAAGATCCTTTTGCCAATACTAGAGAAAATGGTTTGTGTGAGCTAAAATGGTTGATAATTTTCCAGTATACACTGATTCTTTTTCTCCCTTTAATGATTTTTTCCCTTAATTGCCCTAAATTTGAATGATTCTCTCCAATAAAATGTAGATACCTTTTTGTACCAAAAGAATGAAAATGTACAATGATGATACAAGCAACTCTTACTCACTGACCTGCAGGTAATATCTCACAGAATAAGAGGTGAAGAGAGAAAAGCTTGAAGTGTACATAAAGACTGGAATCAGGGGAAGGTTTTTGACAAGTCTCTTACATATTTTACTGTGTGTTCACTTTTGTTAAAAGGCAAGTCTTCAGGGAATATCTCAACAGTGCTAACGAAGTCCAGTCCCTTGTATAATTGATTGAAAAAAAGGCAGGATCCTGCTTTGAATCATCCTCTGGAAGAACCCAACTTTATAGACTAAATTAGCAGCTGAGAAGCCTTTGTCTCTCTTCATTGACTATTAAAGAAGTAATGAAGATCAGTGACTCTAAGCACAAATTAATCCTTAAGAAGACCTTTCGCTTAATTGAATCATGCCTCTAGATGATGTCACAGCGCAGGATGGTTCCTCAGAGGTTCCTTAACGCAGGCAGCCCTGTGTGACAGCTGGTTCTAGGGACAGACTTGCAAAGGGAGGGGGTAAAGTGTGGAAGGCTATATCATGGATTGAAAGGAAAGGAAAAACCCAGGATACTTCAAAATTATGAGAACAGAGTGCTTTGGAAACACAGGACTCATTCAGAAGCACAGGAATTTTCTTGCTTCAGATTGTCAAGCCTTTCTGCAATTTTATTCCAGTCATGTAGAGAGAAACAGGACTATGAACGTATTTTTTCTAAATAACCAGTATTGTACTGAAAAAATACACAACTTCTTTTCCCAGAGGATCTAATCAAATGTAAATTAATTGCATAGGCTTATGGAAAATATTTTCAAGACAGTTGATAATCTTAAATTCGTGTTCAACAAGATTTTATTAACTTGGAGCTGCATTGAATGTTTTCTTTCATGATTGGAAAGATTAAAAACCTCTGCTTTGGATGTTGTTTTCTTCTGAGACAGTTGGAATAGGATGCATTTCTAGTCAGTGATACAGGTATTTGGGAATGCACTGAACATGCATTTCATTGCTCACAGAGAGATGAAGGCTGCTTTCAGATGGAAGTAATTTTTCTCCAGTGGCACTCAATTCTGCATTTATATGAAAATACAGGGGTGAATGTTTGATGTCTATAAGCAGTCTTAATAATCTGTGTCTCTGATACAGATACAAGGTGTTTTATACTTATTTTTCCCTGCTAGTACATCCTGTCAAGACACTCACTAATTACTTCCAAAAAATAAGCATTTCACTAACAGCAAGGTCACTTGCATAGAATTTTTCACATTTGGTTATAAATGTGCTCCTGCAGGCAAGCTATAATGCATGACAAATTCACCAGGTCACTGTATCCATGATTCACCAGCCAAAATACCTGGCCTGTGGAACCATATCATACAGGCAAAATTTGGGAAGTTTTGCTTGCCAAAGAGACACACTAACCAGGCAGGTTATAATCAAGTGTCCCACCATATCAGGCTATGGCTTCCAGCCACCTGCTGTGTGGTGAAGCAGAAGCAAAATGTCAAGCCTGCAGCACTCAAGGGCTTTGCTTTAAGCTCTTGTTTCTGCAGCAGCTAGGACCCCCCACTGCCCACAAGTGAGCTTCTCTTTCTGGCTGGAAACAGGATTGCATTCTGACATCCTGAAGTGCTCCTATTGCACATTTTTGCTAAGGTCTATTAGAAAGGCCATTTTATGCCAACAGAATAAACTCTTACAATATAAATTATATTCTATTTAGAACACATTTATACCTATTTAAACTCTTAATTGCACAGGAAATAATATACATTACAAAATTATGATCCTTTTGATATCATCTAATAAAATACCAAGTAAATCACACTTCAGTCTTAAGACATCTAAAGGATATAATTAATGTTGCTAAAAGTTAATTACAATTATTTCATTGGTGTGGGACTTCTTACATTAGGCAGCTCTTTATGCTCCTCAATTTGCTTAAAAATAGGGTATTTGCAGCTTCACCAGTAGGAGAACATTGTAGTAAGCAACAAAACCATGTTTTTAAAATGAAATTTTTTTGTCAGGAATACTTACACAGACATCATTTTGTTCTAACACTGTTCTTTAAATGGTGTGGGTGGGTGGGTGTGTGTTATTTAGCCCAACAGTAAACATATTCTTATAAAGACTCCCAAGTCAAAATTTCAGTTATTAGTAATGGTTATATTTATGACAGTATTGTGAACTTTATTAATGTCTCAATTTGACTGCAGTTGATCTATTAATCTGAGTGTGTAACGATGGATAATACTGGGAAGCCTTGCACATCAAAAAATAGTCTTTCTCAAAAGAGATAATGCTCATGAGTAACTAAGATCAATTAATTGAAATGTAGCACAATGACATTTTCTCAGCTTATTAATGAACATTGATTTGTTTAGCAGCTTCAAACATCTAGTGCCCAGTCCGTTTCTAAGTAATTAAAAAGCATTCGAATAAAGGAAGGAATTTTTAGACTATGAAAAGGAAAACAATGGACTAAATTCTCTGGATATGTTTGTATGACTGTAACTGAGAAAATTTAAGAAAATAAATTTAGAAATAATGGATATGGAAAGGAGAAATATAATGTGATATATGATTCTCTTCTATCATCTATATCCCTAAGTCAAAACAAGAACTGTGAAAATGAACATATTAAAAGTAGCAATCTGTCCCATTTGTAAATTCCTATGTTAACATTTATATTAGAGAAAATCACTTTATTTCTAAGTATTAAATTGTAACAAACTTTAAAAAGAGTATATATCAAAACCCTTTCTGGATTATCTTCACTTTTCATAGCAGCCACAAAGCACATTTTAAAGAATTTATCAGCAGAAAAGAAAATAAATATAATAAAACCTGAGCATGTCTCAGTGGAGATGAGTAAAAGTTAAGTTAATACAAGAAGCATTACATTGAACTAAGTACAAATTCAAGTCATTGCATGCTGGAAACACTTGAAAATATGCATGAGAATCACTTCAGTCTCCACTGAACTGCCTCCATATTTCTGTCTCTTTGAGCTACCTTGACAACGGTGGAGACATTGTTCTAAATCTGGGCCTGTTACCCAGTGTGCAGAGCCAATTCACACACCAAGGAGAAGTGTTTCTATTTTTAATTTTAGTTGGCACAAAGCTGGGTGGTAACCAACAAATTGCTAACTCACTTATTATCAAAACCTTACACTATTTATATACACTTCAACAAACAAACACATCTGCATTTATTGGTTGCAGGGTACATAACTCTTATTAATTAGCACTCAAACCCCTATTTGCCAGCTACATCTCTCCCTTCTCACACTAATTAGTTTTCATATGAAGTTCTTTCTTCTGTTTGAGTCTGGGGTCCATTTTGAGTTGGGAGTCAGTAAGTCAGTGGTCACAAACTCACCCTTCCATGCTTGCCTTTCCTCCAGCTACTGATCAGTTCTGCTCCACACTGCACCACACACTCCTGGCGGGTCTCATTCAGACAGCCCATTCGTCTTGGGATTGTTTTCACTTTTCCTTAAAACAAAAGATTAGCCAAGCTCACGGAGTTCACAGTGCAATTGCTTAATCATAACTGTTCAGCTATAGCTACTGATTATCAACCAAAAAAACCTGCAAAGTTTGATTCAAATCTTTAGGGGCTCAAATCTTGAGGGGCTCGATATCAGAAATACTCCCTTTGGTACTACTGTTGGGTATCCATTCTCATAAAATTGAAGTCAAAACAATCAGGACTGTTGCTGACCTCAAGATAAACCCCTTGCAAGCAACCATTGCCATGCACATCATATAGGGTTCTTATAAGGGAAGACAATAAAATTGCACATATCTCTCTGTTCTCATCTCTGAGCCATGATTCAACTCATCCTAATATAAGGGTCAAACCAGATTAATTCTTCCTAGAAGTGTTTAGCTTGAACTTAGACATCCAAAATAAAGGAATCTATATCTCATCTTGTGTGAGTTTGAAAGATGTTTGGGCTGTTCTTGTTGCTGAGTATCTACCAACAAAGAAGCTTTTTTCAGTAGTGAAACATTTTGTCCTCGTAGGTAGGATACGTCTCACTTAAGTTTAGACAACAGCTGAAGTAGTTTGCAATGCTTACTTAATACAGATAAATAGGCATCTTGAATCAGAGGCATTGCCTATGAAGACAGTCTGGACAAATAATCAGATGTAGACATCCTAATTCACTTATTTGTATTTGGAATACATTCCTAATTGCAGATACAATGTTTGCAGTGACAAACAAAGGCATGTCTCTTTTCCTTTTCTCTCTCCTCACAAATTCTTATTCCTCACTATATTATGAAGATACTTTGCAGTCCTATTAAGGGTGATTAAATACCAGTTTAAGTAGATAATCAATGTCTGCTGAGACAGATTACCTTATTAAAGAGAAATTTAATTTTACCGTCTTCAAAAACTGGGACATAGTATAGAGTAAAAACCCAGGGAAGCCATCAAGGTCACGTTCAGAATGAAATGCATCAGATCAAGCATAAGCAGAAATAACTACACACAAACAGCCCAAGTAAAGGTAAAAAACACAGACGTAGGGGTAATTTATGTCTCAACACAGGCAGAGCAGGGCCATGTTTTATGAATCTCTTGCTTAACTTTAAGTGACCTCTTCGCTCTGCAATTAAATTATCCAGAAAAGAAGAACATTTAATTCATTATAAGAGGGAATGATTTTTTTTCTATGCTAATGACAAGGCTTGTACTGAGACATAACCAGTTACTTCAGTTGACTGCTTAAATTCCAACTCTTTTCTTTCTCTCTGACTAATGGAAGTTATGTTTTTCTTTTTTTTTTATGTCTTCAGACATCATCTGATATGTTTGTTTAATGATGCCAAATTCACATGGCATTTTGCTCCCTCTGACATACAGGTGACTCCCAAAGAAAACTTTTTAATGAATCCCATCTTGTGCTTAAAAAGCAAACACCAAATGATGGGTAAGAATTGGTGCACTATGAAACTGGACAAACCCTGACATTTTCTTTGTTCATAATCCTTTTGTGCCTTAATAATATCTTGATAAGGACTGGTTGTATGGGCTAACATGATAGTCAAAGCTGCCCAGACAGTATCCTCCTTGACTCTAATTGTACAAAGGAAAAGATTGGATCATAGAGGATGCACCAGAAACTCAACTCCCAGCTGATCAGCTGGGGGTCATTGGCAGGTCTTTGCCTCTCAACCTGTCTGAGCCCTCTTCAAGGGATGAGAACTTCTGCAGAGAGAAGATACAAGATCACAGAATCATAGATCCATACAATCATAGAATCATTTACATTGAAAAAGACCTCAAAGATCATTGAGTCCAACTGTTAACATAACACTGCCAAGTTTACCTGGAAACCATGTCTCTAAGTGCCACATCTTCATGTTTTTTAAATACCTCCAGGGATGGTGACTTCCCTGGGCAGCCTGTTTCAATGCTTGGCAAACCTTTCAGAGAAGAAATGTTTCCTAATATCTAATCTAAACATCCCCTGGTGCAACTCGGGGCTGTTTCCTCTCATCCTATCACTCAAGACTTGGGAGAAGAGGCTGACTTCCTTACCACTATAACTTCCTTTCAGGTTGTTGTAAAGAGCGACAAGGTCTCCCCTCTTTTCTCCAGGGAGTTTCTGGAATTGATCATGGCTCTGCATTCAGTACCTTGAAATTTCACTTCCTCAAATTCAGATCTCCTGTATACCTCACAGCTTTGTAACTTTCACATCTGCAAATAGGTGTGGCAGCAAATGAAGAAAAAAAATCAGGAAAGGTATCTGTGTCATTCTATCCATACACCACCTGAGATTCTCAAGTCTTTAAAGCTTTCCAAAGAGAGGTTTCAGGGGTAGTGGGAGAAGGGAACACATCTCACAGGACAGAATGACATAATTGCTAAACAACTGAATTTCATAGGCTACCTGCAGACTGATACTGCTTAAAATTTAGAAATAAGAAGGCTGTTTTTCTTAGACAAGGGATGGAAAACATGACCACAAATTTTAGTCTACAGCTTCCCTACATATTTTGGCATAGATCGCCAGAGCCTCTGACACTTTTAAATGAACTTAACATTACAAAAATCCACCTTTTCTCGGACCTTCATATAATAAACGTCCTTCTAGAACATGGGTAGAAACTTTTAAAGGCTGAAAGATAGAACAGATACAATTTTTTGTACCTGTCTGCTGCTCCTGTTCCTTATTTCTATAGGGAGACGTATCCTACCTGTGCCTCTATCTGCAGAACTACTGCCTTTACACTGATTTACATGACAGAGAACTGTGATAAATGGCAGACTCATTTTCCTTCAATCACATGTACAGATGGGACAGAAACTTTCTTATTGTAGGCTTAATGCTTGGAATAATAATATGTTATTTGAATCATACCAGTTTCACAGAATAATATGGCTATATATGGACTAGAGTACAGACATCTCCCTCTACTCCTTCTCCCTCACATCCATTATCTCCAGAATTTATCCCTTTATTTTTATATACTTTAGTTATGTTGTTAAGAAGATGCAGACTGTGTCTGCTTTTATTAGGCAGAGGATGGGAGAGAAGG
Organism: Corvus hawaiiensis; assembly: GCF_020740725.1. Taxonomy (NCBI): domain Eukaryota; kingdom Metazoa; phylum Chordata; class Aves; order Passeriformes; family Corvidae; genus Corvus; species Corvus hawaiiensis. The sequence goes on from NC_063214.1 coordinate 80,263,078, forward strand.
AAAAGACTCTATTTCAACAACAAACACGCACATAGAATGATTTTTCATAAAGTTATCGAAAGGAAATACTCGAACAGATATTAGTATCATTTATGAGTAAAAGCATGTTGAGCAATAGACAACTGTGGTCTGTTGTCCAACAAGTGAATAAAATAGAAGCAGATGGCAATACATTAACTCTCACGTGCTTGTTCCAAGGCGCCCAGCGCCAGCTGCGCTCCCCAGAACTTCCCGGTGTTAACTTCCTTCTCCTTCATTGCCACGTGCCACCTAGCGGCTTCACGCTGAACCGCAGCTCTAAAGCTCCTCACACCGAGAGCCGCAGCGCAACACGAGGACACGCGCTCGCTTCGGAATGCTTAAGGATGTAAAACTGGCCATGGAAGCCACTAAATGCAGAGCGTGAAGCACAGCTTTACTTCGAGAGCAATTTCTCTCCCAGGCCTCTAAGGACAAAGAAGCAAAACAAAAAATCAGATTTACCTGCCTGAAGCAAATTTTTGTCTTCCAGTGTTTGTGCCTGTGGAGCACTAAAACAGAGATCAGGTCATTCAGACATTAAAATAACAAAAACAACAAAAAAGCAAGACAGCACGTGTGCTAAAAGATCAAGGAATAAATTCAGTCAATGTCTAAAAATAACAAATATTCTCTTCTTCTGACTTAGACCTTCTAAATATTTTACTTAACTTTCTCATTTATCAACATATATTTTAAACTTTTAAAAGTCATGTTTTTATTCATAGGAGTTCTGGGGGTTTTTTTTCGTTTTTACATTATCAGAGAACATAAAAAGTGGTGAAGAGCACCTCTTCCTGAGTGCACTCTAAGGCCATGTTACAGAGATGTTTTGATTTTTGAACACAGCATCACATTTCTTACATAAAATAGTGGGAGCACATTTTTTGTTGGATAAAATTAGAGATGTTTAAAAATTATTTTAACTGCTTTACCAGTAACAGCAGCCCTAGAAACTCACTTAATGGTGTCATTGTAATAGCTTTAAAATAAAAACTTTTGTGCTTGAGCAGGTAGTTCTAAGAAGAAGAGATGTGGTGATCTCTGGATTCTTCCTGCTTAGGAAACAAAAAACCACAAACAAAACAAAACTATAGGGTACTCGTGATGCTTATCAAAATACTGTGTCTGCTTTCTCTCAAGTGTATTTTGACTGAACATTGCCTGAGAGGTTCTTCATTACACAGGCAGTCCAGACATTAGAGATTCAGCATGACTTTATGTAATGCAGATCAGAAAGCATTTGATGGCAACTTAATATTTGAAATGCAATGAATAATTCACTATGTGGATCCAGAACACCATTTTCTAACTCGCTACGTTAATAAAATTAAAGTGCAAAGAATTATCATCTCAAGACAAAATAGGATACCAGACCAAATCAAAATGACATTTATCATACACAACTGTTAAATGATCTTGTAAATGAATACTGCAATATATTCTCTTTTGAGGGCATGTTACTGTGTGACTGGTAACATAATAATTATACCATGTTTGCCTATAGTATTTTTTTCATCTGATAACTCCTGGCCTGCTACCCTAGAAGAAACTTCCCTAATCAGCATCAGGGAAGCTGAGGTCAAAAGAAGCAAAGACTCTGTTAATGATTTCCCTCTTGCCTGATTCACCAGCAACTGTACAATATTCAAACATGTATTACAACATGATTTAGAAATTCAAATCTGAAATATTTTTTTCTGCTCTGTGGATTTTTTTTAATGTTCATACATAGCATGGCTTCACAGTTTTAATGATACAAGGCATTTCCTTGCCAAGCAGCTGAATGCTTACACATATTCTAGGCAGCACACCATGAGCAGCTGTATCCATTTCCTATGTCCTGTTGAGATCAAGTGTAACTGCGTTTGAGAATTTGATCACTTGGTCTTATTTGCACTGGATAGGACCAACCAAAATTCCTTTCATGACAGTATTTAAGCTCAAGTCTTCCTCATCTATAAAGCCTAAGATTTACAAACATACCTAACCTGCAATTCTGAGAGTATATAAAAAATTCTCAACTATCTAAACAGAAAGCAAGTTTGTAATGCTGAAAACAAACCTGGACTGGTGCTACAGACCTAGACTGGTGCACTGTCAGTATTGACAAAAGAAAGAGTGGGGGAAAGGCAGTGTGGTGAACCTTAGGCATTGACAGCAAAAATTCAAAATGCTCATTTAATTCAGAGCCTAAATATTCTCCCACAACTGTTGGTTCTCCTTCAGCCTGTCATGGGTATCAGCCTTGATAAATGGGAGGATAGAAGTGATTCATCCTTCCTAATGTTGTGCTCTACAGCTGACCTCAGCCTCTCCTGAGAGTTCTCAGAGTCCGCTGAATTTACTGGTATAACCTACGGTTCATAACTAAAATTTCGAAAAAATTTTTTGCTGCAATTTAAATATATTATATATATGTATCTCAGTGAAGTGATATCAGAGAGGGTAGTGAGGGCAACAAACTGCATTGTGAAGGGAATCTGCCTTTGAAAGGCTATTTGTTCATTTGGTGTTTAAAAACCATCTGTTTTACAGGAGAAGGCAGCAGCACACAGTGTAATACACCACAGGCTGTCAGTTCTGTGTTTACTAGACAAGGAAGGTGCCAGTCTAATTTTAATGATAAGCTGTTCTGGTCGAAGCTAGACAGAACAGCTTCCTCCAGGTTGTTTGCAGGTGTGGCAGTTTGGAGAAAATCTCTCAGGGTTCAACAAAGTAACAGAGTTGTTAATAATGTCTTCCAGAAACCTCACAGAGAAAAAGGAGAAAGAGAAGGAGAAAGAGAGAAGCTTTGTGCTTTCATTACCAACTCTGGCAGGAGAATAGGATCCTGAGCTCCTTGAAGTCTGTTTACCTAAATATTGAAGAGTTTTGCCAAATGGTAAACAAACTGTGGCAGTTGTTGCTTGGGATCTGTTATTTTTTGGTTCATAGCAGCAGCATTGTGTCTCACTTAGGCCCTCAGAGGGATGAAAGGTAATAACCCCTGTAACAGTGTGAAGTGCATGTCAAAGCTATCAAGGAATCACTATACTTGTCTAAAAGGCAAAGTTCAGACTTTTTTACAAATAGGTAGTAGGTTAATAGCCTGATTCAGGCCATCTATTTTTTCCTGAATCCTAAAGAAGAACTACATGTTGTCTACACTGGAAAGCACAAGGGGCTAGGGAGCAAACTCAAGCACTTGCTCCTGATTACCCCACCACATAATCGAAACACCCCACTAGCTCGCTATTCAACTGTACCAGCTAGCTTTTTTCCAAGATTAAATCTGAGCTGGAGGAGAGATACAGTCAATTCCCAAAGACATACGGGCAAACCTATACTAGGATCACTTTCCTCCACTCTTCACGTCCTCCAACACAATCCAAGGACATCTTGCAGTCTCAAACATACCTGAAAGCCCTTATCCTTTCCCCAAGGCATGCAACCAACACCTTTAGTTTCTCATTAAGACACCACTCTGGTGGGCTGCATCACAGCCCTGTGTTAATTCAGACACTCTGGTGGAAACAGAAATGTGGGCAGTGCAGACTGTAGGTGTAGATTGTATGCAAACTCTGTGGACTAGGGCAGTCCAGTCTTCCCTTTCACAACACTAGCCATGTCCAGGACATTTAAAACACTTTAATCAAGCTGCACTTAAGGAAAATGATCTTGCTTGAGCTATGTTGCAGTTCAGTGATGGAAGTGGAAGAGCCTAAATGGCTTTTTAGTCTCTGGTGCTTAGGGTAAAACTGGCAAGCTCAAAGCAAGTTCACTTGAGGTCTAACACAGCTAGGCAGCACAAAATACACAAGTGACACTGAGTAAACAGCATCAGAGCAGTGTGAAGAAGGCACATCCTAAAGATCTAAACTTTGTTCAGGCAGCAAGCTTGGAGTTAAGGAATAACGTGCTCTGCCACTAGTGACCAGTTACATAAAACTTGGATGTGAAACTTTAGCAGGCTCTGTGCTAAAGAAAGTATAAATTGAAAACGTGGGTCATGTACGATGCAAAGACTTTTAAATTAACTACTTCTAGGCTGACTCGTTATTAATGCTCAATGTTATATCACTGCTATGTATCACTGTACATACACGTTAGTAATCTTACACTGAACAAAATAATATAAATCAGTTGAGAACTTTAAATTAAATCAACATAACTCAAGCACAAGCATGAGTGGTTTTTGGTTTTTTTAAATGCAGTAGTTTAATGCAGTTGAGGCAGAGAAAATTGAACAGTAAAACATAGCAGGGAAATAGTGTATTAATTATGCATTTACAACTTATGATGCTTACTATATCAAAACAGCAGATTTCAAAGCACAGTAAAGAGCTTGTGCAACAGTTTCACCCACCTTACCTGATTTGTGGTAGCTGCTTGTATAGAGGCTCTTAGCTTATGCTGAAGTAACTCTAGCTAGCTTAGCCTTGTTTCATTAACTTTGTACACAGTGGGAACTTTTTTCATGGATTTGAACTTTCCCCTGACACCTAACTTTCAGATTAATGCACAGCACTGAAACATCACAGCCAGACAGTTACAAAAGCCTACCCAGATTTGAAAATGTGAACATTATTTTAACCTGTATTGATGGAAAGAAGAACTCATGGGATCACACAATTTTCTGTTTATCTGGGGAACTTAATCCAACTCTATGATAAAGAAAGTGAAAAAAAAAACAAAATACAAAAGAAAGTGAAAAGCATCCATATGCATATGCTGCATGTATTTTACTAAACCAAGGGATATCTTGGTAAAAACAGTGCTCTCTAACACTGTCAAAACTCCTTCACCTTATGAAGCTGTCTTCAAGGACACAACAGAAGGATGGGATGCCGACTAGAAGGACAAACTTGAGAAGTGAGCCCACAATAATCTCATGAAGTCCAATGTGTCTAAGTAGAAGACACTGCCCCTGGAGTGGGACAATCCCAGATATGAGCAGAGACTGGGAGAACAAGTCATTGAGAGCAGCCCAGTGGAGAAGGTTTTGGGGCTTGTGATGGATGAAAAGCTGAACATGAGCCAACAGTATGTGCTCACAGCCGGGAAGGTCAATCACATCAAAAGAAGTGTGGCCAGCAGGTTAAGCAAGGGGATTTTCCCCATACTTCACCCTAGGGACACCCCATCTGAAGTACTGTGTACAGTTCTGGGGTCATCAGCAAAACAGACGTGGACCTGTTATTGCTGGTCCAGGGAAGGGCCATGAAGATGATCAGAGGGATGGAGCACTTCTCTTATGAAAACAGACAGAGAACTATGGTTGTTCAGCCTAAAGAAGAGGAGGGAGAGACCTCATTGCTGCCTCCCAGTACCTTAAGGGTTCTTATAAAAAAGGAGGGAGACAAACTTTTTATATGAGCAGATAGTACACTGGACAAGGTGCAATGGTTTTAGGCACGTTTAGATTGTTAAGAAGACATTAGGAGGAAATTCTTTACTTAGAGAGCTGTGAGGCATTGAAACATAGAGAAGTTGTGGACGTCCCATCCCTGGAAGCATTCAAGGCCAGGTTGGATGGGCCCTTGAGTAACCTAGTAAATGGCATCCCTGCCCAGGAGGGGGATTGGAACTAGATGATCCTTAAGATTGCTTCCTACCCAAACCATTCTATGATTCTATGACCTATTGAGAATCCTTTACTTCCTTCCCTCCACCGTCTTTCACCAAAAATGATTGTAGACAGCAACAATAATAAAAAAAGCAGTTAAACAAAATAAACTCATATAAAAAATTCTTAACTATATGGGGGGGGGGGAAAGAACCCCACTATTTTCAAATGAATGCAGTAATTCTAGTTTCATTTTTATTAAATATTTTATGAATATCCCTTTGTTTCATTCTTTCAAAATAGCAGTTATTTCCTGCTCAGTTTATCCCATTTTCGCAGACTAGTTACCTATTCTTTCAAGTCCTACTCATTTGTCTGTCTCTTGAAGAGCTAGAAACTCTCTTCTGAGCCCCATTAAAGCTCTCTATTCACAGTGCTCTCTGTGTTTCATGGTGCAACCAGTTTTGAAAGGGTTGAAAGAAAAAATGAAAAAATGTACTTGATGAGGGAAAATATTCCACTTTGAAGTATGAGATGGTTGTGCATGCAGACCTTTATTTTATGAAGATGGGTGGGAGATGTAAGGCATGTATTATTCTCACCTGACTAATGATATCAAATTTTATTTAGATCTGTCACCCTCATCAATTTTTATTGATAGCAGAGAGAAAGAGAGCTGCAAAGAACAATGTAGCTCACCCTAACATAGATATTTAAGACAAGCCAGATTAATCTGAAGATGAATATTTCTTTCCATCATCACCAAAAATGAATTTAGGATGGCTACTTCCAACTTCGACACCTAATTTTCAGACATCTAAACTGTGAAAGATGCAAACATTGCCTTTAGAATTATTCAGTCTTACTGAACTGATTAATTTCATGCTGCTGAGGGTGCAGCAAAATAACCACTCCCTTTTGTAAGCCTTCTGTAATGTATATAGTCTCTGTACTTTAAGTAGCCCATTGTTTTTATATTTTTTTAATAATTTATTTAGGCAAGTCAGCCAGTTACCTTTTATACTGATCTCTACAGCTTTGCTTTCTTGTCCCATAAATGCAGTCTCTATTTTTTTTCTGCCAAACTACTCCATCTGACTGTTTCCAATATCTGGCACCTTCCTCTTAGCATCTCTCAATTAAAATGCAAACCATCTTCAGATCATAATTTAAAAAGGCATTCTCTCTCCAATAATCTTAAACTGGCCTCTATTAACTACCCAGAGTAGTTTTGAATTTTCCCAACAAAGCTAAACTATTAAAAGATGTGAATTAGAACTAAGCTACCTATATTTTAAACATGCATTATTTTAACTACTTCCTGTTATGATATTAAAAAACATTTTTAGAAGATAACAGCACCTTAATGTTACCTCTGTAGAACATTTCTGTAGCTGTTCCTTTAAGTAAAATGGACATGGACCAAATGAAAATATTTATGTCTAAGCAGAACCTCACAAAAATATATTATATATGACTAGGAAAGGAAAAATGAGCAGGGCTTGGAAGAATAACAGCAACAAGAGATATCACTATCAGAAATAAAATTAAATGTAGACAGGAACATCAAACAACAATGTATTGTATTATAAATAACCATGTCCCTAACTGAAACTATAAATCAGACTTTACTTATCTTTAATCTCTCTCTTGAGCATTGTAGATGTAGCTTCAGCTGCCTAACTACAGCCCTGACTGGCATTTGATCCCTGGGACAGTCTGGTCAGCCTTGAAGCAATGCATTCCTCTTCACATTAATCCACACCTTGGACCAGATTTAGGCTTCATTTCTACTCTAAGCCGTATCTCTTCCCAGGCTGCTTTCAAATGACTTTCCTGGTTCACCTCGAGGAAAATTTTGAGACTGTGCATTCTGCACGGTTCCTCGGCAATTGTCATGCAGCCAGCACAGTCCACCCTGGCACCGGCCCATTAAGGCTCCAGTCGTGCCTCCAAGGTCTGCCCCTGCCTGCATTTCATCTTCAGCTCCCACTTCAGCCCAACTGCCTCTGCCAGTTCCATGAGCCTTGAAGGTCACTTGGTCAATAAAAAGATCAAAAGTGAATAATGAAGCCTAAATGTACAAAAAGGCAGCGGAAGAAAGCAATACAATTGTATGACAGGAAATAACTGACACAACTTTTGCCAGAGAAGCGGATATAATGTCAGTTATAGCTAATAAATAGATGGCTGCCTTTATTACTTACAGATTTCTTATGCATAATGTTTCTAAGTTGATGCCTTTCTTACCCATCTGCAAAAGAAAAAAGTAAACAACATGACTTCATTTTTTTCATCTCTCACTTTCATTAACGATCCTTTTTTTGCCTTGAAAAGGGCAATATTGGCCAAAAATATTCATTCTAAGTGCTCTTGCAAATCATGTTGCCTGCTTCTGAGTCCCTTATCTGACTGCTCATTCTTAGGTCACATATAAGCTATTTGTCTTTCAGAGGACTATATATGTACATTGACCTGCATTTTGTGCTATCTAGAATACCTACCCATCAATACATTCAGGCAACCCCCACTAAAACTGTTCAAAATATCTCTGTTTCTTAGCATTGTTAGCAATGCTTGTTTCAAACTGCTTATAACCACTAATTATTGTTGAAATACACCTAATTAAAAAATGAATTATAGAAATAAAGGAAAGCTGGTGCACAACAGAGTAGAAGAAAAATCAAGCCCAAAGATTTGTCTTCTGTTTTGCATTACCTATTTTAAAAACAAACAACACTGACATGCCTTCTTTACATGGAAAAAAGCCTTTGATGTAAAATTATTTGAACTAGTTGCACCACAACTTGAACAGTACTGCACCTATAAATAACCACACTAAAATTACGCCAAATTAAATTAAACATAAAAAAAATTCTGATTTATGAAGTCTCTAAGTAGTGAACTGCTATAAAATCATAGAATAGAAAGAGTCATCAAGCTAATAAGTAAGAATGAAGTATGGGAAATTGAGAAATATAAGATGAAGAAAAGGATTAAATATACTACAGCTAGGTTCATTAGTTCTTAATTTAAATTGATAAATACAATATGTACAGATTTGAAACAATTATTGCCCCCAGTATAACAAATAATAGTTGGTAAAATCTGGGTGCAAAAGCTGTGCACCTCTATCCGTTTTTAAAGACTGCTCTCTACAGTCCTGCCTAATCTGCAATCTCAATGCAGTGAAAGCTCAGAAAAGACAAGGAACTCCTGGAGCTGGAGGCCACAAAGATGATGAGAGGTCTGGAGCATCTCTTATGAGGAGAGACTGAGGGAGCTGGGCCTGTTTAGTCTAGGAAGAGAAAACTGAGAGAGGATCTCATCAATGCACATAAATACCTCAAGGGTGTGTGCCAAGAGGATGGTGCCAGACTCTTTTCAGTGGTGCCCAGCGACAGCATGAGGAGCAATGGCCATGAACTAAAACACAGGAAGTTTCACCTCAACATGAGGAAGAACTTTATGCTGAGGGTGGCAGAGCACTGGAATGGGCTGCCAAGGGGGTCACAGAAACTCCCTCTCTGGACACATTCAAAACCCACCTGGACATATTCCTGTGTAACCTGCTCTAGGTGACCCTGCCTTGGCAGGGGGATTGCTCTAGATGATCTTCAGAGGTCCTTTCCAGCCCTAAAAATTCTGTGCATTTGTGATTCTGTGAATGAGGCAACAGAAGGTAATAAATATTAAATCAAGGTATTAGGTTTTGAGGAATGTTTTCAGCAGAAGTCATATGAAGAGCATGACATCGATGGAAGAATTTCAGAAACAAATGTAAAGAGTGGCCGTTCTCAGTCTTCAAATCTTACAGTGTTGTGGATTGAAGAAAAAAGGATATACAACACCACTTAAAATCTCCTAGTTTTGTCAAACCAAGTGCAAATGAGAAAAAGACAAACCATAATAGATCCATACTTCAGCTACATTTATCAAGAAAGAAATCCAGCATCAGGATTCCCCTGTGGATTAGCACATGCTATGACTTTTGGGGATTCTATTTAATTTTATTCTGAAGTTAACTTAGCCATTTGCTTTCCTAAATAAAGTTGTATCTGCGTTTTGTGTATCTTCTACATAACAGAAGACAAAGACACTTTCCCAGTGTTTTTCATTATTATTATTAACAAACATTTATTCAGTGATTTTTTTCTGCATTTTTTCCTAAAGCAATGTAATTGCTTGCTGCCAGCAATTAAAGTACTTCATCAGTAGTTGGTCATAAATAAAGGAGCACAGGAATAAGCTTTTGATGCAACTGAATACTCAGGGCTGGACACAATCTCAAAGTGAAGTGGAAGAATTATTCCAGGAAACTGAATGCCCATTAATGACACTTTGACAGCAAGAATGTGGGTATTTGCTAAATATGTAAAATGAATCTTCACTTGTCCCACATTCTATGCAGCAGATGACTTAGTTCTGAAAGACTGAGGATTATGTCAGTGAAAATAAAACAGACTGGTCATCTGCAGCTGTATTCCTAACTTTTGCAAAATATTTTTCTGCCTAAACACAAGTAGAAAAATAAAATATTTTTTAAATTTTTGCTTAATTAGCAGAAAGTCTTGAATTGCTATTTGAGACAACAAACGTCAGGAATATCTGAGCCAAACAAATTGCCATATTGGAGAACTGAAAGAGTTAATCCCATAATGAAAAAGTGTATGTAGGATTAAAGCAAGATTGCACCAAGTTATTTGACAAGCGAACAAGAGTCAACTCCTGAACTTGGAACTTGAGCATTGTATTTTCTGTCTAGGCCTTAACATCCATGACTGCTGAGTGCTCATTCAGTTCATTTCAGAAAATTCATGACAAATTACTAATTCAGTTCTCTTACAGGCACTTTTGATAGATGAATAGGTTTTATTCTGACACAGCCATTGAAATCAACTTGGAAAATTGAAAAAAAGAGTGCTTTTGACTGTCATATAGACAGTTGTTCTCTGATGGCTCCAATTCCAATTTGCAAACATCTTTATTGCAGACCTTCAGCTTCCCTGCCATTTTATTTTGAAGATTAATTAACAAACACACATAATAAATGCATAATTTAAAAATGCATTTGCTTTTATGTTACTGTAGATATGAAACTTGAGGAGAAAACCATAAGCTTATTGTAAATGTTATGGAACAAAAGGGTAAGCACATACTTAAATGTCAGAAGTTATTCTCAGTGTGTCTCAAGGCAGTTTTAAATGCCTGGTTTTGTTAATGTGATTAATGTGCTACCTTTGAAAAGATATTCACAGACAAAAAGTATGGCAATAAATTTGGTTACAAGTATCTAGAAATATTTCTGCTTTTGTTCTTGATTTCCATTAAAATAAGAGGTAGTTTCCATAAACTCTACCTATAATCCCTGACCAACACATGTCCTTTTAAAGTTCCAGAATGCAGATTCTGTAGTTTCCTCAGTGTTTAAATTGGGACATTTTCATATTGTAAAGTAGATCTCTTAAATTAAAATTAAACCCCACACAGTCTGTGTACTAAACAGATGGAAAATGTTTTTCTTCACATCTAGCACTCACGATTGTACCTTAACATGCTTGCACTGCATTACGGGAGCATTTCATTAAAGGAGTATTACAACTGCAGCCTTCTGGACTCTCTCTAGCTGGTGTTTATCTACTCTACCGTGCAGGCGAAAGCATTTCTGCCACGACCACACAGAAAGAAACTCCACCAAAAAAGCAGAAAGGGGTACCTCCTGTGCCATTGGGACAGTTTTCCTATTTTTATTTCCTGATAATAATGATAATTACATCTTGTGGAATTGCATTACCTTAGTTACTGTTGTTTAGGTTTGATCCTGATACATTTTTGCAGAATGCTACCAAGGCTATCATTCTTATTTTGGTGAAGTAGTGCAGAATTTAGAGAACTGTGCCCTGTTTGAATTCAGGATCAGTTTCCAGATTATTTATGCAATTTACCAAGAAAATTATGGATTTAAATCTTATCCAACAGTGTGCTTTGAGAAACTTCTAGGTGATAAAGATATATTCTCTTCTATCATGAAGTGTTTCAAGACATTCAAATTTAAACACTTAGTACTGAGAATTTATTTTTCCAAAATGAAGTATTTAGACAATATTCTAAATAAGGGAGATAGAAAAGAACTTTTCTGAAATAGTGAATTAATATGTTGATGTATGATCAATGTCAGTGCTCAGTACTTAATTCAGCAAGAATTGACACTTTGGAGTAGTCAAAATAATTTGCTAATTTAGACTAATTTAAATAAAAACATTGAAATATATATTTTCAAAATGAGTTGTTCTGTCTTCAAACAAAAACAATTATATGTCATATTTTAAATTAAATTTTAACATATTGTTTCTTTTGAATATTTATCTCCATTAAAACCAGAAAGAGCTCAATAACTTGAAAATGAAATTAATACTTTCATATGACAAAAAGAAAGTGTGTGGCATTAGTCAGATTAGCATAGTTATCATGTTTTAAAAAGAAAAGGGAAGAGGCACAGCAGTTTGACCCATGAGAAATGTATTTCCCACAGCTATCTGGAGAAACATTTAGTATTAAAAAAAAAAATTTAAAAATCCTATCTTGTTTGTGTTAGATATTATATTTTCATTGTCAGATCACAGTGTTGAAATCAGAAAAATTCCATTCACATTTTTTAAATACTGGTAATTGTAAAATTAGTATTTTAAGAGTTATATACCTGGCCAGAAACCATGTCAGATAGTTTAAAGAATATTTTTAATAACAGTTCAATTATAGGATCAAAGATTAAGCCAGACATAACTAAGATAATCCTTCATTTTCTTCTTCTCAGTTCTCCCAATAAATAAATAAATATTCTGCTACTGCTACCCCAGGATAAATGTCATAGTTAATCAAATAAATGTATAAGCAATTTTATTGGAATAAATAGAAAAAAAATATAATAACATCAGCCCAGTGTGCAAACACTGCCGCACCTTTTGTGGGGGGTCTTCTTTAATTATGGACTGACTGTTCAGTCCTGGACAATGATAAATAACAACCAGTTCACCACAGCAGTGATTCCTCATTATCCATTCCTTTCATTCCATTTCCTTTGGTCTGAGAACTTGCCTGAACACCCATGCAAGTATCAGTCCTTCCACTGTCACCACTAGAGCAGCAAGGGCTCTTTGGCAAATGGCAGCAGAACTTTTCCCTCACACAAGCCCTGTCAGAGCAGTGACCCAGCCAAGTGGGTGGCAATCCTGCTGTGAGACCCAGGAGTCCATCAGCTTCCAGCTGCATGTCTGGGAAAGAGCTAGGCACCTTCATGGCCCTTACAATTGCTATTGGACAATCATCTTTTGCTAGGTGCAAAAAAGGAGACTTCCGTGTGTTCTAACAGTTCTTTGGGTGAGCAGCTAGGACTGCAAAATGACCTGCATAGCTCAAAAGCACTCACAGACATTGCAGTTGGTCAACACATTAGTTTATGCATTTTAGTTTTATAATTTCAAGACAGCATTATGAACTGCCAGCAAAGTTCTTCTGCATTTCATAGTTTCAGATGTTTGCAAGATGACTGCAGTGTTCCACTCTGGTTACAGTGAAGACAGGAGGACTGCAGGAGCACTAGCCAGTAGTATGACAATTATCTAGAACTGAAAAATTTGCCACAATTAGTTGTGTGGTAAGAGCAGATACTTATCATTATTTTAGGGGACAAGTCCTAACATAAAAAAAAAGCTTGAGTACAGGTTTTCATCACAGCAACAAAGGTTTGGCCATGACCTGGGACTGTATATTTACTGTATAATATACAGTTAATATGTGGTTATTCCAAAGAGGAGCAATCTGGGAGCTTAAAAACATGCTGTACCTCTGTGTGGCAATTAATTCAGCAAGAGTCTTGTTGAATTGATGTGCTGTTCTTTCCTGAGTACTGCTCATACTGACTGCTTTGAGTTGTTCTAAGGAAAAGACAGAGGACCATTTATAGTAAACCACCTACGGAAATGGACACTGTGAAATCATGAAATTTAATTGCTGAATTCCTACATTTTGCTTCTTAGATTTCAACAGCACCTTCTCTTGAAGATACCATGAGCTATGTAAGAATTTGTAGCTATTATCAACAGATCTTATTCCCATACAAAAGCAGAGCTATTTCCCATTATGATTTCCTCCTGGAAATACTCCCTGCAGGAGGATAAACATATGGTAAATGTGAAAAAGTTAATTGACTATATATTGGCTGTAAAAGTTAATTAGCTGCATAGTCTTCCATATATTGGTATTTTAACAATTTACCTTCAGATGTCAAAACGGATGCTTTCATTTTCCTAGGTCTGTTACCTCAAAATTAGCTTTCAAGAAAGTTCAATGCAATAAACAAATCTTTCTGTCCAGCGACTGTATGCACCTTACAGAGTAGTTATACTCTTTTTGCCAGTCATCCCAGTGAAAAGAAGTTAATCCTTGGGATTCTTGCCATCTGATTGTGAATGGTCAGTCAAAAGCTAACCTGGAAAACGTACGTTTTAAGCCAAGTCATTTGCCTGATGAAATTGCTTGTCTGGCCATATAACCATAAGAGCTCAAGACAAAAAGGAAGGTAGTGTCAGACATGATTTGTGTGGCCCTAATCTGCCAAGAAGCTACAGTTTAGTTCTCATATTCTATTGTTATGACTACCTGTGCTCAAGTTTAAATTAGTCTTGAACCCAGGCTTTGAGCAAGCACCAAAACATGGAGTGTGTGGGAGAGACGAGAGTTTCAGCTCCGAAGACCCCTTAGGACAGTGCATCAAAGACCAGGCTGAGATATGCAGACACCTGGTAAGGGCCACAGCCACACTCGTTTTCTCCAATTCTCATACTGTCTACAGATACAACACATGGCTAATATCAGGCAGAAAACTATCAAACTTCTTCATTAGAGGCCCAGTACGACAAACCAGATTTTTGAAATACTGGATAGCTGAACTGTCTGTAGTACCACACCCTTTGAGAGTCCTTTAGTTATGCTTCTGTGAAGGGCTCCTTATGTAGGAAGATGTGGATCTGACTGAAGATGCCAGATACTTGAGAGTGAGGTGCTAAATTATCCAACACTGTGCCTTCTACTGGGTTTAGGCCTTACCTTTGTCCAGAGTCCAAATTTCGCTAAAAGGTTGGCACTTTTAAGTTTGGTACCATGCTGCAGGTCCAAATTCTGGGCAATGCTAACAAACACAGTCAAGACAGAACTTATAACTTAACCCTTGATCATCTGTGGCACTTATGTTTTAACCCATTCCTTCCTGTCTTTTATGGACTGCTGCAGCTAGCTGCTTCCAATAAAAAACTGCTGTAGAGACAGATAGAATCACGCAGTCTTGAGGCAAGACAGTCTGCATCACTTGGCTCTGAGGTTCTTTTTAAATATTATGATGATGTAATTATTACAGTATGATAATCAATTGTTTCTCTTTTACTTACTGGAGCCTCTGGATCTGTCAGTGAGACCCCTGAGATCTTTAACCAGCAAGACATGGACAGCCTAGAGGAAACCTGGTAAAATTAGGTCTAGGGGAAGGTTCTTTACTTCTCACTCTTTTGGGAAAAGGAAAGGTAAAAAGAGGCCTGTGATGAAAAAATTGAAATTATTTTTGCATTTATAGGGGTTTTTTTATGCAAGAACCTTACAGTAGTTATAAATTTCAGGTACTCATGCAACTTAAATGTGGAAGTTCACATTTCCTCTGTGGCTAAGGGCTTAGAAGACATCTTGTCAATGGCAGGTCATGTGCTAGATCACCACACACTCTCCCTGATGCCAGCTAACTAATAATTTCAGATGGAATAAAAAACACTGGAAGGTACAAGTTCTTAATTTGGACTTGATCTCAACCTTCATCAAAGATGGAAGTTCATTTGTAATAAAATTTGTAAGAGTTAGTAGGAATTCCCCTCATGATTTCTTCAACTTCACATGTATGATTTTTTTATACTATTGATAAAAGCTTCTGCAGTTACTTTTCAAATGAAAACATCCTCCCATCAGAATCTGAAAACTCAAAGACTGAGCATCTTTTCCATTCCATTAGATGCCTGAGTTATCATGAAACTGAGAAAAATAAATGACTATCAGTAAATGAGTACCACTGACTACCCATCTCTTAACACCACTGCCTCTAGTCTGGCTTAACTGGCTAGCAATTGCATGATGAACGCTTTCTGCAGATTTTAATTCCTTCTTTCTATGCAGATTATTCCCAAAGAAACAATAAAATTTTCTAAAGCACGTTAACTCTGTTTATTTCTGTGTATTTGAAACAATTCTCATTGGATCTTAAATGCAATTCCAGTAAGCTTTTAAAGAATTTACATAGCCGAGAAAATCTTCCTTTTTTACTGCTCCATTGGCGAATCTCAAGTTGTGTAAAATGATCTTGTGATAGTCAAACAAAGCACTGACCTATTTGTTCCATGTGTGTTTGTCTTTGACGAAGAGGTGATAGAACAGAAACAGTTGAGTAAAAAGACAAATCTGGACCAGCATCAAGAAAAGCTTGTTCTTCTTAACTCAGTATGATGCAAATTTTAAATACTCAGGTGCAAAATTAGGAGATGGCCACCTCTACAAGCACTTACAGCTGGGCACTACTTTGTCTACATCTGATGGTTTCACCATCAAGTTGGCTTTGCAGCAGCAGCAGCACTTAGATCCCTGCAAGCCTGGTAAAGTAGATGTGCTTTAAACACATCTTATACACAGATCTTACCAAAGGCAAATAATTTTCTTTTCAAAATTATCAAAACAGATGTAGGTGATCTAGTTTCCTGTCCTTCCTCAGAATAAGGAGCAATAAATCCACATCTTAAAGTTGCTATTAAACCATCAAGACAGAAACTAGTTTCCATTCTATACAATGAGGCTGTGGCAGCATAGAAAATAAAGTTGAAGAGGCTGTGGCAGTTGAAGAATATAAAGTTCCAGGGGCCAGAAAACAAGTTAATCAATGTATTCACTGTGAGATGATGCTCTGATTTCATTTTATCTGAGCAGGGAATAGAATCCAGGCTTTTTATTTTGTGGTTGAATGGTTTAATTATTTTGTGAATAAAAGTCCTGAAGAGTGGAAAGTGTGTCACTACCATGTTCTCCTGATCCTTCATTAGGTCACTGGAGTCTTTCAGTCTGCCAACAAGAAGTCTAGTTATGACCTTTACAAAAAACTAATTAAAAAGCCAAACCAAAACAAAAAATCCAGCCAACGACCAAGAATGCAAGTCCCTATACCCTGAGATGCTGTATGCAAACAAAAAGCTCCTAACTTTGCGAAAGCTACCTGTCCTACAGATAGGCTGAGAGAACCTGTATGTCATTCTCTTATGAATTGCTCCTCACAAATGCACTTGCACGAGCCTCCAAAATGCTAAAAGCCACAACGTTTAGATTATCTTGTATTTGTCAATGCTTTTTTTAAGAAACAGGGGCTGGTTCTATCCTTCCCATGAGTGATGTGAAAGATCTTGTGGGTTTGCCAAGTCAATCTCCAACACGAAGGAAAGATCTCCTTCTACTGCCGGGAGGGAGTCCTCAGGTACTATCAGTTGTAGAGATTTGTGACCTGTGTCAGGGTCTCAAGAGAAGCTTTTTAGCACCTCACATGAGAAGATCAATTTTATCAATCTCTCCTCAGCTGGTACACATTTACAGAGGGCTACTGAGCCTCCTTACCAAATCAGGCAGGCAGACAGGGCAGGTAGCCTCAAGAATATCTAAAAAGCCCACGATCAAAAATCTCAGTGGATACTAGACTGGGCAGAATGGGAGAGAGATGCAGATCAGAAATGTTGCCTTAAGAAACCAGAAGCTGTGTCATAGGGGAGTTATTAGTAAGCATTTACACATTTTTTGTTTTCCCAGAACATGACTGGAGTTAGTAACATTAGATACAGCTGGTCTAGTGCTTGGATACTTTGGCACCATGAACTTCAGCAAGCTGCCAGTGGACTCTGAATCTGGTATTTATTTCCATGCCTCTAAGTCCAAGTATAATGGAGCTATTGATTCTTGCTGGTTTTGCATATTATAGATAAACATGATCTTATTATAAACTGCAATTTATTTGGTTTAGCTGTCTTTCAAGAGTGGAAGGCAGTCAAATACTCTCACCCCAAGTCATCCAGCTGTAAATCTGAAAATATAACTTGTATTTATGCTGAGAAACACTTGCATATTCTTACATCTGAGAACTTTAATTGCTGTAGTATTACTACTTGCCATGTTGCCTTTTTAGCTCCTATTTGTTGTTTTATTGGTAGAGAGTAGTGAAATGGCTAGGAGCATTGAACATAAGTTCCTAATGCTAACATCCCATAATCACTAAAGGAAACCTATTTAGACCTTATTCTAGTCTTTGTTCTCTTTTTGCCTGTTGTGTCGTTCAAAGCAGCTACGTTTTCCAAAGACATATGTAAATATAATGGCAGTAATATTGATTCTCTGTTCCAAATGCTTAAGTACCATAATCATTCTAAGAAACATCTTTAGATAGGAAAAGATCTCTGCCACTCCCAATTTGATCTGAGGTAGGTAGTCTGGGATTTTTTGGCAGTTCATGATGAAAAAAAAAAAATCCGAAATAGCAACATTTCATGGATGTCTAAATAAAACACTCTTGTTCTAAAAATAGAATGTGCATATGCAGACTCCACAAAAAATAAAAAAAATCCCATTATTTCAATTCTTGTTATGTTGACAAACTGAAAATATGTCACACTCAAGCTAAAATTGTTTAAGTATTAGTTAGGGGTAAAATCAATGCTGGACTGTGAGCAGCAAAACCCCAGAAACTCAGAACTAATTTGTTTTGCAGAGTTGAGGAAAATGGAAATCCGAAATAAAGTGTAGCTTATCATAGGTACAAATTTGTTTTATTTCTTTTTGATTATTTTCCTTTTACTGAGATGCACAACTTTTCCAATCTATGTTAAACCTGCTAACCTTAGAAGCTTGCAGAATTATTACAGCAGACTACTTTTTTATTTATTAATACTTTTTGAAGTAACTCTTTGGACAAGAAAGTGGTATCCACTGATACCACTAGGGCTCTATTTGGAAGTATAAAACTGTCAGACATAGGCAGGAACAACTTTCTTGTTCGTGTACTGGTTTATCATTCCTTCTATTTATAGCTTGGTGAAAAACTCATTCTATTTCCTCATAGAAAAATGAAAATAAAATTCCAAGGTTACATCTATGAGATTACACATTTGACATGAAAAGGATCAAGCTGTGCTTTGCACTCTTCTTGTTGAAGAGTTTTGGGATTCCTCACAGTTAGGATCAACAATTTTTCCAAAACCAGATACTGGCACTCAGACTGAATTCATGGTGGCACACTGCTGATGCAAGTTTGCGTGGTGCACTGATTGTTCCCTGTGTTAAACATACTTGGTCATGCTGATTTTTTTCCAGCTCCTTCAGATCTTGATGTGATGTACTTACTCCTGTATATTTCATCTTTTTTATTTTACGAATTATGATGAACAGGGAATTTATAGAACTAAAATAATAGACATAAGAAAGCAGGAAAGTAAGTTTGATTTTGAAGGTCAATCATATGGCCATTTAAATTTTCAATGTGTCTTGATTTTAAAGTTTTGATTCAAATCTTCAAAGGAATGAAGATTTTGTAGTGATTTTGTCATTTCCAAAGGACAATCAGTTTATAAGTCCAAGATTCAGCAACCAAGACCATTACCCTTTACACAATTTAACACATATGCACAAAATTCATAGTTGAGTAAAATGTTATCCCCCAGTTTTTCTGCACTTCTACCTAAAAGCAATGAATAAGAACTTCTGTAAATATTTCCTGATGAGTTTGTTCTGTGTTCTGTTTGTTCCATGGAATTATTTCAATATAGATATTTTTTCATGTTTTTCTTCAGAAAGGAGGATATTGCTACACACTGAACTCAGAATTCAGATGACATCTAGCTTCTGTAAGGATTTGGTTTATTTTATTTGAAGAGTAAACTGTGCTTATCCTGTGGAAGATGGGTTTTGTCAAAGAATTTCCAATGATTCAAAATCAATTCCAAATGGGAGGAAAACAAAGATTTAAAGGGATGTTAAGATTAATTTTCTGTATGTACTATCCCCACACATTACAAAAAAGGAGATTCTGGTTTTTTTTATATAGAGTGAATGTTTGTAATGATGTTTTCTGCTTTCTAAAGATAGAATCAGGCTAATCAGCTTGCTGAAGTTTAATTTATAATCTGGTGATGTCCATTTTGCATATTTAGATACTATTTGCATAAACAATGTAGTTCTTATTATCAGCTTTTCCCAAAAGATTACAAAAATACTAATTAATCTAATTTACATGTGGATAAAGACAGTTACCTGAGCTTATTTTCTATTTTTTTTCTTTTTTTAACCAAAGTGCCTTTTTTTTTTTTTTAAGATTCCCACTGTATCCTTACAGAATTGTATTCTAATAAGCATTGTTGTTTGAAAGTTTCAAAGATAGGGCTCAATTCCCTACAAATTGATTATTCTGTGATTATATTCTCTGGATATTGACTGATATGAGGCACCCATTCAGATGAGAATGAAATCTTGTAGTCCTGAGCACTCCTGGCACTATAAATAGCCTCCTTTTGGTCTTATATTCTCACATGCTCATAAAATGAGAAATATGTGGAACAGGTTAACCCTACTGCTGGGTTTGCCTTTGAAAACTGAATTTCTCTCTCTTTTTTTTTTTTTTTTTTACTTTTGTGCTTCTGCATATCTCTATATTCATGTTTTCTCTTCCAAAAAGGAAATGCAAGGCTATATTAAAATTTGTGTGAGTGAAAAAGCGGGGTTCGATAGATTTAAATCCCTGGGTGATTGACAGGTACCTTCTCCGCATTCTGCATCACTGCAGTCAATGAGCTGGAGGGTTTCAGAGAGAGTGAAAACAAAGATCATACCCAAAGGATTCCTTCTCCCAGTACCAGCAATAATAACCCTGAGTTTTGTCCTCAGGCAACACACATGAAAACGAAAACAAAAACAAAACTAAAAAGGAGTACATAAATTATTTACCACTATTAAACATTAAAACAGCAAAGGGTTTTTTTCAGGGGATTTGATGTGTCAATAAAATAACAAAAAAGGAATAACAGCGTACTTTGCTGTATACGCCTATTGACATCCAAATTGAAGGGAAAATGGCAAGGACAGAATTTCTATAGATTTCCTGTGAGTAGTTACTTGAGTTAGAAATGTGGGTGTAAATTAACATAACTCAACTCTTCCATTACGTGTTGTAAACCCTTTTTCCATTGGTACACAGGTCACATTGTCTTGTGGGTTTATGGGATCTCTCACTGCTTTCCCAGGTACAATAGAATCACTATGCCTGAATAAGCAACTTTTCCTGATTTTTGGCTTTTGCTACATCTCATAGATATGAAGCAACGTTTACCGTGCTGCAGAGGTGGAACAGTTAGCTGCACAGGGCTAAGCTGCATCCAGTACTGTTTGCAGTAGCACCAGCTACAAATCCCTTCGTGTCAAGTTTGCTGATTTTGCCTACCAGGACAAGATCTCACAGTTGTTATTTTTGGGTTGGACCTTCTGTACCATCTCTTGTACTGTACTGTGCATCCTCGTAGTTACTGTTATGGTCCAGGTCTGGCATCTGAGATTCCACAAGGATGCTGGAGCAGGCTGGTGAGACATCTTTCCTAATGCCAGCAGAATCGAGGTTTCCTAAGGACCCGAAAAGAAGGCAAAAGTGCATTTCTATCTTATCTTTCCTTAAAGATGAATTTATTCTTTAGACCATGTCCTTTTTTTTTTCCAGACTAGTTCGTATGGCTTTCTGGACAATTAAGCATGAATCAGCTCATTCTTTGACTTTTCCCTTGCCTTTAAAAACAGCAAAAGTGTTTTTCAGTACAGCTTTTTTCAATCTGGAGTTTATAATTCCTGTTGCTTTCCTGAAAATTCCATAGGCTCCCTCCAATACCATGTACAGTACCATGGCATTTCAGTCTTGGTCCTTCAGAGGTGCTGTGCTCTTCTACCTGTTTCCTCTCCCCCTGCCCCAAATTTTGCCAGAATATTTCCTTTTGCTGGCATTTTTTCAGGAGGAAAGTGAGGAGACAAGTTTTCAGCAGGAACAGGTCCCTGAATAAATAGGTATGCTGCATTATTTCTGATGGACTAATACTCAGAGGGGTAGGACGTGATGGAAGAATGATCAGGTTTTGGCAATTATGTTGCAAATAAACTAGTTTTCTAGTTAATTATTTTTCCATGTGGAATTGTGGAATAGCTCCATGTTTATAAAGAAGCTATTACCTTGTCCTATCGGTATAATTTACTAATGATTTTTCATTTAGTTTAATGTTGAATGAAAAAAGCTAAAATTTCTTTGGTTTAGAATAAATAGAGATTGTTTTATTAGAATAAAATCACAGAAAGGATTTTAAGATGTCCCAAGACTGGCTTTATTAATAAGCAATCCCTTTTCATGCAGCAGATATATTTTACATTCATCTGTTGTATAAAGACTTATCTCTGGAGAATTGTCTCAGCTTGCTTATTGGTCTGCCACTTGTCTCGTGTCTTAAGTACTGTCCTGATTTCAGTCAAGGACAGAGTGAATTTTTTGCAGTAGCTGTGAGGGGGCAGAGCCTGGAGCCCTGTAGGAATGGCCAAGACCCTACCATTATTCAGTGTCACCGTAAGTCATTGCCATGGGCTGGGGAAAGGGACTCTCTGTCCCTTCCAAGAAGAAGAGCACTGGTCCTGACTGGAGGGAGCGGTTTGGGTAGCATGGCTGTGGTAGGGTCAAGCTCCACACTCTCTCTTTTGTACACTTTTGTTATTAATATTGTTGCTGTTACTGTTTGTTTTCCTATCTTATTGCTCTTTCCACTAAACTCTTCTTATTTCAACCCGTGATCTTTGCCTTTTTTGTTTCCAGCTGGAGCAGGAGGGGAAGCGAGTGGCAGCATGGGTTTTTTTTTAGCAGCACTACTAAGTTGGAGAATGCCATTCTTAAACTACAAGTACCTCTGTGAAGCTTCAGTCTGGACTACAAGGAAAAAAACAAAGAATTTGAAGCGAAAATAAGAAGATGAATAGTATATTGTCAAATACCAGCAGGGCAGAATAAAATTCAGCTTCAGTAAGATTAATCTTTTCCTGTTATTTTTAACCGTTGTTTTAGTCATGATTTAATTGATTAGAAATTTAAATTTTTGGTTCTTTTCTACATTATATACGAAAATGAAAACACCAAAGGGAAGAATCCTAGGTTTGTTATGATTTTTAAATAATATTATTTGAAAAAAAGAAACAACAAACCAACAAACCAAAAAAACCCCAATGAAAATATCGAACCAAATCACAGCTCCATGACTCCTTGGAGGAACTACAAATGTCTTAGTAATGTAGTTTAGGTTTGTTTTTTAATGCTAAATTATAATGCTTTCCAAGTTTTGTCCTGTTTTGAGCCTTAAGGTTGCTGCAGGGTAGTACATAGCAGCACAGTAACCAAGGCGGGTTAGAACTTCAGTCTGTTCTCTAAAACTCTCCCTGACAATCCTGATGTTGTCAGACATTCCTGGGAACTTGTCATTATCCACGTCAGTCGGACTGCAAGTGCTCTCAAGAATGCAAATCCATTACGCCAGCAAATAATGCTCTGCTTTTGAGTGTGGATGGCAGAGTCACGAGTGCCCCTGAGCAGCAGCTGCAAGGAGAATTACTAGAAGGCTTTGAGATACTGAAATTCCTAGCAATGAAACAGGAGCTATGTGTCTGAAAGCCAGAAAAAGTGCTTTGGTCCTTGAATGAGAAGCATGGTCAAAACTAATAAAGCAAGAACAGCAGTGTTAATTTCACATTTTACACTGCCTTAATTTTCATTTCATTTGCTCAAAAGAAGAAAAAAGGAAGAAGTGAGAAAATTTCTGGAAATTTCAAATTCAAATGAATTATATAAAACTTGAAGGCTGCTTAGACCATGAGAAATAATGTACATGTAAGCTTTTCAAACACATCTAGTAAGTATTCTTTTAAGAGAAAAAGAAATAAAAAATTAATTTTTTGAAGAGTCTTCTAGTCTTAAAAACATGAGGCACCTCTTAGTGTCTTATTTCCTAATTTCAGTATGATAATTTCATGCATGCAGTGTGTGACTTGTACACATGCACTTTCTTGGAATTTAGGCAGAAACCATGTTGTCAACTTGTTGACAAGTTATTTCCTACGACTTGGTATATGTTGAGGAGGATGCATGTGTGGCAGCCAGAGTGAACCTTGAGCTTCAGAAAAATCATTGGTATGTTGGATTTACAAAGTTTGAGAGGCTCTACTTGGTCTAATGAGATGATTTAATAATGCATGTTTGCAATCATACCCATGAAAAACACAGCTCTGTGTTTCCAGGTTTCCTACCTGTCCCAATGAAAAATCAAGTCCTTGGTTTTACTCATTACAGATCTTGTGTATTTTTACAGAATTTGCATTATGCAAGTAGGTCACCAATAACCTCAAAGTTTCTGTGCTGTTTGAATCCTGTTGTGTGAATGGAAAATGGAAATTCATTTGAAGATACACGATTTGCTAAAGGGGTTTGGAAAAATCATGAAATTATGCTAAAGTTTTGTGCTGTACTGCATCCTTTTTTTATTCTTTCTCTCCATTACTGAAATAAGCTTGAATGGTGAGCATGGTAAATTATTTGAATCAGTTAATACTAAATTTCTGTTAATTAAACTACTTCATAACATCACCTACTGATTTTTATTAAGGTCAGTTCATATTTTTAATTGTTGCTTGATTAACAGTCTATCTCCCCATTTACTAGATCAACTCTGAACTGTCAGTGAAATACTCTGAAGTATTTCAAAGTATCCTGGTTATATCTTTTAAATCCCCCCAGTCTATTTAACTGAATCCACAACGTATTTTATGTCAATAAGTGACAGTCTTTATAACCTCACAATACAGTCAAGGATAAAAAGTTACATAGATATGAGGTAAATTGATTTGAAATATTGTTCTATTATGGCAAGAATGAGTTACTGGTGTTTCTCTCAAGGGTTTGCTTCTCTGTGTTGTCTTTTGCTACTGATGTATTTTTACATTATATACTGCCCAGTGAGTTGTTTTCTGTTATCTTCTTATTACTGAAACATAGCAAGTGCTGAGTTAAAATTTTATCATGTCGGACTGCATCAGGTAAGTGAATAGTCTCTTTGTTGGTTTTGTTATACTGGCCACATATTTGAACACCAAATTGTAAGAATAGGATAAAGAAATCCCAGCCTCAAAAAGTATTGAATATTTTCTGAAAAAAGTGTTGTCTCAAAAAGCAGAGAACCTGAGGCTGACCAGGTGGTTCAAGTCTGTCTCTTCGAAGCAGACAAAAGGGAAGTGTTGTTGTTTAGGATAATAAGGAGTAGGTGTGGAAAGATGTATAACAAGTTTTCTGATCTGGGATCGTTGATCTCTCTAAAAAATCTTTCTTGTAAATTTTTTAATGCACTGATCATCACACTTCTCTTCAGCTAATGGGTTGCTTTGTAAAACCATATTTCATAAACTGATTAATCTGATAAAATCTGTTTTGTGAAGCATAAGTACTTGCTCTTTTAACCTATTACTTTTAACTATTATCCTTAACTCTAAAAAGGTTAGTATGTGAATATGTGACACATTAGCACAACCTGGTACTGCAAGCTGCAGCCACTGAGGTTACGGCAGGGACAGATGCTGCCTTGTGGGGGAAAGGTTAGGGAGGTAGGGTATCTTTGTCAAGAGGATGCTCCCTTTGCTGGACCACTAAGGGCAGGAGAAGATAACATGTGGTACAGAGCTTTGGGTGGGAAGAGGAATTGTTCCCTCTGCCATTAGAATGGCTACTATTTATCATGTTTTTCTCCTGCTTGGCATTTGGTGACAAAAGAGGAGCTGGGACTGCTTCCTGGCTATGTGTGGAAATCCAACTTACTTTAATCAGGATGCATTCACTTCAGTGGGGTGTATGCATGAATCTGTATTTTCATCCAGGTTTTCCTGGGTAGAACAATGGGATGCAAGCCTGCCACCTGCATCTTAGTAGCCCTTTTCTTTGTTCTTACATTGTTACACTTCTTTATTCCAAAGCATGATCAAAGTTTGTTTTGTGACGTTATGGAACTGGAGAAGGACATCAGCTGGGAGAGCAACCTATGCTGGTGATCCACAGAGTGGAAAGAGCATGAAAGTAAATGGGGTGGAAGTAATGAAAACACCTTCGATTAATCTTCACCTTGAGGCAGAGTGAGATATATGATTACATCCTCAGGAAGGATGAAAACGAGACATTTAAGAAAGATTTAAATATCTAAAAAGCCATACCTAACAGAATCTGTCCAAGTTCTCTAAAGTGTACATAATATGAAGAAAATAAAACCCACAAAGACACTCAAAAGTGGGACATCTCACACAAAAAACTATAGTATGTCTGCCAGGCAAAAGTATGAGAAAGGAAATTGAACTGGTTTTTTGCATGACAATCACTTTATATCGTGCTGGATTGAACAGGTACAAAAAACAATGCCAAGAGTGTTCTGCTGCTGGGGTAATGTTTTCAGTCACTGATGCTCTCACCTGCTTTCTGTGAGTGTGTCAGAAGATTTCACTGCATCAGGGAGAGAGAATGGGCTTACATCCACCCTGATAAATCACATGCATATGAGAAATTCTGTTTTCTGTCTGTAACGAGGACTACTACCACTGGCAGTTTCTGCCACAGCTCAGTTATATGCAAATGAAGGCTTAAAAAAGTGAAAGCAGGAAGAGTGATGCCACTGTAAAATTTACATTCTGTATTTCCTGTATCACAGAAATGGGATGTAATCATTGAGACTTGTTCCTGTGTTGGAACTCTGAATGATTTGTAAGCTGGGATTTGGTATACTAACCACCTCAGATGAGTAATAAAATTGAGATGATTAAGTACTATGTACTTTTGTTGGCTGCTTTATATAGGTAAATATTTGTCAGTAAAACTGTCCTTTTCCAGCATCTGCAGAAATATGCTGTGACTCAAATGGCATTATTCTACCACCCACAGAAAGTTTTTTCTCAGAGATCACAGAGATTAAGATGATAAAAACAAATTCTAGCAATAAATATGTTAAAGGAACATTTCTATTGCAAGGATGCTAAAAGTTGAATCAAAAGAACATCTACCTTAAGCGCCTTTTTTTCAAAGAAGATTATCTCCTTCTTTGCTTTTTCTATGAAGGTCTAGTAAAGAAAATGATTTATTCATCCTGTATAATATTACTTTTGAGGAATAAATGTTTTTTCTCCATTTTTCTCCTGTTACCCAAGTATTTTATCTCTTGCTGTGAATATTCATTTTATTTATTTTCAATTGCAATATTAAAATGAATATTTTTATTAGTCTGTCAACATTTCATTTCATCAGCATACTCCTTAGTGAGAAGTAGCATCTTGAGTGAATTTAAGACAGTCAGTTTTAAAAGGACTTTTTCTTCCTGAAAAGAAAAGCTTTCTTTGCTTTCTTTAAGCTGATGTTGATGAAACGGATGTGCTCTGTACCTTATGCTTTGTGGCATTCACAGAATACCATATATAAGAAACCAGAAAAGGAGATAACTCTGACATGATGAAGGGTGGCCCCCAGGAGGAATATTCATTCCACACACATTACGTGCAGTCTTTTCCTTCACAAAGTACAAGATAGGATAACAGATACTGGGAGCTTTATACAATGAAATACTTATCAGTTTTCTATTTTGTGGGATGATTTAGGTGAAAATGTCTGTCTTCACTCATCAGCTGCAATCACGAACATTCTGGATTTGGCCATTTGGAGATTAAGATGTTTTTTGTGACTTAATAGATAAGGTGAAGTGGAAATACATGGGGTCATAGTATGGGGTTGTAGATTATGTCACTAATGTTTTGTTAGCAATCATTTAAACTGAGGTCACTGTCTTCCTATTTAGAGACTTTGTAAACATCATCCTCCCCTACTGAGCCTAAATATCCTAGTTCCTTTGGAAAGTAACTATCCTGTAAAATTCCCAAGTGCTAATTCTTTAGCCAAGATTTGCTAGCTGCAGAACATCTTGCCTACTGCTAAACTAATACCTTCATAAATATTTCCCTGGTACAGGGATGATGGTTATTTTACACTGAGAATATTTTTTCAGTGATCACTGTCAGGAGAGATAGGGTCTGATTAACACTGGTCACCTTTGCCAGCTGGATCTTTAATCACAGACTCGGCAATAAACAGAGAAATGTAATCAATAAAATTGCAGATACTATGAAGAAATATAGGTGGGGACTAAAAGTCTATTGATAAAATCTGGTGATTATTTCTCATCAAGACTTTAGGCTGTTATCTTCTTTACCTGTAGCACTACCCAGCAGAATTGAGTGGCCAATTATTAAAAAAATTGCAAAGAAAAAAACCTAATGAAATAGATTCTCTAAGCTCTGTTTCTTAAAACTTACTTTTATTTACTTGCTGTATCTTTTTTTTTTCTGTATGTATTTCTTCTGCTTCTTACCATGGGATCATTTGGTAGACAAATGAGTTATGCACAATAATTTGAAATTTGTACCATTATTCACTATAACTTTATTGTAGCTTAACATTTCAGGTAACCACACAGCCTTTCCAGAAAGTGATCAATTACTTTCATTTAACGACAATATTGCATATTTGTTTTGCTTTTCAATTAATAATTTTTTTTCATCCTGTTACAGTACATAAACTTTACATAAAACCACAATTCCCCACAATTTATAAAACCATTCAACTTGCCTATGTTATCTTAAGCCTAAAATTTCTTTTTCCTCCCTCATTTTTTTGTAAGTCTTGGAGAAAAGAAACCCCAACCCCAAACAACAACAACAACAAAATCAAATAAAACTCCCAAGTATTAAATGTGGTAAATGAGATTTTGACTTACAACTCTTTTGTTTCTTTTCATAGAAGTTGTGTGAAACTGTCAAGGATTTTCAGGAAATGAAAACGGATACGTGTCTTAAGTTTGACTTCTTTATTAGACAAAAATTTAGTAATAAGTCTCTCTATGTAACAAATGCCCAAACTCAGATCATAATACAAAGTATATGTGCACGATATATAATACGTTTGAAAACTCTAAACCTAAAGCACCATTTTAAAGAAGTTTATCATTCAAATCACCTTTGAAACCAAGGAATGACACCATTTTCTTGATGATTTGGAACACATCCAGTAATTTCTTTTTTTTTTTTTTTTTGATCAAATAGGATAAAAATATGATAAATATGCCTACAGCTTCGTAAATTCATGGTGAACTGTCATTTTTTTCCAAAAACAATTTATCATTGATAATCTAAACTAGCAATTTGAGCATAAACTTCTTAGGGATGAGCATAGTTTCTATAAAGACATTTACAGGCATATTTGCAGTATTCAAGGCAGTATTCAATACCTTGACATTAATTATCTTTAAAACAATATCCTATATATTTTAATATTCAGAAACCTTACACTATCTCTGCAGGTGCAAAGTGGAATTCCTTCTCATGTTATCTATGATTACTGCCATAAATACTTAAAAAAATATGAAGTCAGTTGTGGTTTTCAAATTCAGATTATCTGCTACTTTTATGAGAGCACATAAACATATTTCTAGGAGCTCTGCAAAGGTATTTCAGGGATGAATTCAGGATGACAATGGAGTTAGTGAGTGAAATCTTTCTTATCCACCACAGTAGAAAATGTACACTGCATTTCATCATGCTCATTTTCACTCCAGTAATCACCCTGTATTTCAAAATGCCAGTGTAACTTTATTACCAACTGACAAAAAATGGAGAAGATCATGTGGTGGACAGTTAGCATAAGGGGTATGGAAATGTGCTCTTCAGCTAAATATTTGCATGTGCCTTACACGTCCCTGGTGTTTTGACTTATGTTTTTAAGTCTCCTGCTTAATCCCCGCATTTTTGCAAGATGTGCGTGGTTTAGTATTCAAGTGATGTTCAGACATGTAGATTACAGATATAATGCAGAGAAGCTCTGCCCCAAGCTTCTCTGACAAGATAGTATGAAGTTTTTTGCATGCAGATTTAGTCCTTGAGTAGATGCACAGAGGGGAGTTACTAGGATTCATAGAGGACATGGACAAACACAACTTCAGGGGCTCCTCAAAAGCTCTTGGCTGTAGCCCTGTGGATTAGGGGCATGACACTTCTTCCCTACCAGAAACAAGGGCTTCCAGCTGGACTGGTTTAGAGCACTGGTTTCAAATAATCTGAAAGAGTGCACAGACTCATTAGGAAGAGGAATGTGCAAATTCTGCGATAGCAAGGAATCTTTTTGCATTTTCCTTAATTTTTTTCTTCACATATTTAATTCTATTGTCTGGTTAGATATCAAAGGTGCATTAGCCCATTCTATACATGCCAATTGTTCTAGTTGTTACTATCCACTGTTTGGCAATATGTTTTTTGCCTGTTATTACTTATCTGAGTTTTCTCTGGCTATTGATCTGGAATTTTTCAGCAGCTGGAGTCATAAGACCTCAGTAAATCTAAACTGAAATCCAGACAAAAGGACTCTGCACATGGATGGTTTATGTATGACCAAATGCAATCTACTGCACATGGCCAGACTGACTACGCAACATTTAGCATATTCATTTAAACATATGCAATTTGCATACATCTAGTAAATTACAAGCAGGGACAGTATCTGCAAGGAAATCAATTGCCATAGTTCTACTGAGATCAGAGTAATTTACTATTTTTTTTGACTCATGGTTTCTGGAAGTGCTTTGCTTGGTTTTTCAAGCTTTGCTTGGTTTTTCAAACTTTGCATTTAAAAAAAGGTACATGATGAGGAAAAGCATCATAAAACTATTCTGTAACTCTTCTCTGGAAATAGCAAATCTACAAAAGTATAGTGTATGTGCCAAGATACCAAGGCTCACTTAAACTGACATTAAGACACCTGTGGTTTCTAAGGAGGTCTCCAAAAGCACTCTTAAGAATTGTGAGTTTTTTCAGCTGTGTATTTTGCAAATATTTATTGTGGTAGGATTTATATTCATTTTAACTTAAAAGCAGGCAGCAGGAAGCCTTTTTAGGTAGACAGAAGAGCATGCTTATTAAGGAAGCATAGGAGGGGTATGAGCTAATGCTTTTCCTTGAGTAGATAGAGTCCAGTCACTACATGTGCACTGAAAGACAGCAGGAGCCAATAAAAAAGTCCAGAAAGAAAAAAAATACAGAAGACTGGATTCTAGGTGTAGGCATCACAGCACTGTTCTTCTGCTCAACCTCAAAAAATACATGCACCAGTTTCAGTTGTCCCAAGCCAGTTTCATTGTTCCAGTTTCACAAGCCGCAAGAAAGGAGCCATTGCTGTCATGCTCATGACTCCTACAGCTGAGACCTATCCCATGGAAGGACAAAGAAAGATGGAGCTGGGTGCCAAGTTATTTTCAGAAATTTTCAGATTTTTTTTTTCTTTTGTAGAACTTTATTTCCCACCCAGGAATCAGAATATCACATTGAGGACTTGGAGTTATGGAATAATATATGTTATAAGGGACCTCAGAAAGTCATCTGGTCCCACCCCTACTGAAAATAGCAATACTAAAGTGTAAGAATTCCAATTTTTTTTCTAGCAATCATGGAAAACAATACACATAGGCTTAATGACTTTCTGCATATTCATCAATCTTCATATACAGAACTCCCACTGGAATTACAGATAACACAGAAAAATCTTTTACATTTTATTCAGTTTGTTCTAAAGGAATTGATACCTGACTTTCTAACTGCAGAGAAGCTTATCTTCAAAGATCTGAGGCTGAAAGTGACTCCACAGACAAAAATTTCCAGACTTTCTCTTCAGCACTTCTCTTTTCTAGGGAAGGAAGGGAACAACCCTATTGTCTTCACAAAGACACAACCCTAAGACTTTGTCAGATAACTGAAATATGTTAGTCAATTATCTGTGCTCTGTCAGGTTAGGCAAATGGACTTTCAAAGGCTGCCTGGAGGCAACTGGCCACCTGTCATGCTGCCTTACATGCCCACGGGGTCTTACACTCCTTAGGTGTCATTGGGGAACAAACCGTCCATAAGAAGTAGGTAGATTTATGGCTCCTATACAAATATTCATCTCTTTATCTGCTTGGTTCCCACAACCTCTCTATTGTGTTTTATCTGCTTTAGAACCGATGTATTTTTAAGGGTCACAGTTTTGTACTTGCTGCAGAGGAAACTGCAGTAGGAAATCAAAGTGTACCTCCTTTTTTTTTTTTTTTTCCCTTGCTTTCTACAAATAAACTCCTGCCCTTCCCACTCTTAGCACTTTTTTGAAATCTTAACATTAAGACTCCGAGCTCTGGAAAAAAAAAAAAAAGAAAGGTGGTGATATGGTTATACAAATGATAATTTTGCTGACAGAGGTGAAAATTATCAAAGGAAGATAAGCTGTAGCATTTTGATGAAGGGGTCATGTGAGGGTAACGAAAATAATCTCCAGAGAAAAAGTCATTCTCCTAAAACCTGTGAGCCTGGAAATAAAAATAAAGTATCTGAGTTGTTTAACAAATATACATTTTATAATTAAAGCCAGTTACTGTCTGAAGATTGGAGGGAGGCTGAATACAGTATCTAAGTTTCACAGAAGAGTTAAAGGTAATGCTGGGAACTACAAAGCAGCACTGAAGCAGTACAGGAAAAGCTAGCCGCCACTAAATTAACCAACAAAGAATTGAATAAGGACAGATCAATACCCATAACTTATTTTTCTGTATCAAAATTATAAATCAACAGAACTGCTTGAACATGAGCATTGTTAAGAGAATACGGTCCTTTCCTTTGTAATAGCTGCAAAAAGTTTTTTGAAGAAAGTGGGGTAAACTTTGCATTAAATTTTTTTCTTTTTCCTCCCTAAGATTGGATTTGTAGCTTGCTGAACAAGAACTTAAGGTTATTTACCTGAACAGTGTGCAGGTAAATATAGAGGAGAGTTTCTGTGAGCTTTCCTTAGACGAAGCAATTCTTTCATTCATTTACACAGGTGGGATTTAGTGTCCTGAGGACAGAAAAAAACCCCAAAACTTAAGACTTTTACACTGATATTAATAAAACTGTCTGAGTTTTGCCATTTAACGGTCAAACAGACATGAGCTGTGTTGAATCAAACTAGAAAATACTTCTGGGACTTAGGAAGGTTTCCCTTCCATGGAATACTACTCAGTAACAAGTCAGAGTGACTTGAAAAGGAGGGATGAGAGGGAGGAACTGTGTTTTCCCATGAGGCAAAACAGACTTTTAGAAGGAAGTCACTGTATTTGTTGAGCCAGTGATCTTGCAGAACACGGTAATTCCTGTGAACTGTCCTGACTGTGGGAAGTGGAAAAAGAGATAGGTTTTGACAATCTCTGTAACACTTGCAGGGTGTAGTTGGTAGACTGGAGGTTTATGAGGGATTTACAAGGCATGCACATTCAGTGGGGCACTGCTTCCTGCTGGAGGTCTGAATTCATTGAAGGCACGTCAGAAACTGGTACATTTTTCTAGATCCAAAGATACAAGCATTTACTTTATATTTAGGTTATCTTCTGTTCTAGGCACCTAAGATCAAAAGCAAACTAAGAATGTAACATATGAATGGTCGTACCGGCTTTGACCAGAGGGTAGACCTAACAGGCCGTTCCTTCTCCAACAATGGCCCAAAGCACATGCCAATGGAAACTACAGGGAAAAGGGCAAATTTCTACAGATACTCTCTCATCTTGAGCATTTGGTTGCTCAAGTTATTCCTGAGCCAGAAGTTGGCTGTGTATTTACCAATTCTCAGATAGTTTCTTTTCCGTTGCTTTGTCTAGTCTCTCCATGGACCCATGTAAATCTGTATTAGACATCCACAGGAAAGAGACCATATTAGCAGTTCTTTTACATGCTATACAATACACTATTTTGATTATGGCATGTCATGCCCACCCCATGACAAGAAGGTGATGACATAATTCCATTTAGAGTACCAAGGAAAATGAAATTATATTACTGTGCCTGAGGTGTATCTTCCTATAATCCTCAGGTTTCTTGCCTGTTTTACGTAAGAATGTGGCTTTTCTTCTCTCACAGAATTTCAGAGCACGTGTGTGTACAGGAATGAATGCACGATTGCAACCTCCTCCAACCCTTCATTTGCTGATATTCCTAAAATATATTTTGGTTCAGAAAACTAAAAAACCCAGGAAGACTGACAAGGTAAGCATGCCAAGAAATAAAAGAAAATTTACTCTCCAGTAAAACTGCAGCAATTATCATAATGCATATTCCAAGTCAAGATTAAGATGTCCCGTATTTTTGCTGAATGTATCAGCCTGTGTGACTCGTTAGGCTCCCATTCATTATGGAAATAGACCAGTAAATTACAGCTTTTGCAAATGCAATCATTATAGCTGTAACTTACAAAATATATTAAGCCCTTTGATCTTTGTCAGAGAACATATCATATACTTTTAAACACATTGCTCGGAAATGGTAATTTAAAAACGATAAACCTTACATTCACAGCTTTAATGCATATATTATGCTCTACATTTATATCAGAAATAATGTCCATATTCTGTCTATTGCATAATATTGCCTTAAATTTCAGCTGAACAGAAAAAAAATATGGTACTGCAAATTGATAAAGTATGAATGAAAATTGTCACCAATGAACACCTGTGGGTTTTTGCATTACTCAGAACTACAATCTAAATAAAGCTAGGTATTTCTCTTGTAATAATGTATTGCAAATTGAACGTTGTTAACTCTGTGCACTCTGTACTTCAGTATTTTATATATCCAGGTTTAAAAATAAATAATGTTTCTCAAAAATATTAATCTAAGTCAAAATGCTGTTTGGAAATTAACACTGTTTTGGCCTTTGTATATCACATGCTTTTTTTGCTTCAGTTACTTTCTAGTGATAGTAAGATGCTGAGGGAAAGCAAGGATGAAAAGATGCTTAGCCATTTTTAGGAATCTTTAAAGTAATCTTTACAGTTTATGATCAGAACAGATGTGACATCTTATTTATGGACTAACTAGAAAGGGGAAGGTTCATAAAAGTATATGTTTGAATAAGAAACTGATCTCGTACATATTTGTTCTTACAAAAAATGGCGTTTGCTCTTGAAAGATCTAGTATAATGTCAAAACCCTGTCTGAGCTGGAGACCAGTTGCTTAGAAAGATAGCATCATAATGGCATAAAAGAAGCAGTACATAATACTGAAAATGCTATAGCTTGGTCACTGTAAGATCTACACAAGTATATAAATAGTTAGATTTTGGAACTTTACCAACAATTATTCAAGCTTTAAAAATGTTTCGGACTCCAGTGAAATTGAGCATAAGTACAGATTTTGCCTATGCATGTGCACTTTAGTCTGATGGTTTCACTGTTTATTGTAATGAAAAGCTATGATCTTAAAGAATAATTTCATTTTTCCTCTGGTTTTTTTGAACTGGCATTTTCAAAGGAAATACAAAGTGAAGATATTTTACTTAACAGATAATGCCACTATGGTCCATTTTTAAAATTTAAAATGGGCAGATTAAATGGCACTACCTTAAATAAGTAGAAAGAAAAAATACATTTTAAAAAAAAAATTATTACTGTGAACAGCCCTGGCTTGTTTGCTGTAATCCTCACCTGAAAGGAGCAATGGTTCTGTCCAGACATTTTGACTTACCGAGTCACTTGCTGTGCTTCTAGAATTTGTTCACAAAAGGTTTCATAAAATGAACAGCTAATATAAAAAGCTGCTGATTGCCCAAAATAGCATAGCCTGCAGATTTCAAGAGCAACCACTACTGCTTATTGCTTATAATTAATATGACATCACTGATTACCACTTATAAACCTTTTTTATGGGAGCCTAAGCGTCCTATATTATGTGTAACTGAGCATATGGAATCTTAGATCATTTTTTTGCCTTCTGTCTCTGAAAATTTTCAGAGGAAAGAAAGCTAGTTGTATTTCATTATTCTTTATATTTAGAAGGTCTGTTTTCTTGGCCAGGAGTCCAAAAACCTTTTCTAAGAGGACTTACCTAGCAGCTGTGTTGACAATTCTATTTTTGAGTTCAACTTCTAGAGCAAGATGAGTTTTTCACACCTGTGCCTCTGGAGCTCACTTTTTGGAAAGAACTGGGCTTTGCATTAATTTTGCAGCAAATGCTATTCAGTACAAAGGAAAAATCCAAAGTTTCTCCTTCTAGCACAGACTGATAAAGAACAGCAGTCTGTGGTGTGTGGAGAAAGTTTTTTGATGAAGGCTCAGGACACAACGTGAAAATCAGTTAAAAGGCACCTTTTGACGCTGCAATGTATCCCTTCATTGAACTGCTCTTTGGGAAGTTGTATTGGGACAAACTCATAGCTCAGTTTCAATTAAAGTGTTACCTCATCACCATGAAATTAACCATTTCTGGACTTCTAAAGAACAACATCCACCTGGAGTGGACACTGTAGACCTAAAAAAAGAGTAAGTGTCTTCATATCTGTCCTCCTGATTTTACAGTAAAAGGATTTCCCTTTAGGT
Source organism: Corvus hawaiiensis (assembly GCF_020740725.1). Taxonomy (NCBI): domain Eukaryota; kingdom Metazoa; phylum Chordata; class Aves; order Passeriformes; family Corvidae; genus Corvus; species Corvus hawaiiensis. Next base: position 80,299,256 of record NC_063214.1, read on the forward strand.
GTGCAGAGCCTGGAGTGTGAGTGACTTGGTCCTCAATATCAAGGATGTGTTCTGTACTCTAAGTAAATACATTGGCAACCTGTGTGCGGATGGATCTTCCCCTAAAATTGAGGCAAGATACTAGAAGCCCCACCCCCCCCAGAGCTACAGCTTCTGCAGTGCTGCAGGGCTGGTGGTGTGTACAGAGGCAACTGTCTGCCTGCAGAAATAGCTGCCACTTCACCAATGGAAATTCTATCAGACATTTGAGAATTTTAGTGATTGTTTCCTCAACCTGTGAAACATTCTTGCTAGAAATCTGTTATGTGAAAGCTGCAAATCTATGGAGTGCACAGGTTTAATGGAGAATTGAGAAGTCAGCTTCTCTCTTTTGTGAAGCTGAGTTATGGAGCATTTTGACATTTGCAAAGCTTTATTGTCAAGTCAGGTGAAAGATGCTTTTGTCTATGCAGTCCCCTTAATACCCATGACAACAAGGAGAGTTTTTTGATAACACCTGAAAATAAATCAGTGTATCTTTCAAAGTAACATAATTTATCCTGTTTCTAAAGGGAAATAACTCAAAACCATGAAAAAAAAGGAATAAAACTTCCTTGTACAATCTCAATCTCATGCCTATGTACTACACACTATAATGTTTAAGATCTATAATCTTGTTTTTCCACCATGTCCTTGAATCGTTCAGAGCTCAAGATGATAGCTGCTTTGCAAATGATGCAGCAATTCAATATTTATTTTTTTCCTTGTTGTTTAGAGATTCCATAGCTCTTTTACTGCACACCTTAAAACTGTCTCAGCCATGTGAGATATTCCAGTGGATGAAGGAAATAATGCTGGCTACTGCTCCACTTTCTATTGATGTTTTTATTATGATTGGGTGAGAATGGTTATTTTTAATATCTTTTTTTTTTATAGAAGGCTAAAAATCATGTCTTTTAAATTTTTGACAGATCTTTAGGAAAAGCTTTGCAAACAAAATCAATCGGTAGAACTTGACATGAATGACCACCTATTTGGAATAATTTGAGAAAAAAAAAGCCCACTTGTGAGAAACCTGGCCAGCAGATGCATTGCAAAGCCTTCATTCTAAGCAATCATCTATGTTACTACATTGAATGTGTTTGATGAAGGGGGGTCTCCAAGAGGGTAAAAGATTGATTTTCAGTCTGACTGCCAAGTAAGAAAAACATTGAAAATTTATTTTTAAGTGCTATTATATCTTTCCACAGAAGTACAAAAGACACAAAAACTTTCCCTGGTGATCAAAATATTCCATATAACTAAAATAAAATGTTTCATTTTCATGCTTATGCAAATGAATTGAATAATTGAAAAGTGTTCCTTCTCAAAATTAATGTAGGAAAAGCCAGCCTTTTACCCAACAGTTTAGAGGTCTGAGCCCTCATCAATGTACAACAACTCAAAATCAAGTCCATCTCTGCCAGGTTGGTTTAAGTTGGAAGACACTAATCACCATGTCAAGGAGAAGGAAGGAAGACTTTAAAACAAAATTAGAGGTTTTTTCATGAGTTGTGAAACACACCAATTTTACAGTTTTATTTATACGGTTCAGCTGAAAAAGGATGGGCATGATGTGACCACCTCAAACAGCCTCCTAGTGTGAGTCCTGAAGTAGGAGAGCTTTTAGCTCATGCCTATGATGTGCCTAGCAGAAGGTGTTATGTTTCTAAGGGATTGCTAAAGCTACTGACTTAGAGTGCATTCCGACCTGGGCTTTCTTTGGAGCTCTTCCACTTTGTAGAAAATTAATTACATGCATACTGAGAACACACAATGATTCTCCCATGTGATGAGTAGGAGATTTGTTGAAGCCGTAGAAATACCTGTGTTTAAACGTGAGCTCCTGGGAGAGCCAGGCATTCCTTCCACATTCAGGACTACAACACAACTGGCTGTCTAGGCTACTTACATCTGAGGCAGGATTCAAAGGTGGAAATGAGCCTGACTTTCCTATAGCAAGTTTCCCATGTTATGTAAAGGTTATACCATGTTGTCATTGTCTTATGTAAATGTGCTAATAATTCTAACAATGGATTGAATTCAACTGGTATTTGTGAAAAATGCAGGGGTGAACATGCTCCAATTTTTTCCTGGCAGATTTACATTTTTCTTAAAAAACAATTACCTAGAGGCACCCCTGAATTAATCAGAGAATCTCTTTTGCTCCTTTACGATGATTTGTGCACTTCAAACCAGTTTGCTGATTTTCTTATTTGCATATTTGAATCTCTGTCAACTAACTTTCCTGTGGGTTGGAGAAACGCTGAAGAAGATTGGATTGTGGGGGCGTCTGTCATGCTCAATATGTGGTAAGCTAATGCTCCTCTTTGACCGCAGCACAGAAGACGGTTGGCGCAATCCAGAAGAAATGAGGTAAGTGTAACAATTGTTACACCCTTCTGATCCTATATTGGGGTGAACTGTGTGTATCTTCCATGTATCTTACACACCCTGAGAGCTTACATACAGATCTGTCAAAACTTTTCCACGCAGTAAATAAACAAAGCTTGTCTAACTTTTCAATAATACGGGGCACTAACATGTACTAACAGCTTGTTATTTGTAGTGGGCCGGTAAGACACGGAGTTCTCTATTTGTAGGCTGTTATAGAGGGGTCTACTTGCATCCTGTCCTCTGGCAGAAGAGGTTGGCTGATAGCACTTGACACTGTTACCATACACACAAACACTGTTCACACCCCGTGTACACAAGCAGTGTCAGAGCATCATCACTCGGTCGAGGGGGGCGGGGGGGGAGAAGGAGAGGGAGAGGAAGGAATGACAGTGTGGGAGAGGTAAAACAGGAAGGGAGGCTAAAGGAACACGCAGCACCAGGTGGGACCAGGCTGCGAACACTGGCCCAGACCCAAAACTAACACTGCAGCTAATGTGACATCACAGCAGTATTGGCACCTAATAATTTCTGTCTAAATTTGAAAGTATCTTGAATCATGATGAATTATGTCATGATACTGCTCTGTGGCTCCTCACTGGTAAGTCAGTCTTCAGGTTCATGGTCTTTTATCTCTTCTGTTGGCCTTCTTCACTTCATCCTGGGTCTAACATGTCTCTCTAAATATTTTGGACAAGCTATCAAACTTCTCTATAGTACTCCTGAAAAGCACTGCAAAACCTTTTAAAACTCTAAGTTTGGATTTTGCTATCAAATACTTTACAGAATATTCTTCTCTCTCCCCGAGCCAAGACCAATTCACCTTGCAGGAATTTTCTTCACGGCCCCCACTCAGATTTTTGCAGATGCTCATTTGAAGAAAGAAAATTTATGGTTTTGTTCCTCTGGTCTCCTCTCCTAGGTTGGCAGGAAGTATCCGGGTCAAGGACTGTCTTTCTTGTTTTCTCATTCTTTGTGCAATGCACAGAAACATCTTTCCTTCTATCTCTCCTTCAGACGATGAGCTAATCCTCATTCTAGCTTGTCAGCTCAGGTATTTATGTGAGCAACAAATAATAATAAACGGGGAAAAAAGTATTTAAGGGGCCCAGTCCAACCATGGCACTACAGAGAGCAATACTGCCGAGGAGTAGTACCTTTTTGACGTCTTGCTAGCAGGGAATTTGTAATTTTGGGGCTAGGAGCGGCTGGATTTGTGGTGAGGAGGAAGTTTTCGGGGTTGAGGGTGCTTTTCCTTCCTTCTGCCAGCAAACAGCGATCCACGCCAGGATTTGCTTTCTGCTCCTGTATTCTGTATTTCGGCGATGCAATGTGTAGCACGTTTCTCTCTCTCTCTGTGTGTGTGTGTGTGTGTGCGTGCGTGTGTGTGTATGTGTGCATGTGCGGCTTTCCCTCGCTGTGTCTTGTCTCCGGGATTTCTCCCTGCCTGGCTCCGGAGGCTGCTCCAGCGCTGCGCGGAGCAGAGGTTTCCCCGGCTCCCGTAAATACAGGCACACGCATCCAGTGCACCACACGCACGCACACCACACACACACACACACACACAGAGGCACACAGGCACGCTCCGAGCCGCTGTCCAGTCCATCCCCACGCCGGCTGCTTTCCCCACCGTCTCCATCCAGCCTGGCAGAGGCGGCAGGCACAGCTCCGCGGCGGATCGCGCTGACGCTGCCGCGGGACTCCGCTCGCAGCAACGCGCCCGCGGTTTCCATCTTCACGAGCTACAGACAGATTTTTACCCTCTTTTTTCCTTTGCCTTTTTTGCTTTTGGTTGTGGGGTTTCTGGTTGTGGTTTTGGTTTTTTTTTTTTAATTTTTTTTTTCTTTCGGCGTGGGGCGAGCGCTCTGCGTTTGGAGAAGGAGCCGGGGGGACAAGGCTACCGCTCTCCTGCCCCCGCCGTGCGCGCATGTGTGTGTGTGCGCGCCTATCTCCCCCCCGCCTCGCAAAAGTTTGCCTGGGCGGCCGGGGGGCTCCCGGGCCGCCGCCCCCGCAGCCGGGGGGCGCGGCGGAGGCGCGGCGGGGCGGCAGAGGCGGCGGCGCGGAACTTCCGCGCCGCGCGGGAGTTGCGCTCCGCGCCATGCCGGCGGCGCGGGGGGCTGCGCGGCGCTGCGCCCTGGCGCGGCCGCTGCTGCCGGTGCCGCCGCCGCCGCTGCTGCTGCTGCTGCTGCTGCCGGCGCTGCCGGCCGCGGGGACCGAGGGCAAGGCGCGGAGCTGCGGCGAGGTGCGGCAGGCGTACAGCGCCAAGGGCTTCAGCCTGGCCAGCGTGCCCTACCAGGAGATCGCAGGTGAGGAAGGGGCCGGGCGCGGCGGGGATCGGGCAGGGGCCGCGGAGCGGGGACGGCGCTGTCGCCGCCGGGCTGCGCGCACGCCCCGCCGGAGCGGGGCCGGGGATCGCGGCGCTGTGTTCGCTGCGCGGCGCGGAGAGGAGCGGAGCGGCTCTGCCGACCCGGGTGGCATCTGCGGGCTTCCCGGAGGAGCGTGTGTGTGTGTAGATAAAGATTAAATAGACACAGAAGCTAAGGGGGTGGGGGGTAAAAAAAAGGGTGAGAATGACGGGGACGCAGGCAGGCTCAGCCGCGGATCTGTTCGCTGGCTGAAACTTCTTGAGAGTTGCAGCCGGGCGGCGAGAGGCAGCGGGCAGGTCCGCAGTGGCGGCTGCCCCCGCTGCTGCCCTGTGCGGGGGACAAAACTTCGCCCTCTGCCCGCGGGCACAGGGCATGAAAGAGGCGGCGGAGGAGGAGGAGGGCGAGGAGGGCAGACCTGCTCCCCTCCCGCACCCCGCCGCGGCCCCGGACCGGGCGGGTCGCCCCTCGGAGGCGCCGCCGGGCGCCTCCGCCGCAGCACGGATCGAGCAGAGGCACCGGCTGCCGGGGAGAGGCACCCACACACATCCAACACACACCAGCCCGGCAGCCCCGGCAGCCTGTTACTTGGCTCTTCCGTCTGCTGAAACATGCCTACAACAGGTTATATCGCAATCCGCCTACGAAGGTGTTGGGAATGGTTTTTTGTTGTAATTCTATTTCCCTACTTTCCCCTACAACCTTATCAGCATTGCATCTTTATGACTAAATGAATAAAAATACGTTTGGGGCTGAAAATCATTTAGCAATCAGAGAGCACCACAAAAAGAGAGAAATCATACGTGGTGTCATGAGCCGGGACTGCTTAAATCGGACTGCTTGAGCCCTCAAGAAAGGTTTATGCTTTGCCACCGGCACTTTGCTGTTAGTTCGTGCTATTTGTAGTGAATTAGATGCTCCTCGGTTTGCTTGCTTCCTCTTTAAAGTTGGAAGCAGTAGATTTATCTTCCTTGAGGTGAAATAACGCCACAGTTATTCACTGTGCAATATTTAGCACTTTACATGAGGAATGATAAATGTGGAAGATCTCAGGACAGAGAGGCTGTAGTTCACAAAGATATGGGAAAGGTTGTTCCATGTTGCACCTTCATCCCTCAGGCTTACTGATTCTCTGGTCTTTCTGTGCTTTTTCCTGTAATTTATATTCAGGTTGCTCATCAGTTATATGAAATCATGAAATCTCTCGTGAGCAAAAGATCCTTTGAATATGTGGTCATGCTTTCCCTTTGCTCACTGTTAACACCAGAATGGTGGGATATCCTCTGTTCCATTAAAAAAGAAATTCCAGTAAATTTCAGACTTCTAATAACTTTGGGTAAACACTTGTTGCTTTCAGCTCACAGAGAAGTTTTATTGTTTCATATATTTTCTGAATGTACAGTGCAAAGTCAACATGCAATTTTTAAGCAAGCCCAGCATTTGTAAGTTTCTGTTGACATGTATCTGTACAAAAAGACTCAGAGTAATTAAATATTTAATAGTAGTTCAATCCAAAATTACTCCACACTTTCCTGCTAAGTATCATAAGTAACTCTACTTTTATGATAACGTACATGATTTATGGGGGTATGAGTTATTTTTTCTGAGCTTCCTGTTGAAGTCGTTTCATTTTTTGTGGTTTATCTGCCTTTTTGCTAGTTGGTGTATCAACTTTTGAGCAGTTCTCTTTGTAGCTGTTCAAGTGAGTTGTTGGAAGGATAGGATTGTTTCTGAGTGTGCTGTTCTTGTATAGTGCTGCAAGGTGGGGTAATAGCTGTGCATGCAGCATGGGCTCTTGTTAATGTTAAAGCTCTGTATTTGCTACCTGGTGCAATGTTGGAAGTGTAGTTAAAGTAATCAGTGTACAGGTTTGAGAAGCTTTTTTCTTCTTTTTTTTTTTTTTTATTCTGTCTTTTTCCATCATACTGATGCGGTTAAGGAAGCAATTTGTTAGTGTTACAGAAGTGTAGTCTGTCAAAGGCCTCATGTTTTAAGGAGTTCAAAGAATTTAATTACCGTCATATTTCTGAACAAACGTGTTTTCAAAAGATTTTGCATCAATATCTTGATAATATGATGATAAATAGTAATACACAGTGTGGTTTATGTGTTTTGATTTAACAGTAGTCATGGTTTTTGTTGTCGTTTGTTTAAAAGCCATTTTCTAGCTACAACTGTTGAAATGTATAAACTGAAGACTGTGTATGTACTGAGGCGAAGTGTGTATGTACTGATGTAAAGAGCTGAAGAACCTGTTTAAATTATAGAGGCTATGGACGTAGAGGTATCTCTGTTGAATGGAACTGCAATGCAAGAGACTTGTTAGATAATTTCTGTAATGTTGTTTATACTGTCACTCACTTTTGTACAGAGAAGGCAGAAGTTACGATTTAAAAAGTTAGTTTTTGCTCTGTAAGGCAAGGTTTTTCTACAGTATTTTGTTGTACGTGAAATATGTTGAAGTTGGCAGTAATGTGACTACAGTTGTTCACTGTACTTTTACAGCAATGCTAAATTGTTCTCTGTAATTCTATAGAACTTATTTGTAATCAGCCTTCTGTGTCTGACGTCTTGTCTGATCACCAAATTCTGGTGCTGTGACCTTCACTGGATTACCTCACGTGAAGTTGTTTTCTGACATAGTTTAGCAAAGTAAGTCCTCAGTAAAGGAGCTTTGCCTGAGAATGGGGGGCAGAGGAAGAAAATTTGAAGTATACTTAATACACTGCTGCGGGCTTAATTCTGCGCATCAGTCACATGCAGGGCAGGTAGCAGGAGCTTGCAGTGTGTGCTGTGCTGTCCTTGTAAAGGGCTCCTCTCTCAGAGCTGCTGTGGAGTATCCTGTGTGTTAAAAAGAGTTCTACTGTGAGACTCAGGTTGCCGTGACCCAGCATTCATGAGTGTTAGTGGAGCTCCTGAGGACTTTGCAGGAAATATTTTGCTGTAGGAAAATCTGTCATTTGAAAGTCAACACACAAGAGAAAAATCATAAAACGTATCTTTTGGCAATACTTGTTTAACTCCAATCATGCCTTCAGTAACTTATATCAACTTAGAGGAAGCCATGAAAATGAAACATCAAAGTTAAAGTTGGATTGTGCCCTTACCTCAGAGTTTTCTGAATGAATGTCTGACTGTTTAAAGTAGTGGATGCCTCTGATTTGTGCTTTTCCACTTCCAAGGTGAAGGGTGTGGGGGTTTTGTGTGGTGTGGTTTTACTTGGGGTTTTTTTTTTTTTGTTTTGTTCAGGGGTTTTACTACTTGCTGAATAATAGTTTATTTAGATAAAGACTAGAAGTATTCTGCTAAAGCATCCAACAGTAAAGATGTTGAATTCTAAATGCTGCGTAAGAAGTACGTGAACTTTGTGCTCCTGCACAGATGATGAACGAGGTGAGATTCTGGCGGCAGAGTCACCATAGTCAAAGGAACTGAAATGAAAGCAGAAGCAAACCCTTCATTTTGAAGGTCAGGAGTCACTTGAAATTGTGCTTTGATGAATAGGCTTTATACTGGCATAATACAGAAATGTTGACTGAAGCGAGCAAGCATACATAACACAGTTGCTTGTAGCTTCTAAGTGGTAATAATAACAACGTTAATAGTAATAACAACGTTAATAGTAATAATAATGTTAATAATAATACCTCAGTAGTCACCCATGCAATTGAGCTATTAGTCCATGTCAGATGTTCCCAAGATACTCTTTCTGAATGTTTTGCTTTCGTACTCTAAAATGCAGTAGTAGATTGACAGAATAGGGAAAATCCTCCTGACTGAGTCTGTATCCAAGTACTTGTTCATTAATACCTTCTTTTACTGTTTCTCTTCTGCTGTCACTGAGAGCTGTGTGAAGAAAGTGGCTGTAGACCAGGACGTACATGGGGATTCACGGACACCTTGTGTGGTTGCCTTAGCAGTGTTAAAAAAGGGATAGCCTTACAAAAATAAATACTATATTCAGTGCAAATTAGTGACGTCTGTATTGGGCCACTAGACGTTAATTCACTCCTGACCTCCATGATGGCAGTGAAGATGGACATGGAATTTCATGTAAACTTTATACTTTCTTTTTGTTTTAGCACTGTTGTAGTTGTATCCTCCACATTATGTGTGACCCCTCTCACCTCTGTTTGCAGTTTCAGTAACTGCAGCATCAAGAGTCTCTCTGGTCACCTCTCCTTATGGCCTCTCTTATGTTTCAGTTGCAGGTGCATGGTGCATGCTAATAAATTGGCATGTGCATGTTGGTAGGAGGAAGAGCAGCTTTCCTAAGACCTGTCTTTGCTGTCACTTCTGTACATATTTATTGGTTGTTATGTGACTGATGCCATTAAAGGGAATACAACTTATTGTTGGGGTCCCTCCCCTGCCATGGAGCCCTGGGAGATGGGCCCTGGGGGGGAGACACGGGGTTTCCCTGCCCCTGGTCACCTTTGTTTCCCATTGGTTGTTTTGTGTTCCCCTGTGTGGCCAAGGACCCTCGGGTCCCGTGACTGCAGAGTTCCTGAGCTGAGCCCCGGCCATGCGGCTGGAGAAATAAACATCTCTGAAACATCTACCACGAATCTGTCCATATATACTTCGTTTCCACGGGACTCCTGGTTTGAAATATACTTGTTACAGTAATCCCCGCTGTAACAAACTGGTGGAGGAATGCGGGCAAGATACCGATCCCTGAGGAAGATTCGTGAGTAAAATAACCACTCTAGACCTCTCTCTTGTCATCTTGGTTTGGATATTCTCTCTGGACTATGGAAGAATCGTGGGAAATGGGGCTCTCTGAGCCACAGAGAAAAATGTATTTAGAAGTAAAAGGAATCCTTGAACAACAAAACAAAAAAGTAATGCAACCAGGAGATCTAGAACATTTCTTCATCTGGCTTTTCAAAAGGTTCTCCTATATTTCTCGAGACTTACTTTTTAATATCGAACCTCCTGTATCTTGTGAGGGGTGTTTCTGGGACGAGATCTGGGATAAAGTATGGGATCAAAGAGAAGCTTTCCATGCATACCTTATAATCAGGGAAGCTCTTGAGGAGCATTTGTATGGTCCCATTACCCCTAAAGCAGAGGATCATACTTATCCCGTGGCCGAGGCCGCGCGGCCGCCATCCCGGGAGCACATGACTGCAGCCGTGCCGGCGGAGGTGCCTGCGCTGGATGCGCCCGGCCCCCTCGGGAGCGCGCGCCTTACCGCAGACCCCATCCCTGTCTCGGGGTCCCCGGCCACGCGACCGCGAGTGAGGGAGCGATGCCACAGGCGCCGCGGGTGCCGTGGGCCACGAGCAGCCAGGAACCGGGCATCGGCGTGGCAGGCCGCTCTGAGCACACGGCTCGGAGAGCCCTGCGGAGGGAGAAGCGGCGGTTTCCACAGCGACACGAGGAGCCGCGCAGCGCAGCGCCGAGCCGGAACGGGGCCGCAACCAAAGCAGCGTGGAGTTTGTGGAGCGGAACCGCTCACAGGGCCCGGGGCCAGCGGTGATGGCAACGCGGGGCCGTGCAGAGCCCAGACACGCGCCGGAGCAGCGCCGCTCGGAGAGCGCGGAGCAGCCGCAACGCGGGGGCCCGGCCGAGACGTCGGAGTCAGCGAGGCGGCGGCCACGCAGGACCAGCAGCCACGACAAACACACAACCACGTGATAGGAGGAGTTGTAGCCACAAAAGTCACAGGAACTGTGAAATGGTACAATGTAAAAAACAACTATGGATTTATAACACGAGATGATACAGGGGAAGATCTATTCATCCATAGAACTGCCATTAAAAGGAATAACCCTAAAAATTACCTGCAAAGTGTAGGACATGGGGAGGTTGTACAGTTTGATATAGTGCAAAGAAAGAAGGGTTTACAAGCAGCAAATGTTACTGGGCCTGGGGGTATTCCAGTCAAAGGCAGCCGTTATGCACAAAATTATAAACAATATCCATCCCAGCAATTTCCCTACCCACAGCCTACTTCCCCCTTTTACCCTATAACCAATATGAACCCCTTCCTAAGTTTACCCCATCCCCAGTTTATTCCTAATCCGTTTTTCACCCCATGGCTTCCTTATACAATTCCATTTCCCTACAATTCCTCTCCGGTACCGAGGGGGGGATGAAAAGCGGGAGGGAAGAAATTAAACCCTCTCCTGCCTCAGTTTCCCCACAGAGCATGCCCGGAGAGTTTTGTCTCCCTTGTGTCAGCCCTAAGATGTTCCACAGAATCTGTTTGGACATTTAAAGACTCAGGAGGGTGGCTTGTTTTCTCTTGAAACTGTTCTTGTTATGTTTATCCAGTTGTTTTCATTCTCCTTTTATTAAAATGAGTGAGATGTTGGGGTCCCTCCCCCGCCATGGAGCCCTGGGAGATGGGCCCTGGGGGGGAGACACGGGGTTTCCCTGCCCCTGGTCACCTTTGTTTCCCATTGGTTGTTTTGTGTTCCCCTGTGTGGCCAAGGACCCTCGGGTCCCGTGACTGCGGGGTTCCTGAGCTGAGCCCCGGCCATGCGGCTGGAGAAATAAACATCTCTGAAACATCTACCACGAATCTGTCCATATATACTTCGTTTCCACGGGACTCCTGGTTTGAAATATACTTGTTACAGTAATCCCCGCTGCAACAACTTATGTATGCACATCTAAAACCTGAAGGTGATGTTTGTAAGATCAGGGCCTTTGAGAAGAAATAGCATGTTTTTAATGCTTATAAATAATTCAATTTTGAATGAGAATTTTAAATCTCAGCATCTGGAGTTTCCCAGTGTGACTTTATGCTAGAGTATCTTGGAAAGAGGGGCTTCAAAGTAGAAAAGGCAATGCTTTAATAATTAATGTAATGATGAACTTCAGTGTATTGTCTCTAATAATCTCTTTGCTTTCTGTTGTCAGTCTGATTTATAATCAAAAAGTATACCTAAAGCTATAATATTTTCTATACTTCGAAATGCTAATGTGTTAAACTGTTCCAATGCTGTATTAGTACTTGTTTCATCATATGCTGTTGTGAAATACTCCTGAGATTAGGTGGTGTTCAGACACCACAGGTCAAGCACTATGTTAAAAGCCCAGGCCATTCTTTTTATATTACTGCAATAAAGAATATATTCATTTCATTTATATTACCACTTGGCTCTCATAAAAGGTCAGTTTCAGCTGAATGTACAATTACTTGCAAATGGCAAATCTTATAACAAGTGATCAACAATAAAAGCTTTTCTGGGTAATTTGTCTTTAAAACTACTACCTGCCATTTCTTTTGAATGACTTGAGCATCTTGCAGTATCACTTGGAGATCTCTGTCTTATTCCCCACGATACATGTAAGAAAACTATGCATGCTAATCTCCCTTTCTGCTTTAGTAAAGTAAAAATGCATAATTACATTAAAATTTCTAGTTGAAATAACAGGCTTGGTGCTTAAAACTCCATTATGGTATCAAAGTATCAGCACTCTCATTACTAGCAAAATGAAATTACTTTTCCAGTGAACTATGACTGTATGCCCCCTTTTGTACCTGGTTAATGGGTGCTATATCCCTGGGAGGGGAACCTTCATTCTGTGGTTTTGACTGTTCATGCTACCAGGCATAATTATTTTAGCAGCTTAAATATGTGTAAAAGAATTAACACTTCTCCAGAAATTCCTAAGAACAGCATATAAAGGTTGGTGTTTAAAGGCAGAATTGTTATTATGCTAAAGAGAGAGAATACATTACAAGATGCAAAAGGAATTTAAAATGCGTTGCAGATGGCAAGAAAACATATGCTGGTAAAATTCATAGCACTTTATTCCTCTGTATGTAAAAAAGGCCTAAAACCTACTGAAACCAAGATTTGCTTTCTTCAGTACTTATTGCTCTAGACCTCCAGCACACATCCAAAAAATGAGCTTCCCTAATAAGAACATTTCTAGCTCTTGTTATAGGAGGCTGTCAGAAAGACCACCAGCTCCCTCCAACGAGCTTCTTTCGGCTAACATGACCTTTTCCTTCCAGCAAAGTGAAACAGCAGCACTTTATTCTGTTGAGCGACTGTGGAACACAGAAGACACGCAGCATTTGGAGGCAGGTGCTGCCAAAGATGTGCTGGAAGAGGTTTCCTCTGACTGCACAGGAATTTGGGTCCTACTGTGACACGCGTCCAGCAGAGCCAGTCTCTGTGGGCAAAGTCAGCGGTTATGGATAGTGCTGGTAGGGCTGCTGTCCCCTCCACCCACTGTGAAACCTGAATGTGCAGGGGGAGGCTCTGCAGCACAGCCTCAGCCCTGAGATGGGCTGGCCACCCGTCCTGGTCCTGATTTTCAGGGTTGGGGACGGGACCTGCTTTTGGTGCAGCAAAAAGAAGTAGCCAGGGCTGATACTTCTAATGCAAACAGCAAATTGCTCTCCAGCTCGTCTGGCCTCTGAGGTCTGTCACCTTGTGCTTCTAATGGCCTTTTAACTGTGTCTCCAGCTGAGCAGCAGATGTAAAGGGTACTGAGCATCTCGAGCTGGTTTTTTTTTCCTCCTGAAAGAAGCATTTCTACAGATGGTCGACAAACAATGGAGCCTTGGACCTGCTCACTGACCTGTTGGGCTTAAAATAGCAGGGCAAATCTCCCAGAATAAGTGGAAATGTTGAGTACTTTTAAATGGTGCTGTGCAGTGGCATTAAATAAGGTGTGCTTACAGAATAACACATAGTATCTCTGTGTGTGCGTGTGTGTGCATGCAGGGGTAAATTTATGGCTTTTACCTGGAGTGGCTTCAAAGTCACATGTAAGGACTGAAAGAGCTAGAGAAGTTGCCCCTTGCCAGAATAGGTGCCTGCAAACCAGGTTGAAACCTTGTTTTATGGGCCCCATCTGACCAAAACATGTGCAAACACACATGAATGCAAACATACGCACAATAAAAAGCTACACAGGGCTCACTTCATGTATGTCAGAAAGATCACAGGCTAAGTCAACCATGCTAGTCCTACTGTTTGGGAAGTCCAATTAGTTCAAGCTTGATGCTTGACTAAGCAGTAGGTCATATAACCTGCCATGTAAGTCAAAAGCTAGACTTTTGTGTTGCCAGAAGCAGTTTCACAGTTTCTTTGCCAGTCTGTGCAGCTCTTGATATGTCTGTAATGGTAGCAACATATTTCTCTGATGTTTTTAGCCCTATCCCTCTGGCTTGTGTGTTGAGTTTCTAACGTACTAGAGACTGCAGGAACACCTTTCTGACATTTATATGAGTCAGCCTTCCTTGGAGGGACGTCAGTGCATGGGGTGATTGTAGTATGGGATAGTGGGAGGATGCATGTGGATACTGCTGTGGCTGGAGAACTGTGGAGGTGTGTGGAAGTACTCCAGACCTGGCAAAATACAGTCTGTAAATGCTTCACTATGGGTCTCATGTCAAATGTCTGTGGATGGCTTTTGAGTTATGGTTAGTATCCCTTATGATCTTGTGACAGTGGTGAGTGATGGTTACATGGCCAAGGAGGCTCGTGTCAGATCCTGTGTACATGTCCTGTAAGTTGTTTTCAGTTCAGGATTCGGATTTCCCATCTTCAGGAAATGTTTCTCTGTGATGCTGACCTGAACTAGAAAACTAACCTGATAGCTAATCCACCAAAAACAATCTTGCAGTTGCTCAAGATGGTATGTGGGAATGTGTACCTGAAGTCACAATCTGATGGTGTTTTTCAGGTAGATGTCTTACAATTCTATTGAAACTGCTAGAGAAATATTGTCCATCTTTTCTCACGTGTCACTGAAACACAGTGTGGCAGTAGTATAGTGTTCTTAGCAGTATAACTGAGAAGAAACTATTAGCAGCTGAACATTCTTGGTTATTGTCCCCACTTCTGTGCCTGGCTTTGTAACTGCATCACCAAAATTTTAAAAGCCATACTAGCAAAGTTGTCTGTTCTCCAAAACTGAAGGAGCTGAACACTTGTCTAGGATGAGGAAGTGTACTGAGAGGGCTTTACTACCTTAGGGAAACTCTTGTTTGTTACCATGTCAGTGTGTGATAGATAATGGGGTCAGTTTAGTGGGTGTCTGCTGATTTTATGGCATGTTGAATTTGGGGCTTAAGAGGCAAATGGATGAAGTTTTTAGACCTCATGTTTATATACTGCTATTTATCACTGTTTTCATGTTCCAAATCTTTTCTACACCTGAGGGTGCCCATTCCCAACTCTGTGCACCTTTGACGTTAGACTTGTGCTCGCAGTAGCGCTGAAATAGAGATTGTTAAAAGCAGTGGCAAAATGCTTCTTTGTGTGTCCTAAGTATCCAGTTGTCAGCCATCAGACTTCAGATGCTGAACAATTTCTAAATGCCCTCCAGTTTCTTAGTACCCTTGTTTTTAAATGAGTGCTTTTCCTTAAGAAGGTTAAACAGTGCAGTGACAAATCAAAGGCAAGGGCTGATGTGTCCAGTGTCCTGTGGCTCAACCTGATCTGTTTTCTATCTTTTCTCTTAAACTGATGTAGTGTTTCATGGAGAAAGGAGCTGTAAATACAAACAGCGACTTCATCTTCTTTAGTTACACAGAATTGATTCACAGCATAAACACAAAATGTAAATATTTAGTTTTCTGATACTAGCTTTTGGCTTTACAACTTTAACATATAAGTTAATACTGCATATGAGCAATTTAGCCTCCCTGGATGAGAATATCTATAGATCATTTAATCTGTCAGCACTATCTCTGTTGTAGACAAATATGGAAAATACCTCTTGAACAGTTTCTCATTCAGGCCATTTTCCCTTTAACCAATTAGGGTCATTTGCAAGTTACAGTATTCTTATCTGGTCCAAACTTTGCATAGCATGCATGTATTTAAAGCTGTTTCAAAAATTCGATGCCAAAGCTGACTCACAGTAAAACCTCCCTTAATAAAATAGTTGTTATTTTGTGAAGTAGTGAAGTAGTCTATCCTTGGCTAGCAGTCCTGTTGCAAAATAAAGCAGGGAGGACAGATAATGCAAATCAAAATTGCAAAGTAAGTCGTGTTGGCTCAACAGAGGTTTAGGTGGTTTTGAGCAGAAAATCAAAATCTAATTTAAAAATGAAGGTATTTAAAAGAATGGCACAGGAGACGTTTATTTATTGAATTGGTGACAAGCAGGAGCAATATTCCTTGATCTTTGCTATTCCAAGAGATAGTCTTTGTGCTGACTATGGCCTGGCAATGAGCTCTGTTAATGGAATACCTGGAACATAACTAAAATGCACAGATTAAATAGAAACACCTGTCTTTGCCATGTAGCATGGCAGATGAAGTGGAAGGACTCCCAGAAAGGACTTCCTGAAACTGAATGCTGAAACAGTGATTAGCTTGTTCTTAAAGCTGATCTTCAGAAGTCCTGTACTGTTCTTTGAATGAGAACTCCAAAGCCTCTTTCTTCTTTAACTACTGAGGCAGCATACTAAAAGCCATGTATGAATTGATTGTAGTCAGATTGGCTCTGAGGCACATGCATGGTTCTGTTATTAGTTTTTTGAGTTAAAGACCCCCCCCACACCTGATTTTTTGCCTGTCTGTCTCCACTGAATGCAGCTGATGCAAGAATTTGATTGAAAATTAATTGCAGGGGTTTTTTTTACAAATGTAAGTAGAGTAGTAAATCGAATTTCAAAATTGCAATTTAATTGTGAGAAGCACTGAAGAAATGCAAAGAAGGAACAGTCCTATCTGCAAAGAGGTTCCATTTTACATTTATGCCAGTATTTCTTCATGTGACTTACCAAATCATAATGTCATAGTAATGGACTAACTGTTTAAGCCTTTCTCTGTTACATAAACATCAAATGTAATACAAATAAATCTGCTGCTTAAGTTTTCAGTTGTCCTTCTAAAGGAAGGCCAGCTTCCTAGCCTGGTGAGATTCAACAGTGATTGATGGATGGTTTGTGGATGCATCTTTTTACCTTGTTAATTAGTAATTTAGAGTTTGAGTTTGCTTTTTAAAGCAGCTCCAGCTGGTCACTGTAAATCATTGTCTAGAGGACAGTCTATGCTTGGTACAGAAACTGGCCAAACCGCAGACTCTTTCCACCTCATATACCAAAATCTGGTTGCTGGTGAATACTTAAACACATAAATACAGATCATTGCTGAAGTAAGGCTTTTCTGTATGTGATGAACATTTTAAAATTGCTCCTCTCACAGTCTGCCCAACAGACTAACAATGCTGTCTCTTCAACCAAGAGGAACACATGGATGTATTATGTCCACACTGCATGGACATATGTATATACATTCATAAACCTGTGTACCCAAACAGCTCCTTACATTCAAAAAGTCTGCTGAGATTGTATCACATTCTGAGATACATTGTGACATTGTGGATAATAAGTGGATTATAAGTTTGTATTATAAGTAAGGTCCAATTGTCTTTTTAATAGTTGCATAGTTTTCCTGTCATTGTTCATCTTTTTCTTCTTTGAGTGCTCTAGAGTAATTTCCCTTTTCCAGTGATAGGATGGTCACTGCTGTTACCTCCATGCTTAGTGGACCTCCAGCTAAATCTGGTTTCGACCAAAGGGGAAACGTTACAGAAGTTCCCTGTCCTTTTCAACTGCAAGAAGAACAAAAATCCAACTCAAGATGAAGCAAATTCTATACTTTAGAATGGATTAATCCAGATTTTATTCTGTAATGCCAAACAAATCTGATATCAGTCCGTAAACTTCAATTGGGTTAAAGAATCATGTGTGTCACTTTGCTATTGATTTATATACCTTTAGGTTATTTTTTATAGTCCTTTCACCCTCATTATTACGTTTATTGTACAGCACAGACAATAAACCTTTCTAGAAAGACTAATGGCATTAGAAAATTAGGATCATCATCATCATTTTAATGGCTGATACCCAAGTGCTCATCTTTTTGTTCCTTTTTGTGGCTTGCCTGACGTTCAGAGCTGATCAACCTGTTGCATCCAGTGACTGTTCCGATGAGTCATGTGGAAGGGACTGAAGTAGTGCAATAAAACTTCTCAAAATGGAATTTAAGGTTTCTATACCTTTGTGTTAATCCAATAGAGATATGGAAGTAAAATCTTAATTAGTTCAAATGGGCGCATATGAGATGAGCTGTTTAAATTTTTCAACAATAAGCATCTTGGGAAGTTGATACTAAGAGCTACCAGCCACATTTTCTGATTAATACATATTTGATTTTTGACACGCTCATATGAAAGGCAAATTTGTAAACATTACTAATATTTATTCCACAAATATTTGTCTCATTTTTATTTCACCATGCTGCAATCTGCAAGTGCTAATCATTGGAACCCTTTGGAGCAAAGGAACTTACCAAGTTGTGTTAGATATAACAGGAATACAGTATTCAAACAAATTTTTGTATAAAAAGTGTCTAAGTCGATCTAATTTTACAAGTGAGCTTCAGGCATGTCTTTCAATAGTGAGGAGTTAATTTGCAAAGGCAAGTTATAGAATCTATTCCGAACATTTTCTCAGTTCCTTACAGGGAATTTCTCTTTTCAAAATCATTCTTTTCCATTCTGTCCAGAACACTTCTTGTTTATGCTACACAGACACATACATACATCCCCATTTTAAAATAAGAAAAAATAACAGGTAATTCAGTTTTTAATGTTACTCATCATTGCTGAAATACTTATTGCTTCCACAAAGAATTAGGCCCTCACTGTTTTTACTGATGCAGTCCCTTATTTTAGGCAGCTTCCTGACTTGCAGGATAGTTTTTCATAGAGGTGCTTAAGGCTACAGGATACAATGCATGAGGGAAGTTAGTCAGAACAACTGAGTGATCAGCCAGTGAATGTGACGTAGGAGAAAAACCCTGTGCATGATGCTTGCTGATGAGTGAGAGAGTTGAATCCTCACTCCACCTTTTGAGAGAACATCTTCAAGGCCCTTTTTTGGAGGGATGTGTGTGATCTTTCCTTTTGAAGCAATTCCACTGTGCATAAATAGTATTGCATAGTGACAAGAAATAACAGGAGAGTGGAGAAGGACATTTTTCAAGGGCATGTAGTGATAGGACAAGGGGGAATGGCTTTAAGGTGAAAGAGGATAGGGTTAGATTAGATATTAGGAAGAAATTCCTTACTGTGAGGGTGGTGAGGCACTGAAAAAGCTTGCCCAGGAAAGTTATGTATGCCCCATCCCTGGAAGTGTTCATGGCCAGGCTGTATGGAACTTTGATGAACCTGGTTTAGTGAAAGGTGTCCCTACCTGGAACTAGGTAATTTTCAAGATCCCTTCCAACCCAAATAATTCCAGATTCTATGATTCTGTGTTCATTGAGCCAGAGAGGATGTTTTGTTCTGTGCTTGTTTTTTAGCCCGTCAGGGTTAACTATTGGAAGTGCGCATGATTATTGTTGAAGTTGAGCTTTGGGTAGGCTGTAATTCGAAAAATGGTTTGATGATTCCTCAGACATGTGCATGAAACAGAATGCATTCTTGGAAGATTTTTTTATTTTCCTGTTAGTTGGAGCGGGTGGTGGTGCAGAACAGTTCCTTATATACCCTGCTAAGGGGTTTAAGATTTTGTGTTCTATAAATATATATATTTTAAGAATAACACTATTTTAAGAATAATACGGTAAAAAGAAACAAAAATATCCCATGGAGAGTCAGCAGCAGAAATCTTGGTGTTGTCTGTTGAAGATGAAGCTATTCTCCTAAGGTGTTCCACTAAGGTTAGAGTACAAGAGAGAGGTCTTGAACATCCCATGGGTTCTGTCTGTTACCAGTACAAGTTTTATTTGCTTTATGAGCCTAGACAGAAACTCAGCACTGGGAATAGTAACAGCTTTAAAACTTTTTCCTGGGGAAATTGTTTGACTTTAGAAGTACCTTAGAAGGTTGCAAAGGTATTGCTGGCCAACAGGCACAAAATAATTTGATATAAAATTGAGCTCTGGGTTGCTGTTGGAAACCACCAAGATAATGAGTCAGTTTTAGAAAAAGACAGGTTCATTATTTTTTAATTGGGCTGCTCATCAAAAATTCAAGAGGTGTTCCAAATATCACGAAGTTTAAGGAAATTAAGTTCTGATGAATTCCGTATACATAACATGATGAATCTATTGACTGTACACTGCTGACCCTCACAAGTGAGCCCTTCCTCCTTTTCAAGCGTCTTCTCAGGTGAAAAACAACACAAACATCAATTTAAGCAGTATATAAATGCAAACTGAAGTTAGCACTTAAAATGAAACTTTAACAAGACCAAAAGCATTTTGGCAAGATTATTTCAGGCAACAGCTAAAATAAATGAGAACAGCTTTCCTTTGTGATTAACACCATTATATTCTCATTCATTTAGGACATTATATTAATTCAGGATATTACATTCATTCAAGACTTGCACAGCAATTTTCAGAGGAGCTGTGTCACAACAAAATGAGAAAAGCAATAAAAGACACAGAACTAATAATACATTTGATATTGAGAGAAAGCAGGATGCAGAGTGGGCTGGGAAAATTGGGGCATATCTACATTCAGCTTGCTGCAGAACTCTGATGTAGGAAGTTGTAGGAACTAAAGAAGCATTTCTTGTGCAGTTACCTAGACATAACTGTGACAGAGGAGGTGGGTATTTGGTGGAATGCTGATGAGTGGACTTACAAGGCTTTCTGAGATTGGTTTTTTGCTTTCACTTTCAGTATAAATTCTCTCCTTGTTGCCATCAATCCCAAAAATAAAACCAGGATCAAAACTCCCTTTCTAAGAATTTTGTAGTCATTTGATAAGGGCTTAATACTGAACTCAAAAGTGAGCATGACACTTCTATCACTTATCTGACTGTGTCTTCCTGAGTGACTAACAACTGCAGCAGTCTTGTGTGATGTCTTCTGAAAGTCCCTCCCCTTAGTATCTTGCCTTTCTCTTCCTTTGGCCCTTCCCTGAACAACCACTAGGTTTTCAGCATCTCCACAGCCCCCCTTAGCACATCTCAAAAAGCTTGATGCAGTCTCAAAATGCTCTTGCCTCTGCACCCATCCTATCAGCAGTCCTTTACCTCTGTACACAGTTACCCTGTTCCATTGTGCACAGAATGCTGGGTGGAGAGTTTCTTTCTTTGACTTCTTTTTTTGTTTCATATTGGATATGACAGTCTCACCAAGAAATCATTCTCCTTGGGCATTCATGAGTAGCTGACTCAGTGTCCTCTAGTTTTCACTGACTAGGTTACTAGAATTCTTCCACCTTTATTGTTTCTTTGGTCCTTGACAGGAGTTAGTATTTGTGTTGCCTTTATTATAAAAATAACCTGATGATAAACTTCCAGCAGCTTCACTCCATGCCACTTTTTTCCCAGTTGCTTGATCTTTTTATTGTTTCTTTTTGGTGTATGCCCATGTCCTGGCCCTGCCCCCACTCCTCTCCCTTCCGCTCCTGCTTTTTTTAACTTGCACTTAGTATTTTGCTTCTGCAGCTTCAGACAGTAGTTTTATCTGCAAGTTACTCAAAAGAAGATATCATTTAGTGTGGTCTTCTTATATTTATGATTTAGCCTCCTTTCAGTGCATTTTCTGTCAGCCCTTTTTTGGAACACTTTGTTACTAAAGCCTGTCAAAACTGTTTGATTTTAGAAGGGCTAGGACTTCTTTGTTTGCCCAGAATTTTATTTCCTGAACTATTTATTTTGGAAGATTATTTTCTTAAAAGTTAAACCATATGTAAGAAACTTCTGGGGATATGGAGAGGAGTCCAGTCAGTTCAGTCCTTGAGAAGGAACAAAGCACTGGGGAATGAAAGCATGAGGCACATGGGTTTGCTTCTGCAGAGCTATGTAAAAATAGAGGTACACGGGCTGAGTTTAGCAATATCTGCTGGAAAAAAAGATGCAATAACTAAAGTAATCTTTTGTAATTTTAGCGTGTGTTAATGCAGCAATTTTGCTTAAATTTGGACAGTATCAGAATCTTGTTTAAAAAACTCTTAATTTTACAACCCATCTGTAATTAGTATTTTATTCTTAGACCGTGAAAATTAAACACAATGGAGTTCCTGTCCTTCTTAAAAAGGGAAAACCACTAGCTGTCCATCCACATTCCTGCCACAGTGGAGGCCCCAGAAGTTTTTTGCTAAAATTCTCGTATACTCAAAAGAGCTGCAGAGGCATCCTTTGTGAGCCAGCGGATGAGGCCTCTGGGAGGGCTTCAGGTAGGAGATGGCAACAGCTTCTCAGTGGTCCCCTCACTCTGCTGTGAGGTGAGTCATTAAAAAATCATGGAATGTTTTGTGTTTAAAGGCACCATAAAGATAATCTGGTTCCAGCCCACCTCTCATGGGCTGGAACACGTTCCACTAGACCAGGTTGCTCAGAGCCCAAACTGAACTGGCCTTGAACAGTTCGAGGGATGGGACAGTCACAGCTTCTCTGGACAACCTGTTCCCTCACCACACTCTTCCAGTATCTCATCATCCTCACCGTGAGGAATGTCTTCCTAATATCTAATCTAATGCTGCCGTCTTTCAGTTTAAAGCCATTCCCGCCTTGTCCTATCGCTACATGTCCTTGTTAAAAGTCCCTCTCCAGGTTCCCTCTTTAGGTACTGGAAGGCTGCCGTGAGTTTTTCAGGAAGCCTTCTCTTCTCCAGACTGAACAACCCCAGCGCTCTCAGCCTGCCTTCATAGGAGAGGTGCTCCAGGCCTGTGATCCATGGCCATCCTCTGGACTTGATCCAGCAAATCCATGTCCTTCTTATGAGTCACTGCTGTAATGAGCTTCCCTGGCATCTTGAGTCCAGGTGGCTGCACTCCAGACACCAGTGCCCTGAAGCCCACCTACAAATGACATGGTGTGGCCCAGGTGGGTCAGGATGCCCTACGTGACCTGACTTAAATTGAGCAGCAGCACCTCTGGCCTTATGAAGTACTTTAGTACTGTGTGAAGTAGAAGAAGGTATTGGATTGGTTTGAATTTGGGTAGGACATGACTTCAAATAAAGATGTTAGGAATGAGAGGTTTATTACATTTTTTCTTCCCCACTTTTGGAGGAGGGAGGAATATTAATAGCAAGCAGCAGTACAGATGTATTTTTGCTTCTCAATCATCAGCACTTTGGGAAGAATACAGGCAAAGGACAAAACAAGAAAAAAGCAGCCACAAGATAGAAATGGCGGTATGTGCTGAAAAGCACTGCCTTTGCCATTCTGCTATAGTCAGAAAAGTCAAAATCCACATCCAGAGTACAGGAATGAAAAATGACAGTCTCCTAGATTGAAGCCTGACAAAATTGCAGTGAAAATAAGCTAGCTCCAAGCAAAGCACTGCTTATCTACCACTTACCATGATGCTGACTCTTAAGATAAAAAGTGTGATACTGTATTTGGGGAGTGGAAAATTAATTTTTTTCATTAGCATGGCAATTTTTAATGTCATTATTTCATAATTACTCCACAAATTTTGGAGTAGAGACATCTAGCATTGCCAGTAGCTTTTTCATCTTACTGAATAGCACTGAAAAGGAATCAACATAATGAAATCCAAATACAAAATTAATATGAAATTGCCAAAGATTTGGCTTTTTTTGTTTGTTTTGTTTTGTTTTGATTTAAACAGATACACAGCCTTTGAGAAAAAGCGCTTTTTTTTTAAATTTAAAAAAAATAATAAAAAAGGTACGGTTTCGTAATAATGCATGGAATAAGTTTTTGCTACCTAAAAGTGTAAAACACCAGAGGCAAATGCAACTTCAGTCTAAATCAGGACTGTGGAAGCACATGTGTGTGGCACCACAGGGCTAATTGATATATTTACTGCTGCTTTAATCTCCTTTACTGGCCTGCACATGGCCAATAGGCACAAACTTTGTTTTTTGACTTTTTTTATGTTAACTGTGCTTTTAGTAGCAGTGAATAAATCCAAAATTAGGAAAGAAACACCAAAACAGTTTTTTTAACAGTGTAAATAAAATGTAATTTAACATGGCAGCATACTGTGATTATAACCTGATGTGAAAAGTACTATATCAGCAAAATTATTCTTACTTTATATTCTGGGGTTAACATTAAATAGTGATAAGGACTCAAGGACTGAAATTGTGAAATATAAATTGTTCATGATCCCTTAAATAGTGGCCACCCTTTTACCTGTGACTAGTTTGCCATTATAATCATGAAAAACCCCACATGGTCAAGATACAGCTATTTTAGTAACTCAGGTAGGCAGAACAGCCTGGAGTTTTGTTCTTTGGCATCGTGCTGTAGAGCAAGGAAATAGTTTATTTAAAAATGAAAAATCCACTTACTCATTCCTTGCAGAAAGTTGGTAGTTACCACTGATGCAGATTCTGGACAGAAATTATACAAATACACTTAATGAACCAGGTATTGTGATGACTGTTGCTTAAAACCTGTTTCTTACACTATAATTCATGAGCAGATATTGGTAGAAAAAGCTTTACTTTGAACAGAACCAGAGCTGGAAAAAAATACAGGAGAGAGAAGTCTGTGATTTGGACAGAGAGGTTGGTTTGGTAAAACCAGAGATTACTTTGTATTTCTGTATGATGCTAGGGACAAGTAAAAGAAATTGATCCAAAAAGAAATGTACTTGAAAGCCCACTGGCAACAGGATCAAAAGGAAAGCAAATGGGAAATAAAGAGGTGGGTGAGGGAGAAGAGGTGCTCCATAACAATGTGCAGCAGCCTGTGGAGGGAAGTGGAGGTGAAGGAAGTGTCATGTTGTAGCTTCCCTTCAGATGTGAGTCTTAAATCTTTTTTTGCATTTTTTGCACATGAATTCTGTAGAATTTTATTTGCTTTCAAAAATCTCATCAGACACAAGTGCTTGTTGGAATATTTCTGACAGTATTCCTAGTGTTTGAACTTCATAGTTGTCATTAGTTCTTTCAACAAATATTCCATGCTGTTGCTTTGATTTTCATAATTAGTCACTCTCAATCAAGTACATTTCTCAAGGACTTAAATTGTGAAATATAAATTCTTCATGATCCCATAATGAAAAGGCAGTTTTAAAGGTTTTGATTCTCAATATATGCTCCAGCTAAGAAAAGAATGTGACTATGTGAAAAAGAACAAGGAGTCATGCTCCAAAATACTTCAATTTAAGGATAGGTTAGGGAATTTTTTTAATACCTTCTTAAGATATTAAGATGCTAGTCAGTGCCCAAATACTTGAAAAACTTGGAATTGATTTATGAAAGATAGAAGTCTGTATCTTATTTGTGAGGTGCATATCTATATATCTGTCTGTTTATCTATCTGTCTATCTTATCTAGAGGTGATTAAAGCAAAGCTGTTCATTTGTTGGTATTTGTGAAACAGTATTTTTTTACTATATGTGTGACATCAGAGGGTCTCAGCATAGGAAGTGATGTGTGATTCTAGCAAACAGAAAAGCAAGCAAAGTGAAAGGTATTGTTCTACCCGGAAGTGAAGTCTGTATTGCAAGTGTTTTATTGTGTGCAAATCCAGTAATACACTTATACAGGAGCTATGAATATGCAGACCTCCAAAAGGTCTTAGAAGGATTTTGTGAAGAATTTAGATACTAACATCTTAGCAGTTTGAGTCAGTGTCTTCTTAAGAACCCCAAGACCTCTGTAAAAACCCCATAAAAAACCAGCTCCCCTGCCCCAGGCAGTTGTATTGGCTGTTTTGGGGCAGAAACTTCAACTTGCTAGCCATGAGAGAGGAGTGCTGTTCTCCTATGTATGTTCATCACCCAAAAAAAAGTGTTTGGCATTTTGAATCCAGCTGGATCTAGGCGTCTGCTTAATCAGATTTATGAGCCTGTTATTGTGGTGTATAGATACCCTGCAGTTTCCCTTGGAAATATATAGATTCCCATAGTCTTTATGTTTTCTTTTTTCTTGTTATAGTACATGACAAGGAAACAGAAAATATGTGTCCTTTTTTTTTTTCTGTTGTAGTTACTTGTAGTAAATGGAGAAGGGAAGACTTCTAATTGAGATATTCCACATCATTCCCTGGAATTCAGGGAACACACCTGCATTAGCATTTCGGTGTGAATTAGGAATGGGCTTTGGAAGTAAAGTTCCCCATTGTCCGTGCTTGGATTCACATCATAAAGTGGTCTTGAGAACACAATAAGGACTTTTTGAGGGTAACGAGGCAATGTGCTTCAACCATTTCGAGATATTCAAATTCCCAGGCCCAAATCAAAATAAATCCAAACCCTTTAATAACTATAGTGTGGATGTCGGTTTCTCATCAGCCATGCATTACCCTAAGGAACTGCTTCTATTGAACTGCACTGCTTGCTGCTGTAGGTGCAAGCATGAATTTCTTCAAAGCTTTCTCTCTTTTAGCTACAGGGTGAGTCTGGGTCCTCAGCAGAGGCAGTCAGAATCACTGTGCTGCAGGAAGGTGCCTAAATTTGAGGCACTGAAAGCTCATATTAGCTGTCTAAAAGTAGGTGATAAAAATACTGTTCATAGTGTTTATATCATAAAGTGGAGCAAGGCAGTGCAGGCAGCAGCTGTGCATCACTTCTTACTTCAGTCCCCTCCGGTGAGTTATTCTCCCTTGGGCAGTATGTGATGGGGATTGCACCCCATCTGTGCTAATCCAGCTCTTGACTGTTTGTTGTTTTAGAGAGACATGATAATGTTACAAAAAACGAAACAATAGAAAATAGGCAAACCCTTCCTTTTTTTTTTTTTTCCAGAACACACCCTTCTCCACACCTGCATTCAGCTGTTTGTAATCACTAGGCTAGTGCAAAACAAATACGTTGATCTGGTACTAGGACTACTAAATAAACTATCTAAATTGTTACTAGCATTGACTCCTGTTTTCTAGCATGTTCTCTCAAAAGCTGTTTGGTAAATCTTGTTCTGCTGTCAATTTAGATATTGTTTCTCCCTCCCAGAAAACACAGACCTCTCGGTTCATTCAAAGAATACTTTGTGAGTACACATTTCTCATGTCAAGGTCATAATAAATCAAGTATGGAATGGTGCAGACTTCAGTGATGCACTTTTCTAGAACTTTCTGATTCTCACAGCGTTTGTAGCATATATTTCTACTTAAAACACCGAAAAATACTAGCTCATAGCTAAGATCAAGGAAAAACAAAAAGACAATATGCTGGCATACTATCAGAAGTTTAGAATTGTAACATCAAACATTAAAAATCTAGATAATTACAATTGTTGCAGGAGCTTTGTTTGGCTCGCTTGTACCTATGAGTAAGGATAGTCCTAGAAGTATACTCATGCACAAATTCTCATACATGATCCCTTATTGTACTTAGACAATGAATTATTTTCTCCCTCTTACACTAGATCTTATTCAAATTCTGTTCTGAAGATAAGCTATAAATATTCTCACAGCCTCTTTTCTTACAATGACTATATCTGGAAACTTAAATCCTTTTATTTTCACAATTTGTCCTGAGATATTATTTTCCTTTTACATGTGAGAAAGAAATACATCTTTAAAGATTCAGATGCTCAGCTTGTGTTGTAAAAGTACTTAGCATTTTATATTTTCAGAGCATCACTAGCACTGGCTTTAGCTGCAGTCTCCAAGCAGATCTTCTGTATAACAGGCTCTATTGCATCTGGTTTTGGACACCAGAAAGTGATTAATGTAAATGGAGAATCATTTGTGAAAGTCTGGCTGAGATACAGGAACCTATAGGAAGAAGCATGCTACAAAGCAGTTCTCCATGGAAATGCTCTTGCCGTGATACTCATGAGATTATCCTTTTCTCTAGCTGCAACTCTTATCTCCATTCACTAAGCACTTGCCAAGTTTGGCAAAATAAAAGGCTTTTGTCCTACAGACTGAATACCACCCAATCTTGCTCACACTAAACCTGCTTTAGTCCTATACCATTCACCAGTGTGATGCAGTTTCATGCAGGACAGTAGGTATTATTTTATTGCATGAATGTTGCCTTTCCTAACTTCTTTCATGATCTTTAAACAAGACTCCTTAGATGTGTATAAAAGTTACAGTGCAGGTGCCTGAATTTACACTTTTTTATTGCCATGTCATCTTTTTGTATAAAATTCACTCTACATCTGTTTCGCTGTGGTCTTCTTTCTGCCCGAAACACATCCTGGTTTGTTTAAAAAAAAGTCCTTTATGGATCTTTTGTACTTTGATGAATTTTCATGGTATTCTTATAGTAGTAGCTTAATGGAATTGTATTAAAATGAACAGGGAATATGACGGCATTCATTGAAAAATGTGAGCTGAGATGCACACTTAAGTGTTCTGTGACTTTGGCTGGTTGATAAGATTGGAGGATGTGCTTCAAATGATACCCAAACCAGCACCACTGCATATACTATGGCACTCTTGCCCTGGTAAGGTTAGGAGGAACCCTAGAAGGACATTTACAGGAAAGAAACCAAACACCTGGTGTAGAGTTTGATTCTTTTGAGCATCTGACTTGGATTCAGG
The DNA here is from genome assembly GCF_020740725.1 of Corvus hawaiiensis. Lineage (NCBI taxonomy): Eukaryota > Metazoa > Chordata > Aves > Passeriformes > Corvidae > Corvus > Corvus hawaiiensis. The sequence continues at coordinate 80,327,404 of NC_063214.1, forward strand.
TCTGTATATGCCCGAAGAGGATGGTTTGGGATTAGACTCACTGGTCCTCTTCTTCATGAAGTCTCTTCTGCTGCAAGATTGTTTGTCGCTGAGGGCCCAAGAGACAAATAATGTGAACACAGAGTTAGCATGTGGGAGTGAACTTGTCAGCAGAAAGACCAGGGAAGGCACGGTTGAAAAACGAATGTTTGGTTTATGTCTGAGCTCTTCCAGAGAGGGGAAAACCACAGTTTGTTCAGATCAAGTGGCAGCTGCTGAAGTACTGCTCTAAGTGTATTGAAGTGCCAGGTTCATATGGGACACAGACTTATTTTAAACACTCCACGAAAATGAGAACAGTTCTTCAAAGTTGAAAGCTAGAGCGTTCATTTATTTCAAACGTTTCTCTTGGAACGATTTAGTAGACTAGACTCTTTGCTTACTATTGAGTAGTTTATTATTGTTTCTGTTTCCTTCTGAGGGTTGCCTTGGATATTGTACTGCAAAGTTCAGAACTTCCCTGAAAATTCCAAGAGAGAGAGAAGCCTGGCTTATCTCCTTCTCCTTGCTGTTTAGTGAGGTTACAGCTGTGATTGAATTACATGAGATGAGCAATTGGCAAGGTTTAGGAGACATACCGTATCGTGATCCCCCTCACCTAATGCCTTTGACTCAGTACAAAATTCTCGTGTATTGCTGATTACCACTTTTCCCATTTCTGCTTAAGAAGCTTTTTTCCTATTATTTTTTCAGCCTTGAGAAGTTTTTGTTTTCAGCGTTCTCAGGAACATTTTTCATTATACTGAAGTTTGCAGCATGTAATGCAGCTTCGATCCATAGTACCATGACCTTGCACCAGCCAACAATGTGGTGTCAGTAACTGGTGTCACTCAGCGGCAACAGATGCTCCTCCTTCACCATAGTTTTACCTGTCTCCACAGAAACTGATAGCTCAGATGGATTTCCCAGAAGCAGAGCTTTCGTGTTGAAGGCTTAATTTCAAATTATAATTCTGAAATGTGTGCGCTGCCCACATCTAATTCCATTTGTGCCTTCCCTGAGTGCTGAAAAAATTTCATCTTCTCTCTTCTCCCTCCCCTGTCTTCTGACATAATTGTAGTAGCTGCTGCCCCAGTAGATTTCAAGGAGCATACTAGAGGCAAAAACCCAAGCAAACAAACAGAGCAAAACAAAATAAAAAACCACCCTAATACGTTTTTTCCCTTTAGCTTCCATCCTTAATCCCTATAATCATATACAACTGAATATAGGCAGAAACATCCTGAAAAGGCAGAACTAAATCAGAACTTGATGGTTTACTCTAAGACATGTATACTGCAGACAGTATTCCTAAAATAAACCACAAATCTATCTGGTTTTGGTTTTTTTAATTCAAATTTCTTAACCTATTTAATCTTTTCAAAGATGAAGTTAACTCATTGTGGTCTTCTCTGTATCTTTGCTAAGTATACCATCCTGTTGAGAGTGTGCAAGATGTGCATTGTAAGGTTACATAGTAAATAATTTTCTCTTTTGGTCTTGTTTCTTGTTGCTTAATAATTCCTAAAATTGCATTTGTTTTTAACAGCTACTGGGCATGAAGAACAGTAATCAAAGGGTTTAAATTGACTATTAATACTAATGAAAGTTACAGCAGTCCATGACTGTCTGTGGTTAAGGCTCTCCCTTCTTGCCTTGCATATGCAGTACTCTGCAAGTAACGACTTTGACTTTCATGTGTCATTTCTTTGCCAAGTGATTGAGTATTGTGAGATCGTTGTACGGCTCTTCAAACGCAGTTTTATTTACTCCTGTTCTGGTTAATTCTTTACCATCACACTTTCTCTTCACTTACCATTCTCATTTCTCAGATGCTAAAAAAGAAAGTTCAGTGTCATGAGACCTGGAAGAAGTCGATGGGAATGCTTCCTTCTATGTTGGGAATACTGACCATTTTATTTCTAACATGCTTCCTGTCTGCTAGCCTGTTGCCAAGCCAGAAGACACTCTTACCTCTCCTCGAGGCCACGATAGTCAGGTCTAAGGTTCTTTTAAGTACGTTACCTAAAAGAAGGATTTTGGAAATTCAATTGCTTTTTGCAAATCATTTGCATCTTATACACACTTTATTTACTCTTTCAGAGAAGTAGTAATTTGTGAGACAGGACTTACTATCATGCATTCAACACTTTTATGTTCATTTGGTTCATCAGGCAAACTTCTGTTGATAAATCTGATACAGAGGTTGGGATTCCTCTTTTGGTATTTATTAAATTCTGAGGGAGATTAAAAAGCCACCTCTCATAGGTCTGCAGCCTTTCTCTGACACAGAGCTTGATTTTACTGACAAAAACAGTTGCATTATGTGCTTTCACATGTTCTAGACTAGTTTGAAGTGGAGTACAAGTTACAGGAGAGAGAGAATCGGAGACGTTTGAAGAATTAGGAAACCACTGTTTTGTGGACTGAGCATTACCAGAGGTCTCATTCTTCATTCAGAGGCATCTTATGTCAAACAGGAAGCTGAACTCGTCCTAATCATGATTAGGCAGAAGCAATGCAACTCTTTATAGAAAAGCCAGAACCATGCACTAATCACCACGAAAAATAAACATTGTTTTTAGAAGACCAATGGGACGGATTTGTTGTACCTGCTTGAGTTAGCGCGAGAGTAGTAAGTGAAATTGCCACCCTGTGTTCCAAGCACATTCAAAGAAAAGCTTTTTTTCTTAGAATTGCCAATATTAAGTTTAGTTTTAGGGTTGCTTCTTTTATTTCAAACCAGAAAAGTTAAGAACTTGGGACATTATTCTTGCAGACCCATGAAGATCAGAGTGAGCCTTCCAGAGATACCACTGTAAGGAGGTCCATTTGTCTAGAGAAGTATGGCCACTGTCTTCAAACAAACATCTTTTTTGAAGCTAGAAGCATTTACCAAAAAAATGCAGGATCACATTATTAATTCAGATGAATACTTGTTATAACTAATCTGGCATTAATTTTGAAGTAAATCCAAATAGCATTCTTCCTTTCAGGTAAGCATCCGAACTTTTCTAACAGCACTATCAATCTGACACAGAGAAGTCATGACTTCTGTTTGGAGATCTGTGGGGTGAATACATGGCTATCAGTACAGCAATTTACTGTTTCTGCTGTTGGTCAAACCAAGTAGAGGAAAATAGAAATTGTATATTACATAGAAAGTTTGTTTTGAATTTCCATACTAGAGTAAGAACCTGCTTTCCAAGCAAGATAAATCTTTCCAAGCTCATAACTGTGAAAAATTGCACCACCGTTGATTTATGGACCTCAGTGTGATGGAAGGTAGAAATGTATTACTGTGCTTACTTGGAGGTTTTCTTTCTTCAGCAACAAAAGTCCTCAGATCAGAAAGTTCTAGAAATGCTGTGTAGAAATACAGAGATTTATGTTCTGAAGTATTAGAAATCTTTTCCTTTTTCCTAAGGTTGTTTATTTGTTATTTAGTAACATTGAATTAACTTTGCTGTGAAAGTGCTGATACCAGGCCAAACTTCAGGGAGTGAGACATGGTATCACTTGTTTGATTTTGCCCTCTTTTTGTAGGGACCAATCTGTGTCACCCTTAAGAGGCTTGGGATTTTCTAAGAAAGGGAAATTTCATCGGTTTTCTGTAACTTAAGGTTTCCATACTTTAACCCATTTATTAAAAAAAACCCCGCAGGTATGTGAGGCCCATTGAATAGCCCTACATCATTCTAATTCTTTTGAAGTGTCCGAAATGTTGGCACTAGAAGACTTATGCAGCTTTCAAATGTATGAAACTTGTAGATCTGCTTTCTCTGTTCCGGGGGGAATTTTATGACAATATCCAACTGTGGTGTGTTTGCTTGGTTGAAGTTTTTATTACATGGTTTGGATGTATGGTATTTTTTCCCCTGGACTTCCACCTTCCATCCTTACTCAATAATGCAATATGTTAAGCTGGGGATTTTGTTAGCCAGCATTAATAGTAATCTGCTTTCAGTGTGTTTTTATGTGGCTGCATTTGAAGTGCTGATAAAAAGTTATGAGTTCCACAAGATGAGGACATAAAAGATGCAAAATTCAATCCTCTACTTCCTGGTCTTTTAACCACAATATTATCTGAATCAAGGACACTATCATTATGTGCCATAAGACCTAGTATTTTTAAAGAGTATTTCCCAAAGTAATTCTGACAGATTTGACAAATGTAATCTTTTTACCTGGTCATCACCTACCAGGGGTTTTTAAACACTTACTTATGTCATAAGAAAATATTAAAAAGGAGGCCTAGCACTGTAGATACTACAACAACTATCGTGGTGGTCTGGGCTCTAGATGAGCCTTTCTCAGGAGTATTGCAGCACAAGCCAGTGAAAAAGCCACCGTGCCTACCAGACATTACTGAAAAGCAATTGCTGTGCCTTGCTTGTATCCTGGTACAACAGTCAGGGATGTGTCTTAGGCTAATGCAAAAAGGTTTGTTGTGAAGGAGTCTAGTTAAGGCAGTTTAAAATAGTCTTGGAGCAAGATGCTTTTTAAGCACTGTGTAATTGGTGCTTTCATTACATAGCCCTCTATTTTTTTTTAAATTATTTTATTTTATTTTATTTTATTTTATTTTACTTTATTTTGCTGTAAATGCTAAACCCCAAATATATAGAGAACACTGCTATAGGATTTAGTGGCCCTAAATCTTTTCCCTTAGCACCAGCACTGAAATTCATCCTTCTTGCTCAACATTGTGATAGAGCTCCCCCTCTCCCCCTGCAGCAGTCAGCTGAACGATCCTTCCCTCCTGGGGAAGAAAAACCTCTCCTTGTTTTGTTCTTTCTTCCGTGAGTATTAACTCTTCCCTTGCAGTCTTTCTTTTCTTGGGCTTCTTTTCTGCCCTCTGGTAAATATAACCTTGATCAGCATCCAGTCAGTTCATTTCCAGAGAGTCTTCTCTCAGCTTAGTCCTCAGCAACTTCTTTAATGCCAGCTCATGAAAATGCTCATTGTGCCTTGTTCATAGTCTAAAATAATTCTAAAATCATTCTTCAGGCACTGTGGGACAGTTATCCTCATTTTCCCTGTATTTGTGAGGGTAAAAGGGGTCATGGAGTGGGATCAGATATCCCTAGAGGGTGGAATCTTCACAGTCACACCCAACTTGTAGGGTTTTGGGACCACTAGACAGCCCTTGTATATACACTTCTCCTGAACCAAAATATCTTAGCCCAAGTCCTAGCCAGCAGGACCACATAACTCTGTGATTGAAATGCTCCCAACCAGTCACTGAAACTTAGGAAGAGATATCTATAGGTTTGCATATGAATATACATATGTATCCACATATATATCTAACTAATTATATATATCTATATATCTAACTGTGTATAGAATCATAGAATCATGCCTCTTCTATGAAGACAGGCTGAGCAAGTTGGGGTTGCTCAACTTGAAGAAGAAAAGGCTCTGGGAAGACCTTAAATGGTGTTCCAGTACCTAAAGGGAAAGCTGGAAAGCTGGAAAGGGACTTTTTACAAGGGCATGTAGTGATAGGGCAAGGGGAGTGGCTTTAAGCTGAAAACAGGTATATTTAGATCATATATCAGGAAGAAATTCATTTGTCTGAGGGTAGTGCGACACTGAAAACGGTTGCCCAGAGAAACTGTGGAAGTCCCGTTGTCACCGAAAACCAGAAAATAAACTCTCCAACCAGACTGTTAGGTTAGAAAGCTGACAGTACTTTATTCAGCACTGAGGTACATGGGGATCACTCCACCCAACATGTACACCAGTTGTCAAAAGTTTTAATTATTTATACATTTTAGCAACCAAAGGAATTTGTGTTCAATGGAATTAGTATTCACTGGATACAAGTTCTCATAGTAGATAGTATTCTATCTTCTACTGGTTAATGATTTTCCCACTTCTCATGCTAATTAGTTCGCATGCTCAGTTTCTCTCTTCTTTTGGGTTGGTGGGTTTCTTGGGTCAGTGGTCTGTGGGTTGGTGGTTGTAGATCCCCCTGCCAGAATGACCTTTTACCCACTTGGAGCTGATTTCAGATGAGCTTCTTCCTTATTTTGGGAGTCCTGCCAAATGTCCTTGTTGGCCATAAATTCTGTATTCTTTGTGCCCATTATCAAAGTTGCATCCTTCTTTCCAAACTGTGTTAACCTCCTCCCCAGGTCTCAGATCACTGGAGCATGTCAAGTCCTAAACTTTAATTTGTTGTTCTAACACATGGACATCACTTCAAGGTTGCTTTGTTGGCTTCTATCTGTTTCATGGACTAAATCTTGCTTCTTGTTGATTAGGTCCCAGCATTTTCACCCAATGCTGCATAGACTCCTTTTTAAAGAAATAGAATTATTTGGTAACACCATCCCTGGGAGTGTTCAAGACCACACTGGATGGAGCTTTGAACAATCTGGTCTTGTGGAAGGTGTCTCAGTCCATGGCAGGAGGGGTTGGGACTAAATAGCCTTTCAGGTTCCTTCCAACCCAAACCATTCCTATGTTTCTGTGATACCTACTTCATCAAAGGATAGGGTTTTCACCTGGGATGCCTGTGGCCACAGATCAGACACATTAGGAAGGACCTCCCTCACTAGGCTGAGAAAATAAATGGCTAAAACCCCTTTTTTTTATGGTGGGAAATACATCTGAGAAACTCCTCATTCTTTCCTGGACCTTCTTTCCCCTAACAAAATTTTTATATAGCAATCTTGTCTGCTTTTTCTCTGATGCTGGTCCCTTGCAGTTTTTTAGTAGGCAGTCAGAGTTCCTTGCTGATTCCCAAAACCAGCAAAGAGTTTGTCGTAGGTTCAAAGCTGGCTCCCTGCCAAACTTCTTTAAGGGACGCAGGTGCAGTGCTTCACTGACCATTACTGAAAACAGGTTAACTGTGGAGGATGGATCTTCTTTAGTAACAAAATTACCAATTTTCAAGTACATAAATTCTTTGAGAAGAAAGGGCTTTCAGCTGCAGTGAACTTGTGAGCAGCAAAATGCATACCTGTGATAGGGACTGTGCAGGCAGAGTGAGTACAGTGATGTGTTGTTTTCTCAGTGTAATAGTGTTTCATTCACTGGAGCAGCAGGATGGATGCTACAGCTGGTGACTGCAGAAGAGTGTGAGGTTAAAAATTGAGTGAAATGACTGAGGTCAGGTAATGGGACTGAGATCAGAAAAATTAGATCTAGTTAGACCAGTTTTTTGCTAAAAGGCTGGACAGGATTTAAAGGATTTAAACTTCTTGGGGCGGAGGGGGTGTAAGTTGTACACATCTCAGAATTTTATTAGCTTCTTTTAAGCCTTCTGTCATATACTAGCTCAGCTTTTAAGTGTGCTCTCTACTTCTGTGCTGTGTGCTGGAGAGATTTTCCTCCATATTGACAGGAAAGTATTGCAAAATGCTTCTTCTTTCCTTCCTATTTTTTGTTGTGCTGATTCTTAAAACATCCTATTCTAAAAAAATGTATTTTTTATTCCCTGGATGCCTTTAAAATAGTACATTGTGGGGCTGGACACTTTTAAGTGTTTCAGTACCTGTGTACCACATTCTTTCATCAGGAATTTCTTCTTGTTTGTCAGGTCACACATGCACTGTTTTCTCTTTAAGGACTAAATAGAATGTCTTTAAAATATAAATGTAGTGGGACCTAAATACAGAATGATACATTAATTATATACAGAATTAAGACTATGCTTAATAAGAGCAATCTTCCTTGCTTGTTACAGCCTCTCTGAAGATTTCATTGCTCTTGCTTTTGTGTCAATACAAACTCTCTCCCTATGAATTGAAGCTTATCTGCAGACCTTTTACAGTTTGCTTACATGGAAGACATTGTCTCCAAGTAAAAGCTACTGCTTTCCTCCTCTGCTATCCCTGAGCTAGAATGTTCTGTCTGTTTACTCACCATGAGAAAAATGCTCTTTCTTCTTCTCTTTGCTGAGACCCGTGGTGATGACTACCCCTGGCACTGAGAAAGAGGTGAAGGAATTACTATAATTTCTTCCCAAGGTTCTTGGAGTAATGCTTCAGTGGCTGCTTCAGAATTGTGAAGTTGTGTTCCAGCAGTGCCTGATGGAGACACATGTGCTTAATTCGTTAGAGAACCATTCCTAAGACAATTTATAAGGATTTCCCTGGGATCAGTGGACTTAATAATATGCGGCTCATTCACAGAAAAGTGAATTTTGTGCCTTTTCTTTTGTATTAAAAATATAATGACTCAAGAGAGGTTTTAAGCATTGGCATAATACGTGGGCTTGGGGTTTTTTAGGTCTTTATATATCTTTAGCTTTTATTGCACCTTAGACAATGAAATGTTAAAGCAAGTGCGAAATCTCAGACTGGAAAAATAAAAAAAATAATGTAATAGCAAAACCAAGAAAGTCTGAAGGTGTAAAGATTTGTGCAGTGTACATAAATGTAGGAAAAAAATTTAATCTTGATTAACTATCAGTGATGCCAGTGTTGTATCTTTCCATATTTTATTTCTGAATACTGATAAATCATTTTAGTGATTGGGAACCCTCGCCTTCAGTCATTGTTTTGCTTCTGTATATTTCTTGGGAGTGGTTCAGTGAATTAGGTCCTAAAAGTTCATCCATTTTTGTCTGGTAGCTTTTCAAACCAGCAAGTCCACAATCACAAGAATACACGAGGAAGTTTCTTGAGTCTGTCAAGTTAGTGCATGTCATACTAAGCCACTTGGGAAACCCACCCTGCATCCCCTCCATGTTTCTTTAGGTTAATGCTGGTGCAGTTCAGCTGATTGCAGTAGATGGAGAAGAATTGCAGGGCTGTTGTAAAGGCTGTGGTTTCAGCCAGTGCCTCTCTAAATGATAATGTTACCGGACAAGCAATATTAAAACAAGGCAAAACAAAGCAAACCTCCTTCTCCACCAACAAAAACCATTTAGGAACACAGATTTCTCACAAAATTGAAGTGATGATCTAATGGCAATTTTTACAGGAAGACGGGATAAAACATACCCTAGGTCTACCTTTAGATCCCTTTCAAAACTGCTAGAGAATATATGTAATTTCAACCGCATTTTCTGCGATTGCTCTCTGTGAGTAACTGCACTCCTTTTAAATGGGAACAAACTCTATCCCTTCATATACATGTGCAGTTCCCAGAGAAAGCAATGTCTTTATATAAAAGTGGTTTCTTGAAAAGGTTTTCATGTTCTGAGAGGCTTTGAAAGAAATGGTTGATGAACCATTACTGGTGACCTAAAAGCTGTGCTTTCAGGATGGAGGTTTCAAAAGCTCTTATTGAGGACCTCCATAAAACTTGTGGGAACAAAAGTAATTCTGTTTTTAAAATCTGCCCTAAACCTGTGAGCTTTCCAGGTACTATGGAAGAATGTGATTGGGCTGTTTTCTGCCCAAGAAAAGCCTGTGTGACCCCTACTGGTATGCCCTTACTCTGTCTTGGGGCATTTCTGCATTCTGCGAGCAGTGCAGAAATGGGAGTTGCATCCAGCATCCAAGGACTGTCATAAAATTAAAAATTAACAGTTGAACTCGTGGAATCAACTCAATTTTCAGTTGTCTGCTTCTGTCCTAAGAAGCAAAGAGTGTCATTCCTTCATGAGAATGAATATCTACCGTAATTGCTTTAATTAAATGGTACTAGATCAGTAGTCATATAGGATCAAACCACTGCCATATTATACATTCAAGGGCATACAGACATTCAAAAGAGCCCTGGGCAAAAGTTGAAACTGTGGTCTTTTCTAAATTGTTATTTGTTATTAGCATCATCGCACAAAGCTCACTGTGCCGCCTCAAAATATTGCAGACTGTCATTTCTTCCTCCTGAGCCTCATCTCTTGGGCAGCCCTGGGCTGTATTTATGAGATGGGTTTTTTTCCTGGTTTGGTGGGGTTTTTTTGTTCATTTGTGATTTTTTTTTTCTTATTTAAACTTCTCAGTTTCCTTTTTCTAACTTGAAATGTGGTCATTGCTATAGAGCCAGTGGAGTGCATAGTGGAATGGCCACTTGAGGTTGGATTGAATAATATCTGGGAGGACAGGGTGAGGTCCATTTATAAATTATAGCAGCTTGAAAATCTTCGTGTGTAATAGCTTGGGAAATACAGCAGATGTATTGCCCAAGTTCAAGAGCAATTGATTAAAATACTATCAAGAGAAACTTACTTACGAGAGTGCAGTAACTCTTGAGTCAGTGCTTAAATTCCATTTTTCTGACTGCTGGATCCAACTGTTGTCTCTCATTTTCTATATGCATCATAAAAGCTGCATGATTGTGTTGCTGTTTCTCCCAGCCTGACAAAACCTGGAGCCTTGGTTAGTGACACTAGGTTTCATCAAGTTCCAGATAATAAATGTATCATGCAATGAAAGGAGCAATTGGTACCTGCTACATAGATTTTGTAATGGTGGCATCTTTCATTGCTACACTATGATTTCTACAAATCTTTTAATTTCTTCTCACACTACCTGAAGTATTTTATCTCCTGCATTATATATTGGGTTTAAAATACTGTATTAATAAGTATTTAAATATTTTATAAACATACGAGCTTTCCAGTTAATATTGTTCTTGCTCTTTCTGCTAGTTGACATAGATTGTTCGCTCTTTCTAGACTGGAGAACACTCTAATTCTTAGGATTAGACACATGGGCTCCAGTGCTCAAATGGGATCCACAAAGTGCAGAGGTTCCATGGAACTCAGTAAACCTGTTGCTTAAGCATGGGGGAATGATGCTGGCTGTGGACTGCACATCAGCACCCATCCCTCACCTATCCTTCCTTTCTAAGTCAGGTTGAATTGAGTATGCAGTAAGTTAAGCACAGTATCCTACAGGCCTCAGTGTCTGTAAAAACCCTGCCTGCAGATTCCTCTTTCAAGTGCCACTGCCAATGTCACTGCTTTTATTCCCAGAAAATATATATGTTATTCCAAGCCTTCTGTACTTTTCATGACTGCTAATTTTGTCATTTATAATGTTGTTATGTCATCTATTTCTTTGGATGGCCTTTTTAAGGAGGCTGGAAATAAAGTTGCCTTTGTCGTCATGAGAAGAATTTTAAAGACCCAAGAACTTGAAACACCCACAAATAATAATAAGATTTGGGTACTGAATGCTGAGCATAGCCACTGACTAATGTTTAAATATCAAGATCAGAAATTGTGTTAGCAGGTCTTTATCTTGTACTTGAGAAAGTATAGGCTACAAGGGTGAGAACTGAGGGCAGGACAGCACAGCTGCTGGGGGGCAGACTTGGAGTCAAGGGCTTTAAACCTGCCTCCAGGAGCTGTCTAGTTCCTTATGCTAACCAGCTACTGAATACATTTCATAATCAGTTATTGCAGAAGGAACTGGAGCATACTTCTCTCCCACACAGCTGCTCTACCCTCGAAGCTACAGAAGTATGCTCTTTGTTTTTTCTTTCTCCTCTTGACTAAGGAAAGGCTGGAGGGGGCTCTTTCCCAGCCAGAATAACGTACAACCCATTTGTGGGGACACTTTCCAGGGAAATCAGATGTTGCAGATAAAGCTTCAGCTCTCCCACCTCAAAGAAGCAGTGAATCCATTAGACAAGCTTATGTAGGGGACCTGAAAAATCAGATGGATTTTTACCAGTGCTGCCTGAAGGAAAAGAGTGATCCCAAGCACATTTTCGAAAGAAGGAGTTTCTTCATCTTAGGAAAGTTGTTTAGCTTTTATATCTCTGTAGAGATCTAGAGAGGGATAGCACTTAAGATATATATGGGTCTCCTTTGCTAATTGCTGCCTACTTTTGGGCTACTTCAGCACAGTTCTCTGAGGTTAATTGGATCCTCCATCAGCCTGGATTGAGCATCTACTTCTGTCATAATACAGTGTACAGTGTGAGGAGCTGTGCCTCCCATACCTGATGTCTCACTCGGGTCACATAGCCTGATGCTTTGCATAACCTGCAGAGTAGCAGGAGACAGGCTGAATTGCAGTAGCCTGAAGAAAGGAGCTGAACTCTCATGTCTGAAAATATCCTAAGTATATCCTTGAATCAGAGTATATCCACTGAATCAGGATCCTGATTTTTTTTTTTTTTTTTAATGCTATTCTGGCTGAGATGTATATCCATCCATAGCAAACTTAAGTCTTATTGATGATTGGGATGCTCTTAGTTATTCCTTATGGATTACACCAAGGCAGTCTGTTCTTGTATAATGCCTGCAGACTACAAATTGAAAATCGGCTCAGCTACATTCAGCTACTGAAAAACAAGGGGAACCAGCACTTTGTTACATTTTTAAAAGTGTTGGTTAACACTGTACTTCAGATGTGCTTGATCATGATCCAGTGTGTCATAAAAATATCTAATGAATTCAGTTCTTCATGGAAGGTAGGCAGGAGATTATCAACTTGATTTTTATGTTTCTTTTAGCTAAATGCTGGCTTCTCAGCATTCCCAAACCTGGAAAAAAAATCTGTGGATGTATTAAAGGGAAATTTTAGGCACCCAGGAACTTTCAAATAGTATAAATAGATTGCTTAAGTAAACTTTCATCTGAGTTCAGGTCTTCTGGATTACTGTCTTGTCTAAAGGCAACTCTGTTTTTTTACTGAGGTGACTTTAAGTGCTTGATATCCTTCTTCACTTCTTTTAGGTTTTTTTTTTCCTTTTGGAGTGACATGAATTAACCTTAGACCATGCCTACAAATGAGTGAATTAATACCTAGACTATGCTGCTAATGGTGTTGCATTTACTGCTGAACTAGGAAGGAGAATTAGGTACCTTGGTGTCTGGCTGTCTGTGATCTGGCACCAAGCTTAATTGGACAGCAGCAGCTCCTTGAATTAACAAGTCCTGCTGGCAGCACGCACCTGATTCCCAGCATGAGCAGAGGGGATGCAAGGGAAAAAAGATCTGACAAAAAAAAAAAGTTGCTGCAAAACAGAGGGAAAACGAAGCTCATTTTTTCCCTTTTTTTTTTTTTTTTTTTTTTTGCCTTGATAATTATTAGGTTGTGATCAAACATTAACTACATTTCAGGAGCTGCTAGCTGAGAAATACTTTCTACATTTTGAAAATTTTTGGCAGAAGTCTCGGAATTTGTATCCGTCTTGTGAAATCTTGGAACAGAACAGTCTTATTTATAGTAAACACTAACAGAACATTGGATATATAATGAACAATTATGCTACTTTTTGCAACAAAACTTTTCATACCACTTTCTCTAGTCGATGCATGCATTTTGACAGTGAATCAGTGAGTATTTGGTGGTGTTTTTTGAAGTATTTTTGACACAGGCAAGGAGAAATTATGGCATAGATAATTATGCTAGACCATCTCAAACTAATCACTCAAGAGCTGTAAAAATGGTTTTGGTGGGGGAGTCCCAGTTCTTCAACCATTATGTGTTTCCTTGGCTGTGGAATATATGAAATGAAAATGATTTTCAGCCTTCTGTCATTTTTATCTGCATGAAAAAGCTGAATCATTCAATATGTTTAGTTAGTAGCAGCTAAATGTGATGCTCATAATCGCCTTCCTGTATCTGTGTTTGTGTGTGTGTGTAGGACTTCTGAACCTGGTAAAACTGTAAAGGTATTTAAATGTAGGAAAAAGCTGTCCATCCTTATAGTAACTGATAAACTTTCTATTCCATCTATTTACTCTTTTTTGCTACAGTATGGATTTTGTATGCTTTTGGTTTTCATTTAAACTGTTCCTCATTTTTGTTTAATTTTCCCCCCCTCCTCATCAGCCTGGTATCTTCGCTGTCTAGTTAAAAGACAAAAGGGCTAAAAGAACCAAAATTGAAGAGGACCAGTTTCTTGTGGAATTATGTCCCTTGGTTAATAATTGAATTATAGAGGTCTTCTTTTATCTCTGAATATGCATATATTCTGGTGATGGTATGCTGGCTGCCACACTAGGCAGCAGAAATGGGCTGATAAGATTGTTAGCACCCTGCATGTTAATATGAGGATCCTGCTCTCTCTCTCTTCTCTCCAGCAGCTGCCGCTTTCAAAATTTATAAGAGTGTAACTATCTTTGAGATTTCTATCTCCTCAGTCACATTTAGTGGAAATCAGGCTACTTAGTTCAAAAATTACAAGGAGAGGACACACAGACTGTATTATATTGTTGCTCAGTCTTGTTTCCATAGGAAACCAGGCTAAAAACAGCCTAAAAAAAGTCAGCTTTATCTTTGGCCAAAAAAAATCGCCTCCCAATTCGTATGCTGTAGATCATAAGATAGTTGAGGATACTCCAGAGAAATTAAGGTAAATTACTTTTATTGTATGCCTTCTGTTAAAGGCATCACCTTCTGTTAAAAAGAAGCTTTTTACCTGACCAGGAGTAGGTAGGAGTCATCCAGCTATGGAGAGCCTTTTCTGCCCAAATGTCTCCATGCTGTCTCTCATGGATGAAGGCTGACATGTTGTTACGTGCATCTGTGAATAGGAAAAGTAGATGAAGGAAGGGAGGACTACAGAAAGGTAAAACATTGTTTCTTCCCTACCTGCTGTTGAAGGAACAAATAAGTCTTTTCTTCTGCCTGCACTCTGCCTCTGTTCAAAGCTCCATTTCCCTACAGGTGTGCAGGGAACATTATTAAACTAATTGGAAGTACATTATGAAAGAAATCGAAGGTGCAACCTTCCAGTTTTATACTGCAGCAAGAAGAAGCCTTGCTTGTAGGATTTAACTGATACATAAGTCAAAATGAAAGAATGAATATTTGGCTAATCATAAAAAGAACTAGCAAAACCCAGCATCCCAGAGAGATGCATGATTCAGGAAACAGAAACTTAAATGAATAGTTTCACCTTGAAATAATATTATATACAGAATAGTGTTGAATTGTTTAATAACATGACTTCAGACATCTCATAGCGTATTTTCAGGAAAAAAATTACCACTGCTTTAATGGTAAAAATGAAACTGGATTAAAAAGCAGTCAAAGTCTATGTGCCAAGTACAAATAAATCAATAAATTAGAATACCTTAACTTGAACAGTACAAAATTTGAAGAATTTTGGCTTGGCAGGCTTGTTGAAAACTTGTCTAAGTGCTAATTTGTTGTCTATTTTTTTCTGGGAAAAACATTTTTTTTCTGGTCTGATAATGAATTATTGAGTCTTTGGGTAAGTATTGGTCACTCAAGTCTCAAAAAAATAACATACATTTTATGTCCAGTACATGTAACAGGCAAGCTGTACACAGACCAGTTACTACCCACAAATACACACAAACGAAAGGCTTAGGAACCTGAAAGCATCCCTGTATTTTTTAGAAATTCAAATAATGATTGTTTCTATAGTAATACATTCGGAAGTGTAAAGTTCTGAAAATGACCTCGTACACGTAAGCAAAAACTCTCTTAAATTGAATGCAGCCATAGATAACCCATCTAGTTGGTATTAGATGGGCTGAGTGCATAGGTTGTTTAAGGGTTAAGCATCAAGCCTCACGTGAGTTACAGTTACCTCATCTCCTTCTGCAGGCAGCGGAGAGAAAGGGGCATCTCCAGAGTGTGGCTCATCCCGTGCTAAGTGTATGACTGGCATAAATGTGGGGAGAAGTGAAAAAGAGAGATAATCTCATTCTGAAGATAAGGAGTATTTTAAAAATTTGTCACTGATCTTAAAGCATGTGATTCACCTTCAGAGCAGGATTTGAGACACATGGCGAGTTGTGTTGTGACATTTGCAGCATATCACATACAACCACATTAAGATGTTTAGGCAGTGGCATAGGAACTGGGTCAGGTGAGGGGATTTTTTTTTTCAGCATTTTGAAAATGGACGAAGGTTATGACAAGATGCAGGTAGGGTATATCTTTCTCTCCACTTTGCTCAGAGATAGTTTGATTGGCTTACTGAGTTCTAAAAAGCCTTTTTTGCTATTATTATTTAATCAGGCTTAGTACTAGCACATACTTTCAATGGCAGTTTTACTGTCTGAGGAGCAGAGTCTGATTGCTGATTCCCACAGTAATGTATTCAAGAGATGATGTTATGACAGCCGCCATTTTTATTTCATTGATTGAGGACAGTAATGAGGTCAAAATCATACATCTAAAACTGGTTCATTTAAGCCTCTAATGAGCTGTGTGATATGAAAACTTTTTCCATGTCTTACAGTATAGACACTGTGCAGTAGGAAAAATACAGATAAGCAAAACATCTGAAAGAAGTGCATAATTTCTAAAGGCTACTGAAGTAGTAATGTTTTGAATTTTTTAACCATTCTAGTAAATCTGTGGTTGGTCAAGGACTCGTGGTGCAGTAACATGAGGCTGCAATGCCACGTTGGCTTGCAGCCAGAAACGATTCGCCGTCATCACCTGAGGAAGGTATGTGCACTGAGGCACAAGTTTATGGAATTTGTTGGTGCCCACTGGTTACACTCTGTATGGTCAGGGGTCCACTGTTTGGAGACCTGGGAGATGCTGATCAGAAAGCAATGCTGTTTAGAGTTGCAGTCTAATTTAAGATGTGATTGAAGAGGTAGAAAGTGCTCCTAGGAGGACAACTGAGGGCAGGAGGCTTCCAGTACCAGGGAAACAAAGCCATGAAAACTAGTGCTGTGCAGCAGTATCATGTGCATGTTTTTATTCATTTACTTATCCGTGTGCCATTTTTAATTAGTTTTCAAAGTTTACTGTAAAATTACAGGCCCTTACTTATTTGTATCCATTAAGAGACAAGTGTGTTCATCTACCAAATCAATATGTATGTTAATTTCTCAGGTATATCACTCATCTCTTATGGGATTGCATTCCCTTGGTGTGGAGTTTCTGGTGGGCTGGTATGCCAGCTATCGATACTAAACTGGAATACATAAACTTCAGTGCATTGCAGGAGAACTCCAGATGTGTGTTACTGTCCTAAGCTTGTCTTGAAACAACCCTTCCCTTGGCTTGGTATCTTGCTTCTTGAATTTATAGGATGTAAAACAGTCTGTGAAATTAATCACAGATAAAAGAATTGCAGTTCAGCTTGATTTTGTAGGCTAAAATCCGCATTTATTCATGCAATGTCACAGCTACCCAGGAAGTTTGGTCTGCTGGTCCCAACATACCGACGGTTTCATTCACGTGTTCCAAATCTCATGAAGAACAAGACCAGAAATTAGTTTTATTTAGTTGACAGTTTTTTATCTAAAAAATCTTAAAAGTAAGAAGATACTAAAAGATCAGTATCTTTCCATTCTTTAATAATCATAATAAGATTTATTAAAAAATCCCCAAAACCAAAGCAAAACCAACCACCAAACCCACAGGCTTGAAATTTCTCCAAGTAATAACACTGTCAATATTGAATCTTCCCATATTTGTTTATAAAATTATTTCATATGTTTTTAACCATAGTATTTTATTCTTTATTATCTTGTCTTCCTGTCACTGTTTTTCCCTGTCTTCTAAGGAGATCTCAATCTCCTTATCCAAAGTTTTTTCTATCAGTTTTATCTGACATTTTTCTTTCTCTCAATAACTCATCTTTATACTTTTTTTTAAAAATGTGTTTCAGGTAGACATTCTTGACACATGTTGTTTGCCTCTCAAATGCCAGTGTGGAGAACAAATTAAAAACCATTTAAATTCATGTTGATAGATGAAGGTCAACAACTGTTTCCCTCACCTATTTTCTTTGGCTGATATACTGTAATGCAGATTAACTGTTTCAGCACTGGGTTTCAAAACAATTCCATTATGTTCCAATCCTGAAACCTGCTTTTTTCATTTAAAAAAAAATCCCATTGAATCAGTGCCAGGTTGATTGTATTTAAATCTCAAAGAGGTCTTCTGAAAGACTGTCTTGCATTGTAGAGCCAGGCTGTCACTGCTGTTTGTGTTATACGTGCCTCACTGATTTTTGTGGGACCACAAATAATAAGGCATTGGAAGATTTCTGTCCTTATGCAGCACACCAGCCATTATTACAGGACCATTCTGTTTATTTCAGCCTCTTCCAGTGCTTTCTGCGTCCAGGTTACCAGCCTGACCTGCCACAGAGGCCAAGCAGCAGTCACCCCCTCTCCTCAGGAGAGCCTGGATACAGAGCAAAAGAAAAGGAAGTAGCCAGTACCATTGTGACAGAAAGCTACAAGACCAGAAAAAGCCTTGCAGTTTTGGTGGTGATGTTCTTTCCCCATTGCCAATTTTTCTTTTTGAAAACTTGTTAATATTTGAAGATAATTTGTATCTTTGTCCTTGGCTCTCCATGCCTGGAAGAGGAGAGGGAAAATTATGACCATTTTGAGCCAAGCTCTCTCCAGGCCTGAGAAGAGGCCCAGGATCATTATGGATGAAGATGGGTGTGTTGGGTGTGGATGTAGATAGCTTGAATGTTCCCAGGTGTGGAGCATCCACCACTACTCTGGGCAACCTGTTTGAGTCTTCACCACCTCATTTTCAATTTATTTTTTTTTCCGTCTATCTAGTCTGAATCAACTCTCTTTTAATTTAAAACCACTGCTCCTTGTTCTATTGTTACAGGTTCTACTGAAGTCCTGATTAACCACAGTGGCTTTGAATGAGGGCCCATTCAGGCTCTGAGGGACTTCCTGGAACATCTAGTTGTCAAATTCATTTCCACAGTGTGTGTCAGGAGAGAAATCTTCCAGAAGAGTTTGTGTTTTGTTGAGAGGCAGTACTTTTTTTCCTAGGGACCACAAAAAGCAGCTTTGTTGACACATTTCAGTTTGCTGCTGCTCCAGAGTGTGAAGTGACAAGTTATCCGATGAGACCAGAGAAGAAATTCATAAAGCTATTGCATAGCAAATCTTTTCTGCCTCTCCTGGTCTGATTTCCATCTGGAATGGAATATCTGAAAAACTGTTGCATACTTAAACAACAAACCTCAACCAGATAATAGGTTAAAGATTTTTTTTTTTGTTGAAAATGTATTGCAAAAATTTGAAATTTCTGAAAATAAGGAATTTCATAGAAAATGTCAAGCAATACAAAGGCTGAAACTTCCCATCTCCATTAAGTAGCTCCAAGAATTTGCTTTTAGCCGTGTCTCTACAAATAATGAGAAATAGCACAGAAGATTAATGACAGTGCCATTATCATAGTGCTGATTATAATTGGATACACACTAGAATAGCTTCACACTGTGATTAGCTGTTCAGATTTGGATTATTAGAGGTTTAGAGTTTTTGAATTTTACAAAGGTTTACTATGGTAGTTAGTTGCTTTCTGTGACATGTTTTTCATTGGTTTACCAAGATTTAACAGAGAGAAGTGAAACAAAAAATGTTCATCCTTTATGCAGACTGCTGTTATTTCATTTTCTGTTTATACACTTATAAAAGTGTCAGAGTAGTAGACCAATAAAAAACCCTTTTGTATTTTACAAGTTAAAGACATTTGGAAAATTACTGCATGCCAAATCACTCTTAATAACAATATGTACTAGTTGTAACAAGATTATTACAAGGCTTCTGTTAATGATTAGTCCACTTTCCAGCTCCTTTGAACTTGCTTTTAACATGTGGATATGCATATAAAAATTGGTATTAGTAAAATCTTTCTTGGTTTCTAAGAATTGCTGGAGAGAGAGGGACTAAGAGAGACAGGTGGCTCTAATATTGGCACAGTTTGTATTTGATAGTCACATGTCCTCCAGCACTGATCTGGGATATAATTTTTTAATGTATTCAGCATAATACAGAGTAGATGTTTTTTAATAAACATGGAAATGCTTTTCTCAGATGTTTCCTTGCAGAATTTTAATTTAGTTATTAGTAATTCCCTGAATCCTTTAGAAACCACTATTTTTTAGCTACCGTTAATCTCCACAACTCTCTCTTCAGACCCCTGTTTTCCAAGGGGAATTCTGAAACCTAGCATAAAGTTTTAACAGCCTCATTGAAAAACTAGTACTATACAATACATTTAATTTTTACCTATCCTCACGAAAGCGATACTTCATATGAAAAAGTATAATAAACTGTAATTCTTTAGTGAGAAGACACTATTTTTCTCATGCAAACCCACTTTAAAATGGAAATACAGTCCTTCAAAGCATTTTTGTTAATAGTTTTTTGTAATTCAGAGGAGTATAGGGAATGCATATGAGGGGCAAAGAAAATTTTAAGCATTTGCTAAACCCCACTGTATAACTAGATCCTACCTCCTGAATAAGCATGTCCAGTATCTACCACAGCAGGAAGATTCTGCAGTCCCTTTGGTAAATACACTGTTGTATTTTAAAAATAATGAGCACATTTTACCCACTTACACTTTTTTATCCTTCATGCTTACCCCATTGTCATGGTTTAGGAATGACACTCCAAGACACAAGCTGCTCCTCCGACCACCCTCCTGTGGGAGAAAAAAGGCAGACATTATGGGTTGAGGTAGAGCAATTTACTGGAAGCAGAAATGAGATAAGAAAACAAACGGTAATAGCAACAACAGTATAACAAAAGTATACAAGGAGAGGGTGATTTACATGCAAAAAAGGCTCACCAAGCCTGGGACAATGAAAAACTGTGGTGGACAGGCCCTACATGATCGATTGCAAGCCATGCAGCTTCTTCTTGGAAGTGGGAAAGTCCCTTTCTCCTGCCCCTGCCCATGGCACAAGACGTTACTGAACAACACAAAATCTTGGCCCTGCCCACATGGCTCCAGGCTCCGCCCACTCATGCCCCCTCACCCTGTCCTTGGCTGAAATGAAGACACCCATTCAACCAGTGTGGCTATCAGGCAGAAGTATTCCAAACAGAACGCATTATGAAAGAGTACAGACTCTTCAATTTGATTTCTGCTCCAGGTGTGCCCAGCTTTTGTTTGGCTGCCTTTTTTTTTTTGTTTTGTTTTGTTTTGTTTTGCTTCATCATCATGTTGCCATCTCCTAATCTTCTGGGCTGGGTTTCATAATGAGTCACCTAAAAGGTGAGCATCCTCTCTAAAACAGTAGTTGAAGGGGAAAGAAAAAGACAGACATCTAGTATGTGTGATTCATCCCACCCAAGATTTCAGTTTTAGTTCAGTATGAATCATGAGCTAAAGATACTCTCCACTAAATGCAGAGAAATCCTTCATGACTGGCTGAGGCCAGACATCTTTTAGATGTCTGAACTGGATAAGTTATATGTGATGGTCTGTGATCACTTGTACACAAAGACTTTTTCGTGCTTTGGTAGGTCACAAAGAGCGTTCTCTTGTGCAAGAAGGCTGTAGATATACCTGTGTAATGTATTCTGCCAATGAAAAAGTTATGCAAGAGCCAGAGCATCATTGCCTTTATTCTTGCATCTCTGTTCCCTCTTCACAAGGCCATGCGGCACCAGCAATGCTGGAATTAAGTGTCAGTCTACTGAAAACATGATTACTGTCAGATTTTGAAATAGCACACTACTCCTCTAATAAAATAAATTTTTCTGTATATAGGGTTTCCCTCCAAAATTAGTCTTGGGATAAAGTGGTGGATTTAACCTAACATGACAGCCTGCAAAGGGATACATGGGAAGATAGAATCCTGCTGTCATTCTGAATAACTGAATTTAATACAAGGAATCTGCATCTAGAACTCTCTGATTGTTTTCACAGTTTTCAAAATTTTCAGTCTTAGTGGTGCCTCATGTTGCAGAAACATTTATGAATTTTCCCTAATGCTTTATATATTATTACCAACCTAAAATACACTCTTTTCAACTTAAATAATGGTTAGACTGTGTAAAATAAAGTTTTAACATTGGCCAATATTCAATAAGTTACTAAAATTTTTATTTTTTTTTAACTCTTGGAGAGCTCATTCTTGTCTTTATGAGCCTGGCAGCTTGTTTAAACACTGCCAGATGATTAACTAGCTTCCCAATTAAAATCAGCACTTGATAGTTAAATGCTGATACTAAATTGATAACCACTTACGATGTGAAATGACCTTGCAGGTTCTATACATAGAACAGCCTTCCTTGTACTTGATGATGACATTATAAAGTATTGCTGTTTTAGAATTTGGTATATTAGAAGCAAGAATTTTTATCTCAATATTGAAGCATTCATTAGATATAGGAAGAATTTCCTGTAGAATAATCTCCAACCATAAGCATTATTCATAATATTGAAAGTATGAAGTCTTCACAGACTTCATGACATACGACCCAAAGGAGTTACAGAGGACAAAGTTGAAGTCAGTGCGTACTTTTGTGTTGTGGGATATAATATTGTAGATTATAACTGTACGTGCTTCAAGATTTGAATAGAGAAGATAATTCTTTTGGGCAATATTATCTATAGGTTATCTAAAACTTGTACACATACAAGCGAGTACATCTTAGATATCAGTTAGCCTTAGAGAAGCTCATGATAAAGTAACTTTAGAAATCAGCACTTAAAAGTATCAACTTGTTTCTTACATAGCAACCAAAAATAAGTCCTATCTATCTTGCAGTAACAAGAAACAGTGATGTGCTGGTGTTTCCCTTTAATCTGGAAAATACTGTCATTCCCACATTGAAATGGTCTCTTATCTGTACTATTATAATTTCCCACAAGTTTGTAAATACTTGAAGACAAGCACACAGTTAAAAAAATCTGTAGCTGTGTTTCTTGAAGCTTTTATGCCCAGATGATGGCAGGAGATCAAGACACCAAAGCTTCGTGACTATTGCCTGTAAAGCGAGCTGTGGGAAATCATGATCTCTCTGTAACCACAGTCATCTGCACTTGTGAAGTAAAATACACAACCTTAAACCGGGGGCACTCAACCTTTTTAGTTGGGCAGACAATACTTACTATGGGGCCCTAGTGACTTCTGTCAAGAGGCACACATTAGGTGAACATTAGTAGAAACTAGGACTGAAGAAGGCTGAAGAGCTGGCGATGTTCTGATGGCCATAAAATATGGTAAATTTTTCGTTATTCAGGTGTTCGCTTAAACCCCTTTGGAGTAGGTGGTGTCAGTTTTAGCACTTAAGTTTGACATGTGAGCAAAGTATTTTTTTCTGACTTCCATCACTTTGCAGGTGCCAGCTTCTGCTGCCAGACATTTTTATGTGGTGTCTTTTGCTGTTCACTCATAGAATATCTTGAGTTGGAAAGGACCCACAAGGATCATCAAAGTCCAACTCTTGGCCTTGCACAAGACCACCCCAAGGATGATTGGGTGGTATAGAATAGCAATATAGCCACACCCACACAGTTCTAGGCTCCGCCCTTTCTCCACACGTTCAAGGAAAACCAGGATCAAACCTTACATCATACCTGATCTAGGATTAATCTTGACAATCCCAAAGGACTGTTCTTGTATTTCCAGTACTCACCTGTACTGTTAGCTGTATTAACATTTAGTCAAAATGTATTCTTTCCTCATGTATTTGTTCCTCCAGAACAGTATCAGAAAAAAACCCCTCTTCCTTTAAAGTATCCTTTGCACTTCAAATTATTGTCTTCAAATTCATTACAAGATGTGTAAAATCCTTCATCGCAACATTAATCCTTTCATGGTTTCTTCTTTCTGATCTATTCCTTTTACATTTTTTGTATTTTCTTAGATTGTAGGTATAAACAGAAGTTATAAATCAGGATGTCCTAATCATAAAATTATACTAAAAATTTTATTGTATATAACGCATGTGGAAGAGACCATGTTTTTATCTGTTAAAGAAAGTGTCTGTTGGCACCAAAGGCCAGTGTTTTCCTAAAGGCTCCTTTGTTTCATATGTGTATTTTTACAGTAATAAATAAATAGATTCACTTTTGATAATATAAGAGGGAGAAGCCAAGGTAAAATTTAAAATTTTAAATTGGTTATTTTATGGTATACCATCATGAATTTAGTTTCAGCAAATTACTGTGACTGTTTTATGTAGGCATGGCATACTTGCTAAAATGTACTTTAGTTATATGCTGGTCTAGATTTTATTGTTTTGTTTTTTTTTTTTTTTTTTTTATAAATAGTGCTATTTATAGAAATTGTATTAGTATATAGCTGTATTTTCATTTACACTTGATTTACTGCATTTACTCAAACTGACTAGGTACTGTAAACATGTAATTAAACAGGATCCTCTGCTGTGTGCAATTTAAGCAAAAAAAAATGATCATTTCCAATCTTCTTTAGTAAATATGTGCAAGTATTATTTTTCAAAGTGTAAATTGTAACCCTGAAAAAGTTTTTTTTAAAAATATTTCAGACCTGATATTATGTAGGTGTTACTGCTTTAAATTATGTTATCTGTGAAAGGTGAACAAGTAAAACGCAGCAAATCTAATTTCAAGACTGATGCATTATATTTATATTTATTTTTTGTGATACTTTCTGTTCAATTATATCAAACCCAGACTTTTCTTGGAGATTATACTGATTTTCCAGGAATTCAGATTACATTCTTTAAGAACCAATTACTCTGAAAGCACTGACCTGTTGCACTGACCCATCCCTTTTAGAATCTCCTACTTTTTTTTACCTCAGACTCAATTTGACCTGAACAATACAAAACAGATTTTAAACAATGATTAAGAGGAAATTGCATTGGGGGAGGGGGAGGATTGTATTACCTGAAGTGGTAGCAAGGTAAATAAATACACAGCTGATATGTCCTGTTAGCTTTCACTGCTTCATGATTTATGTCTTATGGCTTCAAAGAAAAAAAAAGGCACAAAAAATGCCCCCTAGCAAGACCAATTAAAAAAGCCTATAACTGCGAGTTCAGTTCAGTTACTTTCATTGTATTGTACAATAACAGTAGTTGTTGGTTGCAGTTAATGCTCTTAGGCAGCAAACACTGATCTGCCAGCATCTCTGTTGGTTTGATGTAAGGCTGAGAACACAACTGTTACTTCCAATAACTGGAGGGAAGTTAAAATTCATCTTTTCAGTCCCTATGAACTATACAAAAGGAATTTAACTTCACAAATCCCCTTCGTTTGGTTTGGTTATATAAAAATAAAATAAACACTGATTTTCTTGAATTGCTTAGAATTGTTGCAGGTTTTCCTTTTTCCCCAACTGCAATGAAACACACTTGTTGACATGGACATTTGACATGGGATTTCAAGCTGTCATGCTAAACAAAATGGTGTGTCAAAATGCAGGTCCAGGATGATGGCTGGTCCCTAAGGTTGGTATGACTTTGGCTTACAGAAGATACTAAAGCCCACTAGAGGGCTCACAGTGTGTGAAGACACCCAGTTTTCCTATCGAGTCTACAGATTTCCTGTACTTCCCTGCAGGACATAACTGAGCCGGGAAAGAACCCACTAGCATCTGGAATATAGGCATACTGAGTACAAGTAGAGAGCTCTCAAATTGTTTTAAGGAGTACTACCAACTACAAATTCCCAGTGTGTGTACCAAGCCTCTGTAGTACCCTTGTACAAATGGCGTTCCCTAGGGACCAGATTCTGCATGCACTGGTGCATATGGCATTTTCCCTTGCCAGGAGCAGTTCAGTTTTCTGCTCTGCCCCCTATCACATGATTGAAAATTCAATAAAGACTTTATTCAGCTTCAGAACAAAAAAATCTGAGTGTGAACCAGAGGTCCAGGCTTCTCGTATAGAAAGCAAACTTTTTAGCAAACCAGTCAGCATGGCCAGGAGCACTAATTGGGCTCCTGTAAAGTTAACACGCTGGATATGATTCAGTTGGCTGCAGTGGTCCCGTTTGAGATGCCCTGTTACAGATGCTAGTTCAGCAGGTTACGTGTATCCTACCTGCCTCAGCCTCACTGGAGTGGTTTGGATTGCTATAAGACCTCTGAACAAAACTCCTGAGGAGGCAGCTAAAGTAATTGCCTTTGGTCAGCTGAGTAAGTCCTAGGGTTGGGTTACAAATTTCTAGACATTATGACTGGTAGAGTATCTATCTCTATGCAGTTTTTAACTAAAGCTAAAGCAATTTCGTATAATTTATTTCTACCCCCCTATTGCTTTCCACCAAGAATAAATTATACACATGTTTAATTTATAAGTATGTTTGGTATAATTCAGTCACTGTATGTTATCAGAGCAAGAACTGCTGCTGGTACAGTGAGAGGACTGGAGCTCCTTATCCCAACTGTGCTGGGCTGTCTTCCCCACAACTAGGATGAAGATTACCAGTTCTTTGGAGAAGACTTCCTATTTCATTCATGATGGCTATATGCTAAACAAGTGCAGTAGGCTCGTCAGGACTGACAATACCCTAATACCTTTGCATTGTATATCAACATAGTTTGGCTCTCTTGACAAAGAAAGTGCATCTTTTGTAGTCAGAAAAGCCCTATATATCCTTTGAATAACATTATTTTGAAGCCATTATTACCAGAAGAATTCAAAATCATCAATAACTCTCTGCTTCTATCTGAAAATTGAAATATGATTGTTTGGAAAATCTATAAATGTTGATAAATATCTAAACCTTGATATATATATAGCATCTCATGTGGAAAGGCACTTCAAAGTGAGACACAAAGAGCCACGGTTCGTTTGTTCCGATTTATACTAATGATACTATTTTCATTTTTAATGCTTTTTCTTTACAATTGGCTGCTGTGGACTTAGAAGGAAACAAAACTTACCTTAAGTATCTTCTAAACAATTTCCACTTGAGGAAGAAAAGGATTTCTAAGCCTTGAAAGAAGCATTTGGAAGCACATGAGTGAAGAACTAGAATAAAGTCAGGATAATCCTCTGTCCTTTCTCATGCAGCAGGTCAGATTAGAGGATCACTGAGATCTTTGTGGCTTTATAATCTATGATTAACATACTAATTTTTAACTGTGTGCTTTGGATCAGTTCTTTGCAACAATGCATATAAGCATGTCTTCATTTGGGGCAGGTGGAGCCAAAGCAAGGGGTGAAAATTAGGCAGATGTTGAAGTGTTTTGCAGACTGGAGCTTGACTCCTGACATGCTGAACTCTCTTTGTCTTTTAGAATATTTGCACTGAAGTTTTTGTGGGGTTTTTTTTTTTTTTTTTTTGAGTGGTGGTCTTCATACCTTGCACTTTATTTAGAAAAATAAAAAGAAGTAAAAGTATTAAGGTTTTAGTACTTTTTCTTTGTTTAAAGAAACAATTTTATGAATTAAGAAATGCATTAAAATAAGTTTTATATCGGTGGAATAATTTTTTCCCCTAGGTTTGGGATTTTAAAAAAATTTTTACATTTTCATAGAATTGTAGCATAATAGAATTTATTAGAAGGGACTTCACAGGTCATCTGGTCCAACCTTTCTTGGCAAAAGCACAATCTAGACCAGACGGCCCAGCACCCTGTTCAGCTGAATGTTGGAAGTGTCCAGTGTTAGGTAATTCCCCACTTCTCTGGGGAAATTATTCCAGTGTCTGATTGTTCTAACTGTATTCTCAGGGCTCATCCGTTTGTAGGGGTCAAGCTTCCACAGCAGTTCCCAAATGAACTCCTCCTTCACAACGGTGGGTCTGTGATTGTGTCATCCTGGATTTTTGTTCTCAAGGTCTGGGACCCAACAGAGCTGGCAAAGACAGAAGTGAAGAAAGTGTTAAGAACCTCTGCCTATTCAGCATTGTTGGTGATTAATTCACCTCTCTTGTTTAAGAGCGGGTCGGTATTTTCCTCTGTTTTCTCTATTTTCAGAAAAAAAATAAATTTATCACCTGTAGAAATATTCTAAAAGTTCAATTTTTCTTGTGGAGATACAGTAAGAGAATGTAAATGATGGAAAAATAATTGTCAGCCTGAATTCTGTATTTCAGGATGTAAATTAAATCTGTGAACAGTAACAGGACAATTAAATAATATATCTTTATGTTTCTAATAACCTGTTAAAGTTTTAAAAAGTAGTAAACCTCAGGATGTTATTCAGCTTGCTATCATTCTTAGTTAACTAATAAAAAGGTAACATTTAACTGAAATATACTGACCTCTGAAGAACATACCTTTTACAGTTGTAATGTGTGACTTTTAAATACCTCCCTGGAGGTATTAAAAGACATGCAGATGTGGCACATAGGGATAGTTTAGTGATAGACTTGGCAGTACTGGGTTAACAGTTGGATTCAGTGATCTTAAAGGTCTTTTCCAACCTAAATGATTCTGTGATTCTGTGACTAACTCTCCAGATGTGTTTTGGGGTTTTTGATTCCATGCCAGCTAAAAACAGTAAATTCATAGCAGTGTGGTGCATCTTGAAATGTATCAAGGAGAGAAATAAAAAGTACATAGACCAATAGTGAAAAGGACCTACAGCTTCCTGTAGGAAGGATTCATCTTTCCATCTCTCATCCATGCTCCCTTTGGTACTGTAGTTTACGTCTCTCAGAATGTTTCTATTACAAGTAGAGTTATAAATCTAATCCATAGACAGTGATATGATCAACAAATGGCTTTGCATTTGCAAAGTTTCCGCCAAGATTTCTTGCACTGATTTGTTACTTATACACTCAGTACTTCCGCATAACTTTTTTTGTGTGCTGTTGTCATCTGTCTTCAAGAATCTCGGATGTGCTTGGTTTACTGGGTTCTCAGCCGTTTTTCAGCTGCCGCTCTAGCCACTGCCAGTGTTTTCAGTTACCCAGATGCTACGAGTAGGATAGCTGCATCTATTCTGGTGAAATACACACTTTCTGACAATCTTTGTCATTTCTGCCATCACAGAATTCTCTCACAGTTTTGTTTCATTTCCATTGGTCTCCTTTCCTGCCATGTCTTATTTTTCTCCCAGTTCTTACTGTACTTTATCCCTTCTGTCTGCACTTCTGCTTGCCACAGCCCTTTTCCTGAAACTTCATTGTCCTGCTTGCTTGTTGGATAGTCTTGCATCTGTGTACCATTTTGTTCTCTGCAAAGCCAGCTCTAACTGTTGACCAAAAACCTGTTGACTAAAAACTAAACCGACAGATAATGAGCAAGAGAATGAGCAGAATTTGTATGAAAGTGTAGGTGATTCCAGCTGGCTGGCTGATTCGTAAAACCACCCTGCGAGTGTCTTAAGACATGATGGTAATGAATAGTTTTTGAGGGCCTGTTTCTCTGTGTATAAACAAGTTCTGGGTTTTGAGCTGGTGAGCTGTATGGTCGTCAGCTGAGATGCTATTTAGGACTGCGCACAGACAGCAGTGGGAAAAAGAAAGCATAAAAGCAGCAAGAGAGTTTGTCCTGCATGTTTCTATCTTTTGGCAAAATTGCACTTTTACCAGTAGTGGTGTTGATTTGTGATTCTTAGCAAGTGTACATTAGCAGTCCAAAAGTCTGCTTCAGAGTTAAGGTTGCCAAGGGCACTTTCAGCTCTTGTGTTCAATTACTATAAACTCTCATACAATATAGTAGTGTATTTTATAACACCAGAAAATGATGAATTAAAGTAATGTTGAATTCAGCTTATGAAAAGCACTTGCAGGTATGCCCCAAAATAATCTAAGGCTACCCTCCTGAATAGACAGGTAGTTACTGGAAAAAGCAGTAGTTGTGCAGTAGTACACCTAAGTAGCAGTGGAATTACTTGTGTTGTATGTCAGGTTTTTGAGTTCATCATATGCCTCGTTCGTTATCCAACTTCCATTCACAGAACTGAGTTCAAATATACTGAAGAGTGGGGAATTGGTTGAAAGGAGTTTGTCAGTGTTGTGAATGAATGTGGAAGCCTGAGGCTTCAAGTTATAAGACACCTAAATATGAGTGTCTGCAAGTGAACTTTGTGAGCAAGGGCAGAATTGGACTCAGTTACCCCACTTTAGGTGTCTAATACTATTTGAGCTGTCCTGTCATATCTGAGGCAGGAATGTAGGGCTGGTGAAGGTGACAAGGCCCGATGGAGATTGGAGTAGTGGACCCATACTTCCCCCTCTGTCTTCAAGAACATCTGGGGCAGAATTTTTATTGTGAGTGGTAGTTGAGGTAGCCCAGTTTATCCCAATGATGGGAATCTAATAAATCCTGATGAAGCTTACAGGTCTTTGTAGAGCCTGTGTTTTATCATCTCCATGCATGTGTTAAAGGTGCCACACAGCTTCTCAAATTACTTGGAATGCCTACATTGAAGTATTCAATTTTGTCCCTAACTGTTTATAATGGTGGGAACTTGTTCATATTTAGACACCTAAATGTATAACAATGAAGAACTTAAGTACAGGGCACTTTCAGTACTAAGATGTCATATACTGAAAGAAATAGGGTGGCATGTTTAAACTGAGATGGAAAACAAAGTAGTAACATGAATGATTCAGATCTCTGCAATAACAACATCTAAATAGAGGCAGTTAAGGAAAATATTCTTGTACAAAGGAGAATTGATGAAGTTTGCAAGGGCTGTTTGATGAGTGTTAGATTCAGAGACAGAGTAGAAGCCATACTTAAGAGAGTGGCTTTCTTTTAGCTTATGCCTAATGCACTCTTCTTCATTTCACATAATGATTTCTTTTCCCATGATTTTTCTATACCATTCTTCAGCATCTGTAGTGGAAATGTTCTGACCCCATTATTAAAGAGGGCAGAATTGAGGTTAACGTTTTTAAATATTCTTTCTTGGATTTTTCTAGAGGCTTCAGGATATTTTAGTTCAGATTGTGACATTATCAGGTGATGCTGACTATGCATTAGCTGATGGGTTAACTTTAGCCAGCAGTGAGATGCTCACCCTGTTCTCTTGCCACAGAGTCCATCCCCTGCAGCCTCTAACATGTACACAAGCCTTGGGACCTACACCCTGTACTGTCAGAAATAGCATATTCCTTTTTCTGCTGATGAAGGAAATATTCCCTCTGTTCCCTGTAGTTGTTTGAAAATTGTTCTGATGGCCAGAATTAACCCTTTTTCTACTTACCCTTTTATCTCTACTTAGTTTTTGACCTTCCTCTTTTGAGGTGAGGAAGTGGTGTGAGTACGTAGGGGTTGATGAGCTAAAGAAAGGAGACAAGGAAATTACTGAGTGAGATGAGTGGTGACATACTATGTGCAAGAATGGAAGGGAAAGGGAAATCGTTGTGACAGGTGCATCTCACGTGTGCAGACTTATTCTCCCCTTCATACTGTCCTGTGCTGTGCTGGCCATACCCATATATCCCATGAAGATCCCATGCTCACAAGCATTTAGAGAAAAAAGGAAATTTGGGGTTCTTTCCTCTAATCACAGAACAACAAATGATTCTCACAAGAGATGCTGAAACCAATGCTGAAATTAAAAAAAACATTACTGACAAATAGTATTTCTAAACTTTTATTTTATTTTATCCATTAACAAAGCCTCTTGCCTGTTTCTCAATATTTGTAGTTTGCCAGAATTACCTGAAAGCAAAGGCCAGTTTTGATGGGCCTTCAATACACAGTATTTTTGAAAATCTGCTTCTTCATCTTGGCAACAACCATATTGGCTTTGAGTGCTGCCTCATAGCTTTGTGGGGAGTCTTAAGTCAGGTTCACATTGATAGAAGAGTATGATGTTGCTTTATCAGTATTGTTACCTGTCTGGCAGTGGAAAATTATTGTTAATGATCTCTATTGAAAGTGCTTTTAACTTTTGAACTGTCATAATACATCCAAAAGTAGCATTTCCTGTCCTAGATGCAGCATCATGCTTGAAGTATGTGTTTAGTTGGTCATTTAAGCTTAAGTTCTCGATTTCACTGAATTCCACTGAAATTCTTATGTTGTATGACTATAATCTGCAGTTTCTATTTTGAGTTGCAACCTTGAATTTAAACCCCTGACATTCACATTGCTCTAGGTATACCGTATACCAAGGAATCCAAGTTTTCTGTACAGTTGACCCATTTCTTCATCGCTTCATGTCTCCAAAAGCTTTGGATTATCTACAAATGTTTTCTGTACTGATTTTTTAACCAGTAAACATGTGTTCTTATCCAGAAGCTATTGGGATGGTGTCTGATATTGCACTGTCATAAGTACCTAGAAAAACACTCACATTGAGGAAAACCAGAATAAAATATAGTGATATAGAAATTTGTTCTTCCCCTACAAATATATTTTATCTATTTATGTGTATAATTTAGGTGTGTTTCTTTAAAGCATTTTCCTATATTTATGCAGTTTGTCTGTGAAGGATTTTGTATTTATATAAAAAATATCCTTTGAAAAAAAAAATCATAAGACAAATCTGGATTTTTTTAATCATTTGTTTAAAACTTTAAATTTTGGATTCTTGAATGTGTATGCAATACTGAGTACTAGAATGCCGGTGATCTCCGACAAACGGGACAGGGGGCCTGGACAAGCATTCCAGGAGCTTTTATTGGTTTATCAGTCTCACATACAGAGTTGAGACAAAGTTGGTACAGAGCTTGCACTGTCACAGAGGCATCCCCTGATTTCCTGGTTGCAAAGCATTCTTAAAAGCTTTTTGGCCAATAGTGTGCTTCTAAAAGTTACAGACATCTGTCTTAAACAATCCTTAATAAAGCATGTACATCTATTGTACACAATAGTCACTTGTTATGCCTTATGTAATAACATACAACATCCCATTATTAAGCTTAAATTTATCTCTCTAACTAAATATACATTTTTGCAACTTCAACATCCATGTAGGCCAAGCCAAAGAACTAACCATTGTCTTTTAATGTCCTTGCTGCTTATAATTGTATCTTCTTCTAATTTTACCAGGGAAAGCTGAATTCTAAATCCCTTGCTTTTTTTCCTGAGGACTGCTTCTATTTCTCACACCTAAAATCCTTTCCACCTTTTGTGATTCCCCACATAGAATAGTTTGCAT
Organism: Corvus hawaiiensis; assembly: GCF_020740725.1. Lineage (NCBI taxonomy): Eukaryota > Metazoa > Chordata > Aves > Passeriformes > Corvidae > Corvus > Corvus hawaiiensis. The sequence goes on from NC_063214.1 coordinate 80,360,009, forward strand.
GTTTAATCATCTTCTTTATTGCATTAAGTTGGCTTGCTGAGAACAATAGTTTGTTTATGTACATGTGGGAAAAGGGATAAAACCCTTCATTTTGAATCTAGAAGGAAAAAAAACCCCAAACCAACTATGTGAGTACAGCTATAGCATATTTGCTGGTTGTGCCTCAAAATACATATCTTCAATTACATCTTGCACTAGGGTATTTCAGCATCAGTAATATAGTTATTCATACCAGGATACAGTCTATGGTCTCACGTCATAGTTGGCATTTTCTCCATTCTCTCAAGAGATAATACAGGGAACTTTGGTCATTTACTTTTCACACAAGCAGGATTTTCCCATCAGTAGCTTTACAAGGTTATCTGTTTATAATCCCTCCTCACTTCTTGGGCATAATTTTGCTCTTAATGATAGTGCTGAATCTTCTTGTAAGGATTGTCATCAGCTTTTGTTACAGGAGTTTTAAGTAGGGTAATAAAACCTAGTGATGTGGTCACTGTCGTATACTAAAGCCTAGAGTATGACAACTTCTGCCTGAAGTAAAATTGGAAGCATTATCAATGATGATGTTTTGTAAGATAAGATGGGTTTAATTATGTTTTATAAGCACAAATGAGGAAAAAGTGTACTTGTTAACTACCATTTCATTCCACTTATTCACTGCACTTCCTCCAGTGTACTGTATATATTTCACAGGAAGCTCTCCAAAGACAGTATTTTGAAATTAATTATTGTTATGGCTTAGGCTTTTTGCTTTTGAAGAAATAACCCTTCAGAGAATCCTTGGAGTTTCCAAGGGCACTGCACTGTGAGGTCCTGTGATGCAAAGAGGTTTGCAGGACAGTAAGAATGCAGATTGTGCTTTTCCATGTTTACAGACCCTTTAGAAAGAAAAGATCAGTGAAACTGTTACTTAGCATCTGGTGCTGGTCTGTCTAAATTGTGTCCCATGGGGGTAATTCCTGTTCCTCCTTTTCAGCAAAGAACTATTTTGTTGAATTTGATTATTCTGAATTGGTGGTGCACTTCTTGGTTTACCTATTTTCCCTTTCCCCCGTGAAAATGCTGGATCCATTAACTGTTGTTCAGTGAATACCTTTGATACCTGTTTTATGTTCTACATTGTAAAGCTTGCAAGAAAAGGTCTAAAATCCTCAGAAAATATAAACATTTTTAGCAGGGATGAAAGTCTACTAGGAACTAACAGTGAGTTAAAGCCTTGATTTTTCTTCTTATAGTTTGGTAAGTGGGTTAAATTTTAAATTCTATCTTCACGAAATATTCCCAGTGTATAAGTTTATACAGTGCTCTTCAGAAGAACACTACCTTTGCCAGAAGTTCAGCTTCGGTTGCCTAAGGAATAGTGATGGGAAAATAGCAGGAACTCAAAACAGAACTCTTCCCACCTTACTTTAGATGGCTGCATCAGAGATGAACTGTAAATGACATGTAATGGAAAGAAATAAACACATCATTTTTAGCAGAATTCCAGATTGCTCCAGTTGATCGCCATTAATCTGCATTAGGATGAGATGCCTTCTTCTCTTCTGTGACTGGAAAAAGTGCCTACGATGAATTCCTTAAAGGTAAATGTGTGTGGCATAAATATTGGGACAGATAAATTCCCATTCAGAGCTTCACGACACTTCATTAATGCTAAATTATATTTTGCATAAATAGAGGCAAATAGACATACATAACCTATATTTTTGTGTAATTTAGGGAGATATTTTTCTTCTTACTAAAAACTTTATTTAAAGATGAGTGCTTCTGAAAATCAGTTTTCAGCTTGTTTATGGGAGGATTGATTGAGTTGAGCAGATTTGGCATTTAATGACAGAATAACGTAAAGTTGTAATATTTTAATTCCAACCTAAGCCTGCTTGGTAAAGTACTTTAAATATGATTGGAATCCAAAAGGAAGTTATTATTAAATGAAATGGAAGTGTTTTAGTGACACAGAAGCACTAGGTAGTAAGTGACAGAGTATGGATAGAGAACTAAACCAAGATCCAAACTGTTTTCCAGAATATGTAAAAGATTACAAGCTCCTGAGTTTCAAGCACATATATATCAAGTTAAATGCAGTATGATTGTAAAAAAAATTAGGAAAGTTTATATTACTTGCATCTTCTGAAAACTTAGGGCCATGTGTCAAATCTATGTACAGAAAATGATGTTTAGCTTTGAATTTGAAAATTTTAATTTTTATTTTAAGTTACTTTTCTTCTACCATACTTTTTTGAGAGAAATAAGTGGTTTTTATATGGAATAGTTTAAATTATAATGTTTGAATCAAATGCAACAAATTAAATTCTGTGATACTATCTCATATTACAGAAGGTAGTAATCATACTCTTCAAACAGGAACTGTGAACCAAAACATGTTTTAGGAAAGCTAAGCTCTTAAGCTTATTGGCAAAGCCATTCATGTAGATACCAGAGAGATCATGTTTCTAAAGTAAGTTTACTTTAGTAGACATCTCCAACAATTTGAAATTTCTTGAACAAGTTGAATTTAATTTTGTGTTCCAAGTTGACAAATCCCAAGATCAGCAATTTTCAAAATGTCTTCTGGCTAAATACGAAGCTATGGTAAAGTCTCATATATTAATGTTTAAGAGTTCTTTATAGAATATTTCTAATCTACTGAGAATCATCAGAACCCCTTCTACAGGGAAAAAAATGCTTCTCCCAGGTCTTCCTGGCTGTCCTGGGTAAACAAGGTATGAACTAAAACCTATGGAAGTTATCAGAAGGATTCCCTTGTCTCTCAGCACCTTGGGTTTGCCTTGCTGCGTCTTGACTTATCAGAACTAGTTGCATGTTTTAATTAAGGTTTATTAAATGGCAAGAGGCAGTTCTGTGCAATGAAGAGAATGTAGCAGCATTACTTCTTCAGCATGGCCTGTTTTGCTGTCCAAATCATGCTGCGCTTTTTGTCTTTCAGGAGATCTTTCCAAGCCAAGCAAAATGCTTGTAGTGCTGATGGAGGCATTGGTTTTCTCGTCAGACTGGGATGTGTCAGCTTTTGGAAGAAGGAATAGACTAATGTGGAGTCTTACTTACTTCTGTACTTCATTTGGACATTCCTTGGCCTTCTGGTTGACATATGACAAGCTTCTGGGTTGGGAAGGAGCTTAGGTATCTAAATCAAACCTGGCATTGATTGTTCATGTTCAATTTTGTCTCTTCTAAATCACAGAATAATACAACAGCATAGGTTGGGACCTCTAAGGACCATTTGGTCCAACGTTTTTAGCAGAATCACAGTTTGCTCCACTTGATCTCTGTAGACCTATATTACTGATCCTTATCAAAACCACTCCTATTGACTGATTTTTAACTACTACTTGTTGAAAAGAGTGAGGCTGCTCTCTGGGGCAGCGTCGAGGATCTTTACACAGAAGGGTGATTTTCCATTCATCAAGCTGACACACACCAAGCTGACCCAACAAAAGTTGGTAGCATCGTACAAGATTGTGTAGCAGCATGTGGCCATGCCACCATCGATCTGAACCCTTTGTTGGGTCAGCTTTGTGCCCCAGCTGATAAGCCTTAGTTCTCCATTGCTGGTCTCCCCAGGCAGATTGTCGCAGTTGCAGCACTCTGGTGGCAAAACCATTCTACTTCTGGCACTGCACCTTGCGTGACCCATGTGGCACCTGGCTCACACTAGTCAGTGCATCTTCCTTGACAGTGGTACCTTCAGCTCCTGTCTGCCTACAGCTCCTAAGAGATTTGCTCATTTGAGGTGTGCTCAAGCATCTGTCTCTCTATCTGTCCATCTGTCTATTTGCACGTTGCTCTTACTGCTGGTGAATGTGTAATCTTCTAAGCCACTATTATTTTCATTAACAATTATGTACTGTAAACTGGCAATTTTACATAAATTATAACATATATAAATAACATACATAAATTTATTACATAAATTACGACACTGCAGGACTTTGACAGATCTAGGATCCAGTTAACATAGGAAACATTTATAATGCATCCCAGAGAAGTTTTCAGTTGAAGTAAAAGACCAGAGAAAAACTAACAAATCTTAAACCCCTAACAATATATATATATTTGAAAATAGATATAAAACTGATTTGTAGCTAACTATTCTTTTATGACTAGTGAATGTTGAAACAGGAAATAACACACTAGTAACAATCAGAAAGCTGATTATTAAGCTTATGTTTACTGTAAAATGCAGGATTATGATACAGCAAGGCAAAATCTAAAAGGTAAACAGCGGTATCTAATAGTGTTGTTTCTTGTGATTAATGTGACATTCTGGTGGCTGTAATATGCTCCATACATTGTTTTGGGGAATATTTGTGTAGAATATGTAAAGTACCCAACAATATTGTATGGAAGTAGCCTTCAGAGGTTATTCAGATCCTCTTTCTTATATATTATTTATTTTTGTGTGCTTTTATTCATTGCATAACAATAAATATAGTCAATATTTCTCTAAATGAATTGCAGAATAATAACCAAAAGATTTTTTTTTGTGGTGACTAATCTATGAATAAGGAAGATGTATTTATTGAATTGAGTTGCAAATTGAACAATCATCTTAAATTATTAAAAAATATTATGTTTTATCAGTATAGTTTACCTAGAAATCGTTGTGGAACACTCATACCTGCTAAACAGAACATTCCCTGCATCCTTAATACAAACAAAAATATCCAGCACAAAACTCTTTGGGAACTGAAATTAAAAGACTGGTGCTGTGTGATGGAGAAAAAAATTTATAGGTTATAAAATATATGTTTACCTGTGGTTTTATTTCTTGATTATGTCATTAATAAGCAGGATACAAATAAAATTTTCTTCATGCAGTCTGGGCTAACAAATGAAAAATGTATCTGGTTAGAGATCATTCTCACCCACTCTCCCAATATCAATCAAAGGCTAAACATTTTTTATAGAATCAGATATGCTTCCTAATAATTGTTTGCACGTAGCTGTGCCCTTCTTCACTTGATTTGTGTGAAGATTCTAGCATGGATCTTGTTCATACATGGCCTGACAATAAATTGGGTTAAGGATTGAAAGGGGCATCTGATCTCATTGATAAAAGCTTGTTGGTTTTATTAACAGCTGAATACTTCCGCTGCTTCGGATGAACGCTGCCTTAGTTCCCAGGCCATTTTACTGAAATGAATAGGCTTTCCTCCTGAAAGAAGATGACAAATATGGTAGAAAGCAGACCTTAATTTTGCCTGATAAGATGAAAATCTATCATTTGTTTTATACTTATTACTCTAATTCTCCAAATGTTTTGGGAAATAGCAATAAACCATACATCCTTTACAGATTTTACTGGTGCGTATATATGCTTTGCATGTATATCTGTGCAATTAGCTGCTGGCAGTGAGCAGTAAAATGGCTATTACGTACTCTCCTTTCCATATGGGTATGAATTTCAGAATTAAATTTAGCTTATTGCAGAGGAAATGTGCTGATCCACTGGCAGAAATGTGCCATCTATACCAATGACTGTCGGCTCCTCAGCAGAGCAGGGGCAGTGGTAGTGCCGGCACCTGTGCTCAGCAGATGCTGCTGTGGTGGCCAGCAGCAACATCTGAGAAGCACAGAAACACTGGCAGGAGGAAAAGAGAGGCCGGGAAACACAGAAACAGTATTTATTCCCAGAGAGGAAGAGAGATTTTAGCATGGCTTTTTTCATTACTATTATTATTTCTCCTCTGAGATCTCACATGAGAGGAAGAGTTAAAACATACTCAACCCGGAAGCAAAAGGAAAAGAGAATCTACTTAGTTGGAACCAATCTACAAAGGGATAGAAAATGTATTTTAAGGACAGACAGCAGAACTTGCTGGGACATGCACATCCAGCCTCTGATATAATGCAGGTCTCTAGTTCGGTGGCACATATGAAAACCGATTCACTTACCTTAATATTGATTTAGCCTATACTGTGTAAGTCTTGGCCTTCAAAAGCTTCTTATCCTTTTTTTCTGAACCTACTTCACTCTCTTTTGTCAGAAAAACATTCCAGTCAAAAACACACCTAATTTATGCAAGTAACTCCTGAAAAAGTCCCCTCCATCAGGAGTTCTCAAGGCACTAACCTCAGCTGCTGCTCCCACTAAATTCATGAAACTGCAGTACTCTAAATCCCCCATCATCTTTCTCTCAGAGGAATATGAAAATGTATGAGTTTTATTTGATACTGTTCTAATATTTAAGATACTTCTGTGGAAATTCCAGTTTGGACAAAAACTTACTGCAGTATTAAACAAATGAAAGAAAGCACATCAGAAATTACGTGCAGCTCCAATGAAGGGGATAATAGTTTATCCCCATCCACACAGGAATAATAGTTTATTAGGCTTCCATAATAAACTTCATAGTGATGTTACTTTTTAGATCATGAGTTGAACATTTGTGATGACAGTACTTACAGTGTTTGTCAACAGAAATCCTGCTTTGATGCGTCCAGACAGGCATGAGGCAGAATGGCTCACAGGATTAGAAATGGGATAAAGAACAGTAAGCTTTGCATTTGTAATTCAGGAATGTTGTGTTATTAGTACCTCTTATTGGTATCATATAATTTGGGTTTTGGGCTAATTTGCTGTAGAAGCTATTGTTTGTAAGCAAATACTCATATTGCAACTCATAAATTTCTAAGGCAGCTGAGATCATTAAATCCCAGAAATCTAAAGCTGAAACTGTCTTGAAGAAATCACCTAATCCATCACCTCTACTGAAAGCAGGATCAAGTACATCCATATGTGACAGATGCTGGTGTATATTCCATTCTTAAAGTGAGAAAGCTTTTCCTGAGATCAAACATAAATCTTCTTTGCTGCAAATTAAGATAATCTCTTGTAATCTGCCATGGTCCCAAGGAACAATTGATCATTGTGTTTTCTACTCCAACTTCTGCCTACTCTACTCAAACACCTCTCTCCTTGCTCCTTCCCGCTGCCACTTCCTCTCAGCTGCACCTCGTGGGCTCCGTTTGGCTTTTCCTTCATTAAAATTGCATGTTTTGGTCTTTTAGTGTCTTCTTGTTTTCATTTTGGCTCTTCAGTTAGTCTAGACTAACTTGCCCCAAAACACTTGACAGTTCTCTGGAAAAGGTCCACTAGTGATGAGTAGAAGAAAGTAAATATTTCCAGTATCTCATATGAAATACTTGTTAGTTAACAAAGCCAAAGTGACACTGCTCTTGTTCTGTAGCAGTGACATGTACAGGTAGTGATGAATCATACATTTAGGGAGGCATTTTAAATCCCCAGACCCTCTCTATCATTCTGCTGAGTTTCCAGGCTGTTGTCATTTGATTGTTTCGTGTTGTACTTGACACCGTGCCCCTAACCCCCCTTCTTTTTAGTATCACACTTGGGACTGTGGCAGTAGACTTATTTGGCACACCAGGTTCACGTGGCATTCTGGTTGTCTGCAGGATTTTGTAGAACCTTCCCCAGAGTCATGTGAGCACTGTAAGCAAAGTCTCCTTCATTCTCTGCTGAATGAAGCTTCATCCAGGGCAGACTTGGGTAGCTGTGGTTGCTCATTGTCCACAGCTCAATAAAGAAACACTCGCAGCATTTCATGTGTTGTTTTCCAATGTGTTTTGCACCGTCTGAGGCTACACTCACTTGTACCATGTAGACATTAGATCTGTTTGAGATGTCCTGTTTTCTGCCTGGCTTCCAAATGCTAGGTCTTGTGGACAAGCAGGATAGGCTGCTCCTAGTAGGTCTGTGACAGATCTATGAGCCTTGTCTTGTGTCTGGAGACTTAACATATGTCAGCATACCTGACCCTATTTAAAAGCAAATAATATTTGCTATGAATGGACTTTTGTTTCCTCACAGTGTCAAAATATACATATGTATAACTTGACAGATTTGGCATGTTTTCATATTTTCCTCAAAAGTGGATAGAGAAAGAAGCCTTTGCTTCAGATTTCTTTTCTTACACCTTTTATTAAGATCAACTGATAAAGGTTGTTCGAAGACATTATTAATTTCTTAGAGTCACATTATTTCAAAATAAAAATTATTTGGTCTAGATATTAGAAATGCACTTTGTATTTTATCTCCTCAGCTGTATAGGGAAATCATCGTATACAAAACGTCACTAACTGAACTGAATTATTGTTAGACTGCAGTGTCTTATGTACAGAGCTGTCACACAAAAGTAAAAGACTGAAATACTTAATACGGTATTAATTTCTGTTTTTCTGACTTTAATTATTCTTTACCTTTACAATGGATTAAGTGCTTTCAGAAAAGATCTGTTCAAACTATGTGTAATTCCTGCTTTGTAAAGAGAGTCAGCAAAGTTGATAGGGATAATTTTAGAAATGAAGCTGAGTGGCTCAGTTTTTGCTGTGAAAGAGATGTAGCTTCAATAAATGAGAAAATTTAGATGTGGCTTGTGGGAAGAACCTTTTGATTTAGTTGAGGCAGTTGTTGCTGATCTTACAGTTTAATTTCTTAATATAAATTGAAACATTTCCAGTAATTACATATATGTTGATATTAAACCTTTCACTGAAGATAGTAATCATATTGATATAAATACATTGCACAAGGATAGTAATATTTGAAGTAGCTTATTTTATGTTAATCCAAAATGAATAGCTAGAAATAAGTTGAAAACCATTCATTTTTCAATATTATTTGAAATAATAGGGATTGTTTGAACCTTTTTTATCAGTATGGCTCCAGAATACATGCATTAATTTTAATTCCCTTTGAAGATGATTGCCACAGGAAATTAGCTTTTATTATTGAATTGGCCTTATGCAGCTGAATAAAGCTTGAAAAAACAAAGATCAAAAAAGAAAAAAATTACTTTTCCTACTATACCTTCATTTTCTTCTCCATTTTTTTCCAATGGAAATCATTGGTTCACTTCTGGTGAAATTGCTTCCTTCTGACTGAGCAGTGTTGTTAAAGTATATTTGGGATTAAATGAGCTAACTGTAGATTGGGTAGATACTGCTGAGACATAGAAGTTGGATTCTTTTAAACATTTGAATGAACTCCTATTATTGAACCTGAGAAAGTTTTGTCAAACATCAGCAGTTACCATCCATATAAAGAAATTTTTACCTTCCCAAATTACTTTTGCTTTCAAGAGTTAAAACTCCATGTAAACTAAGAAAAAAAATGGCAGAGGGACATCTGAAGGTAAATCATACTGTGCTTCTTGGTATGTTTTAAGGTGTGGCTGAATTTTATTTGCAGTGTCTTTATTGTTTCTTCAGAGAAATGAATGTTTACAGACATTTTAAAACACCTGTACAACAGACACAAACATACAGATTGTTGTCATTTAGCAAATTCTGAGGACCTTTCTACAATGTGCTGGGGAAGCACTAATGGAAAAAAAAAAAGAGACCAAATGTAGTTCAAGGGCCATTTTCTGGCTGCCTTGGCAGGCTCCAGTCCCGATTTGTATTCTCTGAGCTGTAGCAGAAAAGTGTGATTTATGACTGATGAAGTGGCTTAATGTTGCTGTATTCAGAGATTTCAAAAAATAATTTTATCTATGGAGGCACTGGATTGCGAAGTCTGGCAGTGGTGGTGGTGGTGGTGGGGTAGAGAGCCCTCTAGGATGCACCACATCCAGACAGAGAGTTAAACATCACAGGCTGTCTTCAAGTTGCTGGGTCCAGTCTCACCCCCAACATTTGTTTTGACTTCCATTATTTATTAATTTCCAGTGCTTGGCAAAATCCTTGCAAAATATTTAAAGTTGAACATGGGTGAGGGAAAAGTAATATTTAGTTTTACGAAGAAAAAAACCCATCCTCTTATTACAAAGAAAATAAAATATCTTTTTATTGCAAGGGTAGTTACGCATTTTAGGTATGGGTGCTTCAGTTTTACATCCTTAATGTGGGATTATGCTGTAGAGGTTGTGTTTTAAAAAAGGTATTTCAATAGTAAAGTTTGCTTTCTTTCTTACCTACTTCACTCTTAGTTTAGTTAGAAAGTTAAGTTTCTCTTTGCCATAACAGGAATATTTTAGTTATAGATCCTAAACATATTAGCCCCTGGCAGGTATTGAAATTGCCTGGAGGAAATTTTCAAAGTGTTTTAAAGTGCAGTGTTATGAGTAGATGGTTTGCAGTATCCCAGTTTCCCTTTTAAGCTTGAATCAGAAATGTTTGTGCAAAAGAATATATGTTAGTTTACTTGTAAAGCAACTGAGGTTACCCAAGTGGAGGAAAGGCAGCTGACAGCCTGGGAGGCACAGCCACCCTTCAGGGTTTCACTAGACCAGGTTGCTCAGGTGTCCTTGCCCATGGCAGGGGGCTGGAACTAGATGGTCTTTAAGGTGCCTTCCAACACAAACCATTCTGTGATCTATGATTCTGGCTGCAGCTGTAATTTGCCACGACCTGTAGGACATGACAGAGAAAACAGGCTTTCAGCAGTGTGTAATGGACAAAAAGCAGCTGTCACAAACTGCAATGCAAACAATTTCATCTGAATATAAGGAATAACAATAATTTAGAGCAGAAGTGGTTTAGAATAAGAAAAAAACTGAACAGGGAGGCGGTAAAATCAACTTCAGTCTATTCCCTGGAGAATTTGAAAGTCTGCTGACTTGAAGCACTGAGCAATCTTATCCAGTTTTTCCATCAAGTGCTGTTTTGGGCAGAAGCCGGGGACTAATCTCCTCCAGAGGTCCCTCCCAGCCTCCATCTCTCTGTGGTTCTTTGAAGGCAGCTAGCAGGAAGCCTCTAGAAAAAAAAATGTAGTTGAAAATATGAAGGGGGTTTGCTCTCACTTTCTTTAACCTGCTTAGGGAGGACATAACATGATTTATTACATCAAGAAACAGAAAGTGCAGATCATAATAAAACCAATAAATTATACGAGAACAAACTAGTAGGGCTGATGAGTCAGATCTCATTGCAAATAAATCTAAGAGAAAAACATTTACGAGCACTGGCAGTTCCCCCTGGAAATTATATTTAAGGGAGAAGCACAAACCATCTCAATACTTGTGAAGCCTAGGAAGTAGCTCCCTTAAGTAAGCCTTGACTGCAGTGGCCTAAGGCCCAGGAAAAAAAAGAATCCCTCAGAAAGTGGAAACTAGGTCAAATTACCAAATTAGTGTAGATGAAATAGCACTAATAGAAAGGGTGACAAAACTGGAAAGGGCAAGACACAGAGTTATGCATGGCATAAAAAAAAAGGACACAAAAGGAAATGAAGTAATTTTATAAACACATTAATAATCAGAGCAAGGTAAATAAAAAGGTTGATATTGAATCGTTAAAAAGCATGCTATCAAACAGGGAAGGAAATAAATTGAAAAATTGTTTTAAAACTGAAAAAATATTTAGTATCTTTCTCACTTTTCCTTAATTGGAGCTACTGTGCATTAATGCAACTACTAAGCCTATGAAAGGGCTAAGATGTCAGATTGGAATGATAAAAGAGATTCCTGAAAGAATATGTAGAACAATTACATATTTGGAAGTAGTCCGGGTTTAATGAAGTTTACTCAACAATATTTAAGTGACTAGATGAAGCCTTTTCAAGATCCATTAGTAGTTCTCCGTTTTGAAGAATGGAGAAAGTTTCAGAAAATTCAAGAAGAGCTGACTCAGTGCCTGCCTTTATAAAGGAGAGGAAGGAAGAGCTGTGGAATTACAGACCCATCAGCATAATTTAAATGTCTTAAAAAAAACCCCAAACAACTGGAACAAATAAATCAAATGAACTGTAAGCACCTGCAGAATACTGGGGAGATGAGTAATAGTCAAAAGGAATTTATCAAGGAGAAATTATATAATACCAGTCCCCATATCCTTTTGTGACAGAATAACAGTTCTTGAGAAGGTGATGAACCAGGAGATGTCATCTGTCTTGACAAGTAAATCTTCTGACATTATTTCACATGACATTTTCATAAGAAAGCATAAAAAAAAAAGAAATTACATTCTATTATGTGATCATATAATTAGTAAGGAAGCTGTGCAGAGTACGTTCCCTGTCAAGCTGACGTGTCCTGTAGGAATATGCCCTCAATCTTGTTCTATTGCACATTTTTAGTAATGGTATGGACAGTGAAATAAAGACTAGTCTAATTAAATTTCTGCCAAAATTGGTGGGAAAGAAGGATAAGCTGAATCAGTAACCTGGATGAGAATTCAAAAATTTATAAGTTAAAAAAACCCCAAACCACTAAACACCATAATTCTGTGATGACAAAGGCAAGTTCTTATTTTAAGTGAAAAAAAACCTGATACAAAGACAAACATGTGTAGAATTGAACTTTAGATGACCTGGGTTTGTCCTTTGTAGTCATTAACGTTATCTCCATGATTGTAATGATAATTCTTCATTTCATTTTCTTAAGAAAAGTTTCAAGTAATGTAAATGAGATGCTTTTACATTACATAATTAATTATGAAGGTAAATAGGGGAAAATGACATATAGATCTTCCAGTGTCCTTAACTTTGATCTTATTACAGGTTGTTGCTGTAAAAGAGGTAGAACTTAAGCTTTTGAATTTTAGTAAAACATGCTTTGCCTTTTTCCAAAACTAGAATCCAGTACATTTTCATTCTACCTTCCTAAAATCTTGATTTCTAGATAATTATAATCTTTCCCTTGCTTCTCTGGAACAATTATTCCTGATTTGTAGTCCTTGAGTTCGGAATACAACATCATAATATTTTTGAGAAAAAACAAAAAAAAAGTTTAGCTTTTGTAATATTTTCAGGCAAGAGTTTTCTAAAACATATTCCTGAGGAACATTAAGGGCCCAGCATTTGTATCAAATCTTAATAGATACCCTAGAAGTTCTCTCTGGTGGATACAAACCCAAATTTTTCGGGCATGGATTTTCACCATTAGTAAAAGACCGTAATAATCATCTGCATCATTACAGTCTTTTACTAACTGAATCCGTATTAATGCTGTTGAAATGGTATTTCTATGGGCGTGGTTATTGTAGACTCTATTGTTTACATTTTTCCACTTCTACACAAACAATATCATTGCATTTTTTTGTCTTATTTTCATACTACAGCCAGCTTGAACAAAGTGTAATTCCAAGAGATGTCTCATATAAAATACAAAAGGGAAAGTAAAAATTGCATATTAAGCTCACTTAGACTAAAAAAAATGTACATCAAATAAAATGATACAATTTGTTGGTACTCTTAAATTTTATTGAGGCTTTGGTAACCTTACTATAACATGAGTAAACAAAGAAAATTGTCAACCTAAAAATTCTGCTATCTCTGTTCAAAATAAATGAGAAATTTAGAAAAGAGGCATTATCTCTGGTTCATATTTGTTAGGTAAGTACCACCATGCTCTTTAAGAGGAGACAAAGCATTCAGTTCTAACTGCTCCATATTTGAAGCTAGGGGAGGGGAAAAAAGGTGCATCAAGGCATTTGCCTCTCACTTTCCTGTTCCAGAATGTATGTACATGCAGACAGTTGAACATCTTTAAAAATCTTTGAGCAGGACATGCAGAGAACCAGGAAGGGAAATGAAAAGCTCACTGCTACAGTCAAGAAGAATTGTGTCAGATTAGTGACAGGTTAGACTCTGGGGCCTGGATTTACGTCACCTAATTTTAGACATCAAGGTATCACACCTCATTTAAGTCAGGCTGGCCACTATCTCTAAAAAAATCTTTCAAAGGTGCAGTATAGTGACTGGGCAACCCCACACAAATACATAAAAATAATAGTGTTGCTCTACAGTAACAGCTTAATCATTGACAATTCCTTTGGAATTTGTTTTAATAAAATTAATCATGAAGTAGTCAGTTGGGATGAATATGGATGAAGTACTTAAAGGATTTCAGTGTTAATTGACCATTATATTGAAATGTTCCTACATGAATTTTGAGCTTGGGAGCATCACAGTAAAGATGACTTGGTCGTAAGTTAGCTCTAGAGCTACCGAGCATATGATTTAGATCTGGGGATGGTTCTACATCCTTCCTGCACAGACTGAAATCTGCGTGTAACATCCATTGTGGTTTGCTTTTGAGCTTAATTGAAGTTGCTGGATCAATTAATGTAGATCTGTTTAGGTCAGTGAGTGCCTGTGCATAAAGAGATGGTAAGTTTAACAAGCAGGAATGAGGCATTTACAGTTAAATTGCCTACATTTTGCAGAAGTTATCAACCAGTGGCTTTTGATTGCTGCTTTGCTTTGAATAACTTTCTTTAAACTAAGCTGCATAGGGTCAATATGGATATTTGAACTGTGAAAATTGTTCTTTTGATTCGGGATCAGCTTCTTTCATACTGAGCACCTGTCAATGGGCAGTAGATTCAGATCATCTGAAATCAAAAGGAACAGTGGTGGTAATAACTGCAAGTGGTTATCTTTAGGGTTGCAGATTGGTTTTCTACCTACCTCCTTCTTTTTATTATCTCTTTCTCACGTCTTTTGGACTGTGCAAATTTAGGTCTTTGTGAATATATATTTTCAATTTCTGTTTTGGAAAATCTTCAGTGAAATTTGAGGTCTTCCTATGGAGTGACACTTTTTACTCTAAGGTCATCGTTCATCTTCTGTCTTTTACGATTTCTAGAGAATTGGGAAATGTATGCTTTTGTCTGAATTCTATCCATTTTTATAGACTAGCTAAATGCAGATCTACTCTATGCAGCAGAATACAGAACAAAGGTTACTAACCTTAGTCTGACTTGCATATACCACGTCACAGTGCAATACTCTACAGACACACCAGCTGGTGTCCCAAAATGCATATTAAGTGCAACAGCTAAAATAGCCACCATTTCTAACAGAGGTATTGAAAGAGAAATGTGTTTTCCAGAACAGAGGTTGAAAAGCGGGGGGGGGAGGGGGAGGGCTAGATATAAAGATAGTCAGCCTGAAAATTCATGCCTGGCAAGCAGTTAAGGGGATTTCTGGAGGGTACTGGAGAAGCAAAAAGAAGAGGTTATCAGCCATTCTGCCCAGAAAGCAGAAAGATTATCAGTTTTCTCTCTCCAGTGTCTGAAAGGAAGTCTACAGTTTATGTGTGAGCAATAATATATATGGTGCTCTGTGTTTTGGGCTCAAGTAATGGTATCTTGCTTTTGCAAATGAAGAACTTGGAAAGCAGACTAAAACCATAAAGCATGGTTGCTTTGTTTTAAAATATTCTGCTTTTAATTGTGCAGTTGTTAATGTTATGTGATTGACAGCTGAAAAGAAACCTGAGCAAAATTCAGCACTTGGAATGCTGTAATTAAAACCAAAATCAGAACCTTAAGATTATGCTTTTTTAAGTTTTTCTCAGTTGTTAAAGCCCATAGGCAGAGCAGACTGAGCTGTCCATTTCATCAATAGATAAAACAATAAATACAAGTCTAATCCAGGGTGACCAACTTGAGTTTGGAAATTTTAGACAATTCAGGTCAGATCTGGTATAGTGTGAAATATTATTTAGGAAAACAGAGAGCACTATTTATAGTTTTCCAGATTCCCTACTTTACTCATTTTGCCAAACTCTTTCTCTACTGTAACATGGAGCAATAAATGTTTCGGGGTAGACTTTATGAAGAAATGAAGCGGTAAATTGCATTATGTTTTGTATTATCTCTGTCTGCCACTAAACAATGCAGCATCAAATTGAGCTCATATGTACAACAGCTTTTACTAGAAAAAAACATTAGTTCTGATAAACTCATTCTGTAAATGGCAGGTTTTCTACCTCATGCAATATCAAGTTTTTTTTCCCTGAGCTTTGTAAGTGTGTTGCACAGGATTGCGAGCTCAGGTTCATTAGTTTTTGAGGTCTGTGAAGACATTTCATTTAGTGTGTCAAACCAGTCAGTCATGTCCAGTTCCTGGGAGCTGCCTGAGATGAAGAGGGAGGATGCTGTGGTCCAGGTGAATCGTGCTGGCTATAGCATTCCACTGAATGCCCTCTTATGTTATGGGCCCTCACTGATCACATGCACTGTGAGAAGCGTACATACATATATACACACACACACACACACAAAGTCAGTACAGGCACCAGTGCTGCAGGTCTGCTGCAGCCTTCATCTTGTGTCAGGAAAGGGGCTACAATCCACCATCCTCAGCTGCTGGTAAGGAGATACGTGACTCTGAAACTCAAAGCAGCTGAACCAAGAGTAAGAATTTCAAATGCATTAGTTGGGCAATGCTAAGTCCCTGTTTGTTAAATTGAGTGGTCTTTCTTCAGAAGAAACTGGTCTACATCTGTCTAGTTGCATGCACATATGTATTCAATATGTATTAAAGATACACTCAATTGGCTTCATGTCCCATCTAGAAAAAAAATTATTTGATATGGAAAAAAAAGTGTTGTAAAGACCAGGCTGCTCAGTGCTTTCACTAAGCCCCTGCAAAGGTCAGAGCAATCATACAGCTGTTGTCTGGAGTTACTCCTTTATCTGCCTCTAAGCAGGTCAGTCTTCCCAAACCTGAAGAAGAGCAGGACATACTCTAGGCAAATAAATAAGAGGAGCTGGAATTAAACCCCTGACTGTGATGTAGTGTTTAATATACACTCTGTCCATGGTGACTCACAAGTTAGAGATGACCAATTCCAGTCATCACAGAGTACATTATTCTTCATTACCACCCATTTAAAGATCATTACAGTGTAAGTAAAAAGGACTTCTGGAAAGAAAGAGAGATGACTGAAACTTAAAATGGTAAGCGGCCAGAGGTTTTTATGTTTCCTTGCTCTGTAACACTTTTTGGTGGCCCTTAGGATGCTTTTTCTTCCATTAAGCAAATCACTTCCAAAAATTTGTTTCATCTTTCACCTCTGAAAATGAAGATGCAGTGCTCTGTATCTCAGTTCACAAAAAAAAAGGACCTTGAAAGCCTTTTCTTGACCAAATCCTTTCTACCTGTGGGAGAGGATGAGATGAAAATAAATGTCATTGGTCTTCTAAGAAGAATTTTCCTTTTAACATGTCTTTCTGCTGGGCACTTCATTTCCACAACTTCTTTATACATGCTTTAGAAAATTTTCTTTTATTGTTTTCAGATACTTCAAAAATTATTGGTAAAGAAGCCTATTATGAGCAAAAAAGATTAGCCAGCCATTGTTCAGATATTATTAGGAATTAAAAATTGGTTTTTATAAATAAAAACCCTGTAGCAAAATCATGCTCCAGAACCTGCAGTACTTGAGAAAAAAAACCTCTAATGATGGAAACAGTTTAACTATAAAACATCTGCATGCACTGATGGCTGAAGAAATTCCCATTTTAGTGTAATGGCTCATATTGTTGAAAAACTCCACTAAAGATGATGAAAAAAAGAACAGTAAATGTTTTTTTATTATAAAATATGATTAACTTTTCACATGATTGGGCCATATGAAAGAGATGGAAGAGGAAAAGGTAATTTAAAAAATAATTAAAATTGATATTTGCAAAAGGTTTATTACCTTGATTTTTAATAAGGTTTTCTACTAGCTGCTCTACTCCCTGCTCTTCCGGATTTTTCTGCTAGAAATCAGTCATAGATTTTAACAGTAATTCACCTGTCACCAGGAATTTTAATTGTCAGTGTGATCATTTATTAAAAACCAGAGGCTGATCTTCCTTCTGCTATGCAGGATGTATTTCCATATATTCAAATTAAAGCAATTGTGCAAGCATGTCTTATACAATAGAAATAACACCTCAGGAAGAAAAACTGCTGTGTATAGATAATTCTCTAATGCTAGTAATGCTGAAGGTGGAGATACCACTGAGGTCTCTAGTTCTGTGGGCTGTGGTATATGCTGCTGTGGAGGAACTTCTGTTGAGTCACTAGGGACATTTGAAAAGTCTTTTCACCAAAGGAGACTATGCACTAAGAAAAAAAAGGGACGTTTAAAGAAACTGCCCTTTATCCCAGCTCTGCTCAAGCCAGTAATGGGGCAGGAGTTGGATGGGGACAGCTGCTGCTCTCCTGAAGTAATAAATGTTTTGGTTTGAGATTCGAAAGCCACAATCTGGTCTAAGAGACCACATGGTTAAATGTAAATAGGTCCTGACTTTAAAAGGCTAGAACCAACTTATTTTTTACAGTGATGAAAAAAAAAAGAAAAGAAGACCCTTAATGAATACTAAATCAAGAAAAATATGTTCTAGTAAATAGTAAATAAAAATTACTATTTAATAGTAATAGTAAATTACTATTTATTAATTTATCAAGTAGTAAATTGAGTAGTAAATAGTAATTGAAGAGTAAATCAAGATCTTTCATTTTCTGGTCTTGTTTTTTAATCATGGTAAAATACTCTTTCACCTTTTTCTATATGAGTTAATATTTAAAATATAATTTTAGTACCAAACCTGCATGTATAAAGAAACATGAACTCTTAACTCTTGGCAACACAGGCCAGTCTCATCCTTAACTTAAAGCACCTGCTCGAGTCACTGTCTCTAAAACGGTACTTGGCTATGAGCCTTCTACCATTAGAGGAGAAAATTACAGCCTGAGATGCTCTGAGGAAGATGGTGTATATCCATCTTCACTGGCCCTAGAAGGAACTTAGGTCATTAAAATTCAAACTTAGATGTCTCAGATTTCATAAATGTTGGTCATTTTAGCCACGTTTGGGACACCGGACTCTGTGTCTCTCTGTTAAAACTTAGTATTCTCTACATTTGCCACCTCTTTCCTGTAAGTTTTCCTCTGTGATGACGGGAACAAGGAACAGAGAATACAAGAATATATAGGTGAAATCTCATTTACCAGTCTCAAGACTATAAATCTTTATACACAGTGATGACTTAATGAAAACTATGCAAGTGGTCTTGAGTGCAAAGTATCTCTTTGCTCACTAGTGAATGGAGAAACCAGCATGTATATCAAGCTGTACAAAAACTGAGATTGACTCTGAAGCCTGTTAACTTAGGTAGATTGATGGTCCCTCTTTCACATTCTCATTACAACAGCCTTACACTGGTCTGATTCTATTAAATCAAATGGAATCACTGAAGTCAAACTGCATCAGCACAGGTGCAATCCAACACAGTCCTTTGAAATCATACAAGGGTACTTATTACGACAGATAACTTTGTATTGAACATGAAAATGATCAGACATCATTATTTAGTGACCAAGAATGGCTTATCTTTTAGCATAATTCTCTGTACCTGGGGATGTTGTAACTTTCTGTAAAAAAGGCTTCCTTTCATTGTGGACTTGGTGGAGTCCTTTCTAGAAGCAGAAATCTGCACCGTGATAGAAGGAGGGTATTGGATGTAAAGGATTAAAGTACTCCTGACAAGTTCTCAAGTAATGTGTATGCAAAGGACAAATAATCCAGAGCCGAGCCAATAGCTAGGGGAGCTGGTATTTAAGGTCTTCCACCAGACTGATTATAAAGGAATTCCACCAGGAACCTCTTTGAGAGGTTTGCTTTCATCAGAGATCTCCCACCTCTAGCAGAGGGAATTATTTAGGTACTAAAATACAACTACCCTATGAAACAGAGTAAAACTCATCCCATGTCCTGAATTTACCAAGTTTTGGCTAGCAGGATATTTAAACTGCAGAATTTAAAAAATCCCTCCAGCAGAGATTTATGTTAGACTGGCAACACTGATACCCAAATAAAAACTACTACTCTGCAGTGTGATGTCTGGAGTCTGCAGAATACGGAATGAGTTCAAAAAGCCACTTCTCTCTTCACCTTTGACACTAACCAGGTTTACATTTCCCTCTCTGTTAGTGGACACCCTTTTCTATTGTTCTTTTTTATTCTTTTATGCCTCAATAAGTTTTTCTTGCAATATATACTGAGGCCGGGTTCACACACACTTGGGTGACTTCCAAGAACTCAGAATTTCACTTAGGGACTAAAAATTAATCCACTTCTGATCAGAAAAAAATTTTTATTCCTGGAAGTGGTAGTTTGGTAAATTCGAAGAGGTAGAATTTATGAAACCCTTTCCCTTTCAAAGTCTTTGCTTAAATTAAAACCAGTCAAAAGATTATGTAATCTATTTTATTATTTGTATGGAACATCACTTCAGTTAAAATTAAAAGGAAATGCCATTAAATTAAGCAGCAGTCTAAGTCATTTTTGTATGACTCCTAGCTCTTAATAAAAACATAGCTGTTCGTGTAATTCACTGTAATGTTAGATAGCAATAAAGTGTCTTCCTCATTACAATCAATACCTATGAATAGCAAGGACCTGCAGTGTGCCATGGCTTTTCTCAACAGGCAGCCTCACTTGGTGGTAAGGAAAATTGCTATCATCTTATATGAAACCATTTTAGCATCACCCTGAGCTTAATAGAGCAGTCTTTCATTGCCTGTTAACAAGCTGAGCTATTGCCAGGAAGTGTTTAAACTGAAAAATGTTGTCAACGCTCTTTCTTTGCAAAGATTAATCTTTTTGGGGTGTGTAATGTGTTAACATCAGTTTGATTTCTATCAAAACATATGTTGATTATTTTATTTGACAAACCAGTCTGTTAGTTCAGGAGGACACAAAAGGTCTCTCAGTAACAACAGCCAGGTATGAGCACACTGATGGTAAGTGGGAGTCCCTTTGTTTGTGCTTAAATTCATCATCATTTCAGGTGCATTAAAATACAGAGCAGATACAAATGCTAAGGGCTGCACTGTGCAGCCCAGCCTCGTGCTCAGTAGTCGCAAGTCGTTCTATGCAATATACAAGACGTTGCTGTTATAGCGACAACCCACATATATCAAATGTGGTGGAGTGACAAACGTCTCGTAAAGGCCAGACGTGCTGACATTATACAGGCATTTATAGTCCTATATGTACTTGCAGCTGCACAAAATGCATACTGATAATAGCATACCTAAAACAGGACAAATAAGGTACACCATATTTATAGAGGTTTGGTGTAAGGTGAATGGTCACATAAAGAAATTCAAGAAAAGGATCATTGCATTACTCTGTATTCTGTAAAGGAAAAGATCAATCCTAAAAAATTTGTTAACAAGAGAAAAATGAAACGTGGGCTTTTCAGAAACATACATCAATTTTATGATTTCTACAGTTGGGGTTGTAATATGGATGCATTCTTTGTGCTGCAAAATCTTCCGAATTACACAAATGGTCAAGCAGACTTTGCCCATCTGCCTTCAATTTTTGTAAACCTTTCACAGGCAGTTAGAGACAGTAAGAGGCAAGAAGAAATACTGAAGAAGAATATGGGCTGGTGTGTGCTGCTGTAGGCACCTTCCTTCCTGCTTTATTTTATTACAACCATAATTTATCACAAGGTAACCCCCTTTCAACCTTCATGGCACAAAGCCGTGCTGTACTTATCCTGCTGCCTCTTTTGCTGAATACTCTTCAGGTAGACCCAGTGGATGATACCTATTATTTTTGAGTGTCATAGAACCAGTAGTGGTTTGGCTTCTAAGTCTTACAGTTAGGATTTTACTTTTCAGTAAGCCTGGCAAAAAGAAGCAATAGTTTTTATTTTGCACTTGGTTTTATTCTATGCACCTTCCCAGGAGCTTCATCAGATTTTCTAGATTATAAAATTATTGAGGAGTACATTTGTTGCACATAGCTCAGTTTGCTAGCTCCAGTGTGAGCTGACCCTGAGACAAGAGGCCATGAACTGCCAACCTTTGGGGTAACAAAGGGCGTGACAACAGCCAGGTGAATGGACACTGAGAGAAGCGACAGCAGCTGGAGTCTCGGGAAGATGAGCAAGAGTTTTGCACACTCGGACTATGAGGGTATAAAAGCCCAGAGATCCTTTGTTTGGGGCACCAGCTCAGGCTGTTTCTGTGTTGTTTCACCATGTACAAATGGCTTTATGGAACGAGACCTCCAATCCTGCCGTGGGAAACCTGGTGTGGCTGTGTGAGTGGGGTGAGCGGGGAGCCAAGCGGGGTTCCTGTCGTGTCACTGGAGCCGCCTGCTGGGAAGGGGCTTCGGTCCCAGCAATGAAGGTCTGGCCTTGGGAGTGTGACTGCCAGGGAGCCCCGTGAATGTTAAGGGAAGTTCCTTTAACACAATGGAGTTGGATGTGAAGGGGAAGCAAGATGCAATTAGTTGTCTGAACTTTCTAATTTCAACTGGTTTTCATGAAATAATTAGCAATTTCATAATATCTCTTGATTTGAGCTGGAGCAGTTACTAGACTCTTCAAATACAATCCTCTATTTTCATGTAGTCTAGGAGCAACCAAAAAACCCCCTTGAAATAAAGTAAAGATCTGTCCTTGAGTGTTACTTTTTCATTCCCCTGTCCAATATAAACTTAAGTTGTAGCCTTTTTGCAACATGTGGTTACTGTGTGGGGAAAAGTTACTCTTTTAATATAATTTTTTTGCTTTATGCTCTAAGGAATGGTTGGAATATTACAGTGACTAAAAAGGAAAAAAAAAGAATTAATTAATAACTTTCTTACGCTGGCTGTGGGTTCAAATCCGTATTTCTTGCTACTTTTCTCAAGATACTCAGACCTAGAAATAAGGCTTCAGAGTAAGAAAAAAAGCTAAAATATAAAGAAATACAGAATCTCATAAAGGGGGTATTGTCTTCTTTTTTTACTTGAAAAATCTCACAGAATCAAAAGGAGGACAGAGCAGTTCTCTACAGTGCACTGAAAAACAGTCCTCCTCTATATCCTGGAGAAGGAGGATTTTGCATCAAAATCAGGCTCATGCTACACTAAGTCTCAATACAAGCACTGTATTAGTTGAGACATGGGGAAAATGAGAGGAGAGAGCAATCAAAAGAGAAACATACAGGAAACTCCCACTTAATTTAAAACACTTCCATATCAGTAAGTTCCTGAAATAATGTTTGAGACAACCCTGAAATTTCATGTGTTCTAATTACATACCGCAAAATAAGATAAAGGTTTTTCAAGAATCTGTTCTCCATTTTCCCTTTCCATGTCTGTGAAATGCCAGTGATCATTGAATGTACAGCCCTCTAGATCAGGAGACCAAGTTAAATTGAGTGCTGTCACTGCATAATAACAATGTTCTTCTTCATGAAGTGTTTGTTATTTTGTGGGCCAAAGGTTTCCTGTTTCCCTGAGCTGGGGGATTTAGTACAGTTGTGTTAGTGCTGAGAATTTTATGCAAGAGCCAGTAGTTTTGCTCCTGATATCATAGAGGTATCAGAAGTTTTAACGAGTTATACTTTGTGCAGCTTGGGAGAAAAATTTGGGCACGCATAATTTAATTTCTAGTTCTTTATAGGCAGGATTTGAAAGACGCTTTCCAAAATGCCAAGCTGATTTGTTTTTTGGAAATAAAATACATTCTTGTTAATTTATTTATAACTTTTTACCTAAGATACCTTACTTTGAATATGTAAGTGAGAAATGGCCCAAACTAAATGATAAAAAATAGTGCCTATGGGTACATCAGACAGACAGAACGTAGAAGGTTAGTATACTTTAAAAAGTTTGCATACCACTGGGGATGAGACCAGCGTTTTTGTCATCTGGTCCTCATGACTATTTTAAAAAAAAATGCAGAAGGCATTTCTATGCAATGTACCATAAAACAGTTTGTAAGCAGAAATCTTTTTGTTCATAATCACGTCATTGTACTTCTGTTCCAAAATATGTTTATCCATACTCTGAAGTTTTGGAGTCTAGCTTGTTACAAGTTCCGGCCTTCTGAACATTTACACTTACTTTGAGCAGATTTTAATTTTTGTAGAAGATTCTCAATGCTAACCAGAAGCATTTTCACTGAAGATTGCATCTGCTGTAAAGGAACAGCAAATGGGTGTTAATATCAGTGAACATGCTTATACATGAAGACTTTTCTTGGTTTTGTTGTTAAGTTTGCATAAAGTCCCTGGAACGTTTCTCCCCTTATCTTCCTGCACCAATACATTAAAGCCTTCCAGAACAGCAGGGATGCTGTATTAGCATTTGCAGTGTGTTTGTAAAATTATTGTCAGATTCCTTTTGTTCAAGTAGATCTCATACGATCATTCTGAATAGCTGAAGAAATAAAATCAGCTTGCTGGCTACAAAAGGGAAGGATTTGCCAGGAATCAGAGGGTAGCCCTAGCAAAGGAGTACTGCCGGGGAGTTTGAATCCAGATCAAATAACAATCTCAAAAGTGTGGGGAACACGGACAAACATAGGAGCTCTGTCTTTGGAGAACTGGACCGAATCCCTTTATTGAAGTCTGCTGTGCTAATTGCTTAAGAAATCTTTCTTAGGTTGCTTTTGACTGCATGCAGGTGAAACTTCATTAATTAAAAAAAGCGAACAAAAAAAAGCCCATTGCAGTTTCAAGTACTTTGTGGTCAGTCTGTGGTTTTTGGGCTTTATGCATTAGTCTGTAAGCAATGTAGTTGGCTAAACAGAGGGATATGCAAAAAATCCTATGGTTTGGAAGCAGATGTCTGAAACAATATACATTTATTTTCCTGCTTCAGTCGTTTAGTATTGTTTGGAGAAATAATTTAACAGTGTGATTACAAGAAAATATATGCACAATTTAATGTGCGTAACCAAGGTAATGCTGAGGTCTGCTAGAAAGGAAGAGGATTTATTTTGGAGCCTGTTTATAAAAATGTGTATTAATTGGTATCTCAGGATTGTGTCTGAAATTCAGCTTGCTGTTTTGACTTCCAGTTTCTCAGAATCTGCCTGTGTGAGCACTGTACCTCTCAAAAATGCTGACGTTAATTTTTAGGCTTTGAATCCAATTTTGAAGGAAGCTTTTACTGCAGGGAGTTGAATTAGGGCCTATAAACTGTATAGACTGTGATGACACACAGAAAAGATGTGGTAGGTTTTTATAATAAGGGCTTGTGCTTTCAAATACTTGACACTTTTTGAAACTTTATGAATGCAGTTTCTCTTTCAATTGTCCTCTGAATTCTTACTGCCCCATGCAAACTTTGCCCTTTGCCTGCATAAAAAAAAATTGTGATCCTCTCTCTCCATCTGGAAATATTGAGTGGAAATATAAGGCCATTTTACTCATAGATAAGTGTCCAGGCTTTCAGAACAAGTTTCGGGGAGAGTTTTAAGATCCAGCCTTGCACTGACAAATTGAATTTGGTGCTGTTAAAAAGCATGCTATCCTATTGCAGTGCATTTAGGAATGGGGCTGCACTAATAAGTTCCAAAACCTCTGCTGCTTTTCTGCTCATTTTCATTTAAGGAGTGTGTTTCATGGCTGGCTCAAAATCTGTAGCTTGTGGATCTCAAGCAGACTTTTGCCCTTCCTATAGTCCTCTGTTTAGGTCTGATAGTATATGTATTAGTTTAATAATAAGAATACAGTTTTGATCAGTGATTGTACTGGAAATCCTTGGTGGAACTGTGCAACTGCACGGCTTCTGAAATTGCTGTCTAAAATCAGAAATCCACATCTAGTATTTTCAAGGTCAGACATCTGAAGTAATTACATCATTTTGCATTGATGAAATACTGCATTAGTAATATATAAATGTTGACAAAGTGTTATTGACAGTCATTGGTAGATTGCTTTTGCTGCTACTGCTAAAAACCGTATATTTCTGTAGACTTCTTACAGCACAGATACAGTTTTACTTAAAAATTCAGTGATCACATACAGAGCTGCTTACAAATACGTTATATAATGATTTGTGTCTCATTTATAAAATATGAGAAGGCTTTCTTTGTGTGTTGTGAGTTTAATTCTTTTTTTTAGGGATTTGTGGAAACGAGTTCACAATACTCAGTTCACTAAACATACCAAAACATTTATATAATTTTATTTCAAGCACAAAATAGCTTGTCCATTTGGATGGGACTTTGAACCACCAGGTCTGGTGGGAGGTGACTCTGCCGCTGTCAGGGGGTTGGAACTAGATGATCCTTAAGATCCCTTCCAACCCGAAGCATTCTATGTTTCTATGATTATTAAACCCATGATCATAGAAATGCAGTGAGCAGATCTTTATCCATCTGTCAAGAAGGAGGTCCAAAACCAATTCCTCAGACTGCTCTGATTCCTCAGTGTAAAGCTCTGTTTTATAGTCACTGAAAGACACATCTTTATCCCTCAACCCTCTTGCTGGAAGCTCTGAAGCTGATATAGGTATTTGCTAAGGAGACACTTGTTTGTTGTACTTTGGATATTCTGAAATTGTATGGAAGAGATAAAGCATTTGTTAGCATGTCACAATACCCACTTAAAATCTGGTAAGCAGTCCTGGATGAAAAATCCTGGCAAGCACGCCTAGCTCAAATCTGTGTCAATTAAAAATGTTAAAAAAAAAAAAAAAGGTGGTTACCATGCTGTCTATTTTGCATGTTGTAAATATTTCTAACAACTGATCAGTAAGTGAAAGAAAAAAACCACTTTTTTTTTGACATCAGCATTAAAACTGAAAGGCGTCTCTATGTCTGTATGCCTTACATAGAGGATTATACTTCTACATGTCATTCAGGTTCCTTTTGGGAGAGAACTGCTTCCTAGCAGAAGTGTTAAGCTTTATACCTAATCTTTCTTGAGTGTCTGTAGGCATGTGGATAGATTTACTTGTTCTCTTTCAGTTCTTTCTGCCTTACAAACTTCTGCTTTTGTTAGGACCTAGTTTTACGCTTCCTCCAACTGAAACAGTGATTTCCTTAGGGGAGCAAAAATAACTTTGATGAGTCAGGTATCAGTTCCTGTGTTTGATGGTCACCTCTGAGTAAATGAGGTGGGCTCTTGCACTGCTGTCCTGTCTGGTGGCCTGCTCAGAAGTGTCTCCATCCAATAGACTTGATGTCTTCTATGTCCACTTATGTCATCTGTGAGTCTGTGTACTAAGAATGGAATTGATGCAAACATGTATAGGAAATAATGTGTGTAGCCATTACTGAGTCATGATGGTTCCTAGACACAGTGGTAGCTATCCACTTTGAGAGGACAAGCAATTCATATCCTTGTCAATCTCCATCCTATTTTTTCTAAATATACCGTTCTGAATCCCATAACCCAGTAATGAATCTAAAATCTAAGAGACAGCTCTGTGGTTCATAACACTCAAATGTGTGTTAACGCAAAGTGTTGCAGTTTTCATGCTGCTGGTGTGAGTAACCATAATTGAATCTTAAGGTGTTGCAAATGTTTAGACATGAAATAAAGCCATAGTTTAACTTAAGTAGTAAGAGAGTGAGGAAGAGGGCTGCAGTCATCTCAACAAGACAGATGAGGGAGAGTAATGCTGAATGACAGCACTAAATACAGTAAGATTCAGCTGGAAAGTAAAAGAGATTACAGCATCTTTTGTTTCTACTGTCCCTGCTTGCCTTTTTGCCTTTTTCTCAACCAGACAGGTAAAACATGAGGATCCATGTGGTGCACTGTGCATCCCTGGGGCCCACCTCATGAAGCAGATTGAGGGATCCTGTTAGTGCTTGTTTGGCACATTGTCCCATCGCTCAGCACTGGCGAGCCTGGTTTTGTCCCTTTCCCTCTTCTAAGCTAGTTTAAAGCTCTGTCAATGAGCCACACCTAGCTCCTGTGCTAGAGCTCTTTTTCCCCTTTGAGACACATGCATCGCATCAGGTGTCCATAGGCCAGGTGTTGAGTAGGTCATCCCATGGATGCTTATCCTATTTGAAAACTGAAATTATAAGTGTAACTACATTTTTTTCAAAGAATGCTGTCATGTACCCATTCCTAAGTAGCAATTAGTTTAATTTGGGTTTGCTGAGGGCAATTTGGTCATTACCTATGGGGATTGCAGTCAAAGATCATGTCTGTCTACAAGTTTGGGAAGATAGTCTGTGATTTTTGCTATGCCAGGAGAGCTGGAAAATGATTGAGCTAACCTAGAACTAGTTGGAAACAAAATTCCTTCATATTTATACATGACGAGACCAAAAAAGGAATACTTCTGGTTATCTGAGGGGGAAAAAGTTCGCTAAATTCTTAAAGTTACTTTGAATTTTTATGAATGCCATCAGGTGCCCAAGTTTTTAAATTGCATACTTTAGGGAGCCAGTCAATCATATTCCAGTAGTGCTTTCTATCTGTACTTTTCACTTTATGCTCTAAATAGAGGAATGAATTTGTACCTAAAGGAAGACTATAAACATTCTGATTGCCTGTAACGGGAGTGATAGATTTTATGTTGTATATCTTTTCAGAGAGTTTTCATGGGGACCCTTCCCCTCCACAGTATTTTAGGATTTTATGGATTGATTACTAAAGCTAAATAAAAAAAATAAATCTGTTTCATGACCATTTCTGCTGCATCTTGCCCTTCTGTCAAATTGATATATGGGCTTTAGAACTTTATTAGAAGAAACTTTGACATACATGAAAATGGACTGTTCAAGCTCTTCCTTCCCTAGTGTAGAGTGCATGTAGTTATATTAATAAAATTTTGGTTTTTACAGTGAAGAGAGTTATAGAAAGGTGAACAAGCAGGTGAAACAGCGCTTACAAGGGATGAAGAAAAAGATGTTGCACCAATGAAGGAAGGCACAGGGTCAGAATCTGGGGAATTCTCAGGTTGTGTGTTTGGATGGGAAGGGCTGCACCTCTGGAAAAGGTGGATGAAATAGTGTGCAAGGTAAGGATATATCCTGACTATAAGGAGCTAGACATACCACTTGAAGTAAGTCATAGGATTTATATCTGAGGGGGATGGAATTATTCACAGATATATAGAAAAGAAAGTAAAGATCTCTCAGGCCAGAAAGTAAAATTAAGAGTTCTCTTTTGAGCCATTATTATCTTAAGCCAGTAGTTAAGAACTTCTTGAAATGTGTAAATGTTATGTGAAAGCAAAATTAGAGAAGTAGGAATAAAAGCTGAAAGGAGTGATCCCAAAAGCTGAAACATGACTGTATTTCAAGAAAAAAAACTTGTGCCAGAAGCATTTGAAGATTAGGAGGGTGAAAATTAAGCCTTGATTTTGCTTTTGGCTAAGACAAAGCATAAGCAATCTCTCTGAAAAAGTTGTGTCCATGGAATGTAACGGCTCAAGTTATGCTGAAGTAGAGAAGCTACAGACACTAAGTGTACTTGGAGAAAAATATGATCTCAGAGGTAATTGTAAGAAAATATTTAAGGTGCTGGCATCAGCAAATGTAGGTGGTTGATTATGACTTGTTTCTGTTGTGGTTTTTATCCATCTGGAAGGACTGAGCATGTGGACAGATAGGCTCTGCTTAAAGAAGTTACCATATCTGTCTTTTGTCTCACTTCAAACGCTATGAGGAGGACTGAAAAATAGCTTATGCAAGTTTTAGTTTTCATCACAAAAATATTGCAGGTCCAGGATCCAGAGCACTATTAAGTACACTACTACTACTACTATTAATAATAATAATGATGATGATAACAACAACAACAAAACAACCACCTCTGTCAGCAGTAAGAACATATGACTGATAGGGCAGGATCAATCTGAAGAGACATTTTACTGTAATACTGTGCATCTGAGAGCTGCCACTATCAGATGCTGAAGGAAGAGTAGAAGTTCTAGGGACCATACAATGATGTCTGTGTACTTGCCCAGCCTCCAGCAATTTATAGGTCTTGGGGTTTTGTTTTTGGATTTTTGTTAATATTTCTTAAATTAATTTCTTCTGTGATTTAGGCAGCATTGCATTTCACATTTCAGTAAATTTGATGATGGGTGTAGCCTGACATAGCCAGTCATTTTTCTATGGAAATGATAGCTACAGGTAGAATCTGGCATATACTTCACTTATGGTTCTCCCTAACTTCTCCTTGCAGCAGAGAACTTTCTTTTAAAGATGTTGACTCAGTCTATTTGTCTTTGCATGATTTCCTTGTATAAAGTGCTGTCCTTTTTCCCTTATTACGATTTGCCATGTTCAAAAAAGACAGGAGAGACAGCAAGATTTCAAAGGGTGACAAAAGATAAGGGTATTGTGGCTTTGTTTTGTGAAAGATGAGAAAGTGAGAGTTCTTACAGAAAAGATTGTGTCACTGCATGTTCTTTTTTTATATCTTTGTAGCTTTGGACTTTAATAACTGTGGTTACAGAGCTAAATACCTGTCAGATTTCAAAGATTTGGTCTGAGAATCAATATTTTAGTGTCGGACTTTAAAACCCATTCCTCAAATCTCAGGTCTTAGAATAAAACCCCTGAACGGTTGAATGACACATCATGCTACTCCTGTCTGGAAATAGTATGAATCTCCTTTTTTTTTTTTTTTAAAGGGATTTTGAGTGTGTTATTTTAAGTGGCTTTAGTTTTAGTTAGTTAGTTTTATTTTTTAAAAATCTGTTAAAACTTAAGCTGAGTCATTTCTCGGGAGTGACTTTCTGAGTGTTTTTTTCAAAAGCAAACTCCTTTTTCTTCAACCTACTGGCTTTCAAATCTATTCTACTGTCTAAAATTCTACTGTGTGAAGCATCTAATGTGCTTTCTGAGCACATCATGCTTGAATTATCATGTAACAAAAAATTTTTCCTTCTGTCTTATCTTGGTGGAGTTTATCTCTTTTTCTTTTTTTCTTTTTTTTTTTGACAGAGAAATTTGATGTAATTCTTTGAAAGTATTACATGGTAAGGGCTTGGAGAGGTAAAGAGTGATGTGTGCCTTTGGAAGTCGGCTGTGCCATCTTTGCTTAATCATAACAAATATGTGTCCAGTGCTCTCAAAGTCCGGATATACTGACAGTCCAACATAATATCTTAAGGATTGCTTAGGATCTTCTGCGTTTTGTCAATGAATGTTGCAGTGAGCTAAATTTAAAGAAGCTAAGTCCATAAAACTGTTCAATCCCTTTCGAGCAAGGTGTGACAGAAAGAGCACTAATCCATGGCTTTGATAGCAGATAGGCCTGTACTTGAGTGAGGTTAGACATTCACTTCAATATTGATAAATCTGGCCAGCTTGATTGTGGAATGTTTTTGAAACCATACACTTCCAATTTTGACTTTGTTTCCGCTACTTCAAAGTCATATGGCTAATGAAGTCAGAAGTTTTCTTTGATTTGGTTTGGTTTGGTTTGGTGTGGTTTGAACTCCCATAAATACTAATTCAGTGGTGAGATAAGAGGCCTGACTTTAGCTGAGTTAGATCCACATATACAACATTTGGCCAAAGTAAGCTGAAGCAGGGAAATACCATGTTGAACAGTAAATCTATTTGAAAAAAGCTCTCTCTTGCCAGCTTTAATGTGTTACTGGGAATCAGAGTGAGAGACAAAAATATTACTAGGACACAAAAATCTTGAAATGCTATGGGATTCATACTTTCTTAAAAAAACCCCAAACCCTCCTTCTTTAATTTCAGTTTAGGAATCTTTATTTTTGATAAACAGAAACAGTAGAAGTAAGGATAAAGCAAATATAGTGGGAATAAGAAAATATATAGGGGCTAAAGATTACTATGTGAATAACATGACTTTCTTTAACTGATTATGAAAAAGGTAACAGCCAAATTTTTCACTCACTCGAATGCAGAACAGGCTATGCAGCTGGAAAAATACATTGCCAATAGCAGAAGTAAAAATCAGTGCTGCAGTGTAGCAGGCATTGCAAAATAATTCCTAAAGCTGTTACAAACAAAGGACGGATAATTTCTACCATGTGTATAAGTTATTTGAAGAGCCTCTAGTAAATGTTTGTACATACAAGAAAAATGGTATTTGGACCCATTTATTTCCATGTCTCTTAAGGTCATTCTTTGGATATACTGAATAATTTTTACTTTGTTCAGCCTTTTTTACGGTATTTTTATGTTAGCTACCAGACAACACTTAAAATTAATTTAAGCAAGTTGATAACATTTGGTTGTATTTTATTCACAGAGTGTGTTTGATTTATAACTTGCTGTTTTATTAACACCATGGCACTTATAGCCTGTTTTCTTGGGGGGGGAGAGGGGGGCTAAGTTATATAAAGCAATTATTCTGTATTCGCCAAATACAGAATCTGTAAAACTGCTAACCTACAATTTGATGTAATCCTGAAATCACTAGGAAACTCCTTATAGGCAGCAGAGAACCTGCCAAAGCCAGTGAAGATTCTTACCACACATGGAAGTTGTTTCCTCAAGACAGGCAACTTTCCAGTTTTGTGAAATGATCTGAAACTGTTATTCTGGGGGATTTTGTGTTTCCTTATGCCCCTTTTGCGTTATTTTATAACCTGCAGAAGCCAAAATGGTGGTGTGTAGGAGGATATTAAGGCCCCTGGCTCATGTTCACAGATATTTTGCAGGATGACTAAAAATGTTCTTTATTTTTTCCTTTACTGCCATACCTAACACTCTGCTTTACTATTGTAAAGTGCTTTTACTTTCAACTTAGAAAACACAGAGGGCTGTGAACACCAGCGGTTTAGGAATGTTTCCCTTTCTGCTATTCCCTGTGTAACTTCCAGCTGTCAGGGAGTGTACGGAGCCAGGACAGTCCCTGCTTCAGCCATTTCAGCACTTCCCATTTGCAGGCATTCCCCATGCAAGCCTGAGTCCTAGTTTTAAACTCCCTAAAAGACTGCTTTGGTTTTGCAGGCTGCTGAATTCTCAGGCTCTCTCTACTCTACTGCACTGTAATCATGGCTATCATAAGCAGTTCTCTGTTTCTTTCATTAATGAAATTTAGCTTTTCAATTAAAAAAGTCATCTAAGTGGTGAGTTTAGTTGCTTCTGCAGATTTTCTGAAAAGTGTAAAATCATGTTATTAAAGAGTCACCCAGGTGTGGAAGTTCTAGATATTGCTTGCATTTTTATATCTCCATCTTAAAACAGAAGAGAAGCTTTGAGGAAATTATGTGCCACCTTATTTGTGGGCATATATGGGTGAAACACTTAAAACACTGAAAAGGGATGTAGACAAGCCAAATTAATTTGTCTTGCAGTCATAAAAACAATCAAGTGCTATTAAAACCAATGATCTGAAAAAAAAAATACAGCTATGGGTCAGGAAAAAAGGCAGTGAAATTGTCTTCTGAGGTAACTTATTTGCATTCTAATTTCCATCCAGAAAACT
Source organism: Corvus hawaiiensis (assembly GCF_020740725.1). Taxonomy (NCBI): domain Eukaryota; kingdom Metazoa; phylum Chordata; class Aves; order Passeriformes; family Corvidae; genus Corvus; species Corvus hawaiiensis. Next base: position 80,392,899 of record NC_063214.1, read on the forward strand.
GAATGATTATTTGATTTCTGCATATTCGGGAGTTGGTAAACATCTTCATATTTTTTTTTTCTAGTGCCATGAAAGAATACCCATTTTTAAAAATATTTTTATTCTACCCTGGATGTGCTGAAAGAAGAGTCTAATTTTACAATATATTGCATATATTCAGATTATCTGAATATTTAAAATGCATATATTTCTTAGAATTGCTTTATAGTTCAGTACAATTAGATGTTTCAAAATAAAAAGTACTGGTGTAAAAATATTTATATCAGACACAAGGTTAAGCAAACCTCTAAAATTGCCTCAAAACATTATAGTGCCTACAATTTATTTTCATGTTTGTGGTGCTGTGAGAATCACTTCAGGTTCATTGTTGGACATGTGCTTAAATGATGTTTCCAGTATTGCTGCTTTCTGATCTGACATATATAACACAATCTCAAAGCCACTATGAAGATACATTTCTACTTGAGAGCATATTTAATACTTTTGTGCATATCTTGTGAAAGAGATGGTATTTTCAGTAAGTTATTCATGAAGGATATGCTTTGCATTGCTGCTTGAAATAATCAAGTATCTTGTTTGCTAGTCATATCCTGGTTTTTTTACCCTTTTGTTCTTGGTATCATCCAACTGGATAAAATTAATCCCCTCAACTATATGTGTTATGCAGCTCAGAGATCATAATAAGACTTTTTTATATTTTTAAAGTAACTTTGATATTTTTTCTTTATATACTCATGATTTAGTGAGCATATGATAGTTGAATTCCTATGACTTTTCTTTTTAAGTAGTTTTAAAATGATTCCATCCTTTTTATGATCAAAAATATGAGAGATTCTGAGAGATACTTGAAAATAATTTATTCCTTAGCAGAATTTTGAAGAAATACTATGAATTAATTTCACATCTTTTAAACATATTGTTCAAGTGAGTAGCATGATAAAGTCAGCTTTATTGCTGACCTCGATGTGTTACTTTTAGCTGAAAGAGCAGCAACCTATCTCGTGCAGACAGCTCAAACAGTAAAGGCTATACAATATAGGGTGATTGGAGAAAGGGACACTATCTGGGTGGTTTAGCACAATAGGAACTTATTTCTGTACTTGAGAAAAAAAAAAGAAATGTAGAAATTTGTAAGTTAGTGTCCTAGCCAGGTTGTGCTCTGGTTGTGAAAGCCATTAACTTGCCTCCCGCTACATGAATGAACCCCTGGACCAGGGTGTTTTGCTACCTGCAGATGTCTGCCAGAAATGGATCTCAACCTTCAGGATCTATTACCAGCAGCAATAACCTAGCACACTTGTTACTGCTTCCAAGCAGAAGTTACATGCCCTTTCCAGCTGCTTTGTTTGGAATTACAGGTTTCAAGCTCAGTGCCATCCTCCCTAATTAGGAGGCCCTGAAGATCTTAGCCTGAGGGTTGTTCAAGCAAAAGCTATTCTCCAGCACAAACATATTTTTATTTCCAATACAAGTCTGCTTGCAAGGTCTTACTGCAGTTCGTTATTACAGTCATACACATTTAGCTTTGGGCAAACACTGTGAGCAGCATTTGTATTCAAGACAATAGGCACACATCAGTGTAAATTCCTGTCTACTATGCAAGGTGCATCTTTTGATCTTTTAGAAGGAGCTGGAAAACTGGATGGTATTTGCAAAAGTCTTTCAGCAGAGCAATGTCAATAAAGTAATCATGTTGAGACCAGTACGTGGAACTGACTTCTTGGAGGGGCCACAGGGATGGTTATAGGTGCAGAAATGAATTGTGTAGCTTTTGATTACGTAGTCCAAAGTTCATAGATGAGAAATTGTGCAAAGGCTCAGCGTCTCCAGGCTGCACCAATCTTTCGTTTGACGTGGCAAATTGAAGGTTCTCCTGCTTTTTTTTTTTATACAACGTGTATGGAAACACTTTGTAAATACTTTGCCTTCAGCGCACTAGTAAATACATAAAGGCAACAATGAAATGCAATTGCACCGCTATGGCTGGTGCATGTTAACAAATGGGAGGAAATGTGTAGTTTAATTTCTTACTGAAATATTCTTTCACAGTTTGTGGCTCCCCACAAACACTCTTCCTGTGCAGACTTTTGCAAATCTGCAGTGTTTAATGTATATCTCTACAGATCACTGCTCCCTAGCCACACTACTTCCATAGATAAAAAGAATAATAATAAAAATAATTTTTAAAAAATTATAAAAAAATTATTATTATTATTATTATTATTATTATTTTGCACGTGTTTGTTGTTAATCCATTAACTTGAACACATTGCAGTTGTGGTTTTTGTTGTTTTTTTTGTTTTTTTTTTAACACATCTGGAAGAAGCTCTCTAATGAGTATACGTAAATCTTTTCTCCTTCCTAGACGTCAGTACTTCGAATGTAGCAGTATTTGCAGTTTATTCTTTTAAGAACCGTATAAAGGTGTCCGGATGTTTGTGAAGTACAAATGCAAGTGCTGTACTCAGAGTGATATTGCAGGATTGCCAGGGTAAGCTGATGGTTCATTAAAAAGTTGGGTTTAATATGGGAGAGAAGTAACCAAGAAGCGGAAATGAGAAAGTAATCCAAATGAAAAAACAGAGCAAGGAACAAAAGAAAATTACTTAATGGAACATACAATATCAGTGCTTCCTTTTTAAAAGGTGAGTGTATCATATGTAGGAAGAAGAATATGGTAGATTGGTGAGCCCACTGCTAGAAATAAAAAATACAGGTTTTTCTGGTATCAAATTAGGATCTTCAGTTTTACTGATATGAGTCTTTGTTGTACCTTGTGTTGACAGCAGCATGTAGGAATTTAACAGTGCTTACTTAAGCTGCAGAGAAGCTCTTAAAAATAAGCTCTCTTTTTTTTTCAATGTTACTTTATTTCAATAATTTTCAGTAAAGTATTTTTCAGGAAAAGGCTTCTTGTTCAGTGACCACAGAGGAGAGAAGCTGATGTGATGCAACAGCTGCTAGAGATGGAAGAGATGGATATTTAAAAAGATGACATCTAATGCTTGAGACTGATAGACTGATTTTTTTTTTTTTTTTTTTTTTTTTTTTTGAGTACAGGGTATCTTTTCAGGTATAGGATGTGCTCATTATCTCTTTGAGATTTTCACATGTGAATTCTGAAATAGAAAAAGTTCATATTTTTATTTTGTTTTTGTATGTATTAGACAAAGATGATTAAAAAATAGCAAAACCCAGTATATGCATAGTTTTAAAATGCTTGGAGATTTCAAACCACAAGACAGTGGCATAAGAACATACTCAAGTGCATATCAGATTAGACCTAATATTCAGCCAATGCATATCCTGAATAAAACGGATTAGTAATAGGGTATTGACAGCCTAAGGGAGAGTCTAAGCTGGAAGAGACATTGCCCAGGAATTTTTCCAGGGCTTTCTGAGCCATAATGCTAGGTTTGTATTTAATAACTCCAAACCAAGCTTTTTGTCCATTGATTTTTCCTGTCAGTTTTGAAACACTGTAAAAATTTACAAGTACTTTCTCACCTTAATTTGCTGTGTGACACAAGTTATGTTTTTTTTCCTTCCTTGCTTTTTCTGGGGTCGAGTTTTTTGGTGGTTGGTTGTTTTGGTAGTAAGGCATTCCCTTACTCCATGTATCAGGAAAAAGAATGAGCAGTCTGTATGCACCTTCTTCAAACTGCTGAGAATTTAATAACCCTCTATTATATCTCTCTCCTCTATTTATCTCTCAGTCAGACTGAAGCATCCTTGAATGTTTGGTAGTTCCAGGTACAGAAAAGCTGTTAAGACTAATATGTTAGGAAATTTAATAATCAAAAATGGCAAAGCTGCATATTTTAAGCAGATGAATTAAAGAGGTCTCTGTTGGCTTCTAGAGTTCTCCCAAGCATTAGCTGGTATTGCTCATTGGAAGTTTATTCAATATTTCAGTGCTCATTTAGGAAGTGTACACATCTGTGAGTCTGTTCTTTACAGTTCTTCCTAGAAATACAGGCTTGCTAAGACATAGCAGATCTCTATGATTCAAACGTGGTCTTTGTGATAATTCAAAATTTAAAAAAAAAATCAGAGAGTTATTACCGCAGGCCTGGTTCCTACGGTATATCACCGTGTCCCGCAGCCATAGGGAGGAGGAGGAGAAGAAGATCCAGCAGGCAGGAATTGTGCAGCAAGATTGATTTATTTAATTATTTTACAAACTCTTTTATAGACTTTTTTCTTCATAGTCTAATTGGACAAAGGACCAGCCACCCCTTGGGGGTGATTGGCCAAAATCCTAAAACATCCATTGTCAAAATATTTTCTACTATACCATAAACAAGACTTTCCAAGGTTGCAGGTGGCTTGGTTGTTTACATTCCCTGCTACCTCTTCTGTGAGAGAGAAAAGTCTCTCACGGACTTAGAAAAATAACAAGAAGATCCTCACTAACAGCATTTTTGTACCTACAGAGAGTCCCCTAACTTTTTCCTTTGATATGCACATACCTAAATAGGGCAAGATTACCTTACATACACCAAAGTTTGTTAACTGACATGGTGTGCTATTAACAGTGACACTTCCAAACTTGATGCTACTTGCAGGGGCTTTATTATTTAATTCGATTGTTCAGACTTCATTTTTTGGAAACATTTGTCTGATGGTTCCTGTGAAAATGTAGATGGAAATTAACAATGAGAGTAGAAGGACTAAGAAAAAAGAACTTTATTGGATTTTAAGGTTTGGGGGTTTTTAACAATACAGAGTAAAGCAGAATTAGGGAGATTATGTTTGTTGGCAGATGTCATGCAGGATTTGCCATTTCCCAGTTCCTAGCTTTGTGCTGAATCTTGTTAAACAAACACTACTAAGCACTCCATTTCCAAATTTGAGCTGGATTTTAAATACAATGTTGCCTACTCTTTCTATATGTAATCTTACATTTTTATGGGTTCTGTGGAAACACAAACTATGGGAAGATGAGAAAAAGAGGTAGTCATTCTGCAGTTCCCATCTTGCTGTGATTCCTTACCACAACACATCCTTCTTGGGTGTGTGGTGGGAGAAATAATGTTAACACTCTCCCCCAGCTGTTTGGAGAGTTTAGCGAGATCCACACCTTCTCTGAATGACTCTGCTTTGATGCTAAGTATTGTGACATGTATAATGGATAGAATACTTGTTTAAAAAAACCCAAAAACTACCAAACTTTGGACCTTGGTATCCTGTAATACTTGCGTTCAGAATGAAATCACCCAAACAACGGATCTGGATGGAAATGGGAGTCCTTATTGCAAGAGTCTTTGGTATTGTTAGCTTGGACAAGACTTCCCAAACCACTCTTCTACTGGCTTGTGGTACTACTTGGCAACCCCAGTGCATACGTGGTGCATTTTCAGGAGCTATCTCAAATGACATAAGGAAACATCTTCTTAAAATTGCAAAAGTCCATGCAAAAGACTGTCCTTGATGGACATTTATGTCTTTGCAGCAAGTTTCTACAGGCTGTTTTCACGTGGCTTACCTACATATAATCGGATTGATTCCCCAGTAGGATCTGACTGGGGCACTATACTCAGGACGTTAATCAAGACATTTAAGCTCACAAATTGAACGAGGCACTGAAGGAACTGCCTGGGGGAATGTCTACATCCCTTTAAAATTCCCATCTGGAGAGCTCATGTATCTGCAGTTCCTCAGTCAGGTAATTAATTGTGACAGAAGGTGGCTCAAAGATCAGTCAGTTGCTTAGCTTGAAGTCAGTCCCTTGTCTCCAGCCAGTCCATTAGCTCATCTGTGTAGAAGACCGGTCTTGGAAGTCCTGGGCTTCTTGGGGAATTCATTGCTGAGTGTGAATGAAGGCACAGCTACTGTGGACAAACTTGAGCTTCATACTTGGAGTTTAACTTCCATAGCTTGTGCCCCAGAAGAAGAGCAGGGGAGGTGGCTCAGCAGGAGGGGACATTAAAATGTCACAGTCAGGGGTTTCTGCTCCTCCCAATCTCTTTCAAACTGTTACTTAATATCTGCAATCAAATGGCCAGTCCTTCTGCAAACCTGAAATATTTTGGTTTCTTCAATTCCACTCACTAATGTGAAAGTGTTTCTAATTTTAGTGGCTGTAAAAAGACTCAATATCCCATCAAATTATTTCTTCAGGACCCTCTGGCTTAAGGGAAAATTCCGGATTGGTCTTAATCATAGAATGGCTGGGGTTGAAAGGAACCTGAAAGATTATCTAGTTCCAATCTCCCTGCCATGGGAAGGGAACACCTTTCCTAATATTTGTACTGGCATTATTGGAGGTCGGTCTTCAGATTTAGGGGATTAATTTCATAACGGCTGGAAGTTCTTTTTGCTAAATTAAGTGAGTTTTTCCAGTTATCAGCCTAGTGGGTGCAGAAAACTCTGTATGAGAAACAGCAGTGAAGTCATTTAGGGCTGTTCGGTCACTGAGAGCATGTTTCCCTGTTTGTCTTGAAAATCAATTTTGGAATAAAATCTCCATTCTTTATGCTGGTTTTGGCTGGGGTGGAGTTAAATTTCTTCAGAGCAACACAGATATGGGTCTGTGTTTTGGATTTGTGACCAGAACAGTGTTAATAACAAAGGTGTATTTTAGCTGTTCCTGAGCAGTGCTTACACAGAACCAGAGCCTTTTCTGTCTCTCACCCCACCCTACTGGCAAGGAGACCAGGCATGTGCGAGGAGCTCGGAGGGGACACAGCTGGGACAGCTGAGCCCAGCTGACAAGGGCTATTCCATACTGTATGGCATCGTGCTTAGCATATAAAGCTGGAGGAAGAATGAAGAAAGGGGGGACATTTGGAGTGATAGCCTTTCCTCATCCTAATAATCTTTTAGGAGCCTGTAATGTGATGGAGCTGGGCTTTCTTGGAGATGGCCAAACACCTGTCTGCCATGGGAAGTGGTGAATGAATTCTGTGGTTTGCTTTGTTTCTCTGCGTAGCTTTTGCTTTACCTATGAAACTGTCTTTTATCTTAACCCATGTCTTTTATCTTAACCCAATTTACCCTTCCAATTCTCTCTCCCATCCTGACATGATGGCTGCATGGTGCTTAGTTGCTGGCTGGGGTTAAACCACATTATTTCAGACAATTGTTTTCCTGCTGAAATTTGACCCCCATTTTATATGGGATTTTATGAAAACCTACTAATGCCCATTTGCTTGAGGTTGCTGTTTAAAATTACGGTTTTTTAACTGTTAGATTGGTGACAAGATGCCATGCATGGAATATTTGTTACCTCAAAAGATATCTTGCAAGCCTTGTCTCCCTCTGGGAATGTGAGCTACTATTTATTGCACTGAGCTTCAGAAACAGGCTAGTAACATGCCACAGCTGAATTATCCTCAGACAGGAGTGCTGGTTAAGTGCATGCCTTGCTGTCAACAATTTTAGTTGACACAGTAGCTTTTTTTTTTTAATCTGAACAAAATTTAAGTCTAACATAACCTGGAAAGTTGACCCCTTCCTAATTGGCTGATATGCCTGGGAAATGTAGCTTGTATGCCAGAGAAAGAACACAAAGGCTGCCAATGAATATAAATTGATAGAAATTACCACACGTTTGCCTAGATTAAGAGTGTGTCTGCGTAAGAGTGTGTCTGTGATATATTAAAGCAATTAGCTATGTCTCTATTTCTGGTTCAAAGGCCTCTAAAACTTTGTAATTTTTTTGGTTTGTTTTTCTTTGTGTTGTTCTGTCTGACCAGTCTCCTTGTAATTTTTTTTTTAATTTATTTTTTAAATAGATGATCCCAGTCTTGCTGCTGTGTCACTAATTGGTTCTGTTGCTGAAGTAGCATGATCTAGGATAAAACATTCTGTACTTGAAACAAGGACCTCTCACATAAGGCTTACTATTACTAGGGACATACTCCTTACATTTTTAAAACCTGTAAAAACCCTTCCTGTAATTGCCAAAATCTTTGAATTAGTTCAGAATATATTCACTGGTCACTGAGGCTTTTTTCATGATTGATATTTTTGTATAAGTACTTCTAGTAACTGGTGGTATAGCAAAAATAAATAATGAATCTTGGTGGCCCAGTTATGCAGCATTTTATACAAAATGTTTCCAGAATGTCCCACATTTCGTAACTTGCATAATAACTTCTCATAAGCAGTTTCCAGTTCACAGCCCAAAAGCCAGAACTCCTTGCATTCATTTTTTCCCCTCCTCCTTCCCTACTCCATATGGTTGGGGTCCTCATGTGTCACCCCTCCAACTCACCACCAGATTTTATCCTGCTGAAATGCACCATCTCCTGATTTCCCACCTCTCCCTCCTCCATTCCCATCTCTCTCTACCTTGGTGTTCCACCACCAAGGCAAGGTATGCATCCTTCCCCCCAGTGTTATTTAAACCCCTCCCCTTCTATTTTCACCCTCCCACCTCTTTTCAGGGCTCTTCTTTGCTCCCCTATTGGGATATCCAAAAACTCAAATATACCTCCTTACAAAAGCTTTCCCTGGCACAGATTGCTGAGTCTTCCTCACTCAGGTCACGTGGAAATCTCCTATTCCCCACCTCCTTAGTGATGGTGGTCATGAAGAGTAGTCTCTCAAGGTTCATTAAACTAAAGGATAAAAGGTTTTCTTTTGACAGCTCCTTCTTTTCTAACATTCTTCCCCCCATTTTTCCACTGGGAAGGGGAGACCAAAGCCTGTGTTAGTGCCTTCCAGTTTTACCTAAGACACAGTTTTCCTTACTGAACAGAACTTTTTTCTCTCATCAAAAATCATCAAAAAGATTCACATTATAGACACAAAATTTGAGGTGTAACTGATGAATCTGTGTAGCAAGTTCTTAAAAGTCATGGAAATTTTGGAAATACAAGCAAAAATGAGAGTTTTATTTTCTGTCTGTGGATATTTTGGTTAAGCTGTTTTCACTGAATAACATAATGAGAGTATTAATACTTGGATGAAACTGCAGTTGTTTTTTACAAACAAAGGGAGGAGATCCGGTCTGGATTGAACAGCCAGAAGAAGATGCTGAGCAGATTAAAACTGTATGAAGCAGAAATCCATGTAGGGTGATAGGATTTGATCTGACACTTATTGCCAGAAACATAAACATGAAAATGCCTCCCACAAACACATCTATACTTGCAAATACACCAAAGCAAGCGTGCCAGCATACAGAACAGAAGAAACTTTTATTTGTTTTTAATTGATAGTAGGGCAGTTGTTTGGAATACAGACTATCTCAAGTGCAACAAAGACATTTTTCCAAGCCTAAACTGATCTTGCATTGACAGCAGTGTACAACTGTACTGCATAATGGTAGCCACTGCAGAAATGCTGAAGCTGGCAACATCTCACACCAGCTCTGGAGTCATGGGATGTAACATACAACAAAGTAATTTAAAAGCAATGCAACTGAATTTGTATGATGCCATATTCAAACTGTTTTCCTGCTGAGAAATGTTCTATATTAGGTGAAATGTTATATTTTTGTTAGAACATGTGCACCATGCTGAGCTGCCTCGTGCAGACACAGGAGCTTGGTCAGCATTAGCTTCAGGACCTCAGTGATTTGCAGTGCGGTGGAAGGATGTCCTGTGGAGTCCCTTGCTTATACATTAGAGTGCTTTCTCTGCCTCTTCAAAAAAAGATGTGTTTATTGAGTGTGCCACTGAGAAGTCAGTGCGATAATGACTTGCCTTTACTTTCATGTTTATGATGAATTATGAGTTATCAATATTCTCAACAGTTAATTGCTGTTAAAAGTCTCTGAGTCATCTAAATCTGAAAACAAACTTATTTTTTCTTCTCCAGCAGAACATTCATCTTTGCTCAACTGCATTTTGACAAGACCTCTGCAGTATTTTTCACTTTCACAGGACAGTGTCTCACTGGGAGACATCAGCAACATAAATGCAGTACTGGGAAAAAAATAAAGCTAGATTGCTTCTCCTTATGTTGATATAAAGCTTTGCATTTATCTTCTCCCCTCTAATTCTCTAGTTCAGATTTCTGTGCCTGTCATCAAGCATGCAATGTACAGAATCTTGCAACACAGTGAACTGGTATGTGAATCAAGTTGTGCAGAGAGCCAGGCTTTTGTGATGGGAGAGTGGTTCCTGAAGGACATCATAATTTGTGCATTGTGTTTCTATGTAATTCTGCTGTGACTAGACAGATGGGTGGCTATAAATGAAGTATCTTCCTATTCCCTCTGAGACGTATGTGGTAATGTCCTTCTTTAGATGTTCTGTCATGGCAATGCACACAATTAGCTACAGAATATTAGTTACTCTGCAGGATGCAAATCAACATCTTTCTATAAGTATGGTAAAGACACAAACCTATCAAATGGTATCAAGCTTGTATTAGTGATTTGGTTGCTCATCAGCTGAGTCAGGGGAAGAGAGTATAACAAATGGACAGTCTTATGTTTGTTTGTAATGAACCACAATTTAATGTTTTCATCTCCTTGTCCATTTAAATGCAAAAGAGCACATTTCACTTTGCAATATACCACATATACTGATGTACAACTTCAGTGAAATATCAGTTTCTTCTGAAGGTCCTCATTGAGATGTAATAGCGTCACAGCAGAGCATGACATTGTGGTTAAACACCAGTAAGGATCTAAGTCAGAAATAAACTCTTCTTTAATGCTCTTTATAAAAAGAGAAATACATTCTCCTGTTAACTTCAGTATTTTTTCAATCAGGAGGATTTCCCTGAAATTCTTTGTGACCTTAGCTACACCAATAGGTGTCTGACTCTCTGTTAGGAGGTACCTGGGCAGATTGGTCTAATTGAAAAATAGATGAGTTTGATTAGACAACTTAATCTGATATGTGCATATAAAGAATGACCTGATCTCTGCCAAAGATCATCAACAGGCTGTGGATCTGTCACTTTGTTCTTAGACAAGAAGTCTTAACTCATATATGTTGTAAAATCTGAATCTGAATTTCAGTTTGAATGCCCAGTGGCATTGCACTCCTGAGAATGAAACTCTCAGCTGGGGCCTGAAACCCCAGGATACGACCTAATTTTGAAAGCACAGGAGTCCTTTGGTGGCGTCTGTAAAATTCCTACTTTTCTCAGTCACTGAGAAAATTTAGCAGTTCTATTCACACTTATTTTATTGTGAGCCATGTTGTGGAAAGATCTAGATCACTCTTCAGTTCTGTCTTAAGCCATTAAGTCATCTCACTTTTCTCAGACAAAATAAAATTAATAACCCTCGGAGGAGCTAATTTATCTCTATTGATTATAAGGTAGCATAGGGATGACAGGCTAGATGAAAGTGTATGAAAGCTTGTGGTATAAATTAGGTTTAATACCCTTACACTTCAATGCAGCAAAATCTTTAAATGATAACAGTCTGTGTCTTTGTAATCAACTTTCTGTTAGCATTTCACGCAACAGAAAAATGTGTTTATCCTAAAGCCTGAGTATGGCTTTTGGAAGGACTAAGTCACCAGCAATTTTTAAATCATAATACAAGTTCATTACTTTCTTTTGTTCAAACACTGTTTTCGTTGCATGTGGCAGTACCCATAGCCCTAAACAGAGCTTCCTCTTACCTACTCCTAGGTAAGACTTCTGAATATTTAGTTCTGCTTTAAGCTTTCTCCTGATGTATCATGAAGCATTAAATTAGCATCCAAGCATTACAATTTATCTCATATTAAGTCCTTAAAGAAGGCAGACAATATTATGTTGTTAACAATCCACTTTTTTCTTATTTCTACAAGAACTTGCTGATGAGCCTTGATGACATTGTAAAAGTAGGAGAGAGAAAATATATTCATAGCGTTTAAAATGA